>NC_134209.1:15012500-20012500 GCF_965140235.1 Caretta caretta
ATTTCTCTGATTAGAGAGCAAAAGCTGGCTGGAGGTACATCAATTGGATGTGAAAGCTCATAGAGACAGAAGTCAGACTGGCATTTTTAGGTGTGGATGACTGTGATGAGGTGTGAACCCCACTCACATCCAGTATGGGTTAATGTGAGCCCAAGAGGCCAATTAGGGTACCTGGCTGCACCTGGAGGGAGATTCAGGTTTAACTGATCATGAAGCCCAGCTGGGCAGGAGCAGGCTGGTTAATACAAAGAGAGGAAGTTTGTAGCAGCAGGGGGTTACAGCAAGAGTCTGTAGTTACTCTCAGGGAATAGAGAGGTGATGAGGAGGAAGTGCAAGGTGGAGAATAAGCCCTGGGATCCTAGCGCTGAAAGAAGAGTCAACCAGAGAAGCTGTGCGGAAGAGGGTCTGAGAAAGGAAGGTACCCAGGGAAACAGCAGCAAGGAATGGGACTGTGCAGATATTGTCTGCTGGCTATAGGGTCCCTGGACTGGCACCCAATGCAGAGGGAGGGCCAGGGTTTCCCTATCAGTCACTGGGAAAGTGGCAAAAGGCCCCCTGACAAAGGGATAAGGCTAATTCAGAGCTGCAGGGGTGTGATGACCACTGAGCCCAGAGTCAGGGGCTGGAGACCTGACTCAAGGTCTAGGAGCTATTTGTTGGATTTCTGTTTCTTGAAAGTGTGTTACCTTGAAAGGGGAAGACATTATCATTGTGGCCTGGGTGGAGGGCCAAGTAATGGGAAGAGAGATCACCGTAGTGATGGGGAGCCAGATGGAAAAAACAATTGGTACACCATGCCTGGCCACAAGGAGGTGCTCCTGTGGTGAGTGAAGCCCTGTGGTAGACAGCCAGGTTATCACTGGCTTTTTTTACCTGCTTATATATTACCTTGTAAAACAGAAAGCACCTTATCTATTGACTTGTTCTTTGCATGCATATATATATATATATACAGATGTACTCTATAAGCATATTCATCTCCACAGTGTAGCAGTACTGCTAACTTGTAAGACAAAAGAAATGTGTATGTGTAAAGAGCTGTGAAGCTATACTCAAATGAAAACAAGACATAACAGCTAATATAATATCTGAAGCTAATCAGTAAATTTTGTGACAAGTCCCAAGAAAAAGAGAAGTAGGTTTGTCAACTCACCAATTCATTGAGACCTAATTTGGGAAGCCAGGGCACCATAATGCGGTGATTAAGTCAGCCTAGACTGTCAAACCAACAACCAGAAGACTAATTAATTAAATCAATTATAATACAAAAGAGTAACTCACCACAGTAAAAAGCAGAAAGTGAATGCAGAGGCACTTTTAAATGGTTCAGATACAAACACATTTCAAGAAGAAATTTGTTATTGATGTGCCAGACCTGAAATACTCTAGTTAATGCTCATTTGAAGAAACAGACTTGGGTGTGTGAATGTAAAAGACCCGGGAAGCAAATATAAGTCCAGGAGTTGCTCTAATCTGGGCCAGCTGCTACTGATCTCCCCCACCCCAGGACTATCCACCAGCTGCAAATAGCTGGAGAACAGTATGTTTTAGCCACTGCCCTTCCTGGCTTTACAGGTGCAGAATTATTTCTAAAATAATTTCAGTTAATTACATGGCATAAAAACCTGGCATGATGTGGGCTAGTGTAACTTGTACACTCTTGGGATTGTGCCGTAAAGTATGGAAACAATCCCCTGTCGGTCTCGCTACACTTGGCTGTAACATTGTTTAGCTTTAATAAAGTACTGACACTTGTCTGTCTTGGCTCCTGCTTGACCCACAACACCACATAGTGTATTACTCTGAAACCTATCTTGTAAAGCAGTGACTCTGAAAAGGACCTAGCAGTCATGGGGGATAACCAAATGAACATGAGCCCCCCATGCTGCCGCATCTGGGACTGGACTCAGGACTGCTTGAAATCAATGCATAGACTCCTATTGACTTCAGTGACCTTTGGGTCAGGCCCTCCTCATGCCCTTTACTGCTTTACACTTGACTGAGATTAATTAATGGCCTGACCCTAAAAATCATTACTTGCATAAATAGCCCTTACTCATGTGAGTAATAAGTAGTGGTCACAAGATTGGACCACATGCGTCTACATCAGAAAAGACTAGCTTGTATCTGTTTAAAGCATCCGCAGTTCTCATTCTCTATAAAATCTGGAGCCAGGATACCAACACCCTGTAACTTGTTTTGAGAGGAGTATCTTACAGTGCTGAAAGATTCATAGGAGGGTCACTAGAGATACAGTGTTGCCTAGGGGTTAACACAGTGGACTGACACTCAGGAGACCTGGCTGGGTTTGGAATGTGACCCAAAGCAGTGTGCAGCCTCTGAAGACACCTTTTGGATCAAGCCCCTCACACAGCTTAGGTGGTCAGATACCTCTTTTCTCCTGGTTCATGAATCGCTCTGGGGCTTAGGCAGGAGACAGGCATCCAGACGCCTAGAGTGAGGCAGCAGTACACAAGCCCAGAAGCAGAAACATAGGTGCAAAGGGAACTTCTACCCAGAAAATTTAGGCATCGAGTGAGTTTAGGCACCTACAGGATACGGCAGGAGTTTTGCAGAGCCAAAAACAAGACTTTGGTGCCTAGGACTGGGATCTGGGCACCTATTACCTCTGTTGGTCTGGGTTCTTGAGGTCTACAAATGAAAACGCTACAGAAGAACTAGCTATGCGTGGCTATTACAATAAAACACAGCTCCCCAAACGGTACCTTATGCATAAGCAGGCAGTTAAGGGGACTGCTGGTACTCCTGCCCTGGACTTACTCAGAGCAAAGCTACAGGTGAGCATTCATGTAGGAAGAACCTTTCTAAGAACAGCAGCTAGAACAATGGGGTCCTGATCCATGACTAGCTCCCACAATACAAGTAATAAATTAGAAGAAAGAAGATCAAATGATCAAGCCCAGGACACACACAGAAGTGCTGGCATGTGCATATCACTGCCTTAGGAAACCCATGAGTGAGATTATAACATCACAGAATCATGGAAGATTAGGGTTGGAAGAAACCTCAGGAGGTCACTGAGTCCAACCCCCTGCTCAAAGCAGGACCAACCGCAACTAAATCATCCCAGCCAGGGCTTTGTCAAGCCTGACCTTAAAAACCTCAAAGGAAGGAGATTGTACCACCTCCCTAGGGAACCCATTCCAGTGCTTCACCACCCTCTTAGTGAAATAGTGTTTCCTGATATCCAACCTAGACCTCCCCCACTGCAACTTGAGACCATTACTCCTTGTTCTGTCATCTGCCACCACTGAGAACAGCCTAGCTCCATCCTCTTTGGAACCCCACTTCTGGTAGGACAACATTGTTAGGCAATTCCAAGTGGGGGAAAAGGGATGAATAATGCTTGTTCTAGTGCTGCCATGTAAGATCAGTGCCCCATTCTGCTAGGTGCTGTATGATAGGAAGAGACCGCCCCGAGCTAATGAGCTTACAGTCTAAAGGCAACGTTATTTCCAATCTAAATATGTTTCACTGGGATAGAACTAGAACTGTGCAAAATTTCAATTCCTGCCAGAGCTTGCCTAGGATGTTGGGGTGGGGGGGTTGTGGGGGTTTTGCCTATACTTGAAGCCAACTGAAATGTGTGTTCAAAAATCTGACGGACTCAAATGTTGTTGGGTTTTCGTTTAGGGGAGACTGTAAAATGTGCAGGGGGAGGGGACAAGGTGACAGCACAATAGAATGACCAATAGAACCGAGAGTGGGCAGAGTGATAAGCCAATATAAAGACACTATTCAAGGAGCAGAGAGTGAGCGAGAAATTGTAATGCAAACTAAATACAATATATACAATGCACTCAAAGCCAGATTTTCAAAAGAGCTTAAAACCCAACAGCTCCCATCGAGAACAATGGAAGCTGTTGGTTGCTGAGCACTTCTGAAAATCTGATGTAGGTGCCTACATAGGATGTGTTCTGATGCTGACCTCTTTTAAAAACTGGGTCCTAGGAGTGTAATTTCAGGCTCCTACATTTGAAAATCTTGGCCAGTATTTCCAGCAAAATTTTTGCGTCAGCAAAAATGCCATCAAACACTAGGCATTACCTTTCGGGTGTGCCTACATTTGACGTTTTTCATAATAATTTCTTACACCGATGCAGTCCTCAGGCTGTGACATCTTTGTTCTTGATCATTTTGTTTAATCCCAGAATGATGCAACACTTGCAATGTGAACCGATCTGGTGGGAAATCCAAACCCTGACTCTGATTTCCCCCCAGTGATTAAACCCTGTCTGAATGAAAACCTGAACACCAGCTTTTTGGCAAAGCTCTAGCAATAAACTTTAGCTGAACTTTTGATCTCATCTCAACACACAGTGATTGACATGTGCTACTTTTATTAAGGCTGAGAAGTGTTATTCCCATAAATTCCCATATATTGTGCCTATTAGTTTAACAGTCCATTGCAAGCCTGTGGCTATAATTTCTGCACAGTGATGATTTGATAAAAGATGCAGAAATGAGAGTATATGTATATTTACAAGCTCTCAGGTTTGTTGTCTGCATTTCAAGTCTTATGGATTACATGCCAGAAGATTCTGCTATTGGATGCTTCAACTGACTTCGTTAAGTGCACAGAGCTACAGCTGAGTTCAGCAGGAGCCGTGCATGCATTTGTCTCCAAGAGTTTATCAGAATCCATCCCATCCTTTTCCCTGCCGCCTCTGGTCAAACCGCAACACATAAGTACATCAGGGAAGTGTATAATATCCCAATGCAAAGAGCAGAACAAAAAATATGGCTTTGTGCTTCCTTGCTAAAGCATAGGCTTCAGAAAGCAATTAGAATCGATTCTTTTAAGTGTCTTTGTCAAGGAGGATATCAGTCTAGCATACAGGGTCTCCCCCTCCCTGTATTTCTTTTTATCATCACAAACTAGCATCAAGTTTTCTCCTAAACAGTGTGGGTAACTATATTAAAGGCACTTCAGCAGAATCTATATTAGTATGGAGTAATTTTTCCCAGCAGTATCATTTTAAATTCACCTAAAGCACTAGGCTACTCCTGTGGGCCCACTAGATGCAAGTATTTTGCTATAGCTTTGACAGCATTTAAAAAAAAAAAGGCGTCCAATATGAGGTTAGCACTCCTCATCAGCTAGGGATTTTTTTTTATTAAAAAAACCCTGTGCACCTTTTGCAGGCTTTCCCTCCAGATCCCTTAGTTGCCCTGCCTTGTTTTATAATCAAATAACCCTCCCCTTTAAAAAATAGACTCCCCCATACTATTCATTATCATATGATTATTTTGGTTTCTAAATAATAATAATAATTAATGCACTTACTGTCTCTTTAGAACCCTCCATGTATGTACAAACACTTTACAAACCTGTATTCCAATCAAATGGCACTCATGCCTACATTCACATCTCACCACAATACATGCTCCCCACACTAGCACCCTCAATTCCAGTTTACCCACCACTTCAAGGAAAGCCTGGTAAAACAGCTAAGCCTTGCGATAGTCCACATGTGTTGGCTTTCTGGGTCTACTCATGTAAACCTGAGAGCTGTCTAAGTGCATCCACTCTTGCTAATTGCTGTGGTCTGACATGAAGCAGTCTCCTAGAGGCTACCACAATACAAATAATAATAGCAAAGGTGTGGGAGGTAGGCATAGCCAAACCATTTACAGTTCTCCATTTGGATCTTCTGCTTTGCATGGGGTTAGAAATGTGCTGCTTCATGTCATTGTGCTCCAGTTTTCTTGAGTTAAGAACATATGTTTTCATTTCTTTTTTCACATTAAAGTTGTCTGGAGTTTGTAAGTATGAAGGAGCCGCGAGCAGTGCATTCCCTGTGAGAGCACTTCACCTTTGGAATGTGCTTTCCCCTTTTGGTCCAAAACAGCCTATTCTACTCTCCTGTTAGAGCCTGCTCCAAGTTTATCTATGCTAAAAATGTTAAAAAATGAGTGCATGGGGTTAGGCTCCTAAGTCCATCTTTAAGCTCCTAAATAAGTTTGGTCTCAAAAGTGCTGGGCACTCTCTGAGACAGCTGGCCTCAGTAGGGAAGGGTGCTGGAGGCTTAGCACTTTTCAAAAGGAGGCCGCAGGAGCCTAAATTTTAGGGTCGAAATGTCAACCCTATCAAAGTGATGGGAGTTTCACCATTGACTTCAACAGGACGAGAATTTCACCCTAAAGCTGCTTGGGAAATATGTTTTTCCTGTGAAAATGTTTTGGTGAAAATGAAGATTTTTTTGCTTGTTTGTTCTTTACTGAAAAATGCTTAGTTTTTTAACAAAAAGTAGAAAAAAATCGAATAGCTGAAAAGCCATTTTTGTCAGAAAAAAATGTTGATGAAACATTTTTAACCAATTCTGCTAAATATAGTTTTAGGCACCTAATTTGAGACTCCGATAATTCATAATCCTGGTTTATGCTGCATCCCTAACATCCAGATACCTGACAATAAATGTGGTTTTGATGGTAGTTTTGTTTTGGGGTTTTGATGTCACAGGCTGAGTCAATCCACAGCTTCAGATTTATATCCTAGCTGTGCAAGATGAGACCCTGCCCCAGTAAATAAGTCAGACTGAAAATGAAAAACCACTATCAATTGTCTTGCTTTGCTTTGGGTTTTGCTTTGTCACAATGGACGTGCTTCAACGATCCCTGGAGCACAGACGGCTTTTTGCTTTATTGTTTTTAAAGGAAGAGCTGGAACAATATCATCCTGGGCTTGTTGGGTTCAAATGGTGAATTCTGTCTGCTGGGAATTCATTGAAAGAGCTAGTTAAGTTGGTTGACAGGGGGTCACTTCTGTTCATTTCCTTTGAAGCACCTGGCATTGGCCATTGTCAAAAGACAGGACACTGGACTGGACAGACCATTGGTCTGACCCAGTATGGCCGCTCTTATGTTCTTAAGAAGGTTATTCACATTTCTCAGCCAAATACAGCTTTGTGATAGGTTTCAGAGTAGCAGCCATGTTAGTCTGTATTCGCAAAAAGAAAAGGAGGACTAGTGGCACCTTAGAGACTAACAAATTTATTTGAGCATAAGCTTTCATGAGCTACAGCTCACTTCATCAGATGTGTTGTGATACATACTAAGAAGTAGTGTGCTGGTTATAGAGTGTTCTTCGCATGGGAAACACTATTCACAATTCATAACTTTATCCATGGTACATTTCCAGTCCTGAAGAGCTAGATCCTTAGCTCTGTCCAGTTCAGAGTATTGTAGTGCTTAGAAGGCTATTGTGTCCCTGGTTTGGGATTTGATTCTACACTCGCTCCATACCTGGCTGCTCTCATATACATCACTGGCCTCAAGGGATCAATTAAACTTGCTTGGGGGTACCTTTAACATACACCTTCTTCCACCTCCTGGCTGTGTTAAATTGCAAGCACTCAAACTCCCCTGTATAGGGGCAGAGTGCACCTGAGTTAGTATGCAGGGCTAGTTTAAACTAGCATAAGTGGGATTTAACTCAAAGTTCAGCACTCAATTTGGCCCTGTGAGTCAAGTTCAGAGATGAATGTATGCAAGTCTAGGGGAAACCTAGGAATGTGAAATACAGTGTGAGGGACTGGGAGAGAGTGCAAGATACACCAACATAGCCCTTGTCTGTGCACCAACTTGTATTGGTTTAATTACACTACTGTAGTTAAACTGGCTTAGTTAAAACAGTGCAACCCGCAGTGTTGATGCTGTAATGTTGGGTTACAGGTACAGTATTTCACTTTATCTCAAAACTATTCCCAGCTGATTTAAACAAAACTGAAATAAGCCTGGTTTAAACTGAAGTAAGCAAGTTTGCAAAGGAGTCTTTATCAGTTTAAATTCACACCGTTAGTAAAACCAGTGCAGCTCTCCATGGAGGCAAGGCCTTAGGCACCCCCCTAGATTTTCTTAGCCTGCCTCAGTCTCCCCTATGGATTTGGCTCTGTGTGTGTCAGGCCACATCTGTGATTTCATAATGAGCTGGTTTCTAAGGATGTTTGTTTAAACTGCTGATTCCTTTAGGTGCCCAGACGAACACACACATTCTCCAAAGGCCCTGCTGGAGAAGAGACTCCTGGCTGGAGCCTGAAAACTTTAGTTGCGTGAGCACTCTTTTCACACCCCGGAGTTCCCAGGGCATGGCCCTCCACTGTTCAAGTCACTGGGAATTTTTCCACTGGGTTGAATGGGAGCAGGATCAAGGCCTCGTTGGCTAAGAACTACTCCCACACACAAGGCTTGTAGGATCAGGCACTTAATGCCAATAAATCTTACAAAAATAATTCAGTGTATTGAACATTAAATTGTGCCTTCATACATGCTCAGAATCCTGGAAATGTATCCTTTGCAAGTGTAGCACTCACACTGATAAATCAGAGTCTCTTTCTCAGCTGTAATACATTGCAATGCTTCCCTTAACATTGACTTTGATTGTGTCTCTTTATTCACAATGTGTTTTTTTAAGGCTATACGAAGGAACAATTGATATGAAAGTGTTTTGGAATCTTGATGCTCAACTGGCACATAGGAGAGAAGAAAAATCTGTCATTCATTCAGAACTTTTTGTACTAGCTATTTTAGTTTTTATATAAAAACTAAGCATTGTTAAATAAATTCATTTTGCTCTTTATGTCCTTTGTTCTTTTGATAAAAGCAGCTATCCATCACCATTAATGTTGCTTAAAACACAGTGATCGCAACTCCCTTCATTATTACTGCCAATAATTCCACCTGGCCCTCAACCAGCAATAGCCAAGTAAAATGAAGATGGAAACAATTCCTCTTCTGTCATCACTGTTGGCATTATACTCACTCCTCTGCGAATGCTACAGAAGCGAGGGCCAACATTTTCATAACTAGGAACCTGAAGCTAGGCACCTATATCCCAGTTTTAGGCCGGAGCCAGAGACCAGAGACAGACTCCCATTGACTTCAGTTGGATCAGGCCATTATTGTCCAGAATAAGAGGTATGCTTTTCAAAAATGCTAAGCAACCCACGGCTCCCGTACAAGATAATAAGCCTGATTATCTGCAGCCTGGCCCTATTTGCAGTCATTCTTTGATAAATTAAACAGTAGTAAATCACCAGAACCAGATGGCATTCATTCAAAAGTTCTGAAGGAACTCAAATGTGAAATGGCAGAATTACTAACTGTGGAATGTAACCTATCATTTAAATCAGTTTCTGTACCAGATGACTGCTAATGTGACACCAATTTTTTTTTAAAGGCTCCAGAGGCAATCTTGGCAATTACAGGCCAGTAAGCCTAACTTTAGTACCAGGCAAATTGATTGAAATTATAGTAAAAAAACTGAATATCAGACACACAGATGAACACAATTTGTTGAAAGATTCAACATGGCTTTTGTAAAGGGAAATAATGCCTCACCAATCTATTCGAATTCTTGGAGGAAGTCAACAAACAGGTGGACAAGGGTGATTCAGTATATATAGTCTATTTTGACTTTCAGAAAGCTTTTGACAAGGTCCCTCACCAAAGACTCTTAATCAAAGTTGGCAGTAATGAGTTACAGGGGAAGGTAACTGATTAAAAGACAGGAAACAAAGGGTAAGAATACATGGTCAGCTTTCACAATGAAGAGAGGTAAATAGTGTTGTCTCCCATGGATCTGTACTGGGACGAGTGCTGTTCAACATATTCATAAATGATCTGGAAAAGGGGGTAAACCATGAGGTGGCAAAATTTGCAGACAATAAAAATCTACTCAAGAAAGATAAGTCTCAAGCAGACTGCAAAGTGTTACAAAGGGACCTCAAGTTGCAGTGGGGGAGGTTTAGGTTGGATATTAGGAAAAACTTTTTCACTAGGAGGGTGGTGAAACACTGGAATGCGTTACCTAGGGAGGTGGTGAAATCTCCTTCCTCAGAGGTTTTTAAGGTCAGGCTTGACAAAGCCCTGGCTGGGATGATTTAGTTGGAGATTGGTCCTGCTTTGAGCAGGGGGTTGGACTAGATGACCTCCTGAGGTCCCTTCCAACCCTGATATTTTATGGTTCTATGATCTCACAAAACTGGGTAACTGGGAGACAAAGTGACAGATGACATTACTTGGTGATACATGCAAAGTAATGCATATTGGAAAACATAATCCCAGCTATACGTATAAAATGATGGGGTCTAAATTAGTTATTACCACTCAAGAAAGAGATCTTGAAGTCAATGTGGATAGTTATCTGAAAACATCAGCTAAATACGCAGCAGCAGTCAAAAAACCTGACAATGTTAGGAATCATTAGAAAAGGGATAGAAAATAAGACATACAATATTATAATGCCACTATATAAATCCATGGTATGCCCACACCTTGAGCACTGCATGCAGTTCTGGTCACTTCATCTCAAAAATGGTGTATTAGAATTAGAAAAGGCGCAGAGAAGGCCATGGCAACAAAAATGATTAAGGGTATAGAACACCTTCCATATGAGTAGAGATTAAAAAGACTGGGACTTCTCAGCTTGGAAAAGAGACGACTAAGAGGAGAGATGATAGAGGTGTATAAAATCGTGACTGATGTGGTGAAAGTGAATAAGAAAGTGTTATTTATTCCTTTACATAACACAAGAACCTGGGGTCACCCAATTACATGAATAGGCAGCAGATTTAAATCAAACAAAAGGAAGTATTTCTCCACACAAAGCACAGTCAACCTGTGGAACTCCTTGCCACTGAATGTTTTGAAGGCCAAAACTATAATGGGGTTCAAAAAAGAATTAGGCAAGTTCATGGAGGATAGATCCATCAATGGCTATGAGCCAAGATGGTCAGAGATGCAACTCCATGCTCTGGGAGTCTCTAGCCTCTGATAGCCAGAAGCTGGGAGTGGAGGACAGGATGGATGACTCAATGATTGCCTGTTCTGTTCATTCCCTCTGGAGCACCTGGCATTGGCCACTGTTGAAGACAGAGTACTGAGCTAGATGGACCACTGGTCTGACCCAGTCTGGCTGTTCTTATGTATACAAGGTCTTGTCAAAATACAGGATTGCACTGCTTTAACTATAGCAGTATAGTCAAAACAGTTAGATTTGGTAGAAAAATTTTAGACAGAATGTTTTTTCATTGGAAAATGCCATTTCACCAGAACCAAACCTATCAATGGGGAAATGTCAATTTTGACACAAATTTGTATTAAAACATCAAAATAAAGTTTCAACATTTTTGAAATGGAACATTTTGATGTTTCATTTCAAAATGCTGTTGTTTTGAAACGTATTGTATTATAAATTCTAAAATTTAAAAAATATCAGTCAAAACAAAGCATTTTTTTAAATATTTCAATTGCTCTGAAACAATTTGTTCTCAAAAATTTCAGTTAGCAGGGAATTTTAAAACTTAAGGTTTTTGTTCCAGTTTTATCCCTTTAAAAATCACAGAATCATAGACATGTAGGGCTGGAAGGGACTTCAAGAAGTCCTCAAGTCCAGCCCCTGTGTTCACGCAGGACCAAGTAAACCTGGACCATCCCTGGAAGGCTGGTTTGTCCAGCCTGTGCTTAAAAACCTCTCGGGATTCCACAACCTCTCTTGGAAGCCTATCCCAGAGCTATCCTTATAATTAGGATTTATTTATTTATTGCTTATAACCTACATCTCCCTTGCTGCAGATTAAGCCCATTACTACTACTTCTACCTTCAGCGGACAATGTCAATTTCCCATGGAACAGATATTCTGGTTTTTGACCAGCTCCAAAAGCAGTACAATCGTCATAGTGTGCACAGAGTTGTTATACCGACAGAAAAGCGCTTATAGCAGTATGGCTTATTCCCATATGGAATGGGGAATGAGTTACACCACTACAAGGCAATTTCATACCAGTGTAACCTCTCCCACTTGAGGGGTTGTACTGGGATAGATTATTCTGGTAAAACATCAGTGCCCTAACAAAATAGTTATACAGGGACAAAAACTGTGTATAGACTAGTCATAAATGTAAATGCAGAAGCAGTGTGAACCAGCACCATTTTGTTTTGCTAGCTTTTTACACTCCTTTGCACAGATATAAACGATGTGTCCACACCAGGGACAAGACCTTGGACTTCAGTGGGTGAAGAATCAGACTGCAAACTGGGTTGTTTTTCATCAGGAGATTCTTGGCAGTAAGGTCAGTTTTGCATTTGGCGCTTGAGTAGTTTTGCAGATATAGCATTTGTACACTTTTTACATTTCATTTCATATACACAGTTCTATGAGTGCAGTCACCTTCCTAGTGGAAGGAAGCAGGGTCCAATGGGTGGGCACTCACCTGGCACACAAGAGACCTGGCTTCAATCTACTGCTTTGCTATAGATTTCAAGGCCAGATCCTCAGAGATATTCAGGTGCCTAACTCCCACGTTATAAACCATAAAAGCTTTTTTTTCCTATTCTTGAGTAGTACTAACAATGTTTATTTCAAGCCTGCAATGTTTCTATTAGATTGTGGGTCTGAAATGAAAAGGAGTTAGGAGCCTATATACCTTTGAGGTTCTGCGTCTCAGTCTCTCTGAGCCTTAGCCCTGGTCTACACTGAGGGGGGGAATTGATCTAAGTTACGCAACTTCAGCTACGTGAAGAACGTAGCTGAAGTCGACGTACTTAGATTGACTTACCGTGGTGTCTCCACTGTGGTGAGTCGACTGCTGCCGCTCCCCTGTCGACTCTGCCTGCGCCTCTCGCTCGGGGGTCAATTTATCTCGTCTAGACTAGACGCAATAAATCGATCCCCGCTGGATCGATCATTGCCCGCAGATCCGGCGGGTAGTGAAGACAAACCCTTAGTTTGCAATCTATAAATGGGGATAATAGCACGTTCTTACCTCACGAGGTACTGTGAGGATAAGCACATTAAAGAGTGGAGTATAATAGATACACTGTTGTTCTAGCCTGTGCCTCACTGGAAAAGCTTTTTATAACACTTAATATCAAGATGTGATAGCAACATAAATTGGACGAGGCAAATGTCTTGAAACCTGAAGAAGAGCTATGGGCAGCGCGAAAGCTTCTCTCTTCACCAGCGGAAGCTGGTCCAATAAAAAATGCTTCCTCACCTACCCTGTCTGTCTCATATCCTGGGATCAGCGTGGCTACTGCACACATGCCTTGGAAAACATTTAACATGAGAAGGCCTCTGCATTTCTTTTCTCTTCCACTTGTTAACACAGAGCAATTAATATTTATGGGGACTGTGTTTCCTCTAGCTTTCCCTCATACCAGCCCATTCTGAATTCTTACAATGTCCCCCGGGAAGACAGACTCAAAGATACATGTTGATTTATTTTTTGACCATTATGTGAAACATTCAAGTAGCTGTTCAGAGCACTTGACTGGTTCTGGATGGAGTTGGCTGCTCACATGCTAACTATATAGTTGCAGTGGGGGAGGTTTAGGTTGGATATTAGGAAAAACTTTTTCACTAGGAGGGTGGTGAAGCACTGGAATGCGTTACCTAGGGAGGTGGTAGAATCTCCTACCTTAGAAGTTTTTAAGGTCAGGCTTGACAAAGCCCTGGCTGGGATGATTTAATTGGGGATTGGTCCTGCTTTGAGCAGGGGGTTGGACTAGATGACCTCCTGAGGTCCCTTCCAACCCTGATATTCTATGATTCTATATAATCTAAAGACAAGTGCAATGTTTACTGAAGCTATGTGGGCAATGAAATAGCTGTCTTGTCAAACTACCCAAAGATATTAAATAATACTTTTGGGAAAAATTAGTTACTTCTGAATTCAGTATTGTTCTTGTTTATGTTCTTTTGCATTTGTCAACTCCTTAGCTTTTACCCTCCTTCCACTATCTGACTGCACAGACCCTGAACCGTAGATTTCTATAGAAAACTGTGTCATTTACCACATTGGCACTAATAGGCATTGCAGAATAAAGCAGCTCACATGCCTGAATTTCTAATAAATAGCTTCAAGTGTACAAAACAACATACGCTGGGTTAGACCTTCAGTTAGTGTAAATCAGCAACACTCCGCTGACTTAAATGGAGCAACACTGAGTTAACCAGCTGAAGATCTGGCCCTTAGTTTCTGTCTGGCAAGAAAGATGAGCAGCAATGCTTCATCATGCCTGCCTCACTTATATGAGCCATACTGATGAGTATAATGTGTCCACATACACTGTGCTCAATTCATTGAGTTTCTTTTTTTTTTTCCCTTGTGAAAGTGGCACTAGGAACAAATTTTGCTCTCATTGAAAATCTAGTGTAACTTCCCTGACTTCATGGGAGTCACTCTATATTTACTTTCATGTGATGAAGATAAGAATTGGGCTCTGTATAGTTTGTATTATTATAAAATTACACCACTCCATAAACCATTACAAATGTTGTTTATATAGGGCCTGATCCCAAGCCCATTAAAGCTTCAACAAAAAAGGTTCTCATTGACTTCAATGGGAGCTGAATTAACCTCTCAACCTATGAGAGATTTTGTGGACCTGAAATAATTTCCTATTGAATAGAAGAGAAAATATTTATCTTGGATTTTCAACAGTAACTGAGCCTACTAAATAGCTTCAAAAGTAAATGCAACGACTTCTGAAATATAGTATCTTGTTTCTTTACAATTATGTGTGGTTTTGGCAAAAAAAGGACCACTATTGAAAATTAGAATTTTTTAAAAGATTTTTTTACCAAGTCACAGGACCATTTCAGAGTGAAAATGCACGTTTTCACTCCCAAACAGTCTTTTCCTGCTTCCCCTCTCCTCACCCTCCGCCCCCTCAAACAAGTGACATTGTGATACAACAGAATTCCTTTCAGGAATCAAGTCACACTGGAAACATACAAACTATTGAGAGTGGCATGTTTGGGGCCATTTCAAGAATAGGTAGTGAAAATAATATTTCAGTCCTGAAATGAAATGGCCTGAAATGAAATGAGGGAAATTTTGTTGTACAATATCTGGAAAACATTTTTCTTTTTCACATAGTTCTATGCTGAACTGCTCTCTAGAAAAAGAGAGAAATCCAACAGCTGCAGATTATCACTTTGTTTTGTGAGTCATCATTTGAGCTTCCATCAGTTTCATTACTGCCCTTTGTAATTGGAATGTGACTGGGACAGACAATGGGATCCATCATCTGGGAGATTTAATCATACTTTTCTGTTGGAAAGACTCTTTAGGCCTGATTGTCCATTGGGTTTTGCTGGTGTGACTCCACTGATTTCAATGGGGTTACACTGATGTAAAACTGGAGTAACACAGTGATGAATCAAACCCATTATTGTAGTCAATAAGAGGTACCCAGAAAATGGAAATTCCTCTATTCAGTCATAGATTGAGAATAGCAAGAGAAGTGGCAAAATAAGACATTTCAGACTGCCCCATAAACCTGATTTGGACAGAATACCAGGCCACATCTACTTATAAATTTGAATCAATTTAACTAAATCAATTTAGAAACTGGTATAGTGGAATCAGTGTAACTTCCCTGTGTGTACAGCCTTAAGAGTGCCTCATAACGATTTTGGCTTAAGGGTTGAATTTTCAAAAAGTGATGAAGGGTATGTTTACACTACAGTTAAAAACCCACATCTGTCCTGTGCCAGCTGACTCTGGCTCTCGGGGCTCAGGCTAAGGGGCTGTTTCATTGCAATGTAGATGTTTGGGCTCGGGCTGGAGCTTTGGCTCTAGGACTCTGTGAGGTGGGAGGGTCCCAGATAGGGTTGCCCACGTCCGGTTTTAGCAGAAGTGTTGTAAGCAAGACATGAGAAGTAATTCTTCCACTCTACTCCACACTGATTAGGCCTCAAATGGAATATTGTGTCCAGTTCTGGGTGCCACATTTCAGGAAAGATGTGGACAAATTGGAGAGAGTCCAGAGGAAAGGAACAAAAGTGATTAAAAGTCTAGAAAACATGACCTGAGAGGGAAGATTGAAACAATTGGATTTGTTTAGTCTGGAGAAGAGAAGACAGAGAGGGGACATGATAACAGTTTTCAAGTACATAAAAGATTGTTACAAGGAGGAGGGAGAAAAAATTGCTCTTCCTAACCTCTGAACATAGGACAAGAAGCAATGGGCTTAAATTGAAGTAAGGGAGGTTTGGGTTGGACATTAGGAAAAACTTCATAACTGTCAAGGTAGTTAAGCATTGGAACAAATTGCCTAGGGAAGTTGTACAATCTCTGTCATTGGAGATTTTTAAGAACAGGTCAGACAAACACCTGTCAGAAATGATCTAGTAGTCCTGCCATCAGTGCAGGGGACTGGACTAGATGACCTCTCGAGGTCCCTTCCAGATCTACACTTCTATGATACTGTGAGTCTAAGTGTATATTTCAGGCTGCTGAAGTCATTTACCTGGGACACAAAATTAATGCAACTGGCTTACATCCACTAGAGGAGAAGGTATGGGCCATTACCAAGGCACCACCAATGTAAGTGTCCAAATTGAAATCCTTTCTAGGTCTGCTAAATTACTATAAACAGTGTTTTTACCCAACTTGGCATCCGTATTGGCTTCATTACATAAATTGTTACAAAAAGGGATACAATTCCAGTGCAGTGAAAAACCAAAAATAGCTTTTGCAGAAGCAAAGAAATTGCTAAGGTCCTCATCCTTTTTAGTTCATTATGATAACAGTATTGTCTTGTGTCGTCTTTCCATGTGGGGTGGGAGTGGTACTAGCCTACCAAATATCAGATGGGTCTGAGTGTCCCATTAGTTATGCATCAAGGTCACTAGCTTCCACAGAAAAATACTATCCCCCACTAGAACAAGAAGGTTTGGGGGATAAAGAATTTCCACTCTTAACTATAGTGGCAGGCATTTTGTTATACATTCAGACCGTAAATATCTGAAAGGTCTGTTTGGGGAGAACAAACCTGTACCCCCTACAATGTCTACCAGAATTTAGAGATGGGCTTGCACCGTAGCAACTTATGAGTACAAGATTGATTATAAACCTGGAAAAGCATCGGATAATGCGGATGCTCTGAGTAGATGTCCTTTACCAGGAGCCCACCAAGAGTACCACAGCTTTCAGAAACCACAGTCATTATCTAATCAATGCAACACAAATACAGAGGCCCATTTATTGTCTTGACTGCAGAGCATGGTTACAAATGGTTGAACAGCATGGGTAAGCTCAGAACGCCAACTTTATTACTCCTAAAAGGAGTCCTCAGGTATCCAGGATGGGTGCTTATTATTAGGGTCCCAGGTGAACATTCCTCCAGAAGCAGACCTGTGGTGCTAACATTGTTACGTGGAGCACATCTTGGCATTGTGCGCATGAAGGGACTCGCATGCAGTTGTGTGTGGTGGCCAGGAATGGCTTGGGAAATAGAGATTGTTATGTGACAGTATGTGGTTTGCCAATCCAACAGCCATGCTCCACTGAAAGTTCTTTTGCACCCATGGGTATGGCCTCAGTGACCATGAGCCAGGCTTCACGTAGACTATGCTGGTCCATGTATGAGAAAGATTTTTTTTTAACTGATGCTCATTCAAAATGGATTGAGGAACACATAATGCCCTCCTCTACAGACATGGCTTCAATTGATGAATTTCAACTTTTATTTTCCATTTTTAGATTGCTCAAGACAGTGGCAAACGACAATGAGAGCCAGTTCACTGGTGCTGTATTTCAGGAATTTATTTTTAAAAAATTGAACACGTTAGAACTGCGCCCTACCACCCTTCATGAAATGGCCTAGTGCAGCGCGCTGTGCAAATCATAAAAGAGGGACTGACGAAGACGACATATGGTAAAAAGCTGGCCAGGCTTCTTTTCCACTTTGGTTAACATGACAAGCCACAACAAGACAGGCACCAGCAGAACTCTTAATGGGAAGGAAACTAAGAACTCAGCTTTACTCCGTGTACCCTGACGAAGCTGCTCAGGTCAGGGGAAAGCATGCAGCAGAAAAGTTATGATGTACAGGCATCGCCAAGAATATAAGGTGTAGGTAATGCAGTACATGATCTTAATTTTTGCAATGGCTGTTGTTGGATATCAGGTCATATTGTAGCACAGGAGGGACCACTTTCTTGAGTGACTGAGTTACCAGATGGGAGGCACATTTGTAGGCATCTCAATTCAGGTTCATCTGCAGAACAATGAGGAGTTATGTGTCCGGAATTCCCATTTGGATGTTGAAGTACCAAGTGTTAACGGAATCAGTTGATTGTCCAGTTGCTACATCCAGAGTTTGCTGAGGATCCCGTACCAACCACTACAGCAGACTTGGAAGTAAGACTATAGATATGGTTGTATTATCAGAAAGCCCTTCAGTGCCTGCTGTGGATCACCGACTACAGGTGTTTCCACCCTGCCATTCCAGAAGATCTCCCAAACCTAGAGACACACTTGACTTGTAGTTGTAAAAGGGGGTGGAATAATCCCTTGAGTTGCTTGAGGATTAGGGTAGTCTAGCCCAACATTTTAGGATTATTTTTTTTGGCGTAATCCTGTTAATATTTTAAGTTTATTACTAATAATTTAAAGGGGCAGGAGTGTGATATTGTAACTTTGTTATGATTATTGACACCTGGTGGCCAATGTGAGAATAGCTATTTCCTGATAGAAGCCCAAAGGCTGTTTGAACATGTTCCCTAGCGGTAAAGAAGCATTTCAAAATGGAGCCTGTTAGTTGTCTATATGAACCTGTATCGGAATAAAATATCTCCTCCTATTTCAGTTCAAATCTGTTCTGGGCCTCCATATATTACAGTAAATCAATTGGATGTAAGCTCCTAAGCCCCTAAATCACTCTTGAAAATGCAACTTGGGCTCGGGACAGTATTTCCAAAACACCTAAATCTATTCCTTAGGCCTCAGTTGCACACAAGTGCAAACTTCTGCAAAGACACACTTTTATAAGGGTCAAGCTAAACTGCTATGAGCAAGGTTCAAACTGATAGTGTCTACACACACAAAGCTGCACTGATTGAACTAAATCTGTTTAAAAACACTCCTTTAGTTAACCTGGTTCGAGTCTCTGTGTAGACCACGCCTATGGAATAGACTTAAGCTAGATTGCTATAAGGCACTCTAAAACTAATGGAAGGGCGCCCACAAATAGCAGCTGCACCATTTAACTACATCAGTTTCTAAACAGGTGTAGTTAAATCTTTACAGATTTGTGGGTAGACAAGGCCTCGGTCTTGTCTTTCTGCTCATCCTGACATTGAGACTGCTACTGGTAATTAGGGGCTATTGTGATGAGTGGACAACTGTTCACTAGGAGTTCAAATGAAATTATGATTGCATCCCCTCTACATCACCAAAAAGCAGAGAGATAACAATGACTTTCACTCACTCATAATCCACTCTGAATTTCAACCAAACACCCAGAGATGAAAGGCTTGATATTCTATTACAATTCACTGCCCTAGCTAGTCCACACATTTTAATTTTGCTTTAACAGTCTTCCTACCTTGCACCTCAACATTTTTAATGTAAATGTTCTTGGCTGAGTAGAAAAATGTACCCGATGGTTGCAAGTACAGAACAGTAGGTCATATTTCTAGAGGGTTGCTGAGAATTGCCCCAATTCATACAGCACCTCATTACAGTCAACAACATTTGAAATATGTTCGCATGTTATGGTTTTTGTAGAACAGTTGACACTCAGTATCTCAACCTGGCTTAGACTCAGCCTCTGTGGATCTTGAGACAACAGATGTAAACAGTATGTTAGAGTTCACCCAATACTATTCTTTTTTTCAAATTCTGGCCTTAGCAGACAATCTATAACATATCCTGGCATACTCATTGGCTCTAATGCATTTTAGTCATTGGGGAAATTTTTTTATGGAATTGTCAACAACAATTCTGCCCTAAAGCTTGGAATATTTGCTGATCTGTGGGTCTTCCTGCAATATCACTGGCACTGGTAAATAATTCAAATTAAAGTACTTTTCTCTAGATATACCACTTTTTAAAGGGATTTCATTTACTTTTTTTTCAATGGTTTCATCCTGTGCTGTTCTCACCCTGCATTATTCATGTGCAACCTTGCAAATTGCTTCTAGC
The DNA here is from genome assembly GCF_965140235.1 of Caretta caretta. Taxonomy (NCBI): domain Eukaryota; kingdom Metazoa; phylum Chordata; order Testudines; family Cheloniidae; genus Caretta; species Caretta caretta. The sequence goes on from NC_134209.1 coordinate 15,032,460, forward strand.
TCTAATAGAACTGATATAAATCATAGGGCCATTTTCTCTGGAGGACTTCAGCCTTAAGCTCCACAGCTTGTTTTCAAATGAAAACTCTGCTCAATTAAGGTGATTTGTTTGCTGCAAAAAAATTTAAGTATCTCATATTGCCATTTATGGAGAGGGAAAACTGAAACTCTATTAACACAGCGTGGATATTTAAGTTTCATCATAGATTCCATATATACTCTCTGCTTTCCCGTCTTCCAGTTTATTAAGGAAACTAAGCCACAGTCTACTGGTGGAGACGGTGGTGCTACCAATAGAATTTTGCAAGATAATCTGCCTTTGGAAAAGGTTATATATCGTACTAAATATATACCGCCATTAATGGTGGTCCTACAAAGAGAGTGTTCACATACAGAGTAAAGCCATTCTCCTGCTACCCTTTCCATGAGAACATCAAGAGGGCTGTCAGGGGACACCAGGATAAGATAGAAGCTTGCTCTTCATTAGGCCAGTGCACCATATTTTACCTCTTGCCTAAGAGATGCTAAAGGACCCATGTGCCGCACAAACACGGCACCACCTTTGCAAAGAAGTCAGCTCTCCCTATGGAGGGCATGAAGCTGAGGGGAAATGATGACCATTTTGTCAGACTCGGATATAGCCTTGTGTTCTATGGCATTAACCATTTGGTGTACAGTTGTAGCTCCAGACTCCCCAGTGCATCACAAGGAGATGAAGATGACCTGGCCAAACTGCACTTGATTCCTGGCATGATTTGTCATTGGACCTTACTTCCCTGGGCTCTCTGCTGCTTATGAATCACACAGCAGGGAGGTTGACCCTGGGTAAGGCCATGGTGCTGGATCTTGTCTAGGGGACCACGTCTTGAAGGTCTGAACTTCCCAGACTGAGTCTGGGTGGGTCTCTGTGACACTCTTGTTGGAACTGGACACAGAATAAAGCAGCTCTCTTGCCAGCACGTTAGTCACTGAGTGATCATTGAACACGACACTGGGCAACCCAAACTAACCAGGGGCTCATCACCACCCGTTTTCAGGTGAGGACTTTTTAGGAGCCTCTAGCTCTTCTAGGTGACCATGCTGAGAAGAATGCCTTCAAAGCCCTTCATTATCTTTCTTTGGCTGCGATAGCACAGGTCCTGGCAGATGCCCCTTTAAGTATCGCTTAATTTTGAGGTTCTAAGCCATGAGGAGCAGGTTCAGACTGTCAGAGTTCACCAACCAGGCTAAGGAGGATTTTGGATGCCAGGTCTCCTGTGACCAGCTCTATGTCTTATACCAGCAACAAAAGCAGATCACTAAATCCCTGTGGTTGGGAAGTCAGATGACTCAGTGTTGTGCTTCCCTGGTTCCTAAGATGTCCCTCAATGCAGATTTCACCCTTCCTTCCTCGATATGCAATTGAGTGCTGCTTTGGCTGTCAGAGCCTGGTCCTACGCACACCACAAGGGTCACTTTGATCTCACAGAGTAGTTGAGCCAGTCCAAAGTGCACCTAAAACATTTCCAGAACAGCATGATAGCATTTTGCAGTGACTTTACACAGCTGTGATTATGCAGGAGGCATTGCGGTGGAGAATCTGACCAATGGGGTTTACTCCCCTGGGTAAAGATATTCCCATGCATGATCTCAGGACTGAGCCTGCTCTCTTTACAGGGCTGAGAGAAACAAGGTCCGTCCTCTATTCAATATTTAATTTTGCCAAAGCTACACCAACTAATTCTTAGCTCTTGTTCTACAAGAAAACCATTAACAGCTATTCTCTTTCTCAAAAAAAATTAATAACCTTCTCAACTTCTCTTCCATTATACGAGCCCCTTTTCTTCCTGTGTTATCTTCACAAGTGTGTCATCAATAAAATGCATTTGTTTATAAGAGAATTCACAGGGATGAAGGGTTCCTTTCAAGTCCCAGTGAAAGCAGGAGAAATACAATACAAGATTTCATGCCAGTATCCATCCTAGCAGGAGCAGCAGTGCAGTTAGAAATGATTTCAAATTACATTTTCCTTCATCTTACAAAAAGTAATTATATAAAATAATATAAGAAAGACTGAATTAAGTTAATCATACATAATATTAATGTTGAAATTACAGATTAGGCTTTGACTTTTTGTTATTCAAATTAATTAAAACACCTACGTTTCCTGTGAATCAATTAAATTATTATTTTTTTAGATTGCTACAGAATGTATCTGCCCTGTTTAATACCATCAAGGCTTCTTATGAGAGGCTGACGGCACTGAATATGTTGAAATCCTTTGCCTATTGCAAGTTGTTATGTCAGATAGTAGACTAGAATAAATGGAGCATTTCAGATCTTGTATTCCACATCTGGTTGAATTAAAAGGACAAATGTGTACACAGGATCTTTCTACAATGAATACTTTGTCGAGCTGACAAGTGTCTCGCCCATTGGAATCAGTGGAAAGATGTCCATTGTCTTCAAAGGACTTTCAACCAGAGCCTCTGTTATTCAATAGCAATTATGTACCCCGCCCCCCATTCATGCCCCAGATCTGCTAGTCCATCCCATCCCCACCCCTGCAATGCATTAATACCGCATTATGTTTTGTTGATAGTATATTGTCCCCTTGCAGAATGGTGGGTTGAGGAAAACTCACATTTCTAGAAACCAGAAAAGGCCCGGTTGAGGTTACCCATGCAATATTAACTTTGCTCTCTTTAGGAAATGCCCCAATGTGCCCCATTTAAACAGGTACCCCCTTTACTCTGCCAACTCCACAGTTGCAGAAATATTCAAGCTCTTCACCACCTTTCACAACTCATTCACTCTCACCTATTTGTCCACTATTAAAGGGGAGCTGGAGGTGCACTGGCGAAGCTGTGAGATGCTGCACCTCCCTCACCTGAGCTCCCCAACAGCTCGCCTGCCCCAACTAAACATCCTCATTTATCCTCCTCCCTTCACTGCCACCCTTTCATATCCTTCCCTCCCAGGAAGCATTCAAATGTCTAATTTTTTTAGCATGAAATACTCTGATTACATTCCCCCAAATTAAATTGGCACCCATGTTTTAAGTCAGGGCTTGTGGTTAACTTATACGTAGTCATGTTAATTGAAAGGTGAATTCACACCTATCAAGAGATCTTTGATTCATCCAGTTATTAGTACCTCTCAGATAACAGTACAAGGCAGTAGGAGGAAAGCATTTGGAGGAGGGAGAACTCAGGAACCCTTCAGTTGAATGATAACCCCAAATTTGGATCACTAATGCTACCCTGTGTCCCCATGATATACATGAAATTTCAAAGCAATCCAATTAACAGTTTGGATTTTAGACCACGTACAACAGTTGAGATTTAAATATATACAATGGTGGGAATGGGAACCCTTGAGCTGTTTTTCTATATTGGTGCATGCGCAGCATAAATATGTAATCCACTTTGCTAAATTTTCAGGACTGATACCTTCGAACCCCATGCTCAAATGACTCCAAATTTGGGTCACTAACCCTACCTGCATCCCCCTGAGGCACACCAAATTTCAAAAAAATCTGACTAAGCATATAAATTTTATATAAGCTATAGAGAGGTCAAGCTTTAAATAGACATCATGTTGCGAACTTAACTATAGTCACAATTAAATTTACAATTAAATCTTCCAAGACAATATAGCCAGACTTGTTGCAAATCTAGGACCTGCTATGACATGGGCTTCAGCACATGAGTAACCTTACTCAGGTGAATAATCCCATTGACTTGTTTTTGTTTCTGGGGTGGCGCATCTTCCACATCTGAGCGTATGTCTACACTACAGCCACTACACTGCCCCACCTACGGCACTGCAGCCGTGCCATTGTAGTACCATAGTGTAGACGTTTCCTACATTGATAGAAATGGTTTTTCACCTCTGTGAGAGGTGGTAGCTAGGTCAACAGAAGAATTCTTCCATTGACCTATCTGCGTCTACATCGGGGTATAGGACAACCTAACTGCACTGCCCGGTGAGTGAAATTTTTCACAGCCCTGAGATTCATAGCTAGATCGATCTAATTTTAAGTGCAGGCAAAGCCATAGAATGGAGGAGAACAAGACTGCTATTCAACCTCCTTGTATCTTTTTTGCCTTGTTCTTGGGTCCTTCTTAGTTAGTTTTGTATTGAGTAGCCTGTGGAGGCTAAAGGAACTAAAAGAGGGTTGGGCTTGCATTAATTTATTACTGGAATTAGACTCAAGCCATGTCTTCTATACCCATCCATTCAAAATCTTATATTCTAATAGCTATACCTCAATATAGGAGAAATATCTGGAATCTTTGTTCTCTAAGGTTTGATGTCTAGCTTGCAACTGTCTATATTGATTGAAATAAATGTATTTTATACAGTTAAGTAAAAGATGGGTTTGGACAGGATTTCTATTACAAATGGTTGTAGATATCAAGTTTCAGTTGTTGTTGTATTCAAGTGCAACTTTTTTCCCCATGGATTTTGCTTTGTTTCTCTGAAGTCTGCTGCATAAGCAAATCAAATGGAATGTTGCTTACTTCCTTAACACAAGCAGCAAGTATTGCATCCTGGGAAATGGAAAGTGCAGCAAACTGACCTTTACAGAAGAAAGATCTCCACAGCCAAGTCTTTTCCGTGATGTTATTGTACCTTTATCCAATTGTGCAATGGACTCCAGCAAACAATAAAGAAAATGATAGCAAAGTTCATCTCTGATTAGAGAACAAGGATAACTCCTACATGTCATAGGTATCAAATTTAAACCCCGGGGCCTTCTGGAGAGGCAATAAGGAAGAGCAGTGATGTATATAGCATTAGCCTGCTATAGCCACAGAACTGCACTATTACTGTGTGTCAGACAAAGCAGCTACAAAGCCTAAGCCAGGAACCCTCAGCATTAGCCTGGTTGCATACATATTAGATCACTTTGTTTGAGCAAAACTCCATGCAAGCCCAGAACTTCCATAAAGATCCAGCAAAGCATGACAATGATCATACATGATGGGGAGTGTTGGGCATCCTTCAGCTTATAACTATTCCATTAAGGATAATGGTGGCTAGGTGTAAAATGAAGACTGATAAAGGTATTTTAATTAAGATTTAAGTATGCACTAGTCACATAACAATAATAAAGGGCTGATACGTAGAAGGGTACAGAATGGGAGATATACACCCACAGCATCATTATGAAGTCTCTCTCTCACTCCCCTACATATATGTAATCGGTATATAATGAAACCAAAGCCATCGAGTTCCATGCAGAACTTGAAGAAAGATTTGTATGGTGTTAGACAGAGTTTATGCAAAGGTTGAGGGAGGTTTTGAGCAGCTAATTGGAACAGACAATTTTTAGTGGCAAATAACAAGCTAGGGACCATCAATATTTAATGCAAGGGGACACTTAATAATATTTTAGAAAAAAATGCAAAATGCCATTAAAATTCCTCCCATTAAAGACGTTAAGGATATTTAAAAAACAAAACAAAAAAACCCACCTCTCTTAACTTATGAAAATACAATAGGTTTCTCCAAAATAATTGCTAAAGCTGGGTGACAGGACAGGATTCAGTGTGGGATTTTCAATGGGAGTTAGGTGCCTTAAAATACCACCCGCAGTGGCTCCCAGTCAGAACTGGCTAATCTCACCTTCCCCTGTTGTGAACCCAGCTGCCAACTGAGGTTATAGAATCATAGTTCACCAAGGCCCTGATCCTACACTGAGAAGCATGCAGGCAAAACGCTGCACCCCTGGGAACACCAATGAAGTCAGTAGGGCTTCCCACAGGTGCAGGTACAGTTCTCAGTGCCTGACCAGGACCAAATTTTGAGAGCTACTGGGCATTTACAGCTCAGTCAGCGTGGATAGAAAGTCTGGGTGCTTGGTCCTCAGAAAAGCAAGTCCCAGCTCCAAGTGCAGTAGCTTTCCTATAGTCAAGGACAAGTGTGAGCACTTCCATTTAAAGAGAGGCTGCTACCAAAACCTACCAGGTAGGGGCACTACTTGGCAAAGGAAACAGTAAAGGGAAAACAACAGCTATTAACCTGGCTCCTAGTTAAAGGGCTATTAATGACCTGTTTAGCCCTCAGGCATTTACCTTAATCCTTTTATTTGCAAAGACTATAGTCACATTTAAACCACCTTTCAGAGTAACAGCCCTGTTAGTCTGTATTCGCAAAAAGAAAAGGAGTACTTGTGGCACCTGAGAGACTAACCAATTTATTTGAGCATGAGCTTTCATGAGCTACAGCATCCGATGAAGTGAGCTGTAGCTCACGAAAGCTCATGCTTTATAAATTGGTTAGTCTCTAAGGTGCCACAAGTACTCCTTTTCTTTAAACCTCCTTGTGACTCACATTTACTTTAGCATAGTTGTGCCTCTTTACACCCTTACACTGAATTTGGGCCTAACATTTGGTTGGGAGTGTCGAGCCCTCAAGGAAGCAAACATAACTACGAATACTCTCAGAGTCAACATATATGGCCCAGCCTTTCTTGCTTTATTTGTGCAGTCAATGGGATTGTTCATGTGAGAATAGTGAGTTGGTGGTGGTCCATATAGCACATGTAAAGTGTACCCTTTTAAGTGTCTGACCCAACTCACACTGAAGTCACAGAAAGGGCTTCCATGGGGATTTAATAAAGTGGCACATGAGAAGTAGGTGGTGTCCCTTTAATCAGAGACACAGCAAATACCATCCTCGTTGCCTTTTCCCCCCACCAATAATCATTAGAAACCTTCAGGACCCGGCTGAGTATATTTTGGACACAGATGGCTCTGTGCAACATTTACCTGTGACTGGAATTTGGCTCTGGATCTTCAAGTAATCATATTTTTTGCTGATGATTTAAAATGAATATACTTCCTCACTTCAGAAGCTGTGACGCAGTTTGCTTGGAACAATTGCTGTGAGAAATTTTAAAAAGTGCCTATAACTAGAGCCCCTGTAAGAAAAATCATTCCCTTTTCAAATTTTCCACCTTCTGTTGTATACTCATCTCAAGTGAATTATTTTTTGCCTTCTCTTCTTTTGGTAAATGGAACATTGTTGTATGTTTATGGAAGTAAATAAATAAAATGGGGAAAGAAAATCACTGTTCTGTACCCACGGCTCATATGCACCTGCTAGGAGCCAAATTCTGTCCTCAGTTACACTCTTGCTGTCCTGTTGGTTTTACTGGGTTGGCAAGCTGTGGTCCTCTCTCTGGGGAGAGCTAGTTAAAGTTTATTAAACTCAGGCGCAGATAGATTAGATTAGATTAGATTAGATGTGTGTGTGTGTGTGTGTATTATCCTACATGGGGAAAAATCCAGCCAGGTTCAATTTTATTTATTTTAAATAGATACTACCACTAGAAAGATAGCTATATATTTGTGGTCTCAAAGCCAGGCCAAAACATCTGTTAACATTAAAAGAAACAACCCAAATGCTTTCAGAGGTTGAACACACCCTTTGAACTAATATTTAGACACATGTAGTTGGTAAAGCCACAGCTATATTTTCCCCATATAAACTCATAAATAAGGGCCAGATTTGCATTGTTCATGTAGGTGCCTAACAGAGAACTAAGCTCTTTAAATGAGCCGGCTCCAGTTGTGGGTGCTAAGCCCTTTTGAAAATTGGATTTAAGTGTATAAAATTCGGTGCTATGATCCTGTAGAGTGTTTGCTGGATTTTGACGCATGACCCCAGAGGCTCCATGACACTGCAGTTAAAATGATTTCCCCTCCCTATCAGCTCTTTAACAACTGGGTTATATATTTTTATGGTACATAAAATATATTGCATGCAAACATGATTTTGTTTTTGTGGCTGCAGAAAGATGGGGGGGGGGAGGAAGTAAATAAATTTAAAAAGTGACAATGAGAAGAGTGCAGGATCAGAATACACAACGTAGGCACTAACACAAATAAAGATGTGCTGCCAGACAGAAAGCAACCTCCTCATTATCCAGATTGGCAGCCTGGTTCCATTTTTTGTAGTGAAAAACAGTTTGAGCATGCTTGACCTTGAGGTCTAATGTGTGACACTGCAACAGGACAAAGGAGATGGTGAAGAATGGGAAGAAGAGCAAGCCACAGAAGATCAACCCATACACATACATACAAAGAGAACAAAGTTTCATATGCACCTTCTGCCTTGACATTTCCTTGCCCCATAACTACCGTGCCCAGCAGGTACTGTAGATCACCTGATATGTGAACCAGCGGACAGTGGAGTTCTGTGCGGCTACTATTCAGCAGTGCATAAGTGGCTATATAGTTTCCCCAGGACAGATGCATAAGTTTTACCAAATGATCTAGAGATGTGCAGAATGATCACAGGAAAGCCTGAGACAGCATGAACCTTATTTTATTTCAGGTTTTGTTACAAAAACCAGTTCATCTAAAGATGCACACATTGGCCTGTCCACACTAGAGAATGTTGGTGTTGTCATCTGTTCAAGTACCTGCAAAGCATTATGGAACAGCACATCAGCTGGCTTAGTTATAACTAACAAGAGATTAGGGTTTTGAGGCTCCAGATTTTTCAAGTTATTTAGATGTCTAAAGATGCAGATTGGCACCTAGTGGAATTTTCAAAAGCACTGGGCTCCTAACTCCCATTGATTTCACTACGAGTTAGGCACCTAATCAGCGTAGGCACTTTTTGAACAGCCTACTAGGTGCCAATCTGTGTCTGTAGACACTTAATTAGCTTTCAGAGGGGTAGCCATGTTAGTCTGTGTCAGCAAAAAGAATGAGGAGTCCTTGTGACTCCTTAGACACCAATAATTTATTTATGTGGAACATAAAGTAAGCAGAACAATTCGAGGACAATTCAATCAGAGCGGATGTGGCCCATTCCCAACAATTGACAAGAAGGTGTGAGTATCAACAAAGGGAAAATTTCTTTTTGTAGTGACCCATCCATATTCAGGGCTAATTTGATGGTGTCAAGTTTACAAATTAATTCCAGCTCTGCAAAGACTGTTCGGTTTGGCCAATGTACATGGCAGAGGGGTATTGCTGGCACATGATGGCATATATCACATTGGTAGATGTGCAGGTGAACGAGCCTCTGATGGTGTGGCTGATGTGGTTAAGTCCTATGATGGTATCCCTTGAAGAGATATGTGGACAGATTTGGCAAAGGGGTTTGTTAATACTCACACTTTCTTGTCAACTGTTGGGAATGGGCCACATCCACTCTGATTGAATTGGCCTTATTAGCACTGACCCCCCACTTGTAAGGCAGCTCCCACCTTTTCATGTGCTGTATATTTATATTTGCCTACTGTATTTTTCACTCCACGCATTAACGAAAGCTTATGCCCAGATAACTTTGTTAGTCTCTAAGGTGCCACTAGTACTCCTCATTTTTAATTAGCTTTGAAAACCTGGCCCTGTGGATCCATACATAGAATGCTCTCAATGTGTCTCCTGTGTTAGATATCGCTGTGAACTGTAGCCAGTGCAACCAAATTGGTGCACTGCCTGCTTCTCCCAGCACAGTGCCACGGTGTGGTTGTCCACATTTCAGCACACACTCCGGAGAAGGGCCCCTTTGCCCTCTGTGCCCCCTGCCCTGGAAAGCCCACCAAGCAACTGTACAAGGAGGCCTCTCACTATTATTGGGTATTCTCTTATTCATTGTTAAAACTCACATTTATTACAGAAGTGTCTATGGATCAACCAAGAATGGTATCCCATGGTGCTAGGCACCCAGGACACCATGATAGAAGTGAACACAAGACTGACTTTATTTCCTGTTTATGCAGGCTTTTACCTCCTGGCTGTATGCCTCTAGTCTGTCTTTTCACAACTAACACCGCGCCCCCTTTTCTGAGATGAAGGATGATAAAACTTTTTCCAAACTTTTAAATAAACACCATATAACTAAATAAAACAGCCACACAAACAAAAATTTAAAAAAAAAAAACGAAGAAGGATGGGGTAGAATGCCCAAAACTTCAGCCTTGCATCAGGGACTTATTCTGACCTTTCACTATATTTGGCTAAGAGTCCTCTGACTTTCTTGGATTCTCAAGAGCTTAAGTAATCCTCCAGGCATGCAGGAGGTCGTATTTCTCTAGCTGGAGACCTTCTTGCAGGGAGAGGATAAGGAGGACATGCTGGCAGTTCTATGTGGGCAAGTAGGGTGTTGTCCCTAGGTTCTGTCTCAGGGTAGGGGTCAGGGTGTTTTGGAGGTTCCTGGCATGACTCAACAAGATGACCCTGGTTCTAAGGGATGATTCCCACTGGCACACTAATGAAGTAGGAGCGAGGGGTTCTGGCACATCCCTGCACTGTCCCCTTATCCTGAGAGTCTTTCATCCACACGTGATCTCCTGGATTCAGTACTCTCAAGAATTTGACTCTATGCTGCCTGTCAAAGTCCCTCTTCTGGCACATTTTATATTGATCTTCCTTCTTCTGTAGTCTGAAGAAATCCAGCCAGTAAGGGTTTAGCTGGGAAGGGATGTTTGGGCTAGCAGTCTGCAGCTTCCTTTCCAAAAACTGCTCTCCCGGACTGAATTCTTTTGCTATCGGTGTCAGCCAGTATGCTAATCATAGATGCCAGCTCCGTGGGTGCTCCAAGGTTGGAGCATCCACTGAGAAAATATGGTGGGTGTTGAGCACCCACCAGCAGCCCCCCTATCAGAACCTCCCCCCTGCCCCAGCGCCTTCTGCCTGCCCATCAAGCCCTGCTGATCAGTTCCTCTCCCTCCCTCCCTGCACCTCCTGCCCACCGCAATCAGCTGTTTTGCTGCATGCAGGAGGCTGAGAGGGAAGGGGGAGGAGCAAGGACACAGTGCATTGGGGGAGGGAGCGGAACTAGGTGGGAAGAGGTGGGGCAGGGGTGGGGCCTTGGCAGAAGGGATGGAGTGGGGGCGGGGTCTGGGGCGGAGATGGGGGGGTCAAACACCCCTTGGCACTTTGAAAAGTCAGAGCCTGTGATGCAAGATGAGGTTCTGAGGATTTAAAAAGGAGTTGTTTTAGAGTCTTTCCACACATTCTGCGTTCCCATTACTCTGGGGAAGCAAGGTGCTTGATGTATAGTGATTGAAACTCTAGGTCTCTGCAAACCTCTCAGAAGTCGCCGAGGGAAACTGGGCACAATTGTCAGAGACTAATTGCTCTGGAATCCTAAAACAGGCAAAAATGTATTTTCTCTTCTGAGCAATTGAACCTATTGTGGTATTGAGCCACTTGGCAACTTCAATACACCTTGAAAAATATAATCAGTTACCAAAAGCTAGGTTGTATTATTCAGATGCAAAGGGTAAGTCCTGACTTTCTGCCCTGGTCTATCTGGTAGAGCACATGGCAGTAACAGTTCCCATGGGTTGGTTCTCATGCGAGCACAGATATCACATTTCTTAACTCTCTGTTGTAGTTGTTTGCTGAGCCCAGGTCACCAACAGACTATTTAGTTCTCTCCCTGCAAAATGTAATACCTTGATGTCCCTCATGTAGTCTGTCAAGGATTTCCTGTTGCACTGATGTAGGGATAACCTGGATTCCTTCAACAACAGACTTTGGTTTATGATAAGATCACCTGAAACTGCCCAATATGGGTGCATGGAGATTTCTGGGTAGTCCAACCCTCCCTGCAATGGGTCATGACTCAGCTCAGGACTTCATCTACCTTGTTTCTTTTTTCAGTTCTTGTGGGCATTTTGCTGTGATTTATAAAGTAATAAGTATGGCATCTACAAAACCTTCTATGAGCAGCTCCTCTGGTTTAGTCTCTTACGGTGTGGTGCACTGGGAATTAGGGCCCTGGAGATCATAGCAGCTATAGTGAGGTTCTACCCTGGCATATGAGTAATCGAGAATGGGAACCTCTTGAGTCTCATTCAGAAATGTTGTATCCTAGGTGGTGACTCATGTATGGTTTTGAACCTCCAAGAGTGACTAGTGATTTGTGATCAGTTTTCACATGAAATTTTATGCCCATGAGAAAGTTTCTGAACCATTCACAAGCCCATGTAATGGCTAAGGCTGCTTCTTCTATTTGCTTATAGCACTGTTCTGTATTGGTGAGTACTCATGAGGGATATGGTCCTAGATGCCACAGTGAAGGACTGCCCCATCCTGTAAGCTGAGGCATCTGCTGAAACTGCGGTAGTTTTATAGGGCCAAAAGTGGTGGAATGTGCAAGTCTTGTTTTATTTCTTTAAATGCCCAGGTTTGTTTAATTCCCCAATACCAGGAATTCTGTGGGCTCAAGAGATCTCACAATGGCTTTGACGTCCCTACTAACTGCAGAAATTTTGCCAGGTGTGTTGCCATAGCCATGAATTGATGCATCTCACTGATATTCTGAGATATCCTTCATGTGGGTAATTTCTTTCATTCTTGTACAATCTGGTCTGACTCCTGCTCCATCAAATGATCTGGCCTAGAAACTTAATTTTATCTTTTAAGAATTCACACTTGCCATTGAGTGTCATGCCTGTCTTCTCTACATAAGAACATAAGAATAGCCATAGTGGGTCAGACCAAAGGTCCATCCAGCCCGACAGCAGCCAACACCAGGTGCCCCAGAGGGAGTGAATCTAACAGGTAATGATCTCTCGTGCCATCCGTCTCCACCCTCTGACAAACAGAGGCTAGGGACACCATTCCTTACCCATCTGGCTAATAGCCATTAGTGGACTTAACCTCCATGAATTTATCCAGTTCTCTTTTAAACCCTGTTATAGTCCCAGCCTTCACAACCTCCTCAGGCAAGGAGTTCCACAGATTGACTGTGTGCTGAGTGAAGAAGAACTTCCTTTTATTTGTTTTAAACCTGCTACCCATTAATTTCATTTGGTGGCCCCTAGTTCTTATATTATGGGAACAAGTAAATAACTTTTCCTTATTCACTTTCTCCACATCACTCATGATTTTATATACCTCTATCATATCTTCCCTTAGTCTCCTCTTTTCCAAGCCTCTTTAATCTCTCCTCATATGGGACCTATTCCAAACCACTAATAATTTTAGTTGCCTGTTTCAGAACCTTTTCTCATTCCAGTATATCTTTTTTGAGATGAGGGGACCACATCTGTATGCAGTATTCAAGATGTGGGTGTACCATGGATTTATATAAGGGCAATAAGATATTCTCTGTCTTATTCTCTATCCCTTTTTTAATGATTCCTATCATCCCGTTTGCTTTTTTGACTGCTGCTGCACACTGCGTGGACATCTTCAGAGAACTATCCATGATGACTCCAAGATCTTTCTCCTGATTAGTTGTAGCTAAATTAGCCCCCATCATATTGTACGTATAGTTAGGGTTATTTTTTCCAATGTGCCTTACTTTACATTTATCCACATTAAATTTCATTTGCCATTTTGTTGCCCAGTCACTTAGTTTTGTGAGATCTTTTTGAAGTTCTTCACAGTCTGCTTTGGTCTTAACTATCTTGAGCAGTTTAGTAGCATCTGCAAACTTTGCCACCTCGCTGTTTACCCCTTTCTCCAGATCATTTATGAATAGGTTGAATAGGATTGATCCTAGGACTGACCCTTGGGGAACACCACTAGTTACCCCTCTCCATTCTGAAAATTTACCATTTATTCCTATTCTTTGTTCCCTGTCTTTTAACCAGTTCTCACTCCATGAAAGGATCTTCCCTCTTATCCCATGACAGCTTAATTTACGTAAGAGCCTTTGGTGAGGGACCTTGTCAAAGGCTTTCTGGAAATCTAAGTACACTATGTTCACTGGATCCCCATTGTCCACATGTTTGTTGACCCCCTCAAAGAACTCTAATAGATTAGTAAGACATGATCCCACTTTAGAGAAACCATGTTGACTTTTGCGCAACAATTTATGTTCTTCTATGTGTCTGACAATTGTATTCTTTACTATTGTTTCAACTAATTTGCCCAGTACTGATGTTAGACTTACCAGTCTGTAATTGCCAGGATCACCTCTAGAGCCCTTCTTAAATATTGGCGTTACATTAGCTTGGGCTTGTCTTCACTACAGAGGCAAGTCGACCTGGGTGTTGGACAGAGCAAATGGGTATGAGCTTGGTATGAGCTTAATGGGGCATTCTTCCCCTAGGTTTCCCAGTCTTTGGAACCATTTCAGGAACATCTTCTTAATCTCAGGTTCTAGGTCCATGGTGACTGGTTCTATCCTTATTACTAGGCCTAGGGCTGACATAACAATTTTGGGAAGGGGTTTTGGGGTGTGGTCAGGAACTACAACACAGATGGTTTAGTGTCCCATAACCTATTTCACTGTCAAATTTTCCAAAGGACACCACCATTCTAAGGCCCCAGTCCCATAAACACTTAGTGAGCGTCTTCACGGCAAAAAAGATGAGTCCTTAACTTGGGTTAACTAACTTGGGTTAAAATAGCAGTGAAGACACAGCAGCTTGGGGTTTAACTCAGGATAGCAGTTTAAGCCTATAAGGGAGCCTCAGGTGGAATTTAAGCAACTCAAGTTAAAACCCAGTTGCCTGGTCTTCATTGCTATTGTAACTCACGTTAGCTAACTGAGCTCACTGTGATTACTCACATGTGCAAAATTACTCACATGTGCCAGTGTTTACAGGATTGAGACCTAAGAGCACAGTTATTGTACTCATGGACTTTACCGTCTACTGGCTGCTTATGCTAATCCTATGAAAATCCATTATCCTCTTTTCATTAAGTTGTAAAACAAACTGTGCTAAACACATGTATTTCCTTTGAACAACAAACGTGCATGTTCTTCATTGCATTTCGCTAGCGAAACCAACTTTATTCGTTTTATTACACCGTTTTTACCCATTAAAATTTAATAACGTTTGTTGATGAAGCACATGAAACTAACTAAATTTCTAAATAATTTAGTGCTAATTCACTTCCTTCAATTTATGAAGTTGCTACATTGCTTTCTGGAGTGTTTTGAACTGAAATCCCAAAGGCCTTTCATGTTGTTAGTCAGCTGCCTAGGAATCATTTAATTACCAGCTATTCTCAGCTTGGGGCTTGCCTTGTCGGTGGGAGAGCTTCCAGAAGGAGAAGAATGAAAAGCTTTATCTTTCGGTTCATGAAGTTCTTAATGCACTAAATGCTCATCATTGCTCATCCCTCTGATTACAGCTAATGGGAAAGAAGAATTCAGCTCTGCTCCCCACTGCAGTGGGTGTTACCTTTCATAGCAAGCTACCCTGCTGCTTGACTAACAACGGGAGTTCTTTACTGACTGCCAAATCCACTGCATTGCTCAGAAGCAGGACACTTGAAACTATAACAGGAAATGAAGGGAAGCAGGTTCAATGTCCCCCAAGACACCACCTCTTTTCATAAATCGGGGCCTGTGATCCACAGCTGTCTGATGTCAATGGAAAGACTCCAATTGACTTAACTGGGCTTTGGATCAGGCCTTTGATGCACCTTTATTTGAAGGTGTGAATGTCTTTGGTACAGACAGACTAGCAAATTCTACAAAATTCAGAAAAGAAATAAGGTGCAAAATGGGGGGAATTAGCTACTGGTCCAGTTTACCAGCATGTCCCTGCGGCCCGCGCCACTTCCTGCAGCTCCCATTGGCCTGGAACAGTGAACCGCGGCCACTGGGAGCTGAGGGAGCTCATGCCTGCAGACGGTCAATGTCTCGCAGCCCGCCAGAGGATTATCCTGATGGGCTGCTTGCCGAAGGTTGCCGATCCCTGGACTAGATCATTATAATGGTCCCTTCTGGCCTTAGAGTCCATGAGTCTGGGGGGCTTCTACCAGGCAGTGTTCTCAAATGGGAGTTTTAAGAGTTTCTTCTTCTATGAATCAATGACAAAAGGTGGGAAACTCTGAGTGAGCTAAACATGAGGCTGCTTGGAGCCCAGGGCACAGGATTTATTTTTCCACACATTTCTTGTCATTAGCAACTTTCCTATTTGTTGTACAGCATTTCCAGAAATGACAGTGCCATAGTTTGATCACTGATGGGCTGGCCCCATGACACCATTCCCATAATTACTGTTTTCTGCAGGTAATAATAGTTGTGGAAAGGGCATCACTGCTTAGTGATTCAAAAAAACTCCCTAGGATTCTATAGAGACTTGAGGTTACACATATGAAGCAGGTGCTTTTATTCCAGCTCATTTCACTTTGCAGCAGTAACACTGAGCATATACCAATACCGGTATTTCTTTAAACCTATTTTCTAAGGTCAGCCAATATTTTCACTAAGAAAACAACCTCACTATAAACACATCTATTTTAAAAAAACCTCCCTTTACTATTATAACATCAATGGCATGAATATTCTTGCGGTTGCCCCATTATAAATGAGGGCAGAATTAGGTCTCATTCTCTGCCTAGCAAGTGATACAAGTCTATTTTTGAAATGCATGATGCTTACGGCATATATATAAAGTACTGTGTCCATATATCAACATTTAGAAAATCATGCAAGTGGTTCAGGGTCTGGCTTACATGATACCTCACGGTAATTGTTTGTCAGACTTAAAGGGACAATGTCAAGTTAAAAATCATGCCTCTTTAGGCTTTTTTAGCTACAACTCTTCCTGGGAACACACAAGATTGCTCTAGTGAAGGAAATAAGAACAAACATCTGACTCTATATTAGACATTTCTACTGAAAAGACAACATCCACAGATTTATTAGCTAGAATGAAGACATAGAGATATAGGGTAACATTTTTGAAAGCTCTTGGGGCCCATTTTCAAAAAACGACTGAGGTGCTTTGGAAGTTAAGTCTCAATAAACATTGGTGGGAATTAGGCTCCTGGGGCTAAATCCACAACAGTATTTAGGCACCCAACTGCCTGTTTAGGTGTCAAAGTCCAACGTTTAGATGCCATTGACATTCTAAAAACTACCTCTGAGACCCAGTGATTAGGGAATCCACCTGGGATATGGGACACCCAAGTTCAAGCTCTCTGCAGCAGGGACTTGAACATGGGTCTCCTACATCCCAGGTGAGTGTCCTGCCCTTGACCACTGGTCTATTGGCTGTAATATGGTTGGTGTCTTGCTCTGTATTTGTATGAGAAGGTGCTGACCTGGCTTAGGCAGCTAAGTTCCAGAGAGGGTTTGCAGCTGAGAATCCCAAGCAGAGACTGGTGCCTCCCTCTGGCCTGTCAGTCAGGAGCCTAAGGCCTAGCTCAAGGATAGCTGAGCTTCTACCTTTGCAGATCTGGGCCCCAACCCCTGCTTCTTTCCTCTACATTTTCACTCCTGGCTAGTTTAGGTGGCCCCCTCCCAAGCTTCCTGGCTTCTAAGAAACCCTTTCTATGTGCCTAACTCTTCCATACAAGGGACACAGATCCTGTGCACCCAACATAGGACTATGAATTCTGCCGGGCAGCAGGGCACCTAGGAGTTAGACACTGCAATTCTTACATCCCTTAGGCACTTTTAAAAAATAAACCTTAATGCTGCAGGGCATAAGCCAACCACTGACTGAGCAGGGAGGGGTGAGAAGAAACTTTTCCTATGGACTTTCCCCTTGTCCATGTGGGGACTTCTTGACACCCTCCCAGACTGGTAACAGCAAGTGTTGAAATCAGGATACTGGACTACATGGACCCTGGGTCTGGTTCAGTATGACAGTTCTTATGTTCGGTTCTTTTTCTCAGTTTATTTACTTGCTGCATTGGACAGTAATTTCAAGTTAGTAGTCAATTTCCTCTTTTGTTACTATGGGTCTTGCCACAGCCAAGCATTTAAAAACAAAGGAAAAATGTAAGTGTGAAACCACAGAATTTGACGGGGGACCCAGAAACAGGAGTGGTGCCTGAAACTACTTTGGATTGAATATTTGAAACTGATCAGATTCCAGATTAGAGAGACTAGGTGGGGGAGGTAATATCTTTTATTGGACCAACTTCTGCGGGTGACAGCGACAAGCTTTGAGCTTACATAAAGCTCTCTCTCACCAGCGAAAGTTGGTCCAATAAAAGATATTATCTCCCCCACCTTGTTTCTCTGATATCCTGAGACCAACACAGCTACAACACTGCATACAGATTCCAAATTAACAGTTGTCCTTTGAGCATATATTTTAAGCACTGCCCTACACAAAACTTGTGAATTTTATCCATCAGTTACTTAGTTGCATTCCAGTCTGTGTTAATTCCTAGTGGATGTTTTAAATTGTGCTCTGTAACTTCTATTTGTTTATATAAATCCAGACCTTTGTGTGCCAGAGCTCCAGTTATCCTCTGAGGGGTTGAATTGGCCTTTTCAAGTCTGTGATGCAAAGAGTCAGGCCATAATAAAAAATCTATCGGTGTCAGCCACTTGCAGCCTGAAATGTCCTCCAATAAGTCTCAAATGAAAAATAAAGTATTAATACAGTTGTGATGCTGAAATGACTGACACCATAAAAACTAGGTATTAAACATCATAAACTGTACAGCTTTCACCTATAGCTTTTTATTTTGGTTATAAAGAGTCCTCTTGAATTAAAACAGTTTGAAATGAACCTCTGAGTTGGGGATTGGTCCTGCTTTGAGCAGGAGGTTGGACTAGATGACCTCCTGAGGTCCCTTCCAACCCTGATATTCTATGATTCTATGATTCTCTTCTATGTCAAAAAGAATAAATCATCTGGAACTGCTAGTCTATTGGACATGGGTACTCCCAAACTTTTCAGACTGAACCCTAAATCTCTTCAAAGTGTGTCAAATGCTAACATAGCCATGGTTTTACCAATAGCCAAATGCAAAGATTTCTAATTTTGAAATAACTAACCAAGCTCACAAAAGCTTACAGAAATGTCCAAAAGGTTTTCTTTCAAGCGGAGCATGGATTTTATGTTTTGTGTTTTTGCTACAATCAGACTACAATACCATTAATGAAAACAAGTATTTTACCTAATATTTCTGCATTTACTTTCTTGGCCGAAGGATTCTCTTCAAATCAGTAAATGAGGCCCTGATCCTGCAAAGCCTTATGCACATGCTTAACTTTAAGCACATGAGTTATGCCAGCATAGACAATAGGACTAACTGCATGAGGAAAATTATGCAGATGCTTGAGTGTTTGCCTCAAGCCCAACCAAGTTTTTTCAGGTGATTTTCAACATGTGCCAACATAATGCCAAATACTCCGCTGTTATAAACTGCCACAGTGACAAAGAAGCCCAATTTAGAGCAGGGCAAAATTTTTAAACCAAACTTTTTTGAGGGGGGGAGGGGGCAAAAAATGCAGATTCGTCAGCACCAAAACATTTCCTAAATTCATGACAGTTTTGCCAAATTGTTCATTTTGACACCTCCCCCCCCCAAAAAAGCCCTGAAACATTACATTTCAACCTCTTTTACACTAACGGTGTCAATTTTTCAATTCAAAACAACTTTTCATTGCCATGTGTCCTTCAATTTTATTTTATTTTTAAATGCAAAGGCAATAAAAATGCTCTACATCAAAATGAATCATTTTGTTTCAGTTCAAATTAAATGTTTAGAGCTAACTTGAAATGATTTTTTTCAACTTTTCAAAAATGCCAATAATTGAAAAACACAGTTGTTCGTCCAGGTTTTGCCAAAATCTTTCTATTGCACTATTATACATGTCACATAATTTACAGAAAAAATCTTTTTGAAACTTATATGATCTTAACACCACAAATCCAACAACAAGCCCATGCCTCAGAGGGAGTGAGAAATTATGAGTTGTGTATTTGAAAACGTCGACAAAGTCTTTAATATAGCATTTCTTTAAATCAGGGTGTCAAAATTCGAGGGTCAGATTTTCAGACCTCAACTCCTGTTTAGGCACCTAAGTCAGAATCTCAAAAGTTCACACAGCACCCCCAGTAAGGACAATGGGAGCTGCTGGATGCTGAGCACTTCTGAAAAATCTCTCTTCATTTAGGTGCCTAAATGGGATCTGAGCTCTTCTGAAAATCTCGCCCCCAATTGTTTGTTCTGTGCTCTTTTTAAAATCTGAGTCATAAGTTGCTTTCTGGGAGGAGAGATGGTGTTGGGCCAATCTCGCTGTACTTATCTGGGCATAACAGCACTGTCCTACCTCACAGGGGTGTTGCAAGTTTAAATGCATTAACAATTGTGAGGTGTTCAGATACTACAGTGGTGAGCGGCCTATAAGTAATTAGGATAGATAGATAGAATAGAGGGCTTAGTGTTAAACAGAACTACCATGCTTTTGTTTATTCTCATTGCCTGGAAGATGTGATTAATACATTCTGAGGGAGACGATGAAGCATGATTTTCAGTGTGCTGAATAGCAGTTTCTTCTGCATCATTGCCAATCAATCATCATCATCGTCATCATCAAGGCGAATCCCAAAGGGTCACGGTCTCCTGCAGATTAAGCACCACCTGCATCGATCTCTAGCTAGGTGCTTAGGACAGTCTGGCTGGACGTTCAGTCTGTGTTTGTCATTGGCAAGCTTATCGCACCACGAGAGCTTCTGGCAAGCAGGTGATCGCTGGCCATGTAGCAGCATATCTTGGTAAATGCCCTTCATAACCCATTGGTCTTCCATCCTAATTCATCCATATCAAGAAAGCTGCCGAAACCAAACCAGTGCTGATGGAGGTGTTTGGTGAGGCTGGCTATGAATATCTTCATTGCTCTTCTTGCCTTGCAACTCAACATGGAGCAGCTGACAAAGATGGCAAGCACTGAAAGTATGAACCAGTGCTTTGCAGCCTTCCTCTGTGCCCACATTTCACTGCCATACAATAGAGTTGCTATAACCAGTGTTCTATAGGTCTGTTTGCTTGATTAATTTCCTTGGAAATATCCCTCTCAGTGTTTCAAAACATGCACAACATCAATCAGCGTATATAGGTTATATATAGGATATATACAGAGTATACACCATGTGTTGAGTTCACTGTAGCAAGCTCTGGTAGTGCCCAGCAAAGGCCTTGCCCATGATTTTCTGAAGTGACTAGTGAGTTTATGTGTCTCATTTTGGGGGACACCCTCCTAACCTGAGACACCACAAAGGGGCTTAAGCACCCACCCTCTAAAAACCAGGGCCCTGAAATCACAAATTGCTGTTGAAAATCTTGCCACTTGTCTACATTGGAAATGTACCCTAACTCCAGGCAATTGATCCTCAGCTGTTGTGGGCTACATGGGCACCAATCCCTTATGCAAGGGAATTGCACCAACTGTGCTGACTCCTGTTTTAATTAGAGGCAAACGACACCAGAGCAAACACAGCTTTCCTTGCCCAGGTGAAATCAGGGCAGATTGCCAGTATGGACAAGGCCACAGTTTTTATTCCAAACCCTTATTTACACACACATAACTGCTCTTCTGTGGTGCTGCAGGGTGCCAGGCTGGGCTCTGCCAGGTGATTTTATTTTTATGTATGTGAGGAAAATCTCTCGGGACGTTTTCACTAATGGGTGAGTGGAAAGGAAAACATGTATTTCCCATCATAAGAAAAGGCTCATTTCACTGAGTCAGAAGATAACAGCTAAACGTTGAGGTCAAAACTTTGTTTGTAGTAGAGTTGGTCAAAATATTCAACACAATATGTTTTTCTGGTGAAAAATAGACTTTAGTTCCCCCAAACTCAACTTTTCAGGAAAAAATATTAACGCCACCCAATTTTTCTGTTTTTCATGAATATTTTGGCAATGTTTTTGTCTACTTTTATTAAAACAATCCAAATGTTTCACCAAATCGTATTTAGACCATCATCAAACACGTTTGCTTACTGGAAATGGGTCTGTGGACTAGCCTGGTCTGCACTGAATCTGGGAAGCTCCAGAGCTGCCACACTGCCCAGGCCTCTTCTGGCAGCAGCTGTACCTGGCCCTCCTTTGAGGGGGGATTGCACTCCAGTGGACCCAATGGGGAGGATGGTGGGGTGCCCCCCACACCCAGATGCACTCGCCCTTGTGGAAGGCCCTGAACAGGTTCCCAGGAAGTGGGGTTGGCACTATGGAGGCATTTCATTCCTCCCCTGCCACTTGAGGGAGGTGAGAGCCAGGCGATGAGGGGTTCCCAATCTGGCCCAGAGGTATGGGATGAAAATTCTCTGCTGAACATGCTCAGTAGGCTTCTTCTAAGGTTATTGTGGAGCTTAGTGAAGACTAGCTAGCTCACTCTCTCTGGTTTTGTACCACACTCTTCACTGCAGGACCCACAACTACAAAGTTGAAGGGGCAACTGCCCCAGTTATGATAAACAACTCTCTCTCTCCATGCTTACCGGATGACATTGTAACGTACCCCTTCCCTCTGTGCTAGGTGTTGATTTTATGAAGTGCTTGTGGCACTGGGACACCACCACCTTGGACTGGCCCTCAGCATGGACAGCAATGCTTCCTTTGACAGCAATGGTATTTTCCATACAGTTCTCTTTCGGGAGTCTTAGCTCTTTCTCTCCTCACATTCGTCTGGCTGATAAAAAGGCCTGGTGTGCCAACATTCCTGTGACATGCTACTCCGCTCCAGAGAAACCCTCTCCCAGAGTCTTGCTGCACTATTATCTAATGCAGTTCACTGACTACCTAAATGGCACATCTCTAGCAAATAGCTCCTTGAATGACAATAGGAAATGTCAGACGCTGAGATAGAAAGCACTGCAAATGACTCAAGATGAAGCAATTTATTGTCAGATTAATTAACTTAGTGTCAACACCTCAGGCTTGTGTTATATATATTTACATCAAATTAGATGTTTTATACACCTCTCCCTCCAGTGTCGCTTTTCCCCCTCACTTCAGCAGGCACAGGGGGCCCCAGGGCACAGAAATATGTAGGCAAGAGGGGCTGGGATTTGGACAGCCAAGCAGGTGTTATGCACTCTCCTTTGTGGTAGCCACAAGGACACATGTATGGGGGTAGCAGGCAGGGCCTGCCATCGGCATTTTGTCACCCAGGGTGGAAAGTGTTTTTGGCAGCCCCCCCAAACTGCTGATGAAACAAAAAACACCCCAATTTGGCACCCCACCCAGATGTTGATTTGGTGCCCCTGGAATTTGGTGCCCAGGGCAGCAACCCTAATCAGCCACCCCTAAGGTGAGCCCTGCTAGCATGGACAAGCTGGGCCTGGAGCAGAATGGGAGAATCTGTTGCTGAGCTTATACTTTGGTCTTTCTTTTCCTTTACCATCCACAGAGGTGGTCGGTAGGGCTAGATGAAAATTTTTGATCGAAACTGTTTTTTGACAGAAAATTGGGTTTTTGACTAGGTTTGTTGTTGTTGTTTGTTGTTGTTTTGGTGAAAAGGGTCTGCTTTCCACAGGAAAAAAACGGTGCTTTTTTTGTTTTTGTTTTTTGACTGAAGTATTTCAGCGAAGAAACTAAACATTTCAATTTGAAAATACTGCTCCCGTGCCTTGTAGGAGTGGTAGTTCAGATTTCTCATTCCCCCATACTCCTCTATGGGTCAGGTTTCCTGACCAGACTACAATCCCCATGATGTACCACAGTCAGAGACTCCCTTCATGCAACCACCTCCCCTCACCCATGAGGGGAGACTGTGGTGTTTCTTGGGAGCTGTAGACAGACTAAGGATCCCAGCCATCAGAGGTGAATGGGGGCATGAGGCACCCAAACTACAGTTCCCACAAGGCACTTCAGCAGTTTTCTCAATCCAAATAGCTTGGTTGTCAGATGAAATATTTTGGTGTCCGAATTTTAGCTCAAAAATCAAAATTCTCAGTGGACACAAAACATTTTCTTACCAGCTTGAGTGGTGGGGTAGGCCCATAGCTGTCGATCTTCTTGTAGTCTACACAGAGCCACCCCACTGCTGCTCAGAAGCTCTGGGGGAAAGGGTTCTTCCTCCCCTTTTTTCCTGAGAGATGCCTGGACCAATGTCTCTGGCTGGACTGGTCTTGTGTCTAAGTGAGAGTATGATGCAGACACAATCCAGAGGTGTCTTGCAAAGAATGTAACCTTTAACGCTGGCTCATCATTAAGTGGACTCATTTTCCATGAAATGCTCACAGAAGAGTGTTGTCACAGTTACCACCACAGTTACCTTAGAAACACCATGGGAGTTAGCTGGTATCAATACACAAAAATCAATTTTGTTTTATTTTTTGCAAGGCTCCTCAGCAAATAAAGTTTGCTGTAACTAGGATCAGGCAGCTGCTGATTTCAGCTCGTATTTTTCCTTTCACCTGACATTTAGCCCATATATACCAGACACTCCTGTGCAAAAGTGAATTTGTAAAGGCATATCAATCATACTGCCCTTTAGTTGTCTAAAGCAAGCAGTGGCTCCCATCTATGACTAGAGAGAATGCCACTGCTTGGGGAGGGGGACTGGAACACCCTGCTAAGACTTTACTTGGGTTTCTGTCACTTTAAAAACTGTTTTAAAACATTAAGTGTCTAGGAAGGAGAGTGGAATCAATGTTAACTCGTCAGCTTCATCAAATATCTGGAACATTCAGCGACCATCCTGCTTATGTTTATTAAGGGAATACTTATTGTGATTGCAGTTGAAAATCAAAGGGACTTGATTTTCCTTCCAGTATGTTTACGAGTTAAGGTTAAAGCATCTAGCAATGCACACCTAAGCAGACTAATAAACACTTCATCACTCTTGCGTCAGGTTCTTTTATTTTTTGTGGAGGTGGGAGGTAGCAGGGTGGCAACCATACCAGAATTTTAACTGGAATCAAGACAAATATTTGTGATAAAAAACTATCCAACAAAATCAATTTCTCTATTGAAAAAGCTATGGAAATATCTACAAAAATTACCTCATTTCATCTACGAATATTGTCCTTGCCTGTTAGCCACATCACTCTACTAAGGTCCCATGGAAACAGAACTAATTAAAGCAACATTCACAAAAGCTAGTGTAAATGTCACATTTCAATGCAAGCATCCAGGCCTTGGATACAGAAACATACTCAGAATTCAGGCTAAGAGCAGGAAGTGAAGTTCTTTCAGTATAACTTTAGAATATCACTGGCACTTCGAAGATTTCAATGACTAGGTAACAATGATCAGTATGTGGAATGTATTCATCTTGGACTTCCTTGTGACCTTATAGTGTTCTTCAGAAGAAGCATTTCACTAATGTATGGACATATGAACTTCTGGAAAATGTAATTAGCAATGGCCCAAGGGGAAAAGTCTGGATATGGATCTTGATGACACCCCCCTCCCTCCCCTCCACTCCGCATAGTGCCCATCTTTCCCCAAAAAGTAAAGGTGTTCAGATCCAAAATTTAGGATTTGGGCCATCTGTATAATAACTATTTCCAATAATGTAACCTTAGAACAATACTATATATAATTGTGTGTTGTTTCTTCCATTTTCATCATGCCCTAATAACTCCCTCTAACATATTTTTCATTACTCATTTTCGGGGGGGCTAGAGCCAAGATGGGTATAAATTGGGGTAGCTCCGGTTGGATTTATAAATGTACACTTTAGATTCACCTTTATCATGTGGGGCAGCATAACTTTGGAGACAGGTTTCGCTATCAGGTACATGTATCATCACAAACTGCTTTAGCATAACATTATTCGTAAAAACTCCCCTCTAGCATCCATTTGTAAATGTAAATGCAAAAGATCTGCCTGCACTGAAAAATAAAATACTTTAGTTTTGTGTGAGGCAAGCTACTTTGGGCTATTCTCCGCAAGAAGTTGATGTAAACCCAGAAAGGCGTTCACTGTACTGTGTTCCTGAGCACATATAATTGTACTAAAGTGCACACAGCAAGACATATTATTTCTTGCACAACACATCACACATGGATTTGGAAAGAAATCAGCAAAGCTATTTGTATTAGGACCTCAGGATACAAACAAGAAAGATCGCTTTTCAGTTTAGCCTCTGAGATCCCACACATACTCCACTGGCTTTGTAAATAAACAAACTCAGACAACAAAGGAATTACCATACTGAGACAGTAGCACCAAAACACTTTGTTACTGTATAATTAGATGCAGAGAAGCAATCTGAATTCAGTTCAAGTGGTCACAGAAGTGTCACACAGAAGTATAACACTACTTCAGGAAATCTCCCTGCTAAAAGGCTAAGCAATGCCTGGATACATTCATACTCTAAAGTCAAGTTGGCTAAAATACTGGACAGACATTCTTCCTATAGACAATTTAGAGTTCTTACATTATTTTGCAAAAAGAAAAGGAGTACTTGTGGCACCTTAGAGACTAACCAATAAGCTCATGCTCAAATAAATTGGTTAGTCTCTAAGGTGCCACAAGTACTCCTTTTCTTTTTGCGAATACAGACTAACACGGCTGTTCCTCTGAAACCTACATTATTTTGGTTGCTCCAGATTCTGTCTGGTCTGACATGCAGAATTTGTCTTCCAAGCAACCAGACATTTACTTTCTCAGTCTATATAATAATCTGCTGCTTTCTTATAGGAATTATATTACATTGTTAATAAAAGTACAAGCCAGACCTATTTCTTCTTACGTTTTGATAGAATAAGGTTGGGTGGGGGGGTCAGACATTTTGGATTTGAAAGACAAATTTCATTTCTCGTTGGTTAAGGGCATTGACACTAGCATGCGTGTTTACACTATAATACTGAAATAATATAGGAACCAATGGCCAATCCAGCCTCTGAAAATAGCAGAAGGTGCAAGAAAACCCCTAGTTATTAATTATGAAATAACCTGCTTATAGGGGAAGTTTCTTCCTTAATCCCATCAGTTAGTGGTGATTTATGATCTGAAACAGCCAGGTTTATAGATTCATAGATATTAAGGTCAGAAGTGACCATTATGACCATCCAATCAGACCTCCTACATACATAGTACAGGCCAGAGAATTTTACCAAATGGTCCTCACATCATGCCCATAACTTCTGTCTAAGGTAAGGACTATTTTTAGAAAGACATGCAGTAGTAATTCAAAAAGGCTTCAAAAGATGGAGAATCTGTCACTCTCTGGGTAAGTTGTGGTAATGGTTATTCATAGATTCCAAGACCAGAAGGGACCACTGTGATCATCTTGTCAGTGATGGAGAATCTACCACAACCCTCACTAAGTTGTTCCACGGGCTAATTACTTTCACTGTTACAAAGACACACCTTATTTCCAGTCTGGATTTTTCTAGCTTCAACTTCCAGCCATTGGATCATGTTATCCTTTTCTCTACTAGATTGAAGAGCCCATTATTAAATATATTTTCTTCACTGTAGATTGTACTTATAGATAAATTGTAATCAACTCACCTTCTTCTTGTTCAGCTCAATAGATTGAGCTCGTAGAGTTTATCACTATAAGGCAGGTTTTCTAATCCTTAACCATTCTTGTGGCTCTTCTCTGACCACTCTCCAATGTATCAACATCCTTCTTGAATAATGGATACCAGAATTAGACATAGAATTCCAGCTGTGGTTACACCAGTGCCAATCACAGGGGTAAAATAACCACTCTGCTCCTACTTGAGATTCCCCAGTTTATGCATCTGGGGCCCTTTTGGCCACAGCATCACCCTGAGAGCTCACGTTCAGCTGTTTATCCACCACAACCCCCCAAATCTTTCTCAGAGTCACTGCTTCCCAGACTTGAGCCCCCCCTGTTCTTTGTTTCTAGATGTATACATTTACATTTAACCATATTAAAACACATTTGCTTGAGCCCAGCCTACCAAGTGATCCAGATCACTCTGTATCGGTGACCTGTCCTCTTCATTATTTATCACTCCCCCAATTTTTGTGTCATCTGCAAACTTTATCAGTTGCTTACCCTTGCTGTCATGTTCCACTTTGTAAAAATAAAGAAAGAAAGAAATCTAATGTGGATGCTTTTGTTATCTATACAAATATCTAACTGAGTTGGGGGGTATTTTTTATTTTTTTAAATCTTTCTAAGCTTTGTGTTTCATAGATTAATGATGTGTTATGTAAAATAAATCTTTTAAAATCAATTTTATTTTTTTACATTTCTATGTCACTGAACATCTCCTTGTTCTTATCTTATGATAAAAGGCAGAATAAGAACATCTAATTTACCTTCAGAGTAACAGTCTAGAACAATAACATTTTGTATACCTCTCTTCTGTCCCCTCTTACCTATTCAGCTCTTCTCTAAACAGTTCAATAAACTAAACTGGGGCCATATAGACAACTAAAGACTACTGCTGGGATTTGGGTTGGTATTTTTTTAATGTTTTATGCATACTAATTAGACACGTGACATAGCAACCCTTTTTCATATTCTGTAGACAGATATGCAGAAATTACTATTAATCTTTTCTTGCATTGGTTCTACAGAAACACTCATACATTCATATATGTGCTTATAAGTAAACAACATCTTCAGCATATTTGTACAAAGCACTTACTGCCTTTCCTGTGCTTTATGCTATGATGCACTAACGCTTTATCTTATCATACCACCTCATTTCAACATTGAGCGCCATAAAGATAATGTTCAGCATAGATTAGCTTTGCATTAAAAAGTAAATAGTAACAAAGGATACCAGGCAATACAGGACTTGTGCAGGCTGTCATAAAGAATGATGTTTCAAAATATGATCTTCAGATGAAAAACACGTACTGTAACTTACAGTCACCCTAAGGCAGGCAGCTTACTAGCTTGTTGTTATCACAGAAATAGCTTCAGACTATGCTGTATTCATGTCATGCAGATCAAAGTGTTGGATAAAATATAACTGCTTGCATATATACATTTTATATCATCCCAGCTTTACACTGAAAATAGAAATTAAAAGGAAAATTGCAGCAACTATTAGAAATCAGGATATGAGGCCATAGCTCTGTTGGCATAAATAGATATGTTCCATTGAAGTCAATGGATCTAGGACAATTTACACCAGCTGAGGATCCGGACCATGAGACCTATAGACGGTCAGTTAGAATGCTGTCAGGACTCACAGTGGCTTCACTTCAGCTGTGAGCTATTTAACTATTCCCGCTGCTTTGAACCACCCTTAACAGTAACCAGCCCTACATCTGCCTGAGAAAACCTTCCCCCACAGCATGACGCTTGCAGGGCAGAGGAATCGTTACTTAGGGAGGTGGTGGAATCTCCTTCCTTTGAGGTTTTTAAGGTCAGCCTTGACAAAGCCCTAGCTGGGATGATTTAGTTGGGGATTGGTCCTGCTTTGAGCAGAGGTTTGGACTAGATGACCTCCTGAGGTCCCTTCCAACCCTGATATTCTATGATTCTATGACAGGTTTCAGAGGAACAGCCGTGTTAGTCTGTATTCGCAAAAAGAAAAGGAGTACTTGTGGCACCTTAGAGACTAACCAATTTATTTGAGCATGAGCTTTCGTGAGCTGATGAAGTGAGCTGTAGCTCACGAAAGCTCATGCTCAAATAAATTGGTTAGTCTCTAAGGTGCCACAAGTACTCCTTTTCTTTTTATGATTCTATGAACCACCCAGATTCAGTGATAGGGCAGTAGTAGCAGAAGTGACTTAGGAATAAAAGCATTTTAGGAACAACCATTGCTGCCGTTAATAATTACTGTTATTTAGCATCACTAAGTTAGTGCTACTGGGTCACATGATACTTTATCTTCAGTACTTGTATGGTCCCTGTTACTTAGTATTTGAGCACCACATACCCTTTGGTGCATTTAGCCTCACGATACACCAGTGAGGTAGGGAAGTGCTTTTACCCCTAGTGTACAGATTAGGAACTGAGGCAAAGAGAGCCTAACTGACTTGCCCAAGGGCATAAAGGAAATTGCCTTCTATGATGAGATAACTGGCTCTGTGGATGAAGGGAAAACAGTGGACGTGTTGTTCCTTCACTTTAGCAAAGCTTTTGACACTGTCTCCCACAGTATTCCTGCCAGCAAGTTAAAGTATGGGCTGGATGAATGGACTATAAGGTGGATAGAAAGCTGGCTAGATTGTCGGGCTCAACGGGTAGTGATCAATGGCTCCATGTCTAGTTGGCAGCCGGTATCAAGTGGTGTGCCCCAGGGGTCGGTCCTGGGGCTGGTTTTGTTCAATATCTTCATAAATGATCTGGAGGATGGTGTGGATTGCACTCTGAGCAAGTTTGCGGATGACACTCAACTGGGAGGAGAGGTAGATACACTGGAGGGTAGGGATAGGATACAGAGGGACCTAGACAAATTGGAGGATTGGGCCAAAAGAAATCTGATGAGGTTCAACAAGGACAAGTGCAGAGTCCTACACTTAGGACGGAAGAATCCAATGCACCGCTACAGACTAGGGACCGAATGGCTCGGCAGCAGCTCTGCAGAAAAGGACCTAGGGGTTACAGTGGATGAGAAGTTGGATATGAGTCAACAGTGTGCCCTTGTTGCCAAAAAGGCCAATGACATTTTGGGATGTATAAGTAGGGGCATTGCCAGCAGATCGAGGGACGTGATCATTCCCCTCTATTCGACATTGGTGAGGCCTCATCTGGAGTGCTGTGTCCAGTTTTGGGCCCCACACTTCAAGAAGGATGTGGAAAAATTGGAAAGAGTCCCGCGGAGGGCAACAAAAATGATTAGGGGACTGGAACACATGACTTATGAGGAGAGGCTGAGGGAACTGGGGAAGTTTAGTCTTCAGAAGAGAAGAATGAGGGGAGATTTGATAGCTGTTTTTAACTACCTGAAAGGGGGTTCCAAAGAGAATGGCTCTAGACTGTTCTCAGTTGTAGCAGATGACAGAACAAGAAGTAATGGTCTCAAGTTGCAGTGGGGGAGATTTAGGTTGGATATTAGGAAAAACTTTTTCACTAGGAGGGTGGTGAAACACTGGAATGCGTTACCTAGGGAGGTGGTAGGTTTTTAAGGTCAGGCTTAACAAAGCCCTGGCTGGGATGATTTAGTCAGGGATCGGTCCTGTTTTGAGCAGGGGATTGGACTAGATGACCTCCTGAGGTCCCTTCCAACCCTGATATTCTATGATTCTATGATTCCATGATTCTGTGATTCTAAGTTTGTGAAGATGCAGGGTTTTGCACTCAGGTACCCAACTATTATGTTAGTGCCTTAACCACTGGCCCAGCCTTCCTCTTTCAGAAATACCCTTTATGGATGAATAGGAATAGAAGGTCCCTGCATCCACCTTTTGGTAATCATAGAGGGACCAGTGACAGCTCCATTGCACTTAAAGCAAAGATTCAACCTCTTTATTATATATGAAAAATCAGTCCATCCGCCCCAAGGTACAGCACATACTCTTTGAGGATAAAGTGATCTTTCTGAGAATTTTACAAGAAACCTATTACTTAGTTTAGCCATGAAAAGTCATTTTAAACCATAGCATTTAAGACATTTAGCATCTGTGCCAGTCTTTTCTTTCTCCTGAATGGTCCTTTATTAAGGAGCCCACACAGTTAATATTTATTGAAGTCTATATTTGAAGAAATTATGTTGTAATTAAGCTAAATTATTAATAACAATTTCCTGGGTTTGTAATGCTTGGTTTTGGAAAAAATGCAGCATCCCTGCAATGTGTTGTACCCTTAAGTTACTCTCAGCCTTAAGTCCATACTAACAGTGTGTACCTGGGAATTTGCTTTAAGGGGAGAATGCTGAGCCCTGTGCTCAGACCTGTTTGAATCTTTCTCCTTCCTCAGGCTGAGGAGCAGCTGTCGAACTGCTCTGAAAAAGTGACTGTAATCCTTTCTCTGCAGCAAGTCTAACAAAATGCTCTATAGGAACTGGTGTGAAGGTGGAAGGATCTGCATAGTAGGTCTATCCCAGACCCTCCCTTCACCCACTAACCTCTGGTGCAGACCCCCAGAATCCTGTCTCTCTTGCCATGGAAGTGTCCTCCTCAGCTGAGTCAGGGGCCAGATTTACCCCTGAGTAAGTTAGTGCAATAAATACACCATTCCTTTCCTTATGTGAGAGGGAAATGTTGAAATAACCTACATATAAACGTATAAGATGGGTTGACATCTCAAATATATTTATTTATTTATTTATTTATTTATTTGAAACGGGGCAACCAGAACTGGTCACAATACTCAAGGTGTGGGCATACTATGGGTTTATAAAGTGACATTATGATATTTTCTGTCTCATTATCTATCTCTTTCCTAATGGCTCCTAACATTCTGTTAGCTTTTTTGACTGATGCTGCACATTGAACAGACATTTTCAGAGAACTATCTACAATGACTTCAAGATGTCTTTCCTGAGTGGTAACAGCTAATTAAACCCCATCTGTATGTATAGTTCATATTATGTATTCCAATGTGCATAACTTTTCACTTTTCAACACTGAATTTTATCAGCCATTTTGTCACCCAGTTTTGTGAGATTCCTTTGTAACTGTTCGCAGTCAGCTTTGGTCTTAACTATCTTAAGTAATTTTGTATTGTCTACAAATTTTGGCAACCTCATTGTTCACCTCTTTTTCTAGATCGTTTATGAACAGGTTGAGCAGCACAGATTGCTGGACAGATCCTTGTGGGACCCCACTGTTTTTGTCTCTCCATTATGAAAACTGACCATTTACTGCTACCCTATGTCTCCTATCTTTTAACCAGTCACTGATCCCTGAAAGGACTTTCCCTCATATCCTAGGACTGCTTACATTGTGTAAGAACCTTTAGTGTGGTACCTTGTAAAAGGCTTTCTGAAAGTCTAGATACACTATAGTAATTGATCACTCATGTCCCCATGCTTGTTGACTCCCTCAAAGAATTCTAATAGATTGGTGAGGCATGATTTCCTTTTACAAAAGCCGTGTTGAGTCTTCCCCAACATATCTTGTTCATCCATGTTTCTGATAATTCTGTTCTTTACTATAGTTTCAACAACTTTGCCTGATATTGAAGTTAGGCTTACTGACCTGTAATTGCCAGGATTGCCTTTGAAACCTTTTTTAAAAAGTGGTATTACATTAGCTATCTGCCAGTCATATTCTACAGAGGCTACAAAACTTAGTGACTAGGCTACATATCCCTGAGCACTCATCTATTAACTAACCATTTACATATAGACCCACACAGAACACTCTTGTAACTAGAGCTGGTTGGATATTTTCCACTGGAAACTCTTCCCGACCGAAAATGCTGATTTGTCAAAATCTAAATTGTTTTTGAAAGAATGTAACAAATGTGACAATATTGCAATGGAAACCTGCCGAGTTTCCTGCCAGCTTGTCTTCTCTCTGTCCCCGCTTCCTGGCAGCTCACCCAGGTTCCACGGCTCCCGAAGAGCATGTTTCATTTTTGAAACACTGAACAGGAACATTTCTGAATGTTTCTGAAGCAAATATTTGAGACTTGTAGTTCTGTGACCATTTTTTCAAAAAAAAATCCTCAAATATTAATGGAACATGAAATCCATTTCTCAGCCAGATCTACTTGTAATGCTCACCCTGCACAAGTCGGCAGCTCTGGGAGGCACTGCATAGAATGCTTCCTGAGTATGGCTCTGCATCCCCAATGCATACTCTGACTAAGCATAACCATTGAGCCCCAAAGAAGTAAGAGCATGGTAAGGAGCCCAAGTGTGAAAATATGCCAATAGAACCAGAATTTGAAAGAACTGGTGAGCAGAGGGTTGAAAATGAAGAGATCCCCACTGGGTAAAGCCAGTCAGTGAAAACTCCTCTTAACATGCACCTAAAGAAAGAGAGTTGACTTCTTAATATCAGAAAGGTGATCATGCAGTTGCATAATTGCAGGTACTGATGGATGTATTTGGGTACCATCTGTGTGCATATGGAAATGGAAATCTTGGGCATGAATGATAATGATCTTAAACTTATAAAGCACCTTCCATTCCAGAGGATCCCAAAGTGTTTTCCAAAGTTGAGTAAACAATACACAGGGAACCACTACGGAAATGCTTCCATCTCTGGGGTGAAATGAAGCAACTGTTTAATAGTCATGCTGAGCAAAGCTGGCAGAATCTGAATCTAGGAGCCTAATCTCTGGTCTGCTAACATTTGACACACACATCAATAAAGCAGAGGCGCACAGAAACTCTCACGGTGAGAAGAACAGAATGGAAACCTGATGCAAATGTATCAGATACTATCCTAATCTGCCTACTTTCTTATTCTGAGTTTGTAAATATAGAATCTGAAGAAAGGACTTCATGTTTTGGTCAGAAAAAGGAGTGGACATAAATATGCAATCACACTGTGTCCTCTTTACACACATGCAGTCCCAGTGGAGTCATTGGAGTTGCAAGTGTACAACTAAGCAGCTGATTTGGCTCAAAATGTACATGTACAATACAAAACTCTGACAAGATAACTCAGCTGAATGTGACCTTTAAAATGAATTTCAAAATTAGCACCTAAAGTTTAAAAGTGTCACAGTACTCTAAAAATATACCTGTTGACAGAAGACAAGAAAGGTGAAAGAGCTAATCTGCATTTTCTTCCCCCTCATCTATTGCCCCCCACGAGAGGTATCTCAATGGTTAAAATACAGAAATCAATCTGTAAGAAATTGGTTAAATAACTTAGATAAGGCAGTTATTCCAGGGGCAAATTGTTTTATGCAGTATTGCCATCCCATAGGTTCAAAAACCTTGAGTCAGGCCCCCATACCAAGAGATTGAATTCAAATCATGAGATTTGAACAATAGTTAATTTTGGGTATTTTTTATTTGTCTTCTGGGGTTTGAGGTAGATGAGACTTTCTTTGGACAATTAACTGAAGTTTCCAGAACACATGCCCTGGTTCTAATGGGGGACTTCAATCACTCTGACATCTGCTGGGAGAGCAATACAGCAGTGCACAAACAATCCAGGAGGTTTTTGGAGAGTGTTGGGGACAACTTCCTGGTGCAACTACTGGAGGAACCAACCAGGGGCTGTTCTGCTCTTGACCTGCTGTTTACAAACAGGGAAGAATTGGTAGGGGAAGTAGAAGTGGGTGGCAACCTGGACAGCAGTGACCATGAGATGGTTGAGTTCAGGATCCTCACAAAAGGAAGAAAGGAGAGTAGCAAACTACATACCCTGGACTTCAGAAAAGCAGACTTTGATTCCCTTAGGGAACTGATGGGCAGGATCCCCTGAGGGGCTAATATGAGGGGGAAAGGAGTCGAGGAAAGCTGACTGTATTTTAAAGAAGCCTTATTGAGTGTGCAGGAACATACCATCCTGATGTGCAGAAAGAATAGTAAATATGTCAGGCGACCAGCTTGACTTAACAGTGAAATCTTCTTCAACACAAAAAGGAAGCTTACAAGAAGTGGAAACTTGGACAGATGACTAGGGAGGAGTATAAAAATATTGCTCAAGCACACAGGGGTGTAATCAGGAAGACCAAAACACAACCGGAGTTCCAGCTAGCCAGGTATGTGAAGGGTAGCAAGAAGGGTTTATACAGGTATGTTAGCAACAAGAAGAAGGTCAGGAAAAGTGTGGGACCCTTACTGAAAGGGGGAGGCAACCTAGTGAGAGATGATGTGGAAAAAGCTGAAGTACTCAATGCTTTTCTTGCCTTGGTTTTCACAGACAAGGTCAGCTCCCAGACTGCTGTCCTGGGCAACACAGTATGGGGAGAAGGTGAGCAGTCCTCAGTGGTGAAAGAAGAGGTTAAGGACTATTTAGAAAAGCTGGACATGCACAAGTCCATGTGTCCAGATCTAATTCATCCAAGGGTGCTGAGAGAGTTGGCTGATGTGATTGCAGAGCCATTGACCATTATCTTTCAAAACTCGTGGCGACTGGGGGAGGTCCCGGGCTATTGGCAAAAGGCAAAAATAGTGCCCATCTCTTAAAAAGGGAAGAAGGAGAACCCAAGGAACTACAGACCCATCAGCCTCACCTCAGTCCCTGGAAAAATCATGAAGCAAGTCCTCAAGGAAACCATTTTGAAGCACTTGGAGGAGAGGAAGTTGATCAGGAACAGTCAACATGGATTCACCAAGTGAAAGTCATGCCTGACCAACCTGAGTGCCTTCTATGATGAGATAACTGGCTCTGTGGATATGGGGAAAGCAGTGGACGTGATATATCTTGAGTTTAGCAAAGCTTTTGATACCGTCTCCCACAGTATTCTTGCCAGCAAGTTAAAGAAGTATGGGCTGAATGAATGCACTATAAGGTGGATAGAAAGTAGGGTAGATTCTTGGGCTCAATGGGTACTGATCAATGGCTCGATGTCTAGTTGGCAGCCGGTATCAAGTGGAGTTCCCCTGGGGCCGATTTTGTTCAACATCTTTATCTGGATGATGGGATTAATTGCACCCTCACCAAGTTCGCAGATGAATCATAGAATCATAGATTATCAGAGTTGGAAGGGATCTCTGGAGGTCATCTAGTCCAAGCCTTGCCCAGAGCAGGACCAATCCCCAACTAAATCATCCCAGCCAGGGCTTTGTCAAGCCTGACCTTAAAAACTTCTAAGGAAGGGGATTCCACCACCTCCCTAGGTAACACATTCCAGTGTTTCACCACCCACCTAGCGAAAAAGTTTTTCCTAATATCCAACCTAAATCTCCCCCACTGCAACTTGAGACCATTACTCCTTCTCCTGTCATCTGCTATGACTGAGAATAGTCTAGATCCATCCTCTTTGGATCCACTTTTCAGGTAGTTAAAAGCAGCTATCAAATCCCCCCTCATTCTTCTCTTCCACAGACTAAACAATCCCAGTTCCCTCAGCCTCTCCTCACAAGTCATGTGTTCCAGACCTCTAATCATTTTTGTTGCCCTTCGCTGGACTCTCTCCAATTTATCCACATCCTTCTTGTAGTGTGGGGCCCAAAACTGGACACAGTACTCCAGATGAGGCCTCACCAATGTCGAATAAAGGGGAATGATCACGTCCCTCGATCTGCTGGCAATGCCCCTACTTATACATCCCAAAATGCCATTGGCTTCCTTGGCAACAAGGGCACACTGCTGACTCATATCCAGCTTCTCGTCCACTGTCACCCTAGGTCCTTCTCTGCAGAACTGCTGCCTAGCCATTCGGTCCCTAGTCTGTAGCAATGCATTGGATTCTTCCGTCCTAAGTGCAAGACTCTGCACTTGTCCTTGTTGAACCTCATCAGATTTCTTTTGGCCCAATCCTCCAACTTGTCTAGGTCCCTCTGTATCCTATCCCTACCGTCCAGCGTATCTACCTCTCCTCCCAGTTTAGTGTCATTCGCAAACTTGCTGAGGGTGCAATCCACACTATCCTCCAGATCATTAATGAAGATATTGAACAAAACTGGCCCCAGGACCAACCCTTGGTGCACTCCGCTAGATACCAGATGCCAACTAGCCATGGAGCCATTGATCACTACCCGTTGAGCCCGACAATCTAGCCAACTTCCTACCCACCTTGTAGTGCATCTATCCAGCCCATACTTCTTTAACTTGCTGACAAGAATACTGTGGGAGACCGTGTCAAAAGCTTTGCTAAAGTCAAGGAATAACACGTCCACTGCTTTCCTTTCATCCACAGAACCAGTTATCTCATCACAGAAGGCAATTAGATTAGTCAGGCATGACTTGCCCTTGGTGAATCCATGCTGACTGTTCCTGATCACTTTCCTCTCCTCTAAGTGCTTCAGAATTGATTACTTGAGGACCTGCTCCATGATTTTTCCAGGGATGGAGGTGAGGCTGACTGGCCTGTAGTTCCCAGGATCCTCCTTCTTCCCTTTTTTAAAGCTTGGCACTACATAAGCCTTTTCCCAAATTACCGGGACTTCCCCTGATCGCCATGAGTTTTCAAAGATAATCACATCCGCCAATTCCTTTAGCACTCTCGGATGCAACGCATCCGGCCCCATGGACTTGTGCACGTCCAACTTTTCTTAATAGTCCCGAACCACTTCTTTCTTCACAGAGGCCTGGCCACCTCCTCCCCATGCTGTGTTATCTTAGATGACACTAAGATGGGGAGAGAGCTAGATATGCCACAGCATAGGGATAGGGTCCAGAGTGACCTAGACAAATTGGAGGATTGGGCCAAAAGAAATTTGATGAGGTTCAACAAGGACAAGTGCAGAGTCCTGCACTTAGGATGGAAGAATCCCATGCACTGCTACAGGCTGAGGACAGACAGTCTAAGCAGCAGTTCTGCAGAAAAGGACCTTGGGATTACAGTGGATGAGAAGCTGGATATGAATCAACAGTGCTCCCTTGTTGCCAAGAAGGCTAATGGCATATTGGGCTGCATTAGCAGGAGCATTGCCATCAGATTGAGGGAAGTGATTATTCCCCTCTATTCGGCACTGGTGAGGCCACATCTGGAGTACTGCATCCAGTTTTGGTCCCCCCTCTACAGAAAGGATGTACACAAATTGGAGAGAGTCCAGCAGAGGGCAACGAAAATGATCAGGGGACTGGGGCTCATGACTTATGAGGAGAGGCTGAAGGAACTGGGCTTGTTTAGTCTGTGGAAGAGAACAGTGAGGGGGGATTCTGATAGGTGTGTTCCTGAAGGGGGGGTGCAAAGAGGATGGCACTCAGGTGTTCTCAGTTGTGGCAGATGACAGAACAAGGAGCAACGGTCTCAAGTTCAGTCAGGGCGGTCTAGGTTGGATATTAGGAAACACTATTTCACTAGGAGGGTGGTGAAGCACTGGAATGGGTTACCTAGGGATTTGGAATCTCCATCCTTAGAGGTTTTTAAGGCATGGCTTGACAAAGCCCTGGCTGGGATGATTTAGTTGGTGTTGGTCCTGCCTTGAGCAGGGGGTTGGACAAGATGACTGTTAGAGAGCTTGTTCCTTCACCCTCCCACTTCCCTGGTCCTTCTCGCATGAACAGAGAGCAACAATAACTGAAGTCCGAAGGTGCAAACAATTCGATGTTTATTGGGGTGAACTTCCAGCAAGCTTAAATCCAAGTTCCTTTTTCCTTATTTTCGAATCCCAACTTACTTCCTGTTTGCCCCTAATTTATATAGTAATATTCTTAGCTATACCTTAACCAATCATTCTACTGAAATTTACCTAACAAATCCTAACATATTGTAAAGTGGTTTGAGCATTGGCCTGCTAAACCCAGGGTTGTGAGTTCAATGCTTGAGGGGGCCATTTAGGGATCTGGGGCAAAAATTGGGGATTGGTCCTGCTTTGAGCAGGGGGTTGGACTAGATGACCTCCTGAGGTCCCTTCCAACCCTGATATTCTATGATTAGCTAACCAATTATATCCCACCACCTTAATTAGTTTACACCCAGCAAAATTAATTATACAGCAGACAGAAACAATCACAGAACCAGACAGAGATCATGCAAATCAACAATAGCAAAGTGGGAACTATAATGATAAAACAATACAGAAGTGAGGATTTCACAACTACATCTATAAAGACATAAGGGTTTTCCAGCTGTGTCTATTGATAAGTGAGTTCTTACCAGACAGAAAACTATCAACCTAAATTTCCTTTTACATCTTCTAGGCTCTTCCCTTTCTCTGGAGGTGATAGATTGGATCACCTTCCTGACAGCCCCGTAGTGACTAGTTTGGAATGTGAGGAGGTGACCGGTCGCTTCCCAGCTTACGGCTGCCTCTGCTGCTTAGCCAAAGGCACTGGCCTAAGAACAGGGCCTCAGACTGTCACAGTGAGAGAAGGCCCTTGCACAGATTCTTTCTTGTATACCTCTATTACTAGCTAAATGATAAACATATATCTACATTCTTAGAGTATAGGCCTTTACAGGCAGGCCTGAATGTCTATATCCTAACAATGACCTCCTGAGGTCTCTTCCAATCCTAATCTTCTATGATTCTATGATCTGATTTTTCCTTCCTAAGTGTAGAACTTCACACTTATCATTACTGAATTTCATCTTGTTGATTTCAGACCAAGTCTCCAATTTGTCAAGGTCATTTTGAACTCTACTCTTGTCCTTTAACGTAGTTGCTCCCCATCCCAGCTTTCTGAGATGGGGCAACTGGAACTGGACACAGTATTCAAGGTTTGAACATACTATGGATTTATACAGTGGCATTACGATATTTTCTGTCTTATTTTCTATTCCTTTCCTAATAGTTCTTAACATTTGGTTACCTATTTGCCCCCTGCTAGCTGAAGTTTTCTGAGAATATCTATGGTGACTCCAAAATCTCTTTCCTGGCTGGTAATAGCAAATTTAAACCCCATAATTTTTGTATGTATAGTTGGGATTATTTTTTTCCATGTGCATTACTTCACACTTATGAATGTTAAATGTGATCCACCATTTTGTTGCCCTGTCACCTAGTTTTATGAAACCTTTTTGTAACTCCTCAGAGTCTGCTTTGGACTTAACTATCTTGAATTATTTTGTATTGTTTATAAACTTTGCCACTTCATTGCTCACTCCATTTCCAGATCATTAATGAATATGTTGAACAGCACAGATCCCAGTACAGATCCTTGGGGGACCCTTGCTGTTCACCTCTTTCCATTGTAAAAACTAACCTTTTATTCCTACCCTTTGTTTCCTAGCTTTCAACTAATTATTGATTCATGAGAAGACCTTCCCTCTTATCCCATTGGCTACTTAGTCTTTAATGAGGGCCCTTACCAAAGGCTTTCTGAAAATTCAAGTACTTAATATTGACTGTATCACCCTTATTCACATGCTTATTGACTCCCTCAAGAATTCTTACAGATCAATGAGGCATGATTTCCCTTTACAAAAGCCATGTTGATTCTTCCCCAGCAAATCGTGTTCATCTATCTGTCTGACAATTCTGTTCTTTATTATAGTTTCAACCAATTTGCCTATTGCTCAAGTTAAGCTCACCAGCCTGTAAATGCCAGGATCGCATCTGGAGCAAAACTCAATCTTACATTAGCTACCTTCCAATCATCTGGTACAGAAACTGATTTCAGTGATAAGTTACATACTACAGTTAATAATTCTGCAATTTCATATTTGAGTTCCTTCAGAACTCTTGGGTGAATACCATCTGTTCCTGCTGCCTTATAACTATTTAGGTTATTAATTTGTTCTAAAACCTCTTCTATTGACACATCAGTTTGGGACAGTACTTCAGATTTGTTGCCCAGAAAAATAGCTCTGATGTGGGTATCATCCCCCACATCCTCTGCAGTGAAGACTGACACAAAGAATTCATTACCTTCTCTGCAGTAGCCTTGTCTTCCTGTCGTACTCCTTTAACACCTTTGTGGTCTAGTGGCATCACTGTCTGTTTGGCATTCTTCTCTACTTTTGAGGTACTTCTAAAAAATTACTGTTAGTTTTTGCATCTTTAGCAACTTGCATCTCAAATTCTTTCTGCGGTGTTCTCAGTTGGTGTAAACCGTCTTATCTCATTTACATCAATGAAGCTATGATAAATTACACCAAATTGAGACTCTGCCCCTGTTTTTTTCTGTTTGCAACCACCAGGCCATCACAGCTTTTGAGAAGGAGGCATTAGAATGGTGCCTGAAAGAGGTCTTTGACATGGATTTATTGCAAGCTTCATTCAAGAAAGTCATCAAAAACAGAATGCAACTTCTGCAGCCTCTCAGATAAAATGTGTGTGGGATGTTAACATTCTGCCCTCCATCTCCAGCATGTTGATCTGTACCTTAGCAGCAAATGACACACCAGTCTAGAAGCCATAGTCATAGTAAGGTTTCTGGCAGCTTACCACTGTTCATCAAGTTCTTTGCAATGGCTAAAATGTTCCTGTCTAGGGAGGGAAAAACTGACAGAAGCAGACAGGTGTTTAACATGGTGTTTAGCATTGTGAAAAAGTCAACATTTGTGTTGTGGTTTACTGCCAGCCAGCATCGTTGCAAGGAAAATTGGCTCTAATACAATGGTGAAAAGGCATAAATTAAAGTGATGGGGTTAGCGTGGGGAAGTGGAGAGGGGTGAAATAAGATACCTGAAGTAAATAAGCTCCCACCTTGAACTGTAAAAAGCAAGCTATAGATTTAACTGATAAAGACTGCCATAGAAATGTGGTTATTCTTTAAAAGATGTTAGCTGGAGTTCAAGGCTCCAAATGCAATGGCTGGGTAAGTAGCTGATGTGGACAGGAATTGTCATCACGTGACAGTAAATCCTTCAGCAGAAACAGTGAGGAGCAATAATTTGTATTTATGAAACTGCTTTCATCTGAGCATCCCAAAGAGCTTTGCAATCACCTTTCTGAGCTTCATAAGCACTGTGTCATTGTACCTATTTCACAGAGAGGTAACCTGAGGCATGGTGAGCCTCCCAATTCATCTCCACTACCATTCAGAAATGAAAGGGAAGAGGTGGCCTCTTGGATACCCAGGACCCTAATGTGCAGGGCTTTGTAGGTCAGCAACAATTTGCACCCAGAAACAATCTGGAAGCCAGAGCCGACCCGTTAGCACCTGTGTAACAACTCAGACGTGAGACTGCTGTATAGGTGAGCAGTCTTATTCTGCACCATCTGAGGTTTCTGCATGCTCTTCCAATGGAGTCTTCAGTGCATGGCAGGAGTGCTATAGGGAGGTGATGAAGGAACAGATAACTTTGGCGAGGGCCACATCTCAAAGAGAAGGCTGCAACCTCAGTGTCAAACACAGATGGGAAAAAACTGTTCTTGGTCACGGCTGCTGTCCGGGCATTTTCTCCTGAATAATGGAAGGTGGCAACAGAACTCTGAGAGAGCCCCGATCTTAATTGTAGTTAGCTTCAAGATTTCTTTAAGAAATACTATTGTGTTTTGCTCCTGAAGAGACTCATGATTTCCTCCAGTAATGGACCTGAAATCTCCCTACATTATGTTATCAGCCAGGAAGTCAAGATAGCAAATCACAAGTCATGGCCTGGAGTTCTACAGGAAATTAAACATTGGGAGTTTTCCCATTGATTTCAATGGGGCCATGATTTCACCCTGAAGAGTACATGCCCACCTATACCCCCCAACACACACAATCTACTGACACGTCCCTGTGTCAATTTAACACTGCAATGTAAAGTACCATTGCATCAGCAATCAGCTACCCAAGGGAATATACATTTGATACTTCAGCTAAGTGAAAACTACTCCTTTCTATTTCCAAACCTGAGCTACTGGTCTCTCACTTTCAGGACATTATGTTAATGACTATTTATGCCCACATCCATCCACTTTTCCCCACCATCTCTAGTTTTGCGCTTTATTGCCACTGCTGTTGATAGTTTCCACAATTTCATTTACCTGCCCCTGCTGAG
This sequence comes from Caretta caretta, assembly GCF_965140235.1. NCBI lineage: Eukaryota > Metazoa > Chordata > Testudines > Cheloniidae > Caretta > Caretta caretta. The sequence continues at coordinate 15,075,362 of NC_134209.1, forward strand.
CTGGAATTAATTTAGAAGAAAATTGGTACTTAAACCTTTTTACATAATAAAGTAGAGCTCTATTACAGCACATAAAGTCTACCCAGGGTCTGAAAAGCTGAAAGGATATGAAGGCCAAGAATATGCTTTGGTGAACTCATAGGAACATAGGGATTGTCAGACTGGATCATACCCAAGAATCCTGTCTCTGACAGGATCCAACACCAGATGCCCTAGAGGAAAGTACAAGAAACTCAGCAGTAGGTAGATGTGGGCTAATCTTCATCCTTCTGCCTTTCCCTACCTGATGAAGATCTCATCATAATCCCTAATAGACAGAGACTGGTTTAAGATCTGAGGCAACAGTATTTAGATCCTTTCCAAGACTGTATTTTTGTAAAATCTGAACTGGATCCATATTACAGATGAGAGAGAGAGAGAGAGAGAGAGAGAGAGAGAGTGAGTTCAGGAGGGCAGGTCCCCCAGAGAAGGAGGGCAGGTCCTTATAGAAGTCCAGACCCATACATTGGATAATGGGACGAGGTTTCATACTTTCTCCCTCAATTGAGAAAACATTGTAAGCCAAATCCACTGACATCATTGGAATTATGCTGAGTTACACCAGCTGGGTGCTGGCTATATAGTTGCCATGCATGGATTTTAAGGGAGTCTAGCTATGCGGCAAATATGGCGAGAGCACATTACTACAGCTCAAAGATATTTTAAGAAGAAATCTCTGAGTATCTCCTATCTCACAGAGGAAAGGCAGAGTGGAAGCCATAGCTGAAAGGAGTCTTTTGGAATAATGTAGCTGAATTTTGGCTACACAAAGCCTTATTTAAGCTAAAAAGCTTGGTTGTGGGTGGCTTGTCACATTAATTGATTTCAAACACCAAATCCTGGGATATTGAGTCCCGCAGCTGGTTTTAGTTTACTGGATCCCCGAATCCCAATGTATTCTGTAGGGGCAGGGTGGGGAGTGGAGGTAACCTACTTCCACTGAGGCATCAGGGATGGCCATGGCTGGAGATGGGACATGGCATGGGGGGGGGCAGTGGAGGAGAAGGGGAGTCAGGGCTCTGAGATGGCACCGAACATCCTCTCTTTCTCTGATCCTTGGCAGGCTGGTTCTTGCTCACATGCTCAGGGTCTGACTGATCACAATATGCAGGACTGGGAAGGAATTTTCCCCCAGGCCAGTTTGGCAGTGACCTTTGGGGGGTTTCACCTTCTTCTGCAGTGTGTGGGTGAGGGTCACTTCCCGAGTTATCTGGGTGTAGCTCACTCAATCAATACAGGGGCTCAAGCTCTGGTACACCTTGGTCCCTCCTGCTCTCTGACTGTGACACATGATAGCCTAGTCTCCTATGGGTTGTCATACTTCGGCCTCATTTTGGTTGTTGGGTTTGATGTGTGACTGCTAGGTGGTGTTGGTGGCGAGTGAGCTATCAGAGCTCAGACTAGATGATCTGATGGTCCCTTCTGGACTTCAACTCTATGACTCTATGACCTCTCGCGGGGGAATTAGATTTAGACCCTGATTCTGCAAAGACATACACACATATCTAACTTTATGTACTTCATTTACTTCATTTGCAGTGTGCACAGTTAAGCACATGTATAAGTCTTTGCAGGATCAGGGAATAAGATATGGTCCTTTCACACACACACACACACACATTGTTTAAATAGAACATATATTAAGATACATAAATCCTAGTTCTCAGTTACACTTCAGGCCATTTATATCACTTTGGCAATGTAAAGGGTTCTTAAAGTGAGTATATATTATATTTTCTCTCCCTTTAAGGCCCTTTTACACAGTGTAAAGAGGCCTCCCAGTAATTGAGAAGCAAGCTCACAACAATTAAATTGTTGGATGGATTTCATCTCTTTCTCTTGTGCAAGATGTGTTCACAAACAGAGCAAAGGTAATTGTATGATATTTTTCAGTTTTATTTGGTGGATTTTGTTTATTCAGTGGTTTGCTCAGCAGTGACTGGCCACATGATTGACTCTGTTCCCTGATCATAGCTCTTGTTATCAGGTTTCTGGTGCGAATGGTCACAGAAAGTGACTTGATGCTAGTAGGGTGACCAGATGTCCTGATTTTATAGGGACAGTCATGATTTTTGGGTCTTTTGACTATATATATGCTCCTATTACCCCCCACTCCCTGTCCCGATTTTTCACACTTGCTGTCTGGTCACCCTAGGTGCTGGTGAAACTTGTTCACAAGAATGCTCATGGAAAGCAGACACAAAAGAAGTTCAAACACAAAATTTTTAAGTTTTCAGAGGAGGAAAATTACTTTAGTATTCACTAAGCTCTATATATTACTTAATCAGAAGAGGGAAGCAACAGAAAGTCCTTCAAAACCTTAGAAGGAAAAGGTTATGTTTTATTGTTTTTAATATATATAGTGGTTCTATTTTGGCACCATTTATAAATTAACCTGTTAAAGAAACAATGCTTCTGGTTTATCAAGTCTCTCAGGAGCTGACCCTGATTGCATTTTTCCATCATAACTTTCCCACTTACGAGAACACTTTGGAAATTGCAGATGTCCATTCTGAGGCTATTTTTGCCGTTTCAATCACCATGGTCATCATTTGTTTCCATAAAAGCCAGATTAAGTTCTGTCACTGTCTCTGAAACGATGCCAACAATGAACCCTTCATAATGTTCCTGTCTCTGAAAACTTTTCTGTGGAATGCCAATAAAGAAGAAACAAAGTAGTCTTCATTCCTCCATCCAGTGGGGAAGAATACTAGACTACTGGGTAGCTGGTTCAGCACCACTGATCATTTTCCTTTCTTGGGGAGATGTAAATCAGATTATTCAACATATCCAGTCAGCTTTCTGGAACTAGAAATTCAGATCTAAATTCACCCAAACATAAATGAATCAACATTTTCCATCTGGTCTCTCTCTCTCTCTCTCTCTCTCTCTCTCTGTGAAGGGCCAAACCAAGAAAAAAAAAGAAGAAGCTCACTGAACTGGTCGATAGAAAAGAAAGGAAGAAACAGGAATATCTTGATCAGAGTAAGGTTTCAGAGTAGCAGCCGTGTTAGTCTGTATTCGCAAAAAGAAAAGGCATCCAATGAAGTGAGTTGTCGCTCACGAAAGCTTATGCTCACATAAATTGGTTAGCCTCTAAGGTGCCACTAGTACTCCTTTTCTTTTTGATCAGAGTAAATGGAGATTGCATCTATTAATCGAGCATCTAGTCCATTTTACTTACATAGGTCAAAGCACTCCTACAAACATTAGGTAATAAACTCTCACAGCAATTTAGGGAGGTATTATTATATGTATTTTGCAAATGTGATATCTGAGACAGAGGGATTGATTTATCTTGCCCAAGAGGCAGTAGCAGAGCCATCAGTGGATCCAATATCTCCCATCTCCTAATTTCCTGGTTAATCCACTAACCTCATACAATTCACAGGGTTGAGGAACAAGGCAAAAAAGATTGAGGACCAGATTTTCTAAAATAATCAGCTGTCATTTACGTGCCAAGAGCAAGGCAGTGTGGTTCCCCTGCCGTCTGGAGAGGGACGAGCCTCTCCGAACACCAAAGTGGGCGGAGCCAGCAAGTCCTGCACTCACCCCCCAGAGGTCAAGGCACAGGACAGGAAGTATAAAAGCCCAACCTCAGAGCTCACTAGAGGAGCAGTTGGAGAGGTCAGACGCTTGTGGCCTAGCTCCTGGTTGGGAGACTCTGGCAACTGGCAGTGGACCCAAAGACTGGCCCGCCCGACCAAAGCCTGATGCTGACCAGAGCCCGGAGGAGCCGCCAAGCCTACCCCTCGCCAGTTACCCTGAGGAGCCTATGGTGCTTGACCCCCTGGAGGACACCGTCCGGACCCAGGTACCTCTAGAGGGGGAGATAGGAAGTAGCCTGGGGGCAGCTGATCCTAGTCCGGCTGCAGCACTGCCAATGTTCCACCTCCTAGAGAAGAGGAACCAATCAGGGTTGCTAAAGGAGGCCAGCAGAGTTCTCTCCCCTCCCCTCAGGAGGCAGAGGAGTTTTTCGGTAGGGAAATGGGGAGGAAGCAGAAATAGCCCAGCAGCTCAGGGCTGCTTTGCTCCCGTCCTATGAGCCCCTGGACAGCTCCTCAACTCCTGTGCCCACCCTTGTTCACCCCTCTTACACCCAACCTGGGAAGAGGCGGAAGAGGAGCCTGCTGCATCTGCCCCCAGGCCTGAGAGAGGGGTGTGAAGCAGGATTTAGGTGCACTTGGGCAGCAGCTTTCGAGCTGTCGGGGGAGAGGTGATGTGGGGCAGGGGGAGTTCAAGAATCAGATGACAGACCAAAAACCACAAGATGATTATTTTTAAAAGAATCTAATGATTTTGGGGACAAGTTCATGATTTTTTGTGGGTTGATTCTTGAACTTTTAGGGCTGGCAATACAGAATTTCTAAAAAAAAATAAAACCACCAACAATTTGAAAAGTTGTATACATATCAATGGGGGTGGGGCACAGAGTGCAACAAAAACCAGAGTGTTTCTATGCCCTTCTGTCGTCATACGGTTCTAAAGTGACTAGAAGTCTGTGGGTGCTATTTTAATAGAGGGGGAGAAGGTGGCTGCACCAGTGAAAGGAAGCAAAGGGAAAGCACTGATCATTTCCAGCCTGAGATGAACTAGCAGGCAATAGATTAGAAAGCAGCCACCAAACTTTAATACTCTATATTTAAAATGTATATTGAGCTTTTCAAAGACTGTGCTCAAGGTCCCGAGCCCAGAAAGCTGATCTGGTCCCAGTCACAAAATTACCAGATGACATATGTAAGAAGCCCAAAATAGCTCAGAACAATGTTATCCACAGCACCACCCTGTTCCCTCACCTGGACTTTGTTTAAGAGACATGCCAGCCCAATGGCCAGTGCAGGGGGCTGGTAGAAAAATTTTTCTTGACACTTTTTCCTATGAAAATTGGGGTTTTGACAAAAATGAAAATTGTCCAAAAAATGTCATCTTCCCTTGAAAATGATTATTTTCTGCAGAAAACCCCCCAAAATTGAATTTTTTCATCTGAAAACTAAAGGACATTTTCAGTGGGAAAAAATCATTTTCTGACCTGCTCTAGTTTTTAATCTCCCAGCCCTGTGACACAGACTTTGAGGGTTGGCTACATGAATGGATCTCACCTTGTGGTCCAGGGACATCCTCCAGAAGTATCAGGAAGCTTGGCAAGATGGTGTGTGTGAATGTTGCTTAACTTATTATTTCCTTGCTTTTAGTATTTTCTGTGTTTGGAGGAAATACACTTGAGCAACCTTAACTTTAAGTGAAGGAAGAATTTTCTGTGGAGATTGACAGCCAGCCAGCCAGATATGGTGTTTCAATTGTCAGTTCTATATGATGGCACTAGGTAATCTGGTATCACTGGGTAGCTAGGGAGACAGATTCCCTAGAGGTGAATGCAGCAGTATTTATGTCATATTCGGTGTTCACTACCCAGTTTGGAGTCCAAGATTTCCAGATTTACAAGAAAAAAACATACCCTGTTGTGAGTGGTGCAATAAATAAGGAAGCACTGCAAATGATGACAGAGCAACATGGCAAGATAAACAAAAATGATACGAGCAAGTCCTTTCTCATACTGCTTCCTTCAAGTAGACTGCAGATTTAGAGTATTCGCAGGCATCTAAACATCTCATCTATCACCGTGAATATCTTCATTGATTTCCCCACAGGTCTTACCAAGTTCTCCTTTTGCTTTATCTACTTATTCTAGACAAAGCTTCATTGAGCCTTTGCTAACCCATTTATTTTCTATCAAATTGGAATTTTTCTCCCTTTAAAGACATTTCATTTTCTATAATCCTTTTTTCTTTTGTCCCATAAGATTTTTGTTCTTGGTTCAGTTGTCAATAGAGTGGGTTGTCAATAGAGTCTATTAATATCTATGTGGTCTGTTTACCACTCCATGTAAACAAGAAAGAATTCTCCTCCAATGATGTGCTTTGAATTGCTCCCTTTTTTCCTGCATGATGCCATGAACAAACCTCATATACTGATCATATAACCTTATTTTTATTATCAAATAAAAAGCTGAGCATAGATTTATTAGTTGAAACTAACTGCCATAAAAAGAAATAATATTCTAGTCGAGAAGATAAGTGCCTGTCATATAAATTAATTGTGTGTGTGTGTAATTGTGTGTATAAAGGGCCAGATTTCAAAAGTGCTCAGTTCCTGTTTAGGTACCTAAATGAATTGATCCCATTTTTCCAAGAGCTCAGTCTGATTTAAACACATGTTGAACATAAGTGCCTTTGACACCAAGTCAATATGTTTACATGCATTCTAGATTTAGGGCCTCAGCAGCTCCCATTGGGAACAGTGAGAATTTCTGTGTGCTGAGCCCTTTTGAAAATTTGGCCATTTCAGTGAGTTTGCTAAATGGGGGTGCAAATGTGACTAAGACTTTCTAAGGTTTTCAAATGCAGGTGCCTAAAATTTGGCTTCTGAATCCAAGTTCATTCATCAAAGAAAGTAGCCTTATTTTCAAAAATGCTGAGCACCCATTGAGTTCAATGGCATTTGCTAGGCACTCCATTTATGTATTCTGGCACTTAAAAGGATAGTTATGCACTTGGAAGCACTAGGCTTCCAAGGGAAGTTGTGGAATCCCCATCATGGGAGATTTTTAAGAACAAATTAGACAAACACCTGTCAGGGATGGTCTAGTTATACATAGACCAGGGGGCTGGACTGGATGACCTCTCAAGATCTTTTCCAGACCTACCTTTCTATGATTGTATGAAATATGGCCATAGAAGCCAAACTGTGTGTGTGTGTGTGTGTGTTAGATGGGGTAGGTTTCACAGAAATAAGTACTAGCATATAAAAGTCATAAACAGTGCCCAGGAGGGAAAGAATGCACTGCTTCTTTTTATTATTATTATTTTTTATTTTTAAGGGTGAAATTCACTCTTGTACAGAGAGCCAGCACACGTTTATGCATCACTTATGCTCCTCTTAGCCCTAAAAATAGGGTAAATTCCACATATTAGCAAAATGTGGATGACACCACTGGGAGCTGTAAAAAGTCTTACAGCTATCGAAAGAAATTGGAGGCTGGAGTCAGTTGGAGGATGGAAACTGGAGGAGAGAATTGCTATAAATATTTATTTAGTGCACTAAGTATTTGTTAAAATCAAAATATTATGAAATAACTCTTTTGGTTGCTGCATAAAGAAAAGTGCAATTAATTTCTGATACCTTCTGCTGTGCTCCACCATGTACATCATTTGGCAGAGATGGCTCAAGAAGCTTGGAGTTGGAGTTGTGTAAATGTAAAACCATGTAATTACCATTCTTACACAACAGAAGCTCCATAAAAGTTGAACCTTAGAGCTGACTGATTTCTGTCTTGAAGGAAATGTCAATATTTCAAGATTTGTTTTTGTCCCAAACTGGGATGAAAATTTCAGCTGTTCAAACTACTTCTCAGAACAAAAAGTTCAGAAAAATTTTGATCTGGAAATGTCAAAAGATTTAGTTTCATGTCAGTCTGGCATAAGCTGTGTCCAGCTGAACTGCTACAGTGCCTCAGGTGAGTCATAGTTCAGTTACCTCATTCCTCATTCTCCTCTATGGGCTAGGCTCCCAAGCTAGACTACATGTCCCATGGTACACCATGCTCTCCCCTCTAGCGGAGCCACAGCAGTGCATTGTGGGAGTCCCATGGTCCTAGAGTATCATGGGAGATGGAGTCCACTCCATAGAGGAGACTGGAGGCAGAAAACATCCAATGTCCAACACCCATGAGACACCACAGCAGTTCAGGCACGCAGAGATTCATGTTGACCCAAAACCAAATATTTTGTTTTGATTTTCCTGATGGGATACTCTGATTTTGCAAAAACACATTTTCCTTTGGAAAAAAAAGTAAATGAAATTCCTAACCCCCTCTTATAAATACCAAGCAAATCAAAAGAAAAAAGAGACCCCCATGTCCCAGTTTTAAATACCTACACACACGCACACAATTCAGTAATGCCTTTTGATGTAAAGAACGTTTTTATCAGGCAAGACAAATAGCTAGAGCTGGTCATAAAAATTTTAAGAGATAATTCTTTTAAATGTGGGGCTTTTTTCCCAAACACAGAAATGTTCACCAATATATCTATATAATTTTTAATCTGTAAGCGTTCCGTTTTTTGTTTAGTCTTTCCTGTCATGTTTATTTTTCTTTTTTACCCCATCTATTTCTGTAAAAAAGGAGGAACAAGAAAAAAAGGTAGAAAATGAAAAAAATGAAAAGCAGATGCAAAATTTCAAATAAACAAACCTTTTCAAACACTGAGGAATGATTTTTATTTTATTTTTTTTTAGAAGTTTACAAATGTTCTTGCCATAGCCCTTCACCATTTTTTGAACCAGCTCTACAAATAACCTTCCCTGGCAACATCAAACAAACAAACACCTATAAAATACAGCACAATCTTATGAAAATATTCTTTAGATGCCAGCATCATTCAGCTCTCTGGGGAAATAGTACCATTTACTTGATGTGGAAAAACATAATAAAGAAATAATGTTTACATTGAAGGACACATTGTAATAAAGTCCCTACCTGTGGCAGCTTCTGTATAAATGACTGAGTGTTAATAATAAACAGTAGTAGGAATATTTCACATTTATAACACATTTCATTCCAAAGTGCTTTACAAACTGAAGGGTTCATGTCACCACTCAAACTTTCCTATAAGTGAAACAGTGCTGTTCTTTACCAGCAGAACATAAAGTTAGACAGGTGGGGTACGAGACGAAAAATATTGTAGTACTCGCTTAGAAATCAAAGGAGATATTGGGACTCTGCTAGTAACAATTCCTGTGCACACAGGCAGGATTTATCATTCGCCTAGCCTTCGTCCCCCACAAGCCACGACAATGATCTTTACAGTGTCTTCTGTAACTGAAACTCAAGAGGGGATTTCAATATATGGAGTGTAATTTCCTGAGTTAGAATACGGCTGCCAGAGTTAACATCCTCATTCTTATGAAAACCGCTGTGGGAACTTCCCTGACCAGAAGCAGTAAGAGCATCAGTTTTATGACTCATCTGTCAGCGAGAATCTTTTCTCTCCATGCTGAGTCAATCATGATTCAGAGGAAAGGGTCTCACCACTACTAACGCCACCTCTTGTGGTACCTGTGTGCAGACAACCTGTCCAAGTACTGAACGGGCACAGCCCTGCTTAGCTTCTGAAATCTGATGGAAGCACAGTAAGTACTAATTAACTGCTTAGCAATATTCATAAAGTATTTAATGTAATGCAATTTAGCATCTGAAAACAATGGGGAGTTAGTATCACATGTGGCCCCAGAAGCTGTTCCATGGACTGTCACTGACTACAGGTCGAGAGCTGCTCTCCTTAAGGGCAAAGGGACTGGAGTGATCAGAATAAAGGTTAGAAGTCAGGAATTTATGTGTGCTAATCCTAGCTGCCACTGACTCCCTCTGTGGCCTTTGACAAAACATTTTACTGACGTGTGCTGTATGTGGTTCTAGATATTGTGTGATTCCAAGTCAGTTTTGCAACTAATGAAGTGTGCTATAGGTGTGTGGATTATTATTACACGAAAGGAAAAATATTTAAAAAAGATGTTTCCCAAAACAGTACGGCCTGAAGTATTAAAGCTTCTGTGGTTTAAAAACAATACTTAGGGTTCTAGGAACACAGGTTGAATATGGCTAGTGGGTTAGCATTCCAGATGGCATGAATATAAATGGCAGTGCAACTGCAGTAGCCTGTGCAAGTACCCACCGATTTCAGGGGTGTTTGTACTTGACAAGGCTAATGGGGGCTCCTGCTGATGATGCTACTATAGCTACACAGCTATTTATGCTCACACTAGCTCTCATCGAGCTACTACAAGGACGGGCATCAGACCCCTAGTTCGTAGCACAGACATCACCAAATGTTGGTTGAAAATGGTGTTTTCCATTTTTTTAAATGAAAGTATTTTTTTTTTTAAATTCTTCAGAAATATTTCAGTTTTTCATAAAAAAACCCTGAAAACTGAAAAAAAAAATCTATTTCTCAGTCTCCCCCTTTCTTTTCCTTTGCCCCTCTTTTCCCTTTCCCGTTTCCATTTTGCCTTTGGAAAAGGAGGTGGGGAATGGAAAAAGAAACAAAGCAGAAAAAGAGGGGGAAATAAGAGAAAGGGAGAAAAATTAAAACAATGGATGGAAAATAAAGTTTCCTATGAAAATTTTTATTGGATGAAAAGGCCATTTTTTACATTATTTTTAACCTGTTCTAGCTGACATGCACCATTGGGAATAGGTTTCTTTGTTAGTTTTTCAAGAGCTATGCTATCCCAAATCCTGCTAATTCATGATTTTTCACCTGATTCTGACATGGGTTAGCTCCCTCCAGGCAGACATGACCTAAGCATGTTAAACAACTAACTGTTCAGACATGAACTTGTTTACAAAAAGTCTTTGCCATTCTTCAACCAGCTCTACAAAAAAATTCACGAGGCAACATCCTTGGGGTTAAAAAAAAATCTTACAAAATGCAGGAAGATTGTGTGAAAATCTTCTTTTCACACCAACATCATTCAAATGTTTGGCGAGCGATAAGCACCGTTTACTTGACTAGGAAAAAGCATCATAAGAAATAATGTTTGCATAGAAAGATGTACTGTAATAAAGTGTCTAGCGCGGTTAGGATGATTGAGTGTAAATAATAAACAATAATAGGCATCTTTCACATTTATAACACATTTAATTCTGAAGTACTTTACAAGCTGATATATGGAAGATTCCCTTCACCAGTGAAACTTCTCTTTAAACTTTAATACTACCGCATACAGTAATGTTGAACGGTTGCCGTAACATTTCATGCTATTAAACATTGTAAGCTTAAATCTTTCCAATCGTTTTGATGGTTGGATCTGTAGTTCCTGGCCTGTGACTGAGGTCAATTTTCATATCTAGGAAAATATTTGTAAATGTGAAAAAAGAAAACTATTTAGCAGCAGTTCCCAGCTCTGAATTTCAGTGGCCTTTACACTCTTTTACCTTGATAAAAGGTCTGCAGTTTCTGGCCACACTCAAGCTCCTTTTTGCCACTCTGACATTGCATAGCAGCCAAATATTCAGTAGAGCCAGCCCATGCAGAATCTTCCCCATCACCACTTTCAGCATAACTTGTAGGAAGGGTCACTGGGGTTCCCGGTTTCCCACCCAGCTACTGTAACATAGCCACTGGTAGTTAACATCTCAGATCAGGACAAAAAGTCAAAATCTCGACCAAAGACACAAAAAAATTGCAAACCAAAAATCTGGAGAAAGCCTGAAATGGTTCATTTAGCTTTCGACCTTTCTTTTCTTTAACATTTTAATCCAAAAAAACATAACGCCCACCTCCCCTGAAGCTTTCTGTTTCTAAAATGTCAAACCAGGACATTTTGAAAATTCTGAAACTATTTTCCCCCCAAAATTTTTAAGTTGGCAGATTCACTGAAACCAACCATATTTTGTGAAGTTTCAATTTTTTGATGAATCAGCATTTCTGAGTCAAAAAATTTCCTACCAGCACCAATCTGGTACTGTTCTATTTCTGACTCTGCCATTGCCTGGCTATATAAACTTGGCATAGTCACTTCCATTCTCTGTGTCTAAATTGGCTCATCTGTTAAATGGCTACCTATCTTTGCAAAGTGGTTTGAGAGCCATGGATGGAACATGCTGCAAGAGACATTTACAGAGCTATGTGTGCTGACTCCATGTGTGCTCCAGGGCTGGAGCACCCACAGAAAAAAAAAGTGGGTGCTCAGCACCCACTGGCAGGCCCACCAATCAGCTCCTCCTCCTCCCTCCCAGCACCTCCCGCCCTCCATAATCAGCTGTTCAGCAGCATGCAGAAAGTGCTGGGGGGGGGGGGGGCCTGAGCATGCTCTGGGGAGAGGGATGGAATGGGGCGGGAAGAGGGGCAGGAGCAGGGCTTTGGGGGAAGGGGTGGAGTGGGGGTGGGGCCTGGGGTGGAGCAGGGGTCAAACACCCCCAGGGAAATGAGGAAGCCTATGTTTATGTGAAAGATATGGCAACTTCCTGCAATATCCTTGAACAAAGTTATTGAATTAAGTTTAAGTATTTTGGATTCCATTGAACTAAATGCAAAGTTTATGCATTATTGTGGGCCATGAGCGTATGGAACATATCTAGGGGAGAGATGTGATGTAACTCCTGGATGATCAAAGCACTATATTGAACAATGTTCCAGACAAGAATGGACTTTTGAGAAGGGGATTTCCTGGCAAATGTCTAGGGAGAGGTGAATGCAAATTCCCTTCCTCCCGTTCTGCAGAAATCCAGCACTGAGGAGAGATGTCCTGATCATCTGTTTCACGAGGCCAAAATCAAAGGCCCAAGTGGTGTAAAGGAAAGACTGAGCTATCATGGGGGTTCTCATTCTAAATCTGAGACCATTATGAACTTGTAAGCACAGGGAAAATCCAGCTGTGGGTTTTGAAAGGCTGATGCCTACCAGAGCCCAAGGTTGGAGTTGGCATGACCTCAGGTAAGCTTGTAGCCTGAGTGTAAGTGTTTTTATTGTTTTTAATATGTTTTCTCTGTAATGCTTAGAAAGAGTAACTTGCAACTGGTGGCAATTAGACTATGTACAGAAGAAGAGAAAGCAAAGCAGAGACGCTGGCCTGTTTGGGCAGTCTGACTTGCTGGGGAATTCACAGAATAAGCAGGGAACTGTGCGGCCTGGAAAAACCATGGTCACGGGGGAGAGAGAGATGCAGTTCTCTGCTCAACAGAGATGACAGCTGAGGAGCTGAGGTCCTAAAGTGGATGGCTTCAAGGGACCACAGGTGGAGAATACAGGTGCAATTGCCCTGAATTGTGACACTAAGTATTATTAGATTAGAGAAATGAAATGAGTCAATATTTATCATTTAATTATGGTATCTATTATTGTGGCAAACTCATGTGTTACTCAATGCATGATGGAGAGATTTAAATTGTAGGTATAGATATAAGTGGGGTAGGATTATAGGACTATAAGATTGACAGGGAGTGATGAGTGTGTACTGTATATACAAGTAAAGCAAGGTCTATAGGCTAAAGCCTTGAAGATTTCAACTCAGCCATACAAGACCTCAAGCTTAAGGAGACTTGATTTAAGCTGGTGGCCCTGCAAAGTGGGTGACCCATGCCAGTAAAGTTACAAGATTTACTGTAAAGAACCTGCCAGGAGATGCTATTCAGGAAAATATGTTGCAAGGTACCCATCTAGACCACAAAACACCTGACTGTAACATCATGGAACCTTTTGCTCTGACAGCAAGTTACCATGGAAACATGTTTACATAAATGTTAATAAGATTTTAATGAGAATAAGGGTAACTAAGAGAACAACCTACAAAAAGTGGGGCACTCCACAATTTAGGGGTATGGAAGTACAGGTAAGAAAAAAGGAAGGTTGGAATCCTCATGCATATGCATAAGGTGTTAGGCTTGGTTATACTAACAAGATAAAAAGGGTTCTTTGGTATGGATACGGTGGGAAGTCCTCCTCAGGAACCACCCCTCTATCGATGGCTACCTGTTGAGAGATCCACCAGACTCTATAACATCTTTGGGTATGTGAGTCTGAATACAGCAGTACCTATTGCATGAGCTCTCTTAGGTTTTGTATACTTTTGTGGGATTGTAACCTTAATAATCTGCTTGGTAAGATTTATCATACAGGCAAGACTTCTTGCTTGTGACTGTGTGTGGTCACTGTCTTCGTTCTTCATGTGCTCCTAGAGCCTCCAAATCTAAGAGAATTGCAAAGGGTAACTTCCACCCTGTTTATCTTAAATCTGTAGCCAAAAAGCAGCTGGACTCCCTGTGATTCATCACGGAACTAGCAATTTAGTCAATGGAAAACAAAGGCTACAGATGGGAAAAACTTTTCAATCTTGAAAATGTTCATGGGCTGGCAAAATCATCTCCTGCCCTGTACTACCCAAATCTCTCGATTCTTTCTCCCTTGCCCTATGCAGTGTTACCAACTCAAACAATTGTATCATGCATCTCATACTATTTTGCATTTTTCTTAACAACCTAGCTTCTGATGTCATGGAAACTTCAGCTTGCATTTAAAAATAAAGCAAGTTTCTAGCTTTCGTGGTTGCAGAGAGAAGCATGAGAACATGAACAGAGTGCATCCTGAGTGCCCAGAAACAAGAACGCAACTAAAAAGAAACCCCAAATACATATTTTTAATTCTCATTATTTTTAAGCCAGCCTCATGATTTTTGTGTATGTGTGGTGCGGCGGGGGGAGAGAGCTGACTTTGAATGCTTGGTTTTGGCAACACTGAATCCACTAGATCACACTTCCACCATACTATAGGCCTGGCTTGACATGACATTTCGCAGAAAGCACGACTGGGGAGAGGTAAATAGTAGGCTAGAGACAGGATTTCTGTACTAGCTAAGATAAGGGGGAACACCCTGATACCATTTACAATGGACAAGATAAACCTGGAATTAAGGGTTACCAGGTTCAGACACACGCACTGGTCATTGGAGCCTGGGCACATGGGACCCCAGTAACAAGTGAGTGTTGCAGGAATGTGGAATTGGTCACCGCTACGCTCGGCGGATACAGCAACTCATGGGGTCAAATGTCATCAGGTGGTCAAGGGACATCTAGCTAGAACATATCACCAGACATTAGCAATACCAGGAGAGAGGAGCTAGAGTGCTGAAGAGAAGCGAAATTGGAAAGCAACTGAAATACTTCTCTGATGGATAATATCTGCTAAAGGACAACCCATCCTAAATGCTCAATTACTGAGGGACAATCTACACTTATTCCAAGATTTGCTTTCTACAAACAACTCTCTGTATAAGTTTTCATGAGTGATGTACTGAAGTATTTGGATTCTAATATCTAAAGTGTATCTTTAAATTTACTCATCTAAATTTGGATTATTGCAGATTATGTACTATATGTATTTTATGAGTTTTTAAACTAACTTTGCATTTGTGGATAATCTATGCACTATACCCAGATGTATAGACACTCTTTGCTCAACCTGTGTATTATATAATTTTAACATTAGCTTAAATAAAACCTTTAAATCTATAAAATGAGGTAAAGACAAGGTCATACATTGACAAAGCATGCTGTACAGGAACTGGTTCCTACAAAGTAACCAAGCCAATCCTGAAGTGTGTAATGCCACACTTATGTGCAAATGTATATAAAGGAAGAGGTTTGCTGTATAACTAGGGATCTGTGATGTACCCTGCATCCACCCTGCCTCTGTTTGAGTCTAATCAATTTAGCACAGCTTTGCTGTCTGCCAAACAAATATACCTGAGTGACAAAATCTCGCGTCAACCCAACTTCTTGTGAAGTCAAGTGAATGAGGTCTCGAAGGGAATCCCAACACATGCCAGGGCATGTAGACCAAACACCAATGGTGGAGCACTCCTAGCCATTGTGTATGTATAAAGGGCATCTGGCAACTTTGAGCCAGCCAGCTTCAGTTGGACTGAGCACTTCTTCCCTGTACCTGCAGATCTGTCCCAACATGTTTATGTCCTATATTAGCAACAAGAAGAAAGTCAAGGAAAGTATGGGCCCCTTACTGAATGAGGGAGGCAACCTAGTGACAGAGGATGTGGAAAAAGCTAATGTACTCAATGCTTTTTTTGCCTCTGTCTTCACAAACAAGGTCAGCTCCCAGACTACTGCACTGGGCAGCACAGCATGGGGAGGAGGTGACCAGCCCTCTGTGGAGAAAGAAGTGGTTCAGGACTATTTAGAAAAGCTGGATGAGCACAAGTCCATGGGGCCGGATGTGCTGCATCAGAAAGTGCTAAAGGAGTTGGCGGATGGGATTGCAGAGCCATTGGCCATTATCTTTGAAAACTCATGGCGATCGGGGGAAGTCCCGGATGACTGGAAAAAGGCAAATGTAGTGCCCATCTTTAAAAAAGGGAAGAAGGAGGATCCTGGGAATTACAGGCCAGTCAGCCTCACCTCAGTCCCTGGAAAAATCATGGAGCAGGTCCTCAAGGAATCAATTCTGAAGCACTTAGAGGAGAGGAAAGTGATCAGGAACAGTCAGCATGGATTCACCAAGGGCAAGTCATGCCTGACGCATCTAATTGCCTTCTATGACAAGATAATTGGCTCTGTAGATGAGGGGAAAGCGGTGGACGTGTTGTTCCTTGACTTTAGCAAAGCTTTTGACACGGTCTCCCACAGTATTCTTGCCAGCAAGTTAAAGAAGTATGGGCTGGATGAATGGACTGTAAGGTGGGTAGAAAGTTGGCTAGATTGTCGGGCTCAACAGGTAGTGATCAATGGCTCCATGTCTAGTTGGCAGCCAATATCAAGTGGAGTGCCCCAAGGGTCGGTCCTCGGGCTGGTTTTGTTCAATATCTTCATAAATGATCTGGAGGATGGTGTGGATTGCACCATCAGCAAGTTTGCAGATGATACTAAACTGGGAGGAGAGGTAGATACGCTGGAGGGTAGGGATAGGATACAGAGGGCCCTAGACAAATTAGAGGATTGGGCTAAAAGAAATCTGATGAGGTTCAACCAGGACAAATGCAGAGTCCTGCACTTAGGACGGAAGAATCCCATGCACGGCTAGACTAGGGACCGAATGGCTCGGCAGCAGTTCTGCAGAAAAGGACCTAGGGTTACAGTGGACGAGAAGCTGGATATGAGTCAACAGTGTGCCCTTGTTGCCAAGAAGGCCAATGGCATTTTGGGATGTATAAGTAGGGGCATTGCCAGCAGATCGAGGGACGTGATCGTTCCTCTCTATTCGACATTGATGAGGCCTCATCTGGAGTACTGTGTCCAGTTTTGGGGCCCACACTACAAGAAGGATGTGGAAAAATTGGAAAGAATCCAGAAGAGGGCAACAAAAATGATTAGGGGACTGGAACACATGACTTATGAGGAGAGGCTGAGGGAACTGGGATTGTTTAGTCTGTGGAAGAGAAGAATGAGGGGGATTTCAATGCTGCTTTCAACTACCTAAAAGGGAGTTCCAAAGAGGATGGATCTAGACTGTTCTCAGTGGTAGCTGATAACAGAACAAGGAGTAATGGTCTCAAGTTGCAGTGGGGGAGATTTAGGTTGGATATTAGGAAAAACTTTTTCACTAGGAGGGTCGTGAAACACTGGAATGCGTTACCTAGGGAGGTGGTGGAATCTCCTTCCTTAGAAGTTTTTAAGGTCAGGCTTGACAAAGCCCTGGCTGGGATGATTTAGTTGGGGATTGGTCTTGCTTTGAGCAGGGGGTTGGACTAGATGACCTCCTGAGGTCCCTTCCAACCCTGATATTCTATGATTCTATGGGCAAATTAAGTGTTGTCAGAAAAAACACAACCATGCAACAAACATTACACTTCTTTTAACTGAATGTAACTTAAGAAATTATTGAGCTGCTTTCTGTGAAAGAAAACCCCCAATAGTTCAGACCTGCTGGAAAATGATTCCCCCAGATCCACAGTGTTTATTCTTTTTTTAAAATAGCTCCAAAGTGATTTCGCTCAAACATGAAACTGTTTATGTTCTGGGTTTTGTTTGTTTTTTGAGCTGCTCTATTCCATTTCACTTTCATAACATTGTGACATCCCAGCACCCCAAAATTCCCCACTGTCATGTAATTAGGATATGTTTTGTACAAAAAGGTGTGCCTTGTGAGGTACCATTCTAAAACTCTTGATCTGCTAGACATTAATCTCTCATTGGATTATATGTGCTACTGCCGTATGTGAAGTTATGAAGTTTAGCTCTGTTGTGAGGTTGAAAACACCCACAAGAAGCCTTTCAGGTACAACAGTAAAAAGCCCAAACAATGTTCATGGCTTATTGAGGAAATGCACACAAGCACAAGGATTACCCCAGGAACTGTGTACAATAGAAACCGCTCAGAGATAGCAGTGCACAATGGGAACTATTTGACCCAGGTCACAGCAAAAGAGCTTTCCAGCAAGTGGGAAGAAGATATAAAATGGGGGGAAAGATAACATGATGGTACCTCATTCTCCCTACAAGAACGCACATGGAAAAATCTGAGGGGCAAGGACTGAGCTGTGGGAAGTGATGGTCCCAGGATAGAGGGATTTTTAGCCTATGTATGCAAACCTGGGAAAGCCAAGGCACCTTGTGCCTTGAGAATCTGCCAGCCTGTTTATCACTCAGGGTGAGAATTTTGCGAGTTCATATCCTACCTATCCAGTGTATTAAGCTCAGTTTATGGTTTTGTATATTTACTAAGGTAATCTGCTTTGACCTGTTTGCTATCACTTAAAATCTATCTTTTGTAGTTAATAAACTTGTTTTTGTTTACTCTAAAACCAGTGTATGGACATTATAACTCAGGGCAGAAAGCTGTTGCATATCTCTCTCCACATTGGGGGGGGGGTAAATTTTATGAGCGTATGCTGTACAGTTCCCTATGCAGCACAAGACAGTATAATTTTGGGTTTACACTCCAGAGGGGGGGAGTGCCTTAGCAACTGGGAGGTGTCTTAGCTGAGCCTTCCCATGCAGAGCTGATCTCAGCATCTGTGTGTGAAGCTGCAGCTGGGTGTGTCCCTATCTGTGTGTATGCTGGTGAAAGAGTAAGCTTGGAGAGCTTGGCAACTTATCACAGCGCCACAATGTGAAAAGGAGCTCAAGTCAGTGGGTCAGGTGGGCTCAGTGGTACCTCAGTTCCAAGTGGCACCCTGAGGGGAATCCGTCACAAATATCACCAAAGCGTATAGTCTTGAACCCATTGCCCTGTGAGTTATTGGAAGAGCCATGAAGTAAGAAAGATGAGCTCTTATACACACCAACAGAAAGTGCAAGACCAATTCTCAACAGTGGCAAGGTAAATAATTGTTGCTGAGGTTGTTTTTTCTCTAGCTATGTGGTCAAATAAAAAATGCAGTCCTAATGGCCCTGTTAGAGTTTCTATTTCTTTGTTGTACCATAAACATTCAACAAATAAGTAAATCTTGTGACCGTGGCTAGTCTGTCTTGCAACATTATACCATCATATATGAGAATCTCTGTTCTGCCTCTTATGCTATTGCTGCTCGCTTGGAGCAGATGCTGACACAATGTAAATTTGAGCCCCTTGTGTGTTATCCTATTCCTTTAAACTTCCTATAAACAATATGTGTGAGAGGTTGTACATCTGAGATCTTCTTTGAGTCCTTGCTCAACTTTCTTTGCTCTGGGCTGAAACAGGGTTTTGGGTTTTTTTAAGTATGATTTAAAAAAACAGAGGTGCTATTTATTGCTAATGAATGTTGACAAGGTCTTAAGGCTCTCAGACCTCAGCCATTTCTGTACACTCTAACTTGCTCCAGTGTATTTGTTGAACACTGTTGGTGTTGAATCACATATTGTTTCCTGACAAGAGATGTTTTTTTAATCCAAGCCATAAAGACTTTTTTCTCTTGTTTTTGTTTATTTTTGCTGCATTTTGCTTTGTAATTGATTATTTTTTTAAAAAAGATAAACAAGGTCACTGAAAGTGGTGCAGTTATGGGCAGGAATAACATTTATAGAGTATTTTCAAAAATGAATTGGGATATTAAAAGGAATGGATGTATTTTATTGACATTCTTTCAATAAATCATGTAGATCTTATAAAAAGAAAAGGAGTACTTGTGGCACCTTAGAGACTAACCAATTTATTTGAGCATGAGCTTTCGTGAGCTACAGCTCACTTCATCAGATGTATACCGTGGAAACTGCAGCAGACTTTATATACACACAGAGAATATGAAACAATACCTCCTCCCACCCCACTGTCCTGCTGGTAATAGCTTATCTAAAGTGATCAACAGGTGGGCCATTTCCAGCACAAATCCAGGTTTTCTCACCCTCCACCCCCCCCACACAAATTCACTCTCCTGCTGGTGCTAGCCCATCCAAAGTGACAACTCTTTACATAATCAAGTCGGGCTATTTCCTGCATAGATCCAGGTTTTCTCACATCCCCCTCACCCCCATACACACACAAACTCACTCTCCTGCTGGTAATAGCTCATCTAAACTGACCACTCTCCAAGTTTAAATCCAAGTTAAACCAGAACATCTGGGGGGGGGGGTAGGAAAAAACAAGAGGAAACAGGCTACCTTGCATAATGACTTAGCCACTCCCAGTCTCTATTTAAGCCTAAATTAATAGTATCCAATTTGCAAATGAATTCCAATTCAGCAGTTTCTCGCTGGAGTCTGGATTTGAAGTTTTTTTGTTTTAAGATAGCGACCTTCATGTCTGTGATTGCGTGACCAGAGAGATTGAAGTGTTCTCCGACTGGTTTATGAATGTTATAATTCTTGACATCTGATTTGTGTCCATTTATTCTTTTACGTAGAGACTGTCCAGTTTGACCAATGTACATGGCAGAGGGGCATTGCTGGCACATGATGGCATATATCACATTGGTGGATGTGCAGGTGAACGAGCCTCTGATAGTGTGGCTGATGTTATTAGGCCCTGTGATGGTGTCCCCTGAATAGATATGTGGGCACAATTGGCAACGGGCTTTGTTGCAAGGATAAGTTCCTGGGTTAGTGGTTCTGTTGTGTGGTATGTGGTTGTTGGTGAGTATTTGCTTCAGGTTGCGGGGCTGTCTGTAGGCAAGGACTGGCCTGTCTCCCAAGACTTGTGAGAGTGTTGGGTCATCCTTTAGGATAGGTTGTAGATCCTTAATAATGCGTTGGAGGGGTTTTAGTTGGGGGCTGAAGGTGACCGCTAATGGCGTTCTGTTATTTTCTTTGTTAGGCCTGTCCTGTAGTAGGTAACTTCTGGGAACTCTTCTGGCTCTATCAATCTGTTTCTTTACTTCTGCAGGTGGGTATTGTAGTTGTAAGAAAGCTTGACAGAGATCTTGTAGGTGTTTGTCTCTGTCTGAGGGGTTGGAGCAAATGCGGTTGTATCGCAGAGCTTGGCTGTAGACGATGGATCGTGTGGTCACGCAATCACAGACATGAAGGTCGCTATCTTAAAACAAAAAAACTTCAAATCCAGACTCCAGCGAGAAACTGCTGAATTGGAATTCATTTGCAAATTGGATACTATTAATTTAGGCTTAAATAGAGACTGGGAGTGGCTAAGTCATTATGCAAGGTAGCCTGTTTCCTCTTGTTTTTTCCTACCCCCCCTCCCCCCGATGTTCTGATTTAACTTGGATTTAAACTTGGAGAGTGGTCAGTTTAGATGAGCTATTACCAGCAGGAGAGTGAGTTTGTGTGTGTATGGGGGTGGGGGGGATGTGAGAAAACCTGGATCTATGCAGGAAATAGCCCGACTTGATTATGTAAAGAGTTGTCACTTTGGATGGGCTAGTACCAGCAGGAGAGTGAATTTGTGTGGGGGGGGTGGAGGGTGAGAAAACCTGGATTTGTGCTGGAAATGGCCCACCTGTTGATCACTTTAGATAAGCTATTACCAGCAGGACAGTGGGGTGGGAGGAGGTATTGTTTCATATTCTCTGTGTGTATATAAAGTCTGCTGCAGTTTCCACAGTATACATCTGATGAAGTGAGCTGTAGCTCACGAAAGCTCATGCTCAAATAAATTGGTTAGTCTCTAAGGTGCCACAAGTACTCCTTTTCTTTTTGCGAATACAGACTAACATGGCTGTTCCTCTGAAAGCAGATCTTATACCCTGTGAGGTTCATCTTTCATTCTAGGCTTCCATGCTGTTCCTCTTCCTAGGGATGTGGAGAACAGAGGAAATGCAGTCTTTACTGATGAGACACACTCACACCTACACATTGGGCCAAGTTCTCAGCTACATCAATTGACACCACCTGAGGACCTGGCCCACCACATGCACACATATGCTTGCCGGTATCAAGCGGAGTACACCAG
Source organism: Caretta caretta (assembly GCF_965140235.1). Lineage (NCBI taxonomy): Eukaryota > Metazoa > Chordata > Testudines > Cheloniidae > Caretta > Caretta caretta. Next base: position 15,097,231 of record NC_134209.1, read on the forward strand.
GGGTCGGTCCTGTGGCAGGTTTTGTTCAACATCTTTATTAATGAGCTGGATGATGGGATTAATTGCACCCTCAGCAAGTTTGCAGATGACACTAAGCTGGGGGGAGATGTAGATATGATGGAGGGTAGGATAGGGTCCAGAGTGACCTATACAAATTGGAGGATTGGGCCAAAAGAAATCTGCTGAAGTTCAACAAGGACAAGTGCAGAGTTCTGCACTTAGAATCCCATGCACCACTGCAGGCTGGGGACTGACTGGCTAATCAGCAGTTCCACAAAAAAGGATCTGGGGATTACAGTGGATGAGAAGCTGGGTATGAGTCAGCAGTGTGCCCTTGTTGCCAAGAAGGCCAATGGCATATTGGGCTGCATTAGTAGGAGCATTGCCATCAGATCGAGGGAAGTGATTATTTTCCTCGATTTGGCACTAGTGAGGCCACACCTGGAGTATTGCGTCCAGTTTTGGTCTCCCTACTACAGAAGGGATGTGGACAAATTGGAGAGAGTCCAGTGGAGGGCAATGAAAATCATTAGGGGGCTGGGGCACATGACTTACGAGGAGAGGCTGAGGGAACTGGGGTTATTTAGTCTGCAGAAGAGAAGAATGAGGGGGGATTTGATAGCAGCCTTCAACTATCTGAAGGGGGGTTCCAAAGAGGATGGAGCTCGGCTGTTCTCAGTGGTGGCAGATGACAGAACAAGGAGCAAAGGTCTCAAGTTGTAGTGGGGGGAGGGTCTATGTTGGATATTAGGAAACACTATTTCACTAGGAGGGTGGTGAAGCACTGGAATGGGTTATCTTGGGAGGTGGTGGAATCTCCATCCTTAGAGGTTTTTAAGGCCCAACTTGACAAAGCCTTGGCTGGGATGATTTAGTTGGGGATTGGTCCTGCTTTGAGCAGGGAGTTGGACTAGATACCTCCTGAGGTCTCTTCCAACCCTAATCTTCTATGATTCTATGGTAAGAGCAGTACCGAACACATACATTCTGTTTTGCAAAGGATTTTGATATTTCCAAATGTGACATTGTTCCAAATCAGAATGAAACCTCACAATTTCAAAATTATCTGCAAAAGAAGATTGGGGGGAAAATCACTGTGGATAGTTTGAAATGTTTTGTTTACATTTTGATTTTACTGTATATTATATTATATTTAGAACTGATTGAGAATTTGTAGGCTAAATGATTTTCAAATGAAGTGTGTTATTTTTGCAAAATTAAAGTTTTCCACAGGTTTCACAAAATGATTTTTTTCTAGGAATCCCTTCCTGCAAAACATGTTGTGGTTTTAACATTTCCTCCTGGTCTGGAATGATTTTTTTTTCAAAAATGCAAACATTTTTCATGGGAAGGGATCGTCATTTTCCAGCCAGTGTAACGATAATATATACAGCTGTAAAATCAATGTGTAATTTTTTCATTGTAATTAAAAATTTCATTTTTCAAAATGAAAAATCAAAACAGTTAATTTGTTGCACCCCTGAAGGCACGTGCCAGACATTTCTTTTTCTATTTCTCTGCCAACCTCTCTGGGTAAATAATCAGAATGTGTCTATGGGGTTTGATAGCTGGATAGAGACGGTGACTTTTTTTACATGTTAAATGTTGACCATATTAAAAAAAAAAGCTTCAGTTGAAAACTGCCCCAAACAAGGGGGGAAACTGCAGAAAATATTTGGTATTTAGTTTTCAGGCAAGAAATCAGAAAATGAAGTTTCTAGACCTGATAATTAGGAAGAAAAGCTAGAAAACTAGCTCCCTACAGGATCAGAAAGCAGAAGGTGAATAAAAAGAACCCAAAATACATTTTTAAAAATTAAATTGAAAGTTTCATGATTTTTAAGATAATCTTCTGATTTCTGGCAGCCTGATTTAACACCTGAGGTTGGCAATATTGCAGATTCATAGAAAAAAGACCTTTCCTAGGGTTATAATGGAAAAATACTGAAGCAACCTTAACTGTATGTGATTACTGCTAGAATTTTTGTGTTATATTCTTTTCCACTTCACTGTGTGTGGCTTGACTATTTACATTGATGTTGGGGGCAGGGACCATCTCTTACTCTGCTTGTACAGTGCTAGTTCAAAGAGATCCTGATCTTGGCCAGTTCTTAGGCTCTACTGTAAGAAATATGGTATCAAGACTATCCAGGGTTATAATGAATGATAAAAAATCTGGAAGGGCTATTAAACCTTGTGCTTCAGGGCGTAAGCCAATCTCTAATTGTTAGAAACGAGGATGAGATTGATGTGGGAGGCAGATTATTCAACATCTGCTATTGCAGGATTCTCACAACTTCCTCTGAGGGCCACAGTCATAGACATAGGTGGCCCATTGGTCTGATCCAGTATGGCAATTCCTATGATTATTAATAATAATTGAACAAAGCACACACAAGTGTTTATTAACTTTCTACAGCTTCTTTTTTATTATTTTGAATGCATTTTTCATAGGGAAAAATCATTTAAGTATCTGAGAGACACAGAGAGGCACAATTTACAAATAAGCTTTTTGTTAGATGTTCCTCTATATGCGTCAGCCTATAAAACTATAAAGAGACAATACATTATAATGTATGCCATGGGGTGCCCATGCCAGGATGCCACTGGCTTTTTAATAAAATAAATTGCTAAAACCAAACTTGCAATAATGGAGGCAATAGGCCTGCACAAATGCCCTATAATGCCAAACAAAAACAAACAGGAATTGCCCAATGACATTTAAAAGGAAGAAGTAGTGGTTTGCAATTTGCATCTGGGTGTTTTTCACAGTGTTGGTTGTGATCCTCTAAAGCTCTATGGGTGAAATTCTTTCCTGTGCAGTGGCCTTGAGCAAGGTCTATGAGCTACTTAGGTTGCACTTAAGTGGGATGTAATGGTATATATGCTTTGTGCTGCATAGGTGTGAACTCCACCCTATATGGTTTGGGTTCTAGCTACCTTAGAGAATGCAGACCTGCTTCTCCATTGTCCTGCGCCTTATGGGGTTATTTACACCTCTTATGTGCAAAATCAGGCAATAACGAGATTTTTTTATACCCACTTTGATTCCTCTGGTCCTAGGGCTGATCTCACATCTTGGCTTCAACAGAGCCACTCCTGATTTCCACTGGTGTAAGTGAGAGCAGAATCAAGCCTCGTATGCACTGATGTAAACAACAGCACTTAGGTACAGGGCTTTGATTAGGATTCCAAGGCTGCTTGCTGCGGTACCAAAATCATTACAGCAACAAGCTAAAAGATTCTTCAGAGAAGAAGTATCTGCAAATTGACAGTTAGATATTTGGTTTGCATTGATCGATTTTGATGGGACAAGGCTCCCATTGCTTCCAGGCAGGACTTTGCTAGAGAGTATGTGCCAACTTCTACATGTATATCAGGGACTATCAGGATCTTGGCCATCTCTGTGACTTACATAGGGATTTATCATCACACTACAACATTCCCCTGTCGCATAGCCTCAGCATTCTGTCACCACTCCACACACAACTACAGAATTCTCTCAGATGAGGGAGGGAAAACTTCTTTTCAATGATGTGCTGCTGACAATGAGGATATGGAATCCCTTTGTTTCCAGATTGCAGCAGTAGGTGGGCTGCTTTCAGTTGAAATAGCACTGTACTTGTGTTAGTACTGATGGCTCCCAGAAGATTCAAAAGAAGAGAAGAGCTGTGTGGAAAACCAGCAGTAATACCTTCAACAGGCATGGCCTTCTCCTCAAAATGCCAACACACACCCATGCAATGATGCTTGTCTTTATGGTCCCCAGCTGCCTTCTCACCTGGACTCTCCTCATCAATTCAGTCTCCAATTCTTCATACACCACTGGCAAGGAAACAGACTCCAGACCAAGTTCCGTTTTACCATGTATACATCATACCCTACACATTCAAAAGGGATTGGTGTGCGCCGCCATGCCCAGATGCCCAAGCTGAGGCGCTTTAAAAAGGGCAGATTTCCGGCAGGGGTGGGGGAAAGCTCAGCATTTTCTGTCAGTCAGGCCCTGTTAAAGCATTTCAGGTTGGGCAGCCCAAGTCTGAAGTCCCCACACTCACAAGTCACTTTTGAAAAATCAGGGCCAGGGGCTTAGGCAGGCAGCGACCCAGTTTTAAGTTTCAAAGGGGAAAGGTCCTTGTCCTTCTCTTTTTCTCTGGATGGGATGCCCTTTGACAAACCCCATTTTCTAGTTGTGTCAGTCCAGAGAATGACATAGTTCGCTGTGTAGCTTGACTACCAAGCTTAAGTCGACAGCTCAAGAGAGCTGTGCAAAATCTTCACAGAAGACCCAAATCCATACAACATTGGCTTGGTCTCAGATTTCATGTGCACAGTGGAGCTTCAGCTCAGCATCACTGAAATTCAAGGTCATTTTAAGAAAATCCAGACCACTCTGCAGTTGGCATGAAAATCAGGGGAGATTCACATTTGTGCAGGTTTCAGCACAAAGCCAAAACAGTGTGGGTTGGATTGACTTTGGGGTTCAAACTTTAAGAGTGATCACACCTTGGGAAGCAACTCTGTGTAGAACATAATGTAAGAGTGGCTGTACTGGATCAGGCCAATGGTCCATGTGGCCCAATATCCTGTCTTTGACAGTGGCCAGTGCCAGGTGCTCCACAGGGACTGGACTGAACAGAACAGGGCAATTTATTGAGTCATCCATCCCCTGTCATCCAGTCCCAGCTTCTGGCAGTCAGAGGCTGAGGGACACCCAAAGCCTGGGGTTGCATCTCTGACCATCTGAGCGAATTCTTTTTGAACCCACTTGTACTTTTGGTCACAATATCCCCTAGCAATGACTTCCACAGATTGACTCTGTGTTGTGCGAAGAAGTACTTTTTTTATGGTTGTTTTAACCTGCCGTCTATTCATTTCTTTGGGTGACCATTGTGTTAGGTGAATAGATTTCTCTCATATCCATCCCCTCTGCAGTCCTCTCTTTGCCAAACTGAACACTCCCAGTCTTTTATCCTCTCCTCATAGGGAAGCTGTTCCATACCCCTCATTATTTCTTCCCCTTCCATGTACTTTTCCCAATTCTAATATATATATTTATTTTTGAGGAGAGCACCAGACCTGTATGCAGTGTTCAAGGTGCGTGCATACCATGGAGGTGGCATTATGATATTTTCTGTCTGATTATATATCCCATTCCTGATGGTTCACAACATTGTTAGCTTTTTAGAATCCCACTGCACGTTGAGCAGATGTTCTTATAGAGCTATCCACAATGATGCCAAGATCTTTCTTCAGTGATAATAGAAGAGCACAGGCCTGAGTAATCAGGGTGCAGGGTCCTTGCTGCATATGTCTGGGAAAATCAGTTCCTTCTCTGTAGCATCTTGTCTTATCTAGGTCTTAACAATGGAGCATCACATGTGGAGGAGAGAATGGATGTGGGGGACAAAGAATCCCAGTACTCAGTTGGTGCAGTCTGCTGGCAGTACTGGTGGTTTAAAGAACTCCCCTTTCCACATGTAGATAATCGAACACCATCACTACACCTTCTAGTACCTCAGACTTTCCTGGATCTTTGGGTGGGGGAATTAAGATCAAGTGTCCTGTCCTGTAACTCCATTGCATTGGGGAGAGGTTCAGGATAGATCTGAGTGAACAACTGATTTTTTTGTTCAGCGACCAAATCAAAAGAAATCAGAAAAATTTCAAAACGTTTAGTTTGTGGTGGTTTTTTTCCCTTTAATATTTAAACGATCTACATTTCTAAAACATGTTTTGACTTCTAAAAAAGTCCTTTTTTTTCTGGCTGAATCTCTTTGCTGAATTCGACCCAAAGCCACGAATAGTTTCAGTCTGTCCATAACTGCATTTTTCAGCTAATAAACTATGTGTCCAAAAATGTTGCCCCCCTTTAGTCCAGAAACAAGAACTAACAGAGGGAAGCGTGTGTGTGTTGCTAGAAGTGAGTAAGGTGCATAAAATGGGGTCAGAGTGGGGAGCAAGAGTTCTGGGTACAGCTGGCTGAAAAATTAAACAACTATTTTCAACTTTCAAAGATGTGATTTTGAAGGATTTGAAATGGATGCACTGTCACTTTATTTTTTAAACTGATTTTATTTCAAAGAAATTTTGGAAATGTATTGACTATGTTTAAGGCCCTACTTGAATTGTGGGATGATTGTCATATAGTTGCGGCTGAGTTGTGGACAAGATATGGAAAATCACGGAAAGGTAACAATGGACCTTTATTAATTGTGGTCATTTGGAAAAGCCAGAGAAGACCTATTTAAGAAAAAAAATTGCTGGAACAATATAAACACTCAAGTATTATGATATGCCTGCTAATTTTTTGGATAACCAGACATTTTGCTGCAGCTATATTATAGTCATTAATTGCAGGACTTACAGTGGGAGCTCCAGCTGCTATCAGATTGGATAAATGGCGTTCAACTGTACTAATGGGGAAAAAACCATGCGCTGCAAACCTCAAAATATATGCAAAATTGTGAACCATGCAAATTAAGCTAATTAAAATCAAAATTGCAGTGGACGCCTAATATTGCGAGATCCACAATTTCCACAATATCGCAAATTAAGTAGAGCCTTAAGTATGTTATAATAACAGTTATGAAAAATGTTAATAGCTATTTCAATAAAAGTGTTAATAAAAGCTTCATAATGCTTCGCATGGAAAATTTTTTAGCAATGTCAACAGTTTTCCTGCAAAAACAAGAGGTTGTTTTTTACTAAAAAATGTTATTCAAAACTTTCAACCAGCCCTAGTGAGGCTAGCACTATGTTCCTCTCTCAGGGTGCCCTCATAGGGTTAGGACTGGGCTTTTGCACTCACCCAGCCTCTGGTCTGAGACATCTGGGCAGTCTACTGCACAGGTCTGGCCATGGGAGATGCAACCCTCCAACTGGATCCAGTACAGTCCACCCCTTCCAGGGGTGTCAGTGGACAAAAGGAAAGACACTGATGAATGGTCAGATGACACAGTAGGACTGTCTTGCCTCAGAGAGCTTCTAATAAGCCACTGACACAATGAAGCTCACAGGACAGCCTACAATAATAATCCCATAATAGCAGTTCATTGTCAGGCCCTCACTGTCAGGAAGTAGTCATACAAAAAGCTCTTGCTTTTAGCCAGCATCTCTCCTGGAGCTAAGGAGCGGGGGTCTGCTGTCCTCTGTCAGCTCCCAACCATTCTGTGCTCTGCCCTTGTGATCTCCTCCCTCCAAGTCCTACATCTCACAGGTGTAGCGGGGGTGGGGCTCATGGGGGTGGGGCCCACTATAATTATTTCACCCTGCATTGCCAGTCTGGGGCTATGTACCCTGCCATAGATGGGTAGCCTGTTAGAGGGACAGGAGTGGTGTGCATAGGAGGTAAGGAGAGGGGCGTCAGGACAGGAGTTCCCGGTGGTGCTGGGGAAGGAGCAAGAGTAAGTGGTATTGTTGCAGGAGAGGCAGAAGAGGAGCGGTAGGCTGGGCAGGATGAACTGTGGTAAGATGGGGGACAAAGAGACCCCTGGGCAGGAAGTGGTTTTCCCACCCCAGGAATATTTTTGAGAATTCCAAATTTTTACGTGTCTCGAATCCTGTCTTCCAAATCCCCTCCAAAATATCCAAACCAATAACAAACCCCCCCCCCCATTTTCCAGTCAATGAAAACATTTTACTTCAATCATTTCAAAATGTTGTGTTTAAATGTTGATTTTTTTCCCCTCTCCCAATCCAATTACCTTATATTTCTGAATGAAGGCATTTTGAACCACAAAATTTAATTTCAATTAAATTCAGAATTTTTTTCTCAACTTGTTTTGTTTGTTTTTGAGTTGGGAAATTCATCCAACCTTTGACCCTCTTGTACAAACAGTTTTGGTTTTGACAAATCAGCATTTTCCTATGAAAAACGATTGGTTAAAACATTCCTGACCAACTCTAGGCAGGAGTGAATGGTGTGCAGGCAGAATTTAGCGAGGCTGTGGGGGTGGGATGAGGGGCAGGAAGATGTTGGGGGAAAAAGAACAAGAAGGAATGGAGGCATGTGGAGAGGGGTATGAAGGAGCAGTATTATGTGACAGGTGATAGACAGCTGGTGGGGAGAAGAGGTTATGGTGAGGATGGTGGTGTGTTGGTAAGGGTAGAATTTATGCCTGGCAAATGCTTGTAGGACCAGCTCCAACCTACCAGCTGTCACTCTACATGTCTGCCTGATTCTCTTCCTTGACTGTTTGCAGTAGTGGTGTAGCTGTGGTGGTCACAGGGTATTAAAAAGACAAGGTGGGTGAGGTAACATCTTTTACTGGATCCACTTCTGTTGGTGAAAGAGACAAGTTTTCAAAAAACTCTTGTTCCCAGACCTGAAGAGCAGCTCTGTTGTAAGCGTGAAAGCTTGTCGCTTTCACCAACAGAAGTGGGTCCATTAAAATATATTATCTCCCTCACCTTGTCTCTCTTCCTTGAGACAGAATTAATCAGTCTTTGACCTGCACTTCACTTTCCATGCAGAAGAATGTTCAAGCAGGAGCTTCCAGACTGACTTCCTGCTAAAGGCAAGCAACACACCACAGCCAGAATATTGTCACCAGATTCAGCATTCTGGGGACAGAACACTCTTTTCCAACAGCAGTCCTTCCAGTGCCCCTAATTCCAAACCATACCCCAGCAACAAACCCTCAGACACCATCCATGCTAAGGGACCGCACTGGGGCAAGGTTAATTGTGAACATCCCTAACCCTGAATGTCAGTGCAACAGAATGATGTGTTCGTCCTAACCAATTGCTTGCTGTAATCCAGTGCAGTGAATACCCAGACAGCACTCCTTCCAATAATTATCCAAAATGGGGATAATTCTTCTCTACTTCACAGGGATGGTGTGAGGCTAAATGCATTAGAATATGAGGCCCTCAGATGTGATGGGACCCATACCTGAGATAGATATACATAGACTGGTCAGCAGTAACTTCAGCTTTGTTGTGTTTCACAATTAATTATCTAGTTGTCTGTGCACCTATTTAACATTATGCTGTATTTGGTTTCAGCCATGATTTGCTCCAATTATTGTTTCCAATTGTTCCATCGGACCCACAGATGACCCTATGTGTCATGAGGTGTGAGGCATTTGCACAGTTTGGATTCAGATACAGATTTTGAACACCCAAATATATGAGGGGTTTTAGAGCCAAGTTTTTAGTTTTGTCCATGGTATAGTGGCCATTTGCAAAATCCCAGTTCACATGAAGGTTTTGAACATGCACCGTTGGAGATGTTTGGGGCTTGGATTTTGTTTCAGGTGACTCACTAATGCTAGGTAATTCATTTCTCATCTGTCCTGAGTTCTACGCTACGGTACAATCATTAATTCCTCTGGAAGCTCTTGCCACAGTTTGCCATCTGTTTTAAACTAAAACCAGTTAGTTTCTCTTGATTTGAGACAAAACCTTCTGATATGCAAATATGAACAGTAGGTGGCCAACTTATCTTTAATGTAAATGAAAACTCAAACAGTATGCAGGGGTTACAGTAATGTTCTCTGTAGTGGCTCCATCCTTAGACTCTACCAGACATTCTCATTTAAAACCAGGAACACCAAATATTAAGAAACTTCTAAATGTTTATTACCAATTTTTCTCTTCAGCTGATGATACTGTTTGTTTATCACTGCTCCTTTAATGTATGTACAGAGCAGCAAAAAAGACCTTTTGTTCTGTGTCTTATAACAGCAATTTTAAGTGTTGTCAATAAAAGATTGTAAAAGTTATTTTCAGAGCTATGATAGAGGGTGTTATTGGGAACTGTTACAGGAAGTCTGTATTCGCAAAAAGAAAAGGAGTACTTGTGGCACCTTAGAGACTAACCAATTTATTTGAGCATGAGCTTTCGTGAGCTACAGCTCACTTCATCAGATGTTTACCGTGGAAACTGCAGCAGACTTTATATACACACAGAGAATATGAAACAATACCTCCTCCCACCCCACTGTCCTGCTGGTAATAGCTTATCTAAAGTGATCAACAGGTGGGCCATTTCCAGCACAAATCCAGGTTTTCTCACCCTCCACCCCCCACACAAATTCACTCTCCTACTAGCACCAGCAGGAGAGTGAATTTGTGTGGGGGGTGGAGGGTGAGAAAACCTGAATTTGTGCTGGAAATGGCCCACCTGTTGATCACTTTAGATAAGCTATTACCAGCAGGACAGTGGGGTGGGAGGAGGTATTGTTTCATATTCTCTGTGTGTATATAAAGTCTGCTGCAGTTTCCACGGTAAACATCTGATGAAGTGAGCTGTAGCTCACGAAAGCTCATGCTCAAATAAATTGGTTAGTCTCTAAGGTGCCACAAGTACTCCTTTTCTTGTTACAGGAAGTGTTAGAAGTATGCACAGAGCAACAAAAGCATTTGGAAAGAAGGTGGTCATCTTATTTGTGCACATATATTCCAGAACAGCCTTTGGAGTTGTTCCTGCTGAAATGTATCTTGAAAGGACTTTCAGTTCATCACCTAAATCACTCGCATCAATAAATATCGCACATGTCATCATGTGTCAACACTGTCTCTAGTGCCCTGCATTGCTGGTGTAAGTCTTCTTCAGGTATAGTGAGGAGTTTTGGAATATCATACAACATCCCAAATATACTGCTGTGTTCCTTGAGCTGCATGAAACATTCTTCAGATGACTGTATTGCACAATCTAGCACCTGGTTAAAGAATTCAACTTTGACTTGTTGTTTGGGGTCTCTTATGGGATTATCCCATGCCTTGTAATCAAAATTTCTTCTTCGGTGACTCTTGTATTCTTGAATGGGTGGGAAAATAGCTTCAGTGTGAAGTTCCTCTGCCAACTTCTGTGCACTCTTCAGAACTTTTTGAAATCCCTCATCTGACAGGTGAGACTGTAGATATGACTTTGCTTTGTCTAGTTGTTCCATTGCTCCAAATATATCAAGGTCAACACCTTGGAGTCTCTTGCTTACAACATTTATTTGTATATATAAACAGTATGTCATGCCACAACACTAAGCCACACAGAAATTTGAAGTTATTTATGTTTCTGGTGAGTCCATTTCCCTCTGCCGCTGTTCTTCCACGAAGAGTTCCTGTCATAGCATTATCCTCTATAATGGCAACTATGGCATCATCTGTCTTCCCAATTTGGTGTTTGATAGGCTTTACCACCTCCACTCAACTTTCCCATGGTGTGGTATTCAGTGGTTTCAGTGTCAGAGAGGATGTTCCCAGATGTTGCTTCAAAATTTGTTATCGATGAGTTGGTGCAGAGAAAAATACATAGATGCTTTGGATTACATTAAAAAATTCAGCAGCCTCACCAGATGCTGATGCTGCATCACTGACCACCAAGTTCAATGAATGAGAACTTCATGGGACAAAAAAAGCTCGAGGGTTTAACTCTCGGATCCCTGTCTGCACTCCTCTGTTCTTTCCTCTTGTTAGCACCATTATCATAGCTGACATGAGAGGTCAAGGCTATCACAATTTCCATATCGTCCAGCTTTTTAAGACGCACATTTATCATACCAGCTCCTGTAGTATCATCAATGTCAATAAATTCTAGAAAATGCTCTCTGACTGTCACCATTGCAGGGATGTTTTCACTCGGTTCTGTTGTTGTTACAAAACGCACCATTAAAGTCATTTGTTCCATATGTCTGATGTCAGGTGTGAAGTCCGGAATAACAGAGTAATATCTTGCTGACTTCAGATCTGCCACAATCTTGTGTTTGACTTTTGTGGCCAGTATCTGTATGATCTCATTTTGAATTGTTTTTCCAAGGTAGTGGTGTGTGTACATTTCTTGGGTGGTGACTCTTCTTAGATGCTTCTGGAGTATAGCATCAAACTCAGCCATCAGCTCCGCAATTTTAAGGAAGTTTCCATTGTTTGGCACATACAGCTAATCTGAAGTGCCACGCAGTGCTAGGTTTGGGTAGCAAGCATTCTCACAATGGCAATGAGCCTTTTCAGAATATTTTACCAGTAAAGAGACTCTAATGCAATCTTCTCTTGATGCTGATCATCTATGGTGGCCTTTTATCTTAGTCATATCTCAAGCTCTTTCCACCTATGGAATGCTCTCTGGTGATTTGCTGCCTTCTCATGGCATGCCAGATTTCTAGCCAGATTTTTCCAGTCCTTTGTTCCTGTAGAACCCAATATGGCTGGAACATTAGACTAGAAGAGTTTGCAACAAAAACAGTATGCAGCATTCTGGGTTTTTGAGTACATGAGCCATGGCCTCTGCACTTTTTCCGCCATTGGGGATTTCACACCAGTAACATGTTGGATGGAAACTTCTATTCTTCTTGTCTTTGGGGAACATGAAGTTTTTCACTTGCTGTGGCCCAGGCAGTACAAGGAAGTCCCTCAGGCTACTGCTCAAGTGGGTCCACAGTCCTGGATCATCTAGACTTAAGGAACTAAACTCAGCAGCAGCTGTTTCTTGCGCCTCCACCACACTCTTCTCTGATCTACACTTTTCTTCAGGTTACATCCATTTGAGATGGAGATATGGATGCTGCCGTAGCTGCCAGGTCACCTGCACTCTGACTAACTGGAAGGTCAGGCATCTCCTCATCACTCACATCCTCACTGGGGCCGGAAGGCTCACCGTGAACATTTGTGTCTATGTATCTCAGGAGAGCTCCTTCCTGCTTAGATAGAAAAGCTTCCTTTGCTTTCTTTCTTTTTCTGAATGCCACCCCCTTGAGGGGCGTTTTCTTCTTTCACTCATGGCTGCTGTTCTATGCCAGCTATAGTGGCTCTCACCACTCAGTTGAAGGGGACAAATAAGCAGGCTGGTAGCAGGGCCTGAGTGAGGGAAGATATCAGCGCCTGAAGGGCCTAACTGGCTCCTTCTACTTCAGCTGACTGCCTGTTCGCCTCAAGTGGGTTCAGGGAAGCAGCAGGAAACAGGCAGCTCCCTGTGAAGCTGGTGTTAATCAGTCCCGGCTCCTGGGGGTGCTAGAGAGATACATAAGAGGCTCCTCCTCCTCTCTCTCCCTGCAGCTCCTGCTGCTTTCTGTTATTCCCTCTCACCTTTTCTCCTGCCTGCCTGTTATGTCTCTTGTGCCCTCCTTCCTCCAGCACAGCACTCCCCCATCTCTGTGCATCTCGAGCAGAGAGAATACAGATGCACCAGCAGAAGACACAATTTTCTACACTCTGGGTCCTAGTGGCCTCCCCCCCCCCATCTGGCACCTGAGGCCGGATGCCTCAGTTCGCCTCATGGTAAGGCCAGCCCTGCTTGGGAGATTCAGGTTCATGTCTCTGGTTTGGAACAGACTTGCTGTGTGACTGCAAGAAGTCACAGTCTCCCTGTGGATCAGTTCCCCTTTTTAAAGTGGGCATATTAGCACCGCCCGACCTCAGAGGAGTGTTGCGAGAATACACACTAAACAAGGTTGCTGGATGCTCAGACACTGTAATGGTAGGAGGCAGTATAAGTGCCATAGATAGATACTGTAGGGTTTGAGCTTGTTCCAATTGAAGTTGTTGAGAGTTTTGTCATTGACTTCAGTGAATGTCCTTCCAGTGGGTAGCATATGCTTTGGATCAGGTGCATCATGCCCATCATTTCACTGTGTACGAGGGCTCCCTTTTTAGCCAACTAATGGTATTTCACACAACGCTGCAACAAACAAGAAATCTGCTGGGATTTTTCTTCTGTTAAAATTTCAATGGCTCCCAATTTTCAAAAGTGGCCTCCAATTTTTGTTCCCATCATGTCAAAACAAGCACCCAGAAACCAGATGGAATTACTGGAGACTTTGGAGAATCTGGTCCAGAATGCATTAGTTATAAAACATATTTGAGATAATTATACTACATTGTACATTGGTTCATCTCAAAATGCTTTACTGGACAATAAGGCACTCAAGATGTGTTGGCGGGCTTTTCAAAGAGGTCTAAGGGAATTGGACACACAAGTCATACAGAGTCAATGGGTGTCAGGTACCTAACTACCCTAGGACTTCGGAAAGTCCCACTGTACACCTATCTCAACTCAGCATACACTGTATTTATCCAATTACAAATTTCAGAGGAACAGCCATGTTAGTCTGTATTTGCAAAAAGAAAAGGAGTACTTGTGGCACCTTAGAGACTAACCAATTTATTTGAGCATGAGCTTTCGTGAGCTACAGCTCACTTCATCAGATGTATACCGTGGAAACTGCAGCAGACTTTATATACACACAGAGAATATGAAACAATACCTCCTCCCACCCCACTGTCCTGCTGGTAATAGCTTATCTAAAGTGATCAACAGGTGGGCCATTTCCAGCACAAATCCAGGTTTTCTCACCCTCCACCCCCCCACGCAAATTCACTCTCCTGCTGGTGCTAGCTCATCCAAAGTGACAACTCTTTACATAATCAAGTCGGGCTATTTCCTGCATAGATCCAGGTATTCTCACATCCCCCCCACCCCCATACACACACAAACTCACTCTCCTGTTGGTAATAGCTCATCTAAACTGACCACTCTCCAAGTTTAAATCCAAGTTAAACCAGAACATCTGGGGGGGGGGGGGTAGGAAAAAACAAGAGGAAACAGGCTACCTTGCATAATGACTTAGCCACTCCCAGTCTCTATTTAAGCCTAAATTAATAGTATCCAATTTGCAAATGAATTCCAATTCAGCAGTTTCTCGCTGGAGTCTGGATTTGAAGTTTTTTTGTTTTAAGATAGCGACCTTCATGTCTGTGATTGCGTGACCAGAGAGATTGAAGTGTTCTCCGACTGGTTTATGAATGTTATAATTCTTGACATCTGATTTGTGTCCATTTATTCTTTTACGTAGAGACTGTCCAGTTTGACCAATGTACATGGCAGAGGGGCATTGCTGGCACATGATGGCATATATCACATTGGTGGATGTGCAGGTGAACGAGTCTGATGAATAACATCAGCCACACAATCAGAGACTCGTGCTAAGTCATTATGCAAGGTAGCCTGTTTCCTCTTGTTTTTTCCTACCCCCCCCCCCCCCAGATGTTCTGGTTTAACTTGGATTTAAACTTGGAGAGTGGTCAGTTTAGATGAGCTATTACCAACAGGAGAGTGAGTTTGTGTGTGTATGGGGGTGGGGGGGATGTGAGAATACCTGGATCTATGCAGGAAATAGCCCGACTTGATTATGTAAAGAGTTGTCACTTTGGATGAGCTAGCACCAGCAGGAGAGTGAATTTGCGTGGGGGGGTGGAGGGTGAGAAAACCTGGATTTGTGCTGGAAATGGCCCACCTGTTGATCACTTTAGATAAGCTATTACCAGCAGGACAGTGGGGTGGGAGGAGGTATTGTTTCATATTCTCTGTGTGTATATAAAGTCTGCTGCAGTTTCCATGGTATACATCTGATGAAGTGAGCTGTAGCTCACGAAAGCTCATGCTCAAATAAATTGGTTAGTCTCTAAGGTGCCACAAGTACTCCTTTTCTTTTTCCAATTACAAATATGATTCCAAATCTTCCCTACTGGATTAGTGCCAGTGGAGTGAACAGAGAAAGGATATAAAAAATAAAGTTTCTATGAATACTGCTTCCTGAATCCAAACAGTCAGAAGTTTCTCCATACGCAGCAGTGATTACAAATGATTGAAATTGTCCTGAAGAAACAATACACTGGGGCTGAGGGGGAATAGGACTGTGGCTAGATGTTGGGGGATGAAACACAAACCACACAGTCTTTACCACCCTGTACAGATGGTAATCACTCCAGACGTAATGCTGCACTAGATGCTGCCCAGGCATGGAGGGTGGTATTTAAAAACAAGACAAAAAATCCTTAAATGACTTAGAGGAAGATTTCAGATGGCATAACTGAGAGATTCAGGAGCACAAGTTGCAGTGATTTGCGCCTAAATCACACAGGCTCTTTTGAAAATCCCTCCAGCAAATACTGTTTATTATCCAGCACAACTGCATTGGTCATACCTAGTTTTTTTCCCTCTCATTTATGAAATGTTTGTGATTTTATAGTCACTCAAAAGATAAGCCAATAATGCAAAATTAGGGAAAATCAGGGAACGGATGGCCAGGATCCCCTGGGGGACTAACTTGAAGGGGAAAGGAGTCCAGGAGAGCTGGCTGTATTTCAAGGAATCCCTGTTGAGGTTACAGGGACAAACCATCCCAATGAGTCGAAAGAACAGTAAATATGGCAGGTGACCAGCTTGGCTTAATGGTGAAATCCTAGTGGATCTTAAACATAAAAAAGAAGCTTACAAGAAGTGGAAGGTTGGACATATGACCAGGGAAGAGTATAAAAATATTGCTCGGGCATGTAGGAATGATATCAGGAGGGCCAAATCGCACCTGGAGCTGCAGCTAGCCAGAGATGTTAAGAGTAACAAGAAGGGTTTCTTCAGGTATGTTGGCAACAAGAAGAAAGCCAAGGAAAGTGTGGGCCCCTTACTGAATGAGGGAGGCAACCTAGTGACAGAGGATGTGGAAAAAGCTAATGTACTCAATGCTTTTTTTGCCTCTGTTTTCACTAACAAGGTCAGCTCCCAGACTGCTGTGCTGGGCATCACAAAATGGGGAAGAGATGGCCAGCCCTCTATGGAGATAGAGGTGGTTAGGGACTATTTAGAAAAGCTGGACGTGCACAAGTCCATGGGGCCGGACGAGTTGCATCCGAGAGTGCTGAAGGAATTGGCGGCTGTGATTGCAGAGCTATTGGCCATTATCTTTGAAAACTCGTGGCGAACGGGGGAAGTCCCGGATGACTGGAAAAAGGCTAATGTAGTGCCAATCTTTAAAAAAGGGAAGAAAGAGGATCCAGGGAACTACAGGCCAGTCAGCCTCACCTCAGTCCCTGGAAAAATCATGGAGCAGGTCCTCAAAGAATCAATTCTGAAGCACTTGCATGAGAGGAAAGTGATCAGGAATAGCCAGCATGGATTCACCAAGGGAAGGTCATGCCTGACTAATCTAATTGCCTTTTATGATGAGATTACTGCTTCTGTGGATGAAGGGAAAGCAGTGGATGTATTGTTTCTTGACTTTAGCAAAGCTTTTGACACGGTCTCCCACAGTATTCTTGTCAGCAAGTTAAGGAAGTATGGGCTGGATGAATGCACTATAAGGTGGGTAGAAAGCTGGCTAGATTGTCGGGCTCAACGGGTAGTGATCAATGGCTCCATGTCTAGTTGGCAGCCGGTATCAAGTGGAGTGCCCCAAGGGTCGGTCCTGGGGCCGGTTTTGTTCAATATCTTCATAAATGATCTGGAGGATGGTGTGGATTGCACTCTCAGCAAATTTGCGGATGATACTAAACTGGGAGGAGTGGTAGATACGCTGGAGGGGAGGGATAGGATACAGAAGGACCTAGACAAATTGGAGGATTGGGCCAAAAGAAATCTGATGAGGTTCAATAAGGATAAGTGCAGGGTCCTGCACTTAGGATGGAAGAATCCAATGCACCGCTACAGACTAGGGACCGAATGGCTAGGCAGCAGTTCTGCGGAAAAGGACCTAGGGATGACAGTGGACGAGAAGCTGGATATGAGTCGGCAGTGTGCCCTTGTTGCCAAGAAGGCCAATGGCATTTTGGGATGTATAAGTAGGGGCATAGCGAGCAGATCGAGGGACGTGATCGTTCCCCTCTATTCGACATTGGTGAGGCCTCATCTGGAGTACTGTGTCCAGTTTTGGGCCCCACACTACAAGAAGGATGTGGATAAATTGGAGAGAGTCCAGCGAAGGGCAACAGAAATGATTAGGGGTCTAGAACACATGACTTATGAGGAGAGGCTGAGGGAGCTGGGATTGTTTAGCCTGCAGAAGAGAAGAATGAGGGGGGATTTGATAGCTGCTTTCAACTACCTGAAAGGGGGTTCCAAAGAGGATGGCTCTAGACTGTTCTCAATGGTAGCAGATGAGAGAACGAGGAGTAATGGTCTCAAGCTGCAGTGGGGGAGGTTTAGATTGGATATTAGGAAAAACTTTTTCACGAAGAGGGTGGTGAAACACTGGAATGCGTTACCTAGGGAGGTGGTAGAATCTCCTTCCTTAGAGGTTTTTAAGGTCAGGCTTGACAAAGCCCTGGCTGGGATGATTTAACTGGGAATTGGTCCTGCTTCGAGCAGGGGGTTGGACTAGATGACCTTCAGGGGTCCCTTCCAACCCTGATATTCTATGATTCTATGAAAATATACTTCTCCCCAAGCTGCACTTTTAGCTTTAGCTTCCAGCCTGCCTTTTCCCACAACTCTTTATACAATGTGATTTATTTTGAATAATGACAGAGAGCATAAAACTTGCAATTCAAAGGAGCGTTTGATCAGTATTAAATCATGTCAATCCCAAAATGACTGTTTCCCACCAGTGTCCCAAAAAGGAATATGTGGAACAGAAGAGCGGAATAATTCACACCCACATTCAAAACCTTAATTTAATGGGGGGAAAAATATCAGATCAGCAATTCCTAAGGGAGAAAGCACATCCCAAAGACAAGCAAATGGTGCCGAATGTGTTGGCTGATCGCATGAATTCATGCCTTGACCAGAACACTTCAGAAGAGATACTTACAAGATACTGCATTATGCTTACATTTTGATAATAAAATCTGAGTTGTATCACACACACACACCCCATCACCCCTCCTAGACCAACATTCTCCTTTCTGATCTGCAACCCGTGTGTTGATTCTTGTGTGCAAATTTTGTTTTTGCCCATCATGCAGAAGTTGCATTGACGTTAACAAGAGCTCTGCAAGCACAGGGGTCGGCTCCGCAACCCTCCCCCTGTGGAGCACTTATGTGAGTAGTCCCACAGAAGTCAGTGTGAGCACCCGTGTGAATAAGAGTTCACCATCATTAACAAACATGGCACAGTCCAAATCAGGTCATACAACAGAGCTCCACAAGGTAAATAAGATATTCACTCTGCAGGGCATAGGCCTTGGCCCACCATTATAGGTGTGGCTGTTGTTCATGAAGCTGAAAGACAGCACTGGTTAGAGGCATGCTGTGAGCAAGCTGACTGCAAGTTTTAACTCTAAAACAGACCATAGACCTTAAGGGCAAAGGGTGGGATTTTTCAGAGGAACTAAGTAATTTAGGAGCACAAGTCCCATTGACTTTCAGTGAGACTTCTGCTCCTAAGGTTTCAGAGTAGCAGCCGTGTTAGTCTGTATCCGCAAAAAGAAAAGGAGGACTTGTGGCACCTTAGAGACTAACAAATCACGAAAGCTTATGCTCAAATAAATTTGTTAGTTTCTAAGGTGCCACAAGTACTCCTGTTCTTTTTTAAGTCCTTTAGATACTTTTTAAAAATTTCACCCAAGGTTTTCAAAATGAGAGCCTGAACTGAGTCTCTTGAGTCCACATTTAGACTCCTAAATAAGTGGCCTGATTTACCAAGTGCTGAGGACCCAGCAACTCCCAGTAGCTTTAATGCAAGTCTGAAAATCTTCAGAAGTGTTCATCCCCTGTGAACTTTGACAAAGGCTGCTGGACGTTCCCCAGTTTTGAAAATCAAGCCCCTTATTCAGGAGCCTACAGATGGGCTTAACTTTAGCTTTAATGACCAAAGGTTGCAGATGAAGACAGGAAAGCCAACAATTCCTACAGAGGGCATAACCAGCCTGCTTGTCAGTGGCAGTCAAAAATAGAACTCACTTCTCCGGATTCCCAGGTCTTATCCATTAGATCATGCTGCCTCTCCCCTTGATTCACTCCTCACTCCATCTGGTGATCTCCAGTGAGGCTCATGCCAGCCCTCTCCTCTTTGTTGATGTTCCATTGACAGGAGTAAGAGATCTATGTGTAGCTTGGCTGCTGTATTTTAATTTCCTGAAGTTATTAACAAAGATAAAGGGGCTGTGTGGTAAACAATAGGTACAAGTTGGTGTCAGTTTAGGTCCATTGCCTTTGGTGCAGCTAATCCAGTTTACCCCAGTTGAGGATCTAGCCCAAAATGTGGTTTATTTATGAGAAACAACAGAAGTTGAGGCTGGCTCTTATTTTTTCTGAACCAGTTCACTGACCCCTGGCATCTAACAGCAACCAATTGAGTCAGCTGTTTGAATACTCATCCATCTCCAGGTACCATGCTGTGCAGGACTGTAGATCAAATCTAAGTACTGCACAATGCACATACCAGAACAAAAGCCAAAAATGCAGTGAGACTGTGTTGGTAGCTCACAGCAGTATCACTTTTTGATATCCACAGAGACGCGTGAGGGGAAATGTAATTGTTTTCCCCTCTACATTTCCTGTAAACCTGATTTGAGAGCTAGCACAATTAAAATTTCATATTCTAATTTTTTTTTTCATTCTCCTAGACAGATGAGTCACCAAGTAGCTGAACCATTTTCTCTTAAAGAGATTTATGATTTTGTTTAGGAAGAGGCAATCAGAACTAACAGCCAACGTATTACATCCTAGGCGGATAATGCAAGCTGTAAATTGCAAACAGAGCAAAACACAAAGTGTGTAGAGAGAGACAAAATGCTCTCACAAGCCCACCTTTTCCAATGCAGTGAGCTGCATGTAATCTTCTAATGCGTCCCACAACTAATAGTGTATGGAACTCTCTCTCTTTTGTAAAGAAAAAGTTGCTAAAAACTTTGATTAGAGAGACCAGGTGTCTGAGGTAATACCTTTTATTGGACCAACATCTGTTGGTGAGAGAAACCAGTTTTTGAACTTATACAGACCTGAAGAAGAGCGCTGTATGGGTTTGAAAGCTGGTCTCTCGCTCTCTCACCGAGAGAAGTTGGTCCAATAAAAGATATTATGCCCTCCACCTCATCTCTCTAATACCCTGGGACCAACACAGCTATAGCTACGCTGTGGACATTAAAGTCAGTTGGAACTTTTCTTTTACCGTCAGGATTACTATTAATGTAGAGAGTTTGCATTTCAGTGGCATATAGTCCAAGACTTAAAAGTGTAACAAGATTTGGCATAGTTCATGTGTTGAAAAGGCATAGATGGAAGCAATTTAAAGTGTATGAAGGAGGGGTGAGAGTAGAATCACCACAACCTGCGTGCACTCATGCAGTAGCATGCAAAAATTGAAAAGCAAAGGGCATTTGGTACGTAAAGAGGGATTTTGAAATGAAAGGCAGAAGATAGGGAATTTTATACAGAACTAGTGCACCAAAAACCCTAAGCCTGAGCATGAACACAGCAGTTGTCCTTTGAGCTAAAGGAAATTTGCAATCTTTGGCGGCATACAGCATTTTGAAAGGTCTGTGGTGTGAAACAGTATGCACTGAAATTTGATAAACAGAAGCCTTATTTGAAAATGCAGGTCTCAGTCCTGAGGCCTATACTCCCAATGAAAGTCTCACTCGAGCAAGGCTTTCAAGATTAGGACACAGGCTTTCAGCTAGACCCCTCCGGCAAGCTTTTCACAGAGAGGAGCTTACAGCTAAGATCTGAAGAGGATGTTTAGACACATAAAATCAAGTTAATTATTTAGGAAGCCAAAGGAGAATTTAGGAGTCTAAACTTTAGGGTTTTTTAAAAAATATCTTGGCCACCATTTTACAGACAGAGACAGAAATGCTGTGTTAGCCCTCACTTTGTCAACCAGTGTGAGACTGAGGCATAGCTCTCTGATCCCAGCCTCATAAGTGCTAGTTGGGGCTTGTCTACATGGTGAGGTAATGTACTCTACAGGGGTTGATTTCTAAAGCGCATTAACGTGTTGCTTATAAATTGGTCTGTGTAGATCCTGCTGGTGCACTCTAAAGGTTCCCCACCTAGTCACTTTAACATAGTACTGTTCCAAACAGCACTATAGTAAGAGAACATGAAGGGTCCTCATGGACCAATTATTTTACAACACAATGCACTTTAGAAATCACACCCCCATAGAGCACATTACCCTACTGGGTAGACAAGTCCTTGCCCCCCGCCGTGCTACATTCAGTAATGTGCAACCACATTGCAACCACAGAGAAAACTATTGTATTTCCTTTTCAAATCTCACCCCCGCAATTAAGCATACATCACCCATTCACTGAAATGTGTCAAAACAGTAGGATTGAACAGGGCCCTTATCCAAACTCTCGAATGCAATTTCTCTTCTGAAAATTGACTTCTTCAGAGAGAGACCGACCCTCCCTCCCACTATGTGCTACTGCTTTCTAAAGATCTTTCAGCATGCTGGGTGTGACACAGGAGACAGCAGCTGATGAATTCAGCTTCTTGAGCTGGAATTGAGCTCTCAGCTGGGAAGCTGGTGACAGAGTGGGGACTGTCAGTTATACCAGTGTAAATCAGGAGGAATTCCATTGAAGTCAACAGAGTTACAGTGGGCTAAAGTGGTATTTGGAGATCACATAGAATCATAGAATCCCCCTCCACTGCAACTTGAGACCATTGCTTCTTATTGTGTCATGTGCCACCACTGAGAACAGCCTAGCTCCATCCTCTTTGGAACTCCCCTTCAGGTAGTTGAAAGCTGCTATAAAATCCCCCCTCACACTTCTCTTCTGCAGACTAAATAACCCCGGTTCCCTCAGCTTCCCTTCATACGTCATGTGCCCCAGCCCCCTAATAATTCCTGTTGCCCTCCACTGGACTCTCTCCAATTTGTCCACATCCTTTCTGTAGTGGGTGGGACCAAAACTGGATGCAATACTCCAGATGTGGCCTCACCAGTGCCAAATAGAGGGGAATAATCACTGCCCTCAATCTATTTCACTAGGAGGGTGGTGAAACACTGGGATAGGTTATGGAATGAGGTCTCTTCCAACCCAAAACTTCTATGATTCTATGACCCTGGGTAGTGGAACAGGGAGGCTGGGACAGAATGTAACCCTTAGTGCAGCACTCACTGTAGTGCAGAACTCACTCTAGCTGCAAACCAAGTAGTAACTTCCCCAGGCCAGTGAGAGACTGGCAGGGAGAATCAGAATCGGGGTGTCCTGGGAGAAATGATGAGCATGAGAAGTGGAAATAGGCAGCAAACCCAAAGCCTCAGAGTGAATAGGTTCTAAAATATATAGTCATGTTCCTACATGGTTTTGGATGTAACTTTTATTATTTAAAAAAAAATCAAAAATATGTTAAGAACATTGAGGATGCACAATTTTAAGCACTAAAATTAGAAAAACGCAGTTACAGTTGTAGATCCACGCATTAGTGGGATAGGCCAAGATTTTCAGAAATATTAGCCTCATCATAGAGGTGGTTAGGGACTATTTAGAAAAGCTGGACGTGCACAAGTCCATGGGGCCGGACGAGTTGCATCCGAGAGTGCTGAAGGAATTGGCGGCTGTGATTGCAGAGCCATTGGCCATTATCTTTGAAAACTCGTGGCGAACGGGGGAAGTCCCGGATGACTGGAAAAAGGCTAATGTAGTGCCAATCTTTAAAAAAGGGAAGAAGGAGGATCCTGGGAACTACAGGCCAGTCAGCCTCACCTCAGTCCCTGGAAAAATCATGGAGCAGGTCCTCAAAGAATCAATCCTGAAGCACTTGTATGAGAGGAAAGTGATCAGGAACAGCCAGCATGGATTCACCAAGGGAAGGTCATGCCTGACTAATCTAATCGCCTTTTATGATGAGATTACTGCTTCTGTGGATGAAGGGAAAGCAGTGGATGTATTGTTTCTTGACTTTAGCAAAGCTTTTGACACGGTCTCCCACAGTATTCTTGTCAGCAAGTTAAGGAAGTATGGGCTGGATGAATGCACTACAAGGTGGGTAGAAAGCTGGCTAGATTGTCGGGCTCAACGGGTAGTGATCAATGGCTCCATGTCTAGTTGGCAGCCGGTATCAAGTGGAGTGCCCCAAGGGTCGGTCCTGGGGCCGGTTTTGTTCAATATCTTCATAAATGATCTGGAGGATGGTGTGGATTGCACTCTCAGCAAATTTGCGGATGATACTAAACTGGGAGGAGTGGTAGATACGCTGGAGGGGAGGGATAGGATACAGAAGGACCTAGACAAATTGGAGGATTGGGAGATCCAAAAGAAATCTGATGAGGTTCAATAAGGATAAGTGCAGGGTCCTGCACTTAGGATGGAAGAATCCAATGCACCGCTACAGACTAGGGACCGAATGGCTAGGCAGCAGTTCTGCGGAAAAGGACCTAGGGGTGACAGTGGACGAGAAGCTGGATATGAGTCGGCAGTGTGCCCTTGTTGCCAAGAAGGCCAATGGCATTTTGGGATGTATAAGTAGGGGCATAGCGAGCAGATCGAGGGACGTGATCGTTCCCCTCTATTCGACATTGGTGAGGCCTCATCTGGAGTACTGTGTCCAGTTTTGGGCCCCACACTACAAGAAGGATGTGGATAAATTGGAGAGAGTCCAGCGAAGGGCAACAAAAATGATTAGGGGTCTGGAACACATGAATTATGAGGAGAGGCTGAGGGAGCTGGGATTGTTTAGCCTGCAGAAGAGAAGAATGAGGGGGGATTTGATAGCTGCTTTCAACTACCTGAAAGGGGGTTCCAAAGAGGATGGCTCTAGACTGTTCTCAATGGTAGCAGATGAGAGAACGAGGAGTAATGGTCTCAAGCTGCAGTGGGGGAGGTTTAGATTGGATATTAGGAAAAACTTTTTCACTATGAGGGTGGTGAAACACTGGAATGCGTTACCTAGGGAGGTGGTAGAATCTCCTTCCTTAGAGGTTTTTAAGGTCAGGCTTGACAAAGCCCTGGCTGGGATGATTTAACTGGGAATTGGTCCTGCTTCGAGCAGGGGGTTGGACTAGATGACCTTCTGGGGTCCCTTCCAACCCTTATATTCTATGATTCTATGATCAATCCAAACTTAATGGGAGTTGCTGGGTTTTTCAAAATCAGATCATTTATTTAAGTGCCTAACTATGGACTTGGAATTCAAATTTTAGGTACTTGCTTTTTAAAAAAATCCCAGTGATAATCTTTAATTACACAGCCACTTGTTATTTACCAGTTCTTATGATATATCAGTGTCTCTGGCTGCTACAACCTTAGATCTTGTATGTGCTCTTCACGGATCTGTTTTGTAAATCAGCCAGAAGCCGCACAGTAAACAGTAGTTACACATATACTGCCTATTGAGGTCCAAGTTCATGATAGCACGTAATCACATGCTTAGTTTTAATAAGCATGTGTTTACATCCCATTAACATCAAAGCAACTTTATTACAGTTAAGCATATGCTTAAGTACTTTCCTGAGCTGGGTCAGAAGAATGCTTTAAACTCATTTCTGGTTCTAATGTATTAATCATGTGTAAGACAAAAGGAACAAATACTCTTCATTTGTTTTTGTGTAATAAGAATATTTGAATATAGTCATTTTGTTACATAATTGCATAGTGTTGGGGGGTGAGAGGGTTAACAGAATTGAATACTGAGATACTGTTAAGAAATAAGAACTCTTTGGATAACAAGTATTGTAAACTTGTAGTCAAGTTTATACTAAAAGACAAAGTCTGTGGGTCCTTTTGTGGCTCTAGCAGTAAAAAATTATTATTTCCTAAAGCAATTAGCCACTCATAACTGTTAAAAATAATGTGCTATTTGATCTCCTCTTAGGAGTTATTTTTCAAACCTGAACAGGGATAATACACAGCATGGAAGAAGAGTGTGTGTATTAATAAGGCAGAATTAGCTCTCCTGGTCAGATGACTAGTGATCATTACACCACTTTTAATAATTAGCTTCTAGTAACTTTGGTGACATTGGTAAGTAAGTATCCAATGCAATTACCTGGTGTGCAGGGTAGTGCTTATTCTCTTTTAAATCAGAAAACCCCACAAGCAGGTACTAGGGACATTGTACGCACAGCTGGTGTCTATGGAAACTGAACTTGTCCGTGATTTGTCATCAAAACGATTCCAGAAGACACACACTATAGGTATGAGGGAGGTACAGCTACGAGCAAGCAAGGAAAAAGGAAGAACACGCAATCTGGGCACAAGCTAAAGCAGCAAGAGACACAAGATGAACAAGGTGTGCTCCTATTATGATGATCAGCCAGCTACACAGGTTCTGTTTTCATGGAGACTGGAAAGTAATTTCAGCTATATCTGGAACCTTTGGGGCCACATTACCCATTACACATTACTCAACCCCTATTTAGGCAGACACCTAAATTAAGTGGCTAGATGTTCAAAAATCCCGCAGGAGCTCCCGTTGTTCACAATTGTGATTGTTGTATCATGGAAATCTGGCCTGTATTTTAGGTGTCTACATGGGAGCTGAGTAAGTCTGGTTGAAAATTTTCTCTTAAAATTGTTTTTCAGAAGAGAATGGGGTTTTCGACTAAATAACCAATTTTGTGAAAAAAATAACAGAGACTCCCATGATGCACCACAGCAGCTCAGCAAGAGGAGAGACCAAGGTGCATAATGGGAGATGTAGCCCAGGGAGTCCAGCCCAGAAAGAAGAATGGGAAGATGAGGTACCTTAACTATAACTTCTGTGAGGAACCCCAGCAGCATTTTCCAAATCAAATTTTTCCATTTTCAGACAAAAGTTTCCAGTTTTGATTTTTCATCAACCTCCCTGAAAAAATTTCCCATGGATTTTTTTTTTCTCACCAGCTCTAGAGCTGAGTTCTTTGTAAAATTTTACCCTTTTGGGCCCCACTTCTGGAAGGGAGCACTATGCAAGTGAATCCCTGGACCTGCATGGAGCCCTGTTGACTTCTCCGGGGCTCTGTACACATGCAGGGCACCTCACACAAGGTTTACTTTGCAGGAGTAGGTGTTTCTCAAAGTACCTAGGAGGCCGCTGTTCTTGCTGATTAAGGGCACTATCAACATGCATTTAGCTCACATGCATATAAGCTGAGGTTCCCAAAGGTTCTTAGTGCTGGTATAACTCTACTGCCATTGCGGTAGGTGGGAGTGTTACCACTGACTTCAGTGGGAGCAGAGTTAGGCCTACGCTGAGTGCTTTTGAAAACCCCACGCAGAGCTTCTCAGCTGAGTTCTCATTACAACTGGAGGAATAGTGAATAAAAGGAATTATGTACAATTTGGCAATTTCTAAATAAAATGTTGCTTTGACCTTGTTTGCACCCCTTTTTGATTCACTTTCCACAAGCATACATGCGAGTGAAAGATTATCCATTCAGATGTCTGTGGAAAGCAAATTTTAGATCTGTTTCTTAGTTTTGTAGACACAAAACAGAATTTGTTTTTCCTGAAATGAGGATAATTTATAACAGCTAGGTCACTGTAGGAGTGTGTGGCCAGCCATCCCCATCAGTCTTAAAGGAAGGCCGTGCCGCCTCACGCTCAGGTCCCTAGCAAGGCAAGAGTTATTGGGAAATTAGCAATCTCTAAGGCCCTGGTCTTTTAGGCAGGGCCAAGCTGCAAGTAGTCCAGAGCTTTGGCCTCCAGGCAGGACAGAGCACCAAACAGTCCAGGGGCTCAGGCCCTCCAGCAGGGCAGACCACTAAACAGTCCAGGGGCTCAGGCCCTCCGGCAGGGCAGACCACTAAACAGTCTGATGTCCTAGCTCCAGCAGATGGCAGACAAACACAGGCCTTTTGGCCTGCAATGTGGAGGCTGCCATCCCCAGGGTGGGGTTGGCAACAGGGAGTAGGGGGACCCAGGCCCACCCTATTCTACCAGGTCCCTGCCCAGAGCCCTAAAGGTTCTGCCACTGGGTCAGTGGGGATCCAGCCAAAATGCAATGACCTGTATTCAGGCAACAAAGTAACTGGACTATTGTCTGGTATCCCTGGGCTACTTCCCACACTCCCCTCATGGTGTACCTGTATTTTGGGGACATCCTCCATCTCCCTGGGGTACACCCCCAGTGGCAATCCCAGCAGCTCCTCAGTGTCCAAGTGGACTAGCAGCTTTGGCAAGTCATCAGCGCTGCAGAGATCCTTCTCGTGCTCCAGCAGTGGGTGAGAAATGTCTGTCTCCTCCAGTGGCTCCAGCCCAACTGAGCTGCAGGGCTTGCCTTTTATACTTCCTGTCCCACCCCTCTGCTTCCAGCAGGGCAGGCGTGGATGTCCTGACTCCACTCACAAGGGGGTGGGTAGTGGTTCATCCCCATCAGGCTCTGAGGGAGGCCATGCCCCCTCACTAAAGTCACTCAGTCAGGAAACAGAATCCATGCCATGTTACTGAGGCAAACACTTGCAGTTGACATATGGAATCATGAATGTCAAATTTGTAAAAATCACTATCTTCTTGCAGAAAATGTGTGATCAGTAAAAATACTCCTTTTAGTAAAGAAACTTTCTGTCCTGAATTGCTCACCCAGCTGTAGCCCAAACCAAACCATCCCTAGTAGGTGCATTTTTAAACAGCGTAGAAATATGATAGAAGAAAAGCCCATATTACTCCTTTAAAGTGCACTCCACATATTGTAGGCCTGGATACAAATAATTAGATGCGGAATGCAAACGAATAGCATTCCAAAAACTTCAATACAATTCAGAATCATGCCTTATGCCAATCTGTTTCTCAGTATGAACTGATTTAGCCCCAAGGATGGGTTTGATGTACCCTGGCACCCAAAATAGTCTGTATATTTTGGAGATAAAAATGGAAAGACAGATGCACAGCCCCTAATAGAATTCTCCAAGTCTAGAATACTCTTGCTAAGGGTTGTTTGAAAACAAAGATCAGACAATATGTGCTCTTGGAAAGAGCAGTAGCTTTATCCATAGAAGAGAGGAGAACTAGCCCCCACCCACTAGATCTGAGCTCTCATTTCTCCTTAGTCTCTCACCTCCATTTTACTCCACTCCTTTTACTTTACTGCTCACTGGGCTCCTTCTCCTACATCTCAGAGCCAGGCCTGAACCGAGTCTCACTGAAGCCAAGAGGAATCCTTCTATTGACTTCATTGGACTATTATTATTACAACAGCAACTACAGGTGCTAACTGAGATCAAGACTCCATTGTGCTAGGCCTGGTATAGAGTAATTAGTACAATCCCTGCCTTGAAGATATTACAATCTATGTAGACAGGACAGACAAAGGTGGAGACAGAGATTAAATGACTTGCCTAAGGTCATCCAGCAGATCAGTGGCAGAGCCAGCAATACACCACCATGCCTTATCCCTGGACCAACTGTAGGGGCATAGGGATCATGAGCTATCTGTGCATCAGTAGTTCAACCCTCTAGAATGTGCCCTTTTCACAATGGCAAACATATGACTCTGGACCGGGTCCTTTGTATACTGTAGTGTATGACAAACTCCCATTGACTTCAGTGGTGCCGAATCATGTCGAGGCACCCATCTGGACATAGGCATGGACAAATGTGTGAGCCGAGCTGTCCTAAAAATAAAGGGAAGGGTAAACCCCTTTAAAATCCCTCCTAGCCAGAGGAAAAACCTTCTCATCTGTAAAGGGTTAAGAAGCTAAAGGTAACCTCGCTGGCACCTGACCAAAATGACCAATGAGGAGACAAGATACTTTCAAAAGCTGGGAGGAGGGAGAGAAACAAAGGGCCTGTGTCTGTACGCTGCTTTTGCTGGGGATAGAACAGGAATGGAGTCTTAGAACTTTTAGTAAGTAATCTAGCTACATACGTGTTAGATTATGATTTCTTTAAATGGCTGAGAAAAGAGTTGTGCTGAATAGAATGACTATTCCTGTCTGTGTGTCTTTTTTGTAACTTAAGGTTTTGCCTAGAGGGATTCTCTATGTTTTGAATCTAATTACCCTGCAAGGTATCTACCATCCTGATTTTACAGAGGTGATTCCTTTACTTCTATTAAAAGTCTTCTTGTAAGAAAACTGAATGCTTTTTCATTGTTCTAAGATCCCAGGGTTTGGGTCTGTGGTCACCTATGCAAATTGGTGAGGATTTTTACCAAACCTTCCCCAGGAAGTGGGGTGCAAGGATTGGGAGGATTTTGGGGGGAAAGACGTGTCCAAACTCCATTTCCCAGTAAACCCATTTAGAGTTTGGTGGTAGCAGTGGAGATCCAGGGACAAAGGATAAAATTAATTTGTACCTTGGGGAAGTTTTAACCTAAGCTGGTGAAAGTAAGCTTAGGAGGTTTTCATGCAGGTCCCCACATCTGTACCCTAGAGTTCAGAGTGGGGAAGGAACCTTGACACGAGCCATGCACAGCTGGCACTCGTGTATCTGATAATGTTTTTATGCATCTACAAATGTTGACCAACATCTCCTCCTCCAAACCAAGGTGCCCCCCAAAGTTGTAAATATAAAACACCAATCATAATACTCATCATCATCATGTTGTTGCAGTTGCAGTAATGTCCCCAGGCCCCAGTCAGGATCAGGGCGCCATCAGTATTTCCTGTCTCCCATCCTTTGTCTTGTCCTCTCTATTTTAGGAACGCATTTGGGAAGATATGCCTACTCGGGAAGGCATGTGCACTTAAGTCACATCTTAAGTGCTTTCCTGATTCACAGCTATAGATTGTAAATTGTTCATGGTGGGGCTGTTTCTTACTCTACAATGTGTTTGTACAATCGCTAGTACAATGGGGCCCTGGTCTTAGTTGGAGCTAAATTGGAGCTTAGTTGGGGGGAGGGATAGTTCAGTGGTTTAAGTATTGGCCTGCTAAACCCAGGGTTGTGAGTTCAATCCTTGAGGGGGGCCATTTAGGGATCTGGGGCAAAAATTGGGGATTGGTCCTGCTTTAAGCAGGGGATTAGACTAGATGACCTCCTGAGGTCTCTTCCAACCCTGATGCTCTATGATTCTAGGCACTACTCTAATATTAATAATTGTGCTAGGCAATGTACAAGCACATAGTAAGAGGTAGGTACTCAAAGTACACCTTTAAACTCCATCTCACGGTGCATCAATGGGGTGCAATCTATAATACTCCATCAGGCCAGCAATATGTCTTTTCAAAGGCCTGTCTGTCCAGATTAGCACTTTATGGCAATGTGGTCTAGCAGATATGGCATTGGACTGGGAGCCAGGAAACATGGGTCCTATTCCTGGCCTGCCACTGACCTTGTGTGTGACCTTGACAAGCCACTTCTGTTATGAACACACAGAGAAAAATCGGACACAAACCATAAATACTTTTGCTGGAAGGTTGCAATGTAACACTCTTTTATTTCTTAAATCAGAACAATTACATACAAGAACCCAAAACCAAAGAGAAAGCAGGCTGCTCCCTAAGACAGCAAGGCACAGCTCATCCCACTTTGCTTAAAACTGGTTTTCTCCAGACTAGCCATCTGCTGCCTGACTCAGATAGCCCAGATCACAAAGCTTCCCTCAGAGCTCCCTAGCCTGCAAGCAGGATCAAGAACCCCCTGACATTTAAAGTGATAGCTTCTCATTTTAACTAGTTGCAAATGAATTTTAGTTCTGCTGTTTCTCTTTGAAGTCTCATTCACCTGCACGTTTACTAATGTTATATATGCCATCATGTGCCAGCAATGCCCCTCTGCCATGTACATTGGCCAAACCGGACAGTCCCTATGTAAAAGAATAAATGGACACAAATCGGACATCAGGAATGGTAACATACAAAAGCCAGTAGGAGAACACTTCAATCTTCCTGGACATTCTATAACAGATTTGAGAGTAGCTATACTTGAACAAAAAAACTTCAGAAACAGACTTCAAAGAGAAACAGCAGAACTAAAAATCATTTGCAAATTTAACACCATTCATGTGGGCTTGAATAGGGACTGGGAGTGGCTGGCTCATTACAAAAGCAGCTTTACCTCTCCTGGAATTGACACCTCCTCATCTACTGTTGGGAGTGGACTACATTCACCCTGATCGAATTGGCCCTGTCAGCACTGGTTCTCCACTTGTGAGGTAACTCCCTTCTCTTCATGTATCAGTATATAATGCCTGCATCTGTAATTTTCACTCCATGCATCTGAAGAAGTGGGGGGTTTTACCCATGAAAGCTTATGCTCAAATAAATCTGTTAGTCTTTAAGGTGCCACTGGACACCTTGCTCTTTTTGTGGATACGGACGAACACGACTACCCATCTGATACTAATAAATTTTGGGCACATTCTGTGGTGTGATCTGCGTAATCCTTTTAAGATCAAGCCATTTATGTGTCTCTTGAAAGAGACTGTTTGAAATCTTGGGCCCATTTAAGTCAATGGCAAGACTCTTATTGATGGCAGCAAGGACAGGATTTCATCCTTTATCTTTATAGGCATAAGCCCTAAAGTCCTGAAAAGTTAGATGCCCTACTCCTGCCTGATCAGGCACTGACAGCCAGGATACTTGAGCTGAACATTATAAAATCATCTCTCTCTCTTTTCCTCTCCTCACAGTCTGCCACACCCATTCTTCTTGAGTTCAACTTCCAAGTTAATGACCCATCCAACACTTTAGCCACTCATCTCTTCACCCTCACCTCCTCATTTGACCTGCAGCCCCATTCAGCTCTCTCTCTCATGTAAAGGGCCGTTCACTTACCATGGCTGTCACCAGGAACTTCTCTCTCTGAGCTCTCCAAGTTCTCCCTCTCTGACCATCACTCGGTCTCTTTCATCACCACCCGTCTGCACCCTCCCACTCACCCTGTTGCCTGTCCCTTCCATAGTTTCCAGTCCAGCAGCATTAATGACTTCTCCTTTCCTCTGAGCCTCCTTTCCCCTTTTTTCCATTGATATGGTTGTGGATTCTCCCCATGCTTCACTCTCTTCCACAATTACTCCTCTTTCCCCTCTCCCCCTGGCTCACCCTCAACATCCGCTTCCTCTGGTCCTTCCTTCACACTGCCCAGTGTCTCTGGCAGACATACCATGACCAGGCTGACTTCCTCCATTACAAATGTGTTCTCCTCTCCTCCAGTTCTGCCCTCTACCTAGCTGCACAGCTCTATTTCTGCAACCTGTTAAACTCCATGCCCACAACCTCTACTGCCTTTTTTGCCACCATTGACTCACTCCTCAAATCCTTCCCTCCATCTACCTCCATTGCTGTCCCCCCTGAGCTCCCTTGTGCTCACTCTCATCCCCTCCATAACCTTCTTCTCAACCTTTCCCTCTCCTCTGTTTCTCTGTCTTCACAATACAGACATGCTTTAGCCACTCAGACCCTAAATCCCACTGCCACCTTTGGCCCCAGTTTCCTCCTGAACTTCTCCTTTTCATCTCTAAGCTCAGTGAACATGCTGTCTGGAGTTCTTCTCCTCCAATTATATCATAGACCCTTGTTAATCTGGTTTCCACCCCTTGAAGTCCACTGAAATCACTATCACCAATGACCTCTTCTTGGCCAAAGCTCAGAACCAGTATTCCATCCTTACCCTATCAGCCGCTTTGGTCACAGTCAGCCATGCATTTCTTCTTGAAATCTTGTTATCCATTGGCTTCTGTGACTCTGTCCTCTCGTGGCTCTTCTCCTACCTCCCTAATCGCTCCTTCAGCTTGTCCTTCGGAGGATCATCCTCATCCCTCCCAGCAGCTCTCTGTGGGGATTCACAGGGCTCTGTCCTTGGTACCCTCACTCAACACCTTATCTCTGCAAACACACATTCAACCACCACCTCTATGCTGACGACTCACATATCTACTTCTCTACTCCAGACATGTCTTGTGTTCAAACTGAAATCTCATCCTGTCTCTCTCACAGCTCCTTATGCATGTCCTGTCCGCAATTTGAACTCAATGTGGCTAAAACAGAGCTTTTAATCTTCCTCTCCAACCCCTGCCTTCTCCCTCCTTTCTTGATCACAGTGAACACCACCACCATTCTGCCTGCCACTCATCCCTGTCACCTGGGCATCATCTCCAACTCAGACCTCTCTGTAGATCTTTACATCCAGTGGTGTCTGAGTTTTACCAATTCTTTCTGCAGAACACCTATACAACTCAGCCTTCCCTATCCATCCACAGCTAGAACCATTACCCAGGTTCTCAATATCTCACATTTTAACTATTGCAATATCCTCCTCTCTGGCCTTGACAAATGAAGTCTTGCCCCATTTGTATACATTCAGAATGCTGCTACCAAGATCATTCTCCCAACTCATTGCTTGCATCATGTCACCCCTGTCTTTGCATCCCTCCACTGGTGCCCTCTTCTCCATCATATCAAACACAAATTATTTATTTGCCTTCACTTCCAAGACTGCTCACACGGCCTATCCCCATCCCATCTATCATCCTCATAGGCTATTGAGATGTCAGCTCCTGCCTGTGATCAGCCCATAAAACCAGCCCGCATCCTACATGTTAAATTTCCAAACAAGCTATTTTGCACTTTTTCCCCTGCTGCCTCTCACACTTGGGAGGAGTGCGCCATAAACATCTGTAAAGCCACTTCAGTATCCTCCTCAAAACTCTCCTCTTCCATGATGCCAACAAAAAAACAGAACAAAGGTTAGGTGGCTCGTGTGCAGAGACCACTGCCATCCTACTGACCTGTATCATAGAATCATAGAATCATAGAATATAAGGGTTGGAAGGGACCCCAGAAGGTCATCTAGTCCAACCCCCTGCTCAAAGCAGGACCAATTCCCAGTTAAATCATCCCAGCCAGGGCTTTGTCAAGCCTGACCTTAAAAACCTCTAAGGAAGGAGATTCTACCACCTCCCTAGGTAACGCATTCCAGTGTTTCACCACCCTCATAGTGAAAAAGTTTTTCCTAATATCCAATCTAAACCTCCCCCAATGTAACTTGAGACCATTACTCCTCGTTCTGTCATCTGCTACCACTGAGAACAGTCTAGAGCCATCCTCTTTGGAACCCCCTTTCAGGTAGTTGAAAACAGCTATCAAATCCCCCCTCATTCTTCTCTTCTGCAGGCTAAACAATCCCAGCTCCCTCAGCCTCTCCTCATAACTCATATGTTCCAGACCCCTAATCATTTTTGTTGCCCTTCGCTGGACTCTCTCCAATTTATCCACATCCTTCTTGAAGTGTGGGGCCCAAAACTGGACACAGTACTCCAGATGAGGCCTCACCAATGTCGAATAGAGGGGAACGATCACGTCCCTCGATCTGCTCGCTATGCCCCTACTTATACATCCCAAAATGCCATTGGCCTTCTTGGCAACAAGGGCACACTGCTGACTCATATCCAGCTTCTCGTCCACTGTCACCTCTAGGTCCTTTTCCGCAGAACTGCTGCCTAGCCATTCGGTCCCTAGTCTGTAGCTGTGCATTGGATTCTTCCGTCCTAAGTGCAGGACCCTGCACTTATCCTTATTGAACCTCATCAGATTTCTTTTGGCCCAATCCTCCAATTTGTCTAGGTCCTTCTGTATCCTATCCCTCCCCTCCAGCGTATCTACCACTCCTCCCAGTTTAGTTTAGTATCATCTTTGCTTTCTTGTGCTCCTCCATCTATCTTTCTTTAGGCACCTGTTGTCTCTTGTTTTATACCTAGATTGGAAACTCTTTGGGGCAAGCACCATATTTTTCTGCTCTGTATGTACAGTGCCTGGCACAACTGGGACCTAGTCCATGACTGGGGCTCCAAGATGCTACCAAAATACAAATTAATAATAATATGCTAGCTCTAAACTGGGCACCAATTTGGGAAATGCTCAATAGTGGTTTGTTGCAGGTACTTGTCATGTACTAAAAAAAAAAAGATGTATGAGACAAAGAGAGAGACTCAAACCTTTACTGAGCGGCTCATGCTACCATGAAGCTCCTATCAACTCTTTTCCCTTCCTGTCGGCTTTAGGAAGGAATAATGCTAAACTACAAATAAAACACCAACCACAGTACAGATCAGAACAGAGACTCCGGTGCCCCTTCATATGAATTCATGATGGTTTTGTCATGACACCCCATAGGGACCTGGCTCTGAAACACTGTGCCCCCAATGAATATTTTGGGATGGAGCAGCTAATGAATTTCCCTTTGCTCAGGGCTGGGCCTAAAGTCACCATCTAGCTCAGGATGTTTAAGCTCTGTATTTTTGCACTGGTTTCCATTTTAATTAATGTTGAGAAGTTGATGAGAGGGTTATACTGCCAGGGCCCAATTTTCAAAAGTGCCTGCCCACATTTGCAAAGATTCTTACGTGTGCAAAACAGGTGCATTAAGAGTGCATTTGCACACACATATGTAGGATTTGTGTGCACAGTTTATGCAGCCATTTTTCAAAGGTGGGATCTCACTACAAATTTCCTATTCACTGTCCTGATATCCAAAGCCCCTTTCTTACATACTAATAGCTGCTCACTGACATACAAAGGGGCCACTGCCATGTCCAAGAGAATTGCTTTTAAACTCCTAATAGATCTCCAATAAAATACATTCCTAATCCAATTATCGCAACAGCAATTAAGTACAAAAATAACTCACTGACAGAACTGGAGGTGGAATCAGATTTGCTGGGTTTGAAATCTTGTCTTCAACATGTCCCTATGATTATAAATGTATAAGCACCATGTATCCTTGCATACTTGGGAGAGCTCACTATCTGCTGGCATCCCCCTTTTCTCATTGATGGTTGCCATGACAAGGCTTTGGTGCAGTCATCCAGTAAGATGCAGTTCACCTCTATACTATGGTACAAGGACACAAGGAATGCAACTAACAGATTTGAAGCTAGATTCATCTGGCTAAGGCAGTGTTTTAGAGCAGACCAGGTATGCAGACAACCAGGATGAGCCTGGCTTCCAAATCAGCTGCAGCATCAACCCACTGTGTGACCTTGAGCAAGTAACTTAACCTCCTTGGCCTTGATCCAGAAAAGGACTTTAGCTTGTTTAAACTCTTTAAGCTCATGGACCTTAATGGGACCACTCACATGCTTAAAGTTGATTTTCTTTTTTGGTGGTTCGGATTCTGTAGTTTCCACATCTGAGTGTTGCTCTTTTAAGACTTCTGAAATCATGCTCCACACCTCATCCCTCTCAGATTTTGGGCAGCACTTCAGATTCTTACATCTTGGGTCGAGTGCTATAGCTCATTTTAGAAATCTCACATTGGTACATTCTTTGCATTTTGTCAAATCTGTTGTGAAAGTGTTCTTAAAACGACCATGTGCTAGGTCATCATCTGAGACTGTTGTAACATGAAATATATGGCAGAATGCAGGTAAAACAGAACAGGAGACATACAATTCTCCCCCAAGGAGTTCAGCCACAAATTTAATTAATGCATTATTTTTTTAACGAGCATCATCATCATGGAAGCATGTCCTCTAGAATGGTGGCTGAAGCAGGAAGGGGCATACGAATGTTTAGCATATCTGGCACATAAATACCTTGTAATGCCAGCTACAACAGGGCCATGCAAATGCCTGTTCTTACTTTCAGATGACATTGTAAATAAGAAGCAGGCAGCAGTATCTCCTGTAAATGTAAACAAACTTGTTTGTCTTAGCGATTGGCTGAACGAGAAGTAGGAATAAGTGGACGTGTAGGTTCTAAAGTTTTACATTGTTTTGGTTTTGAGTGCAGCTACGTAACAAAAAAATCTACATTTGTAAGTTACACTTTCACGATAAAGAGATTGCACTTGTATGAGGTGAATTGAAAAATACTACAGTAAAAGCTGTTTTATCTGGCACTTCACCAACCGGAAATCTCTATAAACCAGCATTTCTGATCTTCACTGATAGTCCGGTTGGCGCGGGGCCAGCAGGAGGTTGGAGCATGGGAGGGGGTGTGGACCGCGGGCTCTGGGACAGAGTTTGGGTACAGGAGGGGGCTTGGGGCATGGGAGGGAGTGTGCAGCGCTGGTTCCGGGGGCCGCTCACCTCGGGCAGCTCCCCCCATGCAGCGACCTGTCCCGCCTGCTCCTAGGCAGAGGTGTGGCAGGCAACTGCATGCTGCCCCCACACTGCCCTGAGTGCTAGCAACGCAGCTCCCATTGGCTGGGAACCGCGACCAATGGGAGCTGTGGGGTTGGCGCCTGCGGGCGGAGGCAGCATGCAGAGCTGCCGGCTGCCCCTCCACTTAGGAGTAGCCGGGACAGGTCGCTGCTTGCAGGGAGCTGCTCGGGGTGATTAGCCCCTGGATCCGACACCCCACACCCTCCATTGCTGCCATGAGCCCCCTCCTGCACCCAAACTCGGTCCCAGAACCCACAACTCGCACCCTGTCCTGCATCCAAACTCCCTCTCTCTTAGTTAACCAGCATTTTTCACTTACCAGCACCCCCCATTTCCCCAACATGCCAGACAAAACAGCTTTTACTCTATTTCTTTGATCATTTGTACAGTGGAAATATTTGTAATAAAAGTAATAATAATAAAGTGAGCACTGTACACTTTGTATTCTGTGTTGTAATAGAAATCAATATATTTGGAAAAGTAGAAAAACATCCACAGATATTTATTAAATTTCAATTGGTATTCTATTGTTTAACAGTGCGATTAATCACAATTAATTTTTTGAGTTAATTGCATGAGTTGACTGTGATTAATCAACAGCCCTAGAAATAACCGCCCATTGGCACAGCAAAGCCCACACAAAACAGACAAAATTAAATTAACCAGCCAGTAATTCAAACCAACATGTAACAAAATACACTGAGCATTCAGAGATTCAATACATATTTTACTTTCAATTTAAATTGCATTTCTTCTCATAATCTCATTTTCCCCCAATTATGCTACAAAACTGTATTTTGCTAGTTGAGGCAAATATGTCGATTACGTGTCTCCTCTTCTTGTGAATTAACAGCACTCTCAGTGACTCAGCTTTGAGTTGACTGGAATGTAAACAACTCATCCACACTCCTGCATGTTGATTAATTTCCCTGATACACTGATGATGTGTTATCTTCCCAGCCAGCATGGCGAGGCATGTGATATTGTATTCTATGTCTATAATACCAGCCAGTTCCCACAAGAATCAGTGACAGCCAGAAATGGAGAACGTGTTTGCATTAAATCAGGAGAGTGCTGAAGTTAAAATCTGTCACTGTGTGCGGAGCTGGCTCTCCAGGCTCTCTGCTTCATTGAGTGTCTTTTAACAAGCTATTGCTGTTGGCATGTAGTAAAATATTTCCATGATATTTCAAAGTGTGGACTCAAACTTCCTGTTAACTGATCTATTCCAGTCTGCTTGGGCCATAGAAAATCCATTGAGTGAGCTCCCACTCTTCCAAGCTGATGTCAATAGAAATGTCCTTGAAGAACATTTGTTTTCTGTGACCATCATTTAAGGAAGCTTTTGACCCTCTCTTCTTTAGAGGGTTATTGTCTGAGGGTTTGTATGCAGCTGCCTTAAAGCTGCCAAGAGGAGAGACCAAGAAGAGGGAAATAAAGTAGTAGGACCAAAGTAATCGGCTCTGAGTTGTGGAGGCAGGCTGGAATCTGAAATGCCAGCTGAAATGCTGATTTCGGAGTGTCTATTGCACAAGAAACCTATAGTACATGGAACTGTCTGAGCAGAGCTGTTCAGGGTATGAAAAGAGTCACTTCTTCTTAAGGGGAAAGAACAATGGTTGACCATGAAACTTACATAGGAATTCCTAGAGTAGATCAAACCCATGGTCTATCTAGTCCCATATCCAGTCTCCAGCAATGTCCAGTTCTAGATATGTCAGAGAAAAGTACAAGGAACCATGTAATAGGCAGCTATGGCATAACTGGTTGCTAGGGAAATTTCCTCCTGACCTCCAGTAATTAAAGGTTGACTGATGCCCTGAAGCAAAAAGGTTCCAAAACTTTTTTTTTTGTCTCTGCTGTTATAACTCTGGGCATTCTCATTTCCCATATAAATTTCTAATTCCTTTTTTAACCCAGCTAAATTTTAGGCCCTGGTGGTATTGTGTAGCAATGAGCTCCACAGGCTAAGTGCATTCGGTGAAAAACAATTTCTTTTTATCAAGTTTCCATTTCATCGCATTCTCTTTTATTTAACCTTGATGTGACATCAGCAGTCTGTTCTGAGGAAGAGTTCTTCTGTGAAAAATTATGAGTATGGAGTAATATATGACTGCTTTTGACCTCACTTACACTAATGCAAATCAGGAATAATTAGAAGTCAGTGGAATTACTCTGATGTAAGGCTAGTGCCAAGACAGAATCAGGCCCATATTGTACATCCTCTCTTTCTTCTGGTTAAAGGACAATATTGACATCGCATGGAGCGGAAACTCCTATAGAATAAACAATAGAGGATTATTATACTAGTCAGTGCTAGAGACCACTATCATCAAGGCTGCAAAAACATCTTTGTTATCATCCTCTGGTTCCATCGGTTCAAAATGTGGTGAAACATCCACCCTTTTGAAATGTTCCATTCGCTATCCATTTTCAAGCAGATCAGTTTGTGAAGGCGTGCATAAAATGTATTTTTCCCACTTTAGCACAAATATCCTGGTCACTTTTACTTTTCACAGACTAATAATATCAGGGTTGGAAGGGACCTCAGGAGATCATCTAGTCCAACCTGCTACTCAAAGCAGGACCAATCCCCAATTTTTGTCCCACATCCCTAAATGCCCCCCTTAAGGGTTGAACTCACAACCCTGGGTTTAGCAAGCCAATGCTCAAACCACTGAGCTATCCCTCCCCTCAAATGATTCTAAGATGGTTGAACTTTGAATGCAACTCCAGAGCCTTCAGTGGAGGTATATGTGTTTTTGGTTGGTCAATTGTGCTACGTGTGAAGGGGAAAAAATCATGTCTGAGCATGCTCAGTGATTTTTAAGTTTAACAAAGTCCTGCCCCTTATGATATCAAAATGCACTTTCTCTCTGTCTAATGCAAGGTGTGGCCCACACAAAGTGCTCTCCTCACATGCTACTATGGATGTGAGGCTTTCTTGGGGTGTCCAGAACTATGTGTGACCGGGTTAACACACCCTCTGCCTTAACAAACGAGTGATTTGTTGGTGCTAAACTGTGTGATGGCTCCCTGCCGCCCCAGTCTGTTAGCCAGCCAAACAAACTACGTAGGACTCCACCAGCCTTTACTTTGCCTTTCAGGTACTACTAGATGCCCCAGTTCCCGAACCCCCTGGAAGAGGGTTCCTCTGCAGTATCCAGCCCCTGTCACTGGACAATCACAGAAAGTACCAAGTCAACTTCTGATATAAGTCACAAGACTTGCAATAGTCCTTCATCTAATTCTGAATTCTTGGCCAATAAAAAATTATTTTTAACCTCTCCTATGTCCTCTCTAATCCCACGTGAAAAGACAGTCATGGGCTAACAACATTAACTTCCCACAATGCTAAGCACGTAAAATCAATTTCTTAAGGTTTCCCAGGACTTCTGTTTTTCCCCATAGGAGCTTCTCTGTACATTCGTCCATCCTCTTAAAACACCTTTCCCCATTTTCCTTAACTAGGGTCCCACTGAAGATGACCCCCCTTATGCTTTCTAGAGAGGAGTCCGCCCTCGGCTCTGCTGCAAAATCCTGCCTGCTTTCAGCTCTGATAGCTGTCTCAGGTGCGGGGAGTGATTCTCCCTTGCCCAGCCCTGGAGGCACTCTGCCTTCCTTTGCTGGGACTGGGAACATTCCTTCCCCAGTCAGATGTTTCTGTGGCTCTTTAGGCCCAGAAGGGGTTTCAAAAACAAACCCTCTTTGTACAAGTTACTGCGCTAACAGCTATGGATAGAGTCAAAATATTGTTCCCCGCTAGCACCTCTGCTGGCATGCTATCTGCACACCAACCTTTAAGATATCCTTTTGACTTGAATGTCACAAGCAGGACAATTGCCCTGAGGGAGATTACTGTCTCATGGAAGCACAGTTGAAAATACACCCCAAACTCTTCAATATTAAGGACAGAAGAAAAATCAAAGGAACAGAATAATTGCTGCTGTCATGGTTTCAGCAGTGTCCCACTAATTTGCTGCAGACTGCAATATCCTGCAAATTCCGAGCTTTCATTTAAACAAAGATAAGAGCCACGGGACAGATATACAGCAGTATTTAGGAACCTAACTGCCCCTTTAGGCACTTATGTCCAACATTTAGATACCGCTGACATCTCAAACCCACTGCTCAGCTAGTGCCTATTCCCCAGGGTGCCTAAGTCCTCGCCTGTCAGCATTTGCAAAACCGCCTAAGTCCTGCTGTCATGCCACAGCTAATAAGCTGCTTGGGGTCCTAGTGCAAGCCAAAGCCAGGTAGCCCCACAGTGGGAGTCTCAGATGACATGCTTCTCTGCCTATTGTGCCAGTGAGGCCCAGTCCAGTAGGTATTCTCAGGGCATGCCCATATGCTTGGGCCTTGCACAAAAGGCAGCAAGAAGGCTAAAGCTGTGTATGTGTACTGTATCCATTTGCCCCATGGTTAGGGACTTGCCTGGGACATGGGAGACCTGGGTTCAAAGTCCTGTTCTGAATCAGCAGAGCAGGGGTTTGAATCTGGATGTCTCACGTGCAGCTGTGTGCCCTAACCACTGGGCGAGTGGCTTTAATCTCCCCTTTCTCTGCTGCTGCTTGGGGCTTGGGCTACCTCAGCCGTTGAGCTGGCTTAGATGCCTAACTCCAGGATACGGTTCACAGCTGTGACTCCTAAGTGCAGACAGGTGCCTATTTCTGGCCCATCAGTCGGCCACACAAGGCCCAGATCAGTTGTACACCTCAATACCTTTGAGGATATGGACCTAAGCTTTGGCCTTGTGCTCCTCATTTCAATCCTGGCTAGCTTAGGCAACTCCCCACTCAGCTTGCTAGCTGCTGAGAATCCTTTTCTCAGCCCCCAAACTCTGCCCATATAATGCACTGGAAGCCTGGGTGCCTAACTTAGAGTGAACAATTCCACTAGACTGCGCGGTGGCTAGGAGTTAGCTGCTGCAGTGCCTAGCTACCTTTGTGTAGCTAGCCTTCATCACCTTTGAACAGGAGACTTAGGCACTTAAGTCTCTTAAGCACTTTCAAAAACATTTACCCATACTTTTGAAAATGTTGGCCTTAGATTCTCATCCAACCTGAGCGTCAAATCTTTTGAGGTTTTGCCATTGGTATAATTCTTTGGCTATGCTCACTTTGTGCTGTGTGGGACAAGTTTGCACATGCTCTTACATGTATTTTGGCTCCATTGTTGGGCTGGTTTCTTGCATGTGCTGATGTGATGCTGAGCTGAGGTTTGTGAACTGCTTATTGGATTGCTTGTATAGTCCTAGAAGCAGTGCGTGAATGAGCTAAGAGAAAGGAAAATTATTATTCTATATTCCTATAGGCTGTGGAATCCAAGACCAGCTAA
The DNA here is from genome assembly GCF_965140235.1 of Caretta caretta. Taxonomy (NCBI): domain Eukaryota; kingdom Metazoa; phylum Chordata; order Testudines; family Cheloniidae; genus Caretta; species Caretta caretta. The sequence continues at coordinate 15,140,192 of NC_134209.1, forward strand.
ACAAACCACAAAGATGGAAAGTTTGCTTCTTAAAACACTTCTGAAGCAAGAACTGACACTTTAACATACATATTCTATGATATTTGGGAATAAATTTTCTTCTCTCCTAAGTGCCATTCTGAGCTGTAATAAGTGATTTATTCAGTCAACAGATGCAATGTTCCATTCTGCCTCTAGTTCCGTTAGTGTAATTTCTTGACTTCCCTCAGATACTCGAGAATGTGCTGAGACAAATGCAATTTTGTTAACTATTCTCATTCTGGTCATGCAAGTGTTTATCTCCGCATTAATGCATGGTGTCATGTTAATCTTAATGCAGTTTTTCCTCAGTTAGTGATAGCTTCAAATCAGATTACTGTATAAAAATGCACCACTTTGAAATGCTTCTCAAGATGTTTTATGTTAATTTCATTATAATGGACTACAATCAGGCAATTGTAATGGTAGTAATTTTCACTGCTTTTATAGAAATTGAATATAGGTTGGAATGAGTCCAAATGTTGCTCCAAACAAAAACAGCCATCAACTTTTATATTCTTGGTAACAATAAGTGTTCAACTACCTTCCATAAAAAAGTAACAGAATAAGATTATACAGGCTCTCATTAGAAAGTGCCATTTTTTAAGACATACAATGTTCCTTAATGATATATTGTGAAAAAGATTATTGTGGGCAGGGGGCCTGGAGGGAATTCTAGTTTCTTGGAGAGTTCTTAAGGTTGATTGAAATGTCAGAAAATTGAAATAACACAAAGTATCTATTAATGTTGAAATTGCACCAATCAATTTTAAAGAGTATCCTCACCTTATGTGAGATATAATGAATACAGCCCACTGTATTGCTGAGGTACATCTACACTAAACAGTGAATTAATTCAGTATATGCAAAGTTCTATAGTATATAAACACATTTATTGCCCAGTCCTGGCACAATTTCAATTTCAATTTTAATTTCAATTTCAAAGAAATTATAGCAGGATCACGCACCCTTGGTTAAAACTCCCCAAGAAACATCAATTGAAAAAAATATATTTGTGGTAATGTAATGTAATACATTGAGGGAAGGGAACAGAAGGAGACTCCGCCAATTGGAAGGCATGAGATGCACTGTCCTAGGGTTGGGGGTTCCACGACCACAGCTCCCAAGAGAAGGAGGCGGGTGGTGGTGCTCAGGGACTCTCTCCTCAGGGGGACTGAGTCATCTAATTGCCGCCCCGACCGGGAAAACCAAGAAGTCTGCTGCTTGCCAGGAGCTAGGATTCACGATGTGATGGAGAGACTGCCGAGACTCATCAAGCCCTCGGATCGCTACCGCTTACTGCTTCTCCACGTGGGCACCAATGTTACTGCCAAGAATGACCTTGATCAGATCACTGCGGACTACGTGGCTCTGGGAAGAAGGATAAAGGAGTTTGAAGCGCAAGTGGTCTTCTCGTCCATCCTCCCTGTGGAAGGAAAAGGCCTAGGTAAAGACTGTCGAATCGTGGAAGTCAATGAATGGCTACGCAGGTGGTGTCGGAGAGAAGGCTTTGGATTCTTTGACCATGGGATGGTGTTCCAAGAAGGAGGAGTGCTCGGCAGAGACGGGCTCCACCTAACGAAGAGAGGGAAGAGCATCTTCGCAAGCAGGCTGGCTAACCTAGTGAGGAGGGCTTTAAACTAGGTTCACCGGGGGAAGGAGGCCAAAGCCCTGAGGTAAGTGGGGAAGTGGGATACCGGGAGGAAGCACGAGCAGGAGCGCGCGAGAGGGCAGGGCTCCTGCCTCATACTGAGAAAGAGAGACGATCAGCGAGTTATCTCAAGTGCTGATACACAAATGCAAGAAGCCTGCGAAACAAACAGGGAGAACTGGAAGTCCTGGCAAAGTCAAGGAATTATGATGTGATTAGAATAACAGACTTGGTGGGATAACTCACATGACTGGAGTACTGTCATGGATGGATATAAACTGTTCAGGAAGGACAGGCAGGGCAGAAAAGGTGGGGGAGTTGCATTGTATGTAAGGGAGCAGTATGACTGCTCAGAGCTCAAGTATGAAACTGCAGAAAAACCTGGGTGTCTCTGGATTAAGTTTAGAAGTGTGAGCAACAAGGGTGATGTCGTGGTGGGAATCTGCTATAGACCACTGGACCAGGGGGATGAGGTGGATAAGGCTTTCTTCCGGCAACTCATGGAACTTACTAGATTGCAGGCCCTGCTTCTCATGGGAGACTTCAATTACCCTGATATCTGCTGGGAGAGCAATACAGCGGTGCACAGACAATCCAGGAAGTTTTTGGAAAGGGTAGGGGACAATTTCCTGGTGCAAGTGCTGGAGGAACCAACTAGAGGCAGAGCACTTCTTGACCTGCTGCTTACAAACCGGGAAGAATTAGTAGGGGAAGCTAAAGTGGATGGGAACCTGGGAGGTAGTGACCATGAGATGGTCGAGTTCAGGATCCTGACACAGGGAAGAAAGGAGAGCAGCAGAATATGGACCCTGGACTTCAGAAAAGCAGACTTTGACTCCCTCTGGGAACTGATGGGCAGGATCCTCTGGGAGACTAACAAGAGGGGGACAGGAGTCCAGGAGAGCTGGCTGTATTTTAAAGAATCCTTATTGAGGTTACAGGGACAAACCATTCCGATGTGTAGAAAGAATAGTAAATATGGCAGGCGGCCAGCTTGGCTTAACAGTGAAATCCTTGCTGATCTTGAACACAAAAAAAGAAGCTTACAAGAAGTGGAAGATTGGACAAATGACCAGGGAAGAGTATAAAAATATTGCTCAGGGATGCAGGAGTGAAATCAGGAAGGTCAAATCACACTTGGAGTCGCAGCTAGCAAGAGATGTTAAGAGTAACAAGAAGGGTTTCTTCAGGTATGCTAGCAACAAGAAGAAAGTCAAGGAAAGTGTGGGCCCCTTACTGAATGAGGGAGGCAACCTAGTGACAGAGGATGTGGAAAAAGCTAATGTACTCAATGCTTTTTTTGCCTCTGTCTTCACAAACAAGGTCAGCTCCCAGACTACTGCACTCCTCTGTGGAGAAATAAGTGGTTCGGGACTATTTAGAAAAGCTGGACAAGCACAAGTCCATGGGGCTGGATGCGCTGCATCCAAGAGTGCTAAAGGAGTTGGCGGATGTGATTGCAGAACCATTGGTCATTATCTTTGAAAACTCATGGCGATCTGGGGAAGTACCAGACGACTGGAAAAAGGCTAATGTAGTGCCCATTTTTAAAAAAGGGAAGAAGGAGGATCCTGGGAACTGCAGGCCAGCCAGCCTCACCTCAGTCCCTGGAAAAATCATGGAGCAGGTCCTCAAGGAATCAATTCTGAAAAACTTAGAGGAGAGGAAAGTGATCAGGAACAGTCAGCATGGATTCACCAAGGGCAAGTCATGCCTGACTAATCTAATTGCCTTCTATGACGAGATAACTGGCTCTGTGGATGAGGGGAAAGTGGTGGACATGTTGTTCCTTGACTTTAGCTAAGCTTTTGACACGGTCTCCCACAGTATTCTTGCCAGCAAGTTAAAGAAGTATGGGCTGGATGAATGGACTGTAAGGTGGATAGAAAGTTGGCTAGATTGTCAGGTTCAACAGGTAGTGATCAATGGCTCCATATCTAGTTGCAGCCGGTATCAAGTGGAGTGCCCCAAGGGTCGGTCCTCAGGCCAGTTTTGTTCAATATCTTCATAAATGATCTGGAGGATGGTGTGGATTGCACCCTCAGCAAGTTTGCAGATGACACTTGTCATAAATATAAAGGGAAGGGTATACCCCTTTAAAATCCCTCCTGGCCAGAGGAAAAATCCTCTCACCTGTAAAGGGTTAAGAAGCTAAAGGTAACCTCGCTGGCACCTGACCAAAATGACCAATGAGGAGACAAGATACTTTCAAAAGCTGGGAGGAGGGAGAAAAGCAAAGGGTCTGTGTCTGTCTGTGTGATGCTTTTGCCGGGGACAGAACAGGAATGGAGTCTTAGAACTTAGTAAGCAATCTAGCTAGGTATGTGTTAGATTATGATTTCTTTAAATGGCTGAGAAAATAGCTGTGCTGAATAGAATGAATATTCCTGTCTGTGTGTCTTTTTTGTAACTTAAGGTTTTGCCTAGAGGGATTCTCTATGTTTTGAAACTAATTACCCTCTAAGGTATTTACCATCCTGATTTTACAGAGGTGATTCTTTTTTACTTCTATTAAAAGTCTTCTTGTAAGAAAACTGAATGCTTTTTCATTGTTCTAAGATCCAAGGGTTTGGGTCTGTGGTCACCTATGCAAATTGGTGAGGATTTTTACCAAACCTTCCCCAGGAAGTGGTGTGCAACGGTTAGGAGGATTTTGGGGGGAAAGACGTGTCCAAACTCTGGAACCCAGATAAAGTTTGGTGGTGGCAGTGGAAGTCCAAGGGCAAAGGGTAACAAATAGTTTGTACCATGGGGAAGTTTTAACCTAAGCTGGTAAAAGTAAACTTAGGAGGTTTTCATGCAGGTCCCCACATCTGTACCCTAGAGTTCAGAGTGGGGAAGGAACCTTGACAACACTAAACTGGGAGGAGAGGTAGATACGCTGGAGGGTAGGGTTAGGATACAGAGGGACCTAGACAAATTAGAGGATTGGGCCAAAAGAAATCTGATGAGGTTCAACAAGGACAAGTGCAGAGTCCTGCACTTAGGACGGAAGAATCCCATGCACCGCTACAGACTAGGGACTGAATGGCTAGGCAGCAGTTCTGCAGAAAAGGACCTAGGGGTTACTGTGGACAAGAAGCTGGATATGAGTCAACAGTGTGCCCTTGTTGCCAAGAAGGCCAATGGCATTTTGGGATGTATAAGTAGGGGCATTGCCAGCAGATGGAGGGACGTGATCGTTCCCCTCTATTCGACATTGGGGAGGCCTTATCTGGAGTACTGCGTCCAGTTTTGGGCCCCACACTACAAGAAGGATGTGGAAAAATTGGAAAGAGTCCAGCAGAGGGCAACAAAAATGATTAGGGGACTGGAACACATGATTTATGAGGAGAGGCTGAGGGAACTGGGATTGTTTAGTCTGCAGAAGAGAAGAATGAGGGGGCATTTGATAGCTGCTTTCAACTACCTGAAAGGGGGTTCCAAAGAGGATGGATCTAGACTATTCTCAGTGGTAGCTGATGACAGAACAAGGAGTAATGGTCTCAAGTTGCAGTGGGGGAGGTTTAGGTTGGATATTAGGAAAACTTTTTCACTAGGAGAGTGGTGAAACACTGGAATGCGTTACCTAGGGAGGTGGTGGAATCTCCTTCCTTAGGTATTTTTAAGGTCAGGCTTGACAAAGCCCTGGCTGGGATGATTTAGTTGGGGATTGGTCCTGCTTTGAGCAGGGGGTTGGACTAGATGACCTCCTGAGGTCCCTTCCAACCCTGATATTCTATGATTCTATAATTCTATGAATATCTATTGATCTAATTAACCTGCTGTCCCCATCTGTTTGTCCATATGCAGAACATCTGCCTGGTTCAGTAGACATATGCGCCATTCCCCAGGAGTTATGTTTTTGGATATCTACTGTGAGGGATTGTTGGTCTCAGACCCAGGGCTATAGGTCTCAAGGTAGTCCTCTGACTACAGTCACCACCCAGCGGCTTGCTGGTACCAATAGGAAGTGTGGGCTGATGGGCCCTAACTCACCAGAGACACAGCCCATGAAGCTCCTGATGGGAGGAGATGTCCAGCCTCTCCAGTTGGCTCAGACTTGCTATTTAAGCCAGGAGGTGGCACATGAATTGTCTGACTAACTAAGCGAATCCATGTTTGGCTGCTACGACCTTGCGTTCTCACCTGACTGCTGAGTACTGTCTCATTCCTACTCTCCCGGCTTGTTCCAGATCCTTGCTTCTATCCTCCATCCCTGGCTACTGACTTTAGCTCCAACCCTTGGCTTGACTCCAGCCTCTGTCTTCGACCTCTGGTTTCTGACTCCTGCTCTGACCGCTAGGTCTGATCACCACTGCTCTGACAACCTATGTCCTGGTGTATGACAGTCACTAATAGAGGTCAGGCCTCAGAAGGATTCCTATCCAAATCATAAGTGAGCTACCAAAACATTTGATCAAACACTGAAGACCTCCCTACACTTTCACTCCCCCAGCTATCCTACCATGCTTCCATCTCTCTCGGTAACTGACCCATTTCCCAAGTAAAGGCCCTAGGATTCCTCTGTGCCCACCATGGAATCTCTGTTGCATCCAGAAGACCTGCCATCCTCTCTACTTTCTGTAGCCTTGATCCAATGTCCACTGAAGCTGAAGTCTTTCTGTTGATGTCAATGGGGTCTGGACCAAGCCCAAAGTTTCTGCTGATCGCTCCAGTCTTCCCAAGAGGAAAGTTCTGAGATCTTCAGCATTCTGGGATTCCACATATGCATCGAGTCCTCTTGGGCTAATCAACAGAGCAGGACATCCCCTCGAAAGTTTTTCCAAATATCTCCCTTGGTGCAAATTTAGCAAATTAATTTTTGTCCTACCCTCAATGGATATGGAGAACAATAGATTGTTGACATTTTTATAACAAACCTTTATATATTTAAAAACTGTTAAATACCCCTCAGCCTTCATTTTGAGATGAAAAAAGTCCAATTCTTTCCATTCCAAACCTCTTATTTCTGTTGCTCTCCTCTGGACTCTGTCCAACTTGACTACATCTTTCTTAAAATGTGATGCCCTAACCTAGATTCATAGCTATTTAGGTCAGAAGGGACCATTATGATCATCTAGTCTGACCTCCTGCACAACGCAGGCCACAGCATTTCACCCATCACTCCTGGGCACAATACTCCAGCTGAGGCCTCACCAGTTCTAAGTAGAGTGAAACAATTAGCTCCTGGTGTCTTTATATAAAAACTCCTGTTAATATATCACAGAATGACATTTGCTTTTTTTCACAAATTTATAACACTGTTGGCTAGTATTCAGTGTGTGATCCACTATAACCCACAGATCCTTTTCCCAATCAGGACTGTGGGCCGAGTGTGCTTGGTGTTGTACAAATAGAAAAACGCGATCCTTGTCCTGCTGAGTTTACAATCTAATTCAAGATGAACTCACCCAGTGAGTGTACCAAGCAGTAGGAGAGAGCAAAGCAGAGATGACAAGTTTAGCAGTGATAGAGATCTGGAGTTACATAGGTCAGGTGTGAGCATGACTTGATAGCTCTGAATTATTCATCTGTTAAATATGAATTAGTTATTTTACCCCTTACTTAATTACTGATTATTCTCCAGCCTTTGGCTTATTTTAAACCCTGGCTCAAACTTGATTTTTTATGTTTCATAAAGGCCACTGTCAGTTTCTTGTTCATTTTTAATCACCTATCATCTTTTCTTTAAGCCTTCTCTCGTTTTCAGAACCACCAGTTTTCTATTGGATTTTTTAATCCTTTGCACATTGCCTTTTTTAAAACAAGATCCTCTGTTTCATTTTCTTGGACCACTTCATCCCTTGGATTGGTTAAACCAGGGGTGGCCAACCTCTGGCCCCGGAGCCACATGTGGTTCTTCGGAAGTTAATATGCGGCTCCTTGCCTAGGCACCGACTCCGGGGCTGGAGCTACAGGCGCCAACTTTCCAATGTGCCGGGGGGTGCTCACTGCTCAACCCCTGGCTCTGCCACAGGCCCTGCCCCCACTCCACCCCTTCCCGCCCCCTCCCCTGAGCCTGCAGTACCCTCGCTCCTCCCCGCTCCCCCGCCCCCCGCAGAGCCTCATGCACGCCATGAAACAGCTGATTGGGAGATGCAGGGAGGGAGCGGAAGGTGCTGATCAGCAGGGCTGCCGGTAGGTCGCAGGTGCTGGGAGCTGGTGGGGGAGCTGATGTGGGGCTGCTGACCTATTAATGTGGCTCTTTGGCTCCTTCTCAGGCTCAGGTTGGCCACCCCTGGGTTAAACCAATGCGAAGGAGGGCTCAGGAGGGGGGGAGCGGGGAAAATTTCCATTGTGTGAAAAGTCCATGGGGATCTACCCCATACACCCACCCAGTGCATCCAGAGGGATCTGAATGGATATTGGGGGCCTGGCCAGAGACAATGATTTGAAGCCCCTGAGCTCACTCATGGACCTCATTCTTCAGCAACGTCTCTCCTTGCCCTTTGGGCTTTTAGTGGCTTCAGTGGTGCTGGAGGGAGCAATCTGTGGAAAGGATAATACAGCTTCATGCTGTGGTTTCTTTTATAATGAAGGGAGGAAGAATGTCCCAGTGGTAAGGATACCACCCTGGGGCTTGGGAGACAGGGATCCAACTTCCTGCCCTACTACAGATGTTCCTTTCTACCCTCGGGCAAGCCACTTGTCCTCTCTGTGCCTCAGTTCCCCATCAGTAAAAGGGGTTAACAGCACTTCCCCACCTCAAAGGGGGGATCTGTGGATGACTACACTCATAAATGTGAAATGGTCGGATACTAAGGTGATGGGGACCAGATAAGTACCATAGACCCATGCCAAAGCAGGGGTTGAATGTATTTGTGAACTGAGTGCGAGTAAATAAGCTATAACGTAAGACAGGTATAATCATGAGTCACTGGACCCTTCTCACAGAATCGTTGCCCTGCAAGAGTTTCTTTACACCGACTGACATTGTCAGCAAAAGCAGTGATGAGCTTTATCGGGGAAAGAGGCATGGAGGGAGGGTCTGCTCAGTTGCATTGTGAGTTCGGAGCCTTCCAGAGAAAATGCAGTGATAGTGTCCATTAAAGCACCTTTCATTGCTTGCAGATGCATCCGTGGGGAAAGGTTTTCGAACATGCTGTCAGGGCTCTTGTTTGTGTTGCTAAACAGAGTGGAAAGTCAGATGGTATTTTTGTCTGGACCGTTTGGAAGTAGTTTGGGCAACTGAAAGGCAAAATATCTGATTATGTATCCTTTGACAACAATCACCTGTCTGAAATCTGCACCCGAATGTGCTGTATCTAATGCCAAGCACATTAGGTGAGAAGAGCTACACACACCTGAAAGCCGTACAAGGAGCTAGAGTTGGGGTGGAAGTAGAGGAAGAAGGATGAGATGTTGGAGCTGTTACATTTCAAGAGTTACCTTATTAAATACAGAATCCAGTGCAATCTCGCTGCCTTTTTGCTTACATTAGCCAAAATATAAGCCAGAATTCTATCCTTGTGGGCAGACACTGATGGAGCTCCTGCTGGAAACATCTATTTCTCTTTAATTCCATTTTTCAAATCCATCTTCCCCTGCTCTCCATGTAAGTGCATGCCCTGCTTGCACACTGGAGAAGAGAAGCAGCATTAAAAACAGGCTCAGATCAAAATGCAAGGGCAACAGAATTATCTGTTGGCCACGGGGCTAAGGCGTACTTGCAGCAGTGACTAGACAGAATCAGCCCAGAAACGCACAGAGAGCAGATTGGTTCAGGGGAACTCGGACTTCAATCTGCATGAGAATGGGCTAAGGTAGCTGTAGGCTTGGATGGATTAGATTTTTAAAAGTAAATGTCAGTAAACATCAATTTCACCAAACACACCCAAACCGATAGGAAACTATTTTAATCAATAATCATCAAAATTTACAGATAGGCAAAATAAGAAAAATGTTGCTTGAGAACTTATAACAGACTGTCTAATTATTCTCTGATGCCCCCCCCCAAATTTTCCTGCAAATGTGAACATTTGAATTGGTTGGAAAAAATGTGATTGAAACCCAAAATTTCATGCAACCGTGAAAATGTAAATCAATAAAAATAAAGGCTTAAAAATAAACTTTGACATTATCTCTCAAAATTATAAAAAAGTAAGAATTGAATTCTGCCACACGTAGGTATCTGTTCTATAGCTATAAATACCTAAATAGTTAATCCATAAGATACCCATCGACGGTGCACACGTATATATGGCATCGCCCTTGGGTTTTGTAGGCCTAATAAAATGTTTTGTTGTGCTTTGCAAATGGCTTCCCCTGTGCAGCATTTTAAATAAACTCCCAACAGCACCAGTTCATGACAGCAGCAGCGCTGAGGAGTGGAAGTAATTGCCTCTTCTCTGTCACATCAGCTGCCTGCAGAGACAAGGCCTGGAATCGGGAGTGCTCAGCAGGCCTACATTCGCTCCAGCAGCGTCACAGGTATGGGGAGGCCTCTCCCACTTCTGCTTCTGATGAGACTAACTGGGCCTTATCCTTCCCCCTCTGTGTTACTCCCAGTGGGGGTGAGGGACAAGAGCAGAGGCCACGTCCTAAAGCTAAACTGCAGCAGCAGAAGTACATGGGTTGTAGTGTGTTAAAATATTAATGCATATCGTATGGTAGAATCAGAGCAGCAACACTGTGGATAGGATACATAATGCAGTTTCTTTATTGGAGGGTTAAGATTGTGACTCACAGAAAGATGAGAGCACCTGACGGTCTATGGTGCCGTGTCTTGTTTACAGCATACCCCTTGAGGCAAACTCACACTGATACAATGTAAATGCAGATAACCTTGCTTCTCTGTTTTCAAGAAGCTTGAAGGGTCACCTGTAAACCAAGAATAGTTGTTCCTGGATGTAGGCAGTAAATTGCATGTGAACGTTTAAAGGCATCTGACACAATCCTCCGCACCACATACAACCTGATGCAAACTGCAGTGGGGAAATGTGTCCTAAGCTGTTAAACTCCCACCAGACGCGGACATGAACTAACAGCATGCAGCTCTTCCTGACAATAGAGATCACTGGCAGATCACTCTGCGGCTAAATCTACACTGCACACCAGTGTCAGCGGTGAGCTGGGTATGTGTAGCTACACAATGAAGTGAAGAGCAGGCTGTGTCTACACTGTGGTGTGTTGCTACAGGGGGCAGGGAAAGGCTCTGGTAAGGGGGAGGCAGGCGGGAGAAGTTCCAGCAGCAGGGAGGCAGGGGGACACTACATTCCTAAAAATAGCCGAGTAGACGGGGCGGCACAGTTTGGTCAAGTAAACAGCGTGAAGGGTATGTACTCAGGTACATACGCACAGGCTGCAGACATGTCTGTGCTTGCCTAAGCCGTGCCTCACCATCTACACGGCTATTTACCGTGCTGGGGGGGAGGGCTACCACGTATGCACTCTCCATGCCACTGTGAGAAGCATGACGTGTAGACCTATCTTGAGGAGAGAGCTCAAATGTAGCTTGTCAGCTGCTGACTCAGCAAGATGGACCCGTGCTTTGCGTGTTGGCCTGTGATTTAGGAGATCCAGGTTTAGTTTCTTGCTCTAACTAGAGGCAGATGAGGGGTTTGTGGAGCCCTGGGCCAAAGCAAGTGGGGGCCCCTCTCCATACCTTCTGCCTGCAGTCCCGCCTCTCCCCCAGCGTTCCTGCCAGGGAAATGGGGTTGGAGCATGGGCGCTTGCCCTGCTACTCCCACACAGCCTCCCATCCGGCACTCCTGCTTGGAGCAGGGTTGGGGCATGGGGCTTCCCCTGCTCCCCAGCAGGAGTGGCGGGAGGAGTGGGACAAGCCTCCGCACTCTGACCTCACTCTCCAGCAGGAACGCAGGGCAGGCGGAGCTGGTCGGGACACGGGGGCATCCATTTTTCCAGGGGGGCCCCAATTGGCTGTGGCCCCTGGGCATTGGCCCTGTTGCCCAATGGCTAATCTGCCACAGGCTCTAACACAAGCTTACTGCAAAACCCGGGCAAGTCACTAAGCCTCTCTGTGCCTCGGGTGCCCCCCTCTAAAACAGGGACACTAGCACTGCCCAGTGCTGTTGTGAGGGTAAATACATTAAAGATTGTGAGGTGCTCAGACACTGCAAGAATGGGGCCCCAGATAAATGGCTAAGCTTTCTAGGAATAGATATGCCCCTATCCTATTTCCAGAGCCACTCTCAAAGCGGGGTGTTCTTCCCAAAGAGGGGAGCCACAGCCTTTGCAGAGATTTTCAGATGTGCCTGGAAATAGATTGGCTATGCGGTATCTCCTATTAAAACTGAAGGTGCTGAAACATGTAATGTGGGAGCATGCTTTAGTGGAGTTTCCTGGAGTTAAACAGAAATTTGACTGTTGCTGAAGGTGAATAGAAATTATGGGCCAAATTCTGCCCTCAGCAGCATTAGTGCTGAGAAGTTGCTAAGAAATAGTACTACAAGGGTTAATTTTACAAAGTCAGTAGGAGCCTGTAGATCTAAAAGAGGGTAGGATTTGAGTCGTTGGACCTGAATCAACCACCCTTACTTCTGTTTTGTAGAACATGCCCCCAAAATAAACTGATGGGACTATGCAAGGAGAAAGGTGTGCTACTCATGATGAGTGAAAGAGGCAAAATCTGGCTTTTAATATTTAGGGAAAGTAAAAGTGAATTATATGTTTGCTCCTTCTCTCACTGGTCTGGGTCAAAACGCAGTTAGACAAGTGAAATGTGTAATTTAAGTAGTACAATTTAATGTGTTTAGTGTTTACAACAGTTACAGTGTTGCCCACTCTCACAATTTTGTCACAAGTCTAGTGATGTTTTCTTTGGGCCTCAGTTTCTGAGGTCATGAGATTATGTCAGACTCTCCGCTTTTACTAAAAAAACAGAAAGCAATTTTCCAACCCTTAATGGTTGTATAGAAAACTTGGAAAAGCTAAGGCTCAGAAACTAAAAGGCAAATTAACTCCCTCAAACTTATTTTAAAAAATCTCTTATTCTTAAATTAACTCATGACGTTTTGGGGCCTGACATGATTTTTGAACACTTAAGGTCGGGAGTATTACAGTTATAAAATGTTAATTATATAAACAAGAGGATATCCCATGTCCATCTATCATCTCAAGATAAAGTTATATAGAGACAAGAGGAAGAACAAAAATATGCCTACCAGTAAACAGATTTTTAATCTGTTCAGGTGCATTGCTACAGTAATTACATGTTCAAATGGGGACACTTGTGCATACTAATAGTTCACGAACTACTAGAGCTGGTTGAAAAATTTCTGACGGAATACTTTCTATCTAAAAATGCTGATTCAATGAAATAAAAATGTTTTGCAGGAATGTCATCACAATTTTCACAGAAAAATATCTATATGTTTAATTTCAACTTTAACTTTTAGAGGTTTCTGTTATAATATAAAAGTCAAAACAATTTTTTCAAAATCAAAACTAAAAATATTTTGTTTTGCAAAAAAATCCAAAATTTTGACTTGTCATCCAGATTCTGGACTAAACCAGATTTTGAAAGCTCAGGATTTCCCACAGGATGGAAATTACATTTTCCCACCATCTTTACTAACTACATTTGTTTGTGCAATTAATGTATTTGCATGTGCAGTTATGGTAATTGTGCATGCATTTCACACAGTCTGTTGCACAGGTAGTGTGTGTGGAAAGCTGCCCATGTTGGGGGACATCTCAGTGATGTAGAAATGACAGTTTACAATACTGAAGTACTGTACGTTAAGGAGTAGATTGTGCCCTCACATATGTGCAGGTTCATGGGGGGAAAAGCCTCATGCCCTGCTGAGATTTATGGCTCTAGTTGCACGGAAGGAAAGCTGGGATTGTTCATCCAGTTCTTCCCCAGTGAGTTAGTGGGTGGGGATAGGGAGGAGAGGGAGTTGGGAGGGGTAGATGGTAGGTGGAGCCGTGATTCATTCTCCCTACCATGGGGTCTATATACCCCATGCTGCTTCAGCAGCCAAAAGGGTAAGGAAACAACTGCCCGCCTGCTCAGCCAGAGCCGACTGGCAGTCTCACAGCACCTGTGAGGATAAAAGGACTGCAAACCAGGAGGGTGGGGTGACTACCAGAGAAGCAGGAGGATGGCACAGAGAGGGTCCCTCCAGCAGGCTGATGAGAAGCTGCCAGACAAACCAATGCCCCAAAGAGGGACGAGCAGGGCAAGAGGCTGGGGAAGTCTCCTGAAAAGCAGAGGTAGGAAGCAGCTCCAGGAGCAGCAAGGGATTGAGAACGACTGGCTCTGGCTGTGCCATCCCTGGGCTCTGAGCTGGAACCTAGTGGCGTCTGCATGCCTGGGTTCCCCTAACTACTGGAGTCAGGGGCTTTTGGGAGAAGAAGGTCCCTAGCCCAGGAGACCTATGGCTGGTCAGCCCCCACTAGAGCTACAGAACTTCTGACTCCCCATCACCCTGAACAGGACAGAGACAAGCAAGGACCTGGCCAGGAGGGGTCAGGTCATAACAAGGACTTAAACACAGAATTGGATGTAGCAGCATAAGAGGGACAGAGCCAGGTGGTGTAGCTCCCCATCTTGCCACAAGGGGGGTGTGGCTAATAGACTAAGGCTCCATATTGCACTCCCCTATTTCCCAACCAGCGGGGCTGAATCTTGTGAAGGGCAGACACAGAATCATCTCCTCTGTGTGAATAGGAGAGAGGAGTTTGAATTGGGTCTCTGGGACACAATGACTGCTTGGCTTTGTGCCATCTCATCACCTGGCCCTGCATCCCTCCATAGGTCTTCATAATGCTTGACTACAACATGCGGCGAGTCAGGTATCAAACGTAGAGATGCATTAAAGCAAAGTTGCCTTATTTAGGTGCTATGCTGGGTAACAACTTGTCACAGGGTGATCCACTGATAATGTATAACAAATGTCTTTCCTAAGAGCTTTTCTGATAAATTATTGGACGACACAGCAGCATGGAGTGATCCTTTCACTGCTGTGTGCTTGTTTTCTGAAGGATTTTAAAGGGGAAAATAGGTTTCCACTGCACCTTAATTTAAAGGATAACTGCCCCAGTACATTCAGTATTTGGAAATGGGGCTCTAAATCTTTCGGGTCGGTTAAGCTACAATATGTGTGTGTGATTCCCAGGTTCCCTTGGGTTTAGTAATAACAAAAAAAGAAATTGCAACAGAATGATGCACTATAAAATAACATGGCAACATAGATAAAGATGGGAATATATATCAAGAAAAACTGAAGCTTGAAACATTTTTATTGTATCCAAGGTTTAAGAATAAAAGCAGAGCAACTCTTATTCTCCCCTAAGGTTTCCAGATTCCACATCTCGTTTCACTGGAGCGCCGGCTTTTATTCCCATTGAGTTTCAATCTCTATTAGTGACATCCAGACAAGTGGAGTTGGGACACGACTCAGAAGAAGACATTTTATTTCAGCTGTGAGGATAAAAGGACTGCAAACCAGGAGGGTGGGGTGACTACCAGAGAAGCAGGAGGATGGCACAGAGAGTGTTTATTCTGAACAACCACCTCTTTCTCGATGAGAAACAAATAAGTGTAGCTTGTAGCATCAATAATCAGTGCATCAAGCTCTTCAAATTAGATGCAGATATGTATGCATGGCTGGTCCTCCAGACTTTTTTCTTTCTTAAGCTTACATCAACCTCTCAGCTCCCTTCATGTTGACAGGTGCTTTAGAAAGGCCGTTCCCACCCCATGGGACTGACATTGAAATGACAAGAAAGGGATCTGGCTCTCAGCTTGAAATGTATTAGACAGGGTATAATATGGAGCAGAAACTTATCGCAAAAATCTTCTTCCCACAAAGAAGTGAAACCAGGTACTTGCACATGCTCTTGCTTCCTCTTCAGAAAATGGGTCCTATCCATAGGAGTCTCACAGGTCCTCTAAGCCACTTGGTATCCCAGTCTCCTTTCACCCTGATCCAGGCACTGATGGCAAATGTTTCAATACCAGAGTGAGGAAGTCTGACCCAGCCCTATGTTTTGTGGGCCCTATGCAAAGTAACACCTGTAGCCCATTTCAGGTAGTGCAGGCTGGGTAGTAGCATGAAATGACTCCATGCTTCTAAAACTAAACTGGCTCTTTATTAAGAAAACTATTTACAGAGGTGCTGCAACTGCAGCTAGCATTCCAGCCATGAACACACAGACTAACTTGCTGGTGCCTCCTCCAAACTTTTCCCTCCTGCAACCTGTGCTCCTCCCTAAAGGTTGTTGCAGGGACCATCCAGTTCTCTCTACCCCCCAGGGGCAGGTCTCTCTCTACTTCCATGTTCTCATGATGACCTTCTGAATATCGGTGGCCTCCTTCACCAGTCTACCCCTATCTTTGTACACTTTCCACGCACCCCTGTGGACCAAGGTGATGGAGTGGAAGTGTAAGGCTGGAGAGCAGTTAGGAATATATTCTTATTCATGGCCCTTTGGAATGGAAGTTGACAAGGCAGCTGATGGGGAATTGGGGTTAGCAGTGTGGCTGGCGGGTAACTTTGTGTCCACGAGGTGGGAACCCAGGCTTAGCACAGACCAAAGGCCTCTACTGTGGGATTTGGAAGAACCAACTCATAAGGATCATCTCGGTGCTTGCACAGACAACATTCAAAAGCCCTAAAGTGCCTACATTCAACATTCAAAAGCCCTAAAGTCTCCCTAAAATATATATTTTATAAAATGTTTCAAATTAAATTCCAAAGAGGCCATGTATGTCAAATGTAGGCTCACAGTGGACGTGCGCTGAATAAGAAATGTTCCTTTGGAAGGAAATCTCAATTGAAAAGGAGTTTGAGGGAAGCATAGCAACACAGATGGCTTTCTTTTAAGGGTACATTTGAATTAAATTCTGCACAGTTGTATTCCCATTTACCTGTGTCAGGGTTTGTACTCATGCCCATCACCACTGCATCCAAGCGCCTCTCAGACTAACAGATTGCTCTAAAACAGCACCACTTGCCAAACAGACACAAAGGATCAAATTTTCAGTGGCTCAGCTTTCCTTTCACTTGGTCAGCAGTTCATACCTGAGCAGTTCTCTGTGCGTAGCCACAGTGTGCAATACACACTCTAGGGATTAGTTACAGTACAAAAGTCATCGGGGCAACATTTTTACTAGCAAAAATGGTGCATTTTTAACCTGATATAAACCTGTGTTAACTAGCCCATGATACAATTCTCATAAGCATAAGGCACATGTACTTTTAACCTGTGTCAGCTGGCCAATGCTAATAATAAATAATAATATAACAATACTTTCTGAGTTACTTTGTTATGGGTGGCTTTGGGCTCTGCAAAAGATTTTCATGGCATTTCTATATTTACCTTATTCCAGACTCCACCCCCCAAAAACATCTTTGTTATCTGACAGTTAACAAGCTTAATTTTGACCCATATGACATGTTCACAAGTGCTGATACAGATCACTAGCTATAGGTATACACGTTAGTTACCGATGTATATGTTTAAAGAGCTTGTAAGGGTATTTTATGCATCAGAATTAAGGTTGTTATGGCATTAAGGAAGGTAAACATTCACATTGATTATAACTGAAGTGGCTATAGAAACTATAAATATAGTAGAATATTTATATTAATTACCTTACATAGTCATTCTTATCCATTTTAAAGTTTAGGTTTTACAATTCATTTTTTTTAAGTAGGGTTAAAATTACTTATTGCTACAATCTTAATTTTCAGTTTACAAAGTCTTTTGTCTGTGAATTTCCTATTCTGAATGAGAAATATCATACTATACAGTTGCTAGAGGTATTAACATAAATAATGAACAGCTGAGATGCCCCTGTACTTAACCTGAAGTACATGAGTATTCTCACTGGCCAGATCCTGTGCTGGTGTAAATCCATTTAGCTGCATTGACTTCAGTGGAGCTATATTAGACCCATTTAAATCATGCCACCATGAAACTTAAACACAAACATAAATGTTTGCAGGATTGGAGCTTAAATTAGATTCAAAACTGCATTATGTTTTGCATTTCCAAATTCATGGCAGTATCAAAGCTGAATTAAAAATGCTCCTACATATAAATTTTAAGGTTGACACTGCCCCACTTTCCACAGAGTTGCTTAATAGACATTATTAATGTGTAAACCTGGACAAAAAAATCAGGCTAGTCTGAGAAATTAGCATCCAAGTGACATTCTGCACCCCATATTCACCATAGTGGTATGATTATGACTTAATTATAATGCATCTTGTACAAAATGTGTCATGTGAGGTGTCAATGGAAAAGTTATGATTTGGTAAATATGATTATCTTATTTGTCTGAATGTATCATTTTTGTATCTAGAGTTATAAATGTTGACTATGTATCTGTATTTCAAATGTGCTGGCTCCTGGGTAACACACACAACTAGCCTTTCAGGTACAACAGTGAAGAAGCTAGACAGTGCTAATGGCCTATCAGCAAAAACAATGAACCATGGAAAAGATTTGTCCTCATAAAGGGATGCTTTGAACAGCCTATGGATAATAGCTGCTATGACTTAGCGAAGCATGCGACCAGACCGCATGAATCATAGCATATCAGGGTTGGAAGGGACCTCAGAAGATCATCTAGTCCAACCCCCTGCTCAAAGCAGGACAAATCCCCAATTTTTGCCCCAGATCCCTAAATGGCCCCCTCAAGGATTGAGCTCACAACCCTGCGTTTAGCAGGCTCAAACCACTGAGCTATCCCTCCCCCACAAAAATGGCTCAGCCTCCCTGTCGGGTCTCCTGTGTGACAGGCAGGGATACTTACCACTATACTAATGAGGATTAGCTATTCTAAGATGATACTGAACTCCATTTTGGTACTGAATTTTTCCATAAACTGGGCAGGGGATTTGGCTTGGAACAAAGGGGTTCCCACCATAAGGAATAAGCTATAAAAGGGGGAAGTGACATCACAACTCAACACCTGGAAATTCCTCTGGAAGAACAAAGACTTTGAACTGGGAAAATGTTTGTCCCAGGCGTGAAAGAAGGAAACCCTCCCTGCGTATGAAAACATCTACAAACCGCTTGTACTATCTAAGTATCTAACTGTTTAATTAAAATCCTGTGTAGTATATTAGGCTTAGAATGCATTTTTGTTTATTTGCTAAGCAATCTACTTTGATCCATTTGCTATCAATTATAATCACTTAATATCTATCTTTCTGTAGTTAATAAATCTATTCTGTATTTTTTACCTAAAACTTTGTGGTTTGAGTGAAGTGTTTGGGAAAAATCTTAGCTCAGTTAACAAAGGCTTTGTGTATATTCCTCTCCACATCGAGGGAGGGATGGATTGGGTAATAAATTCATACTACTCAGGCTTTTGACCAGGGCAAGACGATACAACTCTGGGTTCCCAAGGTGGGGACCTGGGGGTATTTTGGCTGAAGCCTTGCTATTGTTGGTTGATGCAGTGGTTGGCCAGAGCATTCATTAATGCAGCTGGGTGTGGTCTCTGCCTGTGGATGAGTGCAAGCTTGGAGGGTTTTGCAGCTTGTCACAATGTCTCAGTGTGAGAGGGAACCCAGATTGGTGAGACAGAGGCCTCAGCTATACCCCAGGTCCAGGTGGCATGCTGGGCGGGAGGGGGTAGGGAGGAGCTGTCACATTAGCCAGCCAGCAATATGTTGTTTTGTAATATCCCTGCCTTTAAATTATTAACAAAAGGTCTTCTGGAGAAATAGTTCCTGAATAATCAACAACGGATTTAAAATAAATCAACTCTGTGACTATTCAGCCAACCATTCCCAGAATCAGGAAGTCCAGTATCCAATCCGCAAACTGATAGAAAAAGCTAAAGAGCCTGGTATTTTTTTTAGCCAGATACATTTCTACTGTGTAATCACCATCCTAGACCATAAACAGTGTAAAATTCCTGACTTGGTTGTAAAGTCCATGTTCCTGGAACCACTTGCTTTCTTGTCTTTAAAGCAATATAGAGGTGGCATTTTGTACGAGGGGGAGCACAGTTACAGGAGGAAGAAGTGGTTTTATACCCATGAAAACTTATGCCCAAATAAATCTGTTAGTCTTTAAGGTGCCACCAGACTCCTAGTTACAAGAGGGACTCCAGAGCAATACCACATAGATCATTTAACACAGGAACTGCCAGACTAGATCAGCCCTGCAGTCCATCTTGTGTTATGACCAGTGGATATGGAGTCAGTGAGCCCAGCGAGAGCCTACAGACATAATGACAGAACAGAGTGGCAGAGAACCAGACGGAAGCCATCCCCACAGGGAGGGAGGGTGGAGACTCCACAGAGAGACGGTTTGCGAGACTCAGCAACAGGTGACAGGGAGATAGATAGGTCACTCTTAGTGTTGTTGCCTGTTGGGACACCAAACTACTTCAAAGACTATGCATCCAGCTGAGTCTGTGGTAAAGGCAAGACTACAGCTACATGCTAACAAGCCCAAGGGAGATGGGTTGGGAGGCTGGGCATCTGTTTGTTTTCAATGTTTCTATTAAAATGTTTGTAAAATTAAGAAGATATACCATGATCAGCGAACAGGAGTCAGAGGGCCCCTGACCCCTGGTGGGACTGTTATTGAGGGGACACTGGGAAAGTGAGGACTTAGGCTGGGAGCGATGCACCCGTGTGGACGCAGCATTGCTCAGGGTTTAATAAAGTTCCACTTGTTCAGCTTAACCAGAGCTCAACCTCACTCCTTGCTAATGAAACATGTCATCCAATACCCTGTCTCCAATACTGGCCAGCACCGATTTATCCAGGGAAGGTGTCTAGAAACCCTTTAAAGAACAGTTAAGAATCTTCTCCTATGGACAAGTTCTCCTAATTACCTCAGTTATGCCTTGTTCAGTTACGCACTGAAACATTCGGGTTTGTATCCTATCTAATGCAACTAGAAGGCTCAGAGGGGTCTAATGCTCCTCGCCCCACAAGATTCAGAACCAGCTGATGAGTTCCAGTTTCAACCCGCCTAAAGTAAAAGGACTCATATTTAAAGTGGCAAGATTTAAATGAAACACACAGCTAGGAGGACACACAACCACAGAGATTTCCTCTTTCCTTTCCCTCTGTGTGCCACCCCTATGTCTACATCACTTCCCACCATCTGAGAAAGGAGAAGCATATTTAACACTGATCCAGGTCACTCACCTTGTGGTTTTGCACAGTCATTACTTGCATCTTCTTTATCACTCATTAACAGATAATTGTTTCCAGAGCAAAGATGTACACAATGTAAATAGAATCTTTTTGCCCACTGGGTTTCAAATTCTCTAATGACTGGGGAGATCTATACAACGCTGTCTGTGTTCCCTCCACACATGACTATTCCTCTCCCTGCACAACAGTAGATCAATTAGGGATTGGTTTGGTTTGTTTTAGATAGACAATATGAAGCATCCCCCGTATGCTCGTCCTGCTTTTTGTTGAGTGGAATATTTCCTTGTTGGTTTTGAATAACTATTAGCTATCATTTGTGGTATCTGTAAATCACTCAAATAGCCTTTTTATTCCTCATTATTCTTATTAATTATCTTTTGATAGCATCTAAGGGTATGTCTACACTCCCCTGTAAATCCAGTCTGTGGGACCTGCGTGCTGCAGACTTGGTGTTTCCAAACCCACACTTGCATGTCCACACTGCATTGCAAACTTAGGTTTGCAATTGCTAGACCCAGGTCTGACAACTGTGCTGAGTCATCCACACTGCACTGCTGGACCTGAGACTTCTGCTTCTGGGGACCCAAGCATGAGCTGCGTCGTTGATGCAAAATGACAGGGCTTGGCCCAAGTTCAAAGCAGGACTTGGGCTTGGATCCACTACTCCCTCCCAAGTGAGTCTTAGGACCCAAATCCTGAGGACTTACTGACGCAAATCAGAAAGATTTGTGTGTGGATGGGGAGGCAGGGGGGTTGGGCTCAAACTTGAGTCTGAGCCAGGATTTACAATGCAGTGTAGACATACCAAAATAGCCCCAGTTGTGGACTAAGACTTGTTGTGTGACTTTAGTGAACAACAGCTATTTTGTGACCTAACTTGGCAGCTAAGATCAACTCAAGCACCATAAATATGGAATTTCTGGGTTGTGACATGAGCAAAACAACGTAGCACGAAAGGTTTTATGTCAGTAAAAATGTGTATCTGTATAACAAGGTGTCCCATACGTGGAAGTGATAGATATGACACTTAATCAAGAAAATCAGTGATAAATTACTTAGATCGGAAGCTCCTTGGGGCAGAGATTCTTTGTTTTGTGTTTGTATAAAGCCTAGTGCAAAGAGATCAGGTCCATGAATGGGGGGCTAGGTGCCACTGCAATAAACACAAATAAAAAAACTACAGCTGCATGTTGATTAATTGTGAAATCTTGTGACAAATGGAAAGTCATGTTATAAATACATTTAGAGTAAAATCCTGGCTCCAGTTCAGTCAATGGGGCCTATGCCACCGATGTCAGTGGGGCTGGAAATTCACCCTTATTGTACATCCTTGAGTGACTCTATGCCCTCTGATCCATCCCGATGGGTACTACTTCTGCACACCAGCAGCTTCACACAGCCATCATTTAAAAATAAATCAATGCACCAGAGCTATGGGTCCACGCTCCATCAAACAGCAGCTCCTCTCCTGCCAGAGGCCCAGGTGGATCAAAATGGCATCAAGTAGCAGATTATCTACCCCTCACTGTTTTACCATTTCAAAGCCTGATCTATTCCAGGCCTGTCAGACTAGAAAATTCATCTTTCCGCTGTTGGGAAGGGGAGATTTCCAGGATTCCAATGAGACTCCTAGCCCTGGAAGGTCAGGCATCTTAGAATAGGAAACCTTAAAAACAGGACATTTTAGATCATTTTTAGAGGTTTTTATGAGATCTGTACTGTTGGACTCAAGGTAACGAAGGCAAAAGAGCTTAAACATACACTTTAACTTTAAGCTCATGTTTAAGTGATTTGTTTTCTTAGGGTCTAATGCATGTGGCTTTACTTGTTAGACTGGAGCTAAATGAAGGTCAGTATAGGGGTTTCAGATTAGGTTTCTAGCTTTGCTGGGTTTTCCCCAGGTTAGCAGTGAGGGATCTATCACCTTCCCCAAATAGAAAGTGTGTGTATTTAGCTACAGCATATGTTTATCTGTTTTTTTGACTTTGCTTTTTTCTTAGATGTAGTTTCCATTTTCTCTCTATTATAATTAATCCAAGATCCTCACTCCCTCGTTTCTACTTTATATTTTCCTTTGCCCCATGTAGGCTTCAATTCAACAAAGCCTGAAGTGAAATAAAAAAATCACAAGAGAAACCAACAAACTGCCTGCAGCGATAGCTTTCGGGAGTGCTACTACTCATGAGTTGTTCATCCCTCGGCTGATATTGCAAAAATCCAAGTGCAAATTATTTCTTTGGCTAGAAACTCCTCAAAAGGGTGTTACCTCTAGAGTTGGAATACAGTAAATAGCAAGAATGGAGTGCTAGTTGTCAACCACCGGGAAGCAGTTCTAGACTCAGCCCAGCACAAGGATTGCTTGGAATCTTGTTACTATTATTACTAGGTGAAAGCCCATGCAGTCATACAGGTGTAATTTGTACACGGTAAAAAAGAGGAAAATGGCTGTGAACTGACAAACTGGACATTAATAGACCATGAATCCAAGGGATGATTGATCCCAACCATCCTGGTAGCCGTTTCAATCACTACACACTGACTGTACACACATTGGTCTGAAATCAACAAGATAAAGTTCTTGTCTTTATTGAATTTCATTTTGGAAGGGAAAAATCAAATGCACAACTACAAAATGGGAAATAACTGCCTGGATGGTAGTATTGCTGAAAAGGGAATAACAGTGGATCACAAATTGAATATGAGTCAACACTATAATGGATTTGTGAGCAAGGATAATATTCTGTGGTGTGTTGACAGGAGAGTCATATGTAAGGCATGTCCCACTCTACTCAGCACTGGTGAGATCTCAGCTGGAGTATGCTGTCCAATTCAGGGCACCACATTTTAGGAAAGATGTGGATTAACTGGAGACAGTCCAGAGGAGAGCAATAAAAATGATAAAAGGTTTAGAAAACCTGAGCTATGAAGAAAGGCTTAAAAACCTGGTTCCTTTGAGTCTTGAGAAAAGATGAATGAGCGGGGCCATGATCACAGTCTTCAAATACGCATAGGTGCTGGAACTAGAGGTGCTGGGGGTGCTGATGTACCCCCTGACTTGAAGTGGTTTCCATCATATACAGGGGTTAGTTTGGTTCAATGGCTCTCAGCACCCGCACTATAAGAATTGTTCCAGCACCTCTGCAAATACGTTAAGGGCTGTTATAGAAAGGACAGTGATCAATTGATCTCCATGTCCACTGAAGGTAGGACAATGGGATTAATGAGCAACAAGGGAGATTTAGGTTAGATATTAGAAAAAAAAACTTTCTAACTAGAAGGGTTGTTAAGCTTTGGAACAGTCATCCCAAGGGAGATTGTTGAAACCTCCAGTGACGGGAATTCAGCAAACAGGTTGGACAAACACCCTCTCAGAGATCATCCAGGTTTACTTGATCCTGCCACAGCACAGAGAGCTGGACTTGATTGTCCTCTTGAGGTCCCTTCCAGTCTGACATTCTTTATGGTTCTAGGCTTCATATAGACACACAGTGACAATCCTTGAAGCTTGGCAACATGTGACCTCCAGAAGAGGTAAGCGGAATGTCCAGGTTCCAGTAACACAGACACAGGTAACTAACCGCTTTCATGTTCTCTCCACAGGTATCGTTGCGGAGAGTGGACCAGATGATATGTCTGGGGCGAGAAAGCAGAAGGAGACTCCGCTGTTTGGAAGGCATGAGATGCGCTGTCCTGAGGTTGGGAGTTCCACGACCACCACTCCCAAGAGGAGAAGGCGGGTGGTGGTGGTCGGGGACTCTCTCCTCCGGGGGACTGAGTCATCTATCTGCCGCCCTGACCGGGAAAACCGAGAAGTCTGCTGCTTGCCGGGGGCTAAGATTCGCGATGTGACGGAGAGACTGCCGAGACTCATCAAGCCCTCGGATCGCTACCCCTTCCTGCTTCTCCACGTGGGCACCAATGATACTGCCAAGAATGACCTTGAGCGGATCACTGCGGACTATGTGGCTCTAGGAAGAAGGATAAAGGAGTTGGAGGCGCAAGTGGTGTTCTCGTCCATCCTCCCCGTGGAAGGAAAAGGCCTAGGTAGGGAGCGTCGAATCGTGGAAGTCAACGAATGGCTACGCAGGTGGTGTCGGAGAGAAGGCTTTGGATTCTTCGACCATGGGATGGTGTTCCAAGAAGGAGTGCTAGGCAGAGACGGGCTCCACTTAACGAAGAGAGGGAAGAGCATCTTCGCGAGCAGGCTGGCTAACCTAGTGAGGAGGGCTTTAAACTAGGTTCACCGGGGGAAGGAGACCAAAGCCCTGAGGTAAGTGGGAAAGCGGGATACCGGGAGGAAGCACAGGCAGGAATGTCTGTGAGGGGAGGGCTCCTGCCTCATACTGGGAATGAGGGGCGATCAACAGGTTATCTCAAGTGCTTATATACAAATGCACAAAGCCTTGGAAACAAGCAGGGAGAACTGGAGGTCCTGGTGATGTCAAAGAACTATGACGTGATTGGAATAACAGAGACTTGGTGGGATAACTCACATGACTGGAGTACTGTCATGGATGGATATAAACTGTTCAGGAAGGACAGGCAGGGCAGAAAAGGTGGGGGAGTAGCACTGTATGTAAGGGAGCAGTATGACTGCTCAGAGCTCCGGTACGAAACTGCAGAAAAACCTGAGTGTCTCTGGATTAAGTTTAGAAGTGTGTGCAACAAGAGTGATGTAGTGGTGGGAGTCTGCTATAGACCACCGGACCAGGGGGATGAGGTAGATGAGGCTTTCTTCCGGCAGCTCACGGAAGCTACTAGATCGCATGCCCTGATTCTCATGGGTGACTTTAATTTTCCTGATATCTGCTGGGAGAGCAATACAGCGGTGCATAGACAATCCAGGAAGTTTTTGGAAAGCGTAGGGGACAATTTCCTGGCGCAAGTGCTAGAGGAGCCAACTAGGGGGGGCGCTTTTCTTGACCTGCTGCTCACAAACCGGGTAGAATTAGTGGGGGAAGCAAAAGTGGATGGGAATCTGGGAGGCAGTGACCATGAGTTGGTTGAGTTCAGGATCCTGACACAGGGAAGAAAGGTAAGCAGCACGATACGGACCCTGGACTTCAGGAAAGCAGACTTCGACTCCCTCAGGGAACGGATGGCCAGGATCCCCTGGGGGACTAACTTGAAGGGGAAAGGAGTCCAGGAGAGCTGGCTGTATTTCAAGGAATCCCTGTTGATGTTACAGGGACAAACCATCCCGATGAGTCGAAAGAATAGTAAATATGGCAGGCGACCAGCTTGGCTTAATGGTGAAATCTTAGCGGATCTTAAACATAAAAAAGAAGCTTACAAGAAGTGGAAGGTTGGACATATGACCAGGGAAGAGTATAAAAATATTGCTCGGGCATGTAGGAATGTTATCAGGAGGGCCAAATCGCACCTGGAGCTGCAGCTAGCCAGAGATGTCAAGAGTAACAAGAAGGGTTTCTTCAGGTATGTTGGCAACAAGAAGAAAGCCAAGGAATGTGTGGGCCCCTTACTGAATGAGGGAGGCAAACTAGTGACAGAGGATGTGGAAAAAGCTAATGTACTCAATGCTTTTTTTGCCTCTGTTTTCACTAACAAGGTTAGCTCCCAGACTGCTACGCTGGGCATCACAAAATGGGGAAGAGATGGACAGCCCTCTGTGGAGAGAGAGGTGGTTAGGGACTATTTAGAAAAGCTGGACGTGCACAAGTCCATGGGGCCGGACGAGTTGCATCCGAGAGTGCTGAAGGAACTGGCGGCTGTGATTGCAGAGCCATTGGCCATTATCTTTGAAAACTCGTGGCGAACGGGGGAAGTCCCGGATGACTGGAAAAAGGCTAATGTAGTGCCAATCTTTAAAAAAGGGAAGAAGGAGGATACTGGGAACTACAGGCCAGTCAGCCTCACTTCAGTCCCTGGAAAAATCATGGAGCAGGTCCTCAAAGAATCAATCCTGAAGCACTTGCATGAGAGGAAAGTGATCAGGAACAGCCAGCATGGATTCACCAAGGGAAGGTCATGCCTGACTAATCTAATCGCCTTCTATGATGAGATTACTGGTTCTGTGGATGAAGGGAAAGCAGTGGATGTATTGTTTCTTGACTTTAGCAAAGCTTTTGACACGGTCTCCCACAGTATTCTTGTCAGCAAGTTAAGGAAGTATGGGCTGGATGAATGCACTACAAGGTGGGTAGAAAGCTGGCTAGATTGTTGGGCTCAACGGGTAGTTATCAATGGCTCCATGTCTAGTTGGCAGCCGGTATCAAGTGGAGTGCCCCAAGGGTCGGTCCTGGGGCCGGTTTTGTTCAATATCTTCATAAATGATCTGGAGGATGGTGTGGATTGCACTCTCTGCAAATTTGCAGATGATACTAAACTGGGAGGAGTGGTAGATACGCTGGAGGGGAGGGATAGGATACAGAAGGACCTAGACAAATTGGAGGATTGGGCCAAAAGAAATCTGATGAGGTTCAATAAGGATAAGTGCAGGGTCCTGCACTTAGGACGGAAGAATCCAATGCACAGCTACAGACTAGGGACCAAATGGCTAGGCAGCAGTTCTGCGGAAAAGGACCTAGGGGTGACAGTGGACGAGAAGCTGGATATGAGTCAGCAGTGTGCCCTTGTTGCCAAGAAGGCCAATGGCATTTTGGGATGTATAAGTAGGGGCATAGCGAGCAGATCGAGGGACGTGATCGTTCCCCTCTATTCGACATTGGTGAGGCCTCATCTGGAGTACTGTGTCCAGTTTTGGGCCCCACACTTCAAGAAGGATGTGGATAAATTGGAGAGAGTCCAGCGAAGGGCAACAAAAATGATTAGGGGTCTGGAACACATGAGTTATGAGGAGAGGCTGAGGGAGCTGGGATTGTTTAGCCTGCAGAAGAGAAGAATGAGGGGGGATTTGATAGCTGCTTTCAACTACCTGAAAGGGGGTTCCAAAGAGGATGGCTCTAGACTGTTCTCAATGGTAGCAGATGACAGAACGAGGAGTAATGGTCTCAAGCTGCAGTGGGGGAGGTTTAGATTGGATATTAGGAAAAACTTTTTCACTAAGAGGGTGGTGAAACACTGGAATGCGTTACCTAGGGAGGTGGTAGAATCTCCTTCCTTAGAGGTTTTTAAGGTCAGGCTTGACAAAGCCCTGGCTGGGATGATTTAACTGGGAATTGGTCCTGCTTCGAGCAGGGGGTTGGACTAGATGACCTTTGGGGTCCCTTCCAACCCTTATATTCTATGATTCTATGCTTCTATGATTCTATTATTAAGATTACTTGTATTTCAGTAGCACTTAGCCACCCCTAGTGAGATCAAGGCCTCATTGTATCAGACACACAGAGATGGTCCCTGCCCCCAAACAGCCAAAAATCTAAATAAGCAAGGCAGAGAAAAGGCAAAAGAAAGGAATGGTCTAGTGCAGTGCTTTTCAATGACTGGTCTGTGAAACGGTACCAGTTCCTCTCTGACACAGTTAAGGAAAGGAGCACACTGATCCCTGGTATCAGAAAGGTTGAGAACTACTGGTCTAGTGGATAGGACAGCGGCCTGGGAGTCAGGATATCTGGTTTCTATTCTCAGCTCTGACCATAACCTTGGGAAGTGACTCCTGTTTCACCTCCCGTCCTTTGCCTGTCCTGTTAGACAGTCAGGGACTGTCTCTTACTGTATGTTTTTAATATGCTCAGTCACAGGGCCTCAGCTGAAGCCTTTACGCTCTGCTATAATACACAAATATAATTATTAGTCTCATTTTACAGAAATAAAACTGTGAGGCCAAAAGATTTGCCACAAATTACACACAGTCTGTGGTAGGAATTGATGTCTGATCCCCTGAGTCCCAGGCCAGTGCCTTAACTTCAAAACCTGTCTTTGCAGAGTACAAGGATACAGAATTGTCAACATCAAGCAATGCTGCAAGCAGCCTTCCCCTATGCTAAGTGACTTGGGAATAAAGCAGAGTGAGTGATTCATAATAAATAATTTCTTTGATGAATCTTGACGGTTTTTCATTGACAAATTGTTCACAAAGAGATCTCAATTTTCTCAGATTTATTCAGAATTACTCAATGAATAGTGTCTATGAATTATACCTGATCGGTAGTTCATTCACAAGCAAGTCATTGCAAATATCTGATGTTGGAATCTGAGCTGTTTTTACTGGACACATATGTCAAACGGCATATTTCTGATTGGTGTTAGAAACAGGTTCCTGAAGCAGATCTTTGCAATTAGACATTCAGAATTCATTTCTGGCAAATATTCTGCAATACTCATGTTAAAATATCACTGATTCAGCCAATGTTCCTGCCAATACACTTATTTACTAGAAGGGTCATAGTCAAAGCAAATTGGTTAGAAAATCAAAACGATATTCACAGAACACTTTCAAAGTCTTTCCCCATTTTAGTGGTGACTTCTCATGGGAAACTGCAAACCAAGAGACACTGCACAATTTGTAAGGTAAGGAGTACGAGGTGACAGCTTGAAGCACTGCAGCTGACTGAAAGGATCTCTGTGGTGGAAGAAGATAAGAATTGAATCCACTGTTCTGAATGTGGTAAGCCCACCAGAAGAGGAGATTTAAAAAAAAGCAAACAGGTAATAAAGGAAAGTCAGTCAGAAGTGAAACACGACTGAGAACTGTGTGAGGGGAGGAAAAGGGGCTTGGTTATGAGAGAGAGAGAGAGAGAGAGAGAGAGAATACATAAAGACATGATTGCAGAAACGTAGCTGAAGATTACCAAAGGGAATTGGTGCAGGAACAGACTGAGGACTCAGCTGAACAGCTACATGACCGAGCTTTTTGGAAATGAAACATGGGTTAGGATGTGTTAGCCAGATATGAAGAGGAGGTAGGCAGAGCCCAGAACAAGGGGGCAGAGTAACCGAGACAGAGAATGAGCTTTAAAATCATTAAAGCCTTTACAGGGAAGGAAGATATGCAGGAGTGAAATCAGGAAGGCCAAATCACACCTGGAGTTGCAGCTAGCAAGAGATGTTAAGAGTAACAAGAAGGGTTTCTTCAGGTATGTTAGCAACAAGAAGAAAGTCAAGGAAAGTGTGGGCCCCTTACTGAATGAGGGAGGCAACCTAGTGAGAGAGGATGTGGAAAAAGCTAATGTACTCAATGCTTTTTTTGCCTCTGTCTTCATAAACAAGGTCAGCTCCCAGACTACTGCACTGGGCAGCATAGCATGGGGAGGAGGTGACCAGCCCTCTGTGGAGAAAGAAGTAGTTCTGGGCTATTTAGAAAAGCTGGACGAGCACAAGTCCATGGGGCCAGATGTGCTGCATCCGAGAGTGCTAAAGGAGTTGGCAGATATGATTGCAGAGCCATTGGCCAGTATCTTTGAAAACTCATGGCGATCGGGGGAGGTCCCGGACGACTGGAAAAAGGCTAATGTAGTGCCCATCTTTAAAAAAGGGAAGGAAGATGATTCAGAGAACTACACGCCAGTCAGCCTCACCTCAGTCCCTGGAAAAATCATGGAGCAGGTCCTCAAGGAATCAATTCTGAAGTACTTAAATGAGAGGAAAGTGATCAGGAACAGTCAGCATGGATTCACCAAGGGTTGAGCAGGGGGTTGGACTAGATGACCTCCTGAGGTCCCTTCCAACCCTGATATTCTATGATTCTATCAAGAGGGAAGCTGGGAGCTTCATTTGTATTAAATTCAGGCACAGCAAAAGCATTTTATTGGTTCAAGTTCAACTCTGCTCTGATTTGTGACTTTAAAAGAGCACCTGTTTAGTCAACACAGCCATTCCTTATGTGATTCAGTTATTGCTGTTTCAATGCATTTTAATTCCGGCAGCCCAACCGAGCCAACACAATGCCAGGAGCGCACAGTCCAGCTTCCCGCATGCCAGCCAGTTCCACCCGCATAGCCCCCTGCAGGCAATGGGACAGCACAGGCCTGCAGAACCTTTAGTACTGGGGATAACATGGAGATAAAGAGAGCCGACTGACTTCTCAGCCACCATCACTTTCATTTAAACAACTTGTCGCCACCTTCAGCATGCTGCCTAACTCAGCTCCTTCCTACTTCATGAGCTTCATGTTGTCCCCTGTCCCCTCCACTCTGCAAATGCTTCCAGCCTTATCCAGCCATGGGCCAGGTTTACACATGCTCCCGTCCATGCCATCTGCCATGCAACCCTGCTGTGCATACAACAACCGCCCTAAGCTAACTCCCAAGGCCCCTACCCCACTCCCATTGAAGCCCCCCTGAAGGACCCACCCCTTAGAGTGGGTCGAGCTAATTGGTATATAAGCTGCCCAATATTCACTGTCAGTCACCCACTAGCCTGAGCACCCCTTCATGGCTTGGTGAAGCAGAGCAGCCTCTGCTCCTCAGGAACCCCCGGCCAACAACTGCTCCAGCCCTGCAGTGGATTGCTTCTTCTTGGGACTCAGGCCTCCAGCCAGCTCATGATCAGCCCCAACCCCTCTGCAGTAACAGAGTCCCACAAACAATAGTCCAGTGACATTATGCCAAGTCTTTAGCACAGTTCTGGGCCCAGTGGTCTTTACAACCCTTACACTGAGGGTGGGGGAGAGTTTCATCCCACTTTCCTCGGCAGCCAGGAGGGGAACCTACAAGCTCCCTCTGCTGTGGGTTCCAGCCCAGGGATCCTGTAACAAGCTTTGCTTCCTCAAACTCCTTGCTGCCTCCCTGGACTTCTTCTGACTTCAACCTGTCTCTAGGCCTTTTTCCCCCACAGACTCTTTGTCCCACCCCAGGCTCTGCAGAGTTCTTCCCAGCTCTGGCACACAGCATCACCTCCCAGGGCTTTCTCCCTTGAGGCTCCCAACTGCCTCTCCCCAGATGCATGTGTCCCCAAATCTCTCTCTTTCCTATGGAAACCCAACCCTGGGGTTGTGTCCTAGAGTCTTGCCCTTGTGCCAAGGCTCATCATGAGAGTTTGCTCCATCCCTGTGGCTTCCCAGAGTATCTCCTGACCCTTGGCCAAAGCTCACTTCTCAGGAGTGGGACCCAAGGCCTATTGTCCACCTGGTCTTCCTGCTTCCCTCCTCCTGCCCTGAAGTCCTTGTTTTATTAGTCTCCTCACTCCTCACAGCTGAGATTCATCCTTAATTCAGCCACCCAGCTCTTCCCAAGATGGAATGAATCCTAAATTGGGCCTGGTCCACTCTCCAAGGCCAACCAGGTGCACCAATTGCTCTCGGGCTCCAGTAACTCTGTCTCTGCCATCACAGTCCCCTCACCTGTCTGCTCGTCCATTTGCCCTTAGATCACGAGCTTCTTGGAGCAGTGTCCATCTTTGGAAGTATTTTGAAAATGTCTAGCCACTAGTGCGGGGGTAGTCAGTTATTTTTTGTCAAGATCCAAATTTCTTGGTCAAGGTATAATCAACGTCCAGACTCCAGAGAAAATAAAAAACAACAACAATAATGATAATAATAAATAAATAAATAGATTTCTGGGTCTGTTCAAAAGCATCTGGCGGTCCGGATTTGGCCCACCATTCACTTATTGACTGCCCCTGACTAGTGGATGCTACGATAGATAATCCTCACCATCATAATGTATCATTATGCTGGATATTATCCTCATTGTTGTTGTTATGCCTATACCTTTTAATACATTCTCCCCTAAAAATGGAATGACTTGCGCCAGCTATTAAAGTGAGCAGAATTAAACCACGTCTTCAATGTGTAAGCCAAAGGAAGCAGTTGATGGGGAGAAAAGGTGATGGTATTTATAAAGGGAAGAAAGAGCCCTGGTTAGCTGCTTACTCCAGCTCACGTGTACTACAGAACTGTCACTACTTTTCGGAGCACAGTCTCCGAAGGTCTCCAATACACAAGGCAAAATTATTCTGCCTTCTTGCTCTGGCAATCGAAAGAAAATGTTCCTTTATAAAACCTTGAGTGTGCCTTTCTCTCTTGCTCTCTCACACGAGGATGTGTAGCTAGGTTTCCCCACTGACCTAATTATCTGTTTCTTTTCAACCACAACAGGTTTTGTACAGCACAGCAAGCAAACAGCCAAAGGTGTCTGACTCTTCATGAAAGAAGCAGGGAATCCCCTGGACAGACCATTCAGGCCTGTGGGCTCCTTTAATCTTTCATAAGGTCTCTTACAACTTCAGCCGTCATGTACATGCTGTAAAATGCTGTTGGTACATCGCCTTTCTTAAGCCCCCATCGATTTAGTGAATACTCGTTCCATATTCTCAGTGACAGTGTCCTTTGCTTTTTGTAGACCTATTTTAGTTGTACAGTTGTTCTTTAGTAATTCATATACACTTCCCTCTGAGAATCAGAGCACTAAATCAGAGGTCCTCTGTGACATGAATGACACAGTACTAGCCAGGCTAGGGCCTCATCTAAAGCCCAGTGGAAGCAGTTAAAAGAGTCCAGTTGGATTTGGACTTTATATCAAGCCCTTAATAACAGACATAGTCTCTGCCACTATAATATGTCAATCCACTAGAGGTGCTGAACTCGGGTACTGCACTGATGCAGACCATATAAGAACCTAGATTGATGCATAAGTGCTGGAACTGGGGGTGTGGCTGCACCCCCTGGCTTGAAGTGGTTTCCATCATATACAGGGTTTACAGTTTGGTTTAATGGCCGTCAGTACCTCCACTATAAAAATGGCTTCAGCACCCCTGGATTGATGGATAGAACTGTAGCAAGTGCTACACTGTAGTTATGGGAATGCTCTCGCTGTTCTGTAAAGGTGCAAAACTAGATCTGTTCAGAATTTTTTCAAAGAAATTTTGACTAAAAATGGGACTTCCACAACAATGGTGTGTGTGTGTGTAAGAATTTAATTTCTTTTGCAAATTGGCTACGACAAAATTTCATAACAAAAAATTTCTACCACAATATTTTTATATTTTTGAAAGTTTCTATTTTTTGTTTCAAAACTGTGAGAAAAGGCCAGTTTTGTCTCAATCCTCTGCCTTTCCAAGTGGAAAAAGGGAGGGGGAAGTTGGTTAAGAAAGGAAGAGAAAGCAGTATTTTTTCTAAATGAAACATTTTGAAATATTTTTTTCTAACTAAAAACAAATTCAGTGTGAAGTTTCCAACAAGATACATTTTTGTTGTTGTTTTATTTTATTTTATTTGCAAAATAACCTTACCATTTTGCCACAAGCTCTACATGCAATCAGTGATCTCTCACTGCTTTCCTTTCAGCTGCAGAAGATAAACATAAAACACTGTATACGTTACTGGTAGATCTTCTAGTGGTTTTATTGATCCATGGTTTACAATGCACAGCTGCCACACAACTGAACTGGGGAGTCTTTCTGGAGGGACAGGCCTGCTGCTGCTAAATAGCACATTTAATTAGCTGTATTTATTTTCCTGAGTTTCTCTAAAGTACACATCCCAAACAAAGAGGAAAGATCTGAAACTTGAAGGCTTCATCAGTGCCCCCACAAGATATCCCCAATGGACAAACACACCTTCTAGGGGTGAAATCCTGGCTCTGCTGAAACCCCACCACAGATTTTAATGGAGTCAGGATTTCACCCTATCCAGCTCCATCTGCCTGACCCTATAGTCCTCAGACAATGCCCTCAACAAAAGCCCAGGCAAACAAATACACCATGTAGAATACCTAAAGGGTCACATATTCATAAGTCCTAAGTGACTTAGGAAACCAAGTCCCATTGAAAGTCAATGGGAATGTAATAGAGTCCTCAGTGGGTTAGGTGGCCTAGCGGTTAGCACACCTAGCACCACCTCCCAGTGGGGAGGTCCTGCAGTCCAGGCCCTCTGTTAATCAGAGGTGTGGTGTTGGGGGGGGCAGGTGGTTTGGGTCACACCTGTAGCTAGGTCAGCCCACTCCACTGGGCTCTGATCCATGGAGGATCAATAGTGTCTGGTCCCCAAGGTGCTTTCCAATTTACCCTCCTGAGTCACTTCCTACCACTGCTTTTCTCCCCCAACTTCCAATAGATGGCAAAAATAAAAAGCAATCAAACCGTCAGCCCCAACCAGGCTCAATATGCAGCCTCATCTACTCGAGAAGGCTTCTCCAGCACCCTTGTCAGGCGCTTTCAGGCTAGGTAAGTCCTCCTCCCCAGTCTTCCCATTCTGAGCTAGGTGGCTTCCTTTTCATCCTTTTCTCCAGCTGGACCATGCCCTGCAGGAGGGGAGGGGCTTCCTGGGCCCAGTACTGTTCTTTAAGCCCACCTGGCCCCCTGTGCAGGTTGTTTACCTCATCACAAGGACAAAGACTCCTAAGCATATACATCACTTTTGAAAATGGAACTTGGGTTCCTAAGTCACTTAGGTGCTTTTGCAAATTTCCCCCTAACTATAAACAAATGCAGGCTCTGATGGACCCAGGGAAGAGTGGAATTGAAGAAGGGAGAATAACCTGTTAGCAGCCTTTTAAAGCAGAGGCTGTTACCTTGCATGACTGCAATAACGAGGAAATTATTTGGGGAGAGGGGAAACCAGCTCCCAAACCAGACAGGGTTTATCAATTACAAATACTTTGAACACCAATTGGGAGCCAGTGCAAACTACAAAACATCAGTGCAATTTACTCCCTCTATGAAGCCTGGCTTATAAAGTGGGCTAATACATTGTGCAATAATTTCAAGGCTATGTTTCCACTGAGATAACATTAACAACACTCTAGGGCCAGATTTGTAAAGCTATTTAGATGCCTTAAGATACAGCTCGGTACCCAGGGTAGATCAATAAAGGACTTAAGACTTGGTATAAAATAGTTAAATATTTGCTAGAGGAAGCAATGGAAGCCAGGTCTCCGAAGTGAGCACCCTAACCACCATGCAAGAGAGTCATTCTTTCCCTCCCTGGCTCTCCCAGCTTTAACAGGAGAGTCTGAGAATAGCTTGGCAGTCAGGGAACTCCCCTGGGAGGTGAAGAGAACATAAGAATGGCCATACAGGGTCAGACCAATGGTTCATCTAGCCCAGGATCCTGTCTTCCAACAGTGGCCAGAGCCTGATGCTCCAGAGGGAATGAACAGAACAAGGCAATTTATCAAGTGATCCGTCCCGCATCATCCAGCCCCAGCTTCTGGCAGTCAGAGGTTTAGGGACACCCAGAGCATGTCCCTGGCCCCATTAGCCAATAACCATTGATGGAACCTATCCTCCGTGAACTTATCTAATTTTTTTTTGAACCCAGTTATAATTTTGACCTTTACAACATCCCCTGGAGACGACTTCCACCACTTGACTGTGTGTTGTGTGAAGAAGTACTTCCTTAAGTTTGTTTTAAATCTGCTGCCTATTCATTTCATTCGGTGACCCCTGGTTCTTGTGTTATGTGAAGGGGTAAATAACGCTTCCTTATTCACTTTCTCCACACCATTCTCTCCTCCTTCATCATCTCTTTTCCAAGATGAACTGTCCAATTCTTTTTCATCTCTCCTCATATGGAAGCTGTTTCATACCCCTAATCATTTTGGTTGCCCCTCTCTGTACGTTTTGCAATTCTAATGCATCTTTTTGAGATGGAGCAGTATTCAAGGTGTGGATTTATATACTGGCATTTATGATATTTTCTGTCTTATTATCTATCATTTTCTTAGTAGTTCCTAACTGTTTGCTTTCTGTTTGCTTTTTTGACTGCTGCTGCACATTGAGTGGATGTTATCAGAGAACTATCCACAGTGACATCAAGATCTCTTTCTTGAGTGGCAACAGCTAATGTAGACCCCATCATTTTATATGTATAGTCGGGATTATGTTTTCCAATGTGCATTACTTTGCATTTATCATCATTGAATTTCATCTGCCATTTTGTTGCCCAGTTTTGTGAGATGCCTTTGTAACTCTTTGCAGTCTGCTTTCATAGAATCATAGAATCATAGAATCATAGAATATAAGGGTTGGAAGGGACCCCAGAAGGTCATCTAGTCCAACCCCCTGCTCAAAGCAGGACCAATTCCCAGTTAAATCATCCCAGCCAGGGCTTTGTCAAGCCTGACCTTAAAAACCTCTAAGGAAGGAGATTCTACCACCTCCCTAGGTAACGCATTCCAGTGTTTCACCACCCTCATAGTGAAAAAGTTTTTCCTAATATCCAATCTAAACCTTCCCCACTGTAACTTGAGACCATTACTCCTCGTTCTGTCATCTGATACCATTGAGAACAGTCTAGAGCCATCCTCTTTGGAACCCCCTTTCAGGTAGTTGAAAGCAGCTATCAAATCCCCCCTCATTCTTCTCTTCTGCAGGCTAAACAATCCCAGCTCCCTCAGCCTCTCCTCATAACTCATATGTTCCAGACCCCTAATCATTTTTGTTGCCCTTCGCTGGACTCTCTCCAATTTATCCACATCCTTCTTGAAGTGTGGGGCCCAAAACTGGACACAGTACTCCAGATGAGGCCTCACCAATGACGAATAGAGGGGAACGATCACGTCCCTCGATCTGCTCGCTATGCCCCTACTTATACATCCCAAAATGCCATTGGCCTTCTTGGCAACAAGGGCACACTGCTGACTCATATCCAGCTTCTCGTCCACTGTCACCCCTAGGTCCTTTTCCGCAGAACTGCTGCCTAGCCATTCGGTCCCTAGTCTGTAGCTGTGCATTGGGTTCTTCCGTCCTAAGTGCAGGACCCTGCACTTATCCTTATTGAACCTCATCAGATTTCTTTTGGCCCAATCCTCCAATTTGTCTAGGTCCTTCTGTATCCTATCCCTCCCCTCCAGCGTATCTACCACTCCTCCCAGTTTAGTATCATCCGCAAATTTGCTGAGAGTGCAATCCACACCATCCTCCAGATCATTTATGAAGATATTGAACAAAACCGGCCCCAGGACCGACCCTTGGGGCACTCCACTTGATACCGGCTGCCAACTAGACATGGAGCCATTGATCACTACCCGTTGAGCCCGACAATCTAGCCAGCTTTCTACCCACCTTGTAGTGCATTCATCCAGCCCATACTTCCTTAACTTGCTGACAAGAATACTGTGGGACTTAAGAAACCTGAGTTCAAGTCCCTCTTCCCAAGTAGGGATTCAAACTTACAGCTCTCACATCCCACGCGAGTGTTCTGACCACTGGGCTATTGGCTGTAGAAACACAGCCATTTTCTTTGTTTGTCCAAGGTAGGTGTGCTCTGAGAACACAGCACCAGGGCTTAGAGGTGAACTCGGTGCCAAGCAGCTCAAATGGAGTCAGGACATAGGCTGTTTCATGTACGCCCACTCGCAGACATTTAGACCCCGAGGGAAGTTACTGGTGGAAAAGTAGGCACCTAGGGAATTTAGACACCTCCAGGGTTAGGCAGCAGCTGAGCTGGGGTTTTGAGGATCTCTGTGGCACTTAAATGTTGGATTTAGGAAGCTAAAGTGGCAAGTAAGCTCTTAAATCCCTATGCAGATCTAGCCCAGAGTGTGATTTTTAAAAGTGCCTAGGCACCAAACTCCCACTGCTTTTAATAGGAGGTAGGATCCTTCATGCTTTTGAAAAATCACACTGACTGCCTATCTGCATCTTTAGGCACCTAAATACCTTTGCAAATCTGGCTCTTTATGCTTATATTGTGTTTTTTCATCCATAGATCTCAAAGCACTTTTACACCCAGGGAAAGTGAGGGACAGAGCAGTTAAGAAAATTGCCCACAGTTACACAGCAGCTGGTAAAGAACCAGGAACAGAAACCAAGTCTCCTGCCTCCCAGCTCCATGCTAAACCACTGACCACATTGTCTTGCCCTGCTTGAGCATTGTTATATTTGCTTGGTAATTTTCACCATCAGGTGAGAAATTCCCTAAAGGACTTCAGAAGCCTCCCCTAATGTTCACAGTTCCTATAGAGCCCAACAGGTCCAATGGATGCTCTTCCAATCAGAACCTTGCTTGGAAATAGTGACCATAATATAATAACATTTAACGTTCCTGTGGTGGGAAGAATACCTCAACAGCCCAACACTGTGGCATTTAATTTTGGAAAGGGGAACTATACAAAAATGAGGAGGATAGTTAAACAGAAATTAAAAGATACAGTGACTAGAGTGAAATCCCTGCAAGCTGCATGGACTCTTTTCAAAGACACCATAATAGAGGCTCAACTTAAATGTATACCCCAAATTAAAAAACACAGTAAAAGAACTAAAAAAGAGCCACCGTGGCTTAACAACCATGTAAAAGAAGCAGTGAGATAAAAAGGAATCTTTTAAAAAGTGGAAGTCAAATCCTAGTGAGGTAAATAGAAAGGAGCATAAACACTGCCAAATTAAATGTAAAAATGTAATAAGAAAAGCCAAAAAAGGCTTGAAGAACAGCTAGCCAAAAACTCAAAAGGTAATAACAAAATGTTTTTAAGTACATCAGAAGCAGGAAGCCTGCTAAACAACCAGTGGGGCCCCTGGACAATCGAGATACAAAAGGAGCACTTAAAGATGATAAAGTCACCACAGAGAAACTAAATGAATTCTTTGCTTCAGTCTTCACGGCTGAGGATGTTAGGGAGATTCCAAAACCTGAGCCGTCTTTTGTAGGTGACAAATCTGAGGAAATGTCACAGATTAAAGTGTCACTAGAGGAGGTTTTGGAATTAATTGAGAAACTTAACAATTACAAGTCACCGGGACCAGATGGGATTCACCCAAGAGTTCTGAAAGAACTCAAATGTGAACTTGCGGAACTCTTAACTATGGTTTGTAACCTGTCCTTTAAATCAGCTACTGTACCCAGTGACTGGAAGATAGCTAATGTAACGCCAATATTTAAGAAGGGCTCTAGAGGTGATCCTGGCAATTACAGACTGGTAAGTCTAACATCAGTACTGGGCAAATTAGTTGAAACAATAGTAAAGAATAAAATTGTCAGACACATAGAAGAACATAAATTGTTGCGCAAAAGTCAACATGGTTTCTGTAAAGGGGGATCATGTCTCACTAATCTATTAGAGTTCTTTGAGGGGGTTAACAAACATGTGGACAAGGGGGATCCAGTGGCCATGGTGTACTTAGATTTCCAGAAAGTCTTTGACAAGGTCCCTCACCAAAGGCTCTTACGTAAATTAAGCTTTCATGGGATAAGAGGGAAGATCCTTTCATGGAGTGAGAACTGGTTAAAAGACAGGGAACAAAGAATAGGAATAAATGGTAAATTTTCAGAATGGAGAGGGGTAACTAGTGGTGTTCCTCAGGGGTCAGTCCTAGGATCAATCCTATTCAACTTATTCATATATGATCTGGAGAAAGGGGTAAACAGCGAGATGGCAAAGTTTGCAGATGCTACTAAACTGCTCAAGATAGTTAAGACCAAAGCAGACTGTGAAGAACTTCAAAAAGATCTCACAAAACTAAGTGATTGGGCAACAAAATGGCAAATGAAATTTAATGTGGATAAATGTAAAGTAATGCACATTGGAAAAAATAACCCCACTATACATACAATATGATGGGGGCTAATTTAGCTACAACTAATCAGGAGAAAGATCTTGGAGTCATCGTGGGTAGTTCTCTGAAGATGTCCATGCAGTGTGCAGCGGCAGTCAAAAAAGCAAACGGGATGTTAGGGATCATTAAAAAGGGGATAGAGAATAAGATGGAGAACAACTTATCGCCCTTATATAAATTCATGGAATGCCCATGTCATAAATATAAAGGGAAGGGTAAACCCCTTTGAAATCCCTCCTGGCCAGGGGAAAGCTCCTCTCACCTGTAAAGGGTTAAGAAGCTAAAGGTAACCTCGCTGGCACCTGACCAAAATGACCAATGAGGAGACAAGATACTTTCAAAAGCTGGGAGGAGGGAGAGAAACAAAGGGTCTGTGTCTGTCTGTATGCTGCTTCTTGCCAGGGACAGAACAGGAATGGAGTCTTAGAACTTTTAGTAAGTAATCTAGCTAGGTATGTGTTAGATTATGATTTCTTTAAATGGCTGAGAAAAGCATTGTGCTGAATAGAATAACTATTTCTGTCTGTGTATCTTTTTTGTAACTTAAGGTTTTGCCTAGAGGGGTTCTCTATGTTTTGGAATCTAATTACCCTGTAAGATATCTACCATCCTGATTTTACAGGGGGGATTTCTTTATTTCTATTTACTTCTATTTTTTATTAAAAGTCTTCTTGTAAAAAACTGAATGCTTTTTCATTGTTCTCAGATCCAAGGGTTTGGGTCTGTGGTCACCTATGCAAATTGGTGAGGCTTTTTATCCAACATTTCCCAGGAGAGGGGGGGTGCAAGTGTTGGGAGGATTGTTCATTGTTCTTAAGATCCAAGGGTCTGGGTCTGTAGTCACCTAGACAAATTGGTGAGGCTTTTTACCAAACCTTGTCCAGGAAGTGGGGTGCAAGGTTTTGGGAAGTATTTTGGGGGGAAAGACGCGTCCAAACAGCTCTTCCCCAGTAACCAGTATTAGTTTGGTGGTGGTAGCGGCCATTCCAAGGATAACGGGTGT
Source organism: Caretta caretta (assembly GCF_965140235.1). Lineage (NCBI taxonomy): Eukaryota > Metazoa > Chordata > Testudines > Cheloniidae > Caretta > Caretta caretta. Next base: position 15,181,299 of record NC_134209.1, read on the forward strand.
AATATTTTGTACCTTGGGGAAGTTTTGACCTAAGCTGGTAAAGATAAGCTTAGGAGGTTTTTCATGCAGGTCCCCACATCTGTACCCTAGAGTTCAGAGGGGGGAGGAACCTTGACATGGTGGCACAGTGGTGGGATTAACCTGAAATCATTTTGAGATCCAGTTGAGATTTTTTGAACTAGAAATACAGATTTTAAAAAGGAATTTTTAGGAAGTCCAGAAAGCAGTTTTGAAACTGAAAGCAGCTTGGTTTCTCTCTGCTTTGTGGCCAAGCAGAGACAAAAGGGGATTATCTTTGTGAATTGCAGGTTTTCTTTGCCTGGAGGCAGGGTACTTAACTCCTGCAGGGAAATTCACAGTCTTCCAACCCAGAGTTTTTTTTTTCTTTTCTTCCTAAAAGTAAATAGGGGGTGTGTGTTCTACCCATTTGCCTGGAGACAAAAGTGGCAGGGTTTTTTTTTTAGGATTTTGATTTTTTTTGTTTTACAAGGAGCACAGGTTGGAAAAGGAATTTTTTTTTTCCTTTGGGCTGCTGGTAAGCAGGTTTCCAAGTAGTTGGAGGTTTTTTGCTTTGATTTGGGCCCAGAGCAGAGACAAGGGAATTGTCTTTTTCTGTAGGCTGACAATCACTATCAGAGAATAGGTATTCTATTCCAGCACAGCAAAATTTTACAGCCAAGTTTTGTTTGTTTATTTCTAAACCTTGGGTGTAAAGTTAGTTAAAAACAGAGAGGTTAGAATGACAAAATCCACGACTCGACAAAAGCTGGAATTAGCCAGATTTCAGGCTGCGGAAAAACAAAGGGAACATGAAAGACAGATAGAACTCATGCGGCTGAAAATGGAAGCAAGGGACAAAGAAATGGAAGCAAGGGACAAAGAACTGGAGGAGAAGGAAAAAGAGAGGAAGCATGTGGAGGAGGTGGAGAAGATAAAGGCTCAGCGGAATATCCCAACAAACCCTAGCAATCTTTCTCCAAGCACCACTTCCCATCCCAGAAAGTTCCCCACCTACAAGGCAGGTGATGATACTGAGGCCTTCTTAGAAAACTTCGAAAGGGCCTGCCTTGGGTACAACATCTCTACTGACCAATACATGGTAGAGCTGAGGCCGCAGCTCAGTGGACCCTTAGCTGAGGTGGCAGCTGAAATGCCTAAAGAACACATGAACAAGTATGAACTGTTTAAATCCAAGGTGAGAGTCAGAATGGGGATAACACCCGAGCAGTCTCGTCGGAGGTTCAGAGCCCAAAGGTGGAAACCAGACATGTCATTTACCCGACATGCCTACCACATTGTGAAACATTGGGATGCCTGGATATCAGGAGCAAGTGTTGAATCTCCAGTAAATTTGCCCTTCCTAATGCAAATGGAACAATTCTTAGAGGGTGTTCCTGAGGAAATAGAAAGATACATCCTAGATGGGAAACCCAAAACTGTAATTGAGGCAGGAGAGATTGGAGCCAGATGGGTGGAGGTGGCAGAGAAGAAGAAAACTGGTCGCAGTTGGAGCGGAGAGCAGAAGGGACCACCCCAGACCACACCCTATTACCGGGGGCCGCCCAAAGCCCCACCTACCTCCCAAAGAACCCTCCAGACCCCTTATCGTCCCACCACCCCGTTCTCCAGCAACCCTCCTCGCCCCAGTGACCCGTCAGCTGGACGATGTTTTAAATGTAACGAGCTGGGGCATGTAAAGGCCAACTGCCCCAAGAACCCCAACAGATTACAGTTCATTGCACCGGAATCACACCAGAGGTCCACAGGCCCAGATACCTCCCAGATACCCTTGGAGTGGAGGGAAACTGTGAGTGTGGGCGGGAAGAAGGTCACCGCGTGGAGGGACACCGGAGCACAAGTGTCAGCTATCCATGCTTCCTTAGTGGACCCCAATTTAATCAACCCAGAGATCCAAGTGACGATTCAACCCTTCAAGTCCAACTCTTTCAATTTGCCTACAGCCAAGTTGCCTGTCCAGTACAAGGGCTGGTCAGGAATGTGGACTTTTGCAGTCTATGATGATTATCCCATCCCCATGCTGTTGGGGGAAGACTTGGCCAATCATGTGAAGCAGGCCAAGAGGGTGGGAATGGTCACCCGCAGCCAGGCTAAACAAGCCGTGAGGCCTAGCTCTGTTCCGGAAACTTCTATCAGGACCCAGTCAGAGGTGATGGACCCGGACCCCAGGCCAATGTCTGCAACAGCAGTAGTGGATCCAGTCCCAGAGACCCAGACGGAACCAGTCCCAGAACCGGAACCAGCCGAACAACCAACACCAGACCCCGTGCCAGCACTGAATCCAGTACTTGCAACCTCAACACCAGAGGGCCCCACTGAACCTGAACTGGCAGCAGCCGATAACCCTACACAAGAGGCTCAGCCGGAGCCTGAATCCCAACATAGTGCACCAGCGGAGAGCGGTTCACAGTCAACAGAAACAGCTCCATCCCCTATATCGCTTCCAGAGGGACCAAGCCTAGGTCCACAATCCAATGAGGGACTGATGTCTCCAGCATCAAGGGAACAGTTCCAGACCGAACAGGAAGCAGATGAAAGCCTCCAGAGAGCTTGGACGGCGGCACGGAGCAACCCACTGCCTCTCAGCTCTTCTAATCGATCCAGGTTTGTTATAGAAAGAGGACTTTTATACAAGGAAACTCTTTCTGGTGGACACCAGGAAGACTGGCATCCTCAGAGACAGTTGGTAGTTCCAACTAAATACCGGGCCAAGCTCTTGAGCTTAGCCCATGATCACCCTAGTGGCCATGCTGGGGTGAACAGGACCAAAGACCGTTTGGGGGGGTCATTCCACTGGGAGGGAATGGGCAAGGATGTTTCTACCTATGTCCAGTCTTGTGAGGTGTGCCAAAGAGTGGGAAAACCCCAAGACCAGGTCAAAGCCCCTCTCCAGCCACTCCCCATCATTGAAGTTCCATTTCAGCGAGTAGCTGTGGATATTCTGGGTCCTTTTCCGAAAAAGACACCCAGAGGAAAGCAGTACATACTGACTTTCATGGATTTTGCCACCCGATGGCCGGAAGCAGTAGCTCTAAGCAACACCAGGGCTAAAAGTGTGTGCCAGGCACTAGCAGACATTTTTGCCAGGGTAGGTTGGCCCTCCGACATCCTCACCGATGCAGGGACTAATTTCCTGGCAGGAACTATGAAAAACCTTTGGGAAGCTCATGGGGTAAATCACTTGGTTGCCACTCCTTACCATCATCAAACAAATGGCATGGTGGAGAAGTTTAATGGAACTTTGGGGGCCATGATACGTAAATTTGTAAATGAGCACTCCAATGATTGGGACCTAGTGTTGCAGCAGTTGCTCTTTGCCTACAGAGCTGTACCACATCCCAGTTTAGGGTTTTCCCCATTTGAACTTGTATATGGCCGTGAGGTTAAGGGGCCATTGCAGTTGGTGAAGCAGCAATGGGAGGGATTTACACCGTCTCCAGGAACTAACATTCTGGACTTCGTAACCAACCTACAAAACAGCCTCCGAACCTCTTTAGCCCTTGCTAGAGAAAACTTACAGGATGCTCAAAAAGAGCAAAAAGCCTGGTATGATAAGCATGCCAGAGAGCGTTCCTTCAAAGTAGGAGACCAGGTCATGGTCTTAAAGGCGCTCCAGGCCCATAAAATGGAAGCATCGTGGGAAGGGCCATTCATGGTCCAGGAGCGCCTGGGAGCTGTTAATTATCTCATAGCATTCCCCACCTCCAACCGAAAGCCTAAGGTGTACCATATTAATTCTCTAAAGCCCTTTTATTCCAGAGAATTAAAGGTTTGTCAGTTTACAGCCCAGGGAGGAGACGACGCTGAGTGGCCTGAAGGTGTTTACTACGAAGGGAAATGTGCTGGTGGTGTGGAAGAGGTGAACCTCTCCATGACCCTTGGGCGTATGCAGCGACAGCAGATCCAGGAGCTGTGCACTAGCTACACGCCAACGTTCTCAGCCACCCCAGGACTGACTGAACGGGCATACCACTCCATTGACACAGGTAATGCTCACCCAATTAGGGTCCAACCTTACCGGGTGTCTCCTCAAGCTAAAACTGCTATAGAACGGGAGATCCAGGATATGTTACAGATGGGGGTAATCCGCCCCTCTGAAAGTGCATGGGCATCTCCAATGGTTCTAGTTCCCAAACCAGATGGGGAAATACGTTTTTGCGTGGACTACCGTAAGCTAAATGCTGTAACTCGCCCAGACAACTATCCAATGCCACGCACAGATGAACTATTAGAGAAACTGGGACGGGCCCAGTTCATCTCTACCTTGGACTTAACCAAGGGGTACTGGCAGGTACCGCTAGATGAATCTGCCAAGGAAAGGTCAGCCTTCATCACACATCTCGGGCTGTATGAATTTAATGTACTCCCTTTCGGGCTGCGAAATGCACCCGCCACTTTCCAAAGACTTGTAGATGGTCTCCTAGCAGGATTAGGAGAATATGCAGTCGCCTACCTTGACAATGTGGCCATATTTTCGGATTCCTGGGCAGACCACCTGGAACATCTACAAAAAGTCCTTGAGTGCATAAGGGAGGCAGGACTAACTGTTAAGGCTAAGAAGTGTCAAATAGGCCTAAACAGAGTGACTTACCTTGGACACCAGGTGGGTCAAGGAACTATCAGCCCCCTACAGGCCAAAGTGGATGCTATCCAAAAGTGGCCTGTCCCAAAGTCAAAGAAACAGGTTCAATCCTTCTTAGGCTTGGCTGGTTATTACAGACGATTTGTACCACACTACAGCCAAATCGCTGCCCCACTGACAGACCTAACCAAAAAGAAACAGCCAAATGCTGTTCAGTGGACCGGAAAGTGTCAGAAGGCCTTTAACAAGCTTAAAGCGACACTCATGTCTGACCCTGTACTAAGGGCCCCAGACTTTGACAAACCGTTCCTAGTAACCACAGATGCATCTGAGCGTGGTGTGGGAGCAGTTTTAATGCAGAAAGGACCTGATCAAGAATTCCACCCTGTAGTGTTTCTCAGCAAAAAACTGTCTGAGAGGGAAAGCAACTGGTCAGTCACTGAAAAAGAATGTTACGCCATTGTCTACGCTCTGGAAAAGCTACGCCCATATGTTTGGGGACGGCGTTTCCACCTGCAAACCGACCATGCTGCACTGAAGTGGCTTCACACCGTCAAGGAAACTAACAAAAAACTTCTTCGGTGGAGTTTAGCTCTCCAAGATTTTGATTTCGACATCCAACACATCTCAGGAGCTTCTAACAAAGTGGCTGATGCACTCTCCCGTGAAAGTTTCCCAGAATCAACTGGTTAAAATCGTCCTTGAGATGTGGAAAATATTGTTAGTCTTTATGTACTTGGTAGTATATTTAGAGATGCATGTGTCTTATTAACTCTGTTTTTCCTAGAGCTCCAGGAAGAAATCCCAGCCAGTGTTTCACCCTAGCTGAGATTTGGGGGGCATGTCATAAATATAAAGGGAAGGGTAAACCCCTTTGAAATCCCTCCTGGCCAGGGGAAAGCTCCTCTCACCTGTAAAGGGTTAAGAAGCTAAAGGTAACCTCGCTGGCACCTGACCAAAATGACCAATGAGGAGACAAGATACTTTCAAAAGCTGGGAGGAGGGAGAGAAACAAAGGGTCTGTGTCTGTCTGTATGCTGCTTCTTGCCAGGGACAGAACAGGAATGGAGTCTTAGAACTTTTAGTAAGTAATCTAGCTAGGTATGTGTTAGATTATGATTTCTTTAAATGGCTGAGAAAAGCATTGTGCTGAATAGAATAACTATTTCTGTCTGTGTATCTTTTTTGTAACTTAAGGTTTTGCCTAGAGGGGTTCTCTATGTTTTGGAATCTAATTACCCTGTAAGATATCTACCATCCTGATTTTACAGGGGGGATTTCTTTATTTCTATTTACTTCTATTTTTTATTAAAAGTCTTCTTGTAAAAAACTGAATGCTTTTTCATTGTTCTCAGATCCAAGGGTTTGGGTCTGTGGTCACCTATGCAAATTGGTGAGGCTTTTTATCCAACATTTCCCAGGAGAGGGGGGGTGCAAGTGTTGGGAGGATTGTTCATTGTTCTTAAGATCCAAGGGTCTGGGTCTGTAGTCACCTAGACAAATTGGTGAGGCTTTTTACCAAACCTTGTCCAGGAAGTGGGGTGCAAGGTTTTGGGAAGTATTTTGGGGGGAAAGACGCGTCCAAACAGCTCTTCCCCAGTAACCAGTATTAGTTTGGTGGTGGTAGCGGCCATTCCAAGGATAACGGGTGTAATATTTTGTACCTTGGGGAAGTTTTGACCTAAGCTGGTAAAGATAAGCTTAGGAGGTTTTTCATGCAGGTCCCCACATCTGTACCCTAGAGTTCAGAGGGGGGAGGAACCTTGACAGCCCACATCTTGAATACTGTGTACAGATGTGGTCCCCTCATCTCAAAAAAGATATAATGGCATTAGAAAAGGTTCAGAGAAGGGCAACTAAAATGATTAGTGGTTTGGAATGGGTCCCATATGAGGAGAGATTAAAGAGGCTAGGAATTTGCAGCTTGGAAAAGAGGAGACTAAGGGGGGATATGATAGAGGTATATAAAATCATCAGTGGTGTGGAGAAAGTGAATAAGGAAAAGTTATGTACTTGTTCCCATAATATAAGAACTAGGGGCCACCAAATGAAATTAATGGGTAGCAGGTTTAAAACAAATAAAAGGAAGTTCTTCTTCACTCAGCACACAGTCAATCTGTGGAACTCCTTGTCTCAGGAGGTTGTGAATCATAGAACCATAGAATCATAGCATATCAGGGTTGGAAGGGACGTCAGGAGGTCATCTAGTCCAACCCCCTGCTCAAAGCAGGACCAATCCCCAACTAAATTATCCCAGCCAGGGCTTTGTCAAGCCTGACCTTAAAAACTTCTAAGGAAGGAGATTCCACCTCCTCCCTAGGTAACGCATTCCAGTGTTTCACCACTCTCCTAGTGAAAAAGTTTTTCCTAATATCCAACCTAAACCTCCTCCACTGCAATTTGAGACCATTACTCCTTGTTCTGTCATCTGCTACCACTGTCTAGATCACAGTCTAGATCCATCCTCTTTGGAACTCCCTTTCAGGTAGTTGAAAGCAGCTATCAAATCCCTCCTCATTCTTCTCTTCTGCAGACTAAACAATCCCAGTTCCCTCAGCCTCTCCTCATAAGTCATGTGTTCCAGTCCCCTAATCATTTTTGTTGCCCTCCGCTGGACGTTTTCCAATTTTTCCACATCCTTCTTCTAGTTTGGGGCCCAAAACTGGACACAGTACTCCAGATGAGGCCTCACCAATGTCAAATAGAGGGGAATGATCATGTCCCTCGATCTGCTGGCAATGCCCCTACTTATACATCCCAAAATGCCATTGGCCTTCTTGGCAACAAGGGCACACTGTTGACTCATATCCAGCTTCTCGTCCACTGCAACCCCTAGGTCCTTTTCTGCAGTACTGCTGCCTAGCCATTCAGTCCATAGTCTGTAGCGGTGCATGGGATTCTTCCGTCCTAAATGCAGGACTCTGTACTTGTCCTTGTTGAACCTCATCAGATTTCTTTTGGCCCAATCCTCTAATTTATCTAGGTCCCTCTGTATCTTATTCCTACCCTCCAGCATATCTACCTCTCCTCCCAGTTTAGTGTCATCTGCAAACTTGCGGAGGGTGCAATCCACACCATCCTCCTGATCATTTATGAAGATGTTGAACAAAACTGGCCCCAGGACCGACCCCTGGGGCACTCCACTTGATATTGGCTGCAAACTAGACATGGAGCCATTGATCACTACCCGTTGAGCCCGACGATCTAGCCAACTGTCTATCCACCTTATAGTCCATTCATCCAGCCCATACTTCTTTAACTTGCTGGCAAGAATACTGTGGGAGACAGTGTCAAAAGCTTTGCTAAAGTCAAGGAATAACACATCCACTCCTTTCCCCTCATCCACGGAGCCAATTATCTCATTGTAGAAGGCAATTAGATTAGTCAGGCATGACTTGCCCTTGGTGAATCCATGCTGACTGTTCCTGATCACTTTCCTCTCATCTAAGTGCTTCAGAATTGATTCCTTGAGGACCTGCTCCATGATTTTTCCAGGGACTGAGGTAAGGCTGACTGGCCTGTAGTTCCCAGGATCCTCCTTCTTCCCTTTTTTAAAGATGGGCACTACATTAGCCTTTTTGCAGTCATCCGGGACTTCCCCAGATCGCCATGAGTTTTCAAAGATAATGGCCAATGGCTCTGCAATCACATCCGTCAACTCCATTAGCACTCTCTGATGCAGTACATCCGGCCCCATGGACTTGTTCTCATCCAGCTTTTCTAAATAGTCCCAAACCACTTCTTTCGCCACAGAGGGCTGGTCACTTCCTCCCCATGCTGTGCTGCCCAGTGCAGTAGTCTGGGAGCTGACCTTGTTCGTGAAGACAGAGGCAAAAAAAGCATTGAGTATGTTAGCTTTTTCCACATCCTCTCTCACTCGGTTGCCTCCCTCATTCAGTAAGGGCCCACACTTTCCTTGACTTTCTTCTTGTTGCTAACATACCTGAAGAAACCCTTCTTGTTACTCTTAACATCTCTTGCTAGCTGCAACTCCAGGTGTGATTTGGCCTTCCTGGTTTCACTACTGCATGCCCGAGTAATATTTTTATACTCTTCTCTAGTCATTTGTCCAATCTTCCACTTCTTGTAAGTTTCTTTTTTGTGTTTAAGATAAGCAAGTGAAGGCTAGGACTATACCAGGGTTTAAAAGAGAACTGGATAAATTCATGGAGGTTAAGTCCATTAATGGCTATTAGCCAGGATGGGTAAGGAATGGTGTCCCTGTCCTCTGTTTGTGAGTGGGTGGAGATGGATGGCAGGAGAGAGACCACTTGATCATTACCCTGTTAGGTTCAGTCCCTCTGGGCCACCCGGCATTGGCCACTGTCGGTAGACAGGATACTGGGCTGGATGGACCTTTGGTCTGACCCACTATGGCCATTCTTATGTTCTTATTCTTATGTTTCATGTGCAGTTGTGCAGGGTTTTTCACAAATAACCCATAAACAGGTTTCCATATAGAATGATGGAAGCTCAGATGATTCTACCTGAAACCTAAAGGCTAAACTTTGTCTCCCCTCATACAGATGTCCTCTTTTTCTGCAACAGGACAAGGAAACTCCCTGCGATTTCCTCTCATCTTTCAGAGACAAAGAATTAAAATGTTAGCTCTGTTTTAAATATAAAGTGTGTAAAAGTCAATAAACGGCTCCTTTTAAAATACAGATTAATCATTATTGCTGTCCTGTACAAACATCTGAAACCATCAAGTTATTTGTTATGATCTTTCCCCGTTGATTTGTTTCATACTGGTGGTTATTAAAGAGATAGTTAATATGACTATTAGCTAAAAATCTAGGTATGTCCCTTGATAACAGGCTCTTTCCTTTTGAGTCCTGCACACAAATAGGTTGTCATGAGTACATACCACTGATGGATTCTTAAGAGTCTCCCACAGTTCTTTCAGTGGGGTTCATTGTGGCAGAGCTGTGACCTTGGCAATGTGTTCATGCCAGGGAGCAAAGTAGCATAGCTTCCCCCTTGACTTCCCTGCGTGGGCTTTCAACATAAGGGTTTCCAGTGCCATCAGCAGCACTGGCGAACCCCAGGCCTTGTGCTCAGGGATTGCTAGAAGGGAAGGGATTGCAGCTAGCTCCTGCACCAGGCGTTCTGGGAAGAGGCTCTCACACAAATGTATGCGCCCAGACAGGTCTGGCAGGGGTAACTGGTGGAAGCTAATAACCCACCAGAAACTCCACCTCCCCTGAGGTATGGCCCCGCCCTCATTCAGCTCTGTAGATGAACTGGGACACTGCTACCCACACTCCTGTATCATCTATTCACTGTGAATACACTGCTTCTCGATGTCAACGAATTACAAAGCCGGCAATGCACAATTTGTCAAGAGATAAAAGAGGCAGATGGTGTGTTCATTTATTAAAACCCAGCCAGCTCTTTCTATAAGTTGCAGCTCTTTGCTTGTTCTTTAGGATTTACATTTTAAACGATCAGGGATCTAATAAGCCAGCATGGCATCTCATTATCAAAGATGTATCTTCAGGACTCTACCTGAAGGGAAAGTTGTGGGTTTTTCCACTTCGTATCCCTCAGTTTAAATACCTGCTGGTTTGTTTCATCTCTGCTTTCTACTTCAAAGTTTTCCAGCCCCAGGAGTGTAGCTTTTCACTCCGCTAGCCAGTGAAACGCAAGCTCAAAAACTTTCAGCTGGATGCAAACACCAAGCAGCTAAGAAGACATCCTTGGTTTATGAAGCTTGGGCTTTCTCGTCAGAAATGTTTAATTAGTGTTTAAGCAAATATCTCTATTTGATGCTCAGAATGGGGGAGGGGGAGGAGAGCCAAGCATGCTTTGTGGGTTTACAGCTCATTCTGGAAAGAAATTGAAGCTCATTTGGTTTCTCTCTTAAGCAGATGTCATGACTGTAGCTACGACTCATATGTGAGATGCTGAGAACAATAGGGGAGACTAGGACCATCCATCCTCTCTGTGCAGAGCAGGTGCAGTGCAACAATTAAGGCATAATCAGAGCATCCTCCTGCTGCTTTCCCAATCAACATTCAGGTAATAATAGCTTTATAGATTAAATAGCAAGTTGCAACTAAGTTAGGTAACTGCACAATAAAAAACAATATTGATGTTTAAAGGAATTAGGTAAACCTAGTCAGTGAAGCATGCATCTCATTCATATCAATCTCCAGCCAGGGACTAGCTGTTCCAGTTATCGATTCAATCATTTGCTTGCCTAAGTATTTTACTTCCCTCTGTGCAATCTCTCTTACCTCTTCCCCTCCCTCCAGCCTCCACCCTCCCTCCCACTTGCAGGTGCCACCTCTATTCCTCCTGACAGCTTCCCAGGAACAAAGCTAGAAAGCTGTTAGAGGCAAAACATGTTAATTACCTGAAATGTGCCACTAACCTCGATTGTCGCTGTGTGGTACTGCTACCTCCGCGGTTAAAACCAGGAGGCCCAGGAAAACATCGCAGTACTTGAAGATTATTCAGCAGTGATTCTCCATTCCTGGCTGCTAGAGGTCTGCTAGCAGGAGCGGGCAGGGCATCATGCCATGCCATGCTGGAAACGGCCAGGAAAAACAGCAGCTGAAAACATGACCGACCCCTCTTGTGTACCCATGGGGTGGGGATAAAGAGGGCATAATGCATCCTCACCCCTTATGGCTTTGCCCTGCTACCCATGGGGAGTGGGATAGCAGGGATAGCAGTCTCTGAGGAGCTGCTGCGTCCCTTGCATGTGGATGGCACGGGATAGAGAATCCTGTGCTGGTGCAATAGGGATACACCAGGAAGAGGGCTAGCATAGGGGAGGTTGTCCCCAGAGCTGGGGGAAACCAGGAGGTAGGATGTGATTCTCTGAGTCACAGTCTGCTCCCGGGACTGCTCCAGGGCAGCAGATCATGTTGCCTATCCATGGGCTTGTAACAGAGCCGCAACTGACCCCAATGAAGAGAGAGATCCTCTCCCCAGTGTGGTAAATCCAGGACAAACAGCTACAAAAAGGGAGGGGTAGTAATTAGCCCCACAGGATTAAAAGGCCTCTCCCTGTCCATTGAGGAGAACCAAGGGGAAATAAGGTTCAGCTGGAAAAGGGGTTGCTAGGGAGCTAATTAGGTTCAGCTGGCTCCAACTGCTGGAGACCTTTTTAAACCCTCTGGGGTGTGGAGGGGCAGTGGGGGGGGGGGATTGGTGAGAGCTCTGCTCTGCTCTTTGAGCATTGGCCTGCTAAACCCAGGGTTGTGAGTTCAATCCTTGAGGGGGCCATTTGGGATCTGGGGCAAAAATTGGGAATTGGCCCTGCTTCGAGCAAGGGGTTGGACTAGATGACCTCCTGAGGTCCCTTCCAACCCTTGTATTCTATGATTCTATGAAGCTGCCAGTAGGCTAAGGCAGCAAGACACCAAACCCGTCCAGGAAGGGAGGCTGCACTTCCTCCCAGAAGGGAAGGAAAGCAAGCACAAGGGACTGATCAGGGAAAGGAATAACCGGACCCTGTGCTACCTGTAAGGATTTGCCTTGCCCAAGCCGGTGTCTCCAAGGCTAAAAAGGACTGAATCTGCTGAGAACAGGTTTCAGAGTAGCAGTTGTGTTAGCTGTAGCTCACGAAAGCTTATGCTCAAATAAATTTGTTAGTCTCTAAGGTGCCACAAGTACTCCTTTTCTTTTTGAGGAGAACAAGGTACTTTGCCACATCAGACATAGTCAAACACAGTTTCAATCAGCACATTACTATTCCTAACCCCATTGTTTTGCTCACAGCTCCCATACCGTGAACAAGCTCCTCCTTCCATGCACATCAGGCGTCAGCCAATACTGCTAGGCCATGTATGCTCTAGGCCAATATCACTCCCAAGTATGCTCCCTTCTGAAGGCGTGTTGTAATCCCATGACATCACTTCTGGCACACAATGACAAAATTCACATGGGCTTTTGCAAACATCTGTATGTGCCAGGCAGTGCCTGTGAAACCTATTGCGTGCATAATCATTCACTTTCAGTAACTACCGTCACTGACTTCACAGATACAGCAGAGCAGCTCGCAGCAGGAGTTTGCCTGGGACTGGTAAGTATCCGAGTGTGTGTTTGTTTGCTTGCTGAGGAAGTATCCGAGCGTGTGTTTCCTGGGGGGGCAGTGTGAGAGCCTGAGTGAGTGTCTGATTGGCTGCTAGCCTGCAGGGGGCGGGCAGTAGGGTGTCTGTTTGTTTGCGTCAGGGAAGCCTGGCTGTTTAAAAATAGCCAGAGCTTCGCGAACCAGCTGAGGGGCGGCGAACCAGCTGAGCAGCGGGGGACAGCAGAGCAGCTCGCAGCAGGAGTTTGCCTGGGAGTTCGCCTGGGGTGAGCCCAGTGAGGTTTATGTCTTGCAAACTGCTCTGAGGAAGCTCGTAGTAGGAAGGTGATATGGAAGGGGGGGGTTCAGCTGTTGTGACCTGCACTGGATGTGCCATGTTTGTCTTTCTTCCACAGGACAGAAGCGACTTTGTCTGTACAAAGTGCAAGCTGGTCTCCATATTGGAAGAGAAGATTGAAGGTCTGGAGCAACAGATAACGACCCTGCGTTGCATACGAGAAACTGAGGATTTTCTAGACAAAACTCAGGATAGGCTTCTAGGGGCACAAAGCTCTAAAGATATAGAGCAGGTTGCACAGAGGAGCCAAGAGGCCAGTGAAGAAGCTTGGCAACATGTGACCTCCAGAAGAGGTAAGCGGAATGTCCGGGTTCCAGTAACACAGACACAGGTAACTAACCGCTTTCATGTTCTCTCCACAGGTACCGTTGCGGAGAGTGGACCAGATGATATGTCTGGGGCGAGAAAGCAGAAGGAGACTCCGCTGGTTGGAAGGCATGAGATGCGATGTCCTGAGGTTGGGGGTTCCACGACCACCACTCCCAAGAGGAGAAGGCGGGTGGTGGTGGTCGGGGACTCTCTCCTCCGGGGGACTGAGTCATCTATCTGCCGCCCTGACCGGGAAAACCGAGAAGTCTGCTGCTTGCCGGGGGCTAAGATTCGCGATGTGACGGAGAGACTGCCGAGACTCATCAAGCCCTCGGATCGCTACCCCTTCCTGCTTCTCCACGTGGGCACCAATGATACTGCCAAGAATGACCTTGAGCGGATCACTGCGGACTATGTGGCTCTAGGAAGAAGGATAAAGGAGCTGGAGGCACAAGTGGTGTTCTCGTCCATCCTCCCCTTGGAAGGAAAAGGCCTGGGTAGGGACCGTCGAATCGTGGAAGTCAACGAATGGCTACGCAGGTGGTGTCGGAGAGAAGGCTTTGGATTCTTTGACCATGGGATGGTGTTCCATGAAGGAGGAGTGCTGGGCAGAGATGGGCTCCATCTTACGAAGAGAGGGAAGAGCATCTTCGCGAGCAGGCTGGCTAACCTAGTGAGGAGGGCTTTAAACTAGGTTCACCGGGGGAAGGAGACCAAAGTCCTGAGGTAAGTGGGAAAGCGGGATACCGGGAGGAAGCACAGGCAGGAATGTCTGTGAGGGGAGGGCTCCTGCCTCATACTGGGAATGAGGGGCGATCAACAGGTTATCTCAAGTGCTTATATACAAATGCACAAAGCCTTGGAAACAAGCAGGGAGAACTGGAGGTCCTGGTGATGTCAAGGAACTATGACGTGATCGGAATAACAGAGACTTGGTGGGATAACTCACATGACTGGAGTACTGTCATGAATGGTTATAAACTGTTCAGGAAGGACAGGCAGGGCAGAAAAGGTGGGGGAGTTGCATTGTATGTAAGGGAGCAGTATGACTGCTCAGAGCTCCGGTACGAAACTGCAGAAAAACCTGAGTGTCTCTGGATTAAGTTTAGAAGTGTGTGCAACAAGAGTGATGTAGTGGTGGGAGTCTGCTATAGACCACCGGACCAGGGGGATGAGGTAGATGAGGCTTTCTTCCGGCAGCTCACGGAAGCTACTAGATCGCATGCCCTGATTCTCATGGGTGACTTTAATTTTCCTGATATCTGCTGGGAGAGCAATACAGCGGTGCATAGACAATCCAGGAAGTTTTTGGAAAGCGTAGGGGACAATTTCCTGGCGCAAGTGCTAGAGGAGCCAACTAGGGGGGGCGCTTTTCTTGACCTGCTGCTCACAAACCGGGTAGAATTAGTGGGGGAAGCAAAAGTGGATGGGAATCTGGGAGGCAGTGACCATGAGTTGGTTGAGTTCAGGATCCTGACACAGGGAAGAAAGGTAAGCAGCACGATACGGACCCTGGACTTCAGGAAAGCAGACTTCGACTCCCTCAGGGAACGGATGGCCAGGATCCCCTGGGGGACTAACTTGAAGGGGAAAGGAGTCCAGGAGAGCTGGCTGTATTTCAAGGAATCCCTGTTGAGGTTACAGGGACTCCCGATGAGTCGAAAGAATAGTAAATATGGCAGGCGACCAGCCTGGCTTAATGGTGAAATCTTAGCGGATCTTAAACATAAAAAAGAGGCTTACAAGAAGTGGAAGATTGGACATATGACCAGGGAAGAGTATAAAAATATTGCTCGGGCATGTAGGAATGATATCAGGAGGGCCAAATCGCACCTGGAGCTGCAGCTAGCCAGAGATGTCAAGAGTAACAAGAAGGGTTTCTTCAGGTATGTTGGCAACAAGAAGAAAGCCAAGGAAAGTGTGGGCCCCTTACTGAATGAGGGAGGCAACCTAGTGACAGAGGATGTGGAAAAAGCTAATGTTCTCAATGCTTTTTTTGCCTCTGTTTTCACTAACAAGGTCAGCTCCCAGACTGCTGCGCTGGGCATCGCAAAATGGGGAAGAGATGGCCAGCCCTCTGTAGAGGTGGTTAGGGACTATTTAGAAAAGCTGGACGTGCACAAGTCCATGGGGCCGGACGAGTTGCATCCGAGAGTGCTGAAGGAATTGGCAGCTGTGATTGCAGAGCCATTGGCCATTATCTTTGAAAACTCGTGGCGAACGGGGGAAGTCCCGGATGACTGGAAAAAGGCTAATGTAGTGCCAATCTTTAAAAAAGGGAAGAAGGAGGATACTGGGAACTACAGGCCAGTCAGCCTCACCTCAGTCCCTGGAAAAATCATGGAGCAGGTCCTCAAAGAATCAATCCTGAAGCACTTGCATGAGAGGAAAGTGATCAGGAACAGCCAGCATGGATTCACCAAGGGAAGGTCATGCCTGACTAATCTAATCGCCTTTTATGATGAGATTACTGGTTCTGTGGATGAAGGGAAAGCAGTGGATGTATTGTTTCTTGACTTTAGCAAAGCTTTTGACACGGTCTCCCACAGTATTCTTGTCAGCAAGTTAAGGAAGTATGGGCTGGAAGAATGCACTACAAGGTGGGTAGAAAGCTGGCTAGATTGTCGGGCTCAACGGGTAGTTATCAATGGTTCCATGTCTAGTTGGCAGCCGGAATCAAGTGGAGTGCCCCAAGGGTCGGTCCTGGGGCCGGTTTTGTTCAATATCTTCATAAATGATCTGGAGGATGGTGTGGATTGCACTCTCAGCAAATTTGCGGATGATACTAAACTGGGAGGAGTGGTAGATACGCTGGAGGGGAGAGATAGGATACAGAAGGACCTAGACAAATTGGAGGATTGGGCCAAAAGAAATCTGATGAGGTTCAATAAGGATAAGTGCAGGGTCCTGCACTTAGGACGGAAGAACCCAATGCACAGCTACAGATTAGGGACCGAATGGCTAGGCAGCAGTTCTGCGGAAAAGGACCTAGGGGTGACAGTGGACGAGAAGCTGGATATGAGTCAGCAGTGTGCCCTTGTTGCCAAGAAGGCCAATGGCATTTTGGGATGTATAAGTAGGGGCATAGCGAGCAGATCGAGGGACGTGATCGTTCCCCTCTATTCGACATTGGTGAGGCCTCATCTGGAGTACTGTGTCCAGTTTTGGGCCCCACACTTCAAGAAGGATGTGGATAAATTGGAGAGAGTCCAGCGAAGGGCAACAAAAATGATTAGGGGTCTGGAACACATGAGTTATGAGGAGAGGCTGAGGGAGCTGGGATTGTTTAGCCTGCAGAAGAGAAGAATGAGGGGGGATTTGATAGCTGCTTTCAACTACCTGAAAGGGGGTTCCAAAGAGGATGGCTCTAGACTGTTCTCAATGGTAGCAGATGACAGAACGAGGAGTAATGGTCTCAAGTTGCAGTGGGGGAGGTTTAGATTGGATATTAGGAAAAACTTTTTCACTAAGAGGGTGGTGAAACACTGGAATGCGTTACCTAGGGAGGTGGTAGAATCTCCTTCCTTAGAGGTTTTTAAGGTCAGGCTTGACAAAGCCCTGGCTGGGATGATTTAACTGGGATTTGGTCCTGCTTCGAGCGGGGGGTTGGACTGGATGGCCTTCTGGGGTCCCTTCCAACCCTTATATTCTATGATTCTATGATACCTATTTCCATCCCCAGATGTGGGCTTGGCACACACAAACAGGTACACACACAAAGAAAGAGAAAGCTCGAACTCTTCCTCTCTTCTCTCCCTGCCTTTCTTTTCCTAATTATTTGGATTCATTTCCCCATTCCTGCTATTCCCTTCCTGTGACCCCAATTTAAAACCAAACCAAGTGGCCTCCACCCAACAAAATGCACAACTGACAAAGCCATTTCTGTCATCGCCATGTTCCTTTGCTTCTGTGTTCTCTTCAAGTGTTTGTGTTTTTAAGATTGCATTTTCGGTAGAATAGGGATCCTCTGTCTCTGGGTTTGTACAGCACCTCACGCAATACAGACCCAATCATAATTGGTGTTTGGGGGACACTACCAATTAGTTATTAATATTATTTACATGATATAATAATATTAAACTATTACAACAATAAATTAATAACATAGTATTAGAAGCCTGTTTTACAATGTGGCACATTTGCAGTGAGTAGATGATATCGGGGTGGGATGAAGGGAGGGGGAGTATCAACAAGCAAGCCAAGTTTTCCTCCTCTCACTCCTTTTCCAAATGAAACTCAACCACCCTGTGTGATACCTGACTCAGGAAAGGATTTTTGAGGAGAGGAAATGTTATAACGGGCAGAGGAAAAGTAACACGGAATTAGCAGAGGTAAGATATTTATTTCAGGAAAATGCAAACTGAGGACAGAAATCAATTGTGAGTAAACAGCAGAAGAAAGGAACCTCTTTGCCTTGTCAGAAGCTTTGTGGGAGAGAGCCTTCAATCAGAAATGATACTGATACTAAATTATCCCTAGATCTGATCTAGCTTCTAATAATTGAAAACTCCCACTGCTGGAACAGACCAGTTTGCTGAATGACCACTAATTTCTCAGACTGGGTATTAAGCAGATGAAACTACTGCATGTATCTAATCAGATCTGAATTTTTATTCTCTGGTACATCACATCCAACGTTGTGTTATGATTATAAATGATCACATCACGTTCTGTGGCATGCATAGATGAGATGTGGGCTTTCCTTAATGCAGTCATATAGCTCTTCTTTTTTCACAGCTGTGATTACTTGTACTGTAGCTAGATTTCCAGAAAAATATACAAGAAGAGGTGTTACAGTTCTCCTTGTTGCCTTGGCATAGAAAATTTAACACTTTAAGCCCCTGGATACTGCTGATCTCTATCCATAATTATTAGAAACATAGACATGTAGGACTGGAAGGCACCTCGAGAAGTCATCTAGTGCAGACCCTTGTACTGAGACTGGACCAAGTAAACGGAGACCATCCCTGACAGGTGTTTGTCCAACCTGTTCTTAAAAACCTCCAATGACAGGGATTCCACAATTCCCTTTGGAAGCCTATTCCAGAGTCTAACTACATGGATAGTTAGAAAGTTTTTCCTAATTTCTAACGTAAATCTCCCTTGTTGCATATTAAGCCCATTACTGCTTGTCCTACCTTCAGTGGACATGCAGAATAATTGATCACCACCCTCTTTTGACTGGACATATATAGCCTGAAGACTATTATCAGGGTCCCCCTTGATGTTTTCTCAAGACTAAGAAGACTGATGGGGGCCCTAATGATGAGAGGTATTTGACATTTAACACTATCATGTAAAGAGAGGCTCTTTATTTCCTATTTTTCTCTTCCCTTTTGGGCATATCTTCTTTTTGTCTTAAATGAAACACATAGTTAGGCAGAATGTATTTGCCTAAATTATAATGTGATCAGGATACTGGCTTTTAAGACCTCTATTCAGATGAAAAATGCCAAAGGATTATTAACGGCTGCAACTGGGCAAGACTGCAGCTCTATGCTTCACTTTTAAAAAGGCTCCTCCAGTAACAGAGTGCCCCTTACTCTGGGGCTAGGGAATTTCTTCAGTGACTGACTGGCTCTTTAAGGAAATGTGTTATGTGGTTGCTTGATTTCCCTCTTATTTAATCTTGCTAGCAGATCAGGTCAAAAATTAGATGGCTTTTCAGGAAAATTTCCTTTTTTCATCAACATACAACAAAAATTTTCTGCAGAAAATCAAATGCCAGAAAAAATTCAGCCAACTGTATTGTCCAGGTACTTAAATGGCTCCCTTCACTATAAAACCTGACTATATGTCAAAAGAGTAATTTATGCTCTTGCTCAATCACCAGATATTGATGGAGGAAACAAGGGGTATCTGTGTTATGCAGGAGGTCAGACTAGATTATCAGAATATTCCCTCCTGGCCTTAAAACCTAAGAATGTGTGAAAATTAAAACATGACATCGTGACTAAGCAGGTCGTCACAATCTGTTTAGACAAATACTTATAACTGAGTAGCTTTGAGCCATATTCTCTGCTTATGTAAACTGGGGGAATTCCACTAAATTGAGTGAAGCTGTTTTCAAATACATGACCAGACAGTCTAGTCCTTCATTTTTAGTACTATCTCCTGAGAAAGTAAGACGAGGCAGGCTGAAGCATGAGGAAGAATGTGGATGAGGGATCTTTTGTAGCACTTTAGATCCCTGTAAAGACAAAGAGTTGTTCATTCGTTTCTCTAGCCTCATTCTGTAGAATACGTGGAAGAACACCAGTCACAAAATAGTCTGCAGGCTACTCATAGCATATAAATAGCTCTGCTGAAAGCATAACATAAGCTCTTCTGTGCTTTTTTGGCACAGCCAAGCTAAAATAAAAGTTAATTATCAAATACATTTGTTAAAAAACTAAAGGTTATTTCCTAATAACTTTTTATTCTGGCTCTGATGAGGAACAGCGACAACAGCTTGCATTATATTCTATGCTCTCTGAAGAGTTATTTAGGACTCTCCAAAGGGGTGCTTTCTGAATTGGTGTTCCTCCATTTGCTCTGCAAAAGCAGAGAGGCTAAAATAAATACAAATGCATAAAGAATGGCACAAGCACGCAGCTTTTCCATGCACAGTGTGAGCAAGGACTTTTAATTAGAATTGATTTTATTTAACAGAGACAGAACAAGAAGGGGAAAAAAAGGTGAAACCTCCATATGAGAGCACAGTGTATGTGTCTCCTCAGTACAAGGCTATCTCTGAACACAAAATTTCAGCTGCCTGTATAGCAGGGAGGGAGACTTCTTTCCATTTAAAGATGCAGGGCACATAAAATAAGTCACAACATAAACCACAGCATACATGGTACCCCGAGCTATTCAAGTCTCTCTTTCCTTTATCCTATGTAAAATGTCTTATTTTCACACTGGACAAAGAATCAATCTGAAACCTGTGTGTTGTTTCCCCAAACACTTGATACTACAAAGGGACAACTCTACAACGTTAATTGTAAATGTGTGTTTGTAGCTACAGTGTTTAGATTTGGTGTATGTGTCCATTTTAGGGTTCATTGTGCTTGGGTTTTTGTAATGAGGCCATTTCCCCATTCCCTCTGTCTGTGCCCAGTTTTTGCTGGAGTGATGACAAGCACAGACGCTTGTAACATTCCTTCATGGTATCATAGTTCCACCTACCTCCCCCCATGTTGGCTTTAGGGGGTCTATTGGTAGGACATTCATGACACAGAAGCTCTGGGTCAGACATCTCTCTCTTACTAATAGTGACAGGGCAGTGCACTAACAAACATGGGGTAACACACTAGAGGTCTTAGTGCAGTGAGAGAGAAGGGGCTTCAGATAGCTTTGTTCCAAGCCATTTGGTATATCACAAAGGAGCCATTTCATGGCAAACCCAGATGACAGACCAGAGATTTTCATAGAGGTTATGGTTAGAAGGGACCATTAGATTATTTAGTCTGACCTCCTGGGTATAGCTCAAACCATAAAATTTCACCCAGTTTCCTCTATACTGAGCAAAGCAGTTCAGCTTTCAGGAGACTAAAATTTTCTGTGCCACAGGTAGACAACAGGAGAGACCAAGATGCCAACAGTTCTCAATGCCCCTGCAATGGCAAAGAATTAATTAGGTGAGATATGCTCAGATGAATTGGTCCTGCTTCGAGCAGGGGGTTGGACTGGATGGCCTTCTGGGGTCCCTTCCAACCCTGATGTTCTATGATTCTATGATTTCAGCAGGTGACCCATGTCCCATACTGCAGAAGAAGGCAAAAATGTCTCTGCTGATCTTACTGAGGAAAAACGTCCTTCATCAGTTTGACTCTGAGCATGTGAGCAAGATGCACCAGCCAGGCATCTAAGGAAGGTTGTGATGGATTACAGAGCAATTCTCTGAAATGAAGTGAAATAGAGGAACATCAGAAAAGTATCACACAAAAAAAGTTTTTACATTGCATCCCTCATTCTCCTTCCCTTTCCCTCTCCCAAATTCACCCCAGGTATAACTCCATGGAGGCCCCCAGTTGGGTGAGCTATATGTAAATAGCTGTGATGTGAAAGCACCTGGCTGTTTCATTCCATGTTTTGTGGGGGTGGGGGAGGTTGGATTCTCAGATTGCCTTGTGATCCCGAGGGAAGAGGGGGTGCAGAGACTGACACTGAGCTAGAGACCTTCAGAAGTGCACAGATGGATGCCTCCAGCGTCTGCCAAGTTGGAAGGTCTCCTTCATCATGGTTCAAACTTCCCCATCTTGTGTAACATGCCAAGGTTGCTCAACTTCTAGTTGAGAAAGTGGAGGCCACTGTTCTTTTTGGATCTGTGAAGCTCAAGCAGACTAATCCAACATATTTTACCTTGACATGCAAAGGATGCTAACTATGTGATCTTGTGGGATTACTTGCCACCACAATTTGTCCCTTCGTGAATAAAGTTTTTCATAACAAACCAAACAAATGTGGTCCCAATACTCAGCTTATTGGTTTGCTCTACTTCCATCTCCCTTGATAGCTTGAATATCAGGAAAGTGTGGCATTCAGGAAAGTTTGACTGATCTGGCTAACATTCAGCCTGCTCTGTGGCAAAATTCAGAGAGTAGCCAGTGGGAGAAGAATTTCAAAACATCAACTTGTTTAATGAAAAGCAATCTAGGCAGGCTTCTCCTTCAGTTAATCCAGGGTGGTCTCACTGGGAATGCTTAAGATTTCTCTCTATGGGTCTTCAGCTCTTTTTTTTCTTCCCTATTCAGCTACTCTACTGAGAAATTCCTTTTCTCCAGTTGTGTAGGAAACAGCGATGCCTCTGAAGCTGGCTTTCAACAAGCTTGTACAGGAAATTGGGTGAGACCTCCCCACTAACATGCATTTCAAAGTATGGTCCTCCGTGCTCTCCCAGAAATTAAAGGAAACCTCCATCCTACTTGAGATGCCTTGGGGATCTCCGTCTGTCCATTCCTCTTCTCCATTTTCCAGCTAAAATGCACTACTGGTATAACTCCACTCAGTAGTTCTCAACCATAGGTCCAGGGCCCCCTGGAGGGCCACTAGAAGGCTTCAGGGGGTCGACCAAGCAGGGCCAGTGTTAGACTGGCTGGGGCCAGATGGAAAGCTGAAGCTCCACCACATCGGTATGGAGCCCAGGGTCTTGAACCCCATCACTCGGGGTTAAAACCGAAGCCTGAGCAATGCAGCTTAGTGGGGGCCCCCCTGTGGCATAGGGCCACAGGCAACTGCCCTGTTGGCTACCCCCTAACGCTGGCCCTGGCTTTTATATGCAGAAACACAGTTGTTGTGACACAGGTGGGACGTGGAGTTTCTATAGCATGTTGAGGGGGGGGGCCTCAGAAAGGAAAAGGTTGAGAACCCCGGACTTTGCCGACTTCACTGTGGTTACACCAAGGATGAATTTGGTCTAGTCGACACAAATCTGTGGGAGAACTTAGGAAGTTACCTTATGTGTGCAGTAAAGTGTATGTGCTGTTATTTTTAGAAAGCATAGCCATGCTGGCTTCTCTTTTACTGTGCCACCTTTGAGTTGCACTTGTAAAGAAATATACTCACCTCTAGAAGGACACATTCCCTTTGAAAAGCAATCTAATAATTTGAATGGAAGTTCTCACATTTCTGGAGTGACATCACCATGAACCTGTGACAGACCTATGTTTTATCTAGTCACATCACACAGTGGGAGAGATTTTGTGCTGTGACTCTTAGAGGCGTAGCACAGAGCTCTCAGCCCACGATGGGGTGGGGGTGGGGGTGGGGGGCGGTCAGGGGTCTTGAGCCACTTTTGCACACTCCTGATCCTGGGATGCTCTGTGACTCTTGGTGTAATTTAGACAGCCTTAGGAGCCTAGTCTAAGTTATGGCAACCTCCCCAGGCTGCCCTATGGGCTGCAGCTTTGTTCAGAATCTCTGCAGTGCTATATGTCCTGCCCACAATATGCTCCTCCCACTGACAGCCCCACCCTGGCACACCTACTGCGCCAAGGTTTTAGAGGGGTCCTCAGAAGGCAGCCTTATGGTTGATTGCCTCAATGCTTGCATAAATTTAACCCAGGGGGTTTGGTGCCCCTTTACATCACTCAGGCCCTTTTACCCAGTGTAAAGGAGCTGGAGCAGTTGGGAGTATTTCACCCTATGTCTATACATCTCTGTAGCTAGCCACACACACACAGAGCTACAAAATACATATTTATGTAATGCTACCATTTCAGATATATTGCTCAACGCCAACTTTCCAGGGTTGCATTGTACAAAGCCCTCCTCCTGGAGAGTTCCTAGCCTTTGTAACCCTTCTGCCTTGTGGTGTTGGCAGCAAAAAAGAGCTGGGTTCAATTTTCTAAGGTTTCCTCCTGCAAAATTTAAACACCAGCTCCAATCCCCACCCAGAAATTGAGAAACCTATATATAGCACTCTAGGCACCCTAGATAGGCAATACTTCCCCACTCACAAGCATTGAGTCCACTCTTTCAATTTCAGGCCTTTCTTTTTGACTTTTTTTCCATCTCCTTTCATTATCAATAATTAACCCTTGCCTAATTTTAAAAATTATTTAAACCCTTTCATTTCCTAATTTTATTTATTTCTTTATAAGGCTGGGATTTTCTATGATAGGATTTGGGTATGTAACTCTTCAGGTGCCTTTAAAAACCACAGCCTTAAACCCTTGTCTTTCCCCCCCTTACACAGTCCTAGTTTATTTGTTTAACGATCTATATTTTAACCTCTGCCTAATTTTTGAAAACTATTTTGCTGGCAATTTCTCTCCCCTGTAAGGTGCACGTTTGTCTTTGATTTTTTCTTTCTCCAATTCATTCCTGATTTTTAGGTTTACCTTTCCCGCACAACATTGGTTTGTATCAAATTTAACTGTCGTGAGATCTGCATCCAGATTCTTTATCTTTTCTTTATTCTTTATCTTCCTCAGTGTTACCATGAAACACTGTTTTAATAAACAGTTCATGCATGCACTTCCTGGCTTGTGAAAATGAGTCATAAGCAACTAGTTACACACCTGACCGACACAGAAATCCTTCCCTGAATGAGACATTGGCTCTTTGCTTACACCTCTGAACCTCTTGGTCACAACCAGGATCAGAAGAAGATATAGCGAGATACAACAGGAAGGTGGTTCTTACTGTATTAACAGTCCAAAGGTATAGAATAGACCGTAAGGGTCATCTAGTATAACCCCCTGCCAAAATGCAGGAAGGTAGTACCACAACAATCTATTCTGATTCTCACACATTCTTTTACACAAAGTAAAACTATTTCCCCATGTTTATTCCCCACCACCGCCCCCCACTGTTCCTCAGACATTGTCAACTGCTGGAAATGGCCCACCTTGATTATCACTACAAAAGGTCTCCCCCCTCCCCGCTCTTCTGCTGGTAATAGCTCACCTTACCTGATCACTCTCGTTACAGTGTGTATGGTAACACCCATTGTTTCATGTTCTCTGTGTATATAAATCTCCTCACTGTATTTTCCACTGAATGCATCCGATGAGGTGAGCTGTAGCTCACAAAAGCTTATGCTCAAATAAATTTGTTAGTCTCTAAGGTGCCACAAGTCCTCCTTTTCTTTTTGCGGATACAGACTAACACGGCTGCTACTCTGAAATCTATTCTGATTCTAACTCACTTCTGTAGATCCAGAAAGTCAGTAGAGTATTGGCAAGGTTCAGAGAGACAGCCAGAATGTGGGGTGATTATTTAAATAGAATCTCTTGAATTTTTGAGGTTCTGCTATCACTTAGATTAGTCAGACTGTAAACTCTTTTTGCACTGTGTTTGTATGGCACTCAGCCCAATGGAGTTTTGGTCCATGACTGGGGCTGCTAAGTGCTAAGATAATAATAATAAATAAAATAATAATAAATAATAACAATAATAGTCACTGATGAATTGGAAACATCACCAAGACACAGCCTCATATTCCCTTGGCCTTCCCCTGATAAATGTGATAAATTATTTCCTTAGTTTCAGAAAATTGTTTCCAGTGGCAAAGGAGAAAGGAGATCATGCAGGAAGAACTGTGACATTTACATTGTAAAATTATTTACATGACTGAGATTATCAATATGAAAATGCAGGAGACCTCTGCTAAACACAGAATTTTCATTAGCAAGGGGGAGAAGTGTGACAGTAGAGATGTCAGCTACATCCTTAGCTGACAGTCTTAAGTTGCTTCCAAAATAACCAAAAAGACCATTTTGTTTAGTCATTATTAGTATTCAATGCAAGAAAGGACTTCATACCTCAGTGGAATCATTATAGGTGGGATAAGAAATATCCTGCAGCTGTTTTCCACAGTTAAGAAGAGAGCCATCAACGTATCTTTAATCTTGTCTATAGCCAAATCAAGTGGGCATGCCTCAAAACAAATGGGGAGGAAGAAAAGCACCACTATACACAGGAGAGCTAAACCGATCTTTTCTAAAGCTAAAATAAACTCAGGCTGTGTGTACACAGGAATGGATGATGGCTGGGGCAGCTGGGTAGCTGAAAATTTACTGGGAGCAATGCACACACCACAGTGTTTCCTTCATGAAGGCATTCGAGGGATGAAGTGGTGCAGTTTTGGTTAACAAGTCCTGAGAATCAACCAACTCCTCCCTGTTCTCTTGTTAGGGCAAGTTCAACAGACTCAAACTCAGAGCTGGCCTTACCATGAGGCGAACTGAGGCGGCTGCCTCAGGTGCCAGACTGGGGGTGTGCGGGGGGGGGGCACTAAGACCCAGACTGTAGAAAATTGTGTCTGCTGCTGGTGCAGCTGTATTCTCTCTGCTCGAGATGCACAGAGATGGGGGAGTGCTGTGCTGGAGGAAGGAGGGCACAAGAGACATAACAGGCAGGCAGGAGAAAAGGTGAGAGGGAATAACAGAAAGCAGTGGGAGCTGCAGGGAGAGAGAGGAGGAGGAGCCTCTTATGGACCTCTCTAGCACCCCCAGAGCCTGGACTGATAACACCAGGGAGCTTGCTGTTTCCTGCTGCTTCCCTGAACCCACTTGAGGAGAACAGGCAGTCAACTGAAGTAGTAGGAGCCAGTTAGGCCCTTCAGAAGCTGATATCTTCCCTCACTCAGGCCCTGCTACCAGCCTGCTTATTTTCCCCTTCAATTGTGTGTTGAGAGCCACTATAGCGGGCACAGAACAGCAGTCATGAGTGAAAGAAGAAAAGGCCCCTCTGGGGCAGCATTCAGAAAAAGAAAGAAAGCAAAGGAAGCTGTTCTATCTAAGCAGGAAGGAGCTCTCCTGAGATACATAGACACAAATGTTCACGGTGAGCCTTCCGGCCCCAGTGTGGATGTGAGTAGTGAGGAGATGCCTGATCTTCCAGTTAGTCAGAGTACAGGTGACCTGGCAGCTACGGCAGCATCCATATCTCCATTTCAAATGGATGTAACTGTGCACATTCCTGAAGAAAAGTGTAGATCAGAGAAGAGTGTGGTGGAGGCGCAAGAAACAGCTGCTGCTGAGTTTAGTTCCTTAAGTCTAGATGATCCAGGACTGTGGACCCACTTGAGCAGCAGCCTGAGGGAAGTCAGACAGAAGTCAAACAGAAGATTGTGACAGATCTGAAGTCAGCAAGATATTACTCTGTTATTCTGGACTTCACATCTGACATCAGCCATACGGAACAATTGACCTTAATGGTGCATTTTGTAACAACAACAGAACCTAGTGAAAACATCCTTGCAATGGTGACAGTCAGAGAGCATTTTCTAGAATTTATTGACATTGATGATACCACAGGAGCTGGTATGACAAACGTGCTTCTTAAAAAACTGGTAGATATGAGAATTGCGATAGCTGACATGAGAGGTCAGGGCTACGATAATGGTGCCAACATGAGAGGAAAGAACAGAGGAGTGCAGACACGGATCCGAGAGTTAAACCCTCGAGCTTTTCTCATCCCATGAAGTTCTCATTCATTGAACTTGGTGGTCAGTGATGCAGCATCAGCTTCTAGTTAGGCTGCTGAATTTTTTAATGTAATTCAAAGCATCTATGTATTTTTCTCTGCATCAACTCATCGATGGCAAATTTTGAAGCAACATCTGGGAACATCCTCTCTGACACTGAAAGCACTGAATGCCACACGATGGGAAAGTTGAGTGGAGGTGATAAAGCCTATCAAACACCAAATTGGGAAGACAGATGATGCCATAGTTGCCATTATAGAGGATAATGCTATGACAGGAACTGTTCGTGGTAGAGCAGTGGCAGAGGGAAATGGAATCACCAGAAACATAAATAACTTCAAATTTCTGTGTGGCTTAGTGTTGTGGCATGACATACTGTTTGAAATAAATGTTGTAAGCAAGAGACTCCAAGGTGTTGACCTTGATATATCTGGAGCAATGGAACAATTAGACAAAGCAAAGTCATATCCAGGGGTGAAGTAACTTAAAGAACTTACCGGTACTCCAGAGTCCTGAGCAGGGGGCAGCGGCCAGAGTCCCAGGCCCTTTAAAGTGCAGCCAGAGCCCTGCCGCCGCTACCTCGGGGCTCCGGCAGCAGGGCTTGAGGGGCGCTTTAAAGGGCCCTGGGGCTCCAGCCGCTGTGGGGAGCCATAGGGGCTTCGGCTGCTGCGGGGAGCTCCAGGGGTGATTTAAAGGGCCTGGGGCTCCCCGCAACTGCTGGAACCCAGGGTTCTTTAAAGCGCGGCTGGAGCCCTGCCGCCGCTACCCCAGGAGCTCCAGCAGCGGGGCTCGAGGGGTGCTTTAAAGCTTTAAAACGCCAGCCTAGGGAAGCCGGTCCGGGACGGCACGGTGTACTTGCTCTTGCCGGTAAGCCGTACCGGACCACACCGGCTTACTTTCACCTCTGGTCATACCTACAGTCTTACCTGTCAGATGAGGGATTTCAAAACGTTTTGAAGAGTGCACAGAAGTTGGCAGAGGAACTTCACACTGAAGCTATTTTCCCACCCATTCAAGAATACAAGAGTCACCGAAGAAGACGACATTTTGATTACGAGGCACGGGATAATCCCATAAGAGACCCCAAACAACAATTCAAAGTTGAATTCTTTAACCAGGTGCTAGATTGTGCAATACAGTCACCTGAAGAACATTTCATGCAGCTCAAGGAACACAACATATTTGGGATGTTGTATGATATTCCAATACTCCTCACTATACCTGAAGAAGACCTACACCAGCAATGCAGGGCACTAGAGACAGTGTTGACACATGATGACATGTGCGATATTGATGCGAGTGACTTAGGTGATGAACTGAAAGTCCTTTCAAGATACATTTCAGCAGGATCAACTCCAAAGGCTGTTCTGGAATATATGTGCACAAATAAGATGACCACCCTCTTTCCAAAGCTTTTGTTACTCTGCTCATATTTCTAACACTTCCTGTAACAGTTGCCAGTGGAGAACGCAGCTTCTCCAAGCTCAAGTTAATAAAAACCCATCTACACTCCACAATCACACAGGAGAGGCTGGTCAGTCTTGCAACCATCTCAATAGAGCATGAGCTGGCCCAGACTGTGGACCTTCAGCAGGAAGTAGTCCAAATCTTTGCAACCAAGAAGGCATGGAAAGCACCACTTTGATTATTCAAACAGATAAAAATGCCAATGTTTACTGTGCAGACAAGAAAAGTTACATTTGCTCTTCAGGTGTTTGAAAGTTAAGTGTTACTTAAAATTTTTGAACAAGGCATTTTAAATTGTTAGTTCTCCTTTATTGGGGTAGGTAGCAGAGCAGTACCATGAGAGGAGAAGAACAGGAAGAAAGCAGAATTGAGACCTTTCAAAGTTTTGGCCGAAGCGAGGGGGCATGTGGGTGTCATTTGAGCTCCCTGCCTCAAGTGCCAAAATGTTGCGGGCCAGCCCTGCTCAAACTCATCAGGAAGCCTCTTACAGGTGATCTTCTCTGCCATTATTCCCAAAACACCTTCATGAGAGGCTTCATACCCTGTCTTTGGGAGGGGGCACGTACAGAGGGAGTGGAAAGAAAAAGGAAAACTGAGGGGAGGGGTGTTTACCATATATTCCTTCTTCAGATACTATCACCCATCCAAATTACAGCCAACCTAAACTTTGTCCCCTTCTAATTTGCATAAAGCCTGTGAAGTTAAGAGGAGCATATTTTTAGCAGATTGTGAAATCCCTTTCTTCTTACCAAAGAGTCTATTTCCAATGTGCTCTAACTTTCCCATATAATACTCTGGCTTTTTTAAGTACACATGGTAATATTGCTATTTTGTATTACAGTGTGTGCGTGTGTGGGGGCGGAATTGAACATGGGTCTCTAGTGTCCCAGAAGAATGCCCAAACCATTGGGCTAAAAGCTAGAAGGACCGCCTCAGCCTTCTCCTGCCAGATTTTGAATAGGATCCAATCTAGTAGGTGGCCTCTGAGCAGGATTACTAGGTTGGGCCCTGCATGTGACCAAACACCTATCTTCCCCCAGTTTGTAGATCGCTCTGGTGGTTAGTTAGGAGATAGGCACCTGGACACCTAGAGGGCAGCAGTAGTGCACATGCTCAGAGGCAAACACCTAGGGAACTTTTACCCTGAAGATTTAGGTGCTATGAGTGAGTTTAGGCACCTAGAGGGGTTAGGCAGGAGTTCTGTGCATCGCGTTGGAGTCAAAACTGGGATTTAGGCACCTCAAATAGGAATTTTGGTGCCTAACTCCTCTGGAGCATTCTGCTCTGGAGTGCTAGTCCAATATTCTACTAACTAGACCACACTGCCTCTCAGAAATGGTATATGTAAGCATACCAATTATTTATTTAGGAAGCCCTAATTAAAACACCTCACAAGTGTCTCATCCTTTCACCATAATATTAGTATTATACCCGATATGTCCTCCAATAAGTGGGTTGGGTTTGTCTGTCTTTTGGCAGATTCTAACTACCATGAACTGTAGTAATGCAGTTCTGTATACACTTGTCAAGGTTCCTTCCCCACTCTGAACTCTAGGGTACAGATGTGGGGACCTGCATGAAAACCTCCTAAGCTTACTTTCACCAGCTTAGGTTAAAACTTCCCCAAGGTACAAATTAATTTTATCCTTTGTCCCTGGATCTCCACTGCCACCACCAAACTCTAACTGGGTTTACTGGGAAATGTAGTTTGGACATGTCTTTCCGCCCAAAATCCTCCCAAACCTTGTACCCCACTTCCTGGGGAAGGTTTGGTAAAAATCCTCACCAATTTGCATAGGTGACCACAGACCCAAACCCTTGGATCTGAGAACAATGAAAAAGCATTCAGTTTTCTTACAAGAAGACTTTTAATAGAAGTAAAGAATTCACCTCTGTAAAATCAGGATGGTAGATACCTTACAGGGTAATTAGATTCAAAACACAGAGAATCCCTCTAGGCAAAACCTTAAGTTAAGTTACAAAAAAGACACACAGACAGGAATAGTCATTCTATTCAGCACAGTTCTTTTCTCAGCCATTTAAAGAAATCATAATCTAACACATACCTAGCTAGATTACTTACTAAAGTTCTAAGACTCCATTCCTTGTCTATCCCTGGCAAAAGCAGCATACAGACAGACACAGACCCTTTGTTTCTCTCCCTCCTCCCAGCTTTTGAAAGTATCTTGTCTCCTCATTGGTCATTTTGGTCAGGTGCCAGCGAGGTTACCTTTAGCTTCTTAACCCTTTATAGGTGAGAGGATTTTTCCTCTGGCCAGGAGGGATTTTAAAGGGTTTTACCCTTCCCTTTATATTTATGATAACACTAGATTTGGAGAGGGATACCCAAGGAGTTAAACAATACACATACTGCCATTCACTTTCTCATTAATTTCTCAGAAACCACCCTCCCTGGTAGAATCTTGTGTAGGTGTATGAAACCAACAATACCTCACAATTTCAAAAGAGTAAATCTTTGAGGACTGAGCCACTCACAAATTAGGATGTTGATTCATTAACAGTGAGATGGGTTCTGCCATTTTCTCTCTAAGAACAATGTCACAAATATGTGATGAATACTGTAATCACTGTCATAATTAACAGTAAGCGCTTGCTTTCAAAATAACAAAAATATTATCATAATCATCAAAATTGTGCTTAAGCAATTTGGAAATACTTGTTACCTTACCTGTGGGCCTGATCCAAAGCCCATTTCCCATTTACTGAGGAAAACAGAAAGGAACATAAACTCTGCCAGGTCAAGAGTAAAAGTATATTTAGGCAGGCCAAAAAAGAATCTGAAGAGCAACTAGCAAAAGACACAAAACCTAACAGCATTTTTTTAAAAAATACACCAGAAGAGGAAGGCTGCCAAACAACCAGTGGGGTCACTGCGTGAGCGAGGTGCTAAAGGGGCACTCAAGGAAGATGAGGCTGTTGTGGAGAAGCTAAATGAATGATCTGCATCAGTCTTCACTGCAAAAGATGCAAGGGAGATTCCCACACCTGTGCCACTCTTTTTAGGTGACAAATAGAAGGAACTGTCCCAGACTGAGGAGTCAGTAGAGGAGCTTTTGGAACAGACTGATAAATTAAACAGTAATAAGCCACCAGGGCCAGATGGGATTCACCCACGCGTTCTGAAGGAATTCAAATGTGAAATAGCAGAACTACTAACTGTAGTATGTAACCTATCATTTAAATCAGCCTCTGTACCATATGACAGTGGATATCTAATGTAATATCGATTTTTTAAAAAGGTTCTAGAAACTATCCTGGCAATTACAGGATGATAAGTCTAACTTCAGTACTGGGCAAACTGGTTGAAAATTGTGAAGAACACAAGTAACAGGCACATAAATGAATACACTGTGCTGGGGAAGAGTCAACATGGGGTTTCTAAAGGGAAATCATGCCTTACCAATATATTAGAATTTTTGAAGGGGGTGGTCAACAAATGTGTAGAAGGGTGATCTAGTGGACTTCCAGTAAGCCTTTGAGGAGGTCCCTCACCAAAGGCTCTTAAGCAAACTAAGCAGTCATGGAATAAGAGGGTGGGTCCTCTCATGGATCAGTAACTAGTTAAAAGATAGGAAACAATGACTATGAATCATAGGCACTGACTTTGACTGGCACCGGTGGGTGCTCGACTCCCCTCTGCCCCTGGCCCCTCCCCGACTCCACCCCTGACTGCCCCCTCCCACCCCCATTCCAACCCCTTCCCTAAAGTCCCTGCCCCAACTCTGCCCCTTCCCTGCCCCGATTCTGACTCCTTCCCCAAATCTCCGCCCCAGCCTCACCTCCTCCCCTGAGTGCGCCACGTTCCCGCTCCTCCCCACTCCCTCTCGGAGCTTGCTACAGCTGTTTGGTGGCGGCAAGCACTGGGAGGTAGGCGGAGGAATGGGGAGGTGGTGCGCTCAGGGGAGGAAGCGGACGAGGAGGTGAGGTCAGGTGAGGGGGGATGGGGAGCCTGGCTGCTGGTGGGGCACAGCACCCACTAATTTTTCCCTGTGGGTGCCCCGGAGCACCCACAGAGTTGGTGCTTATGCTATGAATAAACAGTCAGTTTTGATGATGGAGAGAGGTAAATAGCGAGGTCCCTCCAGGATCTGTACTGAGATGTGTGCTGTTCAACAAAATCATCAATGATCTGGAAAAGGGAGTAAAGAGTGACATGGCAATGTTTGTAGACTATACCTATCTTGAATAATTTTGTAAGTCCAAAGCAGGCTATGAAGTGTTACAAAGGGATCTCACAAAACTGGGTGACTGGACAACAAAATGTAAGAAGAAATTCAGTATTGATAAATTCATAGTAATTCACATTGGAAAACATAATCCCAATTCTACATACAAACTGATGGGGTTTGAATTAGCTATTACCAAGCAAGAAAGGGATCTTAGAGTCACCACAGCTATTCTCTGAAAACTTCTGCTAGCAGCAGGCAAATAATGAACCAAATGTTAGGAACTATTAGAAAAGGGATAGAAAATAAGACAGAAAAATATTATATTGCCACTAAATAAATCCATGGTATGCTCATATCTTGAATACTGTGTCCAGTTCTGGCCACCCAATCTCAAAAAAGTTACATTAGAACTGGGAAAAGTACAGAGAAGGGCAACAAAAATGATTAGGGGTATGGAACAGCTTCCATCTGAGGAGAGTAAAGTGACTTTGACTGTTCATCTTGAAAAAGAGACAACTAAGGGGGAATATGCAAGAGATCTATAAAATCATGACTGGTGTGGAGAAAGTGTTCTTTACCCCTTCACACACACAAGAACCAGGGGTCATCCAATGAAATTAATGAGCAGCAGGTTTAAAACAAACATTAGAAACTTCTTCACACAACACACCGGGGGTGTTCTGAAGGCCAATAACATAAGTTGGTTCAAAACAGAATGAGATAAGTTCATGGAAGATAAGTCCATCAATGGCTATTAGCCAAGATGGTTAATGACTCAACCCCATGCTGTGGGTGTCCATAAACTTCTAACTGCCACAAGCTGGGACTGGATGAATGGGGATGGATCACTCGATAAATTGCCCTGTTCTGTTCATTTCCTCTGAAGCATCTGGCAGCAGAGTCCATCCTCCCCATGGAAGGAAAAGGCCTGAGTAGAGACCGTCGAAACGTGGAAGTCAACAAATGGCTATGCAGGTGGTGTTGGAGGGAAGACTTTGGATTCTTTGACCAAGGGATGGTGTTTCAAGAAGGAGGAGTGCTAGGCAGAGACGGGCACCACCTAACAAAGAGAGGGAAGAGCATCTTCGCAAGCAGGCTGGCTAACCTAGTGAGGAGGGCTTTAAACTAGGTTCACCGGGGGAAGGAGACCAAAGCCCTGAGGTAAGTGGGGAAGTGGGATATCGGGAGGAAGCACAAGCAGGAGAGCACGAGAGGGGAGGGCTCCTGCTTCATACTGAGAAAGAGGGACAATCAGCGAAGTTATCTCAAGTGCCTATACACAAATACAAGAAGCCTGGGAAACAAGCAGGGAGAACTGGAAGCCATGGCACAGTCAAGGAATTATGATGTGATTGGAATAACAGAGACTTGGTGGGATAACTCACATGACTGGAGTACTGTCATGGATGGATATAAACTGTTCAGGAAGGACAGGCAGGGCAGAAAAGGTGGGGGAGTTGCACGGTATGTGAGGGAGCAGTATGACTGCTCAGAGCTCCGGTATGAAACTGCAGAAAAACCTGAGAGTCTCTGGATTCAGTTTAGAAGTGTGAGCAATAAGGGTGATGTTGTGGTGGTAGTCTGCTATTGACCACCGGACCAGGGATGAGATGGACGAGGCTTTCTTCTGGCAACTAACAGAAGTTATTAGATTGCAGGCCCTGGTTCTCATGGGAGACTTCAATCACCCTGATATCTGCTGGGAGAGCAATACAGCGGTGCACAGACAATCCAGGAAGTTTTTGGAAAGGGTAGGGGACAATTTCCTGGTGCAAGTGCTGGAGGAACCAACGAGGGGAAGAGCTCTTCTTGACCGGCTGCTCACAAACCGGGAAGAATTAGTAGGGGAAGCTAAAGTGGATGGGAACCTGGGAGGCAGTGACCATGAGATGGTCGAATTCAGGATCCTGACACAGGGAAGAAAGGAGAGCAGCAGAATACGGACCCTGGACTTCAGAAAAGCAGACTTTGACTCCCTCCGGGAACTGATGGGCACAATTCCCTGGGAGAACAACATGTGGGGGAAAGGAGCCCAGGTGAGCTGGCTGTATTTTAAAGAATTCTTATTGAGGTTACAGGGACAAACCATCCCGATGTGTAGAAAGAACAGTAAATATGGCAGGCGACCAGCTTGCCTAAACAGTGAAATCCTTGCTGATCTTAAACACAAAAAAGAAGCTTGTAAGAAGTGGAAGATTGGACAAATGACCAGGGAGGAATATAAAAATATTGCTCGGGCATGCAGGAGTGAAATCAGGAAGGTCAAATCACACTTGGAGTTGCAGCTAGCAAGAGATGTTAAGAGTAACAAGAAGGGTTTCTTCAGCTATGTTAGTAACAAGAAGAAAGTCAAGGAAAGTGTGGGCCCCTTACTGAATGAGAGAGGCAACCTAGTGACAGAGGATGTGGAAAAAGCTAACGTACTCAATGCTTTTTTTGCCTCTGTCTTCAAGAACAAGGTCAGCTCCCAGACTACTGCACTGGGCAGCACAGCATGGGGAGGAGGTGACCAGCCCTCTGTGGAGAAAGAAGTGGTTCGGGACTATTTAGAAAAGCTGGATGAGCACAAGTCCATGGGGCCGGATACGCTGCATCCGAGAGTGCTAAAGGAGTTGGCGGATGTGATTGCAGAGCCATTGGCCATTATCTTTGAAAACTCATGGTGATCGGGCGAGGTCCCAGGCAACTGGAAAAAGGCTAATGTAGTGCCCATCTTTAAAAAAGGGAAGAAGGAGGATCCTGGGAACTACAGGCCAGTCAGCCTCACCTCAGTCCCTGGAAAAATCATGGAGCAGGTCCTCAAGGAATCAATTCTGAAGCACTTAGAGGAGAGGAAAGTGATCAGGAACAGTCAGCATGGATTCACCAAGGGCAAGTCATGCCTGACTAATCTAATTGCCTTCTATGATGAGATAACTGGCTCTGTGGATGAGAGGAAAGGAGCAGATATGTTATTCCTTGACTTTCGCAAAGCTTTTGACACAGTCCCCCACAGTATTCTTGCCAGCAAGTTAAAGAAGTATGGGCTGGATGAATGGACTATAAGGTGGATAGAAAGTTGACTAGATCATCAGACTCAACAGGTAGTTATCAATGGCTCCATGTCTAGTTGGCAGCCAGTATCAAGCATAGTGCCCCAAGGGTCAGTCCTGGGGCTGGTTTCGTTCAATATTTTCATTAATGATCTGGAGGATAGCGTGGATTGCACCCTCAGCAAGTTTGCAGATGACACTCAGCTGGGAGGAGAGGTAGATACACTGGAGGGTAGGGATAGGATACATAGGGACCTAGACAAATTAGAGGATGGGCCAAAAGAAATCTGATGAGGTTCAACAAGGACAAGTGCAGAGTTCTGCACTTAGGACGGAAGAATCCCATGCACTGCAACAGACTATGGACCGAATGGCTAGGCAGCAGTACTGCAGAAAAGGACCTAGGGGTTACAGTGGATGAGAAGCTGGATCTGAGTCAACAGTGTGCCCTTGTTGCCAAGAAGGCCAATGGCATTTTGGAATGCGTAAGTAGGGGCATTGCCAGCAGATCGAGGGACGTGATCACTCCCCTCTATTCAACATTGGTGAGGCCTCATCTGGAGTACTGTGTCCAGTTTTGGGCTCCACTCTACAAGAAGGATGTGAAAAAATTGGAAAGCATCCAGCAGAGGGCAACAAAAATGATTAGGGGGCTGGAGCCATGATTTATGAGGAGAGGCTGAGGGAACTGGGATTGTTTAGTCTGCAGAAGAGAAGAATGAGGGGGGATTTGATAGCTGCTTTCAACTACCTGAAAGGGGGTTCCAAAGAGGATGGATCTAGACTATTCTCAGTGGTAGCAGATGACAGAACGAGGAGTAATGGTCTCAAGTTGCAGTGGGGGAGGTTTAGGTTGGATATTAGGAAAAACTTTTTCACTAGGAGGGTGGTGAAGCACTGGAATGGGTTACCTAGGGAGGTGGTGGAATCTCCTTCCTTTGAAGTTTTTAAGATCAGGCTTGACAAAGCCCTGGCTGGGATGATTTAGTTGGGGATTGGTCCTGCTTTGAGCAGGGGGTTGGACTAGATGACCTCCTGAGGTCCCTTCCAACCCTGATATTCTATGATTCTATGATTCTGTGTCAGAAGACAGGATAGTAGGCTAGTAGGACCATTTGACCCTGTATAGCCATTCTTATGAAGTCTGTGAAAGTCTTTCCATTGACTTCAATGGGGTTTGGATCAGGGCCTATATCTGATATGTGGGGAGGAAAAAACATTCCTGCTGCTGGAGTTCTCTGAGTTGAGTACAGAGTCTATGCTTAGTGAGATGATGATTCCAGTCGGTACTTACACTGTGAAGTGTGCTGGGATCAAAGGTGCTATGTAAATGCAAGACATTATTACAATCTTGCTGTTGCTTATTGGGATTCATGGATATCCTGCTATGCATGGGATACACATGCTACTTTCTATCAACGTTTTAAAACTCATTAACCAGAATATTAAGCTAATCATGATAAACCATAAGTCAGATTTCATTACATTACAGGTAATTACAAAATCATACCTACCTAGTCTAATATGAGACCAATTGGTCCAAATGTGCTATCTGTGTTCACTCAGCAGCCACATAAGGAAAGAGGTACAACACGAACTGAAGAGGTACGTTTTGGGGGGGAGGGATAACTCAGTGGTTTGAGCATTGGCCTGCTAAACCCAGGGTTGTGAGTTCAATCCTTGAGGAGGCCATTTAGAGATCTGGGGAAAAAATTGGAGATTGGTCCTGCTTTGAGCAGGGGGTTGGACTAGTTGACCTCTTGAGGTCCCTTACAACCCTGATATTCTATGATTCAATGCTGGGCTGAGGGATTTAAGCTATCTCCAACACTAAGAGCTAGCAATGTGATTCCCAGCTTGCATAGACCTACTAACTCATCTGATCTAGTGTGCTAACAATGGCAATGCAGCTGCAGAAGCATGGGCAGCAGTGGTATGGACTAGCCACCCAGGTCGTACGCACAGGGTTCAGGCAAATTTGTATTCATGGCATCTAGCCACTGCTACCTGCTACCCTGGCCACACTACTATTTTAGTGCCCCAGCTCAATGAGAGCTAGTGTAAGTATGTCTATGCCAGCTGGGAATCACCCCTCTACAGCACAGTGTAGATGGGTGCCACACTAAAAATGTCCCACTGAAAATGTCAAGTAGACATACAGTTCTGTACCTAATCTGAAGGTCTGGCCAACCATTTGTTTTTGTAGGAGGCCATGTGTCAGGGGTTGGTAATGTGTCCATACACAGACACAAGT
This sequence comes from Caretta caretta, assembly GCF_965140235.1. Taxonomy (NCBI): domain Eukaryota; kingdom Metazoa; phylum Chordata; order Testudines; family Cheloniidae; genus Caretta; species Caretta caretta. Next base: position 15,219,444 of record NC_134209.1, read on the forward strand.
GTCCATGTTAAAAATTTTGAGGTCCATGGGAGCACTCACCCCAGGCAGCTCCCTGTTCCTGGTGGAGGTGCAGCCAGGTGGCTCTGCAGGCACACTGCCTCTGTCCCCACTCCCCAAGAGCTGACTCCATGGCTCCCAGCCCATTGGCTGGGAACTGCAGCCAATGGGATCTCGGGGGGGGCGGCGCCTGTGGACAGGGCAGCGTGCAGAGCCGCCTGGCCACGCCTCTGCGTAGGAGCCAGAGGGGGACAGGCTGCTGCTTCCAGGAACTGCTTGAGGTAAGCATCACCTGGAGTGTGCACCCCTGCCCGCCTCCCATGCTCCAACTCCCTACCCCAGCCCTGATCCCCCTCCTGCCCTCCAAACCCCTCATCTCCAGCCCCACCCCAGAGCCTGAACCCTCAGCTAGAGCCTTCATAAAGCCTCAGCACCCTGCTCCATCCCAGAGCCTGCACCCTGAACCCCTCATTTCTGGCCCCAACCTGGAACCTGCACCCCCAGCCCAGAGCCGATACCCCTTCCCACACCGCAACCCCCTGCCTCAGCCCGGAGCCCCCCCCCGCCAATATCCATCACTAAATCTGGTAATTTTGTGAAGTGTACATCACGCAACATGGTGATGTTGACTCTGCCGTGTGTATGTATCTATAACTTAATCCAAGTGTTCCTTGCACTGGTGCCCTACTAATTTATGACTGGAGTGTTATATACTTAGTGGAAATGCATCCTCTTAGGGAATGGTTGTGTCCCACTTGTAAGAAAATGGCATAATAGATGGGTTGGTTTTACAGATAAATAGCACAGTAACCTTCTTGCCATGACTCAAGAACACTTATTAATGAAATTAAAATTAAGAAAAGGAGATACCGATAACCTCTGAAGCAGCATCTCCCATTTCCAACTGGTTGGCATGAAAATGACACTTTGCCCCAGTTGTGGTAGCAGGAAGCACTAACAAAAGATTGGTGGCAATGTTTGCTTATTTAATTAACAGGCACTTGCATGTTACTTATCACTTAGCTTCTCTGAGTGCCCGGTGGCTTCTCTAACAATATCATAGAATAGTAGAACTAACCCCTTTCCTTAAAGATGACAACTATGATTTGCCAGGGAGCCTAAAGGGACTGAGGTGCCTCATGGTCACTTTAGGTACCTAAGTCCAAAATGTATATTCTCCAAACCCCCTAACTCCGGAAGGGTGGGGATTCACAAAGGAAGTGAGCTGTAGCTTACGAAAGCTTATGCTCAAATAAATTGGTTAGTCTCTAAGGTGCCATAAGTACTCCTTTTCTTTTTCCATGGGAGTTAGACACCTAAGTACCTGGGTGGACTTCAAAGACATTGAGGTACCTAAATCCCATTGATTTCAATGGGGACTTAGGCAACTAAACACCTTTGTGAAGCTCACCCTATGTGCCTAAGTTTTCACTAGTAAAGTCTCCCATGGTGCCTAGCTTTGTGCGGGTGGTAATGTGCAAAGCTGCACACATCCTAACCAGGGGTATTCTATCTGCTACCCAAGATCCATAAACCTGGAAATCCTGGACGCCCCATCATCTCAGGCATTGGCACCCTGACAGCAGGATTATCTGGCTTTGTAGACTCTCTCCTCAGGCCCTATGCTACCAGCACTCCTAGCTATCTTCAAGACACCACTGACTTCCTGAGGAAACTACAATCCATTGGTGATCTTCCAGAAAACACCATCCTGGCCACTATGAATGTATAAGCCCTCCATACCAATATTCCACACAAAGATGTACTTCAAGCCATCAGGAACAGTATCCCCGATAATGTCACAGCAAACCTGTTGGCTGAACTTCGTGACTTTGTCCTCACCCACAACTATTTCACATTTGGGGACAATGTATACCTTCAAATCAGCGGCACTGCTATGGGTACCCACATGGCCCCACAGTATGCCAACATTTTAATGGCTGACTTAGCACAACACTTCCTCAGCTCTTCTCCCCTAATGTCCCTATTCTACTTGCGCTACATTGATGACATTGTCATCATCTGGACCCATGGAAAAGAAGCCCTTGAGGAATTCCACCATGATTTCAACAATTTCCATCCCACCATCAACCTCAGCCTGGACCAGTCCACACAAGAGATCCACTTCCTGGACACTACGGTGCTACTAAGCAATGGTCACATAAACACCACCCTATACTGGAAACCTACTGACCACTATGCCTACTTACATGCCTCCAGCTTTCATCCAGACCACACAACACAATCCACTGTCTACAGCCAGGCTCTACAATACAGCCACATTTGCTCCAACCCCTCAGATAGAGACAAACACCTACAAGATCTCTATCAAGCATTCTTACAACTACAATACCCACCTGCTGAAGTGAAGAAACAGATTGACAGAGCCAGAAGAGTACCCAGAAGTTACCTACTACAGGACAGTCCCAACAAAGAAAATAACAGAACGCCACTAGCCATCACCTTCAGCCCCCAACTAAAACCTCTCCAACGCATCATCAAGGATCTACAACCTATCCTGAAGGACGACCCAACACTCTCACAGATCTTGGGAGACAGGCCAGTCCTTGCTTACAGACAGCCCCCCAACTTGAAGCAAATACTCACCAGCAACCACACAACAGAACTACTAACCCAGGAACTTATCCTTGCAACAAAGCCCGTTGCCGACTGTGTCCACATATCTATTCAGGGGACACCATCATAGGGCCTAATCACGTCAGCCACACTATCAGAGGCTTGTTCGCCTGCTCATCTACCAATGTGATATATGCCATCATGTGCCAGCAATGCCCCTCTGCCATGTACATTGGCCAAACTGGACAGTCTCTACATAAAAGAATCAAGGGACTCAAATCAGACGTGAAGAATTATAACAGTCAAAAACCAGCCGGACAACACTTCAATCTCTTTGGTCACTCAATTACAGACCTAAATATGGCAATTCTTCAACAAAAAAGCTTCAAAAACAGACTCCAATGAGAGACTGCTGAATTGGAATTAATTTGCAAACTGGATACAATTAACTTAGGCTTCAATAAAGACTGGGAGTGGATGGGTCATTACACAAAGTAAAATTATTTCTCCATGTTTATTCCTCCCCCCTACCCCCCGCTCTTCCTCAGACGATCTTGTCAACTGCTGGAAATGGCCCACCTTGATTATCACTGCAAAATGCCCCCCTCCCGCTCTCCTGCTGGTAATAGCTCACCTTACCTGATCACTCTCATTACAGTGTGTATGGTAACACCCATTTTTTCATGTTCTCTATGTATATAAATCTCCCCACTGTATTTTCCACTGAATGCATCCGATGAAATGAGCTGTAGCTCACGAACGCTTATGCCCAAATAAATTGGTTAGTCTCTAAGGTGCCACGAGTCCTCCTTTTCTTTTTGTGGATACAGACTAACACAGCTACTACTCTGAAACACATCCTGATGCCGCCCAGCCACTCAGTGCCTCAACCCCAGCAGGATCCTCAAACTTGGTGTTCCTCTGGCTAGCTCACCAGCATGGCCTGAGCCAGCAGGCATGCGATGAGCATGCCTAAACTCACCTAAAAGATAGTAGTGGCCGTGCACACTTAACAATTAATACCCCCACTGGTTAGAGCGCTCACCCAGGATGTGGAAGACTCAGATTCAAATCCCCCCTTTGCCTGTTGTACACAGCAATCTGAACTCAGGTCTCTCACCCCACTTTGAGGGGCAGGGCTGAGGCCACACCCCTTTCCTCAGCATTTCTGATTGGCCATTTTAGGTATCTTAGGTATCAGCTCACTGGCTTCTGTGAATCCTGTTTGTAGGCACCTACCTCTCCCCATGCATTGTATGGGGAGCCTGGGTGCCTAACTTGCAGCTGTGGATTCTACAAGGTGCCTAAAAGTTAGTCATTGCAATGCTGGGTCTAAGTCACCTGTGTGGATCTAACCCTAAAAGGATTGAGGGCCATGAGTCTCACTGAAAGTCAATGGGAATTGTGTTCCAAGTTGCTTCAGTCCAGATCCTCAAATATATTTGGGCGCCTAACTCTCATTTAATTTCAATGGGAGTTAGGTACCTAAATGTCTTTGAGGACCTGAGCCTTAAGCTCTTTAGAAAATCCTCCCCAGCATGAAAAATATCTGCTATTTATTGAATTTCATGGAATAAAACTAAATTTTATACAGAGTAAGATGTTGATTTGCACAAGTAGAACAAATAGGTTCGGTATCTTGCGCAAGCAACATGCCAGGTTGATTTCACATAAGCCACAGAAGAACCAGCAAATGGTACCAACTATGAGTCACTACTGAGCTGGAGTAGACAAGAAATACCATTGACCTGGGGTAAAAGGCTCAGTATCTCATTCCCAATCCCTCTGGCAATCCAGATGCTAAATACCTGACAACTCTATTTTGGAGCCTAGTGGGCCCAATTGTTCTCTGTTATTCTGTGTAAAGCACGAGTCATTTTCATGAAAATCAGTGGAGTTACCGTAAGTTTACACTGACATAACTGAGAGTCCAAACCGGACATCATGTGTTAATGAGTTTTGCAATTAGTTGGGGGAAGGAAGGGCTTTACATAAAATGTTTTCTGATAGTGGTTTAGCTGGATGGAAATGCAGCTGCATCATCTGAGGGTTTATTTAAAAAAAGCTTTGGATGAATATGTGAAATTAGAGAGAGAGAGAAAAAAAGCAGGTAGGCTGATTACTTGATAAAATGGAGTATTATGCTATGAAAGGAAGGCAAATACAGACCAACAAATACAATTATGAAATGCTGTAATTAAGGCTTTTCATGAGATGAAGTATTTTGCTCTTACCAATAGTTTTAGGTTGTTTTAAACACAAAAGACAGGGGTGCAATTAGAGTGAAGTACAGCACAAGCACCAAATCACATTTATGGGAGCATAAAAGATTCACAAACAAGTCTATTTTTTTGTTGATAAAAACTGAAAATTGCTACCTACTGCTTCTGGTAGAACATAATAGAACGTTCTTATTATGCGGAGTTGTGCGCAGCAAACCAGCTCTCTGAGACAAAGTACAAACCACAGCCACTTAGGATCCTGAAGAAATTGCTGAAGACTGGGACATGTAAGCGGTGCAAGTGCTATAAAAAGACTACAGATAAAAAAAAACTAGGTAAAGGGTCAGCATTTGGGGACTGATCCAATCCGCACTGAAGCTAATAGGAAGACTTCAATTGATTTCAATAGGATTTGGATCAAGCCTGCTTGCCCCTTCAAGGTTTTGGGACTATTCATAACTTTCAATACTATGTTGTTATTCTCAGAGGCACAGATCCTCTTCATTTATCTGCAGGTGCAGAAGGAAACCTTGATAGTAACACTCCTGCAGTTGCACTCTGCAAGGTGGCAAGAAGGGTGCCAAGATGCCACAGAGGTGAAAACTCTGAGTCCCTTAGCAATTCCATGATAAAGGTCTAAAAGGTTTCTTGCCTACCAGCCTGACTAGATTCAGATCAGACAGGATTCCCAGGCCTCCGTGATATCCAGTAGCTTGGGACATGTAATACATAGGCATGGAGACTGGGTGATTTCTAGGAACATCCAAATTAATTTCCAAGCATTGAAATTGTTGATTTTTTTTAAAAACAAAGGAGATTTTCAGGACTAAACAGTTGCACCCCTTTTATTCACAGGGTTTTGTTATTCATTCTTCTCAAGTCTGTGAACCCTAGATGTTCCATGAAAACACTGAGCAAATCCATGAAAACACTGAGCAAATCCCAAGAACTTCACAAGTTTTAGCATAAACAAGTGTTCACTTGAAAATTTGTAGCAGTAGGGTGTTATTCCCCATTTACTGTCCATCATCTGTTATTATGAGTAGTATGTTATTTGTATTCTGGTAGCACCTAAAATCAAGACTGGTACCCTACTGTGTGAAGTGCTCTAGAAAGAGAGAGTAGCAGAGATGGGCCTTGCCCTGATGAGCTGATAGCTCAATGTAAGACAAGACACAACATACATGTCAGTATAACAAAGAAGCGAATGAAGGTGAGGGTGACAGCACTCAGAACCCAGAGACATCCCTGAGTGGTACATCTGAGGGGCAGGGGGAAGGGTCAAACCTGTGACCTCTGGATATTCAAACAGGAGCTACTACTGCCTGAGTTAAAACAGTCACCTCTTTTAACCACAGCTGTGACAGGCTCATCAAGCTCTAGCTGGCCTAGCTACCAGCAGAAGGGCACAGAATGCCAGACTGTGAGAGCATGGCTTGCCAGTAGCTTAGCTATCCAGTCCAGGAGCAGCTCATGCATCTCAAATATAGCTCATGCATCTCAAATACATTCACAGCAAACAGTTAGTAAAATACCCATAGGCTGAACTTTGTGCAAGCCATTTATAAATACATTCCTAGAGATCAGGACTGATACACATGCAATTCATTAACAGGAAAAAAAGGGAGATGAATTCATCAGATAACCTCCTTTCATGAATAATTCAACCAGGTGCATGAAATATATAATATTCATTATAAAACAATGAAGAATAATTTGATTACATACCAACAGTCCGTTCCTGTCATATTTGTACCTAAAGTATGTATTTCAGATTTCCATACCAGTTTCCATCTCAATCATATCTTCTGTTCTTTGTTCTTTCCTAGTCTCCCTTTCTTCATTCATATTTACTGCATAGCTTGCTTTTACTTAGCTTTATAGCCTGGGATTTTCAAAGGGAGAAGAAGGTTTCTAACTATCAGAGAGGTGAGCTTCTGGAACAGCCTTCCACTAGGAGTTGTGGGGCAAACAACTAAATAAGTTTTAAGAGAGAGCTGGACAAATTTATGAGCATGATTGTTCAATGGGGTTGCTTGTCATGGTCAGAGGTAGGTCTCAGCAGTCCTGAGACTCAGTTACAGTTTATGTCCTATGTTCCTAAAAGCTCATGCTTCAGGGCTCCAGATGGCCATCTGCATGGGGTCAGGAAGGGATATTTCTGCCCAATGCATTCTGGGTTTGTTTGTGTTTTTTTAGTCTCCTTCCTCTCAAGCATCAAGGATGGCCACAGCTGCAGATGGGACACTGGACGGGGTAGGCCAGTGCCTTGAGGTGGTACCGAGCATTCCCTCTCTCTCGGGTGCTTGGCAGACTGGTTCTTGCTCACATGCTAAGCATCTAACTGATCACCATGTGTGGGGTCAGGAAGGAATTTCTCCCCAGGTCAAACTGGCAGTGACCCTGAGGTTTTTTTGCCTTTCGTCATCATAGTGTGTGAGTCACAAGCTAGAATTATCTGGGTGCATCTCATTTAATCATTTGCCTGCAGACACTGGTGCACACTGGTCTAACCTGTTCTCAGCCAGTGACACATAACAGTTTAGTACCCCGAGGGCTGAAATACTTAGTTCTAATTTTGATTGTGGAGGTTAGTGTGTGGGTGCTGGTTGGAGTTGGTGGATTATGATTTACTAGAGATCAAACTAGATGATCTAGTGGTCCCATTTGGCCTTTAACTCTATGATTCTAGGGGGGGTTAAGCACATTAACTTTTGGCAAAATTTGGATAGCTAATTTCCCTTTTCTTTGCAACTTTGAAAAATTCCAGCCCTAGTTCTTCTGTGAGTTCATTTTACTCTTTTATGACTGAATTTATTGAAATTTTATATTAATTCCTCTAAAAATGGTTCTTTTTCATATAAAAGAATCCCATAACAAGGAAAAATCTGAACTTCTTCCTTTAAATGTATATTACTATCCCAAACAGTCTCTTTTCTGAGTAAATGGAACATCACAGACATAAAATGCATTAAGTCACATCTCTATGCGATCTTGAGTCTACCATGGCACACAGTTTGGAAGATACATATTTCTCTGTTGTCTCTTCTTAGTGCATCTCTATGTGGTAGATTAGAGCCCATTAAAATGGTCAGAATTCCCCAAGTGAGTTATATATAAATATACCAGTTCGATTACTTGTCTCCTTCTTTTACAGGCAGGCTGTAGAGTTACTTAGATGATTCTCATTGAGGAGAGTGCCTGAGAGGATAAGTATGAAAAGATTGCTCTTTTCAAATCATCTTGGTGGTGGTTTTCCTCTCTTTTCCCATTAGCATCTCCGAAAACATTTCGACAGCCTAATTAACCTGGTTGGGGCTGGGGGGGGGGAGGTCAGCTTCCTTATGTCTTATCAAGGGAAGGGAGTTAACTTCTCCTTTTATCCTTCCTGTTGTTATTCCTTCTAGAAAAAGTATATGAGCACCCTAGAACTACAGCTTCTGCTAAGGGTTGTATCAACGTCAATGGTACCTTTGAAAATTTGTTAACTCTAATGTAAGATCACTGTGGTTAAACCCCACCTTGAAAATTAATGATTATGGTTTGGGGCAGGATATCTAGTTGGACTATAGTATCAATCTGGCAAGAAACATTTCCTCACCTCCTCCACAGCCACTGCACATGATCTGTCACTAATCAGTCAGACTCAACAGGCAACTTCCAGCAGCAGCACCCTCACCATTCTCTCTCTGGCTTCACCTGTTGTAGGTCATCCGTGAGCCCTGATGACCCCTGAGGACACTGTCAGCAGAAAGGGCATTTACAGCCAACTTTAAGCAAAGGTTGAGGACAAAAGTACATTGTAAACTCCTACAACGGGTCATTCAGTTGAACAATGTTCTCCCTGAAGGTTACCCAGAAATCCACTGGCTTCCTTAATCTTCAAGAATTGACCCTTGGGAGAGGTGCACCCAACTTCAAAGTAAAGGAGGTACATGATGGACAGTCCATGACAAAGCTGCACTATCTACCTGACCCAGCAGATGGCTCCAAAAATGAGAGGATAAATTTATAGTGGAAGAGGATATCTTCACAGTTTCTGGATTTCCTCTGGAGGCATTCAGGAGAATGGGATGAGGAAGAAAATTACTGGATGCAGGGAATGAGCCAACGCTGGGATTGTACATGGTTAGCCCACTGCTCACCAAAGGAATGGGGATAGGTGAAGGAAAGGGAAAAGAGAATGGAGCCGTTCTTTGAAGCAACCTACTGCATAGGACTGTGTCTACACTACAGAGCTTATGCCAGCACAACCATGCTGGAATAACCCCATAAAGTAGACACAGCATAAACCGACAGAAGATGGTTTTTTTCTGCCAGAGCAGGAGCACTACCTCCCTGACAGTTGTTAGCTAAGTCTACAGAAGCACTCTTCTGTTGGCACAGCTGTGTCTACACCAAGGGCTTTGTCAATATAGCTATGTCACTCAGGGACATGGGGTTTTTCGCTCCCTTGTCTGCCATAGTTATGCTGGTAGAAGTTTTAAACACGGGCCAAGCCCAATGCACGCCAAGAGACCCTTCTCTATGAGTTTTGGGTATGCTTCATGGGAGACGCACATTGCATGATGTTTTAAATGTAACTTGCTGATTACTAGAGTTAGTAGAAAGAAAACACGAATAGGGCCCATGAATACTTCACAGCAGCTTTTTTTCACAAAACATTCACACTAGCCTAGTTCTAAGAATGACTGTCAGGGAAAACACTAGCACAAAGCAACCTCATTTAGAATGAGAAGTATTTAAATTCCTTCAGAGAGGTGCTAAATGGATTTAGCAATTTTTCAAGGTCACATTAGCACTATTAGGACTGTACTTGCCTAACAAAAAAAAGCACAGTCAGATTTTCCATTAATTAAATCTTCCAGCACCTCCAGGATGATCTTGTGTTGCTGCAGTATGCAATTACATTCCCCATTGTTTTACAATCCAAACCAAATCCAAACAGAGGCTGTGATTTTTCACTTGTGGGGCACGGTTTATGGATAGACAGCGGCAGACATCAGAGCTGTGTCCATGCAAGACACTAATTCTCCACTATCCAGTACTCCATCTGAAGTCATGCACAATGTATTCCAGCTTCCCCACCCCAAAACGCGACTCCCAACGAGGCACTGACAATTGAATAGTTTGTAATTTCTAAATAAATCAGTAGAACTCCTTCTGGGGGCCCATGTTTTCAAATTAATGTGGCTCCGATTCGGGAAATCATCCCCTTGACCCATTCTTCATTTTAAGCATGTGCTTAATTCCTATTGACGTCATTGTGACTAAAACACAGGCTTAGAGTTAAGCCCATGCACTGTGGCTCTACAGGTTGAGCTAAACAGCTAAGTTTTGTGGTGGGGTTGTAATAGACTCACATCACCTGCGGACTGGACACATAGGATACTATGTTATACAGAAAGAAAAGGAGGACTTGTGGCACCTTAGAGACTAACCAATTTATTTGAGCATAAGCTTTCGTGAGCTACAGCTCACTTCATCGGATGCTGTAGCTCACGAAAGCTCATGCTCAAATAAATTGGTTAGTCTCTAAGGTGCCACAAGTCCTCCTTTTCTTTTTGCGAATACAGACTAACACGGCTGTTACTCTGAAACCTATGTTATACAGGCTTAAGTCCTTTCCTAATTCAGGGCCTGTTTAACCAATAAGGATCAGCATGACAGTACTTGATCAGTAAGATGCAGAAGAGTTTATTAAAAAAAAAAAAACCCAAACTTGTGCATATCAATTTCTATGTGATAAAAATCACTAATGTTGTAAAGAAATATCCTGAGATGAAATAAAAATTATTTAAAAAAACACAATAAAATCATTTGCCATAAGTGGATTTTCCTAGGTTAAAAGGATCACCTTGTTCAAAATGGCAAAGCTAATTTAAGTATGTTAGCAATGACTAAGGATCACAGGTAAGGTAAGGTAAGGATCATAAAATTAAGCAAATTGCTTTCGCAGAGTATGTTAGTGATCCCAAAGTTCTAAAAACTATGCCTGGCCTCTGCAAACATTTGCTGATGTGCACTTGAATATTTGCTGCCATACCATGCTATCCCATGTGATGCCTCGAGGGGATTCCAGGCTAACCACTAGCTGCCCAGATATCCCAGACCAGCGTTTCCCAAACTGTGTTCTGCAGAACACTGGTGTTCCGCACAATGTGAATAGGTGTTCTGTGAAAGAATCTAGGATTTAATTTTGACTCTTGCACTTGATTTTTGTACTACTTTGTACGCACTTTCCAGTTAGAAATTGTTAGTTCAAGTTATTTTAAATTTGTATTTTTGCTTCATTTTATAAAATAAAATATATTTGAGCATAAATAACGCAATTTTTTATTTGAAAACCAAACGTCTACAAAATAATATTATAAGTGTTCCGTAATAGGCTAAAAAGTGTTCCAGGGCCAAAAAAGTTTGGGAACCGCTGTCCTAGACACACTCTGATGGAGTGAACTTTCAGGCATCAACACTGGTTCATCTGTGTTGGCACCTCATAACAGGCTACGGTCTCCCCCAGAGATAAATAGGAGAAGTCTCCTATGACTCTGAGGACCACAGTCTCATCCTTGGTTTCCTACCCTGTGCTGGAGGGGGAAGTGATCTGTACCAGCCCTATCCCTAGTACAGATTACTTCCTTGCCAGCTGGCTCAGCTGTGCTTGGATGGGGAAGAGTCAAGGCTCCACCATACCCCGCCTCTGCCCACCTGCACTCTGGTCACAGATGTAGGAAGGGGAGTAGCAGACCCATGAAAGCTGCTTCCCCAGCTATGCTGCTACCCACAATGCAGGTAGCCCAAATAGGGGACTAAATGTGTTTCTTACACCCCTGCGTTCCCTATGCAAGAACATAGCCAGGGACCCAATCTGGCTCTTCATTCTTAATCAGTATATCCAAGTGTTCCTGATGCTGTATTTACAACATTGGTTTTGACTAGTAGCCTGCCTCTTAGCAGCTAACACTCTGTCTATTGTACATTTCAATTTTGCTGCAAAAATGTGTGCCATGACTACAGCAATGGCTTTGTTGCCAGGCATGAGTGTGACACAGAGCTACCTGTCTAGCTGGGTGTATTTTACTACCCAAGGAAAAATATTCCTAATTCAACAAAATGGAAAAGCCATTCTTCTCCTCCTCCTCAGTGAAGAAGGTTGATATGTCAGTAAGATTCCACACAGGGTGCTTGTAAAGCCATTTGTCTCATCACAAGAGAAGGGGAGGGTCTTCTCAAGGGTGATTAACATGACTAGAACCAATCAGGCAGAAAGAGCAATACTCTCATAAGGAGAAGGGGTGGGGGCTAAGATGTTAAGCTCATTGTCTTTCTACTGACCGCCTCTCTCCTCTGCGGAAATCAAAGCACTTTACATTAATTAAGTCTTACAACATTTATGTATGATACATAAGCATTGTTATGCCTAGATGGCGGAACTGAGGTTCAGAGAAGAATGCAATTTGATTAAGGTCACTTACAGAGCTGGGATTAGAACCCAGGAGTCCTAACTTCCAGTTCCCTGATCTAATCATTAGACAATGCTCTCCTAAACACAAGGAACGTGATGGTCTCACTGCAGGCCAAAGGCTTCCCATGAGAGGGATTTTTCCTTCACTGACATGCGAGGAATTCAGAAGTAGCTTGGCTGTGATTGAGGAGAATCAGGCCCACAATATAGATATAGCCATTTTTACCCTTCTCTCCTCTTTATCTTTTGAGATCCCTCGTTCCCTTCTCTCTTCTTCCTTTACCCATAAATAAGCTGTGGTTCCTCAGTTTCTTTTTCATTTCAGGGCCAAAGTCTGCCTTCAGAAAACAGTCTCCTGAACTGGTTATCTTTGGCTGGCAGGTCATGGGACACAGGGGAGGATTAAAAAGAAAACTCAAGCACTTCAAGTCACCACTTTGATGTCACTCCATATTTCTTTTCGAGGGGTCACCTTGCCCATCTCCGCCATATCACATGCAGGGAATGAGATCATAATGTGCTCTCATTGTGAATATGATGCTCCATCAGCACCGGTGGCTTCTGACACTATTTCAGGCTCATTGTTTATTCTGGGCCTAATCCAAAGTCCTTTGAAGTCAGTGGAAAAACTCCTGCTGGTGTCAATGGGCTGGGATCTGGCCCTGTGACTCCAATGGACACTGTCATAAGTGTGGAGAAAGAATTTGGCAGACAAATGTCAGTGGATTGCTTGTATGCTTGAGTTCATTGGGGTGGTAGGTAGCTCAATACAGCTCTTGTTAAACCTGCAATACATTTCTAAGTATTTAGTCCAACATGAGTAATCATTGTTAAACAGCTGTTCTCTTGTGGGGAAAGGCCTGCTTATAAGAGAGGAGAATTTTCTCATTTGTACTGAGTACATTCTGCTTTCAAAGTGCAGTGGAACCCAGCGTTTCATGTAACATCATTTGTTACATGGTTTCTGGCAAGAAGATTCACATTTTAATTTCTATCACTGACTAATAACCACATTATACTTGGGCAGGCACTGACTAAAAATAAATAAATTAATAAGCAAGCCTAATAGGCTTCCAGGCCTAAGACTCCAGCTAAGGAATTAAAATAAATGGGAAGTTAGCACTGTATTAGCAATTATATTTGGTCCTGACTACAAGTCTGTGCTGCTATTAGCTGTTTCTTTTGAAACCAACATTTCTATTTACTATTAATGAGAGCAAACAAACAGCACTTTCATTGTATCTACTTTTTAAAAAATGTCTTCCATCTTATAATGAGTTTCTTCACAGCAACAAATTGTGATTGCTTCTTTCAGCCCATGGACAAATCAAAGAGTAATGTTGTTTCGTCCTCAGGGGAGTTGCTGCCTAAATTATCTGATTGAATTCTGAGTTTGGAGAAATTACAATAACCATGTATGCCATGTATACTGCTGACCCTTCCCACACACTTCTGATCTTTGTGAGCCTGTTACTTATCCAAAAATCGCATTCTGTTATGATGTCAAAAAGCATTTTCATTAAAAATCTGGAACCTCTATTACAGACATGCAACCTCTGTGTCTACAAGCTGAAATTAAAGTTATTTAAAGTGGATGAGTAATATGACTGGAGGTTTTACAAGTAATCAGGAGCTGGTCGGAGGTGTAAATTAGAATGATTATGATACAGATTAGTGTACATTCTTATGATAGGCAATTCCCGACAGACAAAATACAATCTCCTTTCTGTACTTCTGTCTGCAGAATGCCATAAACAGACTGGGCAGAATTTATGCTCTTGTGAAAGGCTGGATGGCTCAGGGGAATGATAATTGGATATAGGGAAATAATAATGGAATACAGAAACTTTCACTCTTAGGACACTGGTACAAGATCGATCCAGGCCATTAATAACTGAAAGATGTTATCATGCAACTAGTGTTCGGTGGCCTCTATGAAATGAATTTGTGGCATTAGTCCATTTGTCCACATCACCCTCTTTGGATGTCTCAGGAGAGAAGCCAAGGACTGAACTAGACATCAGCTAGGCTAACTAGCCACCAGGCAGGTTAATAACAAATAAAGAGAGATGAAAATATAAAAGAAATATCACTCTTATTGCTTGAATAGTGCTAGAAAGTTACCCAACACTATGAAACTATCTCCATAACTGTCAAAAACGAGCCAGATATCTGTAATTGTCTGAATGAGTACTATTCAACTTTGAGAACTAAAATCCAAGTTGGGGATATTGTTTGTGTTCTGGGGCATCATCCAAAACATACTTCCATTGTCCAGATATCTTTATCACCTCATTTTGATAGCCCGCTCTGTGTCTCACTTTCTGCCCAAGACAAATCTGGGAGACTACTCAGTTAGGTTGTGCAACTGCAACATTAATCTGGTCATCTGGCAATAGATACAACTGGAATATAATGATGTTTGTGAGTATATAGATTATTTTAAAATGAGAATTCTGTTAGTTTCTAGACAGATTTGATGATTTTTTATATGATGTGATCTTCTGGTGTTTACCTCCATCATATGATATCTTTACTTCATCTTCTCAAATACGATTCCCAAATAGAGCTTGGCAAACTTTCTTTGGCCAAAAAATGCAGTTACAGTTTGATCAAAACATTTCATGATTTTATATCAATCCCATTGGGTCTGGGTCAAAAAAAAAAAAAAACAACCCGAAAATTCTGAACAAAACTGAAATCTTTCATTTTGGCATTTTTTAAATGAAATATTTGGATTTTTTTAATTCAACGTGACTTTTAATTTCTAAATTTCCTTCAATTATATTCTTTAAAAGATATTTTCAAAGCTCAAAATCAAAACAAAATGTTTCATTTTGGGGTTGAACTAAATGTGTCATTTGACATGAAACAATTTCTCTCTCTCTCTCTCTTTAGTTCACTGAAAATTTTTAAAAAAACATCTTTTTAACTCCCAATGAACCAAAAAAAAATTGTTATTCGCATATAACCTGCATAGTTTTCCATGATCCTGAATGTCTCAGGAATGTGTGGTTCTTTCTTGCTGGTATAATTTTTTCCCCATATATGAACTATGTGTCATCCTTGCATGAATTCAGGCCAAAGTGTGTGGGTGTGTTTGTGTGTGTGTGTGTAAGGTGAGTTTAAAAAAGAAGATTATTCTACACACACACGCAAAACACTCACACACACACTTTAACAACGTCAGCATATTAGGCATTTTGGAAAGTAATGCCAAATGAATGCAAAGCTAAACAATGTAATATATTTATAATTCACAATCAAATACTTTTTGTTTAATAATAGTTAAGGTTGCTTTCATCAATAAAAGAAACCATAAAAAATTGGGAAATGCAAAGGATTAAAAGGTTGTAAAGTCAAGCACTCTCAGGTTAGGAAATGCCAGGATTTATGAATGTATGTATATATTTATTTATTTAAACTGGACCCATAGTTCATTCAGGGCACAGAACAGATCTGCTCTGGGGATGAATCGGGGCTGTACAGTGAAGGAATCTTTTGTCTGTAGGATTCCTGCCTCATTTGTTGTAGAAATTGGAAGGTTTGTGGTGAATGAGGCAGGAGATTGCAGGAACAGAAAGGATGATCTCCTGGTTAGGGCAGCTGAATGCTGCCCTGGAGACTTAGATTCTATCCCTGTGTCTGCCACCAAGTTCCTGTGTGAAACTAGGCAAGTAATTTACACTAAACTTTTCACAGGTGGTCACTTCTGCATCTAATTAAAGGTTGTATCATCATGCATACACAAAAGGCGACCAAATTAAGGTTGCATGGGCAACATTCATAGTGATATTACCTAATTTGAGAGTGCTTGACTGTGCAACATTATAATCCCTTTTAATCTTGAATTTTGTATTTCCTAATTTTTATGGTGTAGTTTATTGATGAGAGCAACTTGAACTAATGTGAAATTAATCTTTTTGTTTATGAAATTCCTTTAGCTTTTTAATAGAAAGAAACTCTGTCGTATATGTGCTGTTTAAATAAGCATGCACAGCATTGGGGTAAAAATAGATACATTTTACTGCAACTTCTAAATCACACTTTTTTTTAAATTGTGTAATGGAAAACTGAGTAAGGACTCAGGTCGAGAATTTCCCACGTTTTAATAAAGGTAAATATTCAGAAAGCCATAACCCCCTACCTCTCCCCCCCATTTGTAAGAAACAAACAATCTACAAAGAAAGGAGCCAGAATTTTGCACCATAATTTCTTGTAAACTTTTGGGAGGGAAGTAATAAAGTATGCCCCTTTTAAAAGAACCAGTGTAGTTTAGCCCAGGGCAAACGCCAAGGAGCACAGCAGTCCACCTTCCGGGGACCCTGCTTTATAACAACATTATGGTTGTCTGGGTGAAATCAATTATCAAAGGTAGCCATTGCCATGACAACCAGGACAATAGTGACCCTCCCCAAGTATGTAGATGACCCGGTGGGAGGGAGCGCTGAGTGGCTGATTATCTCTGATGTCACAGTATCACCACTCAGCAAATGTACACTATGTGGTAAAAGAAAAATCAGCATTTTCTGGTGTTCTGCTTTTCCCCCAATTTCCTAAAACCCAACAACATTCAAACACTAAATACACATTGGAGATCATTCCACCTACACGTTAATAAATGGCTGAAATTTGATTCCAATTCCCCATGGCATGTGTACAAGAATGGGTTCCCCCCAAAAAGGTGAAACACTGAAGTCCCGACCCTGTAAAACAGAAAATTCTGACACAGCCTTAACTATGGTCTCACTACATATACTGTTATGTTGTGCTTACAGCTTATTCAATCCTAGAATATCAGGGTTAGAAGGTCATCTAGTCCAACCCCCTGCTTAAAGGAGGACCAATCTCCAATTTTTGCCCCAGATCCCTAAATAGTCCCCTCATGGATTGAACTCACAACCCTGGATTTAGCAGGCCAATGCTCAAACCACGGAGCTATCCCTCCCCTTTGTTAAGCATACCTTGTTAATTTTTTACCCCACCTTCTCGGTCCTCAGTTGACCCCACTTCTTTGCCTTACACACCTGTTATTTTCTATCTTTTAAACTGTAGGATCTTTGGGACAGGTACTGAAAATTACTGTATGTTTGCACAGCTGGCACCAGTGACCTCTAGAATTAATCATATTGCTCTCAACAGCTTGAGCAAAACAGCCTGACTCTGCTGGTGGGGGGGACTCACAGACATATCTTCTGGGAATCAGGCACAGAGTGGGGTGCATAACACACACACTGTCCAGCAGGGATCTTAGAAATCATTTGCCACGGAAAACACAGGATTTGCGTTTTTACAGAGAATCTTTAGTTTTTACATTTTGTGAAAACATAAAAACGTATTTCAGAGTAACAGCCGTGTTAGTCTGTATTCTCAAAAAGAAAAGGAGTACTTGTGGCACCTTAGAGACTAACCAATTTATTTGAGCATAAGCTTTCGTGAGCTACAGCTCACTTCATCGGATGCATACTGTGGAAAACACAGAAGATGTTTGGTTTTATACACACAAATCATGAAAAAATGGGTGTTTATCGCTACAAAAGGTTTTCTCTCCGCCCACCCCACTCTCCTGTTGGTAATAGCTTATGTAAAGTGATCATTCTCCTTACAATGTGTATGATAATCAAGGTGGGCCATTTCCAGCACAAATCCAGGTTTTCTCACCACCACCCCACACACACACACACACACAAACTCACTCTCCTGCTGGTAATAGCTTATTCAAAGTGACCACTCTCCTTACATTGTGTATGATAATCAAGGTGGGCCATTTCCAGCACAAATCCAGGGTTTAACAAGAATGTCTGAGGAAGTGGGGGGAGGGTTAGGAAAACAAGGGGAAATAGGTTACCTTGTATAATGACTTAGGCTTGAATAGAGACTGGGAGTGACTAAGTTAATTGTATCCAATTTGCAAATGAATTCCAATTCAGCAGTCTCTCATTGGAGTCTGGATTTGAAGTTTTTCTGTTGTAATATCGCAACTTTCAGTCTGTAATCGCGTGACCAGAGAGATTGAAGTGTTCTCCGACTGGTTTATGAATGTTATAATTCTTGACGTCTGATTTGTGTCCATTGATTCTTTTACATAGAGACTGTCCAGTTTGACCAATGTACATGGCAGAGGGGCATTGCTGGCACATGATGGCATATATCACATTGGTAGATCTGCAGGTGAATGAGCCCCTGATAGTGTGGCTGATGTTATTAGGCCCTGTGATGGTGTCCCCTGAATAGATATGTGGGCACAGTTGGCAACGGGCTTTGTTGCAAGGATAGGTTCCTGGGTTAGTGGTTCTGTTGTGTGATATGTGGTTGCTGGTGAGTATTTGCTTCAGGTTGGGGGTCTGTCTGTAGGCAAGGACTGGCCTGTCTCCCAAGATTTGTGAGAGTGTTGGGTCATCCTTCAGGATAGGTTGTAGATCCTTGATAATGCGTTGGAGGGGTTTTAGTTGGGGGCTGAAGGTGACGGCTAGTGGCGTTCTGTTATTTTCTTTGTTAGGCCTGTCCTGTAGTAGGTGACTTCTGGGAATTCTTCTGGCTCTATCAATCTGTTTCTTCACTTCCGCAGATGGGTATTGTAGTTGTAAGAATGCTTGATAGAGATCTTGTAGGTGTTTGTCTCTGTCTGAGGGGTTGGAGCAAATGCGTTTGTATCGCGGAGCTTGGCTGTAGACGATGGATCGTGTGGTGTGGTCAGGGTGAAAGCTGGAGGCATGTAGGTAGGAATAGCGGTCAGTAGGTTTCTGGTATAGGGTGATGTTTATGTGACCATCGTTTATTAGCACTGTAGTGTCCAGAAAGTGGATCTCTTGTGTGGACTGGACCAGGCTGAGGTTGATGGTGGGATGGAAATTGTTGAAATCATGGTGGAATTCCTCAAGAGCTTCTTTTCCATGGGTCCAGATGATGAAGATGTCATCAATATAGCGCAAGTAGAGTAGGGGTGTTAGGGGACGAGAGCTGAGGAAGCGTTGTTCTAAGTCAGCCATAAAAATGTTGGCATACTGTGGGGCCATGCGGGTACCCATAGCAGTGCCGCTGATTTGAAGGTATACATTGTCCCCAAATGTAAAATAGTTATGGGTAAGGACAAAGTCACAGAGTTCAGCCACTAGGTTAGCCGTGACATTATCAGCTTGTAGTCCATCTTTGTGTGGAATGTTGGTGTAGAGGGCTTCTACATCCATAGTGGCCAGGATGGTGTTATCAGGAAGATCACCGATGGATTGTAGTTTCCTCAGGAAGTCAGTGGTGTCTCGAAGGTAGCTGGGAGTGCTGGTAGCATAGGGCCTGAGGAGGGAGTCTACATAGCCAGACAATCCTGCTGTCAGGGTGCCAATACCTGAGATGATGGGGCACCCAGGATTTCCGGGTTTATGGATCTTGGGTAGTAGACAGAATATCCCAGGTCGGGGTTCCAGGGGTGTGTCTGTGCGGATTTGATCTTGTGCTTTTTCAGGGCGTTTCTTGAGCAAATGCTGTAGGGTGGGTGGAGAGAAAACCTTTTGTAGTGATAAACACCCATTTTTTCATGATTTGTGTGTATAAAAACAAAAATCTTCTGTATTTTCCACAGTATGCATCCGATGAAGTGAGCTGTAGCTCACGAAAGCTCATGCTCAAATAAATTGGTTAGTCTCTAAGGTGCCACAAGTACTCCTTTTCTTTTTATAAAAACATATATTAACTATTAACTAAATTTGACTAAAAATACCAGTGTCACTTATTCAGTGCACACAACCTTCCCCTCCTGTGGTTGATTTTTGAATGTGCTTTAAATTTTCATAGGTATACATACTCCAATAAACTATTTAAAACTACTTCTGGCATATAGAGGTTACTCAACTGCATATAGGGTATGTGTTTGAAAGCATCTCAAATTTCACTTCAGCCTCCAGACATGAGTAATTAAAGTTATGAAAAGATCTGGAAAAGTTTAAAAATCGCCCCTAAAGACCGGGTCAAAGAGTTTGGCAAAGACAAATTTCATGTTGATGGTAATGTGCCATTCTGTACTATATGCAGCCAGGCTATAGATTACATTTGAAGGCAGGCAATTGTATAACACATGGAAAGCACTAAACATGAACTGAATGACAAGAAATGAAAACAAGAGGCTGAAACAGCAGGACCATTGACAACAGTAAAGAAACAATGCACTGTGACGGGCTCATTCCAGTGTTTTACAACTGTAAATATATCAATAAAATATTGTGTTTAACCAATACCGATATACACTATGGCTAGGGAAACTAAAGTTCAGTGCTTCATTTTAAGCACAGAAAAACATGGATTTTTCTGGTTTTTTAATCGGATCACTTTGGGGGGTTTATCACAGAAAAACTAAGATCCCTGCTGACCAGAGAGTTACACTAGCATAATAAAGCCCTACCTGGTTGAGGTCTCCTCTAGGCGCTGTCACTGCACCTCGTTGTATGCATTGTTGTAGCCATGTTGGTCCCAGTATATGGGAGACAAGGTGGGTAGGTAAAATCCTTTACTGGACCAACTTCTGTTGGCGAAAGACAGAAGTTTTTGAGCTACACAGAGCTCTTCTTCAGGTCTGGGAAAGGTACTCTGAGTGTCACAGCTAAATACAAGGTGGAACAGATTGTGTAGCATAACAGGTAAACACATCTTTCAAGGGACCATTCTAGACATCAATGATATTTTCATCCTCTGGTGCTTTGAAGTGGGCAGCCCTTGCAACTGTAATTCAGCAACATCCCATGCAGAGGCTGGGGGGAAGGGAGAACACTCACTCTGTCTACGAATATAGACAAATACACTTAGCAGCAGGGCTGCACCTGAGAATGGGGAGGGTTTGAGGAGCTGTGAGGAAGCCAAAAAAATGTTAATGGCAGGAAGCGGAACTCTTTCTTCGGAAACGTCTGAAACACCAGGTACAGTCTCCCGTGTTGCAAAGGATTTTAAGGCTATTCACTCTCTTCCTCCCTATCCATGTCCGTCTGTCTGTCTGT
Organism: Caretta caretta; assembly: GCF_965140235.1. Taxonomy (NCBI): domain Eukaryota; kingdom Metazoa; phylum Chordata; order Testudines; family Cheloniidae; genus Caretta; species Caretta caretta. Next base: position 15,240,686 of record NC_134209.1, read on the forward strand.
CTGTCTCTCACACTGTTTATCTCTCTCTGCTCTCTTTCTCTTCCACTAATCACACTCGAGCTCTCTCTCTCACAGTCTCCCCACATACCAGTGCTCCTTCCCTCCCCTGTTCCTCAGTCCCACCGTGAACCAATCTTCCATCCCTTCCCCTTCCTTCTTGACCACACCATGAACCATTTGGGCTGGCCAAGAATTAGGTCAGCACCCATCATGTGAGAACAAGTTTTAAGGCAGGTTTGCATCAGTCAAGTGGCATAAAACTGACCTTGACACACCTGGGCATCTGCCACTTAAGTATGGAAATATGGCCTATTTAAACAGGGAAAGAGAGAGACGAAAAGAAGGTATCCCCAAAGATCGCTGACAAATGGGCACTGAGCATTTGTAGCTCTGCGGATGAAATCTTGTCGGATTTACTCAGCTATGTGGCATGGCACTATCACAAGACACAGAGATGCAGGACTAAAATCAGAAGAACAATTCAGCTGAACGTGCATGGATAGGCCCAGCTAGGGAATAAGGGTGAGACTGAGGCACATTACATACATTTGCAGCTGGGGCAGAAGGATAAAGGCTGATGGTGCGACTTGGCCTCCCTCCTGGGGGTTTACGGCAATATTCTCTAATAGGTTTTAAGTTGAACTGTTTTTCATTGATGCTGTTCTCTCATGAAGCTTTATGACTGGAAATTCAGTTATTGCTCCTTGAAGGAATACATCAGCAATGAGACTGTGCTCAGAGAGCTGTTTTGGTGAATGTGTGTCAACTCACTGAGGTATTGTGTGCAGAGTATTCTGTGCATCTTTCATGTTGGCTTCCTCCTATGGGGCACTTGATTTTTTGGACCGTTCTCATCTATTGACAAGCAGTCTATCCTGTGACATACCTGCTTTAATTGTGATTCTTTTATCACCAATGGGCTGTTTGTTACATTGGATTAGCTTTGTTTAATCTGAAGCACTTTTTGAGATTGCATTTGCAACCAAACTTTACAGAGGTAACAAAATAAGTGAATCCATCACACTCATGCCCCTTTGCATTTCTGTTGCGTTTCTAATCTCAGATGTCAGAGTGTTTTACAAGAACGATTGGGCATGAGCCTCAGCTAGTGTAAACTGAAGTCAGGGAAGCTGCACTGATGTACACCAGCTGAGGATCTGGTCCAATGAGCGGTAACCTCACAATGCCCCTATTTCAAAGGCACAAAGGTGGGGCAGCTAGGAAGAACTGGGAGCTTAACATCTTTTTGTGCCTTTGATCAACCTCCACTGAGCTATTTTAGTGCTGGTTTGCACTCGAAAGTTCAGTTGATCTAGCTACATAGCTACATAATTTTTCTAGCTATGAAAAATTCACATCCAGGAGAGACGTAGCTAAGCCAACTAACCCTTAGTGTACAGGGGGCTAGGTCAATGGAAGAATTCTTCTGTTGACCCAGCTGCCGCCCCTCAGAGAGGTGGATTTACCACAGTGATGGAAGGACTCCTTCCATCACTGTGGTAAGTGTTTATGCTGCTGCAGTTGTGTTTCTAGTGTAGACATATCCTCACAGTTTTATCATGCCCTAAGGGCTGATCAGACATGTCCAGGAAATGGGGAGACAGGATGTTGGGGAGTTTTAAAACAGTGTCACATCCAGGGCAGGGAGGTAGGTTTCCCCTGGTTTTCAGCAGTCTGGGTAAGGTCAAAGCACGGGGCTACCTAAAAGCCCACAGACGGGGCAAATGCACCCTTAATGATTAGTAGGTCAGGAGGAGACACTGTTGGAATGGGGGTGATGCAGAAGGGCCCCCAGGCCTGCACTGGCAGAATAGGCCAGAAATCTAAAGCAAACTAAGGGCCAAAGCCCACCAAAACCATAGCAGACACCTGTCTCCAGCTCTGCAACACACTGAGCTGGCAACACAAATTGTTCTTGTGCTTTGCTTCCACTGGATTTGTCTAAATATGATTCCCTGGCTTGCACCACAAGGGCCCGGGGTGGGAGAGAGGGGAGTTAGGGTCTGGTCCAGTGCTAAGCCCAACCAACCTGGGAAAAGGAGGGGATGCAACGTTTCTAACCAGGCTGCAGTGGCTGAAACTAACCCTTGCAGACCTCCAGCCCTGCTGTAGGGGGAGGACAGGAAAACCCACAAAACAGGGGATTCTCCAGCTTTGCCCAACCACTAACTAGCCCATCCAAGACCATTGAGGGCTGGCATACCAAAAGCTTCTGCAGATCTGGGCTACATACTGTGTAGGGAATGTGTATGCACCCACTCCCCTGCTCTGAGTCCAGCCCCTTTGCATAACATAATTGCACCACTGCCTTTCACATGGGACCTTCAGTAGCCATGAAAGCAGGTGCAGTGTTTGCAGAAAACTGTTGCATTTACTTATGTGACAATTAGCTGTGTCTTCTGCAAATCTGCTGCTTTCCAGCTCCTCCCCTTATCCACGTGCCGTCTAACCCATGCACACTTGCTGTAGAGGGGATGGCGGAGGTGCTGTGTTGAGAAGAGGGAGCATGCAACCTAACTGCCCTTCCCCTAACCTAGCCACAGCTGGCCCTGTAAAAGGGCTGTGAGCCAAGAGCTGAGTCAGTCTCTCTCTAGCTCTGGAGAGAGAAGGACCTGGCTGCCTGGGAGAGAAAGGTACCTGAGGTAGAGTAGTGCTGAGGAAAGGCAAGAGGAGCTGGGGAGCTCCAGCCTGGTAACTCCCCTGGCTGTAGGCCTTGTGCAAGGCCTACTGGTGCTGCAAAGGTGCAGTCCGGGGTTTGGCAGAGGCAGCTGGTCCAAACCCCCTTGCCAGTGATGAGTGGTTTACAGATTGCAGTCTGCCCTAGTGAGCGGGAGCTGGATGATGACTAGCAGTAACCACTGAGGCAAGGTAGGGTTTAGAGGGTTGGAGGTTCCCCTGGGAGGGGAAACTCAGAGTAAGGGGGTACTGCAGAGCGCAGAACCCTGAGGTAAAGGGCACCGGGGTCCGGGAGGGACACGGGGGCCAGCGGCAGGCGAGACACTGGCCTGCAGAGGGTGCTCTGTATGCTGGAAAAGAATTAATTCCCAGGAGAACCAGCAGGAGGCGCCGCACCGGTGAGTCATCGCTTCACTACAGTAAGAAGGTGGTGCGTTTGTCAACCCCTGCAGGGCTTGTTTTCATAGAGGCACAGTCCTAGAGTTTAAGTCCAGAAGAAACCATGAGATCATTGTATTCCTTAGGGACTTCTTTATGAGCTGATCCCTGTAAAGCTTGCATAGCCTTAACTGGGCCCTCGTCTAAGTGACACGAATATCTGAAAATTTGGTTGGAAAGTCAAAAAGAAGTAAATGCTGATTACAGATTTTATCAATTCATTTCATAAAAAGAGGTGAGAGTGTATGCAGGGACTTTACTGGTGATAATGAAAGATAAACAGAGGGAGAACATGAAGGCATGCCATGACAATGGGATATATTTTGAAAGATCTTTTCCAGTGAGTGCAACTAATGTTGAAATTGCTTGCACCACCTATAGGTGAAACTGTAAAACTGCAATTGACTCTTGCTAATGGTCAGAAATTGATGATGGGGGAAATAATTAGTAGTTGCTTTTTGAGTGATTATTGGAAAGATTTCAACTCCCATGTTTGTAAATAGGTGATCTGAAGTTTGCCTTTTTATTTCTGAGAAGCTTTGGATAAATAGGTAAGATCTGAAATTGGTTGCTCTGACATTCCAAGCACTGGAAAAGGACAAGATTCTCTTTGTGACAGAAATGTGATTAAATACTTGACATTGATCTATGTTAACATAAAGGTCAGTGCTGCTAAGGACTACTGAGAAATGATCTGGAATCTTTTAATTTGTGGCTTTATGGCCTTCCTTCATAGCTGGCTACTTATGTATTTTGGTCACTCCTGAAATTCTAGAATTGATTCAGAGGGACAAGCACAGTGTTGCCAACTGTCGTGCCTTTACTGTATGTCTCAATAGTTGAAGTGTTTCTTGAAGCCCCAGCTCCAGGAGTCCTGTGATTAGTAGGTTCGTTTTTTAAAAATAAAGTTTCTCTCCCATATGGCTGCAGAGAAAACATGACTTGAGTGAACCATAAAAGCTCAGAAACTAAAAAAGCATGAAAAAAAGAAACCCATATTGATCATTTTAAAAAAAACCTCTTGATTTTTAAAGCTGATCTCATGATTTCAAAAACTAGGGGTTAACAAGATTTTATTTAGCTCATTTGCAATAATATCCAGAGAGAGATTTTATTGACCTATGAAACACACACCTGCTTGCAATCCCCATGAGTGTTCAAGAATATTCGCTCAGCCTAAGCTTTTGTATTGGTTGAAATCTCTTTGGTCAACAAATGCGATTACTTGAATCAGTCACAAAACTTTGGCTGGAAGTGAAAGTGGAGTAGTGGCCATTTCTGAAATTTGTTAGATGAGCAGGTGAGAGGAGAGAATGGAGGAGGCTAGGGAGAAGTAATGAACAAGAAAAACGGCAGATTGTGGAGGAGAACAGTTGAAAAGATGCTGGAGGTATGAGGGGAGGATCAGGAGACTGAGGAGATGGCAAGATGGAAGAAGGGGGAGCAGAGTTTGACATCAAATAAGTTTTTAATTCTGATTAGAGTTGATTTAAGAATGCCAATTGTTTTTTCTGGGACATTTCAGGAGGAAAATTATTTTCTTTAAAATTTCCCATGAAATGAGCTCAGTCTTTGAATGTGAAAACTGAAACCCAAACCTAAAAAATATTCCATTTTGGGGATAAAAAAGTATCAAATTCGTTTTTGAAAACTGCAAATTATGGCTAACCCCCCCCCCCCAACTTTCTGATCTCTATTTTGACAAAATGAATATTTTCTGCACCAAAAAAATGTTTTGGTCGAAAAGCCATTTTTATTGGGAAAAAAATGTTTTGACCAATGAATGTTGACTGGTTCTAATTACGAATAGTTCCCCCAGTTCTACTGCTAAGACTGGTTCACATCTATGTGTACAATGGGGTGCTGATTTCTGATTGGGTCCTCTAAGTGTTATCATGCAAACAACAATAATAATAATAAAATACTTCCTCAGATGGTATTTAATGTGACACCACCCAGCAACAGAGCAAAATTAACACTCAATAAATATTAACTCATGTCTCCCCTGGCCCTACGCTAATTAGATGAGGCAGTAAACAGGAGTTTATCACAATAAAATAAAACAAAATATTCACTCCAATGTGCGTAGGAGGTTAGCTACAATGAATTAAGCAAACTAACTCAAAGGCAATGGCCTGCAACTGGAAGCAGAGAAGAGGCCGATGAAAGATTCCCTGCCAAGAAGAGCTGTTGAGAGTTTGAGGAGTAAAGTGGGTTTGTCACACAGGATGAGTATAAGGAGGAAGGCATTTCATGCTGATTCCTGCAGCGAGGCCAGGGGAAGCTAAATATCATTTGAAATCCGGATCATCCAGTTCATCTGTACTAAAGAGATAAATCTCAGCGTTATATTTTTTCTGCTTTCTGTCAGAGATACTCACTTCTGTTCTCTGGTGACAGAATCATGGGATCCTGCCTCAGGAACCTCCCATATCATAGGCTGGCTCTCACAACATGGACTCAGTCCAAAGGCCATTGAAAGTGACAGGAGTGTGTCTATGGCCTTCAGTGGGCATTGGGTCAGGCCCTAACTGGCAAAATGCTAAACTTTTGGAGAAAGGAAAATAAATTGTTCCATGCAAGGCAATAAACTGCATGTTACAAAGATAGTGATCAAAACTACTTTCAGGAAAGATTCAATGAGTCTGATGTTCAATGGGACAGCTGGGATCTAGGACAGTGTTTCTCAGTTGATGGGTCACAAACCCTTGGGGAAGGGCCCATGAAAGGCAATAAGAGGTGTTGAAAATTGCATTACAATCTAAATCAAAGAAAAACTTGCTCCCTCCCCTGACACAGCCTGACCCTTCATGATCAAGTATTCTATGTCAGCTTCTTGAGACACACACACAAATAGATTGTATAGGCTTAACACTGATATATATTTATTGTAAGCGTAAGGGGGTGGTGAAAACTTTTAGCTTCAGTAAGGGGTTGCCAAGCAGGAAAAGCTGAGAAACACAGGCCTAGGAGATTGCTTACAAAGAGTCTAATTCAGTAAGTGAATTTAAGCATATGCTTAATTTTAATCATGTGCTCATATTAATCCCTATTTAGAAAAGCACTTAATCATGTGCTTAACATTGATTCAGTGGGGCTCAAGCACATGCTTAAAGTTAAGCACCTGTTTAAGAACTCTTCTGAATTGGGGCCCAGGTTTGGTGTCAAGAAATTATGGTTCTATTCCCAGACAGTGGGCAGGTTATTTAACCTCTGTGCTCACCCTTTACCCTATGCGGGAGCCCTGTAGCATAGTCATGGCATACAGAACAATACTGAATATTTCATCAGACTCATAATCATTATTTAATCACAGCTCCTATATAAATGCACTGAATTTGCCTCAATACAATAGGACAGCTCTTTCTGAATTATAAGTATGAAAAGTACAGAACAGAAAAGAAATGTAAAGTATGATAGTTAGGAGATGGTAATTGCAGAACTGGATCCATGAAATTAACACAAGCTATTCAAACCGATTAATCAGAAATCAGTTTAACACTATTAATCAAAACTGATCACTAGGGGATAGATTCTGACACTTACCATGAGTAGCACCCTTGAAACCAGTGGGGCTATTTAAGAAGAAACAGTAAAGCAGGGATTGGCAACCTTTGGCATGCGGCCCGTCAGAGAAATCCGCTGGCGGGCCGGGCCGGTTTGTTTACCTGCAGTGTCCGCAGGTTCGGCCGACTGCAGCTCCCACTGGCTGTGGTTCACCGTTTCAGGCCAATGGGGGCTGTGTGAAGTGGCGTGGGCCGAGGGATGTGCTGGCCGCCGCTTCCCACAGCCCCCATTGCCTAGAACAGCCATTCCAGTCCCCATTGGCCTGGAATGGCCTGTTAATTTTTCCTAATGTTAAACTTCTATGAGAATTTTGTTCCCTGTACTGTATCTATGGTTCACTTTAATATAAGACCTTCTTTATGCCTACTGCACTTCTAGGATCATCAAAGTTAACAACCCAATCAAAGTTATTAACTGTAAAGTTAACAACCTTTATCATTTATTTAGTTATTTAAATTAATTGGAACCAGGATGTGTCCTTCCAGACAATTACTATTACAGTCAGCCCTCTACACAGCCATTCAACATATACATACACAAAAGCTTTCCTAATAGCAATTTGCCAACTCCAAATTCACTATATGCAGATTGAATTATTTCACTGGTTCTAACAGGGCCTGATCTAAAGCCCAATGAAGTCAATGGAAAGGTTCCCACTAATCTCAAAGGTTTTTGGATTTGGCTCATAGTACTTCCTTTAACAGGCTTTGTATTTGATAATAACTGTTTAAGTGGGGAAAGGGCAGGGCAGACTAGGAGAAGGGCAGTTGTAAGCATTTCTCTATGACCCCACCACAGGAAAGCACTTAAGCTTTCATTTTATTTAATTTTATAAAAAAAAAATAGAACATTTCAAACAAAATGAAAATTTCTGCAAAATTTATTTGTTTGATCATAGGAGGGTTAGATCTGGGCTTAACATGCCAGACACATCAATCAGATGTTACAGGTTAAGTTCTCTGATGGGCTTAGCTGACATCTCATCTTCAGTTTCCAGTTGTCAAAAGGTTTATCTATAATTTACAACGGAAGCATTAGCCCTAGATATTGCAAAGAGGCAGACCCCAAGTCGAGAAAGATACGTCAAACATACTACAAAAATTTGGACATGCCACTGTTTTACATACTAAGAAATATACTCAAGTTGTAACCACTGGCATAACAGATCAAATGACTTGACAAATTCAATCTGCCCACCAGGTCTGGGTACCAGCAATGTCGGATAAAAGACACACTCAGCGAATAACGCTGAGTATGGTCAATTCCTTGGATAATGCAAAGTACAGTAGCGCAACCATGGGGTCAATCAAAGAGCCAATAACCCCCCATATAGCAATTCCATTCTGTGATTAACAAGCCCCTACCTTACCAGTGCTCTTGGCAGCTTGCAAAATGCACTGGCTTGAAGCCACATTTGACAGCATCCCCTGAAAACAAGGCAAACATGATTTCCCAGCAGCAGCATATGATGCTGACAGCCTAGGGGAAGCCTCATCTGATAATCAGATTCATGATGCTCAGTCCATGACTAGTGTACTATCTTGGATTCTGAGGATGACAAAAGTTTCAACTCTTTCATAGGGTCACATTAATCTCTATTCTAAAGGTTGCCAGCTGGAGGGAAAGTGTCATAAGGAGCCAACCTGGGATTGCAGTTGAGACTACGAAGGCTGATATTTGCTCCTGCTGAGCACCCGGATTGTGCATACTATTCACAGAAGAGGCAAATGTCATTATGCACAAAGGGCCTCATTTCTAGAGCAGACACATCTGCTGCTCATCACTTTTAATCATTGCAATTGTCAGAGATGAGTACTGAAAAAGGGAAGCTCGGGATGTGACCAGCATGTCACAGGATTCTCACAAACTACAGTTTACCAAACATATTGGAGGAAACCAAAGGGATGCATGTACCTGCTAACCATGAGCTCCTTTGTGAAACTAATGGGATTCACAAGGCACCCAAACAGGAAAAGTCAGCTACGGTACAACAGAAACCATGGGACCTTAAAATGAGCTATGAAAATCACAAAAGCAGACTCCTTAAAGGAGTATTTGGGTACAACAATGTGTGTACTTTTAAGCCATCTACAACCACTATGCCCCTTTATGGTGTGGCACTGAGGCTGCTCTGCCTCAGTTTCCCCAGTGGAATCTTCAGTACACCTCATTTATGGACTTGGCTTAGTCCTCCAGTCAATGACACATGTATCTTTAAACCATCTACAACACTCATGCCCACCGCACAATCTATCATACACAGACATGAACCCTCTACAAACCTCAGATGTATTAATACTATACATCAAGCCCTACAAAAGAAGACATCCCATATCAATGATCACTACAAGATAAACTGATTTCATAATTTATAGCATGCCCATTGTGACAGTATCTTAACTTATAAACCAAAATGAAAACAATCAGTCTCTATTGCCACAAACCCAGACTGTTCCTTTCCATTATCACCTCTTACTCACTGTCATTTCAAACACATTACTCAAATACACAAAAAGCAAGACTGAATGGATCGATCGTGCACCTTGGAGAGCTCCAGACTTGGTCTCCAGCAGACCAGGAGCCAGGGTCTTCCCAGTGTGATAATGTTCCTCCTCTACCTTGGTGGGTCCTGTGCTTATTGGCAGATTTTGCTCACTTCAGAGATTCACAGTAGCCTTCAGTTTGGCCATTTTCATGGCTCAAATCTGCCGTTCAGTCAGATAACCTCATCACTGGCCAGCATGGAGAAAAAAAGAGTAAGAACAATCCCCGCAGTTTCTGCTGATCCATCATGTGGGTCAGGGAACAGCCTAGAGATCTTCCCCTCCGGTGGAACCTACTGTGTTGGATCAGGAGTTGGGAGGTTTGGGGGGAACCCAGGCCTGCCCTGTACCCCAGGTTCCAGCCCAGGACCCTGTGGACTGCAGCTGTGTAGAGTGCCTTCTGGAACAGCTGTGCGAGAGCTACAGCTCCCTGGGCTACGTCCCCAGGGCCTCCTCCCAACACCTTCTTTGTCCTCACTACAGGACCTTCCTCCTGATGTTTGTTAACGCTTGTACTCCTCAGTCCTCCAACAGCACATCCTCTCATTCCAAGCTCCTTACACAAACCTCACTAACTGGAGTGACAGCCTTTTTAAACCAGGTGTCCTGATTAGCCTTAATTAATTCTAGCAGCTTCCCAATTGGCTACAGGTGTCCTAATTAGCCTGCCTGCCTTAATTAGTTCTAGAAAGTTCCTGAGTGTTCTGGAATAGTCCCTGTTATTTTACCCAGGGAAAAGGGACTTCCTTAACCTGGAACTAATGTATCTACCTTCGACCCCTCTTTTGTAGCCATCTGGCCTGACCCTGTCACACCAGGAAGAATGACTTGACACCCCCATGCTGGAGTTCAACTCTGAGGTCAAACAGCCCAAGCACTGCAGCTGATTGCAAGTGCTACTGTGCAGCAGAGGGCTCTAAGATAACCAAACCCTCCCAAGGCAGTGGGGTTCTGAAATAAAAACCAGCACCTGGGGTTGGGTTCAGAAGCAAATCAGGAGCCAGTGCAGAGCACAGGTGCAAGGTGTTCATGTTGTCCTTAAAGGAGGGCAGCCTCATTTAGCAATAACTGGAGGCCCAGTGAGCTTTAATGATTAGGGTACAGAACTGGGACTCAGGAAACTGGGTTCAGCTCCTAGCTCTGCCGCTAACTTGATGAGTGACCTTGGACAAGTCACTTCACCTCCCCGTGTCTCAGTTTCCTCATCTGTAAAACAGGATAACTATATTAACCTCCTTTGTAAAGCACTTTGAGATCTACTGATAAGTGCTATGTAACATCTAGGCATTATTTTTAATTGACACCTCTGAGTGGTCCTCAAGGGTAATCTTAAGTAGAGACATTGCAATTGTCCAGCCTGGAAGTGAGGACGGCACAAATAAGTGTCACACAATGTGTACTAGGAAGGAAGATCTAGGTAACCTGAACATGGCATAAAGTCACTAATGTGGTCTGGGCCACCCAATGCAATGATGGATCCAGCAAGACCCTGAGAGTGAAAAGCATTGAGCAAAACAATGGGCACAACCCCTTCGACAGAAGGGGCAGACACTGCTTTCTTCACTGAGGATGCTCTTTCCTACTTTTGTCTCGTCTGGACAAGTGCCAGAGAGTTATTATCTCTGGATATGTCTATACTACGAAATTAGGTCGAATTTATAGAAGTCGGTTTTTTAGAAATCGGTTTTATATATTCGAGTGTGTGTGTCCCCACAGAAAATGCTCTAAGTGCATTAAGTGCATTAACTCGGCGGAGCGCTTCCACAGTACCGAGGCAAGCGTCGACTTCTGGAGCGTTGCACTGTGGGTAGCTATCCCACAGTTCCCGCAGTCTCCGCTGCCCATTGGAATTCTGGGTTGAGATCCCAATGCCTGATGGGGCTAAAACATTGTCGCGGGTGGTTCTGGGTACACATTGTCAGCCCCCCGTTCCCTCCCTCCCCCCGTGAAAGCAAGGGCAGACAATCATTTCGCGCCTTTTTTCCTGAGTTACCTGTGCAGACGCCATACCACGGCAAGCATGGAGCCCGCTCAGCTCACTTTGGCAATTAGGAGCACATTAACCACCACACGCATTATCCAGCAGTATATGCAGCACCAGAACATGGCAACGCGATACCGGGCGAGGAGGCGACGTCAGCGCGGTCCCGTGAGTGATCAGGACATGGACACAGATTTCTCTGAAAGCATGGGCCCTGACAATGCATGCATCATGGTGCTAATGGGGCAGGTTCATGCTGTGGAACGCCGATTCTGGGCTCGGGAAACAAGCACAGACTGGTGGGACCGCATAGTGTTGCAGGTCTGGGACGATTCCCAGTGGCTGCGAAACTTTCGCATGCGTAGGGGCACTTTCATGGAACTTTGTGACTTGCTTTCCCCTGCCCTGAAGCGCATGAATACCAAGATGAGAGCAGCCCTCACAGTTGAGAAGCGAGTGGCGATAGCCCTGTGGAAGCTTGCAACGCCAGACAGCTACCGGTCAGTTGGGAATCAATTTGGAGTGGGCAAATCTACTGTGGGGGCTGCTGTGATGCAAGTAGCCCACGCAATCAAAGATCTGCTGATATCAAGGGTAGTGACCCTGGGAAATGTGCAGGTCATAGTGGATGGCTTTGCTGCAATGGGATTCCCTAACTGTGGTGGGGCTATAGATGGAACCCATATCCCTATCTTGGCACCGGAGCACCAAGCCGCCGAGTACATAAACCACAAGGGGTACTTTTCGATAGTGCTGCAAGCTCTGGTGGATCACAAGGGACGTTTCACCAACATCAACGTGGGATGGCCGGGAAAGGTGCATGATGCTCACATCTTCAGGAACTCTGGTCTGTTTCAAAAGCTGCAGGAAGGGACTTTATTCCCAGACCAGAAAATAACTGTTGGGGATGTTGAAATGCCTATATGTATCCTTGGGGACCCAGCCTACCCCTTAATGCCATGGCTCATGAAGCCGTACACAGGCAGCCTGGACAGTAGTCAGGAGCTGTTCAACTACAGGCTGAGCAAGTGCAGAATGGTGGTAGAATGTGCATTTGGATGTTTAAAGGTGCGCTGGCGCAGTTTACTGACTCGCTTAGACCTCAGCGAAACCAATATTCCCACTGTTATTACTGCTTGCTGTGTGCTCCACAATATCTGTGAGAGTAAGGGGGAGACGTTTATGGCGGGGTGGGAGGTTGAGGCAAATCGCCTAGCTGCTGGTTACGCGCAGCCAGACACCAGGGCGGTTAGAAGAGCACAGGAGGGCGCGGTACGCATCAGAGAAGCTTTGAAAACCAGTTTCATGACTGGCCAGGCTACGGTGTGAAAGTTCTGTTTGTTTCTCCTTGATGAAACCCCCCGCCCCTTGGTTCACTCTACTTCCCTGTAAGCTAACCACCCTCCCCTCCTCCCTTTAATCATTGCTTGCAGAGGCAATAAAGTCATTGCTGCTTCACAGTCATGCATTCGTTATTCATTCATCACACAAATAGGGAGATGACTACCAAGGTATCCCAGGAGGGGTGGTGGAGGAGGGAAGGAAAATGCCACACAGCACTTTAAGCACAGCACTTTAAAAGTTTACAACTTTAAAATTTATTGAATGCCAGCCTTCTTTTTTTTGGGCAATCCTCTGTGGTGGAGTGGCTGGTTGGCTGGAGGCCCCCCCCACCGTGTTCTTGGGCGTCTGGGTGTGGAGACTATGGAACTTGGGGAGGAGGGCGGTTGGTTACAGAGGGGCAGCAGTGGCAGTCTGTGCTCCAGCTGCCTTTGCTGCAGCTCAACCATACACTGGAGCATACTGGTTTGGTCCTGCAGCAGCCTCAGCATTGAATCCTGCCTCCTCTCATCACGCTGCCGCCACATTTGAGCTTCAGCCCTGTCTTCAGCCCGCCACTTACTCTCTTCAGCCCTCCACCTCTCCTCCCGGTCATTTTGTGCTTTCCTGCACTCTGACATTATTTGCCTCCATGCATTCGTCTGTGCTCTGTCAGTGTGGGAGGACAGCATGAGCTCGGAGAACATTTCATCGCGAGTGCGTTTTTTTTTCTTTCTAAGCTTCACTAGCCTCTGGGAAGGAGAAGATCCTGTGATCATTGAAACACATGCAGCTGGTGGAGAAAAAAAAAGGGACAGCGGTATTTAAAAAGACACATTTTATAAAACAGTCGCTACACTCTTTCAGGGTAAACCTTGCTGTTAACATTACATACATAGCACATGTGCTTTCGTTACAAGGTCGCATTTTGCCTCCTCCCACCGCCTGACTACCCCCTCAACCTTCTCCCCTCCCTGTGGCTAACAGCGGGGAACATTTCTGTTTAGCCACAGGCAAACAGCCCAGCAGGAATGGGCTCCTCTGAGTGTCCCCTGAAGAAAAGCACTCTATTTCAACCAGGTGACCATGAATTATATCTCACTCTCCTGAGGATAACACAGAGAGATAAAGAACGGATTTTGGTTGAATGCCAGCAAACATACACTGCAATGCTTTGTTCTACAGTGATTCCCGAGTACGTGTTACTGGCCTGGAGTCGTAAAGTGTCCTACCATGAAGGACGAAATAAGGCTGTCCTCCCCAGAAACCTTTTGCAAAGGCTTTAGGACTACATCTAGGAGAACCGCAAATGCCAGGGCAAAGTAATCCTTTCACATGCTTGCTTTTAAACCATGTATAGCATTTTAAAAGGTACACTCACCAGAGGTCCCTTCTCCGCCTGCTGGGTCCAGGAGGCAGCCTTGGGTGGGTTCGGGGGGTACTGGCTCCAGGTCTAGGGTGAGAAACAGTTCCTGGCTGTCGGGAAAACCGGTTTCTCTGCTTGCTTGCTGTGAGCTATCTACAACCTCCTCATCATCATCATCTTCTTCGTCCCCAAAACCTACTTCCGTATTGCCTCCATCTCCATTGAAGGAGTCAAACAACACGGCTGGGGTAGTGGTGGCTGAACCCCCTAAAATGGCATGCAGCTCATCATAGAAGCGGCATGTTTGGGGCTCTGACCCAGAGCGGCTGTTCGCCTCTCTGGTTTTCTGGTAGGCTTGCCTCAGCTCCTTCAGTTTCACGCGGCACTGCTTCGGGTCCCTGTTATGGCCTCTGTCCTTCATGCCCTGGGAGATTTTCAGAAAGGTTTTGGCATTTCGAAAACTGGAACGGAGTTCTGATAGCACGGATTCCTCTCCCCAAACAGCGATCAGATCCCGTACCTCCCGTTCGGTCCATGCTGGAGCTCTTTTGCGATTCTGGGACTCCATCATGGTCACCTGTGCTGATGAGCTCTGCATGGTCACCTGCAGCTTGCCACGCTGGCCAAACAGGAAATGAGATTCAAAAGTTCGCGGTTCTTTTCCTGTCTACCTGGCCAGTGCATCTGAGTTGAGAGTGCTGTCCAGAGCGGTCAGAATGGAGCACTCTGGGATAGCTCCCGGAGGCCAATACCATCGAATTGTGTCCACAGTACCCAAATTCGAGCCGGCAACGTCGATTTAAGCGCTAATCCACTTGTCAGGGGTGGAGTAAGGAAATCGATTTTAAGAGTCCTTTAAGTCGAAATAAAGGGCTTCATTGTGTGGACGGGTGCAGGTTTAAATCAATTTAACGCTGCTAAATTCGACCTAAAGTCCTAGTGTAGACCAGGGCTCTGGCCCTTTCTCAGGTAAGGCTCTGCAAAAACAAGGACACTGAAAAATCTGAGCTCAACGAGAAGATGCAGAGATAGGAATCATCATCCTACCATTATGGAACTTCTGCAGAGGTGAACAATTGCTTAGTTCTACAACTTGTGATGGAACTAAGGTATCAGCACACATGTATACACATGCATGCTGGGGAGAATGTGGATTTTCTGAGAGTTCAGGAGGCGTTAGTTAGCTTTTGAAGCAGGATGTGAGTCACTTCTGGTGTTTGTTTGCAAGTGACTCATACCTTAAAACTATTACACTGAAATACAGATCAGCCAGTGTCTGAATGCAACACACCCATCACCAGCCTGTTGGTCCTCCCTGGAGGAATTAACAGACCCATTATAAAGTGAGCCTGTCTGCTATACGCCTGCGTGGTATTGCAGGCAGATCAGCAGTAGAGAGTGCCCACTTACATGAACTGTGCCACAAGCCATTCTCATTGTTACCATAGAGACCACGAGGCCCCTAGCGAGTTGAAAGGACACTATTGTCTGCACGGAGACAGTAGTTAAAATAGATCAAAGTAGGAGTCGGAGCTCTCTAGTTTTGGTGGCTGTCATCAAAGGTCTTGATGCCACGTGTTGTGGAAGCCTCACACCATCTTGTGATGGCAAAAAGGAATTGGGGGGGAGGGATAGCTCAGTGGTTTGAGCATTGGCCTGCTAAACCCAGGGTTGTGAGTTCAATCCTTGAGGGGGCCATTTAGGGATCTGCTTTGGGCAGATTGGGGATTGGTCCTGCTTTGAGCAGGGGGTTGGACTAGATGACCTCCTGAGGTCCCTTCCAACCCAGATATTCTATGATTCTATGACTTAGCAAGGAGTAGTGAGACAGATAAGGGTCCCTCACATGGATCATGCCAGCAAGCTTATCCACACCTACCTAGTCACATCCATCTGAGCAGAAAACCCTATGGGCTCGATTGCTAGCAGAACAGTTATCAGGCAACTTCCTGCAAGCACAGGATAGCTATGGGATACAATATGTGTTCTACAGGTTTTACTACTTGGATCAGAGAACTCAGCTGAAGTATGCCTCACATCGCTCGGAGACATCCCTGGCAAAACGGCTGCTGCTGAGTTGGGTTGATCTTCCTGGTGGCCAAAAACATACACAGAAGAAATATCATGTGACCAGTTTCCTGTGATCTATCTGGACAATGAGTCTTGAGCTCCAAATGCACTGAGAACCAGAAAGCTCTGAGTATCCAGAAGCAACAAATGGGCTCAGAGAAACCTCCTAGGCATGCTCAGCAAACGTGACAACTTTCTGAGACTGGTTCACACTGGACATCCATTGCTGCCAACTATTCCAGCTCACCTAATGAGGTGCCCTCAGATTATGTCTAGTTCTACCCAAGGGAACACCCTCTGATTGTCTGCCTTTCCCAGCTCCCTGGGAACAGCAGCCAATCAGGGGTGCTGCAGGAGGCAGGAAGAGCTCTTCCCCCACCCCTCAGAAGCCAGAGGAGTTTTTTGGTAGGGGATTGGGGAGGAGGAGCAGCCTACACCATTCCGACTGGAGGGGCTGGGGAGGAGGGAGCAGAAAGAGTACAACAGCTCAGGGCAGCTCTGCTCCCTCACTGAGAACAATTGGTCAGTGTGCTCCCCTCACTCCCTGCTCCCCTCTCCGGCCTTGCAACACCAGGCCTCGGAAGGGGGAGTACAGGACCCTTGCTGCACTTTCCAGACCAGACCAAATACACAATGTAATCATTTTACAAAACTTCTCCTGATTTTGGGGTCATTCTTGTGACTTTTAGGGGTCTGAAGCATGATATTTGACCTTGTGGGATCAGCAAATACAAGAGATCAAACTCAAATCTGGGCTGACTTAAGAGAGTTTTTTACTCAAGTTGCATATTTTGAATAGCCCATACAGTTCTAACCCAAGTGGTCCATGGGATGGCTTAGGGACTCTCAAATGAAACAACATAGAATCACAGAAGTGTAGGACTGGATGGGACCACAATAGGTCTTCTAGTCCAGTCCCCTGCACTCAAGGCAGGACTAAGTAATAACTAGACCATTCCTGACAGGTGTTTGTCTAACCCGTTCTTAAAAACTTCCAATGACAGAGATTCCACAACCTCCCCAGGCAATTTGTTCCACTGCTTAACCACCCTGACAGTTAGGAAGTTTTTCCAAATGTCCAACCTAAACCTCCCTTCTTGCAATTTAAACCCATTGCTTCTATCCTCAGCGGTTAATGAGAACAATTTTTCACCCTCCTTCTTGTAACAACCTTTTATGTATTTGAAAACTGTTCTCATGTCCCCTCTGAGTCTTCTCTTCTCCAGACTAAACAAACCCAATTTTTTTTCAATCTTTCCTCATAGGTCATGTGTTCTAGACCATTAATGATTTTTGTTGCTCTTCTCTGGACTTTCTCCAATTTGTCCACAAATTATTTCCTGAAATGTGGCACTCAGAACAATGGCTATTAGCCAGGAGAAGCAGGAATGGTGCCCCTACCCTCTGTTTGCCAGAAGCTGGGAATGGGCGACAGGGGATGGATCACTGGATGATTACCTGTTCTGTTCATTCCCTCTGAGGCACCTGGCATTGGCCATTGTCGGCAGACAGAACACTGGGCTAGATGGACCTTTGGTCTGACGCAGTATGGCCGATCTTATGAACTGGGCACAATACTCCGCTAGAGGCCTTGTCAGCATGGAGTAAAGTGGAAAAATTACTGCTTTTGTCTTGCTTACAACACTCCTGCTAATACATCCCAGAATGATGTTCTCTATTTTTGCAACTGTGTTACGCTATTCACTCATTGCTTGTGATCCACTATGACCCCCAGATCCCTTTCCGAAGTACTCCTTCCTAGGCAGTCATTTCCCATTTTGTATGTGTGCAACTGATTGTTCCTTCCTAAGTGGAGTACTTGGACTTTGTCCTTATTGAATTGCATCCTATTTACTTCACCACACACACAAGTCTAACCAGTGAGATGTTAGAGGTTCATCTGTTTCCTCCAGGTGTATCTGGGAGAGAAGGTGCACAACAGCTCAGAGCGGCCATTAGCTGCCTTGCTAAATAGAATATCATCTAGAAGAAACTGATAAAACATCACAGAATCCAAAGCCCTATGGGAATCTTTACTTTGACGTCATGGGGCTTTGGACCAGGGGGCACTTCAGTATTTTTGGCAGAATTATTTCTAATGATTTATTCCCATGATCATGTGTTCTGGACATGCTTGACCCTCAGTTAAAACATGCAATTAAATAAGCAGACTCTATAAATGACCCCTAATACACAGTACCTTGGCAGCAGCAACTCAAACATGTAACCCCCCAGACCTAATCCCCCACACTACCCAGAGCTTCATTAATCATCCACATGCCCAAAAGCAACACTTCAGACAATAACTGAGTCAAGTGTTCAGATTTCTGTAGAGAAGGGTCATTATAACTTACCCCTTTAACAAACACAGCATTGTCGAACTGCTATGATATTTCATCAATTACGTAGTATCATAAGCCATTCAATTTACGCAGGGCTAGACCTTCAGCCAGCAGTCCCCATTTAGGCACCTAATTGGGCAGATTTTCAAAAGTGCTCAGCATCCAGCAGCGATTGGTAATCTCCAGTTCTGATCATGGTCATTCAACAGTTTTGAAAATCTTTTCCTAAATATCCCTGCCATATTTTCGCCTCTCTGTCTTGGAATACAAACCTACAGATTTTTAACATAATGATTTTTAAAAAAAGTATATTGCATTGGAAATAAATCCCCTTTTTTCATTTTTTTCTCCTTCATGGCCATTATCAATTCCATCATCACTGTTTCCTTGTCCTCGGTGTGATTTTTACAGCATGATTTAAATAAGAGGCAAAGGAACGTGGTTCCATAAAAATTATACAGAATTGATATTCTGCCACATTTGCATTTCTTGGGCAGGAGAGCACCCACTGATGTATGGGAGGAGCCTACAATGTAATCTTCCTTATGCAAATGAAAAAAATTACATGTAAATTTTAGAATTCTGTGAGACCTGTGTATGTTAGATCTGTCCTGGATTCTAATTTTAACCTTAAGAAACACCCCTGCCACTTTTTTCACAAGGCCATAACTTAAACAAAGGATTTTCAAGGAAAGCAGGAAAAATGATACGTTTGTGTTTGCACTGACCATTCCTGAATGGGGAGGTAGCATTTAATGATTTTCTGCACCAAGCATTTTAACTTCTGCAGCAAAAAATTAAGTTCTCTGTTCTTGCCCGAAAAGAAACCAGGGTGCATTTCTAGATCCCAGCTGGGCCAGCAGCAGAGAATGAGGAAGCAACAGCATGCCTAGCAAGAGAATAAACTTATAGAGGCCTGGACAATTTTATTATGCATATATCCAGGTGGCACCAAGGGGTCCCATTTGTGCGAAGTGCTGTACAAATAAAAACTAGAAGATAAACAACCAATTAGGAAGAATGATCTGAAGTACAGGATGAGTTCAATAATACTATCTTCCACCATACACTCACCCCAGCGCCGCAAGCAGAAGTACCACTTTTGCCTGTGATATTTGCACTGATATCTTTGCACCTTTGAAATAAACTGCAGGTTCAAATCAGAATACTTGCACTTGAAAATCATAGATCTGGTCTACACTTAAACATTAGATTGACCTAGCTATATGCCCAAGGCTGGGAAAAATTTCACACCCTGCACACCGTAGTTAGGTCAGCTTAGCTGCCAGTGTAGATGTGGCTAGATCAACTGAAGAATTCTTCTACCAACCTGGCTACCACCTCTCAGAGAGGTGGATTAACTACATCAATGGAGAAACCCTCCCACCATAGCTATGACACTGTAGTGGCTATTGTGTAGTTGTAACTATAGTTTCACAGAGTTTAATCAAGCACAAAATTACAGGTGCCAATTTTTCTAGTACAAACTTTACCCACAGAATGAAAGTCATAGGATTAGTACTTTTCTCTCACGTCACATGGGACATCCTTAAATTTAATATCACATGCATTTATTTCCTTTTTGTAGTCAGTTGATTTTTTTATTTAGCTTTATGGCCAACCATCGTACTTTAAACGCTGGTAACTTATAACAGCTGTTTAAAAAAAGGGGTATGGGGAAGATACATGAAAATCTTTTTCTGCCTTTTTTTTAATTCAGAATTTTAACAAAATTTTGAAAACTTCCAACAGCTCTGCTTATAATAGTTTTAATGGCTTCAATGTGAAAATGAAAGAAAGGTAAAAGAACATGAAGGGGTGAAATCATGGCCTTGTTGCCATCAGTGGAAAAACACCCAGAGTGAAATGCCTGCAAGCTTCATGGAAACTTTTAAAAAACACTATAATAGAGGCTCAAACTCTATGTATACCCCAAATAGCAAAAAAACAAAAAACAAACAAACAAATAACAGTGAGAGGACCAAAAAAAATGCCACCATTATACAGAGTAAAAGAGATGATTAGAGACAAAAAGTCATACTAGGATTTGACTTCCAAAGTGTAAAGGTATCATTAGTGAGGCCAAAAAAGAGCAAATAGCAAAAGATTTTTTAAAAATGCTGTTAGTTTATGGGCTTCTCTTCACTACCAGAAGATTGACACTGCTGCAATTGATGCAGTGGGTGTCAATTTAGCGGGTCTAGTGAAGATCCCCTAAATCAATGGCAGAGCGCGATCTGGTCAACTCCAGCACTCCCGCTCCCTGAGAAGAGTAAGGTAAGTCAACTGGAGAGTGTCTTCCATCAACACAGCGCAGTGAAGACACCAGGGTAAGTTGACACAAGCTACATCAACTCCAGCTATTATTCACAAAGTTGGAGTGGTGTAACTTAGGTCGACTTACCCTGGTAGTGAAAACAAGCCCTATGTAAGCACATCAGAAGAAGGAAGCCTGCCAAACAGTCAGTAGGGCCACTGAATAATCAAGGTACAAAATGAGTGCTCAAGGAAGGCAAGGCTTTTGCGGAGACACTAAATGATTTCTTTGCATTGGTCTTCATTGCAGAGGATGTGAGGGAGATTCCTCCACCTGAGCCATTATTTGTAGGTGACAAATAGGAAGACCTATCCCAAACTGAAGGGTCAATAGAGCGCATTTTGGAACAAATTGATAAATTAAACAGTAATAAATCACCCAAGAATTCTGAAGAAACTCAAACATGAAATTGCAGAATTAATAATTGTGCTATGTAACAGACCACTTAAATCCACCTCTGTATCAGATGACTGGCAGATAGCTAATGTGATGCTAATTTTTTTTTAAGGCTCCAGATGCTGTCCTGGCAATTACAAGCTGGTAAGCCTAACTGCAGTGCCAAGCAAATGGGTTGAAACTATAGTAAAGAACAGAATTATCAGACACACAGATGAACAAAATATGAGGAAAAGTCAACATGACTTTTGTAAAGGGAAATCATGCCTTGCCAATCTATTAGAATTCTTTGAGGCGGTCAACAAACATGGGGACAAAGGTGATCCAGTGGAAATAGAGTACTTGGACTTTCAAGCAACTTTTGACAAGGTCCCTCACCAAAGACTCTTAAGCAGAGTAAGGAGTCATGGGATAAGAGGAAAGATCCTGTTATGGATCAGTAACTGGTTGAAAAATAGGAACCAAAGGGTAGGAATAAACTGACATTTTTCACAATGGAGAGAGGTAAATAGCTGGGTCCACAGGATCTGTACTGATTGTTCAACATATTCATAAACTATAAGAACATAAGACCACTGTAGGAAGACAGGATACTCAGCTAGATGGACCATTGGTCTGAGCCAGTATGGCCACTGTTATGTTCTTAAAGCTCAAGGGGAGAAGAGGATGATTAAACACAGCGACCCAGGAAGAACTGGTCAGGAATTTTCAGATGAAATGCCGACTTGTAAAAAAAAATTAAGCTGCTTGTGGGAAAGGTCAGTTTCTTGATTTTGTTTTTGAATTGCTGAAAGACATTTTGACATTTTTAAAATGCAAAATTTCAGTTTTCAATTTGAAACTTTTTTCATTTCAAAATGTAAGCTGTTAGGGGGCTTATTCCTTCACCCACTTACTTCCCTGGTCCTTCTCGCATGAACAGAGAGCAACAATACCCAAAGTCCAAAGGTGCAAACAATTCGATGTTTATTGGGGTGAACTTCCAGCAAGCATGATTCCAGTTTCCTTCCTTAGTATCCTCCTTCCCAGCTCTGACACCACAGAGCCTTACACCTGTGTCCCTGTTCCCATTCCTACCCTTAGCCAAACATGATTCCAAATTCCTTACTCCCATTCCCTGTTCCCATTTCCCCCTTTAGCAAAACATGATTCCAATTTTCTTACCCCCATTCCCTGCTCCCATTTCCCACACCCACATGCCCACCCCCACCCCCACCCCCACCCCCACCCAGTCACTTCCTCATTGACTACAGATTATATAGTAAAACTTGAGTTCTGCTTAGCTATACCTTAACCAATCATTTTCCTGAAATTTAACTAACCAATCCTAACATATTGTAACATGATTATGTAACCAATTATATCCCACCACCTTAATTAGTTTACATCCAGCAAAATTAATTATACAGCAGACAGGAACAATCACAGAACCAGACAGAGATTATACAGACAAACAATAGCAAGTGGGAACTACAATGACAAGACAACACAGAAGTGAGGATTTCACATCCCAGCTATTGATAAGTGAGTTCTTGCCAGACAGGATGCTATCAAACTAAGTTTCCTTTTACATTTTCTAGGCACTTCCCTTTCTCTGGAGGTGATAGGAATACAATCCTGTCCTGATAGTGCCTAACAGCCCAATAGAACCTTATTTCAATGTGACTAGTTTGGAATGTGAGGATGTGACCGTTTGCTTCCCAGCTTATGGCTGCCTCTGCTGCTTAGCCAAAGGCCTGAGCCTAAGCACAGGGCCACAAACTGTCACAGTAAGAGAAGGCCCTTATACTGGCAGACAGTGGTTTTGATTCTTTCTTTTATACCTCTGGAACTAGCCAAGTGATAAGAATACACCTAAATTCTTAAAGTACAGGCCTTTGCAGACAGGCCTGAATATCTATATCCTAACACTCCACCCCTTTTTTTTTCTTTTCTTTATGGTACACCATTTTTTAAAAAAAAATGGAAAATAATCAAGATTTAAATCAAAAACTTTTTGCAATGATTGAAACAGAACATTTTGATTGACCCAAAACACCTTTTTAAGATTTTTGGTTTGGAAATTTTTTCCACGTTGACTTTTTGTCCTGATTCAGGTTGGGAAGAAATTTCCAAATCTCAAACATTTCCACAGGGTTGGAAAGCTGATTCAGATCTAGCTCTAATGCTAAGAAAAACTACTGAAAACACTGACAAAGTCTGTTTAAAAGGCTATAGTCTCCATTTTTTTTCCTGACCTCTCAGTTGTACTCACTAAGAACAGACAGAATTCAGTTGGATCAGACATGAAGTATGGAATGTGCTACATGACAATATACAAGATACTTTGAGAAGACTTGCAGTTCCTCCAGAAAGAAATTAACACACAAGTTCCTATTAAGCTAGAAAAGATTCACTTGAACATCTGGTAATGTTATAGGAAACCTTGCAATACCCTTACTAGTTACCTAGGAGTCAGTTATTGGCTGGTAACAGTCATGTGACAAGTAAGGCAATGTCAGATGTCAGCAGTATTGTGGCCTGGAATCACCGATAATATCACATCACATGCATAAATATAAGTATCCTGATGGGCCACTGATCTGAGTTTAGTGATTATTGGCCTGTGACATGCCAATACAATTACTTTTACAAATCTTTGGTTCACCACTGGTAAATTATAGTCATTTCTGGATCATTAATGTAATTTCCTCTTAGAGTGTCAGATAAGAAGGCAAACTTTTACACGTACAAAAAGAAATTCTTGACTATAATGGAGAGACTTCTGGATATTCCATTCAGTATATGTACACATTATATTGACCTTATGTTTCAATTAAGTTTTATGGCTTCATGTCAGCTAATATCTTTTGAATCAGTAAATTTGGTGTTCAGCTTAAAGGAAGTTAATATCTACCTCTGCCGTCTACTGCTGTTATAGTTCCCTGCTTCACGAGTAGGCGATGAGGGTTTTATTTTCTTTCTCCCAAGAATAGGGTTGCTCCTTTTTGACCTGAGCAGCTAGTCAAAGTCTGGGGCCCTGGAGATGTTTCTAGCTGGGAGAAGAAAGTGATAATGGAGTCTGGCATTTTCTTTCATGAAGTCTTGATTATTACAAGAAATGTACAAAGGTCTGCTTCTGCAAAGAGAGGAGAAACCAAAAGGAAAAGGAGCAGTTTCTTAGCTTTCATTGCCCACTCTTCTTTCATCCAACACCCTGAACTCAGAACTTTTCTCTAAGCTGCACACACACACACAGGGTATGCTGCACACACACACACACACACACACACACACACACACAGTATGAACAATAGCCATTGGAACACACACACACACACACGCTCCAACTTGTGCTTGCTTCTGGGCAGACTCAATTTGGCCTTGTTTTAGGTGTAGCCCCGAGCTGTATTTTATAGCTATTTTAAGGGAAGGGTCCATTCATAAATCAGTTTTAATGACGTTTTAACTCAATCCATAACAAGATTTAACCCAGCTCATAGCGACACTTTACACAGCAGTGAGACATGAAGGGAATCAATCCAAAGAGGCCAAAGGCCAGAAACTGTAAGGGAACCTAGACAATGGCTTTTGTCCATTAAATGTGTGTAAGTTTTCACCAGGACATGGGTGCACAGATGAAAGTGCAAGCCATTTTTTTTCTTGAATAGTAATTCTAGATTCTAAAATTATGCACAAAAGGCAGGTAAACATTCAGGAGCAGAAGTGATCATTCTAAACATTTATTCTGACCTATAAAAGTAGGATTAAGCGGCAGGATTCAAGCCTATGCCCTGGAAAGGTCAACACCAAAAGTGACTGGACTTCCTTAGGCCACACAGGCGTATTACCAGCTGCTAAAGACAAGTGCTTGTTAAGGCAAGCAGTGCATGGTCACTATCTGCACACATCCTGTTCACATTTGGAATCACTTTCAAGCAGCAAAGCTCCCTTTAACCCTGAAAAGGGTTACAGTGTACACAGATGATTAGATTAATATGGATATGATATTGGTTAAACCTTTTATTTTGATATTAATGTTAGAAACACCTCCCTTTGGTATTTACATGTCTGCTGGTTAGGATAGATCTCATCTTCTCTCTCTTGCATGGTTGCGCTACTTTCTCTTTCCTCTTTGTGGGGAGATTATGATCTCATGCCACAAATAGGAGATTCTTGAATGTTTTATGAGCTGCTGTACTGCGGTTAACTACAACCATCAAGCGCTCCAGCATTCCATTAGACTTTCTGGGCCAGATTCTCTCCTGATTTACTCCACAAGCATCCCCATTTAGACCTTTTCCAGGATTTGGCTCTGAATCTGTGTTTCACTATCATGGCAGCATGTAGCCAAGAGAGAGAAAAAATCTTTTCCTCAGGCCTGAGATGTGAACTGAGGAAGAATAAGCAATTCTAGACTTTAGTTTTTTAAGTCTCCAAATGCCATTGAAATCCAGCCTCTACATTAACAGGTCAGGTTGCTCCTAGGTCTCCCCTAGCTATATGTCCCATAAGGCAGTTTTATCTAGGAGTCAGTCTAAGACACAGTATCTATGAGATGTTCCTCCCTCTCCCAAAGAACTTCGACTTCTTGCTGCTTCATTTACAGATACTCCCCCCACCCCAAAACCACCCAATTCTGTTTAATCCTACTTGGATCCTTCTTCCTTTGCAAAGGGAATTTCTTGAAATGTGGCATATCAGGGATTTGCGATGTCTTAAGTTTTCTGTCATTGCGGAGACAAATTTTACTATCTTCCGATAGGATACCAACATTTGTCTCTGCAATGACAGAAAACCTAAGACATCACAAATCCCTGCAATCATCATCATCAACCCAGGATTCAACTGTGCACCACTGGGGATTTTGTCAATGTGAGGAAGATCAGCCCCCAGGTAGGGGAATAGCTTAGCTGTGACCATATTCAACAAATATAAAGCAAAAATCAGATTGCAGATTATCACCCATGCAGAGACCATCCAGCAGACAGCCTCACTGTGAGTAAAAGGAGACCCGAAGGGACCATCTGAAATGGAGAAAAAATGTCTTACACATACAGAGTACGGCAAATAACTAAGAGGGAGCAGAAATACTAATGACTGCACCAGAGTGAATTCCATCCTCTCCCCTTGCTAAAGACAGCTGTTCACACAGCTGATGTTCGCCTGCATATATTATTAAATACACTTGTTTCAAACCATCAGCTTGCGGGGTTAATGGAAAAATTGAAATGACCCTGAAATGATGACTTAAAGACACTGGGTCACTCAAAGAGACAGGAATGTGACCCCAGAGAGCAGAATCCTTCCCCAACTCACATCCCGAGCAACTCACTTGACTCTCCACAGGCAGGAGAGCCGACCCAGACATAGACAAGTACAGTAATATCGGCCTAGATTCTCATCTGCACCCATTGTCTGTGTGTGCAGCAGAGATGAAGGAGAACAAAAAGGACCTGGCTGCAGCTCCCCAGTTCTGAGGCTTGTTGTATGCTACCTGAGCCTGGATTAGAGTTGCTCTAATCTTCACCAGTTGGTGGCCATCCAACAGCCAGGAATGACCAGAGCACATAACACTCTGTCCATGCCCCCCAAATCCCCAGTTATGTCCGCGGCATACACCCAGTGAGTTAAAGAAAGTAATGCATACAGTTGCAATGTAACACTACTTTATGTCTTAGACGCTGGAAATCTAACACACAACAACCAATTACAGAAGGAGAGATAGCAGGCTGCTCCCCTAAGACAGAGAGGTACAACTGCTCCCTACCTTGCTCCATACTGGCTCTTTTGCAGACTGACTACTGAAAACTCAGCTCACACTCTTCCCTGCAGAGCCCCCTAGTCTGCCAGCAGGACCAGGAAACCACTTAAAATTACAAGCTGCATTTTACATTGTAACACAGTTTTCAATACACCACCTCCTGCTACACTGGGGAAAAGTGGTATAGAAGCTGCCTGCTTCATTTCTGCGCCAGGTGGAGGGAATCCTAAATTGGGTAGAACTATGGGTTTCCAGTCCCTATGCACTGCAAGAACAGCACAGAGATGAAACAAATGAGGGATTCAAGCTTATATTATACTTCTGCTTTCATTTTTGCTCTTTCCCAGTCCCCTTTTCTCAGCTCTAAGTAGGGTGAAAATCTAGTCGCATCTAGGCAGGCATGCTGCAAAGTTTGTCCCCCAGCATAGGTATTAAAATTTGCTAAGTCCAACTGTTGCCCCTACTCATTCAAGAAAATCTTATTTTCCCTCCCTCTCCTCAGAATGTGACTATATGTTTTCAATATAAAGATTTCTTCTTGAATACACAAGGTGCCTCCTGAATCTTAAATACTGTTTATCATATTCCACTGGCTACATTTCTGAAATGCAGGAAGCATTCTGCAAATGAAATGACTCTTTGGGGACAGACGTTCTATATCTCTACAGACATAGGTATATTTTAAAACTTCCCTAAAAAAAAGATAACTCCCAAAACGTTATTTCACAAGTAC
The DNA here is from genome assembly GCF_965140235.1 of Caretta caretta. Lineage (NCBI taxonomy): Eukaryota > Metazoa > Chordata > Testudines > Cheloniidae > Caretta > Caretta caretta. The sequence continues at coordinate 15,268,178 of NC_134209.1, forward strand.
AATCAAAGCCTTCAATACAATATCAAATGTATTACGATACAAATCAGGATTGCCATGATAGGAACTTTGCAACTTACATCTCATAGTAGTAGTTTTTGAAGTAGTATCATAATTATCCTGTTAGGCCACGACAGAATATCCAATTGAATCTCAGCCTCATCTGGTTCGGGGATGAGAAACACGGTATTGAAATATGCCACAGAAGAGAGATATGAAGGGCATGAGAGGAGCACAGACGTTTTTTGACTCCCTGAAGGGAAGAAAGGCAGGAAAAGTGTTGGGTTTTTTCACAAATGCAAACATCAATATGTGAAAAGTGAAACATATGAAGCTGCTGCTATCATGTATTTTCCCCCAGTCATCAAGGAGAGGAGAAAATAGAGAGAGAGGAGGGAGAAGAGATCAAACTGAAAAATAATTGGGCCTAACACTTGGGCAAAATCAGGCATTTTAAGGAAACTGGTGGAAGACATGTTATAGGTTGGGAGAAAACCATTTTTCATACTGCCAGATTCTCCATGCTGCAACCAGTCAGTCAGTTACAAACCAGAAAAAGTGGAGACTGTTGGAGGTTACACTCAGCAGCAATTGGTCCAGCAGAAAGTTGAGTCATTTCTTCATGTTTTCTCTCTATTTTGGCCACTAGGCAAGGGTGATTCACATTACTGGCCTGGGAGCCGTTTTACCACGAATAAGACACTTTTCATTTGACACTTGTCGTTATAAATCACAGTCCTTTGCTCCATTGAAGTGGCCAGCTTCCGTCCCTGTCTCTAACTAGGCTTGTATGTGCTTATACTTGGGGGACTGTGGTGGCTTGTAAGCCACAGCCCGTGGTAGGGTAGTGTGGAGTTACACTGCCCTAGCAGCAATTGCTGGAGGTGTGGCTCATGAGCAAGGCTCAGTACCTCCATGAGCAAGGGAAGAGTTCAGGTGCAGAAGCCCCCAGTGCCCTTCAGCAGCATGCAGGGTGTGAGGTCCCCAACAGAGCTGGTTGAAAAATGCCAATTGCATTTCACATTAAAGTTTGGGGAGGAAATGGGCGTTTTTTTCTAAATTTCTCACCGACATTTTTCTGGTTTTCCAGAATGCAGAGATATAGCACAGAAGGGACATGGAAGAGCTAAGGCTGCTTTGATCCGCCTTTGTGCCTCCTAATCCTTGGCTGTTCTGGGGGCTGAAGAAGTCCCCAGTGTAATTTAGACAGCCTTGGGGTCCTACTTAAGTTCAGACACACTCCCTGGGCTGTCCTATGAACCACAGCACAGCCCTAAATCACCCCATCTCCACAGTGCTATGGCCCAACACTCCCCTCTGCCTCAGCCATGCCCCCAATATCTGCCCTATGCCAGAGCTTTCAAGGGGCTCTGAGGGAGGCAGCCTTACAGCTCTGTTCCACCACGCCTTCACCAAGGAGATTCTGCCTGGCTAGATTCAGGCCTTTTAAGGGCTCCTTTACGTTACTCTGGACCTTGTTTGTGGTGAAAACTCGTGGTGATCAGGGGAAGTCCCGGACAATTGGAAAAAGGCAAATATAGTGCCCATTTTTTAAAAAGGGAAGAAGGAGAACTCGGGGAACTACAGGCCGGTCAGCCTCACCTAAGTCCCTGTAAAAATTATGTAGCAGGTCCTCAAGGAATCCATTTTGAAGCATTTGGAGGAGAGGAAGGTGATCAGGAACAGTCAACATGGATTCACCAAGGGCAAGTCACGCCTGACCAACCTGATTGCCTTCTATGGTGAGATAACTGGCTCTGTGGATATGGGGAAAGCAGTGGATACGGTCTCCCATAGTATTCTTGCCAGCAAGTTAAAAAAATATGGATTGGATGAATAGACTATAAGGTGGATAGAAAGCTGGCTAGATTGTCTGGCTCAATACATAACTTATGAGGAGAGGCTGAGGGAACTGGGATTGTTTAGTCTGCGGAAGAGAAGAGTGAGGGGGGATTTGATAGCAGCCTTCAACTACCTGAAGGGGGTTTTCCAAAGAGAATGGAGCTCAGCTGTTCTCAGTGGTGGCAGAACAAGAAGTAGTAGTCTCAAGTTGCAGTGGGGGAGGTCTAGGTTGGATATTAGGAAACAATATTTCACTAGGAAGCTGGTAAAGCACTGGAATGGGTTACGTAGGGAGGTGGTGGAATCTCCTTCATTAGAGGTTTTAAAAGGCCTGGCTTGACGAAGCCCTGGCTGGGATGATTAGTTGAGGTTGGTCCTGCTTTGAGCAGGGGGTTGGACTAGATGACCTCCTGAGATCTCTTCCAATCCTAATCTTCTATGATTCTATGATTCTATAAAGGGCCTGGAGTAAGGAACCTCATGCAAAATGTTTCCCTATTTTTCTCAAAAAAGCCAGAGAAGTACAAATGAAACGTAAATTTGTTGTGAAAATTTTGATTGAGAAAATAGGCCGGTTTTTTGGTCCAAAAAAAGGTTTGGATGAAACATGTTCAATCAGCTGTCCTCCCCTTCAGTTCTGCTGGGAAGTGAGGAAGCAATGGGTCCAGGCCTCTGTGCTGATGGTGCTATACTCTGATGATCCTTTGGCATCATGTAGTTCATAGATACCAACTTTGGCCCAGGCACTCGAGCACAACTGAGAAGGTGCAGCATAAGCAAAAGTGGGGATTAGAAGGGAGAATTCATGAGTACTGCAGTGACACTGAGGGGGAAGTCAGCAGGAGAGCACAAAGTTTGGAGGGGGACATGTCCCCTTATCAGGGAGAGAAAGTTTCTTTCACACCCACCTAGAGTTATCCACAGCCTAGCCTTTTATGTACATCTTTCACATGCTTCCAAGGAATATGACAGACATTGGCCATCTCCATTTACCTGGATCTGGGTCTTGTTATATCAGATGCATCTTGTCAACTGGTATTTAGGGCCAATCCCACAAGGTACTGAAGACCTTCCCAGAAGTTCTGAGTGCCTTCAGCTCAAGTCAAGAGGAACTTTAGGCATTGGATCAGAACCTTTATCTGGACTGGCACACAGGATTTCATATCAGCTTGAACCTGAAATTGAACTCAGAATTGCCTCTAAAATAGCAAATGAAAAAGGAACAAGGAATCAAACTGGTGGATTTGAAAAGAATTGCATTACAAATGTATATCATGGCCACATGAGGGAGGTTGGTTTTGGTGCTAGACATTAATGAAGATTTCAGAAGTGATGAGAGAAAAAGAATAATTCTTTGATAAGGTCAGACCTCTCCTAACTTGAAAATTCATACTGACACAGGAATCTCAATCTTCTCAATCTAAAAAAAAATGGTTTGTTTCAAGAAGACAGACAAGAATATCAGAGCATTTTTGTTTGTTTTGCTTTAGTATATATAGAGATTGACTGGCCCATATATTGTATTCTCTGAATATAGTTATGTGCATTTAAAGGAGGAATTTTTAAATTAGTGCCTGTTATGGCAGGCACCCATTTAATGCTGTTATGTGTAGCCTTCCAAGTTTTTTATTACCATGTGAGCAAGTTTTGACTCTTGGGAAGACATGCTTTGTTGATGGTAGTTTGGGGTTAATGCGAGTGTCACACTGTCTGGCACAGCTCACAACCATGAGTGCCAACCTCAGAGCAGAGTGTCAAAAAGCAGGGCAGAAACCCCAAACTGTTCTATAACTAGATTTCACCAACCCAGTAACAGCTGTGAACTCTGAAAGCACTATGACAGTCTTACAATGGAGTCATAGACAGTCCCCTTGGGCATTCCAGTCCACCTTACCACCCAGGAAAGCTGGACTATGTGATAGGTGGTCACTTTACAACAAAAAAATCACAATAATATACAGGCTACTCCCAGTCCCAAAGGACTCGTCACTTACCCCAGGTCAATTGTACTTAGATCTCAAACCAAAGACACAGGATTGGCTACAACTGTTAATAAACTAACTAAAGGATCATTAACTAGGGAAAAGAAATGAGAGTTATTTATCAGATTAAAACCGGAAACATGCACACAAATGAGTTAGTCTTAGATTTAAGAGAGTAATATAAGCTTCTATAATAAGCCTTTAGGGCTGACCCATGCTAAGCAGCATGGAGATCTCTTGCTTATGTTGAGGAATCTTTGCCCCTCAGAATCCAGACAGTATAAAGAGCCCCATTTTCTCCATTTCACAGATTTTTATCCCCTTCACCCCAGAATCCAAGCTGATGGGATGAGCTCCTGCACAGGCAGGCCTGCCATTCCTGGAGGTAGTGAAGAATGCAATCAACAAAGGTCTCTTTCCTTTGATGCAACACAATGCCTCATTTGCCTTCAATGGGCCATCCTGTGTGCAGGACGAGTACTTTACCTAAATTAAGACTTCTTTTCCTGTCTGGTGAGTTACACAATTACAGAGGTTACAATGCAACACTCAATATAACTTTATATCAGGTGATACAGACTTTATAATTAGGATTAATACATGCAGCATCCTACCAGCATTCCATAAAGTCTAAACACTAACACAGTCTGATAGCACTAGTATCTCTTTTAACCCTACTAACCCACAAGTGAGCCCGACTGGTTTCCAGCTGTGCATCTGTCAGTGTTCAGTGAGGTCTGGGGCCTTGGCATGAGCTGGCACCTGGTCTGCTAACATCACAGCAAGGTTTTGGAGGAGACCGATTTGGGGGAGAGGGAGAGCAGTGATTAGAGTCCATTCTAGACTTGAGAAAAAGTCGCTTTCTGGGAGTGGTACAACAACAGCCATCTGATTGGCCAGGCTTTCAGCTGCTGCTGGGGACCCTAAGATGTGTCCATGTAGTGTTCCTAAAGAGTCCAACTACCCCATACTTCCTCCCCTTATTTATTTGTGTTAGTGTAACAATAACTTGCCAATCAAAAAAAGAACTTGCTAAGCACGCAGTTTCAAAGGTTAAGCAAGAATTTTTTCTTAAACCATCAATTAGACATTTTGTTGTGTTTGTTTTTTGCAGAGCCTGCATGTTTTGAGGGCCCTGACAAACACATCCCAAAGGGCAAATGTGGATAAACTTCCTGTTTTCCTAAAACACGTACCTCAGCAATTTCAACAGCGATCTCATCAGGAAGGTCATGCTTCCCTCCACCCCAGCTGCTTGCTTAGTTATGCTCAGGCCATTGCAGAGGCCTGCCAAGACCTACTGATTTAGCTGATTTGGCAACAAGCATGATAATTGATATTCCAGTATTAGTAGTGGTCCAGGCATGTTTCTGGTTCACCAAGATTTCCCCATACAGAAAGGCCAACACACCTAAGGCCAACACCTAGCTTTCGACCTAGCAGCTAGCCAAAAAAACTCAGGATCTTGTAGGTTGTTCCAGTTAGGAGGAAAAATTGATCATAGTTATTTCTTTGATGCAATTTTGTTAATTAACAAAAAATGGACAAAGTCCTGTTTCCCTGAACACACTAGAAATCAATTAGCAGGAAACAATTTGTTTGTTGCTGTTCCATACCTGCCTTTCAAGCCAGCACTCTGTACCCAAATAGCTTTTTCTCAAGGCTATATTACTATGCTTCCAGGTATCTGCTTCGCTTTCTCCTTCTGCGTCTGTCTCGCACTATCCCAGCGTGTCTCATCTTGTTCTGTCTTGTCCTCGTCTGCTCCCCACACACGCACACGCACAGACACACACACACACACACACACACAAACACACAGACAATGAGCTCTCAGCCCAAGAAGTGAAAATTACTGGGAAAGCTTGCATATCTCCTTGTCTTAGGTGGGGCTATTAAGCTGTTTGTCATAGCGATTTTAAATGAGAGTGGAGGTCAGAACAGTTTGGTGAGGTTTAACTCAACCCACTTAACAGTCTTTAGAAGCACAGTCTCATGGACTTTCTTAAAGACCATTAGGTACTTTTGCAAATCACCTCTCGGTGCCTGAGCCTGCACCACTGCCCCAAAGAGATCTTTACCATAGACTTCAATTTGCACAGAATCCAGCTGTAGGAAAACACAAAGACCAATGAAATGACAACTTTCCTGTTCTATGTTACCTTAGCCTCTGTTGCTTTTTGGAACCATATAGCTCTGTTGAAATAGAATAAGGGGAAGAGGATAAGGAGATGGGCAGACGCACAGATTGAAAGGGATTAAAATGATGAAATTCATGGATATAACCTCATTCTCACATAGATTTTTGCATCAATCATAGGATTCCACATATTGACATTAAGTTGCAGGTTAATTCCATCTCTGACATAGGCTTTGTTGTGTGATCTCACAAGCAGGCAAATGTTACCAGTATTCTGGAGTATACAGTATTCAGTGTATAAAGGAGATATAAATCTATCCTATCTTCAGAATCAAAACCTAGCCACCTTGAGGTATTAAATATACAGTAATTTATAAAAGAAAAACTTGCTTTGAAGCACATTTCATACCCACTAGGAAGAACAGTGGCAGCTTTTGGCAGTGTGTTGTTTTCTATCTTGTGCTAATGTTTCACAAGTTTAGAGGAGGCTAGATCAAGAGATGAGAGAATGAAAAGATAGCTCTGTTCCACTGAGCATCTGGCTATAAATGTAACATTGTACCAGAATTAAGCTGATTAACCAGAGAGCAGTGTATTTATATATATAAAACAAGAAATGAAAGGTAGATTCCATAGAGACTTGGGCACTTAGCTGTCTCTTCAGGCACCTAAGTCCAACATTTAGATCTACCAGTAGGCGTGCATCATGACCTCACGAAATCCTCCGAGTAAAGGGACAGCTAAGAGAGCTGCTGAGGCAGAGAACTTTACATTCAGCACAGCACAGAGAACAGCAGTGGAACAGTGAATAGTGAGCATGAAGGATGAGACGCCTTAAGGTGTTGAAAGAACAGCACATATGTAAGAATCAGCATGTACGTTCACATCATGGAAGAGAAATAGTTCTGTAAGAAAAAGATTTGTATTTTCAAGTCCTAAAGGGACACCAATGAATGATCAAAACCCATTTAACAGTAGTCTATTGAATATCTCCACCATCCTCTAGGGTCCTTTTCCCCCTAATGTATATAAAAATACCTGTGAAATAGCATGGGGAGATTGCCTTTACAATTTTTGAAAGGTTTTATTAGAATCAATTTATCAATTACAGCAACTGCAATTAAATATTTAGCAAATGCTTATTAACGCATAAGTAAAGTTTGCAGGATCATCCATTAACCATAAATAAAACATTAATAAAATGCTCATAATGTCGTTTCAGTATAAAGTGTTACCTCTACCGCCTATGAGCTGCACATACAGTACAAAGAAAAATGCCACTCTTTTAAGCTGGTGGCTAAGAGGACTGCTTACATTCCTACCCTGTAATAAACTTGATGAACACCAATGAACTAGTCCCAGTGACACATTAATTTTCAACATACACTACCCATGTATACTAATCCATTGCATAAAACTTCTACGCATACATTTTCTGCTTTTCTGATCATTATTCTTTCAAATTTTATTTGCATTTGCATAACTATTTTGTGCTTCAATTTCTACCACCCCAAGGCTTATCATCCAGCTGAGCAGCGAACAGCAGAGTGGCTAACAGAGGGAGTTTGCCTGGGATCTGCCTGAGAAGAGGTACACTAAGGGCTGCATTAAGGAGGCTGTGTTGGTGAGTGTCTGTTGTGGGGACAGTTTGACAGTTTGACCGTGTGCTTGATTGGTGGTTTGAAAAGTGTGAATAGGGAGTGCTTTGTTCCAGGTGAGCCTTGAGTGGGCCTGACTATATAAAAGCCAGTCAGCCAGTCAGCTGTGAACCAGCTAAGCAGCGAACAGCAGAGCAGCTAACAGAGGGAGTTTGCCTGGGAGTTCGTCTGGGGAGAGCCTGCTGAGGCTTAGATCTTGCCGGCTTCTCTGAGTAGTTACTACAACTCCTGAATGAGCTCGTAGAAGGAAGGTAATATGGATGGGGGGTGTTCAGCTGTTGTGACCTGCACTGGATGTGCCATGTTTGTCTTTCTTCCAGAGGACAGAAGCGACTTTGTCCGTACAAAGTGCAAGCTGGTCTCCATATGGAAGAGAAGGTTCAAGGTCTGGAGCAACAAGTATCGACCCTGCGTTGCATAAGAGAAACTGAAGATTCCTGGACAGACGTCAGGATATGCTTCTACGGGCACAATGTTCTGAAGATTCAGAGCAGGCTGTGCAGCGGGGACAGGAGGACGGTGAAGAAATCTGGCAACATGTGACCTCCAGAAGAAGAAAGGGGAGCATCCATGCACAAAAAACACAGATACAGGTAAGTAACTGTTTTCATGTTCTCTCCACAGGTACTAATGCGGAGAGTGGACTAGATGATACATCTGAGGGAAGGGAACAGAAGGAGACTCCGCCAATTGGAAGGCATGAGATGCACTGTCCTAGGGTTGGGGGTTCCACAACCACCGCTCCCAAGAGAAGGAGGCGGGTGGTGGTGGTAGGGAACTGTCTCCTCAGGGGGACTGAGTCATCTATCTGGGAACCCCGACTGGGAAAACTGAGAAGTCTGCTGCTTGCCAGGAGATAGGATTCACGATGTGGCGGAGAGACTGCTGAGACTCATCAAGCCCTGGGATCACTACCCCTTCCTGCTTATCCACATGGGCACCAATGATACTGCCAAGAATAACCTTGAGCGGATCACTGCAGACTACGTGGCTCTGGGAAGAAGGATAAAGGAGTTTGAGGCGCAAGTGGTCTTCTCGTCCATCCTCCCCGTGGAAGGAAAAGGCCTAGGTAGAGACCTTCGAATCGTGGAAGAGAGAAGACTTCGGATTCTTTCACCATGGGATGGTGTTCCACGAAGGAGGAGTGCTAGGCAGAGACGGGCTCCACCTAACGAAGAGAGGGAAGAGCATCTTCACAAGCAGGCTGGCTAACCTAGTGAGGAGGGCTTTAAACTAGGTTCACTGGGGGAAGGAGACCAAAGCCCTGAGGTAAAAGTGGGGAAGTGGGATACCAGGAGGAAACACGAGTAGGAGCACACGAGACGGGAGGGCTCCTGCCTCATACTGAGAAAGAGGGACAATCACCGAGTTATCTCAAGTGCCTATACACAAATGCAAGAAGCCTGGGAAACAAGCAGGGAGAACTGGAAGTCCTGGCAGAGTCAAGGAATTATGATGAGATTGGAATAACAGAGACTTGGTGGGATAACTCACATGACTGGAGTACTGTCATGGATGGTTATAAACTGTTCAGGAAGGACAGGCAGGGCAGAAAAGGTGGGGGAGTTGCACTGTATGTAAGGGAGCAGTATGACTGCTCAGAGCTCCGGTATGAAACTGCAGAAAAACCTGAGTGTCTCTGGAGTAAGTTTAGAAGCGTGAGCAACAAGGGTGATGTCGTGGTGGGGGTCTGCTATAGACCACTAGACCAGGGGGATGAGGTGGACAAGGCTTTCTTCCGACAACTCACGGAATTTACTAGATCGCACGCCCTGGTTCTCATGGGAGACTTCAATCACCCTGATATCTGCTGGGAGAGCAATACAGCGGTGCACAGACAATCCAGGAGGTTTTTGGAAAGTGTAGGGGACAATTTCCTGGTGCAAGTGCTGGAGAAACCAACTAGGGGCAGAGCTCTTCTTGACCTGCTGCTCACAAACCGGGAAGAATTAGTAGGGGAAGCTAAAGTGGATGGGAACCTGGGAGGCAGTGACCATGAGATGGTCGAATTCAGGATCCTGACACAGGGAAGAAAGGAGAGCAGCAGAATATGGACCCTGGACTTCAGAAAAGCAGACTTCGACTCCCTCCGGGAACTGATGGGCAGGATCCCGGGGAGAATAACAAGAGGGGGAAAGGAGTCCAGGAGAGCTGGCTGTATTTCAAGGAATCCCTGTTGAGGTTACAGGGACAAACCATCCTGATGTGTAGAAAGAATAGTAAATATGGCAGGCGGCCACCTTGGCTTAACAGTGAAATCCTTGCTGATCTTGAACACAAAAAAGAAGCTTACAAGAAGTGGAAGATTGGACAAATGACCAGGGAGGAGTATAAAAATATTGCTCGAGCATGCAGGAGTGAAATCAGGAAGGCCAAATCACACTTGGAGTTGCAGCTAGCAAGAGATGTTAAGAGTAACAAGAAGGGTTTCTTCAGGTATGTTAGCAACAAGAAGAATCATAGAAACATAGAATATCAGGGTTTGGAAGGGACCCCAGAAGGTCATCTAGTCCAACCCCCTGCCCGAAGCAGGACCAATTCCCAGTTAAATCATCCCAGCCAGGACTTTGTCAAGCCTGACCTTAAAAACCTCTAAGGAAGGAGATTCTACCACCTCCCTAGGTAACGCATTCCAGTGTTTCACCACCCTCTTAGTGAAAAGGTTTTCCTAATATCCAATCTAAACCTCCCCCACTGCAACTTGAGACCATTACTCCTCGTTCTCTCATCTGCTACCATTGAGAACAGTCTAGAGCCATCCTCTTTGGAACCCCCTTTCAGGTAGTTGAAAGCAGCTTTCAAATCCCCCCTCATTCTTCTCTTCTGCAGGCTAAACAATCCCAGCTCCCTCAGCCTCTCCTCATAAGTCATGTGTTCCAGACCCCTAATCATTTTTGTTGCCCTTCGCTGGACTCTCTCCAATTTATCCACATCCTTCTTGTAGTGTGGGGCCCAAAACTGGACACAGTACTCCAGATGAGGCCTCACCAATGTCGAATAGAGGGGAACGATCACGTCCCTCGATCTGCTCGCTATGCCCCTACTTATACATCCCAAAATGCCATTGGCCTTCTTGGCAACAAGGGCACACTGCTGACTCATATCCAGCTTCTCGTCCACTGTCACCCCTAGGTCCTTCTCTGCAGAACTGCTGCCTAGCCATTCGGTCCCTAGTCTGTAGCTGTGCATTGGGTTCTTCCGTCCTAAGTGCAGGACCCTGCACTTATCCTTATTGAACCTCATCAGATTTCTTTTGGCCCAATCCTCCAATTTGTCTAGGTCCTTCTGTATCCTATCCCTCCCCTCCAGCGTATCTACCACTCCTCCCAGTTTAGTATCATCCGCAAATTTGCTGAGAGTGCAATCCACACCATCCTCCAGATCATTTATGAAGATATTGAACAAAACCGGCCCCAGGACCGACCCTTGGGGCACTCCACTTGATACTGGCTGCCAACTAGACATGGAGCCATTGATCACTACCCGTTGAGCCCGACAATCTAGCCAGCTTTCTACCCACCTTATAGTGCATTCATCCAGCCCATACTTCCTTAACTTGCTGACAAGAATACTGTGGGAGACCGTGTCAAAAGCTTTGCTAAAGTCAAGAAACAATACATCCACTGCTTTCCCTTCATCCACAGAACCAGTAATCTCATCATAGAAGGCGATTAGATTGGTCAGGCATGACGTTCCCTTGGTGAATCCATGCTGACTGTTCCTGATCACTTTCCTCTCATGTAAGTGCTTCAGGATTGATTCTTTGAGGACCTGCTCCATGATTTTTCCAGGGATTGAGGTGAGGCTGTCTGGCCTGTAGTTCCCAGGATCCTCCTTCTTCCCTTTTTTAAAGATTGGCACTACATTAGCCTTTTTCCAGTCATCCGGGACTTCCCCGGTTTGCCACGAGTTTTCAAAGATAATGGCCAATGGCTCTGCAATCACAGCCGCCAATTCCTTCAGCACTCTGAAAGGAAAAGGAAAGTCAAGAAAAGAAAAAAAAGAAAAAAAGAAAAAGAAAGTCAAGGAAAGTGTGGGCCCCTTACTGAATGAGGGAGGCAACCTAGTGACAGAGGATGTGGAAAAAGCTAATGTGCTCAATGCTTTTTTTGCCTCTGTCTTCACGAACAAGGTCAGCTCCCAGACTACTGCACTGGGCAGCACAGCATGGGGAGGAGGTGACCAGCCCTCTGTGGAGAAAGAAGTGGTTTGGGACTATTTAGAAAAGCTGGACGAGCACAAGTCCATGGGGCCAGATGCGTTGCATCCGAGAGTGCTAAAGGAGTTGGCGGATGTGATTGCAGAGCCATTGGCCATTATCTTTGAAAACTCATGGCGACCGGGGGAGGTCCCAGGCAACTGGAAAAAGGCTAATGTAGTGCCCATCTTTAAAAAAGGGAAGAAGGAGGATCCTGGGAACTACAGGCCAGACAGCCTCACCTCAGTCCCTGGAAAAATCATGGAGCAGGTCCTCAAGGAATCAATTCTGAAGCACTTAGAGGAGAGGAAAGTGATCAGGAACAATCAGCATGGATTCACCAAGGGCAAGTCATGCCTGACTAATCTAATTGCCTTCTATAATGAGATAACTGGCTCTGTGGATGAGGGGAAAGTGGTGGACATGTTGTTCCTTGACTTTAGCAAAGCTTTTGACATGGTCTCCCACAGTATTCTTGCCAGCAAGTTAAAGAAGTATGGGCTGGATGAATGGACTATAAGGTGGATAGAAAGTTGGCTAGATTGTTGGGCTCAACGGGTAGTGATCAATGGCTCCATGTCTAGTTGGCAGCCGGTATCAAGTGGTGTGCCCCAAGGGTCGGTCCTGGGGCCGGTTTTATTCAATATCTTCATAAATGATCTGGAGGATGGTGTGCATTGCACCCTCAGCAAGTTTGCAGATGACACTAAACTGGGAGGAGAGGTAGATACGCTGGAGGGTAGGGTTAGGATACAGAGGGACCTAGACAAATTAGAGGATTGGGCTAAAAGAAAGCTGATGAGGTTCAACAAGGACAAGTGCAGAGTCCTGCATTTAGGATGGAAGAATCCAATGCACCGCTACAGACTAGGGACCGAATGGCTCGGCAACAGTTCTGCAGAAAACAACCTAGGGGTTACAGTGGACAAGAAGTTGGATATGAGCCAGCAGTGTGCCATTGTTGCCAAGAAGGCCAATGGCATTTTGGGATGTATACGTAGGGTCATTGCCAGCAGATCGAGGGACATGATCATTCCCCTTTATTTGACATTGGTGAGGCCTCATCTGGAGTACTGTGTCCAGTTTTGGGCCCCACACTACAAGAAGGATGTGGAAAAATTGGAAAGAGTCCAGCGGAGGGCAACAAAAATGATTAGGGGACTGGAACACATGACTTATGAGGAGAGGTTGAGGGACCTGGGATTGTTTAGTCTGCGGAAGAGAAGATTGAGGGGGGATTTGATGGTTGCTTTCAACTACCTGAAAGGGGGTTCCAAAGAGGATGTATCTAGACTGTTCTCAGTGGTAGCTGATGACAGAACAAGGAGTAATGGTCTCAAGTTGCAGTGGAGGAGGTTTAGGTTGGATATTAGGAAAAACTTTTTCACTAAGAGGGTGGTGAAACACTGGAATGCGTTACCTAGGGAGGTGGTGGAATCTCCTTCCTTAGATTTTTTTAAGGTCAGGCTTGACAAAGCCCTGGCTGAGATGATTTAGTTGGGGATTGGTCCTGCTTCGGGCAGGGGGTTGGACTAGATGACCTCCTGAGGTCACTTCTAACCCTGATATTCTATGCTTCTATGATTCTATGATCCTCTGTGCAAATTACTTGAAAGTTTAGTTTAGCAACCCAAACTCCATTTGAAATGGAGATGTCTATATTCTTTCAGCATGTGTCCACAGAACTGAAACTGAAGTGGAAATTCTCTGTACACTAGACACCTTATAAAGAAGTATTGGTTTGATATATTTTTATATTAGGATTATGATTTTAACATAGTAATAATTAACATCTCATTGTCAAATCACTTTGCAAATATTAATACCAGAACTATTTCCCATCTCATGAAAAATTTCAAGATATCAAAACACAACAAAAAAAGCTCATCCTGAATGGAGATAAAAAGTGAAAATCGCAAACAAATTTATTAACCAAACCCACCAAAATCAGTTCTGATTATATGAAACATTTAATTTTGAAAATTTTCATTTCAATTTTGATCATTTTTTTTAGCTAAACTTTGAAACAAAAAGTGGTTTAGAATTGGAGAAAAAATGAACATTTTGTTTTAAAAGCATTAAACTATTCTGACGATTTAAAAAAATATCAAACTTTTCTCCAGTGAAAAAGATGTTCAAACTCAACCCTTTCCCATGAAAATTATGGTAGTGACAAATCCATGTTGTCCATCAGAAGAACTCTGTGTGACAGATAAGTATCATTATCCCTTTTTTATAGAAAGGGGAAATAGGTACAGAGAGGTTAAGCGACTTGCCCAAGGTCACCAAGAAGAATTAGCAGAGCAAATATTAGAACTCATTTGTTCCTTCTTCCTGGTGAAAACTCAGCCCATGAGAACCCGGGGGCAGGGGGGAGAGAGTGCGGGAGGGGTCCCCAGTAGTGTCACAGCTGGGCAGTCAACCTGGGCGCCAGCTTCCACAGTTGCTGTGCCCCTCACGTTTTTTTGGTTGGGCCACTTGGGATGAGAGGAGAGGGCACTTGAAAATGTTTCCCACTTTGGCCAGTGAAATGGCTAGGCCCACTCCTACCGAGAACACACCTGCGAGACCACACCTCTCCTTACAGCTTTTTCTGCGCATGCTTTTATTTAATGTATTAATTTATTTAGTCCGTCCCTCCTACTCCTTCTTTATGGAGCTTTTATTCCATAACATAGATCAGCTGTAAAAAGTCCCAGGATCTAATTCCTCTGAGGCCTTGCATGCAAAGTGTGTACAAAATATTAGCAGAATGTAGTGTTTAGTTTGTAATGAAAGAGGTGCTGGGGCTCAAGCAATGTTTTACATTCATAATTGATGCAGGAAGCCCCGGGGTGCTGGAGTTATGAACTGCCAAGCCAAGAGGTGCCAGCGCTTAGCCCTGGCACAAATTAAGCACTGACATAATGGTCGTGGTGTACCCCCACGTTGCACATAACATGTGAGGCAGTGGAGAATCAGGCCCCAGTATCTACATGGAAGATATTTGCCCACAGATTTGCAAGACTGGGACCCAATCCTGCTCACACTGAAATCAATAGAAGTTTTACCCTTGACTTCCATTGGTAGCTGGAGCAAGCCTTTTACCATCTCTACGAGCAAATAATATGGCTATTTGGGGATTTAAAATGGAAAAATGGTAACATTCTACTGTGGGTGAGTTTTGTGATTTTGCTGTGTGTAAAGATTCAAGAATATTTAAGGAGAGACTGAAGAATGTCACAATCTTGCCAAAACGTCACCTACATAGTCTAGTGGCTGGAGGTAGTCTAAATGACATCATCCCCAGTCCATGTGAGTCTAAACGCAGCACAGGTGAGACCCAGATTTTCTGTCATTTAGAGGAGATTGTAACATTTCTCTAGGCTTGTAGATTGGTCCTTCTCCTGATTCAGCTTTTTCAAGTTTCATTTAAATTTACCCATTAAAAGTAGGTCTACACAGCAGCAAGGAGCAAGCTCCCAGCCCAGGTAGCAAGACCTTGCCCCTTTTCACATTCTCAGAAAAATTTCAGAAGTTGATTCCCAGTGGTAGAGAATCCAAATTAACAGTGATGCACGAGACCCCTGTGTGTATGGACAGAGCTACTAGAAACATTTCCATCAAACCTTTATTAAACAAACACAGCCTTTTCTCCTTAAAGATTTTCACAGCAAATTATTGTTTTGTACAAAATTTTCTAGGTCTTTTTTTAAGATGAAAATTAATTAAGGGAAAAATTGGGTTCTGAAAAATAACGTTTTTTGGAGGGGTTTTTTGTTTGTTTGTTTTGTTATGGTTTTCGCCCAAATGCAGAACATTTCCATTCCAATTTTAGGGGGGGACATGATTTTGTTTAAAATGTTTTAGCTTTTTGACGACAAAATTTAAATGCAAACATTTGCAGTTTTTGAAAAAAAAAACTTTTTTGGGGAAGGGAGCTGTCTTTTCCTCTTGTCATAAACATACAGCTAAAGGTAGCATAAATCCCTCCTTTACCTGTAAGGGTTAAGAAGCTCAGATAACCTGGTTGGCACCTGATCAAAAGGACCAATAAGGGGAGAAGATACTTTCAAATCTGTGGGGGAAGGTTTTTGTTTGGGGTTTTTTGTGTTCTCTCGGGAGACAAAGAGAGAGACCAAGCAAGTAATCCAGCTCCTACTGAATGATACATCTAACTTACAGAAATAGTAAGTAATAGCATGGAAATGCATTAGAGTACCTTTTGTTTTAGCTTGTGAATTTTCCTTTTGCTAAGAGGGAGGTTTATCTCTGTTTTTTGTAACTATGATGTTTTGCCTAGAGGCGAATCCTCTATGTTTTAAATCTTATTATTCTGTAAAATTACCTTCCATCCTGATTTTACAGAGGTGTTTCTTTTACTTTTTTTCTTTATAATAAAGTTCTGTTTTTTAAGAATCTGATTGGTTTTTAGTGTCCTAAAAACCCAAGAGTCTGGTCTGTGCTCTCATTGTTTACCAATCTGGTTGGTAGATTATTCTCAAGCCTCCCCAGGAAAGGGGGTGTAAGGGCTTGGGGGGATATTTGTGTAATGTCTCACTCAGTGGAGTGGATGTGTCATTATACAAAGTAAAACTATTTCCCCATGTTTATTTCCCCCCCTACTGTTCCTCACATGTTCTTGTCAACTGCTGCAAATGGCCCATCTTGATTATCACTACAAAAGGTTTTTTTTCTCTCCTGCTGGTAATAGCTCACCTTAACTGATCACTCTCATAGAATCATAGAATCATGGAATATCAGGGTTGGAAGGGACCTCAGGAGGTCATCTAGTCCAACCCCCTGCTCAAAGCAGGACCAATCCCCAATTAAATCATCCCAGCCAGGGCTCTGTCAAGCCTGACCTTAAAAACTTCTAAGGAAGGAGATTCCACCACCTCCCTAGGTAACGCATTCCAGTGTTTCACCACCCTCCTAGTGAAAAAGTTTTTCCTAATATCCAACCTAAACCTCCCCCACTGCAACTTGAGACCAATACTCCTTGTCCTGTCCTCTGCTACCACTGAGAATAGTCTAGAACCATCCTCTCGGAACCACCTCTCAGGTAGTTGAAAGCAGCTATCAAATCCCCCCTCATTCTTCTCTTCTGCAGGCTAAACAATCCCAGTTCCCTCAGCCTCTCCTCATAAGTCATGTGTTCCAGAACCCGAATCATTTTTGTTGCCCTTCGCTGGACTCCCTCCAATTTATCCACATCCTTCTTGTAGTGTGGGGCCCAAAACTGGACACAGTATTCCAGATGAGGCCTCACCAATGTCGAATAGAGGGGAACAATCACGTCCCTCGATCTGCTCACTATGCCCCTACTTATACATCCCAAAATGCCATTGGCCTTCTTGGCAACAAGGGCACACTGCTGGCTCATATCCAGCTTCTCGTCCACTGTCACCCCTAGGTCCTTTTCCGCAGAACTGCTGCCTAGCCATTCGATCCCTAGTCTGTAGCTGTGCATTGGGTTCTTCCGTCCTAAGTGCAGGACCCTGCACTTATCCTTATTGAACCTCATCAGATTCCTTTTGGCCCAATTTGTCTAGGGCCCTCTGTATCCTATCCCTGCCCTCCAGCGTATCTACCACTCCTCCCAGTTTAGTATCATCCGCAAATTTGCTGAGAGTGCAATCCACACCATCCTCCAGACCATTTATGAAGATATTGAACAAAACCGGCCCCAGGACCGACCCCTGGGGCACTCCAGCTGACATCGGCTGCCAACTAGACATGGAGCCATTGATCACTACCCGTTGAGCCCGACAATCTAGCCAGCTTTCTACCCACCTTATAGTGCATTCATCCAGCCCATACTTTTTTAACTTGCTGACAGGAATACTGTGGGAGACCGTGTCAAAAGCTTTGCTAAAGTCAAGAAACAATACATCCACTGCTTTCCCTTCATCCACAGAACCAGTAATCTCATCATAGAAGGCGATTAGATTGGTCAGGCATGACGTTCCCTTGGTGAATCCATGCTGACTGTTCCTCATCACTTTCCTCTCATGTAAGTGCTTCAGGATTGATTCTTTGAGGACCTGCTCCATGATTTTTCCAGGGACTGAGGTGAGGCTGACTGGCCTGTAGTTCCCAGGATCCTTCTTCTTCCCTTTTTTAAAGATGGGCACTACATTAGCCTTTTTCCAGTCATCCGGGACTTCCCCCGTTCGCCACGAGTTTTCAAAGATAATGGCCAATGGCTCTGCAATCACAGCCGCCAATTCCTTTAGCAACTCATGACTTGTGCATGTCCAGCTTTTCTAAATAGTCCCTAACCACCTCTTTCTCCACAGAGGGCTGGCCATCTATTCCCCATGTTGTGATGCCCAGCGCAGCAGTCTGGGAGCTGACCTGTTTGTGGAGACAGAGGCAAAAAAAGCATTGAGTACATTAGCTTTTTCCACATCCTCTGTCACTAGGTTGCCTCCCTCATTCATTAAGGGGCCCACACTTTCCTTGGCTTTCTTCTTGTTGCCAACATACCTGAAGAAACCCTTCTTGTTACTCTTGACATCTCTCGCTAGCTGCAGCTCCAGGTGCAATTTGGCCCTCCTGATTTCATTCCTACATGCCCGAGCAATATTTTTATACTCTTCCCTGGTCATATGTCCAACCTTCCACTTCTTGTAAGCTTCTTTTTTATGTTTAAGATCTGCTAGGATTTCACCGTTAAGCCAAGCTGGTCGCCTGCCATATTTACTATTCTTTCGACACATTGGGATGGTTTGTCCCTGTAACCTCAACAGGGATTCCTTGAAATACAGCCAGCTCTCCTGGACTCCTTTCCCCTTCATGTTAGTCCCCAAGAGGATCCTACCGATCCGTTCCCTGAGGGAGTCGAAGTCTGCTTTTCTGAAGTCCAGGGTCCGTATCCTGCTGCTTACCTTTCTTCCCTGTGTCAGGATCCTGAACTCAACCAACTCATGGTCACTGCCTCCCAGATTCCCATCCACTTTTGCTTCCCCCACTAATTCTTCCCGGTTTTGAGCAGCAGGTCAAGAAAAGCTCCCCCCCAGTTGGCTCCTCTAGCACTTGCACCAGGAAATTGTCCCCTACGCTTTCCAAAAACTTCCTGGATTGTCTGTGCACCACTGTATTGCTCTCCCAGCAGATATCAGGAAAATTAAAGTCACCCATGAGAACCAGGGCGTGCGATCTAGTAGCTTCTGCGAGTTGCCGGAAGAAAGCCTCATCCACCTCATCCCCCTGGTCCGGTGGTCTACAGCAGACTCCCACCACTACATCACTCTTGTTGTTCACACTTCTAAACTTAATCCAGAGACACTCAGGTTTTTCTGCAGTTTCGTACCGGAGCTCTGAGCAGTCATACTGCTCCCTTACATACAGTCCTACTCCCCCATCTTTTCTGCCCTGCCTGTCCTTCCTGAACAGTTTATAACCATCCATGACAGTACTCCAGTCATGTGAGTTATCCCACTAAGTCTCTGTTATTCCAATCATGTCATAATTCCTTGACATCACCAGGACCTCCAGTTCTCCCTGCTTGTTTCCAAGGCTTTGTGCATTCGTATATAAGCACTTGAGATAACCTGCTGATTGCTCCTCATTCTCAGTATGAGGCAGGAGCCCTCCCCTCACAGACATTCCTGCCTGTGCTTCCTCCTGGTATCCCGCTTTCCCACTTACCTCAGGGCTTTGGTCTCCTCCCCCATGAAAGCTTATGCTCTAATAAATTTGTTAGTCTCTAAGGAGCCACAAGTACTCCTGTTCTTTTTACTGGTATCTCATGTGAACAATCCCTTTGACGTTGTTTCCCATCAGATATTTACAATCACCCCGAAGCTGATTTTACAGTTTCTTTCATACTGTTACCAAGCACAGCCATTTTATACCATCAGTGCAGCAAAAGCTGAACCTTAACTTACTTATGTGAGCATAAATGTCCTCACTGTGACTGAATAAAACAACACAACCCCCAAAAGTTGTTTGTTTAACCACAGAGAGAGGGCTCTTTGCGTCTTGGTGCCCTGAGATGGTTCCCATTAGTGTTAATGAGAGTGTTGTGAGGGCAGTGAAGGGAGAAGAGCCTCCTATGTCCCTTAAATGCTAAGTCTGTGCTCTGCAAAAGATAAAACATGAGAAACTATTTAACCCTGTGTTCTATCCAAGTGGATTTCTAAAAGGCCAGGTCAGCCCATAGCACCTGCTGCTCACACTGCATGTGTCTGGCTGGTTGTAAAGCACTGATCTCATTTTCCAAGCTATTTAGGTCTTGCCTCTGCCATCCTTCAGGAACAGAAAAAAGCTCTTTAAGCATTGCACTCCGCTTCTCCTAGGGAGTGGCTTTCAGAGCAGTTCTTTCACACTTGTTTCTCTCAGCGGCTCTTTTCAGGAGATGTTTTCCCACCAGTTTAAAAATTGGGGCCTACATGCTGCTTTGTGCATGGGCTCCACTTAGCACAGTTACCTACAGAAACATGGCAAACTGCTTTAGACTTCCCTTAGATACATTGCTTAGCAGGGCAGAACTCTCCCCGTCCCTCCCCTTCTCTTTGGAACTCAGTCATTTTATTCACTATTGCTTTACTAAATTCTCTAACAGTGGAAATCAACACTGTCCTGATGCTGTTTTCCTGAATTCACAGGGGGAGTTGAAATGCAAGACCAGGCCCCTTGGCCCAGATCCACAAAAGCACTTCAGGACCAGACTCCTACTTTAGGCCCCTAAGTCCAACATTTAGGCACCACTGAGATCCTCAAAACCCCTGGAGGCACCTAAAATTCCACAGTGCTTAACTTTTGACCATAAAAGTCCACTGGGTGCCTAGGTTTCTTCCTCCAGGCAAGCACAGTTCTACCTCCAGCAGGCACCCTGATGCCTCTCTCAATCCTGGTGAAGATAGGTGTTGCCCCACCTATCTCACCTGCAGGGCCCGCCAGCTCCACTCAAAACAGCCAGAGGGGCTCTCCCTTCTCCCCTGTGTCCCAGTGGTTAGGGCACTCACCCAGGATTTTGGAGACCAACTTCAATTCCCTTCTGTGCCAGATGAACAGAAAGGATTTGAATAAGGGTTCTTTCCTTTCACGTGAATGCCCTACCCACTGGCTAGAGTCGCTCTCACTCTCTGGCCCGAAGCAGGAATCATTATTTAATACAAAGTGGAAAACGTCAGCAGAAGAGATTGAGAGAACCCTGCATAAGCCTGTCACACAGACTAGGGCATTTACCTGAGTTGTGGGAAATCCCTGTTCAAATCTGTCATCAGGCAGAGGGGGGAACTGAACTGGGGTCCCCCACATCCCGTATGAGCACACTAACCTCTGGGCTGAAGGTTATAAGGAAAGCGGCATTCCCACCCTCCTCCGTGGGGTCAGGCTTGTTCAGCTTAGGGACCAACTGCAGAAGAAGGGTTCACAGCTGTGGATCCCAAGCAGAGATAGGTGCTTCCCTGTATCCTGGACTGAGGCACCAAGTCCATGGGTGTGGTAGGGCTTAGATCACACCCCCAACATCAGCACACAGTATTGGTTAACTTAGGCAGGGAGGCCCCTAGTACGCTGGCTATTGTGGATCCCATTCTCAGTCACCTATTGATCCCCATGCATTGTATAGGGGATGTCTCACTCAGGCTTTGTGGAAGCCACTGAGTGGCTAGGCACCTAAGGGCAGGTCTACACTCCAAACTTGCTGTCGCGCTTCTGGTGAAGACATGCTAAACTGACGAGAGAGAGAGAGAACTCTCCAGTCAGCTTAATAACTCCACCTCCGCAAGAGGCGGTAGCTATGCTGAGGGGCTCGCTGTCTACATGGCGAGTTAAGGTCAGTATAACACACCCCTGAGAGACCTAGTGATACCAAAGGAAGTGTGTAGTGTATACCTGGCCTAGATGTAGAACTCTGCAATGCTCAGCGTTACAATGCCTAAGTCCCTTTATGTATCTGGGCCCTTGTGTTTAGAGGTTGGACACAGGAAATATTTGGTGCTCTGAGGATGCTCCCAATATCCTTAGCACACTAACAGTGGGACTCACGAAGGCATTTAGAATCCCTCCCTAAGTGGTTATAATGCATTTTGGGTGTGAATATGTGTGATAGCCCAACCTCAATGACCCAGAAAATGGCTAGTTGGGGTTGGGTCATGTGTTGTGCCATCAACATTCAGCACCATTCCCAAAGCATGAGAGAGAGAGAGAGAAATCAGACACAGGAAAGGAAAGAAAAGGAAAGGAAACCCAGTACTTTTACAGAACTTGATCCTTCAGCATTTGTAATAGGCATAGCCCTATTCAAGTCCACCATCAGCCAAGTTATGCTAGCTGAAGATGTGGCCCCTACCATTTTATGTTTTTTTTTTTTCTGAATTTAGCCCTGGTAAAAGGTTCTGTGTTAATAGCCATAAAAGGTTGAGATCCTATATCCACAGAGAGGCCCATTACTCTCATTGGACAGTTTCCCTTTTTATTTGTGATTAGTATGGATAATTGGAAATAACAATTCAACTGGAAATAATTCTAAAATCAGAAAATGGACTAAACTGGAGCTAATAAATCATTTTTGTCATTATAGTTAGCAATGAGTGTAGCTGTGGGTTGGATCTTTGGAAAGTTACTTTTTTCTGTAAATTCAATACAAAATAACAAAATTTGGAAAATTCTTTTCCAAATTTTGGTGGACTTTTCCCTCACAAGTGAGTTTCTTACCACAGTAGTTCCCAAATTTTGTTAAACCAAAACATTGTCATCAGATACATGTTTTTCCTTGATTTGCTGCAGAAAATCAGATATAATTAATAAGTGGAATATTATGGCTATGTTACGTTTTAAAAAGTGTTAATTTTTCCATGGAAGTTGCAACAAAGGACCAACATTTTCACTGGGAAAGTGCAAGTGGTAATATGTTGAATTTGTTTCCAATTTCTGTTTTATGACTCAGCCACCAGTAATGGACGGAGTCCCATTTGATCCAACCGTCTCCTCTTCCCTTGAAACGCATCCTTTTCAAATCCAACTGCCTAAGTCCTGCCGGAATGGTAATTTGCTGTGATTTTCTTTTGTAACAGCACATCTTGAAGATAAAGCACCTACTCTGAATAACTGTTTCCATGCCTTACCATCATTTCTATCCCTACACTTTCTAATTTCTGCATGAAAGGCAGTTCTTTCATCAGTGCTGCTCAAAGCTTCACAAAACTGAATACACCTCCTCTTAGGATCATTTCACCAGTAATATATTTTACCATTACTGAAATATCTGTAGTGGAAGCTTCTGCATGTTTGCCCTTGTGTAACATGTCTTTTTCATTTGTAAATATTAGGGGTAAACTTTGGAACTTATCTTCACTTTCAAGGCCTTTCATGACCTAACCACATCCCAGTCATCCAATATCAAAGTGTTGACTCCTGCCACCAAAGGGTCCATGATCCCAGCATCCATCACCCACTTGTTAAGTTTTCAAACAAGCACCTTCATGCTTTCCCCCATGCTGCTCCTCACACCTGGCAGAAGCTCCCTGTACACATCCGCAAAACTAACTCATTATCCTCCACCAAATCCTTCCTTAAAATTCCCCTCTGCCTTGATGCCTGCCAAAAACTTGACAACAGCCAGGCTGCTGGTGCGCTGAAAGTCAGACCACCCACCCCCTACCATGCTGCCCATTATCATCTTATTGTTTCCTTATGCTCCCCTATCTGTCTGTTTGTGTCCAGCTGTTGTCTTGTCTCTTACTTACCTTGTAAGCTCTTTTGTTCTGTGTGCATACTGCTCCTGGCACAATGGGGTCCTGCTCCAGGCCTGGGGCTCTTAGGCACTACAATAATACGAGAAGTAACTCCTGCCTCTTATTGCAAAGCCCATGAAGTCACTAGCTACAGGAGGCTGCGTGCAGTCCTACTGTGCAGCATGTGGCGGTAGGGTCTGAAGTAGTTGGAAATTGGGTTAGAAAGAATGCAGAGTCCCCGCTCAAACAGCTCAGAAGCGCCAGGGCCTGCCAGAGGAGAAGGGTAAGGCAGGTGGATCCACTCAGAAGAAACTATGTCTTCCTAGCACCATCTGGCCCCAAAGAGAGTGGAACAAAGAGCATTGCATCCCCATCAAAGACCCTCCTTTGCATTTTTTTTTCCATTGAAGAGTCCTCTCAACTGCTTTTCTCCCACCCCTTCCTGTCTTAGTTCAGTTTCACTTCCTAACCAATCCTGAGCCTGTGTACAGCTATGGTGGCTCCCAAAGTGTCACTGAGGAACTCTAGGAAGAAAGTTTATGTAAATGTAGTTTCTCTTTGGCCATTCTTGTTCACCAATAGATGGGAGCATATTGCTCCTTCCCTTCTGGAGCTTCTGTCTCCCTAGAGTTCTGGGTAAAGACTAGACTTCTCAGAAATTTTCCATCAGAAGAGTTTTCTGACAGAAAATGCCCTCTTTGCAAAAAAAAGATGAATTTGACGCATAGGAGTTTGTTTTGAGGCTGGCTAGACGTTGCCATCATGTCTTTCTTCAATTAGCACTGTTTAGCTCAGCAGTAGCTTGGGGATTATCACAATGTAGGAGATGTGGTTCAGATAGATTGCTGCAATTTATGGATGACACTAACTATATTTTAGTGAATCGGGACTAGGCTGCATCCCATTAAGCTCAAAGGAATGGAAAGCCAGAAAAATCCCACAAAGCAGAAAGTAGCCACAGCAGCAGAAGAGACATAAGGGCATATACATTATTTGCTGAAGTCAATTTGAGCTGTGTGCATATATATGAGGACAGAAGCTGCAGTGACTTGAGAGGCAAGGACACCCTGAAAAGAAGTTAGTCAGTTCAGACCACTTCTCTAAAATGTATCAACCTACCAGTGCATATAAAGGAAAAGCAGTTCCCTTTCTGTATGCTTCAGCACATCTCCTAATGGCCCCAACGTGAGAGGTACCTGAAGGTTTTTAGCTCATTTGGGCAGATGTACTTTTGTGTTAGGATGGAGGGACTCTATTTCAAGACATAAAGAGTTGGCTGATTGACCTCAGACATGATTCAAATGTGCTGTTGATGCTGCTAGCTAAAATGGATTGTGATCTATAAAGAGAGTCATCTAGTTCACTTGAGGTGAAGTAAATTAATTTTTGATTGTGTGGCTTCCTATGAGATTAGAAATTGGACTAATTTACTATTCTGAAGTATCTATTTTTTAAAAACATTGGAAAGTAGGGCAGAAGCCAGGCTTCAATTATAAACCACTTTTTAATTTTTTTATTTAGTTGTGGGAAGAAATATTTCAGTGGCATTTTTGTAGTCTTGACATTTGGCCACTGTCATAAATATAAAGGGAAGGGTAAACACCTTTAAAATCCCTCCTGGCCAGAGGAAAAACCCTTTCACCTGTAAAGGGTTAAGAAGCTAGGATAACCTCGCTGGCACCTGACCAAAATGACCAATGAGGAGACAAGATACTTTCAAAAGCTGGGGGGAGGGAGAAACAAAAGCTCTCTCTCTCTCTCTCTGTGTGTGTCTGGGTGAGGCTTTTGCCGGGGACAGAACAGGAACGGAGTCTTAGAACTTAGTAAGTAATCTAGCTAGAGATGCTTTAGATTCTGATTCTTTAAATGACTGTGGAAATAAGCTGTGCTGAATGGAATGGATATTCCTGTTTTTGTGTCTTTTTGTAACTTAAGGTTTTGCAGAGAGGGATTCTCTATGTTTTGAATCTAATTACCCTGTAAGGTATTTACCATCCTGATTTTACAGAGGTGATTTTTTTACTTTTTTTCTTCAATTAAAATTCTTCTTTTAAGAAACTGAATGCTTTTTCATTGTTCTTAAGATCCAAGAGTTTGGGTCTGTGTTCACCTATGCAAATTGGTGAGGATTTTTAATCGAACCTTCCCCAGAAAAAAGGGGGGTAAGATTTGGGAGGTTTCTGGGGGGAAAGACGTTTCCAGACGAACTCTTTCTCAGTAGCCGGCGTTAGACGTTTGGTGGTGGCAGTGAAAGTCCAAGGGCAAAAGATAAAATAGTTTGTACCTTGGGGAAGTTTTAACCTAAGCTGGTAAAAGTAAGCTTAGGAGGTTTTCATGCAGGTCCTCACATCTGTACCCTAGCGTTCAGAGTGGGGAAGGAACCTTGACAGCCACAGATTAAGCATTTTTATACAGCTGCAACGCAGAAAGCTCTGAGAAAAGAAACCCAAGATTTCTTTTGAAAATCTCACGTAAAATGGAAATTTTTCAGAGGCAGAATGTTCAACGCTGAAAGAAAACCATGAACACAGAATCTACATACTGTAGACTATTCTTGTTTTCTGAGACAGTAATTGCACTGGATAGCTATGTACATTTACATTTCCCTCTTACAGTTTCCTACTGGGACCATGTTTTCCATATCTGTTTGCGGCCATCCCACTGGTCACTCTGCTGGTGTATTCTCCCACCCTGTTGGTGTCTGGTCTATTTGGATTGTAATCTCTTCAGAGCAGGGACCATCTACTACTCTGTGTTTGTACAGCAGCTCGCACAATGAGGCCTCATTCTTGGCTGGCCCTTAGGCCCTGCTGTAATAAACAAGATTAATAATGTTATCCATTAAAACTAGTCAACAGTTCTGCTCAAAATGTTTTTGCAATGGAAAATGGTTTCTTAAATGGAAATTTCTCAAGAAAAAAATTGTGTGCTTGTCTGAAAATTGGGAGGGGGGTTAATAAAAACCTGAAAACCGTCAGAGAAAATTTTGATGATAGATATTTACTGAAAAGCTTCAGCTATCCATCTAGTGGACTGGTCTACAATAAAAACATACATCAACTTAGCTACATCTCTCAGGCATGTGAGAAATCCACAGCCCTGAAAGATGTAACTGTGCTAACCTAAAGCCTGGTGTAGACAGAGCTAAGTGGATGGAAAAATTCTTTTAGGGAGGTGGATTAACTACAGCAATGGGAGAACTCCTCCCCATCAAAATAGTGATTAGTGGGTGTCTACATTGAAGCACTATTGTGGTGCAGCGTTCTTTTCTCTCATGATCCTGCCCAGCTCCCTCTTGGAAGTGGTGCTAAATCTTCTGAATCACTTCTGGGTTATTACTAATAAATCTTTCACTCATGTTGTAACTACAGAGGTCTCCCTGTGCTCCTGGCTCCACTCCAGTATGACACCTCTCCCCAAACTTCCCAGTCGCAGACACCCTTTTGTTGGAGATTCTGGAATCCCAGGCCATGGAGGTCTAGCACAGAGTGATTCCATATCGTATAGAACCACCACAAACAGAGACAGGAGAGACAACTTGCTGCAGGAGGGTTTCAACACTTAGTATTGGTCTACACCTAAAACTTAGATTGACCAAGCTATGTTGCTCAGATGTGTGAAAAATTCACACTGTGAAGATACATTGTTAAGCTGATCTAAGCCCCCATGTAAACACCACTAGGTTGACAGAAGAATTCCTCTATTGACCTAGCTACTGCCTCTCAGAGAGATAGATTAACTACACTAATGAAAAGCCCTTTCCGTTGATACAGCAAGTGTCTATGCTGCAGCACTACAGTAGCATAGCTGCAGCAGCACTTGTAGTGTAGACGTAACCTTAGCGTTATGGAAGGTGTTACAAGAATATCCCCACCAGATATTTTGCTGGGTTTTCGTGCATGTTGTTAGAGATGCCCAGGATTCAGTATCTTTGTATTTGTCACCCAAGAGCACACATTTTGAGGTACGTGAAACAAGTGCCAGTTAATGCAAAATGCTGATAGAGAAATGGCACTTGTACAGGAACATAAGAATGTCCATACTGGATCAGACCAAAGGTCCATCTAGCCCAATATCCTGTCTTCTGACAGTGGCCAGTGCTAGGTGCTTCAGAGGGGATGAACAAAACAAGGCAATTATCGAGTGATCCATCTCCTGTCATCCACTCTCAGGGTATATCTACACTACAAATTAGGTCAAATTGATAGAAGTCGGTTTTGTAGAAAGCATTTTTATACAGTTGATTGTGTGTGTGTCCCCACAAATGCTCTAAGTGCATGTAGTCGGTGGAGTGTGTCCACAGTACCCAGGCAACCGTCAACTTCCAGAGCATTGCACTGTGGGTAGCTATCCCACAGTTCCCACAGTCTCTGCCGCCAATTTGAATTCTGGGTAGAAATCCCAGTGCCTGATGGGGCTAAAACATTGTCACGGGTGGTTCTGGGTACATATTGTCAGGCCCCCCTTCCCTCCCTCCTTCCATGAAATTAAGGGCAGACAATCATTTTGCGCCTTTTTTCTTGAGTTACCTGTGCAGACACCATACCACGGCAAGCATGGAGTCCGCTCAGCTAACCGTCACCGTATGTCTCCTGGGTGCTGGCAGAAGCGGTACTGCATTGCTACACAGCAGCAGTTTATTGCCTTTTGGCAGCAGACAGTGCAGTATGACTGGTAGTCGTCGTCGATGTAGTCCTGGGTGCTCTTTTAACTGATCTCGATGAGGTCGGGGCGCTTGGGCAAACATGGGAGTGACTCAGCCAGCTCATTTCCCTTTTAAGTTTCGTCTCATGGCGATTCAGTCCTACCGGCAGTGCACTGTCTTTTAATCAGCAGCTAGCAGAACATGATGGCCAGCAGTCATACTGCACCGTCTTCTGCCGATCACCCAGGAGATGACGATGGCTAGCGGTCATACTGCACAGTCTGCTGCCAGCAAGATGTATAAAGATACATGAAGTGGCTCAAAACAAGAAATAGACCAGATTTGTTTTGTATTCATTTTCACCTCCCTCCATCCATGAAATCAACGACCTGCTAAACCCAGTTTTGAGTTCTATCCTTGACGGGGCCATTCTGTTTCTCGCAAAGCCACCCCCTTTGTTGATTTTAATTCCCTGTAAGACAACCCTGTAAGCCATGTCGTCAGTCGCCCCTTCCTCCGTCAGAGCAACGGCAGACAAATCGTTTCGCGCCTTTTTTCTGTGCAGACGCCATACCACGGCAAGCATGGAGCCCGCTCAGATCACTTTGGCAATTAGGAGCACATTAAACACCACACGCGTTATCCAGCAGTATATGCAGCACCAGAACCTGGCAAAGCGAAACTGGACAAGTAGGCAATGTCAGAGCAGTGACGAGAGTGATGAGGACATGGACACAGACTTCTCTCAAAGCATGGGCCCTGGCAATGTGGGCATCATGGTGCTAATGGGGCAGGTTCATGTGGTGGAACGCCGATTCTGGGCTCGGGAAACAAGCACAGACTGGTGGGACCGCATAGTGTTGCAGGTCTGGGATGATTCCCAGTGGCTGTGAAACTCTCGCATGTGTAAGGGCACTTTCATGGAACTTTGTGACTTGCTTTCCCCTGCCATGAGGCGCAAGAATACCAAGATGAGAGCAGCCCTCACAGTTGAGAAGTGAGTGGCAATAGCCCTGTAGAAGCTTGCAGTGCCAGACAGCTACCAGTCAGTCGGGAATCAATTTGGAGTGGGCAAACCTACTGTGGGGGCTGCTGTGATGCAAGTAGCCAACGCAATCAAAGATCTGCTGATATCAAAGGTAGTGACCCTGGGAAATGTGCAGGTCATAGTGGATGGCTTTGCTGCAATGGGATTCCCTTACTGTGGTGGGGCCATAGACGGAACCCATATCCCTATCTTGGCACCAGAGCACCAAGCCGGCGAGTACATAAAACGCAAGGGGTACTTTTCAATAGTGCTGCAAGCACTGGTGGATCACAAGGGACGTTTCACCAACATCAACGTGGGATGGCCAGGAAAGGTACATGACGCTCGTATCTTCAGGAACTCTGGTCTGTTTCAAAAGCTGCAGGAAGGGACTTTATTTCCAGACCAGAAAATAACTGTTGGGGGTGCTGAAATGCCTATAGTTATCCTTGGGGACCCAGCCTACCCCTTAATGCCATGGCTCATGAAGCCGTACAAAGGCAGCCTGGACAGTAGTCAGGAGCTGTTCAACTACAGGCTGAGCAAGTGCAGAATGGTAGTAGAATGTGCATTTGGACCTTTGAAAGTGCGCTGGCGCAGTTTACTGACTCGGTTAGACCTCAGCGAAACCAATATTCCCACTGTTATTACTGCATGCTGTGCGCTCCACAATATCTGTGAGAGTAAGGGGGAGACATTTATGGCGGGGTGGGAGGTTGAGGCAAATCGTCTGGCCACTGGTTACGCACAGCCAGACACCAGGGCGGTTAGAAGAGCACAGGAGGGCGTGGTATGCATCAGAGAAGCTTTGAAAACCAGTTTCATGACTGGCCAGGCTACGGTGTGAAAGTTCTGTTTGTTTCTCCTTGATGAAGCCCCCCGCCCCTTGGTTCACTCTACTTCCCTGTAAGCTAACCACCCTCCCCTCCTCCCTTCGATCACCACTTGCAGAGGCAATAAAGTCATTGTTGCTTCACATTCATGCATTCTTTATTCATTCATCACACAAATAGGGGGATAACTACCAAGGTAGCTCAAGAGGGGTGGTGGAGGAGAGAAGCACCAGGAGGGGTGGTGGAGGAGAGAAGCACCAGGAGGGTTGGTGGAGGAGGGAAGGGCAAGGCTACACTTTAAAACTTTAAAACTTATTGAATGCCAGGTTCTGTTGCTTGGGCAATCCTCTGGGGTGGAGTGGCTGGATGGCCAGAGGCCCCCCCCCCACCGCTTTCTTGGGTGAGGAGGCTATGGAACTTGGGGAGGAGGGCGGTTGGTTACACAGGAGCAATAGAGGCGGTCTGAGCTCCTGCTGCCTTTCCTGCAGCTCAACCACACACTGGAGCATATTAGTTTGATCCTCCAGCAGCCTCAGCATTGAATCCTGCCTCCTCTCATCATGCTGCCACCACCTTTCTGCTTCAGCCCTCTCTTCAGCCCACCACTTACTCTCTTCAGCCCACCACCTCTCCTCCCAGTCATTTTGTACTTTCCTGCACTCTGACATTGTCTGCCTCCATGCATTTGTCTGTGCTCTGTCAGTGTGGGAGGACAGCATGAGCTCAGAGAACATTTCATCATGAGTGCATTTTTTTGGCCTTCTGATCTTCCCTAGCCTCTGGGAAGAAGA
This sequence comes from Caretta caretta, assembly GCF_965140235.1. Classification (NCBI taxonomy): domain Eukaryota; kingdom Metazoa; phylum Chordata; order Testudines; family Cheloniidae; genus Caretta; species Caretta caretta. The sequence goes on from NC_134209.1 coordinate 15,298,960, forward strand.
TCCTGTGATCCTTGAAATACATGCAGCTGGTGGAGAAAAAAAAAAGGGACAGTGGTATTTAAAAAGACACATTTTATAGAACAATGGGTACATGCTTTCATGGTAAACCTTGCTGTTAACATTACATACATAGCACATGTGCTTTCGTTCCAAGATCACATTTTGCCTCCCCCCAGCGCGTGGCTAGCCCCTCCCCCTCCTCGCAGCTAACAGCAGGGAACATTTCTGTTCAGCCACAGGCAAACAGCCCAGCAGAAATGGGCACCTCTGAATGTCCCATTAAGAAAAGCACCTATTTCAACCAGGTGACCATGAATGATATCACTCTCCTGAGGATAACACAGAGAGATAAAGAACGGATGTTGTTTGAACGCCAGCAAACATACACTGCAATGCTTTGTTCTACAATGATTCCCGAGTATGTGCTACTGACCTGGAGTGGTAAAGTGTCCTACCATGGCGGATGGAATAAGGCTGCCCTCCCCAGAAACCTTTTGCAAAGGCTTTGGGAGTACATCCAGGAGAGCCGTGAATGCCAGGGCAAATTAATCATTAAACATGCTTGCTTTTAAACCATGTGTAGTATTTTAAAAGGTACACTCACCAGAGGTCCCTTCTCTGCCTGGCGGGTCCAGGAGGCAGTCTTGGGTGGGTTCAGGGGTTACTAGCTCCAGGTCCAGGGTAATAAACAGTTCCTGGCTGTTGGGAAAACCAGTTTTTCCGCTTGCTTGCTGTGAGCTATCTGCAACCTCATCATATCATCTTCCTCGTCCCCAAAACCTGCTTCTGTGTTGCCTCCATCTCCATTGAAAGAGTCAAACAACACGGCTGGGGTAGTGGTGGCTGAACCCCCTAAAATGGCATGCAGCTCATCATAGAAGCGGCATGTTTTGGGCTCTGACCCGTAGCAGCCGTTCGCCTCTCTGCTAGGCTTGCCTCAGCTCCTTAAGTTTCACGCGGCACTGCTTCGGGTCCCTGTTATGGCCTCTGTCCTTCATGCCCTGGGAGATTTTGACAAATGTTTTGGCATTTCAAAAACTGGAACATAGTTCTGATAGCACGGATTCCTCTCTCCATACAGTGATCAGATCCCGTACCTCCCATTCGGCCCATGCTGGAGCTCTTTTGCTATTCTGGGACTCCATCATAATCACCTCTGCAGAATGAGCTCCGCATGGTCACCTCTGCTGATGAGCTCTGCATGGTCACCTGCAGCTTGCCATGCTGGCCAAACAGGAAATTGAAATTCAAAAGGTCGTGGGCCTTTTTCTGTGTACCTGGCCAGTGCATCTGAGTTGAGAGTGCTGTCCAGAGCGGTCACACTGGAGCACTCTGGGATAGCTCCCAGAGGCCAATACCGTCTAATTGTGTCCACAATACCCCAAATTCGACGTGGCAAGGCCGATTTCAGCGCTAATCCCCTTGTCGGGGGTAGAGTAAGGAAATCGATTTTAAGAGCCCTATCAAGGTTCCTTCCCCACTCTGAACGCTAGGGTACAGATGTGAGGACCTGCATGAAAACCTCCTAAGCTTACTTTTACCAGCTTAGGTTAAAACTTCCCCAAGGTACAAACTATTTTACCTTTTGCCCTTGGACTTTCGCTGCCACCACCAAACGTCTAACACCGGCCACTGAGAAAGAGTTCGTTTGGAAACTCCCCCAGAATCCTCCCAAATCTTACCCTCCTTTTTTCTGGGGAAGGTTTGATTAAAAATCCTCACCAATTTGCATAGGTGAACACAGACCCAAACCCTTGGATCTTAAGAACAACGAAAAAGCATTCAGTTTCTTAAAAGAAGAATTTTAATAGAAGAAAAAGTAAAAAGAATCACCTCTGTAAAATCAGGATGGTAAATACCTTACAGGGTAATTAGATTCAAAACATAGAGAATCCCTCTCTGCAAAACCTTAAGTTACAAAAAGACACACAGACAGGAATATTCATTCTATTCAGCACAGCTATTTTCTCAGCCATTTAAAGAAAACAGAATCTAACGCATATCTAGCTAGATTACTTACTGTCATAAATATAAAGGGAAGGGTAAACCTTCTCAGAGATTTCAGCTCTGACCATCTTAGTTAATAGCCATCAATGGACCTTTCCTCTGTTCACCAATTCAAATATTTCCCCTGTCATAAAATATTAGTATGGTGGAGGAAGGGTTACACAGGAAAATTCCCTGGATGATTTTTTTGAAGGGCAGGAGCAGGGAAAGGTAAGGGGATCTGTTGGGGGTGGCAATGCTATGCACCCCCATGCTGTCCCTGTCAGAACCAGGCTTTAAATAGAGTTGTATGATTAAGAGGAGATTATCAGTTTCCCTATAATTATCACTCACAGCTGGCCCTTGTGTTTCCTGTAGGGAACCCGTTGTGGAAATTACTAATCATTCAAGTAAATTGTACTTTGAAGGCAATGAGTGGGAGTGCAGTCCCCTCCGAGCCTTGGAAACGGAATTGGAGATAATGGAGGAGGATCAACAGATTCTTCATGTAAATTGTAATAATTTCAGTGGAATGAGAAATACAGCAGTGAGACATGGCTTCTGGGCCTAAGAAGGAAACCAGGAAATGGATGTCCACCAAGGGACAGGTTGCAGCCAGGATCAGATTAAGGTTAATCAGGGCCCTATTAACACCAAGATATGGGTCCCCTTGTGGTTCTGCCCTGCATCCTCACCCCTCTGAGACTCCCCCACCCCAAATTAGTTTGCTGTGATGATGCTAGGGGGCCCACCTTCCATCCCAAAGCAGACAGACTTAGAAGTAACACTCCATCAAGATGAGGCAGTTCCCCCTCACACTGCTATTAGCTAAGGGTCTCTGCAGACTCATGCAGAGGTCACTGCATTATTTACACTCGGGTCACCTTTTCAAGGTTTTCTTCATAACCATATGGGATAGGAATTTTTTAAAGGAAATCTGAGATTACATCACAATCACATGACTCCAGGAGAGAGGGCCCTAGGCATTGACCTACAGTGCCCATGCCTTAATCTGGACCCACTTACATCGTAATGCAGCTGCAACTTCCCATCTGCCATAGAGGAACATAGTTCAAACAGGGGGTGCCTGGACAGGAGGACATGGGCTGGGTGGCCATTCCTACCCACTTAGAAAAACATCACGTTTTGTACTATGAATACCGAAGTAGCAGCCTATCTTTGGAGACGTCAGCTATTTCAGTACTTCTTTTCCACTCCCCCTTTGAAATATACTATGGAGCAATGTTCATTTATGTCAGTACCAATAAGGAGCAGTGCCAGTGAATGAGAGGTCCCTGAAATGGCCACAGCAGTAGAGGTGTCAGTGGAATTGCAATCAGAGGTGGCAAGAAAGGCAATATGGTCCAGTGGGCAGTGCCCCAGACTGGATGTCAGGACAGCTAGATTCTACTCCTGGCTGTGCCACTGAGTGAGTCATTTCCCCTTGGTGTATTTGTTCATTCTCTTTCTCCTCTCCCAACACTTTGTATTTATATTGTAAGTTCTTTGGGAGCAATGATTGACTCAATATATACTTGTACAATGCTTAGTAGACTGGGGCCTGGGTCTTGGTTGGGGCCTCCAGCAATTACTGTCACAAATATTAATATTTTCAGAGGTAAGTTCAATAGGTCAACAGGCTTAGTTTAGATCTAAATTAGCATCCAAAAGTTAGGAGATTTCTACCAGCATTTCAGGTTGACCTTTCCTTCTCAGGTTTCAGAGTAGCAGCCGTGTTAGTCTGTATTCGCAAAAAGAACAGGAGTCCTTGTGGCACCTTAGAGACTAACCAATTTATTTGAGCATAAGCTTTCGTGAGCATCCGATGAAGTGAGCTGTAGCTCACGAAAGCTTATGCTCAAATACATTTGTTAGTCTCTAATGTGCCACAAGTCCTCCTTTTCTTTCCTTCTCAGTGATCCCCTACCCAGACCCCTCGATTACTAGGGAAGTCATGTCAGGCTCTAGCAAGCCAGGGAGTCTCTGTGCTGGGCTCTGGACACTGTTGCAAAAACTCAGCAGGCAAGCTTGGTTGAAGGTGACAAAGTGCCTCATGCATCTGGCAGGAATACAGAGGCTCCCAGGGCCTAGCAGAGGGTTTGCTGAATCCTCCAAGGCAGCAGGGCCCACAGCAGGGGTTGTTAAGGAGGATTTGGGGAAAGGATTCTCCTCAACTGAACCTTTCTAAAGAGATTTTGAAAACAGTTGAAGTTTGGGTTGTTTCCCTTTTTTAGGAAGTGCCAATCTCAGAATCTTGAAGCCAAAGTAAAGTGGTTTCCAGTAAAGCAATAGTAATCAGACGTGGGGGGTGGATCAGAACAAGCTGCTCGCTGCAATAACCCAAGAAAATATGAAACAGGAATTTACAGAAATCAATTCTGGTAACGTGACATTTATACCTGTAGCTGTTTATCATCTGCAGGAGAGAAAAAACAAACAAACCGTTTTTTTTTTTAAAAAAGAACTAAGAGCTCACCATGAAAGCAACACACATTTAATGGAGCAAAGTACCACAGTGCCTTATTATCACAGCAGTCAGTCCTACCACCCACCTGCTCCCACTGCTCCTTATTCTCCCGACCAGCAGGAGGCGTTTGTCCTCAAGGTTCTCACATAAGCCTAGGCCTGGGGCCTGATTCTCCACTTTTTGGGCCAGATCCAAAGTGGATTGACATCTATGGAAAGACTCCCATTGATTGCAATGGGCATTGGATTAGACCCCCTCATGCTTCTTTTACACAGGTGTAGGAGTCACACCAGTTTGAGTGAGAGGAGAATCAGACCCCCAGGGCTTTAACATTGCTCCTGTTCACAGGATTTATCCTACCATTCAGGCCCAATTGCACTGAACAACACTGAGCTTCAATAAAAGATGGCAATCCAGCTGGAATAATTTTCAAGGGCTGGGAGGCTAATGCTTTGGAGCTTTGTGACAACATCTTCACTCTAGATGGGTAATGGACCTCTCCCAGGTAAAAAGGGTACCAGGGCCTAGGCACAATTACATACTACAGGTCAAATCTTCTTTTTTTAAGATTAAAACACAAGGTGGTGGGGGGAGAGGGAGAAAGAAAGATTTATCAAGCAATTGGGTTCTCTTGACCAATACAGCTTTTTTCCATTAAAGAATTTTTCGTGTGTAAAGGGCTCTTCTTACATCCTTCTCGGCACTCTTTGAACTCCAGCCAAACTAAAATCCACATCTGAATAAGTTAAAAAAAAAAGATATAAAAACAAGTTCTCTTGCTTCTTGAGCGAGTGCGGGAACTCTGGGCAGCTCCTTCCTCTTTGCTGATGGGAGGATTGCGGATATGTGCCTGCTGGCACGTTGCCTGTTGCTGATTCTATCAGGGAGTCCTTTGAGGGTCCAACTCTATTTGTTCAGTGGTGGGTTTGCAGAAAACCTAGGTGACTTGTCTGGCCAAAGCATCAACTGCGGCAATGGCTGGGGCAATATTTGCCGGCAAGGCCAATCCTGTTAGGTTGGCTGCAAGAAAGAAGGGCTTGTTGGCTTTAGTCCATTCATTAAGTTCAGTCATCAATGCAAACAGGCCATAAAATGCCTCCCAACCAGCATAATGAGGTGCTTCCAGCACCAGGATCCCCAGCTGATGATCTGTTGTGGGGCCACTTGCCTGCTTTTAGTTAGAGCGGGACAGGCTGTTCTCACTTCTAGATTTCTTGTGGCTGCTGGAGACCAGCCACTGCATCCATTGTCAATTCATCTGCAGCCATCTCTCAGCATTCTTCTCCCCTTCTTCTAAGCTGCCAGCCAATCACCAGAAGCCCCCACACCATTTGGCTGCGGGGGTCTTCCTTTGGTTGCATAAACCTCACAGCTTTGCAGATAGGGGAAGCCCTTCCTTGGTCTCCATTTTCTTGCTTTCTACGGGGTACCTCAACTCTTGATTTCCTTAAGAGCTGCTGCAAAATACTCTTCCCAACCTAAGAGTGGCAGCAAAATCCCATACTTAGCACCATTGGATATGAACTCAAGCAGACTCCATCAGCTGTAATACAGCAGGGCTTCACAGGCTGGCCACAGGAGAGACTTCATAATGAAAAGACACTCAAAAGACTGGGACTGTTTTGTTGAGAGAAAAGCCTAGTAAGAGGAAACATAAACAGACTTACGCAAAGTAATGAATGAAAGAAAAATAAAAAGGTCAACCAAGGGCTCCTGCGTATTATACACAAGAACTACAGGAAATTCAATGAAATTGAAAAGCAACAAATCTGAAACTGATAAAGGGAATGCAAAATTAGCCTGTGGAAGTCATTGCCATGAGATATCACATTTCTTGTAAGATTAAAAAAGGCTTTGATATTTTTATGGATAATGATAGGATCCACAATAATGACAGTGGTGACATTGTGTCTACGTAACTGGTGTGCGTCAGTCATTTAGACAAGTGACTCAAACTGTGCCCACAAATACAAAAGCACATTTAAGACATGGCCCAATGTACGTACTTTTTCATTTTCCTCTCTAATGTAAGTCATAAGATTCCCTTGGTACTGCCAACTTTTAAGTCATCAGAAGCTAGTCACATTATTCCTGCACTCTGCCCATGGTTTCATCATACAATCTGACAAGTAAAACTAAACTGACATCACATTAAACAGGTGATCCTAACATGGAACTTAGTTTTTAAAATGATCCCTGCACCTGCTTACAAGTAACACTAAGCAATGTCAAGGGCTGCTGGAATAAATCTAGCACAACAAGCTGTATAGCATGGGGTTGGAAGAGAGTTATTTTTACTTTGGTTAAGGATGACAGGAGTCTCATGAGTCTTTGACTCATGAGTCTTTTTCTTTCAGCCCCACCTGTGGTGAAATAGTCATCCCTAACTAATGTTTGTAACATTTTCATTCCTCCTAGTTTATGAATTTATATATCTGTCAGGTCTATTCATCTTTACCAGCATTGACAGGACGAGTTACTGGATTTTCTCATTAAGCGCTGAATATATTTTGAGCTTTTCACATATCAAATTTGCTGCTGAGCCTGTGCTTATATAAAGAAATTGATATAATTTATTATTAAAGTTCCTAGGGGGGAAAACATGCTATGTTGAAAGAACAGGAGTACTTGTGGCACCTTAGAGACTAACAAATTTATTAGAGCATAAGCTTTCGTGGGCTACAGCCCACTTCATTGGATGCATAGAATGGAACAGATAGATAGATAGATAGATAGATAGATAGATAGATATTGTGACAAAGTTTCTGCTCTACCTTGGTGGGTCTTGCGCTTATTGGCAGATTTGCTCACCTTGGAGCTTCACGGCAGCCCTCAGCTTGGCCGTTTTTCTGAATTCACAGTCCAGGTCGACTCCTCCTGTGTCTGACCAGGAGTTGGGAGGTTGGGGGGGAACCCGGGCCCGCCCTCTACTCCGGGTTCCAGCCCAGAGCCCTGTGGAATGCAGCTGTCTAGAGTGCCTCCTGGAACAGCTGTGTGACAGCTACAACTCCCTGAGCTACTTCCCCATGGCCTCCTCCCAACACCTTCTTTAGCCTCAGCATAGGACCTTCCTCCTGGTGTCTGATAATGCTTGTACTCCTCAGTCCTCCAACAGTCCGCGTTCTCACTCTCAGCTCCTAGTGCCTCTTGCTCCCAGCTCCTCACACGCACACCACAAACTGAAGTGAGCTCCTTTTTAAAACCCAGATGCCCTGATTAGCCTGCCTTCATTGATTCTAGCAGCTTCTTGATTGGCTGCAGGTGTTCTAATTGTTAGGATATAGATATTCAGGCCTGTCTGCAAAGGCCTGTACTTTAAGAATTTAGGTGTATTCTTATCACTTGGCTAGTTCCAGAGGTATAAAAGAAAGAATCAAAACCACTGTCTGCCAGTGTAAGGGCCTTCTCTTACTGTGACAGTTTGTGGCCCTGTGCTTAGGCTCAGGCCTTTGGCTAAGCAGCAGAGGCAGCCATAAGCTGGGAAGCAAACGGTCACATCCTCACATTCCAAAATTGGAATCATGTTTTGCTAAAGGGGGAAATGGGAACAGGGAATGGGAGTAAGGAAGTTGGAATCATGTTTGGCTAAGGGTAGGAATGGGAACAGGGACACAGGTGTAAGGCTCTGTGGTGTCAGAGCTGGGAAGGAGGATACTAAGGAAGGAAACTGGAATCATGCTTGCTGGAAGTTCACCCCAATAAACATCGAATTGTTTGCACCTTTGGACTTCGGGTATTGTTGCTCTCTGTTCATGCGAGAAGGACCAGGGAAGTAAGTGGGTGAAGGAATAAGCCCCCTAACACTAATCAGCCTATCTTAATTGTCTCCAGAAGGTTCCTGATTGTTCTGGAACCTTCCCTGTTACCTTACCCATGGAAAAGGGACCTACTTAGCCTGGGGCTAATATATCTGCCTTCTATTACTCGCCTATAGCCTTCTAGCCCGACACTGTCACAAGATATACATATACATACAGAGAAGTTGGAAGTTACCATACTAACTGTGAGAGGCTAATTAGTTAAGATGAGCTATTATCAGCAGGAGAAAAAAACTTTTGTAGTGATAATCAAGATGGCCCATTTAGACAGTTGACAAGAACGTGTGAGGATACTTAAGGAAATAGATTCAATATGTGTAATGACGCAGCCACTCCCAGTCTCTATTCAAACCCAAGTTAATGGTATCTAGTTTGCATATTAATTCAAGCTCAGCAGTTTCTCACTGGAGTCTGTTTTTGAAGCTTTTCTGTTGCAAAATTGCCACCCTTAAATCTTTTACTGAGTGGCCAGAGAGGTTGAAGTGTTCTCCTACCGGTTTTTGAATGTTATGACTCCTGATGTCAGATTTGTGCCCCTTTATTCTTTTGCATAGAGACTGTCCGATTTGGCCAATGTACATGGCAGAGGGGCTAACACAGCTGCTACTCTGAAACATGCTATGTTAAGTTGCTGATATGTTATCTCAACCTTAACTCCAAGTTAAGGGTATAATAGATTATGGGGTGATGTTGTACTTATCCCCACTACAAGCATTGCAAATCCATGAAATTCACCTTCAGGTTAAACTGAAAAGAAATCCAAACATCCTAAGGTTTGGAAAAGCACAGTGAAGGCACTCAACCTACCTTACATCAGACACTATGGGATAACGGTACAACTGGGACACACCAGACAAAAGCCATATACTACGCAACATCTGTATGAGATATCTGTGATGCTTCCCGGGGGATAGCAAGGTGCCTCACAACCCTGGATACCATATGCCCTTAGCAAGGTAAAGTCTCATCTTGACTGTGGCCAGCAGCAGAAACTTCAGAGGAAGGTGCAGGAAACCCTGCAGTTCTGGGATAACCTGATGCATCCTGACCCACCCCCCTCAATAGTTAGAGGTTCGCTCATAGCCTGAAGCTTCAAGTTTAGATCCTTGTTGTTTGGATTGGTATATTTACCATTATTACGCTAGATGTTCCTGTGATCCATAAAAATGTCCAATCTTTTTTTGAATCCTGCTAAGCACTTGGGCTCTGTGATATCTGTAGCAATAGGACACAGTCTAATTCTGAACTGTGTGAAGAAATATTGCCCTTTGAGTTTTCAATTTGCCTTTTTTAAATTTCATTCAGTGTCCCGAGCTGTTCTGTTGTAAGGCAGGGTCGATAATTTCTGAGCTCCCAATTCTTTATTTTGTAGACTTTTATCACAGGACCTTTTATTGATCTAGAACATTGTGTTACTCAGCTGAACTCAACAGTAGTTTCACCATTAACTTCAAGCTAGAGCAGGATCAAGCCCTTATTGTAAGTCCCAATCCAGTCAATCTCTCTTCATACAATAGTTTTGCCATGGCCCTAGTCAGTTGTTTTCATTGCCAGTCTCTGAACCCCGTCTACTTCTGTGATTTCCTTTTTGATGTGGGATGCCCAGAACTGACCACAGCATTTCAAGTGAGGCTGAACCACTGATTAATGTAATGGCATTATAACAGTTTCCAGATTATTCTCCACCCCCTTCCTTAGCAAACAAAATGTTAGGCTGATTTTCTTGACTGCAACTGCACATCAAGCAAAGGTCATCACTGAGCTGTCAAAAAAAAAAAGTTGTACAGTCATTTAAAAAAAACTCATTGTTTTAACTTTACCATGGCAAAATCTCTGGTTTTCTGCAATCTTAGGGGGCCCCTGTGGTGGGTTGGATCACAGAAACCCCCTGAGAGCTTCCACCTGATGTTCCAAGACTACTTCTGTCCCTGATTTCCTGCCCCGTCATCTTAGGACTTCAGTGCCCTGCCTGATTTGAGCCAGACCCACTAGCCTGCTACAAACCCAGACCCAGGTCTGAACCATGTCCCCTAACAGCTGTAGGCTTAACTGAAAGCAGCTTACGGAAGTGTTCCTGTCCTTGACACTCAGATGCCCAACTCCCAATGGGGCGTAAACCCTGAATAAATCCGTTTTACCCTGTATAAAGCTTATACCCTGTATAAAGCTTAAACTCATAAATTGTTCACCCTCTATAACACTGATAGAGGGATATGAACAGCTGTCCCCCCCCCCAAGTATTAATACATACTGTGGGTTAATTAATAAGTAAAAAGTGATTTTAATAAATACAGAAAGTAGGATTTAAGTGTTTGCAAGTAGTAATAGACAGAACAAAGTGAATTACCAAGCAAAATAAGATAAAACCCGCAAGTGTATATCTAATAAAACTGAATACAGACAAAACCTCACCAGTTCCAGTAAGCTTCCTTTTACAGACTGATCTCCTTGTAGTCCAGGTCCAGCAATCACTCATACTCCCTGTAGTTATTGCCCTTTGTTCCAGGTTGTTTCTTGGGGGTAGAGAGGCGCTCTCTTTAGCCAGCTGAAGACCAAATGGAGGGGTTTCCCACGGGCTTAAATGGACTTTCTCTTGTGGGTGGAGACCCCCTCCTCTCTCCTATGCAAAGTCCAGCTCCAAGATGGAGTTCTGGAGTCACCTGGGCAAGTCACATGTCCATGCATGACTCACAGTTTTTACAGGCAGCAGCCATTGCCCACATGGTATCTGGACTGTCTCCAGGAAGACTTCTTATGTGGATTGCTGTCACAGCCCCCTCAGCAAGAAGCTGTGTGAAATATTGTTTCAACATTGATTAAAAAGAGGGTCAATAGGGCTTTATTAGCCAGCCATAATATTTTGAAATACCATCCTTTCATCCATATCACTAGGATAGAGGCTACCAAAGAAAGGAGTGTGGGAGGAGGCTTTTGAAAGCCGTTAGCTTTGGGAAAAGATAGGACAATACATAAGATTCCCCAGAAAGGTCTTGATATGCATCACAGCTGGAGGTTAATTGATTAATTAGCCTCTTACTCCACTTTTTCATGTTCTCTGTATGTATATATATCTTCTTACTATATGTTCCATTCTGTGCATCCGATGAAGTGGGCTGTAGCCCACGAAAGCTTATGCTCAAATAAATTTGTTAGTCTCTAAGGTGCCACAAGTACTCCTGTTCTTTTAACTGGAGGTTAGCCATTCCTAGCACAGGGTTCTGAAAGATTAGCTGCATCAAAACACTGGAGAAGTGGTCATAGAATCATAGAATATCAGGGTTGGAAGGGACCTCAGGAGGTCATCTAGTCCAACCCCCTGCTCAAAGCAGGACCGATCCCCAATTAAATCATCCCAGACAGGGCTTTGTCAAGCCCGACCTTAAAAACTTCTAAGGAAGGAGATTCCACCACCTCCCTAGGTAACGAATTCCAGTGTTTCACCACCCTCCTAGTGAAAAAGTTTTTCCTAATATCCAACCTAAATCTCCCCCACTGCAACTTGAGACCATTACTCCTTGTTCTGTCATCTGTTATCACTGAGAACAGTCTAGATCCATCCTCTTCGGAACCCCCTTTCAGGTTGTTGAAAGCAGCTATCAAATCCCCCCTCATTCTTCTCTTCCGTAGACTAAACATCCCCAGTTCCCTCAACCTCTCCTCATAAGTCATGTGTTCCAGTCCCCTAATCATTTTTGTTGACCTCCACTGGACTCTTTCCAATTTTTCCACATCCTTCTTGTAGTGTGGGGCCCAAAACTGGACACAGTACTCCAGATGAGGCCTCACCAGTGCCGAATAGAGGGGAACGATCACATCCCTCGATCTGCTGGCAATGCCCCTACTTATACATCCCAAAATGCCATTGGCCTTCTTGGAAACAAGGGCACGCTGTTGGTCCAGTGGATTAGGGCACTCACTTTCTCTTCTAAAGGTTGAGTGCAAATTCTGGATTATAGTCACAAATGAAAAAGATTAAAAGGGGGTTTGGTCTTGTGGGGTGAGAATACGTCTAGGAACACACGCCACACACAGGCTTATTTCTTTAGATTGTTAGAGCACCAACAATCTACTCCACACTTAAGAGCTTGTCATGTGCCAGCAGTGCTGGGTTGGACAGGCAAAAATATGGTGGCCTTAAGGGGCACGTTGTTACACCCTTCTTGCAGTATTTTGCAGATCCATCATTGCTAATAAAACAAACCTCCCATGTTGTGCTCTCACATAAAGCCCAGTTGTACTGTTCTGCAGGACCTTCTTCCCTGGCCATCTTCTTCTCAGTGTGGTCTCAATCTAATGTCAGCACAGTGCCTGGCATAATGAAAGTCTTCTGCGATTAGAGGCATTTCACCATCGAAAGCCTTCTGGGATCTTTTGCGGTTTCGTGTAATGTTTTCCACCATTAAGAATTTGCTTGTCTTCTTTTCCGATGTCTTGTGTCACCTGACCATTGTGAGGCATGTGAAAGTTGGGTGTAGGCTATTTATTCAGTTTCTTCACTTGTTTTGTGTAGGAAGCAGCAGACAGAAGATCTCAAAACATCTCCTTTTTCCTTAGGTGGTGTCATTGATGGAAAAAGTCCGTATGAAGTAGGTTTCTCTACTCAGCTAGTTTTATGAAAGCAGAGTTTTCCCATTCAGTCATGGTAGACCTTTGTTTTGTAAGTATTTTCTATTTCACCGACTGTTTGAATCTCCTTATGTGTGATGTGAATCAGATGGTGGCTGTAAAACGCACCACTCCACACTTAGTTGGAATCCATTGCCAAAGATAATTAACTCAGCTATGTCAACACACACAAATTGGCACTCAGCTACCAGACAACATGGGAACTTCATGAAGTCTCCACTGTGGCCACCTATTGTCCCCACTAGCTCTTACTCCTCAGATGAGAGCCTGTTCCACCCAGCCACTCACCTACATCCACAGACCAGCTTAGACTCCCACTACACAGGACAGGACATAGGGGCATGGAGGCAGAAGAACCACTGTGCTGAGTCTACAGAGGAGCTTAAAGAACCGTGCCCAGCCTTGCCCTTGCCACTGCAGCCATCAGCTATCCTGCTTCCCCTCACAGCCCTGCAGGCAGGTGCCCCACCTGCTAAGGAGAAACAAGTGCTCCACACAAAGATGGCTGTGTAGTGGAAAGATCAGTGCCCCCATACAGATGGCTGACTTAAAGAGCCAACAGCAGATGTGCTAAAATGCTTGAGATGCAAAGCTTTGTGCTGGAGCCAAATGTTTGGTTTTGCAGATGACATATCTGACAAAGCAAGACTGAGATGAATGCCTTCTGAACCAGGAGAGGGTATTACAGAGAGGGAGCCCAATTAGCTTGCAAAGCCTCCACTATTGGTAGTATAAGATGTCCTGTGTCTCAGTGAGGTGGTTGAGATCAGCCTGCTTGTCCTTGCTCCTCATCCAAAGGCTCCAGAGCAATCAGGTTTGGGGACCCAAGTCTTCCTGGTTGAGGGACCCTTTCCATGAATCTCCCTTTCAATTATGTCCTCTGGATCCTCTGTGGCTATGTTCAAGGTTCAAATCAAGGCCTTCTGTGATGTTTCAGGGATCACCCACACTAGTAAGGGGTTCTGTTACCACCTGCCTTGTAACTTTGGGTGCCTTCATGCCATACTGCTATGGCTCATAGCTGACAGACACCAGTAGCCAGTCTACAAGCATAAGGTTTCACCCAGGCTTCCCCTGGCTGTGTGACCCCCATTTGCCCTTCTTTTCCTGGGTAACCCCAAATCCCTCCCAAGTTCTTAACTATGAGACACTCAGACTTTTCCCCTTCTGGTTCATTACCCCCAATGGCCTGAAACCTGCCCCCAATTATTGGTTCACTTTGCGGGACATGCTCCACACAGTTTGCACAACAGGGACCTTCTTGAGGTAAAAATAAACTAAGTTCATTTGACAGAAGAATGAGAATCAGACATTAAATAGTAAGGAAAAGCAAATACATACATGTTACACAGAAAACAACCTTACAGATGCAACCTCAGGCTTTACACTTCTATATTAGCCAAATTCCCTTCTCCAATACAAGTTACCTAGCCCCTCCCAACAGTTTCCCACCATGTCCTCTGTCCTACAGGGGATCCAGTATTTCATGGATAGCACCCTGCATAAAAGCTGGCCTTAGTTTTCCAGATTTAAAAAAGCCTGAAATCCAAGACTGTCGTTATAAAAAAAAAATTCTCTCCTCTCCCCCGCTTTCTCCTGACATGATAACTTATGATTATTCACTGTGGGAAATGCCCTCCTCTCTGTTTTCCAAGGCTGGGATTTTATTTTCAGTTTCCATGTCTTTCCATTAATGTTAATGGCCCACCCTTGTGTCTTCTTGGGTGGACAATGGATGGGTATTTGAGTTGGTTTCCTGGGAACAACTACCCTGGAAGGTGCCCCTCCCTGCCTGATTCCTTCACCCCCTCTTGTGAGATGATGCTGTAGTTGCACTACAGCTACAATTTTACACACACACACAATTATATACAGAGACACACACACACACGCAGTCATAACCACATCCTATATAAAGATCTCCTAATGACCGTCAAGTTCAGAACATTGTAAGCTTTCATAACAGACCTTATTTGACATATGTCTACATTGAGATGGTGACAAATTATTATGAATTGCTTTGATTGATATGAATAAATGTGGCAAGCATGAGTTTCGTGTGGCTTGGTATGTCTGGCCCTACTGAAGGATTCTGGGAGCAGGAATCTCTTGGTATTGGACAAATGGAGTGGAACACTATTGGAGGTGCTGAAACTGCACTGGAATGGTTAACAATGGCTCGATAGGTGTGTGTGTTTTAACCCCAAACTTTGGAATATATCAGCAGAGAACCCGCTCACAAAGTAAAACACACTGTGACAAAGTTCCCTTTCTACCTTGGTGGGTCTTGCGCTTATTGACAGATTTGCTCACCTTCGAGCTTCACGGCAGCCCTCATCTTGGCCGTTTTTCTGAAGTCACAGTCCAGGTCGACTCCCCCTGTGTTTGACCAGGAGTTGGTAGGATTTGGGGGGAACCCGGGCCCGCCCTCTACTCCGGGTTCCAGCCCAGGGCCCTGTGGAATGCAGCTGTCTAGAGTGCTTCCTGGAACAGCTGTGTGACAGCTACAACTCCCTGGGCTACGTCCCCATGGCCTCCTCCCAACACCTTCTTTAGCCTCAGCATAGGACCTTCCTCCTGGTGTCTGACAATGCTTGTACACCTCAGTCCTCCAACAGTCCACGTTCTCACTCTCAGCTCCTAGTGCCTCTTGCTCCCAGCTCCTCACACACACACCACAAACTGAAGTGAGCTCCTTTTTAAAACCCAGGTGCCCTGATTAGCCTGCCTTAATTGATTCTAGCAGCTTCTTGATTGGCTGCAGGTGTTCTAATCAGTTTGTCTTAATTGTCTCCAGAAGGTTCCTGATTGTTCTGGAACCTTCCCTGTTAGGAAACGGAACGTCTTTTGCTTGCTCCTCAGCTATCTGCTTTCTATTCTTTCCTAAAGCCCCCTGACCCGATTTTTTCTTACTTTTTGCACCTGCCTTAGTCCCCCCCCGACCGGGCCAGACGCTTTTTTGTTTTTTCTTTTCATTTTTTGTGTTTTTTTCTTTTTCCGTCTACGTCCTTCGCCAGCACCCGCCCCCCCCCATGCCTGCTTTCAGGCGCAGCTACTTGCCTCAGCTGAGCCCCCAGAGGAGGGGGGGGAAGATTGCCGATTTGCTGTCCGGGGGGGGGGAGTGGAAACCCCCAGACCCAGCCGTCTTGCCAGCAGCTCGGACTTTACAACATTCTTAACATGCCGAAGGCCTTGGAACACAGCCAACACAGCCGGAGAAGAAGATTTCAGCAGACAGAAGAAATAATTCAAGGGAGCTATAAATCATCGTGAAGAGGGCCGTAAGATTGAGTAACTTTCTGAATTATACTCTCGTGGGGGGGAGTTTGACTGTGATTATTTGCGTTTGTGGCGGCACAGGGGGTGTGGCGTGGAGACCCCCACCCCCGATCCATCGGTGCCCCTACCCCCCCATCGTTATTACAACTGTCACGGCCCCCCCGCCGTCTGTCTCTGCTGGCAATCTGCCATCTCCTTTCGGATCCAGCTGTTCGCTTTGAACTTTGCCTTCCGGACCGGACACAACAGCCGACCAACCGAGACTCTTTGGACAAACGTGTGTGGGTCTGCACCCCCCCCCCCCGGATTGCTTATTCTACAGCTTACCCCTATTACTGGACCCCGATTTTGTTTCCCCCCCCTCCTCCCAGCCTCCCCCCTCGGCATTCCTTCTCCTCCTGTCCGCAGCCTAGCGGAAGGAGGGGCTATTCCGTTTTTCCCCTCCCCCCTCCTCCTTCCGGTGTCTCCCTGTCTTTCCCTGCTCACAATGGCGGGGAACGAGGGGGGTGAGATTGCTTCCACAAAATTAGTTGTCCCTTCCCCACCACCACCCCTGCCCGACCCCCAAGGTCCCCCCCCTGCCACTATTGCAAAGATACTTGCCACCCCCGCTGCTGGGGCACCGGTAGCAGGAGGCACCAGGGTGATTGCTGCTGCTGCTGCACCCACCGCCCACCCAGATTCTAGGAAACCCCCCCCCGGTTCGCCGGAAGGGCCAGGGCGGGTGGAAAGGAAAGGGCCCCGCTAAAATCACTGAGCCCTCCATGGCAGGGGCTGCCCCCACCGCTGCGGCCTCGTCATCAACCGTGGCGCCCCTCCCTGTGTTTCCCTCCACCAGCTCTGCGATTGCCCCTCCTCCGGCCCCCAGGACGTATGCTCGGGCGGCGGCGGGCTCTCCCCTACCTGCCGCCTCGTCATCTCGCCCCCCCCCCGCCTCCACCACCATCACCAGCGGCCGAGGCCCTTTCCCCGCCTTGACCAGGAAGCACGGCGTCCGTTGCCTCCTGGTGCCCGCCTCGCCCCACGTGGAGATATACGTGCAGGCGTTGGCGAAGGTGGTAGGACCCACGGCTATTGTGGCGGCCTCCAAGATGTATGGGAAGGTTGTTTTCTTCTTAGCCTCGGAGGATGCCGCCCAGGAGGTGGTAGAGAGGGGCCTGACGGTGGGGGGGGTGTTTGTCCCCCTAGAACCGTTAGAAGACCTGGGCGTCCGCCTCGTCCTTACCTCCGTTCCTCCCTTCTTACCCAATGCTGCCCTGTTACCCGCTCTTTCCACCCTGGGGAAACTTGTTTCTGTCATCAGCCCTCTCCCGTTGGGCTGTAAGGACCCCACCCTCCGTCACATTTTCTCGTTCCGCCGGCAAGTGCAGCTTCTACCACCGGCAGGAGCGCGTGACGAAGAGGCGCTTGAGGGGTCCTTTCTAGTCCCCTACCAGGGAGCCCGCTATCGGGTCTTTTATTCTACCGGAGAGGCCCGGTGCTACCTCTGCCGTTCAGCGGGGCATGCCCGCAGAGATTGCCCTTTGGCCCGGGGGGGGAGGGGCACCCGAAACCCCCGAGACCCGGCCGGACATCGGCCCCGTTGCTGCCGACGCCCCTGGCTGCCCGGCACCTGAAACCAACCCTCCTCCTACTCGACCCATTGCTGCTCCCATCCGGGCCCAGGAGATACCTTCCCTACAACGCCCGGGCGAGCAAGGGAGTTCCACCCTTGCTAGTACCAACCCAACAGAGCCCATGGAGGAGGGTGGGGCAAGGATATTATCGGGTATAGGAGAGGGCCCTCCCCAAGGAGAAGCCCCCACCCCTCATGTTGCCCCACCGCTACCTCCCCGAACCCCTAAACCATCGCCTCCGCCCCCCGGCACGACCCCTGCTAACCAGCCCCCAGATGATGCTATGGAGGTCTGGACCCTAGTCCAGGGGAAGCGAGGCAAGCGGAAGGCTCGAGCTCCACTGCATCCACCCGACGCAGAAGCCCCCCGGAAGACCAGGAAAGGAGGCACTGCTATCGAGCCTCCCACCACGGCCGTGAGCGAGATCCATCCGCTGGTGTCGGGAGGGGAAGACGGACTGGCATTGGAGGGCAGAATCCCCCCTCCACGGGAGACAATCCCCTCCGAGACTTCTGAGGACGCCCCTTCTGCCTGGACGCTACCCGAACCCCCCGCGGATCCTGAGGCAGCCATTGAGGCGGGCCCTAGAGGAGAGGCCCCCGGGGTGGCAGGAGTTGGCCTCTCCCCCGTGTATGCGGAGATTGAGGCCTTAGATTTGACCCCGGTCACCCAGGGAGGGGATGATTTGCTGCCGGCTGGCCTCGAGCTGGGCAGCCTTACCCCAGCCTCCCTTTCCCCATGCTCCCTCCCCTTAATTGTCCTCCCGGGTGAGCACTCTGCAGAAAGTGGTCCGCCACCTGATGCCATGGCCACCAAGACCACCATGGAGCCAGCATCTAGCATTATTGGGAGCCCCCTCCCTTACCCCTTAACCCTTGACTTTGCTCAGGAGGCACTTTCCTTTAGCTGCTTGCCTCCTGCACCCCAGAGCCTTACCCCTGCCCCTGCCCCCACCCCTGCCCCTGCCCAAGGTCCCTCCTCCTGTAATGTTAATGCCGCCCCTGGGGTTATTTCCTTTCCGCCTTTTGCAGATTCCCCCCAGGGAGCAGTCTTTGCACTTTCTAGCCGCGACCCATTAGGAGTGGCAATTTTTCCCCTGCCATCCCCCTCCACCCCAAGGCATGAAATGAATTTAATAACCCCAGCCTGTCAGACGCCCCGTCGGTGGTCCGCACCCTGTCTACCTGCCTTAGCAGACCACGAGGCTGTATTAAGAGGCCCATCAGGGAATACCCCGGGAATTGTAACCCCACCCCCCCATGAGCTGCGGCATGCGCTACGGAAGTTCCTAGAGCACACCCGTGGCGCCCGCGATAAGGCACAGCTGGCCCTTCGGCTATGGGGGGACTTTGATCAAATCCTCCAGGCCACAAGGGCCCTTATAAAGGAAAGCAGGGGGCAAGGAAAGCGCGGTGCTGCGGCCTACGAGCGAGCCCGCAACTTCCGACACAATCTACTCACCCACGGGATGGGTCATGGGTTGCTGTGCAACCCGCCGGGGGCCCTGAATCTCCCCGCCAATACGAGGCCCCCACCCCCCCAGCCCTCCGCATGACGCCTCTTATTATTGCGACCCTGAATACCAGGGGCTGTAGGATGGCTCTCCGCAGGTCCCAGGTGCTCTCTTACCTTCGGGAAGGGAGGTATTCTATAGTTTTCCTGCAGGAGACTCATACGGACCCGACCGCCGAGGACAGGTGGCAGCTGGAGTGGGGGGACGGGGTATACTTTAGCCACTTCGCGACCTGGCAGGCTGGAGTGGCAACCCTGTTCTCCCCCAACCTAGGGCCTGAGGTGCTAGGGGTTAATGAGGCCGTGCCAGGCCACGTGCTGCACCTTCGAGTCCGTATGGAGGGGCTCGTGGTTAATCTTGTCAATATTTATGCCCCGCAAATGAGCTCCAGGCAGCCACAATTTTATCAGCAGGTGTCCGACTTTCTCGGCACCCTGGATTCGCACGAGTGCCTGGTCCTGGGAGGGGACTTTAACACCACCCTCGAGGAACGGGATCGCTCAGGGGCCGAACCGAGTCCGGCCGCTGCAAATATTCTCCAAGGGATAGTTGACCATCACTCCCTAGTGGACGTCTGGCGTGACCTTCACCCAGATGACACTTCCACGTTCACCTTTGTTCGGGTGGAGGCCCATCGGTCACACCACTCTCGGTTGGACCGTGTTTATTTATCCCGTTTCCACCTTTCACAAGCCCACTCCTCCGCCGTTCGGCCGGCCCCATTCTCCGATCATCATTTAGTCACTGTAACGGTCTCCCTCCGTACAGAGAGACCAGGGCCGGCCTATTGGCACTTTAATAACAGCCTGTTGGAGGACGAGAGCTTTGTGATGTCCTTCCGGGAGTTTTGGCTGGCCTGGCGGGAGCAGTGGCGTGCCTTTCCCTCGGTGCGGCGATGGTGGGATCTCGGGAAGGTGCGCGCCAAGCTCTTCTGCCGTGACTACACTCGGGGCACCAGCCGACGGCGAAATGCGGCGATAGAGCAGTTGGAACGGGAGGTCTTAGAGATGGAGAGGCGCCTGGGGTGATTACTGCCGCTGCTACGTCCACCGCCCCCTCAGACTCTAGGAACCCCCCCCCCACCAGTTGGCCGGAAAGGCCAGGGCGGGAAGAAAGGAAAGGGCCCCGCTAAAACCACTAGGCCTCCATGGCAGGGGCTGCCCCCACCGCTGTGGCCTCGTCATCGACCATGGCGTCCCTCCCTGCTATTCCCTCCACCAGCTCTGTGAACGTCCCTTCCCCGGCCCCCAAGACGTATGCCCGGGCGGTGGCAGGCTCCCCCCTGCCTGCCGCCTCGTCATCTAGCCCACCCACTGCCTCCGCTACCATCACCAGCGGCCGGGGCCCCTTCCCCACCTTGACCAGGTGGTACGGTGTCCGTTGCCTCCTGGTGCCCGCCTCGCCCCACGTGGAGATGTACGTGCAGGCGCTGGCAAAGGTGGTAGGACCCACAGCTATTGTGGCAGCCTCCAAAATGTATGGGAAGGTCGTTTTTTTCTTACCTTCGGAGGCTGCCGCCCAGGAGGCGGTGGAGAAGGGCCTGACGGTGGGGGGGGGTGTTTGTCCCCCTAGAGCCGCTAGAAGACCTGGGCGTTCGCCTCATCCTCGCCTCAGTTCCTCCCTTTTTACCCAGTGCTGCCCTGTTACCCGCTCTCTCCACCCTGGGGAAACTTGTCTCTGTCATCAGCCCTCTCCCGTTGGGCTGCAAGGACCCCACCCTCCATCATGTCCTTTCGTTCCACCGGCAAGTGCAGCTTCTACCGCCGGCGGTGGCGCGTGACGGAGAGGCGCTCGAGGGGTCCTTCCTAGTCCCTTACCAAGGAGCCCGCTATCGGGTCTTTTATTCCACCGGAGAGGCCCGGTACTACCTTTGCCGCTCAGCGGGGCATGTCCACAGAGACTGCCCTTTGGTCCAGGGGGGAGGGGCACCTGAGACCCCCGAGACCCGGCAGGACATCGGCCCCGTCGTTGCCAATGCCCCTGGCTGCCCGGCACCTGAAAACAACCCTCCTCCTACTCGACCCACCGCTGCTCCCGTCCGGGCCCAAGACACACCTTCCCTACAACACCCAGGCGAGCAAGGGAGTCCCACCCTTGCTATTACCAACCCGGCAGAGCCTATGGAGGAGGGTGTGGCAAAGATATTACCGGGTATAGGAGAGGGCCCGCCCCAAGGAGAACCCCCCGCCCCTCATGCTGCCTCACCGTCACCCCCCCGAACCCCTGAACCATCGCCTCTGCCCCCCGACACGACCCCTGCTAACCAACCCCCAGATGATGCTATGGAGGGCTGGACCCTAGTCCAGGGGCAGCGAGGCAAGCGGAAGGCTCGAGCTCCGCTGCACCCATCCAATGCGAAAGCCCCCCGGAAGACCAGGAAGGGAAGCACTGATATTGAGCCTTCCGCTACGGCCACGAGTGAGATCCATCCGCTGGTGTCGGGAGGGGAAGACAGACTGGCATTGGAGGGCAGAATCCCCCCTCCACAAGAGACCCTCCCCTCCGAGACCCCTGAGGAAGCTCCTTCTGCCTGGATACCACCCAAACCCCCCGCGAACCCCGAGGCGACCGTTGAGGCGGGCCCTTGAGGAGAGACCCCCGGGGTAGTGGGAGTTGGCCTCTCTTCCGTGTATGCAGAGATTGAGGCCCTAGATTTGACCCTGGTCACCCAGGGAGAGGATGATCTACTGCCGGCTGGCCTCGATCTGGGCAACCTCACCCCAGCTCCCCTTCCCCCATGCTCCCTCCCCCTAATTGCCTTCCCGGGGCGAGCGCCCCGCAGAAGGTGGTCCACCACCTGATGCCATGGCCGCCAAGACCACCACGGAGCCAGCGCCTAGCATCACTGAGAGCCCCCTCCCTTACCCCTTAACCCTCGACTCTGCTCAGGAGGCACCTTCTTTTAGCTGCTCGCCTCCTGAAGCCCAGAGCCTTACCTCTGCCCCTGCCCCCACCCCTGTCCCTGCCCAATTCACCTCCTCCTGCCATGCTATTGCCGCCCCTGGGGTTATTTCTTTCCCGCCTTTCGCAGATTCCCCCCAGGGAGCAGACTTTGCACTTTCTAGTCGCGACCCATTAGGAGTTGCAATTTTTCCCCCGCCATCCCCTTCCACCCCAAGGCGTGAAATGGATTTAATAACCCCAGCCTGTCAGACGCCCTGCCGGTGGTCCGCACCCTGCCTACCCACCTTAGCGGACCACTAGGCTGCATTAAGAGCCCCACCAGGGAACACCCCGGAAATCGTAACCGCACCCCCACATGAGCTGCGGCATGCACTACGGAAGTTCCTAGAACACACCCGTGGTGCCCGCAATAGGGTACAGCTGGCTCTTCAGCTATGGGGGGACTTTGATCAAATTCTTCAGGCCACAAAGGC
The DNA here is from genome assembly GCF_965140235.1 of Caretta caretta. NCBI lineage: Eukaryota > Metazoa > Chordata > Testudines > Cheloniidae > Caretta > Caretta caretta. The sequence continues at coordinate 15,321,642 of NC_134209.1, forward strand.
CCTTATAAAGGAGGGCAGAGGGCAAGGAAAGCACGGTGCTGCGGCCTACGAGCAGGCCCGCGGCTTCCAAAAAGATCTACTCGTCCACGGGATGGGTCACGGGTTGCTGCGCAACCCGCCGGGGGCCACGAACACCCCCACCAATAAGAAACCCCCACCCCCACAGCCCTCCGCATGGCGCCTTTTATTATTGCAACCTTGAACACCAGGGGCTGTAGAATGGCTCTCCGCAGGTCCCAGGTGCTCTCTTACCTTCGGGAAGGGGGGTACTCTATAGCTTTCCTGCAGGAGACCCATACGGACCCGACCGTCAAGGACAGGTGGCGGCTGGAGTGGGGGGACGGGGTATACTTTAGCCACTTCACAACTTGGCAAGCTGGAGTGGCGACCCTGTTCTCCCCGACCCTACGGCCCGAGGTGCTAGGGGTCACTGAGGCCGTGCCGGGCCACCTGCTGCACCTTCGAGTCCATATGGAGGGGCTCGTGGTCAACCTTGTTAACATTTATGCCCCGCAAATGAGCCCAAAGCGGCCATTATTCTATCAGCGGGTGTTCGACTTTCTCGGCACCCTGGATTCGCACGAGTGCCTGGTCCTGGGAGGGGACTTTAACACCACCCTCAAGGAACGGGACCGCTCAGGGGCCGAGCCGAGCCCAGCCGCCACGAACATTCTCCGAGGAATAGTCGAACATCACTCCCGAGTGGACTTCTGACGTGACCATCATCCAGATGACACTTCCACGTTCACCTTTGTCCGGGTGGAGGCCCATCGGTCACACCACTCTCAGTTGGACCGTATTTACTTATCCCGTTTCCATCTTTCACAGGCCCACTCCTCCACCATTCGGCCAGCCCCATTCTCCGACCATCATTTAGCCACCATAACGGTCTCCCTCCGTGCAGAGAGACCGGGGCCGGCCTATTGGCACTTTAACAACAGCCTGTTGGAGGACGAGAGCTTTGTGATGTCCTTCCAGGAGTTTTGGCTGGCCTGGCGAGAGCAGTGGCGTGCCTTCCCCTCGGTGCGGCGATAGTGGGATCTCGGGAAGGTGCGCGCCAAGCTCTTCTGCCGTGACTACACTCGGGGCACCAGCCAACGGAGAAATGCGGCGATAGAGCAGTTGGAATGGGAGGTCTTAGAGATGGAGAGGCGCCTGGCCGCCAACCCCGAGGACCCGTCCCTCTGCGGAGCGTGCCGGGAGAAGCGGAAGGAGCTCCAGGCCCTCGAGGACCACCGGGCCCGAGGTGCCTTCGTTCGGTCCCGCATCTGCCTCCTTCGGGAGATGGACCGCGGCTCCCGCTTCTTCTATGCCCTGGAGAAAACGAGGGGGGCCAAGAAACACGTCACCTGCCTTCTTGCGGAAGACGGCACCCCCCTCACGGATCCGGAGGAGATGTGTGGGAGAGCCCGTGACATCTACACAAGCCTTTTCTCCCCGGATCCGACCGATCCTGGCACTTGCGGGGTGCTCTGGGAGGAACTCCCCACAGTCAGCGTGGGCGACCGAGACCGGCTAGAGCTGCCTCTCACCCTGGCCGAGTTCTCGGAAGCCCTCCGTCGCATGCCCACCAATAAATCTCCGGGCATGGACAGGCTGACCGTGGAGTTTTACCGCACGTTCTGGGACATCCTCGGCCCAGACCTAGTCACTGTCTGGGCTGAGTCCTTGCAGAGCGGGGTCCTCCCTCTGTCGTGCAGGCGAGCGGTGCTCGCCTTGCTGCCGAAGAAGGGGGACCTCCGCGATTTACGAAACTGGTGTCCCGTCTCACTCCTTAGCACGGATTACAAAATCGTAGCGAAAGCAATCTCGCTGCGGCTAGGGTCCGTGATGGCGGATGTGATCCACCCAGACCAGACCTATACTGTCCCGGGTCGCAGCATTTTTGACAACCTATTTCTAGTCCAAGACCATTTGGAACTCGGGCGGAGAGATGGTCTATCGTTCGCCCTCCTGTCTCTTGATCAGGAGAAGGCGTTCGATAGATTAGACCATGGCTACCTCCTGAGCACTCTGCAGGCATTTGGATTCGGACCTCAGTTTGTGAGTTTTCTCCGGGTGCTGTACGCCTCCGTGGAGTGTTTGGTTAGGCTCAACTGGACCCTGACTGAACCGGTCAGCTTCGGGCGAGGAGTGCGGCAGAGGTGCCCCCTCTCGGGCCAGCTGTATGCTCTGGCGATCGAGCCGTTCCTCTGTCTCCTCCGCAGGAGGTTGACAGGATTGTTGCTGTGGGAGCCGGAGCTGCGGCTGATCCTGTCAGCGTACGCTGATGACGTACTCCTCATGGTCCAGGACCCGGGCGACTTGGCGCGAGTGGAGGCATGCCAGGCCATCTATTCGGCAGCCTCCTCTGCCCGAGTCAACTGGGTCAAGAGCTCTGGCTTGGCGGTGGGGGACTGGCGGCAGGTAAGCTCCCTCCCACCCGCGCTTCAGACCACCCGGTGGAGTGTGGGTCCACTGCTCTATCTCAACGTTTACCTTTCCGCCATGCACCCTTCCCCGCCGGAGAACTGGCAAAATTTAGAGGGCGGGGTGATAGAGCGGATCCGGAAATGGACGAGGCTACTCCGATGTTTCTCCCTCCGAGGGAGAGCACTGGTGCTTAACCAACTAGTCCTGTCCACGCTCTGGTACCAGCTCAACACCCTGGCCCCGGCCCCAGGTTTCCTGACCCACCTCCGGAGATTGATTCTAGAGTTCTTTTGGTCAGGAATGCACTGGGCCCCTGTTGGAGTTCTTCATTTACCCCTGAAGAAAGGAGGGCAGGGCCTGAAGTGTCTGCACACTCAGGTCTGCATTTTCCGCCTCCAGGCCCTGCAGAGGCTCCTTTATAGTGCAGGTTGTTCGATGTGGAACATATTGGCGCACGCCTTCCTGCGCCGCTTCCAAGGGCTCCGATACAACCGGCAGCTCTTTTATCTTTGTACGAGAGGTTTTCTGTGAGACCTCTCCGGGCTGCCGTTCTTCTACCAGGACCTCCTCTGGACCTGGAAACTGTTTCTAACAACCAGGTCCATGGCGGCCACCGTGGGAGCAGATCTCCTCACGGAGCCCCTGCTACACAATCCCCAACTCCGTGTGTAGGTGGTGGAGTCCCGCTCGGTGCGCCAGAGGTTGGTCCTGGTGGAAGTCACGGGTATCAGAGACCTCCTGGACTACAACCGGAGAGATTGGCTGGATCCCCTGACGCTCGCGCGGCGCGTACTTCAGGAGGTGAAGGCCACCTTGACTCCCGCTGCTCGGGCTTATGTCAACCGAGCCTTGCGCGAGGGCGCACCCCGCCCATCCTCTACCCCAGGCCCGCCGGACCTTTCCATTGGTCCCCTATCCTGCCGATCCCAACAAACCCCTCACCCTTTCACTGCAAGCCAGCTGCATGAACTGCAGCCGGTCAGTTTTCAGATCGAACCACAGAATTATTTATACACACTCACGCTTCACACCCTTCACGCCCACACCCTGGTGTCCCGCCCCGATACAAAGTGGCGGTCCTCCTGCCACCCTTGGAGGGTGAGCAACCTCGGTGGGCCAGCCTGTATTCCACCTTGGTCCCGAGGCCCGTCGGGGACATCAGTTGGCAACTCCTTCACGGAGCTGTGAGTACGGGCGTGTTTCTGACACGGTTTACCCCCATCCCGAATACTTGCCCTTTTTGTAATGTGAGGGAAACCCTGGCGCACGTATATCTAGAGTGTGCCAGATTGCAGCCCCTTTTCCGGCTCCTCACAAATATTCTATTGCGCTTTTGGCTTTCTTTCTCCCCTCACCTTTTTATCTATACACTCCCCATCCATGGCCCCACAAAATCGCGATACCTCTGGTTAACCTCCTCCTAGCTTTGGCTAAAATAGCCATTTATAAAACCAGAGAGGGGAGGTTGGCCCATGAAGTATCCTGCGATTCTAGGGCCTTTTTCCGATCCTCAGTACATTCACGTATCCGGGCGGAGTTCCTCTGGGCGGCATCCACCGACTCCCTTGACGCCTTCAAGGAGCGGTGGGCGCTGGCCGGGGTTCTCTGCTTGGTGACCCGGTCTGGTTCCCTCCGTCTGACCCTTTGATTGAGGGGAAGAGCGAGAGACGCCAGCCCCAGCCGTTGCCGCTGTGGATACCGTCATTACTGTCATCTAGGAGGGGTCCTATAATACATGGGTGTCTACCCCCCCAACCCCTAAACCGCCCACCCCGCAGCCGTGCCCATCTTGCCGGGCACTCTCAGGAGAGGGATAATCGGTGACACTGGGCGCGGCACCAGGTAACTCGAGGGGTGAAAGACCACGAGTGTCGAGGAAGCCCCCCCGCTCTAGGCCACAAGGTAACTCAGGAGGGTGGAAGACCACGAGTGTCAAGGAAGCCCCCCTGCTCTGGGCCCAGGCTAGCCTGAATACTTCTCCCTCCTGAAAGCTGCTGTGTTATACCTTCTGTTTGTGTTGTTTTGTTGCATAGTTTGTTTTGTTTTCATTGGTAATTCTTTGTAAGTGTTACAAATAAAATTCTTTTCTGTTTCAAAAAAAAAAAAAAAAAAAACAATCTTCCCTGTTACCTTACCCAGGGAAAAGGGACCTACTTAGCCTGCTCTCCTGCTGCTGACCTATGGCCTGGGCATTCCTTGCTTTTTGCCTCTGCTTCCGGCTTCCCCCCCGACTGGGCCAGATGCTCCCCCCCCTTCTCCTCCCTTTCTTTTTTATTTGTTCTTTTTTTTTTCTTTCCTGCTGTTGCTAGAGTTCTGGCTGGCTGCCGGCCGCTGTTAGCCCCGCCCCCCCCGCACCCGCCCTCGGACGCTGCTGCTGCTTCAGCTGAAACCCCCCCAAGGGGGGGGCTGCCGGTCTGCTCCCTGGGGGGGGAGCGGAAGGACCCAGACCCCAGACCCAGCCGCTTGCTCTTTGTCTGCGGACCCGTTTTCGGTCGAGAGGATTCTTATCACTTACTCCGGCATTTCTGGAATGCTGTTACTGAAAAAAAGAAAACACGGAATAGACAGAAAAAAAGCCATCCACCAGAAGAACACCACCCGGGAAATCTACAAATTGCCGTAGAGGGGGCCTAAGACTGAGTAACTTTTGAACTGTGCTCTCGTGTGGGGGGAGGCCTTGACTGTGTCTTAATTGTGTTTGTAGGGACACAGGGGGTGTGGTATGGAGCTGCCCCCCGATCCATCTGTGTCCTCCCACACACTACAGCCTTCCTCACTGCCCCCTCCCCCCGCCATCTTTGCTGGCTATCTAACATCTGCCTCTGAACTCAGCTGCTCGCCCTGATTCCACCGCGTGGACCAGAAGCACCAGCCAACCAAACAGGACTCTCTGGACAAGCATACGGTGGTTTATGTGCCCCGCCCCCCGAATTGTCCACCCCACAGATTGTCCCTTTCTATCTGACCCCATCTCCTGTTAACCACCTGCTACCGCCCCCGCTGGGGCATCGGCAATGGAGGGCACCGGGGTAACCTCCACCCCTGCCATGCCCATCGCCTCCCCAGACTCTAGGGAAGCCCCTCCAGCCGGCGGGAAAGGCCAGGGCAAGAAGAAGGGGAAGGGCCCTGCTAAAACCACCGGGCCCTCCATGGCAGGGGCCACCCCCACTGCTGCAGCCCCGCTACCGACCACAGCGTCCTCCCCCGCTGCCCCCTCCACCAGCTCTGTGGATGACCCTCCCTCAGCCCCCAGGATGTATGCCTGGGCGGTGGCAACCCCGCCGCTTGCCACCTCGTCATCTCTCCTGCCCACCGCCTCCACCACCATCAATAGCGGCCAGGGCCCCTTTCCCACCATGACAAGGAAGCACGGTGTCCAATGCCTCCTTGTGCCCGCCTCGCCCCACATGGAGACCTATGTGCGGGCATTGGCGAGGGTAGTGGGCCATTGTGGCGGCCTCCAAAATGTACGGGAAGGTCATCTTCTTCTTAGCATCGGAAGCTGCTGCCCAGGAAGCAGTGGAGAGGGGCCTGGAGGTGGGGTGGGTGTTTGTCCCCCTAGAGCTGCTAGAGGATCTGGGCGTCCGCCTGGTCCTGACCTCTGTCCCTCCGTTTCTCCCCAATGCTGCCCTGCTACTTGCCCTTTCCACCCTGGGGAAACCTTTCTGTTATCAACCCTCTCCCACTGGGCTGCAAAGACCCCACCCTCCATCACATTTTTTCCTTCCACCAGCAAGTGCAACTTTTATTGCCATTGGCAGCGCACGACAGAGTGGTGCTTGAAGGGTCCTTCCTAGTCCCCCACCAGGGGACCCGTTACCAGGTGTACTTTTCCACAGGGGAATCCCAGTGCTACCTCTGCCGGGCGTCGGGGCATGTCTGGAGGGATTGCCCCTTAGACCGGCAAGGAGGGGCATCTGGGATCCCCGAGACCGGGCAGGACATCGGCCCCATCATTGCCGATGCCCCTGGCCGCCCGGTACCCAAACCCGGCCCCCCTCCTCTTCAGACCACCGCTACTCCCACTCAGGCCCAAGGGGCACCTCCTCTACAATGCCCAGACGAGTGGGAGAGCCCTGCCCTCGCTGCTGACAATCTGGCGGGGCCTATGGAGGAGGGTGTGGCAGAGATACCACCAGGCATGGGAGAGACCCTGCCCCAGGAAGAATCCTCCCTTCCTTATGCTGCCCCACCATTCCCCCCGCCCAAGTCCCTGAGCCATCGCCTTTACCCCCTGACATGACCCCTGCTAACCAGCCCCCAGATGATACCATGGAGGGCTGGGCCCTAGTCCAGGGGAAGCGAGGCATGTGGAAGGCTCGAGCTCCACCTCATCTACCAGAGGCGGAGGCCCCCCGGAAGACCAGGAAGGGGGGCACCGATGCTGAACCTTCCGCTTTGCCCACGATTGCGTCCCATCCACCGGTGTCAGCCGGGAAAGACATGGCAGCACCGGAGGGTAGTGTCTCCCCTCGACGGAAGACCCTCCCCTCCGAGACCCTCGAGGAAGCCCCTTCTGTCCTGACGCTACCGAAGCCCCCGTGAACCCCAAGACAACCGTCGTGGCGGGTGCCGGCGGGGAGAACCCCGGGGTGGCGGAAAGTGTCCTCTTCTCCATGTTCGAGGAGATCGAGGCCTTAGATCTGACCCCGGTCGCCCAGGGGGAGGACGACCTTTTGCCAGCAAATCTTGATCTGGGCGACCTCTTTTCCCCATGCTCCCTCCCCCTAACTGTTGCTTCCGCTCCCACCTCCGAGGAGCCCCTGGACTCCTCCACCGACCCAGCCACTGATGGCACCCTGCTGACGACCACAGAGCCTGCTCAGGTGATAGCTGGCGCCACGTGGCCGGGGCACAAGTCGCGAGGGGCACCCCCTGTTGGTGCAGAGCAATCAACTTCCTTCCCGGGCGGGGGCCCTACAGAAGATAATCCACCTCCTGATCCTGTGGCCGCTAAGTCCACCACAGAGTGCGTGCCCAGTGTCACTGAGAGCTCCCTCCCCACCCCCTTAACCTTTGAGCCTGATCGGGAGGCACCACCATCCAGCTGCTTGCTTCCCAAAACCCAGAACCTTGCCTCTGCCCCTGCCCCTTCCCCTATCCAGTTTACCTCCTGCAATATCATTGCCACCCCCAGGGCTGTCTCCTTCCCTTTCCCAACTGATGACCCCCAGGGAGCGGCCTTTGTGTTCTCCTGCCCCGACCCATTAGGAGCTGCTATTTTCCCTCCACCGCCCCGTATCGCCCCAGAGCTTGAGGCGGGCCTAGAAGCTCCAGCCCATCAGGCATCCCATTGGGGGTCTGCACCCTGCTTATCCGTTTTAGTGGACCACAAGGCTGCACCCATGACCCCGCCAGGGAACAACCGGGAAACTGTAACCCCACCACCCGATGAGCTGCGAGGAGAGCTGCGAAAGTTTTTAGAGGATGTCCGTGAGTCCTGCAACAAGGTACAGCTTGCTCTCCAGCGATGGAGGGATTTTTTTCAAATCCTCCGGGCCACAAGGGCCCTCATGGGGAAAGGTAAAGGGACGGAGAAGCAGGATGCCACAGCCTACTGGCAGGTCCGCGTCTTCCGTGACCAATTACTCACCTACGGGATGGATCAAGGACTGTTGCGCGGCCCGCTGGAGGATGCGAGCATCCCTGCCAGTGAGAATCCCCCCCGGCCCCCCCATGACACCTCTCACCATCGCAACGTTGAACACCCAGGGTTATAGGATGGCTCTCCGCAGGTCCCAGGTGCTCTCCTTCCTTCGGGAGGGAGGGTACTCTGTGATTTTCCTGCAGGAGACCCATATGGATCTGACCGCCGAAGACAGTTGGCGGCTGGAGTCGGGGGACAGGGTCTACTTTAGCCATTCCATGATTTGGCAGGCTGGAGCAGCGACTCTGTTCTCCCCCGACCTACGGCCCGAGGTGCTAGGGGTCACCGAGGCCGTGCCAGGTCGCCTGGACATCTCCGAGTCCGTATAGAGGGGCTCATGGTTAACCTCGTTAACGTCTATGCCCCGACATCGGGCCCGGAGCGGCTGCAATTCTATCAGCAGGCGTCCGCTTTCCTCAGCACCTTAGACCCACACAAGTGCCTGGTCCTGGGAGGAGATTTTAATACCACCCTCGAGGAGTGAGACTGCTTGTGGACCGAGCAGAGCCCAGCCGCCGTGGACACCCTCCAGCAGATAGTTGAACATCACTCCCTAGTGGACATCTGGAGTGACCACCACCCGGATGACACTTCCACGTTCACCTTTGTCCGGGTGGAAGCCCATCGGTCGAGCCACTCCCGGTTGGACCGCATTTATTTATCACGCTTCCATCTCTCACGAGCCCACTCCTCCATCATTCGGCTGGCCCCATTTTCTGACCATCACCTAGCCACCGTGACAGCCTCCCTCTGTGTGGAGAGGCTGGGGCCGGCCTACTGTCATTTTAACAACAGCCTGTTGGAAGATGAGGGCTTTGTGACGTTCTTCCGGGAATTCTGGCTTGCCTGGCGAGGGCAGCAATGCGCCTTTCCCTCGGCGAGGCGATGGTGGGACCGGTGGGACCGACTCTAGCTCTTGCAGAGTGCTTTGGGAGGAGCTCCCTATGGTCAGTGCGAGCGACCGAGACCGGCTAGAGTTGCCTCTCACTCTGGCCGAGTTCTCGGAAGCCCTCCGTCGTATGCCCACTAAGAAGTCTCCAGGCATGGACGGCTGACCGTGGAGTTCTACCGCGTGTTTTGGGACGTCCTCGGCCCAGACCTAGTCACTGTCTGGGCCGAGTCTCTGCAGAGCGGGGTCCTCCCTCTTTCGTGCAGGCGAGCTGTGCTCGCATTATTGCCGAAGAAGGGGGACCTCCGCGATTTACGAAATTGGCGTCCCGTCTCGCTCATCAGCACGGACTACAAAATTGTAGCAAAAGCAATCTCGCTGCGGTTAGGGTCTGTGCTGGCGGACGTGATCCACCCAGACCAGACCTACACCGTCCCGGACCGCAGTGTCTTTGATATCCTATTTATGGTTCGGGACCTTTTGGAACTCGGGCGTAGATACAGTCTGTCGTTCGCCCTCCTGTCCCTAGATCAGGAGAAGGCGTTTGATAGGGTGCACCACGGGTACCTCCTGAGCGCTCTGCAGGCGTTTGGCTTTGGACCCCAGTTTGTGGGTTTTCTCCGGGTGCTGTACACCTCCGCAGAGTGTCTGGTTAAGCTCAACTGGACCCTGACTGAACCGGTCAGCTTCAGGCGAGGAGTACGGCAGGGGTGCCTCCTCTCGGGCCAGCTATACGCTCTGGTGATCAAGCCCTTCCACTGTCTCCTCCGCAGGAGGTTGACAGGGTTGGTGCTGCAGGAGCCGAAGCTGCGGCTGGTCCTGTCGGCGTACGCTGATGACATGCTCCTCGTGATCCAGGACCCCGGTGACTTGGCGCAGGTGGAGGCTTCCCAGGCCATCTATTCGGCAGCCTCCTCCGCCCTGGTCAACTGGGTCAAGAGCTCTGGCTTGGCAGTAGGAGACTGGCGGCAGGCGAGCTCCCTCCCACCCGCGCTTCAGACCATCCGGTGGAGCGCGGGTCCGCTGCTTTACCTCGGCGTTTACCTTTCTGCCACGCATCCCTCTCTGCCGTAAAACTGGGAAAATTTAGAGGGTGGAGTGATAGAGTGGCTCTGGAAATGGATGGGACTACTCCGATATCTCTCCCTCCGAGAGAGAGCACTGGTGCTTAATCAACTACTCCTGTCCATGCTCTGGTACTGGCTCAACACCCTGGTCCCGGCCCCGGGTTTCCTGATCAACCTCCGGACATCGATTCTGCGGTTCTTTTGGTCAGGAATGCACTGGGCCCCTGTAGGGGTTCTTCATCTACCCCTGAAGGAAGGAGGACAGGGCCTGAAGTGTCTACACACTCAGGTCCGTGTCTTCCACCTCCAGGCCCTACAGAGACTCCTGTATGGTGCAGGCAGTTTGGCATGGAGCACACTGGCGCACGCCATCCTGCGCCGCATCCGAGGGCTCCGATATGACTGGCAGCTCTTTTATCTCCGTCCGGGAGGTCTTCCACGAGACCTCTCGGGTCTGCCGGTCTTCTACTGGGACCTCCTCCGGACTTGGAAACTTTTTTTAACAACTAGGTCCGTGGAGGCCACCAAGGTGGTAGATCTCCTTGAGGAGGCCCTGCTACACAACCTTCAGTTCTGTGTGTAGGTGGCAGAGTCCCGCTCGGTGCGCCAGAGCTTGATCCTGGCAGAAGTCACGAGAGTTGGAGACCTCCTTGACTATGACCGGGGAGACTGGCTGGATCCCCTGACGCTCGCCCGGCGCATGGGGCTCTCCAGACCTCGCACTCCCCGGCGCGTACTTCAGGAGGCGAAGGCCACTTTGCCGCCCGCTTCTCGAGCTTACCTCGACCAGGTCCTGCTCGAGGGCACGCCCCACCCACCCTCTACCCCAGGCCCACCGGACCTTTTAATTGGAGCCCTGCCCCGCAGACCCAATCGACCCCCTCAGCCCTTCACTGCGAGCCGGCTGCATGAACTGCAGCCAGTACGCTTCCAAATCACACCAAGGAAACATCTATACACACTTGTGCTCCACACCCTTCACGCCCTCACGCTAGTGTCCCATCTATAAAACCAGAGAGAGGAGGTTGGCCGATGGAGTTTCCTGTGACTGTGGGGCCGTTTTCCGATCCTCGGTCCGTTCACGTATCCGGACGGAGTTCCTCTGGGCGGCGTCCACCGACTCCCTTGATGCTTTTGAGGAGCGGTGGGTGCTGTCCGAGGTTCTCTGCTCGGTGTCCCCATCCAGGTCCCTTTGTTTGACCCTTTTATTGGGGGAGAGAGTAAGGGACCCCAGCCCCAGCCATTGCTGCTGCAGACACCATCACCTTAGAGGGGTCCTTTCACATGTGGGTGCACGTGCCCCCCCCCCCCCCCCCGGATTGTCCACCCCACAGCCTGCCCCTCTTGTTGGGTGCTTTCAGAGGAGGGGAATTGTTGGTGACACTCGGACGTGGCACCAGGTAACTTGAGGGGGTGGAAGATCACAAGAGTCGATGAAGTCCCCTTGCTCTGAGCCACCAGGTAACGCAGAAGGGTGGAAGACCACGAGAGCCAAGGAAGCCAGCTTGAACACTTCCCTCCCCTGAAGCTAATAAGAAGACAATTGTGATTGGTTGCTGTGTTACACATTACATATGCTGCTGTTTTTTTACTTTGTAAGTGTGTTATGCAAATAAAAACATCTTTTGCTTCAAAAAAATTACTCTCCTATAGCCATCTGGCCTGACTCTCTCACAACACATAAGATCATGTGATCAGTGAACTTGGTGACATGGCTGACATGGATCAGAATGACCTTTTTTGGATAACCTCACACTAAGAACTTCAGTGAATGATTTATGAGAGGGTAAACTATGGATGAGCTTTGGTCTGTCTGTGTGTCCTCTTTGCAGTCCCTTCCAAAATTATGAAAAAAACCAGTAATAAACACCTATGAGGCATATTTCTGGAACATGTGACTCCTTTAAGAACAGAAGGGTATATAAATGCTAAGCAAAGTGAATGAGATCAGATCAATTTTCCAATTAACATCCAAAGAGGTTCGAGACTGTGAGAGGGAAGTCAGCGGGGTAACCAAGGCCCCGCTTCGAGGGACCTTAGAACTAGAGGTCATCAGGACAACCAAAGCACTGCTCCGAGGGACAGACCAAGTGCCTGAGAGGGGAAAGAAGAAAGAGAAGTAGTCTCCATCTAGAGCTGATAGCTATACCTGCTTTGTTTGCCAATCGGGATAGTGTGAAAGGCCAACATAGTTACTGGGGGTTTATGCTTGGGGAACTGAGGCTTACAGAAAAGAATGCATACCATGTAACCTTAGCTGCTTGTGTGATTCTCTCACAAATAAATGACTGTGCATTAAGCATATTGCTTTCCAAATTCTCACTGGTATTGGCAAACACCTGCCCAACCGTGGGCCATTAAAAGATCCGCTTCAACAGTCTACACAATGACATTGTCTACAACCAGTTGATCCAATTGCTTATTCTTTGCGGGTTCAGACTTCATTCTCCTCTTGGGATGATGTCTGGACCCTGATTGTCACACCTTCCTATCCTTGTTATTCAATCCATGCATATTTTATCCTCATCTCTTTACTACTTCTTCCTCATTGAAATTCCTTTACTCACACATTTTTGTTGATGCTAAGAGCAGACGGCACTGTATCTTTCCCTGGGGCCAGGATTTTTGTTATTTATTTGTGTACAACGGCCCAGATATTTGGATGATGAAGGCTTTCAAGAGGGAAAAACAATGGACCTAACCTCAATTATGAAAGATATAAACAATTCAAATTAACCCCTTTTATATTCCACTATCTAAAAACAAACTTTGGAACTTCTGTAGGGTTAATATTTGAGATTTTTATTTGTTTGGGAGGTTTATTTTCATGAGCCAAAAGAGCAAGGTTGTCTTTATCTCAAGTTTATGCATGATAGTGCAATTTCAGATTGAATGCAAACTTGCAATGGGATTCTTCCTACACGGAATTACACTAGCTGACAGGAACTACCATCTGAGTTCATTTTTGATAGACACGGTCAGCTATTGCGCTTAATATGTGGTCACCATTGCTAGGTATTAAAGTTTCCTAACATGGCCTGTACTTGTGTGCCCCTCATTTGGGGCTAGATCCAATGCTTATGCCAATCACCCAAAGGAGTAAAGGGACTAAAGTTACTTCCCCCTTGGAACAAACAGAGACTTGGAAAGCAGAAAATCAAAAATCAGTCTGTCAGTCTGCTCCAGGATCAGCCCAACAATGGGCTGCCCCTGGCTTGGGGCTCAGAGCACAGCCATGAGGTAGCTCTTGGGGGTGACCAATTTGCACAGATTTTCAAAGGCATTTAAATAAAGAGGCCTGATTTTTAAAGAGCTCAGTGCTCAACAGCTCCAATTGTCTTTATTGATCATTTCATTTTAGGCACACTGGGCTCTTTTAAAAATCTGGCCACTTAGTTAGGTGCATAAATATGTGCTGTTGAGCACCAGGGGCTTTTGGGGAAAAAAAATCTAGCTCCAAGGCCTGATTTTAAGAGTTGATGGGAGTTGTAAGTGCTCATTCATTTCATCAGCAGATGTGGAACAGCATTTTGGAAAAACAGCATCTAATACTGGGCACCCAAAAATGGAGCAGCTGAAACTAGAGGGTCCCTTTTAAAAATGTGGGTGTGACTCCTGTGATGGCTGATCTACTCTGGAGCAATGTGAAACCAGAGCAATCTAAAAGCTTATCATTATCATATTAGTCTATTGCAACAGCCAAAGCAAAGACTAATCAGTTGTCCAATACGATTAGGGTTAGACTCAGCCATGATCAGGGAGACAGAGCTGGTGTGTGGAGGTGTGCAGATCTCTTTCTATCCAGTAATTTGATGTTATTATACACACTGAACCATCTGAAATAAATTGAAATGATCTGCTTGAGCTAAATGGTGGGTACAAGCTAATATTATCTTATCCAGGAAATAAATCCTTTGTAATAGGCTTTGAACTACAAGCCTAATTTTATCAAGGTTTTTGGACCAAAATGACCAGAGAGCAAGAAATATATAATGTTAATGAAAACTGATCCATAGCTCTGCGCTTTTGCAGAGGAGTGCACAGTTTTCACGTAATTGACCCAACATTCCAAAGTTAATGAGAACAATCAAAATATGGATATAAAAAGATTTTCCACTTTTATTGAGCAAAACCAGTTCAATACAGATAAGAGAGGCACTGACTGTCACTATTAACGTACATGCATGCTCAGTTTAGACAGATGCTTATTTTTAGGCAAGATATATATGACAGCAAATTCATGAAGATGTTTTGATGTTTGGTGCGGTAAGGCAGAATAGGAGAAGGGAGACTGAAGTACTAATGACACTGGCATCATCAGTGCAATCCCTCATATTCTGGGTCAAATACAAATAAGACCCACAATTGTTCTTTCTGCAAATGTTTTTGTTTTGGCGCGGGATCTCCAGCATTCCCTAATCCCTGCTGTTATAAGACATCCCACCACCAAACAAAGTGTGAATTATAAAGCACTGAAACACACTGTGCTTTCAGAGAACACACCAACATGTGAAGCAGCAATCGTTTTCCACCAAAAGAGACATTGCCTCATGCTGCAGACATTTTCTAGTCCAAGGGGCTCAGAGAAAGGGATAGTGTTTGGGATTGTTCCCTTGCACAACTGCAAAGTGGGGAGCCTTTAGAAAGGAGACATCCAATATATTTCTCTCTGATCATCATCAGAAGTCTTTGAAATGGCACAGGGCTCAATTCTGATTGCCTTGTTCAAGTAGTGCCATTCACTTCTGTGCGGCCACTTGCAAAAGATGGGTTTCAGAGGAACAGCCGTGTTAGTCTGTATTCGCAAAAAGAAAAGGAGTACTTGTGGCACCTTAGAGACTAACCAATTTATTTGAGCATGAGCTTTCGTGAGCTACAGCTCACTTCATATTCCTCTCAGTAAGGGCATTAGAATCTGACCCATCATATTTTCTGTCTCAATGCTAAGCATATGTTAAGGCCTCCCCTGCCTAACTCTTTTAGGCATTATGATGTAACTTCCCGTAGAGTACACAAGTTCACAAGAACAGCCCATCTGGGAGAGTGCATATCCTGCAAAGTCCATAAGAGAGTTATTTTACAATACCAGAAGGACATGGCCTGCAAGCCTTTATAAACATATATTCAGGACAGCATTGAGATGTTCAGCTACCACAGAATGACACAGCCAGCAATAACTATTTCATTTAATGCTGCAAGCCACAGGACCCTACTTTTGCATGTCTAGTTGTTATTCCTCTGTTAACCAGAGGTGGCCAGATGCAGATTTGAAGACCAGGGGAGTGACTGTCCTGTCTGGGCTACAACATGTATTGGACAAAGAAAGCCAGATCCCAGACTAGTGTAAGACAGTGCACAGCATTCCCAACTCGTGGGATGAATTGTGGGCATTTTGGTGCATGTTGGAGCCAGTCTGCTGAGAAGCTCCGGCCTTCACACAGTCTCCAGCCCTACCAAGAAGTTCTGATTGGCTGTTCTTCTCCAGGAGGTGAGAGAGGCAGCCAACTTAGATCTGCTGCAAGAGATGACAGAGCTGTCCCGGGCCCCCAGGAGTCACAGTAATGTTTGAGTAGGAGAGAGAGCAATGTGGGGAGGGAGCAGAAAGATCCCAACAGCTCAGCAACACATCTGTAAAGAGAGGGTCACTTTGCCTGGGAAGGTGGAGATGATGACCTTACAGGAGCTGTTTCCCCACCAGAGCTACAACAGGTGTGAGGATGGAGAATTCCTGGAGCTGAACCCCCACATCTGGAAGCATGGGGGCAGGGAGCAGAGCCTCCATGGCTGCAGGAGGATCAGATGTGGGCCTGGAGATGATGTAGATGGGGTCTGGAAGCTGGCAGAGATGTAAGGGCTGGGGATAGGACATTGATGTGGGGGATGAGGGGCATGGAATTTACATGGGGTGGGAGCAGTGCTTAACTGCTGGGCTGTGGAACTGCAGATGTGGGGCTGGGGGCACATAGCATTAAATAATTGGAATATTTGGGCTGGGGAGAAGCCATGAATGGTCTGCTCCATCAGACAACATTTTCTAGCAATCTGTGTCATTTGACCTCTGTCAAGTCTTCTGGCAGGAGTTCCTGTACTAAACACCAAAATTACATAGCTCTCCCGCAATGTATAGCATGAGTAGGCAACACGGATGGTCACTCAGGCCCTGGGGATGGGATGGGATGGGATGGGAAAGATGAAATACACAATGTTTTTTTTCCAGAAAAAAAAAAGGCATGATTTTGGAGTCAAACATGATTTTGTGGGATACGGTCTTAGGCTGGCCTCATGAGGAAGGGGAAGTTTAGGCAGCTATGCAGGGCTTTATCATGTCTGTCCTGCTCTACAGAGCAGGTGGCATAGAATTCCAAAACAGGAGCCCTGGTCAAAACTCAGCTCCCTTGCTGATTTCTCTTTTCACTTACAGCATTTTCATACTGGCATAAATGGATTGTTCTCAGTCCAGTTACTCCCGATTTTACACTGGCAAAAGGATAATCTGGTCAGAAGTACATAGAGATGGTACAAGTTAAATCTGACAAACATAAATTTTGATTTGTACTTTTCCAATCTGGACATGGCACTGAAGCAAGAACTGGTGCTGGTGCATTGATCCTCAGAGGTATTCTTTGTACCTGTCAATGGACCCGTGATAGATATACTACAGTATGAATGAAATCAAGTCTCGTCCCTCTACCCCTCCCACCTTTCTTTTCCACATGCTGAGTTTGTAGTCTCATCGTATTAGCTCTTCTTAAATGTCAATGAAGCACCTAGCACACTTGTGCGCAATAATAGTCTGTCACATGGATGTCATATTGACGTCCCACTGAAATGTATGCATTGGGGGTTGGATTTTGAGTTGGGACTTGTGTTTCGTCACTTATGACCATTTGAAAACACCACACTTGGTGTTCAAGTGTATGTAACCTAATGTGAGGGAACTGTATCCCTTGCAGGCTTGTCTCTGAATGGATCAGGCATCTTATTGATAGGATTCTGTTCATTTTACTATGTTCCTTCTGTTCTGACTGTAGAGATGCATTGCATTTGCAAATGAAATGCATCAGTGAGAAACTGGTCCATAGCAGCTGACAAACATGAATGAATACAAGAAACTAGTGCAGCATGATTAGATATGCTACACAGCAGCAGGGCATCCTCTGTTATTGGTACTGTGCAACAATACTAGACCTAGTCTAAAGCAGTGGGACATGTACTCATCCCCATCCAAGTCAGGTGGGTGTTCCTTCTCATACAACCCTGTTTTACATTAATCAGTTACGAGTTCTTTGAGGATCCAGGCCTGTTTTTTTCCATAATCCACTCACCTTCCATGTGCAGAGAATCTGCCTGCTTGTCACATTCTAGGGTGCAATCCAGACCAGTGAGGAGTTGTGTCACTGCCTGCCTGATACCCCTGAGCACCTTAAATGCCTTGCTGCGGTGGCTCACACCCTCCACACCAGCAGCCAACCATGCAGATCACATCCTGAGTGCCTGTG
This sequence comes from Caretta caretta, assembly GCF_965140235.1. NCBI lineage: Eukaryota > Metazoa > Chordata > Testudines > Cheloniidae > Caretta > Caretta caretta. Next base: position 15,339,156 of record NC_134209.1, read on the forward strand.
TGCTGTGCATCCCGGTATCAGTAGTTCTGACTCCGGCAGCCTGTCTATAGTGCAGCTGCCCCACCCTGGCTTCTACCAGCCGTGGTAACTTGCTAGGGACCTCTACAGACTCCTGGTCCTGAATTTTCCCCAAACACTGTGCCCTGAAGTGTCCAGCCCTCTTCCTGGATCACTCAGAAAAATAAGGTTTGTTTGCTCACTCCTTTAAAGAGAGCAAAGGACTTCACAGTCTCTTAACTGGGGTAAATACACCCTTCCTTGCAAATACTGAGTTGGTTTACAGTAAAAAATAAAACAAGTTTATTAAAATAGGACATAGATTAAGTGTTGCCCATGTAAGAGAAATAAAACTAGAGATGGTTACAAGCAAATAAAAATGAAACACACTTTCTAGAGACCTAACTTAACAAGCTACAGCCTTAGTTCAATTAGTTACTAATCTTTCTTCTTCCCAGTAATGGCTAACTTTCCACAGAAGCTCAAGGTGCTGGATTCTCTTGTCTTCCTAGGTGAAAGATCTTTGTCTAAGCAGGTTTCTCACCTATATACAGTTTCCAGAGACTTCAACCCCTCCTTGGTTGAAGGACCCACCTTTCTCAGCTTGCACTGAGCTCTGTTCCCTTGTGCCTACCTAGTGATTGATAGCAGAAGGGCTGTCTCTGCTTCTCTCTCTCTCTCTCCCTCTCAAAGTTCAGTGATCTTGTTTCAAGAGCCAGGATAACCTCATGCTGTTCTTCCCTTCCTGTAGTCTTCCCATCCCCCTGCTGATTTCTATGTAAATGGGGCTTCCACTGTTTTTGATCACACCTTGCTTAAATTTCTTTGGAAACAGCTAGATAGCTGCCTTCCCTCCTGCCTGGGGGAAAGTCTGTTTCTCCCTTTGTTTGGCCACAGATTGGAAAGCATAATATCAGCGAGTATTCATAATTCCTCAGCACATATACTTCACGATATTAATCACTAGTGTGCCAAAGACTTTCATGAAATACCTTCCTTGTGATACTTTTATAATGCAATTATATCGTATACAAGCGGTTGATTCAATTGCTGATCACTTGAGGTTCCGATGCCTTCTGTTTATAACCCAGATAAAAGTTTATCTTGTCTGCTGGGGTGTAGATTCCACTCAGTCTCCTCCCCATCGATAGCTTGATAGCTTTGGTTACCTAATATGTAAATACCTAATATGTAAATGGACATTCATTGTCTGCTTCTCTGATGTGCCTGGTTATTCAGGAGAAAAATTCCTTTGTCTAGGGCAGATCTGCTTACCAACTCCCCTGACATGCCCCATTTCAACACATTGACTCAGAATTCCTGCATATATTCATAACTCGTAATACACACCATGTACATACAACATGCAAGAATATTAATGATCAGGGCATTATTAGTTTTCAGTGATATTGCATGGCCCCTTTTATGCACAGAATGTAACCACAGTGAGTCAGGGTGCACTGAATTGCTCAGGCCTGCTGAAACAGATTACCTGATAACAGTGAGCCTCTTGCTCTCTAGCACTGGGATGCTCTGAGGATCACAACCTGTTTTTTCTTGACATCAGCTCCAAATATCTCTGTGCTGTTCATAGCGCAGCGCTTCCATATATGAGCTGACTGCAGCATTTATGGGCAAGCCACTGTGTTCTGGATCCCCTGGAGCCATGCATGAGGGCACAGGCACTGACTTTTGTTTTTGCTGGTGGGTGTTCCTCTCTGCCCCCTCCCCTCTGTGTGAGTGGCAGGCGGGGCCTTGGGGAGCGGCGGGTGGGGCCCAAAAAAGAGTAATCTGGGTGCTGAGTACCTCCTATTTTTTTCAGTGGGTGCTTGAACCCTGGGGCACCCACAGAGTCAGCACCTACGCATGAGGGGGCTTTTAAAGCAGTAAGGTAAACATCACCAATTCCTAACATTGAACATACATTTACCTTTGCTGAAATCTCACCCACACTGGAAAGGTATGTGGATTTGATAGGACAAACTCACCTTGTCATCCATTCCAGTTAGTGAGCAGTCAAGTGGTAGGATGAGGCTTTTTATGTAATTATTAAATGTTAGTGCAGAAGCAGGAAAAATTTTGTTACTTTAATATTACAGTAGCACATTTGGATGCCAATCGAGGACTGCATAGTATTAGGCACTGTAAAAATAAGACAGAATTAAACATCTAGGATTAAAACTGCATGTAACAGATGGGTGAAACAGACAAGAGTAGGGAAGATGAATTATGATTGAAATGAGTATGTTCAGTATAAGCAAAAGTCTCAGCTCCCTTCTTGCCTAGCCATTACCAGATATCCATGTTCTGGAAGTCTCAAGGTAGAGCAGGGACAAGGTGGAGGAGAACGAGGTGTCTTTATGGATTTCGATGGGCGTATTCCCCATGTTTCGGGCCAGCCAGGGAGAAGGTGGTCGTGGAGAAAGTGGCCAAAGCCCAATTGTGGCTGACATCACTAGTGGTGCAAATGTAAAGGTTGAAGTTGTGATATAGAAGAGTTTAGAAACTCTGAGAGGAAAGAGAAGGGGAGGAAGTGTATATGCACACATGACTTTGTCATAACAGTTCTTGAGAGCAGGATACAAATTCTTTGCTTGTGAATTTCTGAATGCTTCTGAGGGCAAGTTGTTGAACTCTTTCTTAATCTGGGCAGCCGTAAAGAGCACAGGTATCACTTCCACCGTTTATGAAGAGGATAATAGTCGGGAACTGGAGAACAGCCGAATTGTTAAAAAGCCTGAAAGAAAATCTAAAGAGAACTTCCAATCTTCCTGCAGCTGAGCATTGACAGTTACTGACAGAGAAGCTCAAAAAGAGGCTGTGACTGCAGGCTTAACAACTCCAGTGGCTGTTACATTTAGCTAGCGCAGTAAAGAAATGAACCCAAGGACAGGACGGGATGGGAGTAATAGAAGAGCAATATTAAAAGTGAAGGGTAAGAATAGAAAATAGAGGCCAAAATGCTGCAGACATCTGTAACACTGCTGGCAAAAAGCAAAGTTAAAGCTGTGGGAGACCTACTTCTAGTGGAGTAACAAAGACCATAGCAAAAGGGAGAGAAAGGAAGAAGAGATATGAATACAGGAAGGTTCTAATAATGAATTCAGACTTCATATGTAGATGTCATTGCTGAAGGCCATGTTACCAACCAAGGACACACATTTCATTTGTAGATTGGAAGAATCAAGGCTGCAAAGGTGGTTTTTTTTTTTTTGTTTTCTTTTGTTTTTTGGACAAAAAGACCCTCTCGTTTTCTCAGTGTTTTCAAAATGACATGCATGTTTTCAGTCCTTTTATTGAAAGCAATCAATGGGTAAAGACACTAAGAAATAATTCCAAATGAAAAGCGAAATTGTCCTTAGAGTCAAAGGAGGACAGTTTCTAAGTGAGGTGCTACTTGACAGAGCTTGCATGCAAACTTATTAGCACAAAGTGGAAGAGAGAAGGACGTGCTCAGACCAAATGAAGAAAACCTTTTGTACACATTAATAAATATCCTGTTATTTAACTAATATGTAGCTCATGTATTTGTTCTCATATTAATTATAACTCCTGTCTTGGCTAATTATGCATTTTTGGCTATATTTTAAGGGTGCATTTGTAAATAGTTTATGAAGGCTCAATAGATCTTCAGTAGAGGTTATAAGCATGTTACAGATATAAGCACTGTGTGTTACAGATGGTTATAAACCATGGTTCCAAGCAACCTATGACCTGTGGGAGTCTAACAACTTATTTACCATTTATTGAAACATCTATTAATAATTTATTAACCTTTTCTAATCTGTTAAGGACACATATATAAACACATTCCTGCATCAGCAATGGAAAACCTGTAAACCTAATTTCAAATGAAAGGGGACCCCCCCACAATAGATCTAAGATAGGCACTCTCAAAAATGGTAAGTAACATGGGAGCTTAGGCCTCATTTTCAAACCACCTAAGTTACTTGGAGCCAAATTTGCAAAGATATTTAGGCAATTAGTAGGATTTTCAAATGCACCAAATCCCATTAGGCTATGTGCCTCAGTCTCTTGAAAATGGAGCTTACGGTAACATTTTTGTGTGTCGCAAAAAGAAAAGGAGTACTTGTGGCACCTTAGAGACTAACAAATTTATTTGAGCATAAGCTTTCGTGAGCTACAGCTCACTTCATCGGATGTAACTCCGATGTAGCTCATGAAAGCTTATGCTCAAATAAATTGGTTAGTCTCTAAGGTGCCACAAGTCCTCCTTTTCTTTTTGCGAATACAGGCTAACACGGCTGCTACTCTGAAACCATTTTTGTATGTGCATAAATCACTTGAGAAGCCACATCTAATTTCAAGTCAATGGGACTTAGGTGCCCCAGTCACTTAGGCGAGGTCTACACTACAAACTTGCACCGGTATAACTGCATAGCTCAGGTGTAAACCCACCCCCTGAGCAACGTAGTCATACCAACCTAACCCCCTGTGTAGACAGCCCTGTGTCGATGGGAGGGCTTCCCCAGCTGAGATAGCTGCCGCCTCCCGCAGAGGTAGATTCACCATAGTGACCAATGAAGCTCTCCATCAGCACAGTAGTGTCTTCACTAAAGCGCTACAGCACTACAACTGCATCACTGCAGTGCTCTATGGGTAGACAAGCCCTTCGGTTCTTTTGCAAATGTAATCCCCAAAGTAGGGTTGTATATGGCTTTCTGCAACCCTACAGACAACAAGCTCACCAATGACCCCACTCATTTTCTGTTGTAAACTCATAGAACGCTTTCAATATTACATTATTTATCTCAGGGCTCTCCTGCTACAGGGATTTCCACAGATTTACTGTAGCGTCCATTAGTGTTTCCATTTTAGGTTATAAACCAACTGCTCTGTAGTTTCATAGAATGTCTTTATTATTATATCACAGAACCAAAGAAGAAGCAACATCAATTCTAATTATGCCCTTCAAAGTGCTGAATGCCTAAAATGAAACCCTTTAACTCTACTCCAGTGCAGGCTAAATAATCTTACTCTTAATTCATCGTCATGGCAGCCAGGAACGGCACCAGAAGAAGCAGTTGTACCTGGACAAAAGAATCTCAACATAATTCTTCCTTAAATACTCCCCACTTGTTCCTACACAGAAAATAAAGTATTCAGGGAGAAAATGGCTAGGGAGACATTCAAGTTCCTTATGATTCTTATTTGTGGTTGAAAAATGTTAGTACAATGACAATTTTTAAACTCTCCCTTTGGTAGAATGTAGATCTTACCGTCTATGTGAATTTCAGTAAATGCATGATTTCCTTCACCTACTGACATAGCAGATCAGAGTCCTTACAGTGCCAAAATATAGTTTAAATGATGGATCGTGTCAGAATAAAACAAACTATTGGGAGTTCATCCTATTGATATAGTATAATCTAAGAGAAAATTACTTCCAATTTATTCCACTGAATTCTACAGAAGCTCTTCTTCTATGAAGCTTGACAAGGCTGGTGGGATCATATGTTTTCTGACCTGTGACCTGCATACAGAGGATGGGTGGGGCAGAGCTAAACTTGATGTGAGAATATTAACTGAGAATTTCCTGCTATTCCAATATTTATATTTCAGCCTGAATGGCTTCTAGTTTAGATCCAGGAAAATGACAAAACAAGCGCAAACGTACAGTGGCTACAGGAGAACAGAGAAATTACACACAAACACACAAACAAAGGTTTGAATTACTGCATTACTTTTAAGAAGCACCAACACAAGTGAGCTAGGCAAGTCATCCCAAACAAGTGCCTGTAAGGGACAGGGCACTAGACTAAGACTTAGAAGACCAGGGTTCTATTGCCAACTCTGGTGGAGACCTTGGACAAGTCACTTCCTCACTCTGTGCCTCAGTTTCCCCATCTGTAAAATGGGGATATTATGCTGACCTTCCTCGTTCCTATACATGTTGTTGTGAGGATGTTAAGATGTGATCCCAGGACCTGCCAGGGCCAAAATCATGTACAGTGTGTCCTACTGGAGAGTAGTAAGTGTCTTCATTCCAGTGGTAGAAGATTCCTCTTCTAGTCTTGATGGGCTGCAAAATTTGTAAACTAGGGCTGTTAATTAATTGCAATTAATGCATGTGATTAACTCAAAACATATTAACACTTTTTCTTTTAAAGAAGCAATTATCACACACCACAGTGCCATGCTCGGGGGGCACCCCTCCTCCCTCCACTGCTCTTCTGCCGTCTGCAGCCGCTGCTCCCCTTACTCCACCAACCCCTGCCTTGGAGCTGCCCCTGTCAAAGCTGCTCAGGACGGAGAACCTCCTGTCTCCTTTGCAGAGTGGCGGGGGGGCTGATGTCAGGGTGTCCCCATCCCCCACCCACATAGCTGGTCTCTGGTGAGATCAGGTGGGCAGGAACAGGGAGCCTGTCTGTGCTGTTGCTTCTGGGTCAGGAGTGGGAGCTGCCTGCAGCTGTCTGAACAAGCATTTAGGCTTGGTGGGTGCTCTGCTTAAAGAGACAGTGCGCTGACTTACTCACTCCCCCCAAGACACACACAGTCTCTCTCACACTTCCCCCAACACACACACTCACACACTCACACTGCACCCCCAACATCCAAAAATATTTAAATAAATTGTATTCTATATTAACAGTGTGATTAAACCTGTGATTAATCACAACTATTTTTTTAATCTCACGATTAATTTCTTTCATTGTTTGACAGCCCTACTGTAAACTTGTCACCAGCTGAGGAGCAAACTGTCTGTCCTGGGCTTCAAGCAGAAATAATTTCAAGGGAGAAACTCCACACATTCAGAGAACCCTGCTGTTAAGCTATTCTAATATGACAAAGCGAAGTGGAGATGGGTTAACAGGAACAATGCAGATGTGGGGTGAAATGGGCTAGATAAATACAATTTTTCACAAGGCTTTGCAGTTTATCACATAAGTATCACCACACCTCTGAGGAAAAATATGTTTCAAACATTTTTAAATTCTGATGTTCTTTCTAGAGTATTCCAGTCATAGCTTTTAATTTCCTGATGCTTTAGAATAATTAACATCAAAGAAAGATAATGACATACAAAAAACCTGTGTAAAAATATGATTATGGTTGCAAAGTCAAGCACCCAAAGTTAAAAAATACCTGAATTTAAGGTTGTTTGTGCATCCCTAATTTAGCCCTCTTATGCTAAAGCATTATGGTAGTCTAACTACATGGTCACTTTATTTTTTTCTCACAGGACCCTTACTTTCGCAACCCAATGTTTTAGGAAATTATATAGAAAAATGTTTTTATGAACTAAAAAAAAATATTGACTCCCACATGGGTCAGCATTAGAATCTTTAGAGCCACCCTTCCGCCAGTTGAGCTCCTAGTGTGCACGTGCAAACACACACACACACACATACACACACAGTTTTCATGTTCTGAGTGCTGGTGCCTTGAACCACTGCAGGCAGCCCCCAGCAGGTGGGAGTAACAACTACAGTAGAAGCCCTGTTCAACCCCTGCAAACCCAGGATGGCACATTCTGAGTTACCCTGTGAGAATGGCTCATCTAGCCCAATTGGCACAGGGGACCTGGGAGGGGATGGAGCATGCTCAGTGCAGACAGCATCCCTGGAGAATTTAGCTGCCAAACTAACAAGCCTCCATTGAGCATGTGTGAATGAAGATGTTTCAGAAGCTTATTACTTCAGCAAATCAGGGCAGATTTGCATGAGGACAGCCAAGAGTACTTCTGTAAGACCAGACAGTCTCCCTTCCAAATGTCAAGTCCCTGCTCCAAAGGAGACGCGTAGAACTCAGTGAAGTGGTTATAAGATTTTTTTTAACTTAGGCAAAACAATATCTTTTCTTCTAAACTCGATTAACAATTTTAGCGGAAATTTTCCAAACAAGCTCAGCCTGTGGCAGACAACTGGCATGGAAATTTTAGCTGGAACTGTTAAAGTTAGGTGAAAAGTTATAAGCAATTGAAAATAGGGTGGTAGAATGAAAAATGTTAGGCAACCTTAAGTAATGGCATAGCTACCAGTTCCACCTTTAATAATGCAGTGTTAGGATGATATGCATATGTTGTAGAGTTATTTAGTTATTCTATTCTGTACACAGAAATGTATAAAAAGAAAGGAGTACTTGTGGCACCTTAGAGACTAACCAATTTATTTGAGCATAAGCTTTCGTGAGCTACTGCTCACTTCATCGGATGCATTCAGTGGAAAATACAGTGGGGAGATTTATATACACACAGAACATGAAAAAATGGGTCTTTATCATGAACACTGTAAGGAGAGTGATCACTTAAGATGAGCTATTACCAGCAGACGAGTGGGGGGGGGAGAAAATCTTTTGTAGTGATAATCAAGGTGGGCCTTGTTAACTGCTAGAAATGGCCCACCTTGATTATCACGGCTGCTACTCTGAAACAGAAATGTATATTTCTGGAAGCTTTTTAAGAAGACTGTGTTTTCATTGGAACTATGTAATGGCCATATGGGCATCAGCAGTTGTTCCAGTCCAAAAATCTCTTAACTACTGTTGCCATGGAATAGAGATATTAATGAAACCCTTGTTAAAAATACCTAAACAGTGACAGTCCTAGTTAGATTCGGAACTGATCTTTTTCTTAAAATACAGCTACCATTCAGATTCTATCTACCCCCAAACCCTTAAGTGCTTTTCTTCTCTTAAAATGAATTTCTGAGATTCCATATTTGTTGTTTCTTAAAGGATAGTGTGTCAAGATGTTCATAATTCCTAAATAAAAATATTTTTAGCTTGTAATTCTTGCAAATTCAACAAGGCTCTGAGAACCCAGAATGGATTTATTCCATCTTGAGCATCACCACCTGCAAGCAAGACTCTACAGCTCACTGCTGTACCTCATTTACATGTGTGCTACTCTGCGGTCCTTAAATTATGGTCTCAGTGACACCTGGGCCATCCTTGTGTTTCAGTCAGTGCACATGTGTAGCTGATTAGAATGTAGTTAACAATTCTGATGATGAATAAGGAGAAATAGAATCCAGCTCATTCTCCCATAGCTGATTCTGCAGAGCTAACAACTAAAAACTAACTCATCTCTGAATTCAGCCAATACAGCTGAATAAAAACAGGGACCAGATCTACTGTGTTAAATGGTGATATTAGTTTTCAAAGCAAAGTTGTACTTTAAGGTTCAGATGAGGTCAGATAAGTTGGCTCCCTCCCAGTTAGTATTCCCTGTATCTAAGTAGTCATGGGGTGAGAAGTAGAGTACTGCCATGGAACAAAACTTAGCTAAGAGGCAGAAAACAAAGAGCAGGAATAGCTGGTCAATTTTCATCATGGCAAAAGGTTACCAGCAGGGTTCCCAAAGGCTCTGTACTAGGAGAGAAGTTAAGTATATTTATTAATTCCCAGACAAAAACTATATTAAGAAGGTGGTCAGGTTGAGTGTATGTATGAGCAAATTAGGGTTTAAATACACATATTGCAGACATATTATAATTATCCCCAAACCAAGCATTATAAACCCAGGAAATTCAGAAGGAAGGTTTAATTTAAAAGAAGTCTAAATAAGAGAAGGTATAGAGATGTACAGTTAGGGCACCAAAAGAACCTCAATGCTGTCATGTAATGATGCTATAGAATAATCATAGTTATGATTACTGCATAATAGAGTTTGACTTTAACCTGAAGATTTTTTAAAAAATGTGCCCCATAAGTATCAGATTTCAGTGAGTTTTAACTTCATGGGAAGTTTGAAGAGTCTGAGTTTTAAGATCATGTGAGACCAACCAAAATGGTAAGAGGTTTAGAAAACCTGACATAGATTCATAGATTCATAGAAGGTTAGGGTTGGAAGGGACCTCAGGAGGTCATCTAGTCCAACCCCCTGCTTGAAGCAGGACCAATCCCCAGTTTTTGCCCCAGATCCCTAAATGGCCCCCTCAAGGACATATGAGGAAAGGTTTAAAAAAAGCTGGGCATGTTTAGCTTTGAGAAAAGAAGAGTGAGGGGGGGACCTGATAACACTCCTCCAGTATGTTATGGTCTGTTATAAAGAGGAAGGGGATCAGTTTGTCTCCATGTCCACTGGGCTTCATCTGCAGCAAGGGAGATTTAGGTTAGATATCAGGACAGACTTTCTAACTATCAGGGTAGTTAAGATCTGGAAGGGAAGACCAGCGGAGGTTGCAGAAACCCATCAGTGGAGGTTTTTAAGAATAAGTTCGACAAACACCTGCCTATTTATTCGGTCCTGCCTGAGCACAGAGGGCTGGACTTGGTAACTTTGAGATGCCTTCCAGCCCAACATTTCTAGGATTCCATGAAATACAAGGAACTCCTTTAGTGATGCAAAGCCATGTTATGCCACCTCTGTTATGTTATGCCACCTGTGTACTGCCTTTGCTTATGTAGTGGGCAGGCTGGGGACCTTGCAAACCACATGCTATTCCCTCAGATCTTTGGACTCCACAGCAGCTGGCATAACTTCAACCAGTCATGCTGCTGCTCTAGGTTGCACAGGGGCCATTTCAGCCACCCAACTGGCCCACAAATAGAGGAGCAGAAAGTTGGTTGAGAGCCACCTTCCCTTCAGCCCCATCTATGCCAAGTATAAAGTGAGCCCAGGGTTTCTCTTCAGCGCTTTCTGTTCAGTGCACTCTGCCAACAGAATTCTGGCTCTGTTCAGAGCTGCTGAACGGCCATATAAGTAGAATCCTTGGGAAACACCCAGTTACTGCAACAACAGCACTGCAGTGTCTTATACAAAAGGAAACATCAATATGTCACTTTCTAGTTTGTTTTCAGCACAATTCCTTCTTTTTGAATGTGTGTTGGTGTGTACCCAGGGCTGGAATGAATCAGCACTGCAACTTCAGCACCATATGAGTCCTCGCATTAGAGAACACCTCTGGATAATTTAATAGCCTAAAGAATTGCTGAAAGAAGAGAGACATTGCTGGCAGCCAGCATATCAGTTCAACTATTAATCGTTCCTCTTCTGTGGGAAGTCCCTTTTCAGTCAAAGCACGTGCCACTGTATTCCTGTTTACAGTGGCTCAAAATCTGTCGGTGTTCATGTGTCAAAAAGGGATAGTGTTGGCACTGGAGATGTGGAACAGGATATGCAGACAGCATACATCCGTGGAGTGTCAAAATTAGAGCTGGCTGAAAAATAATTGACGTAACTCACCTTTTTGTGGAAGTGAATCCATTTTTGATGGGAAGGTTTCACAGGTCCAGGATGGAATTTCTGGTCAGAAAGAGAACTACCCACTCCAGGATAGCTGATAGCACAGTGACTAGTACACTTGTCTAGCCCGTAGGAGATCCAGGTTCAAGCCCATACACCAAATCAGACAGAACAGGGAATTGAACCTATATCCCAGGTGAGTTCCCTAACCACATAGCTATTCTGGCACTTTGTCTCTCTCTTGTGGTCTTTGTTGTGAAAAAAATTCATTTCTTTTTAATTGCCCTTTTCTGTTCATTCTCTCTGAAGCACCTGGCATTGACCACGGTCAGAAAAAAGGATTCTGGGCCAGATGGTCTATTGGTCTGATGCAGGGTGGCCATTCTTATGTTTTGCATCAGAAGAAAACTAACTCTGAAATGTCTACATTTTATTTTAAATGTAATGTTTTCTGTTTCTAATCAAAGCATACCTAAGAAGAAGCAACAGTCCACAGGCACTTGGTGCAAAGACAAGCCAAATGCTTGAAGGCATAAACCAAATGAGTAAGCCTGTGAAATAAATCCCATGCTCAGTGGAAAGTTGAAGGATAACTCACTGCTCAATGACATGATGTGCAAATACTAAAGGATGCACATGTTGATGCTATACCCAATTCTCTCCCTTCTGTGTAATATCAGAAGTCAGACTAGATGATCTAATGCTCCCTTTTGGCTTTAAGACAAAGGGAGTGTCTCAGGATGTAGCTAGAAGTAGATCATAACAGCAGATTTTGCCTTTGTGATTGAGAGTCTAGAAATATAGCTGTATGAGATTTGGAGTGAGAAAACAGTTCAGTTCATACAGTGAATTTAGAGACATGCTGGATTGTGTGTGAGTGATTGTTCTTCTCTCCCTTACCAGTTGTCTAGCTGCCGTTTGCCTGGGAGAGAAAAGCTATTGGTGATGCTATGCACTAGAGCAATAAGGGGATGAATGGTGGGATAGTTGGACTCTCAGTCCTTGCTATCCTGGATCAGAACAATGGTTCATCTACCCAGTATCTGTTTTCCCAAGTGTGGCCATCACTAGATGCTTCAGTGGGAGGTGCAAGAAGTAGAATGTGGACAGAAATGGGATGAACTGCTCCCAAGGAAAGCTTCTTTATAGTTCTAACCCCTCCTGCTTCTGGGCATGATCCCTTTCAAGCCCCATTTTGCTATGTTCTTATTATTCAGGTCCTTTGGCTTCTACTGAATGCTTGGCTTTAGCTATCCCTTGTAGCAATGAGTTCCATGGGCTAATTGCGTGGAAAAAGTGTTTCCTTTCATCCGTTTGAATCTGCAACTTTTCAGTTTCATGGAACGTCACCCTGTGTTCTGAAAGAGGGTGAGCAGAAATATCCAATCTTCCTTCCCAATCTTGTAATTATGCATCTACTGATGTTCCTATCCCCAGATACCTAAACTGGCATCAGCTGATTTCTTGCAGTTACCTGTCAGCATTTCATGCAAGACCCAGCAAAATTACATATTGCAAAATATCTTACACCATCGTGTGATTTAGGGTCACTGCTGGTCAACTTCCTTATGCTAAGGTTATAGACCTAAATTCCTTATGCTAACTTCTTAAGCTAATAGCCTGTAGGCTCCTTGCATTACTGCTATTTCATACCTCTGTTCTCAAACTGGCTTAAAATCTATGCTGTTGTGGGGATATGAGATAGCTCAGTGGTTTGAGCATTGGCCTGCTAAACCCAGTGTCATGAGTTCAATCCTTGAGGGGGTCATTTAGGATCTGGAGCAAAAATTGGGGATTGGTCCTGCTTTGAGCAGGGGGTTGGACTAGATACCTCCTGAGGTCCCTTCCAACCCTGATGTTCTATTAGTCTATGTATCTGACAGGCAGCACTCCCCAGGATAGAGATCCCAAAGGTGGGAATTTGCATTCACCTCCCCTCAGGTATATCCTAGGAATCCCCCTCAACTTGATTGGTTCCAAAAGTTTCTTCTTGTCTGGCACATTGTTCAGAACAGTCCTCTGAAGCTCAGAACTCTTCCCAGCGTTTAGACTGGCCATATCTCACCACTAGACAAATTACATACAATACTCCTGGGGGAACTCTGTACCACTGTGTGTGCACAGATTTCTTTGCTTCCCTGCAGAAAAATGACTTTCTGACAGGGAAGCTGCAAAAGTAGTCAAGCACCACTCCCTAGCAGCGCAGGTACATCATTTCAGGCACTTGGAGCAGCCAGCAGAGAGGTAAATTATCGCAGGGCTGGGGACACCCCAGCCAGTGGCTCTTACCCTGAGCAGGTATCAGCTGCTAGTCCTGGATGGCCTGGAGGCAGGAGGGGACGGAACTTCCTCTTCCCCTGCAAGGAGTGCCTGGGGCTGTGTCAGACCCACCTCCAGAAACCTCCCCCAGCTGCAGGAAGCTCAGCATCCTCCCCTGCTTCCTGCCACCATTGCTCCTCAGCTGCGAGGGGAGAGGTCACTGTATGGGGACCTGCTACCCCATTTGCCCAACCCCTGTGCATCTGGACCTCCCATACCCAGACACCCCTGCCAAGCCTCACCACGTTCACCCAGAACCCCCCTAGCCTTCCATACCTGAACCCCACTGAACTTCAATCCCTGCAGCAGGAGCCCCCCTGCACCCAGACCCCCTGCCTCCAGACCCCCACTCCTGCACCCAGACCACTATCCACTGAGCTCCCTGCACTCAAATCCCCACCCTGACAAGCCCCACTGCACCACTGAGCCCCCACATCCAGACCCCCACACCACTGACCCCCAACTAGCTGTATCCAGACTCCCATCCCACCAAGCCCCACTCCCCCCGCAACCAGCCTTCCCTGCTGAGACCCCCACACTCATACCCCTCTGCTGAGCCCCAACCACCTTCACCTGGGAGTCCCTGCAGAGTCCCATCACCCCTGCACCTGGAAGACCCCCAATTAGCCTCTGTGCATCCATAGCCCCCACCACCACCACCTATATCCCCCACTGAGCTGCCTGCACCCAGATTGTCCCACACAAAATCCTCTCACCCCACACCTGGATTCCCCCAACACTGAGACCCTCCACACTTGGATCCTGCCTGGTTGGGCCTGCCTGTGCCAAACCTGGTGTGCCTGGCACAGAGGGGCAGGGCCCCAAGTGTTTCTGGGGCAAGTCCAGGTCTTGTGCTGTGTCAGGGTCAGGTGCAGGCTTACCACTGAGTCCATGTTCCAAAGGTGGGTGGGTGGGGAGGCTGCAGGGTGATCTCCCATCTTTGTACAGCCAGTGGCCTGTGCTCTCCACTGCCAGGCTGGAGCTGCTACGTTTATTTATTGACTAATAAAACTTGCAGAATTTTAAAATACTGTGCCCAGATTTTTTAATTTTTTGGTGCAGATTTTTAATTTTTTTGGCACAGAATGCCCGCAGGAGTAATACAATCCCACAATCATACATTCACTTTGCATTTAATACAATGGATTCCAGAGATACTTAACCCTATTCAATAAGGCTTTTCACTGATATTGCAGGAAGTTGCCCTCACACAATTGTCTCCATGTATAAATATGAGTAGTTACAAGTGGTCTGGTTGGGTGCCTGCAAAATGATGCAATTAGAATTTCAATGTCCTTGTTTATGCATTTTGAACAACTGGACTGACGCAAAAGCTCAGGCCCTAATTTATGGGCAATATTAATGAGAGTACTGGATGTAGAAAAATGAAATGCTAGGTTTTAAGTCCTATAGGGTCCATGTTTAACATTCTGAATCATATTTTTGAAACCCTTCCCAGGAAAGTAAATCAGCTGATCCAGCCTAGAAGAGTTTGCAAAATGTATTTCACTGCTGCATGCCTGTATTTCTAATTGGTTTTTATTTACTAACCCATGTCTCATGGGGTTAATAGTGGAGGTGGGGATGTGATTTTTGTCTTTTGTTTGTTTTAGTTGGTGTCTTTGAATGTTCTAATTTTATGTGCTTTATTTGTGGCTTTGTTAGAGTGGGATTAGTCATGCTGAATATGCTATTGTCAATTCTGGAATACTTTCAAAAGGTATGGTTTAGTTTCTTTAATTAAACCTTTAATTCTTCAGGTTTCATTTCTTTATGATGTTTTCTATTTTAGTGCAAGGAGGTTTTCTAAACATCCATTACAAACAGGTGTCTGTCCTTGTCTTACTTACTGATGACTAGGAAGTTGAGTCATGACTAATTTAATATCAGGGCTAGCTTCTAGGAACAAATGGACAAGATTGAACCATTTGGATCAGGCAGAGATATGAGATAGATGGACCGGTTCTAAGAAGTGGGATTCATGCCCCTATTTCTCCTCCACAGACACCAGGACAGGGAGGGCCAAAGTTCCTGGTTGCATTCCTGAGCTGGCTTTGAGAGCATCTAACAGCATTTTCACCAAATACAGCAAATACACCTGATTTTACACAAACAGCTGTCATAAATATAAAGGGAAGGGTAAACCCCTTTAAAATCCCTCCTGACCAGAGGAAAAATCCTCTCACCTGTAAAGGGTTAAGAAGCTAAAGGTAACCTCGCTGGCACCTGACCAAAATGACCAATGAGGAGACCAGATACTTTCAAAAGCTGGGAGGAGGGAGAGAAACAAAGGGTCTGTGTCTGTCTGTGTGATGCTTTTGCCGGGGATAGACCAGGAATGGAGTCTTAGAACTTTAGTAAGTAATCTAGCTAGGTATGTGTTAGATTATGGTTTCTTTAAATGGCTGAGAAAAGACCTGTGCTGAACAGAATGACTATTCCTGTCTGTGTGTCCTTTTTGTAACTTAAGGTTTTGCCTAGAGGGATTCTCTATGTTTTGAATCTAATTACCCTGTAAGGTATCTACCATCCTGATTTTACAGAGGGGATTTCTTTACTTCTATTAAAAGTCTTCTTGTAAGAAAACTGAATGCTTTTTCATTGTTCTCAGATCCAAGGGTTTGGGTCTGTGGTCACCTATGCAAATTGGTGAGGATTTTTACCAAACCTTCCCCAGGAAGTGGGGTGCAAGGGTTGGGAGGATTTTGGGGGGAAAGACGTGTCCAAACTACATTTCCCAGTAAACCCAGTTAGAGTTTGGTGGTGGCAGTGGAGATCCAGGGACAAAGGATAAAATTAATTTGTACCTTGGGGAAGTTTTAACCTAAGCTGGTGAAAGTAAGCTTATGAAGTTTTCATGCAGGTCCCCACATCTGTACCCTAGAGTTCAGAGTGGGGGAGGAACCTTGACAAGAGCTCTTGTAGTTTCTTATTCAGAGCCCTGTAAAAAAGGTGGAAAGACTCCTGCAGTAGAAAGTAGCTACAGCATTAGGCCTCATGCAAGTCCAGAGGCCTAAACCAGAGACTGTGAACCAAAGTCAGGCCATGTATTATAACAAATGCCTAGGAGTTCAGTGTATGGTACATGAACTTGGCACAGGTACCGCTAGCATTGCTAAAACACACTGAGCACGTAAACACGTTCCAGCAGGCTAGCACAGGGACCCCCCAGCCTAGCACAGGATAAGATGGTTTGACACAAGTGATAACAGGGACGTTCTGTTTCAAACATCAGGGGAAAGGTACAAGAAAAAGTAACAAATGTGTCATAAAACATGTAAGGTGGAATGTAAGTTGTTTATCCCAAATTGTTTGGCTCAGTCCATAAATGTTGGGGTACTTTGCCTTAACACTTCATCCAGCCTAAGGGGCAGCAAAGAGTCCCATCACTGACTGAGCTGAGTCCCTTGTAACCGGCGTACATGTGTTAGCCTACCTGTACCCATTGAGCCAGCCACTACGACTGTGCTTGTTAATAAACCTGGCCAAGCACCTTCACCACCAAACCAAGTCTGTAGTTTTCCCGGGCAGTTCTGTCAAGATCTGCTAAGGCAGCTACTTGCACCAGAGCAGGGACAGCATACACACACACAATAACTACCACTGACTTCAGTGGGCTTTGACTCAAGCCCATTCAGAAAGAGGATGGAATTTTCACAAACGCTCAGTGTTGGCCTAACTTTGCTCCCTTTCAGTGAGTGGGCATTTAACCATGGACTGAAACAGGAGCAGTTAAGAGCTTTTTTGAAAATCCTCCCCAGAGACTGTAAGATTGTGTCATGCGATTTGGATAAAGGCTCTTAGCATAAATTTGAATTTTGATAAAATACCACAAGATTTGCTCTCTGTTATTTTACAAACCCTCTATTTTAAAAAAAAATTATAGAATATTTGAAAAGTTATTTGTACTCTTTGTCTCTTTCCACCAGAAAAGCCACTGAAAAGGTGTTGGATGCTCAACACTCTTGCAAAATCAGCCACTTATTTAGGCGCACAAGTATGGATTTAGGAGCTTGACTTCCAGATTGGCCCAGTTTTCCAACTCAACAATCCAATAGAAACAGGAAATATATAACTATTGTGACAGGGTCGGACCAGATGGCTATAGGAGAGTAATTTTTTTTTTAAGCAAAAGATGGTTTTTTATTTGCATAACACACTTACAAAGTAAAAACAGCAGCATATGCAATGTGTAACACAGCAACCAATCACAACTGTTTTCTCATTAGCTTCAGGGGAGGGAAGTGTTCAAGCTTGCCTGGGCCCAGAGAGGGGAGGCTTCCTCGACTCTCATGGTCTTCCACCCTTCCGAGTTACCTGTGGCCCAGAGCGAGGGGGCTTCCTCGACTCTCGTGGTCTTCCACCCCTTCGAGTTACCTGGCGCCACGCCCAAGTGTCACCAACAATTCCCTCCTCTGAAAGCACCCAACAAGAGGGGAAGGCTGTGGGGTGGACAATCCGGAGAGGGGACGGGAGACGTGCACCCACGTGCAAAAGGACCCCTCTAAGATGGTGGTGTCTGCAGCAGCAATGGCTGGAGCTGGGGTCTGTTAGGATATAGATATTCAGGCCTATCTGTAAAGACCTGTACTCTAAGAATGTAGATGTATTCTTATCACTTGGCTAGTTATAGAGGTATAAAAGAAAGAATCAAAATCACTGTCTGCAGGTGTAAGGGCCTTCTCTTACTGTCACAATCTGAGGCCCTGTTCTTAGGCTAAGGCCTTTGGCTAAGCAACAGAGGCAGCCATAAACTGGGAAGCGACCGGTCACATCCTCACATTCCAAACTAGTCACACTGAAAGAAGGTGCTATTGGGCTGTTAGGAATACAATCCTGTCCTGATAATGCCTATCACCTCCAGAGAAAAGGAAGTGCCTAGAAAATGTAAAAGGAAACTTAGTTTGAGAGCATCCTGTCTGGCAAGAACTCACTTACCAATAGCTGGGATGTGAAATCCTCACTTCTGTATTGTTTTGTCATTATAATTCCTACTTTGCTATTGTTTGTCTGTATAATCTCTGTCTGGTTCTGTGATTGTTCCTGTCTGCTGTATAATTAATTTTGCTGGGTGTAAACTAATTAAGGTGGTGGGATATAATTGGTTACATAATCATGTTACAATATGTTAGGATTGGTTAGTTACATTTCAGGAAAATGATTGGTTAAGGTATAGTTAAGCAGAACTCAAGTTTTACTATATAGTCTGCAGTCAATCAGGAAGTGGGTGGGTGTGTCAGTGGGGGAGATGGGAACAGGGAATGGGGGTAAGGAAATTGAAATCATGTTTGGCTAAAGGGGGAGATGGGAACAGGGAATGGGGGTAAGGAAATTGGAATCATGTTTTGCTAAGGGCAGGAATGGGAACAGGGACACAGGTGTAAGGCTCTGTGGTTTCAGAGCTGGGAAGGGGGACACTAGGGAAGGAAACTGGAATCATGCTTGCTGGAAGTTCACCCCAATAAACATCGAATTGTTTGCACCTTTGGACTTCGGGTATTGTTGCTCTCTGTTCATGCGAGAAGCACCAGGGAAGGAAGTGGGTGAAGGAATAAGCCCCCTAACTCTGTCCCCCAATCAAAGAGTCAGACAAAGGGAACCGGTTGGGGACACTGAGCAGAGAACCCCGGAGAGCGCCCACCGCTCCTCAAAAGCATCAAGGGAGTCAGTGGACGCCGCCCAGAGGAACTCCGCCCGGATACATGAACGGACCGAGGATCGGAAAACGGCACCACAGTCACAGGAAACTCCATCGGCCAACCTCCTCTCTCTGGTTTTACAGATGGCTGTTTTAGCCAGGAGGAGGTTAACTAGGAGATCCCACGACTTTGTGAGGCCATGGATGGGGAAGGCATAAATAAAAAGGTGAGGGGAAAAATGCAACCAAAAACGTAATAGGAGATTTCTGAGGAGCTGGAACAGTGGCTGCAGCCTGGCGCACTCCAAATATACGTGCGCCAGGGTTTCCCTCACACCACAAAAGGGACAAGTATCTGGGATGGGGGTGAACCGTGCCAAGTACGTGCCCATGCTCCCAGCTCCATGAAGGAGCCGCCCACTGATGTCCCCAACGGGCCTCAGAACCAAGGTGGAATATAGGCTGGCCCACCAGGGCTGCACACCCTCCAAAGGTGGCAGAAGGTCTCGCCACTTTGTGTCAGGGCGGGACACTAGGGTGAGGGCGTGAAGGGTGTGGAGCACGAGCATGTATAGATATTTCCTTGGCGCGGTTTGGAAGTGTACCGGCTGCAGTTCATGCAGCCGGCTCGCAGTGAAGGGCTGAGGGGGGTCGATTGGGTCTGCTGGGCAGGGGTCCAATTAAAAGGTCCGGTGGGCCTGGGGTAGAGGATGGGCGGGGCGTGCCCTCGAGCAGGACCCGGTCGAGGTAAGCTCGAGCAGCGGGCGGCAAAGCGGCCTTCGCCTCCTGAAGTACGCTCCAGGGAGTGAGAGGACTGGAGAGCCCTATGGGCTGGGCGAGTGTCAGGGGATCCAGCCAGTCTCCCCGGTCATAGTCAAGGAGGTCTTCGACTCTTGTGACTTCTGCCAGGATCAAGCTCTGGTGCACCGAGCGGTACTCCGCCACCTACACACGGAGCTGGGGGTTGTATAGCAGGGCCTCCTCGATGAGATCTACCCCCTCGGTGGCCTCCATGGACCTGGTTGTTAAAAACAGTTTCCAAGTCTGGAGGAGGTCCTGGTAGAAGACCGGCAGCCCTGAGAGGTCTTGCGGAAGACCTCCCGGACGGACATAAAAGAGCTGCCAGTCATATCTGAGCCCTTGGATGCGGCGCAGGATGGTGTGCACCAGTGTGCTCCACGCCAAACTGCCTGCACATAGAGGAGCCTCTGTAGGGCCTGGAGGCAGAAGACACGGACCTGAGTGTGTAGACACTTCAGGCCCTGTCCTCCTTCCTTCAGGGGTAGATGAAGAACCTCTACAGGGGCCCAGTGCATTCCTGACCAAAAGAACCGCAGAATCAATGTCTAGAGGTTGGTCAGGAAACCTGGGGCCGGGACCAGGGTGTTGAGCCGGTACCAGAGCATGGACAGGAGTAGTTGATTAAGCACCAGTGCTCTCTCTCAGAGGGAGAGATATCGGAGTAGTCCCGTCCATTTCCGGAGCCGCTCTATCACCCTACCCTCTAAATTTTCCCAGTTTTCCGGCACAGAGGGATGCGTGGCAGAAAGGTAAACATCAAGGTAGAGCAGCGGACCCGCGCTCCACCGGATGGTCTGAAGCGCGGGTGGGAGGGAGCTCGCCTGCCGCCAGTCTCCTACCGCCAAGCCAGAGCTCTTGACCCAGTTGACCAGGGCGGAGGAGGCTGCCGAATAGATGGCCTGGCAAGCCTCCACCAGCGCCAAGTCACCAAGGTCCTGGATCACGAGGAGCATGTCATCAGCATACGCCGACAGGACCAGCTGCAGCTCCGGCTTCTGCAGCACAAACCCTGTCAACCTCCTGCGGAGGAGACAGAGGAAGGGTTCGATCACCAGAGCGTACAGTTGGCCCAAGAGGGGACAGCCCTGTCGTACTCCTCGCCCGAAGCTGACCGGTTCAGTCAGGGTCCAGTTGAGCTTAACCAGACACTCTGCAGAAGTGTACAGCACCCGGAGAAAACCCACAAACGGGTCCAAAGCCAAACACCTGCAGAGTGCTCAGGAGGTACCCGTGGTCCACCCTATCAAACGCCTTCTCCTGATCTCGGGACAGGAGGGCGAACGACAAACCGTCTCTACGTCCGAGTTCCAAAAGGTCCTGAACCATAACCAGGTTATTAAAGATACTGCGGTCCGGGACGGTGTCGGTCTGGTCTGGGTGGATCACGTCTGCCAGCACAGACCCTAGCTGCAGTGAGATTGCTTTCGCTACGATTTTGTAGTCCGTGCTGAGGAGCAAGACGGGACGCCAATTTCGTAAATCGCGGAGGTCCCCCTTCTTTGGCAATAAGGCGAGTACAGCTCGCCTGCACAAAAGAGGGAGGACCCCGCTCTGCAGAGACTCGGTCCAGACGGATGTCTCAAAACACGCGGTGGAACTCCACGGTAAGCCCGTCCATGCCTGGAGACTTATTAGTGGGCATACGACGGAGGGCTTCCGAGAACTCGGCCAGAGTGAGAGGCAACTCTAGCTGGTCTCGGTCGCTCGTGCTGACCATAGGAAGCTCCTCCCAAAGCACTCCGCAAGCGCTAGGGTCGGTCGGATCCGGGAAGAAAAGACTTGCGTAGAAGGCTCGGGCCCTCCCCCACATCTCCACCGGTTCCGTGAGGGGGTGCCGTCTTCTGCCAGTAGGCAGGTGATGTGTTTCTTTGCCCCCCTCATTTTCTCCAGGGCATAGAAGAAGTGGGAGCCGCGATCCATCTCCCAAAGGAGGTGGATGCGGGATCGAACAAAGGCGCCCCGGGCCCAATGGTCCTCGAGGGCCCGGAGCTCCTCCCGCTTCTCCCGGCACGCTCTGTAGAGGAGCGAGTCTTCGGGGCTGGCGGCCAAACACCTCTCCAGCTCTAAGACCTCCCGTTCCAACTGCTCTATCGCCGCATTTCTCTGTCGGCTGGTACCCTGGGTGTAGTCGCGGCAGAAAAGCCGGGCTCACACCTTCCCCAGGTCCCACCATCACCGCTCCAAGGGAAAGGTGCGCTGCTGCCCTCGCCAGGCCAGCCAGAATTCCCGGAAGGACGTCACGAAGCCTTCATCCTCCAACAGGTTGTTGTTAAAATGCCAATAGGCTGGCCCCGACCTTTCCGCACAGAGGGAGGCTGTCACGGTGGCTAGGTGATGGTCAGAAAATGGGACCAGCCAAATGCTGGAGGAGTGGGCTCGTGAGAGATGGAAGCGTGATAAATAAATGCGGTCCAACCGGGAGTGGCTCGACTGATGGGCTTCCATCTGGACAAAGGTGAACGTAGAAGTGTCATCTGGGTGGTGGTCACACCAGATGTCCACTAGGGAGTGATGTTCAACTATCTGCCGGAGGGTGTCCACATCGGCCGGGCTCTGCTCGGTCGCTGAACAGTCTCGCTCCTTGAGGGTGGTATTAAAATTCCCTCCCAGGACCAGGCACTTGTGAGGACCTAAGGTGCTGAGGAAAGCGGACGCCTGCTGATAGAATTGCAGCCGCTCCGGGCCCGATGTTGGGGCATAGACGTTAACGAGGTTAACCACAAGCCTCTCTATATGGACCCGGAGATGCAGCAGGCGACCTGGCACAGCCTCGGCGACCCCTAGCACCACGGGCCGTAGGTTGGGGAAGAACACGGTCGCCACTCCAGCCTGCCAAACCATGGAATGGCTAAAGTAGATCCTGTCCGCCCACTCCAGCCGCCAACTGTCTTTGGCGGTCAGATCCGTATGGGTCTCCTGCAGGAAAATCACAGAGTACCCTCCCTCCCGAAGGAAGGAGAGCACCTGGGGCCTGCGGAGAGCCATCCTACACCCCCGGGTGTTCAATGTTGCGATGGTGAGAGGTGTCATGGGGGGACCGGGGGGGATCCTCACTGGCAGGGACACTCGCATCCCCCAGCAGACCGCGCAACAGTCCTTGACCCATCCCGTAGGTGAGCAATTGGTCACGGAAGACGCGGACCCGCCAGTAGGCCGCAGCATCCTGCTTCCCCATCCCTTTACCGTCCCCCATGAGGGCCCTTGTGGCCCGGAGGATTTGAAAAAAAAAAACCCATCACTGGAGAGCAAGCTGTACCTTGTTGTGGGAGCCTCGGACATCCTCTAAAAACTTCCGCAGCTCTCCTCGCAGCTCATGCGGGGGTGGGGTTACAGTTACCCGATTGTTCCGTGGCGGGACCCTTGGTGCAGCCCCGGGGCTCACTAAAACAGATAAGCAGGGTGCAGATCCCCGACGGGGTGCCTGATGGGCTGGAGCTTCTAGGCCTGCCTCAAGCTCTGGGGCGATAGGGGGCAGTGGAGGGAAGATAGCAGCTCCTAATGGATAGGGGCAGGAGAACACAAAGGCCACTCTCTAGGGGTCATCAGTTGGGAAAGGGAAGGAGACAGCCCCGGGGGCAGCAATAACTTCGCAGGAGGTAGACTGGATAGGGGCAGGGGCAGGAGCAGAGGCGAGGTTCTGGGTTTTGGAAGGCAAGCAGCTGGATGGTGGCGCCTCCCGATCAGACTCGAGGGTTAAGGGGGTGGGGAGGGAGCTCTCATTGATACCGGGCGCGGGGTCTATGGTGGATTTAGCAGCCACAGCATCAGGAGGTGCATTATCTTCTGTTGGGCCCCCGCCCGGGAAGGACATTGATTGCTCTGCACGAATGGACTCGTGTCCCTGCTGTGTGGCACCGGCTGTCACCTGAGCAGACTCGGTGGTCGTCAGCGGGGTGCCATCAGTGGCTGGGTCAGTGGAGGAGTCCAGGGGCTCCTCGGAGGTGGGAGCAGAAGCAGCAGTTAGGGGGAGGGAGCATGGGGAAAACAGGGGGTGGAGTGAGGTCGTCCAAATCGTGGTTTGCTGGCAAAAGGTCATCCTCCCCTTGGGCAACTGGGGTCAGATCTAAGGCCTCGATCTCCTCGAACATGGAGGAGAGGACACTTTCCGTCGCCCCGGGGTTCTCCCCGCTGGCACCCGCCACGACAGTTGCCTCGGGGTTCACGGGGGCTTCGGGTAGTGTCAGGACAGAAGGGGCTTCCTTGAGGTTCTTGGAGGGGAGGGTCTCCCGTGGAGGGGAGACACTACCTTCCGGTGCTACCACGTCTTTCCCGGCTGCCACCGGTGGATGGGACGCACTTGTGGGCAAAGCGGAAGGTTCGGCATCAGTGCCCCCCTTCCTGGTCTTCTGGGAGCCCTCCGCCTCGGGTAGATGAGGCGGAGCTCGATCCTTCCACATGCCTTGCTTCCCCTGGACTAGGGCTCAGCCCTTCATGGCATCATCTGGGGGCTGGTTAGCAGGGGTCGTGTCAGGGGGTAAAGGCGATGGCTCAGGGCGATGGCTCAGGGACTTGTGGGAGGATGGTGGGGCAGCATAAGGGAGGGAGGATTCTCCCTGGGGCAGGCTCTCTCCCATGCCTGGTGGTATCTCTGCCTCCTCCATAGGCCCCGCCAGATTGTCAGCAGTGAGGGCGGGGCTCTCCCACTTGTCTGGGCGTTGTAGGGGAGGTGCCCCTTGGGCCTGAGCGGGAGAAGTGGTGGTCCGAAGAGGAGGGAGGGCGGGTTCAAGTATCTGGTGGCCAGGGGCATCGGCAATAATGGGGCCGATGTCCTGCCAGGTCTCGGGAATCCCAGATGCCCCTCCTTGCCGGGCTAAGGGGCAGTCCCTCCGGACTTGCCCTGATGCCCGGCAGAAGTAGCACTGGGCTTCCCCCGTGGAGAAATACACCCGGTAACGGGCCCCCTCGTGGGGGACTAGGAAGGACCCCTCGAGCGCCTCTCCATCACATGCTGCAGACGGCAGTAGAAGCTGCACTTGCCGGCAGAAGGAAAAATATGTGACGGAGGGTGGGGTCCTTGCAGCCCAACGGGAAAGGACTGATGGCAGAAACAAGTTTCCCAAGGGTGGAAAGGGCGGGTAACAAGGCAGCATTGGGGAGAAAAGGAGGGACAGAGGTCAGGGCCAGGCGGACACCCAGGTCCTCTAGCAGCTCTAGGGGGACAAACGCCCCCCCCCCCCGACCGCCAGGCCCCTCCCCACCACCTCCTGGGTGGCAGCCTCCGATGCTAAGAAGAAAACGACCTTCCCATACATTTTGGAGGCTGCCACAATGGCCGAGGGCCCCACCATCCTTGCCAATGCCTGCACGTAGGTCTCCACGTGGGGCGAGGCGGGCACCAAGAGGCATCGGACACCGTGCTTTCTTGTCATGGTGGGAAAGGGGCCCTGGCCGCTATTGATGGTGGCAGAGGGCGTGGGCGGGAGAGATGATGAGGCGGCAGGCAGGGGGACTGCCGCCGCCCAGGCATACATCCTGGGGGGTGAGGGAGGGACACCCGCAGAGCCGGTGATGGGGGCAGCAGGGAGGGATGCCGTGGTCGGTGGCGGGACCGCAGCAGTGGGGGTGGCCCCTGCCACGGAGGGCCTGCTGGTTTTAGCGGGGTCCTTCCCCTTCTTCTTGCCCTGGCCTTTCCCACCAGCTGGGGGGGCTCCCCTCGAGTCTGGGGAGGCAGTGGGCATGGCAGCGGCGGAGGTCACCCCAGTGCCCTCCATTGCCGATGCCCCAGCGGGGGCGGTGGCAGGTGGTTAACAGGAGTTGGGGTCAGGTAAAAAGGGACAGGCTGTGGGATGGGCAGTTCGGGGAGCACATGAACCACCGTACACTTGTCCAGAGAGTCCTGTTTGGTTGGCTGGTGCTTCTGGCCAACACGGTGGAATTAGGGTGAGCAGCTAAGTCCAGAGGCAGATGTTAAACAGCCAGCAATGACAGTGGAGGAGGCAGTTGTGAAGATGGTAGTGTGGGGGTTGGGAGGACACAGATGGATCAGGGGGCAGCTCTGTGCCACACCCCCTGTGTCCCTACAAACACAGTCATGACACAGTCAAGGCCTCCCCCCACACGAGAGCACAGTTCGAAAGTTACTCAGTCTTGAGCCCCCTCCACGGCGATTTGTAGATTCCCCGGGTGGTGTTCCTCTGGTAGATGGCTTTTTCTCTGTCCGTTCCGGGCTTTCTTTTTTGCAGCTGCAACATTCCAGGGATGCCGGAGCAGATGATAAAAGTCCTCTCAGCCAAATATGGGTCCACAAACAAACGGCAAGCGGCTAGGTCTGGGGCCTGGGGCCTTCCACTCCCCCGCTCCAGGGAGTGGGCCATCCCCCCCCCCCCCCAGGAGGGCAATTTCAGCTGGAGCGGCAGCAGCGTCCGAGGGCGGGTGTGGGGGGGGGCTAACAGCCAGCTGGCAGCCAGCCAGCACTCTACCAACAGCGGAGAAAGAAAAAAAACAACAAAAGGAAAAGAAAGGGGGGAGAGCATCTGGCCCAGTCAGGGGGGAAGCAGAGAGCAGGGGCAAAGAGCAAGGAAAGCCCAGGCCAGAGGGCAGCAGCAGGAGAGCAGGCTAAGTAGGTCCCTTTTCCATGGGTAAGGTAAGAGGGAAGATTTTTTTTTTTTTTTGAAACAGAAAGAAAGTTTATTGGTAACGCTTACAAAATTACCAAAGGAAACAAAACAACTATGCAGCAAAACAACGCAATCAGAAGGTATAACACAGCAGCTTTCAGGAGGGAGAAGTGTTCAGGCTAGCCTGGGCCCAGAGCGGGGGGGCTTCCTCGACACTCGTGGTCTTCCACCCCCTCGAGTTACCCAGTGCCGCGCCCAGTGTCACCGATCCTCCCTCTCCTGAGAGTGCCCGGTAAGATGGGCACGGCTGCGGGGTGGGCGGTTTAGGGGTGGGGGGGTAGACACCCATGTATTATAGGACCCCTCCTAGATGACAGGAATGATGGTATCCACAGCGGCAACGGCTGGGGCTGGCGTCTCTCGCTCTTCCCCTCAATCAAAGGGTCAGACGGAGGGAACCGGACGGGGTCACCGAGCAGAGAACCCCGGACAGCGCCCACCGCTCCTCGAAGGCATCAAGGGAGTCGGTGGATGCCGCCCAGAGGAACTCCGCCCGGATACGTGAATGTACTGAGGATCGGAAAACGGCCCCACAATCGCAGGACATTTCATGGGCCAACCTCCTCTCTCTGGTTTTATAAATGGCTGTTTTAGCCAAAGCTAGGAGGAGGTCGACCAGAAGATCCCGCGACTTTGTGGGGCCACGGATGGGGAGTGTATAGATAAAAAGGTGGGGGGAAAAATGAAGCCAGAAGCGTAATAGAATATTTGTGAGGAGCCGGAAAAGGGGCTGCAATCTGCCACACTCTAAATACACGTGCGCCAGGGTTTCCCTCACATTACAGAAAGGACAAGTGTCCAGAATGGGGGTAAACCGTGTCAGAAACACGCCCGTGCTCACAGCTCCGTGAAGGAGCCGCCAACTGATGTCCCCGACGGGCCTTGGGACCAAGGTGGAATACAGGCTGGCCCACCGAGGTTGCTCACCCTCCAAAGGTGGCAGGAGATCCCGCCACTTTGTATCGGGGCGGGACACCAGGGTGTGGGCGTGAAGGGGGTGTGAAGCGTAAGTGTATATAAGTATTTCCGTGGTGCAATTTGAAAGCTAACCGGCTGCAGTTCGTGCAGCCAGCTTGCAGTGAAAGGGTGAGGGGTTTGTTGAGATCTACGGGGTGGGGGCCCGATGGAAAGGTCCGGCGGGCCTGGGGTAAGGGATGGGCGGGGTGCGCCCTCGCACAAGGCTCGGCTAACATAAGCCCGAGCAGCGGGGGTCAAGGCGGCCTTCACCTCCTGAAGTACGCGTCGGGGGGTACGGAGGCTGGAGAGCCCCATGCGCCGAGCGAGCGTCAGGGGATCCAGCCAGTCTCTCCGGTCGTAGTCCAGGAGGTCTCCGACCCTCGTGACTTCCGCCAGGACCAACCTCTGGCGCACCGAGCGGGACTCCGCCACCTTGCACATGGAGTTGGGGATTGTGTAGCAGGGGCTCCGTGAGGAGATCTGCTCCCACGGTGGCCGCCACGGACCTGGTTGTTAGAAACAGTTTCCAGGTCCGGAGGAGGTCCTGGTAGAAGACCGGCAGCCCGGAGAGCTCTCGCGGAAAACCCCTCGGACAAAGATAAAAAAGCTGCCGGTCATATCGAAGCCCTTGGAAACGGCGCAGGAAGGCGTGCGCCAGTATGCTCCACGCCAAACTACGTGCACTATAAAAGAGCCTCTGCAGGGCCTGGAGGCGGAAAACGCGGACCTGAGTGTACAGACACTTCAGGCCCTGCCCTCCTTCCTTCAGGGGTAGATGAAGAACTCCAACAGGGGCCCAGTGCATTCCTGACCAGAAGAACTCTAGAATCAATCTCCGGAGGTGGGTCAGGAAACCCGGGGCCGGGGCCAGGGTGTTGAGCCGGTACCAGAGCGTGGACAGGACTAGTTGGTTAAGCACCAGTGCTCTCCCTCGGAGGGAGAGACATCGGAGTAGCCTCGTCCATCTCCGGATCCGCTCTATCACCCCGCCCTCTAAATTTTGCCAGTTCTCCGGCGGGGAAGGATGCGTGGCGGAAAGGTAAACGCCAAGATAGAGCAGTGGACCCGCACTCCACCGGATGGTCTGAAGTGCAGGTGGGAGGGAGCTTACCTGCCGCCAGTCCCCCACCGCCAAGCCAGAGCTCTTGACCCAGTTGACTCGGGCGGAGGAGGCTGCCGAATAGATGGCTTGGCATGCCTCCACTCGCGCCAAGTCGCCCGGGTCCTGGACCACGAGGAGTACGTCATCGGCGTATGCCGACAGGACCAGCCGCAGCTCCGGCTCCTGCAGCACCAACCCTGTCATCCTCCTGCGGAGGAGACAGAGGAAAGGCTCGATCGCCAGAGCGTACAACTGGCCCGAGAGGGGGCACCTCTGCCTCACTCCTCACCCGAAGCTGACCGGTTCAGTCAGGGTCCAGTTGAGCCTAACCAAACACTCCGCGGAGGCATACAGCACCCAGAGAAAACTCACAAACTGAGGTCCAAATCCAAACGCCTGCAGAGTGCTCAGGAGGTACCCATGGTCTACTCTATCGAACGCCTTCTCCTGATCAAGAGACAGGAGGGCGAACGATAGACCATCTCTCCGCCCGAGTTCCAAAAGGTCTCGGACTAGAAAGAGGTTGTCGAAAATGCTGCGACCCGGGACAGTATAGGTATGGTCTGGGTGGACCACGTCCGCCATCACGGACCCTAGCCACAGCGAGATTGCTTTCGCTACGATTTTGTAATCCGTGCTAAGGAGTGAGACAGGACGCCAGTTTCGTAGATCGCAGAGGTCCCCCTTCTTCGGCAGCAAAGCGAGCACCGCTCACCTGCATGACAGAGGGAAGACCCCGCTCTGCAAGGACTCAGCCCAGATGGTGACTAGGTCTGGGCCGAGAATGTCCCAGAACGCGCGGTAAAACTCCACGGTCAGCCCGTCCATGCCCAGAGATTTATTGGTGAGCATGCGACGGAGGGCTTCCGAGAACTCGGCCAGGGTGAGAGGCAGCTCTAGTCAGTCTCGGTCGCCCACGCTGACCGTGGGGAGTTCCTCCCAGAGCACCTCGCAAGCATCAGGATCGGTCGGGTCTGGGGAGAAAAGGCTTGTGTAGAAGTCACGGGCCCTCCCACACATCTCCTCCGGATCCGTGAGGGGGGTGCCGTCTTCCGCAAGAAGGCAGGTGACGTGTTTCTTGGCCCCCCTCGTTTTCTCCAGGGCATAGAAGAAGCGGGAGCCGCGGTCCATCTCCCGAAGGAGGCGGATGCGGGACCGAACGAAGGCACCTCGGGCCCGGTGGTCCTCAAGGGCCCGGAGCTCCTCCCGCTTCTCCCGGCACGCTCCGCAGAGGGACGGGTCCTCGGGATCGGCGGCCAGGCGCCTCTCCATATCTAAGACCTCCCGTTCCAACTGCTCTATCGCCGCATTTCGCCGTCGGCTGGTGCCTCGAGTGTAGTCACGGCAGAAGAGCTTGGCGCGCACCTTCTCGAGATCCCACCATCGCCGCACCGAGGGAAAGGCACGCCACTGCTCTCGCCAGGCCAGCCAAAACTCCCGGAAGGACATCACAAAGCTCTCGTCCTCCAACAGGCTGTTATTAAAGTGCCAATAGGCCGGCCCCGGTCTCTCTGCACGGAGGGAGACCGTTACAGTGACTAAATGATGATCGGAGAATGGGGCCGTCTGAATGGCGGAGGAGTGGGCCTGTGAAAGATGGAAACGGGATAAGTAAATACGGTCCAACCGAGAGTGGTGTGACCGATGGGCCTCCACCCGGACAAAGGTAAACGTGGAGGTGTCATCTGGGTGATGGTCACGCCAGACGTCCACTAGGGAGTGATGGTCAACTATCCCTTGGAGAATATTTGCAGCGGCCGGACTCGGTTCGGCCCCTGAGCGGTCCCGTTCCTCGAGGGTGGTGTTAAAGTCCCCTCCCAGGACCAGGCACTCATGCGAATCCAGGGTGCCGAGAAAGTCGGACACCTGCTGATAAAATTGTGGCCGCCTGGAGCTCATTTGCGGGGCATAGATGTCAACAAGATTAACCACGAGCCCCTCCATACGGACTTGAAGGTGCAGCAGGTGGCCCGGCACGGCCTCATTGACCCCTAGCACCTCAGGCCGTAGGTTGGGGGAGAACAGGGTCGCCACTCCAGCTTGCCAGGTCGCGAAGTGACTAAAGTATACCCCGTCCCACCACTCCAGCCGCCACCTATCCTCGGCGGCTGGGTCCGTATGGGTCTCCTGCAGGAAAACTACAGAGTACCTTCCTTCCCGAAGGTAAGAGAGCACCTGGGACCTGCGGAGAGCCATCCTACAGCCCCTGGTATTCAGGGTCGCAATAATAAAAGGCGTCATGCGGAGGGCTGGGGGGGTGGGGGCCTCGTATTGGCGGGGGTATTCAGGGCCCCCGGTGGGTTGCACAGCAACCCGTGACCCATCCCGTGGGTGAGTAGATCGCGTCGGAAGCTGCGGGCTCGCTCGTAGGCCGCAGCACCGCGCCTTCCTTGCCCCCTGCCCTCCTTTATAAGGGCCTTTGTGGCCTGGAGGATTTGATCAAAGTCCCCCCATAGCTGAAGAGCCAGCTGTGCCCTATCGCGGGCGCCACGGGTGTGCTCTAGGAACTTCCGTAGCGCATGCCGCAGCTCATGGGGGGGTGGGGTTACAATTCCCGAGGTATTCCCTGATGGGCCTCTTAATACAGCCTCGTGGTCCGCTAAGGCGGGTAGACAGGGTGCGGACCACCGACGGGGCGTCTGACAGGCTGGGGTTATTAAATTCATTCCACGCCTTGGGGTGGAGGGGGATGGCAGGGGAAAAATTGCCACTCCTAATGGGTCGCGGCTAGAAAGTGCAAAGACTGCTCCCTGGGGGGAATCTGCGAAAGGCGGAAAGGAAATGACCCCAGGGGTGGCATTAACAGTGCAGGAGGTGGGAACTTGGGCAGGGGCAGGGGTGGGGACAGGGGCAGGGGTAAGGTTCTGGGGTGCAGGAGGCAAGCAGCTAAAGGAAAGTGCCTCCTGAGCAGAGTCAAGGGTTAAGGGGTAAGGGAGGGGGCTCCCAATAATGCTAGGTGCTGGCTCCATGGTGGTCTTAGCGGCCATGGCATCAGGTGGGGGACCACCTTCTGCAGGGTGCTCACCCGGGAAGGCAATTAGGGGGAGGGAGCATGGGGAAAGGGAGGCTGGGGTAAGGCTGCCCAGCTCGAGGCCAGCCGGCAGCAGATCATCCCCTCCCTGGGTGACCAGGGTCAAATCTAGGGCCTCAATCTCCGCGTACACGGGGGAGAGGCCAATTCCTGCCACCCAGGGGCCTCTCCTATAGGGCCCGCCTCAACGGTCGCCTCGGGGTCCACGGGGGGTTCGGGTAGTGTCCAGGCAGAAGGGGCGTCCTCAGAAGTCTCGGAGGGGAGGGTCTCCCGTGGAGGGGGGATTCTGCCCTCCAATGCCAGTCCATCTTCCCCTCCCGACACCAGCGGATGGATCTCGCTCGTGGCCGTGGCGGGAGGCTCGATAGCAGTGCCTCCTTTCCTGGTCTTCCGGGGGGCTTAGGGTTAGGGTGGATTCAGCGGAGCTCGAGCCTTCCGCTTGCCTCGCTTCCCCTGGACTAGGGTCCAGCTCTCCATAGCATCATCTGGGGGCTGGTTAGCAGGGGTTGTGTCAGGGGGCGGAGGTGATAATTTAGAGGTTCGGGGAGGTAGCGGTGAGGCAACATGAGGGGCGGGGGTTTCTCCTTGGGGAGGGCCCTCTCCTATACCCGGTAATATCCTTGCCACACCCTCCTCCATAGGCTTTGTTGGATTGGTACTAGCAAGGGTGGAACTCCCTTGCTCGCCCGGGCGTTGTAGGGAAGGTATCTCTTGGGCCCGGACGGGAGCAGCGATGGGTCGAGTAGGAGGAGGGTTGGTTTCAGGTGCTGGGCAGCCAGGGGCGTCGGCAGTGACGGGGCCGATGTCCTGCCGGGTCTCGGGGGTTTCGGGTGCCCCTCCCCCCCGGACCAAAGGGCAGTCTCTGCGGACATGCCCCGCTGAACGGCAGAGGTAGCACCGGGCCTCTCCGGTAGAATAAAAGACCCGATAGCGGGCTCCCTCGTAGGGGACTAGAAAGGACCCCTCGAGCGCCTCTTCATCACGCGCCCCTGCCGGTGGTAGAAGCTGCACTTGCCGGCGGAACGAAAAAATGTGACGGAGGGTGGGGTCCTTGCAGCCCAACGGGAGAGGGCTGATGACAGAGACAAGTTTCCCCAGGGTGGAAAGAGCGGGTAACAGGGCAGCATTGGGTAAGAAGGGAGGAACGGAGGTAAGGACGAGGCAAACGCCCAGGTCTTCTAACGGTTCTAGGGGGACAAACACCCCCCCCAACCATCAGGCACCTCTCTACCGCCTCCTGGGCGGCATCCTCCAAGGCTAAGAAGAAAATGACCTTCCCATACATCTTGGAGGCCACCACAATAGCCGTGGGTCCTACCACCTTCGCCAACGCCTGCACGTATGTCTCCACGTGGGGCGAGGCGGGCAGCAGGAGACAACGGACGCCGTGCTTCCTGGTCAAGGCGGGGAAAGGGCCTCGGCCACTGGTGATGGTGGCGGAGGCGGGGGGGGCGAAATGACGAGGCGGCAGGCAGGGGGGAGCCTGCTGCCGCCCGGGCATACGTCCTGGGGGCTGGGGGAGGGACAATCGCAGAGCTGGTGGAGGGAAACGCAGGGAGGGGTGCCACGGTTGATGATGAGGCCGCAGCAGTGGGGGCAGCCCCTGCCATGGAGGGCTCAGTGGTTTTAGCGGGGCCCTTTCCTTTCCACCCGCCCTGGCCCTTCCGGCGAACCGGGGGGGGGGTTTCCTAGAATCTGGGTGGGCGGTGGGTGCAGCAGCAGCAGCAATCACCCTGGTGCCTCCTGCTACCGGTGCCCCAGCAGGGGGGGTGGCAAGTATCTTGACAATAGTGGCAGGGGGAGGACCTTGGGGGTCGGGCAGGGGTGGTGGTGGGGGAGGGACAACTAATTTTGTTAAAGCAGTCTCGCCCCTCTCGTTCCCCGCCATTGTGAGCAGGGAGAGACAGGGAGACACCGGAAGGAGGAGGGGAGAGGGGAGAAGCGGAGTAGCCCCTCCTTCCGCTAGGCTGCGGGCGGGGAGGGGGGGAATGCCGAGGGGATTAGACTGGGGGAGGGGGGGAAGAAACAAAATCGGGGTCCGGTAATAGGGGCAAGTTGTGGGATAAGCAATCCGGGGGGGGTGGGGTGCAGACCCACACACATTTGTCCAAAGAGTCTCGGTTGGTCGGCTGTTATGTCCGGTCTGGAAGGCAAAGTTCAAAGCGAACAGCTAGATCCGAAGGGAGATGGCAGGTTGCCAACAGGGACCGACGGCGGGGGGGCCGTGACAGTTGTAATAATGATGGGGGGGTAGGGGCACCGATGGATTGGGGGTGGGGGTCTCCACGCCACACCCTCTGTGCCGCCACAAACGCAAGTAATCACAGTCAAACTCCCCCCCACGAGAGTATAATTCAGAAAATTACTCAGTCTTACGGCCCCCTTCACGATGATTTATAGCTCTCCCGAATTATTTCTTCTGTCTGCTGAAATCTTCTTCTCCGGCTGTGTTGGCTGTGTTCCAAGGCTTCCGGCATGTTAAGAATGTTGTAAAGTCCGAGCTGCTGGCAAAACGGCTGGGTCTGGGGGTTTCCACTCCCCTCTCCGGACAGCAAATCGGCAATCTTCCCCCCCCCTCCTCCGGGGGCTCAGCTGAGGCAAATAGCTGCGCCCGAAAGCAGGTGTGGGGGGGGCGGGTGCTGGCAAAGGACGTAGACGGGAAAAAAAAAAACAAAGAATCAAGAAAAAACAAAAAAGCGTCTGGCCCGGTCGGGGGGGGGACTAAGGCAGGTGCAAAAAGTAAGAAAAATCCGGGCCAGGGGGCTTTAGGAAAGAATAGAAAGCAGATAGCTGAGGAGCAAGCAAAAGACGTTCCGTTTCCCAACAGGGAAGGTTCCAGAACAATTGAGAACCTTCTGAAGACAATTAAGACAGGCTGATTAGAACACCTGCAGCCAATCAAGAAGCTGCTAGAATCAATTAAGGCAAGCTAATCAGGGTACCTGGGTTTTAAAAAGGAGCTCACTTCAGTTTGTGGTGTGCGGGTGAGGAGCTGGGAGTAAGAGGCACTAGGAGCTGAGAGTGAGAACATGGACTGTTGGAGGACTGAGGACTACAAGCATTATCAGACACCAGGAGGAAGGTCCTATGCTGAGGCTAAAGAAGGTGTTGGGAGGAGGCCATGGGGAAGTAGCCCAGGGAGTTGTAGCTGTCACACAGCTGTTCCAGGAGGCACTCTAGACAGCTGCATTCCACAGGGCCCTAGGCTGGAACCCGGAGTAGAGGGTGGGCCCGGGTTCCCCCCAAATCCTCCCAACTCCTGGTCCCCCCAAATCCTCCCAACTCCTGGTCAGACACAGGAGGAGTCGACCTGGACTGTGGGTTCAGAAAAACGGCCGAGATGAGGGCTGCCGTGAAGCTCCAAGGCGAGCAAATCTGCCAGTAAGTGCAAGACCCACCAAGGTAGAGCAGGAACTTTGTCACACTATATACAAGAAGGATGTGGAAAAACTGCCGTCCAGTGGAGGGCAACAAAAATGATTAGGTGACTGGAACACATGACTTATGAGGAGAGGCTGAGGGAACTGGGATTGTTTAATCTGCGGAAGAGAAGAATGAGGGGGGATTTGGTAGCTGCTTTCTACTCTGAAAGGGGGTTCCAAAGAGGCTGGATCTAGACTGTTCTCAATGGTAGCAGATGACAGAATGAGGACTAATGGTCTCAAGTTGCAGTGGGGGAGGTTTAGGTTGGATATTAGGAAAAACGTTTTCACTAGGAGGGTGGTGAAGCACTGGAATGTGTTACCTAGGGAGGTGGTGGAATCTCCTTCCTATGAGGTTTTTAAGGTCAGGCTTGACAAAGCCCTGGCTGGGGTGATTTAGTTGGGATTGGTCCTACTTTGAGTAGGGCGTTGGACTAGATGACCTCCTGAGGACCCTTCCAATCCTGATATTCTATGATTCTATGAACTAGTTTAAGTGTTATAAACATGAAAAAATGACTGAAGATAATTTTCCCACCAATAGTGATTTTTCAGCTTTAAAGTGAGATATTCAAGACCTTTGAAGGCTAGAAGTCTGTGGTGCATGTCCTGCTGGAAAGCAAGAATTCTGACTTTCCAATGGTACAAAACTCCTAGTTCCAGCCCTGGTGGGTCATGCGATATCATCTTAAATCCATCCTTAGTGCAAGACAGAGTTTAATCTTTTAAATCAATGAAAGTGACCCCTATGATCACCCTAGGACTTGGGCCAATCTAATTTTGAGGGGGAACTCCACATCTGGAGAGGTGTAGATGGAAACATTTCTCTAGTAGCTTGACTTATTTTTAAATGGCACTGTCTGAAGCTGTGCAGAGGTTTGGAATGGTATAATAAATCCTCACTTGAACTCTTCCCATCTCCTCCTGGAAGTCAAAGGTGCACACTCAATGGAATTTATCACCAATGTGACATAGCAACATATGTTTGTGTTCTGAGTAGGGAGAAAAAGTATATTACAGCATTTCTAAAGTAATTACATTATCCACCCACTTCTCTTGGAGTTGGTTTTGTTTTATTGCTTTTTCCATCACATACAGTTGTGTTTTTGTCAGACGGTTTCTGAGTTAGGAAAAAGGAATGTCAAGTTGATATGTGTCAAGGGAGACAGAATATTAACTATGCTCTTCAAGTCCTAATGAATAAGATCAAAGATACATTTTTAAAGTTTCCATAGTTCTATAAATGATTTAATCAGATGTTAAATCATAGCCTATGCCTGGCAAATGGTCCCATAAACTCTTCAGTTCATAATTCTTCTGTCGAAGCTTTGATTTAGTTTATGACAGGTGCTATGTTAATCCTCACAGAAATCCTGATAGGTAGCATGGGATCTGGAAATGCAATATAAACTGATCTTTTAAAAGAAATTGCAGACAACTTGTCAAAAGAGAGAGGCTTTTCAATGACGCGCAGTGTAACTGGGCAGATCACAACAACTCCTATTCTCCAGACATCACAGTGATCATGGACATTCACAAAAATGGTCAGGTCAAGGTGGAAGCCCAGCTCTTTGCAACAACAACCCAAGAATAGTGTCTCATTCCTGAGACTAGAAGAAAAGAGAAGACAAGGAAGAATGGAGAAAAATTGGGAAAAATAGAGAGAAAAGCTTCCAGATACATCCCTTTAAGGGGGCAGTTCCTCAACAGATGTAAATTGGCACGGCTGTAATGAATTCAATAAAGTTACATCAGTTTACATCCACTAGGAATTCTGTTTTGGTGCTTACAAGGTAGAGATGGAAATACAATCTGACTTCTTGTCTTCTGAAATAATTGCCATTAGCACTCAGCTATTACAGCAATGAGTGCATTATAAACAGATTAGACTAAACTACTATCCAGTGGGTTTTCTTGAGCAACCATGAAAACTTTGAAACTAGTGGATGAGAACTGTTATCTCAAAGGACTCTGGAAAACCAATGTTCTGTAGCCGGGAAGCTTATAAGGACTTGTACACAGAGAGAAATTGTCCAGCATAGCTATAGTGCAATAATATGCGATTGCTATAGTGATATCCGTATAACTCTCATATTGACAATTTAATATGGAAGAAAAATAACTATGTTCTGGAGTAATTACTCCAGTCTGAAAGAGGAGAGAAGGTTGAGAACATGCTTTTGCCCTGACT
This sequence comes from Caretta caretta, assembly GCF_965140235.1. Classification (NCBI taxonomy): domain Eukaryota; kingdom Metazoa; phylum Chordata; order Testudines; family Cheloniidae; genus Caretta; species Caretta caretta. Next base: position 15,376,380 of record NC_134209.1, read on the forward strand.
AAGGTTTAAAAAGCAAAATCAGTCGATTCACTTTTTTTAAAGAAAAGCCACACACACACATATTTTTCCAGTGTGAAAAAAGTAGATTTCTTTTAACTATCAACTAAAAATAAAAAAGGAAAAAAGCATTACCTGGAAACACACAGACATGACAGCAATTGATTCAGCTCATTAATATAAACTGACAATTAATGACAAAAAAACACTTCCTGTGCAGGATCGCAGGGTGGGAAGGGGTGATGGGAGAGTCAGTTTCATGACTGAGAGATGGTTTCTCATTATTAGGTCTGTGGAAACTGCAATGGAGAGGGGGTAAGAGGCCAGGTTCCCTTGCGCCTCATAAATCTACATGCAGAGCGAGTGAAAACCACAATAGCAAGTTTGGTGGGAATTCTTCAAATATTTTACTGATTTTTCAAAAACCAGTTGGAATTTCAAACTTTTGACAATTTTTTTGACCAGCAAAAGATTTCAACCAGCTCTACAATTGGTTTAGTGCCACCCCCACCCTGCCCCGTCACCCGCAAAGGAAAAAAAAAGGTTGACAAAACTCATTGTCAGGTTTATTTTTAATCACAGTTGGAATTTTCAACTAAAAGATTTCTAGAACACTTGACATTTGGAGCATTTCCACCAGTTCTGCCTCAGAGAAGACTCTTGAGCCAGGTCTGATGCTGTTCTCAGATCCCCATCTAACCCACACCATCCGCACACATACTGCTTTCCTCCAATTGCAATCTCTTCAGGCAGCAGGTGTCCTGGCCTCCCTCCCTAGCCACTGAGGCGAGGTGGCCTTCTTTGCACTCCTCCAGCCCTTCAAGCCGTGCTGCCACCCGCAGTTCCGCAGAGACGGAGCAATGCCACCCCAAAGCTCCTTCAGGGGCAGGAACTTGAAGCACAGCAAAATCATGCAGCTGGCATCCAGCCACCCCTTCATGGCCGGAGGTCACTCTGCCGCACCCTGCCTCTTTCCCCCTTGTCAGGGCGCTTCAAGAACTCATAGTTAACTGATGACCCACAAGGGGTCCCATTTATTTAGTCCTCTGATACCTGCTAGCCCTCTAAGCCCCAAGCAGTTCAGTGTCTCTCTCCTGGTTAACCCAAAACAACACAAACTCACTCAGTCTTCATCCCAGCCAGACTTTCCAGCTTCTCCCTACTTGGAAGGGTTTCTCCCAGGTCTCCCTGCCTGGAGAGCTTTCTCCCACTGGCTCCTGCTGCTCCAGCTTCTCTCCCTGCTGACTTAGGGCCTTGAAGGAGCCTTCTGGCTCCCTACTACTGCTACAAACCTTGCTCCAGTTTCTTGGGCTTCCCCCCTTTCATGCTCTTTTTATCCTGGGATCACCTGATTCAGCCCAGGAGGGGCTCACCCTGTAATCAGAGCTGCATTAGCACCAGCCTATTGGTAAGTTGCCCTGTTACATGCACCTTTCTCCCCCCAAAAGGAGGTGAGTGGCAACAGGTAAGTGTGGCTACCTCCGGTTCTCCAGGTACTTTGCCAGGCAAACCCACTCGGGATTGTGACGGGTCTTCTGACACAGCTAGCTGGCAGCAGGTTCGTTCCCACTTCACAATCTTCCCCGCTCCCCAAAGACACAGTGCTTAAAGCAGAAAGAGGAGGGAAGTTCTCATTGCATGGACCAAGCAGGAGGGCGAGCTGCTCTCTGAAGCCAAAGAGAAGAAAAGGAGCCCTCCCACTACCATGGAAGGGAAAGCCCTGAGTTTACCCTTAGTATGCAATGAGAGGAGAGTGTCCCATGCCACTTGAGAAACTGAGGGAGAGCAAAGAGGGATATGTGACTTCTAAGACCAGAGCAGTCTGCTTTCCTCACCTACCTGAAGAGATCAAAATGTAAGTAAGGAGGAGAGCTCTCAGCCTTGTGAGTCGGAGGGTCACTTGTGGGGAATAGCCAGGGGCTGTTCTAGCTTACATCGAGGTCCATTAAAGCCCCTGAACCCATAGAGAGCAAGGGTGATGGAAAGTTCCCTTTGCTACCGCTCTCCTTGGGCTGCGTTTCCAGGAAGCACGGCACAGAATCTGACCCAGCAGCATTAGTATAGGAAGGTCCCACTGTCTGTATTTTTTCACTGCACCTGAGTGTTCGATGATACGGTGTGCATCTCAAACTTTCCTGAGTCATCACGGTGGGGCCAAGTTTATGTGAATAATTGTCAGAGGATGAGTTGAAATTGCAATAAGCAGCCTGTATGGGAAAAGAGGATTTCTGCATCAAGTAATATATTTGTGTTTCCTGGGACAGGAACGGTTGACATCCATCCCTTGTCACAAAGTAACATGCATCAACAAATGTAATTTTAAAACTATTATAATGCTGCCAAATACATTAAAACAAAAGGACACGGGATATATATATATCCACCAGAAGAGTTAGATTTCCTGAGTGGTTCAGCATTATCAGAACTGTCAATTCAAAAATAAAACTTGTCCAAATTGTCCCTGCAATATAATAAAACTGTGACAGGAATACACAATAGCTAGTAAATTAAAAAAGAAACCCACTAGACACAATAATCATTGACATATCCTACCAAGCCAGCAACAAAATGTACCAAGATTACCAAAAACAGTATCACAGTATCCAATATCGCTAAAAATCACGTCACATCAATTATTAAATACAAAGTCCAAACTAAGCAAAGAGCAGCATTCATTTAATATAAAAGTTTAGAGTGGCTAAAATCGAAAGGAGGGAGAAAATCCCAGAAAACAGATGATTATTTGCTCTTACCTTTCTTTGTCTGGGGTTTGGATGCCTGGCTGACCAAAAAGACTCATCTCAGTCTTCAGAGTAGCAGCCGTGTTAGTCTGTATTCGCAAAAAGAAAAGGAGGACTAGTGGCACCTTAGATACTAACCAATTTATTTGAGCATAAGCTTTTGTGAGCTACAGCTCACTTCATCGGATGCATTCAGTGGAAAATACAGTGAGGAGATTTATATACACACAGAACATGAAAAAATGGGTGTTTATCATGCACACTGTAAGGAGAGTGATCACTTAAGATAAGCTATTAACAGCAGGAGAGTGTGTGTGGGGGGAGAAAACCCTTTGTAGTGATAATCAAGATGAGGCATTTCCAGCAGTTAAGAAGAACGTCTGAGGAAGGGGGGGGGGGAATAAACAAAGGGAAATAGTTTTACTTTGTGTAATGACTCAACCACTCCCAGTCTCTATTCAAGCCTAAATTAATTGTATCCAATTTGCAAATTAATTCCAATTCATCAGTCTCTCGTTGGAGTCTGTTTCTGAAGTCTTTTTGTTGAAGAATAGCCATTTTAGGTCAGAAATCGAGTGACCAGAGAGATTGAAGTGTTCTCTGACTGGTTTATGAATGTTATAATTCTTGACATCTGATTTGTGTTCATTGATTCTTTTACGTAGAGACTGTCCAGTTTGACCAATGTACATGGCAGAGGGGCATTGCTGGCACATGATGGCATATATCACATTGGTAGATGTGCAGGTGAACGATCCTCTGATAGTGTGGCTGATGTGATTAGGCCCTATGATGGTGTCCCCTGAATAGATATGTGGACACAGTTGGCAACGGGCTTTGTTGCAAGGATAGGTTCCTGGGTTAGTGGTTCTGTTGTGTGGTGTGTGGTTGCTGGTGAGTATTTGCTTCAGGTTGGGGGGCTGTCTGTAGGCAAGGACTGGCCTGTCTCCCAAGATTTGTGAGAGCGATGGGTCGTCCTTCAGGATAGGTTGTAGATCCTTGATGATGCGTTGGAGAGGTTTTAGTTGGGGGCTGAAGGTGATGGCTAGTGGCGTTCTGTTATTTTCTTTGTTGGGCCTGTCCTGTAGTAGATGACTTTTGGGTACTCTTCTGGCTCTGTCAATCTGTTTCTTCACTTCAGCAGATGGGTATTGTAGTGTCAATCTGTTTCTTCACCTTTTCTTCATCTCAGTCTGTTTAGTTTATCCCATAGAAGGTTAAGAGGTGACTTCATCATGGTCCACAAGTACACATAGGGGAAGAGATTTCTGATTGGAGGTAGTTCTTTGATTTAGCAGAAAAAGGCATAAGGAGATCCAATGGTTGCAAGCTGAACCTAGACAGGTTCAGACTAAAAATAAGACACCAATTGTTTATAGGGAGGGGAATTAACCATTGCAACCACTTACCAAGGACTGGATGGACTCTCCATCTCTTGAAACCTTTAAATCAAGACTGGATGTCTTTCTAAAAGATGTGCTATAGCCCACACAGAAGTTATAGGCTTGATGCAGACATTTCCACCTGAAGTTCTCTGGCTTTTGTTATATAGGTCACACTAGATCATCATAATGGTCCCTTATGATTTTTGTTTTGTTTCATTTTGTTTTTTGGTAATGTATGAATCTGTGAATTTTTGCATTCAGGAGAAACAAGCAGGTATTTTCCCTACAGAAAATACTTAAGGGGCACAGGTCATCTATGCCACATGCTGTAACCAATAATGGAGCTGATAGTAAAATTCCACATCCCTGGGTTAAAGGCACCGGCTCTGCTGCCTGAATCATAAGAAAATGAAGGCGTAAGTCTTGAGGCAGTATTTCTTCAGCAGTATAATGCCTAAGGCATGAGCCTGTTAACACTGGGCCTGACTGAAGTCAGTTAGAATCTTTTCATTGACCTCAGTGGGTTTGGATGAGGCCCACTGAAGTCTATGGAAAAACTCCTATTGACTTAAATGGAGTCCAGATTAGTATCTAAAGCTTTCTCTGGTTCTTGGTGCCTCTTGCCTTCACACAGCACTAGGTTGAGAAAAGGGCCTTCGGATGGGTTGTTAGACAGTCTTACTCCATTTTAGAAGCGCAATATTCTGTTTCCTAACATATGTGTTTATTTTTAAAATACTATTAAACTGAAATACAATCTAAACCCAGAACGTCCCTGGGCCCCCAAGTGTCCTAGAGTTGATGGGACTGCCTTACTTTGGGGCAAGCCAATCTATATCTTGGCCCATTGTAAAGGTGGAGCTCGCTTTTTGACACTGTCCTCCTACTTGCCCTGCTGTACCAAAGCAAGGGATATTTTTGTATCTTTGACAAATGCTGGAGACTGTCACCCACACCCCTGTGCGACAAAGCTTAGAATAGATGTGTACAATGTTTAGCTAATTAAGTGGGTGAACTAATTCAGCGGAGGGGAGAGCTCTCTCCTGTTAGTTTACAGTAGCTACACTGGGGAGTTGGCATCAGTGCAGCTGCGCTGCTGTAAGTTCTCTAGTGTAGCCACCGCCATAGAATGGAGCCAGTGACACTAACTCACTCCAGCAGTACAGAGGGCCTAATTCTGCACTCCACTACTTCCGTGAAGGCAGTGGGGGGTGCATCTGTATCTCCAAGAGCACAATCAGACCCACCTATGAATGTAGGTCAATTTTTATTTCATAGCCTTCTTCAGTCTCAATTTACCATAAAGGAATTCAGCCCATCTCTACTGGAATACAATGGTTTTAAGGAACAGATTAATTTACTGTCTTGGGTGGATATTTAAGCAAAGCAAAAACATTGTATATTGAAAACATAACCAACATTTTATGCTGAATTTTAGTTACAATGATGGATAAAGAGTTTCTACCTGCAAATAAATAAATAAATAAATAAACGAAAAATACTAATTATAATATGGCTGTAAACTAGCCCCCTAATCTTGTTAAGGCTAAAATTTTCAGAGGAGCCCCAGAGAGGGGGGTGTCAAAATCCCACTGAATTTCAATGGGGTTTAGCCTGCTGGAGGACATTGGTCAAGTCACTTCACCTTCCTGAGCCTCAGTTTCCCCACGTATAAAATGGGGATGATGATACGGACCTCCTCTGTAACGTTCTCCGAGATCTACTGGTGAGAAGTGCTATAGAAAAGCTAGGGATTATTACTAACTCCCATAGGCTTTCTATAAAGATAGTAAACGCTACACACAAGTATACAAGGTGATAATTCCAGCTTCTTTCGTTCAGCACCATTGAAGAAAAAGTAACATTTTAAATATGGACGTCAATTATTGATCTGTTCAGTTTGCACAGTTTTATCCTCTCTCCAGTTCAGGATTGTTATTTAATTTGCTGGTGGATTGTGAAAGCCAAACCTTGATGACAAGGAGCTGGCCTATAGGTAAAAAAAAGATTGATCTACTGGTATACGAAAAATAAACAAACAAACTTAATTTGTTTGTGCACGATATCATATCATTAGGAGCAATTTACTGGATTTTGGTGTTCTGTTGCAGGATTTCATCGAGTGTTGTGATGGGAGAAGGGGGAGTAATACTCAGTGGTAATTTCTCTAGTGCATGTAAATAACAAACATGGTTAACAAATGAATGATGGAGGTCAATGGGCCATACAGTCATTAGATGGTGTAATGATATGCTGCAGGTTATCTGGGGGCACAGGGCACTAATGACATTCACAGCATTCCTTCAGCAAACAGCCTCGGCCACCAGAGGTGAGCATTCACGTTTCACAATGCAATATAATGGTAAATGACCCAAGTGAGAAAATTTCACTTCAGGTTGGTGTTTAATGTGCTCTTATTATTCCTCAATCTCTGATGAAAAGAGTGCTGTCCATCTCCAGTCTGATTTACCAACTGATAAATGGTATAGCCAATTGCTTGACCACACTTTTGTTCATTATGACATATGCTCAAAAGACCAAATAATCAACGTCCGTCAGTTACATTGCGATAAGACAATCATAATAAAATAGTGCAGGAAAAGGTTCTGTATGGTACCAGTCTGCGGGAAGCTGTCTCATGCAGAGTTGTTACATGCACCTTATGCAGAAGGTGTGCTCCCAAAGTTGCACCCAAACCATCTTTTTACCCCCTACCTGGTAACGGTACTGCTTGAGTCATTTGAAACTAGATTAACCAATGAGCTTTCTACCTTGTTTTTCTGGTACCATGATGTACCCCTTATCTCTTTGTTCTGAACACACCCATTCCAAGTACCAGGGGACATGCGGGCACCTCCAAGGTTTGTACTAGGGCAGAACAATCTTGTCCTCTTTGGAGACACAAGGTGGGTGAGGGAATATCTTTTATTGGACCAATTTCTGTTAGTGAGAGAGACCAGCTTCTCTCTCACCAACAGAAGTTGGTCCAATAAAAGGTATTCCCTCCCCCACCTTGTCTCTCTAATATCCTGGGACTGACACAGCTACAACTCCTCTTCTTTTGGGATATTCCAGTACTGGCCTGTGAGAATAACTCCCTACCTGTTGCTATGGTAAAATAATCAGCTGTCCTGATCCTGACCACTTTCCTACCTACTTAAACCAAAGCTTACTTCAGCTAACAAGGTGTTATGGGAGAACAGGGTTTCAGTAACAGTACAGGCCAATTTAGCCCATATAACTGCTATGCTATTTGAGCTTAATGCATAATAATGTATATATGGTGTGATAATACACATGAATAATGTGATTATATACACATCATACATGTTAGCCAGCATATATTGGTCAACGCTACACAGGGACAGAAGCAGGATGTCCAGAGAACAGAGGCCCCGGGCAGGGAAACACAGACAGGTGACAGGAGAAGAAAAACAAACATGTTTTAGAAATTGGTCTTAGAAGTAGGGCTCTGCCCCAACATCATAGCCATAAACTTCATCCCTTCACCTGCACATCCTCTGTTTTCTGGCTGTGGATCATCGTCCTGTGACACTTCCCAGGAGTACCCAGGGTTGTGAGGCACCTCGCTATCACCTGCCCCTAGCGTGGGGAAATCTGGTTTTTGCTTGCTGTGGATCAGCTCCTTGACTCCACCAGCCTCTGGCAACACAAGCCTGGCCTGCCAGGCCCCCGCAGGCCCCGCTGTCTTGGTGCAGGTTAGTGATAGGCTCACACCAACCCCAGCACCCTCCGAGCACCCCTCTGGAACACCCACCCCCGATCCGCTCAGCTCACTGCACTCTGATTCTCTGCTCCCAAAGGAACAGCACACACCAGCTTCCTAGATCCAACTCAGGATCCCCACCACGCTTCACACACAGAACTTAGATGTTCTTGTTTTCACTGCAAATAGAAGCTTATTATCCCAGAAGAGAGACTCGGAGGATAGTAAGTAAGGCCATTGGAAACACATAGTTACACATAAAAACAAAATCATAACATGCTTTCTGGAGCCTAAACTTAACTCACAAGACAGACTAGCTACCCCAGTCCTTTTCCCAGCATTTTCAACCAGGATGGCTGAGATCCTCCTTTCACAAGATCAAGCCCATGGGCAGCTTCTCTTCCCAAACTGAAGGATCCCTGGTTTACCTCTGTACCCCAAGTTATACCCCCAGAAGTTCATGGTCTTGAATCATGAACAGGATAACCCCTACTGTTTTTGTATTTTCCTGTGGCACTCACAAGCTGTTCATTAGCATGTGACTCAGTATGCAAATAGATTTCCATTGTAAGATACGTGTCCCTAACCTGCTGTCTGGAAAAGTCTGTCTCAGGACACACTATCTCTGTGTGATCTGCCTTTAACTACATGTCCTTGAGAACATAATACATAACTCCTTACACACTATCTGCACATCCATTTTGCAATGGCTATGATGACCAGTGAGACACGGGCTTTCAATAGAGCCCTTCCATGACCCCTTTTCATGAACCCAAGGATCTCTGTACCCCATGCTTTCTGCCCCCAGGCATTGAGAGGTCTTTGGATCACACTTCCCCAGAGGTAGTAGCATATTTCAAAATTAAATGTCTTTGTAAGCGATAACTCTACAAATTATTGCTCTTAACACAGGTGAAATTCTGTTGCTTGTGTTATGCTGGAGGTCTGTCATAAATATAAAGGGAAGGGTAAACCCCTTTGAAATCCCTCCTGGCCAGGGGAAAGCTCCTCTCACCTGTAAAGGGTTAAGAAGCTAAAGGTAACCTCGCTGGCACCTGACCAAAATGACCAATGAGGAGACCAGATACTTTCAAAAGCTGGGAGGAGGGAGAGAAACAAAGGGTCTGTGTGTCTGTCTATATTCTGTCTTTGCCGGGGATAGACCAGGAATGGAGTCTTAGAACTTTTAGTAAGTAATCTAGCTAGGTACGTGTTAGATTATGATTTCTTTAAACGGCTGAGAAAAGAACTGTGCTGAATAGAATAACTATTTCTGTCTGTGTATCTTTTTTGTAACTTAAGGTTTTGCCTAGAGGGGTTCTCTATGTTTTGAATCTAATTACCCTGTAAGATATCTACCATCCTGATTTTACAGGGGGGATTTCTTTATTTCTATTTACTTCTATTTTTATTAAAAGTCTTCTTGTAAGAAAACTGAATGCTTTTTCATTGTTCTCAGATCCAAGGGTTTGGGTCTGTGGTCACCTATGCAAATTGGTGAGGCTTTTTATCCAACATTTCCCAGGAAAGGGGCGGTGCAAGTCTTGGGAGGATTGTTCATTGTTCTTAAGATCCAAGGGTCTGGGTCTGTAGTCACCTAGGCAAATTGGTGAGGCTTTTTACCAAACCTTGTCCAGGAAGTGGGGTGCAAGGTTTTGGGAAGTATTTTGGGGGGAAAGACGCGTCCAAACAGCTCTTCCCCAGTAACCAGTATTAGTTTGGTGGTGGTAGCGGCCAATCCAAGGACAAAGGGTTGAAAATTTTGTACCTTGGGGAAGTTTTGACCTAAGCTGGTAAAGATAAGCTTAGGAGGCTTTTCATGCAGGTCCCCACATCTGTACCCTAGAGTTCAGAGTGGGGGAGGAACCTTGACAAGGTCAGACTAAATGATCATAATGCTGCCTTATGGTCTTAAAATCCATGAACCTATGATACCCCTGGACATATACTCCGGTTTGTGAATGGCATTGCTTGTGGAGAAAAGGTACTACTTAATATAAGTCCTGGTATCAGAATCTGGCTCACTCATACTTGGTAGATTTTTAAATGGTGTAATAGCTCCTAAGTTTTCCAGAGCAATATTATGGGCCAGATCCTCAAATTTAAGTCAATAGAGTTATGTCAATTTTCATGATCTGGCCTAAAGTCTTTATACACTGAACAAACAGTGACTAAGCAATGTCCTCCTGATCAAATATCATCTTTGCTCCCTGTTCAAAGGGCATATGTGCTCTCAAAACTTCTTTATTTCATACTGTAAAAGTCAAGCAGATACAAATTGAATTAAGAGTAAATACATGAACTGAAAATGACTTCTCTCACCCACCTCATATACCAGCTGTTTGTACCCAATCTTTCCATGGCCTCTTCCAGTTCCGAAGTATCAGCATTGTTGCATGCCTTTCAGAGGGAGATATGCACAAAAGCATTTTGTGTTATCTCCATACTCACTAAGTAATTCAGAAATAATAGGCAAAGTTTGAATATGAATCAGTTATTTTTGTTTGAGCTAGAATTTTACAAAGGAAACCTACATAGAGTTTGTCTGATTCTATGAGGACAGGTGAGGAGAAGAGAATAAACACCCCCCCTCCCATTTTGCTCCCACAGAGTTGACTGAAGTTTCGTTGAGTTACACATTTGGCATGGGTCAGAGACTTTCCTAATTTGTTAGAATTCTTTACAGGTCAGATTTACAAATGAGCTCAGCACTCAGTCGTTCCCGTTTAGAATAATCTGGTCACTTCATTTATTTGCCCAATGAGGTGGTGGCTAGGCCCTGGAAAATCTAGTCTGAGTTTGACTGATTAAAAATCTAGTACTAAAATTCTTACTGTAATCCACTGTGTGTTATCTGTCCTGTCCGTGCCCAGTCCACAAGGGACACAAGTTTCTTACAGGTTTCAACTAGAGAGGCTAGCTTTTTAGCTTAAACTGTGGAGGCTTGTGCTTCTAGCCCTACTCAATCTCTGGTGTTGGCCAGGATGTCAGCCATCATATGAGCAAGATGATACATCTTTCTCTTGGTAGCTGCATTCAGTCTGGCTGATTTTGGCTCAAAAAAGAGCACAGCAAAAATAGAATAGGTCCAGAGTAGTACAATGGAAAAAATGAAAGGTGACCTTACAAAATAAACCCTATTTAGTCTGGACAAAAAGTCTGAAGAGATCTATTAGAAGGTTTTATGTTAAAAGGAGCTTTTGTTGTATATAAAGTTATAAATGAAGTAGAAAAGGGTAATCATTTGCTCCTGATTATTTATTTATTTATTTATGATCATTTGTGATGCATTCATGGCTAGGGACTCTGCACCAAGATTCTCCTGCTTCTGTAACACAAGAGCATATATCTAGGGACTGTCATCAAAAACATATCAGATGACCGCCACTATCATAAGAGTGGACAGAGAGGGGCAGTCTCGAGAGTTGCCAGGTCCTGGCTCTTGTAGGGTTAAACCAACAACTTGAACTGCACCTGGAAGCAGCTTGAAAGCTGGTGCAATGCACAGAACATGTATACTGTGTTCATGGAAACCTGGTCCACTAAACAGGTGGGTCTGTCTCTATCTAAGCTGTTTGGGGCAGGAACTGTCATTTGGGTTTGTGTTTGTGCAGCACCTACCACCATGGGGTTGTTACCCCAAAATCTCTGTGTAGAATAATGAGGAGGTGACATATACAACAGGTTCAACTCCTACCAGCATCTATCAGCTGGGAGAATTAGAAATCTGTGTGCTTCCTGCCCGTGTTCCATTGAAATAAAGGATAGAGAGAATATAACCTTAAACAGAAAGAAGATATATTAAGGGATAGTTACAACTGGGGAAAAATTCACTATGGGGAACAGAGTAACAGCCGTGTTAGTCTGTATTCGCAAAAAGAAAAGGAGTACTTGTGGCACCTTAGAGACTAACCAATTTATTTGAGCATAAGCTTTTGTGAGCTACAGCTCACTTCATCGGATGCATACTGTGGAAACTGCAGAAGACATTATATACACAGGGACCATGAAACAATACCTCCTCCCACCCCACTCTCCTGCTGGTAATAGCTTATCTAAAGTGATCACTCTCCTTACAATGTGTATGATAATCAAGTTGGGCCATTTCCAGCACAAATGATTTTTACAAATGGATTTGTGCTGGAAATGGCCCACCTTGATTTTCATACACATTGTAAAGAGAGTGGTCACTTTGGATGGGCTATTACCAGCAGGAGAGTGAGTTTGTGTGTGGGGGCGCGGAGGGTGAGAAAACCTGGATTTGTGCTGGAAATGGTCCAACTTGATTATCATACACATTGTAAGGAGAGTGATCACTTTAGATAAGCTATTACCAGCAGGAGAGTGGGGTGGGAGGAGGTATTGTTTCATGGTCTCTGTGTATGTAATGTCTTCTGCAGTTTCCACAGTATGCATCCGATGAAGTGAGCTGTAGCTCATGAAAGCTTATGCTCAAATAAATTGGTTAGTCTCTAAGGTGCCACAAGTACTCCTTTTTTTTTTGCGAATACAGACTAACACGGCTGTTACTCTGAAACCTGTCATTATGCAAGGCACTGCATTTAGCCATATGGAGTGGAAATCTATCAACTGCATGAAAAAACTTGTACAGATACAGACAGACATCTTCCTTTCCAAACGCAAACAGATGGACATCGTACCAAAAGGACTGAAGGTAAAAAATCCATTACAATCTACATACCACACAGACTATGCTGACAGCTTGTGCCACATGCTCTCAAAGAAACTGCGGAACCACCTGATCAACATCCTCTACAGCAAACAGGGAAAGATTAAGAATGAGCTCTCAAAAATGGATACTCTCATAAAAAAACAACCTTCCACACAAACTTCCTCGTGGCTGGAATTTACTAAAACTAGACAAGCCATTTACAACACACACTTTGCTTCTCTACAAAAGAAAAAGGACACTAAACTTTCTAAACTACTACAAGCTACAAGGGGCCACAGCAATGGTTCCCTCAACCCACCCAGCAATATTGTTAACCTATCCAACTATACTCTCAGCCCAGCAGAAGCAGCTGTCCTATCTCGGGGCCTCTCCTTCTGCCCCTCCACCCCCATGAACATGATACAGTTCTGTGGTGACCTAGAATCCTATTTTCGACATCTCTGACTCAAGGAATATTTCCAAAATACCTCTGAACAACATACTAATCCACAGAGGCCTCCCTACCAACATTACAAAAAGAAGGATTCTAGGTGGACTCCTCCTGAAGGTCGAAACAGCAGACTGGACTTCTACATAGAGTGCTTCTGCCGACGTGCATGGGCTGAAATTGTGGAAAAGCAGCATCACTTGCCCCATAACCTCAGCCGTGCGGAACACAATGCCATCCACAGCCTCAGAAACAACTCTGACATCATAATCAAAAAGGCTGACAAAGGAGGTGCTGTTGTCATCATGAATAGGTTGGAATATGAACAAGAGGCTGCTCGGCAGCTCTCCAACACCACTTTCTACAAGCCATTACCCTATGATCCCACTGAGAGTTACCAAAAGAAACTACAGCATTTGCTCAAGAAACTTCCTGAAAAAGCACAAGATCAAATCCTCACAGACACACCCCTGGAACCCCGACCTGGGATATTCTATCTACTACCCAAGATCCATAAACCTGGAAATCCTGGGCGCCCCATCATCTCAGACATTGGCACCCTGACAGCAGGATTGTCTGGCTATGTAGACTCCCTCCTCAGGCCCTATGCTACCAGCACTCCCAGCTACCTTTGAGACACCACTGACTTCCTGAGGAAACTACAATCCATCGGTGATCTTCCTGATAACACCATCCTGGTCACTATGGATGTAGAAGCCCTCTACACCAACATTCCACACAAAGATGGACTACAAGCCATCAAGAACACTATCCCCGATAATGTCACGGCTAACCTGGTGGCTGAACTTTGTGACTTTGTCCTTACCCATAACTATTTTACATTTGGGGACAACGTATACCTTCAGATCAGCGGCACTGCTATGGGTACCCGCATGGCCCCACAGTATGCCAACATTTTTATGACTGATTTAGAACAACGCTTCCTCAGCTCTCGTCTCCTAACGCCCCTACTCTACTTGCGCTATATTGATGACATCTTCATCATCTGGACCCATGGAAAAGAAGCCCTTGAGGAATTCCACCATGATTTCAACAATTTCCATCCCACCATCAACCTCAGCCTGGTCCAGTCCACACAAGAGATCCACTTCCTGGACACTACAGTGCTAATAAACAATGGTCACATAAACACCACCGTATACCAGAAACCTACTGACCGCTATTCCTACCTACATGCCTCCAGCTTTCACCCTGACCACACCACACGATCCATCGTCTACAGCCAAGCTCTGTGATACAACCACATTTGCTCCAACCCCTCAGACAGAGACAAACACCTACAAGATCTCTATCAAGCATTCTTACAACTACAATACCCACCTGCGGAAGTGAAGAAACAGATTGATAGAGCCAGAAGAGTTCCCAGAAGTCACCTACTACAGGACAGGCCTAACAAAGAAAATAACAGAACGCCACTAGCCATCACCTTCAGCCCCCATCTAAAACCACTCCAACGCATTATTAAGGATCTACAACCTATCCTAAAGGATGACCCAACACTCTCACAAATCTTGGGAGACAGGCCAGTCCTTGCCTACAGACAGCCCCCCAACCTGAAGCAAATACTCACCAACAACCACATACCACACAACAGAACCACTAACCCAGGAACCCATCCTTGCAAGAAAGCCCGTTGCCAACTGTGCCCACATATCTATTCAGGGGACACCATCACAGGGCCTAATCACATCAGCCACACTATCAGAGGCTTGTTCACCTGCACATCCACCAATGTGATATATGCCATCATGTGCCAGCAATGCCCCTCTGCCATGTACATTGGTCAAACTGGACAGTCTCTATGTAAAAGAATCAATGGACACAAATCAGACGTCAAGAATTATAACATTCATAAACTAGTCGGAGAACACTTCAATCTCTCTGGTCACGCAATTACAGACATGAAGGTCGCTATCTTACAACAAAAAAACTTCAAATCCAGACTCCAGCGAGAAACTGCTAAATTGGAATTCATTTGCAAATTGGATACTATTAATTTAGGCTTAAATAGAGACTGGGAGTGGCTAAGTCATTATGCAAGGTAGCCTATTTCCCCTTGTTTTTTCCTACCGCCCCCCCCCCCCCAGACGTTCTGGTTAAACTTGTATTTATGCTGGAAATGGCCCACCTTGATTATCATACACATTGTAAGGAGAGTGGTCAGTTTGGATGAGCTATTACCAGCAGGAGAGTGGGGTGGGAGGAGGTATTGTTTCATGGTCTCTGTGTATATAATGTCTTCTGCAGTTTCCACAGTATTCATCCAATGAAGTGAGCTGTAGCTCACGAAAGCTTATGCTCAAATAAATTGGTTAGTCTCTAAGGTGCCACAAGTACTCCTTTTCTTTTTACTATGGGGAATGCTACCAATATGCATGAATAGATTCCAGCAAAGGGGCATAAAGCCCAGACCCTTAAACTGTCCCTTGGCTGAACTAATAAATGCCTGAAAAACAATTACTTTCTCTCTTCTAGCTGGAGATGGAGGACACCAGCAAGGAATGGTCCATCTCAGGATCTGTGGAACATTGGAGGATCTGGCTCTCTTCTGCTGAAGCAGGAGATCAACAGATCTGGGCTGACAGCAAAGCCTTCACTGGGTCCTTTGGTGGATTACAGGAATCAGGTTAAGTATCAGTGTCCTTAACAAATGTTAGTAGCCAAAGTCTTGATCCGATGCTGCGCAAAGAACCTGGATGCGGCTGCCTCGATGGAGGACAGTGTCTGCGTCACCAATGACAGTCCCTTATACACTCCCTGTGGCGCGCATTCCTGAGGCACACTCTGACAGGCACTGCCCTCAAACGGGTCCAGCCAGTTCTCAGGCCCTCAATTTCTGGCGGGAAACAGAGTTTTGGTGGGAAAATGCCATGAAGAAGGGTACCAAGATGGAGTTCAAACCCTTCCTATCATATGCGCCATCTTGAATTTCTAAACTCCATTTTGAATTGCAGCCACATGCATTACAATATATAACAGAATATAACCATGTACCAAAAACACCTTACAGGGTCCTGGTCCAGGACTCGGGCTCCTAGGTGCTACAGTAATACAAATAAAAATAATTTGGCACCAGCTAAACCTTCCAAGTAGTCTTCAAGGGTAGCCACAAGAAGGGCAAATTGCAGTAGTCCAATCTGGAGCTGACAAAGGCACGGATGCTGTTGTCAGAGAGTGCATCATTAAGGAAAGGCTGCAGCTTCCCAGATAATCACAGATTTAGAAAAGCAACTAGTGTCACCTGGAAATCCAGAACAGTGGTTATTCAAAAGTATCCTAAAATTGCAAATTACTTGGGCAAGGAGCAATCCAATAGATTCCAAAGCTAGAAGAGACGATTTTGATCATCTAATCTGACCTCTTGTGTAACACAGGCCAGAGAACTTCCCCAAAATACTTCATATCTGAACCAGAGCACATCTTTTAGAAAGACATCCAATCTTGATTTAAGATTTGCCAGGGATGGACATTACACTATGACCCTTGGTAAATTGTTCCAATGGTTAATTACCCTTAAAATTTATGCCTTATTTCCCGTCTGAATTTGTCTAACTACCTTGCAACCTTTGCATCGTTATACTTCTGTCTGCTACATTGAAGAGATCATTATCAAATACTGGTTCCCCATGTAGGTTCTTATAGACTGTGATTAACTCGACCCTTAATCTTCTCTTTGTTAAACTACATGGATTGAGCTCCTTGAGCAGTAGTGGGCAACCTGCGGCCCATCAGAGTAATCTGATTGTAGGCTGTGAAACATTTCGCTGATGTTGACCATCCACAGGCATAGCCCGCCGCAGCTCCCAGTGGCCACGGTTCGCTGTTCATAAGACACTGGTGATGACCTGAGCTTACAGTCACAATAGACAAATGGTGAGAGGGAAAACAGAGCATCATGCTGAGAGTCAAATAGCAGTGCTAGAGCCAGGAATAGAACCTACATTTGTTTTTTTTCTCAGTTCAATACCCTAGCTACTGTACCATGCCACCTCTCATGCTATGGGAAGTATCTCGCTGTGAATACAGCACACTTGTGTGGGAAAGACTGACGTCTGTGAGATGGGGGAGGGTGTCTTGGGATATTGCAGAACAGAGATTTGTTATATTGCCTGCAGAAGAGCTGCTGGGATCTGTTTCTTGTTTTTTCTTTACATTTTATTAAGTTGTCACAGGTTGTACCGTTAATATTCTGTCAGATTGCCTAGAGCCTGGAAAAGGCATCTTTTTGCATGCTTTAAAACATAACAATGAAATAAGAATCATTGGATCAGGAATGAGTTTTCCATCCCTGATGCTTTAGTCTCCCCAAGTGCGGCTTCGTTTATCTCAGATGCTCTGTGCACCATGGTGATCTGTGAGGAAGATAAAGAGTGAGATGTTTCAGGCCACTGCAACCATAGTGGACATGCCTTATTAAACAAATAAACTGCTGAATCATGTTTTCTGTCAGAGCTAGCAAACCTTATTAGAGCCATCCGTCTTTCAGACAGTCTCTGGGGCCTCTTGGACTGCTCAGTGCTAATGGCCACACAAAGAGCCATGGCAGCAAAACACAGCCACTTCCTTCTCTGCCATGCCCTGCTGTCTTGGAATCATAGTTTTGCCCATTCCAGGACAATGTTATAGTGTGCAGTACCAGCCTTGAGCAACAACCATGACAGCTCTCATAGCAACCTGCCTGCTAGGCCCTCACCCAGGACAACTGTGAGGCCAGGTGCCCCTGCCTGCCCATTTGCTCTGGGAAGGAGGGGAAAAAAGAAGAGCTGGAAGAGGGAAGTGACACAGCACCTGCTTTCTCCTACACCCAAGGAGTAGCCCGTACAGGAATGTCAGTGCGCTTTTCACGCCCTTGCACAAGTGTGAGGTCCAACTCAAAATCAAGCCCTAGTATTTTCCTAGAGCAACATTCTGGGTCTCTTCTTCTTTTAGCTGACCCTGTTTCCTAATTCCCACCAGAACTATGCCCAACGGCGGCAAGAACTTGCAGGTTCCAGTAGCAGCCTGAGACCATGACCCAGACATTCTTCCAGCAACCACTGCGGCCTGGCCACTGAACAGCGTTTTTTCTGAATTGCTCTCCTGCTTAGAAGAAACCATTTAGGTTCCCTTTTCACTGCTTCCAGGAATCTGCAAGCAGCTGATATGCTCCCAGTGAATATAGTTCATACACAACATTTTAGACTTCAAGGGTCTCATTTAGAATCATAGAATATCAGGGTTGGAAGGGACCTCAGGAGATCATCTAGTCCAACCCCCTGCTCAAAGCAGGACCAATCCCCAATTAAATCATCCCAGCCAGAGCTTTGTCAAGCCTGACCTTAAAAACTTCTAAGGAAGGAGATTCTACCACCTCCCTAGGTAACGCATTCCAGTGTTTCACCACCCTCCTAGTGAAAAAGTTTTTCCTAATATCCAACCTAAACCTCCCCCACTGCAACTTGAGACCATTACTCCTTGTCCTGTCATCTTTTACCACTGAGAATAGTCTAGAACCATCCTCTTTGGAACCACCTCTCAGGTAGTTGAAAGCAGCTATCAAATCCCCCCTCATTCTTCTCTTCTGCAGACTAAACAATCCCAGTTTCCTCAGCCTCTCCTCATAAGTCATGTGTTCCAGACCCCAAATCATTTTTGTTGCCCTTCGCTGAACTCTCTCCAATTTATCCACATCCTTCTTGTAGTGTGGGGCCCAAAACTGGACACAGTACTCCAGATGAGGCCTCACCAATGTCAAATAGAGGGGAATGATCACATCCCTCAATCTGCTGGCTATGCCCCTACTTATACATCCCAAAATGCCATTGGCCTTCTTGGCAACAAGGGCACACTGTTGACTCATATCCAGCTTCTCGTCCACTGTCACCCTTAGGTCCTTTTCCGCAGAACTGCTGCCTAGCCATTCGGTCCCTAGTCTGTAGCGGTGCATTGGATTCTTCCGTCCTAAGTGCAGGACCCTGCACTTATCCTTATTGAACCTCATCAGATTCCTTTTGGCCCAATCCTCCAATTTGTCTAGGTCCCTCTGTATCCTCTCCCTCCCCTCCAGCGTATCTACCACTCCTCCCAGTTTAGTATCATCCGCAAATTTGCTGAGAGTGCAATCCACACCATCCTCCAGACCATTTATGAAGATATTGAACAAAACCAGCCCCAGGACAGACCCTTGGGGCACTCCACTTGACACCGGCTGCCAGCTAGACATGGAGCCATTGATCACTACCCGTTGAGCCCGACAATCTGGCCAACTTTCTACCCACCTTATAGTGCATTCATCCAGCCCATACTTCTTTAACTTGCTGATAAGAATACTGTGGGAGACTGTGTCAAAAGCTTTGCTAAAGTCAAGGAACAATACATCCACTGCTTTCCCTTCATCCACAGAACCAGTAATCTCATCATAAAAGGCGATTAGATTAGTCAGGCATGACCTTCCCTTGGTGAATCCATGCTGACTGTTCCTGATCACTTTCCTCTCGTGTAAGTGCTTCAGGATAGATTCCTTGAGGACCTGCTCCATGATTTTTCCAGGGACTGAGGTGAGGCTGACTGGCCTGTAGTTCCCTGGATCCTCCTTCTTCCCTTTTTTAAAGATTGGCACTACATTAGCATTTACACAAAGGCTGCTTCATACCACTCTAGCAGTACACAGGGGCCCGGAAGTGGTGTGTGTAAATATATGCACTGTCACTTTAAAGCCTCATCGCCTGCCAAAATAGTGTAAAGTGGCCTTAAGTTTGAAGAAGAATCAGGCCCCAATCGTCATCATCCTCGGTGTCCATTCTCTACTATTTCTAAGGACTGGTCTACACTAGAAAATCAGGTTGGTGTAACTATGTCTGTCAAGGTTCCTTCCCCACTCTGAACTCTAGGGTACAGATGTGGGGACCTGCATGAAAGCCTCCTAAGCTTACTTTTATCAGCTTAGGTTAAAACTTCCCCAAGGTACAAACTATTTTACCCTTTGCCCCTGGACTTCCACTGCCACCACCAAACTTTATCTGGGTTCCTGAGAAAACGTAGTTTGGACACGTCTTTCCCCCCCAAAATCCTCCCAACCCTTGCACCCCACTTCCTGGGGAAGGTTTGGTAAAAATCCTCACCAATTTGCGTAGGTGACCACTGACCCAAACCCTTGGATCTTAGAACAATGAAAAAGCGTTCAGTTTCTTTACAAGAAGACTTTTAATAGAAGAAAAAAAAAGAATCACCTCTGTAAAATCAGGATGGTAAATACCTTACATGGTAATTAGATTCAAAACATAGAGAATCCCTCTAGGAAAAACCTTAAGTGACAAAAAAGACACACAGACAGGAACATTCATTCTATTCAGCACAGCTATTTTCTCAGCCATTTAAAGAAATCATAATCTAACACATATCTAGCTAGATTACTTACTAAGTTCTAAGACTCCATTCCTGTTCTGTCCCCAGCAAAAGCATCACACAGAAAGACACAGACCCTTTGTTTTTCTCCCTCCTCCCAGCTTTTGAAAGTATCTTGTTTCCTCATTGGTCATTTTGGTCAGGTGCCAGCGACGTTACCTTTAACTTCTTAACCCTTTACAGGTGAAAGGATTTTTCCTCTGGCCCTGAGGGATTTTAAAGGGGTTTACCCTTCCCTTTATATTTATGACAATGTCACTCAATGGAGTGTAAAATCCACCCCCCTGAGCAATGCAGCTAAACCATCCTAAACCCCACTGCAAACAGCAATAGGTCGCTGGGAGAATTCTCCTGTCGACCTCACTACTGCGTCTCAGGGAGGTGGATTACCTATTCCAACACGAGAACCTCTCCCTTCTGGATACAAAGGCTATGTCTATACTACTATGGTAAGTCGACCTAAGTTATGCAACTCCAGCTACACAAATATCAGAGCTGGAGTCGATGTAGCTTAGGTCTACTTACTGCTGTGTCTACACAAGTGCTGGGTTGATGGGAGACACTTTCCCGGTCAACTTACTTTACTCCTCTAGTTCTCAGAGGAGTACCAGGTTGACCAGAGCACTCTGCCATCGATTTAGCGGGTCTTCACTAGACCCGCTAAATCAACCCCCGGTGCATTAACTGCTGGAGCGTGGATCCCACGATAGTGTACACATAGCCATAGTGTCTTCACTGCTCAGAATTTTAAGTGTAGACAAGCCCCCAATCCCTTTTCTGTAGGGGCCAGAACTATAGCTCACTGAAGTGACTTCTGACCTCAGTGGGCTTTAGATCAGGCCCTTAACCAGCATGGTGGTGTTGTGCCACCAGGCTGATATTTGTTCAGTGAAAAGCCTCTAATAATTGGCATTTTTTCCATTTTATTACCTCTAAGTACTTCTTTCTAAGTGCTGGAACTTGGTGGGAATTTTGGTTTTGTCTTGCAATGTCTGCCCCCCAGATCTCATTAGCTAGATTAGGCGTAAAGTGAAAAATCTGTTTCAGAAAGGCAGATTTACATGCTGTTTCCTGGTTTTTCATACTCTGTGGGACATACAGCAAAACCTATTAAAGCAGTAAAAGCTTAACAGGAACAGATGCAAGGGGGTTTTGTTTCCTGAATACTAGGACAGCTCTCGCTATGAATGGTGGGGAGGCTAAAGTGATGTGGATGGCACCTCTGAAACAATAAACAAGTTCCTGCTAATTGTGGAGCTTCTCTCTAATTTGGGGTAGGATTCACTCCAGTGGTTTAATCTTCTAGTCTGGAGTTCATTCAGTATTTTAAGAAAATCTGCCTAGTTGAAGTGCTCAAGTTCCTAGCATTCCCTCCCCACACGCTGATAGGAGAGTGAGAGACTGAGGCTTAAATGGAATTGTTCTCTTTTATAGACATTCCTACTCAACATCAATCCATCACATAATTCTGCATACTGGGTTCTGGTGCAATTAAACCTTAGGCCCGGTTTGCACAAGGGAAATTGACCAGCATAGCTATCACAGAATAACTATTCCTCTGTTGTGATTCCATTATAACTGAGCTCTTCCAGAATAACTCCCCCATATGGACACTGTTCCAAAATAAGTGATTTTATTCCAAACTAATTACTCTGCTTCCAGACTAAAGCCACTTTCATTTTGGAATAGAGCATCCATACAGGGAGTTATTCTTGAATAGCTCAATTATAATGGAATTGCTATAGCAGAAAAGGTATTCCAGAAAAGCTATGCAAACCAATTTCTTTATATGGACAAGTCCTTATAAACTTCGGGCCTTATTATATTTAGCTGTGTTTACATACTAATTTGTATAATATTACTCATGAAGCTTTGAAGTGAAACTTAAGCTGTTTGAATTTTCCTTTTACTTTGTCTCATGCATACACAACTCAAGAGTTTTCTGATAAATACATATCTAATCTGAAAAGAAAATCTGTTTACATAATTGCCTCTTCATAAATTATGTGAGTTAATCCCTCACTACAACCTGCAGTTAATTTTCTTCCCACAAACACAACAGCATTTTACCAAAAAACCCACCCTAATTTTAAATTTACAAGCGGACTTGTTAATTAGAATACCAGGAAGGACTACAAAAAAGAAGCATAAATATCTATCTTTCAGTAATTCTGAGGTTGTGTCACAACTCAGAAAGTTCAAAATTCAAGCCAACTTTCTCTTCTTAACTTGCAGGAGTGTAAAAAACAAGGTAATTTAACTTCCCTCAGAGAGAGAGACTTCATTTACATGTGCTAGCATTTTACTTGTTAATGTAATGTTAATATTTCAGACAAGTCCATAAAAATATTTAAACTACTGACATTCAGAGTTTAGTTACAGCTCAGAAAAGTAAGTGCCCAAAGGTTTGATTGATTAGCCTAGCCAACCAAGGGCTTGATCCAAATTCCAGGGAAGACAATGGAAAAAACACCCATTCAATAAGAGTCTGAATTACTGAGTCTGTAAAATTGGATTTGAACTACTGCAAGAATAACCTTTCATGAGAGTGAGTATTTCAGCTATTCTAGTTCCAATCCTGGCTGTGACTGGAAACCAGAAAAGAAAAGGAAAAAAGCTTATGGAAGCATATTAAAAATATGCATGCCTACAAATGGTCAAAGGCTGAATTAAAAAAAAAAAGTCTGCTAAGCAGATACAGGACTGCATAGTTTAAATGTAGATTAGAAGCAGAAGGTGGTAAATGAAGTATTTACTTGAGATCAGAGCTATTCTGCTGTCTGTGTGAAGCACCCATTTATAGCATGATTCTGAGAGGTTCGGAGCCTCTCCTGTGTGTTGCTGAGCATTGAAGTCAATGGGAGTGAGGGACTCAGCAGCTGTCACAAACAAGCCCTTAGAGTATGTCTACACTTACCATTTAAAGTGAAAAAAGTCCCTTTTTTTGCACTAAAACTGTGGGAGCATCTACACTTGTTAATGACTTTTTGAGGGGAAACTCAGAAGTTTTTGCGGTGAAACTTCGGCATTTCACCGTGAAAAGAAAGCCACCTTCACAAGAGGGGTACAGCACTTATCACTGTTCTTTCTGTGCTGCTGTGAAAGTGAAGACACATTCCACCAGTGTAAACATGCTTTGGCCTCCGGAGGATATCCCACAGTTCCAAAAGCAACCACTCTGGCCAATATCTCTGCTGCTCTGACACAGGGATGTCCGCCCCTCGCCCTGGAAGCCCTGGGAAGTTTGAAGCTCCCTTTGCCTTTGTTTGTAGATGTGGCAGGGAAAGCAGCCAGACAGCAGGAGGTTTTTAAAAAAATGCCACGGAAGAAACCAGGAAGTAATGGGGCTGCTGGGACATGAAGCAGGGCAGCACGGGGCACTGAGCAGGGACCCAGAATGCCTTCCGCCCAACTGCCCCTCCTTCCCACAAGACCTGTTGAGAGAGCTGCACCATGGGATAGCTGCCCTACAGTGCTGCTCTCATCGGCGATGGAAGTGCTGGTAGTGTAAACACTCTCTGACGCCTGAGGAATTGAGTGAGTACACAAACCAGCGCTTTACTTTCACCAGTTCCCTATCACCAGTGAAATTTACAGCTCAAAAGCTCTGTAAGCGTAGGCATACCCTTAGATAGTGTCTCTCAATACTATCTACTGTAACATTCTCAGTAGCCCCAGTGGCTCCTTTCGGAAAGGCCCGGTGTCGCAACATTTCTTCACCCTGTCACCTTCCTTAGCCCCAGTCATCTGCCCTGGTGACATGCCCCCAAGTCACTCTACCTTCTGTCCCCTCCTGGCGGTAAACAAACAGTCCAGCCAACTAATCTTCATATCCAGCATAAACTAAAACCAGTCTCCTGCTCCTTCCAGGCACAACACTCAGTCCTTTTTCCGGAGCACCAGCTTCTTCTCTTCTGAGAGTCCAGATTTAGCCAACCCATAAGGAAACCCTCTGCTTCTTGTCAGGCCCAGCCGTCCTGCTCTTAGGGGCTGCTTAGCTCCAGCCCTTCTGAGCCTCCTAGAGCCATCAACTGGCCCTATCGCTCTCACAGGTCCCTTATAGCTCCCCACTATTTTCCCCTTTGCCAGTGAGCTCTCTCACTCTGACGTACCATCGGCTCAACTTCATCCCACCTGGGATCACTAATTAACCCAACCCATCTAATCCCCAGCTGATCAATAGCATATGGAGGGCAGGGAGGTAGCTGAGCCAGCACAGGTGTGACTAAGCTGACTACTCTTAATAGGCCAGCTCACCTGTGACCTATATTAAGGTATGAGCTAAATAGTGTGTGTATGTTGCAGCAGTTCCTCCATAGTTAAGGTTGCAAGCAGCTACTATTTTGATAAAGCCCCGTTTTAACCTCCTTCCCTCACCCTTTTTAATTTAAGATAGAAACAATTGTTTTGACCTGAAAATTGCCACATTTACTCTGGAGGCAAAAGAGAGTGTTTCTGACAAGTCTGAAGAAAATTTGTTCAATTATCTTTCAATTACAGGTCATTAAAACATTACTTTGATTTTAACTGTTGGCTTTTGTCTACTGTGTCTGTCTTTTAGCTCAAAAATTATTTCCTGCAATCTCTTCAAACTTTCTACATAGTTCATCTCCTTGAATAAGGCATGCAGTGGCTGTATTTGCGGCAAAGAGCTGGATCTTTTGGGGCAAGGCCCTGCTAACGGAGATGTCAATAGGAGGGTTTCCAATTATTTAACTGGGAACAAGATTGAGTTATATATGTAGGTGTAAAAAGAAAAGGAGTACTTGTGGCACCTTAGAGACTAACCAATTTATTTGAGCATGAGCTTTCGTGAGCTACAGCTCACTTCATCGGATGCATACCGTGGAAACTGCAGCAGACTTTATATACACACAGAGAATATGAAACAATACCTCCTCCCACCCCACTGTCCTGCTGGTAATAGCTTATCTAAAGTGATCATCAGGTTGGGCCATTTCCAGCACAAATCCAGGTTTTCTCACCCTCCACCCCCCCACACAAATTCACTCTCCTGCTGGTGATAGCCCATCCAAAGTGACAACTCTTTACACAATGTGCATGATAATCAAGTTGGGCCATTTCCTGCACAAATCCAGGTTCTAGTGGGGTGGGAGGAGGTATTGTTTCATATTCTCTGTGTGTATATAAAGTCTGCTGCAGTTTCCACGGTATGCATCCGATGAAGTGAGCTGTAGCTCACGAAAGCTCATGCTCAAATAAATTGGTTAGTCTCTAAGGTGCCACAAGTCCTCCTTTTCTTTTTGCGAATACAGACTAACACGGCTGTTACTCTGAAATATGTAGGTGTGAGCATTTTACACTCTGTTGATGAATGTCTTTAACTTGCTCAAGTTGTTAGGTACAGTACTCAATGAGCAATCTTTACTGTGTTTAAACAAATAGCCAGCCTTGTGCCATAGAGAGAATCCAGAATATGTCATCCACACGCCTCTCCTTTTCTGAACATACATCAAGTCAAAATCCAGCTACAAAAAGACCATGAGATCCTGAACTGATGTAGAAGAGTCATTACCAGCACGACAATGAAATTGCCCAGGAAAATGGGCATAGTTATTAGAATGTGTGTACATATTTATATGAATATCTAATGCATGTTATTTTAGTGAAGGTGGAACTGTTCTTCAGAGCCATTCTTGTCTAACAGGTAAATATAGATTTGCAAACAATTTTAAGCATATAAAAGCTCCTTGTGGATAAATATTCAGGGAATAAGTAAAATCATGAAGTTTTTTGAAAACAGTTACTGACTGCTCAAGGGCTATTTCTGATTTTTAATATTTGAGCCATTTGGTTCTTTGACCAAAAAATCTAATTAGAGACAATATTACCAACTGCTCACTTGCCAAATTATATTTTCAATTTTTTTCAGTGATATCTGAAACTGGCACATCTTGTTTTGATTTTACTCACATAATTTAAAAATAGCCCATCTGATTTTAATTTTTATTTGTTTTTAAATTTGCCTAAGAGTTTTGCACACCTAGTTTCAACCCAAAATGTTTTTTATTGTCCAGTTTTAAGCTGCTGCCTGACTGAAATGACAATGATTATAACTGGTTTACTGTCAGCTGTGTTACCATTCTGTTATAATCCATAAAACCTCTTCACTTTTACAAATATGGATAGAAATTGGCTATTACAGTAAGCAAAGGTAAGAAAACCACAACTATGGGGCACAATTTATTTATATAAAAGCTTCGTAAAGAAAATATATTTTGTACAAAATATGTGACTACCTCTATTGTCTCATTATGGGATTTGAATCCCTTTTTAATGAAAGGTTGGGAACAATCCCTTCCCTGCTGCATTTCAGCCATCTGAAAACACATTCCGACAAAGATATTTATGAAAGTAAAGATTAGAAGGACGAATCATGATTCAAAGCTAGACCATGCAGACTCTGGGGCTGAGAATCTAGGTTTTTATCACTGCATTGCTGGGCAAATAGAGATGCTCGTTGATCTGAAAATTCAGATATTTGGGAAATTCAGGTTCAGATTAAAGTTCAAGAAGAGGCCCACCCAGATGAAGCTGTGAGGTATTACTTGAATAGAAATAGTAAATAGCAGTAACATCTCCTACAAATAGCTCCTTCACTGGAGGTTTTCAAAAGGAGGCTGGATAGCCATCTGTCTTGGATGGTTTAGCAAGAACAAATCCTACATCTTGGCAGGCGGTTAGACTAGATGACCTTTGTGGTCCCTTCTGACCCTATGGTTCCATGATTTATGATTGGCTCTTGCCATCATTATAAAGGGTCATCATGACATGGAAGGATGCCCTCCTAGCACAGTGGGAGCCTGGTGACTCCCAGACTGTGTGTTTGAGCAGATTGACTCCATGATTCCTGTAAGCACTGTAGCTGGGGGATCCGTCCCAGAACTATGCACTAGAAAAAAAAACAAGCTTCCTTACCCAAAATTCATTAAGTACCCCTGGGATTTGGGGGGGTCTCTGAGCACCAGGGATTATTAGGCCACTTTTAATGTCAAATCCTGCCCTGATGAGATGTCCTGAAGAACAGGGATGGTGGGCAAGTGTGAACTCCCTGCTTGTCTGCTTTCTTATGCTTTGAACTGAATGTAAGAGGAGTATATCGAGTGCATATCTGGCCACAACTCCAGCCTAAATTTTCTCACAGTGCTGAGAGCTTCAGTGTGCATCCCCAGATTTTTGTGAATTAATGGCAAGCTTCTGAACTGCTCTGTTATTTGTGCCCTGTGGGAATGAACCCAATATAAACTAGACCTATATAGAGCAACATACAGAATGAAACCTCCTGATGATATCCTACTTCACACTCTTTACCCACTGACCTGTTGTCAGTGATTTCATGAAGTGATCATCATATCCAGTGCAGATCCACAGGAGATGTACCTGATAACTAACTGATTTCAAAGCACACTGTTTTCAGGTGTAGGCACTTTAACTGTATACACATTTCCACATTCAACATTAATAATCAGATTTTCAAAATGCTCAGACCCAGATTCTCAAAAATATTTTGGCTGCTGATCTCCATTGAAATCCATCAATGTTTGTAGCATAAATATCTTCAGGATTTGGGCCTTCGTGCCTATTTAAGCAACTAAATGAAGGAGCTAGATTTTCAAAAGGCCTTTGGAAATCTGGCCCCAGTTGTGGATGCTAAGCCCTTCACAAATCTGGCCATTAGCATTCCAAAACTGACCTTTTTTAAGCAGTGCAATCAGAAATGGAGGAAGTGTCTTTTTTCTCTCATGTGAAATATGGACCCCGGTTCTACAGATTTGCAAATTCCAGTATAGCGCAGCCTTTTCATTGGCTTGTGTTTTGGCTATGATAGTACATTCAGCATGTAGATTTCATATTCCATGTTACCTAGTGGTGTCTTCCTCTGTTAGACTCTGACATACAAGCTGAAGTGACAGTGTGTCACAGCATAATGTACCATGTCAAATATGTGAAACGTTTTCTTAAGGTGTCGGCTACCTACAGAATTTCAGCTAGAAGCAGAAATTTGAATTCTCAACAAAGTGTAAAAGTGCATGTACACGTTGATGTTTGCATCTCTATTTTAGCAATGTTTTTGAGTTCAATATTATGGTGGCATCTGCGCAGTGCCATAGCTCAGACTGCAAGGTTAGGAGTCCAGCTGTCATTATTATAGAATGTCATCGTGGAAGGACAGGCTTCGTGTTGTGTGTTACAGTGATTTTCATTTCTTTCATGTGTGCACGGAGCGGGGACAGCTTTGCTTAACTGAAAGAGGGTGTGTTGGAAAGGGTGTTGGTTTGTTGGTGTGGTTGAGCATCAGAGCAATAGTTAAATTGATACTGGGTTTGGTGTGAATGTTGCCTTAGCATATGGTTCCTTTGGTAGTTTGTGTTGTGCAGAAACTGAGGAACCTTGACACTTAGTTAACAAAGTTTTATGGTTTTTCTCTACATATATATAGAGAGAGAGTGAAGGTTTTCAAAGGGGACTAGTGATTTTGGATGCCTCCAATTTTGAATGACCAAACAAAGACATAAAGGTGCCTGAATTTCAACAAGTGCTGTATACCCACTGTCTGAAATTTAGGGTAAAATATATTGTGTTTAATGATGATGTAATTATCCTAAAAAGACAAACTATAACTCCAGGAAAGTCAGAGTTAAAGTTAATCTTAAGGGAATCCAAATATGTTATCATTTAGAAATGCACATTAGGGTACCCAACCAGCTTAATTCTGCCCTACAAACACACGATGCAATCACCAGGATTATAATTGAGTCATTAAAACATTTTTGGCCCTAGATTAAATTAACCTTTTAAAAATATATTTTTTTCATTTATTGCTCCCCAGTAATATCCTATACTGTACAGTGTATCCTAGCAAACAGGGCAAAGTTAAGGTTATTTGGGTGTCCTAACTTAAATGTTCTGTTATAGAAATGCACAAATTAGTTTCAATGAGTTCAAATTTAATTAATTTAAACTCATAAAAAAATGAAGGGATTTACTTGTAAATTCTCAGAAAATTCATCCTGAGCTCAAAGAGTAATGGTGGCCAGTTTGGGGGAGAAAACGCTGTATTTTTTCACCCATAACAAAGAGGTTGAATCCCTACTTTAAGTGTAAAACTCAACTCAGCCGTAACTGCGGAGCCACAACCAGTGCCTTGCTCATAAATATAAAGGGAAGGGTAACAACCTTCCTGTATACAGTGCTATAAATCCCTCCTGGCAAGAGGCACACAATCCTTTTACCTGTAAAGGGTTAAGAAGCTCAGGTAACCTGGCTGGCACCTGACCAAAAGGACTAATAAGGGGACAAGATACTTTCAAATCTGGGGTGGGGGGGAAAGGTTTTGGTCTGTCTGTCGTGTGTGCTTGCTGGACACAGATCAAGGAAGCAAGCAATTCAACTCCATTAGAATTAGTAAGTACTAACAAGAGAATGTGTTAGCTTATTTTTGTTTTGGCTTGTGATTTTCTCTGTGCTGAGAGGAAGGTGTATTCCTGGTTTTCTTTTTGTAACTTTAAAGTTTGGCGAGAGAGGGAAATCCTCTGTGTTTTTTAATCTGATTGCCCTGTAAGATTATCTTCCATTCTAATTTTACAGAGGTGCTTCTTTTACCTTTTTTCTTTCTAATAAAGTTCTGTTTCTTTTAGAATCTGATTGGGTTGGGTTTTTTTTTAGTGTCCTAAAAAAAACCAAGGTTGGTCTGTGCTCATCTTGTTTAGTCTCAAGCCTCCCCAGGAAAGGGGGTGTGGGGCTTGGGGGAATATTATGGGGGAGTAGGAACTCCAAGTGATCCTTTCCCTGAGTTTGTCTAAATCACTTGATGGTGGCAGCATTACCTAATTCAAGGTACAAGGGAGAATTTGTGTGTTGGGAAGTTTTTAACCTAAGCTGGTAGAAATAAGCTTAGAGGGTCTTTTATGCGGGGCCCCACGTCAGCACCCTAGAGTTCAGAGTAGGGAGGGAACCCTGACTGCCTGTATAACATGCAACATACCTTGGTCTTCAGAGTCCATATCCCCAGACCCCTTTCCACTCCCCAGACCTAACCTTATGGAGCCTCTCTTCTCTGAAGTCTTGTATTGCCATTCACTGTGCGTGCCATATATCTTCATTTCAAAGCTGTGGCTTCTGTTAAAATGTATTTACTTGCCCCTGCAGCTTTGAAAGAAGGGTTGCTTAAATTTAATTACGTCCTAATGCAGTTTGAATAGCAAATGTGCAGCTGTTAATTGATAGCTCCTTCCAAATGAAGCTTTATATCCAACTGGCATGGTCCCAATGGGTGTTCTGGGTAAACTCATTGTTAAGACATCCAATTCAAATGGAAATGGATACAGGAAATGTAGTACCAGTATATCAGATAGTGTACAGTGTAGCATGGCAAACCCATTCATCTTCTGAGTTCTACCAAGAATACGCTCAGTGGGGAGCCAATGATGGTAATGAGGTAAAATTTCATAGATAAGAAGCTAATTGCCATTTTCTTCTGGTGTTAGGGGACTATCCAGTTCTCTTGAGCCGATACTGGTTTGTGTAAAATATGGCTGCATTAACCAGAAGTTCAACTGCAGGCTGAGAAAGAAACAAACAATTATTACTGTAATATGGCAGAAATATTGTCAAGGAAGAACTGGCCGTTATGAAAAGCGTCAACATAAGTCTTCCCCTTAAGCAGGGCAGACAGTCCAGATGTGTTAAGGCAAAGAGAGCACTGTGTGTGGTCACACCAAAGGTAGGTTAAGCAGGCCTTTTCTCAGTGTCAATGATACCGAAAGCAGACAAAGAATTCTGTAGAAATCTCTGTTTCTGCACAATATCTTTTACAGTGCTGCAGGAAATGTTCACATCATAATTTGCCAGAACTGCTGATAAATGACAATGTACTTCCATTTGTATGTAATGAATTCCAGTCTTCGACACTAGTGAATGGTGTGTATCATATCAATACTGTATAATGATTTAGCAGAAAAAAGATTGTTTGAACAATGAAGATAGCTTTACATTCTATACAGGGAAGAGGATATGATCAGAAGTGCACAGATAATTTATTATCATCATCTTCCTGAAACTTAACTCATATACCTACAAAGGACTTCTCTAGTGGTAAAATGAGTTATGAGGCAGATTTTCAACATCCAGTGGGTGTTGTCTCCCTAAATTCTTAGGCGCTATTAAAATCTTCTCCTTCTTGTGCTTACAGATACACTGGAAATTGACACAGGCCATGCACATCTACGTTTATGCATTACTGGAGCATGTGGTGGTGTAAAAAGAAAAGGAGTACTTGTGGCACCTTAGAGACTAACCAATTTATTTGAGCATGAGCTTTCGTGAGCTACAGCTCACGAAAGCTCATGCTCAAATAAATTGGTTAGTCTCTAAGGTGCCACAAGTACTCCTTTTCTTTTTGCGAATACAGACTAACACGGCTGTTCCTCTGAAACCTGTGGTGGTGTAGTCTTCCATTCCTTTCTTTTCTCTGTATAGCCATTTTTGGGGCAGTCAATTAATCGCAGTTAACTCAGGTGATTAACTCAAAACAAATTAACTCAATTAAAAAAATTAATCACAATTAATCACAGTTTGAATCTCACTGCTAAACTAATAGAATACCAATTTAAATATAAATATTTTGGATGTTTTTCTATATTTTCAAATATTCATTTCAATTATAATACAAAATACAAGTGTACAGGGCTCATTTTATATTTCGCATTACAAATATTTGCACTGTAAAAAAGATAAAAGAATAGTATTTTTCCATTCATCTCATACAAGTCCTGCAGTGCAATCTCTTTATCGTAAAAGTGCAACTTACAAATGAGGACTTGTAGGCTCTAAAGTTTTACGTTGCACTCAAAAACAAAAGTTATGTAAAAAAATAATTCTACATTTGTGAGTTGCACTTTCACAATAAAGAGATTGCACCACAGTACTTGTATGAGGTGAATTAAAAATACTGTTTCTTTTTTACAGTTCAAATATTTGTAACCAAAAATAAAGTGAGCCCTGTGCACTTTGTATTCTGTGTTGTAACTGAAATCAATATATTTGAAAATGTAGAGAAACATCCAAAAATATTTAAATAAAATGGTATTCTATTATTGTTTAACAATGTGCTTAAAACTGATTAATTGTGATTATTTTTTAATCATTTGACAGCTGTAATAATTTTCTTTCTACTAGTCTGGGCCTTGTTTCCACTTGGATGAAAGCCAATTACAGTAAAAGCTGTTTTATCCAGCATGTTGGGAGAATGTAAGTGAAAAATTCCAGTTAACTAAGAGGGAGGGAGTTTGGGTGTGGAAGAGGGCGCGGGGGATGTGCTCTGAATGGGAGTTTGGGTGCGGGAGGGGACAGGAAGTTGGGGCATGGGAGGAGTTTCGGGGTGCCCAATCCGGGTGGTACTCACCTCGGTGACCTGTTCCTGCTGTTCCAAAGCTGAAGTGTGGCTAGGCAGCTCTGCTTGCTGCTGCTGCTCCTGCCCCGCCCCAAGCACTGGCTCTGCAGCTCCCATTGGCCAAGACCACAGCCAATGGAAGCTGCAGGGGCAGTGCCTGCAGGTGGATGCAGAGCGCAGATCCACCTACCCGTGCCTCTGCCTAGGAGCAGCAGGGACAGCAATAACCTCATGCTTTGCCGTGTTTTTAATGCAGTCCTTCTCAGCTGCTCTCTTCAGCCACTTCAATCAGCCCATGACTAGGCAGCAGGTTTAATTTTTGCTGTATCTTGCTATTCATTTGTCTTCCCTTTATTTTCTGCACTTCGTTGGCTTCTGTCAAGGTTCCTTCCCCACTCTGAACTCTAGGGTACAGATGTGGGGACCTGCATGAAAACCTCCTAAGCTTACTTTTACCAGCTTAGGTTAAAACTTCCCCAAGGTACAAATTAATTTTACCCTTTGTCCTTGGATTTCCACTACCACCTCCAAACTTTATCTGGGTTCCTGAGAAAACGTAGTTTGGACACGTCTTTCCCCCCAAAATCCTCCCAACCCTTGCACCCCACTTCCTGGGGAAGGTTTGGTAAAAATCCTCACCAATTTGCATAGGTGACCACAGACCCAAACCCTTGGATCTCAGAACAATGAAAAAGCATTCAGTTTCCTTACAAGAAGACTTTTAATAGAAGAAAAAAAAAAAGAATCACCTCTGTAAAATCAGGATGGTAAATACCTTACATGGTAATTAGATTCAAAACATAGAGAATCCCTCTAGGCAAAACCTTAAGTTACAAAAAAGACACACAGACAGGAATATTCATTCTATTCAGCACAGCTATTTTCTCTGCCATTTAAAGAAATCATAATCTAACACATATCTAGCTAGATTACTTACTAAGTTCTAAGACTCCATTCCTGTTCTGTCTCCGGCAAAAGCATCACACAGACAGACACAGACCCTTTGTTTCTCTCCCTCCTCCCAGCTTTTGAAAATATCTTGTTTCCTCATTGGTCATTTTGGTCAGGTGCCAGCGAGGTTACCTTTAGCTTCTTAACCCGTTACATGTGAAAGGATTTTTCCTCTGACCAGGAGGGATTTGAAAGGGGTTTTATCCTTCCCTTTATTTTTATGACTGCTTTGTGTCCATCTATTTTGTAGCTTTAAAGCTCTTGCCCTTACATAAAATGTTGCCATTCAGACTGATTCTTCCTATCTTCCTGCCCTCTCAATTTTTCTTCTCAAAATCTCTTTGTCCTATTTCCTTGATCTGTGGCCATTTCTGCATCTGTTGTTTTTTCTCTTCTAGCCTCAACATTAACTCTTCCATCTTCATTTTTCTGACTGCCATTTTAAATCCCATCTTAATAGTCTCTTTCCTCTTCTTTATTTTACTACTTCTGTCTCTTCTCTCCCTCCTCTAGTAAACCAATCATTTGTTCTCTTTGTTATTTATTGTTTTATTGCACTGTCCTTTTGTTTCCCTGACCTAGTGCTTTGGATCAAAGCAGCTGTATAAATAAAATTTATTTTAAATAATTGATTACAATAAAATCATGTAAGAAAAACAAGCAAAAATAGACTGCTGGAAGATACGAGGCACAGGTGGAGTTTTAAAACAGGACAAATAGTACTAGCTTTTAGTGTTATGATTTGTATTATTGTAATAGTCAGAAGCCCGAGACATGGACCAGGATCTGATTGTGCTAGGTGCTGTACAAAAACAGAACAAAAAGATGGACCCTGCCCCGAGGGGCTTACAATCTAAATATACTACTGGGGCTTCATGGGTTCCTGCTATTGTTATCACAAAGACCTTGATCCTGCAATGAGTTCTTTACGGTTGGATCCCTTTGCCCTCATGAAACCCTGTTGACATTGATGGGGTCTGCACAGCTGCAGATATCCATCCTTTGTAGGATCATGGCTTAAGACAGGACCTGAGGCGTGACAATGCACAGACATTTTGATTAGCTTTCAGCAGGTGTTATAACACTTCCATTAAATATATAAGGTGAAAGTCCAGTGGCCTGATCTTGCAGCCAACAGGGCTCCCCAAGGACACAGAAACCTGCCTGTGTGCATCTCTTTGCAGGCTCTGGGCCACAGAGCTTAGGATAATAGATATATTGAGTAGGCCATTTCCGTCTGGTTCAGAACTTTTCTGATGCCATCTCCACCAGAGTCAGCAGCAGATCTCATGTCAACCTCTGGCTGCTAAACTGGTAACTGACATTGTTCAGTCTTCCATTCTGCATCTGAAGTGATATGGTGGTATTTCTGGGTTCAACAGCCCACAAGTCAGACCCCTCTCAGCAGGGCAGAAGATATTGGGCTAACTTGAATTTGTGCCCATTAGTAGCAAAGCCTTTGTTTTACTGCAGAATCATCCCCCTTTCATAAGGCAGATTCTAAGATGCCAACCTGGGTTTTTCAATGAATAATTCTGGGTAAAGACTGCAGAATATTTTCGGCAAATATTCATTACAATTTTAAATGAATGAGACTTTCCATGACAAATGTCCATGCAAAATGAACCTCCAATTCAGATGCACAAGGAATCAGAGAAACCAAATTCAGATCCACTCACTGTGGTCAGAAGAGCTTGTGTACTTCTCCACTCAGGGAACAGAACGGGACTGATTTTCATTTCCTTATTCTCTCTCAAGTAGTCCCATTTAAATAAATGGTATTAATTGCAAAGAGATCAGAATGTAGCCCTGTGTGAATTACCTGCCCAATCAAAGCTAATCAGTGTATACTGAATATTGAGGAATAAATATTCACAAAGAATAAAACCAGTATTCAAAAATATGGTCCAAAAATTTAATTACATGCTTTCAAATAACATACCTTCAAACATATCACCACCTGCTTGTGTCTATTCCACAAACAGGAAAAAAGAAGATACATGACCAATGAATGTAACTAACTGTGAGTTATTCACTCAGATATAAAAAAATCTTACTTTACAGTACCACAGAGGCCCCAGCTAAGCTAAGGCTCATTGGAGTAGGTGCTGATACACATAGAAACACAGTCCCTGCCCCAAAGATCTTACAATCTAAACAGACAAGGGGTGGAAGAAAGTCAGCTCTATTATCATCACATTAAAGATAGAGAAAAGAGAGAGATTAAGTGACGTGCCCAAGGCCACACACCTTGCCTCTGTGGTGGAGCTGGGAACTCAGTCCCCTAATGTCAAGACCATCCTCCCATTCCAGAATTAATAATATATTCCTGGTGGGGGAACTTCACTTATGTCCTCTGCTGTCCATAACCCATTTTAAGGGCTAAAAGCTCAGCTGGGGTACATTGGCATAGACTCACTGATTCCAATAGAGCTATGTCAATTTACACCAGTTGAAGATTTGGCCGTGACTCTACCCTTAAAAATTGTCAAATGGCAGCTGACATCTTGGACAGGTGCTCTATTCAGAAAAGCGATAACAAAGGAGTTTCTTAATCACCTGCACACTGTTGTGTTCTATTATTTCTGTGACACTCACTTAAAAGTTTCCAATTTAACATCCAACAATAAGAATTTTGGCCCTGATCCTGCAAAGGCTGCCGCATGTATGTAGATTGATGGGCTGTGAGGAGTCCCAAGGCATACATTTTTGCAGGATCAGAGCCCTAATAAATAAAATTGATAATGTTCCAAATACTAAATAGTTCACTTTGAAATTATCTCTTCTTTTCTCCTCCTTGCTCCCAACATAGCAAAATACATTCACATAGAGCTAGTAAACACGTTGGTCTTTTTTGCTGAAGCTACTTGATATGTTGGATGTCAATTTAAAGTTTGAGCCTTGTCTTTAAAATGACACCCAGCATATTCCAGTGGATCATCAAGTACGCTGATATAAATAATTAGGAGATTTCCTTATTATTTTTAGATCATGCTAATTCTGTCTTCATATACTGGCAGAATTCTGGCACATTGAATAAGAGAATGCTCTGTAAACTCTCTGCTGAAGTAAACCATATTTTCTCTTCACTCCATTTTCAGATTCCTTCCCCCCCCTTAAGCTGGAAATGACAAACTTCAAATCCAACCACATTTCTGCCTTAAGTATTTACACAATCAATAACTAATTCACAGCTAATCTTAAATTTACAACTAAACTATTCCCCTAATTGTTTTAAAACACTTCTCCCAGTTGAATTTTATTTATTTTTAAAAATGTTTAGTTATCCACGGCAGGTTTTGCTTTCTGGGACTTTGTCATGTTTTGGAAGTGATCTCTCTTACTGTGGTAACTGGCAACCACGCCTGTGATAATAAATCAAAAAAGTACAACTGGGTGCCAGAATAAAACATTTCCCACACTGCTGTCACCTGTAGCCACATGACACTGACAACACTACACTCTAACTTTAGGCCAGAAGTTGATGCTGTCTCTGGAACCAACTTTAGGGGGTGGGGAGTTGTGGCTGTTTTACACATTTTGGCAAGGATGCAGCCACCAGCTAAAGGACATCACAACTACATAAGTTTGATACAAAGGATACTCATTTGCATGAGAAAGGCAGCTCTCTCTATAGCAACAGGGGGAGAAAAAGGTCCTAGGGCCATTCTTCTCTTTGGAGGCCAGAGATTGTTTAGTCAGCTGACTGGGCCTTATTCTGTTGGGCTCTCTGTCAGCAAATATGGTATTCAGTACATTGCTGACTGCAAACAGACTATTATCCTCTATTAAAAGTCCTGGCTGTGCTTTTTGCTCAGTGTTAAGAGTTAATTTCATGTTCAGTGAATGTCTGAGAGAGGCATATCCATTCCTTCTATTTTTCAGTTCTTTGTAGTTCTTTTCTCTATATCAATTACTGAGGTACTCAGCTGTCCTCCTCTGCCCCATTAGTTAACTCTTCTGGAGTGACAATTTATTAGAGTTCCATGTCCCAACATGAGAGCAATATCTGAATGGTCAGTAAGTTCATAAGCCAAGAGGGGAAGCTCAATGTATGTAAATTCATCAAGTTCTGCTACACCACCCCTTGAGCAGCACAGAGATTTAAGTTCTTCTGTCTTACAGAAAATGGGGAACCATTTAAAGAAAATGGGGAACCACTCAGGTGATATGTGACTTCTTAAAAAGAAAAAAAGAAGAATTACGCACAGATCAGATCGGTTCTTACCACTCACTCAGATTTCTCTTAACTACCGGCCTATGCAGGCTGAATGAGGAAGCAAGTGCTGTGCTTTCTATAAGTATTTAGCATAAAATTATGAGTTTAGCATTGCTGCAGAGAAGTTGAGGTTAACTTAACACTTTCATGATGGACCTTCTCTTTTACACTAGTGTAACTCCATTGACTTGAGTGGAGTTTCTCCAGATAGCCAATTGGGTCTGTTAGATCAGAGTCGGCCGGCCTTTCATCAGCTATTTTTACACTTTCTAAAAAAGAAGACTGAGGGTAAAATGTATCATATTTGATTGGGGCCTCTGTGTAATTGGTCTTTTTCCTTCTTTCTTTATTGGGTCAGATTCTCCACCCAGTGAATCGACTTTGTTCTGCTGCAATGACACAAAAATATACTTAAACAAATCTGTCTTAACTGGCTACCTAGGGATTTGTCTAGTGTAGGGAATGCCTCAGGAGGCACAGGGCTGGGGTAGCAGCACCTATTACTTTCCCAGCTGGGGATCAGACTAATTTAACGGCTTTCCACTCTGTGTGACTGGGGAAAAGGCCTATGACTGGAAAGCCATTAAATTAACCTGATCCCCCGCTGCCAAGGCAGCCCGTTGGGCCACAAGCACCTGGCATAAAACAGAGTCGCAGTGGGGCTGCTCTAGTTTGCGACAGGGATGGCCACTGGAACAGTGACCCCCCACTCCAAGGTGCCACTTCCACTTCCCCTTCCCCTGCCCGCCCCCAGCCACAACTTCGTACTGTGCACAGCTCAGCCTGTCAAGTGGATCTGTGGCCATCACAGCCGCACATTGGAGCGAAATGGACTTTTTCCAACTGAGACATGTTTCCGATACTTTCTGGAGCTCACGTTGAATAGTTTCCTTCGGAAGTGTCAGGGCATGTACAGGAGCCCTGAATGAGAATTACTGCTTTGGCTTTGTTGAAAAATGTCGCATTTTGACTCCAACGAGAGACTGCTGAATTGGAATTAATTTGCAAACTGGATACAATTAGCTTAGGTTTGAATAGAGACTGGGAGTGGATGGGTCATTACACAAAGTAAAACTATTTCCCCATGTTTATTCTTCCCCCCTCCCCCCACTGTTCCTCAGACGTTCTTGTCAACTGCTGGCAATGGCCCACCTTGATTATCACTACAAAAGGTTTTCTCCCCCCCGCTCTCCTGCTGGTAATAGCTCATCTTAAGTGATCACTCTCCTTACAGTGTGTATGGTAACACCCACTGTTTCATGTTCCACGGCATGCATCCGATGAAGTGAGCCGTAGCTCACGAAAGCTGATGCTCAAGTAAATTGGTTAGTCTCTGAGGTGCCGCAAGTCCTCCTCTTCTTTCTGAGTGAAGTGATGTATGCTTGTAAATCAGTTGAAGTGCATGCACAATGGAGTATTTGCCTCGCCATCAGGAAGACAAAAGGAGGCATGGCACTGTGTATGAATGAGTGGAAGAGAGAGGAGTGCACGGGGAGAAAGCCCTCAGGATCACAGAGCATGTTCTCTCAATGCAACTTTCTTCATGAAACCTCAAGAGGCATATGCGGCCACACCCCATCCTTGTTCAGCAGAGCTGCTGTGATTCAGTGCTGCCCTAGGGGTACGCGAAGTATTTGGGGAGGATGCAAAGAGGATGCACACCTCCCTTTTCTCTCTGTAGTGCTTACTATTGCAAACAGGAAGTGCAATCTCTTTCCGTGTCACAGGGATGTCAAAGGCCTCTAGTGGGATCCTGATCTGTCTAGCTAGTGAGACTGCAGTCCAGAAACTGCTGAAGCAATAAAGCATAATGAAAGGAACCCTGTCGACTTAATACTACAAAAGGTTGAGTCTAAATTAAGAGTCACAGTTGTAGAGTACTCCAGTGTCTCATGCTCAAATAAATTGGTTAGTCTCTAAGGTGCCACAAGTACTCCTTTTCTTTTTGCGAATACAGACTAACACGGCTGTTCCTCTGAAAAGTGTCTTGATGATATAAGATGAGTATTTCCTTCCAGTGAACAAAAATCCCAAAGGGGCTGCAAAGGCCAGTTGATTTAACAGTGCACTGGGGTTGACCCTACCACAACAAACCAGCCCATGTTATTTTTGCTGTAATCACAAGCACAGAACGCTTCACAGAGCAGGATATTTATACACCCAGGGTTTTGTTGTGGCTACTCAAAAGAGCAGATGAGCACAGCAATAAAAACAGCATTTTGTGTGTTTGTATCATAAGCCCGTGTATACATCCAAGCCAAAATACCCTCTGCCACTTGAACCCATGGAGTTTAAATATGGGTTGTTGTTTTAAAATAGAAACTCAATGTGCACTTTTAAGCTCAGAGAATTAAACCTTCTGCCTCATCATTAGTTCTCTCCCTGCCATATGGCTGGTCTGATTCATCCCAGCCATCAGTTGGAGTGGCACACAGTTCAGAGATGTTTTAAGT
Source organism: Caretta caretta (assembly GCF_965140235.1). NCBI lineage: Eukaryota > Metazoa > Chordata > Testudines > Cheloniidae > Caretta > Caretta caretta. The sequence goes on from NC_134209.1 coordinate 15,416,789, forward strand.
CTTACAGTATTTAAGGGCAAGAGGATTTCAGTGTTGCTCATCTTTTAGATGTTCGAGACTCGGATATAACCAATTGCTCATGCTCATGGCTGGCTGACTAAATGTTGTTTTTCTTCTATGAGAGCAGTTGCCGGAGGTGGGAAGGGGTAGAGCAGGAAAGCCCTTCTTTATGTTGCTTTTTGTAAGAGTATTATAATTCAAATTCTCCTAGGTCCTAGGCTGCAAGACCTAGTATAATGTAATGCAGCATATGCTCTCAGTTGCAAATTTAACTTAATTCCCTCACAGCAAGAGCAGCCACATTAAGAAAGGAGAGGCTGTGGTGTGTAAAAGCAATTTAAACGGGAACTGTTGGGATTTAGCTGAAATCTAACATTCACTTACCCCAAAAGTTTATCACCATGCTTTTTGAAATGAAGAAAACAGATTACATTAGGTGGTAATTTACTCCAGTCTGCTCTGTAAATACCAAACAAATCATTTGATCTAATAACAACACTGTGGGACACAAAAGAAAAGGCAGAAAGGAAATGCATTCACTTTCCTTGCAAAGAGACGTCAAAGGCCCATATGCTCATACCCTGCTGCGCAATGCAGAGGAGCAGTTCAACAGGGAACGCCATGGGAGGCCCAGTCAGAAGGGGAAGGCAGCTAAGCGTCATGTGGTCCCCACCTATGAGACTGCAGACAAGGGGAAGGGGGACTTGAGGAGATTTCATTGCACCTGAGGTAGCAGTAACCCCTCCAAAAAGCCACAAAGCAGAGCCAGGGACTAGCAACCAAGAGAAACAAGGACCTCAGCCTACCCAAGCCTCTGTGGCTTGAGTAGTGAGAGGCTGCAGGGAAGGACAGGGATGAGCTGGGTCAGAGCTCTCTATATCCTTGGCTTGTGCTGTTTCTGGGGCCCTCCCCTTAATCACTGTGCACCTACATCAGCCCCGCAGTTTTGAGGAGTGACTGAGGGGCTCTATAGCTGCATTCCAGCCACAAAGGTTTTTGCATTATTCCCTCTCCCCCCCATCACATTCTTTTGTGCAGTGTCACAGGCCCAAATCACTAACATTTAGGTCCATCAGTGTTTCAGCCAGCAAGTTTTCTTTGATTTTTAATATAGCCTAAAGGCCTGTCGACACAGGCAACAGTCTGTAGGGTTTGGTGTTGTACATAATGGTCCCAAAATGTTACAGGTGGGACCATTCTGCATTATAAACCGTGCACCACATCCCCATAAAGATCAGGAACCATTTTCACCATGGCTGCAGAGAGGTATAAATGACACTCCCTTGCAATAGCCCATCACCCATGGGATTTCAATCCCAGGCAGGGCAAGCAGCAGTAATGTCTCTAATTTAAAAACAGTGAGCTGTATGTAGAATTAGTCTGAGAGTACCGCTATTTAAGATAAAGGCTATGCATGCATCTGTCAACTGCCAAATAATTGAAAATCAAAATGTGACTTAATCAACCAACAACAATCGTGTCAACCTGAACACATTGGATTTCTGACCAGGCACTAAACAAATCAAAGGCAAGCATTCAGGGGAAAAATATGCATTGGAAAAGCATATTTATTTACCTCTATTAACATGTAAGCCATGCTGTGCATTATCCAAGTTAATAAGAATGAGATCCCTGCACATCAGAAATGCCGAGGGAAGGTAACAAAAATATGTTTTATACATAAAAGAAAAATGATTATGCTTATACAGCAAATAAATGGTCTAGACTTACCCAGAGTGTAATATTTGCTAAGTGCTTTTTGTACATTCAGGCAGTTTAAAGGGTTGCATTTGGCAAAATGCATCATTTAAATATGACACAGCATGGGTTGCAAATGCTTGTTGAGACAGCCATTGGTAATAGGGTGAGCCAGTCTCCATTAACCTTTGCAAACCAGACATTGTAGATATCAGCTTCACTTCTATATTTACAGCAGCATTTCTGCACAACTAATTCCCCTACTGAGGTAAGATATGCAACGACTTACGTGCAACTACTTTTAGCCAAGAATGGCTTTTCTTCAGTCCTATTTTAGTACTTTATTCAGCTTTGACACAATCTTGATTCTTTTATTTTACTGGATTTTACATTTTAATTTCAGTCGATTTCCACCAAATCTTTTTGTAAAAATGGAACCGCTACCCTGTACAGTGAAATTTACAAGTCTCCTTTTCCTTGTTAGTGTCTGGTGGCAGTGAGAGAGTGCTTGGGTGGTGCATCTTCTCCACCCTGAAAGGGGATGGTCCTATCCAACAGAGTATCTCCTGAGTTCCTCCTGCTAGCAAGACTGCTATGGTGCTTTGAGCTTCACCTGAGCACTGGGAACTTCTAAGGGGAAATTGGCAGTGCAAACAACGTCTGCATCCCTCAGGAGTCACTCCTGAAATCCCACTGGCCCCTAAAGACTCTGGAAGGTACAAATTCCCAGCATGCACCTCTGTGTCAGCAGCAGCTAGAGACCAGTTACTGCAGTGTCTGCTTCTCACTCGCTGTTTCATCAATGCCCCTCAGTCCCAACCTGCTGTAACCTTGGTTTGGTTGTTCTCCTTCTGCCTCTTCCCAGCCAGACGTTCCTTGTCTTGGTGGTCTTCAAACTGTGGGCCAGCTTTCATTTGGGAGGAGGCTGAAATCAGCCAGGCCTCTAGAGATGAATGGTCAGTTCCCTGAACCATCCTGAGACCAAGGCCAGATGAAAGCAATCTGAGGCTCCAGGTATAATACAATGTGGACCCTATCTAGCTCCACTCCCAAGACCTTGCCCCCAAATTATGGCAGCACACCTGATTGAAGTGGTGGTTGCTGTGGGCCCTTCTTGCTACTGTTTCAGGCTCTCTGCAGTCATCACTGTGCTGAATACAACCAGGTTGCATTTTCATGCTTTGTTTCACTATCATGACAGCTATAAACTTTTTTTAAATGAAAGCTGAGATTAATGGAGTCACATGACTCTAGAGTGGCAATACCTAAATCCAACCCGACATATCCCTGACCCCATTTAATGAGTTTATATCCAGAAACCATGATTTCTCTAAAAACAACATGAGATGCTCATGTACAAAAGGGAGGATATAACAGTTAATCAGCTTGGCCTTGTGGATCGTGCACTGCATTGGGTCCCTTGAGAGCTGAGTTATATTCCTGTTTCTACCACCGGCTGGCTAAGTCAACGTGGGCAAGTCACTTCCCCTCCCTGTGCCTCAGTTTCCCCATCTCTAAAATGGGGATAATAATGCTGACCTACTTGGGAAAGCATGTTGAGATCTACTGATGGCAAGCGATATACAAGAGCTAGGAATTGTTACTGTGTGTCAGGAACTTTCTAAATACACAGTTTCCAAAACACAAGATTTGTATTGTGAGCTGGAAACAACCTCTTACGTAGCAATCTTGTATTGCTTTAATTCCCTTGCACTTAATGAAAAAGATCATATGGTTTGAGGCCTGTTGGCTACCAAAAAGTCTTGTTAATGGCACAAAGACCTGCCTGGTGACAAAATTAAAAGCAATCAAATTGTGAGCTACAAACAAACAAACCTTGCCAGCTTACCTCATTATCAATTACCAAGTGGCTAATACAACACAGCACATTATTTAATTAGCAGCGAATACAATATTAATGAGTTTTGGTGCCTCGGGCAATTAAAACAAGTGCTCTGTCGTATTAGGTTACTTGCGACTGGCACTTCAAAACCTGCCAAAGAGATAATGATGCATTCCTGGCAACAGTGGTAAAACCTCCGGTACCACAAATTGAGACATGCCTGATGTTGCTTGTTTTACTCTCCAGCAAGTCCCGTCCAGTGAGCTTTGTTTAAAAATACTATAGAACACTAAAGCAGGATGTTTGGATGCTAAGAAGAATGGATTACAAATCTGTTACCTAAAAGTCAGATATATTTTCATAGAGGAGTAATAGAAGGTCAGCAACAGCTGTAGATAGACTTCAAACCCCTCAAATCAAACGTTATTTTTCATTAAGTGCAAGTTAATTAAAGCAAAACAAGATTGCTACATGGAACATGGTTCATGTGAACATTTTCTTTGGTGTTGATATTCATGAGCCCATTCACCTGTGTTCTAAGAGTCAAGTTCAAATGAATGCAAAATCTGAAAGCAAAACTCAGCTGAAGTTTCAGTGTTTCACCCAGCTTCATGCAGAAATCAAGCAAAGCCACAAGTGACGCATGGGTTTGATAAAAGACCCTGTATCAGCCCAGATGGACTCTAATCTGGGCCCACACTCGCTCATAGGATCACTGAATCTTAGGGTATGTCTACTCTGCAATCCCAGGCCACGTCTACACTACCCGCCAGATCGGCAGGTAGTGATCAATCTATCGGGGATTGATTTATCACGTCTAGTGTAGACGCAATAAATCGATCCCCGATCACTCTGCCGTCGACTCCGGAACGCCACCAGGGCGAGAGGCGGAAGCGGAGTCGACGGGGGAGCAGCAGCCGTCGATCCCGCGCCGCGAGGACGCAAAGTAAGTGATTCTAAGTCAATCTAAGATATGTCAACTTCAGCTATGCTATTCTCATAGACCAGGCCCCAGGGTGCCACTGTGGCTCACGCAGACACACACAAGCTAGCTCATGTTTCAGAGCAATGAAGCTGCAGCACAGGCTTCCGCGTGGCCTCTAGGGCAGGCTAGCCATGCAGTTAATAAGCCAGGGCTCTGGGCAGGCTGCGAGCCCAGGCCAGGTTACAGCTAGCTCAGGTATGTCTACATAATGTACAGTCACACTCTGCTTGCAGTCTAGATATACCCTTAGTGAACCTTTTTGATGAAAATGCTCTAAGCGTCAAGTCTGAAACTAAACAAAAATCTAGGAGAAGGGTGAGTAGGTTTGGGTCTGCAGAGTGAAGAAAATCATGGTTTACACAGAATTAGCATAACAGAAACAACCAGGACAGTTGATATGGGGATGGCAAGGTACTCCAAACAGAGCTAAGCAAACCTGGCAATGGGGCAGATAGATAGCAGCTGTAATTTAAATTAGGTAAATGCAGAGAGCTACGTAGTTGGGTAAATAATTCCCATGTTTCATACACGCTGCTCTGATCTACATTAGCCAGAACATTTCAGGAAAAGAATGTAAGAGTCATTTGAAATAGTCCAGTGTACTGGGGGTAGTTTAAAAAAAGAAAATGATTGGACACTCCACTTTTCTTATAACGGAACAGGGAATAATAAAGAAAATATTGTACAGGTGCTAATGTTTTATAAATCATTGGTGCTCTCTCAGCCTGAATATTATGCTCAGTGTAGATCTCCTCAACTCCTGTACAACAAATATCAAAGATTCATGTGGATGGGGAGAGAAAGAGATTAAAATATTGCAAGACACTAAAATGACTAAGGCTGTTTAGTTTAGAAAGCAGGAGAGTAAGAAGGGATGTGACCGAGCAATAAAACAATGAATGGTTTAGTTGAAAGAGATCTGGTCCTCTTCCATGTGTAGTCCCAGTCCCATAACACAATTACAAGGGGGAACTTGATGAAATTGGCAGGCAGAAAATGTAAAATGAACTGAAGGGAAAGCTTCTTTAAGTAGCATATTATCAGCCCATGGAATTCAATGCCCCAGGAAATCATTGAGGCAAAGAGTTTAAACAGGATTTTGAAAGGATTCGGATATTTACAGCAAGGAGTAAAACCTTTGCAGCTACAGTAGCCAGGGAGCTAGGTCAAAAATGCAAGAGACATTAACCCTTTGTGGCATAGCTGAATCACCTGAGATGCCAGAAAGTAAATGTTCCTTGGGCTGAATTGTTACTCTGCTGCCCAGAAGCAGTTGTCGGGGAAGGAGCCTGGGGGAGGAGCTGGTTGGGGTATTTCATCTTCTTCTGAAGGCAGATAACAGAGATCAACAGCCTTCTCTGCTATACCAACCTCTTCAGTTCTAAGCGAGAGTGCCCCATTGGCTGAGGAGGGCTGAGCCAGCCCCGCTTTAGCCAGTGTACACTGCTCATGAAACCACCCCAGGATTTACTAATGGGGCAGGGACCATCTTTGTCCTGTGCTTGTACAGCACCTTGGGTCCTGCTCTATCCTGGACTAGGGTGCTAACATAATTCAAATAATAATAATAATAAATCGTAACACTAATTAATTGCCCAGACCTTGAAATGAGGCTCACACAAAATGTCTGAACTAGGAAATCTGGAACTGCTCAAACCGGAGCAAGGTTCGGACTGATGTCTGCCTCAAACCTTACTTTTATTGCCCATGGCCCTCTCTAAAAAACCTGGAACTAGTGGCTGTTTCCAGGGCTGTCCCCAAGGAAAGGTCAATGACCTTCTGGCCTGAGGACAGAAATGAAGGGGAGTTAGAGTAAAAGCCCAGCACAGGTTTCCAGCCACCAAGACAGACCACAGGGCTCCATACTATAAGGTGCTATCCCCACTCTAGCTGCAGACGGACCAAAGCAAAGAGTAAGCTTGAAGTCTCAGCAGGAAAGCCAAGCTCCGAAAGGCAGATTCTGGCTGCTACTGGTATCTGTGGACTTCTCTCTGCCACCTGCTGTGTGAAGTCTCAACACACGGCTGACTGGACTGCAGAATCCTGTTGGAATTTGGGCTCTCCCCTCCTCGCACTATCCCATCCCACATTCCCGCTATAGTCACTTAGCTGAGCTCAGTGTCAGCAAAATTCACTGGTGACACACTGACACCTACTGTTAGCAACTTCCCTGTTAAATGTGCATGCAAATCCTTTCCTCTCTGTTGCTTGAGCATTGATTCCCAGCCCCACAGCTGGGAATCCACAGCTTGCTATGGGCTATATGGCACCCTCATTCCAAGTCAAAAGCAGATCTGCCTCTCTTTTACAACAGAGCTGCCTGAACTTGGTCTTCCTCTTCTCCAAAACCTGCAGGGCAGCACCAAGGGTAGGACAGTCCCCATGGGGTTCCCCTGGTGACCTTTCCCATCAAAAAGGTTCTTAGTCCATTCATCATGGGGGCAGTCATTTCAGCAGTATTGGTTCTGCTCAGCTGTTTGCCTCAGCACAGAGTTCAAACCTTCTCAGCCCCGTTGAGACATCTATAAAAATCCTGTGAGGGAGAAGGCATCTTCCTCCCAGGATCCGAGTGATGACACCAGCCACTACTCATCATCACTTCTAATTAGAAATATCTGCACCAAACAGGCCAACCTGCTGTTTTCAATGTGAAGTGATTTCTCTTCATTACATACTGCTGAAGCCCCCTCAGCTTTGATGATCTGATTACCAGGTCAGCCAGTCTCCCCACTGGGCTCTCAACAGCGCTCTTTGCAAAGCTGCTGTCTTCTCAAAGTTTCTTGCTCAGAGATGCCACAGATTAGAGTCTATGACACGCATCCAGGAAACACCATAGCAAAAGATCTCTGCTACAGCAGTGCACTGGGTCTAATAAAAGGGCTTTTACACCATACAACATAATTAGGGCCCTATCAAATTCATTTTGGTCAATTTCATTATTTCAGCTATTTAAATCTGAAATTTCACTGTGTTGTAACTGCAGGGGGCCTGAACCAAAAGCAGGGTGGGGTGGTCACAAGGTTATTTGCGGGGCTGGTATTGCCACCCTTACTCCTGCGCGGCTGATGGTGGCGCTGCCTTCAGAGCAGGGTGGGTGGAGAGCGGCGGCTGCTGGCCGGGAGCCCAGCCCTGAAGGCAGCGCCGCCATCAGCAGCAGCACAGAAGTAAGGATGGCCTTGTATGGAACTGCCACCCTTACTTCTGCACTGCTGCTGGCAGGGTGCTGCCTTCAGGGCTGGGCACCTGGCCAGCAGCCGCCGCTCTCCACCCACCCAGCTCTGAAAGCAGCGCAGAAGTAAGGGTGGCAAGACCACAACACCCCTACAATAACCTTGGAACCCCCTGCCCCCCCCCCCCCCCCCCGCAGCACTTTTTTGGTCAGGATCCCCAGTTTGAGAAACACTGGTCTGCCCCATTAAATCTGTATAGTATAGGGTAAAAGTACACAAAAGACCAGATTTCACAGGGGAGACCACATTTCATGGTCCATGATGCATTTTTCACTGCTGTGATTTTGGTAGGGCCCTAAACATAACCTGAGGTCAGGGATCTAATGGGGAACAGGGAGAGAAGGGAACAGCTCCAAATTTTTGCAAAGATTCAGGTTCTATTCTGGGAAGTACTTGACACTTCAGTTGGTTCTTTTTTAAAAAAAAAAATTAAAAAAGGGAAAAATTGAGATCAGCTACTGATAATTCTCATGCACCAAAAGCTGTACCCACTGGTGCAGAACACCTGCATTTAGAAATCCATAGCAACAAGACACACCATTATAACTACATTACTGTATTGTTTGGAGCCCAAAGAAGGAATTTTCGAAAGCACTATAATAGATGACGATGTGTGTAAACAAATCCCACAGCATCCCAAAAGAGTAAAGCTTTTTAGAAAACAGGGTTGGATTGCCATTAACCCTTTGGTCCAGAGGACACCATTTACGTTTGTTACAGGCCTTTGTCCTGAACAGCAGCAGCAGCAGACAGTCGCTTTAGGAGGTACACAAGCCACCAGGGCGAAATCATTCAAAGCAAGCAGGAGACATTGTGCTAGAGCATTCACCACAATATAGATCTCTATGCCTTTACAATACAATGCACACTCTGCCCAGTGGGGCCTGCTCACTTTCCATTTAGTTCAATCTGCTATCATGCGCCCTTAAGAATGGCCATACTGGGTCAGACCAAAGGTCCATCTAGCCAAGTATCCGGTCCTCTGACAGTGGCCAATGCCAGGTGCCCCAGAGGAAATGAACAGAAGAGGTAATCATCCCTTGTCCACCTTTACAGTACAATATACATCTCAGCATATTTCAGACTCCCAACCAAACAACAGCGGATCAAGAACTTGGACTGATTCTGAATGTAAATCGCCATCAACATCTGTTTATTCTCCTCTTGTGGCACTCAGATCCCCGTTAGCTTTTCATATAGAATTGTATTCAATGATACAATTTTAAACCAAAGACACAGAAATGTCATCACAAGCATTGTTTGAACAGAAATGTAGATGTCTCTTCACTTTCACTTTTCTGAGCCTCAGTTTCCCGACCTGCACAATGGGGATAATTGTACTGACCTCCTTTGCAAAGCATTTTGAGATCTACTGATTAAATGTGCTGTATAGGACCTATGGATCATTATTATTTTGTTCAGTCTTTTTATAAATCTAAATAAATAATTATTTGGCTCTGATTCTCAATAACACTTAAGCACATATTTAACTTTAAACCCATATTGACTTCACTGAGATGTAAGTGAGACTTAATCATGAACTTGAACAAGGATGACTTCCTGACCTACATAATTTCTATTTTTGGAATTTCTTTGCTGGAAAATAGAGTTCCTAATTGTCTGGTGCCTTGGTGATTTCTGAAATAGCAGAAAAATAGGAAGTGGAACATGATTGAACTACCATCATGAGTCTGTCTCTCCCTGTGTCTCCTGCCATGGGGATTTGTCTGCACCCAGAAATCAGAGAGATTTTTCCATATGACAGACACAATATCATCCTGCTTCTTGACACAATAGTATACGTGTATCAAGGTTCCTTCCAAACTCTGAAATCTAGGGTACAGATGTGGGGACCTTCATGAAAGACCCCCTAAACTTATTCTTACCAGCTTAGGTTAAAAACTTCCTCAAGGTACAAACTTTGCCTTGTCCTTGAACCCTATGCTGCCACCACCAAGCGTGTTAAACAAAGAACAGGGAAAGAGCCCACTTGGAGACATCTCCCCCGCCCCCCGCCAAATATTCCCCCAAGCCCTACACCCCCTTTCCTGGGGAAGGCTTGATAAAAATCCTCACCAATTTGCATAGGTGAACACAGACCCAAACCCTTGGATCTTAAGAACAATGAAAAAGCAATCAGGATCTTAAAAGAAGAATTTTAATTAAAGAAAAAGTAAAAGAATCACCTCGGTAAAATCAGTATGGTAAATATCTTACAGGGTAATCAGATTCAAAACATAGAGAATCCCTCTAGGCAAAACCTTAAGTTACAAAAAGACACAGGAATATACATTCCATTCAGCACAACCTATTTTACCAGCCATTTAACAAAAGGAAATCTAACGCATTTCTAGCTGCTAGATTACTTACTATCTTAACAGAAGTTCTGATACTCCATTCCTCTTCTGTTCCTGGCAAAAGCATCACACAGACAGGCAGACCCTTTGTTCCCCCTCCAGCTTTGAAAGTATCTTGTCTCCTCATTGGTCATTTTGGTCAGGTGCCAGGTTATCGAGGTTATCTTAGCTTCTTAACCCTTTACAGGTGAAAGGGTTTTGCCTCTGGCCAGGAGGGATTTTATAGTTCTGTATACAGAAAGGCGGTTACCCTTCCCTTTATATTTATGACAACATGTTACTCTGGAACAGAACCAGACCTTTGTAGGCCAAAAATGACACTTGAAGGACAACAGTCTGGAGTGGGAGAAAAATATAAACTAGAAGTTAGAATGTGAGAGAAGAAAAGACACAAAGTGCTTGCCATTATCTAACAGGTTGTTGTAGTGACTGAACTTTCATGCCGTGAGTGAGATCCCAACCCTGCTCTGGCCCTTTTATGCTAGCTCAAAGGGCCTGAGAGCCTGAAGGGAGTCAAAGCCCTGGTTCCGGCTGGGTCAGGAGGGCCCTCTCAACTCCTGTCCAGGGGTAGGGCTAGGAGGGGCACATCAGGGCCTGCAATGCTGCACAGATTCCAGGCAGCATTGTGTCACAGAGGGCAGCCCAAGAGGCAGCCATAATTTAGCAAAGCCCCAGGGCTCTCTTCGTTATGACAGGGACCACTCTAGCCCCCAGAGCAGCCCTGGATCAGGAGGGCAAAAAAAGTGACATAATGACTCTTCCTCCTGCCTTCCCTTGGGCTGCAAATTCTGTGCTCCTCTTACAAGCAGACAGCAGACTAGTAACCTATACATCTACCTAGGGGCTTATATGCTCCCTATCACTGTAGCATATGAGTAATCAACTATGATTTAACTTACCTGGTGAGCACGGAGCGTGCCGCTTTGTAACTGCAAAGAGAGGGGTTAGGATTCTATTTTGTGCACTACACCTTTCAACATGACAAGTCATTTTCCTTCTCCGCTAGAGTGGAACAGTTGGATGAGGCATTTCAAGATGGGTGTGGTTACGAGAGTAGGAGACACACTGTGCTCTCTCTCTCAAGGGGAGAGAATATCGTCTATCTCTTGATTTATTGTTTTTCCTCAGAATGAAAGTCATGCAGATCACAAGTCCAGGTTGAATATGGAAAAAACAAAACAACAAACATCAGCACAAACAAATCCCATTTCCTAAGAAATCAACGATGGGTAACTGGCTAGAATAAACTGTGCACATTCCCAAAATCTGGCCAAAAGGTGGAGACAAAGGAAAAAGAGCAGCATGACTATGAATCATCTGGTAAGTCTGTTTCAATATCTTTCAATTGGAGCCATACCGCTTGTTGTTTAACTTGAAACATACAGAGCTGAGCAGGTGACCTGCTCAGAAAGCTGCCACATGTCTGTTATAATTGGGTTTATTTTTATAAGATCAATTCCATTTGATGCAGGCTAGGAAATTGTGCCTCCTCTTTCATGTTGTTGTCCAAGGTTCAAAAGTAATATGTTTGCACAGATTTTGAAATACATTTACAAGCTTAACAGTAACCCTCTTCCGGCTTGTGAGGTGAAAAGTTTTGTGCATCAATATGTGCCCAAATCGCCTGCATGAGTTTGCTTGACTGACACACAACACTATCTCCATAATCATAAGCTTCTACTGGATTTCAAAAAATGAAATGAAAGAAAGGGGAAAATAGATGTGTGGATGACGGCAACATGCTACTCTCATACTGAAACTGTTCCCAATTTGTTAAAATGGCAGAGAATTGTCACATCCTGTCACATTATTTATACCAGATTGGATACGCGGCCTGTTTTCATGTGATTTTAGTCAGGGTTATAGTGTTTGTTTTTGGCAACTCTATTGTCATGAGCAAAATAAAATCTAAGCACTGTAGACTGAGCCACATTACACTAATGGTGTCAGGGGTATAATGAACCGACACAGCGATACAATATTATATCAGTCACATGGTGCTAATTTAATGGGACAATTTCAATAAAAAAACATACTTATAAACAAAACACAAAAAGTTCCTTGCTGCTGACATCTTAGCTTACTGAAATTGGTATTTTTAAAAAACTTACCTTACTTTACACCATTCAAGTTAGTTGTTTCCTTTTTTGTGGTCCACTCAGCTTGGATGGCCCGGTCAGTTTCTGCAACCAGATGGATGAAATATATTTCAGGCCTCTGCATTTCCACACTGATTATTCTCAATGCGAGTTACTGGATGCTTAGTCTTTTTGAAAATATGTTTGACCAGATCAAAAGAATTCAGGAAATGCAATGACTTAGAGCCAGATTCACAAAGGGACTTAGACCTTGCCAGGCTCAGCTTTGCCATGCCTACATTTTAAGTGCCATGCTACCTAAGGGAATTCAAAACTTATGAGTTTGACACCCAGGCTCCCTATACAATGCCTGGGAAGAGCTGGCACCTAAGAATGGGATTCATAAAAGCCAGAATATTGAGCAGAGGTTGGGGAAATCTGGCTAAGGTCCAATTGAAATGGGAATGGAGTGGCCTAAGCCTGACCCTCCAAAGGGAGTTAGATGCATAAATGCAGGTCAGAGAGAGTTGCCGATTTCCCACGGCAATGTTCAAGTCCCACTTGAGAAACTAGTCCTTAGCGGCCAGACTTTCAAAGGCAGTTAGGCACCTAAAAATGCAGGTAGAAGCCTAGGGCTTTTGAAAAACCTCACTAGGCACTACCTGCATCTTGGGCACCTAAATATATTTACAGATCTGGTCCTTGGAGTCTAACTCCTGAAAATTTTCAAAGTTGCTGAAGTGACTTAGGAACCTAAGTCCCAAAGGGGCTATTGAAAATGTTATCAGTAGGAGTCTACACTGGATGTAAAAAAGAATGATTTGAGGAAAGATGGGCCAAATGGGATGGACCAATTTAAAACAAAATTATTCATATAACTCACAACAACAGCGGGCAACATTTTGATACACATTGTTATGATGAGTGGCGTCTTTCCCTGTGAGCAACCCCACTGAAATTAGCGGAATCACACTCCTGGAGTAAGAGGCTAGTCAGTTGGATCTGGAGAAAGGGGTAAACAGTCAGGTGGCAAAATTTGCAGAGGATACAAAATTGCTCAAGATAGTTAAGTCCAAGGCAGACTGCAAAGAGCTACAAAAGGATCTCTCGGAACTAGATGACTGGGCAGCAAAATGGCAGAGGAAATTCAATGTTGATAAATGCAAAGTAATGCACATTGGGAAACATAATCCCAGCTATAAATATAAAATGATGGGGTCTAAATTGGCTGTTACCACTCAAGAAAGAGATCTCAGAGTCATTGCGGATAGTTCTCTGAAAACATCCACTCAATGTGCAGCGGCAAACAAAAAAGCAAACAGAATGGTGGAAATCATTAAGAAAGGGATAGATATTAAGACAGAAAATATCATATTGCCTCTATAAAAATCCATGGTACATCCACATCTTGAATACTGCATGCAGATGTGGCTGCCCCATTGCAAAATATATATATATTGGAATTGGAAAACAGTACAGAAAAGGGCAACAAAAATTATGAGGAGTATGGAACGGCTTCCATTGAGGAGAGATTAAAAAGACTGGGACTTTTCAGCTTGGAAAGGAGACGACTAAGGGGGGATATGATAGAGGTTTATAAAATCATGACTGGTGTGGGGAAAGTAAATAAGGAAGTGTTATTAACTCCTTCTCATAACACAAGAACTAGGGGTCACCAAATGAAATTAATAGGCAGCAGGTTTAAAACTAACAAAAGGATTTTTTTTTTCACACAATGCACAATCAACCTGTGGACCTCTTTGCCAGAGGATGTTGTGAAGGCCAAGACTATAACAGGGTTCAAAAAAAGAACTAGATAAATTCATGGAGGATAGGTCCATGAATGGCTGTTCATCAGGATGGACAGGGCTGGTGTCCTGAGCCTTTGTTTGCCAGAAGCTGGGAATGGGTAACAGGGGCTGGATCACTTCATGATTCCCTGTTCTGTTCATTCCCTCTGGGGCACCTGGCATTGGCCACTGTGGGAAGAGAGGACACTGGGCTAGATGGACTTTTGGTCTGACCCAGTATGGTCGTTCTTACGTTATATACACCTCTTTAAAAAGTACCTGTTTTCTCTGAGAAAAAAAAATCAGTCATGATAATCTTTTTACTGATATTCAGTTTTGTAAACCCGTTTTTAATTGGGGACCTAACTTGCTTGACACGTTATCTCAGAGTCCCTTTAAACTTTTAAAAACAACATTTATTTTTCCGCAGATCAGATTGCTTTTCTCAGTTCCCTCAGTATCTTTCCAACCAAAGCAGATGGTTAATTTAACATATCTGACATAATAATACCATGCAACTGTACATGAAAGTCATAGATAAATAGGGCAGTGAATTAACGGGGCCTCTTGAAACTTTCCAGGTCTAAAAGCGCTGTATAATCTTCTCAGCTAAATGAAAGTAAAAGGGAAATCAAATATAGATTGATGCTTTTTCTAAGTGCACCTACAGTTTAACTCCAGATAGGCTTTGGTTTTCAAAAACTTTTTTTTTGCTGATAGTGTACTATTTGTATTAAACCCTTTTGATAATTTTTAAAGCACATTTCAGAAATTGACAAGATGTTTGAAGTTTACAAATTGTATACTATGTTAGCACAGCAGTTCCACCCACATTCATCCCCACTCCACACTCAGCGAAAAGGATTTTTGCACGTAAAACAAAAATGATAATACAACGATACAGCCATCCATTTCTTAGAGGGGATGTAAAGCTGAGGTTGTGACCCCTTGATACATATTCTCATAGTGATTTAACATAAGAGAATAGGGGTTAAGGACTGTCATTGTCCTGGCCAACTTCCAGCTCAGGTAATATTCCACTTATCTAAATTCCCCATTATATCAGTCGAAAATGGCTGTCTACATTTCCTGCCCTAAGTTACTCTGTAGTGGCGTTGTGTGCTACTAAATAACTGCCATGTGGCTCCCCAGAAGGGTCTGCATTTCAAGCGTTAGGGTCCTTTGGGATGGAAAATGCTATGTAAGATCCTTACCACTACCATGCTCTTCCTGAACAACTTTCTTCTTGCAGCTGGCTGAACATTTTTCATCAAAAAAATTTTCAGCAAAACATAGCTTTGGGGTTACATGAAAATTTTCAAGCCAACTGTAGTTGTGATTTAACAATAGACACTGACAAACCTACCATGACCAGGAAACAAGCTCTTTGGACAGAGACCATCTTTGGTCTGTGTTTGTCCGGCACTTAGCAAAATGGGGGAATGGTCCATGGCTGTGGGTCTAGTCACTACCACAAGACAAATAATACACATGGTCTGTGCTGCATGCTGATCCAGTATGTTACAGGTCTCCATAATGCTGTTCCCAGGATTCAGTCATGGAGAGGAGCTGGGTGGGAGCACACTAGAGATGCGATGTGTGTGTCAAATACACAGAGCCTCCAGGCATCAGGAGGAAGGTGAGAAATTGAATGAAAAACTTGCTAGCCTACAGCTTTTATATTTCTCCCCTAATGTCACTAGTGGCCTCTCTACTCAGTGGCTCTAGGCAGCCAGGCCTAACACTACAGTTGGGATGTATATCCCCCCCCAGCCTCCCAGCCTGCAGGGAATACTCACCCTGAGGCTGCATCACCTTTCCTCCAAAGTTGAAAGTTCCTCCAACTTTCCTTAACGGGGGCTTAGGAAGGTCCATGGCAGCATGGTTCCAGTCTGGCCACACTGCCGGTGAGCAACGGGGCAAGGGCTAGCAGGGGGCTCTGCTGGGTGCCCCTTTGCCTCCAGTCAGCAGATTCTGTGTTGGTCTTGACGGAGTCACAGGACACGAGAGCTGAAGGCCAGTATTTTCTACAAGGGGGAAAGCCACCCCAGATAATGCTTTGTCCCCTGAGCCTGCTTTCCCGCACCCTGTCGCCCCGAGGGCACATCGGAAGGGAACTTCACAGGTTTCCCTTCCCCCACTACTCCCTCCGTCCCCACTGCTTTTCTGCAGTAATTCACTCGACAGAGTGACATAGATCATTATGGAAGATGGGGGGCAAGAAAAAACAAAGATGCTGCAAATACCATATAATGATAATCCATAGGCGCTGTGCCCCCCTGGTTAGAGGAAGGACCACATGACAGATGCTGGTCACGTGGTTTAATGCACTCCTGGAAGGTGCTCAGATACCAGAGTCATAGCTGCATTATAAGACCTGCACAGGGAAACCTCCCCTCCACTGCACGAAGCTGCAGTGCGTCAGTCCAACGTGCTGAAGGAGATTTTATGCTCACACGATTCAGTTAACCCCAGAACAATGAACACTGCAGGGATATTCCAGGCTGCCTCCTGGAGCCTCAAGCTGGCACGTATTTGTGCTCTGTCACCCTCACGTCTTGTGGCTCCCCCTGCCATTCCCTAGGTCAACATACAGTTATCCCTGCACTGGGGTTGGTCTTTGGGTGTGAAACTTGCCCTCCTTGGCCTTTGTCTCTCTTCCCCTCATCACGTGTCACTTTCAGCTGAGGCACTGGGCCCTTCACAAGTTCAACAGCACAATGACATCAGCACTTGGCTCTGGTGTTCTCCTAGGACACCTCACTCCCCTCCCCTGATTCTCCATTTGATTGACTAGACCCATGTCATGTACATCTTAACTTTCCATTGCTTTGCATCATCTGGTTTCCATAGTGTATTGCACTCATTTGTGAAATCAAATCTGTGCCTGCCCTCTCTCCCCCTATTCTCCCTCTCCTCACACTTCCACTTCCCCCATCACCTCTTTCCTGCCTGCAGGGACTATTCCCCCAGCCCCTGCTCTCCCCTTACTGCTTCTCATCTTCCTTCCTGTTCTTCCCAACCCTCCATACATTCATCCTGGAGGTTTGTCCTCCATGCTGACACCCCCACAGTCTCTGTTGCTTCTCACTTCCTCTCTAGGACCTTCAACTTGCTCCCCTGGATCAATTCTTCCACCCACTACATTGGTCACTCCTCCTTTGTGTGATGTTTAGATGCCGCTTGTAATTATTAGAACTGGGAGCACTGCCTGTTGGGAGTCTGAAAGGACAGGAAACAGGAAGGAGGGGGGAAGAAGTTGAGGGGGCAGAGTGAGAGCTACTGAGGGTGCAGCAGCAGCTTGATAAAGAGGTTTCCACTTTAAAAATAAAGTTCTGTAGAAGTTTGTTAGTACCTTGCCTGGTTGCTACACTTTGCCAACAAGATGCAAACAAGCAGTCCCATGATCTTAACCATAACCCTTGTCCTCCTTCTGCCTTGGCACTATTTGTCTGTGATTATCACTTGCTAGGATGTTAGGTGCAAAACCAGTAAATAAACAACAATAATACCCTACCCAATCCTCTAAAGTGTGCAGCACCCCCTGTGAAGCTATGAGTACTCTCCTGAAATCAACAGCAGTGCTAAGCACTTTGGAAGAACAGGTACTTTAACTTTCTCTCTTCCTTCTCCCCAGTTCCCTTCTCCCCTCGCTTTGGGAACAGGGTTTTCAGACATGCCTGAACTCTAAGGTAAATATGTGGCACTGTGGTATTTGAGTTGTGCAATACTTCCCACACCTTGGCAGGTGGAAGCACTTTAGATTAACTGACCTTAGCACAAAGCTATTGTTGCATCAGCAACTTGCCCCCCGCCCTGTTTTGTCATTATTATTAGGTATAGCAATGCCTAGGAATGAAGGACACACACGGCAATGTGACAGAATTAGAGTTGTGGGGGAACCATGACTATGAATTTGCTGACTTTTGCACATGTAAAATCTCCAGCATAACTTTATCTTAACATGTTCAGAGGGGGTGATTTAGCATAGTCTAAGCAGCAGGCTAAGGTACCTGGACTCCCTGAATCCATTGCTTTAAATCCTGACATGGCCAACGCAATCCTTCATCTTTCAGAATCAGATAAATACTGACCCTTGCTGCTCAGGAATCTCAGATGAGACCTTAAAAACGGACATCCAAGGCTCTTTGCATGGATATTATACTTCCTAGGGGAGGTTAGATAAGAGCAGCAATTTGTCCTGATGTCCTTGTTCAAAATTTCTATTCCCTCTGCTATTCTGTAGTGTGCCCTAGTTGTCTACCCATCTGCTGTCCTCTGCGCCGGCACTGCATTTCAGTGCTGCGTTCATCTTACAGTGGTGCATCTCAGTGCTGGAGGTACATGCTGTAGTTTGTAACTCACATTGTGCTAAGCAGTGTTAAAGAAATATGAAACGTTATGGTGAAAGTCGGTTTTTGCGTTTAAAATTCCAGTTTGATTTTGTATTTTCAATTTGTTGTACATTCAAATAAATGGACCATAAGGCTGGAATTTTCCCAAGCACTGGATGTTGGCGTCTATCAGCTACTACTGAAGGCCAGTGGGAGTTTGCTAGTGACATCAGTGGGAGTGCCTCAGGCCAGCACTGAGAATTTTTGAAAGTCCCCCCTTCAATATTTTTTTGTATTTTCTGTGTGAGATTAAAATGAAATCCTTGGGCCAGATGATTGAAAGTTCTCAGCACCAAAATTGAGGATCAGTTTTCAAAAGATCACAGCTCCCATTTAGGCTCTGACGTGAAGTAAATAATAGTAATAATAATTTATATTACTGCAAGGCCTAGAAGTCCAACCAAGATCAGGGCCCCATTTTTTTGTATGCACACCCAGGTTCTGCCTTTGCACCTATTGAAGTCAGTTCAGAACTCCCATTGATTTAAATGGTGGAGGATCAAGCCCAAAGGAAGAAGACGCAGTCTGTGACCTACAAGTTTACAGTCTAAATGGACAAATTAGACATAGGGTGGATAGCTTAGCCCCCCAGTAGCTCCCACTCAATCCAGCCTAGTGAACGCATTCATGTGAATATTCTCAAAAGTATATTTTAACACACATTCAAAGTTATATGAATGACTGATCATTTAAACAATTGTAGATACATTTCAGTGTACAGATATATAGCATGCTCCTGCACATGGACATTTGGACATTGTTTCATACACATTTAAAATCATTAAAAAATAGATATGCTCTGAATTCCCAGTATGTTATTTTTCACCCACTTATACTGGAATGTCTTCATTTCTCAATTTTATTTTTTCAAACTTGGCCAAGCAATCATTTCCCATCAAAGGCAATGTACAGAACGTGCCAAGTCTGAACCTTTAAATGAAATAATTTTTAACTGATCCAAGCAACAACAAAAAACCATCTGAACAATTTTATTAAAGCAAGAAAACAACACTGTATGGTTTTTCATGTTCAGAGGATTTAAAAGTGCCTTAGTTCTTCAAACCCCTCCCCCACCAGTCCTTTGGTCTGAGGGGGAAAAAAGCTAAAAATATGAGAACGAAAAGACTAGCTTGTTCAGAGCCCTGAAAACAGAGGCTTACAGTGAAAATATAACTACAGAGATATTAGTTGCAAGGTTACAGTCCCTGTTCAAAGCCGAATGCATCTTCCTGTTATCCCTTGGGTTCTGTTCTAACTACACTACCACTGGGCCAGCTAAATAACATTGAAAAAACACAGCTGAACTGTCCTTTCTCAAAGGAAGATTCCCTTTTCCTTTCATTCAGTAGCATGATGAGTGGAACTGGAAAAGACGAGCAGTTTGCAGAAGGGACATGCATTGGGGTGAATCTAGAGGCGCAGGGGATATAAACCAGGCTGGATTGTGTCTGTGGGTGCAGCCTGGACAGACACAGCAGAGGGGGAGCATGAAACACTGACCTCTCTGAATGTTTCATAAAGATCTGACTACTCTGCCTGCTTGCTGCATCACATGTTGTAACGAAACACAGGCCAAGTGATGTAATTATAGCTGGAGAGGGGAGGGAGAGAAATCTGCACACTGGAAAGTTGCTGATTTTAGCATCACTCTGTCATTTCCTTTACAAGTGGCCTCAAGGCCACCATGTTTTACCCAACCAAACAAAGCTCTCCTTTGGGAGAACTAAAATGCTTTTTTGTAAATGTGACAACGACATGCACACCCAAAAGCTCTGGAGTTCTAAACAACTCCCGCAGGGCCTCCCCCATACGCTGAATAACCACCATCTGGAGGAGCAATTTTCAAAAAAGTTCACATTTGCCAGAGTTTACTTGGCAAGCCTTTTTTCAAAGGGGAGGCAGCAATCCTGCAGACAACAGCCTCCTCCACCACACAAACCCAATTCATTTCCAGAGCACTGTCCTGCCTGTTGACAGAAGGAAGCAAGGGTCATGGGGGAAATATAGCATGGGATCATGTAATTAAAGACTGTCCCCTACTGCATACACATGAAGGGGGGCAAATTCAGGTTACACAAGCAACCGTCATTCTAGCATTTTCTAAATTTTCAGGAGTTGAGTTTGCAAACTTAATGTTCTTTTAACATAGTTTGTATGTGATTGAAGTAATAATTATCAGAAATTCCCTCATGCTTTTTACATGGTGTCATAAATATAAAGGGAAGGGTAAACACCTTTAAATCCCTCCTGGCCAGAGGAAAAACCAACCTTTTCACCTGTAAAGGATTAAGAAGCTAGGATAACCTCGCTGGCACCTGACCACCTCTCCCAGTGCTGCTGGTAATCCACCTCCACGAGGGGATTAGCTCTGAGCATTCGGAGCCTGTTTACACTAGCACTTTAAAGCGTTCTGACTTGCTGCACTCAGGGGGGTGATTTTTCACACCCCCGAGCCAGCAAGTTAGAGCACTATAAAACGTAAGCGTAGCCAAGCCCAGAGAAGCTTTCTGCATTAAGACCCTATCCAACAGAATGAGTATGTGAGCATCTAGAGAGTGTAGAATACTGTGACTCTTTCCCCAGAATAGATCTTTCTAGTCCTGGTTACAGACACCTGGGAACAGCCTGGAGAGAAATCACTATCCCTTAGGACTCCCCTCTGAATGCTACTTCTAGTTCTCCAGAGCTAATGCCCCACTCCTATGCTCACATAAGCAACTGTTTGATTTCTTAAAGCTAATCCACTTTTGAGCTGGAGTGGACAGGGCACAGCCCCCGTAACTGAATGCAGAGTCTACACCCACGCTAGCATCCCAACAGCATTGTGCTCCAACCTCAGAACTGGATCTATGCAGGTAGATCTGGGCCGATGTAAGCAGCAACACAGGTGCAAGGGTCTGCTAGTGGGGACACGTTAAGTCCACAAGAAGCTCTCTTTTCTGAGTTCATCTCCGTCTCTTGCATTTGGAATTTATATTAGAAATGCTGACCAGTAGAAATGGAAACAGAAAGCCATAGATGTTAATCAACAATCAGCAACATTCATCAAATACAAATTTTACAAGAGACATTTTGCTCAGTTGAAAGGTCATGTCATTTGCACCAGTTAAATAACATTTTGATGATCGATTTCCAGAGCTTGTATTTCCAGTGATTTTTATTTCTTCCCTAGACACAGGAAGGACTACTACATTTGTAAGGCAGTGTCTCTTCTTCATCGCCCCCAACAGAGTGTTGATACCAATACTGAATGTCAGAACTGGTCAGTCTGGTTTTATTTCAAGGCTAGCAAGCTGAATTTCATCACATTTGAGTATAGAATTAATGACATGCACAGAAATATAATGCCATTTTATGCAGAAAATGCTTTGCCCCCATAGCTGATGGAGGGTCCCTATGAACCTAAGCTCCCTCCCACTCTGCTGCTGAAATTTGAAAGAAAGGAGGAATTGATTTGACACCTGGTTTTGGGAACAGGATTGTCTGTCCCTTCCAATCTACTATTCGAGGTTTGAGGAGGGACTGTTCTGACCAGCTGGTTCCAGTTCCCATATTAAAATATAATTATTAAAAAAATCTGTAGCAGTAATTGAAACCTGTTAAGTCCTGCCAGTTCACACTGTTTGCTGCAGGCATGTGATTAAGGATGATCTTCGTTAATCTGCTGCTGATGACTTTGAAAGAGAGCTTGTTCGCCTGCACATTCACCTGTATGACAGGTAGAATTACTGCATGGTCCTGATTCAAATTGCACAAAGAATTCAGGGGGACCATATTTTCAAAATCAAACCGGGAGACTTCTGTGACATTTTTTTAGGGTCCTGAAATGCTCATACAGAAATACACTTGTTCTTTTTTAAATAATGCTGCTCCCAATTTCTGACTCAGCAGTGACACAGGCATATTTCCTGGAGTGGAGGATTCTCCCTGGTAACATAGCATCTGAATGAGTTTATCATGAAACACTGAACAAGTGTCATTAATATTCACTATGGGCAAAGCTCTGATAGCATCTGCACTCTTTTGGCTTTTCTCTTCACCTCACACACTTCATCTCACTGAATACTTGTTCTACTGGGCTGCTAGTTCCTGGTAAACACTTAGAAAATTCTACTCACTGCAGTAATATATCTTGAACAAACCTTTTTATAGATCTGAAAAAAAGGAACATTTGCTTGGTGAAATGAAAAACAGGGACATTTCCGGTCCTGAAAGAGGTTCCCAGGACACCAGAAGCCCAACATTGTTAGTGGACCCTGGCTTTATGGCCTCCAACTTTGTGTCTGCTCACTCTTTCAGTAAATTAGGGTAAAACAGTGACTATGCGTCAAGCAATGAGGCTGCAAATGAAGACAGAGAGAAGGAAAGCAAGCATATTACAAAGTGAATTTCTCTAACACATACATACGAAGACTGCTTGCTTTCTGGTCCAGATTTTTAGCAAAAGTAAACTGATTGGCATTAACGTCTGTTAACCAATCTATTCTGGCTGAGGAGCCAGACCTTTACTTTTCATTTCAGTTTCAAAAATATTTTGAAACACCATTTTCAACACCACCTGGCTTGGTTGGAAATCAACATGATCTTTATTTTATTTGAACAGACGATTCAGAAAGTTTTTTATGCAAGCAGTATTGTAAGATCATTATTTTTTTCAAAAACCTGACAGACAATAAGTCTTCCCTTTTTGCATAGTGCACGACCCACACCACAAGTCTTTTTAGTCATGGTTACTGGATGTTCTGTAGACTTAAGAGTTTGGAGAACCTCACAAAAGATGCAAGAGCTGGATACCTGTCCCAATACTTCTTACACTCAAGGACACTGCACAGACCCACAGAGTAGCTCGGATGAAGTTCAACACCATGCCCAGATTATTGCATGATCTTAGAGGGTTACAGAAAGCTGCACAAATTACTGAATAGTAAAAGAAAAACAAGTCTCAGTGTTTGCTGCGAGCATCGGAGTATACTGGAAAGGTCATCACTTAAATGCATAAGGTCTCATTGGCTTGTGGGATACACTAATGAAAAATGTACTTGCTCACCACAGCAAGAATCAGGGCATGAACTAAAGCCATAAAAGTTTTATAGAGCCTCTCCACAGATACCGCATTGCTTTGCCTTGGGTCTTCACAATGCACTTGACAGAATAAGCTGTGCTGTATTGGCATTTCAAAAGGCTGGTTTCAAATTCAAATTATTCCACTCTGAAGTTGAACCAGTGAGTCCATTGACCGCTGTACTGGGTCCTGCTTTAGTGGGAAGAATGGCAGTGCTCCGTGTAGTGCTGTGGGGATGAAGTGTAAATCAGGTCTCAGAAATATGCACATTTAATGTACTTAATTGACTGTAAAATAATTATGCTTTGCAATGTAATTGTTCTGCTGTGGAAGAAAGCAGGGCTTCTAAACATTTAAGGGAAATGATTATGGGACCAGAATTAAGCCAATATTTTCTCCTCTCATGTACATAAAATATCATAAGCTTTTTGTCATTACATTGTGTTCTGTATGTGGGATGTAAGATTCTCTTGCAAAAGCCTTTCTTGTTCTTTTATTCCTCTCATGTTTCCCACCCGCTATCCATCCTTCACTCTATTTTGATTTAGGGATACAGAGGAAGCACATTTCAAAACAAGTTTAGGAACAAGAAGTGAAATCCTTGCCCCATTGAAGTCAATGGGAGTTTGCCACTTCACCCAAGAAATTTAGACTATCCTCTCCCCTCACTGATTTATCTCGGCTCATTTTGAATAATGTGTGTATCTGGGAAGAAACACGAGTGTCATTGGGTTTGGATTTTACTTTATCTTCAAGGAGCGGAAGCTTCAGTTACAGCAGAGTCACAAATCCACTATTCCCTGGCCATAACAGTTGTGCAGGAATTTGAGTCAGGGTATCCAGCAAGGGAATTTATGTTCATCCCCATATCTACATTTCTTTGGTTCAGCAAAGGTAGCCTGAAATGTTTCAAAGTATTATTAGTCTGAATTTGGATCCAATTATTCCTAATTGGCCAAAAGGGATCAAAGGAAACATACATGGAATCAAAAAAATTAGTCCATGATGTCAACATTTCTTTTTTTCTTTTTAATTGATGGGTTTCTTCTTTTTTCATTCCCACATCCCCAAGGAAATCAGCATGGATTTGGAAAGATTCAGAACAGCACACTGTAATACCTGCCTCTAAAGTGAACCTGTGTCCACTGCTGTGAAACACGGGAGAGTCCAGGTTTTGGAGAGTTAGCTACACATTTTTATTATGCAAAAAAAATGCTTCAGATCAACATGATTGGATTTCCTTCCTCTCTCTCATCTGTGAAATTGTCAAGAGCAAATCCCAGGAGGCAAACCAGGCAAAAGAGTAGCACGGAGCTCTCCAGCAGCTAGGATTTGTCAATGTTTATCATTCAAGGAAACAGAGTGCCTTGCTCAGACTATTGGAAACTTGATCGATCTTAATTTGACTGTCTTTCATCCACTGTATCTTCAGTAACATAGAAGCCTCTTTGCAAATCATCGAGCCAATTATTCTTAAGTAGAGCTGGGTGGGAAATTTTTCAAGGAAACTTTTTCCATCCGAAAAAAAAAAAGGAAAGCTGGTGTGTTTAAACCAAAATTATCTGAAAAAAAAAAAAGCGGGGTGGGGGGGTGTGTGTTGTGACAAGTGTTCCAACTCAAAATAAAATGTTGAAAAATGTTTTGACAATTTCAAAACATTTTTCCCAATTCAAAACAACTTCTTATTTCAAAATATCAGTTAGATTTTTTAAAAGTTAACAGATCAACATCAAAACATTTTTAAGTTATCCAAACTAAATGTTCTCATTGACCCAAAACAAAAATATTTTCTCCTTTTTCGCTTTTGGTTTGTAAAAATGTTTGAGATTCAATTTTTCATCCTCCTTCAGAATGGGACAAATTCTTGACAAATTCAGTGGAGACAGCTGTGCTTTTGATTCTTTCTATTCTAGACCACTGAGGAGAATAATGGAAGTTATTGAAGCCTACAGATTTATTACCTTCCTTGGTTTCCCCTTCTCCTGGGAAGTGGGGGTTAGTCAGGAGGCAGCAGCTGTCAGGGGAACCCCTGAACGCAGGTGCTATCCTGAAGCCATAGGTGACAGGAACACTATGCTGGGGAAGCTGGATATTGTTAGACCCCAGTACAGGGGTGTGTATTGGCACCAGTCCTGTTCAACATATTCATAAATGATCTGGAAAAAGGGATAAACAGTGAGGTGGCAAAACTGGCAGACAATACAAAACTACTCAAGATAGTTAAGTCCCATGCAGACTGCAAAAACCTACAAAAGGATCTCACAACATTGGGTGACTGGGCAACAAAATGGCAGATGAAATTCAATGTTGATAAATGCAAAGTAATGCACATTGGAAAACATGGTCCCAACTATACATATAAAATGATGGGGGTCTAAATTAGCTGTTATCACTCAAGAAAGATCTTGGAATCATTGTGGATAGTTCTCTGAAAACATACACTCAATGTGCAGCGGCAGGCAAAAAAGCAAACAGAACATTGGGAATCATTAAGAATGGGATAGATAATAAGACAGAAGATACCATATTGCCTCTATGTAAACCATGGTACGCCCACATCTTGAATACTCCATGCAGATGTGGTCTCCCCATCTCAGAAAAAGATATATTGGAATTGGAAAAGGTACAGAAAAGGCTAACAAAGATGATTAGGGGTATGGAACGGCTTCCATATGAGGAGAGATTAATAAGACTGGAACTTTTCAGCTTGGAAAAGAGTTGACTAAGACGGGGATATGATAGAGGTCTATAAAATCATGACTGGTATGGAGAAAGTAAAAAAGGAAGTGTTAGTTAATCCTTCTCGTAACACAATAACTAGGGGCCACCAAATGAAATTAATAGGCAGCAAGTTTAAAACAAACAAAAAGCAACATTTCTTCACACAAAACTGTCAACCTGTAGAACCCTTTGTCAGAGGATGTTATGAAGGCCAAGACTATAACAGGGCTCAAAAAAAGAACTAGATACATGGGAGGCAGTGACCATGAGTTGGTTGAGTTCAGGATCCTGACGCAGGGAAGAAAGGTAAGCAGCACGATACGGACCCTGGACTTCAGGAAAGCAGACTTCGACTCCCTCAGGGAACGGATGGCCAGGATCCCCTGGGGGACTAACTTGAAGGGGAAAGGAGTCCAGGAGAGCTGGCTGTATTTCAAGGAATCCCTGTTGAGGTTACAGGGACAAACCATCCCAATGAGTCGAAAGAATAGTAAATATGGCAGGCGACCAGCTTGGCTTAATGGTGAAATCCTAGCGGATCTTAAACATAAAAAAGAAGCTTACAAGAAGTGGAAGGTTGGACATATGACCAGGGAAGAGTATAAAAATATTGCTCGGGCATGTAGGAATGATATCAGGAGGGCCAAATCGCACCTGGAGCTGCAGCTAGCAAGAGATGTCAAGAGTAACAAGAAGGGTTTCTTCAGGTATGTTGGCAACAAGAAGAAAGCCAAGGAAAGTGTGGGCCCCTTACTGAATGAGGGAGGCAACCTAGTGACAGAGGATGTGGAAAAAGCTAATGTACTCAATGCTTTTTTTGCCTCTGTTTTCACTAACAAGGTCAGCTCCCAGACTGCTGCGCTGGGCATCACAAAATGGGGAAGAGATGGCCAGCCCTCTGTGGAGATAGAGGTGGTTAGGGACTATTTAGAAAAGCTGGACGTGCACAAGTCCATGGGGCTGGACGAGTTGCATCCGAGAGTGCTGAAGGAATTGGCGGCTGTGATTGCAGAACCATTGGCCATTATCTTTGAAAACTCGTGGCGAACGGGGGAAGTCCCGGATGACTGGAAAAAGGCTAATGTAGTGCCAATCTTTAAAAAAGGGAAGAAAGAGGATCCTGGGAACTACAGGCCAGTCAGCCTCACCTCAGTCCCTGGAAAAATCATGGAGCAGGTCCTCAAAGAATCAATCCTGAAGCACTTGCATGAGAGGAAAGTGATCAGGAACAGCCAGCATGGATTCACCAAGGGAAGGTCATGCCTGACTAATCTAATCGCCTTTTATGATGAGATTACTGGTTCTGTGGATGAAGGGAAAGCAGTGGATGTATTGTTTCTTGACTTTAGCAAAGCTTTTGACACGGTCTCCCACAGTATTCTTGTCAGCAAGTTAAGGAAGTATGGGCTGGATGAATGCACTATAAGGTGGGTAGAAAGCTGGCTAGATTGTCGGGCTCAATGGGTAGTGATCAATGGCTCCATGTCTAGTTGGCAGCCGGTATCAAGTGGAGTGCCCCAAGGGTCGGTCCTGGGGCCGGTTTTGTTCAATATCTTCATAAATGATCTGGAGGATGGTGTGGATTGCACTCTCAGCAAATTTGCGGATGATACTAAACTGGGAGGAGTGGTAGATACGCTGGAGGGGAGGGATAGGATACAGAAAGACCTAGACAAATTGGAGGATTGGGCCAAAAGAAATCTGATGAGGTTCAATAAGGATAAGTGCAGGGTCCTGCACTTAGGACGGAAGAACCCAATGCACCGCTACAGACTAGGGACCGAATGGCTAGGCAGCAGTTCTGCGGAAAAGGACCTAGGGGTGACAGTGGACGAGAAGCTGGATATGAGTCAGCAGTGTGCCCTTGTTGCCAAGAAGGCCAATGGCATTTTGGGATGTATAAGTAGGGGCATAGCGAGCAGATCGAGGGACATGATCATTCCCCTCTATTCGACATTAGTGAGGCCTCATCTGGAGTACTGTGTCCAGTTTTGGGCCCCACACTACAAGAAGGATGTGGATAAATTGGAGAGAGTCCAGCGAAGGGCAACAAAAATGATTAGGGGTCTAGAACACATGACTTATGAGGAGAGGCTGAGGGAGCTGGGATTGTTTAGCCTGCAGAAGAGAAGAATGAGGGGGGATTTGATAGCTGCTTTCAACTACCTGAAAGGGGGTTCCAAAGAGGATGGCTCTAGACTGTTCTCAATGGTAGCAGATGACAGAACGAGGAGTAATGGTCTCAAGTTGCAGTGGGGGAGGTTTAGATTGGATATTAGGAAAAACTTTTTCACTAAGAGGGTGGTGAAACACTGGAATGCGTTACCTAGGGAGGTGGTAGAATCTCCTTCCTTAGAGGTTTTTAAGGTCAGGCTTGACAAAGCCCTGGCTGGGATGATTTAACTGGGAATTGGTCCTGCTTCGAGCAGGGGGTTGGACTAGATGACCTTCTGGGGTCCCTTCCAACCCTGATATTCTATGATTCTATGATTCATGGAGGATAGGTCCATCAATGGCTATTAGCCAGGATGGGCAGGGATGATGTCTCTAGCCTCTGTTTGCCAGAAGCTGGGAATGGGTAACAGGGGATAGATCACTGGATGATTACCTGTTCTCTTCATTCCCTTTGGGGCACCTGGCATTGACCACTCTTGGAAGACAGGATGTTGGGCGAAATGGACCTTTGGTCTGACTCAGTATGGCCATTCTTATGTTATGTTCTCTCTGTTACCCAGCACAAATCTTTAGAATTGTACTTTGTTTTCTGTAAAGTTCTCTACCCCAGCAGCTCTCTCAGCTGTCCCATTACTCAGAGGATTTGGTGAGGTCATGATGCACGCCTACTGGTAGATCTAAGTGATCTCCGTCTCTTCTGCACTTGGCTACAACTGTGCTGCATATATGTCAGTCCCAGGATATTAGACAGACAAGGTGGGTGAGTTAAATATCTTTTATTGGACCAATAAAAGATACTAATCCCCCCCGCTACACACACTTGTCTCTTTAAATCTGCATTGAGAAGAGGGATCTGTTGTCAGCACCTCTGGGATTCAACATATTAGAATCGAATCCAGTCTCCCATTGAAACCACTAGAAAGACTTGTACTGAGTCCAATGCATGCTGGATCAGACCCTCAGTCACCATTCAAACTGCCATGAATTCAGAATAGGAATCGACAGTTTCCTCTCAGAGATTTCCTGACCCTGCTTCCTCCTTTTTGTTTGAACCTTTCAGAAGTAATCAGGGCCATGGACTTGGACTCAGAAGACTTGGGTTTTGTTTCTGGTGCTGCCACTGACTGGCCCAGTGACACTGTACCTTTGCCTTCTCAGTCTTTACAACCTACATAACAAGACAGTCAAATTCTTTGGACAGGGCCTCTCTCTCTGGGAGTTTAGGCTATGTCTATTCTGGTGCTCATACTCCAGTACTCGACCATATATACGCTCACACACACCCCATACTGGTGTCAGTGTCCACATTATGCTGTCCTGCACATGGGTAGTGTAGAGATATGTTGGTAGAAGATTATATTTTAGAGACATTCCCTCATAAGGGACAGTATATGAGCATAGCAATTTGGAAATGTGTCATGGAGACGGGAGTAGGGAACACCGCATGGCTATGTGCAGCAGTTCACTAGAGGTGTTCTCATTCACTGGTTTGTTATTTAATGAACCCCAAGATTGTTATAGGCATAACACCGTGTACACACACATCTCCATGTCCACACTACCACCGCTCTTATGCAATGTTAGGGCTACTACATCAGAGGCAGCGTCCCAAGGTTTTATGCATCACAGGGAGACACTAAGTGTTTGTACAGCAGCCAGCACAGTGGGACCTCTGTATACTACTGTCGAGCAAACCAATAGTAAGAAAATACATAAGAAATACCCATCTAGGCACTTAAAAGTATCTAGACCTGCATTTAATTTTTCAGTGGTCCTGGAACACTGTCCCTTTCCAACAAAACTCTGTCATCCTGCAATGGCTCTTGATGTTTCGCGATCTGTCCCACTCTTAATTTTGGTTTACCCCAAATTGGGTGTCTTTATTTCAAAATTCAGTTCTACCTGAGGTAGTGATAGGTAAATGCCTTGCTAGATAAATTTCATATTCATCAATATCGCTTTCAAGTGTTACTCATACAGTATCGCTCTATTAAGTAGCACTGGATGAAAATAGTGGGTGGGAAAGAGGACATGGTGTTGTGGGGGGGGGAGGGGATCTCAATTTTTCCCCATTTGTTTTTTTTTTTATTCAAATTTTTATACTTGGAATCTTTTTAGTTTCAAAAACTGAAAATTCAGAAATAAAAAGCTCTAGAGTTGGTCAAAAATGAAAATTTATTTTTCCAAACTCCAATACATCAAAGTTTGAAATTTCAAAATTTGAAAAATTTTCATCAGCTCTTCTACTTAAGTATCTGGTTTCTAGTTCCTTATCCAATATATATATATTCAGCATGGGGGTGTCTACAATTTAGACAACTTTAAGAGACAAACTTTCAAGAGGTTATGCCCCAAGCCAGTAAGATGCTGAGTGCACTCTGAGCAGTCCCAACTCTGCATTTGACCTCAGTGCAAGTTAAGGGTGTTCAGCATCTTGCAGGACTAGATTCTTTGAGATCAGTTTCTCCATGTGTGTGTCAATGGGCCTGAAGACACCAAAACAAAAATTGTTTGCACTTCCTTTTCAATCTGGGCATAGCTTCTTTCTGCAAGAGGAATCTTCTGGAATAGGAATCTCAGTGCAGGTGAAACTGACTGTGTTTGGTACATAAGACAAGCATAATTCTAGACCTTCCAAAAAAACATCTACTGAAGGAACTGATTTAGGCCATGTCTACACTATGAGCTTTTGCCAGCACAGCAATGTCAGTTGGGGTGTGATTTTCGTGACATTTCTATAATGGCAAAATCCCCAGTGTATAGATAGTTATACTGGCATACCAGGGCTTTTGGCAGTATAGTTTATTTCACTCACTGAACGTTATAAACCATATTGGCAAAAACACCCTTTTGCCAGTATGAGCTATGTCAACAACTGGAAGGTTTATCAGCATAGCTGTACCAACAAATCTTTTCTAGTGTAGACCTGGCCTTAGTTAAATCATAGTATTTTCAAACTAGTGACTAGTGTTTTAACTGCTTATGTCTGTCTTAAAAGCAAAGCATTTTCCCTGATGTATTCAGGATGATTTTTTTTAATCATCACCGTAGATCTGTTTTCATTCTGAGGAGGGCATTTCAACCTCTGCTTTTATTTTATCTGGATCAAACAAACAATTAGGATAACTTTACTGAATTTTCAAAAAGAAAAGGAGTACTTGTGGCAGACTAACCAATTTATTTGAGCATAAGCTTTCGTGAGCTACAGCTCACTTCATCGGATGCATACTGTGGAAACTGCAGAAGACATTATATACACAGGTTTCAGAGGAACAGCCGAGTTAGTCTGTATTCGCAAAAAGAAAAGGAGTACTTGTGGCACCTTAGAGACTAACCAATTTATTTGAGCATGAGCTTTCGTGAGCTACAGCTCACTTCATCAGATCTGATGAAGTGAGCTGTAGCTCACGAAAGCTCATGCTCAAATAAATTGGTTAGTCTCTAAGGTGCCACAAGTACTCCTTTTCTTATTATATACACAGAGACCATGAAACAATACCTCCTCCCACCCCACTCTCCTGCTGGTAATAGCTTATCCAAAGTGACCACTCTCCTTACAATGTGTATGATAATCAAGGTGGGCCATTTCCAGCATAAATACAAGTTTAACCAGAACGTCTGGGAGGGGGAATGGGGGGCGCGTAGGAAAAAACAAGGGGAAATAGGCTACCTTACATAATGACTTAGCCACTCCCAGTCTCTATTTAAGCCTAAATTAATAATATCCAATTTGCAAATGAATTCCAATTCAGCAGTTTCTCGCTGGAGTCTGGATTTGAAGTTTTTTTGTTGTAAGATAGCGACCTTCATGTCTGTAATTGCGTGACCAGAGAGATTGAAGTGTTCTCCGACTGGTTTATGAATGTTATAATTCTTGACATCTGATTTGTGTCCATTTATTCTTTTACGTAGAGACTGTCCAGTTTGACCAATGTACATGGCAGAGGGGCATTGCTGGCACATGATGGCATATATCACATTGGTGGATGTGCAGGTGAACGAGCCTCTGATAGTGTGGCTGATGTTATTAGGCCCTGTGATGGTGTCCCCTGAATAGATATGTGGGCACAGTTGGCAACGGGCTTTGTTGCAAGGATAGGTTCCTGGGTTAGTGGTTCTGTTGTCTGGTGTGTGGTTGCTGGTGAGTATTTGCTTCAGGTTGGGGGACTGTCTGTAGGCAAGGACTGGCCTGTCTCCCAAGATTTGTGAGAGTGTTGCGTCATCCTTCAGGATAGGTTGTAGATCCTTAATAATGCGTTGGAGGGGTTTTAGTTGGGGGCTGAAGGTGATGGCTAGTGGCGTTCTGTTATTTTCTTTGTTAGGCCTGTCCTGTAGTAGGTGACTTCTGGGAACTCTTCTGGCTCTATCAATCTGTTTCTTCACTTCCGCAGGTGGGTACTGTAGTTGTAAGAATGCTTGATAGAGATCTTGTAGGTGTCTGTCTCTGTCTGAGGGGTTGGAGCAAATGCGGTTGTATCGCAGAGCTTGGCTGTAGAAGATGGATCATATGGTGTGGTCAGGGTGAAAGCTGGAGGCATGTAGGTAGGAATAGCGGTCAGTAGGTTTCCGGTATAGGGTGGTGTTTATGTGACCATTGTTTATTAGCACTGTAGTGTCCAGGAAGTGGATCTCTTGTGTGGACTGGACCAGGCTGAGGTTGATGGTGGGATGGAAATTGTTGAAATCATGGTGGAATTCCTCAAGGGCTTCTTTTCCATGGGTCCAGATGATGAAGATGTCATCAATATAGCGCAAGTAGAGTAGGGGCGTTAGGGGACGAGAGCTGAGGAAGCGTTGTTCTAAATCAGCCATAAAAATGTTGGCATACTGTGGGGCCATGCGGGTACCCATAGCAGTACCGCTGATCTGAAGGTATACATTGTCCCCAAATGTGAAATAGTTATGGGTAAGGACAAAGTCAAAGTTCAGCCACCAGGTTAGCTGTGACATTATCGGGGATGGTGTTCTTGATGGCTTGTAGTCCATCTTTGTGTGGAATGTTGGTGTAGAGGGCTTCTACATCCATAGTGGCCAGGATGGTGTTATCAGGAAGATTACCAATGGATTGTAGTTTCCTCAGGAAGTCAGTGGTGTCTCGAAGGTAGCTGGGAGTGCTGATAGTGTAGGGCCTGAGGAGGGAGTCTACATAGCCAGACAATCCTGCTGTCAGGGTGCCAATGCCGGAGATGATGGGGCGCCCAGGATTTCCAGGTTTATGGATCTTGGGTAGTAGATAGAATATCCCAGGTCGGGGTTCCAGGGGTGTGTCTGTGCAGATTTGATCTTGTGCTTTTTCAGGAAGTTTCTTGAGCAAATGCTGTAGTTGCTTTTGGTAACTCTCAGTGGGATCATAGGGTAATGGCTTGTAGAAAGTGGTGTTGGAGAGCTGCCAAGCAGCCTCTTGTTCATATTCCGACCTATTCATGATGACAACAGCACCTCCTTTGTTAGCCTTTTTGATTATGATGTCAGAGTTGTTTCTGAGGCTGTGAATGGCATTGTGTTCTGCACGGCTAAGGTTATGGGGCAAGTGATGCTGCTTTTCCACAATTTCAGCCCGTGCACATCGGCAGAAGCACTCTACATAGAAGTCCAGTCTGCTGTTTCGACCTTCAGGAGGAGTCCACCTAGAATCCTTTTTTTTTGTAGTGTTGGTAGGGAGGCCTCTGTGGATTAGTATGTTGTTCAGAGGTATGTTGGAAATATTCCTTGAGTCAGAGACGTCGAAAATAGGATTCTAGGTCACCACAGAACTGTATCATGTTCGTTGGGGTGGAGGGGCAGAAGGAGAGGCCCCGAGATAGGACAGCTGCTTCTGCTGGGCTGAGAGTTATCATGCACATTGTAGGGAGAGTGGTCACTTTGGATGAGCTGTTACCAGCAGGAGAGTGAGTTTGTGTGTGTGTGTATTTGGAGGGGGGGGGTGAGAACCTGGATTTTTGCTGGAAATGGCCCACCTTGATTATCATACACATTGTAAGGAGAGTGATCACTTTAGATAAGCTATTACCAGCAGGAGAGTGGGGTGGGAGGAGGTATTGTTTCATGGTCTCTGTGTATATAATGTCTTCTGCAGTTTCCACAGTATGCATCCAATGAAGTGAGCTGTAGCTCACGAAAGCTTATGCTCAAATAAATTGGTTAGTCTCTAAGGTGCCACAAGTACTCCTTTTCTTTTTATATACACAGAGAACATGAAACGATGGGTGTTACCATACAGACTGTAACAAGAGTGATCAGGTAAGGTGAGCTATTACCAGCAGGAGAGCGGGTGGGGAGGGGGGCGCGACTGTAGTGATAATCAAGGTGGGCCATTTCCAGCAGTTGACAAGAACGTGTGAGGAACAGTGGAGGGGCGAATAAACATGGGGAAATAGTTTTACTTTGTGTTATGACACACCCACTCCCAGTCTTTATTCAAGCCTAAGTTAATTGTATCCAGTTTGCAAATTAATTCCAATTCATGCTTAATACAGAAATCTACCTTTCAACTTAAAAAAGTGAAAAAAGATCTGCATTGGAAGTTTGATATGGGGGAAAGAGAGGCATCTTCCTCTTGTCTACAAAACTTACCCAAGATCACGATTGAGGAAAGCACTTAACTAGGTGCTTAACTTTAAGCACATGCTTACATCTCAAACCATGTGTTTAAGTACTTTCCTGAATCAGGGCTTAAGTCTTTAATCATCAGTCACTTTACAATCCCCAGCCAAAATGAAAACAACATCCCTTTACATCTTTAGCACCTTGTAATCTGTCAAAAATCTGTGAAATTCCTCTTTGAAACACCTTGGGAGCAGGAACAACTGAAGTTCTACTACGAAATGGTAATGAGAGGACTGAAATAACTGTAGTCCTTTAAATAGACATGGATTGCCATAAAGGAAAAGCTGATTTATTCCTTTGATTAATGATAAGTCATGTTGCCCTTTCAGGAGACATCTTTTACTCTTCATATTGGTCACATATTTTAGATATGAGAAAACCCAAAATATGTCCCATTAGCTGTGAGTTCCAGAGGGCATTAGCAGATCAGATTTTTGAATGTTTCCCATGTATTGTTCACAGACTTGATAAATTATTGGTCAAGGGGAATTTGAACCGCCCATCTTCTCCATCCTCCAAATGCAATAACCTTTTTAAGATCAGACTGTATAATCAGAGTTCATAAAGTAGAAAAAAACTACACTATTTACCTTCATCAAATAAAATGCCGTTTAAATGTATGGCTCTGCACCTTGGAAATCTGTCTGAATGCAACCGTTGTTTTGGTTAACACTTTAGCAGCTGGTGCTAATGGGGCTATAAAATAAATTATGCCAACAAAAGGTTTTTTTGTGGTTTTTTTTTTAAAAAACAACCCTAAGTTCATAATGCAGTAAGTAACATTTCAGACTTGTGTGTGAGAAAAGCAATACTACTTTTCCCCTCATAATTAACAAGAGCCCAACTCCTCCCACTGGAATCATTTGGGAATACAGACCCTCATCAGTACCTGATGAAACTGTTGTACAAGAAGTTATAGGCATAAATGCAAGAGTTTGTCCCAGAAGCCTTCCTCTTTCCTGGGGTGCATTTGGGATTGACACATGTCCCAAGAACATAAGGATAAAGGACCTATTTAGGAGGTGGTCAGGCAAGCTTGATACACCGCACCAGATCAGCATGGTTCCATTTATATAATAAGGTCAGGCAAGGGAAAAATTGCTGTTCTGTCACCCAAAGTGCTCTAGTCTAAACAGGAGAGGATCCTCGTCTGGTCAAAGGTGACTACAACATCATCATCCATCCTGTAAACCAGTTTTAGAGGCTGCCTTTCCAGCAAAATACTCAAGGCAAAGTGCCGGATTTGCAGATACCAGGGAGAGCAGTGATTAAAGCATGTTGATTTGAGCCAACATGACTAAACTAGAAGTTTCGAAATAGAGATGAGCCTGCAATTAGACACCATTCATCTTCCATACGTCTGCACTCCACAAGAGTTGGACATCTACAGTAGAGAAGCCCGCTGCCAACGTACCAGCCGACAAGAGTGGCTCCATCTGTTGCTGCATCTGTGCATCGTGTCTCTGACAGCGTACAAAGTCCTAGAAAAGGCACTCCAGAGCAGACACTATTGTAAGCGATGACTGGAGCTGGGTGGTCTGTCTGGAGCTTGGCTATCATGTCCCTGGGTGGAGGAGGCAGTTGAGGTGATGGTGATATAAAGGGGCCCCTTTTCGGTAATGGAGGATGTGGGGAATTGTATGTACCCAAGCATCAACCTAGATTCCAGATTCGAGACCCAAAACTCAAGGCTAATTTCATTTGGAGCTGGGGTTCTTATATGAATTCTTAACAGAGAATCAAAACTTAGTTGAAACTCCCAATTAAAGACTCACATAAGACTTCCATCTCTAATAGGGATAGGATGAGGATAAATTCATTCATGTCTGTGAGGTGCTCACATAGTACAGTGAAAGGGGTCATATAAGAACCTAGATTGGAAGTGGAATGAATTGGCTGAGCAGTAATCGGTCTGCAGAGGGCAGTGCAGTGAATCTGCTGCTGTTCTGACTGCTGACCCGAGAAGAAGAACAGGGTCCACATACACAGAGTAGTTAAGGACATGCACATACTGTAAGTCCACAAATCACAGCAGACCTGACTCTGATGGCATTTTCTCCCTAGCAAGGGGAACAGACTTGCTGCAAAGCTCCAGAATTGACAACCACTTGGTCGAGGGGCAACAACAGGCAGATAGCACAAGTCACCCAAGCGCTGTAATCTTGATCATCGCGAAAGTCATGGAGCATTCAGCCACAATCACTTCCCTTAATGCTAAGTAAGGACTGAAGCCAAGTTAGAAATACCATTTCCCCCACCCCAGCCTTAAAAACAGCTTGGATGTGGATGACTTTATTAGCTCCAACTATTCTAGTCACTAATTCTGAAGTTAGTGTGTCATGTTAGTGTGCTACCGACATTTCCAATTGATCAAAGGATTGGGCAAAGATCAGCTACCCTCCCCTCCCCCCCCCACACACACACAAATCCAAACTAAACTGGGAGTTCAAGATGAATGGTAATAGGCATGGATAGGTTAGAGTCTGATAATTACATGGATTTAGGTTTCAGAGTAGCAGCTGTCTTAGTCTGTATCCGCAAAGAGAAAAGGAGGACTTGTGGCACCTTAGAGACTAACAAATTTATTTGAGCATAAGCTTTCGTGAGCTAATATGGCCTACATTTCTAAGGTGTACATAAACGAGGTTGGGGTCAGGAAATATGGTCCTATGCGTTCCAACAGCTTACACATTTCACCAACCAGTGTGCTCCCATGAACATTCAGACCCTTTAAAACACAACTTACCCTACCCATGTCCCCAAAGGGATCACAGCAAGTGTGTTAAAAAGCAAGTAGCACTCTGCTTTCAAAACTTCAAGGGAGAAGTAAGGGATATTTCCTTTTTCTGTATACAATCTTTTAAATTAAATGATAATATCTAACATTTCATCCAAAGGGGATTTATAAACCTGAGCTATGTACCCAAACGTACTCTATCCCCTACTGAAATGCAGTACAACCTTTAATGTCGCTGTGCATACTGAAGAAGGAGGACAGTGAAAGAAGAGAAGATTAAATTCATCCAATTGAAGCTACAGGTAGAATTTCGGGAAGCAGAATATCACGTATGGGCTGGATGAATGGACGATAAGGTGGATAGAAAGTTGGTTAGACTGTCGGGCTCAACGGGTAGTGATCAATGGCTCCATGTCTAGTTGGCAGCCGGTTTCAAGTGGAGTGCCCCAAGGGTCAGTCCTCGGGCCGGTTTTGTTCAATATCTTTATTAATGATCTGGAGGATGGTGTGGATTGCACCCTCAGCAAGTTTGCAGATGACACTAAACTGGGAGGAGATGTAGATACGCTGGAGGGTAGGGATAGGATACAGAGGGCCCTAAACAAATTAGAGGATTGGGCCAAAAGAAATCTGATGAGGTTTAACAAGGACAAGGGCAGAGTCCTGCACTTAGGACGGAAGAATCCCATGCACCGCTACAGACTAGAGACCGAATGGCTAGGCAGCAGTTCTGCAGAAAAGGACCTAGGGGTGACAGTGGACGAGAAGCTGGATATGAGTCAGCAGTGTGCCCTTGTTGCCAAGAAGGCCAGTGGCATTTTGGGATGTATAAGTAGGGGCATTGCGAACAGATCGAGGGACGTGATTGTTCCCCTCTATTCGACATTGGTGAGGCCTCATCTGGAGTGCTGTGTCCAGTTTTGGGTCCCACACTACAAGAAGGATGTGGAAAAATTGGAAAACATCCAGCAGAGTGCAACAAAAATTATTAGGGGACTGGAACACATGACTTATGA
This sequence comes from Caretta caretta, assembly GCF_965140235.1. Lineage (NCBI taxonomy): Eukaryota > Metazoa > Chordata > Testudines > Cheloniidae > Caretta > Caretta caretta. Next base: position 15,455,481 of record NC_134209.1, read on the forward strand.
GGAGAGGCTGAGGGAACTGGGATTGTTTAGTCTGTGGAAGAGAAGAATGAGGGGGGATTTGATAGCTGCTTTCAACTACCTGAAAGGGGGTTCCAAAGAGGATGGATCTAGACTGTTCTCAGTGGTAGCGGATGACAGAACGAGGAGTAATGGTCTCAAGTCGCAGTGGGGGAAGGTTTAGGTTGGATATTAGGAAAAACTTTTTCACTAGGAGGGTGGTGAAACACTGGAATGCGTTACCTAGGGAGGTGGTGGAATCTCCTTCCTTAGAAGTTTTTAAGGTCCGGCTTGACAAAGCCCTGGCTGGGATGATTTAATTGGGGATCGGTCCTGCTTTGAGCAGGGGGTTGGACTAGATGACCTCCCGAGGTCCCTTCCAACCCTGATATTCTATGATTCTATGTACCGTATGCTTTGATATCCAGGCTGGACACCATGTTTAGCATCTCTGCTCTTGTGAAAAATGCCCTGGGTTCTTTACTGATTACAGATATGGTTTTGTCTTGTTGACACAAACACCACTGAGATCAGCATGGTGTCCACAATGCCATATAGGAGCACTTGTTCAGTCCTGGAACAGAGAGAAGAGTTATGCTTCTTGGCAGATAACACCTCTTCTGGCACTGATCTGTGGCATGATCCAAAGATCACTGGCATCAATGGGACAGCTTCTTTCCATTTCAGAGGGCTTTTGATCAGGCCCTGATGCTTCCTGTAGCTCCTACATGCATGTATCCAAAACATGAGGCTGGTCTCCCTCGTAACGTCTGATGGGTTCACAATAGACATGGCTGCAAATCTCATCTTCTGTTTAATAGTAATAATGTGTGAGGGCTTAAACTTTATGCACCAAATGACTTTTGCAGATTCATTCTGACATTTAATCAACTACAAACACAGTTTATTGCTTAATGTACTTTTGTCATAGTTCAGGGCAACTGCGCCCATATTTCTCTCAGCAGTCCAGCGAGGGCACCCACTCAGAGGCGGATTAAGGTTTCCTGGGGCCCCAGGTCAGAGCAAGTGGGGGGGGCCCTCTCCACCCCTTCTGCCTGCAGCCCCATGCCCCTTCCTCCTGTGGCCCTCCCCACATTCCCACCCGTTTCTGCCCCTTTCCTTGGGGCAGGGCCCACCCCTGTTCCACCCAGGGTCACCCCCCCCCCCTGCATTCTCCCCCCCCCCACTGCAGCCCCAAAACCCCTTTGTCTCATTTCTGCTCCGCACACACACACACACACACTGCAGCCCCAAGACTGGAGAAGCTCTGTTCCCGCTGTGCCCCGGGGCTGTGGTGCAGGGAGTGAGAGCTCCTCCAGGCCCAGGGCCACAACAGGGATCTGGGTGCTGGGGCTTGCCTCCACCACCCCTTGTGCTTTTGTGGGGGACCAGAGTTGGGGGGCTGGGGCTTCTCCCACCTGACTTGGCTGGTGCTTCTGCCAGAGAGCAGGGTCAGGTGTGGGGGCTTCCCCGGCCACCCCACAGCTTCTGCCGGGGACTGGCTGCAGTGGGGGGGGTTGCGGCTTCCCCTGCCCAGGGGCTTCTGCTGGGGATGGGGACCACTGGGGGTGGGGCTTCCTCTGTCCCGCAGCTTCTGCCAGGGATGGGGTCAAGGTCCCTGAGGCAGGGGGGCTTCCCTCGTCCCTCCCACCCAGCAGCCAGGGCTCCAGGCTTCCACCATCCAGCAGTGGATATTTTCCGGGCCCCCGGGTATGGGCCCCATCAGCCCAGTGGCTAATCCACCACTGCACCCACTCTCAGCCATCTCCTGTCCTGGGTGAAGACCCATGCAGGGAGGGATAGCTAAGTGTTTTGAGAATTGACCTTCTAAATCCAGGGTTGTGAGTTCAATCCTTGAGGGGGCCATTTAGGGATCTGGGGCAAAAACTGGGGATTGGTCCTGCTTTGAGCAGGGAGTTAGAATCATAGAATCATAGAATATCAGGGTTGGAAGGGACCCCAGAAGGTCATCTAGTCCAACCCCCTGCTCAAAGCAGGACCAATTCCCAGTTAAATCATCCCAGCCAGGGCTTTGTCAAGCCTGACCTTAAAAACCTCTAAGGAAGGAGATTCTACCACCTCCCTAGGTAACGCATTCCAGTGTTTCACCACCCTCATAGTGAAAAAGTTTTTCCTAATATCCAATCTAAACCTCCCCCACTGCAACTTGAGACCATTACTCCTCGTTCTGTCATCTGCTACCATTGAGAACAGTCTAGAGCCATCCTCTTTGGAACCCCCTTTCAGGTAGTTGAAAGCAGCTATCAAATCCCCCCTCATTCTTCTCTTCTGCAGGCTAAACAATCCCAGCTCCCTCAGCCTCTCCTCATAACTCATGTGTTCCAGTCCCCTAATCATTTTTGTTGCCCTTCGCTGGGCTCTCTCCAATTTATCCACATCCTTCTTGTAGTGTGGGGCCCAAAACTGGACACAGTACTCCAGATGAGGCCTCACCAATGTCGAATAGAGGGGAACGATCACGTCCCTCGATCTGATCGCTATGCCCCTACTTATACATCCCAAAATGCCATTGGCCTTCTTGGCAACAAGGGCACACTGCTGACTCATATCCAGCTTCTCGTCCACTGTCACCCCTACGTCCTTTTCCGCAGAACTGCTGCCTAGCCATTCGGTCCCTAGTCTGTAGCTGTGCATTGGGTTCTTCCGTCCTAAGTGCAGGACCCTGCACTTATCCTTATTGAACCTCATCAGATTTCTTTTGGCCCAATCCTCCAATTTGTCTAGGTCTTTCTGTATCCTATCCCTCCCCTCCAGCGTATCTACCACTCCTCCCAGTTTAGTATCATCTGCAAATTTGCTGAGAGTGCAATCCACACCATCCTCCAGATCGTTTATGAAGATATTGAACAAAACCGGCCCCAGGACCAACCCTTGGGGTACTCCACTTGATACCGGCTGCCAACTAGATATGGAGCCATTGATCACTACCCGTTGAGCCCGACAATCTAGCCAGCTTTCCACCCACCTTGTAGTGCATTCATCCAGCCCATACTTCCTTAACTTGCTGACAAGAATACTGTGGGAGACCGTGTCAAAAGCTTTGCTAAAGTCAAGAAACAATACATCCACTGCTTTCCCTTCATCCACAGAACCAGTAATCTCATCATAAAAGGCGATTAGATTAGTCAGGCATGACCTTCCCTTGGTGAATCCATGCTGGCTGTTCCTGATCACTTTCCTCTCATGCAAGTGCTTCAGGATTGATTCTTTGAGGACCTGCTCCATGATTTTTCCAGGGACTGAAGTGAGGCTGACTGGCCTGTAGTTCCCAGGATCCTCCTTCTTCTCTTTTTTAAAGATTGGCACTACATTAGCCTTTTTCCAGTCATCCGGGACTTCCCCGGTTCGCCACGAGTTTTCAAAGATAATGGCCAATGGCTCTGCAATCACAGCCGCCAATTCCTTCAGCACTCTCGGATGCAACTCGTCCGGCCCCATGGACTTGTGCACATCCAGCTTTTCTAAATAGTCCCTAACCACCTCTATGATGACCTCCTGAGGTCCCTCCCAACCCTGATATTCTAGGATTCCCTTCTGACCAGGGTATTTCCAGGCTGCACAGTTCCCCACCTACACTGTGTTATCCCCAAGAGAGACAGGCTGCTCAACCACACCTGCTTGCTGTCTCTTCAGGGACTGACCGAGTGATTGGTAACAGTTTAAGCAACCACACAGATCTATGCAAGTCTATTGTACTCTTAAGGAAAAAGCACTGCAGAGACAACATACTAAAACCAATAAAAAACCCTACACTCATGTTAATAATCTTATCAGACATCACCCCACCCTAACATGAGCTCTGACAGGCACAGTCCTTCAACGCCCACCCGAGGGATTTCCTTTGTGGTCACAAGTTCACCACAACCTCTTCTCAGAACTAGCATCTAGTCTTATGGAGCCTCAGTGGACCCAGTCCTTCCAACCATATCCTAAGGATGGAGGACAGGGGTCCTGTTCATTTGCTGGATTGGGGCAGGGGAAGGCCTTGAGCCAGTTTAAAACCAGGCTATCTAGCCAAAGTTTCCTTTCTTTGACTGTTGGCCCCTGAATAATCCAGTCTGAACTAGTATATGTATATCCTTCCAGGGGCTGGCTCCAAATGGTTAATAACGGAGGGTGTACATTAACATCCACCTCTACTAGATAAGGTACATCTATTTCCACAACATGTACACAACTGCATTTTATTGTAATGTACCCCAAAGCTATTAACCCTAATGCGACAAGGTTTAACTTAATTCAATAAAGTTTATCTTAATTCCCTAAGATTTGCTCAGGATATTGTCAGTCTGTCACAATTTCCTTGCTTTCGGCATTATCCCTTACACAGCATGCAAGGTCTTGTCTCATCGCTGAAGGAGTTACCTTTAAAAGGCAGTATTTTATTGTGCTATTTCTGGTCTACATGTTCTATTTGCTGTAATTAGCAGCTAAAATGCCTGGACCTAGTATTAGCAAGAAGCGTGTGCAACTTCACCCTTGTGCCAGTTTTAGAATAAAGACATTCAGATGGGATAATAATAAACACCAGCTCCATAGCAATCAGGAGGTTCTGATGTTGTCACAAAACAGAGAGCATTTATCATAAAACTCACAACCCATTTGAAATGGAGTAATTTACGCATCAGTAGCCATTACTCTTCTTTAGAATGAATGTAAATTCTATACACTGTTATGTTAGGATGACATTTTGGGGTAGGGTTATCTAAAGCACCCAACTCTGCTCCCATCCACTTAATGGCAAAATGCCTTGGATTTCAATGGAAGCAGAAGCAGGCCAAGTCTGATTGCTTTTGAAAATCCCTCCCAAAGACTAGCTCCATAAAAGTTTGCTAGCAGTATGTCTGCTGACACTTCAACAGCCTACCTTGCAAAAATCTCTAAGCACTGCACATAATAAAGCTGGTACATGAATACTCATAGAAAGCAAATATTAAACTTTGCACTGGAAGAAGTATAATATACAAGGGATGGGACACAAATTAAGGCATCGATCCAGCAAAGCCCCAATGTATGTATTTAAATTTTAATGTGTCTGCGTAGCTCCATTGCAGTTGGTTTGGAACTTTTGTCTTCTGCTCTTCTAGGTCAGTGGGGGATGGGAGCAAAGTGCAGCTGGGATACAAGACTTCCACACTCCCTTCCAAAACTGCGGCCCCAATCTAGGAAAGCACTTATGCCTGTGCTTAAAACTTGAAGCATGCACCTTTTCTCACTGAAGGCAGAAGGAACAGTGGCACCAAAAACCACAGATCCCTGACTCTTCTCCGCACTCCAGCCAGCCATGTCTCCCCAAAAGCTGCTGACCCTCGGCCATTCCAGGCTGCGGGGACGGAGACCCTTGCCTTTTAGGCTCCTCCGCTCTCCCTCCTCCACGCATAGCTTTGGCTGCTCTTTCCTCTCATTTAATCCTGTCTTCACTTTGCAGCCAAGGGACACTAAGGCCTTAAAGTGTACAATGCACATGGCAAGTGACACCTGAACATAGCAGTGTTAGCTGCAGTAACCTCAACGCTCCCTGAGGCAGGATTAAAATAGGATTCCCATCTCCCTTTGTCTAAGACAAGACAGACTGGAAGTACCTTTCTACACCAGAGCAGGTCTTTTCCCTCCAGGCAGGTGCCCTAGTCACCAGGCTGTAGTCATTCCCACACCCTTTCTCTCTGGCCCACTGACCATTCAAGTGTTGTATACCAAGTGGAGCAGCTCCAAAAGGAGAGCAGGAGGGAGCCACCCCAGAATACCATATTGCCTGGTGGTTAGGTCACACACCTGGGAGGGGAGAGACCTGGGAACAAATCCTTGCTCTAGAGCCGGGGGGGGGGGGGAGTCCCCTATCACAGGTGAGCATCCTAACTTCTGAGTTAAAGGTTATATAGAGAGCAGCCCCACACACTCAGTTTTTGTTAATCCAGCCCTTCATTTCCTGTACTGCTATTAAAATAATACATGAAACAAGAGGTTTGATTTGGGGTCAAATAAAACATTTTGTTTGATCTGAAGTGAAATTTTTCCAACATTTTCCAATTGCCAGAAAGTTCTGAAAATTTTGAGATTGACCCCAGTTGTTTCCCCCTCAACATTTTGGAGCAGCCCGTGGACTGAAAAAAAAAACAGTTCTTCACACAGCTCTACTCATTATTAGGAAAGTCACGGAGTCCACACACTGCTAGCAGCGCTTCCTGCTGGCCATCCCAGGAATTAGCTGTGCCAGGCTTGCACTCTCCCTCTGGTGGTGTCTTCCCCATCCTGTCTCACTCTGCAGCCCTGCTCACTCTCGGATCTGCAGTCTCCTCTTCATGGCTTGGTCACTAAGGTCATCCCCTTCCAAGGAATTCAAAGTCCTTCCAGACCCACTGTCTGGCTGGCATCTCCAACAAACATCCTTGCCGCTTCCCAGCAGCTGGAGGGGAACCTAGACCCACCCTCTACACTGGGTTCCAGCCAAGGGATCCTAAAACAAACAGACAAAGTCTCTGCACAGTCTGATCTTTTGCTGCTGCTGCTGCTTCCTTGGGCTTCTTCCTACTCCTCAGGCATCCCTCCTCTCTGGGTTTGCTAACTCCCTTCACTCAAGGAGTAGCTACAGCCTCCTTCCCTTCCTTCCTGCAGCCCTCTTGCTGCTCACCACTCCTGAGCTTTATACTGGCCCCACCTGTTCCTGCCCAGCTGAGCCTACTTCTAATTAGTGGCCTGCTCCCTGGCTCCTCTTCCTGGTGCACCCAGTGGAGTTAATTGGCCAGCCTGCCCACCTTAACCCTTTAAGTCCTGCATGGGGAGGACACTCCAACACAAGGAATTAGGAGTATTTGTTCCATTGATTTTCTCTCCCACTCTCTTCCCTGTTCAAACCCACCCCAGGTCACACTACAGTTTGTGGTTGGCTAAAGTGCCCACATTCCAGAAAGTAACCACACATCATAATCTACACTCTCTTTGATGCTTCTTTAGGGTCAATCTACACTTGGGCAGCATGTAGAATACAGACACCTCATGCCCAGCTAGCACCAGTATAAATAGGAATGTAGACAGTGAGGCACTGCTTAGACCAGTAGAGTACCCTACATGTCTGAACTCCCACAACATATACCCTATGTAGGTATATACCCTCTACAGAGCATATACCCTCTACAGGCCATATCAAGTAGGCAGGGGGTTGAATCCAAGGCCAGTATTATCACCTAGTGGCAATACTCCAGACTGTGTCACCCAGTGGCAAGAGGAGAGGCTGAGGGAACTGGGCTTATTTAGTCTTCAGAAGAGAAGAGTGAGGGGGGATTTGATAGCAGCCTTCAACTACCTGAAGTGGGGTTCCAAAGAGGATGGAGCTTGGCTATTCTCAGTGGTGGCAGATGACAGAACAAGAGATAATGGTCTCAAGTTGCAGTGCAGGAGGTCTAGGTTGGATATTAGGAAACACTATTTCACTAGGAGGGTGGTGAAGCACTGGAATGGCTTACCTAGGGAAGTGGTGGAATCTCCATCCTTAGAGGTTTTTAAGCCCCAGCTTGACAAAGCCCTGGTTGGGATGATTTAGTTGGGGATTGGTCCTTCTTTGAGCAGGGGGTTGGACTAGATGCCCTCCTGAGGTCTCTTCCAACCCTAATCTTCTATGATTCTAAGAGTCAACAGATGCTTCGCCTAACAGCTGGAGTCAATAGTTGTGTCCTCTAATAGTGAGAGTCAGCAGCCATTTTTGCCTAGAAGCCATAGTCAGGGCCCAGTATGTGGCCCAATGGTGAGAGTCTACAGCCGTATCACCCAATGGCGAGAGTTAGTGGCCAGGATAGAGGAACCCAGACCTCCCTGCTCCACCAGGTTCCAATCCAGGGCCCAAAGAAACAGTCGTTCAAAATGTGCAGCCTAAGAGCTGGGCGCCCCTCCACCTGCCCATTGGGCCACTTCCTACCCCACCTTCAGTTCCTCTGCCACTGTCACTGGTCTGTCTTGGGGTCCTCCTGGTGGTTCTCTCAGGCCTCTATCTTGTCATCTTCAGCCCCACAGGTACGAGGGCCTGTTTTGGCTTGACTGTAAGGCCTAGTCCCAGCAACCTGGAAACTCAGCAGCTTCTCTGCAGGAGGCTGCATTACCTAACTGCTCTCCTTCTCTGTCCACCCAGACTGAGCTGAATTGCTCCCTTTTGAACTCTGCCTCCAGCAGGGCTGGCAGGGAGGGACATGCTGTGTCAGGAACAACTCCTTAACCTTTGCTTCACCAGTGTTCTTCACTTGTGAGAGAGGACATCTGCATTGGCATAAGCATTCCCTGAGCAGTTGAGTGCTTGAAAGTCATAGGATTGCAGGGAAGAGTTACCACTATCACTAGCATCTAACAGAACCCAGACACATTCTTCTCTAGGGGTCCATCTCTATCCATTCAAAGGTACCCCTACCAGTGGGAGTGGGATCTGGGGGATCTTGGGTGTCCCTTTGGACCCCGTTAGCTGGCATTCGGGACATGAGGCACAAAAATCGCACACCTCCTTGTGGATGTCTGGCCAGAAGAACCTGTGGGCCACTCACTACAGTGTTTTCTCCCTCCCTAAGTGCCAGCACATGTCACTGAGTAGGCTAGGTGTAGCATTTTCCACTGGAAATTTTTGGGTACCAATAGTTGTCTCAACATTTCCTGAGTATGGGGATCTTTTGTCACTCAGTACAGCCACTCGTTCCAGAGCTCAACTTTGGGGCCTCTGCTTTATCCTTTGAGTTCCACCCACTTTTCCTTCAGAGGTGACTACCTGCTCCCAAATGTGGTTCAGAGTCTTGCCCTCCCACTGTTCCCACACAAAATCTTCATTTCCAATAGCCAGTCATGGCTTACCTCTTCTAACGCCCCTGAGCTAACAGGATGTCAAGTTGGCATTCTTGCCTGGCCTGAGGGGCCTTCACCCAGATCTTCTGTTCCCTCTCAGCCCATAAACTCCTTTACCTTCGGGCCTGGGCTAGTTTCTGCAGAATGATTTCTGCTCTACTGCTACAGGAGTTCCCCAAAACATTTCCAGTCTTGCTCCAGTAGGGTAGGCCAGTACGGTCACTAAGCCTACTTGGCAAGTTTCAATGTGGCCCTCTAGTTCCAGTCACACTTTGGTCGCAGGGTAGGGCCATATCTCAATGTGCATACATTGGAGATAGACAAGAGTCCCCACCATGTCAGGAAATTCCATCACACTTGTAGCTAGACTGTTATGCAGACAACCAGAATTCACTAGGCCCATCGCTTGAGTGCTGTTAACCTGTACTGGCAGCAGCAGCTCGGCTGGGCCCTGTTTCCAGGCTCAGGGGCCTGCCACCCATGCCTGTCTATAACTATAGTCCTGAAGAGGCACTCTTGACCGAAGTGTCCCCTTCTGACCACACTTGAAGCACTGGTCCTTTGGGGTCTCCAACAGTTGGCTCACTTCTGGGGCAGGGTGCCTCCAGGTGTGGCATACCCCCTCTTCGGTGCCCTGGTCCCCTTTCCATTCAACTTCAGTAATCAGATTTCTCCCTCCAATCAGAGGCACTTCCCATGGTGTCAGCCAGTTTAGCGGTCCTCGAACTTCCCTTCTAGCCCATTCTCCACTAGGGGTTGGAGTCTTGCTTCCAGAGGAGCCTGACTTCAGTGTCGGTGAAGCTAGAACCTCAGCAGACATGTGGTTCTCCATGAAGGTCACAGCTTCTGGCAGGGTTGATGGTCGATGGTGTATCAGCCACTCCCTTCCTCTGGCTGGGAGAATCTGGGTGAATTGCTGTAATTCAATTGCTTCTTCCTCTTTCACTCCAGTCTGCTCTTCTGGGTCTAACCAGGACCAAACACTTGTCCTGCAAATGTTGGGCTACCACGCAAGACCAGGCTTCTGGTGGGCATCTTTCCTGGTGAAACCTCTGACAGAACATCTCAGAGCTGATACCTACATAGTCGAGCATGGCTATTTTTATTTTAGCATAGTCCAGCACCTCAGTGGGGTCCAAGCTCCAATATGCAGCTTGTGCAAGGCTGGTCAGATATTGGGCTATCAGGGTAGCCCAATGTTCTGGTGGCCAATATGCTGAGGTGGCCATCCATTCAAAGATGACTAGGAAGGCCTTGGGATTATCTCCGGGGCCCATTTTAATGAGCTGTATGGGTAGCCCAGCAGAGGCACACATGGGGGCGTCTCCTACAGGTCCTAGTGCCAAAGTGTTGGATGTCCCTGGGGGCTGTGTAGTGTTGCCACATGCTAGTTCAGATTTCTTGCTGGTGTTGGGCCTCCAGCTCCCATATTAGCTGTTGCTGCTGCTGTTGCTACTGGGCCACTTGCTGTTGTTGCTGGTCTGCAACATCTGCCCCTGTTGTTGCTGTTGCTGGGCCGCCTGCTGTTGTTGGCTCTCCAGCATCCACTTCAGCAGTGTTTCTGTATCCATGATTCTCTTTAGAGTCATTCCCTCAGTACGTTGGGAGTCCTTTTAACAGGACATGGGCAATGCCCACGTTCTCCACCATGTGTCATGGGTGGCGGGCCGGGGAGAGGGTTAAATCCAAAGCCAGAACTACCTCCTCATGGCAGTACTCCGGAGTCAAGAGTCAACTGCTGCTTCGTCTAGTGGCAGGAGTATTGGTTGTGTCGCCCAATGGCAAGAGTCGGTGTTGCTTTGCCTAGCAGCTGTAGTAAATGGCAGTGTCACTCAATAACGAGAGTCCATAGCTGTAACACCCAATGGTGAGAATCAGTGGTCAGGGATAGGAGAACCCAGGTCCTACCTGCTCCACTGGGTTCCAACCCAGGGCCCAAAGAAACAATCCTTCAATATGTACAGCCTAGGAGCTGGGCACCCCTCCGCCTGCTCCCTGGGCCACTTCCTGCACCAGCTTCAGTTCCTCTTTGGATGACACTGATCTGCCTTGGGGTCCCCCTGAGAGTTTGCTCAGATAACTCGCTGGAGAGTCTCCCTCTGTGTGCGGTGGCTTATCATCCTCAGCCTCTGCAGCTGAAAGGTCTTAACCGTAAGGCCTGGTCCCAGCTGCTTGGATCCTCGGCAGCTTCTCTGCAATAGGCTGCACCTCTCAACTGCTCTCCTGCTCTGTCTGCCCAGACTGAACTGAGCCGCTCCCTTTTGCACTCTGCCTCCACTGTGAGCATGCCCAGAAGGGGCAGCGGGGTGGGACCTTCTGTGTCCAGAGCAACTCCTTGCAGCCTGATCTATAGATTATGTATTAATTATATAGATTACTTAAGAGTCCTCAGTTGTCACTTTGAGGGTTGACAGGTTTTTGTCCCAAGATCAGGCCCAGTATTATTAGAATTATTGTTCAATTGGGAACCCCAATGTGCCCAGCTGCAACCCTCCCACTACAGGAACCCTTCTGTATTTACAAATCGTTTATTAATACATTCAGCAGAGTCACAAACACTCTAACCCAGCACAGTAGAGAGAGAAAATACAGAAAATACGTCTGCACATCCATACTCACAGCATCCCTCACAGAACAACCTGCAATGTCAGCCATCAACTTCCTCATCACCATCCTCTAGCTCCTCATCTCCAGCGGCACCTCCCAAGGTTACATCTCTCTCCTCCTGCCCACAGGCTGGGATACAACTTTCATAATACATTATGCTGATGCCACCATGTCTGATGCATATTCAGTAGGGGTTTCTCCAGTGATGAGCTGCCAAAATCTTAACAACCGGTTCCCTCTTCACCCCACAAGGGGGTCGTGGCCCGCCCCTGCCCTCCGGAACTCTGCCCCATCCAACCCCCCATGTTCCTTGATGCCCCCTCCAGGACCCCTGCCCCAGCCTCCCCCCTCCCCTGTCCCCTGACTGTCCCCAGAACCGGGCAGGAGGGTCTCGTGGGCCACCATAGTGGGTGCCCACCCTGCCCCGCCCCTAAGAGCCAGAGGGACTTGCCAGGGAGCAAGGTGGGGAGTCCCAGCGGTGCTTACCTGGGGTGGCTCCTGGGAAGCATCCGGCAGGTCCCTCTGGCTCCTAGAGGCGGGGTAGCGTAGCAAGGGGGGGAGCAGGGGGAGCAACCGCTCCCCCCACCGATCACATCAAAAGTGGCGTCTTAGGCACTGACTCCCTGGGTGCTCCAGGGCTGGAGTGCACCCACGGGGAAAATTTGGTGGGTGCAGAGCACCCACCAGCAGCTCCCCGCCCCGCACCCAGCCCCAGCTCACCTGACCTCCGCTCCGCCTCCGCCTCCTCCCCTGAACGCACCACCCCGCTTTGCTTCTCCACCCCACCCCACCTGTACCCCCCAGCTTCCCGCGAATCAGCTGTTCTCGTGGGAAGCCTGGGAGGGCTGAGGCGAGCTGGGGCGGGGAGTGGTTCCCCTGCGCCCCAGCCCCCGAGTTACCTGCTGTGGCGTGAGTGGCCCTCCTCGTGCCCCCCCCCAGCTCACCTCCGCCTCCCTGGGCCTGAGCCCGAAGCCGCTGCCTGCTTCTCAGCCCTCCTGGCTTCCTGCAAGAACAGCTGATTCGTGGGAAACCTGGGGGGGGGTGGAGAAGCAGAGCGGGACGGCGCGTTCAGGGGAGGAGGCGGAGCGGAGGTGAGGTGAGCTGGGGCCAGGCAGGGAGCTGCCAGTGGGTGCTCTGCGCCCACCAAATTTTCCCTGTGGGTGCTCCAGCCCCGGAGCACCCACTGAGTTGGCACCTCAGGCGCCACTTTTGGCCAGTTGTTAAATTTAGAAGCCCTTTTAGAACCGGTAAAAGGTCTCCTAAATTTAACAACCGGTTCCAGTGAACCGGTGCGAACCGGCTCCAGCTCACCACTGGGTTTCTCCCCTCTTCTTTATTTGTATCTCCTCACCCTACTTATGCTGGAGTGTCCTTCTCCTATAGGTTAGTATATTAATACTTTCAACTTATTATCATCTATGTCAATTCGTTGCCATGGCACTCTTGTGGTTAGATGTTCTTTCCAAAACTTTCCAAAAGCTGATGTTAGCTTATGTTTCTGTGGTTGGCTGATGTCATTATGGACAATATTCCCCCTTTTACTCTGTCAGGGTTCCCTCCCCACTCTGAACTCTAGGGTACAGATGTGGGGACCCGCATGAAAGACCCCCTAAGTTCATTTTTACCAGCTTAGGTTAAAAACTCCCCAAGGCACAAATTCTCCCTTGTACTTTGGATTAGGTAAATGCTGCCACCACCAATTGATTCAAACAAACATTTAGGGAGGGCCACTTGGAACCCTATCTCCCCCAGAGTATCCCCCCAAGCCCTACACCCCCTTTCCTGGGGTGCCTTAAGAATAAACAAGATGAGCACAGACCAACCTTGGGTTTTTAGGGACACTAAAAACCCCAATCAGATTCTTAAAAAACAGAACTTTATTAGAAGCACAAAGAAAAGATAAAAGAACAATTCTGTAAGATTAGAATGGAAGATAATCTCACAGGCAGTCAGATTTAATACATAGAGAATCCCTCTAGGCAAAACCTTAAGTTACAAAAAGACACAAAAACAGGAATACACATTCCCTCCAGAACAGTGAATTTCACAAGCCTAAACAAAAGAAAATCTAACGCATTTTCTAGCTAGATTACTTACTAACTCTATAGGAATTGGATTGCTTGCTTTCTTGATCTGTCCCCAGTAGAAGCATCACACAGACAGACAAAGCCTCACCCCCGCCCCCCGCAGATTTCATACATATTAGATATTAAGGTCAGAAGGGACCATTATGATCATCTAGTCTGACCTCCTGCACAATGCAGGCCACAGAATCTCACCCACCCACTCCTGCGATAAACCTCTCACCTATGTCTGAGCTACTGAAGTCCTCAAATCATGGTTTAAAGACTTCAAGGAGCAGAGAATCCTCCAGCAAGTGACCCATGCCCAATGCTACAGAGGAAGGCAAAAAACCTCCAGGGCCTCTGCCAATCTGCCCTGAAGGAAAATTCCTTCCCGACCCCAAATATGGCGATCAGTTAAACCCTGAGCATGTGGACAAGACTCACCAGCCAGATATCCAGGAAAGAATTCTCTGTAGTAACTCAGATCCCACCCCATCTAACATCCCATCACAGGCCATTGGGCCTATTTACCATGAATATTTAAAGATCAATTAATTGCCAAAACCATATTATCAAGATATTTGAAAGTATCTTGTCCCCTGATTGGTCATTTGGGTCAGGTGCGAGCCAGGTTACTTGAGCTTCTTAACCATTTACAGGTAAGAGGATTTTATAGTACTGTATCAGAGCTTCTTAACCCCTTCCCTTTATATTTATGACATACTCTATTTCCAATTCCCCAAAACTTAGGGGTGACCATTGGGCTGTTTATCTGTGCCAAAGTTCATAGGCCTCAAGCCTTATGCTAGCTGCTGAAGCCAGTGTCTTACAGGGGACAGGCCTGTAGGTTCCTTGTGTTACTGCTGAATATAATAAAGGCAGAATATAATGAAGGCAAGGCAGTGAATACAATAAAGGCAAACTAGACCTATGGGCTGCTCCCTTAACCCTCGTTTCACCAGTGTGGGGTTCATACACCCCAGCACAGGCTCTCTACACTCCCAAGCAGGGCCTCCCATGTGAACTCTGCCACTTTAGCAGTGTCATGTTCCGCTGCCTCCCTGCCACCAGAACCTTCCCCCCCCCCCCATGAGCCTCCCTGCTGGTGGAGCCCTCCCAGCTGTCTCTCTCCCACCAGACCCTTTTGCGATGTGTAGCTACACATACCCTACACACTGCTGCAAGCATAGACAAGGGTAGACAAGGCCTAGGTTCCTATTTATTTTGCTAATTGTTAGCCTCCAAGGAGACACAATTTATCATAGTCCCTTGCACTGAGTATTCATTTTAGTCTTTAGTAACATAGCTATGTGAAGATGCCTTATAGGTTCATCTTCCTGTGCAGTTCCTCTCCCATGGGCACCACATCTGGCACACTCTTCCCTTTTCATAGTCCTACATTATTTTTAAATGGTCTGCATGCTATTTGTTTTGTTATTTGGTGTCATGTATTCCAACCAAATCACTGCATATCCAATGCAGAAAATATCCTTTGCTCTCCCTTCTAAAAAAGAAGAAATCAAATAGGTTTTATTCTGAGAGGCTGATGAAAGGGGGGGAGCAGTTTTTTTTTTTTTAAAGCAGAACTTTTTAAAGCTTTACTTATACTTTCAAAACCCTAAAGAGTGATACAGAATGTATAAACTGAGGATGGTAACTTCAAACAACAAATCCTCCTGGGGCTGGCAATCCATACTGTAACCTAATTAGTCAATTCATTATCCCCATTACAAATATTAAGAACCAAAAGGTGAAGAGCATTCATCTCTCTTACAATCTCTTTTGAATTCCAATTAATATTCATTTCTATTGTTTTATTTTTAGAATCTAAATGTACTTGGCTTATTAAACTGTTTGTTTTTCAGCATGTGCATAAAAGGAAGACATAGGAGACTACCTAAATGTCTTTTAGTCAGCCCTTTCGAAAACACCGATTGCTCCATCACCAGTGTAGGACAGAGAAAGAGCCAGGAGTCCTGGGTCTGGTGTAAGACCTGAGGCCTGAACCATCGTCAGCAGAATCAGGCCATGCCAGGAACCAAAATAGGCCATGTATTAAAGCAGATGCTTACACATTCACTGTCCAGTGCATGAACGTGGCAAGGGTACTGCTAGCATTGCTAAAACACAGGCACTCATAAGAAGCAACAAATACTGGGGGGGGGGTGAACACATACCGAAAGATTAGCCCAGGTACACCCTGACCTAACACCAAATAAGCAGCTTTGACAGAAGTGATGAATAGGAACGTTTTCCCTGAGACATCTGGAGCAAGGTACAAGGGGAGGTAACAAGTGATCTGTAAACCATGTACCGAGTGCTTCCCCCATCCCTGCTGTCCAACTCTGCTGGTCTAACCCATTCTCGCCAGCCAGTGTGTGCTCTAATGGTGGCTGAGCCACCCAGAGATTGATGAGCCTGATACTGCTCTAGCCCCTGGGTGGGCGACTGGCAGCAGAGACTGAACCTGGGATCTCTGGATCTAACAGCATGAGCCTCTGCTGCCTGAGTTCAAAGACCCAGCTCTGTTAGCCAAGGCTGTAGCAGACTCATCAACCACTATATGTGGCCCAGCCACTAGCAGAGGGAGACAGAGCACCACCTTGATCAGGCACAGGTTAGACTGCCTGGTGCGTCAGACTTCGCTGCCTCCTCGCCCCCACAATGACCAGTTCTGGGAAAGGGGAGTAGCTGTGCCCCCATCCTAGGCAGGAATCCAGGGAGATTTTATCCCCCCTTCTGCCCAGGGACCATCATGTAAAGCTGAGATCACTGGTGAGGAGCCACTCTGGGAACTAGGGGAGGGCAGCAGGGGGCTGGAGGCAGCAGCCATGGCCGCAGAAAGATTAGGGAGGCAGCAAGCTGCTCTTTCCTTCCACTCCCTCATCTCCCACTGGGTCCTGGCAAACCAGAGATTGTGCCACTCGCAGACAGTGTGTGCACCTCACAGTGACCCACTGAGCCGCGTCACACTCAAGCTTGGCACGCTTCCATATCCATGTGAAACATGTATTCCTTCCTGCACACTTAGGGACAGCAGTTCCCAGATCTCTTCATGTGCAATCTCTAAGAGTCTGTTTGTTTGTTTTCTGCTTGGTCAGTCACCATTCAAATGGCACACTGCCAAGTACACACTAAAAGTTTCCTGTTGTCACTATATAGCTCAATCAAAGAAACAAATATGGATGGATCCCCTTTGATTCTAGCAGAGCTTTAGTAAAGCAAACGTCAAAAATCTCATTGCTTATGATTCAAGTTGTGCTGCTCATGGAAGGAGACAAGGCTCAGAAAAGGTTTATAACTGCCAGTTCCCATGTGAAGGTTAAACAGTGAGAATCTTGACACAGCTGTGTGCAAGGTCATTTTGCTTTCTGCACATGCATGGGCACACATACACAATCTGAATTCCCATTGCAGGAGGTCCAGCTAGATTTTGGTTTATATTCTGTTCGGCACACATCTGACAATTTAATTAATCCAGATCTAGAGTTTTCCTCCTTTTAAAACACAGCAGTGACATCACCTGGTAGCCATGAACCCTGTTCCAGAGCACCAAGAGTGATTTGTTCTATGTAGCTAATTCTCTTGATTGTATCGTGAGTCTCGTGATATTTGGTAGTGATCTTACAGTCCCGGCTCTGGGAGTCATGGGATTGTGAGAGAATCTCAGCTTTCATTTTTTTAAAATAAAGTTTTGAACCCTCAGCGTTGCAGAGAACATCTTGACAACCTGAACCTTAAAGCTCCAAATAGCAGCAGACAAATAAAAAAAAATCCAACATTTATTATTTTTTAATAATCCCATGATTTTAAGCCAATCATACTTACAAAGGCCCTGATGTGATTTCTGAACACTTGGGATTAGCCATACTGCTTGTTCTTTCATTCTACACTGCCGCTAGAAAGCTGCATATACCTTGTTTAAAAGGTTCAAAGGGAGATTCCTGTGTCTACTAGCTCTTCTCTAATTAGGAGAATTAAGACTGCAAAGGTCACCAAGCATCAGCAGACAGGCAGGCATCCTGTTTATTACTGGCCTCCCCTCCCCACCTTCAAATGAATTGCCCTGCAGAACTGACAATAGAAAAGGTAATTTACAAAAGGATAAAGCATTGGCAAGGCCTGCTGCTCCTTCAGATTGGGCTGGCGTTCAAAGGCACTATGGAGAGGAGGTTGAAGCACTCACCTATCCCTGTCCAAAGGCTCAACCCCACAGGGAGCACCAGGCACTCCATTTTAAGGAGGAAGATTTCCTCCCAGATCTCCATGATGTGGTGTGGGAGACTACGCAGGACTTCTCTTTATGGATTGCAGTATGGTCCCCTGTGCACCATGCATGATCTGCAGAGGTGTGGAAGGATTCTGGGGCCATTTGGGGGGGCCATTGGGGGGGCCGTCCCTCCCACTGGGGAAGTACAGACGGAACAGTCCTTACACTCCCGTCACTGCACAAGTAGTGGCTGCCATTGTGCCCTCCCCAGAACTGCACACCCACATAAGAGCCAGGCCCAATCTGGCCCTGGATGGCTGGTGCCCCAAACTGTAAACTATGGACAATCTCAGTAGACTTCAATTGCTCTGACAAAGTACCAGGAGCCAATTAAATTTTGCACTGCTAGCTATAGCCTTGTGCTACCCTGCACAGGTCATGGTCACAGAGCCTCATGTGTGGACATTTCTGTGGGCTGCATGAGGATCCTGACCAATGGGAAATCTTGGCTAGTGATCGTAACAAGTGGTGACGTTGTCTCCATCATGGTATCAAAGTCCATGACAAGAGATGTCGCCTACAGCTTGAAGAGAAAGGCATCCATAGGAAGCAACCAACCAAGATACATACATTTGCAATAACTGCTAAAGATCATGCAAATCTCAGATTGGCCTATTCAGTCATATGAGACGTTGCAAACCATCTACATCATAGGCTGCAATTCACACCATCTCTCGCAGACGAGAGGATGCCAACAAAGCACGAGGAGGGCTACTGGGCACCGATAATGCACTGGATAGTGTCAGGAGGGGTACTGGGAACTATTAATGAATGCTGATGAGTAAATAAAAAATGGATCCACACCTTCTGGCCATCTTTCTGTTAAAAAAAAACATTGTGCAGCTAAGTCCCAAGAGTTAGTTACACCATTTTTGTTAAAGCAGCAGGATTATATGCAGTAGCCTCGCCCTTCCTTGCTAAACAAAAAATAGGGCATCTTTAATTTAATTTTCACATGGAGAATGATATTGTTTCTACAGAAATACAGTTCAATCCTTCTAGAGGGTGAGGCACCGCAGAGAGCGCTCATTCAGATGTACATTTATCTAATTGAATATTTTCCACTGACAGCTGAATTAAGGTTGTATCATTTGGCCAACAGCCAGGTGTGAACTTGTGAAGTAATAGAAGTGTCATGTTCAGTACACTCCGAGTCCTGCAATAAATCTACGAAACTATGTACTGCAAGAGTGACACAGGCTCAGGAGAAGGGTTCTGATTGAACATTAATGATCTGCATTTTCTCTGTCTTGCTTTGCATTCCCAAGGCTTCAGCCACATGACTTCACTCAGAGACATTCTTCACTGTTGCAATTTTTTTGCTGTTAGCAGTAGATTAGAATAATAAAAATTCTTTTTTTTTCTCCCTCTCCCGTTTTAAGCCAACTCCTGAAAGCACTTACATGCAATTATTAACATGTAAAACTCCATAGAGGAATATAAGAGATAAAAACAACTTGCAGCACAAAATAAATGTAGGAATAAAGCAATAAAAATAAAGACATTTTGAATGTCAGCTCTGAAGTGTTAATTTTTTGAAGGTTACTGAGCCTGAAACCTCAGCCAGCCAGCACTCAGGCATAGTTCGAAATCTGACCCTTGTTAGGTAAGTTTTGATATGGTTAAGATGGAGAAGAGTACCTTTTTCATACTTATGATTGTATCTCGCTTTCCATTTTAAGCTTGAATTTTCTTCCCTATTGTGGGGAGGGGAAATAGAGACTAAGGCATGGATTTTCAAAAGCAATCTGTGTAGGGCCAACTCTCTATTACTGAAGTCAGAGGGAGTTTTACCATTATCATAATGCCACTGTATAAATCCAAATCAACCCATATCTTGAATCGTGTATCCAGTTCTGGTTGACCCATCTCAAAAAGGATATAGTGGAACTGGAAAAGGCTCAGAGAAGGGCAACAAAGTTGATCTAGGGTATGGAATGTCTTCCATAAGAGGAGACTGAAAAGATTAGGGCTGTTCAGGTTAGAAAATGGATGACTAATGGGTGGATATGATAGAATGAAAAAGTGGAAATAGTGAATATAGAAGTGTTATTTACCCTTTTACATAATACAAAGACTAGTGGTCACCCAATGAAGTTAATAGGCAGCAGGTTTAGTACAAACAAATGGAAATACTTTTTCACACAATGCATAACTAACCTTTAGAACCCATTGGCACTACTGTGAAGGCCAAAAGTATAACTGTGTTCAAAAAAGAATTAGATTAGTTCATGGGGGATAGGTCCATCAATGACTATTAGCCAAGATGGTCAGGAACGCAACCCCCATGCTCTAGGATGACCCTAAACCTGACTGCCAGAAGCCAGTGGAATCTCTTCTACCACCAGTGGAAGGAAGGGGTGGATCATACTTTAATTGCCCTGTTATGGACACTGTCAGACACAGAATACTGGGCAAGATGGAACAGCTCTTACATACCATTGATTTGTAAGGTGTGACGGGGTGGTCTAGACCCAGAGATCCCATGTTGGAGGTCTCAGGATCCTGCCACATCCATCCCAGGAAAGGAGCAGAGTCCTCCAACTGGCTTATAGAGACTGTGCAGGAAAGCAGGCAACCAAGGGCAGGCTGCAAGGGGATAGCCAAGCAGAGGGTTGCAGGCTAGTATAAAAGGAGCTGCAGTGCAGACCACAGTCAGCTCCTTGCTGGAGCCAGAAGAGTGCAGCGGGGCTCCTGGCTGACCAAAGGGAACTACTGCACCAATGACAGCTCAGTGCTGGCAGGGACCAGGGAAGTGAGGAAGAGCTCCTCGCTGGCTACTGGGCCTGAACATAGAAGAGCCCTGAGGTAAGGGTGAAGCTTTGGTGAAGGCTCGGGCCTTGGGGAAGTAGCCCAGGGAACTGAAAGTAGTTTTGTTAAAGGGATGTGGTGGTGCTTGGCTGCTATTTGTAGGGTCCCTTGGCTGGGACCTGGAGTCGTGGGTTGGCCTAGGTCTGCCATCCCACCCCCCCAGAGGCCACTGGGAAAGTGACTCACAATTGGACAGTGATAACCTCCCAGAAGGCAATCTGAACTACTTAGTGGCCCAGCTGAGAGCTGGGGCCAGAAGGGCCCAGAGAGAGTGAAACCATAGTCCCCGGGAGGAAGCCTGGTGGGGTATGGCCAGATACCAGGCCCGGGACTGTCTAAAAACTGCAGATGCACCCAACCAGTAGTGGCACTCATGTGAGGTGGGTGCCATGCTGTTAAAAATGAACATCGGGTTAAGCCATCCAGTCTGATCTAGGTTAAGCACGTACAAAAGCTGTCAGAGCTTTAGTCCTGCTTGTGATCACAGGGGGACTTCCAAACAAACACATTGGGGAAATACAGAAAGTGACACAAAGTGGACTTCTTACTGTAATTAGGCTCTGGATACAGATGGCTCAGGAGTCTGGGTTTAGGATCTGCAGCTCTCTTCCTTGCCCAGTTGGAGTCTTCCACATATTCTCCAGTGCTAGAAGTCTGGTTTTCTGCATGAAAAACTAGATCTGTTTCTCCTACCCTGTCCCCTAATGCAAGTTCGAGGGTGGTTACAATTCTTCTATTGAGCAGTGCTCCACATAGGCCAGTCAGAAGAGCAGGGACCCCAGTCTGGCTAGACTTGACGTCCTGAAGGCGAGGAGTGATGAGGTGTAGAAAGAGAGGGAGAGAAGAAGTAGGATAGTTTGATACACACTGGCGGGGGGAGGGGGTGTCCCAGTCTTTTATAAGAGCCAGGGCATAACATGATGATCAGGAAGGTGCACCTAGGGAGCTAGTTTCCCCCAGCCTGGTCTTTCTCCCTACAATCAGGTCTGGCTCAAGTGTAGTCATAGTCTAGAGACTGAAGAGCTGGAGTAACCACTGAAGGTAGAAGGGAGCCAGAGAGAGAGAGAGAGAGAGTCTCTCTTGTCCTAGGTGCGAGTGACCCCACAGACCTGGTTTCCATCACAACCATTGCCTCACAAGGGCCTGTTTCTGACGTCCCTCACACTACTGTAACCTCCTAGATCCCAGTGCAATGACTCGGACCTGCCATCTCTCAGCAGTGATGGGCTTCTGGCCCCTGCAGAAGCAAGTCTAGCAGTCATGCCAGAGGCTCCAGACCTCATCTTATTTATAGCCCTGCCCAGGCACTCTGATTGGCTGCTCTTCCCCATCACCCCACCTCCCAGGGAAGAGCAGACAATGACAACTGCTGCAGCAAGGAGGAAAGTCCCCCCTTCAGGAGCCTTTCTCCCCCCGCTCCCCTCTCCATTCCTGCCTCACCAGGATGCTGCTGGAGATGCCCCTTCTCCCCCTGGCCCAAGTAAGGAAGCTAGAGAGCCCCTGGAGCTTCCCCTTACTGTCCTGAAGATTTGGGGGTGAAAAGCCCACACACTGCAAGAGGAGCTGAGATGGGGCTGGGGCACAAAATGAACCAATGTAGGGATGAGGTGGAGGAGAATTCTATGGGGCTGTGTAACTAACTGCTGTAGGGACAGGCCCGTGTGGGGCAGGGATGAAGGGGGCACAGCATTAATTGGAATGTTTGGGGGCAGGGAGAAGCTGGACGCTCTGCCCCATCAGGCAGCATTTGATACCAGTCTGTGTCATTTGATCTCAGTCGGGTCCCTCCAGCCCGAGCTCCTGCAGCACGCAGAACCCCCTTACTCTGTACTGCCCGCTCTGCAATGGTCACACACATGCTGGGGCGGGTGGCAGGAGTTCAGGGGCGAGAACCCCAAACTGCATGTGTAGAAGGTCACAGCCAGGCCCCCCTCCCACCGTCTGTTGTGGTTGGGCTAGCATAGATGCTCTGACCTGTCTAGTGCCCCCTGCCAGCCACGGCCCCGGCCCTGCGATGGGCTCTTGTCATAACCAAGAGTCCAACACATAGTAGCCCCAGTCCTTCCAGCTAGTCCTTGGCCCCCATGGTCTCAGGGTTTTCAACTGTCCCTCTCTCCATATGGCAAGGGACTCGTGACACCTTTTTCTCCCTCCCGCTACAGGGGGTTCCATTCATAGAATCATAGAATCATAGAATATCAGGGTTGGAAGGGACCCCAGAAGGTCATCTAGTCCAACCCCCTGCTCAAAGCAGGACCAATTCCCAGTTAAATCATCCCAGCCAGGGCTTTGTCAAGCCTGACCTTAAAAACCTCTAAGGAAGGAGATTCTACCACCTCCCTAGGTAACGCATTCCAGTGTTTCACCACCCTCTTAGTGAAAAAGTTTTTCCTAATATCCAATCTAAACCTCCCCCACTGCAGCTTGAGACCATTACTCCTCGTTCTGTCATCTGCTACCATTGAGAACAGTCTAGAGCCATCCTCTTTGGAACCCCCTTTCAGGTAGTTGAAAGCAGCTATCAAATCCCCCCTCATTCTTCTCTTCTGCAGGCTAAACAATCCCAGCTCCCTCAGCCTCTCCTCATAACTCATGTGTTCCAGACCCCTAATCATTTTTGTTGCCCTTCGCTGGACTCTCTCCAATTTATCCACATCCTTCTTGTAGTGTGGGGCCCAAAACTGGACACAGTACTCCAGATGAGGCCTCACCAATGTCGAATAGAGGGGAACAATCACGTCCCTCGATCTGCTCGCTATGCCCCTACTTATACATCCCAAAATGCCATTGGCCTTCTTGGCAACAAGGGCACACTGCTGACTCATATCCAGCTTCTCGTCCACTGTGACCCCTAGGTCCTTTTCCGCAGAACTGCTGCCTAGCCATTCGGTCCCTAGTCTGTAGCGGTGCATTGGGTTCTTCCGTCCTAAGTGCAGGACCCTGCACGTATCCTTATTGAACCTCATCAGGGACCCTGGGATGAGCAGCCATGGTCTGTTCCATCGGTCACCTTGTAGCCGCCTCCCCACTTGCCTTCCTACCTCTTGCCTTCCTTTAGGCCTCCTGCCCAGCCCCTTTCTGGGCTCTGTGCAATGATCAGTGCCTCCCAGGGCTTCTCCCCGGAGGCCCAACCGTGGGCCTCCTCCTCGTCCTCACTCCTTCCTCTTTAGTGCCAAGGGAGGAACCACCAAGGTCTCTCCTCTCTCCCTGCCATTCCTCATAGTACCTCCCAGCTCCTCCCAGGCCATCATCTTGAATGAAGCCGGACCTACCCTCTGAGTACAGCCGGGGGGGTTAATCGGCTTCTCAGACCCACATTAACTCTTCCACCACCACCCTGGCATATCAGGATATAACCTTCTCAACAAAGTGTCAGGAGCTGGAGGCCGATATTGTTCCTGGGGGGGTGGGGAAGGAGGGGCTTGTGAATTTTGAACTTCTGGAGCTGGCAAGGGCAGTTACTCCTCTCATACGCGACGGTAAATGAGATTCAAATCAGGCCCTGCAAGCCAGGCTTTCAGAAGGGCTCAGCAGCACCCAGCAGCTCCCATGGGTCTCAGCAGGCGCTACTGGGTGCTGGGCCCTTTTTGCAAACCTGCCCATTTCAAATGGGAGCCTGAATGGGATTGAGGCCCAGGGCAGGTGCCCCACCTAGGTACTGTGGTTTGGTAGAAGATGCTCCCAACTCTCCAGGTTCCTTGCTCACGGGTCAAGGAATTTTAGGACTGAAGAGGCACTCTCTATTTCTCACACTTTTAGGGGGGCTGGGCTCTGTCCCATGCCCCCTCCCATGTGCTCCAGGGTAATGGCATTCTTCCCCCATGCCACCAGCCGGGAAACTGGACTCTTCCCTCTTCTGGCTGAACCTGGCACTGTCTCTCGCCTGTCAATAAATTTTGTGCCCCAGCTCTTTGTAGACAGTTTGACAGGGATGGAGGCTGCTGCCAGGGCACAAAGCACTATCTTAAGAGTCTGTAGCTGGCCTCCCCTTCCCTCTCAGAAGAAACATCTTCCTCCCTCATCTAAATGCTGGGTTCCACCCCTCCCTCTGCCCCACGGTTGTACCTATGACCCCTACTACTATAGGTGGGAAGGGAGCAGCATTCCAACAGTGCACAATGCAGTAGAAGGAACGGAGACTCCTGCATCCCTCTGAAGATACAGAGGGGATTGTAAGCAAGCTCAGCACAGTGTAACTCTTCATCTGGAATCTGGCCAGGGCTGGGACCTCACTGTTATATCTTGATAGTCTAGCCCCAGCCTGGCCCCTCAGTGCACTGCTGGGGGAATAGTTCTACACTGAGTCAGCGCAAAGAGCGAGACCTAATGTATTTCAGCAACAGCATCACACACTGCAGAACAGGGCGTTGCCCTGGCAAGTCAGAGCTGATGAGACACATGCCACTGCAGGCAGCTGATAGTACAACCCAACTCAGGAGATCTTTTTATTAGAGAGTAGGGGCTTGCTCCTTTGCCCGTTAAAGTTCCCATTGACCTCAAAGGTGCGGAATCAGACACAAACATAAATTTCCATTTAATAATCAAACCTATTTCTTAGCTAGCACTTCTCAGCAGATGCAAAAGCACTTCATAATCTTTTATGTACTTATCCTCACTGGGCCTCCATGAGGCAGAGAGTATCATTCTCCCCATTGTACAGATGGGGAACTGAGGCACGGGGAGGCTAAGTGGCTTGGCCAAGGTCACAAAGGAAGTTTGTGTCCAAGCAGAGAATTAAACCAAGGTTTTCTAAGTCCTAGGCTAGTGCCCTGTATCATCCTTCCTCTTTTAGCAGCCACCAAAGTGACCTTTAGTTATCCAGTGTTATCCAGCAGTATAATCTAGCAGTGTTATCCAGAGTCAGTCACACTGCCCCTCCATAATTCTAGCTACAGCTGGATAAATACTCCAAAATATTTCCTATGAATATTCATTTGAATTTGCAAAGGGAGTTGACTTCAGCTATATTCACACTTGCTTCATGTTCACTTTCTGTGAATATTCTAGCCAACAACTTTACTGGCAGCAATCTTCACAGAATCAGCAAATTTTAAGAACTGTTTAAAAAAAATATTTGTTGAAAGCAAATCTGGAATTTGAAGAAATGAGTATTCAATCCAAGAACCTGATTCTAAGAGTTAGGCTGATCCAGTTAGCCAGCGGTAAGATACCATGTGTGTTGTGTGTCCAGTCAAACCATTCATCTTTAAATGGGTTTGGGAAAAGAAACCAAACATCTTTAAAACTATTAAAAGAACCAATGCTTACATAAAAATGCAGGAATAGCAAAATAAATTGAGGCTGATTTGTAACCCTTTATCAATTCTCCTCAGCTAAATGCTATGGACAGTGTTGTACTATAAATACTAAAAACAATAGATATTTAGTCTACGCTACTTGTAGGTCTAGAGATGTGAAGCTGCTGCTTCTCACCTGGCACAGTGGATAGAGCAAGGGACCTGGGTTCTAGCTCACACTTGGCCACTAGCCTGCTGGATGACCTTGCCCAAGTCATTTTAACCTCCTGCCTCAGTTTTCCCCATCTGTAAAATGGGGATAATGCTAGTGACTCTCCTTTGTAAATCACTGACATCTACTGAAGAAAAGTGCTCTCAAAAAGCTAGGGATTATTATTTCTTCACTCCCTACACAAGCAAACCCTTTTATCTCAGCTTTCCAATGCACTCAGATACGCCTGAGACTTTATTCGTCTTTCAGCCCCCCAACCCAGGCCAACTGCCTTTTTTATTTTCTAGCAGTCTGAGTACAGGACTGGATATCAGGAACTCTTGACATGTTTACTCCTGTTATGACCTCAGCCAAGACTTTTATCTGCTCTGCCTTTAAGAGAGGGATAATACTTATCTCACAGGGGGTGTTGTAGGAATTAATTCTGGAACTGACCCCAAGCCACATAAACCCAAATCTGAGCTTCCCCAAAGATCAGTGGCATTCAGAGCCATGGTTTCAATGTGGGCCTATCTCCAAGTACTCCACATTTGTAAGTGCTCAGTCTTCCTTCGAAACTGGTGCTCCATACATTTTGAATTGTACCATTATCTCCACATGTGCTCTCCCTTTACAGAAGCACGTCAGTTCAGTCTTCGTCACTAGAACCCCTCACGACTGATCTCCTCTGGACTGTTAACAAATCAAAAACATGCCATTAATAAAATCCCAAATGTGAAAAACTACCTGCCATCTGTGTGATGAATCTAGCCCATAATTTCTCAAATCAAATCCCTCTGTGGAAGAAACAGCTGTTCACAGAGCAATTTGTCTGTGGATCTGGAGTAAATCAAAAATGAACTACCCAGAAGCTAAATTTTAAGCTCATTCTAATTGAAAAGACATTCCTGTTGCTAAACGAAGTTTGTGCAAGAACTACTGTACAACTTTTATACCCATAGCAATGGACTGGTGGTGCCATTTTTAAACACTCACTAAGCAGCTGTCTCCTGGATGCTTTGCACACTTACTGAAATAAACCATAAAGTGGTGACATGACCCCCACAAAATGGTAAACAAAATGCTATGGTTGTATATCAAAGTTTCTGCAGTTACTCAGTATCCCCACGTCAGCTCTTTTCGCAGGAAGTTTCTTTGAAATTGAGAGTTTTGTACCAAAAAGAAATATAGAGTAAGAGCTGCACTGGGTCAGCGGGTAAGCAGAGTCAGCAGCCCTCGGCAACATGATGCATCAATAAAATAAATCAGCAACCCTGCCAAAATTGCAACCGAATGTTTACATGTGCAATGCAACCCATGCATCAAAAGCTCTCCCCTGGCACCACTGTAGAGAGCTAAGAGACAAAGGGCTTGGCTACACTTGCAAGTTAAAGCACATTAAAGCAGCCCCAGGCGCCCTAACTCATGACCCGTCCACCCTGGCAAGGCACTTAGAGCACCTGCACTCTGCAGCTGGGGCACTCCTGGTAATCCACCTCCACGAGAAGCCGAACGCTTGCTGCGTCTCGGCTGAAATGCCCGGGTGTCAGTGTGAACGAGGTGTTGCATTACTGCGCTCTGATCGGCCTCCGGAAACATCCCATAATCTCCTGAAGTCAAGTGCCCACTCTTGTCATTGTTTTGGAATCGGCTGTAGGAATGCAGCTATCCCCTTTCAAAGCTCCGTTTCTGACAGCTGGCTGCTCATCTGCTCCAGGACAAAGCAACCGTTACTGTGGAATGTTGCTTGCTGTGAGTCTGTGTGAGGAGCAGGAGGGGATCTGCTGCTGTCTGAACTTACAAGACAGCATGCTGACATGCTCTCAGCCCCCCCAAAAACCCACTCTGCCCCCCATGCACACAACACACTCCTTGTTACACTCCACCCCACCCCCCATTTGAAAAGCACGTTGCAGCCACTTGCATGCTGGGATAGCTTCCACAATGCACTGCTCTCTGTGGCATTGCAAGAGCTGCTAATGGGGCCACGCCAGTGCGCTTGAATCTGACAGTGTGAACACACTGCAGCGCTTTCCCTACTGCGTTCTCCAAGGGCTGGTTTAACTCATAGCGTTCTACATCTGCAAGTGTAGCCATGCCCTTAGGAGTGAGAGTCTGATGATTTATCTCTTACAGTTAGAGTTTAGCTATATGGTTTAGAATCTGAGGGTCTCTTCTGATAGTAATTTCTGTGGCTAAATGTTTTCCAGCCAAGAGGAGGAAATTATGAACTGAACTCATCATAAGCATTGTGTTGCCTTTCACAAATTCAGTACAACACTCCTCTTTTGTATGGGGAGTCTAAAGCTGAAAGCTACCGTGGTGGTTTTTTAGAGGTTAATGGGAATGCAGACAAACTGCTGCTTCTGTGGGGTTTTTTTGTTTTGCTTTGTGTTTTTAGAGCAATCACTGATTTGTGTTAAAGAGGTGGGTCCTTCACTTCGATACAATGTCTTCTTGTCAGACTTTCCATAGCTGGTGTCCCAATGCTGACACTCAGATTGCCTGATACTGGAGTGGCTGAAGTGTACTGGAGTATAGCTGTATTGGTGATTCATGGAACTCGAGGGGTCTTAGCCCTTTAATGGACTTGTAGACTGGAGTGAGGACTTTGATTTCAATCAGGTCATGGTGTGCCCACAGCACCAGTGCTGAGTGAGCCACATTAGTCTAACACAGAGGTAACTAATGTGTGGATCACAGTGGCAAGATTCTCAACTGAGAGAAAGGGCCATTGTCTTCTCACCAGCTGAGGATGGTAAAAAACATTTTTGTTCATTGATGCAAATCAGTCTGGAGGTCACTCTAGCAATTGCAGGTAAAGCCACCTTTGTGACCTGCCCTCCACCTCTTTTCACTCATGTGAGCACAAGAAGGAAAAAACTTCTTGAAAAATCTGCAGCAGTTTCACCATGCATCTGTTGTGACATAACGAGTATGAGCTAAAACCTCTGATGGGGTAAATCCAGGTTCTTGCAGTGCCATCATAGTATCAGAGCACCTTCCGTCTGAAGTCAGTGGAGCTACACTGATTTACACTAGCTCCAGATATGGCCTATGTTCTAAGACCCTAGATCATACAAGTTCCATGATCTATGAAGTCACCACACTGGTCCTTTCTCATCCAACAGGGGCACCATGTGGATCATCTGAAGTGACTCAGGTCAAATGATATTAAATCACAGGCAGGGAATTCCCATCTGGCCATGACAGTAATTAGCAGCAAATTGGTTCACCCCTACAGGCGCGGTTCACTCCTATACCTGAGGCTTGCCCCTTTTGCGGCGTGAGGGAGAACCTAGCGCACTCCTATCTCGAATGCGCCAGGTTGCAGCCCCTATTCCGGCTCCTCTAGAACCTCTTGTTGAGGTTCTGGCTGCACTTCTCCCCACACTTGTTCCTCTTTGCACACCCTATCCATGGTCCCTCGAAGTCGCGAGACCTCCTCGTCAACCTCCTCCTGGCTCTGGCCAAAGTCTCCATCTATAATACCAGAAGGAGGATGTTGGACAAGGGGGTGCTCTGTGACTGCGGGGCCTATTTCCGTTCCTCCCTAGTTTCATGCATCCGGGCAGAGTTCCACCGGGTAGCATCCGCTGGCTCCCTTGACAGCTTTGAGGAGCAGTGGGCGCTGTCCAGGATTCTCTGCTCAGTGTCCCCATCCGGTATCCTTATTTTGAACCTCTGACCTTCACTCCGATCCCTGTTTTTCATTAGTTGTCTCCTACAATCAGTTGGTCCCTGGGTCCGGTGGTCCCTCCCGCTAGGCTGGGGAGGGGCCTTTAGTAGTGGATGGGCTTGTGCCCACCCACTTCCCCAGTTTTTCCAATATGACCAAATTGATCTTTGGTCTTTCAGCTGCCTTCAGCACTGTTGATCATAAAGTGATGCTGGCTGGGACATAAGACCTGGCAAGAGTGCAAGGAACAGCATTCTGTTGTCTCCACTCAATCATGACCAAATTTTGCTCATTTACAGCTGTAAAAGCCCACTGAATTCAATGAGAATGCACAACTATCGCTGAAAACAGAATCTTACTCACTGAGTACAGATCAAGCACAAATATGCCCTTTAATTCAATTGCGGTTTCATATGCGCACATAGAATCATAGAATATCAGAGTTGGAAGGGACCCCAGAAGGTCATCTAGTCCAACCCCATGCCCAGAGCAGGACCAATCCCCAACTAAATCATCCCAGCCAGGGCTTTGTCAAGCCTGAGCTTAAAAACTTCTAAGGAAGGCGATTCCACCACCTCCCTAGGTAACGCATTCCAGTGTTTCACCGCCCACCTAGTAAAAACGTTTTTCTTAATGTCCAACCTAAACCTCCCCCACTGCAACTTGAGACCATTACTCTTTGTCCTGTCATCTGCTATCACTGAGAATAGTCTAGATCCATCCTCTTTGGATCCACCTTTCAGGTAGTTAAAAGCAGCTGTCAAATCCCCCCTCATTCTTCTCTTCCACAGACTAAACAATCCCAGTTCCCTCAGCCTCTCCTCATAAGTCATGTGTTCCAGAACCCGAATCATTTTTGTTGCCCTTCGCTGGACTCTCTCCAATTTTTCCACATCCTTCTTGTAGTGTGGGACCCAAAACTGGACACAGTACTCCAGATGAGGCCTCACCAATGTCGAATAGAGGGGAATGATCACATCCCTCGATCTGCTGGCAATGCCCCTACTTATACACCTCACAATGCCATTGGCCTTCTTGGCAACAAGGGCACACTGCTGACTCATATCCAGCTTCTCGTCCACTGTCACCCCTAGGTCCTTCTCTGCAGAACTGCTGCCTAGCCATTCGGTCCCTAGTCTGTAGCGGTGCATTGGATTCTTCCGTCCTAAGTGCAGGACTCTGCACTTGTCCTTGTTGAACCTCATCAGATTTCTTTTGGCCCAATCCTCCAATTTGTCTAGGTCCCTCTGCATCCTATCCCTACCCTCCAGCGTATCTACCACTCCTCCCAGTTTAGTGTCATCCACAAATTTGCTGAGGGTGCAATCCACACCATCCTCCGGATCATTAATGAAGGTATTGAACAAAACCGGCCCCAGGACCGACCCTTAGGGCACTCCGCTAGATACCGGCTGCCAACTAGACATGGAGCCATTGATCACTACCTGTTGAGCCCGACAAACATGACGGTAGCATTTGTCAATACTTGAGATGCAGAGAGTCCCAAGAATGGAAAGACAAGTTTTGCCATTCAGTGAAGCAAACGTTGAAGGAAAAATTCACATTGCTAAAGAGAGGTCAATTGTCACAATAGAGGGAGGGAGGCAGAAAGAAAGTAGGAAGAAGTCAGCACTGGGAGATAGATTTCAGGGAGCTCCGTGGCTGAGCAACATTAAGAAATAACTTCTGACTAGAAGTAGCAAACCGCCAACATGAATGACCAGGGAAAAATGCAGGGAATGATAAAGGAAAAGAGAAGTGTATATGAGACACTAACCTTGCTAATGAGACACTAACTTTGTGTCTTCAGGAATACAAGAAATGGCACCAGAAAAGCACCTGCTAAAGTGAAACTAGGACTGCACAAGCTGTGAAGACACAAGACTTTACAGCTATATTAAGGAGTGATCTTTCTGAGGAACTATAAGCTTCTGACAAGCAGGTAGAACCAGGATTCTCAATCGCTTCTTTACATCTGCATTCACCAGGGAGAATGGAAGAAACAGGAATGATTCAGATGCGTGCACAGAGGGCAAGAGAAATACAACTAAAAACCAAGGAAGACACCAGAACAGACAGAAAGGAGTTAGATCAACTAAAAAACAGAGATAGCTCCAGGACTTGACAGTAAAGTATCCTGGAAGAAGTTATAAACAAGACATTTGGAGTCTGTGAAACTTTGCAGACAAAGTGCCTAGAGAGTAGAGCAAACTAACCTGACACCCTGTTTTTAAGACAGGATCAAGGGAGTAACCAGGAAAATACAGCCCTGCACAAAAAGGTTAGCAGATGTTTTTGAATGAACTAATTAGCTGATTTTGCTATCTGCCTATTGGGAAACCAGCAGAGTGTTTGATTAATTAAATGCAGATTTAACTTTTTTTCAGACAGACTTTCCTACCAGAACAAACCTGGAAAGAAAAAGAACATTTATGTCCAATAAAATTATATTTGGCCAGCATTATTCTGCAAGCCTACTGCTGTTATTGAAGACACCTGGCTTTAATGTTCTCACAGCACAGCTTCACCTTCTGCTAGAGCCTGCAGTGAAGTCAGAATCCTGTGATGATGATGACATCAGATTGTTGCTATGGCAACAACAGCCATGTCACCAATTCAACATTGTTGTGTCACCACAGCTTCAGAGAAGGGCAAGAGGTCTGTGACGGAACCAGCTCTTATTTAAACTAGGGCACTTTGTGAACGAATATGAAGCAATAGCTGCAAGGTAAAACAATTGCAACTAATTGGAGATACTTGAATATTTTTTATCCTTATCCTCTCTCTAAAATGAATTAAGTGCCTGTGAAAGGTCCCAGAACGACAACATTCATAGAATCATAGAATATCAGGGTTGGAAGGGACCTCAGGAGGTCATCTAGTCCAACCCCCTGCTCAAAGCAGGACCAATCCCCAATTAAATCATTCCAGCCAGGGCTTTGTCAAGCCTGACCTTAAAAACTTCTAAGGAAGGAGATTCTACCACCTCCCTAGGTAACGCATTCCAGTGTTTCACCACCCTCCTAGTGAAAAAGTTTTTCCTAATATCCAACCTAAACCTCCCCCACTGCAACTTGAGACCATTACTCCTTGTCCTGTCATCTTCTACCACTGAGAATAGTCTAGAACCATCCTCTTTGGAACCACCTCTCAGGTAGTTGAAAGCAGCTATCAAATCCCACCTCATTCTTCTCTTCTGCAGACTAAACAATCCCAGTTCCCTCAGCCTCTCCTCATAAGT
Organism: Caretta caretta; assembly: GCF_965140235.1. Taxonomy (NCBI): domain Eukaryota; kingdom Metazoa; phylum Chordata; order Testudines; family Cheloniidae; genus Caretta; species Caretta caretta. Next base: position 15,488,435 of record NC_134209.1, read on the forward strand.
CATGTGTTCCAGACCCCTAATCATTTTTGTTGCCCTTCGCTGGACTCTCTCCAATTTATCCACATCCTTCTTGTAGTGTGGGGCCCAAAACTGGACACAGTACTCCAGATGAGGCCTCACCAACGTCGAATAGAGGGGAACGATCACGCCCCTCGATCTGCTGGCAATGCCCCTACTTATACATCCCAAAATGCCATTGGCCTTCTTGGCAACAAGGGCACATTGTTGACTCATATCCGGCTTCTCGTCCACTGTCACCCCTAGGTCCTTTTCCGCAGAACTGCTGCCTAGCCATTTGGTCCCTAGTCTGTAGCGGTGCATTGGATTCTTCCGTCCTAAGTGCAGGACCCTGCACTTATCCTTGTTGAACCTCATCAGATTTCTTTTGACCCAATCCTCCAATTTGTCTAGGTCCCTCTGTATCCTATCCATACCTGCCACTGAATCATTGGGGGAATGAGTTCTCTTTCATGCATCATAGTGTGAGAACTGTTCTTAGTCCATTTTACCAACCCACCTGATTCTATGTTAAAACAGAAGAGAATATGTGGGTCCAGCGGTAACCGCTTAGAAATCCACCTGTCTCTATCATTGGCTCTTTCTGTCAGTCAGTTTCTGTATGTGTCAAATACAAAATGGTGCTATACACAGCTCTGGAGAATTTTCTCTAACACTGAGCATGTCAGTCTAGGGTTAAAAACCTGACTGGAAATCCCAGTCCCCATAGAGATGGTGTATGGAGAGAAGATTAAATTACACAAGTAAAAATGTAGGGTCCACCTGATGTTTTGTTTTGCATGGACCGGATAAGTGACTTCGTTGTTTATCTTCTTTAAGGACTTAGCAAGAGATGGAACAAGGTAGTGCCGTGTGGTGCAGCAAACATCAAGGCAATCTGGTGGTATGATGTGACTGCAGGAGACAGTCCCTTCTTCCTCTGTTTGTTTCTCATGACTTTTCCCTCTTTGTGTAGTACCACTCCAGCCCAAATGGCAAGAGATGTGTGGGGTCTCAGCAGTAAACTCCACATTGCTTCTTCAAGCTGATTGTGCCGTACTGGTGCCAGGCTTTTATCATTTTCATTTATGATGGCTGTTTTTCGTTTACATGCCAGCAGTGCTCATACTGCTGAAATGAAATTGCCAGATATTGATGGCCATCTGTGTTCGAACCTCCCACTACCGGTAGGTGGTCTAATTAAGATGGCAGGTGGCGCTGCTTTCTCATAGCACACCCTGGTGCATCGGGATCCGTGGCAATGTGCTTTTTGAATAGACTCCACCATACGCTGCCCATACCCATTCTAAAACTTGTAATCAAAGCAATGGATGATTTTCTAGAGCAAGCTGTTATGAAATGTTGGTCTAATTATGTTGATACAGGAGCATATTTACTAAACTTATTAGCATGTGACATGTTGTTTTCCAGTCTGACCATGGAAAAAGTGGACTCAGACTGAAGATATCTTCTCTGATACTCAGTGAATGTCTTGGCTCTGCCAACCATAATGTTGGCCAGAGCTATTCCTGGTGCCAATCCTTCAGTCATCTGTATTTTTAATAAGTGCATTCTCCACACTGTGAAGGCCATGGAAAAGTTTGTCAAACATACCGTGAACATCATTTCAACAATACTGGTCTTTGCTTCCCTCAGAGTTTATTGAATGGTGAAATATGTTTTGGATATGTTCTCTAGGACAAGGAATGTCTATATGTTTGTACAGCACCTAACACAATGGGGTCCTGATCTCGGTTGTAGCCTCTGGATACTACTGGAATTGAAATCAGTAACAATGGGTAGGTTATCATAACTACTTATTACTGGCTAGATCAATGTAATAAAAGGCAATTTATGATTAGTTCAGTCAAATTCTACACTGAAAAAAGGAGGGTACTGTACTCGCCTTGCAATGTCATCAGCAACATACAAGAGACCAGACTTAGTATTCTTTCCACAGAGTCATTAGAATGAGCATCTTGACCAGCCTTAGAAAAGAGGAAGCATCTCACTCATGTAGCTGCAGATCCAGTCCATTCATCCACAAGTGACATATTTGTTAGGCTGCGAGTTTCAGATGGTACCACTCCCTATTACAGCTGAAAGAAAAATGACATCAGAGCGGCCACTGGGGCTGGAGAAGTGAGACAGTGCAACCACCAGAAACAGAGAGAACATGAAGCATAGAAACATGGTGAAATATGGTATCTATTAAATAAAAGTCATGTGCAATATATTTTAAAATCTAATCCATAAAAGGGAGTGCTCAGTTGTCCTAATTTCTTTCAAAGCTTTGTGCTTAAAAGTATGTATTTAACATAAGTCAAATTTTTCCAGTGCCAAAAGCAAAAAGTGACATCGTTTCCAGTTTTTAGCAGATCACATCTTGAGTAATTAAGTGCTGTCAGATCTGAGAGGGCTAGTAATTGAAGATGTATAGAATCCAACTTATCACCAAATGATACTTGACACTAGGGAGAAAGTGCAAATAAGATTCTTCTAGCACAGGTCTTTTCATTCTGGCAATGAGCTTTGAGGTGTAGACGAGAAAACTTTCATTTCCCTTTAAAATGGAAAAGTGCTAGTGGAAAAAGTTGCCAGGAACTTTGGTTATGTGTACTGAATTATTTAGCTCTTTACGTTCCTACGTTTGCAGTTATCTGCAGTTGGAAAAAACACACACAAATAATGTACTGCATCTAACCTGCCCTACTTAGTCAGAGGAGACAGACAGTTTGACTCCAGAGCTGAATGTCAGCTGTTTGGATTCAGCTCTGCAATGCTCAGAATAGTTTTATACCACAGTCTAAACTGAGCCATCAGCAATAGGATCTTCAGCCCCTGAAATGTGAGGAGATCAAGTTCACTGGACAGGCAGGAGCTGAATTTTCAATCCAGGGGGCTGCATCGTTGTCTAAAGCTCAAGATTATTCAGGTGAGTTGGTTTACTAACATGTCAACCAACAAGATTTGTCCTCCTAAATTTAATTTATACTGTGGATTCTTCTTCCCATCGGTAAATAATACCTGCTTAGAGCAACATTTTAAGAGGCCCATTTTCAGTTTGCTCTGACTGTTCAAAAGTCCTCAACTGCACCAACCCAGCTAGTGGGTGAGGGAGTCCTAAATTGCAGGGCTACGTTCTGTTTTCCCCTGTGCTGGTGTGGATGAAAGCAAGAGAGAGGTTGCAGGTGGGATACAGGTGGCAGGTAAGATGCTGACCTAGAAGTCCCTGAATGCTAGGTGAGTAGCCTAGCTAACATAAGCTATAAGGGTCACGGTCAATGAGACAGAGGATATGGCTAGACTCCAGCCCTCTGCATATCAGCTGACATCTACCAGTAGACACTATTGGTAAAATCCTGGCCGCTAAAACATTGCTCTATCTGCTTGAACACAGCCACACTAATAGCCAGCAACAAGAAAATAAACTCTTCAGCTCTACACAGCTGTTGTCTCTATCACACCTTTATTTTATCACAGCTGACCCCAGCTGCCATACAGTAGCCAAAAAAAAGGGGGGTGAGGGGGAAGTAGATGAAAGAAAGAATAATCTATTTTTCTTGTATTATCACTTTAAGTGCCATTTCTACAGCTAATGAATAAATCAAACAGAAATACACTGAAATCAGTGGGTTTCTGGTAAATCTTGTAAGTAAAAGTTACAGTTCATTTACAGGATATGAACTTCAAGTCGTGATCTGCAGAGAGTCTGCCTCAGGGATATCAATCCTGTATACAAACACAAAGCCAGTTTGCAACATGTTTAGCCACCTTCAACATGTTTTAGTATGTACAGGTGTAATGGGGCAAATACAGAAAATGTAGCAGAACCAGATAGAGTGCAGTGATTTATTATATTGAAAGGATGGCATATAGCAAAAGCACGCAAACCAGTTTGTGTTACACCTGCTGACACACTGGATTTAACGTAGTGAGCCATATCCCAGGTTTTGCAAGACTGCGGCCCAAAAGAAGAGGCTGTTGTGAAAAGGAGAGATCTTTTTGGGGTCTGGGAGACTATTATGGGACACATGCTCAGCTGGTGTAAATTGTCATCATTCCATTGAAGTCAACAGAGCTATGCCAATTTGCACCAGCTCAGATCTGCCTCAAGATCCCAACCTGGCTATTTTTCACTTCTTTTTTCTCTCTTCACATGCCAACAAATGGTGGACGATCAAGCAGTGTGCATCCTTCATACCACTAAAATGTTACAGCTAGTTATAATAACTTAGAGACTGACTGTTCACCTGACAATCAGCTTCTTTATGTTTACCCAAATGCCACCAGGTATGCTGAGGGTATATTGGTTAGATATGGATAACAGGGTTCAGGTAAGAGGGGGAATTTTCAGTGTCATTAATGGACTTTTGGGGATCGCCCTTTTTCAGATAACTCAGAGATGTAGGTAACTGAGGTTCTTCAGCTCATTTAGGTCTCACTATATAACTCTATGGGAAGTTGATAACCTCCTTGAAGATGTTTTAGTTTCCTTTATTATTCAAATGAGCTATCAAACTTGTGTCCTCTTTAAAAAGCTTATGATGCTTTTTTCACGACTTGGTAGGTTAGCTCTAGAATCCTACACAGACTGCAGTTGTAGTATATATATTATGCCTACCTAAATTCCCCGGCAAGTCCGACTGGACAATGGGATTCTTTACTTCTTGCCCAAACCATTGTGCAGTGTTCTCTAGAGCTGCCACTTTCTTCACAGAGGTGACTCAATTTCAGTGGTAGGTTAAAATGACTAGTCGCTTTGTAACCAGTGGATAAAGTTCTTTGGGATCCTTTAGGATAACCAAACTATAACTGAAGTGACAATTACTTATGATTAATAATTCTATGTTTTTTCTCTATCCTAGACATGTGCCATACAAATACCGTTCTTTTGGTTTATGAATATGAAAATATTTGTGCTTTATAGCCTTTTGTAGGATTCCTTCCCTCCAAAAAAAAATCTAGGTAGTTATTGCAGCATTTTCCATTAACTTTTTTCTTTGTGAAAACAAACTTCACAAAATGATGGCAAATTTGTGGAGGCTGACATACTGATGCCAAACTTTTACTCAGGTCTGCCCCTCCAGCGCAGGGGAACAGAATTAGTGTATACATCATAACCCAAGATGGCTGGGTGGAAATGCTAGCTTACCAGGGTCATCAGGGAATGTTTATCCTGCACACGCAGGATCAGTTTTGCTTCAAGCTAGACTCATTCATTATCTGTAAAGTGCTCTGAGATCTCCAAATGGAAGGTGCTACAGAAATGCCTTATTACTACTATTCCACTGAAGGAAATCACACCCAAGACAATAGAAAAGAATAGAGTTTGATCTGGACTTCGTTATTCCCAGCTAAGGGAACGTGCTTTTTTTTTCTCTGACTTCTCCTTGACTTATTCTGCAAAGCCAGCAGAGCTGGCTGGGAAATGTCTCTTATTTCCCAAGAACATTTTCAAGTAATTCTTTGAAAGTTTGTACAGAATTTCAGTGCTCATTGAAAAACTGATTAGCAGAAAACCAACTTCCATTTTTGAAAACTGAAAAGAGGTTTTTTTAACAAATGCCCAAAAATCTGCCCAAATAGTTGATGAAATACCATTTTTTTTAAAAAAAAGAAAACTAATTTTCTCAAATTTATTTCTTTCAAAAAGGCTAATTATTTTTGAGCAGTTCTACTGGTCAGTAATCTATTACCATTAATATCTGTAAGATGTCTGTAACGCTGCTGGATAAATTTTTATATAAACTATATGTACATTGCAAATCTGTTCTGTAATCTGTCAGGTTTTTGCAAATTATTCTGAGCACAAAGTTAATTTAATTTTGTATTTAGTAATAAAAAACATGTCAACCTCGAGTTGTATAGTATAGTTCTTCCTTTGTCAATAGGACTAGCTTTTTCAGCTCAATCTGTTAAATTGCCATCTTGCTTTCCATGGCCCACTGGGGATAATTAAAGCAGCCAAACTGTGACTGAAAAAGAATATCGCTGAATATCACTGGGTATTAGTATTGGGCAGGAGGTCTGTCGTATTTGTCCAAAGTATTCATAAAGCATGCCACAGTATGTCCCAAAAGTATGCCGTGTTAGGATTTAAATGGTGATCTACATTGGAAGCAAAAAAGACAACCAACATTTTGGAGTGTTTTCCAGAGTAGTTCATTCCATTCCAGGAGAGTATCACAACGGGGGTTTCAGGTAGAACTATAGTACAAATGAACATAAGCTCTTACTTCCATGGAAGTGACTTGCCTAAATCCAGAATCAGGAAAGCACTTAAGCACATGCTTAACTATAAGTCATCCTAAAGTTTAACTTAACTTGAAGTTGCTGGGAGTTAAGCACATACTTATAGTCAAGCATGTGTTTGAGTGCCCTCCTGGATTGGAGCCCTATGACTTAATCCTGCTGCAATGGAAATGAAGATTCAGTGTGAACAGTGCCAAGCTAGCTGTCTTGCTGCTGGGCATGGTGCTATGTCAACTCAGAGACCAGGGAGACAAAGCTGGCCAAGGGGAACATGCTCTCCAAGCTGTCATGCTGACAGGAGTACTGTGCCCAGCATGTGTCATAAGGCACTGAGACCCCTCAGACACATAAGAAGATAAGAACGGCCATACTGAGTCAGACCAAAGGTCCATCAAGCCCAGTATCCTGTCCTCTGACAGTGGCCAATGCAGATGTCCCAAAGGGAATGAACAGACAGGTTATTATCAAGTGATCCATGCCCTGTCACCCAATCCCAGCTTCTGGCAAACAGAGGCTAGGGACACCGTTCATAGAATCATAGAATATCAGGGTTGGAAGGGACCTCAGCAGGTCATCTAGTCCAACCCCCTGCTCATCCTGGCTAATAGGTCCATCAATGGCTATCTTCCACGAATCTATCTAGCTCCTTTTTGAACCCCATTATAGTATTGGCCTTCACAACATCCTCTGGCAAGGAGTTCCAGAGGTTGACAGTGCGTTGCATGAAAAAATACTTTCTTGTGTTTGTTTTATACCTGCTGCCTATTAATTTCATTTGGTGGCCCCTTGTTCCTGTATTATGAGAAGGAGTAAATAACACTTCCTTAGGCCTGGTCTACGCTGCGGGTGGGGATCGATCTAAGATACGCAACTTCAGCTACGAGAATAGCGTAGCTGAAGTTGACGTATCTTAGATCGAATTAGAATCACTTACTTTGCGTCCTCGCGGCATGGGATCGATGGCCACTGCTCCCCCATCAACTCCGCTTCCGCCTCTTGCAGTGGTGGAGTTCCAGAATCGACGGCAGAGCAATCGGGGATTGATTTATCGCGTCTACACTAGACGAGATAAATCGATCCCCAATAGATCAATCACTACCCACCGATCCGTGTAGACGTGGCCTTATTTACTTTCTCTATACCATTCATGATTTTATAGACCTCTATCATATCCCCCCCTCAGTCATCTCTTTTCCAAGCTGAAAAGTGCCAGTCTTATTCTGCTTCAGGGTCTGGCCCACGTGGCTGCCCATGCTCTTGACTCTGTCAGCACATTCAAGTGAGCAACTTCTCCAAAGCAGATCCTCAGCTGGTGTAAGTCATTATAGCTCCACTGACATCAACTCCCGGCTAGCAATCCAGCGGCAGTGAGCACAAATCCTCCACATAGCAGTTAGATCACCTCATTGCCCTCAGGCACCAACACCCTAGTGTTGCACTTTCTGCACACAACCCCTTCATGCTCATTTTCCCCCGGCCCACCAGCACTCACTACAGTGCTGGTGGGGCACAGTTGTCCAAACTGTAGCAGGGTTTTCCCCAATTGCTAAGTACTGGGTACATTCTTCTGCATTATACGGAAGACGTACCACACAGGGGCTGAGCAAATGTCTAGTGCTTTCTCCCCCTGCGCTTCTCTTAGCTACACTCAGGAGCAAGCAGGAATGAACCCCCGATATGTTGTCATTATTCTGATTTCATCCTAGGCTTGGAAGGGAACTTGTTATGCTTCCCAACACTGCTTATCACCGATTCAGAATCTGCATCCAAACCAACTCCCTCCGTCAACTTCATTTGTATAGCTGAGCAGTAAGATATGGGATACCTTGTTGGGAGTGCAGGTTAACACAAACTTCAGCCTGAAATGTATATTAACCACCGAGTTTGAACCCAAGGCCCTATGAAGCTGGAAGGTTCCCAGTTAACGGTTCAGGCATTGGCTTCTAATACATTCCCTGGGTCACCTCCTACTGCAAGGCGCATTTTGGGCACTTCCTCGGCTGGCAGCACCTCGGGATCCCAGTCAGTCTCCGCGGTCGGCTGGTTGTCTGCAGCGTAATCTGGGTCCGCGGTCCCCACCAGCTGGACAGTCGCAGGCGCCTCTGCAGGAGCCTGCAGCACACGTCCTTCCTTCTCCTCAGCCAGCCCCAACTGAGCTGGGCTGCCTCCTTTTATCTGTCCCTTCCCCCCGGAGCACGCACAGCAGAGACGATGCGGGGGGGGTCTACTGGGCCCACAGGGGTTGGTCAGGCCCCGGCGGCCCAGTGCGGGGTTGGTACAACCCGTCGCACAGGCCTATGAGTGGTCTGATGGACATGGGTTCAGGTCAGGCAGAGCTGTGGATTTTGGAGAATCGTGCTTTGCACAGAGGCTGCACATTTTTAAGAGCAGCAGTCGACGTGAAACTAAACTGCTCCCTGCATGCCTGAGCCGCTAAGGCCTGGTCAGCGCTCCATGGTTAGGGCAACACAAGGCAGCTTATGCCAAGCTAGCAGTGGATGTGACTACACTTAAATTTGGTTCCCGCTGACCTAAGTGCCCCGCTACGCAGAGTTAACACCAGTGGTGCAAGTAAAAGCCATGTCTTACCACTACTGGGGGGAGCCACCAGCTGGGGGGGAGGGGACCTCCCCACATGACCCTCCATGTGACTCCTCACTACCCTGCCCCCAGCCCGGGGCCCCCACGCTCTTCCCATCCCATCCCCACATGCATCCCATGTTACCTGGGGGGAGCTCTGTCCTCCTCCTGCTGCACTGGAGACAGGGCTTGGGGGGCGAGGTTAGGGGGTAGGAGGGAAGATACAACCATCAGGGGAGCTGCCGGCATCCTGCTCCTTTCCCTGTTCCTCCCCTCCCATCAGGAAAATGAGCAGAAGCCCCAGCCATCTCCTCCGGTGGGGCTGCTGCTGCTTTCCAGTACGCCATACCGGCTATAACTAGCTTGATGGTATGGTGTTCCAGAGCGTACCGGCCTACTTGCACGGCTGCTTAACACCACCACCTCCCCGAGCAAAGTAGAGTCAGAGTCAATGTAAATAGGCTGACTGAGTGTAGACACTGCGTTACCTATGTCGACTGTTACCCGTCTCCATGAGCTGTCCCACAGTGTCCCACGCTGACCGCTCTGGTCACCATTGTGAACTCTCCTGCCCAGGGCGCAGGTAGACAGGACGGCATCCCTCTCCTTCAAAGCCCTGCAAATTTTTGAAATTCCTTTTCCTGGTTTCCCAGATTGGGGAGCACACCTAGCAGCTCCCCACTGCTGTGTGTAACTGCCCAGTTGACCATGTCGACTACACACTGCAAACATGCTCCTGCCTGGAGTATACACAAGGTATCGGAGCTTCTGGGGCTGTGGGGAGAAGAGGCTGTGCAAGCACATCTCTCTGCTACAACATGGGCATCTACAATCAGATTCCTCAGGGGACGTAGGAGAAGGGCTACAACAGAGACCAGCGGCAGTGCCGCCATGAAAGCCAAGGAGCTGTGGCGGGCCTGCCAGAAATCAAGAGAGGCCAACAGTCAATCTGGTGCAGAGCCGCAGACCTGACGCTTTTACAAAGAGCTGCATGCCGTCTTTGGCGGAGACCCCACCACCACCCACAAGAGCCTCATGGATACTCCTAAGGATCCTGAATCTCAGGCCTTGGAGTGAGCAGCGAGGAGGAAGGGGAGCATGGAGGACAGGCAACCGGGGGAGCCAACTGGGCAGCAAGCCAGAATCTGTTTTTGACTCCACCACAGTCCAGCCTGTCCCAACACAGGCAAGCCTGAGGCAGGGGAAGGAACCTCTGCTAAGTGTGCTGTTTACTTTCAAATTACAGGGGTGGAACCCCCAGAGTAGCAGGACACATCTGTCGATTTGGTCATTTTTAATTGTGCTAGACGAAGTACTGGAAGAATGAAGAGAGGTAGAGTTTCTACTTGCTTTTCATTCCCCTCTTGAATTAGGCAGTGGGGATCAAGCAGAACACTCTGTTTATGTGCACCTGGATGTCCCATTAATCCTCCAAAGAGATTTCAAGCAAATTTTTAGGGAGCTACTGTGCAATCCTCTGCCAAAGGTTTCTAGGGACAGCTGTCTTATTTCTTCCTCCATAGTAGGGCACTTTCCCACTTTCAGCAATTACTTCAGCAGGCACCACTGCAGTATACAGGCTAGCAGCATTCGGGCCCAGGTGGCACAAGGATACCTGCAGCAGCTGTGTTCTCTCTGCTTCTGTTTTCCTCAGGAGTGAGATATCAGCTAAAAACACCACTGCTTATGGAAAGTGGTGCCAATATTCAGTTCCATTGCCCTATACACCTAGAATAATGCAAGCAAGCGATTCCCTCCTCATGCCCCAAGCACCTGCAGAGACGTACTCACCACGGATGGTGCTGTGACAGGTGCTGTGTCCTATCAATCCCAGACAGAAGTGAGACTGTAGTGCTTACAACTTTTGAGGAGCAAAGGGGAGTGAATTCAGCATCTTAAGTTTCGGTTTCCACCATGAATACACTGACAGTGGTACCTCTCTGCTGTATTTGCCGTTGCTGCCAGTGCAGCCTTCATGGTCTGCCCCTCCACACCCAGTGTGTGCCTGAGCCAGATAAGCAGGAGAAAGAGGAGGACTCAGGATGACATATTCCAGGAGATCCTGCAAGCCAGCGCTGCATCAGACCATGAGGACATGGCCTGGAGGACAGCACTGACAAGGACAGAGTAGGGAGGAGAAAGGCTCAGGAAAAGGAGAGGGACATGCTGCAGCAGATGCTTGCGCTTCTCAGACAGCAAACAGAGATGCTGCAGACTCCAGTAGACCTGCAGGTTCTATAATCCCATGTTCACCTCCCTTTGCACCCCATAGAGAACTCTATATTGGGACCTCCCATGTGGCATCAGGGATCAGTGCACTACCCTTACCACTCCACCCAGGGGGACATTAAACAATCACAGATGCACATACACCAACCATGACTTTCACAGGTCAGTGTATGTGTACCTGAAATGAAGGGGAAAGAACACTCATTTCCATAAGTTCTGTTCCCTTAATTCATTAAATTCTAAATGTTATTTTATTTGCCTGGTTAATGTCACAGAATAAAATTCTATTTTTGGCACATACTTAATCTTTATTAGTTCACAGCATATCTTGGCTGGTGATGAGTAGGTCTGACAGCAATCAATTTCCTATTACTGCAGTGTGTCACAGAACCCATATCATTCACAGACAATATTAATAGGTCCATTGACAATGTTATATTCCTGCATACACAGCAATCACAACAAGATTCATTCCAGGCTGCAAAAGAGAAAGGTCAGGTAGATCACACGACTGCAACACATTACTCTGTCTCACTATTAAAATGTTTTTCAAAGCTTCCCTGAGCCGAATAGCTCCGCATTGAGCTCTTCTTATAGCCCTTGTATCTGGCTGTTCAAAATCAGTAGACAGCCATTCCACTCCACCCTTTTCTGCTCTTTGCTTCACAAATATTTTGCAGGACACAGTAGGCAGCTATAACCATGGGATATTTTTCTCACTGAGGTCCAATCTTGTAACTAAACGACACCAGTGACCTTCCAAAAAAGGCACATTCAGCTGTCATTCTGCACCTGTTGAGCCTGAAGTTGAAGCACTCCTAAGTTGAAGTGCTCCTAAGTGTTGTCGTGGCAGTCAGTGTACATCTTTATGAGCCAGGGGGAGCAAGAGGATTACTATTGGCATTTCAACATTCCCAATGGTAATCTCCCAGTTGGGAAAGAAAGTCCCTGCTTGCAGCTTTCTGAACAGTCTTGTGTTCTTAAAGATGCAAGCATCATGCACCTTCCCTGACCAGCCCACACTGATATCAGTAACGCATCCCCAGTGATCCACCAGCACTTGCACAGCCATAGAAAAGTAGGCCTTTCTATTGATGTACTCAGTGGCAAGGTTCCTGGAAGGTTCCCTCAGTCCCTGGAAAAATCATGGAGCAGGTCCTTAAGGAATCCATTTTGAAGCACTTGGAGGAGAGGAAAGTGATCAGGAATGGTCAGCGTGTATTCACCAAGGGCAAGTCATGCCTGACTAATCTAATTGCCTTCTATAATGAGATAACTGGCTCTGTGGATGAGGGAAAAGTGGTGGACGTGTTGTTCCTTGACTTTAGCAAAGCTTTTGACACGGTCTCCCACAGTATTCTTGCCAGCAAGTTAAAGAAGCATGGGCTGGATGAATGGACTATAAGGTGGATAGAAAGCTGGCTAGATTTTTATGGAGCATGTTGTAAGACTAGGTAAATATCTAGATGAGTTGATGTACCCCCTAGAAAACCTGTGCATATCCCCAGTGGTAAGCATACCTCTGGTTGAGAGCCACTGGTTTAGAAAATCCCAGTACTGTATTGCTGCCAAAGGCCTTTCTGTGTTCCATCCAGTTCTACTGCACGCCGCTCCCCCAGTTTGATCCTGCTTTCCCAGTCTATACCACCTCCTAGTCCTGGGGAAGCTACAGATGGGTGTTGGACCTTTTTCAGCAAATATCAGCGATGCTTAAATATCGACCCTGGGTCCATGAATGGCAGGAAGGAGGCGACTGCTGAAGTCAGCATAAAGATTTTACTGTTGGTAGTTGTGATTTTGGAATATAGAGGGCCTAAGTAACCTAACCTGGTCACTGTGCTAAAAGGATTTTGTTTCCATTGACGTGCAGAGTGTACTAAAATAGGACTTAATCTTAGTGAGATTAATTCAGGATCACAGTGCTCTTGATTACATAATTCAACAAGATGTAATGCCCCCCAAACACCATGCAGTACAGATTTTCACATCAAATCATTCAGAAGCCAAATGTTAAAGCACAAGCTAGTTCTGTGTCAGGTGAAGATAATAGAAGATGATGCCTAAAGCTGCTATTTCTAGTTTGGAGATTGACTGGAGACGTTGTAATTGGCCAGTTTTTGATGGCCACACCATATAAAACCTCTGATATATATTTTGGAGATGGCTGAGGTCATGCTTCCAGCAATGATGAACGGGTAAAAAAGCATTTTTGTAAGTGTCTGACTGGCTGAGTTCCTACTGACATGATTACTTAAAGCTGCTGGGGCATAATTGTGTTACTAACGATGTTAGGGTGTCTAGAACCTCAGAGAGGCATCTTTTTATTGTGTTAATTCCAAATAAATAAAATAAAAATACCTCACCCTATCTGATTCTCTCCCAGATATTTGATAGTCTGTTTCCTTGCCTCTCCAAAGCTTTACCTAGAAAGTTACAGGCAGAATTAAATACTAACCCTAATAATACTTAGCACTTCTGCTGTGCCTTTCTTATGTAGATTTCCGAGAACTTTATGAAATGCCCCCTACATGCCTCAACATGTGGGGGAATTTGATGGGGCTGGTGCTCAAGGTGGAGGGAGACAGACCCTGAAGGACATCAGATAGCTCTTCACACCCACCCCCAAAGGAGTCTCTGACACCCATTGGCTAGCGGGGAGGGGAGGAGGAGGAGTGCTGATTGGCCAGCATTCTCTAGCTCCCATGATTTAACTTGGAGCAGTGGCCATGTGGATCCTCTTTAGGCTCCATTCCAAAAGCACCTCCAATGCACCCTGCACTAGTAAGGGGAACATGGCCTGACAGATGCTGTGGGTCTAGCCAATAACCTGTTTGGGGGACAGAAAGAAATTTTTTCTCCTATGGGCCAACTGGCAGACGACCAGGTTGCTTTTCACCTTCCTTGCAGCACCTTCAAGCCCCGGTCGGTTAGGTGGAAACATGCTTAGCACCTAACTGGGATACTTGGGTTGAGCTGTGAATTCATCACAACTTACAGCTGGTTCCCAGTGCGGTTAGAAGGATAAAATGAACCGTTCCTGAAGGTAAGAGACCTGGGATTTGGTGATGGGCCTTGGGCTTATGGGATAGGATGAGACCTTGCAGGCTGAGGTCACCACCCCTTTCTGCACCCTCGGTCCCACTCACAGGGGTGAGGGTGCTGGGACTCAGAGTGAGCCAAGTCCTGCAGGCTAGGCTGTCCAACCATGAGGTATGGGTTACATGGTAAAGTGCCCTATAACCCCACACTGGAACCATTTAAATGCCAGATATAGAGTATGGGTGATGTATGGGCGATGGGCAGGTACTGCCCCTCCCTTGTGCATAAGTTTAATTTTAAGCAGCCTGCATCTTAATTCCATGCATGTGTCTGTCTTCATTTCACCACTGGGTCCGCACCAAGATAGGTAAGATTGCCTCCATTTAATAGAGTGAAGGAGAGGTGCTGAGAGGTTAAGTGACTTCTCCAAAGCATTAGTAATTATAATGAAGCTTTCCTAATATTGTATTAGTGCTATGGGGCCCTACTGTTTTAGGCACGATAGGAACACATAACAAAACTGCACTTTCTGTACCAGTGAGCTTACAGACTAAAGAAGACTAGGTTTCAACAGTAACCGAGTCTGCAAATGCCTTCTATCATTTTAAGTGAGCCAAGCAACTGCACCCGTTGCTCCATGGTGAAGATCTGACCACACTCACCCCGGCTTTTGGCACTTTCAGAACAGACTGCTTCAATGAACTCTATTTAAGTTCAGCCCCAAAGGCTGCAACAGAAATCATGACTGGTCTGCAGCATTGGAACCTGCTGGAGGGTGGGGTGAAACAAACACAGCATATCACCTCTGGCCCCCTTTTCAATACTGGCTCCTGTTGACGGTGCCATTCCTGATCTTCAGAGCTATACACAGGCTGGAACTGAGCTGTTTTGCTGCCATCTCTTTCTCACCTCACCAGCTGTGATCTAAAGGGAGGTTACAGCTGACACAACCTCCGGTGAAATTCTCGGCAGCGGCTGGAAATAGTATTAAATTGTTTTCCTAGAGGTTAACTGTAAAACATTTGCAATAACCCTGACCGTTGGTGCAAGAAGCATCGACACTGTGCCATAGCTGTACTGCTGTTGCTCTTGTAGTGTAGACGTAGCCTCAGTAAACAGATGAACTAAGCCACAATAACATCGTGATGTACAATTGCTTTAATGCAAAAAAAAAATGCAAACAAAAAAAAGATCCCAGTTGGCCTGGAATTTCTAGTTCTTTAATTGCTGCATAAAATGCTTTAAATTCTGCAAAAGATCATGTTCTCTCAGAACATGTTCTGATCTGAACCATCCAAATAAAAAACATGTGATAGCCTTGTTTTATGTTCGTTCTTGTATTAGACGCATGCACGCTACTCACTGAGCAAAATATTGGTTTCATGTAAGAAGCTGAGTTATTTAGTTCCTGTGACTGATCCTATTCTATAAGGGACAATACTGACAGATCCCTGAACAATATAGTACATTGAATCCAAGCATGAAAATAAGCTAGGACACCTATTTTCTAGTGCGGTAGGCATCCCTAACTAGAGCCCTGAGCTGCAAACTCCAAAGAGTCTAAATAAGCGAAGATTGAAAAAAGCATTGGTGACAGTAAAATATTCCACGGAAGTACACAATGTATTTTGCACTGATGAGAATGATAAACAAAGCATAAGCCTATAGCCAAACCTTCTGAATTTCCACTAAAGAGGTCAGATATCAAGTCAGAAATGTTCTCAGCGTGTTAATTGTTCCTCTCTATCCTCTAAAGTCCTATTGATACAATATACTCTTAGAACTTCCAGTGTCTAAACCAATTTGGTCACTAGATTGATTCCAAGTCCCCATGACTCTAATGAGAATTTTGCTGCACAGGGATAAAATATAGCTACAAACCTGTGTGCTGCTAATTAGTGCAACAAAGTGCTTTCCAGTTCTGACTGTTTAACTGAAGCTTATCAAGACCACTATAAATTACTAAATAGCTATTCCAAGCCTCACCACATACATTGCACCTCTTGTTACACAACTCATAATATTTGACATTAATAGGAGTAGTAATGACCAAGATAAGTTTTCAGCCACTTTCACGGTCTCCCTACTAGATGTAGCTGAGGTGAATTGATCGAATAAATGGGAATTTACCCTGAGCGCATCCCTTTGCCTACCCATGTCATTGGCACCTACAGAAGAACCTACCCTAGCTATGGAATACATGTTCTCTGATTGAGCATGTTATAGACATGCTAACATCATCTCCCACCCCTGTACAAGTGTGAATGCATTAGCCTTGCACTGTCTCGGTGACATTAGCATCGTGAAGGTGGAATTGCTGCTCTGTGAAGGTGGAATTGCTGCCCTCGTTTTAGAAATGAGGGAGCTGAGGCAGTGTGAGAGAGAGTTGGATTTTCAAGAAAGCCCAGAGGAACTAGGTACCCTGTTCCCACTGAAAGTCAATGGGAGTTGGGTGCCTAAGGGAGTCAAAAAACAAGCTTGAAAATCTCATCCAAAGTAACTTGCCCAAGGTCAAAGAAGGCCCAGACTTTTAAAGCTATTGAGGTGTTGCTGCTCTCAGAATTGCACCACTGTAGTGAGGCAGAGTGACCTCCCTCCAGACCTCTGAGAGAGGGACCATTATAATCACCTAACTGATTTTGGAGCCTAAATCTAATTTTCAAAAGGGATTTAGGCACTTAGGAGTTAAAATCCCATCAACAGACAATCTACAAAGTCTCTTAGGCATTACAGCACGTAGTATTGCAGTGCCTAACTTCTTGGCACCCCAACATCTAGCAGAGTCTACAGCCCCCAGCTCCTTTTACAAAGCAAGGGGAGAGTTAGGTGCTTAAGAATGGGATTCCCAAGCACCAGCAAACTGAGTGGGGAGGAGCCATCTAACCTAGCTTGTAGGAAATGCTGATGAGAGGGGTGGGGCTCAGTCCCACCCCCTCAGGGAGTTAAGCATCTGTTTCCAGCCCTGCATGAGGTGCCTTCATCCACTCACAGCCATGAACCCCCTCCTGGAATTAGGCAGGTAAATCAGGTCAGTCCATTCTTGCCAAAAAAAAAAAAATAGTGACCAGGAGCTGGTGGGTGTTCTCCTTGTACCCAGTAGCCGGGCAGTACTGTTTTGAAATTCAAACTAATTATACTTGTTAGGGGGCTTATTCCTTCACCCACTTACTTCCCTAGTCCTTCTCGCATGAACAGAGAGCAACAATACCCAAAGTCCAAAGGTGCAAACAATTCAATCTTTATTGGGGTGAACTTCCAGCAAGCATGATTCCAGTTTCCTTCCTTAGTGTCCCCCTTCCCAGCTCTGACACCACCGAGCCTTACCTGTGTCCCTGTTCCCATTTCTGCCCTTAGCTAAACATGATTCCAATTTCCCAGTGTTAGGATATAGATATTCAGGCCTGTCTGTAAAGACCTATACTCTAAGAATTTAGGTGTATTCTTATCAGTTGGCTAGTTATAGAGGTATAAAAGAAAGAATCAAAATCACTGTCTGCTGGTGTAAGGGCCTTCTCTTCCTGTAACAGTCTGAGGTCCTGTTCTCAGGCTAAGATCTTTGGCTAAGCAGCAGAGGCAGCCATAAGCTGGGAAGCGACCGGTCACATCCTCACATTCCAAACTAGTCACATTGAAATAAGGTGCTATTGGGCTGTTAGGAATACAATCCTGTCCTGAGGGTGCCTATCGCCTCCAGAGAAAGGGAAGTGCCTAGAAGATGTAAAAGGAAACTTAGTTTAATAGCATCCTGTCTGGCAAGAGCTCACTTATCAATAGCTGGGATGTGAAATCCTCACTTCTGTGTTTGTTCTATCACTGTAGTCCCCATTTCCCCATTGTTTGTCTGTATAATCTCTGTCTGGTTCTGTGATTGTTTCTGTCTGCTGTATAATTAATTTTGCTGGGTGTAAAATAATTAAGGTGGTGGGATATAATTGGTTAAATAATCTGCAGTCTTGAGATAAAGACTTGAAGGGATAGCAAAAGATATGGTGGATTCTCTATCCCTTAAGACACTTCAGGAAAGCTTTCTGGAGGACCAAAAGAACAAAAGCAGACAAACCAAGTTAAGGGCAAGATTGCGGTCAGCCCTTCATGACTGTGTTGAGGGGAAGAGCTGGTGGTTTGTAGGAGCTGGGGATGCCAGCCTCTCCCTAAGTGGGCAGGGAGAAGGCAGGCCATGGCACAGGCTTTCAGTGGAACTGGCCCTGCTTAGGGTGTGGTGTACCCTAGGTTTTTGCAAAGAGTGGTTTAGTGGCACACTGCCTCTGCTGGCCAGGAGACATGGTGCCTGGGGAACGTGACCCTACCACAGGCACTGGCTTACAAGTGTAGTCTAGCCGAAGACTGTCTGAGGTCCCTGAGAAAGCTGAGGTGTGACATTGACTGGAAGGTGAGGCCAGAACTATTGGACAGAATCCTGAAAGGGCCATGGCTTTGAGAATGGCATGCAGGGCTGCCAAAGCTCCCCGCAGCATGAGTGGTGAACCGCAGCATGTCGCATTCTCGGCAGTGAGCTTTCAGTTGTCTCACACGCCACAGGAGTGATTCAGTCTGGAGCTGCTAGGAAGTGGAATGGCAAGCCTGGCACTATGGGGTGGTGATAGGAGGAGCTCCCACAAACCATCACTTCCCAGGAAACTGGAGGAGGTAATAGCTGCTCAGCACAGCCTCCCGATAGAAGCACGCATCCTCCCCACCGCTCAGAGACCCTGATACTTTCACTTCCTTCCCTATGCCTGAAACTCTGTGCCTCCCCTACCTCACCATTACCAGCTCAGTCTCCTGCAGTGCCTCTTCTCTCGCCCCTTCACACGGAACTCCTCTCCTCTCTGGCCCCTGGCGTCGGGGCTCCTGGGCCTTTTGCAAATCTGGCCAGTTCATTTAGGTGCCTACATGGGAGCTAACCCTTTCTGAAAACCTGCCCTCTCTGCCCCCCGCCCTCCCCAGGGTGTGCTGAACACTTGTGGAAATTCAGCCCTGATCCTTTTTCTGCTCAGGAATAAATATTACTTTTGGCCAAGACTTTCAAAGTCACGTGCCTAAAATTAGTTTCCTCACTCCAACTGTGGTCACCTCTAGAAGTGGTCTGATTTTCAGAAGTACTGATCACTCTGCAGCCCCCACTGTTTTCTTGCTAAGAAAGAATGTTCTGGTAAAAATTCTAGTTACAAACTGGAGACTGCAGCTAAAAAGGCTCAATAAATACGATGAATGTTAAAATATGGTGGGTGCTGGATTCCTTTTGTGCTAAGATAATGGTTAAGTACCACATGCCTACAGTTTCTTGGAGTGTAAAAAGTTTGAATAGCTCTGTCAGAAGAAAATCATTCTTAGCATATCTTAAAGGAACAAAACGGGACAGAGTCCTCATTGAAGAGACTCATCATCTGATAATGAACCTGAGATACTCAAACAATGGTCTTTTTTCAGGTGGCATAGAGTAACTGATCAAAAAGTTGCCGCTATTCTGATTAATATACCTGAAATATCCCCTTAATAAATTAACCTCCAGATAGCAAGGTGAGGAGGGGGGTAGCTCTTGTAATCAGTGGTGGATTTACCTTCTTTGTGCTTGATGGATGGAATTAATCGGTAGCACTCAGCTTTAGCCTAACTCTGCCCCCATCTACATCAATGGGAGTTTTACCATTGACTTCAGTGAGAGTAGAATTAAGCCAGCATTGAGTACTTTTGGAAATCTTACCCTGAACTCCTGTTCTGTAAGGTTCTGAGCATCTCCTGTGAGGTCCTGAGAGTTAGTGGCACTCAGACTCAGACCTTGCACAATCAGCCCTAAAAAGACTTATTTGATTATAAGTTTTGGCTGAAAAATCACCCTAGGACAGAGGGCTGGTGCAAAGACATCTGCATTATTTAAAGTTCACAGGCTTAAGTATTGCAGAAGGCTTTGCAGAGGCCACATCCACTAGAGCGAGTTTACCCTGTAAAGAAAAGTGTTCCCCTGCCACCTATTCTGAGGCATTAAATATCTTATTAGAATAGCCAGACCAAGAAACTATGAAATGGAAATGTTACCTTTGTGCCTCTAGAGAATCTAAATGAGTGAGGGAATTCTCTGGCATCTCATTGTATTTGACCCATTTCTTTAATAAACTGCAATAGTAAGATATATTCCAGAATAATTGCTATCAGATTAGAAAGTGTCATTTGTTCAGCTGTGCTTCCAACAGAAGCGGTAGTGTTGTGTTTTTCAAGATACACTGAAGACACAGCTAAGAAGTTTTGCAATTCAATATATTTAGCTAAGTGGTTAGAAGAACCAGTTTTTGCCTCACACACCATAAAGGGGTTCTGAACCTGTTGGGTATTAACATTTTTCTTTGTTCTTACAGAACCCCTCTACTCTGAAGAGTGACTATGGCTGGTCCATGCCAGCCGACTTGGGCTTACAGGGCTCAGGCTAAGGGGCTGTGAAATTGCTGTGTAGACGTTCCAGCTCGGGCTGCAGCCTCCCACCTCACAGAGTCCTACAGCCCGGGCTCCAGCCCAGGCCCAAACATCTACACTTCAGTATTACAGCCCCTTAGCCTGAACCCCATGAGCCTGAGTCAACTGACACAGGCCAGCCATGGGTTTTTAATTGAAGTATAGACAGACCCTACGTAAAAAGTTTGGCCCAAATTTTCAAGAATGACTAGTGGTTTGGGGGGTCCAACTTTAAGGGGTCCTCAAGTTGGGTAGCCAAAAAAGGAGGCATCTGAAGTCACCAGTGACGTCTGAAAAGTTAGGCCAACAGTGAAGAAGACAATGTGTCTGCCCTCCGGGCATACACAGAGTCATATATACCGATTTTAATGACAATACATTTTATTACTCCTATTAGCACTGCAAACCAATACAACTGGATTCTATACCTTTCTGCGCAGCCATAACCAATGGTGATTGATCTACAGGTCTTCCTCTTGGCCAATCCAAGGAGGACGGGACTTGTTCCAGTCACAGCTATACAGCTTTAGCTCAAGCTGTAACAGTGACTGCTTTTAGCTCTGGAGATCCCCACTTCAATCCCTGGTGCATCAACTGAAACAGCGGCAGTCACACATCAACAGAATTACTAAGTTCCAGACAATGCAAACTCACTGACAGTGCTCAGGTTGCATCAATGCCACTGTGACCCTACGTCCACACTGAAATAAAAGACCCCTGGCTGGCCCCAGTCAGCTGATCCAGGCCAACCACAGATATTTAATGCTCTATTTAATTACCCTATGTGACCTGCAGGAGTGCTGTTACTCGTAATGATGTATGGAAAGGAAACACCATGTGATTACCAGAGAACAGACTGTTTGCAGGGCTGGCAGTTCAGGAAAAAAAGTCTTTTCATTTATGAACAGAGCAATTAGGTACGGAATCAGTGTGTCATAATAAACATGGCACTCTAAAATGACACTGACCGCCAGTTTTCTAAGTAGAATCGCATGCTAAGTGGTGTCACCAGGAGAAGGATATGTGGAATTGTGTTATGGCGGAGTTAAAACAGAGGTGATACCTTGAACTTATTAAGTAATTTCATATTGATTAAGAAATATAATGTTACACGGCAACTTCTTGCCCAATCTCGAGATTTTCAAAATATATAAATACAGAAAAGTTTAACCAACAAATGGCCTCTTCTCATTGTTACAGTATTTGGTAGGGAAGATTAGAAACAATATAAATAAGCATTTTTACCAAACAGTACATTATCTTTCCTATAATTTTAAATTATCTACATAAACAAAGTAAATCAAATTACTACTGTCTATATCGCTGTATCACCTTCTGTGTATATTTCAACTGATGCATTCATAGAATTTCATCCTATTATCTCAAATGTTTTCCTTCTTTTATTTTAATTGATAAGTATAAAATTTTCTTCCCTCACGTCTTGTCCTGTAAATACATGTGCTGAATTTATTCTGATTCATTTAAAAATATTAAAAATCTGGAACACTGTCTAATTCAGGAATCAGATAAGGAGACTGATCAGAGTAATAGAGATGCAATGAGAACGAGAGGTGACGTGGAGGGGGCACCTGTCCTCTCCCCCCCTGCAATTTCTGCAAGGGTTTATGGACCCTGCCCTGAACTGCACTGCAGACCAACAGAATCCTTAAATAGTTTCCCCACACACACACACACACACCATCAATCATTATGCATCATCTCAGAGGAGACACCCCAGCATGTAGGATGATGGGGCAAAGTTTCTGCTCCCAGACTTGGGAGATATCTAGTTGCTGGCTGGTGAAGTGCATGTTCGAATGCCTTTGTGGGACAGCTCCCAGCATGTCAGAAATGACCTGTACTTGTTCAATTGAAGTTTAGGATCTTTATAATCACTGTGTTATTTATGAAAGAAGCCAGCCTATTTAAATCCTTGGGTTGATGTGCATAGCTCACCACAGAACAGAAGGCCTGCTCCCTCGGATGAGGGAAGGGGCTCAGGACTCAGGAGTTAACTGAGTCTGCGGGACAGTGAATGACAAAACAAGGAGGGGGCTGCACGCTACCAGCTCAAAACAAGGGACTCCAAAGAGGAAACCAAGCAGATAACCCTGGACAATGCTCAGAGCTCTGTGAAGGAGTCAGCAGATGCCACACAGAGGAACTCTCTCCAGATGCACGTGCAGATGAGGGACTGGAAAAGGCCTCAGTCTCAGAGAACCACTCAGTTGAGCTTCCCCCTCCTGGGCTGATGGATGGCTATGTTGGCCAGTGCCAGGAGGAATCTGATGAGGACATTACAGGACGCAACGGAGTGGGTGTAGGAAGCAATGTAGGGAGAAGAGATGGAAGAGGGGCTGCAACATAGCACACTGCAGGTAGGCATGTGCCAGGGTCTCCCTCTCACTACAGGTGGGAGGCTTTCGGGTGTAAGCTTGCCAGCCAGGCTCATACTGGACTGAAGCCAGACAACAGCAGTGCAATTTTCCAGACAGTCCTGAGGAACAGCTCCTAATTCATTTGGGGGGACCATCCCTAGGGTGAAGGGTAGTTCGCTCCCTAGTCCCCTTTCAGTCCATAGCCTCTTAGCTCAGACTGCCAGCTAGCATACCAATTAGAGCCTGTTGTGGAGGTGGATTTGTGAGGTGGACATTGTTAAACAAGGCTCAGCTTGTTAAATATAAGGGTTTCCCCTCAGTACTATGATCATCCACCAACTGTACATGAAGCGACAGGGGAGCAGCGCGCTATTCATCACCTACCTGCTGCTGACAAGCCAAATCATGGCTCTAGAGCTTACATTTAAGACTCTACTGTGCCATATAGGCCCAGCCCAGAGCAAGGGGCAGTGCCTATGGACCTATATAGGTAACTTCTGACACCCTTGTTGCTACACCCCAGTGAGAGGCAGCTTAATCTCCCTTGTCCACCAGTCCTGCTCCATAAACTGGGGTGGAGAGGGCCCCACCTCTTACCTGCCCCTTTCAGGGCTCCATGTGCTCTTGGAGAAATGAGAAGGAGCAGACTCTGAGCTCCCTTGAGCACACAGACTGTAATTATCCCCAACAAGAGCCAGGCAAGTGTGAAGGTAGCTCCTTGCATCCAGCCCCTGAATGCTTTATTAGCTCTGTGATAAAATTGTGCGAGCCCTCCACGTATGGAAATCCCATGGATGCCAAAGGAAGTCTCACACGTCATGTCCCTAAAAGTGATAGTTCCAAGCACATGAAGCCACAGGCTGAATCCAGCAAATCCCTGATGGAAAAGCTGACTTGGTGGGGAAATCATAGCTGGAAAAGTATAGGACAAGATTTGGCTACACCCTAAGGAACAACACTCCTGAGCTTTCCAGCTCCTAATCTGTCCCTCAATTCAAATCCTGAGCACACAGTGCTCGGTTTATTCTCTGCTTCCAGAGCCCTTCTGGGGTACTGCTCAATCCCAAACTTGTTTGTATTTGAAAATTGCAGTCTGGCTAAATTAAACATAGTTTATGCTGACGATACCTTCACACAATTATTTGTAGTCATGCTGCACATGTGCACCATTCATCTGAACACGGTAAAATCAATGTAACAAAATAAATGAATGAACAAGCCCTAGAGGAGCTTTCCAGGAAATGATGGTTTCTGTTGTATCAAACTACACCTCTGTGGGGGCAAAGAGGAAGAGCCTTTGAAGTGCATGCTCATGCTGATTGATTAATTTCATCCAATGTACGTAAATGCGTGGCGGGTGGCCTCAGAATGCTCAGTGTTTGGTTCAGATGATTACCTGGAGCATATAGCAAACTGCTGCTGAGCCTGTACAAAGTTATGTGGAGCAAGATTTCTTGAAAAGCTTACAAGAGTCAGTATCAACACTGAGGTAGCACTTAGTGGCCCCATTCATAGACCAGGCCCCCACTGTATTAAGTGCTGTACAAACGCAGAACAAAGAGTCAATTCATTCTCCCAAAAGATTACAATCTGTTAGCAATAGCTTTCACAGCTTTGTTAGGAGAAGAAATTATAGCCACAGAGAGAAAAGGGGCAGTAGAAGAATTAAATTCTGATAACTAGAGTTACCAACTCTGACTGAAACTATTCCGGGCGGGAGATTCCCCCCACACCTCCCTCCCAACATGACGTAATGTCATTTTCTTAAAATATCCTATTAAAATCTCCAGGGTTGCTTTCAATGGTCACTAGAAGATCAATGCCGATTCCGGGAGACTCCAGGCCAATTCTGGAGGGTTGGCAACCCTAGGAGTGACCATAGCGGTGCTTTGGACATTGGAACGGATATCTTTAAAATAGCACTCACTGAAGTTTTTTTTAAATGGAGCTTGTTGCAAATAGGTGGGATGGGTACGGATCCATTGTATTCAGGTTTGAAAATATTGGGGAAGGTGCTGGTGACACACTTGTGGAAGAGGAAGTTCTTAAAGTGCTCTATCTGGACCAGTGATCCTGCATGCCTAGCAGGTCCATGGCAAAGAAAGCGAAAAAGTGTTTGAACAGAACCCAAGAGTCAGTGGGAACGACTGCAGGTGAAAGCGTATAGGCTAACCAGAAGCCATTTGACTCCAATGAGCAGAGTGTTTCAACCGCTGCTGTACAAAACCTGAGGTTTAAACAGTAATAGATATTTTACGCAAAGAACTTTGTCATGGGTCACTCACCAGCCAGTGCATCCCCTCGCAGCCAGGTGTCACACTGCAGGCACTCCCACTCAGTGTCCCCCACTAAGCAGCTCTTTGGCCTCTTCTCACTGCTCCAGCCAGCTCATTGAGAATCTCACCCCTTCTGGGGCAGTCAAGAGTCCCACAGACCAAAAGTTCAGCGGCCTGGTAGGGTCGTCCTTGGATTGGCCGCTACCACCACCAAACAAATACTGGTTACTGGAGAAGAGCTGTTTGGACGCGTCCTTCCCCCCAAAATACTTCCCAAAACCTTGCACCCCACTTCCTGGACAAGGTTTGGTAAAAAGCCTCACCAATTTGCCTAGGTGACTACAGACCCAGACCCTTGGATCTTAAGAACAATGAACAATCCTCCCAACACTTGCACCTCCCCCTTTCCTGGGAAATGTTGGATAAAAAGCCTCACCAATTTGCATAGGTGACCACAGACCCAAACCCTTGAATCTGAGAACAAAGAAAAAGCATTCAGTTTTCTTACAAGAAGACTTTTAATAGAAATAGGAGTAAATAGAAATAAAGAAATCCCATCTGTAAAATCAGGATGGTAGATACCTTACAGGGTAATTAGATTCAAAAACATAGAGAACCCCTCTAGGCAAAACCTCAAGTTACAAAAAAGATACACAGACAGAAATAGTTATTCTATTCAGCACAATTCTTTTCTCAGCCATTTAAAGAAATCATAATCTAAAACATACCTAGCTAGATTACTTACTAAAAGTTCTAAGACTCCATTCCTGGTCTATCCCCGGCAAAAGCAGTATATAGACAGACAGAGACCCTTTGTTTCTCTCCCTCCTCCCAGCTTTTGAAAGTATCTTGTCTCCTCAGTGGTCATTTTGGTCAGGTGCCAGCAAGGTTACCTTTAGCTTCTTAACCCTTTACAGGTGAGAGGAGTTTTCCTCTGGCCAGGAGGGATTTTAAAGGGGTTTACCCTTCCCTTTATAGTTCTCAGCCTCTCTAGCAGCCCTCGCTGTCTGTTCTGCAGCCTTGTTATCCCAGCTGGAGCTGGCCCAGCAATTAGCTGCTGCTGAGGAGCCTACCTGTTAACCCTACCTGTTAGCCTAGCCTACCTGTTAACCCCTTAGTGGCTGTGGTTGAAGGGATCTATAGACTCATAGACTTTAAAGTCAGAAGGGACCATCATGATCATCTAGTCTGATCTCCTGCCACCCTCTCAAAGCCTTAGAGTCTGATCCAAAGTCCACTGAAGTCAGTGGGAGTCTTTGTTGATCTCAGTGTGTTTTGGATCAGATCTTTGCAGTCCTAGTAAGGAAGAATAAAAATGTATCCGCCCCCATTTCTCTGCAGCGTGCTACCAGGCAGGGGTGCACCTGTGGCCTGCATGGAGTGGCTGCCATCATGGTAAGGGTCATAGAAGTGGCTGGACAGTCCTAAAAGACCCTCTATCCCATAGCACAATGCAGGGCTCTGGATGCTGAGCGAAACAGAGCTACCTGCTGCAACTCTGGTTTGTGCACTGTTAGAGGGAGGTGATGTTACAATTAAGAACCTGTTTGTTTAGTACAAGCTCCCCTTGCAGGCATGCAGAGAGTACCACATCACCCAAATCATTTGGGATAGAAGTGGACTGGCTTTTTGCTCTGGCTTTGTATAGCACCTAGAACAATGGGGTCTTGCTCCATGACTGGGGCAGCTGGGAGCGACCACAATACAAATAATAAATAAATAATAATAATAGATTGGCAAATGCAGGGTATTCAAATGGGACAGGTGCTACGGAAGGTATCAACCGTGTTACACTGATTTTTGACTCTACTTCGCAAAACAAGCAATATGTTGTTCATTATTTCCAATCTGTTGGGGCGGGGAGTGGGGGGAATTGCTAGGAGACATGAACTGAATGGTTAGCACATAGGTTGAATTGCTTCGACCAGGTATAACTTGCTCTCTACAGCCTTCCCCATTAAAAAAAAAAGGCAGTCAGCAAAATTATACATTTAGGAACTTATTTGACAAATACTTCAGATGCTCTTTATAAACTAATTCATTTCATAGCACTTAATAATGCACTTGAAGAACTGAAAAGATGAATTTGTTTTCCTATCACTCTGATGGGGCATATAAATGCAATTAAAAGGGTATTACTCTTGGTGGCTAATTGCATTCTCCACAGTATTCTGATACGAATGCCAACAGAATTTTTTAAAAACAACTCAATTCCACCATTAGCTTTTTTATTTGGACTGAAAGAAACAAAATTAGCTGGAAATCTCATGGGACCAGCTCTCACATGGTATCACTTCCATTGCTATTCTCAGCAGGAAACACAGCAGTGGAACTAGAAATTTCCTTTTTTCTGTTAAAGATTTTTTTAAAATAACATTGTTGTACTCTTGCTTAATACCTTCACTGATCAGCTTGGCAGGTGGTAAGCAAGATTATTGCCTCCAATGCAAAACATGCTAATTTTATTATTACCTTCTCCTCTTTTGTCTACCTGGTATGCCCTGCTATAAATCCAGACTGGGAGCTTTTTGGTGCAGTTTTCTGATTAGATGTTTGTCCAGCAGCTGGCACAAAGTCTTGATCCATGATTGGTGCTTTGAAGCAAGATGGTAAAACAAATTAATAATCCTGAAGGCTGTCATTCTCCTTATTCTTCTGTTTAAACTCTGACTCGGTGTGTGTATTTCAGCAAAATGTGCCAAGGAAATGTGGTCCATTTACACTTTACCTTTTCTTAAAAATGACCTTTAAGCGCTAATGAAGGCAGATGACAAGGTGCACAAACTATTTATTTTAATTGTTTTGAGTTACGTGGCTTCAATGTGAAACTTCTTTTAGAAGCTTAATTACTCCCAGTGCTGCATACATAGTACAGCGCAGGTATCAAGTGAGACAATGAAGGGAGTGTGGTGGTTTTGATCTTCTCATTTTCTGAAATCCATTCGTTCCAAGCCAGGCAAGTCCTCTGGAGGCCCAGCGATTTGCCAGAATACATTACGTTTTTCCAAGATTAGGGCACAACGGATGATTAATGTTGCATGCTAAAATGGCCTTTTCAAGGACTGGGGGGAGCTTCACAAGATTAATTTTCTATCTGCACATTGTGATCGAAATGCATAAATTGCAAACAGTATCTTGTAAATTACCAGAGCAAAGGGAAGCCACATCCTGACATGGAGCTAGGGAAGTCGATCCCTTTAGCTGATGTGAATCAGCATAGACCCACTGAAGTCAATGGCGCTACACCAATTTGTATCAGCTGAGGATCTAGTCCGTAAAGTTTATAAGGGATGTGTCTCCATGCAATACTATGGGTATGGCTGTGTAGAGAGGCTAGAAATGGCTTCCCACAAAACTAAGCAGTACGATAGCAAGCCCAGGGCCAGTTTCTGGCATGAGGACTGCACCAGCAGGCAAACAGAAATGGAGAAAGCGTCAGCAAAAGCAAGAGAACATCTGCTGTGCATCAACAAATGGTCATGCTGCAGTTCTGGCTGTGGAGGGAGACCAGCAGAAAATCCTGTGGCATGGGCTGACAGGCAGCAGAGCTGGAGGAAGAGGTGTGGTTTGGATCAGAGTAGGTGTGGGGCACAAATACCAGCCTCGATTTCCTAGACAGACAGCTCTGTGCAGCCCAGAGGTTAGACATAACACCCATGGAAATGCTTCAGTTAAGGTGAGTGCTATAGTTGTAGCAGAGAACAGTATGGACCATTTGTGAACTGTTCATTCTTAGCTACAGTAAGGGCTGTGTTTCAGTGATTTTTGAAGCCACGCCTGTGTAAATGTGACCAGTCAGTTGTGCTGAATGTGGACAGAATTCAGACATAACCATAAACTATTTTCCCCCCCTGTAATCACACCAACTTCTCTAGCGAATGCACCTTTCCCCACTGAGAAGCTAGAATTTGGGCCACATTCAGAGATGAGTCAAAATAAGACGAGAAGAAGTAACAGCTGGTACATCTTATACTTTCTTCAGTCCTTGCCAATAATGTCATGACCTTGGACTCTTCTGGATATCCACCAGCTTAGTGGCCCAGATTCTGAAATGAGTTCAGCAAGTCTAGGAACAGTCAGAATTGGTGTAACGTATACCTCCTTCCAGTCCCTTAACATGTACATGACTCCAGTGTAGGCTCCCTTTAGGCCAATGGTTCTCAACCTTTTCCATACCACAATCCACAGCCACCTTGCCTCCCCCATCTCTTATCCCTTCTAAATAGGATCTAGCCAGGACATTTCTATTTAATAACATGGGAAGAGTAGGGGGTGGTTCTCCCCAGACTGTGGTTCACAAACCCACTGTGGTCCCTGCTTTAGGCTCCCTTAAACTTACTTATTGAGTTTCACGCCCACTTACCAGACATCCACCTTACACCTCACCTGTGCCATTGAGTCTAAGGCCTGGTCTACACCGGGGGTGGGGGATCGATCCAAGTTACACAACTTCAGCTTTGTGAATAATGTAGCTGAAGTCGACGTACTTAGACCTTCTCGCCGCGGTGTCTTCTGTGGTGAGTCGACTGCTGCCGCTCCCCTGTCAACTCCGCCTGCACCTCTCACAGTGCTAGAGTACAGGAGTCGATGGGAGAGCGCTCAGGGGCCGATTTATCATGTCTAGACTAGATGCAATAAATCAACCCCCGCTGGATCAATCGCTGCCCGCCAATCCGGAGGTATTACCCTGTAGACATACCCTTAGATGAGAGTAAGGGAGTCTAAATTGGTGTAACTTCCACACTGAAGGACCAGAAGCAAGTAGTTTGGCAAGCAAGCCATTAACAGGGGGCACAGTGGGTATAAGTTATAAGTCACTCCCTGCTCCTTGAAGTGCAAATTACATTGCCCTACTTGAACTTACATTTTCTTCTAGCCCCTTAGTGCTTAAATTACTCTGTTTAAGATCCATTACTTACTGGTAAGGGAGTATAAGTAGGTCTAAAGTAGACAAAGTGAATCTGATTGACATCGCCGCAAAAATCACTACAACAGGTTGCTTCATAATAAAAAGAAATTCTCAAAAAAAATTTGCAACTAAGCCTGGTAAATTTGCTCTGCTGTTATTTGTGGGGTGATATTACTTGCTGCTCGTGAGTATTTGAATGACAGCTGGTTTATTTCTGAAAATGTCTGTTAGTCCAAAAGTAGCACAGAGGATTGTCTGAAAATCTGTATCCAGAGAGCATTATTGTTGTGTGCTATTTGTCAGTTGTGTTATTCATTATTCACCTGTTTCAAAAGTCATAGTTGTCGAATCCAGGAGAAGAAACAACACTACGTGAGTTAGGGGACCAATCACAGAGCAGGAATAATGAATAGCAAACAGTCAAAGTAATCAATTAGTGAGGAACCTATGTGGGCTGGAACCCATGGAGAAGTTCTAACTCAGTAATACTCACAGCTCAGTGGTTCAGGAGCCAAATTAGCATCAGTGTTACCCAAAAGTGCCACAGTCATGTGAATTCATTGTTTCATTTACTATAGTGCTATGTGTTCAATCACACAGTGTTTTAACATCAAGTGATGCAAAGAGTCACAGGAGACACATGAAAGAGCCCCTTGTGGCTCCCGAGCCTGAATTTGAGCCTTTGGTTCCAAATTTGTAAGTCGCCTCTAATTTGATGAAACAAAAATAAAATGTGGCTAATGTACAGCTGCATGTATGTTATCTAAACACAAAAAGGTTGCATTGTTGGGTGAGATTGGTAAAACCTCTCTTGTGTTCGATTGTTTTTCTCCCATTGTGGAAACAAGTCTGGCCTTATTAAGAAATGTTTTAATTCTGCTTCTAATCTGTTGTTTTAAAGGGGGCTTTTTGCATTGTTTGGAGTCAGACTGAAATCAGGAACAATCCAAGGAGTTTTCAAAATAAGCACAGAACAAAAAGGGCAAGACACAAATCCCAGGGTGGGTCTGTCATATGCAAATCAATAAACAAGAAGTGTTAATGTCTGGTGACTGGTAGAATAGGCACAAGGGACAAGAGCAGTCCTCTTGCAGTTGACATTAGCAAACTGTTAACAATGCACATTTCTTTGTACAGTATTTACATAGCTTAATAGAGTTTTAAAAGGTCACAATCCGAGATGTAGACATTTTAGAACTGTGAATTACATACAATTGTATTGTTGAATTCTTAATTATATCCTTAAAGGGTTTACACCCAAAGGAACTTTCACAGCAAAGCCTAGGTTGTCTGGCTTGACTTCCTCTTTAAAGTTCCATGTACTATGGGACCCACACACAGACTTCTGGCAGAGATGAGACTGAACCTGCGTCCTCTGCTTGCAAGACTGATGGACTAGGAAGTGCTCACCCCAATAATGCTAATGAATCTCATTAGCATCAGGCACCTGATTCAATGTTATCAACTTATATAGAGGGGGATGCAACCTAGCAGAAAATTAGTGTTTGCATTAGGTGCACAAATACTAAAGCAAGCCTTCCTTTGACTGGTTATTCTGGGGCTTGGCTAAAGCATGCCTTGTCGAGTTTGGACAGTTGTTGAGATCTTTGGTTTGGATAGAAGCAGGTAATTCTGCTGTAATATTCTATTTGAATAACCAAGACTTGGCTGGCGCATAAAACTCATGCCATTCTATGCATGAACCATACCGTGTAGCATATGTGTAATGCATGGAATTCAGATACATACACCGAGACCATAGTGGTCAACAGGGATGAAACCTGAGATCTTCAACACTAAAAGAACAGGCTCCTGCCAGCAGAGCTAAGGAGCTGCATTAGTCTGCTAGCACAATGAAATCCACAAAGGCATTACTTCACACAGACTACGGAAGACAACTTTGAAATCCTCCAGTCAGTCCCAACTGTCCACAAACCAGTAGACATGGGAGATCTCTACACTGCAAAGAGAAACCTGGGGCACTGAGTCTCAGAGCCTTGTTCTACTGGCTCAGGCTCATGGGACTAAATATTGTATGTAGACATTCCCGCTTGGTCTGGAGCCCAGGCTCTGAGACCCACCTCTCTCACCAAGTTTTAGCATGTCTACGCCACTATATTTAACCCCATGAGCCAGAGTCAATTGACCCAGACTCTGAGGCTCGGTTTTTCTTTGCGGTGCAGATATACCCTATGTAAACTTTGATCCTGTCCCAGGTCACAAAAGTGAACAACCTATCATCCCCCAGAAGCTAGACAATGTGCTCAAAAGAATATGTTGTGTTAAGGGGATGTAAGACCCTCCAGGAAAATTTTGACACTGCCAACCTGGTCTTGTAAATTCAACTGTAAAGGAAATAATAGTTTTATGGTTTATTTCAGTTTCAGTTGGTTGTGATGGTGACAAAGGATCACCCTCTTAGGGGTTCTCTATATGGGAAAACTAACTAGAATTGCAATTGCGGAATAAACTATTCTGCAATAGCTATTTCAGAATAGCTCCCTGGGTGAACACTCTCTTCCAGAACAAAAGTGATTTTATTCCAGAATAACTACTCCACTTAGCAAGAGCACTAATTATTCTGGAATAAAGTGATTTCTATTCTGGAATGGAGTGTCTAAATGGGGAGTTTTGTGGTTACTGGGCCTACAAATTTGCTCTAATTGTGAGCGCAACTGTAGAAAGCAAGTGAAAGTTCATAAGATGTCACAATAACCTACAACAACAAATGTTGATGGGAAAAGGTACAAAAGGGAGACGGACTGAATTTTCCAAACAAAAAGGCCTCCTGATATAACTCAAGGACTGTGCTGAAATCATGCTTAGCAAAACCAGAAGATGTGAAATCAGAACTTAATGAACCAAATGAACATATATTAGGCCTAATAAATGGACAAATAAGAAGAAGATAGACTATTCCACCCATCACTCCATTTTGGAGTCTTTAAATAAAGAGATTTTGGGGGGAAGAGATGGAAGAACAACCAGGGCTACTGAGCAAGTTTCACCATCATGGCTGCCAGTCCTACTGTCACCAGAGACTTTATCCTAATCCTGATGAATGTCCTGACCTGACCAGGCCAGAGAGAGAGACCCAGATGACATCATCATCCCTACTAGCTCCAGCTGAATCCCATCTACCATCTGAGATAAAAATTTATCAGACTTTAACAGCAACAACGGCAGCAGATCCAACCCATTTAAACTCACTCCTTCTCTTTTCCTCCAAAGGACAGTGATTACCATCTTTGATACCATCTAAGAGACTGTCAAACAAAGGGGCTTTTTCCTTCTAAAAGCTCTCTCCCACTAAAAGGAAAGGGAATAAGGGTGTTGTTAAAATGAAAGCCTTACTTAATACTTTATATGTCAAATACTTTAACTGTTTTTCCTTTTCTTTATCTTTAATAAAAGGTTGAAAGGATTTTTAAAGTGTGTTTGCCATGGTACTAAGCAGGGTGTATACCAAACCCTGACCCTTATTTAACACTGTTCAATGTTGGACAGTGACTGGCTTATGTTAACACGTTGGACAATTTATTCAATCTAAATTAATAAAATAGGAGCTACTCCAGAATAGTTATTCTGGTTAATTTCCCTCTGTAGTCAAACCCTTAGGGAGTTCGGGTCCAGTTCCCATAGGAATTCATTGAGATTTGGGTGTCTAAATTAGAAACTCGCAGTTTGGAAATATTCTACAACAATCGTAATAATAGTCAACACATCTATGCCAATCTAATCTGTTACAATATGCTTTCATGCTTCATCTCCTATGCAAACAAAGTACATATTTAGGCTCTCCCTCCACTCCCCTGAGAGCTGATGGAGAGACTGTTTATCCAAGGTTAGTTAATGAGCCATGTGTTATTAACCATATCAAAGTCAGTTAAATATGTTTGATTTGTTTCCTTCTATCTCTTTATGGGGAAAAAAAATGAACAAACAAGTGTGTGTGTGTGTGGAGTACAGACATCTAGCTATGTTTTTAAATGACAATGTTGAAAACGTAAACAAAATGGAAGAGTGGATGGCGAGTGATGGGCACCGACTGCTGCATACAAAATCATTTATCAGCTCACCTAATACAGAATGAGCCAACAGGAACACAAGGGGTTGGGTTTTCAAAGACACTCACCATTGGCCCACATCTGCCCCATTGAAATCAATGGAAAAACTCCCAAAGGCCATTGGGATATGAATTCAGCCAGCATTGGGTGCTTTTGGGCATCCCACCTCTAGTCCTCTGGGAAGCATGGGAAATAAGGTGGCTGTTTCTTAAAATATAATTTCACACACCCCAGAGCTGGGCTTCAGAACAAATTATCAGTATTGGCTCTCACTTTCACTGCTCCAATGTGAATCTGCTCATGGCTATTATCTGGGTCCGTTCTAGGGGTGGGCAAGTAGGGTGGTCACCCTGGGTGCCAACTTCCAAGGGGATGCTGTACATACCACTATGCCATTCGGCATTTTATCTTCTTTCTTTCTTGCTCAGCCTTTGGAGGATAAAAGGGGGGGGTAGCCCGAAAATAGTTAGTGCCGCTGCTGCTTATCATTCTTCAGATGTGTACATCCCAACAGCTATTGTGCTGTATCACATCAGAGAGGAGATGGCACGTTTTCCCATTATCATACCTAATTCGGTTGAGAGAGATCTGTTCTTCCAACTGTTTAGCCATGCTGTCTGAATAGAGCTGTCCAAAACGGACTCCTCTTTCTTTTATTTTTAATAGACATTTTGTTCTAGATACAAGGTGTGACACTGCACCCTATATTCTTACTAGGGATATTATTTTGATACGATTATGACATAGTTATGATATATTTTATGCAAGATAAGTCATGTAAGTGTAATCAGAGTCAGAATGAGTTCTACCCTGACATCTGGTGGTGAGCTGTGGAAAAGGACTTCGGGGGCTGATCTCGTTTGCATGGGCACTCTCGTTTGCATGGGCACACGAATCCTGCCTAGCATGATGGACTGCTTGCCCAAATGGTCACTTTGGCTGCTGTGGGATCCCCAGTCTCTCTGTTATTGGGGCAGGAGTAATAAAGGGTTGTTATCCTGGTTATGTGAATCAAGGACAGTAGAACTGTACTTGGCATTTTATGATGGCGGGACTTGCCCTCAACTAAGTAGCACTTGCTAGGCAAGGGACATGGGTTCCAATTCCCAGGGAATTGAGAGAGGCTGGGGATAGGTATGTGTACCTGGTGGTGTAGCCTCACCTCTGAGGGCCTTAAACACTACTTTAATGCCTTCTCTCTCCACGATGTAATAACAGAGCTAATTTTGGCTCCGTTAGGAGTCTTGGTACATACTGCAGAGCTGAAATTATTGATGCCTAGGTCTAAGCATTAGACCTACTTTGGGCTAGTGGTGCACCAGCACTGAGGCTCCCCCCTACTACCAGCTAAAAATCAATGAGAACTGAAATCACTGAAGTTGCTGAGAGCTGTGTTAAGTTGAGGGGGGCTGGCCTGAAGACAAGTTGGTGAGTGGACAGCTAGCGCAGAGAGTGGATAGCTGGGTGGCTGGCGGAGAGGAGCGGACAGCAGGACAGCTGATGGAGAGGCGTGGCTGGTGGTGAAGACTGCAGCAGAACCCCATGGAGAGATATGGCACTTGGCCATTGACCTGAGCAGCACAGCATGTAAGATGCCCCCCATACCTCCCTCCACTTCCACCCAGGCTGGGAGGTAAACTCTGCAGATGGACTTCGAACTCTGGGGGGTTGCACTGACCAAGAACAGAAACTGTGGAGGGAGGGGTGACTATTGGGTTGCTGGACTTAAGATCCTGAAGGGAAAAGGACACTACCAAACTTACTTGGGGGTGCGTCTTTTGCTCATGGTTGGTGTTATGAATCCTGTTTGTGGCGTTTCCCCCAACATAATGCCGCATTGTTTCCCTCCTTTATTAAAAGGCTTTTGCTACACTCAGAACCTGTGCTTGTGAGACGGGAAGTATTGCCTCTTAGAGGCGCCCAGGAGGGTGGTATGTAATTGTCCTTTGAGAGGGTAATAACTGTCCATTTGCGGGGGGAAAGGATAAGTTAGTTGAGATGGGCTGGAGCAGTTGTCATTGCTGTTTTTGTTAAAGTCCAGTCATGTCTCTTAGAAAACAAACCAAGACAAACACACACACAAGGGAAGAGAAAAGAACAGCACAGATGGAAAATACAACTTTTGTCACTGGGGTTGACTTTCATTTGTAATCTCATTGCTGGAAACACACAGGCGCTGCACATGGTTTCATTAGCCACACCAAGCCCTGGCAAACTTGTACCAGCATCAGGCTGTTCAGGGCATTGAATTTAGCTGCCTCTTTCTGATCACAGGCTCTCAGCAGTGTTGCAGCATATGCAATCTGAGTCATCTTAGCCAACCTCTTACCAGACAGAAGGCAAAAGGTGAGAGGTCAGAAAGAGACCCTTGGTTTTTAACTGAAGTGGAGAAGAAAAAAGACACATGGGGATGAGTGACAGTCTCATGTCTCAGGTGCTGGTTGGGATTTAGCTGGAGCCAGTAGAGGTGAAGGTGGTGATGTCATCTAAGACCCTCAGTCTGGTCAGGACATCTCTCAGGATTAGGACCAAGAGGGTCTGGGGTTCCAGGAGTCAGAGGGGGTGTCAGCCATGACAGAGAAACTTGCTCCTTCCCCTTCAGTCAGTCAGCATTGGCACCTGTCCGTTCGCATATTTTCCTCCCAAATTCTCTCTTGAAGGACCCCAAAAGGAATGAACGGTGGAATAGCCCTTCCCCTCATTATTTTGTCCACCAGTTAGGCCTAATAGCCAACATGCCAATTTTGGTGTATTGATTTCTGGGCCCCACACTTCTCTTGTTTGCCAGACATGATCTTAACACCATCCTTGAATTATTATCAGTGGGCCTTTGTTGGTTGGACTAATTTAGTCTGTCCACCTTTCTCCATTAACGTTTATTGGTATGGCTTATTGGGATGTGTTATGAACTTTCACTCACATCTTCCTGCTGGACTCACATTTAGGATTAATTTGTAGCCCCAATCATTACAACAGGCTGTACAAGCCCAGCCAGAGCCCTGGTTAACTATTCATGGGGATAGTCCGTACTACACTGCTCCCTGCTACAGCTTCCTTGCTCCAGAAGCCAAGCTGGCACCATTAAAGCTAGCTCTGGTAAGGCCACACAGGCTGCAATGTGATTGCCATCCATAACATGCTCTAGGTGACCTTTTGCTGATGCATTTTCAAGCCATCTTCTCCAGATTGCAAGCTGTGGGCTTGATTCACCCCTGCGTTACTTTGGTTTCACACTGCAATCAATGGAGTGACACCAGTTAAAACTGGGATAACACCATAGTGAATCACCTCCATAGAAAGTCAACATCTCCTGGGTTTATCACACCTATTTCCCAATTAAATGGTGCAGCGTTTGAGAGCATGCATTGCTGAAGCAGCTCTCGATGCCGAGCCTGCTTACATTATTTTTTCAGAAGAATTCCTTCTCCACACTCTTCTCAGGATCAGAGAAAAGGTATGAAAGCAAAGGTACAGCAG
Organism: Caretta caretta; assembly: GCF_965140235.1. Classification (NCBI taxonomy): domain Eukaryota; kingdom Metazoa; phylum Chordata; order Testudines; family Cheloniidae; genus Caretta; species Caretta caretta. The sequence goes on from NC_134209.1 coordinate 15,526,089, forward strand.
TGTCCTTATTTATTTTTAATCTTTTCCTGTGATTTATTATCTGGGACACTGGATTCTCCCCTGAGAGCAGGGCTCCTGTGCTGTGTGTATTCAAGACTGCCATTTATTCATTTAGGCCCTGAGATCTGAGCTTGCAGTATCTGATGTTACAGCAAAGTTCTCGCAGGCTCAGGGAGTTTGTTAAATGGAAATTCCACTATTGTTAAAACAAAAAATTCTGCTTTCTGGGGGAAAATATCAGTAACAACCTGATGTCTTTCTGTTTGGTAAGCACCTTATTTTTATCAACAAGCATTGTGAATGAGGTAATGGCTTCATAGGCTGAAGAGGGCTTTTGGTTTGCTGGGGCTGAGGGGGGTGATCAGGAACACAGCATAATTACTAGCCAAGTATCTGCAAGACAAGTCACTGCTCCCCTCAGCTTGCTGCCATTTCCCCTCTAGGATCATTCAGATTTCAGCCTGAATTCCTGTCCTGCCACCCATTAAAACAAAAAAAAACTTTCCCTGCAGGAGAGTGTCACTTCCCCAGTACAGGAGCTCACAGTAGCAAAGGGAATAGCATGTCGCTTGCACGCAGACACTCAAGAGACTAAATCTGGTCCTGCTTCTGCCTCCCATTGTGACCTTAGACATGGTGCTGGATTTCTCTGTGCCACAGTTCTCCAGCTCTAAAGTGGGGGCAATCGCTCTTCCATTGTCCCAGACACCATTGCCTGTCTGGTTTAGAGTCATTGAGGTTAAGGCCAGAAGGGACCACCAGTTCATCCAGTCTCGGCTCCTGGACATCACAGGCCATCAACATCACCCAGCACCTGCCCACTACACCTAACAACCACAATTAGACCAAAGTATTACATTCAAACTATGTGTGCCAGAGGCGGAGAACAGGAGGGACCAAGGGGATCCAGAGCATGAGGCCCCTACACTGCCAGGGAATTGATATACCCAGATGATCCTATGAAGTGACCTGCACCACATTCTGCAGAGGAAGGTAAGGGAAAACCCCAAGGTCCATGCCCATCTGATCCATCAATGTACAGCCTCCCCAGCCCAATGGGGCCCTGATCTCAGTGGGTGTCCCTAAATGCAATAGGAATGCAGACAAATAAAAATAATGTTCAAAATAGCACTTGGTTTTATTCCCCAGGTGGTTGGTGTCTTTTGTGTACAGTGAGCCAAAGATCATATTGAAGTTGAGAACCAAAATGGCAGAATTTTCAATGCTCCTCCTTCCCCACCACCCAGCTTCTTGCTAAAATGGCATGGGCGTCTGAAACCAGGAGAGAAACTCTTGCCACAGATCACTAGCAGAATTAGGCACCTAGGTCTGAGCTGCAGGGAGGCACCTACCTCCACAAGAGGAGTGGGACTAATCACACAACCATATAATCGGCATCTCCCATTGGCTGGCTAAGGTGGCTGTGCCTTCATAGTACATGGCACTGAGGTGACCTGACCCCCACAGAAAGGGCAGGAGCGAAAGGAAGCCGGTGAAAATGTAGCAGTACTTACAAAAAGGGTGTGTAAGCCCTGCATTTTTTATCCACACCCAAAGGCTTTAATCCCACTCCCCCATAAATTCCCTTACTTCTCAGGCACATCCAAAGTTTTCTAGTGAGACAGGCATTCACCTGTGCCCAGCAGTCCCCAGACTCAGGACCTTTTCCTCCTAAGATGACTACATCTCTTCCTGCCCCTTTCTGGAGCTGTATTTCTCATCAGCCTCCCAGTCTTCTTACATGATCATAGAATCATAGAATCATAGAATATAAGGGTTGGAAGGGACCCCAGAAGGTCATCTAGTCCAACCCCCTGCTCGAAGCAGGACCAATTCCCAGTTAAATCATCCCAGCCAGGGCTTTGTCAAGCCTGACCTTAAAAACCTCTAAGGAAGGAGATTCTACCACCTCCCTAGGTAACGCATTCCAGTGTTTCACCACCCTCTTAGTGAAAAAGTTTTTCCTAATATCCAATCTAAACCTCCCCCACTGCAGCTTGAGACCATTACTCCTCGTTCTGTCATCTGATACCATTGAGAACAGTCTAGAGCCATCCTCTTTGGAACCCCCTTTCAGGTAGTTGAAAGCAGCTATCAAATCCCCCCTCATTCTTCTCTTCTGCAGGCTAAACAATCCCAGCTCCCTCAGCCTCTCCTCATAACTCATGTGTTCCAGACCCCTAATCATTTTTGTTGCCCTTCGCTGGACTCTCTCCAATTTATCCACATCCTTCTTGAAGTGTGGGGCCCAAAACTGGACACAGTACTCCAGATGAGGCCTCACCAATGTCGAATAGAGGGGAACGATCACGTCCCTCGATCTGCTCGCTATGCCCCTACTTATACATCCCAAAATGCCATTGGCCTTCTTGGCAACAAGGGCACACTGCTGACTCATATCCAGCTTCTCGTCCACTGTCACCCCTAGGTCCTTTTCCGCAGAACTGCTGCCTAGCCATTCGGTCCCTAGTCTGTAGCTGTGCATTGGGTTCTTCCGTCCTAAGTGCAGGACCCTGCACTTATCCTTATTGAACCTCATCAGATTTCTTTTGGCCCAATCCTCCAATTTGTCTAGGTCCTTCTGTATCCTATCCCTCCCCTCCAGCATATCTACCACTCCTCCCAGTTTAGTATCATCCGCAAATTTGCTGAGAGTGCAATCCACACCATCCTCCAGATCATTTATGAAGATATTGAACAAAACCGGCCCCAGGACCGACCCTTGGGGCACTCCACTTGATACCGGCTGCCAACTAGACATGGAGCCATTGATAACTACCCGTTGAGCCCGACAATCTAGCCAGCTTTCTACCCACCTTGTAGTGCATTCATCCAGCCCATACTTCCTTAACTTGCTGACAAGAATACTGTGGGAGACCGTGTCAAAAGCTTTGCTAAAGTCAAGAAACAATACATCCACTGCTTTCCCTTCATCCACAGAACCAGTAATCTCATCATAGAAGGCGATTAGATTAGTCAGGCATGACCTTCCCTTGGTGAATCCATGCTGGCTGTTCCTGATCACTTTCCTCTCATGCAAGTGCTTCAGGATTGATTCTTTGAGGACCTGCTCCATGATTTCTCCAGGGACTGAAGTGAGGCTGACTGGCCTGTAGTTCCCAGGATCCTCCTTCTTCCCTTTTTTAAAGATTGGCACTACATTAGCCTTTTTCCAGTCATCCAGGACTTCCCCGGTTCGCCACGAGTTTTCAAAGATAATGGCCAATGGCTCTGCAATCACAGCCGCCAGTTCCTTCAGCACTCTCGGATGCAACTCGTCCGGCCCCATGGACTTGTGCACGTCCAGCTTTTCTAAATAGTCCCTAACCACCTCTATCTCCACAGAGGGCTGTCCATCTCTTCCCCATTTTGTGATGCCCAGCGTAGCAGTCTGGGAGCTGACCTTGTTAGTGAAAACAGAGGCAAAAAAAGCATTGAGTACATTAGCTTTTTCCACATCCTCTGTCACTAGTTTGCCTCCCTCATTCAGTAAGGGGCCCACACATTCCTTGGCTTTCTTCTTGTTGCCAACATACCTGAAGAAACCCTTCTTGTTACTCTTGACATCTCTAGCTAGCTGCAGCTCCAGGTGCGATTTGGCCCTCCTGATAACATTCCTACATGCCCGAGCAATATTTTTATACTCTTCCCTGGTCATATGTCCAACCTTCCACTTCTTGTAAGCTTCTTTTTTATGTTTAAGATCCGCTAAGATTTCACCATTAAGCCAAGCTGGTCGCCTGCCATATTTACTATTCTTTCGACTCATTGGGATGGTTTGTCCCTGTAACCTCAACAGGGATTCCTTGAAATACAGCCAGCTCTCCTGGACTCCTTTCCCCTTCAAGTTAGTCCCCCAGGGGATCCTGGCCATCCGTTCCCTGAGGGAGTCGAAGTCTGCTTTCCTGAAGTCCAGGGTCCGTATCGTGCTGCTTACCTTTCTTCCCTGTGTCAGGATCCTGAACTCAACCAACTCATGGTCACTGCCTCCCAGATTCCCATCCACTTTTGCTTCCCCCACTAATTCTACCCGGTTTGTGATACCTCACCTCCTCTCACTGGAGTGAGCTGGGCCTGGCTTATATACACCACAGTCCCCTCCTGCTCGCAGCAGCCTCTAACAGGATTGGTTAATTGGAGTCAGCTGCTTGGATTTTTTTCTTCCCCTGTATACACTGTCACATCTTCAAATTTTAAATCAAGAATGGATCTTTTTCTAAAAGATGCCCTCATTCAAACAGGAATTATTCTGGGGGAAGTTCTCTGGCCTCTGTTAGACAGGAGGTCAGACTAGGTGATCACAGTGGACCTTTCTGGCCTTGGAAACGATGGGTGCATTACATCTGAGCTGGGACTCCCAGCTCCCACGAATGTACCCACACGAGCCCGAGCAGAGGTAATGCACTAACAACGGCACTGTCTGAGCTACCGTGTCTATGCAGCTCTTTGTAGCTGGCCAGCTTGGGTAGAACTAGCACAGGTCCCATTACACGAGCTGGGAATCAAACTTTCCCACTCAAATGTAGACATACGCTCTGAACTGTTCAATGTGGAGCGGGGGACAAGGGAAGGTTAGCCAAAAGCATCGCAAACGAACTCAAGATCCAGTCCCAGGGACGTTGCCACGGGGTTTAGAACCAAAAATAACATTTTATTGAACATATTATAAAGTAGAGCTGGCAGCAGTGCCGAGCGTTGAGGCTGCCCAACACCGTCCATTATCGCACCCTGTTGTCAGGTGCTTAGAACCTTGCCAAACTTGAAAAAATAGTGTGTGATCATGGAGTTAAAGGCCGTACTATTATGCACATGCACAAGAGAGCCAAAATTAAGATTCATTAGGCCACCTTAATTCTGGCATTTCATAACTTTTGAATGCTTGACTCTGTCACCTGACTGTTCTTTTAACTTAGTTTTTTTTTTTTTTTTGCAAGTTACACATATATCAAATCTAGTATAAATAAATTCTCAGGGTTGCAGAGAAAAGCTTGAAAACATGACTCAAGGGCACCCTAATGGCTCAAAACCAGAAAGCAAGAGAAAAGAAACCAAAATGTATTCTGTTTAAAAAATCTCATAATTTGTAAGCCAACCTCATGATTTGGGGTGGGCCCGACTCGTGATTTGTGAACACTTGGGGTTGGCATACTGCACAGGACTCAGGAAAGGAAACTGACTAGACACAAAAGTAAAAACTGACCTGATGATTTCCATTGTTCAAGCCAAAGGAGAGGCAAAAATAGCTACACTGTTAAAGTAATATAGATTTTAAAGCCTTGTCAGTCTGAATAATTGAATTTGTTACTAAGGCATGTGAAGGGTTTTTTTATTCTTTTTCCATATACGATTTTTAACCAGAGAGTGTCCCTTGGAGCGTTCTTCAGTTTCAAACTGGCGATGGGATGAAACATGATGATGAAAACAGACTTTGCAGAACGTCCCAGTCTTGGTTCTTTGCCCAGCTATACCCCAGAGGAAGGGAGGGAAGAAGTGTAGGGGTGTGTGTGGGTGTGTGTGTGTACACATGCACGCTCAAACATTGTGAAGACAGAGAAAAATGGAAAACTCTACAGCATTCTTAGGTGGGTTTTTTCTACCCAAATAAAACATTTTGTAAACTGATGGCTCTTCATTCTCATACCGATGCACATGGATGATATCATGCTGTGCCACACACAACTGCAAAGGTAAAGCGAGGCTGTTCTGTAGCACGACAAAGCCATGGGGACCTGGTTTATCTGTTTTGTTTTGATTTCTAATGACAAAAGAAAGTTAGAGGGAAGCAAATTCACAGCAGCTCTGTCAAAATGGAGCCACAGAGCATATGGAGTGGAACAATGACACTGTAGCTTGCCCCCCTCATACCAGTAAACCCCTCCCCCCCCCCCCCCCCCCGGCAACAGTACTTGGATCCGAATCCCCACATTGCCGAAGAAGGTGCTCGAGGGGAGCTGCTCCATGACCATGCTGCAGCATGAGCACTCTATGGGCCGTGCTCCAGAGCCAGAGGTAGCGTAGTCATCAAGTTGGCTGTCCTGCATTTGCTGGAAGGAGGCCAGGATTTTGCATGGAGCAACAGGTGCCCTGCATGGATCCACAGGGCTGGGTGAGACGTCTCGGGAGCTGTTCAGGCTCCTCCCGGTTAGAAGCTACACCTGCTGCTCACCTCTCTTACCAGGGAGAGGGCAGGACAATTGCCATGCATTCAGTGCTGAGAGGCTTTCGCAGTGCTTTGGCTTTGGGGTTTTCTATGGAAGGGGAGGGGATGAGCCTGAAGGATGGGTGAAATTTCTCCCAGGACCAAGGGTTTGCACAAAGCTCTCTGCATTGCTTAATCCCTGCCTCTCTGAGGGCTGGGGGCATGGAGAGAGGGATTGCAAAGGAAGCCTGGTGTCCCCCAAATACGCCATAGAGGGGGGATTAATATGCTGATGCAGAGGGAGAGGTTGGGGGCACAGGCTGGTGTCAGGCTGGATATGGCTATTTGAATTCACAGTAACCCCGCATAGAGGATACAGATGCACATAGACTAGAATAGCAGTCACAGGGGGGCTGTGCTGCAGGCCTGCAGCCTGAGCATAATGTTGAAGAGCAAATTCCATGCCCCAGGAAATCCCTGAGGATTGGCCAGCACAAAACTTTTCCTCCTACAAAATCTGCTTTCTGCAGAGAGAGAGAGAGGTGAGTTTCACCACCTTGAGAGAAAAGATGCTGGGAAATGCAGAAGGGCTGCTGGAGCAAAGGTAAAAAACAAAATCCCTTCAATGATTTTCACTTTGGGGGGAAATGAATTTTGTACCTAATCTGATTGAGATGAGTTAGAGAAAGGTTTGGGTTACAAAACACAAAACAGTATAGAGCTTTTCAAGGTGTGTCAAAAGTAGTTATGGTTTTGAAACAAGATTCTGCTTCTAAGTGAGAGATAACAGTAAGAAGCAACCAACATAGCTAACGATAGTTACAGCTGGCTGAAAAATTTTCAACAGAGCTGTTTTCCATTGAAAAATGCAGTTTAATTGAAATCTAAACATTTTGCAGAAACATGTCAATTCTGACAAAAAAAATTATGGGGGGAAAAAAATCCAAGTGATTCATTTTGACATTCTCATTTTGTCTTGATAATATCAAAATGATTCATTTCAATAAGGAAAAATGTTTAATTTTGACTTTATCATTTTGATTCACTTCATTGACACTTTGATGTGATAATTTAATACAAGATTAAAGTTAATGTTTTATCTTTAATATTTTCACATAATATAAAAGTCAAAATAAAATCTTTCAACATTATTGAACCAAAAATGATTCAATGTTTCCAAACTGAAATTTTTCAGAATTTTCATTCTTTGGGAAATTTTCATTCTTTCCAAATTTTTGCTTTTTGTTCCAATTGGGAACTTTTTTTTGTTTTGAAATGTCAGAAGTTCCCACGGAACAGAAAGTCCAGCCAGTTCTATCCATCAGTGCATGTTTGGCTGCTGGAATTTTCAACACATTTACCAGATTTATACACTATGTTCTGCAACAACTCCTGTAAAATATTCTGCAATAATAACCCCAAACTGTACATCTTGTTTTAGTGCTAGCACACTGTTTGGGATCATTGCTGTGGGATTATGTATTGCAAGGGATAAGGTCAACATTTCTCTAAGGCAATTGCTTTAGATCTGCTTCTTCAAACCTTATGCTGAAAAGTATTTACATAAATTGTTCTCCTGGTTTCAGTCAGGCTACTCCTATGGATAAGAATTTCTCAGCATGAGTAAGATTAGCAGGGTAGTTCCTGGTAAGAAATAGAGCTGGTCAAAAAAAGGGGGTGAATTTAGCACACACACACAAAAATCCAAAGCAGAGCAGGAATAGGCTCTGAAAGTGTATATACACTGCAATGAAAACCCACACTTGAGTCCGGGCTCAAAGCTAACCCCCCTTGCATTAAACTACAGTTGTGCTAACCCAGGGCTCAGACCCAGGGTCCCAGGATCCTGCAGGGCTGGAGGATCTGAGCTCAAATCCAGCTGGGACCCAGGGTCTGAGCCCTATTGCTTTGCAGTGTAGCTGCAGCCCCACTTGACTCAGGTCCCAGGAGTCATCCAGAAGTATCCCAGAATTCCGTAGGGCTCCTTAGTCCTCTCTATCCCAACAGTCTGCAGTCCACTCTATGAAAACAGAAGCCACCTTTGCAAATGGCAGCAGTTCAGGCCAGCATTAACCCATTCTCTTCTGATCACCGATCTACAAGCGCACTATCAGAGATCCTCCTGGATCTGCAATGGAGAGCGAGCAGTTCAAGCCTTTTGCAAAGCAAGCTGCTTCCTGGTAACATGCAGAGCGGGTAGTAAAGTTTTCCCACAGTGCATCATGGTGCTAAAGCAGCCACATTTCAGGGGGAGGAGGGAGCACAAAGCACTAATGACTCTGGAATACAGTTACTTTGACTCAGGTCTGCTCACTGCAGTGTGGATGCCAGAGCCCTAGGTTTGAGCATGGGTTAGAAAAGTCTTAACCTAGGGTTAAAATACAATGTAGATGCTCAAGCCCAGGGTTCCCTAAAATGGGTCATCAGATTTGAATCCCACTAACCCTGGGTTTACATTGCAGTGTAGACAGACCCTTGGTGAGCAGTACTTCTGTTAGTGGAGCTCAGGCACAAAAACACAAGTTTGAGAGAGAACACAACAAAATTTTCCTTTGGGAGCTTGTGTACCACATCCTTTGACATCAACTGGGGTCACGGTGCATAGTAAAGGACAGAATATAGCCCATAAACTTTGACACCGTCCTGATATAGAAACACTTTTTAATTCAAAATTGACTTGGCTTTGTTTCCTGGGTTTTCAAGAGTGGTTTTCTATGTCTAAATAGATCCTGCAGGAGGTGATTTTAATACCTTGACTGCATCTACAACAGCCTGTACAATGAGCTGTCCAACCATCTCTTTTCTTTCCTCACCTGGCCTCTTTGCTCCATCCATACCACTCCCCTCTCAGCTCCCTCCCAGCCATCCCACTCTCATCTCTGAGCCTTCAGTCATGCAATCCCTTACCGTTGGAATCACCCTGTCCTGCCATACTCTCAGCCATAGAATCATAGAATCATAGAATATAAGGGTTGGAAGGGACCCCAGAAGGTCATCTAGTCCAACCCCCTGCTCGAAGCAGGACCAATTCCCAGTTAAATCATCCCAGCCAGGGCTTTGTCAAGCCTGACCTTAAAAACCTCTAAGGAAGGAGATTCTACCACCTCCCTAGGTAACGCATTCCAGTGTTTCACCACCCTCTTAGTGAAAAAGTTTTTCCTAATATCCAATCTAAACCTCCCCCACTGCAACTTGAGACCATTACTCCTCGTTCTGTCATCTGATACCATTGAGAACAGTCTAGAGCCATCCTCTTTGGAACCCCCTTTCAGGTAGTTGAAAGCAGCTATCAAATCCCCCCTCATTCTTCTCTTCTGCAGGCTAAACAATCCCAGCTCCCTCAGCCTCTCCTCATAACTCATGTGTTCCAGACCCCTAATCATTTTTGTTGCCCTTCGCTGGACTCTCTCCAATTTATCCACATCCTTCTTGAAGTGTGGGGCCCAAAACTGGACACAGTACTCCAGATGAGGCCTCACCAATGTCGAATAGAGGGGAACGATCACGTCCCTCGATCTGCTCGCTATGCCCCTACTTGCCCTTTCAGTCTCTCTTTAAATACTCTTCTCCCAGGAGCCCTAAGAACCTAAAATGGAGATTCCACAACCTCCCCAGGCAATTTATTCCAGGGCTTAACTACCCTACCAGTTAGGAATTTTCTCCTAATGTCCAATCTAAACCCCCCTTGCTGCAATTTAAGCCGATTGTTTCTTGTCCTATCCTCAGAAAAAAACAATTTTTCTCCCTCCTCCTTGTAACAACATTTTATGTATTTGAAAACTGTTATGTCCCCTCTCATTCTTCTCTTCTCCAGACTAAACAAACCCAATTTTTTTCAATCTTCCCTCATAGATCATGTTTTCTAGACCTTTAATCGTTTTTGTTGCTCTTCTCTGGATTCTCTCCAATTTGTCCACATCCTTCCTGAAATGTGGCACCCAGAACTAGGCATAGTACTCCAGTTGAGGCCTAATCAGCATGGAGTACAGCGGAAGAATTACCTCTCATGTCTTGCATACAAAACTCCTGCTAATACATCCCAGAATGATGTTTGCTCTTTTTTGCAACAGCGTTTCACTGTTGACTCATATTTAGCTTGTGATCCACTATAACCCCCAGATCCCTTTCTGTAGTACTCCTTCCTAGGCAGTCATTTCCCATTTTGTATGTGTGCAACTAATTGTTCCTTCCTAAATGGAGTACCTTGCATTTGTCCTTATTGAATTTCATCCTATTTGCTTCAAACCATTTCTCCAGTTTGTCCAGATCATTTTGAATTTTCATCCTATCCTCCAAAGCACTTGTAACCCCTCCCAGCTTGGTATCGTCCACAAACTTTATAACTTTGCCATTATCTAAATCATTGATGAAGATATTGAACAGAATTGGACCCAGGATTAAGCAGCCATTCTTTGGGAGGAAGAAGGGTATGAGCGATAAATTTACATCTTGGCAATGAAACAGCTGGAAATCCCTGTGCAAACAGACTTTCTGTCTCCTGAACCTCAGCTGGAGATGATTTTTAAAGAGGAAAATACCTATAAGTAGTGAGAACAGAGGACACAAATATCTCTTCCTTCATCTCTATTCACGGCATCAACTTGAAAGACAAAGGAAGCATCATTGGACTGGCGAGTGATCCTAGCAGTAAGACTGCTAGAACATGTGGTGAGAGATTCTTTGCTTTGAATTCACTGTTGCTTGTTAAGTTAGGCATTAGTTGTGTTTTACCTTTTATTTCTTTGTAACCAATTCTGACTTTTATGCTTCATTAATTTTAAACACTAAAAATTTATCTTTCTGTTGCTAATAAACTTGTTTTATCTAAGCCAGTGTGTTTGGATTGAAGGCTTTGGGAGCTTCCATTTGAAATAACAAAATTGTGCATATAATTTTGTATTAATAAAATGACAGCCTTTCTATGAGCTTGCATTGTCCAGAAGGGTGCTGGCCAGTACAGGATGCACATTTCTGGGGGAAAGTCTGGGACTGGCAATTTTCTGGTGTCGCTCTGCAGTATAATTCAAGAGTGGCAGGCTGGCTGGCTGAAGCATTCTTACAGTATAGTTGGGGGTAATTTACATGCTGGGGGCTGAGTTTGAGCAGATGAGGAGTGGTAAAAGGCACCACAGGTTGGAAAACTGAGGGGACACAGCTGTCCAACAGTCCAGATTCTTTCCTAGGGAATGTTACACGCACTTAATAATGTATATGCTCAGCAGGAATAAAGCTAGTCTGAATTATTATAAAGTATTTACACCAGGCAGGAGAAGTTAATGAAAGATAGGCTACTATTGTTTTCAACTCTATGGGACAAGCCAGGTAAACACATATACTATGAAGCAATTCTTAGAGGGAATATAGGTAAATGTTACAATTTTCAGGAAGGAGTTTTTGAAAAGCTAACCCTCATCTCCTTAAAATTCACAGCTCTGTTATGTATTCAATCATTAACACCTAATCCTGTGTAACTCAGAAAAGAGGAATGAACTATGGAACATTTCCTATGAAAGCCACAACCTCCTTAGAGTGAAACACTGGGACTGCTCTTTGAATACATTATGTGCTATGGAATCCTACTGAGTTGTAAAGTATGCCATGTGATAATATTCAGCTAAAAAAGGGAAAGGCTCCATAATATGGGGTTTTAAGGCATTTCTCAATTCTTAAGCAAAATCATTCAATACATGATAGAGGAATTTCCAGACTGGACCAAACCTGTCATCCATCCAGTCCAGTAGTTTCTCTCCATCAGTGGCCAGGACCAGATGCTTCAGAAGAAAGTGCAAGAAGCCCTATAGTAGGTAGTTACAGGATAACCTATCCTGTAACTGTTATGTGGAACTCTAATGTCCCATTTATCCTCATGGGAAAGGGTCACGAACTCGACTGCCAGCATTGCAGCACAGACTAATTGAGCTAAAGGAGTCAAACCCCTTTAAAGTGAGAGAGAGAAATCTAATCAAGTTCCTCTCAAAGTCATTGGAGGGAAAGTGGACTTCAAGGTTGCTGGAAAGGTCATGGGAAAGCATTGAAAAATGTCTGGAGAGCAGAAAAAGTGAGAGAGGCACTCGACTGGTTCTTCTCACACTGGCCCTGTTTGGCTGTAGTGTTGAGTATCCAGAATGTGTACTGAATAAGGCCTGCACACCACTTGGTCCAAACTTACACCCTATGGGTGAAATCCAGGCCCTAATGAAGGAAGTGGGAGTTATGCTTTTGCCTTCAATGGAAACAGAATTAGAGCAAACACTTAGCATTTCTGAAAACTGCACCTTCTTTGAGTGATTGCACATGTCCATTCCACTGTAGGTGTGTGTACACTGCATGCACATCTGTCAGAGATTTTTCCCTCCCCAGTACCCGCCAGGGCAGCGTGAGTAGGGCACTCACTGGTGCCTCACGCCACTGCATGCAGGTATAAAGAACCACACTGTCCCCACCCCCCTCAGTTCCTTCCTATCACCGGTAACAGTTGTTGTTGGAGCTGCAATCTTTGTATCTACATACCTTCCCTCCATTAGTGTATATAGTAGGGTACCAGACTGATGCTATGTTCTCCTGGCTTCAAGGCCTGTCATTCATATAAAGATCTGTTCCAGTGACTGACTCACACCCCAGCTGCCTTAAGTGTCTGGAATAGATGCATATAAGTAACAAATGTCACATTTTGATGAGGGTTCAAACTCCACTCAAAAAAGTACCTGAAACAACAAAAGAGTACCTGAAACAACATTGCCTTAAAAAAAAAAAAAAAAAAAAAAAGAACAGAACAGAACAGAAGACAGAATGGCTGCAGCCATAACACAGGTAATGATGTTTGTGATCATGCACATAGCAGGACACCTGCCATAGGCATCAGGCCTGGGTTGTTCAACAGTACCTGAGAGTTAGGCACTCACTCATCATTGAGTTTTAATGGGAGTTGGGCACCTAACTTCCCTGGGCCCCTTTAGAAGTCCCAGCCCGTAGCATCTGGAAGTGAAAGAAAAGGCAGGGAAAGCTTCTGCGCCATGCACAAAGAGGGCTTTAAAAAGTAAACCAAGAGAAGACAAGTATTAGGGGGACAGGCTGGGACCTGGCTGGGACCTGGCCAGCATAGCACTGGCCTAGAACCTCTAGATTGACAGACCTGTGGAAGGCTCTTCTCCAGCTACCAATGGCCACAAGACTCTCCAGCAACACAGGGGGAGCTGGACACAATGCTGTCATGCACATCCCCACTACCCTGGGACCCAGCATGTCCTAGGAGCCTCTTTAGCAACTTTTCTCCAGCAGAGGATTCTCCCACACAGGAGAAAGCCTCCACTGATTATATGACCACTTTTCATCCACCAAAGCAGCAGACATAGCTAGGATGAGAACACGTGGATCCTGACTCCAAATCTCATGCTAATACTGCTGAACTAAACTTCTGCCCTTATCCCCAAAGGCTATAGGTATTTGTTGCAAATGAGAACCCCATGCTTCTCAAACAGCAGACTGCATAGTGCTGAGATACGTAAAGTTTTCATTAATCATATTAACAGCTATGGGTGCGTCAGATGAAGGGCTCCTTTTCAGACACCTTGATTCCACATGTACTGTATCTGCACAGAGAAACAGCCTGTTCTGTTCTACAAGCAAGAGAGTCTATAGAAAGTTGACTTTTACATGAGCTATCGAGGTACTTAAATTTTAAGTGTGTACACTTGCCTAATGGTGGCTAACCTCTAATGGCCTGAAAAATGCGTTAACCTGACATATCCAATAAAATCAGGGTAATTATACTTTCTGTACCAGGCATTTGAGAACATGAACAATGTGTGTTCAGGAAGAATAATGTTTCATTGAAACTTCAGGGGATATAATGGGACTTAGTATTCATGGGGTTGTAACAAAATATTTTTTACAGATCTCCACTGATTGTGAAATTATCTATACTGAAGAAACTGGAGAAATTGGATGTACTCTAAACCAAAGACTAAAGGAGCATAAAATATGCACTATTGCAGTTACAAGGCACATAAAATCTTATTGTATCTGTGATAAATATTTGTGCTTGAGCAATTTTACAAACTACTTTCTGTGGGGAATGGTTAAGGAAGAGAAGGATGCCTTATTTATCAGTTTTAAAGTGTAGCAACTCCCAGGACCAGTGACAAGCAGGCGCTAATGTATCTTCTCTCAAAAAAATTCAATTAATTATATAATTTGGCATTCAAAAAGCTCTTTTTTTCTTGTTAAGCTGTTATCAGTAGATAGATGCATCGTCTCATGGGCTGCATAAATGAAGTCAGAAGAGAACCCTAAAGGAATGCTGTTAAGATTAAAATCATATATTAAAAGAAAATTCCCCTATGAAGAATGGAGGTTAGAGAGCCCACAGCTCAGAGTTTGATGGAGATGCTAGCACAGCATTAAACTTTTTTGCAAGTTTTTTGTGGAACTTGGAGGGGCTATGGGCAAGATAGGTCAGGAGTTAGGGCCTTCCAGTGGGAGTTAGGCACTGAATCTGCTGAGGTATTTTGAAAATCCCACAGGCACTTAACTGCCTCTTTAGTTTCATAAATACTTTTGAATATCTTGCCCCATGTGCACACCCCCACATCACAAACCAGGATGTGGGCAGTCAAGCCCAATGGTTGGAGCAGGATCCAGGCCTAGAGGTCAGACCATGAGTCAGGAACCAAAGTCAAGGATCAGAGCCAGAGTAGGGTGGCAGACGGGGGCAGGGCAGGAGTGAGGCGGAAGCAGGACTGGAGCGATGCTGAGACCAAGGCTGGGACAGGACCGGAGCACAGCTGATACAGGAGCGATCACAGCTGTAGCCACAAACATTGAGCAATGAGAGATTGTTGCTTTTGGACCTAAGAGCAGGTTTGGTGACTTCCTTAGCCAATCAAGTGGAGTCATCAATTGGGTGGCCCTGTGTGGCTCAGCTATGCCCATAGGCTGCCCTGAGACTGAGCAAGCACACCTGCACGTCCTCATTCCTGACACCCCACGCACACCATCCTGCACCTGGTCTTCAGCCTCTCACGCTTGCCCTCCCCTCCATAGCTGCAGATCCCATCCACCACAGCAGGTGTTCCAGCAGGGGTTGTTGTGAGAGAACTGGATTTGACATAACTCGCAGCTGTTGTTTGATGTTGTTAGATGTTGGCTGCATGTGTGTGCTGTCTGTGTGCTGTCCCAGCTCTGTGCAGATAGTTGGCACAGCAGCCCTCGATCGAACTGCCCAATAACCACAGACTTGGTTCATAGCAAAGGCACTTGGTCAGGTTTATTGTCAACAAAGCACGGTCCTAATATCCTGGCTCAATGGTTACAGTTATACTAACACATGTATTCCCGTTGCAATGGACTAGCTTAGTTAATGGCAGGACTTTTCATTATCCCCTAGGCCACCCAAAGACACTCCCTCTGAGACTTCATTTTATTCCCCAATACAAACAAGTTACATATAGTTAGTTAGTACCCCATGACATCAGTTGTTACCACCATTACCTTGTACGTGTGGGTTCGATCAAAACATCTCTATCCATCACACTGTCATCCTGACCTTAACCCTTGTTATCTTTTGGAGGGGATAATTTGTACCATACTTGGTATCGGGGTGTTCTGGTACCATCCTTCTGGAATGTGTTTGTGTGAGTGTCCTGTGCCCAGCCTTTCTTAGGAATGTTTGTGTTTTTGCAATACCAGCCCTGTTTTTGCCAGGTTCTGTGAGCTCACAGCCTGTCTCTTGCTAACTTTTGCTTTATATTAGCAAGACTTGACCACTACTTTAGTTCAGGCCTCAGGCCTCATACCAGGCCTTTGATATACAGGCTTATGTCTCAGGCTCCCTTCCTACTACAACAGCCATCTTGTGCACTTAACCCCCTGAGCTGGAAGTGAGGACACCACATAGGAATAATTTGGCCTTGCTTAGGCAGACAGAACACAAATAGCTGCAAGCTGCAATTTTACTGACTGGGATAGATAAGGTGAAAGGACAGATTCATAAAGGGTTGGGGGAAATATGGAAAACTGACCTTGATTCTGGTTGTCTGTGTTCGTAAATTTCTTGCTGAAGCTTCTTTGCTGATAAGCAGAATAATAAATGATTATTGGCTGTTGCTAGGGAATTGTTAGCCTATTAGGGGCCATTATGAGTTATGTGCTTTGTCTGGAAAAACCTATAAAGAGTTTAGTTAGAAAGTATACTTTGGAGAAGTCTGGATTTCCTATGAGCAAGGAGTCACTGACATAAAAAATCCCCAGCAGCTAGGCAGAAGTCTGACCACTGGACCCCTAGTGTTGTCATTTGACACCATCTCAGACTTTGGGTACCTAAATTTATTTGGGGTGCTCTAGACCACTTCCTATTTTAGATGTGTGCTTTGTACTTAATAAAAACAAGGATTTGGGGGTAGAAGCACTTTTGTGTGTACCAATCATTAATCAAACAGAGGTGCTGTGTCCCCCACTGATTTATTACCTGACATCTCCTGGAAAACAAAGACCAGTTACCACAGGTTTGGGTTCAGATAACCCTGGGTAGCAGGGTGGAGCACTGATGCCACAAAGATGGCTGAACGGTTTCAGAGTAGCAGCCGTGTTAGTCTGTATTTGCAAAAAGAAAAGGAGTACTAGTGGCACCTTAGAGACTAACCAATTTATTTGAGCATAAGCTTTTGTGAGCTACAGCTCCCTTCATCTCACCATGCAACCAAGGACAGCACCACGCATGCCAGGGCTCCTTCTCTGAAATACTTGGTGGCAGATCCCCATGAATGGTTCCATCTGCTAAAGGAAAACCCATCAGCTCATAATTAATTTGACTGGGCAGAGAGCACGTGTGAGCCTGCAGGACATGAAGCTCATCCGATGCCATTAATGCTGACAAAGCCTACAGGACTGCAGTAATTCAGTGTAAACCAGGGTCACAGTTCAGGGAAACTGCACCTCTTGTAGTCCAGCAAGAGCACCCATTCTAAACTTACACCTCCTCAGCCATCATCACTCTTGGGCAGACACCCACGTCTCTCTCCCTGCTGATGGGACTTTTCCAGGCTGCACAGTTCCCTGTTTACACTGAGTTCCTCACCAAGTCAGACTGCCTAAACAGGCCAGTGTACTGGCTTTGCTTTCTCCTCAGAGGCTATAGATAGTGCAATTACCCACAGTTATAAGACACCATATAGCTATTCCTAAGTGTGGCAGGGTGAACTAGGTCTGGAGGTCCCCTGCTGGAGGCCTCGCGGCTCTGCGTCACCTTGCCCCAGAATAGAGCAGCGAGAAGTCCTCCAGGCAGCCTAGAGTGGCTGAAGAGGAGCAGCCAATCAAAGAGACTTATGGAGCAACCAATAAGGGGCCAGAAGGGCTAGAAAAAAGGCAAGCAGCAGAGCAGAGCTTTCCATTGCTGTGTGGAGCTCAATGAGGGAGGATTAGGTGCTTGGTGGCTAGATGAACACTGGGACCATGGACAGCTCACTGCAGAGCACTCACCGGGCAGAACCAAACCCAGGGAAGGCTCCCAAAGAACGGGTGCCTGGCTGGCTCGATAGAGTAGCAGCAGGACTATCGAAAGGTCAGTGTGAACAGTGAGCCCTGGAGACTGTGGACAAAACCTGCCCAGACTAGAACAGGATACCGAGATGGGCCCTGCTGGTCTGGTTGCAGACTGACCCCAGGGAGGGCTGCTGAAAAGGACAGCAGCTGAGGGTACTGAGATGGGCCCTGCTTAGGTGTCTGAAGAAGGCAGTGCCTCTGGGAAGAAGCCTACGAGCTACAGCCCCATACCAGGGCTGTGATAAGAACTTGGGACTGTACACCTTGGAAAGGAAGACAGCATATGTGGCCTGGCTGGAGGGCTGAGTCGCTGAAGACCCACCGAGAGAACAATTGGCCAGGGGGTGCTTACAAGAGGTGGGTGTCACCCCGTTGAAAGACCTAAACCAAAAGCAGGCTCACACCCAGCCAACCAAAGGGGTCCGCCTGCAATAGGTGTATCCCGCCCCATGAAAAGACTGATTGCAGGCATATCGTCGAGAGAAAGGGGGCGCTCATGAGAGGTGGGTGCCGATCCTGTTACATTAAGCAAGCGCATTTATTCTTAAGGTAAAAATATTGCATAGAAAACATATTAAAACAATAAAAGGATCTATACACACACACAAGCTAATAAGCTCACCAGAGATCATCCCCAACTCCAGCAAGGGTTCTGGTAGGTGATCCTTCAAACTCCACCAAGGGGTTTTCCTGTGGTTACACGTCTATAACAGCTCTTGATCAGAACAACCATTCCCAAAATCTGTAAGTCACTCTTTTATTCAATTTGTCTCTTTGATCTTGGGACCCTGGGAACAGATAATCTGCAGGCAATTGTCCTCTCCTTGGGGCATAACTTCAAAAGACTGTGTTATTGCAAAACCATAGGTGGGGGTGCAGTGTGGAAGTTTCCATTCACCATTTCTCTACATATTTCTTAGAAAATCTACTTCACATGTATTGTCCTGAAAGATCTCTGTCTACCACATGATCCAATGTAGTTCTTTGATTGTCCAGGCCCACAATAATACATAACCTTTTTATTTAATACAATGGACTCCAAAGATACACAAAAAATATTCAATTAAGGTTTATCAAGGGTGTTGCAGGAAATTACCGTATCTGACACAACTAGTATTGTGAATGGAGACCCCAGCTATATTATTATTATTTATATCACAGCACTGGCTAACAGCCCAAGCTGACATCAGGACCCCACTTTGCGGGGCCTTGCACAAATGTAGTTAGAGACTGTTCTGGCCCTGCAGAGCTAACAATCTAAATAGACAGGGGGTAGACAAACAAAGGGGAAGGTGTATCTCCAAGGTCATTATCAGAGCCCGGAGAAGAATCAATCTCTCTGAAATCCCACTACAGAGCAACTGGCCCCACTGCCTCTTGGCAATGCCTACAGAGCTCTCAGTTAGAGGTAGGGTTATGGACAGAGTCTTCCAAAGCTGCTGAGATTTTTTTCATACAATTTTGCAGTTTCATTTTGGGTAATTTCCCAGCCATGGTATTTTTACACAGAGATCAGCATTGCACAGCAACAGCAAGAGGCCAAGTTTAAATAAAGTACATACTCATTTGCAAACACAGAAGGGGCAGCTTAAGTTGGATTCCAGACTGGCATCTCAAGTGAATTCAAAGCAATGGTGACTCCCCCAGAGCCGCACACACCCACACACGTGGCAGTGCTCCATAAAACATAATAGAGACAAGCAGAAGCAGGGGCAGCAACAGAGCTGGTCCAGCCTCCCAGCCTGGTTCTCCACCATGATTCCATCTCACTGCTGTAACTGTGTAGCCAAAACGTTAGCTACACACTCCATCAGACATTGCACAGAACATAGGCTTCAAATACACATTAGTGGGCAAATATCCCTCAGTGTCGGTACAGCCTCATGTATTAGTGTTGGTCTTGATTTTTCTATGCTGTCGTCTTCATCTCGAACTGTAAAATCTCCTCCCACCCCACCACCACCATCTCAAATACTATGGGAGGATTTATTTAAATAGCCAGACCACATGCAGAACTCATCGTAAACCATCCTCACCCTTGCAAAGTTACACTATGTGAATGCAGGAAAGCATCCTCATACTAGCCAAACTACATCTAAATGAGGCAGGAGCCCAAGCCACAAATGGATTTTTAAGCCTCACCTATCTGGTGAGGAGGTTGAAATCAGAGGGGTTGTTCAGCCGTGCGCAGAGACAGGTGCTGTTGCAAAGTTCATACCAGGATGCAAATGGGTTGAAACTGACTGCTTCTTCTCTATGGCTGATGCCTGCACAGTTCCAATGAAGTTCTAGCAGAAGTTAAAGCTGCTTCCACCACATCAGGAATCCTAAGGAAAGGCTACTGCACTTAAGTGTCTACATCTCCCCTAAACCTCACTTTCACCCTCACTGCTCCAGCGCTAGTGAATCTAGCCCATCATATGTAAGCCTACAAATACCCTAAAATAATCCACTGAGAGAACTGGGAGTCAGTAATGTCTGGGGGGTTTGGAGGAAGCCTCAAGAGAAATGGAGAGAAGCCAAGTCAGAGTCACAAAAGACAATTAACAATGAGCTGAAGTGGTGTTTCCAAGATCAGCCCTTTGGAAATTCTGTTGGAACAGCATTCTGGGGAACACAGAAGTCCTGCCCATTCATTACACAGTCTCAGACTGTAGCATTCCACAGCCTCTTTGGTTTTCTTAATTCAACCTAGAAACTAGGGCTCAGGTCTGTGTTTCTAACGGTCCAGTCTTCTGACTGCCTCTATTCCCAGTAATGTCCAAAGTGTCAGCGCTGGGCAGCAGGCCAGATTCCAGCATTAGCTCCAGTCTTTGGCTAATCTTCATATCAAAAGGTTTCCCAAGCTGTCAAAATTATTAAAACCTCCAAAATGAAAGCAATCACCAACTAGAAGCTCAATTTAATTATCCAGGCTTTGGCTAAAAGCCTTTTGCATTGGTTTCCTGCTGTAGTTCAGCCATCAAAGTGGCATTTCTCATTGCTATCAATTCACCATAGAGGAATTCTGCTTTGGGAGCCTGATGCAGAGAAAGCCAATACACTGTTTTCCCCCAAGACAAGCTAGTATTGAACATTCCTACCGATTTTATTGGGACAATAAACACAAAGGCCAAATCCCAGGGTGCAACTGATCTGCACAGAGATAGGAGAGCCCAACAGCTGCTCTAATTTATATTAGCAGCACTGCAGACAAGGATGGCAGTAGTGCATCGCTGCCAGACCTTCTGTCTGCCAGCAATGCCCCTTTTCCCCTGCAGCAAGGAGGGAGAATAATGTGAGAGACTCTCTGAAGGCTCTGGGATACCAGAGGAACATCCTTATGCTGGGTTGATCCTCCCTGGGCCAGTCATGCCAGCTTTAGTGCAAGATTCCACTAGTGATGCAGTGCAGAGCAGTCAAACTGCACCATCTAATCTGGCCCAGAGTTTCACAGCTCTTAATAATCTGTATTATCTTCTGCCTGTCCAAACCCCTCTGATGAAAATGGCATAACTGGGATTTCAGGTGAGCCAAGGACATTTAGGCCATGTGGAAAGGCTCATTATTGTGTTGTTCCATTCCAGCAAGAAGGGCACTATGTATTTGGTGCAATTTTATGTAGGCAATAACCTGAGAGATCTTCTCCTCCAGTTTTCCATTACAGCACATCCAAAGTTACCTGGCTATCAACCAATTTTGACACCATACTGATTAAAGAACTTGAACTATAATTTCCACTATAATTTATCTGGGCCCAAGATGGTTCAAAATGATTGAAAGATATTCAGAAAATGTACTGAAAAAATCAGTGAAAAGATCATACAGCTTATACTTGGTACACAGGTGAAAATGTTTAAAATGTTCAAAAAACACTTGTATTTTATTTTGAATTATGCAAGAAATTGTTTATAAAGCTCAGAAGTCTGGCCTGTCGAGTACATATAATACACCAAAATTTTCCTCGTTGATCATGCAAACAGATAATGTGCAATAATCAGCCATATCTCTATTTAGGTACGATTACTGGGGCAAATCATTACCTTATCTCCTAATTTATCTATCATCAACAATACTCACGGTTCAGTATATCTATTAATGTGTTCCATTTTAACTCCAGGAAAAGTATTTGGACATAAAAATGCATGATATTTTAAACTAATTTTGTCCTAAATATTCATAAAAGCATGTGTTTTCGTGGAAAACAGCATATTTTCCTTAGTGGCAGCATTGTAGAAAATTAGCACAATGTCTTTACATTTCACAGGGAGGTTTTGATGTCTCAAATGATGAGAAATTTAATTTCAAATAAAACGATGACAGGGCAGGAACACAATAAAGGGCGCTTGTACCTAGCACCATCACAGTTTCCTAGCAACAACAATTAATATTTATGTAATACTGCAAGCATAGCAAGGAACATTGTCTACCGTGTAGATTTTCAGGAAGTGATTTCGCTGTTGTCTCCTACACTTTTTTTTAAATATCCCGTGCACAAATATTGGAAAGTTGACCAGTATTGAGCCACTCCCTTACACTACATAAAAAGAGACAGTATAAAGCTTGGAGGCTTTGGATTTGGCCAGTTAACATGTGTATTCCTGCAAAACTAATATGGCCATGCACAAGGATGGTGATGATGAGCAGGAAATCCCTTGTCAATCATCTAAGATTCAGCTTTATAACTGGTTTGCATTGTCCTATGCATCTAACCTCAATCAAGAAGGAGTCCACTCAACCATTTACACATGTCAGGTGGGGTAAATAGCATGAATGTGCTCAATCATGGTTGGACTTGCATGGTGATAAACGATTCACTTCTGAATCATGTCAATGGCACCTGTCAAAATAATTTGATGACATCCCCAGTGACTCTGGGTTCCATGCCACCTGCTTTAGGCATTTTCTAGACAAAGAGTGCATAGAGTGCAAGAAGACACTTTGCTCAGTCATTAATATTACAGGGGAAACAAGATCATGCATAATCTACCACTTCCAGTACCAGTTCCATACCTTTACCCAGCGCAAGAAAGAGACTTCAGTCAAGATCTGGCCTCCGTGTTCTTGCATCTGAACTAATCCTTCCTGCTTTGTGCAGCATATGCAAGAAAAGGGAGCGGTATACCACCATGGCCCATAAACACAAGAAAGATCAAATAGTCCAAGCAGAAACCATAGATGCAAGACAGTTAAAAAGACTTGAAAGAGGATCAGAGCATTGTCAATCACATACAGGGACAAGATTATGTGTCAGTTGAAGTCCAGTACATGAAACTTGTTAGAGAGACTATGCAAGACTTTTGACAAAGTCAACAGATAAGTATAAGCCTGCTTGTACTGAACAGATGTATAACAATGCCTGCATGTTTTTCTGTGCCACTATCATCCACTCGGGTCTCATTGTACACCCGGAGGTAATGCAGAGGACAAAAAAAACTTACCCAGATTTTCATCAAGCTTGTAAAAAAGCATGAAGGCCTAGATAGTTCAATTTACAAGGAAGTGATTCATTCTAAAGATAGAGATTTCCATAACCATTCAGCACAATGATAGAGACAAATGGAAATTTAAACATTGCAGCATTTTTCTAACCTTCATGTTTGTAGTAAATCTTGAATTGTAAAATATAAATTTATAACATCGTAGCAAGACTCATACATTACAACTACAATCAATGTCCTTGTGGAAAACCCTGCGGTTTTTTTTAAGTCATGCATGTTTTTGTATTACAGAGTTGACAGACTGAAATATAGTCTGAAATGTGACTTCCTTCAGCTTACCTTTCATACCCCATCTCACTAACATTGCGATATGGTGTATGTTGACACACTGTCAATAAGTATGCTTATCAATAAATTTCTTCATCAATCAGAGGCAGCAACAGATATGGACACAACTGAGTGACGAGGAGTGAATTTTCAGAGGAACAGCTGTGTTAGTCTGTATTCGCAAAAAGAAAAGGAGTACTTGTGGCACCTTAGAGACTAACCAATTTATTTGAGCATGAGCTTTCGTGAGCTACAGCTCACTTCATCAGATCTGATGAAGTGAGCTAAAGCTCATGCTCAAATAAATTGGTTAGTCTCTAAGGTGCCACAAGTACTCCTTTTCTTTTTGAGGAGTGAATTGATTCTCAATCACATGCTGATCTACCAGCCCGTTGATCATCAAGAGTAAATACACCAGCTCCTGATGTGCAGTCAGCTAGGACTCCACACAATGTTGCACTGATCCCCAAGAGAACATTGGATAACAATCCTGGAATGAGCTGTCCCCAACCACCAACATCAATCAGTTTAACTGGTGACGATGCCAGCTGTCGAGCCATTTGATCTTTACAATTTAATGGTCTGTGTTACTGGTGCACCAGATGTACCGACACTGGCTGGCTATGTTGATCTTCCAGAAGATGTGGACCTTAAACTCATATCACTTTGCCAAGACATTGTTTACCTTGCATCCAAGGGTTGAAAATAGACCCCTAAATCCCTTTGCCTTGGACTGACAATTAGACACTTGACAGAATCATCTCAAGTGGTCTCCACACTAAAACTGTAACACTGTGCATCTTAGAATGCAGTAATTAGCCATGACACTGGCCTACTCAGCTACAGCTTGTCAAAGGGTCAGTTAAAGGTTCCACCCAGCTTTGTAAAGAAGGCTCCAAGTGTTCTAGCTTGGGACAATATTGATTTTGGAGAAGAAACCCTACCTAGGCATGGCACCATACACCATACAAATGGAATAATGCTGCAGAGACACATCACTGAACCAGCCCCAACATCCGGCACAGAGCCACTCTTAAAAGGAATGTGTTATCTTAAAACACCCTCCAATTTTGTGATAAAGCAGTCCCATCAGAACAAGAGGCAACTTCCACAGAACCTGAGTCGTGATGCACATGCCCCATGAGAGATCGAACCTGGAATCAGCCCTAAGAACTGAATTAGCATACATTTTTATGAAGGCTCTCAAAGCTGACTCACATACATTTCCTGGCTGGACAGGTTTCCATACTGCTCGTCATCATGATTGTACTCTCTAGGTGTTAGCTATCCATTATCTTCCAGTCTTCGAGGCATCACCAACAGAGAGATCTACAGTGTACACTATTCTGAAATGAAGTATTGATATAGCTGATTAGCTTGAAATTAAGCATGTAGTCTTGATCTTTGACCAAGCAATATATGCTAAAGCACAGCAAACCTGATGGAAAGACTATGACCACACAAGATGTTTCATAGTGTGCTGCATGGCAAAGTCCATACCTGCATGCCATTTCTAGGTGTCCTTGGCAAATAGGTGTCCTTGGCAAAATAGTTGTGAATGTGGGACTTCATGACGTCTTCAAATAGTTAGAAGTTGTCACCCCAGGATCAAATCAATCAATGGAGTTCTGAGTGGCCACAACTATAATCACAGTATGATAGATACAAGCTTCTGTATGAAAGCATGCAGTGTCTGAGACTTCAGATTTTCCTTAAATCATCACCACTGGACAAAGCAGACAAGAACCTACAGGTCATTAAAAAAAAAGCCAAGCTAGTATTCCTCATTGAATCACTGGATATTCTGTGTAGAGCCAATGAATTCACCAATGCGGTCATGAAATATAAAGAGAACCCCCAGCATTTGCCTTCTGGAACTCTTACAGCAACATGGTGCACATCTTGCTCCTTTTTGTGAGAGCAACACCTGAATCTGGCTGAGGAGTTGCAACTTTCAGCTATCCACTTCATGGTGCTCAGGTTCTTCTCTTACAATCAGGTGAACTATGCCCAGTATCCTCCATCATACTGGCTAGAAATGGTGAAACTGCCCATCACATCTCCAGAATGTTACACAGAACACAACATTCAAGGAAAGCGGACAGTCCAACGTCAATGAATTCTTTTCAATTACATGTGACCAGGAAATTGAACAAGCCAGCAATAAAGATTCAAAAACAAATGGTGGTTTGGTTGGATTGACACAAAGCAGTTCATTGCTGGATCTTGTCACAACATGAGAAAGCTGTTGTAACAAAATGAGAAAGTGTGAAGTGATGGCAGGCCTGACTCCAGAAGTATGCAAATTGAAAGATCTTGATAGTGCACTGTCCTATCGTTCTGAATTCTTGTGCTATCAAGATCTTCTGTTTGCATACTTCTGCTTATTATGGCTACTGAATGCATGATCAATCCTTCTTATGCTCCTCCAGATGGATTACTGTGTTTAAGTTCAGGTGTTGTTGCCATCAGTGACCTTGAGAAAGACATCACACTTCAAGACTCAACATTGCACGTGCTTGAGAAATTTGTGTGCCATCTGTATGGCCAAGCTCCTCCACATGATGTTAGTGAAGCCTGAAATGAGATGCTCTGCCCAGCATCATCTTTGCTGCCTAAACAGAGCCTGCCACCAACATGTGATGCTCTACACCAACACAGCAAGTGAGCAAATTACCGCTATAATGAGACACTCTCTTGCCAACAGCATGAATGCTTCTTCCCCTGTTGGCCAGGGATGGCATTTAGAAAAACCACCTGCGGGACAAGGAGTCCAGCACCTGATAGCACGTCGCAGGCCGTGCATTGTGCGTGCAAGCATGTGAAACATCAAACCAGCAGGGGTTCCTGTCTTGCTACTGGGCTTTCCTGCCCAGCCTTGTGTCAAAGTCAGAAGTGCAAGAACATTGACAAAAAAGCCGCGGATCCCATCACTCACAATGACGACATGTTTGACGAGAGTGACTTTGTTGAGTAGGGTGCCGGGACTGTCAAACTGGGAAGTAAAAATGTATTTTCCTGCTGAAATAAGCATTCCAGTGCCACCACCAATACACACAATTCAAAACCCAACTCTGGATCCTCATACGAAAATACCATTTTATTTATATCAATAATTAAATCAATTCATACCAATCCTGATCACCTGTCACTTAGAAATGTTTGAGACATAAATGTCATATAGAAGGGGATTCCAGGAAAAAGGCTTGTGTTTAACTTTTTTTGAGTGCTGTTGCTGAGGAAAATATGCTGGTTGTCAAGGAAAATAGTAGGTATTTACATAGAAAAATGCATCAGATGTATGAAATGTATCATTTCAGGCAGCTAGGTCGGTGTGCAAACCCTTCTCTTACGGGTAAACGGTAACATAGTCCAGCCTCTAGTGAGAAGCAAGTATTGTCAAGAAAAACTAATTAGGGGGATGGGGAGATGCCTCGACCTATATTTACTACCAAAACATAGACATAGTAATTTATTGCACATCATCTGTTGGAGTGATGATGGTGGAAAATATTGGCAAGAATTTTTAGTCCTTTAGAACATTTTATTGTCCATTAAATACTTTTAAAAAAGAATTTTCACCCAAATTGGCTATTTGCAATTTTTTTCCTTGTGTATGACTTCTAAGTTCCTCAGTCCATTCAGTCTTGCCTTTAGCATACTCCCATATACATTTCAATCATTTTCAGCCAGTTTGGGGCTTTAGAGAGCAAATGTTAATGAAGTTACGGACGAGAACCCTTTGTCAGAATGGTGTCAAAATTGGTAATTTTGGGTGTGCTGTGACAGAAGACTGCAGGGTTTCTTGCAGAGAACTTTTAACACAAGATTATTCGCGATCTAAATCTGTTGAAAGTAAGTAGTGCCCCACTGCTGGAAAAAAAACTAATTTGCTAAGCACAATAATGGGCTTCCCCATACATGAACAGGACATGAACATGCCCTGCCTCTATTTCTCACATAATACCTGGGGTACAGAGGGGAAGAAGGTCCTTGAAGCATACACTATGCCTAATGGGTCACCATCTGCATCTTAGAGTTCCTTGAGGTGAAAAGTCCAGTAACTCCTGCCTGGATCAGTGAGCATTCCACAAGCAGCATTTTGGGCCGAAGGAGCTGGGCCATGAGAGATCTGCTGTTCCAATAAAAGCCACAAACCTCCACTTAGCACTACTGGTGTGGCCCTTGCCAACTCGACAGAAGCTGGATTCTGTGCATCCTTCATGCTGCATTGAAGGAATATGTTACAAAATGAATTAAAAAATTAAATATCCACTCTGTAAAGGTGATCATTGATTTACCCACCCCACCACTTTTCTAACTGGTACTCATTCATAGCCAGTCCTGTGATATAAGGACTTGCAATCATAAGGGGAAAGTGTCTTACCTGCTCATTTCTTTTCTCTTTCCTGGCATATATAGTGATCCACCCCTTTTTATTCTTGGGAGCATGTGTCTCAATTGCTCTTCAAAGACATTTGCTAATTACCTTTCTGACCAAATGTTTTAATGCTTTTGTTCATTATTCTTTAGCATTGTGAGTCATTTATCCAGCTCTGACCAAATTTGTCTGGAGGGAAAAGCAGAGGACGCTACTCTGACTGCCTCTATAGGTGCTGGGGAGTAGACACAGTAACTGTCACATAAGGACTGCCAGATATGCGGCCACACCCTCAGCCAGTGCAAGCCAGCATTGTTCCAGCCCAAAGAGCTGGGCCATGGTGTATAAGGGAAAAATGGGCAGGCAAAAATGTTGTCTTTCACTGTGTACTTGTCATGCAAGGGGTGTGATGTCAGAGTGTCCTAAAACCGATGCCACAATGTGGTTAAGTCTTCATGGCCAGCCTCTCCGAGGCAACAGAGAGAAACATTTGAAGCACCTTTTCCTCCAAGGTAGCTAATTATCACCTATTCAGTTCTGTTGGACAGTGACCAGAACAGTGGTATGTGAGGGAAGGGAGTCTCTGATTCATGAGCAGGTAGCCCATGGCTGAGAAGCTACCCAGAAAGGTATGCATGTCCTCTCTGACTTGAAGTCACCCACTGTGGTAAAGGAATACAAAGAAGAATCAAGAGTTCCTGAGCAGCTTGCTATAGGTGAGAACCCTTTGCTAATAGTTGTGAGGTGGCCTTATTCCTGTAAATGGCAGTCAGGTCTCACCCTACTTTTGCAAACCTGTCTTCAGCCTTCTCCTTTCCTGAGCCCTATTTCATACGTTAGCACCATAAACCAAGACACCAATGAATCCATTGCAGAACTGCCTGACCTTTTCCCCAGTATCCCAGCCTTGTGAACCACGGAATCTCACCAACCGCTTTCAGGTGTCACCCATGTAGATTTTAACACCAAAGTTGGACAAATGTACTTGGTCAACCCTCTACAAATCTGGACACTAAATTTACACTAGTGGAGTGTGTTACAGCACTTGGCTTCTAAGGGAAGTGAGTAGACTGTCCATCCCCCAGTTCACCCCACTCTCTTTGAGGGACATCAAATCTCAGTGGTCTCAAAGCACCCTTCCAAGTCCTGCAGGGCACAAATATCTGGCCAAACAAGAACCATCCCTGGGAATTATTTTAGATACATATAGTCTAGATAGATATTTTTCAGGTCTATATACAGTACATTCATTAGGAGTAACATTTTCAAAAGCCTTAGGACCCGAAGATCCATTTCCAAAGGTGATTTAGATTCTCAGGAGCCAAAGTTCTGCTGACTTTCATTGAGACTCAGGCTCCCAATCACCTACATCTCTTTTGAAAATGGGACTTAAGCACTTCCAAAAATTGTACCCTAGAGCTGGGTGAACACTGCAAAATATATCTCCCCAGAGGATATGTTCAAATGTTTAAATAAATTTGCTTTGGCTGTCTCTGCATTGTGAGTGCAGTAGAATATTCATGGAGAGCAAATTTCCAATGTGTAATCATAAGCATTCCTGTCGGCAATCTGGCTGTGAGAGTTCTGCTCATCCAAAGGGTTCTGTAAACATATCAGATGATCTACATGTCCAGTGAAAACAGCGCCCATTTTCAATATCAAATGTTCACAAAGAACTGCTTGTAATTGGGGGCAGACCAAAATTCTTGGCAAAAATTCTACTGAATAACTGATCATTTTTATTTCTGTGAAATGATGGGCTTTGTGCAACAAAGCAAACATGTTCAAACCTGCGACGGTGTGGTTTCAAGTGGACACTCAGTGGTTTTGCATGGTTTCCACCTGGGACCACCTGGGACCATGCTAAATTTTTGCAGTATTCTCTGCTTTGGCTCTGTACCACTTTGCTCAGTGAACATGGGCCCCCGTCGGCTAAACTTAGGCCGGGAGGAGGCTTAGAGTTATAGAGTATAAGGTCAGAAGGGACTTCCAGATCATCTAGTCTGACCTCCTGACCATCACAGGTCAGCACCACCATCCAGCACTCGCAAACTAAACCCAACAACTGAAATTAGAGTGAAGTATTACAGCCTTCAGGAGACTAGACTATTGTGTGCCAGAGAAATGGAGGGACCAAGTTACACCAGTGCCCAAGGATCCTGCAATGGCAGGGAACTGATTAAATGAGATGTAATCAGATAATCCAGGGAGTAACCCACACCCACACACTGCAGAGGAAGGTGAAAAACCCCCAAGGTCACTGCCAGTCGTCTTGGGGGGAAATTCATTCCAAACCCCACATATGGGGATCAGTGAGACCCGGAGCATGTGAACAAGAACCAGCCAGCCAAGCACCTGAGAGAGAATGCTCAGTGCCACCTCAGAGCAGCAGCTCACTCCATCCAGTGTCCCATCACCAACCAAGGCCATCATTATTGCTGAGTTTTTCACAATGTGTGTGTTCATGTGTAGATGCAGGCTTGTATGTTCCTAGACTATCTGGGATTATTTTAGAGTTCGCTTAGAATATTTTAAATTGCAGTAAATAGTATTATTTGCATATACCGCATTTCAGGATTTTTTAATCAAATAGTTTGCAAGTGGACTGATGTTTGCCTAGAAGCCCCATCCTTTTGAATATATGGATCTTTGCAATCATAAAGGTGGACAACCTTGCCAAGACAGATCTAAATTCTTCCCTTTGCATTTAACTCTTAGCAGACCATGTTTACGTTCTCCATACCATCTCACTGCAGTAGGAAGAAACTGAATACCACGTAGCTATAAATAACCTCATGGAATTCTATCTCTTTAAGTAAAAGATCTTTAACTTGCTGATCACTTTCTATTAGTTATCTGTTAGAACTGAGATTAAATTACAGACATGCAGCCTGCCTAGTGGACTCATGCAACTCACAGGAGCACACAGGCAATTTGGCCACAGGGCTAAAAGGAGCTGTTATAGACTGCTAGGCAGTTTGCAGAAGCAGCAAGGTAAATTCAATTACTAACCCTCTCACCCACTGCATTTCAGGAACAGTGACTTAAATTGACAAACAAGGAAAATCACAAGTAAAGCTGAAAATCTGGATGGATGTTCCGCCTCGCTGCAGATCACACTGGTTGGTTGGCTTGGTTTCTATTTTTCTGATGTGCATTATAAATCTACACGTTAATGCTGAATATTTATTTATTATGTATTTATTTCTATTTCTACATAATCATAAAAAGCTCTTACTCTTGCCTTCAGGCAGTCTTGACAGATATTTAAATACAATCCTTATTAAAAATGAATCCAGTGATTTCACTTCAACTCTCACTGCCAGAAACAACAAACCAAAACAGATAAACACAGAAATACCTCATTTCATTGAGCAACAGCCCGCACCATCCCCCCTACTCCTCCAAAACCTGGGGGAATAGATGGTGCTTTGCATCATACCCTAAGAGTCAGCAGCTCCTGACTATTATGGACCAAGATAAGGAGTAAGTTCCAAAGTCAAGGGCAACCTCGTGGACAATACCCTGCCAGCAGCCCCCTCCCAGTTAAGCCAAGAGGGGCCCAGCTTTGGTGATTCTACAGACTGCAACTGGGAGAAGAGATAGTGTCTCAAGTGAACAGCCTCTAACCCGTCTGGAGATTGGTGTGTCAAAAGCCAAGCCTCTGTCTCCGCCTAGAAAATAATTGGCAGCCAACACACATCCCAGACCACTTGTGTCATATGCTCCAGGTGGGATTCCCCACTTTAAAAGCCAGCAGCTGCATTCTGCCCCAACTTCATCTGCTGGGTGCACTTAAGGCATAGCCCTAGTTAAAGCATAGTGTCAACTCAAGGCTACATTTCTGCAACAGCATGGGTGATGGTAGCAAGGTCCTCATCTGAAAGAAATGGTCGCTGTCTCCTGGCCAGACACAGGAGGGAAAAAAGGTGGAGCAGGGACTGTCTTTTTGTTCTCTTTGTACAGCACCTACTACAATGGGGTTTGGATCCATGACTAGGACTCCTGAGTACTATGGTCATACAAAATAAGAAGAAGACTTATTATTTGTGTTACAGTAGCACCAACAGGCCCCAAGGTAATCAGAATTAGGTGCCCATCATGCTAGGGGGCTGTACAGAGCCCCAAAGAGCTTGCAATGTAAATAGAATCTAGCCATAGATCATGGACCCAAGTTGTAAATGATGATGCACTCTCTGACTTCAAATGGACAGATTGATCCATTGCCTCATCAGCCAGCCTTGTCTTAGAGAGCCAAGGTCGGGGAGACAATATCCTTTATTGGACCAACTTCTGTTGGTGAGAGAGATAAACTTTGAGCTACACAGAGCTCTTCTTCTGGTCTGAGAAAGGTACTCAGAATGTCACAGCTAAACACAAGGTCAAACAGATGTAGTTAGAATATGTGCTAAGGGAACATTCAAGGTGAAGTGTCCAGTGACATTTCTGCAGCCAAAGGACAAAAACAGGGGTTAGCGGGTTACAGATTGTTGTAATCAGTCATAAATCCAGTGTCTCTGTTCAGTCCATGATTTTTAGTGTCTAGCAAAGTTATGAATTTAAGATCTCAGGCTTGTTTTTTGACACAGCCAACTTCTTCCACAAACTCCACAACATCAACAACGTCCCTCAGACCACTGTCCTTGCCACCATGGATGTTGCTTCCCTATACACCAACTTCCCTCACATTTACAGCATAGCTGCTACCTCAAATATTTACAAGGAAATGGGCAACCCTCAGATATCCACCCCAAACACATCACCAACTCATCCATTTCATCCTCACCCATAACAATGTTACATTCAACAGCAAGCACTTTGTCCAAGCCATGGGAACAGCCATGGGTACTAGGATGGGTCCCCAGCGTGCCAATCTCTTTATGGGGCACCTTGAAGAAGAATTTCTGGACAAATACACCACAAAACCAATGTTATACCTGAGATACATTGATGATATTTTCATCCTCTGGACAGACGACTAAAACTCTCTCATAGATTTCCACCAAAACTTCAACAACCACCTGTCCATTAAACACTCTCAGGAACACTCCAACATCAGCATCAACTTCCTAGACACCAGAATCAGCTTTAACAAGGAAACCCTACAGATAGCCATATACAAGATGAGCACACCTACCTTCATAGATCCAGAACCAACACAAACAGCAAGAAATCTGTTCTCTACAGCCAGACACTCAGATACCACAGAATATGTTCAGAGGAGAAAGTCTGGGGATGTACATCTCAACACACTCAAAACTGCCTTCAACAAACAAGGACACTGCACCAGAGAAGTAGATCGCATCATGGAATAAGCCACCCAAAAACCCTGAGAGAACCTGCTTCAATGCAGAAATAAAACCCCCTCCTACCACACATGCCTAGTTGTCACCTACCGCCCCCACTGGAACCCATACAGTGCCATCAAACAACTGCAACCTATACTCTATAGGGACACCATCCTGAAAGAAATCTTTCCTGGACAACCCTCCAACCTCTCCAAGCTCATCATAAGATGCTAGCTCCCCACAGACCAGGACACATCAATTCAAAGCGGCACCAGATCCTGTGAGAACAACAGATGCAAACCTACAGACATATCTCCTCTGCTACAATGATCAACACCCCCCACAACACACCTTTCAAGATCCATGGGTTCTACACATGTCTGTCACAACATGTGGTGTACCTCGTCTGGTGCATTAAGTGCCCCAATAACAAGTATGAGGGCAAAACCAGACAATCGGTATGCTCTCAAATGAACTCACACAGGAAAATGATACAAGACAAAAACACCCTGTCACCTGTAAGCAAACACTTTTCACAAAGTGATCACTCTATATCTGAGGTATGAGTCCTCATCCTCAAAGGAAACCTGCACAACACTTTCAAAAGAAGAGGCTTGGAACTTAAATTCATAACTTTGTTAGACACTAAAAATCACAGTATAATAAAGACACTGGATTTATTACAACAATCTGTAACCCAGTAACCCTCCTTTTTCTCCTATGAGTACAGGGATGTTAACAGGCCAATTCACCTTGAATAATCCCTTAGAATATGTGCTAGCTACTTATGCTAAACCACCAACAGGAGGGTAGTGTGGACGTCAACCACCGCAGTAATTCCTGAGGTGGCTGTAAGTCAACCTGACATAGGTCAATTTAAGATTGTAGTGTAGACAGATCCTGTCATAAATATAAAGGGAAGGCTAGCCACCTTTAAATCCCTCCTGGCCAGAGGAAAAATCCTTTCACCTGTAAAGGGTTAAGAAGCTAAGATAACCTCACTGGCACCTGACCAAAATGACCAATCAGGAGACAAGATACTTTCAAAGCTGGAGGGGGCAGAAACAAAGGGTCCTCTCTGTCTGTGCAATGCTTTTGCCGGGACCAGAGCAGGAATGCAGGTCAGAACTCCTGTAAAGAGTTAGTAAGCAATCTAGTTAGATGTGCGTTAGATTCTGTTTTGTTTAAACGGCTGATAAAATAAGTTGTGCTGAATGGAATGTATATTCCGGTTTTTGTGTCTTTTTGTAACTTAAGGTTTTGCCTAGAGGGATTCTCTATGTTTTGAATCTGATTACCCTATAAGATATTTACCATCCTGATTTTACAGAGGTGATTCTTTTACTTTTCCTTTAATTAAAATTCTTCTTTTAAGAACCTGATTGCTTTTTCATTTTTCTTAAGATCCAAGGGTTTGGGTCTGTGTTCACCTATGCAAACTGGTGAGGATTTTTATCAAGCCTTCCCCAGGAAAGGGGGCGTAGTGCTTGGGGGGGTATTTTGGTGCGGGAGACGTTTCCAAGTGGGCACTTCCCCTGTTATTTTTGTTAGACACTTTGGTGGTGGTGGCATAAGGTCCAGGGACAAAAGGTTAAATAGTTTGTACCCTGGGGAAGTTTTAACCTAAGCTGGTAAGAATAAGCTTAGGGGGTCTTTCATGCAGGTCCCCACATCTGTACCCTAGAGTTCAGAGTGGGGAAGGAACCTTGACAGGCCCTTATTCAGATTAGACCTCAGCCATCTTGCCCACTTCCAAGGTCTAGCCAATGCTGGATAAGCCACTTAACTGTATTGGCTAGGTGGGCAGAAAATGGCACACAGAGAAGGGTGTCACCAGTACATTGAAAACACCAGAGCTTCTAACCCTGCCAGTAGCTCCGTAAACATATTGAACATGAGTGCAAGTGAGAGGGAATGCTGTGGAAAATCTAGAGTATGGCCTCACATTTTAACTTCCTTGCATTTGGGCCAGCTGAGGAGCCAGAAGTGCAGAGAAGTTAAGTGATTTTCCCAAGGTAATACAGGAAATGAGTGGTGGAGCTAGGATTAGAACACAGATATCCTTACTCCCAGTCCTGTTCTGTAACCCAAAAGACCAGCCTATCCCTCCCTGACATAGGGTTACCTGCCTATGCAGTCAGATTGGATGTCAGCCTGTGTATGCCTAGATTTGATGCTGGAGGAAGCTGGAATAACAAAAGCTGAATTCCCATGTGCCAGCAATGACTAATTCAGTTAAGTTATTTACTTTATAGCACATTTTAATGTGGTTAAAAATAACAAAATATTAAAAAGTCATTAACTGGGGAAAACAATCTTTTAGTTAAATTGCACTTTGAATAAAAATCTGAGTCAAGATGCAGGATCAACTCCCCTCCCCCATACAAAATATACAGCGCCAAAGTAGTCTGAACACATTTGTTGCAGAATTTTCTGAGCATCCTCTTCAGAAGGACACAACCAGCCTTTTCCAAGGTGAGGAAAGTGTTTACATCAGCCCCTTCAGTAAACAAGCGCATAGAGGTCACACAGCTCCCTGGCTGCTTTAGAGAGGTGTTTACTGGTGAAGTTACTTCTGCACTGAGCAGAGGACCTTTGAAAAGGTATTGTAAGCCAAACAAATCAGCACAAACCCTGAAACAGCTCCCATTGCAGCGAATGATAAAAAGTCCCATTGATTTCAGGTGGAGCAGGATTGCTACCAAGGAGGGTAAGCAGTTAGTGAGCGGTGCTGCTCTGACTACAGAGTAGGTGGACTTCCTCTAAAAAGGTGCCCACCCTATAGAGATTGACGTTTTAATTGAAGTAAATCAGCATAACCCTACTGACAATCTGAGTAGAGCAAGGGCCATGTGACACCTGTTAATGGGTGAAGTACACACTCCTCTGCCCTGCTGTCTCCCTTCCCCTGTTGCTGAGCGCTCAAGAACCACAACAGGTGCTAGACTCACAGACACTCTACACACCAAGGGGAAGGCTGCTTATACCATCCCCTCTCCGACCCACATGCATAGGGCTGGGAACAATCTCACAAGTAATGGAGGAGACAAAGGGGCATGGAAAGGCTTGATAATTAGTCCATCAATAGGTCTGCAACAGATTGCTGAAGGAACACAGTCTTAGGCCATGTCAACACTAGAAAGCTTACCACAGCACCGCTGGACCGATCCAGCTGTGCCCCTGTAAGGTCGCTCGTATGGCTGCTCTATGCCGATGGGAGAGAGTTCTCCCGCCAACTAATAAAACCACCTCAATGAGCAATGCTAGCTATGCCAGCAGGAGCCAACGTAGCACTGGGCACACTACCAGTTATGCCAGCAAATTTATGTTGCTCAGGGGTGTGGGAAGGGAGGGGTTCTCATCCCTGACCAACGTACGTTTTGCCGACATAAGTGGTAGCGTAGACATGGCTTTAGCCTTAGGTTTGTGGGAGACAGTTACTCTCTGTCCTCATATTCCAGC
Source organism: Caretta caretta (assembly GCF_965140235.1). Classification (NCBI taxonomy): domain Eukaryota; kingdom Metazoa; phylum Chordata; order Testudines; family Cheloniidae; genus Caretta; species Caretta caretta. Next base: position 15,562,644 of record NC_134209.1, read on the forward strand.
TCCTTTCTAATGCAGTCACACAGACTCACAGTTATAGCACTCCCTTGCATTCTAGTCCCACTAACCTTTTACTGCTTCCCATGCTCATAGTCTTCTAACGCTCCCTCTGAAGAGAGAAGCAAATTAGAAAAAAACAATGTACAGTAAGTGATTTGATTGTGATGCTCAGTCTCACAATTCTGCATGTAGGGCACCTTTCTGTTTGGTTAGCACTTCCCTGCTAACTTGCTTTAGTGACTGAAGTTAGATAAGTCTCCAAAGAGCAGGGACTCTTATAGTCCTGAACAACAGAATAAGAGCCACTGCCAATACAATGCACAACCCGGAGAAACGTTTATTCAGCCACCCACCCTCCGTAGCCGAAATACTCAACAGTGATGAAACCAGCACCCTATGTTTATGATTAAGGACCTTGCTACTCCTAGTTATTTTTGACACATTTGTTCCAGCGCCCAGGATCAAGTCATCACAAGAACAGAGAGGATCCTTCCACAGCACTTCTGACTAGAAATGGTTTCCTGGCGCATTGTCAAGCTAAGCCATGGATGTAACACACACGGTGTTTTATGTGCCACACTTACAGCAGCGTGTTTTTCTATCACATGGGGGACTTGCATTACTTAGTCTCTTTGGAAATCCTGTTCCCAGATGTTTTGAGCAGGTGACATTTTGGGGTGGGCAAGACAGCAGAAAGTTTGCACCAAAGAATTAACATAGCAGGAAGCACTAACGGGAGCTCTTGCATTGAGTGTTCCACCTTCCTGGATGGGATAAAAGAGCTATAATGGGAATACAGCAGGAAGAGATGTCAGAAGCAATTTCTTTCCAAACAAATGAGGAACAGGCTGAGATTTGCTAGCCATCAGATGCCTTAAGGGGTCTACATCAGTAAACACCAAGCAGAATACATCGGATCATTTCCAAGTTGCCTCAGCATCTGTTTCTTTAACAGCTTGCAAAAACAGAGAAGAAGGAAGAGGGGATTTTCACCCATGTTATCAAGGTGAACAAAGGAAGAGACAGTCAGATCCACCAGTTTTTCAGAGGAGACCTAGAATGAGCACACTGGAAAGACAGAAAAGCCACAAAGTCTCTTGTAAAAGACATAGGCCATACTTAATCAAAGCTGACACAATATCAAGACTTTTCAAGGCTATACCTGCATTAAAAGATAAGTATTCAGATGCTGTCAGATTCTGCAAACATCTCTGGGTGCCACCAGGTAAAGAAGAAGGAAAAAAACCCATCAGCAAAATGTGATTTTTATTCTACTGTGCATGATGCCAGACAACCCTGTCTTTGCACTCTGCTGCTGGAGGTTCCCAGGGACAAGAAATTACCCAATACCTTAGTTCCAGAATACCACCTGCAAGGGAAGAGCCTCACAAAGGTTGACAACCAGGAGAAAGTTAGAAAGGGAAAAAGACTGAGAACCCAAAGCAAAAGTGAATGAAAAGCGAGACAGGGCCAAATTCAGCGCTCTCTCACAGACCTTCATCCTGCTTCATTTCATCAGGGTTGAAATCGTGTGTCTGAAAGCAGGATCTATCCCACGGACTCCAATCATTTGCTGAGAAAGTGTATGTTGAGATGGGTAACTCCCATGAAGACTGAGCACAGTTTGATGTAACTCTTGGCGCGTCCTTTGACAAAAGTCAATATGAGCACCAGAAGCCATCTTCTGTCTAAGCCATCCTCTCTCCCAAACACATTTTACTAACCTTCTGGTGCTCACTGATTACCGGGAAGCATTAACAAGGTATTGTTTCAATGCCAGTTTTGAAATCAAGAACTACATGTGCACACTTTTAAACACACATTGTTAAAGAGACTATTCAGTTAATATTATTGTTTCAGGTGCTCTGTGCCAGGTAATAACCTGGAGGGACTCAGAGGAACAGCCGTGTTAGTCTGTATTCGCAAAAAGAAAAGGAGTACTTGTGGCACCTTAGAGACTAACCAATTTATTTGAGCATGAGCTTTCGTGAGCCACAGCTCACTTCATCAGATGTTTACCGTGGAAACTGCAGCAGACTTTATATACACACAGAAATCATGAAACAATACCTCCTCCCACCCCACTGTCCTGCTGGTAATAGCTTATCTAAAGTGATCAACAGGTGGGCCATTTCCAGCACAAATCCAGGTTTTCTCACCCTCCACCCCCCCACACAAATTCACTCTCCTGCTGGTGCTAGCCCATCCAAAGTGACAACTCTTTACATAATCTTTACATAATCAAGCCCGACTTGATTATGTAAAGAGTTGTCACTTTGGATGGGCTAGCACCAGCAGGAGAGTGAATTTGTGTGGGGGGGTGGAGGGTGAGAAAACCTGGATTTGTGCTGGAAATGGCCCACCTGTTGATCACTTTAGATAAGCTATTACCAGCAGGACAGTGGGGTGGGAGGAGGTATTGTTTCATGATTTCTGTGTGTATATAAAGTCTGCTGCAGTTTCCACGGTAAACATCTGATGAAGTGAGCTGTGGCTCACGAAAGCTCATGCTCAAATAAATTGGTTAGTCTCTAAGGTGCCACAAGTACTCCTTTTCTTTCTGGAGGGACTCAGTGTTTCTAAAGCTAAACTGGCTCTTAATTAAGAGAACTATTTACAGGGGTGCTGCAGCTGCAGCTAGTTTTCCAGCCATGTGCACACAGACTGACTTCCTGGTGCCTCATCCAAACGCTTCCCTCCTGCAACCACTGTCCCTCCCTCCAAGAACTCCCATTAACTTTGATGGCTGGATTAGACACAGAGCTGTTTAGCCAAAAGATGGGATCTTAAAGTTGAGGTTGAATTTTTATTACAAGTGATGCTGAAAGAAGAGATTCTCATTTCCATAGGTTTGACTTTTGCCATCCAAAGAGAACCATGTGGTAGTGGTTTGTGGGAAGTACCTGATGATCTTTATGTTCCATCTCCCTTTTCCCAAGAAGCAGCATTTTGTTTTCAGAAGTCTATTGTTTGTTACTCAAAAAAGGATCAACTAGATTGTAGAGTGTAATTCATGTACTTCATAAACATTTGCATTTTCTATTTCCACAAAAGGCTGAAATGCTGGATTCACACACTTGCTGGGGAGTATTCAGCGGGCTTTAAATTAGACTCATTGCTGATACTTAGATGTTACACTTACTACATTGTCACCTGTTAAATAGGAAGAAGGTACTTGTGCCGCTCAGACCATCCTCTGAGTCTCTTTCCTGCTTGTGGATTTGGAAAACTGATCACTTCTTTGCATGCAGCAGGATCATCTAAATAAACTGGGGAGGGGCCTCACCTATACTTTAAAAAACTATCATTTTTAAAAATATTCTTTGTTTGTCTCTTCCATATTTCCTGTATCTATAAAAAATATTCACATACCAGCTCGAAATCTTTAAGTGAAACCATCAATTCACTTCATGTTGTTTATAAAATATAGAAGAACTGTAAAGTGTTGTCTCAGATTCTCTGTGTGCCATCTTTCCACTAGGGAGCTGTTTACATTTCCCTGATTCTCAGAACAGGCCTATACCCATCCTCGTCGCTCGGGAATTACAATACTTATAAATACAAATTTGAAAAGAAAACAAAATAAAATAAAGTAATTATCTTTTTTAAATATTCTAATGTCTAAAGAAAACAATAATGTATTCATGTATAAATAAAACATGATATTAGTCTATGGGAGCTTTAAAGCTCAACAATAAGATGAGATTTCTTGACGCAGATCCACACAGTAGCTGTTGGCAGGGCATGTCCTGTGTTTTGCTCAGCTGTTTTATTATCTCCTCCTTAAATATGTATGCCCTGCAGTCAAGGGCCATATGGCTACTAGTCCTTCCCAACCTGGGGCATACTGCTCCATCACTTGCTGCTGATCTCTCCAGTGTCGGCATACAGTATGTTCCGGAGAGTGCATACTGATTACATCAGAGGATTGATGACACTGTCTTGGTGTTCTTTGCACTGACGCAATGAGAGCTTGTCGTTAGTGACATTTTATACCCTAGCCTTACAAAAACCACAGAAGCCAGAGCCTGCGGTAAGCTGCAGCCTGCTGCTGTCTGTTCTTCTCCCTGCAGGCTGGAGCCCCGCCTTCCAAAATGGAGACCGGCAATTGGTCTCTACAGCCACATCCACATCCTTACACAAGGAAAGCTGCTCCGCACACCTGTAGGCTGAGAAAAATCATTGTCACTACTGTATGAAAGGAGAGGTTCCACCTGGAAGCATATACAGACTTTGTGTCAGGAGGGGCCTTTGTGAAGGCTTTGCCGCACTGTCTTGAAAGCTTTGGCATGGAAGTCCTTATAACTAGCCTGTTTCCAAAACACGTTAATCCTCAACTAGAGTTTACTTTCACTGGTGATGCACATCAGAGGAACATACGACTGGACGGGACCTCCTGGGTCACTGAGTCCAGTCCTCTGCTGTCTTGGGCAACTCTGTCATGCAATCCGGTTCATAAACTCATCAAGCTCCATTTTAAGACTAGGTCGGTTGTTTGTCCCCTCTCTTCCTATAGGAATGCTGTTCCCAAACCTCACCCCTCTGATGGTATAGAAGACTGGTCTTACCACTGGTGTACTGCCTTGCGACTGGGTATGTATAGCACAGGGATGCTCAACCTATGGTCCGTGGGCCATACATGATCCACCAGAGCATATCATAAGCCTGGGCGGCAGGGCTTGGGCGGTCAGCCCCGGGCAGCTCTTTATTTGTGATTTGAAAGAGGGTGATGTGTTCTTTGCTGTTTTTTCCCCCCTGATTTCTATAATTCTGATACACATTTTATGCACTGATTTCTTTCTTTGTTTTTAAATAGACAATACTATACAAAGAAATCACATATCTAAATAGAGATGAACCAAGCTGAACTTAAAATATAAATCAGTGCTCATGACTTTAAATCTCGCTACAATATGTAGAATCTGTTTGGCCCAGACAAGGTTGTGCTTAGGTCTATGTTGCCCTCTTGTGTAATAAGGTTGGGCACCACTGGTGTAGCAAATTCTCCTCCTCTAGTACTCTCTGCTGTCACCACATTGTCCCTGTGGTGGTCTGCCTTGTCTCATTGCTCTGGCCAGGTCATGTTTAGTCCCCGCCCCTTCCAAGGTAACAGAGGCCAATAAACGCAACTCATCACAACTCTTTGACCCTACCAGAGCTCACCCAGCCACAGACTAGTTCTTCTCCCCCTTGTGTTGGGTGTTTCCGCCCCACCTTTCCCAGTGGACTGGTAAGAGAACACGGGCACTTCCACTCCTCTGGGCTCCAGGCCAGTGACCCCATGATGAGCAGCTAAGTTCTGCTCACCCAAGATCCTCCCTGGACTTTTTCTACTTTGGTCTTTCTTCAAGCCCTTTTCCTCAGTTCCTCCATAGGCTTACTGTACATCTGCCTGGCTCCAGGCCTTTCTCCCTGCTCTCTAGTGACCAAAGAGGGACAGCAGAGTTCTTCCCCTCTCTCCCTGCATCCCCCGCACTCATCTGGAGTTCCTCCCCTTATGCGCCCACTCAGCTGGGCCTCATCTTCACTTGGGTCAGACCATCGTTCTGGTGCAGCCAGGGGCATTAATTGTTCCCTGTTTCTAGTTAACCCTTTCACCACCTGTGTGGAGTACATACCCCATCCCAGATTATTAGAAACCTTCCAATTTCCAGCCTAAATTAATTCATGGCCAATTTATACCCATCTGTTCTTGTGCCCACATTATCATACAGGTTTCAGAGGAACAGCCGTGTTAGTCTGTATTCGCAAAAAGAAAAGGAGTACTTGTGGCACCTTAGAGACTAACCAATTTATTTGAGCATGAGCTTTCGTGAGCTACAGCTCACTTCATCAGATGTTTACCGTGGAAACTGCAGCAGACTTTATATACACACAGAGAATATGAAACAATACCTCCTCCCACCCCACTGTCCTGCTGGTAATAGCTTATCTAAAGTGATCAACAGGTGGGCCATTTCTAGCACAAATCCAGGTTTTCTCACCCTCCACCCCCCACACAAATTCACTCTCCTGCTGGTGCTAGCCCATCCAAAGTGACAACTCTTTACATAATCAAGTAGGGCTATTTCCTGCATAGATCAAGGTTTTCTCACATCCCCCCCACCCCCATACACACACAAACTCACTCTCCTGCAGGTAATAGCTCATCTAAACTGACCACTCTCCAAGTTTAAATCCAAGTTAAACCAGAATATCGGGGGGGGGGGGGTAGGAAAAAACAAGAAGAAACAGGCTACCTTGCATAATGACTTAGCCACTCCCAGTCTCTATTTAAGCCTAAATTAATAGTATCCAATTTGCAAATGAATTCCAATTCAGCAGTTTCTCGCTGGAGTCTGGATTTGAAGTTTTTTTGTTTTAAGATAGCGACCTTCATGTCTGTGATTGCATGACCAGAGAGATTGAAGTGTTCTCCGACTGGTTTATGAATGTTATAATTCTTGACATCTGATTTGTGTCCATTTATTCTTTTACGTAGAGACTGTCCAGTTTGACCAATGTACATGGCAGAGGGGCATTGCTGGCACATGATGGCATATATCACATTGGTGGATGTGCAGGTGAACGAGCCTCTGATAGTGTGGCTGATGTTATTAGGCCCTGTGATGGTGTCCCCTGAATAGATATGTGGGCACAATTGGCAACGGGCTTTGTTGCAAGGATAAGTTCCTGGGTTAGTGGTTCTGTTGTGTGGTATGTGGTTGTTGGTGAGTATTTGCTTCAGGTTGCGGGGCTGTCTGTAGGCAAGGACTGGCCTGTCTCCCAAGACTTGTGAGAGTGTTGGGTCATCCTTTAGGATAGGTTGTAGATCCTTAATAATGCGTTGGAGGGGTTTTAGTTGGGGGCTGAAGGTGACCGCTAGTGGCGTTCTGTTATTTTCTTTGTTAGGCCTGTCCTGTAGTAGGTAACTTCTGGGAACTCTTCTGGCTCTATCAATCTGTTTCTTTACTTCTGCGGGTGGGTATTGTAGTTGTAAGAAAGCTTGACAGAGATCTTGTAGGTGTTTGTCTCTGTCTGAGGGGTTGGAGCAAATGCGGTTGTATCGCAGAGCTTGGCTGTAGACGATGGATCGTGTGGTGTGGTCAGGGTGAAAGCTGGAGGCATGCAGGTAGGAATAGCGGTCAGTAGTCATACACTAATTGATGATGCAGTTCATATATAATCACAGAAGTAGTCATGACTATCATTTCTGTCTAAGAACACGTATATGTTCTTTATACACAGGGACATGACCATATTATAAACACGTAACAGTGGTTTACACTAAAAGAGAGACTTAATATACTGCTTGTTACCTTTGTTTTTGCAGTTTGTCTTTCAAATGAGAGGATGAACTATGATCCATGGTCTGTCCTTCCACTTGCTTCTAGACTTTTTTCCCTTAGTGGTGAGCTTGTTAAAGCCGTGAACTGTCAGACTCAATTATTCACAATGCATCTTAATAGGCTTTGTAGTTTTTCTTAAAAGAGAAAAGAAACAAAAAAAATCGCCACTGAGTCAATTGTCCTCTCTTGAAAATTGGTTTTGTGGAATTCATCTCTCCCCAGGAGATTTGAGGCACTCCTGGAAATGCTGAATAATTGACAAATGTTTTCTCTTGGGACAACACTAAAATGAAAGAAAATAATGCTGTAATCCCTGCACAAAAACAAACTTCAGTCACCACCTTTGGTGTAAGAGGCTCATGTGTCACTTTAAGATCCAGTTTGATATCCTTTTCTATCGCATTGCCATTTTGTGTTAGTGCTAAGAACTGGCTGTGGCCTCTCCAGAGCTCATGGACTAAGCAGGCTGAGAAGCCCGAGAAGCCTCCAAGAAAAGTCCCAGGTGATATAGAAAGTGGTGCTCATGGTTTACTAGCTGCTACTTTCCTCATTAACAGTGTGTCTACACTGCACATATCTTACGATGGCATGTAGAGTACATACACTGCATGCCCCCCAGCACAGCTATAAAAAGTAGTGTAGACAGTTATGCACTGCTTTAGGCACATATGGTAAAGACACAGCTGAACCTTTGCAATATGTTCTCTACACACTTAATCTGTGCTTCCCCCATCTACACGACTGTTTTTAGCAGCATAATGTCCTGTTGCAGGAATCTTTCCCCCCTGCTGGGAAAGGCTCCAGCAACAGGAGACTGCTCGCGCCTTTCCCCACTGCCTCCCTTGCCAGCATAGGCGCTGACTCTGTGGGTGCTCTGGGGCTGGAGCACCCATGGGGGAAAATGGTGGGTGCTGAGCACCCACTGGCAGCCCCCCTATCAGCACCTCCCCCTCCCTCCCCGCACCTCCCGCCCATCACAATCACCTGTTTTGCACCATGCAGGAGTTGGGGGGTTTGGGGGGCTGAGCGAGGACACAGTGCACTCAGGGAAGGGGGCGGAAAGAGGCGGGGCAGGGATGTGGCAGTGAGGTGGACTGGAGGCAGGGCCCGGGGTCAAGCACCCCCCAGCACAATGAAAAGTCGGCGCCTGTGCTCCGCAGAGCCTTTCACTGATGGGTGGTAGCTACCCACTACAGTGTGGATGCAGCCTGCTTCTCACCGTGACCTGTAGCTACACATACCCTACACGCAACTCCCAGTGATGTGCAATGTAAACATAGCCTAAGATTCTATGGTATGAATACACAGCGTGATACCAGGTACCACTGTGCTGACCGGCAAGCCACTGTTGGATGGCAGGTATAACCAAGGTCCTGACTGCTGGTGGGTAGGAATGATATCATGGCAATTTGGTTTGGGCTTTTAAAACAAGACTGAGGTAGAGATGATTAACTTTACTATAAAAGAAATATTTTTTTCAATGAAAAATGGCTTTTTGAACAAAAAATATATATCTTTTTAATCTTTGAAATTTTTGACAAAAAACAAAACCAAAAAATGTTCAGTACCATTTTGGGGTTTTGGTCAAATTATTCTGCTATCAGTTTTGCTTTTTAACTGAAAACCCATATTTTCCACAGAAATTTTTTTAAAAATCCCACATTTTTCAACCATCTCTACTGTGCAAGCCCTAAAGGCCCCAATGCTGCAACTAGATCTGTTAACCCAGACCAGCAGGGCTCCCCTAGGACACAGGAAGTCAAAGGCAGTCTGTATGGGCTCACGGTGTCTATAACCAGCAGGTCGGATAAGATTAGGGTCTAACTAAGCAACAAGATAGCACAAGACTAGTATCATATTTAAAACTGAAGCATTGTTTTCTGAAATAGCATGGCTGAGTTGTTAAGCTATTAGCCATGTGCTTCCGTATAAGGGCATCAAAACACTTGGTTTTAACAAATTTAAACAGACACTACAAAGATGACATTTATTTTATCAACATAAAAACATCTCATTTGAAAAATATTAGATTATTAGAACAGGAACATACCACTTTTTTTCGTGTTACAGTTCTCAGTATAATAAGAAAAATGCTTTTTTTCATAACTACCAATGTACTCGATATTGTAATTTTATCATGTCAGATTGTACCAATTATGGAGACTCGTTCAGTATTTCTTATTCAAGTGAAGCTTCCACTGAAGTTAAGAGAAGCTTTGTCTGATATGTCAGTATTAGAACTCGGTACGCAATGTTGTTGTAGATGTGTTGGTCCCAGGATATTAGAGAGACAGCATGGGGGAGGTAATCTTTTATTGGACCAGGTTCTGTTAGTGAGAGAGACAAGCTTTCGAGGTCCACCGAGTTCTTCTTCAGGTCTGGGAAATGTACTCAGAGCTAAATACAAATTGGAACAGATTATTTAGCATAAGTAGTTAATACAATTTTCAAGGGACCATTCAAGGTGAAGTGGTCAGTTAACTCCTCTCCAGTCATAGGGGGAAAGGAGAAAAAGCAACCACTATCTGACCTCAGTCCTCATCCTGAAAGGAAACCTGCACAACATCTACAAGAGACCATCCTAGAAGTTTAAATTCATAACTTTGCTAGACACTAAAAATCATGGATTGAATAGACACACTTGGATTTATGTCTTATTTCAACAGTCTGTAATGCATTTAACCACCCCTTGCCTGCCACAGCTCTTTCCCCGCCCCCTTTCACCCCCTATGATTGAAGAGATGGGAATGGGTCAATTCACCTTGAATGGTCCCTTTAAATGTGTTAACTACTTATGCTAAACAATCTGTTCCACCTTGCACTGAGCTGTGACACTGAGAACCTTTCCCGGACCTGAAGAAGAGCTCTGTAACGAAAAAAATTGTCTTTCACCAACCGATGTTGGTCCAATAAAAGATATTGCCTCACTCACCTTGTCTCCGTAGTATTAAGGCCTTGTCTACACTACAGTTTTGTCAACAAAAGTCAGGTTTCATCAACAAAACAGAAGAGGTATACACACAACAATGCTCCTCCCACCAATTTAACTCCCATGCTACACCAACATAATAAAACCACCAGAACAAGCAACATAGAGCTTTTTGCAACAAAGTTAGAGCAACACAGTGTCAGTGGTAGACATTGTGCTTGCTTATGTCACCCTAAGTAGCTTCCAGGAGGTGTCCCACAACGCCCATCATGACTGTTCTGGTCAGCAGTTTAAACTCTGCTGGCCTGCAGCCAAGTACACAGACACACGCCCTCCTTTAAAGCCCCAGGAATTTTTGAAATTCCATTTTTGCTCGGCTTGGATGCTCACATTGCATCTTCCCAGCTGACCATGCTGGCTTTCTGCAGCCAACAGGCTCCCGTATGGAGTACACAGGAGTTTCTGGATCTGTTGGATCTGTGGGGATCTGTGCAGTCGCAGCTCCAATCCAGCCACAGGAACTTTGATACCTACGAGCAGATTGTTCATGCCCTGGATAAGAAGGGGCATGAAAGGGACACACAGAAGTGCTGTGCTAAGATAAAGGAGCTGAGGCAGGTCTACCAGAAGGCAAGGGAGGCCAACCGTCGCTCTGGTGCAGCACCAAAACCATGCCGCTTCTACAAGGAGCTGCACACCATCCTCAGCAGTGACCCCACCTTCACTGCTAAGAGCCCCCGGATACTTCAGGGGGACTGGAGGCAGCAGCCAGCTGAGTCAACCCTAAGGACAAAGTGGTGAATGAGGAGGTCGAATTGGAGGAGGAGGTGGGACAAGCAACAAGGTCATCCAGTCCCAGCAGTCCAGCTCTGGCATGCCTGAACCAAGAGAGGGGCGCTCCAGTAAGTACTCATTTTGCTTTGATACTGCACAGTTACATGAAGTAGAGGTGTCCTATGGTTTGTTACATGGTACACATGGAGAAGGGATTGAAATTAACAACTAGGTACTGTTTGCATCTGCTTCACATTCCCCTGTGGTGGCCCTGAGGAAAACTTTGTTGATCTCCTGGAAATCCTCCACAGAGATCACTAGGAAACTTTCCTGAAGAGACTCTGCAATTCTCTGCTGAAGGTTCCTTGGCAGAGCTGCCTTGTTTCTTCCCCCATTGTAGGAAACTTTGCCGCACCAATCGGCAATTACTGCTGGAGGAACCAAAACAGCACACAAGCAAGCAGCATACGGACCGGTCTGAAGCCGCTCGCATGTGGGAGAGGCACACTTGCATCTTCGATTACCCTCAATAGTGTGATTTCAGATTTGATCACCCCCCATCTGTGGAAACTGGTGTCAGTATTCAGAATAATGTCCCCACACATTTATACTGATATCCTTCTGAAACCTCCCAGGCTCTTCATCCCATCTTGCACCTTCTCCCCCTCCCCAGCCTGAACTCACCATGTTTAGTGCAGTGGCCATGCTGCGTGCTTGCCAAGGGAAAGTGAGAGAGAGGTATATGTGACTTTTATGATTCAAGACTGTGAGTGCACGCAGAATACTGACTCTGTGTATTGTTTCTTTTGGTTCTACAGATGTGCCCTGGAGGGCCAGCTCCTACACACCTCCGTCAGATAAGGAGGCAAACGAGGAGGAGTAAGGAGGACATGTTTCAGGAACTGCTGTAATCATTAGATCAGGCCAATAGTGAGCACAGAGCATGGAGAGAGAGACAATAAATGAGAAACTACAAATGGATAGCCAGGAGAGGAGACAGGCTCAGGAGCAGATAACAAAACTCATGGAGGACCAAACAGAGATTGGGCTGCAGGTAGAACATATGTGCACTCAACTCTCCCTGCAGCCCACACAGAACTTCCTTCCTTGCCCTCCCCAAACTCCCCACACACATTCCTCTCACATTCCTGGCCCATTACAGTACCCCTTGCAATCCACACCTAGGGACATTTTCCATAACAACAGCTGGACTTACACTCAGCTGTGAGATCCTCACTTCAGAGAGTACAGCTCACTGTCATGTTCCTTGTAAGAAATGTTAATCTGTGTATTGCTGTTTAATAAAAAGTGAGTCTCATAAAGACAGCAATTCTTTATTTGTGACCTACACAGGATGGTGGCAACAGAAATTCAACCACAGTGGCAATCACCACATTTTCAGATTATAATTAATGCTCAGACAGGAATCATTACAGGGGTCATTCAAGGTGGCGAGTAAATAATGCCTGGCTTACTTCAATACAGAGAGTCGCAATACTGGGGCTCATTGTCAAAATGGTGCTTCAGAGCCTCCCTGATTCAAAAAGCCCCCTGTTGAGCCTCTCTAATAGCACTGGTGTCTGGTTGCTCAAAGTCAGCCGCCAGGAAATCCATCTCAATGTTCAATCCCTGAGAAAACTTTTCCCCCTTGGCTTCACAAATGTTTTGCAGAGCACAGCAGACTGCTATGACCATGGGAATACTTTCCTCATTAATGTCTAACCTGCCAAAAAGGCAGCACCAGCAACCCTTTAATCTGCCAAACCCACATTCTACAGTCATTCTGCACTTGCTGAGCCTGTTGGTGAAGTGCTCATTGCTGCTGTCAATGTTTCCAGTGTACGGCTTCATGAGCCACAGGAGTAAGGGGTTGATCGCCCAGGATCACTATGGGTATTTCCTCATTCCCTGTTAGAATCTTCTGGTCTGGAAAGAAAGTCCCTGAATGCAGCTTTCTATACAGGCTGAAGATGTGTGCATTATGTATCTTATCTGATCACCCCGCGTTGATGTCAGTGAAACAACCCTGCAATACCACAAAGAAGTAGTCCTTTCTCTTGATGTGGCTCTGTTGCAAGATGGTCTGGGGCCAAAATTGGGATATGTGTGCCATCTATCATCCCACTGCAGTTAGGGAGTTCCATTGCCACAAAGCCATCCATTATTTCCCATACATTGCCCAGAGTCACAGTCCTTTCTGGCAAGAGGCGATTAATGGCCCTGTATACTTGCATCACCGCAACTTCAGCAGTGAACTTCCCAACTCCAAACTGATTCACAACGGACTGGTAGCAGTCTGGAGTTGCCAGCTTCCACACAGCAATTTCCTCTTGCTTTTCCACAGTTAGGGCAGTTCTCATTTTTGTGTCCTTGTGCCGCAAGGCGGGGGCGAGCTCTACACACAGTTGCCGGAAGGTTGCTTTGCGCATCCGAAAGATCTGCAGCCACTCCTCATCGTCCCTGACCTGCATCACAATCCAATCCCACACTCAGTGCTTGTTTCCCCGAGTCCAGTCATGATGGTCCACCATGTGAAGCTGCTCCATGAATGCCAACATCAATTTTAAATTGTTTCTTTCCATGGCACACAGCAGGACAGGCAGCAGAGATTACTGTTCAGATCCTCAGATCATGAAATACTACAGGATCAGCTGTGTTGTGTTCATAATGCTCACCCCAAGACTGGTGAGCAGTGCAGGATTCATGCTTTCAGGCAGAGATGGCAGGAGCAAAGTTTACAGGGGTGGTTGAAAAATGGCACGAAATGCAGTCAGAAGCCATTGGAATTATGGGATGAAGAAAACTGCATCATGGAGAGGGATCCCACCCCCATGATGCACCTTGATCCATTTCCAGAACTCCTAGCAGGAGAAAGTGGCAATTTGCACAGTGGGATAGCTACCCACAATGCCCTGCTCTTTCTGTCAGTACTAGAGCACCAACTGTGGATGCATTCTGCTGACACAAGGAGCGTTGTGTAAACATTCAAGTGATGTAATTACAGTGGTTTATGATCGTTGACTTAACTTAACTCTGTAGTGTAGACATGGCCTAAGTGAGCATTCTTAAGATTCAAATGACTATTCACAGAAAATATTTTAATAAAGTGTGTTTTAACCACATTTGCACCCCATTTGTGTTTGCTTTCCATGCGCAGTTGATTATTACCTGTACTACAATTGCACTTAAGAGTCATGGAAGAGGACCCCATTGTGCAAGGTGCTGTACAGATAGTCTTTTGCATGAATGTTTGCAGAAAATAAAATTACAAAGTTACATGGATGAGTATTTGCAAAAAAAAAAAAAAGGGAAAAAAGCACCACAATTTTTTGCATTTGCATGTACCAGAATGCTGTCAACTTATCAGTCAGGGAACAGAAACAGCACAATGTGATTCAGCTAAACCAATCACAGTCAGGCCAGTAGACAATCCTGAACACATCCATTCCTGCATGCAGTCCATTTGGAGTCAAAGGAAGTGCATGTGGCATGTTCACAGGCTCAGCCCCACCATAATTCAAACCACAAGTATGGAACACTCAGAACCATGTGAACAATCTACAGAGCTTTAAATAAGGCATCAGAAATTTAATCAGAGGAGTTCTCATGATGAATACATTTGAGGAAATCATCCTTGTAGACACTTCACGAGCATAAAGAGACTAAATACATCTAATAAGTTTTTGGTTGTGAATGATTTGCTTTGTTCTAGCAATTATTTTCACTATATAATCTCTTATTCTCTTTCCTCTTATCTTTCCTTTAATGTTACTTGGTGTCTCCCATTTGTGTCAAGTATCAGAGGGGTAGATGTGTCAGTCTGCATCTGTAAAAGCGGCAAAGAGTCCCGAGGCACCTTATAGACTAACAGACGTATTGGAGCATAAGCTTTCATGGGTGAATACCCACTTCGTCGGATCCATTTGAGTGTCTTTCTCACTGTTTTATGTTCATGGTAAATCAATACAAATATTCAGACACTTAAACATCTCATTAAAATCTGCTTGGGGTTTTCTCTACCCAGGCTCAATAGCACCAATCTGTTCAATAGCTCATAATATGAAAGCTTCATCAAACTTCTAACTATTGTTAACTTATTGCTGTGGACTGTTTCCAGGCTCTGCTATATTGTTAGAGTCACAGGAGGGATTTTGCCCCCCAGCCGAGACTAAGCAGCCGAGACTCCTTGGAAAGAAAAGCCACTGGAGAGAGAGATATCAGATCCTGTGGTAGGTCCTCCTGGCACAGGGGGAAGAGAAGAAGAATGGGAAAGACCCCTGGGCCCCTGCAGAAAAGCAGGAAAGGGAGCAGAATATGAATGTGGAACTTACCTAGAACTGTTGCATTGTGTTTAAAGAAAAAAATATGCTCTGCAGGAAGGGCTGGAAAAGCCTCTGGGCGTGGTATTAATCTTTCCCGGGCTGGGGCAACAGGTCAGCTGCCCTACGTTTAGGTTAGGGAAGCAAAACTTACAATAATACCCTCAATTAGGTCATGCTATCACTTTAATTGTCCTACCAATGTCTGTGCTCTCAGTCGCTTCCTGCCGTACGAAAAGCGTTCTTTAACCAGTGTTGTACGTAGGACAGAGAGCTTCATTGAGTCACCTGGAAAGAGAGTGCAATTTGGAGACAGCATTTACATGCTTATGAACATTATTTGTTTCATCTTGTTTGTGAGATATATACCCATTTCCTAGAATATTTAGGACATCCATGTCCAATTTATGACAATTATAATCACAGGGTGCCACAACCTTCACAGTGATTAAAAGGGATTTAAAAAAAAAAAATTAAGCGATTGGAGCAGCTCATCCAAATGGGAGAAGGTGGTGAATGAGCACAACAGGGTGAGGGTCACAGGGGAGGTCTTTAATGGATCCAGGACCTATACCACTAAGTGCTTTGAGGGAGAATTTCCACGGCACACAATGGGGCTAGATGCCCAGCTCCCATTGACTTTAATTGTGAGCCCAAATTTGCCTTTAAAAAGCTGCCCTTTAAAATAAGCCTGCCACTTCATAGGCAACCATTGAAATGAATCCATAGCGGACACAGCAGGATGATCGCTGCTCACAGCAGGTGATGTTAAGGAAGGCGTCTGAAGGACTGATGGCGGTTGTGATTGATGGGCAGAGTGTCTTAATGGGAGCTGCACACAGCCTTTAGCTACCGCTCTTGGTGACTCATCCTGGATGTTGTTTTCATCTGTGGAGGCCTAAGAGGTTGCGAACTTTCCTTGAGGACACGACTCTCAGCCCAGTCCTTCGTGAACTGCTCCTTTGCCATATGTAGGATGGCCTGCTGCTACATGCCAGTGCAGCACGGGGCAGCTCACGCCGGTGGTGGAACTGGTCAGCATGAGTATTGCAGCTGTGCTCCATGGGCTGGAGAGACCCTACTGTCGTATCATAAATTTACAGGTGATCGTGCCTTGGTGCTGGAGGGTATGTAGTTTGACAGATGCCTGAGTCCAAGTCTGCCCTCCTCCAAACAAACCTTAATACTGCTCTTTAAAGGTTTTTTTCCCCCATGTATTACTATTGTTGCCATTCACATCCACTCCTGTTCTCATGCCATAACTCCCTCTTCAGTTTGTTCCTTTTTAATTTATTTTGTTTTGATTGGGGAAAGTTTCATTGTTATTTTGGTAGAGACAATTGGACCCTTTATATTGCTGCTGCTAATAGTAAATAAATAAATAAATAGAAATAATAGCAATAATAATCATTAATAAACATGTGGCCCTCTACAAGTGGAGCCAGGAGGAGAAGTGATGCAGTAGCAGGGCTAGATTGGGCATAATGTCCATGGAGACCATAATGTGCTCAAGAATGCTGGCAGGAGAGCCCTCAGTGACCCTCTTTTCCCTTGTTCTACAGAGACTGGCTGCTCTCTCCTCCGAGCCGTTCTCCAGCCTGCAGCCAAAAGGTCTGGTGCACAAGGAGGCAGGTCAATGGCCCCCAAAGCAGCTAGATTAGCACTACCCGCCATGCTGGCCGTTCTTGCCCCTGGGAACCCAGCCATGCAACGTGTGGGTGTACCTCTCCTAATTCCATATTTTGGCTCTTCCTGTGCAGAGCTAACATGAGAGTGCTGATCACCTATGTGATCCTCTCTGAGCACGAACTGGCTCTACAGATACTATAACAGAAGCTGTTGCCATCATCAGCATGAATTGGGCACTGTCTCTGTTGAAGAACTAGTTGGTGTGGGCTTCACTGGCACCATCTTGCATGCTCATGATAAGCTGATACAATCTGGTTTGTATTATCATTGTATGTATAAGAGTCAGCATCTAAATACAAGGCTAAAGCAGCAGCACTTAAGGCATGAATTAAACTCCCAAATGGAAATTTAGAATCAAGGTTTTCACTCTGTCCTTAGTTAATCCTGCTGTTGTTAGGCACAGATGAGTCTCCCATCAGTGTGTTACAATCTTCTAGCAAGAAGGTAAGTGAGGGCAAGCCCGTTTGTCTTGACTCTGAATTAATATCCTTGGTGTTACTTTAATGTTAGCCCTCGGGTATAGTAATTTTACAGAGCCATGAATATTGGTAATAGAATACCGCTTTCTACACTATAATGTTAAAGGACATCCTCTACTGGATGTACAACACTAGGTTCCTATAGCCCTTCCAGAAACTCTGAGGCAAAAATACAGTGTGCTATACTCAGGCTAGTAAGTGTTTACAGTACAGGTAACCCTGTTTACCAGTGAGGACAACGGATGGTGGGAACTATATCTGGGGGTGCAGAGATACACCCATGTATCCTTCCCCTAGGGGACAAGCAGCAGTGCTGGCTGTTTAATGCTGGGAGAAACAATTTGGGTGAGCTAACCTTCTTGAGACAGGAGAATGTCTCATGAGTTAAGTTTAGGGCACTCTCCTAGGACTTGGGAGACCTGGTTTCAAGCCCCTGCTCTGTCACAGACTTCCTGTGTCACCTTGTCGAGTCACTTAGTCCTTTTGTCTCAGTTCCCCCCTCTAAGATGGGGATAAAAGCACTTTCCTACTTCATGGTGGTGCTCTGAGGTTAAAGATTGTAAGATCTTGGCAGAAGTTTAAACTAGAGGACCCTTGCAGTCCCTTCTAACCCTATGATTCTAAGATGCTCAGATACTGGTGTAATAGGGGCCATATAAACAGACAGCAAGAAATTTATTAGCAGGCTAACTGAATGGTTTGTACGCATCTGATGGTTTCTGACCAGTTGCAATATGGAAACACTTCATCCCAATATCTCCATATTGTTTTAGGCACTGCTAAAGCAATTGGGTTTAGGTTCATAAATTTCACTGTGATTATATAGGTATATAGCTATATAAAAGAAAACAATTAAAGGATCAGATTTCTCTGTCCTTTCTTGTGCTGAGCAGCACTTCACTCTGCAAGCAGTTCTGCTGCTGTCAAAGGGCCTCCTCGGAATAAATGTTACTCATTCTGAGAAACGATGGCAGAATCTGTCAGTTTGGGTTTTAGGCTCAAGATTTTCAATGCCATCTATGGAAAGCCAATTCCCACTAATTTTAAAGACAATGTATGTCCAGCTGCTTTTGGCAGCTTTGAAATCATGAAGAGGAGTTAGGTATAGGAAGTGGTCCATGAGAAGTCCTCTCTGTTAAGCTATGGTCTGCTCTAAACATCCACACACACCACGAACTCTTGCTCTCTTGTTTTCAGTATAGATATGGGTATTGTGAAGTCCTGAGTTCTAATCCTAGTTCTGGCACTGACTCTTTCTTTGGCTTGGGGCAAGATGCCAAGCCCAAAGCATGTCTGGTTTCTGTGGATCCATATGTAGGCAGGGGTAAAGGCACAAAAACTTCCGAATCCTGTGCTGAGGGTCAGCCAAGGTATGCTCTGGGCTCATGCTGGCAAATCAAAGGAAGTGGGATCCTGGACAGTGCGTAATGGAGGCTGGGGCTGGGCCTCCCGAAACCTCTGCTAATGCTCCCTGCCACAGCCCTGGGGCCAGGCCATGGCGGGACTCAAAGTTCCTCTGGCTGGCCCGGGGCTCAGGGCTGCTCCAGGCACCGCCGGGCTGGGGCTCGGAGCTGCGCCAGGTGCCGGCCGGAGTTCTGAGCTGCACTGGTGGGCCGGCTGGTGAGAGCTGGGGGCCAGGGCCTCAGGCAGAAGAGGTGAGGCAGGGAGCTAGCCTCCCCGAACAGGGGGCCCACGCGCCACCCAGGAGCAGGATGAAGCTGAAATGAGACAGCCAGTGGAACTCAACCCTTTCAAAGAGTAGAGGTGGTTCTGCTCCAGGGTACACTCTCACTGTAATGACCCACTTCTCCACAAAGCACTGAGCTGTAGGTACTACCTACACTTTCATCCCTCTGCCTTAGTTGTCCCATCTGCAACATGGGGTTGTTAGCCGCTGCCTGCCTCACAGGGATGCTATGCAGATTAGATCATGTTTGTCAGATCCCTTTGAATGACCTAATGTGCTATGTAAGTGCTAAGCAATATCATTATCCAACCAAAACGCCCTTATGAAGCATTAAAAGTGGCTACCTACCACCTTATACTTCTGTTTAAAAGAACTACTATTTTAAAATTGCCATCATCCCCAATTTGACTGTACCTGTTTGGAGTTTCTAAAAGCAAGTTTGCACAATTCCTGTTTCTTAATGCAGCAGAGGAGAGAGTACTAACAAAAAATGTATTCCTTTCCTTCTTCCTTGTCCCATCCCTCTTTCAGATTTCCACTGAGAAAGCACTTTGGTTCATAAACTCCATTATTCTCCTCAGCACACAGCCTCCCATGCAATTCACAGCTCTGAAAACATTTTCGCCAACAAGAATATCAGTGTGCTTTACCTAGTATTATATTCTTCCCACTTCCTTGCTACGGAACAGTGAAACCACCAAATAAGATACAGTAACTTAAATCCTTGAGCTTCCTGAACACATTTTGCATAATGGAAACTCAGAACAAATCTTCATGTGCTGATTACTAAGTTTGCCTGAAGCTAAAGATTGTCCCTTCTATCCCCCCAGTATAAATGAAAGTGTCTAGAAAACTTTGCTAAAGACCCTTTAAAAATGAAGAAAGCAATACACATAGTGGACCAAACCATGCCTTCAATTAGAGCTTTACAGCACTGCTGTGGAAGGTAGTGTTGTTTCCTTGTGTTAAGGGCAGGTTTTGACCCAAGAGCATGGCTATTTTCAGTTGTTCGAATGTCTTTACCAGTCGAGGGTGTAGAGCACTCTCCCATTCATTCTCTATCTGTGAACCATGTGTTTTCTCTGCAGCACTTAGGAAGAAGAGCCCACCAGCCCAAACATTTACTAAAAATCACTCCTCTCTGGCAGGTTAATGCATCAGTGACTTATACAGGTTGAATGAGAAGACACGAAATATTCCTTTCCTGACCATGTATGCTTCCATGTCTATGTCCATGTTCCCAGGCAACGTCATTTCCTAATTAAAATTAGTATACATTTGCCTTGCAAGAGCTTAGTCATGGCTGTGTAAGCCAGTCTAGGAGCTGTGCTGGAATTAGTTTGAGAAAAAGATATAAAAACCATTAAATATATATTCTGCATGTGAGTTCATGCATTCACTAAATAGGATAAACAAAGATAGCATAATACTTTCCTATAAAACAGCCTGGCCATCCAAACACAAGTCCAGTGAATGGCTCCAGTTACACTAATGCCAAAATTTTAAAACCACTACAGTTACTACTACTACAGTTACGAAACTAGTGAACTTTAACAGGAGTTTTGCAATTTTCAGAGAGTTATCCAAACAAAGATGCATCTCTTACAGAAGGGCATGTAACAGTAGGTTGAAAAAAATGCTGTCTGACCATTTTTGAGCAAACTGAATTTTCAGTTTCATGGAATTTCAGTTTTACAATGAAATAAAGAAACATTTTTTTATTATTGTTTTGGGGGAGTTGTTGGAAAACTAATTTCAACCACAATGAACATTTCCCAGGAAAACTTTCATTCACATCAAATAAATTTTTCAATGATAAATGGGTTTGATAAAATAAGAATTTCCACGCCTGTAATATGCAACTAGAGATGGGAAGACTTCCATTTTCTTCAATAACCTTTGGATCAGACCTCAAGGGGAGAAATTCTGGTGTTAGATATAACCTGTGTAATTGCAGAGTAACTCCGTTAACGTCAATGGGAGCTGCTGCAGGCTCTGCATTTTTAGAAATCAGGCCACTTAAAGAGCTAAATATGGACTAACTTTAAGTTCTCATTTTTGAAAATTCTTGGCCTCAAGGACTGCATAAGATGCAAGACAGTGGAGGAGAGTGGAAAATCAGATCTAATGAGTCTAGAAGAAGAAATCCATGGTTTTTTTATTTTCAATTATCAATAATAATTCAGTCACCTTTTATATTAATGGTACATAGTTTGTACAGGGCTAATAAACTATTAAAATTGAAAAACAGTAACCAAGAGGAGTAAACCTACCATTTCAAAGTTAACAATTGGAGGGAGTTTTTAACCAATGTTTTTCTAAACAAAAAAATTAAAAGCTTGAAAAATTTCTTTGAAATTGATATTTCCACCAAAAAAAATCAATTTCAATTAAACCCTGTTTTCTCACACAGAAGGTTTAATTAGAAGTTTTCTGACTAGCTCTGTACACTGATATTTCTTTTTATATACAGCTTTTTTCGGCAAAAAATCCTCACTGGAATAAAAGTCCTTTCCAGTCGCCATACTCTTTGAGATAGTGCACAACTATAAGTTAAAAAGCTTCATATACACACATCAAAGCGGTTCTGATGATTTACATGAGTGAAGCTTGGTTAGTTTGTTGTGTCGTCTCAACCTCAAAAGGTGTGTGTGTGTGTATATATATATATATATTAGGGCTGTCAAGCAATTAAAAAAATCCACTGTGATTAATCGCATGATTAAAAAAAGCAATCGCGATTAATCATGCAATAAATCACACTCTTAAACAATACTAGAATATCCTTTATTCAGATATTTTTGGGTGTTTTCTACATTTTCAAATATATTGATTTAAATTACAATGCAGGATATAATGTGTACAGTGCTCACTTTATATTTATTTTTGATTACAATGATTTGCACTATAAAAAAACAAAATAAATAGTATTTTTCAATTCACCTAATACAAGTACTGTAGTGCAATCTCTTTATCATGAAAGTTGAACTTACATAGTATAATTATGTACATAAGAATGGCCATACTGGGTCAGCCCAAAGGTCCATCTAGCCCAGTATCCTGTCTTTCAACAGTGGCCAATGTCAGGTGCCCCAGAGGGAATGAACAAAGGAGGGAATCATCAAGTGATCCATTCCCTATCTTCGATTACCAGCTTCTGCCAAACAGAGGCTAGAAACACCATCCCTGTCCATCCTGGCTAATAGTCATTGATGAACCTAGTCTTCATTAATTTATCTAGTTCTTTTTTTAACCCTGTTATAGTCTTGGCCCTCACAACATCCTCTGGAAAAGCGTTCCACAAGTTGACTGTGCATTGTGTGAAGAAATACTTCCTTTTGTTTGTTTTAAACCTGCTGCCCATTAATTTTATTTAGTGGCCCCTAGTTCTTTTGTTATGAGGAATAAATAACACTTCCTTATTTATTTTCTCAACACCAGTCATGATTATATAGACCTGTATCATACCCCCTTAGTCAACTCTTTTCCAAGCTGAAAACTCCCAATCTTATTAATCTCTCCTCATACGGTAGCCGTTCCATACCCCTAATCATCTTTGTAAAATTTTAGAGCCTGCAAGTCCACTCAGTCCTACTTCAAGGTTCAGCCAATTGCTCAGACAATGTCACCTGAAAGTGAGAACAAGCATTCATAGAATCATAGAATCATAGAATATAAGGGTTGGAAGGGACCTCAGGGGTCATCTAGTCCAACCCCCTGCTCAAAGCAGAACCAATCCCCAACTAAATCATCCTAGACAGGGCTTTGTCAAGCCTGACCTTAAAAACCTCTAAGGAAGGAGATTCTACCACCTCCCTAAGTAACGCATTCCAGTGTTTCACCACCCTCGTAGTGAAAATTTTTTCCTAATATCCAACCTAAATTTCCCCCACTGCAACTTGAGACCATTACTCCTTAGTTGTGTCATCTGGTACCACTGAGAACAGCCTAGATACATCCTATTTGGAACTCCCTTTCAGGTAGTTGAAGGCTGCTATCAAATCCCCCCTCACTCTTCTCTCCTGCAGACTAAATAAGCCCAGTTCCCTCAGCCTCTCCTCATAAGTCATGTGCTCCAGCCCCCTAATCATTTTTGTTGCCCTTGGCTGGACTCTCTCCAAATTGTCCATATCCTTTCTGCAGTGGGGGGCCCAAAACTGAGGTACTCACCAATACCAAATAGGTTCTCATGCCACTGTTGTAGCCGGTGTCGTAAGATATTTATGAGCCAGATATGCTAAAGATTCGTATGTCCCTTCATGCTTCAACCACCATTTGAGGGGACATGCATCCATGCTGATGACAGGTTCTGCTCAATAACAATCCAAAACAGCGCGGACTGACGCATGTTCATTTTCGTTATCCGAGTCAGATGCCACCAGCAGAAGGTTGATTTTCTTTTTTGGTGGTTCAGGTTCTGTAGTTTTTCTATCGGAGTGTTGCCCTTTTAAGACTTCTGAAAGAATGCTCCACACATCATCCCTCTCAGATTTTGGAAGACACTTCAGATTCTTATACCTTGGGTCAAGGGCTGTAGCTATCTTTAGAAATCTCACATTGGTACCTTGTTTGCATTTTGTGAAATCTGCAGTGAAAGTGTTCTTAAAATGAACAATATGTGCTGGGTCATCATCTGAGACTGCTATAACATGAAATACATGGCAGAATGCGGGTAAAACAGAGCAGTGGACATACAGTTCTCCCCCCAAGGAGTTCAGTCACAAATTTAATTAATGCATTGCTCTTTTAACAAGCGTCATCAACATGGAAGCATGTCCTGTGGAACGGTGGCCGAAGCAGGAAGGGGCATATGAATGTTTAGCATATCTGGCAAGTGAATACCTTGCAATTCCAGCCACAAAAGTGTCATGCAAATGCCTGTTCTCACTTTCTGTTGACATAAATAAGAAGACAGCAGCATTATCTCCTGTAAATGTAAACAAGCTTGTTTGTCTCTAGTGATTGGCTGAACAAGAAGTAGGACTGAGTGGACTTGTAGGCTCTGAAGATTTACATTGTTTTGTTTTTGAGTGCAGTTATGTAACAAAAACAAATGTACATTTCTAAGTTGCACTTTCACGACAAAGGGATTACACTACAGTACTTCTATGAGGTGAATTGAAAAATACTATTTTTTTATTTATCATTTTTACAGTGCAAATACTTGTAATCAAAAATAATAAACACTTTGATTTTAGTTACAACACAGAATACAATATATATGAAAATGTAGAAAAACATCCAAAATATTTAATAAATTTCAATGTGTATTCTATTGTTTAACAGTGCGATTAAAGCTGTGATTAATCGCGATTAATTTTTTTAATCATGATTACTTTTTTTGAGTTAATTGCGTGAGTTAACTGCAATTAATCGACAGCCTAGAGAGAGAGAGAAAGTTCCTCCTCTGCCTTGGTGGGTCCTACGCTTATTGGCAGATTTGTTCGCCTCAGAGATTCACGGCAGCCCTCAGTTTGGCTACTTTTGCTAGTGGCTCAAACCTGCCGTTCACTCAGCTAACCTCATCACTGTCCAGCATGGGGGAAAGGAAGGAGAACAATTCCCACAGTCTATGGTGGTCCACCTCGTGGGTCGGGGGACAGGCCAGGGACCTTCCGCTCTGGTGGGACCCAAAGTCCAGGTCAACTCCTTCTGTATACAATAGGGAGTTGGGGGGATGGGAGGAACCCGGGCCCACCCTCTACTCCGGGTTCCAGCCCAGGCCCCTGTGGATCACAGCTGTCTACAGTGTTTCGTGTAACAGCTGTGTGACAGCTACAACTCCCTGGGCTACTTCCCCATGGCCTCTTCCCAACACCTTCTGTATCCTCACCACAGGACCTTCCTCCTGATGCCAGATAGCATTTGAACTCCTCAGTCCTCCAGAAGCATGCCCTCTCACTCTCCGCTCCTTGCGCGCCCCTCACTGACTGAAGTGAGGTCCTTTTTAAACCAAGTGCCCTGATTAGCCAGCCTGTCCTAATTGATTCTAGCAGCTTTTTAATTGACTCTAGGTGTCCTAATTAGCCTGTCTGCCTTAATTGGTTCCAGCAAGTTTCTGATTGTTCTGGAACTGCCCCATTACCTTACCCAGGGGAAAGGGACCTGCTTAACCTGGGGATAATATATCTGCCTTCTATCAGTCCCCTGGAATCATTTGGCTTCCAGGTCATGTGGATCCTCCCCTTAGGCTGGGGGGAGGTCCTTTAGCTGTGGGAGGGCTTCTGCCTGCCCACTTCCTGGATCCCAATAGGATCACTCTCCTGTAGCCATCTGGTCCAACCCTGTCACTATATATAGATTAAAACTGTGATTAATCGCCATTACTTTTTTTGAGTTAATTGCATGAGTTAACAGCAATTAATTGACAGCCCATATATATATATAAATTCCCTTTGTTATATATTTGACCCATAACTTAACCATTAAAAGAAGTGTTTTGAAACTAAGACCCTTTATAAAATGTCTATTGTCTATATTTCAGATCTCTGCCCTCGTGATTTTTTTGGGGGGTGGGGTGTGTCAAGAAGGTGGGGACACAATCTGCTTTCGTGTTAAAGCTTTTAAACATATTTATTTCAGAGGACAGTTCTGCCATGGCTTAGTATCCACTCAGGATCCTGAGCAGGTCACTTAGTCCTCTGTGCACTTCACTCTCCTCCATCTGGAAAACAGGGATAGTATTTCCCTACCTCTGTAAAACACTTTGAGATCTACAGCTGTAGAATGCTGTAAAGATGCGACATCAGAACCTTGTAATGCTGACAGTGGGGTTACAGTAATCTCATGAGTCTGGTGTGTACATTCTAGCTCAAAGAATACTATGTGAAGTCTTAAATGAAAACCACTTTCACATTGACCGTTAATATCATTGTGAAATATATGTACAGATACGAAGTAAGGAGTATCACACATACACACTGAAAATATGGTTGTTTTTTCTTTAAATCCCTCTCAGTCCAGTGTACCCCAAGAGGCATCAGAAACGGTGCTCTTATTAATAGTTATCCTGGCTGGCTGCAGTGTAACACCGCAGGTGACTGAGCCAACCAGAAGAATTTATGTTAGTTCTTTTGTATAGCACAATCGAAGGCCCAAGTCCTGCAATGACTCACACCAGGGTTATGCAATGTCGCTGAAGCGGATAGGCTACTCGCAGTGTGTAAAGTTAAGCACGTGTGTAAGTCTTTGCAGAATCGGGCCCCAACTATTTTAAAGTAACAGTGGTGTGGGAACTTTCTTACACTTAAAAAGATTTCCTGCCCGTTGTGTCACAGCCATTATACTATCTGCCAGTATCAATGTGAAATCCAAGTATCTGGAGGTGGTACAGCAGCTGTGGGAGTTCTGCAGTGGTGTACATATAGCAAAGTGAAACAATTAAAGGGCCGATCCAATGCCCACTGAAGTCAACAGACAGGCTCCTGATGATTTCAATGGGCATTGGAGCAGGCCCTAAGTGCTAGGAGAACACGTTCTCATGCTTGTGGCAACAGACACCTGTTATTGACACAATTGGGAAATCCTAACAACTGTGGCAAAAAGCCACCCAAACCCAAGCCCCAGCCTCAGGCAGTCCTCCCGCAGTGGCTTCAGACCAGTACTAAATCACTGCAGAGCACAGACATCTCAAAGAGAATCAGAGAATATACATAGTAGTAAAAGCCTTTGCGGAGGCATTACATAATGATAATCAGTTCAGGAGGCCTATGCTTTCAGCATTGGAAACAAAATGAAATTTCAAAACCACAAAGCAAAGCAGGAAGAAACAGAAGAATGAAGGCTCTGGAAAAGTAAATGGCAAATGGTGTAATTCAGCTTCAATCTGTGGTGGGGTATTTGGGTATGAAAACCTTGTTTCTGGCAAAAAAAGTAACATAAATGGAGAAAGAGAAATACAATCTATAAACAAATTTCAGTATCCGCGTCCATGGGTGCTAGCACTGGGCCAGGTCACTCCAGTGAATTCCATGCACGGATGTACCAGTGCTACAGCACTGCCTTCCCTGAGTGGGTAGGGGATGCGGCCAGCAAGACATGAGAACAGGGCTTAAAAGATGAGCATGGTCCCCCTCTCCTTGTCTTCCTGATTTGCAGCCAGAAGCGACATCCACTCTTCTGCACCATCTCTCTGTGCTGGTGCTAGAGTCCAGGGAAAGTGGGATAATAATACTACATAGCTCCTCTGTAGCACTTTTCATCCATCGCTCCATAGCACTGCCAGGGAGCTAGCTGGGGGTGCGGAAAATAGAGCTGTGCTGTATTCTGGGAGCTGAGCCTCATGCTCCCCATAGGACCCATTCCCAACAGAGCAGAAGCAAACACACACAAGTGCCTCTCTAGATAGGGACAACAGGGCCCTGTCTTGTTGCGTACGGAAGATTTTTAAAGCCTGGATCTCACATTAGACAGTGACCCGTTAAGAAGGCTAGAAGACAGAGCATTGAAAACATTCCCTTCCTCCTCCTCCATTATAAACCCTTTTTTAACCTAACTGAAGGATTAGATATCAGCACCCAGGTTTGTGATGCATTGCGTCATCGACATAATGAATCCCTCATTTCCCTCTTTTCCACTTCAGTCAAGCTCTATCAAATGCCCTCAAACCATTACTGTAACAGTGTGATGACAGTTTAATTAGATCAAGACTTTGCAAGAGGAAGAATCCTGGAAGCAGAGACAGTTATGGATTACAGTCTGAGCCTTCACTACCTACCTCTCTTCCAGCCCACCTACATCAAGTGCTACCTTAGGGATGCCAGGAGAGAAAGATATTTCCCCACACACACACACAGATAATGTATCCCATTTGAGGGTTATCAGTTAATCTAAATGACAGGGGTTACAGTGTCAGCCATTCTTTCTGTCTCCATATTTCTGAGAACCAGAATACTGCTTTTTACATTCCAGGAAGGCATTCTCGGAATGAGTGGTCAAAAATGGTAATGCAGAGACACCTGGGGTGAAATCCTGACCCCAGAGAAGTCAATGGCAAAACTCCCAGTAACTTCAGTGAGGCCGGGAGTTCAGCCCTGGGATTTTCATAAAGAACAGAAGAATACATTAGATGGGGAGGCCACTATTTTAAGAATATTTATAACCAATAAGCCTGTAGTGCCATTCAGCTGAGCGTCTCAGAGAACTTGACCATCATTCACAGACTCCAAGGCCAGAAGGGACTGTTACCATCAGCTAGTCTCACCGCCTGTATAATACGGGCTAGAGAACTTCCCCCCAAAAAATTCCTAGAGCAGATCTTTTAGAAAAAAACATCAGATCTTGATTGAAAAATTGCTAGTGATGGAGAATCCACAATGACCTTTGGTAAATTGTTCCAATTGTCCATTGATTAATTCAGGCTTGCAGCACTACCCCTGAAGAAGCTATCATTATGTCCATTTTACAGGTATGTAAATTGAGGCACAGAGGATGGAATTCACAAGGGGGACTTACTAGTTGCAATGCTGAGCACTGTAGTCCTTAACTTTTACATGCCTGTGACACAGCCTTGGCAAAGTGTCCCCTGTTCTTCGCAAACATTTCTCACCTCAGACCTGAGGAACTCACTACACCAAACATGTCTAGCAGGATATTTATCTATAAAAAGTAACATGCACGGTATCTACAAGAAGCTCATACCTTGTCAAGATTCATATACTTGGTGAGACGCTTGCACAGGAATAGTGTATTTATACTGAAAGTACACTTTATGGACCTGGAGTAGAAATTGATCACCAGGAGATGATATATCTGAGTGATGGCCTGTCTGGGTAAGAGGGAGACTTGTCATCCCAACCTGTTTGGCCTGGTGATGCAATGCAGGCCTCTATTGTTTAGTCTTGCACAATACTAAGATTTTGAATGGGAAACCATCAGAGGCTATGAAAAACAATCAAAACCACTTAACGGCAAAGAAGAAACTTAAGAAGGGGGTTTGCCCTATCTGTGAATAGAAACAAAGTGCCGTTTCAATATGACAGACTAGAGAGAAGCACTCTTTATCCTTTCAGTGAGGAAACCTCTTGTGAAGCAGGGGTCCTTCATTAATGTTTGGATCCTGGTTCTTGTGAAACTAGCTAGCTCTGCAACAGACAACTTTGGGCAGGAAACCTATTTTATTAGATAGAAAATGTGACTATTAATACGTGTATACCCCGGTTCATGTTTTATGATTTTGTTTTTGGTTGTAACCATTTGTTTTCATCACTCTCTCTTGTTTCTGGCTCAATCTTTATTCTCTGTTAACTAAATCTACTTTTGTTTTATTATAAGTGATCACAAGTGCTGTGCAGTTTAAGGTAAAACTGGAAAACTGAGGCACACTACACCTCTGGCGGCAGAGGAGCTGTAATCTGAGAGTAGCTCGTTCAGGGGCTGGCTATCAGGAGGGAATTATTCAAAGGGATGGAAGTGCACCTATTGTTAACCTGCAAGGCAGAGGAAAGAGTTTGAGTGGCTGAAGGGCTGGCAGCATCAGAGAGCTGACAACCAGCCACCACTGGCAGCAGGGTGCAATAATGTGACCCACAGTCCTGGGTGCCCCTAGAACCATCAAAGTGCCTTGCCACCAAATGGGATTCATGATCTGGAGTTAGGCGTCCAGACTCCCTATACAATGCATGGGGAGAGATAGGTGCCTAAAAGTGGGATTCACAAAAACCTGCAATCTGAGCAGGGAGCCATTTAACCTAGCCAAAAGGAAGTGCCAAAGAGAGGGGTAGGCCTGAAGTCCCACCCCAGAACAAGAGAGACAGGTGTCTATCTCTGCTTGGTATTCCCAGCCACAATGCCTTTCCTGGAGTTAGGCACCTAAACCAGAACAACTGAGGTGCTGGTGCCTCCCCACCCCAGTAACTTTTAGCCCACTTGTTAGCGCACTCACTCGGGATGGAGGAGACCCAGGTTCAATTCCCCTCTCTGCCTGATGTGCAGAAGGGATTGAACATGGGCATCCTCTCTCCACGAGAAGATCACAACAGTGGATCAGGCGCATATACACAACCTTCTAGTACTCCGCGGCTGTGAAGCTGGATGGGGGCTGCAGCAGGAGGGAGGCCCCTGATTGTCTTGGATCTCCTTGCCACTGGGTCAGGGTTTTCCTCCTGTCAAGTTTTGTGTGCTTACCACTTGCGCACCAGTTTCCCCATGTTAAAAGATTTCAGGTCTCTCTCTCCTAGGAGGGTGCCCTAACCTCCAGGCTATGGCAGAGCTCTCTCCTGTCGAAGCTTTTCCACTTTGTACAACTTCATAAATATGAGAGAGAGAGACACCGGCTCTATGTGCTGGTGGGTAGCACAATCACCTGGGGCGCAGGAGACCCAGGGACCAGTCCTCTGCCGCCAATGAATATTACTTATTTATATGCAGTGGAACGGCTTCAACAGAGGAAATTGAAACAGCCCTGCCTCAGGGTACCCTGTCACTCAGGGGTAAGGGCACTCCTTTGGAGAGGGGAGACTCAAATTCAATCCCTTCTCCAAGGCAGCCAGAGGGGGAAATTTAACCTGGGTATCCCATATCTTGGGTGAGTGCCCCTAACCGCTGGGCTAAGATTTATTAGTGGGGGAAGGGAAGCACTACCTCCTCCTCTGGCCATTCTGCATGGAATTAGATGTTCTCTTAGCACATCGATCAGCTTGGGCCTCAAAGGCAAGTTAGGTGTGGGAATGCCTCATTTGAGAATCCCGCCATGACTTAGGAGTTCAGCTTCTGCGTGGTGTCAGGACTGAGGCAGCTGCGTGCACACCCAGTCACCAAAATTGAATTTTCCACCATTAAAGTCCCTGAGACCCATAGGTGCTAAGATAGGGGAGGGGTTTGTGGTGAACACCAGCAGTGCCTAAATGTTGGACTTAGGGGCCCAGCTTCCGCTTTAGGCACTTAGGGCTGCCTTGTGAATCTCACCCAGGGAGGGAGTGGTTTGCCCCATTTAGTGGCAGAGAGCAGAGCTTAGGGATTTTGACACATCATAGACCTCACTGCCGAAAAATAACCAGTTGCAAAACAAAGTTCCCTTGGGCACTAGTTTCTGTGCACCAGCACACTATTCAGTCAGCAGAGCTCAGAAACCCAGAGCTAGTATATTTTGCAGGTCTTATTGCTGAGAACCGTTCTACAGTACAACTGGGTAATTATTTAACTGCTTTTCAAATGCGTGTTTAACCAGCACTGCTCCCTCCCACCAGTTATTATTTGATGCTCTTAATGTCACACATTTTCTGCAGTATTCCCAGTTCCTTTACGTTTCACGTCTGCAGACTCACAGAAAGTCACGTTGCCATTCCTCAGTGAGTTTAGATGCAGGGTTGTAAGATGAAAGGCATTTGCTTGTTCTACTGCCACTATTTCCCACCTAAAAAAACGAGGAGTACTTGTGGCACCTTAGAGACTAAAAAATTTATTCCTACCTAGTTTCTAAACTAATCTGCTCTGATATGTTGTTAGATGTTGAGAAAATTCCTGCTCTGTCCTGTGCAGGTGCATTAGAAAGGAAACCGTCTCTTCCTCACATGCTATTCCCCATCTAGCACTATCAGGCCTCTGTTACCATAGGAGCGGAGTATCTCACAGTCTTTAATGTATTTATCCTCCCCACACCCCTGCGAGGTAGGACAGCACTATTAACCCCTTTGCACAGCCATGGAGCTGAGACACAAGTGACTTGACCAAGGTCACGTAGGAAAGTCTGTGGCAAAACTAGGGATTGAACCTGGGTCTCCCATAGCCCAGCCTACTGCCCTAATCTGTTTTGGGTCAGACTGCTCAGCACACAAGAGGCTGCTCCATTCCAGCCCTTAGCATGGCTAGGATTAGCCACCACAGGACTGTGCCATAGGGCTTGAACCAGAGGTGACTGAAATCAATAGGAATCTCTCCATTGACTCAGGAGGGCCAGGATTTCACCTACAGATTGAAGTGATGCAAAAGACAATCAGATGTGTCCTTTTTCCTCGTCCATTAAACCTAAGCTACAACTACAGGGTCAAATGCTGCAGTCCTTAGGCCTCATTCTCCAGTCACCTACACTGCTGTAAGTTCTGAGTAACTCCACTGAGCTATAGCAGGATAAGAATGGTCGAAGGAAGAGGGAAGTGAGCATCTTGTGAAATCCTGATGCAGGACCATGTCCTGTTGGAGCCACTGACACTTTGCCTGATCCCATTACTGTGATTCTTGTACTTTCTCCACTAAGATTTCCCTGTAAGTAACTGATTTTTAATTGCTTACAAGACAGATAATTTGAATTGCAAGTTGAACATTATTGTCACTAGGGTCAGGTGAGATGGATTTTCACTTAATAATCAACCTATCCTGCCTTGGAGAGAGCCATCAGTACCACACTACGGACATGTTAACAATATCTGGACCAAATTCCATTCTTATCTAAACCAAAGTAAGAACAGAGTAACTTCATTGACTCCTGTGCATCACACTTATCCCAGGGGGACTGAGGTTATGTCTACACTACACTGAAAGAAAGTGTTTCTGCTGGTGCAGGAATGCCACCTCCCCAAATGACATTAGCTATGCTGACAGAAGCACTCTTCCGGCAGTAGAGCTGCATCTACACTGGGTGGCTTGCCGACATCACTGTGTGGTTAGGGGCGTGGTTTTTCACACCACTAGCCGACAGAGCTATGCTGGTATAAGTTAGAAGTGTAGCCCACGCCTGAGAGCAGAATTTGGCTTTCTGTGTTACTGTGCTTTTGTAGTGCTTGATGTTTCCTGTCCTCATGAAACTCATTTTGAATAAATGTACTCACAAGAAACTCACATGTCATCTCATCTTTAAGAGCTTCTATTTTTAAATTTTAATGAACATCACATGAGAGGAAAAAAACCGCACACACAGCAGCTGTTCAAAATTAGCTTTTTGGGGGTGCTTTAGAGAAGAATTTCATTTCTCTGTAGCCCAACTGGGACTGCAAGCCACCCAGACAAGCTTTTCAGTATATGCAGCTAATCATGTAACTTGCAGCTCTGAAAGCAAGCTTTTTACCTTTTGTCTTCTGCTAGGTTTTTCTTTTGAATGTATAGCACGTTAATGGGAATGCACTATTGAACTACCTTGCATAATACAAAGGAAATTTGCTCAAATTATACTTAAATTACTAGTAAAGAAGCTGAAGGGGTCTCACCTCCCAGGCTTTTATGAGCTCGTCATAAACAAGGCTGCGATTCTTTCGCTGAGGTCATGGTAGTCACAGATTCCGTGACTTTCCGTGACCTTTGTGACTTCTGCAGAGGCTGGTGCAGCTGACTTCAGGGCCACCCGAGCAGCTGGCCCCATGGCCAGCTGCTTGGGCACCCCATGGACAGCCGCACTGGCTGCTTCTGGAGCAACCTGGGGCCAGCTACTCCAGCAGTCCCCCATGCCAGCTGCACTGGCCGCTGCTCAGGCAGCCCCGGGCAGCTGGCTCCAGGGACCACCATAACAGCAGCCAGTGTGGCTGGCTCTGGGGACTGCCCGAGCAGCAGTGGTCCCAGGCGGCAGGAGCAGTGGCACCAGGGGCGCCCAGAGGCCGCCTGGAGAGCAGTCCCTGGGAGCAGAGGCTGGGGGGAAGTCAACCCCCAGCACTGGAGCAGGGCCCCCCCGAGCAGCAGGGCCCCAAAAGTAGAGATTTAGTTGGGGGTATTTTTGGTAAAAGTCAAGGACAGGTCACCAGCCATGATTTTTTATTTATTGCCCCTGACCTGTCCATGTCTTTACCAAAAATACCTGTGACTAAATCTTAGCCTTATTCATAAAGGTATCGTTTTTCTCAAGTATCCGTTCATTCCTCCATTTGACATATGCCTTGCTTGCTTCTGGACAGAAGTACTTAGATGGGGTGACCCACCATTGGTGCACCCCTAACAAGTCTGGGCATAACAACACTTCTGTCTCTAGCGCCCCCTGCTGACTGTCACTTCTTTCTTGCAACTCAGTCTTCTGGCCAGATCACTTTTAGTTCCACCTCTTCCAGAGTAACAGGAGGTCTGACAAATATTAGTCCCAATCCTTATATCTGGTCTTTGGCCTTCAACTCCAGGCCTCATGGTCTTTACACCCCTTCACTCACTGCTTTCAGTAGTCTTTATTCCCTTCTCAGGGGCCACATACCCTCTGACCAGTGGCAATAGAGGAACCAAGGCCCTCCTTCTACACTGAGACCATACACCCAGTAGCCAAGGTCTGCTCCATCAGATTCCTTGCTGCTGCCTCCCTGGACTCCTTCCTACTGTACCCTGTTTTCAGGCCTTCTCCCCAGCTCCTTGTCAGATCCTTGTAATGAGTTACATGCCCCAGGGCTGCGTTCTGGGTCCACCACAACCTTCACATCAAGCAGGGTTCCACTCCCCAGGCCTTCCTGCCTATGAGTCCTACCCTTGCTGGGCTCTTCCTGCTCCTGGGATCAGCCTCTGCCTGGGTGAGCCAGTTCTTCCCCTTTACCTCAGGGCCCTGCACAAGTCTTCCACCCAGCAGGATATACCACCTCTAGCCAGTTCCAACACAATCTTTTCTGTACCCGCTCCTGCTGCTTCTTCCTGTTCCTCTGCTGTCTACCACCAACACAGTGGCTGCAGAGTTCTCACTGACCTGTGTCCCTTCAATGACAAAGAACCAACTCCTCCACAGCTGGGTTTGATCTCCAGTTATGTCCAACACCCTGCCAGGTGCCACCCAGTGAGGTAATTGGGCTTAGGCTCCTGTCAGCCCGTAGTTAACCAATGTAGAGTTCACTCAAAGAGCTCCTCTTCTCCCTGTTCCAATGCTCAAAGTGTTCTCTATACAAGACTGACATTCTGATCCAAACTGAAGCGTGTGGCTGGACTACAGGCATTGAAAGTCCTCCAGGCACAGGGTCATACATGTAACCGTACATGGTGCATGGCAGTTGTCCCTAGAAATACCAAGATGCAATGGGACACACTAAGGAGAAGATTTTAGCCTTAAGAACACAAGCATTGCTATAACTGATCTGACCAATGATCTATTTAGTCCAATATCCAGTCTCCAACAGTCGTCAGCACTTCAGAAGAAGGTGCAAGAAGCCCTGCAGTTATGACTGACTCCAGAGAAAGGTTCTTCCTGACCCCAATTAGTTAGAGGTTGGCTTATGCCCTGAAGCTTGAGGATTTAGGTCACTTCCAAAACTCTAGTTTTTGATTATTGTTTTGGTCTTAAAGTGGTTTTATTATGCATATAAATATCCAATCCTCTTTGAATCTTTTGGCCTCAATGATATCCTGTGGCAATGAGTTCTGAAAGCTAATTATGCATTATGTGAACAAGTATTTCCTTTTATTAGTTATGAATTTCCTGCCTTTCAATTTCTTCAATGGAAATCCCCCTTATCTCTGTTTTACGAGGCAGTGACTGGAGGTACTTCAACTACCTCCTCTGTAACATTTTCCACCTTGTCTCCAGACTGATTGTCCAGAGTGTGAAACATGGAGTGCCCCTTATAGCAACACAATAGCCCAGACCATTCCTCTACAGCCATGGGGGTGGAAATCCATGTTGGGGCTGTGGAAGGAAGAGGAGTGACCAGAGCAGAGTCCCCCATTGAGTCTGAGGGATTGCATACAGAAATCCCACTGGGCATTGTTGCTTGAAGCAGGGTTAACTCGGACAGCCAGCAGAGCCACACACAGGGGCAGCCCTCCATTCAGGATGACTCTGACCTCTGAAGTCTACAGGTGCCACAACGTTAGGAAGCCATTTCTGTCTAAGCTAAAGCTGCCCCCTTGGGCTTCCCTATGGGCCATGGCATTGCCAGAATCTTTGCAGTGCTGCATGCCCACCTCTCCAGACCCCAGCCCTGAGCCCGGCTTGTCCCCTGTGCCAGGTTTTGGGAGGCAGTCCTCAGAGGGCAGTCTTACAGCTGTCTACTACAGTGCCTACACCAGGGAACTGTCCTCCAGCTGAATACAGGGCTTTGATGGCCACTTTACAGTATTCAAGCCCTTTTAACATGGCATAAAGGGGCCAGCAGGGAATTAAGTATCTCACCCTATAAATTTGCCAATGCCTTCTAATGAATGGAATATATTAGACTTGTTCAAATGTGGCTGGGTGTGACAAGAGAGAGATCAATTCGCCCTCTAGTGGTTGCAAATGCAAAAGAATAAACCACCTACTCAGGATGGACCAAATTCAGCCCTATTGTAACAACACTGAAGTCAACAGAAGTTACAGCAAAGATTAAACTGGCCCGGAGGATCATGAAGTGCCTTACACCAATGAATGAGTTAGTCTCATAACATGCCAAGGAAGTAAGCATGCATTACTGTCAAGGTTCCTTCCTCACTCTGAACTCTAGGGTACAGATGTGGGGACCTGCATGGAGAAAACCCCCTAAGCTTATTTTTACCAACTTAAGTTAAAACTTCCCCAAGGTACAAACTATTTTACCTTTTGCCCTTGGATTTTATTGCTGCCACCACCAAGCGTCTAACAAATATATAACAGGGAAAGAGCCCGCTTGGAAACATGTTTCCCCCACAAAATCCTCCCCAAACCCTACACCCCCTTTCCTAGGGAAGGCTTGATAAAAATCCTCACCAATTTGCATAGCTGAACACAGACCCAAACCCTTGGAGCTTAAGAACAATGAAAAAGCAATCAGGTTCTTAAAGGAAGAATTTTAATTGAAGAAAAAGTAAAAGAATCACCTCTGTAAAAGCAGGATGGTAAATACCTTACAGGGTAATCAGATTCAAAACAGAGAATCCTTCTAGGCAAAACCTTAAGTTACAAAAAGACACAAAAACAGGAATATCCATTCCATTCAGCACAACTTATTTTATCAGCCATTTAAAAAAAACAGAATCTAACACATATCTAACTAGATTGCTTATTAGCCCTTTACAGGAGTTCTAACCTGCATTCCTGCTCTGGGCCGGCAAAAACAACACACAGACAGAGAGAACCCTTTGTTCCCCCCCCCCTCCAGCTTTGAAAGTATCTTGTCTCCTGATTGGTCATTTTGGTCAGGTGCCAGCTAGGTTACCTTTAGCTTCTTAACCCTTTACAGGTGAAAGCGTTTTTTTACTCTGGCCAGGAGGGATTTAAAAGTGGTTAGCCTTCCCTTTATATTTATGACAATTACTATTCCCTTTTCACAGACCAGGGAGAGCAATGCCTGGGAAAGAAGGACTCTGGAAGGGTGGGATCTGAATGTCACTGATTTCCAGATCAAATTGGTTCAGATTACAAGTAAAAAAAAGTGTGTTGTTTGTAAATATCCCTAAACCCTGCCAATTCACCTCCAGGTTTGACAGTGAGATCAGGTTCTCCCTTGCTTCTGCACCATTACCAGGAATGAAGGTTTCACAAAAAGCAAATTCTGCCTTTATTTACAGCTGTGCAACTCCTTGGGCATCAGTGGGGTTGCACAGATATAAGTGAGAGTGTAATTTGGCCCACAGTATCTAATCAATCCTGTGTACATGCCTAAATCCTAATAGATGACCATGCAACCTTTAAATTAAATGTAAGCCATCCTAGTCAGTATTAGAGAGAGTTAAAAATGTGGGTATGTTTTGGTGTTTGTTTTTTCAAAACTGCAAAATTCTGAAGGAGCAGTAAGAAATTCAAATAGAGTTGGTTAATTTTCTTTTTATCTGTCATGTTATTTTTATCTTTCTTGTTATCTGCCCCCCCCCCCACCACCACCACCACCACACCCCTGCAACGTAGGGAAGCCCAGACAGGGAGGCTAAGTAACTTACCTAAGATCACACCAGAAAGTCTTTAGCAGAACAGAGAATTAAACCCCAGTCTCCCAAATCCTAGGCCAATAACCTAACCACTGGACCATCCTTCCCCTCTTTTTTGAGCAGCTCTACTTAAGACTTTTCTGGGTCACATCATGGATGCATGATGAGGCCCGATACACCTGTGCATTTACAAGCCAGATAAAAGTGCTATTAGTAATAAGGCCCTAAAACGACACAAGGCAGCTCTCCCTGTGGGTGCAAAGAGAGGGCCAGGGATTACCTTTTTAATTGCCTCCCAGCACAGTTTCCATTAACAGCAGAGTTTAGTTAGCCCCCATCATTTAAATCAAAAGTGTGTGGTTGTTACCCTAGGAGAGCTAGCAGAGGTCCATGAGGGTATAGTTCCTGGTTGGTATGTTCATTGGCATGCATGGATGGGGAAACGGTATCTGGAATGTTCTCCATGGTGCAGGTAGCAGAAAATTATCCCAATTAAGTTGTTGGATGGGGCAGCATTGCTGAGACTGGGGACGTGAAACTCCAGGGCCATGGCCCCCAACCATCCGCAAGGGCCTTTCCACAAGGGGATTGGTGGTCTCCTCCACGGCTGCTCCTCCTAGAGGCTGTCACCTTATCTCTTTGTTTCTTGGGGCACCAGAACAGTCCCTCAAACAGTCCCTTATGGGGGCCCAGTGTGGGCACTTTCCTAGCAGTCA
Organism: Caretta caretta; assembly: GCF_965140235.1. Lineage (NCBI taxonomy): Eukaryota > Metazoa > Chordata > Testudines > Cheloniidae > Caretta > Caretta caretta. The sequence continues at coordinate 15,601,267 of NC_134209.1, forward strand.
ATGGGCTCTTGCGAGGGGACAGCAAGTGCCTGCTAGCCCAGGGGAGTGGCAGCTGAGGAGCCAACTCACTTGCTGAGAAAGGGCAAAGATATACCCCCCCACTGTTGCTAGGAAATGCACTGAGGGCCCCTAGAAACCATGAGCTAGGAGGGATTATCAGGCATCTCCTCCCCAGCAGACGGTTGCTAGGGAACCATAGGCGGTTCTCTAGTTACCATGCTGGGGATTCTGGGGTGTGTCTGGCTGTGGCTCAGACAGCAACAGTGAGACAGGCCCTTGCTACCCCAGAAGAGCCTTCTGTATTGGAAGAGGCAATACCAAGTGGCCTCCATACTCGAGTCTGTAGCAAGGGCACCGGCCTCTTGTCTGCATTTGCTCCTTTAAAAAGACTTTGATGCAATATACATGAAACTGGTATAATAAACCAGGTCAGTCAAAACAAAGCTCACCCACCTCACAGCTCCCCCAGTCCAGCCATTATCTCCTCCCAATGCATCACTTACACCTTACCCACCACTGTCCCAAGATCTGGGGAAACCAAGGCCTCCAGGCTTCTGCACTGCCTCCTGTAACCTACTCCCATGGTAATACAGCTCCTGCAGGATCCGTTGTCCAAGGGGTTCCCTTGAACCCACCTCAGGAATGGAAGTCATTGTGTGGTGTCCACACTGCACAAGATAATGTTACCATTGTTTTGCCCCACTGTATGGATGGGGAAACAACACTGAAAGCAATCATCCCTCAGTACAAACAAAGCCCCATCCACCTGATGTAGCCATACGGGAGTTTCTGTGGGGTTAGGTGAAAGGGGACAATTCCAAAGTCATGGCCCCCTGTCTTCTACAATGACCATGTCCTGCCCCAGAGTCCCCGCCACTCAAAGTGAAAGGGACAATCCAGCTGCTGATGTTCCACACCAAAGCTAACATGGCCACACTGTACAGATGTTCGTTCAGCTACAACTCAGAGTCCACTTCGGTGGATGCTACCTGAGCAGTTGGACCAAGTTAACATCGATATGGGAACCTTAGCATTCAATTTTTGTGGCTTACATGCATTTAAATTCTGAGCCTCAAGGCGGGGGACTACCGCACTAATGTTGTCATTGGCATTTCATGTCATTCATTCCGCTAAGTTGAACAGGCCGGCCACTTTCTAAACTCTTAGCAGTTTCAGTAGTTTCACTGTCTCTTGCTTAAACATAAAGAAAAGCCAAGAGGTTGCCTGCCTTTAAAAGCACAGGTTTAAATCTTGCAATGAGTAGTGGTAATGCATTGAAAGAATGTTCATGTTTTTAGTGCCTCATCATATGCTGTGCTCCAAATTAACTGCCAAACATTGCCAAATTAAATGTAAAAATGTAATAAGAAAAGCCAAAAAGGAGTTTGAAGAACAGCTAGCCGAAAACTCAAAAGGTAATAACAAATGTTTTTTAAGTACATCAGAAGCAGGAAGCCTGCTAAACAACCAATAGGGCCCCTGGACAATCGAGATACAAAAGGGAAGAAGGAGGATCCTGGGAACTACAGGCCAGTCAGCCTCACCTCAGTCCCCGGAAAAATCATGGAGCAGGTCCTCAAAGAATCAATCCTGAAGCACTTACATGAGAGGAAAGTGATCAGGAACAGTCAGCATGGATTCACTAAGGGAAGGTCATGCCTGACTAATCTAATCGCCTTCTATGATGAGATTACTGGTTCTGTGGATGAAGGGAAAGCAGTGGATGTATTGTATCTTGACTTTAGCAAAGCTTTTGACACGGTCTCCCACAGTATTCTTGTCAGCAAGTTAAAGAAGTATGGGCTGGATGAATGCACTATAAGGTGGGTAGAAAGTTGGCTAGATTGTCGGGCTCAACGGGTAGTGATCAATGGCTCCATGTCTAGTTGGCAGCCGGTGTCAAGTGGAGTGCCCCAGGGGTCGGTCCTGGGGCCGGTTTTGTTGGCATTTTGGGATTTTGGGATGTATAAGTAGGGGCATAGCGAGCAGATCGAGGGACGTGATCGTCCCCCTCTATTCGACATTGGTGAGGCCTCATCTGGAGTACTGTGTCCAGTTTTGGGCCCCACACTACAAGAAGGATGTGAATAAATTGGAAAGAGTCCAGCGAAGGGCAACAAAAATGATTAGGGGTCTGGAACACATGACTTATGAGGAGAGGCTGAGGGAACTGGGATTGTTTAGTCTGCAGAAGAGAAGAATGAGGGGGGATTTGATAGCTGCTTTCAACTACCTGAGAGGTGGTTCCAGAGAGGATGGTTCTAGACTATTCTCAGTGGTGGAAGAGGACAGGACAAGGAGTAATGGTCTCAAGTTGCAGTGAGGGAGGTTTAGGTTGGATATTAGGAAAAACTTTTTCACTAGGAGGGTGGTGAAACACTGGAATGCGTTGCCTAGGGAGGTGGTGGAATCTCCTTCCTTAGAAGTTTTTAAGGTCAGGCTTGACAAAGCCCTGGCTGGGATGATTTAATTGGGGATTGGTCCTGCTTTTGAGCAGGGGGTTGGACTAGATGACCTTCTGAGGTCCCTTCCAACCCTGATATTCTATGATTCTATGATTCTAAAAGGAGCACTTAGAATCATAGAATATCAGGGTTGGAAGGGACCCCAGAAGGTCATCTAGTCCAACCCCCTGCTCAAAGCAGGACCACTTAAAGACAATAAAGTCATTGCAGAGAAACTAAATGAATTCTCTGCTTCAGTCTTCATGGCTGAGGATGTTAGGGAGATTCCCAAACCTGAGCCGTCTTTTGTAGGTGACAAATCTGAGGAATTGTCACAGATTGAAGTGTCACTAGAGGAGGTTTTGGAATTAATTAAGAAACTTAACAGTAACAAGTCACCGGGACCAGATGGCATTCACCCAAGAGTTCTGAAAGAACTCAAATGTGAAATTGCGGAACTATTAACTGTGGTTTGTAACCTGTCCTTTAAATCAGCTACTGCACCCAATGACTGGAAGATAGCTAATGTAATGCCAATATTTAAGAAGGGCTCTAGAGGTGATCCTGGCAATTACAGACTAGTAAGTCTAACATCAGTACTGGGCAAATTAGTTGAAACAATAGTAAAGAATAAAATTGTCAGACACAAACATAAAGAAGAACATAAATTGTTGCGCAAAAGTCAACATGGTTTCTGTAAAGGGAGATCATGTTTTACTAATCTATTAGAGTTCTTTAAGGGGGTCAACAAACAAGTGGACAAGGGGGATCCATTGAACATAGTGTACTCAGATTTCCAGAAAGCCTTTGACAAGGTCCCTCACCAAAGACTCTTATGTAAATTAAGTTGTCATGGGATAAGAGGGAAGATCCTTTCATGGAGTGAGAACTGGTTAAAAGACAAGGAACAAAGGGTAGGAATAAATGGTAAATTTTCAGAATGAAGAGGAGTAACTAGTGGTGTTCCCCAAAGGTCAGTCCTAGGACCAATCCTATTCAACTTATTCATAAATGATCTGGAGAAAGAGGTAAACAGAGAGGGGGCGAAGTTTGCAGATGATACTAATCTGCTCAAGATAGTTAAGACCAAAGCAGAGTGTGAAGAACTTCAGAAAGATCTCACAAAACTAAGTGATTGGGTTACAAAATGGCAAATGAAATTTAAATGTATAAATAAATGTATAGTAATGCACAATGGAAAAAATAACTCCAACTATACATACAATATGATGGGGGGTAATTTAACTAGAACTAATCAGGAGAAAGATCTTGGAGTCATCGTGGATAGTTCTTTAAAGATGTCCACGCAGTGTGCAGTGGCAGTCGAAAAAGCAAACGGGATGTTAGGAATCATTAAAAAAGGGATAGAGAATAACACGGAGAATATCTTATTGCCCTTATATAAATCCATGGTACGCCCACATCTTGAATACTGCTTACAGATGTGGTCTCCTCATCTCAAAAAAGATATACTGGCATGAGAAAAGGTTCAGAAAAGGGCAACTAAAATGATTGGGGTTTGGAATGGGTCCCATATGAGGAGAGATTAAAGAGGCTAGGACTTTTCAGCTTGGAAAAGAGGAGACTAAGGAGGGATATGATAGAGGTATATAAAATCATGAGTGGTGTGGAGAAAGTGAATAAGGAAAAGTTATATAATATAAGAACTAGGGGCCACCAAATAAAATTAATGGATAGCAGGTTTAAAACAAATAAAAGGAAGTTCTTCTTCACTCAGTGCACAGTCAACCTGTGGAACTCCTTGCCTGAGGAGGTTGTGAAGGCTAGGACTATAACAGGGTTTAAAAGAGAACTGGATAAATTCATGGAGGTTAAGTCCATTAATGGCTATTAGCCAGGATGGGTAAGGAACTGTGTCCCTAGCCTCTGTTTGTCAGAGGGTGGAGATGGATGGCAGGAGAGAGATCACTTGATCGTTACCTGTTAGGTTCACTCCCTCCACGGCACCTGGCATTGGCCACTGTTGGTAGACATGATACTGGGCTGGATGGACCTTTGGTCTGACCCTGTATGGGCGTTCTTATGTTCCTATTATCAAGAGGATAATACAAAAATAATCAATTACAAAATTAAAATTCACATTGAAGCACAAATGTGCACAAGACCTGTTATCACTAGAGACATCAGAAACATCCCAGATGTCATCCCAGATTCTCTAGAAGTTTAAGTGAAATTACTTTGAAATGAGTTTTAAAATATCAAGGGAAAATACTGTTAGGAGTTGAAATATTATTGATATGACAACATGAAAATTCAATTGATCCTAGACTTGGAGAGATTCTGATGCCTTTATTCATGCTGAGTGGCACCTTACTCCCTGAATAGTCTTGCTGATTTCAGCAGGTCTACTCACATGCTTAAAGTTAAGCACATGCTTAAGCATTTTTCTGGATCAAGGCCAGAGTGCTCAGCAGCTAGCATGATCAAGCCTATAGTGCTCAGTTGTGCAACACTTACTATATTGTGAGTCGTCACAGAAACTTCAGTGGAATTATTTGTGTCAGTAAATGACCACCAATGATTGCACAATCAGGAAGGAATATTAACAGTGGAAGCATTTAATTTTAAAATATATCAGTCACTACCACTGGGCAAAAAAATTTTGAACAAAAAGATTTTTAAATGAAAAAGAGCTGTTTTTAAAGACAATGAAATATTTCATGAAAAATAGTTGATGTCAATTTTTCTCTGAACTGTTTTTCGGATTTTTTTAAATTAAAAAATAATGTTGAATTTTTGCTTTAATGAAAAGCCTAGTTTTGGTAAACAACTTTTTTTGATAACCGCTTTCAATAATATTTTTGCTGCACTATTATTTGTTTTTAAATCAAAAACAAAATCCAAAAAAACCTAAAGGTGTGTCCATTTCACAAGGACACTATCAAGTTTTGAAAAATTGAATGAAATTAGTTATTTTATTTCATTTTCAATTTTTATCGAAATAGTTATCAAAACAGTAGTGACATTTTTTGTTTACCAAAGTGGTTTTGGTAAATGAACATTTGATCATGTTTTAAATCATTTGATTTTAAAATTGATTTTATTTGGGGGGAAAAAAGAAAAATGGGCCTATTTTTCATGAAAACAACTGCAAAGATTCAGAATTGGTCATGGAACTAGTTTTGTATTTGACTAGTTTTAATAATAAGCTGTCTTATTACATGCAAAGATGAGTTACTTTTAACACTGTTACGCTTGCAACTTCCATAGCAAAGCGAAGCACACGGAGGTGTAAAATGGAAAAAGATGAAAGATGCTGCACAAGGGAATTTCAAAGCTGATAGCCTGAGGGTTAAGCGTAGACTGTTAAAAGAAGAATCGAATTAAACTTTAAAACAAGGATGTACTAAATTGCCCAACTGTAATAAATTCATTCTGTACGGATAAATGAAAACAACAATCCATAATAAATACATGTGCTTCTTAAGCACATCAAATTAATTAAAGTGGATTGTTTTATTTAGAGATTAAGAAAAGTCATCTCATTTGGGTGATGGCCTTAGCTGTGATTGAGTATCTAGGCCACTACCCAAGGATGCAGGAGACATGCAGTGTGCAACAATTCATAGAGGATCACTTCATAAAAAATTTAAACTTCTTTGTATAAAAAAAATAACCAATAGAGCCCTGCATGGATACAAAAAGGTGTCTCCGCATCCAATCGTCTGCAGATATCTGCAGATTTGCAGGGCTGTGTCAAGCCCCCAACCTCCCCCACCCCCAGCCCCACTTCCACCCAGAGACCTCCTGCCCTGCCACCCACTCTGCTGACCCATACCTCCTTCCCTACTCCGGGCAAAGACACTGTAATTCTGAGCCCTTCTATGCAGCAGATACCCGTGGATTTGCAGGGCTCTAATAATAAAAGCATGGACCGAAAGCATGCCTCATTATTCGACTTCAAAGCCCAGACTCGGAGCTACAATGTGTTTATCAGCTGATTTCATTAATATTCTGACGTTTTATTAAACTTCTGTTCAGTCACCAGCATCTGGCGAAATACAGGCCACCCCTGGGACCAGACTTGCTAACGAGTTCAGCTTCCATTAGGTGCCCAAATGAAGTAGCCAGACTTCCAAAAAGAAGCACCCCTCAGCTCCCTTAAGAGCAATAGTAACAGCTGAGTTCTGAGATCTTTGGAAAATCCAGACGCTTAACCAGGTGTCTATGTGGGAGCAGCTGGGTGCTGAGCTCACTGGAAAATCTGGCTAAATATGTGGAGTGAAAAACCTCTTAAAGTCATTTTTCCTTGTAAGCCAAGGCTCACTATGGCCTCAATGCAGCAACATGCTCAGCCAGTAGCTTAATTTCAAGCACAAGAGCATTCCCAGTGAAGTCAATTTGACTACTCATGCTTCAACTTAAATAAGCAGTTCTGGTTTCCCATGTTTAAGAAAGATGAATTCAAACTGGGACAGGTGCAGAGAAGGACTACTAGCATAGGTGCCGACCCCGTGGGTGCTCTGGGGCTGGAGCACCCACAGAAAAGAAAAGTGGGTGCTCAGCATCCACCAGCCACAGCTGTTCACCATCCCCGCTCATCAGCTGATGGGGGCGGCACTGCAGCCAAACAGCTGATAACGGGCAGAGCAGAGGCAGGAAGAGGCAGAGCAAAGGTAGGGCCGTGGGGGAAGGCGCAGAGTGGGGGCAAGGCCTCGGGGTGGCGCAGGGGTGGAGCACCCCTGGGGAAAAGGAAAAGTTGGCACCTGTGTCTACTAGGGATGGTCAGAGGAATGGAAAACCTATCTTATGAGAGGAGACTCAAAGCGCTTGGCTTGTTTAGCCTCACCAAAAGAAGGATGAGGGATATGATTGCTTTCTATCAATACATCACAGGGATAAATACCAGAGAGGAAGAGTAGTTATTTAAGTCCCAATGTGGGCACAAGAACAAATGGATATAAACTGAAAGAGGAGAACCCATGTACCCCTAATCCAGGTAGAGGTAAGAAACCATTTTCAGGCTCTGTGCACAGGTACTATGGCGGAGAATGGTTTGGAAGAGCCCTCTGAGGGAAGGGATCAGAAGGAGACCCCATCGGCCGGAAGGCAGGGGATGCATTGTCCTAGGGATGGGGGTTCCATGACCATGACTACCAAGAGGAGGAGATGGGTGTTGGTGGTCAGGGACTCCCTCCTAAGGGGGACGGAGTCATCCATTTGCCATCCTGACCCGGGAGACTCGAGAAGTGTGCTGCTTGCCTGGAGCTAGAATTCAGGATGTGACAAAGTGTCTGCCAAGACTGATCAAGCCCATGGACCGCTACCCCTTCCTACTTCTCCACGTGAGCACCAACGATACTGCCAAGAATGACCTTGAGTGGGTCACTGCAGACTACGTGGCTCTGGGAAGAAGGATAAAGGAGTCTGAGACGCAAGTGGTGTTCTCGTCCATCCTCCCTGTTGAAGGAAAAGATCCAGGTAGGGACCATTGAATAGTGGAAGTAAATGTGTGGTTATGCAGGTAGTGTCAGAGAGGGCTTTGGATTCTTTGACCATGGGATGTTGTTCCAGAAAGAAGGATTGTGAGGAAGAGGTGGGATCCACCTAATGAAGAGAGAGAAGAGTATCTTCGCAGGCAGGCTTGGCAACCTAGTGAGGAGGGGATGGTGACCTAAGCCTGGAGGTAAGTGCAGAAGTGGAATACTGGGAGGAAACACAAGGAGGAGGGTGCAAGAGGGGAGGACTCCTCATTCATACTGAGAAAGTAGGGCAATCGGCTAGTTATCTTAGGTGTCTCTACACAATCACAAGGAGCCTAGGAAACAAGCAGGAAGAATTGGAGGTCCTGGCACAGTCAAGGAACTATAATGTGATTGGAATAACAGAGACTTAGTGGGGTAACTCACATGACTGGAGCACTGTCATGGATGGGTATAAACTGTTCAGGAAGGACAGGTGGGGGAGAAAAGGTGGAGGAGTTACACTATATGTAAGAGAGCGGTATGATCGCTCAGAGCCCCAGTATGAAACTGGAGAAAAGCCTGTTGAGAGTCTTCGGGTTATGTTTAGAGACAAGAGCAACAAGGGTGGTGTCATGGTGAGCGTCCGCTATCGACCACCAGACCAGGAGGATGAGGTAGATGAGGCTTTCTTCGGACAACTAACAGCAGTTTCAAGATCACAGGCCCTGGAGGACTTCAATCATCATGACATCTGCTTGAAGCGCAATACAGCAGTGCATAGACAATCCAGGAAGTTTTTGGAGCGTGTTGGGGACACCTTCCTGGTGCAAGTGCTGGAGGAAGCAACTAGGGGTTATGCTCCTCTTGACCTGCTTCTCACAAACAGGGAAGAATTGGTAGGAGAAGTAGAAGTGGGTGGCAACCTGGGCAGCAGTGATCATGAGATGGTCGAGTTCAGGATCCTGACAAAAGGAAGAAAGGAGAGTAGCAGAATACGGACCCCAGACTTCAGAAAAGTAGACTTTGACTCCCTCAGGGAACTGATGGGCAGGATCCCCTGAGAGGCTAATACGAGGGGGAAAGGAGTCCAGGAGAGCTGGCTGTATTTTAAAGAATTCTTATTGAGGTTACAGGGACAAACCATCCCGATGTGTAGAAAGAATAGTAAATACGGCAGGCGACCAGCTTGGCTTAACAGAGAAATCTTCGGTGAGCTTTAACACAAAAAGGAAGCTTAGAAGAAGTGTAAACTTGGACAGATGATGAGGGAGGAGTATAAAAATATTGCTAGAGCATGCAGGGGTGTAATCAGGAAGGCCAAAGCACAATTGGAGTTGCAGCTAGCAAGGGACGTGAAGGGTAACAAGAAGAGTTTCTACAGGTATGTTAGCAACAAGAAGAAGGTCAGGGAAAGTGTGGGACCCTTACTGAATGGGGGAGGCAACACTGTGACAGATGATGTGGAAAAAACTGAAGTTCTCAATGCTTTTTTTGCCTTGGTTTTCACAGACAAGGTCAGCTCCAAGACTGTTGCACTGGGCAGCACAGTATGGGGAGGAGTTGAGCAGCCCTCAGTGGTAAAAGAACAGGTTGACTATCTAGAAAAGTTGGACATGCACAAGTCCATGGGGCTGAATGCAATGCATCCAAGGGTGCTGAGAGAATTGGCTGATGTGATTGCAAAGCCATTGGCCATTATCTTTGAATAATTTGTGGTGACTGGGGGAGGTCCCAGACGATTGGAAAAAGGCAAATATAGTGCCCATCTTTAAAAAAGCGAAGAAGGAGAATCTGGGGAACTACAGCCTCATCTCAGTCCCCGGAAAAATCATGGATCAGGTACTCAAGGAATCCATTTTGAAGCACTTGGAGGAGCGGAAGGTGATCAGGAACAGTCAACATGAATTCACCAGGGCAAGTCATGCCTGACCAACCTGATTGCCTTCTATGATGAGATAACTGGCTCCGTGGAGATGGGGACAGCAGTGGACATGATATACCTTGACTTTAACAAAGCTTTTCACGTGGTCTCCCACAGTATTCTTACCAAGAAGTTAAAGAAGTATGGATTGGATGAATGGACTATAAGGTGGATGGAAAGCTGGCTAGATCGTTGGGCTTAACGGGTAGTGATCAATGGCTGGATGTCTAGTTGGCAGCCTGTATCAAGCGGAGTGCCCCAGGGGTTGGTCCTGGGGCCAGTTTTGTTCAACATCTTCATTAATAATCTGGATGATGGGGTGGATTGCACCCTCAGCAAGTTCACGGATGATACTAAGCTCGGGGGAGAGGTAAATATGATGGAGAGTAGAGAGAGGGTCCAGAGTGACCTAGACAAGTTGGAGGATTTGGCAAAAAAAATCTGATGAGGTTCAACAAGGACAAGTGCATAGTCCTGCACTTAGGACAGAAGAATCCCGTGCACAGCTACAGGCTGGGGATCGACTGGCTAAGCGGCAGTTCTGCAGAAAAGGACCTGGGGATTACAGTGGACAAGAAGCTGGATATGAGTCAGCAGTGTGCCCTTGTTGCCAAGAAGGCTAATGGCATATTGGGCTGCATTAGTAGGAGCATTGCCAGCTGATCTGGGAAAGTGATTATTCCCTTCTATTCAGCACTGATGAGGCCACATCTAGAGTATTGCATCCAGTCTTGGGCCCCCCACTACAGAAAGGATGTGGACAAATTGGAGAGTCCATCGGAGGACAACAAAAATTATTAGGGGGCTGGGGCACATGACTTATGAGGAGAGGCTGAGGGAAAGGGGCTTATTAACCTGCTGAAGAGTGAGGGGGGATTTGATAACAGCCTTCAACCACCTGAAGGGGGGTTCCAAAGAGGATGGAGCGAGGCTGTTCTCAGTGGTGGCAGATGAGAAAACAAGGAGCAATGGTTTCAAGTTGCAGTGGGGGAGGTCTAGGCTGGATATTAGGAAACACTATTTCACTAAGAGGGTAGTGAAGCACTGGAATGGGTTACTGAGGGAGGTGGTTGAATCTCCATCCTTAGAGGTTTTTAAGGCTCAGCTTGACAAAGCCCTGGCTGGGATGATTTAGTGGGGGTTGGTCCTGCTTTGACCAGGGGCTTGGACTAGATGTCCTCCTGAGGTCCCTTCCAACCCTAATCTTCTATGATTATATGGCCATCAACAAGTTTATGCTTGAAATTAGATGAAGGTTTCTAACCATCAGAGGAGTGAAGTTCTGGTACAGCCTGCCAAGGAGATCAGTGGGAGAAAAAAACCTTACTGGCTTCAAGACTGAGTTTGATCAATGTATAGAGGGGATAGTATGATGAGACTGCCTACAATGGCATGTAGCCGATGTGTGACTACTTGCTGCAAATATCCCCAATGGCCAGTGATGGGACACTAGATGGGGAGGGTTCTGAGTTACTACAGTAAATTCTTTCCCAGGTGCCTGGCTGGTGGGTCTTGCCTACATGTTCAGGATCCAACTGATTGCCATATCTGGGGACAGGAAGGAATTTTCCCCTCGGTCAGATTGGCTGAGACACGGGGAGGGCTTTGCATCATGAGGCACAGGTCACTTGCAGGTTTAAACTAGTGTAAATGGTGGATTGTCTGTAACCTGAAGTCTTTAAACCATGATTTGAGGACTTCAGTAGCTCAGCCAGAGGTTAGAAGTCTATTACAGGAGTGGGTGGGTGAGGTTCTATGGCCTGCAATGTGCAGGAGGTCAGACTAGATGATCATGATGATCCTTTCTGGCCTCAAAGTCTGATTCTAAGATCAGGGAGATGAGCATTTTAATGCTTAAGTGTTTGCTGGATCGAGGCCGTAAATCTTAGCTCTTGGCACCTTGTCATCATTAAGATCCCATGTTGCTCTTTTGCACAAGTAAGGGTTTTAGCCCTAGTGCCCTGGCCAAATTCCAGTTTAAGTAATTGTCTTTTGCTGACATACACTCTCCCTGCAGTTTTAAATGAATACATTATTCTGCTCACTTCCTGTCCTGTTTTGTAATCTAGATGTACACTGTTTAAAGTTGTAATATTCTAACCCAGAGGATGTACATTCTCAGGTGAATGAAATGATTCCTGTACAAACTTTGTGAAGCGTTCTGGATTCTTAGGGATAAAACTAGCTAAAAAAAATTAAGCTTTTTGTTATTGCTACAGTTGCTTGAAAAACAAAATATTGTTTGCTTTTGTCATTGAAATCTGACAAAAATGTGAATTTCTATTTTAACCATCAATGGTTATTCCTACTGAACATCAAACTGCATAAGTATTAATAGACATAGAACTGTCCTAAGGCCTAAAAGAGAATCAAATGATCTGCTGTAGGAACAGAGAGATTGGGTTAATTACTTAAAGCCACTTCCCTTCTTTGTGTAGTAAAAGCCTGATAAATATTTAATTGTTTACCAAAAATATTCAAGGTTGGCTTAGAGTTCATGGAATCATTGTGGGAGTAGAGATGTGTGGAGCTACCCACTGTAAGTAGGAACACGTGACCAGGTATATAAACCCCTCACTGGCCATGAGGGGGCTAAGGAACAGTTACGGGCTAAGCAGGCCCCACCCCATGCCCTTGCTGAGCATGTTGAGGTTGGAGGCACCCAAGGTTAAAAGTCAGCCAGGCAGCTCAGTCTGTGGTTGGCAAGCCAGGAAGAGGAAGTACCCTGGGAGCTCACCAGGACGACTGGCACTGAGCCTGCATTGAGCCAGTGAGCAGGGGAGACACAGCACCCATTTGCTGGACAAGGGCTGCAAGCCCAGAAGGCAACGTTCCCCAGAGTTGGGAGGTGGCCAAATGGGACACAGGCTAGAGTAGGAAGAGGCCCAGGGAAGCTGATTGGAGGCGGACACACTACAGAGACAGGTGAGCAGTCAAACCAGCCTTACAGGACCCTGAGTTGGACGCCGGTGGCGTAGGAGAGGCCTGGGTTCCCCTACCCTGCCTGCACTGTGGCCACTGGGAGGGGCTGCAGCCTCAATAAACGGTAGCTGCTGGTCGGGAGTCCCCTACACCACCATCCCCCCAATCATAGGGCAAGAAAAAAAGAAACACCTTCTAACAGATGGGCATCTCTGATTTTTTTTACATTTGTTTGATTGCTTCATAGCTGCTGCCCACATGTCTCTCTTGACCTGCGTGCACCTCCTCTTTTGCTGGTGGAGGGCAGCACTAGCTAGCAGCATGGTTAGGTATACATGGAGTAACAGATCTTCCACGTGTTTACCGCATCCTTGGAAACATACAGAGTGCCTCCTCAAGAACCCAGAGGAACACATTTCAGGAAAGGAATGTTGACAGAGAGAGTTACCGGTCCCAAGACATTCTCTTCAGGATCCCACAGAAATGAGCTGGAAATCCTGCGGCATTCATGGTCACGCAACACAGCCCTCTCAGGTGGAAAATAGGATGGTGCATAGCCATAGGGAGAGTAGCAATGGCAGGGAAGGCTTCCTAGGGATGGAGGAGAAAGCTATTCCCAGTGATAGCTCGGGGCTTCCTAGGTTGAAGTCTGCTTCCCACCCTGCCAATATGGAACTTGCAGGTCTTACCCCTTTCACAGTTTCGAGCTCCTAATGGAATTGACTGAGGAACGCAGTGTTGTAGTCGTGCCAATCCCAAGATATTAGAGAGACAAGGAGGATGAGTGAATATCCTTTATTGGACCAACTTCTGTTGGTGAGTGAGACAAGCTTTTGAGCTCACCCAGAGCAATTCTTCAGGGCTGGATGGTAATAGCATTGTAATTTTCTTTCAAATATTAAAATAGCAAAACTCTTCTATATTTAAAAGAGCTTTTGTTGTAAATAGCTTTCCACCCTGTCTTTTCCCACACACCACCATACTTTGTTTCCTCCTTTCAGAGGAATGCCCTCCGTTCTGTAAAATTTCACAGCTCAATAGCCCAATTTGCTCGTCATTCTACTTTTTCAAAGTAGCTCCCAATCTCTGTTAATTCCGTTTTTCTGTATCTCTGAATACCTGAAGAAGTGCTCTCCATAAGCTCAAAAGCTTCTCTCTTACCACCAGAATTTGGTCCAGTAAAAGATGTTACCTGACCCACCTTGTCTCTCTGACTGAAGAAGGGCATTTCTGCCCCACACAAAATGCCAATATTTCAACATTTGTTTTCATCCCAAATCAGGCTGGAAAGTCAATAAATTGAAACTTTTCACAGAGTCCCATGATGCACTGTGGCAGTGCAGCAACAGGGAGAGACCACTGTGCATTGTGGGAGATGTAATCCACCTAGAAAGCAGGGCCCACAATGGAGAAGGCAGGCACATAATCATATATGTAGGGCTGGCAGGGAGCCTCCCTGTGCTGAGTTAGGACTAAGTAAACCTAGACCACCTCTGATGATCCAATGAGAGGGATTTCACAACCTCCCTTGTGTAACAATGCAGCCTCTGGTGGGACACAACTGAGAGTATTAATTCAGGACAAATTGCTTAGAGCAGGGCAGTTACAGCCCAGAGTTGGACTTACTTTACTATTAAGGCACACCAATCCAGCCAAACAGAGCAGACTTCAGTTTTACCCCACTGGCTAACCAGAAGTCATACAAGCAATTCCCTCAGATATTCCAGTTCCCTTGTATCCCTTGTATCACTCCTTATGGGGACGAATGGTTATGAAAACCAATATCCCAGTAAAAGAAAAAAAGTTCTCCTGATCCCAAAGGACCAAGCCCCAGACCCAGGTCAATATACCAGTTAGATCTTACCCACAAATCACGCTGTTGCCAGTCCTTTAGAATCTAAAATCTAAAGGTTTATTCATAAAAAGAAAGAAATATTGATGAGAGCTAAAACTGGTTAAAGGAATCAATTACATACAGTGCTGGCAAAGTTCTTGGTTCAGGCTTCTAGCAGTGGCAGAATTAACTACAGGCTCAAATCAAGTCTCCGAAGTACATCCACAGCTGGGATGGGTCATTCAGGCCTTTATTCAGAGCTTCAGTGTAGCAAAGTTCCTCAGAGGTAAGAAGCAGGATTGAAGACAAAATGGAGAAGATGCAGCTGCCTTTTATAGTCTCTTGCCATGCAACCTGTGCTTCCTTTGTTCCAAAAACAAGCTACCCAGCACATGGCATGGAAAAACCTTAGAGTTCTGTGCATAGGCATGTCCCTGAATGCCTTGCTGAGTCACAAGGTGTATCTGCCTTCTCTCAATGGGTCAGTTGTATAGCTGATGGTCCTTAATGGGCCATCAAGCAGGCTAGGCAGAGCTGACACCAAATTGTCTGGGGTGTCACTCAGAAGCATAGCACAAGTTTGAAATACAGACAGTCTAGAGCCAATACTTATAAGTTTAAATACAAAAATGATAGATGCATATAGACAGCATAATCCTAACCAGCAAATCATAACCCTGTCATAGACACTTTACTTAACCTCCTTTGTACAAGATTTGGTGCCACTATCTGACCTTGGTTGCAACAATGATCTATACGGTCACAGTTCATGTCAATAACATCACACCTTGGAAGCTTGTTCTAGAGCTTAACTATCTTGATAATTAGAAAGTTTTCCCTAATATCTAACCTTGATCTCCCCTGTTGCAGAGTAAGCCAATGGGAGGACTTGGAACTACAACTCCCATGAGATACCACAATGGCTCTGGAAGATGCAAGATGCTAATGCTGACCCATGAAGAGACCTTGTTTTCATTTTCCAGTGGAAAATGCTGCCAAAAACTGAGCTTTTCCCAAGGAAAAATCTCAAGTTTTAACAAAACCCCATTTTCCATGAAAAAAAAATTTTCTCTGAAATTTCCCAACCGGACGAGTTTGCCAACCACCAGCCTTAGAGGAGGCAGTAGCTAGATCTCCACAAGCTCTGCAGTGCAGCTTTTAGGGAGTTGCTTATCGCCCTCCAGAGATCATGAAAATGGGGGGAGAAAATTCCACAGAAAAAAACGTGTTGCCTACAGGAGGGCTAAAGAGGTACTCAGAAGAAAGGCCATTGTTTATTACTAGAAATACTGCCACTCATAACTAAATTTCCTAAGCAACTCTGAAATTATACACGAGAGACTCCTGTAGCCCGTACAGTATAAAAGTGTCCTCATAGAACAGCCAGGGAAACAGATTCCAAATTCAGGAGTTCCATAGATTCCAATGCCAGAAGGGACTAGTGTGATCATCCAGTCTGACCTCCTGTGTAACACAGGCCAGAGAACCTCAGCCAGTGATGCCTCCATCATGCCCAATAATTTCTGGTTGAGCTAGAGTGTTATCCAGGTGTTGAAAGGAGTACAGCTTGATGATCAGGTCTCCTTATTACTTTACTTTATTGAAACAAGTCACCGTAGCCAACACTTGCAGGCCCCCTGTTACAGAAAATCCTAGGAGCTTTCAGAGAGATGGAAATCCTAGATGAGCACATACATCTAAGCCATTAAAAAAGACTTCCCTTAAAAAACAAGTGACTACCTCAATGGAGCGGAGTCTTTTCCAGGAGCTTTTAAGTATTGACTTGTTAAGGCTGTTCTTACAAAATCATGCTTGTGCTGGAGCCTCAGACATGAGAGCGAGTCAACAAAGAGCCATCACTCCAGGGATTGCAGGTATTATTAACATGAGTCGATATTTTCAAGACACCAGACGAAAGGCTTTCTCTGAAGCATCAAGGAATGAAAGCCCATTAGCAAGTTTGCCAAGTTTCCTTTCCCGCTCCAATTTCAAGGATATGGCTGTAAATGACTAGGCCAGTGGGATGTAGACCCAGAAATGTAAATGAGCAGGGCAAAATAAGCTCTCAATACGCATTAAATACAAGTGTCCCAGAAAACCTGTGTTTCTACTGGAAGAGATAGGAGCCTTCTGTTCATTCACAAAGAGGCTTCGGCTTGGTCAAAATAATGTTTAAGGACTGGCGTTCAGATAGTTTTACAGCTGCTATGCATGATGGCTGAGGTCTTACAAAGGAAATAATGTGTTAGGGTCTTATGCATTTTCTTATGGGGGAAATCTTGGGTAGGTATTATCTAAAACAGAGGTTCTCAACTGATGGACTACGGCACCCTGGGCGGAGCTGGGGAGGGGCGGAGATTATCATGAAAGTCAATTGGAGAGTAGCAAAGCACGGAAAGTTTCATTTCAGTGTAAAGCAAAGAATCTCATTTCCCACACCCCCTTTCCCTTTGAGGGTCAAGGACTCTGTCAGACCCCCAAAACACATGCACACACATGAATTATACATGCTTGTCCTTATCATGGTGAACAAGGAACCGTCTACAAAATGACGCAGCTTATCAAAGGTAAACAGCAGACACCAACAAACACTCTCATCAGGAACAAACAAGGACACCTACTAACAACCGAAAAAGAACAAGAAATGCGCTAGACAGACCATTTCAAAGAATTGCTGAACAGGGAGCCACCTAAAGAGGAAGCAAACATCCAGGAGGCAGGAGAAGATCTTGATATCAACATAGACACCCCAACTGAGGAAAAAGAAAAGGAGGACTTGTGGCACCTGAGAGACTAACAAATTTATTTGAGCATAAGCTTTGATGAGCTACAGCTCACTTCATCAGATGCATTCAGTGGAAAATACAGTGGGGAGATTCATATACATAGAGAACATGAAACAATGGGTTTTACCATACACACTGTAACAAGAGTGATCGCTTAAGGTGAGCTATTACCAGCAAGGGGGGGGGGGGGTTGACCACAGTCAGCTCAGTTTTGAAGTCAAAACAGGAATACATCAGGGGTGTCTCATGTCTGCAATCCTCTTCAGCATTGCCATTGACTGGGTAATGCAGCGTACAACAGAAGACATGCCAAGAGGCATTAAACGGAAACCCTTTTCATCCCTTAAAGACCTGGACTTCGCAGATGATCTTGCTCTCCTATCCCATACCCAACACCATATACAAGAAAAAACAACTCAACTCAATGCATTCAGTCAGCAAACTGGACTGAAAATCAATCAGAATAAGACAGATCTCATGACCTTTAATATTGCCTCACCATCACCAGTACGGATAGAGGATTATGTTCTGACCAATGTAGAAACATTCACATACTTGGGCAGCACCATCAGCCAGGATGGTGGAACATGCCAGGACACCCAGAACAAAATTGATAAAGCCAGGAACACCTTCAGGAGCTTCACAGTCTTGAAATCATCAACATACAAAACCAAAACCAAACTCAAGATTTATCAGAGCTGCGTACTTTCAACACTACTTTATAGTGCAGAATGCTGGGGAATGAGAAAGTCTGACATGTCCAAACTGTCTTCATCCCGTACAACCTGCCTCAGAAAAATCCTCCATATCTTTTGGCCCAGAATGATCTCAATCCAAGATCTATTGACACAGTGCAGCCAAGAGGATATGAGCACCATCATTGCCAGGAGGCATCGGAGATGGATCAGTCATGTGCTTCGGATGGAAACTGATTCCATTACCAGAGTAGCAATAAGATGGACACCTGAAAGCAAGTGAAAATGAGGCCGCCCAAAAACAAAATGGCAAAGAGCTGTGGAAGCCAAGCTGAAAAACCTGGGGCACAGCTGGGGAACCATTGAAACTTGTCAGAAACAGACAGGAGTGGAGGAGCTTTGTTGCTGCCCTAAACACCAGAGACATAATAGGAACATGATGATAATGATCCTTAGTACATTTGTATTCTTACTTTTATTGTGAAGGGGGCCATAAAAGCTTCTTGGACTTCAAAGAAAGGTCATCAGTGTGACAAAGCTGAGATACTTGCCTACAAGCAAGGAAACAGCTTGCTCTGACCCTCAGCCCTGCTTCCTGACTTTGGCTCAGGTCTCTGACCTTGGACTCCCTTTCCTGGCTATTGATTCCTGTTTCAGCTACTAGGCATGAGCCCCTGTGTTCTGGTCCTTTAAACACTCCTCTTGTCAGTATCTCCCATTGATCACCACATAGCATGCTGGCTTCTGTGGGTCCACATTTGTAGGCACCTCTTTGTCCAAGGCACTGTATAGGAAGTCTAGGTGCCTACCTTGGCTTTGAAGTTTGCAGTGCTGTTCCTAGATTTTCTAGGTGCCTAAAATTTAGGGCCTGTGATGCTTAGTATTGGAGAACCTAAATCCCTTTGTGGTTTTCCTCCAGGAGCCTTCCATTTTGATGCATCAGGCTTTTGCTTTTAGGCGATCTCTCTGCACATACTTTCCTTTCAACTCTAGTAGCATTTATTAAATCCCCAAATTGAGAAAATAAAATGTTAATAGCTCTTCAGAAAGCTGGTCTGTGCTGCCCAATGCTCCTTAGAAAAGATAAGTACTCAGAGAAAACCCTTAAAGGGACAGAGTGGGATTTTCAAAAGTAGCTATGTGAGTTAGGATCAAAATCTAACTCAACGTCACTGGGATTTGTGCTCCTGAATCTCTAATATGCTTTTAAAAATTCTGCTCAGAATGTTTATTCAAAACAGCCATTTCTCTCAAAGTTTTTCATTTACTAATATTAACACTCTTTAAGGATAACTAAAACCAAAGGAGAAGAGCAAAGACATCTTGTCTGTTCCCCCAGCATACATGCACTTTATGCATCTGACAGCATTTGAATATCACAGGGGATGCTGCTGGGTGGGGGGCACTTTGGGAAATCTGACCCCAGTTATTGGTAGGGCCCTAACAATTTCACAGCCATGAGAAATGTGTCACGAACCGTGAAATTAGCCCTTCCCTGTGAAATCTGATCTCCCCTTGCTGCTGGGAGTGCCCCAGCCAGGGGACTCCTAGCTGCAAGTCCCCGCTGGGCTACTGTCATGAGAGGAGGGAGATCAGACCACCTCCAAGATCCTCCACCTGCTGCAGGAAGCCCTGGGGCTGGACAGCAGCCCCAGATGTTCCTGCAGCTGGAGGAGGCTTGTGAAGGTGAGTCCAATCTCCCTCGCTGCTGGGAGCACCCCACTTCGGGGGGAGCTCCTAGCTGCGAGTCACCACCAGGCTGAGAAAGGACAGGACTTGTCCTTCCCCTGCAGGGCTGCTGCGGAGTAGGGAGATCAGCCCCACCTCAGGTACCTTTTGGGTTGGAACCCCCACGGTTATAGCACCATGAAATTTCAGATGCAAATAGCTGAAAATGTGAAATTGACCAATTAAAAAACCCTCTGGCCATGAAATTGATCAAAATCGACCATGAATTTGCTAGGGCCCTAGTTATAGGTGCTGAGTTCTTTATCTTGTCACTTTGTGTATAGTCAGTTTTACATCTGTCAATAGTCAGTTTCACTTCCTGGTCTCCTGCATGAACAAACTGGTCTAATATGTGCACTGCTGAAACAGGTGCTCACACGCTTGCTCTTCCTAACAGGCCACGGAAGGTTTAGTGGGAGCTGCTTACATTTCAGGAGTTAGACGGACTCTGCCAGTTAATTATCAGATCATTTTGTTGTAGAAGTTGTATGGGCCAGTTCCTCAGCCAGCGAAAAATATCAGCTCCATTGACTTCCATGGAGCTATGATATTTTACACAAGTTGAGGATCTAACCCTAAGTACTTAATTTCTTAATTTCTAAATCCTCATTTTTTAGGAAGAGCCATAGAACATTTATATCACCTACAAGAGCCAAGCCTGATAGGAGGGTTCAGTGAGCCAGAGAAGCAGAGTCTTTCCCACCATGACCCTCACCCAGACAGTATCTCTGATATGGCAGGAGGGAGCAGTGGTATTGGAATGACCCTCAATATCTGGTGGAAGCAGAGGGTGCCAGGAGGGTGCAGGACCCATCCACTGGATCAGCAAAGCAGTGGTGGGTGCTGTTGTGTCTTTGCAACATTAAGAATATGAGGAAACAACCGGGAAAGAGTTGGATTTCAAATAACAGTTTTTACTAACTCCATACAAACATCCAAGGCCTAGCTACTAGAGCTGGTTGGAAAAACATTGTCAAAATACTTTGACAAACAATGCCTTTTTTGTCAAAATCAAAACATGCCAATTTCAACAAGCTTTTGTTTTGAAAAACTCCAAAATGAAGCATCTTTATAATGTCAAAATGTCCAGTACTGACACTTTTGGAATGAGACGTTTCAATTTTTATTTTCAAAATGACTTTTCAAAATGGATTTATTTTTAATTTTATTTATTTATTTATTTATTTATTTATTTATTACAAAAAAGTTTTAAAAGATCTAAATCAGAACAAAATGTTCGGGTTTTATTGGTACCAAAGACTTTGACCTGAATTTTTTTTTTTTTTCAGAATTTCATTTTGTGAGATGTCTGAACAATTTGTTTTGTTCTGGTTTGAAATTTAACAACAACAAAAAGGGGGGGAAATGGCAGAATTTCTTGCAAAATGGAAAATCTGGTTTGTGCTCAGCTCTACTAGATAAGAGCAGCAGTGTATATAGTTAGGTTCCTGTGACATTTGCAGTAGAAGACAGGAAGGCTTGTAGAGGGCTATCAAACTATTTACAGGGATGCTACCCAATACACTACAAAAGGAGATGGTGGAGGCATTTGAGGGTTCTTCTACTGAAGGAACAGCAGCTAGACATGATTTGTATTGGAACTGCAGGGCTAGCATGGTGCCTGTTTCTGGAAAAGTCCGTTCATGTTTGGGGAGCAAATAGTTCTTAACACTGAGAGGATCTCATCAGTAATATTCCCTGCAGTGAACAGAGACATTCTGCAGAAAGGCTGGAGTTTCTAATTCTTGCAAATGTTCCAAAACATTTTGTCTACTTTTCTCTCTTTTCCTCCAGCGTGGCCCCCTCTAGCTATTCCCCCTGAATGCAGGGAAGCTGCTAACGATTACAAAATTTAAAGATTATTAATTAAAGCTAACATACATCTTAACTCCAGGGCCTGGCCAGCCTGCCTGCTATTCTTTAATGCAGCTAATGTGCTGCACACCCTGAAATGACTCCCCTGTTACTTGTCTGTGTATTTAAGCAAATAAGATAGCGCAAGAAAATAATGTCTTGGAATTTCTTATTCAGAGCAGAAATGCAAAGAGGCTTCTTTCTTTTGCTGCTTTTATTTCTCACTAGACATTCTACAAAGCCTTCTGTTTGCTTTCAATTTCCTCAAGTACATGAACACCTGCCAAAGGAGGTGTTCTGCCACATGTCATTTTCAGTAGGAGAAAAGATGGGCTCTGGAACTGGTGGTAGGATTCAAACATGGTGACACTCTTCACCCATAAATGAAGCTCTGGGGTTTTGTTTCATTTTGGACCAGATTCTCATACCCTTACTCATGCTGAATATACATTACTCGGTGAGCTGTAGCTCACGAAAGCTCATGCTCAAATAAATTGGTTAGTCTCTAAGGTGCCACAAGTACTCCTTTTCTTTTTGCGATTACTCGGTGAGTAATCCCATTGAACTCAGTAGGGCCACAACTGTAGTAAGGAATGGGTACAACATAAGGAAGGGTTTTGCAGCTTGTCTACTCAAGAAATTATTCTGGAATAGCTACTCCTGATTAACTCAATATGTGGGCACTCTTGTTCCAGAATAAGGCACTCTTATTCTGGAATAAGTGTCCACACATGGAGTTAGGCAGGAATAGTTAATGTGCTTCGAATTCCCCCCTACTTTATTCTGGATTAACTTTTTTATGGGTAGCCAAGCCCTAAGAATCTGATCCTCCGAGTTTGCCTGAGCTTTCACATGCAGCGCAATGTAATGGGTGGCACATAACTGCACCCCCCAAAAAGCAGCTCCTGAAAGCAATTGTGCCTGAGACACACTTGGCAGAGGTGTGATCTGAACTTAAGGTTTACCAGCATTTTTGTGTCAGTTATGAGTGGTTTGATTTTCCCCCACAACATACAGTTGTGCAAGTAAAGCTCTAATGTAGATGCAGTTATGCCAGTGTAACTGTGCTTATATCAGTATAGCTTATACTGACTGGGGGAATGCTAAGCACTACTCTACTGATATAACTATGTCTACTTACAGGGTTTTGCCGGTATAACTATACTATCAAAACCCTCCTAGCTCAGACATAGGCTAAGGTTCAGTCCCTCTGGAGCGCCTCACTTCCCAGCCATCATCTTGTTCACAGCAAGAAACTAGTGTTTGCCTGCAATCCCGACCTCAAATGGAGTCCCAGCATGGCCTGCTATAGGACTTTGTTGAGTCACTTCCAATATCTCTGCAAACATTTTCCTTCAACAGCAGCCCGGCAGGCCACTGGCTTCTATTTGCATTACTGTACAAATACTTTCTGCTGTGAACAATGTAAGAAATCATTGCCTATTGTGGCTGAGCTCCTGTAACGTCTACTTGAAAGAGAACCAATGCTGCTATAGTAAAACATTGTGCAGGAAACCCAGTTCTATTTTATTTTTTTATGTCCTCCTTCTGTGACCTGGTGACACAGAGTAATTGACACTGTATGCTGACCTCTTGCACAAATATTACTGTTTCTGAGTTGTCTGAAATGAAATTTCCTCACTTTAATGCCACACTGAGTTTTCCATAATATGCTGAAGTGGAAATTGGTAGAGAACCTCTTAGGCAGCCACTAGTTCCATCCACAGGAGATGACAAGGAGACCTCTCATAAGCATTTCACTTGAAACGGCAACAGGACGGCACCTTGGTCACACAGTTCCCTAACACTGGGTTATCAAATTAACCGGCTTCTGCCCAATGAGAACACTGGGCATTTATGTAGCCACTCAGATCCCAAAGGACCCTACATCTCTTTGCAAATATGTCTGTCTCTTCAGTAAAGGAAATGACTTCCACTGACGTGCAACTGCAGCTGGGGTGACATGTAGCAGCTTCATAACAGTACATAGCAACACAGAACCATAACAGAAAATAATGTATCCAACTGAAAATAGAGAGGTAATCTAAGTAGACAGGACATAATGTAGTTGGAATTTATGCCTGACGTAAACATAGTTTTTGTAGCTGTATAACTATATTGGTTAGGGGGCTGATGTTTTTTACCAATGTAGTTACCACAATACAATGCCTAATGTGAACACGGTTAGTTATACTGGTACATATCTCACTCTTACACCTTTCTAGTCCATGTATGTCACAGGGCAGTTAATGGGGAGTTCAGGCTCAGTCTGCCAGTGACTGCCTTATGAAGGCCCCATCTGGGGTAACTGACTGTGGCGGGGGCTGATTAGTAAACAAGCACCTGGGCCTAATACAGGCCAGTTAATGGGGAACCCCTAACTGGGGCAGGAAATTCCCGTAGAGTGGAGCTCCTGTGAGAGGCCTGAGTCAGAGGACTGAGTAGGGAGCCTAGAGAGGGAGCTTTCCGAGGAGCCTGTAAGAGGTGCTCCTAGAAAGGAGGCTCTCCTAGCTGGAGGGCTGCTGTTGGCAGGCACCCAAGGGGGTCTGGTCTCAGCCAAGGGTCTCCCAGTCACTGGCTGGAAGCCCAGCCTGGCAAGGATCATCCCTGTCCTTGGAGCAGAGTCGCAGGGGATGGACCTCCCTGGACCCCTGACTCCAGAAAAGGATCCTACTCTGGTAGGGGCAAAAGGCCTATCAGCGGGGGCAGAGAGCAGTACCAAGACGCCCCTTGGGGAAGAGCCTGGTTCAAGCAAGCACTGGACTCAGGTGGGGTACAGATGGACTAAAAATGACTCTGGTCACCCGGCTGAGATGTTGGGATGAAGGCTTGGTTCATATTCTGTGTTGGCTTTTCTGTTAATCAATGAGACCCTCCACAAGGGCATGTTCTTTAGCATCTAACAATCTGTCCGGACTTGTTGATACCCTGAGTGAGGGGAAAATCAACTAAAGGCCTGCCTGTAAGGGGGTGAGCTGGAATGATGACAATGCAGAACACAGAGCCTTCCCCACTGCCTTCTGACTTGGCCAGTCTCCTGCTGCAGTCCTATCTCTTTCTCCTGTCATTCTGATAGCTTTCAGTTCTACTTCTATTGTGCGTTTCCATGTTATCCTTGGTCTATCTCTTCACCTCTTGCCCTGAAGGTTCCAGTCCAACACCTGCCTCATTATTCAGGTCTGTCCTTCATGTATGTCCTTGCCATCTCCATTTTCGTTCTGTAATTTCCAGTCCTATGGTTTCCCCCACCCCCCTCCAGCACAGCTATAAACTATACTGATATAAACACCTTTAGACTGATATAACTACATCCACACAGGGGCGCGGGTAGAGGGTACCATTTTAACTATCCCAATATAGTGTCAAGTACAACATTTGTGCACAGACAAGGCCTAAGAACATTTCATGATGGTGGTGATGATTGAGTTTACTTTATTGATTCAACTCCGAGAAACAGGCAGTGTTCTTTAGAGAACATAGACTAAGGCAAGTCCCAGGGCTCAAGCATTCCAAATATAAGGCAAGAATTTTCAAAGGCCTCTACGGGATCAAGGCACCCAGCTCAATGACATTCAGGTGTCCAATTCCCTTCAACTCCTCTGAAAATCTCAGCATAAAAATAGCCAACATACAAAGGAGAGGGGAAAAGACTACATTTGGGGGCACATGCCCATTTCCCCCTAATTTTAATCCTGCTCAGTCCTTAACTTTCTCCCCTTGTCTTTAGTCTGCTAGATACATATTCCTTCCTTCCTTTTCTGACCCATGCCCTCACCACGTACCCATGTGTTAGCTCCTACTCGGAGTCTGGTTTTGAGGTTCACCTTCTCCTTTGCCACTCTCCCTCCATTCGTTTTTCCTGGCTTCTCTCCCCACAGTTCACAGTAGTTTTTAGAATGTTAAGTCAGCTGATGTCAATGCAGCTCTTGGTGTGTGAAGGTGTCTGGTTCATGCATCCTGCCTTGTAGCTCTGCATCTTCTTCTAAGGCATCTGGGATCCACCTGTGGCTGATGGGTGTAGCTTTCTCTACTGCATATCAGTGCGAGCATCTGGTAAGATGCCATATCTTGCAAAAACTTCCGTGGGATCTTTAATGATCCCAGGTTGTCTGGATCTCAGACACCTCTGTTGCAGGGTGCCTGGCCCCTTTTAGGGCAAATGGGACAAGCTCTACCTGTGGCATAACTAATTAGCAGATTCCCAGCCTGAAGGGGGTGGGGAACTACAGGGTCTAGCGATAGACCTCAAAAAGGGCTGTGAAAGATCAGTCAGGGTTGTGGAACCACAGGGAGCAAGCTGGGCTGCTGTGCAAGGCCCTGAAGAATGTGAAGGGACTTCAGGGAATCAGACTGGGAATCAGACTGTGAGAAACCAGAGGATGGCCAGCAGAGCAGCAGAACAGTTGGTTTCTCCGAGCCAGAGAGAAACTAAGAGCATGGGAGTGAGTGGATACATAAAGGGAGCTGAGAAAGTGGGCAGAAGAGGAATCCAAGGGGGGAGAAAGAGCTTTTTGTTTGTTTGGACATTTGTCCAAAGTGGTCTGGACCAGATGTGACTTAGCCCGAGGGCTAAATTGTGGACAGAAACAAGCCACTGCAGGGCCAAGGAGATGAAAGCCCCTGTAATGCCATGCTCTGATGCCAGGAAGTGCTACAGCAGTGAGCAGAACTGCCTACAACCTCCTAGTCTGATCTCAGAGTGAAAAGTGCCTGCTCTAATAGTAGGGAACGTACAGAGATAGAGTAAAAAAGGGAAGATTGGAGCCAGAGAGCATGAACTGCTGCATGAGTTCAGAGTGCAGCAATACAAGGAAATAAGATTTCATGGAAATAAAAACTTGGGGATTAAGAAGCCTAGAGAATAAGGTGTGGTATTTGGAAAATGTGAACATATACAAATTATTTGGTCTGGATGATACACACCTCAGGGTATTAATGAAATCAACTACAACATTTAATGTTAAAGCTGGTGGGAAAAGGATTTTTTTAGCTGAAGATTTCAATTTCTTTTGGCAACTAAAACCCAATTTCTGGCTGGACTTTGCCAGAAACTGAAAAAATCAGTTTTTGATGAAAAATTAAAAAAAAATAAAGAAAACTAGACACTCGGTGAAAACTGTCATTTCACCAAAAACTCAATTTTCCATCAAAAGTTTCAACCACAGTATTTCAACCAGCCCTATTTATTGTGTCACTGATTACTTCTGAAAACTCACACACAACTTGTGAGCTATCAAGAGATTTACTCCTGGAGGAATTCTGTACCACTGCATAAGCACAGAATTTAGGTCCCCCACAGATTTCTTTGTTTCCCCGCAGAAAAATGACTTTCTGACAGGGAAGCAAAGGGAAGCCAAAAGAGCAGTGATGCAACCCTCCCCAGCAGTATTTTTTCAGATGCCCAGGGCAGCCAGCAGAGAGGTAAACCACTGTGGGAGGCGGGACTGGGGAAGACTCCCCATATCAGATATGGACTGGCTCCATATCTAGTTGGCAGCCGGTATCAAGTGGAGTACCCCAAGGGTCGGTCCTGGGGCCGGTTTTGTTCAATATCTTCATAAATGATCTGGAGGATGGTGTGGATTGCACTCTCAGCAAATTTGCGGATGATACTAAACTGGGAGGAGTGGTAGATACGCTGGAGGGGAGGGATAGGATACAGAAAGACCTAGACAAATTGGAGGATTGGGCCAAAAGAAATCTGATGAGGTTCAATAAGGATAAGTGCAGGGTCCTGCACTTAGGACGGAAGAACCCAATGCACAGCTACAGACTAGGGACCGAATGGCTAGGCAGCAGTTCTGCGGAAAAGGACCTAGGGGTGACAGTGGACGAGAAGCTGGATATGAGTCAGCAGTGTGCCCTTGTTGCCAAGAAGGCCAATGGCATTTTGGGATGTATAAGTAGGGGCATAGCGAGCAGATCGAGGGACGTGATCGTTCCCCTCTATTCGACATTGGTGAGGCCTCATCTGGAGTACTGTGTCCAGTTTTGGGCCCCACACTTCAAGAAGGATGTGGATAAATTGGAGAGAGTCCAGCGAAGGGCAACAAAAATGATTAGGGGACTGGAACACATGAGTTATGAGGAGAGGCTGAGGGAGCTGGGATTGTTTAGCCTGCAGAAGAGAAGAATGAGGGGGGATTTGATAGCTGCTTTCAACTACCTGAAAGGGGGTTCCAAAGAGGATGGCTCTAGACTGTTCTCAATGGTAGCAGATGACAGAACGAGGAGTAATGGTCTCAAGTTGCAGTGGGGGAGGTTTAGATTGGATATTAGGAAAAACTTTTTCACTAAGAGGGTGGTGAAACACTGGAATGCGTTACCTAGGGAGGTGGTAGAATCTCCTTCCTTAGAGGTTTTTAAGGTCAGGCTTGACAAAGCCCTGGCTGGGATGATTTAACTGGGAATTGGTCCTGCTTTGAGCAGGGGGTTGGACTAGATGACCTTCTGGGGTCCCTTCCAACCCTGATATTCTATGATTCTATGATTCTAAGACCCAGTTGGTGGTTCCTACCCTGCGCCACACTCAACTGCTAGTCACAGCTGGGCTGGGGAGGACAGGACTTCCTCTTCCCCTACATGGCATCTGGGGCAGGGTCAGACCCAGCCCCATATTTCTCCACAATCTGCAGGAAGCACTGCAAACTTCTCCTCCTCTTCCCCCACTTCCTGCATGCATCGCTCCTCAGCTGCAGAGGGAGGGATCCTTGTACAGGGAGCTGCTCCCCCATCCACCTAACCTCCATGCATCCAGACCCCCTCATACCCAGACACTCCCGCCAAGCCTCACCCCACAGCACTCAGAACCCCCCACAATGAGCCCCACTCCCCCTGCACCTGGACCACCCCAATGAGCCACCCGCACCCAGATCCCCACCCCGCCGAGTCCCAAGCAGTTGCACCTGGATCCCCATGTCCCTGAGCGCCTCTCCCACAGCATCTGGACCCCCCACTGAGTCCCCCACACCCAGACCCCCCATCAAGCTCTACCCCCCCACACACCCAGACCCAACCTCCAATGTTCCCTCTAATTTTTGACAGGCCACGTGCACAAAAAATTTCTTCTGTGCAAATTGTTGTGCTTCTGTGCAAATTTTTGTGCACACAGTGTTTCACCGTGTGCTCGGGGTTTAGGATCTGTGTGCACGCACACACACACACAGCTTAGAGGGAACAGTGCTGACCCCCCACTGAGCCCCAACCACCTTCACCTGGACCCCCCTCCCCGCAGAGTCCCATTACTGTTGAACCCAGAACTCCCCAACAACCCCCTGTGCATCCAGATGCCCCCTGCACCCAGATTGCCCCACACAGAACCCTCTCAACCCACACCTGGATCCCCCACATTAAGCCTCTCCACACTTGGATCCTGCCTTGCTGAGCCTGGCTGCCCACACAGAGGGGCAGGGCCCTGGGGTGCTTCTGGAGCAGTCCGGGTCCTTGTGCTGTGTCGGGGTTGGGTGCAGCCTCACCGCTGAGTCTGTGTCCCAGGGGGGAGCTGCACAGTGATCTCCCACCTCTGTGCAGCCAGCGGCCAGTGCTCTCCAATGCCATGCTGGAGCCTCCACATTTATTTGACAAATAACATGTGCAGAATTTTAAAATACTGTATGCAAAATTTTATTTTTTGGTGCAGAATCCCCCAGGAGTAAAGAAATTAATGTCGTACTGATTTTCAAAAAAGAAAAAAAATCTGCTACCCTTGCAATCATCATCCCCAGTTAAATAAATTCCTACGAAACAAACAAATATTAGAAGAATAGTTGAACACCTAGATATAAAAATGTGAACTCTACGCAACATGGTTTATTAAAAAAGAAATCTTAGCAGACAAAGTTAATTCTCTTTTCTTAACAGAATTACAAAAATCAGTGGATGAAAGTTTAGGGGTGATATATTTAGATTTTAGTGCAGCATCAGCTATTGTTTCTTATCATATATGTTTAAGGAAAAGGGTAAACTAACTCAGAAAGCACAATCTAAAGACGGTCTGTGTAAATACTGCAGGAAGGTGGGTGAAATCATGCAGTTGTGCAAATGTATATCCAGCTAAATGGTCATGCCAAAGTGATCATGGGGACATCTTTAAACATCCTTGAGTTCCCTCTTTCTGTTTAGAAAATTTCACTCATCCTATCAGGAAGCAGAAACAATGTCAGGTGATTAAGTGACCAGTCACACACCAGAACTAATGGATAGTGAATGGTCAAAGACATAATCAAAGCAACAGCCCACAGTCTGAGTTATGTTTGCACAGTGTTCCTTGAATTTTACTGGTTTGTTATTTTCAATTTTTTGCAAAACCTGTAAATAATTCATGAAAAGAAAAAAGGGCCAAATTCATTCATAAATTAGTCACCATCTCTACTCAAGTGGATTGAAAGCTGGTTAAAAAGGCTAGAGAAAGGGGTAATGTGAACAACAGTACATACAATTGAGAGGAGTTACTTGATGGCATAACAGACATTAGTGCTAGGTCCAGTCTTAACATCCTCATTAATGATCTGGAATTAGGAATAAACAGAAAATTAATGAAATCTGCCAGTGATACTAAATTGGGAGGAATTGTGAACATCCACCACAAAGAAAGTAGAATAATACAAAGGAACCTAACCACATGGACAGAAAATAACAATGATATTGAACTTGGTAAATTCAAAGGTTATATGTCAAGGAAAAATTATCTACATTCATACTTAAGAAAGGAGAAATATAAGAAGCAGTAATGTGGAAAAGACCTCAGGCTGAGAATGGACAGAAAATTAGACAATGTTGGTTGATTCTCAGTTTGTGTAAAGCAGAATATCTCAACTGAACTGTTGGTGAAGAAGTTAGTGGAGTCAAATAAGCCCACGTACACCAGCTGAGTTTCCAATGTGATAAGGTAGCAAAAAAAAAAAAAAAAAAAGCCAGTGCAGTTTTGTGCTGCATATTCAGATTCACCACATCACAATGCAGAGAGGTGAAAGTTCTTCCAAATTTGCCTACAGTAAATGGTGATGTTCTTTAAGGTGCCTAACCCAAATTAAGGTGCATGCATTATAATATCAGCACTTTTTAATCCTGCATAAATCTGTGAAATTACTCTTTGAAATACCTCAGGAGCAGACCTAATACCAAAAGGTATTCCTTGCACCATTGGAAATATATATGTTTATTATAAGTCAATAAACTAGAGCCTTACTCACTCACCTGTACTTGCCAGATTGCATGTTCCACATCCACTGAGAAATTTTGCTGCTAAGAGCTCAGATGTCACTTTGGCAGTTTTCACCACATAACATTCACATCTTTTTGGCTTTGCTTAAATAGCATGAATTAATGCATATCCTTGGTTTATTTGTCTTTTTTAATTCCAGCCATAGAATTAACCGAGTCTATAGGTTGTTCTCCTTTTCCAATAAGTTGTGCTTTTCCATATTGTCAGCATCACATTTTACTATACCTGTGAGAGAATGAGATTTTTTTTTCTTGCTGGATTAATAACCAGAGTTACAGACATGTTTATCTGGAATTCTTCCAGATATCATAGGCCTTGGAAGGTATCTGAGAAATCTTTCACTGAACCAGCTGTCTTAGTTCTCCGCATGAGCTTCTGTGGCATTTACAGCAAACATCTTTTAACTAACTTTAGGTCTAGGCAGTATGTAGTCATAACACAGATGATACATCAATATTTTCTATTTGCGAAGGCGTTGATTCAAGAAAGCATCCCTAATCAGGAGAACAGTTAATCATGTGTCTTTCTGCAATCCTGAATAGGAATGGGCTTAAGTATTTCCTGAACTGGGGCCAAAGTGAATATGTGATACTGGTTGTTAATACATGTTGTAATAGTTACTTACCCTTGTACCATTTGTCTCTCTCAAATTTAAATTTGGCCAATTTCAAAGACATGCATTCACACAATAAAAAGGGGGTGAAAACTCCAGAGAACAGCAGATTGAAATGAAAAACTAAAAAAAATAATAATTTTTTAGTTGACCAAAACATTTTGGTCAGTTCAAAACTAATTGAAAAACAAACAAACAAAAAGTCATTTTGAATCAACCTGAAATGTTTCAGTCAATTAAATATAATTTTTTTAAAAAAATTTTGTTTTGACAAAAAGAATGTTTTTTGGTTCAAATCCAGCCAGATTTTTTTAACTAAATATTCTATTATCCATTCAGTTCTACTCAGCACATCCCAAGATCAAGCCCCAAGTCTGTGGACATTCTCATCATATCCTCCTGATAACAATCAGCTCAGAACTGCAAGTTAATGGGCAATGAGACTCTACATCTGGTAGGTTGTGCTGAACACTCCCCTGCTGTTAGTTATTCCTTAAAATTATCATCAAATTTTGGACTTCATTGGGTGTTTGCTTCAGCTGAATGTGGCTCTTGTGAAAGGTGTCAGATTTCCAGCCCTGGAATCTGCAATAAATCATTATCTGTGGCTATTATTAATACATATTTATACACATATAGAGTAATGCATAGCATTTATATAGTGTCTTATATGTTAAAGCATTGAGTAGTGTCTAAACAAATTACAGATACAACGTGGGCAGCAGCAGTGCAAGCATCTGTCTTACCCTCTCTCACCCCTCTACCTTCCCTCAACAGTATTCTGGCAGGATCACCTCTAGAAATGAAAACACAATTCAATATCCGTGGCCATTTAATCCAAGATCACGTGCAATCACACCCATTCAGCCCTCTGCTAAAACTACCAGCAAAGGTGGCAATTGGGATGGTAACATTATGAGGTGAGCTTCTGTTCACAACAAATTAGATTTGGGAGCTTTCTTTCTATATGCATGGATATTCTATTCCACACCAGGTGTAAGAGATAAATATACTTTGCTTTAGGACAGAAAAAGTACCTCAGGGTCTAGGTAGCCATGGATGCTTCAAGTCAGGGGTAGGCAACTTATGGCACACATGCCAAAGGCAGCATGCGAGCTGATTTTCAGTGGAACTCACACTGCCCGGGTCCTGGCCACCAGTCTGGGGGGCTCTGCATTTCAATTTAATTTTAAATGAAGCTTCTTAAACATTTTAAAAACCTTATTTACTTTACATACAACAATAGTTTAGTTATATATTGTAGACTTATAGAAAGAGACCTTCTAAAAACGTTAAACTGTATTACTGGCACGCGAAACCTTAAATTAGAGTGAATAAATGAAGACTTGGCGCACCACTTCTGAAAGGTTGCCGACCCCTGCTCCAAGTCATAACAAGATGAGTCAGCATTCTACAGGTGTTTATCCACTGATCCTATTTGCAACGTCTGCCGCATGCATGTCCGTCAATGGAAAGGCAGCAAACATCTGGAGGCATGAGGGCTTTAAAATCTCTTAACAAGAAAACTTCCACTCTCTTGGAAAAAGGCAAAAACCAGGCCTTGGGTGGCTAAGAGAACGAGGCCATTAGTGGGTCACCTATTCTATATATGCTTAGTGCTAGTAGAATCCCACCAGCCCAAGCCTTTTCTAATAGATAAAAGAACTAATGGACCTTCTGTAACACTGGTGTGAATGGCTGGTATGCAACACAGCTGACAACGCAGGAAATGGTGGCATAAAAAAAGCATGTTGGAATTCAGTCGTATTTACAGACTTGGAATAGAAACATTACAGAGCTCAGTGGAATGATGTTGCCATCCAATCGTTCATAAATCTCTTGGTTGCAGCTGAGTCCTCACTCCCCTTTCACACACAGACACATGCCACCCACATGCACATATGCATACTCACAGAAACACACACACTTTTCTGTATTCTTTTTCAAAGAAGAAGGCTGTTCTACAGCGTTAGGAAGCTTTGCACAGAAGAGTAGGGCATGATCTAGAGGAAGCTTATGCTCAACATCCAAGATACTTGGATGAGTGATTAAAAAGGTAGAATTTGTGCCAATCGCAGCATATTTGACAAAGTTTGCCTGCCAACTCTGTGGTATCCAGCTCCTTTCAAATGTCATTAGCAAACATGTAGTACTGTGTAGTAAACATTGTGGGGAAATGGCCATACTGCAGCTCATGCATAGCTTGTAGTAGCAATTTGGAATTGTGGCATGTGTTGGAGGCAAATGGCCACATTCTTCGCGGGTATAATTCAGCATATCCCAACTGAAGTCAGTAGAGCTATTCCAATAGACACCAGCTGAGAATCTGTCCCATTGTGGCATTATTTCTGGGAGGGAAACTCAGCTGCCGATCTGTCCTTGCATCCTAACACTGGTGGGATGTTTGAAAGGAAAGAACAAGCCAACGGCAAATGCTTGATTCATATGTCACAGTCAAAATTAACACTATCTCCTCCTCATATAGATCTAAACCATTGGATAGATACTGAAACACAAAGGCTGAATTCAAAGACCTTCCCCTTATTCAAGTTTTCAGGTACAATATAATTCAACCTTATCCGGAATATCGAAGAACACAAAAGATGAATAGCACTATGTTTGGGGAATCAGACTTGAAGCTTCCATTAGTGTTAATAGAAGTTGTGGGTCTTGACACAAAAGTGTCTAGTGATTTTGGATGCCTCAGTTCATGGGTAAACTTGAGACAGCTTAAAAGGGCTTGTTCAGAAAATGCTGACCATCTATACCCTTTGAATATTAGCCCCTTTTAAGGTATTTTAAACTCAGCAACAAAACAGTTTTGAAAAGTATTTCATATACTTTGGAAAATCTTGGTCCTAATTCTCTGTCCATCGCACTACTGATATATTCAACATATAGGTGTTCTTCCTCTTTCTTGCCACTTTCCTATTTGAAGTCAGTAACTTTTATAGCCTTCTTCCAAAACTCATGATTGTATGCCTGGCTGTCATGCAAATTGGTCTTTCTAAGGTCCACTAATGTCCAGTCCATGTGCAGAGTCTTTGGCTTTCCCATTGGTTGTTTTCCATCCATGATGATTGCAAGGGTCATCCCACTAATATAACTCTCAGGTCTCCACTGGACATGGTCATACCAATGTAGCTAAGATTTCCTCTACTTTTTTTAAATTGAGGCAACCTGGATTAGGCCCCTCACAACCTCATTTTCTTTCTTATCACAGCGTCCAATCATTTGACAATCTCAACTTCTCCATTTCTGTGGTTGAGAGCATCCTGATTTCTTTTCTTGTGGCTGTCCAAGTCTCTGTTCTGTACATTAGGATGGCTTGAATTACAGTTTTATACACTCTATCATTTAACTTTATTGACATCCTTTTATCAGAGAGAACTGGGATCAGCTCCCACCATTTGCACCAATCAGCTTTGGTACAAGACCGCGCATCACTCAGGCAGGCACCATTGTCAGCAACCATTATATCATTGGTATTTAAATTATTTCGGTCTTCTAATATCTCTGCCTGTAATATCCTTCATAGTGGGTCCTCTTCCCTCAGGTATCAAAGCTCCAGTCTTAGCAATGTTCACTATAATAAGTCCTGCCTGCTCAAAACTGCGTTGACCTGGTTTGCAGGATCTCACAATCTTCTGCACACATCACTAAGTTATCAGCTAACAGCATATTCTAAGAGGGCGCCTTTCATATATTCTCACTTATCACACCCCTGATGTAGAATAAATATAAAATTAGAGAATTAAAGTTAGCTTACGTTTGGTTACTGAAATAGGTGTTGTAAAAAGAAAATCCCTGAAAGTGATGAGTGATATGGCCAGAAGGAATGATGTAGGGAGGATGTCTGGCTCACAGAATAACTAATGAGATAAGGGGAAGTCTATAGAAAGAAGGCCTCTGACCATCAGGGGTGACTGCAGATGGTTTTAAATAAGACAAAGATAATATATCTTAAAAAGAGACCACATGGAAATGTTCTCTCAAAAATTAGGGCCTACATGAACCCAGATGTAAAGAAAAGTTGTTGGTCAGCAAGAAGGAGGGGAAGAGACAGGGAGGAAAGGCCCTGGGGAGAAATGAGGTTGTAAATCGTACCTGGATGAAGACTGGAAATAAGGGTGAACTGTCTCAAATAGATTTTTAGCTGAAGTCAGTAACTGGCAATAACATCACTTGTTTGTTCACAAGTATGAAAAGTAAACTCTTAAAGAATTCATTGCTAATACCTGCCTGACCACATTCAAGCCAACTAATATGGGTCTAAGCACCTCTGGGATTAACCCGTTTGTAAATACCATGATCTAATGCTTATAAATGTTTTGTTGCTGTTTCGATATAGTAAATGGCTTCTTATTTAGGATTTTTAGGCATGTTTACAGTAATTGTATAAAAACCATTTGGTCTTTGGATTTAAAAGAGGAATTTATGGTTAAATTAGCATTCTGGTATTACCCTGCAGAAATAATAATAATTCCAACATATGACACTTGCAAACAAAAAACGGCTCAGTGCTGCCTCCTGATGCAGGCCACTGTTTATTGGACATTCTCTGATGTAGCCGCATTTGGCTTTGACTATGGTAGTCACTTCATCATGCATAACCTGGATTAGACGGACATATTCTTCTGGCACTCCTCTCCATTGCAAACTCCACCAAACTAATTCTTTTGGTACATGATCACACCCCTTCTCCATGCCCACAAAGACCATACCCAGTTGCCATCTCTTTTCTCTGAACTTCTCCATGAGGATTTGTAGAGCAAATATGGTATCAATTGTACTCCATCCTGGTATAAATCCATGCTGACCGTTCTAAATTTCAACTGTTCCATGAAGATGCTACTCAACAATCTTCACCCGTACTTTCGTTGCATGTGACATCAGCTTAACTGGGTGATAATTAGCACACAGTGTAATATCTCCTTCATGTTTAAAAATGGGCACCAACGAACTTTTATGCCATTCATCTAGAATTTTCTCTTTCTTAATATCATTGAACAGACTTATAAAATATGCGACATTTTCCCTTCCCAGATTTGTTAGCACATCCACTGATACTTCATCAAGCCTAAATCCCATGTACTTCTACAACCTCTTTCTCCTGTATGCAATCTGTTATGTCTGGTTATGTCTGTTATGATCACGGGTAGTGATCAATGGCTCCATGTCTAGTTGGCAGCCGGTATCAAGTGGTGTGCCCCAAGGGTCGGTCCTGGGGCCGGTTTTGTTCAATATCTTCATAAATGATCTGGAGGATGGTGTGGATTGCACTCTCAGCAAATTTGCGGATGATACTAAACTGGGAGGAGTGGTAGATACGCTGGAGGGGAGGGATAGGATACAGAGGGACCTAGACAAATTGGAGGATTGGGCCAAAAGAAATCTGATGAGGTTCAATAAGGATAAGTGCAGGGTCCTGCACTTAGGACGGAAGAACCCAATGCACAGCTACAGACTAGGGACCGAATGGCTAGGCAGCAGTTCTGCGGAAAAGGACCTAGGGGTGACAGTGGACGAGAAGCTGGATATGAGTCAGCAGTGTGCCCTTGTTGCCAAGAAGGCCAATGGCATTTTGGGATGTATAAGTAGGGGCATAGCGAGCAGATCGAGGGACGTGATCGTTCCCCTCTATTCGACATTGGTGAGGCCTCATCTGGAGTACTGTGTCCAGTTTTGGGCCCCACACTTCAAGAAGGATGTGGATAAATTGGAAAGAGTCCAGCGAAGGGCAACAAAAATGATTAGGGGTCTGGAACATATGAGTTATGAGGAGAGGCTGAGGGAGCTGGGATTGTTTAGCCTGCAGAAGAGAAGAATGAGGGGGGATTTGATAGCTGTTTTCAACTACCTGAAAGGGGGTTCCAAAGAGGATGGCTCTAGACTGTTCTCAATGGTATCAGATGACAGAACGAGGAGTAATGGTCTCAAGTTACAGTGGGGGAGGTTTAGATTGGATATTAGGAAAAACTTTTTCACTATGAGGGTGGTGAAACACTGGAATGCGTTACCTAGGGAGGTGGTAGAATCTCCTTCCTTAGAGGTTTTTAAGGTCAGGCTTGACAAAGCCCTGGCTGGGATGATTTAACTGGGAATTGGTCCTGCTTTGAGCAGGGGGTTGGACTAGATGACCTTCTGGGGTCCCTTCCAACCCTTATATTCTATGATTCTATGATTCTATGATTCTATGGTTCAGCTTACATGTTCTTTGTGCCTCCCTTGGATTCTCCTCATTCATCACTCTTCAATAAAATCACTCCCGACTTCATTGATTGATTCACCATTCATTTTCAGTATATTCGTTTTCTAATATAAGCAAACTCGTTTGCATCCCTCTTCATTTTCTCTCTTGCCTTTGCAAGTTTGTAGATGGGCTTTTCTCCATCATATCCTCCTAACTGATTGTATAGCTCATCACAGGCCAAATGTTTAGCTGTCGCAACATTTCTTTTGACCTCCTTTTTTGCCTCCGTATATTCCATCTTATCACTGCTCAAGCCACTGGCCTGCCATTTTTTAAGTTACCTTTTTCTTCTCAATGGATTCTTTAACTTGAGGATTCCTCCACCAAGTATTCCTTTGTATCCTTTTCAGTTTCATCAGTCCTAAGACTTCATATGTCATTTCCAGCTACGTTAACTTTAGTTTGTACCAGTTGTCCTCCACATATCCCTGTGTGTAGTCAGGAAATCGACGCATTACTTCTTGTTTAAAGATTTTTTTCATTCCCATCTTTAAGTTTCTACCACTTAGGCCTTTCTGATGCCTTGGGATTCAGCTGTTTCCAAGGTTCTCTCCATTCTGACATCCATAAGAAGTCTGCATTATCTCACAAAGTAGTTGCTGGGTATTACTTTACAATTGATTATTCATGATCACTTCTTGTTAAAAAGAAATTGATTTGGGACTTGTGTCCTCCACTGGCATAGGATATGAGGTGGTTTTCCCTCTTCTGAAAGTGTGTGTTTGCAGTCACCAGTGCCAGACAAGTCTGTAGGGCCATTTCCTCCTCCGAATTTCTGGTTCCAAGGCTGAGCTCTCCATGGACTGTTTCATATCCAGTCTTTGCAGTTCCAACGTGTGCATTTAGATCTGCTCTGATAATTATCATCTCACTGGGTGGTATGTTTCCAATTAAGGCACAACAACTCATCAAAAAACTCCTTTTTTTACCTTTGATCCTCTCCTAACTGTGATGCATACCCCTTTACTATACGGATAGTTACCTCTTCCCAACACAGTTTAATTCTCGTCAGTTGGTCTGAACTTTTGGTAACCTCTATTACGTACCTCTGCCTGGTTTCATCCAGAATAACTCCAATACTATTTCAGGAGGTTGAAATCCCTGTATAGCAGATTTTTGTAACCCTCCACTAGCATCTTAGCTTTATAACCTTTCCATCTAGTCTCTTGTACACATGCCACATTTACTCTTTCCCTCTTTAAGATCTAACATAGCTCCAGGCTTCTTCCCTTCAGCATTCTTATGTTCCATCTTGCATATCTTAGCTTACTCCACTTACTCACTTGCTTCTTTAATTTTAGCAGCCCTTCCCCAGTTACAACAATCAGGCCAGGCTATTATATGTCACTTGTGGGGAACACTCTAGCCCTCTGAGGTACACTTGACAGGGACACCAGTTCACATAAGCATATCCAGTAGGCAAGCTTTACAGGTCGGGTGTTCAAGACTAACTCCCTTGGTTTGCAATTGGAGTTTCCCTTCTCCTCCATGAGCTGCCAGCTGAGGCTACTGAACTCCACCTGCCACATCAAGACTTATTTTAAGGCAGTTTTTATTCACCTTGATGTCCTCGTCATAGGGCCGATGTGGCAATTTACACCACCAGCTACCACATCATGCCATGCTGAGAGATGCCACCAGTTGGTCTGTGACCACTTGTTGGATATTCACAACTGTCCTGCATCTGCAGAACGTTCCTCTATCTACCTCCTGGGAAAAATTCGTATTCTGATTGACAAAAGTCACTTTTCTAGCCTCTTCCTGATCTTTTCCACTGCTTAGTGTATACTCAGATGCACCTTATGGTACGTGTGACACACACAGAGGAATCTGGCTTAATCTAGAAAACTTCCTGGAATACAGAGCTGAGCTATTTATCTTTTCATACCTCAGAAGAAGATACTAGGTAGGGATGATTTGAGTGTGATGGATATGTAAAAAATGAAACTGTCAGTGAATTCCTTTACACAAATCAGACCACTGGTTAGCACATAAGTGCAAGCTCAAAGACATGCCAGAAATGCACAAATGTATGTGTGTTACGGTTGGTCAATCTGCGACACATGCTACATGCCAGTTGTTTCACTTAATATGCATAGAAGCTATAGGCATAAGAA
This sequence comes from Caretta caretta, assembly GCF_965140235.1. Classification (NCBI taxonomy): domain Eukaryota; kingdom Metazoa; phylum Chordata; order Testudines; family Cheloniidae; genus Caretta; species Caretta caretta. The sequence continues at coordinate 15,641,083 of NC_134209.1, forward strand.
TAGAGATAAATGGAGAAGGTTTTCCAAAGTGCTGAAGGGATTTAGGAGCACAGTTCCCATTGACTTTCAATGGGATTTATACTCCAGAAATCCCATAGGGGCTCCTGAAACTCTTCCCCAGCTATAGATCAGCATCAGTCGCTCATTTGGCTGGCAGCCTGGTATAAGCTAGTATTCTAAATGGTTAATATGTCTTTGTGTTGGTTGCTAACACTTTATACATCATCTTGTTTTCCTTTATGTAACATTTTTAGCTACATCCTGCTTATTTTTCTTTACCGTACCGAATTGTATTCCCCTTATATATTAGAGATCTATTCTTAATCCCCCTTTTTTTCTGAGTACAAAACTAACTGGGTTAACCTATAGCCTTCTTTATAAACATTTAAGACTATCCCGCATTCCAGCTGCCGTCTTTGCACATCTGTCATTTTGTCAATAGCCTGTAATATGGCACCCAGCATTTTCCACAGTCCTTCAGGTGTGAGGGTTTCTGGAGCCCTTTTTATATTTCTGTAATCTCTTCTGATTTGTTCTGTGCCTCTGATACATCTCAGGGTTTTGTTTACTTTCTTTATTGCTGCCAGACATTGTGCTGACTATTTTAAGATTACATCTCCCATCAATCTCAGATCCTTTTCCTGAGAACCTTCCGGGGGGGAGGGGGCAAAGGGGAGGGGGTTTGAAAAGATTTACGAAATGAATGTGAGACAAAAGTGTGCTGGTCCATTACAGAAAGGGGTACAATATTCCTTTGAGAACTGGTATAATATGAGGAGCACAAGGAAAACAAAAGCTAACTTTTTTTTTAATAATTTCACTGATTTCTGAAATGAAGCCCCAGAGGTAGAAAGATGTCACAAAGGATTCAGAAGATAGACTACATGTCTGTAGACAACAATCCATTGTTTAAAGCCATGATTTTTAGCATTATCCCTTTGGCTATATTTTGACCCAGTCTTATTTGATTTATGTTTCTTCACGTTAAATTGCATGCACCACTAATCTGGCTGAGATCTCCCTTTATCTGTGTTTCTTTCAATGGAGTCTCCTCATTTGGTACAAGCAAGTCTACTCAATTTTATTATTTGCAAACCCGTATGCCTTGCAGCATGTACTTTGCTCCAGGTGAATGTGTGCAATCTGTAAAGGACAGGGAAAAAAGCAGAATGTCATGCTGATTGGTGGTGTGGGTTTCTTCCTTACATCCATCCATCTGTCCTAATTCACCCATAACTATGGTATTTAGTCCTTAAAATGATCAGAATCAATTTAACATCACAGTGTGACCTTCAGAAAGGAAGTTAATTTCCTATTAAGTTTAGAATTAATACTGAACATACTCAATTTGTATCATCATGGTTAAAATCCTTGTGGAGTACAGTTTATAATGTTGATTTCTTTCCCTTGGTAATTTGCAACTCTTGTTTCACAAATGGCTTAAAACCTCCAAATGGTGTCAGTGTAAGACTACCACTTTTCCTATTTTTCTGGTCTTACTGTTGCTTGTGGGGAGATAGGTAAGATAAGTGGTTACAGCTGATGCTAGTATTGTAAATCCTGCTAGCTAAGGATACTGCAAAAGCAATGTGTCCACATTCCCTAAAGGGTAATGCAATATTTCTTCCATGAGCTCAGCTTTCATTCAAGCCTAGCATGCAATCTGAACTGGAAACTTCTTCTGGACATTAGCATAATGCATACTGTATGTTAATTCTGCAACATATGCCTGGGAGATTTCCTCCCTTCCTTCAGCTAATATTTTGGAGTTTATCATAACATGTAAAAGTTCCTAATCCTCTAGAAATGGGTATTCTTCGATGGGATGGTTAACTATACCATACACAGCTTGAAGACCAAGGCATATACTTTGATTTTATGAGTCTTGAGAGCCCGGAGCAGCCTCTTATATATTCATTAAGGGTTGCTCCAGACTCTTGATGTATATTTTTACAGTTGCCTCTTCTGATCTAAGAAGCTGGCCAACATATAGGTCCTCCCAGAGTTGTTCCTGTTAGGGGGAGAAATTGATGATACCAAGTCACTGGTGCAACCCTGTTTATTTAAAAAGAATGTACACACTGTCCTGATCAAGAGATGCACAATCATGAGCTGGACCCCAAAATCAGGAGATTACCTAAAACAAATTACATTGTGGATTTTTTCCCCCCTGTTTTTGATCTTTGAACACCCCCTGCCCATCCCCTGTGTGAGGGTGACAATTAGTATTGCGAGCTTTCCCTTATTGGGTAAGGGGATTTTGGCCTCCACTGTAGGATCTCACCCCCACATCTGCCCAGCAGTTAATTTTGTCCCCCAATCTCAAATCCTATCCAGCTCCTCAGCCTGACCTCTGCTCTTCCTGGGGTTCTTCACCCCCCTCGCAGGTCTGGGGACGCTAATAGTAGGGAACCATTCTTCCCAGGCTGGATGGGCAGCTCCAGGGCCGCACGCACATACACAGTGCAACCTCCTTATTTTGTATGTGCAAGGCAGTGTATCCTCCCCAAACTGACAGCACCTTCTGTTTAAATACGGAATGAACTCTTTGAGAATTGACAAATAAATCCATGATTTGGTTCGTTAAAGGACACCGTTTTTAATCAATTTTAAGGTGTTCAGCATCTGGTCAGTCTTTTTTGTCCCACATGGTCTCAGGAATGGAACAATGCGGACACTTCACACATTCCACATAGTTAACAATTAATTGAAATCTAGTGGATGGGCTACATTTGAAGGAAATAGGTTGTAATTAACAAAAGTTATTAATGATTGTTGTTGCTAATTGCTATGATTATGTAGACTATAGACAGACTTGAGCTAACAGCTCCAGTTAATTCTGAAGTGGGGACATTGTGAGATCAATGGTAATTCAACCAGTCACTGCCTTTCCTCCCTAGCTAATTTACATGCAACATTTCTCCTGGCTGTAATAGCTCAGTGGTATGAGAGCATCCGAACACCTGTATCAAGAGCTCTGATTGTTCGATTGCTTGGTCCACCTGACCCTGTTTTTTAAAACAGCATACAAGCTTGGTCATCAGTGCCTGAAAGGCTCCCTGTGAGCAACACATCCTCCTACTGAGGCAGGAGTGCACTGGGTGCACCTTAACTTCAGAGACACTGGGACTGGGCTCTCCCTGTCCTTCACTCCATATAATAGCCAGAGTCACTAATATAAGCTGTTTGAACAAATAAGTCAGTTGCAAAAATTAAGGGCTAGTACACTTTGTCCGCTTAATGCTCAACTAGCAATGCAAAGCAGGTTACCTGGCCGGTGTGCTTTGGCTGAGTCTGCCCTTTAAAATTAAAAGAAATAAAAGTCTATATACTATATATTCAGTTATTAGAAATTGTGCATGGCGGTTTCCTCTTTGGGTCTCTTGTTCAGGCTTTGTGTACTACATTTTTAAAAACTAAGGAAATTCCCATACCAACCCTCTACCCCCCAAAAAACTCCGTTAACATGGAGTTATGGTGAGGGTATGTTTCAGTAATTACAGGTAAAAAAAATTAAAGTGATGTCATAATTATCCTCAAAAAAAGTAATGTGGCTCAGCTCCTCAAAAGGTAAGTAGGTGCTTAACTCAAATGATTGCAAGGGGAGTTAGGAATCTAAATACTTTAGAGCCTATTAAACCCAAGAAATTCAGGGTTAAGTTTACACTTGAAGGAGATCCAAACATGTGAATGTAAGGAGTGCACAGTGAAGGTACTCAAATAGCCTTTCCTCTGGCCTGTAGTGAAGCCATGACAGGGGAAAAATTAGAAAAATCTAACATGTCTTTTAAAAATAGTTTAGTCTGAATGAGGAGAACAAATATGGAACCACAATTGTATAGTTATTGCTCAGCATCATTACAGGGCAGCTGAAAATTCATAGTGATTTTGAAACATTGAAGAGTTACTATGTATTAGCTAGTATTTATTTCATTTCTTAAGGGCTTATTACATGCGTGGCTCTGTAGACACACACAAAAAAGCAGGGGGGTTCAAAAGTGCTAAGCATTGCCCTAATTCTGCTCCCATTGAAGTCCACTGTAAAACTCCACCTAAATTCAGTGGGAGCAACGGGGAGCCCTTTTGGAAATCTCATCAAAGATATTCCCTGCCCTGAAGAGTTTACAGTCTGAAGCACTGACCTAGAGAAGACGGGATGAACTAGAATCAGAGGAGATGGTTGAATCAAAATTTTATTGTTTGTCCCCAGTTAATTGGAGAGAGAGAGGGAATGTGTCTGACATGAGCTCATTTTATGGGTAGTCCCAGGGAAAATTAGTCTTTAAAAAGGAATTTAAATAGAAAGAGGGCGGAGAGCTGGGATGAGAGGCCTGTGTACCCTGGATAAAGCAGCGCAAAGGAGCTCTATAAGTGGAAAGCTCCGATTGTGGGGGAATTGCCCCAGTGCAGGCACTGAGGGAGACAGCTTCAGTGACCCGCACTGAGGACTTGGCATGGGGGGCTTACTAGAGATGAGCACAGGTGCAGGAGGGGGCATGTCAGGCGTGAAGCTGCAGCATGCTGTGCTCTTGCGATTTCAGGTAGTGCCGCGGCTGCTGTAATGTAGACAGGCCCCCGGGACTGGGTGGGCAAACTTTTTAGCCCGAGGGCCACATCTTGGTGGGGAAATTGCTTGCAGGGCCGGGGCAGGGGGTTGGGGTGTGGGTGTGGGGTGTGGGAGGGGGTGTGGTGTGTTGGAATGGGCTCAGGGTAAGGGGTTGGGGCAGAGGAGGGGTGTGGAGTGTATGAGGGGTCTCATGGAAGGGGGTTAGGGTGCAGGAGGGCGGTGGAATGCAGGAGGGGGCTGAATTCAGGTGGTTTAGATGCAGGAGGGGGTGCAGGAGGGGTGCAGGATGTGCAGGAGGGGGCGCAGGGAGTTGGGGTCCAGGGTGCAGCAGGGGGCTCAAGGCAGGGAGTTGGGGTGCAGGAGAGGGCTCAGGGCAGGGACTTGGGGTGCAGGAGGGGTTCAGGCTCTGGCCCGGCGCTGCTTTCCTAGAGCGGCTCCGGAGTGGCAGAGACACGTACCGAGCAGCACTCCGGCAAGCGGCCGGCTCCACATCCCTGCACAGCCCCTGGGGTGGGGTGCGGGCGCAGAGGGCTCGCGTGTTTCCCTCACCTGTGGGTACCTCCCCGAAGCTCCCATTGGCCACGGTACTCCATTCCTGGCCAATGGGAGCTTTGGGGACAGTACCTGCAGGCAAGAGCCGCCCGCGGAGCTCTCTGCCGCCCCATCCCCACCCCCAGGCGCTGCAGGGATGGGGGGTGGCTGCTTCCCGGAGTGGCACGGAGCCCGCGGTGGTGGCAATCCCACGGGCCGGATCCAAAGCCCAGAGGGGCCGGATCCGGCCCGCGGGCTGTAGTTTGCCCACCCCTGGTCTAAATTATGGCTGGGGCAGACCTGAGTCAGGAGAAGAGTGCAAAGGTGACTTAAAGGCACAAGACAGAGTCTCAGCCTGGTGTACTAGGACTGAGTGATGGCTCAGTGCATAGAGGCAGCAGGCAAGAAGGCATATGGGCCTTCATTCAGCAAAGCACTTAGTTTTTAAGCATGTGTTTAAGTCCCACTTAAGGTAATAGCACCTAAGCATGCACTTAAAGCTAAGATTGTGCTTAGCGCTCTATTGAATAAGGATGGATTTATTCATAGATTTATAGACTCCAAGGACAAAAGGGACCATTGTGATCATCTTGTCTGACTAACTGTATAACACAGGCCGGAGAGCATCTCCAAAATAATTCCTTGATCAGATCTTTTAGAAAAAACATCTAATCTTGTTTTAAAAATTACCAGTCATAGAGGATCCACTATAAACCTTGGTAAGCTGTTCCCGTGGTTACTCCCACCATTAAAAATTTAGGTTTTATTTCCAGTCTGGATTTGTCTACTTTCATCTTCCAGCCATTAGATCATTTTATCACTGTCTCTGCTAGATTGAAGAAGCAATTATTAAATATTTGCTCCCCATGTAAGTACCTACAGACTGTACACAAGCCACCCTATAACCTTCCCTTTGTTAAGCTAAATAGACTGAGCTCCTTGAAAACAACGAGGAGTCTGGTGGCACCTTTAGGGTGTTGTTTTTGTGGATACAGACTAACACGGCTACCCCTCTGATACTGAGTTCCTTGAGTCTATCACTATTAGACATGTTTTTAATTATTCTTGTGGATCTTTTCTGACCCCTCTCCAATTTATCAACATCCTTCTTGAATTGTGGGCACCAGAACTGGACAAAGTATTCGAGCAGCAGTCACACTGGTGCCAAAACCACAGGTAAAATAATCTCTCTACTCCTACGTGAGATTCCCCTCTTTATGCAACCAAGGATTGCATTCATCGTTTTGGCCACAGTGTTGCACCATGTTCAACTGATTATCTACCCCAACCCTCTAACTTAAAGGTAAGCATGTGCTTAAGTGCTTTGCTGAATCAGGGCCAAAAACAAGAGTAGGAGAAAGAAATAAAGGTGATGCCAAAGCTGAAATCGTTAATGGGCTTTGGATCAGGCTCCCAAAATCAAAAGGAGTCTTTTAATGTGCTTTGGATCAGGCCCTGGTGTAATGAAGCTGATATGGAGAGATGTGATATGAAATGAGAGCCATGTTGTAGGTCTGGGTCAGGTTGTGCAGGATCTGGAAGGAAATGTATACTACATAGTTCTAAAATCATTTGATAGTCTTGACATTTTATAGGTGTTAAATTCTATAAAAAATATATATAGGCAAGGAGTTCTGAACAATGATGAAGTAATGAAAACTTTGTGAAAGATAGCTATTCATAAAGAGTAGGGGAGGCAATACTTAGCAAATGTGAACCTATACCAATCAACTGATCCAGGTGATGCATATCACAATGTCAGGTAGATGGTAGCTGAGCCTTACAGCAACAAATATTTCTGAAACATCACAACAGTATCAGGAGGTACTAGAGAATGGCAGAAAGCAAATGTGGTACCAATCTTCAGAAAAGAAAAACACAGTAATCTGGGCAGTTACAGTCTGCTAAATCTAATTTTAATCCATAGTAAATTAATGGAACGATTATTAAAGATCTTCAGGTACCTACCTAGAGGAAATAAGCGAAAAACAGACTGCGTTTTTACAGGCACTCAGCTGCCATGGTGAGGTGTGTCACAGTCAGACAGACAGAGAGCCAGTGGTGCCAGACAAGCTTGATTGCTTTGTTTGACAGAATTACAAAATTAGTGGATGAAGGAAACTTGACATGCTTGCTAGATCTGGATTTTAGTAAAGCATGTGATAACCTCTTGTGGAATGAAACCTGACTCTAACAATTAGCTCAGATTGGCTTGGGTATAAAAACTGTCACATGGATCAGGAACTGGTTGCTATCCATGAGGCAGCATTCATACCTATGGATATCTACTTGTGGAGTACTGCAGTGATGTGTATCTTATTTAAGATCTTCCTTAATGATCTTGAAGGAATGTGTAAAAGGAATGTTAATTTCATTTGCAGAGGATACTAAAATGGGTGGGTGTTACAAACACTCAAGTGGAAAGAGAAATAACACAAAAATCCCTCAAGAAATTAGAAATATGAGCAGAAAACAGCAAAATCCGATTCAAATAAAGCATTTGGAGAACATAATCTGAAGCACTGATTTGCTGTGGGAGAGAGAATTCTGGCAAGCAATAATGCTGAAAAAGCACTTGGACTGACATGCCTGTATAGTTTGTTCAGTAAAGTACTGAATTTTTAATCTGAAGGCTCAGGATTCAAGTACCCGTGTAGACAAAAACATCCGGATGCTAGGACAATGAGTGTAGTAAAAGAATCTGAATAGTCATGAAATTATAGATCTGTTTTGGTGCCAGGCCATTTTTAAAACTTGTCAGTGTGAGTGGGGAGCACCACATCAGTTAGTACCAAAGAACAATATCTCTTTATATGTATTTGTGGATAATCTAAGCACTATATCCAGATGCACAGACACTCTTTTCTTTACCTATGTATTATATAATTTTTTAACATTTGCTTTAATCACATGTCGAGGTGTTCCTTAATATTGCATAGCAGAGTTTTATTTGAAAAGGAAACTCCCAGGATAGATCTTTTATAACTCTTAAAATCTAGTTTTGTTTCCCTACTGAAATTTGTCTTGTTCCTTGGTTCAAATACTTCTGTTTTGCTCTTGCAGGTGCTAGAATATAGGCACCGATAATATTACCAAGAAAGCAAAGCATTAATTTGTTCTTTTTTGTGCGTTCGCTCCTCTTTCCTCCTCGTAGCACACTCATAATTATTTGAGGACCCTGATTTATCAAAGTAGTCTAACTGGGGTGAACTGTAAGTACAGGAAAACATCTGTACTCAGGATAATATTTTAGCATGTGCTTAACTTTAAGCACAAGCTTAAGTGCTGTCCTGAGGAGCAATAGAGTTAAGTATATGATTAAGTGCTTTTCTGAATCAGGGATCAAGTTTGGCAAGCAGCATTTATCTCATTGTCCCAAAAACAATATTGGGAGTACAAGGACTATGCAGATGTGTCTGATGACTGGTATAATTTGGTATACTGTTCATTGTTATATTAATGGCATACAGAAAGAGAAGTTAGATAGAAATATAAAATGATCTTGCTGGAAGGTTGCAAGGAAACACTACTTAATTTATTAGAATTTAAAGCAAGAACACACAAGAACCAAAAAAACAGAGAGAAAACAGGCTTCTCCCTAAAACACAAACACAACTCATCCCACCTTACTCTAAGCTGTCTGGCTATGGACTGACTCCTGTTGCTCCCATGCTTCCCTACAGAGCCCCCTGGCCTGCAAGCAGGACCAGGAAACCCCACTCTTAAAGTGATAGCTTGCAATCCTAACACAGTCCTCACTATACCACATTCATATATTAACATGTACAGTGGGTGCTATGTACCTTATATTCATGATTTAGTTCTCTAGAGGGGAGTCTGCTGACTAAGGGATGCTTACCCTGCACTTCACGAAGTCACTGGGGATCTTGGGTGAGGAAAGACTGCAAAGATGTAGCCCTGGGTGCTTTGTAGAATCAAGTTTACTACTTTTTAAAAACACCCCAGAAGCACTTGCCTTCTATAAATGTGAAAAGTTTGCTTCTGTATATTTCTTCTGCCTTTCTTTTACAGAAAACATTTCAATTTTACATCATTCACGCAAAACAAACAAAAAATCCTTAAGAAAAATATTAATAATTTCAGCCAGCCCTTTCCAGCCCAGAGGCCCTTTACAAACATCTAAAATATAATGAAGTATAATATAACAACAACAAGATTAAGCTATCAATTATTACTTACAGCTGCATAGTTATAATTACCAGAAGGGAGGAGGCAGACAGTCCCCCCACCTTAAGCTTTCAACCTGGAGAGGAGACGGCTGTTCTTTAGTCTTTCTCCCCAAGGGCACCAGGTTTGTATAATTTTTGGTGGTGCCCAGAACAGGTCCAAGCAGAGATATCCCGTCCATAGGACGGACCAGGGCAACCTCCCCAGGCCCCGCACTTTGGGGGGCCCTGAGCTTCAGGGGGACGTGGGGTCCAGGGCGGCCTGGGGGGTTAGCAGGGGGCCTGGCGCCGGCAGCAGCGAGCGACCCAGCCCCAGCCTGCCCCTCTCTGTCCCACCGGCTCCCAGTGTCGCTCGGGGAGAGGGAGCAGAAGCCAGAAAGAGGAGGGGCAGGTGCTTGGGGGAAGGGGTGGAATGGGGGCAGGGAAGGGCGAAGCCGGGGCGGGAAGAGGCGGGGCGGGATAGGGGCTTGGGGGAAGGGGTGGAGTGAGGGCGGAGAAGGGGCGGGAAGAGGCAGGATGGGGTGGCACAGGCTGGGGCCGGGTCACTCGCTGCTGCCAGCACCAGGCCCCCCGCTAACCTTCCAGGCTGCCCTGGACCCCATGTCCCCCTGAAGTGCAGGGCCCCCAAATTGCAGGGCCCGAGGAAGTTGCCCCAGTCTGTCCTAAGGATGGGACAGCTCTGAAAATATAAGTCCAACCATTGGTGGAGCTGGGTCCACGTTCCTGAATATTGGTGGAGCACGGGCACCAGGGGCCCATTTAACTCACCGCCTATGCAGTTCTCCCAACTCGAAGCTAGCTAACCCACACACCCTTCTCACATGCACTGCCAGTCTGCTATTTAAGCTGCTTCCTCTCCTGCGAGGACTGCAGGGGGATCTCCTGGAAGGCAGATATTGGAGGGGACAGAAGGCAGACCTAGGGGGATAGGGTGGAGGTGGGGAAGCAGAAAATATGGGAGTGGAAGAGGGACATAGATAGGGAGGATGAAAGTTGAGTAGGGGGAAGGGATGGAAAATGGGGTTAGGCAGGGACTGAACGGGATGCAGGTGGGCACTGGGGGAGAAGTTAGGTACAAGGTTGGAAGCCCAGGGGAAGCACAGGCAAGGATGACACGGGGAGGAACCCATGAGGTAAGGCAGAGGGGTGGGGAACTCAGGTGAAGATGGGGATTTGGTGCAAAGCTGTAGGGAGGCAGCCAAAGCAGAAAGAGGAGAGCAGTCAGGAAGAAGAAGCAATGGAAAGAAACAGAAAGCTGGAGGAGTTAGGAGGTGTTACTGGAGGATTTTTTGTATGACTATAGCTGCAGATAGGTGAGTTATGCTGGGAGTTAACAGAAAGTGCATCATTTGCTGGCATACAAAGATATGTTCCATTGTTTATGAATTTGTCATATCAATGAAGTTAGTGTTGTTGTACACTGCAAATAGCTCCCAGATTGCAAAGCTCTTAAAATGGTGTGAGCTGCAGGAATGGTTTGAAAGCGACTTATTGCTGGGGGTCCTGACGCCATCCAGCATCTTTACAGTGTTGCTAACCCCCCCCCCATTCAAAACCCGGGCATCAGACCCCCCCAAAAGTCCTGAGATTGGCCCCCAAGGCATGAGGTTTGTTTAAAAAAGCCCACACAGATGTACTGTGGTTTTTGGTCTGTCTTGATTTTTGAACTCCCCTTGTCCACCATGTGTGCACGTGTATGACTTAGTGTTGCCAGTGCTCCCAAATGCTCCCAGTGGTGCTGGCCCCCGCTACTGGCCGTCTGGTAGTGTGGCATTCCCAGCGTTTCCCCCAAAATCTATTTAAATGTGTGTTCCCCCCATCCCTACATCTACCCACCCCCTCGCCCATCAAGTAAATATGCAGCACCCTCAGTATTGCCCCCCACCTCTGCTCCTCCAGCAGCTACAGAAGTTCTTCACCCTCCTCTCCCTACCAGTCCTGGCATTGCAGGAACATAAGAGTGGCCAGACTGGGTCAGACCAAAGGTCCGTCTAGCCCAGTCTCCTGTCTTCTGACAGTGGCCAATGCCAGGTGCCCCAGAGGGAATGAACAGAACAGGTAATCATCAAGTGATCTATCTCCTGTCGTCCATTCCCAGCTTCTGGCAGTCAGAGGTTTAGGGACACCCAGAGCATGGGGTTGTGTCCCTGACCATCTTTGGATAATAGCCATCGATGGACCTATCCTCCATGAACATATCTAGTTCTTTTCTGAACCCCATTATAGTTTTAGCCTTCACAACATCCCCTGGCAACAAGATCCACAGGTTGATTGTGTGGTGTGTGAAGTACTTCCTTTTGTTTGCCTATTAATTTCATTGAGTGGCCACTGGTTCATTATGTGGAGGAGTAAATAACACTTCCTTATTCACTTTCTGCACACCATACATGATTTTATAGATCTCTAGCTATCTTGGTCCTCTCTTTTCCAAGCTGAAGAGTCTCAGTCTTTTTACTCTTTCCTCATACGAAAGCTATTTGAATACCCCTAATAATTTTTGTTGCCCTTCTCTGTAGAGGGTGACCATACGTTCCGTTTTGGCCAGGATAGTCCCTTTTTAAAGTGCGGTCCCGACTTTTTTGCAAAAGTGAGCGTTTGGCCCATTTGCTCTTGCCAACTTCATCAGTTGGCAAGAGCAAACGGGACAAATACCCACTTTTGTGAAAAAGTGGGGTGTGGAGGAACATGTGGGGGGAGCGAGTGGCGATGCCAGCCCCGCACAGAGGGGGAGGCAGGGCTTGGGTGGGGGGCAGGCAGGGCTCTAGCAAGCAGCGATGCCAGCTCCCACCTCCTGCTGGCTAGCCCAACACAGTGTCCCGTTTTCCCTTTGGGAAATATGGTCACCCTATCTCTGTACCTTTTCTAATTCTAATATATCTTTATTGAGATGGGGTGACCAGATAACATGCAGTATTCAAGGTGCGGACGAACCATGGATTTATATAGAGGCATTATGATGTTTTCTGACTTCTTATCTATCCCTTTCCTCATGGTTCGTAACATTCTATTCGCTTTTTTGATTGCCGCTGTACATTGAGTGGGTGTTGTCAGAGACAATGACTCCAAGATCTCCTTCTTGAGTGGTAACAGCTAATTCAGACCCCATCATTTTGTATGTATCGTTGGGATTATGTTTTCCAGTGTGCATGACTTTGCATTTATCAACATTGAATTTCATCTGCCATTTTGTTGCCCAGTCACCCAGTTTTGTGAGAACCTTTTGTGGCTTTTCACAGTAAGTAATTTTGTATGGAGAGGGGAGAGAGAACTGACTGACTCATTATATGACTAGCTGGGTGCTTTCTGCTCTCTCTCCAGAGTTTTTTTGGGATAGGGGAGGGGGCAGTGTTTTGCCTGCCTCCTCCAGCCACCCTGATTGGCTGCTCTTCTCTTAGGAGGCAGGGCAGCGGGGAAGCCAGCCAATTAGAGGGGTGTTTCCTCTTGAGCATGGCTGAACATCCCACCTGAGTGGGAGTTTCTCAGACTGGTTCCCTGGGGGGCTAAGATCTAGTTACTTGTCAGAACTGGCAGTAGCAGTGTAATCACCCTCCTGCAAGAAGAGCTGGAAGGATGGGAGGGGAAGTCGAAAGAGAGGCAGGACAGGGAGAGGAGAGAGGAATATGCAGGCTGGGGTGGGGGAGGGAATGAGAGTGCAGTAGGGTCTCAGAGAGGGAGGAGGGTGAAATTTGAGAGCCCTTGTGTGCAGAGGGAGAGGGAAGTGAAGGGAAGCTGAGAGGTTGCATGGAGGGGTAAGAGAGGCAACTAGAGCTGTGGTCAGGGTACCAGGAAAGAAGTGTGGAGAACAAGGAGGTTTTGGATGATAGGTGCAATGGAGACAGGAGAGAGTAAGAGAAAGGGATGCTGGAGAGCATGGGCATCAGATACGGATTGCAGCTGAGGAAACCTGGAGGCACATGGGCGTGCTGCTCCAGGAGCATGGCCAAAGGGCAGCGCTGAAGTGCTTGGGTGGAGAGGGAGGAAGAGTGGGAAACAACTGCTCGTGGGCTGAGGCCCGTGGGGGGCATTGCGCTGTTGTGCGGGATAGGGAGGGGGGCTTTCCCTTCTCTTTAATAATAATAAATATGTGTGTATTCTTTGTATTAGAGCCCCTGCTGAGAACAGGGTCCAGTTCTACTAGGTGCTGTAGGTACACACGGTAATCAACAGTCCCTTCCTCAAAGGCCTTACAACTTCACCTGCTGGGTGGCCACAGGCAAGCGACTCCCCCTGTCTGTGCCTCAGTTTACCCTGCCCCCCTTTGTGTGTTTCGCGGGATAAACTGGTAAGCTCTGTGGGGCAGGGCCTGGCTCTGGGTCTAGGCATGTACAGCGCCTAGCACCGCGGGGCTCCAAGATGCTACACGCCAGGACCTCAGACCCTAAGCCCGGATTCAGGCTGCCCCCGGAGCCCTAGCCCGTCTCCTGCCCCATCGAAGGAACTGGGGGGGGGGGGCGCCCCCAGCCCCCCTCCCCTCAGTGCGCGTGCCGCGCGGTAGGTGGAGCCCGCGTCCGCGCAGCCAGCACGAGCTCCGGAGCCGGGTTTTGCGTGCGGCCGCCGGCTGGCTCTCGGCTCCGCGCCGCCCTCCCGCGTCCCCAGCCCGGCTCGCTCGCTCGCTCGCTGCGGGGCTGCAGGCGGCGGCTGGTTGCCCGGCGATGAGGAGGCGGCGGCGGCTCCCGCCCGCCCGCAGCTGCCCGGCTCGCTAAGCCGAGCCCCCCTCGGCGCACGCCGCCCAGGCAGGGGTGGGCTCTGCGGGGGAAGGGGCGGCAGGCAGGCGGGGGGCCCCCGGCGGCCCCATGCGGAGCGCGGCGGCCGCGCGGCGGGGACGGGGGCTCTGAGCCCGGCGGCGGAGCGGGGGAAGGGGGCGGGGGGATGGTTTTTCCCCGTGGTCTCTCCGCGGCGGCGGCGGCGGCGTCTTTTCTCCGCGAGCAGCGGCCGCCCGGGGCATGACTCTGCCGCAGCCCAGCCGCTGCTCTGCTCCGGGGGGTGCGCGGGGCCGCCGGCCGCGGCCGTAACCTCGCCCCGAAGGGGGGCCAGCCGCGGAGCGGGGAGGCCAGGAGGGCGCCGGGCTCCCCGGCAGCGCCCGCCCCTCGCAGGGGCCAGGAGGCGAGGGAGCGACTTTGGGTTATTCCCCCCTCCTCCCCCTCCACGTTTCCGTGCTTAGCCCCCCCCCCACCCCGGTGCTGCGTGCGGGGGGCTGGGACCCAGCGGCCGCCCGGCTCCCATGGCCGGCTGGTGGAGGCAGCTCGCCGCCGCCGCTGCAGGTTGCTGAGGAGCGGATGGGGACGGAGCGCCCAGGACCGGGCGAGGACTGAAGGTAACTGCCCCTAAATGCCCCCTCCCTCCCCCGTCGCCTTCTCCTGCCTCGGCCCCCGCGGAGCGCAGGAGTCCCGCCCCCCCGGGGGGCGCTGCACGGCGTGGGTCCCCCAGGGTAGTTTTCGCCCGGAGCCCGGAGCGTGGGTTGTCCTGGAAATAGCGCTGTGCGCATCTCGGGGCGCCGGCGGGCGGTGCTGCGCCGCGGGCAGTGCCTGGGCGCCCGGCCGGCTGGGAGCTGTGCAGGTGATGGGGCGACAGGGAGGGGCGGCGCACACTGGGGAGGGGGCATGGAAGGAGACCCGATGGGTTTTTATTTTATTTTTTTCCTCCCCCCGCCTCCCCTTTTCCGGCTTCCGAGGCAAGGCACCGCGCCTGGCCGCTGGGTTGGTCGGTGTTCTCCTGCGAAATGCCGGCTGTGCAAACCCATCCGTGGCTGGAGGCAGGGAGGGATGCGAGGAAGGGTGGCCCCAGTAAGCCACCGCTTTCCCGGGCGGCGAGCGGGGATATTCGTGCATGCTGCTGAGCTGAGGGGTGGGGAAGAGGGGTTTCCATCCTACCTTTCCCCAGCCTTTCCGGGCACCTCCTCACCCGGCACTGGGAGAGAGACACGGCTGAGGTGTCTTAAGGATTTTAAGAGCCATCAAAGCTTGTCCCCCCCTCCTCCCTTGGAGATCTGGATTTTGAAGCAGCCCCTTTGCCGGCTACGGGAGCAGGACTGGCGTACAGCAGAGCGAGGGATGTGAGCAAGAGGGGCCGGCACAGAAGGGTGGAGGATGAAAATTGCATCCCTTTCTTGAGCGCTCGTTTTATTTGCCCATTTAATTGTTTATTTGCTGTTCCCTTGCAATCATCCTGTGACTGTTTAACTTGGAAATCTGGTTGCACGGCTGCTGATTAGTACAGGCGGTGAGCCCGGTAGAGGAACCCGTCGGCATATTCTAGTCTAACAAAGCTCGGCGCATTTAGTGCTCATGAAGATGTTAGGTGCAGCGCCCCAAAATCTGCACTGTGTCCCTGGGATTTTGTCTTCGAGGGCTGGATCTCATTAACAGACTTAAGTACAATGTCGCCAATGGCAACAGTATAGCCCGGGATAGGTTGTTTTGTTCACACCCCCCCCACCCCCAGATGCACAGATGTTTATATTTTGCGAGAGAGATTAGGAGGTAGGTATAAAAGGAACCTCTTGGGTAGGCTTCATGTGTGATTTTTCTCTGTGGTAGTTAAAACAATTTGTAAACAGCCGAAAAAACGAATTGCTGTGTATCTCTGTAACAATCGTAGCTACAGGCAAAACAACTGATGTCTGTTGTATTTACTTTCCCATTCACATTACTGGTGAGGAAGTATTAGAATTCTTGCACTCCTGGTTTGGATTCCATGCAGCCAGTTGCTTAGGAAATGTGGAGATGGGAAGAGACAGGGAAAGGGGGAAAATGCCTTCTGTGTCTTGCTATAAGGCAGATAGGCAGCCTGCTAGTTTATGATTGCTTTCTGTATTTTTGCACGGATTATTCCAAAGCATTAGATCAAGATTTTCAAAACCAAGCCAAGAAAAAAAAATCATTCTTCAGTGAAGTCTTTTGGAGGCTTCTCCGTTATCATTTTGAAACGCTATCTAGTAAGAGAGCGTAGCCAATACTAGCTGTTAGATATTGAGAAATAGTGTGTGTTTTGTGGAGCCAATATATCATAATTTCCAGGGTTCGGGGTACAAAAATGCTTCCACTGTGTATTCATTTTGGAAAAATTGTTCTACAGTTTTATGGGCTATATAAGGTGTACGATTTAAAGGGACCGCTCTTCAAAAAAGAGAAAAATCTACCCTGTCCTTATTTAACAGCAAGAAGAGAGAAAATTCCATGTATCAGTGTCAGTGTTTGGTTACAAACTTAAGGTTAGTGCTCTATTATGATTTGTTTTTCTTAAGGTAGAACAACTCACCTCAAATTTCATTAGCCACAATATTAATAGTGGTGATACAATCCCTTTGTTGTGATTCAAACTGCTGCTGTTTTGGTGTTTGTTATAAGTCTGTTTTCCTTATTTAGCATAAAGTACTAAAGGTAACTGTATTGTCTCCTGTTACTACACCAAACCAAAACAACAACAAAATGAACACAGATGCAAATCCTTTGCATATCGATTTCCACATGTTCTGAGGTTCTTAAAAGGAAAATATTGAATTTTGACTCACCCCTCACTCAGATTAATTAAGATATAGTTTATCTTTTGGAATGCATGGGGGAGACAAAACATTTAATATTAGTATAAAGCATGTTTAATTGCAAGGCAGGTTAGCCGCAGAAAAACAGTGAGCTATAATTTTTGAATATATAAGCAATTTAATACTGTTTAGCAAGCGTAAGGTTACCAATTCTCCCTTCTGCTGTTTTTCTGCTCAAGATAGGAGTTGGTTGTTGAGGGAACATGGAATGATTTGTTTCTCAATCTAGAAAATTTATCCTAAGTGTGTCCAAGGCTGTACATTTGAAGATTTGGTATCATCAGTGTCCTTTGTTTCCTAGCAGCATGTGTTCCATAGTATTCATACATTCCACAGGTTGTGATGTCATCTGGGTTGTGTCCATCTCTGTTGTAGGGTTTAGCCGAAGGTGATGTGGTAGGAGTGCTTGAGTTTTATTCCCCAACTGATCTTGTTAATTAAAGAATACAGCACACACCCTGTTGCTTCCCTGAGATACAGTTGGTTCTATTGTCTGCAGACGATAAAAGAAGTGATTGCTTCCTTAGGTACATGTAAAATGTGAGCAGAGTTTAGGTGAAGATGTAAGACCTCCCATTGAATCTACTGACTGGACAGTGGTACATTTTGCACGTGTTACAACATAGTAAATTACAAAGCTTCTCAAGGTATTTCACAGCCTTGTGAGAGAAACCAGATTATTCTTTCCATGAAGCCTAAATTGGAAGATCTTTAAAAATACTTGTGCTAGATGTGGCCTCTTACATTTAATGGTTTTTTTTGGAGGTGTGTGCTTTGTTCAGTCTCCTTTTTGGTGAGTTTATAAAGGTGTGGCATGGACCTCTTTAGCCAACACTGTTATTTTATTAAAAATAATTTCTGTTGATCTGAGAAGATTGAAGAACATTAAAATAGATTTGTTTCCATTATTTTCTAATTCATTTAGGATTTATGGAAGTGACTAATCTACGAAACAATTAAGAATTAAGGATGGGCAAACTGTATTAGTATTTGACGTTTGTATAGCGTGCCTGACTTATACACTTAGTCAGTGTGTCCAACCAAAAATATTTTCCCTGCCCTGAGGATTTTTCACATTGGAAGCATGAATAAGTACAGTGCCAATAAAAACAAGTATGAGGTATAGAGAAGAGTGTGGTCATTGGAACGGGAATGCTTGCTAGAACTGGGGACATTTCATGAACAACATGGTCTAAGTGCATGTGGGGAGAAGCGGGAGGGCTGGTGTGCATTATTAGAGGTTTATTTTACACTGTCCATACCTGAAATAAGGTGCAAAGACAGGTGAGGGAGGTGGGACTGAGACAGCAGAAAGGGCTTATAGGAAGAGACAGGGTGTGTAGTGTGGAGTTTTGGCCAGAAACGTTACCTGGAGTGCAATCAGTTCATTTAAGTTTTTCACATGAGTGCTGGCTCTGTATTTTTCTTTGAAAAAATTAAGTTGCTCAGTAGATGTGAGAGGGTCGATGCTAGGATCTAGGGTGATTCTGGCTAGAAAACTCATTCTCTTGGTATGCTCTATCTAGGGAAAATCCAGAAATAATACTAAAAAATTTGATCTCAGAGATGCTTAGATCATGCTGAGTGCTGGGTCTCATAATCTTAGTAGCTTATTGGGGAGAGTTCTGGGGCTGTTGAATAGCATAGAGACGCACAGAGACCTGCCACTCTTTTGCTGTTTCTAAATTTGTTAGTCTCTAAGGTGCCACAAGTATTCCTTTTCTTTTGCTGTTGTCATTGGTTGGGCTGGTTCTTGTAGTGGGATTAAGAGGCACTTACTACATGTGTAAGAACTCAAATGACCTCACTCCAGTTCCTTGAACTTCTAGCTGTTCTCTGCTGATGTCTTTTTCCTCCTACAGCTGCCCAGTAGCTATAGCAAGAATACTGAAAATGCACTCTATCCATATCTATATATAAAAATTTAAATGTTTACAGTGTGAAGAACCATGTTCTAGGCTTTGTTTGTAGCCATTTACTCTCCTATGGGATATTTGTAGAACACTGGAACATTCTTTGTCATCCTTAAGTATGGCTATGCCAGCCTCTGATACAAAGTTTTCACAACTGGTGTTTGGCAAGCTTTTCAAGTTACAGCTCCTAACTCCTTATGTAGACACCTATGCAAGTTTTCTAATTTTCACAGGTTTCAGAGTAACAGCCGTGTTAGTCTGTATTCGCAAAAAGAAAAGGAGTACTTGTGGTATGCATCCACGGTATGCATCCGATGAAGTGAGCTGTAGCTCACGAAAGCTTATGCTCAAATAAATTGGTTAGTCTCTAAGGTGCCACAAGTACTCCTTTTCTTTTTGCTAATTTTCACAGGCGTTGAGCATCCAGCGGTAACCACTGATTTTTGAAGACACTCAGAGCTTCTGTGCTCAGTACATCTGAAAATCAGACCACCTACTTTAGGTGCCTAAACAGAGCTGTAGGAGCCTGACCATAGGCACCCACTTTTAAAGTCTTGGCTATTTATCTATAGAGAAACTGACTTATACTCAAATCTTTGATGTGATTCCTCACAGCCTAAAATTGTATTCCATTGTCCGTACTGTAGCTCTGAGTTAGCTGTAGTTGGAGTAATGCACAAGATACCTAGTTTAAAACACTTGTCATTTGTCATATTTCTGTATGCCGGCCATGGTGCTTTAAAGTTGGCTTGTGCAGGGACCAACTTGATTTTAAGTTTTGTTGTCCCCAATGAATACTGGCTTCTAGCTACAAATTCTTCATTAATGTCAGCAAGAAGCAGTTTCATTCCAGACTACGCTTTGTGTAGAGTGCATATGTAAATGTGTTCTTGCTCCCTCTAAAGTCACCAGTGGCAAAACTTTTATTGAATTTAATGCGAGGTTAGAGTCTGTAATTAAGTATCTATGGCAGTATGGGGCCAACTGGGAGATGTGAGGCAGAAAAGAAATTTGATAAATTGATGGGCCCATTGTGCAAATTGTGAGTTCCTCCATTCAGTGGTGTATATGAGGAACTTGAAGCACGAAGCCAGCTTCCAATTTCAGCTGCAGGATGGATGTGTTGGTCAATTAGCACACCAAAGGTCTGTTTATGGTAGGGTAGAATCTTGCTTGGCAAGGAATCAAAAGTTAAGTTTCTCTTTTCTGGACTACCTTTTTGATTGTACAACAGCACTGTCCAATGGGATTTATCCTAACTGATTGAAACCACCATTCATTTCCTCTAGGAGAGACTGGGATAACTTGGTGTACATAGACTAAAACAAAACACATTTTTAAATGTCTTTGTTGCGGATCATGGTATGGTACAAATTAATACAATACAATATTGCAGTTCTGCCACCAGTTAATCAGAATTTCATTGCCACGTTTTTTCATTTATACTTCAAACAATTTGCACACTCTTCTAAGGGAATACTATTGAGTTCAGCAAGAGTTGGATTGGACCTTGGGGGTTGGAAGGTGGGTGCGTGTGTGTATAATATATATGTATGCGCATGAGTATATATTTGAACATATAAACCAACAGATCATTTTGTTGAAAACTTGAGCTGTTGGAAAATATTGTGACTTCTTCTACCACATCATCTGTAGTTAAACACTTCAGTACAGAAGTGCCCAACATCTGACAGCATAGTCTGTAGAATATATTGTGTGCAATTGAAACAAATTCAGCTAGGAAACCTAACACAGATCAAGTCTTCAGTTTCTGGTTTTTTGGAACCACTTAGAATGAACAGTCAAGATGGAGAAAAGAATATCTATTGATCAAAATTGAAAAGGACTGACACTAAAAGGAGACCTAGCTACAGTAAAAAGAAAAGGAGTACTTGTGGCACCTTAGAGACTAACCATTTTATATGAGCATAAGCTTTTGTGAGCTACAGCTCACTTCATTGGATCCGATGAAGTGAGCTGTAGCTCACGAAAGCTTATGCTCAAATAAATTGGTTAGTCTCTAAGGTGCCACAAGTACTCCTTTTCTTTTTGCGAATACAGACTAACACGGCTGTTACTCTGAAACCTAGCTACAGTATTGTTTCAAATGTATTTCTATATATTTTCAGCATCTCTGTTCTAGGAGTTGATATAATATCCTTGTAAGAAGCAATATTTCAGTCTTAATGAACCAGTGTAAATAATTGAGAACTTGAAGTCTGATCTGTGTATTTTTAAAACTATAGTGAGAACATATAAATGAAAATCAAGATAGGTTGCATTTCATGGGTCATGAAAGGAATCTTGCTCGGAGGAGAGTAAAGCTGTATTTAGAAGCAGTGAGTCCGATATTAAATTACACATGTAACTTAAATGCCTAATTGTCATTAAGTTTACATAGCATCTGTTAAGATATTGCATAACAATGTCAATTTTATGAAATGATACCTTTTATTTGGTAAATAACACAGTCAACATTTCAGTGATTAAGCAGGAGGAATTCTAGTAATTATAAACTGAATACTTCAAATCTAACTTCCATTGTAGTCAATAGCAAAACTTTGACTTCAATGGATACAAGGTTGGGCCCTTGGTTTAATTTTTCTCACTGCATTTGCTTTGAGCAGATTAAGCCAGATCCTCAACTGGTATAAATTGGCATATGCTGATTACACCATCTGAGAATCTGACCCACTGTATCTGAACACAGCTATGGGAATTGAATGTTTCTGAAACTTAAGTCAAGCATCAAGACTAAAGGGCCTGATTCTATAAAGGAATCTCCATGATTGTGATTTTATGACCATGCGGAGTCACACTGAAGTCACTGGGACAGTATATTGGCATGAAGGTCTTTGGATGATTACTGATTTAAAGTGTGTGAATATAAGTGGCTCTGTTATAATTCGCAAAAAGAAAAGGAGTACTTGTGGCACCTTAGAGACTAACCAATTTATTTGAGCATGAGCTTTCGTGAGCTACAGCTCACTTCATCAGATTCATACATCTGATGAAGTGAGCTGTAGCTCATGAAAGCTCATGCTCAAATAAATTGGTTAGTCTCTAAGGTGCCACAAGTACTCCTTTTCTTTTTGCGAATACAGACTAACACGGCTGTTCCTCTGAAATCTGTTATAATTAGGTCCCTCCTAAGGAGTTGAAATGTTTGATTCCAGTGCCCCAAAAGCTGATTTCTCCTGTCCTGAAGACTGTCCTAAAGGAGGTGAACCTCTGAGCAATTTGTAAATCTCCCGTAAACTACGTGTGTGTGTATAATGATTTTAAAAACATTATGTAGTATGTGTTTTAAAAGATGTCAGTCTTCTCCCGAATGACCCTTTCACCCATCCCCCCCACTCACCAGCCAAGTAGCTAATTACAGATGTAAATCTGCTGTTTGAACTTTTGAAGGGGACCCTCTGTTAGAGGGATAGGAACGCTGGGCTAATCCAGTGATTTCTGTTAGACGTGAGGTAACGTTATTTTTCATTCTGACTATTGAAAATGGAAACAAATTGCTGCTAGTGGAGAAGCTATAGCTCTCTGTTTTCTGTTTTTAAGATGCTTTCAGTGCTTCATGGAGAGAATTGTGCGGAGAGAAAATGTCTTGCTTTTTATTTTTTCCTTTGTCCCTTCCCTTATGTGTTAAAGATGTAGGTATGAAGAAAATAAAATCTTGGGTCAAAATGCTCAAACATGGCTGAGTGAAGTTATTCATCCAAATTTAAGCACTGATTTTAAAAGTGGCTCAATTTTCCGAAGCACTGAGGAGCCACAGATTTCCTTGAAGTCTCTGTTGGCCCTTGTTTATGTACTCCTGCAGCCTCTTTCCACTCCGGAGTGATTGGACCCAGTCCATCTTCCATTGTGGTCAATGGGAATTTTTCAGCTAGCTTCAACTGGAATGCGATTGGAACTGTAATCTCATCATGAATGTAAATTTCACAGCTACGAATGGTGGCATCCGAGGATTGACTTCAACTGAGGGATACATTGCAAAGAGCCATGAATCTTACGGAAAACTTTGGGGAAAAAAACGATTTAAAAAACGGACAGTGACACATCATTTTGACAGTACCAGGACTTTTGTGTACAAACCATGTTTTGCTTTCAAGTTTATCACCAGCTTTTTAAGCTTTGTATTACTGAAGTTAATTGGAAATCGGCAGAAAAAAAAAAAGATTTGAGGGATTCCTTCAGTGGATGGCACTCTTACCCCAAAAAAGTTTGCTTACATCACTGTTGTAAATCAAGATGAGACCTTGCATCTCAGATTTCAAAGAGGATTTAAATCAGAAAGGTACTACAGGAGTTCCAGAGTTATACAGGTTTAAATCTGAAATAAACAAATTTCTCTTTTTATGCAGAAATGAATAACATGTTTTTAAAAGCTGGGGATAAAACATTTAAATTAAACGGCTATATCCATATATGTATAGGTCTGCTTGCCCACTGGGATGAGGGAAAGGCTGTAACACACGGAGCTTTGGAGCAGTTGACCTTTTTTAATGTACCAAATTTGTTGTGCTAGAGTATGCCACAAGAAAAGGGAAACATGAAGTAGAAACTACACCCACATTCTGTTTGATTGGCTTGTATTGCTGTTTACAAGTCCCGCAGAGGCAGTGTGTGTTGCTATTCAGTACAGCTCCAGAAACTGAGCATTAGCTTAAGCCTGTGAGAATAGGGGAGGGACCAAAGCCCAGTTTTTGATGTTCTGCATGGGTGGGTATCCTGAATACTAAAATGCATTCCATTGACAGCTGACCCCGTAAGGAGATTTTTCAATGGCTCCCTGTTTTTTTTCACCTTCCTTCCCTCAAAGCTATTCCAAAGGCTGGTGGGGGCAAAAGGGGGGAGAGTCCTCATAGTCATTTTTGTGAATAGATTTCACCGCTGGGTAGAACTGAAGAGGGTTTCAAAGATTATGTTTAACTCTTTTGCTTTCACAGCGTTTTTGCCAGTATTTGTGTCACTGTCTGACGCTTCGTCAGTTCAAAATGCTGCAAATTCCTATCGATTACTTCACGGAGGATGGCTATCCTTTTTTTTTTCTTTCTTTCTTTTCAATGAGCCCTAAATACTACATTTTTTGTACCAAAAACGTCTGCCATATAACATGAAACCCTTGGTTCCTGTTGTATGTATTTTATTTAGTTGCATCTGTATTTTTCAATAATAATAGGGTATTGGAGACTATGCCAAATGGATAGCTGTGTTAGGCTTGGCTTTGATGTATTTACTGACATTGAGTAGTACCTTACTCCTCATGTAGCCCCATTGATAGGACAGTTTGTGATGTAAGGTGATACTCAGTGTGAGTGAAGATGTCACAATCTGGGCCTTGAGTCATTAGAATACAGTCTGTACTCTATTTTCTTCCAGAGGAAGTGAATAGTGTGCGCGTGATACATCATTTATGTTTCATAGTGTAAAGCTGTGTAATGTTTCGTAGTGTAAAGATGGCCCTTCCACGTAGAACAGTGTTAATTTTGGAACCTTGGACTTCACACACAAAACGAGAGTAGTGTTCTAGCACTCCTAATTTGCCAAGAAATGCAGATATACATCCCCTATCTGTCAAAGGCTCAATCCTGCTGTTCTTTCTTCAGGGTCAGACTCTGTTCCCCTGAAGCTGAGTAGAACACCTTACTCTGTGAGAAATCCCATTGATTTCAGCAGGAGCATACTTGAGGAGTAAGGTAGTACTTGGTGTGAGACAGGATCTGGCCCTCAGTTTTTACTCTGGCCTTATTAGGCACAGCTCTAATGACTTTATGAGCAGTTTACCTGAGTCAGACCAGAGGGTCTGATGGTCCCTTCCTGTGGGAAAACCTGGGTCTCCAGTGAGTGCCATGTTGCAGTATGGTTCCCTTGGAGAATGTGTGACAGGGTTCCTGCAGCAGACACCTCGTGGCCCTGAGTACACCGTTAAGGGGGCTCCCTGTTGCAGTGGAAGATAATACAGTTTGGGTCTGTATTATTCTTCCATCCTGATCTTTGGAAGGAGTCAGTTTGTTTTCCCCCCCATAAATCTGGCCCTACCTACTCAGCCCCTTCCACCATGTGGATCTCAGTATCCATAGAACACCCTCCTGAGAAATTTGTGGGGGAGGGAGAGCTCTGGGTGTAGAGAATCCCACAGATGTAGGGGTTGCAATTTGGCACAGAGTAAGGATCTCCAGATTTGCTCCAAAACTCATGTAGTTTTGAGGCAAAGCAGATCACAGTGTCTGTCTCTAGCATTGCTGGAAACATGAAAAATTAGATCATAGACTTAGCCTGTATATCATGCAGACTTCTATCGGTGACTACTTTATCTCCATAGAATCATAGAATACCAGGGTTGGAAGGGACTTCAGGAGGTCAGCTAGTCCAACCCCCTGCTCAAAGCAGGACCACTCCCCAATTTTTGCCCCAGATCCCAAATGGCCCCCTCAAGGATTGAACTTACAACGCTGAGTTTAGCAGGCCAGTGCTCAAACCACTGAGCTATCCCTCCACCCCATCACACCACATAATGGAAATCTGGCCTGACTGGTGCAGATCATAAAGTCCAGAATTGCTGGGCTGATTCCTGCTGTTCTTAGGGGATAGTCTTGCTTTAGTCAAAATAAATGGCAAAGCTCACATTGTGTGTTCTGGCCACGATTCCTTACTTAACCAAAGCTCCAGCTTACCTCAACAGAAGCTGTAGCCAAATAATGAGTGGGCGATTGAGAAAGGAGAGCTCTTTTTTGTAACTTACCTATATGTAATAACAGCTATGCAGCCATTGATGATGGTGGTTCCTTATTAACTACTAAGGTTGTTAATTCTGTCATCAATCTACACACAATATATTGATTTAGCAATGATGTTGTTAACACAAATTAATTATATCACAATGCCTAAGAGCGTCAATCCTGGACTAGGACTCCATTGTGTTAGGCCTTTATGTCAGTCATACTTGGATAGAATGTGTGCAGCTGTTTCATTAAAATGAAGAGGGACTGCCACAGTTTTGGGCAAAACTATGGTTAAGTGGCTTGAGAAGACAGCTCCAGAGAGTAGCCAGCACTTACCAGAAACCCTAATTAGTAGAAATCCCATGTACGCTTGACCTTGGCTATTGAGTCAACCCTCAAAGAAGAAAGAACACTAAAAAATTAGTATGCCGTCAACACTGCACTTTTATTATTTAACGTTATTAAGCAAACTTGGTGTGTATTTCTTTTTTGAAGCGTTTGATTAAATGTGTGATCTTATCTTGCTGA
Organism: Caretta caretta; assembly: GCF_965140235.1. Taxonomy (NCBI): domain Eukaryota; kingdom Metazoa; phylum Chordata; order Testudines; family Cheloniidae; genus Caretta; species Caretta caretta. Next base: position 15,667,077 of record NC_134209.1, read on the forward strand.
AATAGCCCGCTGGGCTGCAGACACTGGTGTTCAGAAATGAAATTTGTTTAGAGCCTCTGAACAGACATTTATTCAATGAGACCTTTCTTGAATAATAGATGACAGTAAGATAGCTGTGCAACGATGGGTTTTTTTCCTGCATAGAGAGGGTGATGAGAGAGAGAGAGAATGAACAGATAACACAAGTGCACAAGAGAGAACAGGCTGTATGCATGGTAAAATCAGTCTACCATACTTCGTAGCAGAAATGTGAACCCTTACAAAGGTTGTTGTTTACCTCTTAGGACCTGATCCTGTAGAGTTATATATGTGCTTAATTTTATGGACCGTATGTCAGTCTATCTTGAAGCATATGTAATCCTTTGCACACCTATTTGGTTGTATATAATAAACATTTTTGCTTAATTGACATTTACAGCCTGGGGCCAGATTCAGCCACCATTGCTCACAATGAGTAATACTTTATGGGTAGACCCATCAGAACCACTTGTGGAGTAGGGTACTGGTATGGGTGACAGAATCTGTATTTACATGTTATGTTAGATCTGATGTTGCTTAAATATGGACTCTAGATAAATGTTCTCCAACTTTTTCAGGTCTTGTAGATTCCAGGAATATATAATCACAGTGCTTCCTTATGAAATCAGTTACTATGGCACTTCCAGTCTAAGTATGGTAAATATACTCATTCCTGTAAAGTAGTCCGTGGTATGTTATCTGATGCATGCAACACATGTTTTTTTTCCCACCAACACACTTCATTGTAATTTTCTATGTAACTCCTAGGCTCACAGGGATGAGATTTCATTGAGTTTGTGGAGTGCATAGGATTTCCAGCTGCTGACACATGGTTATGTTCCTTACTTTTCCTTGTATGTGGGGCTGAGAATGAACATAAAATACCTGGAAGTATTTTTACATAGTTGAAATATAAACACACACGCTGCTGAGCTCTGAAGGCGAGAAATGTGACTTTTAGAGCAACTTATGCTTTCCCTGTAAAAAGAAGACTTTTTTCTCCTGCCCCCCCCCCCAAGAAAGTTTGGTCTTGAAGGAAGGATGCCCTGGAGCACCTCTGCTGTACAACTGCATTCTGTTCCAACCTGGTTTTCCCCTGCACTGAGCTGCAGCTGTATATACTCTTTTATTTCAGAGCAGAGTGGTGATTAAGTGGTTTTTCCTCCTAGAGATAAAACCAAGCCACTTCCTGTATGAGCCAGTCAAGGATGTGAGTTCATTGCTTTCATGATATGGCAAGGTGTGGCCTTTTGAGTCCACTAGCATCTGATGCTCCAGCTGCTCATGTTCTGTGCTCTCTGATTAGTATGTTTTCTGTAAAGCTATATTAAGTTGTGTGGCCCAGATCCATGAAGGTACTCACGTGCCACTGCAATCCACAAAATTCCTGCTCGGCTGCCACCTCACCCAATAGGCACCTAAAGTCACTTGAAGCCATTCCACTGCATATAAATAATGAAAGAGTGATGGGAGCAGGGCGACTAGCCCCAGGGTCTCCCAAATGGTTGCCTTTACCACCAGGTAATCCAGCAGTTCTCTATCTCACCAGTTATTTCATACACAATGGAGCAGCTTTGGCAGGAGAAACTGAGGCAGCCCGACATCAGAGTATCCCATAGTCCAGTGCTTAGAGCACTCTCCTGAGAGGTGTGGGAGACGCCTCTTCAAATCCTTTCTCCTCCTTTGGCAAGGTGGAGGCATTGAACTTCGGTCTGTCACATCCCTGGTGAGTGCTCCAACCACTGGGCTGAAGGTGGGCGGCTACTCCTCCCGCTGTTGTGTGTGGAGTGAGGTAGGGACCTAACTCGTTCTCACAAGGAACAACGTAGTTGTGCAAACTGCCTGACTCCAGCAGGGGCTCTCCTGGCTGTGGATCACAAGCAGAGACAGGTGCTTCGCTAGAGCTTGGATTTAGGCACCTATCTCTGAAGTAGGGCTGGGCTTAACACACATCCCTCTTGTCAGCCTCTCCTGTTGGCTAGTTTAGATGGCTTCCCACCTAACATATAGGGTTTTAGGTGCCGCATGCTACGGCACCTAGCTTTCCCCATGCATTGGATTGGGAGCCTAGGTGCCTAATTCAGGCTTTGGGGATCACATTATTCCTGTCACTTTCTAAAAGTTACGTGTTGTGTGAGCATCCCAGCACCTAAGTCCCTTTGTGGATCTGGACCTTTGTTACTTCCAATCACACAGAAATCCTTCCTTTCTCAGCCTAACTAATCCCAATGGATGTGAAATATTTTCCTGGAGACTCAGTAGGTTTAATGTAAAATACAGGAATTTGTGCGTCTGGGAGCCCTGTGCATTCTGCTGTGACTTTTGATTGGCCTAGCTAGGAGATTACTTCTTGCTATCAGGCTACTGGGACAGTGAGTTGCATTATCTCCTAGTGTACGAGAAAGAGAGTCATTGATAAGTATGTGGCATATAGGAAGCTTTCCCCGAGCCAGGTTTTGAGGTGCTTGTCCACAAATCTACAACTAGATCTCATAGGAGCAGTTTTTCCAGTGTAGGTAGAGTGTGGGAGTTAGAAATGGGGAACACCAGAATGAGCTCTCGACTCATATAACCTCAAATAGCTAATTTTATAGAATAACAAGGACCGTCAAAAATCATCATCCCTGAATTCCTGCATGGCATCATTTGGGCGTAGTCCAGTGCTGATGGCCGGGCGGAGCTGTGCCTTGTTGAGCGAGCTCAGGAAAGGATTCCACCTTTTTGCTCTGCAGGAACATGGCCACTAATACAGCTCTTTCCAGGGCACAGCTTACTTCCCCTGGCATAGGCGCTGATTCCATGGGTGCTCCGGGGCTGGAGCACCCACGGGGAAAAAAAAAAAGAATGGGTGGTCAGCACCTACCAGCAGGCCTCGCTGATCAGCTCCTCCTCCTTCCCCTAGTGCCTCCTGCTGAACAGTAGTTCAGTGGCGGAGAGGAGGTGCTGGCGGGGAGAAAAGAGGCAGAGCGAGGGTGGAGCGTGCTCGGTGCAGGGGGTGGAACGGGGCGGGAAGAGGTGGGGCAGGGGTGGGGCCTTCGGGGAAGGCGTGGAATGGGGGTGGGGCCTGGGGTGGAGCAGCCCCAGGGAAATCAGAAAGTTGGCGTTTGTTTTCCCTGGTCAAATGCCCACTTTCATTCCCTCTACTGGGCACTGGAAGGGGCCCTGTGCACCCATGGGAGAGGATGGAAGGAGCAGTTCCTGTTCTCATTGGAGTGCAGAGGCTGCAGACGGGCCTGTCTGTTACATGCACTATGTAAGGGGCAGGGGCAAGGGCAAGGAATCTTCTGTCCTCTCCACTCACCTGTCTGAGGCGTAGGCCTAAGGAGAGACCCTGCATATCCATGTATTTTTACCTTAGAGCCATTTCCTCACCTTCAGGAGAAGTTTATGGTCCAGTTCCTTTCTCTACTATTGAAGTTGGAAGTCAGTAGATAAAATGAAATTGGAAACTTGGCCAGATTAAACCCTATTTATCATTTAATTTTCTCTAGAAATACACGGCCTAATTAGGTTCTCAGATAGTGGCCCAATAGGAAAATTGCAAAGCTGAGCCTCTGTAAAAATCCTGGTAATGTGTTTCTGAAATTTTAATGGTCATTTGAAATAAAATGCACATCTTCATTTTTCCTCTTTAGGTGAGACACTTCAGAACAGCAACATTAAAAAGAAGTATTAATACTTAACATTGTAGCTACTAAAAGGATTGTAAAGTTAAAAGGTCCACTGCAGACAAATTTCAAGAGTGGCTTAAAAAAAAAAGAGTCAATTTTATCTGGCAGCCATTGAAATTTAATGGAAGTTAAGTTTTAATTAAAAAGGAAGAGTGCAGCAGGGTGGTGATTGGCTTACATGCCTGTGGTGTAAGGATGTATGCATGTGCAAGTCCAGGCTAGCAGCTGGAGACTGCAGATTGTACTGCAGCTGCCCCTTCCCCTTTTCCAGTGCTGTCAGAGAATTGGTTGCTGTGGCTGCTTGTTGCTCTGTGTCTCTCATGCTAGCTGAGGCAGATACCTAGGCTGCACTCCTTATCTATCTTGTGCTGGGTGCAGGGTGGGATGGCTGCTTCTCCTCTTGGGCAGGGCGAGGTGATCAGACAAAGTACTCCTGTTCTTTAGACAAAGGAACCTGGATTTAAGAAGGGGACTGGCTGTGGTGGCATTGGGATGCCCACTGGGTAGTGAAGACTGGGACTTCAGTTTGGTTCCGCACCTTGCACTGCCACTAAATTCATGCAATAATAATAATAATAATAATAATTAATAATAGGGACAGATTTTGACACCCTTACTGTGAGCTGCCCCTTTTTCCAGATGTGGACCCATTGACTTCACTGAGGGCTACTGATGGAGTTAAGTATTGGTCAGCGCAAATCAGGGATTCAGAGTCTAGCCCTTAGTGAGCGCTCACAGCACAGACTACTAAATAGCACAGGGTCAGGTTCTGCCACCCTTTCTGAGGCTGAATAGCACTTGACGAGAAGTCTTGTTGATTCTAGTGAGGCTGCTCACAGACTAAGATGCTACTCAGTGTAAGGGCAGCAGAGTCAGGCCCACACATTTTTGGACAGTCGTTCACTTTGGAAGGCCTTGCAGAGTCCTGTCTGTGTCACTGTGCTTCTGTTACAAGGTACTAGGAGAGGAGTATATGCAGGCTGCTGGAGCCTTGTATGTGCAGGAGGTTAGCGTGTTGGTGTGTGCTAATGATACCTGAATGTCATGCCAGTACGGCCTCTGCTTTCGCAGGCGTTTGCAAAAAACAAACAACCAAACCAAACCCTCCCCCCAACCCAACTCCCCAAACAGCTGAATAATTGGTGAAAGTCTGTTCGAAAAAAGACCATGGGCTGGATCTTCAGCCGACAAGCCACCTCCTTTGTTTTAAGGCCTTAAGACTGAAGCTGAGGATTCTGACTCTGGCAGAGCCTCTTTAAAGGTTTTGTTTCATCAGCCCGCTCCAGTGCAAGGTGAAAGAGTCATGGTCCCTGTACTACAGTAAAAGCTAGTGCAGAATACAGAAGCACGCTTGATAAGTGGAGCACCTTGCTGCGAGCATGTTCGACCGGTGCTTTGTGATCTGCTTATGGGGTTCTGAGTGCAGAGAAAAGGGTTGGTATTGATGTATAAAGCCCTAAGGTCCAGGTCCCCAAAGCTAATTAGGCTCCTTACTTCGTTTGAAATCAGTGGAAGTTAGTAGCCAAAATACATTTGAGGATCTGGGGCTAAATGACCAAGGGCCTGCATACCTGCGAGATACTGCCTCTCTCCCTATCCTATAGTGCTGTAGTTTAGTTTGAGTGCCTGTGCAGATCTTGACATGCTTCCCCCCTGCCCCCCACACCCACCCACACAATCTCAGAAGGCTGCTGTCAGGAAGTTCTTTGTGGGGACCCCTTTTCTTGTGGAATGCTCTCTCCCCCCCCAGGCATCTTGTGCACAATATCTCCAAGCTGTTGACTTTCAGTGAGCACTCCTGCAAAGCTCTCCTTCTGTTAGAGCTGTGGAGGAAGTCAGTGCTACACGAAGTATGACAGGCAGGAAAAGTGAGGAATTTATTATTATTTATTTCTAATATTGCGGTAGCCCCTAGAGGCCAGGCCCCATTGCAGTAGCCCTGTACAAAACATAAACGAGAGGGATGGTACCTGCCCTGCAGTGAGAACAAACTAAGTAATTTATTAAGCTTGTGCAGCTTGGCTATTTGCTTACCCTGTTTTGTGAGGTTGCTGCTTGATTTATGTGCGTATTGGTTATGTTGAATTATTGTTTCTTAAGATAGCATAGCTGCCTAGGGTGCAAATTAGGCACCTGTTGTCATTTATTAAATACATTCTCTATAGACTTTGGGCTCCTATCTATGGTTGACAGGAGAGGCAGTCTAGCCTCTGTTTAATCAACTATTTCTAAGACATCTATCAACTTGGTATTTATGGCCCTACTCCTGCATGTTTCTAACTTTTTTTTGTCTCTTGGTAGAATGGGAGCAGTTAAAGATGTGCATGTTTGCAGGGTAGGCATTGACAGTTGAGCTGCTTCCATGTTAAACACTGTACCCTCCTTGCCTAGTGTCTTGTTAGTGATTGGGGAGGGAAATTGAAGATCCCATTGGTCTCAAAAACTGTGTTCTGGCCAGTGTTCCCCTTTCAATAAAACAGGTTTGAACTTCCAAAATGCCTTTTCCTATCTCCAGGCATGCAATGACTGCTCTGTTTTCTTTCAATCCCTGCACCACCATTCTCTAACTCTTTATACAAAGTGCTTTTTGAGATCCAGAGTATGAAAAGGTGATATATAAAGACTTATACCACTGTAATGTGGTGAAAATATTTAAATTAAGGAAGAGGACATCTTTCATCAATAGGGGCACATAGAATAACAATCAGTAGGAGTGCCACTTTGTGTAACCAGCCTTCAGCATCTGGAGAGGCACTTCATCATTTGATGGAGATGCTGGGAGCCACAAATTAATCACATCACGATGTCTTGCTGTTTCACATCATGATGTCTTGCAATATTTGTGTTGTGCTGTTCAGCAATATGGGGTGATGTTGCAACCATGCAACAAGACATCAGCATGGATTGATGCGAAAAGATAAATGAACATCCTTGCACCTCTTTCCATTTTATGACTATTGTGAAGGGGGCAATCCTTGTTTTCTTTTTATCTATTTCCCTGAATATAGGTCCCTGTTCATTTATATTTTGGTAGAAGTCATCACTGGGAAATGGATCCCGCTATCTTTCCTATTGCTAGGTCTATTTGCTTGGTGCTTCTTACTCATGTATTATGGAGAGACAGTTTCCTTTCTCTAATTAAGGTGAAACCTGCTTTCCCTTATACTCCTGATTTTCGCTGTTTCTCTAAATCCTCAAAAAGGTCCTTTCCACTTAATATTTTGCATGTTTGGTCTCTAGCCAGCAGAGAATATTTTTTGCCAAAATTTTGCAGTGATTCAGATGAGTAATTTTTAAGATGGAGTTTGGACTTAGCAAAATAGGTCTTAATTAAGTTTAGAGAATTCTAGTCCCCTCACGCACAACATCTTATCTCAAAACTGGCTTTGCCTAGAAACTTCATTTGAAGTTGATCTAGTGCATTCAATTTTGAATTGACTATGGGCATACTTGAGAAATACTTCAGTGGTGAATGTTAGAATAGTCTGTGGAATGCTGGGCTTCTATGCTTTCATTTTTCAGAATGTGTCCTCTAGCCGTTTTCTGAACAGACACCGTTCAAATGTACACCTGGGATATTTGCTGCAGACTGAAGTCAGCAAAGTTCAAAACTGGAAATAAGACACAATTTTTTAAAGCGGGTAATTAACTATTGGAACTGATTACCAAGGGAAGTGGTAAATGCTCCATCTGTTGGAATCTTTAAACCAAAAATTCTAAAACGAATGTGCTAGTTAAGAAGTTGAGTTTCATGCACGAATCACTGGGTGAAATTCTGTATCCTGTGCTGGAGCTGAAATTAGATGATCATAATGGTTCCTTCTGGCCTTAGAAAACTATGAATATGTAAAGAAAACCCAAACAAAACCCCAGAGTCAACTCATTCCAGCCCCCGTCATGGTTTGTACTCTTGCTAGTGAATAGTGCAAAAATGTTCTGTGGATATTCAGTTGAACTTTTACATGAATTTACTTCAGCCGTGTTTACACTCCTGTTTTGTTTGCTTTTTGTGAATATTTGAATGATCACATTTTGCTGGTGTGTATTGTTTATGGAAAGCAAATTTCAAAGTTGCACTGTGAGTATTTGTGTGGAAATTGTTTGCCTACTTGTCTGCTCAGGGACCAGAAACAGTATTATGTTTCAATCAAATAGCGAGCATACTCACAGAGAAAAGTTCTGAGTCAAGTCATAGAATTTAAAACATTTGCAGAAGAATCTGTTGAATGGTTGTGAACTGGAGATGTTTATCTGCTCACTGATCCTCCATGAATGGAAGAAGAGGCGAAAATACTTCGATGAATTATTAGTTACGAATTATTAATTCGTCTCTACAAGCAGCAAGAGCACCTAACTCAGGAACCTACTTCTGGCATCCTGTGCCCCCACTGCACCCTACCAAAAGGGACTGCGTAATAAGGAGAATATATATGTGATCCAGCACAGATTCCCCTCATTCCTTCCTGGGGTAATGAAGTTCCACTGAGTTGACTGTATTGTGAAGTTATTTCTGAGATCTGAGGAGTTAATTAAGTTTCCAAGTGGCAACACTTATACAAGTGTCATTGGACACAGTTAAATATGTACTCCTGGGGGAATTCTGTGCCACTGCACAACACAGAATTTTTCAGAAATTAATGTTTTTTGCGCAGCATTTCTTTTTCCCTCACAGAATTGGGCTGCAGTGCTGCTGGCTGCCAGTAGGGGCTGCTGGACCAGGTAGAGCCCAGCTCACACATAGAAGACACTGCAAAGGGGAAGGAAGGAGGGGTGGAGCAAAGAAAAATCCACACAAGTCTGGGATCGAGCATCAGGCTTTTTTTTCCTCTGGATCCCTGGGCTCTGAGGGGCGGGGGTGGGGCATCTGGGCTGCGGGGCCACCTAGCTGAGTTCTTGGCGGGGGGGAGGGGTGCAGGTATCTGGGCTGTGGAGGGGGCTGTGACTAGGCTCTTGGGGGTAGGGAATTTGGGTGTAATGGCTGGGGGGTGCAGCTTGGCTCTGGAGGGGAGGGCTTGTGGGTGTTTGGCCCCCCAGCTAGTCTCGGGGGGGAGGGGTAGAGAAATAGGAACTGGGCTGTGATAGGAGTTGCTTTAACTCTCTACTCCTGGGGGGACTTGTGTGTGTGTGTGTGTCTGAATTGTTACAGACATACTTGCTGACAGGTATTTTGAAATAAATTACCAAAATAATTGAAATTGGCGTGATTGTGTAGTGTTATGTTTGACAAATAAAATTTTCAGGATTTTGCAGAATTTTAAAATATCGTCCACCGAATTTTTTATTTTTTGTCACACAATTCCCCCAGGAGTAAATATACACCAACTACCTACACCAGATTATGAAACTAATCTACATGCTTTGTCTGCGTGCTAACCAGGGTGGATAAAAGTCAGTGACATTAAAAATAAAATGTATTGGATTTTTATCAGATTTTTTTATTTAAATCAGGTTATTTAAAATTTAAATTAAATACAGGTTTATTAACTAAACATATTAAAATTAAATTTGAAATTGACAACCTACATGAAGGCCTAAACTTACTACAATATATTTAAATTAATTAAATGCAAAAGATAATATTAAGCAGTGCATGTTTGCTGTCAAATTTTAAAGAAAATCAATTCACTGAACTGGTGGAAGTCACTGGCTAAGCAGCTGGAACCAGAGTTTATTGCCGTGTTAGAACAGCTTCAGACAGCAGTAGCCTCTTCTGCAGATACAGAGAGAATATTTTCTTCATTTCAAATGTATTCAATTTGTTCAGTTCAATAAGTAGTTTATTAAAAGTTAATAAACCAAGTGGGAGTTGAAAAAGCAGTAAAGCTTGTTTTTTCCTTCCACTCAGTCAATAAAAACTAGGTGTGAGAGGGTGTGAAATCTGCTAGTTCTAAAATCTTGAAGACATGATGACCAGAAACAACCAGTTCAGTTCACTAACCACAGCACACTAACTGTTAAATAAATCAGTTAGTTTAAATGCAAAACATGGATTGATAAACTTTTGTGTCAAGCACTTCCAAGGTAGGTTTATTTAATTAAAAATGCTGTTTGTGTGCATTTTTAATTGAATTTGAATTTCCATCCAAATGGAGCTTGACATACATCACAAATAAAAAAAAAATCTTGTAAATAACAAGCACATCCTTTGCCACTTTCTAACATAAAAATAAATAAGAATCTGAATAAATGTTAAGCTATGTAATTGCTTACATAAATAAGTATAGCTATAGTTTGTCCTTCTGGTTAGCATAAAGAAACACAAAATTTAGTGTAAAGGCTGTATTTTTTTGCAAACCAACATGTTTTAAGGGCTGCTAACTAATGAGAATCAACCTTTCTTTAGGAAAATAGATAAAAAGTACAAATGCAAAACACAATTAAAATTGATTATTTAAATCAAGGTTTTCTGCTTGCTGATTTAAGTTGCTTTGATTTAAATCAACCCACCTTGACAATAACCTTTTGTTATTTCATGAATTACACTTGCTTTTGGGGAGGTTTGTGCATGAAGCCAATTATTTAATCACATTTTGATTCTCCACCTAAAAGGCGGATTCGTAAAGTGGCTTCCCGAATCGTATGAAGTGCACAATGGGCCAATGGCTGCTGATTTCTGAAGACCTTAGAAGAGTTGTTGGATCCAAAAATAACATCTCTTACATACTGTACAAGAAAGGAAGAAGGAAGGGAAGTTGAGAGGATGATGTTAATGCAGGGGTAGAGTTATGTTATTTCGGTGCCTTATCTGTGTATTTCCATACTTACAAATGCTTGGGTTTTTTTTACATTTACCATTACTCTGAATTTCCTGGGCTTCCAATGGTTGCTTTTTGATGGTTGCAGTGGTCTTGTAAGCTTGCCTGTTTGTTTTTTTGCTTAACCCTTAAATTACTGAACAAAGGTCTTTGTTTGAGACTTTCAAGGAACTTGGAAAGCTTTCCAGGAACCAGTGGTCCGTGTACTTTGCCTGGTATGCAGGCTAAGGAATTGGAGTACCAATCAATAAGAGAACCTATCTTGGGCATCCTCCTGCATCCTCTGGTTCCACTACACCCTACTAAAATGGACTATGTCACAAGTACCAACTGCAATGCCAGTTAGACTAATGGAGCCCAGAAGTGCCATGGCTAGGGCCCTGAAGAGCCACATACAGACAGAGCCAAGGGATGAGGTTCATTTGTGACGACTGATGGTCTGTAGAACATGAAAGTGGTTAGCACGCATTGATTTTTAAAAGGCTGTTGTGGCAATGCTGGAATTTGATCCACAGGACGTGTATACTTCTGCCTCGTCTATTTATGCCACAGGTATTTCCTTAAGTAGGTATTTCTATTGGACAACCACATTTTCTGTGATAGAAATGGAGTTTTTTTAATAGAAAAAGTAGAAAACCAATCTCTAGGGCCTAGAAATTCATTTCCAATTTTAAATTTAATCTGTGTGGCAAACTTGTACCTAATGCTACAGCGTCAGTCCAGCCAATGGCTGAAAGTTTATTCAAATACATTGAAATAACACATGGTCCTGGACCCTTGTAAAAAGATCTCCATTACTCCTAAGGGCCGGTGGCTGATGTTGAATTCGCACAAGGCACGTACCTTGAATGCTGCAGAAATAAATAAATGCACAATGGAATCTGAATGACTGGCAGTTTTTCCTCTGTTGTTTTTTAGCCACTTGTCAAGAATTCATCTGTGCTCTACATATTGTGAATATACAGCTTGTGACACCCTGTTATGTGTTTTTGCTACTCACTCACTCACTCTCTCCTTTTCATTTTTCCTAGTAATCTTTCCATGTAGAGACACTCTACCACCGGTCATAAAGACTGAAAATGTAATTGAAAGCAATTCTAAAGAGATGTTTAAAAGGCAAAGGTTTAGTTAATACATCAGGGGGGATATATCTGCGTTCAGATATTCATTGACTTCAGTGGGAGTTACCATTATTATTTGTATAACAGTAGTTCCAGCTGAGGTCAGGTTCCCTTTGTGCAAACACATAGTGGGTATGTGTATGCTGCAATCTGGAGGCCTTATCAACGTCTTTTTCTTTACAAAGGTTGTAAACTTAGGGCAAAACTATGTCTTGGGGATTGGTGTGTGAGGAGAGAAGAACAGAGGCAGCTGAACAGCAATGGTTCCTTGGGTCAGTCAGCCCGTAGTAAAGATTCATAGATTCTCATGTTAGAAGGGACCATTGTGATCATCTAGTCTGACCTCCTGTATAACACAGGCCAGAGGACTTGCCCAGATCAACTCCTAGAGCAGATCTCTCAGAAAAACATCCCACCTTGATTTAGAAATTGTCAGTAATGGAGTATCCACCATGACTGTTGGTAAATTGTTCCAGTGGTTATTTACTCTCACTGTTAAAAAATGTACACCTTATTTCCAGTCTGAATTTGTCTAGCTTCAATGTCCAGCCATTGGATCATGTTAGACCTTTCTCTGCTAGATTGCAGAGCCCATTATTAAATGTTTGTTCCCTGTATAGGTGCTAATAGACCGTGATCAAGCCATCTTTTAACCTCCTCACTGTTGAGCTAAGTACATTGAGCTCCTAGAGTCTGTCACTATAAAGCAGGTTTTCTAATCCTTTAATCATTCTTGTGGCTCTTCTCTGAACCATATCCAATCTATCAACATGCTTCTTGATGAAGATGAAGGCTGGGGGCCTGCAACGGGCACTCAGGGTCTACATGGCCCTTTTGTGCTGCTTCCAAAAGGAGCAGAACATGTTCCCCTCCATAATATCTGCTGTGGATGACAGAATAGGTACATGAGGGTTGGGCCTATCTCTATGACTCTGTGATCAATGGAGAGATCCCACTGACCTGGTTTTCTGAGGGCTCCCAGGTCCACCCTCATTCTAGTGGGAACTGGGTGACTATCCCCTTTGAAAATCAGACCTTTGCCATGTTAGTTGGGCTCTGTGCCTAGCGCTCCAGAGAGTGCTAGATCAATATATCTTGCCCTGCTTCTGCAAGGTTATGTTCCTTGTTCCCAATTCTGGCATACTCATATAAGACAGGACAACATTTTTTCCTTAATTTGTGTAGAATCATTTTGAAACACGCGCAGAACTGCAGAAATTTGAGAATTAATATGAGGGAAAACTATAGTTCCAGTGCCTTAGACAGAGTTCTTCGTATACACAGCTTACACCACAACCCTATTGGTATTGCAAACGTAATGTGCTAAACATTCTGTCCCAGTTTCTAGCTACTTAATGCTAGTTTTCTGCCTAGGCTGTTGGTTTTATTTTTTAAGCAGGTGACTACATTCTTAAATTGCCATTTCTCTTGAATTAGACTTAGGAGTATGCTTATATGGAAAAATTTATTTGGACTAACATAAAAATACTTGCTACAGAAGAATAAGCGAAGAAAGGAACACACTCTGCTCCTTTTATTTGACTTGTGAGATCCTTGTACTTCAAAGGTGCTTGGTCAATGTGATATCAGTATTTGTGAATTCTCTGGTGGCTGTTGCATTCAGTTAGAATCATAGAATCCTAGAATATCAGGGTTAGAAGGGACCTCAGGAGGTCATCTAGTCCAACCCCCTGCTCAAAGCAGGACCAATCCCCAATTTTTGCCCCAGATCCCTAAATGGCCCCCCTCACAACCCTGGGTTTAGCAGGCCAATGCTCAAACCACTGAGCTATCCCTCCCCAAGAGCTAAGAGCTAGTGACCTCAGTATTCTAAATTATAGTATGTAAAGCAGATACATTTGTAAGCCACCTTCTGCTATTGAGATGTTGCATTTTTAAGGCTTTGCCAAGAAAAGAAAATCATATGTAAACTGACAGTATGTTTTGTGTAATGCTATTGTTTAAGCATTCTGCTTTAATGTGACTTACACAAAATAAGCTTGTGTAACATTATGTACATCTTTTTCTGTGACTAAAAGGAAAATAAACAGAAGCAGTTAAATACAGCATATCTGATAGTTATGAAGGAATGTTTAAAACTCCTTGTGTTCCAGATCATTTTTAACTGAAAATGTCATTGAGTTTTCACTGAATTGTAGATTAAACATTCACTTTTTCATTTTACATATAGTTGTAAATGTCCTATCAGAACAATGAATCAAATGCAAGGAAAAGAGGAAAAAATACCACGTTAAATTTTTTAGCTTTGTTGTTGAAAATAAGTAGTTATAATGCAAATGTTTTACTATATTCTGTTATTACTAATTAGGCCTTTGGCTTCCTCATTTTGCCAACCATGTTTCAAAATAAAATCACTGAAACAGACAACAAATATATATCTTGCCCTATACCTCCCCATAACATTATGATTCAATGTATATACTTCATTGCAATTGTTTTGATTCAGTGACACTCCACATGGTTCTTATCAACATGGGTGTTAAATGTGATATACCCCCATTTAGGTGTTCTGTTTTGGGTTAAAATGTTGTGTCTATTACTTAGCAAAGTTGGTATTATCCCCAGTCTCTTGTAGCCAAACAAAATGCTATGCACAGATCAGCCTGCTTGGATTAAACAAAAACCCATAGAAAAAAGTGCATACAGTTTGAAATGTGTAACAGAGAGGCCGTGATTTGGGAAGGCACTTATGCATGAGTTTACTATCCATCCCTTTTCAGGACAGCACCCACATATGTGGTCAAGTCCCATGGGATTTAAACACATGCTTAAATTTAAGCATCAATCTTTATTATATCTATCTTCTCTAGAATATGTTCTTTATTTTTTTCAAATTTTTCAAATTCTGAAAGAAAAAAAATCAATAAAATATAAACAAATTCTAATTGTAATAAAGAAAATACTTCCAGTTGGATCCTGAAGGTACATCCAGGAGCCAGGTTTATAGAGCTTTAATGTTTGTACCTAAAAAATAAATTGGTTGAATTGGGAGCAGCACAGTAACACTGAGTTTAAGTGAAGGACACAGTTGAATAGTGTCAGCTAACATCTTATCTTTCTTAAACCTGTAATGTAGGGAGCATTTCCCTCCTGGATTCTCAATCTCAATCTTCATTTTTGCATATTTGCTACTCTTGTTGTGAGAAACTTAAATATTAATTATTTTAATGTGGGCTTTTGTTCCCTCTGGTTTTGCAGCAGCTGTTAACACATACTGTTCCTAGAACTGTGCTGACTTCTGTGAGGTTGATTTTTCAAGGTTTTTTTTTAATGTTAATTTCAAGCTCCGTTAGAAAAATTGGGGCATGGGGAAATGCTTGACATACATATGTAAAAGGACAACAGTTGCGAAGAACAAACTTATTTTCAAGCTTCTGAGCAGCGAGAAGTTAAAAGGAACACATAATAATGTGATTTTTTTTAAAATCCAGAATGTTTAATAAGTGTAGATTGCTTTCAGTTAATCAGTGCCACCCTGCTGCTCCTTACGTTTAAGTGATGTGTAAAAACTGGAGAGTCAAATGACAACTGTAATTTTTAGCTGTCGGTGTAAAAGACAGTCAAGGCTGCAAGTATATGTAGAGCCTTTGGAGGAAATTCCAAAGGTAGCAAAAAGTTACTGTGTATTACTCGGAAGATGTAGCAGTTAACCAAGCTGGCAAGTTTTATCTGTGTGTGGATTTTTCCCATCTAAATCATAAATTAGGTAAAATAGGAGCCCAGTAGTTCATGTGGGTAGTATTTTCCATGTCTCTCTCCCCTCAGCCTGCCCTTAATCATTGAAGAGACCTGTTCTTTGGAGATAGGTGAAGGATCAGGAAACTTGCTGGACCGTAGATCTTTATTAGGAATTCAGGTACTGTTTATTCCGCCTCTTTCACAGGAGGCAGGCAGGCAGACTCTTTCTCTGTGGTATGAAAAGGTAGGAGGGGTGGCTGGGACATACCCTCTTACCGTCAAGCTTTCAGATTCCATACCTTTCCTGACTATTTGATATTTTTAACAGCGCTAGAGTGGCATTTCTTGAGGCAGTGACTATCCAAAGAACATGTCCCTTAGCAATGGAAAGGGGGACCTGCCTTGGGATAAAGAGTTGTGGAGCCTGGGAAATAGAAAGCCCCATTTAGATGACAACTTGTTTAAGTTGTTGAACAACTCTCCTTCATGAAGGGCCTTTCTTAAAACGTAGGATCCTCTTCAGCAGGCTGAACTAATTCGCTTTGCCTTCTGCAGTTTGTTTCCAACGGAAGGCAGTGAGTGCATGCTTCTGGATTGTTTCTTGTGTGGCTATTTTAGATCTTCAGTTGAGAGAAGGTATGTATCTCAAACAATATCCATAAGGGTAACATTTGTCAAACACCTTTCGAGGTTTAATATTTTTTCTGCATGACTCGTTGCTGGGGAAAAGTGATCTCATGATAAGGTAATGTTTTTTTCTGGTAGGCTTTCTCTAATAGTAGCGCTTTTATTCACGTGAAATGTTTGGTACATAACTTGAAAGAATGTTTGTCATTTTAGCTCAATTCCTGATGTTGCTGCAGCTTACATTTTTTGTAAATAATAAAATAAGTGTATTGACATTTAGTGAATGACATTTAGTTATCGTCTTCATGTAATCACTCTATTGTGTTTAAAAGAAAATTGAAGATTAATAAGCTGTAATTGTTATGTTCAATCAACATTAGAGGTGTTTGGAAGCCAGAATTACAAATGCTGTAGGATTTGTTCTTTTCATTGGTCACTGGGTATTGTGTGATCTGCTGGTTGACTGGAGAGAAACTAAAGTAGCGTCCAGCAAAGCATTTAAGCATGCGTGCTAATGTGATTTAAACTTGCCCTTAAAGTATGAGTGTGAGGTAAAATGTTTTGCTGAATCGAGCCCAAGAGTCTGACGCTGCAAGACATGGACTTTGATTTCAAGTTGAGGTGGCTCAGCACCACACAGGAGGCACTCAGTGCATTCATAGAATCATAGAATATAAGGGTTGGAAGGGACCCCAGAAGGTCATCTAGTCCAACCCTCTGCTCGAAGCAGGACCAATTCCCAGTTAAATCATCCCAGCCAGGGCTTTGTCAAGCCTGACCTTAAAAACCTCTAAGGAAGGAGATTCTACCACCTCCCTAGGTAACGCATTCCAGTGTTTCACCACCCTCTTAGTGAAAAAGTTTTTCCTAATATCCAATCTAAACCTCCCCCACTGCAACTTGAGACCATTACTCCTCGTTCTGTCATCTGCTACCATTGAGAACAGTCTAGAGCCATCCTCTTTGGAACCCCCTTTCAGGTAGTTGAAAGCAGCTATCAAATCCCCCCTCATTCTTCTCTTCTGCAGGCTAAACAATCCCAGCTCCCTCAGCCTCTCCTCATAACTCATGTGTTCTAGACCCCTAATCATTTTTGTTGCCCTTCGCTGGATTCTCTCCAATTTATCCACATCCTTCTTGTAGTGTGGGGCCCAAAACTGAACACACTACTCCAGATGAGGCCTCACCAATGTCGAATAGAGGGGAACGATCACGTCCCTCGATCTGCTCGCTGCCCCTACTTATACATCCCAAAATGCCATTGGCCTTCTTGGCAACAAGGGCACACTGCTGACTCATATCCAGCTTCTCGTCCACTGTCACCCCTAGGTCCTTTTCCGCAGAACTGCTGCCTAGCCATTCGGTCCCTAGTCTGTAGCGGTGCATTGGGTTCTTCCATCCTAAGTGCAGGACCCTGCACTTATCCTTGTTGAACCTCATCAGATTTCTTTTGGCCCAATCCTCCAATTTGTCTAGGTCCTTCTGTATCCTATCCCTCCCCTCCAGCGTATCTACCACTCCTCCCAGTTTAGTATCATCCGCAAATTTGCTGAGAGTGCAATCCACACCATCCTCCAGATCATTTATGAAGATATTGAACAAAACCGGCCCCAGGACCGACCCTTGGGGCACTCCACTTGATACCGGCTGCCAACTAGACATGGAGCCATTGATCACTACCCGTTGAGCCCGACAATCTAGCCAGCTTTCTACCCACCTTATAGTGCATTCATCCAGCCCATACTTCCTTAACTTGCTGACAAGAATACTGTGGGAGACCGTGTCAAAAGCTTTGCTAAAGCCAAGAAACAATACATCCACTGCTTTCCCTTCATCCACAGAACCAGTAATCTCATCATAAAAGGCGATTAGATTAGTCAGGCATGACCTTCCCTTGGTGAATCCATGCTGGCTGTTCCTGATCACTTTCCCCTCATGCAAGTGCTTCAGGATTGATTCTTTGAGGACCTGCTCCATGATTTTTCCAGGGACTGAGGTGAGGCTGACTGGCCTGTAGTTCCCAGGATCCTCCTTCTTCCCTTTTTTAAAGATTGGCACTACATTAGCCTTTTTCCAGTCATCCGGGACTTCCCCCGTTCGCCACGAGTTTTCAAAGATAATGGCCAATGGCTCTGCAATCACAGCCGCCAATTCCTTCAGCACTCTCGGATGCAACTCATCCGGCCCCATGGACTTGTGCACGTCCAGCTTTTCTAAATGGTCCCTAACCACCTCTATCTCCACAGAGGGCTGGCTATCTCTTCCCCATTTTGTGATGCCCAGCGCAGCAGGCTGGGAGCTGACCTTGTTAGTGAAAACAGAGGCAAAAAAAGCATTGAGTACATTAGCTTTTTCCACATCCTCTGTCACTAGGTTGCCTCCCTCATTCAGTAAGGGGCCCACACTTTCCTTGGCTTTCTTCTTGTTGCATTGCAATAGTGGGTCCAAATACAGCAGGAGGAACTGGTGAATATTACATGTTGAGCAAAGTAGAAGTTCAACGGGGTCACCAATTAACCATCTCTGCTTGCAAGTAGTAAAGTCAGACAGCTTTGATTTGGTTTAAGGTTACTTTAGATTGCATCCCTTCTTAACAAACTCAGACATTTACTGAAGGTATTTCTCCTGTTTTATGTGAAATGAACTTTTAAAACTATTGAATAAGAGACTAGTAAATTCTGTTTCAGGGTGGACAAATGCAAACTACTCCACTTAGGAAGGAACAATCAGTTGCACACATACAAAATGGGAAATGACTGCCTAAGAAGGAGTACTTCGGAAAGGGATCTGGGGGTCATAGTGGATCACAAGATAAATATGAGTCAACAGTGTAACACTGCAAAAAAAGCAAACATCATTCTGGGATGTATTAGCAGGAGTATTGTAAGCAAGACACAAGAAGTAATTCTTCTGCTCTACTCCACACTAATTAGTCCTCCACTGGAGTATTGCATCCGGTTCTGGGCACCACATTTCAGGAAAGATGTGGACAAATTGGAGAAAGTGCAGAGAAAAGCAACAAAAATGATTACAGGTCTAGAAAACATGACCTGTGAGGGAAGATTGAAAAATTGGGTTTGTTTAGTCTGGAAAAGAGAAGACCGAGAGGGGACATAACTGTTTTCAAGTACATAAAAGGTTGTTACAAGGAGAAGGGAGAAAAATTGTTCTCATTAACCTCTGAGAATAGAACAAGAAGAAATGGGCTTAAATTGCAGCAAGGGTGGTTTAGGTTGGACATTAGCAAAAACTTCCTGTCAGGGTGGTTAAGCACTGGAATAAATTGCCTAGGGAGATTGTGGAATCTCCGTCATTGGAGATTTTTCAGAGCAGGCTAGACAAACACCTGTCAGGGATGGTCTAGATAATACGTAGTCTTGCCATGAGTGAAGGGAACTGGACTAGATGACTTCTTGAGGTCACTTCCAGTCATATGATTCTATGGAATATAAAGTGAGATACCTGGAATATCTTGCACTGCACTGATCTTTGATACTTTCATTGTAGCGATTTTATGTAGTCATTATTGATGCTATGTAGTGGTGCACTGGGGTGAAACGATTGTTTCTGGAAGAACAAGGGATGCTGGGCCTGCTATTTCTAAGGAGTCTATTGACTACCTGGATTTTCATGTCCTAAATCCCATTGGATTAGACATATGAGGTAACATATGGGTGTTATTCAGTGTCATACAAACACTGATCCAATCCAAGAAGGTGTTCATCTCTGACTTATACCTCAGCTTTTTTTTTTTTTTTTTTTGGTTACAGCAGAAATGTCAGTAAAATAATATTTAATCAAATTTCATTTTTTCTCCTATTTTTGTTGGCAAAAGTTAGCTGTTGCAGCAAGTAACTGATGTAAACTAGTCTGATGTTAGTTTTGTACAAACTAAGGTCAAATTGATATACTTGAACATAGCGTCCACTAACTTAAACAGAGCCATGGCCTATTTATACCTCCTGAAGAGCTGGGCTTTGCTGATAGATTTTGTATCTTTCACAAAGAGAGTGTAAGTTATGTGAACTCTTTACAAACCAAAGTAATAAAAAAAGATAAAAATTGTCGCCATTTCTTCCTTGTCTCATCACAAGACTGTTTCCCAAGTAAAGTATGCACACAGACTTTAGTCCAGTGAAATATGCAGATATAATTTAATTTGCATACATTAAAAAACTTAGCCTCATTAATGATTTAAGACTTTTTTTTTCAGCTGGAAGCCTCTTTCTCATTTTTCCTGATTGAATTGCCTATTCAATTTAAATCAGGCTTTGGTAGTATTGCTTGTCCATTACAAAATTACACTGGTAATTTTGTTACACCTTTTATCAATATGACTAATTCATAACTGGTTTCAGTGTATTATTAGCTGTAGATGTATTGTAGAGTACCACTTTTCCCAAAATAGAAATTGTAAAGTGCTTGTATGATGACAGTTTCTTTAAAAGTGTCCAGGGGTATCCATATAGAGTATAGAGATACATATGGTAGATGAAGATAAGAAATACACCACACGTGAAAAGAACATTTTAATATTAACATGGAGAAAAATGCAGTATGCATGGCTTGTGATTTCCTAGAAATACAAATATAAACCGGCACGCCCAAGGCAAGGGTAGTAAAGCAACACACAGGAAGCATTTTAAGCTAGCTCAGTGCTAAATAATTTAAGTACCTTTTTTTATTACTGTCCTAACATGAATTTTAAATTTTGCTATTTTCAGTGTGGGTTTCTTATGCTTCGTGAGGGGAGATAAGAAAATGGGACATTATTTGATAGGTGACTACTTCCCATGTCCCATATTCCATCAATAGATATTCTTCTGGCATACAGTAGGTGTTATGGCATACCATAGGGTTCCATATTCACTGCAGTCAGAATTTCCAATTTCCAGTCATCGGCAATTTCTTCAGAGGATCAAACCTGCCAACCTCCTTGAACAGCACAATAGTCCATCTGGTCCCCAAAAAGCCAACAGTGGATGAAGATATTCTGTTAAATATCGTCCCATCTCCAACCATCCTTCCAGCCTCTTAGCCTATTTGCAGGGTGAGTTCAAGGCCTTAGGTCCAGATCCGCAAAGCTCTTTAGGCCTTAGGCCTGAGCTTCAAGGCTGCCAGTAGGGTCAAGGCACAGCTACCCCAGCAACTGCATCTTCTCCTCGACCTGCCAAGACAACTTGTTCCTCCAGGGTAGTGCATTTCATAATCCAGGAGAACCAGAGACATTGTTCTCAGCTGAATAGGTCTGGCTATTAAATTAGATTCCAGAGGGTTCTGGCTGCTTTCAGGGCATGCTGTGGGAACTCCTTCTTTAACAAGACATTACCACCATAGCCAAAGTAATAAGGGAGAGAGCCAGAGAGACATGCATGTAGAACCCTCTCCTTCCCAAGACGGTACAGTGCTAAACACTGCTCAAGTCTGTACAGCCCTCGCTGATCT
Source organism: Caretta caretta (assembly GCF_965140235.1). Classification (NCBI taxonomy): domain Eukaryota; kingdom Metazoa; phylum Chordata; order Testudines; family Cheloniidae; genus Caretta; species Caretta caretta. Next base: position 15,688,413 of record NC_134209.1, read on the forward strand.
GTGAAACACCCACGACCATAATATCGCAGCGCTCTGGGAAACCCAGACAGGTAGAAATGGCCAATTTGCTTCGCCTGTCTAGGCTTCGTTCACCCACCCTGCTGGTGCAGGGTTTACTGATTGCAGTCCCCCAGCACCTGCAGGGACCGCTATGCCCCAGGGCCGGGCATTGGTGCTGCTGTGGTATCCAGCACAATGCTGCTCTGTGTGTGCGCGGTGTCCATACATTCCATCTGGCGCGGCACTACCATGTGCAGAACTGAGGGGGGTGACAGAGGAGGGTGATTAGTCCCTCTCTGCCTCTAGGATTTGCAGCCTCGGACAATGGAGCTTCTGTGGTTCAGGCAGTGTAATGTTACTGCAGGAGAAGCTGAGAAACGGAGGGGTTAAGTGTCTTGCCTGGGGAGGGCTGTGGCCTCACAGATTAAGCGTGGCCCTGAGAGTGGGAATAAACATTTAAAGGTTTACAATTTTCATGGCAACTGATCTGATTTTATTCTTCCTGCCAAACAGGGCAGGAGCCCCTCTGGGATTGGAGCTGCCAGCAGGAGCAGTGTGTCCAGGGCAGAGGGACACCAGGCAGCTCAGCAGGATGTTTGGGGCAGGAGTGGGGAGGAAGAACCCTGGGGCAGGAAATCACATGCAGGGCAGGGCAGGGATAGGACCAGGACCAGACGATTGTGTTGCTGTGGGGGAAGAAGGGGTGCTGTAGATGGGAGGGCAGATGAATGAAGAGCAAAAGAAGAAAGTGAGATTAATGTTTTTTCCAAAAGGTGTAACTCCTCCCTCCCCTACACTTTTCATAATGAAAACTGCTGAAAATGCTCACCCACTTCATGTGTAAGAATTTGCTACCAGGCTGTTACACAGTTGTGGAGGCACCTCTTTTAAGAGGTGGTCGCACTACGGGAAAAGCCTGACAACCCCTGCTCTAGAACTGCCGTCTGTCTAACAATTTCCACTTGCATTAAACTCACTGATAGTTTCTTTACATCATTCTTCACATTCTACCACAGCTCTCTCTTCTGTGTGTGTAATGCACCTGGCTAAACCTGCAGAGATTCTGGGTCACCATTTACTGCAAGCAGTTAGGTGATAGAATGTAAACCCAGTTGTTACAATTACCAGCCTTGGCCCAAATCCTGCAAACACTTGTGCGTGCTTAACTTTTTAGCATGTAAATAGTCCCATTGATTTAAATGGGGTTACTCTGAGGGTTAAAATGAAGCATGTTCCATAAGTGTTTGCAGGACTGGGACCTATGTTTGCAATACCCTGACATATTTTAGGGGAAGGTTCTTTTTGCATATCAGTAGTGTTGCAATTCCAAAGAGAGAGGGAGGCTAAAGAAGAAACAAGTGGGATGAGAAGAAAAAGTTAACATGGGTCCCTGAGAACAGACAAAATAATGCACTGCTGAAAAATCTTTTGTTTCACTGAAACGATCACATATTTGCAAAACCATACAAATGCCGACATTTGTTCTTGCGCACTCTCAATGTTGCACTTTACTATTCATTGAACCAAGGGCTAAATTCCTACTTTTAGTGGATTCATATTGTTTTTTTGAATTTTGCAAACTGATTAATGCTTTCATTTGAAAAGTGATGCTGATTCAGCAGAAGATGTGATCTTCTATTTAGCACATGTCAGGATTAGCATTAGTGTTTGAGTTGTAATTAGCATTTGTACATGTAGCAAAAGACCCAGGCTAAGCTTGTCAGCAAGAAGAATAAAATTATAGATAGTGCTCTAACTTGGCTCTTCCCAGCCCTGCGCCTGTAAGTTTGGGGAGAAAAGCACAGTACACAAGTGTTATGGTGGGCAGCACGTGAATTCTAGTGGATTAATTTCCAACAGAAGAATTACATACAAATAATTGGTATGTGTTATGCGTGTTAAATAATCACTTTTATGGGCCTATTGGAAATTAATATAGCTAATTGTCACACACTGAAAGTTTTAAGCTTAAGGCATTGCAGTGGCAATAGTTTCTTGGCTAGATCTGCTCGGGCCCATGCATACAGATTCATGTTTCCGAATGTGAAAATAGGGTGCATCTCTAGGTTGTTATAATCCTATTTTGATTCAGCTTCAAGTCATTGTTGTGAAAAGCATGATCTCACACTGCACGTTTCTCATCTGAGATTATCTTTGCAGTTAACATTTCACTGCATGGGTGGTATGTAACTTGAGTGTCCAAAACACTTCACTACATACTGGCATCTGGGCACTTGAGCACTATATTGCCCTCTTAAATCCACCCCCCCCAACCCCAAAAACATTGTAATAAACCTATGCACACCTTCAAGCTCAATGCGTAATTTACCCACAATTGGAGATCAATTCCTACTGAAGAGCAATAATATCCAACTCTTGTACAGTATTTTTCATCAGTAAATATCAGAGAACTTTGCAATTTTTAATGTATTTATCCTCACAACAGCTGTGTGAGGTAGAGAGAGATCATCCCCACTTTACAGTATATTGTGTCTGCTGGTGATGCCAGCTAGTTCCACTCAAGCAAGCAAGAGGTTTGGAACAGGACTGAACACTTATCACTGTTCTGAGATACTCTGAGAGGTTTATAAGGATTCTAATATAGAAGGTATTGGAATCTGAATGGGAATGGAAAGCAGGCTTTTCCTCCAATGGTGCTGATAAACCAGTTTAATTCAAAATAGATGGAAAGTAGACATAAATGCTTGATGTTGGAAGTAAGAGCTGTTTGTCATTGAGATAGTGGGGGGAAGGCATATCAAATAGTGTTTTATCCATGTAATTCGATCAGTGTAATTGAAGCCAGTGGTGATTTTAGTGAATATTTGTCTAACAAGTATAATTCACTTCAGTGCATCTAAGTTTAAATACTAAGGGGCAAAAAGCAACTGAAACAGGTTTTTTTTACATTTTGTGTGTGTGTGTGTGTGTGTGACCTGGGTTCTAGTGTCAGCTCTGCCACTGGTTTGATGGGTGACCTGGGGCAAGTGACATCCCTGCTCTGTGCCTCAGTTTCCCCAACTGCAAAATGGGGCTAATGCTACTGACTTCCTGAGTAAAGTGCTTTGAGATCTGCTGATGAAAAACACTAGGTAAGAGCTAGGGATTAGTATTGGTTCTGAACTAGATCATTTGAGCAATTCATTCCCCTTCAGTTTGCCTCTTGCTTATCCTTATATGAAGGAACAGTCCATGTTATGGACCCAGCATGTCTTTTTGGATGGAGCTGCTAAGAAGAAAGAGGACAGCATGGACCTGACTTAGAAATGCTTTCTTGTACATTTGATACCCTTGCTTATTTGCAAGGAAGATGGCCTGTGGATTCAGGGAAGCATTAAGAAACATCCCTTTCCCTAAGCTGCTAATGTGCTCTGAAAGTGAGAGCAAGGGTTTGGCAATCCAAAGGCTGGGAGTCTGTTCCCAGCTCTGTCACAGACTTTGAGGTTGTAGGCAAAGCTTCACAACTCTCTCCTCAGTTTGCTGATCTGTAGAATGGGGGTATTAGCAGTGACTCATCAAAACACATAAGCATATGCTTCACTTTAAACTGTTCCTCCTTGTTTAGCCCAATTTTCAGTTCACTTGGCCTAATCCTTCCCTTTCTGCCACCTCCTCACTTTTGTAACATACTGTTGACTTTGTGAAATGGAATCAAAGGTCAGTAAAAGTTACCTTTCTGGAATTAAATGCGGTGTCTGGACTGCATTTTAAAAGCCTGAATAACATGAGCTCTTTGTAGATCAGTGATTTTTGCAGCCGGCATACATTTTTCATGAATAGCACAGCCAGTAATGCAGAATATGCATAGGAATTCCCAGTGCACAAGTTATTATTAATGCCTCAAGGCTATGTTAGCATGTAGTTTGTCCAAAATTGTTTAGGAAGATTTTCCTTTCTGTTGTGTAAATATAGTACTGTGCATGTAATTTTTGTCTTCTGAGGTTAACACTTAGCCATTTACAGATATGTTATACGTCCCTGAGATGTTTAAAAGACGTGTGTCTTAGTCATAGTCAACTGGTCCAATGAGAACAGATGAATTTCAAGATATGCCAAGTTAAAAGTGGTATAAATTGCCTCATGTAGAAGGGAAAGAAAATTAATCTTTTTAAGTTTTGTTTAATTTCTCCAACAAGACCCTTTTTAAAACACATTTTTGACTTCCCTATTTGTCTGTTTCGGAAAGTAAAAAGAAATGGTTTCAAAGACCAAATCCTTTCAAGTTATTGACCTTTCTTGGAAAGGTCATGTTACACTTTTTAGTAGTGTAAACCCTGAGAGATCATTCAATAAAATAACATTAAAAGCGGTCATGTATCTGATTTTCAAATAAAGAAGTAGCACATCTTTCCTTCCAGCTGAACAAATAAAACCTATAGTAGTTTCATACTGTGATAATAATATAATTGAAATGATATTATTTCAATGTGCAATTCAATAAAGCTAACCACAGTAGTGGGGTTATCGATTTAAATTCAGTTAAAGCAGTTCAAATATTCAGTTCAAAATATTCTGATGAATATCAGCTCTGGTAATATGGTTTTCTGCATTCAGAAGAAGAAAAAAGTTATCAGTCTGAAATATTCGATACAAGCTTAGGGAAGGGCTTGCTTTTGTACAGTTGGCCTGATTGGTGTAAGCTTTTAACTTTTGATAGTATTCTCTTTTATATTGCATGTGTTTCAGGAATTGCACGTTAACAATTGATCACTTAATTACACTTGGCCAGATTCCACAAATACTTTTTGTTTGAACTAGTTGCTTGTTGTAGGCATGATATTTTGTCATATAAAAGTGAATGCTCTTCTGAACCAAAGGGAAGATTCTCTGGTAATTACTTGTGTATTTCCAAGTGTAATTAGTAAGTTATCTGCAGTGACATCTAAGTACAACATATGTAGTCAGCATGCAAGTAAATAAGAGCTTGCATGGTGTTTTGTGAATTGTAAGATAGTGTTGTCCTTTTAAAATGCTAATTGTTGTACCTCAGGACAGTCTTATACAGAGCACTAACTTTCCAGGCTAGTTCCAAAAGGTCATTTAAACTCTGGGAAGCTATGGAGTAGAACATTTCACATGGGGAGATATGAAAATATATACTCTACTTATCTTTGTATATTGTCTCTTATTCCGTGCTCCTTACCATAGTAATTAAGCACCTTCCAGTAGTGCATTAAGCAGCATAACTAACATTTGTCCAGTGGTGTTTGTTCTCTCATCCTCTCCCCAAATGGAAAAGTGTGTGCAGTGGAGTGAAGACTTATTTCAGTATGTTCCCCCCCGGGGTGCGGGGGAGAAATAATCCAGTCCTGGGAGGCTAAAGTGCCCTTTCCTCCCTATTTTTACCCCACTTCCAGGAAGACCCTAGATTAAGGCCATCATCGCTGTGTCTCATGATTAGATGAGGTGATATGTTTATTCAGTTATCATCACCCCTTAACAAGCTATAGAGGGATCATAACTGAATGAAAAAGGACACCAGCTCTGCTTGCTCGTGGTGACACACAGGGGGAGGCCAGTGCCTAGACAATCTTGAATACTAGTGCTCTCTTACAATATGTGAAACCTCTCCAAGGCACAACGGATCCATTGGTTGTTTCCTAAGGATTCTTTACATCCCACTCACATTTGGGGACTCGGTGTAGAGTGGGGCGGGGAACCACCTGGAAACCAGGAAAGGAAGTGGTGCTGTGCACTTGTAAAGCTAAACTGACTTACAAAACTGAAGGACACACTTCAGTTCAATCTTTGTGCTGCTCTAGCAAATAGACACAGGTGCTGGCTTTTTCCTTTGCCTGGTGGTGCTCAACCCCCTGGTGGTGCTCAGCCCCAGACTCTACTCCCATTCCACCCCTTCAAACAAGGCCCCGCTCCACTCCACCCCTTCCCCCCCCCAGGCCCCACCCTGCCCTGCCTCTTCCTGCCCAGTTCCCCCCCCCCGAGTGCTCCCCGTTCCTGCTCCTCCCCCTCCCCCCAGCGCCTCCTGCCGCAGAACAGTGGATCACGGCGGGTGGGAGGCGCTGGGAGCGAGGGGGAGGAGTTGATTGGCAGGGCCACTGGCGGACGGGAGGCACAGGAGGGGATGCGGGGAGCTGGCTGCCAGTGGGTGCTAAGCAAAGTTCGCACCTATGCAAAGAGACAAAAGGTCAGTTTAGGGTCAGATGTTGGCCTCCTGCAGTGAGCCCAGAAAAACAAGGTTTGCACAGGGGGCCTGTGTGCAGGCTGGGGGATGGAATCCTCCCTCACAGTCCAGCTGCAGGGTGTGAAGCAGCAGAGCTGAGCTCCGCTCTCAAGGACTGGGGTCACTTCCAGGCCTCCTGCAGTCCTCCCCAGCAGAGCGGGCCAGAACAGGGGAAAGGCTAGGGGGACATCTTTCAAAGTTACTTTTGATTCACAAGCTTTGAAATGGACCCATTCTCCCCTCTCCCGCACTCTTCTGTGATTTTAATGGAATTTTTTTTGCATGTCAAAATGCATTCTTCACAGGAATCCAGTGCAGTTTTTGATAAATGGAAAAATCTCTAATGATTTGGGTAAACCTTTCTATTAAAAAATGTGTTTGTTTTTTTTTTAAAGGAAAATGTTGATAATGTTGACACAAGTTTGCAAAACATTTAGGTGTTTTTTTTTTTGACACACTTTATCACACAGAAAAAAACTTTTATTATTTCTACCCCCCGCCATGCAGTCATGGCTCCAATGATCCCACCTCCCATACCCCTTATTGCTGTGAACCCCTGTTTTCTGCCATGCGAGCAGTGTACATATTCCATGTCTCTCTTGCACCTATTGTCCTCCTCACACCTCCATGAAGCTGCAGCATTTCTGCTGCTTTTCAGGCCTTGCCTTCCTGATCCTAAGGGTGCAGTTTTTGCCCATAAGGTCACTTTTCTATAGATGTATAGATTTCAAAGCAAAGGCTTCTCTCTCTTCTTGCATTACTAGTGAAATGCTTCTTAATTCACAGAGTTCCATGTAACTATGGTTATTTTCAATTAGATGGATGAAGTCATAAAGGCTGTTTATCTAATGCTTTCATCAAAGTGGTAGAGCTAAGGTTGGACTTTCGAAAGCACTCAGCATTGTACTAACCCAGCTCCCACGGACCTCACTGGCACAGTTAGACCTCTCTGAGAGCTTTTGAAAAATCTCACCCCTGACTTTCTCAGCTTTTACCTATGAGCAATATAAAATATACAGATTTTTTTTCATTCCCTTTTGTAGCAGATCTATTGTATACACTGTGGCTTCTTTTACTTTTGTATAACTTGATTGCAGCAGGCATTTTGCTGAGCCATTGTACTCAGGATAAATGAGTTGCATTAAACATATGAAGCTGGCTTTAAATCTTTGACCTGGTCTATTAAGTTTTACCTCTTCTGAGTGAACATGTGTTCCAAGATTTGTTTCATAACATGTGCAATATGGCGGTGATGAAATAGTTAATAACCAAAAGCATGTGGACAAAATCTTTAATGAATTTAAAATTAGATTCCTTGCGTTTTTCTAAAATGCTTTTATATTCTTAGACACAAGCCAATTTTTCTTTCAGCAGCACATCTAATCAATTTCAAAGTGAGGAAAAAATAAAGCCAGAGCCAATGGTAAAAATGATTCCGCCTTGAAATGTTCTGAGTGCTGGAATTTATTTTATAATTCCAGCTAAGGAGGACTGTGCCCTAAAAAGCAGGGAATGAATAGTGTCTAAATCTGCTTTATGAGAGAGCTTGTTCATCAGGCTATACCTCATTTTCCTTTATCTGTCACTCCGTAAATAATAGGGAAAGTTCCTTGGTTGGTTGTACCCAACGTGTAGCGAATATAGCTTATAATCAACCAGCTGTAGCCGTTCTCATTCGATCCCAAATATCTTTCTCCCGGCAGACCTTTTCTATATTTTTATCATATGAGCCAGGCAGAACTGTATAGTTTGAACAGTAACTTTATTAAACTTCAAACCAAACAGGGATATATGGGGTACATTTTCCAAAGACTGTTTTTGCACCTGCAGATTAGAATACTTGAACACTTAACTATGCACATCAGTAGTACAGCTTGTTTGAGCGCTGATCAGCAGGCATACAGGCTGCATAATCGTGTTTTGTAGGACTTGCACATACAGATAGTTAGGTGTTAGATTTGCACCCACAATTCCATTGCAAGTTGGAAAAAATGAAAGGGCTGATTTTGTAGATGCAAAAAGAGAGGACAGCTCTCAGCCCCTTGGAAAATGTGACCTGTCGTGTACTGGAAATTATATGCATACAGTACGTGCTGTATTTTACAAACTCATTGGAGATTGAGTTAGTAAAATCAAAAAGCTCATAAAATTGAACATCTCAGAATCACAGCCAGTATGGCACATAAGTTGCGGAGTGGTTCACTGAGTCACTTTCTTCTTGTCCTTCAAACCCTTGCAGAGTGATTTCACAAGCACAGAAGGCATTTGAATGTGAAGGGCAGTTTATCTGTTCTTTGTTGACATCACTTCCATTATGTGATACTCTTCCACTGAGAAAATGGCTCATATGACTGGTCATTTGTAAGACTGGTATAGAGATTGGTTCTACTGTAACTTGTTTGCTCCATGTGTGGCAACTTACGTTGTAAAGGATCCTGTTCTGCATACTTGCTCACCTGCATCTGGGAGTTAGAAGTTCATGAGTTTTAGGTCTGAGTTTCTCTGGCATTCTCATTGAGGAGGTGGGTAGGAAAGAAGCCAGAGGTTCTACCCTTCTCAAACCTACAGATTCCTGAGATTAGCATGGGGCTTCTGTATAGCTCTCAGTCCTGTGTATGTTCCTGGAGAAGGAAAATTCCTTTCACCAGATCCAGCATTTTCCAGAAACATTTGGAAATGGCTCCTGGTTGACTCAGAATAGTTCAGAGGCAGAGTCTAATGCATGGCTAACAGCCACACATGTAAATGCATCAAAGTCTACTTTCTCTTATTATATTGCTGAGAAATCATACCAGGCATGCACAAAATGTGGATTATTTTTTCCCCCAAAGGCCCATAACTGGGTTGAATAAAAACCAGTTTTCACTGGAGTCAGATGCTTTTCAATGAGCGATATGTCCATATCAAATTTCAGCTCTCCTCTAACCCTTTTCCACACAAGCCTAGCTTCAAAAAAAGTCACAAGAATATTTTATATAATGGAGGAATTGGGTCCTCCCCCTTTCCATACTTTTTCTAGTGCTAGTGACTTAACAGCATTTGCTGACACACTTCTAAAAAGTGACCTTTGGGAAGAGCGCTAGCCTGGAGAATTTCATCCTGAAAGGTGAATATTTTGGAACATTAATAGTGATTGAAAATGGGTTTAGAACAGATAGTTTGTGTAAGTTTGTCACCCACTTCAAAGAGCAGACGTGCAAACCTGAGTCTAGTTGTTAATTACATTTCTGATGAGGCTGTTTTGAAACAGAAATTATGATTTCACATTCTGTCACTGTAAACATAAGGCTATCATCACAAATTCATGTTTTCTGCTACTTGCTCTTTATAAATCCTAAATCTCAGTTTTAAAGTTAAACAGTTGCAGATAAAAGCACTTTGAAATGATGATGGTGTAAACTGATGCAGCGCCATTGAAGTTGGTGGAGCTGTACTGATTTATACCAGCTGAGGTTCTGGTAGCAAATGAAAGCTTCCTTTTAAATGAGAAGATGCGTGAATATCTGATTAACTTACGAGAACACAACATATATGTGTTGTTTTAAAGAACAGAAGTAGAAAATTTTTGATGTCTGGTGTAAGGGCATTAAATTGTTTTCTCTAAGGAGCAAAGGTTGATACTTTGTCAAGGTACCTTATGAAATGTAGTAGCATAAATACACTCTACAGAATTGGTGATGTGCTAAAAGCTCTCGGTGGTTTCCAGGAGCTGTTAGTTAAAACTCCATCATCAAATGGAAGGGAAGGCTGTGGTGCCTTCCCTGCTGCCGTGGATACTGTTCAGACATTCCTATCAGAGATGACTGAGCCCTGGAGCTCATAAAAATACTTCAGGACAATGGGCCAGATCCTTGGCTGGAGTATATCAGTGCAGCTCCCTTGAAGTAAACAGGGTTATGATGGTTTACACCAGCTGAGTATCTGGCCCATTGACTTTAACACATCTGTGCCGGTTTACACCTGCTGAGGATGGTGCACAATATTTTTGCAATGGAAATACTCCAGATTGCATCAAGTCAGATATTTCCGAAGTAAATTCCTAGGGAAAGGTATCTGACTCACCCTCTCCCCACTACAGTGTTTTACCCACAATCCATTTCAAAAGTCACATGTTGAAGTCCACGCTATGTTATCAATAGACTCTATATATTGTTTCAGGAATGGGATGTAAACATAACCAGTGAACCACACTTGTTGGTGTTGCTTGTTTCCTCGCTCGTGGCTTGAAGAAACTGGGTTTGTTTGAATGGGAGGAAAAAATAGATTCCTTCTTCCCTGTACTCTGTAAGCACTCCTAAGACAGAAGCTTTATCACAAACTAAAGAAGATCATTTCTGCAGGAGCTGTTTTTGGAATTGCTGGTAGCACATCACTTTGCAGAGTCCTACTGGCTGAACCTTAATTCATTACAAAGTTACTGATGATTAATACAACACGTTCACTTCTGTGCTGGACGTTAACTGAGTTTCCTGGAGCATGAGTTACTTGCTGTCACATTGTTCAAAGTTTTAGAAAGACTTGTGTTTTTGTTATTAGGTTTAGATTTTAAAAGGAGGTGTTGATTCGATCATGTCTGCTTGACCTTGACAGTCAGTCAAGTTGCGGAATAAGCAAGATTACAGGACAGTCTGTATCTAAGTTCCCCTAGAGTTTTCTCAAGCAGTCTTGTCATAGTGTGGCCTATTAAAGTGGTAGAAAACTGAGTCTCATTAATAAAAAGAAAAGGAGGACTTGTGGCACCTTAAAGACTAACAAATTTATTTGAGCATAAGCTTTCGTGAGCTACAGCTCACTTCATCGGAATGCATCCGATGAAGTGAGCTGTAGCTCACGAAAGCTTATGCTCAAATAAATTGGTTAGTCTCTAAGGTGCCACAAGTCCTCCTTTTCTTTTTGTGAATACAGACTAACACGGCTGCTACTCTGAAACCTATTAATAAAATTGAGAGCCCACCCTTTTGTAATCAATCCAATTTTTGGCTTCAGTTCATATTGCACAGAACCATGCCATTCAGTGAATGCACTGTTGGCACTCTGCACAGTTCCATGGGATCTGTTGTACACTCGAATGCTTGAGATCTTGCTGAATAGCTAAGGGAATCTGTTTTCAGTTGGAGATAATCAGAGAGTGGATCCCTCTATGAGCCCAATCATCTCACACTGAAAGCAACAGGACTTCCATTGACTTAAGTGAGGGCTGGATTAGGCTGCTCCTTTCTTTATTGGTATAAGTATCTGGGCACTGAAAAACCAGTGTGCCTGGAAGTTGGCTCCTTCTCTGGCTAGAAAGGGTGGAGATAGGGAGCAGAGCAAAGATGCAAAGCAGATCAGGTGCTCTTTCTTTAAGAGGAGGGGAGGGTAGAACTGAGTGAAGGAGCAGAGTTGGGGCCAGGGGGCCTTTTGCCTACCCAGGAAGGCAGCAGAAAGAAGTCCTGGCCAGAGGTGGTGGTCAGAGTGGGGAATTACTTGTTTGGGCAGGTTATCAAAGTGAGTGGGGGAGCGGGAGAATTAATGTATGTTGGGGGGCTGGAGGGGACCCACAGAAAGGGCTGCAATTAGATTTTTATAGTGGCGAACGTGAATCTTTGCTACTATAAATTAAAAGGGCCCGTATGGAGGTGTGCAGGGTTGGTGATTCAGCTATTTTTGCCTGGGGCTAAGGCTAATACTTGCTTGAGAATGTGTCTGGGTAAATTTTCAAGCCCCGAGTATTGTATGCATGCATTGGCATAAGTATAATTCAGAATGCCAGGGTATATTCCTACCCTGAGCCTCTTGTACCAGTTAGTTAAGGGAGACTTTATTGGTATTTAGCCCCTGGGCCCTCTGTAACCTGTTGCTCCTTCAAGCGGAAACTGTCCAAACAGACTGCCTCCCTCTGCCCTGGAAGGAAATGCCAAATGTTTAACTGGTTTCTTCCACCTCGGCTATAGTTCATACGTGGTGCAAACTGATGAGCTCTGTTAACAGGTTAGCATTTTTTCCAGGGTAGCACCAAACGATTAATTATAATGTTGAACAAAATTAATTGAAAAACAATGTAATCCCCGTTAAGGAATGTCACTGAAATAATCTTAAAATAGACCCCAGAAGAAATAGTTGAAATCTCTCAATAGAAAAGGTTGGGAAATTTCCTGTGCCAGTTGTCCGAGATGCTTTCTTTTGCCATTAAAATATGGTCACCTTTGCTGTGGTCTCTCTCAAAATGCCTGCCATGCATGGGGAAGGAAACGCGTCTTCACTGTTGTTCATATCTGCCAGTGTTTTGTCCTCCTCTGTGCAGATAATTGGGGTCAGAGTCAAACACGAACTGATAGGGGATCGGTTATCCCATCATTGTTCATTACCAGGGTCCTTGCACCTTCCTCTAAAGCATCTGGTGCTGGCTACTGTTTGAGTTGGGATACAGAACTAAATGGACCACGGGTGTAATCCAGTCTGGCAATTCCTATGTTTTTATCATGGTTCTAAGACTATGAAGCCTTTACCCTTTTGAGTTCCTGCCAGGCACACAGTCTCCATAACAGAGTATAGATGGCAGTTCATTTCTCATATGCATCTTGTATGATGCTTAAGGAAATCTCTTAAAAAAAAAAATGGAGAAGCCAGTTGTGTCTGTGGTGTGGTTCCATTCCGAGAGCTCTCATTGCTGCATATGGGCAGCTCAGAATTGTTTTAACAACATTCCTTTCAAGCTGTGTTTTTTGGTGCTCCTTGTTGGCAAAAGTCACTGCACACTTTCTTGCATGAGATGGGGAAATTGAACAAGGCTGGCTCACTCCAAGTCTGAAAACACTGTAAATATATGGTATCTCTTCAACCCCACATGGAGGGGGGATTGTTGTGCACAATTCCCAAGTGCATACATGTTTTGGAATCTACAGAAGGCAAGAGCTGCAGTTCATTGCCTGTCCATCCCTGGTTTACAGTCTGCTGCAGCACACCACAGAGGGATACCACTTACCCTTTTATAGCACTTTGATCATCTGTTCATTAAATGGCACCTAGACCCTTCCATTTCTCCACTCAGCACTGTCTCATTCATTCATTTCAGTGCTTTTGCTAAGTTCTCCAAGCTTTCTGTTAGAGCTGGTGCAGAGCATTCAGTTCTTAGTGCATACCAAACACATGAAACTGTACAATCAAAATTAGTGGACAGACGAACACCCCAGTTTCACACCAGGTTCTGGAACAGCCCTATTCCACAGTCCTTGCTATTTTCAGACCTAGTGGCCATGCCAATCAGTTATCTGTACATTGTTCATTTTTTTCTGCTTCCAGGGGTCTTTTAAAGAAAAGCAGGTAATTTTGCGGTTGAAGTCAGATCAAAGTTTTCTCTGGTAACGTGAGGCTCATTTTGGAGAGTTGGTTGTTACCATTAGGCCTTGTCTGCACGAGAAAGCTGCATCGGTTTCATTAAAATTGGTTTTTAAAACTGTTTAGCTAAACCACTGCCATACCCCACGTGGACGCTTTTATTTTGGGTAAATAGTGGGTTGTTTTGGTTTAGCTTAAGCCTCTTCCTAAGCGACTGAAGCAAAACCCAAATAAGCCATCCTTAAAGCAAAGTGTCTGCACAGAGTGTGTTCTTGTTTGCTAAATTGGTTTTTAATCACACTGTTATCTAAACCAGTGAAACTTTCTCATGTAGACAAGGCCTTAGGCACCTGTTTGCATTAAGGCAGTTTCAACAGGTGACTAGATGCCTAGCTTTATGCAGCCTAGTTCAAAAATTGGGTTCTAGGGCAAAAATATTGAGCAAATATCGGGGTAGACAGACCCCTCATTTCTTACTTGTGCCCATGGCTTTACTTTTCATGAAAATGTTGGGCCATGTGGTTATGTTTGATTTACAACTCTTGTAGAAGTGACTTCAGGACAATTGGGTTTTAACCCGAGCTTGTAGGTGTCTTGTGGATGGGAACACTGGATTGAGTCTGATCTTTTTTTTAAGTGATGTCTACCACATTTTAAAAAGTAAATTGATATCTGGAAAGTTAAAACCACGTCTTACTGACAAATTGGAACTAAATGTGGACAGAGCAAGCTTCTGGCAGCCTGAGCATGAAATACAATGACCTTTTTCAGGCTCTGGTTTCTATTTCACCATTGTGAAGGCCTTTTTACTGACTGCAGATAAATGGCCTTCCAAAATAGCATCTCTTAGATGGAGAAAGATATCAGAACCTAGATGATCAAGATCAGAACACAACTAGAAGAGCTGCTTGGTTGCCCTGATGCTATGAATCTTCTGCCCCTTCTCCTGACTGGGACCATTTTTTCCCCATTTACCAAAAGGGTGGCTTGGAAACATGCATCTACAAGAGGGGAATATCTCTGAAAGAGAATCCTTTGGATATCAAACCTGGGTGAAAAATGACTGTTTTCATGGAAGTCTGTAGCTCTAAAGAGCTGAGACCTGCCTTTTAAAGCAGCTTCTGTTAACAGTGCTGATGGAAGTGCTTTAGTAGTGCTGAGGAACAACTGTGTAAAGATAGAATTACCTACCTTTGTGAAAAGTTGACCTAGGTTGTGATGAATCTCTTTGCTTCATGTTGAGGTTACCGCTGCTATTCAGCTCTGGCCTTGTCTTCACTGCTAGGAAAGGTATGTTTTTGACCACATAATGTACTGGGTAACCAAGAATTGGGCCTCATCTGCCCAAAGTTGTAAAATGCTATAAAATGGGATTTATTTTATTGTGCTTATTTATGTAGGATTTATACATCAAGGCATGAAAGGCTTTCAAGTCAGTGATTGAAGTGAGTGCCAGTCACAATACTATCTGTTAGGGTAAGCATTACATTTGATAAAGTCTGTCACCTTTGTGCGAGGTGAGGACAATGCCAAGGCAGAAAGAATGAACTAATGTTTGACTAGATTTGTGACTGTACCCAGTGTTTGTACGGTAAGGCACAGAGGGCCCTTTCTGCTTTTCAAGGTGGGTATTATGAAATGGGCACAGACCAGTGCCATCCAGAATTGGCCCATCAGGGTGGAAGTAGGGAGAGGAGATTCCATGACATCATTACCCCACCTGAACCTGGGAAACCTTTGTACATCAGTAGTGTACATTTGGGGTGGGGAGAGGGCAGAGAATCAGTCAGTTTGGAAGGTTTCTTCTTTCAGGGACAAGAAGTTTAGAACTGAGAAGGCTCAGGTGTGCATGGCGATAGTCTCCCTTAACTACCTGTTCTGAGAACAGGGTGGGAACATACCATATTTCAGGATGGAGGATGGTAGGTATAACAGGGGCATGGCTATTCTACATGGCATCATTCTCCTAAGGAGGGCTTAGTGGAATTTTCCATAGGCACTAATGCTGAAGCTGTCAGCATGAACATATGTAACAGCCTGCTCTCTACGCTCTACCCTCAGAAGGGGCTCATGTAGCACCGGCTTGGGTGAGAACACTGCTCCAAACAAAGTTATGCTGCCATGTGGGGAGAAGGCTGGTGCAGAGAGGCTCCATGCAGATATCCTAGATGTATACACTGGGAAATTCCAGTGGGATTGGAGGGCCATGTCCCTTGCCCCATGAGAAGGCCAATGTGAGATTGTCCCCCTTGTAGCATGATGCCTCAGCAGCTCCATGGCGTCACTGTTTTCTGAGTCACTTCTGAGTTTTTCTGCCCCAGGGTGGATATGTAAAAATCCAACAGTATGCAGGATACTTACTCTGTAGTAATGAAAGACTTACGCATGTGTTTAGGGACCAAAGAGAAATGTGGTTAGCAGTATACCTGCTCCATTTTATTGGAGAGAATGGACAGGCCCAACTTTAAACCATGTAAAATGCATCCTTGTGCAATGGCGATGAATGTCCTAAAAATGCCTGCAATGGTAATGAATAATAAATACCTGACCCCATTTCACACAGGGCTGGAGCATGTTCTAATATGAGGAGTAAATGCTTTTGTACTCACTGGCTGGGCGACGGCAAATGTATTTCTGAGATAAGGGCACCAGAAAGAGCCTGGTATGCCGCTAGCATCTAATAAAAGTTGTCGTTAAACGCGGGGAGAGTATTGCGGTGTGTTACTGTGTCAGTTCCAGCTGTGGGGACACTAACAATGGCCATTCAGTTTCTAAAATAAAAAGGTCAGGGTGTGGGCTGCCAGTGAAAGGGAAGTTGCTGAATACCAAGGTGTTCCTAGGGGTGAAGTAGCACATGCTAAATTATGAATGGACAGCAAAGCTATTGTACTTGCAAACAGGCTGGTGTTTCTTTATTTAGAACCAATTAGAGCAAATTTGGCCCAGGTTAATTGCTTGGCTTTTTGTCTTACAATAAAAAATCTGTACGCTCTAGAGAAAAGGCTTTCTGATGTTTGTGGGGGCGGGGGGATGGTGAGGAGTGGGGAAATGAGGACCTGCCTGAGAGGGCATAACTATGTGGATTCAGACACAAGATGGCAAGTGTTGAAGATTACTGCTGCATAGGCAATGGTAGCTGGTTGCTAACTCTGAATTTATTCAGTCTAGTGACAAGTACTACTCTGGAGAATTGTTAACGGTTGCAGACTCTGATTTCATTCTGTTAAGCTGGTGGTAAGCTTTTTAGAGAACTGCTTGGGACAAAGCCAATAATTCTAGTAGACTGGATTTTAGAGGAATTAAACAGCAATTGCTACAGCCCAGAAAACCCACCAAAAAAGCTTTTGCTCTTTTATTTCCCGTCCTCTCAACCAAGAGCTCTACTTCTCCTTTGCCTTGCGCCCATGAAAAGGGAGCGTGGTCTCTTAGCCGCAGAAGAATGGGAGTGTTGTGATCCTGCTGCACAGGTGCAAAGGGTTGTGCTGTCTGTTGCATGTGACTACAACTCTACATTGGGTAGCACACTATGCTTGCACCAGTGTAAATGGCTGCACAGGGCAGTTGAGGGTCTGGCCCCTACAGAGATACGTCTGTTCTAACTAAGGGCTCAGTTGGGTTATGTAGGTGTGACTCCAGGGTAGTAATTTCCTCCTGGAACTCTCCAGCATAAATGATGTGGTGGTGTCAGAGGGTCAGTACACGCTTCCCTCTGTGGCCAACCAGCTCAGCAGGCTGGTGGAGGGAGAAGCCACAGTCTTGTCTCCTCCCCACTCCTTTGTAAGGAGCTGCAGGACTAGAATCCAGGACTGTGGTGGTTCTAGGCTGCCGACACCTCTGCATCGCCAGTGGAAGCTCAGGCTGGGTTTTTGCTGGAGGACCCTGTGAAGCTAGATGCTGCACGCCGTACTGCCCAGCGGGGCCTGAGTGATGGCCCCCCGCAGCTGACTGCTTGGGTCATGCTGGTAGATGAACCAGGAAGCCAGCATGCGGAGCTGTCAGAGCAGTGATACAGACAGCTTGCGTCCGCTCGAGACCTTGCTTTTCCATGGACCATAGACTCTAGCTTCTGACCCTGGTTCGTCCCACACTCTGCTGCTTGCCTTGTGTCTGTAACCTGGTGCCTGACTCTGACTCCTTGGTATCCTGACTCAGTTTGACCCTGACCCTGCATCTCCTTGAGGTCACATGGACCCAAGGAGCACAGCCATGGCCAGTCGTGTGCAGGGGGCCAGCTTACAAAGTGAACTGGGCTTCTGTCAGTGGTGCCAACTCCAAGCCTTCAAAAATCCTGAGTCAGGTCCCCCAAAGTCATGAGATTGGCATAACTGGCATGAGATTTTAAAGAAACGATAAATGTTGGGTTCTTTTTATTTGCCATCTGAGCTGTTTGCCTTGAGGGGTCATGCATACAAGCTTTTCTCTGCAGTGATGAGGGCTAGAGACTTCCCCTTAAAAAAAAAAAAAAAAGCACCACAAGGTAGGGCTTTAACAAAAACAGCTGATATTGCAAGACCTGCCCATGATAAAATGGTGAGGGTTTGCAGCACTGTGGGTGCAATGGGTCGGTCTTATCATTTCATTTGTCACATCCACCAAGGATCAGATCTCCGTGTCAAATTAAGGTGGAAATAAAAGGAATATTATTTATTTTCAAAGCTTGTACCCCAAGAGGATGGCCCAGTGGTCAGAGGGAGGAGAGAGCTGTGTTTGTACAATGGGGCCCTGGTCCGTGACAGGACTCCTAGCTGCTATGATAATACAAACAGTAAATAATAATAGCCTGGGATTTGGGAAACAGATTGAATTCCATGCTATGCCACAGACTTCCTGTGTGACCTTGGGCAAGTCACTTGGCCTCTTTGAGCCTCCGTTCCCCATCTGTAACATGGGGATAACAGCAATTCCATGCCTCAGACAGGTATTGTGAAGATGAATTCATTAAAGATTGTGAGGTGCTCAGAGACTATATTAATCGAGGGGGTGGGGTACCTAAGTACCTTAGACAGACTGTCATTAGAATATATTTGTGTTGGGCATTTACTTCATGATTTAGGCTCTGTCTGCTCTTATGGCGGCGTGTAGACAGAGGCACTACATGTGTAGCTACGCCCTGCAATGAAAGGCAGGCTATGTCCACAATTGTCTCTGTTGTGTGTGGCTGCCCCCAACAGAGAGAGGCTCTGGCAGCAGGGAGGTAGTGGGATGCTACATTGCCGAGAATAGCAGCGTAGACAGGGGAGGCACTGCTTGGGCATGCAGAGAACCATGGATGCTGTATACCTTGCGGGTTCAGGGGTGTAAGAAACTTCCACTCTGCTCTCCTAAGTACTGCTACTCGGCTGTTTATACCCGTGATGGTGTGTGTGTGTGTGTGTGCTTGTGCAGCGTCAGTACCCTACACGGTGCCACAAGTGTAGACATAGCTTTTATTTTTAATTCAAGATTT
Source organism: Caretta caretta (assembly GCF_965140235.1). NCBI lineage: Eukaryota > Metazoa > Chordata > Testudines > Cheloniidae > Caretta > Caretta caretta. The sequence continues at coordinate 15,707,357 of NC_134209.1, forward strand.
AAGAAAAATTCGAACCCCCCTTAAATCTGAGTCCTTCTGTTGATTGGTAAATAACAGAGACTGTTTCAGAAGTAGGACTTGTGGCATCTTAGAGACTTTGTTCGTCTCTAAGGTGCCACAAGTCCTCCTTTTCTTTTTGCGGATACAGACTAACACGGCTGCTACTCTGAAACCTGTTTCAGAAGTGTATGCCATATAAACTATGGGGCAAGGTGGGTCCCTTGACTTGTGCACACCAAGTGAGGGAGTGTGATGCAAGATATAATCAATGGAGCCTTAAATGTTCCTATGCAGAGATAAAGGCCCAGATTCTCGAAGATATTTAGGCACGAAGTTAGGCATTTACCTACTTTTGGGGATCTGGGGTCAGCTGGGAAGCCATCTGCAATGAATGCTTCCCAAGCTAAAGGCACTGAAAGTTATTGTTGCCAGAGGTGCAACTTGTGGTGTGCTGGCAACCTAGATAGTTGACAGCCAATTTATTCTAACAATTCCCACTAGCTGCTGACAGTTTACCAAGTACAGTATTAGGAAAGGTCATTTACTGCCAAGGGAGATGCTAGGCCCAAAGAGATATTGAGGGTCATTTTTCCTGGCTTCCACAGATTCCATATAGTGGTGTCTGTCTGTGTGTGGAGTTGGGCAGTGGGTCTGTATCAGTGTTACAAAAAGCAGCAGGGCAGAGTATTGCCCAGGCCTGGGCTGGAGGGCGTTTCTCCTGTGTTTGTCTCCCTGTGCCCCACCCATCTGACATGTACACTTGTGCATGAACAATGGCCTGCTGCATTTCAGGTTGCTCTCCTGGTTTTTGGTCACTCTGCTCACACCATCTCATTCCTTTTTCTAGAGGAGGAGACCATACAGCCCTAATGATATGATTGGTAAATGTGTAATTTTAGGAAGTGTTACTGAAAGCAGCATCACATAGTAATGGCTTCAAAGGTAAATTGTAAAATCTCTCATGGGAGACTTTATCCTTTTGAATCACTGACCAGAGCATCACACATCCATGTGGACACCTGAAAATTGCAGGTGAAACCGCTCTGCTAGATTTAGTGCACGCATCCAGTTAAATTATTACTTTACAAAATTAAAAAACCTCCTACTCCCTCCAAAAAAAAAAAAATAGAAAAGTACGCTCAGAGGGCCTAGTTCTAAACCCATTAATGTCAGCAGGAAACTTTCCCTTGACTTTCATAAGCTTTGAATCAGTCCCCGAAAAAGCATACTATTGTTTTGTTGCAAGTGACAAACAAACAGTTCTGTGTAAGTATTGCTTTTAAAACCATTGCCTCCAGGTTGAGGCTTTGGGACAGATGCTTTTCTCCAGCATCTTGCACGGTGACTCACATGGGTGAGAAGCACTAACATTCCACTCTGGTAGTTTTTTATACCTGCTTCTCAGACGTGATTTGACTACTGGGTAACTGAGAATCAGCCCCATGTGCCCTAAGTTTCTGTGCAAATTGTAAAAATGCTATAAACTGGGATCTGTTTTATTGTTTGTTTAGGATTTATATAAAAATAAATAGACACACCTATCCTAAGTGCTAGGCGCCTCTGACACAGTTACAAGCACAATAAAAATTAAAGATCAGCTTTTCCCTCCTTTCAGACAGCCAACAGAGCTTTGCATTATCAAAGGGAATGCTAACCCTTAAAGATAGTATTGTGAATGGTGCTCGTTATAGTTATTGACTTAACCAGCCTTCTCTGCGCTAGTATGTTACAAGCACATCTTTCATCTACAGGACTATTATTTATTTGTACTACAGTTGTTCCAAGTCCTTCCAGCCAGGATCAGGGCTCCCTGCGGATACATGGTAAAAGAAAAGCTCTCTGAAAAGCTTACAAACTTTTACTGGGTAGCTGCATTTTTTTAATTCTGTGTAACTCTGGGACAGAGTGTGTGAATGACGCTACAGGCTACAAATAAAGGCTTCGACCTGCACTGCTGATCCAGGTGAAATTTCCAGTGTTCCCAACTCTCTGAATTTCTGTTGTAAGCTTTCAATATTTGGTATTTTTCTTAAACCCCCAGCTCCTGGATTCATGTGTGTTACGAGAGAATCTCTGCTTTCATTTAAAATGTAAGTTTCTAGCCCTTATAGTTGCAGAGAAAAGTTTGAAAATACGAACCGTATAGATCAGAGGGGGGGCAAACTACAGCCCGCGGGCCACATCCAACCTGCAGGACCTTTCCCTCCGGCCCCCAAGCTCCTGCCAGGGAGCGGGGTCAGGACAGGCTTGTGGAGGAGCCAGCCCAATTCCTGGGCAGTGCAGTGAATGGGGCGGAGCCTAGCCCCTGGCCCCACTCCTTCTGCTCCCCTCCCTCCCTGCTGCCCTTGCAGTCACAGTTCCCCCAGCGCCTGGGCAGTATGGCTGCAGCTTCGGCCAGGCGGCATGGCTAGAGCGCCGCCAGACCTGGTGCTCCAGGGTGGTGCGGTTGGGGGAGTTCTTGGGGGGGGGGGGGTGAGGAGCAGGGAGGGTTGCAGGGGGGCGGTCAAGGAGCCTGGGCCCTGCTGCCAGGGACAGGGGCAGAGCAAGCCAGGGCCCTCTACACTCCCAGCAGCCAAGCCCAGACAGGGAGTGAGCCCTGCCTGACTACCAGGGAGAGCAGCCAAACAAGCAGGGGAAACACACAGGGAAAGGACTGAGCCCCCCCCCCTTCCCTCACCCCCCCCAGTAACATGGGGTGGGGAGAGCGGGGAGGGTTGGATAGGGGGCGGGGGGCCACAAGGGGGCAGTCAGGGGGTAGGGAGCAGGGGAGAGGGTCCCGGGGCGTGGGGAGCAGGGGGATGGTCAGGGGGCAGGGAGCAGGGGTGTTTGGATAGGATGTGGGAGTCCCAGGGGGCAGTCAGAGGTGGGGAGCGGGGGAGGGGGTTGGATGGGGATGGGAGTTCTGGTGGGCTAGATAGGGGGCAGGGGCCAGGCGTTGCCTTGCTCTTTGGGGAGGCATAGCCTTCCCTACCTGGCCCTCCATACAATTTCTGTACCCGATGTAGCCCTAGGGCCAAAAAGTTTGCCCACCCCGGTATAGACTATGACACCAATAAAAAGATCCCCAAAGTTGTTGTTTTAAAAAATATCATGACTTTAAAGCCATTCTCATGATTTTTGAATATATCAGGTTGGCAGTACTGAATTCCCTATAAGCTATTGGCTACAATGAATTCAGAGAAAGACTGTAATGTGAATTTGGGCAGGACAGCAAATTTCTCTTTCATCTTGATTTTTGCTCTCTTCCTTTGGCCAATCACAATGAACTGCAAAAGAAGGGTAATTATTTAAGTGGTTGCATTGCTCTTCTAAATACTTTCTTGGGAACTTTATTTTGTCTGTTGGGTAAAATGAGAGTTTAAATTAAAAGCTCCAGTTTGTGAACTATATGCAACTCAAATGATAAATTACTAAATATACTGGATACCGTGGGCTTTTGAACAAGGAAATATAGCTCATCGCAGAGGAAAGTCAGTTTCCAGTAAATGGAGGATAGTGACAGTGAATAAGACGACATGAGAAACTACTTTCAGTCTAAGACTTTTGGCCTGCAGCACTTTATTACAAAGTTAAATAAGATTTATTTATTCAATGTATTTATTATTTCTTAAAGTGTCCATCCCTGATGGATTATCTGGAACGCAATACCAGATATTTAAAAGAAAGTTGTGTGGCCAGCACAGACAACAGACCAACAGAACTGGGCAAGGCAGGGGTGGTAGGAATTCAAAATGGAGGGCTGGAGGCAAAAGGATGGTTAAAAGGGATATAGACATCCAGCCTAAATAGAAGAGCCTTGTGCTGAGCTCTCTAGATCTTTTGCAACTTAGCCTGAGTGTCCTTCGTTGAAATCAGTGGTGGAATTCTCCTTGACTTCACTGGGTCAGCGTCAGAACCCTACTTGGGGAAAGATGGGGTCCTGGAACTGAGAAGGTCCAGCCTTCAGAAGGAAGCATAGAACAGAGATCAAAGACAACATGTGTGATCCCTATTGCTCTGAAGGAGCAAGCTCTGAGGCTGTCTTCACTGCCAAAACAGGGGTTTTATATAGGGGATAGCTAATGCATGCTATGGCTCTCTCTTGCTGCAAAATCCTGGTAGAGACAATGAACCTGTAGTTTTTATCGCAAAGTTGCTTGGCTAAATCCTCTCTATCCCCCCTGCCTGGGGCGACCTCTCTTAGCTACACCACAACAAGAACTACAAAGCCTTGTCTGCACTAGGGTTTTTACAGTGAGCTACAGCTAGTGTGCGTCTGCTATCCAGCTGTAAAACACTGCACTTTTGGTGGTGAAGACATGGCCTAAGGAGGGTGGAAGTTTAAATATTTTAGCCTTTCTCCTGCTTTCAGCGAATCAATGAAAATATTATCAGTGAGTTCAGTAGGAGTAGGATTATTTTCTATTTGCAAGACGATGAGTCCATTTTGGTTGTACGGGTAGATGTGGTGCCTTGTTTTAAACAACAACAACTTGGTATAAAAACTTGTGGAGAAAATGATGAATGCAGTAATTTTGGATTAGAACTTTTACCCTTCCTGCCATGCCCACATCAAGTGTAGACAAGTAAATTTTCATAGTCCTTTTTTTAATATTCTGTTCTTTAAATCCATGGATTAGGTATGAGGTGGAGGCTGACATTTCAGCTCTGTCTTCATATTATATTTTTTTAATCAGATGAATCAACTCAGCTGACTCCAATAAGTAATCATAAGGAGTGCAGGTTTCATTCTTTTCAGTATAATTAATAGCATAGTATATGAAGGACCTTTGCAAAGTAACTTTTCTGTAAACTCATAATGGTGAGTTCTTATATAAATTGGTACGCAGAATACAGCTGACTATGTCCAGGATCTTGCATAACCAACATAACCATGTTTACACTTGGCAGGAATCTTATATTTTCGTGAACAGACTTTGCGTGAAATTCTGGTCTCATTGGAGTCATTTGGAGTGTTGCAATTGACTTCCATGAAGCCAAGATTTCACCCTCTGAAGTTATACAGTTATTCTCGTCTTTTTTCAAAAGCAAGATTGTTAGGCAGAGCAGAGATTCAAAAGAGGGGTGGTGTGATATCAGAGCACTAATAAATGGCGTATTCCTGTCTTCCCTACTCCACTTCCCAACTAATTTGTAACCAACCTTTTAACAGGCCACAAAATATGCAGGCCAATTGCAGAATTGTGTTTAGCTTCATTTTATAGTATTTTTTTCAACACAATCACAAAAGAAATGTCCCACATAGCTAATTACAAATATGCAGTGTAAACAAACATGCAAAGTGATATATAAACAGTGCTTTTAGAAATATAGTGCTGTGAAGTCCACAACTATAAATAGCATAGAATGGATAGAAGGGGCTGGTGCATGAAGGAATGAAGATTAGATATACACAAGCTACATAACCTATATGCTAGATATTGTATATCACTGTATCATATTAATGCAACTGCTGACTGCAGTATTTCTCTGGTCTTAATTATATACCAGGGAATCTTCAGAACATGAAGTGGTAAACATTCTATTAAAGTAGGAAACCTGGGAATGATACTAACGATGATCAGGGAAGCTGATTACTAAAACTTAACTAAAAATAAGTGGTTGCCTAGCTCATGTTCTGAAAATCCATCAACCCTTTTTCATATCCAAGCTACCATAGGTTAAAAATACATATGGACCAGCCAAATAGAAATAACTTTTTAATCCCTTCTAAATCACTTGAAGTTTATCTGGAGAATCTGCTCATATAGAGGGAAAATGAGCCTTTAAGGGTCCAGTTTTACAAAATATGGGCCTGTTACTGTGTGCAGGATCCATTTCTCACTCCCTCCCTATCCAGCCACAGACCAGAGGCTGGAATTGGCTACCAGTTGCTGTGATGCTGTTCAGAGGAAATCCAAAACCCCAGCTCCCAGATGAACCTGGATAGCTCAGGCAATCAGGTGTAAGTTGTCAAAACAATGCTGCAAACAAAAACGTGCATCTGATCCGTGTAGAGCATGCATGCAATGAGCTGCAGCCTTCTACATTCTTGTATCCCTCTGTTGCACTGAAACAGTACTTCGTAATTGGAATACTTCAGCTGTATCAGTGCTTCTGTTGTGTAGTGACTGTTACTTCAGCTGTAATGCTGGAACATTTCATCACTGTGATAGGCTTAATACACAGCTCTTTGGACCCCCACAGCATGCAGAGTCACTGCCCTGACGTTCCCCCACCTAATATACCCACTTTTCAGCCTTTATGGGGATAGAATCTTCCATTGTTTTAGCCTGAGCGAGGTGCAAAGCACTTTGCACGCTGGAGCTCCTGAGCATGTTGCCTGCTGCTGGGATGCAGAGGCAGTAGTACTGTCAATTCCTGTAAAGAATTTTCCCGAAGAGCTAACATTTTTGAAGTCTGGCTTGTGTTTCTTAGGTTACATTTGGGATTTTGTGGCTGCATTCACTCCCAAGGCCTTTTTTTCCGTTCCTCATCTCATATCTTGTAAAACAATAATCTCTATGTCTGCATGAAATAGAAGCCGCAATAATGAAGCCATACTTTCCTTCTTGGATCAGACCTAATTAAGTTTTTTGTTTTTTTCTCCCTTATAGTCTTATGAACACCCAGGTGCAGGCTTGGAATCAGGTATAACTTACATGCTGCTTTAGGCATCAGGATGTTTTACTGGCAGGTAGAATATTGGCAGCATTCTCAAGCAAACTTTCCTGAAATAGAGCTTTAGCTCCGAGAGAGAAGTTACCTTGGTGTAACTTGTCTGAAGAACGGACGCTTTAATGGCTTACCTTTTTCTAACAGTGTGCTGCAGAGTCAGTATTGACAGCGGGGTCAGGCCTCAGCCATTGGAGCCATCCTGCCACCTGTTCCACTGGTGTTGGTCATTGATCAAGATCTGGCATTTACAGAACTGATCTGATATTCTGTGCATTAAGTGGGTATCTATACTTGAGAAATGAGGTGTGTCCTGTGCTATTCAGAGAGTAACTTTTCAATCTAAATTACTTGTTCAGTCGGAAAAATGGATCTTTATTGATACTCTAGGGCAAATACTCAATACCACAGATCTAGATTTTAGCCTCCAGTGGCTTACACTGACGATCATCCCTGCCCTACTTCTGTGGCTTGTCGTTTGGTCCAGGGGCTTCCTGCTTGCAGGCTCAAGCTCGGTTCCGTGAGCCTGTGTGTGTGTTCGTTTTGTAAACAAAATCTATGTGCAGTTGAAACTCCCTAATGCAGTGTTATTCCATCCCAAATTATTTGCTTCATGAACTGTTTTTCTGGTTGTGCAAAAATAGCAATTGGTAACTATAGCCCTGATTTTAGAGAGGTGTATGTGTCTTGCACGTTTTTACATTGGGTCTGGTTTTCAGTATTGTGTACATTACCTTTTAGCATGGTGGCATAGTATCTGTTCTGGGCAGGTGATAGTCTTTAATTGGAATATGTTTGCCTTTTTTTTTTTTTTTTGGCCAACTTCTTCCTTAATTTATAGGTTGATCTTAACTTAATTACATTTATTTTGTGTGTTTTTTTGTTTGTTTTTTTCTTTAAATCTTATAAAAGTATAAAAGAAAATGGTGGTTGGTTTTTTTGCTTGTTTCTTCTTTCTCTTTTGATCTCCAGTCCTGTACAATCAAGCAGTAATGTGTGGGGTGGTGGTTGGTTTTTTGTTTTTTGTTTTTCTTCTTCAGAGCCTGCTGACTGTTTGGAACACTGTATCCAGAAGCATGGCTAGATTCCTCTTTCTTACAGTCAGCATACACGCTACAGACTACCTATCTCCTCCCTGGGTCTAAGGCCAAACTGATAGTAATAGGTTTAAATATTATTTCACAGTTAATAAGAAAAATGTTCAGTATTTGTATCGCCCCTGACAGATTATGCAAATATTGCCGTTATTGTAACATCTTGTACACTTCAGATATTAGATGTCCTTTGATAATTTTACAAATTTTGCCTAATTATTTGGTTCCTAATTAATGCGGGTTATATTTCACATCAGGACAGTACTGTGTGTAGTTCTGTCTGATGTGCCATAGATTCTTAGGAGGGAATTTCCAGCAAATGTGGATTCCTAGGCTTGTATGGGCTAGCAGGCTGCTTGTGGCAATAGATTTCTCTCACACCAATTAAAATAGCAGGTGGATGACTTTGCTATCAGGAACCTAGGATTTGATTCACAAGGTTAACACAAGTTTCAGAGTAGCAGCCTTGTTAGTCTGTATCCACAAAAAGAAAAGGAGGACTTGCTGCAGCTCACGATAGCTTATGCTCAAATAAATTTGTTCGTCTCTAAGGTGCCACAAGTCCTCCTTTTCTTTTTAAGGTTAACATAAGATCTCTGTTAGCGTTTCAGTGGGAAACTAGACTCAGTGTTGCCAACTCTCATGATTTTATTGTGAGTTTTGCAAGATTAAGTGCTTTTTCTTAAAGCCCCTTTCTGGAATCCCAGGAGAAGCTCAGCTTTCATCCCCCCGCCCTGCTGCCCAATTTTCTAGTTCTGTTGTTTGTGGAGAAAACCTTGAAAATCTGACCCCTAACAGCTCAACAGGTAGAAGGCCAATAGGAAGACTCCAAAACATCTGTGTTTTTTAAACCAGTCTCACTTTTGGGGGCTTGACTTATGATTTCTGAACACTTGGGCTTGGCAGTCCTGCATTAACTGGCAGTAGCAAGAGGTAGTCAGAGCAGCCCCTACTGAACCCTTTGGGGGAGGGAGACTGAGGCGGCAAGGCCCAAGTACCCACTTTCCCCGCCATTTTCCACCCAAATGGGTCAGCAGCGATCTCCTTGGCCAAGGATCAGTCTGTGAAAGGCCTCAGTTGTACTGCTCGAGCAAACAGCAGCAGGGGACGGGCAAGAACTACGAAGGACATCTCTCCGCCTCATACACACGCTCTGCCCTTGGAGAGAGACGCTGATGAGGGAGGTGTGGTCTGAGTTACTCCTGCCATTAGGGATACATGGAGCTGTATCCCTCCCTGCCCATCCCTCAGAAAGGTCCCAGATCTCTCTAGAAGGCAAAAGGAGCTGAGTGGTGGCAGGTACTTGTGGTTCATCCCCAGTGACTGACTGTGGATGGTTTAGTTTAAAGGGGACTTGACTTCCTGGGGAGAAAATGGCGGTGACTGGACCGAGGAGAGCAAAAGCGGTAGAAAAAGTAACTAACAGACGTCTGAGTCTATTAGGATTGTTTGGATTTTATTTTTTTGAAGTTATGAAATAAAAAGGGTGACTAGAAAAGGGTTTATATTTATATAATATATAAAATTTGGGGTTAAACAAAGTCAGGGGTTTATTAAAAAACCCAAACAAACAAAAAAAAAAAAGTCCACCAATGGCCATCCCACCACACACCACAGAAGGAGGCGAAGATTTAAAAGTAATTGGAATTAGACAAAAGTAGATGGGGGTGGGGGTGGGTGAGGAGAGGGCCAGCGGAATAAATTAATAAAACTAGGAAAAGCAGGGGGTTATTTTTCAAAAAAAGAAAAGAGGTTAAAATGAGGAAAAATTGAAATAGGCTTCTGCTCACATGGCTGCCATTACCACAGTCTGTTTAACCAGTTTATCCCCACAACACTCTTTGATTATCCCCCTGATACAGTCTGGGAACTGAGGCACAGAGAGACCAGCTGATTCGCTGATGGTCATGCAGGAAGTCTGTGGTGGAACAGGGAAAGGAACCCAGGTTTGCAACGTCCCATAACTGGACCGTTCTTCTGTGGGTCATATACAACTTGTGCTTTAGCAACCCATGATCTCGCCTCTGTAACTGTGGTCGTTCCCCTTTGTGTCTGTTATGCCCACTTGTTGCGTCTTGTCATAAAATTAGATTGTAAGTTTGTGGGGGCCGGGGACTTTTTTTTTTCTTTTTTTAAAAGAAGACCAATTCTGCCCAGGCTTTTGCACGTGCTAGCTTTGCTCCCTAGGAATAATCCCATTGAAAGCAATGATACTGTTCAGCTTCACTCACTGTAAGTCTCTGCAGGGTTAGAGGCTATGTTGGAATACTGCTTACTAACAGAATGGGATGCTATTATGAGTGAGGCTTCTGAGTGCTGCTGTAATTGTGATCCTAGTAACAATCGGATCACTCCCTGTACCAGTTTGTGTTTTTCTTTTTTTTTTTTAACAGTACCACGCTGGCTTAGCAGAATAGTGTTTTGCAAGATGGTCCTAGAAGCTCTTTCAAAACCCCGGTTTGGGTGCTTGGCAGGAATCTGCACATTTCCTAACTTCTAGAAAAGCCACTTTTATACACAGTTGCTTGTTCCATCTTCCAGGAGTATAAGTGCATGGGGAAGGTGGGCCATCCCAAAGCCCCTTCCTAGAATCACTGTCAGGGTGTTTTTATGAGCAGTAGCAGAGCCAGGTCTGAAAATCGATTTTGCCTTTTGTTAGAATCAAAGCCTCGTTCTCCTCATTTTATCTTGGTCCATGTCACCTTGAAGAGGTCCAGCTGTACACCTTTGATGTCAAACAGGCAATTAAATATTACTGGAGCAGGACTGAGAGTTTCAGGAAATTATATGTCTTATTTGTACTGTGTGGAAATCATAATCTGGGATATAAAGCAACTGTTCCCAGGTGGGGGAAACCTAAAGTTGATGGAACCCTATGAATTTCAGCAGGATTTTCCTGGGATTCTGAGATCAACGAGGCCCCTTGGGCAGATAGAGCCCAGACTAGTGCAGCATGGCTTTTGGACATGACATGTGACATGTTACTGCAATGGATGCTGTTGCCAGCTTTTGCGTCCTTCATGCATTATTTAATAACTTTTGCTCATTTGGGTTTGTTTGTGTTTTTAAATTTCTCTCCCTTACACTGGATTCTTTCTGTGATGATTTATTAATTGTATTTTGAAATCACCTAGCAGTCTCAGTCATGGACCAGACCCGCAGTGTGCTAGGCACTGTACAAACACAGAACAAAAAGGTGGCCCCTGCCCCAGTGAGCCTTCTGCATTCCATGGATGCATGTTGGCAGCTAAGAAGGGAGCTGTTTTCCTGAGGCTGTATGTGGGGGTTCTCAGTATTCAGGGCTTCTGACAGAGGTAATTGTGTTTTCCCCTTTTGCTTTTTCTCTCTTGAACTCCTGAGCTGCCTCACTGGCTTTAATGTTTTAAATCTGAAGAAGTCAGTGTGTCGAGGCTGGAAGATACGTTTGGCTTGGCAGCAAATAAATCTTTTGCTCCTGACTGATGGGTGGGCTGTACTTGAAGAGTGCCTCTCAGATTGAGGGGTATCAAAGCCATTGCGTGTGAACGTTATTTTACAAGTAGGGAAAATTTGTCCTGAAGACTTATCAACCTTGTTATGTTTGTTCAATCTCAAGTAGTTGATATCTTTTTAAAAAGACCAAAATTACTCAAAATAACTGGATTTGCAGTAGTGAAAGTCTGCTGTGAAGTAATTTTGCAATCATTTTGTTGACCGAGACTGCTGTATGTTATATTTCTGTTCCGGCTGTCTCCTAAGACTTTCAGGAAATGAGATCTTCTACCTCATGAGCTTGTCAATGTGACTGCATTTTAATCCAAATGTGAAGAGATCAGTCAATATAATTTTCTTGATGATCAGCTCAGCCTTAGTGGCTTTCATGGAGCATTCAGTTAACTTTGCTGTAGGATTGCTATGTAATCTGTGCTGACTAAATTAATGTGGGATGGTCAGATTTTTCTGTTTGGGGACAGTAATTTTGCTGTGCATGCCCATCTTCTACTCCGGGCCATGGGGAAGATTTCCTTCTCCATGCCCAGTACTTTGACTTTGGATAGGAACACAGGGCCGATGTGGGGAGATATAGCCATGCTTCAACCTTCTTCCCACATTTTTGCCACATTTTTGCCACAGTTGAACATACTCTGTCTCATACTCTGTCAGGAGCGTTCGAAGTCAGGAATTTGCCCACTAAACCCAACTTCCACATTCCCTAAGTATTGATAGTTGCACTGCAGCAAATCCCCTTTTAGTAGGTCTAGATTGGGGGGGTTAGAAAATCAGTAGACTCCAGTGGAGGTTTAGTGGAATGCTTTTTGCAGCGTGCCCAGCTCTATAGTTAGAATAAGGTATGCTGTTTTTCTCTAAATGCTGCCTAGGAGAATGTAAGGTGTTACCCATCAAGCTGTTGTGCCATGCATACTTATCAGTCCAGAAGTTCATGTGTTGCCTGTCCTAAGGGCAGATAAGCATTGTTTTTTGCAAACCAGCTGTGGTTTATGCAAAACAGAGGTGATGTTAAAGCAGTGGTTCTATACAATACACTCTCCTTTCCAAGAGAGAGGTTTCGAACAGAGAGTTCTCTGCATTGCTTATGCAACAATAATCTATGGGTGAATGAATGGAAATGTTGTCACTGATCAGTTATTTGCAGAGGCTGATACTGGTGAGCTCTCAATTTGGGAGAAGGCACAGTAGGCACTTAGCTTGTTATCAGTAAGAGGGAATGGCTAGAGCATGCATAAGAAAGATGTGACTGTGATACAGCCCTAAAATGCACAGAACGAAGCTGTCGTGCACGGTACAAAACAAAATTTAAAAATCTTGACCAACCTTGAACAGCTGTTTGTGGTTTGCTGTGTGTTTCCATTTAGGTCATTTAGGTTTGAAGCTGAAAAGAGATTAGAAAAGTCTACGCTTGGTAGAAGATCAGTAAAACTACAAAGAATAGCAGCTCCTCCTCTAAAAGTAAAACATGAGTGGAAAGTAGAAAATGTTAGTAAAGCAATGACATTTGATCTTAGGCAACAGGGGTTGAGTGGTAGATTTTTCTCTTACGAAATATTTTCTTCATCTTCATTTTAACAGCAAAACGTGCTTGGTTTCTGACTCCATTCTAAACCTCCCAAAGTGATTATTCTGTTTGATGCTTGCAGAACTTAGATAATTTTACATTACACTACTAAGGCTTGGTCTACACCTAAATATTAGATCAGCCCAACTGGATTGCTCAGGGCTGTGAAGAATTTTGCACCTTAGTCAACCTAATCCTTAAGGTAGATGCGGCAAGGTTGATGGAAGAATTTTTCCACCAACCTAGTTATGGCATCTTGGAGAATTGAATTGAAAGGGAAAAAACCTAGAGCTGCCAATTTTGGCTGTACGCTTTCCTGGAGATTTCATTACATGACATAATTTTTAATTATAGATTGATCTTTATTTTCCTGGAGACTCCAGGACAATCCTGGAGGGTTGGAAACCCAAAAAAACCCTTCCGATGATGTAAGACGCTTCTGTACTATATGATAGCATTACAGTGGCATAGCTGATGGGAGCTATGAGTCTGTAGCCGCTGTGGTGTAGACATGACCTTAGATACACTAAAAATATACTGTGGCTACAATCAAATTCAGTGTTGAGAGAGAATTAGATTTTTGGGCTGTGGGTGAAGTCTTTTTGATCTGAGATGATTTTACTACTTCGTGCTGTATTTTAAAAGCAGTACTTTTCAACATTGTATCACATATTTTATTCTAAAAATAATAATTATTCAACATTGAAAGAAATAATGAGAAACACAGGATAATTGCTTAGCCTGTATTTCTAGTAGAGCTTTTCTGAATACAAAGGTGTTTGTTGTAAAATGGCCTTTTTTACAAAATCAAAATTTTTCAATAAAAATTGCTGACATTGCAAAATAAAATTGCGCCTATTTTCATTTTTTTCCAATTTTTATATGAAAATTTTAAATTTTGATAACATTTTGGTGCAATTGTTAATGACGACAAAACTATTGAAACCCCCAAATTGGAAAAAGGTCAATTTTGAACATTTTCAGTTAAAATTTTGAAAATGTTCAGAAAAATATGTTTTCATTTTCGGACAATCGCTTCTTTCTGGAATGATTTGCTGAATTTATTAATAGTTTGGGTAACCAAAAAAGCATTTCTTGGGTGAATTTACTATTTACTGAAAAAAATATACCCAGCTCTACATGCTAATTTCAACAGTGCTGGGAATCCTAACCCTAAAGCATATGTTGTGTTGCACGGGCTACAGAGGGCTTATAGACACTTTGAGCAAGGGTATTATATGCTGAATTGTTAGTGCCCATCTCTCTCTTTTAAATCATAATATAATCTTAAAGATGAAAACACCTTTAACAAGTGAAGGTGAACATTCTTTCATTCATGGTAATGAAGCAGGATGTTTCAACCGGATTCTTTCCGCAACTGCTTTATCTCTTAATGAGATGTCTTGCTTCTGAGTGAGAAACAGCCAAGAATGTGTAAGCGAAAAATGTGACAGAAAGTAATAAAATTAGATATTTGACGCAGAATCATAATGAGCTGCTTTCATTATTATGACAGTCCTTATTTAACTTCTGACATCATGTTGTTTTCAGTGGTGTTATGAAAATCAGTCACCCAAAGGGAATTGTTTCTAGAGACATGGAAAAATATTCCCCCCACTACTAAGTGATAGGAGGTAAAATGATCAATATTTGCCGTGAGGAGTATGGAGAGGGACATTTTGAAAACCACTTCAGTGACTTAGGCACCTGAGTACACACTTTCAAAAGTGACTTAGGCCCAGGTCTTTAAAGGAATTTAGGCACCCAAGCCCCATTAATGTCAATGGGAGTTGGATCCACAAAAGTATTTATGTGCCTGGGCCTAAGGAGTCTAAACACTTCCCTACACTGTGTGTCAGTCCACACTAGAGGTGTAAATTCTAGTGCTCACTAGCGTGTTACTAACTGCCCCCCTGTGCACATTAATGTAATACTGTTTGAAAGGGACTACATTAATGTACTCTAGGGAACTGAGAGTGAATGCCAGGAGGTTACCCATGGGCCAGTCAGTGTGCAACACCCTGTGGTGCAGTAGAATTTACACCACTTTAGTGTGGACTAGTGCATAGTGTAGACAAGCTCTAAGACTCATTGAGAGTCAGTGGAATTTAGACACTGAAGTCAATACAGTGCTTGTGAAAAATGTTATCTAAGACGTTTAGGAGTGCAAGTCCCACTGAAAGCCACTGGGATTTGTGCCTCAAAGTCCCTTAAGCACTTGACAGTCTACCCCAAAATGATTGTGAGCTTATTTCCTTGACTGAAACCAGACTGACCTCTCTGTGACCAAAGATCATTCTTCACCGTATCTGCCCATCGTCTTTCATTCAGAAAGTCGATGCTGCCCAACCGTTCGTGTGCGAGCATTGGCGAGGGGACGAGAAGCTACTTTTCCCTAAAGTAATGTCAACATTTTAATTATGGAGATTTAGGAAAAGAGAAGCATTTGTCCTGTTAATATGGAATGTATTATTGCTCCTTCGATAAGCTGAGAAATCAATTCTTATGTTTTTGCAAAATAAATTTGCAGGTTAATGGATCTAAGATTGAGCTGCACATGGGGAAATTGAGCTGCACAGAGGGAAATACATGAGCTTGCTGCTGGCCACGCTGATCTGAAAAAGAGTCCACTGAGCTTCTGCAGGGCTTTCACAACTTGCTAATTCTGCTATTAAAATGTGCAGTTGATATTGTTGGAGCTGCGAGGCAAGGCCTGGGTCTGTGGAAAAGGCCCCATATGAGCAAAAAAAAATCTCTGGTTTCTGATGAGTTGGGAATTTAACACAGATTTTTTTTCTCTTAATTTTGTTTTTTTATTAACCTTTACAATTTGGCTGGTTCCCAAGTACCAGATAGTGTGATAGAATGAAAGAGGAGAGAGTCCAGAGAAGAGGTGACTCCACCAACCTTCTCCATTAATCACATATGTAAGATACAATAAAGTGAGATGCAGACTTTATGAAATCTAAAAGGATCATCACCAAAAACAATTAAAGCCAGATTTTCAAAAGCACTCAGTACCCAGAGGTTTCTGTTTTTCCTTATGCCTAAATGGGAGCTGAGCTGTTTTGAAAATCTGGCCCTTAGGGCGAGCACTTTTGAAAATACAACCGAATTAGTGTTAGCTACAAGTACGTGGGGAGGGAACAGTTTTCAACTTTCTGCTCTCACTTTTTAACTTCAATAATCTTAGGTCCAGGTTCAACAAGAGACTTAAGCCCATGGCTAGCTTTAAGTTCTGGTTAAATACCTTTCTGAATCCTAGCTCAAGTTGATGGTAATATTAAAATTTATGACCATTTGAATACTAAGATTTTATACCAGTGAGATCCAGCCAGTGGGTTTACTCATAATGTTCACAGATGTATGTTTGGAACTTCCTGATGTTTTGCATTAAAAGAATGTTACACACTAAATAATTATGTAAGCTTAAAAACAATGCAAACATAATGCTTAGCTCCAGAGATTCTTTGGTTATTAGGATAATTAAGGCACTTGTTAATGTCCTTAAATTTGGGGTAAAAAACGTTGTTTGCTGTGTACTGCTGTTGGCTAAAAAGTTTTGGATTCTTGTAGGGAAGCGTAATTATTTATCTATCACATTTAACCCTGCATCTGTACAATCATTTCATTTTAATCATCTCTCTCGTTTTTCTGAATGGCACTCTTATGGCGATAGCAAGTCTTAACATAGAAGAATAGGACCACATAGAAAAATAATAGAACCCCATTTCCCATTCACCGACACAGCTTCCAGAAATTTTTAGATCTCTATTGTTCCTACCTCAGGCTTCTTCAAAGAAAAACTACAGAAGTAAGTAAATACTTTAAAAAAAAAATTTATAAAGACAGAAACTTATGGAGCAAAGCCCAGATTTTACGAGAATATGTCAGCCTGGTGTGGGAGTCTATGGACTACTGGTGAAAAGAAACCCAAAGTGCCTGCTTCACCATGCAATAGTACAGTAAATGGAAGGAACCCCAGCAGCCCCTGCTGGAGTGGCAGTGGATCTCTGCCTGCCCTACACAGGTCAGCATGGGGTGAGCATGTAGTTAGTTGGCAAGGTCCCACTGGATGTGTATTGCCCTGCATAAGTGGTGTGTTGGTATTATTCCAGTCCATAGGCTCTGAGTAGCGGCTGTTTGGTCCTAGCACACTGGTTTCTGTTTAGAGGTTGGATTTTGTGCCTCTGTGCTGGCACTTCACTCATTACGGATAGTGTCATTCTCTCTTTTTAACCATTTAGAAGTTTTAAATAAATGTTCAATGAGCAATTTTCACGGCACTTCTGGTTTCTCTTCCAAGCTCTTTCTTTTCATCAGTTTGACTGCAGAGAATTCATGAGTGATATTACAAATGTATTTCAAAGCAGCAAACTGCGTTTGACTTCAACAGGAATGTAAGCTGTATTGTGGAAGGCTAAGTTACATCATGAGTTTTGAAAACAAGGCAGATATATATTCTAACAGGAGATCGGCTATAATAAATCCTCAAAGCTTGCTCCATTTTTTGTTACACTGAATGTTCATGTATCATTTTTCTCTTCATAGGACCAAAGTGAAAGTTTTAAAGTGCATGTCGTGTTTGATTCAGGTAGACAAGTGTCCAAAACAAGGATCTCCTATAATACAGTGTGAGAAGGTTTGCTTGTAGTTTCCATGTGAAGCTTTGAGTTAATAAGTTATAAATGTCTTGTGGGCTCTGATCCTTTAGTGCAATGCACCCCAATTAAAGTTTGACAAACCTTATGACCTAAAAATCTATCTTTGCAGTCTATTATCTTCCTGTATAGACTTCTGCTGAAAAATTAGACAGTCAAATGTGAAGATCTTTTATGCAGCAGAGCCTAGAATTTTTAGAATAATTATTTTGCTAAACATGTACACAAATCCCTTTTAAACACCTTAGGTAAAATCCTGCCCCCACTGACATTAATGTGAAGACTTCAACTGACATCAGCAAGGCCAGGATTTCACCCCTTGCATGTAACTATAATCTTTAGATGGTTCCGCTTCTTCCATAGCTCTATAAGACACTGCTCCACCACACTGTGTTAAACTATTTTCTGCAATGTGGATGTATTACCAAGAAGCCAGTTCATTACAGAATCGACTCATTTTCTGGTCAGATTTCCATTACATCTCTAGATATTCCTTTTTAAATCCACAAACTGGCTCAAAGTTAGGGTTGAGTGAACAAGTTCAGATAAAATCAGAACTGCCTTGAACTGTGAAAGTGTTTCTGAAGGGCCAGAGGCTGCGCTAAACTATTAAAACAAAATTCCTTTCCTTGGTCACTCTGCACCATCCAGATCTAGTCAGGACCAGAAGCTAAGTGCTAAGGTAATGTCAAGGAAACTGTTTCCATGATATTCCTCCCAGTCTTGCAAATACACATGAATAACCTTACACAAGTCATCACACTAAGGTCAGTGGGCTACTCGTGTGCATGAAGTTTCTCATTTGTGTAAGTGTTTGCAGGGTTGGGGCCATAGACCTTTCACGGTCACTGCTTTGGAGCATGAGGATTTCCTGCACATGCTCTTTCAGATTGAGAGGACAGGAGCAGGTTCCAATTTCTGAAAATCTCCGTTCCCTCCCCTTCATCTCCCCACAACACTTCCCCATCCACATCTTCATGCTCCGCTTTCCTCTCCCCTTCTCTGCACCTGTCCAGTTCAAGCTCTCCTCTTTGTTCTCCTCTTGCCCCTAGTTCTCTCTCTCTGGTAGTGTTGGAGAGTTGGAGGACTCTTGTGGGGAACAGCAGAAAAGCGCATACTTCCTGCAGCCATATTCTGAGTTGAAACCTTGCCCCTGAATCTCTGGTAACTGCAGTTCCTGGCTCAGCAACCAGTATGGAGCATTGTTAGTTGTTGAGGACAATTGGCTGTATAGTCATGGAGGAGTTGTCTCCCAGCATATAGTGTAGTTTGGTAAATTCTTTAAAACAGCTTCAAGAAGCTGTTCCAGTGGCAGGGGAGAGAGAAGATGCTTAAGGCTCTGTTAGGAGGGTCATAGAATCATAGAATATCAGGGTTGGAAGGGACCTCAGGAGGTCATCTAGTCCAACCCTCTGCTCAAAGCAGGACCAATCCCCAATTAAATCATCCCAGCCAGGGCTTTGTCAAGCCTGACCTTAAAAACTTCTAAGGAAGGAGATTCTACCACCTCCCTAGGTAATGCATTCCAGTGTTTCACCACCCTCCTAGTGAAGAAGTTTTTCCTAGTATCCAACCTAAACCTCCCCCACTGCAACTTGAGACCATTACTCCTTGTCCTGTCCTCTTCTACCACTGGGAATAGTCTAGAATCATCCTCTCTGGAACCACCTCTCAGGTAGTTGAAAGCAGCTATCAAATCCCCTCTCATTCTTCTCTTCTGCAGACTAAACAATCCCAGTTCCCTCAGCCTCTCCTCACAAGTCATGTTGTTCCAGACCCCTAATCATTTTTGTTGCCCTTCGCTGGACTCTCTCCAATTTATCCACATCCTTCTTGTAGTGTGGGGCCCAAAACTGGACACAGTACTCCAGATGAGGCCTCACCAATGTCGAATAGAGGGGAATGATCACGTCCCTTGATCTGCTCGCTATGCCCCTACCATTGGCCTTCTTGGCAGCTATGCCATTGGCCTTCTTGGCAACAAGGGCACACTGCTGACTCATATCCAGCTTCTCGTCCACTGTCACCCCTAGGTCCTTTTCCGCAGAACTGCTGCCTAGCCATTCGGTCCCTAGTCTGTAGCTGTGCATTGGGTTCTTCCGTCCTAAGTGCGGGACCCTGCACTTATCCTTATTGAACCTCATCAGATTCCTTTTGGCCCAATCCTCCAATTTGTCTAGGTCCCTCTGTATCCTATCCCTGCCCTCCAGCGTATCAACCACTCCTCCCAGTTTAGTAGCATCCGCAAATTTGCTGAGAGTGCAATCCACACCATCCTCCAGATCATTTATGAAGATATTGAACAAAACCAGCCCCAGGACCGACCCCTGGGGTACTCCACTTGACACCGGCTGCCAACTAGACATGGAGCCATTGATCACTACCCGTTGAGCCCGACAATCTAGCCAACTTTCTACCCACCTTACAGTGCATTCATCCAGCCCATACTTCTTTAACTTGCTGACAAGAATACTGTGGGAGACCGTGTCAAAAGCTTTGCTAAAGTCAAGAAACAATACATCCACTGCTTTCCCTTCATCCACAGAACCAGTAATCTCATCATAGAAGGCAATTAGATTAGTCAGGCATGACCTTCCCTTGGTGAATCCATGCTGACTGTTCCTGATCACTTTCCTCTCATGTAAGTGCTTCAGGATTGATTCCTTGAGGACCTGCTCCATGATTTTTCCGGGGACTGAGGTGAGGCTGGCTGGCCTGTAGTTCCCAGGATCCTCCTTCTTCCCTTTTTTAAAGATTGGCACTACATTAGCCTTTTTCCAGTCATCTGGGACTTGCCCCGTTCGCCACAAGTTTTCAAAGATAATGGCCAATGGCTCTGCAATCACAGCCGCCAATTCCTTCAGCACTCTCGGATGCAACTCGTCCGGCCCCATGGATTTGTGCACGTCCAGCTTTTCTAAATGGTCCCTAACCACCTCTTTCTCCACAGAGGGCTGGCCATCTACTCCCCATGTTGTGATGCCCAGCGCAGCAGTCTGGGAGCTGTCCTTGTTAGTGAAGACAGAGGCAAAAAAAGCATTGAGCACATTAGCTTTTTCCACATCCTCTGTCACTAGGTTGCCTCCCTCATTCAGTAAGGGGCCCACACTTTCCTTGGCTTTCTTCTTGTTGCCAACATACCTGAAGAAACCCTTCTTGTTACTCTTGACATCTCTTGCTAGCTGCAGCTCCAGGTGCGATTTGGCCCTCCTGATTTCATTCCTACATGCCCGAGCAATATTTTTATACTCTTCCCTGGTCATATGTCCAACCTTCCACTTCTTGTGAGCTTCTTTTTTATGTTTAAGATCCGCTAGGATTTCACCGTTAAGCCAAGCTGGTCGCCTGCCATATTTACTATTCTTTCGACTCAGCGGGTTGGTTTGTCCCTGTAACCTCAACAGGGATTCCTTGAAATACAGCCAGATGTCCTGGACTCCTTTCCCCTTCATGTTAGTCCCCCAGGGGATCCTACCCATCCGTTCCCTGAGGGAGTCGAAGTCTGCTTTCCTGAAGTCCAGGGTCCGTATCGTGCTGCTTACCTTTCTTCCCTGTGTCAGGATCCTGAACTCAACCAACTCATGGTCACTGCCTCCCAGATTCCCGTCCACTTTTGCTTCCCCCACTAATTCTTCCCTGTTTGTGAGCAGCAGGTCAAGAAAAGCTCCCCCCCAGTTGGCTCCTCTAGCACTTGCACCAGGAAATTGTCCCCTATGCTTTCCAAAAACTTCCTGGATTGTCTATGCACCGCTGTATTGCTCTCCCAGCAGATATCAGGAAGATTAAAGTCACCCATGAGAACCAGGGCGTGCGATCTAGTAGCTTCTGCGAGTTGCCGGAAGAAAGCCCCATCCACTTCATCCCCCTGGTCCGGTGGTCTATAGCAGACTCCTACCACTACATCACTCTTGTTGCTCACACTTCTAAACTTAATCCAGAGACACTCAGGTTTTTCTGCAGTTTCGTACCGAAGCTTTGAGCAGTCATACTGCTCCCTTACATACAGTGCTACTCCCCCACCTTTTCTGCCCTGCCTGTCCTTCCTGAACAGTTTATAACCATCCATGACAGTACTCCAGTCATGTGAGTTATCCCACCAAGTCTCTGTTATTCCAATCATGTCATAATTCCTTGACATCACCAGGACCTCCAGTTCTCCCTGCTTGTTTCCAAGGCTTTGTGCATTCGTATATAAGCACTTGAGATAACCTGCTGATCGCCCCTCATTCTCAGTATGAGGCAGGAGCCCTCCCCTCCTAGACGTTCCTGCCTGTGCTTCCACCCGGTATCCCGCTTTCCCACTTACCTCAGGGCTTTGGTCTCCTTCCCCCAGTGAACCTAGTTTAAAGCCCTCCTCACTAGGTTAGCCAGCCTGCTGGCAAAGATGCTCTTCCCTCTCTTCGTAAGATGGAGCCCGTCTCTGCCCAGCACTCCTCCTTCATGGAACACCATCCCATGGTCGAAGAATCCAAAGCCTTCTCTCCGACACCACCTGCGTAGCCATTCGTTGACTTTCATGATTCGACGGTCCCTGCCCCGGCCTTTTCCTTCCACGGGGAGGATGGACGAGAACACCACTTGCACCTCTAACTCCTTTATCCTTCTTCCCAGAGCCATGTAGTCCGCAGTGATCCGCTCAAGGTCATTCTTGGCAGTATCATTGGTGCCCACGTGGAGAAGCAGGAAGGGGTAGCAATCCGAGGGCTTGATGAGTCTCGGCAGTCTTTCCGTCACATTGTGAATCTTAACCCCTGGCAAGCAGCAGACTTCTCGGTTTTCCCGGTCAGGGCGGCAGATAGATGAGTCAGTCCCCCTGAGCAGAGAGTCCCTGACCACCACCAGCCGCCTCCTTCTCTTGGGAGTGGTGGTCGTGGAACCCCCCATCTCAGGAGAGTGCATCTCATGCCTTCCAACCAGCGGAGTCTCCTTCTGCTTTCTCCCCCCAGACATATCATCTGGTCCACTCTCCAGGTGATATGTCTGGGGGGGAGTCCACTTATCTGGTCAGCACAGCATTCTGTGTTTCATTGGAGAGCTCACCACCTCTCATCCCTTCAGCACTTTCTGCTTTTCCTGGAGAACCTGAGAGTTGTAAAATCTCAGCAAGCTATTGACTATCTCATTGGCTGTTGGAATGCAGTAGCTCACAGAGAACAAGAAATGGTCCTATCATAGAGGTACATCTTCTCTGGAGAGAGAAGCAGATGGGGACTTTGAAACTGATGCTTGGCTGTAGCCAGTGCCATTATTCACTAGCTTTCATGAGCAATAAAAAAATCCATTCTACAAAAACAGAGAGTCTTTCTTCTGACCTTGGTGTAAAAAAGAAAGGAGGAAAATGACTTGCACCAGAAGGCATAATATTTAATTAGGAAGTTAAACTTTACTCACAGACAACTGTGTCCAGATGTCTCAAATGAGAACTTTTCAGTTGCATTAGCTGAGCTGCATGTAGCTAAGAGGCTTCGTTGTTAACAGGTGTGGGGAAGAGGACAGGAGCTGTAAGTATTCTATTGATCCCTCAAGAGCTGCAGACGGGTGGACTCTTTCCCTTTGATTTCTTTTCTAGGACTGTAAGTCCTCAGGGGGACCTTTGACGAGAACATTTTTCAGTAATTGGTACAGTTACATTTTAGCCCCAGTTATGTTTGCTGACCTTGTCCGGTGTTGGTGGCTGTTAGTGTCTGATTCCACCTGCAGCGGGACCTCTCCCCTGTCAATTGGCTGAGCTGTAAGAATGGTTTGGAGATCTTTTAGCTGATGTGTTAGCCATGAACAGCTTAGCTGAGGGAATTTTTCATGTACCGCAAAGTTGTCAGCAAAATTGCAAGACAAACTACCATCAGCCCTTATCGACTCTGGGCTGCTTAATTTCTGTTTCTCTCTGCTAAGCTAACTATGTTGTGGACTGCATATGGTTGTATTGTATAATTCTGTAACCACATTGTCCAATATTATTATTATTGCATTAGCTAATTCTGAAATGTCATGATCTATCAGTAGTACTATAGTGGGTATAGGAACAGTGGTGCTACTTCTCTCCCACAGTCTCCCTCTCTGGCCTTGGGCAAGTCACTTTTTCTCTCTCTCTACCATAGTTCACTATCTGTAATAGCACTGTCCCAGTTCACAGGGGTGTTGTGCGGGTAAATGTCATATATCTGTATCGTCAGAGGCTCAGATAAAACAGTGATGGGGCCGGAAAAGTACCATAGATAGGTGGAAGTAGCACCTCTTCTAGTTAGGGGTGGATTTCAGCTTCCACTTTACAGTAATGTTTTTCATTGCTTATAATATACTTAAATACTCAATGTATTTTTTTTTCTGGGTGATCTCTGCCCAGAAGAGAATATGTAGAGAAGATGAGAACAAAATTCAAATACTATGGTGATAAGCCCCATAGAAATGCCCATAACTAAATATTTATTGATATTGGCCAAAACTGTAAAAAATGATGAATGATTCTGGGTACCTCGGTTCATGGGTAACTTGAGGTACATGAAAGGGGCCTGATTTCAGAGACTGCTGGCACCGGCCTGCCAAAACCAGCCCTCTTTGAGATGTGTCCCGCTGGGCACCTAAGAATGAAGGCATTCAACAAAGTAATGTGTCTGTTTCTTTTAGAAGTCAAACAGCGTATGGTAATAAAACACAACCACCTTGATCACTTTTAGCTGATGACTATATTTGAACCAAAGTGCTATAATATTTTATAATGACAAATAATTATATAAGCCATTGAGTTATTTGACCATTAAGAGAGTTCGCCTCAATGCAAAACATATGAAAATATTACACTGTATTTTATGGTTCAGATTAATAAGAAATGCTTACACACAGTGTAAGCACTCTTTTATAGATTACTCAAACACAAGATTGATGATGCATTGTACACACGTTTTAGAAAACTATAGACTTAAGCAAAGATTTACTGTATCAGCATATGAGTGAAGGGAGTTGAGCAGAGTGCAAATAAAGATGAAAGATGGAATTGAAAAGGCAGTTTGGGCAAATATCTGATCATGTCCATACGGAGAACGAAGTATGGTTGGTGAAGTGACAGGGCCATTATTTCCTCAGTCCACTAGGACAAGTTAATGACAACCAGGAAAATTGTTTGAAAGGTCAAATGCAATCTCGCTGGATAATGCTTGAGTCACTAATGGCAGATACCGGCTCTTCAAACTTCAGAACTAAATTCTTTCTGTCTGCAGAAACTTTAGTCTAATGGCGAGAAATGTCCTCAGCCAGGCTCCAATTCAGCAAAACATTTAAGGGCACACTTACACACATCCCTAGTCAGGAATGCACTTAAGCACATACTTAACTTTTAAGAATGACTCTGGTCCAGTGGTTAGGGCGCTCACCCAAGAGGCGTGAAACACCTGTTCAACTCCCTTCTCCTCATCAGATATGGGAGGGGGGATTTAACTTGGGTCTCTCAGATCCTGGGTGAGATCCCTAACCGCTGGGTTAAAGGTTATAAGTAGGCAGCTGCCTCCTCTCACCTCTCTTGGACGTTTATGTGGAGTCAGGTGTGCCACACCCCGGTCTCGCAAGAAATGGCATAAGCACCTGGCTCTTGGAGAGAGGTTCCCAGCTGTGGATTGCAAGCCAAGATAGGCTCCCTCCTCTGGGCTGGACTGAGGTGCTCAATTTCCAGAGGGGAGCAGGACTTAGCACATACCCCTCTCGCTGGCATCTTCTGTTGTTTACCTTCGGTGACTATCTACCTGGCATATTGACTTTGGTAGATTCTGTTCTCAGGCATCTGTCTCTCCCCATGCATTGTATAGGGAGCTAGGTGCCAACCCCCTGGCTCTGAACACTGCAATGCCCAAATCCTTTTGTGGATCTGGGCTCTTCCCCTGTGGCCAACTTAGCTGCAGTTACTGTTCACCAGTTCACGTCTAAAGCTTCTCAGAGCTTCATGATGTTCCAAACTGCTACAGCTTTGAATAGATCTGCAAATTCAAATAATGTTTCAATGTGCTGGCTTCAAACGTTCCTAACTGTAAAGTACTGAATCATTATATCTCAAATATGGCTTGGTTTTTTTTCTTATTCTGAAAAAGATCTATGAAAGAAAACCAAAGCTGAGAAACAGTGGTTTGGTGTACACCTCTACTCTGATATAACCCGGGTTCGCATACAACACGGTAAAGCTCTAACACGCCGCTCTGAGCAGCGTGTTAAGGGCGCTGGGCCGGGCTGGGGCTGAGGGGTTGGATAAGGGGCAGAGGGTCTCGGGGGCGGTCAGGGGCTCCCCCCCAAGGTCTGGGAGGCAGGAGCTGTGGGGGGGCACTTTTGGGGGCCCCGCAGTCCCAGAGTGGCACGGAGGATTAGCGGGGAGCCGGGAGCAGCCTGCTCCACTTCCCTCGCCCGGTCCCAGCTGTGTCACTTGGGGGAGGGGACTTGGGGGAAGGGATCCCCCGCACACTCACCGGCAGAAGTGGAGCAGCCCGGTCCTAGCCCGCTACACTCCGCCAGCTCCCAGCCATGGCACTCTGCTTCCCACCTCCAGTGAGTGCGGGGGGCGTCCTTTCCCCAACCTCCCCGCACTTACCGGCGGCGGGAAGAGGATAGGGTGACCAAATCGCAAGAGTGAAATATCAGGACACATTGGGCGGGGGAGTGGGGGAGAGACAGACACAGGTGCACAGCCCCGACCGGAGCCATGAGAGGGAGCCATGAGAGGGGGCACATGGGGATGGGCCCATGCTGCACCACACAGCTCCCCTGCCCAGCGCCCCCTGGATTCACTATGCCCAGAGCCCCCCCACAACCCTTCCACCACAAATGCACAGTGCTGTGCACACACACCCCTGTCCAGCACCCCACACAGAACCGCCCACTTGCTAGTTTCCCAATACACACAGATTTCCCCTCCTTCCCTTCCCCACAGCCCCACCACCAGAACTACACAATGTCCCACACAGACCTCCACTGCCCAGTGCCCTGACACACACGTCTCCCCCCACTGCCCAGCAACCCCCAACAGGCCCCCACTGCCTAGCACGCCAAAACACACAAACCTCCCCCGCTACCCAGCATTCTCCACACACCTCCCATTGAATCATAGACTGTCAGGGTTGGAAGGGACCTCAGGAGATCATCTAGTCCAACCCCCTGCTCAAAGCAGGACCAATCCCCAGTTTTTGCCCCAGATCCTTAAATGGCCCCGTCAAGGATTGAACTTTCAACCCTGGGTTTAGCAGGCCAATGCTCAAACCACTGAGCTATCCCATATCTATCAGCTGCGGTCCGGATGGTCCTGATATCGGGACAAAAGGCGTCCTGATTGACGTAAGGTCGGGACGCAGGACAAATCATCTAAAATAGGGACTGTCCCGATAATATTGGGACGTCTGGTTACCCTAGAAGCTGGGAGGTGGCGGAGTGGAGTGGGCTGAGTCCGTGTTGCTCTGCTTCCTTCCGCTGCCGGTGAGTGCCTATCAGGGGGGCGGAGCAGTCAGGGGACAGTGAGCAGGGGGGTTGGGGTCCTGGGGGTGATTAGGGACAGGGGTCTCCGGAGGGGGCAGTCAGGGAACAAGGAACGGGGGGGCCAAAGCAAGTTCGATATAACGCGGTGAGATTTTTTTTTTGTCTCCTGAGGACCGCGTTATATCTGGGTAGCGTAAAGGTATGATGCTTTAAATTCAGCATATGTGTCCTTAGCTGAGACATCCTTAACAAGTGAATCCTAAGAGTGTTTCACAAAACTGGACAGAGGAATTGTCAGCCTCCTACATTACCACATTAAATGCTCCAAAGTTTTAAACTACTGAATTAATTTCCTTAAAGGTTTTCTAAAGTCTCGTGACCTCCACTGAACAAGCCTGACTTATAGCTTCTACCTCTGGTTTTGAGCTGTACATGGGCAGACCATGTGCAAAAACTGTGTACTTTTCCTAAGTGTGTAACTCAAACACATGTGAACTGACCACCTCCCAATAATGATAAATGCATTACAGTTTGTACGAAAGATAGCACTTTCTTCCTAAAGAAAGAGTGACGTTGATTGATTCCTTTTGCACTGGATGTCCCTCTGACATAGTTGTTGGTGGATAACCTTGTTTAAACAGGTGTGTCTAGCAGGATGCTTTGCAGGAAGTGAGATATGAGCTCCCTCTCCAATGTGTTTTGTACCAAGAGAATTCTTGGAGGGAGCACTGCAAAATGACACCTGGGGTCTAACAGGCAAAGAGTCACAGTGGTCCATGAGGTGGGCTGCATAGCAAAAGCTGATTCCTGAGGTCATTGGGCCCTAGCCCATTCAAGAGGAGGACTTTGAATGTCACCTTCAGTTTGACTGGCAGTGAATGAGGCATGTGCCACTTTCAGTTTAGAATGAACTCAGTCTAGTCACATACCCAGATTTAAAATTTCTCAGTAGATCATGGCTAGCTGTTCTGAAAAGAACATTGTACTGTAGAATAAGACATACCATTTACAGGAATTTGGCATGTCTGCTTCTGACATGCAAATGGAATTTAATTGTTTCCCCTGCCAGGTCAGAGAGGCTTCCATTGGAATCTTTTATTTATTTATTTTTTCCCTTCTAGGGAAATTTTTTTTTTTAAATGCCTCATCCCTTTTCATCTTCTGGAGAATTGTAGATTGTGCTTGTGGTCACTAAACCACTTACTGTTCTTTGAGTTGACTAGCAAAGGATAATGCAGATTTCTTACTCCCAATATCAATACAAAAAGCCAAATTAGCTATTTCCAGAGTTTACTTTTCTTGAGCCCTTAATAGCTCTTGAAAAGTGGTTGTTCCAATTGATAGTAATAAACATCACACTGTGTGCTCGCATGTCACTGGGCCAGCTAGAGGAGAAGTTTTTAGTAATATACAGGTAAGGTTACAATCATATTGCATCTTGTGGTCATTGCCTTCTGCGGTATAATTATATGTAATGATCTTGTTAAATGTGATACATTCCATTTCACTATATTGACATTACCATTTTAGTGCACTATACCTGTCTGGTAAGTCTACCTTTAATGCATACCACAAGCATAAAAATCATCATGGGAAAAGGAAAGCAGCCCACTTGAAGAAATGATAGGTAATTTAGGGTAGTATTACTTCTGGGAAAGTTTTATGCTTGAACAAATGTTGCAGTTTCTCAGAGCCTGTATAAACCTTGGAATGTTCTCTGTAACCAACCTAATAAAATGGTGATCAGGCTGTGAGGAAAAGATGCCGCTCTACCCATGGGGAACATCATTCCTTTTTATTAATTTAAGTTATGGCTCTTTTAAAGGAGACATAGTCACAAGGAGCTGAGTCTACATTATGCTTGGCCCACCTCTTAGCACCTGAATTTAAATCTTTATTAAGCTAGTTTGGAGATGCAGTCAGAGCCTTTTGGGAACAGTGCTCCACCTCGGAAGATCATACTACCTTAAACAATGAAACACCTTTTAAGAAGCTGCAATGCAAGAGATGGCAGAATTTAAAATGCAGTCATTGCTATAATTACCAGTGTGTCCTGTGGGAAAGTGCTGCCAATGAATGGGATATACTGTGGTGAGAGCATGCATGGTATGGGTTATTTTAAACTCTTTAAAGTTATAAGCTATCACTATGAGTTGCAAGGGGTTTTCGGGTCCTGGGCTTGCAGGAGTTGCAGGTTTTCGGGTCCTGGGCCTTTCCTGTGATCTGGATCTGGGAACAGTTAGTAGGGAGAGAGCTAGCTTAAGTGAGGTTGGGGGTGAGTTGTGCCCCTCTGCCTGAGGGAGCAGCCTGCTTGTTATGTCTCTGCTTTTGTTTTGTGTGTGTTGGGGTTCTGGATTCTAAGAAATAAAGTAGTGTTATGTTGCAGCCTCCCAAAAAGAGTATTTTATGTTTTTATCCAACTTCTGTGTATGTGCCATGATCATAACATGAGGTGAGTAAACTACTGTACTCCTGTGTAAATTACAGTCTAGTGGTAAGTTCCATGGTCTAAAGCTGTAAATCTCCTCTCCCATTAAATGAGAAAGCAGAAGTACAAGAAGAGAAAAGAGGGACTCGTTAGTTTGTTTGCACTTGTCCCTCTCTGCTGCTGGGGGCTAATCAGAGTTTTACCACTTCCTAGAGGTTTGCATGCCCAGTTTCCATTTATTTTAATAAAAACTGGTTGACCAAATCCCTGGGAACTCTAACCCTAACCCTTCCCAGATAGCCAGTTGTGCCAGGCTATGGCTGATGACATTTTTGCCTCTAGGTTCAGTGGGGTTTCTCTCTGGGGAACTCCCAAGGAGCACTTGCCCTTGTGGCTCAAAGGAAAGGTTTAATTGCTGGAGCTGGCAGGCAGGGGAGGGTGCAAATGCCGTAGGGATAGTGGCTTCATAGACACTTACAGTAAACTGTTGGATTCATTCCTATCCTGATTTCTAGGAGCACCCCAGTAGGGTGATGCACAGCTCGGCTTGTCCCAGGAGGCTCTTCTGACCCAGTGCCTGGGATCCTTTCCTGAATTAGAGAACAGCTAATTATCATCGGCCAAGATCCTTCCTGTTGTCTCGTCTCATCCTCCCTCTATTTGTTTGCCCCCTCTTTCTTGTTTCAGTGAGGAGTCTGCTGCCACAGCTGCGTCCCAGCGCTCTGCTCCTGGTCTGTCACCCATCCCTGCTGCCGGCTACCCAAACATCCCCTGTGCAGCCAGCTCTAGGCTGTGTGTGCTGCTCCTGGCTCTTTCCCAGTGCCCGCTCCCCCTTTGCCTTCCAGGTGCGGTGGCCTTTTCCACCTCACCAGACATCATGGGGACCTCTGCTGACTAGGTGATGAATTGGGTCACACAGTGGGCCACTCCCTGCAGGCGAGTGAGGTGGGAGCAGGTACCCACTCATGAGCTAGCATG
Organism: Caretta caretta; assembly: GCF_965140235.1. NCBI lineage: Eukaryota > Metazoa > Chordata > Testudines > Cheloniidae > Caretta > Caretta caretta. Next base: position 15,737,669 of record NC_134209.1, read on the forward strand.
TAGGTACTTATCTGGCCCCCATCACCACAGTATCTGGGCACCTCACAGTCTGTAATGCATTTATCTTTCCAGCACCCTGTGAGGTAGGCCAGTGCTATTATCCCCATTGTACAGATGGGGAAAGTGAGGCACAAGTGACTTCCATAAGGCAGAGCAGAGACCTGAAGCCCAGTCTCTTGAGTCAAAGGCTGCTGCCCTAACCAATGGACCAAAGTTCTTCCCTGCCTCCTTACTAGCTAAAACTGACATTTGGAACTCAAAGTGGTCGCAGAACTTGATCTTGCCTCTGCTTACTTTGAAGCCAAACTGGGGTTTGTCTAAGTAAAGAGAACTGGATCTGGGTCAATAATCCTTGAACAGGTTGGGTGAAAAAGTATGAAAATTAAAGAAAAAAAAGTCACAGAAAGGTTAAGCCAGGCTTGAGGGCCATCTGCTGTGATTGACTTCCAGCTGATCCCTTGTGAAATCAGACGGATGGACTCTGACTCCTGTGTGACATAAGTACGTGTATAGGCAAAAATGAAAATGCGCTTCTCTTTCTCCTCTGGAACCCTCCCATCTGCTGCTGCTAGCCCCCCCTAGCCAGTGTCCTCCTGACCAAACCTTTGTCTGTCTCCCCTTCTCCTCCTGCCACTCCCTGCTGAGCCTCCAGGGGGAGGAAGCAAGATGCTGGAATAGTTCCTCCCGCTTCAAAACCTGCTTCCTACCTTGAACACTGAGGGAGATGGGGACATCAGAAAGTAAAGGGAGGGAGAATGATAAACTAAGAGTGTGCATGGGAAAAAAAAAAACAAATTCCAGTGTGTGTGAATAGACTTGGACAGGGCAAGGAGATTTGTGGGGCGGGGGCAGTGTGCATGTGTGTCTGGTTTGATTGGGGAGAGGGAAGTGCAGTAATGGGTATGTAATTTTGCAGGGAGCAGGTAGCGTATATGTGGGAGGGATTCAGCGGCTGGCTTATAATTCAGCTGTAACATTTTACCGGGGGGGCGGGTGGAGAGAAAAAATTGAGACTTCCCTCCCCCACTCCGTTTAGTGCCCCTGAAAAGTCTGCGTAGCATTCTAGTTTGCAGCGTAGAGTTCTAGTTAGCAACACAAAGTTTAATTGGTTGTTAGCACATCAGGTAAAATATCATCTCTGGGTGTTTTGAAAATAATAGTCAAGCTGCCAGCTTGTTTCTTTATGACAGACGTCTATATTTCCGCCAGTGCCTGCTCCCGGAGGGCACTGTTTGTGCAGCGTACTATGCAGATTAAACTGAGCCTTGCTTAAAAAAAAAAAAAAAAAAGTGTATGTCCTCCAACAGAGCACTGACAAATAGAATTGTAACTTTTGTGTATGAAACCAGAGGCTGAGCAGGAAGCAGCTGTTATAGATTATTAGGAGTAAATACGAATAGACATGGTAGACAGGAATGGCTTGAATCGGCAATTCTGTTCCATTGTGTCTTGGTGCTGATTAAAGGTCATTTAGAGGGCATAGGGACATGCTGGTTAGGCCTATTGTGTCGGTCTGCACATTAATGTCCATTGAGATCAGAAGCAGTTGGAAAAACACAGGGCCAAATTCTTCTTCTCAAATCCACCTGGGTAAATGCAGAGTGACTCTACTAAAGCCAGTGGAACTACCCTGGGTTTGCCCCTGGGTAACCGAATAGATGTCCCTCCCCACCCTTTTCACAAAATCATGGGCTTGGTTCCTCCTGCTGACAGGCCGAATTGCCTGTCCCTGAACCAAAAGCTTGGCCCTGTAGGGGATTTGTCCCTGAGGGAAGGCTATGGGATCTGGTTGGGAGGGAGGCCTTATGTGACAGTCAGGTTCCATCCGTAGACCATATTGACCGCAGGTTATCTGCCATTTGCCCTCACCACGTCTCCCTAGCCAGGCAGCAGTTGGGGATATAGACGGGTAGGTCAGTAGCCGTTTCCTGACTTGAACCATGTCGCTCTGTCATAATCGGCTCATGGTTGAACGTCCTGTCACGGATTGCAATGGAAGTAGATGGCAGTATTGGAATCTTTGTGTCTAGTCCCTGAGGTTCCAAAAGTATTATGCTAAAGATGAAAATGTAAGTGTTCTTTCTAGCTGGACAGCATTGCATTGCATCTTCTCAGCACCTGCTCTGGCTGATATGATCTTGTTTCTTAACATGGTACAAAACACGTTACTGGTGTATAACTCGCTGTTTTGTCTCACTCCAAACAGGCTTGGTAAATATAATAGTCTCATTTTTACATTGGCAGCTTCCCACACTGGCTGGCAGCACAGGCTGACCTGAAGAAGCAAGGTGTCTTGTAGGGTATGTCTACACTGCACAAATCTTAGGGCCTCATGGAGATAACCCATGTAACTAGCCCTGCTAGCACAGATATAAATAGTAGTGTAGACAGTGAGGTTCTGCTTAGGTGAGTAAGGACATGCCAGCCCATGTACCTTGCATGGCTCTCTACTCACTCAGGCAGTACCTCCCCCGTCTACACTGCTTTTTTTAGCTGTGTAATGTTCTGCTGCCAGAGCCTTTCTTAGCTGCAGTGCAAGGCTCTGGCAATGGGGAGTCAGTGGGGAAAGGCTCATTGCTGCTGGAGTCTTTCCCCACTGCTTTCTCCCTTCCAGAGCCTTTGCCGCCAGTGGTGTGCAGTGTGGACATACCACTAGTTTTGCCATGGGTATGAGAGCTAGATATTCCTCTATTCCAATCCCAGCTGTGCCACTCATTTATTCTTTGGCCTTGGACAAGTCACTGTATAATACTTTGCACTTACATAGCACTTCCCATTTGAAGATCTCAAGTTGCTCTATGATCATTAATGAATTAAACATCCCCCGATAGCTGAAGTAGTATTGTTCTAATTTTTATAGGTGGAGGGATTCAGGGATTGTCTACATGAGGGATTTTTGCACTGATGTGGCTGCTGTGATATAGTTACGCCATGCAAAACCCGAGTATAGATGTGGTGCATCAGTACAAAGCAGGGATTGTAGTGGTGGGTACAATTTAACCCTGAGGCTAAGCTACACCAGAGCAAAAATCCTTTGCATAGATAGACCCTGAGGGGTATAGAAAAGTGTGGTGATTTGCCCAAAGTGTCATGGCAAAGTGTAGCAAAGCAGGGAGCAAAAATCCACATTTTCAGGGACATGGTTCTGTGTGCTTAAGTCACCTCACTATCCTACTGCAATTAACCACCCATGGCCGGTTTGTGTCAACTGACTTGGGCTCACGGGGCTCGGGCTCAGGGGCTGCTTAATTGCAGTGTAGATATTCAGGCTTGGGCAGGGGCCTGGGCTCTGGGACTCCAGGAGAGGGGAGGGACCCAGAGACCAGGCTTCAGCACAAGCCTGAACATCTACACTGCAGTTTTTAGCCTTGTCAGACTGAGTTAGCCAATTTAGGCCAGCCGCAGTCATGCCGCATGTCTTTTATTCCAGTGGAGACGTACTTTTAGAGCAGTGTTTCCCAAACTTGTTCTGCCACTTGTGCAGGGAAAGCCCCTGGCAGGTCGGGCCGGTTTGTTTACCTGCCGCATCCTCAGGTTCGGCCGATCGCGGTCCCAGTGGCCGCGGTTTGCTGCTCCAGGCCAATGGGAGCTGCTGGAGGTGGTGTAGGCCGAGGGACGTATTGGCCGCCACTTCCCACAGTCCCAGAGACACTGGGAGCCGTGATCGGGCGCTGCGGATGTGGCAGGTAAACAAACTGGCCCGGCCCGCCAGGGGCTTTCCCTACACAATCGGTAGAAAAAGTTTGGGAACCACTGCTTTAGAGTCTCTGTTTCTTGTCTGTGCAAGGAGGATTTATTTCCTTACCCACCTCACAGTGGCATTGGAAGATTAATTAGTTAATATTTGTAAAGTACTTTGAAGATGGAAAGTACTATATAAATGCAAAGTGCCAGATTTTCCTCTCACACCAGTGTAAAATGGGTGTGATGTGTCAGATTGATATCGTAAGGCCAGAAGGGACCACTGTGATCATCTAGCTTGACCTCCTGTTTAACACAGGTCATAGAACAACCCTGAATTAATTCCTGTAATGCCACTTCAGCGCTGTTATTCCTAACTCTGATGGGAGAGGAGACTCAGATTCTAAATATTAGAAGTACAAGTTGAACATTTTTTATTCTCTGAAACTAAATGCTTATTTTATATATATAATGTGTATGTGTTTATATGTATTTTTCACTTTTACACCCAAAATATAATCAAGTATAACAAGATTCACCCTGCTCCAATAAAAATAAATAGGTTTGGGTTCAATGCAAATATTTTAGTTCTTTTTCAGCTTTGGGAGGCCGCATGTGAGGGGGTAACACAACTTAGCATTGTGTTGGAAAGCAGTGATGAAAAATCAGAACCAGATCACTACTAGCTGAGAGGCACAGGAAATGAAACAGAAGGTAGAATGATTCCTTTGCTGAAGAACAGGTCTTTCAGGTTGATGGAATGTTAGGAGAGAGGAACAAAAGCAAATGCTTTACTTGTGCTGAGTAAATATCTTGCAAATGTAGGAGTAAGGAAACCTTTCAGAACTCCACATGCTTTTCAGCAGGCCAGCAGATTTCAATACACACGAGAAATGGAAATCAACAGCTAGACTACAGGCACTGCCATGCCTTATGTTTTGAAACATAAATTACTATTGCTGTAGATGAAAGGATAAAATGGGGTTGGCAGTGGGGATAATAGGTCTTGGACTGGAATTAAGAGTTTTCTTTTAAAGAGTAAACTAAGATTACTGCATGTCAAAATACAAAGTGCTGAGCAAACGTAAATAACAGAAGACTTCGCTTTGAAACCGTAGGGTTGGTGAACTATGACTGTGGTGTTTCCATAGTTTAATATCCGTATCAGACATGATATTGTGTGATTATAACTAAGGCTAGAAAAGTAAGCGTTCAAACAGACATGCCATGCAGCAGAATTAAAAACAGGTGTTAAACTGCATTTCAAAGACATTACAACTGGAAAGTGTATTTTTTTAAACTGTCCAAACCTCTGTTGTTTTACATGCCTTTTCTCTATGCTATGTATGACTATTTGATACCCAGCTTCTGAATCTATTACCCTTTGGGCAAATTGTCAGTGTTGCCAACTCTTGTGATTTTTGTCATTTTTAGTGTTTTTCTTAAAGCTCCAGCTGCTGGAATCATGGGCTTCCAATGAGAATCTCCACTTTCATTTAAAAAACAAAAAGAATAAGTTTCTTGTCCTCATAACTGCAGAGAAAAACTTTGAAAATGTGAAGTGAGTGTACCCTAAGGCTCAAGAGCCAGGAGATAAATAAAAATAATCCAACCTTTATTTAAAAAAAAACCCAAAGCCTCCTGATTTTCAAGCCAATCTCCTGATTTTGAGGAGGGGCAAACTTGTGATATTTGGACATTTTTGGGGTTGGCAATTCTGATTTCTGCTTCTGTCTTTCCCATTGCAATCCAGGGAGGTGGAGCATGTGTGTCTGAGAGTGGGATATGGACTATTGCATGCAGAATTAGACATACCTTCTACAGAGTAGTCAGGGTACACAAACCCAGGTAGCCCATCAAAGGACTAATGAGGATACCCTGGCAAATCACTCCTCATGGTGCTGTTATTCTTAGGGCCTGTTGGCACATCTTTCCTTGCTGTAGTGAGGGATTTTGGTGTATGGGGAACACAGGGGTGGATCTAAAGTTGCCTTTTGCCTAGGTAATGCTGCACATTTTGAGCATCATTATCTGTTGTGACTCATCCTTCTACTCCTCTGTTTTGTTAGAGGAAATTAATAATTATCTCCAGGATATAGGATCAAGTCTAGCATAAATCGATGAGGCTCACTTTGAAGTTAGGGGAATTGAACTTTCTTACACCAAGGCTGAATCATGCCCCAAGAAATCCTGGCCCTTTTGAAGTGAATGGCAAAGAGCCCAGTTGACTTTTGCAGCATATGCAGCTAATGAGTTTTCTGTATCATGGCAAATATGGGCCTCAGCTGTTGCTTATTGCAGTAGGGAGCACATGATACCTACATGGTTTTGAAACATTTTGCCTGTATTTTCCCTGTTAAGTCCTGATACAAAGCCAGTTGAAATCAATGGGAGCCTTCCCATTGTGTTCAATGGGCTTTGGAGCAGGCTCTTAGCATAGAGCATCATGAGACAGGTTGCTTTCTTCTTATATAAAGATTTGTTTCTAAAGCCTAGAGGGGAATATAGCTAGGTCTGAATCCACAAAACACCTCCAAGTTTTCAAACTAATCTTCTGTGCTACAGAAGATAATGCAGTATAATTGTTTCAGGCATAACTGTAGGAGACACGCCATATTGGGTCAAAAGCGCTCAGCACCCACAATGAAGCCAGGGTTTCCGAGGAGGGTCATTTTGAGAGCAATGGAATCTGCTGGGTGCTGAGTCCTTTTGAAAACACAGTCATTTCCCTTAGGTGCCTTAATGGCATGGCAGGAGAGCTGAGCTTTAAATCAAGAGCTGAGGCCTGCAGTAACTCAGCCAGAGGGTACAGTCCTCTTGCAGGAGTGGCTGGGTGATGTGCAGACTAGGTGATTGTGCTGGCTCTGAAGTCTGTGGGTAAGTCTACACTGCAGTAAAGAACCTCATAGCTGGCCTGTGCCCGCAGACTCTGCGGGGCTCTAAAATTGCAGTGTAGACATTCGCAAAAAGAAAAGGAGTACTTGTGGCACCTTAGAGACTAACCAGTTTATTTGAGCATAAGCTTTCGTGAGCTACAGCTCACTTCATCGGATGCATGTAGTGGAAAATACAGTGGGGAGATTTTATATACACAGAGAACATGAAACCATGGGTGTTACCATACAGACTGTAACAAGAGTGATCAGGTAAGGTGAGCTATTACCAGCAGGAAGCCGGGAGGGGGGGACGGGGACGGACCTTTTGTAGTGATAATCAAGGTGGGCCATTTCCAGCAGTTGACAAGAACACCTGAGGAACAGAGGGTGGTAGTGGGGGGGAATAAACATGGGGAAATAGTTTTACTTTGTATAATGACCCAACCACTCCCAGTCTCTATTCAAGCCTAAGTTAATTGTATCCAGTTTGCAAATTAATTCCACTTCAGCAGTCTCTCGTTGGAGTCTGTTTTTGACGTTTTTTTGTTGAAGAATTGCAACTTTTAGGTCTGTAATCGAGTGACCAAAGAGATTGAAGTGTTCTCCGACTGTTCTTTGAATGTTATAATTCTTGACGTCTGATTTTTGTCCATTTATTCTTTTATGTAGAGACTGTCCAGTTTGACCAATGTACATCCCCCTCACCCCCCGTTCCTCACATGTTCACCTTACCTGATCACTCTGGTTACAGTGTGTATGGTAAAACCCATTGTTTCATGTTCTCTGTGTATATAAAATCTCCCCACTGTATTTTCCACTACATGCATCCGATGAAGGGAGCTATAGCTCACGAAAGCTTATGCTCAAATAAATTTGTTAGTCTCTAAGGTGCCACAAGTCCTCCTTTTCTTTTTACTCACACAACAGAGTCTTTTAATTTGAGTTTCTGTTTATTTGGGTAGCAGTTGCCAGTAGGGTATGATCCTGCAGCCGGTTTACATCTTTTGCTGAGTTAATACGTACTCCTGCAGTAAGCTGTCTGAAAGAAAAGTGCTTGTTTCTTGTCATGGCCAAATGCCAGCTGGTGTGTGTGTGTGTACAGCACCTAGCACAATGGGCTGTAGTCCATGACAGGTGCTGTTGCAATAAACCCAATACATGTTATTGATCACAGTGTGTTTAAAAGCAATTTGTTTAATGTTAAATCTCAATTAATTTTTAAGGAGAAAAATAACTGCATTTTAATTATGTTCCAGAAGAATCTAATCAAGCCAGTGTCCTTACCTATGGGAAGATGTTTAAATGTTCACTTCCATATGTATTATTTTTTCATGAAGGACCAAATTCCCCCTTGTGAGTAAGCAGACATGACTCCCCTTATAGCAGAGGTGGGCAAACTGCCTGCGGGACCCTTCTGCCCGGCCCCTGAGCTCCTGGCCTGGGAGGCTAATCCCAGGCCTCTCTCCTGCTGTTCCCCCTCAGCCTCTGCTCGCCGCGCCACTGGTGCAATGCTCTGGGCGGTGGGGCTGTGAGCTCTTGCCGGGCAGCGCAGCTGCAGAGCCCGGCGGCGTGTCTGGCTCCAGCCGGGCGGCACGGCTGTCGCGCTGCCAGCCACCGGTGCTCCAGGCAGCGCGGTAAGGGGACAGGGAGCGGGAGGGTTAGATAGAGGTCAGGGGAGTTCGGGGGGAGGGTGGTCAGGGGGTGGGGGTGTGGACAGGGGCTGGGGCAGTCAGAGGGTAGGGAACAGGGGGGTCGAATGGGGGCAGTCAGGAAGGAGGGGAGGTTGGATGGGGCGGCAAGGGGCAGTCAGGGACAGGGGTTCCAGGGGCTGTCAGGGAGAAGGGGTAGTTGGATGGGACAGGGGTCCTGGGGGTAGCAGTCAGGAATGAGAGGAGGGTTTGGATGGGAAGGTGGGGGTTCCAGGGGCGGTCAGGACAGGGAGCGGGGGTGGGGGGCGGGGGCATCAGGGGGCAAGAAGCAGGGGATGGGAGGGAAGATAAGGGGCGGAGGCCAGGCCACACCTGGCTGTTTGTGGAGGCAGAGCCTCCCCTAACTGGCCCTCCATATGATTTCTGAAACAGGATGCGGCCCTCAGGCTAAAAAGTTTGCCCGCCCCTGCCTTATAGTCAAGTGCCCCCTTTTACACCAGGGCTGAATTTTGTCTGAGACCCCTCTGGACCTTGAGAATTACTTACATGGGAAATCTTGTAAGAGTATCAGAATTGGAATAAAAGCAACAGAAGTATAGTAATTCTGCTTACAATATGTTAACCAGAATACATTCACAATTCTTTCTGCTTAGGGACACAATCTGCTTGCTCTATTATGCCAGTAGAGATAACCCTTAATTCCTCTCCTATCCGGTTTTTGAATCATTTTGTTAAACAAAGGCCTTTGAGTCTTCCTTTGTTGCTGAGAACAAATGGTGAGATTTTCGGAACTGTAGTTACTTTTGTTATTCACAAATTCCAGAGCCTTTCAAAATTCATCATCATTCACATTCTCAGCTCTACCACACAATCAGTCATTATGTCAGCAGCTGCCCGGGGAGTCTCACTTCAGCTCATTCAGCCAAATAATAAGCATCAGGAAAACCACTTCTGCATTTAATAATAATAAATAATTCTTAATAAATATATAAGTAAATGATTAATAGAATAAGGTCCTTACATGCACAGAGCCATATTGCTGTCTTTTGCTTTTTGACACATCTTTGCCGAAAAGTCAGTTATATGTTTGCAGCACACCACCTCACTCTGTTTTATGCGTATGTTTAAGTAAATCTGTTCATTTTGGGAAGTGAACTGAGTTTGTCTGAACAATGCTTCAGTTATGCAAAAGCTTCTAAAGGCTTTGCTTTCCAAACAAATAAGACTCATTCTGCAGTTCTGACTTAGGCAAAACACCCTCTTAGTGTCAGCGGGAGTTGGAGTTCTACCCAATTTCTGGATGTATTCGAAAAACTTTATTTTACACTGGCATAACTTCATGAAAGTTCTTACGTGTTTTAGCTTGCTCACATGTTATACTATATGCAGCTCTATTAAATACATACCCCAAACATACACTAACATATTACTGATATGTTAGTGTATGTTTGGGGTATGTATTTAATACATCCCATCAAGGAATATGATGATGCTTGGTTCATACCAAGGATTGTAAATGGGTAAAAAGTCAATGATCTGGCTTTATATGATTTGGTTTTTTATTTTTCTTAAGTATGTGTTGGAAGCAGTGCAAAGCTAACTAAGACAACATCGTAATGTTAGCGTGATGCTTCCCTCCTCCTCCTTAGTCATAATGAGGAATGTAATTTTCAAAGTGAAGCAGGATTATTCTTTCCAGTTTGTAGTGGCCTCCTGTACAGATTTATGTACATGTGAAACAGAAGTTGAGTCCAAGTTATGGTTGCTGTAATCTGCACAGTATTTGACTAATCCCAACTAGATTGATCCAGATGTCTTACTATCCAAAAGTCTTAAGTGATGGCCAGTGTTACACCATTCCTGTGCCATCACCTCATTAATCCAAATAAAAATGGGATTTAAACACTGATGCAAATGAACAAGGTAAACCTGCAGTTTGCTTTTTAGTCACAGATGGATTTGGATGCATCAGCCAAGAAGTGATAGAAATAATGTTAAAAGGTCTTTGATTTCTCCTTTGTTTCTCATAACAGCAGGGGAATGTCTTACATTCTAGAGGGTGGTTTTGCATTTGTTCACCCTGAGAAGGTATGTTACCATTTTTAACTCTATATTTTAATGCAGGAGCAACCCAATTCTGAACAATCTTGATTACTCTTCTGCTTAAACCTGCACATGTGGTCCATATGAGGCTTTCTAATCTAACCCATTCTTGGTCCTGTTAACTTATTGGGAGGAAAAAAAGAAAATGTAACTTAATTGTATTTTTGGCTTATTCTTTTGAGTAAGGCATGGAGACTGTGTATATAACAATTAAATTATTTTATTTAAACATTGCATAACATGGCTACAACAGCCGCCTGAAACAGTCTGTCCTGCCCCCTGCAGGCAGGAGCTCTGCGTTGGTGTCCTTTCATCTGCAAGAGTGGGTGGGAATTGCAGCCTATGTAGATGGTTTGCAATGTCTCCTGACTGAATAGGCCGGACAGGAGCTCTGCCTTCCATAATGCAAGGTGACCTTTGGGCTTTGCAGCCACACCTCCAGCATTACATAATAATTACAGCTTCTCCACACAGTGGATGCTGTTAATTTTTACCTTCAGACATGTTAACTTTCTTTTTTCTAGCTTGCGTTTGAAAATCAGAACGCATTGCTTTTAAATCACATTGAAATAGTGATTTGCTCTCAAATTGTATTATTTTATGTATGGTCTGCATGCTTTCAGGTGTCTACATGTTAAGATTGTAAACTGTTTGTTTGTAGCCGATGCCATATCTTTCTTTTCTGCTTGTATAGCAAGTTATCCATGGGGGTCCTTACTCTGAGTGGAGAGCCTATTGCAACAGAAATAATAGTTGCAATCTAAGGCCCTGATTTTGTAAAGCACATGTATAGCTTCAACAGGACAGCTCCTGCGCTTAAAGTTGCACATATTTCTAAGCATGATGCTGACTCAGGACCAGAATGCAGTGAATGATTAGGACCTAGGACTTTGGACCAAACTAATGGTGTATCAGCTCACAGTGTGTTTATAAGCAGGTTACACAGTGTACGTTTTCTATGTTCTTCATCTGCATAAACTACAGAGTTGTACAGGTCAATACATGCCACTCTCTGCCTGAGATGCATGGAAGAGGCCATGTGTACTTAAGTCAAAATATAATAAAGAATGAAAAAGATGGAACGAGAATGGAAACTATGCTGAGTGTACAGATCACGTTTGTTAGACTCCCTTATCTGTGACAGTGTTGCAAGGCTAGGTACCTGTGGATGAAATTAGTATTCTTGGTGAAAAAATTGTTCTAACACACGATGCACAAGAATGATTTTTCTCTAACATCAGGCATGTGTGGTGACCTGTTATAATTTTTTAATCTTGAATAGTCATGTTTATCAAGGCTTTAATGGAGCACAGTTGGTGGGCAAATCGTTTCCTAGTGATTCTGACCCATGGGGTGGGGAAGATGGAAAGGGGAAGAATCGCAGATTAGAGAAGGCTTTATTCCCCTCCACAAGTTATTGATGAAACATCTCCTCAATGAAACACTGATTCACCTGTGTGGCTTGTCAGCAGCAGGGATTGAACCTGGGACTTCTGGATGTTAATGCAGGTGCCTCCAATACCTGAGCTTTAAGATCTAGCTCTGTTAACAAAAATGTAGCTGTTTTTTGCTGATGAGGTGTCAGTTTAAAGCTGAAATCATCCTGGGACTGTGGACTACTAATTTATTGTTCCTGGGACACCCTGATAGCTGTCTTTTTGAGTTCTGGAATTGATGTTCTTTCTGTGACTGTGGGCCAGATCCTGCAATCTTGGCTTAGCCTTGACTTCGACGGAAATGTCACCTGTAGGATTTGACCAGAGATTAATGCCTGGAGGATGTTCAGTTCAAGAGCGTGGAGTGTCCTCATTGCTCTCAGGTCTCTGTAAGGAAAGAGGCCTCTCATTTGAGACAAATATTTACTTCTACCCCAGTGGATTTGCTATGAACTGACCTTTTTACTGCTGTAATTTACTGACATCAAAATGTCGCATCATGAAACCGTGATTAGTGAATTCTCTGACAGATCTGAGCCTTATAACACACACAGATTCCTCTGCATTTCTAGCTTGAGTCTCTGTCACACATTTTGAGGGCAGGTGTTGCACCGTTAGGCGATGAGGATTTAAATCTCTGGCGACGCTATTGGCAGATGATGTGAAGCCTTATAGGCATCAGATACATGGTGTATCAGAAGTATCAGAACTGGCATATAGTGCTGGGCTGCAGTAGTTTTTACATGGAGTAACAGGCAGTTAACTAGCTTTATGAATGGCTTTAAAAGCATGTATGTTAAATTATTAGAAACCCTACTTGGTCCTTTTAAATTTACTGTGAGTAGAGCAACCAACTAGTGTATCTGCTGTTATTACAATGAATAGGCCATGGGAATGCATAAAATATATTTTTAAAAGGTATTAAAGTATTAAAATCTGTGTGGGTACCATGTTATAATGAATGAAACACTGGTAATTGGCTACATTACTGTAAATTGGAAGCTGCTGTACATATGGTTGAATTTTGTGTAGGAGTTGCTTGTAATGTATATCGTGTTTTTCAAGGGTGAGAGCATCTTTTCCTGACGAAGGTAGCAGCTGTGTCTGCTGTGCACAGATGTGAAAAAACACTCCAGGTAAATGAGAGATGCAGTGTCGTTTGACGAGCAGCTGCTGTTAATTGTAGAATATTTGTGCAGGATCCCTCCTATTTTGTTTTGTAGAAAACCTGGTGGTGAAAGTTGCTTCCTTCTAAGGAGTGTTTCCTTGTTTGTTGCTGGGGTTCTTGGGGAGGTGAAGGAGAGGGGTAGTAATGCGCATCTATGTATATGTGTATTTTATTTTAATCAAATAGAGGTGTAGCTCTCCAGGGAATACTTCTGGCACTTTGTGAAATATTCCCTCTGACAGGCCTGGGTACAGTGCAGTCCATTTGCTTTTTGTTGTTGCTACCTCTGAGACAGCGATTAATGCCACACCCAGTAATGCAGGTTGTGCTGCAGGAAAAACAAGCACCAAATTAGTCACAATGCGCGATGTAAACTAGCGCTTTGCCTGTCACTTGAGATGTGGTGCTTTAACGGGAACAGTTAAATGCATTTCTAGCCCTGGAATGTTTATTGGGTTTTGTCTGTTTGCCTCTTTCTAAAAGTAAATCCTTTTCAGCAGTAATTCATTTTTGGGAAGGAGGGGAAAGTGTTTTGGTTGAGGTTCTTAAACAGGGGTTTTGCTCACCACATTTGGAATGGGAGTTTTTGCATTGGGATTCATGGCTCTTCTCTCTCACCTTTCTAGATTACTACATTCCAAATTCTAAACAGTGTAGCTGCTGCTAACAAAGTAGAAAGTGTTAGCAAAGCCATGAGTGTACCAAACCCCAGAAGGGAGGGGTTGAAAGTTTCTCCTGCAGGCAAAGAAAATGATGGGGCCCCAGACAATCTGGTGGATGAATCAAGTCAGATGGTGAGAAGCCTGCCTCCAGCTCCTCTGACACTGGATACTGGTGCTTGTGGCTTAATCAAAGAAAGCAGAGCCCCAGGCCTCAGTCACAATTCATTAAAGTGGAAGGCTGGACTAGGGATGCTTTCTTTTTATAGTATCAAAGAGACATTGTATTTGTGGTCAATCACAATTTTTTCTTTTAATAAATTCTTTTGATACATTTTTATAGTAGTAGGGTGGATGCAGCATGAGAGGTAGACATAACTCAGTTAGCTGTCCTTTCCACTTGTCTTTAATGTTCTACTTTTCTATGACTCTTAAAACATCCTAAAAATGTAAGTTATTCCATGAACAAAGTGAAAGTTTATGCACGGCAAACCACTCCAGGATTGTAGTATCATATAGTCTCATCTCTGTTTGCCAGAAGCTGGGAATGGGTGACAGGGGATGGATCACTTGAAGATTACATGTTCTGTTCATTCCTTCTGGGGCACCTGGCATTGGCCACTGTCAGAAGACAGGAGACTGGGCTAGATGGACCTTTGGTCTGACCCAGTATGGCCATTCTTATGTTCATTGCCCCCAGCTGACCTTCTCTCTACTATTTATTATATTGTATGCTTCAGTTATCTTCCTTCTCTAATTAAACATCCGTTCAATCATTCCTCCTACTAAAGCTTTTCCAGGCATTTCTGATCATTCTTTTTCTCTGTCTCTGGACCCCTTCTATTTCTGCTGTAACTTTTTTCAGACAGGGTTAGCAGAACTGAACATCATATTCCAGACGACCTTCTGTGCAATGTCCTTATCCTTTTTAATTGCTCCTTTAACAACCTGGTAGTCCAGCTGATTCCCAGTTCTCTCTGATTCTCCCTGCTTCTGATATACTTAGAAAAAATTGTGGCATATATTTTTATGTCTTCAGCTGTTGGTTCTGCAGGTTCTCTTACCTCTCCTAATGTGTTTTTTCCCCCTTGCCTTCCTGCTTCTGTTTTTACTTTAGAGGTATGAATACCTTCTGAGAGTCAATTGTGGCATGCTTAAGGAGCCTCCATTCTGGGTGTATGGAGTTCAGTTTCCTTGTTTTTTCTTCCTCGTTGTTTGGGGAAAAAAAACCAAACCTTTTTTTAATTGTAGTGCAACTGTTTATGGTAACTTTCCTTTCTCGAGGATATTGAGGGTAATGATACTGTAGTCACTATTACAAGTGTCTCAGTTATAGTTACTTTGGGTTAAGTTGAGAATAGTCTGTCATTGTATGTGTCCTGGAGCTAGCTATTTACAAGAAGCAGTCCTTTAAGCTATCAGTAAATTACTCCTCTAAATCACATATCAGTTGGACGTTTGATCCATTTAGATACAGGTATTTGAAGTCACCCATTATTACTGTTTTTCAGAGTCTTTGATTCTTCACATTGTACATTCAATATATTTTTCCTGTTCAGAAGATTATGTTTGAGCTGATGGAAATTTTTCAGATGAAAGGGGTATTTTCATTGAAAAATGGCCTCATTTTGAAATCAAACATTTTGTAAAAAATCATCAGCATTGTAGATATTTTTCATTAAGCACAAACTGTTTCACAATTTTTAAAATGTTGTTGAAATGTTTTTCAGAGCGGTACAGAAAACTTTCAGTTATTAAATACTGGGAGTTTCAATAAGTTAAGTTTTGGTGACCTCTTTGATTAAAAAAGAATTAAAATAAAATCTGTAAATATCATAGAAAATTGCTAGTCTACTTCAAACTCCATGAAAAGAAAATAGCTTTGATTTTGTTAGAGATTTTTTTTTTTTTCATTTTTCAGCCAGCCCTAATTATATGTCTTTTTTCTTAAGACTTGACAAAGCCCTGGCTGGGATGATTTAGTTGGGGATTGGTCCTGCTTTGAGCAGGGGTTGGACTAGATGACCTTCTGAGGTTCCTTCCAACCCTGATATTCTATGATGCTATGATTCTATGATTTGGTTGCATAATCTATGGAATCCTTTTAGATATAGTGCTACTATCTCACACCTGCAACCTGTCCTGTCCATCCTGTAAAATTTGTAGCTAAGTATTTTGGGATGCTGTTGAGTTTTGTGATTCCATCATCTTTCAGAAGTACCTGTTATGTCAAGGCCCTCTTCCATTGCCCGGCATTCCAGTTCAACTCCTTGTGTTGGTAAACTTCTCACAATTGGTGTATGATCATTTATTTTTGGCTAGATGCTCTTTTTATTAAACTTTTTTGTCTGACACCCTGTTATGTTTGTAGAATGCAAACCTCAAGTCAACCTGTCCTACCTCCAGCTACCTATACCCCTAGCAAATGTCTTTCTCTGAACTGAGTGTTCCTCAGAACTGTTGGTTTTCCTGTTACTTAGTTCAAATAATCCCCCAAACTATGTCAATGTTCTCTGCCAGCAGCCTGTTTCCACTTTGGTTAAGGTGGAATCTATCCCTTCTATAGAAGCTCTTCTTTCCCTGAAAAGTTGTTCATCTACTTGTCTTACTATGCGAAAAGTGTTGACAAGCGATTAAAAACATTAATTGCAATTAATTGCACTATTAATTGCTCTGTTAAACAATAATAGAATACAATTTATTTAAATATTTTAGATGTTTTCTACATTTTCAGATATATTGATTTCAATTACAATACAGAATACAAAGTGTATAGTGCTCACTTTATATTAATGTTTTATTACAAATATTTGCACTGTAAAAACAAAAGAAATAGTATTTTTCAATTCACCTAATATAAGTACTGCAGTGCAATCTCTTTATCATGAAAGTTGAACTTACAAATGTAGAATTATGTACAAAAAATAACTGCATTCAAAAATAAAACAATGGAAAACTTTAGAACCTACAAGTCCACTCAGTCCTACTTCTTGTTCAGCCAACCGCGCAGAAAAACAAGTTTGTTTAGATTTGCAGGAGATAATGGTGCCTGCTTCTTGTTTACAGTGTCACCTAAAAGTGAGAATAGGCATTCAAATGGCACTATTGTAGCCAGCATCATGAGATATTTACGTGCCAGATGTCTTTTCAAATCTTTTCAAAGATTCATATGTCTTTTCATGCTTCAGCCACAATTGCAGAGGACAGGTGTTCATGCCGATGATGCGTTTTGCTCGATAACAATCCAAAGCAGGGCAGACCGACATGTTCATTTTCATCATCTGAGTAAGATGCCACCAGCTGAAGGTTGATTTTCTTTTTTGGTGGTTTGAGTTCTGTAGTTTCCACATTGGAGTGTTGCTCTTTTAAGATTTCTGAAAGCATGTGCCAAACCTTGTCCTTTTTAGATTTTGGAAGGCACTTCAGATTCTTAAATCTTTGGTCAAGTGCTGAAGCTATCTTTAGAAATCTTACATTGGTACCTTCTTTGCGTTTTGTCATATCTGTGATGAAGGTGTTCTTAAAGCGAACAACATGTGCTGGGTCATCATCCAAGACTGCTATAACATGAAATATATGGCAGAATGCAGGTAAAACAGAGCAGGAGACATATAGTCCTCCCACAATGAAATTTAATTAACACATTTTGTTTAACAAGTGTCATCAGCATAGAAGCATGTCCTCTAGAATGGTGGCCGAAGCATGAAGGCTACAACATTGCCACATGAATGCCTGTTCTCACTTTCAGGTTACATTGTAAATAAGAAGCCGGCAGCATTATCTCCTGTAAATGTAAACAAACTTGTTTGTCTTAGTGATTGGCTGAACAAGAAGTAGAACTGAGTGGACTTGTAGGCTCTAAAGTTTTATGTTTGTTTTGTTTTTGAGCACAGTTATGTAACAAAAAAATCTATATTTGTAAATTGCATTTTCACATTAGAGATTGCACTACAGTACTTGTAAGAGGTGAATTCAAAAATACTATTTCTTTTGTTTATCATTTTTACAGTGCAAATATTTGTAATAAAAATAATATAAAGTGATCACTGTACACTTTGTATTCTGTGCTATAATTGAAATCCATTTATTTGAAAATATAGGAAAACATCCAAAAATATTTAATAAGTTTCAATTGGTATTCTATTGTTTAACAGTGCAATTGAAACTGTGATTAATTTTTTGAGTTAATCGCGTGACTTAACTGTGATTAATCGACAGCCGTAATTGTGACCCTGAAGTCCTTTACCTACCTGGCCCCACATGTACAAGTAGAAGCAGAATCATTTCATAGAAATAGAAAAATGTACCTGTTTAGCCTTTTTTCTTTTTCTTTTAAAGTGTTTTTTTGGGGGGTGAGGGGGTGGAAGGTTGGTTTAGCAGCTCCAAAGGGATTAACCCTGTTCTTGGAATCCAGGGAATTTAACCCACTTCCCTTTAACCTGCAGATTTGGTTGGCAACTCTTTGTTTGATCAGGGTTTGTATGTATTAAATATTACCTTAATGTAATAACAAGGGCAGGGAGCAGACATTAGCAACCACCGAAGCATTGTACAATTACTAACAAGGAACTTCTTTTCACTTACATTGTCTACACTTACCGGAGGGTCGATGTGCGGCGATTGATGCATCAGTGGTCGATTTAGCGGGTCTAGTGAAGACCCTCTAAATCGACCGCAGATCGCTCTCCCGTCGACTCCTGTACTCCACTGGATCGAGAAGCAAAGGGGGGAGTTGATGGGAGAGTTTCTCCTGTCGACATCGCGTAGTGTGGACCCTGCGGTAAGTAGGTCTAAGCTATGTTGTTTTGAGTTACGCTATTCATGAAACTCAAATTGCGTAGCTTAGATCAATTTTTCCCTTTATTGTTGACAAGGCCTTAGGTTTTTAAGTGGTGCTTTGGGGATGAAACCCTGGGGTGTGGTCAAGCCAGGATGGGACTATGTGTTGAATGTGCACCATGAAAGAAACGGGATGTGCACTGTGGCAGAATTAATGTGTCTGAGAGCCACAACTTTTTCATTCTTTGACTTCTGAATATTGAAAACGACAGGGTGGGGTTTTCTAAAGGACTTGCTGGTGGCCTAACTCTGCTCTCATTAAAGAATATGCATGAAATCCCGGCCCCACTGAAGTCTGTGGCAAAACATCCATTGAGTTCAGCAGAGCCAGGATTTCATCCAGTGATGAGAGCTGTGCTGCTGAGCCTAGTGGGGGCAGAGTTAGGCCAGCAGTGGCTTCTATTGCAAATCCTACCCCTATCCTATAATATTATATTAACACACGTCTTTTGTGTTTGATACTCAGGTGTCCTTTTACATACGAGACACGCTTTGGAAGTAAGCATATTAGGTAGACAATTATTTCCTCGGCTTATTTATTATTTTCTAAATAGTTGATGTAGCACTGTTATAATAGAACTCTTACATTGTAACTGTGTATCCGGGTGAGAAAATCCGTGTTTTACTTGTGCTGTTTATTGCATGGAAGAGGATAACAGGCTATTTGCATTCAAATATCCAAAATGACTTTTAACTATTTGGTTAAAGCACAAAGAAGTCAGTCATAACAGAATGAGATTTTAATAATTTAAACTTTCCTTCCACCTAGGAAAATCTATTAACAATATGTATGAAAGGGAACTAACTTTTGTGTAGGATAACATTTCAAAACATAACTACTCTTCATAGATTTTCTTACAATCTTTGGGCTTCTCTAGTATCAGATTTTCTTCATGTAGCTGGCTTTTTTCCCGAGGTCTCAACATAACTGGAGTTTTTCTGAGTTGAGTGACATGCAAATGTTTGCGTATGAATAAATTCATCTTTTTAAGATTTCCCAGTGGGACTCTTAACTATGCTTAGTCTGTTTATCCACTCAAATCGGCTGTTACAGTGTTTTAAAACTTGAAATCATAACTGCATCTAAATTTCACCATGAAATAAAATATAAGTGAGGACACATGTTAGTAATCAAAACAAGTTATTTAATATAAGCTCTTGTGTTGCAGAAAGAGAAATCTTTTTCAGAAAAGTATTGACAGGCTTTGATCAGAAAAATGTTAGGGCAACATTTTCAAATGCGGGTACCTAAATCTGCATTTAAGCACTTAACTAATTTCTCCTGGTTTCCAGAGGTGCTCAGCCACCTGAAAATCAAGGCAAATGATTTAGGTTTTTAAATGTGGATTCAGATACCTAACCTTAGCCAACTGGGTTTGATCATTTTGTCATAAAGCATGTAGTGGCGTGGCTGGAACTGCAAAGCTGTTCATGAGTCTGCTAGAATTCTACATCTTAAGTTATCTGAGGTCCTTCTCATAATTAGAAGTGCCCAATGAAGGGAGTATACTTATGCCACTGTCTGCTGGATCCTTTCATTCCATCAAAGGAAGTAAGTGTCAAAAAGAAGTCTCCTTCCTGAGTCAGTCCTCCTCTCCTGCCCCTTTTCACTTGAATATCACAGTTTGTGGGGTTAAGAAGTAGGTCCATTCAGTGAACAAATGCAGCAGTGATGCTGCAGAAATGAGAATTTTCACCTGTTAATTTTATTTCTCAATTCTGCAACACAAGCTCAGGACGACCCTTCCAGAAGCTAAGAGACAATTCAGTAAAGTTAGGAAGTGTGGCCAAGACTTTCAAGTGACAAGTGATTTTGGGTGCCGGAGTTATTGGAGCCCAACTTGAAACTCTTTAAAGAGACCTGATTCTCAAAGGGTGAATGCTTAGTTCCCTCTGACAATCAAGTCCTTGTGGGAGTTGTGAGTTGTACACCAGAATTGCTAGTCTCCTTTGAAAATCTTGGCCATACTTCCTAATTGTACTTCTGCATTTATTCCCCTCTAGTTATGGGGATTAAATAACCAGGTATTGGTTAGAAGTTCCAAAGAATTGTAATTTGCAGTATATTACAATACTGTGGTGGCCGTAGGAAAAATACAGGGATGTGGTGGTGGTGTTGCATCCGATGAAGTGAGCTGTAGCTCATGAAAGCTTATGCTCAAATAAATTTGTGAGTCTCTAAGGTACCACAAGTCCTCCTTTTCTTTTTGTTGGGGATTGTGAGTGGAGAGCTAGAAACGGACTGTTGCTATCAGTTGAGAAAGGAGGAGCAGCTCATCTGTTCTGCTTTGGAGTAAAAGGCTGCAGAAGCCTAACGATAAGAATTTAATACCTTCGGTGCTAAATAGGATTTTTGTGCTTTGGAAACCTCTGGCTATTTTTTAAATTGAAATTATTTCTACTTCTAAGCCATTCTGAAGTTACTTAATTCATTTGGTGTACTTTCCCCACCTGCATACGTTAGCACACTAATAAAAGGGGAACCTGTGGTCCACTTGAACGTATGCTCACAGGGCGGCTGCGTGGCAGCTAGCATTTTTCTAATGACTCTTACTTTTTTTAATCAGTACATTGAAACTTTACTGACTCTGCCACTCAGCAGTAATTTCTATCAACTGGTTCTCACTCAGGAGCCATCCCTTGTTTTAAACCAAGATGAATTTTTGCCTTACTGAGTCTGTCTTACTTCAGTGTTTGTAGATGTTGTTTAGACTGAAGAATTTACCTCCCATGTTAAGCTTTCATTGCTAATTTTACCTTGTTTATTTTATTCTGGGACTTTGTCCTATACTTGCTTTTTAGCAGGTTGAAAGATAAGCAGCAGCATGAAAATGGCATGCTCTGCAACTTGCATTTTTAAATGCTGTTAGTAGGTCTTGTGCTTTGCTGTCAGGTTTGTGCAGGGTCATTTTGCTTATTTTAGTTTCCTGGATTCCAAAGCTTTGCTGCTTTTACTGTTACCTTCCAACTGACTCCCATGTGATCTTTTTGATGTATGAGATGCAGAAAATGAGAGAGAGTGAGGGAGAGTGAGAAAAGGACAGTTGCAGTTGGAAGAAGAGATTATAAAGGATAGCACTCAACAGGTCTATAAGCAGAAGGAATAAAAACCAATAGAACTAGTTAAAGCAAATAAAGAGAAATAGAAAAACGTTAAAGATTCAAGCATATCCCTCCATATACCTCTTTATAAATTGGTGTAGTTTATATGCAAATACAGTAGAAGAAATCCTGGCCCCCACTGAAGACTATGGCAAAACTTCCATTGATTTCAGTGGAGTCAGTATTTGACCTAATATACCGAATACTTTTTGTGGACACCTTGATTATTGTTTGTTAATATGGTAGAACAGTTAGTGCGTGAGATGGGGAGGCAAGTGTTGGGCAATCTCTAGTTTCTTGCCGTACTGCAGTCATGGGAACCAACTAGGAATGTTGTTCTACTTCCCGGTAAGATGAGGTGCACTTTGTCAGCGTTCACTATAAGTATGTTTCATTTTAGCTGAGCTAGAAGTAAAAATAGAATAGCAATGATCAGCTCTAGAGCCAGTGTCTGGGGCTGGTTTGTAGTGAAACATTTTACTCTCGCTGTTTAAACTCTGTGGGAAATGCTAAATGTGTTTTGTGAAAACTGTCTTGTGTCCTTTTTCTTTATTGTATACAACGTACAAAAATCTTTGCTGAACATGTTATTAAGGTGTCTAAATTTGGGCACCCAAAAATTGCGAATGAAAAGTCACCATTGGAAGTGGTGCTATTAGCTGCTCGGCTGTGAAGCATTGCCGTGAGTAGTTACTGTAAAGCGAGCTCTAAGGTTGCTGTTGAACTTTATATGTTCTGAGAGGCAGGATGGTCCAGTAGTTAGGACAGTAACCTAGGATCTGGAAGAAGTGGGTTCAAGGCCTTCCTTTCCTTTGTGAAATGGGGTAAGTCACGAAGTTGCTCTGTGCCTCAGTTTCCCTTCTGTAAAATGTGGACAGTAGTACTTCTCTGCTTCACAGGGATGTTCTAAGGATTAAAGACTGGGAGGTGCTTGGATGCTTTTAATGATCACTCAGCTAGTGATTTATACAGGGCTGGTTCTAGGGATGGGCAGGCAGAGCGGTTGCTCTGGGTGCCAACTTCCCGCAGGTGCTGAACTGGCTGCTTTTTCCTTTTGCTCCACTGACTGGTCAGGCTTTTTGTGTGTGTGTGTGTGTGTGTGTGCGCGCGCTCCTGGGAGCACTGAAAACTCTATCCATCCTGCCGGGAAAAACGCCTGGGGACAGCCCAGGATTTCTAAGTCAAAATGAATTGGACCTTGTGTGACTTTCACCTCTTCTTGAGCGTTGGAGAGACTGCCAAGGCACCTAAAATCCAAATGAATATTGCAAAGGGCATTTCTAGCTGGTGGGATCAGTGTCAGAGAGTGAAAGATGTGGGTTGGATCTCTTTGGAAGTCAGCCTCAGTAACAGGTTTTCTCCCCGTTAGACATATTTTAAAAATATCTCTGGTCAGAAAAAGTGATGCTTAAAACAAGCTTCTGGATCACCTCCTGGAAGCCACAAGTAACATACATAATACTTGTGAAAGCCGGGGGAGCCAAGTCATAGTCTTAGAGACAACTCAGGAACTTCAGGGAAACCTCAGGAACGGCTGATGTGGAAGTACTAGAATAATGCCATGCCTGTGGGTGGGTTATCTGCATTGTGGATTGAACCTGGGACCTCTGGATATAAAACCCAGAGCCCTGCTGTTTAGGCTGAAAGACCCATCTCTCAGTCAAGGCTTTAGCAAGCTCATCAGCTTTTGTGTGTCCCAGCCACCACTACAAGGGAAGGAGCACTGCCCTGTGGGGGTGCAGGTTACTTGGTGAGACATGAAACTGTGTAAGTACTTTATGCATGTTGGGTCTACAGGATTCCCCTGTGCAAGGCCACTTAAACCAATTGTGTGTCTGCTTCGTGGTACAGGAGCAATGTGAAGAAGAGTCAATGGGTGGTCCACTGTGGGCCACACCTGCAGTTAAACTGACATTGTTCCATTGACCTGAGTGGAACTGCGCTGACGTACAGCAGCTGGGTCTCTGGCTCCCTTGACTCCGGGGCACTATGGCTGATTTACAGCAGCTGGGAATCTGGACTTTTAAAATAAATAATTAAATAATTCACTTCATGTACATCTGGCTCTGCCTAAACCTTCCTTCCTTTGTTAATTAGCTGGCTGATCGCTTGTAGGCATGCTGAAAGACCTTTTGAGGAGATGCAGGCAGCCCTTCCTTGTCTGCAGAGGATTCCCTATAGTGGGCTCTGTGGTCATTTGATTTGGAGCTGGCAGTCGTATACCTGTTAAGATGTACTGGCCTACTGTACTGGGACATGGGGTGTGGCCTTTGGTACAGTGTCTGACTCAAGGATCCATTGTCTTCACCTGCTAGGACTGCCATTAACTTGTCTGGGAGCAGAATCTGGCTCTGAACCTGACCCATTGCTGAGGCCAGGGACCAAAGAGGAACACTTGGCATTTAACCACATGAGATGGCCCAGCTGTCACGACCTTATTGTTCTGAATTTATCAGGGTAACACCTGGCATCATCTGACAGTGGGTGAGGACATGCTAGACCTGCACTGTCCCGACCCTCGTTTCAGAGCTCATATAACAATGAGCTCCTGTTCCTCGTCTCACTTAGTGCTGGGCAATTCAACTGATGTCGAGGGGAATCGGTCCCTGAGTGTCCAAATTGCCGGACACCTATTCCCAAGCCTGATGCCATGCTCAAACGGGGCAATCAGCAGATTTCACATTGAGTCAGCATGCTTTTCCTGATTCCGCCTCTGTTGGCATGGGGTGGTGGGTTGACATACTCTTGTTCAAGGGGGAGGCTGTATCGCCTACATCCCAACTGGCACTTGGATTCAACAACTGCATCGCTCAAGAAGGATGGTGTGCCACTGGCTGACAAGTACTGCAACCACATTAAAAGCCTCTCCTGGTACATAGCACCAGCAGTTGGAACTAGTGCCCTGGTCTGTGCAGACACTGTAGGGAATCTGAACAAGAAAGGCCATCAGTACAGCACATACATTCAGTAATATCTCGACCCACAGGGAGTGAGTTAGGAATGGGAATATCTTCTACCATATTTCCTTGCTTTTGGAGGATTCACTTAGTCTCATGGGTGTAAATTTTCAGCACAGTATGTGTTGTGATTGAGCCATGCAACTCTTATTGGCCTTAATGGGAATCTCTTGGCTAAATCCCCACACTCTCTGTGTTGAAAATGTACCCCCTAATGCTTCCATAGTTTTTAGACTAGATGCTAAACCAGCACTATTGTAGTCTGTGGTATAAATACATAGTTAGGCAGATTTGAAAACGTTTACTCAGCAGACAGAGAAGACAGCAGTTATATAGGTCTCCAAATTAGTGCTCTGCAGCGTACAGATTCTGTCATTTGTGTGGCAGCTCTTACACAGTATGGGGGAGAGAAAGCGGATACATTTCACTTTGCGCACTCTGCTCAACAGAAGCCGCTCTGATAAGAATAGAGCCTGGGTCCTGTGCATGTGTTAAAACTGTTCTGCGTGAAGTGCTTTGAGCATCTCTCAGTGTAAGGCAGGTTAGTCCAAAGCCATGCCTAGTTTCCAAACTTGGGGACTCAACTCCCCCGTAGATCTGAGCCAAACAGAGGACACCTGAAGAGGGCCGTGAGCACATGGTCTCCATACACTCCACCCCTCGTCCTGCAGTGTGCTGTGCCGAATCAACACCTCCCTCTCGGGGAGATCAAGGGGTGTTTGCAGTCATGTTTGGAAAGTCACTGCTGGTCCGAGCAGCAGTAATTCTGGGTTGGCTTTCTGACCAGAATTGTGCTAGACCAGAGGGAAGCAGCCCATGCAGAGAGGCAGTTCACCTGTGACTCTCTTGTCCACCATTCCAGAACCCACCCTCCCTGCCACTGAATTCCAGAGTGTCTGGGGGGAACAATGGAGAATGCCCTTGTTGTCATGACACTTTGGCTTCCCTCCACTTCTCTTACAGGTCGGTACGTGGCACGCTGCAAGTGGAGAGCAACATGCAGGACTGTGGAACCAAGTGCCCTATCTTAGGTGCCCATGTCTGACAACTGGGCACTGTGTTTTGTCTTTCATTTGCCTAAGCATTGCTTTAATTTGATAAAGGCCACATTCTGGTCCTACTTTAAATGGTTTTGATTTCAAATGTATGTTTTATTCCATTATACTAAAGCTGTTTCCTCCTAAGATTCAGAATGGCTAGAAGTAAATAGCAACATATAGTGGCAAGTGGCAGGTCTACAAAGTACATGCCATCACTAGTCATTTCCCTTTTACAATGGTAGCACCAGCATGGGCTTGTATTGTGTTGTGAGAGCCAGAAGCTGTGAAATATATGGGGGGAAAGAAGTTATATGCATAAGGAGCAAATTAGAGATTTTAATTATTGGAAGATGGGAGCATAGGATCAGCAATTCATGCAAAGTCTCTCTTTAATACAAAGCTCTTTCCCTTAAAGCAGTGTTTCCCAAACTTTGGATGCCGCTTGTTCAGAGAAAGCCCCTGGTGGGCCGGGCCGGTTTGTTTACGTGTTGCGTGCGCAGGTTCAGCCGATCGTGGTTCACCGCTGCAGGCCAATGGGGGCTGCGGGAAGTGGCGCGGGACGAGGGATGTGCTGGTCGCTGCTTCCTGCAGCCCCCATTGGCCTGGAGCGGTGAACCGCGGCCAGTGGGAGCCGCGATCGGCCGAACCTGCAGACGCAGCAGGTAAACAAACCGGCCTGGCCTGCCAGGGGCTTTCCCTGAACAAGTGGCATCCAAAGTTTGGGAACACTGCCCTAAAGAAATAGGGAGAGGAGGGAAATCTAACTTCAGTTGGATAGCTTGAATGATACAGCAAAAAAGAATGATTTAGTACATGCTTTAAAATGTAGGGGGTATTTTCATTATAGAACCCACATTTAAAAAACATGTTCTGGGATTAAAAAACAAAACAAAACAGTGGTCTCTTTGTGTGCAGGCTTTTATTTGACATGGTTGGGTAGGCTATTGAATCCTGCTCCTGCCTCAGCTTCACTGTGTGCTCAATGTTCTCCACAGTACCTCAAGCTGAAAATTGATCTCCAGTCAATACTGGGCAAGGATTCGACCCACTCCATAATCAACCTCACTCTGTGAATGAAACTCATCGGGGGAGGCCTGATTATTGTCTTTGTTAGGGTTGACCTGATTGAAAAGGCTATCCGGCTCTCTGAAATTTGGACACTTTAGATGTTTGCCATCAGAAATTATCTGTGCTCACAGAAAGGGCTAAATTGAGCAGACATGAAGTGCTGGTGCTTTACTGATTTATTTTTTTCTCCCCACAACTGGATAGAGCCGGGGCAGATGCAACCTTAGCTCCTGTGTCCCAAGCATTTGAGTAACACTGCTCTAGTACATGTGCAGCTTTCTCTGATCCTGGTTCAAGTTAACTTCGGCACACACACAAGGATTTCTATATGAACTTTTTATTTTTATTTTTTTAAGAAATCTCATTTCAGATGATGCTAAGTCCACAGAGGAGTTTATTTACCTATTTGGGGCTGGATCATGCCTTTCAGGCCACTTTTACGTGCAGGAGTTGCACTGATAAACTAAAAAGAAAAGGAGTACTTGTGGCACCTTAGAGACTAACCAATTTATTTGAGCATAAGCTTTCGTGAGCTACAGCTCACTTCATCGTATGCTCACGAAAGCTTATGCTCAAATAAATTGGTTAGTCTCTAAGGTGCCACAAGTCCTCCTTTTCTTTTTGCGAATACAGACTAACACGGCTGTTACTCTGAAACTGATAAACTAAAATTACTTTCAAAACCAATTTAGTTAAGCCGGCCTGAACACACTTTTGTATCGGTATCAAACTTGGTCTACTACTTTCACTCCCATCTGTATATTAAAGACAAAAGCTAAACTCCAGGTGAACGAGCCTCTGATAGTGTGGCTGATGTGATTAGGTCCTTTGATGGTGTCCATTGAATAGATATGTGGACAGAGTTGGCAACAGGCTTTGTTGCAAGGATAGGTTCCTGGGTTAGTGTTTTTCTTGTGTGGTGTGTGGTTGCTGGTGAGTGTTTGAAGCCAATATTTGAAGCTCATTCACCTGCACATTTACCAATGTGATATATGCCATCATGTGCCAGCAATGCCCCTCTACCATGTACATTGGCCAAACCAAACAGTCTCTGTGCAAAAGAATACATGGGACACAAATCAGACATTAAGAATCATAACATTAAAAAACCAGTCGGAGAACACTTCAACCTCCCTGGTCACTCAGTTACAGACCTAAAAGTCGCAATTCTTCAACAAAAAAACTTCAAAAACAGACTCCAGTGAGAAACTGCAGAACTGGAATTAATTTGCAAACTGGACACCATTAAATTAGGCTTGAATAAAGACTGGGAGTAGATGGGTCATTACACAAGCTAAAAAACTATTTCCCCATGCTAATTTTTTCCCCTACTGTTACTCAGACCTTCTTGTCAACTGTTGGAAATGGGCCATCCCGATTATCACTACAAAAGTTTTTTTTCTTCTGCTGATAATAGTCCGCCTTAATTGATTAATCTCATTAGAGTTGGTATGGCAACACCCATTTTTTCATGTTCTCTGTGTCTATATATATTTTCCTACTGTATTTTCCACTGATTGCATTTAATGAAGTGGGTTTTAGACCACGAAAGCTTATGCCCAAATAAATTTGTTAGTCTCTAAGGTGCCACAAGGACTCCTCGTTCTTTTTGCTGATACAGACTAACATGGCTGTCACTCTGAAACCTCTTTTTCGATAGTTGCTCCCAGGGAGGAAGAACTCAGCAGCTGTTCCTGAGCTGCCCTGAATGCAAGGGCTATGATTCTGCTTTGCTCAACTATGGACCAGAAATGGGATGTGTATGTGTGTGTCTGTTCCCTCCTGTGCCATTGCAGAACTGTGTTACGTAGGAGCCTATCAGTCTGGCCTTGAGTAAATACATGGGAGCCCTAAACTGCTCCCAGGGCAACAGGAATGATTAGGAACAGTTTTCAGTCTATGGACAGTGCAAAGCAAAAGCCAAATCCTTCTACGCCCCAGCTACAGCATGTGACCACACTTGGAGATACGCTAATCATGTAGTATGAAACGGCCAGCAGGAAGTTTTGTGCCAGCCTAGTAAAGGGCCCATTAGTGTGTTTGCTGTGAAATGGCACCATGT
This sequence comes from Caretta caretta, assembly GCF_965140235.1. Taxonomy (NCBI): domain Eukaryota; kingdom Metazoa; phylum Chordata; order Testudines; family Cheloniidae; genus Caretta; species Caretta caretta. The sequence continues at coordinate 15,766,309 of NC_134209.1, forward strand.
GTTGCTCATTTTTAAATACTTTTTTTTCTTACATGCCCATAAATTTGCCCTCTTTTTCTCAACCCTTACACAGGACCATTGGAGACCCTAAACACATAAGACCCTGGCAATTTTTTACTCTCTCCCCTTCCACTGGTATACAGATTTCAGCTGGGCTGATAATATATGTATTGACAAAGTCCAGTGTCCCCTGACATGAGTATATAGCTCTGAACAGTCTAGATTGTGTACCCTTCTGTTCAGAGATGATCTTGTACTGATTCTATGTACAGTACAATGGGGCCCTGATCTTGATTGGGGTTCCTAACTGCTACCATAATACAAATAATAAATGGGAGGAAACCTAAGTTCCCTCTACCTGTGTGCACTTTGATGCCCCTCCCCCCACTGCCGCGCTGCTTCTACCTTCGAGCTGCTCTTGGAAGTCTCCCACTTGCTATGCAGAGTGGAGAGGGGAGGGCAGGCGCTGGTATCAGGGTGTCTCACACCCCCAACCCCTCCCGCCTCCCTGTACCCCATCTCTGCAGAGCGGGGGGATGGGATGTGACACAGCTCAGGAGTGGGACAGAGACAGCTTGCTGGTGGCTGCTGCTGTCTGCTTTGAGTGCCAATTTACTTATAAGGGCAACATACTTAAAGGGGCAACATGTGTGTCTCTCTCTCACACACTCACACTGTGTGTGTGTGTCTCTCTCACACACTCACACTGTGTGTGTGTGTCTCTCTCTCTCTCTCTTGCTCCCGCTCTCTTTCACACTTACCTCCCAACACATACTTTTGTTGTTGTTACTTCTTGGTACTTCCTGCAATGCACACACATTCTCTGTAATTTTATTCTTTCAAATTGCTGTTATTTGAGTTTTTTGACTGGTCTATTCATTTCATAATTTTTATTTCTCTTACACTTAAATTTAATTCCTTGAGTAGTGAGTTCTAAAATGCTTAACCTGTCCTGGCTGGAGTAATTATCACTTTGGTAACTTTTTAAATATATGTGTTATATCTAGGTTTTTTGTTTCTACTGGGGGCGCACATCCACATGTTACCTCAATAATTTGGTGCACATAACAAAATTCATTCTGCACATGGATGGAAAAAAATTAGAGGGAACATTGGAGGAAACCATGGTACGTGTTGTTCTCTCTCATAACCAGTGTTACATCTTGTGCCTAAAAGGCTACCATATCAGTGGCAAATTGGTCTCAGGCAATCATGAGTCAGTGTAGCAATTAATAGGTGATATGTAGATTGTCCAGACAGCCAAGCTTTCACAGGTTTCTTTTCGTGCCAGTTCTGGATATCCCAATTTGTATAATCTCATTACCTGCTGAAGCTTTTTATATTTTCATTTAATCAGTTTAGTGGTGCAGCATAGTTCCAGCAAGGCAGGCTGAAGAGAATAAAATTGACGTGCAAAAGCCCCTCAGGTGTGCAGGGTGCTATACTAGAATAAAGAATTGCTGTTGAAATTTTTGTAAAGTTGATCACATCATTGCTTGAGTTACTGAATAAAAACCTTGAGTGCTTGTTCTAAGATCTCTATTTAGCCTTAATGGAGAACAGCCTTAAATTTGTTTTCTGGCTTCGTTTTGTTCTTACAAATGTGTACTTAAAGAACCACATTCAAAGTTATAAAACATATTATCCAAGTGACCCATTTTTTAAAGCAAATTTTACTGATTCGGAGAATTCTTTTTTGAAGAGGAGTCATCATTAATGACCAAAATGGGCTAGAATTAGTCGCAAGAATTTATCACTTCAAAAGTATAGCGGTAGAGTCAGCAGAATTTTCTTTTGATAGGCAAAATATACATCCATGTTAAAATAGTTTGGCAATAAAAAGGTGTGTATATTTTAGATGCACAGGGGAGTCTCACTCTATTGTAAAATTGAGCATACTGGTATTTCTGGACTGCTCTTCAACAGCTATTGAGTAGTTAACTTGACAAGTTCAATGGAAGGGCTGGGACACAGAGCAGCATTCTTAGGAAACTTAATACTTAGCACATAATGCTGAAATTCTTCTGCTCAAGATAGTGGGAATAGTCATATTTCAGTTGTGACAGGCAACTGCAAAGTTTTTATACCAATGATCTTCTGTGCCATCATTATGTTGTAACTACTTAATTCTTTTGGAATTAAGCAGGTCTTTGTCACTACTGATTAAGTTTATTCCAGTAATGAAGAATCACAACATGAATTTTTAAGTGGTTCCACTTCATGCTTTATTTATTTATTTCCTAGAGTGATTATAAATGCATGAGAAAATGTATGGTTACTCAGGGCAAATTTATCATTCAGCAATGATTTTTATGTTCTAAAGTTTACTTATGAATCTACATGCCAAAATGTTGAAGGGTGTACATTTTGGACTTGCATGTCCCTTCCACTTTTGGCTGCAAGGAGCACTTGCAACTTATATAAGGGACAGAAACAGAGATGGAACAGCAGCTTGACTGATGAAAAAGGCAACAAATGGATGTCTCTCTATTTCATGCTTTAATAATTGAATTTAGCCTCCAAATTTAGCACAATAACTCTTAAGGGCACAATTGGATTTTCTGCAGTGTTTGATTGTTAGGCTATATACTAGCTTTCGCAGAGCAAACCTTGAAATACCATTTTAAAAAATGTTCCCCAAGAGTCTGATTCATTTTGCATCCTTGTAGCAATCCCATCAAACTCTAAACTTCTCTCTCTCGCACACACAAAGAACACAGACAATTCTTCCTATTATATAACTGGATTTAGCTCTGCACAGAAAAGTCAAAAGAAATGCCCAGATCCACTAGTAATGTCTCTTCTCCAGTGCTATCTCCCTGACCAGTGGGAACGGAGAAGTGGCTGTCTTGTGTCCTGAAACAGTAAGGTTTCTATCCTTTCTAAGAGTGGCTTAACATCCTATTGAATGCACTTGTGGATGCTCTCATTATCCATACAAATGTCTAACCATTTTATGAAGCCTACTAAGCCCTTGACCCCAGCAATGTCTTGTGACATTGAGTTCCGTAAGATAATTATGTGCTGTGCCATGTGGTGTGTGTGTGTGTGCAAACAAAACAAACCCCTCTAGTCAGTCCCATGTTTGCTACCTTTTTATTTCACTGAATGTTCCCTTAGTCTTTTATTTGATAAAGGATAGATTGGCGTGCCTCTTTTACCATCTGAATACTATTAATTATTTTGCATACCTCTCTTGTGTACCGTTTTATTTCTATTCACTCTGTGCTAAGCTGTCGCAATATTTTTAGTCTCTCTTCATCCAGAAGTCTCTTCAGGTGAGCAGTCTCTGAACCCCCGACTGTGACCAGAATTCCACTGACGCGAGGGGATTACAAAAGTATCTATCTCATTCTCTATCCCATTCCTTATGCATCTTATTATGAGTGAGGAAGGATAGTCCAGTGGTTAGGGTACTAGCCTGGGACTCTAGAAACCAGAGTTGAGTTCCCTATTTTACCATGGGCTTCCTGTCTGACCTGCAGCTAGTTGCTTTGGCCCAGATGCACAAAGCTATTTAGGCTTCTAACTTCCATTGATTTCAAATGATGTGATCTGAAAGCAGTGGACATTAGGAACCTAAACAGATTTGTGGATTTGGGCTGTAGTCTCTTTGGTCCCTGTCTGTGCAATGGGTAAGAGCGCTTCCCTGCTTCACAAGGGTGTTGGGAGGATAATACATTAAAAATGGTGTCATGCTCAGATCCTGCGGCAATGGGGCCAGGTAAGTACCTAAGACAGATCTGAGTTGCCTGTTGATCGCCACACCTGCCTGGAGATCAAGGGTCTCTGCTCAGGTGTACACACTGATGCCCACCAGGTCTCTTTCCTAAGTGGTTACATTTTCTGGCCTTCCCACCTTGTCTTCCTCCCTGGCTCCTCACTACCACCCTAGCCAGGCTCTTTCTAGCCCTACCTCTTTCTCCTCAACAACATCCATGCCCCCCTTTGCATCCTCCATGGGACAGGACCCTCTTTTACCAAGGGAATCGCCATTCCGATGTCACTTTGAAGGCTGCTCTCTAGCAAGCTACAGGAGGTTCACCAGGCTGACAGGATTCCTTCCAAGTAGAGCTGCAGGCTTGGCTCCTCCAGTTGCTTTGGCTTCAGCTTTATCTTGTTCCCTCTCCTCTCCTATCCATGTCCAAGCCCATATTATCAAGAAGTGACAGAAAGAGGAGGGCAATCCAGCCACGGCTCCCTGAGCAATGGAGCTTGCTCATCCACTAACGAGGTTCCACAACAGCATTCTGTTCCTCATAATCCACATTCAAAGTCAATTCAAGTTAGTGGACGTTTTCCCATTGACCTCAGTGGATTATGGATAAGGCCCCAAATGCACATCTGTAGCTGTGTTGCAATACTCATGTACAAACAACAGTATCTTGATCCAGCTGGGTTAGGGCTGTGTGTTTGTGAATATCAGGTGATGCTGGTGTGTATGTGGTTGGATGTAGAATGTAATGAAAGTTGTTTGGGGAAACTGAGGCATCAAAGAGTGTTTTGTATTGACTGTGAAGTGGCAGGAGAAGTATATTATGTTGGGCTGCATGTAAACATAGGTTTGACTGGTGATTTCCTAGATTTTGGGGGGAGATTTTCAAAAGGGCCCAAGAGATTTAGCACCACAAATCCCAGGTTCTTTTGAAAATCTCTTTCTTGAGCAACCGTAACTTAAGTTTCCTAAGTATGGATCCATATGTGTATGAATCCATATCTTATATGCATACATATATGCATACATCCACATCACAAAGCACTTTATGGCAGAGTGGCTAACTTAGTCCCAGTATCCTGTCCAGATTCCACTGAGTAATTACTTTCTATTTCCTCAAAATTTCCCTCCAGTTCTGACTCACTATGGCGTTCTAATTCACTTCCCACTCAGAACTCTTATATAATGTTGCTGTTTAGACTTTGATTCAACAAAATAGTTAAGTACCTGCCTACCTTTAATTATCTGTTCATGTGCCTAGTTGAACTAGGGCCTTATTGCTGAGGTGGCTGCTTTTGAGTGATGGGCAAAATGATCTTATAAAATCTGTAAAACGCTTTAGGGAATCCTTGGCCGAAAGTTGCAATATAAGTATCTGTCATCATTACTATTATTGTTTTATTATTCTCTGGACTTTCCCCCTACGCTAGGATAAGATGGGCCACACTAATCTCAATTCTTATCTGGTGTCCTTTTCATGAAGACCAGGATAGAAAAATCTACCCTATGAAATGGTTGGTTAGCTATGAGATAATACTTTGGAGTTTATTTTTCATAGCATGCTAAGTATATCCTTGCCTTAGGCAGTACAAGACATTGTCATGCTGTCAGAGTACAGAGGTACCAATTTTAAAAAGTTTCATGTTCCAGCCTTAAATACAGTGAGATGGCAAATGAATCTGGTGGAGACCTTTAGGCATTTTACACCTTTGCAAATAATACAGAAAAAACATAGTTTAGAGAGAGTGCTGATTATGCACAGTGTCCCTCATTCCTGTGCTGTCACCCACACCCTCAGCGTTATAAAAACAGCTCTTAGAAAGAGGATCTGTGCTCTGTAAACGGAACACCATCAACTTTAAAATCACCTACCTACCTAACTTCTTTTAACCTGCTGTTACAAGTGACACCTGAAATAACTATGATTGAGAGAGGAAAAAATGTTTCTTCTTCTGTTCAGTTTCTTCACTTCACAGTTTTGTGGCACTCTGTAAAGAGTCATTTTCTCTGTTTCTCCTCTATATTTAGTTACAGTTTCCACCATTGTTTTTGTGTGCGTTTTTCACACAGGAACAGGGAAGAAAAGAACATTTTTAGAAATAGGAAAATGACAGTAAACTGGCAAAACTGGCAAATGTGTAGTTCCTGAAACTATCTAACTCATTTTTTTTATTTTTATTTTTAAATTAGAATAGCTTTCAAGTTGGTCATGTCCCTTTAAGCATGAATTATGTATCCAGGTCCTAAGCCAATTGGATGCCAGGTGTGCTATTTATATATGCAACCACTACAAAATTTGAATAAACTATTTATAAGGTCCTTAACTTGTGATCACATCACGGAGCTAAGGTGTACTGTACCTCTTTGCTCATTTCTTGCTCTCTTGTAAACATGCCAGGCACCTCTGTGGCACTATTTGATCTTTGTAAAGTGATCTGCTGACTTTCCTGACAGCTGCACAGTGTGTACTCACTTAGCTGTCATTCATGAGTATGGAACATGAGGTCCTTCATTATGCACAGGCGAGACAGGAAAAAAGGGGGGGGGCATAGAAGTGGAAAATAAACACACAGGGATAATGTTTTCAAATTCCTTTGGGGGTGGGTGCTCCCCTTGTCTTTCTTTTTTTATGCCCCTGTTGCTAAGGATGGAGATGTAGTCTGGTCCTTTTTCTTATTGCACGCTTAGGAAGGCGTAGCTTTCAAGGGATTATTGTCTCAGCAGATCCACTTTGTTCCATGAATAATGCTTGGTTGGCACTGTGCTGGTACCAGGGCTCAGTTGTGACCCTACATTTCCCCCTGGCCGTTTTGTGCAGAGGTGGGGTGAACAAGCTAATATAGCCACTCAGGGCAAAGTTCAAAGCACATAATCAGGTAAAATTCCCCATTAGAGACAGCAGGAAATTTCCTGCAGCAGTCTGAGAGGAAGGAGGGTCTAATGGTTAGAGCTTAGGAGACCCAGATTCAATTCTCTGCTTTGTCACAGACTTCCTGTGTGATCTTGTTGGGCAAGTCATTTGCACACTCTGTGCCTTATCTCTCCCCGCATATAATCGGGATAACGACATTGCCCTACCTCACAGGAGTGCTGTAGTGAGAACCCCATTAGAGATTGTGAGGTGCTCAGATACGTATGTCAGTAATGGGGGGCTGATAAGCATGACAGACCGATGTCTCTTGGCTGTCATCTCTTTTTTTCCTTTCAGGCAGTAAGTTAGTTCTTCCTTACAGACCCTGTTAGGGCACCCAAACCTCAGAGCAATCCTATAGGGTCCTTCACCCTAAAACACTCTGAGCAGAAAGGGTGAAAAGCTTGTCTGTGGCTTGGTGGGCCACCTCCTGTGCCGTGTTCTGTTGTTCACGTCTGGCTCTGGCTCACCGTAGGGGTAGAGAGAGGTGATGAAAAAAGCCTGAGGGACAGCTACAAACAAATGGGCCAGGGCTTTTCTTTGTGTTGTCAAACATCTTGGGGCCCGGAAAGGGGGCTCTGATGCACTAGCTTAGGAGGTGGAAAGTACTGAATGGAGCCATTGATCCAATGTCAGAATAGATCCAACTTGGTGTAGGAGATCATCTGTGCTGTGCTGCTCACTCCTCTCTGTTGTGGTGGATGAGCTCTCTGTGACATACATCTTCCTTTCCCTTCCCCGTCAGTGGAGAGTTAGCATTGGAGCATGCTCAGTAAGGGTTGATGTTTGTTCCTTTCGAAGTGGAAATTATTGATGAGATGACCAACCTGAGGAAAGGGCAACTTGCTAGCTGCAAACTAGTCCAGTCCAAAATCTCACATAGCTGTGACCCTCTGAAGCTTGGATGTTGGAACTTGCTTGAGGTTCTAGGGGGGATGTGGAATGATGCTGCAGAGTTGGTGCTCCCTTCTTCTGAAGTCTCTCCAGCTAGATCTCGTCCCTTGTTCATGCCTGGAGCCAGAGGGGATAATCTGGTCCTTCATGATACACGGCTTCAGATAACCAACACCCCTGGTTGCCTAAGGTTGGTTTGTTCTGACAGCAATAAACACCACACAGTTTCCTGCCCTTCTGAGAAACTGGCTGCTATGACTGATTTGGACGTGTTCAGAAACATCTAGGTGACTGTATTTCTAAGGTATTCTAACCTTCCTTACGTTTTCCATAGCAAGCAATATAGTGTACTGACAGTCGCAGTACAGGCTAGCTGAAGAAGCTTGAAATCTTTTTCTTTAAGCTGAGAATGGTAAACTATGCCTCGTCTCTGAGAAGTCAGTTCTGTTTCCTAACCTTTCCCCTTTAGCAAACAGACATCTTTTATTTCAGGTGGCACAAGCACATGCCCAGCCCTGTAACTAACACACATGCAGTGTGCATTGATGTTACACCTACAAAATCTATGGTAAAAATCAAGCACTCAACATTTTGGAAATGCCAGAATTAACGCTGCCCATTGGTGCTACCAGCTTGCTTATATAATTAGCTGGCAAAGCTGGCCATCTAGATTGGCAGCAGTTATGCATGATGAAATATAGGAGACTTTTGAGACCAGTCCTGGCTCTCTTGCTGCCTGGGTTTGTGGATTTCAGCATGAGCACTTCCTACCAGCTGACTCCTTCTCTGAGAAGGAAGCTCAGATGCATCTGGGCAGAAGGCAGCAGAATTCAGCAAGGAGAGGAAAATGAGGATACCTGTTTCTCAAATAGCAGGGTTGGGATCATCAGGACATCCTTTGTTAGATTGGCTGCTGGTCTGAGGAAAAACCATGCTTGGATGGTTGAAGGGCGTACCACCGCCAGGATGTGTGTATGTTTATGCTGGCTGTTATACTGTAAAACTATGAGAGAAAGAAACAAACTGCCAATGTGTCCTCTTGCAGAGTCTGTGTTTTAGCAAAGGGTATGCCAGTGGCAAACAAAAATATCTGATCATATAAGCAGTGTGGCAGCATTCACTCCACACCATTCCTGAAGGGGTTAAGGGCGCTGGATGGGCCAATTAACCACACAAGCTGTACCTGGAGGAGAGCCAGGGCTCAACAGTACTTAATGAAGGATGAAGCTTATCTGGGGAGGAACAGGCAAGGCTTCTCTAAAGCTAAGAGGCTGAGAACAGAAGGGGGCTACAGGGGCAAACAGTCTACCACTCCCTGATAGGAAGGAGGTGTTTTGGAGATTACAGGGTCTGGCAGGTACCCAAAAGGGGAAGCAGCCACGGGGAGTGGAGGAGCTTGGACAGATGGTAATCCTAGAGGTGCCAGAGGATAGGAGGAGGAAGTAGGACAGAGCCCAGGGAAGCAGCAATCAGGTCTGGGAGTAAGTAGACCATAGTTCTGGAGCACAGGGTCCCTGAGCTGGAAAGCAGAGCAGAGGGTGGGTGGGCGGGCCTGGATTCCCCGATCAGCCCCTGTGGAAGTGGCATAGCCTTGGGCGTAAGACTGCCTGGAACGGCAGGGGGACAGCTTGTTCAGAGAAACATTCAGAGACCCTGGAAGGGGGCGACTATACCGAGCTGGCCAGAGGGCCAAGTCACAAAGCTGGACCGCCAAAGCCACAAAGAAGACGACTGCCCTGAGTCCTGGAGAGTGAGATTGAGACACCGGGCTGAGGAACCATAGGGAGGGGCGTTTGAGCATGGCGAGCTAATCCCTAGGGAGCCAGGACAAGGTGGAGTATGTGTATTTTGGTAAGGTAGGGTCTCAGAGTGTTGTTTCAAAGCAGAGTCTGACATAAAATGTACAGTGGAGCATAGATGTTTGTCCTGCATAATGGGAAAAATACCTTTTATTCTTCCCCGCAAAGGGTATGGGTGTCAGGCTGTTTAGCTTTTGGCCAAACAGGTTATTTTAAACAGGACTAGGGACCTTCAAGGCAGATTCTCTATCTTGTTCTGCTCCCTTTGCACCACTCAGGCAATGCAAAGGGAGTGGAAACCACCTGAACACTACTAGTAGGGATGCACCTGGCACCGGGGCAGTTGCTTGTGGGCATAGAGCTGATGTAGCACTCTTCTATATCACCTGCCGCAAAGGCCCCTGCTGCTAGGAGTGTGCTGAAGGTGCAGAAGGGTGATGTTACAGTTCAGGGCAACTACCTCTGTATAGCCCCTCTCTGTCCAGCAAGGATACCTGCTCTAGACTCCTGGCTCCTCAGCTGTCAGCTCACTTGCATCTCTCTCACCTTTTTACTGAGGTATTTTGAGGCTGTACAGTCCCCTGACTATACTGAATTTTTGCACAATGCCTATGGCTCTCTCCATCTTTAAATAGTCTCAGCCTTTCAGACCTCAGATATTGGTTGAGGTCACAAATCAGGTTGAAACATCAAACCTAATAATAATAATAATAATTAATAATAATAACTAATAATAAAAAACCTGTAAGAAAAAATGAGTGTTCTGCAGATTTGCAGGAGTTAGGGAACCACAGACTTCCCATGGATGCAGCACCACAAGTAATTCATTAGCTTGTATTTATGCTTTGAAGATGAAGAGCACTATATAAATGCAAAGCTTTACATTCCTATTTAGTAGAGCTAGTGTTCAAACATTTTCTTTTTGACAAAAAAAGACTTTACACTGAGAACAAACATTTTAATTTTGGTTGCAATTTTTACTGGATTGTCAACTTGAAAAATTGTGGAAAACATATGGGGGAAATTTAAAAATATTTCCCAGCAAAACACAATTGGCATTTTTTGACAAGTTACGATATTTATCATAATTTGATCACAGCTCTGTATTCTGGATCTTTTCATTTCCCCCATTGGGGCCACGCCACCTGTCACCATTCCTTGTTCCCTATGACTGCAGTAAATTGTGTGTATGTCTCCAGGATAGAAAGGGAGAATGATCCTAGCAGGTGTATGTCCTTCTGAATGTAAGGATACTTGTGATGGTGCAGGTGGCCTCTGGTTGTCCGTTAGTTGGGTCTGTCCCCAGTTACTGAGCTCAGTGCAGAAGCATCTGTGTTATAGATGACATCAGACTACATGTTTAATGGTCCCTTCTGGCCCTAGAATCTATTAATCTAATCCAGTGGTTCTCTATCTATTTACCATTGTGGGCTGCACTTTCAGCTCTCTGTGTTATGTGGGTTGCATCCACACAATAAATATATTACCTGTATGGCCTTGAGGATGTCACATGGGTCACAGCTGTGTGCTAATTGGGCCGTGGGTTGAGAACCACTGATCTAATCTGTTTATCCAGGCCTTTTCCCCTCCAGAAGTGAGTGTCTCAGATAGGCATGATATCAATAGGATGATATGTAGAACAGGGGAGTATTCCAGTATTGGGTGGCAGAATCTGGCCTTTATTGACCACTTACCTGATGCTTTAATATTTATAGGGATTGGTGTAAAAGTGCTGCAAATAAGCCTCCATTTTCCTTTCTCCCGGAACATCTTTGGCCCTGTTGCTGCAAAGCTCATGTGAATGTGCCTTATTTAGACAGGTAGCTCTGTTGTTTTCAATTAGTATAGACTACTCATCTGATCCAGGGTTGTAACACCGGAGCCTTTATGAACATACAGTGCTGAAACGATATGCAAGGAGGGCTTTGTTCCTCTAAAAATTCTTGGGTGAGACTGTCATCCCTGCTACTCTCCCTGTACACTGGTTGTAAAAGCCCTGTGGGGACTGGGGAAGAATTCCACCCCCTGCCTGGTACAGGGTGCCATCTGGGGTGTTTAACTTTGTAAGGGGGCAGGAAGAAGGGTGTCATGGTTGGTCAGTGCTAGGGACATTTTAGGCTGCACTGCTACTGACAGAAAGCCCAGGCCAGGTTGTTGTAACTTAGACTAGCCTGCTCTGGGCATCCTAACTTATATGGGGGCCTTTCCATCTTCTGGGGTAAGCCAGGAATTGGGAGACCATAAATGTGGCTTTAAGCCACCTGTTCCCCTCCCCGCCTCCAGTCCAGGGGCTGCAATCTCGGTGCTTTGTCCCCAGGCAGTGCAGCACTGAATATCAGCTGTTAACGTTTTTCACCTTTTCAATCCCAAGCATATATTAAAACAGAGAATATGAGTCATCTGGTATATTTAAGAGCAAACCTTCAGTGAAGAGATGTCTTAAATTGTCGTTTCCACTGGAAGTTGATAAGCGTATTAAATATGCAAAAGCAAATGTGTATATCAGGCAAAGCAGATGTATGACCAACCAGAGAAGACCAGTCTGAAATATAAAATATATGTAACAGTGAATTTAAATACCATACTAAATCATTGCTGTGCCATTTTATTGGACATTGTTTCATAAACTGTGAAAGCTTTAGCTATCATATAAATCTGTCTCTTAATAGGCAGTGGTTACATTTCTTTATAATTTATTTCTCTGATATGGCTCAGCAAAAATGTGCCTTCCATGCAACTTCATTTATATTCCACATTTTGTTGATTACTCCAGCTCAATTTCTTTTTGCCATTCCCTCTCCACTGGTTCCATATGAGGAATATTGTCTTGGCGGTGATGGAAGAGGAGACGAGCTATGTGAGTGCATGTGAGGGCCAAGCCTTGTTGACTGTGGGCACGGAAGCGGTATACTGTGTAGACTAGTAGACTGTGGGGAGTGCTGAGGTTTTGTAATTAAAATTCCAGGGCTTCCAGGGACCAATTTGCATTCAGAGTGGCTCCAGTAAAAATGTATACCAGTGCAACAGAGATCAGAATTTGGCTTGTGTCTCATTAACATATATTTTAATGGTAGAGTTGAAATGCATTTGATGATGGGTCCTGCATTAATGTGATGTGTTTAAATGGGAAACTCTGGGACATTATAGGGTGGGCTTTCATTGCAGTGCAGTCTAATTTTAAACCCTGTAATGTAATTTTAATGCCCCATTTTGCTGGTCAGAGTAACTTTAACCATGCCATGTTTTTCATGTATATAAACAGGTTGATCTAAGCGCCATTGAGACCGTGCACTGTCATGATTTAGCTCAGTACTACTTTTTTGAGTGCTTAGCAAAGTCACTTGGTATTAACATGGAAATAGTGGTGGGTTTCTTTAAAAACGATTTAAAAAGACCCTGATTTACTTGAATCCAGTTGGTCAAAGTTTAGTGGTATTGTACAGTATCAGTGATGGAGAATGCTGTCCAACTTTGCACTCCACGTGGCTTTAGAGATGGTTTCAGCTAGAATGGCCTCTTCACAGCTGTTTGATCTGTGAAGGCTGATAGTATTCTAGGGTTGGGAATGAAGTCTCCATCCTGCTCTCATTGAAGTCAGCATTTTACTGTTGATTGTAGTTGGGGCAGGATCTTTACAAGCTTGCCAGACAGTTCCTTTTTTATGTTCGTTTCATCCGGTGGCTATGCACAGGCTATGGAATTGAAAGCTTTTATGGGGATTAAGATGTGCTATAGTGCAGACTGATGCTACTGTCCTAATTTTTACTGATTGCAGACCTGTGTGTAAACTGTGTGACTGCTATTCTAAATTTGCATATGATCTGCTCCATAGTAATGGCTGAAAATTTGAGCCGTTGATACATAATACGCATGAAAATAACTTTTTTAGGGTTTTATTTTTTTTTGTGTGCATAATTCTACATAAAACCAGATAAAAGGCTTTATCCACAGTAGAAATGTTGCTGATAATACAAAATACTTGATGAGAACATATTGCCACCCAATATTCTGTTAAATGACTACCACTGTTTTTTCATGCTGTTTAAAGGATCATGTTCTTCCTTTTCAGTCGTCTGATGTTTTTTCAGCCAACATTCTTTCTCTGGTAAAATGTTTTGAATGTCTGTGGAGAAGTACTAGTGTGAATGGCTCTGAGCAGAGATTTCTCCATTCTGTACCACAGTTGACACATTTTGGCTAAACTATGTCTGTAATGAGTCATGAGAATAAGAGGGAAAACAGAGCTGTTTGCTTTTCTTCAGCATCAATTGCCAGAGGTTTTATTTTCTTATTTCGGGTCAGATTATCCATGAAACGAATTTATTTTCTTGGCCTTCCAGTGGTCCCACATCTTCCTCCCATAGTGATATTGAGTAGTGCCTACTCCTTGGCATCACCTGGGGCCACTCAGGAACAAAGGTACTGCCCAGCATGGGTAGCAGTTTTGTATGCATATCACACAGTTTAATAGCCCTTTCATTTTTCTGGTATTTTCTTGCTGTAATCCGTAAAGCTCTGGAACTCTTACCCCAAGTAAGACAAGACCTGCTGCCTCTTGATTACTTTCTGGATTAAGTTTTGGTCTGTTTGTGTTTCATCTCTTAAGGCGTCTTGCATTCTAGGAGCTGGCAGGCACCACGCCCAGTCCCAGAAGCATTCATCCTGTGGAGCATAGAAGCAGGCAGAATGCGTGTTTAGGCAGAGGAAAATGCTCAGAGGTTACCTCTGCTTCTTCCTCCACAGTCATTTTAAAGCTTTATACTTAGTCTGTAAGCAGTTTGAGGCAGGGGACTGTCTTTTGTTCTGTCTGTACAGCGTCTAGCACAGTAGGGTCCTGGTTCATGACTGGGGGTACTACTGCAATACAAACGATAAATAGTTGTGTTCTGTCACCAGCTGGTGTCCCATTTGGAGTACCTCTTGGAAGCACTTGTAGTTCCCTCATCTTTGCGGTAGCCCAGCCATAATGTTGCATCTGTAGAACCCTTGCATTTCACCTGCCTTAAGGGTCATGAGCTTATTTCACCTACCTGAAGGAGGACCACTTTTCTTTCCGTCGTTGAAGACGCTGACTCTGGCTCCTTGCTACAATTGTACAGCTTTTAGAACTTGGCACAGAGAGTTTGTCAGGCAGCAGTGTCTTTGATTTTTACTCCTAAACACTTCAACGGTTTGTTTATATATATTTCATTAGCAGTGTACCTCGGTTTTGCATATTCAGAGTGCAGTGCTAGTGTGTGACTTAGACTCATCCCTAGATAGCAAGACATCTCAATGGCCAACCAACTACCGTTTGGGCATTTCTTGACTCCTTTCATGATGTTTGCACGTTCTTCCCTAGTCTGTCTTCTGCCTCCTCATTTCAAGTTTCAGCATCACCGTCATTTTGCTTTTTTTCATTATTTTTCCTTTCTACTCCTTTTCCTCTTCTAAAACCCTTGAAGTAAATGGGAGTCTTTCCATTCATTTAGGTAGGCTGTGAATCAAACCGTACATTCTGTCAAGCCTTAATGTCTGTACCTAATGGGACAATCCCATAACTAAAAGCAAAAGACTGTTTGTTTGTTTATTTATATCTAGAGATGAATGTTTCTCTACTATTGGGTGTAACCCATAGTTCCGGAAAGATGTTGGGTGAGAGTTGCTTAACCAATGTTTGAAAAACTTTGAAAATGCTCATACTTAAAACAATGAAAATTATTTTTAAAATCAAACTTGGCTTGATATTTTTTTCCTACAGAAATCTAAAAAATAAGCCCAGGCTGAATAACATCACTGCAACTACTGAGATATGCTTATGCGAAATTTCTAATAGGAACATATCTGTAAAGTGAACTTTTTTTGGAGCATGCTGAGTTCAACCATGGCTGATTCAGTTTGCCTAACTTTCTCAAAACAGCAATAAAACTAAGAACCCTACATTTAGGAGATGGCCAGGTATGGAAAATATCAGCTGCAAATG
The DNA here is from genome assembly GCF_965140235.1 of Caretta caretta. Lineage (NCBI taxonomy): Eukaryota > Metazoa > Chordata > Testudines > Cheloniidae > Caretta > Caretta caretta. The sequence continues at coordinate 15,781,590 of NC_134209.1, forward strand.
AATTGGATTTCCTGAAATTTAGAAGCTGCAGGAAATGTGGGCTTATAATGGGTACAGAAATTCAGCCTTATCTAGAGTATGCACTACACCACATGTTATACTAGACTATGGGGCAGAATCTCTGCTTCACTCCTGTTCTGGTGTCTAGTTGGCTTTGTGCAAAATATTTTTCATCACCAGAGGTGAAGATATATGTAGCTATTTGTGATGATAGAATCTGTCAATATCAAATCTAAAACTGAAACCAATCTAGTTTTTGGGAGAGGAAGGCTCGTCCAGTGGTTAGGGCACTAGTCTAGGGTTTGGAAGATCCCGGTTTGATTCCTTGCTTTGCTATGTATTTCCTGCATGACCTTAGACAAGTCACTTAGCCTCTCTCTGCCTCAGTTCCCCATCTGTTAAAGGGAAATAATAGCACTGCCCTACTTTATAGGGATGTTGTGAGGATAAATAAATTAAAGATTATAAAGCTCTCTGAGATCTACTGATAACAAGTACTATGTAGATTCCAATCATTCCATCCAGAGTGTTTATAGAATGTAAATATGTGTGTAATTTAGTATATATATTTAGAAGTGGATGGAAAGGAGCTAAATTATTACCTGAAGCAAATGTGTAAGAACATGTAGTTTTACTTGCTTATGCTTGTTTTCTTACAGATATGCCAGGCTACTAATGATAATACATATCTAAATGAATATTAGATTAAAGGATTTGTAACAAATGCAGATCTAATTGGTTAATCCAGTTATGTTTATGCATCTAATGTGACCAGAATTTGGTTGTAAAAAAAATACATTTAGATCCCCGACTAGCAAAGCACATTCTTAACTTTAAGCATGTCACTAGTATAACTGCAGCCAGTGAGACTACTCACGTGCTTAAAGTTAGATGTGTGCCTAAGAGATGTACTTGAGGGGACTTAATGCTGTGTTTTAAGCCCTGGTTCAGGATGACACTTAAGCATAGGCTTAGGTCCCACTGAATTCAGTAGGATTTAAGCACATGCTTAAAGTTAAACACGTGTTTAAGTGGTTTCCTGAATTCCCTTAAGTGGTAAATGCATCTGTAAATTAAATGACAAATGAGTGTTCGCCACTGGCTTGAGGTGATAACCCATCCTATCTGAAATGCAAAGAGAAAAGGAAAGCTGGATTTTTGTTATTTGGTCAGGTGTGTCTAATGAAAACTGCAGCTCCCAACCGCAGAACTCTTCTGTCACGGATATTTAAGCAAGTTATTATAACACTTATTCTTGTCCTTTCCCTGAAAAAGTATGGTAAAGATTTGCAAGATGCTTTGTTTATGCTGACTAACTGCAAGCAAAACTTTATCATTTATTTATTTATTTATTTTTAAATTTAGGATGAAACCAAGCAAAGAAATTTAAAAGGCAAACACTTAGGCTGTTTAGAAGCAGTGACCTTGTCAAATACACAGAGAAAATGTGTGTTAGCTCGAATGGTTTATGATCCACTTCTGTGTACCAATACAGGTGGTAATTAGAGTATAGTTGATTTCTCTGGAATGAGAAATGGAATTGATTTGCTTCTTGGTGGCTTTTTATCTGAGGTTTTTTGCCTTTTTTCCCCTCCAGAAAAAGCAGCAGCTTTACTCTAAAAGCCCCAGGGAATATTCAGTGTGTTTAGCTTTTTGTTCAGTGCATTATTAGCACACTGATAACTTGTCTATTTTGTTATTGGCTTACACCAATCACAGTAGACCCGTCCATATGGGATTCCACACTACAGTGGGATGATACAGGTCAAGGCCAAAACTTTGATCCTTAGATGTCCAAATCCATATTAAGGCATACAATAATACTTGTTATTTATTATGTTCTGATATATTTGTACTATCATAGCGTCTAGGAGACCCCATCAACGACTAGGGCCCCATTGTGCCAGGTGCTGTACAAACACAAATAGCCCAATTTCCAGGCGTCTTGAGCACCTGTAGCTGCCACTGGCTTTAATGAGAGTTGTGGGCCTTCAGCAGCTATAAAAATCAGGCAACTTTTATGTAGATGCCTCACTGTAGATTTAGGTGCCTAATGCTGAGGCACCCACATTCAAAAAGGTTGGCCAAGCTCTTTTAAGAGTGCTTGCTCCCTTGTGGTTAAGATACATATGACACTTCAGTGTAGAGCTACCAGCAGTATGGGCAGGTGCTGCAGTAATTTTCCCGTAAATCAGACAGTTTGCACCTTGAGGTGTAACATCTCATGAAGCACAAGGGCTTCACACTGTACCAGTGTTATATGGGTAGCTGGGAAGCATGCAGCCCCCGTTCTGAAATGAGATAAAAAGAGCTGTGTGTTTTGGGACCTGTAAGTTAGAAATTTAGATCTTCCGAGTTCTCACTAGTTTCGAGCTGTGTGTATTGAGTTTTGTTTTTAGTCTTTGCTGTCACTTTTTGGGGTGAGGGCGGGGATGAAGAAAATCTTTTTGTTGAAAAGACATATCAAAAAGCTACAGCTGTTTGAAAGTTACTTGGACATATGGCGTATTAGAAATAGTTCCAGCTGAGATGGATTAGCAGGCTGAATTCAAGTGAGGAGGTTAAATATGCAAACTGAATGCAATTTAGCTTATGGTACTGCTGTTCATCATATAGCGGTAGAAATAAAGAAATAACACATACAATAATTTAAGAGTAACTGGAAAAAAAAGGTGAAAACAATAAAAGGCTTCTAATGACATCACATCACACAAGTGATCAAACCCAGGATGATTTAAGTGACTTTCATGACACCTGTACCCAGAGATGTCTTTATGTGTATATCATGTATTTCAGTGTTCTTTTATAATTCACAGGTCAGAATAAAATGATTGCTCACTGCTCCTGTATATTAGTGTGATGTACATTCCCACTATGGGAAGTATTTCCAATAGTTTCCTCTGGTTGAATTTTTACAACTAAAGTGACTTTTAAATGGCTTTAAAATTAGTTTTACACAGCTTTAAAAGCTTGTGGGTTTGCCTGCTCCCACGAAAACCCCAGGGGAGCAGATGATGGTTAGGTGGACACTGTTCAATTTCCTTTACCAAGTTTCCTCTGAATTCTTTAAGCAGAGGTTCCCCAGCATGGAAGAAGCAGGAGTTCTAGTCCCCAAGGCTCTCAGTTCCCCCAAGAGCTTCAGGGATTTCAGGGGATCCGTGAAGGCACAGGACCTCTGCACAGAATCTTTGTGTCTCCACACTGGCTTTGGAACCCTGAGTCCCATTACAGATACCATTAAAACAGTTAATGTTGATAATTGCTTTGTTATCAGGAGGTTTCAGAGTTCCCATTTTGTTCAGATGAATGGGGAAATGGGCTCTTCAGGTTATCTGAAAATTGAGGAATATACAGCATTTTTGTGGGTTGTGATTGTCAAGGTATCTTCGCAAAAAATAGAAAATGGTTGTGTTTTCATAAAAAGCTTGAATTCCACATAATACTTTGAAATTATTGAAAATTCTCAGACCCTTAATCCATGCTATAGGGCAGAATTTCTGATGCATGTGCTTTCAGTAATCCTACTTTTCCACTTGTCACGGTGACCCTCCATCATCTCAGGAGTGCATGATTTCTTAAATACATTGCAAAGTCTGGGGCATCCCCTGTTTTTTTTTTTTTTTTTAAAAGGGGTGGGTCATGGCACACATGAAAATACGGGCCTGCTGGTAGATCCAGGCCGGGCCACGTTGTTTTGAGATGTAACAACTGTTTTCTTTTGTTAGCTGATAATCAGATTTGGGCACCTCTCTTTAGTGCGTGTGATTGAATCAGTCTATTACAAGGGGAAAATCTGTCCTTCAGTTGGATATTTATGTATCCCCGACTCAGCACTTGCTGAGTTTGCTAATGACACAAACATGGCTGCTCACATGAAGGAAGAATTGTGACTGCTAGAGCATGAGGAATAAAAGGTCAAGATAATTTTACATTTCAGTCACATTTGATGCTAATTTTTAATGATAAACTACATTTTCAGAAGTCTGCTCAGGTGGCATAAATTTCAGTTAAACATATTGGTGTCACGTTAGTAATAAAAAAATATGACAGACCTATCCTGAGGTGAATACTGTGTAGAGAATCAGAGCTAAACATAAATTAGGAGATGAGTTTTCATATAGTGCAACCTTGTCACCAGTGTGGAATCCTTGACTAAGTGTAGTTAACCACTTTCTGACTTTCTCCGCTGTAGCCACTGTAATGCAATGGCCCATGGTGGCACTCTTCTAAGTGAACATCAGCACTTGTATCCCTGATCAAATGCCCGTGGAAGTCAATGGAAAGACAGCTACTGACATCAATGGGCTTTGGGTCAGACTCTTAAACAGGGCTGTAATAGAGTCGTGGGGCAACACGGGAGGTACGTTTTGCCCCCATGCTGCTGATACGTTAGCCCTGAAGATGGGCGGCATTATGAACAAACCAGCTTTTCTTCCTTCTTGTGATTTCACTTTAACTGGATTGTTGAGGAGCACTGGCAGCTTCAGAGACTTGTTTATTTCAAAGTTGTTTTGAGACATGATCCCTGCATGAGCCCCTTGACTTTGCATGTCGGTAACTTTTCCTTACCCCAGCTAGGAAATATGAACTAGAACAGGTGACCCTCTTAGGTTGCATATTTCTCAGTGCACCGCAACGCCTGTCCAGTTTCCTGTTATAGGATCAGTGAGCTTGATGCCTGTGAAAGGTGCTGGGGTGACAGCACTGAGGAGTGGATTCTTTGGTCAATAAAACTGGGTAGCAGCCCTCTGAACATTCCCAGGCATCACTTCCACTGTGCCTTAGTTGTTCAGTCTTTGGCCTGGGTGCTCACTCTTCCAAGAAGAATGTTAGTTAATATAAGTTGTGTGGGTGCTTTTTTGTGATTTGAAATCCTGTGTAACTAAGGTGGGATTTTCAAAGGGGTCAGTGGGAATTAGGCACTTAAGCCCATCACCTCAAGGGTATTTTGGCATTGTATTCCTAATGAAATCAATGGCAGTGAGGTGCCTAAATACTCTTAGAAACCTGGTCCTGAAACCCTGTTGCAACTCATTATTTGCAATTGACGTTAGTGATCTCAGTCACCCATGTGACTGAACAGCTGTCCAAGTACAATTTCTGGTCACTGCTAACCAAGGTTAAATTGGAACCATCAATTAAACTGGGCAGGGCTCTTTCTTTACCAAACCCTTGAGACACCTCGTTTTCACAGTTCGTCTTTTGCTAATACGCAGTTGGGCTCAAAGATGATGTAAAAGCTTGAGATCTAAATCATAAAGATGCCCAGTGTGTGTGAAAGAGCAAACAGAGAAATAAATAGATAAACATGACTTCTTACTGAAGGACAAGTACAGGACAGTGTTTGTAGTAATTATCTGTGTTGAGGACAGTAGCATTTAAAAAAACACTAGGCAGGCATGAGGAAACAGAGGTGGTATTTTTCGTTTAGGGTCCAGGTGCTTGTTTGGTGTTGTGTGGTAGGTTTACTGTTTTTTGTAGGAATTGTGAGGGTTCTAGATTTTTAGCCTGCTACTTTATTTTATGGCACATTTAAATGTCTATAATATAAATAGCTCTGCCATCAACAGGCATAAATGTCAGGCTATTGACACGTTATAAAGGCACAAATGGAATGTACTCTGGCATGCTGGTTCTGGTGTTGAGACTTAATAGTCCATCTGTATCATTTATCCCAGTGGGAAATAACACAGGATGTTGCCTTGTAATTTTTTACTACTGTATAATAAAATGTAACCATACTAAATGGTGTCTAAGCAAATAACGGCAGATTCTGGCTTGTATCCAGTTTGTCTTCATCACTTAACTTAGTTCAAGTTTTTCCTTTAAGCAGCTATGTATTCTAAAGGTTCTGACTGGATATGGTTTGCATTTGGATTTCTTTTTAATGCGGTAGATAGCGGAGGAGGAGACCGATACCAAGCCAGATCGATCCCTTATCCACCGTAGGTAGAGTCCCTGGAGTGAGACAGGTGATAGATTCGTCCCTCCATGTTTTCATTTACAGACTAAATCCACGGTCTCTGCCCTGCATTTCTGTCGTAATGCCTACTCTAGAACTTTAATGCCTGTGCCACATGTCCCGACAGTGGCACTTCGATAGCCTTGTTACGAGAAATAGGTTAAGGGCTTTCTTCGGCAGCGAGAAGAAATTGCATATGTCCCCCAGCTCGTGTGGACTAGACAACACCATGCAAATGAATATAGAGACTGGGCTTTGGTGAAGTCTTGGTTACATTTCACTCCTCGAGTGTTACTGTTCCAGTGACGCCACGATGAAGTGAGCTGTAGCTCACGAAAGCTTATGCTCAAATATATTGGTTAGTCTCTAAGGTGCCACAAGTCCTCCTCTTCTTTTTGCGAATACAGACTAACACGGCTGTTACTCTGAAACCTGCCACTAGGAATATGGACTGTTTTCCACCTTCCAGACTTCGCTACTTACATTTTACATCATCAGTCTAAAGTGCCAGTTTCCTTTCCCCCTCGATGCTTGTGCTGCCTCGAATGGGTTTGGGGCAAAGTTAGACTAGTTGGGTCACTGGCCAGGAGGCAGTGCTGCCAGGCCCAGTGCAACCACTAGGCGAACTAGGCGGTCGCCTAGGGTGCCAAGTGGTTGGGGGCGGCCAAAAGCGCACTCTGGGGAGGCAGTGGAGCGGAGGTGAGCTGGGGCAGGGGGGCGCGGGGAGGGCCGCCTGCAGCAAGTAATGGGGGGAGGGGCGACGCACAGGGGAACCGCTCCCCGCCCCGGCTCACTTCTGCTCCACCTCCTCCCCTGAGCACCACCCTGCTCTGCTTCTCTCCCTCCCAGGCTTGCGTGCCAAACAGCTGATTGGCGCCGCAAGCCTGGGAGACGGGAGAAGCGGTGGTGTGCTTGGGGAGGAGGCAGAGCAGAGGGGAGCTGCCGCACGTGGCTCCCCGGGCCGAGGGAGGGGGCAGCAGGGAGCGAAACATCCTTGCACCGGCCCTGAGTGCTGCACGCAGAAGCCATACCCAATCTGCCTATGTACCTCTGTAAACCTTGCCCTTTTCCCCTGTCCCGCACTAATCCATAGACAACAGCCTCTCCTGAACCATAGTCTGCTCTCTGTTTCCCACTGAGAGAATGCCTCACCTTCCAAACAGGATTTTGCTGCACCTAGGAGTCAACCTGCCCTGCCCTGCCCCTGGCCCGTTGGTAGAGACATACCCTACTCTTCTTCCTCTCTACCCCACTGTGAGAGAGACAGCCCACCTTTGCTTTGCTTGTTAGCTTCGCCCTCCTGTCCCGCCTGCCTCTCTTCTGCAGCTGGTTGGCTTTGTAGGGTTGATGTTTTTCAGGGGAATCGTTGCTCCGGGGGTGTGTGTTGCTGATGATATTCCTGGTGTTTCTTGGTTTGTGTTTCTCGGGTGGAAGACAGTAAGGCGGCAGTTCACTGATCAGGTCGTGTTGCCTCATTGCTGGCCAAATGCGGTCAGGCTTCCTTGTATCTCCCAGAGTCACTGGAAAAGCCTCCCTTTGAGATGCAGTCACATGCTCTCCAGCCTATGGATTTTGGTACATTCCTTCCTTTGCTGCACTTCAAATTGGAGGCAGCCGCTAGGGAAACAGGTTTTGCAGAAAATTACTAGATGTAACGCAATATTGACTTGAAGGAGCAGCCCAAGGGCACTCTGCCTAATGTAAAGACAGTGACCCCTTTAAAGTCAGTGCCCAAAGCAGCACTCTCTGGGATGGTGGGTGCCTCTGTGCTGTTCCCTGCTATCCACTGTGGTTTTAAGATACCAAATGAGCCCCTAGTGTCAGATGTTAGATAATGTTCAGCATCCATTTTGGCACTTGAGCAAATCTGGCCCTTGTTTAGGTGTCTAGATGGATGCTGAGCACTTTCGAACATCTGGCCCTTAATTTTGCAAGTGTAGAAAAATACAAAAACATTGTTCTGTGTGTATTAGAGTACTGCACATTTGTATAAAGAGACAATTAACACTGAAATAAGAGAGGCTTTTGAGTCATCAAGTAGATGCAACAGACTGTATCATTTTCTTGATTTTCATTTTAATTAGGATTAATCATTTTTATCTCCTAAATACTTCACCAGGAATTTACACGAAGCAGAAGAGTTTGGAGAGTGTTGTGCCAACATAATACCCAGTGCTTGAAGAAGAGCTGTTAAAAGATATTGCTGGGAAATCGCTGTTAACTTAGCTGTAAATATTGCATAGTTCCAAACTGTGGGTCAAATTCTGCTCTCCTACATGTATGAACAATCCCTATGAGCTGCAGTAGGGCTCAGTCTAGGGTGAAATCCTGGCCCCATTGATGTTAGTATGCACTGCATATATTTTTCAGAGGGCAGAATTTCACTTTGGAATCTAAGCTGCTTACAGGGATGGTGTGCCTTTTCCTCTGGTTGGCTTTCTGTGCTTTATAATATACAACAAAGAGTCTTGCCATGGGAAGAAAAAACTGCTGTGTGCGCCGGAGGTGAAAATTCTGCCCTGTAATTTGATCTTTTTAAAAATGTGTAATTTTCTTAAACTGTAGAAATTGTAAATATTTCCTGCTAACTCTAGCAGAACAAAATTTGATCTGCAGTGGACCCAAAGGGATGTGTCATGGATAGGTTCTAAGCTTGCAGTACGTTCACATAGTGAGTTTGAAAATCATTAGGCATTAGAGCAAGGAGGAGAGAGACACAGAGAGAGAGAGACAGAGAGAGAGACAGAAAGCAAAAATTGCTGAAGAGGAAATTGTTCGGGAAACATACCAAGTTATCCTTCGGTTGGGGAATGAGCTGCTCTGTTCTTTACCGCAGAAGTGTTAAAATGAGAGCCAGCAGCCCCTCTGCTTCGAATCATTAATCTGTTATGTCTGTGCTGTATTTAGATTGCTAGACTGAATCCTCATTTGGCCACTATGGGCCTGTCTGTTCCAGGTGAAGTTAATGCGAGTTTACCATTCATTTAATTGAGAGCAGGATTGGTGTTACTGTAATGCACCATGTTACAGAGGATAATGTACAGCGCTGTGATACGCAGCCATAGTGGTAGGCTCTAACATTTTTTAAATGGTAAACCAAAGTAATCCATAATATGAGTTGCAGCCAGTTGCCTCTAATTCTTGCCAAAGATTAATTTAGCATTGCTATTAATATTTTATGTGCTAACATTGTTCGTGAAGGCTAAAAGCTTTATTCATTTTGCACACTTTTACCTTTATCCATCCTTTTTTCGTGAAACGTGAAATTCTTTCTCCTTTTCAGATTAATTGTATAGAAGGAAGTTTAATAAAATTCCAGCTACACTGTGTTTGAAAGACTTTGCTAGTAATCTGCAGAAAATATATCACATTTATTTTGACATTAGTATGATAGATTTTCAGGAGAAAGATAGTTAGAAATGTAACCTTTTGTAATATCACTGGTTACATATTAATATTTTAAGTATCTAAACACATACATATGAGGGACTTGAGTTTCTGACTTGCAAATGTTACTGTAGATTTACAGTACATAATCCTATTAAAATTTAAGAGCTTTAGGTAAAATGGCCGATTTACCTTGATATTTGTGCATATCTAGCTGGACCATTTCTTTAAAGTTGTAAACATGAGGCTGAGAAGAATGTATGAGCAATCAGCCTCTCTGTGGAAAGTGGCAATTGAAGAAGAAAGAGCTAAGGAGATCGATGTGTCTCTAATATACCCAGCAAGTGTGAAACCGTTCCTTTGGAAGATAAAAGAAAAGGGCAGGGGTAGCAGCGTCCGTGTGGTGAGAGGAGTCGTTTTTTCTTTACAGGAGTGTTGCAGAAATTCATGCATAGTAAGTGTGAGAAGTAGACTTACTGACGCCATCACAGCATCCTGTTTTAGCGCTTGACCCACCTTGTATTGGCAGGGCTGAATTGAGGACATCTGTGGCCCTACACCCACCCTATGTGGGGACCCGTGCTTGTCCCACCTAAATGGGAGCTGAGCTCTGGTGTAAGTTGAGCTTCACATGCATGGCAGCTGAGCACTCTTGAAAATTTTACCCTTGGTGTAACTGTATTAACCATGTTTCATTCATGTTGCTGCATATGAGAGCTAGGTACAGTATGAATTGTTTGATCTTCACTTTGCATTTGATCAGTCACGTTGATTAGTAGTTGACCAGCCTTATTACTGGAGATGCAGCATGACCTAGTGGCTAGGAAGCTGCACTGGGAGATGGGAGAGCTGGATTTTATTCCTGAGTCTGCTGTAGACCTGCTGTGTGAGCTTTAGCAAGTGCAACCCCCCTCTCCATGCATTTATTTCCCCTCCCACCTTTTGCACATCTTATCTATTTAGGGATGGGAGGGATAGTTCAGTGGTTTGAGCATTGGCCTGCTAAACCCAGGGTTGTGAGTTCAATCCTTGAGGGGGCCATTTAGGGATCTGGGCAAAAAATTGGGGATTGGTCCTGCTTTGAGCAGGGGGTTGGACTAGATGACCTCCTTCCAACCCTGAGATTCTATCTAGATTGTAAGCTCCTTGAGGTTTTTTGTTGGTTGGTTGGTTGGGTTTTTTGTTTGTTTGTTTTTTGAGACCGAAAAAGCTCTGATCTCTGTTGAACCTTCTAGGGGCTACTGTAATGCTGCTAATAATTGTTAACTTTAATAGCGGTCATCAAAATAGTTCCATAGTGGAGGATGGTAATATTTGTGGTTTGAAAAGCATGTTTGTTAATGTAATTCTAGCAGGCTGAAGTTCATATCGTGATCCACAGGACTGGTACAGCAAGGGAAGTGACAATGGAAACTTCCCTACACTATCCCATGATTGGTTTTCGCCATGACCTGGATCTAGGAGTTCTTGAGATTGAGTGGCTGTTCGTTTCTTTCAGCTGAGACTTAGTGATAACGGTGGTGGTTTTTGTGTTGTGGGCAGCAATCTACCATATGTAGGACCAACGCTGAATATTTGTAACGTCTCGCCAGTTAAAACTAAACTGAACACACCAGATAAACTGAACCAAATCACCTTCCTTAGAAGTTTTTAAGGTCAGGCTTGACAAAGCCCTGGCTGGGATGATTTAATTGGGGATGGGTCCTGCTTTTGAGCAGGGGGTTGGACTAGATGACCTCCTGAGGTCCCTTCCAACCCTGATATTCTATGATTCTATGAAATGCATTTTGTAGAACATTAGCGTCGTGCGCCTCATTCACTGAGTTCACTTATTAATTTACAAAACTCACAACAACCTCAATTTTGAAGTGTGATTTTTTTCTCGGGCATCTAATTTGAGGCACATTAAAGGCTTTCATTATTAGAGATTGGGTGCTTGGCACCTTTAAGGTGTCTGAAGTTGGGCACCCAAAATTGAGACTCACTTTTGGAAGTTTAGGCCAGTGGGTCTCCCAGCATTTGTGTGAATGTTCAGCAGTCTTCTGTTTTGCAGCATTGGTGGAGTAAAACAACCTATGCTGACATCATCTATATCTTGTTAAATTGGTAGAGTAGATGACATTTATCATTGCTTCTTCTAATCATACCGTCTGGGGTGGTGTGAAAGTTAGGAAGCCACAATAGTTTTAGATTAATTATCTTCATCTTGGCACAAGTAGAGGTTGAGTGGTGCCCTTGCTCCATTTACACAAATGCATTAGCAGAGAATATGGAGACATGAACCTTTAGAGAACCAACAAGACCATTAGCAGGAGTTGACTGCGTTGATGCAGCTGTGCTATCCATTTAGCATTAATCTTTGCAGTTGTGCCTGAGTGTAGATTATTTAGATTGTTCCCGCACTGTGCAATGTGGGATGGAGTGAGAGAGACAGGAGTGAGAGAGACAAGATTCCCCACTTAATATGGCTCTTCATCAAAGAGTCCTGGGTGATGCCGCTTGTCAAAGTTCCAAGATGCACTTGGAATCTGTTGTCAGGCTGCAAACAACTGAGTTAGAAACAACAAATGGTTTCTGAGAACACATTGGTCAAGTGATGAGATGGGGGACTAAGACTTAGGGAGTGGCTAGCTTGAGTAGGATGGGGTGAGAGGGAACTTCCGGTCTGTGTGGGGAATTAAACGTAACTCCTCTTAATGTTAACGAGAGTCAGCGTTAAAACTACACCTGCTGTATTTAAACTGTATCCTGGGGAGAACAGGATGGGATATAACATACTTTCCATGAGTTTGGATTCAGAGTCATCTGATGCCCTAGCAGTTCCTCTGCCAAATACTTTGCAAAGTATGTCCAGCACACATCCATTTCGTTGGTTCCTTCTGTGATTAAAATAACAAAAGGAATCCCCAAACTACATATGAAATCAGCATGTGAATACTGTGCAAAGGCCAGCTCAAGGTTATGGATCTGGAATTTGTGGGGAAGAATATTCTGAAGCCAACACTCTCGTGTTATAAAAGAAGATGCGTGGGGGTGAGGGGAAACATGCACTGAATGGGAAACTGACACAACAGACACAACATAAAACCCTGTACATTGTGCTACCTGTACAATTTTATATACAGGGAAGTGTGAAATCAGGGGTGTTGTAAATGAAATTAAGAGCCTGTTGTTTGAATTTTATTTGAAAAATTGTTGCCAGGTAATTGGGAGGCAAACTAATATTGACTTCTTGAGACTATTATGGCAAACCAATGTTTCTGCCATATAGTGCTGCAGTCAGATAAAAGTTATTCTCCAGTGTTTTTTTGAAGCATAGTGTAGTGTCTACTATAATATATAACTGCCATAGTCCAACTAAATCACACTTTTTCTAGAAAAGATGTTCCTCTTGAGGTGTTGCATAGTCTATTTTGCACTTGTAAAACCATATTTCCTTCTCAAAATCATCCACTTTGAATCAAATTCCAAGACCAGAAGCAGTTAGCATCTGGTTCTTTCATGTGCAGGGTAAAATGACAGCTAACTTTACCTTGAGCCCAAGTACACAATTCTTTCTTGTTGGCTAAAACTCTCTTGTTGGCTTTTTGCTGAATGAATGTAGGATCAGACCCCTTATAAAAGTTCACAAGAATTATTCCTGTTCATGTGTACTTGTACGCTATGGACAAACTTTAAAAAAAGGCAGCCTGAAGGTTAGTGCCATGGGGCAGCGCCCTGGATGGGGTGTTAGGGCTCAGCCCGTGACTGTCATACGAAGGCCCCATCTGGGGGTAACTGACTTTCCCAGGTGGTTGATTAGTAAATGAGCATCTGGACCTAATAAAGGCTCCCCAAGCTCAGTTAGTGGGGAACTCCTAGGCAGGATGATCCTGTGGAGAGGAGCTCCCAGGAGACGTCTTAGCCAGAGGTCTGAGCTGGGAGCCTAGAGGGTGAGCTCTCTGGGGAACCCATCAGAATGGGGAGTGTGTAAGATGAGAGCCTCCTAAATGGCGGGCAGCAGTTGGCAGATATCCAAGCAGGGCCAGATTTCCAATTAGGCACAGTAGGCCTTACCTCTCTAAAACGGTGTGCAACATGAAAGACAGCTGTAGGCAAGGGTGGGGAGTACTGAAGATGCTGTACCTAGGTGTGTGTAAATCTAGCCCTGTATCCAAGAGTGTCTGGTTTCAGCGATGGGTCCCCCAGTCACTGACAAGGACTGGCAAGCCTGGCAAGGATCACCCGCTGTCCCTGGAGTAGAGTCACAGAGGAAGGACCTCCCTAGACCCCTGAGAAGGATCCTACTATGGCAGAGGCAAGAGGTCTACCAGCAGGGGCAGAGAGCACTACCGAGACACCCCCGGGGAAGAGTGTGGTTAGAGGCGAGCACTGGACTCAGATGGGAGACAGATGGGCTAAGATCGACCTGCTGCGATGTTAGGGCGAAGGCTTGGTTCATGTTCTGCATTGGCTTTTCTGTTACGAAATGGGACCGACTGTAAAGGAGTGTTCTTTAGCATCTAGCAATCTGTCTGGACTTGGTGAAACCCTGGGTGAGGAAAAAGTCAAGTAAGGGCTCACCTGCAACACCACATCCGCCTACAAGGGGGCGTGCCCAGTCAGCCATGAACCATGACATATAGGCTGGGGAGGGGTAGCTCAGTGGTTTGAGCATTGGCCTGCTAAACCCAGGGTTGTGAGTTCAATCCTTGAGGGGGCGATTTATGGATCTGGGGCAAAAATTGGGGATTGGTCCTGCTTTGAGCAGGGGGTGGGACTAGATGACCTCCTGAGGTCCCTTCCCACCCTGATAGTCTGTGAGGCTAAGTCCACACTTAGGTTCCTAGATAAATTTGCCTGATTTTCAAAAGTGCTGAGCATCTTCAGCTATGACTGACTGCTCTTTAGCCTTTCTGTACATCTAACCAAGTAAGCCAGAGTCCTAGGCTAATTGCAAGACCCACCTTTCACAGGGCCAAAGGAGCAGAAGCATATGAAGAGTTGGATTGAAATCCTGGCTTTGCTAAAGTCAAGGACACAACTCCCATTGGCTTCAGTCGGGCCAGGATTTCACCAGTGCCACCTTATATAGCTCCATTAACTGACCAAGATTCAACATTGTTGCTATCATTTTATTCAGTGGGGTCCTCATTTGTGGACGGATATCCCTATTCAGAATAAGGCTCATTGGGCATCATTTCAAAGGCAAAGAGCCTCTAGTTCCTGGATATGTCTCACTCCAGTGGTGAAATCTGGACCCAGGGAAGTCAGTGGGGCCAGAATTCCACTTTTGGTTGATAGTTCTGAACCCATGGTCCTTGGACCCAGTGGTGGATTAGCTACAGGGCCTGTGCCCCTGGCCAACTCGGGCCTCCTGGAGTCCCGGATGGGCTGGGGAAGCCCTCGCATCCTGACCCAACTTCCAGACAGCAGCAGCGAGGGGAACCCCCGCGCCCCCGATCCTGTTCCCTGGTGGTCGGGCAGGGGAAATCCCCCGCACACCCAACCCTGCTCCCCACCAGTGGGTGGGGGAAGCCCCCCATTCCTCCAGACCCTGACCCTTACAGAAGCCGGCTGGCCACAGGGGAAGCCCCCAGCACTCCCACCGTGTCCCTGGCAGAAGCTGGTGGGCAGCAGGGAAAGCCCCAGCACCGAGACTCCTGCTGCGGCCCTGGGAACGGAGGCGCTCTTGCTATCTGCCGCAGCCTCAGTGCTGGGGAGCTGTCACTCCCGCTGCGGCCAGGGGATGTGGCGGAGGGACAGAGCACTCTCTGGTCTTGGGGCTGCAGTGCGGGGGAGAGGGGGGCCTTGGGTGCGACTGGGGCGGGGCTAAGGGGAAGGGGCAGAAAAGGGTGGAGCCATGGGCGGGGTCACATGCAGAGGGGCAGAACCACAGGTGGAAGGGGTGGGGACGGGCTCCCCACTTGCTCTGGCTCAGGGCCCCAGGAAACCTTAATCCACGTCTGCTTGGACCATCTCCGGTTTGCAGATCCGACAGTCTGTAGAATGAAATTTCTTGATAAGCACCTAGCAGAGAACTTGGAGTCTGGTAGAGGAGATGACTCAGAAGAA
This sequence comes from Caretta caretta, assembly GCF_965140235.1. Lineage (NCBI taxonomy): Eukaryota > Metazoa > Chordata > Testudines > Cheloniidae > Caretta > Caretta caretta. Next base: position 15,796,993 of record NC_134209.1, read on the forward strand.
ATCTCTTTCCAATGAAATAGTTCATATTATGAAAGATTTAGAGAACTGCTGCTTTTTAGTCCTTGGCAATGACTTCAACTTCATTAACACTGGATTCCATCTTACTGGGACTTAACGGTTTTAATTTGTTTTTGTCATTTTAATATGTGACTCATAAATTAAATAAGTCATTGTCCCCTCCCCTGTACATTATCGAAATGTAACAGATGTGTAAATAAATTAGGAAAGAAAACTGAGGCATAAGAACTTGTTCCTGCACCTCTTGAATGGAACAGCTGATATAAAATGGAAGCAGGCTTGCACCTTAGAACGATATAAATACAAAAATATTTCTGATATGTAAGGTGAGTATGTAGCCCTTTCTTTGCCAGTGTTCTTTTCTTTCTAATCAGCACTGAGAGCTGTCAGTATTTTCCTTAATCTGGGGGAGGTATGCACCATTGTTGCTTTCCTGTAAAAAGACGCGCTGTGTAAATAGTCACATTATAAATGCACATAGTCCTTAATAAACCAGATCTCTATATCCTGGGAACCCTGCGCTCGTTGGTGTATGTTGTGAACATGTGTCAGAAAAGCATTTTCTTCGCTGTGTAATAAAGTCCTCAGAGGCAAGAGTAAATGAGCCTAATTTTTTTCTTCTCTTTTTTTTCTTCTTCCAGAAATGCTGATTTCAGTAATTTGCAAAAAATAGCGTATGGATTTTTAGCAACTGAAGAACAAGATAAGGTAATTATTAGTTCATAGAGTCTCACCTTGTTTGTTAGCTGTTGCAAAGCCTCGGAAGCAGTGGTATAGATAACTGTTCAATGTATCAGACTGTGCAAATCTCTAGCAGCACTGTCATTGCTTATGGTATTAGATAATTTCATTTCACAGGCACAGTCATATTTCTTTATAGTGCTCCTTTCCATAAGAGCAATATGGGAATAAAAGTAACAAAGCAAGATGTGGATGAAATAAAAAGCTGCAGACTATCTCACTGTGGAATGATGCAGCATGCATATGGGTTAAAGAAGTGAAAGAGAAAAACTGCTCATATGCGCCAATGAAAAGGGCTGCACAATCATCTACTTGTGCTTTGTTCACCTGGTATAGCTATTCCGTATACTTGTATAGCTTTGGGCAAGTGTGGAGGTCCCTGGTTCAATCTCCAGCATCAAACAAAATGGTGGTCATCCCGCTTGCATGAGCCGTACTGCTCAGGGCAGCTCCTGAATGAAGGGATTGCAAAGAGTAGAAGGGGAACCCATGTACGTCACTATAGCCTTAATCTCTAGTTTCTTTGCCAAGCTGCTCTGCAAGATTGGGAGGGTTTCCTCACCTGATTGGCTTCCTCACCTTACCTGTGCGAGCTCTGCGGAGGTCAAGTCACCCATGGCTGGCTTCCATTGGATGGGGAAGGCATTCCTCCCTCTTGTGATTCCAAGGCCTGGAACCAGGAGTGCAGACTTCCCTCTGTGCCAGGATGTAGGGGAGGGAATGGGTCCCAAAGTTTGGAAGTATGTGTTATATACCAGGGTACATAGAACATTCTTACAGCATGTGTGTATGAAGGGGATGATGCATTAGTACAGTCTGGTAATTCGATTGGATTTGTACAGTGCTGGGCCCAGTCTTTCACTTAGATTGTTAAACTCATTTGTCAAATTATAGTTTCAAAGTGGGGAGAAATCAGAGATGCCACAGAGTTTAAAGTGAAAGGAAATACATAGATTGTACATGTGGGATGTTTTTAATATAAATAAACAAACTTTAAGAACTAACCCGCCAGAAAATGTAACCAAAATGCAAAGAACCTAAGGAGAGGAAATGTACATGAAGATCAGGAAAGAGCCTGCAGAAACATTTAAGGGATTCTTACGGGATACTATTTCATTGCTCTTTTTTGAAAAATGCAGTGGAGTGATGACTTAAATTCTCTACATCTGCGTTGCTGCATCCTTGATAAATTAGCACAATGCACTTCAATAGTGATGAATAAACAAAGACAGCTCAAATAAATAGACTACAATATTACAAGGATATCTTTTGTTATGTAGGCATGTGCATGCTTTAGAAATGTATATATTTCTTGTCTAGAATTAGATCTAGCTCCTCATTCATCAGGAAAGGCTGGTAGAGGGCAGTGTGCTGTGAGAGAAGTGGAGCCTTTGATCACAGCAGAGCCCTGAATAGTGGGGCTTCCTTGATAAGGGCACCCATAAAGAAGCCAGCTAGTAAACAGATCTGAAAACAGGAGAGTTTGAGAGGGAGTTTGTAAGGGGAGTTTGGGGAAGGGGGTGTGTGGTGGTGTGGTTTTGTTTTGTGTGTGGATTGGTTTTTCTCTTGCCAGGAGTTTAGGTGGGAAAACTATGACAGATACAGAGGCAGCAGTGGTTGTGACCCAAGGAATGGAAGAGACAATGAAGATAACCGGATGTGGAAGCTGTGGGATGTACATTATCCTGGAGCAGGGATCCGAAAATAGCTTTGTTTGTTTGTATGAAGTGCTGACTGATGGAGCTTATGGAAGAGAATATCCGAAATCTGGAGATGCAGGTGGAAACTATGGACTGGAGAACTGTCAGGGGAATGTGGCCAATGGAAGCATGTGTCTGGAAGAACCAGGCAGAGGTCAAGACCGGCTAGTGAAGGAGAAATAGAGCTCAGTTACCGGTTTTTGAGTTGGATAATGAAGGCGTGCAGCAGGTAGTCACAGAGGTGGGAGGGCAAGGAAGAAGAGAAGAGTGGACAGTCTTACAAGAAGAGGGGATGAAGCAATGGAGATAGCCAAAGTTTGGAGCCCCTGGAGGATAGAGGATAACTCTTAGAAGATTGCAAGGAAGAACAAAAAGAGAAGAGGACTTGGAGCCAGAAAGAACAGGAGGAGGAAGGCCAGAGAATCACACAAACACCAGGAAGTGGCAAGTCTACATCACTGGGGACTCCCTACTAAGAAGAACGGAAAGGCCGATCACCAGAGCTGATCTGGATAACAGAAGGGTGTGCTGTCTGCTGGGAGCTAAGATACAGGACGTGGACCTGAGTCTGAAGCAGATCCTAATGATAGCAGGAAGGAATCCAATTATTGCTCTTCACATAGGAACACATGGTACTGCTAGATTCCTGCTGGAAGGCATCAGGGGAGACTGTGCTAGGCTGGGGAAGATGCTTAAGGACTTGGAGCTCCAGGTGATCTTCAGTGGAAATTTACCTGTCCCCAGAGGAGGAGAATGAAGGTGAGACAAAATGATGACGATCAACAGACGGCTAAGGCAGTGGTGCTATCAGGAGGGCTTTGGGATGTTTGACCGCTGGGAGGCATTCACGGTCAGAGGACTGTTCTGGTAGACTTCTGGGATGGAGGTTGGCATAACTGATTAAAAGAAATTTAAACTAGGAGTTCAGGGGAGACAGATAGGAGATCAAGAAAGAGAGGGTGCATCAATGGAGAAAGGAAAAGCAGAGGGTATGAGAACGGACATTAAGAAGAAAGGTAGTGCCAGTACCGATAATGCTAACAGGTAGGACAACCTTGGTTCACGTGATCATGAGCTAGTTCAGTCTAAACTAAATGGAAGGATAAACAAAAATAAGTCTGCAACCAGCGTCTTTGATTTGAAAAGGGCAAACAAAAAATCAGGGAATTAGGGAGTGGATTGAACTGAAGAACTCAAGGATCTGAATGTGGAGGAGGTTTGAAATTACTTTGTCAGAGTTCCTGAAGCCTGCATCCCAAGCAAAGGGGGGGACAGGAGAGGAATTCATCGGGGAGGGTTGCAGACCAGCCTGGATGAGCAAGCATCTGTGACATACCAGGGCACAATCCAGACTACTGAGTAGCTGTGTCACGCCTGCCCTGTAGCTTGGGGATCCCTTTACAATGCCTTGCTGCTCACAAACAGCCTCCAGCATGCAAGTCACTTCCAGCTATGTCTGTGTGTGTGCTGCAGCCAGTCAGCCACACCTTGGCTCTCACCAGCCTTACAGACTGCCACAGGGTGACCCCAGCAAACTCCCAGTCCCACATGTTCCCCCAGAAACATATGTCCTGTACTGCCCAGTCCTCTCCTGGATAGTGCAAATACACTGAGTGTGTTATTACTTTAATGGAACAACATGCACAGAACATGTTATCCCACATGGAGTTAGTTACCAGACACTTTAGCTTGAGCACACTGGATTAGAGAAAACAACTTTATTAGCTAGAGAGAGAGAGAGAGAGATTTTAAGTGAATACAAGTAATGAGGCATAAAAGTCAGAAATGGTTACAAGGAAAACAAAGAGAAAACACTTACTGCTGCCTAACTTAACAGACTACATTAGATTCAAACAAATTTTTCTTACCCCATGCTTTCAGCAGTCTTACTGACCAAATTCTTTAGATCAGGACCCCTCCTCCAGAGTCCAACGGCTGCTTCCCTTGTCTGTTCAGGTGGAGTGAATGTGATGGGGCAAGGAGAGAGAGGGGGTGGTGCCTTGGCGTGTTTCCCCCTGCTTTTTATAGTTTCAGTCCCCCTCTTGAAAAACATTTCCAGCTGGGAGCAAGGCAACAGAACGTCTGTGTGGAAGGAAACTCCATGCTGTTTCTTTGCTAAGATGTAGATTTTTGCCCTGCCCCCTTTTTCCTGCCAAAGAATGACCGCTTAGCAGGTAATGGTCCATCAGCCTTGTTTACACCTGGCTGAGGTGTCTTGAGCTTTATATTCAAGGAACTGGTTTCACCAGTCCCCAGACTTACTTGGAAAACATACTTTTAGTCATGATCTCAGTTTGTTTATAACTTCACATATTATGGTGCTATGTGCACTTTGCCATGATGTTATTGATCCAACATATTAGGATTTTTCAAATGGTACCTTATAAGGCATACTTTGTGAAAAGATTATTTTCATAGTATGTAGGGTGTGAAAACAGGGGCATATTCCATCGTAGCATCTCAAACAGGTTGTTAAGAGAAAGCAGGAATGGAAAATGGGATGGATCAGCAAGGAAGATATCTCTTGGAGGTCAGAAAGTGTAGGGGAGAAGTGAGAACTGCCAAAACCCAAGCAGAGTTGGACCTTTCAAAGGAATTTAAAACCAATAGTAAAAGTTTCTACAGCTATATGAATAAAGAGAACACAAGGAAAGAAGAAGTGGGACCGTTAAGCATTGAGGATGGGGTGGAGAGTAAAGATAATGTAGGCATGTCTCAACACCTAAATTAATACTTTGTCTCAGGTTTTAATATAGGCGATGAAGAAGGTAGAGGTAGTGGCAGGATGGCTAATGGAAATGAGGATATGGAAATTACCAAATCTGACCTGGAAGTCAAACTGAAGCATTTTAAGGGGACCAAATCGGGGGACCTGGATAATCTCCATCCAAGAATATTAAAGGAACCAGCATATGAAATTGCAAGCCCAATAGCAAGAATTTTTAAGAAAAGGCAAAAAAGTAATCCAGGGAGCTACAGGCCTGTTAGTTTGACCTCAGTTGTATAGAAGGTTATGGAACAAATTTTGAAAGAGAAAGTAGTTAGGGACATAGAGGTAAGTGGTAATTGGGATAAAATATAGCATGGTTTGTCGAAAGGTAGATCATACCAGACCAACTTCATCTTTTTTTGAGAAGAATAACTAATATTTGTAGACAATAGAAATGCAGTAGATCTAATCTACCTGGATTTCAATAAGGCATTTGATACATTTCCACATAGGGAATTATTAGCTAATTTAGAAGGTGAGGATTAATATGAGAATTGAAAGGTGGATAAGGAACTGGTTAAAGGGGAGACTACAACGGGTCACACTGAAAGGAGAACTGTCAGGCTGCAGGGAGGTTACTAGTGGAGTTCCTCAGGGATCAGTCTTGGGACCAGTCATCATTTTCAGTACTTACTTTGGCACAGTAAGTGGGAGTATGCTAATAAAATCTGTGGTGACACAAAGTTGGGAGGTGTTGACAATATGGAGGAGGACTGGAATGTCAATACAAGAAGATCTTGACGACCTTGAAAACTGGAGTAATAGAAATGGGATGAAATGTAACAGTGCAAGGTCATGCACTTAATGGCTAACAAGAATTTTTGCCAAAACCTGGGGATGTATCAGTTGGAAGTGACAGAGGAAGAGAAGAATCTGGGTGTATTGGTTGATCACAGGACGACTATGAGCCGCCGATGTGATATGGCCATGAAACAGGCTAATGCAATCCTTGGATACATCAGGCAAGCTATTTATAATTGAGACAGGGAAGTGTTAGTACCATTATACAAGGAACTGGTGAGACCTCATCTAGAATATTGTGTGCAATTTTCATCTTCCGTGTTTAAGAAAGATTAATTCCAACTAGAACAGGTGCAGAGAAGAGCTACTAGGATGATCAGAGGAATGGAAAACCTCCCTTAAGAGAGAAGACTCAAAGAGCTTGGCTTGTTTAGCCTAACCAAATGAAGGCTGAGGGGAGATATGATCGTTCTCTATACATATACCAGAGGGATGAATACCAGGGAGGGAGATTAGTTATTTAAGCTAGGGACCAATGTGGACACAGGCACAAATGGATATAAACTGGCCATCAACAAGTTTAGGATTGAAATTATATGAAGGTTTGGAAGAGCCTTCCAAGGGAAGAAGTGGGGGCAAACAACCTAATTGGCTTCAACACTGAGCTTGATAAATTTATGGAGGGGGTGGTATGAAGAAACTGCCTACAATGGCATGTGACCCATCTGTGACTGCTTGTAGCAAATATCGAGGGACGTGATCGTTCCCCTCTATTCGACATTGGTGAGGCCTCATCTGGAGTACTGTGTCCAGTTTTGGGCCCCACACTGCAAGAAGGATGTGGATAAATTGGAGAGAGTCCAGCGAAGGGCAACAAAAATGATTAGGGGTCTGGAACACATGAGTTATGAGGAGAGGCTGAGGGAGCTGGGATTGTTTAGCCTGCAGAAGAGAAGAATGAGGGGGGGATTTGATAGCTGCTTTCAACTACCTGAAAGGGGGTTCCAAAGAGGATGGCTCTAGACTGTTCTCAATGGTAGCTGATGACAGAACGAGGAGTAATGGTCTCAAGCTGCAGTGGGGGAGGTTTAGATTGGATATTAGGAAAAACTTTTTCACTAGGAGGGTGGTGAAACACTGGAATGCGTTACCTAGGGAGGTGGTGGAATCTCCTTCCTTAGAGGTTTTTAAGGTCAGGCTTGACAAAGCCCTGGCTGGGATGATTTAACTGGGGATTGGTCCTGCTTCGAGCAGGGGGTGGGACTAGACCTTCCGGGGTCCCTTCCAACCCGGATATTCTGTGATTCTATGATCTCCAATAGCTGGTGGTAGGACACTAGATGGGGAGGGTTCTGAATTACTGCAGATAATTCTTTCTTATATGTCTTGCTGGTGGGGCTTGTGGTCAGGGTCCATCTGATCACCATATTTGGATCAGGATGGATTTTTTTCCCCGAGGTCAGATTGGCTGAGAACCTGAGGGTGGGTGGGGAGGGGGGTTGCCTTCCTCTGCAGCATGGGTCACAGGTCGCTTGCAGGTTTAAACTAGAGTAAATGGTGGATTGTCTGTAACTTGAAGTCTTTAAATCATGATTTGAGGACTTCAGTAACTCAGCCAGAGGTTAGGGGTCTATTACAGGAGTGGGTGGGTGAGGTTCTGTGGCCTGCAATGTGTGGGAGGTCAGACTAAGGCCAGAAGTGACCATCATGATCATCTAAAATCTGAGTCTATGACACAAATGGCTGATTCAGGTCCTGTGATTGGCTTTTATAGTGCTGTACAGTGTTTGCCATTTAATATCAAATATATACCTGGCAAGAAAACATGCAGGGAAAATGTACAGACCAAATGTTTAGCCTCCAGAAGGTGTTTAAATATAACTGTATTGATCTTTTCACAGAAATATGACCCTCTGTAGTTTCTGCTCTTACAGATTTCTATTGTCTTGGTAATAATGATGGGTGAAATTCTTTTAGCAAGTAATTGCATTAGGAATTATAATGCTGTTTAAAGCTTCATGAGAACTTCTGTCTTTGAGATCTCCCTGTCATCCAGCCTAGCTTGCTTTTTTCTCTCCACCCGAGATGATAATTTGGAGACTAGTTATCTGTAAATGGTAATTGGGGATAGTTGTCTATTAGGGGTTGAACACTCACTGTTCTGAGTGCATGCTGTATCATGCATGTCAAAAAGGGAGAATCACAATCTGATTTTTCTAAAATCGTGTAAGCCCTGAAGTTTTAAAAAAGGGAACAATAGAAAGGTATTAATGGCTCCTGTAGAATTATATTCTAGATACCCTGCAGGTTACAATAACGTGCTGTGTGTTGGCAAAGAGAGAGATTATGCTGCACTATTGTATTTTACTTGACATTTTGATTACTTGGTGCTCCTTTATAGGAAAGTGAAATATTTGTCCCTGTAACGATGCTGGCTTTGGTGGGACACAGCTGAGAGTGCCAGTTCAGGACAAATTGCTTAAAGCAGGGCAGTTACAGTCCAAGGTTGGGGTTTTTGTACCTCTAAGGCAAGCCAAACCAGTAAGACAGAGAGGACTTGGGTTTTACCCCACTGGCTAACCACAAGTCACACAAGCAATTCTCTTAGATGCTCCAGTTTCCCAGTATCACCACCAGTGCCACTCGTTATGGGGACAAATGGTTATGAAAACCAATACTCCAGTAAAAGAGAAAAAGATTCTCTTGATCCCAAAGGACGAAGCCCCAGACCCAGGTCAATATACAAATCAGATCTTACCCACAAATCACGCTGTTGCCAGTCCTTCAGAATCTAAAATCTAAAGGTTTATTCATAAAAGCGAAAAGATATAGACGAGAGCTAGAATTGGTTAAATGGAATCAATTACATATAGTGCTGGCAAAGTTCTTGGTTCAGGCTTGTAGCAGTGGTGGAATAAACTGCAGGTTCAAATCAAATCTCTAGGTACATCCACAGCTGGGATGGGTCATCAGTCCTTTGTGTAGAGCTTCTGTTTGTAGCAAAGTCCCTCCAGAGGTAAGAAGCAGGATTGAAGACAAGATGGAGGAGCTGCAGCAGTCTTTTATAGTCTTTTGTCATGTGGTGTCTCTTTCTTTGTTCCAAAGACAAGCATTGGGGCACATAGCAGCAGAAACCTTAGAATTCTGTCCATAGACAGGTCCCTGCATACCTTGTTGAGTCACAAAGTGTGACTGCCTTCTCTCAATGGCTCAGTTGTATATCTGATGGTCCTTAATGGGACATCAAGCAAGCTAGGCAGAGCTGACACCAACTTGTCTGGGGTGTCACCCAGAAGCATAGCATAAGTTTGAAATACAGACAGTATAGAGCTAATATTCATAACTTCAACTACAAAAATGATACACGTAGACAGATAGGATAACCATAACCTTGTCTTAGACACCCTATTTGACCCCCTTTATACAAGATTTGGTGCAACTACAGGACTTTGGTTGCAACAGTGATCTATACGGTCCCAGTTCCTGTCAATAATGTCACAGTCCCTAACTTAGCTGAGAAATTTAAATTAATGTCAGTGAAACCATTCATTTTTATTTATTATGTTTTTGGATATTATGTTTTTGGAATGCTTACAGTTGTTGTAAATCAGATTTTAAACTCTATTGCTGTTTTCAGATAAATAAGAAACTAAAAAATGCCCCCAAAATACGGCATGGCTAAATGCTTTCCAAGGACTTGGAAAGACTCTATGCTTTAATGGGATGTGACTGTAGATCCTCAAACATCTGAATTATTCCCATTGGTTTTCTGAAATGCTGTAGACACTATTGATATAGAATTTAAGCAGGACCAGCACAGTATTGTAAGTAAATAAGTCTATGCATGGTGCAAACAAATAGTAATTTATTGTCATATTTGTCTGTTTGATGCATATGTAACATTTATTAGCCTCTCTCATTCTTTCTGAGATCAGGCAGTAAGTAGTCAGCAGTTCATGTTAGCTGTGGAAGGGTTTCTGGCTAGTCGTTTGGCTGGATAAACTACAGGCTGTACATACAGTAACTTTGCATACAGTAGCTACTAGGTTTAACAGGGCTTTTCACATTTTGTGCAATATGGCACGAGATACCGGCAGCTCTGGTTGAAGTATGTTTTGTATATTTACATTGTTCTCCATCAGGTTGAGCAAATCCCAACTGCTGTACATGAGTTCTTCCAGGGTAGTTTTTTCTGCAGCTGTCATGATGGACCACTTGGGCTGAACCCCCACCCATATAAAATAGCAGTCTTACTCTTGAGGCTTCATACATCTGGCATAAGGGTCCCTTATAACCTCAGAAACCAGGGTTACTCAGAGATACTGAATTCAAGAAACCCAGCTATGTTTTATTCTCTGCATGACCAGGCCAAAGTAAGAGTTTCCAGGGCTCAAGGGCATTAATACCACTCCCATCTCATTTTGTATTCAGTGCCTTTTTTTAACTGGTTGGCCATGACATTAAGATTTCTAATTAATTTAGAAACCACAGGCAGTTGAAGAGAGTGAACAATGTAATAACTGGGCCATCGGGCAGAGTAAAAGCACATCAATTATTCAGGCAGTCTTTCCTGCTCATTCCATTCCTGGAGATGTGCTTGCTGTCAGTGTGTGTCAGCCATCCAGCAAATGCCCTTCAGAATCTACATGCATAAACACTGGCCTTTTGAAATCTGCATGAAGATAACTTTAGCATTTGGAACGATAGCTGCCAGTGAAATGAGGAAAACGTGAACTGTCTGGCTACTGCTAGTGCCTTAAACAACATTTTGAGTTTCCAGTCAAAACTGACTGTATAGCAGGAACCTCTGGAAGGAATAACTAACTTCTCAAAGAGGTTAGCCATGTCCTAATCATTGGAAAGTAATTGAACAGTATTACTCTAAAACGCTATGCATGTTTGAATGTATTTTTCTCTGAACAGATGAAGACCAATATCTTTTAGAAAATATTCAGCCTCTCTTCTTGTTTCTCTGAAATCCCCTAAGTGCACAGTACATGGATTCCACAGATAGTTCCCTGGGAAATTACCTTGACTGGAACAGACACAACTACTGTATTCAGATGACTATTAGTAAGTAGAGCAGTTTTCCCACCAAATGCATACCTTTCTGCTTTTTCCCAGTCACTGCCATCGTTTTAAGCAGAATGTTACCCCATGTGATTCAGCTTAGAAGCGTGAAAGTTTGAAAACTAAGATGCTTTTCTTCCCGTAACTTAATAGATTTTAAGAGAGCATTATGATCATCTACTGACCTCTAGCATTGCACAGACCAGAGAATTCTACCAGTGATTCCTGCATCCTGCCTGATAGCTTGTGGCTGGGCTAGAACATGACTTTTAGAAACACAAACATTCTTGATGCAAAGATTTCGAATAATGGATAATCCACCCGAGTGGTGAAATGGAACTGCAAATACGGGGCCAGTCCTCCTGAAATGAAGTTTTGACACTGACTGCATTGGCAGTGAGAGGTTCTGTTCTGAACTACAGCTGGCATTGTCCTGTCGAAGCCTGTTGTTGGGGGCAGCCATATTGCTTTTAAAAAGTGAGGTGGTTCATGACAGAAGCAGTACTGTATTGATGTTACTAATGATATAACTTGTTGGCAAAATGACCACTTCCAGCTGCAGGTTTGGACATGCTAGTTGTAATTAATAGTGGAAATTTAATTCTCTGATCTATGTGACCATTTAAGAATCAATTCTTCCCACGGAAACTCTTTCAAACCTGTCTGACTGTTTGCCTGAGCAAAACAGATAAAATAGTTTTGCCAAATAGACTTGGTTGTAACTTAAACGCTTGAAATGATATTAGACATCCTTTCTCCATTAGCATTGCACGTTGATCCTGACCATATACCAGTTGAGCCTAACACAGGCTCAGTGTTCATTAAAATAAAGGAACTAAACTCTGTCGACAAATGCTTTGGCTAAATGGTGCCTTCAGTGTACCGAGAACAAGAATGCAATTAGCTGAAATGTATGTTTACAAAATTTTAATTCCTAGGGAGTATCTTCTCAAATTGCCTGTTACAGTTGTTTGGCTGGCGTGCTTTCCAAGGATTGTAATTTGACAGATTTTGTAAAGCTTGGTTGTAACACATGTACAATGGAGTGTTTAACTGATCTATTATATATCTAAATAAAACTAAAGAATATCAACTCTGTAGACAGACTGTGTGGCTACATGCCCCTTCACTGTCTCCAAAAGTAAATGCACGAACCTTTTGACTTGTAAAATTATTCCAACAACAGCTTTAAGGATTAATTTTTCTAATTTCCCTCACATCACAATTCTTACTGGATTTGATCTTCAGTCCTTAAAGGATGATCCAGAACATCAGGTGTCTTAGTCTCACAGTGCCAAAGTCCTTGCAAGGAATGGATTTGTGTTTTGCACACAACGGTAGTGCAGAGGCCTGTATTGTTTGCTGTAATTGGAAACAGGAGGCCTTACTGGACTAGAAAGTCTAAAGTTTAGGACTGCATTTTCAAAACCATCTGAGTTACTTAAGAGCACAGATCCCATTGAAAGTAAATGGGACTACTTGTGCTTCTAAGCCACTTAGGTGCTTTTGCAAGCTCCACTCTTTGGCTATGTTTTCTAAAGTGACTGGTGATTCTGGATGTCTTGTTTTTGTGGGTGTCCAGCTTGACACACCATAAAGGAACTGGATTTTGCAGAAGGTGGGTGCTTAGCATTTCTAAAAATCAGATGCCTTTAAGGTGTCTCAAATTGGGCAGCCAAAATGAGAGGCATCCAGAATCACTGTCCACTTTTGGAAGTGTAGACCTTAACTCATCCTTTTCATGACTCAGTATTTTAAAGACTGTATACTCAATATGCTGTTGTCATAAGTGACACTCAAGGTAACTAGAACTGCTTCCCCACACACCCCTTCAATTTGTTTACCGTGGTCATTTGACAGCACTCTGTAGAAAGTCCATTGTACTTCTGTGTGGATGGGCAATTCCACTAGCATAATAATGAGATCACACTCCTGCATTATTCTGGGTGGAGCTGCAGAGCTTTCAGAGTTGGGCTGAGCCTGACACTCCCTAAGTGAGATTAATACACTTATTTCTAAATAGTAAATTGATAGATTGCAGAGAGGCTGGCGGTGGTGGGGGAATTCCCTCTTTCCCCAGAGCCCTACATGGAGGCAGGGAGAATCATATGCTTTGCTAAGCATCCGAGACTCTTGTAGGAATCAGGGAGGGGAATAGCAAAGAGGTTGGAAAGATGTCCCTCTTCCTAAGACCCAAAGTACAGAATTAGGGAGGGGCTCATTCATCACAGGGACCAGCAAGATACCAGAGCCTGAAGGAAAGGACATGTGGGATACAACTGGGTCACTGGGCTCTTCCCTGAGTTTTGGAACTGTCAGGGGTTGGAAGCTATCCCAAGGGAAGCATCAGAGCATAAGTTGCTCCGTGAAGATGAACAGTTTTCTAAAAGCATTGCAGCTGCTGCATTTCACCTGGAGTCGTTGTACCTACTTGCTGGGGCAGTGCACCTCTGCACAATCTCCAGGAACAGACCACTGATTGAAAAGGCACAAGCTGGTCCCACAGGTTTATTCAGTGCTTAGACCTAGATTCTCAAAGGTATTCATAGAATCATAGAATATCAGGGTTGGAAGGGACCTCAGGAGGTCATCTAGTCCAACCCCCTGCTCAAAGCAGGACCAATCCCCAACTAAATCATCCCAGCCAGGGCTTTGTCAAGCCTGACCTTAAGAACTTCTAAGGAAGGAGATTCCTCCACCTCCCTAGGTAATGCATTCCAGTGTTTCACCACCCTCTTAGTGAAAAAGTTTTTCCTAATATCCAACCTAAACCCCCCCGACTGCAACTTGAGACCATTACTCCTCATTCTGTCATCTGCTACCACTGAGAACAGTCTAGATCCATCCCCTTTGGAACCCCCCTTCAGGTAGTTGAAAGCAGCTATCAAATCCCCCCTCATTCCTTTCTTCCGCAGACTAAACAATCCCTGTTCTCTCAGCCTCTCCTCATAAGTCACGTGTTCCAGTCCCCTAATCATTTTTGTTGCCCTCTGCTGGACGTTTTCCAATTTTTCCATCTCCTTCTTGTAGTGTGGGGCCCAAAACTGGACACAATACTCCAGGTGAGGCCTCACCAATGTCAGGGTATTACAGTAGAACCTCGGAGGTACGAACATCAGAGTTACGAATTGACCGGTCAATCACACACCTATTTGGAACTGGAAGTACACAATCAGGCAGCAGCAGAGACAGGGGAAGAAGAAAAAAAAATACAGTACAGTACTATGTTAAACGTACACTACTAAAAAAAAAGGGAAAGTTTAAAAAACTAATTTGACATAGTAAGGAAACTTTCTGTGCTTGTTTCATTTAAATTAAGATGGTTAAAAACAGCATTTTTCTTCTGCATAGTAAAGTTTCAAAGCTGTATTAAGTCAGTGTTCGGTTGTAAACTTTTGAAAGAATACCCATAACGTTTTGAACAGATTTATGAACAAACCTCCATTCCCATCGTGTTTGTAACTCTGAGGTTCTACTGTAACTTGGAAGTTAGGAAATCTTTTTATCTCACAAGTCTGTCATGTAGTTGAAAGATTATAGTTAGGCCAGAGAGAAGAGGGAAAATAACAGATAAGAAAATGTTGTAGGCAAAACTAAAATAGTTCATGTTGCTTTTAATTTTCATGGTTCTGAATATTGATTTTGATCTCACCCTGTAAGCGTAGAGTTTGTGGTGTGGAAAGGATAAGGCATTTTGAGTGTGCATCGATAACAACAAAATGGCACATATTAACTTCAAGCTTTACTAAAATGTTACTTTGTGTGCTCAGAAGCATTGTGTCAGTATTTATCAGCTCATTTTCTTCTTACTGTATGCTAGAGCACAGATTTCTTCGCAGCTATTTTTTGTGGCTTCCATTCAGATGAATAGTGTGTTTTGGGCTTATTGGGGAAGTAAGCATTTCATGGGCTTGAATGTCTGGTGGCAAACATTAAATAGTTACCAGAATAATATAATTTGCTTCCTACTTACTGATTGCAGGATATAAATGGAATAACTGTTTATAATCTGTTTGGCAATAGCTTATAGACATAGAATCATAGAATATCAGGGTTGGAAGGGACCTCAGGAGATCATCTAGTCCAACCCCCTGCTCAAAGCAGGACCAATCCCCAATTTTTACCCCAGATCCCTAAATGGCCCCCTCAAGGATTGAACTCACAACCCTGGGTTTAGCAGGCCAATGCTCAAACCACTGAGCTATCCCTCCCCCCATGTTGAATGATGGAGAATGGGCTAATAAAGACCAAGCTCTTGATGGAGTTTGGGCTACAATTTATCAGACCCACAGCAATTGGAATAACATGTGGCTTTGGTTGTCTGATTCAATGATTCTCAGTATTTTGGATACCAGGAACTGGTTTGCTGCCTTCCTAAATTGTGTCAGGGAGATCTCAGAGACCAGCGTCGGTCTACGGACTGGTAGTTGAGAAACACTGCTCTAATTCACATAATGGCAGGAGGTGTGAGGCTCCACAGCAGTGCTGCAATGTAATGTCGAAGTGGAAAATGCATGGAATGTAATAGCAGTGTAAAAGATGGTTGAAAGTACAGTGCTGTTGTTGCATGTGCTGGAGTCCATACTTATTGGGCCATATTCAGCTCCTGGAGCCAGCATGTTTAGTTGGCAGGGCACTGGACTGAGTTTCAGGAGACCTGGGTTCTGTTCCTGACTCTGCCACTGATGTGCTGTGTGACCCTGGGCAAGTCACTTCACCTCTCTGTCTGTTTCGCCTCACACCTTTTGTCTATCTTGTCCACTTCAGTGCTTTGGAGCAGGGACTGTCTCCTACTTTCTGTTTCTACAGTGCCTATCACAGTGGGGTCCCAATATCAGGTGATGCCCCAAGGGGCTACTGTATGACAGATAATAATAAAGTATTAATTCCCAACAGTTTAGCTGGGGCGGGGGGAGGTTTGGCAGAGATGGTTCAGTTATGGACCAACTCTCTCAGCCGTTACAAAGGTCCCACTTGGGTCTTTTGATCACCTCATGGAGGGTCCTCTTGGTGTGTGGATCTCATTTCCCCCTCTGCACTTGGAAAGCAGGGGCAACCTGTTCCCCAGCAACATTTTCCCTTTCCTGGGACACTGCAGAGGGTGCTCCCTGAGTCCAGGAGTTCATGTCGGGGAGAGATGGACTAATGGAAGAGTGAGTGAACTGGGGTGGTTCCAGGCAGGACACATGGGGCTTGGTTTTTAAAGGTCTTTAGGTGTCTAAAGATGCAGATAATGTCCTGTTTTCCTTCTTTCTCTGTCCCACAAGTTCACATCCAGGTGAGACTTCCCTAGAAAGCTAATACAGCGAGCCTTTTTGCTCCCTACCAGATCCCTCAGTACAAGACACCTCTTAGGATAGCCACCGGGTTTGTGAGTCTGACCCTTGATTTTTCTCACAGGGGGAGACAAACCCTATCTCCCTAATAGAAGGCGGAGGGAATGCCATAAGAGGACCCTGACACCGGCCCTGATTCAGCAACGTACTTGACTTCACTGGGACCTAAAGGTTTTCTTAAGTGCTCTGCTAGATCTGGGTTATCGGTGTGTTAATGCTGAGAGGTATGATCAGAACCTCCCTTTTCACACACTGCTTGTCCAGGCAAACAACCAGTGTCCCATTAGGAATTTCCTGGGTGAGGGACCGTGTAAAAACTCCGTAAGATCTTTGGGATTTGATCCCAGTTCAACATTTTTTAAAACATTCCTTTTTTATTTTAAATATTGAAAATGACCAATGCTTTCTGTTCTAACTTGCAAGTAGTCTTCTGGGAATATGTAGATCACACATAGTTCACGTTCCCCAGACAATACGTGGGTCTTTCTCCCATGACAGGTAATTGCATTATTATGAGGATGGCCCTATAAATGAATAAGGTGCATTTATTTGGGATGTAAGAAGATTTCTCCTGAGGGGGTGGAAATCCTCCCTTGTCTTAGATTTTACTTAAATCTTTGCCCTCCCCTGCCCCCCAAGTGTGAAAATTGTTCTTGAAAGAGAAGATACCTGATCAGATCAAGATACAAAACTATAACTGAAGACAAGAAAGGACCTATGTTCTTACGTTTGTGTTCTGATTGAAATAAAAGGGGGTGGAATTCTCAGTGTGGGTGGCTTGAGGTTTAGTTTTCCACATGGCATGCAATATTCATTAGGAAACGCCATGGCTGACTGGGTCACCTACAGTCACTTGGCAGGAAGGCTAGGTGAGTGGAAGTGCAACATTTCCCTATATTCCCATTCCCATCTCTGCCTGCAGCCAAGGGCTCAATTGTGGCTTTGCCGCAAGGAAGGGCAGCAATTTGTCGTCCTGCCCCAGCCCTGGGGGATGTATTGTGACTCAGTCTGGTTCCTGGTTCCCTGCCTTATTCTGGGGTGAGGTGATGGAGGGGGATTTATCTTTTCCAGCCCTACGGCTGGCCCAGTTACTTCCCTCCGTGTGTCAACTCAGCTGCTCTGGCTGATGCATGGAGCTGGGGGACAGCTCCCCGACCCTGTTGGCCTACTTCCCACCCACACGCAGATGTTAAATCTTCTCTTGCCCCCTGTGGCCCAGGTAGTCTGTGCAAGGGAGTTAGGGGGTGCTTTATCTCTCCTGAGTCCTCTTCGTGGGTGCAGAACACCATTCACAGCTGAGCCTTAAGGTCTCAGAATGTAGCTATTTGATTAAAGTATAAATCAGAAAGTCTTAAAACTGTGTGTCCTTCCTTGCAAACTAAATTGAAGGGTTTAAATGCACTCAGTTTGGCTTAGTCATTTCCCTGCGGTTTATGACTGTACTTTTATATTTAGGCTGTGTACTTTGTGAAACAAACTGAATTGACCTGATGATTTGTTTCACAGAAGTTGTATGGCCTGAGGATGAAGTTTGAAGGGTCTAGTACAGTGTAGAAATGGCAGTGCCTGTAGAACTGCAAGGGCCTGCTCCTGCTCCCATCAAAGTCAATAGAAAGACTGAATTGATTAAAGGCGCGTATATGCTGCCCTTGCAGTTTGTACTACGGGAGAGTGAACAGTAATGCCCACCAAAGCGCTACAGTGTAACTCCCCTGTGTGGATGCCGGGGGCACGAAGTAAAAGGTTCCCACTTTGCATTAATGTCGTCCTGTTTGAAGGGAACTACGTGAATACGAACTTAATAATCTTTTTGTTCATGCCACAGCGTCCCCATCTGACAGGTACGGTGCAGCACCGCGGGCGCTGCAGTGCTCATCCAGGTGGTCCGAACTGCGGGGTGGTGTTGACATGCCCTAAGTGAGAAGGGGCAAAAATTCCTCTGAGCAGTGGCATCCCTTGCAGCATAGCAAAGTGCCATGACCGAGTGCATGTTTCTTTACTGCAGAAGAGAGCGGACTGGCCCAAATTTTTGGGTGCCCAACTAAAGGCAAGCCAAAATGAAGGGACTCATCTGAAAATGTAGGCTCCAGATTCACAGGCCCTACTTCTAGGTTCCTAAAAATGCGAGAGAAAAGATTGAATCTGATTATATGAATATAAAGATATTTTAAATGTAATAGCTTTGGATACAGTTTTTTTTTTACTATAAATATACCCCAAAGGAATAATTCTGTTTTAAGAGGAGTTTAGTATTATGATGATATGAAAGTGTATAATTTATTATTCCAATTGGAGGTGAAGGAATTTAACATGTCAGATTCTCTATTCATTACTCCAGCAGTCAGGACTAACAGGCTGTTCCTTCACATAAGCTGTCTATCATTTAGATAGACCAATTATGGATTCAGGTTTGGTTTTTTTAAGTTTTAAAAGAAAAAAATTACAGTGGAATAAAGTATAGAACATGAATGGGGAAAAAAGACCTGAGACAGGACCAATCATCACCGTGTTTTATAAGCTTATGGCCACAATTCTAATGTTGCATTGAGCCTCATCACTATAGATTGTTGGCTTGACGTCTGAGAGGATTCTCCGGAGCCTCTGTGTAGAAGGCAAGAGCTGTTATGCCAATTAGAAGTATATGCAAAAAAACCCTTTGACCAGGATTTTCAAAGTTGAAGGCCTAAAGTTAGGCTCCTAAATCCATATTTAAGTCCTGCTCCTGGAAAAACTTACACTCCTGCTCCTCTTTCCACGTTGTAAGCAGTACAATGGGCTTCAGTAACACTAGTCATAGCACATAAAGTTAAGCGCATGTGTAAATCTTTGCAGGATTGGGGTTGTAGGCTCCTCATAAGGCCTTATTCCTGCACCATTGAAGTCAATGGGAACAGGATCAAATCCTAAATTACCTGATTTTGAAAAGTGCTGTGTAGCCAGCCCACTGACTTGGATGGGAGCTGATGTGTGCTCACTACTTTTGTAAATCAGGTCCATTATTTAGGAGTGTAAATGTAGAGTTAGGAGTCTACAAATCTCATTTTGAAATTGAATGAGTGCTTCAGGGTATATTTAGAACTAGAATATTTGCGGTGTGTATTTTGGTCAACATAATATAGTCTAATTGATTGGGAGCAGAGATAGGCCAGCTCTAAGTGCTTTAGAAAATCTGACCCTGGATTTCTAGGGATGAAGATCCCTAATGCAAAGCTCCATCTGGTTATGCCACACCCTCCGGGGAAGGAAGAAGGGATATATTTTTCTAAATAGAGAAGTTTCAATGAGACACAGAATAGGAAACAAACTGGAGGAGGAAGATCTGCACCCACATTAACAAATATCCAGCTTTGTCTAGTCTCCCAAACCGAAAGTCTGATGCCCTAAAGTTAACAGGTTCAACTGTGCATTCAGCTTTTCAGCATCATGCAAGACTGTTTTGTAACAGTGGGCACCCTATCTTTTAGACAGCAGTGTTACT
The DNA here is from genome assembly GCF_965140235.1 of Caretta caretta. NCBI lineage: Eukaryota > Metazoa > Chordata > Testudines > Cheloniidae > Caretta > Caretta caretta. The sequence goes on from NC_134209.1 coordinate 15,816,847, forward strand.
ACATTATGGTGATGCCGTCATATCTGAAGTGCAGCAGCATCACTCCACGTGCCAGGACTTCAGGTCAGAGCCTTCAGATTGACAGCCATAAATTCTCTTTGGTTTTGACTTCTCTGGAACAAGGTTGTGAAGAAATTCTGTGGTGCTTGGAGTCATTGAAATCTCTGACACTGGGAACCGATTTCCTAATTTCCATTTGCTATTTAAAATGTGCAGCATGGGCCATGTGCTGCTGAACAACTTGAGAGTCTCTCTCTCTCTCTCTCTCTCTCTCAAAAATGGCCGGAAAGACTGAAGGTCACTCGTGGTCTTCTATATGGTGAGCACTCATGAGAATGGTTTATCTAAACTTTTTATAAAAGCAGCTTTTTTCATGGCCTCAGTCCAGCCAACACGGTTATGCATAAGACGTATGAGTCGCCCTGTTGACTTTCGTAGGTCTAATCATATGCGTAAAGTTAAGTATGTGTGTTTGTTTCTGCAGAGTTGGGGCCCATGTCTGCAGTTTTCTTGTATGCTACAAATGTGGCTTGCAATATTCATCCACATATATTGGCAACTTGTAGAGGAAAAATAAGGTAGGAGTGAATGAGATGCCCTGTCTGTTGTATGATAATTCCTTCAGGCAGAAAAATCCATTTCAGTATGCAGTGTTAAGACACTATAAGAGTGTCTAGTAATTATTATTTGAGTATGTGCTCAGTGTGTGTCCCACCACAGTGCATGTGTGCCCAAGGTATTGGATCAGATATTTTTTGGAATAGCCATGTCTGTTCAGGCCATGCATGCGCCCTGTGTCTCCTCATGCTCCCATGCATGGAAGTACAGGGCAGAGCAGCTGTGGCAGAGAGATGGAAGCTGGTGAGGGTCTGACCCACAACTCTCTTCAGTTTAACTTCTAGACTATATTTTGTGAAGAAATCCTTCTTCACGTTTCTAATTTGTTTATTTTTAGGTGGCCATTTAAATATAAATAAAAGGCCTACAGTGTACCCACAGGACATTGCTTCCTGTACAGTGGGCCAACCACCATGGTGGACTCTAAACTTTCAGGGTTTAATCCCTGCCTGACCTGTGGCAGACTCATCCCCCTGGTTTGTGGGTACAGACGATATCTTTTCCATCTGAGGGAAGGCCCATCACCTTGCGGCATAAATCCTTTTTGTTGAGGGGCATGTGGCTATAACTTTACCTGCTCAAGCGATCGCCACATGTTGCCTCAGACCTGGCAAAGACATCCACCTCAGCAAGTGCCTCTCTCTGAGCGGGCACCGCACTCTGGTCCAGCATCGAGCAGAAGACAGGGAGTAAAACCCTATCAAAATTGGCATGGGGCTCATCAACGCCAATTGTTCTGGCAGTGGGGATGTTGAGGCAGCCGACAACCCCTCGGTTCTGGAACCAACAGATCTAGCGCTGACCTCGGCAGCAGTGAAGCCCTCCTGAGAGGTAGGATGAAGTGGAGACCAGCTGTGGCTCCAAACGCAGAGAGACGTTGCCCGTAGAAAGGAACAAAGACATCACTGCTCCGGGGATAAGGCATCTAAGTGCGCTGCCAGAGGAGTGGAGTTAAGCTAGCTGACGCTGCCAGCACTGGTACCAGCAAAGGCACTGGGACCAATTACGGGCCTGAGGTGCACACACCCACACCGAACTGTTGGAACCCCCTCCAGGGATGTCCTTGGTCCTTATGCGGCAGTGAGTCCAGAGTTGAGAACATCACCCCTCAGCACCACCACTCTTGGAATATTTCTCTTCATCACCACTGCTCGATCACACAGTCTCATTGGTGTCAAGCGGGGATGCCTCTGCGCTATGCTTTGGAAGTGGCTTTTGAGTTGGTACAGGAGACCTCCCCTCCAGGGCAGTGACCCAGCAGAGACATGAGTGGCAATGGATTTTTCTACTTACAGTATTTCCTTATCCCGAAGAAGAAATAAGATCTTTGTCTTATCCTATTCTCAAGGAGACTGAACAGATACATATGCCACCTCAGATTCAGGATGGTGATGCTGCCTCTATCATCCTCTTCCCTCCAGGCTCAGGACTGGTCCAGGGCTCTTGACTTGTAGGATGTGCACTTCCATGTTGCTATAGAATTATAGGGTCATAGAAATGTAGGACTGGGAGGGAGCTCAGAAGGTCATCTAATCCAGTCCCCATGCACCCAGCCCACAGGAATTGCCTGCTTTTCCCAGTGGGGTAAATCACTCTATGTACAAGATGCTGCCATTGGGATTCTTCACAACACTCCCCTTTTTTATACTTTCTTCCAGCTCCTAGAAAGATCCTTGTTGTGACATGGGTTAGTCAACCCCATTGCTTATGTGCCTTCTCTGAGAAGCCTTTGGGATAGTGGATTCCTCTTAATGAGCCAATGACGCCTGCCTGGCCATTGATGGCTGCTCCTTTGTCCCTCCGAAAGGTGGCTGCGGGTGTTTCCCAACCTCACAACACATTTTATTAACACATATAGCAATACTTCATAACTTCACATACAATGAAAGCACACACAATCCAACAGGATATTAATGTTCAGCAGATGAAGACTTTTGAAATGATACCTCACAAGGCATACTTTCTACAAAACATATCCTAATCAGATGGTGGTGGTGAATATGGGGTTCCAGGGGGCTGCTTTGAGATACAGAGTGTTACGCTCAGCAGTGAGTTTCAGGTGCTTATGGCCAAACCTCCCTATATGACATTGCAAAGGGACAATGTGGTACTTAGACCTCGCCCAAAATTCATCCCCAAGAGGATTGTAGAATTTTATCTGAACCAATACATCAATTTACCCGTTTTCTTCCTAAAACCACACTCAGCGCTGGGAGAAAAGAATTAGCACATGCTAGGTGTATCAGGGACTCTGCTTTATTACATTGACAAAATTAAATTGTTCAGACTGTTGCCCCCTGTGTTTCTGGCTATAGATGGTTGTTGCAAAGTTGAGCCGCCTCATGGATATTGAAATACATCACACAGTTACATCCAACTGCTAACACAAGGAGATGATCAGACCTACAGGGTGGTGACATGGAGAAACCCACTGATCTTTGTCGAGAACTCTGTCTAGGACTTGACCACTAGGTTGGATGCCCAGTTCTGGAGATGAGCATTACAATCACTGTTCAACTGATGCAGCTGGAACTCCTCACTCACTCCCACTACCCTGAGGAGATACTGCTTGCCATTCCCCTGCAGCGAGCAGAGAGAACAGTTACCTACCCTACAGTAACCGTGGTTCTTCGAGATGTGCTCAGCGTGGATCCCACAACCCACCCTCCAGTCCATCCCTGAGCTTTGGAGTCCTCAGCTGCCACAGGATGCAAATTTTGAGGAAACTGGGGAGGGTTTATGCCTTTGCCTGTGAGCACGAGGAGGCATGGGTTGTGTGTGTGGCCCGGACTGACACTGCTTTAAAAAAAAAATCCCAACTCTCATGCAAAGCGCGCATGCGCCCCGCCAGTGGGGTTCTCACTGACTACAACAATTTGAAGATCTTCAGTTACAGTTGGGTAAGGAACTGTTCCTTAATGCTTACGCAATGGGCCTGATCCTTACCTCACTGACATAGGCTTTAACTTGGCATAACCTCACTGACTTTGATGCATTTACTCCTGACTTTACACTGCTAACAGGGAGACTAGATCAGGCCCACTATCTAGAAGCAGTTAATTAGAAAATCATTCCACTTACTACGAAGGAATAAATGCACCAGGAAGCGACAGTGTTTGCAGTTTAGCATGATAACGTGTTTCCCTTTATGCACAACTGCAGCCCCATGGTCTATGATTCTCCTTCTCTCTTTGCATGCCAGGCTTATCCAAGAGAAAAAAAAACAACCTAATTGGAAGGCACTTTATGCTGCTGAAGAACCTCTCTTTGGCATATGTTCAGAGGATGAAGGTGCTTCTCCTTCTGTAAGCCAGGGCTTCCTGGTGTGAGATGTATGCAAGCTGCTTGTGTCTCTTCTCTTTCCAGGAGCAGCTGTGTTATTGTAAGCCCCCTGAGGGAGGCAAGCCTGCCAGTCTCTATAATATTTAAAGAGTCACTTTGTATCTCCTTATAACTACTTCAGTTTAGTCAAGTGATAGACTGATTTGCTGAGGAAACTTTCTTTTAAGCCATACGTTTGCAATTTTAAGCTTTTAAAAAATCCTGCATAAACATTGTTTATTCTTAAAAAAAAAAAAAAAACCTGCAAAAGCACAATCTCTTTTATAAGTGCATGTGGGTGTGTACCACATTAGCGTGCACAAGTTAAACCTCTTCAATTGCTTTATATGCTTCTGAGTTTTACGTACACCCCCACACCCACCAAGTAGGTCTAGTATATACATGTAATTAACAAGTGTCTTCATAATATTTAACCTGGGAATCAGTCTTGGTATTCGACTTCAGAGTATTGTAGCTGTAACCTTATACAGACTCTGCTGAAGAACAAAGGTCATTATTTCTGAGGTATGTATTTGGGTGCTCGTCGCTGTACATACATGTAATGAAAAGACAGTCCCTGTCCCCAAACACCTTACAATCCAAGCGTAAGATGAGAGACAACAAATGAACAGATCAGGCAGCACAAAGCATGAGCGAGATGATGATGGTAAGCGTACCATGCACCGATCACAGCAAACCAGCTGCCTAGTCATTGCCAAGTGATTTGTAGGCATCACAGCAGAGGTGAGTTTTAAGGAGAGGTTTGAAGGAGAATACACTACTGTCATGGTTCTGCAGCTTTTCCCATGCATAAGGGGGCACACAGGAGAAAGCATGAAGGTTATTACGTTAATAGAACCCTGTGTTTATTTATTTATACATAATCTTAATAGTAAGGCAAAGTAATAATGGGCCATATCCTCTGCTACAAGCAGAACTATGCCAATTTACACCAGCTGAGGATCTGGCCCAGCATTTAGCACTCAGTCAGGAATTTTCATCTTCAGAGTGCTTCCAAACATTAGCTAATTAACCCTGCTGGGGAGTATACAAGTAAGTATTATTATAATGATCTTGCAGGTTAAGAAACAGGGGAGAGCAAGCGAGATAGCAAGGGCAATGTTTTCTTGCTAGCAAGGCCAGTAGTTGGGCATTCATCGGGTGGGTAGGTGTTGCTTTTCAAGGAATAGGGTGTGAACTCTGCCACCGTGCCAGTTGCTTCCGGTGGAACCAGGCTACTGGGATTTCCCTGGCTGCTGGCACCCCAGAGACCATGGGCTAGATTCACAAAAAAACAAAAGGACTTATGCATCTAACTGCCACCTTAGGCACCTCAAAACCCCAGGATCAGACCCCACAGGGATTCACAAAGCCCAGCACAGCTGCCCCCAAGCCCTGTAGGTGCCTAAATTTCCTTGGCGCCTAAATGTTTGCCTGAGGGGAAGTAGGGATTTGAACCAGGATCTACCATATCATTTGTGAGTCCACGAGCCACTGGGTTATATGATATTCTGGGATGGGGCTTCCTCATCTCTCCTGTTGAAGCTGTTCCACTGTGGACAAATAGTTCATAAAAGTCATTGGAGCAGGAGGACTGGACCCTGGGTCTCCCACTGCCCAGGTGAATGCTTTAATCACCAGGATACGGAGTCACTCCCATGCCTGTTCTCCTTCTGGCCCCATTAATCTTTCATTACGTATCGAAATTGGAACAGCTTCAGTAGGTGAGACTGAGAGACCCCGTCCGCTGCCCCACACACATCAGAATATCCCATAGCCCACGGCACTCACCTGATAGGTGCTGGAGTCTCTTTCAAAGTCCTTCTCCCCCTCAGCTGGAGTGGGAACCCTGGTGACTGGGTTAAAGTTATCAGGAGAGCTGCCTTCTTGCAAAAATGCCGTGGGCACCTAACCCCAAGAGAGTGCAGAGAATCCCAAGCAGAAAGAGGCTCCTCCCTGCAGCCGAGATGTAGGCGCATCTCTCCATGAGAGGGGCAGGGCTTACCCCTTGTCTTGGCATCTCCCTGGGCTAGCTTAGGTGAGGAGCGACTGAGCATGCTGACTTTGTGAATCCCATTCGCAGGTGCCCATCTCTCCCCATTCATTGTATAAGAGTCCAAGCTGCCGGAAGCAGGTTTTGTAAATCCCGGTGATTTTCCAGGAGCCTAAAAGTTAGGCGCTGAAACGACCAGTCTCATCATGCCTAAGTTTCTTTGCTCGTGGAAATAGTGATGGAGTAAAATTGTGATAGTGCATCAGGATTGGCAGGATTTGGCCTTTTACTATTAAAATATCATGGCAGTTTATTACGTATGTTGATCATGAGTCAAGAAATAAAAGTAGTTATAATTATTTCATGGTTTACTTTATTTGTGTTGCTGTGGAACACCAGACAAAGTGCTAAATACAACCTATTGAATGTGAACATTGAGGCCTTGTAGGGATGCTCTGGAACATTGCTTCTCATTTGAGAAATGTGTTATATCCGCTGTGTTTATATTAGATATATAATACCACATCAGCTGAATCAGTGATTGTATTTTTAAAAAGAACCTTTGGAAGATGACAAGTAACTGTGAAATAATTACTAGTTAACTGTGAAACGTTGGTGTAATTTGATGAAGTTGTATCAGTCAGCTTGAGGCTGGGGTGGACTCTCTACTTGCTGAGCTCCCCCATCTTTGCTGTGTGTTAGGAAGTGAAGCAGAGTTTTGTTGCATTCAGGATTACAGAATTTCAAAGACTACTAAGATGCTGTTGTTGGCCCTGCTCCTGCTTCCAGTGAAGCAAATGGGAGTTTTGCAATTGGCTTCAGCAGGAGCAGAGTTGGACCCCCCTCAACTATTGCTGAGGACCATTCGGAGCCCTTTGCATTTCCCCCAACCCTGGCACTGCTCTGCCCCAGCAGTCCCTCTTGTGAAGGTTGCTTGCAATGTTCTGCCAATGGCCACAAGAGGCATCACTAGCTAGGACTCTCCAGGGCACAGGGGATATTCCTAGCTAGAGACATAGGAATTGCCAAATTGGATCAGATCCACAGTCCATCTTTCCCAGTATTCTGTCACTGACAGTGACCAGCACCAGTTGTTTGAGGAAGATGCAAGCTCTGCAGGACGTAACTGTGGAATATCCTGTCCCAGGCAAGTTTTGTTTTAAACCCCATTAGTTGGCTTGTCATGGACTTATATCCCTTCCAGAACTCATGTTTATTAATATTCACTTGCCATGCCTCCTAATCTACTGGTTGGGAGGTGGGGGTCACTCAGGCTGCTCTGTAAGAATACCTGTGTAGCCAGGAGCCATTGGTTCTGCTGACATAATTTATGTCAGGGTGACGCTGTTCTGAGAAAACAACGAGAAGTCCTTGTGGCACCTGAGAGACTAACGCATTTATTTGGGCATAAGCTTTTGTGGGCTAGACCCCACTTCATCAGAAAGCTTATGCCCAAATAAATTTGTTAGTCTCTCAGGTGCCACAAGGACTTCTCGTTGTTTTTGCTGATATAGACTAATACGGCTACCACTCTGAAAGCTGTCCTGAGAAGCTTTTATAATCCCTTGCAGTGAAACTGGCAAGGGTTCTCATTTTCTTGACATGTCCAAACACAAAGAGAGCTGCTAGTGGTGTTCCCTTCAGTGTTGTTCCCCTCTTCTCATGCAACTTTTTGGTATTGTAAATCTTAGATTTGGAAAAAGTATGTGAGTGAAAAGACATGGGAGAGCTTCATTTCAGAGTAGCGAGACTGTAAAGAGATTCCTCTGGTTGGAAATCTGCAATAGATTGAATCCTAATCCCTGCTTTGGCCTGAAAACTCTCTTCAAGATGCTTTATAAAATTGGATTTTAATATATCCTCTCCCACCCCATGCCCCTGACATACTCAGTGGAGATTACTCTGATGTGGCAGATAAAGCCAGTGTATCAACAGTTACATTAATAGGTTTCAGAGTAGCAGCCATGTTAGTCTGTATCTGCAAAAAGAAAAGGAGTACTTGTGGCACCTTAGAGACTAAGCAATTTATTTGAGCATAAGCTTTCGTGAGCTACAGCTCACTTCATCGGATGCATTATATTAATATAATTTGTTTGGAGAAATACCCTAGGACTTCTAAGTTGGCTTGTGTGGGAATGGAAGACAGCACCACACAGAATCAAGCCCACAGCACATTAAATGGATTTGCGCCTGACTCTGCAGACCATATTCAGATGAGTAGTGTCACGGAGTGTGGGGGAGTCCGGCGCCTGCACCCCTCTTCCTGGGATTCACTGTGACGCTCAGCCAGCCAGTACAACGGAAGGTCTAAAACAGAGCTTGTGGGTACAACCAGGACCCCCAGTCAAGTCCTTCTGGGGGGCAGGGAGCTTAGACCCCAGCCCTGGGGTTCCCTGCGTTCCACCACCCGGCACCAAACTGAACCCCCCTCCCCCGCAGGCTCTCTCCTGCAGCCTTTGTCCGGTTTCCCCGGGCAGAGGTGTTACCTTCTCCATCCCCCTCCTGGCTCAGGTTACAGGCTCTCAGGTCTCCCATCTTCAGTGAAACTCCCCCGCCACATTCCCAGGTCAACACTCCCCCCTCCCCACTGCGTCACAAGTAGTCCCATGGAAGCTAATGAAACTCCTTGCATATGTCAAGTTCAGTAGTAGTTAGAATCATCAGAACTACTTAAAATAAAAAAGAGCAAATGCATTTACAACAGCATATTTTTAGTCTTATTCAGAGAGGCGTCTTACTGGAAAGATCCTGGCTCTGGTACAGTGTATTGAAATGTTTTGCATACAGATTTAAAACATCTGTCTTCTGAATTTTATTTGTAAAGTGCACACTAATTACATTATTTTGTAAGAGATCGTAAGAGTTTATGTAACACCATTTATATTGTTCTGTACATATAAAAAAAACCAAGACTGCTGTTTTCCCCGCTTTTAATTTCCCACCCTTTATATGACTTCTGAATCCCTGAATCTGTCTTTCTAGCCTCAAGACAGTGCCATTGCTAGGTTTTCAAATGGGTGATGTTAGGCTCTCTTGAGGCTGTAATCAGATATGTGTATATTAAATTTTAGTGTTCCGTCACTTCTTGCCATCTCAAGAGTGAAAAAATAAACTTAATGGGCCTAGATCAAGTGGATTTGTGTTGCAATCCCAAAGCAGAGAGAGGGTTTGTTGATCTTAGTTGCATGTTTCGAATTTTATAGGCCCCTCTTGTTAAATAATTTTAGTATCGCTAAGAGTTGTATTAAATATTGAACAAATGGCCTGATGATTCATGAAGAGGGTCCTTAACGGGAGTTGGAAATTTAGTCTCCAGCTGGTTTCAGTATAATATGTGGTCATATATCCAGGATCAGAGAACAACTTCTCCTTCAGATAACTATCCAATGGCCAGAACCTCCCCAGTACACCCAGAAATTCTGGGAAAAACCTGGTTAGTGGCTTCTCCACCTGAGTGGAGAAACAAGTTGGTCTGAGTAGCATAAAACCCTGACAAAATCCATCCCCTTTGTGAGAGTCATGTGAGCCTATATTGTGGAGACCATACTAATGATTTAAGGCTGCTGATTAAACCTTACTTGTTCTCATGTAAAGGATAGAAAACTTAGCACGTTCCCCTATGCTGTGTTTGTTTTGTGTGATTCCCCACTGTTCAGAAACGATGGAAGGTTTGGCTGCCCCAAGCCAGCAGAACATGGGGAAGGCCCCAATGAGATGCTACTCCTCCCAGAAGGCCTGACCTTGGACCTCTGAAAGCAGTTAGGTGCTCAGCCCCGATTTTCTGCTCACTGTTTCAGTGCCCAGGCTTCTTCCTTCAAATAGAAGTTACCAGAGGATTTCACCTTCCTAGTGCAGTGTTTTGCTTATCTTGGGAAGAACTCAACTGGAGGCAGCCGGAATGGGCTCCCCAAAATGCTCTTATTTCCTGCCTTTGTCTCACAACCAAGTGTAGGGTGAGAAATCAGTCTGTCAGTACAGATGGATCAGAGTGTCAGGAATCTGCGGAAAAGGACCAAGGGGTGACAGTGGACAAGAAGCTGGATATGAGTCAGCAGTGTGCCCTTGTTGCCAAGAAGGCCAATGGCATTTTGGGATGTGTAAGTAGGGGCATAGCGAGCAGATCGAGGGACGTGATCGTCCCCCTCTATTCGACATTGGTGAGGCCTCATCTGGAGTACTGTGTCCAGTTTTGGGCCCCACACTACAAGAAGGATGTGGATAAATTGGAGAGAGTCCAGCGAAGGGCAACAAAAATGATTAGGGGTCTGGAACACATGTCTTATGAGGAGAGGCTGAGGGAACTGGGATTGTTTAGTCTGCAGAAGAGAAGAATGAGAGGGGATTTGATAGCTGCTTTCAACTACCTGAGAGGTGGTTCCAAAGAGGATTGTTCTAGACTATTCTCAGTGGTAGAAGTTGACAGGACAAGGAGTAATGGTCTCAAGTTGCAGTGGGGGAGGTTTAGGTTGGATATTAGGAAAAACTTCTTCACTAGGAGGGTGGTGAAACACTGGAATGCGTTACCTAGGGAGGTGGTAGAATCTCCTTCCTTAGAAGTTTTTAAGGTCAGGCTTGACAAAGCCCTGGCTGGGATGATTTAATTGGAGATTTGTCCTGCTTTGAGCAGGGGGTTGGACTAGATGACCTCCTGAGGTCTCTTCCAACCCTGATATTCTATGATTCTATGAATAATCTTTCCCAGAAAGAAGTTACCTGCTGTATAGTGTGCAGAGCGGGGGTGATGAACATCCCATCTTCCCTCACCCCCACCCTTACTTCTGCAAGGTTACCACTGAATTAGCTCATGGGCTGCCTTGGGATTTGCAGTCTACACCTAGCAACCAGGCCCTCTCAGGGTATGTCTACACTGCAGACTAGTGCTAGTGGGGTTTGAGCTAGTGAACTAAAAATAGCAGTGCGGATGTTTGCAGCTTGGGCGAGCCACCTGAACTCCTATGTGTGAGACTCCAAGCTCCAGGGTCCACACTATTTTTAGCACACTAGCTTGAGCCCTGCCAGTGTGAGTTTGTCTACCAGCTGGGAGGCTTGCTGCCAGCTGCAGTGTCGGCATGCTCTCTCTGCCTTTCAATGGGCCGCGCACAGCGTACCAAGCCAAGCACTGCCTAGAGTGTCACTTCAGAAATTACCAAGGATTGTAAGCACTGAAATGCTTGTGGAAAAATCAACCAAAATACTGAAAGGGAGGAACTTCATTTCAGACTGCTGATTAATGATGATTGGTTTCTATTGTCTAGTCATTGTGCATTCCCACTAAATACTGATAGCTGTGCCTTAAATCCATCCTCAAGCTGATTGCTTGTTTGAATCTGAAAAGCCTCCCATAGTTCCTTGCCCCAATTGTGATGCCACCTTTTATTACTATCTGTTTGCGTGTTGCGTTGCCTTGGCTTACTGTGTGAAAGCTAGTGGCCTGCTGGCTATGCAAATTACTCTGTGAGCTTTGTTTGTTTGTGAGCTTTATGCAGATTAACTTATTTGACAGTAAAACATTATCTTGGCTAAACATGGAAATTCTGCTTCTGGCCTGTGAAAAGTCACTTTATTTAAATAAGAAATTTGCATAATATGTTCTGGAGTGGATTACTGGAGAGGCAACTCCTGGAGTCTATATTTTGGCTCAGTTTCATCTCAAGTTTGAGCTGTAGCAGATTTTGGTCACTTCTGTGCTGTGTAGGTTAGAACTGTGATCATCCACACAAAACATCATCAGGGCCAGATTGTGCCCTTAGAGTGTGGAGCCCACACAGCCCAGGGGGAGCTTGGGGAAGCAGTGACTCACAGGCAGTGCAGCAAAGCTCCTAAGCGTGTGCGTAGCTTTAAGTATTACAGCAGTCCCACTGAAGTCAGCAGGAGAACTCCCATACTTAAAGTTCAGCATGTGCAGAAATACTTAGCTGAATCAGATCCATAACGTCAGACCTTGCAGAATGCTGTGTGAGCCTGCTCGCTGCACCACCCTTTAGGAGAGTGCTCTGCATGCTGTCTTTGCAGTGCAGAAGAGGTAGGGGATGACATGATCCTGCCTTCTCCTTGCCCTTTCTTTTTGGATCACTTATTCCCTAATGGACTCCAGCTCAGAAATGAATGGGGGCTACAGTTGTACCTGGCACCAGCCACTGGTGGAAGACAGGTTACTGGGCTAGATCAGTCATTGGTCTGACCTGCTATGGCCGTTCTTAGGTCCCTGGGCAGGGAGGGCAACAGTAGGAGAAAGTACAGGGGCACAAGCGAGGAACAAGGGCAAGCCACAATCTGACTGAACATAAGGTTTGGGGCGGGGGGGAACTGCACGGATCCATTCAGACTCAGTAAAATAACTCATCCCTTACAATAGAGGTGTTCTTTAAATGTCCCATGGAGAAAGCTTAAAATCAGCAGTATGTGTACAGACCTGATTAACGGGGGGGGAATCCAACGTCTAATTTTAAAAAATTATTTAATCTACTTAAGTCGCGTTAAAAACATGCAATTAGTAGAGTATGCAAATGATTACGCAAGCAGAAGTTTAGTATATAATTGTAAATTATATAGACAGCTGCAGGATATCAGTAGACATATGGCAGAAATGTAAATAGTTTGCTCACACTTCACTGACATCCTAGGAAGCTGTATGTAAACTTTCCTAAGTGAAGATAGAAAAGATGATTTACTAGGAGAGAGAATTTCCAAGAGAAATAATCACTAATATAATAATCTGAACCTCATGCAATCTAAAAAATGCTCCTTTCTGCAACATTTTAAAATGCAGCCTTTAATTATACTCCATTTTCACATAATAAATGTAGACCAAGCAAAGAATCAGATGTGTTTAGATGGTATTGATTATCCCATTGCGGAAACAGCTGTAGATCACAACTAGCTACTTCTCCATGGGATTTGTATGCTTTTTTCAGTATAAATTTATGGCAAATGCTTCATTTATTAAGGTTTAGCAGAAATTATGAAGGGGGGTCTAAAGGGAGAGTAATTCAACAGTGAGTGTCAAATTTCTGAGTGTAAATTCATATACCATTGGCCAAATCATATATTTCATACTTCTGGCAGAACTCCGTTCAAAGTGAAGGGGAGATATGACTACAGATCAGCTGAAGGGGTTGGTGTTGCATACATCAAAATGCAAGGCTCTAAGGCCAGATCCTAGAAAGTATTTAGGAGCTGTGACGAGGCAGGGCTCACCACCACGTGCTGGGAGTTAGCTCTTGGTTGCCAGTGTGCCTTTTTCTAGTGGTGTCTCACCGCCTTCACTTCTCTCCTCCACCTCTAAGACCCGCGTCACTCTCTTGACCGCGGCGTCCTCTTCTGGGCACGGCCCTCTGGCTGTGTCCCACTCTGCCTTCTACCCCGTTCAGGGGGAACCGGTTGTCTCTTATCCATCCACTTGCCGCTATGGCTTACTGCAGCCCTTGATCTAGTCCCTAACCTCAAGGTATAAACTGCAGTCCAAATACTGGCCATTCCCTCTGTGGCAAGGGCGGGGGGGTCAACCCAGAGACCCTATAGCCAGCAGCCATGATGCTGCTGTTCCTCTAACTCCCACCGCCTATTTCCCTGGACCACTTCCCCGTAGCCCTAACCCCTTCCCAGCCCTTTGTATCAGGGGCTTCAGTCTGGCAGCCCTCGGGCTGGAGTTCCCTATTGCTCCTCTGCCCCGCTCTATCTAAGGTACTCTTCTAAGGCAGCCAGTACTTCTCCCTTGCACTCTAGGGAGATACTGCTTCTGCTTTGTTGAGCAGCTCTTCTTATATGACCCTCCCTGGCCCTGATTGGCTGATCCAACAAACCTTCCCCTGATTGGCTCCGTACAAGCCCTCCTCCCATTGGTTGGGTGTGCGCAGCCCCTGGGAGGGCTGCTTTAACCCTTCATTTTCCGGTGTGGGACCTATCTCCCAATGAGAATCGGGGCCTCAGTATTTATGTGGAGTGCAGTGAGATTAGCTATTCATTTTGTATTACACTGGAAATCAACCAAAGTGTCAAAATGTTTAGCATTGTTTTGTTAGGGGCTGCCCTCCCTGTGATTTTTGATTCGTCTAGGGCAAAAAACAATTTACCACTCCACAGCTATTGAAGAGAGGGTTTCTATCTTATCGATTTTGAGTAGTTGTCATGCAAGAGTAAATGATATATGGTATACTTCTTAACATGAGTTCTGCACAGATTTCTGTTTACTCCTTTTGTGGTCAGTACCAAAATTTTCAAGGTTCAGAAAACTCATTTCTGCTTTGCTGGTGAAGTTCGGTCGTTTAATTCTTGTAAATGATAAGCTTTCTTATGTTTAATTTTTTAAGGATAGAATGATATTTTTTTCTGGACTAGAAACACTAAAGAGGAAAATAAAAAAATCCAGATCTCAAGTAATGTTTTAAAAGTACATTTCACTAGGGAGTTTTCCTTAACGATCTTTCAAAAATGACATGATGGAAAATTTGGGTCATTAATCACTGAAGTTATCTCATTGTTGTGCTTATGAACATTTTTTTAAAAATGAAGATTAGCATCTCGTTCAGGCTACAAAGTATTTCTAGAATTGTAAAAGTTTAAGTAACCATGAATTACTGAACAAAATGTGTGGGATTAATATTAAAAAGAGAAAGAAAAAACACTGCTAGCATTGTTCTTTAATAGGTGAGCTTATCTGCTGTAATTGCAAAATGATGTCACTGGTATTTCCTTAGGCTAATAACTGCAAAACATGATGCACAAATCATTCCTTGAAATCAGCAGTCATAGAAATATACTATAAGGTTTTATATTACAACTGAGATTGAAAGCAACAAAACTGATCTTTAACAGAAAAATTACTTGAATATGATCTGAGTGCCTTGCATTGAATTGGCAGATTTGAAATGCTGTGAGTCAAGCTGTTCTGAGGTGTTAGCAGTAGGTCACTGTAATTCCACATTTATTTGTAAGGACCTAATTTCTAGTATAAATTATTCCCGGTGCTTCTAAATAAGAAATTGGAAGCTTTTGAATATTTAACCATCTGCTTTCCACTCCTGAAGTGTAACAGGAATGTATCTCAGCGTGGGCCTGTTAGGTCTGTTTCCTTCCAAGTCATGGTGGTGATTTCTGCCAAAGAGACATCTCTCTTTCCCCTTACCCTCCCAAAGTATCTCAAGCTAGTGTTCCTATTTCCAGCATCCATTTTCGTAATTCAGCTTGGACAGCGACTGTCCTAAGAAAAACAACTCTCCTTCTCTGTGTTGTGGGTCAGATTTTTGGTTTTGTCCATTTACAGAAGCAATCTTTTACCTTGTCCTTTCTGTACCAAAACTTCCTGAGTCTCTGTCTGCCCCAGATGCATCACAACTTTCCAGAAAGGGAAAACACAATAGGAAGAGAGATGCAGCAAACAGCAGCTGGTAGTTATAACATGGACCTTTAAGGAATGCAGCTGTAGTTTTGTCTCCCAAATATAAAGGGCCAATTTCAGATAGACATGATGGAGAGTGGGGTAGTTCCTAGAAGATGGCAACCCTGCACTGCAGAGAATTAGTGGGGACCAAGAAGTCATAAAGGAAGGTGCTTTGGTGTTTGCACTTACTGTTGCTCTATCTCACAGGGCCTTTCCAGTTCAGTGTGGAACAAGTTTATGGTTCCTGTAATATCCAGATTGAGTGGCCTGTCCTCTTGCATGTAGTCAAGTGAGCTTCTGGATCATTGTCTTGCCACAGTCCAGCAACTCTGGGATCTTTCTAGATGTGGGTGGAGCAGACATCACAACCATAGGGGGGTGTTAAGTTACCCATCAGGGTTGATTCTCTCCCTGATCTGCTTGTGGAACCCATGGCTCAGTGTATTACAGATTCCCCCTCTGTGCCCGATTGTAATGGGGTCACACTTCCCTCTCGGGAGTGCCCCCTGACCAGGTGTGTGTGCCTGCACTCTTAGTCTGAAGTGACCTCTGTCGGTAGTTTCTCTGGCAGGTTTTCAACGACACAGCCCTCCGGCCGAGTCACACACAGTCTGTATGTGAAACAAACAAATCCCTTATTAGGTAAACAGTTTAACAGGGGCCTATCCCAGTGCTCCTCCATTGGTATCTCTATGGCTAAGTCTTTAAATAGTCCCAGCCCTGGTATGGGGCTGTACCCTCAGGGCTTTCTGCCTGGAGACACTGTCTTCACCTGCTCTGGGCCTTTCTGATCCCACCTGGGCCATTAAACCATCCCATTCCTTTCTGGAGGTATCAAAGCACCAAAGTTGGGGTTGGTCCTGCTGTGAGCAGGGGGTTGGACTAGATGGCCTCCTGAGGTCTCTTCCAACACTAATCTTCTGTGAGTCAAAGGCTGACCCTCTTCCGGGTCTTCAGCCCTTTTCCTGGGCTTACGTAAATTCCCCTTCTTTGGGGCTAATGCTACTTCCCTAGTGGCTAATGGGCGGGGGGAGGGACCCAGGTCCACCCACTACTCAGAGTCCCAGCCTAGGGACCTTATGAATAGCAACCACCTGATGCTGTGCCCCCTTTAACTAGTCACTGTGCTGCTGCAGTTCACAGGCCACTTCCTCAGGGCCCCAGCACCTTCACAAATGCTTCACCCTTATCCTAGGGCACAAGTCTTACTGAGTCCCAGTAGCCAGCCAAGTGCTCCTTCTTGATCCCCTGGTCCCTCCCAGCAACTGCCTTGGGTTCAGTGCCAGCAGCACTCCAGCAGCTCCTTTTTGTGCCTCCGGTCTCTTCCAGCAACTGATCTGTCAGTGGTCCTGCCGCTCCTTCAGCCACAAGGAACACAGTTCTCACTCCTTCAGCTCTAGGCATCAACTGACGGTCTCTTGCTCGCTTCTTTTATATGGTCCTCCTGGGCCCTGATTGGCTGCTCCTTGCCGTTTCTCTCATTGGCTGCTTCCCCTGCAGCCACTCTAGGGAGCTTGGAGGACTTCTCTACTGCTCCTTCCTAGGACAAGGTGTGGTAGGACCCTGAGGCCTCCAGCCAGGGGACACTGGGCCTAATACACCGTGTCACACCAATCCACAGAGTTTATGGGATTGTTACAACGCCACTCTGGCTCCTAAGCTCAAGGTGCAGTGACTCATGCTCTCAATCCCTGTGACTTGTTAGACTTGTGCTACATGCTACCATGGTGTCCTGGAGCAGTGAGTGGAGGAGTCCTGGTTCCCAAGAGCAGAGACAGGCTCCCAGGGAAGGGGTGCGAGTGTTTTGGATAGAGGAGGAGCAAGCTGGGTGGTTACATTATTCGTGAGGAGGAGAGAGTGTAGCAGACCATGAATCACTGGTCTCTGCACAGGCTGGTCCTTCCTTCCCCTTGTGAGAAATACACAAGCCCAGCCTGCTGCTCTCCCCTCTGGAAATCAGAGCTGGTAGGAGAGAGCAGCCGGGAACCAGAGAAGGAGTGGAGCCCTGCAGAGGAGTAGAGCCAGGCCTTCGTTAAGCATATGGGGGGAAGGGTGGGATGAATTAACTATGGGGTGTGAGGGAGGGATCCTTAGATAAACTGCACTGGGGCTGAAGGACCAAGCCCCCTTCCTTCTAGTTGTTACCCAAGGGTACAGGGATTCCCTGGGTTCACCAGAAGAATGTCAGGTAAGGTCTCTACTGAAAGCCTGTTTCACACTAGTCTTCATAATGCGGAGTTATGTCTATGTGCTGGAAATTATGTTCTCTAGGTCTTGTAGTGAAAGGCAGGCACTCAGAAGTAGTGTGTCTTGAGACAAACTTCTCCACTTATCTCCCTGGTGGACCATTGTGTGTCTGACAATAGAAGTCTGTTCCCACACTAAGGCAAATGCTAATGAAGAGCTGGTGGAGCCTTCAGAAGGAAATGAATAGGACGAGGTAAACAGCCAGTAGGTGGGGGCATTGGTCTGGGATATCTGGGGGTGCAGAGAGATGCCCGGGCATCCTTTGGTCTGGGAAGACAAGCTGTTCATAGGCTTGATCTTATGAAAGAGGAATCTCAGCCATCCTGGTTGAAAACACTGGGAGAAAGACTTGGTGTAGCTATTCTGTAGGAGACAGGGGAACATCTTGTGAGTTAAGTTTGGGCTCTAGAAAGCATGTTATGGTTCTCTTTTATGTGTAACCATGTGTTTCCAATGGCCTTACTTACTCTCATTTGAATCTCTGTTCTGGGATAATAAGCTTGCATTTGTAGTGAAAACAAGAACATCTAAGTTCTGTGTGTGAAGCAGGGTGGGGATCCTGAGTTGGATCTAGGAAGTTGGTGTGCGCTGTTCCTTTGGGAGCAGAGAATCAGAGTGCAGTGAGCTGAGCGGATCAGGAGGCGGGTGCTCCAGAGGGACGCTCGGAGGGCGCTGGGGTTGGTGAGAGCGTATCATTAACCTGCACTGAGAGAGCGGGGCCTGCGGGGGCCTGGCAGGCCGGGCTTGTGTTGCCAGAGGCAGGGAACTGATCCCCAGCAAGTCCAGACCAGGCTCCCTCACGCTAAGGGGAAGTGATGGTGAGGTGCCTCACAACCCTGGGAACCCCTGGGAAGGGCCTCACAAGTGCCCCATGAGAAAAACAGGGTTCTCTGAGCAAACCTCACAGTCTCCAAGCATCCTGGTACTCCCCCATTTCCCCCGTCATTGATAAAACTGGTGTATTTTACTCACAGTAAGGAAACCACCTTAAAACAGACATTATCATTTACAAAACTTTTTTTAAAAATCCATTATCTGTAAATCTGGTGAGATGCCAGACTAAGTATCCATGTGCCATGCCTTGGCCATTTGTCATGTGTCTTACCACTGGCCAGTTTGAAGGCTGAGGGATATGAGGAGAAGTTCTGATGATCAGGACTGATTCACCAAAAATCATGACTTTCTTGCCATGTCTGTGTCCTCTTTCTCTTCTAGCTTCTTGTTCATCATTTGCCTTTCTGCTTTCAGCTCTTCAAATTCATACTTCTCTCGCCCAATGGACTTAGGCCAGGGGTGAAAGTCTGGAAGTATATTCCTAGATTTTTTCCTTGACTAGATTTGTCTTCTCTCCTTCCCTTGACTACATTTAAAGCCTGCCAACCTGGGAAGACTTGCTGAACCAGGAACCCATTGCTCACCCTGACCCCTTGAAATGCTAACTGACCATTTGGCTGTCTGAGTTCAATACCCCAAGAAAAAGCAGACTACGTCACAGACATTTACTATTTATTATCAAAATTATTTACTATCAAAAATGCATCTGGCAATACTGAATAACGTCAAAAATCTTGCAAGTTTTAGGTAGTTACTAGAACAGATCCTTCTATCTGTGTGATATGGATAAGAAATGCTTTTCTGTGGGAACACTGAATATTTTTCTGATTCCATTGGTAGAATGTGAAATTGAAATTGGAAGAGGAATTGAAAATGCCTCTCCTTAGATGCAAGGATTTTATCTGTGACATGTTGCCTCCAAAGGGAAGGGAATTAGAATGAGAGGATTGTAAGGGACTTTGTATAGATGTGTGAAGGAAAAGTTTTGCTTTGAAACTGTGTTTTCCCTAAATAAAAGCACAAATAAAACTGTATTGCAATTACCATTCCTGTAAGAATTATCACATACATTTTTAGACAGTATAACTAAGCTACTGAAATGAAAAACAAACAGACTAACCCTGAACCTGTTATTTGTTTATTATCTTTGATTGCCAATGAAATACAAAGAATACATCAGATGCCAAAATATGTGCATGGCATTACTAGGTGCTGCAAAATCAAGATGCAGCTTGCACTGTTTCCTGAGAAAGTTGCAATAAGCTGCAGACACAGATCAGCAGAAAAGAAAAGGTGGTGTTTTTTCATAGTGAATAGACCCCACATGCGTTGCCTTTTGTTCTTATGATATGACAGTTCCTTTGTTATTCCTTCCACCTAAAGTCTGTCATGTCATTCGGAACAATGGTGCCTTTTTGTAGCAAATGATAATAGCATTCTTTGCCATGGGACTGGGAGCATCTTGCTGCTTTGTTCCCTCATTAGCCTGTCCTGTCTTGTAATCAAAGTATAAGGATGCTTTTAGTCATACGTATTTCATATTGTATACAGTATAAGCTGTGTGTTTTAAATGGAAGCTCACTTTCTAGGCAGAAGTGAATCCCTTTTGGTAAGCAGTATGTTCCAGTTCAAGGTAGTAAAGTGTGGCCATGTGAAATTCTAACTTCCTTTTGGCAGTCTGGGCTTTTTGCTGGCTCATTCTAAATGCTCTATCCCACTGATTATGCCAAGAAGCTCAATAAACATTGAATCCCTCCCTCCAACTTTTATCTCTGCAGACACAGATCATCATTTTAGTTACAGCAGTGCTCATTTTTCAGTCCCACTGGTATCTCTGTTTGCCTAAGCAATACAGCGGAAGTGGTTTGTGGCAGGAGGTCCCAGTCAGACCAATAAAATAAACTGAATTATTTTGAAGACACTTAAGGGACTGTAGCAGGAGTCAGACTTATGCCACACTCAAGATCTGATTCTTGATATGCTGTAGAAATATCCTTTCTAGGAACAGTATTCAGCCACCACCTGTGAGTTAATTTGGAAGGTCAAGCTAAAAGGTGGTGTGGGTAAAAGGAACTTGATGCTATCACACTAAGAAAATTACAGTGAATATCTTTATTCTTCTAGTGCAGGATCCACCACTGATTGGGTTAGAGCCAGCATTGGTCGAGGCCCCATAAGAACACTTAGAAATGAATTCCTAAAATATTAAAACATACTTGTCAGCACCTCCCAATGAAACTGCAGGTGATAGGTATATAGTGTTGTAACTAGCCCAGCCATCACCCCCTTCTTCTTTCCTTCCCACCCAAGGTTTCTGTTCTGCTGTTCTGTTCTACAGAGGTTCATACAACAGTGTCATCAGCATCCTATCTGAGTGCTTTCCAGTAATGTGACCAACGTCTATTGTGTTTTGGGATTTGGAGGGGATTTTTTTAATACTGTTTTTTTATACTAATTTTTTTCATGGTGGAGCCACCATGAAATCATAGATTAAAAGTAGTGCGTATCTGCAATTTATTTTTGTTTAAGTTAATAGCTTCCTATATTTTTATTCCTTTTCCACCTCCCTTCCCTTTTCGCTTGGTATCCACCACATACTTATCTTCTCTGTTTGAAGGAGTCTCTTTTCTCCTTCCCAGTTCTCCTTCCTGGGAATGGCTTCTGTCCCTCTCCCCTTCTCTTCTCCACTGTCCCTTCTCTTCCCCACTTCCTACACCTGGTGGTGGCTGCAGTGCAAATTAGCCTGCCTTGGCACATAGTGGGGGATGAGGAGCTGTGCGGATTTAGGGCCCTGCTTATGCACTCAGCAGCCATAGGCTGTACCAGCCTGTGGGATAAGAAGCTGACTGGGAGATGGAAGGAAAGGAGCTAAGAGTGTCTCTAAGGGATTGTGAGGAAGCTGCTAACGTGTTCTCCCTCTTCCAGGCTCACAGGTATGATTGATAGCAATATTTTGGGGGAAAAAAAAGTTTAAAAGTTTTCTAGCCGCTGTTTCTGCCCACTGCTTTTAGGTGAGTGAGACTTTTGTGGTTATTGCTTGCTGACTTAAGAGCCCCTTCACCTGTTTTTTCAGAAATAAATTTGTTAGTCTCTAAGGTGCCACAAGGACTCCTCATTCTTTTTGCTGATATAGACTAACACGGCTACCACTCTGAAACCTGTTTTTCAGAAAAAAGAAAAGGAGTACTTGTGGCACCTTAGAATTTTTTCAGAGTTTCTTACAGTAGATTATAAACCCCTGGAGGGAGGGACTGTCTTTTTGTTCTGTGTCCATATGGCATGTGCCACAGTGGGGTCGATGACTAAAGCTCATACATGCTACAGTAAAACAAATCATAATTATTTCTTGCTGAGTAAACTTGTCCTTCTGGGTTAGCTCATTTTTTGTTTTCGGACTCACTTTGTAGTTTGACCAAAATGAACCATGCTACCCATGAAAACCTTTCATTCCCCTTTGCAGGGTTCCTTGGTACAGACAGACTTCAAGCAAGAGTTAATACAATGTCAGGAGTTGAGGATTTCCTACAGGGGAAGGTGAATTTTTTCCCCCAACCTGTTTCCTTCCCACAAACAGGTTCCTGAGTAGGGTTGGTCAGCAATTATTCCTATTGAATTGTTTTCTAGTGTAAAATTGGGGTTTTGATAAAACAAATTATTTTTTACGAAAAGTCTCTTTAAAAAAATTCAACTTTTTTATCCAAAATAGCAACACCCCAAACCCAAAAACATATAGTTCTGAACTACATTTCCCATGATGCATCAGAGCTGTGTAACTCCAGTGATGCACCCTTAAGGGGTCAGCAAGAGGGGGGACCATGGTGCAACGTGGGAGATGTAATCCAGCTAGGGAGCCTGGCCCATAGGGGAAAATAGGGCCATGAAGTGTCAAAACTACGAGCTCCATGAGGCATCGTGCAGCACAGGTAGACACACATTAATGTCAAACTGCTCCAAAACATAATGTTTAGATTTGTTGTTTTTTTATGAAATGCTTTTATTCAGGCGGAAGCTTCCCAAAATGCAATCATTCATTTAGATTTTCGGACTGGAAACTTTGGGTTTTTGGACAACTTTTTACTGTTTTTTTTTTTTTTTTTTTTCCAGGAGGGAATTGATAACAAGTTGAAATTTTCTGTGGAAAATTTTTGATGCAAATTTTTTTTTTTTTCTTCCCCAGAAATTTTCTGGGGAAACCGTCCTATACATTCCTATTTTCTGACCAGGTCTATTCCTGACCTTAGGTAGACCACGGTCAGAGATGGGGAGTGATGCCACAGAGCCAGCACTGGCCCTTCCTGGCAAGGGATCCATATGCATTCGTACCCCTCTTGATGGGATGATTTGTGCCTTGAAGATTAAGGCCGGATTTTCGAAGGGTATCAGCATCCAGTAACTCCCATTATTCTGAGGGATGTTCTCAATGGGAGTTGGTAGGTGCTGAGAACTTGGAAAATCCAGGCCCTATTGTGGGGCTCAGAATCCCTTTGAAAATTTATCCCCAAATGATTCGATCTTAACCCAAGTAAAGCAATACCCAGCTCTGCTGGAAAGAAATATTACTAATGAATCTTGGAACATACCTGTTGATAGAAATGCAATTTCATGCAATATCCTGGGCAAACCTTAATGAATTAAGTTTAAGTGTCTTAAGAGCTCATTGTATTATAAATGCAAATGTTTGTGTGTTGTTGTGGGGTTGTATGTAATTTTTCTAGGATCCATGACTAATGTAAACTTTGGGAAGTGTGATGAGCTTCAAAAGTCCCTTTGAAACAATGTGCTAGACAAAGTTAAGCGGGATTTCTAGGAAATTCTTGGGAGGAGAGGAAGGCAACTTCTCACCTCCAGACCATACCTTTGGAGTTGTGCCCTGAGGAGAAACCCGTTGTCTGCTGATCACCTGTTAAATGAGGACCAGACCTGAGGCCCAAACTGGATAAAAGAGTGAATCTCAGATTCATGAGTATGCTTGTTCTGAGCTAAGAGCTGTTATGAACTTGTGACCACAGAAACACCCCTTGGTGCGGCTTGAAAACACCTTTATTGGAATCAGGAGGTGAGCTCTGATGAGCTTACTAGCATGTGTGTAGGTTCTCTTATTTTTTATATTTTCTCTGTAGTGCTTTTACCTTAAGAATAAATGTGCTTGCTTAGAAAACTCTGTGGTACCTTAACTGTGGGTAATTATTTGTTAATTAATTGTTTGTAGCCTCTGAGGAGAAAGCAAAGCAGGCCTGCTGAAGAAGTCTGTATTATCGGAGGATCCATAGTGAAGGCAGGAAACTGTATAGCTTGAAAACCCCAGTGTGGAGGGAGTGAGATGCTTGTCTCCTCCTAAGAGCGGTAATGGCTGGGGAGCCAGGAGCCAGAGAGTGGTTGCCCTGGCTGGACCATAGAGGGGGAATAGAGGTGCAGTGGCCCTGAACTGTGACACCTGGTTAAAAAAAAAACAAAACCCCAGTTTATTTCTAGCTTCTACTTTTTAATTGTCTTGACAACCTACCATCTGGGCTCGTATATATGAAATTTGCATATAAATTACACGATTTACTAATGCATAATTTTTTCCATTGTTTTGGGCTTACATATTTCACTGTGTGTAGAATTTGTGTGTTTTGTCATCTCTCAGAGAAAACTCAAAAGAGCTTATTCATATTTACTGTGCATTTTAAAATGCTCTTATTGTGTCTATATTCAGAAAAGTTTGGGAACAGGGTAGTCTGTCATCCAGTATGCACTTTGTGCTAAGTTTGCTTGTTGTGTCTGTGTATAACTTATACAGGAAGCACAAATTATGTTGAGATTTTCAGCACGCTGATATAGTTTGGTTAGAGCTACATACAATTATGTAATGAATACTTCAGTGTAAAAGTTACAGCCCGGAGGTTTCAAAGTGGAATGTTGATAAAAGATTTCTAAAAGATTTGTGGCTGAGCCCACTTATAAAAATATATCTTTATCCATTTTTGGCATAAAAGAAGCATTTTGATCCAAACAATAAAATATTTAAAGACTCTCAGAACTATTTTCATTCCCGTTTACATAACTGCACATAGATCAAGAGAAAAAATTATTTAACCAGTGAAAGCTTGTTTTCATTTTGATAAACTATAATATACATTTTTATTATTTTAAAAACATTGTTTGGTCTGCATCTGATGGCTTTTATTTTGCCAAGGCATTTCCTGACCCTAAGCTTGACTTTTGTAAATAGTCTCCTGAACCCTGGCTTACTTTTATAAAATGTGGCTCACCAGTGAACTTCTATAACTGCAAGCAAACTGCCTTCGACTCTCCCTAACGTACAGATAGTTTCAGCTATGTTTGTGACATTGATTTCTTTTAATAGATTTTTTTTTGTTTGCTTTTCCTTCCCAAGTGTTTCTTGTGGTTTCTTGACCTGTTCTTTTTCTTCTGCTTCTGATATTAAAGTATCTCAGGACAGTGACTGCTGATTTGTACCACATATACATCAATATCTGGGTTTAACAAGGTTTCATTAAGGGCATACTTTCATTTTTTTGGTCTGAATTTCCTGTCTTTCAGTGGTCCAAGAGAATTTTAACGTTTTATGCACCATAAAGTAACTGTTTTCTTTTTGGATATTAGCCTTTTAAAATAATTGCAAGTTCGGTGTTCTTCTCTAGCATTAGCTAATGGGCTTTTGAATCAATGGCTCTATTTCCAAGATGTTTCTGATGTTCCAGAGAAAATAAAACAAAAGATTAGTCATTTTAACTCCATCTTATGTTCATAGCCAAGATTTTTCAAGAACAGATGTGTAAAAATAAGAAACTTGGTTTTTAAAAGGGCTAAGCACCTGGAAGCTCCTGTTGGCTTCTGTATGAGATGTTAGGCACTCAGAAATTTTAGAAAATCAGATTGCTTATGTAAAATTTTCAGAGGTACCTAAGTGGCTTAGGCGACTCTGGCCCTATTGGGGTTTAGTGAGAATTAGACCCAGATCCTTGAAGGATTTAGGCCCTTAGCTTCCACTAATTTCAATAGGAGATAGGTACGTAAATACCTTTTGAGGATGTGGACCTGAGTCTGTTTGATTATCCAGTCACTTCTGAAAATTTTGCCCTTGGAGCCTAACTTTAGACTTCTGTTATTGAAGGTCTTGGCTGTGGAAAATAAAATAAAAAAGTAATAGGTGACTTTTGAAAAGCAACTAAAGGATTCAGAAGCACAAGTTCCATTGAAAGTCATTTTTGAAAAATTCTGTCTGGTCCTCCAAGGGTGAAATCTCAGCCCTATTGATGTCAGTGGGTGTCTTGCCATTGGCTTAAATCGCCAAGGATTTCACTGAATAGGATTAAAGGGGCCATGCGCCCTGATACAGTTTAAGGTCACTGAGTGAATAAAAACTTCCTACAAAGGCAGCCTCAAAAGTCTGAGCCAAAACCTCCTACTTGGTATGAAGTCATCCCTCCTGACAATTCCAAAAGAGTCCCATGGAATAGATACTGAAAAGATCAGCAAAAAGCATAAATGGGGGTATGAGCTGTGGAGGCATGAGTGTAGTCAGGGAAAAGACACATTACACTGTATTTCTTCTCTCTTTCTAGGGTAACTTACTACTGAAAATACAAAGCAAGTTGTTGCTTCTCTGTCCAACAGCAACTTGCTATTGGCAGAAAGCCACACCTTGGACTGGGATGAAAGCACACAGGGCCATCTGCAAACCTTGAGTGTGTTTGGGCTGCATCTTTCACTGCAGAGGACTCCGATACTGCTGATTGCAGGCATCCTGAGTGCTTAATCCAAATTCTGCCATATGGGCTGTGGTGCTTCTTCAAGGAGGTTACCTATGTTTTTTGGCTATCTTTGGGGGATGGGTGGGTGGTTCTGAGCAGGATGCTTACTAGAAACATTACTTATGTGACCATCAAGGGTCTAATTCTGCAAACACCTGTGCACAGGTATCACTTTACTTGTGTGAGTAGGGACACATCAGTAAAGTGGTGCATGTGTGTATTTGTAGGAGCCCTGTTCTTTAATAGATTTGTATCAATTGCTGCCCAAATTTAGTAATAGTATTTCCCACCACACAGTATATGAGACTTGTTAGTCCCCGCTGTGTAGATGTGGATGGAAAATGACAGGATTTTCTGCACTGTGAGGATGATGGCTTCCTGTTTACAAAATAGTGACCATTTAGAACATTAGGGAATCCCAGATTCAGGAAGTGGTGAGCTATAATTGGCCAAAGTGTGTTGTTCCTATATACTACATAAAAACCCAGAGGGGAAGTAGCATGATAGAGCCTGTTTTAATCAACTTTAATGAGCTCATTTCTTTATTTTTCCTTTTGTGGTGACAGAAGTCCAGTTTTATCATATATGATCAAAGTTATCTTGGACAAGGCAGCTATTCCATAAGCCTGATCTTATTCATATTAAATTTTGTACCAAGTGATGTCCAATTCAGCGTGTCAGAATGGAGATGACAGCTGTTTGATGTCCACATTAGCAGCTTTGCTTAAACCATACAACTGGGCAAAGGGATCTTTGAATAAATGGTTCTTTGACATCAAAAGCAAAACACAATTAAGCCAAGTTGTATAGTTTCTATAAATTCACTGCCCCCACCCCCTCTACTAGGCAGAACTTGATGTGTTTTTAAGTGCAAATTGAAGAGGAGACAATAATTAGCATGTTGTTCGTTTGTCACCTTAAGAGAGGAAAGGTCAAGTGTAGTCTGCATGAGAACTATTTTGCCTTGCGTTTCCACCTTGTAGTATTTAATTAGCTTTTTTTCATGCACTGTTGGGGGGAAAAAGAGATGGTACTTTGAATGAGGAAGTTTGAATAACTGGTTTGAATAACTCATCTGTATGACTATGTTTTCTCCCTCAGAATATATTTCGTATTGGTTAACAGGTTTACTCCATCCCTCTACTCCTCTTGTGCTTCAGACATGTTTGTAACTTGCCTGTAAAGGTAAGGAGTTTGAAATTGTTACTGTTCCTTGAACAGAAATATGTAGCTGTTACTACTATTGATAAGTAAGGGACTTACTCAACAATTGAAAAACGACTGCACAGTATAGTAAGAGTTCTGCAAGGTCGAGGAAATAGCCAAAACAGAAGACTTGCAGCTTCCACATTGTTCTCCAGGAATACTTGTACATATTTACATGAGCAGTTCTTTTAAATTGATGAATTATTCCTCAGTTTGTGCTGGTAATATTTTTGTTTGTGCACATTGTTCAGCTTTTATCCAAATGAAAACCACTAGATAACCAAAATTGTATACAGTACTTATAACAGTGATCTGTTTTCAAACCCTAATATAGCTGTGTAAATATATGTATGTATGTCATTAACTGTGCTGCTGCAATTCAGCTGAAGATCTTTCCTTCCAGACTTTCCAGATAGCTAATGATGGCAAAGCCAAGTCCGATCTGTTCTTACCTGACTGTCTACATCTGATTTATGCTGCCTGGTGCTCAAAACACCCATGATGCAGACTATTTTAAATGAAGCTAAATTGGCTAAATCCCAAGCATTTGATGTATGCCTACTTGTCCATTTATCCTCCCCATTAAACCAGTGTATCAATATAGTTTTAATACCTATACCTGGTTGCTTTCTTTGCCTGCCATCCCCTCATGTCCTGGGAACAGCTTCTGTTATGTGTAACAAGGAACTAGAGTGCTGGAGCCTTAAATTTCCAGGTGCCTTGTAGGAATAGAGTGTGGTTTTATTTTTTACAGGAACTCTGTGATATTAATGGAATTGACCCCCCGGGGCAAGGGATCCTTTGTGGTAGGGTTGGAACTTTAAGGCTCCAGCCCTGAACTTTATGACACTTCTTTTAAGTAATACTATTTAGTAATACAAGATGGCATTGGAACAGTCTTAGGTAAGCCAATAACAAATCCAAATGCAAACTGAGGTTCTGTTGGTTACATGGCATGACATACCTTAAACATTTATCTCTCCTGTTCATTACACGTCTTCTAATGCTTCACAATTACATAACGTTTGCTTTAAAGCAACTATCCATTTTTTTATAAGAGATCGTTATGTGCAGGATAAGTAACTTCTTAGGTTATTTTTGTTCCAAAATACAATTTACTTATCTGCATTCGCAGGTGTGTACACATATATACGTATTTGTGTATATATGTGTGTGTAATATAGCATAATGGAATGGAGCACATTTCAATAACTTGTTGGTAACATAAGAGTGTTAAATTGTTACATTAATTTATTTATTGGACCGTGAACTCTTGTCTAGACTTCACAAATTATGGGCAAAGATGAGCCCTCTGCTGTGCAGGTTTGCAAGAGGGGGAACGAGGAACAGCACTGGGATGTGATGCTAAATCCTTCATCCATTGAACGAAGGACAAAATTCTCAGCAACTTCAGTGGGTGCAGGATGGTAGCCGTAATCATCCACGGATCATTAACCAAGAAACTTGCTAATATCTCACCTCAGATACCTCTATACCTAGTGCTGCTCTGGTCTGCAAGTTTGGCCATCCAAAACACGCTCTGTGTATGCTGTAGCAATGGCATGCCCTAGAGGGGAGTGACAACGGCTTTTTTTTTAATTTTTATTTTTTTTGGAGAAGCAGTAAGCTGTGCTCCCTAGTGCACCCCCCTCCCCCCCATGCACTCACAGAATAAACCATCATACTCTGAGCTGACCTGCTCTGTCAGGCTGGCTCAATCCAAAGCGAAGCTGTTCCCACTGCATTTACCCACACCCGTAGGTGGATATGTGTGGTAAGGGCAAGATTTGTGTTTGCAGGGTATACATGTGATGCTGCAAAACTAAAGAGCAAGGATCCCTTTGCCCAGGCAGACATACTTTAAGAGTAATGACAAAGTTAAAATATGCCAGCTCTGCCGTGGTGCCGATCCTAGGTAGTTTAAGCCAGGCGTTAAAGTACATATTTAAAAAGAAAAAACAGCACAACCTCCTATACATTATTTGCAATTTCACCATGCTGGGGGAACCGTAATCTCACAGAAATTTCCTCATCCTCGTGTGGTTTTTATTTTAGGCGTGAGCCAATATTTGAAATGCTTCTAAATCCTTTCTGTCATCTTTATTTTATCCAGTAATGCAAGGATCTCGGAGAGGATTGTGCAACCTGAAAATGTTAATGTTTAAAGTTCAGTGAGTTTTGAGTTACATGTGAGCTAAAACATCATCTTAACATTTTCCTGCCCAAAGGAAAATAATTATTTTTCATTTGCATGTCATTCGAAAACTCCTGAAGAAATTTTGTTCACATTGTCCAGAACAGTTCGCCTCTGGGCTAAGACCAAACATGGAAACTTTCTGTCCACAAGGGGACTTTTTCGGAAGGTTCTGAGCATGAGAAAACAGGCAGCTACAATAAAAGCCCCAATGGAGCCGAAGCAGAGCAAGTTCTGCCAGTGTCTTGTTATAATTAATATTCTGTCTTCACAAACAATAATGTGCAGTTCGGGCTCTGTTTCTGTGAGTGAATGCTGAGGAACTGGAGACTGAAGGACAGATTTTTCAAGAGATCAGTGCACTGCAGCTCCAGTTTGTTTTAACATAGGCTTCCTGGTGGGGAGCCTTTTTTTTTTTTTTTTAAATATGGGCTCTTACTTATATGCCTAAATGGCAGCTGAGTTCCTATGAAAGATCTGGG
Organism: Caretta caretta; assembly: GCF_965140235.1. Lineage (NCBI taxonomy): Eukaryota > Metazoa > Chordata > Testudines > Cheloniidae > Caretta > Caretta caretta. Next base: position 15,846,881 of record NC_134209.1, read on the forward strand.
TCTGCACACAATTCTGCAAAGGATGTTTGAGGCCGTGCCAAATTGATTGGCACTTTCAAAAAAGTTCTTCCTTTAGAAATGCAAAAGTACTTAATGTCAGAAAATTAAGGCATGCAATCGTGGTAGTCTACCACTGAAAACAGTTGGTGTCTATTTAAAATGAAGAGAGGAATACAGAACTAGTACCAGACCCAGAAAAAAGGATTTTAGAAATCAGGGTTATAATAAGGCAATAATGTCTTAGTACAGTATAAAAGTTACCAGGGCTTTTTCAGTGATATGAATACATCATATTATTTCTAACACGTGTCTGTATTCATGCTATTTAATTGTCATTACAGTAACAATTCAAAAGCCAATAGTATATTCAAATGGGGATTTCAGTTATTTCTCTCCAGTGGGGTTCCAGCTGAGATCATATTAGGCTTTAGTTAGAGCTGAGCGAATAGTTCGTAATGAATAATTTAAGCCAGCTCTACACTGCAGATTTTGCCATCATCGCTATTTTGGTCAGGTGTAGTGAGGTGTGTTTTGCAACTAAAACTGCACTGACAAAAGCCCCAATTGTAGATGCAGCTACGCTGGCAAAATCCATTTTGCTTGCATAGCTAACTTTACTCGAGGGGCCGGAATAGGCTATGCTGACAAAAATGAAGTTTTGCTGGTATACACTGTTATACGCTAGGGGTGCTTTGCCAATATAACTCTACTGCAGGGGTGGGCAAACTTTTTGGCCTAAGGGCCACATCGGGGTTCCGAAACTGTATGGAGGGCTGGATAGGGAAGGCGGTGCCCCCCCAAACAGCCTGGCCTCCGCCCCCTCCCACTTCCTGCCCCCTGAGAACCCCTCACCCATCCAGCGCCCCCTGCTCCTTGTCCCCTGACCGCTCCCTCTGGGACCCCCTGTCCGTAACCGCCCCCCCGGGACCCCACCCCCTTTCCAAACCCCCACCCCCGACTGCCCCGACTCCTATCCATGCCCCCGCCCTCTGATAGGCTCCCCAGGACTCCCATGCCTATCCAACCCCCCCTGCTCCTTGTCCCCTGACTGCCCCCCGGGACCCCCTGCTCCTTATCCAACCCCCCCATCCCCTGACTATCCACCCCCAGAATCTCCGCCCCATCCAACCCCCCCTGCTTCTTGTCCCCTGACCACCCCCTCCTGGGGACCCCGCATCCCAACTGCTGCCCCACAGAACCTCCGCCCCCTAGCCAACTCCCCCGCTTCCTGTCCCCTGACTGCCCTGCCCTCTATCCACACCCCTGCCCTCTGACAGCCCCCCTGGGACTCCCACGCCTATTCAACTGCCCCCTGTCTCCTGGCTGCCCCCTGGGACCCTCTGCCCCTTATCCAACCCCCCTGCCATGCCACTCAGAGCACCAGGACTGGCAGTCATGCCACAGCGCTGCACTGCCCGGCAGAAGCTCACTGCCCAGAGCGCTGGCGGCATGGTGAACTGAGGCTGCAGGGGAGGGGGGACAGCAGGGGAGGAGCCGGGGGCTAGCCTCCCTGGCTGGGAGCTAGATGTGGCTCACGGGCCATAGTATGCTCACCTCTGCTCTACCGGCAAAGCCTTCTAAGTGTACGCCTTTCCCAAGTTAACACATTTAGCCTACTTTCTGCTCTTGAATTTGTTATTCAACAACTTTGATTTAACCTTATGGATGATTGATCATGGACAATTCTAGGCAAGTGTTCAGTGTGCACTCTTGAGGCTGGATTGGTTGGTTACGATTGCTTGGGTAAGTCACGTGGGATTGTTTCTTGTCTCTAAGCGGGTATATGGACAAGCTTATCTGGCATAAATATAAGATACTCTTTCCACATACATTTGCGTGTGTGACTTTGAATTTCATTTTCCATTAAGGTTTCTGCTAGTAAAACTCAGTCTCTTAGATGTACATCAAAAGCAAATGCAAAAAGGGCCATGGAGATGGCTGAAGTGAATTTATTTAAAAATTCAAAGAAATTTTCATGGATAATAATTTTGCACTCTTTACCTGACTGCAGTTTTTTTTACCTGATGGTCGTCTTTAGAAGAGCTTATTACAGTTTTATTACTGCTTAAGAAACTTAATTAAATTTCCCCAAATCTCTTAGCGAAAATGCCACCTAACTGCTATTCAAGTTGACCTGTCAGACATGGTCTCATATAAAGTAATCTCTCTCTTAAATAATGAGTTTGAAATCATTGCTAAAGTTTTGTCTAGAGAACTGGACGGGATGTTACGGTATGTAATAGACGGTGACCAAACAGGTTACAGGAGAGCAAACATGGCAAAACAAAATGGGAAGATTTTGTTAAAAATGTGTGCAGCTCCAGCCTGTCCTGTTCTGCCTGTTGTTTCTGGGGTCTTACTCCCAGAATACATCACTGGGAAGTTGAAGGGGAAGCCAATGGAGGCAGGGAGCCAGCTAAACCCTTTGAACTGCTGAACAATGATACCATTCTGTCTGGAACATCCAGGATGAGCCACAAATGACCAGCTGCTGGTGAAATCCCCAGTTTGCACTAAAATGCTCTTAGGGGTAGAGGGATAGGTCAGACCTTCTGGATCCCTTTGAAATCAAAGTCACTGTGCCTCTTCCCTTTGAGTCCTGACTGCAGCTGTGTTTGTGTCAGAGAGATGCTTCCACTGATCATCTTCTTTTGGCCCCAAACTCAGTTTCATCAGGGATTTCTTATATGCCTGGTGACCTGCATTCATCTCTAGAATAATGTACTGGATACACGTTAATAATTGAGTTGGCGTCCATCACACAGTTGATGAAGTGATGAAGTTGATGAAGTTGATGAAGCTGTAGCTCACGAAAGCTCATGCTCAAATAAATTGGTTAGTCTCTAAGGTGCCACAAGTACTCCTTTTCTTTTTGCGAATACAGACTAACACGGCTGTTCCTCTGAAACAGTTGATTCTGTTACCTTTACACTCCTTCCCCACCTTTGTAAAGGGGTTATCTTTGTTCTGGTCTTTCTGCCATTGCTGCATGGTCTGTAATAGACAGTCAGTTCTCTCACTTATTTTCCCATTTTGGCCTACTGGCTAAAGAGCAAAACTTGGGAGATGGAACCTAGGCATGTCTTGGAGTCTGGAAAACGTTGAGTTCTCTCTTTCTCTCTCCTATTCCACTCGATTTGATATTCCTCGGCCTCATCCCTGCTCTACAATGCTGTTGATACACCCAACCATATTCTTTTGGGGAACAAAGCTGCTTTAGTTATTCAGCGGAGACTTTTAATAATTAGCCAGCAGTTACATAGTGATTTCAGCCTCCATGCACTTGAACAATGTTAACTAGTTAATGTTCACAATATCCCATTGCTGGGGATAAGCAAGTATTATCCCCATATTAGAGAGGAATAGATACCCTGGCTGAATTGCTGGGGGAAATTCCCTTTTACTTACACTGGGGTCTACTTTCATCAGGTCGACACAAGACTATTAATGCCTCCATCTTCAAGGTATCTTCACTCTTTCATATTTGAAATTACTTGTAAAAACCAATTTGCCCTTGCAACAATTAATACAAAGTGTTTTTTAAAAAATCATTTCTCTCCCCCCCACTACTGTTTGCAGTTTGTTTCCAGTTTACAGTACTATGGGAAGCTCTCTGTCTCTTTGTTCTGTGTGTGTACAGTGTCTAGCACAGTGAAGGCCTGGTCTGTGACTTGGACTTGTAGGTGCTACTGCAGTACAACTAATTAATATTAATAATGGCCATTTCTTGTTTACAGTTAAAACTGATGCAGTTAGCTTGAAAATATTCCTGTTGCTGATGAATACAAGAAGTGTTCTCTTGGTTACATGGACTCATTTATTTTGTTCAGGAGTAAAGCTTGCATATTTACCATAGCAACTCTGCATGGCATGAGACCTAAAGCAAGCTGCGATTTAGGACGTACCTTGTCAAAGCAGTTTTTCATCAATCTACAGTGTGTACGATGTTCCTTTTATATGTTGTTTTAAGTAAAAGAGATGTTCTGTTCATTTTAAAGTGAACTCTCATTTTAAGGTGTGTTATGTGAGTTTTCTGCTTCCTATCTAAAAAGTGAGATCAGGGCCTGAGGAACTATGTCATAGAACTGTGATGCATTGCCACTTCATTACTGTGATGTCTTTATGATTTCAGTCAAAGCACCCTGGCTGTGATGAGACACCTGTGTGGCGACTACGTCCTAATCTTCCTTCGAGGCTTGCCATGAAGCCTCATTCTTTTTTGGTTTACAGCTGTCCCCAGGATGGTGATTAGTTTAGTTCATTTTGCAGGATAGTTTCAGTCAGTTTAAAATGTGCAAATTAATAGCGCAGACTGCGGGCAGGATTCTGATGCGATACATTGAAAGTACAGCTGTAATTCACTTCTGATTTATTAAATAAACCCCACCCCAGCACTAGAGGCTGCATTATGTGCTATTGTTGCCAACTCCCTGCAGCATAAATGCCATCAGATGCATAAAGTTACAAATTGCTTTCATAACTTTCACAACTAATTGGTAATCACCCTGCAGTTCATGAAACAGGGAAAACACCTCTTGCTAAATGCATTGTCTTCAATTCCTCCTGCATAAATTTCCAGTATGTAGAGATCATATTCTACATTGGCCAATAATAGCAACACTGCAAGAAAGGGCAGATGGTAAATTTCAACCATATTCTTGCTTGTGTTTCTCTCTTTGAGTTCAAACATAAATATGCTAGTCAGTTCTCTAATGTCCTTTGTCTGGTGTTGCTTTGTGCATAGCTTTAGCACTTTTCTGCCAGTTAGTTTCCAGTAAACCTTCCCAGCTAAATCTAAGTGATGTTGCAGACAAGTTTTCCGGAGGTAGTCCTGCTAAAGAGTGGGCTCTGTGCACTCAGACAGATGGAGGATTATTTTCTAAACTATAGTCACCTGTGATTTTTAATTGAATAACTCTCCCCTAGAAGTGCAATTAACGCAAGCATTCAGAGCACCTTTGTAAAACTAGTTGAGTTGGAGGATTACAGCTAGTGATATAATAATTATAAAAGTCTCCCCCCACCACTCCCAAAATTGGAAAAGCTACAAGAACTTGCCTCAGGAAAAGTTCCATAAAATCGTATCAGCATTTAAGAATTAAATTAGTGGCCAGCAGTTGACGACACAATAATTAAGTCTGTGGCCCTGGACTGAGTGACACACTTTACCTCTATCTGTTGATAGATTTCACAGGCACTAATGTTTCCTAATAAATATCTGAAGGTAATTTCAAAGAGTGGGAGAGGTTAGCGGGGAGAGCAGAATGGTGGTTTATAGTTAAGATTGCCCATATATTAGATAGCTCTGACAGAGCGTGTAATTAACTTTTTAAGTGTTTATACTAAAGAATAAATAACTAGTAATACATAAGGCTTGTTATAAATGTTTCAGATAAACTCTGCTTGTGCAGGATTTAAAACAGCAACTTGAGATTTTCCGAATTATTATTATTTTTAAGAGAAGAGATTTAGGCACAATCAGCAGCTTTGTTCTGTCAATCTACAGAGAGATTTGCAAAGGTATTTAATGCCCATTGAGGCACCTAAACAAATTGGCCTGATTTTGGGAAGGTCACAGCACGGAGGCTCCAATTGGGCATGTGCTTAAGCAGTCTGTGGAATTGGGACTCCAGCAGTTCCTGTTCTCAGTAGGAGGTGTTGGGTGTGGAGCCCTCTGAAAATCTGGCCAGTTCACATGGGTGCCTAAATGTGAGCTGAGCGATCTTGAAATAATGACCCTAACTCTTCTATGATCTGTGATTTTTATAGGCAGTGTATCAGAATAATAGATAAGATTCTTACACACAAACACAAAGCAACAAAGAGGAAAAACTTTTAATACAAACATTGGTACTATTTGTTATGTTCAGAAATGTTATTGTTGCACAGAATAATTCAAATTAATCCAGATGCAAAAGGCCATAAGGCCCAATGCACCAGTTAAGACAGTGCTGGGGGCAGAGGTGGGGGGAGATTGGAGTAGAGGTGGAGGAGGAAATTGGATGTTTCATAGATACTCTGCACTCTTCCCCATGGGACATGCACCCTCCATTGGGCTTGCTAGGGCTGAGAAGATTACTGCAGCATTGCCCATGACCAGCAAATGTGGTTTTAAACACCACTGCCTTTGTGTGCACTAGATGCCAACTGGTGTTTAATTACACCTCATCCCAAACAGAGATTGTCTTTGTCTACACAGGGCCCCAGTTGGAGTAGTCTCTTTCAAGCAGCTTAGTTGCTACTCTGTGGCCATGTGGAAAGCATTCTTCTCACTTACCCTGCCATGGTGGAATCTTTGAGTTGGGTAATGGGATCTGGATTTGCTTTTCACTGTAGGACTTAAATGGTAGATGGAGGACCTTGTGCTCCTCCTCTACACTGGGGGGAATTTAACCCTCACTTAGGAGGTTGCACATATAGGCATTTGAACATTTGACGTGTTTTCTTTTACTCAATGTTGTTGTAGCCGTATTGGTACCAGGATATTAGAGTCACAAGGTGGGTCAGGGAATATCTTTTAATGTAGCAACTGGTTGTTCAAGATTGTCTCTCTCACCAACACAAGTTGGTCCAATAAAAGATATTCCCTCACCCACCTTGTCTGCCTTTTACTCTGCATTTAAATTCCTTGTGATCTAGTGGAGAGATAAAGACGCGATAACGTTGTCAACATTGAGGAGCATGGTATATATTAAAAGGCTATGGTTTCCATTGAGCAGTCAGAAGATGATGGCATGAAGTTATTGTAATTATTGTGATGAGAATTGTGCTTTCAAAGACTCTTCAATTATTGCAAACTGCACTTCTGGGATATGTATGGGAAGCAGCCATTTTAATTAGGAAGATACGCTTGGAAATGAAAAGTCATTTTTAATGGTAATTTCCCTTGTGAATATTTTACTGACCACTAGAATTTATTTACTACACAGTCCTCGCAATAAAATAGGTATTTATATGTTAGTTTTCAATTAGAAATCATGACTTGTAGAATTGAAGTGATTAATGATTTTATCTGTATATTGGCTGGGGTAGTCCTCGGGAATGATAGGCCTATTGACTACTTCAAGAGGGGCCTGACTGAATCTTTTGTCTTTCTAATAATAATAATTAATAATAATATTAATTAATAATACAAAATAAAATAGCAACTGTGCTCTTATTTAGAAGAGGAAAATGAAGACATATGTTTTCTATAGTACTCTAGCAAATCTGAAGCAGGGATGACTGAAGATGTTTTAACAAATATAGATTTAAAGAACCAAGTACATTTTTGCCTGTCAAATGCCATTGAAGTTCTTTATAAATAATTAAATTTAGAAAAACCCCGTGATGTGACTCGATGATTCTGAATGGAATTTGGAAGGAGTCAAATGATGACAGATTTATGATATAAGTTTGTGTGACACCAGACTGGCTGTTGAGATGGCTGGGCAGATGCATAAGGAACATCATTCCACAAGGGAACATTGATTTACAAGAAGCTCATTTTTAGAAGAGTGGTGGGGGATAGAGATTAAAAGAATCCACATCGCTAGGTTAAATTATTGCAGTAGACGTCACTTGAGAGTTTGGGGAATATATTCCTATTCTGTAGCCTAGAGATTTATGCATGTAACTCCGATTAGCTTTATTAAGTTCCTTACTGAGTTCTTTGTTTCCATCTGCCTCAAGAGTTTTTTACCCTATTAGCATTTGAAAATGCAATGCTATATACATTTTAACATTTTCTGAGCAACCACCTGACTTAAAGTCCATAACATTTTAACACTGGAAAGAATTGGACTTAAACATCTGTCTGGATATGAAACTGACAGAGAGGAGATAAGAGCTAGTGGTAGCATTGTCTGGAAAAGGTGTAAAATGTCACAATATATGCAAAAATTAAAGTATTTTTGATGCAGAATTTTAAGAAGCTAGTGTTGCGATAAGATTCTTCTCTTTATTGAGCTGTCTTGCCAGAAGTACTTGTGCACAGTCAATGTTCTAAGGTGGGTGGGTAAATCAGTAGAAAATTTGTGTGTGCACGCATGCATGCTGTTAGACAAGCTAAATATTTGACTAACAAATACTAATCCCTATGCAACATGACCAGGACCCGTGAAGCTGGTAACATACCCACTGGTGACCCAGGTGCAGCTGCAAGTCCTGAACACCGGCCCTTTGCTCTGAGCTGCATAAAACCAGAGGGGGAGGGAGGGGAGAGAGAAATCCTGATAAACCCACTCCCCTAGCTTGAGTCAGGAGGGAGAACAGACATCTTGTCAGGCTCCCCACACCCTCACTTTCTTATATTCAGTGGCTTCCCCCACTCTAAGTAGAGCTTCACAAGGGTGACGCCTGAGCCATTTCTTCCACTCAGATTTTCATATAATGGACGCCTGGCCTGCTGCTGCATCCTGTGTTTTTAGGGACCAGGAATGTAGACCTACTTCCTCTACCAAAGCCATCTTGTCTGCTCCATTCTACAGAAGCCGTGGCCAACACATCGCTCCTGCTTCTCCTTCAGGTCCCCTGAACCTTGGGGCCATAGAGACACCCCAGAGTTCACTGGTTTACTGCACGCCCCCCAAAGACTTGAATGGGCCTGAGGGAGTTGCAATTAAAGACCCTTGCAAGTATAGAAGTGTATGTGCGCTGGAATGAGCCTGCACTGTCAGTCATTCAGTTCAGGAAGGGTGGGAGAGAGGGCAGATTTCCCCACCTCCCGCAAAAAAGTCTCTGTCCAGAGAGGGGTTAGGTCAGATACACATTTATATTTGGAATTCTGAATACAAACATCTTGTGAATCCAAATGTTGGGCTGTTTGCCACTTGCTAGTTGCTTCCTTCTGAACATAGTCTACTGTACATATTTTTCACTTTGAAAATATTTAATTATCCTTAAAAGAATCTACAATATTTTTACTTTTCCAAGTCCATAGGAACCCACCAGCGATGAAAAAGGCTGACAGTCTGATTCTCAGGTTTTGTTTCTATAATAGAGAATAAGGGGATAATGGACACAGAGTAGTTTCTTTCAGTCTTCTCATCATGGCAAGCTTTATTATTACTGTGAATCCCACTGGCTTTTCTAAATTGTGCTACTGTTTGAGTTTGTAATATCAGTGCTTCAAGAACACTCCTCTGCAGCAGTTTTTAATAGTCTCCATGTTCATTGTTCACCAAGTGATCTTGAAAATGAACCAAACTTTTCATTGATCCAGCAAAGTTGCTAAGTTTGCTACTAAGCCTGATATAATATATATCAAATCACACAGATTTGAGATCATCCTTGATAATGTACAGAGGGATGAAACAAAGTGCCTATAACATCACTCTTGGATTTTCTTAACAAAATGGACTTTGGAAATGCAGCTTCAATTCAATTTGCATTTGTAAAATAAAAGTGTCGTGCTGTATGGTACAGTGGGAAATTTCCATGGCACTCAGGTTCTTTTGGAAGTGTTAATCAGATATTCAGTTGCAGTGCACACGTAGTTTCCTGCTTTAAGTAGATAGCACTTTGGTTCAGTTTGGTATGAAAGTAACATAGAGTTGTTAGTGGTACCATGAAGAAATACAGTGACCAGGCAATGGAAATATTAAGCTGTTTTGAACTGTTTAATGATGTGAAAAGTAGTTTTTAATTTGGTTAAAACTTGATGTGGTGATCAGCAAATCATTGAGGTGGGTTTGTCTTGACCTGTTTTAGGTTTGTGCAGTACAGGTGACCTTTTCAAAACAGCCTAAGGGATTATGACTCCATTACATCTAAGAGGAATTGGGCATCCCAACCCTGTATGTGGCTGTGAATATCTCAGCCTACCTGTGTCCGCTATTTTCCCTTCATTTTTTAAAGCAGAAAATGAAAGGGCCAGATCCAGGGATTCAGCATGCAGCACAAAGATTAAGCTTTTTGCTGGGTATCTCCACAAGGAACCAGAGGAACAGATCTTCCTCTTTCAGGGTGCTATGGTGCTGCTCCAGATGCCACTTTGACTTGGTGTCCATGTAGTGCTTGATGTCCAAAACGTGACCCTGATATTGGAGAGTTCTGGCAATGGATCCCCTATCTCTCCCCCACCCCTGCCCCCAAGGACTAAGTTCCAGTGGAGCTGCTGTCATGTAGAAGTTGCCCAATCCCTTGATGTCCTGTCAGTCTCAAGTGCCCGCATTACTTCTGCCAGAGGGAGCCCGGTTGTTTCTCTGTGTATAATGTTATTTTACTGATTTTAATATGAGAACCACAAAGTCAACAGACTCTCAACCCTCCTCACCCCGGCTGTCTTTTGTGATGAGTTTTCTGGTGCTTCATCTCTATGAAGAAACTTCTCAATTGTAAAAAAGTTACAAATATTCCCCCTAACGCACAATTGGGCTGTGTGTACACTAACACCTTTGGCAGGAGTGTGGGGAAAAAAACCACACCCCGGACTGACGTAAGTTGTACCAACAAAAGCGCTGGTGTGGGCAGTGCTGTGTTGGTGAGAGATGCTCTCCCGCTGACATACCTACTTCCAATCATTGGGGGTACTTTACTTATGCCGACAGGAGAGCGCTCTCCTGTCGATGTAGAGCGGCTACAAAGGAGACCTTACAGCGGTGCAGCTGCAGCAGTACAACTGTGCCGCTGTAAGGTCTGTAGTGTAGACAGAGCCTGAGCCTGTGGAATTCATTGCCACAAGACTGTTCTGTTTTGCAGAGATTCCTGTACACCACACATCACCATAGAATCATAGAAGATTAGGGTTGGAAGGGACCTCAGGAGATCTAGTGCAACCTCCTGCTCAAAGCAGGACCCAACTAAGTTATCCCAGCCAGGGCTTTGTCAGGGCTTTGTCCTCCCTTTGTGGGGGAGGGATAGCTCAGTGGTTTGAGCATTGGCCTGCTAAACCCAGGGTTGTGAGTTCAATCCTTGAGGGGGCCAATTAGGGATCTGGGGCAAAAATTGGGGATTGGTCCTGCTTTGAGCAGGGGGTTGGACTAGATGACCTCCTGAGGTCCCTTCCAACCCTGATATTCTATGAACCTCTAAGGATGGAGATTCCACCACCTCCCTAGTGTAACTCATTCCAGTGCTTCACCACCCTCCTAGTGCAATAGTGTTTCCTAATATCCAACCTAGACCTCCCCCACTGCAACTTGAGACCATTGCTCCTTGTTCTGTCATCTGCCACCACTGAGAGCAGCCGAGCTCCATCCTCTTTGGAACCCCCTTTCAGGTAGTTGAAAGCAGCTATCAAATCCCCCCTCATTCTTCTCTTCCGCAGACTAAACAATCCCAGTTCCTTCAGCCTCTCCTCATAAGTCATGTGCTCCAGCCCCCCTAATCATTTTTGTTGCCCTCCACTGGACTCTCTCCAAATTGTCCATATCCTTTCTGTAGTGGGGGCCCCAAAACTGGACACAGTACTCCAGATGTGGCCTCACCAGTGTCAAATAGAGGGGAATAATCACTTCATTTGATCTGCTGGCAGTGGTCCTACTAATGCAGCCCAATATGCTGTTAGTACCTGACATAACTGAAGGGAAGAATTTAGCAGGATTTGGTGGCCTATTCTATGCTGGGGTGTCTCTCTGAGGCCTGTGGGGCCACTGTATGGCAGGTCAGCCTGCGGGCCCTAATCTCTGTGTTCTCAGCACCACCCCACCATTGCTGCTGGACAGACAGCAGCTGCAGTGGTCTCAACTGGAACTGAGTGCGGAGCTAGCGAGGGTGTGGGGCTGGGCTGGTTCCATGGGATGGGGGACTAGGCCAGGCAGTGGCTGTTTCTCTCTCTTGAACTCCATTTCCTGTCGTCCCCGTTCCCCCCCGCCCCCCCCCCCCCAAAAAGAAAAAAATTGCATTAGGATAACTTGAACCCATCCGTTGTTTAAAGTCACACACTTGGCATGTGTGCTGTCCTGAATGAGGATTGACCGTGAGAGGAAGAAAGGACCGTTTTACAGTAGATTTCATATTGCTTACTGAACATTCACAGTGTAAGGGCCTGATCCACAGCCCTTTCCTTGACTTCAGTGGGTTTGGGATCAGGCCCGAGGTTGTTTTCCTTAACTTCTTGTATATATCCTTATGAGTGATGTGCGCTCAGACTCCACACACACAATTTTAATTGAAAAGCTGTTTGGGAAAGAGGGATGGTGTGTTCTGTATTCATCAGGTGGAGAGCCTATTTGGTATTTTACAGCCAGTGTGTGTAAGGTAAATATGATTTTCATTAAAAAGGAAGCATTGATCTGATCACATTGATAACAGTTCAGGAATAGGAAAATATTGACACTTATTGCAATAAAGTCAATAAGGATAAGTTCTTCCTTTTTAATATAAACCTTTGCATTGCGCTTTCTAAAAAGCTTAGGATTTTGGGGTTGGGTTGATCTGATCTCAGTAAGTTCTCCCCCCTCCCCCGCCCACATTTTAACCCTTGTTAACTTGTCAAGTACATAGTGGCTTATATAATTTTTAAGCTAATAGGATGCTCTGTAGGGATCACAGCGATATAGTAGATGTTTGAGTGCATCCTAAGATAAATAAGTCATGAAGTCATGGAAAGTTGCAATTGAAGGAGCAAAATCTGTATTTTTGAAATATTGTGCCTGGTCTCATCTGGTTTTAACAGATAATCAGGGCTGGATGATGTCCATACTTACGCTGGATGTATCCAAAGGAAAAGGGAGTCAGGAACATGTCTCTTTTTGTGCATCAGACTGATATGTACAGATCTCAGATAGGACCATTATTGATAGAGAGAGCAGATTCTCTTTCAGCTCAATAGATAGACATGTTGCTTTTGGATACCAAAGTCCCCGATTCAATTTCTTGCTGGAATGGCTTCCTCATAAATAAGGATAAGCCTTCATTTATGTTTACTCAGTTGGTGACCACTTTGTATTCTGCAGAATTCACATAAGGCATTGCAGGTTTATGTTTCTTTCCAGAATGCACTTTTGCATTAGCTGTTGTGATTCAGATGGAGCTTTCATTCCCAGTCCCTATTTTCAGGGATTAATAACTTTCACAAACCGTTAGTTTGGGGAGCAAAATTTCTCAGATCTGGTCTCATCTGTGAATTTGTTTTTCTGGAGGAGTGAGCAGAAATTCCACCCAGCCCTGGTTGAGGATTGGACATTCCCATGAAGACCTCGATTCTGAGCTTATGAAGTCAATGGGAACTTTGACATTAACATCAGTGGGATCACAACCGGACTCCGAGGCTTTAACCGTAGATACCTGAGTCATCCTATTGACTTCAGCAGCACTGCTCAGGTGTTCAAAGCAAGAATGTGTGGAAATGTTTGCAGGAATGAGGCCCCCCTTAGGTATGTTGTTTGGGGCTTGTTTTAATTCATTATTTCTTGTTTTCCTTTCATTTCTCCTTTTTTGGCTTTGAAAAATAAAAAAAAAAAAGCAAAACACATTTGATATTAAAGCAGAGGTTTAACTGTAGACAAGTCAGGAAATTTTATAAACAATGTTTCCGCAACAACATTCCATCTTCTTTGTATGTGTACACTATCATAATGTTTTTTATTATGCGGTTACATAGACCCACCCACAGATAAACATGTCTGAACACGGGCAGTTTAAACTGAACACAGACGAACAGAATTATGCTATTGAATTGGGTTGGGTCAGATGTGCTGTGTTTTTATGTGTGACTGCTTCTCTTTGAGTTCTAGTCTTATGCAGTGCTCATCACTGTAGTATTTGAGTGCCTCTCAATAGTGCATTAAATAACGTGACTAATGTCGGCGCCATGTTGTTCCCTCATCCCCTCCCCATGGGGAGAAGTAGTGCTGTGGAGTGTTTTGCACAGACAAGCTTTACCCTTCTTGTAGAGGGTTCCATTGTGCCACAGGAGCAGAGTTGTTGGCCATGGTCTTTAACAAAGAGCTTCAGGCTCCTTTTTGGTAGCCTAGTGCCAGGCCATTGAGCACTTTGAAGATAGGGACCAAGAACGTGCTTCACTCTTCTGTGGAAAGCCAGTGTAGGTCATGGACAGCAGGTCTACAGAGTTCCTGAGGAGATGTGCTGCAGTTGTGCTTGTGTTGCAGAAACTGCAGTTATGTTCCAGTGGGCCCATCCTGCACCCCTGATGACCACACAGAGAGAACCCTTTGGGTAGAGATCACAACCCTCCTGCGCAGCAGCATAGCTCAGCCAAATCTCTGGCCTCCATTCGCTACCTTTGTGGTGTCGAGGACCTTTAAGGGCTCTGTTTCTGAGCCCTTGCTGTTAAAGCAAACAAAAACTCATGTTGTTAAAACTGCTCTTTAAGATTTGGGGATGCTAGTGAAATAAAGGCATGAGTGTTTTGGCATAAATCTTTTTGAAGAAAGAAGAAGAGGCGGGGAGGGGAAGTGTCTTGCTTCAATTCACTTCAAATTTACATTGAAGTGACATGCAAGGATGAGATTCTTGTAAGACCCACCACCACAATTATACCCCATGGAAGCAGTAACTACTTGTCTATTTCCATGTCTGTTCCTCAGCAACATTTTTCAGTAGTCAGTTCATTGTGCTGCAGTCAATAGTGAGCTTGCTTTAACCAGCTTCACTAAAGATTAATGTTCGGCTATGCTAATTGGTGGAGTTTAGAGATGAGTGACTTGGCAAAGGTATGAAAGAATTACAAGGGATTTCCCTTGTATCTGTATTAACAAGGAGCCCTAATATATACGAGTGTGTTTTGCTATTGTTAATACTTATCACTCCATTTTTAAAGAGACAAAGCAGTCTAACCTGATGTACACAGACCAGACTTCAGAACTCACCAGTCAAAAATTACAGCTCAAACTCCTCTATGTTAAATAGCAGACTTTTCATTCTCTGGACTACTCCATAACAGAGCTTCACATTAGCTACCTTTCCTCCATGGACCAGTGATGGTCTACAAACTGCAGCTGGAGAAGAGCTTTTAGATAAGATAGTAGTATCAACAGAGACTTGTCAGGAGGTTGAATTGCAATTCACCTTTGTTTTGGTGGACAAATACTCTTTGTGGACAAAAGATTTGCAGTTCCAAACATCTGCCACTGAACAGTCAAGATGCAAGTTTTAGAAAAATAATGAAAACATATATGCACTTCCCCCTTTTGGGCCAAAATGTGTTTTGAATTTCTGCCCCAAATAGCTATTTTCTGCTGGGGAAAACCCCATTTTTTGACCAGCTCTAATTTTAAACTAGTGATTATGCTTGAATTGACATATTACCATTCTTTTTAGAAAAACCCTTAAAAAGGTTTAGGTTCCATTTTAAAAAACAAACTAACCAACCCAGCACACAAAACTAGGCCATTGTAAATCTTACAGGACCACAAGTAAGGTCACTCAAACAACTTTAATTCTGGCCCCCTAGGACTGTCGCACTTCTGTCTTAGATTGTAACTGGAAATCTGGAGAAGATACTCAAGTTGTATGGTGTGTGGGCGGATTATGGAAGATGTGACCTATGGAGGACCAATTTTAGAAATGGTTTCGGACAGATGTGCCTCTGATACTAAGTTTGATGTTTTATCATCACAATGAGCTTTGGGTTTTCTGTGTAAGTGCCATAACATCATCATCTCAGCTTAAGAGTTTGAAAATGTACACCTATTTCCTCAGTGTCTAAAAACACTTGTCTAAGTAGTGGCCCATGAAATCTTTGTGAGTAGTAGGAAATTATTGCTTCACTATGCTGTTCTTTAAAGGGCATTAAACATTTTCATTAAAGCGTGCAGGTTTTTTCCTGTGGACTGCAATCACTTTGTGCCCAGTTCAACCATTTTTGTTCATGTTGAGAGACCTGCAGAGGGCCAGCTCAAAGCTTTACACGTACATCCCATTTTGTTCTTGTTTCAAGGTCTTAAGTTATTGGCCGAGTGAAGCAAGGGCCTACCCCAGCCTCAATAGCATTGGTCTGAATGTTCTGCAATGCTTTTGAATGCTGCATCTGATCAGTTCCAAAATTTCAGTGACATCCTAGTCATCATGGGCAGAACCCCACTGATTCTGGTGAAACTCAGAAAACCAGAAAAGCCTGATGTCCACAAAATCACCACTCGGTCATGTAGGTACTGAGTAAGGCAACGATCTCAACAAAGCCTGTGGCAGGGGACCAGTCACTCTGGATCCAGGGGTACAGAGAGAAGGAGAGGGTTAGTGGGCCCCCACCCCACTCCAGCCAGGTCCCTCCACTAATATCAAGCTTTTTCTGTTTTCTGATTTTCACCAACATCAATAGCAAGGGATCCAGCTAGTGGGAGGGCTGAGGGAGGCTGGCCAAAGTTGGGGGTGAGAGAGCTGGCTGGGACACCTGATGGGAGTGGGGTGAGAGGCCCATCAGCCCTCATCCTAATTCTGCTGTCACTTCATCACCCATCATGTCCATAGCCTGCATAATCAGTGATTGATTTCAATGGAGTTAGGGGCCTAGACACTTTTGAAAATCCCACGAGGCACCTATCTGTGTCTTTAGGCAATTTAATATTCTGGCCCTAACTGTGACCCACTGTTGTCGAGTGTTTTGTAGGCGCAATAGCAAAGGAGAATGTGAAGGAGAATGTTGAGGAGGTTGTGTGGTTGCCTGTGGTGAGCGCCTGGAATAGGTGAGGTGCAGCATGGGAGAAAGCACGAAGACACTTGTTTGAAACAGGTGAAGAAGGGCAGCATTTATGACAGGGCGGAAGCGAGGGGTGGGGGACATCTCTATAGCACAGAAGAGAAGACAGGTAGCGTGGGGATAGGCTTTGAAGGGCCTTAAAGGTGAAGACAGCAAGTTTGTGTGTGTTGCCATACCAGAGAGAGAGAGAAAGAAAGAGAAGGGGGAGCCAGTGAAGAGATAAAAAGAGGGGTGACACGGTCAAACAACGCACTAGAAAAAGGATCTTTGCAATAGCATTGTGCATTGGTGAGCATGGGGCAAGAGGAGAATGTTGCATTGGCCGAGATGGTGAGAACCTGGATGAGCGTCTTAGCTGCATGAATGGTGAGGAAAGACTGTATCTTAGTGATGGGACTTAAGAGGTACCAGAGGCCTTGAATCTCACGCAGACAGTGTAACCTTACCTTTCAAATAGTCCTATTGATTTCCATGGGCTTGAATGTCCCTTGGGATGTGCAGGCATGCAGAGGCAAAAAGGGGGTGGGTGGGAATCCCCCTTAAACACCTGTGTAGCCTTCCTGGACATTATTTCTGGTTGTTCAGAAGTAATTGGGTGCTGCATGCCTGCCATTCCGCCCTGGGGAGGTGGGTAGAGCCAGCACATAAGGAATGGCAGTTTGCTTCTGGCATGGGCCAACAGCAAATTATTACAGCAAGAGGAAAAAGGGAGGGAATTGTGCACTGCTCCTTGGGTAGCTCTGCCTCTCACACAATGGGATTACTGCCATTGTAAAGTGCCTCTCAGCTGTAGGGGGAGTCACAGAATGGGGCTGCCTGAGTATGGAGAAAGGTATTATGCTTCATCTGATCACTGGTGCAACAAATCTTTGCGACGGACAATTGTGTCACAGAGCATCTCTTTTTCTGTGGCCATGTTAAGGTTGTTTGGAGCCCTCACTTGTGACTTATCGTGGTTCATATTTTTTCCTCTTTGTTATTTTTGTTGTTAAGTGAAACCTTAACTTGTTGGTTGAGAATGGGTTTTTCAAAAGCTCCTGAAGGAGTTACATGGCCAACTCCCATTGAAAATCAGTAGAAGATGGGCACTTAACTGCCTTAGTTGGTTTTATAAATAGCACCTTAAAAGTTGGTGTCTAAGTTTTTAAAAAACTGCTTTTAAGGCTTTTTCTAAAAGGACTGATGGAACTTCTGTTCAACCTTAACTCCAAGGTAATGATATTTCTTGGGTGGTGGTTGTACTCATGATTTCATATATTTAGTTTTTTAAGGCTGAAAGGGACAATTCAGACAGACTAGTCTGACTTCTTGCATAATATAGGCCAGTGGTCTCCAAAGTGGGGCGCGCGCACTCCAGGGGGTGCGCAAAACTATCCCTGGGGTGCGCGGCAGCAATGCTCCTGGACCTTTGATTCTTCGCAGGCACGCCGATGGCAGCTCTCGGCTCTCCCCGCTCCGTCCTCGCTGGCGCGCCCTGGCGGCAGCTCTCGGCTCTCCCCGTCCTCGCTGGCAGGTCGTCTTCTTTCTTTTTTTTTTTTGTTTCCCTAGAGATGGCCCTGGGGGTGCGTGATCCAAAAAGTTTGGACACCCCTGGTATAGGCCACAGAATTCCATCTAGTTCCTGCATCAGGAAATATATAGTGTATACGCCAACATGCAGTAAATCACAGTTCCTTCTGACTAATTTCTCCCATGCTTTTCAGGAATATTTAGATCCATTTTGTGCTATGTGAAACTCTAATGAAGCTTCCTCAGAGGCACAAGCAATGAGAGCAAAGGTGACGTGAAAATCAGACCCAAATAGAACGTGTCTGACACAATGCTGAGATTTGCTAGTGAAAAGTCTTTTTAAGAATGCCTAATTGGTTCTACGGAGTAAATTAGTATGTAAATGTTTGTAGTTCTGGGCTGCTCGGAGAAATTTCATTAAGAGGAATATCACGATGAGAATTAATTTTACTTACATATAATCAACGCTCAGAGCTGACAGGCACCGAATAAAGAACGTGAGGCACCACAAGGGCTTTTGTTGCGATTGTGTATGTGGTATGGCACCTCATCCGCATTACCTTCCTTTTCTGTTTTTTTAATGTGTTGCATATCTGTGAATATATTTCATGAGACTAAACTTCTCTCACTTATCATGAATTGCTATGTAATTGTGCCCACGAGGTGGCCAAGTGTAGCAATACATTGAGTTATAGGTAAGCATTACTGGCCTGCATCTGTGCCAGTAATGACCAATTAATGATCACTGACGTAGGCTAATGAGAAGCTAGGGGTGCTTAATGCTTTAACTAGTTATTGCCTGACCATCAAAGAAATATAGACAGAGGGATCATTATTTCTGTGGAGGTTTTTTAATGGATATTTCAGATGAGTACAAAATGGACTGCACAGGTTGGTGGATTGTAATCACATTGTACATCCAGTCTGTGTTTTCTTTGTAACAGCACCAAAAAATGTAGAAAAATCCCAGCTCTTGATGGCAAATGATGAGAGATCATTAAGCGGCCATTCAGCGAGGTGGGCGGTCACTCTAAGGACAGTGGGTTGGAGTTTTTGAAAGTGATTAGAGCTGGTCTAACTTGGCTCCTGTTGAAACCAATGGGAGCTGCTTAGGTGATTTGGAAAGTCAGGACACTTTGGGGATTAAGTATGGGTCTAGGAGGTCTAATTTTCCATTTTGAGATCTTGGTCTATTTTGTTGTTTGTGGTTCCCTGATATGTTAAAATACATGAGTCAGTTTTATTTTGTACTTTGAGTACTTGATTCTCCTATGATGTTGGGTGATGTAAATCAGGAATAGCTGCATTGAAGTCAATGGAGTTTGCTGTGAAAATATAAACAGACCCGGTAATAACAATATCAAATTTCATAAACTGCTGCCTGAGAAATTAGGGAGACCACTTCCCAGCCTGTAGGGCCAAGAGTGAGCCCAGATCTGCCCCAGTGATACTCATTCAGCCCCACTGACATCACTAAGGTTGCACCGATGTAACTGAGGGCAGAATGTGCATGGCAGTCTTGCCAAGTACTTAAATAGGTGCTTATCTGTTCTCTGCCTGTGGTATACAATAGCTAACCTCCTGAGGGCTGGAATACTTTGATCTGATTCTGGTTGTCAGGTTTAGCGTGTGGGTGCTGGGTGGTGTTTGTGGCCTGTCATGCACCGTGGGTCAGACTGGATGTTCTGGTGAGTCCTGCTGGCTGTAAAGTCAATGACACTATGAGGTGAGTTGTACCGTTAAAATCAGTGGGTCTGCTCACATCTTAAAAGGATACACATGCTCTGTTGGATTGCTGCCATGGCTGGGTCATAGTGTTGAAACAAAAGAGGAAGAGCAGGTGAAAAATAGACGTAATATAATCCTAAATGTAGGAAGCTAGGGACCCAATCTTGCTCCCATTGATTTCAGTGGGAACAAGCTCCAGCCTTAGTTTAAACGACTCAGTGATACTCAGCCCATAAGATTTCGTGAGCTACAGCTCACTTCATCGGATGCATTTGTTAGTTTCTAAGGTGCCACAAGTACTCCTTTTCTTTTTGCGGATACAGACTAACATGGCTGCTACTCTGAAACCTGTCAACCCGTAAGTGGCTTTCACAGAGTTTGTGGATCTGACAGTGCTTCATTCACTGACCTGTGGGGAGTATGCAGAATGTTTCCTGTATGAGCATGTTCACCATGGGTGTGGGAATTGCTTGGTCACCCTATAGGTCTCTCAGCAGCCAGTTAAAGTTAGTAAGGGGAGAATACTCTTTCCTCATATCTGCTAAGACATAGGGAGGGATGGGGGGAAAATACTCCATCCTTTGCAGCAGCCAGGCTAAGAGATGAGAAAATGAAAGAATAATGGGAGATCCCTTAAAGCAGCCAGGGGAGGGCATAAAGAGGAAAGACTCCCTCCTTTCCTAGAGGTTAGGACACCAAAGGGGTAATCAGAGAAGGGAAACAGACTATTGCAAGCATGTTTCCAGCATAGCTCCTCATTGGGCCACTGTTGGCGCTTTGTTACATCTCCTCAAATCACTGTACATAAACAGTTAATCAGAAGCACAGGAGAAACTTGTTTTCCATTGCATGATACAACAACAAATTGAAATGAGTTCACTGCTGTGTTGAACAGAAGACACTGTATGAGGCTGTAGAAATAAACCAGTGTGGCTAACCTCATAATGTTGCTGACATGTTCTGTGCATATTCCATGGAACCAAAACCCTGTGGGAGTTATAATGATATAGTATTCAACAGATTATTCTAGGTATTCATAAACATAAACAGTATATTTACCTCTGAATAAAATTCTCCTTTGACCATTGTTTAGTTTTCTTGTATCGTTGGAACCCGTACACATCAGGGGTGAAATCTTGGCCCTGTTGAGGTCAATGGCAAAACTCCCATTGACTTCAGTAGGGCAAAGATTTCACTCCATATTTACACAATCATATGACTACTATGACTGGATTTTCAAAGGAGCCTAGGAATTAGATGCCCAAATCCTACTGACTTTCAGTGGAAGTTGGGTGCCAAATTGCCTTTGGTTTTTCTGGAAATGTCCTCCTATGTATTTTTTAAGATATAAATTACTCTCAAATCATGTATAAGTGAAACAGATATTCTATCTGTTGACATGATTTGTAATGTACAATACCAATAAATGGGACTATTTAGAGTGATAGTTTAGCTAGAGAAACAAGGGGACTTTATACTGTTAAAAGAACTTGGGCATTGGAAAGCTGAAGGCCATGACACTTCCTACAGCTGATAAAACGGGTGATTCAGAGAGTCTATCTGGGAAGCACCATCTGCTGACTCCAGGTGTTGCTGTGACACAACAGCTAGCCATGGACTCTGTTTAGTTAGGGGGGAAAGTTATTGTTGAGATTGAGTGACACAGAGGGACTTGTTACAAAACTAAGAAGTACAAGTGAAAGGAGGAGATGACACCACGGATGAATAGGGAATGGTCAAAGTAGATTTTGCTCACCACAGACTCAAACGGTTATTTTGTCCTCTTCTGAAATGGGAAGGCTCAGCTGTAGCAGTTCAAAGGTTATGGTCATGTTTACTTTAGCAGTTTTTAACTGTAATCTTCATTGCTCAATTCTGCTTTCAGTTACTCAGCTTCAGGGATTCTAGTTTTCTGTGATAAACCCCCCAAAATTCTCCCATAAAAAACATAGATTTGTGGATTTCCATGTTTAAAATGAAATGCTGAACTTTAGTTTCAGTCGCCATAATATATATAGGTATCAGCTGAACACAATGTTTTATTGATAAGGCGGAACCCCATTTATCTGATCTAATTGGGACTGGGGCCAGATTGGATAATCAAAACTGGTTAATCCAGAGAGCTTCAGCCCTATGTGGCAGGGTTTGAGCTTCAGCGGGAGCCCCAGTTTGGCTAATATGGAGAGATGGATAATGGAGGTTCGGATAAATGGGGTTCTACTGTATGTTTTTATTTTTTCACAAAATGTAAAAAATAAAGATTCTCTGTAAAACCACAAATTCCACATTTTTCTACAGCAAACAGATTTCCAGGATCCCTGCTCAGTTGTAATTCCTATTGACTTTAATACAGTCTTTGAAACACAGTTGAGAAATGTATTTGTGTATCAGCCTCATAGATGCTAATGGCCCCTCTCTGCTCTGAGAGACCCTGCTGTGAATCAGGATCTCTGTAAGAGGCAGGAGAGTTGCTCAGGATTCATGCTAGTATAAATGAGAGCAGAACTTGGCACAATCTTTCTATGTGCAGTTGCAGTCATTCCTTGGCATCCACTGAGGTTTTCTTTAGTTTTCCAGGATGTTTGACATTGGGAAGATGTCACATAGTATCAGTTAAACTTCAGATACGCAACCGCTTACACTTATTTGCTGTGCAAAATCAGGGACAGTTCTGCCACTTTTAGTCACATTGACTAGTGCCTTACTGCCCAAATAGACTTGCTGATTTCAGTGGGATTATTTAGAAGAAGGTACTAGTGAACTGAATAATGATGGCAGAATCTGCCCCATGGAGACATTTAGATAAAATTTATTATGCATAATATAATGCCCACTCAAGATCATATTTTCAAACCAAAGAGCAGTGGGGGAAACGATCGGCTAAAAGCTCCCATCTGTTTTCTTTGACAATAATGGACCCTGACTCTGCTCTCTCTCAGGTTTAAATCTGGAGTAACTCCACTGAGGTCCTTGTAGTTGCACCTGTGTAAATTAATGTAAGTGAGAGCACAATAACCTATTCCAGGGTCATTTGGCCTAAATTAGCTGCAGCTGGGTTGAGATTTATGAACTTAGTTCATTTAAACTAAGATCTTGTGACCCTCACCAATGGCAGAGCTGTAGTTGTAACAATAAGGATGATGAGTTTGGATAAATAAAGGGAAACATATTTTGAACTTTAACAATTTCTGTTCTTTATATTCACTTTCAAATTTAAATCTTTCTTACATGTAGTTGGGGACAACTCTTGAGGTCTTTTGAGGATATTCTTCCTGCTATTTTTGTAATTTTTCTTAATATTTTTGTATTCTGCAGTGTTTGACAAAAAGCATCAAAGTTAAGAAATATCCCATGCTTAGTGCAGCATTATGGGCACAAATTATAATGTCTCAAATAAGGAAAGTTGCTGGACACTGAGCTGCCTAAGCACAGACCTGGTTCAACTGAAGTTAATGGAAGTTTTGCCATCGGCTTCAGTGGGCCCAGGATTTCACTTCTTATGTTGAGGGGTTCTGTACTGTAGGTCACAGGGCCATGTGAGCTTGTCTCAAGGCTAGATCCTTCATGATTTATGCTAAGAAAAACTATTGGACAGCTAGGAATACGATTGTGAAAAAAAAACTGGTTTTGGTCACAGGATACTGTTTAAGCTATTTACTGTGCTGGCCATGCTAAAGGTTCACATATTTTTTAAAGTTTTGTCGAAGGATTTATTTATTTTATCTAGATGCAAGAATCAGTTTCCTAGCTTTGGCTTTAAATGGCAATGTGTATCAGCTCATTGGTTGGAGGGCACGTTGCATTGCTCTATGGGAGACTCAAAGGTTCTGTTTCCAAAGCAAATCATTGAGGTGACAGCACATCAGTGAAGAGCTGCATTTTTGCCTGTAATAACCATTATGGAAACAGAGTAGTAAATCCTGTGGCAGCCCACACACATAGAAAGAAGCAGCAGCAGCCATACCTCATGCATGTTGAGGGGTGGTCCAGGGGACAAGGTACTAGCCTGGAAATCAGGAGGAGCCAGTTTCTATTCCCAGGTCTGTCACTGACCTTGGGCAGCTCTCTTTCCCTTTCCATCCTTTGTGCTTCTTGCCTAGCTATGCGTCTGCCTGGTGCCTAGCAGCATGGGGCATTAAACACGGTTGGATACTCTAGGCACTACTGTCAAAGAAATGAATAACTACATTAGGCGGCAGGGGTAGAGCACAGAATCTTTAGCAACAAAAGTACAAGCCAAAGAAAACTTCTGGGTAGCTGTGAATTTTCTGAAAATTGATATCATTTTTGTAGGCCACCTGGTTCTTACCATCCAGTAATAATAATGCATATGTAGCACTTTTCACCCCCAACCTATCCAATCTCTTCTCAAAGATGAGTAACTATCTGTAGCCCTGTTCTTACAGATGGGAATACTGAGTCGAGGAGAGATTAGTGATACAGTGAGTGGAAGAACTGGGAATAAGAGTTCTCATTACCAATCCCATGTTCCAGTCACTAGACCCTGCTGTCTCCCAAGACTGTTGTAGATACTAAACTTACTGCCTTCACACTGTTTGTGATAATATGAGCCGAGCGTGTGCATGGACTAGTACAGTGGTGTGATGATTCTAGGCTTTGTGATATTACCTTCTTTGCCTCTGTCTCTTTGATTTTTATTAATGAACTTTTACCTGTTGTTTGGGCTGTACCGAGTACCAGGAAACACAGACGAGTGGTTTTTTGAATTGCCAGACAGCAAATAACATGTTATAATAACAGAAAGAGGCAAATGGGGGAACTCTTGTAAATACATGATTTGAAAGCCAATATATTTATACTCAAGGCTAAAGAAGAAGAAAACAAGTCTTTGAACACCCCCAGTTGCTGTGGCCGTGGAATGCTGGGCGTGTGCTGTGTCTGAGAATAGAAAGGTTCTGAGAACGCTCAACAGCTTCTCTTACGGGAAAGGTTAAAAGGTTGATGTGCCTCCCACTGGGATAGATGGGATGAGATCCAGTACCTTATAGCTGTCGTTACACAGCACTGCAGAGTGTTGGTTATGTGGGATCCTGAGGGATCTTTTGTTTGATTGGAGTGTGTTTTCTGGTAACCCAAAACCAGATTGTGGTCCTACCACAGGCCCTGAATAAGGAGCAAAGCAGCTGTGAAGCACTCCAGGGACCGTATTGTAACTTAGTTGGAATATGGCCACTGGTTCCTTACTTGCCCCACGGAGCAAGTAATTTCCACCACCGGTATACCAGGGTAGATTTCTACATCCTCCATACTTGCCCATCTGAGCTGACTGGCATGCTGGGAGCCACAATCATGTCCGGCAGAGGAGGGGAAGTACAGTCGCATGGAAGCTGTTGTTCCCCCATCCTGCTAGCAGTCATACAGGTACCCTTGTGCCTCTTTGTGCAGGTGTGTTATGCAGGTCACAGTTGTGCCCCAAATATGTTGCTAATATTTAAAATTAATGATCCCTGATGTCCTCAGTAATGTCATTGAGTCTGAGTGTGGAACAAGAAATGGAAGATGAAGGTAACATTGTGCAGCAAATAATCATGCTGCTCTTTGAAATGGTTTGACTACCCAGGCAGAAGCAGAGGCAAGAAACCACGAGGTTCCAGATAGCTTTACATCTCCAACCCCCTTTTTTCATTACTATGCAGTGCAAGTGAGTGCCTGTTGGCACAAGGACAAATTCTACTGTAAATTATGCGTGATTTACATGAGAAGCTCATTAATTCTCTCACATCAGATTTAGGTAGTTCCATTTGTAAAAGGTGTCATTTTAAACACTGCCCAAATATATTTGTTTCTATCTGCTGACTCAGTGTGTGCTAAAAGATGATAAAACAATAAAGCGGGTGTATTTTTGAAGTAGATGTACCTTTCAGTTTAGAGGTCAGGTCTGCTACACGCTATTGGATGCAGTAGTGTTGTAGTCATGTTGGTCCCAGGATATTAGAGACAAGGTGAGGGAGGTAGTATCTTCAGACCTGAAGAACAGCTCGCTGTAGCTTGAAAGCTTGTCTTTCTCACCATCAGAAGTTGGTCCAATAAAAGATATTTTTCCCCTACCTTGTCTCTCACACAAATTGAGTCAATTTATGTTAATTTTAACTGTCTCAGAATGCATGCACAGAGCTGATCCTGATATTCCTTGTTAGCACCTCCAATTGTTCCTTCTCCTGCCTGACACCAGCGTCTGTTATGACTGTACATCAATAAGCCAAACGTCACACACTGGAAAAATAAACAAGTGATGGCAGCAGCAAGACTCCACAAGTGCAAATTAAGCAATGAGATGGGGCTATGATATTCATAGTGTCTAAATTGCAAGCGGTAATCCCATTGCATTGAAATTTGTGCGTATACTCTACATACGTGTGTTGCCAGCTGAAATGAACACATTATCTCTTTCATGATGTGACAGCACTTACAGATTTAGAATCCTTTTGTGCAAAGGCAAAATCATTTCATACAACTTGTGATCATTTCAGGTGTCATTGCTCTATGCGGGCCAGTGTCTGCTCTCAGCGACACCCGAGTGAAGGTGAAGTAACAAAGAGCCTGAAAATTCCGACAGTGGGATTTTCAAAAGCACTCATCATTGGCCTGACTCTGTTAATGCTGAAACTGCCATTGGCTTCAATAGGCCTAGAACTAGGCCCGTGCTGAGTGCTTTTCAGAATCCCACTCACATTTGTGCTTATAAATAACATTTGCCTGACAGAACAATGCGAAAATCCTGCTCAGAGAGATTTTCATATGCAATGCCACACAAACAGGCGTTCTAAGTGCATTCGCCACCCACATGTCTTTTCCATCTAATAGCCTGAGTCCACTACAAAAGTAATGTTGAGTTCAAAAAGAGCAAGAGAAGGCCTGAAACTAGCATTGTGGTTTTATAGGCACGCAAGTGTCTGCAAACCAAGAAATGTGTTGGGGAGGGGTGCATAGGGATGGTGCAAATAAGAAAATCAGACACGTTTTTTGCAAAGGAAAGAAAAAGGTCTCTTTTGCTTCTTGCCTATACTGAAGTGTATACATTGGACTGCACGGGAGGTGTTCATAGTAGTTAAGGAAAAAAAGAATCTTGTGTGGCCAACAGGCATACAAAAGAAGTCTTCAGTGGAATCCATACCTGCCCTTGGTATTTCTCCAGGAAAGATAGTTTACAGCCCTGACAATCAAAGGAAATGTATGAGACTTCAACAATGAGTTAATACAGTCCATAACTCTCGTTTAACCAAACCGCAGAATTAAGCCGCATGAGCATGTCACATAAGCTGAAAGAACTATATGCCCACTTGCAGTTTTTATTTATTGTTTTAATCCAGCATCTGGATTCAGTTGTTTTCTGATGTAGAGCAGATGATGGCATAAGTGTTCTATCACAGATCCACATGCAGCACGGTTTCAAATTGCTAATGATAATTATTTAAAATGGGCAGTTACTCTTAAAAAGGTTAAGGCTGATTCAAACAAAAAGAGCAGGACAAGCTTACAGACTCACCTTTGAAGTCTTTGGCCTAAGAAAACTGTTCCTTGACATCTCATTACTTTCCTCCTGTTATTAAAAGCAAATGTAGACCTCCTGCACGTAGATTAAATATGGCACAAATTTAACACAGTTGAGTTACAGCAGTTCAGAAACAGAGACTAGGCTGCATTGTTGTGAAGCTTTGTTTGCCGGGATATCCTTCTGAATATTTTGTTTTCTAAAGTAGCAGCAAAGGACCAGAATTATTTTTTCTGTAACTGTAAATCCACCGTGGTATACTCCATCCAATTATATACATATTGAAACAGCGTCACCGAGGGAGAAAACGACATCCACTATCCCTTTCTAGCCCAGACATCTGCAGGGGCTGTTCCTCCTACTCGCTTACAGTGAACGGGTTTGGCTGAGGAGCAATGTGGAGGCTGTGTATGGGGGGGGGGGGGAATTCATTAATCCCTAGTCCACAACAGACCTTCTATGGCCTCTGTTCTGCCCTGTGGCTGGAAGAGATGTCATGAAAGCCATGCATCAGTTATATTGGCTTTATGACCACTGATTCCATGTAACTGAAAACGCAGCTGGCCTTTTTTCTTGACAGAAAATAGTTTTATTCCTAAAAGAAAATTTCCCCAGGAAAATGTTGGGGTTTTTTTTGTTTTGTTTTGTTTTTTAAAAAACAAACAAACAAAAAACAAACACTTGTGAAACAAAACTGAACTTTTTTTTTTTAACAGAAAAAATGTTTGGGTTTTGGTTTAAAAAATGTTTTTCACTGAAAGACTGCAAGACTTTCACAGGAAATTTAGCGCTGTTTTTTTTTCAGAATTCCCTACAAAAAAAATAGACCAGCTGTATCTCAAACCTAATAGCCCCTCCCCCCCCTCCGTTTCCCCTGACTGTCTCCAACTCACCTTATGTCAGAGCCCAAGGAGGGTGGAATAGGGTAGAATGGTGGGGTTATGTAGTGGTGGAGTAAAGACCTCGCACAATGTCATCCCTGAGATCAGCACCACCAGCAACAGTGCAGTGAAATGTAGAGGCCTCCTGAGACAGCCCATGGCAGAATGAGACTGCACAGTGATTAATGATCTGGAAAAGGAAGTGAAAGGTGAAGTAGCAAAATTTACAGATGATACAAAATTATTCAAGACAGTCCGAAGCTGACTGCAGAGAGTTACAGGGGGGATCTCACAAAACTGGGTGACTGGTCAACAAAATGGCAGATTAAATTCATAGACTCATGGATATTAAGGTCAGAAGGGACCATTATGATCATCTAGTCTGACCTCCTGCACAACGCAGGCCATGGAATCTCACCCACCCACTCCTGCGATAAACCTCTCACCTATGTCTGTGCTATTGAAGTCCTCAAATCATGGTTTAAAGACTTCAAGGAGCAGAGAATCCTCCAGCAAGTGACCCGTGCCCCATGCTACAGAGGATGGCGAAAAACCTCCAGGGCCTCTTCCAATCTGCCCTGAAGGAAAATTCCTTCCCGACCCCAAATATGGTGATCAGCTAAACCCTGAGCATATGGGCAAGATTCACCAGCCGCATGTTAATTGCAAAGTAACCTACATTGGAAAACATAATCCCACCCACACATATATAATGATGGAGTCTAAATTAGCTGCTACCACTCAAGAAGGAGTCATTGTGGGTAGTCATTGTGGATAGTTCTCTGAAAACTGCTCGATGTGCAGCAGCAGTCAAAAAGGCTAATGGAATGTTAGGAACTATTAGGAAAATGATGGAAAATAAGACAGAAAATATCATGTCACTATCCGTAGTATGCCCACACCTTGAATATCGTGTCCAGTTCTGGTTGCCCCATCTCAGAAAGAATATAGGGGAACTGGAAGTGGTTCAGAGATGGGCAACAAAAGTACAACTGGGTTCACAATAGAACTAGATAAGTTCATGGAGGACAGGTACATTGGTGGCTATTTGTCAAGATGGTCAGGGATGGACCCCCATGCTCAGGGGAACCCTAAACTTCTGACTGCCAAAAACTGGGAGGAGCACACAGGGGTGGATCTCTCCAAAGTTGCCCTGTGGTGTAGTTTGGTTGCCCTGAAGCTCTGGTACTGGTGGTCACTGTTGGAAACAGGATACTGGGCTAGATAGAACATTGGTCTGACCCAGTACGGCAGTTCTTATGGTCTTATGATTATGCTGCATTGGGGCTTTCTACAGCACATACTCCATGAGTGACTTCCACCCTATTAGCTGGTCACTTGATAAACTCCGTATAAGCAGGCTCTGTTTTGCTATATGAACTGAAGAACATTTTTCTATAGAACCTTCTTTGCACAACCCCAGCACTCACACAGCGATAGCACAAAGCAATTTATATTAATTGGCTTATATTGGCTATACATTAGATTTGGCAAAGTGTTTTAAAATTATTTCATGTTCTTCCTGGGAAAACTCTCCAGTCTGATCTGATTTTTTTTTTTGTAATTTATTTTCAAACTGTCCCAAATACACCGGACCCTCGCTAGAACGCGCATCTATATAGCACGAATTTGCATATAACGCGGTCGCGGCCATGGATCCTGAATTTAATTACTTTAATTGCATTTCATTTTAACACGGTCCCCGCGTTAACGTGGTACCGCGCATGGATCCCAACTCCCGCGTTCTAGCGAGGGTCCGGTGTAATAACATGAGGGCTACCCTCTGAAAATAGATAGATCCTAAGGGTAACCATGATTTAAAACATGACATTCCCTTGGATGGGCTGAGGGCCAGATCCTCCTTGTGCAAATCAGTGCTGCTCCATCAAAGTCAATGGAGCTATGCCAATTTACACCAACCATGGATCTGTCTTGGGTGCATAATATCATGTGAGTTACCATGGCTCCTCAGGGTCATTGTTGTAACACAGTGTAATTTCCCAAAGAAGACAAACCCCTTTTGAGATTTCCCCCCCTTGTTTAATATACATTCTGTAGTGAAACTTTTTTCTTTTAATTGAGGATAGATACGTATTTATTTCTGATTTTTTCATCTGATGTAGCGTTTGTATATTATTTCTATTAGAGTAGTCCTTAGGGCCCCCCCTGTGCAAGTTGTATAGACAGACAGTCCCTGTCCTGCAAAATGTACACTCCATATAGACAAGACAGACAAAGGGTGGGAAAAGAGAAGGATTATTTTCCTTATTGTACAAATGAGCAACTGAGGCAGGCTAGAAATTTTTAAGGCCCCACTTCGGCAAAGACTTATATACGTATATTAGTTTACACATGCGAGCAGTCCCATGTGGAGAAATAAAATGGAAAATCTGTCACAGTTTGTACTTAAGTTTATGTGGGACTTACGCTATATGATAGTTGAGGCAATGCATTTTGCAAAGTAAAATAAATAAAACCTATAATGTTTCTTGAGAAATACTGTTCTGTATAGAGAGAACATTAAACGAAGGTGTCTGTTCATCTGTTAATATGAAAAAAAGAACTCCCACATTGATAGGAGGTGAGACCCTAAAGCTTGTCTGTTTGTGATTGTGCAGCTGAGAGAGAGAGATGAGAAAAGAAACCTCCCTAGATGTTTTAAATGTGGCATTCCTACGTAGTGAGTCAAGCATTTTTATTTCTTCATGTTACTATATAATATACATTGGCAACGTATGTAGGTCACTTCATCAGAAGCAAATCACTGGAGATTATCTGTAGTTAATATTGTGTAAAATGAGAGGGGGAAAGGGTATGACTGTAATATGACAAGGTATTAAATTCTTACGTCAAAGAAATGAGCTGGACAGCATGATTGTTTTGCCAAACAGATTTCAGCTAAGTGAGGCAAATGTCGATGACATAAAATTAACTTTGAAGGCACTTCACTTTAGTATGTTGAGAGACAGCATCCTGTTTTAGGCACTGATTCAAGAAAGCACTTAAGCACTTGTTTAAATTTAAGCACATGCTTTTAAATCCCTTTGGCTTCAGAACTTTAAACATGTGCTTAAAGTTAAGCAAATGCTTCAATTAGAGCTGGGAGGGAAACTGTTTTATGAGATTTCAGAAATGTTCCCTTTCTGCACTGGGATGAACACAAGTCCTTCTGAAGCTTTTAATGAAAAACAAGACAGAATCATAGAATCATAGAATATCAGGATTGGAAGGGACCTCAGGAGGTCATCTAATCCAACCTCCTGCTCAAAGCAGGACCAATCCAACTAAATCATCCCAGCCAGGGCTTTGTCAAGCCTGACCTTAAAAACTTCTAAGGAAGGAGATTCCACCACCTCCCTAGGTAACGCATTCCAGTGCTTCACCACCCTCTTAGTGAAAAAGTTTTTCCTAATATCCAATCTAAACGTCCCCCACTTCAACTTGAGACCATTACTCCTCATTCTGTCGTCTGCTACCACTGAGAACAGTCTAGATCCATCCTCTTTGGAACCCCCTTTCAGGTAGTTGAAAGCAGCTATCAAATCCCCCCTCATTCTTCTCTTCCGCAGACTAAACAATCCCAGTTCCCTCAGCCTCTCCTCACAAGTCATATGTTCCAGTCCCCTAATAATTTTTGTTGCCCTCTGCTGGACTCTCTCCAATTTTTCCACATCCTTTTTGTAATGTGGGGCCCAAAACTGGGCACAGTACTCCAGATGAGGCCTCACCAATGTCGAATAGAGGGGAACGATCATGTCCCTTGATCTGCTGGCAATGCCCCTACATATACATCCCAAAATGCCATTGGCCTCCTTGGCAACAAGGGCACACTGTTGGCTCATATCCAGCTTCTTGTCCACTGTAACCCCTAGGTTCTTTTCTGCGGAACTGCTGCCGAGCCATTCGGTCCCTAGTCTGTAGCGGTGCATGGGATTCTTCCATCCTAAGTGCAGGACTCTGCACCTGTCCTTGTTGAACCTCACCAGATTTCTTTTGATCCAATCCTCTAATTTGTCTAGGGCCCTCTATATCCTATCCCTACCCTCCAGCATATCTACTTCTCCTCCCAGTTTAGTGTCATCTACAAACTTGCTGAGGGTGCAGTCCACACCATTCTCCAGATCATTTATGAAGATATTGAACAAAACCGGCCCGAGGACTGACCCTTGGGGCACTCCACTTGATATCGGCTGCCATCTAGACATGGAGCTATTGATCACTACCCATTGAGCCTGACAATCTAGCCAATTTTCTATCCACCTTATTATAGTCCATTCATCCAGCCCATACTTCCTTAACTTGCTGGCAAGAGTACTGTGGGAAACCGTGTCAAAAGCTTTGCTAAAGTCAAGAAACAACACGTCCACTGCTTTCCCCTCATCCACAGAGCCAGTTATCTCATCATAGAAGGCAATTGGATTAGTCAGGCATGACTTGCCCTTGGTGAGTCCATGCTGACTGTTCCTGATCAATTTCCTCTCCTGTAAGTGCTTCAGAATTGATTCCTTGAGGACCTGCTCCATGATTTTTCCAGGGACTGAGGTGAGGCTGACTGGCCTGTAGTTCCCAGGATCCTCCTCCTTCCCTTTCTTAAAGATGGGCACTACATTAGCCTTTTTCCAGTCGTCCGGGACTTCCCCGGATTGCCATGAATTTTCAAAGATAATGGCCAATGGCTCTGCAATCACGTCCGCCAACTCCTTTAGCACTCCTTTAAAATCCTTTAGCGCATCCGGCCCCATGGACTTGTGCTCGTCCAGCTTTTCTAAATAGTCCCAAACCACTTCTTTCTCCACAGAGGGCTGGTCACCTCCTCCCCATGCTGTGCTGCCCAGTGCAGCAGTCTGGGAGCTGACCTTGTTCGTGAAAACGGGGGCAAAAAGAGCATTACACCCTCCCCACACTAGCCAAACACCTGGTGATCAGCTCACTTATCTGGAGTGTAGGAGACATGGGTTGAAATCTCTGCCCTGCCTGGTTTGGAATACAGACATGAACTCAAGTCTTCCCCATACTCGGTGGGGATCCCCTAATCTCCAGTCTATTGGCTAGTCTGGAATGGATTGTTCTCTCTCAAGTTTTGACCAGTAATTCAACCTTCGACTAGAGAACCCTTAACGACACGAGTTTAGTGGAATCTGACCCTTTCCTATGAAAAGTTTTGGTTTGGATGAATTGGCATTGTCCAATGAAAAACTGTTGTGTTGAAAAATTCTTGATCAGTTCTAGCTTAAATGCTTTCATGAAGAGGGATATTTTCCTGAACTGGGGCTGTAATGCTGAAGTGCGGTCTGGAAAAAAGCTGTTAACAGAAAAACTAAACTTTGTGGGCCTGTTTCTCTTCTGTTACGCTGATTTTCTGCCAGTATAACACGATTGATGTAGCAGAGTGACACCAGTTTAATGGAGTGGAGAATCAGGCTCTGTTTTATTGTTTTTTTTAAATGATCCTTGTTTCAATGCCATTTTTTACATTTTCTTTGCTAGCTGTTAAAAACATCACTGTGAAATCCATGGAATATGAGACTTTTTCCAACATGGTGTTCATTAAAGTGAGTAATTGCACCATCATATATCTCAAGTATCATCAGCCCAATTTACTGGAGGAGCCCTGGGCCACTGTGAGCTTTGTGTAGTCCACATTTGTAACTGTGTGGTGATTTACAAGCCAGAGCATCAGACCACTACACAGCAGAGCTGGCATTCCAGATAATGGAGATATTAATAAAGAGAATGAGAAACACATACAGACCAGAGGAAACTCAAAGCAACAAGAAACTGACATCTTTGTGACAACGCCCATATTAGACTTGGGTTTATACATTCTTAGGTGGGTAAATCATAGTCTACCCACCCCTTATGGATGGGAGTGTGTCCCAATCCTGGGATGACAAGCCACTGCCACCTTCTCAAGTCTTGTGCAATGTCCACAAGGAGTGACTTAATTTTTTTGCAAGTTAATGGATTTCGCCAAGATTGCTTCCCTTTTTTGAGGTTTTCTAGTGGGTTATGTCTAATCAGTATTTGTCTTTAAAACCATAGCCCTGAAAGCACTAGGGCTTCTGTTCAACTTTCATCCCATGAGTAGTCCCACGGAAGTCAAGACCAGACTAAGGACTATTGGGGAGAAGCATACTGGTTCCTAAAATGGCTAGACAGGTCTTTCATTCTTCTGTGTTTTGTAAATCTTTATGTCCCTGGTTAACAAGAGTTCTTTAATCAAAGTAATAAGAAACAATAGTGAGGTATGAAACTATCGGTTAAATTCTGTTCTGAGTGACATGGGTGCCGTTATTCTCTAATAACCGAATAAGTTTTTAAACACGACTTCCCAAAGTGGCAGTGGGGGCCGGGCACTAGCTGTGATCAATCCCAAATGGATAACATCAGATTGAGGCAAAGCAGAACTATTGGCTGAGCCCAAGGTGAGCCCAAAAATCTGTGTTATAAACTGTAAAATTTGGATGTCTCGATATCTCAGGGGACTTGTATCTGAGGAACCCCTTGCTCAAATTACTGTACATTTGGTGCACAAACCCTGCTCCAGCCCTGAGTGATGAACAGCAATTTTCAGGGCAGTCTGGTGTAGCATGTGGATGTCAGAACACTTAGAAAAATCAGATGATAAACAATAAACTGACCTGAGCCTTAAGTGTTGCTACAGCCCTGCTGTAATCTCTGTACCTCATGCTCCTCACCATCGTGTCTGAGGTCCTGTGTTGACTTAGAAGTGAAAATGTGCAATGGAGATCAGAAGTTGGCCCAAAATGCTTTAATCATGAAGTGCAGAGATGATAAATGTTCATACAGCGCTGAGCGAACTCTCAGCATCTTGTCTCTGTTCACTAAGGTCAGTGAAAAAATTGGGGTGGGTTTTCCTGAGGGCAGTTTCTCCTTTCACTTTTCTGAAGGCTTGATCATGAGTCTGGCTGAGGTAGTTCCGAAGACGGCATTTTGCAACGGAGAAACAGATGAGAGCTTCCCATCCACGACAGTAATAGTTTCTAATATTAAATAAGAGAAGCCATTAAGGGAG
The DNA here is from genome assembly GCF_965140235.1 of Caretta caretta. Classification (NCBI taxonomy): domain Eukaryota; kingdom Metazoa; phylum Chordata; order Testudines; family Cheloniidae; genus Caretta; species Caretta caretta. The sequence goes on from NC_134209.1 coordinate 15,882,130, forward strand.
AACCTCACATGTCATGGAGGCTAAGCACTGTTATATGAGTACATTCCCCCTGCTTAGTCTGCCTGCTGAATTCATTACACGCTCTCACAATGGATAAAGATTAGAACCTTGTCTATATTTCTAGGAACATTTTTGCTGAAAGACGGAGATAAGAAATAGGGAAAATAGTTATATTGAACTTATTTGGTTTCTGGGGCTCAGACAGACAATGGAGGCAGTAATTTCAAAGTCCTGCAGTGTAGAAAGGATTTACTGTCACTTTCAATACTGTTCTGTCTAGCATTCAGGAAACAATGTGTACGCAGCCTAGATAGCTCATGATAACTTATTTGTGTTTGAAAATGGCATGTTGAATAGGCGTAGAAGAAAACTGCAGTTCTAAAACATGGTGGTTTCCATCTTCTCTGGGATAGGAGATGTGTTTATAACACGTGCCAGCTAGCCAGTGTTGTGATCCCAGTGTAGTCAGGAGAATGTCTGTTGGCACATGTGCAATAAGGTAGGGATTGGATCAATCCCTATGAGCCAACACATGCTAAAACGTGAACTTCCCTGTCTACACTAGGGTTTGTTAGTTAGCATATGTTAAAAACACATCTTTTATCCTAGTGAAGAGAAGCCTTCCCAGAGTGGGAACCCTTATAAATTGGGGGAGAATCTGAGCCTGATTCTCTACTACAACTAGCAGTTCTTTGCACTTGTGCAAAACGCATGTAAAAATTGATGTAAAATGCAACCAAATCAGAATGGTAGCACTTCATACCCACTTTGCACTCTCTGTGCAAGCATAAACCAGCTGCTGTGCAGCAGAAATTCTGGCCCTTTGTGTGTCATGACATATGCTGCCTTCCCTTGCTTTTGTGGGGAGAGGGAAGAATCATGTGCAACTTGCCCAGCTCCTCTTCCTTCTGTGCCCAGCCTGCCCTTCCTTCCTGCCTCCTGCAACACTGTGAAGCTTCAAGCTGATGGAACAGTCATGCCATGAAATGGTGCTTGTCCCATTTCCAATCCTAAGTGTAGATCCTCGGGTGCAAGCTATACTCCATTAAAAGAAATGGAGGAGAGCCCTGGGGTTGGACTGCAATTCTGAATGCCTATGGGGTGTAGTCCCTAGGATACTGTAACTGTAGGCCACTGATCATGTCTGTTACACCACATTCGTTCAGCCAAAATGTAATTGCCAGGAGTTGCACACACATGTGGAATGGTTAACATACCCTCATGCCATCGGTTTCCTTTAAATTCATTTTTTCTCTATAAAATGGTTAGAGCGGCTTAATGCGGGGGGGGGGGGGGGACGGGACAATAAAAAGAATAATACTTTAGCCAAGCATTAGCTACAATATGCTATTTGCAGCCTAATTTGACAGTGTTCTGGTTTAAAGCTAGGATCTATTGACTCCTTCTTTTTCATTAGATGCCATCAATTTGGATGTCTTCTGCTTTTGCTCCTTTTGATCAGGCTGAAGGACCAGTCAGGATTTATCCAATTTCAATGAGTCCGTCTTTGTCAATTGTTTTGCCCTCCAGTTTTCTTTTCTGAAATGAGCATGGAGAAGCTGGGAAATGTAGCTAAGTGAGCACGAAATACAGGCCAACTTCATGCTGTTACTGGAGCAAATCTCTTTCTGTAGAGGAGAATGGAAAATGTAGAATATGCCAGTGACGCTTATGGTATCATTTTGAGTCTCCGTGCCGGAGGGGTGGGGATTCTGTCCCCGGGTACTTTACAAGGATGAATCTGAACGTTTTACATGGTAGCTGATATATTGATATTGATACTGGCTGGCGGTGGAGGGAGTTCCCAGAGCTTTTTTCTCCAACTGCACATTTACTTTCAGAAGATGGTCAAATGGTGCAGACAGTGGGAGCTGTCTTGGAGAATTACTTAGTACATGTCTTCTTCAAACAGGACTATATTAGTGTGAATTGCGGACTTTAAGTTAGTGCGTGCAGCATCCGCACGGGGGAGTTACCGCACAGCACTTTGATGTGCACTGCTGTTCCCGCCATTGTAGTCCAAACTGTGGGGCAGTGTAAATAGTCCTTTTGGCTGGAAGGTCTTTGGGGCAGTGACCTATGCAATCAAAATACATCACCAAGGCACTGGTGAAACAACAATGGGATCTATTCTTCAAAAGAGTGACTGGCAGTCAGAGGTTTGGGCAGTGTTTTTTGCAGGCTCTTAGTCTTTAGTTTTATAGCAAGTCTAATAAAAAACTTTCCTTTTCTGTATGCTGCTCATTAGTCTAAGGTAAAGTGTTACTGCAGGAAGAGAAGATTTCTACTATTACTGCCATCAGGATACACTGCTTGGGTCAGGCAGCTTAGTTCTGAGCTATATTCAAAAGAAAATAAGGGCTAATATTTTGGACACCTTTTCCATTTTCCTTTCTGTATCAAAACCACCACAATGCCCTTATTGTGGTGAGCTTTTGGATCTCCATAAAGATAACATTTTACTTCTTGGTAATTTTTCAGTTAGAGATCAAGATGCATCTGCTGTGAGTAAAATAATCTGAATGATGTTCATCCTGGGATTCTTATTTTTCCCAGTCTTTCTCATATGACACAGTATGGAAGGAAATCTTTAATGAGTTTAACGTCTGCCATTTGGGAAATGAGTGCATCTGCACTGATCATGCATAGGGCTAAGCTACATGCGGACTTTGACAGAATATGCTGGTATTACTTTCATACAGATGTTGTTGGCCAAGCTTGGGAAAGAGAGAGCTCCCGGGAATGAATCTTTAAATGAAGATGGGGAAATTTTTGAAATTGACTGTAGGCAAACCACGATGGATATAGAGCTAAAAAACAAAGCATTAAAGATGGAAGAAACTTATTAGATTATCTAGTCCACTCCATACACTTTCTCTAGTATAATGTGTATATTTACTGTTCTGATCAGTTCAATTTTAACTGACTCAGGTGATTTTCCATCCCTTCCCATGGATGACTATTCTAGAATCTAATAGAGTGATGGCAAATACTGTAACATGCCTGACTTTGTTAGTTGCACCAGTTGTGCATGCATAGAAATCAATGGAGTCTCTCTTCTTTTACATCTTTGTAAATAAGAGCAAACTAGGTACACCCACCCACCTATGCAAAACGAAACGTGTGTGTAGGTATTACTTTTAATCTGATAATTGCCTATGGGGGAGGGGAATTACATTTGTATGGCTAGAATCGCTGCTTTATTTTAAAACAATATATAAGAAAACACAGAAGGAAAAGCTAATGACATAGAGGAAAACAAAGGATTGTATGTGCTATTGCTAAATCTTGATAATCAGCATGGAAGTGGAGAGAAGCTGAGAATAATCAATATGCAGCTCTTTGGTGGTTAAATGTCCATATGTAACTGAAATCACTTTAAATGCAATAGATCCTATTCCTGACTTTCACTTCACTCTCTAGAAATCAAGTGTTTAGGAATGGCCCCTTCTTAATTAAATCACTGTGCATATGGCTATAACCAAACAAATAAATACATAGTTTCTTTAGCATTGCCAGTGGTGGGCATGCTCTGTAGAGTCTTTAGAGCAAGGAGTCTGGGAGCCAGGTTTCCTAGATTCTGCCAGTGATTGAGTTACCTGCTTGATCTTGGGCAAGTCACTTAGAATATATCTCCACTGCATTGCCACCTGGGTCTGTGGGACCTGGGCTTCTGAATTTAGTGTTTTTTCCAAGCTCACGCTTGAGCATCCACACTGCATTTTAAACCTGGGTTTACAATTCCTGGGCCTAGGTCTCTCAGAATGTCGCAGACTTTCTGATTCAGGTCTGCAGCTTGAGCTGTGTCCAAACTGCAAAATGACAGGGTTTGGACCTGAGTCTCTTAGCAGGAGTCGGGCTATGACCACCTTCCTAGAAGGATCCTAGGTCCTGGGTCCTGAGCGCTTACTGACCAGACTCAGACTGATTTGTGTGTGGCTGAAAGGGGGCACTTTGGCTCAAACCTGAGTCTGAGCTCAGGCTTATGTAGTATAGACTTACCCTTTGTGTGCTAAATTTTCTCAACTGTAAAATGGGGATTATAACAGTTACCCAGTTTTGTAAAGTGCTTTGAGATATTCAGATGAATACGTATCTCTATAAGTGATAAATATTTTGGCCTCAATCCTGAAACTGTGTCCACAGATTTGTGGGACTGGGGCCTAAAAAAGGCTGAGCCCATAGGTATCGCAAATGTCAATATGTACAGTAAGACTGCATGTTGTAATATTAATTATTGCAGAAACCATTACTAGACTTGAGCAAAATACAGCTGTGAATGGTCACTATTTTCCATGCATCATCACCATTTTACCTCATTTATGAAGAAGTTAATGCTAAAATAAGAGAGACCTCCTGCTGTGTGTTGTACAAAGATGTCTGGCTCAATTATTTCATCTTCTGAAAAGTCCTGTGTTCATCTCTTCACCAAACAAGAGCTCTTTCTCTCTGACCAATCCTACCACTCAACTTGGCAAGATTCAGCTTTGGACCTTCCATTCTAGCGCTCTGAGTTTAATTTTTAAATAAAAGTTTCAAACGCTACAGGAACAGAAGTTTTATGAATGTTCTAATTCACCCTTCCCTCCATTCGCCAGGAATGTCTCCAATTAGTTACTAGGGCCTGAGTGCACAAAAGGAGTTGGGTGTTTTAACACTCACAATGCCTAATTTTTAGGAGCTTAGAAAATCACTGCAATTCACAAAGCCTGAGCCTGGCGCTTAGGCTCCCTGTGCAATGAATAGGATGAGAGATATGCAGAAGAACAGGATTCACAAAAGCCAGCACGCTAGGCGGCTTCCCACCTAAGCTAGCCAATGGGAGGTGCCAGCTTGAGAGTTGGTGCTAAGTCTCACCCTTCTCACGGACCTAGACACCTATCTGCTTGTGGATCTCGCCTCTCCTGGAGTTAGGCGCCTGTGCTTTTTCAGCCGGAGGAGGACTAATGACTGTTTCAATATTTATTCACTATGGAACAGTCACTGGGGCAGAGAGACAGAGTGTGGGAATGCCGCGAGTCGAGTGGTTGGGGCACCTGCCTGGGAGGTTGAGACACTCTGGGTCCTGTTGTCGATGATGTGGCAATGCTGCTCCGTGCTGCTGTTCTCGGAGCGCTGACGTCAGCTGCGCTAGCAAAGAGAGCAGCTTGCCCATTCAGCAGACCTGGATGTTGTTCAGACCGAGAAACCACAGGCACGTGGCCAGGTTTATTGTCCACAAAGCACAGTACCAGCGCCCTGGCTCCCTGGGTACAGTACGCTAACACCTACTCACTCACTTATCTTCATTAAGGATCTGGAGGATGGTGTGGATTGCACTCTCAGCAAATTTGCGGATGATGCTAAACTGGGAGGAGTGGTTGATACGCTGGAGGGCAGGGATAGGATACAGAGGGACCTAGACAAATTGGAGGATTGGGCCAAAAGAAATCTGATGAGGTTCAATAAGGGTAAGTGCAGGGTCCTGCACTTAGGACGGAAGAACCCAATGCACAGCTACAGACTAGGGACCGAATGGCTAGGCAGCAGTTCTGCGGAAAAGGACCTTGTCCGTGACAAGGTACCCGCTCAGTCAGCACACCAAGATGCTGTCCCCTTGGCGAGTACTTCTCATTTTATACATTGATTCAAACAAGGTACTCATTGCGCGCCAGGCGTTGTTTATCGCCCTCATCCTTGAACCTACTAGTACGAGCAAAATGTCCTTACCCCTTATCCTGCCATCCCATCTGTCACGGGGTGCACCGCTGAACTGGCGCCTCCTCCTGGTACTCTGGGGATTAGCTCCAGGCCGACACCCTCCCCGTCTGCGGTTCCTGCATAGTCACTCGTCTCGGCTGTACACCTGCTCCTGGGGTTTATAGCCCCCCCCCATTCCTGCCCTGCTGAGCCTCCTTAATTAGCAGCTTAATTGATTATTTGGCCCATCTGGCCTCTTTTAAACCCTACAGGCTGAGTGTGGGGTAGTCACCCCATCACACCAGTCTTATTGTGTTCCTGTTCTGTCTCCTATGAATGTGTTTATGCCATCACTTGAGAACTCTGGGTGTTCCTATACCATCTTCTCAGGTCAGGAATGTGCTTACTTGGTATTATTAACTAATACCTGGTGTGTTGCTGTTGAGCCAAGGCCAGGCCTACTCAGGTTCACAGCCTTTGTTTCACACTTTTAGTTATGCCTAAGGCTCCAGCCAGGTCCAACCACTCTTTCATCGGTTATCAACAGTGGGACAGCTTCAACAGGAGTGACTGATGTAGCCCCCACAGCAGAATAGCCCAGTGCACAGCAATAAAAACACTTGTCGGGTTGGAGGAGGCCCAGGTTAAGTCCCCCTCCCTCCCTCTGCCAGACCGAGGGAGAAGATTTGAACAGGAGGTCTCCCCCTCTTAGGGGAGTTATAAGGCGGGCAGCGCAACCACCTCCTCTTTTTCTGTCTGGATTTTGAATATGGCCCAGTCTGGTAGGTGGCCTCTGAGCATGTCTACCTGATGGGGCTCCCCATGTGACTTAGGTGGACAAATCCCGATTTTCCCCTAGTTTGTGAATCGCTCTGGGGCTTAAGCGGGAGATAGGCCTAGAGGCTGGAAGCATTGCACCTGCTCAGAGGCAGAAACATAAGTACCTAGGGAACTTTTACCCTGCAATCTTAGGTGCCGAGTGAGTTTAGGTGCCTATAAGGGTTCAGTGGGAGTTTTATGCATCGCAGTGGTCCCGAAACTGGGACTTAGGTGCCTCTAACTCCTTTTGTACATTCAGGCCAAAGTTACTTTTTTCTTAAGAGGCAGAATTTGTGCAATAAGTAGAGCAACTCTCCAAATTCTGTATAAACGTTAGGAGAGCTTGGGGTGAGAGTTTGCTCAGTGGGAGAAACTGTTGTGTCATGACAGTCTATCTTCATGGTGCAATGCAGTGTCATGATGTTACATTGCAATTGCTGATGTAATTCCATGCATGGTATATGAATGTAGTGCTTCAGAGTCCTTGCAATTTTTTTTCAGGATTTGTAAAGTAGGCTTTCAGGATGTGGTAATCAAGTTGGTTAAAAGGAGGAAAGGAGAAGTAGCAAACATACATTAATGCTAAGAAATTCCAAGTTAAGCTGAACCTGCACTCTTATCTCATGGCTTTGCAAGAACATGTCAATGACAGATTGCCACCATTAACATTTAATTCCTGATATTGGGGTGAGGGGGCTTAAAAAGAAGAGGAGGAGGAAATACTTGGGGAAAGGATGATATTAATCTGACACAATGTCTAGAGATATAAAAGTGTGCTAACAGGTTTGTTATTATTTGAAAAGTCTTTTAATGTTTATTGGAACATTCTTCCTCAAAGATGGCTCAGTCTAGAAACTCCACATAAGTCCTCATTCATTTGTCCTCAGTGAGAACTAGTGCACAGCACTGTTTTTAGAAAATGGGTGGGGGGGGGCAGATTTTCCAATGAGCTCAGCAGCTCCTAAGAAGAACAAAGGGAGCTGAGCTTTTTTGAAAATCTAACCATGACTGTCTTCAGGTATTGACCATGAAGATTACAAGTTGTTTGAGTGCAGTTTGTTCTTTATCTGGTTCATAGGGCAGCACATACGGAATTTATAGATTTGACATAGAATCACAGAAGTGTAGAACTGGAAGGGACCTCAATAGGTCATCTAGTCCAGTCCACTGCACTTAAGGCAGGACTTACTAATAAACATAAAGCCACAGACTCCAACATATACGTCTAAGGAGCTTGTAAGGTCCACAGGCATTGCCTATTGAGCTTACAAATTTAATAGGTTTTTCCTGCTGCTGATATAAGATATGCAGGCTTTAAATTCTGTTCTGATTACTGGAAACCCCTTGCAACATTTGCAAGACAAGCACTTCAGAGACTGTGATGGCCTGACTGCATCTATGCACCTTATAATCTCTGCAGGCATCACCTCTAGTGCAAATTAAAATGCTCCCTGAGCCCTTCATTTCAGGTTTTATTGAGCTGACAAACTCCTCTGGCAAAATGATACGTTATGTAATCTCCGTGAGTTAGTCATTCATTTCAGGGCTCATGAAATTTAAAAGACCGTCAGGCCGACCAGAAGTACTCGTAAAGTCTGAATCTTTCCTTTCTGGTCCAGAGATTTTAAAAACTCCAACAGCGAGCTGATGGCCGTTATAATTTGTATGGGTTCATTCCATGAAAGGGTTTGCAGAGTTGTCAAATTCTCAGGTAAACTAGTGGGCTAAAGTCACCTATTACCCAGTTTCTTCTGGGGCTCCATTAAGATTTATAACAGCCCTGAATCCATCCTTTTAGGACTCATGAAGTTTACCAGTTCCATGGGGAAACTCACAACTGTTCGTAACTCTCCCCCACTCTTCATTCATTTTCTGTCTGCGAGTGGCACTCTTCCACTTTGAGACCAGCCAGCTCCCACCTACAAACAGATAATTTTGAAAACACTGACTGCAAGTTACAATGTAATATATTGTACAGATGGGTTGACTTGCCTTTCTCCTTCGTGGTAAATAAGTGGCCTAATCTGCAGCTGTATGTTTTGTGTGGATGGGCTAAAGGTGTGTCTTTGTCTGGTAGGTGACGTTTAAGACGGACGTAAGTGAATATGAAAAATATAGTTGGGATTTCCAGCCCAAGTGGAGTGGGTAGAGTTAGGAGGAAGGTTCGGCTTTCTGAGCCTAGGGGGACAGAGCACGGTGTGGTTTCTAGACTGGAGGTGGACAAGGAAGTACAATATGCTGTGGTTTCTTGACCACAAGAGACGTTGGGAGTTAGGGTGGGTGTGTATTTTGTGAGGGGAGCATGTGAGTATATAGATTGGCCCCCTTTCTAAGACTGAAACAGTTCTGAAGTGCTTTGCTGAATATGAGGTAGGGTTCATGAGTATGTGAGAGCTCTGTCTGTAGACAAAGGCTGGCTGGAGCCATTGGGGTAGAGTTGAATAAGAATTTTCCTCACTGTCATTTTGTTTTGTTTGTTTCATAATGCCCGTGCTCGAACAACACTGGAACGGTGGATATTTATTACGAACAAATCTCTACTGTGATGAAAATCTCAGATAAAGGATTTAATTAGGATCAGTCAGAATACGCTCTTATTTTGACTACTGCTGGAAGAGTCTAGAGTCACATTGGGGCCTGGATTCTTTATACATAAGAGACATGTTGACTTCTCTGACACTTTGTGTATCTTCAGAAACTCACCTTGCAAATTACCACCAGCATTAAATGTAAAAGGACCCCTTTTAAATCTCTGTTGGTTTTCTTAACACAACCTGCACATCTCATGCTTGTGGGCCCTATTTGGTATGAATGAAGTGTCAGAGAATATTTTCACAGCTGGGGTAGTGCTTTATGAAAGGGTTAGATGTTGATAAAAGTTTGGGGATGGAGTGGCTTGTCTGGAGAAGCACAGCAGTGGTTAAGTCAGGGTCTGGTTGGATGAATAAGTGGCATCTGCTAGTAGGAGGTGGCGTTTTCTTTTTCTAGATGCGATCACTGCTGGAATATCTGGGTATGCCCAGTGAGATGAATGGAGAACATGAGGTATAGAGAAGAAGTTCAGCGTGGCAAATACATTTCATTTACCTGCCAAGCTGTTAAGGAACAAGGGATAAGATCTGCCCCTGCCCCTGTAGTCATGGAGGCTCCCCGGCAGCAGAACTGGTGCAGTTCCAGCACAAGAGGAGAACACACACTGATTCATGCACGATGCATGCTGCAGAGATCTGCTGTAAGAAGCACTCTGCGCTGCAGTGCACAGGTGGTGTGGCTTGCTGTTCCTCGTGCATCTACCCAGCACATAACCTGTAACTCAGGCTGTATCCTGAGCTCAGTGTTTATCCCTCAGCATTAATTGCTTTTTAAAGTCATAGGGCCAGATCTTTGCTTGGTGTAAATGGGCACAGCCCCATTGCATCCAGTGGAGTTAAACTGGGTTGGGCCCATAATTCCTAAAGCTACTGCTGAACTTCTTGCATGTTGATTCCCTTAAACTCTCTTTTTAGGACATTGCTCAGATAACATACAACACAGACAAAATATTTTTCAGTTTTACATTTTACTTTGAGGGAGAGATTTATTGTGTGTGGGGGGGTGTAGTTAGGATGTTATTGTTTGAAAGCTGTGATGTACAGGGTATTAGAGCATGGAGAGCTTAATTTATAGCCCTGAATAGTTAATGGGAATAAGTCACAAATTACAACATTAGGCTTGCTGCAGGTTTGATTTTTTCTGTATTTGGTGCAAGACCGTGGAGAGCAAGCTAAGCAAGCAGCCTGTTTTTCTTTATTCATCCCCAGCTTTTTATACACAGAGTTAACATCATTCTGAGAGGCCAAAAAGAAACATTTTAATTTCAAAATTACTGAAATTGAGAAGAATAGACTTCTTTCCTTTTCTTTTTTTTGTATTTGCCAGCAGCCCAGTTCCCCATGTATGCGTGACCACTGCACTATGGCTCCAACTCTGAGTCATTAATCAATGCCAACATTAGTACAGATATAAGGTGAGGAGGTAGTAGCAGTGACCGGCACGATAAATTGCCTTCAGACAAAACTTGAACACAGAGAAGCTCGAATGTTAAAGAACTGGTGGGAAAGCAGGACACAGGATGTTACTGCAGCAAACGTTGGGTATGCATATCACTCTGCAGGACTGTGATTACAGTGAATTCACTAAGATTCACCCAAAGGCATTCAGGCCCCTATCTTCACAAGTATTTAAGTGCATAGGTCCCACTGAAGTCAGTGGGAGTTAGGTGCCTAAATACCTTTTGAGGATCCCCTAAAATTCGTTTGCCTTCCCACTGTGGCCATAATTCAGATCCTACGAATCGGAGGGCTGGTATTTTCTGTAATTGTAGCCTCAGATCTTTAAAAATGTCTCCATATTCTCATAAAAACACTAATGCAGAGCCCCAGTGAGGAAATGAGAATTAGTGCCAGGGTGTGCTAGGTAAAGGCAGTGCCCACTAAATGAATGATGCCATGTGTCAGAACAACCTGCAGACAGTCTTGTCTGTCCACATGCCAGCCATTTCCATGGGTTGCTTCTCCTTCAATTGAATTAAAAGTGTTTGTATTAAATAGACAAAGGAAATAGTCAGTGAGACTCCTCATATGCCTGAAATGTAGCATGTGTGTAAATTAGTGGAGGAAATGAATGAAAGTTAAGAATGACAAAGTGGGAGAGGTAATATCTTTTAGCTTTGATCTGGAGGGAGAGGGTTTACAAGGCTAGGAAGAGCATAAAGGCAATGGAGTATTTAAAGTGAGAGAGAAATTAGACACAACAATTGTTGATAATATACTTGATCTTCCAGCCAAAGGTAGGAAGGTTGCTCTAGTGCAGGGGTGGGCAAACTACGGCCCATGGGCCAGATCCGGCCCCTCAGGACTTTGGATCCAGCCCTCAGGATTGCCACCACTGCAGGCTCTGCACTGCTCTGGGAAGCGTTCACGCCACGTCCCTGCAGCCCCTGGGGGTGGGGACAGGGCGGCAGAGAGCTCCGCACACTGCTCTTGTCTGTGGGTACCTCCCCCAAAGTTCCCATTGGCCAGGAATGGGGTACCGCGGCCAATGAAAGCTTCGGGGGAGGTATCCACAGGCGAGGGAAACACATGGAGCCCTCTGCGCCCCCACCCTACCACCAGGGGCCACACAGGGATGTGGTGCTGGCCGCTTCCCGGAGTGGCACGGCATGGGGCTGGGGCCGGGACAGGCATGCAGGGAGTTTGCCCTGGCCCCGGTGTGCGCCGCTGCCACCCCGGAGCTGCTCTAGGTAAGTGGCGCCGGACCGGAGCCTGAACCCCTCCTGCACCCTGCCCCCCCAACTCCCTGCCCTGAGCCCCCTGCCCATCCCACACCCCTTCTGCACCCCAACCCCCTGCCCTGAGCCCCCTCCTGCACGCCACACCCCTCTTGCACCCTAACCCCCTTCCGTGAGCCCCCCATACGCTCCGCCCCCACACTCTGCACACCAACCCCAGGCCCTGCAAGCAATTTCCCCAGCCAGATGTGGCCTCGGGCCAAAAAGTTTGCCCACCCGTGCTCTAGTGGATAGGGTAGCTTATATGGGCTCCAGAGACTTAGGTTTAATTCCTGGCTTAGCCTCAATTCCTTACCTTTAAAGAGGGTGAGAATTTGCCTGCTTCCGAGGGTGGGGTGACAATACAGTGCATTAATGATTGGAAGGCCATAGGAGTATTAAGGTAACGAGCGCAATATACTGAGAGAGAGAGGGTACTTCAGTCATTTTTGAAGGATAAATCAGTAACTTTTAATAAGGATGTCACAAAAAAAACCTACCCACCCTCTAATGGCAAAGTGTAGCAATTATAGGCTGGGGGCACAGACTGGTTGGTATTAGAGGAATGCTAACAATTGCTCTAGTTATGGTGTTGGCTTATTTTATCCCCTCCCAACTTTGGTTAAAGAGTAGCAGCGGCCCTCTGTCAAAACAATGCTTTGAGGGTTGTTTGTTGGTTGGTTTGTTTTGCACCCTTTTGGCAATAATTTACTGCCCCACCTGACTTCTTAGACAGTTTTCTCCCAGACTGGAAAGTGAGGGCTGTTAAGTGCTTCTCTGGGGCTAATTTAATTGTCTGAAAATAACTGCCTGAGGGTGGATAAAGTATTGTCTCATCAGGATTCCGTGCCAGAAAACAAAAAGGGGGAAAAGAAACACCAAGAGCATAGGAAGACAAGTAGAAGAGGAAGAGGAAATATGACTGTGCTGTGCAGCTCCCCCATAACCTGCTCTGAGTATAACCAGCCAGGAAAGTGTTCCTCATACCCTCCTCCTTGTTTACCCTTGCTGCCTGGGACATCCGTCATGAGGTTGCTTCTCTTCGGTGCAATGCAGTGGGATTTATCTCTTTTCCCTTGAGCAAATCTGGAGTGAAATCTTGAACCTATTTATTTGTTCCTGCTTTCAAATATGGCGGTACCTTAAAATACAACTGCTGATATTGCTTCCTTTCCCTATTCATTTGACTTAAGGGGATGCTAATCAGGTGTTCCCATTAGCGATTCATGGGCATCCTTTGACTACTGCACAGGATGACTTTTAGTTAATTTTTAGACAGAGGCCAAGTTGTGGAATCATTCATGAAATGTTGATGCAAACATATTAATTACAGGATGAGATCTTACATATCAGAGACTGGAAAAACCCAACTAGATTATAAGCATCCACCCGTCTGCAGATATGTAACATAGTGCCCCACTGGAGGAAGAGTCATATTTGAAAACAGTACATCTTATAACTCTTCTTTTCTCTCTGTCACGTGAAAAACAAACCGAGAGCTAGAGCCATGCTCTGTAATGAGAACACGTTTGTTTGAAACTCGGGGCTGGATTTTCATAGAGTACAGCGCCCAACAGCTCCCATTGAGGCAGGTCAATGACATGGCCTAATTTTCAGAGAAGAACGGGAGCTGCTGAGCGCTGAGCCATTTTGTTTTGTTAGGTGCTGAAATGGCAGCTGAGCTCTACTGAAAAATCCATTGCCAGCTTTGGGTGCTGGGCATCAGCCTGGCGCCGCCTTATTAATAGATTTGTTCCATGCTGCTCGCTTTACTGACTGAAGTAAATTCGTACTCCCTTCTTTGCTCCGATTAGAAGAGCAGAGCCAATACTGTTTCATACATAAAATCTTCATCACTTGTGATGTCAGTACTAGAAGGTACTTGCCTGACTTTCATATCCCAGTTGCAGGACTGGCGGGTAGAAATACAATCCATGTACTAGTAAATTGAGGACATTTGATATAAACATGGAAATATACACAGCGATTTTTAGTCACTTTGGAGAATGTGCATGCACTTCAAAAGCCCTTTCTAATTTTCAACACTGATCTCTAAGCCAGTAAAGTTACTCTCCTTTTGACTAGTAAGCAGTGAAAATAAACAGAATATGATTGGAAAGCACTTGAAAATCATTACTGTTTCTTTAATAAATGATCGCAATCTACATTTAGTGTCTGTCTGATGCATCATCCTTGACTTTTATGCCAAACCTCCACATTTCTCTACTATCCATCTCTGAATGGTACCTTTTATTCTGTTATTACATGCATTTCAAAAGTGCCCAACACCTTAATATCTGTGCATCTGCCCTGTAACTCATTCATCGGGCAATTTCAGTCTCATAACAAATAGCAGAGAGTCTGAACAGCCAATACACTACACCAAGCTTGAGAGCTAAAGTAGTACATTTGGACTCAGATGTTCACCAATATTCAGCCAGTAGGCTTTCATTTATGCCTTTGCCAATGCTCACACAATAACACACATTTAATAACATCCCTGAAGAAAAGTAAATACTTTAAAATTGGTAATAATTTGACTATTGTTGCTGGCAGCAAAAAATGAGTTTGAGGCAGCCCAGTTGTCATATCCCATGAGGAACAACAATGATGAAAGAAACATTGCAGCATTCTCCAGCACACATTTGATCCATCAATCATCCAGACAAAGTGTAAACTCCTAAACCGTTAAAGTGTGAAATCCTCTCCTTTACTTAGACCTTTGAGTTTACTGGCTTTAAAGAAAACAAGCAAGTCAATTAAGAACAAAACTGAATGTGGAGAGAGAGAAAAACTATTAAAAATATTAACTTGACATATTCAGGTTTGTTTGATAAGGTAACAGACTGCTAATATTTAATTTTAATAGCCTGGCCACTCTTCAAAGCAAACTTATGAATAACAAAAGTCATATTAAAGCAAGCTTTCATTAGGCAACAGCTTTCTCATAATTAGTTTCAGCAGAAGAATCTGCTCTTAAAGAAATTACAGCATTACTCTACTTTGGTACAGAACTTTTTGATAGAGATTTTTTTCATAGGGTGACTCCAGAGAATCTTGGCATTTCATGGCGAGATAAAGTGGGACTTATACATGCTAGGTAAAATTCAGACCGGGGTCCAGTTCTGTGTTGAGTTACATCCCATGAGATTCCATGGACTTGAATGTCGTGATAGAATTTAGACTCTCCATACAGTGAGCAGGTGTGGTTTCTGGAGGAGTCACGTTCTTTGGTGACGGAAATGCTGGTGTTAGTTACCCGTTGAATGACATATCAGAAAAAAGGTGTGTGTGATGGAGTAGCTTTGATCTGGAATTCATTAGGTGTGAGAAACGAGTGTAATTTACATGCCAAGGCGGAGGAATGTGGGATAGTAGGAACAGCAGCTAAGAGGAGGAAGTCAGATGAGGCAGCCATCCTGCCTGATGTCACACTCCTCGCATGCCCAGATTGGTGCAAGTTGTACTACTGTCCTGCTCATACACATTGTCTGACCAATTTAAACCAAGTGTATGACTTACAACACTCTTTACATCCCCAGAGAATTTGACCGGTTGTGTTTACTCCTCCCTTGGTATTTCCTTTGACAATGTTTTCTCTCCTAAATTTCATTAAGAAAATGGTTGTTGGCTGTTGGAAAAATTAATGGCTATAAAGATGGGATTTTCAAAAGAGGCCATGGAGTTAGAAAGACTCATCAAACCAAGTTATTATTTCTAACCCTGTGAAATCTCCTAACATGTTAAGTATTTGACACGGGGGAGTAATCATCCCTAGTTCTCTGTAATGATGGAAGAGTAATGCATGTTTTATTATTCTTTGGAACACATTTATTTTAAGTGTCTTCACGCTGGAATTCACATCTGTATTTTACCAGAGTTTGTATATCCTGGGTGAAATGAACAAAGTGTGGAAAGAAAAGAGGTCAGAGGTGATATTGGAAAGAATCAGTAGAGACGTACTATATCAAAAGCTCCGCATCCATTTCCAGCAGGCAAGAGAGTTCACCTTCTTGACAACTTTCCCTTCAAGGTCTTTAGTTCAGCTGTTAATTGGCATGCTCATTAACAGACCCACTACAAGGAAGGAGAGCCAAATTTATATTCTATCAACACTTCCCGGGAGGAGCCATGCTAAACAAATACGTTTTTCACTGTTTCTCCCTGCTTCCTCGTGATGGCTCAGGTTTGCAGGCCTGCTATAAACCCCAATAAATATAACAGCCATTAATAACTGATTGCCCCAAGGGATTTATGTAATCTCAGGATTACAAATGCTAATTCCTTTCTCCAGTCATGTGTCTGTATTTATTCATTGGCGAACTGGCTGTAAAACTGATTTAAACTAAGGGCAGCGCGCGCAATGGTGGGTAGAATGCCTGTTTGATGCCAAAACACTGGTTGGGTGGAGTGATGCTTAGCCAGTATTTGAAACATTTGAAAGGGGAGGGGCTGGGAATCGGAAGTAGTTAATGTCTTTAGTACAATTTCTCTGATCATTACAATTGCCCTTTTTATTGTGCTGCTTCTGCAGTAAAACCTTTCTAGTACAGCACGTCTCTCTTCCTCCCGCCT
This sequence comes from Caretta caretta, assembly GCF_965140235.1. Classification (NCBI taxonomy): domain Eukaryota; kingdom Metazoa; phylum Chordata; order Testudines; family Cheloniidae; genus Caretta; species Caretta caretta. The sequence goes on from NC_134209.1 coordinate 15,898,511, forward strand.
ACGCTCGCAGGAGACGTGCACCCCGTTGAAAATGTTTTTTTCTTCCTTGACTATTAATCTACTGCATCATAACCTTCCTCATAGGGCCGCTAGATGATTTGGGCTTGCAGGCCTGAGACTGGATTTAGGTGGTGGTCAAATATGCAGCAGATGCAGTGAAATGCAATGGTGCCCTTCTCCTGGAAGGGCTTGTGCTCTCCATGCAGATGGTTCTTCTTTAATATTAAGGCAAGGCACAGGACATGCGGGCTGCCCTCTGGATCAGTGAGAGGCCGCAAAAGGGACACAAGCTAATCTGGAAATTCCATGGATGACAGCCACCACCACCCTGCAAAGCCAGAGGAATAGCCGTGCTTCTCCTGCATTCTGAGCGGAAAAGATGGAGAGGGAAATGATACCGGCCACTGCCCAGTTGCAGTGAGGTTAGGGAAGAAGGGGCAGGGAGCTCCTTCCCTGTGCTGTTGTAGCCCACAAAGCAGGCTGTCATAATGTAGCTGCCTGTGCTCCTTGAGCTGAAAAGGAGTGCACCTTTTGATGCCAGCCCCTCACACCCAGTGGCTTGTGGGTGACCCAGAACCCTGCACGAAAGCTAGCTGCAGAAGGTTGGCACTGGGAGGAGTGCGCACTGTGTCCTTTGGAAAAAAGTGCATCTGTGGCCACTGATGAGCTCGCTTCCCCAAGGCCTGCATGGGGGCATGATGCCTGCCTTTGTATTACAGGGCATAATGCCTCCAGCTGGTGCTGATTGGTGTCCTCAGCCCCTGCGCACCACAGCTTTAAGGCAAACGTGTCTATATATAATATAATATCCTGCAAACACAAGTATACAGTAAGATTCCAGGATGGTCACTCTGTGTGTCACTCTGAAGCCTAGAATGTCTACTGAGTCAGCACGAAGCAATGGCAGCCTCTACAAACGTGGTGGAGAGCTCATTTTGTTCAGAAAATCATGGTTTCATGGTCTGCTACCGTCCAATTTTTAAGGTTTTAGTCATTTTGACATTATGAATTACACCGATGCAGTGTTCCGCTCAGGAAACCATATATCTGTGCCATACCATGATTCTTGGACACTGTGATAGCAGAGGTAACTCAACCAATCACCATTCTTATTCTGCAGCTACTTTGCATGTAACAATTTCATTGGTTGCATGAGGGAGACTGCACATATGGTGGATTTCTTGGCCCAACTGCCAGAGGTCTTCAGAACCATCCAGGCAACAACACAACCAGCACACACAATAACCCCAAACACACGCAACCCCTCACTGCAGTGCACACTCCTCAATCACCACCTACACAAATCAACACAAAACTTCCAGGATTGTCACTCTGTGTCACTCTGAAGCTGAGATATTCTAACCAGACAGAGCCCTCAACCATGCTTGGATACAAGATTGAGGCCTCAGAGACATTAACTGAGTCCTGAAAGGGTGAAACTCAAAGCAGCGCAAGATACAGAGAGGGAATTTGCTGTAAGAGTTAAGGGGTGGAAGTGCTCTGCTGATTTACAAGGGAAGGCCCAAGTAGCCTGTTAAGCCAGCTTTCCATCGGCCTCCTGCTGCCGGAAGGGCATAACCAAGCCTACTGCCAGGGAGACTTGGGGCTGCATGTTCTCAAAACTCTTACTGAAGCCCTGAGAGTTATATGGCATGGCAGCTTATTCCCTGAAGGGAAAAGAATAGAGTATGTGGATGAGTTTAATCACCTTTCAATAATTCTTGTAAATTTTGAAAAAAACATCTTAGAGAATCTTATTTATGCTGAGCCTGAGTTTCAGAAGAGTTCAGCCCCCTTTGAGAGCACTGAATGGGCCGAGTGCTTGTGAAAATCTGGCCCGCCATGTCTTAGTTATAAACTCAAAGGCACAGTATCACGCTTTTTTGATCTCTCCCCCCCCAACAATAATATAAAGGTATAGCTGCTTTAAAACAAGAGTATATTTTAACAACGAGGAGAGTTTCAAATACACCTAAGAGATGTGTGAGCACAGAGCTCCTCAATCGGACTTGTGCTCCTAAACCCCTTAAGCTATTTTCCCTTCTCTCTTTAAGCTGAGTCCGCCAACTGGCCAATTGCTTGATCATTAGGTCAGAGGGGCAGTGTATAGAACACTCTATAGACCCGAAAAACGACTTCATTTCCAAAGGCAGCAGTGAAATAAATCCTGATGTGTGGGTTGCTCAGTTTCTTATATTGTGGATATTTTAGGATTAGCAATTTAGAATTAATGAACATGCAGAAGTGCTTTAAATGGTGATTCATAATTTACTGTATGGTATTGCTTACTTTTTTTGATTTGTGACTAGCTACTAAAGAAACAGAACTCAAGTTACAGCTGTAAGATATAGACAGATGAAACTGTATGTAGGCTAGTCTATATTTAAAGCAGTCTGCGAAGAGCACATCTAATGAGCCATCTTTATTCTATCTTAAAATAAATGAAATGAAGTTGAACAAATGCAGAATAGAAAATATGAGACATCAATGAACTACAGTCAGTGTTTGTAATGAAAAATGTGCACTTAATTCCCAGAGCAGAGAATGCAGGTGGTAGAGTGCGTGGAATGCCTTTGAAAGTGCTGCATGCCAGCTACATCTGAAAGATATCAAAACCAAATCTCTTCAGCAACGCTGGAACTCCCATCAGCTCTGTCAGAGAAAATCCTCTCCAAGTGGCTGCCGGAGAACAGCAGACAGTCAGCAGAGTTGAAATGTGTTTCATTCTAATTTCAGAGCTGAACATTTCCCCAAAGCTTTATTTGAGAACCAACATTTATAATGTAGCCTTCGTGATTAAAAGTTTGAGCCACCCAGGCCAGTCGCTTCCCCTTTCTGTATAACAACCTGCAGAAGGTGACCTCTTGGAAAGGGTGCAGAGGTCTACAAGCAATGGCCACTTTCCCCTGCATCGTCTCCACTGGAGATTCCCCTGCCAGTGAAGCAGAACGGCCAAGGATGTGTGGCTGCCAGTTTTCAGGCTCTCTTTGCTACTGGCCTGCCTACCACACATGCAGTATCTCCTCTGTGGGGTCTCCAAGCCAGAGGGAGAGTTCCAGCAGTAACTTACTATGGAGCATTTTCATCATACGGAATGTTCCCCTGAAAGAGAGACCAGGCCTCTTAGACGGGCTATTCCCATTCATCCCACTGGGTGAGCCTGTCATCCTTTTTGGGAGCTCAGTTCATACTCTGCAGCCACAGACGGGCAACAAAGGGCCATGTTTCTCCAGAGTATCCCACCCCATTTCCAAAGAATTCTGTCACTTATTGGCCATTGCTTTGGTGCTCACCTCTCCACAGAGCTGAGTACGGAAATAGAATAGAGGCCTTAGTTGTTATTCCCAAATTTATTAACATAGGCTGATTTTTCTTTTCATTTGGCTTTCTTAGTAGCAGTGCAGAGCTTCCTGATTTGGAACCAGTAAACGGGCTCTTTCTTTCAGGACAATGGGTGTGGGCAGCAGACACTGGATAAAGACATTGTCCTTGTCTGCTTTTATTGCAAATATACAGTTCCTGCAGATGGTTGAGTTGTGCCTTGAGGTCACAACCCTCTGGTGAGAGTAGTGCGGAGGGCAGCACTGTCTCGGGGACACAGGATGCCTCCCATGTCCTTTGCTGCGCAGAGGGAGCCTGCTGTTGCATGACTTTACTGCCATGATACACTAGTTGCACTCTGTGGTCTGGTGCAATGAGTGGTGGAAGGGGTCAGGACCATAGCTCCCTTTGGAGTCCTGGATGCCCCCAGGGCTGCACAGAGGGATGGCAGTGGTACTTGGTCCTTTCACAGCCTTGGCCCATCATGGTACCTTGGAAAGGGCCAAGAACAACCTGCTCATCAGACAGATCATTAGATTTGAGTGCCCCTATGTCAAGGTTCCTTCCCCATTCTGAACCCTAGGGTACAGATGTGGGGACCTGCATGAAAACCTCCTAAGCTTACTTTTACCAGCTTAGGTTAAAACTTCCCCAAGGTACAAATTAATTTTACCCTTTGCCCTTGGAATTTCCACTGCCACCACCAAACTTTAACTGGGTTTACTGGGAAACGTAGTTTGGACACGTCTCCCCCCCCCCAAAATCCTCCCAACCCTTGCACCCCACTTCCTGGGGAAGGTTTGGTAAAAATCCTCACCAATTTGCATAGGTGACCACAGACCCAAACCCTTGGATCTTAGAACAATGAAAAAGCATTCAGTTTTCTTACAAGAAGACTTTTAATAGAAGTAAAGGAATCACCTCTGTAAAATCAGGATGGTAGATACCTTACAGGGTAATTGGATTCAAAACATAGAGAATCCCTCTAGGCAAAACCTTAAGTTACAAAAAAGACACACAGACAGGGATAGTCATTCTATTCAGCACAGCTCTTTTCTCAGCCATTTAAAGAAACCATAGTCTAACACATACCTAGCTAGATTGCTTACTAAAAGTTCTAAGACTCCATTCCTGTTCTGTCCCCAGCAAAAGCAGCATACAGACAGACACAGACTCTTTGCTTTTCTCCCTCCTCCCAGCTTTTGAAAGTATCTTGTCTCCTCATTGGTCATTTTGGTTCGGTGCCAGCGAGGTTACCTTTAACTTCTTAACCCTTTACAGGTGAAAGGATTTTTCCTCTTGCGAGGAGGTATTTTAAAGGGTATTTTACCCTTCCCTTTATATTTATGACACCCTGCATTTAGCTGTAGAAGCCTTGCTAAGGTAACTGGCTGATTCCAAACTTAATTTCATGCCAAGGTCTCAGTCTGGACTGCTCTTGAGCCCCAAGCTTAAGAAATGCAATGGAAAGCGACTTGCACTCGTGACATAAAACCAGCTCATCAGAGGGACCAGATTCAGTATGATGGATTGGGGGGAGGGATGAGCAATAATTACACTTTTATAAAAAAAAAAAGCTGATTATCAGAAGATAATTAATCATGAAAATTAAGATTATCCAATTAATCTTTGCCGCCCGGCTGAATCTCAAAGGCTGCCAACATCAAAACTTCTAAGTAGCTTCTAAAAGGTGGTGGTTTGGATGGGGCAGGGCAGCAGGAGGTGCGGTGTTGCAGGTGTGAGCAGAGATAAAGGGGTGGGGCTGGGAGGGGGGTTCCAAAGCACTCGGTGTTGCTCTAACTCTGCACCAGTGGGAGTTTTACCACTGACTTCCGGGGGAACAGGGGTGAGCACTTTTGAAAATCGTCTCGAAAAAGACAGATGGGTATATTAGCAGAAAATATGTAAGTAACAAATTATATCATGTTATCAGAGTGCCTGAAGCAGGGCTGCTGGTGCAGCCTGGAGAGAGAACAGAGATTCAGGGTCACATTTTCGGAAGTGTCTCCGGGCTTGTTTACAGGCAGGGGTGTGAATCTGCTCCACACAGTCTGACGTCCATGTGACCGTGCTGTTGCTCATTAACTCATTAGTGCGCTTTGATGTAGAGGGCCACATCAAAACCCATAGATGAACCGTTAATGCATGTCAGCAGGGTCCATACGCGCAGTTAGTGTGTGGCAGGCTAGTGTGGGGTAGATTCACACCCCAGCTTGTCATAAATGTTCATGTAGACAAGCCCTAAGTGACTTAGGAGCTTAAATTCCCTTTTCAGAAACGATGTAGGCACTTGAAAGTCAATGGGACTTAAGCTCCTAAGTCCCTTGGGTGCTTTTGAAAATATTACTCAAAGTCTAGGAAATGAAACAATTAAGAGATGTACATATTTTTCTTTACAAGCTGATGAAACTGACTGTTATTCCAATGCATGAGCCCAATACTACACTTGCTGACTTCAGTGGGAGCAGGTCTGAGTCCCTCGTTTGGGATTGGAAAAGGTCATTACAGAAGCCTAAAGGCCTATACGGTGTTATGGCTTTTCATCCTGGCCTGTGTTCACATGCATTTAATAGCTCTTGTTCATTATGCTATTTACTTCTCTATAAAAGTTAGCATTGCCTTCCTTGTTTTAAACATTGTGCGTGGGACTTGTCCCACCTCACGGTAGGCACCTCACAGACTTTATCTCTGTCTCCACCACTCCCCGTTGTGTGCGCCTTCCTTTTCTCCTTCCACCCAATCTCCTCACTGCTGGAACAGCTGGGGCCGCACTCCTGTGCTTCTCAAATTCTCCTGTCTCTTCTCCCTGGCCCCTACCTCTTAATTTCCCCCTTCCTTTGCTGTTTGGTGTTTTTTTTCTGTAATTGTGCTACTTCACTCATCACAGTGCACTGGGGATACAGTTTGCATGAGAGATGCTGTACCAAATATACATGTATTGGATTATAGCCCTTTGGCAGGCCATATGCTTCAACTGAGTGCACAGTGCATGTCGTTTATGTCAGGCTAACGGATCTGTGGTTCGGTTCGTCCCATGATGTGAGGCTACTGTCAGCACATAATGTGCTACGTATTCTCCAGTTAAATATATTTTGACAACTCTGAGTGGCCATGATGTGTGTCCAAGGCATGTGTCACACCTTTTGTTCAGCCACAGTCACTTTCCCACTCATCGCGCTCTGATCTGGCATGCGTTCTTTGGCACAAAACTGCAGGCAGCTCTGAGAGCCATGTGGTGCCTATGTGCCTCCCCAGAAGAAATGCAATTTTGCACTGCTAGGCAAGCTACTCAGTTAAGTCTACCCACCATTCGCTTAACTTGTTTCGCAACCCCCTTTGTCCTGCTGCCTTTCTACATTTACTCCACAGTGAGATCAGGGTGTAGTGGAGGTGTTGTAGATGTGCCTCATCCTTGCGGGGTCTTTTATGTTACTCTGTACTTGGTTTTACAATTTACTTTGTAAATTGATGCAGAGGAGAATGAATTACAAAGAAACCAAATGCATCGTAGCTTATTCTGTCTTAGAAAAGTACTACTTTCAACACTCTTGAGGTGTTCTGCCAGCTGATCTCTCTGAGGCCACGAGCTTAGACATTTATATGGGTAACAGAAATATTCAGAATGATCATAATACATATTTAAAAAAACAAAACGAGGAGTTGTGGATTTCAGGAGATTCAGTAGGCCCTTGCGGGTAGCTGTAAGAGGAGAAAGGCAATCACGGGGAGCGTTGCTCTAAGAGGATTCAAAAGAACATTTTGGCAACCATGCATTTCAGAGGTACCTGCAGAACCACCAGACAATGAACAACTCTCCAATCCATTTGGCAAAGAACTGGAGTCTAAAGGATTAGAATTCATACGATACATGGTGGCATTTTAGTGAGTGATGTCATATTAAGGCTCAGTAGAGACACTGGTAGGCCCCAAATTCAGCATCAAGATGAGGAAAGTGACTGGTTAGTGGGTAGTATGACAGGGAGGTCTCTAGATGTCTACAGACTGTCAGCTACTTCCACACTAAGGCTCTGATTCAGCAAAACACTTAACTTTAAATCAGTGGGACTTAAGCACAATCTTAACATTAAACATATATTGGAGTGTTTTGCTGTATTGGGCCCAAAGTCCCTTTCAGAATGACAACTCATCTCCAATCCTATCTATTAATGTAATCCCCCACCCCCAACAGTCTTAAGGAAGGGGGTCCATGAGTTTTTTAATTAAAAATAAAATATCTGAGCACCATACAGATGAACACGTATTATTGCTACAGGGACATTTTGGGCCAGATTCTGCAAACCTTAGTTGCCTTAAGAAGCTCTTACTACTTCAAGCAGCCCTGTGGACTTCATTGGGAACTATTCTATGATATGCACCATTCAGTGAGTGTGAGTGGGTGGCAGAATCTGGTCTCATTATCTTGTGTGCTGTATTAAAACTTTGTAATTAAAAGGGAAAAATAGTTTCAAGGCATTATTTTTTCATATAATCTCTCTCAACAAATGCATCTTTCTGAAAGGAGTCGTCAGCACTGAATATATCTCTGCGCAGAAGGAGAAACAAACACTGGGTATGACATCAGATTCATTCTTTCTCAGGCTTGGGAGATAACCGTATAAAACATGACATTTAACATCAGGCTTTTCTAAAGGTTTCCTGATAATTGTGAAGGATCCCTTTGTTTGAACCAGTCACTTTCACAGCTCTTCTGCATAAACTTTGAAGGGGAAGATCCAGAGAGGCGACCCCTCTCACCTGGTTTGGCAAATTGCACAATGGGGTCAATTTAGCATTGTGCCTTGCCTTGAAAGTGACATGATGCTGGCATTGGTTCGTAGGAGGAATGTTTTATGCTGGTCCAGTCCTTGTTCTTTTTTTCCCTCATCAGAACCAGAAATGAACCGGTTCGTCATCACAAAACAAAATAATGCATTAGGTAAGAAGAACCCTTGCACCTTTGGGGAATTAGACCAGGAGTAGGATTTGAAATATAGCGTAACTTGTATTGGAGGGAGTTTGGAGTCCCCTCGCCCCCTTAAGGATCATCTTGTATTCTTAGATTCAAATCTGAAAATGTAAAGTGAAACTAAGATTTCAGGTTGACCCCATACAAAATTGTCCATTTACATGTGGTTTCAAGTCAAAGCTATAAACCCAGAAAAGGATCTCGTAGGTTATACTGTATGACAAATTGAATATGAGCCAGCAGTGTGATGCTGTTGCAAAGAACGAATCATGCCAAATTAACCTAATTTCCTTCTTTGACAGGGTTAATTGCCAAGTGGACATGGGATAAGCAGTACATGTGATATACCTTTATTTTAGAAAGGCTTTTGACACAATCCCACATGACAGTCTCAGCGGCAACTAGGGAAATGTGGTCTAGATAAAATTATTATAAGGTGGTTGCAAAATTGGTTGAAAGACCATTAGTGTAGTTATCAATGGTTTGCTGTCAAACTGGGAGGATGTATGTAGTGGGGTCCTGCAAGGGTCAGTCCTGGGTACAGTACTATTCAATATTGTCATTAATGACTTGGCTAATGGAATATTGAGCATGCTTATAATATTTGTAGGTGACACCAAGCTGGGAGTGATTGCAGGAGGAGAATGATTAGAATTCAAAATGACCTTGACAAATTGGAGAATTGGTGTGAAATCAACAAGATGAAATTCAGTAGAGACAAGTGTAAAGTACTACACTTAGGAATGAAAAATCAAATGCACAACTACAACCTGGGGAATAACTGGCTAAGTGGTAGTAATGCTGAAAAGGATCTGGGTGTTATAATCGATCACAAACTGAATAAGTCAACAATGTGATACAGTTCCAAAAAAATGCGGATATCATTCTGGGCTGTATTAACAGGAATGTTATATGTAAGAGACGGGAGGTAATTGCCCTGCTCTACTCAGCACTGGTGAGGCCTCAGCTGAAGTACTGTGTTCAGTTCTGGGCACCCCACTTTAAGAATAATGTGGAAAAATTGGAGAGAATATAAAGGAGAGTAATGCAAATGAGCAGAGATTTAGAAGACCTGATCTATGAGGAAAGGGTGAAAGAAATGGGCATGTTTAGTCTAGAGAAGAGAATGTTGAGGTGGGAGCTGACAAGTTTTCAAATGTGTAAAATATTGTTATAAAGAGGACAGGGGTCAGTTGTTCTCCATGACCACCAAGGGTAGGACAAAAATAATAGAATCATAGAAGTAGGACACATGGTTTGCAGTAAGGGTGATTTAGGTTAGAGATCAGGAAAAACTTTCTACCTATTAGGATAGGTCAGTAATGGAACAGGTTACTAGGGAGGTTGTGGATTTTCTGTCACAGGAGGTTTTTAAGAATGGATTAGACAAACAGCTGTCAGGGATGATCTAGGGATACTTAATCCTTTCTCAACACGGGGTGGTGTGGGGAATGACTTGCTGACGTCCCTTCCATCCCTACTTTTCTATGATCCCACCTTGGCACTGATGAGGAAGCAAGGGCAGTCTGAGTTTATGGCCCTCGCTTGAGAGATGTGAGAACCTCAGTGTGACATTATCCAGGATACAATCTGGACCCATGAACAGCTGTGTCCCCTCACTTCTCCAACCTGGGGTGCCTTTTACACTGCTTTGCTGTGAGAGCAACCACTCCTGGTCTGCTCACACACAGCCTCCAGAATGTAATTTACACCCAGAGTGCTACAACCATCCATCCTCGAATTACACTGCAGAGCAACACCAGAAAATGCCCAGTCTCAGACTTTTCCCCCAGCCATGTGCATCCTGTACTGCCCAGCGCTCTTCTGGACAATACAAGCTGATTTTATTAATAGAAAATGATACGCACAAACCTGTTCACCCAAATGGAGTTTTCCAAACAATTCAATCCAAACACACTTGTCTAGATAAAACAATAAAAGAAGTTTACTAATTAAAAAAAGATGGATTTTAAGTGATTACAAGTAATGAGGCATAAAAGTCAGAACTGGTTACAAGAAAATAAAAGTAAATGACAGCTAAGGCCTAACTTACCAAGCCAGAGTGAATTTAAAGTAAAGATCTCCCTCACCACATGTTTTAGCAGTCTTACTGCTGAACCTTTCAGTCAGGGACCCTCTGGACATTACACTCCATATTCTTTATGGAAATATAGTTTGATGTGGATATGGCATAACTGAGATATGCTTTACGCAAGAGGGCTCATGTGAGAGATCACTGGAAAGGTTATGATTTACTGAATGTGATTATCCAATTTGTATGCCTGTATCATTTTGGTATCTGAAGTTAGGCATACTCACCATGTATCTGTATTTCAAATGTACTACTTTGGGTGTTGCCCACAATTAGCCTTTCAAGTACAACAGTGGAAAAGTGAGACAGAGCAAATGGGCCATTAGCAAAGACAATGGACTGTGAAAGAGCTTAGTCTTCCTGTGGATGTTCCAAACAGCTTGCGAGTAATGGGTGCTACGACCCTGCAGAGACATGGGTCTGAGTTATCTGGTACTGGACCCCACCCCCTGGAATGCTAGGGTTTTTCCACTGGAAGACAAAGGGTTCCCACCATACACAAAAGCTATATAAGGCAGGAGAGTGACATCATCAAGGTTCTCCTCTGCCTCCCCGCCAAAAGAGACACTGGGAAACACCTGGAAGCAAGAAGCAGTGGTTGAGTTTTAGATTTTAGTGAATCCTGAAAGCAGGTCAGTTTTGTGCAATTTCAGTGTTTGTAACAAAAACACACACAACTATTTATAATCCTTTAATTTTCATTTTGGACTGTAGAGCTCTCCTGAGGGCTGGAATAAATAGTGACAGTAACCCAACCCCCAGAAATGAGCCAAACTCAACAGCGTCACTCTTTTTCATAACTAGCCAGTGCTAATTAAATGATCCTGTTGATCTGTCTTTCTCCCAGAGGGACCTTTATGATGTTGCACAGATATAGCCAGCACTTATAACAAGATGAAGAAAGAAATCAATGGGAGTTAATGCTTTTTTCTCCTTTCTTTTGGAGACTTCTGCCACCTTTGCTGTCCTAGTCTTCCCTTGAGTTTAGGTCTGGATTCTGCCAACATTGCTCTCATTGAGTAGTACCTTGTTCCATGACGGGTTCCATCATAATCAATAGGGGCTACTTCCATTGTAAGATAGTTGGGGTGTGCCAGAACTTAGCCCTGAGGTAGTACAGGTGCATGGTAGACATAATGAAAGTGGAGTCTCATTGGACCAAAGCTGAAAGGAAGGTGACCACTGGAAAAAGCTGCTGTACGTTAGTGGATTAACTGGGAGCCAGGAACTCCTGAATTCAAATCCAAGCACTGACACTGATTTCCTGGGCAGCCTTGTGTATATTTCTTAACTTCTCTATGCCTCCATTTCCCCACCTTTAAAATAAGTATAATTACGTACATTACAGGGCAGTTGGGAGAATGACTTGGCTGAAAAATGTTTGTACAGCACTATAGAGACTCAGAGTCTAAGGCCAGACAAGACCACTAGATTATCTAGTCTGTGCTCCTGGATGACATAGGCTGGAGAATTTCATCCAGCTGCTTCTGTTTTGAGCCCAGTAACGTGTGTTTGAAAGATGTTCAACAGAAATGCTAAATATTTATTGTTGTTAATTATTATGGTTATTATCAATATTATAATATTATAGCATCATGAGGTCCCCAATCAGGGATTTGGTCCCCATTGTGCTAGGTGCTGTACACATACATAGCGAATGATAATCCCTGCCCCGAAGAGGTTAGAATCAAAGTATACGACATGGGACAGCAAGTGGATACAATTTATGGGCAAGGGGCATACAAGCAAAGAGTGAGATTATAATAAGTAGTGTAATTAGTTGTGGTCACAACACTCCAATAGTCTAAATCTACTTTCTCAGTGTCTGTCTTTAACATAGTCCCTGCCCTGAAAATCACCTTTTTTGTGCGCCTAGCACAACATCCAGGTTTGCTGTAAGTTTAAAAGGTTCCATTTGTCGCCGCAATACGAAACGTTATGCTAGTTCTCAGTGCTAGTCTCAGTCTTTATGCTCTGCCTGGTCCTCACCACTGTCATCTACTTCCCCAGTTAGCTCTGTGATGGGGAGGACCCCAGAACCTGATATTCCCGACAGAGTGGTGCTTTGGGGAGGGGGATGACAGGGCAATTTCCTTTAATAACCTTGGAAAATCTAACTGAATTAGATTAAAGGATCTTTGGAGTCCATTAAATAAAAACAGCCGTACTGGGTCAGACCAAAGCTTCATCTAGCCCAGTATCCTGTCTTCTGACAGTGCCAGGTGCAAATGCCAGGTGCTTCAGAGAGAAGTTACAATTTTCATGTGTTATTGTGGGCTCTGGGAGATGTTATGAACTTCAAAGGGTTGTCCTGAAAAATGGCTGACAAGAAGGGACTTTTGGACAAGTGGTTTGCTTGGGGAATCTCTAGTGGGAGGTGAATGCACCAGTTTGGGTTATGCAAAGACTCAGCATCTTGGAGCTATGTCCTGAGGATGGAACCATTGTCAGTGGTTTACCCCTTTCCAGAATCTGAAGCTCAAAGGGCCACACTGTGTAAAGGAAAGACTAACTAGCATGGGTGTGCTTATTCTGAGCTGGGGCTGTTATGAATTTGTAACCACAGAAAAAAGCTTGGGTGGGATTTGAAGGACTGATGCCTACTGACTCTTGTTGGGGTTGGGGTTGATCTCTGGTAAACTTATTAACATGTGAGTAGGTTTATTTATTGTTTTAATGTGTTTTCTCTGTGAGGCTTTCACCTTAACAATACATGCTCTTGCTTATAATGAGTTGTGAGGTAACATGCAGCTGCTGGCAATTACAGCTGTTTCCAGAAAGAGGAAGCGAAGCGCAGAGGCTGGCCTGTTTAGTCAGTCTGGCTTGCTGGGAATGTCACAGTGTAAGCAGGGAACTGTGCAGCCTGGAAAATCTCCGGTCAGGGTGGAGAGAGACATGGGTCTTTGCCTAAGAGAGGTTATTAGAGAGACAAGGTGGGGGAGGTAATATTGTTTATTGGATCAACTTCTGTTGGTGAAAGAGATGAACTTTTGAGCTACGCAGAGCTCTTCTTCAGGTCTGGGAAAGGTACTCAGAGTGTCACAGCTAAATACAGGGTTGAGAGGTGATGGCTGAGCAGCCAGAAGCCTAGAGTGGGTGCTGTTGGTGAGCCATGGATGGGAAATACAGGTGCAGTTTCCTGGAGCTGTGACATAAATATTTGGCTCTCCTGACCCTGCATCCCAAGTCTTTCTTGTAAACCAAGACAGTTTGAACTCTTCACCGGCTATATTAAATGTAATTGTTTCCTGCCTTTGCCTCTTCTCCACTTGTGCCCTTACAAGCTCTGCTTCTCAATCAAAATGAACACAGAGGAGCAAAGAGATATTGTATGTAGCAGAACCATGTAGTCAACACTGAAACCTAGGATCTTTGTGTAATGTCTTGGGACAGCCCCTCTGGATTCTAGATCAGGACTTCAAGATAACAAAAGAAGAGTTTGCTGCCACAAAAGCCACCCCGGGGTCTACCTTGTGCTCAGTGCGTGCAGACCACATACTGAGTGGGTGGTGTGTGAAACTGGTATAGTGCAGACATGTGCCATGAAGCTCAACTCAAGCTGTCAGGATGGTAGTGCCTTTATTTGAAGAGTAAAGAGTAACTGGTGAAAGGACACACCTTGGTAGCATAGTCACTCCCAACCACTGTTCCCTCTAAGCTGTGTGCGTGCGTGCGCACACAGATCCTAAACCCTGTGCACATGGTGAAACGCCGCGGGCACAAACATTTGCACAGATGCACAAAAATTTGCACAGAACAGTTTTTTTGCGCACATGGCCTGTCAAAAATTTGAGGGAACATTGCTCCCAACAGTACATTGGGAGAGCTACTGCACAGAAAGGGTAAGTATTTTGGACACTAGATATGTCTAGTTCTGAGTTGATGATCACCCAAAATCCTGTTGTTGTCCAGGCCTTCTCATTTATGTTTGTAAGGTGTTCGCATTTAATTGTGTGCTCGGCAGGTTAAGGAGGAGGGTAAGACCTAGGAAAGCAAATGCTTCCTCAGTTAGAATTAAATATATGTCTAGCCTTAGGAACTATGTTTTTTAATGGAAACTGTTCTGATTTTTAAAATAAGAAAAGGAGAAGGGGGAGACAGATATTTAGAACCAACTATAGGTGCTCAATAGGTCCAGAGGCATTGAGGAGTTCAGCAGCTCTGAAAATCAGTCTTTTGTTAAAATTTAGCTTTATGATTAAAAGCTTTTTACTTTATTCCATACAAAATTAATGTTTTTAATTTGCACATCTAGGGATTGCTTCCACATATATTGATTGTATATTGATATTTTTATTCTGTGATTAAAATATCTCTGCCTCTTTATACTACTTTGGCATAATTAAATAGTTAGCTATCCTGTACAGCATTTGATAATTCATCCCATTACTTAAGCTTTAATTAATTAGGGCTGAAGCCTGCTCGCCTTGAAATCCGTGAGAGTTCTGCCATTAACGTGGATGGAAGTAGGACTTGGGACTTACCATTGACTTCAGTGGGCTCTGGAGCGGGCCCTCCTAGGATGCTTTGAAATGATAAAGTGCTATGTCGGTGGCAGAGTCACTATTATTATGGGTAGACAGACTCGTGCTAGTTTGAGCGAGTGCACTCAAAGGAGCAGAGTGGAGGGTGCAGCTCGGGCAGCAGCTCAGGCTCTCAGACCCAGCCAGCCCCCTTGGATTGATCTCTGGGGGCTGCCCTGAGTCTCTGCTGGAGCCACAACAGCCATACTCCTATTTTCAATGTGCCTGCTCAAGCGAAGGTAGCACAAGTCTATTGACGCAGCTGCGAGGCTTGTCTACGCTGCAGCTGGGAGCAATACCCTCTATGTGTTGCTTTGGCAGTGCAAATCAGCCCTCAGCCAAGTTTCAAGACTCATAGCAGGACCTCCCTGGAGCGGGGGATTCCTCTGGTGCTGAGGGAACACTGTAGCATCTCCTAGGATACTTCCCTCTTCTTTTCAGATGCTGTGGCTAGGGCTGGTGGTACAGTTGCATGGCTAGATGCTGGAGCAACTCCTTGGAGGCTCAGGGCAACAGGTGCAAAGTGGACTGAAGTGTTGCCTTCTCCTGCAGTTGTATCACAAGTCTTGTGATATGTGGTGTTTTCCTTAAAGCCCCAACTTCTGGAATCAGGTGATTACATGAGAATCTCCAATTAAAATACACACATGCACACACACATTAAAGACAAACATCCCAGAATGTATTATTATTTTTAAAATCTAATGATTTTTCAGGCCAGACTAGTAATTTTTGAACACTTGGGTTTGAGAATACTGAGAGCAGCTTTCAGGCTGCTCTACATTATACAGTGGGGTGTGGCTCAGAGACCAGGGACAGGAGGAGAGTGAAGTTGGCATAAAGCCACCTTTGCACTACTTCTTCCTAATCTGCATTAGGTGCAAAAGGCTGGACCTGAGAACTGGACCCATAATTATTCCAAATTTTGTGTGTTTCTGTTTTGTGTGCATCTTCTATTCTATTCTGAAAAATTAAAACCAAATAAATGATTGACTGAGATATATTGTGAAATATAACACCTTTCCAAAATAATCAGGGAAGCTAGTTATTAAACTCACCCCTTTATCCATGGCTTTAAGGTTGTTACCATAATTAAGACAGGAGAGGTGTATGGTTCAATCCAGATATTCATGAACTATGTTGGTGGTTTAGTAGGGTTCCGTTAGAAGCGATATAACTTAAACCTTCCCCCCCCCACCAACAACAACAACCCAGCAACACTGTTTACTGTTGGTCAGTCCACCCATGGGTGATAAGTTTCATCATTATCTGCTGGCAGAGAATTTAAAACCAACAGATCTATTCCTTGTGGAGATAAAGCTCTTGCAAGCAGCTAATTATCAACTCATCTGTTTTGCTGTTAACATCCTCTCAGCCTCTGAAAAGCAACTATTTTAAAACACTCTTGTGTCAAGAACTTGGGACTATATCCCTGTGCTTGTTTACTGGCTTGGCAGGCTTGCAGTCAGGGGATGATAGAAAGGTGCAGGCATTTTACAAAGTTAGCCCACATGTCAGCGGACATATTTATTTCACTATTTATAGAGTTGGATTTCCATGTTAAAGGAAGATTACCTCCCTCTATGCAAACACAGGTCACCCTTGCAACTCTTTGCCCATTAGAGAATCCTGTTAGTTGCAGAGAAATGAGAGAGGTGTATTTGCTCACTTATACCTCCCTTCCACCTGCACTACTGGGTTTTGCATTGTGGTGGGAATAAAGAGCGATTCTGTGCTGAAATAAGGTTTTGCGTGCTTGGCCTGTATTGCAGTCATGTTTGACAGCCTGCAATGTGCGTTTGCAGTTCTGCCATGGTATTAAGAAAGAGAGGTGGAGAGATGAGTTTTGGTGGAACACAGGCCAGCATTTTTGTCAGACACCAGAACAATAAGATGGCATAGGCATGTAATCCGTGTTATATTCTGAGACCTACGGAGCCTCTCATCCTCCTAACATTATACACAATTTGCAGGTGGCATTACACCAGCACATCAGGAAATGATGCTAAACTCTGCAGAGAAAGGGCTCTGCTTTCTTCTATGACTTGCTCAGTTTCAAACACACTATTGGCACTTAAGAAAAAAATGATTTGCTATGAAGAGGACTCAAAGGGTCACATCCTCTCCCTACCAGCCTACCTGGCCTGCAGAGAGATCTGTTGCTATCAAAACATGAGTGTGTGGAAAATGTTGGATAGGTGCATTCCCAGTGGGGCAATGATAGGTGATGCTCCCATTCTTCCAAAAATGTCACAAGCAGTGTCACCACCTGCCACATCTCTGTCTGACCCAGTTTCTGAGATCTCGCTGTTGCAAAAGGCATTGAGAGCTTCCCTTCAAACCCAGCCAGGAATAGCTGCTGGCCATGGAAAAAATACTTTATAGCTCCTCCCAGACCTCAGTAATTCTATCTCTGTTCGATTCATGAAGCATTTAGCTCCCTTACGATACAGTGGAATCTGGCCGGCCTCCTTTGTACTGTAAGCTAAATGGAGCTGGATGAGGCCAGTGCCTTTCCAGTGACAGGCTTTTTGGGCTCCACGCCCAGCTGAAAGCTGTAGTCCCACTTGGACTCTCTCTTCCCAGCCCCAGGCACAATTCTCAGGCTGCAGCTCCACGTTGCTAGTGGCCACCTGACTCCTGGGAAGGGATAATGATGCCAGTGCAAAACCAGATACATGGCATGAAACAGAGTGAACAAGGAGCTCCTCAGAAGATGCACAGAACCACCCCTCCACACACCATTTGTGTCTCCCAAACTCCCCTAGCCACTTAACATTGTCACCCGAATCCAACAGGAATGGGTTCCAAACTGATTGGTGGGGAATCGAAAGGAAACTCTAGCTGTCTGAAACACCATGGAGAAATGATACCTTGTGATGAGCTGTTCATCCTCTTTGTATGGTGTAGAGCCTGACATCTGAGGGTGAGTATGTAAACCAGGGGCTGGCCAGCTGCACCAGAATTCACACATCCCATTCCTCAGTCTCTGAAAAACAGAGGGGTAGTTTCACTTGTATCCTCTTGTCATTACATTTTGTCCAGTCATACCCTTGTGCTAGATTCCCAGCCAAACAGAGCAACCACATGTGCCTGGTGCGTAAACTTCATCTTCTCTTCCGTTATCCCCACATCTTCTCCTTGTTCTCTTCCTCCTTGTGTGTCATGTCTAATCTTAGCTATATCCAGCTAAGGACCTTTTCTCTGCAAGCAAAGCAGCATGTGCGTTTTGAGAGCTGTATAATAAAGAATTATTAGACATGTCCCTCCCACTCTAAAAGCTGCAAAGAAAGTAAAAATAAACACTGAAGGGAACAAAAGATAATCAAATCTTGATGAACAAACTCACAAGCAGTTAGCAGAGTAACTATAATGTCTCCAGACATCTGTCCTCTCTCCTCAGCCAACTGTCCATATGGCTTATCGTTTGTATGCTGAAAGCGAAGAGGAAATCCCCCATGAAATGTATTGCTTTGTTTGATGGGTCCATGCTCTGCCTAATCATTGCCATGATAAAACCCTGAAATTGGCCTCCTTGTGCTTAGAGTGATGGAACACTTCATCATACAAAAAACTGTCACAGGCTAAGAGCCCAGAAGGTATCTGGTATCACAGCAAGGTCCAAGTCTGTGCAGGGGATGGAGCAGTCAGTGAGCACAGCTTTGTTCGTAGGGAAATTTACCACCCATAGAAAAACCCAGATGGTTGGAATCAACTGGGGATATAGGTAACAGCCAGAACGTAGACTTCGTATTACAGATATCCATCAATGTCTTTTCCATGTATTTCTGAGTTTAGACAGCCAGAGAGTCCAAAGACTGACATGATTGCTACTCCTCCAGCTTGCCCCACCTACAAAAGCAGGACACTGTAAGGTACTGTTTTTGTTTTTAGACTCCCAAGTTCTATTGAACAGAACTAGCCACAGCAACAAGAAGGAAGTATAAAAAACTACAGCTGGCTAGAAAGAAACAGATTTTTAGTAAAACGTTTCTCCAAATTTCTAGCTATTCTGATAAAAAGAGTCACTTTTTTTGAACATTTTTGACCAGTTCTACCCCAAACCCTATGTGAGACAGAGAAAAGTGCCAAGGGTGTAGTTGGCTCATGTTTTATGTGTGCTAGAGTGACACAAATATGCAAGTCCTTCTGATTATGTCTTGCGCTGTAGTTTATCCTGTTCTGTTAGATCTTTAAAAATATAGCAATTGCTAGACTGGGTCATGCCACTGGTCCATTTTGTCCAAAGTCCTCCCTCAAATAGTGACCAGCACCCCCAGCATCAGAGAAAGAAGCCCAGCATTGGGCTGATACGGGATTACCTGCCCCCAGAGGATGTTTCCTCTCCATGTCTCAGCTTCTGCTATAAATGTCTAATTTATTTAGACACATTTATAAATTTTAAAATATTGTGATGCTCTTGGCCTTGTAGAAGTCTTGTGACAATGAGTTCCACAGTCTAATTGTGATTTGTCTGAGAAAAGTAATTCCTTTTAGCAGTTTTGAATTTACTCTGTTCAAAATTCATTGTATGCCCCCTTGATCTTTTCTTAAGACAGTATGACTAACAGTTCCACTTCTACCTTCTCTATACCATTCTCTATTTCATATGCTTTTATCACCCCTTTAAACATTGTTTTAAATGCACTGTTTGTTCCAAGAGTTTTCAATGAGCTATGTGCTCCAGCAGTACATTTCGCATATTAGAAAAGGCACCTATAACTTACTCATGCTTTGACCGTTATTAATTATTGGCTCTCTTTTGGGGCTATGGGATAAATAGATTTCACTCTTACTTCTATTTTCTGCAAGCAGTGTGATGTTCTTCATTTCTGTCATCCCCTCCCCCACCCTTGAGGAATATAAAATTGCTTGTTAAATTAACAAACTGCTGGCTAAATGCCCATTAAATCTTAACTGACCAATCAGGCAATGCAACATTTGTGACTCTAAACATGTATTTTTTTTTTACAATTCTTACAGTAAGAAAAGAAAATATTTATATCCTGAGAAAGATTATAAAGGATTCTAGAAAACAGAACGCCTCCCCCCCCATGAAGTAAACGTCCTGTGGCTGCTCTGTAATTGCAAATTCTGACAGAGTTTGCCGTACACCAAGGCATGTCTGGTGTTCCTTCATATGTCATTGAGTAGGGCTGCAGCATTTATTATGGGTCATGGTCCAAAAGATTGCTGTATTCTGCTCATGAAGAAATTTATTTGAATCATGGGATTTTAAGCACAGATCATTTGTGCAGAAAGGGGATAAAATAAATTGGGGGAGCCATTAACAACAATGATTAAAATTTATTGCAGAAGTACTTTATAATTGGTACCTCAACTGAGTGAGAGAGAGAAGTGAAGTACTCCAAGCTAGTTGTATTAAATGTTGATTTCTAAGAGGCTGACAAAGATTTATGGCTTCTTTTCCGTAAGTCCCATTTAGTCCTTGTGGCACTACATCTTTCCTGATGCATATAAGAAACAATTAGTGTTAATGGCAAGACAGTTTCTGTAAAGGATACCTTTAACATTTGAATTTTTTTGGGAAAAAAAGTTAGCAAGTCCTAAACCACTTTCTTTTTTAAATGATGAATGTCTGCATAGTGTGCCAGAGGTGTCCATTAACACGCATAAAACCCACAACCTAGGTCGTCTTCATTTGGTGAAAAATGCCGGCCAAATTACAAACTCTTCTGATGATGCTGGTGTCTTTGGATCGTTCAGCGATTTAAGTCTCAGACAACTCTAAGATATTAAATCTGGAGCAATGAGGCTTATGTTTACCATTATTGTAACCTTCCTGCACATACAGGACTTCCTGTGCTAAAAGGGATAGGTGTGATGTTGTCATTTTTGAGGTGTATTTAATACCTCATATAACTAGATATAAAAGAACACAGAGGCCCTAATTCTCCTCTCACTCATACCAGTGTAAAACAGGAGCATCTCCATTGATTTAAATGCAATTACACGAGTGTAAAGCCAGTGTGATGAGAGAAGAGACAGGATTAGGACCTTGTGTAGCTGTATATTCTTGGGAAAAGTGGATGAACAACAAGGCTTTCTTTTCTTCAAAAATGGATGTTGCAGATTGGGGTCCTGCTCTTGTCTCTTTTCAAGTTACAAACAGCTCGAAGTTCTTCTGGTAAGCACCTTGTGTGGTTCATTTCAGTGTGTTCCCCACCACTTTTAGGGAGGCATCCAGCCTTGTGTTTACAATAACATATACTCCTTAGCTCCTCTGGCCAAGGAGGGGGAAGATCCCTCTGTGCTCTCGCTCTGAAATACTCCCTCTCTTTCTCTGTCTTGTCTTTGCACTTCCTTCCTGGGTCTTTTCCACCTTCTGACTAATAGGCTAATTAGCCTCCTAGTTATTCTCAGCCCATCCCAATCCATCAACGAGTGACAGCTCCTCTGAGTCAGGCCTTCTCTAGATCAATTAATGAGAGCTGCAGTGACCAGAGTGCTGGCTCAGCTGCTAATGCCCAGCACTCTGCCACAATGGGCTCAAAACAAAATGTTGGTCCCACTGCCATCACTATGCTTTTATTTTTTTCCCTCCTGGACAGGGGAGGGGAAACTAAATAAATATCTTGTTCTGATTCTATTTGATGGTAACTGAAAATTTTTCATTTAAAAAAAATGGAAAATTTTGAGCGATCTGAAAAATCATAGAATATCAGGGTTGGAAGGGACCTCAGGAGGTCATCTAGTCCAACCCCCTGCTCAAAGCAGGACCAATCCTCAATTAAATCATCCCAGCCAGGGCTTTGTCAAGCCTCACCTTAAAAACTTCTAAGGAAGGAGATTCTACCACCTCCCTAGGTAACGCATTCCAGTGTTTCACCACCCTCTTAGTGAAAAAGTTTTTCCTAATATCCAATCTAAACCTCCCCCACTGCAGCTTGAGACCATTACTCCTTGTCCTGTCCTCTTCTACCACTGAGAATAGTCTAGAACCATCCTCTCTGGAACCACCTCTCAGGTAGTTGAAAGCAGCTATCAAAACCCCTCTCATTCTTCTCTTCTGCAGACTAAACAATCCCTGTTCCCTCAGCCTCTCCTCATAAGTCATGAGTTCCAGACCCCTACTCATTTTGTTGCCCTTCGCTGGATATTTTCCAATTTTTCCACATGCTTCTTGTAGTGCGGGGCCCAAAACTGGACACAGTACTCCAGATGAGGCCTCACCAATGTCGAATAGAGGGGAACGATCACGTCCCTCGATCTGCTCGCTATGCCCCTACTTATACATCCCAAAATGCCATTGGCCTTCTTGGCAACAAGGGCACACTGCTGACTCATATCCAGCTTCTCGTCCACTGTCACCCCTAGGTCCTTTTCCGCAGAACTGCTGCCTAGCCATTCGGTCCCTAGTCTGTAGCTGTGCATTGGGTTCTTCCGTCCTAAGTGCAGGACCCTGCACTTATCCTTATTGAACCTCATCAGATTTCTGGTGACAATGGTGGCAATGTTTGAATAGTACAAAAAGACATTTTTTGTCAAAAAGAAACAAAACTTTTTGCCATTCCCAGTGTGAAACACTGCCCGATCATAATGGTGGCATTGTACACCTGCTGTGCACTGCTCAGAGTCTCAGCCCAAGCCGGTGGAGAATCAATATATTACTCTCTACAATCATCCTTCACATTCTAGTCCTTTCTATTAGCCTCCTGGAACTCATGTTCATAGTTCAGAAGTAACAGAATCTGCTTACACCAGCCAACAAATTCTGCAGTTCTGTGCTGATTTTTTTGCTCAGTCTTTTCTGACCTTGGTAGTTATGTAGCTGGTATTTATTATTTTAGCAATGTGCTTTATAGCCTAGTCCTTTTCTCACCACAAGCCTGGTTTTAATGCATGCAACCATCAAAGATGGGTGTGTGTGTGTGTGGGGGGGGGGGGGGGTCAGCACAGCTTCAAAAATGGCTGAGCTCACTGGAGACGAGAAGACCAAAATGGCTGAGAGGTGTACAGCCCCTTACTGGGGTCTTCTGTGGTCAGCTAATGCTTGTTTATATCTCCTTGTCTGGACCTAAAGTGTTTAATAATCTGACCTCTCAGTGTCATGTAGTACTTTATCCATTGTGCACAATTCTAGCTATCTAATATATCCTGAATGTATCTATGGTAATTTACAGATTAAGGTTACCATCCCGTAGCTTTTGGGACTAAATTTTTTTGATATTTTGGGGTTAAAAACCTGTGCTGAAATAAGCTGGAGATGTATTTTTCTGTTGACTGGATAAGCAAAAGCTACATTAGTAAACAGGAGAACAGTCCAGCAGAGTTCAGAAAATCAAACCTTAATTACTGATGTTTGATGAATGCATTGATGCCTTGATTTAAATGTTGTTTAAGACATGTTTTGATATTTTGTTTTGTATACGCTACCATGTTGTCAATAAGAACAATTATCTGCCAATCAAAGTCAGGGCATACCAGTACACTGATAAACATCCCCTTGTTCTGTTATCTCAGATTGTCATAATTAAGTTTTCATCCTGATAATGCTGTAGAAGAATCAATTAAAACCTGTTTTATTCTCAAAATACAGTATTTTGACAGACATGACAAGCAGCAATGTTCAGGTGAGGTTTCTGTGCAGTTTTCTAAGTGATACATGATTTCAGTGTTATTAAAACTAGTAGTGTTCGTCTCCACTTCAATTTTTTTTACAAGAGGAAAAAACTCTTTCAGAAGGTGGAGAGAATAAGGTGGAGATATAATAGAGAAGTAAGAATGGGTTACAACTGGTACAGAATGAGTAGATTTTTACATCACAGTTCCCTTGATTAGAGGTTTATCAATATTGGTGCTGAACAATATTGATTTTGTTTTTCTCTGTCACTATAACATAGGTCTGCTTTATACCAAGGAGACAGAATTCATATGTCTTCAATCCACAGTGATTTTCAAATGGATTTCCCTTGGAATTGCAAAGACCTGTGTGCAGAATTGTTGGATTTGTACAGATGAGCTCTTGCTACACTGGTCATCCTTAAAGACTTTTCAATTTTGTCTTTGATAACTAGAAAACGTGATCATGGTTATTTATGATGTTCCCTATTTGTCCCTATACTGTGTTAACATTAGTTACAATGACAGTGGAATTTCTTTAAGGGTGGCCACGGTATTTTATATAAACTACATCAATTTAAATCACACCTAGGAGACATACAGAAAATGTAAGTGGCATAAGGAAAGCTCAATTCCAATACAATATTGTAGCGTATTGTGCTTGTTCCGTGAAACTATACATATGGCACTGGCTTCATTAGATGGGGTGAACCAGTCTGAGTGACATTCCATCTGAAATTGGATAAAGTCATGTTGCTAAGTGGGATGCTGATATTATGATTTAAACTAAAGGTGCTGGGTCCCTTCTGAGTAAAGCATAGATTTTTTTTTTTTTGTCACAGACTCATAAGACAAATGACTCTGGAAACTCCTTGTTACAATATGGGCAACATGTTGCTGACCCTCCACACCCTCTCCCATCCCACCCCCAAGATCCAACTTGGGACTTCAGCCCCCCAGAATTGAGATCCGCTGAGATTTAGTGCATTGACTTTACATTGCTGCATTTGTCTAAGCATTTGTCACCAAAATGACAGGCTGCTCGTGGCGCTTGAATCCAATCTATAAAGGCTTGCTGCTGTTTTTGTCCAATTAGAAGGCAGTCTTTGGCTGGGTTTTTGCCATCCTGATTCATGGTATAATCATGCATCCTGATTCACGGTATAATCATGCATCCAAATCCTGTTTTCCCAATGGAAATAAAGGCTGAGAGAGAGGGAGCACTGAGTATGGAAGGTAGTAATGGACAATTATATTGGGAGAGAGAGAGAACCAAAAAAATAATAGCCCTTCCGAATGAGTGACTATAACCGGAAGAAGGGGTGGGCAAGCTGAACCGGAGAATATTCCTTGATAGAAAATGAATGTTAGGAATCGTCTTTTCTTTGGTTGTTGGCAAATGTAAATCAGCTGGAGATCTCGACCTTGCTTTAATTGAAATAGACTCTTCCTCGGTGTATTTATCACTTGTTTGGGGTCTCTTCATGTATCGTCATGCTAGAGAGAGAGAGACTGCTATAAATGTAAGGTAAGCGTTGGGGGAAAGGGCTGCGATGTCAGATTTTTAGCCATCAGTTGGCTCTGTTACATCTGATAGATTTCCCATCACAGCCTATCTGTGTTCTCTCTTGCTCAATTCCTGGCTGGAGCCAAGTGCTAAACAATGACATGATATATCTTTCTGCACAATTTGCCAATTGTGGTTACTTTTGAAGCCCGGTGCTCTACATGAATCTCCCTTCTAAAGGGAAGAATGCAGACAAAGGAGTGATGGCTTTAACAAAACATTAGAATCCTTTTTTCTTTGTTTTTTTTTTTAAATAGAAACTCATAGTAGTTACAACAGTTATCATATATTGTCTGTCCTGAATGGCTTTTCAAATTATTGGGCGAAATATTACTTTTATAATCATTCCTTTTGCAGCCCTGATCATAAAGTACAGAGATTTAGCTTCATGCCCACTGTACTTAGGGTGAGATTTTGAAAAGGACGAAGTGTTGTCCTAACTCTGCTCATTGATCAATGGGAGTTTTACAATTGACGGGAGCAGAGGTAGGCCAGTACTGAGTGTTTTCGAAATTTCCACCTGTGGGGTGTCTGAAACGTGAACTTACTGTGGTGTTCTCCATAAAAGGTGATTCCCCCTCCTACCCATTGATCTCACACAACAGTCTTATATGTGGAACAAAATTTGGCTCACTTCAGAGCTGTCTTGCAAAACACAGCAGCTGACACTTCCATGCACCAGACAAATTATCTTACTGTACAGGTGACACAGATGCTTATTTACTTCCCTAGAATGAAACATAGTATCCAAAAGTAACCATTTTTTCCAGACCAGTGTGACACTTTACCTCTGCTTGATTATGCCACTGGACTGTGGATAAAATCAGAAGCTTGGTTTTCCTTGTAATAATCCACATAATCTAGTAATTCTATGAATATATTAAGGCAGAAGATAAAAAGTCCTATTAGTGGAAGGGCAAAATATCCAAAAAGCCTTCTAAAGAGCTATTCTAGCTATGCACTTCATTTCATTCTCATACTTTGTGTTATTACCAGAGTCTAATTGAATGATATCTTTGCATTAGATGCCTGACTATCTGCTATTTTGAAATTTGACTTTATATATGTGTGTGTGTATATAACGTGTTTATTTTCATAGATGTTGTCATGTTATTTTTTTTAAAAAGTTGCAAAATGTCACTGAAAAGTTTCATACTTTTGTAAAATTCCTTCAATTTTGTAAACTGCAGTTGAGACTCCTGATGTGAGTAAAATCACTCACAATGGCCCCCATGTGACAAGGACTTGCATACTTGCTTCATTTCATGCACTGTGAATTTCAGTGGGCGATGGATGGCTAACTCCCATAGGCTCCTTTGAAAATCCAAGTTTATGATTCATCCCATTGATTTCAGTGGGACAAATCTCAGTGCACAAATGTATGCACACGTTTATTTTTTGCAGGCCCACACTGTACAGAAGACCAATAAAGGATGGTGAGAATAGCATATTAAATAATTATTTTTATAAACATATACATTTTTGAAAACTCAGCACTGGAAAAGTTTATGCTGAAAACATTCCAACTTTGCTTTAAAAAAACAAAGAAAAATATAAAAAGAAAACATGATCTTGGGGTTCATGGTGTCCAGGAAATCTGGCTCTCTTCATATATGTAGTCAGCAGAACTATCCAGAATACATATGGAAGCTAAATAAATAGAAAGTGTGGAAGAAAAATATACTTGTTTTGTCTTCTGTAAAGTCTCTCTTTAAAATGTTAGAGCAGAAACGTTGCATCAGCTGCTTGGAACCTTAGATAACCTCCCTTGGTAGGGACAGCCTTCAATTCCCCTTGGATCTTTCAGTGACTGATACTCTATAATGGGCCATTAAGGAATGTGTTTAATTTGAGGCTTATCCAGGCAAGCACATCTTAGATTGGCTAATTTCAAAATAGGTGTATTTTCTCTTTTGGCTGCTTAATGCCTGTACTCTGTCTACGAGGCATGAAAAATAGAGAAAGTATATCACATTCCTTATTCAGCCAACCAAAACCAGTTCTCTTCTTTAAAAGCATACTTGTCCTGATTGTCCTAGTAATTAATTTCTGCAAGAAAGCACTCAAGGAATTAATTATATTTTAGCCTTTCGCCCCCCAAACGTTTTATTGTTTAGAAATGTTATAGTACCCTTTAAAATGGACACTTGCTTAAAATGGTTTGTTTTAATTTGAAAGAAAAGGTGCTTTCTATTTAAAAATCAGAGTTTGGAGGGTTAATCATTCACCTAAAGCCCTAGCTTATGTTTGTTAAAAATGCCATTTCATGTTTTGCAAGAATAGGGGTTTTAACCTAGAGTTTCTGGTGAAATTCCAGTTGGTTAATGAGTTCTGTTTATCTAAATTCACCCTTGTAGTTTCAGTTGGAAATACTGGACTTTACTTACTTTTTTTTTAAGAGTAGTATTTCTGGTACATAATGTCTGTCTTGTTACACCCGGAGAAGAGCAGCTATTTAATTGTGGGGCAGTGATTCCAAGGACTGTCAAGTGCTTTGGCATTCTTCCCAATGAAAGTACCATAGAATTAATAAGGTTTTCTTTATTAATGGCAAAGAAGGTGTAGTTGGTGAGCTACATTCTGATCTTGAGACCAGTGGACTGATCCTGGATTTATACCAGTGTAACATCTCAGAAACTGGCACCAAAGTAGTCATATGGGCATATTGCTCAAATGCTGGTTGTGCAGTGTTAGCCACATTCTCTAGTGTCCTTCTAGCTACTGAAGGCGATGGGAAGGTGGCGGAGTAAGGACGGAAGAGTCTGTCTTGCATCTGAAGGACTCGGTAGGAGCATTGCCAATGGGTTCAGTGGCATCCGGATTGACCTATGGAATTCAGCCCTGTGGTGGTAATCTTGGAAGAGTTTTAGGGGAGTGATAACTTGGAGCTCTCTTGCTAGCTATAGCTGTTGGGTCTCCGTGACAGAGTGTGAGTAGCTAAGGCTGATACACCACTGTGTGTACTTGGAAGTGCCCCCACGTGGGGTAGATTGATGAGGTAATAGTTTAAGTACCAAGTGATTGATTAATTGGCTGGCCAATTCAGATGGAAACACTTAAAAGAGAAGGAGTACTTGTGGCACCTTAGAGACTAACCAATTTATTTGAGCATAAGCTTTC
Source organism: Caretta caretta (assembly GCF_965140235.1). Taxonomy (NCBI): domain Eukaryota; kingdom Metazoa; phylum Chordata; order Testudines; family Cheloniidae; genus Caretta; species Caretta caretta. The sequence continues at coordinate 15,926,683 of NC_134209.1, forward strand.
GTGAGCTACAGCTCACTTCATCGGATGCATACTGTGGAAAGTTTAGAAGATCTTATTATATACACACAAAGCATGAAAAAATACCTCCTCCCACCCCACTCTCCAGCTGGTAATAGCTTATCTAAAGTGATCACTCTCCTTACAATGTGTATGATAATCAAGTTGGGCCATTTCCAGCACAAATCCAGGTTTTCTCACCCCCCCACCCCCCCACACACACAAACTCACTCTCCTGCTGGTAATAGCTTATCCAAAGTGACCACTCTCCTTACATTGTGTATGATAATCAAGGTGAGCCATTTCCAGCACAAATCCAGGGTTTAACAAGAACGTCGGGGGGAGGGGTGTAGGAAAAAACAAGGGGAAATAGGCTATCTTGCATAATGACTAAGCCACTCCCAGTCTCTATTCAAGCCTAAGTTAATTGTATCCAATTTGCAAATGAATTCCAATTCAGCAGTTTCTCGCTGGAGACTGGATTTGAAGTTTTTTTGTTGTAAAATAGCGACTTTCATGTCTGTAATCGCGTGACCAGAGAGATTGAAGTGTTCTCCGACTGGTTTATGAATGTTATAATTCTTGACATCTGATTTGTGTCCATTTACTCTTTTACGTAGAGACTGTCCAGTTTGACCAATGTACATGGCAGAGGGGCATTGCTGGCACATGAGGGCATATATCACATTGGTGGATGTGCAGGTGAACGAGCCTCTGATAGTGTGGCTGATGTGATTGGGCCCTGTGATGGTGTCCCCTGAATAGATATGTCGGCACAGTTGGCAATGGGCTTTGTTGCAAGGATAGGTTCCTGGGTTAGTGGTTCTGTTGTGTGGTATGTGGTTGCTGGTGAGTATTTGCTTCAGGTTGGGGGTCTGTCTGTAGGCAAGGACTGGCCTGTCTCCCAAGATTTGTGAGAGTGTTGGGTCATCCTTCAGGATAGGTTGTAGATCCTTAATAATGCGTTGGAGGGGTTTTAGTTGGGGGCTGAAGGTGACGGCTAGTGGCGTTCTGTTATTTTCTTTGTTAGGCCTGTCCTGTAGTAGGTGACTTCTGGGAACTCTTCTGGCTCTATCAATCTGTTTCTTCACTTCCGCAGGTGGGTATTGTAATTGTAAGAATGCTTGATAGAGATCTTGTAGGAGTTTGTCTCTGTCTGAGGGGTTGGAGCAAATGCGGTTGTATCGCAGAGCTTGGCTGTAGACGATGGATCGTGTGGTGTGGTCAGGGTGAAAGCTGGAGGCATGTAGGTAGGAATAGCGGTCAGTAGTTTTCCGGTATAGGGTGGTGTTTATGTGACCATTGTTTATTAGCACTGTAGTATCCGGGAAGTGGATCTCTTGTGTGGACTGGACCAGGCTGAGGTTGATGGTGGGATGGAAATTGTTGAAATCATGGTGGAATTCCTCAAGGGCTTCTTTTCCATGGGTCCAGATGATGAAGATGTCATCAGTATAGCGCAAGTAGATTAGGGGCGTTAGGAGACGAGAGCTGAGGAAGCGTTGTTCTAAATCAGCCATAAAAATGTTGGCATACTGTGGGGCCATGCGGGTACCCATAGCAGTGCCGCTGATCTGAAGGTATACATTGTCCCCAAATGTAAAATAGTTATGGGTAAGGACAAAGTCACAGAGTTCAGCCACCAGGTTAGCCGTGACATTATCATGGATAGTGTTCTTGACGGCTTGTAGTCCATCTTTGTGTGGAATGTTGGTGTAGAGGGCTTCTACATCCATAGTGGCCAGGATGGTGTTTTCAGGAAGATCACCGATGGCTTGTAGTTTCCTCAGGAAGTCAGTGGTGTCTCGAAGGTAGCTGGGAGTGCTGGTAGCGTAGGGCCTGAGGAGGGAGTCTACATAGCCAGACAATCCTGCTGTCAGGGTGCCAATGCCTGAGATGATGGGGTGCCCAGGATTTCCAGGTTTATGGATCTTGGGTAGTAGATAGAATATCCCAGGTTGGGGTTCCAGGGGTGTGTCTGTGAGGATTTTATCTTGTGCTTTTTCAGGGAGTTTCTTGAGCAAATGCTGTAGTTTCTTTTGGTAACTCTCAGTGGGATCATAGGGTAATGGCTTGTAGAAAGTGGTGCTGGAGAGCTGCCGAGCAGCCTCTTGTTCATATTCCGACCTATTCATGATGACAACAGCACCTCCTTTGTCAGCCTTTTTGATTATGATGTCAGAGTTGTTTCTGAGGCTGTGGATGGCATTGTGTTCCGCACGGCTGAGGTTATGGGGCAAGTGATGCTGCTTTTCCACAATTTCAGCCTGTGCACGTTGGCGGAAGCACTCTGTGTAGAAGTCCAGTCTGCTGTTTCGACCTTCAGGAGGAGTCCACCTAGAATCCTTCTTTTTGTAGTGTTGGTAGGGAGGTCTCTGTGGATTAGTATGTTGTTCAGAGGTATGTTGGAAATATTCCTTGAGTCGGAGACGTTGAAAATACGATTCCAGGTCACCACAGAACTGTATCATGTTCGTGGGGGTGGAGGGGCAGAAGGAGGACACTACAGTGCTAATAAACGATGGTCACATAAACACCACCCTATACCGGAAACCTACTGTCCGCTATTCCTACCTACATGCCTCCAGCTTTCACCCTGACCACACCACACGATCCATCGTCTACAGCCAAGCTCTGCGATACAACCGCATTTGCTCCAACCCCTCAGACAGAGACAAACACCTATAAGATCTCTATCAAGCATTCTTACAATTACAATACCCACCTGCGGAAGTGAAGAAACAGATTGATAGAGCCAGAAGAGTTCCCAGAAGTCACCTACTACAGGACAGGCCTAACAAAGAAAATAACAGAACGCCACTAGCCGTCACCTTCAGCCCCCAACTAAAACCCCTCCAACGCATTATTAAGGATCTACAACCTATCCTGAAGGATGACCCAACACTCTCACAAATCTTGGGAGACAGGCCAGTCCTTACCTACAGACAGACCCCCAACCTGAAGCAAATACTCACCAGCAACCACATACCACACAACAGAACCACTAACCCAGGAACCTATCCTTGCAACAAAACCCGTTGCCAACTGTGCCCACATATCTATTCAGGGGACACCATCACAGGGCCCAATCCCATCAGCCACACTATCAGTGGCTCGTTCACCTGCACATCCACCAATGTGATATATGCCCTCATGTGCCAGCAATGCCCCTCTGCCATGTACATTGGTCAAACTGGACAGTCTCTACGTAAAAGAGTAAATGGACACAAATCAGATGTCAAGAATTATAACATTCATAAACCAGTCGGAGAACACTTCAATCTCTCTGGTCACGCGATTACAGACATGAAAGTCGCTATTTTACAACAAAAAAACTTCAAATCCAGTCTCCAGCGAGAAACTGTTGAATTGGAATTCATTTGCAAATTGGATACAATTAACTTAGGCTTGAATAGAGACTGGGAGTGGCTTAGTCATTATGCAAGATAGCCTATTTCCCCTTGTTTTTTCCTACACCCCACCCCCCGACGTTCTTGTTAAACCCTGGATTTGTGCTGGAAATGGCCCACCTTGATTATCATACACAATGTAAGGAGAGCGGTCACTTTGGATAAGCTATTACCAGCAGGAGAGTGAGTTTGTGTGTGTGTGGTGGGGGGGAGGGGTGAGAAAACCTGGATTTGTGCTGGAAATGGCCCAACTTGATTATCATACACGTTGTAAGGAGAGTGATCACTTTAGATAAGCTATTACCAGCTGGAGAGTGGGGTGAGAGGAGGTATTTTTTCATGCTTTGTGTGTATATAATAAGATCTTCTAAACTTTCCACAGTATGCATCCGATGAAGTGAGCTGTAGCTCACGAAAGCTTATGCTCAAATAAATTGGTTAGTCTCTAAGGTGCCACAAGTACTCCTTTTCTTTTTGCGAATACAGACTAACACGGCTGTTACTCTGAAACTTAAAAGAGAGACAGGTGGGCGGGGGAAGCCCAGAAGTAAGGGCTGGAGGAGCCCAACAGCTCAGAACGGTGAGATCTTAGCTCCCTTATGTCCTGTGCCTTGGTAGTAGGAAAAGCCTGGTGGAACAGCGTTATGCTGGGGGGGAAGAAACATTTGTAAAGCACATTGTAAATAAAGCACTGGGTGTTGACCTTGCCATTGGTGTGCGTTAAGGACTGCACTATTTGCAATGAGGATCCAGAGAACCCTGCCCTGTCACAGTCTCTTTAAACATAACCACGGTTTCTTACAATAATTGTAAAGAAAACGGATCAGTACCTAAGAGAGGAAAGATGGTCTTGTGTGTAAGGGAATGAAGTGGGAATTCAGTTCTCATCCTTGGTGCAAACCGTTCCTGTGTGGCTTTGAGGAAGTCACTGAAGAACAAAAGTCGCTAAAGTTGGGCTTCTCAGCCCATATTTAGGTACTGAAATAAATGGGCTGATTTTCGATAGGGCTGAGCCACCCAGCCACTCTCACTGAGGCCAGCTGAAAAGCAGCACACTTGAAAGTGCCTAAATTTCAAGATTAACTTTAAACACCCGAGTTTGAAAATCATAGCCTTAATCTCGCTGAACCACTGTTCCCGTTCTGCAAAATAGGGGTAAAATGAACTTTCACCACCCTTTACCTATCTTGTCCATTTGCACTGTAAGCTTTATGGGACAGGAACTCTTTCTTATTATGGATACGTACAGCACCTAGCTCCATGGGGTCTTGGGCTGGGCTGTGGCCTCTAGACACTACGGGGATGCAAATAATAAACATGCCTACACAGAAAAAAAATGCAATAGGTAAATATTTGTTGTTTCCAAAATCAAAGGAACCATACTTCATTTAAATTATAACATGAGGAAAATAGTGTGTTCAATGTGGAAAATAACCTTTTATTTTTTATTTTATTTTTTTTAGTACCACACTTGTTTTTGCTTTAGGGAGCTATGTGTGTGTATTTGTGGAAGCCACCTTTGCCCTATTTCTTATTCTTATTTCTACTGCTTATTTAATTTTGTGGACCTGTCACATCTGATATTTAGATTTAATAGTTATTGGTCTCCATATTTATATTTTTTCCCTGACCCAGAAATTTCTTTCTGCATTATGGCCCTTATCTCTTTATTTAATTCTGTAGTGACTTTGCTTTACTCAGCTGCTCCTCCAAGTCAGACTGCATCAAAATGCTTTTTATATTTTTCTCACAGTTCCCTTCCCTACCACACATGCCCTCCTCTTGGGCTGGTCCACTGACTTTGGGGATTGCATGTCAAGGACCTGAGATGAGTCATCCTGCTAATATGGAGAACATTCATCCTGAGCACTTGTGTTAAGAAATGAACTCAGATTTCTAAAACTTGGTATTTCTCACTTATTAATCCCTGGTTTTTGAGAACATCCACAAAAGAGCTGATAAGATACCCTCAACCAGGCAAGGTCAGGAATGTTGTGAGTTTGATTCCTATCAATACTGTTCTTAATTTGTATCCTTTAGTTGAATAATATAACCCTCCGAATGTTTTCCAAGCCAGTTACACTTAAGTAATCACTTATACTTATCTTCAGCATAGACCTAATTGATATGATTTCTCACTGAAAACATCAGTGATGGCAAACATGGTCCTATTGGCTTGCAGTCTATTAGAAATAAAATTATATTAAATGTCTTGTGGGGTGTGAAGAAGTTAACTCAAGGAGAGTTTGCAAGAAAATCATCCTAGTGTAAAACATAAATCTGTTTGAGACTTAAACTACATGTCACCTTCCAGCCAAAAATAGCAATGATCATTAAAACCCAATTTGCTACTAAACATTAATAGACATTGGTTATATCACAACAGATTGGAAAGGCAATTAAACTTACCTTTTTCATATAGAACTTTATCCTGAAAAATTGTTACCCACATGGAGTTTGTTGCTATCTCATTTGCCAGTAAAGTTTATCTACAGATGATCGTGCGCGCTTGCTCACACACCCACACACATTTTCAGTAGTTTAAAATTGTTTGATCATTGATCTGATGGTCAAGCATTTTTTTAAAATCAAAACCAATTAATCTTGGGTAAACTATTTAATTATAAAGCAGAAAAATAAAGAGCGGGCTCACTTACATTCTCTTGGTTCGAAGAAACAAGTATCTGGGTTATTTGTTGTCAATTTGAGAAGGAAATAGTGACCATGAGCACAGCTCAAAAATGCGCTGATGTGACTCGTGTCCTGCATGTACACAAAAGGTCAGTGCAACTGATCAGCCAGGTTCTGTTACTGTAAAACTAACAGAAAAGTATTTATGAAGGGAATAAATGGAGATACAAAATAAATAGGCAAGTCTGAACTGAGGTCACAGCCAGGTAAGGAATTCCAGAATTAAGATAACCTTCTAGTCATGGCGAATGCCATTATATCCAAAGTATTGTAATTCACCTGTGACTGTCTGTCAGAGGGCTAGAGCCATTGGGCCCCCGAACCTAATGATCGTATAGACTGCAGTGTCTGAAGTGCACACTGAGGGAGGTCCAGATTGCCTGGCATCCTCAGCTATTAATTTATTTCATTTTTTATAGCCTATCATTAATATACTAAGAGCACACTGTGTCCGGCCCATGCCTGTTGTGTTGGGTATGGGGATGGGTAAGTGGGTAAGTAAGTAAGTACCCCCCCATCCAGCATGATGCACGGAAAGGTTGATCACAATATTTTCCTGTGAGCAGAGTCTCCTTGATGCTTCCTCCCTTTGGGGAAGTAATAGCTCAGAAAGGGGTAGGGAGGAGACTGTGCCATAGACCCCCTCACTCCATCTCGCTGGCAGACCTGCGCAGATGGGCTGAGGGGAGCAATCTGTACCATCCTAATGAATGGCACAGTGTACGCTCATGCACCTGTTCAAGACAAACAGTCCTCTTGGTGTAGTGTGGCTCGGCCCCACCCCATACACGAGTTAACTGCAAATTGCTTAGTTGATCCCTGTGTTTGTTCCAAGGCCCCTAGCTTTCTGTGATTCTGTACGTGTGGAACTTGGGGCTAGCTGCAGAAATGAAGCTGAGGACAGTCAACGGTGCTCAACTCTGCTCTCCATTCTCACATCGGCAGCCTTTGGTCAGCATGGGTTAAGGTACACCGTTATAATGAGGGAGAGGTTGAGGGAGACAGGGCCGAGAGGGCAAGCAAGAAGGAAAAGGAGATCAAGGTGAAAGAAATGATGCTACGGAATGATTTAAACGAATTAAAACCATTTCATTTAATCAGTCAGCCTAGAGGCACTTAGTTGAAGACATTTTCCTAACTATCAAACTTAGAGGCAGCCACTTGATCTTTCATTTGTTCCCCATAATATTCCTTAGCATACTTACTCCAACAGAGTCTCTCTTTTTATTTCTGAATTGAAAGTGAGACCTAATGCAGAATCTGATATATCACAGTTATACCTCTGACAAAACACTTGAGTTTAGGGAGAACAAAGTGGACCTGTGTGAGAGAGATTGACAATGCTAGCTTAAGGAAGTTAGAATGGCACTTTTGGAGCATATCTCTTTGTAGACGTGCGCATGTGTGCATCTACCCACACAAGTACATTTAGTTTTTCACAAAACAATTGTAAGGGATGCTGTGCATGTATGTGCGAATAAGCAGTATTGCCAACCCAAGTGTTTAAATATCATGAGCCGGGCCCCAAAGAATCATGAGATTGGTTTACAAGTAGGGCTGTCAAACAATTAAAAAAAATTAATCATGATTAAACAATAACAGAATACTAATTTAAATTTATTTGTGGATGTTTTTCTACTCTACAGTGTAGAGTGCTCACTTTATGTTATTACTTTTGATTACAAATATTTGCACTGTAAAAAAAAGATAAACAAAAGTGCAATCTGCAGGTCAAAGCATGAAGAGGCATACGAATGATTAGCATATCTGACACACAAATACCTTGCAACACTGGCTACAGTAGTGCCATGCAAACAACTCTTCTCACTTTCAGGTGACATTGTAAATAAGTAGCAGGCAGCATTATCTCTGATAAATGTAAACAAACTTGTTTGTCTTAGCAATTGGCTGAACAAGAAGTAGGACTGGGTGGACTTGCAGGTGCTAAAGTTTTACATTGTTTTGTTTTTTAGTTTAGTTCGGTTAAAAAAATCTACATTTGTAAGTTGCACTTACATGATAAAGAGACTGCACTACAGTACTTGTATGAGATGAATTTACAAAATACTTTTTCTTTTGTTTATCTTTTTTACAGTGCAAATATTTGTAATAAAAAAATAAAGTGAGCACTGCACGCTGTATTCTGTGTTGCAATTGAAATCAATATATTTGAAAATGTAGAAAAACATCCAAAACATTTATAATAAATTAAAATTGGTATTCTGTTGTTGTATGTCAGTGTGATTAAAAATGTGATTAATCACAATTAATTTTTTTAATCGAGTTAATTGTTATGAGTTAATCGCTTGAGTTAACTGTGATTAATCGACAGCCCTAAAAGTCACAAGATTGATAAACAAACATACATTTGGGGTTGTATATTATTTTCCTTCTGTTTCTTGAGCCTCTCTAGGTTACATTTGGGTCACATTTTCCTGCTTTTCCTTGTAAGCATGAAGGCTAGAAACTTCCTTTTTAAAAAAATGAAAGTTGAGATTCTCATGATTCCAGGAAATAGCCAATATCATGAAACTTTCAATACAGTCGTGAGATTTGGCAACACTGGTGTAGTGCTAGAGAACTGTGATATTTCCTCTTTATAAAGTAGAAAAACTACAACTGGATAGGTCCTAGAAGTTTTGTAATACTTTAGAATCAGTGATAGAGATAGTATCTGTAAACCCAAACATAACCTAGTTTAGAACATGACTGTGCGAGGTGTTCCATATTATGCTGAAATGGGATTGTCCCAGACAGCTTGAGGCCTGGGGTGCTGTGAAACTTCTGATCCAGAACTGTACCCTGTTCCCCAGTTGTATATTTCCCTGAACTTTAATTGGTTGACCATGTCCGATTTGCTTAATTACTTTGAATTTATTTCCTAACAACTGGGAGACACTCTACTCAATTTTTGCAATTCCAGCTTATCCAAATGCAGTAATGTAATATAAATATTTTCATCCCTTACAACATCCTCTAACTAACCCCCTCCAGCAAATTTGAAATAAAGTTGCAAGACGATGTAGATGGAAAAGTAGCTGATCGGACCATACCTAGTTGAGTTATCAATTGAACCTCAAAAATATCAAAAGGAAATGGAGACCGTCCAGCCATTGATAATGTATTTCAAACTGGTATTTCTAGAAATACTGGGTACAATATCTTAAGATCATTCATGGGAAAGTCAAAATCTTTCTCATCTTGTGCCCCGCCCCCTGGCAACACCTCCTACAAATCGACAAGTGTTTCCTTTCTGATATCAGAAAACAATTTATAAAAATTCCACTCTAGGAAGTTCTCATGGTATATTTCATCCTGAGACTGATGAGAGGGGAAATGTGAACTTAAAAAAAAAAAAAAAAAAAAAGGAGAGAGAGAGAATAAGAGAAATATTTGATTTAAAAACAAAAGAAAAAAGAAATATTGTGGTGATTGCTTATATGGTGAAGTCTGTGGCCAAATCCAGACTCCAGCCTAACCTGAGAGAACTCAGGGAAATGGAAAATGTCTCTGTATCATGTTGGGTAAGTCTACACAGCAGCTCGAGGTGTGATTCCCGGCTCGGGTAGACATAAGTGTTACCTCTACTCAGCCTGGCACTGACCAACAACAGCTTGTGTGGCAGCTCAGGCCAGCCACCCCAGTGCAGTCCCACCCGGCCTTCTGGTTACAGACGGGGGCAGCCAGCCCAAGCTGCTGAACCACACTGCTACTTCCGGTGCACGACTTGAGCAGAGCTAGTATGTGTGTGGGAAACTACACCTCCCAGCTCAGCAGTGTAGACGTACACTTAGAGCCAAAACAGTTTCTAATGCACACGGCCCACTCTCTAATTGTGTATGAAACCACCCTGCTCTGAGTCGTGAACCTGGATTCAGGGAATAAAGAAACTGTAGATTGCTTAAGTTTCCCTTTGACCGTAAGAAAGGGCCAAAAAACTATGTCGCCTACAGGGGAAAAAACAGTAGACTTGACTGGTCTGCATTTGTGTTTGCTTGTCAAGGGCTTGCTAAATCTGAAATGAATTAACTCTGCTAACATTTGGTAGTGACCTTGTGAGTTGTTTTGCTATAAAGTTATTACTACATCCAAAGGATTTGTTGTTGTTTTAAATTATACGTTAAACAGGTGGTTCATGGGACTATATTTGATTCATCGACAATCCCAAGCTGTTTGGGCTACTCATCTCAGGGGAATGTAAATAGCATCGTAGTGATATTTGAGAAGCTCTGATAAACTGCTATTTGTGAGATGTTGCCACTATTTTTGCTTACTGTACACCTTTAAAAATATTTATCAAGAGAAGCAGCGTAATACATAGAGAAGGAATAAAGGAATGGATTTAGTGCATTTAAATAACGTACTATACCCAAACTTTCTGAGCAACTCTGCTGCTTCACTGGAGGAAGACCTGGGCTATGCCAGCCAACGTTTGCTGCCTCCCATTTAGGGATGTAGGTGTGAACATGCAGTGGACAATTAGGGCATGTCTACATGGGGCATTAGCGCACCGTAAGCCAGGGTGTGAATGTACAGCGCCCTAGCTTGTCATGCAGTAGCGTTCTATGTGGACACTTCTCAAGGACAGTAGAAGTATTGTAGTGCACTTTGATGTTCTGCTGTTGAAATGAAAGGACATCAAAAGGGTGCTATAGAAGTTTTAGTGTGCTGTAGGGGTGTTCATGTGGGACGTTCCTGTGTAGCAAGCGAATGCACTGTAGTCACACCCTGCTTGTGGTGCGCTTCCCTACACTAATGTGCCGTGTAGGGCGGCCCACAGCTGTTTTAAACCCTGTTCTTGCCGCATAGAGGCTGGGGTTTGGAGCAGTCCAAACTCTCTTGAGGGTTAGTGAATGAATAATGAAAGGGTTAAGCTGGCAACTGTTGTGCTTACAGGCCCAAGGGAGCAGAATTGGGGTCCACAGTACAAAAGGGGAACTGTCTAGTTGAGCAGGTGGAAACATTTCAAATTCTGAAATTTTTCTGTTTGAAAAATGGAGACAATTTTTGTGAAACCTCTGAATTTACTTGCTTGTGTGGTTTGCAGTGAAACTTCAAGAGGGACAATGTCAGGTCAACCTCAGCACCAAATCTAAGTTTTCAGACAAATCTGCCTTTACAATACCTCAGAAATGTTTGCATGATTATTTAAATATTCCAGTGGAAAGAGTTTTGAAGAAATAACTGTGTCCCTGCAGTCTTTACAGTCTACACATTGCAGCGTGGTGTTAGTGTACAGAAGCGTGAAAGTGAAAATGATTCGAAACTGGTGGGTGGGGGGCAGAGGGGAGAGACACTTTCTTTTCCTTGTTGGAGCTGAAAGAAATGCATAAAACATGCAGAGAGAGAAAAAAACCAAGTGTTTACAATTCTTTCTGTTTTTAACAATCTAAAGTTGTGTTAGTAAGACTGGTAATTTTTTTTAACTTGAACAGTTCTTTTTACTTTAATATTGTTGGTAATTTAGGCATTTTTTCAGAAGGTATATTTTTTTCCATTTTGCTGCATTACCCCTCCTATCTCTCCCCCACACTGAGTGAAATTATGAAAACATTTCCTGAAGCAGCTTCTTGTTAAACGACAGATGCTGAGAATGGAGACCTGCATTCATCATGGGGCTACATTTTCCCATAATCACTAGCATCAAAGGGTTAATTACTTGCAGGCATTTTTCTCTTGCAAACAGTGAATTTAATCAATATCTGTGTAAAGCATTCAGCTTATTTCCCACTAAGTAAGCAACTTTTACAAACGACAGAGATAAGAAATGCAGTGCTGTTTTGCTATTAAAGAATACAAAGCTGTGATGCTTTGTTTGTTTAAAACTTTTAGGCAAGTAGTGTCTTGCTGGCTGTCTGGCTGACTAGCTTTAGTGCTTCTGAAGATCTAAAGAAAAAACTAACAAATAAAGTTATTATTGGGTCCTTCCAAAGCTGTTTGCTCTTGTGCTTAATTTCAGTATGTTTTTTCCATAGCTATTAAATTATATTCATGCATACTTAACAGGAATAAAAATCACAGCTATGTTAAATTGGATATTAAATTTACTTTTTAAAAAAAAATAGTGATTAATAATGGGGCTGATTCTTGCACTTCGTGTGGTCTTTTACCCATGTGCACTATGAATGCCTGCTTGGTTATGTAACAATGCCAATCAGAGTGCTCGTATTTTACACCCTCTTTCAACCACTGTAAATCATCACACATGGTTCAAGGCATTGGCACATCCAGAGGCTCAATACAGTTTGAACACATTTTATTTGTGCTGGTGTAGTCCCGCTTTGAAGTCCGCACATCTAGCCATTGACTAGATCTTGTCAAATTCCTTATTTCTTTTCCCTCCCTTAGACTAATGTCATTAAACTAACACAAGGACTCCTTGGTGTGCTGGTTGATATAAAGCACTGAAGAATGGACTTGTTAGGTGTTGTATCCATCAGTATATCCATAATGCCTTTCAAAGAATGATCATCTTGAACAAGTATTACACAGTACATTTTTAGTTCCTAATGTCTTCGTTTCCTTTGGCTCTCTGCTTTTCCGTCAGTTCTGTTCTGAAGAGTTTTGCTTAGCTGCTAGTGTGTAAATCCCTTTAGCAGGATACTTGACAGCGGATCAAGATGTGATGCTCATGATGGCATCACTGCAGCCAGAAAGGTCAGAGTTCAGCAGAACCTTCTTGTAATTTAATGCCGCATGCCTTTGCTTGGTGGTTCAAATCCAGTCCCCTGTAGGTCAAATTTCAGAGTATCAGCCATGTTAGTCTGTATTCGCAAAAAGAAAAGGAGTACTTGAGGCACCTTAGAGACTAACCAATTTATTTGAGCATAAGCTTTCGTGGGCTGCAGCTCACTTCATCGGATGCATACCATGTAGGTCAAATGTAACTTTTAATTTGTTTGCATTGGAGGTGTGTCCCTTGCTTGCCATCAATAAATGAAATGTTCTATGCTGAACAATTCAGAGCTGCTCTCTCTTTCTTTGGCCAAATATTACCTCCAGAGAACCCACGAGATGGAATTTGTTTTATTTTGCAAGTCTCTTTCTGCTTCTTTTTGTGTGTGTGTTCCTCTAAACCCTGGTCCCCACCATCAAAAGGCTTGACCCATAACAATTTCATTTTTACCCTACAGATGTTCACTGTATTTAGGAGCTATAATTTAAAATATTCAATAATTTTGTTGCATTTTAGAAATTATGCTTAAAATGTTGTAAGTGGATGTGATGACTCATGGTTAGAATAGCAAAGCCCTGAAAACTTGCATGATGCTGAAATCTGATGTGAACAGAGATCATCTCTAGCAGTGTGACCATAAACAAGTCACTTGACTACTTACTAAACTTGGGCTTCCAGTCATTCCAGCTGCAAAGCTGGGTAAAAGCTTTGAAAAACAAGGGCCACCATTCAGCTGAGTGAGCAAATGAGAGCAGGGGGAAAAATAGCTCAGACTAAACTGTGATCCAAGCAAATATTTTTTGTTGGAAGCAATGATACTTGGTTATACAGAGTATAAATCAGAACAATGCGGGGTTTGATTTAGCAAGGACTGAAGGGCAAAACAAAGGAAACATTGTTATTTCCAAGCTTCAGAAATATACCCAGATAGCAGTGGCATGCAACAAGCTTTTTCATATGTTTTTTGGCTCACACTGGGTTTTGTGTAAGAACCAAAGTTGGCAAAAACAGCAAGCATTGCTCAGACAAGAATAGCCTACCCTGATTACAGATTTTGGAGAGATTTTTAATTAGGCCAGTGCTGTGAAGGCTACTAAGTCTTGGGACTTCAAAACAGAGCTGAAAAATATTTTACAATGGATCACAAATTGGTTTTAAGCAGAAATCACCACTGCAGTCAACAGGGAATTTAAGCTTAAAACTGATGGCATAATTTAACTCAATAGTTATTGTTTTCTTCAAGGTTTGGTTCACTATATCCTTCAATCCTCCTCTATGAGGACAAAAAATGGTGGCTAGTTAGAATCTTTATTGCAATTAAGCAGGCGACTGTTTCCATGCAAGCATACAGTTTCCAGTTTCCCTACATTTCCCTATATAAGAGAGTAGGATGGATAAGACCATTTCATTAGGTCCCAAAATGAGTAATTGCAGGGCTGAACTAAAATTGGTTGAACGAGGTGTTGGAGGGCACTGTGATAGGGGGTTGGAAAGGAGATATGGTACCTTTCATTCCATGGCTATTGGGTCAAAAGCTGGCCTGGTTTGAAGTCAGAGACCCAACGCTTATTCCATCTGATATCTGTTCTGAAGGCCTGAGTAGAAGGTCTCAAGCCAGTTTCTAGCCCACATATCACACAACCCCAGCACCATTGGTACTGACTGGCCACCCGGGGTATGTCTACACCACAATAAAACAGCCCCTTTGCCCAAGCCCAAGCCAGTGACAGATTTCTAATTGCAGTGTAGACGACCCTCGGAGGCAGTTGCAAAAGAGAGGCCACAGGACAAATTAAAAGGTTCCTGAAGGTAATGATTGTGGCTCTGTGTAGGGGTGCCTGCAGAACCTTGCGCTGCTTCCCCCTGTATTGGGCGTGGCTGTATGGAGAATGCCAGTGTCCGGGGCTGTCCCATTGGCTTGTGTCACAAGGAGAAATAGACAAACCCACCCATCCCCCATAAAAAAACCTTTGCAAGCCAGATATCTCAAAAAGGAGGCGTATGATGCATGTGCAAGGGCACACCTGCAAGGGACCCTGCGTGGAGCTGCTCCGGCTGATGTACTCACACATGGCTAAGCGTTGGCCTGTGGCTAGGACTGTGTGTCCACATGGGAGAGTAAGGGGAAGGAAGAACTCCCCTTACTCCTAAGCCAGGGCGCCATACCCCCGTTCCCTGTCCTGCAAAGCTGAACTGGCATTGGGTGTGTGGTGATTTGCCGCTGCTGTGGGACAGCAGGAAGTTCCTCCCCACTCGGAGCAAAGGGGGAAGCAGAGAGGGCATGGTGCCTCAGAGAAGTGTCTGAGTCACAGCACCTACGGGGGCTACTCTTGGGAGAGGGCAGCTTACGCGCCGCCTCTTGCTCAAGGCTGTGCTTAAAGGCATGGTCGAGTCTGGAGTCTCGCATGTGCAGTCACTTGAGGTGCACCTACAACCTCAAGTGCAGGCTCTCCTGTATGTCAGGCATTGGAGCAGGAAAGTGGGTTATTGGGGTTAAAATTCACCACTGTGCAGAAGGCCCCCATGAGGTCTGGCCACCACCTACAGCCAGTGAAGCCCTTCTTTGAAAGAGTAAGTGGGACATAAGTGATGCGCAGGCTGGAGTGCTGGCCCTCTGCACAGGGGTACATTGTGTGTTCCCTCCGAACGGCTAAGAAAGGCCTGTGAGGGGAGTGGTTCTCAACCTTTTTCATTTGCGGACCCCTAAAATATCTCGAACGGAGGTGCGGACGCCTTTGGAAGTCTGTTGTCTGTGTATGTAGTTGAATTCTGTTCAGTCAGTTTTCTGTCTGTCTTTCGCAGACCCTTTAGACATAGTCCGCGGATCACAGATTGAGAGCCACCGCATTAAGGGAGCCCCTGGTTGTACTTAAACCTGCTGTCTTGATTGCCGTGCATTAATCACCTGGTTTTGTTACTGACCGCGCTCTGTCTCTTTTTTGTTTGCAGGTCTCGAGTCTGGATATTGGTTGTGGTTTTTTAAAAAAAAAATTTATGATTATTTTTGATTGGCTTTTTTCCCCTTCCCTTGTGGATGTGAACTGAAGACCTACGGAGGAGTGCTGGACGAGGGAACAGGAGGACGCTTACTTCATTTTATTTGGAAACACTCATTGCCGCGGTACCTTCAAGTCATATTCCACAGTCATGTGGTCATCACAGCTGCTGTTCTTCACAATGCTCTTAGCACCAGCAGTGCATGGTAAGAGAAATGTGGAGGGAAATGGTGGGGTGCTTTCGGTTTTTTGCCTATATAATCTGTGTGAGTTTGGTTTTCTAGGGCCAAGGGGATTTATGGCAGTGAGGAGGCCAAATCCCATTGAAGCTCAGTCAAGTTGGGCACCAAACTCCTTTACACCTCTTTGAAAAGCCCAACCTCCATTATTACAAAATAGGCCTGCAATAAAGAACCATCATCTGGCCTTAAGTAAAAAGCTGTTTATGAACGAAACTGCTTGATGTGTGCGAGGTCACTTGAGAGACTTACATTAGACAGTCTGTCCAGTACATTTATAGCTGAGCTGCTGCCCCGTGTTCAGGACCAGTACACAGGGTAGGCACCACTTAAGTCACACCTTGTATTGGCCCTGTGCGTGGGGGTTGAATTCCACTCTGTGTGAATAGATATCTCTGAGAAGCATTGTACAGCGTAACCCGACTTTAACCACAGCTACAGAGAGGATGGGATCTCACTAAATTATCATCACTGATGCTGTTAGCACACATATTAACGTGTCACGGTGGCCATCATATTTTGTATTGTCTTAAGCAAGTAATTACAATCTATTCTTCATCACAGATCAAGGAAAAGTGAAAATGGATCCATCTCACTATGTCGACAGGGCTTATAAGGCAACGTTTTTAACAATAGGAACCCAAAGTTAAGCTCCTAAAATAATTGGCCTGATTTCTAAATTGCTGAATGCCTAGAAGAACCTGGTGCTGGGGCGGGACCAGCATTTTTGAAAATCTGGCAACTCCATTTGGGGACTTTAAGGGGAACTGAGCTCTTTTGAAATTCCGGCCTTAGTGGCCCTAGACCAGTGGTTCCCAAACTTGTTCCACCACTTGTGCAGGAAAAGCCCCTGGCGGGCCAGGCTGGTTTGTTTATCTTCTGCGTCCGCAGGTTTGGTTGATCGCTGCTCCCAGTGGCCACGGTTTTCTGCTCCAGGCCAATGGGAGCTGTTGGAAGCAGTGGCCGGTACGTCCCTTGGCCTGCGCCGCTTCCAGCAGCTCTGTCATAAATATAAAGGGAAGGGTAAACCCCTTTGAAATCCCTCCTGGCCAGGGGAAAGCTCCTCTCACCTGTAAAGGGTTAAGAAGCTAAAGGTAACCTCGCTGGCACCTGACCAAAATGACCAATGAGGAGACAAGATACTTTCAAAAGCTGGGAGGAGGGAGAGAAACAAAGGGTCTGTGTCTGTCTGTAGTCGTCTTGGCCAGGGACAGAACAGGAATGGAGGCTTAGAACTTTTAGTAAGTAATCTAGCTAGGTATGTGTTAGATTATGATTTCTTTAAATGGCTGAGAAAAGAATTGTGCTGAATAGAATAACTATTTCTGTCTGTGTATCTTTTTTGTAACTTAAGGTTTTGCCTAGAGGGGTTCTCTATGTTTTTGAATCTAATTACCCTGTAAGATATCTACCATCCTGATTTTACAGGGGGGATTTCTTTATTTCTATTTACTGCTATTTTTTATTAAAAGTCTTCTTGTAAAAAAAACTGAATGCTTTTTCATTGTTCTCAGATCCAAGGGTTTGGGTCTGTGGTCACCTATGCAAATTGGTGAGGCTTTTTATCCAACATTTCCCAGGAAAGGGGGGGTGCAAGTGTTGGGAGGATTGTTCATTGTTCTTAAGATCCAAGGGTCTGGGTCTGTAGTCACCTAGGCAAATTGGTGAGGCTTTTTACCAAACCTTGTCCAGGAAGTGGGGTGCAAGGTTTTGGGAAGTATTTTGGGGGGAAAGACGCGTCCAAACAGCTCTTCCCCAGTAACCAGTATTAGTTTGGTGGTGGTAGCGGCCATTCCAAGGATAACGGGTGTAATATTTTGTACCTTGGGGAAGTTTTGACCTAAGCTGGTAAAGATAAGCTTAGGAGGTTTTTCATGCAGGTCCCCACATCTGTACCCTAGAGTTCAGAGTGGGGGAGGAACCTTGACAAGCTCCCATTGGCCTGAAGCAGCAAACCGCAGCCACTGGGAGCCGCGATCAGCCAAACCTGCGGACGCGGCAGGTAAACAAACCGGCCCGACCTGCAAGGGCCTTTCTCTGCACAAGAGGAGGAACAAGTTTGGGAACCGCTGCCCTAGACAATCCAAGCCATTGACTAAGGTGTAGACTTTAGGCTCCTATTTTTGAAAATCTTGGCGAGAATTCCACATCCACTCTGTGCATGGGGTAATTTCCGAGAGCTAAGGCTTTAGGGTTAAACTTTTAGTGGGGAAGGAAAAACAGCAACAAAAATACAGAGTGCATCAAGTCTACTGGCATTGCTTTTACCACCTTTATGCCCTATAGCACGCGCTCTCTCTCTCAACTGTTGAAGCAAATTTCCCCACTGATTTCAAGATTTTAATTTATAATTAAATGGTGTCAAAAAATGGTGGTCGGAAAAAAACCCAAGCTATTATGGAAGGAGCTGTTGGTTCTACTCAGACGAAGTTAAATGGTAAATGTTGTTTTGCAAATCTTTATAATTAAACAATATTAACAGTTAAAGCAATTAACAATTTAAATGCCCCTCAGGCAGTTTTGGTTTTAGTCAGAATGCCAGTGTAGTCTGAGAGCTCGCTTGCTAGTTTTGCTGAATGAAAATGCCAGAAGAATACTAGGAGCCACGTTGCCCCACCAATGAGCAGACACTGAAGATGCAAAAATGGAGGGCCTGATTTTTCCCACAGATAAGCTCCTTGGAGAGTCATTGACTCCCACGCAAACTGAGTGGAAAGCCTGGCAGGTCTCTGTGACTCCACAAGGGGCACCACAGTGGGAAATCAGGCCCCTCGGTGTTAGCTATGACCCTTTGTAACTCACCAGTCAGTGTGTGTTACATGTCCTCCTGTGTGGCTGATCCACAGAGGTGAAGAGTCTGTTACAGCTACAGTACCTGGCTTTTTGGCTCAAGCAGTAGGAGCTCTGGAGAGCTCTGGTTCAGCCCCTGCTGGTGGCCAAGACAGCAGCCATCCCACCAGAGCCTGGCCTCAGTGCAGTTCATAGTGTTTCTGCGAGGAGGAGGGTAATAGGAGTAATTTGTGAGCATGCATTTGGCCTCATGTAGAGGAAGGGGTACACCCACTAAAATATGAGTTACACAGAAGGTCAGTGTAGTTGATCTAATGGTTCCTTTGGGTCTCAAAATCTACAAAGCTCAATACCTGCTGCCCTTTCTGGCCTTATCCCGCACCTGCACAACAGTGTCTCCATGAGTGGTGTGGGCAAGCAGATTCAGTGTGGAATTTTCCGCTGTCCAGCTTGAGGATAATTCCGGAGAGTTTGTGTAAGTGCACACAGCAGCCAGAATTCAGCCGTTTGCTAAATATGAAATTAGTCCGGCTAAGACCTTCTCATTCTTGTTTGCTAAGAGATCTCTGTAATGTATACAGAAGGTTTGCCTGGAAAGTTGTCTTCTAAGACCGTACCAAGATTTAATGTTTTGGATTCTATTGTTACAAACTGTGAAGGTATCTGGTGATCAGGATAATTGCAGGGATGTGTATTAACTGGTGGGGTTTTATTTGTATTGGGGGTTTTTGAGTATTGTTTTTAGGGTACTGTGATTGCCCCTTCTTCCATCTGCAGCTTGTAAGTTACAATTTGTTCTTGTATGTTGGGACAATGGAAGGGTCACTGCTTTTCGTTTTTTTTTTTAATTTAGGCATGGCCAGTGCTGCCACACATTTGTTTTTGTGGCTATGTTTTCCCACCTCCGATAAATGTGTAAAGTTCAAAGTGACAGAGTTGTGTAAGAAGATGGGCCAGGCATTCCACTTCTGGGTGCATGTTGTGTGCCTCAGGTTGTGATGTCAGGTGTGGGGTCAGAGGACGCATGACTGCACTGCTGTGTGAGATGAAAACAAGCCCCTGGAGATGCTACCTGAGTGGGATGCTTTCATTGGCCTGCTAAACCCAGGGTTGTGAGCTCAATCCTTGAGGGGGCCATTTAGGGATCTGGGGCAAAAAAATTGGGGCTTGGTCCTGCTTTGAGCAGGGGGTTGGATTATTTGACCTCCTGAGGACCCTTCCAACCCTGGTATTCTAGGATTCTGTGTTGCTGTTCAGCAGAAATGATGCAGGGAAAAAGCCTCAATCGTTGCATTTCCTTGGTGATATTGTCATGGTTGCTGCACCATAAACAGCGAGAGACAGACCTCCAGTTTTGTCCAGTGCTGCTTCATGCCTCGCAGACCAGTGAAATTCTCCCTGTCTGTAGGTTTGTGTCCCTCTTTGGGCTGTAGTGGGACTGAAGTGATGCACAGGACTTGTGCTGGCCCTCTGTACCTCTAGGCAAGACCATAACCTGCTGTTTTACTTTGTAGGAAACTCCCCCCACTGCAGACCTGTTTGAAAGGTGCTGCTGCCACCCAAATGAAGCTTGTCAACCCAGGAGTTGACCTTTTGCTGTGTTAGCTGCACCTGGTACACAAAGTTCTAGAGTTAGTTGAAGTGGAAAACAACAGCATTAAAAGAAAAACTAACTTTGGAGGGCTCTTGAATGATGGGAATTTGCTGCTGAGCTCGCTAGGGTTCACAGGAGCCAGGCAGTATCTGTGGTAGATGCACATTTCAGGACAGACTGCAGCCCACAGCCATTGGCTCCACACTGCATTTGGGGAGGGGATGACAAGGGGTCTGCTGCAATTCCTTTTGGGGGCTCTGTGGCACACAGCTGGATCTGCCACTCTTTGAAAGATGGCGAGTGGGGAAGGGAGTGTAAGGCCATGGCCGTACTCCCACCATTGCTGGTCCCCTTTGAAGAAAATCCGTTCATTGTCCAGGGAACACAAGGTCCAGACTTGTGTCTGGCCTTTGAACAGGACTTCCAAGGAGCATTGTCTTTGCTCACTTGCCCCAATGTGCACCTGGGCAAGCCACTTGAGAGAAGTCCCTTAGCCTGTTCTGGAACAAGCATGTTTATCATAGATGGAGAATGACCTTCTCAGATGTGACGGCCCCTCCTCTCCCAACGCCACCAAGTAACCTGCCCTCCCTCCCCCAACCAGGTGGATTTCTTTCTGTCTTAAAATGGGTGATCAGACAGAGACTCCATGAACTCCATTTGCTCTAATGCCAATCTAATGTGGAAAACACTCAGACACTGATGATGGGCAGCAAAACCCTAGGCTGACCTGGCATCTTATTTAAACACAAAGTATTGTTAAAGGTGTGTTTAGGTGTAAAGCTTCTCAGTGCATTGTATCAAAACAAAATTCAGTCTTCTATATCACTAACCAGCAACACAGAGGTGCAACACAGGTGTGTATGGTCTGAAATTACACTGATCTCTAACCAAATAATGATCTCTTACTTTGAACATCTTAATAACTTTGGAACAGTGATGCAAACCTCTGCAGCCCCGAGAGATCTATATAATGTCTTGTCACATGATTATTTTTGGTCCTATTTTGGATTTCCAGAAACCAGGATGTCCAAGAGGATTTGTACTCCAGGCAGATCTAGCAAAATCATTTTCAAGTGACCTCTGTATATTTAGGACATGGGCTATCTTGCCTTTCTGATTCAGAGAACTAGTCTAAGCTGGAGCTGAAGTACTGTAACTGTTGTTTACCAAGCGGAAAAGCAATTTGCAATCCTGTCCAGTCATGCATTGCAGCTGCTGGGAGGAGAGAGTCCCAGCTGCTACTCTGTTCCCAGCCTTCCTAAGGCCTTTGTACCATTTTACTGACATTTTTGGTGGGCAGCTGTGGTGGTGCTGGGGGGAGGTGGTCTCTTATTTGTAAGGAGATGGCATTCACAGGACAAGCTGATTTCTCACTCCATTAGCAGGTCAGGGTACAGGGCCAGGTTCTGTGTTGTTTTTGGTGGGAGCCTTGGAAATATTTATTGCCCATCAGCACTGGAAGTTGTCTGGTGACAACGATTCTGTTAAAGCAATCAGCGTTATCTTTCTTGGGGAAGTGTATGATGCTAGCAAGCCGGTCCTTGGTGATAGAGAGCTGCTTAATGTGAGCTGAACGTTTGCCTTCTTACTTTTGGAAAACAGTGGAAGCAGTGTCACCTTTTAAAATACATACTATGTTTCTTTTATACTTGGACAAGTGTTATGTTAGCTTGTGAACGGTGGGTAATTGCCTTTTTGTATGCTACTCTTTATATAGTCACAATGAAATACAAGAGACATGTTTTATTAGTTGTGAAATAGCCAAGCTGACATCCAGGCTTCTGCCTAACTTCATTGTTTTAAAAGATTAATCATCCTTGAAATATTCATAGTATTTGCTCGGCTAGGCAGTTGGTATTACTGCCACAGAGCCACCATTTTTATAGGAGAGGAGGTGATGAAAGAAAAGCTTTTCCTGGTAAAAGGGCTGACCACAGATGTATACCACAGTGTTTTTATTAGCAGCACAGTACTAAATTCAGGAGTATTAAATTCTCCAGCTGATGGCGGTCTATCTATAAGCTGGTAGAGGGTGAAATTCAACCCCGCAAAGGTCCTGTGCACCACTTAATTCTCACTTAAGCCATTAAGTGGTGCAAAGGGCAGTGTGCAGGGCCCTCTCTACACAGGGGTGAATTTCACACAGAGTAAATAGGGGGATTTCTGG
This sequence comes from Caretta caretta, assembly GCF_965140235.1. Taxonomy (NCBI): domain Eukaryota; kingdom Metazoa; phylum Chordata; order Testudines; family Cheloniidae; genus Caretta; species Caretta caretta. Next base: position 15,949,246 of record NC_134209.1, read on the forward strand.
ATTTTTTTTATACTTCTTCAGTATTCTGCAACTGTGCCTGCTCAAAGAGTTCATACACACCAATGCATTATGGAGGCTAAAAGCAAGCAAAATCTTCTTTTACTTGTAATCCACAGTGTTTGCTAGGCACATGCAAATTTTTCATGAATTTCCCAGATCTCTCTCACCTGGAAAACTAGATAGTAGCTATGAGTTGGCAAACCATTCTGGGTATGAACATGCAAATAAACATATCAAGGGATTGCCACCTCCCTTTGCTTTTCAAATATGTATGTTACATAGATCCAGAACACATGGGATTTTTTGTTCTGGACCAAACCATTGTACAACACTGATTTAGATTAATCGACTTGCTCTCACTATTATAGAAGGAAAGTGGGATTCTTAGTGAATAATCCGTATGCTACTACCCATGATATGTGACCAGCTTATAGCTGTTCCATGGGAAGCCTGGTGTCTGAGCCCTGGCAGTCAACTAAGTGTGTGTGCTCTGAGTTCATAGTGTTAATTAAGCCATACAATATGACAGCATGTGAATTACAGTGTGGTAATTCACCCCCAAAGCATTTAGGCACAAAGGATGAAGGCCAAATGGCCTTTGTGCATCTAAGTGCGAATTATTATACCATAATTTACTCCCCATCACATTTGACTGTAATTTTAAAATGTTTTTGTTGTAATTTTTTCTTTAATAAGTTATAAAATGCCCCAAAATATAGCATTGAGAAGTGTAACACACTTTCGCGAACAGGACAGCAGGAGAGAAAGATAGGAATTTTGCTGGGTCCTAAGGTCTCAGTAGTTGTTTTAGATGCATTTATTCACCCTAGCCACTAAATGAGTTTTGTGATGTGGACACCTGTCTGCCAAAAACTGCACTGGGATCAGCAACTCATTTCACATAGGCTATCAAACAGTCATTCTGTAGGGTAATTTATTTTTAGTTACGTATTACCTGATCTTGATGTGATCTGGAGACCTTAGCCCAGGGCCAGTCTTCTGAGCCATTCAATCTCTGTCTAGTTTATGAAGTAGACAGACACCCCCACAACAAAAATCATCATGAGAGATGGCACCCTTGTTACCAGTCTCAGCGAAGGTTGAATAATCATAGAGACTGCACTGTCTGGAGCAAATTGGCACTCGGGTGATGCTGCTGCTGGTAAGTTTGATCTGCTGCAGCTCATGTCACATGTCATAAAAACAGACTCTAAACATTGCCACAAAAATGCTGGGAGAAAATGATGGGAAAATGCCTTAAAACCTTATGTCTAAAATGTGTTCTGTTCTGCAGGAAAGGGTTGTCTTAATGATAAGAATACAGTGTTGTTCATTGGAATTCATTCTGTAGGTCAATAAATCCTTTCTGGGACAGGTAGTCATGGGTTGCTAACATCACTGCGTCACATGCTCATAGCCATGTAGATAAGTTTTTTAAAATCAAACAAACCTGTGATACACAGGGTATCAGAGTCTGTGATCTAAGGGTCCCACCTGGCCTGAAACGCCATGAAATTACAGAACACCATTTTATTGTAGAGTAATTCATCTGCCCTTCAAACAGCATCAACATTTTTGTCAGTTATAGTTGGAGCACCTGTAGCTAAGGTTGCCTAAATCTTCCTGTTATAACCCACTTTTCTCAGTGTCTTTTTAAATAAAATTAACAAGAAGCCATTGCATGTTTGATATTTTATTCACTATGACTACAGATTGTGAGCTCCCGGAGCGCAGAACTGTTTTCTTTGCTTCTTGTTTGTATGGCATCTGGCACACTGATGCCCTGATCCTCAATTAGGTTCCTAGATACTACAATAATAAAAATAATGGATAATCATAGAATCATAGAATATCAGGGTTGGAAGGGACCTCAGGAGGTCATCTAGTCCAACCCCCTGCTCAAAGCAGGACCAATCCCCAACTAAATCATCCCAGCCAGGGCTTTGTCAAGCCTGACCTTAAAAACTTCTAAGGAAGGAGATTCTACCACATCCCTAGGTAACGCATTCCAGTGCTTCACCACCCTCCCAGTGAAAAAGTTTTTTCTAATATCCAACCTAGACCTCCGCCACTGCAACTTGAGATCATTACTTCTTTTTCTGTCATCAGCTCCCACTGAGAACCGTCTAGATCCATCCTCTTTGGAACCTCCTTTCAGGTAGTTGAAAGCAGCTATCAAATTCCCCCTCATTCTTCTCTTCTGCAGACTAAACAATCCCAGTTCCCTCAGCCTCTCCTCATAACTCATAATAACTGTAGATGTTTACCTTTATGAAAGAGGTATCCCTATTAATTCCTCTTCTTTCCCTCCCTTCTAAGGTATTCCTTTCTGGATTTGTTAAAGTATTTATACTGTCTTTCTTTCTTAAAATGCTCTTAATACTGAAATGTGTAGTTGAAGGAAGGTGACCCATTAGTGGCTAGCCTGGCCCTTGCCCAGCTGCGCAGTATGACATGAGGAGCTTCGTCCCAACAAGTGCAGCCTGCATAAGGTCTGGCTTAATTGCAGTCAGTGCACATGGGAAATACAGGCACTGTGTGTTACCTGACTCTCTGGGCATGCATGGCGTTCCGAAGGGGTTGGAGCCATGCTGAGGGAGATTGGTACAGCAAGGGGAGGGAGGAGTAGGCTGCACCCCCATCTTCATGCTTGTGAACTAAGAGGACATTTGTCTTCCAATTCCTCTCTGAATCCCATCAGGTCCACCTGGGATGCTGCGCTCCACACTGGCCTTACTATTGTGCTTTGCCTATATAGCAGAATTGAGCCATAACTGTCTGAGCAGTGGCCTTGTCTAATAGTTTGTCATATCACTGTTATTATTACTGCATATTCTAAAGCTAATCTTCAAAAGGTGGCAGTAGCATCCATAAAAGAAATGACATTTGAAAGTGCAATGACTTCTGGGAACATGCTGAGCAATGAGATTCTGTGTGGCACCTCATTGGATGGGGATGGGTGGTGGCTCTGAGCCACCTGTGTGCCCTCCTGATCTGGAGGGACGCTCCCTGGCATCATTTAGATTGTCCCAATGGCATGTCTAACTTATAGCAGCCTTGGCTCCTACCCTCAGCCTCTGCTAGGGTGGTGTTTCTGAAAGGGTGCAGTACTCGCTCCCCTCTGAGCCTGGAGAGCTCTGTCGTCGTCCTCCTGCCTGCTCATGTGGAGAGTCCAGCGCTCGTGGTGGCACTCATTGCTCAGGGAGCAAACGAAGCCCTGTGTGCCCAGCCCTTGCTCATTTGGGGTACTTGCCTTGCCCCTTCTCAGAAACGAGCACATCTTGCCGTCAATCATTTGCTTTTTTGGAGCCCAACACATCGCATGGGGGTGAGAAGAAGAAATTCAGCCCACGATTGGTGAGGATAATGTATTTGCCGCTCTATTGTGCATTGCTGCTCACCTTCAAAGTGTCCTAGCAGTAAGTAGCAACCATAGATACTGCTCCAATTAGGTTGGGATTGTTCTTCTCTTATTACAGCATAAAAATTGGTGATGGTCTTTTATTAATGTTTAATTTTATTATTCTAAACCCTGGAGGTTGCAAAGGGCATGATTTAGTAATGAGGGTGGCTCACAAATACACCTCAGTGCAGCCTGTCTTGCGTGGTACACTCTCTCTGGAGAATGCTATGAAGTGGATTAGAAGCAGGGCCTTTAGATTGGCCACAATAGTGCGGAACAGTCGGAATGGCCCTGGTGGCTCAGCAGCTTTGTAAATTACAGGCTGCTGTGAACCTTGCTGTATGGCAGAATCTCTACAGGCAGATAAAACAAGTGTGTCCTTATAAAAAATAGAAGCCTGATAATAATCACACAGGGTGTATATCACCCAACTTATCATCTCTGTTCCTTTCAATGTGTGGCCCCCTCTGTTAGGAAGGAGGATTCAGGCATTAAGGCTGACAAAATCTCATGTGGGAAGAAGTCCTGTTATTCCACAGGCTGAGACACAGTTTTGCTTTGCAAGACAGAAGTCGGCCATTAAAATAACAAGATGGATTTATTGCCAAACCTGTTTATCACTGAAATAATGTTTTGCCAACTTATTTGCCCACATAGCAGTGTGTAATTGGCAGTATGTTTCATGTGAGAAAGCTCTTTTTTTAATAGCTGAATCCCATCTTCCATCCAAATCCAGGTCACTGAATATTAAAAACCAAGCAAAAATCTAGACTTTTACACAGATGAGTCACCTGTGTAAAATGTGAATAATGGAAGGGTTCTGTTTTTAACACTTCCATTTCACTGACATGAATTGAAACCTGTCCTGTCATTGTCGTCTGTGATCTTACAGGCATGTTTAATTAAAATTTTTACTATTAGTAATCATTGTGAGGGATTCCGGGGACTCAAAATTAATAATGTTTGGTTGTTTTACTTCATTTGATTGAAAAAAGAAATTGGCCTGTTGCTCAGAAGCCAAATACATAATAAATTTAAAAAATCAGTAGACACCCGGCAGCCTGCAAGCACCACTGACAGAAGTGCTTGGAAGTCATATATTATAATATCAGACAGCCGTAAAAATAAATAAGCTCTAGTTGCTTGTTTCTGTGCACAGCAAAGAGAGCACGCTGAGCCAGCGTGGCACGGATACTGCCATGTTTTGACCAGTCCTACAAACCCTGAACTTCACTAAAAGCTTGATTGAAGTTTGCTAGTAAGCATCTGTGTGCAATTGTAGTTGTAACTATTTTCAACTCATTAATTTATTGTTTTTTGCATGGTTTCATCCCTGAACTGGACAAATCTTGGTGGTTTCTTATATATTCTGCCATCAGGGGTGGCTTTCCTCTAGTGTTTGACTTTATCCAAATCTAGAATTCAACGCTAAATTTGGAGGCCCCCCCAAAAAAGAATAAAAATAAACAAGCTCACACATATACCTGAGAACTATACACCTTTAATGCTAATACAACTTAATTGTCTCATATGTTGTGGGGAAGGGGTGTACCATGCAATAGCCAATAAAAAGGACAGTTAAACAAAAAACCCCAACCATAGCTCTTATTGACTGATGACAGTTGAATATTCTAGCAGTCTATGTAATTAGATACTACTATGTATCCAGTGTCGCTTCATGTTTGAGATCTCGTCGGGGTATTAACCCTTTAAAGTTTGGCCTGTGTGACAAATGCTACTGCCTTATCAAGTCAGGTCCCTGTGTGGCATATGCCTTGAAGGTATTTCCATACTGGCTGGACCCTTCATAATGCCCCATCAAAGTTGGAACTCTTCCAGGCAGAACTGGATACATGGCAACAATAAGTTTTATTAGCAGATATAACCGTTGATGTGTAAAGGCAAAGACAGTTAAGGAAGCTGCTAAGTCTTTAGTGTCAATCCTCACAATGTCCTGGAAGGACACGGGTGCCTGCTGTAGTTGAACACCGGCATTCTCACATGCTGGTGCTGACTCAACTGCCTGTTGGCCTGCAGAGCAATTATATGAAGAGAACAACCCCTATATTCTCACAGGTAACCAACGTAAAGATGTGGTACAGTATTAACATAGAGGCAGGGGTGGGTGTAATGCAAATGTTATGATGCCAATGAGGATACGTGATACTGCCATTGAAATGAAATGTTATAGGGCACAATTAGAGACAGGGCTTGATTTTCACAAATTTTCTGGACTTTGCACCAGTCTCCTTAATGTGACACCTCTTTGTTCATACAGAATATTAAAATGGCACTTAAATTACCCTTTGAGTAGAGAAGGTAGTAATAACCATGCATTATAAGGTGTTTAAAGCACAGTGTTACTTCAGTCAAGGTTTCAGATTTAAATTTCAAATGCTTTTCATCTGCACATTGCAAATTTGACAGATAATTTTTATTGGTTTTAGCCTGAAAAGACTATTTTAACTTCCTAAACCAAACAGTGTTTATTTTGATTTGGCAGGAGTTTGTAGGACAGTGAATTAGCAGTAAACTGATACTTAAGTTCTGCTGTATATAGAAATTAATTCTTCATGGGTTTTGATTGTCTGCTTTTCTCTATGCCATTGTGTGTTTACACAAAAAGTATTTTTTCAGAGCAGGGAATCCATTTTCCTGTTCAGGAGTTTGAATAAGACTTTGCACTGAGTAACTGGCACAACTGAACAAAACCATGTATTAAATAAAAATACAATAATATTGAACGAGACTACTTTTGTGCACCAAACAGATCATCTTGAGTGCCATTAGATTCTATATAAGTAGAACAGATCAATGTTGATCTATAGTATATATTGTCTGGATGTGCCTAGTACAGAATGGCTATGCTAAATATTATATGTATTTAAATTATATAGGAAATTTAAAATCCCATTGTTAACGCAGCATTGAGTCTGCGGAGTAAGTAATCAGAGATCAAGAAATGTAAAAGTCCAGCTTCCAACATGAAGGCTAAGTGGGCCATGTTGCACCTGTTAATGAATGGAAATCTGTCGTCCTCACACTTCCATTGTAAACTCTTTGGGGCAGGGGCTCTCTCTCTCTCTTTTTATGTTTGAACAGCACCTAGGACAATGCAGCCCTGAACTCTAGGTGCTACCATAACAGTCATGGTGAGCTCTTACCATTCCCTACTCCCCCACAAGTCATACATTTTAATTAGGACTGTCAATTAATCGCAGTTAACTCACGCGATTAACTCAAAAAAGTAATCACGATTACAAAAATTAATCGTGATTAATCGCACTTATAACATTAGAATACCAACTGAAATTTATTAAATATTTTTGGATGTTTTTCTACATTTTCAACATTGATTTTGATTACAAAACAGAATACAAAGTGCACAGTGCTCAGTTTATATTATTAGTTTTGATTACAGATATATGCATTGTAAAAATGATAAACAAAATAAATTGTATTTTTCAGTTCACCTCATACAAGTACTGTAGTGCAATCTTTTTATCGTGCAAGTGTAACTTACAAATCGTGATTCATTTTTTTAATCGCTTGACAGCCCTAATTTTAATGATTTTTAATCAAAATGGGTTCCCTGCCCTATCTCCCCATCAGTCATTGTCTGGTGCCGAATTGATCACGGGGTTCTGCCAGAGCTTGTTTTTAGACTTTGGTGAGTTCTGAGGTGCCCCAGGCGATCCCTTTTGGCCATACTCCAAAAGGGAAATAACAACTGCCCTTTGTGTGTGTGGTGGGGGGTGGGAGCAGGGAAATGGGGGTAGCTGGGATATTCTCCCCCAGCAACTGTGTTTAGGGGGAAAAGAAAAACCAAAAGAACCAGAAATGCTACCCACCCTATTATTTGCTGTACCCTGGTTTTGTATTCTAAAGCTTTATATTTTTAAGGCCAGATTTTAGAAGTGCTCAGCACCCAGCAGCTCCTGTTGAGAACAATGGCGAATTCCCCACTACTTCTGCCCCACTGATAGCAATGGGAGCTGTTGGGAGCTGTTGCATTTTGAAAATCTGGTTCTAAGTCGCTTTCCAAGAGTACTAAAGCTCTAGGGATAAGCGTCAGTGGAGGCAGGGACTGGATGAAGGGTGACTTCCACCAAAGGCAGAGAAATGTCCTCCGTGCACCCACTGCGCACCCATGTGACCCCTGTGCATGACCATCTTTACCTTCATCCTTCTGGCTCCTTCAGTGTGTGACTTTCTCTTGAATAGCTATAAATATTTCACTTCCTCTACTTGCTGCTTTTGTTTTCCCTTCTCTTCCTTTCCTGTTCTTTCACCCCATCTTTCCATCCTTTCTGTTGCATGTCTAGTATCTCCCTTTGTCCATTTTTGTTTCCTTCCTTCTCCTTCATTGCATTTTCTCCCTTCTTTCTGCCATGGCCTTTCAGTCACTCCCCTCTCCTCTTGACCTCTCCTTGCTGTTATTGCTCACTCCCCCTACTCCCATCATTTACAAAGCCCAACAAAATATGATTATAGAGAAGCTTTCTTTTTGGTAACCGATGACCAGGAGTTTAACAATATATCTTTTCTGGACTGCCTATATTGATAGCAATCTGGGGCAGCATCATTGCATTAGATACAGTGCCTGCACTGATGATTTCTATGCAACGTCTAACCTTACTGTGATGCAAATAGCTTGTGCCTTTAATATCAATAGCTATGTCCCATGGAAATGCTGGGAACATACACAGAGGGAACAGTTAATTGGATTCATGAGGTTTAGAAAAAAAAGTTTTCCTATTTAAAGTGTTGGTATTTTCCTTCTGCTGTATCAGAGCCAGATGTCAGATGAGTCTGGCTGGAACCATACAGTATGTGCTGGTGGGGTCAAATCTTTATCTTGCTTACAATTTCTGAAGACCCATTAAGCATCATTACCTCTTGCTGGCCTGTTGGAAGGAGGGGCTTAGACAACTCTTGTGATTTTTATCACAAATCTCGGAGTATTTGGTTAAAGCCCCAGCTCCTGGAGGCAGGTGACTAAATGAGAATCTCACTTTTATTTAAAAATAATATTAGCTTCTGGTCCCTAGGTCTGTGAAGAAAAGCTTGGAAGCACGACCCCTAAAAGGTCAGGATATGTCTACACAGTAGTTAGAGGTGTAACTTGCACCTCAGCTTGAGAAAATATACCAGTGATAGCTCGATCAGAGGTAGGGTGCCAAAAATAGGACTGTAGCCATGGAGGGTGTGAGCGGCAGGAGGGGATAGCCATCCCGAGTATGATCCTATCTGAGATCTTAGGTACATATTCAGGTCAGCTAGTCCTTCCTGCTGCTGGTGCTGATGTGGCCACGCTCCTATTTATAGCACACTAGCTCAGTCAGAGCTAGCATGGGTATGTCTGAGCTGGAAATTACACCTGCAGCTATAGTGTAGACATACCCTCAACACCAACAGGCAAATAACAAAGAGCCCGACCTATATTATTTTTAAAAGTCTCATGATTTTTAAGCCGGTCTTTTGATTTTTGGGGGCTCATGATTTTCACATGCTTTGGGTAAGTGATATTGTTACCATTTGAAGAGGTCTTCTGAATTCATTACCTAGTACTTATGCTCTTAACTGAGTGCAAGAAAAGTTTCAAGCAAGGGAAAAGGGTCAAACTGTAGACTCAAAAGAGAGGGCAGAACGTCCTGTACACAGCATGGAAAATAAGCAGAGAAATCATGGGGCCACCCAGTTCTCCCACTATCCTTGAGTGCCATGTGGCTTGTTTGGTTTATATTCTGCAAAAGCAAACCTAAAATGGCCTAGGATAGTAACCAGCCCTGGAAACACACAACCTCATCAGTGATGGAGAAGAAGTACATACCCATTCCTTCAGCCCCAGCCAAAAAGCCATGTGGAGTCCAGTAAGACCCGTAACCCAGTCACAGCTCCCCATTACCTGGCATAGGTGCTGGCACACAGACATACGCTGTGGGGAGGTTATGCAAGGGGAATATCAGTGAAGGAAATCAGACAACACAGTAGCATGAAGAAAGGTCCAATAGCAGAGCAGCTGATGTAGGGCAGTCCCCAGAACAATACACAGAGATTTTGTGCCATGTATCATGCACAGGTAGTGTAGTTATAGAAATGAGCTTGTTCAGTCACTTCCTTCTGTAGACCTCTGGCTGCAGGGTACCTGCATCTATGGATGTTGTTTATAATAGTACATTCGGGGCCTTTGCAGTTAAATATCTTTTTCTTCATTTGGTTGTGGAAACAACAACAAAAAACCCAAAACTTAAGGTGATACAATACTATTGAAGTCAATGGGAATTTTGCCATTGACTTCAGTAAGGCCAGGATTTCACTGTGGTTTCTTAAAAATATGTATTATGTATTTGTATTGCAATAATGCCTGCAGGCCTTAAGCATGTATAAGCTTCCTCCCACCCCCCCATGCTAGACACTGTAGCCGCATATAAGAAAATGACTGTTTTTGCCTTGAAGAGTTTATATGGGGAGATTTACAAAGGTACAAAGGGTTGGTGCCATTCTCTTGCAGTCTAAGTAAAGAGTCTAAATAACATACAGAGTGAAACAAGAGACAATTGTAAGGGAAGGGGAGAGGGCTATAAATATGGCCTTCGTTCTGTGAAGATTTACTTCTGTGCTTAACTTCACACACACTGACTTCAATGGGGACTGCTCATGGTACGTACAATTAAGCACATCCATATGTCTTTGTAGCATCAGGGCTTAAGACTTAAGCATAAAAGAAAGAGTAGCAACATTGACTAAATGTATATGTAAGATCAGTAATGACAGAGAGCGCTATTTGCGGGGCGGGGGAGAGTCTGAGCAGTTGAGGGAAGGAGAAGAAGCTGAGCTGAAGCCCATCAGCAAATCACAAATAAAAGTAACAAAGAATAAAAAACAGTCCCGGGAGAGAGATGACCGGGAATTAAAACACACCAAACTGAAATGCCGCTACCTAATTTTGCATATATCTTCTAACTCTTGAAAAAATCAAGTCCTGCTGACACAGGTGATGACTCTGAAGAATAAGTGTGGTTGGTTTGACATTGTGAGGTAGTTGTGTTAAGTGACACTGTCATTTTGATGCAATTTGTTCCTGTTAGTGTGTGGCAATTCTCTGGGAGCCAAAGAAAAGGCATGCCCCACAGCAATATGAATCCTATAGTGGCCTTATGCATTCAAAAGTTCTGCATCCACTGCTTATCATCCCATAGCTGCATAACGATGCGGTCCCACCAGTTAGTGCTTGTTTCCTGGGACCAGAAGCAGCACTCTACCGTGTCAAGGTGATGCGTGACTGTCACCAGCAACAGCTCCGCTCTATGTCTTCCAGCAGGGCTGCTTGCGTGGCATCACAATGTTCCGCGAGACAGCTCCTGTATTGGCTGTCTAAATACTAAGGGGTGAGGTGTTTGTAATGCTCACAACAACAGTGTACAGCTGAGCGGGATCCATGCTTACCATGGTATGGCATCTGCGTGGGTAACCCAGGCTTACGAAAAAAGGCTTGGTTTGTTTGCTGTTGATTTCAGGGAGGGAGTGAGGGAGGTAAGTGCATCATGGGAGACTAATGCCATGTTCCTATAAGCACCCACTCCAATGTTTTGGTCCCATAAGGCATTGCAAGCCCCACCCAAAATTCCACTCGTCTGCGTTCACTGTGGGATAGCTACCCACCGTGCAGCGCTGCATGCCTTGATGCAAACCCTGCTAGTGAGGATGTGCTCTGCCGACACAATGAGCATAGTGTGGACACTCCAGATCGACTTGCTTGAATCAGAGGCTCAGTGTCGACTTACATAAAGTCAACCTAAATGTGTAGTGTTTCACATTTTAGGAGATTTAACATATCTTGTTCACTTGCAGTTCTCATGTTATCCCTATCTTGTGTCTTTTGTAAGCCAACCTTGCTAATAGTGGCTTTGTGGTATGAACTAATAGGGAATAGAGTGAGTCCTCAAATTGATTTTCTGATCTGCAGTGTGCAAGATCTTGGGTGTGTACATTCTTTGATTATACCACATTGCTCCCTTCATTATTACTTTACTTTAGTTGGGTCAAGCATATAAAAGGAAGGGTAATCACCTTTCTGTATACTATAAAATCCCTCCTGGCCAGAGGCAAAACCCATTCACCTGTAAATGGTTAAGAAGCTAAGATAACCTCTCTGGCATCTGATCCAAAATGACCAATGAGGGGACAAGATACTTTCAAATCGGGGTGGGGGGCAAAGGGTTCTGTCTGTCTGTGTGATGCTTTTGCTGGGAACAGATCAGAAATGCAAGCCTTCCAACTCCTGTTAAGTTAGTAAGTAATCTAGCTAGAAAATGCATTAGATTTTGTTTTGTTTAATGGCTGGTAAAGTAAGCTGTGCTGGAGGGAATGTGTACTCCTGTTTATGTGTCTTTTTGTAACTTATGGTTTTGCCTAGAGGGATTCTCTATGTTTTGAATCTGATTACCCTGTAAGGTATTTACCATCCTGATTTTACAGAGGTAATTCTTTTACCTTTTCTTTAATTAAAATTCTTCTTTTAAGAACCTGATTGATTTTTCATTGTTCTTAAGATCCAAGGGTTTGGGTCTGTGTTCGCCTGTACCAATTGGTGAGGATTATTATCCAGCCTTCCCCAGGAGAGGAGGTGTAGAGCTTGGGGGGATATTTTGGGGGAAGACGTTTCCAAGTGGTCTCTTTCCCTGTTCTTTGTTTAAAACGCTTGGTGGTGACAGCATACGATTCAAGGACAAGGCAAAATTTGTACCTTGGGGAGGTTTTTAACCTAAGCTGGTAAGAATAAGCTTATGGGGTCTTTCATGCAGGTCCCCACATCTGTACCCTAGAGTTCAGAGTGGGGAAGGAACCTTGACACATGTATTTTTTAGCAGCCACTGATTTGTAAGTAAAAAGTTAGTGGAAAGTCTGTGAGAATGGAGAGGTGTGGATCTCTAAAGATTCATTTCTTTGAATTCTTATTTTTTACTTTGTCTGTTCAATACGTATTACATTAGACTGTCTGTTGTGATGCATTTTAAATGTATGGCTGGCTAGGAATGCAAAATTATACCATTCTACCCAACACACAAGAAGATGTAGTTCAATGAGAAGTTTTAACACACTCCTGGTGCCATGTCAATTGGGAAGGAAAGGTCATATATTATACCTTTGTGGTGCATCAGTAATGAATGGCGGTACCAGAAATGTAAAGTAAAGGTTATGAATTTGTATTTGTCGACATAGCTGTCTCCAGAACTCTATCATTAATTAGAGAAATATTCCACTACAAATTATGAAAATTAGCAGGAGACTGATTTCAGTTACTCTCATTTGCTCTCATTAACACTTTAGCATAATGCACACTGTAGTCAAATAAAAAATGCAACCTTTATTTGTGTCTTTTGAGAGTGCCTCAAAAAAGCGCCTTGATTTATACTCTACTTTTTAGTCTAATTAAAACGGATGATTAAAACATACAAGTCCCATAAGATGACTCTGCTAAAGTGATTTTTTTAAATAAACCAAATAATGTTAAATGTTCAGGGTTATACAGTCTAAATAAAGAATGGTATCACTGTAACTCATTACACTGTGAATTCAAACTCCAGTAATTAGCACCAACGCCCCAGCTGGTGGTGAATATTTCTTTATTGAAGAACATTGCACAAACTTGCTAAAAAGACCCAAACGAGTATTAATGTTCAGCAAGTCATGACCTTAGGCCTTGATCCTGCAGTATTGGAAAATTGATTGGCTTATATTTTCTCAGATGCAACCTGTGGTGCAAAATAATTGAACAAAAATGTTGTTCTGGTATTTCTCCTGCTTCTCCTGTGTTATTCATATTCATGCTTTTGCTAGGGCTGTTTTAAAATGTATTCTTGCTTTTGTTGCTTTTTGCTCTAAATAGTGTTTCTATGTGTGTACTGTTCAGTGCTTCTACCAAAGGTATGGAGATGTTCATGCTATCACAGTGCAGGATCAGCTGTATGATTTGCTTTGCAGACTCAGGAGGGCTCCACCTTGCAGGGTGCCTCCTGCTGAGCTGAGATCCTGGCAGTTGCAAGGGAGATCTGCACATCAAGGAAACACACTGTATGCAGATCTTACCCCTTTTCCACAACACTGCTTTCACTCCATGGACTGTATGGTGAGCTCTCCAGGGAGCTAGAAGTAAAACTGGGTGAATGTTTTGAGCCTAAACATTTTTTAGGGGGGAGAATGCAGATTCAGTGACCCTGAAACATTTTGCAAATTTTTGTTGCTTCTGCCAAACTGCTCTTGTGAACAAGCAAACAAAATATTGTAATTTAAAAAAAAAATTAGACGTTTGACTTTTTAAAAAGAAGATTTCCTTTGGTTTTATGGGACGGGGAACACTCAATCTAAACAAACTGTGGTCATCCTGAAATGAAATGTGTTTGAATTAAAAAAACCCTCTGGTTTTGGGTCAACCTGAAATTAATTGGTTTTCCAATTTTTCAGAATTGCCAGTGATCGGAAAAATCATTTATTTGCACAGCTCTTTTTCTGAGTCTGTGAGGATAAGTAGGCAGGTCAGGAAGGAATGGATGCATGTCCCTCCCAGCTGGTCCCATGAAATTCAAGGCAAAAATGGATTACATCCTCTATTATATTCCCATAACTCACTCTCTCTCTGTGGTGTGGAACCCATTTTTCAGAGCGGGTCATGGGGCATAGGAGTCAGTCTGTTAGAGGCTGCAGTGGGGGGCAAAGCCAGTGCATTCAGATAACCCAAGCAAGCTGCAGATCCCCCAAGGATTTGCGTGTTTGACGGCTGGTTCTTGACAGAATGATTCAAGAGGAGAGTCTGCAAAGAGAATAAAGCTTGCAGAGATTTCCTACCTCATCCTGTGTGTGTGTGCGTTCCGCCCCATAGCACCTCGCAGGAGCTTGCAAGACGGAGCCTTCAATCACGTGAATGCAGCCTGTCTTGTTCCAGTATAATGCAATATGCCCCTGTGTGAGCTCTCCTGTTTTTATGTGGCACTGTAGCATTACTCTAGATTAAGGGTTGTGTTCTGCTGTCGTATTAATCGTGCTTAAGTTGGGTTTGAGTTCATATTATATTTTTGGTGAGCGATTTGGACAAGACACACAATGTGGTTTATATTCAAGATAGATCACCCTGTGAGATGCGGTGGAAGACCCTTTGCCATGTGCTGAGTTCCTTCCTGGCCCATTGGCTTATATGGGAGCTAAGTCTATGTACTGTTTCTGGTCACGTTACCTGTACATGACCAGGAGGTAGAGTGTGTCCTTTGGGAAGGGGGCAGAAATGAGCTGAAAAGGATACTACTAATGGCCAAGATGAGTAGCCAAACCTCTGTCTTATAACAAAACAGTTAACAGTGCAAATGCTGAAATGTGTGCTGCAAGGTGTTAGAGGACTCGGTGTCCAAAATATTTCCAGTGGCTGGTCCCCTGAGCTTCACTCCCCCCAAAAAACTACACAGCTAGTTTCCTGGGAAGGACCTTGAGGTTTGTACTCCCTCTGAGAGACTCACAGGATTTCAGTCTCTTTCACTTGCGGAAGATGACAGTCTAGGTCTGGCAGCCCAAGTCTGCTCTCATTTATGGGGTGCAACTCCCATAGACTTCAAAACCTGGACGTGTAGCAGGGGAGATTTGCTGAGGGACTGGTTTAAAGCTTGTAATGTCACTATTAAATATCAGGTGCTATCATTTGATGTGATTGTGTAAGAATATTGAGCACGTTGTAAAATACTAGTGGTAAAATATTTTCATAGAGACATCAACTGCCTTTTTTCACGTCTTTCTACCTTGCAAAGTAGGTTTTAATCCAGTGTGCTTAAATTCCAGAAATGACAGAAACAGATATCAAGGTAAACTGAATGTTTAATTTTGCTTGTTTTGAAATCAGTGTTCTTGAAATAAATGTTGTGTCACTCTATTTTACATCTGAAATAAAATAATGCCTCATAAATGTGTCTACAGTGTATGTATCCATTTGTCTTAGCTACTCACTGTTCTTGCAGAGAAAATCTTATTGATTCTGCTTAGATTTCCACTATGAATTGTAGCTTAACTATGCTTTTTTGCATGAGATGTCAGATTGGCACACAGGTCTAGACGAGGGTGGTCAAGCGAGTAAAAAAATTAATCATGATTTATTGCACGATCAAAAAAATTTAATCATGATTAGTCGCATGATTAATTGCACTGTTAAAGCATTATAGAACACCATTTATTTAAATATTTTTGGATGTTTTCTACATTTTCAAATATATTGATTTCAATTACAACACAGACCACAAAGTGTACAGTGCTCACTTTATTTTTGATTACAAATATTTGTGCTATAAAAAACAAAAGAAATAGTATTTTTCAGTTCACCTAATACAAGTACTTAATACTTTCTTTTTATCATGATAGTTGAACTTACAAATGTAGAATTATGTACAAAAAATAACTGCGTTCAAAAACAAAACAATGTAAAACTTTAGCGCCTACAAGTCCATTCAGTCCTACTTCTTGTTCAGTCAGTCAGTCAGTCAGTCAAGTTTGTTTACATTTGCAGGAGAAAATGCTGCCCACTTCTTGCTTCCAGTGTCACCTGAAAGTGGGAACGGGCGTTCACATGGCACTTCTGTAGCCGGTGTTGCAAGATATTTACATGCCAGATGTGTTTATGATTCATATGTCCCTTCATGCTTCAGTCACCATTATAGAGGACATGTGTCCATGCTAATATGGGGTTCTTCTCGATAAAGATCGAAAGCAGTGCAGACCAATGCATGTTCACTTTCATCACCTGAATCAGATGCTACCAGCAGAAAGCTGATTTTCATTTTTGGTGGTTCAGGTTCTGTAGTTTCCACATAAGAGTGTTGCTCTTTTAAGACTTCTGAAAGTATGCTCCCTACCTCATCTCTCTCAGACTTTGGAAGGCACTTCAAATTCTTAAACCTTGGGTTGACTGTTGTAGCTATCTTTAGACAACTCACATTGGTACCTTCTTTGCATTTTGTCAAATCTGCAGTGAAAGTGTTCTTAAAATGAACGACGTGTGCTGGGTCATCATCCAAGACTGCTATAATATGAAATATATGTCAGAATGTGGTAAAACAGAGCAGGAGATATACAGTTCCCCCCACAAGGAGTTCAGTCACAAATTTAATTAACATATTATTTTTTTAATGAGCATCATCAGCATGGAATCATGTCCTCTGGAATGGTGGCCGAAGCATGAAGGAAGCATGCCTCTGGAATGGTGGCCGAAGCATGAAGGGACATACAAATGTTTAGCATTTCTGGCACGTAAATACCTTGCAATGCTGGCTACAAAAGTGCCTTGTACATCTGTTCTCACTTTCAGGTGACATTGTAAATAAGAAGTAGGCAGCATTATCTCCCGTAAATGTAAACAAACTTGTTTGTCTTGGTGATTGGCTGAACAAGAAGTAGGACTGAGTGGACTTGTAGGGTCGAAAGTTTTACATTGTTTTGTTTTTGAGTGCAGTTATGTAACAAAAAAAATCTACATTGTAAGTTGCACTTTCACAAAGACATTGCAGTGCGGTACTTGTATGAGGTGAATTGAAAAATACTGTTTCTTTTGTTTATCATTTTTGCAGTACAAATATTTATAATAAAAATAATATAAACTGAGCACTGCACACTTTGTATTCTGTGTTGTAACTGAAATCAATATATTTGAAAATGTAGAAAAATATGCAAAATATTTAATAAATTTCAATTGGTATTTGATTGTTTAACAGTGCGATTAAAACTGCAATACATTTTTTAATCGCAATTAAATATTTTGAGTTAATCGCATTAGTTAACTGCGATTAATTGACTGCCCTAGTCTAGACTGAATTGTTCTGTAAGTTTAGATACTGAGGCACACTTTGAATGAGTGTAAATAGTGGCTGAGACCCATTGTGCATCTGGCCCATTAATGGAAAGTCGGGAGAATTGGAAAATATACTCTTCAAATATACAATTTCTTTGGGCCTCACGGTGGTGAAAAATGAATTGTCCATATCATTTTGGTGCTTTGCCACATGCTGAGCGTGGTTGTTGGTTACCTGGAACCCTTTTCACTGGCAAAAGAATGTTGTGGAGCTAGAGAAAAGCCAGAATGAGACACATTTCACACAGCTTTCTGGTGTCTTTTCTCTCTATTTAGAGTATTTGGTCCAGTTATCCACAGATTGCAGTACTGGGCTAAACCCTCCACTGGGGTAAATCCATTTTGGAGCTATGCCAGTTAGCACTAGCTGAGGTTCTGGCCTGCTGTATATTCTAAGAATTGTGCATACAGTGGGCATGTAGCAGTGTCCAATTTTCTGTCTGTCTGCTTCCGTTGTTCTAATTTATGCCGGAAACGAGCCTTGTCAGCAGGTGAGCCTCTGCATTGCTTCCTCGTCTTAAAGATTCATACACAGAAGAAAGATGCCTGTTCGGACACCTGTCTCTAATCTAGCAATTTAGGACCCCAGTCAGCTTCATAGAAGTCAGTGGAAAGACTCCCATTGACTGCAGTGGGAATTTGGATCAGGCGCTTCTAAGTGCTCTCGTCACCATGGTATCCGAGCGCCTTGTTGTCTTCTAGAAAGCCCTAATTATGTGATATGTCACTTTGGGCCATGACTGTTTGTGCTTGTATCCACTGGGGAATGTCCTTCCATGGAAAGGATGATCCAATGATTAGGGTGCTAGTCTTGGACCTCAGACACAGATTCAGTTCCCTGATCGGTTGTGTAGTGGAGATGCATCCTCCGTAGATGGAGGGTCTTTTGTTTCCATTGATGTAATTAATCCAGCTCTCTGAGATGCAGTGACTAGATCGATTGAGGAATTTTTCTGCCTATCTAGATGTGAGTACTGTTGAGAAGGGGGGTTATGTCGATCTAAAGGCTTTGTGAAAAAAATGTTTTTCACAGCCCTGAGTGATGTAGCTAGGCTGACCTAAATTTTAGGTGTAGACCAGACCTTAGTTTCTCTGTACTGAAACTACTCATCTGTAAATGGGGATAATGCAAAAAAAGCAAACGTCATTCTGGGATGTATAAGCAGGAGTTGTAAGCAAGACACGAGAAATAATTTTTCTGCTCTACTCTGCGCTGATAGGCCTCAGCTGGAATATTGTGTCCAGTTCTGGGCGCCACATTTCAGGAAAGATTGGGACAAATTGGGGAAAGTCCAGAGAAGAACAACAAAAATGATTGAAGGTCTAGAAAACATGATCTGTGAAAGAATGAAAAAAATGGGTTTGTTTAGAAGATTGAGAGGGGACGTGATAACAGTTTTCAAGTTGATAAAATGTTGTTACAAGGAGGAGGGAGAAAAAATTGTTCCCTTTAACCTCTGAGGATAGAACAAGGAGCAATGGTCTTAAATTGCAGCATGGGTGGTTTGGACATTAAGAAAAACTTCCTAACTGTCAGGAAGCACTGGTTAAGCACTGGACTAAATTGCCTAGGGAGGTTGTGGAATCTCCGTCATTGGAGGTTTTTAAGAGCAGGTTAGACAAACCCTTGTCAGGGATGGTCTAGAATAAAACTTAGTCCTGGCAGTAGTGCAGAGGACTGGACTAGATGACCTCTCAAGGTCCCTTCCAGTCCTACAGTTCTATGATTCTGTCTCACAAGGATGTGTATTAAAAATTATGAGGTGCTCACTTACTGGCAATACTCGGGTACTGGGAGCCATATAGGATATATAGAGTTAATTTTAAAATACGTGTAAGATACCATTTATTCCCATAATAATTTTAATGGGTGTTTTTTGGACTGTATTAGTGCAGCATTCCTAGGTATGGAGGTAAATATCAGATGACATATGACCAATTTTTTTCTTTCCTGAGGAAGGCTAATGATTTCCATATGCATCTTTAATTTTTCTTTCACTGTTACTGAACATGGCAGGCGGATAATTTAGTAGTTTTGCTTCCTTATTGGAGGAAGTCTCTAGTTTAGAAAAATTAGGTCTGTTTTTACATCTCATTCTCATAATAAAAGGAATGTGAAAGGAGTTCCACTAAGTTAATGAAAAAGAGTTTTATTATAATAGCTACTACAGGTGAATTTTAAAATTTATTTTTTTAATGAAGGCATGGAAGGCATGGGTAATATTAACTGTGTGTTTATATCTCCTTTTTAAATGAAGAATACATCTGCTGGTGTCATTTGTGTTAATGTATTTAGTAAATAATTTGAAAAGCGAAGAGCTTCAGGAAGGGGGCATGGAATTAATAAGCAGAGAGGCAAAATAATACATTTAAATTGCATGGTTCCAGTGAAAGATCGTAATTGTCTTTTAAATGTACAGAGCTCATGGACCCTGCAACAAGTGTTTAATCTTCCAAACGGTCATAAATTCATTGTGCGGGGAGCTGAAAAGGAAAGGGGCTCTCCAAAAATAGCTAGTGGTTTGGGTAAGCTCCGCAAGTTTGCATTCAAGGGGTTTCTTTCACGTGCGTTCTATTGTGAGGGGCAGAATGTGTCCTTTCTGTTCCATCACTTACTGCCTAAATCTGTGTTCGTGCCTTGAGCCACATTTCTTACAGCTTTCTCTGTGTCCTCCTGCTGACTCCCTAGCTCTCCCCAGTCCATCCATTACATTGTAGTCCCACTGATTACAGCACTTGCCCACTCCCATGAATCCCTTCACTGACTTTCCTGTCTCTTTCTGCATCACGTTCAAGCTGGGCAACTGCACCGTCATAGCTATTCGAGAGACAAGGTGGGTGAGGTAATAACTTTATTGGACCCATGTCTCTTGGGGGGAGAGACTAGCTTTTTTGCTACACAGAGCTTTTCTTCGGGTCCGGGAAATGTGATCTAATGTAGCCAGTCCAATACAAGATGCTACCTCGCCCACCTTGTTTCTCTAATATCCTGGGACCAACACGGGTACAACAACACTGCAAACCTTCATAGCCGTGCTGTTTCTCCTAATGTATATCTCAGTCAGTCCTTTCTCCTTACTTTCCCCTCTGTCTTTCCCCCCATTCATGGCTTCACACCTTTTTCCATGCTGCATTCTGCATTCAGAGGCACCTCCTCCTTAAAACCTTTTTCTTCTGCAGCGCCTCACTCGCCTGAACTTGTCCGCAGTGTGGATGCACACCTTCTCACGCCTGACTATTGTTCTCTGTTTTGGTCAGTGTCAAATATTAAGGTCATCTTCTTTGCTTGATAAGGTGCCAAGTACATTTCTGGCCCTACAGACATTAATGATAATAACAGGGAGAGCAAAATAGCAGAGTGGATCTGGGAGGAAAAATTGTGCTTGAAGGGTTGAGAGTTTATAACTGTTCCTTGTGAAACTTTGTCCCTTGTTACTGTTTTGACAAACTCTGTCACTTTGGGAAGGGAGATTTGAGGTCATGAAACAATTCATAAATCGCTTCTCCCCATATCCCTGCTTAAAGTGAGCCGATCCTGTTGGCTGTGCCACATTAATGTCAAAAGCATTGAGATAAATGACAGCTACTTTAATTGAGTAGGCATTTGGGCTCAATTTGAGATTCTAACGTTTTTATAGGTGCACTGAGGGGTAGCAGTGAGAAGCATGTTGAAATGTATTGGCAGTTGATATTAGCTGCTAGGAACATTAATGCAAACACAGATGTTATATCTGTAAGTCATGAAACAAAGGTAATGATGTTTCGTGTTGCAGCATGCCCATCTTGGAAGGCTACATACCAACTGTGCCCATCCATTTCTTTAGCTACTGAGAAGTTTAACAAGAGCAAGAGGATACAAGCAAATTATGATAATACCTAGCTCCTATGTAGAGCTTTTCATCAGGAGATCTCAAAGCACAGCACATAGGAGATCGTTATCCCTGTTTTACAGATGGGGAAACTGAGGCATAGAGCAGCAAGTGATTTGTGTAATGTCATCCGGCAGCTGAGCTGGAAATTTAACCCAGCCCTCCTGAGTCCCAGACTAGTGTTTTATCCACTAGGCCAGAATATCTCCTGCAATAAATCTACATGTCAAGTAGCTTTTGAATAAAGTATAAAATCTGTTTCTTAAAGTCCTTACTTGCTTGACCTATTACAATTAGCAAATGCAAGTTGTTTTTCCCCCTACTCTTCTACCCTACTCACAACTGATATAATGCATCTGAACTTTGGCCCCACCCCATTTCAAACCAAGGTGGGTCTTTCCAGTACATGAATCAGAGCTTAACTCAATGGGTGGTTTCACTCCCCTGAGTGGATTGCTGCTTTGTCATTTCTCCCCACTGTAAATAGGAGAGTCCCTAGTTCAGAGAATTCAGCAAGCCAAAAGTCAAATACTTGGCACAGCTGCTGGCCTCACTTCAAGGTAGATTCTCAGAGTCAGAGGGAATTAATATGGAGGTCACCAGTGGAGATAATAAACCAGGCATCCATTTAAAAAAATGACTTGGTTATGATACTCATAGTGTGAATGACACTAACTATGCTTTAAAGACATGGCAAAAGTGATTATCACTGTGAGGGGGGAAGTTTATCATCAGGATCATTAATAACCTGGGACTCAGGTTCTCAAATTACAATTAGCTCCTCAACAGATGTGACCTTCATGAGTTGCTCATTATTGTTGATCTCACCAGTTCACTCCCACACCGTACCTCTCTTCAGAAATAGTTCCTCTGATGGCATTGACCCCAAGGGTCCCAGTGAGAAATTACTCTTCTAACAGCCATTGTTACTTCTGCCTATAAAGTTGTAGCTCTTTCTTGTATTAAAAATGCCGTAAATTGTTAATACAGCCGTTGTAAATCCAGCTGTTCAGTCAGATCCCAATTAGCATGATGGCTGTACTGCTGGATACTCCTGGGAGAAGTTTATAACTGACTAAGCTTCTAAACAGTTGCAAACTCACTCATAATACTGAACTATAGTCTTCCCTGTTCAATTGGGTTGTACTTCTCAAGTGAGTTATCGACTGAGAGAAGAATTTAGATCATCAGGTTTTATTCATCTGAAAAAAAATCTTCACCAAACCGCCCTCCCCCCCACAACAAACCCACCACAGGTGTGTGCCAGAAGTATAATCTCCTTCACTTCTCACTCTGTCTTCTTGGGAAAGGACACCTGGTTGCAGAATGACATGGGTATCTTTGTGAATTTGGGCCTTGGTCACTCACACCCCAGTATGCTCCCTAGAGTTGGGGACACGGCTTTCCGTGGCAGCTGGTGGAGAGAGAAGAAGTCATTTGTTTCCAACTCCTCAGAGCTGCATATGAGGTGAAAGTACCAGTCCTAGTTAGCTCTCAGGGAAGCTTTACTGATGAGTCCTGCTGCTGTAGATGTCTCCAACTTGTATCCCGCTGTACTCGCTGCCTGGGATGGCTTTGGGCTGTCTTGCTGCTGTTAGTGATTTAGAAATTTTGGGAGCTCTTTGTACTTACCCAGCCAGCCCAAAGGACCGTGGGTTGGTGTAGACATTTGGAACAGCTTACTGTTTTTATTACCCCCATGATATTCCACTTAGTAAGAACTGAAGCATATGATAAGCTTTGTTTTGTTTTATATTGTGTCATATATATTTAATATAAAGAGGTTATGTTGCATTCATTATTCTTGTTCGTTAACTCTTATTTGTCACAGAAATTTAAAGGCAGAATGTAGCCAGTCTGGTTAGTAAAGGAACTGAGCATGGCCCCTCTGCTATAACAACACAATTACCCTACCTGAGAAGTAGATATGGGCAGGAAATGGTCTTAGAATCATAGGGTTTGAAGGGATATTTCAAGACTAATTTAGATTCTTATAATTAATTTGTATTGTGTTGCACCTGTGCATCTTAATTTACTATCTGATTGCTCACACTGCTTTTTACACCAATAAAAAGAGAATACCAAAATGTACATTAACCACATCTGAGAGAACTAGCAAACTAGGTTTCCTTAGTTAGTAAGAATTCAGCTTATTAGTTTGTTGTGTTAGGTGGGTAAATTTCACAACAAGCCAAATTTAGTTACTCTTCACAAATGACTGTTTTACTGGGCAGGCATTTTCATATGTATCTTGAGCTGTAGAAAGTAAGTATGTGGTTTTGCTAGTTTTAAAAACTATTATCATACTTGAAACTGAAATAATAACGGGGCAATAGGGCCATGGCTTCTTTGCTTTCTGAAGTCAACTCTTAAGTTAATCAGAGTAAAAATGGCATGTGTGATCTGAAAACCATATTTTATATATCTGGCTTCAAGTCACAAGCTGCCATTTCCTTAATTTTTAGGAGAGGTGGATATTATAATAATCCTCTTACAATAAAGCTCTTCTCATGCTTCTGTCAGTAAATTTCAAAATGTTTTACAAAGGAGGTTGGTACAATCACCCCCATTTTACAGATGGGGAAACCGAGGCACAGGAAGGTGCGATGAGCTACCCACGGTCATACACGAAGCTGAAAGTAGAATCCAGGTTTCCCAAGTCCAGTGCTCTGTCCACGAGGCCATGCTGCCTCTCTCAAGGTTGGCCAAGTGGCTAGAGTGCTAGCCTGGGAATTGGGAGACTCTGGTTCAATTCCTTGCTCTACCACAGACTTCCTGTGTGACCTTGGGCAAGTCACTTAGCATCTCTGAGTGTGAGGGCCTTGTCTGTGCAATGGGGATATTAACCATGCCCCGACTGATGCGGATGTTGTGAGGATAGTATGTTAAAGACTGCGAGTGAGGGGGACCATGCAAGTGCCATAGATAGGTGTCCTGCAGATGGAGACATTTCTGATTAGGCTGTAACTTGTTCAATACAAAGGAAATGTGGAGATTCTCTAATACAGAGCTGTGGGTTACTGGCATGAATATTCTTCATCTTCAAGGACCAGCTATTCTTCCGATCAGTTATCCCACCCAGAAGAGCTTTCAGCTGTGGAAGGTGACTGCTTCCTTCAAGTCCACAAAGGGATGTTCTAACCTAACAAGCACTGTTAGTCACTTAAACTGGGGATTTCTTGAGAGACTGCTGTAAACAATCTGCAAGAAGGTACATACCAAGTTTTGTTTGAGGCGTGAGGATACATATTCTAGGTCACTAGTTCTTGGAAAAGCCCCTTGGGAACATGATTTTATTTTTAGTATTATAGGAAACCAGTGTTAAAATGTGTTCAGGATGTTGCTAATGTCAGTAAATTTCCAATCTTCTTATCGATCTTGTCAGTGTCTTGCTCTTTCTCCATCAGTACAGCAAAATACAAACGAGTTTGACGGTTGTCCAGTGTGCAGACATCTTTCATGTTGACTCCCAGTAAACTAGCCCTGGTGCTTCCTGGACTGCAGTGACAAGTGCAGCCCATAGAGTCCTGATGTGCATTTATTGTGAGTGAAGATACTGTTTTCAATTGTCGGCATCCTACACTTGATCAAACATATTGTGAAATGCTGCGGTAGAAAACCATTATAATAATTATGAGAAAAATGTCTTGTCTTAATCTGAATATGTGGAACTGTCTCTGAGAATTCAGCTGATTCCACACGCTTTGGTACCCTCCATCCTGCACACATTGCCAGTTATAATAATCCATGGAACAACTGTCTGGGCAGCTGACTAGTTTGCAGCCTTCAGAGCCAAAATGCTCTGAATGGAATGCTGCCTGCACTGAAGTCAACATCAAAACTTCTGTGGTCTTCAGTGTGGCCAGGATTTCACTCCCTGGTTCAGATTCAGCCACTGTTATACACACTGAGATATGTATAATCCCATGGATTTCAGTGAGGTTACTTGAGGAGTCAGATGTGTAAGCAGACTAAAATCTGTTCTCCGATTTGTAAAGTTGCCTGATGAAACCAGCCGTCACAAGGAATTCAGCCCCTGACACCATTTCAACAAGTTTTTTAGCACATACCTAAGTTAAGCATGCAAGATGTCCTGCTGAATTCAGTGAGACTGTCAGTGTATTTGAAGTTAGGCGCATGCAGAGGTGCCTTGATGAATTGGGGAATCTGTGGTTATAGGATTTGTAAAGTACAATGGCATAGAAATAAAACACACTATAGCCATATTTTGCTTTCCCATGCCAGACTGTGTAAATCAGCTGTGTTCACACTGTTCCATTTGTAGGTTTGCAATTTTGTAGAATGCTGTCTTGTTCTGTGGGGCTTTTAACTGTTTGTTTGTTTTTGTTTTTCCCTTGCCTAACTAACTTTAGAGGCAGGTATTACTGTTCATAAAGCATATATTACTCAAATTCCTAAAATGTAATGATTTAGAAAGCTCTCTCAAACAATCTGAAACATTAACATCTCAGTGTAATTACAGCACTCATCATAATTTGCAGTGGGGCGGTGGTGGGGAAGAAAGACGGAACTAATTGAGGGGCCAGGTATTATTAATCCATAGATATAGATTTTTAGCTGGAGAGCTGCTTATATCATGCAAAGTATGTAAATGCCCTTACACAAAAAATATTTTCCTTTTGGCCTTATTTGTTTGCTGCTGTGGAGTCTCTGTGACCCTGTAATGTAACGTAATCTGTAGCCTGGTTCTGAAATGACACTCCAGTGGTGTTTGTAGTCCGTGACTGCTTTCATGTTACAGCACTCACATGCAGTTTCATATACCATGGTAAGAACTATATAGTGGGGGGTTTAGCTTGTGGTTGGTAAACCCATAATTGCAATGTTCTGTGGACAGAGCTCACATCATGTACAGTTAACACAACATATACATTCAATTAAAGTTTGATAAGTAAGTGCCTCCAATGCATGGGACAAAAAAGGAATCCAGCCTGAATTATTGCATGGATCCCATATGAACCTTGCTGGAGAGGAAGCAGCAAAAGCTGAGTGATTTGTATGAATAAAACCCATGCCTGAGATCATGGGGAATTTTTTTATTATCATCCAGAACCTCTGTATCTTTGTTATGGTGATTTAAAATGGCAAGAACAAAATGAAACCTTGAAATTAATTTGACTGTTAAAATGTAAAATTGCCTTGATTCTAAAATAGGGCCACGGAGCCCAATTAATTCTTTTTACACATCAGAATAACTGTTTGACAGCTGCATCTTCCTGTTGGTTATTGGATGCATTGCAATTGATGAATAGTTATTGTATAATTAGGCCTCCAGGATGATAACTAGAAACTCACTGCTTTAAGAACTGGGAGTTGAGTTTGGTGTGAATCTATGGGCTGGAGGGGGGTGTCCAGTAGCGGGGAGAAAGGGCAGGGCAGGAATCTTGTCTAGAGTGAGTCTGGTTCCCTAAAGCCACCTTCTTTTAGGCCAGAACCCCTCCCTGACCCTTGCACATGGGCTTCTAGCCAACCCTACTGCCAACAGCTGGTTCCAGGGCTAACTGATAGAATGGGGAGCAGAAGCTGGGAGTCAGGTTGGATAGTCACGGAGGGTGAACCCAGCAGGTTGTGTGAGGGCTGCAATGTAGAAGGGGAAGGAAGAAACCAGCGATAGAGGCACAGATTACACACTGTGGTTCTTGTATTGAGGAAACGGGCAGCAGAGTTGGGGCATGTTGTGGGAAGACTAGAATTACAGTGTGTGTCTTTCTTTTTCCCTTCATTGTGCCAACACTGAGAAGGACATTACGAGGTCTACTTCACAGGAGTGTTGAGAGTCTGAATAAATCAGTCTTTGAGGCACCGTGAGTTCTCTGGAAGGAAGACAAGATACACTACAAGAACAAATTCCTCACTAGTAATTATCTCTGTCAGGATACCCACTTCCCCCATTACGCTTCCACCTGGCTCCCTTGCTGTCTGTCTGTCTGTATGATAGCTGCTGCTGATGGACACTTCTTTAGGGAAGGAGGGGAGCATCTGGCAATATGCACCCACCTGGAGTCACAGCGTCTTTTGCTTCCTGGCTCTCTTGTCGGTAATGGTACACCCCACTCTGCACAGAATGGAAAGGGACCTGCAAGTGCTCAGCATATCCGGAAAGGAGGCTGCTTGTGGATGGTTGATTGAAGTGCCTAATTCTGGACACATGCATTTGAAAAAAATTGCTCCAAGGGCTACAGTGTAAGAGTGTCTTCGGCCTGTGGTCCTCGGTGTGACCTCTCTTTCTGCTGGCACCATGCAAGCCTCCTGTCTGGCCGTGCCCAGGGTTACCTTTGGTCTTAGTATTTGAGGTAAAAGGACAAATATTAAAGGAGAAATTGGGAGCAAAAGCAAATTGGGGCGGGGGGGGGACTGCAATTATTTTAAATGGTTGAAATAAGTGATTACCTGGGAAACTGGAGGTGTGTGATTTTGTGTAATCACTGGCAGTTAGTTTCTGGTCTCCTTTAGGCCCTGTGCCACCCCATCCCAACAGTGTTAGGGGAGAGGGGATTGTGTTTTTATCATTTTATATCAGTTTGAAGATCATTTGAGACCCCTTGGGGAAGATAGAGAAAGCCAGTACTCAGCGGGCTGGCTGATTTGCTGTTCATGGACAGCATTCTCAGTCCCTCTGACAATACAAGCTATTTTGACCTTCGTTGTCTAACCATTATACCCACTTTGTATCATGAATATTACATGTGTGGCAGGGAAGTTTTGTAGATTGCATCTGAGATTAAATGATTGTCCTGGTGTGTGGTACAGGCAGTGGGGGAAGGATGGGAAGCTAATGTCATTCCCTTCTTTCTTGTCCCTCATCCTAAAGGGCAAACAGAAAAAAGATGGAGCTGGTAAGCGTTCAGGCCATATCTTCACTACAGGTATAACCCTGTTTTTGTATCCAGTTTGTGACACACTTCTTTTTACAAGGTTGCAGCAAACCCCCCTGAGACGTGTCCACAGAACAGCTTTGTTTTTTCCCCCACCCTGTGTGTCACCCATTATTGTGTCCCAGCTGCTACCACAGCCATCTTTGGACGAGTGAGTTCTGGGACAGTCTGGACAGAGGTAGAGTAGCCAGGAGCTTAGCTTTCTTTCTCGTCTGCACTCTGTGTGTGGAAGTCGGCTGCTGCAGTGTTCCACTCCAATACGGAGAGTCCCAGAGCGGCCTTTTGAGTGATAGGCTATTTGCTGTGCTTGAGGATTCTGTATGTGGAGTTGCACTTTTTCATACTGCTCAGTGGAGGCTGGGTTCTCTCTCTTTCCTGTCTGTGAGTTAGAATTTACAATAAAATGAAAGGAACAAAATGCAGAATCTTTCCCACTATTGCCTCATGAGTTCCCAGCAGGTGATTTACTAACTGGGACCAACTGACTTCTTCATGGCCATGCCAATCATCTTTCTTGCAGCAGTGTTGTCTGTCTGTTGGTCACACATGCGCACACCGTTCCCTCTGACTTCTTGCTTCACTCCTAGCTGGTGTGCTGCTCACACTGGTTGGCCAGTGTTCTGAGAAGCCCCTGAAGGGAATGGAAGAGCAGCTCCTGAGCATGTGTTTTAATGGGTCACTCACTCAAAAGCGGGACCCTTAAACAGCTGGATAGAGCCCAATGATCCCATTGACATTGGCAGGAAATCTGGGCCACTTGTAAGGAATGCATTTATTTGTGCATGGGATAATTTACTCTTGTGTTTGTTCCTTCCACCCCTTTTCTTCAGTGCTTTGAGTTTCTTGTGAACATTTCCCCTTCTTATGGAGCAATTTCCTCCATGCTGACTGAATTCTCCATTGTGTGGGTGTAGGTAACTGGGAGGGAGAGATGGTAAACACTTCCACAGATTGGGACTGGCCTGCTAACCCCATAGCGTTGGGCCAAAGCAATGCCAGAAGGGGGCTATTACTAATTAAGGCAAATAGTTGACAGTGTTTTCCTCATGTGAGGGCATTCTGTTATTGCCCTTCATTAGCTAACGTTAATATTCCACACTGAGTGGTGGAGGGGAAGCAGACAGGACTGCCAGTGGAGTGACTCTCTCACAGGCAAAGCTTAGAGACATGGCCCAGGGTGGCTTCAGAGCCAGGGCAGAGTTTGCACTGAACCTTCCGAGAGGCACATCCAATGGGAAGGTGTAAAGTGTGGTGGGGGAGAGTTGTGTTTTTGTGCTGCCTGGATTGTGGATGGTTGCATGGGCCACAGTGCTGCCTGGGGTGAGTTCGAGCAGCCCTGGGGGCACTCTGAACTGTGGCAGCCCCCCATGACTGCCAGGGGCTTGTGCAGCCCAGGCTCGCTATGGGTGCACCCTTCTTGCCCTGGTCCATCTCCAGCCCTGCCCCAGCAATGTGGCCTGCAGGGAGGTGCAGGAAGTGACCGATCACTTGTGTTGTCCCTGTGCTGAAGGAATTCTTCCCTCACCTGTCGAGGGCCCTTCCGTGGCATGTGGAGGTCACAGCAGGGTCCAGGATTGAGCACGACACTCCTGCATGCAGCCTCCCCTCCCGGGTGCCTGCAGCCCAGCCAGAGCTAGCTTCTCAGTGGGCGGGTGGGTTGTGCTGCAGGTCAGCCTAGACTCTGTCGGGCCATTCACTACTTACCCTGCTGTTCC
Source organism: Caretta caretta (assembly GCF_965140235.1). Lineage (NCBI taxonomy): Eukaryota > Metazoa > Chordata > Testudines > Cheloniidae > Caretta > Caretta caretta. The sequence goes on from NC_134209.1 coordinate 15,979,011, forward strand.
CAGCCACATGGAACAATGGAGAGGGAGGGTGTGGGGGGGGGTTGGCAACCTCAGTGTCCCGCAGGCAGGGTTGGTGAAGGCCTGTGGGGCGGGGCAGGGCAGGGGAGAAAGGGGGAACAGACCGAGCAGGATCTGTTGCGGGGAGCAGGGGCTAATGTGGAAATGGAATGGGGGGCCCAGGGGCCAGTGCGACCTGTGGGAACCCTTCCTCCAGCTTTGCTCCTACCCAGAAACCACACACCCCACCCTCAGCAGTCCCTGGTGGTGGTGTGCATTATCACAAAGCCTGGCATGGACCAGGCCCCATTGTGTTAGGTGCTGTACAAACTCAGCATTCATCTAGCTCCCCTCCTCTGGCTACCTATGTGATCCCCCACCCCCATCTGTTCTGAGAGGTGTGGAAGGAAGGCAGGCCTGCCTCCCCTTACCCAGGCCAGCCCTGGGAGGGAAAGGCGGTGTCAGTCCAACACCTCCCACCAGCACCACACCTGCATGGCTATCTCAAAACTGATATGTGGATTGTTGGCAAATCATCTCCTTTGCATCATCTGTCACCCGTGGGGCTGGGGGACACTCGGCAACCGTGTGACACAGGAGACGCGAGCAGGCGTCTCTCGGCTGCAGAGCTGGAGGCTATGCTACAGCTGAGTCAGTCCCAGCATGTAACATCGTTTAAAAATAAGTTTGAGGTCGGTGGGAGGGGAATTAAAGAAGTAGAAAGCCTTAGTGTGGTCGGGGAACGGGTGTGGAGGTGAGAACTTGGCAGTATATCAGGAGTGGGAAAGAGGAAAAAGAAATTAAGTGGGATATTTGCTGCCAGACAGAGAGGATGTATCAAGTAGAATGCTGTGCCGAGTCCAAAACTATTCAACATGTTCACTAATGACTGGGATGATGAACTGGAGAGTGTGCTTGTAAAACGTGCAGATGATATCAAGCTGGTGTGTGTGTGTGAGCACTTTGGAGACCAGGATTAGATTTCAAAATGATCTAAATAAATTGGACAATTGGTCTGATATAAAAAAATGAAATTCAATAATGACAAATGCAAAGTATTGTACTTAGGAAGGAAAAATCAAATGCATAAACAAAAAATGCAGACTAGGTGGCTAGGCAGTAGTATTGCAGGAAAGGTGATGTCGTGGTGGGAGTCTGCTATAGACCACTGGACCAGGGGGATGAGGTGGACGAGGCTTTCTTCCAGCAACTCACAGAAGTTACTAGATCGCAGGCCCTGGTTCTCATGGGAGACTTCAATCACCCTGATATCTGCTGGGAGAGCAATACAGCGGTGCACAGATAATCCAGGAAGTTTTTGGAAAGTGTTGAGGACAATTTCCTGGTGCAAGTGCTGGAGAAACCAACGAGGGGAAGAGCTCTTCTTGACCTGCTGCTCACAAATCGGGAAGAATTAGTAGGGGAAGCTAAAGTGGATGGGAACCTGGGAGGCAGTGACCATGAGATGGTCGAGTTCAGGATCCTGATACAGGGAAGAAAGGAGAGCAGCAGAATACGGACCCTGGACTTCAGAAAAGCAGAGTTTGACTCCCTCAGGGAACTGATGGGCAAGATCCCCTGGGAGAATAACATGAAGGGGAAAGGAGTCCAGGAGAGCTTGCTGTATTTTAAAGAATCCTTATTGAGGTTACAGGGACAAACCATCCCAATGTGTAGAATGAACAGTAAATATGGCAGGCAACCAGCTTGCCTTAACAGTGAAATCCTTGCTGATCTTAAACACAAAAAAGAAGCTTACAAGAAGTGGAAGATTGGACAAATGACCAGGGAGGAGTATAAAAATATTGCTTGGGTATGCAGGAGGGAAACAGAAGGCTAAATCACACCTGGAGTTGCAGCTAGCAAGAGATGTTAAGAGTAACAAGAAGGGTTTCTTCGGGTATGTTAGCAACAAGAAGAAAGTCAAGGAAAGTGTGGGCCCCTTACTGAATGAGGGAGGCAACCTAGTGACAGAGGATGTGGAAAAAGCTAATGTACTCAGTGCTTTTTTTGCTTCTATCTTCACGAACAAGGTCAGCTCCCAGACTACTGCACTGGGCAGCACAGCATGGGGAGGAGGTGACCAGCCCTCTGTGGAGAAAGAGGTGCTTCAAAACGATTTAGAAAAGCTGGACGAACACAAGTCCATGGGGCCGGATGCGCTGCATCAAAGAGTGCTAAAGGAGTTGGTGGATGTGATTGCAGAGCCATTGGCCATTATCTTTGAAAACTCATGGCGATCGGGGCAAGTCCCGGACACCTGGAAAAAGGCTAATGTAGTGTCCATCTTTAAAAAGGGAAGAAGGAGGATCCTGGGAACTACAGGCCGGTCAGCCTCACCTCTGTCCCTGGAAAAATCATGGAGCAGGTCCTCAAGGAATCAATTCTGAAGCACTTAGGGGAGAGGAAAGTGATCAGGAACAGTCAGCATGGATTCACCAAGGGCAAGTCATGCCTGACTAATCTAATTGCCTTCTATGATGAGATAACTGGCTCTGTGGATGAGGGGAAAGCAGTGGACGTGTTGTTCCTTGACTTTAGCAAAGCTTTTGACACGGTCTCCCACAGTATTCTTGCCAGCAAGTTAAAGAAGTATGGGCTTGATGAATGGATGATAAGGTGGATAGAAAGTTGGTTAGATTGTCGGGTACTCAACGGGTAGTGATCAATGGCTCCATGTCTAGATGGCAGCCGATATCAAGTGGAGTGCCCCAAGGGTCAGTCCTCGGGCCGGTTTTATTCAATATCTTCATAAATGATCTGGAGGATGGTGTGGAGTGCACCCTCAGTAAGTTTGCAGATGACACTAAACTAGGAGGAGAGGTAGATACACTGGAGGGTAGGGATAGGATACAGAGGGCTCTAGACAAATAAGAGGATTGGGCCAAAAGAAATCTGATGAGGTTCAACAAGGACAGGTGCAGAGTCCTGCACTTAGGACGGAAGAATCCCATGCACCGCTACAGACTAGTGACCAAATGGCTAGGCAGCAATTCTACAGAAAAGGACCTAGGGGTGACAGTGGACAAGAAGCTGGATATGAGTCAACAGTGTGCTCTTGTTGCCAAGAAGGCCAATGGCATTTTAGGATGTGTATGTAGGGGCATTCCCAGCAGATCGAGGGACGTGATCATTCCCCTCTATTTGACATCGGTGAGGCCTCATCTGGAGTACTGTGTCCAGTTTTGGGCCCCACACTACAAGAAGGATGTGGAAAAATTGGAGAGAGTCCAGCGGAGGGCAACAAAAATGATTAGGGGCCTGGAACACATGACTTATGAGGAGAGGCTGAGGGAGCTGGGATTGTTTAGTCTGCGGAAGAGAAGAATGAGGGGGAATTTGATAGCTGCTTTCAACTACTTGAAAGGGGGTTCCAAAGAGGATGGCTCTAGATTGTTCTCAGTGGTAGCTGATGACAGAACAAGGAATAATGGTCTCAAGTTGCAGTGGGAGAGGTTTAGGTTGGATATTAGGAAAATCTTTTTCACTAGGATGGTGGTGAAGCACTGGAATGTGTTACCTAGGGAGGTGGTGGAATCTCCTTCCTTAGAAGTTTTTAAGGTCAGGCTTAACAAAGCCCTATCTGGGATGATTTAGTTGGGGATTGGTCCTGCTTTGAGCAGGGGGTTGGACTAGATGACCTCCTGAGGTTGGAGGTCCCTTCCAACCCTGATATTCTATGATTCTTTGATTCTATGAAAGGATCTGTGGGTTATAATGGGTCACAAATTGAATCAGTCAGAAATGTGATTCAGTTGTGAGAAAGGCAAATGTCATTCTGGGATGTATTAACAGGAGTGTCACATGTAAGAGATAGGAGGTATTTGTCCCACTGTTCTTGGCCCTGGTGAGGCTTCAGCTGGAGTACTGTGTTCAGTTTTGGGTGCCACACTTTTAGAAAGATGTGAGCAAATTGGAGAGAGTCCAGAGGAGATCAGTAAAAATGATTATATATTTAGAAAACCTGACCTGTGAGAAAAAGTTGAAAGAATTTGAGTGTGTTTAGTCAAGAGAAGAGAAGGTCGAGGGGGGACATGTTAATTGCCTTCAAATATGTTAAAGGCTGTTACAAAGCAGACAGTGATCAATTGTTCTCCATGTCCACTGAAGGTAGGACAAGCAGTAATTGGCTTCGTTCACAGCAAGGGAGATTCAGGTTAGATTGTAGGAAAAAAACTTTCTAACTATAAGGGTAGTTCAGCACTGGAGCAGAATACCTCGAAGGGTTGTGGAATCCCCCTTACTGGAAATTTTTAACAGCAGGTTAGATAACCTCCTGTCAGGAATGGTCTGGATCTGCTTAATCTTGCCTCAGAGCAGGGGGGTCGACAAGACGACCTCTTGAGATACCACTCTGCCCTACATTTCCATGACTGTGATTAAGGTGTAAAAAGGTGCTTGTGTTTGAAACATTTTGTTTCATTTTAGGTCAGTTCTTTCTTTTTAACCTAATGTAACTCCTTTTGAGGGTTGCCAAGCGTCCGGTTTTTGACAGGAATGCCTGGTCGAAAAGGGACGCTGGTGGCTCCGGTCAGCACAGCTAAAAGTCCGGTCGGCGGCAGCAGGGGTGGCCACAGGGGCTCCGCACGCCCTGGCCATGCCTCCTCCTAGGAGCTGGACATGCCAGCCACTTCCAGGAGCAGCCAGCCAGAGCCTGCACCCCGAAATCCCTCCCGCACCCCAACCCCCTGCCCCAGCCAAGTGGGGGGGGGGGATGGAGTGAGTGAGATCGGTGCCTCAGAGAAGGGGTGCGGCAGAAGGGTGGGGAAAGGGTGTTCAGTTCTGTGTGATTAGAAATTTGGCAGCCCTACTCCTTTTGCACACAAAGGGACATAAACGACTGATAACCCTTTTTTCATTGCTATAATATTCACACAGGGCCATTTTCTAATTATAATTATTTATGGAACATCACATGAGTACATGACAACTCACAGACAGAAGTGAAAGGGCCTGATCCTCTCTTGCCATGCACCTTGTGTAATCATTTACTCTTCTGCAAAATGGATGTAAAACACTCCCATTCTAGATACATAGCATAGGCCCACAGTCTCTGCTCAAAGAGTTCATATTCAAAGAGTCAGATTCTGACCTCTCTTACACTGTTACAAATCAAATAATCCATCCAGAGTAGCTGGTTTTAGAATGTGCTGTAGAGTAATCACACTCAGCTGCTCTAGGGTGCGTGATGTTTGGGCTGTCATATTGCTGTGCTCAGCTTTTGGCGTAATGCCGAACTTGCCCAAGGCATGATGATATCCCAGCAAGACACAGACCTGCTGCAGTGTCTTTATTGCCTAAATCTATACATTAACTAAATAGCATTATTGATCCAGAGTCACTGGATCCCTAAATCCTCATTGCTTACAGTGTTTGTTACACGAAGTAAACATTTCAGAGTTGATTGTGTGACAATATTATTAACAGATTTATGCTTCTTCTGAAGTCTCCGTTTGCTGAACTGCAGTGATATGTTCTGGGTTCTTCTTAGCTGCTTGTCTTTTACAGCACAGGAATCTGATCATCTTCTCCCTGTCTAGCATTACTAGAAGCAAGCTGTTTGGTTCTCTTTCTCATGGGCAACTGCAGGAATCAATCACAGCTCCTTGATGTGCAGAAGAACAAAGGGCTATGAAGCCCTGTTCATTGATTCAAAGCAAAAGAGCCAAAGTGTATATTTTGATTTCAGAGGAACCACACCTTATGAGAGATTTACAAGGTTAGTTTTGAGTGCTCTTATTCGTTGTGACTCTCGAGATCTGGAGCACTTTGGCATTAGAGAAAAGTGAAAGAAGTAGCCTGGTTTAATTTTACATTAATAATGACTTATCAATGCCACTATAAGGCAACTATATCCACTAGAATGTTTGCAGTGTTGTAGCCATGTTGGTTCCAGGATATTAGAGAGATAAGGTGGGTGATATCTTTACTGGACCAACTTGTGTTGGTGCAAAAAACAAGCTTTCAAGCTACATAGAGCTCTTCTTCAGGTCTGTGTAGTGGCAATGCTTGTCTCTTCAATCAACAGAGGTTGGTCCAGCAAAAAGCATTACCTCACCCACGCTGTCCCTCTTCTAGAATGGTAAAGCTGTAATTTTAAAATTGCTAACTCTGGATAGGGTACACATTGGTAATGAATGGGTTATCAGCCTTTGCTGATGTTTTGACTAAAGCTCCATTCTGGATCTTAGGACTCCAACAGATCCTGGTGCCAGAGGTTGTAATGTATTGTGAGAGTCAGTAACATATTAGTAATACAAACAACCAAACCATGCATCCATTAAGGACTCATAATAGAAATTTGTTTAGGTTGCATACTCTGTGTATGGATTCATGCTAATTGAAGATGAAGTATGTCTTTCAAGCAGTGTGTGTCTATGGGAGCGTGTATATACACAACCGATATCTTTAAACACATTTATTTTTAACTTAAAGGTGAATAGAAATACAAATAGAAACAACTCCTTTATAGTCCAAAACCTTAACAGAACGTGAGCCTGCTGCAAAGCCACAAACATACACATGCTGAAGGTGAAATCTATCTACGTGGACTAATCACGGTAATGAGCAATACATATGGCAATAAGTGCTTGCGGCATCCAGGCCTTAGATAACTTTCACTTGGCTCCGTGTTCAAGTGCATGAGCCTGGTTTTGTACTCAATCTGATGTTACAGTCCAAGGAAAATGAAAGGACAGGTAAGAGAAGGCAGGGAAAGGGATTGGTAGAGGAATAGAGGACAGATCTGACAATCTATACACATTTTCTCCTTTATTTTATATTGCACGAGGCTCACGTCAAAGGTTAAGTAACCGAACCCAATTTAGAGGTTAGCTAACAGATTTTGCATTATCGTAGCTCATTAGCTAACCCTATTAGAGAGCAAAACTACTGATAAATATCTGTGATTAAACTGGGCTTCCTTTCAACAAGCTTCCCTCGGTATTGGTGCCTGTCACTTAGAATTCATTGCATCTTCAATAAGGAAGAGCTACTGTACGTGATAAACAATGGGTGAGAAAACAATTCACATGCTAAAGCCATTCTCTCTATATATCACACAACAACAAATTAAAAATCTTTTGAATTATGCAGAGCATTGCTCATTACTAAAACAAAACTCTGACTGTAATCTCTCCCTTGATTTGCACTCAACAATTTCTTCCCTCTCCCCAAGCTGTCTGTTAGGTCCACATAGATTTTTAAAAAGCTACCCCTGTACTTCTTTGCCAACTCAGAAAAAGTACATAAAGCCTAGATGTAAATCTTCAATGCATGGACTGGCTTCTAAAAAGCTCTCTGGAGACCTCTCCTAGTGCCGTTTCAGACTCATGGAAATTTTCAATGTTCTACCTTAGATATTTCAGGCAGTCTTAGGAAAAAAAGTCTGTTTCAAGACTCCATTGTCTTGTTAAGAATTGATCATTTTGCAACTTTTTTCTATTCACTCCTTCCACCACCATGTAAGTCAGAAAGTCAGACACTTTGTCATTGAACTTGGGAGCATGAAACCTTCCTCATTGTGTAGTATCTGCATCCATGTGTCGCTGTGTGGCCATCTTTTCAGATGCTGCAGGAACACTTCTCTGTCACAAAGACCTTTTAACTTCCTGACTATTGTCGTAAGTGAGTGGGACCACTCCTATGCTTAAAGTTAAGTACGTGCTCAGATACCTTGCTAAATTTGAGACCTAAAATGTAGAATCTGAAGTTGTATGTTGAGGGTTCAATCCAAAGTCTCTCTGGTTTGTGATTGAACTACTAAGCTGGTTCTGACTTTAATGATGTTTAAGGCCCTGATCTTGCAAAACAGTTAGGCATATGCCTAGCTTTAAGCACATGAGCAGTGCGGTTGATTTAAATGGAACTCAGTTAAGCGTGTGCTTAATTGCTTTTCTGGACCTGAGCCTAAGGCTGGATTGTTGCAACCACAATTTTTGTGACTGAAAAACTTCTGAAAAGCCACCTCATTGTTTTCCTTCCAATCCTTCCTTGAACCTTTCCTGTGCTATGATGCCTGTAAAAACTCAACCCCGGCTATGTCGCTGGTGTGCTGTAACAATTTCTTTCCATGTCACGCATCTGAGCAGGCACCCCTTCGTGGCCACTCACTAAGACTGCTGTAGGGGGAATCCAGGCCTCTGGATCCCTGGCGTGTTTCAAGCTTCTGAAGCCTGAGTGGAGTCCAGCCACTGCCACAGGTTGTGTTCACCACACTCTGCTCATGTGCCCCTTCTCCAACATAAGGGAACTGTATAGGTCAAACACTCCAGCATGGCCATGCAGGGACCTTTATTATTTCCCACTCGCATAGTCTGGGAGTGAATCCCCAGTGAGGGTCACTTGAGTTTTCTAGTGGGATAGCTGAAGCTGCTAATGGCACCATAGTCTATATAAAAGGAACTTAGATGGAAGTTGCTGTTAGAACTAAGGTCCTTGTAGCTGTTTCTTGTTTGGCGTACCTCTGGCAGCTCCAACTGGCCAGGTTATGGTTAGGGCTGCAAAGGATAGGTTCTCGGCACTAGGGTTAGGGCTGTAAAAGAGTAGGGTTCTCGGGGCTAGGTTAGAGTCCCCAGCCAGACTCTAATAGAGACCTCCTTTTAATTCCAGTAGAACAGCAGGAAAGTCAATATCACCTCAGATTACTGCAGCTCAGTTAATGAGAACAGAATGTGGTTGATTGACACTAACAGGGAAGCAGCCTGGGTCCATTTTAGCAGGGCACAGAAACACTAGCTGAGTTTCACATGATTTACATTCCAGTAACAGCTGGGACTGAAAATTGCACTGGTCTGAGTCCAGGACATGGGACCAGTGCACACAGACGCTCCTGGACAAAATTTTGATATCTGAGTAGCCAATGACAACTCTAAGGTCTGTTGTCTCATGAACAGACTTTGAACCCTTTTAGTACCATTATTTATATTAAAATACACCTGCCAGATCTAACTGATATTGAGGCCCTGTTTTGCTGGCTGCTGTATATATACGTAGGAAGAAGAAGAACTTACAATCTAAGGGCCCAATTCAGGAAAGCATATAAGTACTTTTACCTTTAACCATAAGCTGCTTATGTCCCATTGAAGTAATTTTCTGAAAAGGGATGGACTTAAGCATGTCCTTGAGAGCTTTCCTGAGTCAGGGCCTAAATAGACAAGGCAGGCAAAGAGAAGGAAAAAGGAAGTATTATAATTTCCATTTTACAGAAAGGGAACTGAGGCACAGAGAGAGATTAATTGACTTGTCCAAGATCATCCAGGAAACCTGAGATAGAGTTTGAATCAAACCTAGATCTCCTTGCTGAATTTTGCAATTTTACCCTGAGTTGTCTGCTGCTTGGTGCTTTACTTAAATCCCCAGCTCTTGGAGGCAAGTGATTTGGTGACAATCTCAGTGTCAATTAAAATTTTTTTTCTAGCCCTGAAAAGCCCAAAAATATCACCTAGGTGAAACACAGAGTTTCAGAAATCAGATAGTAAATAAAACCCTTTTGGTTTTCTAACCTCATGATTTTTAAGCCAATCTCATCGTTTTTGGCCACGCTGAAATCAAGTGCCATCAGCACAAGACCATTCAACCACCCCTAGTACACGTGCCCGGCTTCCCAGTAGTATACAACGTCAATGCCTAGCCCTCGTGGCTCCTAAGACAGCAGACTTTAGAAATGCATCGTTCAGATCACTATCTCATTACAGACTCCAACTTGAATATATATGAGCTTCTATCAGGCACTATCTTGCTGGCTACTAGAGTTAAAGATGAATGTAGGGGGCATGATTTACTACTTTGTTACTCTGGTTTTATGCCAGCATAGCTCCATCAGTGGAAGCATACCAGTGTTAAATTAGACTAATGTCATGGTGAATCATGGCCTTTATACAGAAATTCCACATTGCAAAGGACCCTGATAATGATATTGGTGTCACAGAGGCAGGCCAGAATCAGCCTCTGTCTCAAGGACAGATCTTTAACCCTTTCCTGTTCTGGGAACAATGTAGTTTGTTTTTTTCCCTATCCCTCGGCAGTAACATAATCAGAAAAGGATGCACAATTCCTAACTATTAAATATTTTCAGTCTATGTAGTGAGACAAAGGGAGAGATTTCTATCCTCATATTCCAGTCATGAGTTAGTTTTTCAGCCACTTTGAAATAACAAGCATTTCAGAGAAAGAGGTTTGACGAACCAGAATGAATATGTGTAATTAAAGGGGATTTGGAAAGGGGAGAATCCTTTTCAGTTAAATAAACATTTGCAGTAATATCTTTAAATGAATTTTCACTTTCTACTATTCTTCTTCTTGATGGTAAAGGCCAGAGGGGAAAAAGAAGCGTTTAGGTGTGTGTTTACCTACTGCAAATCAGGGCACTAATAATACTTTGTTTTAAATAGAAAGAGGCAAGTATTCTAAGGAAGGCCTCAATTTAGAAAAGCACTTAAGCCTACGCTTAACTTTAAGTAAATGCTTAAGGCCCAGTGTCTTCAGTGATTTGAAGTTAAGCGCATACTTAAGCAGCCTTCCTGAATAGATTTTTTTTTTTCTGAATAAAGGCCTAATATGGGAATGTCGGCTAGTGAGAAATTGCAAACACAAAAACATATCCCTGAATTTGTAGGGGCAAAATGACGCATTGCACTTGAAATTGGGAGCAGTAAGGTATTTAATGGGGCAGTTCCCATATTTTACCTGCCTAGAATTACTGAAAATAATTATTTCTTTGCATGTGCATTCTTCTGCATCATTGTCCCAATGTGAACACTTAAAATGCACTCTGAAAATCTAGACTGCAATACTTTTTCAGGGGAAATTACACATGAATTCCAATTAAAAACATCAATCCACAATTTCTTTAACAGTACATCTGCTGCCATCATGTTTCTAACTGTAATGAAGCTCAACAAGTCTGTAGCAAGCAAGAATACATGTAATTTAAAGGATATTTTAGCATTTGATTAAGTGCAGCAGTAATAACTATGAGCTGATGGATGCCCTGCAGGCATGACAAGAGGCAATTATGTTTTGAGGTCAAAAGTGAAGGGGTCAGGAGGAAAGCAAAAGCTTCTGATGACTTGTTTAATTTTCCAACTCTAGAAATTAACAAAGAAGAAGAAATTCTGTATTGCCTAGATAAATCCTGTCATTACCTGTTACCATCTCACCCTCAGTTACCGCTTGGCCCTGTGTAATTTCAGCAGCATGAGGTTCCATCGCGGGTTGTCCTGGATGTCGTTTCAAAAGTAAAATAGTCACCACATCTGCCTTCAGCAGTTTTGAGTAAAACAACGTGCAACTGTTCTTACTGAGCGCTAGCCAATAAGCAAGGTTACTGACATTAAGCAAAGGATAATAGGATAGCTCTATCATTCGGATGTGAAGAGACACTAGCCTCTTACCATTGATTTTTGCACCTCATATCTTTTAGGTCAAGATTTTGAAAAATAAGTGATTCCTGCATCTGCATTTAGGCTCCTGAATAAGGCACTTGATTTCAGTAGGAGCAGTTGGGTACTGAGCTATTTTGAAAATCAGTGTGGCAGGAGGCATTTCAGAGTTTTTGGAAGTTCTCACAACATCTAGGAGTCATGTTGAGTCTGTGTCATTCCTGACTTTGTCTGAAATAAAGCACTTTACCCCACTTAGACTGTGTGCGCCCCTGGATGCTTCCTGCAAATGGACAATTGTCTGCCCCACAAATGGACAATCAGGTCACTTGTTTAGGAACCACAGTAAGGATCTGTGTGTGAGATGGAGATTGTAAAGATTGTTATTCAAAGGCGGCAGGGGAGGCCTTGTTCTGAAATTGCCTGGCTCACTGGTGGTAGGTTGTACTAACTACTGCTGCACACCGAGGGTATATTTTTAAAGTTATATCAAAGGAGCCTATAGTATATGGATAGGCAGCTTTTTTTTTAAGAAAAAGCATTTCTATAAATCAAACTATGGGATGCTTGTAATGAGTGTTATCCTTCATGTTTGGACTTCGACGTGTGATTTCGTAGCAGAAATTTTTGCAATTCATAGAGAAATCAAGGGAAATTGCTTAAGTGAGGTTATTATGTAGGACCAAAACATTAAATAATAATAATAGATTTGCTTAAAAGGACCTCAAAATATCAAACACTTGAAATATTTACTGCAGCCATCATGAAAGATGAACGTGATATGCACTACACTAATATTTGGAGGAAGCAGGAAAGGGCAATTAACAGAGGTTTCCATAAAATATAGACAGCAGCCTTTGGTTATTACACTGTGGTATCTGAGATATTTACCTTTTCTTTTCAATAAAGAGAAAATAATTATCTACAGTGCCTTAGATATTTCCTCACACTCGACCTAGAACATGACTATTGTTGCGCAGCGCATGTGGTATCTCTATGTTAGCGTTGTCTTTTTGAGGACCGGCACTCATGTCCCTGGGACGTTATTGTTTGAGTAGCCTATGTCAGAATACTGTTTTCCAGTACATTGAAAATAATGTCTGCTCATGTTTGAGTCTGGCACAGCATGTGCTAGGACAGCATGCGCTATTGTTGTCCCTTAATGGGAAATAAGCCATAAATGTTTCTTTGGAAGCTCTATATTTGGAGATTAACTTTGAGTGTTCAGCAGATCAATGGCGTACAGACTCCATCTTCCTTGTGTATCTTACAGTAGAGGTAAGAAATTGAAATGTACTCTCACACCTCATTGAAAAACATGCATACTGCTTTTATTAATCCTCTGTACGTTCACAGTAATTGCAAAATCAAATTCTGCAGCATGAACCCCAAATATTGAACTGTTACTGTCTGTAGAGTCAACTTCTGTAGTGTCAATTTGAGATTAGAGCAATCGGGTCAGACTGAAATCCCTCAGTTAAATATATATTCTAACAAAACCATTATTATTAGTAATAACTACCAATCTTCAATTTACACCAGTTGTGTTATGAATGATGTTCAACAATGTATGCTCAAGTTTGCCACTCGACAAATGCATCAGATTTGTACAAGTGAACAACAGAGTGGTTAATTTTTGTTTGTGTAAATTTGTGTTCTCTAGCAGCTTCATTTTGAAGTCCAATTAATTTGCAGGCGTAGATTTGCTTAAATAAATAAAACAACCTAACAACTCAGATCAAGTATAGAAATCAAAAGCAGAAACCTACTTCGGAAAGTATTAGATTTAGAGCTCATATATATTGAGGCGGCTACAAGGTGTAAGAGGTACTTAGACCATGTCTCTCAAGCTGTTGAGATCCATGTATGTGCCAAAACCCCCCAAAGTGGGGCAAACAATGATCGAAAAGTTCCTCTTTGTTGCAAACTTCCTCTTTGTTGTGTGTAAAACACAGATGGCTACTGTCTGCCCTAAGAGAAAATCCAGATTGCCAGAGGAGCCAGCCAACAAACAAAGCTCCAAAACTCAGCCAAAAACAGCAGACGTTGGTTGGACTCTTCATCTTGCCACTATCTCTGGCAGCTAATAAGAGTTCTCTGAGGACTTGGCACTAGGAGGGGATGAAGTCGGCCCTATCTCTGTGCTAAAAGCCACCATTCTGCTCAGAAAGTCAGTGATTGGTAGAAAAATTGCTTCAGTGAGAATTTGCACCGCTCTTCCCCAAAAGCTGGCTGCCTTTGAAAGGGGCCAACACCAAAGAAAATATGTGCAGACAAGAATACTTCCCTGGTCACTTTTTAACTCAGTGTTCCACAAAGCAGGGTGAACTTTCAGACCTATTACCTTTGTAATTGGGGCTGTGCAAACCCTTCCAAATGTACTTTAAAATGGAGTTGCAAGTTTTTTGTGTGTGAGAAGGAGTTCACCTGGGTTGGTAGGACGTGAGCAAACATGGTTCCCGTCCCCCCTGCCTTCTATGGTTGAGTTGAACTCTTCGGTGAAACTCGGGTTGCTAATTTTGGTTGGACGTATTCCTGGAGGTTTCAACACATGATATAATCTTTAATGAAAGATTAATTTTGTATTCCTGGAGATTCCAGGACAATCCTGGAGGGTTAGCAACCATAGGTGCAACAGAGACATCAAGGAAACAATAGAATTCTGATCTCTGGGAAAGAATGTTCCTTGTGTAAAACTGGGATACATTTACTTTATGAGTGAAAACATGAAATAATACTAAGTGGGGGAATTAGAGAAGGAGTGCATAGTCCTCTTTCAGCAGTTCACAAGGATTATACCACAGCTCTGATACAACAACAAAACTGTGATCTCAGGGTAATCCTTACCAATGTCTAAATGCCAGAATATATTTACTGGAGCCAAAGTACAAATGAATGACAAGGCAGTGTGCACTGATAGAACACTATACAGAAATGAATATAATTTGCTTGGATGCTGCTTGCCAATCAGTCACTCAGACACAGGGGCGAGGACAGGGAGAAAATATATTTGCCATGGCTGGATCAGAGGACCCTTCTTTTACTGATTAAAGCCAGAAGAAATGGCTTCTGCTAAGCAGGCTCCTGATCATATGGGAGAAACTCAGTCAGATCAAGAATATAGGAGAAATTCAGTGTGACTTGACACAAAGGGTATGTCATGTGATGTATTCCAATGGACCAGGATCAAAGATGAAGTATACTGCAAATTGCATTCCCATACATTTCATAGTTATCCACATATAAAAGTTACTCAGATTTCTAGGAACATTTGAAGGACTTGGACCAAATTCAGGTGTACACAGATGCGGTTCCAGGGCTGATTTTGAGTGGTGTGTGTGGGTGTGTGATTTTGAAAAGTACTCAGCATTGGCCTAACTCTGTTTCCGTTGAAGCCACTGGTAAAACTGAGGGAGGTCATTAGGGAAATGTTATCCACGAGCACTGGCAAACCCATGTGCCCTCACAAAGAGTGTCATGCAAGAGTAGGGTGACCAGATGTCCCATTTTGATAGGGACGGTCCCATTTTTTGGGACTTTTTCTTATATAGGCACCTATTACCTCCCACCGCCGTCCTGATTTTTCACAGTTGCAATCTGGTCACCCTATGCAAGAGAGACAGAGCACACTGAACCCTGGCATTTGAAGTCTCATCCAAAAGATAATTTCCCCCCCTAATCGAGAACAATAAAGAAATGTGGAACTTGGTAACTCTGTGAAGCTTTTCACATAGAACGCAATAATAAAATAATTTTATGTTTAAAGTTCTTGTAACTTGTGAAGGCTATTTGTTTAAAAACAAAACAGAACATCCCCATGGTGTAATACTGAAGGAAATAATATAATATCTAGCTCTTTTGTAGCACTTTTCAATCAGTAGACCTCAAAGGAAGTCAGTGTCATCACCCCTTTTTACAGGTGGGGAAACTGAGGTACAGAGAGATGAAGTGACTTGTCCATGGTCACCCAGCAGGTCCATGGTAGAGTCAGGAATAGTACCCAGGTCTCCTCAGTCCCTGTCCAGTGCTCTATCCACACTGCAAGGGTAGTCAAGTGTGAGTATCACCCAGAGCCAAACCCTTTAGAAAAGGTCTGAATATACGGTACAAAAACAGTAAAAAAGGCAGTGTTCCTGCTTTTAATCCTATTCTCCATGCTAAAGATAAATGCTTTGTTTTATCCTCTCTAGCTTTCAGTCGTGCCCCAGTTCCTATGGCCGTGGTCCGACGGGAACTGTCCTGTGAGAGCTATCCAATAGAACTTCGCTGCCCGGGAACAGATGTCATCATGATCGAAAGTGCCAACTATGGTAGGACTGATGATAAAATCTGTGACTCTGATCCTGCTCAGATGGAGAATATCCGCTGTTATCTGCCAGATGCCTATAAGATTATGACTCAAAGGTATGGTATTTAACATGCTTTGCTTGTTGGATGTTTGATTTAATCCAGTATGTATATATGCATTGCTGTGTGTTTGCAAGAGATTATACAGGTACGGGGAGTTTGTGTGTGTGGGTACAGTGGAATGGTCACAGGCTGTGAAATGAGCATGTTCCATAGTATACTAGGATAAAAAGAGACATGCTACAGCTAATATTTGTGACTATTGGTAGGTCACTCTAATTCTGTCTCTTCCTGTGCCTTGATTTTTGTGTCCAAAATGCATGAATATTGAGACATTTGTTATATAACAAAAATCCTTTCCCTTCTCTTGTGCTGTTGTCATACAGAAAGGTTGTAAAGCTGATTTAATCAATACACACTGTTGATTGCTTGCAGTTTGCCATGGTCATTAGATTGATACAAAAGCTAAAATCCCATGCAAGATGTCTTGATTTATGCTTTTATGGAAACCTTTCTGTGAGGGTATGTCTACACCACGAAATTAGGTCAAATTTATAGAAGTCGATTTTTAGAAAGCGATTTTATGCAGTCGGTTGTGTGTGTCCCCACACTAATGCACTAAGTGCATTACGTCGGCAGAGTGCTTCCACAGTACTGAGGCTAGCGTCGACTTTCGGAGCATTGCACTGTGGGTAGCTATCCCACAGTTCCCACAGTCTCCGTGGCCCATTGGAATTCTGGGTTAAGCTCCCAATGCCTGATGGGGCAAAAACATTGTCACGGGTGGTTTTGGGTACATGTCATCAGTCGCCCGCGAAAGCAACGGCAGAGATTCGTTTCGTGCCTTTTTTCCGTGCAGGCGCCATACTGCTTTCAGCAGACGGTGCAGTAGGACTGCTAACCATTGTCGTCATCCACTGCTCTTCTGCTCTCCTGATGCTATGAAGCCACCTCGCAGGTCCTCTATATGACCCTCGTCATCCATCGCTTCCGCTGGCATTCTGCTCTCCTGGTGGTCTCGCAGGGCCGCTACCGCTGCAACTCTGCTCGGCTGCTCTTGTCTCACCATATCACGGCAAGTATGCAGCCCGCTCATCTGTTGTGTCCTGGCAGCCTACGGTGCAGTAGGTCTGCAAAACTGGTCATCTAACCACGACTTCCCCTGCAACTCTGCTCTCCTGTAGACGCCATGCTGCGGCAAGCATGGAGCCCGCTCAGATCACCGTGGCAGTTATGAGCATTATAAACACCTCGCGCATTATCATGCAGTATATGCAGAACCAGAACCTGCAAAAGCAGGCGAGGAGGCAATGGCAGCGCGGTGATGAGAGTGATGAGGACATGGACACAGACTTCTCTCAACGCATGGGTCCCGGCAATTTGGCCATCCTGGTGGCAATGGGGCAGGCTCATGCCATGGAACACCGATTCTGGGCCTGTGAAACAAGCACAGACTGGTGGGACCACATAGTGTTGCAGGTCTGGGATGATTCCCAGTGGCTGAGAAA
Organism: Caretta caretta; assembly: GCF_965140235.1. Taxonomy (NCBI): domain Eukaryota; kingdom Metazoa; phylum Chordata; order Testudines; family Cheloniidae; genus Caretta; species Caretta caretta. The sequence goes on from NC_134209.1 coordinate 15,996,244, forward strand.
CTTTTGCATGCGTAAGGGCACTTTCGTGGAACTTTGTGACTTGCTTTCCCCTGCTCTGAAGCGCAAGAGTACCAAGATGAGAGCAGCTCTCACAGTTCACAAGTGAGTGGTGATAGTCCTCTGGAAGCTTGAAATGGCAGACAGCTACCAGTCAGTCAGGAATCAATTTGGAGTGGGCACATCTACTGTGGGAGCTGCTGTGATCCAAGTAGCCAACATAATCACTGAGCTGCTGCTATCAAGGGTAATGAGTCTGGGAAATGTGCAGGTCATAGTGGATGGCTTTGCTGCAGTGCGATTCCCTAACTGGGTGGGGCAATAGATGGAAGGCACATCCCTATCTTGGCACCGGATCACCAAGGCAGCCAGTACATAAACCAAAAGGGGTACTTTTCAATGGTGCTGCGAGCACTGCTGGATCACAAGGGAAGTTTCACCAACATCAACGTGGGATGGCCGGGAAAGGTACATGATGCTCGCATCTTCAGGAACTCTGGTCTGTATGAACAGCTGCAGCAAGGGACTTACTTTCCAGACCAGAAAATAACCATTGGGGATGTTGAAATGCCTATAGTTATCTTTGGGGACCCAGCCTACCCCTTAATGCCATAGCTCATGAAGCCATACACAGGCAGCCTGGACAGTAGTCAGGAGCTGTTCAACTACAGGCTGAGCAAGTGCAGAATGGTGGTAGAATGTGCATTTGGATGTTTAAAAGCACGCTGGCGCAGTTTACTGACTCAGACCTCAGCAAAACCAATATTCCCATTGTTATTACTGCTTGCTGTGTGCTCCACAATATCTGTGAGCATAAGGGAGAGCCGTTTATGGTGGGGTGGGAAGTTGAGGCAAATTGCCTGGCTGCTGATTACGCGCAGCCAGACACCAGGGTGGTTAGAAGAGCACAGGAGGGCACACTGCACATCAGAGAAGCTTTGAAAACCAGTTTCATGGCTGACCAGGCTATGGTGTGACAGTTCTGTTTGTTTCTCCTTGATGAAAACCCGCCCCCTTGGTTCACTCTACTTCCCTGTAAGCCAACCATCCTCGCCTCCCCCCTTCGATCACTGCTTGCAGAGGCAATAAAGTCATTGTTGTTTCAAATTCATGCATTCTTTATTAATTCATCACACAAATAGGGGGATAACTGTCAAGGTAGCCAGGGAGGGGTGGGGGAGGAGGGAAGCACCAGGTGAAGTGGGGGAGGAGGGAAGGACAAGGCCACACTGCACTTCAGAACTTATTGAATGCCAGCCTTCTGTTGCTTGGGTAGTCCTCTGGGGTGGAGTGGTTGGGTGCAGCACAAACCCAACTACCCCCGCCCCCCCGCAGTAAAATTCTCTGCAGTGATCGCTTCACCCCTCCCCACACCGCATGGCTAACAGCGGGGATGATTTCTTTTCAGCCACAGGCAAACAGCCCAGCAGGAACGGCCACCTCTGAATGTCCCCTTAATAAAATTCCCCTATTACAACCAGGTGATCATGAAAGATATTACTCTCCTGAGGAGAACACGGAGAGATAAAGGATGGATGTTGCTTGAATGCCAGCAAACACTGGGACCACACTCTGTTATGCTTTCTTATGCAATGATTACAGACTACATGCTACTGGCCTGCAGTGGTAAAGTGTCCTACTATGGAGGACGCAATAAGGCTGACCTCCCCAGAAACCTTTTGCAAAGGCTTTGGGAGTACCTCCAGGAGAGCTTCCTTGAGATGTCCCTGGAGGATTTCCGCTCCATCCCCAGACATGTTAACAGACTTTTCCAGTAGCTGTACTGGCTGCGAATGCATCCCAAGTCTTCAGGGCAAATTAATCATTAAACACGCTTGCTTTTAAACTGTGTATTATATATACAAAGGTACACTCACCAGAGGTGCCTTCTCTGCCTTCAAGGTCTGGAAGCCCGGGTTGGGAGGGTACTAGATCCAGGGTGAAAAACAGTGTGTGGCTGTCGGGGAGAACGGTTTCTTCGCTTGCCTGGTGTGCGCTATCTTCAGCCTCCTCTTCATCATCTTCCTCGTCCCCAAAATCCTCATCCCTGTTGCGTGAGACTCCCTTGCAGGAGTCCACGTACAGGTGTGGGGTAGTTGTAGGGGTACGCCCTAGAATTGCATGCAGCTCATCATAGAAGCGGCATGGCTGGGGCTCTGACCCCGAGCGGGTGTTTGCCTCTGTGGTTTTTTGGTAGGCTTGCTGAGCTCCTTAAGTTTCACGTGGCACTGCTGCGGGTCCCTGTGATAGCCTCTGTCCTTCATGCCCTTGGAGATTTTTTCAAATATTTTGGCATTTCGTCTTTTGGAACGGAGTTCTGTTAGCACGGATTTGTCTCCCCATACAGCGATTGGATCCAGTACCTCCATGTTCGGTCCATGCTGGAGCTCTTTTGTGATTCTGGGACTGCATGGTCACCTCTGCTGATGAGCTCTGCATCGTCACCTCTGCTGATGAACTCACCACACTGGCCAAACAGGAAATGAAATTCAAAAGTTTGTACTGCTTTTCCTGTGTACCTAGTTAGTGCATCTGAGTTGAAAGTGCAGTACAGAGCGGTCACAATGGAGCACTCTGGGATGGCTCCCGGAGGCCAATACCATCGAATTGCATCCACACTAACCCAAATTTGACCCGGCGATATCAATTTCAGTGCTAATCCCCTCGTCGGGGAGGAATAAAGATATCAATTTGAAGAGCCCATTAAGTTGACAACAATGACTTTGTTGTGTGGACGGGTGCAGGGTTAAATCAATCTAACGCTGCTAAATTTGACCTAAACTCATAGTGTAGACCAGGGCTGAGATAGGAGTCACGTGTACTGTATCAGCTAAACTTTAAGTGCCAATCCTGAGTGTGTGCAATTTCACCAGGAGTTGTCCACCTACATGGAGTTTATTGTAGGAGTTTGTTTGCAGGACCTGGGTCCAAAAATGTAATCCAACATGGTTATGAAAAGCAATTGTTAACTGCTAAACATTTCAGGATTTTTGCTGGCACTCAAAATGTTTGTGAAGGATTCACAAATGCTTGTTTCTGTTCAATTAATCACATTCAATGTATTTCCCTTCATACCTACACACAGAATTATTAAATCCAGTTCATTATTGATTAAGATGTAATAAAATCAGCATTGTGTGATATTAACAATATCAACTTAGATAAAGAATGCTCATTGAAGTCATGACAACATTTATGTAGCCCTTAATGATTAAGGTATCGTTATATTTTGGTGGAGTGTTTTATAATTGATTGTAAGACATTTCTGCCCTTCTCTTCCACTGAATTAAGCCACATGAAAAAAATAGTTTACATTTGTATTTGACACATTAATGTGGTATTTTTTTAGCTTTACTTAGAATGGTTCAATGTTGGGGGTATAAAGTTGAAAATACCAACTGAGTGGTCTCTCTGGACAACTGCTCTTGTTGTTGCATGTAGAAAGTAAGTCCTTTTGACTCAGAATTCCTGTATGTTTAAATCAAACCCTCAAGTGCAGATTTTTGTTGGAGCTATCTGTGGAAATGTGTTCATTACATTGCCTCTTAAAATAAAGAGCAATGGCTACATCATCACAGCAGCCGGTTGCTTGGTTGTGGTGGGATTGTAGTGGAATTACAATAATTCTCTTGTTGAGGACATTAATGCCTTCAAATAGAAGCCCTTAATCCGCTGAGTGCAGGAAGAATAAAAAAACATTCTGCCCCCTTAGGGCCAGAAGCAGATTTGTTTTGTATCTGGTGGTGTCCATCATGTGCCATCCTTTTCCCCAAAGTATATGAAGAAGGCCTAGTGGCTGCCCAGCATGCTGCAAATCTGAATGAAATGTTAGCCATAGGAGTCAGTGCCAGGACCTTGTGAGATAATGATGTGTCTGTGGGCTTTAAGAAACCCCTATTTTAATGACTAATCTCTAGCTCTTGTTGCCTCCACCCGATCCAAGTTGCTTAGCAAAAACTCATTGGGTTAGCAGAAGACTTGTGCTGATTCCCTATCCTTCTCAATCGTGCAGGTGATGATGTGGTCATTATAGGCAGGGTAATTTGGTTAGAGTGAGGAAGGTAAAATGGATACAGGGAACCCTACTAAATAACGATGTCCATGGGATCTGGCCAAAGCCCATTGAAGACAATGGGAGACTCAATAAAGTATAGCCACTTATTCCATTTGAACTGTTGGACAATTGTAATGGACTTTTTGTCAAGAATTGCAAAGTCACAGTATTAACGAGCCACCTCTGAATTCCACAAAAATAACCAAAACATAGTTTTCATTTCAGGAGCAGAAAAAATGGTTGGCATTTTTATACCATTATTATTTTTTAAAATCTCCATTAATTCAAATAGCTGAAACAGTGTTAAAAGAAAACCATTACATGACCGAACAAACACATTCCCAGTCCACAAGTGTTCAGCTCAGAATACACGTTTACAGCTGAACCTCGGAGAAGAGTTGTTTGCACCAGATGAGCTGACAGAATGGGAAATGCAGCAGCTCTAACATTGCCATTTTGTCCTAAAAAGCATCTATATGTTGACAGGTTATTGCTTATGACCAGTGCCCCAAGTGCAACATTCATCAGTTCAGCAGTTTTTATGCTGGATTCACAAATGAATGCAGATTTTAATTCCATGAGTTTGGCTTTACTAGTAATAATAATATTAACAACAATAACAAAAGGACTGGAAACCAAATTCCTCATGACAGTGAATCCCGTGCAATGCAATCTGCATGTGGAAAGGAGATTAACATACATGACACACACATCTCATTCTCATTCACTGAATTAATAAAAAGAAAAGGAGGACTTGTGGCACCTTAGAGACTAACAAATTTATTTGAGCATAAAGCTTTCGTGAGCTACAGCTCACTTCATCGGATGCATTCAGTGGAAAATACAGTGGGGAGATTTATATACACTGAATGCATCCGATGAAGTGAGCTGTAGCTCATGATGCTTATGCTCAAATAAATTTGTTAGTCTCTAACGTGCCACAAGTCCTCCTTTTCTTTTTGCGAATACAGACTAACTAGGCTGCTACTCGGAAACCTGAATTAATAAATACACAGTCCCACTGTTGGTTTGCTAGTAGCTGTATGACCACAGTCGATTCTTAATCAGCAGCTCTGTGTGCCCAATTTCATATGTATTACGTTATTTCTGTGGGTTGGTTGTGGAAGCAAGGGTGTGTGTGTTACAGAAGTGTAAGTGTGTGAAACAGGTTGTGTGATCAGATTTATGGTAGATTATAAAAATTACTCAAAAACCATCCAAGTGAGTCTGTTCCTTTCTTCTCTGTTTGTTTAAATTAATTTTGTGGCTGGGAACATGGGGTTATTTTGGAAGGGAACACCATAAATCTGCGGTAGTGTTTGTGGAATCTCCTGTTCAGAGAATTGGTCTAGCTAAGGAAAGTTTAAACAGCTTATGGAGAGCTATTTTATAGGAAATTAAATCTCTATGGCCTCTCCATTCCGTTTCTACACTTGCCAGCTCTTCCTTCCAGCATTAAAGCAGCAGATGCCCTTAAAAGCTCAGAAAGTCCATTTTGGATTGAAGTTTGTCTGGTATAATTAGAGAAAATTGTATTTCATAGAATGTTTGCTTTGGAGAAATTACTTTCTGAGGACTAGAACAAACGATTGAATCCAAACCGTGTCCATTATAAATGGAGTGCAGTGTACCATGGGAGATTGTACTGTTCTCCCTCGAGCAACTGTGCCACAAAATTAACATATCATCCATCCAAGCAGCTGGGGAGAGTTAGGCAGAATTGGAAAAAGCTGTGTCACATTTTCATTAAAAAAAAGACTTTGACTTTATCACATTAACATTGCAAATGATTTTACTTTTTTTAAAAAGCAGAAAACTCCTTTGATTTCTTTCCCATGAGTTTCCTCTTTGGGTGCTTTGTCCCTGGAAGAGCCCAGATCCAGCAATGCATCTAAGCATGTGCTTAACCTTAAGGATGTGAGTAGCCCCCATTGAAGTCAATGAGGCTATTTGGATACTTGAAGTCACACACATGCTTACAGCACCAATTCAGTAAAGCATTTAAGCACGTGCTATGTCTCTCCTTATTCAGTAAAGCACTGAAGCACGTGCTTAATGTTAAGGGTGTTCCTAAGTGCTTTGGTGTATAGAGAGGGGCTACTGAACCAGAGACTGCCTAAGTATATTGCTGGACCAAAGCCAATGGAAAGAAGGGTATGCCAAGGAAATGCTCATATATATCAAAACCCTAGAATGAGCATATTATATATATTGTGGGATTTTCCTCCCTATATTTTAATGCTTAACTTTAAACAAATCACTTGTGGTAGCCTTTCCACTGGGCTTTAACCTTGTGTCTTTTAGTCAAAGAGAGTGGGAGGAGGAGGAGCAATAAAGTTAAGAAAATACAGAAAAATATTGATTTTTTTTAACTTCAAAGGTAAGCTCAATAATTTCCTCTTTTCTCAAAATATCAAGGCCGCTGGGATCCTCCTCCATTCGAACGGCCATGTGGTGTTGTGGGGGTTGTGTTATAACCAGACCATACCAATAGGTGGAACAAAGGATCAAGGAGGAAGTGTTCATAGGCTTGTATAGCTGTTTTTAGAATCAAAGCAAAACTGCTTATGCCTTCTGGAGGCCCAGCATATTGAGAGCCATTATCTGGGAGCGCTCTTATCGTCCCTACATTGCAAAGAGCCCTGTTTGCAAAGGGACAGGCTTGCACAGGATCCTACTGTGGGACTTCTCCACCAGGTCGTGCTATCACGTAGCAGTAGTTTACCTGCTGAGAATGTTTGTCATCAGCATTATTGAGGATATGAAAATAACTGCGAGTGGCTAGAGGGCATCTTGCTCGTGAAGCCCTGTATTGGGGGCCGTGCAAAGGCACCCAATCCCAGCAGAAATACTATGGGCATCCTGTTCTATGCAGGCAAAGTGCCTCCTGGAGCTACTTTCTCCTCTGGGTAGTGCAGAAACTGCTGTGTCTCTAAGAGATGGAGTGTATTCTGCGTGGGGTGGCCAGCCACCTATCCTCTGCCCTTCCACACTTTTTTGGGGTCCCCCCAGAGGAGTATTTAGGCTACCAAAGGGACTGAACCCTGAGTAGTGTTCTCCCTGGTTCCTACGTGAGCTGTGCAAAAAGGGATGGGGAGCTATCCGAACTATTTGTAATAGCCACTCAGGAATCATAGTTGGTAGCTGCCAGATGTCCAGCAGGGGAATAGTTGTTTGAAGTAGGTTATTCCTGGATTTTTGACTCATTTCTGTGGCTTGTGCTTTCATTTTTTCCATCGGTTACAATGCTGGTAGTGCCCCCAGTGACTGTGTAACACTGACAGACCCCAGTTGTTGGCAGGCAGAATCGAATCTGGGGCCTCTGGAGCTTAGTGCATGAGCTAAAAGCCGTATGGCTGTTAGATAAGGCTGTAGAGCAGACTGATAAAGCTCTCTCTGTAAGTGGTCTTGGTGCCCCTAGATGGGACAGAACACCGCACCCAAGTGGTGTGTGGGTTACATACTTCCCCTAGCTGAGGAAGCGCATCCTGAGCTTCAGAGACTTCCCAGTTGAAATCCCAGACGAGCCCCCACTTGTAACACTGACAGACCCTGGTTGTCAGGATCGAACCTGGGGCCTCTGGAGCTTAGTGCATGAGCCTCTACCACATGGCTCTTAGCTAAGGCTGTAGAGCTGTCTGTCTGTCTCTCTCCTCTCCCTCCCTTGCAGATGGGACAGAACACCACACCCAGGAGGTATGTGTGTTACCGGCCTGGAGTAAGAGACACATCAATGGAAATGTAGGTCTTGTCATGTCGCATTGACTTCCAGACACATCATCTGGTTGTAGCATAGGGTCTGATTCTATGAGATGTGAAGTGCCCTCATCTTGCCCTGTTACCTGAAGGAGGTGAGGGCACTCATTACCTTATATCATGGGTAGATAATTAGGAAGCTGTCAGGCGCAGCTGGAAAGACATGGCAGGGATTACCGCCTCCTGAAGACTTGATTGTTAATATGTTTTGGTTGGTTTCTGTGAAAAAAATCAGTCTAAAAATAATGTGGTGATGATGATGATGCAAACAATGTGCATTTTGTGGCATGTTCTTCTGAGAATTTCAAAACACTTTTCCAGCTCCTGGTACAACTTACCAAGAGTCCTGGTGAATTCTTCATCGTCTCGATGACCACTTATAAAAGATCTGCTCTAAGAGGAATTACTTCAGGGAAGTTTTGTGCCCTACGTTCTACAAGAGGTCAGACTAGATGGAATAATGGTCCCTTCTGGCCTTGGAATCTATGAAAATGATAATGAACTAAGCTACCCTTATGCAATAGAAGAGGATTGTCACTTTATTGTACAGGCGGAACTGATGTGCAGTGAGGTTAAGGCCAACAATTTGTACAAGTGGCTACTAATTTGGAATGCCTCTGTTTTGGGGTGCCCTGTTGACACCTTTGAATCAAGTGATGTGCTCTAGGCCCCATGGAAAGTGTGTGTAAGAGACACAGATCACCACACACCTTTTCTTATGCCTTAAAGAGAAGACCATGCTTCCACAAGGATTGAATTAGAAGACTTCAGTTAAGTTGTAGCACAGTTGTGTCATACTCTGCACAATTAATTACACATTTCTCAGAAAACAAAATGGAATGTTGTTGCAGACCTCTGTCACAGGGATGTCATAAGACTTAATGCACTGGTGCTTACGCACCCCTGTATGATCCACAGATGGAAGGCAGTATAGATAGGCAAACTGTTATTATTGATAACTGCAGCATTTCCAGTAATCGGAAGGAATTGTAGATTTTACCCAAGAGAGAATAGAGAATATTGAGATTCACATTGCCCTGATTCTGATCTTTGAACTCAAACAAAACCTTACCAGATTTCTGGTTAGTCTGTTACTTGTGACTTGCAGAAAGACACTTTAAAATGAGGCACAAAGTATTCATTTGAGGAGCCTCTGTCCCAAGCTCTAGCAATGTGTATGTTGTAATAAAAAAAAAATCCATAGACAATTCTAATGGATCAATATGCATGAAACTTCCCAATCATCATGCCTAATCCAGCCCTCCAGCATATCAGAAAAATACTCTCAGCAAGGAAGAGAGCAAGTACCAGACTGTCAGCCTGAGCACCTCCACTGTTTGCAGCTGCCATGGTAACAGATATGTAGAGGGGGTGGTTTTTAAAGTACTGCAATTAGGTTCCAAACCATGTGAAGCTTTATAGATAAAAAAATAATACCTTAGACTGCTCTAGTAGCCGGTGCAGACGAAAGCACCCAGCTTAATAAACAGGCCAGCCAGGCACAGTGCACTGCCTGGCATTCCTGACTGCTTTTAACATGTTGCTCCCTCATGCACAACTCTTTGCCATGAGCTGGTTTTAATGTGACAAAGGCACAGACAGCAGACACGATCCACCACTTCCAAAATAAAAGCTCTCAGCCTTCTTGAGAAGCAGAGATGGAAAAGAAGTGATCTTGGCTACTGCTATTGCCTGAATGTCTAGGAATAAAAAAGGATCCAACATGACACCAAGGCTGTAATCCTGAGTAATAAATGTCAGACAAGCTCCCTCTTTTGAGAGACCTGGTGTCATCTCTTCCAACTCTAACTATTGCTTTCTCCAGCTTGAAAGCATTCCTTCGGTCTTCTCTTAATTGAGCCTTAGCCAGCTAGCTCTCACCCATGGTCCAGCTCAGTCTCTGAGCCAGGTCTGGAAACAAGTTGATGGAGATCCAAAAAGCACAAGGACTTGAGGTAGTGTTGGAGTGGCCTCTTCTACCATCTCAAAGATCATTCCCCTGAGATGAGAGACAAAATAAGTGGTTATTGGCGGGATTGGCGATACCCAAAGACTGATTGCGGAGTAAGTGCTCAACTATTGTTTCTTTGCAAGAAGCTACTACGGTCCAAAACAACAGCAAAAACCCAAACCACAAAGAACAAACCAACCAACCCCTACCAGAGTAAAAATAACACAGGCAGCAGTTGAGCAGCAGAGTGGGGGTTATCCAATTTATCACACTGCATGCAGCATGTGTGATTACCTTGTGGTCAGATGGCATATGCGTGCATTTGGTGCAAGCAATTCATGGTCCTCTGAGATCGAGTATGGGCTCTTGGGATCAGAGTGGCTGAACTGGAAGAGCTAAGGGAGACAGAGAGGTACATGGATGAGACTGTTGGAGATGCAGTAGAGCAGTTACACCGGCAGTCTGATAGTCTCTGGCTGTTGAGGAGTATGAAAGTCTTGGGGAAGGAGAACATCAAGCAGGAGTGCAGGTAAACAATCCCATAGTTGCAACCTTCCTTGAAGATGATGTCATGGTATCCTCTTGCACTGAGTATACTCTTCCTGGAGAGAGGACTCCTGTTGTTAGGAGGAGACAGGTAAGAGTAAAGAGGGATTTGATTATTAGAAATGTAGATACTTGGAATTGTTATGACCCAGAGGACCTCATGGTGAATTGCTTACAGGTGTGAAGGTTGCAGACCTCTCGAGACATCCAGATAGACTTATGTGCAGTGCTGGGGAAGAGCCTGTGGTTGTGGTACATGTAGGTATCAATGAGTTAGGGAAAGATACAAGAGAGAGATCCTGGAGGCCAAATTTAGGCTGCTAGGTAAGAGATTAAAGTCCAGGACCTCCATTCTTTGGAATGCTTCCAGTTCCATGCACAGGGCCAGTTGGACAGGCAGAACTGCAGGATCTCACTGCATGGATGGGACTATGGTGTTGGGAGGAGGGATTTAGGTTTATTAGGAACTAGGGAACCTTTTAGGAAAGGAGGAGCCTATACAGGAAGGATGGGTTCCATCTAAACCAAAACAGAACCAGATTGCTGGCATGTAAAACGGAAGAGGTTGTAGAGAAGTTTTTAAAGTAAGGGCTGGGGAAAGTTGACATGTGCCGGGGAACACATGGTTTGGACAAAGACATCCCTGAGGGAGGATTTATTAAAGGGTATATTCTATGTCCTAGTAAAGAGCAAGAGATAGAAGTTGATAAAGTACAGGTGGGCACTGAAGAGAAATAAAAAAGAGTCCCATTCAATTACATCACATGAAGGCAGACAGCTAAAAAGTGACATGTATAAGTGCTTGTATACAAATACTGCAAGTCTAAATACTAAGATGGATGAACTTGAGTGCCTGGTGTTAATGGGACATATTGACACAATAGATCTCACAGAATCTTGGTGGAATGAGAGTAAGCAATGGGACACGGTAATATCAGGGTACAAAATATATCGGAGTGACACAGTTGGTTGTGCTGATGGGGGAGTGGGCACTATATGTGAAAGAAAGCACAGAGTCAATTAGAGTAAAAATCTTAAATGAATCAATCTGTACCATAGAATCTCTCTGGATAGAAATTCCAAGCTTGAATAATAAGAGTATAGTAACAGAAATATGCTACTGACCACCTGTCCAGGATGGTGATGGTGATTGTGAAAAGCTCAGGGAGAGGCTACAAAAACAGAAAACCCAATAATAATGGGGAATTTCAACTATCCCCATATTGCCTGGGAGCATATCACCTCAGGACGGGATGCAAAGATTAAATTTCTAGACACCATTAATGATTGCTTCTGAGAACAGCTAATCCTAGAACCCAGATGGGGAGATGCAATTCTTGATTTAGTCCTAAGTGGCACACAGGATCTAGTCCAAGAGGTGAATATAGTTGAAATGCTCCATAATAGCAACCACAATGCAATTATATGTAACCTCTGTGTAGGGGGGAAAAACAAAGAAACCCACCACAGTAGCATTTAACATTGAAAAAATGAACTACACAAAAATGAGGAAACTAGTTACACGGACATTAGAAGGAACAGTCACAAAGGTGAAAATTCTGCAAGCTGTGTGGAAGTTATTTAAAAACACCATAGAGGCTCAAACTTAATGTATTCTCTAAATAAATTAAACAGTAAGAAGACCAAAAGAGAAAAAAAATTCCACCAAAACAGCAGAGTAAAAAAGGTGGTTAGAAGCAAAAAGACATCTTTTACAAATTTGAAGTGAAATCCTAATGAAGAAAATAGAAAGGAACATAAACTTTAGCAAGCGAAGTGTAAAATTATAATTCAAAACAGAATTTGAAGACCAATTAGCAAAAAAACCCCAAAAACTTAAGAGTAATTTTCTTTAAGTACATCAGACGCAGGAAGCCTGCCTAACAGTCAGTGGGGACACTGGACGATTGAAGTGCTAAAGCATCACTTGACGAAAACAAGGCTATTGTCGAGAAGCTACATGCATCTTTGCATTGGTCTTCATTGCAGAGGTTGTGAGGGAGATTCCCAAACCAGTGCCATTCTTTTTGGGTGGCAGATCTGAGGAACTGTCCCAGACTGAGGTGTTAGTAGAGAAGGTTGGGGAACAAACTTATACATTAAACGGTAATAGTTCAGCAGGACTAGACGAGTTCTGAAGGAACTCATCAATGAAATTGCAGAACTATTAACTGTGGTAAGTAACCTATTGCTTAAATCAGCTTCTGTACCATATGACTGGAGGATAGCTAATGTGACTCTGATTTTTTAAAAAGGCTCCAGCGGAGATCCTGGCAGTTACAGGTTGGTAAGCCTAACTGCAGTACCAGGCAAATTGGTTAAAACTATAGTAAAGAACAGAATTATCAAACACATAGATGACCTCAACATGTTGGGGAAAAGTCAACACAGCTTTTGTAAAGGGAAATCATGCCTCACCCATTTATTAGAATTCTTTAAGGGGGTCAACAAACATGTGGACAAGGATGATCCAGTGGATATAGTGTACTTAGATTTTCAGAAAGCCTTTGAAAATGTCTCTCACTAAAGGCTCTTAAGCAAAGTAAGCAGTCATGGAATAAGAGAGATGGTCCTCCCATGGATTAGTTAAAAGACACCACAGAAGATATTGAAATGACTTGGTGCTTCTTTTTTAAAATGTGTTCCCATTCCTTTTCCGCTGTATTGTTTCACATGAAGATACCTTCCAGGGATAAGTGAAATAACACTAAGTTTGTTGGGGGCAAATGTTAATGTGTGTTTGAGGGGCAGTTGGGAGACCTCGTATGCTACCGTGTCAGGATTGGGCTAGAAATGTCCTCTTTGCATCCTGAAAATCTGTCCTGTGGTGGCTGAGTGAGCAAGATGCTTGACTACCATTCTGAACATTGTGGGCTCAAGTCTCACTCCATCTCATGCTGAAAGGCCACCTTCAGTTCATCCAGCTGCAAAATGGGTACCTGATCCATTGGGTTAGAGCAGTCAAAGGCAGTTGGACGTGTTGTCAGCCACATCACTCCCTTGTCTACCATTGACTGTGAAATCTGGTGTGCCTTTACTGTATCAGCCTGATGAGCCATTGGCATGGGGCGACTTTGACTTCTATGGTGAGTTGTTTCATGAATGGATGAGGTTTATTCTTGAAAAATGGTGTTGGGGGAACATGATGGGAAGATGCTCCTCTTATAATTTTCTCCTGAGTGTTTGGGAGCATCAGCTACGAATTAGCACCTGTGCAGGAAGAGTTTGGCATAGAGGGAAACATTGCTGAGATTGTAGCTTGCCAGCTGAAGAAGGTGTGCTGCATTTTTGTTATTACCTTGGACCATATGTGTGCAAGAGCACAGAGCAGGCATTCCATTAAGTGCAAATGAGGGATGAAAAAGATTAATTCTGAAGAGCTGGATGAGTGTCTTAAATGACCCCCCTCCCCAATGTACAGTAGGATTTTCTGACCATTACTTACAGTGGAAAATGTCCCAGGGCAATCTATGTAACTAACACAGAGAGCTAGCTTAATAAGGGCCAGACGGGGGCGTTTGTCTATATGGGGACATCCAGGAAAATTAATCCAAATTAAGTAAAGGTATGAATTTGACGTGGATTAGTTAAACCACATTAAACCCCTGAGTGAAAATCCTCTTTCAGAATTAAAGTAGCCTTAACTGGGTTTAGTTTAATTAATTTTCAAATTGAATTAAGCTAAAAAGGGCACTTAAATTTTGAATAACAGCATCCGCACAGGGATTTAATGTGATTTAATTAATCCACTTCAAATTCACACCTTTTGTTAATTGAAATTAATTTTCCTGCTTGTACCCATGTAGCTAAGTCCTGGCTACCTTTCCCCATGCTGACTAGTACGCCATTCTTTGGGTAATGCCACTGAAATTGGTGGGTATGGTATTACTCAACATGAGAATTGCAGTCCAGCCCTGCAGCTATTCTCCACAGTTTCTGAAATACATGCTGTATTACAGTGCATTGGCTAAGGTTTTCAAAAACAAGAGCACAAAGTTAGGTATCCATATTAAGAGATGTAAGCAAGTTGTCTGAGCACCCAGCAGCCTCCATTGGATCAGCCTGCATCCTCTTCCCTTGTCCCACTGCAGTCACCCAGGGCAGAATGCCACCCTAAATGTCCCATAGTATATGTAACACACATCCCTGGTGACCCAACAGTTAAGGTGGGATTTCTGATTGTCAGCAATACATTGATCTGAAGCATTGTGTGCTAGGCCCACATGAGTTGTATTGGTTTATATTGTCTAAAAATAACAAAGAACCTAGTGTGTATATATTGCTAAGGATGAGTACAAAACAATAGGAAGGCAAATAGGAGCAAAATCAAAAAAGCTGAGGCATAAAATGAGTTACACCTAGCAAGGTCATAAAAGGAAATAAGAATAGGTTCTGTAAATACATTAAGAGCTAGAGAAAGTCTTGGTCTTTTTTGTCGGAAGGAAAGCTAACAACAGATGGTGAGGTGTTCAATACCTATTTTTCTTCAGTTTTCAGTAAAAATGTTAATGGTGACCAGATACTGAACACTATTAATATTAACAACAAGGGGGAAGGAACACAAGCCAGAATAGGGAAAGAACTGGTTAAATAAGATTTAGATAAGTTAGCTGTATTCAAGTCAGCAAGCAGGGACTGATGGAATTCATTCTAGCGTACTTAAGGAACTAGCTGAAGCAATCTCGGAACCATTAACTATTATTTTTGATAACTCATGGAGGATGGGAAAGGTCAAAGAAGATGGCAGAAGGGCAAATGTAGTATCCTTTTTTTTTTTTTTTTTTTTTTAAGAAAGTAGAAAAAAGCAGACCTGGGGAATTACAGGTAAGTCAGTGTCATTTTGATACCTGGAAAGGTATTAGAACAAACAATGAAATAATACCCTTGGAAGTGTCTAGAGGATAATATGATTATAAGTAATAGCCAACATGGGTTTATCAAGAACAAGTTCTGCCAAACCAATTTAATTTTCTTCTTTGAGAGGGTTAATGGCCTCATAGATGGACGGGGGGAAGCAGTAGCTATAATTTATCTTGGCTTTACTAAAGCTTTTGACACATTCTTGCATGACATTCTCATAAGCAAACAAAGGAAATGTGATCTAGATGAAATTTTACTGTAAGGTGGGGGGCACAGCTGGTGGAGAAACCATACTCAGACTAGTTATCAATGGTTCACTGTCAAACTGGGAGGACATGTCTGATGGGGTCCCGCAGGAGTCTGTCCTGGGTCTTGTACTATTCAATATTTTCCTTTATGACTTGGATAATGGAGTGGAGAGCATACTTATAAAATATGTGGATGACGCCAAGGTGTGAGAGGTTGCTAGCACTTCAGAGGACAGGATTAGAATTCTGAAAAACCTTGACAAATTAGAGAATCGGTCTGAAATCTACAAGATGACAATCAATAAAGACAAGTGGAAACTTCTACATTTAGGAAGAACAAATCAAATATACAACTACAAAATGGGGAATAACTGGGTAGGTAGTAATACTGCTGGAAAGGATCTGGGGGTAATAATATGTCACAAATGGAATGTGAGTCAACAATGTGATGCTGCTGCTAAAAAAAGGTTGTATGTATGTATAGAATCATAGAATATCAGGGTTGAAAGGGACCTCAGGAGGTCATCTAGTCCAACCTCCTGCTCAAAGCAGGACCAATCCCCAACTAAATCATCCCAGCCAGGGCTTTGTCAAGCCAGACCTTAAAAACTTCTAAGGAAGGAGATTCCACCACCTCCCTAGGTAATGCATTCCAGTGTTTCACCATCATCCTAGTGAAAAAGTTTTTCCTAATATCCAACCTAAACCTCCCCCACTACAACTTGAGACCATTAGTCCTCGTTCTGTCATCTGGTACCACTGAGAACAGTCTAGATCCATCCTCTTTGGAACCCCCTTTCAGGTAATTGAAAGCAGCTATCAAATTCCTTCTTCTCTTCCGCAGACTAAACAATCCCAGTTCCCTCTGCCTTTCCTCATAAGTCATGTGTTCCAGTACCCTAATCATTTTTGTTGCCCTCCGCTGGATATTTTCCAATTTTTCCACATGCTTCTTGTAGTGTGGGGCCCAAAACTGGACACAGTACTCCAGATGAGGCCTCACCAATGTCGAATAGAGGGGAACGATCACGCCCCTCGATCTGCTGGCAATGCCCCTACTTATACATTCCAAAATGCCATTGGCCTTCTTGGCAACAAGGGCACACTGTTGACTCATATCCAGCTTCTCGTCCACTGTAACCCCTAGGTCCTTTTCTGCAGAACTGCTGCCGAGCCATTCGGTCACTAGTCTGTAGCGGTGCATGGGATTCTTCCGTCCTCAGTGCAGGACTCTGCACCTGTCCTTGTTGAACCTCATCAGATTTCTTTTGGCCCAATCCTCCAATTTGTCTAGGGCCCTCTGTATCCTATCCCTACCCTCTAGTGTATCTACCTCTCCTCCCAATTTAGTGTCATCTGCAAACTTGCTGAGGGTGCAATCCACGCTATCCTCCAGATCATTTATGAAGATATTGAACAAAACCAGCCCCAGGACCGACCCTTGGGGCACTCCACTTGATACCGACTGCCAACTAGATATGGAGCCATTGATCAGTACCCTTTGAGCCCGACAATCTAGCCAACTTTCTATCCACCTTATCGTCCATTCATCCAGCCCATACCTCTTTAACTTACTGGCAAGAATACTGTGGGAGACCGGGTCAAAAGCTTTGCTAAAGTCAAGGAACAACATGTCCACTGTTTTCCCCTCATCCACAGAGCCAGTTATCTCATCATAGAAGGCAATTAGATTAGTCAGGCATGACTTGCCCTTGGTGAATCCATGCTGACTGTTCCTGATCACTTTCCTCTCCTCTAAGTGCTTCAGAATTGATTCCTTGAGGACCTGCTCCATGATTTTTCCAGGGACGGAGGTGAGGCTGACTGGCCTGTAGTTCCCAGGATCCGCCTTCTTCCCTTTTTAAAAGATGGGCACTACATTAGCCTTTTCCCAGTCGTCCCGGACTTCGCCCGATCGCCATGAGTTTTCAAAGATAATGGCCAATGGCTCTGCAATCATATCTGCCAACTCCTTTAGTACTCTCGGATGCAGCACATCCAGCCCCATGGACTTGTGCTCGTCCAGCTTTTCTAAATCATCCTGAAGCACTTCTTTCTCCACAGAGGGTGGTCACCTCCTCTCCATGCTGTGCTGCCCAATGCAGTAGTTTGGGAGCTGACTTTGTTCATGAAGACAGAGGCAAAAAAAGCATTGAGTACATTAGCTTTTTCCACATCCTCTGTCACTAGGTTGCCTCCCTCATTCAGTAAGGGTCCCACACTTTCCTTGACTTTCTTCTTGTTGCTAACATACCTGAAGAAACCCTTCTTGTTACTCTTAACATCTCTTGCTAGCTGCAACTCCAGGTGTGATTTGGCCTTCTTGATTTCACTCCTGCATGCCTGAGCAATATTTTTATACTCTTACCTGATCATTTGTTCAATCTTCCACTTCTTGTAAGCTTATTTTTTGAGTTTAAGATCAGCAAGGATTGCACTGTTAAGCCAAGCTGGTCGCCTGCCATATTTACTATTCTTTCTACACATCGGGAT
Organism: Caretta caretta; assembly: GCF_965140235.1. Taxonomy (NCBI): domain Eukaryota; kingdom Metazoa; phylum Chordata; order Testudines; family Cheloniidae; genus Caretta; species Caretta caretta. Next base: position 16,014,149 of record NC_134209.1, read on the forward strand.
GGTTTGTCCCTGTAACCTCAATAAGGATTCTTTAAAATAGAGTCAGCTTTCCTGGACTCCTTTTCCCCTCATGTTATTCTCCCAGGGGATCCTGCCCATCAGTTCCCTGAGGTTGTCAAAGTCTGCTTTTCTGAAGTCCAGGGTCCGTATTCTGCTGCTCTCCTTTCTTCCCTGTGTCAGGATCTTGAACTCGACCATCGCATGGTCACTGTCTCCCAGGTTCCCCTCCACTTCAGCTTCCCCTACTAATTCTTCCCAGTTTGTGAGCAGCGGGTCAAGAAGAGCTCTTCCCCTCGTTGGTTCCTCCAGCACTTGCACCAGGAAATTGTCCTCTACACTTTCCAAAAACTTCCTGGATTGTCTGTGCACTGCTGTATTGCTCTCCCAGCAGATATCAGGGTGATTGAAGTCTCCCATGAGAACCAGGGCCTGCGATCTAGTAACTTCCATGAGTTGCCGGAAGAAAGCCTCATCCACGTCATCCCCCTGGTCCGGTGGTCTATAGCAGATTCCCACTACGACATCACCCTTGTTGCTCACGCTTCTAAACTTAATCCAGAGACTCTCAGGTTTTTCTGCAGTTTCATACTGGAGCTCTGAGCAGTCATACTGCTCCCTCACATACAGTGCAACTCCCCCACCTTTTCTGCCCTCCCTGTCCTTCCTGAACAGTTTATATCCATCCATGACAGTACTCCAGTCATGTGAGTTATCCCACCAAGTCTCTGTTATTCCAATCACATCATAATTCCTTGACTGTGCCAGGACTTCCAGTTCTCCCTGCTTGTTTCCTAGGCTTCTTGCATTTGTGTATAGGCACTTGAGATAACTTGCTGTTTGTCCTGCTTTCTTAGTAGAGGCAGGAGCCCTCCCCTTTCGCACTCTCTTGCTCGTGCTTCCTCCCGGTATCTCATGTCCCCACTTACCTCAGAGCTTTGGTCTCCTTTCCCCGGTGAACCTAGTTTAAAGCCCTCCTCACTAGGTTAGCCAGCCTGCTTGTGAAGATGTTCTTCCCTCTCTTCGTTAGGTGGAACCCATCTCTGCCTAGCACTCCTCCTTGGAACACCATCCCATGGTCAAAGAATCCAAAGCCTTCTCTCCGATACCACCTGCGTATCCATTCATAGAATCATAGAATAACAGAGTTGGAAGGGACCTCAGGAGGCCATCTAGTCCAACCCCCTGGCCAGAGCAGGACCAATCCCAACTAAATCATCGCATTCAGGGCTTTGTGAAGCCTGACCTTAAAAACTTCTAAGGAAGGGGATTCCACCACCTCCCTACGTAATGCATTCCAGTGTTTCACCACCCTCCTAGTGAAAAAGTTTTTCCTAATATCCAACCTAAATCTCCCCCACTGCAACTTGAGACCATTACTCCTTGTCATCTGCTATCACTGAGAATAGTCTAGATCCATCCTCTTTGGATCCACCTTTCAGGTAGTTAAAAGCAGCTATCAAATCCCCCCTCATTCTTCTCTTCCGCAGACTAAACAATCCCAGTTCCCTCAGCTTCTCCTCATAAGTCATGTGTTCCAGACCCCTAATCATTTTTGTTGCCCTTCGCTGGCTCTCTCCAATTTCTCCACATCCTTCTTGTAGTGTGGGGCCCCAAACTGGACACAGTACTCCAGATGAGGCCTCACCAATGTCGAATAGAGGGGAATGATCACGTCCCTCGATCTGCTGGCAATGCCCCTACTTTTACACCCCAAAATGCCATTGGCCTTCTTGGCAACAAGGGCACACTGTTAACTCCATGATTCGACGGTCTCTACCTAGGCCTTTTCCTTCCACAGGGAGGATGGATGAGAAGACCACTTGCACCTGAAACTCCTTTATCCTTCTTCTCAGAGCCACGTAGTCTGCAGTGATCCGCTCAAGGTCATTCTTGGCGGTATCATTGGTGCCCACATGGAGAAACAGGAAGGGGTAGCGATCCGAGGGCTTGATGAGTCTCAGCAGTCTCTCCGTCACATCTTGAATCCTAGCTCCTGGCAAGCCGCAGACTTCTCGGTTTTCCCAATCAGGGCGGCAGATAGATGAGTCAGTCCCTCTGAGGAGAGAGTCCCCGACCACCACCAGCCGCCGCCTCCTCTTGGGAGCGGTGGTTGTGGAACCCCCATCCCTAGGACAGTGCATCTCATGCCTTTCAATCGGCGGAGTCTCCTTCTGTTCCCTTCCCTCAGATGTATCATCTAGTCCACTCTCCGCATTAGTGCCTGTGGAGAGAACATGAAAACAGTTGCTTACCTGTATCTGCGCTGTTGATACATGGATGCTCCCCTTTTTTCTTCCGGAGGTCACATGCTGCCAAATTTCTTCACCATCCTCCTGTTCCCGTTGTGCGGCCTGGTCTGAACCTTCAGAACATTGTGCCCATAGAAGATGTGTCTCTCCGGGACATCTTCAGTTTCTGTTAAGTGTTGACCCTGCGTTGCATGTTTCTCCAGACCTTGAACCTTCTCTTCCAATATGGAGACCAGCTTGCACTTTGTACAGACAAAGTCGCTTCTGTCCTGTGGAAGAAAGACAAACATGGCACATCCAGTGCAGGTCACAACAGCTGAACGCTCCCCATCCATATTACCTTCCTTAGAATCATAGAATCATAGAATATCAGGGTTGGAAGGGACCCCAGAAGGTCATCTAGTCCAACCCCCTGCTCAAAGCAGGACCAATTCCCAGTTAAATCATCCCAGCCAGGGCTTTGTCAAGCCTGACCTTAAAAACCTCTAAGGAAGGAGATTCTACCACCTCCCTAGGTAACGCATTCCAGTGTTTCACCACCCTCTTAGTGAAAAAGTTTTTCCTAATATCCAATCTAAACCTCCCCCACTGCAACTTGAGACCATTACTCCTCGTTCTGTCATCTGATACCATTGAGAACAGTCTAGAGCCATCCTCTTTGGAACCCCCTTTCAGGTAGTTGAAAGCAGCTATTAAATCCCCCCTCATTCTTCTCTTCTGCAGGCTAAACAATCCCAGCTCCCTCAGCCTCTCCTCATAACTCATGTGTTCCAGTCCCCTAATCATTTTTGTTGCCCTTCGCTGGACTCTCTCCAATTTATCCACATCCTTCTTGAAGTGTGGGGCCCAAAACTGGACACAGTACTCCAGATGAGGCCTCACCAATGTCGAATAGAGGGGAACGATCACGTCCCTCGATCTGCTCGCTATGCCCCTATCATACCTGAAGAAACCCTTCTTGTTACTTTTGACATCTCTGGCTAGCTGCAGCTCCAGGTGCGATTTGGCCCTCCTGATAACATTCCTACATGCCCGAGCAATATTTTTATACTCTTCCCTGGTCATATGTCCAACCTTCCACTTCTTGTAAGATACTTTTTTATGTTTAAGATCCGCTAAGATTTCACCATTAAGCCAAGCTGGTCGCCTGCCATATTTACTATTCTTTCGACTCATCGGGATGGTTTGTCCCTGTAAGCTCAACAGGGATTCTTTGAAATACAGCCAGCTCTCCTGGATTCCTTTCCCCTTCAAGTTAGTCCCCCAGGGGATCCTGGCCATCCGTTCCCTGAGGGAGTCGAAGTCTGCTTTCCTGAAGTCCAGGGTCCGTATCCTGTTGCTTACCTTTCTTCCTTGCGATCCTGAACTCAACCAACTCATGGTCACTGCCTCCCAGATTCCCATCCACTTTTGCTTCCCTCACTAATTCTACCCGGTTTGTGAGCAGCAGGTCAAGAAAAGCGCCCCCCCCTAGTTGGCTCCTCTAGCACTTGCGCCAGGAAATTGTCCCCTACGCTTTCCAAAAACTTCCTGGATTGTCTATGCACTGCTGTATTGCTCTCCCAGCAGATATCAGGAAAATTAAAGTCACCCATGAGAATCAGGGCATGCGATCTAGTAGCTTCCGTGAGCTGCCGGAAGAAAGCCTCATCTACATCATCCCCCTGGTCCGGTGGTCTATAGCAGACTCCCACTACGACATCACCCTTGTTGCTCACGCTTCTAAACTTAATCCAGAGACTCTCAGGTTTTTCTGCAGTTTCGTACCGGAGCTCTGAGCAGTCATACTGCTCCCTTACATACAGTGCTACTCCCCCACCTTTTCTGCCCTGCCTGTCCTTCCTGAACAGTTTATAACCATCCATGACAGTACTCCAGTCATGTGAGTTATCCCACCAAGTCTCTGTTATTCCGATCACATCATAGTTCCTTGACATCACCAGGACCTCCAGTTCTCCCTGCTTGTTTCCAAGGCTTTGTGCATTTGTATATAAGCACTTGAGATAACCTGTTGATCGCCCCTCATTCCCAGTATGAGGCAGGAGCCCTCCCCTCACAGACATTCCTGCCTGTGCTTCCTCCCGGTATCCCGCTTTCCCACTTACCTCAGGGCTTTGGTCTCCTTCCCCCGGTGAACCTAGTTTAAAGCCCTCCTCACTAGGTTAGCCAGCCTGCTCGCAAAGATGCTCTTCCCTCTCTTCGTAAGATGGAGCCCATCTCTGCCTAGCACTCCTCCTTCTTGGAACACCATCCCATGGTCGAAGAATCCAAAGCCTTCTCTCCGACACCACCTGCGTAGCCATTCGTTGACTTCCACGATTCGACGGTCCCTACCTAGGCCTTTTCCTTCCACAGGGAGGATGGACGAGAACACCACTTGCACCTCCAACTCCTTTATCCTTCTTCCTAGAGCCACATAGTCCCCAGTAATCCGCTCAAGGTCATTCTTGGCAGTATCATTGGTGCCCACGTGGAGAAGCAGGAAGGGGTAGTGATCCGAGGGCTTGATGAGTCTTGGCAATCTCTCCGTCACATCGCGAATCTTAGCCCCCGGCAAGCAGCAGACTTCTCGGTTTTCCCGGTCAGGGCGGCAGATAGATGACTCAGTCCCCCGGAGGAGAGAGTCCCCGACCACCACCACCCGCCTTCTCCTCTTGGGAGTGGTGGTCCTTCTATGAGCTTCCTCAGGAGTTGTAGTAATTACTCAGAGAAGCCGGCAAGATGTAAGCCTCAGTGGGCTCTCCCCGGGAGAACTCCCAGGCAAACTCCCTCTGTTAGCCTCTCTGCTATTCGCCACTCAGCTGGTTCGCAGCTGACTGGCTTTTTATAACAGTCTGGCCCACTCAAGGCTCACCTGGACCAAAGCACTCCCAATTCACACTTTTCAAAAAACCAGTCAAGCACACGGTCAAACCGTCAAACTGTCCCCACAACAGACACTCAGATACTCACCAACACAGCCTCCCTGTATGACACGTGAGGTAGCAGTCCCACTCTGTTAAGTACTGGTGAAGCCTCAGCTGGAGTACTCTGTCCAGTTCTGCATGCCAGACTTTAAGAAAGATGTGGACAAATTTTCCAGAAGAAAGCAATACAAATAATAAAAGATTTAGAAAACCTGACCTATGACAGAAGGTTAAAGAAACTGGGCATAGTTAGTCCTGAGAAAAGAAGAGTGAGGTGGGACCTGAGAGCAGTCTTCAAATATGTTAAGAGTTGTTATGAAGAGGACTGTGATCAGGTGTGGCCCGGGTCCACTGAAGGAAGGACAAGAAGTAATGAGCTTAATCTGCAGTTAGGGTGGTTTAGGTTAGATATGAGGAAAAACTTTCTCAGGATAGTTAAATATTGGAACAGGCTTCCAAGGGAGATTGTGGAATCCCCATCACTGGAGGTTTTTAAGTTCATGTTGGACAAATACCTGTCAGGGATGGTCTAGGAGGTATACTTGGTCTTGTAGCCCTACATTTCTACGCTTGTGTGTGTGAATGTGAGCGTATGTGTGTGCTGTGTTACCCTTCTACTTAATTGTCTGTCTTGAAATAGTTACTAAAGTCCCATGAGGTAAGGGAGAGACAAGGTGGGTGAGGTAACTTCTTCTATTGGACCAACTTCTGTTGGTGAAGGGAACAAGCTTTCAAGCTACGCAGAGCTCTTCTGCAGGTCTGTGAAAGGTACTCAGCATCACAGCTAAATCCGAGGTGGGGCAGATGGTTTAGCATAAGCAGTTAACAAATAGTCTAAGGGGCCATTGTGACTGACAGTAGTATTTCTGTATCAATGACTTTTCTTTTGTACATAAGAGCTCAGTTGGTTTGTGCCTGAGGTCACAAAAGGTTTTTTACACAGAGGATAGTGTATTCTCCAGGATATTTGAAAGCTTTCATTTAGCGGATTTGATGACGTCGTTATTTGTTGCACCATTGGGGTTTTACTGTATATCCGTTTGTGAAATCCACACTGGACATGCCTGCATTGGGGGATGAGGGGTGTGCGTGTGTGTGTGTGTCCATAGAAAGAGAGAGATCTATATGTCTATATCATAGAAACCCGGAAATATATCTATAGATATGTGCATTCGCACAGCTATGCACACTTGCAGCTCGACAGCCATTTCTGGCTTTGGTTTTTTTGCAGGTACTCAGCTAGTTTTAAATATTTTTTCAACTTTAACATTTTTGCTCAGATATCTAAATACCATGTGATGGCAAAGCCGAAGAGGAGAAAATGCAAGAGGGTAACAGTGGGTCTAGAATTGCAAATCATTTGCTTGCCAATGTCAAAAATTAAAATAAATGTCACATGCAATCTTACTTGACCCTCAGTTCAACATGATTTTGAAATCATAGGATAAATTTTGCCAGCAACCTAAATTATTGTTTATTTCAGTCTCTTGGGAATGCAGGGAGGCAGGGGGCGGTATGAACAGGTTTTACGTTAAATCAGTGATCAAGGAAAAGGTTTACTTTTTGTTCTCATTTGGGAGGAATATTTTATTCATTGGTAAGTGGAGAGAGTGCTGTGTGCATGAGGTGCCTGCCAGAATCTTTGATCTGGAAAGAGGCAGATTTATGATCAGAACCAGGCTCTAAACATTATACACAGAATAATACATTGGTGTTAGTTATATACAGTGGAAGGTTTAATTCAATTGAGGAGTCCTGCTGACATCAGAAACTGGGAGACAGCAAGTAGTTTATGAGCAGCAGTAGAAACTTAGGACTGAATTATGGCCTTAGTATTTGGTCTGCTACTGGGTATTGCAATTTGTATTACACAGTATATTATACAATTTTAATCAGTGTAGACCCAGTGACAAAGAAGAGAATAGTTTATTGCCCAGACAGTGCAAGGGGTAGAATATGCTAATATAAAATTTACTGTACTACAAAGCTAACATTAGGGGAAGGAATTTAGTGTAAGGAAGTAGAGTTGACGTGGAGCAAAGGTGTTGGAACAAGAATTGCTCAGCATCACTTTAGTGGTCCATAGAGGCCAATATCCTGTCTCTGGCAGTGGTCAATACCAAATGCTTCAGAGGAAGGTATAAGAACCCAGCAGTAGTAGATGGTAGCATAATCTGCCACATTAAGTCTCATCCTGATCTCTAATGGTCTGAGATTGGCTGAAACCCTGAAGCATATCCCTTTCAGATTGTTTGTGATCATGAATTATGATAACTCTGAATATTCCTGATAACCATATAAATATCTAGTTCCTTTTTGAATTCCCTTAAATACTTGGCCTCAACAACCACCTATGGCAATGAGATCCACAGTTTTGCTGTGTCAAAATGTGTTTCCTTTTGTCAGGTTTGAATTTCCTACCTTTAGTTCCATTGCTTGTCCCCTGGTTCTTGGTTTTGAGACAAGGAGAACAAAAACTCCTGATCTAGCATCTTTGTGACATTCATTCTTTGACATGCTTTTATTCATTTCCTTTGTAAGGTAAACGTCCCAATCTTTTCAATATCTCCTGCTATGAGACTTATTTCCAGGCTTTGATCATTCTTGGTGTTCTTCTCTGAACCCCTTCTAGTTCTGCAGTGTCTTTTTGAGATGGGTTGATCAGAACTGTATATACTATTCCACCTCATTTACTTACGTAAAGGTGTTATAGTAGTTGTAATATTCAACATCCCATTCCTTACTCATTAGAATATATTTGTTTGATTTTCTGACCACAGCTGCACTTTGAGCAGAGATCTCCATTCAGATATCGACCGTAATCAGATAGTTACATCAGAGACATATATTATTTAATCCAAATACTTTTGAAAATGGGACTTTGGCTTCTAAGTCACTTAGATGTTTTTGACCATGTTACCTGTGATATAATTTGGATCTTAAACACACCATTTTGGAACAGCCTGCTTGAGATCAAGACTGATACCCTGAGTTTTTAACTCGTGTTTTAATAAGAGTGATTTAGTGTAGTTTTGAAGCAGTCTTCACTTAAAGCTAATCTATGTGTGTGAAATTAATAACCATTAGAGGGAGGAAGTAGCAGCAAGAATGAAGCAGAAAAGAGGGAGTGCCAGAAACCATGACAGTCATTGGCTCTGTTGTCTGTCAGTCTTCAGTGAGAAGACAAACCTATAATTACCAAATTAATATACTAAGGGTGAAGAAATATAATTAAGAGATTAAAAAAAATCCCATGTCTTCAGGTGTTTTACTTACACTCACATTCATTGTCTGCCTGTGTATGTGTACATATACATATACACACACAAATATTGACCATTATTATTTAATTTTCACTGCTCTAAAAAAACCATATGCTGGGACAGAATACTCTTCACATGTCTGCTTGATTTAGGAATAATTTACAAAGTGGAACGTGGCCACTAAAATGAATGACTAAATAAGTGAGTTTATGGAAAAGTCCTGCCAAGCGTCTATTTGGGGGCTTTTCTCCATAAAAGAATTAATTCATATTTTTAATCATGTTAGTTCTTTTAGTATTTCTCTGCAGTTGAGTGTCTAAATATCTTCACTGTGAATTTCATTTCCTCGGTGTCGGTATGGGAAATCCTGATTGTGTAACCTGTTTTGCCCTGAGGTTACATCTTAATCCCTTTACCCCAGGGAACACCCTGGGATTTGGCAAGTACTGTGAGATTTTTAAATGTGTAACATATTGATAACATGTATATGCAGTTAGGGCCCTTTCAGGTTCTTCTTTGAATTCTGAGCATGCAGAACATTTTTGTTCTTTCAGGAGAGAAACTTCTCCGTCAAGTTTTTATGCATAATTTCATACAAGTATTGCAGGAAGAATAAGGCAACTCTGGCATAGAAAGGTGGGCTAAGAATCCGTCACTTATTTTACGCTAACAAGTGTTGTTAAAGGTTTTATAGACAAAAAATAGGACGTGTCAGAACAGCAAAGCTCAATTCCGGCATTCGTCGGTGAGAACTGAACTGAAACTGAAATAACTTCGTGTTAAACCACTTAAATCCACACTTGAGATGATGGTAAGAGGGAGCTGTTTTTTTGTTTTTTTTTAAAGTGTTGGAGTGTGAGATGTTGTCAGAGACTAAAGCCACCAATCTCTCCCTTGTGATGATGGTCTTTAACAGCAATAGTTTGCCCTGAATTGATCTTGAAAATGGTTGTGAACTGCTGGTGTGGATGGAACTAAAACATTTTCAATCCCACTATAGAAAACGTGATTTGAAACATCATGGAGTTAAATGTCAAGAATGACCCGTCTAATCCTGCTGAAAATGGGTCTGCCCCATCTAGGCTAGCAGTTAAGTCCTTTTCAGAAATAATTCGGGTGCATCCTTGGATGACAAAAGTAGTCAGTGAAAAGCCGGTTTCCTAATGTGTCTGTCAGGCTGTAGGTTAAGCTTTTTGTGGTAACAGTTACTGTGCAGTATTTACAGAGCAATAGGAAATAAATTATAGGTTAGTTTGATTAAGAATTTGAGTTCTCTGTATAAAATCTTTTTTCCTCCTAATGCCCAGGAAACTCTATAAATACAGTCTGTAAGTAAATGTGTATACATAAATATATAAGGGTGGAGGTGTATCTATATGAGAGAGAAATGTATAGCAAAATGCATACAAAGATACATAAAAATAAATTACATACTCAACAGCTTTCTAAAAAAAGGCACTTCAATGCTAACAGCTACTGCATCCTTGGAGAGTTCTCCACCAAGCAGAATAGATCTAAAATCGAAAGAAAAAAGAGTATATCGAGTAGAAAGCTACAGCAGTGCACCAAAACTTAGCAAGATGATAATGAAATGAGAATACTCTACTTACTAGCTGTGCCATGAGGAGCTGAAAAATGTGTTTATTTTACATTATGTACATTGTTCATCTTTTAGCATGTTTCCGTATTTTACTGTGATGATTATAGGGTTTTCTTTCAAACTGTGAAAGAAAGAAAACTCCACTAGTCCAAATTTTCATTAGAATTGTTCTACTTCAAAACTTAATTTTAAGAGGCATTTGCGTACTGCTGCTCTTATTTTGCACAGAAGTGTCATGGACACTTGAGCTCAGCACCTCCAAACCGTTCTGAGTCTTAACCATCTGTTGCAAACAGTGAGATAGAATTTTGAAGAGCCAAGTTAATTTGTTAATGACAGTCTCTCTTTGGCCAATGGAACCCGCCCCACAGTATCCCACAGGAGAATTTAGCCATTGGATTATATCTGCCAAAATCCCCCGGTACACCTCATAGATTATTCTATTAATTTTAATACCCACTTGCTGTTAAGTGGTGGCGAATGCGTCAGATTTTGCTTCAACATTTTCTGTTTCCTCTTCATGTTAGATCCACTCTGCTTTGCAGAGGACTCCCCAGCCGTGCCGTAGGTATTAACCTCCAAATCCTTTTCTTTTAGAACAGTTCCAGGAAACCACCACGTCTCACTGTGAACTGTGAAACCAAGAAAATTGTCTGTGTAATTCCAAATGGCTGAAACATCCTTGTAATCTAGTTGCTGGGTAGCACAGGCATATTTTGATTGGCTACATTTAATAATTTAAAAAAAAGAAAAGAAAAAAGGGTGCCCACACCCTCAGCAGCTACAAATCACGCTAACGCCGTTGCCTTGAATGAAACCGCATTGGTCTACAGCAGCTGTGGGTCTGGCCTTGTAAACTGTAGATTTCATGCAACTATAGTAGGTGCCTGCTGTGTCTAGAAAGCCTCAGATATATTGCCACCAGTTGGCGTAATTAGTGCAGATTCTTTTTTTCAGTGGATTCCTGTGATTAGTTAATTAAGTCATAAATGCTGCATGATGTAAGCAGACACGCACACACGGACACCTCTTTGAAGTCAGTGGAACTTGTGGGTATGTATCTTTGGCCAAGTCTGGCATCAAGGCACTGCCGGCAATATGCTTTGAGGCAAATATGAGAGAGAGACAGAGAGACCGAAGAACATCTTGAGGCAGTAGAAGATGTGATACAAACAGTAATTAGTCAACTGCAAAAGGTTTGTATATCCAGTTGGTTTGAGACAAACATCTCAGAGTCTGGACAGTTACTGTGATTGTAAAAACATGTTAACAGGCCTTTCTGCTGTGCTTGTACCCACCTCCCTCCCTCTTATAAGTAGCTCCCAGCTTCTCTCACTTTATCTGTTTGCCTCTTAGGGGTTGGCTAGACTAGGTGCCTTCCTTTAGCATGTCTCCTCTTCACAGGATTGGCCTCTGCCATTCAGCCCCCTGTAACCCTAACAGCATCTTAATGCAAGAGAGTGACACAACCCCTCATTGGTCTGGATTGCACTCCAGAATGTGACACCCCCTACAGTGTTTAGATCTCAGCTCTTGTACCGACCTGCCTTCTTTTCTATTCAGTAGGGTCCCTGATACTTTGGGACACACTCACTAGCCCTTGAGTTGTGCCTGCTAATCAGGCACTTTTCCAGTGTACATTGTTAGCTCTTCAAGACAGGGACTGTCTCTCCCTATGAACGTGTACAATGCCAAGCACAATGGGCCCTGATCTCCAGGTGCTATTATAATGCAAATTATACTAATGTTTAAATACTTCCACACACTGCCTCAGACTGCATTATGGGATAGTAATACCCCTGAGAATATGGGATCCCCCCCCCCGTTTCAACTATGTTTCAGATGGACATTCATGCTTCACTGATGCTCCAGATATGCAGGACAGGCCAAATTCTATTGCAGGTTGCAAGGCACACAATTACATACACTGGCTGTGAGTACTGCTCAGTCTTTAGCCTGGTCAACTTTTGTAAAGATGTTTACTACTCTTTGGAGCAGAAATAACATCGAAGCTATGTCTACACTGCAAAGCCTGTGCTGGCATAGCTCCCTAGTGTAGATGCAGTGTGGGCCAACAGATGTTTTTCTGCCAGTCTAGGACTCCATTTTCCTAATGACACGAGTTATGTTGACAGAAGGGGTTTAGACAGGAGTATTTTTACTGAACTCAAAGGGATTATTCATGTGAAAATAGCTACTCTTGTGTGTAAGTATTTACAGAATCTGGCCCATTGATTTCTTGTGTCTCATGCTGCTGATCTCATGAGACCATGAAGGAAAGAATGAGAGAAGGAAGATAAAAGTGCAGGGAAACAATAACAGAGGCAGTTTTAAAGTGAATTCTTCGCTTTAAAAATGATTCTTTTCATAATGTAGTAAATTCATTAGTTCTGCACAGTGAAGAAGGAAGTTGATTTATGACTGTAACCATATTGAATTGACAAATTATTAGAGGCCAAAATGAAGGCCTCTACAGGCATCAGTAGATTAGAACACTTAAAACAATGTAATCATTTATTTGTTACAAATGGGAGAAGGTATTTCTAGAGTGATATGTATTACTTCAAACATATTTTAATATACAAATGATTGCACTTGTGCGGGTGATTGTAACAGTTGACTACTGATAAATGACCAACATAAATGGCCAAGGGTGACAAATAAAATTAGGGACACATCCAATTAGACTTCTAGAAAGTCCAGCAATTCAATCCAGGTTGGAAGAATGGCTGATATTCTTCCTATGCTTCCTATGCGTCTCTGCTGTAACACATAATTAAAAAACATAAAGGGAAGGTGTTGAATAGCACTATGTAAACTGGTCTTAAAATATTGTGAAACATGCATGTTGTTATTATTTATCATTTATATTGCTATAGCACCCAAATCACGTGAGGCCCCATTACACTAGGCACTGGACAAACATAATTCTCACCCTGAAGAGCTTACAGTTTTAATATTTGTTACAAGTTATCATATCACATAGTCTAGGCATTAACCTCTTAAATGGAAGTGGCTTTGGTTTAGATTCTTCTCTTTAAATGGTGTGCTGTCCAGAAAGGCCAGGAAAAAACAAAGGCAATTTAAATTGTTTAACACAATCTGATAAAGAGGGGCAGAAGGGATGGCTCGGTCACTTGGGTGTTAAATTAAAGTTGTTTTTGTTGTTCTTGATGGATCATCTGTTTTAATTGTATAACAATTTATTTTGATTTTGTTAAGAGAAAAAAAGAAATGAGAAATCCATGATAGGAAGAATTTAAACAATACGTTCTTATGCATACACACAATCATTATAAAATATTATTTTATTGCTTATTTTTGCTACATTTATAAATGTATTTTAAGATTCCTCCCTTTTACATGGAGAGAGAGAAAGAGGAAGAGAGAGCGCATTTGAGCCAGGAAGCTTTCAGTGTGTACATAATAGTGTCAATAACTACAGTGAACAAATGGTTTGAATTCTGTGACCCTGGTCTGTAGGTAAAATGAAGGTGTTATGCATTCATAAAGAAAAGAGGGCTTATCTTGCATGGGCATATCTCAGACTATATTAATTACATACATCTTTGAGGGGCCAGTGCTGATGAATGTATGGGAAAGCTCTTTACTTTAAGCAGCCTCAAGAGCTTTAGTAGTGTAGCTGAGGTGTCTATAAAGGAAGATTCAGGTTGCATTATAGTGGGGGAACAAAGGACCCTTTTATTAAAAAAAAAGCCACTGTTAGTTGATCGGGGCATGATCAGCCTATTATGAAGATCTGCACAACATAATATGAATTACAGTGGTTGGAGTCTGTGTGTTGTGAGTGGAACCTGGGGAGAGAAGCCACTTCTCAACTTTCTCTATGTCTGACTCCTGCCAGAGTGAATTCACTATTTTTGCTGTTACTCTTACACCCACAGTACATGCTGACATACAGTCATGCACCACGATTTTTAATAACTGTGGGTAGCAGCCAAGATTTTCAAAAGTGCTGAGCATCCAGTAGCTCCAGTTGACTTCATTGACACATAGAAATATAGGGTTTGCCATACTAGATCAGGTGACTGGTCCACGTAGTCTGCTGTCTCCAGCAGCAGCCAGCACCACTTGTTTCACAGGAAGGTGGAAGAAGCCCTGCAGTAGGAAGTAATGAGAGAACGTCCCCTCTAGGAGATTTCAGAGTAGCAGCTGTGTTAGTCTGTATTCACAAAAAGAAAAGGAGGACTTGTGGCACCTTAGAGACTAACAAATTTATATGAGCATGAGTTTTCGTGAGCTACAGCTCACTTCATCAGATGCATTCAGTGGAAAATACAGTGCGGAGATTTATATACATAGAGAACATGAAACAATGGGTGTTACCATACACACTGTAACCAGAGTGATCACTTAAGGTGAGAAATTACCAGCAGGAGAGTGTGGGGGGGAGGGGGGCAAACCTTTTGTTTACATTTACAGTGATAATCAAGGTGGGCCATTTCCAGCAGTTGACAAGAATGTCTGAGGAACAGTGGGGGGGGGGGGTGAGGGAGGGGGGGAATAAACATAGGGAAATAGTTTTACTTTGTGCAATGACCCATCCACTCCCTGTCTTTATTCAAGCCTAAGTTAATTGTATACAGTTTGCAAATTAATTCCAATTCAGCAGTGTCTCATTGGAGTCTGTTTTTGAAGTTCTTTTGTTGAAGAATTGCAACTTTTAGGTCTGTAATCGAGTGACCAAAGAGCTTGAAGTGTTCTCCGACTGGTTTTTGAATGTTATAATTCTTGATGTCTGATTTGTGTCCATTTATTCTTTTACGTAGAGACTGTCCAGTTTGACCAATGTACATGGCAGAGGGGCATTGCTGGCACATGATGGCATATATCAGAATTTCCTCCCAACCCTCATTAGTTAAAGATTGGCTTTGTTACGTTCCTTCTGGCCACACCTCACACACATTGTATCCACCAATGTACTGATACCCCTTTTTAGAGCAACAGGCCATCGGTGGAATTTTCCTATTTGGGTGATAAACTACCGGAGGAGGTACATTGCTGCGTTTATTGTAGACGTTGTCTTCAAGGTGACCTACTGAGTGGATAACTGCCAAGTGATCAAACACATTCTCACCTGGATTGAACAGAGGAAAAGAGCTGTGAACAGGACACACAAGGTTTTGCTATGATAATCTTAGTTAAATAAAGTATTAATTAGGGTGCAGTGTTAAAGACCTATACCTGAATTGCTTCCAGTGGCACTTTTGACAAGAGTTAAACATGTGGTTTTCTTATTTCATGTTTTAAAAGCAGTAATTAACAATACAATTTAGCTATCGCTAATCCTTGATTAAATGTGGGACCTTTTCCAATTCTAAAGTTATGGGATGGTGTTTATGTGTACACTGTACCCATTGCTACACCTGGTATAGATGTAGCCACTTTGGAGATATTGATTTGGAAATAGACCCTTTTCCCAGATACTAAACGTGACATGGTTACATTCACTAGCTCATAGCTGAGGGTTGCACTTTCACCTGGTATGCCCTTTACAATATGCCCATTTTAGATACATATTTTTTTAAGTGTGTGTGTGTGTGTATATATATGACACCAATAGTTTAGGCAATAAACTTCATACTGTCGATGTTCAGTCCTCCCCAAGTTTCGTGTACTGTTCACTGGAATGAGATTATATTGCCCCAAAGATGATGCCAGTGCACAAAAGAGTGTCCTTGCACCAGTATACCAAAGGGTGTCCTTGTACTGGGCTGCTGCCGTTGGCTTCCGACCACAACTACTACAGAGTTAAAGTTCACCATTTGGAGGTTTACGCCAGAGTTTTGTCAGCTTCCTTCACATGGTACTAGAGCTTGGGAGGTTAATTGGCTAGGTGTCTCCCCAAACTGACTGTTAGGACATCACGGCTGCTGCAAAGGAGGAACAATGCTACCTGATGCTGTGATCCTGTCTTAGTGTGGGTCCCCTCTGAGGCTGTTTGTATTGTTGCTGAGTACCTGTAAAGACATGTCCCTTTCCTAGTACAACATTGTGGGACTTGGTGTTATGAGTCTTTACTAGCTTTGAATTGGTAACTTAATTCCTTTAATTCTTTGTAAAGAAACCTCAGAATGACACAAGTTCTACAAATTCAAAATCAAATATTTAACAAGACTTTATCCCAGTATAGACATATACACCCCCCCCCCTTTGTTACGGGGATAATATTGATGATTATCTCAACACCATGTTATTTTTAGCTAGATCTGGATTTTATATTTTAATTAAGTCTGATTATAAGAACCAAACAATATTTATTATTATGATTTCTTATTAATATATTATACCATACTATACACCATTATATTACACATATAATATTGTATATTATATCACACATGTATACTATACTATACTATATACTATAAAACACTGTAGCTGTAATATAGCTATTAAAGGTAGAACTCTACATTAATATAATGGTGGTTTGCCCAATGAACTTCTGAATTTTAACATGGGTTTTGCGAAACAACTGGCCACATTGCCTTACAAATTTCAAATCAAAATTGTGTGTGTGTATACATATATATGTATTGGGCATAATATTGTATTGGGCATATTGTAAAGGACACACACACACACACAAACATTAGTTACAATTAAATTGTTCATTGACAAACACCTATATTTATGACTTGACTTTTGCAAAGATTGAACCACCACTGATGTTTTATAAGGTCACACCCATGAGGGTTAAACCCAAATTATAATTATAAATAGTGTGATACCACAAAGAAAAATGTTTAATTATTAATATTTTTATTATTACGATTATGCACAATCTTGTGTGCAAAAATATTGTTGTTGCAACAAAAACTCCCCAAAACCATAATTTAGTCATGTGGCACAAAACATAGAACTCACAGACAAGTAATTGCAACATAGCAACAAACCATACCACCAATGGATTAAACATTGTTCAGAGCAGGTCCAACAAACCTAAGAGTTGAAATAATTAATCGTTCGTGGTTTACAGCTTGGTTTGCCTATAGAAGAGGTCTGATGATTTAGTTAGGAGCCAAATATGTTTTCTTTAGACCCTAGATTAAAACACAAGTGGGTAAGAGAGAAAAAAATATTAACATATATTAAAGTATTAACTTTATTTGTTTAGGCTATGTAAAGGGAAAATTGCAAGAGATAAGCAGAATATTTTCTTTTGGTGAATTCAGACTTGTAACAGTAGCTATGATTTAGGTTGTGGGTGGCAAAGGCAGCTGCATTTTGCTTTGATGCTTCCTGTGTAAAGCAGAAAGATTATACGTTGCTGGCTTCCTTTAGCATGCTGGATATGTCTGAAATTGCAACTAACTTGATACCTATTTTTGGAATAATAATGCACAGCAACTGATTTAAATCCCAAAGTTTTGTGACTGCAATTTGGCTAATATAAATAGGCAAGTAACAAAACAATATTAATACTTGAATTTCCCCTAAGGGGTGTTACCCTCGCTTCTTTTCCTACTGCCTCCTACTTACAGGTGTGTGTGTGGGGGGTAGTTAGCAAGAGTTTACTTTACCTTGTACATGTACATTAGACATAGTTCAATGAGTCTAAAAGGATGCTGAATTAGGTGTTTTATGGGTTTTTAATATTATTCTGTCAGAAGCAATTCGCTATTCCCACTTCCTCTTTTCTCCAAGAAGCTCCGAAGCATTTCCCCTATGTTTTTTTTTTTTTACAGCAACCTGTTAGCTGCTAGTCAGAGATTCAGTGTTTTTGTTTCCTGTTGGGATGGAAATTATAAAATAAAAGCACAGTGACCTTTAGCCTGACAGAGAACAAGATATGGCTTAGGGTTTCTACAACTGGTAAGAGTTTTGCGGGGTGCTGAGCTTTTGGTACTTTCTGGTATGTAAAAGTTTTTTTTAACATTTTATTTAACCATTCCTATGCAATTTAGTTTCCTGGATTGTTAGCGCCCTGCTTTGGTGGAAGTGTGGCTCATACTTACAAACTGCACTTTCATTACCCCTGATAAGTCTTAGCTGTGTGTGATATTTCTATGTACAATTTTTTGTACTTTCCCTGACTATATCATACCACATATTAAACATATGATCATATGATCAAACCCCACTGACTAGGGTTATTAAAATAGCCTGGCTATGTTGCATTTGTACAAAATCTCCTTCATGATCTTGAATGCATTTTTTATACTGTATTTTGGTCGACCACAACTAGGTTCCCGGAAATGTCGGGTAACTTACTCCACTCACCTTCAAATCCTACTCCAGATGAGCTCAATTAAATTCTACTAGTTAGTCTAATTAACACTTCACGCTATACATATGTGTATAGAGATACATACACAGAGGCATCCCTCCTTAAATAATTAACCCCTTAACCAGTTTCAACAATGACTTAAACAAGTCCAAAGAAACAGCAGAGGGGAAGGAGGGGCAGCTCCCTCTCTCTTCCCTCAATGGCTAATGTGCTCTTAGCTTATTGAGTGGTTATTACCCAGTCTGGACCTACCGAGCAGCAATGGGGAGGCTGGTGGCAGATGGATTTGGTCGCAGCCCAGAAGAGCTGAGAGGACTGAAATAAGGTAGCTCGAACCGTACAAGTTCTGAGTTACTGTGGCCTCTTGGTGGCAATTAATACATAAATTAATCAACTTTCCCACCATCATGGAGTATGGGTCACCAAGCTCTGTGTGACTGCCATTTTTAACTTCAGGTACCGTAATATTATCACAGTTCAACTTACAAAGCCCCCTTAACACGTGTATAAAGGAATCTCCTTCTTGCGAGATTCTAAACCCCAGTGACTAGTTAATAATACCCAATGAGGATGCCCTCGGAGTGCAGTGAGGGGTCCTTACACAATTACAATATCCATGGAGACCTAATGGTGGGAGGCAGGTGTTCCCCCACAAGACATATCAAATTAGTCTGATGGTCAAGACCTCAAGCGTTCCTTTGTGTCTATGTCTACAATTTCTCCCTGGAGGCCATATTCCTCTCTGTATTGCAGAATTAATCAGCTAAGAAAAGCAGAAATAATGTACTACAGGCAAAAAAACCAGAAAGGAAACAGTTGAGGAAAAAGAGGAAGTCCCTGGTGGGATGTACGGTGTTTCTGACTGGCATCAAATTCTGGCTGAGAGATCATTTGGATTTCAACTTAGAGTTTTACTTCGAGTTTCCTATTCCCGGTAGGGAGGTTGTCCCTGTGTGCCTCTCAGGGTCCTATCTGGGGTGCCAATCTGTAACCTGATCTTAGATTATGTATTAATTATATTGATTACTTAAGAATCCCGTTATCACTTTGAGGGTTGAAGGTTCTTGCCCCAAGATCAGACCCAGTATTATTTAAATTATTATATGGTTGGGAACCCTGAGGTGCACAGTTGCAACTTTCACAATATAGGAACTCTTTTATATTTACAAATATAGTTTATTAATACTTTTAGCACAGTCACAAACACCCCAACTTAGTAAGGTAGATAGAGATACTACAGAATGTACATCTACACACCCATATGCTCTCAACATCTCCTGTAGATCAACCTGAAATGTTAGCCATCATCTTCTTCAGCACCATCACCTTCCCCATCATCACAGTGGCCATCATTCTGGCACCTCCCAAGGACTACATCTCTCTCTCCTACTTCCCCTAGGCTCAGATGCCACTTTTATAATATGTTACGCTGACTCAGTTATGTTCAGTTCATATTCAGTAGGTGATTTTTCCTTTCTCTTATTTTTATTTCCTCACCCCACTGATGTTGGAGTGTCTTTTTCCTATAGGTTAATATATCAATAATCCCAACTTATTATATACATCAATTAATTACTGTAGCCCTTTTGTGGTTAGATACCACATTTGTTATTTCTGTCCTAAATGGTTATTTCAATTCTTTCCAAGTTGTAAGTTGTGGTGTACCTGTTAAGTTTAAAAGGGTATGAACTTAGGAAAGCCCCTATGCCAACCTTCTTTAATGCATCCTCTGTGTTAAAGGTTGCAGTCATACATAGACCTTACACTTTAGCTACATTTATCTAGGTGAAAGGTCCCAGACATATGTATGCTAACTTTGTATTAGCTTACCATACAGAATGTGGCCTTCAGGTCCCTTATATTAGGACAAAATATACCCTAATATAAACCTATTATAATAAAAGAAATAGTTAAACCTATAAGAAAATAAGAAACTTATATGAAAAGATATATATAGGCAAGCAAGCAGGCTAGCCTTAAGTATATCTCATGTACCTGTTATGTACGTCAGTTCATTGCCAGGACACTTCTGTGACTGAATTATTTACCTGTGGTCAGAACTTTCCCTTAAACTCTATTTTGAGCTCCCCAAATACTTGGGGTTTTTCTGTTGGGCTGTCTATCTGTTCAAAGATCATAGGTCTCAAACCTTATGCTAACTTGCTGAAGCTAATGTCTTACAGGATACAGACCTGTAGATTTCTTGCATTTCTGCTGAATATTAAGCAAAGCAGAATATAATGCAAAACAGTAAATATAATGAAGGCAAACTAGCCCACTGGGCTACAGTTGTTGAGAAGCTAAGATCCCTGCTCTGAAGCAAACACACTGTTAACATGTCAGGCTGAGAGGGCAAAGCAGTGTGAACTTTCCAGACTCGCTGCTCCTGGAGACTCAGCCCCCAAATTACACCAAGAAGAAGGAAAACTTTTAAGGGGTTGCTACATTGTGTGGTTTTTTGCTATGTATAATAGCCCTACTGCTCGGAATAAGAGTTGGAGTCATTCAAAACACTCCATTGCCGTGTGACAAATAACCATCACTGCCTGTTTTTGTAACCAAAAACTTCAAAGAAGTGGTGGTTGGTAAGTATAGTCGAAGCCTCTTAGGCATTCAGCATTCCAGAGACTGTCCTGATAATGGCCATCTGTGTGCTTACCTCAAGGCCAGTGATGGTCTCTCTCCAAACTGTACAGCAACAGACATTTTCCGAAATGGAATGATCATACGAAACAGTGCCATCCAACCACGACTGTTTGTGGTGCAACGGCAGCTGATATACTTGGTAGCTATGTAATCAGCATACTTGTCCCCAGGCTGTGAACACTGTGTCAGAGGGGGTGAAAAGGAGAAATGTGTGATTCTGTTGGGTAGAAAGTGGCTGGTAACTTCAGTGCAGTAGGAGGCTGGGGAGGTGGGTTTGATATGCTTTTGTTCAGCAGCCCCAATTTTATTGCTCATGTACATGGTGTAAAAAATGAACACCTAGGAAGGACGAGGTCCCTTCCCAGATGAGAGATGTGAAAGAGAGTGAGGAAAACATTGTACTAAGTCATCCCAAAAAGGCAAACAAAAGCACGACAGCAACCTATCAAACGAGACAGTCCAGCTGCCGCCTCTGTCATATTAGCATTCTGACAGTTTCTGTGGCACTATCTTGCAGGAGAGGGGGAGGAAAATTCTGTTCTCTGGATAGAAAACTCAGCTGCTGTTCAGGAGTACATAGTGTACGTTTAGTCGATAGACTTAGCTTCATGGTCAAACAGCGGGGCAGCACTGAAACCAGCTCAGGGATGGAAGCTCATCATGAAAGGAATCTGCTGAAAACATATGTGAGTTTGTATGACAGATGCCAGTGCCCTGTTTAATCAGACTTCTTTCTCTGTAATTTAAGGTCACCAGGTTTTTGACCCTAGACAGTGGAACCTATTGAGCAGTTCAGTGAGCAGTTACTTGTCTTTCTATTGCCAGCTTTTGATTCTAAGCTCAAGTTTTGACTCTGTCTGTTGCTCAGTAAAAGGTGTTTCGCCCTTGAAATTTGGTAAGGGCTTTGGCCAGAGAAAAACATTTTGGCCATCTCTGAGGTGCCTGCCACACTTCACCTGTGTGTGGTTCTGTGTCGCCATCTATGAAATAGGGATAATGGTGTTTCAGTTGCCTTGCAGACGGGCTTTTGGGGTTGCAGCACAGTGCTTGAGAATGCAAAGTACTTCAGTGTTGTCCTTGTTATTAGCTGTTACACGGGCATGGTCATCAATGTCTTGGTTCGTGCATGTGTTAGAGCACTAAGAATGTCCTCAGGTGGTTAGCTTAGTACACTTCCGGAGTGTACTCTGCTAATGTGCCCAATGGCATTCTTAGTGCACAGTAGGAGTGTCCACACAGGGAGTTAGTGCGGAAGAGCTGGGGCACACCAGCTACTGTGAGCATTTTCCCCATGCAGACCAGCACTTAGCCAGCCAGTTGGCCTCCTTTCCCCCCCTCACAGGGAATTCTCTATCCCCCAACCGCTGTCTTTGGGGAAGAGCAGTGTTGGCTCAGCCCTGGTCCTTCCAGTGGTTCTGTCCGCCAGTTCCTCCATGTCATGTCTTGTTGGTGTGGCTGTGAGGAGGGCCACCTCTCCCTCCCCAGCAAGGCCCCAGGGTAGACGGGAAGCACCTTGAATCCCATCCCACAGAGCTGTTGGATGAGAGAAACTCTCAAAGCACTTAAGCCTGGGGGGAAGCAGCATTTCACAAGGCCTCGTGCAGTAGGGAGGGAATCCTCTGTGGTTCCCTAGCAATCACACTCGAGCATTTACTGGGCTTCAGTTCTTGGAGGGGGACTCCACAACCTCCCGAGGTAAGTTCTTCCCGTATTTAACTATCTTTGGGTTAGAAAAATTCTTCTCTAATATCTAACCTAAATCTCCCTTGTTACAAACTAAGCTGATGAATTCTTGTCCTTTCCTCAGTGGACTTGAAGAACACTTGATCACTTGAAACAATCTTTTACATATTTGAGGACTGTTATGTTCCTCTCAGCCTTCTTTAGACTAAACATGCCCAATTCTTTCAACCTTACCTTGTAGATCAGGTTTTCTAAACCTTTAATCACTTTTGTTGTGCTCCTGTGGACTCTCTCCAATTTGTTCACATCTTTTCTTAAAGTGTGGTTCCCAGAACTGGGCACAGTACTCCAGCTGAGGCCTCACCAGTGCTTAGCAAATAGAAACAGTTACCTCCTGTGTCTTACAGTGCTCCTTCTAATGCATCCCAGAATCAAATTTCCTCCTCCCTCCCTTTATTGTTGACTTGTATTCAACCCCCAGATCCTTTTCAGCAGTACTACTGCCTGTTCAGTTATTCCCCATTTTGCAGCTGTGCACTGCATTTTTCCTTCCTCAGTGTAGTACCTTCCATTTGTCTTCACTGAGTTTCATTGTATTGGACCAGTGATTTCAGCCCCTGATGCATAGAGCAGTAGCATGCATAGTGCAGTAGCATACTGAGTAGCAGGTGGGCAGTGCACATGGTGGGCCCAGCACTGAGGCCGCTAGGCACGGTCAGGATTAAGCTTATTCTGATCTATGGTTTCTGACAGCCCAAAGGATTAATCTAAATGGCAGCAACAATAATGGCTGCCTACCTGAGGGTTGTGAGATGTTGGGGATGAAGGGACATTTAGGAGAGGAGAGGAACTGAGGAAGAGGAGGAGGAAGACATGCAGTATTAAGGTAAGGGGGGATGTCTATAGGAGTTAAGCAGAGAGGAACTATTTCTTTGTGAGAGGTCAAACCTGTTGAAGGATCTCTACCCCAGTTAATCTCAAACTCCCCTGGCTGTGGGAGAGGATGCAAACCTTTTGTGTTATCACCTTTACAGTTCAAAATGAGATTGCTCCCATAAGGTGAGATGTAATTTAATTCTCTTGGAGAGCCTCAATTCAGGCAGGGCTGAGACATTAGAGCTTCTTTACAAACAGTCCGATGACTTCACTCTGCATTCGTTATCCTTGCCTTTTCTCTTGTCACTCCTTCCATTTTCCAGTTGATAAGAACCTTCTACCTTTCCATTTGGCCAATTAAATGCTGTAAATTCAGCGACAAGGGCAGCATTAAATTTCTAGGACGCGTGTCTTATCATGGAGCTCCTTCCACGTTGCTAACAGTATTTGATTCATACTGAAGGGAAATTCATGAGCTGAATCCTCCTCACATAACAGCACCATTGTTAACATCTCTTGTTCTCTCTCACCCTCTTTTTTCCCTCCCATTCAATTTGTCAAGCACACTTTAGGCAATCAAAGGCCAGAAAATCACTTTCATTCTTGAGGAAGATCTTCTGTGTCATTTTATCTAGATCCAAAACTACTAATTCTCTGAAGAAAAGCTAATAGAAACGGGGACTTAGTGCAAGACTTGCAGTTTCACTGTGTCTCGCAAGTCATATTAATGTAGAACTGCAGAGATGACAACCCTCCGTTCAAGATTAAAGAAAACTCCCTTGCATGCTTGAGAAGCTGTGGGTACAACTACCTTTTCCTTTGTGTTCGTGTTTAATGCAAAAAGGCATAGAGCCAGCTCTGACGTGTAGCAGACTGGTAGGAAAGCAGCTTTGAAAGTGTGTAGTTTACATGCTGCGGAATGTGCACATGTGGATGTAAAAGAAAAGAGAAATATAAAGCACCAAAATGAGCTTTTAACAAATTCTAGGCTGGCTGTAGCATCAGCAGGAACTAAAGCATGTTCTCACAACATAGGGAAGGCAGAGTTAAACTCTTGTGTGTTGTGTGTATGTTAACACTGTGCTTGTGGGTTGGAAGACAGGTCAAGATTCTCAAAGCTATGTAGGCACCTAACTCCCACTGACATAAATGGAAGTTAGAAGCCTAAATACCTTTCAGGATCTGGGTCACAGTCTCCACTATGGAATGATCTGTTGGTAACTAATTCTATCGGGGGGCTGGAACAATTTTTATAGTTCAGGTGCTGAGAGCCATTGAACCAAACAGTAAACCCTGTCTATAATGGAACCCACTTCAAGTCGGGGTGCTGCAGCCTGCCCCCCGCCGCAGTTCCAGCACCTATTAATTCTATTGCAATGATATTGCTAGTACCTTTTAACTCTCTCTTAGCAGAACTTAAAACCAGTAACGATTATCTGTTAATCATATAGGCGCAGGCCTAGGTCAAGAAGAGCACTTATACACTTAAGGTCCCAGAAAACACCTGCACACATGCTTAATCTCACTGGTGTCAATGGGACATACACATGTGCTTAAAGTTAAGGTGGGTTTTTAGCAATTGTAGTCTGTATGCAAGAATGGATGGGAATATTAGTAATTATAATATTACACAGTTATGTTAATAACAAGTTCCACTTCATGGCATTAGGGGGTTTTGCAAAGAGTAATTTCTGTAACTGATCTAAGAAAAGGTGTACTTGTGGCACCTTAGAGACTAACCAATTTATTTGAGCATGAGCTTTCGTGAGCTACAGCTCACTTCATCGATGAAGTGAGCTGTAGCTCACGAAAGCTTATGCTCAGATAAATTGGTTAGTCTCTAAGGTGCCACAAGTCCTCCTTCTCTTTTTGCGAATACAGACTAACACGGCTGTTACTCTGAAACCTGTAACTGATCTGTTTTGCAGGTTGAGGTGGGTATAGCCATTGGTCCATATGGATACCACTTTATAGACATACTTCATGGACATACATTCCCAATAGACTCCTTTTGCTCAGGCACATATGACTTCAAGGCAACATGCCTATCACATAAATGGAATACAACTTGAATAACATTGTATATCACGTGACATGTCCTGAAACATGATGGAAAACCTAAATGCCCGTTTCTGCTCCAGTTGAACTGAGAATTTTGCTCTTGGCTACGATGTGAGTGGGAACAGACCTTTGGGATAGATCGTTACCTGGTATAAATGGTCATAACTCCACTGATTTACATTAGCTGAAGATCTGTACTTTAGAGTGGTGTTCTGCCCATTTTCTTGGGATTTCTTAAAGTTCCACATTGTAGCACTTATCTGTCCATCTATGTATTTATAATGTGTCAGTGCATCAGTCATAAATTGTACTAGGAATATTCAGCCATTTCTTTTCTCAGTTTCTCTGCTATCTTCAGTTGATTTACTGAGATAAATATCAAGCCCCTGATGTACTTTTACTAAAAGAAGTAAATTAAATTATTTCATAAACATAGTAATCTGGTTTCCCCCCTCTTCCTCACATTATCCCTGCCCTGGCCACCACCTGTTCAGGAACATTAGAAAAGAAGGAAAGAGGAAGAAAAAGAAAACTGGTGCCATAATTTAAATCAGCTGAGTGGGTATATGTTTTTTACTTCTATTTCTTAATCTGTCTCTTGTTTTAGCAGTTGTAACCTGTCAAGTTTCTCTCTGTGGAAGGCTGGCAAAAGTACAGATCCCATTTGGATTTTTTTCCCTGTAGTCCAGACTCATCATAGTCACATTCCCGTAAATCAGTTGCTTAGCGTGAGAAGAATTTTATAGTTAATAATTCTGTGTTCCAACTGTTTTTGCTCCTGTTCTGCTGCAGTGACCTGTGTTCGTTCTCTCTCTCTCTCTCTCTCTCAAACTGCAATAGAACATCTGAGTTACAAACACCTCAGGAATGAAGGTTGTTCATAACTCTGAAATGTTCATAACTCTGACCAAAATATTATGGGTGTTCTTTCAAAAGCTTACGGTTAATGATTGACTTAATACAGCTTTGAAACTTTATTATGCAGAAGAAAAATGCTGCTTTTAACCATCTTAATTTAAAGGAAACAAGCAGAGAAAGTTTCCATACCGAGTACATCTTTTTAAAAAAACGTTTCCCTTTATTTTTTTAGTAGTTTATGTTTAACACAGTACTGTACTGCATTTTTTTTTATCTCTGCTGCTGTCTGATTGCGTACTTCCGGTTCCAAATGAGGTGTGTGGTTGACTGGTCAGTTTGTATCTCTGGTGTTTGTAACTCTGAGGTTCTACAGTGCTTGATTCATAATCTATTTTAATAACTTGAGTAAACTGAGGCATAAAGGGCATAGTGAAAGGAAAACAAACTGGGTTATTGCGTTTGCCGGATATGATCTTGGGGCTTTTTGTTTGGGGGTTTATTTAGAATATTTGTTAAATTTTGTTGGATTGTTTTGGGTATAAAAAATGCATGAATGCAATCATTCTGAGATGCTAATTTTATTCAAGTAAAAAACAACAACATAGAAGTTGAATTGTCAATCAGGTGCACTTACTATGGATGTTGTCTTAGCCTTCAGACCTGTAGATTCTGTTGTGTTTTTAATTTAGATAATTGGATTTGGAGCTTTTTGAGTGTTTAGGTGATATTTTCACCCTGGCTGTCTTCTGGTACTCACAGCAGCATTTGTTTTCTCCATCAGGGACTTTTTTTTTTCTTTACACCTTCTCTCTAATGTTCTTTATGTTACTGTAGAACTCTCTGCAGAATATCCTTGGCTCCAGGCACCAATGCAGCCCCGGTGTTAGCTCAGTGGCGCTGATTTGCTTTAATCCCTTCACACAGCTAATTTATTTTTTACTTACTGTCTTCGGGAGATCAGAGCTAATTATTTTGACTGCAGCTGTGTGTGTGTTTCTGAGAGAGAGTGAGAGAACATTTGAAATTGCAGTGCAAAAATTCTTCTCTGCTTGCATTAACTGCTTGCAGTTCCACAGATCCGAGGGCTCTGTTACACTTCTGGGTTTGTATTTAAATTTGGGGCAAAGATACTTCCCTTACACATTTCCATGTGCTGTATATGTGTGTCATTTTCTGTTATCCCAGCCATGTAACCAAGCTGCTGTGTATGTTTTCTTATAAAGGAACCACCTACTGTACCTATCAGCTGGCAGTGGCAAATTTATCCTCACTCCAGTGTGGCTTTCACTGATCCCTTTCCTGAAAGTTTACAGACATTATGGTTCAGGCATGCAGCCAACAGAGAGAGGATTTGTGTTGGTGTTTCTTTATTTCAGTGCCAAAGTAGGATTAGCTTGCCCTGAAAGGAGGAAAGAGGTGAGCTAGAAATGCTTGACCTGGTCTTTACCAGCTAGTTGCTCTTTATTTTCTTTTGAGCATTCCATAAACCTTTCTTTACTCACATGGATGAGAATAGGTTAAAATCCGTGAAAACCTGCTAAAGCCATACAAATCTCCTTGCCAGCTTTATTAAACCAAATCTGCCACCTCCCAGAAACGGAAGGGGCCATGCCATTTTCTCCATGAGATTTTGAGATTGGTTTTAGAGCTTGTTTGTGGATAATTTACGTTCTGTGGGCAGCATGTAGGAAGGGACAAATTACCATAATTCATTAGCCCAGTTATCTGACTGCATCCTGACAACTTCCCGTGACTTTGCGCTGTGTTCAAAGATCTCCTTGTTTGCTTGTGACTGTGTTTGGGTGAGAGCTGTAAATTCTCCGTAACATATCTGTGATTTGCTCGACTGTGGCATGAACATGGAAAACAGGGACAACGCTTTGATCTCCGACATTGTGATATCAACAGGGGAGAAAATTTAAAAAGCACTTTAGATTCAAGTTGGATTAAATTAGTTGGAATGTAAATTGACAGAGATTTGGCAGTAGATGTACAGTATAAAATCACTAACCCTTTGAATCAAGTATGAGTGCTTTCCAGTGATGGAAACAAATTTGCCCTAAAGCTCTTGTCTAAGAAAACTGGCTACAATTCCAGGCAGAGAACATAACATTTGCATGCCAGAACTAAGGATTTCTAGTACTATAAATGCATTAAAAATAATCATAATAAAAATAATAATAAGGTGACTTAATACATCTTTGTGAGAAGCACTTTGTTTTCATTCAGAACTCATAATATTTATTTTATCTGCGTTTCCTCTTAATAGGTTATTGGGCTGTTTTTGAGCCAAACACAGTTTGTGCCTTTCTCGTTGTATGACAGTTTGATTTGTTTGTTGATTCCTTCCCTAGATGGCTTGCTAAACAAAAATAGGGTAGTTCATTTAACAACCAAAATATTGCAGGATGTAAGTCCATAACATGGACTAGTACAGTAAGCTCTTTAAATCTTTGCAGTATGTTTGATTAGAATACGCGGAGTATGAACGGTTGCATTGACACAACAACAGTCACTAAGGGGTCTCACTGTTTCAATGATCAGTGAACTAAGCATATGCCCAGCACTAGGCTGTAGGCCATATTTTGAAGGAATCCACATACCGCCAAGGTGTTCAGGTTAGCAGACAATAATGTAAAAGTCAATACATACATTTCTATACCCAGTAAACACTACACAAGCTTCTCAAATACTGGTGTAAGTACAGAAACAAGGAGCCTTTAAGGCCTTTTGAGTCACCTGCTATAAACCTTCCTGGAGAGATTTGTACCGGAACCTGTCTATAAGAATTTCTCACATGGTAGAGATGACACATATTCTAAATTGTTTGTGTGCAGATCATCTGTGGGAGAAAACCAACAACAGCTTTTCAGAGAGACTAAAGATGCTGGTTGACGTCAGAGTGGAATGAGGATATGGAGGTAGAAATGACCACTTCCAAGGTGGAAGTCAAACTCAAACGGCTTAATAGGACTAAATCGGGGAGGGGCGGATAATCTCCATTCAGCAATATTAAAGGAACTGGCACATGAAATTGCAATTCCAATAGCAAGGATTTTTAGTGAATCTTTAAACTTGGGGCTTGTACCCTATGACTGGAGAATTGCTAATATAGTTCCTATTTAAAAAAAAAATGGAACAAAAGTGATCCGGGAAATTACAGGCCTGTTAGTTTGCTCTCAAATGTGTGCAAGGTCTTGGAACAAATTTTGAAAGGGAAAGTAGTTAAGGACATAGGGGTGAATGGTAATTGGGATAAAATACGACATGGTTTTACAAAAGGCAGATCATGCCAGACCAACTTGATTTTCTTCTTTGAAAAGATAGCTGATTTTTTAGACAAAGGAAATGCAATAGATCTAATCTACCTGGATTTCAATAAGGCAGTTGATGCAGTTCCACAAGGAAAATATTAGTTAAATTGGAGTAGATGGGGTTAATATGAGAACTGAAACATGTATAAGGAACTGGTTAAAGGGGAGTCTACAACGGGTTAGACTGAATGGTGAACCGTCAGGCTGCAGGGAGGTTACCAGTGGAGTTCCTCAGGGATCGGTCTTGAGACTGATCTTATTTAATATTTTTATTAATGACCTTGCCACAGAAAGTGGGAATGTCCAAATAAAATTTGCAGGTGACACAAAGGACGTATTGCCAACACAGAGGAGGACCAGAATATCGCAACAAGGGGATCTGGACAATATTGAAAACTGGAGTAATAGAATTAGGATGAAACGTAATAGTCCAAAGTATAAGATTGTGCACTGAAGAACTAACAACAAGAATTTTTGTTATAAGCTGGCATATCAGTTGGAAGTGATGGAGGAGAAATGATGTATTGGTTTATTACAGGATGACTATGAGTCACCAATGTCATGTGGCCATGAAAAAGGCTAATGCAATCCTAGGATGCATCAGGTGTGGTATTTCCAGCAGAGACAGGGAAGTGTTAATACCATTATACAAGGCAGAGGTGAGACCTCGTCTGGAATAGTGTGTGCAGTTCTGGTCTCCCATGTTTAAGAACGATTAATTCAAACTAGAACCGGTGCAGAGAAGGGCTACTAGGTTGATCAGAGAACTGGAAAACCTGCCTTATGAGAGGAGACTTGAAGAGCTTGGCTTGTTTAGCCTAACCAAAGAAAGGCTGATGGATGATATGATTGCTCTCTATAAATACACCAGAGGGATAAATAGTAGGGAGGGAGAGGAGTTATTTAAGTTAAGCACCAATGTAGACACAAACACAAATGGATATAAACTGGTGAACGACAAGTTGAGGCTTGAAATTAGATGAAGGTTTCTAACCATCAGAGGAGTGAAGTTCTGGAACAGCCTTCCAATGGGAACAGTGGGGGCAAAAAAACCTCTCTGGCTTCAAGACTGAGCTTGACAAGTTTATGGAGGGGATGGTATGATAAGACTGCCTACAATGGCATGTGGCTGACCTGTGACTGCTCACAGAGAATATCTCCAACAGCTGGTGATGGGACACTATAAGGGGAGGGCTCTGAGTTACTACAGAGAATTCTTTCCAAAGTGTCTGGGTGGTGAGTCTTGTCCACATGCTCACGGTCTAACTGATTGCCATATTTGGGATCAGGAAGGAATTTTCCCCGGGTTCAGATTGGCAGAGACTCTGGGGTTTTTTTTGCCTTCCTCTGCAGTATGGGGCCTGGGTAATTTTCAGGTTTAAACAAGTATAAATGATGGATTCTGTGTAAATCCTGTTTACATCACAATTTGAGGACTTCAGTAACTCAGCCAGAGGTTATGGGTCTATTGCAGGAATGAGCGAGTGAGGTTCTGTGGCCTGCAATGTTCAGGAGGTCAGACTAGATGATCATGATGGTCCCTTCTGGCCTTAAAGTCTGTGAGACTATTGTAAGGAAACACGTATGATATTTAGGCTCGAAGGGCAAGATTTTAAAAAATGGAAGCCTAACTTTATAGCTCCTAAGGTGGGATTTTGCAAAGTCCTTAGTGTTGGCCTAACTCTGCTTGCATTGACATGAGTGGGAGCATAGTTCAAGCACCTTGGGAAATCCCATCGTTAAGGGTATGTCTGCCCTGCATGCTCAGGGTGTGACAGCATCTCGAGTAGGCATACCTGAGCTAGCTTTAATCTAGCTAGTTGGGATGCTGGAGCAATGAAGCCATGGTAGCGCAGGCTATCCCCCTAAGTAATTACCCCGGGTTCCAGGAAATGTGCAAGTCTGCTCTGAAGCCTGTATAGTCATGGCTTTACTGCTCCAGTACCTGAGCAAGCTACATTAAAGTATGCTTGGGTACGTGTGTCTACTCGAGCTGCAGTCACACCTCATGATGGCAGTGTAGACAGACTCTTAGTCTGTACTGAGGTATCTAATTAAATGGCCAGGTTTTCAAAAGTGTTGTGCTATCACAATAGCTCTCACTATTGCCTGAACCCTTTGGGGTGTGTGCGTGTGTCTCTCTGTGTGTGTAGTGTTCACATTATAGTGGAGGGCAACAGTATAAATCAATGCTGATGGAGTCAGCATCAGTTTAGGTCAGGAATTCCCAGGGGTTGAGGGTGCTGGTGATCAAGGACACAGTGCCAGGTATATCAGTCATTATACACCCAGTCCCATCTCGCCCTTTCCCTCACTAAAAAGCCTTATTCCTACTTGGGTACTTCCCTGGGGTTGGGGGAAGTGCAATATACTGCAGAATTAGCACTCCTCTGTCCCCTTGTAGCCCTCCTCTCCTTTTCTGTACCCATCCCTTCCTCTGGATCTGCAGCCTTTGGGTCACCTTTACTGGTGAAGTTTGACTGTGCAGCCTTACGCCAGTCTGTCCGTGTTTATGTCATTTCCAAGGATGTCTCTACTTTAAACAATGCCTAATTGAATTATTGAACTGCAGCCTATCCTGTGTTTCCAGATAGTCCTGATTTAGAGCCCAAGCATCTGTATAATTTTAATTTGTGATCATTTGCCCCAATAGTTATCACATCTGCTAACAATAAATTACAGGCCCGGCTTGCAAAGCATAAGAATATCTAAGTTGCTTGTATATCTGCCAACGGCTTGTTTTACACCCATGCATGTGGAAGCTGGGACGATCTAGCTAATTCAACCAATAGAACAGAAAGAGAAGCACTATTCACTTCAACTCATGCACTCTGATCCTGCAGACACATGCAAGGTACTTCCATCCATTCATGTTTGCTGGATCAGGAACCATAGTTTGCTTTTGTGAAGCTTTCAGGATGAAACTTTAGCCGCACTGAAATCAGTGGGAGTTTTGCCACCAAGGCTGTTAGAACCAGGCCTCCACCCTCAGGGTTTAGAAGAAGCAGTGCTGGTTTTCGGGTGTAGTATCAGCAGCTCTTGTATGTGAGAGACTCGGCTTGCATTTAAAATAAGTAAGTCTCTCCCCTTGTTGCAGTACAAAGCTTGAAAATGTGATCCCTAAGAGCTCAAAACTCAGAAGGCAAATAAAAAGAGCTGTTAAGCAAATCACACGATTGGGGGTTGGTGGTTGGCTCATGAAAATGGAATGCTTGGGATTGGTGATATTATGACATTATGAAGTTGTCACTAACAGCAGGTTTTAGCCAAATCTCATTCTCTGTTTCAGCCCAGCATTGTTTGTTTGATAACTTTTGAATCTGGACGTTTTTACATGATTGGCTATTATCAGTGGACTGTAAAATGACAAACAGAAAAGAAAAAGCCTCTCGTTGAGTAATTATGAAATGCATTTGTCTTACTCCGCAATAAAGCACTGTACTAAAGAAAACACAGATACTGCACTGTGAAAATAGCTATTTTAACAAATACATTTGTATCCAGTTTATAATTTCACATAGTTTTGGAGGTTTTTACTGTTGTACTAGCCATGAAAGTTGTGCAAAACTCAGTAGCCATAAATATAATCTAGGTTTTCAATTAAACGCCTCCACTTACAGATCAAAGTTTTAAAAAATGGATTTGAATGCAGCCATGTATTTTGTTTTCTTACAAGATATAACGTTAAGGTATGGGCTGGGAGGGTGAAAACCCATTAACAGTTTGCTTTGAGCAATTAATCATTCTTTGTCCTCCAGACACAGTATAGTAA
This sequence comes from Caretta caretta, assembly GCF_965140235.1. Taxonomy (NCBI): domain Eukaryota; kingdom Metazoa; phylum Chordata; order Testudines; family Cheloniidae; genus Caretta; species Caretta caretta. The sequence goes on from NC_134209.1 coordinate 16,047,628, forward strand.
TAATCTCAGCAAATGCAGCAGATCTTGCAATTGTATCCAGTGTGATCAAACAGCTTACACTCTCATTACTATTACACAATGCCCGAACAAGGTGGTAAATGATTTTTTTTAAGCTATGCCAAAGTGAGCCAGAATTCGTTGAAAATTGTTTTCTTCAAGCACTCATTTAAAGGAACAGACTTTTCTTCTATCTGATCCCTGGGGGCTTATCCCATGACAGCTATATATTGCCTTCTGGGGACCTTGGAGTAATGAACCAATTTTTCTCCCCAGGGAAATCTACAAAAAACAACAAAATAGAACATGTTCAGTTTTATATGTAAAGGTTGTGATGACATCAGTGTTCTTTTTAAACTTGCTAAGTCATATGTAATTCAATTCTCATGTACACAATTGTTTAAACAACTAGGTCACGAGCTCATTATGGTAAACTTGGTGGATTAAAGTTTTCTATCTCAGGTGTTTCTAGGTTATAAGTATAACCTTTTTCATGAAAGCTTACTGATAACGCAAGTTCATGATGGTTGTGAGCCTGTCCTATCCCTCCAGCTAAGTCAGCTCAGCATTATTTACTAGCTAGGAAGAGGAAGTCAAAGTGGTGGTAGTGATTCAGTAGAGGCTGTCGCATTTTCTTGGGCGTCACTACTGAGCCAGTTCCGCAGCATGGTGCTAAAGGGCACTGGGCATGTGTATTTGGAAGAGATGTAGAACATGGGTGCTGACTGCACTGAGCTTTTAAATGTCTCTGGCGTGTTTTGCCAATTAAGCAATTGTATTTTGTCTGTTTAAATTCACCCTGCAGTTTCAGCTGGAAGCACTGTTCTTCACTTCCTGCCCTAATCTGTTACATATTATCGCTGTGCACTTTTTAGCACCTGCCACGTTCCTCTCCAGGTTGAGATGCCCCTAACTGATGAGTGAAGTAATTCCTATAGATAGAATTTGCCCGAATTTGATTATTTTGTAATATTTTGATGGATAATATCAATGTTTATTTGTAAGCATTTTTTAATGTTCATTTAACTTTTCAGTGTTGTGAAAAATTATGAGTGGTTCAGACTGTAGGGGGGTCAGACAATAATTTTACTGACAGTAGGCATTGAGATGAAAAAGGTTGAAGCTTTATAACCATTAAAACATAAATTGACAACATCACATGTCAAAATATACAAGGTAAATATCCTGACATCAAACATTAGTTCTCAAGCAGAGTTTTTCTTTCTTTGACTATCTGTAAAGGTTGATTATTATTGATGGAAATATTTATTTTGTTGATATCTATGTGTATGGTGAAAATTGACATTTACTGACACTGACAAAAATCGAATCCTTCCAAGTCTACCTATAGGTGTTATAGTCTGAGGCTCATTCCAGCTGAAGAGCACTACAGAAAGTTATGCCTTTATTAGTATCAACTTCTTTGTTGTTTTTATTTGGTGGTGTGTGTGGGGGGGGGAGAACTGATTCTTGACTGTATAATCTTGTTGGTCCATTGTGAACAATGGCTTATATTATCACCGCGGTGAGAGTGATGTCACTTGCCTCATATGCTTGTTCTGTTAAACGATATACTATTCTTTTTTATATTACTGAGCTGTGTGCCTATCTTACTAGCTCATAGAGTAAATAGATGTGCTGTACTTTGGATGTAATTGATTTGGTCACATCCAAACAAGCATAGTTCAAGTTGCCAAAAGTTGGATCACTTGCATTGGACACATGTCCTAATTGTATCAGTGTTTTGGCATGGTATTCTGTAGAGACTAATTTCAAATTAGTCAAATTTCAAATGCTGTCGAAACATACTAGATTTCCCATCAATTACTATGCTAAATCTTTGACAGACTCTCTGCCAATCTTTGGGTAAATGCCACTCCATACTTCCATTTGAACAACCAAAAGGAGACGAGCAAAATGAGAACTATATTAACTTCCCAGTGTGTACTGAATGTGAAGCATGGGTAATTTCAGAGTACAAGTATGTTTGAGGTCTCTGAGCTTTGTTGTCTTTCTCAAACTTTTACGGTATTGTACAATACAATAGACCTTTGATTGTGACACAGTCTTTTCAAATGCTTTGCAATCAGTTCTTACAGTTCCAGGGGATTGTGCTAGCACTCAGTTTATAGTGAAGTTTCCCTAATAAACACAGGCATAAGGGCGTTTTGGATTGGAGTGTTTTTACAGAAAGTACATTTTATCGCAAAACAAAGAACCCCAAATCTTAGCTTTGCATTAATTACTGCCATAATTTACACCTGAACACTACTAGATTTAATATTGTTTGTTTTATCTTTATACAGTTTGAAAGGTTCAAGCACAACTAAACTCTCTTCTTTCATTTGTTCTGTCCAGTGTGGTGCTGGGTTTTTTTCTTTAAATTAGTTTAAAAAATAATGAACTATAAGAAAAAATGTACTTAAATTCTACCAGTTTAATATTTAATGTTTTTCCCTTTTAGTCCTGGTTTGCACACAGGTTTTTTTTTACCATTTTGATATGGGGTTAGAGGTATAATTTCTGTGTTGATATAGTTAAATCAGTACAAAAACTGTGTGTGGAGAAGTTCCAAGTCAACATATGATGGTTATGGTTGAAATCCCAATCCTGTTGAAGTCAACAGGAGTTTTTAATGAAGCCAGGATTTCACCCCACATACTTACATGGGAATGAAGGTAAAAGAAAAAAAAATATGTCTGATCAGTGGGGATTTGATAATGCCATGTCGATAGACATAGCATAACTCATTAAAAGAAATAGGAACATTAATTAGGAAAAGAACAACCCTGATTTATTGTTACAGGATTCGTATTTCTTTGTCCCTTAAAACTAATGCTATTTTCAGTTGTTCCATTTAGAGTAAGCAGATATTAAAGAGGGAGTCAGAGCTGATTTACCACAATTGGTTCATAATGGCTAGTGGAGACAATTTGTTATTTGCTTCTATGTGGATACAATAGGATAAAAGTATGTGAATGAATGTAACTGGAACTGTTTTGCAACAGTTTATACCAAGATAAAAGATGGGAATTTCCCTCTAGATTAGTGTGAATGGAAGGGATTTCCCCTTGGGGTTAAAAATCTGGTGCCTAAGTAATTTTTAACAAAATGTTAATGTTCCTAAGGAATTCTGAGTGCTCAATAAGCATTTGGATTCTACGTCGATAGGTGCTGTAGAAACCATTTGGCCTTGTCTATACTAGAAAGTGCAATGGTAAATAGCCAATTTATGCTAAACTGACATGAATAAAAATTAAACCAGTACCAGTGCATCTCATCTAGGGGCTTGCATCAGTTTACCTATATCAGTTTTTAAATGGGTTTAATTAAGCTGGTAAATTTATCTAGAATAGATAAGGGGTCACATTTTTAAAAAAGTGCCTAAGGGTATGTCTACACAGTACAAATTAACAGGCTTTTCTGTTGATTTTAGCCCAAATTTCCTTACCATCCACCCACACAAACCTCTGACCCAGGTTTGGAGGTGCTTTAAGGCCAGACTTGTTTATATGACTTGGAGTATGGGTTAGAACCAGATCTCTCCTTTAATTTGCCTTAGAATGCACCCATTATGCATTGAGGACATGGGCTAAAACACCCAAGTGCTGATAGTCCTCCAGTGCTTTCCCAGAGTTCCCCCAAAAGGAAAGGCCAGACTGACTGGGAAAGAACCCCAGTGTGTGCCAGAACAAAGAACCGCGGAATATGCCCCCAAACACACCCAGGCAATTGCAGAGACAGTGAGGACACAGTAATGAGATTAGGGCTTTGCAGTATTGCTGTTCACACCTGGTCTAGTCTAACCTGGGTACTCAGAACTGAGTTCCAATCATCCCAGTGAACTATCCAGTGAGGAACAGACCTTTAGTGACTTAGTCACATAATTCCCAAGACTTTCATTGGAATTTAGGCTAAGTCACTTAGATGCTTTTTACAGTATGACCCAAGGAGGGAGAGAGACTTCTAAGCGCGCTTTTGTAAATGACAAGTTATTATTTTACTTTATTTTCAGTAAAGATATTGCCTTTTTCTTTTGGCATGATTTTTTCAGTGGAGACCTCCCTCTCCCCTCCGCCTGCTCTTTATTTTTAAAGAGAACTGTTTATTAGGTTTACTTGCGGGCAGTGTAGTCACATATATTATTATGTGACAGTCACATAGAATGAGAGAGTTGCTTTTTAATCCCTTAAACAGCTTGTTCATTCAAGACAATGCAGGGAAGCCATAGTGACAATAGAAGGCTATATTGTTTAAGAATGACTGATGGAAGGTGCAGTCTGTATTACTCTTTCCGCCTTTCTTTACCCCAAAATGACCATCTTAGAAGGAGCTTTCATTCACTCTTTAGAGGTGTTCTTTTTCAGTGGGCCTGCTTTGAGGGGGAGAGGCGGGGAAGGAACATTGTTGAATGGCTCCCTTGTTGTGGCAGTCAGGTTAACGCATGATACACACACACAGCTACAGTTCTTCCAAAATAAGTAATGTATCAACCCAAACAAGCATTGACATCAGTCAAACAGGATTGGTCACAATAAAGGGTGGGGGATGAACTTGAATGTTCAACATACCCTGAAATCGGAGGCTCTGACACTGCAATCACATCCATGCAAGCAGATCTCATTGGGCTTTGTCAGGGTTCAGGGAGTGTGCCCACATAGATCCCTATGGAATAGTGGGGCCCAAATTATCCTTGTCTCATATAGATATAGTGTTCTCAGACCTTCAAGAGAGCATCCATCACCATACTGGTGACATCAGGCCATCAGTTCTGATAGCCTGTGTACTTGGCAATAGAGTAAAGGATTAAATGGAAATTAAAATCCACCTGGAAAGGATTTCTATCATCCAGTATGGATTTGGAGTCAATAAGGGATTTTATTAATGCACTTAATACAATCTTTTATCATGCCCTACTGAAAATGATTAGCTATGGTGGCTGGAAGGTCAGAGAGCGATGGTGAGGTTAAAATGGCGGATTAAATTCTGGAATATTTTGCTTTGAATTAAGTAGTGTTTGAGTGTGCGGCATCTGAGCACTCTTAATTGGAACTAGCTGCTTAGTGCCACACTTCCTTCATTTTTCAGTTTCAGAAAATGCATCTCACGTCATGTTCTGTCCTGATCACCGTTTGCCCCCATTTCTCACTCTTGCGTTGTAATTTTAGCAATTTCTGTTAAAACAACTATTACCTTTGTGTGTTTTGCCTCCATTGATTATAATCAAGTGATTCCACCAGCATCATGGGATTAGGGCTTTATTCATCTAAAAGAACCCAGGTCTCCCTCTACTGGTGTGAAATTCTGTGACTCAGTCACAGCAGGAGACCAAGGTACTTTATTTTCCTTTAAGAAAAACAAACATTTGAGGTCTGTTTGGCCTTTGTCTTGCTAGCCTAATACAGGCAGGCCTGTGGTACTCCATTTGAGAGCAGTATTATCAAGTAGTGAGCTTTGTAAATGGAAGTTTTATTCATTTCATTTATAACTAACTGATTCCCTCTCATCTTGTTAGACCCAGTCTTCCATCCTTTTTGGTCATTTCTTGGCTCACTACTTGTGCTCTCTGTCACTACTGTTTTCATAGAATCATAGAATATAAGGGTTGGAAGGGACCCCAGAAGGTCATCTAGTCCAACCCCCTGCTCGAAGCAGGACCAATTCCCAGTTAAATCATCTAATTATCAGCCACTCCTCTCCATCTCCACTGGATCTTTCCATGTCTGGCTCCAAATTGCTCTCAATGCCTCTTCATATCCTGATTTTTGACCCTGGCTCATTCTTTACTCATCTGCCTTTATTTCCTTAGCCCATATTCAGGAAAATATGGTCTTTTCTTGTCCTTCTGGCCTACCCATTCCTGGGCAATCTACTGTACTACTTTTATCTGTCTTTTGACCCTATCACAGTAGTGCTGTTATTAATCTCTGATGGGCAAACCAGCTAGTTGTTCCCTCTGATCACAGTTGTCTCTGTTTACATATCCTCCTTTTTCTTACTGCAGCTTTCAATACTATTGATCACTTTCTGCATTCTGAGCGCCTTGAGGCCCAAGTCAATGTCTTGTTTTCTCTCCTTCTGCTTGGAATCCTACTTTTCTGACTGTTCCCTTTTCATTTCTGGTGGAAGCTTTACGTCTTCCTTTTGAGTCTCTTGCTTCAAGACTCTGTCTTTGCCCCCTCCTCACACCCAATCCACTCCATCCCCTCTCTCTAGTATGTTACTTTGCTAGCCTTCAGCCTTAGACTCTACTTCTCTGGAAACAACATCTAATTGTACATCTCTGCCAATGCATTCACAAAGCCCTATCTGCTTCCCAGCACACGGGCATCTTATATTTCCTACCACCTAATCCTTCAAAGAAAGAAAGTCCTTCTCTTATTGTGTATAAAAGCCCTGTCCTACTCCTCTGAATCCTATTTGTCTCTGACTTCACTCTCAGTTGAATTCAGACATTAGAACTGGTCAAAAAATGTTTTGTTCTCTGGAAAAAAAAAAAGACAAATGGGACTTTCTGAGAAAACATCCATGTGATCCAAAAAACCCAACCCATTTTGTTCGGAATAAAATTTGACGACATTCTAACTTCACTGCCCCACAAGGCCAGACGCCTTTGTCTTACCTTGGATCCCCAAAGCACTTGAACCTCTCAGAAGTCTTTTCTCATGTAGAATCATAGAATCATAGACTATCAGGGTTGGAAGGGACCTCAGGAGGTCATCTAGTCCAACCCCCTGCTTAAAGCAGGACCAATCCCAAACCAAGTGTAATATTGTTGTAAAGCTATCATCCACTGTACAATACAGGTATTGCCAAAATGCATCCCCACCTTGATCCTGCCTCTGTTCTAATCCTCCTCCAGTCATGAGTTAGTTCCAGTTTTGATTATTCATGGATTCTGAGGCCAGAAGCGACCATTATGATGAATATCACAGGCCATAGAACTTCCCCAAAATTCCATGATTAGCTGAAATTCTTACTCTTTGTATTTAAATGCTGCAGTCAGACTATGTTCTTACTGCTGGAAGAGTGATCATCGTGATCATAGGTTGTTATAACTACAGAGTAATTTACCATCCCGCGATCCTAATACCAGATACAATATATTTAATTCGGAGATTTACGTAGTGGTGGTTAGTGATTGTTTATATGCACGACTGATAGCATATGTTACACCCTATATGTAGGTTATTCTTGTGCTTGGAAAGATTATATTTTCATCAGTATATTTTGGTAAACATTGATTTCACCGTACACACACAAACCAATGGAAAATATTTCCGTTTGTAATAACTGAAATTTACAGTTAGACTAAGTCCGAAAAGTGTTACCTGAGACCTTATGAGAGAGTGATGGGAGGATATTTACTTTGTATATCTTAACATGTGATGTTGACGATTTGTATGTTAGCGGTTATTAAGCTTTAACATTTTAAATCTCAGCGGCTATTATCATCAAATAATTGTCTGTCGCCTGTTATTGTCTAACCTCCCCCGTAATTCCCCACAACTGAGAAAATTAAAATCAATAAAAATTGAAAAAAATTTTAAAATAAACATTGATATTGTCAGTCAAAATTATAAGAAAATAAAAAATTGAATTCCGCCAAGCCTAGTTATTCTTAAGCAAAATGCATTCAAAATGCTGGTACAATTAAGACAGGCAGTGTGGCCTAGTGGGTACGACACTGGAGTGGGAATTGGGAGATGTGGGTTCAATCCCTGTCTTTGCCACTTGCTTTGCTGGTTGATCTTGACTTCAAATATCTGTGTCACAGTTTCCCCATCTGTGAAATGGGGATACTTATATGGACCTCCTTTGTAAAGCACTTTGAGATCTACTGATCAAAAAGCACTACGTAAGAGCTAGGTATTGTTGTTATCCCTCAGTATTATATCATGGAAATGTTTTTGTTTGTTTTCAAACAAATAACCTTCACAACATACAAGATCTTTAAGCCTTACAAAGAGGAATGATAATGTTTAGAATTTATCCCCAAGAGTCACCAATAAATCCTGACCATGAACCAACTCTGCAGGTTGGGGTAATCAGGAGTTGTGTTAAACCCTTTGCAGAATTCCTGTGTTTTAGATGCTCAGATGCACTCGTTCTTTACTTTCCTTAAAATTCCCCCGGTGCCCAAGAGTGCTGTTTGCTGGAGATCACTGTCGTGTTCTTGAGCTGCTTATTCAGACCCGTAGGGATCCCTCCAAGTGCTCCAACAATGTCTGAGATCTTCTTTGTTTTAGTTTTCCATTGTCATTGTCGTTCCACTTTGTGGCAGAGTTCTTCAGTCTTCACTCTTCACCATCTTTTCTTGTTTCTTTTTGGTGTTTCTGTCTGCTGCTCTGGCAATATCAATTAACATGGGCTTGTTTATCGTCTTTTCTGCAACAGCGGTGTCCGACCTGTTTGCGTTCACGATTGGGCCTGTGACAATTGCAAGAGCCCATAAAATCTTAGCCTCTTCTGTCTCTAGAGTGCTTATTACGCTTGGTGGGCGTAATACTGCATGGTGCTTTTACATCCGTAGTTGTGACAGAGGCTCCAATGCAGACACTTGGTGACCTCATTGTGTCTGTTTCGATGTTCTTAACCAGCCAGGCTCCTGCAGGCACTCAGCACGTGCTCCATTATCTTCCTTTTCGGAACACATTCTGCAGTTCAGGGAGCAGTTCTGTCGGTCAGTTTTGTTTGGAATGTGATTAAGCCATAAGGACTGCTTCTGTGCACTCAGAATGAGGCTCCCTATCTCTTCTGAGGTGTTTTTCTGCAAGCCATAATGTTGTTAATCTTCTATCACTAATGGGTTCTATCTCTCTCCACCACTGTCTATGCATTGATTTCTGTGTAGATCTTTTGAGTCTTTCTTTGGTGATTTGCTTTCTCCTTTCTTTTATGCTTTCTTGGCAGAGCGTGTATCCCAGGCCATCACTTATTATTGCAACCAGATGATCTTTTACTCTGCCTGACTCATACATTTTGATGTTATATTTTTCATTGCCAATTGTTTCCTTCACAGATAGTAGACTCTTTCCTCCATCACATCATTGGATGTATGTCCTGTCCGCACCTTGATTGATATTCATTGCTCTGTGCATCATTAGAAGTTTTTTCTTGTTTTGGATGTCAATTTTTTTCTTCTCTTCTTGATCCCACTTGATCATTTCAACAATAATTCTTTGAGTTGAGTTTTGTCCTCAGAGAATTTACTATTTGTTTGTAATATTATTTCCTCACTTCTTCTTTGACTTCCTTATGTTGTAACTCTGACAGTTCCCTGATTCCAAGCTATTTGTAAGGGACGTGCTGAGAGAGATCTTGGATAGTACCACTGTTACCTTGCATGCCATCTGATTGTACCAGCTTGCTCCCCTTTACTGATGCAGATGCACATTTAGCCAAGACAACCCACAGTTTTATATCTTCACCAGACTTTTCAGCACATGTCGTCAGTTTCTGAATCATCTTTTTGGCTGTCCATATAGTTTCAGATCATCCATGTGTCACAAATGATTAACTGGTGGTGGTGATTTGCTGATATGAAAACCACCCTTTATCTCACGGAACATCCGTGTCAAAGGCAACATTGCTACCACAAACAACACTGGGGATAAGGAATCTCCTTGAAAGATGCATTTTCAGTTTCTCAGTCTGCGAATGTGGGACACTGTCATATGCTGTTTGGTAGTCACACCACACCATCTCTAATTTGTTGTTGTTCTTTTGTATTGTTTTGCATCTTCTGTGATCCTTTTGTTCAGCCTGAGGTGGTCTTTTGTCCCTTTCATGTTTGTTGTGCAGCCTTTTTGCTCAGGAGGCAGCATTCCATTGCCAGAATTGCTGTTCGAGGGTCCCGAGTAGTTGGTATACATGTGATTGGCCTATAATTCATAGTATCGCTGGGGCTGCTTTTCTTTTTCTGTGTAAGGACAGTTCTCCTTGTCACCATGCATCTTGGGCATCCGTTTTTCAAATATTTATGTTGTTGTTGTTAGGGGTGAGTGCTCAATTATTTTCTAGTGGCTATATTTGGTATTTCTGTATCAAGGTTTCAAGGGTTAAGCTATATGGATATGTAGTCACAAGCTTATTTAATTTTGTTGCAGTATTTATAATCTTTTTGAAAAGACATTCTTCAAGCCTACAGTCTCACATGTCAAAGCTAAAAAAAACCCCAAAAAACACTTTTGCCCCTTTATCCATGTGTTAACCCTAGCTAACAATCTTCCAATATCTTTTATTTATTTATTTAGGGCCTGCACCCTGCTTACTTTGAATTTGATGGGAGCTGGATTGGACTTATAAACACTCTGTCAGGACTGTCATTAGCTAATTAGTGACAGGTTTCAGAGGAACAGCCGTGTTAGTCTGTATTCGCAAAAAGAAAAGGAGTACTTGTGGCACCTTAGAGACTAACCAATTTATTTGAGCATGAGCTTTCGTGAGCTACAGCTCACTTCATCAGATGTTTACCGTGGAAACTGCAGCAGACTTTATATACACACAGAGAATATGAAACAATACCTCCTCCCACCCCACTGTCCTGCTGGTAATAGCTTATCTAAAGTCATCAACAGGTGGGCCATTTCCAGCACAAATCCAGGTTTTCTCACCCTCCACCCCCCACACAAATTCACTCTCCTGCTGGTGCTAGCCCATCCAAAGTGACAACTCTTTACATAATCAAGTAGGGCTATTTCCTGCATAGATCAAGGTTTTCTCACATCCCCCCCACCCCCATACACACACAAACTCACTCTCCTGCTGGTAATAGCTCATCTAAACTGACCACTCTCCAAGTTTAAATCCAAGTTAAACCAGAACATCTGGGGGGGGGGGGGGGGGGTAGGAAAAAACAAGAAGAAACAGGCTACCTTGCATAATGACTTAGCCACTCCCAGTCTCTATTTAAGCCTAAATTAATAGTATCCAATTTGCAAATGAATTCCAATTCAGCAGTTTCTCGCTGGAGTCTGGATTTGAAGTTTTTTTGTTTTAAGATAGCGACCTTCATGTCTGTGATTGCGTGACCAGAGAGATTGAAGTGTTCTCCGACTGGTTTATGAATGTTATAATTCTTGACATCTGATTTGTGTCCATTTATTCTTTTACGTAGAGACTGTCCAGTTTGACCAATGTACATGGCAGAGGGGCATTGCTGGCACATGATGGCATATATCACATTGGTGGATGTGCAGGTGAACGAGCCTCTGATAGCGTGGCTGATGTTATTAGGCCCTGTGATGGTGTCCCCTGAATAGATATGTGGGCACAATTGGCAACGGGCTTTGTTGCAAGGATAAGTTCCTGGGTTAGTGGTTCTGTTGTGTGGTATGTGGTTGTTGGTGAGTATTTGCTTCAGGTTGCGGGGCTGTCTGTAGGCAAGGACTGGCCTGTCTCCCAAGACTTGTGAGAGTGTTGGGTCATCCTTTAGGATAGGTTGTAGATCCTTAATAATGCGTTGGAGGGGTTTTAGTTGGGGGCTGAAGGTGACCGCTAGTGGCGTTCTGTTATTTTCTTTGTTAGGCCTGTCCTGTAGTAGGTAACTTCTGGGAACTCTTCTGGCTCTATCAATCTGTTTCTTTACTTCTGCAGGTGGGTATTGTAGTTGTAAGAAAGCTTGACAGAGATCTTGTAGGTGTTTGTCTCTGTCTGAGGGGTTGGAGCAAATGCGGTTGTATCGCAGAGCTTGGCTGTAGACGATGGATCGTGTGGTGTGGTCAGGGTGAAAGCTGGAGGCATGCAGGTAGGAATAGCGGTCAGTAGGTTTCCGGTATAGGGTGGTGTTTATGTGGCCATCGTTTATTAGCACTGTAGTGTCCAGGAAGTGGATCTCTTGTGTGGACTGGACCAGGCTGAGGTTGGTGGTGGGATGGAAATTGTTGAAATCGTGGTGGAATTCCTCAAGGGCTTCTTTTCCATGGGTCCAGATGATGAAGATGTCATCAATATAGCGCAAGTAGAGTAGGGGCTTTAGGGGACGAGAGCTGAGGAAGCGTTGTTCTAAATCAGCCATAAAAATGTTGGCATACTGTGGGGCCATGCGGGTACCCATAGCAGTGCCGCTGATCTGAAGGTATACATTGTCCCCAAATGTGAAATAGTTATGGGTAAGGACAAAGTCACAAAGTTCAGCCACCAGGTTAGCCGTTCTGGTTTAACTTGGATTTAAACTTGGAGAGTGGTCAGTTTAGATGAGCTATTACCAGCAGGAGAGTGAGTTTGTGTGTGTATGGGGGTGGGGGGGATGTGAGAAAACCTTGATCTATGCAGGAAATAGCCCTACTTGATTATGTAAAGAGTTGTCACTTTGGATGGGCTAGCACCAGCAGGAGAGTGAATTTGTGTGGGGGGTGGAGGGTGAGAAAACCTGGATTTGTGCTGGAAATGGCCCACCTGTTGATGACTTTAGATAAGCTATTACCAGCAGGACAGTGGGGTGGGAGGAGGTATTGTTTCATATTCTCTGTGTGTATATAAAGTCTGCTGCAGTTTCCACGGTAAACATCTGATGAAGTGAGCTGTAGCTCACGAAAGCTCATGCTCAAATAAATTGGTTAGTCTCTAAGGTGCCACAAGTACTCCTTTTCTTTTAGCTAATTAGTATTACCTTTTGTGGTCAAGCTTTCTTTTGTGAGTGTTAATTAATCATGAAGACCTCTCTTATTTGGAAAAATGGGACTGATTTGGTGAGATAAGATCTTGTGACTTCTTTGCCAGGTCTGCTACAGTCTTGGGCTCTCTTCCTCCTGCATACCAAGCAGCTGTGAGAGAGTTGGCTGATCACCCTTTCGGTGAGAAACTGAGCAAGTCATTTCACAGTTTGGAAAAAATGCTGCCCACTAACCCTCCTTCCCACATACAATTTATCCTGTCTTTCCCTGCCGGGTGCTGTCAGTGTTTGACTGATTCTGTATAAAGTCCTCTGTGATCAGTTGACATAATACATATTGTTCAACAGGGTCATTCTGAGGAAAGTGTGCAGATCTGGGAGTCAGGTGATCATGAGTTCTAATCCTGGCTTTGTTTCTGATGCATTCTGTGAGTTTGAGCCTGTCATTTCAAAAATGGGGGTAACCATATTTACCTGATAGTTCAGGTAGGCTGTGGAATTTTATTAGTAGGTGTCTGGACAGTGCTTTCAAGTGCTGTACAGACAACTATTATTAATATTAGTCTAATTGAGTTTTGTTCTCCAGTCTCAGTGGGAGCTTAAAGTGATTTCCTAGGAGCAATTTTATTTTGTACTTTATCTCTAATATTACCGTTCATATTTTTCTTAAGTAATGTCTTGATGCAGATTTGTATTGTGTATGTGCAGGTGGTCATTAAAAGCTGGTGGCTATACTCACAATAGCCTTTGAAAAGTAAAAACAAATAAGGGAACCTTTGCTACTAATCTCTCCTCACTCCCCCCCCCCCCCACTTTTGGAGGATTTAACAATAGTCTTTTTTTTTTCTTAAAATCATTAGTATAGTTGATGTTGGACTGGTGTTGTCTCCTCCAGGCAGGTATCTCTCAAAGCTATTTTGGCAGTATTTCTCTCTTCAGCTGAAAAAGGTTTTCCTGCCTTCCCTATGGTTCCAAAAAGGATGGAGCTAGGCTGTTCTCAGTGGTGGCAGATGACAGAACAAGGACCAATGGTCTCCGATGCATCCGATGGAGTGAGCTGTAGCTCACGAAAGCTTATGCTCAAATAAATTGGTTGGTCTCTAAGGTGCCACAAGTACTCCTTTTCTTTTTGCGAATACAGACTAACACGGCTGTTACTCTAAAGCCAGGATGAGACCTATACTAAGAAACTTTCCTAGTCTTCAGCAGAATTTCATAATTTTGGCAATCACTGAGCTCTGTGCTGCCCAATGCTGACATATGTAACCTAGCAAGCATTGTTAGGATGGCTTCCATCTTTTTTGAACTCTGACTTGGCATGGTAGTTTAACACCTACAATTGTAAGGATAACTCCTGTTGCCAAAATTCAAGGTTATTGCTAAGATGTCCTCAGGTGTCACTCTCTCTTTTCTCCTTTACTGCCTTCCAGAGTAAATCAAAGCTTCCCTCAGCTGGAGGGAGATTTCCTAAATGTGGATTAGTCTGAAGGCAATTTTTCCAAGTATCTCACTCTTATGATCAAGGGGTTTCTCACATGTGTTAGCTGGGCATTTTGAATCTCACTCAAGTTCAGACTGTCACAGCTCGACCACCTCACTTCAAGATACGGCTACTTTTCCCTTTATGAATTTCACCGCAGCTTAAAGCCTTCTTTTCTGTATGAATGATCCTTAGCGCATTGTGTAATACTGTATGAAGGGCAGTAGGCAAAAATTAATATTTGCCAAGTTAACATGTAGCATGCTGTTCATAAAGCTGGAGTCAAAGGATTAGAAGAAACTGTGTGTGTGAGTGTGTGTAAAACATGCATGTATTTATATTGTGTGTGTGTGTGTGTATATCCTCAGATATAAAATAGTTAAGTTCTTACACTGCCCATAAAAATTTCCAGGAAAAAAAACACATCAAAGCGAATTAAGTTGTATTGAAATAATCTTTCTTACTGTATGTAGTTTAAGTCCCAGCTGAATCCTCTGAAAAGCCAGTGCAGGGGGTGAGAAGGAGTGAGAGGGACCCTTATTTATATGAAGTCTGTACCTCTGTTTGACTTTCTGCTGCCAGAAACAGAAAGAAAGGCTTCCATAGTGTGTCCAAGTTTCTGGTGAATAGCTTCTTTGGGTGCGGAAGTGAGATTCACAGATCCTTTCAGATGAATAGAACACTTAATGAGTGTTTCTCTGTTCTGCACTGCTGGAATGAGACACATCCCTCTTTCTAGGTCACTAAGTTAATCAAGTCAAGAATTTCTGCCCATTGTCTCCCTTATCAGCCACAGCTGCATTTGCATTTGGAAGCTTTCTGTTTCTTTAAGCTTTATTCTTGTACTGATTAAATCCTCTTTCACATTTGCAAAAGGAAATGCACTATATAGCCATCTCCCAACTCAAATAAAAACATATAGTAGACTATATTTTGAACAAATAAGAGGGGAAAAATTCATGTCTCTATTTATCTGATGCTGAGCACTTGGACCTAGGAAGAAAGTAAGTTGTAGCTTGAGTGTTTAATATGTTGTGATTTTTAACTTGATTGTGTGGTTGTTGCATTGCCCTGACACTGATGCCACGTGATATACAAGGTGGGCTGCAAAACGGCAGCTCTTGGATGTCTGTGAAAATAATATATTGCATGGCTTACTCAAGTTTAAAAATTTCAATTGTTGTTGCAATTGATTAAGTAAAAAATTGGTCTTAGCAACAAGGTTTTACTTCCCTGTGATGACTAGAGGAAAAAGTAGGAGGAAGAAAAGTATCATTGTTGCAAACAACCTGCAGTTAAAGATTTCCATGTGCTGGGGGAGTGATGGAAAAGCTGACCATCAATGTCCAGTAGAAAGAAAAGGAGGACTTGTGGCACCTTAAGAGACTAACAAATTTATTTGAGCATAAGCTTTCGTGAGCTACAGCTCACTTCATCGGATGCATCCACTGAATGCATCCGATGAAGTGAGCTGTAGCTCCATGTCCCACAACACCAGCCTCTGGCCCTAGACTGTAAACGACTGAGCGCAGAACTGATGGTGGTCATCCCACAACGCCCCTCATCATATTTGCGACCCCCCACAACCCCACTTTGGGTTGGGAACCCCACGGTTACAAATTGACCAATTTAAAAACCCTCTGGCCATGAAATTGGTCAAAATGGACTGAATTTGGGCAGGTCCTGGTGATGTGATACTGACAAACATCACGGCTGGCTATTGTAAGACCTGCATAGACATTTTGTTCTTGCCTATGACAACCAATGGTTGTATTGCATTGTAACTGGGTGCCCAGCAATACTTCTGCAGTCTTCAAGAGAAAAAGCATGTGTAAAAGGCTCTGCTCATTAGTTCCTTTTAAAGTGAGTGTGAAATTATCAGAGCTGAGTGTAAATTTGTATAACAAATCCCCAAATCAGACAGGGTTTTTTCATGTTTCCCTGCACTTGGGTCAGACTAGCACTTTCTTCCTTCTCACTGCGACACTTCATCCTAGACACAGGGTCTCACCCCCCACCCCCATATTTACCCCTCCATTCCCTATTAGCCAGCTGTTCTCTCCAGGCAATCAATTTACCTCATTTAGTCTCTGATGTCTACATATACACTCAGACACTTCCCCACCCTGTGAAATACTGTAACCAGCCAGCAAGTATCTCCCTAGGACCAAGGGAGGGAGGACCAAAGTGAGGAGAATGCACTGGGAAAGGCCAAGGAGGGTAGAAATTGTAGAGCTAAAAAAACTCTCACTGGGGATTAGGACATTCAGGCAAAAAGGCGTGTGGGAACTGGAATTTCCATTTTATGGCATATTCTGCAGTTTTCACATTTTTTTTCCATTCTGAATCAGAACAAATGTAAAGAATTTTGAAGTTGCCTGAGAAATGGAATGTTTGATTATTTTTTTTGTAAATAGAAATGTGTTGACTTTAAAAACACATATTCTAATATACTATGTTTAAATTGTAAAAGATAAATGTAATATTAAATCAAATGCATTTCTAACAAAGTCATTTCACCAAGAAAAATGGAAACACTTTATTTTTACACATACACCATTTCCTTGCAATCAACACATACCTGCAGAAAGTTTCAATTTCTACAAATTGGCATTTTCTGAGAGAAAAATGTTCAGTTGGAAAACTTTTGACTAGCTCTAGTAAGTATGTGTATTAAACTACAAAGCTCTATTGATGGGAAAGAGATGCATGTGCAGATTCATGTCAAATTCCACGACAACAAGGAGACTTGTGTTGGTTTTGAATATAGACCAGGCCAAGAGACGAAGGGTCAAATCCTCAGCTGGTGTCAATTGTTATAAATCAATGGAGCTTCACTGATTTACCCCCTCTGAGGGTCTGATCCAGTACATATAAAATTTTCTCAAACTTCTATAATGTATACAGTGGCAGATGACAGCTAAGATAGTGATTTGAGTTGCTTAACAATTCTTATCTTTTGCCGATATTAGCATTTGGTTTCAGGAGCTGCATTATGATTAACCTTCTTTAGTTACAAATATTTATTAACATAAAGAATGCTCCTTGCATGCCCCTAAAGTGCAGTACAAAATTAGCTACCATTTACTATTTAATGTTGTCTACTGCTTCCTCTCCCACCCAAAGCTATAGTTCAGCTAGTTAGCTGCTGCAGTGCTGATCTACGTATCTTTTGTAGCAGTATTTTTTCTCATTAAAAATGTAGCAGCTATAGTTGATGGAGAAGGAAGGGAAGATTCTTAGTTGCTTTAGTAGTCAAGTGGAATTTTTAAGTCGAGAAACAGTGATGGATATTACATTAAATCCTTCAGAACAGTGCTTAACAACACTAGCAATAGAACCATGGGTCTAGGTTGTACAGACCCAAGTATTTAATGTCTGAATGATCACCTTCAACTTACTTAGAATACAAAACTCATGACATTAGAGAGGCCCCATTTGGATAAAGGGGTACAGTTCTGATTGCATTATTATTAGCAGGATTTGACTACCATGGAGAAAGTCTACAAGAAGGAGCAACTAGAAAGACAAAGGATTTAAGGCAAATGGTTAGGGAGACTCAGGCTTTTGCCTGTGTAATTCCATTGGGGTTAATGGAGTTACATTGGTGTAACTGAAGTAACACAGTCTAGAGTCTGTGTGACATTTTGTGGATCATCCAGACCAGTAAGGGGTTCTGTCACTGCTTGTGTTGTAACTTTGGGTATCTTAATGCCATGCTGCTCTGGCTCAGAGCTCTGACACCAGTAGCCAGCCTACGAGGATGATCTGAGGAATGGAAAACCTGTCTTATGAAAGGAAACTCAATGAGCTTGGCTTGTTTAGCCTAACTAAAAGAAGGCTGAGAGGAGATGTGATTGCTCTCTATAAATATATCAGAAGGATAAATACCACTGAGGGAGAAGAATTATTTAAGCTCAGTACCAACGTGGACAGAAGAACAAATGGATATAAACTAGCCATCAGGAAGTTTAGACTTGAAATTAGACGAAGGTTTCTAACCATATGAGGAGTGAAGTTCTGGAACAGCCTTCCAAGGGAAGCACTGGGGACAAACGACATATCTGGCTTCAAGACAAAGCTTGATAAGTTTATGGGGGAGAAGATATGATGGGATAGCCTAATTCTGGCAATTAATTGATCTTCGACTACTAGCTGTAGATATGCCGTATGGCCTGTGATGGGATGTTAGATGGGGTGGGATCTGAGTTACTACAGAGAATTCTTTCCTGGGGGTCTGGCTGATGAGTCTTGCCCACATGCTCAAGGTTTAGATGATCACCATATTTGGGGTCGGGAAGGAATTTCCCCCCAGAGCAGATTGGCAGAGGCCCTGGGGCGTTTTCGCCTTCCTCTGCAGCGTGGGGCATGGGTCACTTTCTGGAGGATTCTCTGCATTTTGAAGTCTTTAAACCATTACTTGAGGTCTTCAGTAGCTCAGACATAAGTTAGGGGTTTGTTACAGTAGTTGGTGGGTGAGATTCCGTGGCCTGCATTGTGCAGGAGGTCAGTCTAGATGATCATAATGGTCCCTTCTGACCTTAAAGTCTATGAGTCTATAAGCATAAAGGTCTTGCCCTGGCTTCCACCCACCTAGTTACTCCTTGAAGGGTGACCCCAACAGCCTTTCTGGTCCCGAATCTCCCCAGATCCATCCCCCGATGTTTTAGCTGTTAGACATTTGGACTTTTTCCCTTCTGGTTCGTCACCCTTGAAGGTGTGAAACCTGCCCCCAGTTATAAATCCACTCCACCCAGATTAAACTTGCTTGGGGTAAAAATAAAGAAAATACATATCTAATGGGAAAGTCACAGATTAAAAGACGAAATAGTAAGAAAAAACAAACACATGCAAGTTAGGCAGAAAATAATCAGAGAGACGCACCTCAGAGGTCTATAAGTTCTGTGAGACTGGGGTTTTCTTTTCAGTTTCAGTGTTTTCCCATTAAGTTTTCCCATTCAGTCCACCATTGTCTTTTCCTTGGTTGTTCAATGCTAGGTGCTTGGAGTTAGTTTCCAGTAAACAACTAGCCTGGGAGGTGCCCCTGCCAGATTGCTTCCCCACAGTGCTGCGAGGTGATGCTTGCGTTGCACCACAGTAACAATGGCAATTTTCTACATATGCCTACATTCATAACAGTAACCTGGATACAGATCTCCTAATGACTGTCAAGTTCAGAACATTGCAAGCTTTCCTAAAATACCTTACTTAACATATATTTTACTACTGAGGGCATTCTGTGCCAAAAAAAGTAAAAATTCTGCGCACAATATTTTAAAATTCTGCAAGTTTTATTTGTCAATAAATAAATGCCAAGGCTCCGGCATGGTAGCGGGGAGCACAGGCCACTGGCTGCATGAAGGTGGATGATCACCCTTCAGCCCTCCCACCCCCAGGACACAGACTCAGTGGTGAGGCTCCCCCTGACACAGGACAAGACCTGGGCCTGTCTCAGAAACACTGTGGGGCAATGCCCCTCTGTACCAGGTGTGAGACAAGTAGGCTCAAGCAGGCAGGATCCGAGTGTGGGGGGATCCAGGTGTGGGGTGAGAGTTTGGTGTGGGATAATCTGGGTGCAGGCAGCTCAGTGGGGGGTTTAGGGTGCCTGAAACGATGTACCTGTGCTGCTAAGGAGCGGTGTGTGACTACTCTTGCAGCTTCCCTTTGCTTCCCTGTCAGAAAGTCATTTTTCTGCAGGCAACCAAAGAAATCTGCAGGGGACATGAATTCTGCGTGCACACAGTGGCACAGAATTCCCCCAGGAGTAATATTTATTCACAACAACATTGGATATACCCAGTTGATTCAATTGCTTACTCTTTGGGGTTCAGACCCATGTTCTCCCCTTCGGGTGCTTGGACCCTGATTGTCAGTCAGGGCTTCAGCACCAGAGTTTTGAAGGTATTTAGGCACCTAAAGACACATGTAGGTGCCTAAGCATCTAACACCCATTGGAAGTAGATGCCAAGGCACCTTTGAAAATATCCCAGTAGATGCTATCTGCAGCTTTGTGTACATTAGAAAGTTTTAGCAGTGTAGCTAAATCTGTTTGGAGTGTATGTGTGTTGCGGGGGGGAATCACTCCCCTGACTGATATACCTATGCCAGCAAAGGTCCTAGTGTAGGGGCAGCTACACGAGCAAACAAGCTGATTCGCTGGTACGGCTTATTTGGTTTGGGTAACTGGTAATTTGGTAGCTTATATCGGCAAAAGGACTCTTGTTGATATTATAGGTTGCATCTCCACTAGGTTGGAAAGATTGTGGGTTTCTCCCTTATAGCTCTATTGAATATCTGTACCAGCAAACACTTTTAAGTGTAGACAAGACCTGTATCTTGACATGTATAAATACCCTTACGAATCTGGCCCTAAGTCTCTATTCTTTGGGGAAAACAAGTGCTACAGCAATATTCTGTCGTCTCATCTCGATGTTCAAGGAGATGCATATTGATATCTGCTAAGTGAAATCCTTTAATGGGGACAATATCAAGGTGAAGGCTTCAGTTTAAGTTGATTTTCAATGTGAAGTAGGTTTAACTTTGGGGTTTGTTTTAACTCTGTTTGTTTTAATTAATTGCTGTTATGCAGTGGCTAGGCAGGTGGCCAACAGGGACGACTGATCTCATTAATACCCCTTCTCTGTTTACACCAGAAAATCAACAGCCAGCCAACCAACCCACTCAATGTCTGTAGTCTGCACACAGCTACTTTGGGTAACCACCCATTCCTTTCACTGCCCCTTGCATCCTCCTCCCTGCCCATCATCTGTGTATTACACCCACCAGTTGCATTTTTTTCCCTCGTGGACCCAGCAGCTGCATGGAGCTCACTGCAGGATCTGAGCCCTAGATGAATGTAAGCTCTTCAGATCAGAGGCTACCTCTTACTCTGGGTTTGTACAGCTCCTAACCTAGTGGGGCCCTGATCTTGCTGGTAGTTAAAATAATGTTCGTCATCCTCATCAGAAGAAATGTTTAGGTAATACAAAGTCTGGTTGTGTGTTTGTGTGTGTGTATTATAATTAAAAAATAGTGATGTCAGACCATGAGAACAGCTGAACAAATGTACCATATGAGCTATTATTTTTTTCCCTCTCAAACTTATAG
Source organism: Caretta caretta (assembly GCF_965140235.1). NCBI lineage: Eukaryota > Metazoa > Chordata > Testudines > Cheloniidae > Caretta > Caretta caretta. Next base: position 16,068,828 of record NC_134209.1, read on the forward strand.
CGGAAGTTTCACCAAACTGAAGAAGAAAGCTGTCACGTTGCTATGAGTTAGTGTCTGTTATTTCACTTGGTGTAACAAGTTCCAGGTGGACAGTCAAAATTGCTTTAATTCCTAACGTGTGTGTGTGTGTGTGTGTGTGTATTTTTTTTTTAAATACGAGCCGGGTTTTACTCTTACATCATCAAGTGAAAGGGCTGACCATTTATCACACTCAGGAGTGACCCCTTCCAAAAAACCCATGTTTCTTAGCAATGGGTATCATAATACTCTCCATCATAAATAGGATAAACCATTAGCCTGATTCACTGCTACATTACTCCACTTTTCCACTGAGGTAACTCAATTGATATCAGTGCAGTTATACCAGTGTAAAACTGGAGTGACCCACAGGTGAATTGAGCTCAGTATTTCCTTTCCTGGAAACATACTGAGGGCTGGATTGTACTTAGATGTATATGTAGTAGTTCCATTGATTCTAATTAAATTACTCATGTGAGTAACTGTTCACCAGTGGGAGTAGTGGACCCACAATCTGACCCTGGAGAAGTTTATTCTTAATGCTTGTCTATATGCCGGCATAACCTTCCTGTTTTCCAGCAGAAATTGCCTGTTCACAAATCATTTTACGTCAGTTTAGGTCGCCACTTAAATCACAGTAATGAAACTGGTTTGGAATAGTTGCTGTGGGTGTTTTTTTTGTTTTTTCGAGCATTGCTGAAGAACAGACTAATTCTTTACTGTTGCATGGATGATGATATTTTATCTCCTTGTTTGGAATAATAAGTAAGAGATCAGCATAATTAGCTTGAAAAAGGAAAGAGAACTAAATGTGTCGTGCTTTGTTTAGATGTAAGTACAGGTTGGATTCCAAGGACTCAGCTGCAATTCTGAAAGTGGATAAAAGAGAAATATGCGGGGGGTGGGGGGGGCGGTGGAGTGAGGAAATAAAAATAAAAAATACAGGGGAAGGAGTAAAGTTAAAAGCACAGAGTTACAGCTGGCAGCTTTGTTGGCAGGCCCAGCACAGGTAAAGAAGCGAACAGCTAGGGGAAACTTCAATCATTGTACCTCTAAGTTATGTCTACACTGCAATTAAATGCCCGGGCCAGCTGTCTCAGGCTCAGGGTGCTGGGATGTAAATTTGCAGTGTATATGCTTGGGTTAGGCCGGAGCCCAGGCTCTGGAGCCCTCCTCTTTCACGGGGGTCCCAGAGCCCTGACTCCAATCTGAGGCCGAATGTCATCTCTGCAATTAAACAGCCCTGTGTGCCTGAGTCAGTTGACATGGGCCTGCTGCAGGTGTGTAATTGCAGCATGGACATACCCCAGCAGTACGTCATGCAGTTTGGTTTGAGAAGCTTTGGTGGAGCAGCAGCGGGACGTATGCATCCTTGCTACCAGTGTTGTACCATTTCAGTTGGTTCTTTTTTCCAGTTATATCAATTTGTGGGAGAACAATGGATCCTTAGGGCCCATCCTCCCTCCCTTATCTTGCTCGCTGCAGGTTGTGCTAGTCACTGCTTTGGGGATGGGAAGGAGCTTGTCCAAGGCTGGTTGGGTCATGGCCTGGTTAAAATACATATGACACGTCCTTGCCTTCCTCCTTGCAGTGAGCACAGCAACAGAGACCTTGGTCTCAAATTCTCTGGGGCAGTAGCTGTTCCAGATGCATGGAAGGGATGGTGCCTCAGTTGAATAGCCTTGGTCCATCCAATTGAGAAGTTGCGGCTGTGGGCTTAGAGGCGCATTCTATCTAGTTCTGTGTGCACCAGATTGGTCAAATGGAAGCGGCGATCATGTGGCCTGGAGGAAAAGGGTATCGAGTGGGGTAGAATGCCAGGATCCTGACAACTATGACAAGGTTGGAGAAGTTTCAGAGTAGCAGCCGTGTTAGTCTGTATCCGCAAAAAGAAAAGGAGTACTTGTGGCACCTTAGAGACTAACAAATGTATTTGAGCATAAGCTTTCGTGAGCTACAGCTCACTTCATCGGATGCATGCAGTGGAAAAGGTTGGAGAAGTTTCCTGGGATGGGGAAAAAGGGCAAAGCTATGGTCTTTTTCATGTTCTGGACAGTCCTACTGGTTTAACTAAAGGTGTGGTTTTAAACCCATTTTGTTTCACCAGCACAAACCTGTGTGTGGACACTCTAATTTTGGCTTAAGGGTGACTTATTTTGGTTTATCTTAAGTTGATTAGAAACAAATTTTATCTAAATTGATATGAGCCACTCATAAACCGATTTCAGAGTAACAGCCGTGTTAGTCTGTATTCGCAAAAAGAAAAGGAGTACTTGTGGCACCTTAGAGACTAACCAATTTATTTGAGCATGAATTGGTTAGTCTCTAAGGTGCCACAAGTACTCCTTTTCTTTTTTCATAAACCGATGTAAGAGTATCCACACATGGGTTTGCACCAGTTTAAGAAACCCAGTTTAATTAAATTAGTGCAGATGAGACCTAAGATTCCTCCATATTGCCTTTACGTAACAGGCATTTTCCAGGAAGGGCCCCTGACAAGTGTTTGGGGGTGGGTGCCTGCAAGCGGGCAATAGTCTAGCTAGCTCCTCCCATATTTATCTAAGGTTATTTTGCACTTAAACCACTACAGTAGTAAGACCAGCCTTAAGCATTTATAAGGTGCCAGTGACCTTGGTATCCCGCTAATGTAGAGATTTAAATCCATTCACAAATTCAGTTCATTGCCTTGGCATCTCTGCTGGCAGACCAGCAAACAGTTTCTATGCAGAATGTGATTTTCTAGTTTAGGAATAGAGCTATTCAGATCAGAACTCAGCGTTTTAGTGAGAAATATCTACAACGTTTATATAACTTATTTACATATGAATGCAAACATTACAGACTTTATATTAACAGCCCTTGTTGTTGCTCATTACTATGCATAGAAAAAGGCATCACCATTTCCAGTAGTGTCTACAACATTATGAATATGTGATAGAGTAATTACTGATTTGGAAATCCAAATTATATTAAAATGATTGCAGCATCTGTGTCTCCAAAAAACCCTCTCCATTTGTCAATTCCAATCCTTTATTGCTCAGGCAATAAACATGATTCTGATGTCTGTTTACATAGTTCTTTATTAATCCCCTATTTTTAAAGACTTGAAGCCCAAGTATTGGAAATCAGCCTTTCCTCCCCACAACAACAATGACAAAAAAGGGATAATTTTTATGGGCACTTTTCTATGTTTGGGTGAGTCCCATTGCATGCAGTAGCTGGGATACAACTCAAGTCTTCCTGACTTGTGTATGCAAGGTAAAAAATGAGGGCCGTATTCTGATGGCCTTACTCATATTGAATAGTATCTTGCTTCCAACAAAGTCCAAATGGAGTTATTGGGGATATTTATGGAGTAAGGAACTCGTCCGTATGAGTACGAGTATCAAAGTCCGGCCGTCAGTAAGTAAGTAATAACAACACCTAGCTCTTGTGCAGCACTTTTCATCCGTAGATCTCAAAGCACATTACAAAGGAGCTCAGTAGGGTTGCCAACTTGCTGATTGCAGGAAACTGAGCAGCCTTGCCCTGCCCCTTGCCCCGCTCCTTCCCCAAGGCCCCTCCCCTGCACCGCCCCTTCACTGAGGCCCCGCTCCCACTCACTCCAGTCCCGCTCCCTCCATCGCTCACCCTCGCTCACTCGCTCATTTTCATCGAGCTGGGGCAGGAAGTTGGGGTGCAGGAGGAGGTGAGGGCTCTGGCTGGGGCTGCGGGCTCCAGCATGGGGACAGAAATGAGGGATCCAGGGTACAGGAGGGGACTCTAGGCTGGGGCAGGGGGGAATGAGGGCTCTGGCTGGGAGTGCTGGCTCCGGTGTGGGGCCGGGGATGAGGGGTTTGGAGTGCAGGAGGGGCTCCGGGCTGGGGTTGAGGGGGTTGGTGTGTGGGAGGGGGTGCGGGCTCTGGGAGGGAGGTCAGCTCTGGGGCAGGAGATCAGGGAGTGGGGTCTGGGCAGCGCTTACCTCAGGCAGCTCCTGGAAGTGGCCAGCATGTCCCTGTGGCCACTAGGCAGAGGGGCGACCAGGTCGGTTCCACGCCATGGTTCCCGGCCAATGGAAGCTGTGGAGCTGGCGCTCGGGGCAGGGACAGTGCCCTGGCTCAGATGGGAATCACAAGCACTGTGATAGACTAGAGCTGGCACTGGCAATGACCTCCTCAAAGGCCTGCAATGAGAACAGAGCTATGTGTCCTCTTCCAACTGGGCAGCCAAGCAGAGCTGTGCAAGACAGAGCACATGTGCCTTTTCTGTGGGTGACCGCGCTGCTACTCCAACATGCCCTCTCAGAGCTTCAGGTGGAGTTGTGGCTGAGTCAGCCAGAATGCCTCCATTGGCTCCCCTTCCAGCCCAGCCCTCACTCCATCCCTCTTCACAATGCAGCCAGGGGCTCAGAACCCTGTATTAGCATGGCAATGTTTCTGGAAGCCAAAATGGTGTCATGAGAATAAAGCATTTAGCACACCAGTGGAGACGTTTGAATAACATTCAGAATAGTTTTTACTGCATGAGCGATGAAAGATCAGAATTGACAAATAGTGTGTGCGCCACAGATAAAGAGCATTTATTTATTTACTCAATGAAGTTGGAATAAGGATCTCACTGTCTTTTGAGAAGGATGGCACAATATTTGTGAAGGCTGGGGACACCATGGCTGGATTTTAGCCATAACTCTCCAAATCCAGTTTTTCTGCAACTGCCTCGTGGGTCGGCAGCCTTTAGTTAGGAACGGTATGCCACTTTCCCAACCGGTTCAAGTGAATTTACAGACATGTACTTCCATTTGTATTATAGAGATTATTTGAGTTGGTCAATATTTTAGCCTTTCTCTGTGAATATGTTTACACTACAATGTTTCTAAGCAGCATCCATGTGTGCATACCGGCCAAATTAGTATAATGAAAGGCACTGATTTTATAAGTATAGAGTATTTGGGAACATGAACAATGCTTTAAGGAGCATTTACTGCATAAAAATCGTTTTAATCTTCCCAGCAATTGAACAATGTTGAACTTCCAGGGAACTGCTGAAAAATGGACGGGAATTAATTGAGTGCTATATGTGGCTGAATGTCCCCTTTGACTTATGGGACAAGCACTATTTGCACTAATAGAGTAAATACAATGCCTTCATTGTTTTTGTTTGCCTTTTACTGCCCTTGGGCCTTAGAGTTACTCCGTCTTGTCCACCAAGTCTGAATGGTGTGTTATATTTAGTGCATATGTCCAGTATGTTTCTTTGGGGGGGGTCATGATTTACCATCTGATTTTTTTCCTGTCCATATTTGGTTTTAAATATCAAATGCAATATTTGAAGTCATGTAAACCTGAATGGGATGATGCAGGGTCGGGTGAATAATGCAAAAGAAAATTCTACCAATAATTTGAAATCTTGCATGGTTTTTCTTAGGAGAGTGCTGGCTTTTTGTGTTTGCTTTCTGTGATTTCATGGAGAATTAAGTTTTAAGAATAAAAATCTATGAAGGAAGTTGCTTATATGAGTAGTCATGGAAAACCACCTTCAAACTCACCTGCACAAGTATTTCCACCAGAATTCCTTACAAGCATGTGTAGTTCTGGAATAACAGCACCACAATGGAACGTGATTGTGTGGTTAACACACTGGACCAGTTTACAGGAGATTTGGGGCCTGGCTCTCCTGGGTCCATTGCAGATATTTGCCGTGGCCTTAGGCCAAGCCAAAATTTTGGTAAGTGGCCACTATTTCATGTGCTTCAGTTTCTGGGTATCCACTTTAGACACCTTGTGCCTGCTTTTTAGAAGCCCTCAGCACTCACAGTTTCCATGGACTTCAGTTGGAGTTGTGTGCATGCAGCGCTTCTAAAAAGCAGGCTCTGAGGTTCCCGAAAATGTAGTCACTGTGACATGTAGGAAGTCAGAGTAGATGATCATAAAGGCCCCTTCTGAGAACCATCAGTGGCCCCATTTCATAATGTTGGCCTTAATTACTCTGTCCCTCAGTTCACCATTTGTTAACATGGAGATAATAATTCCCCTTGCCCGACAGGGGTGTTGTGAGGATACAGGGCTCAATCCTGCAACGTGCTAAGCTCTGAGGCCCTGATCAAACAAGTCATATTAGCCCATGTTTTGCTTTAAGCACGTGAATAGTCTTGTTCCTTTTTGATCTGAGTGGCCAATCGCATTTCGGGGCCGTGGGGGTTTTCCATTGGGAAGCAGAAACGAATGATGGACTCTGGTATTTCGTTTGGTGCAGTCTAATTTATTTATTCATTTATTTATTAGCTCCACCCATCACAAGGTTTAACCCAGATCATAACACCAGTCATCAATGTATTAATGTACATGAGCTGTTTAGCTGCTACTGGAATGAACACTATATAGAAAAATCTATAAACAAACATAAATTAATTAATCAGATCAGCCACAATTAGTTTGGGCTGCTTCAGGTATCTTTAATCAAATCCATAAAAATTGAAAAGATATCAAACTAATCAAATTAAATCAAATTTAAAAAAAATCTACCCCACTTTGAAACCAGTTTGTCTCACTGTTGCAAATCACATTTAACAGGGGTACATCACGTGTGTACTAGGGGTTTACACAGATATGTTTCCATCAGCGTAGCTACACCAGTGCAAAAAAAACCCCCAAACAAATCAAACCCAATATAGACAAGCCCTTTGTAATAAACAAGAGCGAGAAGGCCAGTGGAGGCTTCTCTGAATCTTCCTGGACTTTATTTCTTGTTTCTTTTGCTTAGACGCCACCTGCTTAGTTTTAATGGTTTCTGCAGTGTACCTCTGGCTGGGCTGGTAAGAGAGTGGTGTCCCTCAGTCTGACGCAAGTGCACCTCCATAATTAGACATCAGGGAATGCTAGGAAGGAAATAGTCAGCCCTATACTTGCCCCAGGAGACTGTCTGTCACCTCTGCACCACAGCCTTCACCTGCCTGAGAGCAAGGGACTGATAAATATAAATGTAAACAAGCACACATGGAATTGGATATGGTAAAAAGCCCAGTGACTACTACCAAAGGCGGTGGTGTCCGCTGAGGGCTGTGATGTAATTTGAGGCACAGTATTTCACTGGAGCAAAAAACCACAGCCCTCAAGTCCACACTTCTCACAAGTCCAGGTTTCCTGGCATTCTCAAGTGTGGACCTGAGAGCTGTTAAAGTTCTGCAGAGCACTGGCTCCTCACACACTGTTTGTGACTGCCGTCTTGGACTTGCTTCTCTTTGGGTAGAAATTCCCGTAGTCATCACTGAAACTTTTACAGCTTGATTTTGTGAATGTTTAGTAGAAGAAACCGGACTATCCAGTGAATCTAAGCCATTGGCTCTGAGTGTGCGTCTGCAGCTGCTTTGAACACTTTAGGTGCTTAGCTTTATTGCTTGTGAAAGGCTAAGGACCGGATTGCTTCCCTAAACCAGCTCCTTCACCCCACTGAAGTGAAATGGAGGCCACAGAGGAGGGATTTATGGCATTGTGGGCAGCAGAAAACAAGGGTGTGGACAAGGTTTTTAGCCAATGGGATGGTGAAGAAGCAGTACGTTTTTGATCTGTTGTAGAGAATGTAGAGGGAGCCAGGATACATGTGTTGGAAATGGGTGGAAATGACCGTGAGGCAGGAAAGATGGTGGCACTGTGTATGCCAATGCAGAGAGGAGAGGAAGGAGAGGCTTTAGGAGGCAAGAAATGGATTTAGGGATTTTTAGTGATCTCGCAAACTATTATTTATATTAATCATGTTTATTCTGGTAGTGCCTAAGGACCAACTAAGAATAGGTCTCCACAGCGCGAGGTGCTGTACAGACATAGAGTAGTAGATGGCCACAAATACATATATTGAGACAAGACAGACACAGGGTGAACTACTCTCCTGTGCTGGTCTCCTCGTAGCATCAGGGCCCTTCAATATACACTTAATTATACTTCGGTTACCCAAGTAATATCTTCCATACCAACCTGGTTCAGCTCCTATTCAAGACAATGAGAGTCATTGCACTGACTTGAGAGGCAGTTGATATCAAGCTATCCATCCACAGATGATACATTACCAGCATAACATTTACGCAGGGCCAGATTGTAAACCCTTTACTCACACTGATAGGCACTTACTTCCCTGAGCAGCCCTGGGTGAATAGTGACTTCTTACCCATGTGATGAAGGCGTTTACAAGGTAGGACATATCATGGTGTCCATCCTCATAATGTTGCTGGCAAAATGAGCAAGTATGTTGTTTTCAGTCTAATGCAATTTGAAGGAATCTGCAACATGAGGGGAGTGCATTTTTTGGGGGGGATCCCACTGGAAGATTTAAAACAACCCTCAAAATTTTGCATCAGTATAGCAGTGCAGATCTCTGTCATAAACCATGGATTTTAATTTATTTTATTATTTGCTTTTGCTAAATAACAGAAGCTTAATTAAGTTCCATCTGAATGTGATAAAGCAGTGGGGCCAAATATAGATCAGTCCCAAGTAATAGTTTCATTGTGTTGGCAGCTGTTTAACTGATGCTCAAGTGTTAATTAAAAATACTGGATTCTAAAAAAAGCTAAGTGGTCTTTTTCATAGATTCCAAGGCTGGAAGGGACCACTGTGATCATTGAGTCTGACCCTGTCTATAACATAGGCCAGAGAACTGCCCCAAAACAATCCCTAGAGCAGACCTCTTTAGAAAAAAAAATCTAATCTTGATTTTAAAATGGTCAGTGATGGAGAATCCACCATGGCCCTTGGTAAATTGTTCTAATGGTTAATTACTCTCACCCTTAAAAATGTACTTATTTCCTGTCTAGCTCCAACTTCCAGACATTGGATTGTATTATACCTTTTTCTGCTAGATTAACGAGCACATTGTTAAATATTTGATTCCCATGTAGGTACTTATAGACTCTGATGAAGTCACCCCTTAAACTTCTCTTTAAGCTAAAGAGATTGAGCTCCTTGAGTCTGTCACTCTAAGGCAGGTTTTCTAATCCTTTAATCATTCTCATGGTGGTTCTCTGAACCCTCTCCAATTTATCAACATCCTTCTTGAATTGTGGGCACCAGAACTGGAAACAGTATTCCAGGAGCATAGCCACTTTTGAACCTAGTTACTCAACAGTGAGGTTCTGTGAGTGCTGGATGTCCAATGGTCTTTAATTGCTCACTTGTGTAATCACTTGTTTTGTTTGACTAGCTAGATATTACAATTCTTCAGTAATAAGTCTCTGCTTTTGTTGCAGAATAACTCCAAAGACAGAGGAATGTGTTGTACTTTCTCTTCTCTCACATCCCACAATTTCTGAAAACAGGACCCTGATAAGTTGTTGTGAACACTGTGCCAAACTGATCTTTCACAGTACATTTCCCTCCTTCCTCCAGGACTGATGCTGGAGCTGTGATGTCAGTAAGATTCACAGGACTGCATGCTTGACAGAAAGGATGGCATTATCTGTTAATGTAATACAAGAATTATCCAGATCTCTTGCTATCACTCTCTTTCATTAAATGTGAAAGTTAGAGACAGAAACTTTAATGGTTTTTGTAAAATACTATCTATTGCACCAGGACTGCGTCTGATATTCCAGAGCTCAGTCTAGCTATCAAGCACCCACCATTCTTTTCAAAAATATTTCCTTCTTTCTCTGAAGTGTGGAATTTCCCCCCAAAATTATAGGGTCTGTGAGGCAGGACAGATGAGTTTCGGTTGTGCACCAGTGGCAGGCTTCAGATCCAATGTCCTGCAAACTCTTATGGCCAGAGGTAGGAATTTGTTAGCACTGGAGGAGAGTTGTGAGTTCCCACTTGCTAGCAGGGCACAGGTCTTTCTTCTAGCACTGGTAGATGGGTATGAGGAATTGGTCTCCAAAATGCTTGACAATAACATTTAGAGAAGTCATTTTTCAAAGTTTCCAAAATGAATATTATAATTTCTCTCTCTCTCTCCATATTGGACCCACTGCGCCAAGGCACCAAATAGTTTCAAATAAATTTAACCAAAACCACAGCACATATTTGAAAGATGATGGTTTGTGGAGTCATGTGATTAATTTATCAGGCGCTTTTGCCCTCTAATCCAACTCCATAGGATCATGTTAGTAGGCCTGAGAGGCTTCAACCAGTCACCATTTTCAAAAGTCAACCTGCCACAGCAATGTTTCGTCCCCTCCAATTTAGAATTCCCAGTTCCTGCCCCAGTCACATTGTCTAAGGCTCAGGGGATGGATGAGCTTCAGTACTGACCCAGTGACAGCATGTTCTTTCCATAAACATGCCAGGGCTGGGTTACCAGAAGAGCTCAGTTTCCATTCAGGCACCTGAATGAAATGAGGAGGTTTGCAGGGAAAAAAAAAAAAACAGTGACTGCCCAGGAGCTCTCGTACAGGAACTCCTGTGTACTGAGCCCTCTTGAAAAGCTACTTTATTTAGGTGCCTGAGTGTGAGCTGAACCCTATTGAAAGTCCAGGCCCAATTGTGGGAGTTGAGCTTTTCTGAAAACGTAGACTTGAACATTTCATTTTCCCAAGGACAATTTAACTTTGCATGTATAGGATAGTATTTAATTATGTCTAAATCATTTAGAATATTTTTGCAAAACTCAGCCAACTAAAGAAAAAACAGCCTTGATGATTCCGAAGCCCTCCAAGGTTTTATTGTTCCTAGCTGGTGTTATCTCACAAAGGTTCAGTTCAAAAGTCCCCTTATCTATCAGATTGTTCTCAATCCAGGGCATGTGTGTGGGGGTATATATATATATTTATAATTTTACCCTCTATGAGGAGAGTTGCACTGTGTGGAAAAAGCCTGCCCTTACTGGAGGGGTGAACAAGTAGGGTGAGGGGATGGCCATCGAAGTATGATCCAGAAGGCATCCTAGGGCCCAGGGAAGGCTAGGTCCAGGCACACTAGGGGAAGGCGCTCTGGTGGGTAGTCACAGTCGGTAGGCATGTGTGATGCCTGGCTTCCCCCACTGTTCTATTGAGTGCCACAACGGAAAGCAGCTTTGTTGCTGCTGGGCAGAGGCTCTCGACAAAGAGGCTCCCGAGCTGCCGCCTGCATGCTCAGAACATTCTGCCCGTGGGCACCAAAGTAGATGATTACTTAGTAGACAGTGATAGTTTCAAATAACTCTACTAAGGTTAAGGATAATCTACCCTTCACTTATCCAAATCTTTTGACATGGCTGAACTGAGATGGAAAGCTCATGTGCACGTCCACATAGAGACAGGCCACTCTTTATTTAACAACTACAGTGCCACACAGATGTCTTCCCTACGTGCCTAAATTTCTTAGGGGGTTACCTAGCTTTGTCTTTCTGGACTGTAGGTTGTGTTTGTTTATACTCCATCTACTCATTCAGTTATTGTATCAAGGTTGAGCTGGCGTTCAATACAAATGAGTTTAGTCTAAAGCATACTTTAACCGAGCAATCTAGAGGTGGAAGTCTAGTACATTAAACCTGCTCACACAAATGTTCATAGCACACTTGGATACTATGCTTTCAACCCAGAAGTGCCTTTAATGTTTCTCTGTCCTTTTCCAATCTTTGCTGATTGGAAGGAGGACACACCTGACTGGTGACCAACTACAGAGTGATTAAAAATGGCAACGGAGCTGCCAGTAATTAATTGTGGCCAGGCTATTTTTTAACGCTTAGGTCCCCAAAGTGACGCATTAATCCACAGAAATGCAGTGGAAAGAGTGTCAGTCTCTCCCTTTTGTTAACGATATAACTGAGAGCACATTGCCTTTTTATGAACAATACTTTGAAATTCTCACGTTCACTGTTACTTGTAATTAAATTAAAGTATAATTAACTTTCACTGATGAAAGAGGAGAGGAAAAAAAAACACAGTAGCTTCCCTTGAGAGTGACAACAAAGGAAAATTATGTCCTTTATTTATCCCTCATTAGGGACAGAGCAGAATGCTTACCATAACTAGCCTTTTCTATCCACACAAGCACACTTAAGAAATGGATGGAAACTCAGGAATGAGAAAACTCGAGATAAAATGTTTGAGTTGCCATGACAGAGAACCATTGAACTAGGTGCAAAGTTCGTGTGGACTTCAGCTCCATGCTGCCCCCTCCTCCCAGTGTATTTACTTAATTTTAGATTCATGGCCAGCTCTTAGACAAATGTGAGGTGCTCCCTGCAGACAGGGTTGGCTCTCACTAGGAAGTGCCTTTGCTGTCACTGAAGTCAATATAAGATGGATCAACTGGTGGAGCCTTTTGGTTCTTAAATCCTCAGCTGTGAAGCTGGGTCTTTCCAGCTGTGAGTGGCATGTTCGTTATCTCAGGACGGGGGTAGAACGAATGCTATTGTACCTCTCTATCAAGTGACCTTAGCTCAACATTAGCTCCAGATTCGAGGTTGCTGCCCACTCAGCAGATATGGTGGGAGTTATGTTAGTGGGGGGGTTGGGGTTTGAGAGTAACAAGGAATCTTTGTAGGGAAAACAATGCTCTGAAAGGCTTGTTATCTCAGCTCTCGGACTGTACTGTGAAGGTGTGTAAAGTATATTTTTTATCTGGGTGCTACTGAAGTTGGCAGTGTGGGAATGAGAGAGCTAGTTAGCTTGATACATAGATAAGTGAAAAGCTAGGGTGTTGCTCTTTACAAAAATAGGCAAACTGAATAGTATTGTTGCAGGTTACTGAGCAAAAATCTTTCATACAATGGTGCCCTGTTTCTTTGAAAAATCCAGTGCTGCTTGCACTTTTTACAAATAAACTTTCCTTGTGCCAAAATCCTGCTCAATTTATCTGGGCATGGGGAGCTTGGGGGCATAGCCCTATACTGCCATACAAAACAGCCATGCTCTGGGGCTCCAGGAAGATGGTTGTTCGGGTCTGCAGGAAGGTGGAACAGAGGAGACAACTTGCATGGGGGCAGCAGTTTTGGAGCTGCTTGGGGTGATGGTGGCAAGCTCATGGAAATAAATTCCTTTTTCCCCTAAATGCCTAACACTGATCCTGGTGCTGGCTGTCACCCAGCTGGGCAGTTGTGAAATCACAGCAGGCCATGGTCTGTGTAGCTCCAGTGGCTGGGGTGGGGGAGGAAAAGAGACAGAATGGATCAGGGTGCCTCTGTTGTGCTAGGAATTTGGCAGGTCACTAGGAGTGGGATCTTCTCCTCTTCCCCTTTCCAATTGTCAGGCATGTGCCTGTCTCTGACTTGGTGGGCCCCATCTAATAAGATCATGGTCTCACATCCCTTTTAGAGCCATCTCTCCATAATGTTCTCCTTGAGAATTTGACCCAATCTCTGCTTCTTCCCACCCAATGGCATGTAGGGCAGTCAGGCTGGGTGGCCATGGATTCCACCGCACAGAACTGCAGCAGAGAGAGCAGCATGCACCTGTGCATTGGCTTGATTGTGAGGGGATGCTGTCACAGCACCTGTGAGAGGTTGGGGGTCAGGTTTGAGGCAGGAGAGAATGAGTCAGTGGGAAGGAGGCGTGTGTGGTTTTTTGCTGGGGGAGGCAGGAGAGTGTGTGAGAGAGGATGAAGGTGCAGAGGGAGGGATAGCTCAGAGGTTTGAGCATTGGCCTGCTAAACCCAGGGTTGAGTTCAATCCTTGACGGGCCATTTAGGGATCTGGAGCAAAAAACTTTGGGGATTGGTCCTGCTTTGAGGAGGGGGTTGGACTAGATGACCTCCTGAGGTCCCTTCCAACCCTGATATTCTGTGATTCTAAGAGATCACAGAGTGTATGGAAATGAATGATGGAGGGAGAGAGAGGAGAGTGAAAGTGTGAGTGAAGGCGGAAGAGAGCGCAACCGAGGGAAAAACAAGATTGTGGGGAAGAGAAGGAAAGAGAAAACAATTATTACACAACATAGGAAAACTATGCTGAGGGGGAAAGAGTTTGTGAAAGAGAGAGGAAAAGAGATAAGAAGATCCATGGCAGAGGAAAGGTGGGGGTGAGAGAGTGAAATGGAAAGAGAGAGGGGAAAGAAGTGCAGCAGTGACAAAGGATATTAAGCATGTTTTACTTAGTAGAAAGGGTAGATGCAAAATGATGCAATACCTCACCAAATTTAAGTTTGTTTGTGTTTCTAAATGAATGGGATGAAATGTGCTTTGAAAGTGGGTTAAGCTAAATAGGATCAAGGCACTCTTATTCCAGAATAAGAGTGTTCACACATGGAGTTAATCAGGAACGCCATGCATAGACAAGCCCTATTTAGTTTGGCCCCATGGAAATACCTCATCTAGAGGAATTTTGTTAGATCCAGATCACTTGTGGCTTGAGCTGGTTCTCTCTCTCTCTCTTTTAATTATTTTTAAAAAGTCACTTGTAACAAACTGGGGCTGAAGGTAGATGAAGGAAAAACTTTCTCAAGTAAGCCCAACGAGACTTAAATGCAATCAAAATAATGCATCATTGTAATTCTTTCATGAGGACTGGAATTTTTATTTTTGGCATATTTCTACAGAGAGCCTTGAACAGGCTGCAGTTCGTTCAGTTTGATCCTGTGAGTAAGGGCTATCCAAAAGCTCTAGGCCTTCTGATAGAGAATTCAACCTGTCAATAAAAAACAATAAAATGCAGCCGGCAGCAAGACTCTTGTGCAAACATTACACATCACTGATCATTAGACCTCAGGAAAGGTTAGAAAGTCAGCTTTTCTGTACTGAGAAAGATCAATATAAAAGGACCATTCGTAATGAAGAAAATGTTAGAGAATATCATCTCCTTGTCACCACCCCCTTCCCCATTGTCCTTTGGAGGGAAAAAAAACCATTTCTGCATAGGGATTCTTTGTTTCTGAAAGCTAAACACAAACAGAAACTTTAAATTTGCTTTTGCGCAGCACGTTATTGAAAGCAAATGTGGTGAGCCAAAGACTTTTCTCCTGACTTGTGTGTCCCCCAACATGCACCCTCCCCACATTTGCAGGCCATCATTTGAACTCTAATTAAACTCCTATTTTGAGTGAAATTTCTCTTTGTTTCCCATTTACTTTCTCCAGGCTATTATTCCCTCCCACCCCCTCGGTCCTTCCTAAAGGGTTGATTTGGAAATATCACATAGTGACAGGGAAGAATGCACTCCTAGCTGACTTATTTACTGTGACAGCTTCTTTGCTAAGGCAGCCATCCAGAGAGGAGATTTTGCATTTCAGAGAGGAAAAAGGATATCTTGCAGCATTGCCATGAAGGATAATGAATTAAGTCTGTCTCTTACTGTAAAACCATTAGAAAAGTATAATAGGCCTTGAGAAACAGGCTTGGATATTGATGGCTCAGCTATATTTGTGTGTCTGGTCATGTGGAGCCTGCCCTGCCTTTGCAGAAATATGAAGTCTATGTAAAATACATTTCTGAGTTTCAGTTGAGGGGGGTGAGAATACTTCTGTTTTCTTGATTTGCAATAATGAGTGCAGACGTGCTCTCTTGAGAAGCGCACACAGACATTAAAGGCAGGTTTCAGAGTAACAGCGTGTTAGTCTGTATTCGCAAAAAGAAAAGACATTAAAGAGGTCTCCTGTTATAAACGTCTGTAAATAGAAGACAGCCAAAATTACAAATGGAGCTGGTAGCGACACCTGTAGTTAGAATCGCCAAACACTTTCCAGTATAAACCTTTGTTTTCAGGCACTTATAACTTTGCTGGATTTTAACTGTTTGGGCTGAAATTCTCCATGCTGGGTCTGTGTCTCAGACCGATTTTAATTTGAAAGATCCAGCAAAAATAGTCCAGCTACATGGGAGAACAAAGTTGGGGAAAAAATATATTTTTGGCCATGTTAAAAAAAAATCCAATAATTTCTTGGAGGAGTTTAGTATCTCCAGGATTTGGCATAGGAACTTGAAATTGGGCAGGGGAGTGGTAGTGGGGACATGTAATTTTTTGTTGTCCCCCCCCATGAAAATTCCCCCAGATTCAGCTAAATTATAAACCTCTGAAATTGCTATATTCAGTGGGGTTTGCTAGAGACTTGCTGCGAAAACCTCTGAACACTCCAGAGGCACTGAGCGTGCTCCATTGCTGGAGTCTGCTCTAATTTACAGGAGTATTAACTTGCTGCTCATAGGATTCTCTACAGTTCTGAACTGCTGGAGTGCTCTGTTCTCTGGCCACCTGCTGTCTGACTCCCGCCATGCACCCAGGCCCAGGGCTGGGAAGGGCAGGTTAAGCAAGCAGGTTCCAAGGTCTGTTAGGTCACCGTAGCTTAAAACTGTACATTCGGTGCAGACTGACAGAAAATACCATCTCAAAAATAAATAGCTCTCCTTGCCCACTTTGTGACCACACCACTGTCAGAGTGATCCCATGAGCCCACCTCCAGGGAAAGGGGTGGGGACAATGCATGCATAACGTGCACCAGAATCAACGGGTTTTGCATAGTATCTGTATACATTTCTGGGCATGTTTTTCGGGCCGTCCACACCGCAGCATGTCACACCTAACTGACAAAGGAATGCTGTACTGTCTTACCTGCCTTCCTCCCTCTGCTGCTGCTGTCAGCTTTGGGTGGGGGGTGCATCAAGGCTGTCCACTGTCAGGCCAGCTGTACGCTCGGGTCACCAAACCCTTCCTCCGTCTCCTCTGCAGGAAGTTGGTGGGTTTGGTGCTCTGTGACCCAGAGTTGTGGCTGGTCCTGTCGGCGTATGTCAGTGACGTGTTCCTCAGGGTCCAGGACCCGGGCGACCTGGTGTAGGTTTGGAGGCCTACCAAGCCATGTACTCAGCAGCCTCCTCCACCTGGGTCAAGAGCTCTGGCCTGGTGGTTGGGGATGGGTGGCAGGTAAGCTCCCTCCCAGCTGCGCTTCAAGCCATTCGGTGGAGCCCGGGTCCACTGCTCTATCTTTGCATTTACCTTTTTGCCATGCATCCTTCTCCGCTGGAGAACTGGCAGGATTTGGAGGCCAGGATGGATGAGCGGTTGTGGAGATGGACAGGACTGCTCCGGTGTCTCTCCCTGCGCGGGAGGGCGCTGGTGCTGAACCAGCTAGTCCTGTGTGTGCTCTGGCACCGGCTCAATATCCTGAGCCCGGCCCCAGGTTTTCCTGGCCCACCTCCAGGAATTAGTTCTGGAGTTCCTTTGGATTTTTGGGTCTCTGCGGGGTCTTGAGTCTCCCCCTGGAGGAAAGAGGACAGGGCCTGATTTGCCTTCACACTCAGGTCCATGTCTTCTGCCTCTAGGCCCTGTAGAGACTCCTTTATGGTGCATGTAGTCTGGTGTGGAGCACGTTGGTGCACGCCTTCCTCCGCCGCCTCTGGGGGCTCCGATATCACTGGCAGCTCCTTTATCTCCATCTGAGAGGTCTCTGGGCTGCCGGGCTTTTACCAGGACCTCCTCGAGACCTGGAAGCTGGTTTCGGCAACCAGGTGGCCACCAATAGGGTATATCTCCTTGCAGAGCCCCTGCTACACAGTCCCCAACTTCGTGCGCCAGAGGTTGGTCCTGGCAGGAGTTATCAGAGTCGTCCTGGACAATGACTGGGGAGGCCCGGTGAATCCCCTGGCGCTCAGTCCGCACATGGGGCTCTCCACTCTTCAAACTCCCCAGTGCTTACTTCATAGGGTTGCCAACGTTCTAATAGCAGAAAAATGAACACCCTTGCCCCGCCCCTACCTTGCCCCTGCCCCTTCTCCGAGGGCCCCCCCCCCACTCCATCTCCGCTCACTCTCCCCCACCCTCACTCACGTGCTCATTTTCAATGGGCTGGCTCAGGGGGTTGGGGTGTGGGAGGGGATGAGGGCTCTGGCTGGGGGTGCAGGCTCTGGGGTGGGGCCTGGGATGAGGGGTTTGGGGTGCAGGAGGGGGCTCTGGGCCAGGGGGTAGCGTTTGGATGTAGGAGGGGGTTTGGACTCCGGGGTGGAGCCAGAAATGTGGGGTTTGGACTGTGGGAGGGGACTTCCGGCTAGGACAGGGGGGTGAAGTGCGGGGGGTTGAGGGCTCTGGCTGGGGATGTGGGTTCTTATGTGGGGCCGGGATGAGGGGTTTGGGATGGAGCAGGGGGCTTGGAGCGGGGGCAGCCTGGTAGCCACTGGACATATTACCACTTCCGGGAGCCACACGGAGACAGGGCAGGCTGGGAGCCGACCTTAGCCGTGCTGCACAACCAACCAGACTTTTAGCAGTGCTGCCAAGCTCCCTTTTTGACTGGGCGTTCCGGTCGGAAACCGGACACCTGACAACCCTAGGACTTCAGCAAGTGAGGGCAGCCTTATCGCCCGTCTCTTGGGTTTACCTCAAGCAGTTTCCTCGGGAGGGTGTTCCCCGCCCACCACTCACCCCAGGGTCTCCGGACCTTTCCACTGGTCTCCTGCCCCATAAACCCCGTCAGCCATCCCACCTGCACTCCTCGAGCTGGCTGCCCGACCTGCAGGCAGTTTGCTTCTGAACAGTGCCAAGGACACATCTGGACACACTCATGCTCGATTCTTTCCTCATGTCCCACCCGGACACTAAGTGGCAGGACCTTTTGTCACCTGTTGAGGGTGAGGCACCCTGGTGGGCCAGCCTGTATTCTGCCAGGGACATTAGTTGGCGGCTCTGTCATGGAGCCATGACCACGGGCATGTACCTGTTGCAGTTCACCTCTATCCCTGATGCCTATTCCTTCTGCGGTGTAAGGGAGACCCTGGCACATACCTACCTTGAGTGCCCCAGGTTGCAGCCCCTTTTCCGGCCCCTTCTGGGACCCACTTCTGCATTTTTGGCTGCACTTCTCCCCCCGCCTTCTTGTATATGGACACTCTGTCCGCAGCCCCACAAAGTTGTGAGACATCCTCATCATGATGTCTGTGATGATTTAACTGGGAATTGGTCCTGCTTTGAGCAGGGGGTTGGACTAGATGACCTTCTGGGGTCCCTTCCAACCCTGATATTCTATGATTCTATGATCAACCTACTCTTAGCGATGGCCAAAGTGGCAGTGTATACCCCCAGGGAGCGGATGATGGCTGAGGGGTTCTCTGCGACTGTGGGGCCTCTCTCCGTTCCTCTCTCCATTCATGTATCTGGGCAGAGTTCCTCTGGGCGGCGTCTGCTGGCTCCCTTGACACATTTGAGAAGCAGTGGGCGCTGTCCGGGGTTCTCTACTCAGTGTCCTCTTCAGGTTCCCTATTTTTGACCCTTTGACACTCACACTTGTCTTTGCTGTTTTTTTCTGTTGTCCCCTGTATTTATTTGAGTCCTGGGCTCAGTGGCGCCTTCCCTTAGGCTGCGGGAGCGGCCTTTAGCTCCGGAAACCAATAGGATTCTCTGCTGCTTCATATATTTCATGGCCACTTTTCTACAGTGATTGTGACAGTTCAGTTCAGCTGGACAGGCCACCAGTGCTCTTAGTGGTTTTGAGACTAAAATGATTAATTTCTGAAAGGCCACACTTTAGGATTGATCATCTATCTTATGCCATCTTTGCATTTCTGTAGTAACAAATATATTGCCCCAAACTTGGTTAACCTCACACTGATACTGAGCCAATGCTACTAATGCCTTGTGTTCCTGCAAAGACTTAAAATAAACATTACCTTGCAGAATAGCCTTTTTTTTAATGTCTACAATGTCAATACTGTGTCTCTTCCCCATCCCCACCAAAAGATGACCTTGTCACTTAAAAAGCATTAGCATGTTCGTAAAGAAAAGCCATGCAGATGCAGTCAAGGGAGATGGTGATTTTTAAAGCCTGAATCAGGGGACACAAACTGAGTTGAGCCCTGCAGCTAGTTCGGGAATCTGACTGAACTGAAATGCTTCCTTCAGTCCCACTGCTTACAGCACAAGAAAACACCACATTTATAGTCAATGTTTCATGTTAACAGCATAGAAAGGCTTTTTGAAATGGAACAAGGACTTTGTTCTACTAAAATGTATTCTAGAGGTAGGTGTACGGTTTATAGTTAGTGCATTTGTTATGTTAGATTGGCACAACTCTTTTGGGTAAATATTTGTCCACATTTTGAAGAACATTAATGGATACATCGAGAGATTGGGTTGGGGGGAGTAGCTGGAGTGAAGTGGTACTGAAGAATGGGATTTCTTATAACTGAGGAAAGGACTCACTGGTTTTGAAAGTATGCATTAATTATGGGTGGATACTGTTTGGATGCTGAACCGAAGGCCTGATTTTCAGAAGAGCTTTGAGTGCACAGCTCCCTTGAAAATCAGGGCCCAGCTGTCTCATGTTGGGTTGCCACTTTGGCAAATGCAGGCTGTTCAGATTTTACTTTGTGCTTTCCCAGCTCTCAGGTGAAAACCAGAGAGCAAATCGATTCTATGACGAC
The DNA here is from genome assembly GCF_965140235.1 of Caretta caretta. Taxonomy (NCBI): domain Eukaryota; kingdom Metazoa; phylum Chordata; order Testudines; family Cheloniidae; genus Caretta; species Caretta caretta. The sequence continues at coordinate 16,089,065 of NC_134209.1, forward strand.
TGACTCCTAGGGTCTGATGAAGAGAACTTTTGTACTAGAATCTGGATACTAGGATCTGACTTCCCCATCTCACCTCTTCTGTAGGCATTCATCTCTGGGCAAAGTGGCTGCAACCCTCTAGAATTCTAATTGGAATAATTTCCCCTCTCTTTGCACAGATATAAATTACTGCGCAAGGTCAAGTCAATGGAGAATCAGGCATAAGATTTCTTGCAAAATGGAAAAGTAATGGTGTCTGAAACTTCCCTGCCCTTCGAACTTGTGTACATGTGGAGTTATTCCGGATTAACTGTCTCTGAGTAACTCCATGTTGGGACCCTTTTATTCCAGAATTAGTGTGTCCCCATATGGAGTTACTCCAGGCTAGTTAATCAGGAATAACTTCATGTGTAGAAAAGTCCTAAATCACAGCAGTGATTAAGTGTGTGCTGTTCCCAATGAAGGGGTGAGATTGGCATTCTCTCTGCTGAGTGAGCCAAGTCCCCCTTCCTTCCCCCCACCTTCTCCCATTCATCCTAGAGAGTTCACATGTGAGAAAAATGACTGCAGGTAGAAATATGAGGGGAGGGGGGTTGGAAAAAAGACGACTTTATAAAAGATTACAGCTCCCTGTCAGATCTCATAGCAAATGGAAATAAAGAAAGCTAAAAGCACCTTAAGTACTCCTTTGATGCTCACAAGGCTTCAAACTCAGTTTATAAAATGCTGTGACTTAGCAGCTAACAAAATGGGTGGTGTTTATCTATTCTCGTGAAATTGTCTATCCAGCTTCGCAAATCCACTCTGATCCCCTTCCCTGCTCATTCTTGGCTGGGTCATTACACACATTGAATCTATTTCCTCATGTTAAGTATCCTTAGACCTTCTTGTCAACTGTCTAAATGGGCCATCTTGATTATCACTACAAAAGATTTGTTCTCCTGCTGATAATAGCTCATCTTAATTAATTAGCCTCTTACAGTTTGTATGGCAACTTCCACCTTCTCTGTATGTATATGTGTATCTATATATCTTCTTACTATATGTTCCATTCTATGCATCCGATGAAGTGGGCTGTAGCCCACGAAAGCTTATGTTCTAATAAATGTGTTAGTCTCTGAGGTGCCACAAGTCCTCCTGTTCTTTTTTCAATAATAATGGGGGATTTCAACTATCCCCATATTGACTGGGTACATGTCACCTCAGGACGGGATGCAGAGATAAAGTTTCTGGACACCTTAAATGACTGCTTCTTGGACCAGCTTGTCCTGGAACCCACAAGAGAGAAGGCAATTTTTGATTTAGACCTAAGTGGAGCAAAGAACCTCGTCCAAGAAATGAATATAACTCAAACTGCTTGGTAATAGTGACCATAACATAATAAAATTTCACATCCCTGTGGAGGGAGGAGGGAGGCACTAAATAATTCCACCATTGTAGCATTTAATTTCAGAAAGGGGGACTACACAAAAATGAGGAAGTTAGTTAAACAGAAATTAAAAGGCGCAATGCCAAAAGTGAAATCCTTGCAAGCTGCAGGGAAACTTTTTAAAGACACCATAATAGAGGCTCAATTTAAATGTATACCCCAAATTAAAAAAACACTAAGAGAACCAAAAAAGCACCACCGTGGCTAAACAACAAAGTAAAAAAGCAGCTAGAGGCAAAAAGGCATCCTTTAGAAAGTGGAAGTTAAATCCTATTGAAGAAAATAGAAAAGAGCATAAACTCTGGCAAGTGAAGTGTAAAAATATAGTTAGGAAGGCCAAAAAAGAATCTGAAGACCAGCTAGCAAAAGGCTCAAAATGTAACGGGGAAAAAAAAATAAGCACATCAGAAGCAGGAAGCTGCGAAACAGCCAGTGGGGCCCCTAGATGACTGAGATGCTAAAGGAGCACTCAAGGACGATAAGGCCATTGCAGAGAAGCTAAATAAATTCTTTGCATCAGTCACTGAGGCCGGGGATGGGAGGGAGATTCCCAAACCTGAGCCATTCTTTTTAGATGACAAATCTGAGGAACTCCCCCAGATTGAGGTGTCATTGGAGGAGGTTTTGGAACAAATTGATCAATTAAACAGTAACAAGTCACTGGGACCAGATGGCATTCACCCAACAGTTCTGAAGGAACTCAAATGTGAAATTGCAGAACTGCTAACTGTGGCACGTAACCTATCATTTAAATCAGCCTCTGTACCAGATGACTGGAGGATAGTTAATGTGACACCAATTTAAAAAAAAAAAGACTCCAGAGACGATCCTGGCAATTACTGGCCAGTAAGCCTAACTTCAGTACCAGGCAAATTGATTGAAACTATCGTAAAGAACAGAATTGTCAGACAGATAGATGAACACAATTTGTTGGGGAAGAATCAACATGTTTTTTGTAACGGGAAATCATGTCTCACCAATCTACTAGAATTCTCTGAGGGGGGGTCAACAAGCATGTAGACAAGGGTGATTCAGTGGATATAATATAATTAGATTCTCAGAAAGCCTTTGACAAGGTCCCTCGCCAAAGGCTCTTAAGCAAAGTAAGCTGTCATGGGTTAAGAGGGAAGGTCCTTTCCTGGATCAGTAACTGGTTAAAAGATAGGAAACAAAAATGGTCAGTTTTCAGAATGGAGAGAGGTAAATAGTGGTGTCCCCCAGAGGGCTGTACTGGGACCAGGACTATTCAACATATTCATAAATGATCTGGAAAAAGGGGTAAACAGTGGGGTGGCAAAATTTGCAGATGATACAAAACTACTCAAGATAGTTGAGTCCAAAGCAGACTGCAAAGATTTACAAAGGGACCTCAGAAAACTGCGTGACTGAGGAACAAAGTAGCAAATGAAACTCAGTGTTGATAAATGCAAAGTAATGCACATTGGAAAACATAATCCCAACTATATAGTTGGGATTATGTTTTCCAATGTGCATTACTTTGCATTTAAATAAAATGATAGGGTCTAAATTAGCTGTTAGCACTTAAAAAAGAGCTCTTGGAGTCATTGTGGATAGTTCTCTGAAAAAAAAATGATTAGGGGAATGGAATGGCTGCCATATGTGGAGAGATTAATAAGCCCGGGATTTCTCATCTTGGAAGAGAGATGACTGAGGGGGGATATGTTAGAGGTCTATAAAATCATGACTGGTGTGGCTAAAGTAAATAAGGAAGTGTTATTTACTCCGTCTCATAACACAAGAACTAGGGGTCACCAAATGAGATTAATAGGTAGCAGGTTTAAAACAAACAAAAAGTAGCATTTCTTCACACAGAACAGTCAACCTGTGGAACTCTTTGCCAGAGGATGTTGTGAATACCAAGACTATAACAGGGTTCAAAAAAGAACTCGATAAATTCATGGAGGATAGTCCATCAGTGGCTATTAGCTAGGATGGGCAGGGATGCTACCCCATGCTCTGAAGTGCCCCTAGCCTCTATTTGCCAGAAGCTGGCAATGGGTGACAGGAGGATGGGTCACTTAATGATTACCTATTCGGTTCATTTGCTCTGAAACACCTGGCACTGGTGCTGGGCTGGATGGACAATTGGTCTGACCCAGTATGGCTGTTTTTATGTTCTTAATCTAGTGGGTGACCCAGTGCTCCCTACCAACCTTTGCACTTCAGGAACTAACTAGTAGTTATTGCTGTTAATTTATAAGCTACTGTCACACCCCTCCCTCCCTTAATGCTCGATCCTTTTTGCCTGTTTGGTGGTGTCCCGGAACACACACTGTTCTGGAAGACAGTGAAAGATTCACACTTGAATTCAGGACCGATGCTGAGAATGTGTGTTTGGAAAGTTGCTGTGCCCAGAATTGCCAACTCTTGTGATTTTATTGCGATTCCCACAATATTTGTGAGGGGTGTTGGTGGTGTGCTTTTTTTGAAAGCATCAGCACCTTGGTTCATTTGCTAACATGAGAATCTGAGCTTTCACTTACAAAACAGTGCAAAAGCAAATTTCTCGCTGGCATGGTTGCAGAGAAAAGCTTGAAAATATGAAGCGAGTGCATCCCACAAGGTTATAGAAACCAGAACATAAATAAAAAGAACCCACATTTTATTTATTTATTTATTTATTTATTTATTTATATTTCATGATTTTGAAGCCAACCTCATGATTTTTTTGAGCTTGACTCATGATTCTGAAGCATATCTTGAAGATGCATTATTGTTATTCTATGTAACATGGCGGGGACTGTCTGTGAAGCTGTAGACACTATGGATTAGTCCAACACGATTGCATTTTGAAAGGCACATTGAGCTCAATAAAAGATTTTTGTTAGAAGTGAAATTTTGGATTATGTTCAAAGACTCTTCTTGGAAGCCTGCCTGCACACACTGTCCTAACTATCTGTATATCCTTGCCAAGCCACCTGTCTCTCAGTAACCAGGGTGAGGACAACAAAATTAGCCCTCAAGTTAATACATTTATTCCTCCATTTATATGATAAAAGTAGTCTCTTGTCTGTGACAACCATCGGCTGGCATAAGTCTCAATAGGAAAACGTTACAACATTCCAGCCCTCTGGATTATCTGTTATCCCGCTAAATTGCCTGATGAGTAGGTTTTATCAGGTTTTATTAATCTTTCTGTAATTTTTTTTTAAATATTGAGCTTAAGGCACTCACTAATGAATCAGTTTTAATTTCTGGGCTAAAATAAAATCCTCATTAAGGCTGACAAACTGTAGCCTCAGGTAAACACAAAACATTTCCACTCCAGAGCTAAATGAGTTCCACTCTGGATGCCGGTGCTTCTGACAATAGAAAGGTGGGGTCAGAGGTCCAGTGTCATATCAGAGGAAGAAACATTTTAGTGAAAGTAACTGCAATGCTCTATCCCTGAGGAATTCTATATCCCGCATGGAAAAGGATGAAAACGAAGGAGTATATTGTCATTTCCCCCCCTGAACGAACACTTCAGGAATTTTCTGTTTAGAACCACTTTTTGCTAAGTGAGTCTGTCTAAGTATCCCAAACACATTAATAAAATATTCCAATAGCTCCTTTAGGAACATACCCAGTGCAAATGTATACTTTAAACTTTGGATGCACACAAACATTTTTCAGGTCAAGTATGTGTGTCAAATGGAGGCCGTATCTCTGGTCTCAATACTGCAACCATTTAAACATGCAAATAACTTCACTTACGTGATTAACCTTGCTAACATCAAAGAGACTATTTGCCTGAGTAAGGTAACTCTTGCCTCAATGTGTCTTTAGAATCGGCTCTCCAGTGAGAACAAGCGTACTTTTGGAAATATGTAATATCTGAGGAGTCACGTGCATTGTAGCTCTGTATGACAAACGTAAATGTACTGTGTGCATTTGGGTGTGTAATACCGTTCTTTGGGCATTAAAGCAGAACAGCTCTATTCTTTAGACAGTTTACTTGATGATTGATTGTTTCTTTCCTGTTTGTCACTGTTTCCAGTCACCTTTTTGAATTATACATCATTATTGTATAGAACGCTATTTAAAGGGACACTGTTGATATGAAAATCATATTTGTGTTCATTTAAGAATATTTGTGTTTAGTTACACCTAATACTAAATCTGATATATGTTGATTTACTCTTTGCACTTTGTCTTGAACAGTGCAACTTAAAGTTACATTAGATTTCTGTTCCCCTTCAGTTTAGCACAACGCAGTTCAGTTTGGATTTCCAACATTGACGGAGAGTGTTTTTAAAAAATACAACCCCTGTTCCCATTGAAGTAAAAACAACATTAAAACATTTACAAGCAAAGAAAAGCCACAAAATTTTAGGTTTAAACTATAAGACAGCATTTTTCAATTAATGGATACAATAATTTATAATCAAGTTATTATTAACACAGTTAATGCGGTGCTTTGTTTAGATTTTAAAGACTGATTATTGTCTGACTGACTAGGGAGAATCTAGTTGCAAATGTCTGTGCAACCTTTAATCATGCTAGTCATCCTTGAAACTTCTTGGTTTAGTAAGAACTTACTTGGGTATGGATTGTGGGATCAGGTCTCTTTGTTTTTTGAACAAGAGTCTCCATAGTGACATATCTGTGACCATTTAGTATAATTCAAGGCCCCGATCCTGCAATCACTAAAAGATGTGCAAAGTGTCTGCAGGATTAGGGCCTAAATAAATTAATCTGTCAAGGCTCATATTCATATCAGTAGTTTTTGTTGATTTCAATGTGAGCCCTATGGGTATGAGAGTCTGATTGCATAGATCCCTTTGTAGGATCAGAACCTCAGTGGATATTTCAGCTGCATGCTTCATGGTTTAAATTTGCTGTTGATGTACTGGGTACACTGAATGGGTACACTTCAGACGTTCTCTTGTATAACCGTCGTACAAAAAACAATAAAAAGGAAGTCAAAGCTTAAAAAAAGAAATTCCGAACAACTTAAAACTATTCACTCTCAGTAGCTTAGATGGAACTAAAATGATAAATAATAGGTAAAAAAAGCACTTGAGTGACATAAGATCCTATGCCCCATTTTCAAAAGTGAAGTACTGCTACGCTCCATTAAAAGTCAGTGAGGCTGAGGCAGGGAAATCACTTTTGAAAATGGGTCTTAGATGCCTAAGTAACTTGGACACTTATGAAAATTTTACCCATCATCATCTCCATCTGTATTTTGACTGTCATTGTCTTTGTCTTTCAGATGCAGTAATCGTACACAGTGCGCAGTGGTAGCGGGCCCTGATGTGTTTCCAGATCCTTGCCCAGGAACGTACAAATACCTGGAAGTGCAGTATGAATGTGTCCCCTACAGTACGTATATTAATCTGTTTTCACTTCTCATTGATAGAGATCTCATTTGCTTGAAGATTAGGCCTTGAACCCATGGGGAAAAAAACAAACCACCACTCTGACAAAATTGGCAAAAGTGTATGCACCACGCCAGATTCAGTGGATAAGGCTTTGAAAATCTCACACACAGTGTGAAGTATACTCCTGTTAAATGAAACACTACTATTAATTAGGTTTTTTTATTGCTTACTATACAGTTTTCTGATTGTAATTTGTATATCAAACATTTTTTAGACCTATCTACGTTATTTTAATTAGTGACATTTTATTGCTACCTTTTAAGTCCCGTATTACATCTCCTTGCAGGGACAAGCAAATAGGAAGCTAATTGATGAGAGTGTAATGTTGATGGTAGGAATTATGAAACTGTAATTTTCTTAATTGGTGAAGGGAAGTTACATGCAGGTCCTGAAAGCCTTAATTTTTTTCTAGGTTTAGAAAAATCTTCATCTGTGGTTGTAGTATTATATTTTTAATAGATCAAAATCAGCATTACCAAAAAGTAAAGATGCCTCAGAATTTGCTTTTCATAGCAGCAGGACTCAGTTATAGTTCTGCTGTCAAAATAATTGTATATCGCAAAGAGGAATATAAATATTTGGTTAGCAATAGTAAAGAATCAAGTCATGCAAAACTAAATAATTTCTGGGTTCCTTACCCTGGATTTCTTAAAGCTCTCAAATTGTACACCTCAGGGAACAAATTAGGCAAAACTAAAATCACCCCTGGTCTTCCCTTATTAGTTTAATATGTGTGGGATTGAGTAGTGAGAGCCAGCCAGAAAACATTTCATTCTTCCGAAGCACAGAAGTTGACCCATGGAAGAAGATAGCTGGGATCATAAACAAATATGCTCATGCTTGGTGTCAAGCCACAGAAGAAGGAATGTGTCTTGGAAGTGACAAGCGTGATCTCCTCAGGGAAAGTTATGAGCTTCCTCGCTCATGCTTACAGTCCCTCAAACTGTATGCACCTCTCACCGAGGAGCTGGCTGCCTGTCTGCTGTGGGAACTGAAAGGGTTGTAAGGTGATACGGCTGTCGAGAGATGGCTGGGAACTGAAAAGTGAGGGATGCAATTAATACAAAAGAACTCACTGCCCTTGTCCCTGAACAAAAGTGACTTACTTCGCCAAGGGATCCTTAGTCTGTCTCCGCCGATTGGGGAAAACAGGGCTCAACATTAGGACTATGTCCATGTCTGAGTATTAAAAACAAAAACCACGAAGCTTCTAAATGCAACAACTGATGTCTTACATTGGGGCTGATTCAAAACGCATTGAAGGCAATGAAAAAATTGGTATCAATGTGCTTTGGTTGTGACCCATAGAGCTTTATTCAAAATTACTGGTTTGCAGGTGACCTCCTAGCAAGGCAGTGTTTCATTTCATTACCAAAAAAAAAAGTGTGTGGGGGGGGGAATGGGGGTGAGGAGGTTGTACTTACCATAAGTCGTATTTCTTACAATTTGCAATTTACATGGCATGTATTATTTCCTCCTGAGATCATTCTGGTAAAGAACTAGTCATTACCAATAGCCTTTGTTGCATAGAAAACAAAGAAGAATAGCGGTGCATTGTTAGAGAGGTAATATGTGAATATTATGCCCTGAGGTGCTAATCGGTCTTATGTGCATGATGTAAAATAACTCTTGCGGTAGGCTGTTCAGTACCAAATGTACAGTAGGGATTGAATGTTTTTAATGATCCAAATGTGAAAAATGATGCCTTTAAAATCAGGTTAGGGTGTTTTATGGCTGTGGGTTTTTTAATACCTACTGGAGTAATCTTTATATACTGCTGGAGGCAGGGATAATAATTGTGGTGAATTCTGACAACTTATCTTCTGATTTGCAAAATTGCAGCATTCGTGATTAACATTTTGGGCCAGATCCTCAGCTGGTGTATAGCTCCCTTAATTACAGAGAGCTACAACACCATACACCAGCAAAGGACCTGGCACATTGTGCGGGTATGTCCATGTGTCCCCCCCCCCCCCCAAAGGCAACAGGGTCTAGTGAACTGAGCACAGGGCTTGCAGACTAGAATTTCTCTGTTCTGTTCTCGCCAGTGCCTGGCGTTGGCAACATGTTACACTTCTGTAGTAGTTTGCAAACACTATTTAGTTATGCCCCACAACATCCCCACTGCATGAGGCAGGGAACAATCATCCTGTGGCTTTCACAGTGAAAGTGGTTCACACAGCAGGAGAGTGTCAAGAGCAACATTACAGTCCAGGAGTGAAATCCTACCCCATTAATGTCAATGACAAAGCTGCCTTTGGCTTTAATGGGCCAGGATTGAACCCCAGAACTTGTGCTTAACCCACTGAGCTGCACTGCCCCCTGGGAAGTCTTTGTGAGTTTCATGGTGTCCGTTTTTTCTGAAATAGGGATGATAACACTTTATTTACCTAATTATCTACCACATGGCTTTCTTGCTGACTGTGAAGCTCTCACACCATTTACTAGCAGTCTCATTTGATGACTTGCAGCAGTGTATGGGGGAGGCGTTTATCCTCTGAGAAGGCAAACAGGCCAATCATCAGACCACCCACTCTCTTCATGTTAGAGCACCCTCTGGGTCACCTTAGGGGAGATACAGCTCCCCAGCTCAGCTGGGGAGATACAGTGAGGCCAGTCCTGTAGCCACAGCCATCAGTAGGGCATGCTGGGCACATGCAGTTCACAGCACTCATCGGCTGGAGCAAGTGATAAATGAATGGCTGAGTGGAACCTCTCTCTTCGCGCTGGTCTACACTATGGGGTGAGGGGGATTGATCTAAGTTATGCAACTTCAGCTACGTGAATAATGTAGCTGAAGTCAACGTACTTAGATCTACTCACCGTGGTGTCTTCACTGTGCTGTGTCAACAGGAGACGCTCTCCCTTTCGATTCCCCTTGTGCTTCTCATTGAGGTAGAGTATCAGAGCTGACGCTAGAGTGATCAGCGGTTGATTTTTTGTGTCTATACTAGACACGACAAATCGACCCCAGCTGGATCGATCGCTGCCCGTCAATCTAGCTGGTAGCGTAGACAAGCCCTTCCTGGAATCTGTGACTTCAGACCATATTAGTGCCAACGCGCTGTGTGCAGTGAAATCTGCCATCTTTTGGCCAAGCAAACACAGAAGTTATCTCTACCCATGGCTATGCTCCAATTTCGTCCAACAAGACCTACCTAGCCGCTCCTGCTTTGAGTTTGGTCTAGACAGTGAGGTTTAGGCTGTTTTTTGTTTGAGTGCCTTACAAGTTAAAAGCAACTTGCACAGTACCACTGAGTAAACCTGAATTCCTTCTTGGCTATTTGCTGAGGTAAAATGGACTATGGTTTTTGGGCAATTTCCTGCCTCCATTGCAGATCTTCCATGGCGTAGTGGGGCTATTCTCAGGAACCGCTTGGATTCAGACTGTTACTATTTGCTGGAAACCTAGTGCCCTGTTACCTTTTTGAACTAAGTTTTGCAATGTGCTATTCTCCTAAAGAAGTGCATCAGCTTTTGTAATTAAGGCATTAATGTTTCATCACACGTTCCATTAGAATGTAGTCTCAGCCTGCTATGTCTAAGTTGTCGGTTTACGCCATAAGGTTTCAAAGCATGGGCTATAGACGTATAGAAATATTCGCTGAACAGCAAAGGAAAGTTGAGTATATGTTCCAGTAGAGCATCATTTGGGAACTGGCTGTAGTGTGATAATATAGTTGACCTTGGACGCTGATGCTCAATAGAACGTGGTTGTGCCTGTTCCCTCAAAGAAAAACATACGGAATATTTTAAACTATCTGTTGGTTCCCCAATCCTGCCTTGCATTGGTTTTGTTTTTTCTCCTGTTTCTCTAATTTCCCATAACTTCCATCAGTTGCAGGGAGACTTGCTGGTGACAGTGCATTGTCCAGTGAAAGCCTCTCCATTTCTTTCTGAAAAATGTAGCCTCTTATGACTTTACCAGACCATGTTCTCTTTTGAAAATGGCTGGTGTATTACCTGTCCCTAGTCCTTGCTTCCGCCAGCCTCGCTCACTCTGGGAATTATTTGCTTTTAGAAACAAAATGGATCTGACCTCTGATGACGGATAGATTGTCCTGACTTCTCTCCCCTCTGGCTAAACAGGGCTAGTCGACATCAACAGGTGACCAACTCTCTCTCATGCTCAGAATAGTCCCCTATATTTTTAAATGCTGACAAGGTGATGGGGGACGGGGGAGAAGCAACACTTAACTATTATTCATCTCTTTGTTAAAGACTGGTTTAAAAAAAACAGAGATGTTGAATTCACATTTCCCTGTTGTGGTATTGATGAAAAAAAGGGTAATTTCTTTGCTAGAAATACTCTTTTTATTGCTGACAGAAGAGTGGGCTGGCTTACATATCAATAAAAGTGAAGGATGTTAAGTGTGATGTGGGAACAGAATTCAATAAAGTTTTATTGTATCACAAGTGGACAGAAGTGCGTTTAAAAACATTAAATGAAAGCTCACAATATCTGCTTCGCTGGACCTTAGGGCCAGTGAATAGACAGATAATTGAATAATGACAGTTTTAAGAGAATCCAAGCACTAGAAAGCAATCTGATACTTTTATTGCTTTAAGATTGCTGAGGCGGGGGGAGGGGGGAAGATGAGAGAAAATTGCAACCTGAAAACAATTTAATGAAACCACTTCTCCCAAGAATACTGTTCTTAATTATTTTTGAGTGCCATACCATTTTTGAATCCTGTATTCTCACCTCCCTTGCCTTTCTTTGTGGGGGTTTCCTTTCTGCAGTTCTTAACCACTGACAGCTGAGAAACAGTGTTTTCAAGCTCTCACAGCAATGCATTGCTGGGTGCCAGTTTTTACATAAATGGTCCTGTGGTTCCTTCAGATACCATCCCTCTGTGTTATTCCCTTCCCAGGGGGCAGGCCATCCGTTCATGCTCTCCCCCAAAAGAAAATGACAAATGTTCCTAAGGGGTTAAACATGGCTATGTACACTCTGGTTTGGTAATGAAAGCATCCCTGCTTCCCGTGTTCTACTTAGTTAAATGAATGACTTTGATGCGTGGGCTGGGGACCATAAGAAATGCTAACCTAACCACCCATTATGGTTATTTCTGATTCTGAGCAAAGACTCTTTACTTTGTATCCTGCTGACAAACTGCCTTTCTTCCAAGGCATACAATTTCATAAGAATTGCAGCCAAACAAACAAACGAAATCAAAACAGAACAAAATCAGTTTTGTATTCATTGGAATTCCCAGATTCCCTTGTTAGTTCTTTTTCTTCCTCAGAGTCAGAAACAAAGGAAGCATTACTTACCCTACCAGTCTCCTTTCACTATGTTATTGGTGGGGCGAGTGCACATTTACAAGTGCCAACAGAAATGTGCCCGTGATTGAAATAATATAATACTATGTGAGTTTTGCAAATCAGCAGTCTCTTAGCCTGCAGGTGTAGATATCAGCATAGGCGTGCACACAGTTTTCAAGAATGAAATAAAAACTGATGCTGGTGTTCAGGAAGAATAAATATTTTAGATGAATCAAGAAACTTAGGAGGCTGAAAGTTAAAACGAAATATCCAGAGACACTCTGGGAAACAGATTCACAAATAAAAAAGGGTATTTTCCTTCCTAGGTTTGGTTTTAACCTTGAAGGCCCAATTTAAAGGAACTAAGCCTTTTTAGCAGGAACTTTAGCCTTTTTAAAGGAACTTTAACCTTTTTATGTTAGTGGGCATAATTTTTACACACACGTCAGAGGTGTGATGAAAGCAATGGAGGTGTTAGAGCTTCTCGAAAAAGAGTGGTTGAAAAGATCTGTTGTAATGGGTTGTTATGCAACCTAAATATTAGGGTTGCTACCAGCTTCCCATGTAATTTTCAGTGTGCTCCTAACAAACGCCCATTAAAACAGTGTGTTTTTTTTTAATTTCTTTCTGGTATGTATCAATCTGCACTAAGCATTGCCCAACCAAGCAGCCCAGTAGGTCTCATAGAGATGAGGTGACTGGGGCAGTCTCTTTCACGGAAGGTAAGTCTGTATTCTCTATCTAAGGTACTTACTTGGTTCCCCTTATCATAGTATTTGAGCACTTCACAACCTTTCATCTATTTATCCTCATAACATTCCTTTCAAGTAGGAAGTGCTATTATCTCCCTTTAACAGATGGGAAACGGGGCAAATCAGTTCGCCTCTCTGTGCCTCAAAGTCACACAGGAAGTCTGTGGTGGGTAAGGGATTTGAGCACAGGTCTCCCAAATCCCAAGCTAGTGCCCTAGACACTGGACCATCCTTCCTCCCCATGTGTTGCTCTTAAATGCTCCTGTTGGTTAGCTGCAGGAATGGCAACACCATCTCAAATGAGCCGCATGTGTTTAATGGCAGTAAGGACAAGGCAGGTTTCTCTCGTTGTGGTTACAGCTGTTCTTAGGGAGTGTGTGCTGAGCAAAAATCCCACACCTAGCTGCCTTCTGGTCCACCCATTGCAAACGTCAGAAAAGAAATAAGGGAAAGAGAGCTGGAATCTCCATGAGCCTGTCAGCTGATCTCTGATTGGAGAGCTTTTATTGCACAGTGGTGATGTGTCGAGGGCAGTAAGAACACAGCTTGTTGGACATGTATTAGCACTTAGAAAAAAAAAACTTATGGCTTGTAAAGTGAACCTATTTGTTATGGAAGAGTCAGGGAGAAGGATTATAAACCCAACCATGTCTTATTTTTTTTTTTAACAGAGACACTTGTCAAGACTATCACCAGCCCTTTAAACTGACTTCCTGATTTATAGATATTGATCCATCTTAGCTCAAACATAGACCGGACTTTGATCTGCATATCCTCACCGTTCAGAGGTAGTCAGGGTTTTGGGTCAGGTGCATTTCCAAGCTAAAACCACTAATAAATGGTTCAGTGGAAGAGGTGGAATCCGACCAGGGGGTGTTTTACGTATTCTGGAATTATTACTGTATTATTAGTTTAAGGTCCGTGAGAATCATGGATAACGGAGCGATTAAACAGGCTGGGTGGAATGTTACCAAGAGCACTCCCTAAGCTAAAATTTGCAGTAGTCTTGATTTTCAGAAGAGGGGGAAAACATTTTTTTTAATTTGTCCAGAAGCAAAGTTTTGTTCTTTGAATAGATGCAACGGTGTGTTCCGCTTAGGTGTATTCCATAATTGCAGCCCTCACCAAGATCCATATGAGCTCCAAAGCTCCTGCAGCATCCGTATCTGTAAAAACAATGGCTAATATTGAGGGCAATAGGAGCTGTTGAGTGCTGAGCACTTTTGAAAATCTGGTGCCCAAACAGGAGCTGAGTTCTACTGAAAATCAGTTCTTTCGTGTTAGAAAACAAACTGGAAAGACTTAAGCCATCTATACTACTATGTAAGGCCCCAGTTCAGGAAAGCACTCAAACCCATGTTTGTCAACCCCTGTTCAGTATTGCACTTAAGCATATGGTTAAAACCTATTAACTTCAGTAAGACTTAAGCATGTTTTTAAGTTCTCTCCTAAATAGGGATGCTGTCTTGAGAAGTTTCAGAGTAGCAGCCGTGTTAGTCTGTATTCGCAAAAAGAAAAGGAGGACTTGTGGCACCTTAGAGACTAACCAATTTATTTGAGCATGAGCTTTCGTGAGCTACAGCTCACTTCATCGGATGCATCCGATGAAGTGAGCTGTAGCTCACGAAAGCTCATGCTCAAATAAATTGGTTAGTCTCTAAGGTGCCACAAGTACTCCTTTTCTTTTTGTCTTGAGAAGGGGACTAAAAGATGATTCCATGTCTCTGCAATAAAATTGGGGGGAAAAGGGGAAAAAAGGAAAATTTAAAATGTTCCTGGCAATTGTGGGCATAGATTTGACAATCTGTCCCTCAGGGGGAAGAGGTGGTGGGGAACCTGCCTAGAAAAAATGGACAGTTGATCTTGAAGACTATTTTTCCTGAATTTGTCCCAGAATGTTCAAATAGAAGATAAATAGCTTCAATATTCTAAGCGAGAGGGAAATCTGTGTGGCTGGGTTGTTCTCTGACTGTAAAATTATATTTAGGCTTGGAAGCATTAGTTTTTTATTGGTAAATGTCAGTAAACATTGATTTCACTGTACACACAGAAATTGATGAAAAAATAGATTCATCGATGGTAATCAAAATTTACAGATAAGTAAAGTAAGAAACGAGCTGCTTGAGAACTTATTAGAGTTTGGTATAAGGATATTTGTGTGTTTTAAGTGTTATAAAACTTCAACTTTTTAGAATCTCTACATCTACCATCATTAAATAATTATTCCCCCTCCTATTGTGTAACCCCCATAATTTAAATTTAAATTGATTTTAAAAAATGTTTAAAGCTCATAATTTTGCACAATTTGAAAACTTAAATACTTATAAATCTGCAAAAAATCCTTTAAAATAAACATGAATGTTTTTTCAAACTAAGCAAACAAACAAAAAAAATTGCCAGGCCTAATTATATTGTTATCACCGTGACTTTTAAAAATCATACACAGGAATAGTACTTACTTTAAGTGTGCGTACAATTCAGATTCTATTGCTACTTTGGGTACTTGCACTCAGTTTGGCTATTTCCAGGCAGTAAAGAATATACTTTAGTTAGGATTCAAAATACAGTGACATCTATTTTTCCCTAGTCGGCTTCAGTGGGATTACTCATATGGCAAAGCTTGCTACCTTGTTGGATGAAAACCTAAATTTTTCCCTTTGGTACATACTATAAGCAAATAATTCAAGCAAACAGAATTTATTGTATACATTTATTAAGGCAATATTGTCTTGTAGTTAGGAAGAGCACAGTCTTTGTTTCCTTATGGATTTGATCACCAGGGCCATATCCTTGTTTCAAAATGCTAAAGTGCCATGACTATGTATTCTAGACAAAGTCAGCAACCGTTCAGGTTCCTGAGTTTATTTGTTGTTTACTATGTATCATAATCTGCATGTAGCTTTTCTGTTTAAAATAGCTCATCTGTTGTTTCAAATGGAATCAATTAAAATACATCCTGGTGTATTTTGTAGTTATGTCTAATTTAAATGATGTCTTAAGACTGAAAAGGGTATCAGACTTATTGAAGATATGTTTCCGTTTGAGTTCACACTACCTTTTTGACTCAAGGACTAGCCCATACATAGCCCACAAAAGTCAATGGGAGTCTTTCCATTGACTTCAGAGGGCTGTGGATCAAACCCTTAGTTGCTAGGGTTAGCATTTTCTTTGTGTAAAATCTATCGATGAGGTCCGACTGAAGTCAGTGAGAGTTTTGCCGTTAACTTGAATGAGACCAGGATTCACTCTTGGAGTTATAAATTGTGGGATTTGTGGCACGATGGTAAGATTGGAAGGAGAAATCCCCTTCCAGTATAGAGAGAGTGTATGTTTTTCTACAGGTTGGTTGCTCTCTCGTCTTCTTTCTCCAAGTGGCACAATTAACAGTTGATGGAGTTAGCAAAGTGTCAGAAGCAGGTTCAGAAAACACCAGCAACCATTTCAGTGTGTTATTTTATACTAAGAGGGGAGAGGAAAATGCTGCTGGTGTCGTGTATTTCTGCACTTGGGCATCTTCCTTGACCTCCAGTCAGCCACTCCACACACTGCCGCAAACATCTAGCGGGGCACACTTGTTCTTAGCAGTCTGATGGGACAAGGGGCCAAATGATTATATTAGTTTTGTCGGGGATGAGACTGACCTAAGTTAAGCACACTGTCTGCGATGACTCAATAAACCAGGCTTCTAGAACAGTATGTACACGAGAGAAGACAGTTGGTTGTCATGATATAACGTATGGAAGGAAAAGCTCCCAGGAATTGCTTACAACACTTCATCAGACACCCACTGATACTCATGTTAAATGGCTTTTCACAGTCAAACTCAGCCCAAATCTCATGAATTATGAATGGCTGTTGTGTGACAGATGGTATGTATTACTGTTTTTAAGAATGAGTGATAAGTGTAAAATGAAAACACATGTTGCTCGACAGCTTTAGCTACCATGTATTGAAGAGAACCAACTTTCCCCCCTATTGGACAGCATCCTGTTTTAATAACCTTAAGATGGAGATCAGGAAATGTACCAGGGTAGGAGACTCTGGATAAACGGAGACTTTGACGTAGGAGGATGCAGCTTTCACTGAGCTCACTCGGGGTTTCACCTGTTTGTGCCAGGGCTGCAATTGGCCTTTCTAGTACGAATATTGATCAGGCACATGGTTTTACCAAGAGGCCTTAGCCTGTGGAGATACACAAGTTTAAACAATGTGTCTTGAAGGGAATGAATAGCTTAGCTCAGTGCTTTAGACAACAATTGACTTACAAAAAATGTATAGTATTCCTTAAATAGTCTGATTTTCTTCTAAACATGTTTCTATAGTGTTGCCGGCACCCAGTGCCAGAGGTGAGCAACAGCGGTGGGGGGGGGGGGGGTTCGCTGCCCGGTGTGCATCACCCAATAATCACAACAGGGTGGAGAAGCAGAAAAGTTTATTTGAAGCTTCAAAGAAGGTACAGGGAGATTAGAATCTCAAATCCTGCACACAGAGCAGGAAGTTACACAGGCTTTTATACAGCCTTTCTTCAGCATACTTATCCAATAGCAAGCTGCCCTAAGTATCCATATAGCCAGCCAATCCAGTTCCCAGCTAGTTCCCTTGTTCTCTGTACCAGCTGTTAAATCATACATAAAGCTGCTTTATTCAGCATTGTTCTTCCTGTTTGGCCTTGTTTAGTTTCAGGCAGTCTGACTCTGCAACATATTGTTGCAGATCCTCAGCATAACTGCTGCGAGTGCCTCCAGGCCGGGGGGGGGGGGCAAGGACACTTGGGCCTAGTGCGAGGGGGCTTCATCGACACTCGTGGTCTTCCATCCCCTGGAGTTACCTAGTGGCCATGCCCCATGTCCCCAACACTAGTGTTACTTTTTTTATGAAATAGGTTTCAGAAATGCCTATACATGCACAATAATTTTGGGGGAGGAGGTAGTAGAACCAATTCTTTTAATTGGATGTAGATAATAGGCTTGTGAATATTAATGTTTATTTTGCTGATCTGCAGCCCAATAATTATCACAATCAAGCCTGACCATTTCTTGCTAGATGAGGGGCCTAACGCAGTAGCAAGAGTCACACTAGTTACAAAGTCTTTATTACTTTTACAAAACATAATGCATGGACTTAACTACTATAATGTGAAATGTTATAACATTAAGCTGCATGTGGTCAGAATAAATGGACTAGTGGATCACATATTTTGTGATACACTAGTAGCCTTTAAAAAACAAAATCATGTTGATTTGCTTGCTTGCTTGCTTACTTGTAAAGTAAATTTGCAATGTGTAGTAAGTGTAAATTAGTGACATTTCTATGGCATGTTCTTTTCTCTTCTGGCTGAGATCAGGACTGAAAAGCACACAAGTACTTCATTTTGCTTTTCTGTATTCAAGCTTAACATTCATAATACAGCAAAATATTATTTTTGCTTCTTAAAATCAATCGTATTAGTTATTCCCTTGTTGAAGTTAGCCCTTATTAAAATGCACTAACTGCTGTCCTTGAAAAGAAATTCTGGCAATTTCTTTAGAACTCAGCCTTTCTTTAGTGCCTTGATAACAGTGTTATCTTATTCTGTAATGCTTCACCATACAGAGTAATCTAAAACCCAGGGAAGCATGCCAAAAGATGCTTGAAAAAAAGGCCTTTACAAAAGGCTGGACTTTTTCCTCCAACATTGCAGAGTTTACACTGCTCTCTCTTATTCAAAGAAAATAAACAATTCAAAATAAATTTGGAAAGTAAACAGAGCAAGATTTATTTTTTGGAAAAGTGCATTAAATTTGATAACATATTTTAGTGGGGAAAAGTTCTTTCCTTTTCAATTTTGTCAGATAAAATTGGATTGCACTACTCTTTACTATCCGGGAGGAGGGGGAATTATTGCAGCTTGTCCTTAGTCCCATCTGACTGAGGCTATAATAGGCTCTTGAGGACATGTCCTACTACCGTATTATGACAGGTTTCCCCCAGTCTAAAGCTTCCCCTCCTCACCCAGAGCCACCGTAGCTGAGCTTGGTGCAGTGAGCTTGTGTGGAGGCTAAAGAAACTCTCCTCCATAGGCTTCAAAATGACAGCAGACAGTCTTGGTCACATACCCAACGCTGGAGGCTGGCATTATCCCTACTACTCAGCACTCTTCCCCCTGAGGCCACACCCTCCTGGCTAGCCTGGCAGCTGGAGCGCTGCACCGCAGACTCTCCACCTTCCCGGGGTGGAGGGGGGCCGAGAGCAGTCCCCAGCCCATGTCCCCGTCCCCCAGGCTCCCTGCCCACAGCAGGTGGAGGGTCTGTGCCATGGATCCCCACAGCTGCCCAGCCGCTTGACTCTTACCATGGCCGGGCTGTGACTCCGAGGCCCTGTCCCCGCAGAGCTGCACCAGCAGCTGTTGGGAGCTGTGGGCCTGACACCTTCCCTAGGTGGGAGGCCTGCGGGGCAGGGACATGGGCTGTGGGCTGCTCTTTGCCCCCCTCACTGGGCAGGTGGAGGGTCCACGGGCCCTGACCCGCTCCGGCTTCCAGCTTGGGTGGAAGGGGCCACGGAGGCGGCAGGGGCCCCTGCCTGTCCCCACTTTTGGGAAGGCTCCAACACCCGTGTTTAGATCATGCCCACCTATATGGTATGTGAGCATCTTACAGCACTGAAGTATTCCATGTAAGAGGTCTACCTGAAGGCCAGATTTCCCACTTCTCTCCCTCTGACCAGAGGCAGGAAGGGTTCATTAAGACCTCATCTCTCTCTTCTTGCCCTTCTATTCTTATTTTCCTTTGCTCTTTTGTTTCTCCCCTGTCCTGCCACAAAGAAGTAAATCCTGTGGGTGATGGCTTAAATATGTTGAAAAGTTTAACTCCAAATGTCATTTTTAAATCCGCCCTCCCCCATAAGTAGCAAAGCCCCTCATGGAAAACCAGATTCTGGAGTAATGTCAGCCTTTCCATTTGTAGGATGGTGGATCTGCAATTTATCAGTCAGCTCAGAAGTTCTACAAGTTGTTTCTTGCCACTCGCCCTTGTGAACAGGCCTGAAAAGCTACACAGCCTCAGAGGTGCAGAGTTAAACCCTGCTTGATGCGTGCATGGCTGCTAGGGTATTGGTATTCTGTTTTAGTTTGATCAGTCAATAAGGTCAAGGGGTTTAAAGTTTATCTGGTTTTCATTGGTGTTTGCCTGAAGTAAAATAGGTATCCAATTAAATTTTCCAATATTGATCAAGCATGGAGTGGTAGCATCAGCTCTTCTACAAATGGATATTAAATTACATCCTGTAAAAGTGGCTGAAGACAATACGGAGCAATAACATGACCTAGTTATGTGTTTATCCAATTTACAAGACAATGAGATCCAATTTCTTTGCCAGCTGCATGGTAGCGAATGGTCAGTAAGAGAGCCTCAAAATGAGAAGAACTTATGTTCTAAGTAGTGGGCTCAAAGCTGAGTTTCAAACCTTCCCCACCTGAATTGTGTATATGCAGCGGTTCCAAGGAGAAGGAGAAGCATGCTTCATGTAAGACTAACAATACATTGGTAGGTGTCAAGTGATTCCATTTTCATAAGGAAAAATCCTGTGCAGTGATGAAGAGCTTATTTCTATGCTGACGTGACTCCTGGGACTTCGGTTATGTCACTCCTGATGCACACCAGCATGAGAGAGTGGAGACTGAGGCCTGGGAAGACAGATGCAGAAGCCTAAAATGGTACTTCCTCTTCAAACTGACATTTGTATTGCAATCACCAGTCTTAGCCACATCATGCAAGCTCTTTAGCTAAGTGGTCTATCCAGCTTGGTATTCTCAAAACTCATTATGATAACCAGCAGCATGGAAGTTCTGTGTATTATATTAAGTATTCAGTGACACATTATTTCAGAAAACAAAGAAGTCAATTAGATCTTTTTTTCAGAGCCTGAAGAGGGTTTTCTTTCAAATGAAATAGTACTGATTGTTTTCAGTCAATTCAAAAGTAGGCATTGACGTTCCAAAGAGTGATATTTACCAGAAAATTTAAATTGAAGGCACAACATGAAAATTAATGTTTTATAATAAAACTTTCGTTGGTTACCGTTTTCATAGCGAGTGGAGGGCTGAGAGTTTAGCCCTGTTTAACAGAAATATTAATACTGTGTCTTTCGGTAGCACATTTCGTTTGCGGATCCCTAATTTCTTTCACACACATTAATTAATTAAGTCTAACAACATTCTGCTGTGGGGTAGGTGCATAAGCCAGATTTCACCTGCTACTGAAATGAAGACATTGTTGAGGTTCAAAGCGGTATCTATATAAGTGTGCACAGCAAAGGTATGTAGCCATTTAGGACAATAAGTGAAGAATATGCCATACGATTGTAAAACTTCTGCTTCTAGTTCTGAAGGGCGATGATATATTGACCTTAAATCTGGACTGGATGTTTCCCATCCTGGGCCTTAGGCTAGTTTAAGGTTAGAGGGAACAGCAAAGACACATTTTTCCGGCAGGGTGATTTAAACGGGGGGGAAAAGGCTGCTTTTTGAAGCTGCTTAGAGGTTTGAAATGTTAGAAGTAATCCTGAGAGGCAGGTGGTGTGCGTAGGCTATATGTATACACACACACACACACACACACACACACACACACAAGTGTGTTTGTGCATATGCTTATGAGTATTTGCATATAAAATTAAAAAGAGAAATTGCTTCACCTGCCACTGAATTTTGATCATATTAGGGTAAAGGAAAGCAGCCAGATAGACAACTGTGAAATGTCTAGTATATAAATAGGGAGCATAGTGGATACTTCAAGCCTGGGCTGACGTTTTGTGCTGTGCATCTAAGGAGAACTTGCAGCCCAGGAGGAGGGAAGGGACTAGAGTGACTTTAAGCCAGCTTTGCAACTTCCCAATCCTGGGCTGGAGAGGTCCCCTGGCATAATTTAAACAGCACTGGGGGGGCTGTCTAAGTTATAGCAGCTTCTTGGGATTCCCCTGCTGCCTGGAGTCTCCACAGCACTGCATGCTGTCACCCTGCCCCTGCCTCACTCTTCCTACCACAGTGCCAGCACTAGGGCAATTGTCACCCAGCTGCAAAAGGGGCTTTTAGGGCCTCTCTATGCCTCTCCGGGCCTTTTACATGTGAAATTTACTGGAAAGACCCCCATTGACTTCAGTTTTGAATCAGGCCCAATGTCTGCCAATCCAAGCCCATAATTTTCACAGATACCCTATACATAACCATCACAGAGCTATATATTTGTATCTAGGAAATTGAAACAAGGCTTTATTAATCTACTGGCTGCCGCTCTTTTCCACATCGGGATAAAGTATTTCAAGAAGGGCTATAGGCAGGTGAATTCCATGTTGACTATCCCCAGTGTAGGTCTGAATTAAAAAGTTTAGAACATTTTGAGACAGTCTTGCAGGGTAAAATAAGGTATTTTTCAAGTTTGCTGGTGTTAAATTACAAGTGATGACTGATGTATCCTTGTTTGATGGTTATCATGCTAAGGGTGCTTTGCGGTGGACATCTCGTATTGTCTGTTCTATTCCTGGCTGCACAGGGAGCTGACTAATTGTAAAAGTATAAGTGAGAAAAACAGTGAGCTTGACAGGAGAACTTTACAAGTGAAATCAGAGATAAAGTAATCTTCTTTCATAAAGTAAAGCATCATCTTTATTTAAAATTCTTGGATTCCCTTTCTCCTTGGCCCGAAGCTCTAATACAATCTCTCTGTTAGAAGAGTGACATTTAAAAATGTCATTTCTATTTACTTAAGATGGAATTTTGCCAGCAGTATTGAAGTAAGGATTTAATTGTCTTTAAGAAAATTGACCAAATAAAATAATAATAATAATAAATAGAGTCCATTGACTACGGGTTCATGTATCTTTTATCATAAGCCTATAAACTTGTAGGCAGATTCCCAGCTTCTTTCTATAAATTTCTTTTTGAGAATTGTAGTGGTAGTAAGAAAAATAGATAAAACAAAGGAATCTTATCACTGTAGTTCCCTGGTTTATCTTTATTTTTCACCATTGGTATGGGTTTTTGTTTGTTTTGCAAAAGCTAGCAGTTACCATTGGTGACATGAAGACACTGATGGCACTTGCATCCCTCATTGAAATGAATGGGATCAGCATTTCTGGAAATCAGACTATTACTCTAATTCATGAATGTTACTGTAGAGCCACTGGGATGAGTTCATTCCCTGGGTTCCTCCGGCTTCTGATGGCAGGCCCCAGGCTGCAGGTCCCAAGCTGTGGAAAATCTGCCTGAAGCAATGCCATAGGGCCAGCAGTGGACTACTCCATCAGGGGACTTAGAAGCAGCAGGTACAGCCCAGAAAGAGGGTAGGCTGGTTTGGCAGGGGGCCAGGGCATGTGGGACATACACTAGTTCAGGGCATCTTTGGAGGCTCCCCTGCAGGATTCTTCTACAATATGCAGACACAATCAGGGTTCAAAGCAGCCCTCCCCGATGAACCCCCTGTAGGACAGTGGATAGCAGGGGTGAAGGGGGTGAAGTCTGTGATCATGGAGGTGAATCAATCTAACCCACAATCAATATCTACCCACATATTTATACCCTAAATAGCAATGGTTAACATGGTAGGCAACGCAGAGCTGGAAGATATGTAGCTGGCAGGGGTTGCTTGCTAGTCTGGCATGGTCCTGCCCAAAGGTGTGAGCTTTCTGCCAGGTGGTGCATAAGGCTAGCAGATATTGGCATTCAGTGGCGCATAGGGACACCTTGGCTATGCCATATACCGTGACCCAGGTGGGGAGGTAGTACAGAACCCACTTCCCCTCTGCTGCCACTTCTCCTGGACATTCCTCCATGCAGGGAGGATTCTCATGGGGCCTGATCCACTGGCTTTCCAGCCTCCCTGTGTTATCACAATGGGGATCTGGATCTGATCCATTGAGTGTTATGTTGCAGCTACATGTATGTGTACTTGGTTAGGTACAAACAACTGCCCCTCCACCTCCTCCTTTCGTAGCATATTAATTGTAGAAAGGTTGACAAATTCTAGCTTCCGTGCCATTTGGCCACAGAATAGCTTTATTACATTTTTTTTTCTAAAAATGTGCTCAAAATAAGTCTTTAAATCTGAAATATTCAGATAATATACAGTAGGAAATGCTGTTTTTTTCCCACAATGAATTGAATCGGTTATGGACAAATTGAGTGGATTATCTGTGCATCAGCTTTAATTCTGAAATCAGTTCACAACATATTGTGGTACTGCAGGGAATTTGGACTGAGGTTTACAGTCCCTAAGGATATGTCTACACTACAAACTGAAATCGACCTATATTAGGTTACTTACAGGCACTACAGTAATCACTGGGGTGCTACATGTCCACACTACCTTCCTTGGGTTGCTGGTGTGCGTCCTCACCAGCAGCGCTTCTACCACCTAAGAGGGGCAGAGTGGACAGCGGAGAGACCGGTCTCTCAGCTCTGCTGGCAGCTCCCTGTCAGGAGCCTGGCTGCCCCCCAGGCTCCCGATGGGCTGCCCCACGCTCTGGCCCCCGTTCCCTGCCGGGCGTGGGGGGAAGCCACACAGGGCTTCTGGACGCCCTATTCTCCTCTGGAAGCGGAGGGAAGACACCCGGGGCTTCTTACCCTCCCAGGGAGTGGGGTTTAGCTTCCCCAACTTCTTGCCCTGCCCGCTTCCCACTGGGCAGTCCTGTCAATTTCATAGCTCAGTGAACCATGAAATTGACAAGACAGTGGATATAAGTAACACAGTGTCTATACAGACACTGTGTCACCCTAACTATGCCAACATAAGCTTTACGCCTTTTGTGGAGGTGGAGTTATGTCAGTGTAATAGAGCACTTACATCAGTGGGTGGAAAGCTGTAGTATAGACAGTGACATAATTAGGTTGATGTAAACTGCTTTATGTCAACCTAACTGTGTGGTGTAGACAAGCCCTCAGTGTGTGTGTGTGTGGTGGAGGTGGTCAGGGGGTTGGCTCTACATTATACTGAATGAAAACATAGTATGCTATTTATAAAGACACCTTGATTTTAAAGCTGTCCATTGATGTTTTAGGTATCCCACCTTAGTCCAAAGTCTTAGTGTATGAAATGCTGACAGTTTCATTCTATTGTCCTGGAGAACATGTGTACTGAAAAGTGCTGAATGGCACTCTTGGTATGGAAACGATGTTGTACAGAAGACAGGATGTGTAACAGTGTTGAAAATCTAATCAGGAATGCTTCATGGGGCTGCAAAATCATTGCTGGCTAAAACATTTTAACAGGAAAGTGAAGCTATAATTGCCCAAGGTCATGATTGCAAGCGCTGTGTTACTGTGCACCCTCTGGACCAAAAGGAATCGTACTGTACTGTCGGCTAACATTTCCATTCCCGTTTTCCCTCTTGTAATGTAGTCATTACATGGCTA
Source organism: Caretta caretta (assembly GCF_965140235.1). NCBI lineage: Eukaryota > Metazoa > Chordata > Testudines > Cheloniidae > Caretta > Caretta caretta. The sequence continues at coordinate 16,114,262 of NC_134209.1, forward strand.
AAGGTTAGAGGGCTGAGCAGAAATTCTGATTGCAGTCAACAAGATCAGCATTCTCCACACTCCAACCCCAAGCATGATAACACTGTGTGTGACAACAACACTTTTCTGTATCGGCTGTGTAAGCAGGACCCTTTCCCAACCTGCTCAGTCCATGTAGTCTTGACTATATGTAAAGCCCAAACTCACCCTCTTCCTTGAGTGCAGTTTTCTTAACAAAGAAAGCAACAATAAGACAGCATGAAGGCCACTTCCAAGGCTGTTCACTCTAGACCCTCTTTTCCCACTGAGTCCACCCCATCTCCCGTACTTGTGAGTGAGGGGTAATGAGTCACCTACCTCAGTGAGTCAACAAACCGAACGTAACCCTTTCCCAGCTGGAATTAGTTACTCAGCTGTTAACCTGTTTTTCAGTTATTGTTTTTTTAAACCTTGGGTTTAATAGAACAAATATGCAAAAATAATCTCAAATATAGTCTAGCAGGCCAAATTTTGAGGTCCTTAGTCAATTTTCATTCAGCCTTACTCAAGCAAAACTCCTCTTAAATTAATAAAAGGTTGTGTGAGTAAAATGGATTGTAAGATTTGTTCCACCATTGAACTCTATCACCCAGAATTCTGAACTGTCACAGTCATTGTTAAGGCTGAGCTGGCAAACCACTCAACGTTGGGAAATTCAGAGCCCAGGACTCCACGGCTTCCTGAGCTGATCCTTTCTGTTTATGTCCCTGCACATGTTCCAATTTGTAAAACCGTTCTTTGTTCTGAGACCCCTGGCAGAACAACCATATGTGCTGCAGTATCTGTTGTAAGCATAGCAGGGCAGAATTAAGGGCTTTATAACGGGCTTAATTCCTTGTGTTCTGCTTATATTGGTGTGCTTCAGTATGTATTTTCCTGACATTTTTGGTTGTTTCATTTCTCTTCTCTCGGGCTAACACTAGAACCCTGTCACCTTGTTGTCCTTCCGTGTTCCTGATGTCCTGTTATCATTGTGCCTTTTCATACCTTGTAATGGTGATGGTTCTGTGTCTTTCTAAGGTACCATTGCTGTAGTACCTGACTGCCCTTTCCGTTATTAAGAATGAAAATACTATGAGCCAGAGCCTCAGCTGATGTGAACCAGCGTTAATGAAGCTCTACCAATTTACCCAAGTTGAGGATCTGACTCTCCATTTTTCCGAAATCAATACTATGTACTGTGGATTCTCCCACAGTGACCAGACCAACACCATAAAATGGAGCAGACTGGTGAGATTACCAGGCAAGAGTCTAATTGCCAAGAAGATTTCAATAACCTGTTAAGCGGAAACCTGACCAAAGAGATGCTTCCTATGATGAAGTACAGGGCAGATTGGGGCTGGCTGTCTGCGGTAGCAGTGAATGGAGGAGAGGAAGTGTCCGTGTAAGTGAAGTTCATAATGAAGCTGACTTTGGAGGAGGGGGAGAGCAGAGAGCCCTGTCTGCTGTAGCACCTGGCACCAGCAGGGCATGTTTCTCAAAAATATGCCTTCCAGCAGCACTTACTGCAGCTTGGGCAGTGTCCCTCTTCCCCTTCACCAGTTGGCTCAGACCTTTACGCTCTCTAATTGTTCCTACAGGATGCTGGGCTTAGGCCTGGAGGGATTCCTAGCAGTACTGAGTGCCAGAGGCGATGGCCAGTTCTCAGCTCTGCTCTTCTGCCATTTCCAGATGGTTGTGACTGCCCAGGAGTGCCCTGAAAACACGAGTGCTGTGATAATGGGATGCGGAGGACAGACTCACTCCTAAGCCATTTCAAGTGTTTTAGTGATTGGTGGCCTGACTTGCACTGGGAGGTGAATTGGATTGGCAGCCTGTACAAAGCATGGAACGCAGGTCCTCTCTCTATTGATCTACCTGATCTAAATGATGGGCAGCTATTCTTTGCACTAACCCATTATAGCAGACTAGTCTTATAGTGACAAAGGTAACAATAAGCAAGGCAAAGCCCACCTGTGACGGGAAAAGACAAGGTATCTTGACAAGCTGAAGAGGGAAGGAGGAGTTTCTGACCCTGGTGGCTTTCTGGGAATGTAGCAGCACCAAGTCCAAAAAAGACTATGACATTGAAAACCACCTTAATCCTGTTGGGATCCAGGAAGTGGGTGGGCAGAAGTCCACCCACTGCTAAACGGTCCCCCCCCCCGCCCCCCCAGCCTAAGGGGGGGGGATCCACAGGACCTGGAAGCCAAGTGATTTTGGGGGACAACTAATAAAATAACAGGAACAGGAGTGCGGTCAAAGGGTCAAACAAGAGAACCTGATGGGGACACGGAGCAGAGAACCCTGGACAGCGCCCACTGCTCCTTGGAGGTATCAAGGGAGCCAATGGACACCGCCCAGAGGAACTCTGCCTGGATACGTGAATGGATGGAGGATCAGAAATAGGCCCCACAGTCACAGGAGTCTCCATTGGCCAACTTCCTCTCCCTGGTTTTATAGATGGCCATTTTAGCCAGGGCCTGGAGGAGGTTGACCAGGAGGTCCCGTGGCTTTGTGGGGCCATGGAGAGGGAGTGCATAGATAAGGAGGTGAGGGAAAAAGAGTAGCCAGAAATGTAACAAAATATTTGTGAGTAGCCGGAATAGGGGCTGCAACCTGTCGCACTCCAAGTAAACGTACACCAGGGTCTCCCTCACGCTGCAGAAGGGGCAGATGTCCGGGACAGGGGTAAACCGTGTCAAATACATGCCCATGCTCACGGCCCCGTGAAGGAGCCACAAACTGATATCCCCGGTGGGCCTCAGGACCAGGGTAGAGTATAGGCTGGCCCACCGGGGTTCCTCACCCTCTAAAGGTGGCAGGAGGTCCCACCATTTTGTGTCGGGGCGGGACGCGAGGGTGAGGAAGTGAAGGGTGTGGAGCATGAGCGTGTATAGATGTTTCCTTGGCGCGGGTCTGGAAACGAACCGGCTGCAAGTTGTGAAGGAGCTGGGGGGCCGGTTGGTCGACAGGGCCCAGGCCCAATGAAAAGGTCAGGTGGGCCTGGGGTGGAGGATGGGTGGGACATGCCCTCCCGCAGGACCCGGTTGAGGTAGGCACATTGGCAGGTGAACTCCCTAGTGGAGGCTAAAGTGATAACCCCTCAGTACCTGAAAATGCCTCCCCCTGCCAGCAAGCATCACCTCAGTCTAATCCAGACCAAGCCCATGCCAGCAAGCTCTCAGCCAAGGCCTGTCCCAGCCAGACACCAGGAGGCAAGAAGATATCTCTGTCTGCACTCAGAGAAAAGGTGTCAGAGAGCTGAATGACAATACCCGATGCCACAGCACTGCATCATGTCCCCCAGTGTCTAACTGCATCGTGTCCCCCAGTGGTTAACTGCATGTGCTGAACCAGAGAACTGCCAGGATTGAACCCCGTGGGACTCATAGGAGACATGAAATTACCCATTCTTCGTGTCAGGGATCTCTGAAAGAAAATTACCATGAAGTGACTCCATCCACCCTTACAAGGTCCAGCAGGGGAGTCATCGCCACCTCTGGTTCAGTGTTTGCTCTCTCTGGCCAAATGACTATCCATTATCATCATGAATGACTGTGAACTGTCATTGTGAATGATCATGGCTAACCACTGGGCAGAAACATACTGAGAATGAGCCTACAGCAGGGGTGAAAGTAAGTTAGAGGACTTACCCGTACGCCGGAGTCCTGAGCAGGGGACATGGCCTCAACCGGAAGAGGCAGGGCCTTAAATCCCTGGGCCCTTTAAATCTTGATTTAAAGGGCCAGGGCTCCAGCTGCGGTAGCGGTGGCTGGGAGCCTGGGGCCCTTTAAATCACCCCCGAGCTACCAGCTCCAGAGGCGGCTGGGAGCCCCAGGGCTCGGGGGCTATTTAAAGGGCCCAGGGCTCCAGCTGCCACTACCGCAGCAGAGCCCCAGACCCTTTAAATCACTGAGGAGCCCTGGGGGCTCCCGGCTGCCACCGCTACCCCGGGGCTCTGGCAGAGCTTTAAATGGCCTGGGGCTCTGCTGTGGTAGCAGCTGCCGGAGCCCCAGCCCTTTAAATCCCCGCCTGAGCCCTGCTGCCCGAGCCCTGGGGTAGCGGTGGTCGGGCTCCATCGGGGATTTAAAGGGCCTCGGGGCTCCAGCCGCCGCTACCGCCCTGGCCCTTTAAATCCCCGCCAGAGCCCTGCTGCCAAAGCCCTGGGATAGCGGCGGTGGGACTCAGGCGGGGATTTAAAGGGCCCCGGGGCAGTTGCAGCAGCTGGAGCTCCGGGGCGCTTTAAATCCCCGCCAGAGCCCTGCCGCTGCTTCCCCAGGGCTTTAAATTGCCCTCTGGGAAAGCCGGTCCTGGTACAGTGCACCGGCTCTTACCGCTATGCCGTACCGGGGCATACCGGCTTACTTTCACCTCTGGTCTACAGTCTGGTCCTTAGGGTACTCGGGTATGGTGTGGGAGACCCATCCTCAACTCCCTGCTCCAACAGCTCTTGAGTAGGACTGCATCAAGGGGTGTGGTTGAGAAAGCCCCGTACCGGAATATCCTAGAGCTCAGTGGTTTGGGTAATTCCTTGTAATGTGGAAGACCCAAGTTCCGATCATTTTTCCACATCAGGCAGAGAGGGGAATTCTATATCCCAGGGGAGTGCCTGACCCACTGGAATAAAGCTTTAAAGACAGGCGCGCCCTCTTCTGGATGCTTTATAAATCCTTTGCTTTGGTCAAAACGCCTAAAAGACTAAATGGTTTGTTTCAACATTACCCAAATGTTTGGACTCATATTTTTTGTCTCGGAAATGTTGAGCCATTTTGATTCGTTTCAACTTGAATTTTTGTTTGTTTCTGATTCACTGATTTTTTTTTAAGTGCCATTTTTGGTTCAACCCAAAACCTTTTTTAAATTTATTTTTATTTTGCAAATAGCCAGTGAACTAAAAATTCCATTCTGGACCCAGATTTACTCATGAATTCTAATCCCAGCTGGGCAGTGGCCTCATGCTCACACTTTGGTCAGGTCACAGCAATGTGTGTTACAGTTTCCTCAACTGTAAAATGGGCATGATACATATCTCGTAAGGATTTTTGGAGGGATTACTTGGGCAATGTATGTTCAGTGCATTGAATGTGCAAAGTGCTACATTGTGTTACAACAGTACAAGAATTGTCCCTCAATAGTGTAATTTTGCAAACTCCCCAAGAAGTTGATGAAAACTGACACCAATGATTGGATACCAGGGAAGCAATCCGTTTCCAGTTTTTAGCTCTCACCCATTTGTCATGACAGGAGTGATACAACAGCCTGCCCCTAAGGTTCCCAGAAGCTTAGAAACAGAGGCATCTGCTGGGGTTATGAACTGGTTAGTGGCTCAGCTCAGCAGCAGGGGATCCTATAAACTGATCAGATCTGTCTTTACAGAATGAAGAGTAATGGTCTCAAGTTGCAGTGGGGGAGGTTTAGGTTTTTCACTTGGAGGGTGGTGAAACACTGAAATGAGTTACCTGTGGACATGGTGGAATCTTCTTCCTTTGAGGTTTTTAAGGTCAGGCTTGACAAAGCCCTGGCTGGGATGATTCAGTTAGGGATTGGTTCTGCTTTGAGCAGGGGGTTGGACTAGATGACCTCCTGAGGTCTCTTCCAACCCTGATATTCTACGATTCTGTGATTTTTACCTACACGTTTCACAGCTGTCATGGGGTATGCTGTATTTGCTGCACAACTTCGGGGTGATAGATTTAAGTATGTGTTTGGATGAGATGGATAGTATGTCACAGGGCTGGAGCAGAAGATGATCAGAAAGTCAGATTTTATTGATCGGTTGGTTTTCAGTTGAAGTATGTTAGATTTTGAAAATGTCCTAAGAAAAGAGCGCAATTATTTTTTTCTTTGCCTCCCTTAAATTTAGAATGAAGTGACTGTAGAGACAAAGCTGAGAGGTTTGAGCCACATTTTAGATTCCATTCCACTGGCATATTCTGACAGCAGATGTTCTCCCAATTATACCCATGTCTTTGGTTTCAAATTTAATCTCTCCTATGACATATATATTTTAAATCATATGTGTCTCTCACAGACAAACCTTTTCCCACCCTCTTTCTGTATCCCACCTGACATCTTGTGCAGTGTTCATGTTATCTGTGACATGGTCCACAGTGCAACCTCATTCCTTTCCGTCCACACCTCACTCAGCCATGGATACTACATGTGGCTCAGAGTTAGGGAGCTGCAGTATTTGCAGTCATTTCTGGTAGCCTTTCTTCTGCTTGCGGTCAGGGACTGATGTCTACATGTGCCTTTCTCAGGCGCTAGGTTGCTTTTGTGCCTGATGGATCCTTTGCCACTATGATGGTGAGGCGCTTTGAGGAACCTCTGAGTTGTTGGAAGTCTCTTCCTCCTCAGAGACGGAGAACAGAGGTTGATGGTGAAAAGAGGGGGGATTTTGGCTGTTTTCAGGAGGGTGTGTGTTTGGCGCGCTGAAATGGTAAGAACACCACCCCCACAGAAGCCCTTAATGGCATAGTGACAAATTGACCGTTGCCCTGCACCTGACCTGGTGATTTACCTCAGTGCAGAGTGGGTATAAAGCACCTCTATTCTGATTTGGACGTACTTCTGGTTTGGCAGTGGCAATTCAGGCCCACAGTGTCCATTAACTGATGGGAGAAAGGGCTGGCTCAAAACCAAACTGCCCTGGAAAAGACAGCAGCATGAATGTAAGAAATTGTGTATTGTACTGGCAGGAACTCCACAGCTGATGTGCACACCTGCACTCCTAACCATATGATGGGGCATCGAAAGCCGGGCTTGGACCGGTGGCATCACCCTGTGGAACTGCATTCAAACAAAAAGATCCCTCTACTACAAGACACACATCCCCATGTCAGCTGTGTTTCTCAGCTGTTTATGGACACCTAGTGTATGAGCTCAACCATTTAGAATTTTTCCCTTCCTCCGCTTCAGTTTGACACGAGACTCTGCAGCACTGGCTGTGATGAGTCTTTTTGGTTGTATTTCTTTCTGCTGCTGTCAGATAAATCAGTATGTTGCCTTTCTACGTAACCTATCAACTTTAGCTCTCTCTCTCTCCTACCTTCCTTTTTCTTGAGCCATTAGCTTAACCTGGGGTGATTAGTGAGTGCTTTGGAGTTGCAGCATACTACTAGGTGAAAAAGGCAGTTGGCTCAGACGCCAAAATCGACTTGTTGGACCTGATTCTCTGCACCATTATACTGGATGGCAAAACTCCACTGAGGCTAAAAGAGTTATACCACTGCAAACCCAGTGTAACAGAGGGGCCACCAGACCCAGTGAGTTTAGAATAATAGCATGCTATCACTTTATGAACAAATGCAAAATGTGATTACTGTATGGAAGAGAATGAGGCTGAGAAAACGGTGTATTTTTTGGTGCTGCCTATGCATTTTCCATTATGAAATATGGTCTATATTTAACGCATGTGGTCTAGGTACATGTGGTTAATTGGCTGCACGGCAGACTGAATATAGGCCTACAGTGCTGAAAGTGCCGAGTGCACAATTTGCAGGTGTCCAACTTAAGACAACTTGCGTTTTCAGAAAGTGGCGCCCAAAATCACTAGGACAATTTTAACAATCTCTAAAGCTGTGAATCAGATCTGCCATGTTCATAAATTTGTCATAGGGGAGAACAACAATAATTACTTTCCTGTTTCGTTTATTATTATTTCCACGTTTTGTATGTTAACAAGATGAGAATAGTGTAAAAGAGCCCAAAGGCAAGAGAGCTTTAAAGGGAGACAGTCCATTTAAACTGGTTCAAAAGTTACATTTTGTATAAATGAGCTTTTTGTGAAAGCTAAAGCCAATAGGCAGGTTTTCACATTTATTTTTCCAATTCCAGTGCTGTTTTTTTAACACAAATAAGCATCTTCCAACTGTGTTTACAACCCAAATATTGAATAATAACCACAAAGTGAAACAAGATTAATAGATTATAAGGTTAGAAGGGACATTGTGATCATCTGGTCTGACCTCCTCTGTAACAGGAAGCTGGCATCCTTAGCCCAGCTGAGAAAAATGCATACATAAATAAACAAACAAAGGTCATAATATCATCAGGTTTTTTGTTTTGTTTTAACTTATTTCATATTTTGGTAAAGTAATATATTTGTGTAATCCACACCCACTCAGCTTTGTGTGCTGTCACCCTCTAGTGGTAGCTGGGCCATGGGTAGAGGTCGATGAGCCTGCTACAACCTTGTTTGACAGAGGTGGATGTTTTAGTTCAAGTCTCAGAGGCTCATGCTTTAAGATCCAGAGGTCTGATATTTGATCCCCACTTCCAGTGATCCTGTAGAACTCCCAATCCCAGAGAAGTGGTGTTCCATTCCCATTTTAAATTTAAGTTAAGAGAGTCTCTTTATGTATTTTTTTCTGAAATGACCACAGGAATTTGAATTTGTTAGGAACATATCTACAACAACATGCACAGGATGCTGGCATTATGATAGCCCTCCATACTGCCAAGTCACAATATGGGAATCTTGGGCTCAATCCCTTTACTATCTGAGTAATCCTTACTCCTGCAAATAGGCCTAATGATTCAAACGATTGGGGCTCTGCAGAACAAACCCCTTCACATGGGATTTTTAAGGCTGGGACTGGAAGGAAAGTATATCTCTATTTCCCCATCACTGGAGTTGTTTAGGAACAGGTTGGACAAACACCTTCAGAGTTGGTCTAGGTATACTTGTTCCCATCTTGGTGCAGGGTGCTGGACATGATGACCTCTCAAGGAATCTTCCAGCCCAATGTTTCTGTGATTCTCCCTGTATTTTGTTATATTATTTTATTTGCTATTTTGTTACTCTACAGAAATCATTTTCTACCACAGAGACATGCATGGGGAAAGAGCAGGTTGAATTCACCATAAGCATCAACTGTGACAGCTGCTTGCTGAGCCAAGTGGTGTCCCATGGCCACAAAATTGTAAATTTTGCAAACAATGACAGTTTTTCTTCACTTTGGACTGTGGGAAAATGGTCTATTTTTCTCCACAAACATAGCACACACTTCCCCACCACAGCCATCCCCCATCTCTTCCCACCACCAGCCATACCATTTTCTCCCATTCTCCTCGCTGTGCTTTTGTCTGACTGCTGTCAAAAGCACTGCCTTTTCTCAGCACAGTTATACGGTTGGCTTGGCTTCTCAGGGGATACAGTCAGGCACTCTCATAGTTTCAAAAGGTAATTTACGAACAAAAGAACCCAGGTGATGCCGAGACTGTAGAAATGATATCAAATTCATTTATTACAGCTCCAAACATACTGCATTGTAGTGGTACAGAAACAAAAACTACCACTTCAAGGTCCTCAGTGCTCCATCTGCTCATCTTAGTTAAGACATGATTTAGCTTGCCTAAGAAATGTTGGGCCATGTCCTCCCTTGCTGTAACTCAGTGTAGCTCCATTGAATTCAGTGGGCCAAATCATCGGCTAGTGTAAGTCACCTTAATGTCATTGGAGACAATGGAGCTATGCCAGTTGGCTCCTCTGAAAATGTGGTCTTAAGATTCTGTGCACCTCTCTCTTCCTTTCATATTACTAACACAGCTGTGAGACTGGACAAACATAAAAACTGAAGTAAAGCCCTAATTCTTTTCCCTACTTAATTTTACAACATAAATGTGTTCTGCTTTTAGTTGAAAGTGAGCATCAGTAAACTGGACATATTTATTGAATTACCTCATAGCAAAATGTGTTTCCTCCATTTTCACATACTTCCTCCCCACTAATCCCTCCTGCCCCCCTTACCCCCCGGTAAGGAATGTTTTAATCTATTGATGACAGGGAGAAAATGCTACATTAGCTATGACATAGAGAAAAGGCACTATTCACTGGCTGTTCCCATAATATATATTGTGCAGAAAATACTTTGCAAGAGCTTAATTACCCTGATTTCAAATGCTTAATATATGGTAGGTTAAGCCATTGTAGAGAACATAAGAACAGCCATGCTGGGTGACACCAAAGGTCCATCTAGCCCACTAGCCTCTCTTCCAACAGTGGCCAATGCCAAGTGCTTCAGAGGGAATGAACAGAACAGGCAATCATCGAGTGATCCATCCCCTGTTGTCCATTCCCAGCTCCTGGCAGTCAGAGGCTAGGGACACGCGGAGCATTGGGTTGCATCCCTGACCATCTTGGCTACTAGCCTTGATGGACCTATCCCCCCATGAACTTCTCTAATTCTTTTTTGAACCCCATTTTAGTTTTGGCCTTCACAACATAACCTGTGGAACTCATTGCCAGGAGGACTGCGCGTTGTGTGAAGACGTACTTCCTTTTGCGGTTTTTTAAACATGCTGCCTGTTAATTTAATTGGTTGACCCCTGGTTCTTGTGTTATGTGAAGGAGTATATAACACTTCCCTACTCACTTTGTCCATGCCATTCATGATTTTGAACTCAAGCACACACAAAGGGCTTTTCTGGACCTTTATGAACTCATACATTTTAAATTAGAAATGTAATTAGTCCTTTTTCATGAATGGTGAAGATGGTAGGTCTTAGTATGCATAGTGTTAAAGTCGTTGCAAATAAGACTATATATTTGTGCAGTAACTACATGTATGTTGTTCATAATTTGTGGTTTTCACAAGCAGGATATCCTTTTTACTTCACTGAATAGACCAGTGCAAGCTAAAGTGCTCCTCTATGTTTCTTTAAAGTGGCAATGCCCAGTTCAATACAAAGAAGTCCTTACTGTGTATCACTTTGACATAGTTTGTACCAGTTCATTTAAAAAATAAACCAGCCTAACACATAATTTAATCCTCCACTGTCCCCAGTTAAAATGAAATCAAGGAGACAAATCCTGAATTCTATGCTTTTTTTTTAACTTAATCCCTAAACAAGCAAATTCCCCTTGAAGTCAGAATAAGGCCTGCATAAACATTGAGAGCTTCAAGATCTGGTCTGGCATGAACTAATCAATGTGTGTGCATTTCAGTACGGAAACATATTCCAGCATCATGCTTCCTAAGGGAGTGTTGGAAATGATTGGGGATTCGTTTTGGTTGCTAAAGCCACAGCCACATGACTGTGGATGTGAGGTGCAGCGCACCGGCCACGCTGGCCACAGCTGCTCTTGCTCTTAAGAGTACAGATGTGCAGAAGAGGCCACCAGAATTGTGGGAGACACATGCATATGTGGCAACTGCTATCCCCTTTACAAGGGGCAGCATGTGCTCCCTCCAGTGCCCACCCATCAGGGAAGGGGGATATGGTGGGGGAATGTAATGCTGCCCTCAGAGAGTGAAAATAGTTACATTTTGGCTACCCCCCCCCCGGCAAGTGTGCCTATGTGAGAAGACTCTTTACATCCTACACATGTGCACCCCACTTCACATCCAGCCATTTGTGTATAGGTGTTAGACACTGCTATGGGGTCTTTCCTTTAACCATCCCCACTGTTCATATCCTTCTATAAAACATCTCTCAGCTGCAGCTTTGTGTCTATCCCATGGCTGACTCAGTCATAGGGGCATTGTTTTTCATGACATTTTAATAGGCGGTTTTGTCCTGGCAGTTTCCATCTCCTGTGATGGGGCAGGGAATCAAACCCAGGTCTCTGAGGACTTCGACCAGTGCCTCAACCACTGGATTGTCTTTCCTTTCTGACTTAGTGGCTGTACGTTTCAAAAGCTAAAGCTAGCTGATATAAGTGGTAAGATAAAGTAAAGTTTCTTAAACAGTTTTCTGTGACAGTTACTTTGGCACATGGCTGATGAGATCACACGTTTCTATTTGGCAGCCCTCAGGATCTCATGGAGTGCTTTCTGAATGGGACCGGGGAACAAGTTCAATCAGTGTCATTACCTTTGTGTCGCACGTTGCTTAAATATATCGCTTTCCAGTTAATTATCTTAATTAAAAACATAGAAGGTCACACCTTTGCTTTGGTGGTAACTGTATTCAGAACAGTCACCTTTTATGTGTGTCGTTACAATTTGTTAGATTGTTAAATTTGGTCCCAAAAGACCAGTTACACCATTCCCTACACTTCATTTAATCTCCAAAATGAGTCATGACCAAAAACCCCTCACATCCAACTGTTCACTATTTATTAGGCTGTCTCCCCAACAGGTTAGAGGGGAGGAGAGAGAAAAAGAGAGAAAGAAAGGTTTCCCACAGACCTTTTTTGTTTGTTTGTTTGTTTGGTGGACACCTTTTGTGGATCATAAAAAAGCCCTTCACTACTGCATCGTGTTATGGGTAATGTAGATAATATTGAGAAGGGCACATCATGCTACACCCCTCTTTTCAGCTCTTTTTAAAGTGGTGTTAGACCGACCGAGAATTATTAAAGGGAAACGCAGCCATAGGTGCTGATGTCAGCACCATGCTGTGTGATCGAACAAGAAATATGGTAGATACTTTAACTCACAAAGACATGAGATACCAGCCAAGGCTTACATTACTGCAGAGCTGAGAGCTTTTCAAAAATATTTTCTCTGAGGAGAATCAGATTTCACTCATACTTCTCTCAGCAAAGACATGTCTGAGCAATGATTATGAGCTTCTTTTTGGACCTGTGCAATCCACTATTACACAGCCAGTCTTTTAGCTGGCAGTATGACAAACAGTTCATTCTTCCTCTTGATGGAAATATTATAAGAACACATGGAGTCTTGATTTAGCTCTCCCCCAAAGCAACAACATTTCCTGTGATTTTTCAGACTTTTTTTCACCTCATTCTTTAGGGTGAGATACTTCCTGAGTGCTATGAGAGTCTGTTGGCATCCCCAAATTCACCTCATGACTGGAGGCCGACAAATTTTAATGAACATCAGGGTTTTATCCCTTTTGAACTCAAACAATAAGTCATTAACATCAATCTAGCAAGGAAGATACAAGCAAATATGCAAATTATGTCTAACTAGGTGTAGTCCTTGGAATCCTGCTAAGGTTGCCAGATTAGTCTTTAATGCCATGAATGTTGGACATTCCTGGAGTAGGATGTATTCTGGATATATGGTTATTAGGATGAAAATATTTGCATTACACAATCATAGTTTAGGATCAGAATTTCATGAACGGCCACAATGAATATACAGTGAAGACTGAAGCACATCTACAAGTGGGTTCCATAAAGTTATCCTCAAAATGGGCAAGCAAATTTCAGAGAGCACTGCTTTTCACCTTTTTATATTTTAGTATTTTTAAGATTTAGCTTATTTTCTTTTTTATGGAGGAGTTATGTTTAATCGTGGTGCAATCTAATAGGGCCCCACTCTTCAGCTGCCATGTTGGAAACAACAATTCAGTTGCCAATAAAGTGTTTCTGGATAAATGGAACGCATAATTCAGTTTCCAACAGCACTGAACAGACTGCCCTAAACTGTCTTACATTAACTCATCTTGCTGCGTATTTTTAATAGTCACTATAGATTAAGAAGTTACTGCTATTTGTCTTATCGCGAGCTAATAGCATTGCAGACTGTTTTACGCAATCAGATCATATGTGCAAATGATGCAGTTATGTTCAGTAAAAATTATTCACTTCTGATGAGCCAATCAGACAGCATATGGAAATATTTTTCCTGAATGGCTTCTCAGCGATTAATAGGCTTTTAGACTTCATCTGCTATTCAGAAAGTTACTTTAAATTCGGGAGGGTCCTGCTTCAGTTTTGAGATTCATGGCCATAAGAAAATATTTCCAACTAATTCTAGTAGATATGTACTAAGTATATAGCACTACTTGCTTTGTTTTGTTTTGTTTTGTTTTCCACTGAGGTAGATATTGACACTTATTGTCCCTTTTAGTGAAATATCTTGACTGAGGGGAAAAAAATCCTCTTGGATAAATTAAATGTAGGTATTCAGCTCAACAGAATTCAATATCTGCTTAATGGAATATTCATCAGGAAATTAATTCACTGTGACTAGGATGAGAGGTATAATTTATTTTTAAAAATCCACAACATGTATTACTGGACGAATAGAGTTTGGGGAAATCTGAGCATAGCGTTTCTGCACCTTGCTTGGAGCCATTAGAGTTGGACAATTTTTTTCAGGGGAATCATTTATTTACCAAAAAATTCAGTTTGGTTGACCTGAAACTGGTCATGAATTTGACATACATGGTTTCAGTCCTTCCCAAAATGGCTGGAGAAGGTGGTGATGGTGGACCCCGGCTGTGCTCCCTCCCCCGCCCCAAACAAACAAACAAATGAAAAACCCTCACAGCTTTAGCTAGGTGACTAGGGCACTCACCTGCAATGTAGCACATCTAGCTTCAAATCCCTTCAAATTTGCAATGGATGCAAAATTGACCTTTTCATTTGGCCAGACATTCTGTAAAATTTCAGATTTGGTTCCACCCAAATCAATCTCCTCACCCCCGATTTATTTATTTATTTCGGAACGGCCACCAAACTGAAAAAAACTGTGGCCATCTGAATGGGATTGTCTCTTCATTGAAGTTGATACTGGATCTTCAGCACTTGCATAATTGGGCCTATAACGTATTTTTTGTTTTTTGTTGTTGTTGATTTTAATATAGGCCTTCAGAATCATAAGCTTGAATTGAGCTTCAAAATAACATTTTTCCCTAATAAAATGTAAGGACCCATTTTGAAACTTCTGTATGCCTAAAGCTTGGCAATTGAGTACATAGTTTAATGAGCCTGAATGGAATAATAGAACACCAGGGGAAAACATTACTTATTTATTTGTATTGTGGTATTAATCAAGAGGCACCAATCAGGGATTAGGACCCCGTTATGCTGGGTGTTATACAAACATTTGACAAAAAGATGGCCCCTTCCCCAAAGAGCTTAAAATTAAGGTCAGGTCTACACTAAAAAGTTAGGTCAACCCAGCTACTCTGGTTAGAGGTTTGAAAAATCCACACTGCTCTGCCATGTAGTCGGTGTACATAGCGTTAGATCAACAGAACAATCCTTTCATCTGTTGGGGAGTGGATTAACTATTGTGATGGGAGAACCCTTCCCATCACTGCAGTGAGTGTCTAGACTGAAATGCTTCAGCGGCACTCCTACAGCATTTCTAGTGAAGGCACAATCACAATAAAAAAGACATACTAAGTAACTTGTGTGCAAAATGTTTCTGTTCTTATCTCACAGGTGTTGGCCTAAAGACTCTCTAGTGGACAGCAGATAGTGCTCAGCAGTGGGCATTCTAGTTCCTGATTAACTAAATATTATATTGAGTTTATTTTTGATATTACTAACTAAAAAAAAACCTGTGTACTCTTACGTTTAGTGTTATGTTCAAAAGAGCAGACTAAGATCACTGTTTACATGTGAAGGACCACGTTAATAGTGTGGGAGGTTTTACAAATCAATCAGATGAACGAAAAGCTAATAGAAAACACCTATGAAAAAAGCATTGCTTTCTACATCATCCTTAGATACCACATTTAAGAGTTTAATTTAGAATGTGGCTGGTGAAAGCATTTATGGATTATTGACGTTTTCAGCCTGCCCACTTCACAGTGAAATTCGTTAGGAGGTGATAATTTCGGGATCACATTATAGGAAGCCATTGCAATATGAAGTGCTTGAGCGGCACTTTCGTTCACTGGTGCATGGGTATTATTTGACAACCATAATTTAAAAACTGAGCCACTGAGATTACTCCTGCCTCTTATTAAACGAAGGATTAGCAGCACTTCATTTGCCCAGAGAAGCAGATGGCTGTCAGGCATTTTTGCTGTATAATACATAAAGATTTTAATGACGACCATATTGAGGGTGGAGATATAGATTGTATTTGTTTACTGAAGCACTTTTATATCTTCATGGCAATATGCACATTTCAAGCTAAATGTGCCCCACAAGAGGTCTTGCCCTGTTGCGTCCTTTTCTTTGAAAGAACCATGCCTATGAAAAGATCATACAATGGGTGCTTTATTGGGGCAAATACAAACCGGAGCGAAATCCTGCCCTTCAGCGGAGGCAGCCAGCACATGGAGGATGAGCCGGGTTCTGCTCAGTGTCTCCGCTGTAACAGGAGTCTGTCTGGTCATGGGCAGGAGACCCTCCCAGTGGGCCCGTGGGCAGAGGCCTCCAAACTGTGAGCACACTGCCCTGCTTTGCCACTACTATGACCAGAAGCAAAGTGCACGCTGGCCAGCTGCTAGCTAGAACTTGCTGCTGATGTAAGAAGAATTGCTAGCAGACTGCAGTGTGGTGTGTGTCTGTATTCCAGCTACAGGGCATGGGGAGCCCCTGGGTCCCTTGTCTGGAGAACTCGTGTCCAGCAGTGTACTGTCCTGTGTTGCTGAATACACAGAAGTAGCAACTCCTTGGGTTTTCTTCCCCCCAGGTCTTTTGCATCGGCGCGGGATTGGGCAGGATCTAACCTTGGCAGTGTGGTTTTAATGATATGTTGGGAAAATACAACAAAGCAGAGATTCAGACACACTGAGGGTTTCAAGCATTTCAAGTTTGTCTGCCAAAATAGTTTGTGCCGTTTATATGCTTTGCTGCCTTTTTCTGTGGTTTTTTTATAAGCTTTCTGTGGTTTTTAACTGCAGATAGGAAGGAATCAAGTATGTGCACTACCAGGGCTTATGTCTGTTTATTGAAAATCTGCTGTGGAGAACTTGTGCTACCTGCCCTGCAGCCTCCACAGTCCTCTCAAAACCTCCCTGTGAAACCCCTGTGTTCCATCACAGGTTTGGAGCCAATATTAGTATTAACGATCATATCTAACCAGATCTTCCCGGGTGGTGAGGTCGGGCAGAGTAGGAGTCGTGAGTAGGGTACTGTATGGATGTCTTAGCCCCACGCCCTTCTTCCTGTCTTTTGCCTGTCCATTCCCACAGTTGACTCACACATCCATCACCACCTTCTCTCTGTTGAGAGTTAGGAAGAATCTTTGCACCTGATTCTCATCTACACTAGAATCCCTTTTTACTGGCAGAGCTGTGTAAAGGGGCCATAGTGTATGTCTATACTTAATCCTGGAGTGTGACAGCAGCTCGAGTAGCATATCCAAGCTAGCTTTCCTCTGTCTAGTTCTGGTCATGGAGAAGTGAAGCCATAACAGCGTGGGCTATCCGAGCCCACCCGTAATCCTGGATAATTACTCACAAAGCTAGGCTGCACGGAAGCCTACGCTGCCACAGCTTTACTGCTCTGGTAGTTCAGCTGGCTTGGGCACATCTACCCAAGCTGCAGTCACACTCTGTGATTGCAATATAGACACACCCTTTGTGTGAACAAGACTCAGACCTTTTCCTGAGGGCAGGATATCCTGTAACCTACTGCAGGGTTTCTTAGGCACCTGGTGCAGGCCACTAGCAGAGACGTGGCTAGATCCATCAGTCTAATAATGATACAGCTGTTGGTTTATTCCACACTATCAAGACTCTTCCTAGCTATGAAAACAACGAGAATTCTGGTGGTACTGGCACCTTAAAGACTAACAGATTTATTTGGGTATAAGCTTTCATGAGTACACCCCCCACTTCTTCAGATGCATGGAGTCTCCGGACTCCTCGTTGTTTTTGTGGATACAGACTAACACGGCTACCCCTCTGATTCCTAGCTATGGTAACTTTTCAGAAGGTGTTGGCTAGTGGATACACTTTGGTCTCTTGGATTTAAATGCATGATTTACTTACTTGCACCTTCTTTGGACTCAATCCTGCAGAGTAGCCAAGCACCTAGGCTTGTTGCTGTTTGGGCTAGAGAGTTGAGGGCTGTAGGGAAGAAGTTCTGGTTCTTCACATCCGCCGTCAGAATCCAACAATATCAGCCTTCCGTGCAGACTCCAGTGCTCCTCTGTGTGCTGTGGTGTGACGTGCTCGTTTGGTACTCACTTGCAGACTGTGCATCATATGTTTCCCTTACATGTAAAAAACCCACAGAAGGGAGGGGGAAATAATTTGGAACAGCAAGGTTCATCACATACTCCCACCCTGCCTCTTTGTGATGTGGGGTTGGCTGTGGATTCTTAGCTGCCATGTAATGGTGCGTGAGGAACGCCTGGGGCCTGGGATCGATGGGAAAATGAAAAGCCTTTGGGTCTCTGGCCATCCTCGTGCAGCAGCCCTGACTCCATACCCCTTCCAGCATCCTCTCCAAAGCACTGTCAGCCCAGCTGATGTGATGCTATTGGATGGACAAAGTCTGCAATCTTGCAGGGGAGACAGTGTCACCTCAATGGTGGTCATAGGGACCATGTTGCTCTAAGCAGCAGCATCTTACGCAACTGAGACGAGGGTAATTTACTCAACTACCAGCCACATCCCTTTTCCCAGTATGGATCACAGAACAGGCGTTGTTGGCGTTAGTTGCTGATCAGGTTATGTGCACTAAGGACAATGTATGACATAGTAGTGTTTCACTTCTGCATGATACTGGATCAGCTCATTTTTTCTCCCCTACATGCCTGGAGCAGAGCCTAATATGGGAGCCCAAGATTGCATTCAGATCAATACAGTGGACAGTACATTCCCTGACATCAAATGAAGACTTGTCACAAAAAATATTTAATTATGTTTTTTTGCGAAGGACGTTAGCAGCATTGTTTGGATTGTTATTGTCTGATGTGGGAAGTAACCTAACATGACAGGCGAAGTCTAATACAGTAACCAAACTGTGCATCTGAGACACGTCTTGGGATTACCCGTGATGTCCAGGGAATTGCTACACCTGCTTACAGCGTGACAGAGCCACCTCTGTGCCCACTGGCAGAAATCCTCTGCTTACCACTGGCAGCACAAGAGCTCTGCTCGGGGCTCCACCTGCCCCGCTCTTTCTCTCTGCAAGCTAGAGATTGGCACAGCCCACGTCCTTACACTCTGCACTCAAGTGCTCAGCCCCTTGTCTTCTGGACACCTGCAGCATACCCCAGTCTGTTGCCTCCATAGAAGTAATTCATCCTGGTTTACCAGCTTCACCTCAGTTCAGCATGCTGTTTAGCAGAAGGCACTTAGACATGTCTATAATAAAACCAAATGGAAGTTTATTTAACAAAGCTTGAGTTCAAGATTCAACTAAAAGCAAGTACAAGGAATTGGAAACAAGGATGCAGGTAAAAGAAAAACATGAAACACAATCTATAGCCTAACAAGTAACTTTCTTGTCTAATAAGTTATTTCTCACCCAGTGGTCAGTTCGTACAGTGCTTGTCCGGTCCAGAGAGTTGGGATTTACTTTTCATGAGACTTTTCTCTGGTAGAATGTTACCTGTTTAAAAGATAATATGTGTGCCCTTTTTCAGTCGTGGGGCAGGTCTACACTACCGCTTAAGTGGATCTAACTTACGTCTCTCAGGAGTGTGAAAAAGTCTACACTGCCCCCCAGCGACGCAAGTTTTGTGCTGTCCACACTGGCATTGTGTCTCCTGCCGATATAAGCTTCTGCTTCTCAATGAGGTGGAGTAATTATGCCGACTTGCAGCTGTGCCAATGTAGCACTGTAGTGTAAACTTGCCCTCAGACATTTGTCTTTATCAGTGCTCAAGTCTGCATCTTCCCCAGCCTGTAAACACAAAGCTGGGCTGAGGCAATGGATGTCAATTGTTCCCAGACCAGAGGAAAAGCTCAGTGCAAACTCAGAAGCTTGTCTCTCTCGCTTACGCAAGTGGGTCCAATAAAAGTTATCATTTCACCCACCGTGTCTCTCTAATTGTTCTCACTGTGGACTGAGTCAGGTCTGAGACCCACCCCACCTCAGGTGACAAGTTTCACCTCCACAAGTTTTGGAAACCAGTATTCTACATGTCAGGTAACTCTAAAAATGTTTTCTGTGTAAACATCCTGCAATAACCATGACAACCAGCTAGTGCTAAGCTTTTGGTAGAGATCCCACATAACCCCCTCCAGTGGCCTATTGGCCACAGAAGTAATATTCCTGCCAGGGCATGTCTGTGTCACAGCATCCAACAGTTTTATATAATACATGGTGTGATGCGATTGATTACATGCATTAGAATTTCTGAAAGACAGAAAGTGGCCTCACTGAAGATCTTGTTGCTATTCCAACCTCTCCGACACTCTTAACTTTCTTAATTTCCTTGAGTGATTTATGTATTTATTTATTTCTAAGATTATAGTTCCCTGGCCTGTGCTTATGGGCACCCCATTAATTAAAATAACCAATACAAAGACCAGTGTACAAGGCAACTTATATATAAATAAATATCCAACAAACTCCTTCAACTTTCAGCCCATCCTCTTTCTCAAGCACCCCACCCCCAATGTGTGCCTTTGCAGTGCACCCAGAACCTTAACAAATGTGGGCTCTGGCGGATCGAGGTTTGGAGCTGAGGACCCCCAGTCACCTCTTGTTTATATCCAGAGTTCAAGCACTTCCCCTGATCTCAATGGTGACCATTCACCATGGAGAGAGGTGTAGGATATAAACCAACAGTCATTGGGATGGCTGATGCAGTCCTTCACTCGTAGCTCAAACAGCTTTACATAGAATCACTGAATTGTAAGACTTAAAGGGACCTCAAGAGGTCATCTGGTCCAGTCCCCTGCACTCATGGCAGGACTAAGTATTATCTAGACCATCCCTGACAGGTGTTTGTCTAACCAACTCTTAAAAATCTCCAATGATGGAGATTCCACAACTTCCCTAGGAAATATATTCCAGTGCTTAACCACCCTGAGAGTTAGGAAGTTTTTCTTAATGTCCAACCTAAACCTCCCCTGCTGCAATTTAAGCCCATTGCTTCTTGTCCTGTCTTCAGAGGTTAAGAAAAACAATTTTTCTCCCTCTTCCTTGTAACAACCTCTTATGTACTTGAAAACTGTTATCATGCCCCCCCTCAGTCTTCCCTTCTTCAGAGCAAACAAACCTATTTTTTTTCAATCTTTCCTCATAGGTTATGGTTTCTAGACCTTTGATCATTTAGATGTATAAAAAAAATCTCCTTTTTCATGACGGAATAAACACAGACTGGATGATTTGTCCTTGAGAGTATTTTGTCACTAAATAAAATCTTTAACTTGAGTTAAACGAAGGGGTAGATGGATGGATGGATGTAAATTGTTAACTCTTCTTGAGGGTAGAGGAGAATGGAACCATCCTCTCTTAATATACTATCTGGTGTGACACCTTTTATAAACGCTGGAAAAGCACTGAACACAATTTTTTAGTTTTAAACCTTCCCCCGCCCACTGTATTCTCCTTAAACTATTCATCCTTGAGTTGTTTGCTCCTGTTGTGTGTTTGAACGTGTGGAAAAATCTTACTTTTCCAGTCCACAAACAGTTATAAAACTGGAATGTTATTAAATATTCAAACCCAAACAAACACAGCTGGCACAAGCCCCATTGCTGTTATGTCCTTTCAGAGCATACCAAACTCTGGTGCAACCACACCCTGCTCCAGAACTGCCCATTTCTTCAGCAGAGCTCAAATGGAGCAAGAGGAGGGTCCTAAGAACCTGGGCTAAGGTTTAAATTGATGAAATGGAAGAGCAAGAGACCAATCAGTTCCCGCACCTACCCTGGCTGACCAATGAGTAGATAGAGTCTCCAGAGGAGGAGCGGCCATCTTTGCATTCCCCCAGTATGTGCTCCCCTCTCTCTTCTACTGTGATATCCCCCAGTGATATTCTATGGGTTTTGTTGTGCCTTCCACCTCCAGTGGATGAGGCACCAAGAGCCCAGCAGAACAGAATTTGGGTAGCACGTAAACCATTTCCACCCTATGACCCTAGATAGATGTACTCTTATTTTTCTTTTCAGTGAAGCACCATGTATATTGCTATATAAAATAAGATTTTTAACAGTAACAGTAGAATCATAGAATATCAGGGTTGGAAGGGACCTCAGGAGGTCATCTAGTCCAACCCCCTGCTCAAAGCAGGACCAATCCCCAACTAAATCATCCAGCAATATTTAGGTTGTAAGTCTACTTCTCATCATGAATGCAGATGTCCAAGATTAAGACTGGTGCATCTTTACCTATGAATACAGAAATCACATTATCTACAACAGAATCATTAACACGTCATAATTTGCCAACTCTTCTCACACCGTTACCATAGGTATCTCCTAATTCTAAGTACAGGGAGGAACTGTTAATTTCAGATGTCTCTGAGGTTTTCAGTGGTGCTCTGTAAAATGCTGAATTTTTAATGGTGAGCCATTTGGTGTGTCTTCTGTTGACTGGACTACGGCCTATTCCTGCACAATTAGCTACAGCTCTCATTCAGAGCAAATTTGTGCAGTGTTCCTCTTGCCTCTCCTGTTGTCATTAGCTTTAAGGTGTGTTGTCTGTTTTGTTAGATGGATCACAACTTCTTTCTTAAACTTTGATACTGCAGCGGCTGACTTTGTGTGTCTCTGATTTTTGCTGGTGGGGCCATAGAAGGTGTTGGTTCTTTATCAGGGCTGTTTGTTGTCTTCTGTGTCCTTTCCTTCCCACGAAGGAGTGATTTTCAACAGACGCAAGCATGCTAGCAGCATTATATAAGCTACACCACTGAAGCCTGCATTACCATACACCAGTGACTTGGTTCAGATTGACTGCACAACTAGTGACCTAATACAGTGCCACCTCATGACACAAGCAGGAGGGCAGACAGGAAATAGATCAGTGCCTCATCTACGGTAGGAACATCAAGTTTACCTGGTGACAACAGCAGTTTGAGAGCTGAATGTTAAAATCCCTGCTTGTATTGTGGTCTTAAGGAGAGGAAAGGGGCCCGCTATCTGCTGATTCTGTGCGAGGGTGACTGTGACCAGAGTCCCGTGGGAGCCAACTGAGGTCACTCAATTAGGGTGAACTGCAAAGAACAGGGCAGGCATTCCCCGAAGCTGGTGGACATTCCAATATGTAGATTTATCAAGCCACCATAAAACAGCTTCTTTATTACCTCACTGATTGCCCAAAACATAGTTCCCTTAAAGTAACACAGACACCCAAGTCAAATATGATGAGGATTACTGAAAATGTTATTCATCATATAAAAAAGTTCTACCAATCCCAAAGAATTGGACACATTACCTCCCAGGTTAATGAATATTCCATATCTTACCCAAGAACACGCTTACAGCCAATTCTTATTAACTAAACTAAATTTTATTTAAAAAGAAAAGAGAGAGAGAGTATGATTAAAAGATCAGTATACATACAGATATGATTACAGTCTTGAAATTCAGATTCATAGCAGAGATGGTGAGCTTTGTAGTTGCAAAGAGTTCTTTTAGAATTTAGTCCATAGGTTATAGTCCAATGTCCAATATCATATTCAGGGTGTTCCAGTTTAGGACTGAGATCTCAATCTTGCGACTCAAACTTCCCCTGATGAAGCTTAAGTAGATCTGAGATAAAAAGGATTGGGACCCAAGAGTCTTTTATACAGTTTTCTAGCAGCCACTTGACCATAGAGTCCTGGGTGAACAATAGGCTTTTGCTGTAACCTTCTGTTTCCTAAACCTCACGGGTAATTAACTGCATGGATTAACATAAGATAATTTATCCATTAAGCAGTTTATCACAAACTTTAAAGAGACATATAGACAATGACATCATTGCATCCAAGATTCATCTAAATGTTAATATCCCCTTTTGATCTCTGAATCAATAGCTATAGTGACAGGAGCTGTCTGTTTACCTGGCCAGCATCTATAAATAAACACATACAATTAGCATCACCTCTAATTCTCTAACAATACAAGTTTGCATTTCAAAGTTCTAGCCTATTTAGCATCCAATGGCCCTAATTACTATTCACATACTTTCTAACATGTCTTTAAAGGTTGGCTTTGGGTTAGTTAGCCTGCAAGCTGTTTAAGCCTTTCTGGTCATGTGTTATACTTTGTATAAGATTTGTTGCAATTATATAACAGTGGTAGCAATAATGATTGTCATGGTTATATTTTAATTAGACAACATCACATTTAGGAATGGTGCATAT
The DNA here is from genome assembly GCF_965140235.1 of Caretta caretta. Taxonomy (NCBI): domain Eukaryota; kingdom Metazoa; phylum Chordata; order Testudines; family Cheloniidae; genus Caretta; species Caretta caretta. Next base: position 16,138,117 of record NC_134209.1, read on the forward strand.
AAAATGGAGTAGTGCAGTGCAGTGGAAGAGAAAGTGTAGGACATCCATCTCTTCCGAGATTCTACACAAGACTTCTGGGTGAAAAGTCTATATCTGCTCTGCAGGCATGGGTGGCGGGTGAACAAGCTGTTGGGGGCAGCTAGCCCCTTGCTCCTCCCCCTCTGCCTCCACCCCCCCCCGCCAGAGCCCAGAGTACCCCCCTCCCGGGCCCCCACCGGAGCGCTGGGTGAGTGGCGTGTTCCCAGCACCCCCAATACCGGGCAGGCAGCGTGGCATGGCCATAGCCCTAGCGCCCCCAGCTCCAGGCCTTGTCAGCACTGGCACCAGGCTTTCTTCCCCAGCCACTGTGCTCCAGAAGAGCGGGAAGGGAACTAGAAGTAGGCAAGAAAGTCCTGGGGGCAGAGCATGGGCAGGGCCATGTCAGGCTGTTTGGGGAGGCACAGCCTCCAATACCCACCGCCTATGTCTTCAAGGGCCTGATCCAAAGAAGACTGAGTTGATGGGAGTCTTTCCATTGACTTCAATGGATTTTGGCTCAGGCCGTAAATTCTTCTTGGGATAGGCTGTAAGGTTATGGCACCAAAGCCTTTCAGTAGTGTACACATGTGCTGAATAGGGTTGTTCCAGCACTGAGGGAATCAGGTCTGCTAAAAAGGATGAAACTCATTGAAAGCACTATAGTGCCTGATAAACAGAATAGATCTATGTTACAGGATATGGGCTTTTCGGTAGCACATTAATATTAGTAACATGTTAATATTTTAACAGCCATGAATATTTACATTTGTATTTTAAAATAGCGGTGTATTTAAATCCTTCCCGTTGTTTTATTGTTAATGAGGAAGGCCATCTTGATGATGATGATTTTATAAGTGCTGATGGCGTGCTTGGTTCTGTACAAGACCTAGACCCAAATCCTGTGAACACATAGGGACCTGTGTGACTTTACTCACCTGAGCAGTCCACTCACGTCCAGTGGAAATACTCCCCTAGATAAAGTTGTGCAGGTTCATTTGATTTTTCAAGATTTGGGCCATGGATATCAAGACAGACCCTATGCTGAATAGTTTATTCTATCTAGAAATCTGTTTCAACCCTATTTCAATTAATAAAACTCTTATTTTATGCTGTGTGCGTGATCCAAAGGCAATGGAAAGATCTCTGATTGAGTTCAATGGACTTTGGATCAGGCCCTGATTGCTTTTAAGACTGTAGTACACCTAAGTCATGTGCCTGTATTTTATCTGGTGTATATCAGAGGAAAAGATGTTTTACATATTTATATATATATATATAACATTCACAAAATATAGCAATAACTGAAGTAAATTAATAATACTTCCTTTCATTTGGAAGAGGTATAGAAAAGTACCTGGCCAATACAGTACCATTAATCTATTCTCTTTTCTCCTTTCTCTCTTTACTTCTCTCTCTACAATAGAAGTGGAACAAAAAGGTAATTAAATACCTTTCAAATTATATATACTACTTATTTATAGGCTAAGTTATTTAACAGTTTAACGTTTAGTTGAAATACTTTTGTCATTAATTCTCACTTTTTTTTTGTTAAAGTTTATTTAGTTTCTCTGCTGCTCAACTTCACAAGATAATATATATTTTTTGCTGAAAAGATTTACTGGTATAGTTTTCTTTCTCAATCTTCTACTCTAAAAGCATGATTATTTTTTTAAAAGACCCTGTAGACACAGTGCCCCGTACATTAGATACTGTAAAACAGTGTCACAGCTTCATTGGCTCCACGGAGCTCTATCAGTTTCTACTAGCTGAGGATGTGGCCCAAAATTTTGTGTATCGTTTGAATTTGTGATTTTTCCCATATTCTCTCTTTTTTCAGGGGGCTTAATCAACTTCTGCACTGTTGAAAATAATTGGTTGACTTCTAAGCAAGAAGTGATAATTCAACTGCCCCGTATACCAGCCCCATGCTAATAGAAATGTCTAATGGGGCACTTGTGCCTGGCCAGTTGTTATGTTTCAGGTCATCTTCATACCGCAATAACACACACAAGAACATTGACTCAATTGTAATTTGTGATGAGCCCCCTCCAACTCACATTGAAGTCAATGGCAAAACTCCCATTGACCTGACTGAGAGTTCGGTCTGCCTCTTGGTATTGTGTCCAGAACTCATGTAGCTTTAAGTCATTCTTCCATGTCAGTCTGCATCAGCACAAGGGTCCACCCCTGAATCAGTTGCAGGATTAGGACCTTGGTGTGCACTTGAAATTTACTTTGTCGCCATTTTACTTGTTTTTTATATTGTAATATCCCGTAGCACTCCCAGTGTGCCAATACACATATATTTGCAGTATATTCTTCCCTTAATACAAATGCATAACTCCAGTGAATAAGAGTTAATCTGGGCATCAAAGGGAGAATATAAACTAGACTGCACTGTATTTCGCTGTCACATACTGCAATCATTTCACTGCTTGCCAGGTTGTGCTCTGGCCCACGCTGCGTGTACTGCACTGTAGCACATAGTTCTCCTTCAGCTTATCAGTCAAAGATCAGATTTAAGTGTTACTTTAATTCTTACATCGGCAAGGCACATGTGCGGTGCCTTCTCCTAACCTCTGTCCGTGCAACATATCACCCTAAAACCAAACCGAACCAGCTGATCCCTGTCCCATTTCCATTCCCATTCTGAAGTCTGAGCAGCAAAGCACAGCTAGCCAAACCGTTCCTGTATGCTCCTCTCATGTAACCGTAGAAGGTATATGTTTTAAATTTGAATACTACTGTGTTTAACAGGACATTTTTAACTGATTAAAATCTAGATCTTGGGTTCCTCTCCAGTGAACTTTATTCTTTTCCTTCCTTTCTTCCTTCCTTCCTCGCTTCTTGTCTTTTCTTTCTCCTCTCAGTATTCATCCATTGTTCATTTTTAATTGTGTGGACTGCATGTTTTGTGTGTTCTGTAGCAGCTTCAAAAATCTTATTGCTAGTTATGACCCATACTAGGGTATTTTTGTCTTCCTGTTTGCTTTCAGTGTTCCTTTGAGTTGCTGAGGGATTTGCCTCTGCTTTGCCATGGTACCTTTTAAATATTCAATTCCACCTGGGCTGTAAGGATGGGCGCTTTTTTTTAATTTCCATTTCTAGGGCAATCTTCAGCAGACTGTTCAAACTAAATATGTGGAACAATTCCCCAGAAATTTACCCCTTCACTAAGCAGGTATAGATATAGTGTTGAATATAATCTGAAAATACAAACCCATAAACCCTTTGGGAATACATGTTCATTTCAGAGTTTAGAAAGGCGAATAGTCCAAGTAAGTACACCAGTAAAAATAGATTCCAAAGGCAGTAAGAAAATGAACTGATGTTAATTGAAAAGGCAGCAAAAATCAATATGGTCCTGTTCTAGGCCACACACTGCCCGTGGTGAAGGTAATCTGCAAATAGACTACATTTGTTGTGGGCTGATCGTACTCTGCTGCAGAGCTATAAACTATTAGAAGTTAATACCAAACCATCAGAGCTCTTTTTAACTTTCTTTTTTTGTGTTTAACTCTCTTCCCCTCCAACAGTTTTTCTTTGTCCTGGCCTACTAAAAGGTGTATACCAGAGTGAACATTTATTTGAGTCAGACCATCAGTCTGGGGCTTGGTGCAAGGACCCTCTACAGGCTTCTGACAAGATTTATTACATGCCCTGGACCCCGTACAGAACGGACACCCTGACGGAGTATTCTTCCAAGGATGATTTCATAGCTGGGAGACCAACGACTACCTATAAACTCCCTCACCGGGTAGATGGCACTGGATTTGTAGTGTACGATGGGGCTTTGTTCTTCAACAAGGAGCGAACCAGGAATATAGTCAAGTTTGACTTGAGGACAAGAATAAAAAGTGGGGAGGCTATCATAGCAAATGCCAATTACCATGACACCTCTCCTTACAGGTGGGGAGGCAAGTCTGACATAGACCTGGCGGTTGATGAGAACGGGCTATGGGTAATCTATGCAACCGAACAAAACAATGGCAAAATTGTCATTAGCCAGTTAAACCCTTACACCTTAAGGATCGAAGGGACGTGGGATACAGCCTATGACAAAAGGTCAGCTTCCAACGCTTTCATGATCTGTGGGATTTTATATGTGGTTAAGTCTGTGTATGAAGATGACGACAATGAAGCCACAGGAAATAAGATAGACTATATTTACAATACTGACCAAAGCAAGGATAGTCTGGTGGATGTTGCCTTTCCAAACTCTTACCAGTACATCGCTGCTGTGGATTATAACCCCAGGGACAACCTCCTTTATGTATGGAACAACTATCATGTGGTGAAATATTCTTTGGATTTTGGACCACTGGACAGCAGATCAGGTAAGGTTCTGTGCTAAGTTTTGCTTTTGGCTTCCATTATCTATAACCTGAAGCTGGTTTGTTTTTTCTGTGAAGTTAAAGTATATTTCTCTTTGATTGCATGTGTGTGTGCATGACTTAAGGCCTAATTCTCCTCACCCTTAATGCTTAGCTGCTTCAAAGAGACATTTTACTGTTTACAGAACATTTTCTATATAGCTTACTTTGAAAATAAATGGAAATGGGAATAAATTGTCAGTGATAAGCCTGAGCCAATCTCCAGATGTCTAAGTTCCTGTTCAGATCATCAGAATCACCAGTGGAGATGCCTGTTCCATTGCATTTATTCTATCCATGAATCCCCTTTGCTTTTATGACCATGCCAGAACATTACTTTTGTGAAACATAGCTCAGATGTTGCTCTTATTGTAAATACCATGGGGCAGACCCTCAGCTGGTTTAAATCAGCGTGGCTGCAATGAAGTCAATGAAATGTTAAAGAATGTCATGAGCTGAGAATCTGTCCCCAGAGATGTGCAAACATACAAACATAAAAACAAACAAACAGTTGTTTGAGTCTTTGCTTTCTTTGAGATAAGCAATTCTTTTTACCTTCTCTTAAAACAATCTAGAGGAATAAGTCATTTAATTGCATCAATTTGTTTTCCCCCCCAATTAATACTTTTTTGTGGACTTTAATTGATAGGTACATCTCCAAATGTAGCTTGTATACACACTGGAGAGCATTGCCATAAAAATATTTTGTACATGCGATTGCTGAAGTGAAACAATAGGCCTTTACTCCTTACAGGGGATCAGTGGCAAAGGATCATGGGAATGTGTCAGCTTGCCCTCTGTAGTGGTTTAACGAAGTAGACAAGGGGGCACATTGAAATCTTAGATCTGTAACAAAGTCAAATTAAATTCAATTGAGCTGGAGACAGCCGGTTCAGTGCTTTTTACAGAGTGAAACCGAATATTGATTTTTCTCAAAAACTGCTAATTAATTGCTGCTTTTTAAGGACTTACCTCCGTTTGTTATTTTATTGGGAGTTGGGTTCAATTACTGTAAAGGAATCTTTTGAAGAAAGGTCTGCTTAGGGTCCACAAAACCTATGAAGCTGATTGTTAACGCATATCTCCAGGAGGTTATATCGGATAGAAGGAAATGGTCTATCCCTCCTGCTCTTCAGTCTCTAAAGGGGCCATTCGCTTCATGGGTGCCTGTCGGTGGATTGGTCCCTTCTTACAAAGATTTTCTGCTAGTCTGTTTCCTTGCCTGTTGGGTGGAAGTAACATTGAAAACGACTCTGCACTTCCATCAGTATTCTCCATAACAAATGCTCCAAGAACGTCAACTAAAATAATAGTGTGCATGTTCTGGTGTACTGCTTGCAACATCATGCTCCAGAATTGAGCTGAGGACAAAATTGTGAGTGGTGTACATGAAATGAAGACCCTTCCCTGTACCTTTTATGATCCTAACGTTAACCCGAGCTATTTATTCTGATCACCACCATCTGGTGACCCAGCTGGCATAAATCATCTAAAAAAACCCACCCTTGTCTCCTGCTGTACTGCTGGAGTAAAACAAGGATGGTGTTTGGACAGTTACGCCCACGGGGGGGGCTGCTTATTCTCCACAGCAGCAAAGCTGCCCCTGCCTCCTCACCGGGGAGTAGTCCTTCAGAGCTGTAATTGCCCCTACTCATTACGTGGGGTCCTTCGCTCTGCTCTGTACCCCTGTAAGAGACAGCTACCGTCTGGTCTGCTGACATTTGAGGCTGTTGGTGTAAGTAAATGCTACTCAGCGTGACTGAGACCTGCAGAATTGATCCCTTAAGCCCTAGTCCTTCCCATAACAAAACGCTGGGATTAGAAATAATTAATGTTACTTGTCAGGATTCAAGGCCATGCGTCAAGTTCCACTCTGTTACCGCAGTGGGAATCCAGAGTAATCTCACTGGCTTCAGCAGCGTTATTCTGGATTTACACCAGTGTCACTGGGAGCAGAATGATTTGACCAGAGCAAGCTGTCCATGAACATATGTTCACCCTCTAGAGAAGAATTTTCTGTTGGATTTTAGGTGTAATTCATGCTGGGACATACATATGCAGGGTTCAGGGTATAGTCCAATGCAGTCCTTTTTGACACAGATGGACTTCTGCCACTAGTGAGAGTTGGGGGAGGGAACGTAGTTTCTCCTGTATGCTCTTGCAGTAAGGAGTGTAGGGCTCTTGGTGTCGTATTATTGCAGAAAGTTAGTTACATGTGACACTGTGCGGGACACGGTGTCAATTTTGAACCGCTACAGTCAAACCAATGAACTTTTTAATCCATTTCTCAAGACATGTACAGTTTCTGTTTTCTGGGCAGGTAAAACAATATAACATATATTTTGCTTACCTCTAATTTGGCAGAGCTGAAAACAGGTTGGTTTAGGCTATGCCTTCACTGCAGTTAACTTGAGATATCTACACTTCAGTTAGCCTAGCTTGAGTCACAGCAGCCAGGCTGCAAAATAACTCTCTTTGAGCTGCACTGAATGATGGGAGCAGTTGCTGATTTGTGCTAACTCAAGCTGTTGCTAGATCCCTGCTGGGCCAGCAGGCTTGAACTTAAAGTGCTATCACACTCCAGCTAAAGATTCTTGCCTGTGTGTGGGAGTTGGGTTCGGGGCAGCACTTGAGTTAACTCTTCAATGAAGACAAGCCCTTAAGCTCACCCTGGATACAATGGTGGTGACATTTGTTGGCAGGGGAAACCTTTTGAGGAAGTGTCAGTTGTTGTGGGTTCACTCTTAGTTGCGAGGGCATTAGCTCTCTGGGTGTTAAAATGCTTTGCTTTCTCAAGCTCTTACTAGACTCATCCACTGCTCCTAGCACTTCAAGAAACAGAGGTGGATGGAAATGCCCACAGTTGGTTGGAGATTGCTTCCTTTGCTCATGGCAGTGGTCCACACCTTTCTCAGTCAACAGCCAAGCTTCTGTGAAGTGTTCTAGCCAGGCTAACTCGGAAGGCCCTTAAGCAGCTTGAATTATTATTGAATGGGGCTGCCTTGCCTTTTAGGTAGGACAGAGGCCACCAAGAGCATGTTACAACTGTACTGCCTAATCCAAACTGATTGCAGATCCTTTTTCTGATGTTGATTACTATCTGCAAACTCTAAATGGTCTAGCACCAAATTACCTTAGAGACCACTCATGAGCCCAGATGTGACACCTGAAACCTGCCCTCCTTAGAGTGAAACCTCCCGGAGCAAGATTGGCTGGTATGTAGAATTATCTCCTGCTGGAAATCTGTCAGAGTCTAAGCATATCTATTTTTAGAACATGATGCAAGATTCACATTTTCATTCAGCCTTTTTTTAGTAACTGTGAGTGTTGGAATTTCCTTGGCAGTCAGTTTCCTAGCTGGAAACCCTCCACTCTGATTCTGGTCTGTTCAGGACAGCTGATTAGCTTGCTTTAGTGGGCTTAGAAATATATGCTTCCTGTTTTGGAGGAAATGATTTATTCTCTTGATCTAAGTTATGTCCAGGAGCCCATCCATTACAGTGCTGTGTACCTGACAAACATGTGAAATTAATAAATAGTTTTGCCCATCTGGCAAGAGGTAGCATTCATATAATGCCTACATGTGTGTTGTAGACTTCTATATATTCTATATTAGCACTGTGTTTTACCAGGTATGCAATGAAATGTGGTACTAAACTATTGTATCTACCTTTGACATTTAAAAAATCACAGAATGCATGTTAAACTTTTATACCCTAGGTTTGTGTTTAATATTGGAATATGCTCTCTTGACATATGATGGCAACCATTTAATTCAGTAAATTATTCTGCTTCTTCTTTATCCTCTTTTTTTTAAGCAGTTTTACAATGTAGATAAGGTGAACCCTCTGTCCTTAAAATATGCTAATTAAGTGCATTTGCGTCTCAGTTAAAAGATGTGGCAGTATAGTGATGAATAAGAACTTTAAACACATATGACACCTCGTTAAAATGTAATTTTCACATCATACATCTGAGCCCTTTACTTTGACAGCTGAGTAATGTGAATGGTGGGCAGAGAATCCTGAACATTTTCAAAGCAGTCACGTGCTAATAGGTGCAGGAAAGCGGCTTCCTGCATTGTTCAGCTTGAAACATCCTTGCCAGGGAAATACATCAAGAGAGCTGTAGAATTTTAAATCACGCTTGCGTACAGGATATGAATTGCTACAGTTTCAAGATCCCAATGTGATAAGACACATTTCCTGTCTCTGAAATTTAATCCACACTGCATTTCAAAATCCGTACTGAACCTTGGTGCTGTACATCTCCTTATGCTGGATGGGGGCAATATTTCAGTGGCTGCTAGTTGTTAATTGCAGATGATTCTGTGTTTTTATTTTCCAGTTGCTTTCCTCTGAGCATCCCTAGCTCTCCTCTCCAGCTCTTCTTCACTGCTCGTGGCAGTGGCTGCTGGCTTACATACATTATTGCTGGAATCATAAAAGAAAGCCCAGCTATTGCTTACAGTAGCAGTCACATGGATGTTTATGATGAGCTAAATTGTTTGCTTATAGTCTTTAATACCTCCCTTTTTGTGACTGTGTCCCAGTAATTGAAGATGGTTACCCTTTAAATAAATCTTGTTCCTTTCTGCTGTGTAGCCAGAAAGGTATGTCAATCCTGGCAAGGTCAAGAATTCAGTTCAACTGATTCACTGTGTTTGGAATGACACTGGTACCTCAGTGGTAATTTGTTGGTCTAGCTACTTATTTAAAAGGACCAAGCTAAGGAGATAACGCCCAAAGACCAGTTAATAAATTTGTTGGATGTTATGGCGTATCTGTCTTTTTCTCGTCTTCTTTTACTCATTAAAAATGGTGCTTGTTAAAAATGATAAGGTAGTACTATGAGCAGCTCTTCTTATAATGACAAGGAGTCCGGTGGCACCTTAAAGATTAACAGATTTATTTGGGCAGAAGCTTACTTGGGTAAAAAAGCACTTCTTCAGATGCATGGCGTGAAAATTACAGATGCAGGCATTATATACAGACACATGAAGAGAAGGGAGTTACCTCACAAGTGGAGAACCAGTGTTGACAGGGCCACTTCGGTCGGTGTGGATGTAGTCCACTCCCAATAACTGATGAGGAGGTGTCAATTCCAGGAGAGGCAAAGCTGCTTTTGTAGTGAGCCAGACACTCCCAGTCCCTATTCAAGCCCAAATTAATGGTGTTAAATTTGCAAATGAATTTTAATTCTGCAGTTTCTCTTTGAATTTTTTTTGTTCAAGTATAGCTACTTTCAAATCTGTTATAGAATATCCAGGAAGATCTTATAATGGTCATCCTGCCATTCAGCAACCGAAGCTGGAATGGGAACTTTCTTCTGTTCTGTCTTCTCATGTGAACGCTCACATTCCTGAAGGGTGAGATCCCCAATATTCCAAATGCTCCTTTTGTGGAGCTGCTCAGACGTTTTACTAGAACTTGGCTCACGCAAAGTGAGCGTCTTCTCGGCCTGTCCAGGAAAAACAGATATGTGGCTTCTTGCTCCCCAGAAATAAAAACATCCTTCTATAAATGGGGCTGCGGAATGGGAAATAGCTTTGCCAAGAGGAGATTATGTTACACTAATAAAATAATGCCAATAGGATCTTATAAGAGGGATAAGGCAAAATGCCGCATTTATTATAAATACAACAGAAAATTAGCAAATGCAATCACTATCACTATTCATTCATACAAACATTCACACAGGTTCTGCAAAGTTGTTATAGTTACCAGCCTAAAGGTTGCTCGTGTCAAGTCACTGGCCAGGTGGCCTGGACACGAGGGTGGAGCCAAGTTGTTGTCAGATGCGCAGCCGATGCTCCTGGAGGGTGGTCGCAGAACCAGACTCAAAGAACCCAGTCCCTTGGTTCTGTCTTTATAGGTGTTTGGCCCAATACAAGTCTATGGAGGTTGCTTCATCATGCTGACGTTGCATTCAAGATGATCATTAATCAGTTTAATCAGCAGATGGTACATTCATGACGGCTGGGTGTTACCTTCAGTTCTTCTGTCCTTCCTTGATGCGCTCAGGTGGATTCTGCTTTGCCCGCCACGGATCATCCGGTTATCTCCACTCTGCATTCTCTTCGGTCCATCGATACTGGAGTTATAATTCTTAGGTGTAGGCTGGCACAATCAACTAACCAATCAATTACCTGTTTCAAACACTCACTCCCATACACTCATCATTCTTCCATTTCAAATGCAATTCATGACTTTCAGGGTGTAACCAATTTAATCCAATTCCCTTTCCCTCTCTCATTATACAAAAATCTACATAGACATGATAAAGCACCCAAGGGGTGAGAGTATCAGAGTGTTGCTTCAAAGAGCAGCATTGTTTTCTCGAAGTTCTTATCATGCCTTGGTACAGACTCTGTCTTGTAACGGCCATTCTTATCACTTTCTAACACAAACTTTAACTCAGTCCCCGTAACAGGCTGAGATAATTAGCGCTTTGGCCTTGCAATTCTTACAGAGGTAAGCTCAAAATGGGAATATGGTTTGTTAAGGGACAGAATGAGATAGAAAGAAAGGAAGAAAAAATCCTTATAACATATATATCTATATCATAGAATCATAGAATATCAGGGTTGGAAGGGACCTCAGGAGGTCATCTAGTCCAACCCCCTGCTCAAAGCAGGACCAATCCCCAACTAAATCATTATAGTACATTCATACAGCCCATACTTCTTTAACTTGCTGGCAAGAATACTCTGGGAGACAGTGTCAAAACCTTTGCTAAAGTCAAGGAACAGCACGTCCACTGATTTCCCCTCATCCACAGAGCCAGTTATATCGTCATAGAAGGCAATTGGATTAGTCAGGCATGACTTGCTCTTGCTGAATCCATGCTGACCATTCCTGGTCACTTTCTTCTCCTCTGAGTGCTTCAGAATTGATTCCTTGAGGACCTGCTCCATGATTTTTCCAGGGACAGAGGTGAGGCTGACTGGCCTGTAGTTCCCAGGATCCTCCTCCTTCCCTTTTTTAAAGATGGGCACTACATTGGCCTTTTTCCAGTTGTCCGGGACTTCCCCCGTTCGCCATGATTTTTCAAAGATAATGGCCAATGGCTCTGCAATCACATCCGCCAACTCCTTTAGCACTCTCAGATGCAGTGCATCCGGCCCCATGGACTTGTGCTCGTCCAGCTTTTCTAAATAGTCCCAAACCACTTCTTTCTCCACAGAGGGCTGGTCACCTCCTCCCCATGCTGTGCTGCCCAGTGCAGTAGTCTGGGAGCTGACCTTGTTCGCGAAGAGAGGGGCAAAAAAAGCATAGAGTACGTTAGCTTTTTCCACATCCTCTGTCACTAGGTTGCCTCCCTCATTCAGTAAGGGGCCCACACTTTCCTTGACTTTCTTCTTGTTGCTAACATACCTGAAGAAACCCTGCTTGTTACACTTAACATCTCTTGCTAACTGCAACTCCAGGTGTGATTTGGCCTTCCTGATTTCACTCCTGCAAGCCGGAGCAATATTTTTATACTCCTCCCTGGTCATTTGTCCAATCTTCCACTTCTTGTAAGCTTCTTTTTTGTGTTTAAGATCAGCAAGGATTTCACTGTTAAGCCAAGCTGGTCGCCTGCCATATTTGCTATTCTTTCTACACATCGGGATAGTTTTTCCCTGTAACCTCAATAAGGATTCTTTAAAATACAGCCAGCTCTCCTGGACTCCTTTCCCCCTCATGTTATTCTTCCAGGGGATCCTGCCCATCAGTTCCCTGAGGGAGTCAAAGTCTGCTTTTCTGAAGTCCAGGGTCCGTATTCTGCTGCTCTCCTTTCCTCCCTGTGTCAGGATCCTGAACTCGACCATCTCATGGTCACTGCCTCCCAGGTTCCCATCCACTTTAGCTTCCCCTACTAATTCTTCCCAGTTTGTGAGCAGCAGGTCAAGAAGAGCTCTGCCCCTAGTTGGTTCCTCCAGCACTAGCACCAGGAAATTGTCCCCTACCCTTTCCAAAAACTTCCTGGATTGTCTGTGCACCGCTGTATTGCTCTACCAGCAGATATCAGGGTGATTGAAGTCTCCCATAAGAACCAGGGCCTGCGATCTAGTAACTTCTGCGAGTTGCCGGAAGAAAGCCTCGTCCACCTCATCCCCCTGGTCTGGTGGTATATAGTAGACTCCCACCACGACCTCACCCTTGTTGCTCACACTTCTAAACTTAATCCAGAGACTCTCAGGTTTTTCTGCAGTTTCATACTTGAGCTCTGAGCAGTCATACTGCTCCCTTACATACAATGCAACTCCCTCACCTTTTCTGCCCTGCCTGTCCTTCCTGAACAGTTTATATCCATCCATGACAGTACTGCAGTCATGTGAGTTATTCCACCAGGTCTCTGTTATTCCAATCACATCATAATTCCTTGACTGTGCCAGGTCTTTCAGTTCTCCTTGCTTGTTTCCCAGGCTTCTTGCATTTGTGTATAGGCACTTGAGATAACTCGCTGATTGTCCCTCTTTCTCAGTATGAGGCAGGAGCCCTCCCCTCTCGCGCGCTCCTGCTCGTGCTTCCTCCCGGTATCCCGCTTCGTCAATTACCTCAGGGCTTTGGTCTCCTTCCCCCGTTGAACCTAGTTTAAAGCTGTCCTCATGAGGTTAGCCAGCCTGCTTGAGAAAATGCTCTTCCCTCTCTTCGTTCAGTGGAGCCCATCTCTGCTGAGCACTCCTCCTTCTTGGAACACCATCCCATGGTCAAAGAATCCAAAGCTTTCTCTCCGACACCACCTGCGTAGCCATTGGTTGACTTCCACGATTCGACGGTCTCTACCTAGGCCTTTTCCTTCAACGGGGAGGATGGACAAGAACACCACTTGCACCTCAAGCTCCTTTATCCTTCTTCCCAGAGCCACATACTCTGCAGTGATCCACTCAAGGTCATTCTTGGCAGTATCATTGGTGCCCACGTGGAGAAGCAGGAGGGGTGGCGATCCGAGGGCTTGATGAGTCTCGGCAGTCTCTCCATCACATCGTGAATCCTAGCTCCTGGCAAGCAGCAGACTTCTTGGTTTTCCCGGTCAGGGCGGCAGATAGATGACTCAGTCCCCCTTCGGAGAGAGTCCCCAAACACCACCACCCGCCTCCTTCTCTTGGGAGCGGTGGTCGTGGAACCCGCAACCCTAGGACAGTGCATCTCATGCCTTCCAATCGGCGGAGTCTCCTTCTGATCCCTTCCCTCAGAAGTATCATCTAGTCCACTCTCCGCATTAGTACCTGTGGAGAGAACATGAAAACAGTTACTTACCTGTGTCTGCGTTGCTGGTACATGGACGCTCCCCTGTCTTCTTCTGGAGGTCACATGCTGCCAAATTTCTTCACCGTCCTCCTGTCCCCGCAGTGCAGCCTGCTCTGAATCTTCAGAACGTTGTGTCCGTAGAAGCATATCCTGACATCCGTCCAGGAAATCTTCAGTTTCTCTTATGCAACGCAGGGCCGATACCTGTAGCTCCAGACCTTGAACCTTCTCTTCCAATTTGGAGACCAGCTTGCACTTCCATAGATTCGTAGATACTAAGGTCAGAAGGATCCATTATGAGCATCTAGTCTGACCTCCTGCAGAATGCAGGCCACAGAATGTCACCCACCCACTCCTGCGAAAAACCTCTCACCTATGTCTGAGCTATTGAAGTCCTCAAATCGTGGTTTAAAGACTTCAAGGAACAGAGAATCCTCCAGCAAGTGACCCGTGCCCCAGACAAAGTCGCTTCTGTCCTGTGGAAGAAAGACAAACATGGCACATCCAGTGACGGTCACAACAGCTGAACACTCCCAATCCATATTACTTTCCTTCTATGAGTTTCGTCAGGAGTTGTAGTAACTACTCAGAGAAGCCGGCAAGATGTAAGCCTCAGTGGGCTCTCCCCAGGCGAACTCCCAGGCAAACTCCCTCTGTTAGCCTCTCTGCTGTATATCAAACTAAGGCCTACCGCTGCTTCTTATTTATAAATGCAGGGGTGATCCAACAATAGAGGGTTCATAGTGTTCCCTCAATCACTACTCTTCTCACTGTGCTCGTATTCACATCGTCCTGAAGAAAATGTCACAGCAGCCCTGCCAGTGAGAGAGCCGGACACATATTTTGCTGCTTCGAAGACCCAGCTGTATCTCTCTAGGGTTTAAATAACACCATTGTAAAGAAATGTAAATTCACCATCTAAAAACAGGAAATAGTTAAATGTGTTTTCCTTTCACTGGTTACTTATGATCATTTGTGTATATCTACATGCTACACCTCAGCAGTATGGTATCTTTTAGTGAGGGCTGAGGTTTGATGATCATTTATTTCCCCCCAGAATAACTTTTTCATACCTGCTCCCAACAGGGTGGATTTGATTTAAATCATGGTTTAAATCACTAGTCAGAAAGACTCAATTTAATCATGGATTTCTACATAAAAGTGCATTCTTGTTGGTTGTTGTAACCTTAATACATATTTTTCACAACTCCGAGATAGATGTATTTCATTTTTAGAAGGTACACACCATACATTTTTAAAGTGATTTATTTTGAAAACTTTTCAGATTAGTTTTACAGCTATATCAGAAATTGAATGATTGTTTGGTTATTTCATTTACCAAAGGTAATTGAAGCAGATATTTATGAAGTCTTTGGGAGGTGAACTATCTCCAATTCAACAGGTTAATCATTAAAATTTGGAGGATTTTCTTGCCATGCTGTATTAGGAGGAGAACATCACCAGAGAGACACTCAAATTGTTTTATTTAACTAAAACAACGTTACGTATTCTGGATTTTTTCTTCAACGGCAAACATAGAATATTTTAACAAAATAAGCGTATTAATTTTTGAATTGAGTTAAAAGAAAAGGGGTACTTGTGGCACCTTAGAGACTAACCAATTTATTTCAGCATAAGCTTTTGTGAGCTACAGCTCACTTCATCGGATGCATAAAAGTGGAAAATGCAGTGAGGATGTTTTCAAACACACAGACCATGAAAAAATGGGTGTTTATCACTTCAAAAGGTTTTCTCTCCCCCCACCCCAGTCCCCCGCTGGCAATAGCCCACCCAACGTGATCACTCTCCTCACAACGTGCATGACAATCAAGGTGGGCCATTTCCAGCACAAATCCAGGGTTTAACAAGAACGTCTGAGGAACGGGGGGGGGGGGGGTAGGAAAAAACAAGGGGAAATAGGTTACCTTGCATAATGACTTAGCCACTCCCAGTCTCTATTCAAGCCTGTGCTGGAAATCCCCCTCTCCCCCCCCCCCCCCCGACCACCACACACACTGCAAGGAGAGCGACCACCCCTGATAAGCCACTACCAGCAGGAGAGTGGGGTGGGGAGAGCGAAAACCCGGACCTGCGCTGGAAATGGCCCACCTCCACCCCACTCTCCTGCTGGTGGTGGCTTATCTGGAGTGATCGCTCTCCTTACAATGTGTGTGGTGGTTGGGGTGGGCCATTTCCAGCACAGGTCCGGGTTTTCTCTTCCCTCACCCCACTTTCCTGCTGGTAGTGGCTTATCTGGCGTGGTCGCTCTCCTTGCAGTGTGTGTGTGTGGGGGGGGGGCATTTCCAGCACAGGCTTGAATAGAGACTGGGAGTGGCTAAGTCATTATGCAAGGTAACCTATTTCCCCTTGTTTCCCCCCCCCCCCCCCCCGTTCCTCAGACGTTCTTGTTAAACCCTGGATTTGTGCTGGAAATGGCCCACCTTGATTGTCATGCACGTTGTGAGGAGAGTGATCACTTTGGATGGGCTGTTGCCAGCGGGGGAGTGGGGTGGGGGGAGAGTGGGCCTGGATTTGTGCTGGGGATGGCCCACCTTGATTGTCGTGCACATTGTGAGGAGAGTGATCACGTTGGGTGGGCTATTGGCAGCGGGGGACTGGGGTGGGGGGAGAGAACACCTTTTGAAGTGATAAACACCCATTTTTTCATGGTCTGTGTGTATAAAAAACATCCTCACTGCATTTTCCACTTTTATGCATCCGATGAAGTGAGCTGTAGGTCACAAAAGCTTATGCTCAAATAAATTGGTTAGTCTCTAAGATGCCACAAGTACTCCTTTTCTTTTTGCGAATACAGACTAACACGGCTGTTACTCTGAAACTTGAATTGAGTTAAACATTCAAATTTTTTTTTAATCAGGTTTGTTTTTGTTAAAATTGTTTTTAACCAAAATAGTTAAACGAAATATTTTTTAAAAAACCCCAAAATTAAATTGACTATGTCAGGCAGGTCAACATGAGAAACTTACAATATTGGCTTCTGCAGCTAACTCAGTCGTCTTCACCTTCATTTTCCTGTTTGCTCATAATCTGGAAAAGACAAACAAGCTTTCCTGCTTGTTCAGATCTCAAACGATTTCTCAATTTGGAATGAATTAGTCCAAAGAAAGAAAATATTCTTTCTACACTGGCAGAAGAAGCTACTGCTGTTAAAAGTGAGATTATCACTTCAACAATCTCTGAATCCAAGTGCTTCAGTGACTTCCACCAGTTCACTGGTGTGACTTTCTTTAAAACATCATCAGCCAACATATTTCTTGAAGGGTTCACCCTGAGCTCTGAAGTTTATTATAGTTGGGATTATGGAGGGATGATTGCTGAATGTCCATGTCCTAGCCAGCTCCTCTTCTTCAGCCGTTAAGGTTTGACCCTGGTACTGAGTATTGAGAACATTTGCAAGAAAATGAGCTGGAGATAGTGCTTGTCCCATTCATTTTTTTAATGCTTGTAATTTAACGCTGTCATTGCATAGTTCTCTTTTTAAGATCTCACTCAGTTCCTTCCAAATTTCAACAGCGTCAGCAATAAAACAGCTATTTCCCTGCATTATGTTCAAGGCTACGGAAATAGGCTTCAGGGTACTCAGCACGTGTTCAACCTTTCTCTTAAGCCCAATGCTGAGAACTTTGGCTGTGACAGAGCCATCTATTTTTTTACGATTTTGTTCACAAACTGTCATCCGATTAGGCCAGTTCTTGATACAGTGCTTAGAACAGTCCACTACCAAGTTCCATCGCACGTCTTGTGGGAGAGTTGGCTTGGTTCCTCCCACTTTTTTCAGAGCAGCTGCTGCAAAGTGGTTGGTTGTGGAAGAATTTTGCAATTTCAACAACTTTAGGCTTTATTTCTGGAACACTGAAGTCTTTGGCTAGGAGGTGCATCAAACGAGCACTGCAACCATGTGTTCTTAGCTTGGGACTCTCTTCTAAATAATTTCTTCTCATCTTGGATACATTTGCAGCATTGTCTGTGACCAAGCTGCATACTAGACGTTTGCAATTTGTTTCACAGTTTGTTATAGCTTTTACTGCTACTTCTTGTAAGTAAAAAGAAAAGGAGTACTTGTGGCACCTTAGAGACTAATGCATGCATCCGATGAAGTGAGCTGTAGCTCACGAAAGCTCATGCTCAAATAAATTGGTTAGTCTCTAAGGTGCCACAAGTACTCCTTTTCTTTTTGCGAATACAGACTAACACGGCTGTTACTCTGAAACCTGTCATGATTCTTGTAAGTATTCTGCTTTGTGCGCATTTCCTGATGTATCAGTTGTTACTGTAAGGAAGACATTCCCTTCTTCTGTTGTCACACAAGCACATACAACAGGATCATTGTGGACATTGCTCCACCCATCAAGACTCAGGTTAACAATTTCACCCTCTAGACCTTTTGCACACTGCTCAATTTCTCTTTCATGTACTTTATCCAGCAATTTGCTGTGACATCTGTTCCGTTGGGTGGACTGTATCCCGGTCTTCATGACTGTGGGCTCTCAATCCTACAGAAGGGAGAGTTTGTTGCATAAACAAACTGGGCAATTTTTTCATCAATTACCTCTTTTTGTAATCTGCTGGATTTTATCACAAATTTATCTATGGTTGTTTCTGGATGATGGAGATTTTTTTTTCTTTTTGCTCCAGGTGATATACTGTGGCTATGTGACATACACAATGTGACTGAAACACTGTCATTGGCAGATAACTCTGAAACTATAGAAAATGATGGTGATCTTGAAGGTATATAGTCTTCAGAATCCTGTATGTTGAGGGTGGATTTTCCTAAACAAAATAAGTCAGTGCAGTTATTTAAGTATTATTACCATACTGCTCATTTAGTATTACTCATTGCATTCACTGACAGTACTACTTTAAAGGTGAAATTGTAAAAGGAAGATCTGCCTATTTCAGCTATTTATTTTTTATCACAACTGCATCTAAAATGATAGTACCAGAGCGTAACAACTGTATTTTTTGCTCAAACATGAGAATTAAAGAATAGTCCAGAAGGAAGACAGGCAGTCCTTAAGAAAGAAGTATGAAATAAAAAAAGTTTACCAACCTGAAGATCCTGCATCTTCAGACCTGTTCCTTTCATCATCTTCAACGCAGCTTCCTCCTGAGAAGGAACACTTCTCATGATGTTGTTTCATTCGGGCACTGTTTGTATTTTGCACACATGCCTGTCTTACCCACAGGTAGAGGAACTTCATTAAAATATTCCCAAACTGGGTCTCTTTTGTGGCCTGCTGCCATTATAGGTTTTCCCTTCTCATAAGAGAATGGTATGGTAGATCTCAAATCAATGAAGGCTACACTCTGAAAGACCTCAAGACTTCTGGAATATGCTGCTCAAACAGTTTCACTTTTGCTTTTACTGCCTGTCTCTGCCTTCTCACATTTATCTCCAGACTTCTTCTCCTTGTCTAGATCTATTCTGCCCCCAACAATCTTCTGTTCATTGAACTTTTTGAAATTTTGCACTTTTAGAGAAAGGTTAGGGATTGACTCTGTGTACACAAGTTTGCAGAGGGACAATAGGGTTGAGGTCTGTTATTTCTCACCTCTATGTATTAATGATTGATTTAAACACAATTTTGCTGTTAAAAAGCATGTTATTTCTGGAGACACAAATCCACAATTTGAGAACTGCAAAACTAAGCCTCTCGATGGTATCTTCTAGACTGAGCACTGAGTCCCATAGGGTAGATAGAAAGATTAACCTAAATATCCTAAAGAGAAGCCCTGGAACCCCATAAAATTGGGTCCCTAATCCATGAACTATTGGAACTCATTTACAAAACTTTTCTTAAACATTACATTAATATATTGTCTCATACTATAGAATTAGAATGTATAATCCCTATTCCATGATGAGATATCTTTCAGTTATAATGTATCTTAATTAAAACTATCTTTAGATAGGGTTTTTCCTTAAAACGCATTTTATCAAAACAATCTGATTTAAATTAAAAAAAAAATCCAATTTTTAAAAAAAAAATCATTGATTTGTATGCACTCTGGCTCCGAAGTCAAAGGAGAGGCCTAAGTCTTTTGATTGTGCAGCACCTCCCAGCTACGTCACTCAGCCTCTTTCTGTCTAGTTAGCCTCCTCCAGAGATTGTGGCTAATACTGTATTTCACCTTGATAGTGCTTTCTCATCCTTAGTGCTCAAAGCACTATGGTCACTAAGGGCTTGTCTACACTACTCACCAGATCGGCTGGCAGTGATTGATCCAGAGACGGTCGATTTATCTATACTAGACACGATAAATCTGGTGGTTCCAGAGAGGATGGTTCTAGACTATTCTCAGTGGTAGAAGAGGACAGGACAAGGAGTAATGGTCTCAAGTTGCAGTGCGGGAGGTTTAGGTTGGATATTAGGAAAAACTTTTTCACTAGGAGGGTGGTGAAACACTGGAATGCATTACCTAGGGAGGTGGTAGAATCTCCTTCCTTAGAAGTTTTTAAGGTCAGGCTTGACAAAGCCCTGGCTGGGATGATTTAATTGGGGATTGGTCCTGCTTTGAGCAGGGGGTTGGACTAGATGACCTCCTGAGGTCCCTTCCAACCCTGATATTCTATGATTCTAACCACTGAGCACTCTCCCGTCTACTCTGGTACTCCACCAGAACAAGAAGCGCAAGCAGAGTTGACAGGAAAGCGTCAGCTGTCGACTTAGCGCAGTGAAGACACCCCGGTAAGTAGATCTAAGTATGTCGATTTCAGTTATGCTATTCACATAGCTGAAGTTGCGTATCTTAGATCGACCCCGCGCGGTAGTGTAGACAAGCCCGAAGTGTTGTTATCCAGGATGGCTTGATTTAAATCACAGATTTTAATCATGATTTCAATCAGCAAGCAGGAAACCTTGATTTAAATAATCACTTTTAATCTTATTTTTATGTATATGTTTTAATTTTTTTTCCTAAAGAGGAGTTGATTCTCACTGGCTAGTAACCATTCAAATATTGACTTACAACTAAATACAGTCTTTACTTTAAATCTGGGGCTTCTGTTTTGCTAACCAATAGAATATACTGTATCTACACACATTTCTGTAAGCAGTTATAATAGTTTAACATACTTTTTTCTGTATCTTTGTTTTTACATTTCTGATTGTTGGAAAATGGTGAATAATGCATTTCTTATTTACTAGACAACAATTAATTGTTTAAATATGATTTGTGTGAAGCTGCATTTGGATTAAAATTGGAAATAAATTAAAATGTACAAAATCAGCTTTTTTAAAAGTATTCTTTATTTTATTATTACTTAAACAAAACTAGCTTAAATGTGCTGGGATTATATATATATTTATATAAAGTAAATGTATCAAAACATGTTTTGCATTTAAAACTAACTGATTTATTAAAGAAAGGAAGTATTAGCTGTAGTTTATGAATTGAACTGATTGTTTCTGGTCACCGTATCCTTCAAGATTTTAGAAGTATTAGATCTCATCTGCCCGCATTTAATTTTTTTCATAGATTGGAAGAAGCAAACAAGCTTTACTGCTTTTTGCCTCAGTTTCTCAGCTTCGAATGAACTAGTCATTGAACTGAATTAGGTGAATAAATTGAAATGAAGAAAATATTCTCTCTGCTCCTGAAGAAGAGCCTACTGCTGTCTTCAGGCAATTTAGCACTCCAGCAGACTCTGGTTCCAGGTGCTTAGACAGTGACTTCCACCAGTTCAGTGGTCTGACTTTCTTTAAAACTTAGACAGCAAACATCTGCTGCTTGTTTTTTATTATTGTTTAATTTAAATTGCTTTGATAAATCATAGTAAGTTTAGGCCGTAATATAGATTGTCAACATTCCAAATTTAATTTTGAATGGGTTTAGTTTTAAGGAGAAAAATATATTTCATTTAAATAAAAATATCCCTAATTTAAAAAAAAATGATTTGTATCCACCCTGATATTTTCCCATTTTTACAACTTGCCTTCCTAAGGATAGAGATTTAACACACTTTTTGGCAGAGGCACTGTGTTACAGTGGATAAATGCACCATCACCTTGGAGACCAGGGTTCTGTTCCCAGTTCTGTTACAGCCTGCCTGTGTGACCTTTGGAAGTCACTTAACTCTCTTTCTCACTTGCTGATCTAGAAGATGGACCTTCCTTGGCCCATCCCCTCTTGGGCTGAGGAGGCATTTTGGGGAAAATTCAGGAAATAAAGTAATACACAACTGGTGAAATCCTAGCTCCATTGAGGTCAGTGGGAGCTCTGATTTCACCCATCATCCCTGAGTTTCAATTCATGCTCTGGCTGGTTCAGAGGAAAACCCATGTTTGACCTACGCATCCCACTGTAACACTACATTTAATCATATACCCCAAAAAATTAAAAAGAACATAAACAGAGGCCAACTCTGGTGCCTAAAGTGAAGAGAAAGAAAGAGAGAACTATATCTTTTAATGTGCACTTTATTTTTGAAATAACAATGGTGATAGGTGTCTTATATGAATGTAGGCAGAGAAATAGACCAACAGCAAAAATATTTTTTCCCTGTATATTTTCCTCCATTGGCTTCGAGGACAAAGAATACTGATTAATTGTTGAATCGAGTAAATTTCTTAAATATTTTACTCTTGCTGCCCTTGAAAACTGGCTCTGGTATGAGACAGTGCCAAAAGCTACCTATATTTCAAGTTTTGTGACACAGTGTGATTTTTGTTGGCCAGATCTAGAAATATTAGACATTTTGCAAAAAATACCATAAAGGAGCCAATATTTCCATCTCCAGAAGTACTTACCCGATTGAGTCTGAATTTTCAGAAGATATTCTGGTTTTCAATGACACTTAACCCTAAAAAATATAAATACATGTATTTATTTACTTGTTTATTGTTGCTAAAGGGTCTTAAAATCTTCTTTATAATTGGACTGTAGCCACAACTTTAGCTACAGAGAGGAGATGAACTATATAGAATAAAACAGTATTACACACTTGAAGGCCCAGAACTATGAAATTTAAGGCCTCTAGGTTAAAAAAAACCTTGGGCCTAAAGGTTGATTTCTGTTTGTTGTAGAAATAAACTTTTGTGTTTTTCCCCCCAAGCTTCAAGCAACCAAGAGATGGCAGTTTACTTATGCACAGATAGTCCAGGATTCAGCAATGCAATTAAGCACTTCGTTAAGTGCCTTGGTGAATCAGGGTGGTGATGGGCAACCCTGCTTCTTCTGAAGTCATGGTAGAGAACTCCTATTACCATCAATGGGAGCAGATTTGTGTCCCCAAACTGCCCACTACAAAATTTGCAAATAGCCTTGCTAATCTAGAACTATTTTTCTCCAAATGTAGCTGACACACCAGCTATCAAGGAGCTGCAGTTTTCACAAGAGCCTAAATGAGTTAGGGGACCAAATCCCCATTTAAATCAATGGGGTTTAGGCCCCTAACTGCCTTAGACACCTGTAAATGTGCCAACCATACTTATATGGGAAGTATTTTAAAGTGGTAGTACCAAGATTGTTTTGAACTAAAAGGAGAAAAAAAAACTTTAGACCTTTTTGCTGCTCTGGCATTTTAAAGGGGACTGAAAGTGGGCCTAAATTTACATCCAGTGTCTGGCATCTTCACAGTGCCAGAGAAGTGGAAAAGGGCCTCAATGTAAAAGACAATATGATTGTCTATGTTCGTACAGTGCCTAGCACAATGGAGCCCCTTTCTCGTTGAGGGCTCTAATGTCACGACTTCCAATGTTAAATAATAGCAATAATGGAAGAGGTGGGAAATAAAGTGTATCAGAAGTGACACAAAATGTGTTAAGTTAAAGGGAAAATGTGCACTCTTTCATTGCAGAACAAAGCTGTGTACGTGCATTTTTAGTGCACCTTTCCACCAGAAAATACATCTGTTTGCTACGGCTTTGGAACCCTCATACAATGAGTTCCTTGACGTCCTGCAGTGGTCACTTCCAAACTTTTTATATCCACTGTGTTTTTATCTCTTCAGTTCACCTTGCTGTACCTAACTTAATCACAGGAGTCTAAATAAAAAAACCCACATCTGTGATGACTCAAACCTTTTGTCATCTAACACAGAGTCTGTTTGAATGGATTTACGTCTTTTGCATTGGAACGATGTTCTCATCAACAATAAAATTGGAACTAAAATGTGAAGGGTTAAATGTCACCCCAATTCATGCAAATAGAAGTGCCAGTCAGGGAACAACAATATGTACACTTTGCAGAGTGAAAGTTTACTCTAAGTAAGAGAGAAACATAGGTTAGGTAATCTGTTCATTAATATTCAGCATACAGTAAATGTCCTAAAAATGGAGGGTGTTTTTTTTTCTATCCGTATAGAAATATCTCTTTAATTACTAGTTAATTATATGCCCTTTCTTTGTACTCTGAAATTTCCCTTTCAAAGTAGCGAGCTTCTGATATTTTTTTCAAAACACAACAAAAAATGTAGACTAACCAAAGGCTCCTGCAGAAGGTAACCTTCAAACCAGTGTGTGGCTCAAAGAAGCCAAATCAAACATCATGTTTGTGCTCCCTCCCCGCCTTCTTTCCCTGAATGTTTTCAAAATCTGTTACAACTATGATGCCTTGAACTAATACTGACAGTCACATTGTCTCTTTTTAGTGAAAGAAAGCTCAGTCTTTCAAAAGCCGTATTTAATTAGATTTAACCCCCACCCCCCAAGTTCCTACATTAAGGAGATGCTAAGGATGCAGTGTTGAGCACCTTGAAGCCAGAGAATGCCAAATTTAAGGTTATACACTCATCCTTAGCTTTGCCCCATTATAATACTGTCTGTCTTTGCATGATTGTATGCCTTTGTCTGTACATACTGTGTTTCAACAGCCTTAGATACATAGGGAGAAAATACTATGTATTAAAGGGCTCTTTAATCTAGCAGAGGAAGGCAGAACAGGAACCAACATCTGGAAGTTAGAGCCAAGCAAATTCAGATTAGAAATATGGCATATATTTTTAACAGGGAGGGCTGGAACAAACTACCCAGGGGAGTGATGGATTCTCCATCTCTTGGTGTCTTCAGATTAAGACTGGATGTCTTTCTGGACATCGCGCCTCAGTAAAACACAAGTTAGTAGGCTGAATGAAGGAAGGAAGGAACTGTATGAAATGTATGGCCTGTGTTATGCAGGAGGCCAGATTAGATGTTCTAATGGTCCCTTCTGGCCTGAGAATCTAGGACTGAGCCGTGTGTGCTGTTTAGTACACTGTCCTTCCTACTCTCTGTGCCATAATGATCATTTTTCCCAGGGCGGAAAAAGAGCTGTGTGTAGCTCAAAAACTGGTTTCTTTCACTAACAGGTCCAACTAATGGTCCAAGAAAGGAGATTGCTTCACCCACCTTCTCTGTCTAGAGGCAATTAGTCATTTATATGAAGAGAACACATTAAACTTTTCTCACTCAACATAATCTAATTGAGTGTGCAACACAGAGCAGAAGTGAAGATGTGCTGGCATTTACAGGCTACCTAAAGGACTGATCCAGAAGTCAGAGAGAGTCTTTTTTTCATTGACTTCAGTGGGAGGTTAAATTTGCAACCAAGGAGCGGGTTCAGGAGGTAGAGCTGGTAGGTTCAGAGCCTTAGACATGCCAAGGAGGGAGCAGCAGTGGCAGGAGTCTTGTTAAGAGCAAGGGGTGGTAGGGTGGAACTGACTTATTGATGGGAGAATGAACTTGCGCCTCACTAAATTAAATAAATATTCATCTTCCAGGGTGTGGCTAAAGGGAGGAGGGGCGGGAATGAGGTTCAGTTATTTTTTTCCTTCAGGCTACAAGGCTGTGTATGTCTCTAGGACACATTTCAATCCCTGAAATCCTTTTCCAGGCTTTGAATCGTAAACAAAGTGCCAGAACCTGCCCAGCACCTGCCTCTCCGCCGTCACTTGGTTCCTGGGGACTTGTGCTCTGCCAGCTTTGGGTTCTGGTACCGGACGGTAGTAGTACTGTCACTCTCACTTTTAAGAGTCCATCACTTTCACCTTGGCGGTTCTGATCCAGTCGCTCCAAGAATATCCCTCAGATGAACAGTCAAAGTTAGGTAAAGAGTCAGTGAGGTCACTTACGTGTAACTAACTCTCACTCTTGTAACAAGCGAATATTTGGCAGTTATTCATATTATTCAGTGGGGAAAGAGAAAGTGTAAGAGGACAAGCCAGATATGTCCCTTTTTTCTATAGCCATTAGTCACTGTTCATCCTGAGTTTAGGCACACTCCAGCCAGCTAGACACATGGTATTATCTTTCCCCCACAAGCCACACTCCGGCTTTTTTCTCCTTGGCACCACTTACCTCTTCCAGCTTTTCCCTTATGAAATCGCACAGCCCTGTGTTCTCACAAAGATACGGGCTAGTTGCTTGACTCAAAGGTACAGTGGTCAGACACAGAGTGGGCATGTCACCTGCATTCTAGCCGATCAGCCCTGGCAAACTAGAGAGCCTTGAATAGCTGTAGTGGACTTACACTATTAGATGGGCAATTGAATGGTAGTTAGCTATATAGTGCTTCAGAACAGCTCATCATCAACTGGTGTTTGGGAAAGACACTGAGAATAGACTTTTATAACTTCCCAGGGAGTGAAAAGCTCATAGAGGCTTTGCTCTTCTCCTAGCATATCTACAATCTTTGTCCTTTTTAATTTCTCTCATTGTACCTTATGAAATCTATTATTTTAAGTGAAGAACAGATTCTCGCATCCCAGGCCTGATTAGGGGAGACACTGATTGTTGCTTCACAGGTTCATTGTTTGGTGGTTGTTGTTTTTTTGCTAAATCTATTACAGCTGCTCAGTCAGGAGCAAATGGTCACATCATTCCTTGGTCTGTTTTCAGTGTCTTCCCGAAACATAAGCAGATGAAAAGCTCTTGTTCAGTCCTGTATAGCTGCCTAAAGCCCACTTGCTCCACCGACTGTGTTTATTTATTCCACCTATTCAAGGCACGCATGAATGGCACCCTACTATGCCAACACCAATGGGCATGAAGGCAGGTGACTTGCCCATCTTGTGTCAAGGCCTCTGCCTAGTTTCTGTGGTTTTCAGGTCTGGTGCTTCTTCCCTTTTGAGTCACAAACAGCTGATAGCTTTGTGAGGATACAGAAAAAAAGTGACTCCCTAAAATGAAATACCCGGTTTGCTTGTACAGTGCAAGTCTGTTTATATTGAATCCCATGTTAGTGAAATTGTCCTTAAGTCTCATTTCCATTCGGTGTATTTTAATCCAGCAAAAATCCTGTTATAGTGAAGAAATCCTGTTATGAGCAATCACTGGGTTGTTTTAATGGACACAACCCTTTTAACTAAGCCTTTGTCATCTGTGTTGCCCTTTAATCACAAATACACAAGTCATTTCAACATAAAAAAGCAGGACAGATATTGCAAGTGATTTGAATTTGTATGGATATTTGCTATCCATTCCAGCATGTAGCATCATGTTTTGCTTTTCTGATGTCTTAGATTGTCCTTCGATGAAATTAAATGTGCTTTGTAGCAAACAGAAATTCACCATGGACTCAGTCCTGAAGTGATCAGGCAAAACTTCCACTGGCTTCAGAAAGTTTGCCTGAGTAAGTGCTGAATGGAAATGGTGCAAAGACTTCAAGCTTTGGTCCTGTAAGAGTATTTCACTTTATTACTTTGCATACATGCACAGCCAACAGACCAACCCTCCAATATGCATGAACACATTATAACAATGTTTTACCAGTGTTATTTCACATCCCAAGTTCTTTGTTTTCACATAGCTGCCATGCCAAATAGATTAGGAAGGTGCATTTTAGGTTGCCATGTGGACAGGAAGGGCAGTCTTTCCCTTTCAAACAGCTTATGGGGTCTTTGGCATTTCAAGATCCTTTGCTAGGTGGTCCCACCTCTCTCGGAAGGCTTTAAAGTTGTCAGTAGAGGAGGAGGAATCAGCAGTCGTGGACACTTGGAGAGGCAGAAGTTGAAGGGGCAGTTTTTATGTGATCAGAGCTTTTCTATACCTTCTTGCATCTTCCTCTTTGTCTGTCACTTGGGAGGTCATTACTTAGACTGAGCAGTGGAAGAGGTGCATCCCTAGGATGAGGAGTATGGAACTGACTCTCTTGCATGGTTAGGATAAGTAGGATGAGTGTTGGATCACTTGCTGTAGATGGTGACCTGTTGGCAATAGAGCATGAAGCCCTAAGCCTATTCCAGACGCTATTCAGATCAATCCTGGAGCCTGGATTCAAGTCAGGTGTCCTCAGAAGATAGCAAGTGGAGACCTGGGACCCCTTGTCCTGTGAAATCAGAAACTGAGAATCATAGAATCATAGAATAACAGAGTTGGAAGGGACCTCTGGACTCTGTTTTATCTCCAAAGCAGCCCTGCATCCGTTGGAAGCTGGTGCCTTGGAGGGGTACCTTTCTTCTGGGGATTTGAATGTCTTTTGCAAATGTGAATGAAATTCTGCAGCAGCCCTGCAAAGTTAGTAAAGTAGCATTATTCCCATTTTACAGATGGGGTAACTGAGGTATAAAGACATTGACTTGTCTTTATACCTCAGACTGCAGGTCACTGGCAGAGTCAGGAATAGTATTCAGGAGGCTGACTTCTGTGCCCTGCTTTACCCAAAAGAGAGCGTTATCCCAACCTAATTATCTACAGTCCTTGTGTTTCATTCCCGGGAAGGAGTGCTGATCGCTGACTCAGCCCGAAGTGCTCACTCATCCGCTGAGCTCTTTAACCAACAACCAGCTGCATCAGATGTTTATACTTCTCAACTTTGTTCATTAGTTTTAAAAAAAAAAAGCTTGCAAATCTGTGGTGCAGTGCTGCAGAATGCCGGTGGTAATGAAGATGTTAATTAACAAGATTGAACAAGATTTCGAGAGATGAGTTTTAATAAGTAGTGTTAAAAATATTCATTCATTCAAAAGTATTCATCCCCAGAACGAACACAATGAGCACCAGACAAATCAGAAGAATGCTCAAGGCCCACGAGCTGCTATGTTAGAGGCGTTTCATTTCTGAGTCACACAAGAAGCAGGAATTTCAGACTGGCTCATTTAAAAGATGTTTTGTAGAAGAGAAAGTAAAGAACCAGCGTATCAACCAGGTGCCCTGGTCCAGTCATATCTCTGGCTAGTCCTGTCTTGCCCCAGCTGGCTCCAAGACCTTTGGGTGGGAAACGCAGACAGTGTATGTTGTCACAGACAGATTTTCTGTCACTGGCACCCACAACCTGGGGTCCTCCAACAGAACCCCTGCAGTGAATAATCCCTCTCTTTGTCTGCCACAATGTGTGTATGTGTCAGCTGTCCTCCTCACCAGGCTCTGAGCACAGTTCCATCAGTGATGGCAAGCAGGACAAATCGACTGGCAAGTGACCTCCTAAATGATTTTTCAAGCAGAGTTTCCTTTCAGACAAAGTACTTACACCTAATGCTCCAGCTGGGTCACATGAAACAAAAGAGCATTGTTTACACCCACATTTACATATGGGTTCCAGTCTTTTGTAAGCGAATGAATAGAAATATAGAAATCAATACTAGATCAGTCAAATCTACAGACGATTCCACAGGACAACCTCCTTGGTCCTCTGTAGCCCAGCAATCTGCAATCCATTCTATTGAAAACGGAAGCCCCCTCCCCACATTGGCAAATGGCAGCAGCTCAGGTCAGTGTAAACCCATTCTGTTCTGATCACCACACTGCAAGCACACTGTCAGAGAGCCTCCTGGGTTTGCAGTGGAGCCCGAACAGATCATGCCTTTTGCAAAGCAAGCTGCTTCCTGGTAGCATGCAGGGTAGGCAATAAAGTTTTCCCACAGTGCACCATGGTCCTAGGGCTAGAGCGGCCACATTTCTAGGGACTCTGGGATACGGTTACTTTGACTCAGGTCTATGCACTGTAGTGTGGACGCCAGAGCCCTAGCTGTGAGCATGGGTTAGAAAAGTATTAACATAGTCTTTAAATACAATGTAAATGCTCAGGCCCAGGACTCCCTAACAGGGGTCAGCTGAGTCGAGACCCACTAACCCTTGGCTTACATTGCAGTGTAGACAGACCCTCTGTCTTGCATATATCTTTAGTAGTATGTATCTTTGTTACAGCTATCCCAGGCTTTCAAACTTTTTCTTCCCAAGGAGTGTTTGACAGAAAGTGCACCTATCGCAATCCTCCTTTTCCTAGAGCTCCAGTCTTGTAGCAAACCCGAGCTGAGCAGTCAGCCTGCCCCTCTGCTATTTTAACCCTCTCCCTAGCCCCTCCTTCTGTTCTAGAACTCTTCCATTCCAAAGGCTACAAGGATACAACCTGGCACTTTCCATGGAGGTTTCTGAGAGCAAGTCTAGAATGTGCGAGTCTTCCCACTGCCCGTGCTCCATAACCCTCTGACAGGGGGGTATACTGATGAGGGGTTGTTGTCATCAATTATTGGCTGGAAGCCTCCTGGCCAGGACCCCTCCCCCAGTTCAGTGTTTGTTCATGCAGCATTGCTGCAGTGAGCAGAGAGGAGTGGAGGAGAGAGGTAATTTGTTTTCTCTATTTTTATATCTTTCTACCCTCTTTGAAGGTCATCTCCAGGTGGGGTTCAGGTGACACCCAGTCTGTTTACATGGGAGCCCCCAGCTGTTCCATTGCCAATGTCACTTACATCCTTCTTTCTGCCAAAGAATGGCCACTTAACTAGGTGAAAGTCCATTTGACTTTGTTGATGCCAGGCAGAGGTTTTGGCTAGCCGTTCGTGTCCGAAGAACTGTTTTGTGCCCGTTTTTCTAAATTTAGTAATGCTATTCAGTAGACTATTATAACTTTACATATAATGTTACCACACGTATTTTACCAGGACAATAATGTTCAGCAGATTATGAGTATTCAAATGAGACCTACTTTGTACAGAATTTATCATGCTTTTGTAAAAAGGGTGAAAATAAGAATACAGCATGTCACAATATAAGATTTAATATAAATATATGTAATACAATTACATTATTAAATAATACTTAGAAATGTAGAAAGTACACCACAACGTGACAAAATAAATTAAACAATATATCGGTACTTTCCTTTCTCCTGAAACATTTTAACATGTTTATTATGGTAGTGTCTATGGGACAACCAAGAATGGAGTCCCATTGTGCTTGGCACTATACAAACATAGGTATCCCTGCCCTGGGCAGATTACAGTCTAAATAGACAAGACAGATGCAGGATGCGGGAAGAAGTAGAACACACCAGCAGAAGTAGAACATGACTGATAGGACAGCAGCAAATAGTATGTTAGTTCCACAGTGGTTTTTACCCTCCAGCATATCTACCACTCCTCCCAGTTTAGTATCATCTGCAAACTTGCTGAGGGTGCAATCCACACCATCCTCCACATCATTTATGAAGATATTGAACAAAACCGGACCCAGGACCGACCCCTGGGGCACTCCACATGATACCGGCTGCCAACTAGACATGGAGCCATTGATCACTACCCATTGAGCCCAACAATCTAGCCAGCTTTCTATCCACCTTATAGTCCATTCATCCAGCCCATACTTCTTTAACTTCCTGGCAAGAATGCTGTGGGAGACCATGTCAAAAGCTTTGCTAAAGTCAAGGAACAACACGTCCACTGCTTTCCCTTCATCCACAGAGCCAGTTATCTCGTCATAGAAGGCAATTAGATTAGTCAGGCATGACTTGCCCTTGGTGAATCCATTCTGACTGTTCCTGATCCCTTTCCTCTCCTCTAAGTGCTTCAGAATTGATTCCTTGAGGACCTGCTCCATGATTTTTCCAGGGACGGAGGTGAGGCTGACTGGCCTGTAGTTCCCAGGATCATCCTCCTTCCCTTTTTTAAAGATGGGCACTACATTAGCATTTTTCAAGTCGTCTGGGACCTCCCCCGATTGCCATGAGTTTTCAAAGATAATGGCCAATGGCTCTGCAATCACATCCGCCAACTCCTTTAGCACTCTCAGATGCAGCGCATCCGGCCCCATGGACTTGTTCTCGTCCAGCTTTTCTAAATAGTCCCGAGCCACTTTTTTCTCCACAGAGGGCTGGTCACCTCTTCCCCATGCTGTGCTGCCCAGTGCAGTAGTCTGGGAGCTGACCTTGTTCGTGAAGACAGGGACAAAAAAAGCATAGAGTACGTTAGCTTTTTCCACATCCTCTGTCATAAGGTTGCCTCCCTCATTCAGTAAGGGGCCCACACGTTCCTTGACTTTCTTCTTGTTGCTAACATAGCTGAAGAAACCCTTCTTGTTACTCTTAACATCTCTTGCTAACTGCAACTCCAGGTGTGATTTGGCCTTCCTGATTTCACTCCTGCAAGCCTGAGCAATATTTTTATACTCATCCCTGGTCATTTGTCCAATCTTCCACTTCTTGTAAGCTTCTTTTTTGTATTTAAGAGCAGCAAGGATTTCACTGTTAAGCCAAGCTGGTCGCCTGCCATATTTACTATTCGTTCTACACATCGGGATGGTTTGTCCTTGAAACCTCAATAAGAATTCTTTAAAATACAGCCAGCTCTCCTGGACTCCTTTCCCCCTCATGTTATTCTCCCAGGGGATCCTGCCCATCAGTTCCCTGAGGGAGTCAAAGTCTGCTTTTCTGAAGTCCAGGGACCGTATTCTGCTGCTCTCCTTTCTTCTCTGTGTCGGGATCCTGAACTCGACCATCTCATGGTCACTGCCTCCCAGGTTCCCATCCACTTTAGCTTCCCCTACTAATTCTTCCCGGTTTGTGAGCAGCAGATCAAGAAGAGCTCTGCCTCTAGTTGGTTCCTCCAGCACTTGCACCAGGAAATTGTCCCCTACATTTTTGAAAAACTTCTTGTATTGCCTGTGCACTGCTGTATTGCTCTCCCAGCAGATATCAGAGTGATTGAAGTCTCCCATGAGAATCATGGCCTGCAATCTCGTAACTTCTGCGAGTTGCCAGAAGAAAGCCTCGTCCACCTCATCCCCCTGGTCTGGTGGTCTATAGTAGACTCCCACCACGACATCACCCTTGTTGCTCACACTTCTAAACTTAATCCAGAGACTCTCAGGTTTTTCTGCAGTTTCATACTTGAGCTCTGAGTAGTCATACTGCTCCCTTACATACAGTGCAACTCCCCCATCTTTTCTGCCCTACCTGTCCTGAACAGCTTATATCCATCCATGACAGTACTCCAGTCATGTGAGTTATCCCACCAAGTCTCTGTTATTCAATCACATCATAATTCCTTGACTGTGCTAGGACTTCCAGTTCTCCCTGCTTGTTTCCCAGGCTTCGTGCATTTGTATATAGACACTTGAGGTAACCTGCTGATCGCCCCTCTTTCTCAGTATGAGGCAGGAGCCCTCCCCTCTCACGCGCATGTACATGTCCACACAAGGTAATTGATGTGCCAGCTTATCCCTTACATCTCCAAATATACTTCATCCCTTACTGAGTAGAGAACATATATTTTACCTACTGTGTGCTGGGCATATGTCACTCTGCTAACAGAAGAGTTTTACCATTGATTCTGTTATTGTGTACTTAATAAAAATGAATAAAAATAAAAATGTTCCATTCTGAGCTCAGTCTCCAAGGAATGCAACAGTTTTTCATTATAAGGGGAGAAAGCATAATTAATTTTAAATTATTTTCCCTTTTGCCCAAATATCTTCACAAAGTGCAAATTAAATTATTTAACCTTGACAAGCACTTCTGCCAGTTAGTCTCTGAAAAAAGCATGTGTGTGTGTGTGTGTGTATGTATATATATATATATATATATATATATATAAAAAATAAAAAAAAACCTGTGGAAGTCAAAGGGAAATGGAAATGAAACTCACAGCAGTAGTGGTCTGTGTGGTTAAACTAGTAAATATTTCACAGCTGTCCTTCTGGTATTCTAAAGGATCCGTGTCCTTCCATCTTTAATAGTTAAAGATTAATTGCATTTCAGTTATTGAATATTTCTGAGCATGAGCTTTCGTGAGCTACAGCTCACTTCATCGGATGCATACCGTGGAAACTGCAGCAGACTTTATATACACACAGAGAAGGAGTGGCTAAGTCATTGTGCAAGGTAGCCTATTTCCCCTTGTTTTTTCCTCCCCCCCCCCACCCCCCAGATGTTCTGGTTTAACTTGGATTTAAACTTGGAGAGTGGTCAGTTTGGATGAGCTATTACCAGCAGGAGAGTGAGTTTGTGTGTGTATGGGGGTGGGGGGGTGAGAAAACCGGGATTTGTGCTGGAAATGGCCCGCCTTGATTATCATGCACATTGTAGGGAGAGTGGTCACTTTGGATGAGCTATTACCAGCAGGATAGTGAGTTTGTGTGTGTGGTTTTTAGGAGGGGGGTGAGGGGGTGAGAGAACCTGGATTTGTGCAGGAAATGGCCCAACTTGATTATCATGCACATTGTGTAGAGAGTTGTCACTTTGGATGGGCTATCACCAGCAGGAGAGTGAATTTGTGTGGGGGGGTGGAGGGTGAGAAAACCTGGATTTGTGCTGGAAATGGCCCAACTTGATGATCACTTTAGATAAGCTATTACCAGCAGGACAGTGGGGTGGGAGGAGGTATTGTTTCATATTCTCTGTGTGTATATAAAGTCTGCTGCAGTTTCCACGGTATGCATCCGATGAAGTGAGCTGTAGCTCACGAAAGCTCATGCTCAAATAAATTGGTTAGTCTCTAAGGTGCCACAAGTACTCCTTTTCTTTTTGCGAATACAGACTAACACGGCTGCTACTCTGAAACCTGAATATTTCTGGTGGCCCTTATGTTGAAATTTAAGATGGACAATTTTTCTTTAACTTGAGCTTTGTAGTATTTAAGCATTTACCTCAGCTGTGCTCAAGTTTCCTGAATTATAGACAAGAGTAGATCTACAACCTATCCCAAAGGATGACCCAACACTCTCACAAATCCTGGGAGACAGGCCAATCCTTGCCTACAGACAGCCCCCCAACCTGAAGCAAATACTCACCAGCAACCACATACCACGCAACAGAACCACTAACCCAGGAACCTATCCTTGCAACAAAGCCCATTGCCAACTGTGCCCACATATCTATTCAGGGGACACCATCACAGGGCCTAATAACATCAGCCACACTATCAGAGGCTCGTTCACCTGCACATCCACCAATGTGATATATGCCATCATGTGCCAGCAATGCCCCTCTGCCATGTACATTGGTCAAACTGGACAGTCTCTATGTAAAAGAATAAATGGACACAAATCAGATGTCAAGAATTATAACATTCATAAACCGGTCGGAGAACACTTCAATCTCTCTGGTCACGCGATTACAGACATGAAAGTTGCGATATTACAACAAAAAAACTTCAAATCCAGACTCCAGTGAGAGACTGTTGAATTGGAATTAATTTGCAAATTGGATACAATTAATTTAGGCTTGAATAGAGACTAGGAGTGGCTAAGTCATTATGCAAGGTAACCTATTTCCCCTTGTTTTTTCCTACCCCCCCCCACCCCCCGATGTTCTTGTTAAACCCTGGATTTGTGCTGGAAATGGCCCACCTTGATTATCATACACATTGTAAGGAGAGTGGTCAGTTTGGATGAGCTATTACCAGCAGGAGAGTGGGTTTGTGTGTGTGGGGTGGGGGGAGAAAACCTGGATTTGTGCTGGAAATGGCCCAACTTGATTATCATACACATTGTAAGGAGAGTGATCACTTTAGATAAGATATTACCAGCAGGAGAGTGGGGTGGAGAGAGCTATTTTTTCATGCTCTGTGTGTATAAAAAGATCTTCTACACTTTCCACAGTATACATCCAGTGAAGTGAGCTGTAGCTCACGAAAGCTTATGCTCAAATAAATTGGTTAGTCTCTAAGGTGCCACAAGTACTCCTTTTCTTTTTAGCTAACACTTGTCAGTCAATATTGGATCAGGATCTAAAGTCCCAGTCTATGAAAGTCCTGAGACATATGCTCTTTAAACATCTTAATGGTGCGGTTGAAGTTACCAGCCCTGATTCAGGGAAGCACCTCTGCTCAGGAAGGCTGTTTTAATTCCCTATGAAGTTTGAGAGAAAAGTTCAAGAACACTTTTAACATTTAACTCAAGAATTCATTGTTGTGGACTGGTTTCCTTGTTTAAATAAAAATGTTATTGTAAAAAAATTCTTAGATTATAATGTCAGAGGGGACCATTGTGATCATCTAATGCAGGAATCGGCAACCTTTGGCACGCGGCCCATCAGGAAAAACCACTGGCGGGCTGGGCCGGTTTGTTTACCTGCAGTGTCCGCAGGTTTGACTGATCGCAGCTCCCATTGGCTGCGGTTCGCCATTCCTGACCAATGGGAGCTGTGGGAAGCAGGAGTCAGCACATCCCTTGGCCCACGCCACTTCCTGCAGCCCCCATTGGCCTGGAACGGTGAACTGTGGCCAGTGGGAGCTGTGATTGGCCAAACCTGCAGATGCTGCAGGTAAACAAACCACCCTGGCCTGCCAGCGGATTTCCCTGACGGGCCATTTGCCAAAGGTTGCTGATCCCTGATCTAATGTGTATAGCACAGGCCACAGGAGTTCCCTGAACTAAATCTTTCGCGAAAAAATATTCCCTCTTGATTCATTGTTAAAAATTGGTACTTTATTTCCAGTTTGAATTTGACTAGCTTCAATTTCCAGCCATTTGATCATGTTAATACGTTTGTCTGTTCGACTGAAGACCCTTCTGTTATTAAATTTCTGTTCCCCATGTAGATATTTATAGATAGGCTTGGAAGGATTAGATTTTTTTATCAGTAAATGCCAGTAAGCATTGATTTAACCATATACACACAAATCAAAAAATAAATAACTAAAAATCCATCAATGATAATTGAAATTTACAGATAGGAAATGTAAGAAAAATGCTGGTTGACAACTTATTAGAGTTTGATGTAAGAATATTTACTTTGTGTATTTTGAGATGTTGATATTGACAATTTTTGTTATTAAGTTTTAACTTTTTGAATCTCTGTGTCTGCTCTCATTAAATACCTGTCTGACCCCATCCCCATAATTTTCAATTTATCTATCTATCTATCTATCTATCTAAAACCAAGCCTATGAATAGACTGTGATCAAATCACCTCTCAGCCTTGAAGCTCATAAGAGGATTGTATGCTAGAAAAAGGGTATAACTCCATCTCTGAAAAGTTTAATAGCAGACCTATTCAGCACTGATAACTCATCTTTTAACAGGTTAAATCAGACACTACTCTGCAATTCGTAAAATTGGAGGAACTGCCATCAACTAACAAGTTGTGGGAATTAATCTGTAAATATACATTTGGAAAAATGGACTTTGCAAGTTTGGTCAGTTCCCATGGTGGTCCAATTTAATTTATTGTTATGGCAGATAAGTATCTACTTGGCAGCTTTACAGATGCAGTATTTTCTTTTTCCATATATGAAAGATTCATGCACAATGTATCTATTATATCATATACAAACATTATTCATTCCTTCTATTTCCTGCCACTGCTATGTTTAGATTGAGATAGGTCTGATGCTATTTTTTTTTTTTGTTTCCCAGCATCCTTCCAGTCATATTATGGGAGACAGATGCATTTCCACCCCTTGCTCCATGTCTTTTTTGTTCTGTAGGGTCCCTTTGCAGGATTATTGTACAGTAGAGCTGTGGAAGGGAGGTAAAGTTCATTGTCTTTGTTGAATGATGTTGGGCTGCTGCTTCTTAGCTCATAAAGATCTGGAAAGCATCCCCTGACTTCCCCAGAAGGTATATAGAAAATCAGGAGCAGTATATTGGGATAGCTTTTGCTAGGCGCAGCGGTTCTCAAACTGTCAGTTGGGACACCAAATGGGCTTGCTAGGGCTGGCATTAGACTTGCTGGGGCCCGGGAGTGAAGCTGAAGCCAGAGCCCCACCCCCCGGGGCCAAAGCCCAAGCCCCACCCCCAGGGGCCGAAGCCGTAAGCTTGAGGGCTTCAGCTTTGGGCAGTGGGCTCAGGTTACAGGCTTCCTGCCTGTGGTGGAAGCCCATGGGCGTCAGCTTTAGGCCCCCTACCCATGGTGGAGGGGCTTGGGCCTTGGCTTTGGCCTCGCTGCCCGGGGCAGCAGGGCTTGGGCGGGCTCAGGCTTCAGTCCCCTCTCCTGGGGTCGTGAACTAATTTTTGTTGTCAGAAGGGGGTTGTGGTGCAATGAAGTTTGAGAACAGCTGTGAAGCGGCAACATCAGAAAAAGCAAGTCCTAGTCAGGCATTTTTGCTGCATTTTGCAGTGGAGCCCAGAAGCCATTCTGCTCTTGACATAATGAGTCTGTTATGATCTTCATGCTTTAAGGATGTAGAACCTCTTTTTCCAAGCACGTTTACACGGCTCGGGGACTTTAAATGAACCTTCAAGCAGGAACATGTTACATTTACACAAGAGCTGACTGAAAACAAAATGTGATGGCATAGATTTCTATCGAAAATTGCTATTTTATTTTTACAGGCATGTGTCCATTTCAACACATTTTTGGATGGGAAGGGTATAAACTGAATGTTTTGACTTTCTTGTTTAGTTTTGATAATGTTGAAATGCTTGGTTTCAACTTTATCATTTTGTTTTGACTTTTATATTAAAATTTAATATTTTATGTATGTGTTAGATGAGATTATATTTAATATTTTATATTGTAATGCCTCAACATTCTTGAAATTGAATGTGTTGATGGTTCTAAATCATTTTTTTCAGGAATTTCCAGACTTAATTTTGACTTTTCATTCCAATTCTGAATGAAAACAAATGTTGAAATGTCAGAATTTCCCATGGGACGGAAATTCCTGTTTTCCAACCAGCTCTAATTTACACCCATTTTCTGGACCCTTTATGCTGCCAAAGAGGTATAAAATGGTCTTGATGTAGATGAGACTCAGGCCCTGTATCCTAAAACCAGTGTACACTTAGCGCAAGTGGACAAGTGCCAAAAAACTTTCTTCCCACCCCCTACCCCCCAACCAGCCTATGGAGCCATTTTGTGGCTTCTATCATAAACTTGAGGTTTTAGATGCTCCCTTCGCTCCTGAATTCTAAGGGGGGGGGGCAAGTGACTGGTGGAGCTACCTAACAGTAAAACCACTTCCTGTACTCTTAACGCAACAGTGCTGCATAGCACCTTGTGGGGGATGCGGGGGGAGTCCTCTGTGTGTGCAAGGAGTGTACTACCCTGTTAGGCCTCCCAAAATCTGTCCCTTCCCTTGCTCAGTGCTGTGTGTGATGCTGTTACAGTCTCAGTTAGATCAGTGCACCATGCAGAGTAGCATGGCACTCGGTGAGGTAGTTTCAGGTGGGAGGTATTACCCCACGTGAGGAAAGGTAGCAGGATGTGGCCCTATGCTGTTTACTTTCCCGGCTGATCAAGCAGCGCCTGAGTTCGCTGAGCATTAAGCTGTAGTGCAAGATCCCTCACTTTTCTCTGGCTTTGACTTTGGGCAAGGGGAAGCAGGCACACAGGGTGAACTGGTGGGTGCGCACCCTCCCACCCCCAAACCTGGGAGACATGGAAGGAAGGAATCCCTGTTTTTATAAATCTTGTGCTGTGCTTGTGCCCAGAGGTGGCGTGTTAGGCACATGTCATTAATGTAAAAACAAACCCATTAGCTGTGTAGTGGGAACAGATCTTTTGTGTTTCACTCGGACCGTACTTGAAACAGAGTTAGCTGACCGTGATTGTCCAGACTTTATTTACAGCCTAATCTAAAGCCGTGCTACATATGGCAAGCGTTTCACTTCATGCTCATATGGGAAGATTGGCATTTAACAGTAGATGCATCATGTGCCAGGTTTTGTGATGGCTGGGTGCATCACACTAGCAGTTAACCAGCAAGGGGAGCCGACACACACGTAATCAGAGAAGCTGCAGTTGAATATGTCAAATGCTGGGAAAGGAAGCATGAGATCTTGGTGGCCAGCGGAGCTAAATATAAATTATAAGCTAAGCAGATTGTGACCTAGTCAGTGTTTGGAGGAAGGACCTCCAAGAAATAGCCAAAATGCTGCAGGAAGTCAGCCCAGTGAGCTGTTAGCCATCACAAGCTGAGCTTGAGCAGATACGCAGTGGGGTATGCATTCAGGATGCTGATGTGATGTCCCACTTCTTGATACCAGGCCTATGACTTCCCAGACAGCCATTGCATCCTGGCCTATACCCAATGTCTGCTAAAACCTGGTGAGCTGAGAATCTAGTAGGACTACAGCCTCAGCCAAGGCACCACCCACAGGAGCCCTGATTGGATGATTGTCTGGCTCCATCAATTGGTCCAACCATGCTATTTACTGAGCATGTGCAAGCTGAGATTTTTTCAAAGGCGTATAACATTGGCAAATTTGTGTAGATTTTCACAGGAACTGCAAAAGTCACATCAATGAAACAATGGCCTTCATCCTGCCAAATTTCAAATTCCTGCTGCAAAGCATGGGGGTGCTAGAACGTCTCAATTAAACAATTGTAAGAATTATTTTAACACGGCAAAAGAATGTGTTTTTCCTTCGCCTCATTCCCAGAAATGGCCAAGCCATTTTGACTGAAACTTTCAAGACAAAGTCAGCCTCAGTCAAACATCCAGCATGGAAAATTACAGCCTAAAGGGTCAAATTTCGGCAATCTAATAAGCAAATGTAAGCAAGGTCTTATAATGGGAAGTGCCAAGAAACCTTAACAATGGGCAGAGCTGCCAACTCCACTTATAATAAAGCAATTTTTATTACAAAATTGAGAGACAATCAAAACAGATAAAAGGGCCCTTTGGTGGGATCACAGTTTCAGCTCCCCAACTGTCACTGAATTTTCTCTGTTGTGCTGCTGTGTCATTTTAATGTTCAGATCTGAACCGTTTGCATTATCGTTCAAGCCAAAATCTCGTATTTTGCATCCTCATGGGGCAGTGATATTTTTCTTATTTCATTCCACCTTATCGCCTGCTCCTTTCTGCCCATGTTCCTACTGTATTGATTGTATTTTAAATTGAATTCCAGACCCCTGGTCTGCAACTGGGAGACAAGGACTAGATGATCAAAAGGTGTGTACTGACATCAAAATGTTCCGATACAATTACTGCTAGACAGCAGCCTACCCTTCAGTTAGACATACATATCAGCACTGATGCTTCCAGTGCACTCATTCATGTACAACAGTTTACTTGGCTAAAATTTGATAAGTTAGAACTACTGACCTCAGATGACCCATTTCTCTGTGTCAGAGACTTCGTATTCAGTAGGGGCCCATCCTGGAAGAAATTTAATGTATTTTTTTAATAATTGTTTCAACTCGTTACCTTTTGGTGACTGACAGAATTGTCTAATTTCTTTTCCCCTCTGTAATCAGTGATTCATAATGAACAAATTTAAACAGTTTTATTTTTTTAGCTCAGAAAAGTATTTAAATCGATCAAATCCTATTTAAAAAAAATAAGACTGCTGATCTTTGCTGACTTCTGATGAAAAGGCCACAGGTTAACCCTTGGATTTCCTCCCCTGCGCTTTATAAGCTCCCCATTCACCCAGTGCCCCATAATCCACTACTGGACCAACTTTCAAGATTCTGAGTCAATGGTAACACAAAAGTGAATGGTTACAATCAGTCAGTCACTGTGTTGCAAGCCTCTATATTGTATTAGAAACCACTGTAAAGTGTCAATTTATGTATTCCCTACACAATGGTTTCTTCCCAGTTGAATACAGTTCATTACCATTTATATAGCTGTTCTTGTCCCAGGCTGGCCTGATAAGGCAGATCCTCAGCTAGTGTAAATGGGTCCAGCTCAGCAGAAGTTAGTGAAGTTGCACCTGTTTGCACCAGCTGAGTACCTGGCCCTTTGTCTTTCAGACTGGGCTATGCCATCTCCTCCCTGTGAGGGCAACTTGCTTGTCACTTATCTAATTGTCAGTTAAATCAGAGTATGATATACCAACATGTTTTACGCTCCCCTTGCTATTTATTTGTATCATCTGTAATCTCTCTGTCTGTCTGTCAGACTGTCACAACATTAATATATGTGTACTGTATACCATTAATAACTTATATATTAATGGCATCTAGTATATATATTGTATGTATGTATATATAGGTGTAAAATTAACATGGCACACATTAAATGGATAAAAATTGACTAATTGATAGGTCTGAAAATGTAACTGTAAATAGGGAATTGTCATCAAGCGGGTCTGTTTCCAGTGGGGTCTTGCAGGGATCGTTCTTGGCTATGTTCTTTACCATTTTTAACAATTACTTGGAATAAAACATAACATAATCAGTGGCAAAGTTTGCAGATGACACAGTTTGTGGGAGTGGTAAATAATGAAGAGGACAGGTCACTGATGGAGAGTGAACTGGATCACCTGGTAAACTGGCTGCAAGCAAACAATATGTGTTTTAATACAGCAAAATTTAGGAACAAACACATGTATAGCTGAAGGATGGAGAACTCTATCCTGGGAAGCAGTGACTATGAAAAAGATTTAGGAGGTCATGATGGATACTCAGCTGAACATGAGCTCCCAGTGCTAATGCACTCCTGGTATGCATAAACAAAGGAATCTTGACTAGGAGTAGAGAGGTTATTTTACCTCTGTATTTGGCACTGGTGCGACCATTGCTGGAATATTGTGTGCTGTTCTGTAGCCCACAATTCAAAAAGGATGTTGACAAAGTGGTGAGGGTTCAAACAAGAATCATGAGAATGATTAAAGATTAGAAGACCTTCCTTATAGTGGTAGACTCAAGGAGCTCAATCAAAGGAGCTTAACAAAGAGACTGTTAAGAGGTGACTTGATCGTAGTTTATAAATCCTATATGGGGAACAAATATTTGATAATGGATTCTTCAGTCTAGCAGAGAACTGTCTCACAAAGCTAGAATTTGAAGCTAGACAAATCCAAACTAGAAATAAGGTGTAAGTTTTTACTGGTGAGGGTAATTAACCAGTCGGCCAGTTTACCAAGGGGCGTGGTGGATTCTCCATCCTTGGCAATGCATAAATCCAGAGTGGATGTTTTTTTTCTAAAAGATCTGCCGTAGGAATTATTTTTGGGAAGTTCTCTGGCCTGGGTTACACAGTAGCTCAACCTAGATAATCACAGTGGTCTCTTCTGGCCTTGCAATCTGTGAATCGATTTAAAGGACCATGTTGCTTAACATACACCCTTTTTGTGTCACCACTGCAATATGTGACTCCCAAACAGGAGCACAGCACCCCTTTTGCAGGCACTTGGATTGGTTCACAGCAAGACATAGAGGACAGTCAGTGCTGAGGTTTCCTTTAAAGGGAAGGTTGCAGTAAATCATCACAAGTACCAACAGCTGACCTGTCTGTCCAATAGTTGAGGCTGCATAGGGTACCCCTTCCTCAGACACTCTTCCTGACCCCATATCCTTTTTGTGCTAAAGAAACTACATGCTAGTGTGATTCTGCAGGATTGGGCATCTGAAAGGCTGCTTGGCTTTCTTCAGATGTTTGCTCCCCCCACAAAGTTCTCATAGCCCTGAGAAAAATGTGAGAACAGCTCTGAATTCTGGACTTTTAAGGTAAACCAGTCAGTGTTGCCAACTCTCGGATTGTATTGTAAGGCTTGTGGTATTTGGTGTGTTTCGTAAAGACTAAGCTCCTGGAATCCTGTGATTATGTGAGAACCTCAGGTTTGTTTTTATTTTTAAGTTTCTAATCCTTATGGTTCCAGAGAAAACCTTGAAAATATGACCCCAAAAGCCTCAAACACCAGTCAGCAGATAAAAAGAAACCAACAATTATTAGTATTATTTTTAAATGTTCATGATTTTTAAGTCAATTTCAGGATTTTTGGGGACGTCATTTATGATTTATAAATGCTTGGAGTTGACAATAGTGAAATTTACTATGGGCTGGCTGTCAAAGCACTGTCATTTCAAGGCTCCCATGAACTCCTGCATTGAAACATGCCTTTTGTGGTTGTTGTATGATACCAAAGTTTATTCCATTAATATGTAATCATTTTAATCAGTCACAATGACTTGGTGTGGAACTC
Source organism: Caretta caretta (assembly GCF_965140235.1). Taxonomy (NCBI): domain Eukaryota; kingdom Metazoa; phylum Chordata; order Testudines; family Cheloniidae; genus Caretta; species Caretta caretta. The sequence continues at coordinate 16,181,719 of NC_134209.1, forward strand.
TGGCTTTTTTAACCATGAAGCTTATTAATGGATATCAGTCCCATTGACTCAGGGACTGAGCCATTTATCCCTAGCTCATGTGTTCTGTAGCCTTCCACATTTCCCCCTCTCTGAGGCCTCTCCCCTTTTCTGGTCTCTTGCACTAACAGAGTTTTGTGCTCATTGAAACCTCTGCTTACCCTGAACAGAAAGTACCAGTTGTTCCAAAAACCCCATGCTGCAGTCTTGAAGATGTAAAGCTTTTCCTTCATCCCCAGATGAAAGCCAAACCCCAGAATCGCCTCTGTGGTTTTCTTTTCTTTTCTTGGGTATATTCAGTTTACCTGATGATGATGATAATGTAATGGTTCCTCTTAAAAAGCAAAATTGATTTCTAATTAAGATATGTCTGAAAGGAAACAAATGATGCTTGGCTTGTACACAAAGACATCCCCAGTGAAGAGTGCCTTGAACACACTTGGAAAAGATTGACTGCCTCAGAGAATAGTGTAACCTTGCTACATAAGTGGCACTTTCAGGCATCTCGAGCAGTGGCATATAAATGAGATAGACCTTTGGCTTACCACTCGCTGTGTGGTTTGTTATGTTTGCCCAAGGACTAATGACCGTTCTTAGCAAGGCCTGTTTTCTGCAGATCCTAACTGTGTGTTATTCTAAAGAATGCCACTTATTGCCACAGTGTGTTCACAACTAATTACTTACACATGAATGGCTTTTTATCTCTTACCTCTGTTTTTTTTCTTAAGCTGCTTATGCAGCTGAAAGAATTTCTTCACAGTAAGTGCACTGTACTTTTTAATGTAGACTCCTGAACACACAATATCAGGTTCTTCTGGGTCCTCTCTGTATTCCAAATCCTCTAGCAGAGATAGCCACCACAGCCAGCTGCATCTAAATAAAATGATGCTGCCTTGAAAAACAGAGCAAAGCTGAGGACTAGCTATTCTTATAATGCAAAGTTATAGTAATCAGTACTGTCGATGATAATCCTGAGATGGGATGCATCTACCCTGTGGGGCCAATAAGGAAGCCCCGTCTGCCCCTACATGGCACTGAAGCCCATTAGCTCTGCACTTACTCCAGAGATGAATATCATAGAATCATAGAATATCAGGGTTGGAAGGGACCTCAGGAAGTCATCTATTCCAACCCCCTGCTCAAAGCAGGACCAATCCCCAATATTTGCCCCAGATCCCTAAGTGGCCCTCTCAAGGATTGAACTCACAACCCTGGCTTTGGCAGGCCAATGCTCAAACCACTGAGCTATCCCTCCCCCCGAATATGTGTCAGTAGGATCTAAGCAGTGATCAGAGTGGTAATGGACAGTCTGAAGAAGACTTTCTCCATTGGAAGACTCCTCTAGTGGTCTACACTTCTATTGGTGAAGATTAGTATGAGACCCCCTCTCTTTCTTAGGTCTCCATCCTGGAAGGAGGGATCAGCCACAAGGACACATTCTTCCCCAGCAATCTGCCCAGATAAGAAGAGTCCCCAAGCCTCCATTGTAGTGCATGTCACGGGAGGCCAGCTTCCAAGTTTGTGATTCACTTTGGAACAGAGCATAAGAACATAAGAATGGCCCTACTGGATCAGACTAAGGGTCCATCTAGCCCTGTATCCTGTCTTCTGACAGTGGCCATGGGAAACTTATGTGGTGGGCTTATATTTTTTTTTCCACAAAGAATCTTCATTACAAATGTGTATTTTGTGTGGTGAGGGATTTAATAGTATCACTTAAAAATACTTTACTGTTGGGACTGGAGTATTTTCTTTCTGTTGCTTGATATTAGTGTTGGTTAGCTGCTGTCATGGTGACATTTTCCAAGAACAGCCCATTAGAAAAAGGGAAATAGAGACGTTACAGGGCTACCATACACATGCATCACCTTTACAATGGATGACTGGCTGCCTCTCTAGCAGTACTGGGAAGTTTTGGTGTAGATTGCACTGTGAATCAACAAGGACCATCCCTCTCTCTCTCTCCTGCAGTTCTATCCATGCAGAGTGAACCCATGGACAGGGCCTGGGGGAGGAAAGGAAGAGGTGCAGTTGGTGAAGTCCAGCAGGTCTGAGTCCTGAGGTCTGAATGGCAGTTCTGTGCCCCTCCTTTCCGTTATGCTAGAGAAGTGTGAATTTTTGGCCCTTGGTTTTTTGCTGCTCTGACAGATTCCTGTTCCACAGAAGACATGCCTATATCTGTATGTAACCTTAGCGCCCTTGTGGCCGAGATGGAGTCTGCACTGCCGGCAGCTGTAGCTAAGAGAAGGCACGTGCAGGCAGCAGGGAAAGTCCCTTTCACCCCAGGGGGACCTGTTGTAACCCCCCAAAGTGAAAACACACACACCGGAAAAGAACAATGAATATAGGAAATGGAAATGTTTATTTACAGTGGGATGAGAGGGGGAAAACAACAGGGGGAAAGATAGGGGAGCGGTAAAACAGGGTTGCATTCAACTCAAGGCCTCACAGGTCCAGTGGTTGCACAGTCTGACAGGGCAAAGAACTGAGCAATATGTGTGTACACACAGTTCAGGAGTCCTGGGCAAAGTTCCAATCTGGCAGTGAGTCTTGGGTTCTCCTGGTCGTCTTTGGCGCCAGTAAAATTCCCCCAACAAACCCCTCCAGTGCCGCCTTCTGCCATGCTCTGCAAAGCCACACAGAGCGACCATCTCCCCACTTAACTAGCTACAGCCTCCCTCCTCCTTCCCAGTGCAAAGTCACAAGTCCTGGTATTCATAGCTCTGGGCAGCTGGCACAGTGCTCAACATGCTCTGACACACCCACACACACACACACCCTCACTGTTGCTCTCTTTCCTCCCTCTCCCACCAATAGCACTTCCTCCTTCTGGAACAATCAGCACTTTCCCCCCTCATGAAACATATTTAAAGGGGCTGTGCTCTCTCTAAACCCCAAAGGGGTTAGTCCCTCAGGAACAAGAGAGAGCCATTAGCTGCTCCTCAGACTGGTGTTAGCCCTTAAAATGTTTTAAATAAAGTCTCACTCCACCTCCCATAATGAGCCTGGATTACAGGGTTTTGTTCTACTGTGTTCAATTCCCAGGAGGGGTATAGGTAGGTCCTGTCCACTTTTCTGTCACTAACAGATGTGTATTTGCACAGAATTTAAACCTGAGAATGTTAACTCTTTGATTAAGAGGATAATGAAGAGATCTGAATGCAAGATCAATGGTTAGCCTACTGGAGAAAATCGCTTAAGATATGGCAGAGGTGTTTGGCATACCAAGGTGTAAATATATATATATTAATTAAAACTACCATGAGATTTTACTTTTAACAAATCCTGTTAATCCTGCATGGAAATATTGGTTGATTCTGTTTCAGAGGTCATGTAACATGTCACTGAGGCTAATTTGAATATTAAGTCTACTACAAAGGGAAAAACTATTCAGAACCAAAGCTCTCTGTATTAATTTTGTTGTGACATCTTTCTCTTGGAAGGACCAGGAGCCTGAGGCAAAGTGAGCTGAAAGAATTATAAATTGGGCTGAAATGTACTCTCATTTGGAGCATACTTTGTAGACCCCATGGCCTTTCATCGTTCTCGGTGTTTGCTGTCATCTTTTTCGGAACCAGGCACATACACTGCAAGCTGTACAGTATAATAGGTCTCATCAGCCTGCATCCATCCTTCTGGATCATACGGGTCAGGAATGCTGACATGTCCTCTACCTCTTCGGTCTGATATTGACTGTCAAGAACAGTGCAGTTGGAGTACCAGCACTTCCTCATGCAGATTACAAACAGCAATTTGAGTGATACAATGCATAGGAAATCAATTTCTTTTCTTTTCTTTTCTTATTATGGTAGCACCTGAAGGCACAAATTATAAACTCATTGTGTGAGGCACACTACGAAAAAGACAGTCCCTGCCCCAAAGAGTTTACAGTAATATGGTGAATTTCTATTTATAAATATACAGATTGGAAGAGATTTGGGTCCCAAATTGAGAATTTCTGATATTAGGAAATGGCATTTGACAATCCGTGACATTTCTTTGCTTTGTTGTTGTAGCCGTGTTGATCCCAGGGTAGAAGAGAGACAAGGTGGAGGAAGGTGATATATTTTAATGGACCAAGATGTGTTGGTGGAAGAGACAAGCTTTTGAGCTGCAACAGAGCTCTTCTTCAGGTCACCTGAAAAGATCTTAGATATTTCACTTATTCATGGATTCAGTCCTGTGTGGGATGAAGTTTAATATAAAGGGCTATGTTCTGCTCTCAGTTACCGGTGTGTAATTCCTTTGGGTTCATGATGGCTGCACAGGTGTGATCAAGTCAGCATCAGGCCCAGTGTATTCTTGCCAGTCTCGTACCACATGGAAATGAAAGAGCGCAGAACTGAAGAAAAAAAGAACAAATCATAAAACCTCCTGTATTATTCATTGATGAATGAAGTACTGAGAAAGGACCCTGTGAAGTTTCTAAAGCCCACAACTCCACCGAAAACCCAATTGTTACACTCTGAGTATTAAAGTTCTTTTGAGTTTTTAAATCCCCCACTAAGCCATGCTGATCCTTGTTCTTAGAAATGTTGGTCATACTGGCAAGGAGAGTGTGGGCTCCCCCTGCTGGCTTTGCAGCCTATAAGGAAGGGAAAAAAGACAAGTCCCAGAGATTTGACAGTGATGTTGCCAGGTGCCACAAACATGCTGGCTACCATCAGGTTAGAAAAACTCTGCAGAAAGCTCCAATGTTTAGCAAATGAAAATATGGTAGATAGGTTTTAAAGGTATATTGCAAACCACAGGTGAAAAAAAGCACTGAAGCAATTCAGCAAAACTAAAGTGTCTTTGAAAGTCGTGTTCAAGCTATTTGGTACCTGCTCATCTTATTGGGAGTGGGGAAAACTTTGTACTGCACATTATTGGATGATATAAGGAGGACTACAGAACCTTCTCAATGGTTATGACATGGGTATGCCTAATCTTGCGATAAATCTTTATGGTACTTTCAGCATCTGAACATCAAACAGTTATATAAAAAAATTGTCATTGAAGCAATAAGTTTCTAGTTGTCCTAATAATAATCATTGATACACTAGCTTTACAGTTATACTTATTCATTGATACAGTGGGTTTATAGCTTTAAGAATTAAGAACTGCCCTACCCAGTGCTTTAATTTCATTTTCTCTGGGGTGGGAGAAGGAATTGATTTTCAACCTTTGAGAGGAGTCCAACAGACTCCTGTAATTGATTCAGTTAATGAGCGCTGTTATTGGCATCCCCAGTAAATTCAGAAATAAAAGCTCCCCCTAGCATTTTTTAACATTCCCCCCAAAAATGTTGAATCACCCCACTTGATAAACATACTCTCGATATAATCTTTATTCCTCTTTGTTGGTTGGAGAATCTGTTTTTATTCAAATCCTCACTCCCTTTGTGGGACACTGAGGAGGAAATAGCCTGGGATCTTTGAAATCTTGCTCTCTATGTCTTGAAAAATTGTCCATATAGATAAGGCCATGATAAGCAGTGTCTCAGAGCTTAGTTAGTATGGGATTTCCTTCTCTTCTCCCCACCCTGCCCCCATGAAGCCTAAAATTCTGGCTTTTTAGAAGGCTTTTGATTGAGAGAGAAAATATGAATGCGTTGCGCATGTCTGTCAGAGTTTGATCAGTTTGTTCAAACAGTGCAGTTTTTCAGCAGACAGCATTTTAGCACTCAGAGGGGAGTTGTCAAAATTTCTCTACAGGCAGCCACGTTCTTCATGCTAAAGCAAACTTTATAGTGTCTTAAAAAAGATAAGGTGGCTTGAATCACCATTCTTTTTTGTTCATGGAGAAAGTGTCCATCCCCACTCCTGATCCCATGTGACACCTTTACTGCATAAATGTAATGTTCATATCTTCTCTCTCTCTCTCGACTGCATCCTTTAAGCTTAAGTATCTCTTTCTTTATGCCAGGACTCTGAACCACAGAAAAGTTCACCCAGCTAACTAAAAGTATTGTCAGGCATGCTGTATTGCCTGCTTCAAGACTGTGGAGAAGATCAAAAGAATTGATTAAAAGAAGTGAGGGTGCTGTGACCCAATTAGAAAAGAAATTACACATTTCTTCTTGCATTTTCTTAATGAGAGTAGTTCATAGAAATACCCATAATTAAAAAGTCTCCTCTGACTTCTTATCTGGCAGTCCCATTTGTATTGCATCATCTCAACAATAATCTTGATGAGCTCACTGTAATGGAAAGTGTGAACTGCCCAGAGACAAACAGTGTACTGCACAGATGTTTGCCCAGCTTTCTCAGGGTGAACACTTACGTGCATTTTAGTGGATATACATTAAAAATTTTATGTGGCTTCTGGTTGTCTTGATTTGTTAAGTGTGACTGCTTTGCTTCGTTGAGCCCTTTTACTGTTAACATGCTAGAAGTGCAAGTACACAAATGCAAAGAGCCTGGGAAAAGGAATGAAGCACTGGATGTGTTACATGAAGGACTGCAATTACGGTCCACTGGCAAAATGAATATCCCAAGTGGAATGCCAGTGCAGATGGGTTCAGTCTTCCTAGGAGGGACAGGGAAGGAAGGGGTGGTGGAGAGGGGCACTCTACATCACAAGTATGTACAGTGGCAGTGAGGTACAGCTTGTAAATGAAGCCTGTTTGTTAAGACACATAGAAAGGAAAATAAAAGTGAAATTAGAATGGACATCTGCTACAGGCCATGACGTTGGAAAGAGAGTGAGAATGACAAACTCCTGGATCAAATCTCAGTGTTTGAAACTATGGGACTCTTCCATTATCATTTCTGTGCTAATGACTCACAGAGCCACCTCTCCACTCGTGATCTGTGTCTAGCCATCCAATACAGCATCTCAGCCTGTCTCACTGAGAACCCCTTCTGAATGGTTTGCCATTGCAATATAAGCTTAACATGGTCAAAACTAAAGGAGTACTTGTGGCACCTTAGAGATTAACGAATTTATTTGAGCATAAGTTGTAGCTCACAAAATCTTATGCTCAAATAAATTGGTTAGTCTCTAAGGTGCCACAAGTACTCCTTTTCTTTTTACGAATACAGACTAACACGGCTGCTACTCTGAAAAATGGTCAAAACTGACATCCTGATCTTTTCCTCCCAAAACCTGCTCCATCTGTGTTGACAATGACATCCTTAATAATAAAGGGACTGTGGCCAGTGGTAGGCGTAAACAGAACTGGATTTTTAGTGCCCAGAAGAGAAATGGGTGGATATACTGCAACTGGCTTTTAATAATGCATTTGGCTAAGTGTTATGGAAACAAATGTCAGGTCTACACTACAGATTTGTATCGGTTGCTCAGGGGTTTGATAAATCCACACCCCATAGTGACATATTTCAGAGGAACAGCCGTGTTAGTCTGTATTCGCAAAAAGAAAAGGAGTACTTGTGGCACCTTAGAGACTAACCAATTTATTTGAGCATGAGCTTTCGTGAGCTACAGCTCACTTCATCAGATGTTTACCGTGGAAACTGCAGCAGACTTTATATACACACAGAGAATATGAAACAATACCTCCTCCCACCCCACTGTCCTGCTGGTAATAGCTTATCTAAAGTGATCAGCAGGTGGGCCATTTCCAGCACAAATCCAGTGACATAGTTATACTGACCTAACCCCTGGTGTTGACTGTGCTTTGTCAGCAGGAGGGCCTCTCCCATTGACATAGCTACCGTGTCTGGGGGGAGGTGGATTGACTACGCTGACAGAGGAGGCTCTCCTGTTGGCATAGGAGTGTCTTCACTTAAGAGCTATAGTGGCTGTAGCAGGGTCGGGTGCTGCTCCATGCGGCTTCCAGAAGCAATGGCATGCCCCCCCTCCAGCTCCTACGTGTAGGGGCAGCCAGGGGTCTCTGCTCTGCACACTGCCCCCGCCCCAAGCACTGCCCCCACAGCTCCCATTGGCTGGGAACCGCAGCCAATGGGAGCAGAAGGGGCGGTGCCTGCAGACTGTGCAGTGCGCAGAGCCTCCTGGCTGCGCCTCTGCATAGGGACATGCCGCTGCTTCTGAGAGCCATTGAGGTAATGACCCCCCAGAGCCTGCACTCCTGAGCCCCCTCCCATGCCCCTGCCCCAGACTTGATCCCCTTCCTGCCCTCTGAACCCCTCGGTCTCAGCCCGGAGCACCCTCCTACACCCCAAACTCCTCATCCAGAGCCTGCACCCCCAGCCGGAGCCGTCCCCCACACCCTACTCTCCCGTCCCAGCCCAGAGCCCCCTCCTGCACCCTGAACTCATTTCTGGACCCACCCCAGAACCCTCAACCCCTCCTGCACCCCAACCCCAATTCCATGAGCATTCATGACCCGCCATACAATTTCTATTCCCAGATGTGGCCCTCGGGCCAAAAAGTTTGCCCACCCCTGTCATAGAAAGTATGTTGTTTCATTAATAGAAAATCATATGCATAGATCCTGTTATCTCAAATGGAGTTCCCCAAACACTGCAATCCAAACACACTGGCTTAGATAAAACAATAAAACAAGTTTATTAACTACAGAAAGAAAGATTTTAAGTGGTTACAGATAATGAGGCAGAAGAGTTGGAATTTTGTTACAAGAAAACAAAAGGTAAAATGCAACTAATATTTAACTTAACAGGCTAAGTGAAATCAAAGAAAAGTGTCTCTCTCATCACATGCTTTTGCAGTCTTGCTGGCTGGATGCCTTTCAGGTGGGAACCCTCCCCCAGTTCAAAGCTGTCCCTTTTTTCCAGGTGTTGTTAAGGCCATGAGCCGAGAGAAAGGGAGGAATATTTGGGGGCGTCTGTTTCCATTTCTTATACTTTTCCTCCTCTTTGGGAATGATCTCCAGCTGGGGTTCAGGGGTCAGAAAGTCTGTTGGTATGGGAACTTCCTTTGCCAAAATGTAAATTTCTCTCTCACACCCTTTTTCCTGCCAAAGAATGACCGCTTAACCAAGTGATAATCCCTTTGATTTTGTGGACACCTGGCTGACGAGTCAGTTGCCTTTTGTATCTGAGGAACTGGTTTGTGCTTGTTTTTCTTAACTGGGAACAGGTCTCAGTAAAGTAATATAATAGAATGTTATAATTTTATGTACAATGTTGCCACACATATTTTACCAGGACAATAATGACCAGCAGATTATGAGTTTTCAAATGATACCTCACATGGCATACTTTGTACAAAATGTATCATGGTCTTGTAAAAGGGGTGAACATAGGGATCCAGACTGTCACAACCTAACAGAAGTCATGAATGAATTCCCACAGTATTCTTGTCAGCAAGTTAAGGAAGTATGGGCTGGATGAATGCACTACAAGGTGGGTAGAAAGCTGGCTAGATTGTCGGGCTCAACGGGTAGTTATCAATGGCTCCATGTCTAGTTGGCAGCCGGTATCAAGTGGAGTGCCCCAAGGGTCGGTCCTGGGGCCGGTTTTGTTCAATATCTTCATAAATGATCTGGAGGATGGTGTGGATTGCACTCTCAGCAAATTTGCGGATGATACTAAACTGGGAGGAGTGGTAGATACGCTGGAGGGGAGGGATAGGATACTGAAGGACCTAGACAAATTGGAGGATTGGGCCAAAAGAAATCTGATGAGGTTCAATAAGGATAAGTGCAGGGTCCTGCACTTAGGACAGAAGAACCCAATGCACAGCTACAGACTAGGGACCGAATGGCTAGGCAGCAGTTCTGCGGAAAAGGACCTAGGGGTGACAGTGGACGAGAAGCTGGATATGAGTCAGCAGTGTGCCCTTGTTGCCAAGAAGGCCAATGTCATTTTGGGATGTATAAGTAGGGGCATAGCGAGCAGATCGAGGGACGTGATCGTTCCCCTCTATTCGACATTGGTGAGGCCTCATCTGGAGTACTGTGTCCAGTTTTGGGCCCCACACTTCAAGAAGGATGTGGATAAATTGGAGAGAGTCCAGCGAAGGGCAACAAAAATGATTAGGGGTCTGGAACACATGAGTTATGAGGAGAGGCTGAGGGAGCTGGGATTGTTTAGCCTGCAGAAGAGAAGAATGAGGGGGGATTTGATAGCTGCTTTCAACTACCTGAAAGGGGGTTCCAAAGAGGATGGCTCTAGACTGTTCTCAATGGTAGCAGATGACAGAACGAGGAGTAATGGTCTCAAGCTGCAGTGGGGGAGGTTTAGATTGGATATTAGGAAAAACTTTTTCACTAAGAGGGTGGTGAGACACTGGAATGCATTACCTAGGGAGGTGGTAGAATCTCCTTCCTTAGAGGTTTTTAAGGTCAGGCTTGACAAAGCCCTGGCTGGGATGATTTAACTGGGAATTGGTCCTGCTTCGAGCAGGGGGTTGGACTAGATGACCTTCTGGGGTCCCTTCCAACCCTTATATTCTATGATTCTATGATTCTATGAATGTGCACTGCTATATGGCAGCACAATAGACTAACTGGCTTGGGTTGAATAACATTGCAGAGCAGAGAGGTGATACTGTTCCCCCTCTCTATGCCTCATTACTACCACCCTTCCTCAGTAGTTAAAGGCAATAGGACTGTTCATGGAGTAAGTTACTATTCAAAATGGGTAGGTATATCAGAATCTGGCCCAATGAGTAGTGTGAGACTACACCAACAATACTGCATGCAATTCTGGACTGCAGTTTTAAATCAATAGAGGCAGTTCAAAGAAGAGCAACAGAAATGGTTAGGGGACCTCGCAAGAGTGGATTTTTTAAAGTGAGATTACGGTGTAGCTGAGATAAGCCACAGTTAAGGGGGCGTCTGTAACTGCATGGAAATATTACTGAAGGGTAAGCAGCAGAGACTGAAATTATTTATTTAGGCTGATACACAGAGGTGTAACTAGGAGAAATAGGATCTTATTAAGAAAGGAAAAGTGCAGGTGGAATATTAAGGAAATCTTCCTGACAATGAGATCTATTGTATAGTGTCCCCACGGAAGGAAGGGATAAACAGTCATTTTGGACATTTTAGCTTAGTTTGGACAAAACACTACATGCACCAAAGGCAACAGTCTTGCATGGACCGGATGCCATTGAATAGTGTTGGGTTTTTTCTATCTCTAGCCCGCACTGACCCAATCTTACAGTCCTGTTTGAAGCAAAACTCGCAGTGGAGCCTGACCCACAGCCCATTGGAGTCCCAGTGGACTTTTAGATCAAGACCATTCTCCTGAGAAAGGGCTGCAGGCCATGGTGCCACGATTTTCAGGTTAAGTTCAGTTTTTGGGGACAACATCTGTCAGGCACCATATGGCCTAGGACCAGCTGCTGGCCTGCGTCCTAACTTCACTGCTTGGCAAGCAATGAGCCTCGCTGCTTTGGAACTGACAGAGTGGTCACTGCCCCAGACTGGCTGTCAGGGCTTAGCAACCCTGTTTATAAGCCTGGCCTCTGCAGCAGATCAGTGGCTGCTCAACACTTACCACACCCGCAGCTGCTTCTACCCTTGTCCAGTCCCTGCTCCAGCCTGCTTCAGGTTCCTGTTTCCAGTCCCTGCTCCGACTCTGCTGTAGTCCCTGCTCTCCTCCAGCATCAGACTTCTGGTTTCGATCACCGGCTCTGCCTCAGGCTTACAACTCTGGGATACCCTCCCCCCTCGGCTCTGCCATTTGTCTTCTTCCCCTCTGGTATGGACTCTGGACTCTGCCCACCCTAGACCCAGTTGTAACCGGCAGGCCAGGCTCTCACTTCCATCACTAGACCTGTCAATCCATGGCCCCGCCGGATACAAGATCTCAGAGCAAGATGAACTTAAATTATCTTTCACACTGCTGACCTTACTCTGTGCCGTTCTCATTCACGAGTTCTCATCTCCTTCTGGGTTCAGATTGTTTCTGCTGCTCTCCAAATCCCACTCTCCCTTCATCTCCTCTGCATGTACCACTTTTTTCTTTGTTTGTTTTCCCCAGCTAAAGCGACTGGGAAGTGATATTTCCTAGCATAGCAAGCATGTCTGGGAGTGAAAGAATAATTTAATGTGTCATGTTTCCTTTAGCATGCTGGGAAAGCTCTGGAAGCAGAACTTAGAAAACATAAAGCCCTGCAGGTCAGCTCTCTGGCTCAGTTGTCTGGGGAAAGGCTGATGTAAAGAGACTGCTTTGTTCCACAAACTGCAGCATATTCCTTGGTGCTGTGACTCAGGTCAGGAGGACAAGGCTGAAATATTCCAGCTCCGCAAGATCTAGAAGGATAATTTTCATTTGAGATTTAATTGCTAAAATAATGGGGGGAAGGGTTTTCTCATAGGAGGCATTACATATTAAGTTCTTATTATAAGTAAACACACACACACATATATATCTGCGGTTCTTCCCACCAAAGTCAGTGGAGACTGATTTTTGTCTCAGGAGTTTTGAAAATGGGGCCTCTCGTATTTAGGTGACATAGGCTCCAGTCCTGCCATCTGATCTGCACAGTCGGACCCACTGCACCCTCATAAGGCTCCCTGGAAGACAGTGGTGTTCTGCGTGAGTGCCAAGGTCCACCCATGCAAATCCGGTGGCATGGCCAGGGCCTAAAGGTGGAATGGAAATTCAAAATAGGAATGATGCATTCTGAGAGCAGGTTAGCTCATTTTATTGTGCTGTCTGTTTACACAGCCACAGCCAGATACTGATAAGATATTTCCATTTAGTTTTCAAAAACAAGAAGCGTGCATTATGAAGGCTTAACTAATTATCTCCCTCTCTCACGTCTCTTCCTCCTTCCATGATTGTGCTTTCTTTCTCTGACCCAGCTCCTCCTTAGCACCCAGCAATGTTCCAAGCCAGCCGCTTGCTCTGATAGTGACCAATATCATAGTAACTCTGTATCTGCTTGGGAGGCCACGGCTTGAAGCCAATCTTAGTTCTGTTCCCTAGATCATCAGACTGGCTTCCTAAAGAAACAAGGAGCCTCTACCATCCTGGATCCCATAACCAAGGAATCTGCATGACTTCTATGAATAAAGACACCTTGTGCTACAAATGTGTTCACTTATACTCAGCGTATGACAGCATTAAGTGTAATATATAGCTAACCAACATATTCAGTGCAGTATTGCAGCTTTGTTCCTCTCTGCCATACGCGTAATAGCCATAGATAAGAAATGTTAGCTTCCTATGCCTGTCTTAGCCTGGGAAGTTTTGGTATACCCATGTGAGATGAACTATAACAGACCTGTAATATTTCTTGTGAATAAGGTGGATGACTCTGTGCGTTGGTTTATGATGGGTTACCTTCAAAGGAGTTAGATCAAAAGGGGTTGCTAAAGGATCCAAGCAGGAAAGATAAAATGATGACACAGATAAGAGTCCTTGGGGAAACTGTTTATTGGGGAATACCTTCTGCCTGACTCCAGGCACATACTAAACTGTAGAGGAACCCAGGCCTAGTAAAGGGGGTGAGAGGTTGAGTGAGTGGCCCAAGGCAGCCCAGGGATTGCCAATGAGCACTGCGAGGAAGAAACAGATAGAAACTGCAGCAGCAGCAGTGAGCTTCTCACAGTGTGGTGATAGAGGTGAGTGGTCAGGCTGAAATGTATGAAAGCTTGCAAGGGAAGAATAAGGATTAGGGAAAGGGAAATGCTTTACCCTTTGCTTTGCATGCTTTGTACCTGTGGGTGAATGAATAAATAGTGCTTTGTTTCGAAGAAGCTGTTTTTGAGTTTCATTAGCCACCCTCGCTGGTCACAGGTCCCCTGAGCGAAAGGGCTGACCTATCAAACCGATATGGGCCTGTTGCATTAGCAGGGGTGGGGCTGCATCCCACAGATCCAGTCCCAACGTGGTTGTCCCGCATGGTTCCATTCAGAATGAGGTGCGGGAGGCCAGGCCTCGTTACCTGAGGGGTACACTAAAGACAGACTGAAAGGCATCAAAGGCGCAGTTTGTCCTGTAAGCCTGACAACATGGTCTGTGGGTTTTCTGTACACTTGTTCCTTTGAGGCAACCATTTTCTGTAACCCTATTCATACAATTCCAGCATTACTAGATGTCTGGAGAGGGGCAGGGGTCTTAATACATGCAAACATTTCTAATCAGAGATCCGGTCATCAGACTATACTGGAAGAGTGCAGTAGACAGTATCCTTTTCCTTTCAGCCCTCTGTCTATCATCTACATAATGTACATGAACTCTATAGCCTCAAGGTGGCTTTAGTTGCTAATGTTGTACCTTTCCAGCCATACTGGTGTACATTTTATACTTGCTGTCATTCCCCACACAAAATGCAAGAAGTAAAATAGCAAAAGAACAGAAGTACTGTACTATTAGCTCCCCTCTTTAGATAGATAATATTCTTGGATTTCCTCTAATAGGAGTCATTAAAGACTTACAGGGGGAAAATAAGCTCCAGGGGAGAAAAACTGAGAATTCATGCTAACCAAAAGAGTTAAGGGGAAGAAAGCCTGTTTTTCTGAAGAAAAAGATAAACTTGGTAACAATTGCATTAATAAATAAGGAGGTGGACAAAATCAATGCAAACTCTAAACATGACTTAATTAACTGCTTTATAAAGTGTATCTGTAAAAAGAAAGCGAAAGAAAAGAGGTTTGGCCAATAGGGAAGTGAAAGAAGTGTTTTAAAAATAGTCATTGATGAAAAGCCAGTCACGGAGTACTTGGAAGAATCTGAACCTAGACAGATGAACAGACCTGGATGAAATTTATCCTATGGTGCATTAGGCGTATTTGTTAACAAATTTACAGCCCATTGATAGTAATCCTTTCCTTGAAAAGTCATGAAGAACTGGGTGATTTCCAGATCACTGGTAAAAAAAAGAAACATGGTGCTAACTTTCAGAGAAAAACTAATGATCCTGGCAATTACCATCCCGCAAAGCAAAATTAAATCGCTGGTTAAATAACAGATCAAATATTAACATCAAAATTGGTTAATATCTAAAGAATTACAAAACCATGACCAAAGACCAACATTTGTTTATAAAGAACAAACTATGCCAGACAAACTGGATTGCTTTTAGAAGTGGAAGGATTAAATTAGAAGATGAAGCAGACACGGTAAATATAGTGCAAAAGTAGATTTTAGTAAAGCATTTAATATAAAAGAAAAGGAGGACTTGTGGCACTTTAGAGACTAACCAATTTATTTGAGCATAAGCTTTCGTGAGCTACAGCTCACTTCATCGGATGCATACTGTAGCTCACGAAAGCTTATGCTCAAATAAATTGGTTAGTCTCTAAGGTGCCACAAGTACTCCTTTTCTTTTTGCGGATACAGACTAACACGGCTGCTACTATGAAACCTGGCATTTAATATAGTGTCTCAGAAAATCTTTCTCACAATTGATTCAAATTGGCTTGTCCAGGAGCATGTCACATGGATTGAAAACTAGTCACATGGGCTGAAAACAAAGCCGCAGGGACTAGTGTTAGATTCAATGCTATTTAACTTCTTATTAATGATCTGGGAGAGGTGGCAAACAGTCTAAATTAAATTCACAAATGATGCTAAATTGGGAGGTGTTAGAAAGTGGGGAGTGAAGTAATACAAAAGAGTGGTTAGGAATATGAGCATTAAATTAAATAAAATTCCATTTTCAGAAATGCAAGCTAGCATACCTCAGAAAGTGAGACAAATACCATAGGTGACCAGTGGGAAGGTGAAATATGATGCCAAAAATAGACCTATATACAACTGAACAAGCGTTTGCTATCTGATATAATGTCAACAAAGTGAGGTGCAATGCTCGCCTAATACATAGAGGCAACATGTAGCAGAAACTAGAGGGAGTTCAGAGAAGAGTGACAGAGCAGACAGTCTTCCTGACTGACAACTGATAGATTGGGAAGCAGTCTCCAAAGAGAATTCCCACCATTTGAAAAATTTAAAGGGACACTATCAACTTGAAATTTAATTTTTGTTTTCTTTGTTTAACAGTTAAAAGTAGTCTGTAATAACTACACCTGCTCCTAAATTCCCTGCCCTTTGTGTGTTTTTTCAATCACATTTTTTATGTTGCTCTCTGAAAGAGTCACACACACAAGATGGGGAGAAGTTGCCCATTCAGGGATAACAGTGAAACTGCTAGTACATGGAATGATGCCACATGCCCAGAGTGAACGAAGGGGACAAAAATAGAGAACTGTATATTTTTATTTTTTTTGCTCCACTCTCTTTCAGCTACACTAACCATAATGTCAACCCCAAGCATTCAAAAATCATGAGCCAGGCCCTCTAAAACCAAGAGGTTGGCTTTAAGAATCATGAGCTTTTTGAAAAATTTTTTTTTCTTTATTTGCCTCCTGTTTTGTTTTGTTTTTGTTGTTTTATCCTTAAGACTTTGTTTTCCATCTTGTCTCTGCAACCATGCAGGCTAAAATATTTTTTTTTTAAATTCCTGAGTTTCCCTCATAATCACATGACTCCAGAAGCCAAGGCTTTCCAAAAGGATGCCAAATATTTCAAGCCCTGTAATAGAATCATGGGAGTTGGCTACACTAACAGTGGGAGATAAGCATTGTCACACCGTTCGTATTATTTTTTTAGGTAGATTGTGTTTAACTAGATAGATTAGATAAATTAATGTTTGTTGTATCTGCAGTTTCTGCTGGTCCCTAAAATTGTCAGTAGTGTTTTGTACTTTATGAACCAGCCAACGGAGCAGAGTCTGGAGGTGGCCTGTTGTGGCACTTGACAAAATGGATGTTTTTCGGTCTGATGTTTTTGTACAGTGTTGTCTCTAAAATTCACTGCACAGCCACTGAGTTTATTTTTCACGTGTCAGACCTGAAAACAAACGGCACATCCTGTATTCTGTAGCACGCGTGCACACGCACACACTCCATTTGTGCACCTGCCTGCCTGTAATTCATCCTGGCTCTCAAGCTTTCCTCTCATTCACTCTCAGTATTCATTGACATCATAAAGTCCAATTAGGCTTAATGAGTTACATTCTCCCAGCTTCTATCAATGACCATCACTTTTACCGCTACCCTTAAACAAAAGAAAGTTGAGTGGTGTGCCTCCTTCATTTTAATCTTTCCCCATGTTCCTGTTGCTGTCAGTGGGGAGAAGCCCATCAGTGACCTTTGATCCGCAATCACTGACTTCATTTCCTGAGTAAGTGAAGCATGCAGCTGCTTTGATGCTCCCTCAGACATTGCTAATGTGGCGGAGGAGAACAATGACAAATGAGATGAAGGGGGAGGGAGAGGGAAAAAGAAACCCGAATGAAGAGATTAGATACAAAATTGGCAACTTTATCATTCGTTTCCTCTGATGATTACATTTGATTGCTGCTTACATTTTTACCTGAGAACCAGCTTCAGAAACACCAGATGGTTATAGACAGAATGGGATTTGAAGAGGGCAATGCAAGCTGTTATAATTCTAGGCATGTCCAACTTTTCATCAGCAAAAGAGACATCTTGACCTCTGGTATTCCATCAGTAGCAGAGACTTTACTTTTTGTTTTTTTGTTTTTTTAATGAGAAATTGGGTCATTTGTTTAAAGAGCTTCATCTATTTTTTGAATTCTCAAAATACTTTGGAAAATGTCTGCCTTACTTCTCAAGCAGTGTTTGCCTCACACAGCCATGGTTCCCACTAGGGCTGCCAATGTCTAATCACACAAACCCAAACACCCTTCCCCTCCCCCTTTCCCAATGCCCCACCCATGCCCCACCCCTTCTCTGAGGCCCCACCCCCCACTCACTCCATCCCCACTCCCTCTGGGGGCTCCGGGCTGAGCCTGGGGCAGGGGTTGGAGTGCGGGAAGGGATGAGGGGTGTGGGCTCCGGGGGAGCGTTTGGGTGTGGGAGGGGGCTCAGGGCTGGGGCAGGGGCTTGGGGTGCAGAAGGGGTTGCAGGCTCTGGGAGCGGGTTAGGGTGACCAGGTGTCCAGTTTTCAACCAGAACATCCAGTCAAAAAGGGACCCTGGTGGCTCTGTTCAGCACCACCAATCAGGCCATTAAAAGTCCCCTCGGTGGTGCTTTGGGGCTAAGGCAGGCTAGTCCCTGGTCTGCAGGAGTGTGCGAATGTGAGCAGACCTTTGAGTTGGCTCTGCATGTTGTTTCCTGTCTGAGAATGGGGCATCTGCCAACCAGAAATGTGTTAGGTTGGTCTCACCTTGTCACAGCCAGGCAGACTACAATAATGGCATCTTGTCAGAGGTCTGGTGGAGCTGAGAGTGGTAGAACACACTGTCTGGAGGTTAGTGTATAATTCAAGCAGCCACTTATAATATGAGTGGCCAAAGTCAGCTCTGTGATCACAAGCTCAGTGTGGCGGCTGTGCTTCCTGACGACAGAGCAGTGTTCAGCTGAAGTAAACACCTGGGCCAATACAGACGGCAGGAGGACTGCTCCCCAGGAGTTTGCCAATCATTTTCCTATCAAGGTTCCTATAATTTTCCCAGCAAGAGATCTTAATTTTCAGGTGTTCCAGGTGAGGCTGGTAAGCCAAGCTATCGTTAAGTTTTACTCCCAAGTATGTGCCACCTGGATGGAATAGTAGTAGCTATCTTTGGACATGGATCAAGATGGTTTAATTGGCAAGACAATTGATTAGGTAGAAAGTAGTTGTCACACTGAGAATTAGTCTCCATTGCTGGAAGTGGTCAAAGTAGCCGTGTCTTGGCTGAGGTTCTCTTCAATCTTATGGAAGTTGTTTCCAGGGTCAACAATACTGATATCAGCATAGCAATACTCTTTGGCCTGCATTTTTAGATGGTTGTATGTGTATAAATTGAACAAAAGGCGGCGAAAACTGACACTTATGGAAGCCCATCGTGGAGTCATAAAAGGTGACTGAATTTTTCCATGACTCACAGGATGACGTTTCAATCACGAATCATTTTGTGGATGAACCGTACCATCAGCCTACAAGAATAACTTGCATCAACTTGGCACTCTGCCCAACATGCCACATGGTGTTGTAGGCTGCTGTCAGAGCGATGAGGACAGCACCAACTTTCTTCCCTGTCTCAGACGTGTTTTCTATCTCTTGAGTCAGACAAAGTACCTGATCTTGGGTGCACCGTCCCCTCCTGAATCTAGTCTGATCTTAAGGCAGCTGGGGATTGACTCCCTCATTAATCCACGTCAGGATTTGGCTATCTATCGGTTTATAGGTAACACTGTTTGGAGCTGTCAATAGTTTCCATGGCTTTTGCCATGCTGCAATCCTGAAGGTGAGACTAAAGTGATGGAATTACTCCATAATGTAGGGTGCCATCCTGTGCTGGAGGGGAGACACAGCAGCAAAGCCAGGAATTGATAGTTAGGTGGCAGCATTAGAGTGTGTTTCCTGAAGCAAGATGACATGTGCTTTATGTTCTACAATCAACTAGAGAAGGATACCCCTCTTGGCCACTGAGATGCCAATGCTATTGAGGGCAGCAGCTTGAGAGCCGACCCCAGTGCTAGGATTTCTGATGCTGGCCATAAAAGGGAGCACATTGGAGGATGATTCTTTTCAGCTGTATTTGTCTTTCTCTTTTGACCATGAGAACTTGAGCTCCAATTGCATATTTTATATACTTTTGTTTTGCTTTTTGCTACTGATGGGGGCGGGGGTGTGCCACATGAAGGTAGTAGAGACTTGCTTGAAGTAAACACCAAATACTGCCAGGGTTACAGTACTTGCAATAAAATTGCAAAAGTTGACCACACTGTATGAGGACTGAACTAACAAAAAGATGGCATGATTGAAGACATCAGGAGTACAAAATGACAGCTTTTTCTGACAGAGACCTCATAGATCTGAAAGGAGAAAAAAGCTGAGAACAGCTGATGAATTAACTTTTAACCATATGCACAGAGAGAGAGAGAGAGAGGACTGTTTTACTCATTTACAAAAAAGATTGGGTCAGATCTTCCGCTGGTATAAATCAGCATGACTCTGTTTAGTTCCATGAAGCAACATCAATTCACATCAGAAGAGGATCTGGACTGGTATATGGAAGATGAAGGGAATAAAATAGATTACAAGATATTAAAATTCAGAATGGAATCCTGACCCGGTTTAAAGTGATGGAAGTTTTCCCCCTGACTTCAACTGGGACAATATATCACCCTTCAAATCTAGCATAGGATCATAGGGTGAAATCCTGGTTATAATGAAATCAATTCCCAAGCTCCCATTTACTTTGATAGGGCCAGAAGGAAACATTGTGATCGTCGAGTCTGTGGTACATAACACAAGCCAAATCACTTCCCTGAAATAATTCCTGTCTCAACTAGAGCATATCTTGTAGAAAAATATCCACTCTTGATTTAAAAATTGCTGGTGATGGAAAAACCACAATCCTTGATAAATTGTTCCAGTAATTACACTCACAGTTAAAAAATTGGGCCTTTTTACCACTCTGAATTTGTCTCAAATTCCAGCCATTGGATCTTTTAAAAGTTCTTATAATTTTTACTTCCTCTTCCAGTGCTTTCCTGGGGTTTGGGTCCATGACCTCTGGCACCATAAGTGAGAGCCATACCTCTAAGTCATTAAGGCTTTGATCCTGCAATGGATCTACACCAAACTGGAGGGAGACCAATGAATTAATGTCTATTGCATGACTGAACAGTTATCAGATGGTGACTTCTGTTCACTGTTGACATTGAATGGGATATGAACATGCAAATGAGAAGTGAAAGGCCTCTTAATGTGTTATCAAACATACATTTGCATGAAGCACATTTCCCATGATAAAGCACTTAAAAGCAAATGTAGAGTTTATGACTTGCCAACAGATTTTAAAGCTGAATAATATACAATTATTGCAGTGGCTAATAACGCAAATTATCTGAGTCAGTCTCAGTGCATAGCAGTAAATATATCCCATTCATGCAGGCACTCTTTTTTTCGATTTAATGTTTTACACCCCTGACGAGATGTTTTCAGTATATTGCTTACACCAGCATGGTGCACTCTCCGTATTCTTGGATGTCATTATGAAGAACCCTGAAGACTGTACCAATTCTCCACTGTCTATGAGGCTAGCTTGAAAACTGCTTGGAGCAACAACAGCAACTGTCAACAGGGAGCCATATTAATTATTTGGAATGTGCCTCATAAGAGGAATCAACTGTTTTTATTACAGCATGAATATTACTTGAAACAGGAAGGTTATTCTAGCTGTTATCATAATCTATGTATCATTAACTTTCCTTGTTTAGAAAAAGAGATTAACAGCCCAGAAAATTGTTATAGTAAATAGATGAATTATAACATGTTTTTATTATAAATAAAAGTTTCTCAATATAAGCAGTTACCTAGTGATTCTTTGGAGAAGAATGAAGTCTTTAACAACTAAAGAACTGCATTGTAAGGTTGATGATTAAACAGCTTTCATTCATGTGAAAGTGACTGTAATTCTGCACACCAAACTTTACATCTACTGCAGACCAAATGTCGAACAACTATTTGTGGTGATTTACACCATACTTTCAGTAACAGCTCTTGTAGGCATGAAGTGCAAAGATTGCTATAACCTGGAACTGCTCATTTTCCATTTCGAGTCAGGTTAACAGAATGAATGTTCTTTCCCCCCCTCAAGTTTGAAACACAGAATCTGCAAACGAAACAGGATATGAGGCCCCATAAGTGAATGCAATGCAAAATTCACTATGAAACTGCAACTAGCCTTCTCTATAACAGGTCATATTGGATCCCAGGAGAAACGTGATGATGATCAAGCATGTGGAGCCTTCCCTATGAGTGGCAATGGGAGATATGGCTAAATTTAAACATACAATAATATCTGTTGGGAGGAAGCAAATTGTTTTTGATATACATACTAAGAGGTCAAATGTCCTCCATAAGGTTAATCTTCATCATTGATTTCTATGTGCGAGAAAAATACCTGATAAAGTAGAATGTGTTTGAGCCTCTTTTTGGTCATGCTTTAAGCGTGTGGTGTGATGTGCGTGTTGAACTAAAATCCTTGCAGATCTGAATGTGAAACCGTAGACACTGAAACCCTTGATTTGTCCACAGGACAGGCACACCATGGGCAGGTTTCCTACATTGCTCCACCAATTCATCTTGATTCAGACCCGGAGAGACCGCCTTCCAAGGGTGAGTCCGTGACACAATCTGTGTCTATGTGTACAGTCAGATAGCCATAGGTATGAATGTATTTTATTTGTTTATGCAGAAGAGCCTCCATGAAGAGAGTTACGATGTGCCATCCAGTGGCACTCACTGGGGAAAATTAATTCCATTGACTTAAATAGAGTTACACCAACCAGAGATTTGGCTCATGCTCTCCATTTCTTGTGTAGATTTGAGATTACTGTGTTATCCCAGGGCCATGTAGTTCTCCCACACAGTACAATATGCATTTGTGCTGGAGAACTGTCACCCTTAATCCTCGCACAACACTACCTCCCTCCCTGATTCCACTGCATAGCCAGTTTTGGTGGGGACTCTTTCTGCACTCTGGTGCGAGCGGAGGTGGTAAAGGATCAGGGGGATCTGATGGATTTGCAGAATTCTCCTCCCATCTCATCAACTCCTGCAAAGTACAGTACGTTTTTGGCCTTGGCTTGGGAAAGCAGATTTGCCCCTAAAAGATGTACTCAGATGGTTTGCAGAGTTCTTAGATTTTTTCTGTGCTTCTTTGGGCTCAGTCTGTATGTGTTCAGATATGAGAGCTCTAGGATACCAAGTCAACTGTATTTGGCTGCATCGTAGTAAGATCTGTAAGTTAAAACCAAAGATGGATATGGAGAAATCTCTTGCTGAGCCAGGGGAATGCATAGGAATATTTACTTTAAAAGTAGGGTGCTACATTTTGGGGTGGAGAGTAACATTTGATCAGGGAGCGAGCGATGATGATCTATAGACGAAAGAAGAAACTAAGAAACTAATTGCCACCTAGAAAATTGTTTAGGAATCCCTTTAAATACATTTGAGTAGTTAAGAAATTTATGGAGATGAATTTCCTTATAGGCAGCTTATTCCATAACTACCTACTGCAGTATAATTTGCAGCTTCCTCAGAAGTAATTTGTTCTGATGAGTGCTTGAGACAAGGCATGGCACCAGGACCTCGGATCTGATCCAGTATGGGAATTCCCGTCACATAACTATACAACGTGTGTAATTTCACATGCAGATGTGTGTTTCTCTGAGTGCACCATGTTTAAAATGCAACACGCAAGTGCAAGGTTGAGTATGCTAACATGTGACCATGTGGGTAGGACCTGTTCCTAAATTGCCTCAGCCAGTGCACTCCATTAGCACATAGGGGCGTGCTAGATATTCAAAGGGATGGTTCAGCAGAAAGACACAAATGGCAGGCGGTTGCTGTGTCTCTACACTGACTCAGCTCGTTGATTACTATCACGTCGGGACTTTCTTCTTCCCCTATCAGATTGTTCTTATTTGTTGGTGCTAAACAGTCTTTTCAATGCTTCAGAAACATGGGGGCAAATCAGTCCCTGCCGCCAAAAGCTCACACTCTAAGGCTCTGATCCTGCAACTAACGCAGCATGGGTGGACTGCTGGGCCCATGAGGTTCCCTATTGTCATCAGTATCTATGGGAGCTCAGTAAAGTCATAGGGCAAGTTTGGATACCTTTACCCCAGCAGATTAGTATTTTACTGTGTGAGTAAGTATATCAGAATCTGACCTTGAAAGGCTTCTTTTGCCTTACCCATCCATTGCCCCCAGTTTTTGAAGATTGAGAAAGTCTCAGCATGTGCATGGGCCCCGAAACATATCCTTGCCCCCAAAAGTTACCCCTGAACTTTGCAGCCTAAATTCAAGCATACTCTATGTGCAGTGCTGCCCCATTGAAGTCCATGAGAATTTTGCCATTCATATCAATGGGGCCAGGATTTCACCTTCAAAATGTAAGGCTTCTGCTGTCTTTCACTGTGAATGTGAGTGCATGCTTATGCAGTGCAGCAGTAAAGATCACAAACAACTGATTGAGTCTGACTATATATGTAAGCAGTTTCTTCGTTTTTCCTGCTTGGAGAACGCAGTTCCATTCCCAACAGGTAGGACATGATGGTCAGTGACCTGTTCTACATCTCTCACCAAAGCTGATCTTTCTCATGGAAGAAAGTGGACTGCTTCCAAAACAGGTGGGCTGATTATCAAAAATCCCATAAGGTTTTAAGAAAAGGAGTACTTGTGGCACCTCAGAGACTAACAAATTTATTTGAGCATAAGCTTTCGTGAGCTACAGCTCACTTCATCGGATGCATGTAGTGGAAAATACAGTGGGGAGATTTTATATACACAGAGAACATGAAACAATGGGTGTTACCATACAGACTGTAACAAGAGTGATCGGGTAAGGTGAGCTATTACCAGCAGGAGAGTGGGGTGTGTGTGTGTGTGTGTGAAACCTTTTGTCGTGATATTCAAGGTGGGCTATTTCCAGCAGTTGACAAGAACGTGTGAGGAACAGTGGTGGGGGGAATAACATGGGGAAATAGGTTTACTTTGACTAATGACACATCCACTCCCAGTCTTTATTCAAGCCTAAGTTAATTGTATCCAGTTTGCAAATTAATTCCAATTCAGCAGTCTCTCGTTGGAGTCTGTTTTTGAAGTTTTTTTGTTGAAGAATTGCCACTTTTAGGTCTGTAATCGCGTGACCAAAGAGATTGAAGTGTTCTCCGACTGGTTCTTGAATGTTATAATTCATGACGTCTGATTTGTGTCCATTTATTCTTTTACGTAGAGACTGTCCAGTTTGGCCAATGTACAAACTTAGGCTTGAATAAAGACTGGGAGTGGATGTGTCATTACACAAAGTAAACCTATTTCCCCATGTTATTCCCCCGCCCCGCCACTGTTCCTCACACGTTCTTGTCAACTGCTGGAAATGGCCCACCTTGATTATCACTACAAAAGGTTTCACCCGGCCTCACCGTCCCCCGCTCTCCTGCTGGTAATAGCTCACCTTACCTGATCACTCTTGTTACAGTCTGTATGGTAACACCCATTGTTTCATGTTCTCTGTGTATATAAAATCTCCCCACTGTATTTTCCACTACATGCATCTGATGAAGTGAGCTATAGCTCACGAAAGCTTATGCTCAAATAAATTTGTTAGTCTCTAAGGTGCCACAAGTCCTCCTTTTCTTTTTGCAGATACAGACTAACACGGCTGCTACTATGAAAGCTGTCATATGGCTTTAAACCCCTGGTTCAGTCTCTGTCACTTCCCCATCGGAGTTTGTCTTTAGTCCAGACTGTCTTTATAGTCTCGATCTTCAGCTGTTTCTCCACTGCCTCCAAACAGTGGTTGTAACCTTTAAGATCTCTCAAAATCTTTTTGTCAACCATGTGCCCTGTTTTAACAGAGGACTCCAGCAAGGCAGATGATGTCTCAGGTTGGGCAACTGAAACATCCAGCCTCTCTTTGCTTTCTCTGATGTCAGCTGTGGTGATTCAGAACTTATATACAATAGCTGCACTTAAATCATCGCCATAGCTTGCTGCAGAAGATCAAGAGGGACTAGGTCAGCAGCAGCCAAAGATGGTGCTGTCATGGGCTTAGCCACTGGTGCAACAGCCCTGGGCCTATAATAGTGCTCTGCAATTTGCTTTCAGGAGGGCATAACTCATCCCCTAGGCTAGGTCCAGAATGACACATCCACATGCTGACGAGAATCAGATCAGCTGAGAGACTGGCAATAGCAGGAAATGGCGCACACCCAACACACTGCTATAATCGTGCCTCCCTGGCATGGCCTCTCCTGAGCCTCAGTAAAAAGATTTTCAAGTAATACTTGCACAAAGATCCATGGTACATTATTTACTTGTGTGGCACTTCTCATAGAACTGCCCGGTAACTCGGATTGCATACGTGATTAACGCTGCTGGGATTCAGTGGGGATGATTGCACCTCGTGTTGTGCTGTCCAGGGCAGGGGTCCAGAGGGGTCTGTGAGGCTCCTCTGTATCATTCTGTTACGGGGAGGGGGCTCAGAAACCCAGGTGATGTGCTCACTGTAGGAAGCTAGGCAGATGGGGAGTGAGGCTCTTCGCCGCTGAAGAAGAGGCTGTGGTTCTGCCCTCAGTCACCATTGTTGGGGTTCCCCCAAGACCTCTTCCACTCCGTTGCCCAAGAACTCAGTTTGGCTCCAGTCTCATGACTCAAGTTCCTTTATTTGGCAGAGAGCTAAGTTATGGTGAGTTGATCAGACTCAAGCGTAGGGGGGCGGATACAGGGTATACCACACGTCCAAAGTTACACAGCAAGCCTCTTCCTTTTTATACATTTACACATCACATTGTATTTACTATACACTGTGTCACATGCTTTGGGGTTGGCTTGGGCACTTAGTAGGAACCAATCCCTGTGCAGCATGCTCACCCCATGCACTGTCCATGTGCGACTTACTTTTATCTAATCTTACATTCCAGGCTTATCCTATCCACTGTTATCTTGTCCATTGGCAATGGTTCAATGGGGGTCCCCCCTTCTCTTAACTAGTGCAGACATTCTGTTCCCAGCCTGCTGATCCATTGACCTCTCTCATCCTGCCGCCCAAGAAACGAGGCCTCACCCATCTCCAGTTATTCATGTCAAGCCAGGCCTACATTGCACTGCTTATGTTTTTCTTTTCTATATTAGCATACATTTCATTTGCATCATATTCCTGTCCTTCTGTGCTTTCTTTTTTTTAAGTTCACTACCCAGCAACACATTCCCAAGACCACAGTAGTTGTAATCATTTGAATCACTGTTAATGCAAGGCTCAAAGTACAAAATGGGGTGCAAGTTTACCTCCTCTACTATAGGCCACCTGGATGTAATCTCACACGATAAACTTGCTCTGCCTTTAAAACATCCTGTAATTTTAATTTTGCTTTTATTTTAATCACATTATAAAACAAAACTGGTACAAAATATAAACACCTTTCATTTATCACCACAGGAAATTTAGTTGTGGAACAGAACATAGGCCAATTACAGTAACATTTGCTGGGTCCATACCAGAAGTGGTCCTCTTCAGCAGCCACACAATATAGGCTAGCAGCATAGAATCATAGAATATCAGGGTTGGAAGGGACCTCAGGAGGTCATCTAGTCCAACCCCCTGCTCAAAGCAGGACCGAAGGAGAATCCACAACCTCCCTAGGTAACGCATTCCAGTGTTTCACCACCCTCCTAGTGAAAAGGTTTTTCCTAAATATCCAACCTAAATCTCCCCCACTGCAACTTGAGACCATTACTCCTTGTTCTGTCAGCATCTTAGGCTTTGAGAAGATTCCTAGAATCGTAAGTTTTAAGGCCAGAAGAGACCACTGTTATCATCTAGTCTGACCTTCTGTGTAACGCAGGCCAGAGACCTGCTGTGACTTACTGATAAAAAGAGTTGGGTATTATCACTATCACTTCCCTCTCTTCTCCTGCTCTTCCTCCTGCTCCCACCACACCATGTTTCTTTGACACTGTTATTCTCTTTGGCCTCTGCTGCTTTACCTCCTGCTACTGTTTTGGCTGCCTTAATTTCACCTCCATGTTATCTCAGCACTTAATTAACCACTGGGTACAGGTTGCTATTGCATTTAGAGAATTAAGAGCATGGTTGCAGTTTTAACTTTAATCACACTGCAAGTAAAGAAAGCTGGACAACAAAAATAAAATCCTTCTGATTTTGCATATGTAAGCAAAAATAAATTGTACGTTTTGAATGCGGTTGCTGCTGTGATTATATTCAATTGCTACTTTCAGCTGACAGATTTATTTGTAACTATCTTTTTTAATTGCTTTTATTTTATCACTGGTGACGTTTACCTATATTATTGATGTATGCAATGAAGTTTTCCAACCCTTCACTTTACTGAATACAGTGTAAACTCCAGTAGTTTACTAGCACATTAGTGTCACCATACATTAGAAGGTAATTACCTTGAGCCACCGCTCTATATAGAAACTTAGTAATGGCACTGCAAATCATTTAATAAAAATAAGGTCCTAGACCATCATTCACTTTTAAAGTTATTTCTCCTTCCACACCCCCCATTAATTAGAAAATATGGTTTTCAGTTAGTTTCATATATGAAGCACCCGTAATCATTATTTTTACATCTACCTTTAGTAAAACAAGTGGGACTATGTTGCAGTTATTTTTATGTGATTGTTTATATTTGTTAATATGCAAATTAATTCCAGAGGTAGCTGAGGCAGTTTTCTCTATAGCTGAGACCTAGAACTGCTAGAAATAAGTGCATTGGTCTGTTGGTTCAGACGTAGTGTTCCAACAACTGTGGCTTTGTCTTATTCTTTATGCATGGTCCTGAACTTGTTAACTGTCTGGACTGAGGGCTCATGTGTAAAGATAAGGGAAACTCTGTTTACTCTTTTGAGTTTTAGTTCCTGTCCTCGAGAGATAGCTGTTAGCCTTTCATTTTTAAGAAGCCTCTTTCATTCACTCAGACAGTTCCTTCGTTCTGAGCATTACATGTTAATCACTAATTTGTGACATCAAAGCCTTTCTGGATCCCCAGGTTGTGATCTCATAAACTAAGGATTATAACCTACATTACAAAAATGGTTTGATTGTTTCTGACGATAGTAAAGAAGTTCAAAGATAAGTAGGACTCTGGTGTCCTGGGTTCAAAGGAAGTTTTACAGAATTCATGTGTATAGCAATAACTGAACTGGAGCGTTTGGACTAAAATTCCACCAGGCACTAAAATACAATGAATGAACTGAATTAAACTCACCGAATCCACATACTAAAGCTATTTATAAAGCTTTATAGAAGCAGATTTTTCTCTATACTTGGAATTATTTTAAGCATAAAATATATTCCTGGCATTAAAGCTAGACAGACAAAGGCAATAATCTACATTGCTGAGATACTGTTCTGCAAAATGTTCCTTTGGATGAAGGCTGTGTGGGGATGGGTGGCTCAGGGGGATTGTTAAAGTTGACCTGAAACTGTGTCAAAACATATTAATACACAAGTCAAACTTACTTATGAGTCCCGGTTTTACAAAGGAATGATAGGTAAGTTGAATAGAGGGGATATTCTGTGGGCTCACCCTCTTTCTGTGAAGATTTCTCCAGGCAGCCATCCAGTTTAGATCTCCAGTCAGATCCTTGGTCTCTTCTTTGAACCTTAATCTGTTTCTTTAAAAGTGGAAGACATAATGGAGCTTATAGACCTGCAGAGTATGGGAGGAGGGGCAAACCAAGGTCGAGGAGCAATGGCCCCCGTTGCCCCACAGCAGATGATGACCTTAGACATATTCACTTTTGGTCACAAGATGCTGAGAGATTCACTCCCCCTGTCACTCTCTGGTGTCTCCTCTACCCCCACTCCATATTTATTGCCCTGTGGGAGGGATGCTGGTGAGAATCCCACAGGCTTTATTGTTGGCAGCCAGATCATAATCATGTTTCCCATGTTTTTTCATTTTCCATGATTGAGCTGCACCACAATAACCACCCCCTTGGCAGAGAGTGCTCTTTATTCTTTAGGCTATTCTCTTGTTTCTCTCTGAGGCCCTTCCTTTATCTTTCCTCCAGCCTCCCTTTAGTTAGTTATGGCCATAGCTTACTGACTGCCTAAGAAGGCCTCTGTATCAATGCTTACCTTGTATATGGGGAATTTCTTGGAATGGGGAGCAGTACCTGGAGAAGGACGTTAGGGCTACCTGATTGATCCAGCTTACTCTTTTCCAGCTCTAAACGCTTCAGCTCCATTTCCAAGCGCTTTGCCTCCGCTTCCACCTCCAAGCGCTTCATCTCTAGAAAGAAATTCCTTTCTTCCGCCGTTAGAACTTGGCCTGGGTTAAGGGCATCTCTCCATCCTGGCACCTGGATCTCGGGTGGGGGAGGGCTGATCCTTCCCTTCTGGGAAGTCTGTGATCCTCCACCCCCTCCCTGGATTTCTGTCATGGAGCTGGATGTCTGGGCTTGATCTGGGTCTGTTTTCTCCTTGACGTGCTGCTTTGGTTTCTCTAGGGTTTCAGTGCCCGACCGCAACCTCATGCACAGCTCTAGCCTAGCTATTTAGTTGCCGTGAAGCTAGAAAAAGAAATAAACTGCTTGTTGGACTCGCTGGCTTTGCAGGCTGAACCCTTTGCATGCTTGTTCTCCCGCAGGCAGCAAAGAAAAGAAAAGAAAAGAACCCCTCCCTGGCTCTTCAGGCTGCCAAAAGGAAAAAAATGTGTCCTTTTAAAATCCTGAGGTCTGTGTTTCTGGTTCTGAATGGTCCCACCGCTCTGCCACCATGTCAAGGCTGATTCCCCACTCTGGCACTTTGAGTGCAGAAGGTGGGGGCCTGCAAGGACTCTGAAAATCAATACTGGCCACTCCGGGCTTGTATTAAACTCCCAAGGTTACAGCTTTTCTCTGACCTTGGATGAGTAGGTGCTGCCACCACCCAAGTGCAAAAACCCCTTTGAGAAGCCAGGAAGGCGCACTTGGGAATTCCTTCCTGTGGGGTACCCTCAAGCCCTTTCACCCTCCCTCCTGGGAAGAGCTGAGAAAGAAAACAAAGGAAATCAGCTGTTGCCACCAGCTAAATTAAACAATATATGCACAAACCTCTTAGGACACAAAAATCCAATCCTGTTCTTAAAAATAGGTCAATTTTATTAAAAACAAAAAGAAAGAAAATACATTTGGAACTTAGGCTTTTTGCTAGATTTAAAAAACAACAATTACAAGGATTAAGCATCAAGATAGCTTCTTGAGGTCCAGCTCAAAGGTTACAAGCAAAACAAAAGCACCTGGGGTTAGCACAGAGGAGTCCACAAGCCATAAAGAAATAAAAGAGAGAAACCTCATCGCATCTTCCTAGACATTTCCTGATCTACTTACATATCTGGGGTTTCAGATGAGTGGTTTCTAGGTATGATTGGTGATTTTCATACCTGGCCCAAAGCTTTTTACAGCGTAGCTCCAGCCCTGCCTCTGCTCTCCGTGAGAACAACCAGACAGACAAAGGGAAGTTTTTTCCCAATTTTAAAAAGTTCTAGCCTTCCCCTTGGCCCTTTTGGTCAGGTGCCCAATCCCTTCCTTTCACCTATGCGGGGAGACTTTTTAACCCTTTACAGGTAAAGCAAGTAGAGAACAACTACCAAGAGGGATTTATAGCTAACTGGCTGGCTTGGTTTCCATAAAAAGGAGCTTACCCCTGCCTTCGTTTATCACAGCTGTTCAATGAGAAGCCTTTCACTGCCAGTGAGGAAGGCCAGCTTTGCAGTTGGTGTGAGCGTAGTGAGATGATGGGAAAAATCTTCACAAGTCAGATGGCTGTTTTACTGAACTTCTCTCTTCTTCGCTGTGGCCAGTGTTTTTTATAGCACTCCACACCCACAATCAGAGCCAGCTCTTCACAAAAGCTTAGCAGGTTGGAAGCGGAGTTCTTCTGAAAATGTGGTCATAAGTGGTACAGAGGGTGCTGCTGGGTGCTGAGCCCTTTTGAAAAGTCTGACCCTTGTGTAAGTGCCTAAATGGGAGGGGAACTCTTGTGAAAAATCCGTCTCCAAGTGTGGATGCTGAGCACCTGAAAATCTAGTCCTGAGCTTTTATGAAAATCTGGCTGCATGATCCAGTTTCTGCCCTGGTGGACACCCGACAAGCCCACACTGAAACCGGTTTGCCTGAGTTTGGCCCATACCAGAATGTTTTATTTATTTTAAAAAATAGGCATAGCAAGTGAATATTAGTGACTTGGACTTGTAAAAACAAATCTCCAGGAAGCTTTTCAGGAAGCCTGCAGTGATTCTGTTTGTTTTAATGAATGCAGTCCACTCTACACCCATAGTCACAGACTGTTAGTTGCGTGCCTTTCACTTTTTTTTTTAAATGCTGTTGAACTGTTGCACTTACTTCCTTCGAATATGTGTTTCCATTTGAGAGGGGCACCGCAGGGCATTGCTGTTTATTTATAAGATAACAGTGTTCTCTCTAGCAGAAAGCATGAGCTAACAGACTTTATCAAGCAGGCACGCTAAATCCAGCATGCAGATGGAAAGTGGTGTAACCCTGCATTTACACTTGAAAATATTGATGAACTAAGAAAAACATCATTTCACTTTGAGATTTTAACTCATTTTAAACAACATATTTTCTTATTGTCCTTGCTTAAAAAGGGATTTTTGTATATATTTACACCAATTAATCTTCACATTGTAAGGGAGTTCTCCCTCGGAGATCAGCACGTAGTCTAATTTAAGATCCCTAGAAAATTTATTCTTTATAAGTTGCCTTGAGCTATAATATTATGTGCTAAGCTTAAAACAGACATAGACTTCTACCCCAGAGATTTTCTTTACTAGAGTGCTTCATTTTACACTTTCCTGAACTGTGCACCGTGACATCATCGATGGAACTTTTCATTTTCCCACCTGACACTGGCAACAGCTGGAGATTGGAACCATTCATGATGACATACACTCAAGCAGCACTAATCTAAAGTGAATGTCCTATTAAAAACACAAACAAACAAACAAACAAAAATCTGTTAACTAATCCACGGTGGAAGAAGAATGCCATTCTATATACAACACGAGCCCCTTCTCAAACAATCCTATCACATCCCCCACTCCCAGACTAATTTTTTGGCCAAACTTTCTTGTGGAATATTTATAGGGCAAATAACTGTTTTAAATGAGCAGATGGGGGAGGCAGAAGTCAAGCTGTTAAATTAATAAACATGTGTGGTACTTCATCAGTAAAGGAGCCCATTTTGGCATTTTTTCCAGATGATTTGTATGGCCTATCACCATTGCACCTGGTGCAGGGACAATAAATGGGCACTTAATAACCAAACAACGTGCAAACTCCTTCCATTATAACTTCATTATGTCAGAAATAATCGTCTATAACTAGATGTCAAATACATAATTTATGTCTGGCTCCCTTGTGGAATAGTGGCCACATGAATGAATGGCCCCATTAATGGGAAGGAGCTTTTACCGTAACTTTCTCTCTCCTGGTACCTGGTCCATTTTGTCATCTGGTATTAATTCTGAACTGATTCAGTGCTGCAAAAAAGGCCTGTTATATTTATATTTGTGTAATCAGAGAAGAGGGCACATAAATCATACATGAGATCAAATTTCAGGTCCAACGATTTCCATGGCGTACATCTGTTTTAAAAAGAATAGTACATGTCTGTGGTAATTTTATGGCGAAGCATAAATGGCTTTCCTTGTACCCCTTTTTGAGACATTAAAAAGGTTCCTGGCTTAGAATGTTAGTGAACACTTCCTTTGGGAGGCTTCTGATGTGATCAAAGAAGAGCTTAGCTACTGGAAAGGCTTCATCTGTCATGGCAGCCATTTTAATCTTCAGCCACATTTTACTTCTTTGCTTCTATTATGTTAGGCTACACCTACTGGTAGAAGTGCACAGTGACATGAGTGTTGACATATGTTGTCAACACTGGAAAAATTAAGGGCTTTTTGTTGTTGTTCATTTAGAAGATCCCTTTGAATGTGCATGCAAGCTCCATTGGTAGGCATTTAAGGGCCTGATTTTGCAAGCCTGGCTTGTGTTAAGTATTATGTATTCACATGGGTGGGTAGCTCCAGTGGTTTCTCTCCTGTCAGCCTCCCACAAGGGACTGTAGATTGTGAAGTGTTTAGGAGACAAGTTGCTGTGTACCCTACATTTTATTTCAGGGTTAAATGGGAGCCGTTGGACGCTGAACTCTTCTGAAATCTGACCAGTCAAGCAGTGATCTGAGCGTTGTTTGGCAAAGGTCTGGAGGTGCAGGTTGAGTCAAAGGGCCATGAATATAGCCTGTGCTGTCAGACGAGACCCTGTCCCATGTCTTGATTATTTTTAGAACCCACATACACACTATATTCTAATGGGTCTTCCTTTCTGCTGCGCTGAATCAGCATCACCTGGGAGAGGGGGCTACTCCATGGGGCTGTGCTGCTTTAAAAAATGCACTAACCGATACCGTCCAATGTAGGACAGGCATCCTCACAGCAGCAGGTAGGGAAGGGAGGGCGACGGGGAACAGAGGAATTTGGCATTAAAGCATTCTAACACGGTGGTGAGTGTTAGGGGGCTTATTCCTTCACTCTCCCACTTCCCTGGTTCTTCTCGCATGAACAGAGAGCAACAATACCCGAAGTCCGAAGGTGCAAACAATTCGATGTTTATTGGGGTGAACTTCCAGCAAGCTAAATATAAGTTCCTTTTTCCTTATTTTCGAATCCCAACTTACTTCCTGTTTGCCCCTAATTTATATAGTAATATTCTTAGCTATACCTTAACCAATCATTCTACTAAAATTTAACTAACCAATCCTAACATGGATTAGCTAACCAATTATATCCCACCACCTTAATTAGTTTACACCCAGCAAAATTAATTATACAGCAGACAGAAGCAATCACAGAACCAGACAGAGACCATGCCAATAAACAATAGCAAAGTGGGAACTATAATGACAAAACAATACAGAAGTGAGGATTTCACAACTACATCTGTAAAGACATAAGAGTTTCCCAGCTGTGTCTATTGATAAGTGAGTTCGTACCAGACAGAAAACTATCAACCTCAATTTCCTTTTACAGCTTCTAGGCACTTCCCTTTCTCTGGAG
Organism: Caretta caretta; assembly: GCF_965140235.1. Taxonomy (NCBI): domain Eukaryota; kingdom Metazoa; phylum Chordata; order Testudines; family Cheloniidae; genus Caretta; species Caretta caretta. Next base: position 16,216,172 of record NC_134209.1, read on the forward strand.
GTGATAGGCACTATAAGGACAGGATTAAATTCCTAACAGCCCAATAGCACCTTATTTCAATGTGACTAGTTTGGAATGTGAGGATGTGACCATTCACTTCCCAGCTTATGGCTGCCTCTGTCGCTTAGCCAAAGGCCTTAGCCTAAGAACAGGGCCTCAGACTGTCACAGTAAGAGAAGGCCCTTACACTGGCAGACAGTGATTTTGATTCTTTCTTTTATACCTCTAACTAGCCAAGTGATAGGAATACACCTAAATTCTTAGAGTATAGGCCTTTACAGACAGGCCTGAATATCTATATCCTAACACTCCACCCCTTTTTTTTTCTTTTTCTTTTGGGATCCTCCTGCCCAGGTATCCCTGGAAAAGCATAGGACATATGGCGACACATTTCCTGATAGGGCCAGACATCGAGGTGGAAGGTGTCGATGCTCCATCTGTCCCACTGCCCCTTGTGTAGTATAGTGCCCTGCACCTTCTCTCGTACGGGCATACCACACCTATTCCAATTAGTGTTCCAGATCTTCCCAGTGTAGTGGGCCCGAGAAGGTTGGGTCCAGGTTGTCTAGTACACTTGGGGGGGCTTACTACATTACTTATAAGTTATAATTAGTGGCTGTTCTCTAGGGGGTTGTGCCCCCCTTGATCGTTTCCATATGCAATGTAACACACATATAGTTAACAATACACTAGCTGCTATGATACTCCACAGCAACACCGAGAGTCCTGACCACTGCAGTATGGTCCAACATCCTGGCCACCACCAAAAACACTGCTTCTCCTCCTTTGATAAGGTTAAAATTTTGTCAGCACCATCCTGTAGTGTGTATTGTAAGTGTGTCCAACTGTTGTCGCTTGCAGCAAGTTGCTCTTGTAATCTTTGTGTACTTTTGTCCATATTGTGTGTCCATTGAATATCCACAGTGAAATTTGGTATTGTCCAAACCAATTCAACTACTTGGTACGGTATCGGGTAGTAGGTGCTGGTTCGATTGTTTACAACGATTGAGTCCACTGATCCATTGGTGCACCATAGTCCAAGTGGCAGAGTATAGAAGTTCATAATTTTGTCATACACTGGAAGGATTTTGCCTCCTAGTGTTATATTGCAGGATTGCATACATTCCCAACAGAATACACCATACCCCATATACATTACCCCTAAATGCCCCCCCTTTGCAATAGGCCATTGATCCTGCTCCTCCATAGTCATAGGAGAGGGGCACATCCATATTCCTCCTCTGGATATACAACTGCTTAATGTGATGACAGTCCAATTTACCCCATTCCATGCCCCCCACCTATTCCCTAGTGGCTCCCAACGTGCTCCCCCTTCCCTACTTACTCCCATAGGGTACAAGGGAACCACCTTATTTGCATTTCCTTCCCATGGTATCATAGTAACAACTACACAAGAACTGTCCCCACAGGTCGGGGATGTTATTTTCCAGGTAGATGGGTATGTTTTTGCAATTGTGGATAAATATGGGCTAGCTTCCCGATTCAATACTGAAGGCCATTGTTCTGACCAAGCATCTCTCATAATATCCATTAACATTATTAACTGAGCATTTTGAATACCTATGCACACTTCTCCCCATGTTAGTCTTCTGAAGCCATCTTCTACCCATGTCACCAGGTCCCCTGCCCAATGAGTTAACTGCAAGTTTACCTCTACTGCTGTCCTCCACCCTGTGGCAACTGCTGATAGTTGCTGTGCCATTAATTCATTAATTTGTTGTTGAAATTTCACATTTTGGCTTACTAATTGTTTGGTTACCCACTCGTCCCCCAGATTCCATGTACCCAGCATAGTGTTCCCAGCTGCCCACAATCCCCTTTTCCGACGACGATTCCAGGTGTGTCCCCTCACCCATGCATTGAATTGTTGTTTCAATCCTTTTATGTACATACTACAATTAGGATGGATTTGGTCCACCCACCATTCCTTGGGGCGTACCACCCATGTAATAGAGTGAAAGGACACGTTAAAAAGTGCTGGCTGCACCTGCTCCCACAATGGCTCCCAGACATTTGCTCGTCGGGGAATATTCTTGGCTCCAGGCTGTGGCCACTTTAAATTTGGATTCTTCCAACTTGGCATCCATATCACCTGTAGGGTTACATTCTGTAAAATGGTTAACTCATCGTACACCCAGCGTCCCAAAGGGGATTTTACGCCTAATGTAATATGTACATAACAATCACACCTTTGGGGATTATCTTCCATGGAAGTACCATTGTGGTTACATATGGTAACATCACACCCTAAATGTGGGGCCCTATTTTCCCAAGAGGGTTCATTTGCTCCAGGAGACCAGAGGGTTATATTCTTTGGACCCTCTGTAACAAACCACATAGCTGGGTAACTGTGTTTTTCACTATCGTTAATCATGGCAGCACCCAGGGAGTACCATGCAATATTTCCTGATAAATTTGATATTCTCCACCTGGTTGGGATTCCCCCATCTAATCCATAAACCATATACCGACACTGCCAAATTCCTGTTGGAGTATTAGTGGTACATCTTTCTATGGGGAGATTCTCATAGTCTTCATTAGCTTTATTACCACAGGTTGCATGTGTAGCCGTCCATGTGTTTCCTCCTTTTGACACTTCACATCATGGGATCTGAATAGAATTTGTAAATGTGACAATTGTGATTAGCACTAGTAATTGTTCCATCCAGGGCCAGGGAATTTTCATCCTTTTCTCCTTTTTGAATTAACCTGTAATACACACATAACACAATTTACATGTCCCCTTTCCCAATCCCCTGTTTGTACCTTTTTATTTGCGTGCAGTGAACCCACTCCCGTCCTCCATTCTCTGTACCCAGTAATAGCAGACTGGGCCCTAATTGGTCAAGGACAAGATAAGGGCCCTTCCATTTAGGAGCTGGGAATGGATGGTGTTGACCTGGAATCTTGTACATCACTAGATCTCCCACCGTGGGTAGATTACGCTCCCCAGGCAGGTCATACCACGCTCTGACTCTTGCTGCTCCTTGCTCGTCTCGCCAGGCCACCGCCTGCTGTACCTGTTTTACATGGTCGATTAAAGTTAAAATCCATTCTTGTGTTAGGCCGTGTGTAGTGACTTCCCCAGGTACTGGGGTAAGTAGTTTTTCCCACCGTTCCATAGGCCTTCCCATGAGAGCTTCATATGGAGAAAATCCTGTGCCCTTTGATTCTCGGGCCCTTATTCTCATTAAGACAAAGGGCAGTAACTGTGACCAGTTTTTTTCCTCCGATTTCCACTCCCTTTCTTAGCTCACGTTTAATGGTGCGGTTCATGCATTCCACCTGCCCCGCAGCCTGGGGGTGATAAGCAATATGGAACAACTGTGTGATTCCAGTGAGGGCTGATAGCTCCCCTAACAGATCTGACCGAAAAGCAGCTCCTTGGTCTGAGTCAATCACCTTTGGGACCCCCCAGCGAGTGAATACCTCATTTACCAGTATTGCAGCAGTTACCCGGGCTGTTTGATACTTTGTGGGGAAAGCTTCCACCCACCGGCTGAAAGCATCCACTACCACCAACATGAATCGGTTTTTCCTGTGATCTGGTGGTAGGGGTCCTGTGTAATCAATCTGTATCCTTGCCCCCTAACAGTGAGTAGGCATGTGTTCTGTTTCCTTCTTGCCAGTTGAACTGAAGTGCTGAATTCCCTCCAGTTGCTTGTGCCATTGTTCCACTGGTCTGTTGAATTAGCATCACAAGCAGCAGTCTTCTTCTCAGTGAGACAGGGAAGAGAGGTGGACAAAGGACTCTGCAGAGTGGCAGATGTTCAGCAGTGATGCTAAGAGAAACTTTCATGTTAGTGAGAAGGTGCAGGCCTCATCCTGCTGTCCTTACTGAAAACATCCTTTGGCAAAATTCTCTTTGAAATCAATGGAAGTTTTGTTTGAGTAAGTCTGGAGCAAAGACTGCAGGATTTGGGCCTTTGGAGACCACCGAGTACAGGAGAAGAAAGGAGACAGGAGATGAGGGTAGAGAAAAGAAAGGGGAGAGACAGATGAGTAAATAAGTCACTCACTTCTGTCCCCATTCCTCTTCTGCTGTTCCTCCTTTCATTTTGCCGTGCTCCACTCATTCCTTTCTTCTCAGAACTCACTCATCCATCTGTGGAGGGAGATGTTTCCTCCTGGTCCTGCTTTCATGCAGAGAAAAACTGGCTGGTCTTTTGGTATTTTGGGAGATTTTGCAATCTATAGTGAAAGTCAGAGAGAACATTTTCATATGCTATCTCTTTGTATTCTTCTTTGTATTCAACCAAAGCCCCATAAGCATTTAACCTTGACAAAGAACTTTATTAACAGTTCATTTGAGCCTGTACATGGCAGTCACAAATGTGTAAGCAACCCATTGGCCAATGTTTCTTGGGATAACTATTACTTTAGGCTGGTAATAGTAATGAGCCTCACCTGTTGAGTGTTTTATACAACTGCATTAGCCTCAGTCTCAATTAAGTCCATTTGCTGTCTTGGACATGGAAAAAGGAAGGGATCATGGATATCTGCTAATGGAACAGTGGCTAAAATATGAAACAATGAGGAAGATCTAGATTAAGGGCCCAGTTTTTTTTAAACTGGAATCTAGACTATCCTTTGGGTTAGAACTTTAATGGTAGAGTGCATCCAGATCCCAGTTTCTGGGCAGAACGGTTGTACAGTAGAACCTCAGAGTTATGGACACCTCGGGAATGAAGGTTGTCAGTAACTCTTAAATGTTCGGAACTCTGAACAAAGCGTAGTTTGGGCTCCAGATCCAGCAGCTGACACTCCAGGCCAGGTTTCAGCAGCAGCTGAGCGCCTTACTCCGCGCCATGAGTTTGCAAGCTTGTCCCCCTCTCGGCAGGTAGGGGGTGTGTGTGTGTGTGTGTGTGTGTGTGTGTGAAAACAGTGTGTCCCATGGGTGGGGAGGAAACCAGCACGTCCCTCTCCTGGCAAGGGGAGGAGGGAGGAGTGAGGAGTGAAAGCTGCACAGACCCCAGCCCTGGTCCTGCTCTCCTGACTCTGGCAGCCCCAGCACCTTCACCTCCTAGCTAGCTGTAAGTGGCTGCCCTGTGAGTGAGGGTGGGGGTGGGGACAGGTAGCTCAGATGCGCCTACAGCTTTAAGATGCAATACAGGCACAGTACAGTATTTTTTTTCTTTTTTTCTTTTTTTTTGGTCTCTGCTGCTGCCTGATTGGTTACTTCCACTTTCACCTGGTGTCCATTTGACCGGTCAGTCTGTAACTGTGGTGTTCGTATCTTTGAGGTTCTGCTGTACTTATTAGTGACCTGCAGTTACGAAGTTATAGCAAACCTTCTTTTTCAAGGTTTATTTTTTAACACGGTAATTCATGTAGCGGTTGGTTGTAGCTTACCTCGTAGGAAACAAGAAATCTGTTTGTCCCTCTTTATGCCATAATGATTATAAGGGTAATAATTATTTTAGTCATCTTAATTTTTTTTATTATTATTTGATGGATGAAAAAAGTCTACAGTTAACAAGGATTGTAATGTCAGCTGCCCTTTAACAAGCCTTGCAAAGTCAGCTAACTTTTTAGCAGAGTTAATGAACGTTTCCCACTGTCTCTGTGAAATGGTTTTAGGATTAGCTCATGATTGAGATGTACATATTTAGCTAATGAAATATAAATGCCTCCTGAATCTTTGATTTATCATTCAAAATCCATCATATGGGTCTTACGTTAGGAGAAATATTGCAATCCTTTCTGTTTTGGGGGTCTCCTCCTGGAAAAATTTTGTTTGTACCCTTCCTCAGTTACAGCAAGTATGGTGTGACTTAGGTAACAAGAAAAAGCTGCTAGGACATTCATTTTCGAATGACTTCCTTACTAATGCAGACCACTTCCTAGTAAAGACAGCTTCCCCTGAAAGAGAGTTTTAAGTGGCTAAGCTCTTCAGGAAAGGGACTGCCTTTTCATTCTGTGTTTGTGCAGTGCCTTGCACAGTGGGGTCCTGATCCATCCTTGGGATTCCTAGGCACCATGATAACATAAATCATAAATTCGTCCCTCGTCTAATTACATTGAAGTCCAGGGATAAATTTGGCCCAGTAGCATTAATGAACTAATGTCTCCCTGGTATAAATAGTAGAAAAATAAGTGAACAAGTGACTCAGAATTACCATGTGCCTAGGTCATGCCAACTAGGTCACCAGTTAGTGAGTATCAAGCCTCATTGACGAGATGTCAGGGAGGTTAATAAAGTGCAGTGACACTCGTTAGCATAGTCCATCTGTCTTTCTGTGCTTCATACAGTTTAGATGTATCTTAATGGTTGATGAGCTGGTTTAATGTGTTCTAATTGGAGCTCATCAGATTTAGCCGTGATGTGATCACACACTGAAGAGTTATTAAAATCAACTTCCCATGTGCCTTTGCAAGAAAATGTGTGATGCACACATTTCTTGTTACTGCTGTCATCTGGTACTGTGCTGCATCGAAACAGAAAACGTGCTCATTAGGTGGCCCCTCAAGGAGCCTCCCCATGTGATTTAACTTTTCATCTGTGAGTAAACAGAGCTTTAAAGCCAGGCAGCTGGTGTTTGTCTTGAATCAAATAAAAAAATGATTTGAGAGGAGAAGGACAGATATTCACTGGAGCATCAGGGAGACAGTTGCCTCTGAAATGTTCCCTCTTTGAGCCCAGCTCTTTGGCTGTTGAGGTTTTCACTCTTACCTTCATCTGTTGTTGAGGAGAGGGAAATTCTAGCAGTTTGGCATAATAGATTCAGGGGGAGATTGCCTTTTGGGAGTAGAGTGCCTAACTGCTGTAGGCCCTTTTGAAAATCCCATCCTTAATAAATATTTGTTCAATAAGGATACACAGATTGATCCATGTTATGGAACCTTGGTCATGGCTCCATAGTTAAGGCTGTTACCTGGTTCCCATCACAGACCAAGACATGGGTGGTCAGGCCTCGTGGTCAGAGCAGTGGGCGGCCAGGCCTACAGCTCAGAACTGGAGTCAGGAACTAGGAGTTAGAGCCAAGGGCCAAACCTGAAGTCTGGAACCGATCAGGGGAACAGGGCTAGGAACAAGACCATCACATGAGCAATTGCAGGTACACGGTTATGTGTTGAGCACCTAATTTGCCTAATGTTGCTGCTGAGCTTAAGACCATGCAGGCTGGTTCTTCCACCCAACTGGGTGGTCTGGCCAATCAGGTGATTCAGCTGCAAGCCAGCTGTGATTCAGCTGTGGGTCCTCTGTTGCTCACTAGGGAGGTGGAGCTAGCTGGTCCTAGGCTCAGGTGCCAGTCCTGATTCCTGACAGTTCTATTATATGCGTCTCTTGTCATTTTGGCTGGGAAAATTGATTTGGCTTGATAATGACTGTATTTACTCAGAAGACATGTGAGTCCCTCTTGCTCAGAAATGGCTTGTGAGTGCCTTCACATTAGCCATGTAGTTATATCTGCTTGAAAACCAGTGTGAAGGCTGCATTTGAAGAAACAGGTATGTTGCTCGACAGAGGTATTAGCAATGGTTGAATGTGATTGTAGTGATTCTGTGCATGTAGGCATGTTGGAGTGTGGCTGACAGTGTGAGTTTAGGTTGCGGAGTTCCATGGAGTATGAAGAACAATGGGAGGATGCTCTGCATGGAGAAATCCTTGGAGTAAACCAACCTAAGAGGCTATTTGGGCTATGGTGTGTGGAGAACTGAGGGCACAGTTCATAGAATCATGGAATCATAGACTTTAAGGTCAGAAGGGACCATTATGATCATCTAGTCTGACCTCCTGCACAACACAGGCCACAGAATCTCACCCACCCACTCCTGTAGCAAACCTCTAACCTACGTCTAAGCTATTGAAGTCCTCAAATCGTGGTTTAAAGACTTTGAGGTGCAGAGAATCCTCCAGCAAGTGACCCGTGCCCCACGCTGCAAAGGAAGGCAAAAACCCCCCAGGGTGTCTGCCAATCTGCCCTGCAGAAAAATTCCTTCCCGACCCCAAATATGGCTGTGAGCTAAACCCTGAGCATGTGGGCAAGACTCACCAGCCAGACACCGAGGAAAGAATTCTCTGTAGTAACTCAGATCTCACCCCATCTGACATCCCATCACAGGCCATTGGGCATATCTGCCACTAATAGTTGAAGATCAATTAATTGCCAAAATTAGGCTATCCCATCATAGCATCCCTTCCTGTATATGGGCTTTGTGCTGTATTTCTACAGCTGCAGAATGAATCAAAAACCATAACTAGGGGCGATAAGTTTTGGACAAGACCCTACTGTGTGATTGCCTGGGGAGTGACGTGGGGACTCCATCTGTTTGTAGTGAGCATTCTGCCATCTGGTGGCTATCTTTGACGGAGGCAGAACATAAGAGTCTTTCTGTAGCTCACGAAAGCTTATGCTCAAATAAATTTGTTAGTCTCTAAGGTGCCACAAGTACTCCTTTTCTTTCTACAGCTGGCAGCTACTGGAGACCTTAATCTTACTCAGGGGTAGAGGCATGTGCAAGAGTTTACACGTAGCTACAGACAAACATATCCTAGAAAAGAATCAAATTGTTTCTCCTAGAGGATGGGAAGGAAGGAAGAATGAGACAATAGCAAATGTTTCTTTTATAAATAATATTCTTGAGGGATTCATAGACTAAAGTGATGGGAGTCCCCTATCTATATAATCCCAGATTGACTGTGGAATTTGTTTATTTGTACCAGTGGATCCCTGGCAGGATGGCACCCAGTTCTTATGGAGAAAAATGGTCAAACTGTGTTCATTAAAAATTGCTTTGATTATGGATACTAGCAGTTTCATATCTTGGGTTTGCAATCAGAATTCCATTGCAGGCCTGCTTTCATCTTTATTTAATTTTAAGTGCTGTTTTGCATAGAAAACATTTTTTTAAAAACTTACGTGTACACACACGCACTAACAGAGATGAAGCAAAACACTGGTGTAACTGACTAAACAATACCGTGGCATTTTAGGTATAAATGAGAATGAGCATCATCAGGTTATTTGAAACTTCATATGTTTTGATTTGTGAATAAAACACATATATCGTTTCTAAATTCACGAGGGCCCACAGCAGCAAATCCTACACACCACTGAAGTGTAACAAGCTTATTTATATTTCATGGTGCTTCTCTATCAGGCTGTATTATTATGGATTGTCCAGACTCCATAAGAGTTGCTAAGGAAAAGGGACATTATGCTAATATTGTGTAATAATGACTGTGCAAGCTGGGTTCTATCACACAGGACAAGTTTAGGAAAAAAGGGTGACGTTAATGCACCATTTTTATGGGTGACTTGATCTCCTGCAGCTTATATTTTAAGAGAGAAAGCAAGTTTGAAATCAAAAAGCCATACAGAAAATGAGAGTGAGAAAAGAGAACTATTTAAAGAATTTATTGACAGCACTTTAAATTTACTTAACAGTAGGGATCTGGAATTGGCTTCGCAAAGAAATTTGGCAAGAGCAAACAAAAAGCACTTACCAAACATTCTAGGTAAAGAATTTGTCTCTCATTAAGCATTCTCATGAATAGATGTGTTGAGCATATAAGCAGTACCTTGGTCTTTAATTCTGCTGTTTCCTGACCAAATGATACCTACAAAGCATTTTAAGTGCTCTCTGAATCATTCAACGTTAGGTTGGTTACAGTAACAAGTTACAATAAAATAACTTTTTTGTGTAGATTAAACACTATAGAAATGCCTATAAATTAAATAAATAAGGAAGGATGTTGGCATTCTTCTTAAAGGAATATTCTAAAATATGTCTTCAGTATCAGAACTGCCTTTGCATCAAACAGGTATGAAGAAAGTGATTCAGATAAAATAAGAACTGGCCTGAACTTTCACTTAAAATCCAATATATCCCTTGTTACATTATGTGTGTTCTGTATAGCTGACTGGGTTGTGATACTCTCAGTGTTACTAGCAAACAAGCAGGAGTCGCCATGACATGGCACCTGGAATTTCACAGAATCACTAATCTTGGGAACTTCAATAACAGTGGGCACTCACTGAGGGCAGAAATTCAAATCTGCTATATTTAAACAGGGTTCCTCCCAAGAGTAACTACTAAGGGCCAGAAACTGAAAGAACCCATAGCTGAGTTCAGCACCTGGAACAGCAAAGGTCAGAACCAACCAACCAGCATCATGTCCTAAACCTGTTCCCCAGTCTGGACTGAAGGAGCAGTTTACCCAACTAGGACTAGCTCCATTTTCCCATACGCTAGGTTAGGAGATGAGTTCACAAAAACAGTGAGGAGCTTAGGACTATTACACCTTAGTAAAATGTTGTTTACCATTAACTTCAGCTTGTGGTCACTCTATTCCGTTATTGTTAGGGTCTTCTTACCTTTTAACTTGTAGGCTCTCTAGGACAGGGCTTGTCTCTTTATAGGTATTTTTGCAGGGTCCAGTATGATGAGGCCTTTCATCCTTTGTGGTGCCTTAGAGCACTACCGCAATATTAATGGATAATAATACAAATATTTATAGCCTGCCATGGGTGTGTATACATGACTAATAAAGCGTTAAAAGGACCAGTCCCTGACCTGAGTGTTTTTCCTCTAATTCAGACAAAAACAATACAATATGAGAAGAGATGAGATGGAAAAAAGCAGCAGTTGGCAACTGGATGAGTGTCAGCAGTGAAATGCTAAGTGAAAGAAATGGGTGTGAAGGAGGAATTGAAAAAAGGAGAGGGAAATGTCTTCATGCGCAGGAAAGGGGATTGGGTGGGAGGAAACGGGAGCAGATATATAGGTGTGGACTGGAACCGTGTGGAGATGAGAAGCTTGGACTTAATAAGGAAAAGAAAGGAAGCTACTAGAGGAATCTGGGAAGGGACTAATAGGCTCAGAGCAGCAGGAAAGATGAGCTGCATGGAGGAGGTGGCTGTGTTAGAGGTGACAGTGGATCAGTGGTTTAATACTTGGGGAAGAGATGGATTCTAGAGATACACAATTATGAAGTAAGACATTAAAAAATGTAATAAAAGGCTGCAAGAAGAGGGCTGTTGCAAGGTTACAATTGCCCGGGCTGACTAAGCCAGACTCTTATTAGACAGAAGAAACAGAGAGAGGTGGAGGAGAAAGACATTTCGTGGAAATAAACATATTCAGAAAGAAACCTCAGTTTCCCATCTCAGGAGCTGCTGAAGACTCTGCTATATGAACGTTGGTGTCAGCTGGTTTCCTCTCGCTGTCAGAACATCTTTCAGGATCAGGAGAAAGGTCCAATGGATGTGTTGGTAAATCCCCATATACCAGCGTATACTGGTGGGGTCGGGCTGAGGACAATTGTGATAGTGAAACTGTCTGTCATGGTTTGCCACCAAATGTTTTGCAGAAATGTCACATATGGGAGGAGAGGTAGATACGCTGGAGGGTAGGGATAGGATACAGAGGGCCCTAGACAAATTAGAGGATTGGGCCAAAAGAAATCTAATGAGGTTCAACAAGGACAAGTGCAGAGTCCTGCACTTAGGACAGAAGGATCCAATGCACCGCTACAGACTAGGGACCGACTGGCTCGGCAGCAGTTCTGCAGAAAAGGACCTAGGGGTTACAGTGGATGAGAAGCTGGATATGAGTCAACAGTTTGCCCCTGTTGAAAGAAGGCCAATGGCATTTTGGGCTTTATAAGTAGGGGCATTGCCAGCAGATCGAGGGATGTGATCGTTCCCCTCTATTCGACATCGGTGAGGCCTCATCTGGAGTACTGTGTCCAGTTTTGGGCCCCACACTACAAGAAGGATGTGGAAAAATTGGAAAACGTCCAGCGGAGGGCAACAAAAATGATTAGGGATCTGGAACACATGACTTATGAGGAGAGGCTGAGGGAATTGGGATTGTTTAGTCTGCGGAAGAGAAGAATGAGGGGGGATTTGATAGCTGTTTTCAACTACCTGAAAGGGGGTTCCAAAGAGGATGGATCTAGACTGTTCTCAGTGGTAACTGATGACAGAACGAGGAGTAATGGTCTCAAGTTGCAGTGGGGGAGGTTTAGGTTGGATATTAGGAGAAACTTTTTTCACTAGGAGGGTGGTGAAACACTGGAATGCGTTACCTAGGGAGGTGGTGGAATCTCCTTCCTTCGAAGTTTTTAAAGTCAGGCTTGACAAAGGCCTGGCTGGGATGATTTAGTTGGGGATTGGTCCTGCTTTGAGCAGGGGGTTGAACTAGATGACCCCCTGAGGTCCCATCCAACCCTTATATTCTATGATTCTATGTACAGCAGTGTTGGCTCACCAAAATTACCCACTCAGAGCAAGTTACCACTGGTCCATGCATGGCAACTTCCCTTCACATTTAAGCAGCTTTTATTTTCTTGCATTAATCATTTTGCTACCTCTGACCCAGAAGCCTTTATGAACTCCTAGTCAGCAGTCCTGTTAGCTTAGAGAAAGGCTATACACAAATTTGCTCTTATTTAGTTTAGCTTCAACCTGGTCCCAATCAACTTAAATTAAAATGGAAATAAAATCTGGTTTAAACTGACATAAAAGCCTCCACACAGCAATGGATTAACTCAGCCGTTTATTAAACCACACTTTAAGTTAAACTGGCACAACTCTGTAGACAAGTTTACATCACTCCTTGAGTCCATTCTCTGGGTGGGTTTTTAAATATCGTGGAGAGAAGTGCAATACCTTTCTTGCCCCATTTATCCACCTTGCACAATCAAGGGTTTCAATCCGGGGAAGACTTTAACACTACACCCAACAACTAATAAGGATCCCGAAAGCCCAGAGCAGATCAGATTACTCATTGTCCTCCTGAGCTAAATCCATTGAATTATAATGGGAAGACTCAACCTCAAAGTCTTCATTTTCACCCCTTCCTTGTCAAGGCAGACCCTGATGACAACACCTGGTGACTCATAAGGTCACAGTCGGACAGTGATGTACCAAGTTCAGGCTCATTCTTAAAAGCATGTGCCCCCTAATGGCCTAAGTTTCATTCTTATCTTTGAAACACATTGTTGCTCTTCATTTTGTTGGTTGGATAACTGCAGTTTGGTGTCGATGCCCCGACTATAAGCACCAGGGTTGACACTATAGGTATTTTGCAATCATTCGTTTTAGGTAGCTGAAGCTCCTCGGGGAGAAGTCTATGAAATGGCATACTCCCAACATCTACACTGGAGGGCTTGTAATACAAAGGGTTTAAAATGCACAAGTGAGTGAAAAACAACAAAAAATCCCTCTTTTGGTTAGTAGTGATGTAACTTACCCCAAGTATATGAAAACAAATAACACAGGATGAAATAGTCTACAAGTAGGAAATTTAGAGGTAATTCTATGCAGGTGTCTTGCCAATTAATTGACTTTATTTCGTTTTTATTTTCTCTTTCCTGTTTTCTTTTTTCCAGTGAGCTTTTTAATCAAGCTTCTGTTTTGTTCTCAGACTAAACCTTTTTTAGACTACAGATTTGAGTTATTTATTGTATGTTTTTGGAATAAATGGAGACATGGCTGAAGGGCAGTAGGCGCTGAGCATAATTTTGTAGGTGAATTCTTGCTTTTGAGTTACGGTTCAAGAGGCTACCTTACCACATGGTGTTTTAATATAGTTTGACCTCAGACTTCTCCTCCACTTGGCTTCACATATGCAACAACACAGCTGCTGACAGGGAGTCATTTCCTCCGGGAAAGCATGTCATGCCAGCAGTAATATGCAGTACTAATGACATATATAATAGTTTAAATAGTCTATTATTTTTATTTTACTTTTGAAATCATTGGGGGCAGCTGCTGCTCATTGCTGAATGAGACAAGCTATCTTGTTTTCTAGACCAAAATGTCTTCTCTTTATATTGGAATGAAAGTTTGACACTTTGATGCAAATAATGTTAAGAAATAATGTAAAAATAATTTTAAAAATACAAAAAATGAAAAAATGCCATAAAGTAAAACTTGAAAGACATTCTCAGAATTCCTCAAAATGAAAATTTTCCCAAATGATTTTTTTTTATTTTGAAATATATTTTTTCCCACAGGAAAGTCTATTGTAATTGACACTCTTTAAAAAACAATGTTTCTATTTCAAGGAAGATGGCATTTTTCATTAAAAATTTGTTTTGAAAAATTTTCAGCCCGCTCTAGTAACCAGTCATCTCTAGGTCACAAGTCTAAATCAAATGCTGGACTGTAGTGGGTGACTGAAAGCCATGGTGCTTTTCAGAGGCACGTGTGAAATAAGTCGGTCACAGACTTGTTAAAGGCATGGAAGTATTTAGATCACAAAACTGCCCTCACAGTCATTGTTGATTGTCATCCTGGGTTGTAGTCTTTTCAGAGAGGCAATAGACTTGTATGTCTACACTGCAATAAAACACCTGTGACTGGCCTGTGTCAGCTGACTCGGGCTTGCGAGGCTCAAGCTGTAGGGCTCCAGCCCAAGCTCCAACATCTACACTGCAATTTTATAGCATTGCAGCCCATGTCTCGTGAGACTGAGCCAGCTGACATGGTGTTGTACTGCAGTATAGACATACCCAGTGGGTCCTGGAGTTTGAACTACTCGTCTTTAAGCACAGTCCCTGTAAAGTGGGTTTGAGGTACAGTGTTTTAAAGGTGTGAATGCATGCTTCCTCCATTCATGCTGTACCTCTGCTGGGAGTGAAGAGCTTCATGACCCAATCCTGCAAATCCATCCCCTTTCAGGAGCACTTAATTATCAAAACTATGAAAATACAAGTAAAATTCCAGGATAAGGGAACCTACAGAAATACCGAATCAAGTCCACCTCTTGATTGGAAACAGTTTGAAATAATAAGAATATTAATTAATAATTAATAAACATGATTATGCCCACTTCTCTTGCAAAATGTATTAACTCCTTACGCTTAACCATCTGTTTCATCTTGAATTTAGCTGTGAGACTCTGAGTACCTTTCCAGATCTGAAGAAGGTTCTCTTGCTCAAAAGCTTGTCTCTGTCACTAACAGAAGTTGGACCAATAAAGATATTACCTCCCCCAACTTCGTCTCTCTAATAATATCTTGGGGCCAACACACCGACACCAACACTGCAAACAGTAATATATTATGATAGTCATCTCTAATGTCAGTTTCCTTGTGAACTAGTCAGATGTTTATTAAAGAGGAGACATTTCTGTACATTATCAACCCTACTCTCTTGGATGTGCAGTTTGCCCTTACTAGTAGATGAAAATGGGCTTAATTAACAGTGGGCAAAATTAGGAGGTTATAGCTTGTCAAACAGCCAACAGAAAGCCTAAGAAATTATAAGTAACATCATCCATCGCCATTTGTAGTCGTGATATGATTGAAGTCAGTCCAGGTTTCCCAACTCCGCCTACAAAACCATTTACAGATACTTTGTGTTATTAGTAAAAGGTCTCTTCTTGAAAACAAAGGGAAAAATTTGGCATAAACTAGAAGCTGTTCTCTGTCATTTAGAGACCAGATTTTATTATTTTGTTTTGTTCGTCTGGGTACATGATTAGTTATTTCATGCTGTCATGAATACGTCCAAGTTCCTTGGTAAGTGATTTTCAATTATGGCACCCTATAACCTTCTGGTTATTTATTTGGCATACTTTCTCTAGGTAATGGGAAATATTCTCGTTGGAACTTTACAAGCTCTAGAGGGTTGCGGGAGGGAGGGGATCTAATCATCTCAGCTGGCCTCTTGTTGCTGACACAGCATAATAAATGTAGGTCGTAGTTTTTAAAACAGAAAGACAATTTCTAGAAAGGCATGCTTTATTTTGCACGCATAACAGTGAAATAGGACACGTAATGCCTTTGTTGTATTTATTGGGCACCATTGTCATTTATCCACACACAGGAATGAGATTTTTTTTTTGCACTTCCTGTTGGAGTGTATGTTCAGAAAAAAAGTACCATAGAAAAATGGCACATGAGCAATTTGCTTTTGCAGTCAATATCTGGAGATATTAGCATATTTCTTCTGCTTATTTGCAGTTATAAATTAGACCCTGAAAATATGCTCAGAGGGGTTTTAGAGAACACTGATACAAGGGTGTGGAACTATGTGAATAAAAAGCATTTCAGCCCCAGTAGTAGCCTATGTAGCTGGCTCCAATGTAGAAGTCTTGCAGAAATTCAGAACAAAAGGAAAAGAAGAATAATGTGGAAGGAAAAGTAAAATACCGGAAAACAAAGAGTTGCATGAACCACTCAATAGTGCAGATTCCATTCAGCCACAAAGGAGAAAAGCAGGGAAGCAGTGGTGTTCTGCTATTGAATCATAGAATCATAGAATATCAGGGTTGGAAGGGACCTCAGGAGGTCATCTAGTCCAACCCCCTGCTCAAAGCAGGACCAATCCCCAATTAAATCATCCCAGCCAGGGCTTTGTCAAGCCTGACCTTAAAAACTTCTAAGGAAGGAGATTCTACCACCTCCCTAGGTAACGCATTCCAATGTTTCACCACCCTCCTAGTGAAAAAGTTTTTCCTAATATCCAACCTAAACCTCCCCCACTGCAACTTGAGACCATTACTCCTTGTCCTGTCCTCTTCTACCACTGAGAATAGTCTAGAACCATCTTCTCTGGAACCACCTCTCAGGTAGTTGAAAGCAGCTATCAAATCCCCCCTCATTCTTCTCTTCTGCAGACTAAACAATCCCAGTTCCCTCAGCCTCTCCTCATAAGTCATGTGTTCCAGACCCCTAATCATTTTTGTTGCCCTCCGCTGGACGTTTTCCAATTTTTCCACATCCTTCTTGTAGTGCGGGGCCCAAAACTGGACACAGTACTCCAGATGAGGCCTCACCAATGTCGAATAGAGGGGAACGATCACGTCCCTCGATCTGCTCACTATGCCCCTACTTATACATCCCAAAATGCCATTGGCCTTCTTGGCAACAAGGGCACACTGCTGACTCATATCCAGCTTCTCGTCCACTGTCACCCCTAGGTCCTTTTCCGCAGAACTGCTGCCTAGCCATTCGGTCCCTAGTCTGTAGCTGTGCATTGGGTTCTTCTGTCCTAAGTGCAGGATCCTGCACTTATCCTTATTGAACCTCATCAGATTTCTTTTGGCCCAATCCTCCAATTTGTCTAGGAACAGCTTCCCAAAGGTCGTGGTGGATTCTTCATCACTGGCAATTTTAAACTCAAGTTTGGAAAAAAAAAATCTGAAAGATATGTACTAGTTCGAACAAAAAATAATTCAAGGAAGTCCAATGGCCTGTGTTATACAGGAGGTCAGACTAGATAATCACAACGGTCCCTTCTGGCCTTATCATCTAGGAAACAGCAGAGATGCTGAAGTGGATTCATATACTGAAAACTGTAGGGTCCCCCCACCCTCAAAATATCTCTTTGAATGTTTCCTAACAGGAAAGCTGATTCCCTGCTGTAACTGCTTGGTGGTGTTAGTTCTAGTAACATGGACAAATGTTCCCATCATAAAGGGAACCCCGCCCCAGTTTGCACCATTCACAGGCTTGAGTGGACACACATAGGGTCAAACTGGCCTACCTGAAAATGTCTCTCCCTCCTAGGACACCTTTGAGCAGTGGTGTCTATCTGAATCCTCCCTGGTAGAATGTCTGGAGCCCAGCAGAAAGTAGATGCCTGGAGGGTTAGGGAAAACTCTCCGTTAGGCATAGGGGGAGAGGGGTTAGCAGGAGGGAGGTTGGCCAAGGTTCCCTGTGTTACCTCTTGTGTTTGCATTGAGTATGCTGCTGCATCGCATGTTATGAGGCGTGATCTGAGGCACCGCACGGTGGCCTACTAAATTCAAACATGAGAGGCAGCCAATGGCAGGAGGGCAGGGCCCGCCACAGAACAATGAGTGAGACATTGGGGCCTGCCAGAGAGAATCGCAGCATGACACCGTGATAGCAATTCTGTCATCCCTCCTTTATCTTAAGGGGGAAGAGGATCACCCCACTCACAACTCCTATCCTCTGTGAATTAGCATAGTGGAGCCTGTTAACACACGCTCTGCAGTGGGTTACACCACCACTGGCTTTCAACCGGGCCAGGGGCCCTTTTGTCTCCTTTTCCTGGAGGCTCTCGCATCCCCACTCCAAGGCTGACTCCCCAGTTCAGGTGGAAGTGCAATGGCAGGACTGTGTATTGGATGCTTCCTGTGATTCATAGATACTAAGGTCAGAAGGGTCCATTATGATCATCTAGTCCGACCTCCTGCACAACGCAGGCCACAGACTTTCACCCACCCACTCCTGCGAAAAACCTCTCACCTATGTCTGAGCTATTGAAGTCCTCAAATCGTGGTTTAAAGACTTCAAGGAGCAGAGAATCCTCCAGCAAGTGACCCGATGGATAAATAGAGGATCCCAGCACCTAGCACTGTCAGCCTGGCACTTTCGCAACCATATTACACTTCCTGGATGGAGAGAGAGAAGAAGGAGGGCACTGGGAAGCAAACCTGCATGGCTGCCTCTGTCCAACAGGGCACGTTCAAGCAAAGGGCTTAATTCAGTCACAGCCTCAGGCCCTTCTCCACAGCCAACCCGGTCAGTCTGGAATGGAGAAGTGTTATTCACTCATCTTTCTGAATATAGGCGCCAACTCCGTGGGTGGTCCAGGGCTGGCAAAAACCCTACCTCTACCCCCAGCACCTCCCGCCCACCGTGATCAGCTGCTCCACAGCGTGCAGGAGGCTCTGGGGGGGGTGGGGGAGGGGAGGAGCGAGGATGGGGCGCACTTGGCGAAGGGGGTGAATGGGGTTGGAAGAGGGGGCTGGGCACGGGTGGGAAGAGGCAGGATGGGGGAAGGGGCGAAGTGAGGGCAGGGCCTGGGGCAGAGCGTGGGGTCAAGCACCCCCTGGCAGATTAGAAAGTCGGCGCCTCTGTTTCTGAACTGTCCCCTTCCTCGCCCTCCCCCCCCCCAACATGCCCATTACATTGAGTCCCAGTCTGCGAGGCGGTGAGCACCACTTCAGTGGTGAAGTCAATGGGAGGTTCAGAGATCAGGGACACACACGCACACGAACGAATGGTCCTTGCCCTGAAGAACCTACTGTCTGTAGCCCTCTCTTGTATTGTACTTAGATTGTATGCTCCTTGGGCCAGACTTCATCTTTTTGTTCTGTGTTTGTACAGTGCCTAGCACAACGTTGGCAAGTAACCGCTGCAGGCTCCCCTGTGCCATGCCCCCAGCTGGGACTGCAAAACATCCAGCCACCTCCAGTGCTTTGATCTTCTCTTTGTTCTCAGCAAGGGAACACGAACTGCAATTTGCAAGCAGGTTTAAGTTGTATGGTGGCCTGTGTTCCTTGTATCCTCATGGTTGTAGGGCAGCTATTGCATCTCCACACCTTGCTAGCTAACAGGAAAGAGGAGGAGGCAGGGTGTAAGTTTAATGTTCTGTGCAGTGGATGGTACGCCTAACCCCGATTCTTGCATTTAAAGACAAGTGGCATACATTTCATATGGGTTTTTTCCCCCAAGGCTGTTTCAGGCCAGCTGAGGTGTGTTCTGAATGGGCACGCCATACACTGTCACATGTTAAGGGGATCAGAGTATGAGACTAGAGGTCAGAATCCGATCAGCAGGGAAAAGACATCTCAACCCACTGTCTAGTGACCTCAGGAGACAACTCCGGAGTTTTGTAATACATTATAGAGGATGGGATGAGCAAAGAGAGGGAAACGGAGGTCTCCCAAGGACTCCCCTGTGGAGATGTCTGCAGAAAAGATTGAGTCATTGATCTCTCCATTTAGGAACAAAGACAGTGTAGCAGAGCTGTTTAGGGAAGCTGACATTACTAATTGGATAGCTGAGAGTATTCTGAATGGTAGACAATGGAGGGCAGCTCTTTAAGGGTCAGGTGGTTTGCCTTGTTACAGCAGCAGTTTAAGATAAAGGGGAACCAAAGGTATTTCCAGTGGAGGCACTGAGCAAGACTTGGCTTGCCCTGAGTCTATAATCACCCTGACACTTGTTTTATGCTTCTGTTCCTGTTGGCAGCCAGTATTCCCAATGTATACGTGCTGCTATTCCGAAAAGCTGGGAGGTGGATTATTAGAGGGAAAATAATCTAGCGACAGTATTTAACCTCCACAGAAGAAGGGGTTAAGCACATCATTTGCTTAAAATGATGAGGGCAGCTGAAAGTAAGACTTCCAAGCTTTACACAGAGTGCAGATTATAATACACTGCAGTGCCTCCTTCATGAGTAGGGAGAAGAGAAATCAGAGGAGAATTTTCAGCCCACAGGAATGAAATCACTTTAGTGCATGGGCTTTTCATGCGGTTTTCCATTCTATTTGAGTTTAGCCATGTCTGAGTAATGCCAGAGAGGATTTCTGTGAGAGTGAACTTAATTTTGTCCATAGCAAGATGTCTGTTGTTCGCAAATACGATGGAATTCCCAAGCAGGGTGATATGATCCTCTTTTCAAATCATATCTCTGATATGGATTCTTGGGGGGATTTTTATCCCCTGGACTGTGAGGTAACAGGAAGTGGTAGAAATTGCTAGGTGGTATTTAGGAGGTGGGTTTAAATGGTTATAATCTACAAGCTCTCTGGAGCGGTGGCTATAAGTTACTGCTTACTATTGGTTTCAGAGTAACAGCTGTGTTAGTGTGTATTCGCAAAAAGAAAAGGAGTACTTGTGGCAACTTAGAGACTAACCAATTTATTTGAGCATAAGCTTTCGTGAGCTACAGCTCACTTCATTGGATGCATACTGTGGAAAGTACAGAAGATCTTTTTATACACACAAAGCATGAAAAAATGGGTGTTTAACACTACAAAAGGTTTTCTCTCCCCTCACCCCATTCTCCATTGGTTCTGAGGGAATCTGGTTTCTTTGCTTTAACTGTACAGTATTCTGCTGTTTGTCTTCAATAAATAACTGAAAACTTCTGAGGAAAAGAGTACCATAGAGCACTGTAAGATAATGAGGGTCAGTCAAAACACATTGCATTATTGTGTTTGAACTGCATGTTACACAGGCATTGCTCGATGCAGATCAAGCTCCGTCAAAGATTAAAGCATTCACACTTGGATGGAGGTGGTGGATGTTCGGTGGTGCAGAGAAGGGCATGGGTTGGATGCAGTTGACTTGAAGGACTGGGAAATGCTACTGTCATATCTCACGAAGCCCCAAAATAAAACTCAGCTCACCTGCCAGCATGCCCACAAAGAGCAGCATTGAGTGCTGCACTTTTACTTTAAGTACTGTAACCATTCTCTCAACCATTTGAAAAATCAGTAGAACATCATTATTCTTCATTGGTTGCCATGGCGCTCAATGCATTCCATGCGCAAAGTCTAGAAGTACATTTGTTTTACCTGGAAAAAGTAACTGAATATTCTTTTTTGTTGTTTTTTTTTAACAAAAAGGTGAACATTTTTGCCAGTTTGTACCTTACTTTCAGTTTCCTTTCTATGCATGCCCATGCTGAAGATTATTAGTTGCTAAGACAACCAGTAGCAATCTGGTTAAAGATGTTGGCATTCATATGTTTATAATTATGGTGGCAAAATAATGTAGTAACCTTCAGAGTTTGCACCTGTATATAATACCCGTGGTGGATCTTCATTCTTCTTCTAGCACTTGTCTCTCAGCAGGCAGATACCGAAAATCAGGAGTCATGCTGTGAGAACTGTCTCACAATAACACAGAAACCAGTGATTGAGCTCAATACCAGAGTACGCAGCAGGTCAGACTAGATGATCTAATGCGCCCTCCTGGCCTTAGAAACTATGAATTTGCATAATCCAAAGACATCTCTTCTTCTTGCTAAGGGAGCGGTAGCACACTCTGATGTGGGTACTGTAATGGCATTTTCCCTGACTATATTCCCCCTCCAGTTTCTTTTGGATATGATATTATTTATTTCCTCCCCAGTACTGTTGGTTACTGCTTCCATGTGTGATTAAACTGCTGCCATAGTCAGCACCAAAGATGGCTGTGTTTCAGCGATGTATGTCCTTCAGTGGTCTGTGAATGTTGGTGATAATAACAAATGAAATCTGGGGGGTTGTTTTCTAGTTGCTAAGAGAGTTCCTTCTCTAATACAAATAAATAATAACAAAAATAATAAGCTAAGGGACTGATTTTTTTGGCCCTGCAGCACTTGTAGTCATTCACACCACTGTTCTTATCTAGTAGCATTTTACACTGACTCTTCCCTACTTTGCACTGGGAAGCAGAGTATGGGGCCCTAAATCCTTAAAATACGTGGCTTTTCCACATCAACTGATTTTCTGTTGTTCCATGTTGTTATCGACAAGTGAAATGGAAGCCTTAGTGTTCCATTCTGGGCAGCTGATCATCCAACACCCACAGCAGTGTACTCTGTGGGTATTGGGTTATTTAAAAAAAACAACCCAGCTCCTCCCCTCTCTGCTCTTCCCACCTGATCCCCAGAGTCAAGCTAGTGCCATGTTGTGTCTTCCCTGAAACCCCATGCTGATCACACGTCTATCTTACAGCAAAGGTTCCTTACTGAAAATGTGGCTTCTACTAAGAGTCTCATGCTCAGTCTCTGCGTGATCTATTATGTTCCCAGTACCCAGAGCACTAGCCCCAAATGTTACCTTTTGTGGAATATATTTTCAGCGAAGACTGGCTTGGGAGTGGCTGGATCTGGTAATATGCACTAAAAAAAATAAACCAAATCTGTAACTTGGCAGTGGAAGAACTTTGAACTTGGGAGATGTTGGTGTCTTACTGGCCTCATGGGCACAGCATTGTATCCATCATTTATAGACATGAAGAATGGCGTGTTTTCTTTGATAGGGAATTGCCTGTCTCCTGTTGCATATTTACGAGTACTGGGGGGTGGAGAGGATTAGTCAACCCTTCCTGGGAAATGGTGGGGTTATGTAGGGAGAGTCCAATGTTAACTGGTAGTCAGTGATGAGAAGGGTCTGGGGAGAAAGAGGAAAGGCTGGCCCAGTGCACCAGAGCTGGCTCGCGGAGGAAGGAAAGAAACAAGGCAAAAACAAGCTAAAGAGGTAGAAACAACTCTAAGCTAAGGGTATGGTCCCACCTGTGCATGGTGTAAATGAAGAGCAGACGGTGGCTGGGATATTCAGTAGTGCTCTGCTGTTGCAATGTTATAAAAAGACATTGGGCTAGATGCTGCTCCCATTCAAGTCCCCTACTATGATTTCTATGATTCTCTGATCACTAAATCAGTGCTAGGAGTGAGCATAGCAAACAGAAGCAGAAATTTTAAGGGCTAAATGCAGAGGTGAGTCTATGAGACTCTTGGGTGGTTTAGCCTCTTTCTGCCCCTTACAGAAAAAAATATACCTATTTATATTCACCGTATCAAAGGCTGAGTTAGTCCTTGTTTAATTAAACTGGTGCAAGTTAGTGTTAACTGGTTCTGTTAAAGCAATGCAAACCCCTGTGTGGGCACTTTTACATCAGTTTAAGAGAGGCTTATTGCAGTTTAGCTTAAAACTGTTCTTAATCAGCTTAAATCAATTGAAATAAGCCACTCTTAAACCGAATTAAAAGTGTTCCCACAGCCCTTTGCATGGGCTTAACTAAATCAGTGTAAAAGCACATAATTCACATTCACTTTAATGTCCCTTATGCTGCCAGAGCCCTGCAGAGACATCTTAATATAAATAAATATCTGGCTCTTGGTTCCATATTGAAAACAGGAATGAGCAATTTGAAACACAAAAGGTGTGTCAGGAGGAAAGGCTACATAAATGACTATATGGTGGGTGGTTTTCATGGGAAATGCTGCCTTTGAATCTATTGCTTTTCTTGCCCTCTGCAGCTTGATGCCATTGATTATTAAGGGGGAGGAGGTTAGTATATATTAGCTACTTAGAAGCTAGAGACAACTCACAATGCCAGAAAGTAAACTTAGTTCTGATTAAATTATAATTGCTCCCAAGTTTCCACTAGTTACGTGCTTTAAGTTTCACACCATCAGAAAGCACTCATCAGCCGATGTTGTGTGTAAGAGGAATTTAGCTGATGTTAGCGAAATGCTGGAGATGATCCAGGCCACAAGGGTTGCAGTGTATAATAAGTCTGAAAATTTGTAGGCGGCTGAAAGAAAAATTGAAGACCTGGAAATAGCAATAACTGGATACAACCCTCTTCTCACTGAGCAAAAGTTACAACATTGAGAAATTGCAACCAACACCTGGAAAACAAGTTCAGGTTAAGAAATGCAAAGTCTGTCGCGGGTTCATGGAAGTGTTAAAACAGGAGATGGTATTATTAGGTTTTTTTATAGTATTTTACTTCAGGGACGTGTATACCTCCATGGAAACCTTGAGAAACATTTTATTCTGAGGCAATTTGGCACTTGTCTTGTATCTCATAAGTTCTAGGTTTTCATTACTTGAAAGCAGGATCATTCTTCTCTAGAAAATCATTTGCTCCTGCTGCTTATTCCCTCAGTGTTCTCTATGACATTATGCCAACATTTTTATGGCTAACTTAGAACAACGCTTCCTCGTCTCTCATCCGCTAATGCCCCTACTCTACTTGCACTATATTGATGACATCTTCATCCTCTGGACCCATGGAAAAGAAGCCCTTGAGGAATTCCACCATGATTTCAACAATTTCCATCCCACTATCAACCTCAGCTTGGACCAGTCCACACAAGAGATCCACTTCCTGGACACTACGGTGCTAATAAACGACGGTCACATAAACACCACCCTATACCAGAAACCTACTGACTGCTATACTACCTACATGCCTCCAGCTTTCATCCAGACCACACCACATGATCCATTGTCTACAGCCAAGCTCTACGATACAACCGCATTTGCTCCAACCCTTCAGACAAAGACAAACACCTACAAGATCTCTATCAAGCGTTCTTACAACTACAATACCCACCTGCGGAAGTGAAGAAACAGATTGACAGAGCCAGAAGAGTACCCAGAAGTTACCTACTACAGGACAGACCCAACAAAGAAAATAACAGAACGCCACTAGCCATCCCTTCAGCCCCCAACTAAAACCTCTCCAACGCATTATCAAGGATCTACAACCTATCCTGAAGGATGACCCATCATTGTCAGATCTTGGGAGACAGGCCAGTCCTTGCTTACAGACAGCCCCTGAAACAAAAGCAAATACTCACCAGCAACCACATATCACACAACAGAACCACTAACCCAGGAACCTATCCTTGCAACAAAGCCCGTTGCCAACTGTGTCCATATATCTATTCAGGGGACACCATCATAGGGCCTAATCACATCAGCCACACTATCAGAGGCTCGTTCACCTGCACATCTACCAATGTGATATATGCCATCATGTGCCAGCAATGCCCCTCTGCCATGTACATTGACCAAACTGGACAGTCTCTACGTAAAAGAATCAACGTACACAAATCAGACGTCAAGAATTATAACATTCAGAAACCAGTCGGAGAACACTTCAATCTCTTTGGTCACTCGATTACAGACCTAAAAGTGGCAATTCTTCAACAAAAAAAACTTCAAAAACAGACTCCAACGAGAGACTGCTGAATTGGAATTAATTTGCAAACTGGATACAATTAACTTAGGCTTGAATAGAGACTGGGAGTGGGTGGGTCATTACACAAAGTAAAACTATTTCCCCATTTGTTTATTCCCCCCCACACACACACTGTTCCTCAGACGTTCTTGTCAACTGCTGGAAATGGCCCACCTTGATTATCACTGCAAAAGGTTCCACCTCCGCTCCCCCCCCCCCCCAGCTGATAATAGCTCACCTTACCTGATCACTCTTGTTACAGTGTGTATGGTAAAACCCATAGTTTCATGTTTTCTGTGTATATAAAATCTCCCCACTGTATTTTCCATTGAATTGCATCCGATGAAATGAGCTGTAGCTCACGAAAGCTTATGCTCAAATACATTTGTTAGTCTCTAAGGTGCCACAAGTCCTCCTTTTCATTTTGTGGATACAGACTAACACGGCTGCTACTCTGAAATCTATGACATTGTAATCCTTGTCACCACCTGGTTCTTATATTGTCAAGAGAGGGTCATAGCTACAACTAGGGGATAAACAGCAGGAGCAGACAGACTTCTAAGTAGCAAAGATTAATTTTTCTTGTCCCTGGAGTAGTGAAAAAAAGATGAAAAATGGCATGTCAGTAGAATTGTTTGTAAATAAGATGTGTTTCAGAGTTTTCTACAACACGTCAAAATCAGCTTTAAAAGGTGCGGAGATGCAAGATTTTGAATTTCCTCTGTAGTTCCTCCTGTTGGGTCTATTTGTAGTATCGTCTGTATGTCATATGTCAAATGTGCAGCTTTCTGAACAAAGAACACTAGCAATCAGTGTTGCATGAATAGTGGGGAAATATTCTTCCTCTAATAGTTTATTTTTAAAAATCACCTCCTTTCTCGGGTAGATGATTTGAATCTGATATGAGCTGGTCTGCTGGCAAATAAAAGTGAGTTTGGTTTTCAGGGTTCAACACTCATGTTTCGCCTGGTTTAATTTCTCTTCTCCTTTGACTGAAGCTTTCTTACCCAGTTAAAAAGGATATGGGAAAAATTGGCTTCAAATATACATTGCTGCAACGTGACAGAGTGCAGTTTGCAGTGAAGACAAGTCCATTATCTTTTCATAAATAACACCTCATAGCTCTTATGTGGTGCCTTTCATCCGTAGATCTCAAAGCTCATTACGTATCTTTGTTTCAGAGTAGCAGCCGTGTTAGTCTGTATTCGCAAAAAGAAAAGGAGTACTTGTGACACCTTAGAGACTAACCAATTTATTTGAGCATAAGCTTTCGTGAGCTACAGCTCACTTCATCGGATGCATTCAGTGGAAAATACAGTG
The DNA here is from genome assembly GCF_965140235.1 of Caretta caretta. NCBI lineage: Eukaryota > Metazoa > Chordata > Testudines > Cheloniidae > Caretta > Caretta caretta. Next base: position 16,242,918 of record NC_134209.1, read on the forward strand.
AGAAGATTTATGTACACACAGAACCTGCTGGTAATAGCTCATCTTAAGTGATCACTCTCCTTACAGTGTGTATGGTAACACCCATTTTTTCACCATACACACTGTAAGGAGAGTGATCACTTAAGATGAGCTATTACCAGCAGGTTCTGTGTGTACATAAATCTTCTCACTGTATTTTCCACTGAATGCATCCGATGAAGTGAGCTGTAGCTCACGAAAGCTTATGCTCAAATAAATTGGTTAGTCTCTAAGGTGTCACAAGTACTCCTTTTCTTTTTGCGAGTATCTGTGTTATCTCCATTTTACAGATGAGGAAATTGAAGCACAGAAAGGGGAAGTAACTTACCCACAGTCACCCAGCAAAGAGCCAGGGCTAGACCCCCAAGTCTCCTGAGTCCCAGTCCAGCAGTCTATCCACAAGGCAACACTGCCTCTCATTAAGGTCTTGGTATTTCTGAATCACACAAGGCCAGACTGTGATACTCTCACTCACTCATGTAGTACCTTACTCCATGTGAAATCCCATTGAAGTAAATGGGACTGCTGGCAGAGTCCGGTACTTCAAAATGTGGATGGGGTATGGGAATCTACAGTAATGGAAATTCCGGCACATGGGATTATCATTATTTTTTAGCCTATATCTACCTTACCTATTTTCCTCTCTAACTGCTACTGCAGCTTAGTTTAACATGAGACAGCCTGTTCACAAATATAAACTCTACGTGTATTTTAAAATAGGCCTAACTTCTTTATGATTTAGTTTCTGTCCTGCTACTGTCTTACCAGTAATGGTGTGGAGAATGTGTGAAAACAATCTAACCTTAAGTTGATTTTTTTTTCTATCAAAAGATTGTTTGGTGGAGTTTGTGTGAAAGATGATTAAATCTCACTTCACTCCTTGGTGAGACTGAACTTATTGACAGTGCAGACAGAGGGAGATCTACCTCATTTCAGCATTGATCATTGATATTTTGGTCTTGGATATATCTTCTCCCACAAGAATATCTGCCCTTGGGGAGAGTATTAAAATACAGCCAGGGCTCAGTAGGGTCCCTGTTGGTAGAAGCTGTCCAGGAGAGGCACTGGATGAATGTGTCACCTGCATGACCTTATGTTGCTAATTTTGGTGCTAGACTATCTGTCTTTGTGAGTATATCTACACTGCGTTGTAAACTCAGGGCTTGTGGGACTCTGTGTTTCCAGGCCTGCGCTTGAGCAACCGCACCACACTGTACAAACCTGGGCTTACAATTGCTGGATCTCACGATGCTAACAAGTCCATACTGCTCTATACAGACCTTCTGACTCGGGTCTATGGCTTGAGCTGAGTCCACACGGCAAAATGACAGGGCTTGGACCCGAGACTCAGCAGGACTTGGGCTCTGACCAACCCCCCTAGCAGGGTCGTAGGACCAAGGTCCTGGGTGCTTGCTGACCTGATTCATAATGATTTGTGTGTGCACAGAAGGGGGGCTTGGGCCAGGGGTGAAAGTGAGGCGGGCCGGGCCGGTAAAAAGTGGCCACTGGTACCGGCCCCTACCACCTTACTTTAAAGTGCTGCTGCGGCAACGATTTAAGGACCCTGCTTAAAGGCTGCCCACGGGGGGGGGGGGGGGGGGGGGGGCGTAGAGCAAAAGGAGCCGCTGCCCTGGGGCCGGCGGTTTAAAGGGTCCGGGGCTCCGACGCCACTGCGGTAGTGGCAACAGCGGCCGGAGCCACAGGCCCTTTAAATCGCTGCTGGAGCCCTGGGCGGCGCGGGTCAGTCAATGTGGAAGGGCTGGCTGGGCCGCTGACCCCCCCCCCCAGCCCTGCCCTTTCCGCCCGAGGCCCTGCCCCTTCCCGGGGAGGGGGGAGCGGAGCTGGAGCCGGCCCCCGGACTGGTAAATTTTCAATGTTACTTTCACCCCTGGCTTGGGCTAAAATCTGAGTCAGAGCCCAAGTTTGTGTGCAGTGTAGACACACCCTTTGTGTGGATAAGTGTTTGCAGGTTTGGCTTGAAGGACAAGAACCTGACTCTGCAAATCGTTTAAGCCTGTGCTTAACTTTAAGTATAGATTGAAGTGCTTTGTTTCATTACGGACTTCACACTGAAGTGAAGCTGGGGTGTCATGATATTGACTGGATCTAGTGCCCCAGTTGTGTTAGCTATTGTTGTTATTGTTTATTAATCCATATACCTCCCAGGAAAAAAAGAAAAGAAATCTAAGCTCCTGAAAAGATGCTTCAAATCTTGTAAAGTTTTAGAACACTTGCAATTCTTGTGCAAAGTCTATCACCTCCCCATTTTACATGGCACTTTCTCCAGATTACCGGTTACACAGTGCAGTCAGTTATTACCTGGAAGAATAAACAAATGTCTCCATTTGTGGATTTTGTTACGAAGCTGGTCATAAAGGACACCTTACAGTCAATAGAGACAAATGGCTTGATGCTTTAACGCAACATGGGAGGCAAAAAGTTGGTGGAAGCTGTTAGATGTCTTCTTGTCAGAAGATTGGGGAGAAATATGGCAGAATGCCATCTCTAGTTTTTCCAGAGCAAGTCTTGAGCAGATATTCCTGGGTATTGAAATACCTACCTACTTAAGCAGATTTAGCTGACCATGGTAAATGCTAGCATGCTGCTAACCTTGTCCAATGAATAGCAAAAAATGGGCACTACATGTCACAAAACACGTAATACGCAGAAAATGGAAACCCAACCCGTCTCCACTGCAGTCAGATTCTTGGACACAGCTAGTACAGAAAATAATTGTATATGGCTGACAAAATGGGGAAAATACACTAAAATGTGATGTCATGTAGAGGCACTAAACTGGTTCTGATCTAGCAATAAGTAGTATTACACGTATGGTGTGATTACAAAAAGCAGCTGTGGGCGGGGGGACGCTCCGCTCCCTGTCTCTGTCCAGACAAACAAACTATCCGGAGACCTCCTTCAGGCAAAACAGCCAGTGATTGATTTTCAAAGGCTGTTCCCACCGCCTTTACAGATGGTGCAAGCTCCTGAGCCCAGGAAGGGAGAGACCTCCTGGGGCCATGGCTCTACCCTACAGCTCTCTCACTGTCTCTCTCCCCTCTTTAAACATCCTTCATGTGCCTTTGTGCCTTCCGAGGTCCTGTTAACTCTCCCCAGCCTGTCCTCAGTCTATCAGTCTGGCACAGTTCCCGTATTCAGATGGGCGTGGGGCAGGGACTTGAAGTTGCAGTGATCAGCGTGCTGGAGAGCGCCTGTTGCCCAGCACTCCATCACAGCGACATTCTGTAACGTACCGGTGGGATTTTCCAAAGAAGTCTAGAGGTGTTGGGTGCCTCACTCCCTCAGGTGTTTTGAAAATGCCACCTCATCTGTGTAACTCATGTAGACTGCTCTCATGCTGTGCTGAGACTTTCCTGTCTAAAGACAAAATATTGAGAGAGAACAAGGTTCAGATTCCTAACTGAGTAACCTGCTTTGCCAAAGGGCTGAGCACCCAGTTTGAAGTCAGTGGGGATTGTTCAGCACTTCTAGAAATCAACCCATGTATTTGGAAGTCTAATTTTAAGTTCCTGTTTTTTAATATCTGGACAGAAATGTCTTGGGTTTTGTGTTGATTTTATTAAAAATGTTTAATTAAAATTAATAGAAATAAAACTGTGCAGGGTTCTGGTTTGTATAGTTGTCAGGGCATAGGGATGTAGGACTTCCAAACGGTGTCACAGGTACCAGGTGGACAACATCGATAGGTCTCAGACCTCAAGCTGTCACCTATTCCTGGCGGTGGAATCACACACTTTCACTCTCTGACCGGTCCCCAGGCTGCAGTCCCATGTGTAGCAACCCTGATTTATCTCAGCAGGTCTGACTTATGTCCAGACCCTGGAATCTGTTCCCTGCACGGCAACGACAGTGGAAATTAGTGACCACACAGCCTCCTTAGAGCAAAGTATAATTTATTTAGAACAAAACATTTGAGAGAAAACACATCTCAAAAACAATCAAACAGATGCGTATCTAGCTTACCAGGTGTTAAACCATCTTCCACATAGGTACTGTGGTAGGACTGGCTCCCATATGTCAGCCCCTGCTCTGATCTAGGCTGAAAAATCAAACCGCTTCATTGTGGAAATGTTTAAAAAGTTCCTTTTGTTTCTGAAATGTCAGAATGATTCCTTTCAACAGTTCACTGTTTTTTCCCTTTGACTGAAAATAATTCTCTGCAATTGACGTGAATTTGCCAAATGTTACAGCTGACCCAAATCTGCATTTTTTTGTGAAAAAAGAAAAGGAGGACTTGTGGCACCTTAGAGACTAACCAGTTTATTTGAGCATAAGCTTTCATGAGCTACAGCTCACTTCATAGAATCATAGAATATCAGGGTTGGAAGGGACCCCTGAAGGTCATCTAGTCCAACCCCCTGCTCGAAGCAGGACCAATTCCCAGTTAAATCATCCCAGCCAGGGCTTTGTCAAGCCTGACCTTAAAAACCTCTAAGGAAGGAGATTCTACCACCTCCCTAGGTAACGCATTCCAGTGTTTCACCACCCTCTTAGTGAAAAAGTTTTTCCTAATATCCAATCTAAACCTCCCCCACTGCAACTTGAGACCATTACTCCTCGTTCTGTCATCTGCTACCATTGAGAACAGTCTAGAGCCATCGTCTTTGGAACCCCCTTTCAGGTAGTTGAAAGCAGCTATCAAATCCCCCCTCATTCTTCTCTTCTGCAGGCTAAACAATCCCAGCTCCCTCAGCCTCTCCTCATAACTCATGTGTTCCAGTCCCCTAATCATTTTTGTTGCCCTTCGCTGGACTCTCTCCAATTTATCCACATCCTTCTTGTAGTGTGGGGCCCAAAACTGGACACAGTACTCCAGATGAGGCCTCACCAATGTTGAATAGAGGGGAATGATCACATCCCTCGATCTGCTCACTATGCCCCTACTTATACATCCCAAAATGCCATTGGCCTTCTTGGCAACAAGGGCACACTGCTGACTCATATCCAGCTTCTCGTCCACTGTCACCCCTAGGTCCTTTTCCGCAGAACTGCTGCCTAGCCATTCGGTCCCTAGTCTGTAGCTGTGCATTGGATTCTTCCATCCTAAGTGCAGGACCCTGCACTTATCCTTATTGAACCTCATCAGATTTCTTTTGGCCCAATCCTCCAATTTGTCTAGGTCCTTCTGTATCCTATCCCTCCCCTCCAGCGTATCTACCACTCCTCCCAGTTTAGTATCATCCGCAAATTTGCTGAGAGTGCAATCCACACCATCCTCCAGATCATTTATGAAGATATTGAACAAAACCGGCCCCAGGACCGACCCTTGGGGCACTCCACTTGATTCCACTTCATCAGATGCATAAAGTGGAAAATACAGTGAGGAGATTTATATACACACAGACCATGCAAAAATGGATGTTTACCATACACATTGTAAGGAGAGTGATCACTTAAGATGAGCTGTTACCAGCAGGAGAGTGGGGTGGGAGGAGAGAAAACCTTTTGAAGTGATAATCAAGGTGGGCCATTTCCAGTACATTTCCAGGAGTTAACAAGAACTTCTGAGGAACAGTGGGGGGAGGGAGGGAGGCAGAGGAATAAACAAGGGGAAATCGTTTTACTTAGTATAAAGAAAAGGAGTACTTGTGGCACCTTAGAGACTAACCAATTTATTTGAGCATAAACTTTTGTGAGCTACAGCTCACTTCATCGGCTGCATGCTGTGGAAACTGCAGAAGATATTATATACACAGAGACCATGAAACAATACCTCCTCCCACCCCACTCTCCCGATGAAGTGAGCTGTAGCTCACGAAAGCTTATGCTCAAATAAATTGGTTAGTCTCTAAGGTGCCACAAGTACTCCTTTTCTTTTTGTGAATACAGACTAACACGGCTGTTACTCTGAAACCTGTCATTACTTTGTATAATGACTCAACCACTCCCAGTCTCTATTCAAGCCTAAGTTAATTGTATCCAATTTGCAAATTAATTCCAATTCAGCAGTCTCTCATTGGAGTCTGTTTTTGAAGTTTTTTTGTTGAAGAATAGTCACTTTTAGATCAGAAATCAAGTGACCAGAGAGATTGAAGTGTTCTCCGACTGGTTTATGAATGTTATAATTCTGGACGTCTAATTTGTGTCCATTTATTCTTTTACGTAGAGACTGTCCAGTTTGACCAATGTACATGGCAGAGGGGCATTGCTGGCACATGATGGCATATGTCACATTGGTAGATGTGCAGGTGAACGAGCCTCTGATAGTGTGGCTGATGTGATTAGGCCCTATGATGGTGTCCCCTGAATAGATATGTGGGCACAGTTGGCAACGGGCTTTGTTGCAAGGATAGGTTCCTGGGTCAGTGGTTCACCACACAACAGAACCATATTTGTCACAGACAGCACTTAGTATTCTTTGGCAATACACTGTCCATCACCTTGCGCATGGAGAAGGACAACATGAAATGAATTTGTCTGAAAGACCAAGATGAGGGTGACTTTCCCACAGGTCTGGCTCAAACTGTGCTTTACAGTTCTGATCCCCACTCTTCACATGAATCATAGAATCATAGAAGATTAGGGTTGGAAGGGACCTCAGGAGGTCATTTAGTCCATCCCCCTGCTCAAAGCAGGACCATCTGCAACTAAATCATCCCAGCCAGGGCTTTGTCAATCTGGGCCTTAAAAACCTCTAAGGATGGAGATTCCACCACCTCCCTAGATAACCCATTCCAGTGATTCACCACCCTCCTAGTGAAATAGTTTTTCCTAATATCCAACCTAGACCTCCCCCACTGCAACTTGAGACCATTGCTTCTTGTTCTGTCTTCTGCCACCACTGAGAACAACCTAGCTACGTTCTCTTTGGAACACCTTCCCACCCCCCTCAGGTAATTTAAGGCTGCTATCAAATCCCCCCTCACTCTTCTCTTCTGCAGACTAAATAACCCCAGTTCCCTCAGCCTCTCCTCATAAGTCATGTGCCCCAGCCCCCTAATCATTTCCGTTGCTGGACTCTCTCCAATTTGTCCACATCCTTTCTGTAGTGGGGGGCCAAAACTGGATGTATTACTCCAGATGTGGCGTCACCAGTGCTGAATAGAGGGGAATAATCATTTCCCTCCATCTGCTTGCAGTGCTTCTACTTATACAGCCCAAAATGCCATTAGTCTTCTTAGCAACAAGGACACACTGTTGACTCATATCCAGCTTCTCGTCCACTGTAATCCCCAGGTCCTTTTCTGCAGAGCTATCGCTTAGCCAGTTGGTCCCTATACTGTAGAGGGGCATGGGATTCTTCCATCCTCAGTGCAGGACTCTGCACTTGTCTTTGTTGAACCTCATCAGATTTCTTTTGGCTCAATCCTCCAATTTGTCTTTGTCACTCTGGACCCTGTCCCCCTACCCTCCAGTGTATCTACCTCTCCTCCCAGTTTAGTATCATCTGCAAACTTGCTGAGGGTGCAGTCCACACCATCCTCCAGATCATTAATGAAAATGTTGAACAAAACCGGTCTCAGGACCGACCCCTGGGGCACTCCGGCTACCAAGTAAACATGAAGCCATTGGTCACTACGCGTTGAGCTCGATGATCTAGCCAGCTTTCTATCCACCTTATAGTCCATTCATCCAATCCATACTTTAACTTGGTGGCAAGAATACTGTGGGAGACCGTATCAAAAGCTTTGCTAAAGTCAAGGTATATCATGTCCACCACTTTCCCCATATCCACAGAGCCAGTTATCTTATCATAGAAGTCAATCAGTTTGGTCAGGCATGACTTGCCCTTGGTGAATCTATGTTGACTGTTCCTGATCATCTTCCTCTCCTCCAAGTGCTTCAAAATGGACTCCTTGAGGACCTGCTCCATGATTTTTCCGGGGACTGAGGTGAGGCTGACCGGTCTATCATTTCTCTGATTCCCCTTTGTCCCTTTTTTAAAAATGGGCACTATATTTGCTTTTTTCCAGTCGTCCAGGACCTCCCCCGATCGCCACAAGTTTTCAAAGATAATAGCCAATGGCTCTACAGTCACATCAGCCAACTCCCTCAGCACCCTCGGATGCATTAGATCCGGCCCCATGGACTTGTGCATATCCAGCTTTTCTAAATAGTCTTTAACCTGTTCTTTCACAGGGGCTGCTCACCTCCTCCCCATACTGTTCTGCCCAGTGCAGCAGTCTGTGAGCTGACCTTGACTGTGAAGACCGAGGCAAAAAAAGCTTTTTCCACATCATCTGTCATTAGGTTGCCTTCCCCATTCAGTAAGGGTCCCACACTTTCCCTGACATTCTTCTTGTTGCTAACGTACCTATAGAAACCCTTCTTGTTAACCTTCACAACCCTTGCTAGCTGCAACTCCAATTGTGCTTTGGCCTTTCTGATTACACCCCTGCATGCTTGAGCAATATTTTTATACTCCTCCCTCATCATCTGTCTGAGTTTCCACTTCTTGTTAGCTTCCTTTTCATGTTTAAACTCACCGAAGATGGCAGTGTGATAGTGAAAGATAGGCAACACTGGAAAATTGTCCTGTGAAATCTGTTATTATTAGTTAATATTATTATTTTAACATCCTTATTTTACAAAACACATTCTAGTCAATGAAAGATGCTCTTGGTCTAAGTTCAGTCATTAGCAGATTTGATTATCTTGTAATTTAATTTTATTAATGTGCTTATTTGTTGTTGGCAAAGATAGTCACACAACCCCAGTTCTAACACTCAGTGAACATTTGAAGGAGGCTGGAATCACAAAAATAATGCTTTACAAATATTGGTTTTGTGCCAACGTATCCTCACAAAAGAACTACCTTTAAAGGACACTAATTATATTAAACCAGGAGTTCCAAGTGCCAATCCCCCATTGCACCATTTTTCATGTGCAATTTGATCAGGTGCAATTAATTCTAATCGCATTCTGTTTTGTGGGGGAAGAAAGAAAGAAAGAAGATACATGCAGTTCATAATTCTAACAACATGTTGTGTGGAAGCATTGTCTCTGCTTTGCAATTTGAGCCTCGCACCACCATCGTAGTTTGGTCTCTGCAAAAAAGGAATAAGGGGTAAAACGTAACAAACATTATCTTTGGGATGTGACAAAAGCAGCCAGGAAGAAATCTTTTTCCTAGATCCTATTGTGCAGGAGGCCACAGTGGGGGATTCTTCAGACAGAAATAAGATGATAAACATGAAGAAGTGCCTGCAATGTTGTGGGCTTTATCTGATCTCAATACCAGGATGCCTCGTGTGGTGAGCTCTCTTTAGTCCATTAGACCCCCTACCCTGAGTATCTAACAAGGGGGTGCTGGGAACCTCAAAGCAGGCACTTAGGAGGATAGACTAGGCAATGTAAGAGACAAAGGCCTGTATGCTCCCCTCCTGCACAGAAACGCCTGAAGGGGAACAAAGTAATTTAAAAAACCCTATGGCTCTGACAGACTAGTGGAGCCTCTGTAATTCCCCTGAGTTCAAAGGACAAGCAGAGATGTGAACTGCCTGGAGTTTAGGGCAGAGAGTGAAACAGAATGCAAGAAGCCATGGCTTGGGGCCCAAAACTCATGGGTCCTGCAGAGATTCTCCCTCTGTGCTCTCCTGCCCTATCCTTGTCTAAGGTGGGGTGAGTTACTGCTCTACTATTGGCGGCAGGCCCATCTCTAGGGTCTGGGGATCGCAGAGTTGAAGTGGGAGGTGCGTCCTAGGTCTAGATACTTGGATGGCCTCCCTCCCCATATCATCTGGCCAGCTGAGCTCCTAGCTGAGTTACAATTGAGCATTGTTTAGTGGATCTTCGGAAGTTCTTCGGATGGGGCACGTGAGTCTCTTCTTGAGCATGGCCCAGGTACTCGTCAAAGCTGAGGGTGCTCATTCGACCAAAGCCCCCCTGCCCCCCCCTTTTTTTTTTCAATTTTTTATAACTGCCAGTGAACCAAAAAGTCATTTGTGAACCCAGCTCTAGGGATAAGTGTCAGAACTGGTGTGTCTACACATAGCACTACAGTAGCGCGGATGCAGTCCTTAGTGAAGACGTTAACTATGCTGGTGGGAGAGCTTCTCCTGTCAGTGTAGGTACCCCGAGAGGAGGTAGATCTGTTGACAGGAGAAGCCAGGTCGGCGGGAGTTTGGTCAGGGGGGTGGATCTGAAATGTAAACCAAGTTTCTGCCGCTGCTGCAGGCCGTGCAGCAAGCATTACCCACTGGGGGATTGTCGTGGTCCCCTGTGGAGCAGGTCTGCTGCTGTTGCTGCTCCCAAGAACGTTTTCTCTCGTTGCTGGATGAGGCAGTGCACAAGCTGGGCTGGGCTGCTTTCATATTCACAGTCTGGGTTTTAATATATTAAGCCCCCAATGTGACGCACAAAGAGAAAAAACATTATAACTGAGAAAGGGGAAAGTTTGTGTTTGTTAAATGAATAAGGAAAGCAAGTGTCATTAGTCTAATGTGCTGTCTAAACATTGCTTTGTTCTCATTTTACTTATCCTCGTCTCCAGTCTCAACTCTCACAGCACATCGACGTCTCATTCACCATACTCCTATGTCCAGCTGGGCTGATTCTTCCCACATGGTTGTTAAGCAAATGACGTGCCTCAGCCTCACCTCAGCTAGATAAAAGTGGACACACAATGTTCTGTTATGTCATTAGCAGAGCCCTGCATGCTTCAGCTGACAACCAGATTGTCAAGCATCCTTGGACAATATTTGTATAGTTGCAATAGAGACAATCTAATATTTGATTTTTAGATTATGCTGCTCCCCTCCCCTTTTTTTTTTTTTTTTGCTTGTAGTCGTTGTGGTTAACATTTGTTTTCCGTGAGAACACACTCAGCAAAATCTGGCTCATCAAATTTGGTACTCCTTGACCTCCTCACTCTCATTTAAAAACTCTGCTGGAACTGACAACGCTTTATTTTTTCCCCTTTGCTCAACCTCTTCTAACTCCCTGCCTGCTATCATGACAACGCACTACTGAAAAAGCACTGCGCACTTTGAAATATAAATAAAATCCTGTGGTTTGGTTTGGTTTTTAAATAGTTTCCAGTAGCACCAGTCCCCTTCGTTGCAGGTTCCGTGGGATGATAGGGAACCTTTATGCCTGAGAGCACTGGGTCAGCTTCACCAGTAGTGCAGGACAGCTTCATCGCTCCAAACCAAAGAAAGCATGACACAAGACAGCATGCATGTTTAATGTTCCCATTGATCCTTTATCACAGAGACACTCCCAGCAGCCTGTTAGGAAAGAGTGAAGGAAAACAGGTTTCTGTTCTCTCAGCTGGGGAGCAGAGAGTCACTTTCTCAGCTGATGAATAGCAAAAGGTCCCTTTTTCTTTGAGACACTCCTTTCCACTTTTTACATGGCCCTGCCTTTTTCCCTAGCTGGGAGAGTATTCCCACATCCAGGGCAAACACCAAAGGGTGTTAAGAAAAGTGCAGGAAGGATCTGCTCTTACCTGTCAGGCAACTAAGTGTGTTTCTTTTGGGGCTCTAGTCTCTGTCCTGGCTGTGACTACACCCTCTGCTGGGTGGGAGAAGTTCCATTCAGTCACTCAGAGGAAAGACTGTACCTCTCTCCTGTAAGCTCCATGGGAGGACTGTACAGCTGGTCACAGTGCTCTGGTAGATACCCTTGACTTAAGATACGGCTACACTGCAGTCCAAGGCGTGGTTACAACACGGGTAGGCATACCCAAGCTAGCATGGCTAAAGATAGCAGTGTAGATGTGGGGTCATGGGCTTTAGCACAGGCTGGCAACACCAATATGTACCCACGGTCCCCGGTGTGCTTACACAGCCAGTGCTGAAGCCTGAGCCACTGTGTCTACACAGCTATTGTTAGCCATGCCAGTGTGGGAATGTCTCCCCGAGCTGCAGCCACACCTCAGATTGCAGTGTAGGCAAATCCCTAGACTTAGAGGTGACAGGTTCTATCCACTGGAACCTTGCTGAGGTAACTGAATTTCCATAGATGTAACCAAAGGCAGAATCTGGCCCAGGAAATGTAATTCCCATTGCAGTCCGTTATCTGCCTGGAGCCAGTAGTGCTTAACAAATGCTGCCTCTCGGTTACTTCTAGTATGTTGCTCTCTTGGAATCTGTTCCCAGGCATCTCAGTGTCTGAATTTTCTGAGTATTGTGCCCTGGAAATGAGCTGGAGACTGTGTGTTGATTGTAAGTGAATTGGTGTCCCTGCTTTCAAATAATATGAGGCTTAATAAAGGAAAATAACAGCTTAACTCAGCATAGTATCTTGTAGGTCAGAGGGCCTGGCCCTGCGCAACTGACTGATGCCAAGAGAACTAAGTGGTCGTATTGAGAAAATACATAGTAGGAACATAGGGATTGCCATAATGGATCAGAGCAGTGGTCCATCTAGCCCAGTATCCTGCCTCTCAGAGTGGCCAGCACCAAATGCTTCAGAAGAGTGGGGAAAAAACCCTGCAGTACCATTTATGGAATAACCTGATCCTGGAGAAGAGTTTCTTTGAACCCCAGTTAATTTAGAGGTTGTATGCCCTGAAATGGGGTTTAGATTCCTTGTAAAGCTCTTGTTTGTTCATATTAATAGTTACTATTGTAACTCTAGTATTCTGGTTGCCCACGTAAATGTCTAAATCTTTTTCTAAACTTTTGGCCTCCATGTCTTTTGCCAGTGAGTTCCATCTGCTAATTGTGCGAAAAAGGTTTTCCTTTGATCAGTTTTGAATTTGCTACCTTTCATTTTCATTGATTGTCTCCTCCTCCTTGCAGTATGAGACAGGATGAATAACCCCTTGTGGAATATGCTTCTATCAAGTTACCAGCTTATTTTTAATGTTACTGTCATCCTCAGCCAGAATGTCTCTTGCATGTGTGTTTCAATTCTAATAACCCCTAAACTGAGTTGTAACCAGCAACAGAGCCTGTAAACAGGGTGCACGTTAGAAGCTGTGTATAGTCCAGACATTAACAATTTTTTTTTTGCACCTATAGTGATGGCAATCCAAGATCTTGCATTTGCCAAGAGAAAATGCAGCTACCAGAGGGCTAGGTCACATTTGAGCAATGTTATTTTCTGCCTAAAAGATTGTCACATGAAAATCCTGGTGCAAAGCAGGGGGATGATGCTGTGGAAAACAGCTCGTTCTCTGTTCAACCTCTGGTGTGCTCGATCCAATGCAGGATCCTTTCAGAGGGAAGGATCAGTGGTGGAACATCCCCATTGACCAGGGAAAGAGGGCTAATTGCCATAGAGGCAACACTCTGCCTTCTTTCAACCTTCCCATGGGAAATTTGAAGATCTGGGCTACTGTTATTTCCTGTCTCAAGAATAAGAGAAAAGGGTAGTATCCCAGGTACCTTTCAGTGGAATTTGTTGGCAAATGCTGGTTTCCTAACTGACCTCTTCCATTATATTGCTAATATCTGACATTTCCTGATCTTCCAAAGACGACGGACCCCTCTGCCTCTCACTGTAAATGTGTATTTACCTTCTGCTTTATTGAATCAATTTTTATGGTAGATGTACAAAATGAAAGAACACCCGAAATACAGACCCCTGGCTTCCTGATGCTCATATTTTTGAGACTTTGTTTGTGAGGAGAGTTCGAGGCTGTTAGGCCAATAAAATTAGCCTGATTTGACAAATGCTCCGCAAGGCCTTAGCTTCTGAAATCACACTTTTTAAACTCATCTAAACTTCATTTGGAGCTAGCATGTTCACTGGTTTCTTTGCCAATAGTGTAACAGCAGCTGGAGGAAGAAACCAAATAGCTGGGCTACGAATTTTGTTATTTAAGTTTGTTTCTGAGGGGATTTTGATGATGTAGCTCCTGTGACCTGGCAGACCATTCTCTCCTTGTAAACTATCCCTTGAGCTTCAGCCTTGTGCTTCTTCTCACTTAGATTTAACATAATGGAGGACGGGTCACTTTTGGTAACCAGAGTAAGCCAGGTTCTGAGCTTTCACAGTGTTGTCATCATTATTACATAATGTCAGTTCTGTGTAGGTAATGTAAATATGCTGGAGACTGGTAGGTTGTTCAGTGTAGGGAAACCATTGCAAAGACTCTGTTTTCATTTTAGTATACAGAAAATTTAGGGAGACTGGGTTGCCTAACGCCCACTAAATTTATCAAGGGCTCCTTGTCTGTTGCCACATGCATGGAACGTGAAAGGCCCAAAGCTAATAACATTACAGGTTATAGAATAGTAGGACTGGAAGGTACCCCGAGAGTTCATCTAGTCCAGTCCTGTATTAACTAGACCATCCCTGACAGGTGTTTGTCTAACCCGTTCTTAAAAATCTCTAATGATGGAGATCCACAACCTCCCTAGGTAATTTATTCCAGCACTTAACTACTCTGACAGATAGGAAGTTTTTCTTAGTGTCCAACCTAAACCTCCCCTGCGCTGCAATTTAAACCCATTGCTTCTTGTCCTATCCTTAGAGGTTAAGGAGAACAATTTTTCTCCCGCCTCCTTGTAACAACCTTTTCTGTACTTAAAAACTGTTATCATGTCCCCTCTCAGTCTTCTCTTTTCCAGACTAAACAAACCCATTTTTTTCAGCCTTCCCTCAAGGTTTTTTCAACCTTCCCTCATGTTTTCTAGATCATTAATCATTTTGGTTGCTCTTTTCTGGACTTTCTCCAATTTGTCCACATCTTTCTTGAAATGTGGTGCCCAGAACTGGACACAATGCTCCAGTTGAGGCCTAATCAGTGCAGAGTAGAGTGGAAGGATTATTTCTCGTGTCTTGCTTACAACACTTCTGCTAATACATCCCAGAATGGTGTTTGGTTTTTTTGCAACAACGTTATTACACTGTTGACTCATATTTAGCTTGTGATCCACTATGACCCCCAGATCCCTTTCCTCAGTACTCCTTTCTAGGCAGTCATTTCCCATTTTGTATGTGTGCAACTGATTTTTCCTTCCTAAGTGGTATACTTGGAATTTGTCCTTATTGAATTGCATCCTATTTACTTCAGACCTTTTCTCCGGTTTGTCCAGATCATTTTGAATTTTAATCCTATCCTCCAAATCACTTGCAACCCCTCTCAGCTTGGTATCATCCACAAACTTTATAAGAGTATACTCTATGCCATTATCTAAATCATTAATGGCAGATGGGGTGGCTGTCTCTCTGGCAAATATTTACAATGCAAATGAATTTTAGTAGATTAGAAATTGAAGGGGAGAATATCAAAGTACAGCTTGCTATTATTTCATTGTTTTGTTTTAATCATAAGAAATATAAAATTAGTCTTGGGCTATGTGTTAGAAACATAGAGTGCTTCTTGAGCAATTTATTGAACCAGTAATTTTATCCTGCACTTATGCTAAAATCTGAACAAAGAGTCTCTGATGTCCTTTTTTGAAGCTGATCCAGATTGCATGCTTCTCTTGCTTTTTTTTCTTCTGGCTTTCTAATAGATGTTCATATCTTATGTCATTAATAAAAACATTTGAAATGTGTGCAAGTTTAGCCAACTAATAGATTTTTTTTTTAAATGACAAGTTGGGTATGCACCAGTTTACTGTGTGTGTATGTTTAGAAGACATTCCCCTTTTTCGATTAAGCTGTCACTTTTGTTCCATACACCTGGCAGCTATTTGTTCTTAAAAAGAAAAGGAGTACTTGTGCCACCTTAGAGACTAACCAATTTATTTGAGCATAAGCTTTCGTGAGCTACAGCTCACTTCATCGGATGAAGGTGCCACAAGTACTCCTTTTCTTTTTGCAAATACAGACTAACACGGCTGCTACTTTGAAACCTATTTGTTCTTATTAGAGTTACTCAAGGAGAATAAGATAAAACATTTTAAAATGACTCCAGAGGACTTTATTAACCTGATTACATTACTTCAACATCTTACGTTTTCTTCGAACTGTGTTGACGTTCAGTTTCTTGTCATTATATCGATGTTCATTTCCCCATTACAAATATTGATGTCTCTCCTTTTTATGGGCCTGATTCAAAGCCCAGCAAGGTCAACAGAGCATCTTCTCATTTACTGCAAGATTTGTTTCAGGCTTAAACTCCGTGGACAGTGCCAGGTGTTTGCCTCAATTAACTTTTGGCAAAGTAAAATTTAGGTACTGAGTTTTAAGATTAGAAATTAGCATTCGTGGTTTTCGCCATATTCTTATTAACATTTGTTTTGAAATCAAGATTTTGGGTAACACGTTCAAAAGTGCTTATGTGACGTCGCAGCATGTGTCATGGAAAGTTAATGAGACTGAGGCCCTTAAAGCACCAAGGTTAGATTTGGGGAAAAAATGGGACTTGGGGTCATAAATTACTTAGGCCCAGAGCCTCAAAGGTGTTTAGGTGCCTGACTCCCAGCGAGGGGTAGGCTGAAGAGAGTCTACTGCAATTTATGGGTTATATGGTCGGAAACCTGCAGCCCTTGAACTGGAACAAATTCAATGCCTGGCATAGGAGAGTGTGGGTGATGGGCAGGTAGCACCCCTCCTGACACAATTCATCCATGGCTCTGTCTTCATTTCACTGCTGTGTCCACGTCAAGTGTCACCCCCATCTCAATGGGTGGAGACACTTGTGGTGGACAGTGGTGAAGATGGTGGCCTCAGCAGTGAGTGAAGGAGACATTCGCGGAAGGATATCTGGTGTCCCATCTGTTGGAGTCTCTGGCACTCATTGGCCAGCCAGGTTGTGGGGTGGGTGTTGGTTGGCCAACATTCCCCAGTTCCCAAGATTTCACTTGGGGTAGGAGCCGTATGGAGCCTCTTTCAGCTCTGCTCTAGTAGTGTATCTAAATACCTTTGAGGATGTGGATGGAAGTTAGGTGTGCAGTGCCTTTGAGGATCTGGGCCAGGGGCACTTTTTAAATGATTGCCCTTTGTCTTTTTTTGTTTGCTTTTTAATTCTATCCATCTATCGAAAATATACTCTGTGTGTGTGTGTGCGTATTAAAAATCTGCCACACTGTAGCAACTTTTGTGCACAATGTTAATACCTCATTTGGTGTGAAAGCCCTTTGTACAATATCAGTCCTCCATAAAATCAATTTAGGCCTCAATCCTGTAGTCAGAGGCATAAAAGCAGATCCCTGAATATGAATGATAACAATACTGGACCAAGCTTTACACAATATTTAAATACCTATGCAAAATAATAAAGCATACTGGAAGGGATCTAAAGAGTGCCTTATGGTCTGTGAGGGAACATGCTTTGTTTTGAAAAAGATCTGAATATTGATGTTCTCATAATAGACTCTTGTCAGGTTAATGTAATGTGTTCACATGAGAGGTTTGTTTTGTTTAATGCAAACATATTCCCTGCCCTTCTGTCTGCTTTCCCCCTGTCCCCAAAGGAGGAAGTTAAATCGCAGGTGGGTTTGATGAAGTAACATGAAGGGTATGAAATTATCCAAGCAATGAAATTCAGAATCAGAAGTGAGTCAGAGTCTGAAACCTTTGTCCGCTCTTCATTCTGTAGTGCCGAGTTACGGGAGAAGTCTCGGGACAATGACAGCATTGCATATACTTGCCACAGCTAGGCACAAGAGAGTGAGCTTTGAGGGCGGGGAGAGGCTGCCTTTTCTCTGCATTTCCCTGCTTCTGGAGGTTTAAATCAGCAACTCTCTTTGTAATTTAATCTATTGACAACTCATGAAGGAGTACACAGTAAAAGAAATAAAACACACTACAAGCAGAGACTAGGCAGAGCACAGTGCCCTCTAGAGAAAAGCACTCAGCAGCATTCAGATTTGCCTTAGCAGTGGGAATTTTTTATCTGTGTTGGAACACCAGTGGCCCTGCGACACTAGGGAAAATGCATGGTTTTCATGAGAGAAGTAAAACAAACTTTAATGTGTGTGTTGGAGGTGGGGGGTTATCATTCTTGCTGCTGTTTGACTAGGCAAAATCGTTATTAGGGGATAATAAAAGAAAAGTATCCATTCAACAGCTAATATGTAAACAAGAAGCCCTGCGTTCAGTCCTTTGTCCAGTGCACTGTAGTGCAGTCTGATTTGCATCTTAATGTAGTTAATCCACACTTGGATTGAAGGGGGAAAAAAAGGTTAAGCAGTCTCCCTGTGACTTTTGCTTTTTCTGACATTTTCCTCTCCCTCTCCTCTTTTTAATTTCAATTTGCTGACACATCGGCAAAGCACGTTTGCTCAAATCCCTAGCCTGCGAGCACCTGGGAATCGAGAGAATCTGAAAATATTGTCATGGCAGATATGTAGTAAACAAGTTGTATGCGAAAAGCGTTCTTTACCATATTCATCTCCTAAATCATCAGGCACGGGGAAGAAAGCCTCCACAACCTGCTTCCATCCCACCCACTCACGTTGTACATGCATGTACTGCAAAGGGTTAGAGCTACATCTCTGTAGTTGCAGTGCTATTTTTTTGTTTTGTTTTGTAGTGCATGCTCTCTTTCTCAAGCGTAACAGCAAAACACAATCAGTTTTTAAATATTAATATGAGACTTGCTGGAGTGCATCTTGGAAGCATTGAGTCACTGAGAATTGAAAAACATAATCTGTGCTTTTGAAAGCCATCCAATTCCGTTTTATTTACAGACTTTGAGCCATTTCGCAAATTGAAAAGCAACCATCCAGCCATTCCATGTTTAAATTATTATATATTTAAAAGATCCCAAGACATTTCTCAGTGGGCAATAGCCCATCTCATTGAATAAATCCAGATCAAAGACTTTACGCACAAGGATAAGAAGAGAAGTTCAAAAAATAGTTATTTTTCAGTAAAGTTATATTTATAGCCTGAATTGAAAAAGCAAATATAGCAGCCAGTAGTCAAAATGCAAGGGGACATTCTGTAGCTGAGATCTTTGGCTAATGGAAGGACTCATTGTGAGCTTTGGCTGCATTGATTAGGTCAGTCACTATCATCCCCTAAAGCCACTTGGTCATAACCCTTCAGTTTTTTTGGCACTCGGTCATGTTTCCATATGCTGAAAGGTAGCAAATACAGACACAGACTACTGCTGTCAAATGGCAGAAAATAAAAAGGATTTTATGGCACTGACTGGATATAAAGTATGCAATTCAAAATACAGAGGAAAATACAAAAAAGCGTAGGTAAGATGCAATAAAATTACAGTTCCTCAATAAAAATTACATCGATCTCTCTCCAAAACTGCCAAGAAAAAATAGTTTTCTACATTCAATTTTTTTTTTTACATTTGCTCTTTCTCTCAAGAAACAAAAAACCATCTTTCCCCTTGTGGGTGTAATACAGCTAGTGTAATTAAAAAACAAGAACCCCCCCCCCTGAAAATCTTGACCTGTAAATCTATTCAAGCTATTTGTGTGTGTGTGTGCATGCGTGAAAGTGGCTAGAATGAAAACTGACAGTATCTGTTGTTGAAATCAAAAGTGATTTCTACAGTGATGAGGTATTAGGGAATTCCTGCTGGTTTTCTCTTTAAAGGAGTTCGAGGTATGCAAGTTGGAAGACAAAGAAAGAAGAAACACTGAGGATGGAGTGGAGGTTAAGGATAATCTAGGCATGGCCCAATATCTAAACAAATACTTTGCCTCATTCTTTAATGAGGTTAATGAAGAGCTTAGGGATAATGGTGTGACGACAAATGGGAAGGAGGTTATGGAGGTAGATATTACCACATCCGAGGTAGAAGCCAAACTTTAACAGCTTAATGGGACTAAATCGGGGGGCCCAGATAATCTTCATCCAAGAATATTAAAGGAACTGGCACATGAAATTGCAAGCCCATTAGTAAGAATTTTTAATGAATCTGTAAAGTCAGGGATAGTACCATATGACTGGAGAATTGCTAATATAGTTCCTACTTTTAAGAAAGGAAAAAAAAAGTGATCCTGGTAACTACAGTTTGACATCTGTAGTATGCAAGGTCTTGGAAAAAAATTGGAAGGAGAAAGTAGTTAAGGACATTGAGGTCAATGGTAATTGGGACAAATACAACATGGCTTTATAAAAGGTAAAAGGTAGATCGTGCCAGACCAACCTGATCTCCTTCTTTGAGAAAGTAACAGATTTTTTAGACAAAGGGAACACAGTGGATCTAATGTACCTCTATTTCAGTAAGTCATTTGATATGGTGCCACATGGGGAATTATTAGTTAAATTGGAAAAGATGGGGATCAATATGAAAATTGAAAGGTGGATAAGGAATTGGTTAAAGGGGAGACTACAGTGGGTCACACTGAAAGATGAACTGTCAGGCTAGAGGGAGGTTACCAGTGGAGTTCCTCAGGGATCAGTTTTGGGACCAATCTTATTTAATCTTTTCATTACTGACCTTGGCACAAAAAGCGGGAATGTGCTAATAAAGTTTGCAGATGACACAAGGGTGGGAGGTATTGCCAATACAGAGAAGGACCGGGATATCATACAGGAAGATCTGGATGACCTTGTAAACTGGAGTAATAGTAATAGGATGAAATTTAGGGTTAGTGGAAAGTATAAGGTTATACATTTAAGGATTAATAACAAGAATTTTTGTTATAAGCTGGGAACGCATCAC
Source organism: Caretta caretta (assembly GCF_965140235.1). Lineage (NCBI taxonomy): Eukaryota > Metazoa > Chordata > Testudines > Cheloniidae > Caretta > Caretta caretta. Next base: position 16,263,379 of record NC_134209.1, read on the forward strand.
TTGAAAGTAACAGAGGAGGGGAAGGACCTCTGAGTATTGGTTGATCGCAGGATGACTATGAGCTGCCAGTGTGATATGGCCGTGAAAAAAGCTAATGCAGTCTTGGGATGCATCAGACGAGGTATTTCCAGTAGTGATATGGAGGTGTTAGTACCATTATACAAGGCACTGGTGAGACCTCACCTGGAATACTGTGTGCAGTTCTGGTCTCCCATGTTTAAGAAAGATGAAATCAAACTGGAACAGGTACAGAGAAGGACTACTAGGATGATCCGAGGAATGGAAAACGTGTCTTATGAAAGGAGACTCAAAGAGCTTGGCTTGTTTAGCCTAACCAAAAGAAGACTGAGGGGAGATATGATTGCTCTCTATAAATATATTAGAGGGATAAACACCACGGAGGGAAAGGAATTATTTAAGCTCAGTACCAATGTGGACACAAGAATAAATGGATATAAACTGGCCATCAGAAAGTTTAAACTTGAAATTAGATGAAGGTTTTTAAACCATCAGAGGAGTGAAGTTCTGGAACAGCCTTCCAAGGTGAGCAGTGGGGGAAAAAGACATATCTGGCTTCAAGACTAAGCTTGATAAGTTTATGGAGGGGATGCTATGATGGGATAGCCTAATTTTGGCATTTAATTGATCTTCAACTGTTAGCAGTAGATATGCCCAGTGGCCTGTGATGGGATGTTAGATGGGGTGGGATCCGAGTTACTATAGAGAATTCTTTCCTGGATGACTGTCTGGGAGTCTTGCCCACTTGCTCAGGGTTTAGCTGACCGCCATATTTGGGGTCGGGAAGGAATTTTCCTCCAGGGCAGATTGGCAAAGGCCCTGGGGGGTTTTCACCTTCCTCTGCAGCGTGGGGCACTTGCTGGAGGATTCTCTGCACCTTGAAGTCTTTAAACCACAATTTGAGGACTTCAATAGCTCAGACATAGGTTAGAGGTTTGTTACAGGAGTGGGTGGGTGAGATTCTGTGGCCTGCGTTGTGCAAGAGGTCAGACTAGACGATCATAATGGTTCCTTCTGACCTTAATATCTATGATTCTATGTATCAGACGTGCAACCAAGGCTCTGATGGATGTGAATCACACTGGGTAACATAGATTGTTTAGGAGGTTAGAAGTTCCCTACATACTTTCAGTAATAATATGCAGCTGTTGTACCCCGGGGGTGGAAAAAGGTGTGGGGATATGATCTTCCTTTTTGAAATAACATATGACATAAAAAAGGCAATCTGATATTTTAAAATATGTTAATTCAAAATAATGCAGCCACATATGACAGTGTTTGCACATAAATGGAGTGATTTAAAGCTAGATCGCCTAAAAATAGCTCTTCGACTGAACTCTCAGATCTGTTAGATTAGTGCATTTATAATAAATCCTGATGCACTGTCTATTAGATCAGCTCCTCTGTAATGTTTCCCTGTTTACCAGGGCTTCTATAGGCATAGTTAGTCTGCATTTCCAAAAGCATTACGACATGAGGGGGGGAGGGATAGCTCAGTGGTTTGAGCATTGGCCTGCTAAACCCAGGGCTGTGAGTTCAATCCTTGAGGGGGCCATTTAGGGATCTGGGGCAAAAATTGGGGATTGGTCTTGCTTTGAGCAGGGGGTTGGACTAGATGACCTCCTGAGGTCCCTCCCAACCCTGATATTCTATGATAGTGAAGAGACATTACCTTCCCCTGTACTATGAATGATGGCCCAGTTTTAATTTCTGTCCAAATGTTCAGAAGGAATTGCAAAAGGTGAGAGTAAATGCTTGTGATGAGTGATCTTACTAGAAGGCTTCTGAAGAGTGAGAGAGATTCACAGAGGTAGCCTGGGCATTGAATAAGAGAGAGCAAGTAAGATTCTGGGTAAGGTCTTTATCTAGCTATGGCCTGATAGAAGCTGAGAAGGGTGATGATAGTAAACACAGATGTGATATAGCACTTTCCTAACTACCTGGTGCCAAAGCCGGGGAAATTCTTCACATTTCCCTGTGTTAAATGTAATATGCAGCAGCTGTAGCCCCATAGTTGGGCCAGGAAACGCATCTTTTTTGAATGGCTCTCTACAGGCTTACGTTTTAAACAGACGTCAGGTCCTGTGACTTTTTGGAAAAGATCAAAGGTGACGGGTATTTTGGAATGAGAATGAACATCTGTTTCTCAGATAAAAATTGAAGGGGCCCGATAAAAGAGCTGCTGGGCGCTCAATAATGCGGATTGGAAAATGAGTATTTTTCCCACATAAAATTGTCACCTTTTTATTGAAGGAAAAAAAAAAACCCAAAACCAAAAATTTTCAGCCCAAACCAGAACATTTTCAGGATTTGGCCAGAAGGTTTTTGACAAAAACTCAAAAATGTCCACGGAAGACAGAATTTTTTTGTGATTAGTTTAGTTTAGTCAAGAACCTAAATTTCCATTGAAAGAAACTGTTTTGATGGGAAAAGATGTGCCCAGCTGTAACGCTGAGCTCTTTGGACAGTCTGGTTCTGCATGTTTAGCATTTGGAATCTGAATAATTAAATCACTGGGGCAATGTGGGTTAGTGGGAGAGAAGGAGTCTAGCATCCTGCAGTAGAGCACGGTGGTTTTTTGGTTTCACACCCTTGAATTTTATGTTCATTCTGGTTTTCAAATACATTTTAAAAGCTCAAAGTGAAGTTTGGATAAATCACAATGTTTTAACTGGCCTCAGGTTGAATCCAGGTAAAGCTATTGAGTTTGCATCAGATTTTGGGCCACTGCAGTAAATACTGTCCTGGCATTCAGAATACACCTAAAATTTGGTCTGGATCCATGTGAACCTCTTTCCATGTTTGTCAAAATGTTTGTGAATGTTTGGACCAACGTCAAAATCAGCTTGTTCCAGCGACTGCCCACTCATCTTAGATTTTGTGGCAGAGATGGAAGAACAGCTTGTCTTAAAGAATGTCTTTCAAATTGACTTGGCTTAGTTTGGGCCCATATTTCCAAGGAGTTCAGGTATAGAAGACCTTGAGCAGACTATTGAGACACATTGGGCTTTTTTCCATCCAATCCCATCTCCCAGGCTTTTTCCTGTATGTATCCCTTCAGCAGTCCCAGCTACTGAAAGAGCCCAGGAGAATCATATTTTACTCTTGTGTTCCTATATGTCTCTGGTTCAGATTCATCTGTGATTGGCAAGAGAGCCCTTGCATAGTGGAGAGCAATCCATAGGTTTGGTATGAGACACAGTTGGCCTTCCTCTTTAGTAAACACAAGTAATTATTCCTGTTATATATAGTTAATTCTCTTTATTTGAAATGGAAGGTAATCTATTTTTGATGCCATAGCTACTATGTGACAGTAGAATACAGGAGACAATATTCAAATGGGTACAGAGATATATAGCTAGCTAGCTAGACACACAAACACATTACATGGGACAGCACAGGAAGGTGCTGCCCTTCGCCTCATGTACCAAAGACGATATTTCACTCTAGTGGTTAATCAACAAGTCATATTCCAAGATATTTGCTCATATCATTGTTAATAATGCCAGTATGCATGCAAGGCTTGACCCAAAGCTTACTGAAGTTGATGAGAATCTTCCCATTGATTTCAGTGAACTTTGGATCAAATCCATAAAGAAAGAAAAAGAAATAGGGTTGGTTTTTCAATTAAAAATATTTTTTCTACTAAGATTAAAAAAAATGCAGTGACAAGTGTTGAACAATGTCAATAGGAAACTAATTCACTCAAGATATGTTTACAAGACAGTGGAAGAGAGAAAAACAGCTGTTTTGATTTTTAAAAAAATTTCAAACCAGATTTTTTTTTTCTTTCAAGAGGTATCTAAACCTTCCTATTAAGCATATAAATATATCTTGTTTGATAGAAAAAGAAAGGAAAGGAATTAAATGATCTAAGCAAAATAAATATTTATCATATAGAAAAAGGACAAAATCAGCAAAGAAAGACTTTTAGGTTTTGAGCTTCTAACATCCTTTCACAAACTAGCAATGCTGTATTTTCTCAACATGTGAATAATTGTGAATGCAGACACAGAAGATTTGTATGAGAAAATAACTTGATTGTTCTAAAATTTCAATGGTAGTTGAACTGTTCAATTTCATTCTAAATAATTGTTCCAGTGTTTTCAGTGGGAGACCTGTTCATAACATCCAAACTGATGAACATGAATGGTTTCTTGGCCATCAACATCTGTTAGAATGTCATGCTTTCTCCAAGCTTGCTGTAGAGCCTTATAGACTCACTTCATTTAGCTGGTTTCAGAGTAGCAGCCATGTTAGTCTGTATCCACAAAAAGAATAGAGACTAACAACATCCTTTGTGAAACTGCAAGCACTCCGTCACCCACCTCTGAAATCATAGAATCATAGAATATCAGGGTTGGAAGGGACCCCAGAAGGTCATCTAGTCCAACCCCCTGCTCAAAGCAGGACCAATTCCCAGGTGGGAATTGAGGAAATGAGGAAGTACTCATTGGAAATTGAGGAATTGAGGAAATGAGGAAGTACTGACTCTTTATGTGTCTTTATACTAGAACAAACCTTTAGATCCACAGATTCATAGGTTTTAAGGACAGAAGAGATCTTGATGATCATCTAGTCTGACATCCTCCCTAACGCAAGGCATAGAACTTCATCCTGCAATTTCTGCATCACCTCTTTTCAGAAAGATATCCAGCCTTGATTTAACTTTTTTGCTGGGACCCCCCTCTGAAAATATTTCAGGCAGTGACGACCCCTCTTTCCCCCCCCAAAATAGTGATAGCAAATTAGTGTACGTACTCATAGGTATCACCACCCTTCCTTCTGCACTGCTGCTGGTGGCAGTACTGCCTTCAGAACTGGCTGGCCAGAGAGAGGCAGCTGCTGTATCCCCGCTCCCCCTCCAGCTCCCTCTTCCTCCTGGCAGTATTTTTATGATCTCACGACCCCCCCCCCCCCCACAACAGCCTTGTGACCCGCTTTTGGGTCGGGCCCCCCAGTTTGAGAAATGATTTAAAGGCTTCAAGTGATGGAAAATCCACCATGTCCCTAGGTAAGTTGTTCCAAAGATGAATTACCCAGGGTAATTTTCCTGATGTTTAGACACGCTAAAAGATTACCTGAGCAAATGAAGATTTGGTGATGACAGGCACTCTTGCCTAGAATCAAAGCAGTTTGTATTGTAATATAAAAAGATTAGTCTTGCAGTTTTTAAATCAAGATGTGAGGACTTCAGTAACTCAGCCAGAGGTTATGGGCCTATTGCAGACGTGGGCGGGTGAGATTCTGTGGCCTGCAATGTGCAAGAGGCCAGACTCGATGATCATGATGGTCCCTTCTGGTCTTAATGTCTATAAGTCTAGTGTATGGTCACTGGTGAACACAATCCAGTGTCTGACAATGCCACAAAGGAGTGAATATAACTGAGTATGAGATGACATATGGGATTCTTCCTGCGTCAGGAACCCATACAGTGATCTTAGCCTAACTGAATACAGCTGGGCTATCACTTTAGGCAATGAAGTAAAAAATAAAGGATGTGGTTATTCCACGTTCTTGAAAACACTGCTTGTTTTGAGCATAGTCCTTACTTGGTCGTTACTCTGGCAAAATTCCCACTGAGCCTAATGGGAGTTTTGCCTGAGCATGGATCTTGAAGTCTTGAACTCTGTGAAATTTGAGAAATAGAAAGAGCAGGGAAGATGGGTCATATCTTTTCCTCACACAGTCAGCCCATTAGGTAGGTCTATATATTTCCTAGTGAGTTGCAGCTATCCTGCTGAGGACCTTAGAAATGCCCTTTTGTAGCTGTCACTCTAGTCTGAGCATGTCTGGAAAAGCTAGTCTTATATTATTGATGTAGACTTTCCGTATATGTATAGGATATGGGGAGAAAAAATAAAGTATTGCTTTAGGTTATCCAGGGGAAGGGACAGTTGCCTAAACCAGGGCTCAGACTTTCCCAGTAGCTCTGTGGGTTACATTTAGCACCAGAACGATGCTCCATAGAATCCAAGTGTAGAGACTCACAGATGTTCTGCATCTAAAGCTTGTTATAGAAATCTAAATTTACCCTAAATCTAACCTTAAACTCCCAAAATGGCAAAGCATAATAAAACAAGCCATAAAAATAAAATAACCAGACATCCGCATTTCTAGTTATAATAAGGTTAATGATTTTTAAAGGTTACTGCTCTTCTGTAAGAAAACATTGTATTATGAAGTAGTGTCTTCTATTAAAATGGCCCCATGCAACACTGATTTTCTTCAAGTTTCAAATTGACCATTTATTGGCAATGTGGCTAAATCTGGGTAGCTCATCTGTATTCTGTATTGTAGAAATTCAAGTAAATTTGCACAAGTTGCAGTCTATTTGTGGTTTTACTTGGATTTAAGAGTTATTTATATGTAAATGATTCCAATCTATTCTTTTCCAACTAACCAATTAAGTTGGTTTTAAAGTACATGGATGTGTGAGTGAAATCTACAGTGGGAGCTTTCTGTGTTCTGTAAAACTCACTGCTGTTAATATGGCAGTCTTGTCTTTTGGAACTCATTATCATGGTGACTTGTTGAATAATTAGACCTTTGAACTGAATTCGGTCCATCTAATTCTGTTCGGTGACTTCAGACCAGTTGTTTTATCCTTTCTTATTGTTTGTCCTTCATGTGAAGCTGCATGCAGTGCTGAGATTGTTTTTATTTATTTATTTGTAACAGTAATAGAGAAGCACACACACACATACAAAAGAAAGAGAAAAATACCCTTGAAACTGCTTCTTGCATCAATGCCCAGGGGTCTAGGCAGATAAAATAACTGCCATTTTATGACTAAGGAAACATATTTGTAAATTCCCAATGCATACCTGATAAAATAAACCTTACAGAGCTACAACCTAAAACCAATATACTCCAAGATTTACAATAACTATTTCTAAAAGGCAGGCTCAACATTTCAAACAACCCGAGATTTCTGTTCAAGTCAATGGGAGCTGCTGAGCACTCATCATTTTGAAAACCAGGTCACTTAGTGAGTTGCCTGAATATGGACTTACCCCCTAATTTTTGACACCCATTCATTAAAATGTTGGCTATGTATACTTGGGCATTAATTCTGGTATTGTTCTCCACTGACTCTTGAAAAACAATTTGTCTTTTCCACCTACACTCAGAAATGTTTGTAAAAATTGAGTGGTCACTCATAATTACAGGTCAGTTTTGCCTTAGGTGCCTTAACTAATATAGACATGACCATCTCTATATTCACACTACTTAGTATATGTTATTCTGAAAATTAAAGGTAAAGTATAGTTACCTAAGGCAACTGGAAACATCCTATGGCAATTTTCTTTCTTTCTTTCTTCCTTTCTAATCACATTGTAAAGTAAAAGCAGGTGAAATTTGACTATACCATATTTGCTGAAGTTCTCAAGAACCTTTTAGCCATGCAGTAACTTCAGATGGAGAGCATATGTAGCTTGGTGTTTTAGTGCAGCTTTGAACAGAAACAAGGTGAAACCTGGTGATTTTTGTGAAGTTTTGCTTTGCCTTTTTTTGAGATTCATTCAAACCCAGAACACAGAGTGAAAGTGAGTCAGTGTGAACTTGCTAGAAAATATGATCAGCAGCCCCGTGGTAGATTAAACGACCCTGATTTTCAAAGCCGCCTCATGACAAACCCAGTTCTTGTATGCACACATATAGACCACAGTGTTTAATGCTGGCAAGTTAGGGTCAGGAGGTTAATAATAAAGGGCCTGATCCCAAAAGGGGCAAAACACATGCAACTGATGCTGAATGAACAGATCACAGGGTTGAGCCCAGTATGGTTGTCACTGAGGAAAGCCATAAAGCAAGTACATTGAACTAATAATGTTATCACAGAAACAGTGATTTTTTTTAATAATGTAAATGGCAAGAAATTGATAGTTGAGTTCGATAAAAATCTCCCCATTAAAAACTTAAGATTCTTCCAAGAATATTTAGCTAGCTAGTCATAGTGCTCAATATAGAAGAGAGAGATCGTCCAGTGGTGAGCGCACTGGTCTGAGATCTGGGTTTGAATCCATGGGTTGGATTCCCCATGTTACTTTGCCTCAGTTTTCCACCTGTGTAATGGGGATGATAACCTATCCCTACCATGCAAGGTGCTGTGAGGATCAATACATTAACAATTATGAGGTGCTCAGACACTACGTTCATAGACTCATAGAAATGTAGGACTGGAAAAGGTCCTCGAGAGGTCATCTAGTCCAGTCCTCTGCACTCAAGGGAGTACTAAGTAAAGTGTATGTCTCCAGGGCCTCAAGGGGTATATTTGCTTTTAAGGAGAAAAAGCCAACATATCTTTAAATGGTGTTGTGTAGTGTCATGGCCTGCAGTGACTCTCCTGCCATGAAACTGGGCTTATGGGACTCTTGTTTCTCCCCAAACTGGACACTTCGGCAAGCCCTAGTTTCAAGAGTGAAGCAAAATGTTACGCCAAGCGAAAAATCAGAGGGCCTCAGTCTCCTACCAAAAATGTATGATATACTGTCATGGGGGTGGGTCCCTGCTCAGTGAGGAAAAGGTGGTGGAAAAGGCATCCATTTTTTCGACGGTGGCGATAACAGGAAGCCAGTTCTCCTCTACCCTTGTGCATTGTGTACTCATTCCCCCTCTGTGCAGCATGGAGGCACTTTAAATGAATGCACAAGATACAAGGCAGTAGGGAGCCAGGACCCACAGCTCTGTCTCAGCCTGAAGTGCACATTGTAATGAAGTACCTAATAAGAGTGCTCTATTTGGTCAGCTTTTCGGAAGTCCTAATCAGAGCCAACATGTGGGTCTAAATAGCAGACAAAATAATGTAATTACAGGGGGACTGTCTCTCCATATTTTCACACACAATACTTAGCAGAGCAATTATGCAACATAGAGCAGGTTAATGTGGTTTTAAATTAGTTAACCTCTCACTGCTGCCAGGCCCATCTTGTCAGCAACAGTTGTAATGGAACATCCTTTTAATGATTAAACCATCAAGGAATGTGCCTTCTCTGAGGTGTTCCTTTAAGGCCACCATACGTGCGCCATTGGGAGGGCGCCAGCATTACTGGTAGGATCAGGCATTAGCACGGGAGTTGTTACGGAATGTGAATGAATTAGTTCCATAAACCACCTCTGGGCTAATCCCTGTGTATGCACTTGTGGCTGGAATGACTCTCCATAAGACAGTACTCTTGTCAGGCACTGCAAGAGGGTGATGTATACAGGAAGGATGTTTCACACAGTCATTGGTGGTAGTCATTAGCGCAGTTCTGCACTGTGGCTGACATTGAGCAGGGTACTGGGAATCTCTTTGAGCAGCAGTTCCTGGGGAAGGCTTTTCCAGGTCAGCCAAAATTAGTCATCCATCAGTTAATACCACTGAGTGACATGAGCTTGCTTGAAAGATCTACTCTATTCTATTGTAATTTTAGATACTTATACGTAGGTGTGGTAGAATTCAATTTTTATGTCTTGATAATTTTGACAGATCATATTGATGTTTATTTGTAAGAATCGTTTTAGATTTCTATCAATTTAAATGTTCAGTTGTGCAAAATTATAGGTTTTAAGCATTTCCCTCCCATTTTTATCTATTTGAATATTCATTGTTTTGGGGCGGGGGGAGGTCTGGCAATTATTTAGAGAGAGTAGATTTGTGATAGTTAAAGCTTTGTGAACCATTAAAACACAAATTGTCAACCTCACATGTCAAAATATTCAAAGTAAATATCTTTAAATCAACAGATTATGCCTGTTTTTACTATGCGTTTGCTAGTCCATTTGTAATGAGCCTCATTCAAAATTGTATATCTCTGGATTTTTGACACTAATAAGCTCTCAAGCGGCATTTCTCTTGTTTTGCCGATCTATAAATTGTAATGATTATCAATGGAAATATTTTTTCATCAGTTTGTGTATGTAGGTGAAGTCGACATTGGCTGAGATTTAGCAATAAAAATCTAATTCTTCCAGGCCTATTCTTCCTTGCCTACAGTGGTCACCAGCGGACGTTTAAGAAGGAATTAATGTTTGATTGGAAGAAGCTGAACACCTCTTATGTGTTTTGTAATGTAGTTGCACTCTGTAAAGAGAGTGTCTTTGCTATGCTTTGGGAAGGACTATGAAAGCCTACCTTTCGCAAAGCTGTAATTAATGAGTTGTTTGGTACTCGGACACAGTTTTGATGCAGTCGCTTCCTATGGTCCTTGCTAATTTTGTAGAGTAAACAGTGCATCATGGAATATTTATGTGTCCTCTATGATAGAACATCTCAAAGCCAAAGAGATCCGCAATTGCATTTTTTTAATGTACTTTTGCTTGGTTTCAGAAGTATCGACAGCTGGGGCGCATGGCATGGGAAGCACCACCGCCAGCACCCCTCTTCTCCTCACTGCCACAAGCACCAGGCGCACCACCACCACCTCAGCCGCAGGCAGAAGGAACAGGAGCACAAGCACGTCCTCCCTGGTGGTAGATGTCCCCAGTGAAATGACTACACCCCTTCCACCTGCCTCCTCCCAGCTCCCCGCTGTAGGGGCAGAGAGCTGTGATGCTGTGGAAGCCCGTGAGATCATGTGGTTTAGGACCCGGCAAGGACAGATGGCAAAGCAGCCCTGCCCTATGGGAACAGTAGGTGAGCCCCATTGAATTGGCCTGAGCAAGCCATGTGCGGATGCTGGGTGGTGATGTTGGCCTGTGATATATAGGAAGTCATAATCAATTATCTGGTGGTTCCTTCTGGCCTTTAATTCTATGACGCTCTGCCTCTGTCTCCATTTGTCTGGTTCTTTCAGTGACTTGGTCAGAGATCTGCTTGCTACTATCATTTATAACATACACACTGTCTCCTGGCAGTCAGGCAGGCCCACATGGCCTGGCACCAGTGGAATCAGCTAATGGCTATGTAGGAAGTGTGGCAGGCAGCTGAGGAATTCCCAGCTGTATGAAGGACCAGCTCCTGAATATGCCGAGCACTCCCTGCAAGATCCTGAACACCTTCAACTCCCAGTGAAAAGAGTGGGAGGGGAGGCTGCCCAGGATCTGGCAATATCAGGCCTTGGTGCCCCAAGGGAAATGCCCTGTTGAGTACATTATGCAATACACTGTATTATCTTTGTTCTGTATATGGATGAGCAGTGCCTGGGCTGATGGATGAGGTTTTGGTTGTTCGAAGTTTATCCTAAGTCTTATCGTTTGCCGTGGTGTGATTTTGGCTGTTTCAATTGATATCATTTTAAAGATTGTGGCCAAGATTCTCAAATTGGGGTGCAGAAAGTTGGGCTCCGTGATCCATAGCTAGGCACCTAACTGGAAGTGGCTGATTTTTCAGAAATACCACACAATTCCAGCACCCGCTGAAGTTCCTGGGGAAGGAAAGGCAGATTTCTCCCGTCAAATACATACAGGAGAGCTGGCCAAAAAATGGGGAAAAAAATTTGAAAAGTCAAAATTCAAAATTATTTTTTTCTCCAACATGTCAAACAACTGGATTTGATTTTTTTTCCCGCCAAAATGTTTAAGAAAAATGTGTCTGTTTTTTGGTGAAAATGTTCAGGAGGTTTTTAGCCAGTTCTAGTCAGGGCCGGATTAATCTTTTGTGGGCCCCACCCCTACCCGAGGCCCTGCCCACGCTCTACCCTGAGGCCGCGCCCCTTTACAACCTCTTTGCCCAAAGACCCCACCTGTGCTCTGCCTCGAGGCCCTGCCCCTGCTCACACAGTGGGGAGTGGGCAGAGAGGGAGTGGGAGTGGGAGTATACCCCGTATGCTTTAGCCATTAGCCTTGTAACCAGAGACTGTGGGTTCAAGTCCTGTCTGGGGTGAAAAGCTACTCTCTTTTTTGGAGGGAATGAGCAACAGGGGATGGATCACTTGATGATTACCTGTTCTGTTCATTCCCCCTGGGGCACCTGGCATTGGCCACTGTTGGAAGACAAGATACTGGGCTAGATGGACCTTTGGTCTGACCCATTATGACATTTCTTATGTTCTTATTAGAGAAGCAAGCAGCAGGCGGGGCCTCACCAAGGAAGAGGCCGAGTGGAGGTGGAGCGAGCAGACAGGGCCGCTTCTGAGCATTGCCCCAGCGCCACAGTTCCTTCGGTGCCATTGTAAATCTGGAACTGGTTCTAGTATCCAGTTTTGAGAACCCGTATACCGATAAAATATGAGGAAGGTGGAGGGAATTCACTAAAGAGCAACAAAAAATTAATACAGCTTTGGAAGAAGTGCAGAAAAATTTAAAGGCGCAAAATACGTTAGGTCTTAATTTTCCAGTGCCGTGCATCTTGTATCATCATTTACATACGTATGCGCTGCTTCTGAGCCTTCTTTCACACCAGGTGAAGTCAATAGCGTAAAATACATATAAACCCCGTGTTCGTGAGAAGAGACTTGGACCCAGTGAGTGCAGAGCGGGTATAAAATAGTACTTCTGGTGCCTTTTAGAGGCACTTTATGCAGATGTAAATGATTACGCAAAGTTTAGGTCATTGGAGGATCAGGCCCATTGCTCAGCTGTATGATGACCAAGGGGAGAATACAATAATCATCTATAAAGTCCTGGTCATAAAATAAAGGAAAGAAAGGAAGCAAAAGAAAAGTTAGGCTGAATATCAGGAGCCATTTCCTAACAACAAGATCTATGAGGCAGTGAAATAGTCTTTATAGGGAATCTGTATGCCCCCATTGCATGAGTTATAGAAAACTAGATTGGATGAAGTATTTTGGAATATGGAAAAATTCCCCGCAGGCAGGAGATGGTCCAGAGAGGCCAATAGACCTTTCCTAGCTCTAATTTCTGTGATTCATATGATTCATTAAAGCTGCCATGTGTTGTCAGTACACTGGTTCCTGCTCCCTTTGAAGACATCAGCAAAACACTCTTTGACTTTAATGGGAGTAACATCAGGCCCCATATCTCATTTACTTCCCTATTGAAAAGTTTGGCTCTTCAGTGCAGAGCACCTTATGGGATGCAGGCTCTTTAATCTACATCTCTGCTTCCTTGCTTTCTAAAGCTGTCTCGCTGAACCATTGAAACTGAGTTTCTCTTTGTCTGTAAGCTCCTGGTATATTTTGCTGTCTTTTTCAGGAGAGTGTTTAGGAAGTATTTGCTAAGCAGCTTCTCCCCTAAAGTCCCTTTTGTCACTATGTGTGTGGTGGTGGGGATCGGGGGAGTGTGAGTTATTGCATCTTATTTGAATTGCATTGCATCTTATTTGTAGCTATTAAACTTGGTGTGTTTCCATCCATGTGGTTCCAGGGCTTCACAGTGCAGCAGAATCTTCATAAAATGGCAGGGGAGGGGGATGGTGAGTCTGAGGGACTGATCGGGGGGGGGGGGGGGCAAAGCAAAGATAAAGGCTTGCCTGTTGGTTAGGGCAGTAGCCTAGGACTTGTGGGACCCAGGTTCACTTTCCTTCTCTGTCACAGGCTCCCTGTGTTACCTTGGACAAGTCACGTAGTCTGTCTGTGCCTCGGTTCCTTATCTGTGAAATGGAGATAATGGTACTTCCCTACTTCCCAGAGGCATTGTGAGGATAAATGCATTAAAGATTGTGAGGTGCTTGGATACTATAGTAATGTGGGCCAGGCATATCGTCCCATTGAGGTCCTCAAAACATAGCTTACATGGGTTGCAAATGTTGGGTACACGTTCTCTCATTATGAAATGATTGAAGCCTGTGAAAATAGACCCAGGCTAATTGATGCATTTGGTAGCAGATAATACAGAGTCCTTCCTGTGTTGTCTTTTTAGGTGTTTCAACTTTCCTGTGTCTCGCTCCTGATGGGATCTGGGACCCACAAGGGCCGGACCTCAGCAACTGCTCTTCTCCTTGGGTCAACCACATCACACAGAAGGTAAAGTTCTACTTCCAAAGAACCTTCATTGAGCCTGCATGCGGGGGTTTTGTCAATTACATTGCATCATATTTATATGGCACCTCTGATACCAAAGGTGACAAAGGAAACAGTGCTTAAACCAAAACATAACAATAACCAAAAGACGTGGCGGCCACGCCAACAACTTGTGATGCCCTGGCGCAAATGTAAGCCATCCTTGGGATGGAATGGGGTGGAGCAGGAATTTTAAAGGCCTGGTGTCTGTAGCACTGGGAGGATGGGGAGAGACAGAGAGAGTTGGAAATAAGATTTAAACTAACACAGCCAATTAGAAAAGGGAGGGGAGAGGAGAAACCTTGAGTTTGAGGGGGAAAAGTGATTCAAGAATGTTGAAAATATGAGATTATCAAGAAAGGGATCTTTTTCCCTCGTGTCTCCTAAAGATGTTTCTGGTTCTTTGTAACCATAGAATAATCCTGTAATGAAATCTTTCCTGATGACACAATTGCACAGTACAATTGGGTTTCCATATTGTAGACTGGCTTGCTATTTTTAATTTCTCTTAAAGCATGGAAAGCCTAGTCCCTGTGAACGTTTCTGGTGCTTACATTTTGGCCCCCAGTGCAGTCTAACAAAGGCTTTTGTTACTTTTGATCAGACTTTCCACAGCATGAAAAACTACAGAGAGAATAGTTAATGGGGATGTAAAACCAGCATCCCAGAGAAAAGGGAACTAGGAACCGGAGTATATTGGATTAGCCAATGGACAACCTAACCCCTATCTTTTGACAAAGTCATTTGTTGAATGTTTTGTAGCTCTTCATCATTTATCAGTGTTAAAAGCACATTAACATGTGACAATAAAAGCTCTCTGACTCAGAAATGAACAGGCCCACTTTGGCTGCAATACACCGAACATTTTTGTTACCAGTGCTCAGTGGTGCTGTCAGCTGAATGCATTACAAATGGAGACCAGACGTGCGTTTACACCACAGAGTCTGCGAGCTGAATCCTTCTTATAGCAATTGATGTGAATTTATTCACTCCTTATGACTAAGTAAAAGTGCCCTGGTATGACAACTAGCTGTGCTGCTGTGTGTCTGAAAGGTTGCTCTTTCGAGTAGGCCTTGCAAATGAACACTATGGGGAGACCCTGCAGGAAACAGCATTTCTCTGTCTCTCTCTCTCTCTCTCTTCCCCCACCCCCCTTTTTTTAACTACCTTGAGGTTCAGTAACCTGGCCAGACTATTAACACAGCCACCCCCATAGATGGCATGACAGATAAGCTGTATATATTTGTATCCCCTCCTTAAAACGTGGCAGGATAATGATTAGCACCGAACTGCTCTGTACACTGCAAACATTGGGAGCGTGGTGCCCCTTGACTTTATTGCAGCACGGCCCGTACAGAAGGCTGGGTAACTCTCTCATGATATGATCAGACTTGCTGATTAATAAAGACTCTGTTTGCTGCCATTAGCAGCTGTGCGGTTTTTATTTTATTACCCACTGACTTATCCCAGAGGGGTTAATATTACTCATGCTAGTCATAATTCATCTCGGCAGCTGGGAGACCGCTTGCAGCTCGCTGAAGATGGCTGGGCCATTCGCCGTTACCAAGGGGGGAATAATAACCTGTACTGATGAGATCCCCCTCAAGGATAGGCTTATTTTATTTCACACCCCAGATGTCATTTGGGCAGTAGAGTTGTTCCATTTCATTTGTGAGGTGCTTTCAAAGCAGGCTGAAAATTAAGGGCCAGATTTTCAAAAGCCCTCAGCACTGACAACTGGGCTTGGGTTTCCCAAAGCCACCTGCATCCAAACAGCTCCACTCTTCTTCATGGGAGCTTAGCGCTTTGGAAGACTTGTTGACTTCATTGGGTGCCTAAGTGGGAGCTGAGCTCTTTTGAAAATCCAGCCATGTAGGGTCCTGATCTGAAATCCACTGCGGTCCGTGGAAAAACTGCCATCGACTCCAAAGGGCTGTGGCCCTGGTTTAGGTGTCTAAGTGGGCACTGCTGGGCTCTTTTGCTAACCTGGCTATAAAGGCCCAGCCACCTTGCTGCTCGGAATGCCTTAGCCTCTTGGATAAACCTCGCCGTAGTTATTCATGGCTTGCGTGTGTGTGTGTGTGTGAGAGAGAGAGAGAGAATTCCAGGGATAAAATCCAGAAGGGCTGTTTGCTAGGTGTGAGGGGCGGATGGGGAGGAGCCACTGCCAGCTTTCTGCTGCATGTCTCCAAATCTGCGAAGGAGCATTTCATCTCCAGAGGCCACCCAGGGCCTTCCTTTGCCTGCTTTCCAACACGGCTGCTGTCCAAGCTCCTTTCTAGGAGCCCAGGGATATGGGCAAGGGGAGGAGCAGGCCACGGGAACTGAAGCAAACTCCACTGCAGTGACAGGGAGACTTTCATATTGCACAGCTGGCTCACCTCCCTACATTCACCGATTGATCTCCACGGTTCTGTTCTCCCCTCTGCTGCTCATGCCAGAGACGTGGGGGGAGCAGCACTGCTTGAAGGAGGTGGCAGCATTGGGAGAGATACTCCTTTGGCATAGAGGGGCTCTGCCTGCATGCTTCCTCTTCCCGGCCCTCAGGTTCCTGTCTCGTCAGAGTTCCTCCTACTGTTGTCTCCAGGATCTGGGCTGTAGAGGCAGAGGGCGGGAGTCCCCCATACAGCATTCAGTGAAACCGTTAAGGGCTTTAGTCGATCAGGACTCTTAATTTTGTGTCCCTAAAAATAAGCTGGCACCCACACAATAAAAAAGCATCATTGACTCCTTATGCTTCTTTTAGGAGCATTTGCTCTTACTATGCACCAGCCATTCACCCACACAGAGCATGGTATTAAAAGTTTTACAATCCTGTATTAGCTGCCATTACAATCATTGTGCTTGATGGGGATTCGGAATGGATATCCACCTCAGCAATTCATTGGCCTCCTGACATTTCCTGTAACTCGATTGTTGGTGCCTACAATGCCCTCATAACACAGCAGGAGAATAAACTTGCCAAGTGTATTGAGTTATGCACTGCTACATGTAGTAAGAGGCAGCAAAAAGGTCATTTTTGGATCCGTTGCATTGTCCTGATTTTGAGGTCATGTTATCAGCTTTACGCTGTTTGTTTTACCGCTTGCTTTCATCAGTCACAGCCTTTCCACCCAGTGTGTGATTTCTCTGAAGATGTCCCGGCGGCCGTTTTAGTTGTGGGTGCTGTCTGGGAGAACAACTGTCGTCTTATCTCATCTTCTAGCCTTGTGAAAAAACAGCCTCCTTTGCATCAGAATATGCAGGGCCGTTCCTCTTAGATAGGAGCGGGAAGTAAACAAGCAGGAAGCCAAAAAATGAATAAATAAAATACATTTAAATACAATTAACCCCCCCCCCGGTACACAGCTTGCTTGTTCATATTACTGTGTGCCAAACACGAAGACAGACAAAGATTTGTGTGTCACCTTAACAGTGACATCAGTGCAGAAGCCTAGGGGACCAATGCAGCAAGAAAGAGGCACTTTCCTGAGCAAGGGAGATCATGCAGGGACTGGGGGTAGGCATTTTTATTTGTCATGTAATGTACTCAATACATTTCATAATTATACAAATTTCATTACATTTTTTGAATAAAATATTTCAATTTGATTTTCATTGTTCCTTCACCTCTGGCCAATCTAAAGTGTCTGTCTGTGGTATTTGTCAGTCTATCAACCAGTTTGCATGTGTGTGTGTAGGTGGGTAGGTATATCATATCTATCATTATCTATGCCAGGGTTTCAAACTCATTTTTGGAGAAGGCCAAATTCCATTTTGTAACCTGGGCTGAGGTCTGAACTTGGGCACCTTTGCTACCCTTAGAGGATCTCCCATAGGTATCAAGAGGGGGTTTCACAAAGATAAAGAGTAGCTTGTGACCCTGGGGAAGGTTTTCAGATTCACCTAAGTGATGCTGGAGCCCATGTCATATTAATTTTTAATTCCTTAGCTACTTTTGAAAATCCCCTGCTTAATGTGGTAAGTAAAGCCATGGAGGAGTTTGAAGTTGGCTCTTAAGTCCATGTTCAGGCATCTTGGCCAAAGTGCTGAGCAGCCAGTGGCTCTGAATAAAGTTGGTGAGAAGCTCAATACCTTGTAAATGTTGTTACTGACTTAGGAGCCTAAGTGAAGATTTCCAAGTTCAACTTTAGGTTCCTAGTTTGGAAAATCCCAGCTAAACCTTTACTATCATCTTCATTATTAGGAGTTATGGCCTATTCAGCCTCGCTCACCTTAAGACAACAGCTGTTTCTGTCCTTTCTCCATCCTCCTTTCTCTGTCTCCATCCCCCATCTCTCTCTTTGTTTGTCTCTCTTAATTTTCTTCTCTCTGCATCTCCTTCCCTGCAACTGCTCCCAGTCCCCACCTGCATGGGCTTCTCACCCAGCCTGTTCCCTGGTCCAGCTGATAAAATGATTGCTGATTAAATGGTTAATCATAGAATATCAGGGTTGGAAGGAACCTCATCCTGTTCAAAGCAAGACCAATCCCCAATTTTTGCCCCGATCCCTAAGTGGCCCCCTCAAGGATTGAACTCACAACCTTGGGTTTAGCAAGCCAATGCTCAAACCACGGATCTATCCCTCCTCCCATGATAACATGGAGAGTGTTGTCATTAGGTTTTAGAGTCAACACACACTCCAGTTATATGAACAAGGAGTGGGGGTGTCAGCATTCCCTCAGCTATTACTTGACTGTCTGCAGACTCAAGGTTACTTCTGCACTGCAAGGAAAAACCTGCGGCTTTCAGTCTCAGAGCATGGGTCAATTGACTCGCACTCATGAAGCTAAAATTAACAGTGTAGACATTTCCACTCAGTCTGGAGCCCAGGCTCTCAAACCCAGCAAAGGGAAAAGGTCTCAGAGCCCGGGCTCCAGCCCGAAGTGGGAATGTCTGTGCTGTGATTTTTATCCCCAAAGTCCAAGCCCTGCAAGCCTGTCTCAGTTGACCTAGGCTCTGAGACTCGGTATCGTGGGTTTTTCTTTGCTGTGCAGAGGTACCCAAGAAGACAATACTTGGTTCTAATTTGGAAGGTTAACTTCGCGGTCATGAGGGCTAGAAATGTATTTAAAATGAAAGCTTGTGTAGGACACATGAGTGTATCAAACAGGCTAGATGTTTGACACCTCTGATCAGCGGTGTTTGTCTTACGAAGTTATTTGTTTGTTCTGATTGTTATTGTGTAAGGCTGTGGGAGATGGCAGTAGTGGTCAATAGGTGACTGTCTTCCATAGAAGGTGGACTTTGTGACTGCTCAGCATAGTAGCTAGTTTCAGGCTGCACCTAAGTGCAAGCTCTGGTTTCCCTGCTGTTAAGATATATGTGAAGTAACCATTAGATAATGTAGTTGCTGATTACAGTTGTAAACAGAGGTGGATTCACTGAAGCATTTTAAAGACAGGTTTTGACTATATCTGACCACTGTGGATGGAGACCCGAATGATGCCAGGAAAGTGACCCTAATGTTAACTTCATGTTGTGCAGAGGCCTTATGTAGTTGTAATAGTTTCCAGTTCTTACCTGTGGATTGTTCTAATTTTGATAGAGTCCTAGCACAGCTTGAAGATTGTTGTTTGCTCTGGAAGAAAGTAAGTCATAAAAGACTCCTCTTCTGCATGAGAATGAGAACAGCAAAGATGTGGTTGAGAAGTGTTTTATAGACTGGAAGCTCAAGAGAAATTTGTGTGATGTTTATTTTTGGCTCCACTGACAGATTTCCCCATTAGAAACAGGATGGCAGTGAGCTTTGGGGAAGGAAGTTTGCTGAGAGATGGTGAGCTAACCCTAAAAACAGCCATACAAATCTGCGAAGCAATGGAACAAGCTAAACTCAGTTGCAAGCTTTCCATGAAGAGGAGAGTCAAGGAAGCACACATGAGGATATTGCTCAGAGGGACACAAAGGACAGACATGAGAAGAAAACCCATGGGGCACGCAGTCAGCACAAGGAAGAGCACAAAACCAGAAGGCAGGCTGATGGCTGTGTAGGAATTCGGGAAGTGAATATGCACATACAGACTGTCTAGTATCTGGCCAAAAGAGCAGCATTTGTTGTGAGTGTAACCAGTTTGTAAACCCATGCAGGCAAAAGGAAAATGTAAATGCTTTGAAGGAATACATTGATAACTTCAATGGTGGAACTCTGTACAGCGATTCCATATCTCAATCGCCATTGGCAAAGACTGGCCTATTACCCTTAAAGCCCAGGGAATGGAAATTGCATATAAAGTGGACGCAGGTACTGAAATCAAGGTGTTACCGGTATGATTGTGACACATTCTGACTGATAGATGCCAATTTATGCAGCAAGCAAATATCCTAAAAACACACATTGCCCTGTTTCTGCAGTGGGAAGATGCCATATCACTCTGATATATGACAAATGTTTAAAGGATTTAGGCAAATTAACAGTAACAGGGCAAGTAGCCTTAAGTCTGTGCACCTTTTTTACCATATGTGCAGCCAGCACCATTCCTGTGGCTGTGAGGAGCAACTTAACAGTGGAGGAACCTACAGACCATGGATGCATTCTGCTGGCAGTGGTTGGAAAAAACTCAGATTAGTTTTGGCAGATGTTCCTAACTCAAGAGAGTTCTTGATGGCATTTTAATGTCTTTTGACAGGCATCATTTCCAACGCCTCCATTTTGGTGTATGTTAGCCTCTGTTATATTCTACAGAATGGTGTAGCAGCTCCTGGGCTGCACAGATGCTTTTATCATTTGGGAGAACACAGAACAGGAACCCAGTGACAGGCCTGTATAAAATTCCATAGGCTGCTGGGGACAGTGCATTGAAACGGAATAAAACAAAATGCTGACTGCAAAGGAAGAGGACTTTTGTATTTGGCGGACTCATCTTCATTACAACCCAGGGACGTACTTTAACCACAGTGACCTGTGGCACCTGGAAGGATACAAACACATGTGGCCTGGAACCACTGGGCTCACTCATTAACAATATGATGGCCGTAGCAACACAACTGCAAGAAGCAGTGGCATTTCTGCCACTCGGCTCAACTCTCTCTCCACGCACACGCGCGCACACGCAAAACGGGTCGCAGAAGAATAATTTTATAAGCCCCAGTGATGCATTGAAGGTCACCAGTTATTTTAGGACTTAGAGGAAATCAAAGAGAAAAGTTTAAAATAAATTGTTTTAGATCAAAAGTGAAGAATGTGTGGAATAGCTGTTACCATTCTGCCAGGCTATTAGTTGGTATCTCAGGAGGACAAGTGGTCAGCCACCATAGTAGAATGCATAGCTCTTTGACTGCTCATCAGCGCAGAGAGTGGCAGGCACCTTTTAAAAGTACAATCTGGTCTCGGTGGTACGGGATGCATGAACAATAAGGTTAAAATAATTTAATCCTTTAATATAAATTGTCATTGCTATAATGGAAAGAACACCAGCTTATATCTCTCTTTAATTCTCTGAAGATGAGTATTTGAGCATCTTCACTCTGGTTTCATTAAATCAGACAGTTGTAGCTGTTAAATTGGTGGTAGTTATTCATTTATAAGCCAATTAATTGATGTACATGGACACAGAAGCTCTCCCTGCTATTTCTATGTTTCTACAATCCAGCGTTTAAATAGGCACCCAAAATGGGGGAACAAGAGAAATATCTGATTTTATCTCTTGGACGATAATTTGATAGTGACCCTTTCACCCTGGAGGGAATTTGTTACTTCGCCTATTCCTGCTTCTGTGCAATTTCCCTTCACCCCTACGGAGAGGAAGGAAGTACAAAGCCAGCAAGGTAAAACAGCTCAGCATGAAAGCCCAAAAAGGAAACAAATATGCCAGGGTAATGCCAGGTTCAGGTTTGGTTTCGGTGATATTGAGATTCAGGAGTCTGTTAATGATGCAGATATTAAAATCGCTAAACTTCAGTATAATCCAAATAGCCTATTTGCCGGTCCCGACTGGAGGCTCCTCTGTGGCGGCACAGGAAAGCTTTGTCCCTTGTTTGAAGCTGACACTCTTTCCCCATTGACTTTGTGTGTTTTCATGCTGCCAGTCAGAAGATGCAGTAAGCCATTAAATTCAAGCTTTAAGATTAAACAATAAAGTGATTGAGGTGAAGCACTCCCACTGTTTAATATGGCTCCCAAATTGCAGCAGTGGGCAACATATTAAACAGCTCTTCTTTTCAGCAGTGCCTTGAACGGCTGAATACGCTTCTAATTATTAAATCAAAGTTATGAAAATTGCTGTTTGTTTCCTAGTTAATGTGGGTTACAGCAGTCTCATTTTGTTCTTTTTTATGAGAAGTCAGTTTTGCTGTGGAGACCAGTAGCTGAAATGTAACTTCTTTCTTCATCATCAAGTAATCTGCTGGGTTTGAGAGCTGCTGTTATTTTGATGATAAGCCCATGCATATTTA
Organism: Caretta caretta; assembly: GCF_965140235.1. Taxonomy (NCBI): domain Eukaryota; kingdom Metazoa; phylum Chordata; order Testudines; family Cheloniidae; genus Caretta; species Caretta caretta. The sequence continues at coordinate 16,285,654 of NC_134209.1, forward strand.
TACATTGATTGTGCCAGGGAAGGTATTGAGATGTTACCGTATGGCTGAAGAAAACAGGAATTCCATTGTGTAATTCCACTTAAGGCAGCAGCTCCTACTTTCCCACCTCCACATCTTTATTTTTGTTACAATAATTGCTGGCAAGTTTACAGTACAAAGAAATATCGTGCCCGATAGATTCCAGTACCGTGCAGTTATAGGGCCTGATTCTGCTTTCACTACACTGGTGGAAATTGGGAAGTAACTCCACTGAAGTCAATGCCGCCACACTGGCAAGAAAGCAGTGTGTGTTTAATCAGATTCAGCTCCACTGATTTTAAATGATGAACTCTCCTGTGGTGTATTCCCTGCTTGAACCTTTCTTTTGCAAAACACTTTGCTGTCTTAACTTTCTGTGCGTAGGAGGGACTGCAGAATGATTAAAATAAAATACAAAATGCTTGCATTGCTGCAGAGAAAAAATGCATCAAATTGTTAAACGTTTGCATCACCTTTTAATTCTTCTGCTCTGCCCACTCTGACACACAGTGTCTTTCACAAGAAAATGAGTAATTTAGGTCAGCATACTTGCAAACTGAATCAGATTAAAATGTTGGGGTAATTGAAGATATTTACATTCACAACAAAGATCCAGGCTGATGGTACAATGATCCTTATGTATGCATCTAATAGGAGAAAATAGGATCCTTTTCCTTCTACGCTTTTTACCACTTAGCCAGGAACAGTGAAACATCTTTCTGTTTTCTCCTGTCCTTTAACTCCTAGCTGAAGTCCGGGGAGACAGCTGCCAACATTGCCAGAGAGCTTGCAGAGCAGACGAAAAATCACTTGAACGCCGGAGACATCACATATTCAGTCCGAGCCATGGACCAACTGGTGGGCTTGCTGGATGTGCAGCTCCGAAACCTGACTCCAGGTGGGAAAGACAGTGCTGCGCGCAGTTTAAACAAGGTAAGAAGCAAAGGCCTTGGGAAGGGTGAGGAGGATAAGGAACAGTTGTGCTTTGTCTAGAGAGCTGTTAGAAGGCCTCACTATTGCCAGTGTTGGGATGTGATTCTTTCTAAGTAGATGGGAGCACATGGCTCTTTTAATTTGCAATGTATTTTTAGTCTGTTGAGTCGTGGAACAGTTGTTAATGCCTAGCTTGCTGGTAGTGTTGGAAAATGTCTACACTGGAATGCTTGAGTGCAGCTCGAGAGAAACTCTGTTGAGGCAATTGGAAATAGTCTGGATTTACACCTATGTGACTGGTAGTGGAATTTTGCCCAGTGAGTCTATTGCTGAATCTACTTGTGAAACGACCCTCGCACTCTAAACCACAAAATGAGGGATCTGGGTTTATAAAAATCCTAGCCAATGAATTTACATTGATGGGAGGAGGGGAAAGGTATTTGAAATGGCAAAGTGAATGTTAATTAGTAAAACACTTTTATTTTAAATAGCACAACCTGGCAAGGTAACTTAACATTGGACAGTTCTTTTTATGTATAACTTTTTCCAGGGCTACCTTTAGTATCATATGTTTACTGTATAGTTCCTGTGATGGCTAGATGGAAAATTATTGTTATCTTGGGAGCTGGGTGTAGATGGCAATTTAAATGTTAAAAATCAGAAAGCGGTTGATAGTTGAATTCTTAGCTGTGGAGTTCATACAAATAAATGTGCTCCTTTAAGGTGAAATCCACTCCTGTTTAAAGTGTCACCCCAGGGCTTACACATCACTTAAGTATCAGTTAAGCCCACAAAATAGGACCTATATGGAATTAAAGCGGTGGTTCATATAGACCTTGCAGTGGCTCTTAAGATAAAGAATAGATCCCCCAGTTTGACATACACAGTTATGTAGACCGTATTAGTAAAACAAGGTCCCAAATTCGGCTCTGAGTTACACCATTGGCTTTAATGGCAGAGGCATCTGTGTAACTAAGAGCAGAACTTGGTTCCAAGGTTAGATTGAGTGTGTGTGTGCGGGGGAGTGGGGGGGGGGTGTTGGAATCACAGATACACCAGATATTTTCTGTGTTTACTGTATTTTGGGATGCAAAACCACATAATACTATGAAAAGCAAAGTTATCTCTTTGATGTACATTATTATTGTTGATTTATGCTGTTTTAAGCACAAAGGATCTTTTGGATTGTTATATTTAAAACAAAAAACAACTCTAGGAGTTAAAGACCTGTGCATCCTGTGCTTTGCATGTGCTGTCAGCTGGGTTAACTTGATGCTATTAATTAATGTTGTTTCCCGCTCTCCTATAACAGTGCAGGCATTAACTGTTACAGGGACACAACAATGTGTCTTACAGACCTACTGCAAAGCTTTTAGATATGAAATTATGTTGATATCTGACAACATTGTGTAAAACTGGCAATTACTGTCACATACTAACTGGTTACATGATTCTAATTTGCTTGCTACTTTGAATATTGCTTATATTGCTTAGCTACATACAGCATCCAGTCACCTTTGCTTTGCAAAGCGTATGTTTTTAATCCTTGTCTATTTCACCTTCTGACATTTCTCCATTTCTATGAAAATTTTCTTGTAGCGAAAGAACATATCAAGACAGTGTGTTTCTCACTCTGCTTTACCTCCCTGTGATCCCCTCTAGCAGTCCCTCCCCCTCCCCCCCCCCCAGGTTTCCACAGTCAACTAGTACAAATCAATTGTGCTGCACATTAAAATTCTGGAGTGTGTGGAGTCCTGCAAATCAGTGATACGAGTCAGTGATCCAAATGACAGGCTCAGTAATTTACTTGCTCTCATTCCCTACTTACTTCTTTTGCTCTGTGTTCATTTAAGAATGCATGGATTAGTGCTGGAAGTAGTATTGGGCAAACAATAGGCAGCAGAGTCACTGCACCATTATCCCCTTTGCTGATCAAGGAAAATGCGCTGAAAAGAAAAGAAAAAGTAATTAGCAAAGAGTTTGTGTTTTGTTCTGTTTTGTCAGAGAGAGCAAAAGAAAGCAAGCACCGACCATCAAATATTCATCTAATCTTTAGGAGAAACGTTCAAGTCCACTGAAAGGACTTCGCTCAATACTTGCCCTGAAACCAGTCACCTGGGCTCTTATTTTTTTCATACAAGTTGAAGTAAAATGAATTGAAATGGAGTGGGGTGATGGTGGGGCATCTTTTTCATTTGTTAAAACGTTAACGATGTGAACATACACCAGGGAGATTTTAGCTTGTGCCAGCAGCAGCTTCATGGCCCAGTTAGCTCACAACACCCAGCACTGTGTAGGCAAGCCCAAAGATAAAATAGCCTGAAACATTCAGCCTGATTCTCATTTAACTGTAATTGACACCTCTTTAAGGGCCCTTTACACTGTCAGAGCAACGTAAAGGAGCCTTGTGCAAACAAGAATAAGGCTCGAAATCTCTGGCATTGTCTGACATGATGTGCAATGTATGATTTCAAATTTGCAAGGTAAATTTAGCTTACAGAATAGTTACAGTTTGCCTCAAGGTCTGCGGCCCTAACTAACAGCTGCTGTGGCAGAGTTTCCAGCCTGTGCTTTCCTGAAAAGAACTAACCAACTGTCTCTAGAGTCAGTACTTAACAGCATTCCACTGCTGCTTAGCTTGCATGTTCTCCTAGAAACTCATCAACAGAGAAATGATAGTTTTTGTGTAGATGTTTTCTTTATTTTTTTCCCTTGTTTTCTTCTGTCACTAACTTGTTTTTTCTATTCCGTCTTTAATCTGCTGTCTTTATGGATTCAGCTTCAGAAAAGGGAGCGCTCTTGCAGGGCCTATGTCCAGGTATTTCTAGTGTTTTTATAAATCTGTTAAGTTGTTTGACTGAATGTCTGGTGCTGTTCTTGTGTCTGTGTATCTGATCACTCTAGCCTTTGTGGGCTACAGGATAACGTTACAATCCATTGCTTACAACTTCCAGGAATGGTTGGGGCAGAAACTCACTAGAAAATTGGGGGAAAGATTGGAGAAAATTCTTTCAGCCATTTTTTGAGTTATCCAAATGGGGAAGGCAGTTTTTTTGTATATATTACTATTCATATTGTTATTATTTATTAATCATGTTTATTACTATAGTACCTAAGGGCCAGCCAAGACTGGTGCCCCACTGTGCAAGGTGCTGCACAAACTCAGGGTAGGTGATTGTCCCTTCCCTGAACAGCTTACGATATACATAGACAAAAGAGACACAAAGTAAGGGGTAGGGGTGGAGTACACCAACAGCGTGAATAAAGAGATGATGGCAATTGGCATGTTGGTTCCACTTTTCGGGGTGGGGGAGCTTGGTTTTGATTAGGAGGGCATCAGCTAAATGCAAAGGCAAGGGGGTAGGGGCACATGGCAGGGGAGAAGACGGTACGAGGGGCAGGTGTGACGTGAAGCCATGGTGAACACTGTGAGGGCATGGGAGGGTTGGAGCAAACAGACAATCAGCACAGGCTAATCACCCATCAGAACCCTAGGAAGTTCTCTGAGCATCCTGAGGTCTCTGCTTTGGCTGTTCCTGCCCCTACTGGCTGGAATTTCCAGTCAGTTCCTCTCTGATGTTCTCCTCCTTAGGCCTCATGGAGAGGTGGCGGGGAAGCACCACCTGGTGCCCCCAGAGTTCAGGTGAGGAGTCTACCTTGCACAGATCTGGGTTGGGGTGGGATTTGGGAGAGGGGTGGCTGCACTGGGTCCCATTTTAGCCCCTCCTCCCCGTGGAGCAGTCCCTGTTTTGGCTGCATCTGTTCTGCCTGTGCACACATATTTTCACTTTAGAAAAGGAAGGTAAAGCTTCTCTGCACATCATGCACTCAAAAACAACTGAATGTCACATGCAGTTTATCCTCATTAAGGAATAATCCCATGTGAGGTAGCCTGTCCCCCTTCGTGTGGCTTAAGCCCACCCTCTTTTTCTCTTCTGGGCATTTGCTTTCATCAATACTTGGAGCAGCTTCTCCTCTCGTGGTTTGGGACTTGTGTTCCTTTCTGGCTCCTGGTGCCTCCATTCAGGGGATTCCTCCCTGGGCCAGATCCCCAGGGGTGGTCTCCCTTGAGAAAATCAATGCTAATGCTACAAGCTGGCAAGGAATGTATAGTCCAGTTCCCAGGACCATAAAATTCAATAAACTTAACCCCAGCAAAGGAATGGCGTACCCAAAGTAACAGTATAAGGGAGGGTGATTTACTGAGAACAGGAAGATGGGAGCTGAGGAAAGAAAGGGTTAAGATTGACTAATAATTACCAAAAGTTTATAACTAAGCCACATCCCCACCTCCTATCTCTCCAAGACTCCTCCAAACCCAGCTCCCTGCCTGGCAACTGACCAAAGCAGATGGCGCAGGTGAGGTGGTGTGCCCTGAGATAGAGTACAGCTGTCTAGTGCAGCAGGCAATTCAGAAGCTACTCCCACCATGCAATGTGCCTGCTTAAATCAAGCTGCTCCAAATATTGGTAAGAGCAAACACGCAGAAGAGAAAAAGGGGGAGGGTTGAAGCTATACCATGGGGGAGGAGCTACACCCACTGGTATTATTCCTTAATGAGGTTCACAAGCTAAATATGAGTCAGCAGTGCAACACTGTTGCAAAAAAGCAAACATAATTCTGGGATGTATTAGCAGGAGAGTTGTAAACAAGACACGAGAAGTAATTCTTCCGCTGTATTCCGGGCTGATTAGGCTTCACTTGGAGTTCTGTGTCCAGTTCTGGGCTCCATATTTCAGGAAAGATGTGGACAAATTGGAGAGAGCCCAGAGGAGGGCAACAACAATTATAAAAGGTCTAGAAAACGTGACCTATGAGTAAAGATTAAAAAATTGGGTTTGTTTAGTCTGGAGAAGAGAAGACAGAGTGGACCTGAAAAAGTTTTCAAGTACATAAAAGGTTGTTACAAAGGGGAGGGAGAAAAGTTGTATAGGACAGGAAGCAATGGGCTTAAATTGCAGCAAGGGTGGTTTAGGTTGGCCATTAGGAAAAACTTCTGTCAGGGTAGTTAAGCACTGGAATAAATTGTGTATGGAGGTTGTAGAATCTTCGTCATGGGGAGATTTTTCAGAGCAAGTTAGACAAACCCTTGTCAGGCATGGTCTAGATAATACTTAGAATAGTTAGCCCTGCCTTGAGTGCAGGGACTGAGACAAGATGACCTCTCGAGGTCCCTTTCAGTCCTACACTTCTATGAGTCTATCATTTCTTAATTTTAAAAATATTTTTTTTCCAACTCCCACAGCACCTATTTGTCATGGAGGATTTGCCATAGGTGAAGTTTCAATTTTGTGGAACCCATCTCTGTAAATCCTCCTCATGTAGAGCATCCATGGAGTTTAGTAGGACTCTGCACAGAGAATATGCCAAATTGTGCCTTGGGAGTTCAGCTAATCTGGAGTTTCCATACACAACCCCCCCCCCCCCCCCCCCCGCCCCAATCTTCAGAATTCTCATTTAAAGTGGAACAGTTACATTTTACGCTCCTCAGATAACTCAGAAATAAGAAAAGGGTTTTCTTCAAACTTTCCCCCCAAATCCACCTGGTGGCTGAGACCAGCCATGGAAAACTTCAGATGAAAGGGGACATTTGTCATAAAGTGATGACCAGTTGCAATCTGTGGCCCTGATTCTGCAAAGACTTACAAGACAGTTTAACTTTATGCACTGCTAGTTGTCTTAGTGATTGGTGGATAGAGTACTGGACTGGGCTTCCATTCCTGGCTCTACCACGAGCCTGCTGGGAGACATTGGGTAAGTCATGCCCGTTGTATGTTCCTCAGTTTCTCCATCTGTAAAATGGGGATGTAAAGAGCTTTGAGATCTACTGATGAAAAGCACTAGATATTATTATTACTCACAGTCCTTGCAGGATCGGGATGATAGTACAATTTGTCCTGTTACCTTGACTATAGATCCAGTGAATCTTATAAAGCAGTACATGCAATGTGAATGAGTTAACTTTGCAATAAGGAACATTTTATTTTTAATCTCCTGATTTTTGTGCATTTAATTTTGCAATCTTAATGTTGCAGTAATGCAGGATTTGCCATTATTTATATGTATATAATGCACACAGAGACAGTAAAACAAAACCCACATTTATGTTTAAGGTCCCCTCTGCACATCTGTACATTTCTAGTTTCTGCACCTACAAAACATGACCTTTTATGCTATGATATGCTTTACTTTGCCAATGCATCCTCGAGCACTTGGGGTGAGAGTGCTTGGATTTCTATGACTGTAAAAAGTGTATAAAATTGCATTCCTCTTCATTACCCGGTCTGATCCCTTTGGGTGTGGATATCCTGAGGTGTGTGGGAGATGTATCTAGCCTTACCCCAGCTAACTGTACCGGTACACTGATTTGCTTTCATCAGTAAAGATAAGTAAATGTTTCCCATTTCTCAGGCTGAGTACTCTTAGGTACTCTTCAGCGAGAGTAGCCAAACACAGTTTTCTTCTTCTTCTTTGCTGTCTTCGAGATTTTGCTGTGTAAAAAAGAAAAAGCAAGCTCTTATATTTGCTTTTATTTTTTCCTGTGGCCAATAATGCATAGTGGATTTAACATACTTTTAAAAAAAAGTGGAGGTTGCAAAATAAGGCCCGTATCCTGCAAAGACTTAAGCAGATGCTTAACTTTAAGCATGTGAGTATTTCCCTTTAAGTCAGTGGGACTCCTCGCGTGTTTAAAAGTTAAGGATTAACCTCCAAGGTGAATTCAACTAAATTGAATTAATGTTACTTTAATTCTGAATGAGAGCATCCACACGAGGAAGATCAATGGACATTAGGCATCTCGATACCTCCGAGGATCTGGGCCTTACCCTCTGTGTGCCTGCATTCCCCATGTATACAACAGGGAGTGATTCTGATCATGCAATTAGGGGCATAGTGAGCAGATCGAGGGACATGATCGTTCCCCTCTATTCGACATTGGTGAGGCCTCATCTGGAGTACTGTGTCCAGTTTTGGGCCCCACACTTCAAGAAGGATGTGGATAAATTGGAGAGAGTCCAGCGAAGGGCAACAAAAATGATTAGGGGGCTGGAACACATGAGTTATGAGGAGAGGCTGAGGGAGCTGGGATTGTTTAGCCTGCAGAAGAGAAGAATGAGGGGGGATTTGATAGCTGCTTTCAACTACCTGAAAGGGGGTTCCAAAGAGGATGGCTCTAGACTGTTCTCAATGGTATCAGATGACAGAACGAGGAGTAATGGTCTCAAGCTGCAGTGGGGGAGGTTTAGATTGGATATTAGGAAAAACTTTTTCACTAAGAGGGTGGTGAAACACTGGAATGCGTTACCTAGGGAGGTGGTAGAATCTCCTTCCTTAGAGGTTTTTAAGGTCAGGCTTGACAAAGCCCTGGCTGGGATGATTTAACTGGGAATTGGTCCTGCTTTGAGCAGGGGGTTGGACTAGATGACCTTCTGGGGTCCCTTCCAACCCTTATATTCTATGATTCTATGCCTGTCTCTTGTGGGCGTGGGGAGCATAAATACACTAAAGGTTACAGTTATTCAGTTACTACAGTAAAGGGGGCTATATAAGCAGTTCAGGTACATTGAAAAACAGTTTGTCTCCTGCAAGCTTTATTGAGTGTGTGCAGAGTTTAAAATCAGGGCTCAATGGTAACCTTGCTGCATATGCCAAGGAACAGACTCTGTAGCTGCGCTGCCCCCGGAACAGAGCAGGAACCGGATTGTGACTCTGAGAGTTTCAATGGGGTCTCTGATTCGTCTCCTCTCCAGGGTGTACATGGTCTTGCTCAGCCCTATCCCTGGGGCAGATTGCTTCCCAATTGCTGCCAGCCACTGCCCTGCCCTGCCTACCTGTGCAGGAGGCAGAGTCCTGGCTCTGCTTGGGCTGTTCTCACCTACCCCCGCATGGCTACTGACAATATGCACAAGGGACTCAGGGGGCACTTGGCACCGCTTGCTCCATATTGTGGGTGAGTAGTCAGGGATTCTACTGCAAGTGTGGGCCTCATTACAAGGGGTGAGATCGGATCCTTGTCTTGCTTGTGCAGTTTGTGCCAGGGCTCTGGTGAACAGTGTGCATTGCCCTGACTCCCTGTCTTGCCACGCACTGATCCTTTCATGTATAAAATTAACCACAAGGAGGGCAAATGCTCAAAGGAGAGAGTGTCACCTTAGCCTCCCGCAAGTGTTTTTGCCAGTGAATCCTAATTCTTTAACATGTATAGAATGTGAACACAATAGCCAAAGCAAATGGTTTTAATCTGGGTGGGAAAAACAAGCCTTCTCAGTATTTGTCCAGTTCTAGCTGAGACATTTTCCTTCCGCAGATTACGAGAATTTGGCCAGCACTCCACTCTTTACTTAGGGTCCATCTGCAGAGCAGTGCGGAGGTGGCATTCTCAACTCAGGTAGATGTACGCCCGTTGGCTCTGCTCAGTCTAAGAGCATGGGCAGCACCTCCGGCTAGCCACCCAAGGCTGTACCCGGGGCTTGGCCAGGATTGTACTCTGGCCACTAGTCTGTGCCACTATAGCCACACAGGTGTTTTTGGGCACCAGTTTGAGCAGCGCTAACATTTGTGTCTACCTGAGCTGGGATTTACGCCTCCTATCTGCTGTGCAGACATACTCTTAGCATGTCTGGAAGAGCCTCCTTCTCTTATTCTAAGTCAGAACCATACTGTTGCCACACCCCTAAACTATAACTGCTTTTCACTCCTGCAAGTGCCATTTTCTCGCCTGTTAGAAGCTGGATGAGGCTTTTACCTTTACCTTACCGGCGACAATAGTGAAAGTGTTCTGAAGGTACTACCCATGCAGTAAAGAACACAGGATCTTCCATGAAGCGAATAACTTCATTGCTACGATACTGGCCTGTGTTCTTTCAGTTCTTGACATCCCCAGTCTGTGGAGATTGCTATTGTTTTGATCAAAGCGGTCCCATTCGTTCTGATCCTCAGGTATCCCTCTCGCGTGTTTCTCCCTGAAGATATGGGCAGTCTGAATCATTGCAGTAAGCAAAAATGATCGACATTTCTCAGCGGATCCAAGGCATTAAGTTCACGACTGATTAAAGGAAGAGGTCTTTTTTGAAAACCTAATATCTCTTGGCAGATAAAAGATACATCTGGGACTGAGTCTGTTGATATCTAAAGTGGCGTAATCCTTCCTGTCCCACTTCTTATTGATGCCTGCTTGTGTCTAAACCAAAGAAGAATCTTGCACCTTCAGGACAGAGTGTAAATTGAATTATGCCACATTTACTTGTGTACTTGCAGTGCACGTGACAAGAGAGATTTTAACCTCCATTTATAGAGTGAGAAACAAATTAATGAAGATTCTCAAGTTCCTTATTTGGTCACTTAATTGGCTGTATGACAAAGAGCTCTGTGGTGTGTGTGTGTTAAACAACTTTTGGAGTCCTCTAATGATTTGTGCTTTGCTTGACTCCTGATGCTGTTCTGTGTGGCCTGTCAGGTTGGGTATCCTTGTTAAAGTGGCTGGAATAAATTGGCTAGCAGGGTGCATACAATGTAGTATATTAACTATAGCAACAGGGAGTACTTTTAGCAGCTTTTCAAGAGATCTAGATGTTTGCCCATAAGCATCAAAGCAGCCCAAACTTTCATTTAATATAATTAAAAGGACATCTGAAAGTAGTTTGATTCGCAGCAGGATTTTGTGGTTTGGTAACCTTTGTTAAAACTCTGTGAACTTAATATATTTCACAGCTTGAGCAACCTGCACTTGATTTGTGTCAGGAAGAGAGAAAATACCCTGCGTGTTTCTACTGTGCTGAGCCTATTGTTAGGAGAGAGCAGGATCAAAGAAACAGACTTTAGTTTATCTTTGGGGTCTAACCTTATCTGCATAAATATGGACAAGGAACATGAGTGCATACTTCTGTGAGCAGGGCAACGTCTACACGCAGGATAGAGGGGTAATCTCCAGCTCCTGTAGACCTGTTGTTTGTCATGAGAGCTAGCACGCTAAAAACAGCAGTGTAGTCACAGTAGTCAGGGGCGGCAGCAGGGGCTAGCCCCCCTGAGTACGTACCCGCAGGGTTTAGGCAGATTTGTACTAACCCGGGCTGCCACTGCCCATGCTACTGCTGCTATGCTCTTCATTTTAGTGCACTAGCTCAGGTGAGAGTTAACACGAGTCCACGGGAGCTGGGAATCTCAGACCTAGCTGATGGCGTTAGACATAGCCTAAATAACTCTAACTAAACTATACCATATGGAGAAAGGTCCACAAGTAATTATAGCAAAACTGAAATATTCTTAGAGCTTGCTGTGTGATTATCTGGGTTTTTGGTTGGAGTTGGCCCTTAAATCTGTTGACAGTGGGAAAAGTCTCAAGACAAACTGCCATAGATGCTACTGGGAGATGTTGCTTTTATTTGGACAGTTGGAAGAATGCACGTCTCCAATTCCCTGGGAGTCCCCTTGAAGGATACAGAAAATCTGTCAGAGAAACACATGTTGCATGTGAGCATTTTTCTCTCTCTCTGCAGCTTTGCTTACTTCCCCAAAGTGAGTAGCTACCTGCTGTTTGTATACTCTCAGTTCCCAAAGAGAAGAACAGCAAATATAGGTGATTCATAAAGGCAATCCTCAGAAAGCTATTCCACATGGAAGATCTTATTAGATGAAATGATCCTATGTTATTTTCTTCTTCCTAGTGAATTCCTTTCATTTCAGCCCCACAAATGCCTGCTGACCTTAGAACATTCCTTTGCATGTGAAAAGCAAAAAACACCGTCTCCAATTTATAGCCTCCTTCTCTTGCATTAGGTCTCCAACTTTTTAGTGATCTCCCATTAAAAGATTATCTGCAGTTCAAGGCCAAGCTTATGAAACTGAGGTGCCTAGAGCTAGGCCCTTAAATCCATATTAAGGGCCTCAGCAAGTGTCCTGATTGCATCTCAGCCCTCCCATTGAGTTTAATGTGAGCTTGGATCTCTCAGCACATCTGATAACAAGGCCACTTCTATTTCAATACCTAAATTATAGATTTTGGTGCCCAGACTAAATATGAGCATGTTAATTTTAGTCATTAAGGGCCCATTAGGCCCATAGGAAAATCACACTTTAATATCAGGATATGTTCTCCATTTGTTTTTCCCTCGAGAAAGAACACGCTTTCCCTAGACCCAAACTTCAGATCAACGTTGACGCCATCAATCACCAGTCACCTACTATAGCACTAAATGAAGACCAGTGCTTCATTCGTAGACGCACTTTTCAGATAGGTGTAGAGGGTGATGGGAGAAATTAGCTTCTACATTTTAAGCATTTTTTAGAAAAACAATTAATCACTCTTCAACCAAACTCAAGTGAAGTGCATATTATGCCATTTTACCGCATATTACAGTGCATTGACAGCCTTGGAGATCAGTCTGGCCTCCCTTTGTGACATTGTCTCTAGTGTAAAACTTTGACTAAAGAAAAGTTTTAATCTGGATTTAAAAGAGTAATTTACGAGGAAAGGAGTTGTGTGATAGTGAAGAGCCTTATTGGATAGATTTGAAGGCAGCTCCCCGCTGAGAAACAGAATTTAATAACATTGTTTAACTAGAATGACATTTTTCTTGTTTAACAATCGCTAAAAGAATAATATGCTTGTCTATTTTAGATCTACTGTCCCAGCATAGGCTGATGACTGCTTCAGTTTGACTTGTGATTCTTTTATACAGATTACAGTGTTCTCGTCATTTGATATTCCAAAGGGGCCAGACATTTGCTGTGCTGGTCTATTTCAGTGCATTAACCTTTCCAGTCCCATGTCTCCTTGTGCACCCAGATCCAAGCTTTCAGTTTGCCCCCCCTCCCCCCATCTATGAAGTCTCTTCAAGCAGCACAACATACATTTACAGTTAATGGGAGTACTCCTCCACTGATGGCACTCTTTATGCCCAGAGGCAATGATCACACAACTTCCAGCAGAAGTTTCTGGCAGTGTCATTGATCATAGAATCGTAGAATAACAGAGTTGGAAGGGACCTCTGGAGGCCAGCTAGTCCAACCCCCTGCCCAGAGCAGGACCAATTCCAACTAAATCATCCCAGCCAGGGCTTTGTCAAGCCTGACCTTAAAAACTTCTCAGGAAGGGGATTCCACCACCTCCCTAGGTAACACATTCCAGTGTTTCACCACCTTCCAAGTGAAAAAGTTTTTCCTAATATCCAACCTAAACCTCCCCCACTGCAACTTGAGACCATTACTCCTTGTCCTGTCATCTGCTATCACTGAGAATAGTCTAGATCCATCCTCTTTGGATCCACCTTTCAGGTAGTTAAAAGCAGCTATCAAATTCCTCCTCATTCTTCTCTTCCGCAGACTAAACAATCCCAGTTCCCTCAGCCTCTCCTCATAACTCATGTGTTCCAGTCCCCTAATCATTTTTGTTGCCCTTCGCTGGACTCTCTCCAATTTTTCCACATCCTTCTTGTAGTGTGGGACCCAAAACTGGACACAGTACTCCAGATGAGGCCTCACCAATGTCGAATATAGGGGAACAATCACGTCCCTCGATCTGCTGGCAGTGCCCCTACTTATACACCCCAAAATGCCATTGGCCTTCTTGGCAACAAGGGCACACTGTTGACTCAAACAAGGGCACACTGTTGATTCAACAGTTGTAGCTTTTGCTCATTTTGTTTGGGGGGCTTGCCAATACTGATGTGTTTTGTTTTAAGAAAAGATTTGTTTTTCCACTGAGTTTTTCAGAGCAATATAAATGATAATTGGAAATAACACATAATAGGAAATTCATAAGCAAGAGATGAAATTCAATAAAGACAAGTGCAAAGCAATTCCCTTAGGAAGAAAAAAGCAAATGCACAACTAACTACACAATGGGAAATAACTGGCTAGGCAGAAGTACTGCTGAAAAGGTTCTGGGGGTGACCGTGGATCACAAAATGAATATAAGTCAGCAATGTGATATAGCTACTAAAAAGGCTAATAGCATTCTGGGGTTTATTAATAGGAGTGTTATATATAAGACACAAGAGGTAATTGTTCCTCTCTACTCAGCACTGGTGAGGCCTCAGCTGAGTAACTGTGTCTGGTTCTGGGAACAACACTTGAGGAAACCTGTGCACTACTTGGAGAAAGTCCAGAGAAGAGCAACAAAAAATGGTTTAGATCAAAGGTTTAGAAAACATGACCTCTGAGGAAAGGGTATTTATCCTTAATCAGTGAACACTAGAAGAGCGTAAATGTTGTGGGTTTGACTCACAGAGCATTGTTCTTCTCTCTGAATTCCATGAAGCATACTCATTTGTTGAGGGGGTTTTCTTTGGAGAAGGAACTTTTTCCATTACCAGTATTTGCTAGATGTTGTGAAACTCAGGGGTGGTTTCTTCCAGCAATTTGCAACAGAACATCAAGCTGCAAATAAAAAATGGGTTAATATTTATGTGCATGTTCCTAATAATAATAATAATAATAATTAATAAATACGTTATGACCAGTGCGCTTCACAATAACACCGAGTGGCACCCAACAGATCAGGGCCCCGTGATAGGCCCTCAACAAACATGTGATGGAAGATCATTCCTGCCCTGAAGCGCTTATCGTTGAAACATACAAGGCAAACAAAAAGTGGAAGTGAAAACACACATGAGGTGACTTTCCCAAAGGCACAGCCAAGAATAAAACCCAGGCTTCCTGAATCGCAGGCCAGTGGGCTGTGCTGCCTCCAACAGAGCAGAGAAACTCACCTCGCTGCCGTCTCTGCTGACGGTGATCCCTGGAGGAAGAGAGAATGTTGTCTCCCAAATCTGCTGTGCTACTACCGTGCTCTAAATTCACGATTAATACACAAAGAAACAAGGGCAAGTGCTGTTGGAGCAGCCGACCGTAATTGAACAACGTTGTAAAGCTGATTAGTCACCACATTGCTATGGTGTACTTTCCTCTTTGAGCCAGCGGGCACAAGAAAGCCGAGAGATTCATTATCCTCCCTTGTCTTGCCATTTACTTAAAATAAATATTGCTGCAAGACAAACCGATCAGCTGTTTCCCGTTTAATTTGGTTTTCATCCGAAGCAGCCCTGCAGGCAGCTGATTCTGCTGCTGGTGGCCGGAGGAATCTGGACCTGGTTTTGAGCAGCTTAAAGAAAGCACCTGATCGTTTTACAGCACTGTCGTTTTGTCCGAGAGGGCTGTGTCTCTTCGAACAAGGACGGCAGTGTCTGCATGGACACCTTTTCTGGCTGATCAAGTCAGCAGTTGGATTGCATGCAACAGGAGGGCAGTGAAGGTTTAGTTGTGTGTTGTGCAGTACACTGTATGCCCCCTGTAGAGCCACAGGTATGATAACCAGGGTTGCACAAAGATTTCTAAAGCCATATACAGTGAGGTTGCCCTGATATTAATCATCATGCATCTGTGGTGGTGTAAAGTGGTGATGATGTACATAGGAGCAGTGGGCAAGGCTAGATTGTGGTGTGTAGTCACAGCCCTGAGTAGGCACTGCGGAGGCTCACGGGAAGCCCTGGGAAAGGTCCTCGCTCAGCAGGTACAATCGTTCCAGCAAGTGTAGAAGAATATGCATGCGGCACCACCAACCAGGATGGGGCGGCACACTCCCCTGACTGCAGCAGGAAAGCTCTGCCAGCTGGTGCAGGAGGGTAAGGCAAGAACACACCATGCCTCCTCCTCACCTACCCTGGGGTGGTGTGTGCCTTTGGGGTGCACTCCCTGTACTTCCCTGAGCCCCAGGAGTGCAACTGTCCCCTGCACAGAGGTGGGCTAGGAGTTCCTTGTGCCCATCGACACCCTGGCCCATGCCGAGCACAGAGGCCAGACACAATCTGGCTCTCTGGGGAGGGGAGCAGAGAAAGAGAGATTGCGTGTGTGTGTGCGAGTGTTCTTACACACAAAGTCCCTATGGCCAGACGTGTCCATGAGTGGACTTTGGTGAATCAGTCTTTGTTTGCAGTGAGTTGTCTGGAACTAGAGAATAAAATTTTCTGTAGCTGAACTTGGTTTTGTTGTTCAGGACACAGGGAGTTAAATTTACCCTGTAAAAGCTGGTAAGCTACATATATGAACATGGCACTGAGGGCCGAGTCTGTAGTCCTGGCTCAGTCCTTAATGTTAAGCAAGTGCTGTACTGACTGAGGGCCTCCGGCCTGAGCGGGGGCCTGATCTGCTGCCATTGAAGCCACTGAGCATATTTAGCTGAGTAATGACTGAGCCCAAACTGGGAAATGTTCTCTGGGTTTGTCCCTGGGGGAAGGTACTTGGACCTCTAGAATAACGTAACAAGAACCAAAACAAATTGTAATTAAACGATCTGTGGGGATCTTTCCATTGGCTTGTGTGGCGTTTGGAGATGGCCATTACACTGTGGGACTGGTGGAATCATCTTGCATTATAGGGGTGTCAGGACCTGTTGAAGCTATCCTAGGTTGTGTTTGCCTTGTTGCTCCCATTGTGTCCAGTACTATTGCTAGTTCCTGATTGGTTAATACTGTGATGTGAGTTGCATGATGTAATCCACGTTCAGCCAAGGAATGTAATTGCTAATAACATGAAAGAGTGTTAGAAAAGTCAAAGTTCTGTGTTTATATATTTTCTAACCAGCAACCAGTTCCAACGTCCACACTCATGCAAAACTCCCAGGAAGTTAGGACTGAAACACAATAGGAAGCTATCTGCATGATGTTTTCAGGTCGACCTTAAACATATGCTCTTCTGTAATAGAGGCCAGTTTGAAATGTCCTGTAGAATTGGAAGGGTCAAAAGAGGAATTCAGACCTCTTTCCCGTAGAGCCCCTCTGACACTCACCACTTTGGTTTGGACCAAGGTTTTCTCATTCACTGATGGGAAGATAGGAAGGATGCATCCCTTAGTAGTTGTGTTTGGTTTTTTCAGTTTTTTCAGCTGATGGCCTTCTCTCAAGAGGCTAAAGTACATGTTTAAAGAGCTGAGAATTGTAGGAAAGCCACCGGTTTTCTGAGGTCAAGGTTGAAATGTTGTGGTACTGTAAGACACACAATCTGCTCGCAGACTGTGCTGTAACAGGACCGGGGTGACTGGATTTTACAGCCATCAGTGTTTCCCAGTGTCCATTCCCAGTTAAAGTCAGGGATTCTGAGTGTAGAAAAGACATTTGTTTTCAAAATGCAGAGTTTAAAGCTTTGGTGGAGTGATAGCAAGACTTCTATGGCACCAATATATATGCAGACTGCTAGATTTAAAACTGAATGACTGTCACTTATCCAGAAACTCTCACTAGACATTTCTAAAAGGCGAGAAGATAAAAATAAACACACAAGCAAAATGCAATTTTACAGAACAAAGCAACTGTCACAAAGGAAATCAACAGGATATGTAAAAACAATCTTTTAGTAATGCATAATTACTGTAAAGCTCCTAACTAGTTGCCTGTTGACAGTAATGTATTTTAATATCAATTTGTAGTTTATGAAAAGGAAGAATTATATTTGGATGGACGGATGGATTGATTGATTGTAATCCCAGGACAAAGCCAGGGAACAATGTGTTTGCCCTGTTTGGGAAAGATTTCTCCTCTGTCATTTGTTGTTGTTGTTGTTAAGATATGTATTCTGGCAGTGACTACGAGTTACAGACCGGGACTCCCATTGTGTTAGGTGCTGTATAAATTCAGAACAAACAGATGGTTCCTGCTCCAAGCAGTTTACAATCTAAGCATACAACAAGAGACAAGAGGTGGATTCATTGAGGGGAGCACAAAGAAATGGGACAATTTTCTTGGTCTCTGCATTAGTCACTGTCAGGAATGACTGCAAGGTCACTGATATTTTCAAAGGCACCTGGGCTACAGAGATTTTCAGTGGCAGCTTTGCACCTGTCTGTCCTGGGCACTTTCCAAAATCCCAACCACACGTCTATGAACTTGACCCGACACTACTGAAGTTAATGGGTTCTGCATTAACTTCTATGGGAGCAGGATCAGGATCATAGAATCATAGAATATCAGGGTTGGAAGGGACCTCTGGAGGTCATCTAGTCCAAGCCCCTGCTCAAAGCAGGACCAATCCCCAATTAAATCATCCCAGACAGGCCTTTGTCAAGCCTGACCTTACAAACCTCAAAGGAAGGAGATTCAACCACCTCCCTAGGTAACGCATTCCAGTGCTTCACCACCCTCCTGGTGAAAAAGTTTTTCCTAATATCCAACTTAAACCTCCCCCACTGCAACTTGAGACCATTGCTCCTTGTTCTGTCATCTGCTACCACTGAGAACAGTCTCGAGCCATCCTCTTTGGAACCCCCTTTCAGGTAGTTGAAAGCAACTATCAAATCCCCCCTCATTCTTCTCTTCCGCAGACTAAACAATCCCAGTTCCCTCAGCCTCTCCTCATAAGTCATGTGTTCCAGACCCCTAATCATTTGTGTTGCCTTCCGCTGGACGTTTTCCAATTTTTCCACATCCTTCTTGTAGTGTGGGGCCCAAAACTGGACACAGTACTCCAGATGAGGCCTCATCAATGTCGAATAGAGGAGGAACGATCACATCCCTCGATCTGCTGGCAATGCCCCTACTTATACATCCCAAAATGCCATTGGCCTTCTTGGCAACAAGGGCACACTGTTGACTCATATCCAGCTTCTCGTCCACTGTAACCCCTAGGTCCTTTTCTGCAGAACTGCTGCCTAGCCATTCAGTCCCTAGTCTGTAGCGGTGCGTGGGATTCTTCCGTCCTAAGTGCAGGACTCTGCACTTGTCCTTGTTGAACCTCATCAGATTTCTTTTGGCCCAATCCTCTAATTTGTCTAGGTCCCTATGTATCCTATCCCTCCAGCATATCTTCCACTCCTCCCAGTTCAGTGTCATGTGCAAAAACTTGCTGAGGCTGCAGTCTACGCCATCCTCCAGATCATTAATGATGATATTGAACAAAACCGGCCCCAGGACTGACCCTTGGGGCACTCCGCTTGATACCGGCTGCCAACTAGACATGTAGCCATGGATCACTACCCGTTGAGCCCGACGATCTAGCCAGCTTTCTATCCACCTTATAGTCCATTCATCCAGCCCATACTTCTTTAACTTGCTGGCAAGAATACTGTGGGAGACAGTATCAAAAGCTTTGCTAAAGTCAAGGAATAACATGTCCACTGCTTTCACCTCATCCACAGAGCCAGTTATCTCGTCATAGAAGGCAATTAGATTAGTCAGGCGTGACTTGCCCTTGGTGAATCCACGCTGACTTTTCCTGATCACTTTCCTCTGCTCTAAGTGCTTCAGAATGGATTCCGTGAGGACCTGCTCCATGATTTTTCCAAGGACTGAGGTGAGGCTGACTGGCCTGTAGTTCCCAGTATCCTCCTTCTTCCCTTTTTTAAAGATGGGCACTACATTAGCCTTTTTCCAGTCATCTGGGACTTCCCTCAATCGCCATGGGTTTTCAAAGATAATGGCCAATGGCTCTGCAATCACATCCGCCAACTCCTTTAGCGCTCTCGGATCCAGCGCATCCGGCCCCATGGACTTGTGCTCGCCCAGCTTTTCTAAATAAGTCCCGAAACACTTCTTTCTCCACAGAGGGCTGGACACCTCCTCCCATGCTGTGCTGCCCAGTGCAGTAGTCTGGGAGCTGACCTTGTTTGTGAAGACAGAGGCAAAAAAAGCATTGAGTACATTAGCTTTTTCCACATCCTCTGTCACTAGGTTGCCTCCCTCATTCAGTAAGGGGCCCACACTTTCCTTGACTTTCTTCTTGTTGCTAACATACCTGAAGAAACCCTTCTTGTTACTCTTAACATCTCTTGCTAGCTGCAACTCCAGGTGTGATTTGGCCTTCCTGATTTCACTCCTGCATGCCCGAGTAATATTTTTATTCTCCTTTCTGGTCATTTGTCCAATCTTCCACTTCTTGTAAGCTTCTTTTTTGTGTTTAAGATCAGCAAGGATTTCGCTGTTAAGCCAAGCTGGCCGCCTGCCATATTTACTATTCTTTCTACATTTAGGATCTATATTTGTTGCACTTGGCCTCACATATAAAGATACCCCTGGCCCTACACCCTTGCTACCAGGCGGCTGCGGGTAATAGACATCTTCTGTAGTAGAACTGCAGTAGGAATGTCTGCTTTCTTGGTATCTTGGGGCCCCATCTACCCTGATGTTTCTCTCTGTTTATCTGTCTGTCCATGTCCTGGGGCTACAGGCTAGCTAAACACTGCTTGCTCATTTGCACAAAAGATGTTTCCTGCTGTCATAGGTCTCCCCTCTCTTTGTTTACACTCCTGGTATATTAGTTATCTTACATACATCCCCGCAACCTCAGGGTACGCAGTGTAGTGTTGTGGGCATGCAAAGATTGTGGGGGAGGCTGTTCGTAGCTGTGGGAAGAACTGGATGAGACACCCAGGTCCCCAAATTCCATTTTGCATGAGGCCTCACAAAAGCTATTTGGCCAATCCTGCTAATTTGTATACAGTTCTTATCAGATGAGCTGTATTGGTTAGTGCTTAAAAGAGGATGGGGGCAGGGAAATTTAAATGGAAAATGTCTAACTCACAGAATAATAGTATGAACCAGTGGGAGTTTCGATTTGTTTATTCATTTAAAGGAGCCTACGGAAGTTAGGAACCCACAATCTTTTAATGGATGTTGGGCACAACGCCCTCTTAGGCACCTTTGAAAATCCCAACCTTTATCAGTATCATCAGTGTCTCTTGGGGTACTCAGCCCCTCCCCCCCCCGCGCCCAAACACACCCACCTTGCGCCCATTCTTCATGTTTCAGTCCCTGTGTTGCAGCTCTCAGCCTTCTGGCTGAGGAGGGCTAGGAGTTGAATGTCTGGGTCCGGAGTTTGGCAGCGCTAACCCCCCCACCCCCACGGATGTGATGATTAGTTGTAAGGCACTCGCTGTGTTTGGAGGAGCATTCTGTTTCTGCAGGTTTCCCTGCCCCTCAGGTATGTCTACACTGCCGCTGGGAGTGTGCCAGGTAACTGAACTTGTCCAAGCTCTGCTTAAGCTGGATCACTAAAAATAACTGTGTGGATGTTGCAGCATGGACAGAAATCCCGGCTACCCACTTGAGTACCGTCCTGCCTGACTCACTGGGTACTGCTCAGGTGGCTACCTGGGGCTGCCACTCCTGCCACAGCATCCACACTGCCATTTTTAGCACACTAGCTTGAGCAGAGCTAAAGCGAGCCTGTCTGCTTAGGGTTGGGAGACACCACTCAGCTGTTGTGTAGACATACCCTGACTGACCAGGGGCAAGACAGATGGGGGCAGGAGTCAAATCTGTATAATCCGTGCACGGGCCAGAGCTCTGCTGTTAAGCTAAGAGCCCAGCTGTTGGATCAGTTCTTTGACTAGCCCTGTCAATTGTCCTGTTTGTCCGTATTTGTTCCATTATCCTCTTCCTGCAATCTCTATCTCAGGAGAAGCTGTTCCTTTAACAGCTGTTTGGTTTCATTTCAACACCTACCTCTGTCCACGTTCCAAACCCAAGCATTTCATTAACACTTAATCTCCCTGGCCTTGCCTGCAATGCTACACCATAATGAAGTGCTTTGCTCAAAAATGAAGTGCTGGGAAGGTTAGGTTAATGCACTAGACTGGGTCAGGGAATGCTTCTTTGGGGAAAACAATGGGCCATATTCAACCCTGGTGTAACTCCTGCACAGGTAGTTTTACTGGGTATGTTCAAATCTGATTCAAAGCCCATTGAGGTCTATGGGAATCTCTCTGTTGATTTTAATAAGTTTTGAATCAGATCCCAATTCATCGGTGACATACATGTGCTGGCTTCAGTGTAGCAAACCGATTTGACTGCTGACTCCGCAAGAGAGTTTGTATAATGTCTGGTTCATGTTCTGTCTTTCACAGATGTGCACGCACACAAAAATTCAAATACACGTGAGAAAAAAAATAGTTCTTTAAGAGCAGAATCTTTGTAGCAGATGTTGCACTACTACTAATGCAAGTGTTTCAGCATGTTTCAAGTTTAGTCAAGCAGGCATTACCGTCTCACCCAGACCCAGGAGCTAGAGCTGTAGTTAAGACTAATTCTTTCTACCATTCAAATATTTTAAAAAATAAAATCCAACATGTTGTTTTAGCAAAGATTTAAAGGGCCCATTAGTAGCAAGCTAGATGAAAGTAATGCAAATTGTGTTCTGCATAATAATGTTGAGGGTGGATGTGGGGAATCATCATTTTCTGACTGGAGTGCCTGATTACTTTCCTTGAATATGGGATCTTTGCAAGAAAAACACAGCCATGTTGCATAGACATGCAAAGCAAAATAGGCATGGCTTTGATCACTCAAAAATAACAACACTTCTCTTTGCTCTTTCGGGAGACAAAGCTACCAATGTAAGCTACGAAAATGTATGAAACATTATTCAGACTGGACTTTAAGATTTAAAAATATTGAAAACATACCTATCCCTGTGTAGTTTGAGTCTTTTTGACTGATAAATTTGTCATTTTACTTTAGATGCAGTTGCCAAACTTTCAAAGTTTTATTATTATTATTATTTTATTTTATTGTATTATTATTTTATTTTATTTTATTTTAAAAATTAGTTTAAAAGTCTAGAATCTAAATTTCCTGTTTGTGAACTCCATACTGCTGTTGTTGGTAGTCCATCGCTGACGATGATGATTTATTGTCTCAGTTCTCATCGATGGCTACACATATGACTCTGAAGTCCAAACCCTGATGCACAGAATTGACCACACTGGGCATGGGAAGTCCGTATCTATGATGTTTGACGATGCAGCATTGTGGTGCCTTTCACATGAAGCCTGGAGATGATTATGTCAATCCCTCTCAAATCTGTTACATTCTGATCTTGTCAGAGACGGTCAGTAAGTCCTGTTCTGAATCATTTGCTCAAGTTCTTGGAGATTCATCCCAGCCCACTGGAGACTGCTCTTCAGGTTATCTTGGAAGCACTTATACGGACAACGCTTCTTTCTTTTCCTTGCCTCTGCTCCCCATACAAGATCTGTTTTGGGAGATGGTGGTCTTTCATTCTGATGACATGTCTGGTCCATGTAAGATGTGCTCTCAATAGCATTTCCTCAATGCTGGCTGTGTTTGCTCGCTCTCTCAAGGACCTTAACATTGGTCACTCTCTCCTGCTAGTGAATGCTCATTATTAAGCGGAGGGAGTACATGTGAAATTTTTCAGGCTGTTTAATGTGCTGTCTATAAAGAGTCCACGTCTCTGATCAATACAGGAAAGATGTTAGGACCACTGCACTGTAGGTCTTCAATTTGGTGGAGAGACGAATGTTGTGTTGGTTAAGGACTTTTGTTTGGAGTTGGCCAAGAGCCTGTCTGGCTTTACTAATTCTGGAGGCAATTTCCTTATCAAGGGAACCATTGCTCAAGATGGCGCTGCCCAAATATTTGAGCTGATCCACATTTTTCAGCTGTGTGCCTTGGATGTAAGATGGCTGGCACTGGGGCATTGGAATGAGGTGCTGGTTGGAATAAGACCTCTGTCTTCCCAAGACTGAGAGTGAGGGCAAAGAGCTGGAATGCTTCAGAAAACCTATTGAACATGACCTGAAGGTTGTCATGTCTTTGGACCATCAAGGTGCAGTCATCTGCAAAAATTGCCTGAAAGAAAAGTCTCCCCAGTGTCTTGGTCTTTGCATTGAGTCTTCAAAGATCCAAGAGGAAGCCATCGAATGGGGAGTGGATATTATATCCCCTGATCCAAGTCCCTTGTGACATGGCTGAGCACGAAGGCAAAGAATAAATTGAACAGCATTGGAGCAAAGTACACAGCCTTGCTTCACTCCATTCGAGATTTTGAACACGTCAGAAGAGTCACCATTGGAGAGCACTTGCACTGTCATGGGGTCATGGAACAAATGGATGATTTGTATGAACCTTCTTGGGCAGCCCAGTTTAGGTAGAATAGACCCTCTTTGTTGACTATATCAAAAGCTGTGGTCAAGTCGATGAAAACTGCATACAGGTCCATGTTCTTCTCAACAATGTTCTAAACATTTTTCCTGGACCTGCCTTACAAGAATCATGTCCATAGTACTACAACCTGATCTGAAACTACACTGTGCTTCTGGCAGATTCTTCTCAGATATGTTTGCAATGAGTCTGTTCAGCAGAGTACGAGCTAATATTTTCCCTGCTATACAGAGGAGAGCAAAGGCTCTGTAATTTGCGCAGTCAGCTTTGCTGCCTTTGTTTTCGAACAGTGATACAACAAGAGCATCTTTAAAGTATTCTGGCATTTCTTCCTCCTTCCAAATACTACTCAAGATGTCATGAAACACCTCAAGAAGGCCAATGGTATTTTGGGCTGTATAAGTAGGGGCATTGCCAGCAGATCGAGGGATGTGATCGTTCCCCTCTATTCGACATTGGTGGGGCCTCATCTGGAGTACTGTGTCCAGTTTTGGGCCCCACACTACAAGAAGGATGTGGAAAAATTGGAGAGAGTCCAGCGAAGGGCAACAAAAATGATTAGGGGACTGGAACACATGACTTATGAGGAGAGGCTGAGGGAACTGGGATTGTTTAGTCTGCGGAAGAGAAGAATGAGGGGGGATTTGATAGCTGCTTTCAGCTACCTGAAAGGGGATTCCAAAGAGGATGGATCTAGACTGTTCAAAGAGCGTGGATCTAGACTGTTCTCAGTGGTAGCAGATGACAGAACGAGGAGTAATGGTCTCAAGTTGCAGTGGGGGAGGCTTAGGTTGGATATTAGGAAAAACTTTTTCACTAGGAGGGTAGTGAAGCACTGGAATGCGTTACCTAGGGAGGTGGTGGAATCTCCTTCCTTAGAAGTTTTTAAGGTCATGCTTCACAAAGGCCTGTCTGGGATGATTTAGTTGGGGATTGGTCCTGCTTTGAGCAGGGGGTTGGACTAGATGACCTCCAGAGGTCCCTTCCAACCCTGATATTCTATGATTCTACTTTATACGGTTCTGCTGGAATACCATCCTTTCCAGTCGGTCTGCCAGAGTTCAATTGTTTGATGGCTTTCGTAACTTCTTCAACTGATGGAGGGAGGTTCAGATCCCCTTTGGTGGGTTTCTCAGGTAACTGATCAAGGGCACGCCAATCGACCTTGAATGGCCTATTGAGTGGACTATTAAGTGTTCACCCCATCTCTGTATAATTCGCTCCTTGTCTTTGATGAGGGCTGTGCCATCTGCCAACTTCAGGGGAGCTGTGATGGATTTAGATGATCCGTAGACTGCTTTGAGAGAGTCAGAGAACATCTTTGCATCGTTCGTATCTGTGTAATGCTGAATTTCTGCAACTTCTATCGGTACTGTAAAAGCTGGGTGCAGGATAATGGGGTTCTGTGAAAGGAAAATTCTGAAGTTTCAACCAGTCCTCTGCTGATGAAAGTGACCGGTGACACCAGAATGCACTATGTACCTGCAGTGGTTATTAATATAATTGCATTATCTCATTCAAAGTGTCATTAGGATGTATTGTCCTTCAAAACCCTCCTTAAAATTCTCCTTCGCCGTGAATACTACACAAAATGTGACAATAGTTAGGTAGCAGGTGTGTTGAGAGCACAGCCTATCATGCTAACCGGCAGTGTCTCATTGTTTCCTTGTACTCCCCCTTCTCTGTGTATCCGTCTGTTGTCTCTTGTCTTACGCTTATATTGTCAGCTCCTTGGGCAGGGACTCTCTTTTTGTTCTGTTTGTAAGGCGCCCAGCAGTTTGGGGTCCTGGGCCATGATATGATAAATAAATAATAATCATAAAAGCTGCTTGGTCCCCAGGCCTGGAACGTCCTGAGGTCTTTGCTTTTCCCTGGGCTTTACTGCAAGATAATCATGTGTGGAGCAATTCACCATAGCCTTGCATTGTCTATTTTTTTTGCACCAGTGCAAAATGGATGTGAAAGGCTATAATTTTGATCAGGTAGTATTTTATCCTACCCCTGCACAGGTGGGCATGACTGCAGAAGGGGCAGGGCAGTGGTGAATCCGGCCTCTAATCCATGCGCCACATCCTTCTGATCACGTCATTTTAGTACCAGGGCTCTAGATCACTTCCTAAAAAACAGACCGTGCTCTATCTCTTTGATAAGTCATGTTTTAAACCTGGGTGGGAAAAGACCCAGCAGCTACTCTGAGTGCTGAGCTCCTTGGGGCTGCAAATTGCCAAAGTCACACAGGGTTGTCCTTGCAGCACAGAATAGCAGTAGATGTGGGTTTGATGCCAGGGCTTTCAGCACATGGAAAAACATCAAAAAAGCCAACTTTATCTCAAAAGGCAAATTAGTTGCTGAGGCTGGTGCTAATTGGCAGTGGAGGTGTTTCATTATGAGGCAGGATTTTTTAGCAGCTAGTAACTAGTAACCGTGAAAACACTAACCAGCAGAAGAAAACATTAGCTGTTTTTTTTTCTCCCCACAAGCAGTAAATTTTGCTAACCAGTGCACTGCTGGTTCCCATTTAAAAACGTGCTAACTACACACACCTTGGGGCTAGCCATGGTTAGCAACTGAGCTGCTCTTTTTAGTCAAGTGAAATCTTCAGTCAGTAGGGTCTGAGGACTGTAATTTATAAACCACAAGAATTGCTTGGTTTAGTTTTCAGCCTAACATGCATCCAGATTAATCCTTGGGAAGTTCACGATGGGAGTGCTCTGTTTCACTTTGCAACCTAGGGCATAATCTACGTGGCAGGAAGGATATAAGTTCTTACTACATTGAAGACTGTTTACTGAGTGGAGAGATTTGAAATGTGATGCCCTATGTAAATCTCTGACAGCACCTGCTGCGCCTTTGGATGCAGGCACACCTGAGAATTATAGGTACCATGGCCCCACTGCTTAGCTGCCTTACCATAGAGAGCAGCACAGTGGTGGTGGTGATGGTGTGTTCTTCTAGAAACAGTAGCCTTGGTATGCATTAGACACTGTTCATGTTGGCTAAGCAGTGCAGGTTTTGCACCTTATTGGGAACAGATCTGTTTGCTGTCCTAGGTCTAATTCTTAATTCTGGATTCAGTAGACACTGTAACTACCAGCATCCTGCTTCACAAGGATGTGTGGTTTCAAATGTAGTTTCCTTTGTGTGTGTTCAGAGAAAAAAAATTCTCACTTGCTCTGAATTCAGAGCTATTGATGAGAAGAACCTTTTTGTTGACGTTCCCTGGCCAAAGGGGAAATAATGGGCATCTCTACTGTAGATTGCCCGCAGGGGTGAGGAGATGGGACAGTTCTCTATTTACTGGGTAGGATGAATCTGTAGAGAGCTTGACAGCTCATGCAGACTTCCTGGAGCCCTTTCTCACTCTGCTTTTCTTCTTTGCAGGCCATGGTCGAGACAGTTAATAACCTCCTGCAGCCGCAGGCTCTGAACGCATGGAGAGACCTGACCGCAAGCGACCAGCTGCGCGCAGCCACCATGTTGCTGGACACAGTGGAGGAAAGTGCCTTTGTGCTGGCCGATAACCTCCTGAAGTCGGACATTGTCAGGGAGAACACTGACAATATCCGTAAGTGACTGGAGCAACTGGAAACACCAAAGGTGGCCAGGGAGAGGAAAAGAAATGGAAACGGGCTTGGAATCCTGAGTGAAGCCCTGGTCCCATTCACGTCAATGGGGGACCAGGATTTCACCCTCTAGTTCTAATGTAGTACAGCTCACTTAGTCTGAATGAAATTCAACCTCTCTCCGCACGTGTTATGTAGATGACTCTTCCTCTCTTGTTTGAGTGTCCCTCTGTCACCAACAACTGTGGAATAGAACATGGGGGTTGAATGGTGGTGTCTGCTTCCCCTCGAGTGCAACTTTCCAAACCTTCCCTTCAGTAATGTGGATTCTTCCCTATCGCTCTTTACTAATGGTAGAATCTAGGAGTTGCCGGCACTCAGCACTTTCTCAAGATTTGACCCTATCAGAGGATCCAGCCATGAATAAATTAGTTGCAATTTTTTGTGGGGTGTAACTGTATTGATGGCCCATAGACAAGGCTTCCCTTTTAGCCAGTAGGATTCAAAGACGTCAGTTTTGTAAGCAGTGGGAGAGCAATAGCTGGATGGACAGATTCGGCAGTGGAACCCATCGATAGTGAACTCTGGTATAGCAGGGCTCCATTGATAGTGAACTCTGGTATAGCAGGGCTCCATTGATAGTGAATTTGAGAATAGCAAGACTCCACTGATAGTGATCTCTGGTATAGCAGGGCTCCATTGATAGTGAACTCTGATATAGCAGGGCTCCATTGATAGTAAACTTGGGTATAGCAGGGCTCCATTGATCGTGAACTCTCATATAGCAGGACTCCATCGATAGTAAACTCTTATCTAGTGATTTATAGTGAAACAGAATGAAAGTTGCCGGCTGATTCAGTGCACTGCCCTGGAGAAATTACATTTTAGCAGGTACAGAACCCCTCTTGTACAGCCAAAGCCTCAAGTCCTTCCCAAACAAAACTCCCTTTATTGTTCTGAGTCATTATTTGCTAAGCTTCTGTGTTGACTGCATAACATTAAAAGACAGTCCCTAGGATCTTAGAGATTTGGCTGACTAAGGTCTGAGTAAGAACTGCAGGTTCTGACTCCTAGTTGCTCTATTCTATGGGGGTAAAATACTTTATAAACGTTTTCGCTGGGTCTACTTGTGTGTGGTTAGGTGTATTATGATTATCTATTATTTGTGTTTCACTAGTGCCTACAGGCCGGGGCCCACTGTGGTATATGTACAAACATATAACAAAGAGACAGACCCCGCCCTAAAGAGCATGGACTACATTTTTTCAAAAGAGCCTAAAGGAGTTAGGCACACAACTCCCATTGCATTTCAGCGGAACTTGGACACTTACATTCCTCTCTTTTGGAAATCACAGCCATAATCTACATCTGTTATATCAGTGAGGGAACCAGCTTACAAGGCTATGATCCTTGATCTTACTTAATACAAATATATTCAGTTGAATTCAAGTTTTTGTCTTTATTTAGCTGACGGTTGGTTTTAATTAAAAAACAAGTGAGATGGAAAGTGCCAGGCCTCCTGCAATGCTCACGTAAAATGAGAACAGCCTTTCTTTTCATTTCTTTGAATGCAGATGCCGAGTGTCGATAAAATCTACAGAACGTACCAAGAGCCAGTGGCAAACTACCAACACTTTCAGATTTTCATGTTAATTGTTGTCTTTTATATTCTTGGGTACTTGTTTGCTTGTTTACATTAACTGGTTGTCTTTGTCTACTACAGAGACTACTTTTTATTTGCTATTTTAAAATTATGTTTAAACCTTCTTCAGGGCAAAAATAAGTAGAAGTCCAAAGCAGAGTCTAGCATGAAACACTGTACATGGATTCTAGTGTTTGCATTTTATTTGGAAAACAGTTTTGTAACTTAGCTGTATATAATTATTTTTAAATTGTGATTTTTTTCTCTGTTTTACAATTCAGTAGCTCACTTCTCTCTTGCTAACAGAACTGGAAGTTGCAAGGCTAAGCACCGATGGGAATTTGGAAGACCTGAAATTTCCACAGAACTTGGGCCATGGAAGCGCCATCCAGCTGTCGGCAAATACATTGAAACAAAATGGTCGAAATGGTGGGTGCTGAATTATGAGTCCTTTCACATCTTTTGATTTGGGTCACCACTTGGTTACCTTTAAAAGTAGCCTGTAAAGGGTGAATAAGTAATGAATAACTCTTATAAGCATGTTGCAGACATGAGCTGTAGAAGTTGTCGTCGTTATAAGAACATCTGCTGAAGGTATTATAGATAGTTATAATTTCAGTAAAAGGTGTTATTGATGATGATGATGATGATTGCAGTAGCACCTAGGAGCCCTAGTCATGGACCAGGACCCCGTGGTGCTAGGCACTGTACAAACCAGTTCTAAAAGACAGTCCCTGCTCCAAAGAGCTTGTAGTGTAAGTAGAGCTACAACAATCTCTTTGGCATAGCAAACTCTGCATTTGTACAGTCCCTGGTCCGTGACTAGGACTTTAGGCATTCTGATAATACAGATAAATCAACTAAACTCGCAACAGTGAGAAGTAACCTATTCGCCTGTTGGATTCTATAACAAGTGATTAACTGTTCATTACAATATCTATTAAGCATTTGTTAACTCTGTATAAACCCTTAATGAATGTACCCTTGATATAAAGTGTGACCTTAACTTATTTCACTGATGTGCACATTTTTAAATCCCCCTTCTCTCCTGACTTGTTCTTGTTAATATCCGAGGAAGGCAAATAACCTACAAAGCCAGATGCAATTTTTCTGAGGGTATATTCACACAGCAAGCAGCAGCAAGTCTCAGACCCCAGGTCTACAAACTCCGGCTTGTGAGGCTCATACCATAGGCACTAAAAATAACTGTGTAGACACTCAGGCAAGAGCTTGGGCGTTAAGCCCACCCCTTGCCCTAGCCTACAGACCCTGAGCCAGAACAGCTACAATGGCTATTTTTAGCACTGTAGCACTCGAGTCTGTAGACCAAGGCTCTGAGAATCGCTGCTGTGGTCTGCTCCCTGCCATATAGATATTCCCTTAGTGGCCAGCCAGGCCTTACCAGATTGCCAGAGACTCAACGCTACATCTATGTGTTTGAATTGCAAACCGAGATCTAGTGATTCATTCTGCAGCCCTCAGATTTGTTTCCTCTGCTTAGAAGCAATGCAGGCAAACCCTGTGCAGCAGCAGAAACAGGAGTGGCTCTTGTAGAAAACCGACCAGGCCAAGTCTAGTAGCACTGCACTTGTGTGGGTATATTGATAGTCAGTCGCTTGGAGTTCTTTCATAAGGTGCCTTGTAAATCTTGCTTTAGTGCAAATGGATTAATGTTATAATAGTAACTACATTTTCTTCCCGACTCTGTGATGTCCTAATACCTTACAGATCTTTTCTGTTACTTTGATTGGAGCTTCTCTAATAGTCAGTTTTCTTTCTTTCTTTCTTTCTTTCTTTCTTTCTTTCTTTCTTTCTTTTTCTTTTTTTTTTTTTTTACTTTTGAGCATCTATAAACCTGTTGTGCACCAGACATATTTAATATTAATGAACTGTCCCATGCCCTTGACTGCATGCTAAATCAGCTGATTGGAAATCTCTTTTACTGCCAAGTGACTGTCAATCTTTGGAAGTGTCCAGGGTCTGTAAATGTGCACTGGTTTCGTAAATCATGCTGCAAGTGGGCCAATGGGGAATGATGCCGCGCCTCAGTGGTAGTTAGCATCTGTTGCCTATGGTGAGAAACTTACATAGAAAAACTGTTTTGAAGTACTGCACTGTACAAACATTTGAAAGATGGCGGGGGAATGGGGGAAAGGGAAGCCCAGTAAATGATAACAACATGAAAAGCCAACACACCAAAAAGAAATGATTAAAAGTTATGAATCTAAATCCTCAGTGTCTCTATCTCTAAAGCTTATGAGCCTCTTGATATGCTATAAATTAAAGATGATGTTAGATGGGAACTGTCTTTAAGCTGCCAAGTTGTTCATTTCTACTTCAGTAATTTGAGCAGAAGCATTTGTTGATCTATCTGTATAGATCCATCGTAACCCAAACCTTGAAGTGCCAGGCTCTGTTTGTACTATAGGGCTTGACAAATTTCTGTTTATGAGATCCATTAAAATAAATACTCTGCTCATTTATTTTATTATTCTGTAATGAGCATGTATTCTGTGGGGGTTGCTTTTAAACATTAGCCTGCATGTGTGTTTGTAAATGTTATAGTACTTTAATCATTGCAAAATAAGCAAAATATAAAGCAGTAGGATAATATAAAGCTAGGTAACCGAGGTTAAACTATTAAGAATCCTGAAGACTCTGAGTCTTGGTCTTGCAGAGATCAGTGGGAGTTTTGCCACTTTGATGGCATCTAGATTATCTCCGAAATTGTAGGATTAAAAGAGAATATTTAATCGGGTGAAATCCTGGGCCTGTTGAAGTCAATGGCCGAACTTCAGTGGACTTCAGCAGAGCTAGTATTTCACCATGTGTGAGTGGACTTTAGAACTCTGTAGGGAAAGAGAAACTCTTTATAAAAGCTTTGGAAGACAGAGGAGAAATCTGCATTACATGCTACTAAGCCTGGTGACCAGAATAGACTTGCACTCAGATGTTACAGCCCAGGACTGTGAGAACATT
Source organism: Caretta caretta (assembly GCF_965140235.1). Classification (NCBI taxonomy): domain Eukaryota; kingdom Metazoa; phylum Chordata; order Testudines; family Cheloniidae; genus Caretta; species Caretta caretta. Next base: position 16,317,678 of record NC_134209.1, read on the forward strand.
TTATATTCTTTCAGAAGACCAGATTTGCTCTTTAAACTACTTGGCAATTTTTTCCCCCGGCAGACAGGAGTAGCTCCGAAAAGGCAAAATGGCACTGTGCTTTCCTGTTGCGAAGACAGTGATAACTGTTGAGAAGGGTAGTTGATACCACCAGCTGGTTTACAGTGTGGCAGATATATCAGAATTTTGTCTGCGATTGTTAGTTCCACTTTGGAAGTGGTAACAAAGGGATTCACCAAAGGGCTAGATCCTTATCTGCCGTCGATCAATATAGTCCTGCTGTTGTCAGCGGAACTGCCTCAGTTTACCCCAGCTGAGGATCTGGCCTAAAGCTATGAAATACATTTGGAACCAGTAATATCTGTCTCTCATGTTTAGGCACTTCTGTTCATCCTGAAGTCTCCCCAGAGCACAGGACATTGGAAAAATAACTAGACAATTAATATAGAAGGGGCATTTCAATTTTTGTAAAGTTTATTTTAGTTACAATAAATAATCTTCAAATAAGATCACCATATTATATTGCCATTTCAGGGCTACCTATCTTCTCCTCTGGCACAATCAGGTGCAAATACCTCATTGTCATTACTGCATGGCCTAGAGGACAGATCACTGGATGGGGGCATAGGGCACCTGGATTTTATTCTTGGCTCTTCCCGACCTTTAAAATGGGAATAATGATACTGACCTGCTTTGTGAAGTGCTTTGAGATCTACTGGTGAAAAATGCAGTATAAGTGCTGAGGAGTATTGCCCCACTGGGGAATTTTCCCTCAAGTCTTCAATCAGACTTTGTTCTCCATGGCAATTGTCATCCTCATGTTATTAGGTCATTGTGATAGTCTGCCTTGAAATCACGCAAGCTGGGAAATGTACCGTCGTGACGGCCCAATCCAGGAGTGGAGGGACTTTTTTGTTTTTAATAATACTAATAATCATAAAGGAAAATTAACTCACTGCCGTCTTATTTTAGGGTCTGTGCAATGATGGGGAAAAAAAGCAATAAAGTGTATCGCTTCAGTTAGGAACCAATTTGCTGGTAGTGTGGGTTTTAGGCAACATCCCTAGCAATGGAATTATATGGAAAGGGAGAAAACCTGGTTGAAAAATGTATTTAGTGATAACAAACATTTCACAATTGTTTCTATTGTTTCTTTTTTCTCTTTTGTTGCTGATGGTTTATGGATAATTTCTGACCCGCTCCCCACCCCCCTTCTCCCTCACCCCACAGTCTTGAATGGAAATAGTGTTAGGTTGCTCCCTGTGGCTTAGCTTGTCACTTTACAGTGTGTCCCAAGGATGGGAGTGGCACTGCCCAAGGAGCAGAGCAGACAGCAAAGGGTCATTTGTAGACACCCAACTCCTCCCTGCTCCTCCCTGCTCTGAGAGGAGTAAGCTACTTCACCTCTTTTCCATGGAGCAGGTTATTCCCGCGTGTGCCAGAAGCTGGAGTCCCTTCCAATTCCCCATCTCCCTTCACCTTCTTCCTGCCCACTTGCTCACAGAGAGGAGTATCGAATAAGCAGCTCTCCCCACCCTTGGACAACTTGATGGGCCACATGGAGTTCAGGTATTTGCAGTGACAGTGGAAGCTGAGTTTTCTGCGCCAGGCCTCAATGCTTTTAACTCCTGACTTTTTGTTGCATTCACAGAGCGAGCCAATGATGCATTGTCCCTTAGCAATGTAGGCTGGACCGTTCCCAAAGTGCACACAGCTCTTTGTTTCGGTAGAGCAGACAAGAGGGAGGAAGTCATAGCTAACAGAACATTTTGCTTGGAAGGGACAGTTGTTATCTCTTAACACAACTTTTGGGCTGGACTGGTCTGATCTCTAACTCCTCTCTGCACTTTGTAGGTGAAATCAGGGTGGCTTTTGTGCTGTATAACAACCTGGGTCACTATCTCTCCACGGAGAACGCCAGCATGAAGTTGGGAACAGAGGCCATGTCAACCAATCACTCTGTCATAGTCAACTCCCCCGTCATTACAGCAGCAATAAACAAAGAGTTCAGCAATAAGGTTTATCTAGCTGATCCTGTGGTGTTTACAGTCAAGCACATCAAGGTACTGGAGCGCGGGGGCATCTGGAAACCACAAATTTAAAGAGGTTTTAATTTTATTTCTGAAGCTAACACAGAAAAAGTTCTCAAGTTTGGGCACCTCAAGCACTCAGTAGCCTTGGATTAAATTTTGAGTTATGTGTTTGTCACTTTGTATCTAATGTTTTATAAATAATGTCTCTTTTACATTGTCCTAATCAGGGTCTCTATTATGTAGAAGCCCCATCATTCAATTGCTAATGCATGCCATTCCATAATTAAAAGTTACCAATATATTAAAATAGTCCAAAATATTATTTTATCCTGGTGGCAGGGGATATTAGAGGTAACAGGATTTCAGTGAAAGAGGACAGTGAGCCCTCCATTAGCCAAGTACTGTAATTTCAAAAGTTGATTGCTTAAAGCAATTAATTTCTCTGCTCTGCAATGCAAATGAAGCAATCTGGTTCTGAAGAGTTGAATTTAGTCTGTGGTTGAAATTAATCAAGAACAAAGAACTAAGTTGGCAGAACAAAGAGAGCAGCAACAATCTAACTTTCTCCGGCATGTGCAATACTTGACATATAAACCGTTGCTGATTGTTTATATGAAATTAAAGGGTAAGAGTTACAGAGTGACTCTGGGGAAAGAGAGTGCATTTTTTAGAAGTCTCAGAAGCCATTAGAATTTTTATTGCATTTATTCATTTCTTTCTGCAGCAGTCAGAAGAAATTTTCAACCCTAACTGTTCATTCTGGAACTACTCAAAACACACGATGACAGGGTATTGGTCAAAGCAAGGGTGTCGGCTTCTGACCACAAACAAGACACACACTACATGTTCCTGTAATCACCTCACCAACTTTGCAGTCTTGATGGCACATGTGGAAGTCAAGGTAGGCACTGCTCATCCCTGGGCTGCATGATTAATACAATATTGCTTTGTTGCTGGGAAGAGATAAACATGTGGTGAGGTTGCTGTCTGAAGGCGATTCCATTCATAGAACATGTAACTCTGCCCCAAGTTGTTTGTGTGTCACTCCTATTAACTTCAGCGGGAGCTGAGCACGAGTATCCCATGGCTGTGGCTGGCCCATAGTGTGACCAGCTGCCAAATGAGATGAAGAACAGGGAGCGGTGAACTTCAAAAGGCTGGTTGTAGATGCTGCATCCAAACCCATGATGACAGAGAGCTCGATGCTGCATCTTTGCTCATGTGGGGTCTGACTGTGCTCTGGAGGCCCAGCTTGGCAGTGTGGCTGGTGGGGAATAGCAGGAGGGATCTGCCTTGCTGGGGCTTTCTGCCTCTCTAGATCCCTGTGATGCTGACAGAGCTCTTTTGGGGCTGTGGCTTACTGCCCCCTGTGCAGCCAGTCAGCACCTCTGGCCAGTGCATGGGGGCAGAACTATGCCTCTCTCCCTTCCCCAATGGCAGCCTGGGTGCTCCTGTAAGTCACTGCTTGGAATTCAGCCTGGCTCTGTTTCAGGCTGCGCAAGGAAGGAGAAGTTCCTTACACCTTCCTTGCCACATGGCACACTCCTGTTAGGGCCAAGTGGTCCATGGTTAGCCCCATTGACTTCAGTGGCATCACTTGCTTTGAGCCAGATGGTGTAACCCTTACTCACTCCAAAAGGACTTTTACTCACGTGAATCATCCCGTTGATGATGGTAGAACTACCTGTGTCTGTAACTGCTTCTCAGTGTGCTCACGGCTTGTAAGGTGGAGACGTCCGCTTAGGTTTGATGCACACACAGGCGAAAGGTTGAGTTGGTTCTTACATTATCTGAACAGGTTTGCCCATCTGTACTGGACTAGGTGTGCTATTTCTAACATTGTAGCTGAGATTGTAAAACAAGTTATTAGCCCAGTTTCAATTATTAATCTTTAAAAGGGAGTACCTCATGATAGTCTCTCTCTCTAGGGATAAGTGAGTCATGGTTCAAAGATCGTTTTAGTGAAAAATCCAGTTTTTGTCTTTGTTTTGCTTCTTGTGACTAAACATTTGCTCACACTTTTTTTTAAAAGCATACATTCTGCAAGCTGTAGGCTGGCCAATGATGCATTTAGTAGGTCTTTATTAAACAATTCAGCTTCATTTTCAAGTCCGCTACAGTGCATGTGCCGTAGCTACTTCTCACAACAGGTCTATTGAGCCACCAGCCCATAGTGATAATGTTACGATCGAATAGCACTGGTTCCTCTGACACTGAATACTGTCCAAGTGACTAATGGATCCGGTATGTTGCCAATGTAATGTAAGAATCATAATGACTGCATTGACATTGTATTGGGTCTGAAGGAGTTTGTCACATCAAGCAATGACACTGGACGTTGTTCTTTTTTTCCCCCAATGGTGGTATCTTTTATGTTAACTACTCATTGCAGTGCTATTTTGTATTGAGCATATTAGGCCCTGTTTCTGCAATTAGATGTATAGGGAGTCCCATCAGCTTCAGTGGAGCTCTGCATGGATGCAGGGTTCTGTCCACACAGGTCCAATTGCAGGGCTAGGGCTCTGTTTTGCATTCAGCATCCTCCATACAAACTCTATCAAGAGAGTCCGATAGAACAGTTCAGAGCTGCTACCATAACTACGGAGATGTAACTGCATATGCTCTTATGGTATCCCAGGAACTTCTGAATATTTTTCCAACATTACTCCTTTGTCTGCTCTCGTTTTTATGATTTTTCTAAAGAGAATTTAAAAGCACTGACTTCCAATATGCATTAAGGCTCTCTTATGAATGACAAAAGCCATGCAAAATTAAAAAAAGGGACCTGCAGCTCTTTTAACACTCATGTAGCACACTTGTTGTGACAGAGTGCAACTGGGCAGAACTGGATAGGTTGAGGATAAAGGGGGAGAGTGTGCTGCCAGATACATGGATAAAGTTCCCATTGGCTTCCATGGGACTTGCTGCCATGCAATGAAGAGCAGAATTTGGCTTTACATGACTTCAGTGACTGCCTGGGATTGGCCAGCTAAAGACAAATCGAAGGTCTGATTTTAGCCTGAAGAATGGGAATATTCAATGCAAATGTTTAACAGAAGAACACAGTTCTGCTGATCAAGTTTAGTTTTTTGTAGAGGGTCTGGAATTGTTTGGATTTACCAAAAGAATGTGTGTTTGTCTGGTTGTCACCTGTCCGGAGATGATAAATATGCCATGTCATAGAGGTGAGAGGTCATGTCTGGGAAATGTGGATAACTTGGATGGGGATCTGGACAACAGCTAACAGCTTGGAACAAAATGAGGAGTTTGAGAGGGGAAAAGTATTTTAGACTTTTTCTGCCCCTTGACATGGTGTTGCTAAGTGCAGAGTCCAGCCCTATTCCTAATAACGATGTCAGTGAAGTGGTTATTGTATGGTACATATCTGACCCCAAATAAGTCAACTAACAAAGGGATGGGTTCTGAGGACTTTGTTCAGTTTTCACTCAGTCTTTACTAGGGCAGCTCTCACTGAATAACCATAAGGGTGAAAGAAAAACAGAGTAAGGCCCTCAGGAGCTGGAAAAGTATACCAGGCATAAAAGGAAAATGAATCCTACTAGAGTTTAATTGAGGAAGAAGGATGCCTCAGTGATTAAGGCACTAGTATGGGACCATGAGACTGGAGTTCAGGTCCTTGCTCTGCACAGACTTCCCATGTGGCCAAGGGCAAATCCCTTCCCCACTCTGTCTCTCCATTCCTCATCTGTAACTCGGGGATCATTACCTCACAGGGGTGTTATGAGGGTAAATACATTAAAGGGGCTCAGATACCCCAATAATGGGGCCATATAAGTATAATGGAGTCTTAGATAATAATACCTTAATATCTTATGTAGAGCTTTTCTTCACTAGATCTCAGACTGCTCTATAAAGGAGATCTGTAGCATTATCAACATGTTGCAGACGGGGAAGCTGAAGCACAGAGAGTGGAAGTGATTTGCCCAAACTCACCCAGCGGCCAAGTTGGGAATAGAATCCAGATCTCCTGAGTTCCAGTCCAGTGCCCTATCCACTAGGCAGCACTGATTCACATCATGTTAGTCTCTCTTGTATGTTAACTAGTCTGTTTTCATGGCTGTAGAGTCTTGTTCATTTTTTATTTGGCTACTACCAAAACACCGCTGCTGCCATGGTAAAGTCAGCTCTATTTTGTTGACTCTAACCTAGAAGGGCAGCTTGCTGGCCTCTCTCTGCTTCATAGATCATTACAGTCTAAGTTTAGCCTGCAGTGTGAAAGGGAATTGGTCTGATGGCTTCACGTGATTCCAGAGAAGCAAGCCCAATGCGTTAAATAGGATTCAGGATAAAATACAAGGGAGCGTTTGGTGCAGAATAATTTTGTGGGCAACGCATAACTTTTCAGAACATGTGAATCAGAAGGGAATGCCAGATTCCATCTGGCTACCCTGTGCCTTTAAGGCACAGCCTCTAGCAAGGGAGCGGTACGGAGAAGCATTGCCTCGGGGCAGCAGAATGTTCACAGGCAGCACGCACACTGCTGCTAGTACCCTTGTATGCAGCTTACTCCCCATACTCTGACCCAGAACACTAGGGAGACATGTGACTCCCTTTCCCCACTGCATGCGCTCAGGGTAATAGGAAGAGTGAGATCCCAGGTCTCCTGGAAGCACAGAGATTCAGCCTGGTCCTTATGGAGGAAAGCTAGGGTTGGCAGGTGTTATGTTCATGGCACACACACAGAAAAGTTAGATTAAAAATAAAATGCACTTGCTGGAAGGTTGCAGTGTAACACTGCTTCATTTCTTAGAATTTAGAATGTTAACACACAAGAACCCTAAACCAGAGAGAGACAATGCAGGCTGCTCCCTAAAAACCAAAAGAGACAAGTCACTCCACCTTACTCTAGGCTGGCCTTTGACAGACTGACTCCTCTGATTCCACACTTCCCTGGAGAGCCTCCTACCCGGCAAGCAGGACCAGGAAATTCCTTAGGATTTGAATTAGCAGCTTATAATTTTTATAGTTTTCAGTATACCATCAACAACTCCTTATATCCTCACCTGGCTACCTGAAATATCCTACCTAATGATAGAGAATACAACATATCATGGGGAACAGACACCTGAGCCCCTCTTCTTAGTTTAAAGTTGACAGAACTATGATTTGACAAATGTCACTTCTGGCCATGAATTAGCTCCCTCCTTAGTAAGATGGTAATGCTGTGTGTTCCTCTAAAGGAGAATTCTGCAGACATTCCCTGAGTTATGGGCTGTGCTTTAATTATTAGCATACTGGGGTGGGGGAGAGGTAGGGCCTCTGATTTATTCAGCAAATGATTGATAGCCTTCTGCTTCTCTACTCAGTAATAGCTATATGTCTGTATCTTAAGGAAAAACAAATATCAATGGCTGACCATTAGAGCTGTGATTTATCTGTGTGTCTTAAGACTGGGAGTTGATGGGATCAATTCCAAGCTTAACAGGACTCTACTCAATTAAGAAGAAAGATTTTTTTTAAAAAAAGATGCTATCTGCCTATTAGAGTTAGTTGAGCCTGGAGCTGGCTTTATTCCTCAAATTCAATGGGCTCCCTGCCAAGTTTACATGACTTTCCAAGATCCTGGGACTCTGGGAACAGTAGAGTCTCCCCTGATGCCCCCTCAATTTAAAAGGCATTGAGTTGGGTGCCCTTTCTCCCATACATAATACTGAGGAATAACCCTGTGCTCGGCCATCTCCTCCAGGCCTCTGGAACATAATACATGGAGTAAGGATAATCACACAAGCTGACTTCATTCCCAGCAGGATATCTTTTGACAGGCATGTCAGGCAGTCCCCCACAGCAAATGCACTCACAAGTCATGATGTGAATGGAAATTCACAGGCTATTCCAGAGATGCATGCTGTAATTCAAACAAAACCCATGTCACATAAGAGTTGGAAATATTGTGGTGTCTCTGCACAGAAGTACAAAATAATGATGTGCTAGTTATGAATGATCATTTATATGGTAGTATCACTGAGAGATCAGGGCCCCATCGTGCTTGGTGCTGTACAAACACAATAAATGACATGCTGAGCCTCTAAGAGTGTACAGTCTAAAGTGACAAGACAGGCCCATGTTGGGAGGGGAGACAGAGAGACACAGCACATTAGTGGCAGAACAGGAATAGAGCTCAAGTCTGTCGTGTTCCAGTCCAGCATCCTATCTGCGGACCACATTGCCTGCTGTTATTCAGACCTCTTCCACGGATTCATAATATCTTTGTCAGGTATCAAGAAGATGTCTGCCATCCCTGGTTATCTAACTATTGTACTCTCCATCTACATAACACAGTGTGCAGTCTGCCTTATGGAGTCGGAATATTTCCTGTCTTTCAGAGAATGTATCATTGAAAATTAAAATGTTCATTTCTCATTTAGATGCCTTCAGACTTTCAAATAAATGAAACACCTTTCCATCAGATTACAAATAACTTTGGATGGTTTTATACAACCCTTAGATGCAATAAGACTACATTAGTTCTTATGCCCTGGAAGAAAGCACATGGTTAAAGGACATAACCCATTCTACCTGTGTGGTAACAGCTAAAGAATTATCCTTCAAAATTTACAAGCTGATTTTCATAAAAGCGAGCACTTTGCATCACAATAGCCATAGCAGATGCAGCTTAAACATACCGTAGGAAAAACAGGCAACCAGAAAACTCGTTCAGTGCTGGTGGGAAAAATCCATTTAAAAAGACCCAACTGTTTGAGTCAGAGTACCTTAAGGTAGACAGATATTGCTGAGCAACATCTACTGTGCACTACAAATCGCTATTCCAACAAGATGCTTTAAGTACAGCAATTAATCTGAAGCTTTAAAATGTTATGCTATGCTACACATAAATTACATCATCATCATCAATTATTTTGGAAATCGAGGAACGAGGAGAGTTGAGGAGAGAAAAGAACAAACATTTATAAAGTCTAAGTGGAACGTATGGGTGCATTGCCTAGAACCACTCTCTGAATTTCAGATCTAAAGAACAGGATAAACTCATCCCTCAGTGAGACATACATTAACATGAGTGGGATTGAATGGCAGTATCAAAAAGCAGAATTAGGCCCAGGATCTAGAACGTGTTAAAATATCCGAGCCAAATTCTAAAGCTGCTGTATTATACGTTGAGTAGGGCAAAGGGATTTTGCACCTGCTAAAGGGTTAAGTCTCTGCAGAGAGTTTTATTATGCTGACTTATTCAAAAATGTGTTAAACAAGGAGTGTTTCAATTAAGCAGAAAAGTTATTAAATCAGCTTGTCTTCACTGGGTTTTTTAAATGAAAAATAAAAGACTATTTGAGCGTGTGTCAAGAACAGGAACCAGGGAACTTAATGGAATCAGCAAATTAAGAGATGTAAGAGACATATTCAGTAATCCATTACATTCCTTTGCCAGTGAAGAATTGTCACTTACAGAGTATTGTGGGGTGATTTGTCTATCTTCCCTTGGGAAAATTACCCAACCCTTATTGTTAAGAAAATACAGCCTAGTCTCCTGACTACATTTTCATGGAAACACAGAAATTGTGGCTGGAAAAACTGAAATTGTCATGTAATCTATCCCTACAGCGTCAAGACATAATTGTATGCAATAGCATATCCTTGAGACCTTTGTTTAGGTGAGCATTAAATCATTCCAGATATAGTCCTTATAACAGTTCTCATGGGTACCCGATGTTCAGTCTGAAAGATCATACAGTTTCCAGATATTCAGCCCAATTTTTTCTTTGTTCCTATTATTCCTGCTTCTGTCTAATTGGACTGCTCTAAATATCTCCTCTTTCTTCCTCCTGGGTGTCTGAACCATTTAGACCCCATATCCCCACACATAGTCACCTTTTGGGTGTCCAACTGGAGACACTTTGGGCCTGATTTCAGAGGCTCTGAATCTTAATCCTTCCCATACTGTCAGATAATGCCTAGAGTATGAACAAGGCTCCACCATCCCAGTGTATATCCTGGGCCACTATTTGCATGCCCTCTACTTTATGAAGAGCCATAAGCTATTGGGTGCTTTTAAAAAAAGATCTGCTCTAGGAATTGTTTGGGGAAAGTTCTCTGGCCTGTGTTCTACAGGAGGGCATCAAAGATGATTACAAAAGCTCCCTTTCTGGTCTTGCAATCTATGAATAAGTTTTCCTTCTCTGAGTACTGTTCAATGGAGGGATTTGTTCAGTTGGCCCCCTTGTATGATCCTTCAGCTGCCCAATAATACAACTGCCATGGCAGATGCTCTGGCTTCATTCTTAGCACACCTCCCAGATAGTTCCATCTTCTTTTCTGGATAACTTCAGATATAAGGGGGTGTTGAACTCTGACAAGTATTGGCACTTGTTATATATTCATTCAGTATAATACCTCGTATTGTTCTGGAGCAGTTGCTGTCACAGGCATTGAGATGTCATCTGTCCCTTTGGTGGATTTCCAGTTTTCACATCCATATGCTAAGATGGAAATAATATTTGAGTTGAAGAGTCGTAGTTTGGTCTGCAAATTATAGATTTCTGGTGACCAATTCCTGTGTAAGCTGATGAATGCAGCTGCCAACTTGCCAGTTTGTGTGAATATTTCCTTCTGGACAGCCCCATTGGCTTGTGCATTACTGCCAGGTTATGTGAATTGACTCACTTCTTGTGTTGCTTTGCCTTCTAAAGTAATGCTTGAGTTGGGCACTGCCAGGCTTCTCATTAGATTTGGGTTTTTTTTCATGACTGATTATTAATCCCATCTGTTTTGGAGTACTGGATAGTTTTTCGGTCTTTGCTTGAACTTTGGTTGAGCTGCCACTTAGAAAAGCTATGTCATCAGCAAAATCTAGACCTTATAGTTAGTGTATTGCTGTGAGCTATGCAATGGCTGCTTTGTATCCTTCTACACTTTGTCTCATAATGAAGTCAATGGCAATGCCAAACAGTGGAGGTGAAGAGAATACATCATCACTGGACACAAGTGTCTGTGTTGAACCATTCACTCAGGCCTGCATTTACTTTCACATGCTGCACATTGATAGAAAGCCTTGATGCTGTTAACTATTTTTGTTGGCATACCACAGTGCTTCAAGATGTCCCAGAGTGAACTGCAATAGTGTTAAGCTCCCACAATTCCAACTGAAGTAAAAGCAGATCTGCAAAGGGCTCGTTCTTATGTTGGGCACCCAAAAATAGAGCCAGCATCCTAAAATCAGCAGCCATTATAGAAGATGTTGACCACTTTTAATCTTTCTTTATAAATCAATCTCTCCAGCATTGTGTGTGTTGCCTTTCTCTGGACTCCTTGCTTGCATACTTCATGTCCTTTGAATACTAGAGTGCCCCAAAGAGCTAGAGGCAGTGTTCTAGATGCACTCTTGCCTGTGCTCTAGAAACAGCTGTTGTTGCTTATTTATAATTGTAGGATTATTATTATTTATTCCAACTGCAGCTGCACAAAGGCAAGCAAGGCCTCTTGTGTATCCCCAACCTGTGAAATGGTACTGTCTAATATTACAATGACTTTTCTGTGCTATTATATCACATTGCAAGCTCATATCTAATTACTTACTAGGCACTCTCTCTCCCCTATGTCCTTTTCAGCATAGCTATTTTGCATGTATATCCCTCTCACTTCATCTCTGTTTCTGTGTAGTTTCTCCAGATGCCTTCGCTTGTATTTTTTCCAGGGAGAGCTGTTATTTCCTTTCTATATTTCTAACCTCTCTGTCACTTTGTATTATTTATGTGCACTCTTCAATACTGGAAACATTAGTCCCAGAGTCCTTGCGCATGGACAGGCTTGGCAGAATTCAGCTTTTATATTTTATAATGATGATGGATAATATCAATGTTTATTTTACTTTTTTTTTTCATTTTTTATCTATTTACATTTTCCCACTTGCACAACACTGTTGTTTTTAAGCATTTTTTTCTATTTGTATCCATATAATTGTTCACAGTTTTGAGAAATTATGTAGGGAGGGAGGATGGTCAGACAATAATTATTTAATGACAGAAGACTCTGTGATTTAAAAAGTTAAAGCTTTATAGCCATTAAAACACAAATTGTCAACATCTCATGTCCACATCTACAACATAAATATCCATACCTCAAACTCTAATAAGTTCTCAAGCAGCACTTTTCATACTTTGCCTAATAGTGGATTTTGATTATTATTGATGGAAATATTTCTTCGTTGGTTTGGGTGTACGGTGAAATCAACATTTACCAACATTTACTAATAAAAATCGAATCCTCCCAAGTCTAAGCATGGATGTAGATGTTAAATTAAACCAGCTCTGACAGCATTTTGTTTGCAGCTGCTTCCTCTACCCCAAACAGGCAGTTATCTGTGGAGAAAGCCATGGGAAGGGGCCAGAGGGGTAGGAACACTTCGTACTCCTGGGTTCTGTGAAGTCTTCCTTATTCCATGGAATTTAAATAGCACTAAGCTTCCCCCTATTGCTTACCTTCACATTCCCAATCAACGCCTTCCTCATGGGGAGAACGAGGTTCAGGGTGACTTCCTCTCTGAGTAGATTCTGTATTCTCTGTAACATGCAGTTCTGCTGTGTGTAATTGAGGAATCTCTTTGATCCATGTGCCCAAGATCGGTTTCATCCTGTTCCCTCCACTAAATAAAGACACTAAACTAGGGAGATTGTTGTCCCTAAGAAGAATGGAGGCAGAATTTCTCAGTCATGACTTATTTTCACCTCTCAGAGTGGCAATAAGCTGTCCGTTATAGATACCATTTTAATAAGAGTTGGATTCATAGATTCCAAGGCCAGAAGGGACCATATTGATTATCTAGCCTGACCTCCTGTGTAACACAGGCCAGAGAACTTCCCCAAAAGATGAGTGTTTTGAAGAAAATCATAGGGCAGGATTCTCCCTTGGAACTCAGAAAGGTATAGAGAGCAGGCAAGCGGAGACAGTGTCAGGTGTCCTGCCATCTTGCATAGGTGCCCAAGGGCTGGGCCCAATAGCTGGCAGCAATGTGGCCAGAGCACAAGGGCTGTGGGAGGCTAGATCAGCTGCTGTAGCTAGTCTTTCCAAATAAAACAGAGATGGCGCTTGGCCGAAAGCTCTTCGTCCTGGGTAAGCAGAGCCGCTCCACTGATGAAACAAAGCCAGAATGAAGGAGCAAGAAAGATGCAATCACTGGGCCTGAATTACCTCTCTCTCACACCTTGTAGCACTCATTTTACAGCAGCGAAGTGACACCTGTGTAAATGAGACCAGAATGGGACCCCATAGCGTTCACCACACACACTGTATCCATGGTAACCTGCAGTTCAGCTTTTCATTTAGTAACACAGAAGAAGATGACAACTTTATGTCCTCTCTACAGTTTGGTGTTTTGGCTGTTCATAATAAGGGACAGGACGGGCTGATTTCGGGGCAGCTCCACACTAGCAAATCCCCTCCGTATCTCTTGTTACTGCTCCGACATTGACTCCACTAACAGAGAGCGCCAAAGAGCGCTTTTCATCCCGGTATCCTCACTAGCTGCCCAGTCTGGCAAGGTGCTGACTTCCCTCAGCTTCCGTTGACTTCAGTGAACTGTGAACCAGACCTCCTAAGCTCCCATCCCAACAGCCAAACCAGGTGGTACAGATCCCATCGGCCCTCTCACCAGGAGGAGTTAGGGCCCTGGTTCAGCAAGGCACTAGACCATGTGCCTACCTTTAAGCTCATGAGTAGACCTACTGAAGACGACCTTGCTGACCTGGGACACTGGAAAATGTCTCTGGTATTCTGTGGCCCCTGCAGTGATCAAGATTACCGAGAGCCCTGGGACCTTGAAATTAGTGATGCCAATGGGTTTGTAATTCTGCACCTCGGCACCTAGCAACCAAACTGCTTTGGTACTTACACCCTTGTCTTTCACAATGGCTGCTGCCCGTAACTCCGGGGTGACAAGTCCTTGCATCTTTTGGCAGGTTTTTAAAAATGACTGGGGAAAAGCCAGGTGTGTCTTGGAGAAGGTTGTGTGTCAGCTACAGCTGGAGGGATTGTGGGGAGACTACGTTTTGGGGGCTAGAACTTGCTGAGTGACCTTCTATAAAGAGGAGTGAAGGTTTTAGTGTGTGTCATAAGGAGACACCAAACCAGCTAGGAGGAAATGTCTCAGGGAAGTAGAGGCTGGATGAACCAGGTACCCTGAGGTACATCTCCCATTGTGTATAAGAGATTTGGAGCCTGAAGCTGATTTCAAACTGCTGTAAATCAGAACATATCCCGTGAAAGTCAGTGGCATTACACCATAGCTTCAGATCATAGTCCGCCTCCCACCCTGTCCCTGGTGCCACATGTACCTGGGGGAGCAGGTGCAGAATAACCCGTGAGCTCCCTCTGAGTGCAGGACTGGGGTCCTGACCTGTTCTTACCTGGGTTATGCAAGGGGGAGAGGAAAGGCTCCTTAATCCCTCCCCCAGCTGCATGCCATTGTAGCCACATTTGGGGGAGTTGATCCTTAGGGTTCAGCATAAACTTGCAGTTTTGTACATTCAACAAGATTTCCCCTGCTTTCCTTATAATGATGTTGTTTGGTTCGGTAGATCACGTCCCTGGCTTTCCCATCATTTCCTCTGGCTCTTCGGATTCAGTTATTAGCGTATCATAGACTCAGAGACTTTAAGGCCAGAAGGGGCCACCGTAATCATCTAATCTGACCTCTTGTACTTTGCAGGCCACAGAACCTCACCCAGCCACTCCTGTAATAGGCCCCTGCCTCTGGCTGAGTTAGTGAAGTCCTCAAATCTTGATTTAAAGCCACCTGTGATCTCACCCTATCAGTGTAACATACTGAAGTGAGGAAATGCAACGTGGACATAAGAACGATGAGCTCTCGATAACACACTATGGTTGATAATAGTTTTAAAAGGAGTAACGGGATTCCAGTCCATTCTGGGCAGCTACAAATCTCAGGAGCAGTGTAAAGTATACACCACTGCCAGCTTAAATCTGGCCCACTTGGACCCATGCTGCTGCCTTCCAAGCCAGCTCCCACCGGTCGCACAACAGCCATATTCCAGCAAGCCAATGACACTTTCTTTAGTTACCATGTGTCATTCCTCCACCCACAAGCATGTTACCGTCTCCCTTCCTAAAGGCAAAGATTAGCTGAACAAAAGCACCCCCCGCAGCCAGTAGCTCTGTTTCAGCACCATTTACCTCTACTGAGCTTTTTAACAGGGAAAGAGAAAGGACCCTTCATTTAAGGGACAAGCCATTCTGTCATAAACTGACATTCACTGGAGTTGTTTTTTATTAACTCTGCTCTGGAGCCCAGGCAGTGCACTGCTGGAACCGTCATTCATCTCTTACACATTTCACAGCCTGAGCAATTTCTGGGCTGCCTACTCACCCTGCTGTGGACTTGGCAGCCATGTCTGTGACACACACACAACGGTTTTCAAAGCAGCAATCTGTTTCAGCCAGTCTACTTCCCACCGACGCAACTCGGAACCCAATCCAAAAGCTGTGGGAGTCAAGGGGAGTCTTTGCGTGGACGAGGATCTGGCCCCGAACGCCAACCCTAGATATAAAACTTGTCACAAATACAAAAGTTGTTGGGTTTATTGGTTTGTTCTTTGAATTTCATCAAGCTCTTTGTTTCTGTAAAATACACCTTTTTTAGAGATTTGGAACCCAGAAAAGAACAGCTGCCTGATTTTGAGCAGTATGGTGAGAGAGCACTGAAAGCCAGCCACTGACCCAGCATGCTGGTCACTTAGGGTATGTCTACACTGCAGTGTAAACCCAGGGTTTGAACTCAGCCTCAAGCCTAATCCCACCCCATCCACCAACACATAAATTGTTCTGACCCAGGGCTCCTACCCAGGGTCCCAGGACCACCCAGGAGTGGAGGATCCGAGCCCGAGTCAAGCTGGGACCCAGGGTTCAAGTCCTGTTGCTTTTCAGTGTAGATGCAGCCCCGCTGGACTCGTGCTCTGGGAGTCTGCCAGAAGTATCCCAGGGGCCGACTTTCTTTGTCCTCTGGATGGTCGAGTTTTCCCACATTGCACCACAAGCACAGGGCGAGCGCAGGCCCATTTTGGGAGGGTGCTAGGAAGTCTGGTTGGACTCCGGCCTGCAAAATGCAGTTTAGCTGCTGGAGTCCCAGTTTGGGACCTGGGTTGCAACAATTCCTAACCTGGGGTTAGAGATGAGTGTAGATGCTCAAGCTCTAGGTTGACAAACTTGACTCGAGTTCTATCAACCTTGGTCTTACACTGCAGCGTAGTCGTAGCTAGGCATTAATTAGCTCCCCCACAGACTCCCAGAGAATGTCGTTCAGAAGCTCAGGAAGGATGTGCAAAGGGAAGGAGAGAGGGCTAGCGGAGCTCAGGGGCAGCCAGCTCTCTGGCTGGTGAGATGGCTTCCTTTTCCTCTCCTTCTCCCTGAAGGAAGTGCTGAGGACTGAAGGACACTGCAGGTGGAAGTGCTGCACAGGGATTGTGACGGCTGCTTGGCAGAGATCACATCAGTACAAACGCACAGAGGTGTTGACAATCGAGACATCCAAGACTCTTTTGGAGGGGCCCACGGGTGGCTGCCCTGTTCCAGGCTCTATGTGTGATATTTTATGCAAATTATTTAATGAGTGAATTTACGTTTTTAAAAATAATTTATATATAACCATAACTTCAGCGTAATAAATGTGCAGGTTAGTGCTCTTGAAAGGCCAGCTTAACAGCCCTGGTCAGTGAAGTCCTGGTTTAAAAGCTGGACAAGCTTCCCGCAAACACTGCCTTACCACCAGGCGTGAACTTTGGGCTGGAGGCTTTGAGGACGTTCTCTCTTGGGGTAACAGTCTCCATGGCCCATACAGTTTTTGGCCTCTCTGCTGAGTCTGACTGTCAGTGAAAAGTGTGATGCTGAGTTTGTGCTGTGGGAGCTGGAATTAACACCCACAAACTCATCCCACATAGGGGCCATCAGGCCTCTGTTGGGCAAGAGCTTGTAGTGGCCTACAGGTGAAAGGCTCTGTAGCAATGCACTGAGGCATCCAGGCCCCCAGGAAGTGCCAGTGTCATGCCTTTGAGAATGAGGCTTGTTGCCTGGAAAGATGCATTTATCAAATCAAGTTCTGACCTTTCCTGGAGCCTGCACAGACAGAACCTTCCACTCCCTGGCACAAGGGCAAAATCTCCCACCTCCTGCTCTCAGTCTTCTACCATCAACTGCCCCACCCAGTTCCATTAACCAAAATGACAGCATTAAACGCACAACAATCATGCAGATATTAACACAACATCCCAACTCACTTCTACATTCCATGTTTGGCAATATACATTCATTCCAACAGTTACCGTTATCCCAGGGTTCTCATCCTAACTTAAGAGGGTGTCATATTTATGGTGCTATACAGTGGCACAGAAATACCGACTCCAGTCAGTAGGAGCAGTGAAACTAGATCCCTTGGTCTCCTGGCTCCCAACCCAGGGCATGCAACCCTAGGTGTTTGCTGGGTGGGATGGCGGCTCTGCCCTGTCACCTACAGCAGATCTGACTGTGGTAGCACTTGGGCACTGGAAGGTGAGAGTGATGGTCAATAGAAAGCAAGCTGGACCAATGTGGTCTCCGGGGGCTGTGGTGCCCAACCTCCTGTTGGCTTGCACAGAGCGGGGGGCTGGCAGGCACAAGGGGCCATGCCTCTGTTCGAGGGCTGTGCACTGGAGATCATCAGCACAGCTCCTTGCTAATCCTCCCAGAGGTGCTAGCTGCCTGAGAGAAGAATTGTCTCTTTCTCCTGCTCCAAACTACCCAGCCCTTTCTCAGCTCAGCCCCTGTGTGGTCCAGAACCAGTGAACGATAAGAGATCTCTTCGTTCCCACCCTATCATCTCAGCAGGGGTGTCTCTTCCCCCTACTCCCTATCTCGGCATCATACATGGCCCTGGTGGCAGAATCCCTCTGACCTCTCCTCTTCTCCTCTCCTGAATGGTCCTGGGGAGCTGTCGGACCTTTTTTCACCACCTCCTCCCTATAGGGCAGCAGTGGGGAGTGTGCCCAAGGATCTGATTGGACAGCCTTTCATGCTCACTTTGCAGTCCGAGGTGTAAATAACTCTGCAGGCAGCTGAGCAGTGGAGAAGTGAGATCTGTGGCTTTCATTTATTCCACACAGGCTTGGTGTGTGCATGGAGCCAAGCGTGTAAAAGGAACAGGCTGGGTTCTTGCTCATTCCCCCTGAAGCTGGGGTGCTCTGCTATCAGACGAAGGAGAGCTCCGGAAAGCTCCCCACGTACAAGGCTGACTTTTTGTCTGGAGTGTTACTGCGTTTGTGCTCATAGCCTTGGGCGATCGATCCACGCTTTCCGAAGTTCACCTGATTGTCTCTCCCCTTTATCTGCCTGTGCCAGCTGTGTAGTTCCTGTGTCTGTGTCTCTCAGGTCGCTGAAGCTGTGCCTCGCACTGCCTTCTAATCAGGTGAGCTGGCCTGCTTTGCAGCGGGGCTGTTAGGGGAGATGCTATCCACCGCTTCCAAGCAGCTTCATGCAAAGCAGAGCAAATGCAAGGATCGGGATTTATATTAACGTTTTCGCACCAAGTTAAGAGGAAAGTTAATGAGTATGGAATTACCCAGAGATAAAACAATGCACCTCCGTCAGGAAAAGAATATGCCCTTTCTTCCTTTTCACCTTGTGTGTGCAGTGGGGATGGAATAGACATTTTTGTTGCTGTTGCGATAGGCATATGTTAAATCTGTGCCCTTGTGGTACATCTGCAATCATAGAGTCTCTTAAACCTTCCAGATTCCCAAGAAAAATGGCAGGAGTGCTGTGGGAATAAAACCTCCTGTAATTTCTGTCTAGTCTCTTTATAAACAGCCTCTAGGGGGAAGAAAAAACTCACTCACCATCTTTCATTCTCATTTGATACCTATCAATCGTGCCGATAAAGCCAAAGTGCTGAAAGGATTTGAGTTGTTTTTGATGGGTGCTGACATAGCAGGAATCTATATCAATAAGTGCCTGACACTGATGTAGCTTTGTCATTGGCACGGAGGTAACAAAAAGGGTAAATGAATCAGCATTCCCCTCCATCTGTCATAGACTTTTCCCCATAGCAAAACACCCTGTTTTTCTCTTCCAAGATGAGAGCGCCAAGCGTCCGTGCCCTGGTTTGGGAAGCAAATGCACGGACAAACACAGGAATAGGTCCAGTGGCATTTTATTGGTGGACCTCAGCATCCTGCTTTCCACCGTGAGAGCTCATGGCCTACCCCCTAGACCAGTGTTTGCTGCTGCTGTTCTTCGGGCATATGGTAGCCTGAAAGGGAAACATCCCTGCAGTAGTGACCATGTGGACATTACTTCTGGGTAAGCAGAAACTAGACCACATCACAAGGGGGAACACACAATTTCTGAGCCACATTAAAATCCTGGTTAAATGTGGATTTAAAAACAATGTGATCAATAAAAGGTCTCTGTTTATCCAGGATATTGTTCCAATATTCATTTTGGATTCCCAGCTCCCAGGTTTGATAAATCAATATTTTTTGCCTTCCCTTGTGAAAAAAAGAAAGGAAAATAATCCCTGTTTTTGCCACATGCTGGGCATTGAGACATACATTATCTTAATGGTCCCTGCAACCCAATCTTGGGATTTGAGTTTGTTCAGGTACCTTCCCCACTGCCTTACTGCTGTATTCACAAACAAACCCAAGCAAGGAGAGAGGGAGAGAACAGAACGTGGCTTTCAGGTTGTGGCCACATTAATGCAGAACTCCATTCTGGGTAGTTTTACTCCTAATACCCTTCATTAGCTATCGGTCCCTTGTTCCAGTTCTTGGGAAGTGGATACAGGAGTCTATCAAAGGGTCTTAAACAACCTGGCTTTTTTCAGTATTGATTAGCTGGCGTGCGACGTGTGACTGATTATTTTTCTGTTGTGTCTCCAGCACAGCGACATGGTCCACGACCTGCTCCTGGATGTTATCACGTGGGTCGGCATTCTGCTGTCACTCGTCTGCCTCCTGATCTGCATCTTCACCTTTTGCTTTTTCCGCGGACTCCAGAGTGACAGGAACACAATTCACAAGAACTTGTGCATCAGCCTCTTTGTGGCCGAGCTCCTCTTCCTCATCGGGATCAATCGAACGGATCAGCCAGTAAGATACTTGGCATAGAAATATGGAAGCATCTCCTCCCACCTTCCAGTGGAGGTAGCTGGGCGTGATCCTGGATTGAGATGAATGTGGATACACCCTACACTCATGCTCATCTCATTGCAGGATTGGGGCCCTACTTGGTAACCAAGGGTGAAATCCTAGTCCATTATGCCCAGTGGCCAAATCCCCGTTGACATCAGTGGGGCCAGGATGTCACCCTGGATGTCCGTTTAAAACGTATATACCAAAGGTGTGTGTTGTTTCATGTTTCCCCGGCAACAGCACAATAATTCGCAAGAAGATGCTTTCTATTATAAGCCCTCCTTTCTGATCCAAAGCTGATTGAAGTCAATAGGAAACTTTCCAGTTACTCCTATAGGCTTCCAATCAAGCCCATATGATTTCCTGAACAAATTATCCTTGGGGGCTGAAATTCCTACTGTTTCTTCTTCACTTCAGTGTTTCTGAGTAGTGAGTTAAACTCCATCTGGCTGTTTTTGAGAAAACCTCAACTTAAGCAAAAAAAATCCAAAGGGAAAAAAGGCCTTTTTCACAAGACTATTTCAGGTGCTCTGTTTGTGCTCACATACATCAAAATGGCTCTTTTTAGAGAAAAAGCCTTCAAACTTGGCAAAGACTAAGGATTAGCACCTTTGACGTCTGTGAAGCAATTTGGTTTACAAATCACAGGGTTCTAAACTTTGAAATGAACAAATTCTGCACGTTCGATCTGCCGTATTCTACTGACTCTATAAATGTCTGTGACACACTAGATAGCAGGGGAAACGTACACCGTATACAAGCAGTCACCTGTGTGCAGTTCTGCAGACAGACAGAAATATTACTGCTGTGATTACACATTCACCATTTGACATTTTCATCCCCACAGTCCCACTCGGGATGGCACCTTCATCGGAATGGCTGAGCCTTTGTGGCCATAATAATTCAACAGCTGTTCCTGGGGCTCAATGCTGCTGATTGCTGGGCTCCCAGTGATGTGTGCATTGCCCTCAGCTGCCATTGAAGTCAGTGGGTGTGAAGGGTGCTCAGCACCTTGCATAGTGATTGAGTTCAAAGAGCAATTACTGGAACCTCAGCTCCCTTTCTGAATGTGCCATTGTTCAGAGAAATGCACGGAGGGACAGATCCTGTCCTCCCTCCATAGGCAGCTGCGGCCTGATATGTAGCAGAAATGATGCATTCCTGCTGAAGCCAAACCCAGGAAAAGCCATCCAGGGGGTGCTCTAGCTCTGTGGAGCTCTGCATTGCAGTGGCTCTGTGCCGTGGGTTGCAGGCAGGAAGGGCAGGGGGGTGGGGCTGTGGGTTGGTGGCAGGAAGGGATCAGGGCCGTGTGTTGGTGGCAGGAAGGGCAGAGGGGTGGGGCTGTGGGTTGGTGGCAGGAAGGGGTCAGGGCCGTGGGTTGGCAGCAGAAAGGGCAGGGGGGTTGAGCTGTGGGTTGGTGGCAGGAAGGGGTCAGGGCCGTGGGTTGGTGGCAGGAAGGGCAGAGGGGTGGGGCTGTGGGTTGGTGGCAGGAAGGGGTCAGGGCCGTGGGTTGCCGGCAGGAAGGGCAGGGGGCGGGGCTGTGGGTTCCCAACAGCCCATGAAGTTTTAGTCCAGTCCGCGCAAGGCCCAGGGAAGTGACCTTTGTGCTGGGTACTCCACGGAGGTTGGACTTGGGATTCACACCCACACACCGTGGGCAGGCAGCAAAGCTGGAGCATGGTATAACTGTGGCCATTAGGGACTGTATCAATAGTTGCTGCCCTTACACATCTGCTAAGTGGAGAATCTGAATCACTTACCAAACCATCACCTAGCACTTACACAGCACTTTTCATCTGCAGATCTAAGAGCACTTTACAGATGAGGGTCAGTATCATTGTCCCCATTTTACACATGAGGAAACTGAGGCCAAGGAAAGGGTCTTGCCCAAGGTCACCCAGCAGGCCAGTGGCAGAGCAGTTAATAGAACCTAGCTTTCCTGAGTCCTAGTCCTGTGCTCTATCCACTAGGCTATGCTGCTTCTGCAGCCATTCACTTTAAGCCACTGCAACATCAAAAGAAAACTTTTCTAGAGTCTCTTAAACTGTCCAAGCACCATGTTTACATGTGTATTTTTTGACATTTTACTGCAGAGGGGAAAACTGGCATGGGCTGGCCTAACCCTGATTTAGGAGAGCCCTAATGGACAGGAAACATTGTGAGTTTTGGCTCCCAGAAATTCATCCTGACAGGTTCTGTCCGGTTTTGGGGGGAGGGAGAAAGGAAAGGGAAGGCTGGGATGTCTTGTGCTCCCCTGGTGGAAGAGGTGGGACACTCATCCCCAAAACCAGTGAATGTCCTGAGATATGCTCCAATCTGGGGAAACCTGTGGAGGCCAGAGCCATCTGTACAACAGCCTAATGCATAACCACTTCTTCCTGTCCCCTACCGCCTGGAGCGGGGAGCTGGGGCAGGGACAAGGAGCCATGCCCTGCTTGCCAGCACCAATGCCAAACAGTCCCTGGCGGCTGTTCCCTCCTTCCTTTGATGCACACGGTGGCTTGGGAGCCCACATAAGGCGATGCTGACTCAGTCAGTACGGTCCGCCGTGAGGAATCCCTGGCAGGGTTGAAGGGGCCCATGTCATGGAGAGTAGCCCAACCTCACCCCTCCCACCTGGAACATCCAGCCCACAGAGTGTATCTGGGGCAAGGGGCTTGTCCGTGATAAGGGACAGGATGGGAAAAATACCATGGAGGCAGATCGCCGCACACCAAATCTGCCTCCCTTTGGTCCCTTCCACTCGTGGAGAAGGAGGGGATGGTTAAGCCTGATGGCAGCTGAACCAAAAGCCCTAACGGTTTCAGTCACCTGCCGTGCTTCCCAATGCTCTGCTGCTGGTGTGGCCAGTGGGAGAGGGAGGTTTTCCTTTCACTCCTCCAGAACCGTCCGTTAGGGTACAAAAGGGGCGGTGCTGACCTTCCTCTCTTGATCAATGGCAAAATGAATTTTGACCTCGATAGGAGCAAGACTGTGCCCTGACTCTAGCCTTTTCCAAGGTGCCTAAGGGAGTTAGGTGTCCAACTCCTATTGACCTTTAACATGGTTTGGGTGCCTTATTCCCTTAGGTTCTTTGGAAAGCTGCAGCACAAGTCATGTGTCAATGCCCTACTTGGATAATCGTTTCAGTAATTCCATGTCCATGTAAAAATAGACAAATGGCATGTTCTTTGTGTTTTTAAACTCCATTTAGAAATGATATTCTCATCTGCCAAAGCATCCCCGCCCGTTGGTGAGTGTCTCTAGAAATATGCTTTGTCGGAGTTCCAGTCTTCATTTTCCCCAAACAGCCACTGCATATACTCCATATTCAAAGCCACGCGATCCTTCCCTAACGCAGGGGCACTCCTTCATTCCTGGCTAGTGTATTTTCATTATGACTGACATTTTTTTCACTGGGAACCTGTTGCAGCAGGGAGTTTTCACCTTTTCACAGTTTTTTTCAGTGACATGCCAGTGTGCTCACTCTCTTTGTAGGATCATGGGCTACCTCTAGCACATGGCCAGGTACAATACAACAGACATCCTGGGCTCGAGCCCCGTGGCACTGGGGAGAAGCTGAAGACCGCAGAGATCACTGAGGTTATGTTGTTGTCCATCCCTTTGTCAGTGCAGGCTTGTTCCCAGCATTGTATCTGTTCAGGGCCAGTTTGATCTCAGTGGATGGGTGTGAAATAAAGTCTTGCATTGGAATTCTGTCTTTTCACATTCCCCTTCCCTGCCTTTTTTTTTTTTAAAATTCTCTTATCTCAGCCCCTCACCCAAACTGCTGAGCAATGGAGCCCGCAGCATATGCCCGCCCCTGCTGACAACACCCAAGAGCATTCACATGGCAGGTCAACATCTTGAAACTTGCTCACGCAACAATAGTCAACAGAGGCATCAGAAATAGAAACATGGTCTTTATGATTCCTCAACACAAGCCCTTGATGTATTGAGGCACTTCGCCATCAAATCCAAACATGTGCATATATGTGTGTGTGTCTATGTGTAAATAATATATGTGTCTATATATAATAATACATGTATAAGGCATATATTACACAAATCTACATTATATAGAAAATTATACACATGCACATATATATAAATATATACATACGTGTATATAATACATATGTATATACTATAGACATATATAACTTATAAATAATATACAACAGAAATATATAATATATTTTTTAAAAAAAATATTTAAAGTTATCTGAGTTTTTGTTCTCATATAATGTCTGTTTATTAAACCAAGGTGTTAGAATATTTCTTTGTCTTATTCCTGTTTTATATTGATAGTAAGAAACAGGGAACAATTGCTTCAATGATTTGAATCTGAAGATGTTCCCTACTAAAAATCCAGTTTGATATTGTGGGAGTGTAGGAGCTGGGTACCAGAGTTTCAGCCAATGATATGCTTAGGATAATGTGCATAGAACATAAGTTTCTTTGGGTAAATTACAGCCACGTATATATATTTATACACATACAGAGAGAGAGAGAGAGTCTAGGATTAATATCATGTGTAATAACCAAGGATATCAGTGGTTTTGTTACAATAATTATAATAATTTTGTTTGGGAGCAAACCTCTGCCTGTTTTCTTTTTGTTTTGTTTTTTTTTGGACTCTCCCAGATTGCCTGTGCTGTGTTTGCTGCCCTCCTGCACTTCTTTTTCCTGGCGGCATTCACCTGGATGTTCCTGGAGGGGGTGCAGCTATACATCATGCTGGTGGAGGTGTTTGAGAGTGAACACTCGCGAAGGAAGTACTTCTATCTGGTTGGCTACGGAATGCCCGCGCTCATCGTGGCTGTCTCAGCGGCCGTCGACTACAGGAGCTATGGCACAGATAAAGTGTGAGTTGAACTCTTCCACCCTTGGACCTGTGGAAGAGAAGCAATGGGAGTTTGTGGAACTTTTCTGGGGAAGGACCCGCCCAGTTCCTGTGGCTCTGATGAGAACCAGGCTGGGAAACCTTCCTAGTGTTTGTCCCTCTGTTGTATTCATAGAGAGCAGTCCCATCTCCCCTCAGCCTTCATTTGGTTAGGCTAAACAAGCCAAGCTCCTTAAGTCTCCTGTCATGAGGCAGGTTCTCCGTTCTTCTGCTCATCCTAGTAACCCTTCTCCCACACCTATCTCTGGACCCTGCACAATCATTGAAGCCCTCTGTTCACCTATATGCTGGGCATAAGTCTGCAGGTGCTATGCAGCCATGACCCATAGCAGGACTTGGCCACATAACTGTTAAAGGGCTCCTTGTCTCATGGACCACTGCCAACCACACCGCGTCACTCAGCGACATACAGGGCAGCTGTCCCCCTTGGCAGAGATTCACAGGGATATTTTCGTTAAGGAGGGTGTGAGGCGGGTTGGAGCTCCGTTGGAGCTGCACTGCTAATGACTCTATAGCCTTGGGCTGCCTCTGGCCACTCTCCAAAGAGAGGGAGGTTCTGCAGCTCAGAGCGGCCAACCACAGAGTGCAGCCTCCAGCCACTGCTTCCAGTGCTTGGGAGAGTGAGATTCAACAGCAGCTCAGCCAGCTCCTCTGCCCCAAGCCTCTCCTGCTCTCTCCTCCCTTGTGTCTGGAGGGTGGGGAGTTTTCACACAGTCAGGAGGAAGAGAGCAGAATGCCACAGAAGCAGCCTCCCCCCGACCCTTTCTGGGGGCACCGGCTCCCCTCCACATTTAGATGAGAAAAAGAACATGGCGCCCAAATCTCAGACCTGTGTTTTAGGGACAAATGACCAGTTTTTCCACCTCTTTGGAAAATTTAAGTTTAAATGAATGTATCATGCTGGATATATTGATGAAGCCTCATTATCATGGGGTAGCTGGTCCCCGTGAGTGGATCAGGACCACTGCCCCTGTGTCACAGCAGGTGGACCCAACTGAGTCAATTAAAGGGAGCAGGGCTATCCCTGGCCTCTAAAGTCCTGTCAGAGGGCAGGAAGGGGAGGAGTGACTGGGACAGACTGTGCGGAGGGAGCGAAACCACAGGGGAGTGGAGGGTCCCTGGAACAGGGGACCTGGTGCTCAGAGAGGAAGCCTGGTGCTGGTGTTCCAGAAAGATAAGGGAGCTGGCTGGGGCTGGGAAGCTGCAAGAAGTAGGGACACCAGAGATCCCTGGGAAGGGGAGCCATGAAATCCTAGGACACAGGGTGAGCTGAGGGACTGTTTTGTTTGTTTTTATTTGGATGGTAAGCCTGTTTAAAGGAGACTGGGCATGGCAGGCTATCCTTGGAAGCTGGGAAGAAACCCTGTCATGTCACACTCTCTTATTATCTTCGTATCTATTAGGCTATCACCTGGAGGTCTCAGCTGTACCCAGGTCCCATTGTGCTAAGTGCTGTACAAACATATAGTAAGAGACAGTCCCTGCCCCAAAGAGCTTACAGTCTACATAGTCAAGACAGACAAATGGTGGGGGAAGGAAGGATTGTTATCCTCATTTTGCAGATTAGGAATGGAAGCAGAGAGAGACAAAGCGACTTGCTCAAGGGCACCAGTCTCCTGAATCTTGGTCCAGTACCTTAGTCACAAGTCTGTCCCTCTTCTCTAAGAGTGTTTCTCATTTAAATGATGAACCGCTGCATGTCTAAAAACTGTGTTCTATACAATTACCAGGGCCGTCAAGCAAAATAGGCAGTGACCAGAGAGTGTATGAGACTCTTTGCAAGTTGGGACAGCTACATCATTTATAATTATGAACATTTTAAAGTGTTTTCATCAGTGCTGAAACTGGTATCAAAGCACTTTTTAGATTATCATGCAACACGGTCTAATGGCAAACAAAAGGAAATTTCAGCCTTTGATTTTCTCTGCAGGCTCCCTTACAATGACTGTAGCAATGCATTTTATTATCATTTCAATTTCTTTTGTGAGGCCTATATTTTCCCATTCTTTTTAGCAACAATACAGGCAGAAAGAGAAGGCAGACAAAACAGCGAGCCAGTGGGGCCCCAGAGCTCTCCAGGGCAGCGGCTCAGGGCACAGCCGCAGTGACAGCTAATTCCGCGTTCGTTCCATTTGCAAAATTTCCACCCAAAATAATAGCAGCATAGATGCTTCTAGTTCTTTGCTGGAGTGACTCTGTAATCTAGCGGAGCTGCTTATGTTCTGTTACAATATCAGGAGATGGACTTAGATGGCAGCTGAACATTTGCTTTGTGTGCCATCAGTGGGTGTGAGTTCAGTTTTGAGAAAATATTCTTCTTTGAACATTCAGAAATCTTTTCAAACATATTTGTTCTAACAGAAGGGCTTGTGGAAGTCTTACCGGCTTTTATAGAAGGTTTACATTTTGGGAAACTTTGAGTGGCGCGCACAGTATCAGATAGGGGAGAGTACATTTTCAAGAATTTGTATGTAGATGCCAAGCTCCCTATCAACCTAATCAAAGGAGTTTCACCATAGACCTGCCTTCAGGTCTGAAGAATAGAAGAGACAATAAGTGTCACAAAATGTTTAGAGCACATTGGGGGGGCAGTTCCCAAAGGGTCGTCACTTGGAGGGAATCGAAAGGAAACGTCAGCAGAACATTGCAAGACCCTCTTCAGTGAGAATTATTTGCCCACCAAAATTTAACTTTCTACCCACTTAGATTATCACAAGGACTTTGTTAATAATGGAAATCATTAATAATAATGTTCCAGAAAGTCATAATTCCTGTCCTCTGGTGCTCTGAGAATGACTGACCCATTTTCCTCCAACTTTAAACAAAATAAAAAGTCACCTCTGTATAGAGACCGCAGTTGGAAAATTTCAGAGCTGTGAGCTGCAAAAACCGTGGATTAGAATAGAAACGGTCAGGGTAGAATTTTAAAGCAACATATTCCATGTACGACCTGGGTACAGGCCAGTTATAGCTGTTATTGTTACTACACCACACTTCAGTAACAAACATAAACAGTGAGGGGCTAGGAAACTTGTAACAACTAGGGGCAGATTTTAATCTGTTACCTTGTTAGAAATGTGAAATACTTGTATTGGCTTCAGCAGATTTACTTCAGGTTTACACTGGTGTATACACCTGAGAATTTAGCTTGTAAAATCCAGTAAAACTATCACTCCAAACTCATGCCACCCATCCAAGATCACAGCTAGATTGTCTTCCATCTCTGCTTGAATCCTGAAAGGTGGAAAAATTGGCTGTTGATTTCCACCTTCAGTTTTAGTACATGCTTATTACCTTGATGATTCTTGAAATATCTTAAAAATGTAACATTTTAGTACTGTATGTGGAAAATTTGAGAGCTTTCTCAAGTGTATTAGTTGTTATTTTGATTTCTCCCCCATACATGCACTAATAGTGTCTGGCTTTACAGCTGAGATGATATGAAAAATAGAAACAGTCACACTAAGGAAAACACCCTTTTATGAACACTGGTTGAAAATTTTCTGTCCAAATTGCTTTTCCTTAGAAAATTAGGTTTTTGACAAAATGAATGTTTTCACAAAAACAGATTGCTCAGAAAAAATTCAGTTTTTCATGAACAAACTGGATGCCCCAAACCTGAAATATTTTGATTTGGATCTGCTGCTGCAGTGCCTCATGGGAGTTGTGGTTCGGTTGACTTCTTTCCCCTCCCCCCATTCTCCTTAATGGACTAGGTTCGTCATCCTGACAACATCTCCCCCTCATCATGAGATGATATCATAGCGGGTTGTAGGAGATACCGTCTGAGAAAGGAGTTCGGACTATAGTGAAGAATGGGAGCATGAGTCACCCAAACGACAACTCCCATAATACACCATGGTGGCATTTCAATATTGAAATATTTCAGTTTGGGACCAAAATATTTTGATGTTCAAATTTTCACTGAAAAATAGAAATTTGTCTACAGGAAAAACATTTTCCAACCACCTCTACCTACAGTAATTTCTCTGTATCATCTGAGGAACATTCAGAAATTTTATTGACCCTCAGCTGGGATGAACTACATAAATTTTCCACCTGTGAGTAATACAGCCATTGTATATTCAAGCCAGAAAAACCTCCTTTCCTTGCTATACCATAATTTTTTCTCGTTATTTAATACACACACACATAAAATATTATGCAGACACTTATAAAGCATAAAGTATTTGTTTATAATCTGTAATTTCAGTGTGGTCAATTTTATCACGTTCTAACAGTGGAAAATAAAAACATACTAGATGTTTTGTATAACTAACATGCTCCATCTGGTTGATGGATGATGATGTATTTTGCTGTATAATGTTATTAGAAGGGTAGAACTGATTAGAATTTGTGGTAAACTATATGCCAGGCATACATAATTTAATTGTGAGAAGTTGCTTGGTTATTTGTGAGACAATCTGCAGAATATATTTCTTGTATCCCCCTATTTTGTATATGTTTTAAACAGAGTTTATAGAGTTTCTAACATTATTCATAAAATATCTTTTTCTGTCTAGCATTTGGTCACAATAATTATATGTCTCCGAATGATCAATTTAGATGCCTAATGTAGAATTTGGGGGTTTCTTAGTTTGTTAATCTGTTGCTAGTATAACACGCCCAGATTATACTGTCAGAAAATGGTCATTTGCTCCTGTGTTATTCCCTTATTCATCATGTGTTGTTTATGGCTTTCCATAGCATCCCATGCTCTGGTATTCATATTGACATCCTGTAGTAGCTGTTCAATAGTGATACTATTTTAAGCTTAATTACATCAGGGGCTGGCATTGACTTTTTAGGAGTAGTTCACACCAGCCAGATTATGAGACGCGGGGCTAATTACTTTGGTTTATGATCTGCAACTAGGCAGCTGCATGTTGATTACCTTAAAAGATTTCCCCATTTGGAGCTGAACGGGCTATCCATGACAGCTAGCTGAGCAGGATTTAGCCTTTTTTTACCCATCGTCCCTAATACATGATATTTAACTGTGCACCTAGATTAACAAAAAAATGTGTGCATCTCTCCCCTGGTTCTGTGTTGTCTCGTATGTAAAGGTGAAATAGATAGAACCCAATTGCAGACAGTGGGTGTGTCTACACTGCAGCAGACAGTGAGCTTCCCAGCATGGGTAGCCAGACTCACCCTACCAGGATTTGAGCTAGTGTGCTAAAAAAAAGCAGTGTGAAAGTTGTGGCTCCGGTGGGGACTCAGGCTAGTCACCCAAGCTCAAGGTGATAGCGTTCCAACGTCCACATGGTTATTTTTAGTGCTCGAGCTAACAGGCTTGTTAGGTCATGAACAGTTCGTGCAGTCTAGGTCTCCTTCTTAGCAGTGTGAGAAAACTGAAGCTCTTACAGATAATTGAAAGCAAATGTCATGAACAACAAACAAATCACCACCTGGGACTGGTCTCTAGTTTAGCTGCAAAATAAGATCGAGTTTGACGATGCTGTATCATTTGTTTTGGCCTCTCTGATGGCCAAATCCTTCCTTCTAGTCCCCAGACCAAGTGTCAAGCTGTGTGCTGGGCGGATCTGCAAAAGGAAGGGGGAATGTTTAAACTGTTTTTTAAAAAACTTTGACAATAATTTTTCCCTATAACGTAGTGTGAGCAAAATACCTGAGGGTATGCAGTGTGGCAGAAAGGTTTGATTGGCTCCCATTTTAGATGATGGCCCCCATCCAGCGAAATATTAATGTGTGTGCTTAACTTTGAGCATGTGAGTTGTCTTGTTGAATTCAATGGAATTACTTACATGCTTAAAGTTAGGAAGATTCTTGAATGTTTTGTTGAATCAGGGCCTTAACTGGCTCTCTTTTGGGACGACCTGCATAACTCACTTAAGTAATGTGACTAGCCAAACCTGATATCAACAAACTGTCCTATCATCATAACCCCTCATGTATTCTATACTGATGCCCATTAAAGAGCTCACGGAAGAGGAATGAGGCATTGGCCATCTTAGTATTTTTTATTCAACATACTTGTAGGTAAACTCATCCTGTGGCGAGCCAAGTCCTTTCTGCATCATGCCAGGGCTCTGTTTGCCTTTGGTTTTGGTTTGGTTTTGGGATGCGATAAAGCTGGGTATCAGTTGACAATGATGATTTAACTGGTATTTGGTCCTGCTTCGAGCAGGGGGTTGGACTAGATGACCTTCTGGGGTCCCTTCCAACCCTGATATTCTATGATTCTATGATAAATCTATCATGATGTCACAGCCGCTAACTTCAGTGTCCAGCTTCCTATATTTTATGCATCATCATATTGTTGAAAAATAACTGCTAACTAAAGGGTATGCCTTTGATAGGGCGGTATGTTTGTTTTATCTTCAGTTTTTACACTGCCCGCTCCTTGCTTGTTCAGGCCCATGGGAGCAATGGACACTGAACACTGAAATGTAGTAAAAAGAGAAAGCATTTTCCACCCTTCAAAGGCATGTATTATACATACATATCCAATTACTGTTACCACACACACAGATGGAGGCTCTATAGCTCTATGAAGCAAACTCCCAAACTCCCATGACGAGTAGGCTCACTTAGATCTCTTCAAATGTTATGGTCCAATGGCAGCTAATGATTGTTTATTGGTTCCATTTAATGCACACTAGGGATACTTTAGTGTTTGATTTCTCTTCATGCAAAAAACAGAGCAAACCGTTTGTAGCCTTTATTACTTGCAAAAAAGTGTTGGTTGAAGATAGCTAACTTGTCACTCTGCGAGGGAGGAAATTAAAAAGTGAAGAAAAGCAATGCCACACACCACCTTAATAGCACAGCACTGAACGTGTCTGTTCATCTCTTTGGAGAAGAAGGGAATGGTTTTATTGTTTGTAAAATGTATGGTGCATGCAGCATCCGTGGAATGTCAGATCATATGATATGCATGTGCTAAAAGCAGAAGCATCTCGTTTGTTTAATGGCTGTTGGAATGTAAACTTGCAATATTACAAGTCAGCGTTCAGCTTGCAGCTGTGTGCTATGGTCAGAAGTAGTTCCGCAGCCTGAGATTAGCAACTTTTGGAGCTGAGTTGCCTGATTGCTTCCTTCTTTCAAGGAGTTCATTTATTCAGCTCATTGTGTTTGTGCTTTTGTTTTTAAGGAAAGAAAAGCTCAGTGTGGTACTTGTCTGATTAGCGATTTACATCTCTGTGAATGAATTGGCAGGATGCCCAAGTTTTGATGTTTTGTTCTTAATTTGCATTTTTAATGAGGTCTGACTAAATGGGTTCATAGTTACATCATTATAAATTGACCACAAAAAGACTGACTTTTTACCCCCTTATGGATTAGACATAGTACTGCAGAGTTCCATCTGTCATTCAAAAGAGCGGTACTTGGTTTCTTAGAAAGAGACCTTTCCATTAGAACAACTGCAAAATTGCAATGCAACCTTTAAGGTTTGCATGCAAAAAGAACCTTTGCTAATCTTGACAGTCCGTGCTCCAGTCTTGTCTGTGAGGAGTGTAAGCATGTCAGGGTGGGCGCTATCTCCTACTCTGTGTTTGTATATGTCTAGCACAATGGGGCCATGGTTTGGCTAGGTGTTATCAAAATGCAAATAATAAAAAATAATACACTTGGATCTTGGCCATTCCACAGCCACAGAATTTGCCACAGAATCCACCCCATGACCAAGATTTGTGCTCTGGAATCTATGGGCCAGATTTTCTAAAGAGCTCAAAACTGCACACTTCCCATTGAGTGTCTGAGCCACTAATGACTTGGCTGCTCACAAAAGAAGTCACTCACTTTGTTCTTCCGTTGAGTTCAGTTACCCTTTTCCTCCTTTTGCAGTGTTGTGTTTTTCCCTGTAATGTAAGACAGAGTGGGAAAGGTAAACAGGTGTAGCCGTCTAGCAGAGAAGGAGAAATGCATGGTGCATCAACATGCTTTTCTGGATTCTGCAGAATTCAGTTGAAGGCCCTGTTTTCATTTCGTGATGGTAGTGCTGATAACTAGAGCTCAGCGCATACAGCAAAACACCACTCTCAAACATTCCTTCGGGTTCTAATCAGCTGTGGGAATCAGCCATCTTCATGCCCCTCACTGTTCACGATCCATTATTAGTCACAGTCCATTTAAGTCAATGGAGCTGTGCTAATTTACACCAGTGGAGAATCAGGCTCCGGGACTGCATCACAGTTTTACAAGTGAGGCAGATAAGCAGGCAAGATGCATGATTTGCGGGGCTGCCAGTGGATGGGAAGTGCACAATGCTGGCCTTGAGGAACAGTGTATGGGTCAGAGACCTATGATGAGAGAGTCTGTGGCCAAAAACAGCACCAGCAGCTGTGGCCATATGGCTATTAAGCTAAAAAAGGGAGTTTTGCCACCCTGCTCGCCAAGAGCTAGTAAAACCCTAAGTACTCAAGGAGGAACAATTTGCTTTGCAGTTGTAAATGTACTATGCTCCCTCAACCTGCTTAGCAGGATTTGCAGACAGTGAGATGTGGTCATTTTGCCTGCTGGCAGATGGTTTCCCTGTTAAATGTATGATACAGTTTGAAATACTTGGAGAATTTTTATTTTAAAATCACAAAAAATGCCCTATCCTTAACTGACAGTATTGTTATAAGGTACAGTGATGGGTTTGGCAGATCCCGTGTTCCTGAGTGAATTTAGAGTCTCGGTGTTATTCTACGCTTCCCCAAATAATTACCTGTCAACCAAAAAATTATCAAGTAAAATGACCAAAAGGCCAGATCTTTGGCTGGCTTAACTCCTTCGCCTTCAGTGGGGCCATACATTGTAGCCTGACTGGATGGAACAGTTCAAGATCCAAAACCTCATCAAGGTCTTCATCAGCACCCAGGACTTTTTGTATAGGTTTGCTATTGCTCCCTCTCCCACTGCCCCACCCCAGGGAAACATGCTTTGAAAGGAAGGATGCTCCTGAGGTTAAGATACCAGACAATGATTCATGAGTTTAGTTCCTGCCTCTGCCAACACACCTGCTCTGAGACCTTGTGCAAATCATTTTGTGTCTTTTTGCCTCAGTTCTCCATCTGTAAAATATGGGTAATAATACTTCCTTTGTCTGTCTAGTCAATTTCTACTGTAAGGTCTTCAGAGCTGGGTCTGACTGTGTGTTTATACAGCACCTAGCACGGTGGGGCCTGATCTCAGCGAGAGCCTCTGGAAGCTGCTGCAATACAAGTAATAAGACATTTTAAAACAGAAAGAGTTGGAAATCACTCATTGTGCTTAGCTACTGCCAGACACATCTAAAGCAGTTTTAGCGTCCACCAAGGCGGCAGAAATCCAGAACTCCTGTCTTGACATTAAGAAACCCTTTTCAGCATGTCTCTCACGTTAGGATGTTGATGCACGGCTTCAGTTCCAATTCAGGAGTTAGATCCTAAGTAGCAGATATTTTTTAATCTCTCCACACTCCGGTTTCTGTTTTGGCTCCGTGCAAATATCATTATATTGGTGTATAACCAGTTTAGATTTTTATAGCCATTCAGATCCTAAGGCTACGTCTGCACGACACACTGCTGGTGGCAGTATGTAGGGTATGTGTAGCTACATGCCGCAGTGACAAGTGGCCTGCGTCCATGTTGCGTCGTGTAGCTACACCTGCCAATGAAAGGCTGTGGCGGGGGGAAGCCGTGGAAAGAGGCTTCAGCATCTGACTGCTGCCGGAGCCTTTCCCTGCTTCCAGAGTCTTTCCCTGCAGCAGGGAGCTGGTGGAGTCTTTCCCTACTGCCAGACTCTTTCCCTGTGCCAGAGTCTTGTCCAGCAGATGGGAAAGGCTCCACAGAGCAAAGGCAGCAGGACACTCCACTGCCAAGAATAGTGGTGTGGAAAGGGAGGCACTGCTTGGGTGAGTAGAGAGCCATATAAAGTATGTACTCTGGGACATACCCTCCCTCTTCAGGAGTGTCTTTACTCACCTAAGCTGTGCCTCACAGTCTGCGCTGCTATTTGTACCCCGCATGCTGCTGAAAGAAGCCAGCAGCATAGAATGGCCCTAGGTTGGTAAAGTTGGGAACAAAAGCCTTGTTTCTACAATTTTGCAGTTTGATGGTTTAATTTTTGATTTTGCGAATCCTGAAATTCTTCAGTGTACAAGAGACGGGTTGTTTTCACCGTAGCATTTCAATTCCAGGCTTTGACCCCTTCTCTGGATCTGCTAGCACAGACCCCTGTGCTCATCGGCTTAATCTGCAGAAGGGAGGTTTAGGCTAGATAAAAGAAAATACTTTCTAACTATAGAAACTAACAAAGTATAGGAAGAGGTTGCCAAGCGAAGTTGTGGAACAGGATTTTAAGAGCAGGTTAGACAAACACCTGAGAGATATGGTCTAGGTTTACTTTGCCCTGCCTCAGTGCAAGATGATGGACAAAATGACTTCCTGAGGTTCCTTGCAGCCCTACGTTTCTTGGATTCCTTGTGGAGTTCAGCTGAGTTGACTAGGACCCAACCCAGACCCAAGGATCAGAACTGCTGTCTTTTACTATATACTCTCAGGATAAACTGATATGCACAATTCTAGTCACTTTATTTAATTAGGAAATCCACGTAATTTCAAGGGTAAAAGTATTTTTTTACAATTTAGTAGTTTTTCCCTTATAAACACATCTTTAATGAGTAACATGACAAACACGACAAGACATTATTTTAAACATCATATGTAGCTTCCTCAGAATTTATATTCATCTGTCTTGTGACTAGTCACTTCCATTTTATCTTCCTGTCATCCTGAATGAACTAGGAATGGAAATATAATTTCCCAGGGGCCTTAAAAATTGGGGAAGTATTAAGTGCAGCTGAAATTAAGTGATTAATAATTTAGTTTTAGGTCATGAATCAGCTTTATGTGATACTGAAGATCATTTGCAACCTTAGAAACACTGGGGGCAACAAGGTACTCGGGAGGTTCAGGGCGGTAAAACCTCTAAAGTGAGGCTGCTGAATCTAATTAATCTAATCTTCAGTTCTCCAGTACCAAAATTTATTTCCTTTTTGCACCAAATTTGCTCAGATCTTTTTGACAGAAAAATGTCAGCTCGCTTGACAGTTGACTGGCAGGTTGTGTTGCATTATAATTGGAGAGAAGAGCAGAGATTTAATGGCTGCTCATAGTTCCTCCTGACCCCCCCACTCTTTTTTTAATATAAGGTTTTCTATGACAGATGCAAAAGGCCTTAGCAACTAGGCCCTGTGCCTTTTTCCCCCCTGCTTCCTCCAGAAGTAATTATCTTCCTCCATCAATAGCACTGTCAGAAATTGGGCACATAATTCAGCATTTAAATGAACAAGCAATGTAATATTTCCTGTCTCCCAGTGGAATGTTTTGCAGCTCACATTCTTCTCTGTCACTCGCTCAATCTTGATGTATGTCCTGCGCTCAGTCCTTGAATGCCTTCTATCCCTTGTGTTTCATTACAGATGTTGGCTCAGACTTGACACCTACTTCATTTGGAGCTTTATAGGACCAGCGACCTTGATAATTATGGTAAGAACTCCTAATTAACTACTCCATCTCCCAGGTCAAGAAATAAAACTTTCACTCTGTATCTTGAATTTACATAGATTAATTTGGGAAAAGCATGTTCTTATCTGACCCCACCTAACACAAGCAATTAGACACTCATTATAAGAGAGTGCATTCTGAAATACTTGATCAAAACCTGTTGGGGAAAGGAAAGTATGTTTCAGTACGAGTTTGTGCTGTGGACACTTGCTCAGAATAGTCTCTTGCAAAGCTTGTTTGATGTTATCAGACGTTTAGAAGCGCTGGTCTCTATTTTGACACCACTGTATGCTCATCCCTTTGAATTCCAGGATGAAGCAGTACATCGTTTATGCACAAAGGGAAATCTGAAATAGGAGCAAAGTCAAAAATGGAAAAGATTTTTTTCTCTCGCTTTAGAAGTTAAAACAAAATAAGTGTAATTTCACAGTTAACACGCTTTGTCACCATATCAGATAACATAGCAACAAGGTAAAGAACCAAACTTTAGAGACAGCTGGAGTTTGCCCATACTGAAATCACTACAATATGGCTTATATAAATCATGCTTTGTTTTAAATATGAAATAGTTCAGCCAACACAGCAAGGAATGAGCATACTCATTTCAATGCAGATGTTGTAGTTGGTTTTTATTTCAATCCAGAGTGTTTCATTAGCCGTCCAAGTTGAGGCCTTTGCCACTTGCTAAATCTGTAGTGACTATCATATGTCACACACAAAAACAGCCCAGTTGTGTGCAAATCAGGGGATCGTGCCGTTTGAAGGATGTAGTGGCTTGCGTATTTTATATGTTTCTGTACAGAACCATTAATCTATATTTTTATTAAATACATTTATAAAAGGCCTCTCCCTCTGTGATTGCCACCTCTTGTCTGGGTCTTTGGTAACTCATTTCCAATCACTGGGAGCCTCTCTAGCATAGAGCTAGTGAATCACAGCCTATCTTTTACAGCATAGACCAAGCTCCTTTTCTCGGTCATTATATTGCAGTGTGTCTTTCTAACAGTCACTTGCCTACCATCTCCCAAGTTACTCTGTATTTGAAAATTTATACTCACCCCTACCCTGGATGAAGGCAGGCCTTGTGGCCCTTTCCATGGGAGCAGGTGAACAACAAACCTGGAATGGTTTGTCATCAGTATGCACCACAAAGCCACAGAAGAGCAGTTACAGCAAAGATTTTTAATTTTCTGTAACATCACTTGAAACTCTGCTGTTGGTGTAAGGGCTGGCTTCATCCAGCGTCTATTGTATTGCTGTTCTCTCATTCGGCAAGCTGCCTTGCCTTTATAGAATACTAGGCAATCATCTATGATTTAGTCTCTGTAAAACTGTAGTGAGAACTAATTTCCCAGAGCAACTCATCTGTTACAAAGAAAAGACTCACTTCCTCCCACCCCCCACTTCTGCCATGTAACACAACCTTTTCCTTTCTTTCTTTCTTTCTTTTTTTTTTTTTCATTCCAGCTTAATGTAATCTTCCTGGGGATTGCTCTCTATAAAATGTTCCATCATACTGCCATCCTGAAACCTGAATCCGGCTGTCTCGACAATATCAAGTAAGTGGCTTTTCCCCCCAGTTCTCTCTCTGTTTACAGCTCCCTTACTCTTTGAACAAACTATACTGTAACAAACCCTCTTGACAGAAATGGCAAGAAGGGGTGAGGCATTGTCTTTATCTCATGTCATCCTGTTTTTGCCTGCAGAAGTGGTTTATAATGAGCAAGAACGGGTGGAGGAGGATGAAGGCCTGTCTGTAAAGGGCCCTGGCATTAGTGTGTGTTTAAGATGAGTGGTGGCCGTTTTCATTCAGTTTTGCATAGCACAGTTATGTGTGCCCGCACTGAAAAGAACAACGGCCAGGTTCTTTAAAGTAAGATGGAACTGCAGCCAATGTCAGGTGGAATTACAATTTGGCAATTATTATTTCAGCACTGTGCAGAAAAGGAGAGGAAGTGTGGATTGCTGTTACTTCTCTCTGCGTGGAGTGCCGCAGCCTACTTCTGATTTGTTTCTCTGCAGTAGATTTATTGGCTCAAATTCTGCCCTCAGTCCAAACGTAAAGTAGCCCATATGGCTTTAGTGGAGCGCCCCTGGAGTCCCTAAGATCAAAATTGTGTGCTCTCTGCACAGCACGTATATTGTCCTTTACTTTGGTGAGCATCCAAGGCACGGCATCATATTGTCTAGCTATTGATTGAATAGAATATTAATGCCCGGCAGTGCCTGCCTGTGACAATGCCTATGGCTTTAATTGCATGCTTTACAAATGCAAGTGAGATTTCAGGTGGCAGTGTGTGGTAGGATGCGGAGTCAACTAATTAATAAGACCATCTAATGAACTTTGTGGGGAGGAAATGGTCGGCATCAGCACTTCATTGTGTAGAGAGCAAGGCAGAAACAATATCTGACTCCACTAAAGGGCTCTCTCATCCCCTCTTTGACAGGTGGGAGGAGGGAGAGGACGGGAAGGGAACTCATTATATAATGACTGAATAGCACGTTTCTCCAAGAGGTTATTGTTGTTGCGGCTGTATCTGCTCTCACAGATGGTGCTTTCCTTTAAACTAGGCCAGGCCTCGCCGGAAAATTCTCAAGCTGGACAGGGGTTTGAAGTGCAACAGCAGTACCCCCAGCCCAGCTTTCCGATTCCAAAGACCAGTTGTTTGTAGCAGGGGCGGGCATGGTGAAGGGCAGCGCTGAGAGCTGCTGGAAATTGCAGAAGGGGAGCGAAAGCCTTGCAGAGTGCCCCTCATCCTTCCCCACAAAGCTCCAGTGACCCCTGAGTGTAACCCCTGAGATGTGGGTGTTCCCGGTAATTCTGCAGAGGTGGTGCAACAGAGCAGCGACTCTAAGCATTAACATGCAATCCGCAGAGGAGGGGAACGGAGT
The DNA here is from genome assembly GCF_965140235.1 of Caretta caretta. Taxonomy (NCBI): domain Eukaryota; kingdom Metazoa; phylum Chordata; order Testudines; family Cheloniidae; genus Caretta; species Caretta caretta. The sequence continues at coordinate 16,357,132 of NC_134209.1, forward strand.
GGTGCTTCACCATAGACCAAGCAGCATGGCCATGAGGCATCTCTGCTAGGGAGGGGGGAGCCTCGGTTGACATGTGAAGAGGAGGGCATTCTGCTTGGATGCTCTGAGCCCCATGGGGTTGAGTCTAAGGGCTTGTCTGAGCTACATATGCTTTACCAGCATAGCTATACTGGTGTAAGGAGATCAGCTTTCTAGGAAAAGGATTTTGTTTCTGGTGTAACTGTGCCTACACTAGGGCTTTTGCTGGCATAGCTATGGCGGCTACTGGGTGCGATTTTTTTCACACTGCTAGCCGACATAGCTATGTCAGCAAAACTTTGTAGCATAGACTACACCTAAGATTCCCTGTGTTTTGTCTGGCTCTGTGCAGTTAATAAGCCCACGTGCCCTGCCCCTTTTGCCCCTCCACTAACTCCCTTCCCCAAGGGAGTAATAGGTTGGGTCTTGTATCCCTTCAGCCTCACACTGTATTTTTTATTGTAGTTTTTCCCTTTCAGTTTTTTCCCATGATGCCCCATCTCTCTTGTAGATCACCTATCCATACTGAACTTTCATTTCAGGGTCAGCAGTACATGTCTCTCTGCTGGGTTTATTTCATTTTCTCTTAATACAGCTGGCGCTTCCTTAGATGTCCTGGGCAATTAGAAAGATCTCTTTGAGCAAAGCCTGTTTCTTTCCATATTCTCAGCCTCCACTTTGCAACGCAGATGGAAAATCTCTGGGATAAGAGAAGAGTTTATTTGGAAAGGGAGATTCCTTTGACAAACTGTGGCAGCCTAAACAATTACTTGTCCATAGAAGAGGCTGTGGGTGCAGGGAAATGGCTGAGCTCTCTAAGATCCCCCTTTCAGCCCCTGCTCATGAGCTCCTAAATGCAGGACATTTCCCAATGACTGGTGGAAGTTGGAAGCAGACTGTGGAGCTGCCAGATCCACCAGTTTTGGCTCCTGTTTGCTTACAGAAGCAGAAGGTACATGGTGCCCCGGGAAAGTGAGGTGTTCTGGCATGGGGAACTTGGATGTACAGGTGATATCGCGACAAAGAAGCTTGCAAAGTTTGATTTTACGGGTGGTATCTTTTACATCCATTTCCAGTCCCTTACTGCTGTCCATTCAGTTCTGGGACACTTCACTGCCACAAGTGTTGCCAAAGCCACTGTAAGAAAAAGCCACTCCGTTCAGGTATGTGACAGGTTACAACCCTCCTCCCTCCCCCGCCTGCCTGGGAACATGATTATGTTCTGTGTTTCAGCTGTGATCCCCTTTGACCATGTGTCATTACTGTCCATTCCTGATCTGGTGGCAGGCTGCTAGGTACCACAATGCCCCCTCTTCCATCAGCACTATTTCAGACTCTTGGCTATATTAGGTACTAGGAACAATCAGTCCACTTTAAAAGTGTAGATGATCCAAAGCTTAAGTCAGTGGCAGTCTTCCCATTCATTTCAGTGAGCTAAGGATCAGATCTTAAATCAACAATACATTTAATAACACTCGGGACTAGCAATTTTACTACTCATATTATATCAGCTGTGTAGACTTGCTGTCTGAGAAGAATCTTTTCAAGGTCACCTGTCCAGAAAGCTCAGAACTTTTCTAAATTAAAATAATAATAATAATTAACAATAAACTAATATAATAATTAAGGCAAAGATAACAATAATCTACTGAGTTATCTTTACTTGTGCTAATCTCTAGTACCTTTGTTAAAATGCCAGGCATTTATGTTACAGGTTATGTCAATTACAGTGTCATTGTAAAATATTTTATAGGTTCTTTGGCAGATGAATGTCTGTTCCTGATTTGACTAAATTAAAATGCTTTGAAAACACAAGCAATAAAAATGTTTTAAAACACCTTACTGATATCTTTCCAAACCTGTTGCTTCATTACCAGTAACATTCTTCATTTTAAAATATGTGAAAGACAGAAACTCAATCTATTTAACTTGCCTGAGAAAAGATTAAGAGGTTACTTGATCACATTCTATAAGTACCTACCTGGAATTAGAAATTAGATTCAGGCTAGAAATAAATATAGATTTATAGCACTGGAGGTAATTAACTATTGGAATATCTTATCTAGAGAGGTGGTAGATTTTCCATCACTTGAAGTCTTTAAATCAAGTTTCCTTGTTTCTTTCTGAAAGATATGCTCTAGCTCGACTACAAGATATGTGCTTCATTCCGCAATCACTAAGTGAAATGCTATGGCCTAAATTGTATAAGAATTATATAACAATATAATTAGAATCGTCCTTTTTTGTCTTAAATCTATGAAAACAAAAACTTGTAGGTGCCAAAAAATTTGGCTGACCTCTGTGAGCCTTTAGTGTGGTTCCAAAATGTTAGATCGCTGATGAGTATTGTTTTTATTTTGTTTATTTTTTGTAAACAAATAAGGCCTTTTGTATGAAGAGCTTGGCTGTGATATTTGTATGACAGCTTTACAGCATTAGGGGAACTGAATGGAAGTTTGTTCTCCCACTTCATTTCCTGTTGCTGTTCTGCATTAAGCTATGACAAAGTTCTCGCAACATAAATCCTCAGCCAACTTGACAACTACAAAATATTCAAATCCCTGTGGCGATGTAAAAATAAAAGCTGTAAAATATTTGAATAGGCAATTAATAAGCACCTTGGCAATCTGGTGCTTGCTTATGTCGCTTTAAGGTTGGAAATACATTATGAGACATAGAAAATGGATAGCCAAATAACTCCACTTAAGCGAATCAACTTGATAAGCCCTGGGATGTCCCCTGGGGTACCATGAATTACTGTGCCAACAGAAGAGCCATTGAAAGGGCAGCGTCTGAGCCAGGTGCTGTATGGCTGAAGGATTTCTGCAGAGTTGCAGAAATAAACATCCTGAGCCTTAAACCATGAGGTACAGTGGCTTTATTATTGGGCTAACATGGCAGAATCTGAAAGTCCAGCCATTTAACTCTCAGCATCCATGAGTTATGCTCAGAGTCAAGGAAACACCTTGACATTTAGATGGATCAGAAGCCGCCTCATTCTCACCCATGTTACCTTTTCCAGCTTGACAAGCAGTTTTCAGAAAGATAAATCTATAATCTGTTAGTTTGTAGCTTTAGGTCAGTGTATAAAGCCTTCCCCTGAGCTCTGTCCACTTGCTTGTCCTTGGTCTGTGTTCTCATTGGAACAGGGGGCACGCTCCTTAAGTGTTGGGAAAGAGTCCAGCACAGAGTGCGTGCTACCAATAATAAATAAGTCCAGCATTCTGTCTTGGCTCTTCAGGCATGTAGTTTAGTATGGAGAGGTAGCAGCCTTGCCATGGTCTAAGACAGTCTTGATCTGCCTTGTAATTCCAAATGAAAAGTTTTCATCTTGTATGGGAAAATTTATGATTTCATGGAGAACCCATAAGCACTTTAGGGCAGGGCCAGTGTCTACATCTGTGGGGGAAATCCTGACTCTGCTGGTGTCCATGGCAGAACTCCCATTGACTTCCATAGACCCAGGGTTCACCCTATGTTTATACCATGCCTAGCACAATAGGACACTGTGCCCTAGCTGAGCATCTGGGCACCATCATGATGTATGTATTAAGTAATTATAACAAACAAGTTTGTAACTGGGGTCTTTTGATAAAGCTGGTTTTAACTCTCTCGTCCCCTCCTCAGTAAGTTTCAAAACAAAAACCCTCTTTATGTTTTCAGATATTTAGGGCTCAGTCTCAGTGAAAACTAGGATTGCTTCAGAAGGTTTTAAATGAATGGAATATTATGAAATGTAATGAAGAAATAAAATGGCTCCATCTTGGAATCGTCTCACATCTCTTTGTCCTTCAGGAGATTCTAGCCAGGAATGGGTTTTAGCCCTCTTCCCTGCAGCAGTCTCACTCTTTAAGTTGTTTAAGTCATGTGCAGTGTTGCCAGTAAGAACTACCATAACACGTGTTCTATAGGTGCTGATCGCTAAATTATTAGGTAGAGCGGTGGGTAGATTCGATAGTCATGGCCATAAACTTGCACCCACAAAATTGCTGCCATTGAAAAGTATGAAGAAGTCTCAACAGGCAGAGGAAAGATAAAGCCAGCTGAGAATGTCTCGACTAGTTCTGTCAGGACGAAATTCACCTCTGTGCCATGGGCCCATTTTGGGGGTTTAAATGGGCTGGAGTGGTGCATAGACCTTGTGCATGAGAATGAAATTAACTTTCAGGGACCAAAGCAAAGGAATGGTGTATTGCTGTTATACACCGCTCCGTCATAGATGAGTGCTGTCCACTATCCTTCCAAACTCACTGGGAGAGTGTATTACATGTAGATGGATGGATCTTCCAAGCTGGGGATTGTGACAGCATGAGGAGTGCCCAGCTGGTGAAAAGCCAATCTGTCTGCCTCTTATGCCATGCCCACGCTCCCATAGCCTCTTGCATGGAGATTAGAGAGAATGGTATAGAACAACATTGCATTCCAGAGATCTCCAGCTGGGAGATGGTCCCTGGCAGGGAGGCATTGCTACATGGAACACTTTAGAACAGCTCTGACTCTGCTCTAAAGTAGATTGAACCAGTGCAGAGCCAGCCATGGAATCAGGGAGCCACAGTTAGTCGCTGTGCAGTTGTCCCATTGTGCTCACTGGATGCTGGGCACAAGAGAGAATGTGGCCCAGATTTTCAGGGACCTGGTACACATGTGTATTTTTTGATACTCACATGAATCCAGAATGCCTTATAGACCAAAGGATCGCATCTCTTTGTGCAGTTAGGCCCTGATCCAGCAAGGTACTTTACCACAGGGGTAGTCTCACTGATTTCAGTGGAACCACGTAGAGTTAGCCACATGTGTCAGTATTTTACTGCACTAGGGCCTTGATGCATTCTCTTCTCCGCTGGCCATTGCAAACACTGTGACCTGCCAAGGCTTGTTCATGTTTTCAGACATTTTCCTATTTGTTTAATATCTGTTCTTTGTGAAAAAGAATGTTATTTCCTATAACCCCCGCCCCCCATCCTCCCCAATGACTGTAACACAATTACATTAGGTCGATAAGAGGCATGCTCCTTAATCAGAAATATTTAAATAATGGTTATTCTGGTCACAGTACTGTTAGAAGAGGAGGGTGCTTATGTTCTCCCCTTTGGATTGCTTTCCTCATCCTACTGCCATTTGAATTACTTTGTTTGCAGTCTAGTGTCATTGGGAATTATGCATGACATCATTTTGGGGCCGTTACAGTAACCAAAACTGATCCTATTATGAAAGTATTGGCTCCAGGGATGGAATGATTATTTGATTAATATAAGGCAGATTCTGTAATTAGTTTGAAAGAATTCCTCAATGATATTGGACACCTGCCATACCTAAAGTTATGCAGGAATCTTAATGTGCTTCCGAATGGCTGGAGGGGAGGGATTGAAGCATGCTTCATCATTCCAGAAAACGAGAGCCCATAAGTCATGCATTCTATTTTTTAAACAGGGTAACATTTTCTTTGAAATCTCAGTGTGTTGTCTCCCCCTCACCCCCACCCCTGCCACTCCCACACTTTTAATTGTCCTGCTTTCTATCTGTGGTTAGATTTGCTAGCATTCCACTTAGCCAAACTGCTGTCACTGACATTTTCCCATGGTGCAGTATGTGGTTGTGAGGTTTTATTTTATCTATTTTGGAAGGGTGAAATATATGCCTTTATAGCCAAGTGCAATTACAAACCCATGAAAAAATGAAGCCGTGTATCAGGAGTTTTCAATTTGTTTTAACTCTCCTTCCCTTTTTCCATGCATTTTGTGCCACTGTCATTTTATAGACATAGTATACAAAACCCGTCTCAAAGTTCGCTTTGAAGTCAGTTGGAGGCCCTTTAAAACACAGTTAGGGTGGGCCTTCACAAAGAATAAGAAGTAGGACTGGAGAGTTGTGTTCAGTGAAAATGTCCATCAAAGGATATCTCGGCACATACAAAAAGCATCCTCCTCGGAATTTATTTTCCATTATGTTAGTTATTGGTACCCAAACTTTCCACTTGTTGGTTAGTTCAGTTTTTTAAAAGAGAGAATTAATTAGGGACCTCAAGATAGTTTTATCCCAGCATTAAATCCTTTTACCTACATTTTATTGTTGTTGCAGCTTGCTTGCTCTGTGTCAACCTTCTAGCATTCCTCTTTCTTTAGCAATACAACAAACACTGAATTAACAAACTCAAGTTCCATTGGATCATTATTTATTCCATTTGTGCTATTTTCTAAGCGAGAAAGAATGGTGTTAGTTACTGAGGCCCCAATTCAGGAAAACATATGCTTAAATCCCATTGAAATCAACACTTAGGTGCTTCCCTGAATCGAGATCCTGAGGACCTGATCCCACACAACTGTGAGCCCTGTTATAATAATTGGGCCAATTTGTGATAATTGTAAAAAAATTAAGGAATCGAAATTGCCGTGTTGAATGTTAGGCCTAATTGGAGGCAAAATAATGAAGGGTAGTCTGTTCCACCCACCATTCCCTTTGTGGGTCCTTCAAGAAAGAGCCTTTTTTGGAGGGAAGGAGAAATGAAATTTTAAAAAAAGGGAACAGAAGATGGATGCTATCGGTAAAGCAAGCTTCACCATTATGGCTGCTACCTACATCATCTCCTGGGATCTCAGGCCTTCATCATCTTAATTGTAAAAAATGTCCTAACCAAACCAAGCCAAAGAAAGGTACCTGAATAATATCACCACCTATCTCAGTCCAGCCAAATCCAAAATACCACCTAATATCAAATCAAATGGAATTTTAACCACAGCTCCATCCCAGCTCAGATAACTTCTTCTCTCTTCCCCAAAAGGACAGTGGTTACTACCTTTGATACCCTCTAAGAGACAATCAAACAGAGGGCTTTTCCTTCTAAAACTCTCTCCAGCTAAAACGAAAAGAAACAAAAAAGTTGTTAAAATGAAAGCCTTATTTAATACTTTACATTTCAAATGTTTTAACTGTTTTTCCTTCTTTTCTGTATCTTTCATACAATTTTTTAAAAAACATTAATGATGTTTGCCATAGTACTAAGCAGGCTGAAGTCTCTATATACCAAACCCCAGGCCTTGTTTAACACTGTTTAATGTTAAGCAGTAACTGAGTTAGGTTAACACCTTTGTCCTATTTATTCCATCTAAATTAATACAACAGTGCATCCAATGGGATGATGAACATCCTCAGTTCCCATTGAATTCCACGGGAGTTGAGGATGGATCGAGCACTAAAGTTTTACAGACCAAAAAAATAGTCCTTTCAGAATTTAATTTAAGGGAAACCAATTTCTCTCAGCCAACTACAATAATTATTTTTCACACTCTTGAATCATTTGTCCCACAACAAGAGCCATATTTCTCATCTCACCATTGTCATCTGAAGAGAGACATCTGGTAGCCTAGTGCACGCTAATAGATTCTGTCACATAAAGCAATGCAGCACAAAATGCAATTGCGGGATAGGGAGAATGGCTGTTTGCCTGTTTCCATAGGGGGGTACCAAGAGCAGCCAACTTTCCAAGCTGTGGCACTCATTGCTTGGGAAGGAAAACTGGGCCCCCATATTCTCTCGTTTTTGGCACCCAATTTTAGAAAACTCTGGCCTAATTTTCAGAGGTGCTGATAACCCACAACTCCAGTTGAAGCTCCTTACAACTTTCACTCTTATCAGCTCCTGGGATGTGTTGAATTCTTGTGGTTTAATCAAGTGTCTCGCAATAGTTAATCTTTTTCTTAAAGCCCCAGCTTCTGGAGTCATGTGCTTATGTGAGAATTGCAACGTTCATTTAAAAATAAGTTTCTAGTCTCCTATATTTGCAGAAAATATGCTTGGAAATGTGGGTCCTAAAGGCTCAAAGATAGGAGGCAAAGAAAAGAACCACCATTTCTTATTGTTTAAAAAATCTCTTGATTTTTTTTAAAGCCACTCCTATGTCTTTTGCTGGGTCTGATTTATGATTTTTTAACATTAGGGATAGACCAATCTGTACTTCTGAAAATCACATTCTGGTGTGTAAATTTGGGCACCCAGAAATGAAGCCACTAAAAATGACAAGCCACTTCGAAAAAGTGCCCATCTAACTATGCTATCCATTTTCATGTCCTGTTCTCCATTGATTGCCAAGGCAGCTACAGCTTATGATTAACTCATGAGTCTGTAGATGGCACATCTGTTCATATTACTACAGCCATGGGAAACAACTTCTTTTGAAATTAACTGATCCAACCAAAATACAGTGACCCAAATCCTGGAATGTGTTGAGCACCTGTAACTGCCATTGAAGTCCGTGCATTTCATTGATGATGTATTATATATATGGTGTAGGGGTAGTATAAACGCATTTTCATATTTTCGTTATGTACCATATTTAAAGACACAGTTGTGAGTAGTTCAGGCCCCAAAATTAGGTTTTTGAAAAGTACCTAGAAAACCTTTAATAAATAGAAATGAAATTGAAAAGAAAAAATAATGAATTTAAAAAGAAAAAATGAATATTAATCTACAGAAATGTTTAATACAATCTGTGCTCAGACACAGTATCATGCAAAACAGAAAGTGAAACTGATGGATCCAGTTTCATATACCAATCGGATTGAAATGCGATAAAGTAAACAAATTGCTTTCAGGGCAGTGAAAAGTAAGTTAGATTCTAATTTTTTAAGCTTCCTTCCACTTTAATAATAAGAGAATAGGTCAGTAATGTTGGTAAGGATTTTTTTTAATGTTTTTTTCTGTTGAATGTCGTTTTACCAAAGCCAGATTAATTTTTCAGTAGTATAGGTGTGTTTTTGAAAACAAATGACAATACAAAGATAATAGAGATCACTTTTCATATCTGTATATTAAATCTTTGTTAATTTCTGTAGCAATTTGTATGATCACCTGAAGACACAATTCTTGGAAATGGTTAGTGGTGCTGCAGGCTCTGGCAGTAATATTGTACCAGCTTCAGATGGGGGCTCATCTTGCAGAAAAGAAACATTTTAATCCTTCATGACTTCTGCACTGACAGTTGCCTATCAACATGCAGAGATCATGCTGTATAACTTTCCGCCTGTGGCTCATCCTACAGGGTGCTGAAGGCTGCGGAGAAAAAGTACCAACGTATTCGTGCTCAGAGTCTGCTCAGCCCAGCACCTGAGCCGAAAGGCTTGGTTGTAAGGCCCAAACCGGCAAGGCATTCGGCGCCCCTCAATTCCTGTCACTGGGGAAGCGAGGATGATCACTAAGGATCGGGCCCATTATTCCGAGACCTGTGCACAGTGCTAAATAATGGGGGATTTTGTGCACCCACACCAAGCCCTCCTGAGTATATCCGGGAAGCGGGTGCGATGGGGATGAGCCAGGGCACCACCCAGGGATAAGTGTTGATGTGCAAGCCAGTGAATGCAAATGATTATTTGCAGTAGTAGAAGTGAATATTTCTATTACCCTGTACCCCAAAGCCCTACTGATGAATTCATCATAATGTGTATTAATAACAGTGATTGTTAGGATTTCCATTTACTTCGACTAACCAGGAGGAGGGGCTATTCGAGCACATCATTGAGAAGGAAGAGTGAGAGCAGGGCCAGCCACGACACAGCAGTGCTTCTAATTCTATCCTTCCCAGACAGTGTAAGAGTCTAACTGGCCTGTTTGGACTAATTATAGTCTTTTTGAAACTATAGGTTCAAATCTCACTTCCTCCAGTACTTCCGTCCGAAGTATATAGAGGCATATGAGAATCTACACTGGGAAAAGATATCTCATACTAAGGAACAAATACATAACAAAAGCCAATGGCTGGAAGTTGCAGCTAGACCAATTCAGACTGGAAATAAAGTGTAAAAGTTTAACAGTGAGGACAGATAGCCAGTGGAGCAGCTTCCCAAAGGACATGGGGGATTCTCTGTCACTTGGAAACCTTACAGAAAGTTCCAGCTTCACTTGAAAAATGTCCAAGTGTCTAGGGGTACATCCACATGGCAAAAAAAAACCAAACCCACCCACAGTAACGAGTCTCAGAGGCTGGATCTACAGACTTGGGCTCAGTAGCCATGTAGCTGTAGATGTTCCAGCTTGCGCTGGGGTCTGAACTGGGGGGGTGGGGAGGGGGCATGTTTCACAGCTTGAGCTCCAGCCCAAGATGGAACATCTAAACAGCTATTTTTAGCGCCATAGCACAAGCACAAGTTGTAGACTCGGGCTCTGAGACTCACCTTGGTTTTTGCCATGTAGACATACCCTAGGTGATTTAGGTGCTTTTGAAAATGGGTCTGAGATCCTATGTCACTTACCCCACATCAGGGGTGATATTATTCACCTAGTTTAACCACAGACTATTTGGCTAGATGGATGAAGTTACTGGGTGAGGGTCTCTGGCCTGTGTTGTGCCGGAGGTCAGACTGGGTGATCATAACGTTTCCTTATGGCCCTATAATTTCTAATGCATGTTGGCACAGTGCTCTCACAAGCTTAGCAGTCAGTTTACTACACCTTTTTGGATCTTATGTACCAAAGCATCATGCTCAACAGCCCTATAGATTGGTCAGTACTCCTGTCACACAACCCACATCTGCATCCCTGCATGATCAAATTTCTAATATGCAAAACCAGAAGAAAGACATTCATCTGCTGCACATACACAAAATTAAGTGCTTACAAGAGTCCTACCAAGCAAATGTGCTACATATTCTATTTTTAATAGTGTGCAGCGTTTGCAAACACCTTAAAGGAAAATTGCTAATATTTTATGTCTTTGAAATGGAAAACCACCTGGAATTGCATTTATTTTGATGCACATTTTTGTCCAGATGGTAAACGTTGATTGCAACATCATATTTTGTCCATTCCTGTTGGACGGAGTTTTAGGTTTTTTTTTTAATAATAGATTATCGGTTTTTTTGCTTGTTTAGCTATTGTTTTCATGATGGCTACATTAATGTTGAATGGCAATAGGAAGCACTAATCTTTCCACTGACAGGTGTCTTCTTTCCAAAATAAAAGCCAATCAATAATTACTGATCGAGAGAGTGTCCTGGAAGATATTAAATACCCAAGGTCTTGCTATGAAACCATTCGTCAAGATTATTGTTTTAAAAATTCACAGATTTAGTATTTTATCTGCAAAGCCCTGCTTGAAAAATGCAAATGTGGCCAAAGTCCTTATCGAATCTGTATCATGCGGAAACAATCAGATACATGGTTATACTTTACTGTGTTTTGAATAATTATGGCACGTCTTTGCAAAGTTAGAAGGAAGGAAATAAACAGGGTAAGCAATTTTAAGGGCAATTAATTACTTACAGAAATTAGATGAGCTTAACAAAATTGCTCTTTTCAATTACAATAATTAAGAACAAATCACAGAAAACCTCCTGTTGAAACAAAAGGGAATAAGAGGCCTGATGTTATAAGATATAACCAGGCAAATGGTGCAGTAATTCCAAATCCTGCGCCTGAATGACCGAAGAAGGTGGCCTAGAGTGGTGGATATTAAGTGGGTGAGATTTGCAAGACTGTGTAAGAGAGTTAGGAGTCCTACTCTCATTGAAAGTCAGTGGGAATTGAGTGTCTGATAACAACAGGCACTTTTAAGGATCCCGCTGTCTAGTGACTTGATCCTGTTTGTGGCTGTGTTTCCCCATTGCCCTACCCTTTGTGTCCTCATTGACACCAGTGTGACACGGCACTCCCGTTCTGATGTGGTCATGACATGCACCCACCTGGCAATCAGTTTTCACTGGCATAGGTGACTGCCCCAGGTGCAGGGGAGTGATGAACTGGCCCCAGATCCTTGCCCAGCATTTACCTGAATTATCCAAGGCTTATTTTGCTCCTCTTCTAGGGCCACTCTCTCTTCCCCTTGCAGGGCTCCTTGACCTCCTTTCCCCCAACAAAAGTACCCATCCCTTCTACCTGAAATAAATCCTTCACAGTGCAAGGAGCCTGCTACCCAATTTAAACATCTTCAGTGACTGGGTAGATAGCCCAGGCACCATTGTAGCTATTTGAGAGCAGCTGGCTAGCCTGCTGTATCTTCTGGGAACAAGGCTGAATGGGCCGATTACCCCACAATACACCCAGAGGGATCGCCGAAAAGCAGGCAGTCTAATGTTTCTCTTTTTCTTTTATGTGCAGTAAGGTCTTGAACTCTCATCTGGGCCTTCCTGCTGATTCTGGCTATGTTAATCTAGCAAAAGCTATTCCACAGATGCAGTGCCAGGGTTTGCCAAGGCTTGCCATAACTTACTGCATCAGTTACAAATGTAAAAAAACTGAAGAAAAAAACACACGCACCATATCCCATGGCAGATACGAATGGAAAATAACATCACATTTTGATTTAGTTCCTTCTCGTATTTGACTACAGGAATTCCCATCTCAGGGAAGCTACAGTTTAATCACTTGCTGTGAAAATGAATTATACACATCATTTCAAATCATTTTTGAGGAGCACGCATAACCTTTCTGCTTTTCAGAGCATTGATCACCCATGGAAGCCAAGTAAGGTCCTACTCACTTTGGGCTCATTTCTGCCATATTTGCTCAGCAGACTATTTATGCTCATAGTGACTACCCATATGAGTAAGGATTTTGGTATCAGCACCCTTTGTCCACGTTTATCAAGCCTGAACCTGTTATTGGTCTCAGGAATAAGGGGAAACACTTTGAAATGTCATAGGTATTTTTTAAGTAGAGGTACCTAAGATTAAACTATCAAGTGTTGAGCTGCACAAATCATAGCGTCTGTTGTTGGTTATTTATGTCTTACATTAATGGGATGCTTTCCGTTCAAAGTTGGCTGAAAAGTTAGATTTTGTAAAAAAACAAAAACAAAAAACTAAAATACAGACTTACTTCATTTGTTTTTGTCCCAGCTGCAAAAAATGCAAGCAAACAGTATAAATCATTAAAGTAATTGAATTTCAAAAGTTTGTTCAAATTTTAATAATGTAGGTTGCAAGTAGCACATACATGAGGAAGTCTGTTTGTCTACAGTATATTACTTTGAGGTTGTCGATGTCCCTTTGAAGTGCAAGACTGTGCTGTTCACTTGCACTCTCACATTTCTGGTCATTCTGTCTCCAAAAACACCGATTGGGATTTTAAATAGAGCCTAAGTCAATAGGATTTGTGCTCCTAAGTTACATAAATGCTTCAGCAAATCCCACATAGAACAGAAATAGAAGGGGTCAGGAGACTGGAGATGAAAATGATTAGAACCATAGGTTGATTTCTGAGTGAATTAGAGAACGGAAAGGTTGGCACTGTTTATTTAAGGGAGAGGATGAATAAAAGGATCCTCATCCATGAGGGGGTCCTAGGCATTATGGTAATACAGTGTGTGTGTGTGTGTGTAATAAAAATATATAATTAATAATAGGGGAGATGTTAGAAGTTGTGATGCTTTTCAGGGTACTCATGACTCAGTCAAGTTTTTACCCCCCACCTTCTGTGAGTGGCAGAAATGCTTGTACTTAACTGCGTGTCAGTTCCCTGACACCATCAGCCCGTTAACCACCTAAGCAATCTCCTCTGGGCTATGCCAGCCCTTACTTCGCCTTGCAAGTTAACAGTTGGTGTGACCCAGTCCCCAACCCCCTTTGAAGTGTTCCTCTGTACCCAGCCCCTTCTCTGCTGAACACTCAGAGAGATTCCAGGTCTACTGTCCCCAAGGGAAGAGTGTACACACCAGCTTGTACAGTTCAACTCAGGATCAGCACCTAGCTTAATCTCACAGCTCTGAGATATGTTTACAGTGAAAACAACAATAAACGTATTAGCAAAGGTTCAAGAGGCACGAAATGTTGAGAAAGGATAACAGAAACAAAAGGTTACATATAAAACAAAATCATAACATGATTTCTGGAGACTAAACTTAACAAGCTATCCTTCGGTCTAGAGACATTTATCTCACCTTAGACGTCTTCTGCAGCATTTTCAACCAAGCCTGGTTGTGATCCTGTTTCCATGAACGTAACTGCTCTGCCTGATTACTTCTTAAGGGAAGGATAAAGGGGTGTCTTCCTGGCCTTCTCCTTATATCCCCCAAAGTTCAGTGGTTGTACCCAGAGTCAGGATAACCTCCTGTAGCTTATTCTCCAGTGTGTTGCCTCCCTGTTGACTTCACTCTCCCCTCTCCATTGACTTTGTGTGTAAATGAGGCTTCCACTTTGTTGGCTTAACATCTTTTGTTTGGCAGAAAACCTGTCTGTCAACTGTGCCGTAATACAGACTTTGGGAACACGTTTTTAGTAGACATACATAACTGCTTGCATAGTATCTGTGCCTATATTTCACAGTGGTATCAATGACCAATGTGATCCTGGCTTTCATTTAAGACCTCACATAAAACATTCTTTGGTGAACCAGAATGTACAGATCGGAATCAGGATATTCTTGTAACGCCCTTGCCAGTTGGCATTGAGGGATTAGAGTCACAGAAGTGTAGGCCACGATTTTAAAAAACAGATGCCTGTTTAATCCCTCGCCATCCCTTCTGTATCTGGAGAGCTGCTGGATGCTCTCTGCTTTGAAGACCAGGCCATTTAGTTAGCTGCCTAAATGGGGATGTAGGAGCCTAACTTTAGACACTGTTTGGTCCTGCAAACATTGCAGGGAATACTGGAGGTAAAGTGGACACTTCTTTCTCGCAATGTAAGAACAAGGGGACCCAATGAAATTGAAAGACATGTAATTTAAATCGGATTTTAAGAGATTTACACAACACATAGTTAACCTATAAAACCCATTGCCCCAAGCTACAGTTGAAGCTTTTGTTGGATTCAAAAATGGACTAGTTGTTTATATGGATAATAAGGCCATCCACCATGGTGTCAGACAGGATGCAAAGAAGTGTGGTGATTTAGATCCTCATGTCTCGGGGCATAAGCTAAGCACTAGTTGCCAGGGGTTAGGAAGAAACAGATGGGGGTTCACAGTATTTTAAATACGGACTCTCTACTGATTCCTTATACATGTGTTACAGTTTTGGGGATATCTTATGTTCATTTCACCAAGACTTGGGGTCGATTTTTTCTTCCTTGTATCGTATCTAAGTATCATGCCAAAATGTTATAGCTATCAGCTACATTCTCCCTCAGTCAGGATTTGGTAATATATCATTCCAAGGCTGTAGTCCCTTTCCTGTAATGTCTTGTGTTCAACATAGGCAATAATGCTACACTAGCAATCATAACAACATACAACACCCTGAACTTTACCAGGAAGCAGGGTCTGCTCTGGTGTTCAGATATTTACATGTGAGCTAATCTTCATAAAGCTACTTTTGTTTTTAAATCAAAATGAAGAATAAAAATGTGTACTTAGCAACCTACATGACATGAGCCAGAAGTATGAAATCAATTGGAGTTAGGCACTTACCTTCTCGGGTGCTTTTGAAAATCCACTAAGGGCCTATTGGCATCTTTAGGCACCTAAATACCGTTGAATAGCTGGTCCATAGGACTTAGGCTCCTAAGTGCCTCAGTCACTTTGGAAAATAGGTCTTAGGCTTGTAAGTCACTTCAGTGTTTTGAAAATTTTACCCTTATGTGCTTTTGAAAACTTTAAGCTAAAAGGCAAATCCAACGATTACACATTTTGTTTACACAAAGATAAAACAGACCCTCCGGATACCTTGGAGAAAGGCCATTGCTACTCACTCAAAAACTTAGAAAAGGCTGTGACAGCTGAAACTAAGACAGTAAGGCTGTGTCTACACCATACACCATGGGCAGCGGTGTGTAGGGTATGTATAGCTACACGCTGCAATGAAAAGCCTGCTGCATCCATACTGCGTGGTGTAGCTACACATGTCAGTGAAAGGGTGTGGCCGGGAAGGCGGCGCAGCTCCCCGCTGCCGGAGCCTTTCACTGTTAAGAGAAAAGACTCTGGAGGGGGGAGGCAGTGGGGGAAAACCCAACTTCACACTGACTTACAAAATACAGAAAACTGGTTATGAGGCCGAAGCCTGCACACTCTTCTCCTTCACTTCCCATGGCTTATCGAGGCGGGGAGCAGACCTGCGGACAGCACCATGCTGGGGACGTGTGGAGGGAAAAGATTGTGTCTTGCTCTACCTAGTCACTGCTCCACCTTCTGCAAAATATCTGCCTGGCCCCATCAGTGTGGCCATGGGGACAGGGGAGCAGCCAGGAACAGCTGCATTAAGTGACATTCTCCTTTCCCCAGGGAGCTCAGCTGCTGAAGAAGACCACACAGAAGGACTGGTCCTGTCCCTTTTGCCCTTCTTGTCTTGACTGCCTCTGCAGTGATACTTTTTGTGGCTCTTCCTCCTGGGTAGCTGGCTGAAGTGTGCTCCCTGCTGCTTTCCTCTCCCCCTGCCCTCTGCTAGGACACACTGTGGTCTGCACTAGGGGTTGCTGTCAGCTGGGCAGTGCTGGAGGCTGCCTGTCCTCTGCCCGGGTACCAAAGTCCCCAGCTGTAGCATCAACAGGCAATAGCAGGGGTCTGAGAGGGGGCTGGCTGGCTGGCTGCCCTGCTGCTCTCGCAGCCCCTTTGAGGCAGAGATGGTGCAGTGCCTGGAACCCCAATTCAGCCCCTCCCCTAAGTTACAGTCAGAGCCCCTGCTCATGGAGGGAGACAGAAACCAACAGGCCCTCAGACTAGGGGCTTGCTCTGTAGACTGTTGGTACCAGTGGTAAGCTCCCTTTACTCTGCCCTCCGAACGGGAATCCTACCCCATTCCCAGCTCCCACTCCTTTCCCCAGTGAAACAACCCACCAATAGCCTCCCTCATGGGCCCCAACCCAACAACCCTCAGGCTGATTCCTCCTCTCTGGCCAGTTCCCAGCCACCACCCTACCTCAGTGGTGAGACCCTCGCATTGATGCTCACTGCTTCCCTTCTTCACCCTTTGCTTCTGCTCCTGACTTGACCCGGCTCCCCCAGTAGTGAGGAGAGGAGCCACACCAAGAGTATAGGCCGGGGAGTGACACAGGTGTTTCCTGGCCTGGGAGGATGATTCAGGGTGGGACTCGCTCCAGCCAGGAGTCCCAGATGTCAGAAACCTCCCTCATCCTTTACCCCGAGCCCTCCCTTCCCAGCCTCCAAGGCTTCCCTGCTAGAAAAAAGTCCATATTATGAAGTCAGGTGTCATCCCCCTGGGAAGCAGTTAGATTGGCTTTGCCCCTGGATGAAAAGCTATCCCCAAGCATCCGAACACAGCAGAGATCTGCATGTAACCACGACAGTGGCTTCTTCTGCCCCCAGCCTGGGCCTGCATGCTGCCAAGCAGCAAAGAGGCCAGGTGTAGAGAAACTGGCCATCCTCTCGTGGGTGAGAGCATGGCTGTAGTGGAGGGAGGCCAGCGCAGAGTGCACAAGATGGGAGGTGCTGGTTGGATGCTGGAGAAAAGCAATGGATCCACCAGCCCACTGGTGTTGGTGATGGTGCGGAGGCGGGAGTCGACTCTGGCGTGGGGTGGGGTGCGGTGGAGTTAGCGGAGCTGTGAGTGGGGGCGCAGGCAGCCTGGCTAATGAGTTGGGCAGGGTTGCTGGACCGGGACTGGGGGCAGCTTTCCCACCTCGCTCGGGGCCTAGTCCTGATCTCACATCCAGGTATTCCAGTGACTTTCCTGGAATTACTCCCAATGGACACAGGGAGAAGAACGGGGGAGTGGAGGCTGCCAGTGATGGAAGGGCGCATGGTCCCCTTTGGAGTGGCATATATTGTGCGCCTGGCCAGCTCAGCTAGCTCTCTGTGTCCTCCCTGCACCCCCACCCTGCGACCCCCGATGCCCACACTGGCAAACACAGCTCACCTGCCCAGTACAGGGACAAAGCTGCCATTAGCCAGCCATGGCATGGTACTAAGCCCTGTCTCTGCATACATTACACTAACTCAGCCACGTATTGTGTGCAGGAGAAACAGAACGGAGCAGTTTGCATGAAATGCAGGGCTAAATTCACACACTAAGGGCCGAATTCTGACCCCCATTGATGCCCAGAGGGAGTTATGGGTATAAATAAGAGCAAAAATTGACCCTGAAAGGCTGCATACCATGACCATTATGGGAAGGATAAGGGAGGATAAGAAATATGGCGATATTTCTTTTTGCGCTCCGGTAATATGGAATTGGTAATATCAAAACCTTGGCTGGGATGATTTAGTTGGTGTTGGTCCTGCTTTGAGCAGGGGATTGGACTAAGTGACCTCCTGAGGTCTCTTCCAACCCTAATCTTCTATGATTCTATGAATTGGTCCCTTCAGACATGACAGATTTCTGATACCAACATCAACGGAGGGACGTCTCATCAGGACAGGCACACACACGCACACTTGCAGAGCTGTCACTGGGCATGAGATGAACACGCTGAACCAGGGTCCCTCTCTTGTACCAATGCCAGCTGCTGCAAGAGGTCATGGTATCAAAAGTGGAAGGCACCAAGGGGAGAAGAGGGAAATCCTGGGACCTGCCTTGCTCTCAGTTGGCATCAATGAAGCCACACTGATACAGACCGGGGCAACTAAGCGCAGAGTTAGTCCTAAGAGGTTGAAGTGCTTCCACTAGAAAAATGGCTGCAAATAATCATGTGTTCCAGAACCTTATTTCGAACAGGCAGTTTTAAATTATTTGTAATTGGCTAAAGTGAGGTTGCTTCTCCATCTTGTTTGGTGAACAACATTGTTCCCCCTCCCTGCTCTCCATAAAATGGAAGTAAATAGGTAAACATTTTCCTATCTCCTTGCAATCAGTGGAGAGAGTTTTAGACGATTCTAATGCCATTATCTTTAAAAGAGGGTAATATCGCAGTCTGACTCATAAATAGGGAACCTGGGAGTTACAATTATGAAAAAAACTAATAATGAAAAGATAAGTCTTCTATAGTACATCTTAATACACTGGACAAAGAATGCCTGAGGTACAGTGAAGCTTGCCATCTAAACATATCAAAGCTTTCCAGGATGACTACATTAGATTTCCTCTATTAATGTTCTCCATAGACAGCAATGATTTTTTAAAAAATAGATTTCTAAGTCAATTGAAATTTTATAAGCAACAGAAGACTGCAGCTGGGGAGCTACAGAACTCAGGGAATGATGGCTACTTTCATAAGTGATGCCGTGATTGCTGTTGTAATTTAGATCCTCTGATAAGTAAACCAGTCTGGTCAGTATCTGGGGGATACACCTGAGGAGGAGGCTGTGGCATTGTTTGTGGTAGGCTGGGAATAAGCTTTGGTTATTTCTTACAAAATATTCTTTCTGGCATTATATTCTAATGTTGGTGTTCTTGTCTTTGTCTATGCATTCTTTAGCTATGAGGATAACAGACCCTTCATCAAGTAAGAATGACCTGAATGGCTGATAAATCCCATTTATCAGTGTGGTCTCATGAACCAGCTGGCAGATCAATATTGAAAAATCATTAAAGCTTCTGTCATTCACGTTTGAGGCAGAAGAGCAAACTGCAGGAAAATGGCCAGGCATACAGCTTCTATGCAGAGTAAACATGCTGCATATGCATTGCCAAACAATTGTCACTTTATCTGCTTCACAATTCTTGATTGGACATCACCCGAATTCACTGCAAATGTTAAAGCAATCTTGTGTAGTACAGACTTGTTATACCAATAGCAGCTTTCTTGTTTCATTACGCTCTGTCTCTCTGTGCATCAAGTGTGTTGTGTTGGTAAGGAGGGCTTTGGCTTGGGATTCCTAATGCAATTTAGCGGTAAATTTTCAAAGTGATGCATGGGTATTAATCAGTATAACTCCTATTGAAGCTAATGGGGGCTAAATCTCTGTGCAAGGCTTGGAAAAAATGTCTCCTTAAAGATGAGAATGCACAGTTGTCACAAATTGTCAATTTCAGGGTTTCAATCATGCCAACATTTTATGTTTTGTTTTTCCATTTCTTTAGAATTGAATTGTAAAAAAAGACTGTGAAAAACTTGTAACAGAAACACAAGTCTGTACAAAGAGCTCAAAACAAAAGGAAGCAAGAAACTTACAAATTATGCACTTTATATCAACATTTCTTGTCCTGCAACCAAAAAAGAAAAAAAAAAGAGAAAAAGTAGAATAACGGAAGCATAACAACTTTGCAATAGACTTTCAGTTTGTTCTTCTGGTGAAGAGTCCTTTGTGTTCATTTTTTCCAGTACCATTGTCATATTCTCTTTCATTTTTCAGTTCTTTTTTCAAGGGTAGGGGAGGGAACAATTTTATGCAGTTTCCACCCCCTCTTTACCTCCAGGTCTGTTTTCTACATCAGAACTTTGTATATTACACACTTTTTGCTGTGTGGCTCCTCTAACCCAAAGATTCCTTTCAGCTGCTAAGGTAGCATATTTCTGTTACTACCATATAAACGGTTCACTCTTTCCTATGCATCTCTGTCATCTGAGGCGCTCTCCTTAGACTCAAGAACTGGCTGAAACTGGAGATAGGGTGATTTTCAATTACCATTTGGGTCATTTTTAAACGACCAAAATATACAAGTACACAAGGGAAAAATCTTTGTTGCTGCATTATTAGTTTTTTTGTAAAAATGACTTGATTTTGCAATTAAGATCATAATGTGGTCTCCTTGCTGGTGGAATCTTGGCAGGAAAAATATTTAAAACAGCCAAGCTATTAAACTTTATCAAGTGACTGCTTTTCAGAAGGATTTTGAGACTGCATTTTTAATTTGCATAGTGCTAAATATTTATTCACAGAATTGACTGGAAATGCTTCAAAGGAGTTGGTTCTGGTTTGCTAGATAGATAATAGGGATTTTTTTTAAAAAACTGTCTAAATAAGTAGTTACCTCAGGGGAGCTCTTCTGGTCGCATGGATAAATAATACATAATCGCATGGAAGATCTAATACTGTATTTTCTTTCTAATATTTAAAGAAGAACAGTGAGAAACATTAACACAACAAGAGTGTGTTTCTGCTTAGGACAAACCCTTATAAAAGCACAGGGACTTAAAGTGAAGGCTGACATGTTGTCCTAGCAGCATGACTACAAGATTGGCATCCCCGGCTGCAAATGTTTTGGGTTTCTCACAGGATTTTTCACCAGCTCCTCTCTCTCCCCGCCCCCCCATTCCTTCCCTTCCCTTAGCAGAATGCAAACCCAACTCTATTCTATCTCAAGCCAAGTTTTTTTCAAGCCTGCAATGTCTGAGCAGGTTGAAAATTAAGCAGAATTCGAGCTCACTCCTCCCTATCAGGACCTTGATCCTTCAAGTTCTTCTGCTGTTCCCAGCAGATAGCTCAAAGCTGTTGCACTCCAGGTCTGAAGTAAACAGAGGCACAGATGTGGTGAAGAGTTACGATGTAGGCCTCCATGCTTAGGGGAAGTCAATCCAAAGCCTCTCTCAAAGAAGAAGAGTTAAAAAGAGGAGAGATGCGAGTGGAGAATGAGCATGTCTGGGCAGGCTTCTAGGCCTGAGTCTCCTCATACCTAAACTGGGTTTACATACTATAATTCCATTCACTTTGGTGGAGTTACTTCTGATTTACACCAGCATAAACGAGGGGGAAACCTGGACCTTGGGCTTAAGAGTGATCCTCAACTGCGGCTGCTTGCCCTGCACTCCCCACTTTGGCCACTGGGTGGAAGTTCATTGGTGACAGCAGAGTAGCACTCTGATTAAGGTCCAGTCCAGCGTTCACTGAAGTTTGTGTGATGACTCCCATTCATTTCAGTGGGTGCTAGAGCAGAGCCTAAGTCAGGACTGGGTTCCCTTCTGCTCCCTGTCCTGCTCTTCACGCTTTGGCTTTTGGGTACCCCTATGGAGGAGGGTATCAACCCCTCCATGTGACTTAGTATTTAAAGTTTCAGTGTGACTTAAGATAGCTTTGCCCCTTCCTGGTTGGCGGTTCCAGCTCTCCTTACACTGAGTTAACAAAACTAAAACACACCAGCTGACCTGTTTGTCCAAAGCTCAGAGCGCTTTCCTTAACAAGGACAAGTGCAGAGTCCTACACTTAGGAAGGAAGAATCCCACACACCGCTACAGGCTGGAGACCAACTGGCTAACCAGCAGTTCTGCAGAAAAGGACCTGGGGATTACAGTGGATGAAAAGCTGGATATGAGTCAGCAGTGTGCCCTTGTTGCCAAGAAGGCCAATGGCATTTTGGGATGTATAAGTAGGGGCATAGCGAGCAGATCGAGGGACGTGATCGTTCCCCTCTATTCGACATTGGTGAGGCCTCATCTGGAGTACTGTGTCCAGTTTTGAGCCCCACACTTCAAGAAGGATGTGGACAAATTGGAGAGAGTCCAGCGAAGGGCAACAAAAATGATTAGGGGTCTGGAACACATGACTTATGAGGAGAGGCTGAGGGAGCTGGGATTGTTTAGCCTGCAGAAGAGAAGAATGAGGGGGGATTTGATAGCTGCTTTCAACTACCTGAGAGGTGGTTCCAAAGAGGATGGCTCTAGACTGTTCTCAATGGTAGCAGATGACAGAACGAGGAGTAATGGTCTCAAGTTGCAGTGGGGGAGGTTTAGATTGGATATTAGGAAAAACTTTTTCACTAAGAGGGTGGTGAAACACTGGAATGCGTTACCTAGGGAGGTGGTAGAATCTCCTTCCTTAGAGGTTTTTAAGGTCAGGCTTGACAAAGCCCTGGCTGGGATGATTTAACTGGGAATTGGTCCTGCTTCGAGCAGGGGGTTGGACTAGATGACCTTCTGGGGTCCCTTCCAACCCTGATATTCTATGATTCTATATTGGGCTGTATTAGTAGGAACATTGCCTGCAGATCGAGGGAAGTGATTATTCCCCTCTATTCGGCACTGGTGAGGCCACATCTGGAGTATTGTGTCCAGTTTTGGTCCCCCCACTACAGAAGGGATGTGGACAAATTGGAAAGAGTCCAGCGAAGGGCAACAAAAACGATTAGGGGGCTGGAGCACATGACTTATGAGGAGAGGCTGAGGGAACTGGGGTTATTTAGTCTGTAGAAGAGAAGAGTGAGGGGGGATTTGATAGCAGCCTTCAACTACCTGAAGGGGGGTTCCAAAGAGGATGCAGCTCGGCTGTTCTCAGTGGTGGTAGATGACAGAACAAGAAGCAGAGGACTCAAGTTGCAGTGGGGCGGGGGTCTAGGTTGGATATTAGGAAACACTAGTTCACTAGGAGGGTGGTGAAGCACTGGAATGGGTTACCTCGGGAGGTTGTGGAATCTCCATCCTTAGAGCTTTTTAACACTCAGCTTGACAAAGCCTTGGCCGGGTTGATTTAGTTGGTGTTGGTCCTGCTTTGAGCAGGGGATTGGACTAGATGACCTCCTGGGGTCTCTTCCAACCCTAATCTTCTATGATTCTAAGCAATCTTGGTTTCTCAAAAAGGAAAAGCCTGTGAACCGATGTCTAGAGTCACTTCTTACCCCTGCAGCCCATCCTAGCAACCCAAGTGAAATGCATTTTTGAGGGGAAGCAGCCACACATTGAGAATGTTCCTCCCACCACCATTACACTTCAGAATGAAACTCTGAAGTAGAAGCACAGAGAGCTTCCCCTCACCTGCCCAGCCATGTGTAGTAGTTTTACCTTGTTTTAACTGGCAGCGGTAAAGTTTACCAACAAATCAGAAACAAGCGGAAAAAACAGGAATAAAGGTGCCTTAGTGACTGTTAAATAGGGGGCATTTAAAGAAGCTAATCCAACTTCACGAGTGAAAGCAGTGGAGGCTAACAAAACAGCTCCTTAAAAGTGTTTTTTTTTTCTCAGCCATTTGCAAAAACGGCATCTACATATCATTTGCATATTCACTGCTACTGCATTAAAAATGTTTATGGTACAAATCTGCTTTGGTTAAGAGAAATTTCTGTCCTCATAACATTTTCATTTTTTGTATCTCTCCTCAAGCTCAAAGATTAGTAAAGTGCATGGAATTTGAGAAGCGCTTTAGTCAAAAATAAACAAAAAACCCAACACCTCTTTGTAACTCTATCTGATTATTTTTTCTTCTGCTAAAATGATAGTGGAATGTAATCACTGCTAGTAGACGTGCTAATTCCTCTATGTGTCAAAGACCAATTCCTTTCTGTATTTGTTTTCTTTCTCTCCACAGGTCATGGGTTATAGGTGCAATAGCCCTACTCTGCCTCTTAGGACTGACCTGGGCCTTTGGACTTATGTATATTAATGAAAGCACAGTCATCATGGCATATCTCTTCACCATTTTCAATTCCCTGCAGGGAATGTTTATATTCATTTTCCATTGTGTCCTCCAGAAAAAGGTAAGACAGATTATTCCACGCTACATGGTAGTGATGCAGGGTATTTTGTTGCCTAAAAACCACACTATAATGTTACCAGTGTGCCTTGTATTTTTCTTGAACAGACTTGTTTCTGTTTACATAATAAGGACTGTATTTAGATTGGATATTGGAGAGATGCATGAGAATGAGATGCTAAATGAGATGCATGGCTCTGGCATATCAACAATCAGGATGTTGGAGATCACATTATCGAATGCAATATAAAATGCTAGCATGTAGTTTGGAGGGAGAATGTAATACCCGTGAGAGTTGTTTGGATTTCAGAGGCCTGATTCTCCATTCACTTACTCCAGTGTTTCACTGAGACAACTTCATTGGCATCAATGGAGACATCAGTAACATCAATGAATTTCCTTCTGATTTGCGTGGGTATAAATGAGAGAAGAAGGGGGCTGTGTATCTTGGCTTAATTTAATAGAAGAAAGCACTTGAGAATTGCCTGTCTATATAGATGCACATATTAGGTGTTTGTTTTAATAGGAACTGCTTCACTTATTTTTTTTAAGGGGAAGATTTTCAAAAATTTGAGGCACACAGGTCCTATGGCATTGTGCGATATATATAATAACTGTTCCAAAAAGTCATGGAGAGATTTTTAAGATCCATTTTGTACAACATGGAAATTCAGGAGTATGAAAGCTCTTTAAAAAAATTAATTTCTTCTACCAATGTTAAATGTACTTCTGGAATAATAAGGCCAATTTCTCTTTTCAGCTTAAAATAGAAAAGAATGTAAGCACTTGTCAGTGTAGGCTCCGATCCTGCCTCGTGACCTGTGTGGCTGGACAATAACAATGTAGGATTGGGATCTTGCTGAAGTTTGATCCTGTTCTCCACCTACCGGCCACATCCAAAGCCCATTGAAGTCACTTGAAAGACTCCCATTGACTTTAGTATGCCAGGATGTAGGGGCTTGACCTTGCACCATTCGAGTGAATGGGTATCCTGCCATTGACTTGAATGAGAACAGGAACAAGCCCTTGATGAGCCTCAGTGCAGTGCATTGCAACTGGTAGGTTGACAAGTAAAGCCTTGGCCATCAAGCTGTTTGGAAGCAGTTTGAGAACCAGCTGTGCTAAATCATCGTGCTTTAAAACTGGAGAAAGAAACTTGGAGTCAGATTTTTGTTCCATGTCATTTCATCTCAAGAGCAATCATCATAACAGACTTGAATGCTTTAGTTAAAATCCAAATTTGTGATAATGATTCTAAAACTTTTTAACTTTCATGCATAATAATAAAAACGTAGGAAGATGCTGACTACCTTAAGGAGACAGGTCAGCTGAACAGAGCACATACTGTCAGA
Organism: Caretta caretta; assembly: GCF_965140235.1. Taxonomy (NCBI): domain Eukaryota; kingdom Metazoa; phylum Chordata; order Testudines; family Cheloniidae; genus Caretta; species Caretta caretta. The sequence goes on from NC_134209.1 coordinate 16,382,655, forward strand.
AACATCTTAAGGCACCTACAGTATCTGCAGTTGGCTGAGGAGCCATAAATGTTCTGGAGATTGCCACCTAACTTTAGGCTACTGTTTATGAAAATCTTGACCTAAAAGTTTAGAGCTGCTATTTAGCATCTCAGGTAGCATAATGCAGCATCATGGACTGCACAGTGTAGATTGGTTTCAAGCATTTCATGAAGGTAAGAAACTAAGCAGACCTATATATGTATGTATATTCATACGCCAAGCATTTACTGATGCTTCGGCTGTACTGGCATCGGGCGCATGATGTGTTGTTACTGTTTTAATGATAATGACCCAATTCAGCAAAACACATCAGCACATATCTTATTTTAAGTACATGAGTAGCTCCATGATGAGGATTATTTATATGCTTAAAGTTAAGCGCATGCCTAAATGCTTTGCTGGTGTATACTCAGTAAGAGCAATGTAGTTACTTAGTCACTTTTAAGCAGCCATATTGCTACAACCCAGGTTTAAAAAACAAAACAAAAAGCACCAACATTCTCCACCAAATCCACTGGGGTTTAGAGGAGAAAAGAAAACTCTGCTTGTAAATGGGCTGAAATGAACCAACGGCATTTTCACTGAAATGTGGAGAAAATTACAGAGCTTCTGAGCCTTAAGGAGAGCCAATTCTTCTTTATTACAGCATGTGTGGGGAAATGTTCATTTGACCTTTTAATAAATGAATCATTAAGGGCGAGATTGCAATTCCCTTATTCACATTGCGTAGCACCTTACTCCACAGGCAGTCGCTTTGTCGTGGGGCATCAGGCACTACTCAGCCTGAGTAAGGGGAATCAGCCTGTCGCATATTAGGCTTTGTAAATTCTACCATCTATATACATAATCCATAAAATAGAAAGGAATCCTGCTAATCTCAGTCAAAAAGAGCAAACAGGGATGGCATGACCATGCCCTTGTAACAATTCTCTGCTGTCCTGTTCAAAAGCATTGGCATTGGATCTGTGCATCTGTTTCAGTGTTGTTTGTAGTATCCTCTAAGCTGTATAACGACGACAAAAGCATGCAGTTATACCCCGAGTACCTATACACCTTCAGTGCCTCCTGAGGTCAAAGGCCTGCCTGCCTTTCCAGCACTGACTACGAGAGGGCATCTGATAGAAGTGCAAATCTTGTTGTGTGTTACCGCTGCTCTATATTTCTAACAATTGTCTGAGCCTTTACTAGTCTATATATACCACAGATTGGGAAAGAGGGAAAGCACTTAAACACGTGCTCAGGTCCCATGGGGTGTGTCTACACTGCCTTGTAAACCCGGATCTGTGGGACCCAGGCTTGTGGACTTGGCGTTTCCAAGCCCACGCCTCGGTATCCACATGCATTATAAATCGGAGTTACAATTGCTGGACCCAGGTTCAACAGTGCTGGAATTAAGGGTGCTGTGGGTTCTGCCACACCCCCTGGCTTGAAGTAGCAACAACAAACACCAAATACATGGTTTCCATGGCTACCATCATCAGCGCCGTTGCTAAAAAATTGTTCCAGCACCCCTGCCCAGGTCTCAGAGCAGTGCTAATGCAGCCATACTGCAGTAGAGAGACCTTCTGACTCAAGTCCGCAGCTTGAGCTGCATCCACACTGCAAAACGACGGGGCTTTGACCCGAGTCTCAGCAGGACTTGGGCTTGGATCCAACCTCCAAACCTGAGTCAGAGCCCAGGCTTGGTAGTGTAGACGTAGCCATTGACAGCTTTATGTGCTGTCCTAAAGAGGGATTCTTTTGTGAGCCTAGGCATCCCATTGCTTACTTTGGAGATTCTGATGCCCTTACCCCAGTCCAGTAGCACTTATTCCATGCATAGTGCCATTGACTTCAGTGGATCTGCCTGTACTGTATTCAGCAGAAGGCCCATATCAGAATCTGGCCCCTTAATTGCTAATTTCAGCAGAGGCTGCTGAGGTGTGGGTTGTGCTCTTTCGGTGTTCGTATATTTCTGTGGAGATGGGGGCTTTATTTCTCCATTAAACCCGTTTCAGCTCTCAGTCTTTTGGGTTTGCTGTGCTCTCTGACTCTTTAATGATTCTAGTCAGTGTTTCCTTTTATGAAGAAGTTGGATTTCTTTCTAGTCTGTGTTTCCTGTACACCCCGTTGCTCTGACTCTCAGCCCTCTTGCAAATGTTTGTTTTCTAGCAGAGCACTGCTTAATGGCATTATAGCATTGTGACCATTCCAGCTCTGGATGCCTATTTTACACGCTTTGGCCAGAATCTCTCCTCTCTCATGCCAGTTTGACGACAGTGTGCTGTCGTTCATTTCAATGGGGTTACTCCTGATTTACGCCAAGGTAGGAGAGAGGAGAATCCAGTCCAGTCTCTGGATCTTGGGAATCTCTTTCCCTGAACCAAGGGGTTGGGAGAGGGAAAAAAACCGTTTTCTGTCTGTCATGGACTGGGAAATCAGCACATAGCTGCAGTGGGAAGCAGTCGGTGGCTAATTAAAGGAATTGAATTATTTTCTCTCAGCAAAGGACTGATTAGGCACTCGAGAGCACATTGGGCACTCATGGTATTGTGTTTGTCTCAAGCGTTTATGGAAAGGCCTAATAAAAAAAAAAACCCTGTAATCTGCTATTTAAATAATCGTTTCACAGATAGGTTTCTGAAATGCCCATAGAGAGACTGGAGAGAGATTTAATCAGAGAGCAGTGAGCACAATGTGCTTGCAGACTAACCTCTGCTGGTTTCCTACTGCATTTACATTTCACATGAAGAAGTAAAGTGGCCTTTTTTTCACATTTGTGGCACAGCCTGAGATCACCCAGCTCAGCAGATGACCCATTTTCACTCTGGCTTCTCCCTGGTCTCCATGTATGCGCAGGTTAAATTATACATATACTCCAAACTTTTGCAGTGCCTTGAGCCTCAGTTGGGGTATGTCAGTGTAGTTCCATTGAAGTCAGGAGAACAACATCAATTTCTGCCAGCTGAGGATCTGGCTCACTTTTTGTGCTAGAGAAATTACCCCATTAACTCCTTCTCAGTCTTGTCTGTTATATTATAGGGCTTTAGGGGGACATTTGCACCGTTTCCACCAGTTCTGCACACAGAAGACTTCATTTCAAAGACTGTCAGTTTCACAGTTTTCTGGAGTTTGAATATATATATGAAATCAATTCCTCTTACATGTTACTTTTTTTGTAATTTTCTTCCTTGTCCCCTGCCAGAAGCAATAACTTGTAGCACCATGATGAGCCAATATGCCAGTTCATATCAAATCTATGAAGATACTAATTTTCGGGCATAAATAGAATGTCTTTAGTTTCTCTCATAGTGCTTTGATGTGCCTCAGAGGTAGCTAAATTCTACTGATATCAGTGAACCGCTTTCCTACATAAAAGCAGTCCCTTATGACATCATAAATGTAGAGCTAATGTGTTAGGAGAACACTGTTGAAAGTTGTAATGGAATTCTTCTAAATGCACAGAAACAGCTATAATTTTAATGAATCACAGAGGAGGAAAAAAAACTGTTGGAAATCTTAAGTCTCAGGCTGGAGAGGGAGTTGCCCACTAATGGAAATTACTGTTTAATTGGCTAGGTACGTAAAGAATATGGAAAATGCCTGCGCACACATTGCTGTAGTGGGAAAAGTACAGAGAGCTCCATCGGCTCAGGAAAAACATCTGGGTCACGGACTCCAGGACGGTATTCCACAGGCTCACAGGTAAGCCATGTGTGTTCACTGGCATGGAATGCTTCTTACCTCCCTGCTAATATCGTTCTTTGCATTGGGTGATCTGTAGGCAAAGGATTCATTTCTGGAAATGAGACATCCTCTCGAACAGGTACATCACTTTGTGCAGCAACAATCCATCAGTCGAGGAGGCTTGTAAAACTGATGGGGGAATAAACTGCTGATAAAACTGATCTGATAAATGGGTAGCTCAAAGACTTCCTGTTTGTTGTCATTCTTTCACTTCTGAACATCATGGGGCACACTCTGCTCTTTGTTATAGGAGTGTAAACTGTAGCAGTTCCATTAGAAGTCAAAGGAGCTGCTTCAGAATTATGCCAGTGTCATGCAAAACAGAATTTGACCCCATGCTTTCAGATGTGACAGCCCTGAATTGAGCATACTTTGTTGACCTTAGGTTGTAATTACCATTAGCATCCCTTAAGCAGTCCTTAAATGAATTGAGATGAAAGCAAAGGTGTTTTTCCCGAAGGCTAAGAAATGTGTGTTTTATATGACAAGGTTACTGTGCTATCCTAACAAAATATTTTGCTGATTAAAAAAACCAACAGCAGATAAAAATCTTGCATAGGCTGGGTGCAGAGGCCTATCATTCTCTGGCAGTAGTTGTTTTAATCTGTTTGTTGGTTTACTCAGTTTCCATAGTTTATGGATCTCTGGAAAGAATCAACTGTGATTCAAATAATATTATTTATTTTCTAAACTTTATTATGCTCTGGTCAACCAAAAAATTAATTTTTATTTTGTTTGAGAGTTTGGCATTTTATTCCCTAACTTGTGTAAGGATGCTGATTTATGAAGAGCAGTTCATATAAAATGAAGTAGCTGACTCCTTAATCAAGAGAAACCAAACACACACTTATTCTACTTTACTGAAGGATCTAATTATATTTGCTAATTCACCTATTAAATTATGAAAGAAACATGCAGGAAATAACAGTTTATAACCTGTCAGGAAAACATAATTTATGATTTATGTTGTCTTGGAAGCAAATTGTTATTTATTTTAACTTTTCCAAGGTGTCATGCAAGAGTTGCATTCTGACATCTGCAAGGGACTACACACACACAGCACATATGGTAATGGAACATGGAGCCTTGCACCTCTTGGTCAAAAGTGTCTGGTGGTCCAGATTTGGCCAGTGGTCTGCCTATTGACTACCCCAATCTAGCGTGTCCCAACACTCCCGTTAATACACCCCAGAATTATATTTACCTTTTTCACAACTGCTTCACATTGTTGACTCATATTCAATATGATGCACTATAATTCTCAGAGCTTTTCCAGAATTAGTACCATCTAGCCAATTGATCCCTTTTTTCAGCTGTGCATTTGATTTTTCCTTCTTAAGCGTGGTATTTACCACTTATCTTTATTGAATTTCATCTTGTTGATTTCAGATTAATTCTCCAGTTTGTCAAGGTTGTTTTGAATTCTAATCCTGTTCTCCAAAGTGCTAGCAACTTCTCCCAGCTTGGTGTCATCCACAAATTTTATAAGCATACTCAACACTCCATTGTGCAAGGCAAGACCCCTGCTTGATACAGTCTCTCAGTTTGACAGTTTGACAGCAAACCATTGATAACTCTCTTTGAGTACGGTCTTTCAACCAGTTGTGCACCCACCTTATATTAATTTCATCTAGACTACATTTCCCTACTTTACTTATGCAAATATCATATGGGACTGTATCAAAAGCCTTAGTAAAATCAAGATGTATCATGTCTACTGCTTCCCCCCATTCACTAGACCAGTAACCCCTGTCAAAGGAGGAAATTACGGTGGTTTGGCATGATTTTTTTTTGACAAATCTATGCTGACTATTCCTTATTAGTCTCTAGGTTCTTACACATTGATTGTTTAATCATTTGTTCCAGTATCTTTCCAGGTATTGAAGTTTGGCTGACTGGTCTATAATTCCCTGGGTTCTTTTTCTTGCCCTTTTTAAAGATAGATACTATGTTTGCCCTTCTCCAGTCCTCCGGGATCTCACCCGTTCTCCAGGAGTTCTCAAAGATCATTGCTAATGGTTTTGAGATTGCTTCAGCTAGTTCCTTAAGAAGCATATAATGAATTTCATTCTTGCACCCAGGCTAGGTTAACTCAGGTGTTCAGAACTAGGTGCCAATCACCCAGGTTAATTTTGCAGTGTGGACATAACCTTCTAGCGGTCCCTCCAGATTAAGGTTGAGACACTTTGGCAGGTTTGTGCTTGGAAGATTCTACTACACCTTCCTGTGCTGTGCTTGTTTTCTGTGTCAATAGAGGACTCCAGTCTCTGAGGCTGGCCATCGGGCACTTTTCACGAGCAGTACAACACAGAAATAAAATTACAGCAGAAAATGGACGATGATCCTGCTGAGTTATAGAGAGTATCTAATGCCATTTATTTAATATTTGTGATGCATTGTCTTGGAGTCTTTTACAGAGAAATGACATGGATTTGCTTGGAAGCATTCTATTATTTAATAACAAAATACAAGCTGCAGGCAAAGATAAACCACATAAAATATTTTTCCCTGTAAAGATACTCCAAAACAGCATAATTAATGATCAGGCACAATTACGCCAAAGACATTCAACAAGCTTTTCCATCATTAATAATTAAATATTAAAAAAGGTCACACTTTACATTAAAGTTCCATTCATAAAAATGTTTATAAAGATTAATAAGTGATTAATAGATGATTTAATACCGAGTAAATCAATTGTCATAGAGTCCAATGGATATTTACACTGTGACTCATAAATAGGAGTGGGAAACAGTTTTCCCATGAGAATTTGATTTTTTTTCTGATCTAAATCTCACAAATTTTCAAAAACCAAAAATCAATTTATTAAAAAAATCAGTTCAGTTCAATCAAATAATTGCATTTTGATCATTCCAAAATATTTTGTTTCCATTTCAGGGTTTTTTTAACCTTTTCTTAGTGTACACGTACAAACATTTCAAAACAAGAAGTCTGTTTTTTTCAAAACACTGAAACTTTCCTGTTCAACAATCTCAAAACTTTATTAACCAAAAATGTTTTGAGTCACATGTTTCATAAAAACCAACACTGTTTTGCGAATAGCTTCTTGTTTTCCCCACAAATTGGCATTTTCCAATGAAAAAATATTTAGCTGGAAAATTCCCAACCCGCTCTCCTCAAACCATCTGTTGCACCTTCTGCTGAAACATTTACAACTATAACACACACTGCTTGTGTCTGTGACCTGCTTATGACGTCTATTAACGCTTTATAAACCATTTATAGATGGAAACTTAATATAAAGTGTGACCAAAATGGGTTATTGTCGAGGTTTCAGCTAGGATTTTCAAGAACCCTAAGGGTGGTGGACACCTGCCTAACTCCTTTAAAATGCCTTGGAAGTTCCACGGTTCACATTTCCATAGTGCAGAACAATGCTGCTTCTCCCTCATGCCATCTTACCCATGACACTGGGGAGGGCTGAGCAGGTGTCTCCCTTGTGCTCCTCCCTGGGTTTCTCAGTGTCCTTGGAGGTACATGGATATTTTCCCCCATGTGGCAGAATTATTGACTCGCAGTGTCGCACAGTGACGTTAGCCTCACTTAAGTTATCTTCATTTTGGCTGCACTTCCAAAGCTCTGCCATGCTGAGGTTCGGTACTCCCCATTAGCCCCAATGACATTCTGCACTGGGGAAAAGGAGAGTTGGCCTTACAATCTCTGTACCGGAGGAATACTTTTGCTGGGGTAGGACTCTGTTAAAAATTGAGGCAGGTAATAAAACTATCTGCTTTCCATTCACTGCCAGCATCTGGGGATAAGTAGCTCAGCACAGCAGTTTGCAGGCGTGAAGCATAGCCACACATATACGCCAACACTGCACACATTTCCCTGCCTAACCTGTCTCGTCAGGCGGGGGTTATCACGTCCCAAACTCCTTGTGTGTGGCTGTTCTCTGAGCCTGCTCTGCTGGGTCTGTCCAATCTCGTCAAAGTGAAGAACACCTTCCATGTTTGGCTACATGGAAAAGCATAATGCTTACTGCTCTGGGAATTCTCCCGGGGCTTTGCTCCCATGCACTGAGGAGCATCGACTCTTTGACACACAAGCTAGGATAGATGAGGCTGCCCATGGCGACACTCCAGTGCAAGCCATGTGTACCTCGTACCTCATTCTCCCACTGCCATATACCCCAATGTGATGCTGGTGTAACTCCTCTGAAACCAGTGGAATAACACCAGCCTCGTGCTGAAGCTGGGCAGGCGTGATTCAGGCCCCTTATTATTAGTGTAATAGCATTTTTATACCATAGCTTGCAGCTAGTGCATCTTGAATCATTCTCCCTGTATCAGGAGACAAGGAGGGATGACGGAAGCCACAACCCCAGAGTGGGTTTCCCCATAGCAAAGGCGGATCATGTATGCAGGCCCACGACAGTCCCAGTTGTACAGCATTGCAGCAAGTTCACTTGGCCACCTCTCATCGTGACATTCAGCAATGCAGCTGGGGAATATGTCTCTTTGGACCCTTCCTCCAAATAATGGGGAGAAAACCAACCAGCAAGCAGGAGCCAGATTTTCAAAAGAGCTCAGCACCCAACGCCTCCCATTTAGGCATCTAAATAAGTGACTGGGTTTTCCAAAGGGGATCAGCTCCCAGCTTCAGGCACCTAAAAGAAATGACCAGATTTTCAAGGAACCACAGGCGCTACTCGGAGATGAGTTGTTCTGAAAACTCCTCTTGCAGCTGCTAGCTTGTTGGAAATCTGTCAGTAGATTTTCCAAAGCACAGACTTGGGGAGGAGGTGGTGTGGTGAGAGTGACACAGGTAAATGCCCATGACCCATCTGAAAGACAAAACAGAGAAGACCACTAAATCCAGGATAACACAGCAAGACCTCTTCAGTAAATGCTCTACCATAAATGTCAAAATCTTCACCGTTTTTCATTAGGGGAATATAACTTCTCTTGTTTCGTGGTTCTATTTATTTCTCACATTCCCCACAGTGGATAATAAACCTGTAGAAAACTTGAGCACATCCAAAGAGAGGCCTAGACACGAAACAACTATTCCAGTATACTTGAAAAAACAGATACAAATCAATATACCACAAGGGAATTTTAGAAGCATTCGTGCTATTTTCTGTGAGTTAGTTTCAGTGATTCAACACTACACGGCTGGAACAATATCTTGCATGGAGGTTATTTTGTGCATGGTCTGTTCTGCTTGTTTATTAATATTTAGAAGCTATATGGTATCCCATGATGCACTTCTTATTTGAGATAGAAATTCAAGTTCTGAAGCCAGGCAGCGAGTGTCTGGTATGCAATAGGCGGGTGATAGCCAATCAGAAACTGCTTACTTACAACTGGATAGGAAGACGCATCATCCTCTAGACATGCCAGTAAGCCAGCTTTAGTGAGGCAGAAAGAAATGTATCTGCAGCTGCTAAAAAATCATTACCTGTGTGGTTCAATCCCTCTTCAGAGCCGGATCCGTAGAATGTGGAATGACACAGTTCGAAAGCAGTCCGAGTCTTCCTTTATTACCGGAGATATAAACAGTTCAGCTTCACTCAACAGAGGTAATTATAAACTGTTTTTCTTATCTATAACTTTTATGATTATTTTTAAGTAGTCTGAAATGTATTCCCCCTTCCTTCTCCTCAAACTTCAAATTGTTTCCGACCTTATTCCCTGTGATAAGAACGTTACATCACAGAATGAAATGCAGTTGGAATGCAGTGTATTCCAGTGTTCATTAACTGGGAAGGGTTTTTTATTGTTGGGGAAGGGTTGTTTGATTGGTTGGGTTTTTTTTCCATATTTTTACACCTGCATTTTCAAGAATATAATTTCTGAAAAAGTTAGGAAATTTAAAAAAAAACTTTTGTCCTACTGTCGACAGCTAGAGCCATCAGCTGGTTAGCCATCAGGCCTCATTGCTAGGAGTAAAAATGGGCAGTTATGTGGCTGTGTAGTCTGTTAAGCCACACTGTCCCAGATATAAAGCAATTTCATAGTGTCTGTGGAAGTAACAAGATACTGCAGAACACACACTTCAGACAAACCTGTGCACTTGGAACAAAATAATTGAGAGTGATCTTAATATCTAGAATGAGTGCCTGACTTATGTGAGCTGTTCAGAGCTCTGGGAGGGAAACATTATCGGAAGCGTGTAGCAATGGAGTAATGCTAAACAAAATACAGCACCTATTGCAGTGTGAAATCTTGGCTCCTTTTAAAAAGGTTTCCCGTTGAGCTTTTTCCAGGAAAAAAGATCGTATGGAATTTTTGGGTCTACTAAGCCTCACAAGCTGCCCTGTTTCACCTCTAGTTAAATTATTTTGATGGTTTGCCTTGAGTGGGTAACTAACTGTGGGCCGAATCCTAAGAGCTGTACTCCGAATCCTGAGGGTTGTACTTGGTGCCAAATTCTGCTCCTTGTTTTACAGACAAAAATCAACCAGATAAATACTGGTGTAAACAGAGGACAGGATTCGGCCCTTAGGGTCTGATTCACCGCTCATTTACACCAATGTAAGTCAGAAGTAATCCCAATAAAATCCACAGAGTTGCTTCCGTGTAAAGATAACGTGAGAGGAGAATCGGAGCTTTGGTTCTTATTTGGTCCTTATTCAGGCAAAATTCCCATTGACTTCACTTTGAGTTTTGCCTAAGACAGACCAGGTGGGGAGGGCGTGAAGATTTTGAATCTCTAATTAGTGATGGGTCACTACAGTGCTTTGGGGATCAAGAAGGTTGGATTGAGTTCCCTTACTCTTCAGATACATTCCCCACAACCTTTTGAAGGAGAGAGCAGGTTAGTAAACATGAGTGTGTGTTGCTGTCCCATTACACCCCCTTGTCATCAGTTGTTTTGACTTGTTAATATAATTGTTTGCAGTTAAGTAATTGAAGCAAAGGGTAGATGCAGTCTTATAAAGGGCACCCCCATCACAGAAACTTCCTTTAAATTTGTTTTGTCATTTGCTGACAAATTCATTTGCTGATTGCCATTTACACCTCTTTCTATCCCTAACACAGAGCAGAGAGGGGAAGTATGGCTTTTGTGGGGCTAATTAGGGGGGTTTTGCTTTGCAGCATGAGGGAGTTTGCAGCCAGAACCAACCTGCCCCACGACCCAGTCTCAGCTGTTCTCTCTCCAGTGCATGAGCTGTGAATCCCTGCAGATAATGCAGCGGTTGACTTGCCCTCACATCCAAGTAGAGTGCAAGCAATGCTTTTGCAAGCAGAATGTCTTACGTTCATGAGGGGAGGAAGGGCATCTTTCCTCTGTCAGCTCAGTCAGTTTTGTTCCAGGATGAAAATGGCTTCTTAAACTGAGAACATCGGGATATGGCTCCAAAGTGGTCACCTTCTGCAGCTTCCTCCCAAGTCTGCCAGGACAACATTGAGAGATGCCCACCTCTGCCGTATTATTACATCCTGATTGCGCAGCCCTGATTGTGCTGCCTTTGGTTAGCACCTACCCGTGGAGGTGGATATCATATTCCACATTTTCTTTTCTACTGACAAAAGTATCTGTACAAATGGGGACTATAAAACCACCTTGGGAGTTAACACCTTTGAAGAAGCACGTGACCTCTTGTTACAAAGGGCGCTAGGCAAGAACACCGTGTCTGAAATTAACACAACTCCTTGAGCCCGTCTGTAAGTTCATTATTAGGCAGCCTGTTTATAAAAAGAAAAGGAGTACTTGTGGCACCTTAGAGACTAATCAATTTATTTGAGCATAAGCTTTTGTGAGCTACGGCTCACTTCATCGGATGCATACTGTCCGATGAAGTGAGCTGTAGCTCACGAAAGCTTATGCTCAAATAAATTGGTTAGTCTCTAAGGTGCCACAAGTCCTCCTTTTCTTTTTGCGAATACAGACTAACACGGCTGTTACTCTGAAACCTGTTTATAAAAGGTACTCATTGACTGAAACTTCATTCCTGTGGATTTGGAAGGGATGTCCCCTCTCACATTTTTTGACCAAGTCTTAGCAATGGTGTTTAACTCTGTTTGTATACATTGTGTTTCCTTTCTAATTAACCACATTCTGTTCATTGGTGTCCTTCCCCATAGCCCCCAAGCAGCTTGCCACATTCACCACTTTTCTTAAAAAAAAAAAAAAGAAAGAAAGACTCTCCCCACACCAGAATCTCTCTCCCCCCCAGGCTACTATCTTGCCTCCACGGTTCCCCTTTTAAGCATCTTTTTATGTAGGGTGACCAGACATCCTGTTTTTAAGCCCTCCTGCAGGTATCCTGATTTTTTCTTAAAAACGGGCAAACTGTCCCATATTTTCTGTCCGTCCCCACCGTCAGTACCGGCGGCTCCTGCTGCTGGCCAGATCCCTGTTCACCAGCTGCCCTGTCATCAGCAGTGAGTAGGGGGGGTCCAGTGGCCAATGATGGGGGTGGGTGTGCAAGGTAAAGCTGCAGCTCCCCGTGCTGGTCCGTCAGCACAGCTCCTGCTGCATGCTAGCTCTTGGCCAGCAGGGCCCTGCCCCCCGTCCCATTTCCGGCCAGCGCTGGCTGCACGCTGCGAGCTGCGGTGACTGGTGAATGCAGGCTGGCGCCAGGCAGTGGCCAGTGACATGTTGCCTCTGTTGGCCACCTATCAGCCCTTTACGGGCTCCCCGTCGCTGTCATAGAATCATAGAAGATCAGGGTTGGAAGAGACCTCAGGAGGTCATCTAGTCCAACCCCCTGCTCAAAGCAGGACCGATCCCGCACTAAACCAACCCTGCTTTGCCCCTTCACCCACCCTAGCCCCGCTGCTCCTCCATATCCCCGCCGGCAGGGCGCATCCCTCTCCCAGCGCTGTGTGGAGAACCAACCCCTGGTCAGAGCGCTCAGCTCACCAACAGCCTGGCCAGCAGGCTCCTTCCTTTCCCCCCTGCCTCTGGCTGGGCTGGCGCCCCGGGAAAGCCCAAGACCCTCCAGCCCAGGGCGCTGCCCAGGAGCCTAGTCCTGCATGTGCCAAAGCCCTGCACAGCATTAGCACGGGGAAGCCTCTCCACCCCTCAGCTGAGCTCTGGAGTGGTGAGGGGGGGAAGCGATTTCCAGTCTATTCATGCCCCAAACCTGAAGGCTCCACAGCAGCCCCTAGGGCAGGGGTTTAGCAACCTCTTCACCCCCTCAGCCCTGGGTCCTGCCCCCAGGGAGCGTGGGGCTGCTCAATCCCCTAAGCCCCCTTCCCTGCTGAGCCACCTCTCTGGCCGGGTTCACTGAAGCCCCTGCAGTCAGGTTCCTGGGCCCTGGTGCACAGTGCATCCCTAGGGCTTAACCCCTTCCTGCCTGCGCTGTAGGCAGGGGACAGGAGGCGGCTGGGTTATGTCGGTGTCCAGCAGCAGCCTGGAGGTGTTAGCTGCATTTCGACACTGTGCGAGCAGGAAGGGTCCAGCTGCTTGTAGCCACGGAGAGGGGAGGAGGGAAAAGAAGAGATGAGCTCTGCAAAGACACGGGCCAGGTCATCCCTCCCCACCTCCAGCCCTGCAGCTGGAAGCAGCTCCTGTCCCTTTCCTCTCGCACAGTGCCAAAAGGCTGCTGCTTGCCAGGTACGAGGAGAGGCGGGTCCATCCCAGGGGCCCAGCCAGGCATGGAGGGCAGAGAGTGCAGGGAGGGTCGGGTCGGTTGGTCAGTCACCCCCCACCCCCCCATATGAGAGAGGTGTACTTGTGTGTGTGTCACCTCCCCCATGTGGGGGGTCAGGGGTGTGTGTGTCACCCCTCCCTGTGTGAACCCTAAAGCCTGAAAGATAAGGAGGTAAATAAAAAGAATCCAACTACATAGCATTTCTTTTTAAAGGGGGCCCCATAGCATTTCTTTTTAAAGGGGGCCCCGTCAACTTGATGTCAATTTTAACGTTTGTACTGCATAGTTCTGATTATTTGCCATTGAACTCGATTGAATCCGAGTAATTTTATCAGCTGTCCTGTATTCAGCATCGGGAAATATGGTCACCCTATTCTTAGGTGTTCATCTGTCTCAGCCAAAACAGCCCCTTGCCAATCTGCAGTCTGGGATTGGCCCTCGTCATAGTGCTGCTTCTGTTGTCAGAGGATCACCTCTCTCGTTTGATTATCGTTAGGCTTGGAAGGATTGGATTTTTATCTGTAAATGTCAATAAATGATTTCACCATACACACACAAACTGATGAAAATTATTTTGATCAGTAATAATCAAAATTTACCAATAGGCAAAGTAAGTAAAGTCTGCTTGAGAACTTAATAGAGTTTGATTTAAGGATATTTACATTGTATATTTTGACATGTGAAGTTGACAGCTTGTGTATTAATGGTTATAAAGTTTTAACTTTTTGAATCTCGGGGCTTACTATCATTAAATAATTCTCTCTTTAATCTCAGTTCTGCTGCCAATCATCGCATCACATCCTTCTCAAACCAGGCACCTTGCTCACTCAGTTTCAATTCTGTCTCCATGCTTGTCCCTCTATTGTGATTTGCAGAGGACAACAGCCCACCATCTGAGTTGTCCACCTGCCAGTCTTGTTAGTCCCCTTCTTTTCTCTCTTCTGTCTTCCTGGGGGTCTCTGGTTTGGGATCAGCCTGAGGCATCCCATCTGCGCTAATGCATCCCCCTCTGCAGATATAACCAGGTCTTCGTTTTCTGCCATGAAATACTTGCTCTGTCATTACTTCTTTTAGCTCCGTGTATCCAAACTGATATTCCACTCACTGGGGAAAGAGCCCTGTCAACTATAACGTCACCCCTTCACCTCCTGTGTTACTCTAGTCTATTTATCCTGTCAAGAACTTAAGGCTTGGCCCAAACTTCCTCTCTGGCCTCTCTCTGTGCCACATTTGCTAACTGAAAATGTGCTGACTTTCCCCTCCAAAATTACATTGACATTAAGAATCATACTGGTCATTTCTTGGTGGCAACTTAGTTATAGATTAGTCCAAAATACACCAGGCCTGGTTCTCCTTTCACTTATGCCTGCTTTACTCCAGTGGGGGTTACTGTGGCACTGTACCATTATAACTCAGGAGGAAGTGAGTGGAGAATCTGATCTATTGTGTTCTCCTCCATTCCCAAAAGCAAGAGCACATAACTGTCATAATCAGAAATCCCTATGGACCCTCTGCTTGTTTCAGGATCCAAGTTGACAGCGTCTTTCTAGTATTCAATCTCCACATCTTTCTCTCCCCTTTTCCTACCACAAGTCTGACTTCTTCTCTTTCTGTCCCCCATTCTTCTCTCTCCACTCTGAGATTCTCCATCCAGCAATCAAACCTCTTAGTGAAGTGACTGTTTCCAGGTCACAGTTTCAAACCTGTCTTGCCTGTAACACCAATGTTCTGTGCAGTAAAAGCATCAGATCTTAGTTCTGGAGCCTTTCAAACTCCCCATAATGATGCCTCTTCTCTAGTCTTGTCATCTCTTCCTTGTGCATTCCTGCTCTGTAACATCTCTCTTGCGTGACACAGAGTAACTTGCACACAGTACTTTACCTCTATCATCCAGGAGTGAGCTTTAATCTGCCCTGGAGCATTCTCTGTGAAATGTGCTGTGGAGTGTATTGTGTTGTACTCCTCCTCTGCCTTGCAATCAGTGCTATCGTGGTGTAGATGCCTTTGCATATAGCGGGCTGCACTGTCCCAGATCTGAGAGGTGACAACGATGAGAGTCAAACTGAAAAAAATGTCCTTAGTAAGAGCATGGGTTGAGGAACGAGTCTCTCTTTGTCTGTATGACGTTCATGGGGCAAGAGGTTCTAAAGTTCTTGATTTACAGGTGTAACACTGACAGACCCTGGTCATCGGCAGACAGGATCAAATCTGGGACCTCTGGAGCTTAGTGCATGAGCCTCTACTGCATAAGCCAAAAGCCACAAGGCCCTTAACTAAGGCTGTAGAGCAGACTCATTAATCTCTAAGTGGTCTCAGTGCCACTAAATGGGACAAAACACCACACCCAGGAGGTGTGTGGGTTACAAAGGGCTAGCATGTTGAGCATCTTTTTCGGTGATAATTGTACCAAAGGCACATTGGAGCATGTGCATACAAGTGCAAGGTAGAGTGTCACAGCGTGCAATAGCGGGTGTGTTACATGGACTGTGAAATCGAAGTGTAACCACCTGCTTGGGTCCCCTTCCCACTGCCACCCCTTTGACTGAACAGTCTCCCAAGTCAGCCCCCTCTTGTGTATGTGTCCCCTTTTAGCCCGCTGACACAGCTGTATTTGAAGTGTGTGTTATTCATAAACTGCAACTGACCTTCAGTCATGGGATGCAGAGGGAAGTACTGACATCTGGGAGCCCCTCTTCTTCTGGAAGGCTGAACTGTGGGAGGTATGGAAGAATTGCGAGGGGAAGAGCTCTGCAGTGTGGTTGTCTCATGCATGGGGATTGTAGAGCAGGGACCCTTTTAGTAGCGGTTCTCTTGTAATAGCATGTCACATGGTACAGGAATAGGGAAGCTAACGTTGCTATTAATTATTATTTGTATTGCAGTAAGACCTAGGGGCCACAGTGATGGCTCAGCACCCCAATGTGCTAGGCTCTGTGCAAACGGGCCCTGCTGCAAAGACCTTCCAATCTCCATCTCAGCTTTGAGTTAGATTGCTTGAAAGTAGCAGTTATTGATTTATGCTTTGCAAATTGCCAGCGTGACAGAGACCTCATTTGTGGGTCTGATGGTTCTGCAGAAAACTTTTGAGTAGATCCAGAACGATCAGTGTAGAGTAACAGGGGACTTGCTTAGAGAAATTTGAACCTTCCTTGTGCTGCAATCAAAGTGCAGAAGAGATTTCTCTCCTCTTCCTCCCTTACAGATTAGTGATGTGGCACAGAGAGAGCCATGTTGCCTTTCCCTGTTTATTCCCACCTAGCAATGACTAATCTGAACATCCCTGCCCTTTCAATTTTTCTGGTGTCCCATGCAGTCTTTGAGAGAGCTCTCCATGAGAATGCTGGTGCAGTTCAGACAGCCTCCCTCAATAACCAGTCATGTAGCAAAGCAGTGATGTGACTCCAATCCATTTTTCACTCATATCTTGTCAGAGCCATTATTGTCTCTCTCAGGGTACCAGACTGTCAGAGTAGAAGAAATTCTGTAATAAATCGTACAGCACCTTATTTGCATTCAGGTTTCCAACCATATTTTAGGGATGGGGTTTTTTTAATATAGTTTTGGAGGAAAATGCAAGTGGAAAAAAATGTAAATGGGGGTTGTCTGCTGTTGATGGTTTATACATATTAATGTTCCTTCTTTCTTAGTCACCGAGAAAAGGGCTTGTGCAGTACAGTTTGTTGTCGTCATCAGATGCTATTTTTTAACACGAAGTGCGGCGAAGGTGCTGCGTGTGTCCATAAGAGGTGTCAATTCACTATCAATTCACTGATTGCAAATGTTAATCATGTCTTAATATATTTTATCTTTTTTGAAAATAATGGGGTAGAGATGATACCAATAGAGTTCTACAGAATTTAAACAGGGGTCTAAAGAAATGAACTTTAAAGCCTGTCAAGTTGAATAGAGAACTATATCCCAACTCTAGAATTCTATGGTTGGCATAAGAATGCTGCAGAAAAGTTATTAGTTCATTACCATAGAAAGTCTCTTCTTGTCTGACTCCCTGTATATGTGAGCTGACTTGCAAATCCATGTCAGGCCCCAATCCTGCCATTGGATCCATGCAGGTATGTGCCCTTATGACAGTCCGAGACCTTTGGGACTTCATAGACTTTAAGGCCAGAAGGGACCGTTATGATAATCTTGTCTGACCTCCCCCATAACAACGGCCAGAGAATTTCATTCCCTGGTGCCTGCATCATAACTTCCAGTTGAACTACAGCACATTTTTAGGAGGACATAAAGGGATCCTCACTTTCACATTCTCCGAGAGGACTTGGGCAGGTATTGAACCCAGGACCTCTCACAACCTAGGCAAAGTCTGAATTTTAGGCAACAAACCCCCAAAGTGCCATTTATATAAAAGTGCCAGACATGGGCATCTATCCAAACCAATTCAGTTGCAGTTGCAGAAATGTGTAGGGGTGCTGTGTGAGGGGACAGAAGTGGCAATTGTTAGGGGCAGAGTACTGGTGTGAAGTAGGGAATGTTTAAATATGGACAAGCAAGGATGCATGCAAGTGTGGGAGACTGTGCACAGATGTGTATGTGTGGTCATGTACATGGAGGACAGGTCAAGAGTTAGGGCCAGAATTGCCACATATTAAACTATGATCATTGTGAAGTCCAGAGGCCGCATGATGCCAAGTTGTTGGTGATTGTGATTGGAAAGGAAAGACTCTCTTCCTAGTTAGAAACCACAGAGCCACATTCAATCCCCAGTCACCCCATGTAAAACTACTGAAGTATGGTTTGTACCCATGTAAACGAGGGCAGAATTTTCCCCTGTTTCTTAAGAACCCCATTCATAACATTTGAAATAAATGTTTTGTTTCTCTCTACCTTATTATTCCTGCTCTGTATTTTTTATGTCAGCCACAAAGATATAATCTCAAGTGTACACAGGAAAAGGGGGAATGATTGCTACTGTTTTCCGAGATAATCAGTTTAATGTCAAATTCATGCCGATTCCATCATAATGAACAGAACAAACTAAGCTCAAACTCAAACAGTGGGAATCTGACTCCGAGAGAAAATTAAAATAAGTAACATTAATATCCTGATTTCTAACCCAAGTGAGACCTGATGGTTCTCAGAACGAAATCTCCTGTCAAATCCCTCCCACCCACCCCAAAATATAATTAAATTCTGATTTCCATTCTGAAACAGTATCTGGGCGGTGAACTCAGCGGGGACTGCTCTCAGTGGATGTCGAGGCGGGTGGGTGGAATTGAACGTTCGGTCCAGGTGGCCATGTTATGCTGAATTTTTAGGTAGCAGGCTTTCAGAAAATGCATTGAAATTCCATGCGGCAGAAGTCTGATGTGGGACTTTGCCCCCTCTGTCAGTGCTTCCACCAGTGCCCTAGGTGGCAGTAAGGGGGCACTGTTACATTCCTGGTACTCCAAATATTGCTACTTCCAGTGCTTGCCATAACCAGAATTTCCAAGCACATACCAAGGACAGAGATGGGTTCTGTTCAGATTCTCAGCAAAGCTTCAGCTTGCGTCTTCTTTTCACCTGAACTCAGGTGCACGCCCACCCACCCACGGATGTCTCACACACACAGCGGCAGCTGCAAGATGTCACAGGAAAGCAACTCAAGACTCCAACTTGAAGTGGTTTCTTTGGGGCCTGGTGTGGTGGGACCCTGATCCTTGACGCTACCGTAATACAAATAATAAATAGCCATCAAACTGGTGCTTTCTGCAAGATTCAGGCAGGTCCAAGAAGATACCTGCTTCTGCACCCTGAAATATGCAGACCATTCAGTGGCAGCCATGTTGTTTCACAATGTAAGCAGGGATAGCTCTTTCCATTTTTACCTGCTTCTTATGTATGCAAGACGAAGAAACGAGCAGCACTTTAGAAGACTTAGCTCAGAGCAGTGATGGTGCACAAGGGGCGGAGAAGGTGCGGATTTCTAAAGGAGTGGGGGAGGCATTAAAGTACGCTGAGCGGGAAGGCCCTTGGAGTAGCCTCACACCACTGTCATGCAGGTGAACCTACTTTGTGTCCCCATCTCTCTTCTCCCCAGGCTGACAGAGGCTGCGATTGCTGTGGAGACAGCATGCCCAATCATTGGAAGTGTCTGATGTGACCCACCAACAAACCTCTCTGTTGAATTAATAGAGATAATAATACGAATGTTCTTGGAACACATCTTTACTGAATCAGAATTTCTCAAGGCTCAGTCTCAAAATTAATATGGGATCCAACACTCCAACAACTATCCTATGACCTTTAAGAACATGAGAACTGCCATAATGGGTCAGACCTGTGATCCGTCTAGCCCAGTATCCTGTCTCTGACTGTGTCCAGTATCAGAGCATCAGGGGGAGTGTACAGAACAGCAGCCATTGATGGATCTATCCTCCATGAACTTATCTAGTTCTTTTTCAGACCAAGTTATACTTTTGGCCATCACAACATCGGAGGGCAATGAGTTCCACAGTTTAATGGTGTGTTGTGTGAAAAATACTTCCTTGTGTTTGTATTAAACCTGCTGACTATAAATTTAACTGGGTCACTCCTGATGTTTTGTATTGTGGAAAGGGTAGATAATATTTCTCTGTTCCGTTCCACACCATCCATGATTTTTATAGCTCTCCCTCACATCCCCCCTTAATCATCCCTTTTCGAAACTGGACCAGCCCTAATTTTTTTAGTCTCTCCTCACGTGGAAGCTGTTTCATATCCTGGTTCGTCTTTGTTGCCTGACTCTGAACCTTTCCAATTCCAATCTTTTTTGAGATGGGATGGTCAAAACAAGATGCAATTTCAAGGTGTCAGCACACCATGGATTTATATAGTGGCATTATGATATTTTGTCTTATTTTCTATCCCTTTACTAATAGTTCTCAACAGTTTCTTAGCCTTTTTGACCACTGCTGTGTGCTAAGCTGAAGTTTTCAGAGAACTATCCAGAGATAATAGCTAATTTAGAATCCATCACTATTTTCCACTGAATGCATCCGATGAAGTGAGCTGTAGCTCACAAAAGCTTATGCTCAGATAAATTGGTTAGTCTCTAAGGTGCCCCAAGTACTCCTTTTCTTTTTGCGAATACAGACTAACACGGCTACTATTCTGAAACCCATCTCTATAAATATATCAGAGGGATAAATACTGGAGAGGGAGAGGAATTATTTAAGCTTAGTACCAATGTGGACACAAGAACAAATGGATATAAACTGGTCACCAGGAAGTTTAGACTTGAAATTAGATGAAGGTTTCTAACCATCAGAGGAGTGAAGTTTTGGTATAGCCTTCCAAGGGAAGCAGTGGGGGCAAATGACCTATCTGGCTTTAAGATTAAACTTGATAAGTTTATGGAGGAGATGGTATGATGGGATAACATGATTCTGGCAATTAATTGATCTCTAAATATTCATGGTAAATAGGCCCAATGGCCTGTGATGGGATGTTAGGTGGGGTGGGATCTGAGTTACTACAGAGAATTCTTTCCTGGGTATCTGGCTGGTGAATCTTGCCCATATGCTCAGACTTCAGCTGATCGCCATATTTGCGGTCAGGAAAGAATTTTCCTCCAGGGCAGATTGGAAGAGGCCCTGGAGGTTTTTCGCCTTCCTCTGTAGCATGGGGCACGGGTCACTTGCTGGAGGATTCTCTGCTCCTTGAAGTCTTTAAACCACGATTTGAGAACTTCAGTAAGCTCAGACATAGGTGAGAGGTTTATTGCAGGAGTGGGTGGGTGAGATTCTGTGGCCTGCGTTGTGCAGGAGGTCAGACTAGATGATCATAATGGTCCCTTCTGACCTTAATATCTATGTATCTATGTAACTATATAGTTTTAGATGAGATTATTTTTTCCAGTGTGCATTACTTTGCATTTATCAATGCTGAATTTCATCTGCCACTTTGTTGCCCCATCACCCAGTTTGTAAGATCCCCCTGAAATTCTTTGCAGTCAGCTTTGGACTTAACTATTTTGAATTATTTTGTATCATCTGCAAACTTTGCCACTTCCCTGTTCACTTCCTCTTTCAGATCATTAACGAACATTTTGAACAGCACAAGTCCCAATGCAGAGTCTTAGAGAACCTTGCTATTTGCCTCTCTCCATTGTGAAAACTGACCATTTATTCCTACCCCATTTTCAGCTTTGTGAAATTGGCCATATTAATTGAAATGTAACCCTAATGCTCACTATTTAACATACTTTTGTCAAATAAAAGAGTAGCTTTGGCTGGCTCCAAAAGGCATCCCAGTCATTCATTTTTTGCCCGTAGGCATGGTGGTGGAAGTGCATGGCCTTGTGGGAATTTCCACTGCTAAATGAAAAGCAGAGATTAGCCAACATTGCAGTGTTCAGCTCTGTATTTGGTTTAGGCTGGGACTGGATTCATGTTTGAGGCGGAAGGAAGGCTAGGATTTGGATTTAGCAACACTGAAATATTGCCAGCTGATGATCAGATGATCTTGTGAGATTTTCTGCTCCCTTGAGTAGGTTCTCATGAGGTTTGGATGGCATCCAAACCACAAGATAAACCTACACCCACCACACATACCCTTTGGATGTGACCTGGAACCAAGTGTGAAAGTGGGTCTAGTATTCAAATCCAACCTCTGCACCCTAAATTTTAAGGGGTTCAAATTCAAGAATTTCTGTTTTGATTCATCTCTCTTAAAAATGCTACTTAATAGCTCCAGCCAAAGATTTTATACAAATTCTAACCATTATACTTAGTAATATAATCGGAGTGAATAAAATTGAAAATTGAAAAGATGATTAACTGACTCTTACAGTCCATACACAGACCAGTCACACACAAGCTATAAACATCTAATCACACTGTTGATATTCAGTGTAATTTACAATAATTATTAAACTTACTGGGATAGAATTAAATAGCTTTCTAACCGATTATTTATTAAACAAGGAAATGTGCTTCAGAGTATACAGAAAGGTGAGTTACTTCTCAAAAGTGTACCTGCGAGTAAAACAAAGTCATGTAAACAGATCAATAAAACTAAGCTGTATGGGTTGGTTTATCATGCATTTGCCACAACCATTAAAAAGCATTGTGCCGGCAATGCACAGTATGTAGGCATCTTTGGAATTACTGTGAGATCATGTAAGATTTCTCATGACACTGTGTGATAATATCACATTCCTCCCTCAAGCAAAACAGTGTTAACACAGTATATCAGAATTCATGATAAGTCTAGCAAGAGCTTATGTGTTAAATGGAAGTTCCCATTCTGCGTCCAGAAATGTATACCCATATGTGAACTTCTGGAGGGGCCGGTAACCCTGCTGTAAGACCTCAGAGCTGTACTGTAGTAGCATCCTGGCTCTCTCCTTCCAACCTTTGAGCAGGCCTTGCCATGGTATTGCCCAGCCCTGGATTCTCCAGTGAAGTGTTCTTCTGCACAGTTACCCCTCTGCCTCGGGAGAGTTTGTGGTGTGGCCTAGCACCTACAGTGAGCAGTGGCTGCTGCTGCTTTCATATTTCACGTCCTCGGGCACTGTGCACCCGCTGCTATGGGCCCAAGCTTTGATTTCAGTACGACTCAGGGCACAGAACCAAGGCTGGCTGAGCTACTGAATCTTCTGTTCTTCAAAGGAGGTGCCAGGGGGCCACTTGGGTGCCTGCTGGCAAAGGAGAGGACATAGAGTCCCTTTGGCAGGGAATAAGAACCCAGGAACCTTTGCCGATCCACAGAGAAGTAAAGGGAGTAAAGGAGAAATGAGGACGGTAGGAGGATCTCAACCTTTTTTGAACTTTTTTTGCACCTGAATAAATGCTTGAGTTCAGTTCAGGACCTGTGGAGTGATTGGGCTGGCTCCATTATTACTGAACTGCTTCATCCATCTCGAGTAGCGTCTATGAAATGACTGCCTGTCATCACTTTATCAAAGGTAAATAAGAAGAACTCCAGAAATGCCTCAGTCTGGCATGTATCTTTCTAAGGTTATAGTGTGTGTAAATTCCAGGCAAGATCTGAACCAGTTCTGGCTCTCATCTCTAATGGGGTTTCCAGGCTGCATCCCCAACTCCCAATAACTAAAATGGGAGCTAGCGGGTACTCAGTGTAGCGTAAGGGAATGCTCCACCTTTCAGAACTCAGCCTTATATAAGCTGTTAAAAGCATTCTCATAAAAGGGGTTGCAATTTTCCAAAGCACAGTATCAGTAGAATAGAACATCTCAAATAAAAATGATTTGCACATTCATCTGTGGCCTAACTGCAGTGACTCATAACCAGAACAGAATTAATATAGCTTCCATCTGTCTCTACAAGACCTTTCAGAAACCACAAGTCAACTGTTTTTGCTAAGTAGGTGGCACCAACTTGTGGCTCTTCGCTTCCTTGCTATAAACAGCATAGTGTTTTCAAATGCATTAAAACCCAAAGAGCAGGCCAAAGGGAAAGTAATGTAAACAGGAAAGCAAACTGCAAATGCTGAGCATTAAAGCCTCTGTATAGCAAAGCACTTAAGCAAGTGAGGAGGCCCATTGCAGTCACTGGGCCAGATTCTCAGCTGGTATAGATCAGCATCAATCTTCCAATCAAAGCGCTTTGCTGATTGACACCAGCTGGCACAGCGGGGTTACTTGTGCACAAAGTGTTTAAGAGTTTTGTTGGTTCTAACTGGGATTAAGTCTGCAATAATAATATTAATAATAATAATAATAGGATTAACATAAGGGCTGCATGGCACCATGTAGCTCTGAAGGACTGGACATTAAAGGGCATGTGCATTGCAAGTGTCATCTGGCGAGGCGGATGTATTAGCGGATTTCCCAACTGACGGCTTTGTGCTGGGCAACACCTCCCACCGTGACCTGGAAGTGGGTGTCTGGTGGGTTCCTGTGCAGTAGGGGTGCTGGGCCTTGCATGTGTAAATCCAGGGGGGAAAGTGATGAGCAAGACAGGGTGCCAGGGAACCCGAGCTGTCTGAATGAGTTACTGTGCAGCTGCCAGCAGTTGTGAGGCCTGAGAAGAAATCCATGACTAAGTACCTCATTTGCATGACAATGCTTGCACTTCAGCTGACGTCCCATCAGACCCACCCATTCTGTGAGACCATGTTTGGTCTTGAGAAAAGAAGACTGAAGACCTCAAGTCTGTTAAAGGACGTTATAAAGAAGACAGTGATCAGTTGTTTTGCATGTTCACTGAAGGTAGAGCATGAAGCAATGGGCTTACTCGGCAGCAAGGGAGATTTAGGTTAGGTATTAGGAAAGCTTTCTAGCTGTCAGGGTAGCTAAGCACTGGAATCCCCAGCCTTGGAGATTTTAAAGAACAGGTTGGACAAACACCTTTCAGAGATGGTCTAAGTTCATTTGGTCCAGTTGCAGACCATCAGGCTGGATTTGCTTCCAGCCCTACTTTTTTATGATTCGGTGATGATTATTGTTATTCCAGGATTGCTCAACCAAGATCGAGACCCCAGTTGTGCAGGCGCGGTGCAAACAGAGTACAAGATAGGTCCTGCACGGAATAGTTTTCAAATGCCCCTTTTTTGTCGGGCATGCTCACCACTAGCGAAGTCGAGGCACTGGGGACATGATCTGGATATTGCTCAGTAAGGAGGACTGCACCTCGCACTTCACCTTAGATGTGCCCTCCACTTGTTTTTGTGCCTCCCACACCTTTCAAGGACTTTCAAGTGCAAAGGCCACAGTATCCCTTGATTAGTTGGGTCTTTGAAGATCTTGTTGACCTGGGCAAGGGATCAAATGAGTTTTCCAGTTTCTCTTTAGTGTTTGTTCTTTGGTCTTCCCCATTTTGGCCTTTTCCTTTGAGTCTTTCTTGAGAAGTTGGGTATGTATTTATTTGTGGTTATGTGGCTGCTAGTCAAAGCTGGGTCATTAACATTTCCAGTTAAGAGAAGCAAACCCACTAGACTTCCCTTCAGTCCCCAGCATTAGAAATACCTGTCCAGTCAGCTAAGTGCCCAGTGTTTAATTTCTCAACAATTACTGCACAGCCTGGGCAAAGAGATAAGGCTTGCAACTCTCTCAAAATGGATTGCAGGTGCTGAAGGATTTTCCACTATTATGAATTTCTTAATAGTGTTTTGTTTGCTGTGTTGTTGTAGCCATGCAGGTCCCAGGATAAGAGATATTACCTCACCTTCCTTGTTGCTATGGTTTTTTGTCAAGCAAGGTGACTCTTTTTGCAGAACTCTGTAAGACGGTGCAGGAACTGGTCGTGTCATGGTTCAGCTAGTCTGGTTATCTGTTTCAGACAGTGCTCAATGCTTGATACATCAGAGGAAGGACTCAGAGTGGTCCTATTTGTGCACTGCTCCATGAGGGGAGGGGATTTATTGTCTGAGGCCAGTAGGTGAACAGTGAATACTCTGAAGCATGAGGGCTGATGACCCTTCTCCATTTTATTTTAAGCAGTTGAAAGAAAAACCCTCTCCATGAAACAAAAACTCCACCCTTTTCAGAAATAGTTAGCAACACCAACATTAATAAATCAGTACATTAAATGAAACTGTTACCAGTGATGGAAAAAACACACCAATCCGGCCAAGAAAAAACAAACAGAAAAATGAAGAAAGGGGAAAAACTACAGTAGGCAGGAAGGATGGTCTGATGGTTGGGTCACTGGACTAAGACTTAGGAAACCTGGGTTCATATCCTTCCTCTGCAACTAGACTTCATTTGTGACCGTGGGCAAGTCAATTGGGTCCAGATCCACAAAGGTATTTATGCTCCTGACTTCCACTGAAATTAATGTGCTGGACCAACTTCTGTCAGGGAGAGAGATGAGCTTTCAAACTTCTTCAGAAGGAAAATGGCTTGATGTAAGCACAAAACCTTTTATGCCTCAGTTTCCCATCTGTAAAATGAGGATGATAGCACTTCCCTGTCTTACGGCGAGGGTTGTGAGGTGATACAGCCTGAGAGCCATGTAAACACAGAGCACCAAAGCCAGTCAGACACTGGGCAGTAGAAAGCCACTCCCAGACATGTATAGGAATATAGGCCCATATTAGGCCTGAGTGAACTATGCGTTCAAATTGAGTTTGGATATTAGCATGAGCAATAGGCCCAAAGCATGTGACCAAAAAGAGTACGATCATGAAAAAGAGGAATTGTTTGTGTTCAAATTGTAGTGACCGTTGAAAACCAGTGTTACCTTGTTTAAGGTTTGAGATATATAATAGAAATGAAGAAAACATGGTTAGTTGGGTACCAGTAAATAATTAGTTATAAAAGTTTGTTTAGAAAGGAGTGTTTAGTCCATGGCTTGGGAAAAAAATACAGCAAGGTAAGATAAGAAGACAACTTTGAAGAGAGTTCAGCCATTAACTGTTTCATCGGGCTTTAGCTAAGGTCTAATAACCAGCAATGACATCACTTGTTTGTTATAGTGTATTCTAGGGGTTCTTTGACAGAGCTTTTCCTTACCCCTCTGGAGTCATGCCATGACGGGAAGGTGTCTCCTGGACCTGATCCTGTTGTAAGTATTTTGGCCAATGCTTCTAACTGTATTGTTGCTAGGGTATAGCGTATAGGTGTATACATTTATATTTGTGTTTCGGATGTAACCAACAGCTAGTGGCCTTTGAGACTAATAAAGGAATGTGTGTGGGGAAACTGACACATGGTGAATCTTGATGATCTTATTAAGAAAATTATTTCAAACAACCCGTGAGACCTTATGGTTTGGCTTACAAAGCCACTAAACAGAGTGCAGAGGATGTGAGTGCCTTAAACTAAATTTGGTAATCTGAAGCATCCAGCAAGTCATATGCACTCCTGCAAGTGGACTGGGTCTGTTGTGATGTTAGACAGTCAACATTGCACATGTCCTCCTCAAGTTTCCAGAAATTAAGATGTTTAATGTCATGTTGTAATCAGTTTTTGGCATTCAGGTCCAAATATAATTAGCCAGAGTTTGTACTTCGTTGTATAAAACAGTAAATGGGCACAGAAATGAATACTGGTTCTGTACATTCTGAAAAATGCTGGAGAGATGGACTAAGTAAGAATCAACAGGAATAGAGGAACAGGGCTGCCATTTTCCTAGTATTTCCAGCCCGACAAACTAGAAATAGCTCGTGAGAGCCAGTCTCCTGGTATGTCTATCGTGAGCATTCTTGAAGTGCTACAGGAGAGTCAGACGTGACATTTCACATGGTGAACGAGCATGCACAGGAATTTTTAGTGGCATTTTGTGGAGGAAGCTGCAGGAGTGGGGCTGGCAGTTCTGGAGAGTTGGTACAGCACAATGGGTTTGTGGTCCGCGTCTTCGGCTCCTGGGCATTACTAAAATACCAATAATAAATTATCAGATCAAGAAGAAATCAAGAGAGTTTTAAAAAAAAAACGCAGTGGAGGGCAGAAAATAGAGAGTTAAAAAAGAAAATCATTTTGACACTAGCCAAGTCTAAGATCCAGTATTCTTGGGATCCCAGGGGATTCCAAATCAAATAACACCACCTCTCACAGACATATGGGAACAGATTTTCCAGGAGTTCTTCATTCTTAATGGAAATTGATGGGTGCTGCCTAAATGGAGCTGAGTTCATTTGCAGCTCTGGCCCTTTTAAGTGCTACTATGGGGATGTATCAAGTTCCTAAATTGTATCCCACTGGATATATTTGTCTGGCCACCATGCCAACCTGAGATTCTTCTGAATTCACCTTGTATTTTTTTAAAAATAACAGTGCAGTTCTGAGAGAGGTGTGAACTGATTCACTCCTCTCAATAGGGCGTTGAAAGGACACCATCAACTTAAATATCACAAGTCTGTCTGAATGTGTTTTTACCTGCTTTACAAGTGATACCAAAGGGTATTCTTGTGGCTGAAAAAATATCAGAGAAAAAATATTTTCACAGGTTTTTTTCAATTTGTTTCCCATGTACAATTTTCAGCAAACAATATCATCACTGTTTCTCCTGGAACAGCCAGTTAGGTCATCAGATTCCTCCATTGTGACCCTTCCACACAGCAAGCAACAGCTGAGAACAAATTTTTAATCGGAAAATATGATTGTGAGACCGAAAAAAAAAAAAGGCAGACAGACTGAGTGGCAGTTGTAATCCTGAATTCACTTCTAACTCAAATTTTTAAACTGACCATATTTCAAGCTGATGATGCCCCTTTGACTCTGGAACCTAATGATGGCATTTGAAAGGCTAGCTTTCCTAAATTAGACTTCCAGAATACACATGCTAAGAACACACAGTTACATGTCAAATTCATGTTCATAACTGCACACACAAATAGCCAAAGAGAAGTGGCAGGAACACTGGTTGCAGTAAAAAAGCCTTGCAATTTTTTTTTTATTTAATGATGATGAATATAGGAATAACATTACAAAGAAAGGTCTTGGTTTTACAGACACTTACCTCTGTGCATGTGAGTAATCCCACTGAAGGACTAGGGAGCTTCCAGCCAAATATTTCAGGAGTTTTCAGTGAATTTGTGCACCCCACTTGAGATCCCTTGTATCCAGTTTTCAGAGGTGCTGAGTCCTTCTGGTAGGGGAGCTACAGATGCTCAGGACCTCTGAAAATCAAGCACAAAGCCCCTGATCCTCAAAGATATTTAGGTCCTTAACTCCCATTGAATATTGATTTCAGTGGGAGGTGCCTAAATGCACTGTACCATTGAGAATGTGGGCCCAGGTATCTCAAATTGGGCATGCAGAATTTGTGAACCTACTGCAAACATACTGCTTTGTTATTATACAATGGCCTCAATGCTGCCCTCAGTCTGTGTGCAAACCTCCCATTCTTAGGAGTAGTGGGCCTGTTCTGGATCAAGGGCAGTGATAAGTCACTGGAAATGTGTAGCCTCGTTCCAGGAGACATTATTAAGGGTTAATGTAACCCCCCTGCACAAAAAGAGATTGACAGCCCTGCAAGAAAGCTGTTGTGCCTATTCCAAGCTGCTGTACTCTATCCCTCAGTGCTCTTCATGCCCAAAGTATGCTTCAGTGCTGTACAAACACAGAGGAAGACACAGACCCTGCCTCGAAGAGCTTACATTTTAAAGAGACTTGAGCTCTGTTACTAAAGCCAGTGTAATGGAAGTTTAATGCTTGTGAAAGGGGCACATCATCTTAGACTGAAGCCTTCTATTAGTCCTCAGACCGAGGAAGAGATGGGTTTCCACAGCAGTACAAGCTTCCCCCTTGCTGCCTTGCTAGCATGCCTGCCCTGAAGGGACAGTCTCTAGACTGTCAGAGGTTTGTTTGGCCTCCAGTCCTTCTCGGGGGAGGGGAATTCTGAAGTGGGCACCTGTCCCCTGATGGAACCATAGATGTAAGAGTTGGCAATGACTTAGTGGGTCACCCCATGCCTTCTCTCTGCCAGCTCAGAATTGAATGCTATGGTATATTTTGTAGCATCTTGTGCAGCACAGGATTATACATCACAAGCAATGGGGCTTCTAGCCCTTCCCTTGGGGGATTACTTCTCAGACCTGTTCATCACACTGCCAGTCAATATTTCCTGATAAAGCAGACTGGCTTTTTAATTTCTCAGTTCATTGCCAAAACTCCCAGTAACATCCCACTAATTCACTTCCTTTCTCCCTTTCCACTTAGCCAATGTGTGTGTATATATATATATATATATATCTCTTTCCTGCTGCATAAATGCATCCAGCTCCCTGATCTTTTAGCAGCGCTTCTCCAGACTCCCTCCATTTCCTCTACATCTGTCTAGTAGCTCCTCACCACAAATGGCATGGAATACTCGATGCACTATTCCAGATGTAGTCACATCGGACTCCCTAAGAAGGGGTTATCATTTCCAAGCTCTGTGATATGAAGCCCATATCGCTGCAACCCATATAAATTATGGAACAGCCATCAGGTGGTGCTGTCATAGAATCATAGAATATCAGGGTTGGAAGGGACCTCAGGAGGTCATCTAGTCCAACCCCCTGCTCAAAGCAGGACCAATCCCCAACTAAATCATCCCAGCGACGGCTTTGTCAAGCCTGACCTCAAAAACCTCAAAGGAAGGAGATTCCACCATCTCCCTAGGTAACACATTCCAGTGCTTCACCACCCTCCTAGTGAAAAAGTTTTTCCTAATATCCAACCTAAACCTCTTCCACTGCAACTTGAGACCACTACTCCTCGTTCTGTCATCTGCTACCACTGAGAACAGTCTAGAGCCATCCTCCCTGGAACCCCCTTTCAGGTGGTTGAAAGCAGCTATCAAATCCCCCCTCATTCTTCTCTTACGCAGACTAAACAATCCCAGTTCCCTCAGCCTCTCCTCATAAGTCATGTGTTCCAGTCCCCTAATCATTTTTGTTGCCCTCCGCTGAATGCTTTCCAATTTTTCCACCTCCTTGTAGTGTGGGGCCCAAAACTGGACACAGTACTCCAGATGAGGCCTCACCGTTGTCGAATAGAGGGGAACGATCACGTCCCTCGATCTGCTGGCAGTGCCCCTACTTATACATCCCAAAATGCCATTGGCCTTCTTGGCAACAAGGGCACACTGTTAACTCATATCCAGCTTCTCATCCACTGTAATCCTTAGGTCCTTTTCTGCAGAACTGCTGCCTAGCCATTCGGTCCCTAGTCTGTAGCGGTCCATGGGATTCTTCCATCCTAAGTGCAGGGCTCTGCACTTGTCCTTGTTGAACCTCATCAGATTTCTTTTGGCCCAATCCTCTAATTTGTCTAGGGCCCTCTGTATCCTATCCCTACCCTCCAGTGTATCTACCACTCCTTCCAGTTTAGTGTCATCTGCAAACTTGCTGAGGGTGCAATCCACACCATATTGCAGATCATTAATGAAGATATTGAACAAAACCGGCCCCAGGACCAACCCTTGGGGCACTCCGCTTGATACCGGCTGCCAACTAGACATGGAGCCATTGATCACTACCTGATGAGCCCAACGATCTAGCCAGCTTTCTATCCACCTTATAGTCTGTTCATCCAGCCCATACTTCTTTAACTTGCTGGCAAGAATACTGTGGGAGACAGTATCAAAAGCTTTGCTAAAGTCAAGGAATAACACATCCACTGCTTTCCCCTCATCCACATAGCCAGTTATCTCGTCATAGAAGGCAATTAGGTTAGACAGGCATTACTTGCCCTTGGTGAATCCACGCTGACTGTTCCTGATCATTTTCCTCTCTAAGTGCTT
The DNA here is from genome assembly GCF_965140235.1 of Caretta caretta. Lineage (NCBI taxonomy): Eukaryota > Metazoa > Chordata > Testudines > Cheloniidae > Caretta > Caretta caretta. The sequence continues at coordinate 16,414,086 of NC_134209.1, forward strand.
CAGAATTGATTCCTTGAGGACCTGCTCCATGATTTTTCCAGGGACTGAGGTGAGGCTGACTGTCCTATAGTTCCCCGGATCCTCCTTCTTCCCTTTTTTTAAAGATGGGGTCTACATTAGCCTTTTTCCAGTCATCCGGGACCTCCCCCGATTGCCATGAGTTTTCAAAGATACTGGCCAATGGCTCTGCAATCACATCCGCCAACTCCTTTAGCACTCTTGGATTCAGCGCATCCGGCCCCATGGACTTGTGCTCGTCCAGCTTTTCTAAATAGTCCTGAACCACTTCTTTCTCCACAGAGGACTGGTCATCTCCTCCCCATGCTGTGCTGCCCAGTGCCGTAGTCTGGGAGCTGACCTTGTTCGTGAAGACAGGGGCAAAAAAAGCATTGAGTACATTAGCTTTTTCCACATCCTCTCTCACTAGGTTGCCTCCCTCATTCAGTAAGGGGCCCACATTTTCCTTAACTTTCTTCTTGTTGCTAACATACCTGAAGAAACCCTTCTTGTTACTCTTAACATCTCTTGCTAGCTGCAACTCCAAGTGTGATTTGGCCTTCCTGATTTCACTCCTGCATGCCTGAGCAATATTTTTATACTCCTTCCTAGTCATTTGTCCAGTCTTCCCTTTCTTTTAAGCTTCTTTTTCGTGTTTAAGGTCAGCAAGGATTTCACTGTTTAGCCAAGCTGGTCGCCTGCCGAATTTACTATCCTTTCTACACATTGGGACGGTTTGTCCCTGTAACCTCAATAAGGATTCTTTAAAATACAGGCAGCTCTCCTGGACTCCTTTCCCACTCATGTTATTCTCCCAGGGAATCCTGCCCATCAGTTTCCTGAAGGAGTCAAAGTCTGCTTTTCTGAAGTCCAGGGTCCGTATTCTGCTGCTCTCCTTTCTTCCCTGTATCAGGATCCTGAACTCGACCATCTCATGGTCACTGCCTCCCAGGTTCCCATCCACTTTAGCTTCCCCTACTAATTCTTCCCGGTTTGTGAGCAGCCGGTCAAGAAGAGCTCTGCCCCTAGTTGGTTCCTCCAGCACTTGCACCAGGAAATTGTCCCCTACCCTTTCCAAAAACTTCCTGGATTGTCTGTGCACATGGGCTGAATTTCAGCTGCTGACTTGACAATGAAGGGCTTACATTTTAACCGTGTATTCCTGTAATACATGGTAGGAAAGAATTCTGGTAGATGGGACAAAATAGGTTGTTACCAGTTTATTTTCACTTTGTAAAATGTAGATTCCCCTTTGCACTAACAATTGCCTCTGCACTTTTTACCAGACATACTTTCATGCCAGAAAAATTATGATTTCTAGCATCGAGGGTAAAGACTTGGGGAATTTACAGTTACTCATTTTTCTAGTGATGTGCAAAATGAATCCCAGTGCCGATTGTCTTCTAGTTTATTTGACCTCTCTGCTGCCTGAAGCTATGTTAGCCAAGATTTGTTGCAGACATTTCAATGATGTGGCGTCCTACCTTTGGGAGATCCTCGAGGCTGCTGTGATTTTAGGATTGACAGACGTATAATTGGAAGTCGGTCATTAGGTGGATCAAATTTAAAGAAGAAAATGGAGGGCAAGGCAGTTTCTGAAAGCAGAGCAAGCTTTGGGGAGTATTAGACCCAGTGCTGTATTACTGCAGAGCAGTCTGAAGGTAGTGACTTTGGAGGAGGAATGAACAAACTGAGTAATCTGGCTGTGCACCAGGGAGATCTGCAGATGTCAGGGGGATGGAATCTTTTTCCATAGCCTAGAAGAGTAGGAGAGCTTCTCCATGGAGACTACTGCAGACCCAGGGGAGTAGTCGAGAACAAGAACAGATTGGAAACAAGGCATAACTTTTTAACGGCGAGAGTAATTAACCACTGGAACAATTTACCCAGGATCGTGGTGTATTCTCCGTCACTGGCAATTTTTAAATCAAGATTGGATGTTTTTCTAAGAGATCTGCTGTAGGAATTATTTTGGGGGCAGTTCTCTGGCCTCTGTTGTACAGGGAGTCAGACAAGATGCTCACAAAGGTCTCTTCTGGCCTTGGTATCTCTGGAAAAAACCCAACCCCGTGCAGTGGGATCTGACCTGCTCCGAGCATGCCTCCAAAGCAGGGCGCAGGGACACCCGCCCCTACAATTGTGCATGGAGACACACAGAGGGTGGAAGGCACCCTGCATGGCAGAACGACCCCACTGTTCTGCACTCAGAGCCTGTGAGGGGAGTGGGGAGCTGTGTCCTTAAGAAATAAATGCAACTAGAAGGGATCTGAGATGACATAAAAGCACACAGTACCAGTATATGAAGGGTGTACACATGCAGGAAGGCATGATGATGGTAGAAAGAGGTATTGCTGTGTCTTGGAAACACACACACCCTTCCCCTTAACCCTCCAGGGTCCCAGCCAGAACTGTGGAAGAAACAAAGAGAAGACCATCCCACCAGAACCCTTCCCAGGTTTGGCAGAGTTCAGCACATGCTGGGCGAGAAGCTGGAGAGCACCATGTGAATAATGTCACATGCCGCATATAGACTTCATGGGGCAGGTTTTCAAAAGCTTTCAGGGCCCATTTTCCAATGGCTCAGCACCCATTTTTGGAACATTTTCAAAGGGCTCCTCATTCAACATACTGAGCTCTTTTGCAAAGTTGGCCGCTCACTTTGGTGCCTGACTGGCCGATGGGCCCGTGGAAGTCTGTCTCCAGATGGGGGTGCTGAGCAGTTTTGAAAATCTGACTCTCTGTGTGTCTTCCGATCCAGTCAAAGAGCTTCAGTTAAAGGGAGTCCCAGACACTGGGATCTCAGCAGGTATAAGGAAAAGGAAATATAAACAATAAACATGTAGGTTTATTCGGGTACTTCCTGAATATCAGAGGAAAGTCCAGATTGCAATGGTGGAAGCTCCAGTGTTTGCCAGTTAAACTCGAACGGCCAAATGATTGAAATATGAACTGCAAGTTACAATCCTGCACAGGACTCTGGTCTCAATATATCAAATGCAAATATGTGCGTGCATGCATATATATCTCTTATTTCTGCATTAAAGCATGGAATGTTTAATTTCAGACAAAGATGGCCCAGAGCTTTAGAACCTCATTTGTTGAAACTCTGTTTCACTGCAGTCAGTATTAATAGCTTCTCAATGAATAGATTAGATGCTGCAAGTGACAACAAACCTATTTGAGAGAAATTTAATAGGCCAGTTTATTGAAGTTTATTAGCTCAATCTTGTTGGCTATTAGAAGAACAGAGCCTGATAAATCTAAGGTTTCAGAGTAGCAGCCATGTTAGTCTGTATTTGCAAAAAGAAAAGGAGTACTTGTGGCACCTTAGAGACTAACAAATTTATTTGAGCATAAGCTTTCGTGCATCCGAAGAAGTGAGCAGTAGCTTACGAAAGCTTATGCTCAAATAAATTTGTTAGTCTCTAAGGTGCCACAAGTCCTCCTTTTCTTTTTTTGATAAATCTAAATGTCCAAGCGTTTGTTTGTGGGTACCAGCAAAATACTGGAATACTTGTCGTCCCCGCCCCACACACATACACACACCTCGCCCAATGAACATGTCTCATTTGACTCTTCATCATTGCATTAACAGTTTGAGTAAATGAGAATGAGAACTTGAATAGGAGAATCATTTACGGACTTGGAAAGTCTGCCTGTGAAGGACATTACTGAACGCTGATAAGGAAAGCCCCAGGTCTGGCTCAGACAAGCTTTCTTTCCTGCTTTGTATGTAGGCAAATGAAGAATGTTTAATTTCAGACAATTTGCAGAGAATGCAAATAAATACATTTATACCAGAATTAATAAAAACTGGCTAGAATTCACACACTTCAATCAGCATAGCCCAGCTATTTCAGTACCAGCAGAATTAGAGAGTTGAATTCTCTTCTAGAGTTTAGCCTTAGGAATGTGGAATAAGAAATCCTCTCAAATCAGTCATTTGTATTGTGAACCTGTGTTTCTCGACTCATTCACCAGTCTCCAAAAATGAATGAGAATTTCCTGCCTCAAAGCCATGCTCCAATAATGTTAGTGAGTGAAATCTTTCAACAAGAGACTCATGACCCAGTCTAGTTCAATATCATTGACCCCGGCTGAAGAAAGGATGATCCCGTGGTCAGGGTACCAGACTGTATTCCCTGCTCTGACTCAAATTTCTTTTGTCACCTCATGCAAGCCACCTGGGGTTAGATCCACAAAGGATCTAGGATTTAGGTGCCTAACTGCCACTTCAGGTACCCAAATCCGAAATTTAGATCCTAAAATCCCCACTCAGCTGTAGGCCTTTGAAGTCGCTAGGCATCTCACTGTCTGCAAGCAAAGTCTCTGAGTTGCCTGATTTGAGGCAGGAACTTGGTCTTCCAGGAGAGTGTGCTAGCCGCCAGGCTATATAGTCATTCTCTCTCTCTCTTTGTCTGGCCCAACAGCTATTAAAGTATTTCATGTCAAGCGGAACAGCTTCAACAGGAGAGATGGAGATTCACCCCAGAACCCTCCATAGCGCAGCGGTCAGGGTACCGAGGTTGGAGAGCTGGGTTCCAGCTCCGAATCAGACTGGGTGAGGTCTCCCACATCTCAGCGAGAACTCTAACATCTGGGCTATTGGGCAGAGGGGGGGGCCAGGCACTGCCACCTTCTCCTCCAGGGTTTTTTTTTTTGGCGAGAAAAGGCTGACTTGACTTAGGAGCCTCACTCCAGTGGAGGATTCACGGCTGAGAATCCTGAGCAGAGAAAGGCCCAGAGTCAGGTTCCTAAGTCCCTTTGAACCCTCTCCCGGAGTTAGGTGCCTAAGCCTCCCCTCAGCATTTCGTATTGGCTAGTTTAGGCAGCTCCCTGCTCAGCATGCTGGTTTCTGTGAATCGGAGTCTTAGGTGCCTAATTCTCCCCCTGCACTGCAATGGGGAACCTGGGTGCCTAAGTAGGGGCTGTGGATTTTACTGGGCAGCAGGGGGGCCTAACGCTAGGTGTTGCAACTGTAACCCTAAATCCCCTTCGTGGATCTTGCCTTTAGTCTGGGTCCGAGTTCTGCAGCTGTACAGTGGTACTTCCTACCTCCTAGGGGTGTTGTGAAGATAAATATATTTAAGACTGTGAGGCTCAGAGATACTGTGGTCATGTAGGCCACATAATTATCATAGAACGATACACTGGCCAGTGCCAGCTGCTGCAGGGAGTAGATACTTAATTGTACAATACTATAGCATACTGGGGTGGAAAAGGAGTTGAGGTTTCTTCTTTTTGAAGGGCACGCTGGCTAAGGCCTGGACAATTTTAGACTGGAATGGAGAAAGGTTGAAGCCAGGCATAACAGACTGGGTCCGTTTCCCTCAAACTGGGTATGTGAGCATGGTATTAATTGCACAGGCATGTGATCCTAGAGAAAGGCACATCTCTTGAGTAACTTTGTTAATTGCTTTTGAAAGGTAATGCTTTTTCACCAAGTCTGAAGAAGCACGTGAATGCATTTCCTTTATGGTGTTTACTGGGTAGACCAGTCAGACGATTCAAGTTCATTTAAAGGCCTTCCACACTGCTTTGTCAGCCAGCTGTCAGCAAGAAGTTATTTGAATTGTGGTCCTGAATGATATAGTCTAGTCTCGAGTGACATCCACCTGTCATCTTCCCTTTCATTCTTTGCTTTCATTGAATGTTTAAAAGCATACCTATTAATGGATGTGCAGTTCTCTATTAAATGCATCACATTGAACTCTTCCAAAATTATTTCTTCATTCAATATCCTCCTGCATCAAGGACGTGAATTTCTGTCTAACAAAGTGGGAAATAAGGTACAATTCACATTGCACGCTATAGTAAAAATGGTATCTACTTTCATATACACACAGAGTAGATAAATTAACAATTTAAAGCCTTTATGTGCAGTTATAGTCAGAAGAGTGACTGTAAAAACTGGCATCATGGTGTTTGTCATTTGTTCTCCCTCGGCTTCTATACTGGATTTGCAGAGTTTACAGTTCAAAAGATGATTTTTCGAACTGACAGCCTGGCTGCCTGGGATATAAAAATTATGCCTCTTAAACCTCCACCAATAATAAAGATTCTGTGTTCAGAACTTAGCTTAGTAAAAACCATGCGTGGAGAAAACTAGAACTTGGTTCCCTCTTTAGTAACTGTGTTGGTTCTGCATTGTCAACAACAGTTCAAGTTCGCTTCGTCAGTAAAATAAGCAGCTATGACTTGAAGATGCCCACAGAGTTGGTATGTTGAGTACAGCTGAGTGAGTATTGCAAATAAATTAAATAAAATAAAAAGGGGGGGGAGGGCACACAACTATTTGGATTATAGGATAATTCATTTGGACTGTGTTTGCACCTTTTTTTTTATTTGCTTTTGGTGTATATTCTAGCAGATGACTTTCCTAACAGGAACTTTTGCCAAAACAGAAAATGTAAGCAGAATATCTGTGAAATGCAGATTTCAGATTCATCATGTTGACTTTTCATTGAGGAAATCTGATTCTAAGGACCAGTTGCAGATGACAGTTGCTCACATTAAATAATAAACTTGCCTCTGAAGTGATCCCACTGAAATCAGTGGGACTACTCCCCAAGCAAAGGACTACTCACCGTAAGTAAGGGTATCAGAATCTGGCCTTACAAGTGACACTCATCCAGTCCTTCAACAAAAAGATCTTGTGACAAATCAAAAAAGTTCATCTATAAAATATCAAACTCTCTCACAGACCAAGAATAAGTCACTGAATATATCCAACTAGTAATTCTGAATAACAAATCTGAGAAAATTGTGATCTGTCTGTTGAAAACTCATGAACAGAAAAAGTGGCAAAATGAGTTGAAAAAATTATTTGCTACGAATTACTCAAGCAACTCTGGTGTTGAGTAAGAGAGTGCCATTCTCACATAGTAAATCTCTGTTTATAATCATAGTGTTTAAACGCTTTATTGGAGATAATCCCATACCAGCAACCTGTAACTGAGTATCTATGAACTTTGAAGGTGCTTAGAATCTCAACCAGTATCTAGATCTGAATTGCACAGCTGCTTTTTAGCTATATGTTGGATTGAACCAAATCCTAAATCAGAACTTTTGCGTTGTTGAAACAGAAACCTGAGTGTTGCTGTCTCTTTGTATTATTTTGTTCAGAGTTACAACTTCTGATCCTTGTATGCTATGGTTACTCGCCTTTGGCTACTGGCTCCGTTTTTGGTTGGCTCCTCTCATTAGACGAGCACACCCCAAGATGTGTGTCTGGGATGATCCTTGATTCTTTCCGACTCCATGGCCACACGCTTACAAGCATGTAGAGTGCAACGATGTTTTGGAAAGCAAAATTAAGGTGCTATCTCTTCAACTTACAGAACCCCGGGAATTTCCACTCACAGAAGCTGACAACCAGTCACATGTAACTAAACAAATAAATTATGTGTTTGCCGAATACGCACAATATGCAAGTGCCATGAGAAACTGAGCAGAGAGGTTTTATGCAAGGAAGGCTATCATTAAATGCTAGCTACATGAAGAAGATATTGGGGGCATATCCTCAGCTTGTGTAAATTGGCATTCCTCCATTGAAAGCAATGGAGCTTAGGATCCAGCTATAAGTGAATAAATAAGAAAATACAAACTATGAACCAGATGCTTCTGGCTGAGGATATTGGGCAGACAGCCAGGGATAAGTCAGACAGCACATAGCAAGAAAAGCTCCTCACACTGAGTGGAATCCAAACAGTCAGTTCACATACACAGCCTGCTTCCTTCTACTTTGAAACTCACGTGCCCCGGCCTTCACTAGCAACTTTCAAAGCACCTTTCCTTTCCAACCTGTCACCCCATTCCACACACTTCCCTATCATCGCAGTCTGCACTCTGTTGCCGTAACATCTCCCACAGGCTCTGTTGCTAAGTGCTCTAGTTTGTCTGGCACGCTGTTTCTTTGGGGAAATAATTCGCTTCTCTCTCACTCCTTTTTCTTCCCAGCCACTTGTTACAGAGGAGCTGGAGTCTTATAGAAACCTTTGATATTTTTAGAAACCCTGCTGCTCGGATCACATGTCTCCTATATTTGGCTTTGCTCATTATTTATTACCAAGGACATTTTCATGCAAACAGGAGGGTTGTTTGTGAGTTCACCTGCCCCCGCTGCTCATTCCTCATCTGAAGTCCTAATCCTCTCCTTCTAGTAGCCCTGGTGGTTGCCATGGTGATGTTGAAGTCTAACAAAGAAAGCCGGATGGAAAGTCAGAAGTGTGGCTAGCTAGTGTCAGGGGTTTGGATTTTTTTATTACTGACCTTCCCTTTTGAAAAGAGAGCGCCGTCATTTTTTAATATTATTTTTTTAATTAAAGCTTTAATTATCAGTCATTTGGAGCTCCCCCTCCCCCCCCACCCCGCAGCAGTCACTGGAGCTGGGAAGATTGTGCTTCTGAGATTGATTCATAATTATATCTGTCTCTTACATAGCACTTTTCATCCACAGGCTTGAAAGTGCTTTACAAAAGAGACCAGTAAGCAGAAGGGAGGGTCTTGAAGGCAAAATTAGGGGCTGGATCCAAACTCTTTAATAATAACATTATGTATTATTTTCTTGTAAAGACCAAGGTCCTATTTGCTTTGACCGTCCCATTTTTGAAAGAAGCAAGGTCCATGATCCCAGCCGCCTTTTACAGCGGGGAAACAAGCAGGGCCAAATTCTGTGCTCAGTTACTTTATAAATCCAGATTAAACCCTCTGACTTCAGCGGAGTGAGTTACTCCAGATTGGCACTGCTGTAACCAAGAGCAGAATTTGGCCCCAGCCGTGCAATGAAATAATTTTAATGGAATTGACCTGAGTAAGAAAGAGAGAGACAGAAAATAAGGGGCTGTTATTCTTGTTTAGTATATTTATACGCAGTCTGTGCGAGGCCAGTTTCTGTCCTTGTCGTACTGGAGAGATATTATTCATTAAGAGTCAGAATTGCAAAGTCTGACCAACTATGTATTTTTTTTTAAGTTTCCCATCAGAGGTCGGGTGTTCGTTTAAATGAAATGCTGTAGCAGGCCCTAACGTACACAGCCTGGTAGTTCACTTAGTTTTTCAGGAAATCCACCTCCATGGTAGAGTCCCAAGGTTTTTATCAGCGGCTGTGTATCCTATGTGAAATGTGGGGGTGGGGTTCAGTCTAGTCCCCGGTGGGCAGGTGTCAGCATCACAAAATCACCATTACATCTCAACAGAGAGGCCAGCCCATAGAGGCTGATTGTACTTGTCATCAATGGGGTGGTTCCTTCTGGGGTTGGTGAGGTGCATTGGTGGTGAGGTAAGACGTGCACTGCCTCTGAAGTGCTCTAAGATAGAGAGAGGGAGAGTCTCCAGGTTCCTCAAACTAGCCCCTTCCATCAGCAGTAAATCCAGATGAGAATATGTATATATGTGTGTGTGTGCCTGGCTGTCATTCTGGTGCCCAAGGAAAGTACCCCACACTCTTCACACCTCATAGCTACAGTCCCTGTCCTCAGGGACATGCAGACTGCTCCCTCTAGGCAAGATGCCCCCCAAGGGGCAAGGGCAGAGCCATGGGCTTCCCTGCCCCCCAACCAGCAAAGGAGGTAACATTACACCTCCTGAAGGGCAGAATTCCTCCTCCCATGGGGTGGCAGAGCTCTGCACTGCACCAAGCCAGGGCTGGGCCTCCAGGGCATGGTAGCGTGTGCTGTACAGACAGGGGACCATTGGAAGAGCCCGTGCTAAGCAGGAAGCAGGAGTTTCAGTAGATAACCACAGGGCAGTTTCCAGCTCTTTGTAACAGAGTGAAAGATACAAATGATCTGGGCAGGTAATGACATGCAGCCACCTCCTGGGACAACAGCCCCATGTGACACACAGACCCTTCTGTCCCGGGTCTGCGTAAGCCGTGCCCCAAAATGGCTGCTGTCCTCTCCCCCTCTCGTACATGTTCTTTGAAACCCCTTCTGTTCTGTCATTTTTCCCCTTTTGTTGCTAAGTCATGTTCTGCTTCCTCTCCCCTGCCCTCCCAACTCCCCATGCCTCCCACCCTCACTGCATGCCTGCATATTGTTGTGACTGGGGGTCCCCCCTAGCATGCCCCACAGATGAGCTGAGCACCTCTGGAGCGGAGGCGCCGGCCTGTGTTGGGTACTGCAGTGGAAGCAGGGAGGGCAGGTTGGTGCCTTTTGAAGAGCCATCTACACCCAAGGCTGCCCATTTGCAGCAGGTTGTTGAAGCAGAGGTGTCATTCTGTTTTCTTCAGTCCTACTCTCTTCTCCACTGTCCTGCAAGCCCCCTCTTGCCCGCTGTAGCACCTCTTGCCCCGGCAGGGCCTGCTGACCTGGCAGGGAAGTGTGAGAGACCAGGTTAGGCCAGGTAGTAAAGAATATGTATGCGCTTGACTCTTCTGGCCAGTGACTGAGGGAATGTCCCTTCTCCCTGCTCCTAGTCTGCAGGTTGGTCTTTGGTAACGATGCTGTGATCCTTGTCAGATTTTCAACTACCCCTTTGCGTGGGTGTGTGTTTCTGCTGGGGTCCTCCCTTTCTCCACTCTCCACCTTGCCACTGGTGCTCTCCACACACACAGACCTACCAGCCACCTCCATCATTCCATACCTCCGCTTCAAAAGGGGCTTTTGGCCTGCTGCAAATTGGCTAAGGCAGGGGAGGGAAGTCATCGCCATGCATGCCAACTTCCTTCCCTTAGACAACAAGGTAGGTGTCTCTGGTCACATGCTGAAGAGCAAGAATCCAGCAGCTCATCCTCCCGAAATTTAGCATAAAGAACAGGCTGGAGTTGTGTCCCCTCAGCTTCCTCTAGGTTGTAATTTCCAAAACGACAGCCAACGAGGACGTGAGTGAACAATTGTATTTACAAAGGCAACGTACAGCCTTGGAATAGCAAGACCTCTTTGGGCTGCACTCGTCCTGTCTGTAGGAACTCTTGAAAGAATGATGATGCGCTCGCTTGTAAGGGCACATTGCTGCTGCACATTAGGGTGTTACCGAGTGGATTTAAAGCACAGTGGATAGAATTATACCTGCCCTATTGCACGTAAATAGCTGCTCCCTGAATAAGAGCTCTCTCATAAGTGCCCAGAATCTTAAGGCAGCCAACATTTTCCATCCTTACTTTTTTATATATGTTCCGAGCGACCAGTAAATAAACCTGAGTCAACAGTGAGAGGTGAATGTATTTTCATGTGAGTCATTGTTATTGTTTGGTTCATTTGGCACTTTCTGGACAGGGTCCCCTCCTCCCCCCCATTGTGTAGACTGTCACCTTTTGTCGTACCCTTGCTTATACTTTGAGCAACTAGGGAAACCGCCATAAATGTGGCTTATCAGCATTCCAATCCATTTTCTTTCGCATCGACTTGGATTTGTGCATTGTCAGAAACATCTGTGCTGCTTTAGTGGCATATAGTTTTCAAGTCTAATTAGCTGGCTGCTTGTAATCAGGACTATTTCAACTGTTGTCATGCTGAATGTTCTTTTTTCCTTTTTTTTTTTATACCACGTTTGCCTGATTGACCTTTTTTTTCTCTGTCTTTCTATCGGGCTGCTCCAGGAGCCATGGCTAATCATCTTATAACCAATGCTCTGCTTCGTCCTCATGGCACTAACAACCCTTATAATACATTGCTCGGGGAATCGGCGGTCTATAACAACCCTTCTGTCAGCATGTACAACACACAAGGTGTGCAGGAGTTTCTCTCTAATTTTTCTAGTGAGAGTCCCATTTTATGTGGCTTATATAGGGCCATTTTTTCTTTTTTCCCTTTGTTTTCCCCCCTTCCCTGTTTTTTTGGAACTGGGTATAAATAATCTCTCCTCTCATCTCAGTACATTTTTCCATTTTCCTTAGGTTTTTTCTCACTAGCCTTACCAAACGACCGACCTCAGTTTGATAGCCGCTCATCAGATCCATTCAAATATGTGTGGTGGTTTTGATTCTTTTGGTTTTGTATTGTTTTAGTCATCAGTGTGTGTTTTGTCTACTGTATCCATTTATCGCTTTGTTGTCAGTTCGTTTCTTTGTCATTCATTTTAGAAAGAGGAGCACCTTTCAAGGTAAGTGAGGTCAAAATGGCCTTTGATACCAAAGTTACTATTGCTTTTGAAATAGCATATAGAAAAATAAATTGTCAATAGCTCATCAATGTGTCTGTCAGAGATTATGCATTAAAAAAACCACACCCTTGAGCTCTAAGAGGGATATGGAAGCAGAAATGTAAACCGATTCCAAAGAGAGCAGATTTTAGAGTGGAGTAATATATGTATTGTCATGTAAATAAATACAAACTACATGTGCTCTAAAGAGACCAAATAAGAGCTCCGGGAAACTAGAAACTCTTCTTGTAACCTTGTTCTAGTAAATGGGAATCAAATAGCTGCAAAGAGTCAGCTGGACCTGCTCTATAAGATTCTACTGCAAAAAATCATTCCCTTGTGACCTATATATTTGTCTTCTGTATTTGCTCTGGTTGCATGAGTAGACTATGTTTGTAAATGAATGTCACAATGCTTTTTGTTATGGATAGGTCTATTTACAAATGATTTGGGGAATAAATCTGGTATTTGGACACTTGATCAGGTTGCATCTGTTAAGTTCAATAGTTCAGTCTTTTATCCTTTTTTTCCCCCCATAGGCAACTGAATCATTGGAGAGTAACTCTGCTTTCAAACACAAATACTTTCCAAAATGTCAGCTCTCTTTATTTGCTCCTCTTCTAATTAAGGTGTCCCTTTGCAGTAAAGGGTCTCATAGGAAGTAAATAAATAACAGCAACAGTGCAAGCAATAAAGATATGTTGTAAGATGCAGCATTGTTTATGATAAAATTATATATTGAATTGTATCACTAGGGTCTTTTATTTCCAACAACAAGGGGGAAAGCATATGCATTTGACCTTTTTTCTGTTCATAAATTTCTTGAACCGTACTGACTTTTCACAAAAAATTAGATTGCACTAATTCTTGTTAAAGGAATGAACATTAAGCGTGAATTGCTCTGAATTTTAAGTTTGTTATATCACAACTGTTGAAGCAAGTTTTGATAATCTGTACAGTTTTGGCATGTAAATATTTATATTTTCTTGCTGGAGAAGTGTTAAGGTTGTTACTGTTAAAAAGATGCTATGCTTTAAGATTAACATAATTTTATATCTGCTTTCAAAACTAGCCAGGGGAAGTTTTAAACTGGGTTATAGAGGTACTTTCTGGATGGCAGCAGGTAATGTTGAGTCAGCATTTGGCTTATTGTAATCCCCAATTTTCCTGGCTGTGTGTCTCAGCTCTACAAATGTGCTCAGGGCTGAAATATGACAAAAACTTTCTTCTAGAAAGTGCATTTAAAAAAAAATGTTCATCTAATTTTAAGGCCCAGCTGCTAATTCTGTTATTTGCACTGAGTAGAACCTCATGCCACAAATAGTCCCTTTGATTTTAAGGTGCTACTCAATACAAGGGAGCAGAACTGGGGCCAGAGAGGTTATAAGTATGCTAAAAGCAGATCTGTTCAGGGTTCAGTCAATAGAAATTAAAGAGAACTCCGCGAGTACTGATGCCAATTAACCCACTGGATATTTGCCATTGACTTCAGTGGGAGCAGAATTGGAGTCAGTATTTCTGGGAGACTACGAGTTTATTGCTAATCATACATATATCCTGGGAAGTAAGAAATGTAATACGTATTGCCTTCAAAACTAGGTGATTGTCTCTGGGCAGGAGTTTCTTCGTACTGTTTGACGTACGACCCTATGAATTTTACAGAAGTCCACATTGCAGCCTCAAGTTAGTAAATACACGTTCCACAAAAGGCCTTATGAATCTCCTGGGATTCATGCATACTGACCCAATAGCCAAACTAACGGAGCCATTGTGATAATCTATTGAGTCATTAACACATTTTATAAATATACACTTGGTGCCACTTAAGCATGGCTTCTGTGCGCTTCCCACGCACTACGAATTGTCACCACATTTGGGTTTGTCTTGACTGGGATTTAATGGTTACAGCACGCTAGAGAACATCTTCTATCTAACATGTTCTAAAACTCTAATGTAGACAAGGCAGTGGTTTCTTGCACCTCCCTCTGAAATGTCTGGTATTGGCCTTTGTCAGAGACAAGGTACTGGGCTGAATGGACCTGGGGTCCGATCCAGGGCAGCAATTTCTGTGTTCCAGTGTATGTTAGCGCTGTTCAGGTTGAAGATACCTTCTCTGCTCTAGACTTTTATAATGTGCTAGCTAAAACATTCTAACCAAATGTCACTAAATCTTAATCAAGATAAGCCCTTTGGATCTGCTATTTCTGGGCAGGGAATCTCTGCAGCTGCTCTCCCTTGCAAAAGCAGAATTCAGCACTGTTTGTGGAAATCTGTTTTCATAATTATTTGACTTCAGGGGGAGCTGTGTATAGCCCACTTGCAGACCACATGCCCTGAGGGTCCCAACTTGCGCTCTGTACTGCGGCAGTTTTGTCTGAGAACAGGTGTTTGCCATTAGGATCCAAAGCCCATTGAAACCAATGGAAAGACCCTTCAGGTCAGGCCTTAGAAGTCAGTGGTGACACGCTCGATTCCTTTGATGGGATGGGTTTGGCCAATAAGGAGTGAATAAGGTAGTAGTTGAGAAATTGTGGGGTTTGCTGACCCATAGAGGTTGCCACAATTTGGACCTGAGAGAGGAGGTGTTTTCACTGGATAGGCTGAAATCAATTCAAGTCTTGGATAAATGATGGGTGTTTTACAACAGCTTTCGTGAAGGATTATTTTAATAGAAGAAGGAAATAAGATAACATAAATGAGGTGTGCCACAAACCAATACAAAATGGGAAATTGAAAGTTAACACTTCATCCTCATCTTTAGTGTGTTTGGTTTAAAAACAAAAGCAAATAAATAAATAAATGCTTCATTGCAAAAGATTTTAAAATGCCAGCACCCCTTGGTTGAGCAAAACCCCCACAGTAACAAAACAGTGTGCAAAAGATGGAAGACACAACAGTTTAACAAGGAAATGGGTTTCAGTGTTAACTGCTGGGGTGGTTATAACTAACAGTAAGTAAAGACATTCATTCTAATGACACTAAAGGTGTCTGCCTTTCTGAGTTGGGATTGCCAGTTTAAACTTTACATTTCCAGATGTTTATTCTTGATTTGTGTTGCACCCTAAAAATGTAAACTGAGATGAAAAAAAAAATCAAAAAGAGATCTTTTTTAAAAGTAACGTGTTTATTATTGTGCTTAAAACATTCTTTTTGTCTAAAATGTCAGTATTTTAACCTGAAATAAACCATGTAACAGATTCATGTATTCTGGGCAGTGGAAATTATTTCTGTTAACTCTTTTTTCTGCATATCATCAATTTGCTTTTTACTCATGTTTCTCCTACTGTCGCTGTAAGCTTACTTGTTGTTTTTTCTTTCCTTTTCTTCATGCTGTCGTTTAGAGCCCTACAGAGAGACAAGTATGGGAGTAAAGCTAAACATTGCATATCAAATGTAATTTTTTTAGTTCACTTTTATTGCATCACATATAGATGATGTAGTTATTTAAAAACAGTTCATCTCTCACAATTCTGAAAACAAAAGAATAAAAACCATATGGATTAATATATATAGATATTATATATATTGATACAGATTAGATGCTTTTGTTGTCTATTTCCTTTTTTGTGTCATTTACCCAACATAGGTTCTAAGTCTCATGTAACTACATGTGTGTTACATTGTTTTAAATTAAACATTTTTATTTGCAAAGTCATAAACCTTTTATCAGTTTATATGGCATATTTCATTATGAAACTTACTCTATTTCAAATGCAATGCATCCATGTTATTTTCCTACAGAATCTTCCAGCCTCCAATTCTATGCATTGGCAGCAGAAATAACAAGCAGTGTCTCAATGCATAAGTTACTCAGCCATGACCATCAAGAGACACTGTAGTAACAATCACTCATTACATACAGTCCTTTAAAAATATTTGCTTTTTATTTTCCTTAAACGTTGTGGATCATTTACGGAGACCTTCTAACATGAAAATAAATGGCTTTGTTCTATGTCTGTGATGGCTAGTTTATTTTATGCATAACTTTCCTTGTTTGTTTGGAAATACATGATACAACAATATACCGTATGCACCAGAAATCCAAAATAGGGATGACATATTCAGGACATTTCACTCAAAAAAAGAACAAAGTCTGCAGTAGCACTTTCCAGTCTTAGATAGCTATACTGTAAGTACTGCATCACAGATATAGACTGAACCCGATATTTTCAGAAGGTAGACTAGCAGTGTATTAAGAGTTTTTCTTGCTGATGTGAATGACCGTTAATCTTTGTTGTCAACACAGAGCTGCTCTAACCCACCACTGCTGGTTCAGTGTTGTCTGGGATTTTTGGCAGCATCTGAATGCACTAACTAAAAAAACACGTGGAAAGTTTCATACAGTCTCATGTTGGGTGTTCATTCTAGTGACCACAATAGTCATTAGCATGATAGCTTAACATGCCAGGACCTGATTCTCCTCTCACTGAAATTGGATTTACTCCACTGGCTTCAAAGCAGTTACTCTTTATCTACGCTGGTGTAAGTGAGTGAAGATTCAAGCCCCTGGGTTTTTTTTACAGTGTTAGTAGGTTTATGAAAATTTGTATTGTTAATTAAATAGTTTCAACAAAACCAGCTCATTCCTAGAAGGCACTGGCCTCGTTTCTGCAGTTATATATGTATTTTTTCCTGTTGTAGGTCAGAATTCCTAACATTAGAGGGATACATTTTCAAAATGGCAGGCAAGCTTATAACTGGCTGACTCATGCAAACGTGACGAAATACCCAAGCAGCCTTGATGAAAATGCACCCCATCAAATCTACAGTGCCCATAATCCCTACAGCATGCACTGTCCCTGCTATTGAACAAAGCTACCTAATGAAAAAGTGAAACTCAGAAGCAGCTTTTGAAAGAATATAGTATATGGAGCTTAGCAATAACAACACTCACAGAACTGTAATCCCTAGCATATGACTATGATATAAAATTCACAGCACAGCATCATGCAAATAATTTTGGCCATGCCCTTGTTACAGAAGGGATGTGATGTATAATTTCTTTGCAAACATGTCTCAAAGATAGAAACTGATATAAAAAATCAAACACCGATACACAAGCTAGTCACCATGAAGCAAAAATTATAAATTATATCCATACAACCCCATTGCATCAAGAGGAGTCGCATAGGTGTAAGGAAGATAAGAATATCCCCCCAAGAGCTCATGTATGCAATCGGTTTCCTAAACCATGATTTGGGAATGGGATAGCTACACTGTAAATACAGGTCCTCCTATTATGAAATCAGTGGGGCTAGAACAATTTATACCAGTTGAACATCTGCCCCATAGATTTCTTAGTTTTAAGTAGGGTGACCATGTGTCCCATTTTTAAAGGGACAGTCCCATTTTTGGAGACTTTTTCTTATATAGGTGCCTATCCTCCCCGCACACACACATCCTGTCCCGTTTTTTCACAGTTGCTGTCTGGTCACCTGAGTTTTAAGGAACATATAAAAGAAACTGAGATAGCATTTGGGAGCAGCTATGTGTGATATGAACAGGAGCTATTTGGAGAGGGGCTGTTCCTTCTTATAAGCTACTGACAAATCAAGTGCAATACCTGATACCAGACATCATTTTCAGTGGAAAAACCTTAATCTTATTAGCTAGCGCTCTTGTTCCCGTGTAAAAGATTATTAAGCTTTTTCGTTTATTCCATAACGCTACGATTGTTATCAAACCCAATCTAACTTTTGATTTTGTTTGATATCTATTTTTACACAGCTGCTGTGTTAATGTAGCAACACAGCGCAGCATTGATTGATTAAGAAAATGTGATGTTTGTGCGAATCCTGCGCGAATGTCCTGTTTTGCCCAAGTCACCCTCTCTTGTGTGATGTTTTTCAGAGGGGCTTCTGAACAATGCCAGGGATACAAGTGTCATGGATACTCTACCACTGAATGGTAACCACGGCAACAGCTACAGCATCGCCAGCGGCGAGTACCTGAGCAACTGTGTGCAAATCATTGACCGTGGGTATAATAACCACACCGAGACTGCCCTAGAGAAAAAGATCCTGAAGGAACTCACCTCCAACTACATCCCTTCCTATCTGAACAACCACGAGCGCTCCAGCGAACAGAACAGGAACCTGGTGAACAAACTCGTCAACAACATCGGCAGCGCGACCGAGGACGACGCCATCGTCCTCGACGACGCCACCTCCTTCAACCACGAGGAGAGCCTGGGCCTGGAACTCATCCACGAAGAGTCCGACGCCCCCTTGCTGCCGCCAAGGGTTTATTCCGCCGAGAACCACCAGCCGCACCACTACACCAGGAGACGGATCCCGCAAGACAACAGTGAGAGCTTTTTCCCCTTGCTAACCAACGAGCACACAGAAGACCACCAGTCACCCAACAGGGATTCTCTGTATACCAGCATGCCTGCACTGGCTGGCATGCCCGTCACAGAAAGCGTTACCACCAGCACCCAGACCGACCCCCCCACGGCCAAAACTGGTGATGCCGACGATGTGTACTACAAAAGCATGCCAAATCTAGGCTCCAGGAACCACGTCCATCAGCTACACACTTACTACCAGCTGGGGCGAGGGAGCAGTGATGGTTTTATAGTCCCACCGAGCAAAGACGGGACTTCCCCTGAAGGGAGTTCCAAAGGACCTGCTCACTTGGTCACTAGTCTATAGAAGATTAAGCAAAAATGTAAAACAACCAACGTCCCCTCCCTCTTGTCCCTAACACCTGGTTTACTGTTCTGAGTTAATACAAGCAGTGGTAATATTGTGTGTACTCCTAAATCTTCGTGCTGTTCTAAAAAACAAACAAACGGTCAGACTTTTTTTTTTACTGGAATTTTTAGGCCAGCCCGGGGAGAAGAATAACTCATGAAATTCCACCCCTTTCCTCCCCTCCCTCTCTCAGACAGACTTCATTATGTTAATGAAAGAGATACAACAGATAATGGCACACTTCGTGGCCTTCTCAAGTTATGCTGTGTTTGTTTAAACATCCTTGATGCTCTGTTGCAATTATTACTGAGGACCTGATTTAAAAAAAAAGAAAAGGCCAAAACGTGCATTTGAAACTAGTAGTGATGACGCATCTCGGTGGGAGTGCTGCACAAAGAACAAAAAACAACAAAAAATAGCGAACCTGTTTATTATGAATCTGTATCACATAATGGTTTTTGGTCACTCACAACTTGATTTAACTGCAGCGCGCTTAGCTGTGGGAGCAAACAAAACAAAATCTAATGAAACGGAAGGGAATTCTAGAATTATATATGCTACACGCATATTTTATGTTTTGCTGTATTAACTGATAAAAAAAACTAATAGCAGAAAAAAAATTGAACAATTTCTATGTAATGTACAGATACTAGCATTGCACATATAGTCTGCTTTTTGTTCCTCCAGAACTTGCGTCCCTGTTAATGTAGTGGAAGAAAAAAAAAACTTTTTCTGTTGTGCTGGTCTTGCAAATTTGTCTACCAGTAGGAGCAAGGTTTTTCATAAATCCTTTTTTGCCATTTTATTCTTTAAAAATGTCACTGGGCAAAAAAAAAAAACACAAAAAAACAAAACAAAAAAAAGTCACTCTCTAAGGTTCGTATTCTAGTAATACGATCACAAATTCTTTCCAACCGATGGAATTTTCTTTTCTCATGCTTTCTCTTTCTTCAGTCGGTGTATTGCCAACAGAAATTTTGCAGATTAGAGCAGGGCAAACTTTATGTTTACAGTGCACAACTGATAATAATAATAATAATAATAATAATATGAAGCATATTTGGCAAGCCGTCCCTCACCCAGGCAGTAGGCACGGTACTAGAAGCCAAGAGATCTCTTATAGTTATAGCTGGGCTTCTGCATGTGAAAACAATATCCCTGTAGGAGTTAAGAGTCTTCAGGCCTCAGTCTGGTTCCCGATCTAGGCACTTGTACTGCAGTGGTTAAAAAAAAGAAATTTGACTGTCTTTTAACAAGAATTTGAAAACCAACTATTTTGAAGTGATTAAAAAAATCCTCTGTTCGTTATTTTCCTAACAGGGAATTTATTTATTTGACAGGATTTGAAGTAATGTAGGCTTTCCGGAGGTAAATTAGCAGCACAGATTATAATTTTTTTTTAATTTATGATCCATTTTGTATGGTCTCAAAGTTGAATGACCTCATTACTAATATTTGTTGTAAAAGTGAAACTTGTTTGCCAACCAATAAACAACTGATTAAGATTTAGAAGATACTGTATGTACTGTACGACTAATCTTTCTCTTCATTTTTCTCTCCCTTCCTGTCTTCAGTGCAAGAGTTTTGATTCCTTTAGGCCACGGGTGAGCAGGGGCCAAGGAAGGGAGCCTTAGATGAATAACTTAAGCACAAAAATTATATAGCTATGGCTGACTGGAAGGATATAGAAAATCAAACTAGGTGTACTTTGTCTTGGGGTAGGGATGAAATGAAGTGAACTTGCTTTTTAGAAGGTCACTGCATAGGTCTAGTGGGTTTCTACTGTATAAACTAGCCTATGACATGAAGATAATTTAAGTGCAGTATTTCATGTGTTGTACCTTTTTAGCAGTGTAATATCCATTATATCTTTTTGGTACTTCAGTTCTTCTGATGTTACAATCCATTGGTAGCGTGGCAAAGAGTAAAACAAGTCCACATTAGGTCTCCCTAGCCACCATTTGTGGTCTTTATATTTTAATGGTGTGGACCAGTGAGAAACAAGTTGTCTAAAAAAGAACCACTGGATCCTCCTAACTATTCCATGGTCAATTTCAGCCACTTTATAGAGACCTCCAGTTTCTAACAGGAGCTTGATGGTTCCTCCAAGTATTTAACCGGGAAGACATATATAAATTACTTTCCTAATCTGGGGTGTCTCCTTTATATGTGTTGTTTCCAATACCAAACTCTCCTCGAAATTCATTTTTTACTAGAGCACAATTATATAACTTTCCCAGAGATAAAATGTGCAGTTTAGAAAAATCAACAAAATAGAACAGGAAGATTGACAACAAAAATAAGTGCCTCAGGGCACACTCAGTACTGATATAAAGTGACTTAGATGCTAATTCTCGTAGAGCCTTTGTGCCTCGGTCTGTCAAGGTCTGGTCCTGCTTCCGTGCAAGTCAGTGGCAAAACTCCAACTAACTTTAGTTAGAGAAGAAGGATTTGGGGTGGATAGGTGATGTCTCTATTATTGCATGCTTTCCCCGTTTGAAGAACAAAATACGTTGGCTACACAGTTATTGACTTTAGGCCACATTCTGTTATCCGTTACTCACCTTGAGTGGTACTTTATTCTGCAAGCAGCCATCCTGACTTCAGTGGCATTACTCCTGAAATAAAGTACTAATCAACATTTAAGGGTATTAGAATCTGGCCCTGAGAAATCACAAACAACGCAACACCACACACTGCTAGTTATCTGGATGAATTCTGCTGGCCACTTATTCAGACTGGAAATATGTGTTGAAGGGAACCCCATTTTTGAATGTAGGAGGTAGCCACAGAGAGCTGGCTGCAGATGCTAGATTTTACACTCAAGAACACGCAGCATTCTACTTCAGTGCCTAGCCATTGGGAACAAGTTGTCTTCGTAGCACTGTGAGAAACACTTACAACCCTTGGTTGTAACTCTTGGTCTTCATGCTGTCAGCCTGATGCCCTAAAACTTCCTGCCCTTTTTATTATTATGGGGTCAGAGTGATTGAGACAAATGGCATGCTGTAGATTTACGCATGCAAAGCAAAGACAATTTCAGATTCTCTATGGACATAACTTCAGTGCAGCGAGTCAAGTGGACACTGCTGATGTTCTACTATACTTTAATATATTTTTGAGAAGGACAAAACCTTCAACAGCAGTAGACTCCCAAAATGCTTGTAGAGGGACATGGCAGAATTAAATCCAGACAGAGGGTAAGTTCTTTCACAGTGAATGTTGTCATAATAAAAGGCCAGTGACTGATAAAGGTGGCGTTTACTGGTGTGCCTGATGTAGAACAAGAGCTCTTTTATGGTTGATACATTGGTGAATCAATGTATCCTAGTGAAAGTTATCCTTGTGATGTTGGCACGGTCATGGTCGCCCTACCTTATCCATTCCACTGCCCATTTATTGAGGAGTCAACAGGCTTCCTTCCCATCACCTCTCTTATTTTCCCTACATTTGTCAATCCATGCTCTCTCCTCCAACTTCCCTTACTTCTGAACTCTCTGGGTGCAGGAGACGCTTCATTTTACACCGGTCTATTTTCATCCCATGCCAATCCTGCATTACAATATCCATTCTTATTGCAACATACAGACATCAAAAAGGTTGACTCACAAAACCGAGGGGATAAAAATGCTATTTATGTTAATGAAATTAATCCAATGTAGTTTTCACAGAATCACAGAAACTTAGGCTGGAAGGGGACCTTTATTCCCCCACCACTTAGGCAGGACTAAGTAAACCTAGACCATCCCTGATGGGTGTTTGTCCAAACTGTTCTTAAAAACCTCCATTGATGGGGATTCCACAACCTCCCTTGGAAGCCTGTTCCAGAGCTTAACTACCCTGAGAGTTAGCAAGTTTTTCCTAATATCTAACCTGTATCTCTCATGCTGCAGATTAAGCCCGTTACATCCAATCCTACCTCCAGTGATCATGGAGAACAACTGATCACCATCCTCTTTGTAACAGCCCTTAATATAGTTGACAACTGTTAGGAGGTCCCCCCCCCCCCAGACTTCTTTTCTCAGGACTGAACGTGCCCAGTTTTAAGCCTTTGTTGCTTGGTTTTATTTCTCGCCCTTTACTTTAAGGCATGGTCCCATGTTGTGTCAACCATCTGGACACTGGCATGGTGAAGGCTACTGTATGCTGACCTGTAGTCGCAAGACAGTGGATTCTACTGTGTCAATGAGTACCGATTTTAACTGAGCTACAATGTATTGATGTCATCTGCATAATCTGCAGTACATAAAATTGAACTCTGAAGTTCATGAATTTAGTCCTTGAAGTCTGAAATTTTCTGCATGTAGCAGTGAGAAAGTCAAAGCTTATCAGAATATTTCGAAAACAAAAAACATCTGGAAAGCACAGCAGATAAGAATAACTGAAGTGTGTGTTTAGGGCGGGGTGTGCACACAAGCATGCCTATGAGAGAGACAGCACAGTCAGCAGCAGTGAATGCTATAGTTACAGCTATAAATTCGTTTATATTTTAACATGCTCAGAACTTTCCAAAACAGAAAGCTTTGAGGGCTGAAATGTGTATGCTTTGCCTATACTGGAAGGAATTTTGTTCCCCAAGGCTCTGAAATATGTCATCTGCCTTTTTGATTTACGGGGAGATGAAAAAATAAATACATCTTTCCCACCTAAAAATATCTTGATCACACTTAAAGAGAAAAAAAAGGAGGGGCTCAGGCTTCAACAAAAAATGGATAAATGGATGGACGCTTCCACTTTTTGAAAATTTTGGTCTGAAGTTAGGTTCCTAAATCCACTTTTAGGTATCTGAATAAGTGGCCTGATTTTCAACAGTAGCTGAATTCAGTGGTGCTGCTGATGGCTCTGCACCTTTTGGAAACTAGACCTCTTATTTAGGTGCCTAACTTCAGACATCCTTTTTGGAAAAATCTTGTTCACAATCCTTCCCTGGAGTGCTTACTTTGCCAGGAATGGAGGAAGAATGAAAAGCATGATATGATGTCTACTTTGTGATTTTAGACAGCCCTGAGCAACAGGCAGTGGGTAAGCTGCATTCCCCAGGAATAGCCTAGGAGGTGCTGTGACGCAAAGATCCAGTGTTTCCTTTGCTCCCTGTAATTTTCTACTAGGCTGCATGCTAGAGGACTGAACCAAGACTCCACCCATTTCCCATCCCTCCCAACCAAACTTCTCTGATGGGGAAGCAATGTGTAGACAGCAATGACTTCCACGTACTTCTTTGTGTGGGCATGTTGCCAGCTAAGCTATAGGTAATTGCAGTGACAGCTCGCTGGCACTCACTAAGATTTCAGCAGTTTTATGAAGCCCTTCTGTCTATAGGCTGACTGCAGATTGTCTCTGTCCGGCCTGTTCGGCATCAAGGCTGCTGCAGGGACAGTTTGCATTAGAGAGATTGTGAAAATCTGGAACTCTAGAGGAAAAATTAAAAGAGGCTGTCAAGAGCTTTTATAAATATTTTACTGTCTGTTCTCCTCCTCTCTGTCAGGGCTGTCTCTAAAAAGCATCCGGCAGCACTGGCTTCTAAATGTCTCTTCTGCAGCTGGGGATCAGCAGTAGTATGGCTCCATCCTCTCTTCCTGTCAGAGCCCCCCTAAACTGCAGCCAGGAAGGGGCAGAGGTGTAGAATTTACTGTGCTGGGCCTATGCCACCAGGCCAAACCCCAGGCGGCTGCCTAAACTGTCCAAAGCAGGAGGGCTGGGGGCCAGGATCTGGCCCTAAATAACGTAATGTACAGATGCTTATGTAAAAATAGCACCGCTATGTACTGTTACTGGAAACTGAATTGCAACTGCAATAGTGCATCCTTAACGTAGCAGTCAAACCGTGTTTTTGCATCACACACACCTGCGCAGAACAGCATACACAAAACAGAAGACCCTGCAGACTTCCACAAGCAACAGGACTGAAAAGATATCTTACCGTACTAAAAACTGGCTATGGAGACCCTAAGAGCACACAAGCTTGAACTGCGATCACTGCTAGTGTCCCTCCTCCGTGAAAAATAACTGAAAAGGGGGCAAGCTCATATTTGCTTTTAGCTATTTAACCTCACTTAATGCCGATTTTGGTTAGTGACTATTGCAGGGGTGAAATGTTATGAGATATTAATAAGCATAGAAGTGTAATGCAGTCTCGGGGTCTTCTTTGTGGTGTAGAATTCTGAACATCCCGTGGCACAAAATTGAAATCAGATAATCTTCCCTTGTTTTGTGAAGCACTCAGTTTTATTTCCTCTGTACTGTTGTTTTGAGTCTTTGAAATGGAGATCAGCAGAGACAAAATTAACAATAGCTCTGTGATCAGGGAAGCTGTTGACCATTCCTAATACGTCATTGAAGTCAGGTCAGTTTATAGTATTTTCATCTTGTAGGAGCAGTTGGTCTGGGATCAAAACAACCAGAGTTTTGCAAACTCCCGCAGCAGTCAGTGAGCCAGATCCCTAGCTGATATATGTCAGCCTAACACCGCTGAAATCAATGTAGGTCCCATTGATTGACACTAGCTGGTTATCTATTTCAAAACTGCTCCACTCCAAAGATTTGGACAAAATGTGATGCACTCTGAGTACACTGTAGGCCTTCTGATACAGTAATCACTACACATGTGGATATCCCTGTGACCTACTCAGGAGCTCTGGGGTGCAGTCATTACAGGATTGGAATCAGAGGCAGTACTCTCAAATGGCTTTGTGTAATTATGTGTCATATGGAAAAGGGTAAAAATCACTGAAAACAGCTTCCTAGCATGGTCAGGAAAGGTGCTCTTCTAAGCTGTCAGACCCAAGCATCACTCCCTGTATATAACATTTTATTTGTAGGATAAGGAAAATCTGGAATGATAGAGAAAAAAATTAAAAGCACACTGTCAAGAGCTTTTATAAATATTTTACTTTCCATTCTCCTCCTCTCCCTTTTTCCTCCCTCCCACCAATATCAGCTGAGGAGTTTAAAACAGTATTTGTTTCCCTGCATGTCTTGTCATCATTCATTTGGTTCTTCTTTCCAATATAGCCCGATAGAGCAGCATGCATCTATAGTCTTCATCTTGTCTTCGACCCAATTGTAGACTAGAAAGTAGCTAGCCAGCTAGAAGCCAAACCCAAGTGAGAATACAACATAAGTGTAGAATAACACGTGTAATGTACACAGCTCAGAAGATGTTGCACAAAGCATCTGGACAGAGCCAATGCCACAATAAGCAGCTATTAGGGCTGGTTCAAACACATCTGAGACCTCTTCCAAAGCCATTGACTTCCTCCCACAGCCTGGCAACAAGGGAGGTAATTATCTCCTCCTCACCGCCCTCAATTGCTCTGTGATGCCAGCTCTGTGGGGGTGGACAGGGAGAGAATGGGTGATGCATGTGTGTGTGTTTGGGGAGTAGCTAGGGGTACAGTGGATAATATTCACCTGTTGAAAAGGAAGAGGAGGACCCATGATTTGTCCCAGGTGGTGCTGTGACAAAGGGGAGACCACATGGTCCCCAGAGGGTTTGAGTTACAAACCCAGAGGCCTCAGTCAGTACAAAGCAGCTCATATGCCTTGCAGTGCAGCGCTGGTGTCTGAACAGTAACCATCACTCTAGCTGTACTAGGCCATCCAGTGGGCTGCCCTATTCAGCTGAAGGTTTGGTACTGGTGTCTGAACAGCCCCTGGTGCCAGTTGCAGACGTCCATGGAAATTTAGTCCCCTGAGGAGGAACAATAAACAGTTTGAGGATCAGTCAACAAAACGTGAACCCAGTGTGTGTGTTGTTATGTACATTCGGAGCATTCTCCTCAGAAATTCCAAGGTTGGAAAATGTTGCACAATAGCCATGGGTTAATAAAGTGAAATGGCTTTTCTTTCAAACATCTGCACTAACCAGGAAACGATGACTGAAGTTCAGAAAAAAGAACCATCAAGTCACCTCTGAGGAGGAGCCAATCAGAAGGAACTTTGCATCTGCCTTCTAATTGGTTCATCAGAAGTGAATAATTGTTTTCACTACTCAGTTGGAATGAGTCGATATAAACTAACTTATATATACAGTCTTCTTGGTTAACGTTACTTCCAAACTGCTGATCTCTGGTCAGGCAAACAGCTGGATCTACAGACTTGCCAAGCGAATGTCTTTAACTAATCAAGAGTCAGAACTTCCTGCTTTTATGTAACAAAATCTTATGGGTTTCTCCACCACTGGAGACTGAGACAGAAAACAGGAAGGAAAAGGTATCTATAGAAGCTATTCATTTTTGGCCAGTCGTAAGAACATATGGATGATAAATGAAACAATATGTATACGCTGTCCTAGGAGCCATATTCTATTTAACATGGAAACATTGTAGACTAGCCAAGTTAGTTTTAATTTGGAAACCTTCTGTTTCCAAACTGAAATAGCTGTTATAGGTGCCTGCTACTTATCAGTCATATAATTCATGTACACATTTCAGCTGGTGATATTCTTACCCAAAAACTTGCCAACAAAACATTTTCTTAACTACTAGCAGTTTGCTTGGTTTCCTTTTCCTCTGTGTGTATTCTTTTTTGTGTCTATTCCTTAAATGCTCTGTACAATCACATGTAAAACACCCAAGCTAAAAACCTCAATAAAAAAACTCCATAAAGATGAAGCAGTAGGACAGTGCAGTTATTATGAGCTGGAAGCAAAGGGTTGATATTTTGACAGAGCTTTTTAAAAAAGAAAACAGAAAACTCATGAAGCAACCATCATGCTCAATTGATATGCAGGCTAACTCCTCAGCTGGTGTAAATCTGAATAGGCCCATTCAAATCACTGAGTTACAGATCTGGCTGACAACATACTTCTTAAAAGCCAAGTCACTAGTTAAAAGGCCTATTATTTCCCCAACACAAGATAATCTGCCTTTGCTTGATGATCTGCTACTTGGTCTAATTGAAGTCCCCCCTACAAATAAGCTTTCCCTGCTAAGCAGAGTGGAAGAGACAGGATTTTTGTCCTCATGCTGTGCAGCATTTATGTTGTCTCTCTGTGATCCAATATGTGGTGGTGGTAACACTAGCTTTCTTCACGTCCGTGTCCAGTGGGGGTAATGTATTATTATATGCAGTTCTATGGCTGCGAGAAAAGCTAAGGAATGCCAAGAGAGTAACATTATGCTGCCCATCACATATATAGATTACTCAATGTCGTCATATGCCAGTTGTAATCAACTGCATGTTACCCTACAACTCTGAAAAGGTTGTTACCAGCAGCAGGACACTCCATGGGTAAATGATGGCTGTAATAAAGCTGTTTTCAACCTGTCTCCCGCCACTTACCTTTGAGGCATTTACTTCAGCATTTAATTTGGATCCCAGTGGCAGAAAATCTAAATGTCTGCTTCCAAATGCAGCAAGATGTTAACATGCTCTGAAGGCCTTGTATAATGGTTACAACAAAGATCTCACCTACTTCGATGGCTGTGAAACACCATTGGTTTCACTGGAGAAAGCTTTTGGGGAGAGCATCAAGAGATAACAACCAGACCATTCATCAATTGATCCAACAAAAGACTAATGGGAATTTTGAACAAATCCCCTACACGTTAATAATAATAATCCTGGCACATCAATTAAAACTTAGGGTTTTTTCCCTCTTCTAGGAGTAGGGGGAAAATAAGTCCCTTGACTGTAGCTGATTCTTGCTGCGCTTATTACTTTGTCTGGCTAGAATGTGCCAAGAACATTGTTGCTGGTGCCTTCAGTTTCACGGCCCCTTCCATCACATTCAATGGCCAGCTATAAAGAAGTGAGTGCACACTAGAGGCTAGCCTGAGAGAATTAACAAGATAAGGCTTTATGAGCCAGCACCGAACTCAAATCTTCATTTTAAATAAAATGGGATGGGATAAGGACTCTAGCACCCTGCTTTCCACCACCTTTGCAGCAGGAGAATAGTGGCCCAGCTTCTTTCTGCCGGAGTCCATGCACATGAGTTCTCTGGGGAGAAAAATGAGGGACTAGGGCTCGGTGAATTATTTTTAGCAAATAGTAAAGTGGCTGAAAAATGCATTTTGGAGCCACTGAAACTAATCACGAATCGAGTGCATTAAATTGAATTAAGTGAATAGTTTCAGCCAAAAAAGAAAGATTTTTTTAAAGTCAAAGTGGTTCATTTTGACCATGTTTCAAAATGACATTTTGTTTTGAAATTTAGCTACATTTATTTATCAAAGAAAAATGGTTAAAAAAAATCCAAACATGAAGAAAAAAATGTTTTTGGGTTAAACAAAACATCTTATTTGATCTAAAACAAAAAATACGTTTTGTTTTTCATTTTGGTGAGAAAACCCCAAAAAAATCAATTTCAGTTTGAATTTTTAAATTCTTTTCCCAGATTTTGTGTCCTGCCCCACCCAAACAAAAAAAACCCACAATTATTTGCTCAACTCTCACAGTGCTATTTGTTCCACATGTTGGATGCTCTTACCATAATAAAGTGGGCAATGAAATCTGTGGTGAGCCTAGACATTTGAAGGATTCCCCCTCCATAAAGGGAGGTCCCACTATAGCAGGGAATACAGGTCCCAAATGCATGTTCTGTATGGAGATATACTTGTAAAAAGGAGGTAAGCAGCTAAAAAGAAAACTGCTGTTAGCTTTTCCCTTCCAGTTTCCACGCTCCATTGCGAAATTATTATAGGGTTGCGACTGCCAACACGTGTTGCCACACAGCATTCCCATATGGTTGGACTAGGAAATAACTGTGTGCCCTCAGAGCCTGTACTGTGAAAACACTAATCAGATGCTGAGATTTTTAAATGGGTAACAAAGAAACGTAAATTAAATGAAGCCTAGTGACCATAGTGAATTCTTAGTTGAATTCACACACAGTTCTTTATGTGTCAAAAATTTTATACAAATATCGACACTTACATAAAACCTTTCCCCAATGAACTCCAAACACTTTACATATGTTCAGGAATTCAGCATTCCCTCAGGAAACTGATGCACTGAAAGTTGTGACCTTCCCAAGTTCAAAGCATGTCAACGGCAGATTCAGGAGTCCTGTGCCATAACCACTAGACCAGTGCACCCTCCTTGTTAGTTTTACTGATAATGGATCAGTTAGATCTGATTTTCAAAAGAGTCCAACACCATTGTTGAGAACAATGAGAAATTTTCCCCATGTCCAGAAAGATCTATGATGCACTGTCCTTGCCCCTTTGGCCAAGGATATCTAATGGGACTCTCTTTGAAACCCAATAACTCTTCAGTGACATGCCTGTGCTACTACAGTGCGGACTGATGAAAGGCACGTTCTTCCTTGGGCCTGAGTATGCCGCGCTCACTTCATCTGTTCCCAGAGGTCATCATCCTACCAGCGTTTGGCTTCTCCAATTGTCTCTTTTTAGGTTGGTGATGTCCACAACTGAACCCCAATGGAGTCCTAGCCAGTACTGAGTAGGGTATGTATGGGACAATGTCACACTGCTAAACCAATCAGTTTGCCTTCAAATTCCCCAGACCATCCTTTGGGGTTCCACTTCCCAACATGTGTTCAGCTCTGTATTTGTGCCTTTGATTACTCCATCATCTTGGTCCTTACTGAATCTCCTTTTATACAGGTCAGACTATCCCCAGCTATGCAAACCCATACTGCTTTCTTTTGGAGACTTGCAGTATATAAAGTATGGACTTGATTGCCTGCAGAAATGGTCTGAAACTTACCAAATGAGATTCTTATAAGGACAAAGGTAAAGTGGTTCCACATAAGTTAATTAGTGAAGCCTGTATGCTGAATAGCTTTAGATTCAGATACTGAATATCTAATCTCTGACCTGTTTTTGTATCCATATTACAAGCGATCTAGCTAATCTGTGTTTCTGTAGTTTCCCTAAGAGAATGCCTCAAGGAACTAAATGAAATGTCATAATGATATACTAGACCCACTGCATTTCCTTGATCCATTCAGCTTATTATCCTAGCGAAGAAAAATAATTCAGGTTAAATCACCATAATTTGTTATTGGCAAACCCATTTCATCAATTACGTCACCTTCTTGTCCCATGGATGCTTACAATGCGACTTCTGTGTTAAGGACCCAATACCGCAGCACTGCCTTCAATGGAATGACTCAGTTGCACCTGTGGGTGTTGGATTAGGCTCTAATTGTGCTAGAAGTGTGCTGAGTATTGATGCTGTCAAGGTTCCTCCCCCACTCTGAACTCTAGGGTACAGATGTGGGGACCTGCATGAAAAACCTCCTAAGCTTCTCTTTACCAGCTTAGGTCAAAACTTCCCCAAGGTACAAAATATTCCACCCGTTGTCCTTGCCGCTACCACCACCAAACTAATACTGGTTCCTGGGGAAGAGCTGTTTGGACGCGTCTTTCCCCCCAAAATACTTCCCAAAACCTTGCACCCCACTTCCTGGACAAGGTTTGGTAAAAAGCCTCACCAATTTGCCTAGGTGACTACAGACCCAGACCCTTGGATCTTAAGAACAATGAACAATCCTCCCAACACTTGCACCCCCCCTTTCCTAGGAAATGTTGGATAAAAAGCCTCACCAATTTGCATAGGTGACCACAGACCCAAACGCTTGGATCTGAGAACAATGAAAAAGCATTCAGTTTTCTTACAAGAAGACTTTTAATAAAAATAGAAGTAAATAGAAATAAAGAAATCCCCCCTGTAAAATCAGGATGGTAAATATCTTACAGGGTAATTAGATTCAAAAACATAGAGAACCCCTCTAGGCAAAACCTCAAGTTACAAAAAAGATACACAGACAGAAATAGTTATTCTATTCAGCACAATTCTTTTCTCAGCCATTTAAAGAAATCATAATCTAACACATACCTAGCTAGATTACTTACTAAAAGTTCTAAGACTCCATTCCTGGTCTATCCCCGGCAGAAACCAGCATATAGACAGACACACAGACCCTTTGTTTCTCTCCCTCCTCCCAGCTTTTGAAAGTATCTTGTCTCCTCATTGGTCATTTTGGTCAGGTGCCAGCGAGGTTACCTTTAGCTTCTTAACCCTTTACGGGTGAGAGGAGCTTTCCCCTGGCCAGGAGGGATTTCAAAGGGGTTTACCCTTCCCTTTATATTTATGACAGATGTTAAGCAGAAATGAGTGCAGTTCACTCGTTCTGTGCTTCCTCTCTCTCTCTCTCTCAAAAAAAGGCTCCGTGTTTTCCCTTTTCCAGCCTTCTGTGGACCTCATCTCTCCCCTATGAGAGCTAGTGTTTCCATATTCATTCTGTTGGGCCCTTTAGCACTCTAGGCTGAACTTCACTGGCTGTCTGATGAGCTCAATATTTTCCAGTAGTTCGTCTTTAGCCTATTTGCTGCCTGGTAACCTCTCTGTTTCCTCATTAACTACGATTGCATTAAGCTGTGAGTTGCTTCTTAAGTGAAGTCTGCAGCAAAGTAGCTATGAGCCATTTCATCTGTCTCCCTGACGTCTGTTGTTTGCTCTTCCTGCCTGTTAAATACACAACTACATTTTGTTTAGTCATCTCCACAGTCTCTCATGTACCTGTACACGTCCTTGTTCCCTTTTACTGCCTTTGCTCCTACAGGTCCTTAATATCTCCTTATACATCCTCCTCTTTCCCCTGGTAATTTCCCCTTCTTCCCATGTTACCAGTTATCTCTTTTTGCTCTAAATAATTTCAAAATGTCTGCTTTGCTAATTGCTCTAGCAATTGACTGGGCATAGAAATTAAACATACTGGCCTGTAATTCCCTCATGTTCCCCTTTTACCCTGCCAAAGATGGAAAGCTCAATTAATACTTCAGTTCAGTATGGTTAAAGAGGATGACCCAGTGGCTTATTAGAATGCTTATTTCTGATTTTCTAATGACTGTCCTATAATTAAACAGGATAAAAATAAAAGAAATCAATAAAATATTTATCAAATGGAGAATCGCTATATCAATTCTTATCTTGATGCTTGCAGATGGAAGGAATTATGGATTCACTAAAGCAGCACTCCCAATACCTCCTGAGTGCTAAAGAGATGTTTCATTTAGTGAACATCAGCAAGAGGACAGCAGCGTTTTAGGAACCCACAACAATGTCCTGTACCTAGCCATCCAGTTAGCTTAGTCTACAGTCAGCTTTACCTGGGAATTCACCTTTGTTATGTTCATGCTATACACAGAGAGAAGTTAAATGAAAACATCAAGTACTCTTGTTGGAAGGTTGCACCAGAACACTGCTTATATTCTTAGAATTCAGAATTAAAATACTCAGTCAGCAAAACACAGAGAGAGACAAAGCAGGCTGCTCCCTAAGGCAGAGAGCCCAAGTCACTACACCTTGTGTTAGCCTGGCTGCCACTGAATGTACCCTTCACTACAACGTCCCTTAGTCTGCGTGAGGGACCAGGAATCCCTGCTCTTAAAGTGATAACTTGCAATTCCAATACAATCCTCAATACACCTTGCTCGATCAAAAGACTTCCTTTGAGTTTTGGAGCATTTGGTAGCATCAAGCTTTCCAGCCTGGTTGGACAGAATCCTGGCATTATTCTTCATAAGATTTGTGGCCCAATCTGCAAAACCATATGCATGTATGCAATGCCATTGATGTCAATGAGATACTGAAGTAAGTAAGGACTTCCTGAATGACCAATGGTTTGAAGGATCATCCTTCAGTTTTCTGTGTGAGCCAAACATGCAGCTTCTCAGGTTTCCAGTTGCCTCCCCAGTCTGATTCTAGACAACACCTGTATTCTCTTTCTAAAAAAAATACATTTATTTTCATTGGTTCCACATCACAAGTGATTTATTGCGGGGCTCTCCCTCTTCTTTGCTTAAGACAGCAAGTTATCAGAGAATTATATCACTTCCTTTCTCGTGTTCCCTCCCTCTCTTCTATTTAATAGAAGATCTAGCTTATTAACCACTTCTGTCAGCTTCAATACTACCTTTACTGCCATTGGTCTTCCTGTCCATTTCGGTAGACTCACTGATTGATGACAAAAAGGCACTGCTTCCCAGAGGGAAGATTGTCTAGGACATGTGACTGCATGGGGTCCTAACCTATGCCATTGGAAATGCTGGCCATGAAGACTGCTGACATATGGCGTGAGTCATGTGTACTCTTTCCTAGGAATTGAAAAAATAAATAAAACTAGACAGGAAAAACAATCACCTTTCAGTGACACTAGTGTAAATCTAGAATAACTCCACTGGAGTTCCTTTGGATGTGTGTGATAAAAAACAAAGTGGAAGCTGGGTCAAAGTGTTGAACACTTAGCTGTTCTGAGTCATCTAGGTGAAGAATCTCAAGACTCGGTGCCTAAAGTTAGGCTTCTAAGTCCACACTGAGGCACTTAAATGGGCTGATTTTCAAAAGTGCTGAGCCCCCAGCAGCTCCCATTGGCTTCAAAGGGAGCTGCTGGGTGTGCATCTGGAAAAAAAACAGGCCACTTATTTAGGTGCTGAAATGTGGCCATAGAAGCCTACTTCTGGGTACCCATTTGTGAAAATCTTGGTCCTAGTAGTGTTTTGCAAATCCAGGATCCAACTCCCTTTTCATGTGAGAAACTATAAAAACAAATAAACCCAGAAGTCAAGTCAGCACTAGCTGAACATTCATCTGTCAAAGTGAGAAGAGATTCCAGGTAATTAGCATTTTTGTTTGGCCTTGTGACAGGGCATGCTTGCCCCTCACTGATCCTGCAGGGGTTAACTCCACCTTATGGGCCGAGGAGGCCACACCCACCCGGCCCTGCTGGGCATGCTCCGGCTGCAAACCAAGTATAAAAGGGAACAGCTGGGCTCAGTTCAGACTGACCACCAAGGAGGTAGGACATACATTGCAGGGAGCTGCTGAAGCCCCAGACCACAGGAGCCAAAGGCTAGGAGACACCAGTGGATATCCAGGTACCTGTAGACACCCGAGAGAGGTCAGAGCCACTGGCAGCGGCACAGGCCAAAGAACCCGGAGATGCAGTAGGAAGTGGCCCAGGGGAACTAGACAGTGGACCAATTATAGAACCAGGCATTAAGTCAGTGTGTTTCGGTCAGATCCCCAGGGACTTAGTGGTGAGCACACTTGCCACTGACAAGGCCCTGGGCTGGGACCAGGTGAAGTAGGGAGGGCCCAGGTCCCCCTACTTCGTCGACCCTGATTGGCCACTAGGCCACACAGCCCTCGGAAAGAGGGCAGCCTTATCAACTCTGGCCACCTGCAGAGAAAGGGCAGCTATATTTGACACTGGCCATTGGGCCACACAGCCCTGAGAGAGGGCAGCCACATTGACTTTGGCCCCTAGGCTACACTACCCTGAGACGAAAGGGCGATTGCGCAGGCATCATGGGGCTATAATAACCCTTACCTTGTCCCACATGCTTGCCACATGACAGACCTCAAAAATTCTTCCCAAATGTATTGCTTTTACTTCTTAGTGCACATATATTGCATAGTACGTGCATTTTCGAGCATACGTATTTCTGCATATGCTCTTACACTTATTTGTCTAAATTTTGGATGGTTTATGAACATCAGCGTCCACAAAATGTTGGCCCACCTGGCGTTATTAATTGGCCTTTTTTTTTTTTTGCTGCCTAATTATCAGTCATAATCACTGGCTTCAATACCAACCAGCATTTCTCTGTGAAGACATTAAAATATGTAAAATATATTGGTTGCTTCAGTTCAGCTAATGAGATTTACCCCTTTTGAGTGAAATCAACTAGATCAAAGTAAAACCGTAGTACCTTAGAATTAAAATATAGTCTTTCGTATTCTAGCATTATAGAAAGGTTTTCAGCATGTGACTTCCCATAATGCTTGATCATTCTGTTTCAGTCACAGTTTTGTTCAGTGAAGGGACAGAGTTCACTACCTAGGGGTTCACGTCAAGCACTCACTGAGCCCAAACTAGCCCAGTTTTCAGAGCTATATCCTAAATTTCAGTCATTTAATTACTGTCTTGTCTTGCAGTCTGAATCATTACAATACTGCTTAAGTAGTTAGCATTTCAAATTCTGAAGCAAGCATATCTCAAAGGCTGCATAATAGCATGAAAAAATAATTAAAGCCAGTGAGGCCATCAGTGGTATTGAACAAAACTATTTTCCCTGGAAGATAAAAGGGTAGCAATCATACTGTTTCTTTATCAGGATGCGCAGTGACTACGCAGGGATGTTGGCAATGTAAAATAGCTGCAAGTGTGGCCCAATGGAGGCACATTGCTACAATTCATATATTTATATAAAAGGGTCATTCTGTAAGTGGCTGTTGATACCAGCTGGAGACAATGTGTCATACTGAACAGCATTGACATTTTGCACCTAGGCATTTTAGCTGACAACAGTTCAGGGCTATAGTTGGCCTTGACAAGCACAGCACTACAAGGGGGAACAATGCAACCTGCAGTGCTAGGGGAGAGGGAAATAAATGAGAAAATGCATTCCCCTGTTATAAAAAGAAATCCCAAGAATGCAGGTGCAGCTAAATGGGGAAGCATGGCTCCACAGGTAGCAACAAGGTGACATCTAGCTTCCTAAACCAAGGTGCGATACCCTTAACCGGCTGGATGTTTAACTCTCTTAGAGCTCTGGGTTTGCCAGCAGCCGGAGGGTGGGAGAGGAGTTAGTGTGTTGTGTGCAGTGATTTTTATGTGTCTCTTGCCTAGTTCTGTTCTCATGCCCCTGAGGAAGTCAGATATGTTACTGAGGTTTTCTGCCATGCAGAACTCCGAGGAAACCTCAGGGAAGGCTTGGAAGGAGGGAAAGGAAAAGGGGGTCAGTCCTTTCCCCAAAGCCTGGGGATGCGCCAAGATCTGGATGGATCTGGGGGGGCTCTGCCAGATGCAGAGCTGAAGGGATGAAGGACATGTGCCACTCACCTCAGCTTCAGGCAATGTGACCCCCACTGGAGACACTCTGCCATTGAAGGAGTCATTAGACAGGCAACAAAGACTCTCTCTTGAAGTACCACTAGCCCATTGAAGACCTCGAACAGTGTAAGTTCCCTCCTACCACTGTAAAGCTCAACCCACCCTCCCCAAACACTGCTCCCTTGTCCCACAAACCCCTCATCCTGCCCTCTCCTACCCCACCCCTCACTTCACAAACACCCCCTCCCTCATCCTCCGTCTCCCTCTCTTCCCTTGCCTCAAGCCCATTCTCCTCCTTCCTCCTGTGAAATCATTGCAATGGTCCCCCTGTCTTTTATCACTTCTCCCATACCTCCCATTCCTAGAGGGGCAGAGTTCACACCCTAGGGTTTCAGGTCAGGCACCCAGTGAGCCCAAAGTAGCCCTGTTCTGGTCTATATACTAAATTCCAGTCATTTACCAACTGTCTTGTCTTGCAAGGGCACTGAATAATTACAATACTGCTTACAACCTCCTCTTCCCTCTGTGCCCTGTGCCTCTCCCTCCCCTTCCCCAACACCCTGTGCCTCTCCCTCCCCTCCCCCAACACCCTGTGTCTCTCCCGCCTCCACCCTACTCCCCTCCCCCAACACCCTGTGCCTCTCCCTCCCTTCCCCCAACACCCTGTGTCTCTCCCGCCTCCACCCAACTCCCCTCCCCCAACACCCTGTGCCTCTCCCTCCCCTCCCCCAACACCCTGTGTCTCTCCCGCCTCCACCCAACTCCCCTCCCCCAACACCCTGTGCCTCTCCCTCCCCTCCCCCAACACCCTGTGTCTCTCCCGCCTCCACCCAACTCCCCTCCCCCAACACCCTGTGTCTCTGCCAGGTGTCTGTTTTTTTTACCAGAACGCCCGGTTAAAAATGGACCCTGGTGGTTCTGGTCAGCACTGCTGACCGAGCCTTTAAAAGTCCAGTCAGTGGCACAGAGGGGCTAAGGAAGGCTACCTGCCTGCCTTGGCTCTGCACGGCTCCCGGAAGCAGTGGCATGTCCCCCTCCAGCTTCTGCACGTAGGGGCAGCCAAGGGGCTCCGTGTGCTGCCCCCGCCCCAAGCGCCCAGCTCCGCAGTGGCCGATGGGAGCTGCGGGGACAGCGCCTGTGGACAGGGCAGCTCACCATGCTGCCTGGCCTCTCCTCTGCGTAGGATCCGGAGGGGCGACACGCTGCTGCTTCCAGGAGCTGCCTGAGGTAAACGCAGCCTGGAGCCTGCATCCCTGACCTCCTCCTGCGCCGCAACCCACTGCCCAGCTCTGATCCCCCTTCGAGTACATGACCTTGGTCGTGAAGACAGAGGCAAAAAAAGCATTAGTTTTTTCCACACCCTCTGTCACTAGGTTGCCTCCCTCATTCAGTAAAGGGCCGACACTTTCCTTGACTTTCTTCTTGTTGCTAACATACCTGAAGAAACCCTTCTTGTTACTCTTAACATCTCTTGCTAGCTGCAACTCCAGGTGTGATTTGGCCTTCCTGATTTCCCTCCTGCATACCTGAGCAATATTTTTATACTCCTTCCTGGTCATTTGTCCAATCTTCCACTTCTTGTAAGCTCCTTTTCTGTGTTTAAGATCAGCAAGGATTTCACTGTTAAGCCAAGCTGGTCGTCTGCCATATTTACTATTCTTTCTACACATCGGGATGGTTTGTCCTTGTAACCTCAATAAGGATTCTTTAAAATACAGCCAGCTCTCCTGGATTCCTTTCCCCCTCGTGCTATTCTCCCAGGGGATCCTGCCCATCAGTTCCCGGAGGGAATCAAAGTCTGCTTTTCTGAAGTCCAGGGTCCGTATTCTGCTGCTCTCCTTTCTTCCCTGTATCAGGATCCTGAACTCGACCATCTCATGCTCACTGCCTCCCAGGTTTCCATCCACTTTTGCTGATAGAGAATAGCATCTTCCCCAACAGGCAATCCCACTGAACTCAATGGGCCTACTCAAGGGGAGCTGGGGAGGGGAGGGAGAGGCACAGGGTGTCGGGGGGAGGGGAGTTGGGTGGAGGTGGGAGAGACACAGGGTGTCGGGGGGAGGGGAGGGAGAGGCACAGGGTGTTGCGGGAGGGAGAAGAACAGACATAGAGGGAAGAGGAGGCTGTAAGCAGAGGTCCAAATACTCACAGGTATTTAAGCACCATCAGTGGGAGTTAGGTGCCTAAACACCTTTGAGGATCAGGGCCTGATGTAGAATGATAGATATAGAATCATATCAGGGCCTGATATTGAATCATAGCAGAGCTTTTGACACGGTCTCTCACAGTATCCTTGCCAGCAAGTTAAAGAACTATGGGCTGGATGAATGGACTATAAGGTGGATAGAAAGCTGGCTAGATTGTCGGGCTCAATGGATAGTGATCAATGGCTTCATGTCTAGTTGGCAGCCGGTATCAAGCGGAGTGCCCCAAGGGTCGGTCCTGGGGCCGGTTTTGTTCAATATCTTCATAAATGATCTGGAGGATGGTGTGGATTGCACCCTCAGCAAGTTTGCAGATGACACTAAACTGGGAGGAGTGGTAGATACACTGGAGGGTAGGGATGGGATACAGAGGGACTAGACAAATTAGAGGATTGGGCCAAAAGAAATCTGATGAGGTTCAACTTAGGACGGAAGAATCCCATTCACCACAACAGACTAGGGATCGAATGGGTAGCAGTTCTGCAGAAAAGGACTTAGGGGTTACAGTGGACGAGAAACTGGATATGAGTCAATAGTGTGCCTTTGTTGCCAAGAAGGCTAAAGGCATTTTGGGCTGTATAAGTAGGGGCATTTGCAGATGGAGGGACGTAATCGTTCCCCTCTATTTGACATTTGTGAGGCCTCATCTGGAGTACTGTGTCCAGTTTTGGGCCCCACGCTACAAGAAGGATGTGCAAAAATTGGAAAGCACCCAACGGAGGGCAACAAAAATGATTAGGGGACTGGAACACATGATTTATGAGGAGAGGCTGAGGGAACTGGGATTGTTTAGTCTGCAGAAGAGAAGAATGAGAGGGGATTTGATAGCTGCTTTCAACTACCTGAAAGGGGGTTCCAAAGAGGATGGATCTAGACTGTTCTCAGTGGTAGCAGATGACGGAATGAGGAGTAATGGTCTCAAATTGCAGTGGGGAAGGTTTAGGTTGGATATTAGGAAAAACTTTTTCACTAGGAGGGTGGTGAAGCACTGGAATGCGTTACCTAGGGAGGTGGTGGAATCTCCTTCCTTAGAAGTTTTTAAAGTCAGGCTTGAGAAAGCCCTGGCTGGGATGATTTAGTTCGGGATTGGTCCTGCTTTTGAGCAGGGGGTTGGACTAGATGACCTCCTGAGGTCCCTTCCAACCCTGATATTCTATGAAGCTAATGTCTTACAGAATACAGACCTGTAGGTTTCTTGCGTTACTGCTGAATATAATGCAGAGCAGTAAATATAATAAAGGCAAGCTAGCCCACTGGGCTACAAGCTCTTTTGGCCACAGTGTCATAGTGGGGGCTCATGTTCAGCTGATTATCCGCCATGATCCCCCTCCCAAATATTTTTCAGAGTCACTGCTTCTCAGGATCAATCCTCCATCCTGTAAGTACGGCCTGCATTCTTTGTTCCCAGAGGTATACATTTTTCTATTAACCATGGTAAAACACATACTGTTTGCTTGTGCCCATCTTACCAAGTGATCCAGATTCAGTGACCTGTCCTCTTCATTCTTTGCCACCCTCCAATTTATGTGTCATCTGCAAACTTTATCAGGGATAATTTTATTTTTTCCTCCAGGTCATTAATAAAAAGGTTAACTAATGTGTGGCCAGGAACTGATCCTTGAAGAATATCACTGAAAACACACCTGCTCATTGACGATTCCCCATTTACAATGTCACGTAACCAGCTTTTAATCCTTTTTAATGTGTGCCATGTTAACTTTACAGCTTTCTAGTTTTCTAAACAAAATGTCATGCAGTACCAAGTCAAATGCCTTACAGAAGTCTATTACATCAACATTAGTACCTTTATCAACCAAACTTGTAATCTAATCACAAAAAATACATCCAATTAGTTTAATTCTTTA
Source organism: Caretta caretta (assembly GCF_965140235.1). NCBI lineage: Eukaryota > Metazoa > Chordata > Testudines > Cheloniidae > Caretta > Caretta caretta. The sequence continues at coordinate 16,454,737 of NC_134209.1, forward strand.
TTCCCATATATTACATCTCATATAAGCCACTCCATTATCTTGTCCAGAATTGATGTCAAACAGGCCTATAATTACGTGGGTCAGCCTGCGTACCCTTTTTAAATATTGGCACAACATAAGCTTTCTTCCAGGCTTGTGAAATTTTCCCAGTGCTTCAAGACATATTGAAAAATCATCATTCATGGTCCAGCAAGCTCCTCAGCTAACTCTTTTAAAACTCTTGGATGCACGTTGTCCACACTTGCTGATATAAAAATGTCTGCTTAGTGGCTGCTTAGCAAGACTAGAGGGGTGAGGTAATATCTTTTATTGGACCAACTTCTGCTGGTGAAAGAAACAAGCTTTTGAGATACACAGAGCTCTTCTGGCCTGGAAAGGTATTCAGAGTGTCACAGCTAAACACAAGGTGGAACAGATTGTTTAGCATAAGTAGTTAGCACATAGTCTAAGAGACCAGTCAAGGTGAAGTAGCTCGTTAACACCTCTGCAGTCATAGGCCAAAAGAGGGCAGGGGTTAGTAGTTTACAGATTGTTGTAAAAAGCCATAAATCCAGTGTCTTTATTAAGATCATGTTTTTCAGTGTCTAGCAAAGATATGAATTTAAGCTTGCCTTTTGAAGGTATTTGTGCAAGTTTCCTTTGAGGAGAAGGACTGAGGGTCAGTTATGCAGTGATTATGTTGTGAAAAGTGTTTGCCCACAGGTGATAGGGTATTTTTGTCTTTTATTATTTTTCTGTGTGAATTCATTCAAGAATGTAGTGATTGTCTGGTTTCACCCACATAGTTTTTATTGGGGGATTTAGTGCACTGGATAAGGTACACCAAATGTTGTGCTAGGCGTGTGTAGGACTCATGGATCTTGAAAGGTGTGTTGTGAGGGTGTATTGATCATTGTAGCAATAGAGATATGTCTTCAGATTTTGCATCTGTTGTTCTAGCAGGGTTTGATGCTGCTTTGAGTTGGTGTGTCCTGGTTTGTGGGGAGCTTGCTTCTGATGATGGACTTGGTGAGATCGGGGGTTGTTTGAAAGGCAGAAGTGGGGAGGTTGGGAAAGATTTCTTTCAGTTTGGTGTCCCCATTGATATGGGTTTGATGTTCCTTTCTGGTGTTGTATGGATCGATGATCTGCTAGATCACTCCAATCCTTGACTCTAGGAGCCAGCCTTAACCTGCTGTGAGAACCCCCTCTCCTGGACTGTTCACACACAGCCTCTGGCATGTAAGCTGCTCCCAGCTACTTGCAACTGAATGACACTAGCCAATATCTCCAGTTCCAGACGCAACCCTAGGAACCTCCATCTTGCAGTGTCCAATTATGCCTGCTGGACACTGCAAGCTTATATGAGTTCGTCAATTTAACAAAGAAATTTATATGTACCAGGCTTGTTATCTCAAGGAGAGTGTCTGACATGCTTCAAACCAAACGCACTGCTTCAGGTAGAATAAACAAACAGCTTTATTAACTATAAAGATAGATTTTAAGTGATTATAAGTCAAAGCATAAGAAGCTGGAGTGGTTACCAAAAGAAAAGAAAAGAAAAGCACGCAGTCTAAACTCTCAAACCTGTGAGACTAGGCAGCAACTAGATTAAGCAGTTTTTCTCACTCCACTGGATATTGCAGTCCTTAATATACAGGTTTGTTCCTTAAACATGGGCCAGCCTCCTGTGTTGGAGTCTTGTCTTCTTCTTAGTGTCTTGGTTGCTTGCAGCATAGGTGGGGGCAGGAAAAGGGCTCAGTATGTGTCCACTCTGTCTGTTTTATACTCTCAGTCTATGTGCTAGGGGAGCACAAGTCCAGGCATGTCTGGGGGGCATTTCTGAGTCTCTCCAGGCAAGGCTGAGCAATTCCCCTGGTGGGGCCTCATGCAGGTGAGTCATTGCATTGTAGCTCCCTTGCTGGACAATGACTGTTGATGGGTTTCAGAGTAGCAGCCATGTTAGTCTGTATTCGCAAAAAGAAAAGGAGTACTAGTGGCACCTTAGAGACTAACCAATTTATTTGAGCATAAGCTTTTGTGAGCTACAGCTCACTTTTTCATTTTGTTGATGGGTTGTTTGACATCCTGCCCCGACACTGGTTACTTTCCTTACTGTTGCCTCTGGGGAGCTAATATCTGGCTGATTCCCCCAATTTACAGCATGTTTTAGTGACAACCATACGACACAATTCTCATAACCTCATATGCATTAATGATACACATCTGTAGATAGAGAAATGACTTTCAGCAGATCATACCCTTTCCCCGATATCTTAGAAGGCTTGCTTTATACCTAAGATCATGATTATATGAAAATGAGGAATATGGGGTTTATAGCACAATCCCCCAAGGTATAGAATGTCACAATGGGTTGTAGTTATTTAATGATTCCCTGTATGGGATGGTAGGTGACAACCAGATGTGTGCGGTTGAAGGGTTGTTTTTTTCCTGTATTGAAGCAGGTTCTATCTGGGCATTTGGGTGGCCTGTTTCATGATGCAATCTATTTTTCTGGTGGAGTGTCCTAGTTTTGTAAAGGTGGTATTAAGGTGTACATCCTGGACTTTCTCCTCAGAGCATACTTTGTGGTAGCTGAGTGTCTGGCTGTAGATAACAGATTTCCTAGTATGTCTGTGGTGGTTACCGGATCTGTGAAGGTAAATGTGGTGATCTGTGGGTTTCTTGTACATAGTTGTCTGGAGGGGTCAATTTCTGAAGCTGATTGTGGTGTCCAGGAAGTTGATGCAGGTGTGGGAGTGTTTTAGAGAGAGTTTGAATGGATGGGTGGTGACTGTTGCAGTTGTGGTGGAAATCTGTGAGGGAATTTAGCTCATCTGTCCAGAGCATGAACATATTATCGATGTAGCTCAGGTATATCACTAGTTTCATGGTGCATTTGTCCAGAAATGCTTCCTTGAGATGGCCGATTAATAGAATGGCATACTGGGGAGCCAGCCTGGTACCTATGGCTGTTCCGATGGTTTGAAAAAAGTGTTCATTGTTGAATATAGAATTGTTATGGGTGAGGATCAAATGGATGACTTTGGTGATGTGTTTGTGGTGGGTATCTGAGTGTTGTCCATTGTCTTGTAGATATTTGAGGCAGGCAGCAATGCTGCCTTTGTGAGGGATTTTGATGTATAGGGAGGTGATATCCAAGGTGGAAAGGGTGGTGTTCTGAGAGAAGTTGTTAATGTTGCAGAGTTTCTGGAGGAAGTTGGTTGAGTCCCAGATGAAATTGGCCCTTTGTGTGGTGAGTGGTTTGAGGATGGTTTCCATGAGTCCTGATATTCCTTCACTTACAGTGCCATTGCCAGATATGATGGGTCTGCCTGGGTTCCCTTGTTTGCATATCTTGGGAAAGATGTAGAAGGTCCCCGAGGTGGGTTCGTGGGGAATGAGGTTGTTGAGTTTCTCTTGGAGTTGGCTGGGGAATGATTTCATGATATCCTTAAATTCCTGGGTGAATTGTGGTGTGTGGTCTTCTTTGAGTTCTTTATATAAGTGCTGTCAAAGAGTTGTCAGTTGGCCTTGGTGGCATAGTCATCACAGTTGAAAACTATTGTGCCCCCCCCCCCCCCGCACTCGCTTATCTGTTGCTTTGATCACTATCTGGTGGTTTGATTTCAGGGACTGTATAAGTGTCCTCTTGGTGGCAATGAGATTGTGATGGATGTTACATTTGTTAACAATTTCACAGTCAATTATTTTCCTGAAGCAATCAATGTAATGTTTCAAGAGTGTGGTTTTGTCCACTGTGGGGTATCCAGTCTGATGATACTTTTTCCGTATGACTGTTGGTGGGGATGTGGTAGTTGTGGGTGGTCTCGTCATTGTCCTGAAAAGATTCTTTGAGGCAGAGTCAGCAAAAGAATTTTTCAGTTCTCCACAAGTCAGTATGGTGTTGGGTTCTGTGGTAGGGCAGAAGTCCAGACCCTGGGAGAGTACAGATATTCAGCTCCAGTGAGGGGTAGTCTTGGTAAATTGATGATGTTAGTGTGTCGTGTAGTGACCACCTGGTGGGTCCTGGCACCCTGCTTTCTCCCGAAGGTGGTGTGCCATGGGCTGTGGAGTTGTTGTTGTTGGTTCCACTTTTTGTTTTTTTCTGTTGACTGGCTGTCGTCAAGTTTTTAGAATAGTTGTTTTGGGTTTCTTGTATGCTCTCCTGGTAGGTTTCCTGATATTTTCCCTTCCAGTATGCGTGTATGTGATTTCTTGTTTGAGGTGATCCCTTCTGGACCTTCTAGTAGCTTTTGCTTAATGTCCTCCTGAGATACGAGGGGAATGGGAAGAATGTTATCACATAATATGACCTACATCACTCCTTTCACTTGGCTTCCTCATTTTGGCCAGGTGGGAGACAGCATGAGAATAGTTTTCCTTGTGCTATTTCCTATCCAGTGATGGACGGTAAAACAGGTCCTCTGGCCTGTAGGGATGTGGGGAAATTAAGTTAACTAATGTAAACCTTAAGAATGTCTCCATGACAGTCTAATTCTCCCTGACCTAGTTCTTCCTTTCCTAATCTCTTCTTGAGTGCCATATTATTCATAAAGAAACCTACATATATCATTTTGCCACTAACACACCATGACTCCCTAGTTCCCAAACTGCATCTATAAAAAGAGATGCTTTCCTCTCAAGGTTGCAATTATTATAAAAACAGCTGTAAAATCCAGCACTTAGAGAAAAGTCTGTGAAGCGCCCTTCAGTTAATACCTGATATCAAAACAAATCTGTTTAGTTTGCAATGATTTATACAAATGGTCTATTTATAATAAAACTTGCTTAAACAAACTCCAGATTAGATGGGGATAGTAAACCATGCATGACAGTCTTACTGGGAAGTGTTCCATAGTAAAATAAACAGAGGTGAAAGTAAAGCATGTTCATCCAGTTAAGCATTATAGGGGTTTCCCAATGGAGAAGAAAGCTGGAGCTCAAATGACAGATAGAGGACGTAATTAAAGCACAAAGGAATTATTGTGTCAATTAAAATCAGCATCAGTGTCAATGGAGTGGTACGCCCATTCTGTCCATCCTGGGGTGGCTGAAAACATTGGCACGAAGCATCTGGACATATTCCTGACTCCGTGTGCAGGAGAAATATCGTGTGTGCACAAGGTACACACCTCCCCTTTATAACCTGGATCATGTCTAACTTAATTCTCATTTCTCTGCCTTTGCAGGCATCTCGGGCATTGGTGCACCTCAGTCCCTCCTGTTCTCTGTCTGTAGCATGTCACAGTTTAGTTTCCTACAGGCTGTAATGCTTTGATCTAATTGCAGTTGTTGGACTTGGTGTTGAGGTGGCCTATGATGTGCAACAGGTCAGACTGGATGATCTGGCTTTAATCTCTATGAAGCTGTGATACTAGGCTCTCTGGGCAAACTTCACCTCAGCGCAGAGGCCTATGCACCACTTAAACTCTCTAAAATTGGGCTTAAGTGGAACCTAAGTACTACTTAGACCTTATAACGCTATTGCTTTTCACCTCTTAGGGCTTGTCTTCCCTAACTCAAGTCCCACTGAGTGCAACTTGTCAGCTGCTAACACAACCACCCTCTCATGTGGAGGCAAGCTATCGCCACTTCAATGCTGCTAGTCCTCTAACGCCATCCCACAATCCCCCTCATATCCAGAGAGGACAGACAAGTTCTCCCAGAATTCACGGGGAAGGAATTCCTAGAGTGGCTCAGTACACAGGGGCACAAAGAACTATGGGATGTGTCCCTGGAAGACTTAGCACCGCACCACGAGTGAGTGCAGTGCCAATGCGGACACAGCAGAGAGAGTGCTATTTCACAGTGTGGCCACTCTCACTCGAGAGGAGTAACTTGGAGTGTAGATCCGCTGAGTTAACTCTGCTGTGAAGACATTCACTTAGCGCAGCAGTCACCAGACGGACATAGGTCCAAATCCACAAAGGAAGTTGGGTCTCACTTGTAGCCCAGTGACTAGGGCACTTGACCATGCTGTGGAAAATCCTGATTCGATTCTGCTGGGGGAGCGAGACTGCAGGTGGTCCACACACCCTAACAAAGCAGGATTGTGGGAGGAGGCGGGTGGTGGCTCTGCTAGCCCTTAGGGCTGTTGGTTTTATTTGGTCTTGGTTTACTTTCTCTCATCTTGTTTTTAGCAGAAGGTGGAGGAACACGAGAGCAGGAGCCACGCTTTAGAAGAGTCCCAATGGAAGACAGTGTCATCTAGCAACAACAGGAAGTGCCCCAGGACTCCCGGGTTCTATACCTGGCTTCACTGCTTAATTTGTAATGAAAGAGGTGCCGGGCCTCAAGCAATATTTTTACTTTCATAACTGACGCTGCAAGCCCAGAGGTGCCCTGGCTATCAAATGCCAAGCCTAGAGGTGCCGGGATTCAGCCCTGGCAAACCCTTGCAAGCCCTGGCAGAAATTAAGCACTGCCTGGCTTGCTTACACATTTGCTCAGAGTTAGCCTCTCTGTGCCTCAGTTTGCCCATCTCTAAATGAGATAGTAAATTGTAGTGCGCAGGAAGTATTGTGAGGCCCAGTCAATTAATGTCTGCAAAGCACTTGTGGATCCTGGAGTCTCTGCGTAGCTCGGCTGAGAAGTATTTTTAGAAAGGCTTTGTTGTATGAGCTCTCTAGCCCAGCAGAACCATGATGTACAACACATCCCTGGGAAGTTATTTTTTTAGTGGCAGCTAATGGATTACGTTTTCAAGAGTGGCTAGAGATTTTGGGTGGCCTGAGATTTGGGTTCCCAACTTGAGATGCCTTAAATGGGCTTGACTTGTAGAAACACCCACCTCTGAAAGTTAGGGCTCATTAAGGAGTCTCCAGTTGGGCACAATAAAATTGGGGCACACAGCATCACTGGTTGCTATTGTAAATATTGGTCACTGTGTAAAAAGATCTAATATGGGGGGGGGGGCAGGGGGAGAAAGAAATATACCTTATCATTCCAAAATGAGCTAAACTGTCACCACAGTACTTTAGTGTGTAATTGTCATTTGTAAATAGAAAACATTTAACATCAACTTCTCTGACAGCTCTGTAAACAGAGCACTTCTGAGTGAAAGCTGATCAGATTTCCTTTTCCTGTGTAAATACAGCTGCGGTTTTTTCTGGTTTTTTTGGTTTTTCTTTTTAGAGTGAGCCTCATTTTCTTGAGGGCAATGATTACAGCTGTGTGAAATGTTTTAGCCAAAACTTCTTCTGGTGGAAAAAATGCAGATTCAGTGACACCGAAACAATTGTTTTGTTACTTTTCAAAATGGCCAATGAAGTGAAAAATCTATTAGTCACCCACTTTGAGTATTGCTGCCTCTTTCCATTTAGTGTTGTGAAATGAACCTGGAACCCCATTAATTATCCGGGCCCCTTCATATGGCCATATGGGGTTTCTCAGACTCCAAGTCCACGTAAGCATCATGTGGCTGAGCTTCCCCACACAGAGCTTATATGAACCTGCAGCAATTACTGTGAATGGTGAAAGAGCCTGCATAGACAAAAGGCCCTTAGGAGACTAAGGGGAGATATGATAGAGGTATATAAAATCATGAGTGGTATGGAGAAAGTGAATAAGGAAAAGTTATTTACTTGTTCCCATAATATAAGAACTAGGGGCCACCAAATGAAATTAATGGGTAGCAGGTTTAAAACAAATAAAAGGAAGTTCTTCTTCACACAGCGCACAGTCAACCTGTGGAACTCCTTGCCTGAGGAGGTTGTGAAGGCTAGGACTATAACAGGGTTTAAAAGAGAACTGGATAAATTCATGGAGGTTAAGTCCATTAATGGCTATTAGCCAGGATGGGTAAGGAATGGTGTCCCTAGCCTCTGTTTTTCAGAGGGTGGAGATGGATGGCAGGAGAGATCATTACCCTGTTAGGTTCACTCCCTCTGGGGCACCTGGCATTGGCCACTATCGGCAGACAGGATACTAGGCTGGATGGATCTTTGGTCTGACACAGTATGGTCATTCTTATGTTTATATGTTCACCCTCTGAGCTTCTGGCCTATGACATTCACACAGGTAAGGCAGAATTCTCTGTGAAGAAGGAAAGACAAATGTCATCTAAATAAACCTCACAGCTCTCCATTTGTGTTTAGTCAACTCTGGCTAGAAGGATAGACAGAGACATGCCCCTGCGTGTGTGTGTGAAAGAGAACAGGAGACCCTATGCCGTGTGTGTGTGAAAGGGAGAGAGAGACTCATCTGAGAGAGAATAGGACTATATATTATACTCACCTCTCTATATATGGCAATATATAATAGAGAGAGCATATGTAATGATGTGGAATCAAGTTTCGGTCAGCATAAGTTTGGAATGATTGCCATACTACTAAGACGGAAAGTCACCAGCGAGCTCTGCACGCAACTAACGAATGCAAACGAAGGAAATCTTTGCTCCACACCACATCATCATATATTCTACATATGCCACATATTTAACAACAAAAATAATTCAAAATTATTTCGACCCCAATCCTGCAACTATGCACATACTTAACTGAGCAGAGGTCGCATTCAAGCATAAGGGTTTGCAGGACTGGGGCCACAGAGCATTAATTAACTTTTTTCTTTTTAATTATTCTTTCCTAATTAAAGCCAGACTTCCTTATTAACTGTGAGTCCCACTGAACAGACTCTTGCAGAAGAAGAAAATTAAATTATCTAGAATAACTTTTCCTATATATGAAAATAGCTCAGTTTTAAAGCCTGGAATCTCAGCATGAGCACAAAGTATGTGCTGTGGGCCCCACTGGAAAACCAGAAATCTCCTTTTTCCAGAGGTATAAAGTTGCCATTTCTAACTCTGATGTGCCATGAGGTGTTGCCCATGCTGAGCGTTGGGTTAGTGTAGTTTTTGGAGTTAAGTCCTACCTGTGGAAAAAGAAGGAAACATTTCTCAGACAGGTTGATTAACTGAAACTGGCCATTGTCTGAAGCTGCTCAGACATTTAAAATGCTAGAAGGTGATATCCAAGTGACAAACTGCAGAGCCATATGATGAATTTATTTATCATTTCTCCAAGTGCCTTACCTGCTCCCTAATCTATCTCTGCAGGAACAATTCTAACTTTTGGACTTCAAAACCGCCACTTAAAAATCCAATTCCAACAGAAAATGTTTCCTATTACCCACCGTATATGGATGTCCCTACCTCCTTCCAGTGTTGCCAATTCTCATGGTTTTTTCGCAAGTTTCGCAATGTTAGATGCTTTCCCGCAAGGTGCAATTCCTGGGGCTGTATGATTACATGAACATCTCAGCTTTAATTAGGAAATAACAAAGAGCTTCTGCTCCTCCTGGTTGTGCAGAAAAGGTTAAAAAACATACCCCCAATTTTACCCGAAAGGCTCAAAAACCAGATGGTAAATACAAACAACCCCAAATATGTTCTTTTTTTTTTTTATAATCTTGTGAATTTTGCAGGCCTGACTCATGATTTTGGATCCATGAGGTTGGCAGTAGTGAACACCATACACAGGCGTTAATTAGTCATGGACCAGTGATAGGTTTAAGGTCTGATATCTGATGAAACAGCAGGGGTATAAATGGGAGCATTATTCCACTGGAAAGCAGACAGTCCCAGTTTTTCATTGCAACACACAGCATTTGTTTCTAGTGCTGGAACTTCCCATCATATTTGACCCTTAAGCTCTGAATGTCATGTCTAGAAGAGTTATTGTTTCAGACATTTACAATTTATTCTTTATAATGCTCTTCATTCAGCCCTGTAGAACTGGCTGCATGGTAACTGAGGGCGCCTGCTTTAAAGACAAACCAAAGATTCCTGATAAAAGGTGTAAGTCCTATCCAGTGCATGTGTGTTGAATACGTGACATGCACAGGTTACATGATGGGGTCATGCAGTTTCAGCACTCATTTGGGGAGACCTGCATAACCCATGCATGGCTTCCATACTCACAAATAATGAAGCCGTCTTAAAAACATGCTGATAAACACTTTCATACCTTATATCGTGTGTGTGTGTGTGTACACATGTAGTAGCTAGCAAATGGTCACTGGCCGAGACTTTCAAATGAGTGCAGTTCCCAGCAGCCCCCATGGAGAACAGTTGGAATTATTGAGTATTGAGCACTTTCAAAAACCTGGCCCTTGTAAGTCAATGGGAGCAGATACCTTTCAGCCTGAAGGCCTCGATCCTGCTCTTGGATCAGTGTGGGCACCAGAGTCTACTCCCGTGGATCTGACTGAAGGCCCGGACCTGAAGTCTCCAGTTCAGATCTGTTCTCATGCCTTTACCTATTTGTTGAGCCTGCTTCATGTGCCCAGTGCAGTGATAGTGTTACTCAAGCAGATATTATCCACTGGAAAATTGACTGAAGACTGCCACTTCATTGCACCAGGGCAATCAGCACAGCCTTCAGACAATCAAGACACCCAGCCAATACTGAACTGATCCAAAATTTTAATTGGCAAAAGGCTCTGTATCCCATTAGTGAATCCCTGAGCCATCCAGTCCCCCCAGGGCAGAATTCTTATTTAATCCAGCTCCAAGTCAATAGTGATTTACGTTTCATTTACTTAAACCATTTTAGCTGAACTTCCACACTCCTCAGGCATGGAGTGAATCTTAATACATTGTAATTACTGTACTCCAATTGATGCAATGCTCTGAAAAGCTATCACAGAGAGTATTAATAAAATGTAAATTATAAGAAAAAACTTGGTATTGCCTGAAATTAATAATGCACTAGATTTTCTCTTACATGCTGCTCATTATAGGCCTGCCTTTGAGTTCTCTATTAAAGTGAGTTATTCAAACTATTTGTATAGTTGTGTTCAGTATGAAGTTATATACTGTATGTTTCTATCCCAGTTAGATGCACTGCATGAGAATGTTATTAATCTGTTATTTCTTTCAGGCATTGATTTTACTGGCATTGCTGTAATGCTCATATGACAAAAATGAACAGATTGGTTTCACACGTATGGATTAGTTTGCTTAAGAGTTTAGGGTAGGAAGGTTTATCTTGCACTGTAACAATAGAATTCATCATTGTATTATTTACAAGAGACTGACCTGTCTGCATACCAATCGCTGAAGAGATCATCTCTAATTTATGTATAAATGTTTACTTAACCAGACTCCGATTTTTGTCTAGATAAATTTGTTAGAGAACAGAAATTATAAGTGGTAATGCGTTTTTCTTTGACTTTTCTCTATAGCACAAGTCAAGATGTCCAAGGTGCCTTTGTCTACCAGCAATCAGCAAGCTCTCTTGTGTATGCTTTCTGGGAACAGCAGTTAGCTTCTGCAATACGTCATATAAAAAATGTAACCCTAATACAGGAGATCTGAATGTGTGCATAGGTCAATGTCTGTGTTACAGATCTCGGAAGTGCTACTATAGACGCCAGTCTGTCAGGTTTGATATTATGATGAATACAATAGCTAAAGGCAGAATTTTATAATACTTATGTACAGAGGAACAAAATATGATTAAAAAAAAACAACCCAGCCTGGCTTATGTGAAAAAGAATCCTAGTCACTATTCTTATTAGTCTTTGCATTGTGATAGTGTTACAGGTAATTAAGGGGTGGGGCAACACCTGGGAGCTATAAGGGTATGTCTACACAGCAAAGAAAAATCACCTTGCAGAGTCCTAGAGCCCGGGCTCCAGCCTGAGCCCAGATGTCTACACAGCAGTGAAACAGCCCAAGCCCCGTGAGCCTGAGTCGGCTGGCACGGGCCAGCCACGAGTGTCTTAGTTGCTGTGTCGACATACCCTAAGAGGCCTGGTGAGAAGAGGCTGCTGGGGAGAGAGAGCTGGAGATGCGAGGTGTCACACAGAGAAGATGGTTTCTGAGAGGGGCCTGCAGACCGGAGAGCAGCAAGGGTTTCGCTTGCTGGCAGAGCCAAGGCTGGAGAGGGCTGAAGGCAGGAGGAGCAGCAGCGGAGGAGGATGCCTGCTGGCCCTGAGCCAGAGCCAGAGCCCAGGGCCAGAAAGTTGTGGAAGGAAGTGGAGCAGCAGAGGCCTTACCTGCTGGTGTCACCTTGCTGGAGAGCTGGGTCCCATGAACGGCTCCTAGATGAGAGCGTTCCCACTGGGAAGAGTGGGGCTGTGCCCCACACTGACGGGCTGGGGTGGCTGTCCCAGGGGAGGGCTAGATGAGGCCTGCTGACAAGTCCAGGTGTGGTGGAAAACACCAGAATGGAGAGAACGGAGCTGAGTTTTAAAGACTACATGCACGGGGTTCAGACGGACTATGTTGTGGGGGTTTGGGGCTTTTTTACTCTGTTTTGCTTAATAAACTTGGACTTGGCGGGGGGGGGGGGGGCGGAAGGACCAGGTGTCATGTGGCGTAGAGCACAGTGGCTGCATGAGGACCTAAGGTGGCAGTAATGATGGGGGCACCTACTCAACAGACCTGTTTGGCAGTGGGTTGGAAGGAACTAGAGGGGAGGAAGGCTCCCGGAAAGGGAAACTGGATGGATACAGGGATGAACGCAGAAGCTAAGCAGACCACAGTGGGTCTGCAGACCCTGACTCACAGGGTGCAGAGGCAGAAACCATAAGGCTTCAGGAGAAGGTAAAGGTTGCAGATCAGGCCCGGCATGTCGCTTTGCAGCACCAAGAGTTTCTGCGAGAGAGGCACCTGGACACTGCCGAAGAGAAGGCTGACTGCCGAACATGGAGGGTGAGCTTGAAGAGGAGTGAGACAATCTGCGGGCCCAGCTCTGTGGCAGAAGGCGTCTCTTCCCATAGTCTTGAGGGGGTGGGTATGTGATGGGCTGTGCAACTCCCACAGGAACTGAAGGGGCTCATGTGGGCCTGAGGGGCCAATTAACATACCTGGCAGCACCTGGCAATTGTGGACGAAAACACTTAAAACACAGTAGTGCTTCAGTGTAGGCACTACCGGTGCCGGTGGGAGGGCTTCTCCTGTTGGCAAAGGTAACCCACCTTCCTGAGAGGTGGCAGCAAGATCAACAGGAAAATGCTTCCCTTGACCTAGCATTGTCGACACTAAGAAGTTAGTTTGGTATAGCTACAGCTCTGAGGGGCACGGATTTTTCACACTCCTCCGAGAGACAGCTCTACCAATGTAAGTTTGTAGTGTAGACCAGACCTGAGGCAAAGCCAGCTAGGGAAATAAAAAAAAAAAGGAAATTACCAATAACATCTCACATGCAGAAACTGCGAGGAGGGATCTAAAAAAAAAAGGCGGGGGGCGGGGAAGGAAAGCGGATATGGAGAAAGGGAATAACCAGCAACAAATGAATGGGAAGGAACTAGTGAGTGACACTGGAATACAAGGAGCTGACATATTACTTACAGAAATGGTGGGATTCATTGCATTTGTGATTGAAGTAATCAATTGTACATCTCAAACAGGAAAGAAAACAGAGAAAATGAGAATTATAATTAAAGCTACTGCTAAGTACCCACGGGCCAGCATCCTGCCAGTGAAGCCACTTCATACTTTCCTAAGTGAAGGAAATACTGACGGTTAAAAGAATGGTGGTGACTCTTTAAAGCTGAAATGCCCATAGCCCAATGAGCATGGGCAGGAATGAAAGAAAAATATTACTGACATGACAACAAAGCCTGATATAATATGCATACTAGAGACTGGGTTAATAGAAAAAGTAGACTATAAAATCCCGGCATATGGCTTATATAGACATGATAGAGAAATAAGAGAGTGCAGAGGGGTCTGCACCTTTATTATGGAGAACCTGAACTGCCTTGACGTAGAGGTTAAAAAGCTAAATATTGAATATAATACTATTGAGATAGCAGTGCAAAGGAATTCTGCATTTCTAAGACTTATAATGGCTATAACCCATGCAAGAAACTAGAGGCTATGGACCAGAAAGCATTAATTGTGGATGTCGCATGCCCATTCATTATCTGCAGTGATCTCAATAGTAACAACAGATTGTGGGGAAGTAAGAAAAATATTACAGTGGAAAATGTTTCGAGCAATTCTTTGGTGAGAATAATTTAGTAATATTAAATGATGGAGCACCTGCCAGGTTCAATATAGCTGATGGAAACTTCACATGCCTAGATCTGGAATAGCTTCTAGCATCATAGCAAGTAAATGCAGCTGGGAAATTTACAAAGAACAGGGAATGCATGGGGACCACTTCCCCACATTAATTACATATCAAGGAAAAAGAAATACTGAAGACGAAGATAAGATTCCCCACTTGGAATTTAAAAAAAAACCAAAAACAAATTGGAAACTCTTTAGAAGCAAAAATGAGGAACATATGAATGAGCAATGTGTAAATGAAGATATTGGAATTCTGTAATCATGTTACCAAGGAAATCGTAAAGGCATCCAGCCTAGCTATTCCTAGGATACCAACACTACTTAAATATAGGAAAAGTGTTCCCTGGTGGAGCAAGGAATGTGAAATGGTAATTAGGGAAAGGAATAAGGTGTATAAGACAGCAAAAGATTCCTTAAATAGCGAGGACTTAAACATAAAAAAGGCAAGGCCATTGCACAAAGGTCTATAAAAAGAGCAAAAAGAGAAAGCTGGAGAACATACTGCGGGAAAGTAGATAAAGCTAACAATATAGCAGAGGCATATACACAAATTAGGAAAATGAATGAAATAACAAGTAAGAACCACATAATGCCAAGTCTTGACATTGCAGGGAATGGAGTGACAAGCTCCAACGAAGAAAAAGCGGAAATTTTGGCCTCCATGTTTCAAAATATCAGTAATGATGAGAATCAGAGGACAGAAATTAGGAAGAGGAAGAAAACATTCATTAAGGATAATTATGAGGTGCTGAGGAGGATGTGGCTATTGTTTTAAGTTTAAACATTAGTCTGAGAGAACTCCAGAAAGGGCTAATAAGGAGCAAAAGCACCGCACCAGGCAAGAACAAAATAACCTTTGAAATACTTAAACACCCAAGTGAAGGAAGCTTGAGGATGATACTAAAATTGTATAATGACATATGGCAAAAAGGTGAAATACCTAAGGACTGGAAACATGTGATTATTGTTGCAGTGAGGAAACCCAGTAAGTTGCACTCGAGACCTGAGGCATCCAGACCAATTGCCTTCACAGCATGTTTAGGTAAAACCATGGAGAGACTGGTAATGGGGAGATTAGTAGCTCACCTAGACAGAAATAGGTTCATAGATGGAATGTGAAGTGGATTCAGAATCTGTAGGAGTGTGATTGACCACACTGTAAGGATAGAGCTAGAAGTACAAAAAAGAAACAAAAACACTCAAACCATGAGCACCAACGAATTCATGACAGAATCACAGAATATTAGGGCTGGAAGAGACCTCAGAATTTCATCTAGTCCAATCCCCTGCTCAAAGCAGGACCAACACCAACTAAGACAGGGGTGGCCAACATGAGCCTGAGAAGGAGCCAGAATTGACCAGTGTACATTGCCAAAGAGCCACAGTAATATGTCAGCAGCCCCCACATCCGCTACCCCACTTCAGCCTCCAGCACCTCCCGCCCACTGGGACCCCTGCCAATCAGCACCTCCCTCTCCCTCCTCACGCCTCTCACCCACTGCAATCAGCTGTTTTGCAGTGCGCAGGAGGCTCTGGTGGGGAGGGGGGAGGAGCGAGGGCATTGCATGCTCAGGGGAAAGGGGAAGAGGCCTTGGGGGAAGGGGTGGAGTGGTGGCAGGACCTGGGGCAGAGCAGGGGATTGAGCAGTGAGCACCCCACAGCACATTGGAAAGTTAGCATCTGTAGCTCCGGCCTCAGAGTCAGCGCCTATGCAAACAGCTGCATGTTAACCTCTGAAGAGCCGCATGCAGCTTTGGAACCACAGGTTGGCAACCCCAGAACTAAATCACCCCAGCCAGGGCTTTGTCAAGCCAGGCCTTAAAAACCTCTAAGGATGGAGATTCCACCACCTGCCGAGGTAACCCATTCCAGTGCTTCACCACCCTCCTAGTGAAATAGTGTTTTCTAATATCCAACCTAGATCTCCCCCACTGCAACTTGGGACCGTTGCTCCTTGTTCTGTCATCTGCCACGACTGAGAACAGCCGAGCTCCATCCTCTTTGGAACCTACCCTTCAAGTAGTTGAAAGCAGCTCTCAAATGCCCCCCCCCCACTCTTCTCTTCTGCAGACTAAATAACCCCAGTTCCCTCAGCCTCTCCTCGTAAGTCATGTGCCCCAGCCCCCTAATCATTTTCTTTGCCCTCCGCTGGACTCTCTCCAATTTGTCCACATCCCTTCTGTAGAGGGGGGGGACCAAAACTGGACACAGTCCTTCAAGTTTGGCTTTATCAGTGCTGAATAGAGGGGAATAATCACTTCCCTCGATCTGCTGGCAACACTCCTGCTAATACAGCCCAATATGCCGTTGGCCTTCTTGGCAACAAGGGCACACTGCTGACTCATATCCAGCTTCTCATCCACTGTAATCTCCAGGTCCTTTTCTGAAGAACTGCTGCTTAGCCAGTCGGTCCTCAGCCTGTAGCGGTGCATCGGATTCTTCCTTCCTAAGTGCAGGACTCTGCACTTGTCCTTGCTGAACCTCATCAGATTTCTTTTGGCCCAATCCTCCAATTTGTCTAGGTCACGCTGGACCCTATCCCTACCCTCCAGCATATCTACCTCTCCCCTCAGCTTAGTGTCATCTGCAAACTTGCGGAGGGTGTAATTCATCCCTTCATCCAGATCATTAATAAAGATGTTGAAAAAAACCGGTCCCAAGACTGACCCTTGGGGCACTCCACTTGATACCGGCTGCCAACTAGACATTGAGCCATTGATCAGAGAATCATCATAGAATATCGGGGTTGGAAGGGACCTCAGGAGGTCATCTAGTCCAACCCCCTGCCAAAGCAGGACCAATCCCCAACTAAATCATCCCTGCCAGGGCTTTGTCAAGCCTGACCTTAAAAATATTTAAGGAAGGAGATTCCACTACCTCCCTAGGTAACGCATTCCAGTGTTTCACCACCCTCCTACTGAAAAAGTTTTTCCTAATATCCAACCTAAACCTCCCCCACTGCAACTTGAGACCATTACTCCTCGTTCTGTCATCTGCTACAATTGAGAACAGTCTAGAGCCATCCTCTTTGGAACCTCCTTTCAGGTAGTTGAAAGCAGCTATCAAATCCCCCCTCATTCTTCTCTTCCGTAGACTAAACAATCCCAGTTCCCTCAGCCTCTCCTCATAAGTCATGTGTTCCAGTCCCCTAATAATTTTTGTTGCCCTCCGCTGGACGTTTTCCAATTTTTCCACCTCCTTCTTGTAGTGTGGGGCCCAAAACTGGACACAGTACTCCAGATGAGGCCTCACCAATGTTGAACAGAGGGGAATGATCACGTCCCTCGATCTGCTGGCAATGCCCCTATGTATACATCCCAAAATGCCATTGGCCTTTTTGGCAACAAGGGCACACTGTTGACTCATATCCAGCTTCTCGTCCACTGTAACCCCTAGGTCCTTTTCTGCAGGACTGCCGTCGAGCCATTCGGTCCCTAGTCTGTAGCGGTGCATGGGGTTCTTCCGTCCTAAGTGCAGGACTCTGCACTTGTCCTTGTTGAAACTCATCAGATTTCTTTTGGCCCAATCCTCTAATTTGTCTAGGTCCCTCTGTATCCTATCTTTACCCTCCAGCGTATCTACCTCTCCTCCCAGTTTAGTATTATCTGCAAACTTGCTGAGGGTGCAATCCACACCATCCTCCAGATCATTTATGAAGATATTAAACAAAACCAGCCCCAGGACCGACCCTTGGGGCATTCCACTTGATACCGGCTGCCAACTAGACATGGAGCCATTGATCACTACCCGTTGAGCCCGACAATCTAGCCAACTTTCTATCCACCTTATAGTCCATTCATCCAGCCCATACTTCTTTAACTTGCTGGCAAGAATACTGTGGGAGTCCGTATCAAAAGCTTTGCTAAAGTCAAGATATATCACATCCACCACTTTCCCCATATCCACAGTAACCTTCCTGGACACAGAAAAAGCCTACAATGTGTTATGGAGAGAGGGACTACTTCATAAGGTAGCCTGCATGGGTATGAGAGGACAAATGTACAAATGGATAAGGGACTTCTTAAGCAAAAGAACTATACAAGTCCAAATAGGGACTGCTTTTTCCAATGTATATTCAGTTGCAAATGGAACTCCACTGTGTGGGGAGGGATGTAATTATCCCAATCCTCTTTAACATCATGATAAATGACCTCGGTAAGTAGATGAGCACAGGATTAGATATTACACGATTTGCTGATGACTGTGCCTTGTAGACCAAAAGCAGAAACCTGGAAAGTGCTGCCAAAAGAATCAATAATGCACTTAAAAGGAGTGCAGAATGAGGACACAGATGGGGCTTCAAATTCTCCACAGAAAAAACAAAGGGAATAATCTTCACGCCAAGGAGAATCCAAAAAGATCTGAATTATATCTAGGTTACCAACAGCTAAATGTAGGGAAGAATTAGAGTCTTAGGTGTGATAGTTGATAACAAGCTCACGTGGAGGATCATATTGAAAATATTAAAAATAAATGCACAGGCCGAATTAACTAACTTCCGCTAGAAGGGTCTCAAACTGTTAAAAGGGACACTACCCAATTCCATATAACAAGGCAATGTACACAGGTCAATTTTTTTTTTTGTTCCAATCAGCTATAGACTGATTGTGCATTTTACATTAGCTGCAGCAACTCAAGAGAGACCTGGACATCATTTTGAAGAGCTCAGCAAAAACATTTGCTCATCGTGCAGCAGAGGTCAAAAACCAAATGGATGTTGGGCTGTTTTAGAAGAACAAGACTCAAAATATGATTGAGTCATAATCTAAATTGATGATACAACTTCACTTTGGGTGCTGTATTAAATTCTGGTCCTCCTGTCCCAAAAATGATACAGGAATGAGAAGGGCAAAGGACACGATTAAATGGATGAAAAGACACCTGTATCAGGAGAAGTTTAATGTGCAGACAAGGGGTAACATGACAGAAGTACACAAAACAACAAATGACATAGAACAGGTGAATTGAATGCTCCAGTACACCGACTGGGATAATACAAGAGATGAGGGTACTCAGTGAAATGAAAAGGCAGCAAGTAGAAAAGCCGTTAAGGGAAATACATTTTTACCCAGCACATAATTAACCCAGGGAATTCACTGCCACAAGACACCAATGAGGTAGTATTTAGTAAGATTTTTTTAAAAAAACTCATATTTCTATGGGTAACTAGACCATTCAGTAACACTAACTTAGGATAAAAGTGTCAATGTACATGTACACTCTCTTGCTTCAGGGCCTAAAGCGGCTAATAGCTGCCTAGTGTTAGGAAGAAACATTCCCTGCTGATATCTTAGTGTGGTTTTGTTCATTATGGGGTTTCTTGCACCTGCCTTTGAACTAACTACTGGTCAATGCAGGAGACATATAGATATCTCACTAACACATTTTTTTTTCAGTTAAGTTTGGTTTAAATCCTCCATCTCTATTTTACGAATATAGGCACCCACATGCAAACATGTAATCCACCTAAAAAATCACACTGTTAGATTTGCATGGGAAAGCACTTAACAGTGTGGAACTGCCAAAGGTAACGCTGCAAAAGCTGAACCTCATTCACTTGTTCGTATACATCATGCGATGCATCCTCTGGAGTCTCGCTCATTCATTGTATGTAATCAGTGTGCATGCTCCACAGGAGACTCATGTAGCCACGGAAGATCTTAGTAGACACATTTGAAGCTTGTTATCAATATGCCTGTGTGATGGAGAGTACAACCCCACAATGAAGAAGAGCTTAAGGAGCAGCTCTGGGCCCAGGCGGGCCCTGCCCGGCCACACCTGTAAAGCCTGAACAAGCTGGAGGAGGAGCTTAAAAAGGGAAGCCAAGCAGCTCAGAGGGAGGGAGACAGTGGAAGGGAGCGGACCTGTGCTCATAGGAAGGTGTATCCAAGAGCTCTTACTGCCTGAGGCCTGGCAAGGCTGACCTGACCAAGCCTGCAAAGGAGGGACTGATGATTGATTGTGAAGGTCAGAAACTTCATTTTGTGTTTGGTTCTTTAATTTGCCCTGTGAGGAAAAGGGGATTCTGGAAGAAGTGATCTGGGAAGGTATCTGCATAGCACCCCTAGGTGCAGGACTTAGCTGCCTACAATTGGGCCCTGGAATGGAGCTTGGTGGAGATGGTGGGCATAGACTCCGCACCAACCCCTAAAGAGAGGACAATAATAGGAGCCTATTCCTCGGCAGGGACCTTGTTGGTGAAGGCCCTGAACATACAAGGGCCCAGGCTCCAAGTCCCTGACCTACGAGAAAGCCCTGGAAGGTGCCTCAAGACTTCCCCATTGTTGGATGTCTTTGTGCGTACTCTGAAAGGAGTGGAGTAGCACAAGTAGCCCAGCTAGAGGGCTGAGTTGCAAAAAAAGGGACACACCACCGCACGGCGGAGCTATGGTGGGGGGGAAAAGGCGGATGTCACAGAGGAAGAGAACCTGCCCCACCCCCGCCTATCTAGTAGGCCGCAGTGGCAGTCGCACAGCACATCATCACGTCAGTCTTCTGGGCTGCAGAGCGGAAGGCACTCACCATTATCTAAGGTTTGTGCTTGTAGTGAGGGGCCGGACTGAGCTAAACTTAATTGGGTTGAAAACTTTGTGACTACATGAGTAACCCCCATTGATTTCCGTGACGCTACACACTGAGTAAGGTAACCCTCGGTGTCAGCAAGGGTGGCCGAACTTGGCTAAAAGTTGGCTACACATTCGTGAGCAGCACAGCATGCATTCACTCAGCATGTGTCTTTCAAAGTACCGTTCTTGTCAGTGAAGTTACTACACAGCCGATACCTGCAGCAGCTCGACAGCAGCCCAATCCAGCCCTGTCTTCACTGGAACAGTCAACGGCCCTTCTGCCCGATGAGAGCTTTTTCTGTTGTCAGTTTCAACATTCTGCCCCCAGTCTGTTTGGCTGTTTAAATTTTACAAGAAATGTATCTACATTATTGCCAGCCCCCAAAATTCAGAAATCATGCGTCAGACTCTAAACTGTCATGAGATTTAAACAACAAACTCATGATTTTTGAGCTAACGCCTAAATTGTGGTTATTGGTCTGTCTGCTGTTTTTTTTTTTTTAACCTCTCCCTGCTCACGCCCAGTGTGCATGTGACAATTAGTCTTGCAAATGTCACAGTTCTGTAGTAAGGATGATCCAACTGATCTTGTACACTCCACTGTCATAGGCACTGTGTGAACCTCACCGTAACCTTTTAGAATCTAGTAAAAGCCATGGTGGTCGGTTTCAGTTGTGGAAGATGTAACTGGGACTCACCACATTCGTTTGCTATGGAGACTACAACACTTCCATTAAATGGGACCAACCTTTCCACCCTTACTGAGCGGGCAGGATTTCAAAGGAAAAGGTTCTGCAGCTCCATCAGCAATGTCTTCCCCATAAGTGGCAATGGCACACCTTTGAGAATGAGACATGCTTTCTGGAAAGATAACTATTAAATCAAGTCTTGACCTTTTTGGAGCGTACAGAGGCAGGGTCTTCCACTCTGGGTACGGGGGCAAAAATCTCCCACCATTGCTGAGAGCTTTGGAATGTTCTGAGGAACAGAGCATGGGGTTGAATGGGAAATGCTTAGACAACCTTGACTATAGCAGGCATTAGCATCATCGAGGAGTACTTGTGGCACCTTAGAGACTTACAGATTTAGTCTACGAAAGCTTATGCCCAAATAAATTTGTTAATCTCTAAAGTGCCACAAGGACTTCTCATTGTTTTTGCTGATACAGACTAACACAGCTACCCCTCTGAACCATGGATATTTGTGTCTCTCTCGGGCCTGGTGCTGAAGCTTGTTCGGCTGTGGGTAAATAATCACTGGGGGTGAGGAGGGGAGATATTCCCACGGTTGTGCATTCTGACTGCAGCATGGGAGTTAGAGCACTGAGCTGGGATGGGGGTGACCCAGAGTCCAAGTCACTTGCTCCAATGGCTTGTTAGTCATTTACCCACAACGGAGCAGCTTCAGCGCCAGAGACTGAGGGTGCCCCATATCAGCCTAGCCCATAGACCAGCTGTTAGAGTGCTCACTGGAGGGGTGGCAGACTCCAGTTCAAATCTCTTCTTCTGAGGCAGAGGGGGACTTCTGCTGGGGGGGTCTCCCACATCTCAGGTGAGTGCCCCAACTGCTGGACTAAGAGTTCTGAGGGAAGGCCCCTTCTTCCAGCCACCCCACAGTGTTTTATTTAAGCTTCTCTATAAGGCCTTGTTAGAGGGCTTTCCCTTCACCTTCTCTCCTGGTTCTTGTCACGCAGACAGAAAGCAGAAGACCAGAAGTCCAAAGTGCAGGTAATGTGATGTGTACTGGGGTTAGTTCCAAGCAAACATGTCCATAGCTCTGCACCCCGGCCGACTCTGTTTCCCAGTGTTCCATTCCCAGCTCTGACACCACAGAGCCTTTACCCCATGTCTCCCTTCCCAGCTCTGACGCCACAAATCGTTTACCCCACGTCCCCCTTCGCAGCTCTGACGCCGCAAAGCGTTTACCCCGTGTCCCCCTTCCCAGTTCTGACGCCGCAGAGCCTTGCCTGTGTTCCCATTTCCCTCTCCCCATTCCCATTTCCCACCTCCTCCTCCTCCTTAGCAGGCCCAAATATACCTGAAGTGCATGCCTTCAGTCCCACCCCACACAACTTATGGTCATGTTCTGTTTTGGGGGGCTGTGAATCTAGGGTCTTTGTCCCACCTCTTTTGTACCCCATTGGGAGGGGTAAGCAGTGAGGTTGTGTTCTGGCCAACGCCAGGCCTTTCTTTGGCTTTTAGCGTTTCTTATGCTTCCCCCCGCCCATGCCCCCTTGCCCCTCCCAACTGGTTGCTTAACCTTGGCTTGAAAGAGGAGCCAGACAGCCTTCCAATGCATGCTCATATATTACACTCCCACCATACCCTGTAACATTTTAACTGCTCTTATTTGTTCCCAATGTACTAACAAACCCACTTGGCTTAGGCAAAAGCAACATACACAGTGTCTGTCCTTGTTCTTAGTAAGGATCCCTTTGTTCACCCATATTAGTGAAAATGTGTGTGTGTGTGTATATATATATCATAGAATCATAGAATATCAGGGTTGGAAGGGACCTCAGGAGGTCATCTAGTCCAACCCCCTGCTCAAAAGCAGGACCAATCCCCAATTAAATCATCCCAGCCAGGGCTTTGTCAAGCCTGATCTTAAAAACTTCTAAGGAGGGAGATTCCACCACCTCCCTAGGCAATGCATTCCAGTGTTTCACCACCCTCCTACTGAAAAAGTTTTTCCTAATATCCAACCTAAACCTCCCCCACTGCAACTTGAGACCATTACTCCTTGTCCTGTCCTCTTCCACCACTGAGAATAGTCTAGAACCATCCTCTCTGGAACCACCTCTCAGGTAGTTGAAAGCAGCTATCAAATCCCCCCTCATTCTTCTTTTCTGCAGACTAAACAATCCCAGTTCCCTCAGCCTCTTCTCATAAGTCATGTGTTCCAGACCCCTAATCATTTTTGTTGCCCTTCGCTAGACTCTTTCCAATTTATCCACATCCTTCTTGTAGTGTGGGGCCCAAAACTGGACACAGTACTCCAGATGAGGCCTCACCAATGTCGAATAGAGGGGAACGATCACGTCCCTTGATCTGCTCACTATGCCCCTACTTATACATCCCAAAATGCCATTGGCCTTCTTGGCAACAAGGGCACACTGCTGACTCAGATCCAGCTTCTCATCCACTGTAACCCCTAGGTCCTTTTCCGCAGAACTGCTGCCTAGCCATTCGGTCCCTAGTCTGTAGCTGTGCATTGGATTCGTCCGTCCTAAGTGCAGGACCCTGCACTTATCCTTATTGAACCTCATCAGATTTCTTTTGGCCCAATCCTCCAATTTGTCTAGGTCCCTCTGTATCCTATCCCTGCCCTCCAGCGTATCTACCACTCCTCCCAGTTTAGTATCATCCGCAAATTTGCTGAGAGTGCAATCCACACCATCCTCCAGATCATTTATGAAGATATTGAACAAAACCGGCCCCAGGACCGACCCCTGGGGCACTCCACTTGACACCGGCTGCCAACTAGACAGATAAAATGAAACAGGCAGGAAAACTCAAAATACTGTCTCAGGCAAAAATATAGGCCTGGATCTTACATTGGCAGGATCACGCCTAACAGGCCTGGTCCAGTAGGTGAGCTGAGCAGGTTGAGCCACACCAGGCAGACAAACCCCTGTCTTCTCCAGGTCTGTGCATCGCTCTGGGGCTTAGGACCCTGGATGCTTGGCTTGGGGCTGCACGGCACGGGATCAGAGGCAGAAACATAGGCACCCAGCAATTTTTACTGCAAAAATTTCGGCACCAAGTGAGTTTAGGCATCTGTAGGTTTTGGTGGCCGCTGAGTGGTGTTTCTATGAATCCCAGTGGGGCCTGATTTGGGGATTTAGATGCTTAAAGTGGCAGTTAGATTCCTAACTCCCTTTGCAAACCAGCCCCTAGTGCCTTTGAAATTCCCCCTAGGCACCTACCTGCATCTTTTCGCACCTAGATACCTAAAAATCTAGCTGCTAAATGTGTTAAAAATCTAGCCTCTAGAGCCTTCGATAGGCATCATTTTTTATCATACAAACAAACTAACAATGATCTACCAATGCACATGCAGCTAGCTACAGGGTCTTATCATAGAAAGCTGTAGTCCCAGCCCTCAGTACAGCATTGCTACATCTCAATGTTGTACATAAAGCAGTTCACTGAGCAGTAGAGTGGAATAATTTCCACACGTTTGGGATGAATATATAACCCACTTTGGCAACTCTAAGTGGAGCCACTTGTGAACTGCATTGCTATCAATCATTTCAAATGAACAAAGAACCAATGGGTAATCCCACTCCTTACCATTCCACTTATCTTTATAACTGCTGCCCTGCTGGTCCTGCCGGGGTATCATGAAGTGCCGTCCTGCACTGTTTGGCTCATGACAAGTACACCTCCCCTGTGGTGCCTGGATTTTAGAAGTGCAAACAACTGCAGACAGAGGGACATCATCCCAAATGGACTGAAGGTAAAAAGTCCATTGCAATCGACATACTACACTGACTATGGTGAGAGACTGTGCCACACACTCTCAAAGAAACTGAGGAACCACCTGATCAGCATCCTGTACAGCAGAAAGGAGAAGATCAAGAATGAGCTCTCAAAACTGGAGACTCTCATACAAAACCAACCTTCCACACAAACTTCCACATGGCTCGACTTCACAAAAATGAGACAAGCCATTTACAACGCACACTTCACTTCTCTACAGAGGAAAAAGGACAGTAAACTATCTAAACTCTTACATGCCACAGGGGGCTACAACAGTGGTAACCTCAACTAACCTAACAATATTGTTAATCTGTCCAACCACACACTTAGCCCGGCGGAAGAGTCTGTCCTATCTCGGGGACTCTCTGCCCCCATGAACACGATACAGTTCTGCAGTGATCTGGAAGCCTAATTTCGTCGTCTCCGACTCAAGTAATATTTTCAACACACCACTGAACAGTGTACTGACCCACAGGAAACCTCCTACCAACACTACAAAAAGAAGAATTCTGCATGGACTCCTGACGGTCAAAATGACAGACTGGACTTCAACATAGAGTGCTTCCGCAGACGTGCACAGGCTGAAATTGTGAACAAACAGTATCACTTGCCCCATAAACTCAGCCATACAGAAATCAACACTATCCACAGCCTCAGAAACAACTCTGATATTATAATCAAAGGGGCTGACAAAGGAGGTGCTCTAGTCATCATGAACAGGTCAGATTATGAACAGGAGGCTGCCAGGAAACTCTCCAACACCACATTCTACAGGCCACTATCCTCTGACCCCACTGAGGAGTACCAAAAGAAATGACACCATCTGCTCAAGAAACTTTCTGCTACAGTATGGGAACAAATCTACATGGACACACCCCCAGAGCCCCGACTAGCGGTATTCTATCTGCTACCCAAGACCCATAAACCTGGAAACCCTGGATGCCCCATCATCTCAGGCATCAGCACTCTAACAGCAGGATTATCTGGCTATTTGGACTCTCTCCTCAGACCCTATGCTACCAGCACTCCTAGCTACCTTCGAGACATCACTGACTTCCTGAGGAAACTACAATGCATTGGTGATCTTCCAGAAAACACCATCGTAGCCACCATGGATGTAGGAGCTCTTTACACCGAGATTCCACATGAGAATGGACTACAAGCTGTCAAGAACAATATCCCTGATGAGGCCACGGCACACCTGGTGGCTGAGCTTTGTGACTTTGTCCTCACTCACAACCATTTCAGATTTGGGGATGACTTATACCTTCAAGTCAGTGGCACTGCTATGGGTACCCGCATGGCCCCACAGTATGCCAACATTTTTATGGCTGACTTAGAACAACACTTCCTCAGCTCTCGTCCCCTAGCACCCCTCCTCTACTTGTGCTACATTGTTGACATCTTCATCATAATGACCCACGGAAAGGAGGCCCTTGAAGAATTCCACCTGGATTTCAACAATTTCCACCCCACCGTCAACCTCAGCCTGGACCAGTCAACTCAAGAGATCCACTTCCCGGACACTACGGTGATAATAAGTGATGGTCACATAAACACCACCCTATACCGGAAACCTACTGACCGCTATACTTACCTACATACCGACAGCTTCCATCCAGGACACATCACACAATCCATTGTCTACAGCCAAGCCCTAAGATACAACCGAATTTGCTCCAATCCCTCAGACAGAGACGAACACCTACAAGATCTTTATCAAGCATTCTTAAAACTACAATATCCACCTGGGGAAGTGAGGAAACAGATTGACAGAGCGAGATGGGTACCCAGAAATCATCTACTACAGGACAGGCCCAACAAGGAAAGTAACAGAACACCACTGGTCATCACGTACAGCCCCCAGCTAAAACCTCTCCAGCACATCATCAATGATCTACAACCTATCCTGGAAAATGATCCCTCACTCTCACAGACCTTGGGAGGCCGGCCAGTCCTCGCTTACAGACAGCCCCCCAAATACTCACCAGCAACTACACACCACACCACAGAAATGCTAACAACCCTACCTATAGGCAAAGCAAAATGGTGTATTTTAAAGCTTCTGTGGCCACAATTAGATTTTCAAGTATACTTTCTAGTGGCACATCATATCAACGCTGGGCAAAAGTGAAGAAGAGTTGAAAGGATTTTGATTCACCGAGACCTGAGATTGCAGCGCTGTGTTTCACCTGCAGCAATTGGCAGCATCGCTAGAAATTCAAACCGTCATAGCCTGCCCCCTTCAGTCTGTTCTGCATTACAAAATGCTGCCTCGTCTCCACACTGCTCTAAGGAATCAAATTAGGAGACATGATTTGTCCTCTTAGACACTAGCAGTTAAACTGTGCTTAGCAGCAGGTCATCCAATTCCATTGCTGGCTGCTGTGCTCAGACAGTCAAGAGCTTTTTAGAATCGGCATGGCCTAACTTTATTCAGAGGAGATGTCATCCACTCTTCCAGGGGTCACACAAAGAAGCCAGGACTCAGTCCAAGAGAGGAATGGAGTTTCATAATGTGCTTGTTTGGATTTTGTTATGGTACTGGAAAAAGTTACCTAGCGAGGTTGTGGAATCCTGTCACCAGGTAGACAACCACCTGTCCCAGATGGTCTAGGTTTACTTAGTCTTGCCCAAGTGTGAGAAGAACAACATGTCCTCTTGAGGCCCCTTCCAGCCCTACTTTTATGTGATATGCTCCCTAATGCAGAAAGCACGCACTAGGCCACCCAGGTCATTTACGTCCCACATTTGCTCTTTTGTTTTCTTGGGGAGGGGGGCAAAGGCAAAGAAAAACAGCCTCAGATGAGACTCAGTTCCTGGGTCTTTTCTCTTGGGGTGCATACTCCCCTCCCATGATGCCTTTCCACACCCATTATTCAGGCTTTACCTGGGTTAAGCAAGTATCACTTTTCTTGATGCAGCGTCATTCTTATTTTTTAATATTTGTTTCACCTCTAAGGGCCAAGCAGTAATTTCCATTTCAATCACCCATGACCTACTTTTTGGGGTGCATTGCTTGTTGGCTTGTGCTTTGTTATGTTTTTTTTTTTTTTTGAAGGATCTGTTCCCACTCAGACATAAGAAAAGGAAGGATGATCTGGTGTCTAACAAAAGGTTGGATTTTCCTGCTACTTTACCTTGCATATAGAATTCAGAAGGATTTGGGGTCCTGTAAAATTAGAGGGCCTGACTCTGTTCTTTTTATTGGCCTGACACCAGACTCTCTCTACTTCAGTAACGCCTGCGTAAAAATTGGTGTGACAGGCCCCAAATTAGTGCTGATTCCATACTGGGAGCTAATCTCATTGACTAACATGTGGTAATTTTTTTTTCACAACATGGAATACATTTTTTTATGAATTCTAATTCCATTACTTGCTCTGTATACCCTCTAATAAAGTTAAAGGCTGCAATGACACCCTTATATAAATACGGCTTTCCACTAAAATTACTTTTAACATAAATGTAAAGAAACCCACAAAGCAAAATCTGCCTTACGAGCCAGATTTTTCAATAGAGCTCAGCTTCCATTTAGGTCCTTAAAAGCCAGATTTTCAAAAGGGGCTCAGCACTCATTGAGAACAATGTGAAGGCTGCATGACAAATTGCAACTAACAAAATCTCTATATAGCTAAGGAATAAACTGTAAAGGGAAACTGCAGTGACATTAGACAGTTTGTGATGGAAAAAGCTGCCATAGGCAATGTTGGAAGTCCAAGAGCTAGTTCTATTAAAGGGTTTTTGTTTTTTTTTTGGTTGTTTTTTTTTTTAAGGAGTGTTAATGGTATTAAACAACTCTATTGGAGTTATAAAATCCCTTATTAAATTAACCTTTTCCTGAGCAAATTCTCAAAGGGAAGATACAGACGGCAAATCCAATTGCAGGGTGCACACTGCAGAGTTGGCTTCTAATTGCCTTGCTCTTAGGGAGGAGCATTCCTACCTCAATGCAATATTTTTGCCAGAGTTTTATCTGGAACCAAGAAACCCACAGAACTGGAGGCTGCTGGACTCCATTTTAGTCAAATGAACTTAGGTGGAACTTGTCAGTGCTACTATTTATACCTTTAAAAGCATCATCTTGTGTTAGGAAAGTGGCATTGCAAAGGTGACATTTTTTGGCTGAAAAATACAGAATGAGGCTGACTGAAACGTTTTGTGAAATTGCTGTCCAATTCGCTGAATCGTTTCAATAAAAAAAAATCCCAGCTGTGTTTCCACATTTTCAAAACAAAACATTGAGTTTTGAAATTTTACTTAATTTAAAAATATTTTCAAAAGACGTCAAAGCCGAAATGGAATGTTTTGGTTTGTGCTGAATGAAATGTGGTGTTTGCCTTGATATTTTTTTCCACTGTTTTTTCCTGAAAATGTTGAAAAATTTGTTTCAGGTCAACCGCAAAACCATTTTTTTGTTGTTGTTGTTGGTAAAGTCAGTTACTTGCACAGCTCTGTGCCCAGCAGCTTCCCATTGAAGAGTGGGAAACTGGTAGTGCTTGGCAGGGGCGTTGGTTGGTTCTCATCCTGGTTCCTTTGTTACACAGTTGGTTTGCTGGTGGTGGGCCCTTTACTTTCTTCTGGGCAGAGGAAGTGAGGTGGAAAGCTTTGAAATTTCCATCTAACAATGAAAAACTACACACCCAGAAAGGGGGAGCAGGGAGGTAGTCAGGAACATCAGATGGAGGACTCCAATTATCTAACATTTACAAGGGATAGGCAAAGAGGTTACAAAACTCATTTCCAATGGCCAGGAGGTCAATCTAGACCTGTTATACTGAAGCATTAAGGAATGAATCAGATGCTGACTTGCCATTAAAGCTGGAGTTTATGAAGAGATGATCTTTTTACTGGAACTCTGCAAGTCAGATTAATAACGTGCCTTTTATGGCATCTTAAAATAAAACCTCTTCTGTTGGAGTTTACAGTGGGCTCATAACCTGTTTCTGCAGCCCAACTCTCCACTGCTACAATTGCAGTGTAACCCAATTTAACAAAGATTTCCGGCAGGCACTCTTGCTGTTTTTCGTATGCATCCAAAGGGGAAGCTGCAACCTCACAGTCCTATTCTACATCTTGATGGCGGTTTTAAAATAAAGATTGCTCCATAAATGTCCATAGGGATTTAGACGTCATTGTACTAAGACCATGTTAAGTAACTTATATGTTCATAAATACAACAGGTGACAATTATTAAAAGCAAAAACACTGGACTAGAGTTGGGATCTTAACATGGGGGGATTCGATTGATTCAATCAGAGGAAGAGGCAGCATTTGTATCAGGGACATCTGCCCTCAGAGTGAAATTGATGAGGGTAAAAACCTCCCAGAGGAAGGTGATTGTGCCCACAAAGTTGGGTTGGGGATAAAGATCTGGCCCTGCTCCCCATGAGTTTCTGAGAAGTATAAGTCCCCTCCTACTATTCGCTCCTCTCCCCGCTCATTGCTTTCAGACCAGGAGAGCCAGCTGGGAAGCATGTGAAAGCACCAGTTTCAGCCTCTCTCCTGCTCATCCAGGGGTCATAGTTGCTCTGGCCAGGTGGGTGGCTTCCCCGCAGCCACGCTCTCTCAGAGGTCCAGAGAGGCCCGGGCGACTTCCAGCTTTTGAGGCCCCGAGCCATAATAAAAATAAAATAGGATGGCACATGAAAACAAAATAAGGCACCAAAAAAAGAGTGAGAGATAATTTGAATATTTTTTTTATTTAATAAATGCTTTTCTAGCCTTTTTCTGTGTAAGTGCACTAATTATTGAGGAAAAAAATCTAGCTTTCATGCAGTGTCACAGTTGATATTAAGCATGGCGAGCCCGTTCAAATGCTCTTGTCCCATAGTTGAACGGTGATAGTTCTTTACCTGCTTCAACACATTGAAGCTCTGTTCACCTGAGCCTACTGATGCAGGCAAACTGACAAAAATATGCAATGCAATTGTGATATTAGGAAACACCCCAGAGAGTCCAAGTTCGAGTATTTCTTGAAGCAATTCCTTTGGCTTGCAATCCAATTTAAAGTTCTTGGAATATATTCGTTTGAGGAAGATGACCTCGTCATTGAGCTCTTTTGAGATTTCTTTGGTCTGTTGCTGAAATTGTTCAGCTGCAGAAAGTATTTCTTCATTACTCAGTCTGCTGAACTGCCAAAGAAACCCAAAAAGGGTACAAATTAGTCACAGTGACTCAGATCGATGTGTAAGACCTGATTGAATGGAGTCAATGATGACAAGGGAGACACTGACCCTATAATGCTGCTTGGCATCAGATTCAGTAGGTAAGTTGCAGTTGGTGAAGAACTCAGTTGAAATGCCAATATTCTGTGTTACTAATTTGGTCTCAGTCAGGATCGCATCCCATGGTTCACACACATGTTGAAGATCATTGATAAGACCTTCAGTGTTATCCCTCTCCACATCAAGTGTAGCATTACATGCTTCAATTACCAGATTAGTTTGGTGGATCATTGTAAGTAGCGTCATCCACAAAGAAGACATCAGAATGCATTCAAATTTGGACATGTGCTTCTGAACAGACTGAAGTTCAGTTCAAGCCCGTCCAGTGAGATTGAGAGATTCAAGCTCATTTATAGCTTCTCTCATGGAATTCAAATGCTGTGCAACTGGTTGAACACCATCAATCCGTGCAGATTATTTAGTTTTGGACATCCCATGCAGTGAAACAGGAAGATATTTCTTCAGAATTTCCCACCTTTTTGGACTGCTACTGAAGAGATTGTACATTTGCTGAACGGTTCCAAAGTAAGTAATTGCCTCCTTGTATGATTCAGCACAGCCAACACCTACAAGGTTTAGTGTGTGGTTTCGACAGCTGGAGAAAATACAGTTTGAATTATGCTCAGTTAGAACTGCTTGTACACCTTTGTACTTCCCAGCCATGTTAGATACCTTGTCACAGGCTTGACCAATGCAAACTTGAAAATCTAACTTAAAACCTTCTAGAATTGCTAGTACTCGAGCAGCAATTTCTTTTCCAGTTTTTCTTGTGAAATTATCAAAGAAAATAAACCTTTCTTCAATTGAAAATTTTGAGCTGTCTACAATCTTAACATATCAAATAACCAGAGTAGTCTGTTCCTTGTGAGAACAATCTGGAGTAGCATCAACAATGATTGAAAAATACTTGGCATTTCAAATCTCATCAAGAATTGTTGTTTGTACGAATGACCCACATAACTCAATAAACTCGTTTTGTATGCGTGTGGAGAGATAATGGACTCGCATGAATGCACTTTTGACTCTCTTGCGGTTCTCAATCACATTTAACATGCTCTGATACAAGTAGGTCATATTTGCTGAGGAGCTCAACTATGCCTAGAAAGTTTCCATTTGCACGATCACCAATACATTGACTGGAACCAAAGAAAGCCAATTCCCACTCAGAAGGAAAAAGGATGACATTCAGGATGCACTCAAGAAGTTTTTTCCAGTTATTAGTTTCTATAGAGAGTTCAGTCAAGAGTAAATTCTCAACTGAACTTTCAGCTGATGCTGTCCTACTGGCTGATTTCCAAGCAACATCATTTTCTTTGTGTGACGTTGAACTCTCATGTGATGGTATTCAGTCTTTCAACTTCCTCCAACCTCTGTTTATGTTCTATCCTGATTGATCAGAGAGAACTGATGCATTTGCAGCACTTTTGTTCAAAATCAGGGGGTAGCCCTTGTTAGTCCGTATCCACAAAAACAATGAGGAGTCCGGTGGCACCTTAAAGACTAACAGAGTTATTTGGGCATAAGCTTTCCTGGGTAAAAAACCCACTTCTTCTTTATGCCCAAATAAATCTGTTAGTCTTTAAGGTGCCACCAGACTCCACATTGTTTTTGTTCAAAATAAAGCAGGGTGCACAGTAGAGAGATTGTTTTTCCGTACTCCAGCAACCAGTCTCTTGTGCAGGTCTCACCATTTGAAAGCGTTTTTGTCAGCAGACGAGTAAGGAAAGCATTATTAACAGCATCTCATAGAATGTTACTTGGAATTTCAAAACAACTAATTTGAAGAAAAGATTGCATTTGGGCAGCATGGTTCTTGTCAATAATTCCAATATCAGTCACGGTCATGTGGTATTCATGAATTGCTCTTGCTGCGTAAGATCTACATCTTCCTGTTGCTGTTGAGTTTCTTGATCGTACAAAGGATCTTCTGCTGCATCTTTTACTGTTGGCACATCTTCTTGACTACTGTCCTCATGTTCAGGTATTGGCATTGAAATATCACCTGTTGCAGTTGCGGAGTTTTCATTATCTGTTGTATTTTTTGTTGGGTAAGGTGTGTTTTCCAGTGGTTTGAGAAATGAAGTTATTGGCTTTGAGCTCTTAGCTGCTGCTTCACTCAGTTGTTTTCGCCGTCTCTTGCTTGCACCACTTTCTAATCTCCTCTTCATAGTGATCTATCTGAAATATTCTGCTGAATACTGAATACACTTGAAATATTCTGCTGTAAATAAGTAGCTTATCTACATTTGAAATCTTCTACTGTAAACATGTACACAAATGCTGAAAAGATTTAAAACTAAGGAATACTAATTAAGAATACAAAATGAAACAGTCAGACAGGTTATTAGCCTTTTCACTGAATCAAAACTCAAGCACACAAGTTATAATATAATAGGCTGAGCTGAAGATAAAGGGATGACATATATACAGCAAACACAGACATGGATACAGACAGAGGGATAAAAGAACAGGAGTACTTGTGGCACCTTAGAGACTAACAAATTTATCTGAACATAAGCTTTCGTGGGCTAGAGCTCACTTCATCGGATGCATAGAATGGAACATATAGTAAGAAGATTGTGTATATATATATATACATACATACAGAGAACATGAAAAGGTGGAACAAGAGGCTAATTAATTAAGATGAGCTATTATCAGCAGGAGAAAAAAAACTTGTGTAGTGATAATCAAGATGGCCCATTTACACAGTTGACAAGAAGGTGTGAGGATACTTAACATGGGGAAATAGATTCAATATGTGTAATGACCCAGCCACTCCCAGTCTCTATTCAAACCCAAGTTAATGGTATCTAGTTTGCATATTAATTCAAGCTCAGCAGTTTCTCGTCGGAGTCTGTTTTTGAAGCTTTTCTGTTGCAAAATTGCCACCTTTAAATCTGTTACTGAGTGGCCAGATAGGTTGAAGTGTTCTCCTCCCGGTTTTTGAATGTTATGATTCCTGATGTCAGATTTGTGTTCATTTATTCTTTTGCATAGAGACTGCCTGGTTTGGCCAATGTACATGGCAGAGGGGCATTGCTGGGTCTCCCCTCCCCAGGGAACCCCTAACCCTCTATCCCCACCTTGCCTTATTGGCTACTGCCAGTCATCATCTAGCCCCCTCTCACTGGGGCAAACTTCAGTCCGTAATGGCCACTCCTCGTTGGCAAGGGGGTTGGAGCAGCTGCCTCTGCCTGTCCCCGGACTGCCCATCTGCAACCCCAGTGCCTGCTTTGGCCTTAACCAAGGCTTCAGCCTGGGGAATTGCCAGGCTGGAGCTCCCCAGCTCCTTATAATCATAGAATATCAGGGTTGGAAGGGACTTCAGGAGGTCATCTAGTTCAACCCCCTGCTCAAAAGCAGGACCCATCCCCAATTAAATCATCCCAGCCAGGGCTTTGTCAAGCCTGTCCTTAAATACTTCTAAGGAAGGAGATTCCACCACCTCCCTAGGCAACGCATTCCAGTGTTTCACCACCCTCCTACTGAAAAAGTTTTTCCTAATATCCAACCTAAACCTCCCCCACTGCAACTTGAGACCATTACTCCTTGTCCTGTCCTCTTCCACCACTGAGAATAGTCTAGAATAGTCTAATCCTCTCTGGAACCACCTCTCAGGTAGTTGAAAGCAGCTATCAAATCCCCCCTCATTCTTCTCTTCCGCAGACTAAACAATCCCAGTTCCCTCAGCCTCTCCTCATAAGTCATGTGTTCCAGACCCCTAATCATTTTTGTTGCCCTTCGCTGGACTCTTTCCAATTTATCCACATCCTTCTTGTAGTGTGGGGCCCAAAACTGGACACAGTACTCCAGATGAGGCCTCACCAATGTCGAATAGAGGGGGACGATCACGTCCTTCGATCTGCTCGCTATGCCCCTACTTATACATCCCAAAATGCCATTGGCCTTCTTGGCAACAAGGGCACACTGCTGACTCATATCCAGCTTCTCGTCCACTGTCACCCCTAGGTCCTTTTCCGCAGAACTGCTGCCTAGCCATTCGGTCCCTAGTCTGTAGCTGTGCATTGGGTTCTTCCGTCCTAAGTGCGGGACCCTGCACTTATCCTTGTTGAACCTCATCAGATTTCTTTTGGCCCAATCCTCCAATTTGTCTAGGTCCCTCTGTATCCTATCCCTGCCCTCCAGCATGTCTACCACTCCTCCCAGTTTAGTATCATCCGCAAATTTGCTGAGAGTGCAATCCACACCATCCTCCAGATCATTTATGAAGATATTGAACAAAACCGGCCCCAGGACCGACCCCTGGGGCACTCCACTTGACACCGGCTGCCAACTAGACATGCCTTTGCCATTCCTGAGCACTGCTCAGCCTCAGGTACCCTGGTTCCTTCAGGCAGCTAGGCCCTTCTCTCTCTCTCTCTCTCATCTGACCCAGCTCAGTGCTCAGACCTTTTATCAGGGCCAGCTGTGATCTGATTGGTGAAGCGGCCACAGCTGCAGCCACACCAAATCAGCCTACCTTTTTCAGGAGCAGGGCAACTGCCCCACTACACCCTCCCCCACTGAAAATCCTCACCCCTGGGGGTATGGGGGACTCTTGGCCTGGGCTCCCCCAGGCCACCCCTCCAGGCCCACCCACTTCATCTCTGAAGCCTCCCAGCCTCTGGCCATCTCCCACGTGTGTGCCTCCGCCTTCCAGTGGGCATGCTTCATGGCCTCCAGCCATGCCTGAAGGTCCATATCTCCCAGACCCTCCACCCTCAGGGTCTGAGTTCATTTTGTGGCCTGTCCCATGACCACCTGGGTCCTGGCCTCTTGCAGGCCTCACTCTGTCTGGGTCCCTGTGGTCAAGACATGCCCAGAGATGGCCTGGGTCCCAACCTCCCGCTGGGTCCCCTCCGTCCTCATTACTGCCTCCACCATTGGTGGCCTGTCGTCTTCAGCCCCTCTCTTCCCTTGAGGGGGCAGTGCCTCTTAATGTGGCCCAGTTTCTGGCAGCCCCAGCAGGCTCCCCACCTCCTCGCTGCCTTGGGCCTTTTTCACTCCTTCGTGGGTCTAGCCCTCCCTGGACCTGGGCAATCCCTCCATAGGTACCCTCGCTGCCCACAGGTCCAACATGTCAGTCCCCTCTTGAGTTTTTTCACGCAATGGGCCTTCCTAGGGTCTTATCCCTTCCCCTGTCCTGGGTGAGGCTTCTTGCCCCCAACCCAGTAGGGACAGTCCCCTCTCAAATGTCCCCACTGCCCACAGGCATAACAAGCCCTGCACTCTGCCCCAGGCCTCCTGGCCCTGGAGCTCGGTTTTCCTTCATGCTCTTGGCGGCTCCACTGGAATTTCCTCCGAAGGAGTTGTACCGGGGCTCGCTGCTCCCTTGCCCGCTTTCCCAACTGTTTGTGGAGGGCCCACTGCACCTCCCATAGTCCCTCTTGAGTCTCCCAGATCCTTTGCAGGTCATCTGCCCCCTTCCGCTGGGGTGCTGACACCAGGGCCCAACCAGGGATGGCAACTGGGGCCTCCGCCAAGAAAACCCTAGTGTAGCCGGGATCTATCATCCCCTTACTCTGTCTGGCAATAGTCCCACAATCCTTGCCCTGCTCCTTGTATCTATTCCCACATTCTCCACCATGTGTAGCCACAAAGACTCACCAGCACGGCACCTCCTGCAGGTCGTCTTGGGAATTAGCTCTTGTCCAGCCCAGAGCACCGTCTACAGGCCAGTGTCTCACCTGCCTTAGGGCCTCCGAGTCCCTCCCAGCACAGTACCCCCGCTCTGGGCCTCCCGTCCCCAGGGAGCCCCCAACCATCTATCCCCACCTTGCCTCAGTGATTACTGCCAGTCATCATCTTGTCCCCTCTTACTGGGGCAAACTGCAGTCCATAATAGCCACTCATCACTGGCAAAGGGGCTGGACCAGCTGCCTCTGCGGATCCCCTGGCTGCAGCTCTGCAACCCCAGTGCCTGCTTTGGCCTTAACCAAGGCCTCAGCCTGGGGAGTTGCCAGGCTGGAGCTCCCCAGCTCCTTTGCCCTTCCTGAGCACTGCTCAGCCTCAGGTACCCTGGCTCCTTCAGGCGGCTAGGCCCCCTCTCTCCAGAGAGAGAGAATCTGACCCAGCTCTGCGCTCGGTCCTTTTGTCAGGGCCAGCTGTGGTCTGATTGGTGAAGCGGCCACAGCTGCAGCCACACCCAATCAGCTTACCTTTTTCAGGAGCAGGACAACTGCCCTGCTACACAGTTAACAAAAAAATTATGTCTTTTACCAAATCACACCGCTTATTTTCTAAACTGTGCAGCTCTAAGCTGAGAGTGTGCGTCACATTTTGGTCTGATATGGATGTACATAAAAACAAGTTGCAAAACTTATCAAATGCCAAAAAATTAACAAGTGTCTAAATTTGAGGCCCCCTTTGAGCTTGAGGTACAGGCCAAAGGGCCCTCCTGCCCCCTGCTCTGATTGGCCCTGCCTGCAGCTGCTTTCTTCCTGTTGAGATGGTACTAAAGCCCTAAAAGATTATGGAAATTCAGCAGATATTTTACTAATGACAATTTCTGGTGACGTTAACCAGGTATGCAAGTGACATCAGGGTCTCTGTCCCTCCCTGGATGGCTTCTCCTCCCTCTCTTGGATTACATAACAGCTCTTGAAAATGCCTCCAGGAGCCAAAATGAAACAAAGCAAAAGTTGTTAGCACTAAAGCTCAGGAAAACATCTTTACCCTATGGGGCAGGGTCTAGAGAGCTAGCTCCTCACACCTCATTAAAAGGACCATGTCATGATATTTATTGTTTTTTAAAATCCATTTTTCCTGCTCCCCTCTGGTAATACCCATTTGGAAACATGAAATTGAAGTATTTCCTCACGGCAAAATCCTGGTCTTAGATCCACTCGGTAGATCTCCACTTGACTGCACTGCTCTACTGATACATTCACAACAGCCATGGAGATTTGGCCATGAACTTGTCTGGCTTTGGTTTTTGAGTTGGTTGTTTTTTTTTTTTGCCCAGAGGTTTAAATTAGTTACACAAAATTAAATGTAATCCTACCATTCTCCTCTCAGGTCCTCCCAGATTTCCCCATAGACGGGACTGTGCCTCAGCAATCTGTGGCAAGCAGCATGGTCCATAGCTCAGAATTCTGGAGTGGGGCTCAGAAGACCCGGCTTGCTCTGCCTGGTCACTTGTGTGAAAGTAACTTCACCTCTCTGTGCCTGTCTGTACAGTGCCTCACACAATGGGGCCCTGGTCCATGACTGGGGCTCCTTAGGCACTTCCGTAATACAAATAATAATAATATATAAACATCTCGTCCACTTAGACTGTAATCTCTTTGGGGCAGGCACTGTCTCACTGAATGTCTGTACAGAACTTAGTAAAATGGGGCCTTTATCTCCACTGACCATGTAAGGTGCAAATAATAACAGAATACTGGGAGCCGAGCATAGAATCATAGAAGATTAGGGTTGGAAGAGACCTCAGGAGGTCATCTAGTCCAAGCCCCTGCTCTAAGCAGGACCAATCCCCAACTAAATCATCCCAGCCAGGGCTTTGTCATGCTGGGCCTTAAAAACCTCTAAGGATGGATATTCCACCACTTCCCTAAGTAACCCATTCCAGTGCTTCACCATCCTCCTCATGAAATAATTTTTCCTAATATACAACCTAGACCTCCCCCACTGCAACCTAGACCATTGCTCCTTGTTCTGTCATCTGCCACCACTGAGAACAGCTGAGCTCCGTCCTCTTTGGAACCTACCCTTCAGGTAGTTGAAGGCTGCTATCAAATCCCCCCTCATTCTTCTCTTCTGCAGACTAAACAACCCCAGTTCCCTCAGCCTCTCCTCGGAAGTCATGTGCCCCAGCCCACTGATCATTTTTGTTGCCCTCCACTGGACTCTCTCCAAAACTGGATGCAATACGCCAGGTGTGGCCTCACCAGTGCCGAATAGAGGGGAATGATCATTTCCCTCGATCTGCTGGCAATGCTTCCACTAATACAGCCCAATATGCCGTTGGCCTTCTTGGCAACAAGGGCACACTGCTGACTCATATCCAGCTTCTCATCCACTGTAATCCCCAGGTCCATTTTTGTAGAACTGCTGCTTAGCCAGTCAGTCCCCAGCCTGTAGCGGTGCATGGGATTCTTCCATCCTAAGTGCAGGACTCTGCACTTGTCCTTGTTGAACCTCATCAGATTTCTTTTGGCCCAATCCTCCAATTTGTCTAGGTCCATCTGAACCCTATCCCTACCCTCCAATGGAACTGAAACCTGATGTGCAGAGCGGAGCTGGAATTTTGTCCTTAGTGAATGTCCCATCCCTCCCCCAATTACATCAGTTTGTTACTGTAGGGTTGCTTATAAGTAACAAGCTGTTGGCATTGATTCCCTGCACTCCCTTGACCCCATTAAAGAAATAGCATTCAATCTTCTTTTGCTAGCAGAAGGGGTGGAAAAGAACTTCCTACAGGGTCTTTACAAACCTTGGTCAATTCTAGTTTGAACGTACAGTAACCAGCCTTTGCAACGCCCCTTGTTGTGTGTTGTCTAATGGAGGTGGTTTGTTAGTAACAGTGTTACCTGGGGTTCTTCCAAACCAAAGCTCTTGGTAACTTTTATTCTGTATGAGGTGGTGTCAGGAAATTTATCAGGGGAGACACGGCCGTCCGACCGATAGATGGCTGGCAAAAACAGGACAACACAAGAGTGCTTCCACTTAAAGCTAAACTTTACTTAGTCTCAAGCACTTATACGCACGTCCGCAACAGTTAAGTAAAACACCCTCAACCCTTGATAATTACCAAAGCTGAGTGTGGCTCTTGAGTGGCACAGCGGCAGACACTGCCGGTGGGGAACACAAGATGCATCCAGAGGGAGAGTCCAGGCCTGAAGAGTTCCCCCACCTCAAACTTTTCCCCCTTATTTATACATTAGTAATAGAATGACATGTCCCTTAAAGCAAACTTGTTAAATAAGCAGTTTCAATGGTCAAGCGAGAGGTTCCTTCTGATTATCGATTAACAAGGTGTGGGTTTTTCCAGAGTTTGCAGCCTTGAGGCCCCAATAGACATTCCTGGGGCCAATCATAGAATCATAGAATACCAGGGTTGGAAGGGACCTCAGGAGGTCATCTAGTCCAACCCCCTGCTTGAAGCAGGACCAATCCCCAATTTTTGCCCCAGATCCCTAAATGGCCC
Source organism: Caretta caretta (assembly GCF_965140235.1). Taxonomy (NCBI): domain Eukaryota; kingdom Metazoa; phylum Chordata; order Testudines; family Cheloniidae; genus Caretta; species Caretta caretta. The sequence continues at coordinate 16,495,173 of NC_134209.1, forward strand.
CCTCAAGGATTGAACTCACAACACTGGGTTTAGCAGGCCAATGCTGAAACCACTGAGCTATCCCTCCCCTGAATCCTGCTCTTCTAAGATGCACGTATCAGCAACTTCAACACAATTCTTATCAGGAAGGATGAGGGGTCAAGCTGTCCTCTCTGTGGCACCTAACCCACCCACCCCCGCCTTGGTTAAACTGAGTCTGCTAAATGGCCAATTTACAGCCTGCTGACTTGGCTGCTTTTAGCAATAAGCCATAGTGGTTTCAGGCACTTTACTGGTTTGCCAAAGTCTCCCCATACAACGGGAGCTGATGCAACACTGCAGGAGAGACTGTTGTGATCGTCTTCTGAACAGGACTTATCTCTAGGTGTGCAAAGTGAGCTCATGGCTGGGCTGATAACGTTGGGCAGACAGTGGAAAAGGGAAGAGGCAGTGACATAGACGGAACATAAAAAGGGTCACTTTGACATATGTCCTTCCTTGAGGCTCTCACACACTGCAGGGCACCTTCACTGTGCCTCCATCCCATCTGTTTCAGAAAAAAGATTCCTGAACCATTTCAGCATTAGTATTCATCTAAACAAAGGGCTCAGCCTTGAAACTGGGGGGCTGAAAGTTCAGCACATAAATCCATCTTTAGGCAGCAACATATCCATTGCAGGGACCTAAGCTCTGATTCAGGCACCAAAATCAGTCCTTTGGCTCAGCAAATGGGTATTTATGCTCCTAACTTTGAAAGCTGGACCCGTTAAATTTTTTTATAACATTTTGCTATTGTAGAAGCACATCTCAACCCTGTCCACACTGAGCTCAAAGGGAATTTTGCCACTGGCCACAGAACTGGGCATAAGATCTGATTTTCCAAATGTATAGCTTATTTCGTGTTAAAGTACAAAATGGTGGAGTGCACATTGAGGACTCTACTTCTCAAGGACCATTTTATTTTTACCATGGAGATGAACAAAGTGAGGTGCACAAAGCAGCAAATACACCAGGCAAAACCTGTTAGCAGGACAAGAAGTAACTTCCCCACAGCCGAGTTCATTTTTACCAAATGAATCTGTTTGGAGGGAACAATGGCTGCTAAATCCAAAATGTAAAATAGGAAAGCCACTATCTGGACTTCAGAAAAGCAGACTTTGACTCCCTCAGGGAACTGATGGGCAGGATCCCCTGGGAGAATAACATGAGGGGGAAAAGAGTCCAGGAGAGCTGGCTGTATTTTAAAGAATCCTTATTGAGGTTACAGGGACAAACCATCCCAATGTGTAGAAAGAATAGTAAATATGGCAGGCGACCAGCTTGGCTTAACAGTGAAATCCTTGCTGATCTTAAACACAAAAAAGAAGCTTACAAGAAGTGGAAGATTGGACAAATGACCAGGGAAGAGTATAAAAATATTGCTCCGGCATGCAGGAGTGAAATCAGGAAGGCCAAATCACACCTGGAGTTGCAGCTAGCAAGAGATGTTAAGAGTAACAAGAAGGGTTTCTTCAGGTATGTTAGCAACAAGAAGAAAGTCAAAGAAAGTGCGGGCCCCTTACTGAATGAGGGAGGCAACCTAGTGACAGAGGATGTGGAAAAAGCTAATGTACTCAATGCTTTTTTTGCCTCTGTTTTCACGAACAAGGTCAGCTCCCAGACTACTGCACTGGGCAGCACAGCATGGGGAGGAGGTGACCAGCCCTCTGTGGAGAAAGAAGTGGTTCAGGACTATTTAGAAAACCTGGAGGAGCACAAGTGCATGGGGCCGGATGTGCTGCATCTGAGAGTGCTAAAGGAGTTGGCGGATGTGATTGCAGAGCCATTGGCCATTATCTTTGAAAACTCATGGAGATCGGAGGAAGTCCCGGACGACTGGACAAAGGCTAATATAGTGCCCATCTTTAAAAAAGGGAAGAAGGAGGATCCTGGGAACTACAGGCCAGTCAGCCTCACCTCAGTCCCTGGAAAAATCATAGAGCTGGTCCTCAAGGAATCAATTCTGAAGCACTTAGTGGAGAGGAAAGTGATCAGGAACAGTCAGCATGGATTCACCAAACAAAAGTCATACCTGACTAATCTAATTGCCTTCTATGATGAGATAACTGGCTCTGTGGATGAGGGGAAAGCGGTGGACGTGTTGTTCCTTGACTTTTGACAAGGTCTCCCACAGTATTCTTGCCAGCAAGTTAAAGAAGTATGGGCTGGATGAATGGACTACAAGGTGGATAGAAAGTTGGCTAGATGGTCGGGCTCAACGGGTAGTGATCAATGGCTCCATGTCTAGATGGCAGCCAGTATCAAGTGGAGTGCCCCAAGGGTCGGTCCTGGGGCCGGTTTTGTTCAATATCTTCATTAATGATCTGCAGGATGGTGTGAATTGCACCCTTAGCAAGTTTGCAGATGACACTAAACTGGGAGGAGAGGTAGATACGCTGGAGGGTAGGGATAGGATACCGAGTGCCCTAGACAAATTAGAGGATTGGGCCAAAAGAAATCTGATGAGGTTCAACAAGGACAAATGCACAATCCTGCACTTAGAATGGAAGAATCCCATGCACTGCTACAGACAAGGGACTGAATGGCTCGGCAGCAGTTCTGCAGAAAAGGACCTAGGGGGTTACAGTGGACAAAAAGCTGGATATGAGTCAACAGTGTGCCCTTGTTGCCAAGAAGGCCAAGGGCATTTTGGGATGTATAAGTGGGGGCATTGCCAGCAGATTGAGGGACGTGATCGTTCACCTCTATTCAACATTGGTGAGGCCTCATCTGGAGTACTGTGTCCAGTTTTGGGCCCCACACTACAAGAAGGAGGTGGAAAAATTGGAAAAAGTCCAGTGGAGGGCAACAAAAAAGATAAGGGGACTGGAACACATGACTTATGAGGAGAGGCTGAGGGAACTGGGATTGTTTAGTCTGCAGAAGAGAAGAATGAGGGGGGATTTGATAGCTGCTTTCAACTACCTGAAAGGGGGTGCCAAAGAGGATGGATCTAGACTGTTCTCAGTGGTAGCTGATGACAGAAGAAGGAGTAATGGTCTCAAGTTGCAGTGGGGGAGGTTTAGGTTGGATATTAGGAAAAACTTTTTCACTAAGGGGGTGGTGAAACACTGGATTGCGTTACCTAGGGAGGTGGTGGAATCTCCTTCCTTAGAAGTTTTTAAGGTCAGGCTTGAGAAAGCCCTGGCTGGGATTATTTAGTTGGGGATTGGTCCTGCTTTGAGCAGGGGGTTGGACTAGATGACCTCCTAAGGTCCCTTCCAACCCTGATATTCTACGATTCTATGATTCATTCTAGTAACCTATAAATTGAACTCTCTTAGCTTGACTGTATCTCTTTCTGTAACTGTAACCCACTTAGCTCTGCCTTGTTGTGCATATTTATATATTTCTTTGATCTTACATGCATATTTCTTGACCATTTTAAGGAAGCTACCAGATCCAGCTCTCTCCTGCTGCTCCTCGTCAATCTAATCCATCCTGACAGCTCTCATGATGTACGGGGAATGGGGAAAAGGGTGAAGGAACACTATATTTACTGTAAACTTGCTATTATGTGGACTAGGGATTACATGTTTCCTTATTACATATGTGTCCTATATATATTTGTAAGGTTTCTACTGAAGCTACTACTTAGAATCATAGAATCATAGAATAAAAGGGTTGGAAGGGACCCCAGAAGGTCATCTAGTCCAACCCCCTGCTCGAAGCAGGACCAATTCCCAGTTAAATCATCCCAGCCAGGGCTTTGTCAAGCCTGACCTTAAAAACCTCTAAGGAAGGAGATTCTACCACCTCCCTAGGTAACGCATTCCAGTGTTTCACCACCCTCTTAGTGAAAAAGTTTTTCCTAATATCCAATCTAAACCTCCCCCACTGCAGCTTGAGACCATTACTCCTCGTTCTGTCATCTGATACCATTGAGAACAGTCTAGAGCCATCCTCTTTGGAACCCCCTTTCAGGTAGTTGAAAGCAGCTATCAAATCCCCCCTCATTCTTCTCTTCTGCAGGCTAAACAATCCCAGCTCCCTCAGCCTCTCCTCATAACTCATGTGTTCCAGACCCCTAATCATTTTTGTTGCCCTTCGCTGGACTCTCTCCAATTTATCCACATCCTTCTTGAAGTGTGGGGCCCAAAACTGGACACAGTACTCCAGATGAGGCCTCACCAATGTCGATCTTGATCTTTTTCACCTATATTAAATTACTGTTGAGGTCAAGAGTATCTGTCTTTGTCATGGTTCTGAAACAATCAGCTGTACAATAGATCTGTGGGTCATCTTGATATGCCTCTTCCTCTCCCTTGGTGATGTCACATAGATGAACCGATTAACTATTTCCAGATGGTTTAGTTCCAGATTAACTATACTTCCAGATTAACTCTAATATAAAATGATAATTTTATAATGTGCACAGAGCTGGATTGTGACATTCGGAGGCCCTGAACTATGCCAAGTGTAAGAGGCCCCCCTACCATAAAAAACAAAGCAACTGATTATTTTCACAGAAAGGCCATTTAACATTTAAACATGAAAGCTTTATATTTGCATATATACAAAGCAAAGTTGTAAAAATGGAATAATGATCTAACTAAAACATGTCTTGCAACATGCCTGTTTGCATTATAAAATCATTTCAAATTAACATATTTTCATCTGATTTCTTAATTAGTAGTTATGGAAAATTTATATCTACAGCAACACAAAAGCAGTTACAGTTACACAGACCAGCTTACTTAATGGAAGCAGGACAACCTGCAGTATGTCTGTTTGCACATCACATTAATTTTAACACTAAAATTTAAAACATTTTCTTTTGTGATTTTTGGAGAGCAAAGTCATTGATGATGTCCTCAAATGATAAGATATGGAGTTTGTCACTTTGGATGCACAGGATGCTTAGGGCAGATAGCTTTTCTTGCAGCATTTTCTAAGCAGACATCTCTCTTTGCATTCACTTCTCTATCCTCTGTCTTCCCCAGGGCCACTAATTAATCTTGAGTAAACACCTCGGACACACAGAGTGACAACACGCTATATGTGTAAAAGAGAAAGAAAGAAAGAATTTACCAGAAAAAAGATTGGTACTCTCTAGACAGGCATTGCGAAAGTGAGAAAAACTAGCCTATATTCAAGCAAATATAATGAATATTATAGGCTTTAATAGCCAATAAATCATATATGCATATAGTTTGAAATAACTTGCTCACCAAGTACTCAGAATATTTTGATACATATATATATATGTATATCTTCCTTCACTTCTCTCAAAACCCTCTATTTATCCTTTAAACTAGGTTTTAAACTAGGTTCACCGGGGGAAGGAGACCAAAGCCCTGAGGTAAGTGGGAAAGCGGGATACCGGGAGGAAGCACAGGCAGGAATGTCTGTGAGGGGAGGGCTCCTGCCTCATACTGGGAATGAGGGGCGATCAACAGGTTATCTCAAGTGCTTATATACAAATGCACAAAGCCTTGGAAACAAGCAGGGAGAACTGGAGGTCCTGGTGATGTCAAAGAACTATGACGTGATCGGAATAACAGAGACTTGGTGGGATAACTCACATGACTGGAGTACTGTCATGGATGGTTATAAACTGTTCAGGAAGGACAGGCAGGGCAGAAAAGGTGGGGGAGTAGCACTGTATGTAAGGGAGCAGTATGACTGCTCAGAGCTCCGGTACGAAACTGCAGAAAAACCTGAGTGTCTCTGGATTAAGTTTAGAAGTGTGTGCAACAAGAGTGATGTAGTGGTGGGAGTCTGCTATAGACCACCGGACCAGGGGGATGAGGTAGATGAGGCTTTCTTCCGGCAGCTCACGGAAGCTACTGGATCGCATGCCCTGATTCTCATGGGTGACTTTAATTTTCCTGATATCTGCTGGGAGAGCAATACAGCGGTGCATAGACAATCCAGGAAGTTTTTGGAAAGCATAGGGGACAATTTCCTGGCGCAAGTGCTAGAGGAGCCAACTAGGGGGGGCACTTTTCTTGACCTGCTGCTCACAAACCGGGTAGAATTAGTGGGGGAAGCAAAAGTGGATGGGAATCTGGGAGGCAGTGACCATGAGTTGGTTGAGTTCAGGATCCTGACACAGGGAAGAAAGGTAAGCAGCACGATACGGATCCTGGACTTCAGGAAAGCAGACTTCGACTCCCTCAGGGAACGGATGGCCAGGATCCCCTGGGGGACTAACTTGAAGGGGAAAGGAGTCCAGGAGAGCTGGCTGTATTTCAAGGAATCCCTGTTGAGGTTACAGGGACAAACCATCCCAATGAGTCGAAAGAATAGTAAATATGGCAGGCGACCAGCTTGGCTTAATGGTGAAATCTTAGCGGATCTTAAACATAAAAAAGAAGCTTACAAGAAGTGGAAGGTTGGACATATGACCAGGGAAGAGTACAAAAATATTGCTCGGGCATGTAGGAATGTTATCAGGAGGGCCAAATCGCACCTGGAGCTGCAGCTAGCCAGAGATGTCAAGAGTAACAAGAAGGGTTTCTTCAGGTATGTTGGCAACAAGAAGAAAGCCAAGGAATGTGTGGGCCCCTTACTGAATGAGGGAGGCAAACTAGTGACAGAGGATGTGGAAAAAGCTAATGTACTCAATGCTTTTTTTGCCTCTGTTTTCACTAACAAGGTCAGCTCCCAGACTGCTACGCTGGGCATCACAAAATGGGGAAGAGATGGACAGCCCTCTGTGGAGATAGAGGTGGTTAGGGACTATTTAGAAAAGCTGGATGTGCACAAGTCCATGGGGCCGGACGAGTTGCATCCGAGAGTGCTGAAGGAACTGGCGGCTGTGATTGCAGAGCCATTGGCCATTATCTTTGAAAACTCGTGGCGAACCGGGGAAGTCCCGGATGACTGGAAAAGGGCTAATGTAGTGCCAATCTTTAAAAAAGGGAAGAAGGAGGATCCTGGGAACTACAGGCCAGTCAGCCTCACTTCAGTCCCTGGAAAAATCATGGAGCAGGTCCTCAAAGAATCAATCCTGAAGCACTTGCATGAGAGGAAAGTGATCAGGAACAGTCAGCATGGATTCAACAAGGGAAGGACATGCCTGACTAATCTAATCGCCTTCTATGATGAGATTACTGGTTCTGTGGATGAAGGGAAAGCAGTGGATGTATTGTTTCTTGACTTTAGCAAAGCTTTTGACACGGTCTCCCACAGTATTCTTGTCAGCAAGTTAAGGAAGTATGGGCTGGATGAATGCACTACAAGGTGGGTAGAAAGCTGGCTAGATTGTCGGGCTCAATGGGTAGTTATCAATGGCTCCATGTCTAGTTGGCAGCCGGTATCAAGTGGAGTGCCCCAAGGGTCGGTCCTGGGGCCGGTTTTGTTCAATATCTTCATAAATGATCTGGAGAATGGTGTGGATTGCACTCTCAGCAAATTTGCGGATGATACTAAACTGGGAGGAGTGGTAGATACGCTGGAGGGGAGGGATAGGATACAGAAGGACCTAGACAAATTGGAGGATTGGGCCAAAAGAAATCTGATGAAGTTCAATAAGGATAAGTGCAGGGTCCTGCACTTAGGACGGAAGAACCCAATGCACAGCTACAGACTAGGGACCGAATGGCTAGGCAGCAGTTCTGCGGAAAAGGACCTAGGGGTGACAGTGGACGAGAAGCTGGATATGAGTCAGCAGTGTGCCCTTGTTGCCAAGAAGGCCAATGGCATTTTGGGATGTATAAGTAGGGGCATAGCGAGCAGATCGAGGGACATGATCGTTCCCCTCTATTCGACATTGGTGAGGCCTCATCTGGAGTACTGTGTCCAGTTTTGGGCCCCACACTTCAAGAAGGATGTGGATAAATTGGAGAGAGTCCAGCGAAGGGCAACAAAAATGATTAGGGGTCTGGAACACATGAGTTATGAGGAGAGGCTGAGGGAGCTGGGATTGTTTAGCCTGCAGAAGAGAAGAATGAGGGGGGATTTGATAGCTGCTTTCAACTACCTGAAAGGGGGTTCCAAAGAGGATGGCTCTAGACTGTTCTCAATGGTATCAGATGACAGAACGAGGAGTAATGGTCTCAAGCTGCAGTGGGGGAGGTTTAGATTGGATATTAGGAAAAACTTTTTCACTAAGAGGGTGGTGAAACACTGGAATGCGTTACCTAGGGAGGTGGTAGAATCTCCTTTCTTAGAGGTTTTTAAGGTCAGGCTTGACAAAGCCCTGGCTGGGATGATTTAACTGGGAATTGGTCCTGCTTCGAGCAGGGGGTTGGACTAGATGACCTTCTGGGGTCCCTTCCAACCCTTATATTCTATGATTCTATGATTCTATGATCCTTCTGTCAGCATTCTCTGCTATTTACTGTGAAGGTTCCCGAAACTGACAGAGGGAAGGCAAAACAAATGTATCCTCCTGAAGATCCACCCTACACAAGTCCAAAAGATGATCGCCTGCAAACTCAATCATGTGAAGCAGGGATATCACAAGAAGCAGAAAGTGGCGTGCACACTAAAATACACAGCTGTACGTCTGAACGGATCAAAAGAAGAAAGGCCCCACTAACACTTAAGCAAACAAAGAAAAACGGGAGCGAAGGCACTATATGACTGAACATGCTGGACCGTAAACAAAAGATGGTGGCTGTCCGGCTATTACCAGACAAGGGGGACGCTATACATGACGTCACTCCTAGGACGTGTCCCCTACGAGTAGGAGCGTGGCCGGATGGCTTCACGACACGGCCGCCTCTGATCTCACATTTTCCCCAATTTTTTTTATCAGCAGTGAGATTAATTATTTATTTCAGTAAGTTCTGAAGGCACGGTCAGAATTTTACCAGTACCAGCTGGCCAACAAAACCCTGCCTTAGGAGACTGATAGCAGACTTACTCATAGAAATACTCATTTTAGAAGAGCGATTATCTTTTTTTCCCCTGAGCCCTAGCCTCCCACCTGTCAATAATGAACAATCTGTGCGTGGTAAAAGGGTAGGGTAAAGGTATTTGTGTCGCCCGATGTGTATATTTTTGTCATACTTGAACAAAAATGTCTAAAATTTAGAAAGAATCTTCTTTTTCCCATATCTCCTTTATTTCATAGAATCATAGAATATCAGGATTGGAAGGGACCTCAGGAGGTCATCTAGTCCAACCCCCTGCTTGAAGCAGGACCAATCCCCAATTTTTGCCCCAGATCCCTAAATGGCCCCCTCAAGGATTGAACTCACAACACTGGGTTTAGCAGGCCAATGCTCGAACCACTGAGCTATCCCTCCCCCCAAAATTTTGATAAAGTTTGAAATGGAGTCAGTTTTTTTTCTTTTTTAGAGGCTCCCTCATATTGCGAGGCCTTGAACTGTAGCTTAGTTAGTGTATGCCTTAATCGAGCAATGGGAGTGAGTCCATGCCGTGCCACTTTCCGTTCTCATTCTAATCGGTGTCATGAAAAGGAGCCATTAATGTTTGTAATGCCCACTGGTGGTGCTTGTTGAACTTCTTAAATCATCTGAATTTGGACTGGAGAGCCACCTGCAGCTCTTTCTCACAGGCTGCCGAAGCTGTGTCGATGGTGAATAGCAACACATTCCTAATCTCAGTAAAGTACCTTGGGGAAACGTCAAACTCGTGCAGGGTAGTTTTGCCTGTCACCCAACATATTGGCAGCCCAAGCACCTTGGGTTTGTGACCCAGATTGAGTTTGTTATGCGCAAAGTAACTGTGTGGCTCTTTTCTCCTGGCAGAAATTGGTATTATCATAGAGAGGGGAAAATTAACCCACTGTGTTTAATCTAGAGGAAAGATTCTGCCAGCCCGTACTCGTTTCGAGTTAGTAGCTTACTATGCATTCCCTCCCACTCCTTTCAATGGGGCTAATTGCAGAGGGAGGTGTTTAATTGGAGTCAGGGTTAAACTATCTTTAGTTCTGCACGGTCCATCCCTGACAGGCTCACGCTGGTCAGCGGCTGCTCACAGCCGCAGCCCCGCTGAAGTCAATGACTTGAGAAACTGCCACCCCGTCACACTGAGGTATCGGTGCTTCACAGCAGCTTCTCTGAGTTCTGCCTTGAGCCACCTCCTTCGAGTTGCATCCAGGTGTAGGTGGGATTTTCAAAAGCTCCCATTGAAGCCACTGGATGTTCTCCCTGCGCCAGCAGTGGGAGCAGACTGACACCAATGCTGAGTGCTTTTGAAAATCAGAGCATAGATTCTGTTGCAAGTCACAGGAGTAGACCTCTGGGTCCAGTCACTGGGCAGTTTATGGCTCATTGTAATAAAGAGTGTCACATTCTTAGCAGATGTACACAGTGGTAACTGCAGACAGTCTCACCCCATTAGTCACGGCAACAAGGCTCGGCGAGGTGGTTGGGATGACCGGAATACTCAGGTTGGGGGAGCGCAGAGACCAGGTCAGATGCTGAAATGCTGTGGAACCAGAATGAGTAACTCTCACATTTTATTTTAAGAAAAAAAACACATGTTAAATCCTACCTGCAACGCATGCCATTGTTATACGGGCAATTGCTCCTTTGCTGCAGCTGGCATGAAAATTCCCAGGAAACTTCTTTGGGAGCCCCACTGTGAGACTGGAAAAGAGTCACTCCAAATAAATTACAACTGGTGGCCCAGCATAGCGATCACCTAAACAAACTTAGATTTACCCCTCCATTAACAAATTTGAAAGGGGCAGGATGTGTGTATAATGTATATGTCTTCAACAATCTGAGAAAATGCTGTCAAAACTTACCTGTCCCCATGGACTACAGAACAAGGAACACGTGAGTGAGTGACTTCTTGTGAGGTGTTTTCTTTTAAAAAATGTCAAGACTATAGCCACTTGGTTATTCTACATGCATGTTACTAGATTCATTTCAGGACCGTCTGGCTATACCTGAAAACCAAGTGAATGTGTTTCACTCATAGATTGTACCCTCTGAGAGTCTGGGGTTTACTGCATAGCTAAGCTAGTGGGAAAATCTCCATGGTGCCGCTTTTAAATTTCTTGGTTGCCGGGTAAATTATAGCTCGTTTGTGTAATAACTATGCTTTGCCATCAGATGTAATTTTTTTTGTCTTCTGTTGATTATTTACTCTTGTTGAATACTAATGGATAATAATTTACCATGATAGATAGACTGCCATGAAAATGATCTGGACTACAGATCATGGTACTGCAATGGATTTTGTACACTCTCTTTCCCCCTTTCCAAAAAAACCCCACTATATCTTTTTCAGATTTCAAGACCCTACTTTTGAGCTAGGTTTCAAACTAGCCTCCACTTTTGCAGGTGCAAGTGAACTCATTTAGATGCCTCACTCCTTGAAGGGCACAGATCCGTCAAGCTATTCCATAGCATCATTCTTTTTGACCACTTAGAGGTGTGTCATTTCTACGCCAAAGCCTTGCTAAGCAGTCAGATTCCCAGCATATTCTGAAACGCAGGACGAGTGGTGTGCAAGGAAAATCCAACCCTACCATGCACTGTTGTACCAAGAGAAAAGTGTAAAATATGGGAGATGAATACAAACAGAGCCTATTAAACAATTAACAAAATCCTTCTGCTTGGAAGCTCGCAGATGCCGCTGTGTTGGGGTGCCCCCAAGTACGCCATAAAGACAAAAGGCAGGCAGCATCTGGTGCCTTTTTAAAATAAAATCTATAATTGTGTTCTAGGCCTTGCTGTCTGTGCATGATGGTAATGGGCCTGCTAGGCATAATTAGCTGACAACTGACAAAAGAGGCAACTGTAGCTAAGAGGAGGCTGGGTGCCAGGATCATTAGATGGATTGGGCAGCGGCCATGAGAACTTGCAGCTCTGTGACTGACGCAAGAGAGCCAGGAAGGTAGAGTTTGCTCCGTTCTTTCTGAATGCCATGAGTGCTGGGAAAGGGAAGCAGGGTACAATAGAAGCAAATTAAGCAGGGCTGGCCATTTTGCAATTCATCTTAGCCCTGTTGCTTGGATTTAAAGGTTATACCAATTCTTAATAGGCATGCAGGGCCAACCCCCCCTCGCCCTTCTTACACAAGTGTTGAATAGTCCCTTTGAAATCAGTGGGACCATTTGTGCCAATAAGACAAACAGGATTTTCCCCTAAACTTAGTGCCCAGTGGCATGGAGTGGGATTTTGAGTGGCCTAACTCTTTCCCCAGTGTTGTTAATGGTCAAATTCCCCCTGACTTCAGCATGAATGGAGGTAGGTCACCACTGCATGTTTCTGAAACTCCCACCCGTGCTGTGTGATTTAACTGAGCGTGTGGCCTTCAGGGATGTTACGGGACTGAGATGATTGTAACTACCGAAAGCAAGAATCGGTCCTCTCTTGCTCCCTGGATCTGATCCAGCAAACCACTTAAGTATTGGCTTAACTCTAAGCCTGTGAGTAGTCCCCTTGCTTTCAACAGGAGCACTCAGAGGCTTAAACCCAGCAGCCAACTTTTGTGTATCGTGTATGCAAATTGCTTAATGGCATAATTTGCATATTTATAAATTTGCATACACAAACCAGCTTACAGTCAACACACCGTAGCCCAAGCAGTGCTGGAGATAGGGCACGGACCTCTACAAAACCTGGCAGTGGTGGATTGGGGAAAGTTGGTGTCTGTCTGGGGTGGGTGGGTAGTGGGGCAGCAATGGAGTGCCTGGAGTTGCTGGGGGAGGGGTGTTGCTTCCTGGGACTGTTTGTTGGGGCAGGCAGAGAGGGGGACAAGGCCTTTGGAAAGGCTCCACAGACAGGGAAAACTGAACTGAGTTAATCCTCCAAGATGGGCACTTGAAACAGCTTTGCTGGCTGCAGCTGTGCTTGTTTCTCTGCTTCATCCTTCCAGCAACTCACATGGTAATCGCTCCCTCCCCCCCAGCTACCATTCCAGGTGGCTGTTCTTATCCTGCCTTCTTGTAAAAGAGACAGTGCCTTGTAATCTGCCCTAACAGAGTCCCAGCCTGAGAAACCGCCCTGCACAAAATGGTGGCAAAATTCTTCTGGCTTGAATCACATTGGGCCAGCACCTTGGCCCTGGCTCCAGCTGCTTTGGGCTGCATGTGGCAGCCATACAAAACCGCTGGAAAGCTGCCCTAAAGGAGTGTCATGACCCAAGGCTTCCTACTCCCTAACTTGGTTACCTGCGGCCACCACCAAGCTTTAGGTTTGGAAATTTTATATTGTCACCCTCGCTCTGCACCCTGTCCAAGAGCTCTGTCCCCAAGAGCGGGGCACTGGCTGGTTGATATGGTAGGTGCTCCTTGAAGGCCAGGAAAACCCAGTCACCCCAGCTCCACTCCAGCCTCAATGAATGAACTCTTACTTCATCACTTCACAGTCTGGGAAAACACCCTGGTCAACATTTGGTATATTAGCAAAACCACAGTGAACATCTTTTAAGGAAGCATACTTTTCTAATGTCTGTACTTTTCATGCAGAGCCCCCTTTACTTGTATTGTTTGGGAAAAAGGGGTCTGGATCATTGAGAGAGTACTTGGGTTGGTGATCCACCATGCCAGAAAACATACCAGGTTCATATAAAAGGGAATTTTACATTAAAGGGAATTGGAATCATGGATTTCTACTGTCAATTTTCAACATAACTGTACTCAGGGAGGGCCAAACAGGTTTTTACTTTATTATACATTTCAATATAACTGTACAGCTCTTATTATCTGGCTCTTAAGATATAAATGAGAGGAGAATGTTCGAAGCTAAACAGAAAATCTAGATTTTGTATTTTTTAGATCAGATTTATTTTGCTATGAGTGTGAGAGGGGTTCAGTGACCCAGGGTAGATACAGTTTGGAATGTTGTGCAAACCATTCTGTGCCAGAACACAGTTCTCAGCTACGCAATGGATGCATATGGAGATGCAACTCAATGGAGCTCCTGGAAAATTTTCCATCCAAATATATTTCCAACAGAAAGTGGCTTTTCAATTAAATGGAAATTTTAATTTTGTTAAAAGAATCTGTGTTCATAGAAAATGTTCAGTTTTCTACTGTTTAGTAGCATTTTGTGGAGGAAACTGTAGGAGGAGAGCTGGCTGTTATGGAGAATTTGTACAGCACCTAACATGATGGGGTCATGATCCATGACTAAGGCTCCTAGGTGCTACCACAATGGAAATAATCATACTGATAAAGGCCTAGGTATGAAAAATTTTATAAAACAGTTAAGTAACCTTCTCTCCAAGGGAACCTTCTCTCTCACCACTTCACCAACATGAATTACTTTACCCCTGTGAGGTAGGTTGTGGTTGTTCCTGTGTGGCAAATGAGGAAATTGGAGTACACTGAAATTAAGGTCCACATTTTCCGATGAAGTGAGCTGTAGCTCACGAAAGCTTATGCTCAAATAAATTTGTTAGTCTCTAAGGTGCCACAAGTGCTCCTTTTCTATTTCTGATAGTGACCTCTAATTTTGGGTGCCTCCATTTCTGGGTGAAGGCAATGGAGTTATGTTGGTGTGGGACTGGACTGAGATAAGACTCAAGTTCTCTCCATCTTAGAGATGGACCAGCTCTAGGCCATAGTCCTATACTGTAATTCAGCATGTGTGTGTGAGTGTATAAGAGAGGACTCAGAGTCTTCTCTCTACGAGGGCTTCCTCGTAGGCTGGTGGGAGGAGTGAGGCCAAACTACTCTTCAGAGCTACAGATTGTCTCACCACCACCCCCCACCCCCAGCTTGATGAGATGGAGGGCGTGTAGGGAGCACATGGTCTGCCTGGAGTGCCCTCTTCAAAGTGGCTCTGCAGCCATTTGGTGCCCTTGGGGAGTGAGTCCTTACGTCCAGCCCACTTTGTGCATCTGTGAAGCCCTGAGATTCTGGCTGGGCACCATGCTCCAAATTGGTCCCCTCCACAGTTCCCAACACTGGCGTAAGTAATTGTGACTGGTTCCTTTTTCAAGCACCTTATTATATGCCAGCCAGTGCCATTGGCTTCTCTAGGAAGTGAACAAGCTCTAGGGCCCAGATCCAGGGAAGTTTGGAGCCTAAATACCTTGGCAGGTCTGGGTCTAGGTGAGCCTGATGAGAATATCACTAGATGTCATTCAGGGCTCTGTCAAGGCTAGCCTGGCCTTGCTTGGTTCAAGTCAATGCCTCCCAGTGGCAGGAAGGCCATAAACTCAAATATCATTTGCCATTTCCTCCCAAAATCTCCAACTGAATTATTCCCTGCAGAGGACCAGCCTCACAGCCCTGAAGATACCCACATTTGCATGCCACTCCAGTCCCCCGTTCTGTCACCATTACCTTATTCATTTCATTTTTTTTTAAAAAAACAGCATGGACAAGGCATTTTTAGCATCATGAATGGCTGATTAGCATACAGTTGCTTGGAGAATTAGATCGTTTTCATTTGTCTGGTCCTTCTTTCTTCTTTTCATTCAGATAATACTCACAGAGCAGCTATTGTGGGTACATTGTCATGCTGGCCTGCTCATATTCTTTCCCAGTACTGAGGGCAGGGTTGCGTCATTGAGCCACTGACTGAATTTGAGGAGGGAAGGGGGCCTCCAAGACACCTGGTGCCTGAGACCTTTCTTCACTTCCAAGAGCATGGGAAGAGTGCGTGAAGCAATAACAGCGGGTGCAACATTTTACAGAGGGAATTTCAGTGCTTCCCTCGTGCCAGCTCAGTTCCACCAGATGACTTACTTGGTGTTGGTTCTGCTTTGACCAGAGGGTGGGACTAGATGACCTCCTGAGGTCTCTTCCAACCCTAATATTCTATGATTCTATGATGGGGACATTATGGTCTCATCATCCACCATGCTGGGGAATGTAACATACCATTGCTAGACTCCCTGGACTTTGTGCACCAAAGATCCAGTTGTTCCCTTTTGAAGACAATGGAAAAAGTTCCCAGTGGGAGATTCACTGAGCCCCAGAAGCACAGAGACCAGGACTGTGACTGGATGCCAAGCAGGGATGGGACCAGTCCCCCTTCCCCCTTACACACCCAAACGTGGTTAGGCACAGTAGAGCCAGGAATTCAGCTTTACTGGCTGCATCCACAGCTGGTATAAATCACTTGGAATCAGTGGAGCTTTGTGGATTTACAGCAGTGGAGAATCAACTGGCACAAATCAATACCTGCTTCGTGACTTTAGTTTCCAAAGTTCCTGAGATGAAGTGCAATTGGAGAAACACTTAAAAGAAAGAAATGGAGCAAGCACAGCATCAGTAAGTATTGTCATTCTGAAGAGACAGAGATTGGCCACCAGGCGAGCTGTATGTAACCTCTTTTTTGAGCAGTCCAGGGGCTGCCGTGTGTAATCTCCGGCTGATATGACTTTGGGGGACAGAATAATAAGGTGAGGGAATGGGATCCAGTCATTTTCTTAGGGATAAATTTCTCACCGCGAACCTTCCACTGCAAACAGTGCTAGAAAGGAGAGGAGGGCTCAGCCGTACTGTGTGAATAAGGACATACAAGCTTGGTAGCACAGGAGGGGAGTGAAGATGGGTGTTACAAAACCCTACTATTGAATTCAAAACTGGTAGTTGTAACTTTTGTTTCCCAATGTATTTAATATTTCCCTCCTGCCTCCCATGTCTGCACTGTGTGGGCATAATCTGACAGGGAGAGTGGTCAGTTTAGATGAGCTATTACCAGCAGGAGAGTGAGTTTGTGTGTGTATGGGGGTGGGGGGGATGTGAGAAAACCTGGATTTGTGCAGGAAATAGCCCGACTTGATTATGTAAAGAGTTGTCACTTTGGATGGGCTAGCACCAGCAGGAGAGTGAATTTGTGTGGGGGGGTGGAGGGTGAGAAAACCTGGATTTGTGCTGGAAATGGCCCACCTAATGATCACTTTAGATAAGCTATTACCAGCAGGACAGTGGGGTGGGAGGAGGTATTGTTTCATATTCTCTGTGTATATATAAAGTCTGCTGCAGTTTCCACGGTATGCATCTGATGAAGTGAGCTGTAGCTCACGAAAGCTCATGCTCAAATAAATTGGTTAGTCTCTAAGGTGCCACAAGTACTCCTTTTCTTTCCACTTACATGGATACACACTTACACTAGGATAAATAGGAACAGCTCCCCTCAAGTCAATGGGGTTATCCCAGTGTAAAGCTGGTGTGAGGAGAATCAGGTCCAATGGCTGTTTATCCTGACCAGGGCACCATGGAAATGAACATTTTGGACTTAAAATGCTGCTGAACTTAAAACTGCATCCAACATTTTGAAAAACAGAAGCCTAAAGTTCAATTGCTTAACTTGTATTTAGGGATCTAAATATGTGACCATAATTTCAAAGTGTTGAGCATCCAGCAGCTGCCACCAAATTCAATCAAGCTTCAGTGGGAGTTTCTGGATGCTCAGCACGGTTGACAATAAGGCCACTTACTTATGGATCTGGTCCAAAGCCCATTAAAATCAATGGAAAGATCTTATTGACTTCACTGGGCTTTGGATAAGGCCTGGGGGCCTAAAGTTAGGCTTCCACATTTGAGAATCTTGCCCTTCAGAGCTCAGAGAGAAAAGCAGACCTCTTGTCTTCTCAGTGAAACAGAGCTTGAGCCAACCAGAATTGAAATTTATTTTTGGTCTGCAAGATTGTAAAGAAAAAGTGATTCAATCTCCACACACACAATCCCCAAACATTCCTCCAAAACTTATTTTAGTTTATTCCTTCTGAACAAAATAAATGACACTTAGTGAAGCTCCCTTCACCTAAGTCACCACTGTGAAATTATAGGACAGTCAGAAGAGAATTGGAAGGAGTGCTGGGAAATTGACTGAGGTAGATGGAACACACTGATATCTTTATAAAAAGAAAAAAAAACCCATTGTTTTGCTTTTTAAAAGCAAAACTTTCCATGCTGCTTCACTCCCTCTAATCCCCTGTTCCTTTGCTTCTTAAAGAAAATATCATTTATTTTTGTTTGCATTCCACATAAAATAAAACTCAAGAGCAGAACATTTTACTTTTGTTTTTAAGATCACAAGGAAAGAAACCCCATCATCTTTTATAGTTCCTACATGACCTCGGTTTAAAATGAAATGCCTAGATAATGATTATTTTAAAATAAAAACCCTATCCTAAACAAAGGAGAAATTATTCTAGCACTGTATATATGTATGTAGAAAGGAAAACCAGTTATTGAATACAAATAAGAGTGGTAAGAAATATTTTTCCCCAAAGCAGTTATCTATTCCCTAACCAAGTCATGAAAAGTGTTGTCTCCCCACCCCCAGTTTTAAATTGCTTCTTTAACCAAAACAAAGAGAAGAGAGATGAAAAGATTGAGGAGGAAATAGTAAGTTATTCTTGAAGGTAATACTATCATGTCTGTTATCACATCACTGGCAGGGCCACAAGAGCTATCAATGTGCACTAGTTGTGCTCTGGGTGACATCTGGTACATTTAAAAAGCTGAACAACATTTGTCCTAAAATAATAGCTGCATTAATGATAATTGAATGCACTGTGCCTGATTGCAGGAGATCACAGAATTCTTTGCAAGAAATTATAGAGAGACCCTTCTGAGGCCCTTACTCTGAATAATCCCTACCTCTAGGAACAGCCCCATGGAGTTCAATGGGCCTACTGGTGGAACAAGGTGCTACTCAAATTGAGTAAGGATATCAGAATCTGGACGATAGGAATTGGTGATCTGCTGAGGCCAGTGATGGTCACAAATATGCCAATGGAACATCCATATAAGTGAATAGGAGCTAGGCATGTGCACATCTGTGGGCAGAATTGACACCTTTGTTTTTTAAATACTGAATATGAAGATGGTCCTTAAAGCCCTAAAGAGGTACTTGCTGGGAACTCCATGTTTTGTGAGCATGATGGCTTATTTGCACTCTGCATGTGCATTTCATGGACATATTTTAGCTCTGAAAACTTTGCCCTAACTAGTTCTTTTTACACTATGTTTTACAGCTATGAACACGGGAAATGTCACAGGAAAAAAACTGTTTTGCACAAATGCTTTTACATGGCAGACATTATTTTCATATCTTTCTAATCGGGTTTGTTCTCTCCCAATAACATTGTTGTTTAGCACAGACTGTAACACTTCTTGGCATTTATTTAAGGAGTGATACTACAGGAGACTAAGTACGTTTTAGCCACAGGGGCCAAAATCTATAATCTCACTTTCCTCTGCTCTTTGATCCAGATTTTTCAAAGTGCATGCACGCTTCTGCATGTGTTTGACTTGCATGTACGTGAACGGTGGCCCTGATTCAGGACTACATTTAAGCATCTCCCATTGAAACCAATGGAGCTTAAGTACATATTTAAAGTTAACCACATGCTCAAATGCTTTCCTGAACTGGGGTAATTGGTTTCTGAGGTGTTCATAACAACACGTATATATGAATCCAGATTTGCTCTTTGGGGACTCCAGCCATTGTGGACACATACTCTCAGAAACATGTGTTGGCTGCTCTCTTGGCTCACACCCAGGGAATTGGACCGGGCACCTCCACAGCTAAAAAGCACAAGCTGCTACAGCTTGGGCTAAGGATCCAAGCTTCTGTAGCGAGAGGCTACAGCAACTCATCTCCTCTCTGCTGCCCCCAAGATGATGTCATGTAACACAGTTACCAGTAGCTAGCTTAGGCATGCACCCTTCAAAATCTGACCCTCAAGGTCTATTGCCCCCTGCCAAGGTGCTTGTAGCTTCTGTTAAAGTCAATACCAGCCATGTGTGCATAGGGAGAGTAAAATGCACGTACCGCTAATCCACTGAATCGGTAACGACATTCAATAACTGTTCTCTTCAAGTTGTTCAGAACCAAAGGCTGTAGCCAGGATCACATTAAACATCCTTGAGCATTTATGCCTGGCAGAGAGATGATGCCCCGTAGGATTCGGACTTAGCGATTCTAGGCATTCATTGCATCCAGGCTTGATTGTTGCAACTCTCTGAACTGAAGTAAGAAACCACCAGTGTGAGAAAAGCGACCGTTGGTTCAGAACACAGCAGGCCAGACCGCTGAGAGCCTGTTACCCCAGTCTCTCTGTTGAAGACCAGGCTAATTCCAGGTTTTGATCCCCATAATTTAAACCTTCTATGAGAGTGACCAAGTCACCTGGAAGGCTTCCCTCCCTGTGTGTGCTAATGACCTTTCCCTCCCTTCCCCGTCCCCAAGAAACAGTGATAATAGAATCGTTAGCTCCAAGAATTAAATGTGTGCGTGCAAGAGACATCTCTCTCAGCAACCGGCCTGCATGCCAATGTGTCCCAACTATTGCATGGTGTTAGCAGTGGGAGCCCCAAAATACCAAGATCAATATTCTCAAGCAGTGACTAGTGACTTTGGATTTTTCCATTGTGAGTATGCAGCTCAAGACACGGTTAAAGGGACCTGCCTTTCTGAAAGTCCAGGCAACAGGAAGGTGTTTCAAGGGGAGTAACAGTAACAGCCTCACCAACTGTGTATTGTTGTCATCGCATGATGCCTCAGAGCTCCCTCTTGTGGCATTGTCAGTCTCACGTAGTGAGGTCATTGCCCCCCACCCCACCAGGTCCCTCTGGAGTCCTGCCCCTTTCATGTCATCAATGTTCTTACCATGCTAAAGAGTGTCCTTCTGTCTGATCTGGGGTCTTCCTTCAACTCCTGTCCCTTCACAGAGCGATGTCAAACAAAACAATAGCCAACGGATTTGGGATTTCAGTCTCCTGATTCCTATGTCATCTGTCCTATTGTCAGAACACTGATCTGTGGGGTGTTTCCCTCAGTCCTGCCCCCTCCCTACCAGCTGACCTCAGAAGCTAATTCTGGATTCTGCAGCTTTACGCCTCTCTTCCCCCTTAGGTCTGGGTCCTTCTCTAGACTCTCCACCCAGGATCTTCTCTCCACTGACTCTCTTCTCAGAACCCCTCTGAACCCCTTCCTTTATGGCAACCGCCTACCTCCTCCCCAACTTGGCCTGATACTGAATTGTAAGTGCAACCAGGTGAGCTAATTGGGCTCTTAGGCTTCTGTTAACCCTTTGCTGGTCCATGTGGGGTTTATACATCCCCTCACAGGCACCCCAAATAACTAGCCATTTTTGAAACGCTTGGCCTAAAATCCAGCAATGCTGTGGCATGCCACTGACAAAGAAATACTGTACGGGTAATTAATAGCTTCAATCCATATCAGTATTAAATTTGCTCATTCCTTTGTAATAACAGCATTTTATAGTAATATCTTATAAAGATTAGGCCTAGAAAATTCATATTCATACAGAAATAAAATGCTATTTTTACAGTATGGAAAGAAAATATTTCAGACAACACAAGGCCCTTGGATATGTTACCTTATGCTGCTACACATCGCTAAGTAAACAATGAATCAGACAAATAATCAGTCACACTCAATGAAAGCTAAACTAAAAGATATACTTGTTGCCAAATGATATACAGAACACAGCTCAGATAATTAATAGCAGAATTTCCCTTAAGCAGTCTGTCTCATTACACTTGTGGAACTTTTCTTTTATTGTACCAAATGTGCAAAGCCTTTTAAAAAGCCCAGCACATTATAAAATACTGTCATAGCTATGGTTTTACCCAATACACGATGATTCGACTAGACTACACCTGTGGACTTGTCTACATCTGTGATAATCCCAACCTTCCTTTCAAAAAGAGTGAAATATGCATCATATTTCCTTTCTTTCAAGTCTCAGTCCCAGGAACATCGCCTGCTGGTGAACTGACTTTGCTGGATTTTTTATTTCAGCTGAAGGAAGGGTTGAGAGTGGATCTGGCTGAAATTTTTGGCAGCATTGTTTTTTCCAGGGAAGAATGCAGATCAGGCAACACCAAAATATGTTGTGACTACATGATATTTTGTGACTTCTTTACAATTGAATTGTTAATTAAAAAAAAAAATTCCAAACCCTCCAAAGTTTTGTTTTGACATTTTGAAATGAATTCTTCTCATTGTTTTATGTTTAAAATGATTTTCAATTTGAATTTAAAAAAAAAAATAAAGGAAATTTTCAAACATATTAAAATGGTCAAAATCTAAGTATTTTGCTTGACTCACAATTATTATTTTTTCAATTTTTCAAGTAATTGAAAATTTTGTAAATGTTTGGGTTAGTCTGACCCAAAACAATTTTTTTTTTAACTTTTGAAAATTGCCAATGAGCTGAAAAATCCGTTATTTGCCTAGCAGGTGTGCAGAGATTTGTATATGAACTGGAACTTGATCTTTTAGAAAGTAACACCCTCCCACTACATCAGAAATTCACAGAGCACATATCTGCCCTGGTCCATTCAGAGACAAAAAGTCCTTAGTAATTTCAGGTTATTGAAAACAAGCATAATAGTAATTCCCTCTCAATTACTAGTGATAACTTAGAAGGTCAGATCCTCAGGTGGTGGAACCTGGCAGAACTTTGTTGAAGACAATAGAGTTAAGCCAATTTACAATAGCTTGAGGACCTGGCCCAGAATTATTAAAACTCTTTAGAATTCTTGTTAGAAATTACTTAGCAGTTTTAAATTACTAATACCAAGGAAAATAATTACTCTTGATTTACGAGTGATTACTGAGAATTACTTATTGTAGCCAAATTACTTAGGACGTTTTAATGATTGGTATGTAATAAAATAATTACTTTCCCCCCTTCTGTTTACTGTGAATTACCTAAAAATGATGGTCAAGGTTTTCAAAACCAGGGGCTGTATTTACAACAAGATTTAAGTACCTAATTGCCACTTTAGGCACCTAAATCCCAGAATCTTAGGCTAGGAGAGAAAGGGCGTGGCCATGCACATGACTCTGCAACCTGGTGGTTCCCATGGTAGGAGACCCAGGATCCTGTCCCTCTGCTCCAATAACTCTTTTTAATTATTTATCCACAGTGGAAACGTTTCAATAGGAGAGATGAGGGAGCCCTGCCTCAGAATAGCCCATAGCTGGGCACTCCCCTGAGAGGTAGCAATGCCCAGTTCAAATCCCTTCTCTCTCTGAGGTGGTAGAGGGAACTAGGTGTCTCCCACATACCAGACAAGTACCCTAACTGGTGGGGTAAAGTTATAAGGGAGTTCCCCCACTCATACCAAGGGAGGGCCCTCAGCTGAAAATCCCAATTGGAGGGAGGTGCCTCCCTGCAGAGGGGGTGGAGCTTAGCACACACCTTTCGGCTTGGCATCTCCCAGGGGCTGTTTTAGGTGAGGACCTGCCTAGCGTCCTGGTGTTTGTGAATCCCATTCTGTGGCACCTGTCTCTCCGCATTCACTGTACAGGGAGCCGAGGTGCCGCACTCAAGCCTTGTGAATCCCAGTGACTGTCGAGGCACCTAAAAGGTAGACATGGGGCTGTTGAGTGTTACCTCACCTTTCTGACTAGAGCCCCAGGTACCTAAAGTGAAGCTCCCCAGCCAATATATAGGCACCTAAATAAGAGGCCTGGTTTTCAAACATAATGAGCCCTCAGCAGCTCCCATCGATATGGGTGGGAATTAATACCCAGCAGAAAAGGTTTAGACTCAGATCATCCCCTGTTCTTAGCTAATCAGAGCTAATTGACAAATATTGGGTGGAACTGCATCTCGGGAGAATGCAGGGCAGAGGAGAGCTGCTCACCATCCCTACCCCTCTCCTGGGACCTGGTGTATCTCCTTTGTTCAGCTCACCTTGGGGAGTGGACACCAAAGGCTTGGGAGGAAAGGCTAGGAGAGGAGCGTACTGTGATCCCTGGAGCATGGTAGCAGCTAAGACAGACCCAGATTAATATTGAGGAGACTCCAAAAGAAACATTTCTATTCAGTCCAACATACCAAAGTGTTTCAATTTGGATAGGCCCAACCTGAGACAAAATAATTAGTTTGCATTTTCCCAGTGGGAAACTCGGGGAGGGGAAATAAATGGGCAAAATCAAAATATTCCGAAGGAAAATATTGATTTTGCAGAAGCTTCATTTTCTGTCAAAAACGTTTCAGTGGAAAATTCCCAGCCAGGTCTAGTAAGTTACATTTTTCTCCACTGCAGAAATCCACTCCCCGATTGACCGCCTCTCTCTGAATCCCTGTCACTGTCCAAGCTTGCTATGTGCACTTCTTTGCACGGGGATCTGCTCAGAGCATCTATGTATCAGGTGCCATAGGCCCCTGGCAGATCCAGCTTCACAATAAAGGACACGCACAACAATCCACTTAGTAGCAAAATTTTAGGGTGAGCAAAATGTTTGGTAATCCTTTGTTTGGGTTGCCTGGTAAGAGTGTGAGTATTGTCTGGTTTGCCTAACACCGCAAAACCTATAAAGCCACATCAGCATTCAGATTGGGTTCAGCTGCCTCTTGGAGTTGCTACTGTGGAGGGGGCAGGTTTAGCCTCTTAATGACTTTTTTTAGAGTAGCAGCCGTGTTAGTCTGTATTCGCAAAAAGAAAAGGAGTACGTGTGGCAACTTAGAGACTAACCAATTTATTTGAGCATAAGCTTTTGTGACCTACAGCTCACTTCATCGGATGCATTCAGTGGAAAATACAGTGAGGAGATTTATATACACAGAGAACATGAAACAATGGGTGTTATCATACACACTGTAAGGAGAGTGATCACTTAAGATGAGCTATTACCAGCAGGAGAGCGTGGGGTGTGTGTGTGAGAAAACCTTCTGTAGTGATAATCAAGGTGGGCCATTTCCAGCAGTTAACAGGAACTTCTGAGGAACAGTGGCCGGGGGGTGGGGGGGAGAATAAACATGGGGAAATAGTTTTACTTTGTGTAATGACACATCCACTCCCAGTCTCTATTCAAGCTTAAGTTAATTGTATCCAGTTTGCAAATTCATCCCAATTCAGCAGTCTCTCATTGGAGTCTGTTTTTGAAGTCTTTTTGTTGTAATATTGCGACCTTTAGGTCTGTAATCGAGTGACCAGAGAGATTGAAGTGTTCGACTGGTTTATGAATGTTATAATTCTTGACATCTGATTTGTGTCCATTTATTCTTTTACGTAGAGACTGTCCGGTTTGACCAATGTACATGGCAGAGGGGCATTGCTGGCACATGATGGCATATATCACCTTGGTAGATGTGCAGGTGAATGAACCTCTGATAGTGTGGCTGATGTGATTAGGTCCTGTGATGGTGTCCCCTGAATAGATATGTGGGCACAGTTGGCAACGGGCTTTGTTGCAAGGATAGGTTCCTGGGTTAGTGGTTCTGTTGTGTGGTGTGTGGTTGCTGGTGAGTATTTGCTTCAGGTTGGGGGACTGTCTGTAGGCAAGGACTGGCCTGTCTCCCAAGATCTGTGAGAGTGATGGGTCATCCTTCAGATAGGTTGTAGATCCTTGATGATGAGCTGGAAAGGTTTTAGTTGGGGGCTGAAGGTGATGGCTAGTGGCGTTCTGTTATTATCTTTGTGGGGCTTGTCTTGTATTAGGTGACTTCTGGGTACTCTTCTGGCTCTGTCAATTTGTTTCTTCACTTCAGCAGGTGGGTATTGTAGTTGTAAGAATGCTTGAAACAGCCTCAGAAACACCTCTGACATGATAATCAAAAAGGCTGACAAAGGAGGTGCTGTCGTCATCATGAACAGGTCGGAATATGAACAAGAGGCTGCTTGGTTACTCTCTAAGGTGCCACAAGTACTCCTTTTCTTTTTAATGACTTTTAATCTCCAACATTCTCTTTTACTTTTTTAATCCTTGGAATTCTTTGCTACCACATGCAAAATTAAGGGATTAATCCTTTTCATTTCAATACCTACAATTCAATTATTCCCTTTTATCCACCTAAAACAGATTTAAAATGACCAGGTCTAACGCGAATTGCCGCTGCATCATGTGACAGCTGTAACAGAGCCTTGGTGTCCTGATATATGTATAATGTAACCTGCTTTGATATTAGTGCACAGAATGGTGTGGAAAAAGTGAATACATAAGTTTTATTTACCCTTTCACATAACACAAGAACCAGGGGTCACCCAATGAAATTAATAGGCAGCGGGTTGGAAAGAAACAAAAAAGTACTTCACACAATGCACGGTCAACCTGTGGAACTTGTTGCCAGGGGATGTTTTGAAGTACAAAGGTATAACTGAGTTAAAAAAAAACTAGATAAGCTCATGGAGGATGGGTCTAGCAATGGCTATTAGCCAAGATGGTCAGGGATGCAACATCATGTTCTGGGTGTCCTTAAGATTGATTACTTGAAACTGGGACTGGATGAAACTGGGACAGTTTTGCAAAGTGTTGTGGGATACTTGACATGGCTGAACAGAATTGTGGGAAGAACATAATACATTTAGTTAACATACACACACTCTCTCTCTCTATATATATATTTTGTGATAGACTCAGGCCAGTTGGGTACAGCAGAGTAGCCTTATTGGGATCCAGGAAGTGGGAGGGCAAAGCCCGCCCACTGCTAAAGGATCCCCCCCAGCCTAAGGGGGGGTCCACAGGACCTGGAAAACCAATTAATTGTGGGGGACAACTAATGAACAACAGGGACAGGAGTGTGGTCAAAGGGTTAAACGAAGGGAACCTGACAGGGACACTGAGCAGAGAACCCCGGACAGTGCCCACTGCTCCTCAAAGGTGTCAAGGGAGTCAGTGGATGCTGCCCAGAGGAACTCTGCCCGGAGGCGTGAACGGACAGAGGAGTGGAAATAGGCCCCACAGTCACAGGAGATTCCATCGGCCAACCTCCTCACCCTGGTTTTATAGATGGCCACGTTAGCCAGGGCCAGGAGGAGGTTGAGTAGGAGGTCCCATGACCTAGTGGGGCCACGGACAGAGTGCGTAGATAAGGAGGTGAGGGGAAAAGTGCAACCAAAACCTTAACAAAATATTAGTGAGGAGCCGGAATAGGGGCTTCAACCTGGTGCACTCCAGGTAGACATGCGCCAGGGTTTCCCTCATGCCGCAAAATGGGCGGGTGTCAGGGATTGGGGTGAACTGCGCCAAGTTCTTGACTTTAGCAAAGCTTTTGACACGGTCTCCCACAGTATTCTTGTCAGCAAGTTAAGGAAGTATGGGCTGGATGAATACACTACAAGGTGGGTAGAAAGCTGGCTAGATTGTCGGGCTCAACGGGTAGTTATCAATGGCTCCATGTCTAGTTGGCAGCCGGTATCAAGTGGAGTGCCCCAAGGGTCGGTCCTGGGGCCGGTTTTGTTCAATATCTTCATAAATGATCTGGAGGATGGTGTGGATTGCACTCTCAGCAAATTTGCGGATGATACTAAACTGGGAGGAGTGGTAGACACGCTGGAGGGGAGGGATAGGATACAGAAGGACCTAGACAAATTGGAGGATTGGGCCAAAAGAAATCTGATGAGGTTCAATAAGGATAAGTGCAGGGTCCTGCACTTAGGACGGAAGAACCCAATGCACCGCTACAGACTAGGGACCGAATGGCTAGGCAGCAGTTCTGCGGAAAAGGACCTAGGGGTGACAGTGGACGAGAAGCTGGATATGAGTCAGCAGTGTGCCCTTGTTGCCAAGAAGGCCAATGGCATTTTGGGATGTATAAGTAGGGGCATAGCGAGCAGATCGAGGGACGTGATCGTTCCCCTCTATTCGACATTGGTGAGGCCTCATCTGGAGTACTGTGTCCATTTTTGGGACCCACACTTCAAGAAGGATGTGGATAAATTGGAGAGAGTCCAGCGAAGGGCAACAAAAATGATTAGGGGTCTGGAACACATGAGTTATGAGGAGAGGCTGAGGGAGCTGGGATTGTTTAGCCTGCAGAAGAGAAGAATGAGGGGGGATTTGATAGCTGCTTTCAACTACCTGAAAGGGGGTTCCAAAGAGGATGGCTCTAGACTGTTCTCAATGGTATCAGATGACAGAACGAGGAGTAATGGTCTCAAGCTGCAGTGGGGGAGGTTTAGATTGGATATTAGGAAAAACTTTTTCACTAAGAGGGTGGTGAAACACTGGAATGCGTTACCTAGGGAGGTGGTAGAATCTCCTTCCTTAGAGGTTTTTAAGGTCAGGCTTGACAAAGCCCTGGCTGGGATGATTTAACTGGGAATTGGTCCTGCTTTGAGCAGGGGGTTGGACTAGATGACCTTCTGGGGTCCCTTCCAACCCTTATATTCTATGATTCTAAGTACACGCCCGTGCTCACGGCCCCATGAAGGAGCCGCCAACTGATATCCCCGGCGGGCCTCGGGACTAAGGTGGAATACAGGCTGGCCCACCGGGGCTCCTCACCCTCTAGAGGTGGCAGGAGGTCTCACCACTTTGTGTCAGGGCGGGACACGAGGGTGAGGATGTGAAGGGCGTGGAGCATGAGCGTGTAGAGATGTTTCTTTGACGCGGTCTGGAACCGGACCAGCTGCAGCTCGTGTAGCTGGCTCATGGTGAAGGGGCGGGGGGGAGAGGGGGGTCGGTCGGGTCCATGGGGCAGGGGCCCGATGAAAAGGTCTGAAGGGCCTGGGGTGGAGGGTGGGTGGGGCACACCCTCTCGCAGGACCCGGCCGAGGTAAACCCGAGCAGCGGGTGGCAAAGCGGCCCTCACCTCTTGGAGTACGCGCAGGGGAGTATGAGGTCTGGAGAGCCCCATGCGCTGAGCGAGCATCAGGGGATCCAGCCAATCTCCCCGGTCGTAGTCCAGGAGGTCTCCGACTCTGGTAACTTCTGCCAGGACCAACCTCTGGCGCACCGAGCGGGACTCCGCCACCTGCGCACGGAGCTGGGGGTTGTGTAGCAGGGGCTCTGCGAGGAGATCTTCTCCCATGGAGGCTGCCACGGACCTGGTCACTGAACAGTTTCCAGGTCCGGAGGAGGTCCTGGTAGAAGACCGGCAGCCCGGAGAGGTCTCGCGGAAGACCTCTTGAATGGAGATAAAGGAGCTGCCGGTCATATCGGAGCCCTTGGAAGGGGTGCAGGAAGGCGTGCGCCAGTACACTCCATGCCGGACTACCTGCACCATAAAGGATCCTCTTCAGGGCCTGGAGGCGGAAGACATGGACCTGAGTGCGGAGACTCTTCAGGCCCTGCCCTCCCTCCTCCAGGGGTAGATTGAGAACCCCTGCAGAGACCCAGTGCAGTCCTGACCAGAAGAATCATAGAATATCAGGGTTGGAAGGGACCCCAGAAGGTCATCTAGTCCAACCCCCTGCTCAAAGCAGGACCAATTCCCAGTTAAATCATCCCAGCCAGGGCTTTGTCAAGCCTGACCTTAAAAACCTCTAAGGAAGGAGATTCTACCACCTCCCTAGGTAACGCATTCCAGTGTTTCACCACCCTCTTAGTGAAAAAGTTTTTCCTAATATCCAATCTAAACCTCCCCCACTGCAGCTTGAGACCATTACTCCTCGTTCTGTCATCTGATACCATTGAGAACAGTCTAGAGCCATCCTCTTTGGAACCCCCTTTCAGGTAGTTGAAAGCAGCTATCAAATCCCCCCTCATTCTTCTCTTCTGCAGGCTAAACAATCCCAGCTCCCTCAGCCTCTCCTCATAACTCATGTGTTCCAGTCCCCTAATCATTTTTGTTGCCCTTCGCTGGACTCTCTCCAATTTATCCACATCCTTCTTGAAGTCTGGGTCCCAAAACTGGACACAGTACTCCAGATGAGGCCTCACCAATGTCGAATAGAGGGGAACGATCACGTCCCTCGATCTGCTCGCTATGCCCCTACTTATACATCCCAAAATGCCATTGGCCTTCTTGGCAACAAGGGCACACTGCTGACTCATATCCAGCTTCTCATCCACTGTAACCCCTAGGTCCTTTTCCGCAGAACTGCTGCCTAGCCATTCGGTCCCTAGTCTGTAGCTGTGCATTGGGTTCTTCCGTCCTAAGTGCAGGACCCTGCACTTATCCTTATTGAACCTCATCAGATTTCTTTTTGCCCAATCCTCCAAGAACTCCAGAATCAACTTCCGGAGGTTGGCCAGGAAATCCGGGGCTGGAACCAGGGTGTTGAGCCGGTACCAGAGCATGGACAGGACTAGTTGATTGAGCACCAGTGCCCGCCCTTGAAGAGACAGACACCGGAGCAGTCCTGTCCATTTCCGGAGCCGCTCTACCACCCTGCCCTCTAAACAGTGCCAGTTCTCCGGCACAG
This sequence comes from Caretta caretta, assembly GCF_965140235.1. Lineage (NCBI taxonomy): Eukaryota > Metazoa > Chordata > Testudines > Cheloniidae > Caretta > Caretta caretta. Next base: position 16,525,105 of record NC_134209.1, read on the forward strand.
ACGGATGCGTGGCAGAAAGTTGAATGCCCAGATAGAGCAGCGGACCCGTGCTCCACCGGATGGCCTGAAGCACGGGTGGGAGGGAGCTCGCCTGCCGCCAGTCCCCTACCACCAAGCCAGAGCTCTTGACCCAGTTGACCCAGGCGGAGGAGGCTGCCGAGTAGATGGCCTGGCAAGCCTCCACTCGCGCCAAGTCGCCCGGGTCCTGGACCATGAGGAGCACATCGTCGGCGTATGCCGACAGGACCAGCCGCAGCTCCGGCTCCCGTAGCGCCAACCCCATCAACCTCCTGCGGAGGAGACTGAGGAAGGGCTCGATCGCCAGAGCGTCAGAGATTTATTGGTGGGCATGTGGCGGAGGGCTTCCGAGAACTCGGCCAGGGTGAGAGGCAGCTCTAGTCGGTCTCGGTCACCCACGCTGACCGTGGGGAGTTCCTCCCAGAGCACCTCGCAAGCGTCAGGATCGGTCGGGTCCGGGGAGAAAAGGCCTGCGTAGAAGGCCCTGACCCTCCCACACATCTCCGCCGGATCCGTGAGGGGGGTGCCATCCTCTGCGAGGAGGCAGGTGACATGCTTCTTGGCCCCCCTCTTTTTCTCCAGGGCATAGAAGAAGCGGGAGCCGCGATCCATCTCCCGAAGGAGGCAGATGCGGGATCAAACAAAAGCACCCCGGGCCCGATGGTCCTCGAGGGCCCGGAGCTCCTCCCGCTTCTCCCGGCATGCCCCGCAGAGGGATGGATCCTCGGGGCTGGCGGCCAGATGCCTCTCCAGCTCTAAGACCTCCCGTTCCAACTGCCCTATCGCTGCATCCCTCCGTCGGCTGGCGCCCCGGGTGTAGTCACGGCAGAAGAGCCAGGCGCGCACCTTCCCCAGGTCCTACCACCACCGTGCTGAGGGAAAGGCACGCCGCTGCCCTCGCCAGGCCAGCCAAAACTCCCGGAAGGACGTCACGAAGCCCACATCCTCCAACAAGCTGTTATTAAAATGCCAATAGGCTGGCCCCGGCCTCTCTGCGCAGAGAGAGACCATCACGGTGGCCAAGTGATGATCGGAGAATGGGGCTGGCCGGATGCTGGAGGAGTGGGCCTGTGAAAGATGGAAACATGATAAATAGTTGCGGTCCAACCAGGAGTGGCGCGACCGATGGGCCTCCACCTGGACAAAAGTGAACATCGTGATGTCGTCCGGGTGGTGGTCACGCCAGACGTCCACCAGGGAGTGATGGTTGACTATCTCCAGGAGGACGTCTGCGGCGGCCGGGCACTGCTCGGTCCCTGAGCGGTCCCGCTCCTCAAGGGTCGTATTAAAGTCCCCGCCCACGACCAGGCACTCGTGAGGATCCAAAGTGCCGAGGAAGGCGGACGCCTGCTGAAAGAAACGCAGCTGCTCCGGACCCAATGTCGGGGCATAGATGTTGACAAGATTGACCACGAGCCCCTCCAAACGGACCCGGAGGTGCAGCAGGCGGCCCGGCACAGCCTCGGCGACCCCCAGCACCTCGGGCCGTAGGTCGGGGGAGAACAGGGTCGCCACTCCAGCCATACCAACTACGAGATGGCTAAAGTAGACCCTGTCTCCCCATTCCAGCCGCCAGCTAGCTTCGGCGGCCGGATCCGTATTGGTCTCCTGTAGAAAAATCACAGAGTACCCCCCCTCCCAAAGGAAGGGGAGCACCTGGCATCTGCTCCCATCCTACAGCCTCAGGTGTTTAACGTGGTGATGGTGAGAGGTGTCATGAGGAGGGCTGGGGGGGATCCTCACCGGCAGGGACGCTCGCGGTTCCCAACGGGCCGCGCAACAGTCCGTGACCTACCCCATAGGTAAGTAGGGAGTCACGGAGGAGGCGGACCCGCTGGTAGGCCGCGGCGGCCTGCTTTCTGGTCCTTTTACCCTCTGCCATGAGGGCCCTCACAGCCCGGAGGATTAGATGGAAATCCCCCCATCGCTGCAGGGTGAGCTGCCCCTTATTACGGGAGCCCTGGATGTCCTCAAGTAACTCCCGCAGCTCCTCTTGCAGCGTATGGGGGGCCGGGGTCACTAGCCCCCGGCTGTCCTCCGGAGGGACCACTGACACAGCCTCATGGCCCACCGAAACAGGCAGGTAAGGGGCAGACCCCCGATGTGGCGCCCGATGGGCTGGTGCCACGCAGCCCCCTCAAACCCTGGCTTGATTGGGGGTGGCGGAGGGAAGGTAGCAGCCCCTAGTGAGTCGGGACTGGGAAATACAGAAGCCGCTCCCTGGGGGCTATCCTCCAGGAACGAGGAGATGACAGCCCCAGGGGCGGCAATGATAGCACGGGAGGTGGGGGGACAGGGGCGGGGTTGACATCAGGGGCAGGGCAGGGATCCAGAGTAGGGACAAGGCTGGGGTTGGTTGCAGAGCCAGGGAGAGGGGCAAAGGCAGGATCCTGGGCCCCAGGAGCCAGGCCGTTGGGAAATGGCCCCTCTTGATCCGGCTCAGGGAGCTGTGGGCGGGGCAGGGGGCCTTCCATAATGCTAGGCTCCGGCACCACGGCCGGCGGAGTAGCTACAGCATCGTCAGTGGGGTCCCCGCCCGGGAGGGAGGTCGGTCGCTGCACGCCCTCGAGGGGCAGCCTGTAGGGCTCGGGTACCAGCCGCATGCCACCAGCAGTCGCCTCGGTGTGCTCGGCGGCCAACAGCAGGGTGCCACCCACGGACAGGCAGATGGAGAAGCCCAGGAAACCCTCAGAGACAGGAGCAGAAACAGCGGTTAGGGGAAAGGAGCATGGGGAAGGCGGGGCCGGGGTGAGGTCGCTCAGATCGAGGCCCGCTAGCAGAGGGTCGTCCTCCCACTGGGAGACTGGGGTCAGACCCAGGGCCTCGATCTCCTCATAAATGGAGGGGAGCTCTCCTTCCACCACCCTGGAGGTCTCCCCGCCAGTGCCCAAAGTGACGCTCGCCCCGGGGCTCACAGGGGCTCCGGATGGTAACAGGGCAGGTGGGGTTCCATCTGGGGCCTTGGAGGGAAGGGACTCCAATGGAGGGACGGCACTGCCCTCCCGTGCTGCCACGTTTTCCCCAGTCGGCACCAGGGGGTGGCACACGCCCACGGGCAAGGCAGAGGGCTCGGCATCGGCGCCCCCCTTTCTGATCTTCCGGGGGGCTTCTGCATCAGTGGAAAGGAGCGGAGCTCGAGCCCTCCGCTTGCCCCGCTTCCCCTGGACTAGGGCCCAGCCCTCCATGGCATCATCGGGGGGGGCGGCTAACAGGGGTTGGGTCAGGGGGCAAGGACGAAGGCTCAGGGACCGTGAGAGGCAGCGGTGGGGCGGAATAAGGGAGGGAAGAGTCCCCCTGGGGCGGGCCCTCTCCCATGCTCAGCGGTATCCCTGCCGCACCCTCCTCCAGGGGCCCCGCTGGATTGTAGGCAGCAGAGGCGGGGCTCTCCCGCTCATCTGGGCGTGTTGGGGGGAGTGCTCCTTGGGCCCGAGCGGGAGCAGTGATGGACTGAGTAGGAGGAGGGGTGGCTTCGGGCGCCGGGCAGCCAGGGGTGTCAGCGATGATGGGGCCAGCACCCCGCCAGGGCTCGGGGGTCCCGGATGCCTCTTCGTGCCAGGCCAAGGGGCACTCCCTCTGGACGTGCCCCATCGCCTGGCAGAGGTAGCACCGGGCCTCCCCCGTGGAATAATGCACCCGGTAATGGGCCCCCTGGTAGGGGATCAAAAAGGACCCCTCAAGCGCCTCTCCGTCACGTGCCGCCGGCGGCAGTTGCAGCTGCACTTGCCGGTGGAACGAGAGGACGTGACGGAGGGCGGGGTCCTTGCAGCCCAGGGAGAGAGGGCTCAAAACAGAGATGGGCTTCCCCAGGGTAGAGAGGGCGGGTAACAGGGCGGCATTGGGAAGGAAGGGAGGGACGGAAGTCAGGACCAGGTGGACGCCCAGGTCGTCCAGCGGCTCCAGGGGGACGAACACGTCCCCCACCGCCAGGCCCTTCTCCACCGCCTCCTGGGCGGCAGCCTCCGATGCCAGGAAGAAGACCACCTTCCCGTACATTTTGGAGGCCGCCACAATGGCCATGGGCCCCACCACCCTCGCCAACGCCAGCACGTCTCCACCTGGGGCGAGGCGGGCACCAGGAGGCAACGGACGCCGTGCTTCCTGCTCATGGTGGGAAAGGGGCCCCGGCCGCTATAGCTGGTAATGGAGGCGGTGGGCGGGAGAGATGACGTAGCGGTAGGCGGGGGGGCTGCCGCCACCTGGGCGTAGGCCCTGGGGGCCGGGGGAGGGGCACCCGCAGAGCTGGTGGGGGGAGCAGCGGGGTGGGACGCCGCGGCCGGTGGCAGGGCCGCGGCAGTGAGGGCAGTCCCTGCCATGGAGGGCCTGGACTTTTTGGCAGGGCCCTTCCCCTTCTTCCTACCCTGGCCCTTCCCGCCGGCTGTGGGGGCTACCCCAGAATCTAAGGGGGGGAGGGACGTGGCAGCAACAGAGGTCACCCCGGTGCCCGCCGCTGTCGGCGCCCCGGCGGGGGCGGTGACAGGTGGTTTGGCAGCAGAGGTTGAGGTAGAGACTTGGGGGGCTGACGGAGGGGCAGGCGGGGGAGGGGTATCTAGGGCTGCTGGAGGGGCCCCACCTGTCATGTCCCCCACCATAATGAGCGGGGAGGGAGGGGAGGACACCAGAAAGAGGAGGGGAAAGGGGAGACAGGTCAACCACTCCTCCCCGCTAGGCTGCGGGCAGGGGAGGAGGGCGCCAAAGGGGATGGGCTGGACAGGGGGGGGCTTTCGAGGGCTTGTGGGGAACAGTCATTGACTCAGGGTAGGAAACCGGCTCCTCTAGCTGCACTATGGGGGGGTCATAACAATGTTCGGGGAGTGTAGTGAGATTGGGGCAAACTCAAACAGGGGAAGGGCACAAGCGCATGGGAGGGGGGGCATGGGCGCACTGAGTAAGGGGCCAATCAGGGCAGGGGTATCACATGGGGAGGGGGGGAGAAACAGGCTGGAGGCAGGACAGGGAACCTCGGGGCTGACTTCAGAGGCAGAGGCGGGGCAAACAAGCAAAGGCTGCAAGGGAGAAGGGCAGGGCAGGCAAACAAACAGAAGCCAGCGAGGTGCTGGGGTAAAGGGGGGGGGGGAAGGCTGCAAGGGGCAAAATGGGGCAGGGAGCCAGGAACAAAGCTGGGGGTTGCTGAAGGGGGTCAGTCCAGGACGGGGCAGGGGACACGTGCGCCCACGGGCACTTGCAGAAGAGTCAGTGCGGGCTGGCTGCTGCTGCAGGCCCAAAAGGTGGTGAAAGGGGGCGGCAGGCCAAGCAAGCAGCAGAGTCCCAGAAGCAGGAGCTTGAGGCAGATGGTAAGTGTCCACTGGGGGTGGTGGAGGGGGCAGCACTGATGGTGGTGGTGGGGGGGTTGGGGGGGATGACACACAGATGGACTGGGGGGCAGGCTCCATGCCACACCCCTTGTGTCCCCACAAACACAGTCAGAACCCCCACCACGAGAGCACAGTCCAAAAGTTACTCAGCCTTCAGGCTCCCTCCACAATGGTCTGCAGAGTCCCTGTGCGCTCCCCCAGCAGGAGATGGCCTCGTCTCCTCCTCCGTCGGGGTCCAGCTGCTCTCAGGCAGTAGCAAAGGCAGCAGCAGCCCGGTGGCCAGGCAGGCAGAGAGGACCCCTCACAGGTGGTGGTGTCCACAACAGCAGTAGCAACAGCTGGGGTAGGGGTCCTTCACTCCCCCCCTCTGGGGAGCAGGGGAGTAGCCCCCCCCCAAAGGGGCTGTAGTTGGAACAGTAGCAACAGCACCCAAGGGTGGGTGGGTGAGTCCAGCAGCTAGCCAGCAACCAGGTAGCAGAGAAGCAGGGATGGGTGGTGTCCAGCCCAGCTAGGGGAGCAGCTGGAGCAGGGGCAGTTGCAGCAGCAAGAGCCCAAGGCCCAGCAACAGCAGCCTCCCTTCAGGCCAGTCGGGTACAGCAGAGGAGCCAAAGACGGGTCTACTGGCATCTGGATGAACAGGGTTCTGTTCTCTGACTGACCAGGGCAGGGGCTGCTCCAGGCTAATAAGAACACCTGACTCCAATTAACCTGCAAAGAGTCAGGTGAGGCCATCAAGCTAATGTAACCATCTGACTCTAATTAAGGCCCCTCTGATACTATAAAAGGGCTGACTCCAGTCAGGCAGAGGAGAGCAAGTGTGGCTGAAGGGCTGGTTAATGCAGATACTCTCAAGTCATTAGTAAGGGAGCCCTAAGGGAAGGGAGAAGTAGGAGAGCTGTGGGGAAGTGGCCCAGGGAAATGTAGCAACTCTGGCAGTGAAAGATTGGCTGCCAACAGCTACTACCATTAGGGTCCCTGGGCTGGAACCCGGGCCTGCCCTCTGCTGTACTCAACAGCCCTGGGTCTATCGCAAAATATATATATATATAGCCAAACTCCTTGTTTACACACAGTGCTCAGCACTTTTGAGACTAAACCTGTATATTTAGGTGTCTAAATATGGATTTATGAGCCCGCTCTATCATCCTTGCTTTGAAAATCTTGGCCCTGAATCCAAATACTTATCTAATTTTACTCAAAGCAGCTGAAATCAAATGGAGTAGTTGGGTGCTCAACCCCTCTGAAATCAGGCCACTTATTTAGCTGCCTAAATATGGCCCACATCACACACACGGAGGGTTCCCTGTACATACAGAGTTCTCACCATGCCCGCAGTCCTGTCCTTACTTCCCTTGGGCAAAGCGGAAACCCAGAGAGCCCCTCTTGTGAAGAACTTCCCTTTTTTACCTGTCCTGCTGTCCCCCTTATGCCCTGCTGCCAGGTGCTTCAGTGCTGCCCAGCATACCACATCCACCAAGACATGTCACACTGATGTCCAGGGAATGTCGGAACAGAACAAAAATGGATTCCTGTCACCAGAGATTCCAAAGGGCATCACCAGAAAAGAGCCAGCTGAGACAGGCTTAATCATTACTTGACTTTGTCCTATGTGAGGTAAGCAGTAAATATTCCTCCTCCCCCTGCCCTATGTTTTTAAATCAATGCCTTAATGCCTGAAGGTAGAAGCCCAGCAGCTAAATGGTTACAATAACATTTTACATTGCCTCTCTATCAATGAGTGTTCAGAGGCATGTACCTTTCCATTGTTCTCTTCCATATCCGGCTCTCTAATCTGACATCTGAGATTTGTTTATAGCTACTTCCCCCCGCAAGTCTTATTTTTAAGTTTTGATTTTTTTTCCCCAAAAGTGACAGGTCATAGCAATAAGTTAGGGAAAAATCTATCCTAAAGCATAAACTTTTGATGGGGTTTACATTAGTCTGGACACACAGGACAGCGGGAGCTAAGTTTGGCAGGAAGGAAGGTCTTGTGATTGTTACTAGCCAATGTCTCACGTGACCTGGGTTCAGTTCCTGTCTCTGTTAAAGACTTCCTGTGTGACCTTGGCCAAATCAGTTAATCTTGCTGTGCCCCATCTGTAAAATGAGGATGATGCTACTTGCCTGCCTCACAGAGGTGTTGTGAAAACAAATTCCTTAATGTTTGTGAGGTGCTCAGTGCCATGTGCCAATCTGAATCCAAACTCCCACTGATGACTGGTTACTGGGCTAGAGTCTGGCAATGCCTGTGAAGCTAATGAGGGTTTTGCCTCATAAAGAGTGTATTTCTTGTTACTTTTCTTCTGTAAAGGGACACCGCCAAAGATTTTAAACTCAAAATGTCACTTTATCTTATCTTATGTTAGTGCCTTTCATTTGAGGTGATGGAAGAACTTTACAAACAGTCATTAAGGTTTACATCATCTCTTTGACTTAGTTAGGAATGAACAGACCCTTTTTATAGGTGAGCATGTGGCGTGTGGTGACTGGGGTGTGTATGTTCCCCATTCGTGTTTTCTTTTCCGGGTTTCTGCTCCCTGAACTCCATGTTCCTGTTGCTGTTAAAGGCTGTGTGTGTGTGTGTGTGTGTGTGCATAGCATTGGGTATGTGCAGCTACTCAGGGCCCATTGCTACATATCTGCTGTTCGGATGGTTATGTTCTGTTCAAACTGTTGCTGACCTAACTGGCTCATGGTTATTATATGGTTTGATTGGCTCCCGACCTGCATGTCTTGCTTCATTTTTTGTTTTTTTCTTGTGGTTTTGGGTTGCTATTCTGTAGTGCATCCGAGTGTAACATTATTGTGATGAGTGCTTCTATCCTGCAACCCATGCTGCACGCACTTTGTTCGACAGTTGTCTGGTGGTACTTTAGTCAGAATTTTTGGAACTATGTGCAGATCATGCAACTCTCCGGTGCTGCTAGGATACCCTCACTGCAGAATTGCTTAGCCTGTCATGGCACTGATATTTATGATGGACTCCCAGAGCTCAAGTCCTCCTTTGATGTGGGTGTGCAACACCTAAACTAGTATTTCGGCACTGGAGAATCTGTTCTGTTAAAACATTTTTTTGAAGCTTGCCAGCAGCCCAACAAAACCATATGTGAATCTGCATGTGGTTTGTGGCAGTTGGCTCAGGACTGTGAATTTGGGGATGTTATGATAATAGTGCACAGGGATGTTTTTATGATTGGTGTAGCCGATGACTGACTGGATGAACTGTTACTGGCTGAAGATGATAGAATGCTAACTTTTGATGCCGTGGTGGCTAAGTATGAGGCATGAGAGAGGGCTCGGGCTGAAAGAGGTTCTGTGTCTCAGACTGCTGCTACCTTTGTGTCTACACTTAAACTGTCAGCTGTGTCTCCTACTTCTGTCACCCATATGACACTACTTATTCCTGGTTTCAGAGTAGCAGCCGTGTTAGTCTGTATCCGCAAAAAGAAAAGGAGGACTTGTGGCACCTTAGAGACTGACAAAATTATTTGAGCATAAGCTTTCCGTGAGCTACAGCTTACTTCATCGGATGCATGCAGTGGAAAATACAGTGGGGAGATTTATATACACAGAGAACATGAAACAATGGGTGTTACCATGCACACTGTAATGAGAGTGAACAGGAAAGGTGAGCTATTACCAGCAGGACAGGGTGGGGGGAGGAGGAGGGATGGGGGATGACATTTTGTAGTGATAATCAACTGCTGGAAATGGCCCACCTTCATTCTCACTACAAAAGGTTCCCCCCCTCCTGCTGGTAATAGCTCACCTTACCTGATCACTTTCGTTACAGTGTGTATGGTAACACCCATTGTTCATGTTCTCTGTGTATATAAAATCTCCCCACTGTATTTTCCACTACATGCATCCGATGAAGTGAGCTGTAGCTCACGAAAGCTTATGCTCAGATAAATTTGTTAGTCTCTAAGGTGCCACAAGTCCTCCTTTTCTTTTTACTTATTCCTGCTCCATGGCCACAGCAGCCAAAGGTGCCCTCTCCTCACTGTTTCCACTGTAGCAGTACACATCACTTGGGCGATTCCTCTGCCTGCTCAGCTAGAACTGCTATGTGTTGTTAGAGAACTAGATAAGTTCATGGAGGATCGGTCCATCAATGGCTATTAGCCAGGATGGTCAGGGATGGTGTCCCTAGCCTGTTTGCCAGAAGCTGGGAATGAGCGACAGGATGGATCACTTGATGATTACCTGTTCTGTTCATTCCCTCTGAAGCACCTGGCATTGGCCACTGTCAGAAGACAGGATACTGGGCTAGATGGACCTTTGGTCTGACTCAATATGGCCATTCTTATGTTCTTATGCTGGGCTTGGGAGAATGAAGAGCACTTTAAGTTAGCGTGCCGTAGTGCAACAGTTCACAAAGCAGAGAGACCTGAAGTGCATACTGTGAATATGGAGCTGCATGAGCCCACCTTTACCAGGGACCTGATATTTCCTTTAGTATGATCTTCTCATGCGGCAAGAAGCTGGAGCTGGGCTTCTGTGTTGTGGAAATTCCTGGCACACCACTGAAGTGCACGGTGGATACAGGAGCTCAGGTTAATATTCTCCTCTCTGGGTTAGTTCACAGTCTGGACATTTGTCCGACTACAGGGGTTATAAAAGCCTGGAATTTGTACGCCTTGCAAAGAGCAGATGAAGCTCTGTGCTCTACAAAAGCAGAGTCTTGACTGCAAAGTTTTGCATTATTAAAGGTGTAGCTGCAAATGCTTTTCCATCACTATGACCTGGGTCTACAGCTATATATTATGCATAAACTCACACAGGACACCTCAGGTGTGGTTATGCCAGCTAGAATAGAAGGGGATACCCAAAGTGTCATTCAGAAACACCATGATTTATTTAACGGTGTCAGTGCTCTGCCCTTGGGATATGCATACTCTCTGTGGTTGGATTTGAATGCCATGCCCTTTGCACTGCCTGCATATCATGTAACCTCCAACACTTGTGGACAAGATCTGAGCAGAACTGCAGCACATGGAAGATAATGCTATCATCTGAGAAGTGGAAGGGCCTATAGACTGCAACTCATCCACTATGATTGTATACAAAAAGAATGGCAATATTTGACTGTGCACATATAACCTATGGGGAGGGGAGGTAATTTGATTTACTTATGAATTCTGTGCTACAGAACTCCTCTACCTGACTTAAAATAGATGCACAGACCATGAATTCATATCCTTGCGAGAGACTATAGTTGGATTTCCTATAGAAATCCTCTAAATACTAAAAGGGGAAATTTATAATAGGATTCACTTTGTTTCTCTTCTTAGGAATCCAGTATCAGTCTTTACCATAAGACACACAGACACTTAACAATTAAAATTTTTTTAATCTGAATAAAACTCCAAAGATAAACCATTACAGCACAGCTGTTCCCAGGCACCCTAGCTAGACTAACATCACTAACTAGAGATTTGGTATTTTCCTTTAAAATGAATAACGTAACACAGGACCTAAAATATACCTTTATATCTTATCAAATGAATACAGGGATTGGGAATTCTGACAATTGGAGAACTTCTGCTTTCACGTAGACTTACCCTGAGTATTATATTGATAAATAGACAAAACATTTGACTATACCACATAACCGGTAGTTTCAGCATCCACAATACTGAGCACTCCCACAATTTCAAATAAGAAAAAACTGGCAATTATTGTAGGTGTTAGGCTCACACGCTGTTTTTGGTTCACTGCTGTAATACCTCTCACAGAGACATTTGACCTCCAGTCTGCGATTCCTCCTTTATGGTGTTTTCCCTATCTCAATCCCACTGACTTCTGTAAAACTACAGGAAACTGTATTGAGATCCAGACCACAGATTCAGTCTGGGTTACCTCTGGCCATGCTACCCTCTCCGGCAGGGCTGGGTTGGATCTGATTGATGCTCAAAATGGCTATCAGCTTTGTACCTTTGACCGAACTCACTATGATTGGCCGGGAGGTTCCTGCTTCTAATGATGGGGCTGTGTGTGTACAGGCAGGAATGTTTGCTGCGAATGAAGCCTTCCACACTGGCTTCAAAACCTCTACTGAGCATGGTTCACAATGTTTTCCTCTCTCTACTGTGCTGAAATAACAATTGTTTGCTGTCACTCAAGATTGGGGGGTAGGGATAGTGGTTTGAGCATTGGCCTGCTAAATGCAGGGATGTGAGTTCAATCCTTGAGGGGGCCACTTAGGGATCTGGGGCAAAAACTGGGGGTTGGTCCTGCTTTGAGCAGGGGGTTGGACTAGATGACCTCCTAAAGTCCCTTCCAACCCTGATATTCTATGATTCTGAGACCCTCTACTGCCACCTTGTCTGGGAATATTTCCATATCAACTCAGAGCAAGTAGAAACAGCAGCTGTAATTACAGCAATAAGGTTTGTTGTTGCTCCCCCACCCCAAACACAAAAGAAAAGAAAAGGGGGGTAAGCACAGGTTTTATTACTCTTAATAAGTATGTAAAACATGAGCAGTTTCATTTGCCAACCTTTGAGGAAGTGATTTTCTGTGTAAGTGGATCCCGGATTTTCTCTTTGGTGGATTACCGATCTGTTTGTTGGCAGATTTGTGTGGCTGAAAGTTTCATAGAATCTCAGGGTTGGAAGGGACTTCAGGAGGTCATCTAGTCCAACCCCCTGCTCAAAGCAGGACCAATCCCCAACTAAATCAGTTTTCAGCTTTTATTGACTGTCAGCACACCATTTGGGTACCGTATCAATGACTCCCTTTTGGCGTAGTCTCTGCTCCTAAGATATTTCAGAAAGTGATCTTGCAACTCTTGGATAATATCCAGGGTGCATGTTGCTATTTGGGTGACATTCTGGTCTTTGCTAAGACCCTTACTAAGCATAATGCTATTCTGGACCAGTTGCTAACCCGACTGCAACAGGCTGGCATAAAGTTGAATGCAGCCAAGTACTGTTTTGCAAAAAGATGCTGCAGAGTTGTCAGGGCATTCTCTGTTGGCCAATGGGGTGAAATCGACACGTGAAAGGCTACAAGGTGTTGCTTTGCAAGTTTACCCACAAATTGTAGTGGTCTTGTTTGTTCCTTGGCCTAGCTCAACATATAGGTGGCTGTGCCCTGTCCCATTTTAGTACCCTTGCCAAGCCATTGTCGGATGTAACTCAGGGGGAGGGACAGTTGGTCTGGACTAAAGAAGGAAAGCAGGCTTTTGAAACCCTGTGTCAAGCCCTTTGTTGGATCCAGTCCCATGCTTTGATCCATGGAATCCTGTAGCAATTCAGACTGACATGGGCAATTGGGGTCTGGCACAGTTCTGCTCCAGGAGAGATGGCCGATTATATTTGCATCCTGTCCACTCACCACGAAGGAAGTGACATATTCCAAGGTAGAGCTAGAGTTCTTGGCAATGAGTTCTGTCATTGTACGCTTCAAGTTCTACTGAGTGAGAAGACATTTCACCTCAGAAGCGGGTCCCTTGCCTATTCTGGACATCTATTATAAAGCCATTAATCTGCTGAGTATGAGGCTGCAGGAGTGGATTATTCAGTTGCAGTAATATGACTTTGATTTGGTGCATTTCAAAGGAAGACATAATTTACTTGTGGATGCTCTTTCGAGAAATTCTGCCGGTTTGGTACCCTCCTATGCAGAAACAGCACAGTGCACTGTCCACTTTTTACTGAAATATATGCCAATTGATTTAGGGCAGACTGCTGACTCCACTCTTCAAGATGCTGAGTCTTTTCTTCCTCACCAAAAGGCTTTGTTTCATTTTCTTTAAATGCAATTTCATGAGAATTGAGACAGTGCTGCCGAATGTTTCCATTTCCATGAATTGGCATTTTCAGAAGGAAAAACATTCCTGCAGAAAATTTTTCAGCCAGCTCTAGTTGATAGGCTTGGACTGGGCCAACGTAGGGCCCGTAAGCCAGCTCTATCCCATGGGGTGGGGGAGGGATATCACTCTCTTTATGCTGCCAGAATGGTATAAAAAAGACTTAGCATAGTTGAGAATCAGCCCCAATGCTCCCAGACCTAGGTTGATGTGCACGGACAAGGCTCATGTCCAAAGATGTTTTCCCATCACTGACAGGGTGTTAGGTTGCTCGGCATTTAAGCCAAAACAGCCATTTTCATTCCATCCTTCTTTCAAATACAAATAAACCCTGCTCTCCTGCGTTTGCCAAGTGAAAAGAAAAATAAAAGCCCCTCAATGGGAATTCATTTCTAATATTTCCAAGTGACTGATTTCCACAAAGTATGCAAAATAATTAAACTATAAACCATCATTTGCCACTGTCCTTTTTAAACAACGAATGGCATTGGCTCCTGCTAAATATTTCCACCCAGAATATCGCCAGCTGTTCCCTTGTGTATGAGGAACCGGGAGTTCAAGACTATGATCTATGTGCTCAGTCTCCATTACAGAGTTCAGCCCTGGTGTTTAGGATTAGAGCTTTAGACATTATTTAAGTCTGCTGGTCACTGGCAGAAGTGGCTTTGGAATAAGACCGGTGGAACAGCTGTTTAATATCACCTTCCTGGTGCTAGAGAGGCAAATCTCAGTTGTGCTGGATGGAAAAAGTAGTTTATATAGTACCTAGATGTGCTTTCTTGTGGAAACACAGCCCCAAGTCATTACACGCCCATTGCCAGAACTCCAGCAGAAGCAGAGAAGCCTGTGAATAATTATCTGGTCCGTCTCTGACAGGTGTCAGTTTGAAGATGAGAATCGACTGTGAATTCCAAAGATTGCAGCGACATGATCTAATCAGACATAATAAAGTCAATGTGTACAAATATCCCTTTGTAACCTCGCCACTTCCCTCGCAAAAGGGCTGATTCTGACACCTGGGGGCTTGTGACAAATTCTGCCATCTGCCATTTGGCTAAAATGAGAGTGACTTGTCCATTTTCATTAAAAATGTGATTTAAAGAAAAAAGAGAGCAGAGGGTTTGTATTAACAATTGGGAAGGAAAGTTGTTTAATTGAGATATGGATCCTGCTTGAAACTGATTCTAGAGTATGGTATTTAATACTTCCTGCAACAATAAAAAAGAAAATTAATAGACTCGGTGGGAAATCTAGATGACATTTAGCTCTGAGTCAGACTATTATTTTACACTTGGCATTGATATGAGTCAAAATGAGGCCACAAGCGTGAGACATTCTCAGCTCCTTGCAAGTGCCAATTCCTTTTTTATTCCCATGATCCTTGCTTAGAGGCTTCCATTACTCCAGCATTCAATCAAAGCAGCAGCAAACTGAGGTAATAAATTGTGAATCCACTTCAGGCCAAACACGGGTAAAAAATTCATGCAGTTCCTCTATATTTAAATGCACGCCTATTGCTCATATAGGGAAAGTGTAGTTGGCAGGTTATATAACATATAGAAATGCATCTGATGAAGTGAGCTGTAGCTCACGAAAGCTTATGCTCAAATAAATTTGTCAGTCTCTAAGGTGCCACAAGTACTCCTTTTCTTTTTTATATAGAAAATGGGCATGATTGCTTATTAAAAACATTTTTTAAATTCAATATACATTTGTTGGCCAAATTGGCTGCTTAGCCTACAAGCATCTATCAATGGAGGATGGCCAATTTTGCATTATTTTGAGTGTTGTCACATACACGACAGGTAAGGGATGGATGAAATAGCTGAGAGAAAATAAGAACTGACTTGTACCATTTTGTGGCTCAAAATGATCAAATATCTTAAGATTATTTAAAAGGAAGAGCAATAATAGAATAATTATCCATAATATTAAAAAAGAAAGAAAGGATATGAATGGAAGATGTGTGGGAGAAAAATACAGCAAAGGGGATAACTTAACCAGTGTTGTACATGGACACAACTCCATTGATTTCAATGCCAGAGGTGAATCTTGACTACAGTCAAGGGGAAAATCATAAAAATTGTCCCTCCTCAAGGAAAAGCAATAAAAGGTTGCAATCCATGTGCCTTGGATTCTGGTAAGAACTGTAAGTGCTAAAATAGCATGAGGAAGGATATTATCATGAGGTTTAGGCCCTGATTCATCAAAACACTTAAGCAATCAAATTAAAGTCAATGGGACCACTCATATGCATGAAGTTGATCATATGCTTAAGCATTCTGATGAATCAGGGTCTTACAGACTAAGGGTCAGTCCTTAGCGTGTCAGTGAAACATTTGCCATCTAGATTTAGAGCATCCAAGTGGTTACACATTTACCTGCTAAGCTATTCCAATGGTCAATATCCCGAACTGTTAAAAAGCCACACCTTTACTTCCAAGCTGAATGTTTCTAACTTCAACTTCCAGCCATTTGGTCTAGTTATGCCTTTGTCAGTTGAAGAAAGAATTGCAAAAGAAGAAATTCTTGTCAAGGGGGTTCGCTATTGACTAGAAGTGTGGCTGGTGAGGCAGAATTCTTGAAATGGGTCCTGGGGTAATTCAGGGGTAAATATGGCCTGGACTGATGATAAAAAAAAAAACGCCCCCAAATCCACTCGGCTTCTATAAGTGCTTTACAATTTGGGAGTCCCGTGGAAAGGTGGCCTCAGCTCGGTGATCCATTCAATCTTATCTCAAACCACCACTGTGTGTATCGTTTCTGGATATATATTGGATTGGTTAGAAGCTCTGTCACTGTTGTGAAGACGAAGGTGTGGGGCTGGTTTACCTTATAATAATTATTGTCCTGGATGTGATATTATATAGGATTTTACACTTCTAAACCATTTACAGCCATGATCTGATTATCCTCACAATACTCCTGGGAAGTGTGTAGATAAGTAAAATTAGCCCCAGTTTACAGAGATGCAACTTGCGCAAGGTCATGCAGCAAGGCAGTAGCAGAGACAGGATTGTGACGAGACAGTGTCCCTGAGCCCCAATCGTGTCCTTCTTTCTCTAGACCCCTCTGCAGCATGGAGGCTGAGCCACCCAACGGAATCCACATATCCTGGAGAATAGGATCCACAAAGACAGTACATTAGGCAGGAAGCCCCCTCAGATAGCCAATAACAGATGCCAAGGAGAAGGGTGTGTCTGAAGCCCTGCCCCTCTCAGGGAGTTAGGCAGCTAAATCCTTTTGTGAATTTGGGCACAAGTCCAAGTGAGACCAGTTGTGCCATTCAGGGAATTTGCTATATGAGCAATGTCACAATAAGAGTATAAAACTATGTTCTTGAACACAGATTATGTAGCATTGTACTAGCTCTATAGCTATGGTGGAAATTTATTTTTTAACGTTTATATCACTCTTATTTGGTCAATTTTTATTTGTAGTCATCAAGTTGTTTGAGTAGGTAGCCCAGATCAAGCTTCCTGTAGCTGCAGAAACTAGAGGATTAGCCCTAGGAAATGGACCAGGAAACTCAATTCTGAAGGTCCAGCCAGAGAAATACAATTTGAGTCTGCGGGGGGGGGGAACGATGACATACAACATCAGTGGCAAAAGGGCTTTTTTTACTAACTGGGCTATTTCATTACAGAGCCTCTTTTTTCTTTCATTAGCTCTTAAATAAATGTCCAGAGACAATGCTGAGAGAGATTCCAAAAAGCTAGGGGTTTGGTCTTTTTTTTTAACCCTTGACACATAGAGAATATTTCAGAGCAGCTCTCTGAGTTGATTTAGCATTTTCAGGCTGTGGAAACCGCATCTGAATTCCAGGAGGAACATCTCAGTTATAGAGCTCATGTAATACCTGGCATGTTCACTCTGCTGAGGGGAATGGTCTCCTATTTTAGAAGTCAGTCACATTTAGCAGAGGCTTGAGCTCAGTTTTGCAAAGAAGAGAGCTTTTGTCCCTGCAATCGTCTCTCTGAGGTGAACTTTAGCTTTGTAATCCGATAGTCTCTGAGGTTTGCTAATCTGGGGTTTCGTCAGTAATATATATCATGTGTCAGCAATCCTAGAATTGTGCAGCCCCAATTTAAAATAATTGTGCTGAAGCAAAGATAAGCAATTGTCTCCACTGTAGGGTTTTAATAAAACCAGTGTATGATACGGCAAGTATCCAAACCAATTACAACCTAACTGACCCTCTTAAGAGTTCCTTCTTATCTCAAAGCTCATTCTTCGGCAGTCAGGCTCATGATATCTTGTGGCTTGGAAGGCATAGTTCTTAATGACCCATTATCTATAGCATTCCTGATTCTGATAAATAAATGCAAGCCCACACCTCTTGATGGATGATGGCTTTAAGTTACATTGGGCAAAATTGGCTGGCAAGGTGGAATCAATCTGTTAAAGCTTAGTGAAATGAGTAAGTTAGAGGAAAGCTAAGTATAGAATTTACCTTGACATGGGAAACAATTTAGACAAGAGGAATCCATTGTTACCAATTTAATACTTCTTGGAGTATGAAAAAGCTTTCAAGAAATAATAATTCTCTCTGTATTCTGTAGTAACAAGGAAACAATAACAAGCACAATGGCAAGGTGAAGTCACCATTTTCTATTAAGTATAAATGGTTCATTCAGTGTTAATGGTTGCAAGAAATAGTGCTGAGGGTAATGGGTGTTCTATGCTAATCTGCTCAGGGAGAGATTGGAGTCATGCTACTCTTAGCACCCCCTCTACTGGTCAATCCAGGACGAGAGCATGTCAGCTTCAATGGTATCTGGTTTAGTCACCTGCCTGTATGAAAGCACGATCGTATCCAGCAGTGATAGGTAAGGGCTCTGGTAAAACAGGAAATACAAACACAGGCACTGTTTACTTTCAAAGCGTAATGATGAAGACTATTGTATAATAGCCTGGGCTGAGAGAGAATTGGACAGCGAGTATTGGAAACAGGTAGATTAGTCCATCCAAACTGCATGTGGTAGTTTAGCTGGCAATGTGGTTTGAATTCAAAAGAGATTTACCTTTTGCTCCTGGGTGGGGGGAAAAAATCTATTTTCCTACTCCTAAAGGCTAAGATGCCATCCAGCATATCATAGCATCAAAAGCAGAGATGGATGGGCTCATCAGAATTTCTGGGTTCATGGAGCATTTCTGCGTACCTTCTCATTAAATTCATTTGCAAGGTTTTGATCATGATTGAGATGTTTGCATTGCATCTCTTTGATCATTTTCATGGATTCAACCAGAGATGGGGAAACTATTTTGTTTTTGATTATTTTTACATGCAGTGTAACTGGCTCAAATTTCAGCCCTTTCTCCAGACTGAATCTATTTTTAGGTTCAGGATTGCTTCATTTGGGAAGCCATCTTCCTCAGTCAGGCCTTGTGCTGTGTTGTTAAGGTATGGAGAGCTTGCGTTTAACAACAACATTATTTTTATTAAAACATTATGTAACGCAGCAGCAAGAAGATTCAGCTAACCACTGTCTTTTCTGCCCCTGCAGTCCAGAACCCAGTCTTCCAAACTGGAGGCTGACATCTGGTTTCTGCAGCCGCACCCCACATCTTTACATAACAATATCAGCTCCACGTATTCCCCTGCCTTCCTTTTCATGACCTTTCCTCCAACCAACTGAAACTGGTCTATCTCTTCAGCTCTCTCCACAATCCTTAGATAGTCCTCTCTGACAGCCAGCCAGGCTTCTGTCTCTTCTGATTGTGACTCTCCATCAGGGCTCTACCCTCTTCCCTCACCAAGGGTTGCGAGGTGTCCGGTTTTCGACCAGAACGCCCGGTTGAAAAGGGACCCTGGCAGCTCTGGGCAGCACCACTGAGAGGACCGTTAAAAGTCTGGTCGGCAGTACTGTGGGTCTAAGGCAGGCTGGTCCCTACCTTTCCTGGAAGAGGACAGCAGGTCTGGCACCTAGTTCCGCACACCCATTGGCCGGGAACTGCAGCCAATGGGAGCGGGGTGGTGTGTGTGTGTGTGTGTGGGGGGGGGGTGCGGTGCCTGTGGGTGAGAGCAGCGCGCGGAGCCTCCTGGGCCCACGTCTAGAAGCCAGACCTGCTGGCTGCTTCTGGGGCACAGCATAGTGCAAGGATATGCAGGGAGCCTGCCTTAGCTCCGCTTGCCGCTGACCAGGAGCTGCCCCAACCCCCTGCCCCAGCCCTGAGCCCCCCCACAACCCAGAGCCCTCTCCTATCCCCCAAACCCCTCATCCCCAGCCCCATCTCAGAGCCTGCACCCCCAGCCAGAACCCTCATCCCCCCTGCACCCCAACCTCCTACCCCAGCCCAGAGCCCCCTCCCACATCCTGAACCCCTCATTTCTGGCCCCATCTTGGTGCCCGTACCCCCAGTTAGAGCCCTCACCCCCTCCCACAGCCCAACCCCAAGCCCCAGCCCAGTGAAAGTGAGTGAGGGTGGGGGAGAGCATGTCTCTGAGGGAGGGGGAATGTAGTGAGTGGGCTGCGGGGTCTCAGGGAAGGGGTGGGGCTGGGACGGTGACTCAGGGAAGGGGTGGAGCTAGGGTGTTTGGTTTTGTGTGATTAGAAAGTTGGCAACCCTACCATCACCTTTTAAAGATCCTTTGAGCTGTGTGGGAAATGGTTTTCCCATCTTGCAAATATTTTTAAGAGTTCAAAATATTTTCCCATCTCGAATTGGGACGGGTAACAGCAGCAGTGTAACAAGCCTGCCACAGACTATGGGTATGTACTCGGATGGCTAGTCTGTGCCACCATGTCTACACTGCTGTTGTTACCCATGCTAGCTAGATTAAAGCGGGCATGGGTATGCCTACCTGTACTACAATCACCTCTTCCTTTACAGTGGAGGCATACCTTCGATGCTCATGTAATTCTAATAATCTGGATTACAGTCCTTCCCTGAACTCCCCATGGGCAGAGTATCTCAGCACTTTCCATTATTCAGGCCTGTAGCTAAATGTCTCACTTTGGCCCTATATTTCTTGCCCGGCTGACTCTTGCATAAGATGGAACACATTAAGCCTCTGCCTTGTCTTCCATTAGTGACAATATTGTTTCCAGTTCAGTAACAGCTTTAAATACGTAGTCTCTTTGTTAGCCAGTATATAACGCCCCAGTGGATAACACTGCGGGATAGAGAGTTTAAAAGGTTCGGGTGCTTTCAATGGCTGATTGAGAAGCATCCCTCTATCTGCTGCTAGGAATGTGAGGAAGCTTGTAATACTGTGTTTGCTTTTCAGTCATTACCTTCCACAAAATGATAAGCTTTCCACTTCCTGACAGGCTATGTCAAATGGCACCTACACTGTTATTGCCTGGTTTGTCTACAATTGCTTTTTGCACTTCTCTTTTGTCCCAACACTTCCAATTCCAAACGGGTCACGTATCGTCTCCTGCTCACTATTATTTGGGACAGGAGAGCTACCGCCCTGGGGCCTTGAAGTCAGGGTTTTCCTTTTTTCCTTTTTTTTTTTTTGAAGACTCTGGGGCCATCACCTGCAATATTTAACAGTAGCCAGCTGCAGTTTAGAACGAAAGCCCTTCCCTCTCCAAACTCACAAAGGCAACCCTCAAAGTACAGTACTTCTACAAAGCACATGAAAGAGCTCCACAGAGAATAAGCAGGAACAGGGGGGGAAAAACCCTCATCACTTTGTACTTCCAAGGACATCTTTGGGTGTTTTTATGTTATCATTCCTTTATCGTAAAGGTTGACCTCTGGCTCTTAAAGTTGTCAGAATCATGCTTGGCAGGCCTTCACTTTGTAGACATTGCTAGCAGAATCCCACACTCATGGCTTCTTCTGGGAATCCTTAATGGACTTAATGGCAAAGAACAAAAGGGATTAGGATGCAGATGCGTCACCACTGTGTCCAATCCATCATGATTTGGCTGGCATTTGCAAAAGAGCCCAAAGGATTTAGGCACCCTATTTCTTCCTCTAAAAGCGTGTTGATCTATTAGCCTATGGTTTTTTTTTGGCTTACATGTCATTGGATTCCAACTTTATACAGACATGCCTTGCAACACAGATCATATGTACACTTTCTCCGTCGTAGAAACGTGTGTTCACCCCTGTATTTTTCAAGCTAATCCTTCATTTGAAATTTAGGAGTGGGCCCTTCTGGGTGCCTGTTACAGCACCTAGCACAATAGGGCCTTGACTCTGATTGAGGACAGGGGCGCTGCTGTGATATACAACACAGTCATGTGGATTTTGTTCATTTATTAAGGAGGCCCCTTTTACAGTATGACTATGACTTATAAATATTTCAGAGTGCGATTGTCAACATTTTGAAAGTCAGAGTAGTTGCGTGCTTAGCTCCTCTCACCCTACATTTCCCCCAAGAGGAAATATAGTCTCAGTGAGGAACACATTTGGTTCTCCAGCTTTATGGGCGTGTTTCACATGACGAGGGCTTTAGCCTGTGTGCTGGACTGGGTGCAAGATCGAGCAGTGTAATGGATAATTTGATTATCCATCATGGAAATGGGGCATTTTGATGCCTGACGATAACAGAGCCGTGTTTAGCCCTTAGGGTGATCAGATAGCAAGTGTGAAAAATCAGGACAGTGGTGGGGGGTAATTGGCACCTGAAAAAGGAAAACGCCCCAAATATCAGGACTGTCCCTATAAAATCGGGACATCTGGTCGCCCTAGTAGCCCCTCCTCTACGTGTGACTTATCCCTCCTCCCTGGTGCTTGCTAATTGGAGTGGCTTCTCCCCCGATCTCGCATGTGTTGAGTGCTGGATTCTTTATTTCAGCAGCAGGTGCCTCTATTTTTAGATAGACTCCTCTCTGTGCCTGGGACACAAGGGGCGCTGTCTTTGGGGGAAATAACTAATCCTACTACTTTCTGTTAACAAGGAGTAAGATGTAGCACACAAACAATAAAATACACTGTCACAAACCCCTACAAATGAAATGCCACACTCAGAACTAACAATATAACATAGGGAACTTTACTGAGGACAGGAAACAAAGGCTTTAGGGAAGGAAAGGATTACAATTAACTAAAATACTAAAAGATCAACAATATAACAAATTCCCTATCTTCCTGCATTCCTCAAGACATGCACCCCCCGCCCCCTCCAGCACCCTCACTAGCATCTTTCCAGGCAGATGGTATGCTGAGGATAAGTCCTGTGATGAGTACTACAGTACTATGAAAGTTGTCTGGCTTCCACAGAAAGAGAGAGGTTCCCGTACAGTGTATTCACCTTGGACTGGGGTGGGGTCCCCTCTTGGCTCCCTGGCCTGGAGTTCTGGGGAGGTCTTGGTTGACCAGGTTGATTCTCTGCCCCCCTGATCGCTGGTCTCCACAGGGCTGGCACTCCTCGCTCACATACTGAATCACCCCATAGTTCAAAGTGTCCCAAGTCCCTTTGTGTGGGGTTTGGAATTTGCCACCTTTCAATTTCATTGACTGTCCCTTTGTTCTTTTTGTGAGACAGGGAGACAAGAAGCTCCCGATCTACTGTCTCTTGACCATTAACTGCAATTAGAACCCCCTGACAGTTGTACTTCCTATCACCAAATCTCCCAGCTGACCTCAGCTCAGAAAATTCTGGGCTGGTGCAGGTTATGAGAGGCACCATACAATGACAAGACTGTTGCTGGCTCTTCCTCAATAATGTTTGATACGTGACTATGTAATCCAGTCATTTCTGCCTAACAAGGAAGTCCTGCTGTCATTGAGAACCAAGAAAGCTCCTGACCTGATTGAATGAATTTAGCTTTTTATGGTTTTGCAAGAATATCATAAATTGAGCAGTTTGCCTTTGACCAAGCTTGCTTCTTCAGCACCCCCTTCTGGTCCATGAGGATACAACTTACCCAGGAATAGGGTCTTCGCTGGTTGGCCTCTGCCTCTCCTGCGGTCCAACGGTAGCAGTGCTTTAGCCTTCCAGCCAAGGCACAGTTCAGTCTCACCCCTCCAGGGTGTTAAAGTCCCCCAAATCAGGCAAAACCACACTAAGAACAGAGTCATCCAACAAACCTTCTCTTCAGGACCCTTCGGCCAATCACCTGTACTTTGACCCAGGGTCTGGCTATCCCTTCCACCCAGAGGCTCGCCCAACCAACAAGCGGGTCTAGTGATGGGGCCATTTGGGTCCACAGGTTCTCATTAACCCTCTTCTTGCCACTCTGGGGCCTGTCTGCCCCATTGCAATACAAGTATACCTACCATCTACAACTCAAGAATTGCTTTACAGTCAATAAGGAAGAGCTTCCCCATTTATCACATTCTGTTTGCATAAGCTCCAGACTTTATAGCACTGGCAATATGTGAAAATGTTAGCATTCGTGATGGACAAGGGGGAAAGGAAAAATGTGTTGATATTATTTATTTTGTATTCCATTAGCAGTGGCCAGAGGCCCCTTCACCCCAACTGAGATCACAAGCGCTATTGTGCTAGGTACTGTACAAACACATAGCAAGAGACAGCTGCTTCCCCCTCCGCCCCCCAAAAAATTAGTGTAAATGGACAGGCCAGACAAAAGATGGCATAAAGGAAGTGTTGTGATCCCCATGTTGCAGATGGGAAACTGAGGCAGCAGAGAGAAATTAAAGGCTGGATTTTCCAAAGGTTTCCTGTTGTTCTGAGGGGGAGATACACACTTTGAAAGTCTTGCCTTCACTGACTAGCCCAAGGTCACAGGGAGTTCCCTCTGGCAGCACCAGAAATTAAACCTAGATCACCTGACTCCGCACTGAGTGCTGGAACTATTTTTCCGCTAAAGAACTAGAGTTCTGTAAAACACTAGTCTGAACTGGTTCTGTGCAGCTGAGTGAACAGGCTAGTTCTCTTGCCTTCTTGTGCTGCTGAATTTGCCTTCTTCATACATCTCTGATTTCCCTCTGGGATCATTCATCATTTTTCTCCATACTCAATTAATTCTTTTTTTTTTAATTTCTAGCAAAAACATATATCGTCCCCATTCTTTCCTTTTGGTAGATTCCAACTGGATTAGTATATTGTGGTAATAAGGTCAAGTATTCTGGCAGTGAGTAAAAACCACTGTTGCACAGGAAGTCACTGGAACAGCAGACTTAGGCTCCTCCTTTCCTTAATAACTTTGGGACCCTGTGCACGACAGTTCCTTATTTCCCTGGTGGGTTCTGAACTCCAGTCACCTGTGTATGTTCTAACCCACAGCCCAATATCCATTGCCGGTGGGAACTAATGCAGATGAGAGAGAGGTGATAGATGCTGGCTGATACAGTCAAGTAGTAAACTGAGATAATTGGCCAAAAATGTTGAGAGCCAGTGTTGTAAGGGACACAATTAAGCATTCTGCATGGACAGCTCTTGATCTAGGCTGGTATCCTTAAAGAGTTAAAGTCTAATCTACGCTTATTTTCTCTGATCGACAGACAATTTTCAAAAGGTGCAGTTTGTCAAGAAGTCATTCCTTTCTTCTTCTGTCTTTGAAACCAGCCCAGGCAATTTCCTGCCTGTGATGGCATTCGAGACAGGAGATACCCTTGTCTCTGACAGCAAAGGACATTTGTTTCATCCAAGCTTTTCCCTTAGCACTGACAACAATAAAATTGTCAAGAGTGTGATTTGAAACATCAAATTCAGTATGAACTTTTGTGTAAGCAAGGGACATTTGACATAACTTTTTCTCCACTCTGCACTGATATATAGGACATATGGATAGACAAATGGCTAGATAGACTGATAAGTGTCTATATTAACTTATGCACAGAGTACAAGCTCATTGCTGGATTTGTGCATTAGGAACCAAGAAGGTTATAATGAAGAGATCTTCTGAATCTAATAATAAATTTATTTCTGTCAGCAAAGGTTTGAGATAATAACCTGAAGATTCTTGGAAGGGATAAAAAATGAAGACAAAGTAATAGACTTCAGAGCTGCGGTACAAAGAAAAATCTTTTCTTCTCGGCAAACCTTGAAATATTGGCTAGCAAATTCTATTAACATTTTTTTTTAAAAACAGAGAAGTTGAATCTGATCAAAAAAAAATCAAAGCAAGATCTCTAAACTCATCATGGATCGGTGATTTTCAAAAGCGACTAGTGATTTGGAGTGCCTTAATTTTGGTTCCTTTTCTGTTCCTGGCAAAAACAACACACAGACAGAGAGAACCTTTGTTTTTCCCCCGCTCCAGCTTTGAAAGTATCTTGTCTCCTCATTGGTCATTTTGGTCAGGTGCGAGCAAGGTTATCCTAGCTTCTTAACCCTTTACAGGTGAAAGGGTTTTTCCTTTGGCCAGGAGGGATTTTAAAGGTGTTTACCCGTCCCTTTATATTTATGACACAGCGTGATTTTTCAGAGGGTGGGTGCTTAATGTATTCAGAAAACTTGGCTCCTTTACAGTGTCCCAGATTGGACCCAGGCACCCAAAATAATTGCTCACTTTGGAAGATGTTGGCATCAAACTTCTCAAAACAAAGAGAGCTGGAACGAATGGTTTTAGCTAGTTTGCTGGGTGCAAAATAGATCTGGCACATGAACCATGATATAAGCACCAAAGACCTCAATCTGCCTGTTGTAATGCTAGCTACTGGGAGTCTTACAGAACACCTCAGCATCATAATACTAGACCCAGGCATTGTGGCCAAGAAAAAGCTAACCCTAAGTTTTTCTATCTGGTCATTTCAGTGGTTTGAGTCTGAAGAAGGTTGCAGTGTCTTTTGTTCTCCAAGTTCTGAATTGCATGGACTGTGGCAAAGCCACCACTTCCAGGTTTGCCTCAGGATATAAGATAAGAAATCCCAATAGCAGAAAAGGAAAAAATAAAGGCTGAAGAAAGCGACCGTGACAAAACCTCTAATGAAAAATGTCCACTTGAGCAAACTTCCAGTGTGTGCTGGGAAATTATTTTAATCCACTCTCAGGCTGTGTTAACTACAAACACTGTGCTGAGAGGAAGTTGGGTCTGCATCACACAGGTCAATATTCAATACAGAGGACAGCATGTCACATTGCAGAGTTGTCAAACTGTGTGGTTTTATCATGAGGCAGGCACCCCACCAAAGATCATGAGACTGAGATAAAAAATTATTTTTGAGTTTTCTTATTTGCTTTCTGGCACTGAATACTGCAGGGGTCACATTTTCAAGGCTTTCTCCACTACCATGGGAGCTAGGAACTTACTTTTTCTCTTTTAAATGAAAGCTGAGATCCTCACCTAATCACATGAATGGCGCTTTAAGAAAAAAACACGTAGTATTGTGAGACATGATAAAATCGTGAGTTAACAATCCCGAGCAAGGCCTTTGGAATCCTGTTGTGTCACACGCTGAGATGGCTCTGAATTTGCTGGCATGAAGGGCTGGCCTAGGGACAGGATGCAGAAGGGATCTTTATATGGATCTTTCATCTAGGAGCCCTCACATAGGGGCAGGGACCACATTTGCAGCTCATAGGCCAGAATAATGGCTTTGCTGCAGCCATGCATCCTGTGCCTGGATTGATCCCTTTTATAGCACGGACACATATAAAGACCAAGTATTTGGGCATTTTGCAGCAGTAGCAGATTTCACCTATACAGTTTAAAGCAATTCTTTATTATGGCATCTAAAAGAGCATTTATTATCTGTATTATGGTAGGATCCAGAGCCCCCAACTGAGATCAGGGCCCTGTTGTGTTAGGCACTGTCCAGATTCAGAGTAAGCAGCACTCCCTGCACTGAAGAACTCACAATCTGACTAGGTGAGCTAGACAAATACAGTGAGAGGGAAACAAAGAGTACGTGACTTACCGAAGCTCACAGAGCAGAGCCAAGGTTAGGACCCAGGGTCTCTGCCTGTTTGTGCTACTCACCACAATTAGACCGTACAGTGACATAACATATGCAGCCAGATCCCACCCAACATTCTCAGACTCCCCAGTAGGGGGCAGTAGACAGCACCACCTCCAAAAAGAACGCTTGATCTAGCTTTCCATTCTCCCCGTCTCTCTCACACCACAACTGCAGTGGAAGAGGGGGGTGAAACTCACAGCAATGTAATTTCCTGTTGCAGGAATATCTGAAAACTTGGACCCTTGTGCCCACCAGTTGTGAATTTGTGATGTTCTAAGTGGAATTGCAGATAAAACTGAAATTTAGAAGATTTTTTTATTTATTCCACAAAAATTTTATCCAACAGTAAAATGATAGTTTCTATCATTTGAACTGTAACAGTTAGAATAAAAGTTTCAACAATACTATGCTCCAGCTATGGTCTGTCGATTTAAAACTGCAGTAAATGTCAGGAAAGCTAGTCACAGTATAAGAACTATAATATTGTTTAAAACCTATTGATGTACTTTTTCTTTACACCATTGCTAGGAAAGCTATATTTCAGTTCAGTAACCACAATTTGGCTGTATTTTTTTTATTTTATACAAGCATAGATTTACCATGCCACTTCTCTTACTTTACATAATTCCCCAAATGCAACATACTGCCAGGAAAAAAAATTGCTTTGAGGAATAAAATAAGTGATGTGAATGCCTTATTCGATTTGCTTTTCTCAATATTTAGATATATACTTTGGGACTAGAGCTGGATTAAGTATTAGCGAACAATTTATCTGTCAATTTAGCGCCCAAGCCAGTGCTCACTGAAATCAATGGGCGTCTTTCTATAGATTTCAGTGGGCATCGGACAAAGCCTTTACAGCCAGATGTTTAAAGGCATTTAGGTGCCTAAAGATGCAGCTAGACACCTACTGGAATTTACATAATTGTAATGCTACACCCCTCGGTGGGTCATCAACGTTGGGGCTCAAACCTGGCATCTCTAGATCTAAAAGCATTAGTCTACTGTCCGAGCTAAGAGAGCCAGCTCTGATAGCTGAGCCTGCAGCAGGCTCATCAACCTGAACCTAGCCACCACCAGAGGGGGACAAACACCACACCATGCTGGTGTGACTTACATAAGGATTAATATAACTTGCACTTGTATAGCATCTTTCACCCAACAAGATCTCAGAGTGCCTTCCAAACTCTATGGTTCTGTTGGCAAAGACCTTCCTGAATGTAGGCATGAGAATTTGAACTATTTGGGGGGGGGAGGTCTGTAGCAGGGGGACCTCTAATGGCTTTAATTCCCTCTCTTTGTCTTGAAGTTTTGGTAGTTGGGGCATAAAATTATGTCCGTTTCACACACAAACTCTTTGTCTGATTTCCTCTTCCCTCTGCTGAAGGGCAATACAAAGAGATGGGCTTAAACTGTCAAGGTCAGATCCAGACAGAACTTTCCCCAAGTTCATAGAATATCAGGGTTGGAAGGGACCTCAGGAGGTCATCTAGTCCAACCCCCTGCTCAAAGCAGGGCCAATCCCCAATTTTTGCCCCAGATCCCTAAATGGCCCCCACAAGGGTTGAACTCACAACCCTGGATTTAGCAGGCCAATGCTCAAACACTGAGCTATCCCTCCCCCAGTGGGGTTCAGCTTTGGGGTTCTGCTCCAGGACGATCTTTTACAACATTACAGCAAGCATCAGACACACAACTGAAGTGGATGGAGGGATGACAGGAGCACGCTGCGTTACAGTGTGGGAAGGGGATATTTTGGCCTATGAAAAGTGCCATGGAATCAAGAGTTCAGAAACCAACCATCTCCATTTGTCTCAGTGGGTGGTGCTGGGCACCAGGACCTTTCTGAAAATGTGGTTCGTACAGTAAGGAAGCACTGAACTGGGAGCTGATTAACTCTGAAAATCTGGCTTCTCTTGTGGGCATCAAGCTCTTTCCTGAAAATCTGGATCCTAGTTTTTCAGGACAGGCAGGGGGGACTTCCTTTAAGATCTTGTCCAAAAGATCACACATAGTCAACTGTAAATCTATTTCTGCATGTGTCTGTCACCCAAAACATTAGAGAACAGGGCTGAGCTTTTAGTCATCGACCATTTGGCTTCAAAAATGTTGCCAGGCAGCAGTGTTACTCTCATAAATCTAAAGGGAAGAAGGGTAACCACCTTTCTGTATACAGTGCTATAAAATCCTTCCTGGCCAGAGGCAAAGTCCTTTTACCTGTAAAGGGTTAAGAAGCTCAAATAACCCGGCTGGCACCTGACCCAAAATGACCAATGAGGGGACAAGATACTTTCAAATCTGGGGGCGGGGAGGCTTTTGTCTGTCTGGGTGATACCCTTGCCAGGAACAGATCAAGGATGCAAGCCCTCTAACTCCTGTAAAGTTAGTAAGTAATCTAGCTAGAAAATGCGTTAGATTTTCTTTTGTTTAATGGCTTGTAAAATTCACTGTGCTGGAGGGAATGTGTATTCCTGTTTTTGTGTCTTTTTGTAACTTAAGGTTTTGCCTAGAGGGATTCTCTATCTGACTGCCTGTAAGATTATCTTCCATTCTGAGCTTACAGAGTTGTTCTCTTGTCTTTTTTTGTTCTTCTAATAAAGTTCTGTTTTTTAAGAATCTGATTGGGTTTGTTGGGTCTTAAAAATCCAAGGCTGGTCTGTGCTCATCTTGTTTATTCTCAAGCCTCCCCAGGAAAGGGGGTGTAAGGGCATGGGGAGATATTTGGGGGGAATAGGAACTCCAAGTGGTCCTTTCCCTGGTTGTTTGTTAAATCACTTGGTGGTGGCAGTGTTTACTTAATCCAAGGGCAAAGACTTTGTGCCTTGGGGAAGTTTTAACCTAAGCTGGTAGAAATAAGCTTAGGGGGTCTTTCATGTGGGTCCCCACATCTGTACCCTAGAGTTCAGAGTGAGGAAGGAACCCTGACAGCTACATTACCCTAATGTTATCTGATTAGCAAAAAGGGCACAGCAGAGGACATAAAATAGGAGAGGAGAGATATGACCAAAGATATGCCAAGTAGCATAGGATACTCTGGATTTTTCTTAGAGTATTGTTTACATAACCAACCAGAGCCATGGGAAATAGTCCACAGGAAAAGATGTGAAAGAGGGGCATTAGGGAACAGCTGAGTTATAACGGTGGTGTTGAGATGGGGGGAGGGGGGAATGAAAGTCACTGAGGGGATTGTTTATAGAAGAACCGTTCTTGCTGTCCCACATCTGCACTTTACATGGGAGCAAGTGCAGGATAACCAGGAAGGTTCTGCAAGCCCTTTAGGTCTGTTGTCTCCATGGCTTGTATGATGTAAATGGAAAAGGAGTACTTGTGGCACCTTAGAGACTAACAAATTTATTTGAGCATAAGCTTTCATGAGCTACAGCTCACTTCATCGGATGCATAAAAGTGGAAAATACAGTGGGGAGATTTTATATACACAGAGAACATGAAACAATGGGTGTTACCATACACACTGTAACGAGAGTGATCAGGTAAGGTGAACTATTACCAGCAGGAGAGGAAAAAAAAACCTTTTATAGTGATAATCAAGGTGGGCCATTTCCAGCAGTTGACAAGAACGTGTGAGGAACAGTGGGGGGTGGAATAAACATGGTGGAATAGTTTTACTTTGTGTAATGACACATCCACTCCCAGTCTTTATTCAAGCCTAATTTAATGGTGTCCAGTTTGCAAATTAATTCCAAATCAGCAGTCTCTCATTGGAGTCTGTTTTTGAAGTTTTTTTGTTGAAGAATTGCCCCTTTTAGGTCTGTAATCGAGTGACCAGAGAGATTGAAGTGTTCTCCGACTGGTTTTTGAATGTTCTAATTCTTGATGTCTGATTTGCGTCCATTTATTCTTTTACGTAGAGACTGTCCGGTTTGACCAATGTACATGGCAGAAGAGCATTGCTGGCACATGATAGCATATATCACATAGGTAGATGTGTAGGTGAACGAGCCTCTGATAGTGTGTCTGATGTGATTAGGCCCTATGATGGTGTCCCCTGAATAGATATGTGGACACAGTTGGCAACGGGCTTTGTTGCAAGGATAGGTTCCTGGGTTAGTGGTTCTGTTGTGTGGTGTGTGGTTGCTGGTGAGTATTTGCTTCAGGTTGGGGGGCTGTCTGTAGGCAAGGACTGGCCTGTCTCCCAAGATCTGTGAGAGTGATGGGTTGTCCTTCAGGATAGGTTGTAGATCCTTGATGATGAGTTGGAGAGGTTTTAGTTGGGGGTTGAAGGTGAAGGCTAGTGGCGTTGTGTTATTTTCTTTGGGCCTGTCCTGTAGTAGGTAACTTCTCGGTACTCTTCTGGCTCTGTCAATCTGTTTTTTCACGTCAGCAGGTGGGTATTGTAGTTGTAAGAATGCTTGATAGAGATCTTGTAGGTGTTTGTCACTGTCTGAGGGGTTGGAGCAAATGCGGTTGTAAATGTAAATGGACCATCACTCTTTCCTGAATCAGATTCTGGTGGATTTTTAAAGGCCTGTTCCAACTTCCTTATTTGGAGTTGCTTTGTGCATTACAAAAACTTGCAAAGCTCTGTTGCTCTGAAGGAAATTTTCATCTGCTGAATGACCAGATGAGGCTAAGTGATGATAAAAGTTACTCAGTTGAGGCTAATGCGGCCTTTTGAATTCGGCAGCCATGAGTGTAAATGATTAAAATGAAACTGGAGAGGGCAGAGGACTATCTTCACTTTCCAAAGGACCGGATAAAGATGCCTTTCTTGTACTCAATTATGTGAAGGGAGAGAGACTTCACAATTCGTTGCCAAACACTGGGCAGAGATCAGTTGGTGCAATGAGACCACTTCGCATCTGTGTATCTTGGACTGTGACTTCATTCTGAGCTAACCCTTCACATTAATGGGCTATGATGGCCAGAGGCTGGGTTTTTTAAACCCAAATTCACACTACCTTTATTTCTTCTGTATTTCAGCACAGAAGAAATGCTGACAAGGCCACAGCTGAGGTTGGCCCCATTATGCTCGGTGCTGTACACACAAACAGTAAGACTATCCCTGCCCTGACTTGAAATCTAAATAGACAAGACAGACAAAGGGTAGGAAGGAGCACAGAGAGGGGACACAACTTGCCCCAGGGCGCATATCAAGCTTCCAGGAAGAGAACTTGAGGGAGCGGAGTTCTAGTTCAGTGCCTTGCACACTGGATCACCGGTTAATATTGTGCACCATGGCATAACATTATTTTTTCTGTTTCCTGGTTGGGTGAACACACCAACACTTCCAGGGGGGATATTTGTACATGCAAACTCAATTCACTTTCCACAAGCCTTTATGCTGGTTGTAACAATTTTGAGTTGGGGGGGATCTCTGTGCAGCTTATGAATGGTTTTGTTTGATACGGGGTACTCTGTATATATCTGTCAGATGGCAGACTCCATTTTTAATATAGGGCTTGTTTGCTTTCTTTTTTTTTGCCTCCCTGTTGAGCTAAGACCCATGGGATGATTATTGCACCTGGCACAGTTATCACAGGAGGGTCCTAAAACTTCAGTCACCCACTTAAGTGGAGCACCTTTGGATGAGGAAATGACTACTTCCCAAGGTAAATCAGCTCTTCAAGGCTGAGCCCCAGGGAGTGGTAACTGAGCAATGTATCATCAGTTGGAGGGATCTCTGATCACCTGATGAGACTGGGAGTCACATGAGAAAGTGGACTGAGGGCAACAAAAGAAATGGTCTAATCACAGCTACTAGAAAGCGTGAGAAGAGAGTCTATGTTCTGGAGGAGAAGCCATGAGCAGGAGAGAGGAAGTATCCTGGACCACCTAGAGGACCCTGATTTTAAACACAAAAAAGAAGCTTACAAGAAGTGGAAGATTGGACAACTGACCAGGGAGGAGTATAAAAATATTGCTCAGGCATGCAGGAATGAAATCAGGAAGGCCAAATAACACTTGGAGTTGCAGCTAGCAAGAGAAGTTAAGAGTAACAAGAAGGGTTTGTTCAGCTATGTTAGCAACAAGAAGAAAGTCAAGGAAAGTTCCTTAATGAATGAGGGAGGCAACCAAGTGACAGAGGATGTGGAAAAAGCTAATGTACTGAATGCTTTTTTTGCCTCTGTCTTCACGAACAAGGTCAGCTCCCAGACTACTGCACTGGGCAGCACAGCGTGGGGAGGAGGTGACCAGCCCTCTGTGGAGACAGAAGTGGTTCGGGACTATTTAGAAAAGCTGGAAAAGCACAAGTCCATGGGGCCGGATGTGCTGCATCCAAGAGTGCTAAAGGAGTTGGCGGATGTGATTGCAGAGCCATTGACCATTATCTTTGAAAACTCATGGTGATCGGGGGAGGTCCCGGACGACTGGAAAAAGGCTAATGTAGTGCACATTTTTAAAAAAAGGGAAGAAGGAGGGTCCAGGGAACTCCAGACCAGTCAGCCTCACCTCAGTCCCTGGAAAAATCATGGAGCAGGTCCTCAAGGAATCAATTCTGAAGCACTTAGAGGAGAGGAAAGTGATCAGGAACAGTCAGCATGGATTCACCAAGGGCAAGTCATGCCTGACTAATCTAATTGCCTTCTATGACGAGATAACTGGCTCTGTGGATGAGGGGAAAGCAGTGGACGTGTTATTCCTTGACTTTAGCAAAGCTTCCGTTATGATCTCCCACAGTATTCTTGCCAGCAAGTTAAAGAAGTATGGGCTGGATGAATGGACTATAAGGTGCATAGAAAGCTGGCTAGATCATCAGGCTCAACGGACAGTGATCAATGGCTCCATGTCTAGTTGGCAGCCGGTATCAAGCGGAGTGCCCCAAGGGTCTGTCCTGGGGCCGGTTTTGTTCAAGATCTTCATAAATGATCTGGAGGATGGCATGGACTGCACCCTCAGCAAGTTTGTAGGTGACACTCAACTGGGAGGAGTGGTAGATATGCTGGAGGGTAGAGATAGGATACAGAGGGACCTAGACCAATTAGAGGATTGGGCCAAAAGAAATCTGATGAGGTTCAACAAGGACAAGTGCAGAGTCCTGCACTTAGGATGGAAGAATCCCATGCACCGTGACAGACTATGGATCGAATGGGTAGGCAGCAGTTCTGCAGAAAAGACTTAGGCGTGACAGTGGACGAGAAGCTGGATATGAGTCAACAGTGTGCCCTTGTTGCCAAGAAGGCCAATGGCATTTTGGGATGTATAAGTAGGGGCATAGCGAGCAGATCGAGGGACGTGATCGTTCCCCTCTATTTGACATCGGTGAGGCCTCATCTGGAGTACTGTGTCCAGTTTCGGCCCCACACGACAAGAAGGATGTGGAAAAATTGGAAGGCATTCAGCGGAGGGCAAGAAAAATGATTAGGGGACTGGAACACATGACTTATGAGGAGAGGCTGAGGGAGCTGGGATTGTTTAGTCTGTGGAAGACAAGAATGAGGGGGGATTTGATAGCTGCTTTCAACTACCTGAAAGGGGGTTCCAAAGAGGATGGATCTAGACTGTTCTCAGTGGTGCCAGATGATAGAACAAGGAGTAATGTGAGGGAGGTTCAGGTTGGATTTAGGAAAAACTTTTTCACTAGGAGGGTGGTGAAACACTGGAATGTGTTACCTAGGGAGGTGGTGGAATCTTCTTCCTTTGAGGTTTTTAAGGTCGGGCTTTACAAAGCCCTGGCTGGGGTGATTTAGTTGGGGATTGGTCCTGCTTTGAGCAGGGGGTTGGACTAGATGACCTCCTGAGGTCCCTTCCAACCCTGATATGATTCTAATAGAATATGCTGCTTGAGTGGTGAGGAAACTGAGGCAGGAAAGAGTATTTGTTTCACTATTTTGCCGAGATCTGTGCATTTCTTCTGCCATCTAAAGCAAAAAGGGTTTGGTTCTGGAACCTTTTGCAGACTCTGCTTATGTGCTCCAAGTCTCACATGTCTCTGGAGAAGCAAACGCTCTAATTGAGTGCCCACAAGTCTGGCTCTCTGGGAAAGCGTGTGATTAAAGAAGTGTGTGAGAGAGAGAGTTCATGTGTGCCCTAGTCCTGGGGGCCTAGAAGTGTGCCAAAGAGAGACTCAGGCTGAAACGTAGCTTGAAAGCACAGGGGCCCTAATGTGGGACCCAGCCACAGTAGCCTGGTCAATGCCCAGGAGGAGGAGTCTTACCACAGCAGTGACACTGGTAATTCAATTTAAATGTCTGCAGAAAGCAGAACCACGACCAGTGGGAGCTGTGGGGGTGGCACCTGCAGATGCGAGGGCAGCGTGGGGAGCCTCACTGGCCGCCCATGCACCTAGGGGCCGCAGGGACCTGTCAGCCACTTCCTGTGAGCCGTGATAAGCATCGCCGAGACCCCGCACCCTCTCCTGCACCCCAACCCCTTTCCCCAGCCCAGAGTCCCCTCCCACACCCCAAGCCCCGCATTCCCTGCCCCACCCCAGAGCCCACATCCCCAGTTGGAGCCCTCACCCCCACACCAACGTGCTGCCCCAGCTCAGAGCCCTCTCCTGCTCCCTGAACCCCTCATTTCTGGCCCCACCTGGAGCCTGCACCCCTAACCCAGAGCCCCCTCCTGCACCCCAAACATCTCAGCCCCGGCCCCACGCCAGAGCCCGCACCCCCAGCAGGAGCCCTCACCCCCCTCCTGCACCCCTGCCCCAGCCCAGTGAAAGTAAGTGAGGGTGGGGGAGAGTGAGTGATGGAGGGAGGGGGGATGGAGCGAATGGGGGTGGGGCCTTGGAGAAAGGGCGTGGCCTCAGGGAAGGGGTGGGGCAGGGAGCAGGGCAGGGGTGTTCGGTTTTGTGCAATTAGGAAGTTGACAACCCTAATCAAAGGTTGAATGAAGTATTTTTGGTGAATTGAAGTATCTTAGGTGCCGTTGTTCACCTCCATTCTCTCCATGACCAGATGCAGAAGTGCCAGCTACCTCCGGAGAGATCCTGTTCTCATGCAACTTCCTCCCCGGGTTTGCAGATGTGAGGGCTGAACAGCTTAGAAAAGTTGTGGCTAAACAGCTGAGGCCAAATCATCAATGGTGTAAATCAGCATAGCCCCAGTGACTTCAGCAGAGCAGTGCTGACTTACACCCACTGCAGCTCTGTCCCTTGAACATTTAGATGCTCGTCTGAGAGATTTGATTCAGTCCAATCTCTTGAGTCTCCCCCTCAAATGAAGGAGTGTGGTCTAATGGATTGGGCTCTTGACTAAGACTCTGGTCCTGGTCTACCACCTGTGACCTTGGGTGGTACTGAACCTGCTGTGACCTTGGGTGATACTTTCAAAAGCACTCAATGTCAGCCAAATCCCAGCTGAAAATGTAAATGTAAACTACTTCTGCCCTCCTCAGGCAGAAACTTTCATCTCTTGTAAGTTTCCCCTGTGCTCAATTGCTCAACTGAATGCCTCCCTGGACTTCTTTCTTGGAAGGTCAGATCCAGGCTCAGCACCAAAGCCTCCACCCCAGTGACTTTTTCCAAGTCAGCGTTCTGAACTCAGGGGAGGATCCCAAGACCTACTTTTCCATGGGCTTCCTCTTTGCTGTGCTGATTTCCTTCCCTGTCCCTGCAGACAGGTCTAAAACCAAAAAGGGACTGCAAGACTCTCCTTGCAACCCCATCAATGCTGGGTTTCCTCTTTCTAGCACCACCCAGTTCCTCCCTCAGCTGGGACTCATCCGTCACTGGGCCTGACACACACTCTGTAGTGGCCACCAGGTACCCTAATTGAGGTCTCCCGCTCCCCTTGACCCTTTCAGTGCCAGTGTGGGCACAGGAGGGAAGAGGATGATCTGAGCACAGCAAAAGAAGTCCTAACAGAAGAGAGAAGCAAAGGAACGGTGTTAGACGGGTGGGTAAGAGCAAGACACATGAATGCAGCGCTCATGGACAATCTGTGTTAGTCCAAGGGTTGCAGTATATTTGCACACGTTTCTTCAAAATAAATGTGCTCATGATGATATAAACCTTCAGGTCCTGCTCAGTACAGTCTTTGAGTTCAAAATCAAGATATCAACCAGCTGTCAAGACACTGCAAAAAGTACAAGAGCATCCTCTGATAGCTGTTTTTTTTCCCTGGTACGGTAGAGTGTGAAGGAAGGAAAGAACATCTCCGTATGAAATCTCCCAGGCCACATAAATGCAGCATCTTTGCATCCTGCTCAGTTTGGCAGGAGTGCTCCAAGCTAGTCATTTCCCGCCCCACCACTTCTTTTCAGACGCAATATTTTAACTGTGTTAAAAGAGCATTGCCCAGTGGGACCCCAGGTGTGTAATGAGGCTGCTCTTGAGCCTCTGTCCTCCCTAAAGGGGAAGGAAAGAAAGCTGACAGACTGAACTGATATGCACTGATGTACAGGTGAAGACAGAGATGAAAGGCAATTGGAAGAGAACAGGAAAGGGGAGGCTCCAGAGTGTTCTTGTATCGGGTGGTAAATAGACAATGTTGGGAAGCTGATCATTTGGGGGTGATGCAGCTGATATGGTATCAGCGCATCCTTGCAATTGAGAAGATGGGCTGGACCACTGCAGAAGAAGCAATGTGGTCTACTGGCTAGATGCAGAGGCTTGATCCTAAAGCAACATGGCATGCTCACCCTCATGTGGTCCCTCTTGTTATGCCTGTGCCTACACACACACACACACACACGTGCTTTTCACACAATGCCTGGGATTACAACCACTCTCTTTTAGACTGACATCAAGCATGGTTAACCGATGGGATGCCCTCTACCATGCTGGTCCTCACTGCTGCAGTGTCAGTGTGGCTGAAGATCGCTGCTGTAATAGCCCCGGGAGTGTAAACCGTTCTCCTAACCACGCCACAGCCCAGCAGTCACTGCTGAGGAAGCCGATCGGATGTATATTCCGGGCTACGCTGCAGAGGAGTTGAGTTGGTCTAAGCCACTTCTCTCTGCATGGCACCGCACATGGCGTGGGACTGTTGTGGCATAATGAAGCAGACAAAATGAACAGGCCTGTGAAGATTTCCTCCTGCTGAGAAGCAGTGTGGTGTAGACCTGAGTTCTCTTTCTGGCTCTGGCTCTTCCACTGACTTGCTGTGTGACCTTAGGGAAGTCACGTCACCTCTCTGTGCTCCCTTCCCCTCCCACCCTGTGTCAGTTCTGTCATTTCAGCCTCTAAGCTCTCTGTGTCCGGCGCTGTCTCTTACAGAGTGTCTGGACAGCACTTAACACAAGGAAGCCCTGAGTTTTGTTTGGCACCTTTAGGTGCTACTATAATACAAGGAATTAAGAATGATTTGAAAATCATCAGAATCTCTCACTCTCATATGACTGGGGCATATCCACCACTAGATTCATTGACCAGATCAGACCTTTTGCCGAGCGTACAGAGGCGCTTGTGATTGCAGTTGGCAGTACAGGCTTATTGGTACAAACCAGAGAGGCAGAAGGGACCAGTGAGTAGGGCCCTGGACTGGGACTTACTCGTAGCTCTGCTGCTGGGCTGGGCTGTGATGCTGGGCAGTCACTTCACCAGTTTCCTCTTCTGGCTGTTGGCTATTCAGGACCAGGTTATGAATGCCTGCCTTCACCTTGGTTGTGGTTCTTCATGTGATGAGACTCGCTCTGGCTTCGTTGGGTCTAATTCCTCAATTAACGCGAGCAATGGGCCCACAACCTGCCCCTTAGGCTGTAAGCCCTTTGGGGCAGGGACTGTTTCTTACTAGGTGCGTGTATGATGCCGAGCACAGTGGGGCTTGGGCAGAGCTGTCCCTAGTATATGGTGAATCAGGGTGGCCACTCTGGGCCTGGCACTTTGGGAGGCCCCAGATGCTGGCGCGATTGGCCAGCGTGGTTGGTCCTGGAAGTGATGGGTCAGTCCCAGAAGTGATGAATTTGTCACTTCCTCCCCAGGCCCCACACCCCCCTAGGGATGGCCCTGGGCTTGGGCATGGGTTTCCAGGTGCTACCCTAATGCAAATGTAACTAACAAAGGAATATAGCCTTTGCCATTGTCTCATAAAAGAAGGTGAGTTTGTACCTACTCTCTATCCTGCACAATGAATAATCACTGTACTGTAGAGCAGCGGTTCTCAAATGTTAGCAACCTGAGGACCCCCATTTTGATGTAAAAATTTTTGTGGACCCTCAAGCCAGCTTCTAATTTTCCCTGGGAGTGCTCAACCCCTGCTCAGCCACAGGCCCTGCCCCCACCCCACCACTTCCCCACCTCTTTCTGCCTGCTCCTATGAGTGTGCCCCATTCCCACTTCTCCCCCGCCCTCCCAGTGCCTCCGGCATGCCACTGAACAGCTGGTCCGTGGCGTGCAGGAGGCACTGGGAGGGAGGGGAAGGGGTTGATCAGCAGGGCCAGTGGCCCTGGACATGACTCACAGATCTCCTGGATCCGCACATGGCTTGCAGACCCACTGGAGTACCCTCGCGGACCCCAGTTTGAGAACTGCTGCCCTAGAGTCATCCATACAGGCAATATGTTGCACTGCACCCTGTCATAGGTTGGCTGGCCCTTTCAAGAGAGTGAACTCAGCCTTTCCTGTGAGGTAGAAATTATCCCCCAGCTGATCTGGCTCTGGTGACTTAATCGCAGCTATTGATCCCAGCTGTGGAAGGGCTAGGATGGACTACATGGAGAGGGAAGAAAACTTGGGCCCAGATCCTCAAAAGTATTTAGGCTCCTAACGTCCAGTGAAATCAACTGAAGTTTGGAGCCTAAATACTTTATGAGCATCTCGGCCTCCGTCAGAGCAAGGTGACCCAGGAGAAAGGAGCAAGGGAATAGCCCTCTCTGGGAAGGACTGCGTGAAAGCAGGCTGAAAAGGGGCCACATGAAGTAGGCTAGGCTCCTGTGGGAGGGCCAGCAAGAAGCAGGGAGGTCCCTGGGAGAAATAGCCAGAGTCCTTGTTGAGAGGAGGTACTGGACACCTGCTGGGGAGAAGCCTTGGGAGGCAATGTTCAGCCAGCGGAGCATAGAAAAGCTCTGCAGGGCTTGGGAGCAGGAGTGTAGAGCAGAGAAATTTGGAGGTCAGAAAGACTGTCTGTCTATCTGTCTGTCTGTCTGGACTTCTGGTACCTCCGGAAGAGACTGAACTTAAAAGGTGACCTGGACAGAGGGCTGAGCCATGGAAGATGTAGACAGAGACAGGCCACCGTGGGGCAAAAAATGGTCGACAAGGGCTCTACAGACAAATATCTCTGCAATGCCACATTCTGACAGCAGGGGGTGCCGTGACAGCCAGTGGAACTGCTTACACACCCACACACATTTTGTGTGTGGTGTGGAGGGAGGGAAATCAAACAAATGTATCTAGGAGTCAGCAACCACTGCGCAAACCAAAACTCACATCCCAGCCAATGAGCTGAATTGTGGAGAGCTAGGAGTAGGTTAAAAATACTTTGATTCCTTTTCAGAGTTGAATGGAAGGTGCTAATCTGTTGTGCAAACCTTTGAGGAAACTGAACACAAGTGTCTTCTACCCAACGTGCCCAAGTATGCCTTCCAGCATATCTATGGTTTTGATTTGTTAGTGTGTTGCTCGTGAAAGGTGTATGCATAACGAAGGACGAGAGAGAAACTGGAACCACACTGTGACTTAGACTTTGGGTGATATAAATACTGTACAGGCGCTGAAACAAGTGTAAACATGTCAAATTAGCACCCGCTTTGTTTGCTGCCAAGAAGAAGCATATTATAGTTGGCAGAAGAATTAAGCAGCATTGTAGTGTTAACACCCAAAGCCAATACGAGACAAAAGCTATCAGTAGAACCTTCACCAAGGAATGAAATAATGTTCCTTTAGGATATATCTAAATATGGGGCTATCCCCCTGAAATTCAATCAGTAACTCTGGTAGGTACTTGCATATTATGATGATGGATGTGGGAGAAGGTAGCTTCATAAATTACAATGTAGAACTGAGGATGGCCAATCATGGTAAGATCTGTCTGACATTAGAGTAACCAGAACCTTATTTTGTCTGTGTTTGTGGGATGCATATTGTGTACCCTCCTATTATCGGGGGCTAATCTGTAGGTCTCTTGGAAGCCTTTTAGGATTAAATTGTGAGAGCACCACTCCGCTGCATTTGGCATTTGCCAAGTAGCGCATATCAAAACAGAATGGAGGGGAGGACTAGACAACTGGGGGAGATGGGAATTCTGAATGAGCTTTGGTGACTTTAGGGTATTGGTTCGATCTGGCCCAATTACGCCAGTGGTAACCAAATAGGATTACTGCTGCCTGATGACTGTTTGGTGGCTTACTCTATTTGAAATAAGATGGTGGCCTTGGACCACTTACTCGGAGTTGCATCATAAAACCACTGCCACCTTGACCTCTCTGCTGAAACTATCAACCAGAGGTCTAAGATCAGCTGGACACAGTAAATGAACCATTTCTTGTGGGTGATCCTTCAGATCAAGGCTGAGGCCCTCGTAGGAAGGCAGGGCATCTCTGACCCTTGTTAGCACAAGGAAGAACTCTGCTTAAAGCTGCTAAGTTAATTGTGCTGGCATGTGTGGCTTGTTACCCAGCACAAGGGTATGAGAGAGATGAGCATTTCCCTTTCAACGGAGGCAATTGGAGGGGCAGAGACAGGGAGATCCTGCATGGAACCCTAGGAAGAACCAGGAGAGAAAGCAGAGTCTGAGGTAGTCCTGTGATTACTGTAGGAATTACCAATAAAGCCAAACCCAAGGAGAAGCATCAATAAAAATTGTTTGCAGCAATGAAACAGAGGGCTGCCTATAGAACAATGGGATCTCTGATATGTTCCTGGTATATTTACTATTGCTTGACCAGACTTCCTTTCAACAGGCTACAGAAATTCAGTCTTAGTGGATCGGATGCAATGAGAACTGAAGGCACCCAGAGACTTTCCATTGACTTCAGGGGTTGTTGGATCAGATACTGTATGCTAAGTAACACAGGAGCGTGGGAAGATTTTGTAAATTCTCAGCAGTAGTCCCCACCGTCATGGAG
This sequence comes from Caretta caretta, assembly GCF_965140235.1. NCBI lineage: Eukaryota > Metazoa > Chordata > Testudines > Cheloniidae > Caretta > Caretta caretta. Next base: position 16,566,931 of record NC_134209.1, read on the forward strand.
CTCTGGTCTCCTAGGACAGGCAGGTAGGATAGCTTTATACTCCTGCTGTGGATTCTGGAGGAGATTTCAAGTATGTCTTAAGGATTTAGGCATCCAAGTCCCATTGACCTTCAGTGAAAATCAGTGGGTCTTGGGCTCCTCCCTCCGTTAGTCTTTTGAATCATCTTGTGTAAGCAGTTTTAAGATCTTTATTCATAGCGGGCTAAAACCTGAGAAGTGCCAAATATCTGCAGCGCCTCTTGAAGAAAATAGGCCAAATCATGACTTCTTTCTTACATTTTTCACTCCTTTCATTACTCAGACAAACTCCTATTGACTGTAGAAGGACCTGAAGACTTGATCCAGTGTGATGTGTGGCTGACAAGCAGGTGCTCCATGCCTGCTGTGTATTTGTGTTGGATGAAAGTGGTGTAAGAGCTACCAACACTGGGGATTGAACCAGGGGCTTCCAGAGCTAAAAGGAAGCGACTCTACCACTTGAGCTGAAGGGTCACACGCTGTTGTGCTCACCTCCCCTGTGGTCAGCTACAGACAAAGGCATATAATGTAGTGGTCAGTAGTTTACGTAAGACTGTTCGACAGAAAATGTTCCCCCTAAGCAGCTGAGGCCCACAGCAGTTCAAATCTCAATTTATACGGCTGACACGAGGCACTGAACTAGAGACTTCCAGGGTTGGAAGCAGAAGCCTTTACAGCTTGAGTCACACAGATGGGGTCTTGTGCCAAAAGCTGTAACAGACCCATATCCTCTGTGGATCGGACACGGATGCAGACACATAGGACAAACCACCCAGTGGGTTACAAATGCATATTGCTTAGTATATAGTTTTACCATCATTGATCAGGATGTGTAATGTATGTAGGATTCTGAATATTTAAGTGATGTGTACATTCTTTGACAAGGTAACAAGCATTCTGGATGGGGGGAAGTGGTAGATGAGGTATATCTTGACTTGAGTAAGGTTTTTGATACTGTCTTGCATAACCTTCTCTAAAACAAATTGGGGAAATATAGCCTAGATGGAGCTATTATATAAGGTGGGTGCATAACTGGTTGGAAAACCATTCCCAGAGAGTAATTATCCATGGTTCACAGTCAAGCTGGAAGGGCATATCGAGTAGGGTCCCACAGAGATTGGTCCTGGTGTCCAGTTTAATATCTTCATCAATGATTTAGATAATGGCATAGAGAGTACACTTAAAGTTTGTGGACAAAACCAAGCTGGGAGGGCTTGCAAGTGCTTTGGAGGATAGGATTAAAATTCAAAATGATCTGGACAAACTGGAGAAATGGTCTGAAGTAAATAGTATGAAATTCAATAAGGGCAAATGCAAAATACTCCACTTAGGAAGGAACAATCAGTTGCACGCATGAGAAATGGGAAATGACTGCCTAGGAAGGAGTACAAAGGGATCTGGGGGTCATAGTGGATCACAAGCTAAATATATCCACAGTGTAACGCTGTTGCAAAAAGAGCAATGATTCTGGAATGAATTAGCTGGAGTGTTTTAAGCAAGACACGAGAAGTAATTCTTCTTCCACTCTACTCCATACTGACTAGGCCTCAGCTGGAGTACTGTCTCCAGTTCTGGGTGCCACAGTTCAGGCAAGATGTTGACACACTGGGGAAAGTCCAGAGGAGAGCAAGAAAAATGATGAAAGTTGCAGGAAACATGATCTATGAGAAAAGATTTGGCGGAGGGGCGGGATGAATTTGTTTAGTCTGGAGAAGGGAAGCCTGAGGAGAGAACATAACTGTTTAAAAATACATAAAAGGTTGTTACAAGGAGTAGGGTTGTTAATTAACCTCTGGAGATAGGACAAGAAGCAATGGGCTTAAATTGCAGCAAGGGAAGTTCAGATTGGACATTGGGAAAAGCTTCCTAACTGTCAAGTTGGGTAAGCACTGGAACAAATTCCCTAGAGAGGTTGTGGAATCTCCATCTTTGGAGGTTTTAAGAACAGGTTGGACAAACACCTGTCAGGGATGGTCTAGTTCAGCAGTTCTCAATCTTTAGCAACCCAAGGAACCCCATTTTGATTGTAAAATAATTTGCAGACCCCGAAGCTGGCTTCTCATTTAAAGTGGGGCATTTAAGGTTGCATGATTCTATAACTATAATTCTAGAAATGTTGCACATTAGGTTAGCTTATAATTAGCAGCTGGACTTAGTCAGTTTCTTAGTTTGAACAACTTTTGGCATGATTCATTTTTAATACATTTATTTTCTTTGGATGGAAGGAAGAGTGTTATTGTCTTTGTTTTAGTAGACTTTTGTTTTAGAGGTGTTAGTTTTTGTCTCCAGTTTGTATAAATTTTGCAAATTGGTTCCTGCGGAGAGCGCTTGTCTGAAGGTATTGTGCCTCCCCTCTATGCTTGTAATAATGTCACTGAGTTTCTTTTGAAGCTAGTAATTAACAAGAAGAAATGGTGCCTGTGGATTTCTATCATGATGTTGTCTGAGTCCACTGTCTCTCTTGTTGGGAGCTATCTGATTTGACTTACACCCATAACAGACATGTTTAAAAATAAATTACTGCACTTGTTTCATTTCTGGACTGATGAGAATGGTAATAAGAAGGCTCCAGTACATGTGCCCCGATAGCTGTATGCAGAACAGCCAGGCTGACTTGGTATACTATCACTTGCATGCATTGTGTGGGCAATTAACATAGACACTAAAATAATTTAGTGATGAGAAAACTTCAAAGGGCTTGGAGCTTCGGTTCAGTCAAGCATCCAAACGCTCAGCTCCTTATCCAAGCATGACAAATTGTCTGAATCTACATTAAGAACAGCCTCCTTGGCCCTGTTTAGGGATCTTTGAGTCTGTCTGGAACTTGGAAGTGCAAAGGGGCATGGCATTTTTAAATGACCTACCACCCCAAGTTAAACAATTTCCAAACTCCCCAAAAGTTTGGGTGACTTTGTTTATTTTTAGGGTGAGGAGGGACAATAAGGGTTTATCGTTCTATTTTTATCAGAACTATTTTACCAATATCTAGATAAGGAATTTAGTTCCGTTGTCTACACCACATCTCTAAACAAACCAACATGCAAAAGATTGTTGAAAAACATTACCTTTCGAATTCTCAGGGTATTGACTGAATTTTTCCTCTGGAGTAAGCAGCCCTGCAGAAGAGACAAGCTAGTATTGACTCATTGCTGGTGACTTCACAGCTGAGGCTGAATTGAGCCTTTCACTAAAAGCAGGATTAAAATTCCTCTATTTCACACTTCAGTGAATTTAGTCTAGAAATGTAACGAAATTACTGTTCAGAGGATAATTGAATTTCCCTTGACACATTGGGGATAAATCCATAACTAAGTTTTCATGAGAAAACAATTACAAATCATTCACTTTTAAAAATGGTGTTGATTAAATCTCATTTTTTTTGGCTTCCATAGTTGAAGTAGAGTCACCTCTGACTCTACATCACCTTACCTCTTAGGGGCAGGGACAGATGCCAGGCCCTCCCCCCTTCTCAGGCTCTGCCTAGACTTGGAAAAATGAAGCTTTTAAAAGTGAAGTAAGTTAACGTGACCTGAGACCCACCCCTTAACACCAAGCACGGTAGCCACAGCTTAGCACCGTTACCATTAACACAATGGTCATGTTGCTGAGGTACAATGGAGAGCTGAGGTGTTAACATTCAAACAGGCAGCTGAGACAAACAACTCCTTACGCAGCAACACCATATCCTCCCTGTAGCAGAGGCCTCTCATCATACATACTGACCTAGGCCTGTAGCTCTTGGGACTGGTTTGTCCTTCCTCCTTCCCTTGTTTGTAGGGAGAGGATGTTTCTTCTCTTCTCTCCCCCACCCTTCACAGCTTGGCAGTTGAGCAGGGGGTCCAGCAAGGTCTTGGGGTGAGGGTGGGGTAAGAAGGGACCAGCAGCACTTGGGAAATGAGGAATGTGCTCAAACTGGGATCACAAATGAAGCACCTTCTGGAATCCCTATGAGCTTTCTCACTCTTCAGCAGATTCCTAATGCTCACCTGGGTCACACTCTGCCCCCGCTTTGACCTCCCTGACCTTATCTGCACTGCATTGTCAGCAGTAGGTGGGATACACTCTCTTGGGTTTTTCCATGAGAAGGGCATTCAGAAGCACCCTTGTCTATAAAAATAACAAAATGGGTTTGGTGGGAGGAGGGGAGAAATGGCTGACGCGGAGGCTTGCATGTTGGAAAAGGGACCAAGATCAGAAAAGCTTTGCAGGGTACATTTGCTTTGCAATATGATTCTGAGGACTGGATAGGTACTGCGTGCTGGGTTACACTTTGAAATGGAAAGGGAATTTGTTATGAATTCTAGGGACCCTTGGGCATTTTCTTTAAATGTTTGCATAGTAAGATGTGAATTAAGGTACATGGGGACATAAATTTCGGCATCACTGGCAATTTCCCAGCTTTTTAATGATTGGAAGAGAGTGACCTTAATTGTAAGCTAACAAGTCCTCTGTGTCGGGTGTATGCTGCCACTGCATTGATTAATGACATCACTGTAGGTAAGAAAACTATAACTGACACAAGCAAGCGGTTACAGGTACACATGTTGTAATAGGACGAGGGGAAGGAAGTAAAAATCAAAAAGCACTTCCACAAAAGAAGTGCCTAATCTTGCAGGAGCGTCATTGCAAGCACAGTATTTGTGGATCTAAAATTAAAAGCAGAAGAGTGTTGATCTGCCTATATTTAGCCTGACAAACTTGTTTGGCTGCTTCTTCTCAGAGAGATTTCAAAAAGCAAAGCTGGTTGCCTGATACACCTCTCATATACTGCTTCATTGCATTTCAGTTAATTGGATTAGATATGATTGTATGTGCAGCAGTAATTTAGATCCTATCCTACTATCCTAAATGTTTAGTGTGATGACTTACATTACATTATAAAATGACTAAACTGTCTATCAAGAATAAAAACGGGGGGACATAAATAAGTGGTGTGAGAATCACTTAAAATAATGTACATTGCACAAATCTGAATGATGCATAGAAATGTTGCTGACACTACACAATAAACTATTTCTTCCCAGAAACCCGTACTGAGTGCATAATTAGCCATGTGCTTTACTGACTGTTCTACTGAGGAACAGTAAAAGCCATTTATAAGGTGAGAAAAGAAACCCAATGAAAAGGCAGTCAATCCCTCTGAAGCTTTAAAGACAAATTTAAATAGAACAAAACCTTTACGGGATCCAAATGATCTATTAAGTTGCTCCTGCAAAATCTCTCAAACTCGCTTTATTTCAAGGCCTCTAGGAAGGCTTTTTGCATGGAAAGTTGTAAACATTCTTATGTATTTTTTTTAAATCATGAATTATTTTCTTAATGTCTAAGCTGGCCAGTTGCCCCTTTTTCAGGGAGCAAACATTTGGTTTTACTTTCAATGATGCTTGGACAATGATCAAACAAAAAGGCTGCCAATTAACCCCCTGTGATCTTTGCCTTGTGCATTTGATTCCATTGTTTTTTCCATTTGATTTATTTCATTCAAGCTTGATATCAAATCCCTTACCAAATTCAGATCTAGCCATGGCTTTCCCAATGCTCTGACAACACTTCAAACTGCCAGAGGACCTAGACGGTTGAATTCCTCACTGTTTGAGTCTGCAGTGAACTGATCTGAGAGATGTATATCTGGTGGTTGGAATAAAAGGAATAGACAGGAGTACTGTGCATGGGGACTCTGTGAAAAGTTTAGCTCAGATTAGAGCTAAATCTCTGCAAGAAATACTGTACAGTAAGTGTGAGTTACTTACAGCAATGATCTGTTCTATAGCTCATGGCTAGGATGCAAGTAGCAATAAATCAAGTGTAACAGAATAATTTCAATATATACTTGGTAGTACTGGAATACATGTTTAGTAATGTTTATATTCTGGTTATTAATAATACTAATATATTAGTCAAGAGATTTGGAAATGTAATGTGCAAACACTAAGGGCTTATCTACACTTACCGGGGCTTTGATGCACAGCAATCGATGCATCGGCGATCAATTTAGAGTATCTAGTGAAGACCCACTAAATCGACCACAGATCACTCTCCCATCAACTCCTGTACTCCACCTGAACGAGAAGTGCCAGGCGAGTCTACGGGAGAGCGTCTTCTGTCGACATCGTGTAGTGTGGACTTAGCAGTAAGTAGATCTAAGTACGTCGACTTCAGCTATGTTATTCACGTAGCTGAAGTTTCATAATTTAGATTGATCTCCCCCCGTAGTGTAGACAAGGCCTCCATCTGTCTTGTTACCATTATTTATTTGGGAAACATATGCAAACATTTTCACCAAGCTCAGATATTACCAAGGGCAGGCATTGCTGTAGAAAACTTGTGTGTGGGGGAGGAGGGAATTGTGGGCTTTCTTTAAAAAGAGGTGTGAATTTAGCTTCATGGAATGAGAGCATGTGGCCTTGTCTAAACACACAAGTTGTACTGGTTTCATATATATCGCTCTAGTTAAAGCAGGACAACCATGCCTAGTGGAAATACAGTGTTCCAGATATAAATGTGCTTGTCACTATAGCTTATTACCATATGGGAAGGGGAATAAGCTACAGTGATATATAGCACTTTGACACTGGTATAACTGCCTCCCCATTAGGGGCTGTACTGTAACAATTTGGGTAAAGATCACACCCTTAACCAAAGTAGCTATACTGGTAAGAAATCTGGATGTAGACCTGGTCCCAGAGACTTAAGTCCTCTCTCTATCCACAGAATAAGTACAGCTTGTGTAGAAGGCATTGCTCATGAGCCTTCTCAAGGACTTTTCATTCTGGCCCAACCACGAGACCTGAGGGAATAACAGACCTCCATTTCAGTGTGAGAAGAAATGAGCAGATGGTGTGAGCAGTAGTCGGTTGGAGAGACAAGCTTGTATACAGAGATACTCCTATCATGGGGGTATTGAGTGAATGGGAAAACTCAACTGGGGGAGGTTGCAAGGGCCGTTGGGAAGTTTCCATAATAACACTCCTTGCCATTAAATACAGCATGGTTCAAACTGCATCAAATGCCACCATCTTAGAATGCAAGCTGATAAAAATAAGGAGGGAGCCCAGTATAAAAGGGAGATGGGAAGGGAATCAATATAGGTCCAGTTGGGTCAGTCTAAAAAAACCCCTTTAAGGTGAATAAAAGATTTAAGCAGAGTGAGAAGACATTAGGTGAATGTCATGTCTGCTGACGTCAGGTGTGGTGTGAAGTATCTGTCAGTACGGTGCTCACGGAACCATCAAACTTGCTATCAAGAAGGGAAAAAATGAAACCATAGGCTAGAGTTTGATCTCGTTCACTCCTGGGTAAATCTGAAGTAAGTTCACCAAAGCCACGCCAGCTTTACTGAGCTCTTTGGGGCAGGGACTGTCTCTGTTCTGTTTGTATAGCGCCAGTAGAAAGGGGTCCTAGTCTGTGACTGGGACGCTGAGATGCCACCATAATCCAAATAATGAAACAGAGGTAGTTGAGATCAGAGTTTGGTCTCCTGTTTTGCTGTAATATCTTAGATTTCTGAGATTTTGTTACATGCTCAGATATGAGTGCAGTACAAGGCCTTGATACAACAAAACATTTAAGCACATGCTTAACTATAAATACATACATTGTTCAGCAAAGCATTTAAGCATGTGCCTAACTGTGATTTCAGTGGGCCTATCCATGAGCTTAATGTGACTACTCACATGTTTAAATTCAAGTGTGTGCTTAAGTGCTTTGTTACTCTGGGCCTTTGGATAAACAGATTTCAGATAGCTAGGGCCAACAAGATTAAGGGCTTAAAAATACAGGGTTTGGCTAATTTGGATATGGTTTGGGTAGGAGTCCAAAATATATGAAATCCAAAGCTTTTCATGCTCAGCCATTCCCAATAAATATCCCATAACAATTCATTAGCCTGAGAGAAATGAATTGATAGTCCTAATACAGCTGCTCATAGACTAGCGGCTGGCAACACATGACACCTTCTCAGCCAGCAGAGAGGTCAGGCACTGAGTGGGCATGGAGAGACCAACTTACTCTAAGGCTGAGAGTTGGTCCCTGGAGGAGAAGATGTTGTGGCCCAATTGCAGTGAGCAGTGGGGAAACACTTATTGCCGCTGCCCATGTTCTGCCTGTTCTATAGATAACTCCCTAGTTTTCAGGCATTATGTTTATGGTAGCATCTAGACTCTAGAGGCTCCAACCAAGATCAAGCTCATTGTGCTAGGCAGAGTCCCTGCCCAAGTCCAACAGGTATTTGCAGAGAGTCTGAGTCCTCTGACATTTGAATTCATGTTTCTGACATTCTTTTCCCTGATACATGTTCTTACACAATGTCAGAAAAAACTATTCTGACTCTTTCTGGTGAAGGAGCATATGAAACACTCTCCTCAGTCTTCGCAAGAGACATTATTCAAACGTTTGGCTATTTATATCTCTTGTCTGTTGCTCACCATGTTAACTCCTGTCTAACTAAGCCCCCCTTATCCACCCAGAGCCTCACTCTTTTGTAGCACTTTCTCCTTTTTTTGTTTTTTAAAGGTCAAGGCAGCTGGAAAATATTTTCCAAGTTTCCATTTAAAAAAAAAGTTTCTGTGATGGGTTGGCTCTCCCCATCCAGGATGCTACCTGATGTGCTGAGTTCCCACTGATTCTACCCATTCCACCAGCCTGGGTTTCCTCACCCTGACCTAGCTGTGCTAGGCCCACAAGCCTTCTCCAGTACACACACACACACACACAGAGCTTCAAATGGACACAGAGACACTGAGATCAGCTCGGGGGGTGGGGGTCAGCTTGGATCTGTCCAGCACTCACGTGCACATCTCCTTTGGGGTATAAACTCAAAATAATATTGTCTTGCACTATATAGAAAGATCTGCACAGCGCAAGCTCATAAAAATTCACTCTCTCCCTCAATGTGGAGAGAGAGAGATGCACAGCTTCCCCCCGTCCTCATATGAATTGCACAATGTGGGTTTTGAAATAAACAAAAAATATTTAACTACGAAAGGTAAATTTTAAGTGATTATAAGGGATAGAAAACAGAACAAAACAGATTACTGAGCAAATAAAACAAAACATGCAAACAAAGCTTAATACACTCAAGAAACAGGTTACAAAATATAATTTCACCACGTAAATGTTTTAGAAAAGTTGCAGAGTTTCTGTAGCTTAGAGTTCCAGTTATTTCTCTTTAGAGACTGGACCCCTGTCTCAGCCTGGACTCAACCTCTGCCTTTCCCTTCAGGTGTTTTTAGCAATCTCCTTCTTAGGCAATAGAGAAGAGGCTGATTGATTTAATCCCCAGCCATAAATAGAATTTACATAAGGCAGGAACTCTTTGTTTCCAATGGAGAAATATCAGCAGTATCCAAGGTGGTACTCTGTACCAGGTGACATCATCAGATGACCCTGCAGTGTCACAGGAACAACCCAGGAAGCTCCTCAGGAGGGTGGAAGATTAGTATCTTCAAAGTTCTATTGTCCTTCTTAAATGGCTCATTCAGGGTGATTGCCTAATGTCTGGTGGGCGTTCCCCCAAATACATAGGCAGTTGTAATTGTTACATAGGCAATATTCCTAACCTCAGATACAGAAATGATACATGCCTACAAATTGGATAATCACATTCAGCAAATCATAACTTTTTTCAATGATACCTCACACGACCCTTCTTCCATAAAATATATCTTAGTTATGCCATGTTCATATCATAGCAATATTTCTATGAAGAATATGGAGTGTGATGTCAGTTTCCTTCTATAGAAGCTCAGTTTATGATGAATAAATCGATCAAGAGGTGTAGAGGGTTGGTGTTTTGTGGTCAACCTCTTTTGTACAAATGTGTGTAAGATGGATCCTGCAGGTTTCATGTGTTATGAGCATAATGAAATAGGGTATTTATCATGGCATAAACCCTGAGTTAGGTCCTTCTATATATTGTGTAAACAAAGCTATCAAACTACTAACTGGGGGAGGAGATAGCATAACACCTTTGCCCAAGCAGAAGAGAGAAGCTTGGTCTGGTCTTGGCTTTTCAAGGAACACCGTGCAAATGTCTGCTGGATAATAAAGATGGAATGTGTGTGTAAACCTCAAGTGATAAGCAATTACATAAGAGCGGCCATAATGACTCAGACCAATGGTCCATTTAGCCTAGTATCCTGTCTTCCAACAGTGGCCAATGCCAGGTGCTTCAGAGGGAATGAACAGAACCGGTAATCAAGTGATTCATCCACTCCCAGTTACTGGCGGAGACTAGGGACACCCAGAGCATGAGTTTGCATCTCTCACTGAATTGGCTAATAGTTGTTGATGGACCTTATCACATTCTCTTTTGAACACCATTATAGTTTTGGCCTTCATGACATCCCCTGGCAAAGGATTCCACAGGTTGACTGTGCATTATATGATGTACTTCTCCGCTGCCTAGTAATTTCATTGGGTGCCTCTGTTTCTTGTCTTGTGTAAAGGAGTAAATGACGTTTCCCTATTGATTTTTATAGACTTCTATCATATCCCTGTCATCTCTTTTCCAAGCTGAAAAGTCCTAGTCTTTTTAATCGCTCCTCCTATGGAAGCTGTTCTATACCCTGAATCACTTTTGTTGCCCGTCTCTATACTTTTTTCCATTTCTAAAGTATCTTTTTTTGAGATGGAGCGAACAGAACTGCATGCAGTATTCAAGGAATGGGCATACCATAGATTTATATACTGGCATTATGATGTTTTCTGTCTTATCTATTCCTTTATTGATGGTTCCTAATATTTTGTTCGCTTTTTCGACTGCTGCTGCTGGGGCTGGCTCTAGGCACCAGCAAAACAAGCAGGTGCTTGGGGTGGCACATTTCTAGGGGTGGCATTCTGGCGCTGGCCATGCTGCCCCTGGAAATGTGCCCCCACCGCCCCAGCTCACCTCCGCTCCGCCAGCTCCCCTGAGCGTGCCACCACCTCTCCGCTTCTCCCTCCCTTCCTTCCAGGCTTGCCGTGTGCGAGATAGCTGTTTTGCGCGGCAAGCCTGGGAGGGAGGGGGGAGAAGCCGAGGGGTGGCGGTGGTTGGGCAGAGGTGAGCTGGGGTGGGGAGTGGTTCCTCTACCCCCCCTGCCCCGTTACTTCCTGCGCTCCCCCAACCTTCGCTCACCTCTGCTCCGCCTGCTCCCCTGTACATGCTGCCTCTCCCTCGCCTGGGAGGGAGGGGGGAGAAGTGGAGCGGCGGCATGTTCAGGGGAGCAGGCGGAGCAGAGGTGAGCTAAGGCGGGGGGCTGTAGGGGGCAGGGAGCCACAGGAAGCAATGGGGGGGGGTAAATGCGGCACACCCCGGGCAGGAGGCGGGGCTGGGGATTTGGGGAAGGGGTTGGGAAGGGGTGGAGTTGGGGTGGAGCCGGGGGCAGGGGAGCATGAAAAAAAGCGGGGGCGGGCAAAATTTTTTTTTGCTTGGGGTGGCAAAAGTCCTAGAGCCAGCCCTGGCTGCTGCACACTGAGCAGACGTTTTCAGAGAAATACCTACCATGTCTTCAAGATCTGTCTTGAGTGGTAACAGCTAATTTAGACCCCGTCATTTTGTAGGTATAGTTGAGATTGTTTTCCAATATGCATTACTTTGCATTTATTTGTATTGAATTACATCTGCTATTTTGTTGCCCACTCACCCAGTTTTGTGAGAGCCTTTTGTAACTCTTCACAGTCTGCTTTGGAGTTAACTATCTTGAGTAATTTTGCATCATCTGCAGATTTTGCCACCTCACTGTTTCCCCCTTTTCCAGATCATTTATGAATATGTTGAAGAGCCATGGTTCCAGTACAGACCCCTCGGGGTCTAGACCACTATTCACCTCTTTCCTTCCTGAAAACTGACCGTTTATTCCTATTCTTTGTTTCCTGTCTTTTAATGAGTCACTCTTATCCCAGGACTGCTTACTTTGCTGAAGAGCCTTTGGTGTGGGAGCTTGTCAAAAGCTTTCTGAAAATCTAAGTACTCTATATCCACTGAATTACTCTTGTCCACATGTTTGTTGATTTCCTCAGAGAACTCTAGTAGATTGGTGAGGCGGGATTTCCCTTTACAAAAACCATGTTGACTCTTCCCCAACATATTGTGTACATCTGTGTGTCTGATAATTCTGTTCTTTACGATAGTTTTAACCAATTTGTCTGGTACTGCAGCTGGGCTTACTGCCCTGTAATTGCCAGGATCGCCTCTGGAGCCTTTTTAAAAAATTGGTGTCACATTAGCTATCCTCCAGTTATCTGGTACAGAGACTGATTTAAATGGAAGATTACTTGCCACAGTTAGTAGTTCTGTAATTTCGTATTTGGATTCCTTCAGAACTCTTGGGTGAATGCCATCTGGTCCTGGTGATGACTACTGTTTTGTTTTTATTGAATCAACTTGGTGTGTACAATATTGCTCTATAAATATGTATAGATGTGTTTTATGAAAGCCTCTGACACACTGCAATTAATATAATAGCATAAAATGTATGCTAATACTATATAAGGAATTACGAACACTTATTAATATCATGCTTTACAGTCTGATTAGAAAGAGGAACTGGTCTCCCAGAAAGGAGGAAACATCAAAGCTATTTACTTGTCTCCTATGTAAATTAAGCACGGTGTAATCAAAACTATGAAAGCCCTATTTGCATATGGTGGGATGGAAAGCCCACAGGAAAGGAAAAGCAGCATTCTGCTTCTTGAAACAAGGTCATTGAAGTTTAGGATATCTAAGCAAAGACAGAAGCCATCTTTGGCACTCATCACTAGACGGACACAAGGGAACAAAGCTTTCTCAAGCTGAGAAACCTGGAGGTTGGCGTCTCTGGAAACTGAATCTAGGGTGAGAAACCTTCTTAGGCAAAGATCTTTCACTAAGGGAAACCAGCCCTTTGCACTTGTCTGGAATGTCCTGACTGAATGGAAGTCTGCTGTGGCTGGGCAAAAGGAAGCTTGGTGAAAGAAACTGTCTTGAACAAAGCCTGTACCTTGCCAGATCAAGTTTCAGACTTTTAGAAAAAGTAAAACAAAACCAAACACGGGTCTATCTTCATTCCTTACGCTTCAACTTACTTAATCCTATGGATGTTTTAATAAATTGGTTTTATTTTACCAGAAAACTCTCCTAAAGTGTCAACCAGGGATTTCCCCACTGTACAGGAATCACCTTGGGTGATGTGAAGCTGATCTCATTGGCTTAGTGTCACCCACTCTGCCAACCTGTGTGTAGGCAAGGAGGGTCAGGAGTGGGCAGAGCAGTCCCTATGGGACAGCTTCATGTGGTGTAAGCTATAGCAGCCTTTAGGCAGCCCTCTTATCCCAGGGTCCAGTTTGAATGGAGGATGGAATACAGTCAGAGCAGTCAGGGTTTTAGTCCATGGTGCTTCATGGGTGGAAATAGAAACTGAATTTGGCCCCATAAATAGCTTCAGTAGTAGGAATCTATATTTAAAAAGATGTAGGGGAAGAGGTGTTACATGTCTGGAATGATAAGAGATTAGCTTAACAGGAAAAAGTTTTTGTTTGTTTTTTTTTATATATCAAGTGGCTTTAAGAGCACAGGGACTGAATCGCAATATTCAACTTTGGATGCCTAAATTTAGGCCCTTAACTCAGTAATTAAGCATCTACATGTTGACTTTAAAGGTGCCTGACTAAATTCAGGCACCTAAATACAGATCTGGCTAAATACCAGTCTTAGGTGTTTAGCCAGATCTGTATTTAGGTGCCTGAATTTAAGCACTCCAGTCTGAAAACTGGTCCCCAATGGCTGTGGGTTTGTATGCCTGTGAGGTGCTTTTCTGAACTGACACTGGGGAATTAGCTGAACATAACCTGGAAGGAAACAAGTAGTAAGACAGGGAGCTACTTAGTAGGAGGCTGTGGAGCCTATAATAACTGTCAGACCGCGGCAAATGGGGGCATTTGTTTGCTGAGTGGGAGGGCAGGCGGAATATCTCCACATTTTTAGTTCTCTCCAGGTGAGAAGCAAGCCCATCACTTCCACAAGTCTGACCCCAAGAGTTGTGCCACGGTTCATGTTGCTTCTTGTCTCCCGGGGTATGGGCAGCCTGTTGAAAGGCCCTAATGTACTGCATATGCTCTCTGCGGGAATGATTCAAAAGACTCCGTGCAGAAGTTGACTGAATAGAGGCAGAGAGAAAAAAGCCAAGCTGAAGGATGAGACGGAAGCTTCAGGGCAAGTGTGACTATTATCAGGTTTTTCCTAATAACAGGACTGGTGCCTATAGCTTCTAACTTGTTCAAGATTCCCTGGGAGATGTGCAAGGCTTGATTTCCTGTCCAGCTGACACATGAATATTGTAGACAGTGCACATTGCAGAAGCAGGGCACTTCTGCCGTATTCAACCTAAAACCAAAAATAAAGGCTGGCTGCTTGTCAGTGGTGTTACTATCCCCCAGAACATTTCTAGGACAGCCAGGGCGTACAAAGAATCAGTTCCAAGCAGCTAAAGGAAGGTCAGGTTCTTGCAGAACAGCAGGCAGACACTGAGAGAAAGAGGAAACCTCTTTGTTTTTCAGATCTGTTTCTATTGCTCCCTTCCATAAAGCTTTGGGGACATGGACAAAATGGTGTACCTCTGCAAAAAGAGCCATGTCCTGCAAATAGCCAGCTCCACTCCCTTGTATCTCTCAGCAAATGTCTGAGAATGGAGTTGGCCTATTCCCTGGCCCTGGAAGGTCAATAAACTGGGATTCCTTCAGGCCACCAGGGAGAGTGAGTTCTGCAGGTAAGACTCCACCACCAAGATTGGCTCTGTCATCATCCCCCTCATGTTTAAATCTGGGGATTTTTATTTAAATGTCTCAGCTGATCTTGGTTGTCATCACATCATCAAAGGGAGAGACTTTGCCTCCCAAGCAGCCGGGGCCAAAGTCCAAAAGAGCTATGTAGCTCAAATCAACACACTGAATTGCAATTGGAATTGACTAGGAACCCGGTACAGTGACTGAGGAATTACTATATCTTCCCATTGCCCAAAACCGTCTAGCAGGCAGACAGCTGCATGGGCTGCCACTTCCAAACTCTCTGCAAATGGAGTCCCAAGTAAGAGTACATCATGGGCAAGGCACGGTCTGGTTTGGAGGTTACCCGGAGGCAGGGATTGCTGTGCTGAGTTCTCAATCTGGGGGACATTGCTCCAAGGGCTCAGCTGTGGTGCAGATGAATAAAGGCAGCTTGGACCATGTTGCTCCTTGGCTGATGCCAGAAGCTAGAGAGAGTCAAGAGAAACTTTACTGCCAAACCCTTTAGCAAGCACCCACAGAAGTGGGGAAAGAGTGACCTGCCGCACTCTCAGGAGCCTCTCCCTAGCCTAGTGCCTTTTCTTTCATCTTCAGCCATCTCCCTCTCATTTAAGTCTCCCTCTCAGCTAGGCACAAGAAATCCAACGTGCCGCAGCAGTCAGGTGTGCTGAGGACAAGCCATAAAACTGGTGTGTCAGCGGCATGTGGGTGTCCAGGTTACCTTGGAAAATCCTGTAGGAGCCTCGAAGACACTGAACAGTTGGATGAGAGCCTTTCAGAACACCACAAGGGAGATCACACCCTTTAGAGACTCAGACAGACAGAAACGGCTGGAGCCAATCTAAAGTGACATTGTCTAACACAACAGCAAATGCAAGTGACTTAACAAAATTCTGTGGTGAACTGTATGGGTGTCTGTTCTCATATGTAAATAAGCCAGCGCAGATGCCTAACCAGATGCATTTGGAAATTGTCAGGGGCAAGGGAGAAATCCCACTGCCTTTTGATATTCTCCAGTCCAGGCAGGCGGGCTCTTCCCATTAACAAGAGCATTCTGCAAAGAGCAAAGGATCAATTCCCTGCTTCTGAACCATCCTCTTCCAAGACATTTAGCAGATCCTGCAGAAGGTATTAGAGGATAGTGATGCACACCCAGTCTCCAGGAAATCTCATTGTCCCTGTAGCCCATATGAGGTCAAAGCAGTCTGTCCTCACTCTACTCCAGAGGAGAAGGAGGTATATATCTGGATCTTTTGGACAGGAAGTCACATCCATCAGCTGCCAAGTGAATGTGTATAGCTAACTACCAGACTCTGCTAGCCAATCTGACTCAGGTTTCATTGAGCAGCTTGTTGCTCTTGCACTGAGAGGGGTAAATAGGAGCTTTCCATGTATCTCCTCTGTGCCATTCATTATATCTCCCCTTCCCCTCTGTTCTGTTTCTCCCAGATGTTTCTACTCTCAGTTCTGGTTGGCTTTATAAACAGGGATGAGTGATTTTGGCATGAATAATGAATATCCCAGAGTTAGGTGAACAAAGGCTCACTCCTAGAAAACAAAGGGGCTATGAACATGGCCGAAACGAAAGTGAGTCAGAACTGGCACCAATTCCCATTATTGGTATTGCAGTGATGCTAAGAGGAGGCCCTGACCAAAATCAAGGCTCCATTGGGCTCGGTACAATTACATACACATAGTGAGAGACTGTCTCTGCCTCAATGTGCTTACAGCCTAAACAGACAAAGGAGTAGTAGGGGAAACATAGAAGTGAAATGATTCACCCGAAGTCACGCGCCAGGGCAGTAGCATTGCTGGGATTAGAACCTAGCTCTCCTGACTCAAAGTTCCATGCACACTCCGTTTCTTGCTTTGTCTTGGCCCTAATTCTGAACCTCAGTGGAGTGGGGACCCCTGTGTCCAGGCTGATGGTGCAACTCCGGAGTGGATCCATCAAAAAGTTAATGATAGAGTTGTTAAATTTTAAAAAACAAATACAGCCATTCCCACTGTACATTAAAATTCCCCTATAGATAAATAATGCAGGCTTTCTACAAGGACAGCAGTGCAGTCATTAACCCCAGTGCTATTTGTTCACAGAACTACATTTTTAAAAGAACAAATGCAATTTATTCACTGAAGTCTGCCAAGCATCTGTTAGATCTTAGAAAAGTCAAGCCCTACATCTTCCATTGTCCTCATGTACCAGTATTTGGAAATTTTGTGCAGGATCATATGACTTCTTTTCTGAAGCCATAGAGAAATTTCTTTAACAGGGGATGTTCTAACTTACATTTTTTTTGGGGGGGCGGGGGGATAGTTCTTAAATGAAAACGAGGATCAGTTAGGTCCTGAACTTGGAACTGGATCTGCACAGGTTGATCCTTGGTGCCTGGCCACAGCCTCATTCACTGTTTACAAAGGTTGATCCCATTGCAGGAGCCGAGCTTAAGATAGCTAAGTCATTAGTGCAGCAAATCAGAGATTGCTTAGGGCTTGTCTACACTTACAGCCATGCCCAGGTGCAGCTGCACCATTGTAGCACTTAGTGAAGACTCTACCTATGCTGATGGGACAGCTTCTCCCAACAGCATCGGTACTCCACCTCCCCAAGAGGTGGTAGCTATGTGGACAGGACAAGCCCTTCCATTGATGTAGTGCTGTGTACACCAGGGTGATTAAGTTGGTATAACTATGTCACCCAGGACTGTGGATTTTCCACACCCCTGAGTGACAGTAACACGGAGAGAAGTTTGTAGTGTAGGCCATGCCTAAGGCCATCAGAGTTGTACATCATTAGTGGGATGGTCTAGAAAAAATATTCTGTTTCACAACAAACTTTGAGTTTTTTGTTTGTTCTGTATTGTCATGAAATGGAAACATTTCAATTTTTCACTCCCCACCCAAAATATCCACCCACTTCACAGGGGGCAATAGCCCTGCAGCTAAGGCACTTACTTGGGATGTAGGAGGTTCAGCTCCCATTGCCACCTGATTCAGATCAGAGGCCCTGACCAGAATGGGTGCACCATTTCAGACAGAGCTATCGTTTGAACCTGGGTGTGACACCCTGCACACCCATGTTCATCCTTATATTATTGTGTGATATCCAATGCAAAGTTTGTCATGTCAGGTGTCTTCAGAAGGCTCATGATGCACTGAGTATTGTTGTTATAGTAATATTATAGGTTGTAATTTCATGTATATAGTTATGAGGCTGAAAATGTGTCCTCATGGCTTAAAACAAGCCAAGGCAAAACTCTCCAGAAGCAAAGGGGCAGCTCATACCTCATCAGGGCATGTATGGGACAAACCTAGCCCAGCCTCACAGGAACAAAGGACACTGGCCGAGGCAGCAACAAAGGATGTGTTGGACTGTCGAGCGAGGCACCCCCCTTCCCTTGGTCAATTTGGGACTACGATGAGCTAATGCTCACCTGACTCTGAAGTGGCGGTAGGCAAAGCCAAGGGGGAAGAAAGAACATGATAAGAAGCCTGGGAAACAAGCAGGGAGAACTGGAAGTCCTGGCACAATCAAGGAATTATGATGTAATTGGAATAACAGAGACTTGGTGGGATAACTCACATTACTGGAGTACTGTCATGGATGGATATAAACTGTTCAGGAAGGACAGGGAGGGCAGAAAAGGTGGGGGAGTAGCACTGTATGTAAGGGAGCAGTATGACTGCTCAGAGCTCCGGTATGAAACTGCAGAAAAACCTGGGTGTCTCTGGATTAAGTTTAGAAGTGTGAGCAACAAGGGTGATGTCGTGGTGGGAGTCTGTTATAGACCACCAGACCAGGGGGATGAGGTGGACAAGGCTTTCTTCTGGCAACTCACAGAAGTTACTAGATCGCAGGCCCTGGTTCTCATGAGAGACTTCAATCACCCTGATATCTGCTGGGAGAGCAATACAGCAGTGCACAGACAATCCAGGAAGTTTTTGGAAAGTGTAGGGGACAATTTCCTGGTGCTAGTGCTGGAGGAACCAACTAGGGGCAGAGCTCATCTTGACCTGCTGCTCACAAACCGGGAAGAATTAATAGGGGAAGCAAAAGTGGAGGGGAACCTGGGAGGCAGTGACCATGAGATGGTCGAGTTCAGGATCCTGACACAGGGAAGAAAAGAGAGCAGCAGAATACGGACCCTGGACTTCAGAAAAGCAGAGTTTGACTCCCTCAGGGAACTGATGGGCATGATTCCCTGGGAGAATAACATGAAAGGAGTCCAGGAGAGCTGACTGTATCTTAAAGAATCCTTATTGAGGTTACAGGGAGAAACCATCCCGATGTGTAGAAAGAATAGTAAATATGGCAGGAGACCAGCTTGGCTTAACAATGAAATCCTTGCTGATCTTAAACACAAAAAAGAAGCTTCCAAGAAGTGAAAGATTGGACAAATGACCAGGGAGGAGTATAAAAATATTGCTCAGGCATGGAGGAGTGAAATCAGGAAGGCCAAATCACACCTGGAGTTGCAGCTAGCAAGAAGATGTTAAGAGTAACAAGAAGGATTTCTACAGGTGTATTAGCAACAAGAAGGTGGTCAGGGAAAGTGTGGGACCCTTACTGAATGAGGGAGGCAACCTAGTGACAGAGGATGTGGAAAAAGCTAATGTACTCAATGCTTTTTTTGCCTCTGTCTTCACGAACAAGGTCAGCTCCCAGACTACTGCACTGGGCAGCACAGCATGGGGAGAAGGTGACCAGCCCTCTGTGGAGAAAGAAGTGGTTCGGGACTATTTAGAAAAGCTGGACGAGCACAAGTCTATGGGGCCGGATGCACTGCATCCGAGAGTGCTAAAGGAGTTGGCGGATGTGATTGCAGAGCCACTGGCCATTATCTTTGAAAACTCATGGTGATCAGGGGAAGTCCCGGACGACTGAAAAAAGGCTAATGTAGACCCCATCTTTAAAATAGGGAAGAAGGAGGATCCTAGGAACTACAGGCCAATCAGCCTCACCTCAGTCCCTGGAAAAATCGTGGAGCAGGTCCTCAAGGAATCAATTCTGAAGCACTCAGAGGAGAGGAAAGTGATCAGGAACAGTCAGCATGGATTCACCAAGGGAAAGTCATGCCTGACTAATCTAATTGCCTTCTATGATGAGATAACTGGCTCTGTGGATGAGGGGAAAGCAGTGGACGTGTTGTTCCTTGACTTTAGCAAAGCTTTTGACACGGTCTCCCACAGTATTCTTGCCAGCAAGTTAAAGTAGTATGGGCTGGATGAATGGACTATAAGTTGGATAGAAAGTTGGCTAGATTGTCGGTCTCAATGGGTAGTGATCAATAGCTCCATGTCTAGTTGGCAGCCGGTATCAAGCGGAGTGCCCCAAGGGTCAGTCCTCGGGCTGGTTTTGTTCAATATCTTCATAAATGATCTGGAGGATGGTGTGGATTGCACCCTCAGCAAGTTTGCAGATGACACTAAACTGGGAGCAGTGGTAGATACGCTGGAGGGCAGGGATAGGGTCCAGAGTGACCTAGACAAATTGGAGGATTGGGCCAAAAGAAATCTGATGAGGTTCAAGAAGGACAAGTGCAGAGTCCTGCACTCAGGAAGGAAGACTCCCATGCACTGCTACAGGCTGGGGACCGACTGGCTAAGCAGCAGTTCTGCAGAAAAGGAGCTGGGGATTACAGTGAAGAAGAAGCTGGATATGAGTCAACAGCATGCCCTTGTTGCCAAGAAGGTTAATGGCATATTGAGCTGCATTAGTAGGAGCATTTCCAGCAGACAGAGGGAAGTGATTATTACCCTCTATTTGGCATCTGGAGTACTGTTTCCTGTTTGGGGTCCCCCCACTACAGAAAGGATGTGGAGAAATTGGAGAGAGTCTAGCAGAGGGCAACAAAAATGATCACGGGGCTGGAGCTAGGCTGTTGTCAGTGGTGGCAGATGACAGAACAAGAAACAATGGTCTCAAGTTGCAGTTGGAGAGGTCTAGGTTGTATATTAGGAAAAACTTTTTCACTAAGAGGGTGGTGAAGCACTGGAATGGGTTACCTGCGGACGTGGTGGAATCTTAATCCTTAGAGGTTTTTAAGGCCCAGCTTGAATGATTTAGTTGGGGTTGGTCCTGCTTTGAGCAGGGGGTTGGGCTAGATGACCTCCGGAGGTCTCTTCCAACCCTAATCTTCTATGATTCTATACCTAGAAATCTTCTGTTCTCGACTGGTTAACCATATCTCTGGGCTATAGGGGGTAGCAATATAACTAACTAGGCATATGTAGTATGGCCTGAAGATTCTGAAATCTTATGCATGATGAATTTAAGCTTGCCAGCTCAGTAAATATGCATTTAGCAATCTCTTAAACATTTTCAGTAAATCAAGAAAAGCCATCTGAAATCCATCTAACGTTTCAGGCTGTATAGATCTTTAAAACAGTTACCGTAGCAGTTATTGCAGTTTTATGCCATTCCGAAAATTTTTTTTTCTTATCCCAACTTATTTATGGATTTATTTTGCTGTCTGTTCTCTGTATAATGGGGAATTATGTCATCTTTAAAGCAAGATATATTTTCTCTTAAATTGGAACTTGGCGTATGCTGATTCAAAGCAGACATTGAGCGTTTACGATAAGCTGCCTTGTGCCCTACAGGGTATGTATGGCATGTAGTGAAAACATCTTGATGAAGCATTTATGTAGTATATCTAGTCTCAGGGGCACAGGATAACAGTCCCCTAAATGGGAAGCAAACTGTTTGCTCTGTCCAGTTAGAGACAAAGAAAGATCTGGATTTGAGACAGATCTTTTTTGTTTTTAAATGAGAGGTTGGATTGACATAAATGTATGGACTTAGAAGAAGCTTTTCCTTGATTGTAGCGCCGGAAGGGACAATTATAATAATCTAGTCTGACCTCTCGCATGAGGCGGGCCAGAGAATTCTACCCAGTGACTCCTGCATCAAGCCCATACCTTGTGGTTTTCAAAACACTACGGGGTTTAGGAGCGCAAGTCCTGTTAAATGTCTGGACCTTACGCATCTTTGAAAATCCCACCATTCTTCACTTGGCTCTAAACAGCCAGAACAACCCTGATCCCAGGCCCTAGATGCTTTTACCTTCAATTAAAAATACAGGCCTACAATTGCTACACCAAATCAAAATGGCATAGCATTTGTACACCCATCTCTCTCCTCTATGCACACAACCACCAAGCAGCAAACATGTTACAAGTCAAAATTCCCTCCCCACTCAAGTTCCCTGCGTAACCCTCACCAGCAATCACCTCAACCCTCCCCAAATTCTTGCTGAAAAAAGTTAGTGAGCATTGCTGTGTTTATCCATCTGCAAAGAGCAACTGTGTACTTCCAACTTGATAGACTTTTAGTTCAGAGTCAGAAAATAAAACCAAGCAAGAAAGAACAAAAGTAAAGTACACGTACGTGCAAGAGAGCAAGCCCGGTGTCTCCTCTGTACCAAGCTGTGTCATTCAGCTTTATATAATAGCAGTTTCTCCAGCAGAGTCTTAACGGTGCAGTGCACCGAAAGCAAAACCGTTCCATGGATCGCGATGCATAACCAATATAGAATATCATTAACCCAAAGCAAAAACATCCTCCTTTAGGCTAACAAACCCCTAAGAGCCGTCAATGGATTTTTAAAACCCAGAAACCGTAGGAATATGTCCAATATATCCTAGGAAAATTGGTTGACTGAATTTGAAAAATGGCCTAAATGAAAGGCTTTTATTGAGCTGGTATGAGCTCTGGATTGACTTTGAAGTGCTTTTTATCTGCTCTTGCAATGACACATTTTTAATTATTCTTAGTTTAAATGGGAATAAACATAGTGGAGTGCAAGCAAGTAAAAGGAGAGTGCCAGGACTGTCTTATGCCAGCCTTGGAGGAGGGGATGATGGGAAGTGGTGGCTGGAAGACTCGTAATATGAAATGTTAAGCTAAGTGATTAATTATTAGTAATGAAATGTACTATGAAATTGGGATTTTATTGTGTCATAAATCTCTTCTCCAGCTTTGCTATGTAAATATTAAAGCCGCCTCTTGCTGAGAAGGCTTTCAGCCATGAAAAGGCCGTCTGGACTCCGTCATAGGGCCTATAATCTATCAATGGGATAAGTGACTCTGTGCTCTCAGTTCCCACCTTGGGGTCTGATTCGCCACTGCCTTGCCCGTGTGCAGTCTCTTACCCCAGTGGAAAGTGGGTGGAAGATGCCCTGAAATCGAGACTGGTGTGTGGGCCTGATCCCAAAGCCCAGTGGAAGGGCTCCCCTTGACTTCAGTGGGCTCTGGATCCATCCCTAAATGACTACACAGGGGTGGGAATCAGGCCCATTGACTTCAGTGGAAGCTGAAAGTGTACAGCAAACTTCAGCAGGTGCTTTGTCCCTTGCAGGATCTGACTCATTAACAGATGGCCTATACAGAAGAACCTCTCTGACATTAGGCCTGGTCCCAAGCCCAGTGAAGTCAATGGGACCCTTTCTATTGACTTCAAGGGGTGTAGTCTCTCTGTGCCTCAGTTCCCCATCTGTAAAACTGGGATAATTCTTCCCTTCTCCTACCTGCTGTCTGTCTTGTATATTTAGACTGTAAACCCTTTGGGGCAGGCAGCATCTCTGTATGTACAATGCCTAGCACACAATCAGTCCCTGATCTTGGTAGGGACCTCTCAGTATTATTAGTCCTAATACTGGCCCTTAAACATCTTGAAATGAACTGGATCAAGCCTTTTTGAATTTTGGAAGTGTGCAGTATGTGTGAGAGTGATTTCAGATCCTCTATTCTCTACTCTTTCCCTCTCCACCTCTATAGGGTTCCCAACCTGTGTCTTGGCATTCTCCCCTTAGGGTACACTTTGGAATATTTAGAAAGTGACTAGATAAGGGGAAAAAATAGCTGACTCGCATGCTGGCTCATTTCCACTTGCAGCATGACTCGGTGAAAGCAGATTCAGGTCGAGAATATTCAGTGCACGGGAGATATAACTGTGTTTTACCAAGTGAAAATGCTCAAACATGAATGAAAAGCATCTCTCTGATATCTATTTTTTTATTTCACTACTGCGTCTCCTAAGGAACATACTGGAACCTTCTCCAGAAGGGCAGGCTTATGGGGCAAGATACAAACCAAGCATGTGACTTAGTTTTCCTGCAGATCTTTGTCTTATGCTTGTCTATCTCTAATTTAAACAGTGATTGCTTTGATTATTAAATTCTAGAAAAGCAGCTCAGTAGCTAAAGCACCCCATGTGGCCAGGCACAGCATCAATATATTCCAAGGACAGAAGGGACCATTCTTTTGATCATCTAGTCTGACCTCCTGAATTGCACAGGGCAAAGAACTTCTCCAAAATAATTCTCTTGGAAGAACATCCAATCTGGACTTAAAAATTGCCCAGGATGGAGAATCCACCACAACCCTCAATAAGTTGTTCCAATGGTTAATTACTCTCCCTGTTTAATAAGTTGCACCTTGTTTTCCACTCTGAATTTGTCTAGCTTCAACTTCCAGCCATTGGATCATGTTAGACCTTTCTCTGCTAGACCGGAGAGCCCATTGCTAAATATCTGTTCCCCATGTAGATATTTAGACTCATCAAGTCACCCCTTAACCTTCTCTTTGTTAAGGCATGTGTTTTTTGCAGGGCCTTCTCCATTGCCTCCACCAAACACCATTCAGGCCTGCTAGTGCTCCACTTTGTCCTGTGACTTGGGCCACTGGCCTGGTCACATTCTGTCCTACCCCTTCTGAGTTACCCAAAGTCCAAACTTAATGCAAAGGGACACACACTCTTCCACCCTTCCTGCCCCCAGTCCTTAGCAAACTGCCACCATCCCATGCTCTGCAGCGTTCTTTCCCGCTCTAATACAGTGGGCTATTTCCTAGGGCTTTCTCCCTGGAGGCCCAGTGCTCCTCAGGCTCCTGCCCTGCAGTCTATATTCTCAGTGCTTCAAGAGTCACCTTCTCCAGTCAAGGCCAATCCCAGGGTATCAACTCCCTCCCTCAGCTCCCTGCCTTAAATCAGCCTCCCCCTCTTCTCATCTGGGTTTCATCCTTAATTAAACCTGATACACAGCCTCCAGGTGCCATCAGGGACACTAACTGTGCTCACTGGCTTCCCTTAACCCTTGCCAGTGTGAGGTTCATACACCCCCACCCTTCACTAGCTAGAAATAATCCCCAAGCAGGCTGTAACAGGAGTACCCAGAAACCTCAGCTGAGATTGGGACTTCATCAGACATTGTACAAGCACAAAGTAGGAGACCATCTTTCTCCTGCAGAGTTTCCAATCACAATAGACAAGACAGACAAAGCCTGGGAGGGGAAAATGAAGATGAAGTGACCTGCCAAAGGTCACACAGCAGGTCAGAAGCAGAGTCCTAGACTGACTCCTGCCTGACAGACTGTGCAGGAGTCATTGGATCACACTGCCTCTTATCATATGCTTTATTAGTTGAAAAGAAACTTGTGGGTGGTTTCTAAGCCCAAGGGCTAGGGAAAGATCAGGGCATATACAGAGGGAATGGGACATAAATTGTGCCCTAGAGAAACCAGCTGGAAGACCTATGAGATGGAGTTTCTGTGCCAGCTAAACAACTTTCTAGCAAATGAAGCACTGACAGCCAAGTGCCATATTGTCCTCTCTGCAGCATTCTTCCACTAGCTTTATCCCTGGCCATTCCATGGGTCCAGCAATTCATGTGTAGGGAAGAGTTGGGAGGGGGCAGGCTAGAGGTATGTGTATCATTCCTCCCCAAGCCCTGTCAGAACAGTGACTGTACACCATGCTGCTTTTCTGGGGGCAGACTCCAAGCTCCAGTAGGACAATATTAGGAGAACTCAATGAGACAAGCTATTAAGAGGAGCATGGGGTAATCTGGAGGCATTATTAGGGATTTTCACAAGTGTTTCATTATCAGAATTATTTATTGTTTAATAGTTAAGCACTCGATGCTATGCAGGACACAGCGGGACTTGCAGAGAAGATCAGCCTTGTGGGCTCCATAGGGAGGGTGAGTGTGGAAGATGGTGTAGATATGAGTGGGAAAAGGGAATAAAAGGGAAGCCAAAGCTGGCCTTGTTGGTGGAGGAAGGTCTATCTTTGAAAATCTTGGCTAGAATCTTTTTTATGAGAGTGAGAGTTTAGCAAAAAGGTGAGGGGTGGGATTTTCAAAGGAGTCTAAGGGAGTTAGGCACCCAACTCATTGGAACTACGAGGAAGTTGGGCACTCAACTTCCATAGGCATCTTCCAGAATCCCAGGCAGAACCTTGACAGGCTGGTTGGGGCTAGCTTTGGATGTGTAAGGGCTGCAGGAATGGAGGAGGGATAATTTTCCCCAGGGAAAAACAAGGTGTTTTGAAGAGGCTTACTGAAAATACTGCAGGGATGCCTTGTAAGAAGTTAATCTAGCAGTGGCATGGCACATTGTGTCCTCAGAGGTGGCTCAGTGCCACTGTCCTGCACTGACATCATACAGGCATTGTGCCACCCCGAGCTCTGACGTAGGAGCTGCAGAGCTGGGTAACTGTTGTGCTTGTCTGAAATGCTGAACAGAAAACCAAAACACAGCTTGATACTGGCGTGGAATGTGTTATGCGAGAGCTCTCTGGAACTCACAGGTTTCTCAGGGACTTGTTTGCTGGACAGGTAACTGGGATAATAGAAGATGAAACTAGACTTCCTGTTCAAACATATGGCCCTGGTCGGAAATGAAATCTGGTGCTACTGCCTGTCTCAATCACTAAGATCTAGCTGGTAACATGACCTGCTAACACCACATGTTCTTCAGATGCCTAGAGTTTGACACATCTGCCACTTCCAATCCTTGTGCCTTAAATTAAAACTGCAGTCACCCTGTCCTTTTGTAGCTAGAGGACAACAGAACAAAGATCTTTATTCTGAACTCTCCTCAATGTATAGGACCTCTCCCTTAGCCTAACGGCAGCTACTAGATACCTGGAGGGAGATTAAAGTGACAGTCTACCACTTGAACCTGGCTGGTGAGTGCAGGCCTGACCCTAAACTAATGTATGGCAAGATTAACCCCCTGCATGAGGGAAATCTGTATGGGGGAGAGTTTCTGCAAGGGGAACCTTGCAGTGTTTTCACTGGGTCATTCCTACAGCTGGGTCAATAGCTACTTTGGTTGATTTGCTGGCAGTTCTGAAAAACAAAACGTATTTGGGACTTGGTTCAATCACAGCGGAAAATTCCAAAGAAGTCGGTGAATTGAAAAAGTTGACACAACTTGTTTTGGTCAAAAGAATCACTTTGCTTCTGGTTTCAGAGTGGTAGCTGTGTTAGTCTGTATCAGCAAACTAATTTTCCCCTACTGTTACTCCCACCTTCTTGTCAACTGTTTGAAATGGGCCACTTTCATTACCACTACAAAAGTGATTTTTCCTCCCTTAGTGTCCTACTGTTAATTGAATTGTCTCGTTAGACTGACCTCCCACTTGATAAGGCAACTCCCATCTTTTCATGTGCTGTGTATTTATATCTGCTACTGTATTTTCCACTCCCCATGCATCTGATGAAGTGGGTTCTAGCCCATGAAAGCTTATGCCTAAATAAATTTGGTAGTTTCTAAGGTCCACAAGGACTCCTCGTTGACTTTGCTTCTGGGCATTTTTAAAATAAAAGCAAAGGGCTAGGCTGCCAAAGGAACCAGACAAGGTGGAACTTCAGCCAGGGGCCCAGACATTAGAGCATTCAGCTGGGCTGCGGAAGACCTGGCTTGTGTTCTCTTCTCTGCCTGATGTGGAGAACAGAGTTCAACTTGGCTCTCCCTGCTCTCACGTGAATGACAGAAAGACCAGGCTGCAGAGTTATTCTTGCATTTGCTCACTCTGGTCCACTGACTATTCAAATGTTTTAAATCCCATAGAGCAGCTTCAAGAGGGGGGAGAGAGAGAGTGAGAGCAAGCATCAGTTAAGGATAGCCAATAGTCTGGTGGTTAGGGCATGCTGCTCTGAGGTAGGAGACTCAATTTCAAATCCTGTCTCCCTGCCAGGCAGAGGGGAGAATTGAATCTGTTTCTTCTATATCCCAGGTGAGTGCTCTGCCCATGGGGCTAAAGGTTATAAGAGGCAGTATCCCCTCTTCCTCCAGCCACTGACCTCTTTTTCTGGCCAAAATGATTGTGACTTCGTGTCAAATGCACCAATAGTTTCAGGTTGACCCAAACTGCACTTTTTTGGGAAATAAACTATTTGTCTGAAATTCAATTCAGCAATAGTTTGTACCCCATCACTCACAAGGGAAGGACTACCTCTGCTGTGTGGAAGGCTGAGATGGCCTGGCCTGCCAACTCCATGTGAAGGAGCTCCCAGACACCAGAATGGTCTCTGCAAAGCATTGGCCATCTGTGCACCCTCCCATCTGCCCCAGCTCTCTGGCAGGAAATCCCCACCCAGCAGATGGCCCTGAAGCCATCTCCCTGCAACCTACAGTACAGACGGGGAAAAGTGTTCAAGCTAATCTTAGCCAGGCAATAACAGTGGAGCTGTCTGAGGAAAGATGCCATCCACCCTTCCCAATTCCCACATAGCCACAAAGGGTCTTCTGTAGGGCCTGGATCAGGAGAACAAGGCCACAAAAGAAACATTCCTCATTTTGTGCCTTGGTTCCCCTGGGGTTTGGAATTGGCTGGGTTTTCAGTCCTTTCCCCTGTCAAAGGAGGCTGGAGATCAATGATTTGGCTCAAAGATGACTAGAGGAAATAGCTCAGTGAACAGCATGGAAGCTGTCTGGGTAAATTTCATTAGCTTTGAGAATCGCAACCTGGGGTCTTACTACTTGAACAGGTATAACTCCAATAGAAGTCAATAGGATTTCTGCTTCTGTAAGGAGCTCTGTAGACGAGGGCTGCATACTCTTTGATCAGGGGTTATACACCAGTGCTCGGTCTCTTGTTACAATCAGAATCTCAAGATTAAAAGGATTTTCTTTTGGGACTTGACCAGAGAAAGATCATAGGAAATTATAGGCTGTTCTTGCTGCCCTGTGCTCCAGATACGAGTACATTATACATCCTCACCTCAGGACAATGGTTTTATTTTATTATTAAATTAAAGCAATCTGTCCCTCTCTTCTGGGGAGGGGAAGCTTTTTGTGGCTTTGGAGTAGTGGCATTTTCAGTGGGAGTTATGGTAAGCAAATAAAAGGAATCAACCCAAGGAAAAAGACCTACAGAATGGGGAAGAAAGAGGAAGAAACAAGCAAGAGGGAAACGCACAATAGTCCATTCACTGTTAAATCCAATGACTGCCGATGATAAGTGCTCCTTCCCCAGGAGCAGAGGATCCAGGCACAGGGAGGAAACTATGCAGCACACTGTGGTAATGGATAATGTGGATTCTTGCACATTATTTTCAGTGGGAGAATTTTCCTCTGCTGCTAGGCTGTAGCTGAAAGAGGCTTCAGGTGACGCAGGTAGTTACCGTTTCCCATCTAAATGTCATGCAGTGCATATAAATAACAAGTTGATGCCTCCGTACCTGCAATTCAGTTGATCGCTTTCCTGATTATATGGCATATATCTAGGTGGGCAAAAACATACTAAAATAGCCACTTAATTGGAAGCTGGTTATATTTGTGTGACTAGGGTTTCTAAGATGTCTCATGTTTGTCACAGCACCTTTTCGTTCGGAAGGGTTCCAAAGTGCTTTTCAAAGCGTGAGCCTGTTTCTCTCCCCTTCACACCCGTGCAAACCAGGAGTCACTCCAGTCAGCGGAAAATATAAAACAGCATCCAGAACTTAGTTGCAGCTACCTTATGGGTGAAATGTGGTAGCTGTCTCAACAGCATGCATTTGGGGACAGGCAATGAAGAGGAATGCCATCTCCAGTTGAAAGTGGAGGGGGTATTTGAGGTCGTCGCAAGGCAACTACTCAAGCTGGAATTTGGCCAGGAAACAAGGGCTAGCATCCCCTCTCCTGCAAAAGTTGCTACGTGCTCCTTAACAAATGTAAGTGGAAAGGGACTTGGTTTTACCTTTCTTATGGGAGGCAGCGCCCCCTTGCCACACAGTTCCCCTCCCATTATGCTGGAGCATTTATTCAACAGTGAGGCATGCTCTTCACTTAAATTCGGTCAATGGTGCTAGGTCGGTCTGGAGGGTGGTGGTGGTCGGGGAAACACCCATGACTATGCTGCCCTAACCTCTGTGTAGACACAGCTCTGTTGATAGAAGAACACTCCATTGAATGTAGCTAACTTTGTTCAAGTAGGTGATGTTCCTATACCGATGGAAAAACCCCTTCCGTCAGTGAAGGCTGTACCTATAGTATGGGGTGCTGCTGGTATAACTATGCTGACATAGCTACACCTGTATAATCTCCACAGTATAGACACAGTCTGACACAGAGAGAGAGACTGCCACTTCCTATGGCTGCAGCGTGACTTTCTGTAGTATTCTAGGTACACCCCTCAGACTGAGACCCACTTTATTTGGCTTGTGAGATCTGACGAACAGCACAATTCAAAGTGAGAATGTCGAGGTTCTTATGCAAAATGCTTTAAAATGCTTGTACATCAGTAAGCAGAACTAGATGAGCTGCCTTCCTTTATGATCCATGGAAATAAGATTAAAAATAAGACACAAATACAGCCCTCTGCTTTCTGCTGCTTCCAACAATTGCAAACAAACGTGCAAAACGGGGAAAGATGAAATATCCCAGATGTATGAAAACCATTTTCTAAAGCACCTTTGTTCTTGCTGAAGTGCAGCATGTCCAATGGATTACTATCCTTTCCAAGTGAACAGATGAGGAAAAGAAACTATTAAAAAAAACCCGTGCAGGCAGGGAGGGAGAGAGAGACAGGTCCTGCAGCTGGGATTAATCAAACTAGCCTCCAATTCATTTAGGAAAAAACATTTCCGCAAAGATTTCTACATGTGCATTCAGCCATGTTGCTTGCACTGCCTTGCAGCTGCTTAGGAATCATCTTCTTACAAATACTTTTTTATTTTCTCGGACAGTCATGTAGTCTGTGCTAGCCTCTAGCACTGGATGATTGCTTATTGGAATAGAGGCAGCTAGGTATGAAATGAACAAACTGTATGACCAGCTTTTCCCCCTTGCTTGCTGTTTTTAGTAGTTGTTCCCTTTATATTTCTAACTGGGCTTAGTGGTCCTCTTCCCCTTCCCCCCCCCAACCCCCATATTGTCCCTTTAAAAGAGGCTGTGTCGCAGAACTTTGAAAGAGAGCATCATCCATTTTGAAATAGCTCTTTTGAAATAACTGACCAAGAAGTAGATGGATGCTAAAGGAAGATTTTTTTTTAAAAGGCATACTGGAGATAACAAATTAACAGGAAACAGTTATTCACATAGAGAAACCAGCAGCGACATAGACTGATGTGCAGAAGAGCTTTGATTTACTAGGTAACTTCTAGGAACACTTGTGATGAAGGGAACCTGTCCCAGCCTTCTCTAAGAATATATTTTTTGACCGAAGACTACTGATGTCCTTCACAATCTAAGATTGCCGCTGGCTTGCAGACTGTGACCTGGCTCTTTGGAGTTAGATAGAACTGGTGTTTGGAAGATCAATACAAGAAAAAGAGACATGATACAAAAGGCATGATTATTTTACAGCAGAACTCCAAAATTGTTACCAAGTTTTCTCCTCTTAAAATATGCCTAGAGAGAAACTTTTAGCAGTAATCTTTCAGGATGATATTAACTGCCATTGACTTTATTACACTGAGCCAACATGAGACATGTGCATATGTTAATCACAATGTTTTAAGAAACTACTCGAAAGCAGTGCAATAATTGTTAATCGCTTCCCTGCAATTACGGGGACCTCAGGTGCTGGTTCACCTTGGTCCCTTCTATTCTCTGCCTGTGGCACATACTAAGTCTAGTCTCGTGTGTGATGTAATATTTTAGTCTCATTCCAGTTGTTGGGTTTAGTGTGCAGGTGTTAGAATCATAGAATAACAGAGTTGGAAGGGACCTCAAGAGGTCATCTAGTCCAACCCCCTGCTCAAAGCAGGACGAATCCCCAACTAAATCATCCCAGCCAGGGCTTTGTCAAGCCTGACCTTAAAAACTTCCAAGGAAGGGGATTCCACCACCTCCCTAGGTAACGCATTCCAGTGTTTCACCACCCTCCTAGTGAAAAAGTTTTTCCTAATATCCAACCTAAGTCTCTCCCACTGCAACTTGAGACCATTACTTCTTGTCCTGTCATCTGCTATCACTGAGAATAGTCTAGATCCATCCTCTTTGGATTTGATAGCTGCTTTCAACTACCTGAAAGGGGGTTCCAAAGAGGATGGCTCTAGACTGTTCTCAATGGTAGGAGATGACAGAACAAGGAGTAATGGTCTCAAGTTGCAGTGGGGGAGGTTTAGATTGGATATTAGGAAAAACTTTTTCACTAAGAGGGTGGTGAAACACTGGAATGCGTTACCTAGGGAGGTGGTAGAATCTCCTTCCTTAGAGGTTTTTAAGGTCAGGCTTGACAAAGCCCTGGCTGGGATGATATAACTGGGAATTGGTCCTGCTTCGAGCAGGGGGTTGGACTAGATGACCTTCAGGGGTCCCTTCCAACCCTGATATTCTACGATTCTATGATTCTATGATTCTTTGGATCCACCTTTCAGGTAGTTAAAAGCAGCTATCAAATCCCCCCTCATTCTTCTCTTCCATAGACTAAACAATCCCAGTTCCCTCAGCCTCTCTTCATAAGTCATGTGTTCCAGACGCCTAATAATTTTTGTTGCCCTTCGCTGGACTCTCTCCAATTTCTCCACATCCTTCTTGTAGTGTGGGGCCCAAAACTGGACACAGTACTCCAGATGAGGCCTCACCAAAGTCGAATAGAGGGGAACGATCATGTCCCTCGATCTGCTGGCAATGCCCCTACTTATACACCCCAAAATGCCATTGGCCTTCTTGGCAACAAGGGCACACTGTTGACTCATATCCAGCTTCTCATCCACTGTCACCCCTAGGTCCTTCTCTGCAGAACTGCTGCCGAGCCATTCGGTCCCTAGTCTGTAGCGGTGCATTGGATTCTTCCATCCTAAGTGCTGGACTCTGCACTTGTCCTTGTTGAACCTCATCAGATTTCTTTTGGCCCAATCCTCCAGTTTGTCTACGTCCCTCTGTATCCTATCCCTACCCTCCAGCGTATCTACCACTCCTCCCAGTTTAGTGTCATCTGCAAACTTGCTGAGGGTGCAATCCACACCATCCTCCAGATCATTTATGAAGATATTGAACAAAACCGGCCCCAGGACCGACCCTTGGGGCACTCCACTTGACACCGGCTGCCAACTAGACATGGAGCCATTGATCGCTACCCGTTGAGCCCGATAATGTAGCCAACTTTCTACCCACCTTGTAGTGCATCCATCCAGCCCATACTTCTTTAACTTGCTGACAAGAATACTGTGGGAGACCGTGTCAAAAGCTTTGCTAAATTCGAGGAATAACACGTCCACTGCTTTCCCTTCATCCACAGAACCAGTTATCTCATCATAGAAGGCAATTAGATTAGTCAGGCATGACTTTCCCTTGGTGAATCCATGCTGACTGTTCCTGAGTGCTAGAGTGATCCTTTGTGGCCCAAACTCTGACTAGTTACTGAATGAAAAGGTGGGACTGTGGGAATACAAATGATCCAGAGCTGTCTCAGAATCAGGTTATGATATACCCAAGTATGTCACGCTGCAAAAGGCTAAGGAAGGACCCCGTGATGTGGACCGCCCCTCAAATCTAGGGCCACTTTTATATCCACCCGAATCCTGGCCCAATTAAGGGAGGTAAGAGCCATTCTTCTAGGTTGTGCCATGCTTCCTATGACCCCAAGCAGCCACTTTGGGAATGGTGGCACTCTACCTAGGAACTGCAAGGCAGTATGGTAAGATGCTGGCGCTATGCTATGTGAGGACTCACCTTATGCAGAAGGAATTCCTGGTTAACTGGTTAAGCCAGCTTTATGTCCTCTTTGGTCCACCAGAGCAGCACGACAGGGCTATAAGGGATAAGAGGGATAAGAGCTAGCCCTTTGAATTCATACTTTGGAGATGAAATAAGGCAGCAGGAATTATTGCAAGCAACTGGGACTGTGAACTACTCAGAGGTCACTGTTGCTCGGCATGTGTTCTTATTGCCCAGTAAAGATCAATGTTTTGTATGCGGTGCTCCTAGCTGGGGAAAAAGGGTGGTCGCTGGTCTAGTTTGTTGGGGGCTAGGCTGGGACTCAGGAGTCAACAATTCCTTGCTTGACCATAGACTTCTTGTGTGAGCTTGGGCAAGTCGCTTAGGCCAGATCCTCAAACAGATTTGGGTACTTAACTCCCTTTGAAATCAAGAGAAGTTAGGCTCCTAAGTACTTTCCAGGATCTGGGTCTTGTTCTGTCTGTGCCTCAGTTGCCCACCTGTAACATGGGGGTAATAGCACTTCCCTTCCTCACAGTGGTGTTTTGAGAATAAGCATGTTAACGACCGAGGTTCTCCGACACTACAGTAATGGAGACCACAGGGGTGGCCTTGATGGCATGTCAGCATGGCTCCTTGGCCATCGCTCTGATTTATAGGTCAGAAAATTGTGGGATCAAGTCTATGTTTGGGAGGAGCAAACTGGTCTGGCTCAAATGACAATTGACTCCAGCTGTTTTTCAAAACTCAGACTTGAACCTGTTTGGAGGACTGAGAAATGCTGCTGTTTTTTTTTTTCATGCAAGTGTTAACATTTTGAATGCACCTTTGGGTGGCAACTCTCATTATTACTGACCTGCCAAAGCCATGAAGCACCGCACCTCCTGCCTCTCCTAACACAAATATTTGTACTGTTCTTTAAACCTGATAGCTAAACCAAGCAGAGTGCCAGCTGAAACTCACAGCATGTCTCTCTCAGAAGTTCTCTTCTGCATGTCATCACCAGCTGAAACAGGAAAACCTTCCATTTTCCCCTCCCTTCTCTCTTGCTTGGGTTGAGAGGAGGCATTGGTGGAGGACTCCAGCCATTGCACAAGGCATTCCAGGCAGTCTCAGCCCCTTTCAGGAGCCAGTGAGCTAGAGCCAGCCCTCTTACTGAACTTGAGGGGCACACCTGTGCCCAGCTCAGGGACAAGCATTCCCCAGAGAAAGGTACCCAGAACATTCCTCTAGGTTGCCTTGGAGATGTGTATCAGTCAGGCTATGACATCACATTCAGCTCCAGACAACTGAGGGCTTAGATATATTGTTGATAGCCACTATGATAGTTGGTGGGGAGCTTTTCCTTCCCTCAGAAGCACCAAGGATAGGCCACTCGCAGAGGCCAGATCTTGGACTGGATGCAGCCTGGAATCAAGTCCGACAGAGCCTGTAGGATACACAAACCAACTGGAAAGCCAGGGGAGCGACAGTTATGCCTGATGCCCAGTGCTTGATTCTCCACTTGTTTAAGCTAGTTTGACACCAGCTGTTTTGCTCCCTTGACTTCAGGGCAGCTGCTCCTGATGTAGACCAGGGTAAGTAAAAGGAGAATCTGCTTCTCTCTTTAGTGTTAGCTGCATATTCTTCCACCAGGGGCCTGGCCCCACAATCGCCCAACAGTGGCAGCTCCTCTCCCATGTTTCCTGCCGCAAAGCATTGCAGCGCCATTCACTCCCATTTGGCTTGGCTGCCCCTCCATCCCCAGAGTGGAGAGCTGAGCCCAGCCCCACAGGACAGGAGCTGCTGCTGCAGGGTGACTGCAAGGCAGGTATGCTCTGCAACACTCCTCATGTGGTCCTCCCCTCCCTTCCAGACCTGGTATCTCCACCCCCACATAGATAAAATGAAGAACACCAAATTCCTGAAAAATCAAACAAATTATATATAAGCCCCCTGTTCCATCTTGCTCCACAAAACAACTAACTCAGCTTGCTAGTAATTTCAACTATGCAGTTGAACTTAGCTGTTAATAAACAAATTTTGTGACTGTTCTAATTGCACTGTGGAGTCTTTAGTAACTTCTGCTCCATAGATTGTATAAAATCCTCTATATAAGAAACTTTTCCTTTATGTCTGTATGCTACAGCCATATTTGTGCAGAACAAAGTGATCATACATGGCCTAAACCAAGCTGTTATGATTTGGGAAATACATTAAGTTAATTAAACCAAGGGCAAAAGACATCTGCAAAGCACTCTGGCAAAATCTGGAGGGATTTCCACAACCCCCAAATCTGTAGGCTTCCTAAAGCAGGGATGATGCTTTTCATTTTCTATTCTATTTGCCTTTATTCATATTTTAATGCTAGGTAATACCATATGAGACAAGCAGAATAATTGAAAAATAGTAATTGGCTTATTAAAGTGAATTGCCTTAGCTAATGCACAAGTTTGAGAGAAACTTTTATGCAAACTTTACTGTTGGCTCAACTCAAAGCCCATTAACTTCGACGGAAAGACTCCCATTAACTTTGATTGGCTTTGGATGAGGGATTAGAGTAACATTTTGTGTGTGGTTTTTTTTTTTTAAGCTGGCATCCTGGCAATCCTTCCTTTTATTCTAATTTTCAAGAGAGAAGCAAACTCCTCATTCATCACCACAACCCAAATGCTATTTTCGTAGTCCGGACGTGTGGGGTGAATTGTAACAGGCCATCCTTTATCCAAGGATTCACACCCATGCAGGCTAAAGCAGCACAGTACCTGGCTGTTTTGGTGCAGTGGTTGGTACTGAAAAGGTTAAGAGTGTTGCCCCTTAAATGTTCATAATTAAGTATGAAAATCTTGCAGACCACTCTGGTAGCGGGAGGGGGAAGGTTTTCTTTTCTCTCGGTGTGATTATTTCAACCTCCCTGCAGACTCAGAAAGTCAGAAATTTACACTAGATAGTTATCTTCACAGCCAGAAAGTGTTTTCTTAAGGGAAAGCTTAGAGGTTGTAGAAAGCAGGAAATCCCTGGGGAGACCCTAATTTCTCAGAATTTGCAGACTTTTCGCAGTTGCAGATTTTTGTGGTGCCTGGGTATGACCTTTTGAAATATCTGTAAAGCTGCAAGAGTCTCATCATAACAATAATAAATAATACTTTACTTATAGTGTGTAATTTGTTTATATCTTGCATCTAGGCTCTCGAAGGACTTTACAGACCTTCATTAATTAACTCTTCCAGCCCCTCGTGAGGTGTGTAAGGGCTATAATGCCAGTTTTACAGATGGGCAAATAGAGGTTAATGGACTCCTGAAATCACCCACTAACGCAATCTTTACCCATCTCCTGCCTGCTTAGTAACTGATAGAGAGCGCTTTAGCAAAGGACACCCTAGCCCTATCAATTATTTCTCTGCTGTCTTAGCAGTGTCTCACTTAATTTGTCCCACAATCAAGGGATGAGGTAAGTTCCTGAAGCCTTTGAAAGGGTGTAGCTTTCTCCCTCACCTCAAACCTGGTTAGCAATTGTGGCAGGTGGGCTGGAGGGATAGAGCCAAGGGCAACTTGCTCCCAGGGGGAGGGTATCTAGAGAAGCAAGGACACATCAGACCTAGATGGAAGATCAAGAAGTGGGTGCAGGACTCCATGTCCCTTTACCACCTGGCTTGGCTAAGTGAGGCAAAGGCACAGTCTAGCCTTAGTACTCAACTGCGTTGGGTAAAGGTTTGGGCCCTACGTATAATTCTGAATTTACTGATTCATACGGTCCACTAGATCGGTCTGTGGCCATTTGCGTTATCATTTCTACAGCTGGTCAAAACTATTCCTTTGGAATTAGGGATTTAAAAAAAAAAGAAAAATAGCCTTTTTCTAAAGAAGAATTTGTTACAGAAAATTTGTATTGCTTAGACACATTGTATTTTTTGATTGCAAAAAGAAAAACCTGAAGAAAAATGTTCAAAACTCAAAAGCAATGCACCAACAGCCCCCCACCCTAAAAATCCCATGAAAGATTTTGAAAAAGCTGAAAAATATTTTTTTCACAGAATTTGACATCAACTACTTACCACTTTCTAACCATCTGAAAATAACAAACATCTTCACGCATCTATTATGCATTATCATTTGTATTGCCATAGTGCCAAGAGCCCTAATCATGAACTAGGACCCTACCGTGCTAGATGAGGTACAAAGAACAAAAAATGGTCTCTGCTCCAAAGAGTTTGCAATCAAAATGTCTAGTCCTAGTCTTGCTTATTATCTTGATCACTGCAGCATATTTCACAATGCTGTAATATTATTCCATTCCTGCCATTAAGAGATTTCTATAGTTGTCAAGATTCCTTTCAAAATACTGTATTAATTGCTAATATGTTTTTCTTGCCAGCTACAGAATGTCTGTAATCTGCTTCTTACAAATGACTGCTCCTGGGGGGTGGGGGGGAATAAATCATATATATATATATATTTGGAACCGCTGTTGATTCAATACTTAGAAAATGCATTGGTGGTAATATTGGCTCTAATTCTCTTGAGATAGATTAATTATAAACATGTAGAGAGGCAATCAGGAATCTGTTCTTGCTGTGACTTTGAACAAAGAATACCAAAGAGAAGGGAAGGGCAACTTGAATTAAAACTAAGGCATATAGTACTTCCAGAGGCCAGATGGTATACAGAACAGTGTTTAGGACCCATTGTTGCAACCAGAGAAGGGTGTTGGTGTGAACAAATAAGGAATTATAGCATTATGTTCCAAGGCCTAATAGACCACCCCTTTCCCTACTCATGACACACTATAAATGCTGCATCAAAACAAACAATAGCATCCCCCAAGCCTAAGGAAGCAATCGGATAGGGGGAGTGGCTACAATACAGCTTCTTTTGTGATATTACGATGAACAGGAGGCAGAAGTGCCATGGAATTACTGCAGGTCCTTTCCGTTTATTAGTTGCCTGTAGGGGGTGGGGGAGTTTGGGGGACTGGAATTGGAAAGAACAAATATATAGAGATTAAGACCAGCATTTTCAGAAGTGGCCACAGCTTCTAGCAGAGGCAACGCATGTGGGGGGTGGGGGTTATGTGCCCCTCCCTTACTGATTTTTTGTTCAGCTTGTACTGAGCATGATCACATGGACTGAGCATGCTCAGTAAAACTGCTGAAGCCGGCTGCCCTCACTCTGTCCTCCTCTCCCCCCCACTATTGGCAGCCACAGGTTGTCTCTGGCTTCTAGGAGCAAAAAAAACCCCTGTGGCACCAACCTCTCAGAGGTCTCCACTGACTCTGGCTTGTGCTGCAGGGCTACAAATAGCAGTGCAGACACTCTGGCTCAGGCTGGAGCCCGGGCTCTGAAACCTGGCAAGGCGGAGGGGTTTGAAATGTGGGTTCTAGCCCGAGCCTGAATGTCTGCCCTGGTGTTTTTGGCAAGAGAGCCACAGGAGTCCAAGTCAGTTGACCCAGGATCTGAGACTGGCTGCTGTGAGTTCGTGGCTTTTTGCCGTGTAGACATACCCCAAGGGCCTTCGTTTCTGTGCAGCTGTTTGAAATTTGTTTTTCACCTGGGCCTTGGGTCACAAATGGGGGGTCACAGAAAGTCACAGGCTACTTCTGAGGAGGTGGATGTAGTTCAGTGGTTCTCAAACTTTGGTACTGCAAGCCTCTGAGTGCGACCCCCCCCCATTATGAATTAAAAACACTTTCTGATCTATTTAACACCACTATAATGCTGGAGGCGAAGCGGGGTTTGGGGTGGAGGCTGGCAGCTTGGGACCCCCTATGTAATAACCTCGCAACCCCCTGAGCGGTCCTGACTCCCAGTTTGAGAACCCCTAATGTAGTTGGTTTTGAGCTCGTGCATGTCATTAATACAAAAGAGAAGGTGTGCATGTGTAGATGCTAACTTCACTTGGGGGATAACAGAGTTAATGAGCACAACAAGTGGTGTCACGTACGGTATGTGATTGTGTAACTGTGATCACACAGCACATTTTTTCCCTTGTGTTGTTTTGTCTGTCTCTAGCACCCCCTGGACCTTCCGCTTCTTTCACTCCCCCCCTCCCATTTTGTCTTTTTCCACTAAAAGGTTCCCCCCCCCTTAAATCTGTTGTAGTTGAAGGGCTGAATTTTTCTCTGATTTCAATGAAATCATGTGAAGTGCAATTCAGCCTGTAAAATGAATGCAACTCCTCTTGTTTAGAAAAACATCTTGTCACTTGGTTTTCAGAAACAAAACATGCGGTGTGACTTTTGTGGCAGAAATGCCACATTTGGGGAGGGTAGAACGCAATATTTATCTGGTGTATTCGAGCTGGCTTTTATTTCTTCTTTTAATGTCAGCTGCCGCTGTTCAGAGGTTTGGAATATTAGAAATAGTCCCAGGGGAACTGAATTAATGGGCAGAGTGCAGCTTTGGTGGCTAAAGATGCATGAGACATGCAGCTTATTCTATGGCTCTGCAGTTTATCATGTAATTTCACTCCACACATCGAGCAATATCTCTCAACTCTGTTTGGGGGCATTGATTCATTACTGCCTCTGAAGGGGAGAAGTTCAATTAGTGAAGCACAAGCATGGATCACACAGTGGAAATCAGAGGACTCTGATGGCGTCTTGGGG
This sequence comes from Caretta caretta, assembly GCF_965140235.1. Lineage (NCBI taxonomy): Eukaryota > Metazoa > Chordata > Testudines > Cheloniidae > Caretta > Caretta caretta. The sequence continues at coordinate 16,607,140 of NC_134209.1, forward strand.
GTTAACCAGCAATTGTTGCGGCAATGAAAGAGAACAGTTACAGAAGCTGGCTAACCACATCAGAGGGGCATATGCTGAGCTGCCGGGCACCACAGGAGTCTGCCCAGAAGGAGATGTACTCTTTAATATTCAAGATCTGATTAAATCATTGGAAAGATTCCAATATGCAAGCAGCACAAACTTTCAATTGTGTTGTTTATTAGGAGCAATGAAACTAATGGGGATATCACTTACCCCAATATACTGCAAGTGATGTTTTGAGAATGCCATTTGGAATTTGAGGAATGAATTTCACTCATTAAGGAGCCTGATTGAAAGCCCATTGAAATCAATGGGAAAAACTCCCATTGAATTCACTGGGCTTGGATCAAGCCCTAGGTCACTGCAAAAATGGTATTCAGCCAACAACAAATCACAAATGGCTTTTAATATTGAGCTTCTGATAATTTCTGCAATTTCCCTAAGCTGTTTACTCCACCATTTGGGATGTTTTCTAACAAGTTTGAAGACCTTTCAGTTAGAAGACCAGGTGCTTTTTGTATGTTCTCTATGGTTATTTCTACTGCTTTGTCTTTGCCTGTTTTTTGCTTCTCTCCTTTCCACCTCCCCTTTCGCTAAATATAGGTATTTTAAATATGTAGGAGAAAGAAAGGCAGTTAAAAAAAGGCAAAGAATATGGAAATCAAGATACTACATGTACCTTGCAAGCAATTACAGCACTGCTACTTTTCATAAGAGATCCAAGCCAAAGCCCTGAATTTTCCAAAGACATGTTCACCTGTTCGACTTCACAAAGTAGTCTCATTGATATAATTCTTCTCATTCCCTCTCAGCGTTCCGGTGTTGCTTTCAGGTACATCATTGTCCATTGCAAAAGTCATCTCAGCTGGGATGGTAAAGAAAAGTTTCTCGTTCCTCCAGTGGATGGTGAGTTTAGGTGCATAGATGATCTCTGAGCTAAGTTCTCCTTCCGAAAATGCTTGATAGCATGGAAGTTAAGGGCGGAAGCTTTGGAAGAAATGCATCTTGCTATTGTTGAATTTGAGCTTTCCAAGATGATAGAATCATAGGATTGGAAGGGACCTCGAGAGGTCATCTAATCCAGTCCCCTGCACTCATGGCAGGACTAAGTATTGTCTAGACCATCCCTGACAGGTGTTTGTCCAACCTGCTCTTAAAAATCTCCAGTGATGGAGATTCCACCACCTCCCTAGGCAATTTATTCCAGGGTTTAACCACCCTAAGAGTAAGGAAGTTTTTCCTAATATCCAACCTAAACCTCCCTTGTTGCAATTTAAGCCCATTGTTTCTTGTCTTATCCTCAGTGATTAAAAAAAACAATTTTTCTCCCTCCTCCTTAACAACTTTTTATGTATTTGAAAACTGTTATCGCCCCCTCAGTCTTTTTTCCAGACTTAACAAACCCAATTTTTTCAATCTTCCCTCCTAGGTCATGTTTTCTAGACCTTTAATCATTTTTGTTACTCTTCTCTGGATTCTCTCCAATTTGTCCACATCTTTCCTGAGATGTGGCACCCAGAACTGGACACAATACTCCAAATCTAGAACAGCCTCTCCCCTACTAGCTTTTTCCACCTTCTGAAATAAAAAAAAATTGTGTCCAATACATTCCAAGAAGTTGTTGGATAATCTGTGCCCTGCTGAGTTATTTTCCCAACAGATGTCTGGGTAGTTGAAGTCCCCCATCGCCACCAAGTCTCGCGCTTTGGATGATTTTGTTGTTTAAAAAAGCCTCATCCGCCTCTTCTTCCTGGTTTGGTGGTCTGTAGTAGACCCCTACCAGGACATCACCCTTGTTGTTTACCCCTTTTATCCTTACCCAGAGACTTTCAACAAGTCTGTCTCCTATTTCCATCTCAACCTCAGTCCAAGTGTATACATTTTTAATATATAAGGCAACACCTCCTCCCTTTTTTCCCTGCCTGTCCTTCCTGAGTGAGCTGTACCATTCTATACCAATATTCCAGTCATGTGTATTATCCCACCAGGTCTCTGCGATGCCAACTGTGTTATAGTTATGTTTATTTACTAGCATTTTGAGTTCTTCCTGCTTATTCCCCATACTTCTCGCATTAGTATACAGACATCTAAGATACTAATTTGATTCTCCCTACCTCTCCTTTTCTCCTCTCTTCTCTCTCCTTTTTCCCTGCTACAACAGCCCATGGGCCTATGATGGGTTTTTCTTGTCAAAGGCCAGAAATTTGGCCAACATAGAGCTTAGCTGGTCTTGGGTCCAACCGGTGCCCAGTGGGGTCACGTTCCACAGAAGCAGAGGAACTAAGGCCCTAGTTCAAATTGAGTCTTAAAAGATTTCCCGCCGATGTTTTCAGGTTCTCAGCCTTGACACACTACTTATGCCATTGTGGATCTTCCTCAATGATTCTCTGCATCAATGATTCTGTCATGCGCAGTTCAGAGGTGGCAAGGCCTCCCCAGTGGTCTTGAAAAGGGTGGTGAGATCCATGTTGCCAACATCAAGGAGATCCTTATAATGAAAGGTATGAGAGGAGAGCTCTGAGACTTTTATTCACTGACTCTGGTGCGGCTTTATTTTGGACACCCATTGGAACAAATGTGGGGACGGGATGGGGAGAGCTGGCCCTTTAAAGGTTGACCTCCACTAGGTAGATTCTAGAGTGTCTAATCCTGGCCCTGACAAAAGCTACTATATTTTCAGAGAGTAGGCAGCATTGACTGCCTGAATCTCACTCATTAACCTTTGGGGATCACTTCCAGACACTATTGGCAGTTGGGTTGTGAGGTGATCTCGGCTCTGGGGTACACACAGTCGAAGGTGTTGCTCCTGCTGCTCTTCCTAAAAGGTTTTTGAATATGTTGCTTGTTCTGAAACAATCTCTGATTGCCCACAGCCATCTTGGGGAGGGAGTTAAGTGATTTACAACTAGGGGACCTTTACCTGGCTGCTTTGCTTCTAACACTTGAGGAGCTTCTCTAATGAAGAGAGAGTCGGAAGCTATATCTACACTACAGCTCATGTTGGCATAACATATGTTGCTCAGAGGTGTGAATACCACCCCCACCCCGCTCCGAGCGACATAAGTTAAGTGCTAGTGTGGACATCGTTACGTTGGCGGGAGAGATTCTCCCACCAACACAGCTGCTGCTGCTCGCGGAGGTGATTTTATCATGCCCATGGGCAAGCTCTCTCCCATCGGCATAGAGAGTCTTCACCAGATGGTGCTGTATCATTATATGTATAGTCAAGCCCTGACCTTTCAAAAATGGTGAAGCTTTGAGTTCTTAAACTATGTGTCCTCATGCTGTAAACTTTATTTAACTGCTGTGATGACGGTCACGTGCACTTTCACATGCTACATACGTTGAATTCCCTTGCGGCTCTCTGCTGCTCTGTGCAATTGCAGAGCGGCTCTTTCACTGTTAAAGGTTGAGTGTCACTCGTCCACAGGATCATTCGCTGTCCCAGACTTCTCTCCGATAACAAAGCGCAGATGCAACAAAATCCCGTCGAGCAATTTGCCTGCCTTCTTTGCTTTAGCTTGTTAGAAACAAAAGGCTGCATTCGGCCCTCAGCCCGAATATTGTTCTAACCCAAGTTAGTTTGCTAAGAGGCATCTGTGAGCGTAACATGGAGATGCAACTCTGTGCATGGGGAATGCCAGGGAACTGGAGCCTCCAGAATGCCTATGAGTTCATTATTATTAGTTCTGTATCCCCACAAGTCTACTCCCCATGAATATTTGATAAAGCCCGAGAAGGTCACTACAGCTTGTTTACTCTACATATGGCATTTCTGCATTTCCCTGCTCTGTGTGCATGTGTGATTTTTTAAAAAAAATCTTTTAACCATGGTGCCCAGCCAGCTCCTTGTCTCTCTTCTGCCTCCTCCCCACCCCCACCCCCTGCCTCCTTGTTAATTCTGAAAACAGAAAAACAGGAGGATCTGATTGTTCATTACAGGTGAAGAGCTGCATCTATTATGAGAAATTTGGACTCTGAACCCATCTCATGTTTTGTTGCTGTGTGTTTGCATCATTATGGAAACAAGTTAGGCCGTCACAGTTTTTGTGGTTGTTAATATCTCAGATGGCTCTAACAGTGTTACTGGTGTGTGGGCTTACGCGAGGGTAGGAGAATTATAATTCTTTTAGACTAAAACACATACTTTGCAGCTAAGTTTCACCTTTTATCCATGGATCCCAGTGCTTTACGCATAGCCCAAGGTCCAGTGTGCTCCAGCAGTGGGAACTACATGTTCTGGACTCCAAACTGCTGTACACTGGGAGAACTTCCTGGGGGTCCTGCCAGCAGGTCCCTTCTACCCTCCCACTTGGAGGTTTCGGCAATGACTGAAGCTGGGAGCATGGGGCAAGCCAGCTGATAGGAGGAGGCTGCTGGACTGTCATCCTGGTCTGTTTCCTTACAGAATACAACGTTGTTCCTGGTGGAATGTGTGAGTGGGTCTGGTCTGAGGGAAACACACTCTGACATGCAATGCAGAGCACTTTGAGGGGCCCAGTTTTTCAAAGCTCTGTAAAAAAAAGCCCCAAGGCAGACTTACCCTGTCTTGCAGAACCTAATACTGGGCCAGTGAACAGGAGGGGTGGAGGGTTTCACAGGTATGAATGAAATCTCACCATAGCCGTAGGCGAGAGGGAAGCATTATTTTTACACTCAGTGCACAAAGGAGGAAACTGAGGCACGGAGTGAGGCAATCACCCAAGTGGAAGAGCTGAGTGTATCCAAGAAGGTGGATTCCCAGTCCTCTGCCATTAAGAGTGCTTCTTTTAGCCAGCTGAAGGGCACAATGCAAGCACAATACTGCTGCTGTTTGCAGCTGAACTGTCCTTTCAAAACCAAACTTTTTGAAAACCTCCCCAAACACAACTCCCATCTGTTGTCCAGCAAGGTGGGCACACTGGACCATGGCATGCTGTCTGACATAGCTTCAGCAGTGAACTGAGTATCTCTCCATAGTCCTGCAGATAAACTTCCCTGGGAAGTGACAGCAGAAGCTGGGAGTACAGGAATGCCTTATATAGGGAGCCCAGAGGAAGTTGAAATCAGTAATGAGGAGTATTAGGGAGAGAGTGAGAATAACTCACCTTACCTGATCACTCTCATTACAGTGTGTATGGTAACACCCATTGTTTCATGTTCTCTATGTATATAAATCTCCCCACTGTATTTTTCCACTGCATGCATCTGATGAAGTGAGCCGTAGCTCACGAAAGCTTATGCTCAAATAAATTGTTAGTCTCTAAGGTGCCACAAGTCCTCCTCTTCTTTTTGTGGATAAGCATGGTTGCTACTCTGATAACTGGAAACAGTGAGGCTCAGAAAAAGGGCCAGGGTAAACGCAAGAGGAGTCGGGAAAATGTATACAGACCGAATGGCTGAGGGATATGGCCCTGCAAAGCTGTCTCAGGCAAGGGGCCAATGAGACTTGCTGTCCTGCCGTCTCTTGTTCTGTTGGTATCAATGTTAACCTGTTATGAAGCCAGACTGCCCATAGACCATTCCACACCCATTCCTGTGAAGACATTGCAGCTGTAGGTCATTGCTCTGATTTCACATGCTGAGGGAGGGTCTTTTGATTTTTAGCTCTTCTTTAACTGGCATAATGCGAAGCAGTTGGCTGTTCATTTTTCAGATGAACCTATGAAGTTCAATAGTATTATTGTTGGCAGATAAAGAAGAGAAAGTCGCCTTCACAGGAAGCATCTTTGGTATCTTTGGTGGCAGGGGCTGTGCCTTTAAGGACTGAGCTTCCCAGACAAAGAGTCTGGACAGGGCCTGGTGAAGCTCTTACTTTGCGCAGCCAGTTGGAGCCAGACATCAAATAAAGCAGAGTTCCTGCAAGCACTTTAAGCACTGAACACTACCCTGTCCACCTAGCCGACTGCTGTGAGAACCAAGCCTTAAAAGGATGTTGCCAAAGTCCTTTTGAGGTTGTTTCTGTCACAGCATTTAGGGTCTGCTGGGAAATTGCAGCGCCACAGAAAATACAAGGGCCCCCCTGTCCACTACTTCTATAGTACTGTGTTTTGTGTGCCCCTGCCTATGCTCTAGCTATTCAGACTGCAGCTGGGTGAAGTTTTTCATCTGAAACTATTTTTGGCAAAACATGCAGATTCGGCAGTACCGAAACATTTCATGGATTCATGTAGGTTTCACCAAATTGTTTCAGTCAAAACAAAACAAGTAACACCTAAAAATCAAAACATTTCAGTTTTCAGTTCAAAGCAAATTTTTTTTAATTTCAAAACTTTCTTTAATTTTCTCCTCTTTAAAAAGTCAAGCTTTAAAAAAAAATGATTGGAACTGAACCAAGAGGTTTAATTTTGGGTGGAACAAACTGTTTCATTCCACCTAAAACACATTTAAAAAAAACCCCACTCTTTGATTCACCAACAATTTCAAATAGTTGGCACTTAGCAGGCTGAGGTCCTAATCCTTTGGGTTTCCTAGGGAGACTCCCAATTATGAGTGCTAGGGCCTAGACTGAGAGGAAGAACTCATTCCATGTGGACAACTGAACAAAGAGCTGACGGTCATCAGTTAAGGTGACCACTGAACTGGTCTTGACAGGGCCTACTCTGAAGTCACTAATCTAATGTAATCTGCCGAAGGAGAGGAGAGGAAGAGTCGGTAGGTATATTGAGTGAGAAGCTCAGTATTTAGGGGTTGATTTTCAAAGGCACAAGTAGCAATTATGTGCCCAACAGCATTTGAAAATCTCCTTAGCACCAACTCAGCAAGGTGTCAAGCTTGTGACACGAGGAGTCTCAATGCAACTTGTGTGCGTAAAATTAGGCATGTGTAGTGTACCTCACTGTTAGGTACTAGGGGGACAGGTGCCGTCTAAAAAGCTATCATGCGGACCAATAGTCTCTCCTCCTTTCCTTGCGCTCCCGTTCAGATGTACCACATTAATTCTTCTCAGATTATCCTAGCAGTAGGGAAAAACTATCTCGTGTGGCTTAGTGGAAAAGCACTAGGCTGGGTTTCAGGAGTTCTAGTCCCAGCTCAGCCAGCGGCCTACTGTGTGATTGGGGGGCAAATCACTTCCTGTCTCAGTTGCCTTATCAGTAAATGGGAATAATGTAAAGAAACCTCCTTTGTAAAATGCTTTGAGATCTGTGGATGAAAAATGCTATATAAGTAATACCATTATTTGTTCTGTGGTCATACAGAACCGAGTACAATGGGCTCCTGGTCTATGGCTGGCACTCCTAGTCACTGCTGCAATTCAAATAAATCATAAGATGGATAAAATAAACCAGATATAGGTTACAAACTTTCCATTTGTTTAATAAATAGAAGACATGATTGGTAGAGTTTCCTGAGGGAGTGATCAGAAATAGTAAACATTTAATGTCTGAATTTAACAGGCTAAAACAGATGCTGCAGCGAAGGACCTGCAAGTGTTTTATGTACTGAAAGACAAAGCAAAATGGCTTTTATTTAGCGATAATAGACTGAAATACAGGCTTCGGATTATCAAAACCCAGCATCCAATGAGTGATTTTCTTTTCATGTGACTCTCCTTTCCTTGTCTTCACTACGGAAAAAGGTGTATTCTTACTGTGTGAAACTGAGTTTCCAGTATGCATTGCTGAATCCAGAGAGTTTTATTCAGCAAGTAGGTCCAGCTGGCTACCAGGTATATAAGGCTTTGCATGCTGTAATCCATCATCAATACGCACAACACTCACCTTGGTTCATCTCTCTTGCTCCCCTGCTCCTTCACTGTCCCTATTTTCACTCCTCCTTCCTACTACATGCTCCTGTTTTGCTGCAACGGAAAATGTACACAATCAGGTGAATAAGGGCCTATTTCCCATTGGGAATAGCAGTGGGAGGAGAGCTGAGTGAATGTGTATTGATAAAGAGTACATTTACCGACAAATGCATTTTTGAAGTCACCAAAACTATTTGTGAATGTGGGTTGAATCTGGCGAATAGTTTTGTCTGGAAAAAAAAAGTAATTTCCCCCCCCTCCCCCTCCAAAAAAACGTCTGTTTCATTTTGACAATGTCTAAATGAAACGTCTCGACTTTTTTGTTTAGAACTGTTTTTTAGCTAAATTTTGAAGTGAATGTTAAAAGTATAACTCCCGCACCCCCACAAAAAATACCCCAACCAAAACAAAAAAACAAAATACTTCATTTTGGGTCCAACATGTTTCATCCCTCACCCCCGCTTGGTTTTCATCTTGGCATGAAACAAAATCAGCTTAGTTGAAACCAGATTTCTTTTTCTTTCTTTTTTTTTCCCTAAAAAATCCATTATTCACTCAGCTCTAAATAGGCTTAGGACTGGGCCCTAATGTGCTGCATAAAAGAACTAAAGTAAGGATGTTATTGAATTCTGTGCTCCCATATATACTGACATAAATTGTACAAACTGGCCGTTTATTGACTGACTGTGACATATTCAGACATGATTAACGTTGGTCTAACTCTGCTCCCTTTGAATGTGGCGATTTCCCATTGATTTCAGGGGGAGCAGAATTTGAGCCACACTGAGTGCTTTTGAAAATCCTCCCCTTGATGCTATCTTGTGAAAGAAATGCCTCCAGAGTCCACTTTACAAGGGATGCTGAGATTGGGGAGTGCAGATCAAACATTACAAGGACTTCTGGAGGTTGGGGTTTTACTTCGGTAACGTACTAAACAATTATTCATTTCCAATGGTCCAATGAATTCATTCCCTTTTCATCAAAAGTTCATGCTTTTAATATTGAATCAAAAATGAAAAAAATCAATTAAATACCAGATCACGGTGACAAAGCTAAATTTCTCTTGCCAAAATTTGAACATAGGGAAGAATTGTTTAAGGAAAGAATTATTCATTTCCAAAATGTCCTCATTTCCATGAGAGCTCATTTCTCGTATTTAATTAAGCGATGTTGTGAATGATATCCTATGCTTATCGCAGAATGAAAAAGCCTCCACCCACCCTCCCCCATTGTTTTGAATATTTCAGCTAATTAGAGAAACAACACTTTTATGTAGGAAGTATTATCTAATACTGTAGAACGTAATTCCTGTTTTATTTCGGGGAAAGGAAAAGAAGAGAGGCTAATGGAGAAAGAAATGTTTAAATAAACATCTTAGAATAAGTACAGATGCTCAAATGGGTCTTTTTATTCATGAGGCAGAGGTTCATCCCACGATGGAGCCTAGATTTTTTCTCTCTTACTATCCTCCTTTGGATTGTTGAAGCATAGCGGAGCTATGATTGAACATGTTTTCTAGCATATGAGTGGCAGATTACACATGGACTACAGAACAGGACAGAATAATCCAATGGATGAGCCACTGGCTGGAAAGCACAAGCTAGTAAATTTCAAAGAGGGCCAAGATCATCCTCTTTCATGCAAAAAAGCCCTCAAGGAACAAGATAGGCACAAAAAATAGTGCTGAGGGCTCGGTGCGATGTTACGCAGTGACATGATAGGGTGTTTGGAGGGCCAGGCAGCCTAGTGGTTAATGCACCTGGCCTCTGGCCCCTTGCCTCTCTGTCTGAGCAGTACAGGTGCCTCATTTCTTATCCTAAGCTAGCAATGTTCTGGCCTCCAGCTGCCTCTCGGCTTTGGCCCTTAAGGGGATGTGGTAGGAAGACCTGGGCTCTCCCTCTCCCAACCCAGGGCTCTATGGGAAGCAACGGGCAGACCGTTCCTGCAGAGAGTCTAAATGCGCTGTTCTGGGCTACTTCCTATCTATATGTCCCTTCAGTTTGGGCCATGGCTCTGTGTCCAAACGGTCATTCGCTTAACAAAAAGCGTCCAAAGGATCAGGGCCCTGCAGGATCTGCTGGTGCTCAAAGAGAATGGTGGTTGGAGAAGGAGTTGCCTGTGGGCCTTACCTGATTGGTGGTCCCCTCTCAGGCTGTATGGCCTCCTGAAGAAGGGATCCTCCTCTTGCAGCCTGGGCTTCTGAGCCCCTTCTAACCCACTCCTCCAGCCAGAGCATGCTAAGCACACCTGGAGGCATGGGGTACCTGGGCCCAGTATTGCCTCCCACCCCCTTCAGGCCTGGTGTGGGGTCTGTGTACCCTGTCAGGCACCACTGCACAAGCTGTGCTGCTACAAAGGAGTTGTGGGAAGGTCTAATGCCACCCTGGTGACACTCACTGGTGCGCTGCTCCTCCCAGTAGCCTCCAGGACAGGGACAAGCTTGCAGGAGGGGTGGGGCGTATCAGTGCTGGATAGGGTGGGAGCAGGTGCAGCCAGGCTGGTTCTGTGCCCTGGCATTTCCTCACTGCCACAGGTCCCATAGGAGTGTAGCAGTGCGGTGTGTGAGTTAGAGCAGGCCTCAGGAGTGCCATAACCAGCAGTGCGGGCCCGGATGGACCCCAGCACCCCCATCACAGTGAGAGCACAAGCCACAACCCCTCACTTCCTGAGCTGGGCTGATGGGGGGAGAAACGCACCCAAAAGCTGGAGAGTGCTATGTGTAAGCGGGGGAATAGTCCCGCTATTGTGGAGAACTTTCCTGGCTTCTGCATTACCCCGGTGAAGTGGGCTAGCGAAAAGATCTGAGTCCTCGCTCCCACTTCCTTTACCCAGTGGCCTCCCTGCCCTTGAGGACTCCCCGTCCACTCTCCTGTCTGGCAGAGTCCTCGTAACCCCAACAAGGCTGGGCCCAGGATTCCTGGGGGGCTCGACCCCCAACCCTGCTGCGGTCACCTGAGGCAGGGGCTAGGGTGTCCCCACTACGGAGTACTCTCTCTGCAATGGGCACTTCTCTGACCCACTGACCGCTACATACAAGTTAAAGCAAATGCAAGTTATTTAATCCACAATTAATTTTAAAAAGAATAAGGAAAAATGGGAAAGGTTAAAGGAAACACATCACCCCGCTCTGTGGCAGGGAACATGACAAACAGCGTCTCGGGAATGTCCGGGCAGTTCACAGTCTGTTCCTTGTAGGTCCCAGACCTCCTGCTCCAGCCCTGGCTGTGCTGCAGGGATGCTGTGGGTCGGACATTTGCTCTGGTGGTGGCCACACGCTCTCAGGCTCTAAGTGGTAGGACACTTCTTCCCAGTGTTGCCCCTGCCCTGTCGGGGTTATGATCCAAGCCTGGCCTGCAGAGCCCCTTGGCTGAGGCGTCTCCCTGTGCTGGGCCCACTGCCCAGGGTCCCCTTCGCTCTCCCCAGCTGCTCACCTCTGCTGACTGCTCCAGCCCCACCGCTGCTCACCACTCACAGCTGTTCACTGCTCCGGACTGCTCCAGCCCCAGCTCCACCACTTGGTCTCTGCACCACTGCTGCTCTTCCTCCAGCTCCCTGGGCTGTTTTTCTGGCCCCTCTGCCTCTGGTTGCTGCACTCTGCATCCAGGACAGGTCTGCTCTGCAGGCTGCTTCTGTGACTCTGCTCCCAGCACTGACCTGCTTCGTGGGCTGCTTTTCTGGCCCCTCTGGCTCTGGTTGCTGCAGCTCGGCTCCTAGGACAAGTCTGCTCTCTCTGGGCTGTGCCTCTGGCTTTGGGGCTGCAGCTCTGCTCCCAGGACAGGGTCTGCTCTCTCTGGATCTGGCCCAGCTCTGCTCCCCAGCTCAGCTTGAGCCCCTGCTTTCTCCTTAGCTCTGCCCCACGCTGTCTGACCCAGGCAAATCCAGCTCACATGGAGGACGGGACCTCCCTGGCCTCCTGACTCCATGATTAACCTGCCCGCCCTGTCATTCAGGCTGACCTGGAGCATTGGCCTCTCCCCATTGTTCCTGGGGACTATCAGTCTCAGGGTCCTGGTTTCCCATAGACCCTTCCCCTTTTAGTACTGGGAGTTGGCCAACCAAAAGACCCTCACTGAATGTTAGTAAGGGGGCAACAGTCCCCTTACATATGCCTGCTCTGTCACCCTCCTAGGTCGGTGCTCTGGCCCAGTGGGAGTGGTTATGTCCAGTCGCAGATGAGGAGCGGTGTCAGAACTGCCGTCGCATCTCTTCCTTTCTTGTACTTGTCAGGATCCCCTTGACTCCTGGGTGATGCCAGCAGGATAGAGCCATGCTCAGGGGCCTCTCCCTTGCCAGTAGCGAGCCAACTGATGCCATCAGCCCAGAGTGGGCAGTGGATGGTGTGGCAGCACTGTGTAGGCCACGGGGTGCAGTAGATGGTGCCTGTTGCAACACGGAGCGATGGAGCCAGGGACTCCACTGTAGGTGACTCGTCTGAACAGGCTGGTGTAACCAGAGTCCCTGCTGCCAGCACATTGCATCGCCAGCTAGGGGGGTTGCTGTAGGCGCTCTGGGCTGGCCCTGAATGCCGGCGCTGGAGGGCTCCGGAAATGCTCGGCAGTGCACAGCAGCTGTGGGTGCCACTTCCCAGCAGCGCTGTGACGTCCCGTGCCACGAGCTGCGCAGACATGGGCGCTCCCTGCCAAAACACCATGTCAGGTTGTCTAGACCAAGGTCCCGTTGTGTTCCTCTAGCAGCTGGTCTTGGTCTCCAGTTTTCAGTGAGAGGGGTTCGGTCTAATGGTCTGTGCATAGGATGGAGTTCTTGTCCTGTCTTCAGTTTATCTTCAATCATCTACGCAACATAAGCTAAACCAGAAAAATGCACTCTGATACCAGAGTAAGTGTCCACATGGCGAGTTAGGCAGGTATAATTATAGCCGTTTAAATTAATAATTTAGCTACTACTGGTATAACGTTTACTTGTAGACAAGCCCTTGGTATGGCTGCAGCATGCTTTTTCAGTGAACTCAAAGTATCAGTTAAAATCTGCAACTCCCTTCTCCCTCTTCCATGGTGTGAGAGTGTCCAAAAAAAAAAAAGGCCAAATGAACAGAAGCAAGTGTGGCAAGTCTAGGAGCAGAGGGCTGTGAGAATGACTTCCCCTACTTTTGAACTGAGCCAACGAGTCATTCCTTATTCTGTCCTTGAAAAATAGCAATACCGTTCTCGTGAAGGTTGTTTAGAAAACATGAGGTTGCAAAATGGAAGAGTGGTGTGTGCGTGCGTGTGTTGGCGGGAGTGGGCAGGCAATTTTCCACTGTTCTTCTCCGGTGGTTAGACTGCTTTATTTAGCCTTAAAAATGGGCTCCGATGGAAACAGCTGAGCCTGTTTAGCTGACTTCTTTTAAGAGCAGGGTATCTGCCACAGGGTGCTTTGCACATTGCTCTGACCCAACTGGTTCTGGCCGCTCTTGGCAACCCGATGCTGCACTGGGTGGCCCGTGGGTCCAACCCAGTCTGGCAATCTCTGTGTTCCCCTGTGTGTTCAGAAGTGACACAGTATGGAGTGTAAGCTTATTACAGGCAACTAATGGATCTTCAGTCGCACTTTGTATTAAGCTTCCATTTAAAGAGAATTAATACATGTTGAACAGATGTTTTAATAGACAGTTAACGTTAATCAATAGGTCAGTAGGTTGCTTGCAACTCTGGCTTATAATCATCTGGAACACATGCTGCCACTATGTTTCCAGTCATCTATAACACCTAGATATTATAGTGCTCAAGTCTGTAAGGTGCCTATCAATCATATATTAACCCATTATAAACCACTCATGTATGGAACGTTAATACAAAGTGTGAACAGATTCTGTGTGCAGGCAGGGCAGAGTAAGTATTTTAGAAGCCTCATTTGTGTGGCCTTTAATAACTCAGGATCTTTATGCTAAAGGAGCTCTGATGAGGGATGCTGTCAGAACACCTTGAAAGCAGCAGATACAGAACTCAAGTGGTAAGTGGGAAGGGTCAGAGCCGGCAGGAGAGGACACGGGTGAGAGACAGAAGCACAATCTGGAGCCGTGATTGAGTGTCGACAATGGGGACATTTTCTTAAATGTGATCGGGGCAAATTGCAACCCAAATGATGATGATTTCCCCTCCGGGAGCCAGCAAGGCTGGTTATTGGAGGAGCAGGAGCCCGTGGTGATAGATGCGGTTGAGCTGTTCTCTGCCACTCAGTGTAATCACCCAAGCCGGCCTGCTGAATGCAACTCGGACATTTCACTTGACCTGATTACAGCAGCGAATGGTTCTAGCCCAGATTGGTTAGCTGGGAGAGGGCATTGTGGGTCCTTCTCATGTGCTCCCCATATACTTTTATCCGATCCTCAATTTTTCTTTAATCAGCAAAACATTTTCCTCTAAATGTCCCATGGTCAGACTGAGATTTATCTTTGTGAACAATCCGTGAGAGCTCCTGGGAAGTGGCTGGTTCCCCTTCTCACCCCCGCCCCCATTATCCTGGCAGGAAGATAGGCTGGTGAGGATGTTTCCTCTGAAGATTCCTGTCCCCGAATGGTAGAAGAGGGGTGGGTGGCTTCCCATTGTAAAACCCTGCTGCCTGGCTGGGGGGGACAGATCCATTTGTTCCATTCAGAGTTGCGGAAGGGAGAGGAATATGTGTCTGTCCCTAATATTCAGCAGCAGAGACACATTCATAGCTTTCTCTCTCCTTTCTTCCTTTGTCAGGGGCTCATCCCCAGGTTGTCCTGAAGAGCCATGGTTCCTCCAGGAGCTGGGGAAGGCCACAATGACCAGTTCATCAAAGGTGGGGGGTAGTATAAAGGGAGGGTCTGAGACAGGAGGATAGTGAGCTAGGCTCTGTATTTTGGGTTGGCAGGGATCAAGAAAAGAGATAGGGAGCTTTTAGAGGGTAATGGTGAGGTGCAAGGGTTGACAGAAATGGGGGCAAGGCCTGAAAACGTTCATCTACTTTAGATCAACTGCGCCAAAGAATCAAGATTTTGGCCTGTTGAGGTGACCGAAAGCTTTGAACTAGGGCTGGGCCAAAATCACAATCCTCAGATTATGCAGAAAGTCAGCCTCTGAGGGGAATGTTGTGGCCCGAACCCCTCTCTGCTCTGAACCTCGCGGGATTCCAGCCAGCTGTTCCAATACAGGGTGAAAAATACGCCACTGAAGTCCCACAAAGTCTGTGTTGGTGAAGTTCCACTTAAAGCCACTGTGATGCCCAGACCTTGCACTGGCTGTTTGAATGGGCGAAATTCAGCCCTGTGCAGAATGTAAAGAAATAATTGGCTGAAGGCCTTTTCTTTTTGGATTTCTGTCCAGTGGGAAAGAACTATGGGGCTTTGTAATCTATATTGCTCCCATGACTGGTGCTAGAAGGATGCGAAGAAGTGTTGATGTGCAGGTGGATTTCTCCCTCCCCGGCCTTGAATCTACCATCTTCTTCTCTTTTAAAATGTATACTAAGGGCACCCCCTGCTTCAGATGGGCATTCTTGGGTGTGGAGACTGCATCAGACCGGCACCTGAATAAGTAATAATGAATGAAATATGCGAACACTAACGTTCTGTAGCCAAACTCTCAGAAACTTTTCTCTTCAATATAGGATCAGGATTTTATTTTTAATTGATTTTTTTTAAAGTGCTAAACAGCTGCTGCACTGAGAGGAAACAGAAGCGGAAAACTAAGAGAATGTTACTTAAACAAATGAACAGATGCAGAGAGTGGAAATGCAGCAAAGCAAACAAATGAATAGTTGGAGTAAACAACCTAAATGCAAATGGAAAGAAACAGGAAGGCTCTTAACATTCTAGTTGGGCTAAAGCAAATCCCCCCTCGTTCACATATTTTTATACCCATGCTCACAATGATGAACCTCTTTTGAGAGTCTAAAATATAGATGTATGAATTCCCCCAGCTTTATAGTCCTTGTTATATTAGTTCATTTTGCCTCATACTGCCCCTGTGAGACAGATATTATCCCAATTTCACATGAGGAAACTGAGGCACGGAAAAGCAAAATGACTTGCTCAAGGTCTCTCGGTGAGTCAATAGCAGAAAAGGGATCTCTCAAGTCCCAAACCACACAACCTGTCCTTAACATGATTAAAGACAAAAACACTCCATCACCTGGGGGCAAATGCTTTTCATAGAGCAATCAGTTCATATCAGAAATATCAGTCCTTGTCCTCAAAGGAAGCCTGCACAATACCTTGAAAAGATGAGCCTGGGCATTTAAATTCATAAATTCTTCTAGACACTAAAAATCACGATTCTAGCAGACCACACGGCTCATTATATCAATTTGTAACCTATGGACCCTTTGTCCTATGACTGAGGAAATGTTAATTGCTCACTTCATTTTACGTGATTTCTTGCAACCTGTGTTAACCCCTTATGCGTAACAAGCTGTCTCACCTTATATTTAGCTGTGACACTCTAGTTACCTTTCCGAGACCTGAAGAAGAGCTCTGTGAAGCTTGTCTCTTCCGCCAACAGAATATCTTTCCTCAGCCACCTTGTCCCTTTCACAACCTTTCTTGAAGCACAAGGGCCGAGACAATGTGAGGAAAATCTGCTCCTGCGGTATCTCCTGGTGGAAGTGTGCATACCCACACTGCCGCCGACATTCCACCCAGTTCTGCAGATGAGAGTGGCAGGTTTAGTTTGGATAAGCTTCCTTTGGTTATGCACTTAAGCCCAGCCAAACTTTTAAAACATTCATCCGTCGCTAAAATAACCACCTAGAATTTAAAGACCCAGTCTTGGATAGCTCCTTTCTATGCCATGCAGGATATTCTAGCTCCTCCTAGTTTTATTCGCTAAACACCACCACAGGATAGCTCTTTGGTTTCTTATATTCAAGTAGCACCTACAGACCTCAACCAAGATAAGGTTCCTCTTGTGCTAGGTGCTATAGAGACACATATTTGATGGTTCTCAGGACATCCATGACTGAGAGTCACCTTGTTAACCCCTGCCTCCAGGGCAAGAAAGTCTTGCTTGTACCTGTCTGGGTATCAGCTTCCTAACACTTCCTTCCTATCAGCTTCCTAACAGCTTTCTTTTTTAAGGTCAGGCTTGACAAAGCCCTGGCTGGGATGAATTAATTGGGGATTGGTCCTGCTTTGAGCAGGGGTTTGGACTAGATGACCTCCTAAGATCCGTTCCAACCCTGATATTCTATGATTCTATGATTCTATGACACCAGCCTCTCCTTTAGGTTATGCCAGCCCCACGCCGCCTTTCAGGTTAACAATAAGCATGACCCAAGACCTTCTGAAGCATTCCCTGGTGCTATGCAGCCCCTGATGGTTTCTCAGAGAAATCCCAGATCCTCTGCACTCAAAGGTGCAGTGTACCCCATTTTACCTTAAACCGCCACTCTTGTAAAACACAGACAGGAGTAAGTTTATTTAAGAAAGAATTAAGATTAAACTAGAAGTGAGAGAAACCAGCGGAAATAACTGGCTACAACACAACACAAAGTCATAAGCCGTGAACCTGGGTCTACACTTATCAAGAGTCACCTTTCCTGTCCCAAAGTAGGGTCCCCCTAAAGTTCAGTCTATTGCAGAGCTGGCTGGTTCACAAGAATCAGGGATCCAAATATTCACAAAAGATTCCTTAAGATGTCCCCACAGTGGATGGTGAGCGAGCTTCTTTGTCCTCTGTGTTACACTGAAACAGCCTTTTGATTCTATTCACAGATAGGGCAAACCTCTGTCTTGTAAAGTTTCTTTTTCACCTTTAAGTGGCTTTGCCTGTTTCTCGTTGCCTCTGATGGATTCCCACTGAAAGTCTTAATATTGGTCAAGACTGAACAGTGGAGCATGGCATTGCATCACTGGCCAAGCAGGGCAGGGTGACAACTTCCCCTAGCCCGAACGGGCCATTATGGAGATGTCCTGGTGACTAATAGTTACGTTTTACACCATGCCCCTAAAGCATACTTTCAATATAGATACATTATTCCTTAAATATTAGCTGGACATGCATCTCACAATGATTATGAGTCTTGACAAAGTTACAAGCTGTCTTTAGATACCTTACGTGTTACTCTTTCTGGATAAATATCCTGAAAGACACATTTGGTATAGTGAGTTTGTCAGGTCTGAGGAGAGAGTTGTTTGCAAAGAACAGGGGACCCTTTGTCAAGGGTCACCATCTAGTAAGAGACAGCCTCTATCCCGAAGAGCTCACTGCCTAGAGAGGCAGGGCAGACAGTGGGTGGGTGGAGAAGCAGACACACAAATACAGGCAGTGTCTTGCCCAGGGTTACACAGTAACTCAATGGCAGAGCCAGGCCTGGAAGCAAGGGGTGAAACTCTGTCTATGTTGAAGTCAGAAGGAGTTTTGATATTTAACACACACTTGTGTTTGTCAGCTTCTGGTACTCTGGGCTGTGCCTCTAGCGGGGTCCTACCTCATGCATGACACGAATAATGCCCACCTGAGCCCCCTGGACCCATTTCCCAGCATGCTTGGAGTCAGGGGTGGCCACATAATGGACTAGAAACCCCTGCTGTGGCTAATGGGGAGTTTCTGCATGGGATGATGTGGACAAGCAGTTTCCTGGGCCAATAATAAACCAGGGCGGCTTGGCCCCTCAGTGGAAGGGGACAGCTTGACACAGAGACAGAGTATGTCTACACTAGAAATGCAACAATGGCATAGCTGCAGCTGCGCCACTGTAGCATAGACACTTAATCCTCCTCTCCAAGAGATGGTAGCTAGGTCAAGGGAAGAATTCTTCCATCAACCCAGCAGCGTCTACACTGGGTCAGCGTAATTACATCGCACAGGGCATGACATTTTTCACTGCCCTGAGTGATGTAGTTAAGCCGATTTAACTTTGAAGCCTAGACCAGCCCCAAGAGACTAGTGCTAAGTTTTGGTTTTTAGATGGTGAGCTGAGAGAGAAGCCAAACAGCTCAGGGAGTCCCTGATTAACTCCCACTCCCCACAAAGGGAGTCTGAGAACTGCAGTGGGATCTAGTGCATGGGTCAGGCAGTTCCGACCCTGTAGAATGGCAGGGATCCCATCCTGTGCCCACTACTGAGAGCCCTCTGAGTCCTCCACAGGACTCTGGACCAAGAAGCCAGGAGGGGACTCTGCCCCATCCAGGGGTGAAGACCCAAAAGGGGACCCATTTTGGTTAAACAGGTTACCATTCACAGTGCTACAGCACTTGTCTCTGGACCCATTCTCAGTGTCCCATCTGCCTGGGAAGAGCTGGGGGCTGGGAAGAATTGTGAGTGTTGGCAAGTGGGGAATTAGTTGAATTATTGATGTTTTAGTACTTACTAGTTAACCCTAAACCTTTCCTTCCTCAGATCCTATTTCCCTGCCCCCCAAGAAAGCCCTCACTGACGTTTTGGGGTCTGTCTCTTCTTTGCTGCAGTTTGTGTTGAAGTACTTTATTGATTTGTGAGTATTGGCCTTTATACAATGTCAGCAATGGTAGCCTTAATCACTTTCCCTGTGGACAGCACCCCATGTGTCCCAGGCACACTAGGAATCACCTTGGGTGGAGGCACCAGGTGTCACAAAAAAGAACCTAGCCTGTGCTAGGAGAGGGGAGATACCCCTGCAAGGAGCAAGCCACGGGGAAGAAGCTTGAGCCACACCTGGGGGCAGTTGCTATATCTGAATGGAACCAGGATTTTCGCACAGGATTTCCTCTGACTCCCAGGACCATTTAAATCTGGAGTAACTTCATTGGAGTAATTCCAGATTTATGCCAGTGTAACTGGAAACTGAATCTGGCTCTGTGTATTATTCCTGCAGCAGCAAACCATCTGAATCACAAGTCTCTTTCCTATGCTTATACCCACAAGGAGAGAATATTAAAGTTGAGCAAGAAACTCTAGCAAAAGATAGAGGAACCCATTCTTCCCTGTGAAGGCTGATGAAAGCACTGCTTGGTGCAAAAGCAAAACACAGGTTTTGGAACTCTTCCTTAGCACAATACATTCAGAAGCGTCCCGCTCCCATGCAGCTTGTTCACTTTTCTCTTCTGTTCTCCTTTTTAGTGTTTTGCACTCCCTGGGGCATTCTGCCTTTCTTGATGAATCTGTTTAAATGTTTATCTGAACTAAAGTGAGCTAGATCCAATCCTCTTGTGTAGGTGCTTTGCAGTACAGCCACCATTCTGGATAACAGACACTACTATGTGGGTTTTTCCCCCTATTAATGGGCTTTGCATAATACATATATAGTATTTAGGGAAAACAAGCCATAAACACAGCTGCTAGCAGATCTGAAATGACTGAAAGGAGAAAGTTTTTGATCAACACCCAATATCGTGCCACAATGCTACCTTCTCCACCGTCACGGATAGGGAACGTTGCTGCCATCTCCCTGTTCTTTTCATCTTCAGAAAGCTGACATTGTCCATTTCCCAACTGAGCAGACTAAACTCTAGCACTGCTCTGTCTCACATCCTCCTTGGGCTGGTAACTGTGGTAACTGTAAGGGTGGAATAAGGAAATGGAAAACTGGAATCCACAACAATGCATATGTTTGCTAAACTGATGGCTGTATGACCTAGAGGCACAAGAAAATTCCTGAGTAAAGAGCAAACGTAAGTCATTGATGAATTCTACTGCTTGACATTTTGGTGATAAGAGAAAGAAAAGACTAGCAGTATTTGACTTTTGTAATACATTTAGACAATTTTATGTGCTGTTATCTCTGTTTTTTAACTCAGTGTCTCACCTTGCATACTTTTAAGATTTAACAACTTTATTTTTAAAGTTTCCCTTTCCCTACCTTGTCATCATTTACGCCTTTAAATTAAACAAACAGCACCAATTAAAATATCACATACATTCCATACAAAATATGCCTAAGGCAATCCAAATTGCTTCATTAAAATTGGGGCATCTGACCCATGGCTTACTGGAGATTGGAACAGAAAATGTCATTTACAAATGTCATTTAAAAGTGGGGAGAGATTCATTTAGATTGTAAACTCTTTAGGGCACTAACAATTTATATGTGTATACAATGCCTAGCACATTGCGGGGTGGGGGGGACAGACTCTGATCCTTGATTGTTGGCCTCTTTGTGATGCTCCATTTAAAAATCAATAACTGAGGTAGGTGTTTAGAAGATAAAGCCCCCTGGAGAATTAAGGCATGATGGTAGAACTCCAAAAAAGGTGAGTGGTATGTTAATTTCAAGTTCACTGTAGGAGCCAAATTCTGCTCTTGGATGTAGGTATGTGAACACAAGGAAGGCGTGTTACTAACGTCCAGGACTGCTGGGTCCTAGTCTTTGCTTGGGCACAAATTCTATGTGAGGTGACCTTGGGCAAGTCAAGTCTTTGTCTCCGGCTTCTCATGATGTTCATACAGCAACACTTACCAGTCAGAGAGGGCTTTTGTGAGCCTTATTTATTTATTAATTATAATTATCATCAATAGTTTGTGTTCTGGTCATGCCTACAGGCACCAGTCCTGGACAGGGCTCTATGTACAGCACCTACCACAAATCACAGCACAAAATGACAGACTCTGTCCCAAAGAGCTTGTGAAGCTCTCTGAAGGAATGGAGGGCCTCATATATAAACGCAAAATTAGCTCCATGGCGGCTCAAGGCACGTAAAAGAACTGAATTTTGCCCAGCATTTGGCTGCCAGTGGGCAGCCACAGCTATATCTCTTGCTTTCTAGTAGGTTTTTATGCCATGCCTGTCATTGTGCTATCTGGGTGCTTTTACTCAGACATCTAACTGGGAGACCCCTAATTTCAAATGTAGATCAGTCCCTGCTTTGTTTTGAAGTCACAGGCAATGAAAGTGGGGAACAAGGGGAGAACCTCTATCCACACAGGCTGCTCTTATTTCTACCAACAAATGAAGGCAGGTATAAACTGTAGGGCTACCTTCCTTGTTTAATGCCAACTTATCAGTGGAAATCTAAAACTATATAATTGCTTTTTAAAACTGCAGGTGCATTTAATCTGATGCACACAGCTCCAGGGGCTCCAGGAATGTTAGACCAAGGTCAGGGGGAGCTTTTCAATAGAGTGGCTGAGATTCTATCTCAACTCCAGTTTGTTAACAGCAATTTGTGCAGCTGATGGCCTGCTGCCGTTGCTTTTATTCTCTCAGGAGGTCTCCCCCTGGTCCGTGACTTTCTTGTTTAGCAAGCGGCATTATTGTTTCTTGCAAAACGAAGGGAGCAGAAGGAATCGGGCAGCTTGCACACAAGACTGGCCAAAAAGCTGTTGTTAAAAACCATATTACAGTCGTTGACATCAGCGTTTTATTCATTTTCTAAACCACATGCACAATAGCAAGAGCCTAGTAGCTTAGAACTCTGGGTTCACTGGGCAGGTTGTCGAGGTGTTGTTTGAGTGAGGCTCAAGAAAGCACCCCTGTTTGGCCAAACACTTTATGTGCTGAAAGTTAAGCATATGCTGGAGCCTCACTGAAGTCAATGGGACTTTAGCATATGTGCTTAAGTGTTTTGCTGCATAGGGATGGATTGATTTGAAGCAAATGCTTAAGTGATTTCCTGCATTCAAACCTGAATGAGTATTGCAAGACAGGCTGCAGAGGATGTCTACACTGCAAAGACAAACCTGTGGCATCAAGTCTCAGAATCCAAGTCAATTAACTTAAGCTTGTAGGGCTCGGGCCGTGCGACTAAAAATAGCAATGCAAGTGTTTGGACTGTAGCTGGAGTCCAGGCTCTGAAGCCCAGCAAGGGGGAAGGTCGCAGAGTCCAGGCTCCAGCCTGAGCCTGAATGTCCACACTCCCATTTTCAGCCCTGCAGCCCAAGATAGTTCACCCGGGCTCTGAGACTTAGTGTTGCAGGTTTTTCTTTGCAGTGTAGACATACCCAGAGAATCTTCCAGCTCTGGTGACTTACAAGGTGTCGAAAGAATAGTAAATATGGCAGGCGACCAGCTTGGCTTAACGGTGAAATCCTAGTGGATCTTAAACATAAAAAAGAAGCTTACAAGAAGTGGAAGGTTGGACATATGACCAGGGAAGAGTATAAAAATATTGCTCAGGCATGTAGGAATGAAATCAGGAGGGCCAAATCGTACCTGGAGCTCTAGCTAGCGAGAGATGTCAAGAGTAACAAGAAGGGGTTCTTCAGGTATGTTGGCAACAAGAAGAAAGCCAAGGAAAGTGTGGGCCCCTTAATGAATGAGGGAGGCAACCTAGTGACAGAGGATGTGGAAAAAGCTAATGTACTCAATGCTTTTTTTGCCTCTGTGTTCACGAACAAGGTCAGCTCCCAGACTGCTGCGCTGGGCATCGCAAAATGGGGAATAGATGGCCAGCCCTCTGTGGAGAAAGAGGTGGTTAGGGACTATTTAGAAAGGCTGGACGTGCACAAGTCCATGGGGCCGGACGAGTTGCATCCGAGGGTGCTAAAGGAATTGGCGGCTGTGATTGCAGAGCCATTGGCCATTATTTTTGAAAACTCATGGCGAAGGGGGGAAGTCCCGGATGACTGGAAAAAGGCTAATGTAGTGCCAATCTTTAAAAAAGGGAAGAAGGAGGATCCTGGGAACTACAGACCAGTCAGCCTCACCTCAGTCCCCGGAAAAATCATGGAGCAGGTCCTCAAAGAATCAATCCTGAAGCACTTGCATGAGAGGAAAGTGATCAGGAACAGTCAGAATGGATTCACCAAGGGAAGGTCATGCCTGACTAATCTAATCGCCTTCTATGATGAGATTACTGGTTCTGTGGATGAAGGGAAAGCAGTGGATGTATTGTTTCTTGATTTTAGCAAAGCTTTTGACACGGTCTCCCACAGTATTCTTGTCAGCAAGTTAAAGAAGTATGGGCTGGATGAACGCACTATAAGGTGGGTAGAAAGTTGGCCAGATTGTCGGGCTCAACGAGTAGTGATCAATGGCTCCATGTCTAGTTGGCAGCCAGTGTCAAGTGGAGTGCCCCAAGGGTCGGTCCTGGGGCCGGTTTTGTTCAATATCTTCATAAATAATCTGGAGGATGGTGTGGATTGCACTCTCAGCAAATTTGCGGATGATACTAAACTGGGAGGAGTGGTAGATATGCTGGAGGGCAGGGATAGGATACAGAGGGATCTAGACAAATTGGAGGATTGGGCCAAAAGAAATCTGATGAGGTTCAACAAGGAGAAGTGCAGGGTCCTGCACTTAGGACAGAAGAACCGAATGCACAGCTACAGACTAGGGACCGAATGGCTAGGCAGCAGTTCTGTGGAAAAGGACCTAGGGGTGACAGTGGACGAGAAGCTGGATATGAGTCAGCAGTGCGCCCTTGTTGCCAAGAAGGCCAATGGCATTTTGGGATTATAAGTAGGGGCATAGCGAGCATATCGAGGGACGTGATTGTCCCCCTCTATT
This sequence comes from Caretta caretta, assembly GCF_965140235.1. Lineage (NCBI taxonomy): Eukaryota > Metazoa > Chordata > Testudines > Cheloniidae > Caretta > Caretta caretta. The sequence goes on from NC_134209.1 coordinate 16,631,213, forward strand.
CGACATTGGTGAGGCCTCATCTGGAGTACTGTGTCCAGTTTTGGGCCCCACACTTCAAGAAGGATGTGGATAAATTGGAGAGAGTCCAGCGAAGGGCAACAAAAATGATTAGGGGTCTGGAACACATGACTTATGAGGAGAGGCTGAGGGAACTGGGATTGTTTAATTTGCAGAAGAGAAGAATGAGGGGGGATTTGATAGCTGCTTTCAACTACCTGAGAGGTGGTTCCAGAGAGGATGGTTCTAGACTATTCTCAGTGGTAGAAGAGGACATGACAAGGAGTAATGGTCTCAAGTTGCAGTGGGGGAGGTTTAGGTTGGATATTAGGAAAAACTTTTTCACTAAGAGGGTGGTGAAACACTGGAATGCGTTACCTAGGGAGGTGGTAGAATCTCCTTCCTTAGAAGTTTTTAAGGTCAGGCTTGACAAAGCCCTGGCTGGGATGATTTAATTGGGGATTGGTCTTGCTTTGAGCAGGGGGTTGGACTAGATGACCTCCTGAGGTCCCTTCCAACCCTGATATTCTATGATTCTATGATTGTAAGCATGGGCTGGTAATAGGAATTTTGCAACCTGGATGAACTCCGTTATATGCTTTTGGGTGGCTTCTGGCAGATTTCATTGTAGCACATTTTGGGGTGACATGCCTTGCCAGGGGTGGATGAAGACTCTTGTCCCAGCAGGGTGGGAGAGAGTTTTGCCAGCTGAGTGGGGACTGATGTACTTGGGACTGAGGTGCTGCACTCAAACGCATGTGTTAAGTGTCTAGAGAGATAGCCAGCAGCCTGGGTTGGGGAGGGTCTGGCCAGCTGGTGGAGGTGCAGGGTGGACCAGTAGCTTATTGCTGGATGGATTAGAAAAGGTCAATTCTCATGTTCATCTTTCAAGTTAGGGGTGGGTGAAGACGGCGTACACCTACATTTTCGCTAGTGGAGGGCTTTTTAACAAACACAGGTATTGATGTTGATTTTCAATAAGTCTGGAACACTGGGGAAGTTCCAGGAGACTGGAAGAAAACTAATGTGCTAATATTTAAAAAAGGGTAAATGGGATGACCCAGGTGATTATAGGCCAGTCAGCTGACATTGATCCTGGGGCAAGATAATGGAGTGGCACATATGTGACTTGATTAACGTGGAATTACAGTTGGTAATGTAATTAATGCCAATCAACATAGGTTTTCGGCAAATAGATACCGTCAAACTAATTTGATACCTTTTTTGGAGAGATCACAAGACTTCTGTAAGGAATTTGACTTGGTGCCACATAACATTTTGATTAAATAACCAGGAAGATAAAAAATTAACGTGGCACACATTAAATAGAATAAAATCTGGTTGACTGATAAGTCTCCAAATGTAATTGATTCCCTGTTTATCATCAATGGGTGTGTTTCTAGTTGGGTCCTACAGGATTTCATTCTTGGCCAGATGCTATTTCATATTTTTATTCATGATCTAGAAGAAAACATAAAATCATCCCTGATAAAGTTTGCAGATGATGCAAAAATTGGGGGAGGGGTAAATAATGAAGAGGACAAGTGTCTGATACAGAGTGATCTGGATCCGTAGGTAAGCTGGGTGCAAGCAAACAATATGTGTTCTAATATGGCTAAATGTATACACCTAGGAACAAAGAGTATAGGCTGTACTTACAGGGAGGGAGTCTCCATCTTGGGAAGCAGGGACTCTGAAAAAGATTTGGGGAATCATGGTTGACAATCAGCTGGACGTAAACTCCTACTGCGACACTGTTGCCAAAAGGGCTAAAGCAGTCTTTAGGTGTATAAACAGGGGAATCTAAAGTAAGAGTAGAGAGGTTATTTTACCTCTGTATTTGACACTGGTGTGACAGCTGCTGCAATCCTATGTCCAGTTCTGGTGTCCACAGTTCAAGAAGGATGTTGATAAATTGCAGAGGATTCAGAGAAGAGCCACGAGAATGATAAAAAGGTTAGAAAACATGTTTTATGATGATAAGATCAATAGATTTAGCTCCTTGAGCCTAACACAGACAAGGTTAAATGGTGACTTGATTACAGTCTTTAACAAATAGGGAACAAATATTCAATAATGGGTTCTTTAATCTAGCAGAGAAAGGTCTAATATGCTCCAGTGGCTGGAAGTTGAAGCTAGACAAATTCAGACTGGAAATAAGGTGTAAATTTTTAACAACAGCCAGCTGAAAGAAAATCAGAACCCATAAAACAAACTCAGGCATGGATTTCTGACACTTCTATAGTTTACCCTTACACTTTTGGCCATCAGATATCTTCAGCAGAGAGTCCAACTCTTCTCTTGCATCCTCCTGTACTGCCATCTCAACTGCCATCTCTTCTCCCAGATAAAACTCTGCACTAAATGTATTGCATCCACTAATTAGAATAGCAGTTACTACTTAAGTTTAAATTCCTATGTACCAATCAAATTTTATTTCCTAATTGTGCTACATTATCACTAATCAGAATAGCAGTTTTTACTTAATGGGTTATATTTAAATTAAGATGCTTCAATCCAATGTTTTTTCCTACTTACATTTTAACTAATTGGCACAGCAATTATTAAGTTAGGTTTAAATTGAAATATATCAGTCTGTTAGGGACTCATATGATAGCACGTCTACAGTCTGTGTAAGACTACCAGGAATGATTAAGATACAGTCCAGGTAATTAGTTTTGGAATCAAAATAATTTCCTAAGTGTTTGAATAAAAAATTGAGCATATCATACTCCCTTGGCATGCTGTTGAGGAGGAGCTTATTATAGGCTCAATATGAATGTAATATGGATATTATTACTAATCCATGCAGAGAGATTGTGGCCAGTTTTGCAAACAGGAACATTTAGGCCACAAGTCAGGAAAGCATTTAAGACTCATTGAATTAAAGAATAGGATTTAAACACTTTCAACTCTCACATGTACCTCTGGAAAGCTCCCCCACTGACATCAATGGGACATAAACATATGCTTAAGTGCTTACCTGAATCAGAATGCTTCCTGAATCAAGTTCTCACAGAAAGCCTGTTCTTTGCCCATCTGCACTTTAATAGAATCATAGAAGATTAGGGTTGGAAGAGACCTCAGGAGGTCATCTAGTCCAACCCCCTGCTCAAAGCAGGCCCAACCCCAACTAAACCATCCCAGCCAGGGCTTTGTCAAGCCTGACCTTAAAAACCTCTAAGGATGGAGATTCCACCACCTCCCTAGGTAACGCATTCCAGTGCTTCCCCATCCTCCTTGTGAAATTTATCTTAAAATTTATATTTCTTCTTCATTTATTTACTAAAGCCTTAAACCTTTCACCTCTCAGTTACATTTCTACCTGAGTCAGCCGATGGCTTTGCAAAGTGAGAACCCTTGTTTAAAGAACAGTTTTAGCTCAGAGATCTACTCTGGGCTTTAGACCACAGCCCTGCAGAGGGGCCACATCCCAGGGAGAACTTGGGGAGGTGCAGTGTCACTCACAGCACAGTGAGGGCAGTGATGCTGCTGCAGCAGCACGTAAAGGGTTTCTCATGCCCTCTCTTCTGCTGCTGCCCAGATGGGCCCAACAGGATTAGGGGAAACCATTACAATCATCTGACCAGTAATGTGACCTAAGGGCTACTGCCAATCAGAGTAGAGAGATTAGCAAGACTGCTTTGGGCCCAGTTCTGCCACTCTTTCTGGGAATTGTTGAGAATTAACTTTGACCCCTAAACACTTCCAGCCAATCAGAGAGCAGGAAATTGCATCGGTGAGAACTAAGCATTGCTATGGGTCCGCCACAGTACTGCATCCCTGCACATTGATTGGCTGAGTTTCTATTTCCATAGAACCATCACTGTGTGTTCATACTACAGATCTCACGCAGGAACACGTGTATAGATTAGCAACACATGCGCTTTCATGTAATCAGTTTTGCATATTCACAGCAGTGAGCTAATATCTTCCCTGTAATCCAGATCACGCTCGATCACATTCGCAGGAGCTGTAGGAGGTTCCTATGGAAACCGCGGCTGTTTATCGTAAGCCAATGTGTCTGTATAAATCAGGCTGGAATGAGAGCCATGAGACAGAATTCCAACACCCCTAAGAAGGGAGCAAATGCCTAACACCAGGGAAAAGAAAGCCCAGGAATATGTACTGTTGATTCTCAAATTACATTATCATCAAGCAGCTGAGGTGAGATATAATGATCAAATCTAGGACTGTGCCATGTTAGCTGCCGTCCCTGACACCAGGTGTTATTTAAAAGAAACAAGGAACAAATACACTGCACCAATTGGTCCAAAAACTAACGTGGAAAAAACAAAACCACTTGACAGAATATGTACCTGCTGATGAGCCTGTAAAAGGAGAGGTAGAAGGTAAACTTTAAAAAAAAGCCCCTTAAAGCAGAGGTAGATTTTTAGAAGAACTCAGAACCCAACAGTTCTATTTAAGCAGCTACATGAGTGGGCAGGATGTCAAAAGAGCTCAAAACCCAGAGGTTCCCATTTGTCCCAGCTGTTGTGTGCTGGGTCCTTTTGAGAACTTGGCCGTTTCAGTTGGAGGCGGTGCTTTAAGCGGGGTCCAGTGCACTGCTGTCTGCTGGGTTTATGGGAAGGCAGCTGGGCCTTACAAAGGAGGAAGCTGACCTTTCTCAATCCAGGGAGGTCAGGGTGCTGCTAAAAGAAGCTGTGGCAGAGGCTGCAGAGAGCAGGAGACCCTCATGAACCAGAGGGGGTTTTGTCGGCCGACCTCCCTGAGTCTGAGAGTGTACAAGTGAGATGAAATAAAGGTAAAGGTGGTGGAGTAGCATTGTATATCAATGATGAGGTAGAATGTAAAGAAATAAGAAGCAATGAAATGGATATGACTGAGTCCATCTGGGGAAAAATTACATTGGGGAAGAAAACTATTAGAGCCTCCCCTGGGATAGTGCTTGGGGTGTGCTATAGACCGCCGGGATCTAATTTGGATATGGGTAGAGCCTTTTAAAATGTTTTTAATAAAGTAAATACTAATGGAAACTGTGCGATCATGGGAGACTTTAACTTCCCAGATATAGACTGGAGGATGAGTGCTAGTAATAATAATAGGGCTCAGATTTTCCTAGATGCGATTGCTGATGGATTCCTTCAGCACATAGTTGCTGAACCGACTAGAGGGGATGCCATTTTAGATTTGGTTTTGGTGAGTAGTGAGGAACTCATAGAAGAAATGGTTGTAGGGGATAGTCTTGGCTCAAGTGATCATGAGCTAATTCAGTTCAAACTGAACGGAAGGATTAACAAAAATAAATCTGCAACTAGGGTTTTTGATTTCAAAGGGGCTGACTTTCAAAAATTAAGGAAATTAGTTAGGGAAGTGGATTGGACTGAAGAATTTATAGATCTAAAGGTAGAGGAGGCCTGGGATTATTTTAAATCAAAGCTGCAGAAGCTATCGGAAGCCTGCATCCCAAGAAAGGGGAAAAAATTCATAGGCAGGAGTTGTAGACCAAGCTGGATGAGCAAGCATCTCAGAGAGGTGATTAAGAAAAAGCAGAAAGCATACAGGGAGTGAAAGAAGGGAGGGATCAGCAAGGAAAGCTACCTTATTGAGGTCAGAACATGTAGGGATAAAGTGAGACAGGCTAAAAGTCAAGTAGAGTTGGACCTTGCAAAGGGAATTAAAACCAATAGTAAAAGGTTCTATAGTCATGTAAATAAGAAGAAAACAAAGAAAGAAGAAGTAGGACCATTAAACACTGAGGATAGAGTGGAGGTCAAGGATAATCTAGGCATGGCCCAATATCTAAACAAATACTTTGCCTCAGTCTTTAATAAGACTAAAGAGGATCTTAGGGATAATGGTAGCATGACAAATGGGAATGAGGCTATGGAGGTAGACATTACCATATTTGAGGTAGAAGCGAAACTCAAACAGCTTAATGATACTAAATCGGGGGGCCCAGATAATCTTCATCCAAGAATACTAAAGGAATTGGCACATGAAATTGCAAGCCCATTAGCAAGAATTTTTAATGAATCTGTAAACTCAGGGGTTGTACCGTATGATTGGAGAATTGCTAACATAGTTCCTATTTTTAAGAAAGGGAAAAAAAGTGGCCCGGGTAATTATAGGCCTGTTAGTTTGACATCTGTAGTATGCAAGGTCTTGGAAAAAATTTTGAAGGAGAAGGTAGTTAAGGACATTGAAGTCAACGGTAAATGAGACAAAATACAACATGGTTTTACAAAAGGTAGATCATGCCAAACCAACCTGATCTCCTTCTTTGAGAAAGTAACAGATTTTTTTAGACAAAGGAAATGCAGTGGATCTAATTTACCTAGATTTTAGTAAGGCGTTTGATACCATGCCACATGGGGAATTATTAGTTAAATTGGATAAGATGGGGATCAATAGGAAAATTGAAAGGTGGATAAGGAATTGGTTAAAGGGGAGACTACAATGGGTCCTACTGAAAGGTGAACTGTCAGGCTGGAGGGAGGTTACCAGTGGAGTTCCTCAAGGATCGGTTTTGGGACCAATCTTATTTAATCTTTTTATTACTGACCTTGGCAAAAAAAGTGGGAGTGTGCTAATAAAGTTTGCGAATGGTACAAAGCTGGGAGGTATTGCCAATTTAGAGAAGGACAGGCATATCCTACAGGAGGATCTGGATGACCTTGTAAACTGGAGTAATAGTAATAGGATGATATTTAATAGTGAGAAGTGTAAGGTCATGCATTTAGGGATTAATAACAAGAATTTTAGTTATAAACTAGGGACACATCAATTAGAAGTAACAGAGGAGGAAAAGGACCTTGGAGTATTGGTTGATCATAGGATAACTATGAGCTGCCAATGTGATATGGCCGTGAAAAAAGCTAATGCAGTCTTGGGATGCACCAGGAAAGGTATTTCCAGTAGGTATAAGGAGGTTTTAGTACCGTTATACAAGGCACTGGTGAGACCTCACCTGGAATACTGTGTGCAGTTCTGGTCTCCCATGTTTAAGAAGGATGAATTCAAACTGGAACAGGTACAGAGAAGGGCTACTAGGATGATCCGAGGAATGGAAAACTTGTCTTACGAAAGGAGACTCAAGGAGCTTGGCTTGTTTAGCCTAACTAAAAGAAGGTTGAGGGGAGATATGATTCCTCTCTATAAATATATCAGAGGGATAAATACTGGAGAGGGAGAGGAATTATTTAAGCTCAGTACCAGTGTGGACACAAGAACAAATGGATATAAACTGGCCACCAGGAAATTTAGACTAGAAATTAGACGAAGGTTTTTAACCATCAGAGGAGTGAAGTTTTGGAATAGCCTTCCAAGGGAAGCAGTGGGGGCAAAAGATCTATCTGGTTTTAAGATTAAACTCAATAAGTTTATGGAGGAGATGGTATGATGGGATAACATGGTTTTGGTAATTAAATATTCATGGTAAATAGGCCCAATGGCCTGTGATGGGATATTAGATGGGGTGGGATCCGAGTTACCCAGGAAAGAATTTTCTGTAGTATCTGGCTGATGAATCTTGCCCATATGCTCAGGGTTTAGCTGATCGCCCTATTTGGGGTCGGGAAGGAATTTTCCTCCAGGGCAGATTGGAAGAGGCCCTGGAGGTTTTTTGCCTTCCTCTGTAGCATGGGGCATGGGTCACTTGCTGGAGGATTCTCTGCTCCTTGAAGTCTTTAAACTACGATTTGAGGACTTCAATAGCACAGATATAGGTGTGAGGTTTTTTGCAGGAGTGGTGGGTGAAATTCTGTGGCCTGCGTTGTGCAGGAGGTCAGACTAGATGATCATAATGGTCCCTTCTGACCTAAATATCTATGAATCTATGAAGAAGGTCAAAATCCATCTAGGAAGGGCAGGGAGCGGATGCGGGGAGGAGACTGGGTCAGAAGCGGAGCTCCAGGCCTGCCTGAGGGCACCAGAGCTATGTATGAGCTTTTGTTTTTTGGTGATGGACTTTGAGGATTGTTTTGAACTGTTTGGAATCAAACCAGACCCAGGCCATGAGGCAGCTGGGCTGGAGTTTATTCAGGAGCCCTGAGGGAAGGGGAAACCGAAACAGAGCGACCCTGGGTCATGAGGAGGGGATGTACCCCACTACAGGTGCTTACGTGGGAGCTGAGCTCTCTTCAGGATCTAGCTCCAATTGTGGGTGCTGCTCAAAACTGATCCCTCTCTGCAGTGTATAATAATACACATCAAAGCAAAGAGATTTTGAAAATGAGTTTTTCCCTCTCACACTGACCAAGATCTTAATGTTAGGGTTCTACAGCAGTCAGTGTAATCAAATGCTCCAAAGGGGAGAGGAAAGAAAGGGAAAAGTCAACGGTAAAGCATGTTAAATGAGTGAGAAGGATCAGCTTGAGAGGTAGGAGGTGATAAGCCACTCCAGAAATGAACGATTTGAAAGGTTGAGCATGTCCTTCATTGTAATGCTGCTATAGACGAGACGGCAGATTGCTGTGTGATTATTTTTAATGTTGAACTATGAGAAGATTTTATCTATTTTCATTCCAATTTACTCTGACTTTGCAAAATAGCTTTTCCCTGAAGTGCATGTTCCCTTTTGCAGCATGATAAGAATTTTAGAGTCTTATAAGTATAAAGAAAGGTTAAAAGACCAAATTGTGATATTTTCCTCCTCTTGTATAACTTCCAAGGAGCCTTCAAGATTTGGTTTATTTTTGTTTGTTTTAATAGCTGTTGGCTAAAAGTTTGGGCCCTCTTTATATTTCATGCACAGGCAAAATTCCCAGGATTGGGTCCATCCATAAATTTTCCAAATGCATAACCTAAAAAAAAAGAAAAAGAAAATGAGTATGTGTTTGTATGCCTAGATAGCTGCACATAATATCAGAAGCACCTCTGCACATATCTGTGTTCCATCTTCTGGCTTAGAAAGCAATAACAAGACTTGGACATCTTGGGGTGGACTCACAGCTGATATAAATCCATGGAGTTACAGTGAGTTGAAGCAGCCGAGTCTCTGGACCCCACATTCTGTGCTGGCGGTGACTGCCTTTGTTTATGGATCCCTAACAAAGTCTAGTCTGTAATTCAGTCAAGGTCCCTGATGCTTGCAAGAAGTACTTCTGATGAAATACTGTAACAATACAATAGCTAGTTGGAACATTTCCATTTGACTGAAATTTCACTGAAATAGACTCCTTGGCCGCAACTGAAAGGTTTCATGGAGAAGTATTGGGTTTGAAGACATTTTCATCGGGAAGGCTTTTTAAGAGGAAAGAGCCATACTCTATAGCCTGGTGTTTAGGATGCTGGTCTGGGAGGTGGGGGACCCTGGTTCCAGTCCCCACTCTCCCTGATTCAAAGTGATTGGGATTAAAAAATCTTGTCTCTGAATCAGGCAACGTAGGGACTTGAACCAGAGTTCTCTATGCCCCAGGCAGTGCCTTGATGAACAGGTATTACATACAAAGCTCTGGTTTCAATCCAGCACCAGACATTTTTTGTGATTCCATTTTCATAAAAATGCTTGGAAGGTTTTGGTTTCATGCCAGTGTAGAACAAAACCAAATTTTGAAACCTTGAAGGTTGCAGTGAAACCGAATTGTGATCTTCTGATCATCTTCAAATCGTATACTGTACATAAACAGACTGGAAAATTATGCACGTTTAAAGAGATGGGGGAATGTAGCTAGGTATAGCTGTGCATTGGTATTAAAGCAATAGGCTTACTCATGGGGTAAACCTCTACTCAGTGTGAGTATTATTTCTGTTCCTTGAAAACTTGAAATGAAAACTAATAAACAAAGTAAAATTTGTTAGTCGCTAAGGTGCCACAAGTACTCCTTTTCTTTTTGCGAATAAGCAAAGTGTTATTCGCAGTGTATGTTACAAGCAGTTTTAACAAAGCTCTGAAATTTGTTAGCTTAAACACCGTGATCTTGGGCAGAGTTTTGTTTAAACCCGATTCTGCTGGAGAAATATCCATTTCCCTTTCTGAAACTTCCTCAGTGGAATTCCCCCTCCCCCTTCACTGCATGGATACTTGACAAGAAAGCTCTGTGGGCAGCCTCTCCTTTGGAGATAGTATAATGCAGCCATTTCCTGAGGAATAGGATAGGTAGCTGGACAATCTTCCTGGTAACGTTAAAAATGGAAGGCGAGCAGGGTAAGATTTAGCAAAGTTGGTAGAAAATGAAGCTTCAACTTTCACATTTAAATAGTGGTATAGCAATTTTGACTTCTCCTTACCATTGTGTCTGAGTGTGTTGTCATCACACATGAGTTTTAGTCTCTCACAGCCCCTGCAAGACAGAGATGAGTACCCACATTTTGCAGGTAGGGCACAGAGAGATTAAGCCATTTGCCCAAAGTCAGGGAGTGTGTGGTAGAAGCCGGAGTTGAACCCAGGCGGTTAAGGCACTGCACAGGGGCTCTTTCGGCTAGATCATGCCCCTTTTTTAAAGCTTGGGAGGAACCCAGGTAGAGCAAAGAGAGAATGTCCAGGAAACATACCACCTGTCCTGGGAGAAAAAAGGTCAGGTTTCAGAAGGGATCTAGTTTCATTGATATCAGGGAGTTTTTAAATGTGAGTGGAGTCCAGACTGCTAGCTCTCAAACACTGGAGCCCGAGCGCTGGCCACTCAGCCTTTGTTCCAAAGAGCTCCTTTCTACAACTCCGCCTGCCTGTCGCATCACCAATTGCTAATGAAACAGCACCCCCATACAAGGTCACCTGAAAAGCAAGAGAGGCTATTTTGCAAGCTTTTTGCAACAAGAGCCAACGAGGGACTCTCGCCAGCCGGAGAACAGATGAATGGTGCAGCCTGCATATTTTTGCTGGTATGCTCTCCGCCCTAGCAGTGGTCACTATGGGCAACCACTTCCACAGATCACTTATGCTGCTGTGAGGGATAATCTGCCTGTGTGAGAGGGTTTAGTGTGGGGCTGGGCTATGGACATGCAATAGTGGCAGCATGGCTAGGACATGGGGGCATTTATTTGTGGAGTCAGAATTTAGCTTCTAGCTTCCATCCTGTGTGCTCTTGGCAAACAAACAAGGCATGAGGTAAATCCCCTTTCAGCTTCACCCCCTGATGTGTGGCACAACGAATGTGGAGAGCAGAAGGTCTCTGAGGCAGGGACCGTCTCTGTGTTCTGTTATTGCCCAGCATGGTGGGGTCCTGATCAGTGTCGTGCTAAAATGCGAAACAGACCAATCACCAGCCACCGTACTAAAGATTGGTCAGTGAGATGATTCCACCTGAACTGGAACCACGGTCAGAGAGCACTACTAATGTACCCTAATGACCTCTCAAAATGCAGACGAACAGTGCTGTAGATGTATCTCTCCGGTTCTTACAACTGGCCAAATTCTTATAATCCAGCAGTGCAAAGGGGACAGACAGATGGCTCAGTCAGCTAGGGATTCCCTTGCATGGGGACCTGGCTCTGTACCACCCGCTCATAGCCCCGCAGGGTAGGGGGCAGCCAGAGCAAGCTCCAGGGATCCTGCACTGGCAGACTGGACCTGTGGCAGGCCACTCCAGTTGGCTTCTGTTGTGTTTTCCATTCACAAGTGTAGATCCGCACTTTCAGTCGAGGCGACGTTTCTTGCAGATGGAGAGAAAAACACGGTGAGCAAGGACCGAAGTGAAATGCCTGTGAGAGAGCACGCTGTGTGCATCTCTGCTGAACACACAATAGCAGACGCCAGAGTCTTTAGAGACGTAATGGGTCAGCAGGAAGATACCAAATGTGTAGCGATACACTAGGGGTGGCCAACCTTACTGACCCTCCGAGCCGCATACAGCCATCTTCAGAAGTTCTGCCGGGGCTGAAGCCCCAACTCTCCTCTCCCTGCTGGGCAGAAACCAGAGGTGACGCGTAGTGGGGCGTGTGGGGGCACATGCCGCCCCAGATTTTTGCCATGCTTTGCACAGGCGCCGGCTTCTAATTTTCTCTGGGGGTGCTCAACCCCCTGCTCAGCCCCAAGCCCTGCACCCATTCCACCCCTTCCTCCAGCCTCTCTCCGCTGCCCCACCTCTTCCCGCCCCCACTTCAACCGCGACCCCACCCCCACTCCACCACTTCCCCCAAAGCCCCACCTCTTCACACCCTCACTCCACCCCTACCCCAAGGCCCCACCTCTTCCTGCCCTGCTCCACCCCACCCCGCCTCTTTCTGTCCCCACCCCCAAGTGCACCCTGTCCCCACTCCTCCCCCTCCCTCCTAACACCTCCTACATGCCACGGAACATCTGTTCTGCAGCTTGCAGGAAGCACTGGGAGGGAGGGGTTAAGAGTTGATCAGTGGGGGCCGGCGGGACTGGGGGGTGGGGGTGGGGGTGGGAGGGGAGCTTGGCTGCCGGTGGGTGCTAAGCACCAGCTAATTTTTCTCCATAGGTGCCCCAGCCATGGAGTCGGCGCCTATGCTGCTCAGTCATCTGGAGCTGCCGGGCCCCCTCCCTGCACAGCAGCTGCTGGAGCCAGCTGGGAGCTGCGGCCCCGGGGACAGGCAGTGGCAAACATCTCGGAGATGCAGGAAGAGCCGCTTCTTTTGGTGCTGCCTCTTCCCAGGGAGGTAAAGCAGCGGCCCCTCCCTGCAGCTCCCAGCTGTTTGCCGCTGCCTCTCCATGTGGCGCTAATGCCTGGGAGCTGCAGGGGGGGAAGGTTGAGAGTAAGAGGGGGGCATGCTTGGTGGGGCATGACTCAAGCTGTTGGGGGGCCAAACCTTTAAATTGTGCCCCCCCCCCACTCTCAGCAGGCACCAGTTATCTCTGGCAGAAGCCCCTAGCCCCATCACCCTGCTTCAGGGCAGGAGCCCTGAGCTCCCCACTCCCAGTCTGGTACGCAGAGAATGGTGGGGACAGGGACATGGGGCGCTCCGGGAGCCACCCTTTAACTGTAAAAGAGCCGCAGGCGGCTCGGCCGTTCCTGCTGCCCACGCTGAAGGGTCTCAGTGAATCCTGCTGCTCCTTGTGATCCGCTACCGCAAAAGTCTTGTCTTCTTTTACAGTGGAAAGAAACCAATGCCTCCTATAGCGAGTACAAAAAGCAGAGGGGTCTGTGTCTCCCAATGAGTCGCGATTGCTGCAGGGGGTGCTGGATGATGCAGTGTGTCTGTATGCCAGGAAGGGACATGCTGGAGGATGAGAGAGTGATAACAACAGGTGTGTAAAGGCGTTGGAGAGCTCACAAACACATGGCGGGTTTTCAAAAATCTTTTAGCTACAAGCCAAATAGCCAATGAGCCCTATTCTGACACCACTCTGGGTGGCCCTCGCAACTGAGACTTTAAACCCCAGTTCCTTCTTTGGTAAGATTTAAGGGGGAGCCCAAGGCAGTTAGGAGCCAAAATTCAATAGCATTAGGCACCTACTTCCTTTAAAGCTCCTTTGAAATCCAATTCAGCTGCCAATTGCCTTCAGTTGGGGGCGGGGGGGGGGGAACGACTCAAGCCTGTGCTCAGGAAGAGAACAGAAGCGTCCAGACAATAGTTACATTATTTTACTTGCTGTGTTATGCATGATAGTTTTTGCGATCGGTTTTGTTCTTTATCATGGTTTCTGCCTGATCTTTTTTGTAAAGCGAGATTTCCAAGTGGTATCTACAAAACCAAAAGATACTCAAAAGCAGGTGCAAGCTGCGATTATTTAAAACAAACAAACAAACAAAAAAAAAACCCCACAATCCCAATTCTGCTGAAGCGAAGAGAAACATAACTTTTGTATGAGAAAGCAGCCCAAGGCAAACATCAGCCAGCTCCCAGTCTGAGCAGCAGGTCATAAAGCAAACCCAGAAACTGCACAACTGCAGAAAAACAGAGGGGAATACGTTTGAATGAGAGGTGGGGGGAAAATAACTTTTATACATGCATGACAAGGAAATCGCTGAATAAAACAAATTCAACACCACTGCCAGCATGGCTTGTTGCCCAGCAAAATACAAAACAGTGCATGTAGAATGAAAGCAAATAAAGCCACTGATTTCCAGAACTGGAAGACATGCAAGACACAGAACAGGTGCAGGGGAGTGTCTTGGGGATTTTACCAAAGATTGCTCAGAAAAGGAAAGAAAGTCAGACAGAGAACTTGTTTGAAAATGATCAAGCAGAATCAAGTCAGGAAAATAAAAGTACCAACTGCACAATCCCTTCCACTGATAAAGCTCAGGGGTCCACAGACCCAACATAAAGCTAGTTTTTTTCTCTATGCTCTGCAAATAGCGGTTGCACGGTATTAAAATGGGAAAACATTGCTTGAGTCTTTGTCAGCTTTTAAACTAGGTTTGTGCACTAATTTCTCTCTTTCCCACTTGGCTCCTCTTTTATGTATTGTTTTTGTTAGTGTTTATTTTAAATCTATACACATTAATAAAAATGCACCCCCCCAAAGGAAACAGAAAATTCGTTATTTATATATTGCTCAGAAGCCATGGTTTGCATTTGCAGGGCATTGAGGAGTATCTTGCAATCACCTAGCACCCCAATCCTGCAAATATTTACACACATGCTTAACTTGGTGCACTGGGGACAGTTCCAAGCCTTACACACGAGAGTAGCTGTTTGCAAGATCAGGGCTGAGCTATGATGCTACAATGCTATATAATAATATCTTCAGGAATCCTCTCTAATTTGAATGAGATTCTTCAAATTGAGTAATGATCTGGAATGACAAAGTTCCCAGTGGAAAGACTGTGCATGCAATTCTGGCCAATAATTCCCATGACAGCATGACAAAAGGATTTGGGGGATTTCAGATGAAAGAGTATATGATCATTGATTGCAGGGTGCAATATCTCATTTCTATAGGAGTGACTGTAGAGTTGGTTTACAGTTTTTTTTTTAAATGCCAAAATAATTTTCACTCCACAGGGTTTAAAAGAGAAGGATTTTTCATTTATTTGATATTTTTTTTGGCAAACATTTGTATAGAAAATGTTAATTGTGGGGTGGGTTTATTCAGACCCCACCCGCTTTTTCTTCCTATCTCCTTACTTTTGTTTTGCCACTGAAAACGGAATGTTTCATTGTGGAGGTTTGTGGGCGATGGGGGGGGGGGGAAATCCTGAAAAAATTGGGTTTTTTGTCCCCCCCCTTTTTTTTTGGAAGAAAAAATGCTTTCTTTGAAAGGTCTTCAGTATTCTAAATGCTTTGTACTAGGAGCGCTTCTGGGGAGTTCCTCTTGGCTTGGTCTTATTAATAATAGCACATAGATATTATATAGCACGCTTCATTAGGAGATCTCAAAGCACTTTACAGTGGGGGTCAGTATCATTATCCCTATTTTATAGATGGGGAAACCGAGGAACAGGGAGGTGCAGTGACTTGACTTGCTGCAAAACATCCAGCAGGCCAAGGGCTAGAACCCACATCCTCTGCGTCCTGTGCTCTAAACCACTCTGCCTCTCATAAATTCTTTGTCCCGTTAGTACTAATGCTATGTGCAAAGAAGAGTAACTGTGAAACACTTTGCAATGAGGAACTAAATCCTGAATGGCACTGATGCTGCGAACAGATCTGTGTACATACTGCAGGCAAATGTTCATATCTGGGCCATATTTTTAACTGAATTAAATCCACATTTGGTCCATTTCCCTGGAGCGCCATAGGGGCCAAAAAGTGATGCAGGGTGCGATTTTTTTAATGCTCTCAGGACTAGTCTAACACTTCTCCCGTTGGACTCAAGGATAAAACTCCTGGCAACTTCAGTGGGAGATGAATCAGTGTTATGATGAATGCTCTTGAAAATTCCCCCCCCCCCAAATTAGGGGTTTCTAGGAGAATGCAAACCTCCCAGAGGTGGACTGGAGTAGATTTCCTTATCTAAAACACACCACTGCACAGTGCCAGTCGTGCACGCTTGTTAGAATAGTTGTGAGAGATTTCAAGTCAAAGAAGAATGGTTCCTTTTTGAAACCCAGAGAACAAGAGCTATTTCTACATTTTCCAAATTTTCTGCCAATAGCCTTTCTTGCTTTTTGATCAGTGTGAATAGATATTTTCATTGATTTAATGGGTTTCTTACAGTTGCACTCTAAAGCCCAATTAAGGATGGCGTCCCATTGTGCGAGGTGCTGTACAAACACTGAGTTGTAGGTGGTC
The DNA here is from genome assembly GCF_965140235.1 of Caretta caretta. Classification (NCBI taxonomy): domain Eukaryota; kingdom Metazoa; phylum Chordata; order Testudines; family Cheloniidae; genus Caretta; species Caretta caretta. Next base: position 16,647,254 of record NC_134209.1, read on the forward strand.
CCTCCCCTGAAGAGCTTACAATCCAAATAGACCAAACACTGGGTGAAGGAAGGGGTGGAATACACAAGCAGAAAGCACACTGGCATGGCAGCAAACGGCAAGTTAGTTCCATGATTTTGGATGGGTTTTATTAGGATAGGATCAGCTAAATGGAAAGAAAAGGGGAGGGGTGAGGGAGACAGATCGGAGAGAAGAGGGGTGAGAAGCAGAGGTGAAGAGATTGTGGCCATGTCTACACTGTGAGCTGGGAATGTGATGGGAGAGGGAGAGTTCGAGCAAACAGCCAGTCAGCCCAGGGTGGGGCAAGTACCATCACAACTGTAGAAAGGGCACCAAGGGTACGTCTACACTGCAGTTAAAAACCAACTCTGGCTTGTGTCAGCTGTATCAGGTTTGTGGGACTCCGACTAAGGGGCTGCTTAATTGCAATAGTGATGTTCTGGCTCAGGCTCTACAACCCTGCGAAGTGGGGGGATGCCAGAGCTTGGGGTGCAGCCCGAGTCAGAACATCTACACAACATTTAAACAGCCCCTTAACCTGAGTCTGCTGGTACAGGCCAGCCATGGGTGTCTAATTGCAATGTAGACATAGCCGCAATGTCCAGAAGTCCTGGCTTTGACTGCTTCTCTCCCCATTGGGTGGAGTCTCTGGATGCAGGTCTGTGTCTATTTTAACCTGTGGTTTTGTGAAACTTGATGCAACCAGAGTTCCATGATGATGGGGAGAAATTTATGTAACTAATTTAGCCCCTCCCTGTCATTTATTCCAGATCAGATTTTGATTGTCCCAAATGTGTTGATTTTTCAAAACTGTTGGTCATCAAATATGTCATGTGAATATACTTTAGTCTGTTGACTGCCCATGAACTTTTTGCCATGACCGGTAATTTAGATATTCACTATTCACGTTGTGTGATATTCACACTATGCTTGTGTGCCCTTGAGTCCAACGGGAGAAGTGTTAGACTAGTCCTGAGAGCATTAAAAAAATCGCACCCTGCATCAATTTTTGGCCCCTATGGCCCTGTCAGAGAGTGCTGGTACAGTGTCGGGACGTGTGCTGGCTCTTCCCAGGGCAGGTCTAAAATGGCATCAGTCAACGTGGTGGTAATGGTGAATAATAATAGCAACACCTCGCTTTTATATAGAGTTTTTCATCAGCAGATCTCAAAGCACTTTACAAAGGAGCATCATCCCAATTTCATGGGTAAGAGGGTGGCTTTGGCTCCTGTCCATATCCCATTTAATAGAGCTTTGTGTGAGCCTGGAAACAATGGATGGAAGAAGAGGTACCTAATTAAGCAAACCTGTTCTATACCAGATCCTATGAAGAGGGCTCTGCCTTGGTTCAAGTCACCTCCTTGCAGCTCACCAACAGGAATTGTGAGGATAGTGAATATAGGAACAAAAGACCAACCAGAATGGGTCATACCAATGGTCCACCTAGACCTGTATCCTGTCTTCTGACAGTGGCCAATGCTAGGTGCCCCCGAGGGAATGAACAGAACAAGCAATGATCAAGGGATCCATCCCCTGTCACCCATTCCCAGCTTCTTGCAAACAGAGACTAGGAACACTCAGAGCAGGGGGTTGTGCCCCTGACCATGGCTAATAGCCATTCATGGACCTATCCTTCATGAACTTACCTAATTCTTTTTTGAACCCCCTTATACTTTTGGCCTTTTCTCTGGCAACGAATTCCATAGGTTGACTGTGTTGTGTGAAGAAGTGCTTCATTTTGTTTGTTTTAAACTGGCTGCCTGTTAATTTCATTCGTGACACCCCCCCCCCCCCGTTCCTGTATTATATGAAGGAGTAAATAACACTTCCTCATTTATTTTCTCCACAGCAGTCATGATTTTATAAACCTCTGTCATATCCCCCCCTCAGTCGTCTCTCCCTGCAATGACGCCAAGATCTCTTTCTTGAGTGGTAACAGCTAATACAGACCTCATCATTTTGTATGTATAATTGGGATTATGTTTTCCAATGTGCATTACTTTGCATTTATCAACATTGAATTTCATCTGCCATTTTGTTGCCCACTCCCCCAATTTTTTGAGATCCCTGGGTGTAACTATATTGAGTAATTCTGTATCATCTGCAAATTTTGTTTATTCTCTGGGTCCCCTTTTTTCAAGATCATTTTTGAATATCTTGAACAGCACTTGTCCTAGTACAGATCCCTGGGGGACACCACTGTTTATCTTTCTCCATTCTGAAAACTGGACATTTATTCCTACCCTTTGTTTTCAAGTAGTTTGCATGGTACTGCAGTTAGGCTTACCCGCCTGGAATTACCAGGATCTCCTCTGGAGCCTTTTAAAAAAAATTGTTGTCACATTAGCTATCTTCCACTCATCTGGTACAGAGGCTGATTTAAATGACAAGTTTCATACCTCAGTTAGTATTTCTGCAATTTCACATTTGAGCTCTTTCAGAATTCTTGGGTGAATACCAGGGCTGCCCAGAGGATTCAGGGGGCCTGGGGTCTTCGGTGGTGGGGGTACTTTTGCTCCGGGTCTTCGGGGCACTTCGCCGAAGACATGGAGTGGAAGGACCCCCGCTGCCGAAGACCCGGAGCGGAAGAATTGGTGGCGGATCCTTCACTCTGGGTGTGTTTGGCGGCGCTGAAAGACCCCCCCCGCTGCTGAATTGCTGCTGAAAACTCTAGTGGGGGCCCCTGAAAACTCTTGTGGGGGTGGCCCGGGGCCTGGGGAAAATTGCCCCACTTACCCCCCCCCCCCCCCGGGTGGCCCTGGTGAATAGCATCTGGTTGTGGGGACTTTATTACTGTTTAATTTACAAATTTATTCCAACTCCTATTGACACCTCAATCTGGGACAGTGCCTCAGATTTGTCAGTTTAAAAAGAATGAATCATATGTAGGGATCTCCGTCACATCCTCTGCAGTGAAGACTGATGCAAAAAAATGAATTTAACTTCTCTGCAATGGCCTTATCTTCCTTGAGTGCTCCTTTAGCATCTCAATCCTCTAGTGACCCCACTGATTGTTTGGCAGGCTTCCTGCTTCTGATGTACTTAAAAAAAATTGCTGTTAGTTAAATTAGTAAGTAATCTAGCTAGAAAATGCATTAGATTTTCTTTTGTTTAATGGCTTGTAAAATTCACTGTGCTGGAGGGAATGTGTATTCCTGTTTTTGTGTCTTTTTGTAACTTAAGGTTTTGCCTAGAGGGATTCTCCATGTTTTGAATCTGATTACCCTGTAAAGTATTTACCATCCTGATTTTACAGAGGTAATGCGTTTACCTTTTCTTTAAATAAAATTCTTCTTTTAAGAACCTGCTTAATTTTTCATTGTTCTTAAGATCCAAGGGTTTGGGTCTATGTTCATGTCATAAATATAAAGGGAAAGGTAAACACCTTTAAATCCGTCCTGGCCAGAGGAAAAACCCTTTCACCTGTAAAGGGTTAAGAAGCTAAGATAACCTCGCTGGCACCTGACCAAAATGACCAATGAGGAGACAAGATACTTTGAAAGCTGGGAGCGGGGGGAAACAAAGTGTCCTCTCTGTCTGTGTGATGTTTTTGCTGGGACCAGAGCAGGAATGCAGGTCAGAACTCCTGTAAAGAGTTAGTAAGCAATCTAGTTAGATATGCGTTAGATTCTGTTTTGTTTAAATGGCTGATAAAATAAGTTGTGCTGAATGGAATGTATATTCCTGTTTTTGTGTCTTTTTGTAACTTTTTGCCTAGAGGGATTCTCTGTGTTTTGAATCTGATTACCCTGTAAGGTATTTAGCATCCTGATTTTACAGAGGTGATTCTTTTTACCTTTTCTTTAATTAAAATTCCTCTTTTAAGAACCTGATTGCTTTTTTCATTGTTCTTAAGATCCAAGGGTTTGGGTCTGTGGTCACCTATGCAAATTGGTGAGGATTTTTATCAAGCCTTCCCCAGGAAAGGGGGTGTAGTGCTTGGGGGGATATTTTGTGGGGGGAACGTTTCCAAGTGGGCGCTTCCCCTGTTCTTTGTGTAACACTTTGGTGGTGGCAGCTTTTAACCTAAGCTGGTCAGAATAAGCTTAGGGGGTCTTTCATGCAGGTCCCCACATCTGTACCCTAGAGTTCAGAGTGGGGAAGGAACCTTGACAAGGATTTAACTTTCAATTTTTAAAGGATGCCTTTTTGCCTCTAACCACCTCGTTTATTCTGTTGTTTTGCCATGGTGGCACTTTTCTGGTCCTCTTACTATGTTTTCTAATTTGGGGTACATATTTAATTTGAGGCTCTAATATGGTGTTTTTAAAAAGATACCATGCAGCTTACAGGCATTTGCATTTTTAATTTCCATTTAACTAGCGTCCTTATTTTTGTGTAGTTCCCCTTTCTGAAATTTAAATGGGCTTCTTTGGTGTCCCTTCTCCACAGTGAGGGTGTTAAATTTAATTACACTATGGTCACTACTATCAACCAATTCAGCTTTATTTACTTCTTGGACCAGGTCTTATTCTCCCTTTTTAAGATTAAATCAAGAATTTAATTTGTGGGTTTCAGGACTTGTGGGTTTCAGGACTAGCTGCTCCAAGAAGCAGTCATTTATGGTGTCAGGAAACTTTATCTCTGCATCCTGCCCTGAGGTGACATGTACTCAGTCAATATGGGGATAGTTGAACCTCTCCACATTATTATTGAGTGTTCTAATTTTATAGCCTCTCTAATGTCCCTGAGCATGTCACAATCACCATCACCATCCTGGTCAGGGAGTTGGTAGTATATCCCTACTGCCATATTCTTATTATTAGCACATGGAATTACTATCCATAGAGATTCTATGGTACAATTTGATTCATTTGACTTCTACCATATCTGACTCTGTGCTTTCTTTCACATTTAGTGCCACTCTCCCATCAGCATGACCTACTCTTTTTATTCCTATATATTTTGTACCCTAGTATTACCGTATCCCATTGATTATCATTGTTCCACCAAGTTGCTGTGATGCCTATTGTATCAATATCCTCATTTAATACCAGGCACTCAAGTTCACCCATCTTAGTATTTAGACTTCTAGCACTTGTGTACAAGCACTTGTAAAAGTTGTCATCTTTTAGCTGTCTGCCATTATGTGATGTATGACTGGGACTCTTTTGTATTTGACTTTTTCTGTTCAGTTCCTATCTGTGCTTTATCAACTTCCATCCTCTCCTCCTTACGAGGATAGAGAATCCCTGTTAATAGAGCCTTCTATAAGGCCACATGGTTTGGACAGGGAGACATCCAAGGGCGAAGCCATGACTTGAAGATAGAGAGGTGCTGGGCCTCCAGTACCCAATGGGAGTAAATGTGCAGTAGTTTCACCAGGGCCCCAACCAGACACATGATAAGGAGAAGAGTTTGCATCTGTGCTTCAACCTTTGTTGAAATGAATGGGAGACTGGCCTGTAAAGTAGTCCAAACTGCTGAACCACTGAAGGCAAATGCTGCCTGAGCACAGACAGTGGAATACCCTTTCCATCTCATAGAGTAACCGCAAATAGTCATCGGTGTGCCGGGGCCTGAGAAATGCTGATGCTGTACAGGGAAGGACGTATCCATTGAAGTCAATGGAGCTGTGCCTACTTCAGTCAAAGCAATGATAATTCTGCACAGAGGTAAGACATATTCATTGTCCTAAAGAGGCCCCAGTCGAGATCGGGTCCCACTGCGCTAGGTGCTGTACAAACACATAGCCAGATACAGTCCATGCCCCAAACTGCTTAGAATCTAAATAAAAGCTAAGAGGAGAAACAAAGGTACAGAGAGGTGAAGAGACTTTTTCATAAGGTCACACAGGTTGGTTGTCGAACTTTGTGTAGAACTTCTGACTCATATTCAAGTGCCATAACCACTATACTACACAGTTTATTATTATCTAGATAAGAGAAGATATTGGGCGACAAGACCATACAAATATTGCTATGTTTTAATTTTCCTTTTTATGCGAAAGCTTCCCCAAATACTTTATATGTAGGCTTGGCACAATTTGATTTTTATTTTATTTTTTTATAATTTTGATGGGTAATATTGAAGTTCAGTCTAAGCATTTTGTTCAACTGCTATTGATTTAAATTTTCACAGTTGCACAAAATTAAGGATTTTAAGCTTTTATTTTTATCGATCAAAATTTGCACAGGTGTGGATAATTATGGGGGGTAGACAATGGGGGGGCTCAGGTAATATTTATTTAATGACAGTAGACACTGCGTTTCTAAAAAATAAAGCTTTGTAGACTATTAAAACACAAAATCATCACATGTCGAAATATGCAAAGTAAATATCCCTAAATCAAACTCTAATAAGTCGTCAAGCAGCGTTTTTCTTACTTGGAAATTGGCAGCTAGGCAATATTATCAATGGAAATTTTTTTTTGTTGGTTTGTGAGCGTATGTGGATATTGACACTTGCCAATAAACCTGCTCTTTCCAACTCTCTGTTCATAAAATATGGGCCAAATGGTAAGAGGTGTGGGCCACCAGCAACTTCCATGGAGAGGTTCACTTTGGTGGGAGTTGCATGTTCTCTGCATCTATACGTACCACCCTCGATGAGTCAACTGCACGGGATTCCTACACTTCATCAAATTACCAGCAGTGGTAGATTCTAGATCTGGGGGTTAGACCTACCAGCTGAGTAGGAGCTGGGCCTTCCTGCATTCTAACCCTATGGTATTGACTTGCTGTGTGACCTTGGTCAGTTTACTTGCCCTCCTTTTTTTAAGTCAACTCAGATAGAAAGGTGGGCAAGAAGCAGGCACCTCACTGATGCTATACCTACCCTGAGCGTTCCTGTGTATATAAATTGTAAACCAACTGCCCAAGTGAGACTAATAAATTGGCATGCCACTTGAAGCAATTTACGTTGAGGGAGGGGGCCTGGCTAAAGTAAATTCATAAACCTTATGAAGATCCCTTTACACACAGGAGTAACTTTCTGCATGTTGGTGCTTCCACCGAGTTCCATGGGACTACTCAAGTCTATAAAGTTACTCTTATGTATTTGCAGGAGGGGTGGGGACCCTAGTTTTGATGACCTTTGAGACTTTCATGAATCCTAAATGACTTAATTTGCCAGTCTCTATGCTCATTCTATATTTACTTGTCTTGAGCAAAATTTCGGGAAATAGGCCAAGTATGCAATGTTTCTGCATGTGGACCATAAGCCACTATGAACGAAGTCAGCCAGCCAAAATCAGAACACTTTGGGGTTCTTCTTATCGGTCAATTTTTTGGGGGGGGGGTCTCTAGACCGTGTTGCATTCAGGATCCCAAAGGTGAGAAAGAGCAATGATTGCTCCCCCATCCTTGCCATTTGAATGTCCTCAGTGACAGCCTGTCAGTTAAAATACACAACTAGAGGTAAGAACTCCTCATTCTCTGAACAGAAGACAATGTTGACAACTAGAGCCCTGTAAATCTGCAGATATCTGCTTTATATCCACAGATATCCACATCTGCAGATGCAAATATCTATGGACCATTTTTGCAGATCGTGGATGGATGCGGATCCACATTTTATATTTAAAGCCCTGCAAATCTGCGATATCCTCAGATCTTTTTGCGGCTCATGGATTGGCTGCAGATACAAATTTTGTATCCATGTAGGGCTCTACTGACAACATGAGGGGGGAAGGCAATTTGAATTTGAATAAATGGGAAAAAACACAACAGTGCAAAAAAATTGTTCTGTTCACAGAAAACTACAGGGGAGCTTCCAATACCTACATAACTGAATTAGAAACAGCCCAACTGCATAACAAGGGAATATAAATTCTGGATCTAAGTGACTGATGGTAGTTAAAGTACTGAAATCGCTCTGCACTGAATTTCCAATTCCTAGGGTATTTTAATATCTACAAAATAATGTAGGTTTGAAATGCTATAATGCATTAAGGATTTGGCTATCCTAGTAATAAATAAAGATGTTTTGCCATATCTTTGTAAACAAAGCATCTTGAAGCACATGATAATAACTTCTCCAATTCACTTTATTTAATCACGTCCCATGTAACGCTTTGGAAATAGAGAGACAAGAAGCCGTTTTCTTTCTTCAGATCAGCTCTGTGGGGCTCAGGCTCTGCACAGCTCAAAAGCGTGTCTCTCACCAACAAAAGTTGGTCCCATAAAAGATATCACCTCCCCCATCTTGTCGCTCTAATTTCCTGGGGCCAACATGGCTACAGCTACATTTCATACATCTTTGAGGCAGGGGTATCAAGTGAGCAATACCTTTAGTGGATAAAAAGACATGTTAATACAATAACAATGATGGATACATGTAGATGAAATGTATACATGGGTATTTACCTGAAATTTCAAAGAATAACAGCAACCAGATCTTTTTATCAGGACTGTGTCATTTAAAGTTAATGGGAAGGAGAGAAGGATATCACAGAATCTCCGCCAAAGAACTTAGAGATGTCAGTCTGAGTTTCTGAACTGCCAGTGAATTTGGCACCTCATTTTTCACTTAGTCATCTGGAGTCTCAGGCTAATAGAAAGGGAATAATGGAATGGCTAGGATAATTCAGGAAGAAATTGTGTTTGAAACCATATTATCAAATAGATCACCCTCTGCAGGAGAAAACAACAGAGGGGGAGTGTGACTTTAACAACTGGATAAAGATAAGTATTCAGAATGAGACAACTAAGGCTCAGGAAGATAATAGCTTGTCCATCGGGGCAATGTTGCCAACTAATGTTAATAGAACCGTTCAGAATTCTGCTGTATTGTCACTGGGGCATGCTGAGACTATTAACATCAATATGCTCATCTGTTATTAAAGAGGTGGAGGGGGAAAGGGGGAAAAAGAGTAAAAGAGAACCAAGATTGAGGGCTTCCTGAAAATGACAGGCCCTTTATTTTTTAATTAAGCAGCAGTTTTTCACAAGCCAGGAGCCCGGCAACCGAACAAATGTTGTTTATATTTATTTATCAAGTGCTTTCTCAACAGGGAGCCTACACACTTCAAGGCAGGGTCATAATGAAGGAGTCCTTGGCTCCTCCTCTGTCAGGAAAGTGACGCCAGCATTACTTACTATTTTTTTGCTCTGGTTGTTCATTTTATTCCTCACAAGTGTCTGGAGATATTGAATCAAAAATGGAACACTGTTCTTCTGAGTCCGAGTTTTTTATTTCAGATAAGAACAGACAATTACAGCATGGAGGTTCTGATAGATAGAAAGTTCATCATTATCTTTTGAGTTTATCTAAATGTGACCAAGACCAAACATCATACAGCCCCTTCTAGGTACGGGACAGCTCTGTAAGGGATATAAGGATTAATAAGTACTGATTCCTTCTGACCTTCAAATATTAGAAAAGCTCTCTACTTCTTTTTATCTCATATTAGGATCCATGTGAGAAGTAAAAACAATAAGAAAATGGTTCACATCTTGTAAGACACTTTGTCTAAGGACCCACAGATCAGCCAGGGTCTGGAGTTCTCCCTAAGAATAGAAACTAAAATGGCTAAGTGAGAGTATTGTTAAATACCTAGGCAAGAATCTATCATAATTTGCATAAGGGTAAAAGGTCTTTCTCCCTCTCAACCTAGCTAAAAAGAACTCCCAGTTGCTAAGCAGGGTCATAGCCTGCTTTCATGTGCAAAGTGGCCCATTGTACATTGGGAGTGGATCAAGAGATGGGTGGGGAAGCTGCAAATTAAGCAAACTAGAAATGACTGGCTGTAAGATCGAAGGTCAAATTGGGCAAACTGCCTGTAATCCCCAAGAAATCGAAACCGCAAGTTTTCACCCCAAATTATAAACTATACATTGTTTTCCTTATAAATCAAATATACCAGAGATCATTTGTTTTCCACCCCAGATTAGAAGCTGCACCTGTTTTTGCCTTGTGAGTCAGATCAACATACTTCTATATGTAGAAAATGTCTCTTGTCCTATTGTAAATCCTAAGTAACATAAAATGCTTATGTACAGCCAAAGAATGTGTGGAGGATGTCCTCCAAATTTAGAAAATGTATAAGAGATTTTGTTAATTTTCACTGTAAACAATTGTGGCACACTAGATGTAATAGGAATTGTCTGGCACAAGAAAGGAGGAATGTTGAAGGATATAAACCAGCGTATGACTTTGGAACATTAAGAGAAATTGCTTAAAAGGGGGGATCCCAATTGCTAGTAGGGGCTAACAAAATTCAATCCTTGACATGAATCAAACATAAAAAGCCTCCGATAAGAAAAAGATTGAAGAAATTTGGTGTACACTATTGCCATCTACTGGATACCGATGGAAGCAGCAGAGAAATGGATCAAGCTGAAATCTGAGCTCTCACTCCACATGTGTCTAATAGGAAGCTCTGAAACTAAGGCATACAATACTGAAGTCACCATGTGCTCAAGAGAAGTTGACTGAACCCAAGAAGAAGCTGCAGAATCCTAAGTGCAACCGACACCCAGACCAGCCATGTGGAAAGGGGTCTCCCCCATCTCAGGGTTAAGAGGATGAGAAGTGGTGAAATTTCAATGAGGAGATTATATTTCCCCTTCTATTTCTTTAACATAAATACCTGTAGTTTATCTTGCTAAGGCTACACTCTCTAGTGAAACCTCGAGTAACACTATTTTAGATTTTAACTCCTTTATAAGTCCAAACAAATTGGCCTGAGAGAGACTTAAAACAATAACTTTAAACAATTGCTTTTAATATTCTAAACTTGTCCCTATCCTTTCAAACTGTACTAACTGCACTCTTCAACGTGCCTTAAAGACAAGTGCATCCTTGAAAGTTTGCTAAAGGTGTTCGGTCCTAAAGAATTGAGAAGTGATGATCATAAATAAATGTAATAAAAATCTTGATAATTTCCATTGTTCCTTAATATAACTGCTAAGCCTCAACTCCAGTCTGTGATAACTGCTTACAAGACTGTATTGTATGTGTAGTACAAACCTAGAATACTGGTTGTGTCTACACTTGAGTGGTGAACTGTTGATTGTATATTAATGTGGTTCTAAGTGAATTAATAAGTTGTTGGTTAAGAATAAGTAAATGTCCTGATTTGAGAAATACATTCCAAGTTAAAAGTTAGCATGGGAAGAACCCATTGTTAAAATTAGTAAGCTAACGCTCCTTAGATTCAATAGTAAGGAGTTATACTAGTAAATTGCATTCTGTATTGATTATAAAACATATCCAATTAACAGACTTTGTTTATTAGATTTCAGTTTTAAAATCTAACTGCCCCTCTGGAAAATTCATTAAAAATTGAACCCTTTTCATGCTTACAGCTTTTCCCAAAGCCAGATACTAGAGCTGGTTGAAAAAAGGATTTTTTTCTCTGAGACAATTTTTATTTTTCAGAGTAAATTGAAATACCTGAAATATTTCAATTTAGAAATGCTGGTGCAGTGATTCATGGGAGTTGTAGTTCAGGTGTGCGCATCATGTTTCCACTCTCCTCTATAGGCCAAGATCTCTGGTGGGAATACATCTCACATGATGAACCATGGTCTCACCTCATGGTGAGGGGAAGCAGTTGCATCATGGGAGATGTAGTCTGCACAGGAAATCCAGCCCAGAGAGGAAAACGGGGACACGAGTCAACCAAACTGCAGGTCCTGTGAGGCACTGCAGCCGTACAGCCAGACTGAAATATTTCTGATTTAGGCCCAAATATTTTATCTTTTGGGTGTTTGGTTTTTTGATGAAAAATTGAAAATTTCTGTGATATGCAGTTACTTTCTGTGGGAAATATTTGTTTAGTTGAAAGTCCAATTTTCTGTTGAGCAACAGTTTTGATGGACATTTTTTGACTAGCCCTACTTGTTTGCCCTTGTCTACACAAAGACATTTCTTACTTCTTTTTCAGCAGTTGTGTAGCTGCACTGCAACTACCAGTGATCTAAACTGAGTATTCCCGTCTCAGTGGTTTTGTCATTGTGTTGTCTAATCCTTGTAAGAATATGAACCCAGACAACAGGACAGCTTGCACCATTGGTAGCACTGGTGCATCTGTAATGATGCTGTGAAACAGCTAAGGAGTTTCCTACTGTACTGTAGATGCAGCCTTAATGTTGATAACCCGTGTTAACAAATAATGCTCTCTTGGCTGTGATGACAGTTCCCCCCAAAGGTGACTCAGAAACTTATTACAGTAACTCCCCACTTAACATCCTCTCGCTTAACGTTGTTTCAATCTTATGTCCCTGCTCCATTACAGAAATGCTCGTTTAAAGTTGTGCAATGCTCTGCTATAATGTGGTTTGGCTGCCCGCTTTGACCACAGCTGGCAGCCCCCCATCAGCTCCCCTATACCCCCTCCCAGCGCCTCCCGCCCGCCAGCAGACCCCGCGGATCAGTGCCTTCTCCGTCCTCCCCTCTGCCTCCTTCCTGTGGCAATCAGCTGGTTTGCGGCATTCAGGAGGGAGGGGGTAGGAGCGAGGACTCCGCGCGCAGGCTGAGTTCTCCTAACTGATTAGTTAGAAGTGAATGGATCAGATTTTTAAAGGCTTTTTAGTTTTCTGGAATAACTATAGTTTTGTCCTCATGTGATGGGTTTACTTCTCCTTGCATATTTTCCATACAGTAAATGGCTGCCTGAGGAGAGAATTTGCCTGTGTGTGAGAGAAAATTACTTTTCCCTTAATAGAAATTAAGTTAAAAAGAAGAAACGTTTAAAAAAATATTTTGTTTTTGTAAGATCTCATTTTGAATGAAATTCACCCTGCCATGATTCCTATGCTACACTTAAAATTAGGGATGGGTGAAATTTCTCGCCCGAACCTTTATTCACTGAAAAAGGCAGATTCCGCACATCCAAAATATTTTGTAGACTTCTATCAAATTTGCTGAACTGTTCTGGTGCAGAAAAGCTAAAAACCAAAAATTCCAAATTATTCCAAATGTTTTATTCTGGCATTTTTTGCACAAAACATTTTGATAGTGGATTCAAGAGCACTTCTTGTCTGGAAATACACTTCAATTTTATTAAAAAGGTTTTTAAAAAGTTAAAAAAGCTTGAAAACAAAACACAACATTTTGTCTGACCCAAAGTAGATTTTTTTTTGGTTTCCTGAAAAAAAAAATTATATGGTTTTGGTCCACCAGAAAAGATTTCTTTCCCAATTTTCAGGATGCCCCTTGAAATGAAAAAAAGCATTGTTGGCACAGCTCTCTGTACGTCCCATTTAAAAGGATGTAAGGGGTGGGTAGGCCTTTTGTTATGTCTCTGCCCGGGGTGAATTTCATCCTCCTTCAAAGCTGAATTGTCTGTGCAGCACACCGTACTGCCAGCATCAAGAAGCTACTGTGTTTGCTGAACCAAACCTATCCCTGCTGTAACTCCATTGAAGCACACGGAGTTCCACCAGAGCTGAATTTAGCTCATTGGCCATATTCTCTGGACAGCGAGCTGGCTGTTTCCACTTCACACATCATTCCAGCTCTGCTGTAGTGAGTCCATAAAGCCGTGTTGGTCCTCCTCTCAGCACCAAGTGAACCAAATAAATGAGTTTTTTTTTTTCTAAAATGAGAAGTGATCTGAATGGAGAGCTGGGTGCATTAATAGGGGTGTTTCATCTCTCTTGTGGGTTCTTTCCATGGGGAATACTATGTGTGTGGATCTGAACAGCTGGTTGAGGGAGGATTTGCTTATTTTACAATAGTAATGTCTGGATAGACCATTACGCTATTATTAGGATCTTGTAACAAGTATATTGCTGCATATTCAAGGCCAGACTTGAGCCCACTATTAGGACTGGAATTTGTGGAGGCTATTTTTATAGTCCCTTACATGGTAGCTGAGATACGTGGCATGAAAGAGGGAGATTTTCAGGGAACTTAGAAGCACAAGCCTCACTGAATGTCAATGGTGTTTGTGGGTAGGGTTTTCAAAAACACTTAAGTGACTCAGAGCACAAAGCCCAGCTTTGTCTGCAATGGAACTTGTGCTCCTGAATCTCTTAGGTGCTTTGAAAAATCTCCTACTGAATTAAGAGAGGATTTCAGACCAAAGTGCAGGAAAGATAAAAATAAAATATAAAAAAAAAAAAAAAAAAAATCTAGATTCCTTAAGGTTATTTGTGGGGGAAAACCCTGAAAGTAACTTGCACAGCTTGTTGTAGCTAAATTGATTTCTTCAGTGCCAATAGATATGCCAGTGACACTTTCGATATAAACTAGTACTTCAGAAGCTCCTAAATTCTATGATGGGAAGGAGATGATAGGTTCTACTCCTGTATTTAAATTAAACTTACCAGCTACTGTACTAGGTGATCATTTCGAAACCTTGCTGATCTGTCATTTTTGTAGCTTATTTATTTTTAATTTCTGCAGATATTTGAGGGGATTGATTGCTAGTAAGCAGCTTCATTACATTATTTTAGGAGCAGCCTCATTAACTTCAGAAGCAGGCATAATTCAAAATCTGTGCATGAAGGAAAAAGGTGACCTTACTTCCCGAATGACAAAGAAATAGTGAAGGAACCAAATCTCACAGCATCAACAATTCAACATAGTTTGATGATAACAGTCTCTGCTAAAAACAAACAAAAAAAACGTACTGGACTTCATAGCACTCATGGCATAGTCTGTATGGGCAACTGGGTACCATAGATTTTCAAATGATCATGTATTAAATTAAATGATGTTTTCATTGATTGAAAGACACTTCGTGTTTTCATTGGCATTTTCTTTGCATTTGTAGGAACTACAGAAGTGGTAGATGCACCATAAGGCTGAAGTGACTGAGATGTTTCTTAGTACAGAATAAGAGCCTGATTCATTGGAAGGCCAGAAAGGACCACTATGGTCATCCATGGAATTTCATGGATGGAATTAGTCTTCTCTGCTACCAGTAGAAGAAAGCAGGACTAAATATCTGGGAACATGGTACCTTTATTGCTCCTCTGAAACAAACCCTTCAACTGTGAACAATCCAGTGGGCCAAGTTTACCTACTTCTGTGTAAATAATGGCACATGTAAGTTGCAAATGTGAGCATTCATGTTCCCATTTCCGTCTGGCAAGAGGACAAAAGACAGTTCCTCTCACTATATTATTTCCGTTGGAAGCAGGATAAACCTTCATGGGTGTAGGCCCTTGGGCCAGTGCGTCACCATAAGGAGTATATAAAAAACATAGGACCTTGAGTTTGGAAATTGAAAAGTGGCCAACTCCTTACAAAGCAACCCTTACAAGGGTGAAAGAAATTTTCTTTGCAAATCATGCTCCCATTTGTCTCGGTCTCTATCTTGCTGGGGCTGCCTCTCTCTGGCTTCAACTTTGTTCATGTTGGCTCGGGCATTGTCAATGCTATCAGCACTAGAGCAGCATACCTATGTTGCCAGAGGTAGCCCAGAAAAACCCTATAGTGTAGACGCAGCCTACTGCAACAGAAGGGTTTTTCTTTCCATGTCTGTAAGAACAGCACCTCTCTGAGTGATGGTAGGTAGGTCGACACTTGGGGTTAGGTTGGCATAGCTACTGTGCTCAGGGGTGTGGATTTTTCAAGCACTTGAACCCTGTAGTTAGGTGGACCTGAATTTTAAGTGTAGATGAGGCCTTTGTCTGCATGTCTTCTTCAGGCCTGCCATTGGCTTCCAGTAGAGCTGGCTGAAATGTTTTCATTGAAAATAAGGGAGTGAAGCATTGGCAAGCAGCTCTGCTGGTTGTAATAGGGCTGTGGGCTGCTGGTCAGATACTTCATTCTTGTCTAGGATTCATCAGCAGGCACGCTGTGGCTGCGTAACTGGAAACTCCTGTGGGGAGCATCATGATTCTTGGGGCACTTTATGAAACTGAGGTGTTATGCACTGACTACAATATAGGGCTAAAAAAACCACAACCGAGCTCTGTACTGCAGAAGGGATTGGATCTTGAGTCCATTCCCAAAAATCAGAGCCATCCAGTCCTCCAAAGAATCCATTTGTTAAAATAGCATGAGAACAACTAACTAGGTAAAAGTTCCATTGTTGTACACAGCGTAGGTGTAGCTGTGTTGGTCCCAGGATATTAGAAAGACAAGGTCGGTGAGGTAATATCTTTTGGTCCAATAAAAAAAAATGACCTCAGTCACATTGTCTAGCTAAAAGTTTCTCTGCCATAGACTTGTTCTTGAACAGGTCTGCTATTTATACTTACTTTGCGTTGATAAAATGGTTAGGTAGTCATTGCTTTAAGTAAGAATTCTCTTTAAAAAATGTGGTTTTGTTCTATCAGCTGGAAAGAGTTAAAGAAATTTTGCTTGCAAATCTTGAACTGTGTTGGGAATTAATCTCCAAGGAAAGGACAAATCTGTTAGGAATGTAACCAGATGGAAAGAAATTAATGCCAGTCAAATTTATGAGGATTACGTTACCGGCAAGCATGTCTGAGTCCACCAAAATGCCCCGTTTCTTTTTCTTATTTTGGGGTTGAGCTAAGAGGCCTCAATTCTCTGCCACTGGGCTTGTAAAATCTCAAATCCCTTCCCAGTAAAAGTGCATGAGTTTTATGGCCTTCTCAGCATTGCTGTGTGAAAGAACTGGGGCAGAGATGCGGGGAGACTGAGAAAACTTGTGAAAAAGAAAGATGCTAATTACAGAAAATAGACTTAATTTAGAAGCCACAGGTGCCTCTTTTATAAGCTTTTGGTGAGCTTTTGACCGCAGTAAATTTATACAAGCCTTGAATAAACTGTAGATCTGTTTGCTGTGGCCTGCTCTGAATGGGGAGCTTTCCACACTATTCTGTTTACAGCGAGGAGCCCATATGATGTCATAAAACTAACAAGCCCCATGAAATTCCATTTCTGCTGTGAAAAACTATTGCATCAGATTGGTTGTTTTTCTAGATCTGTATAAAATGGTATTTACAAGTTTGCTAAGATCCTTTGTGGATCTATCGCTTTAGTTTTAAGAAGGCATGTGAGGAGGTTTAAATCTTTCAATTTTACACTGCCTTCTTTCTTTCCAGTTGTGTATTTCAGGTCTCATTCAAAGGCTGACATTCATTATCATGCTTTCTTTTCAAAGGCCCTGGCCAAACCTATTCCAAGAAGATGATTTCATTGAAGTAAATGAGGTGGTGATCAAACTGAGCAGCCTAAATTGAATGAAGGGTGACCCATTTACACCTGCTGATTGGGTGGGAGACACTTATGTCCCCTTTGCCTCAATGGGTATTTAAAAAAATAAAATCAAAGCAAAACACCACAGCAGGAATTCAGACAATGGGCTCTAGAAATAAAAACGGATTGTATTGAATGGAGATGACGAGAGGCACGAGGGCAATCTGGTGTCACATTTAGAACAGTGAAGTGGTGATCAAAACATCTATATATTCTGTTCCAGGTTCTGCCACTGACTCACATTTCTGACTCTGAGCAAGTCACTGAGGCCTGAGTTTTCCAAAATGTCGACTTGTTTTGGGTGTGGTAGTTTACAAGTGTCCAGCTTGAGACAACTAGGGCTTGATTTTTCAGAGGTGAGAAATACCCAGAACTCCCAATTTAGTTCAATTGGAGTCACACATGTTTGTTGTAACCTGCAGTTCGGTGTGCATTATGTGTCAACATCTCTGCCCAGTCCACAGAGGATATGGTCTATTAAAGCTCTTAGCGTGTGAGCCCGGCTTTTTCAGCTCAAGCTGTAATGGCTCATACCAGTAACTCTAGAGATCTTCACTTTAATCCCTAGCATTGATGGTTGTCTCATTAACCGCTTTATGGTTCAAGCCCATCTCTAATGATGAATAATCTATTTCCGTGACTATTGCTCGGCTGGATCAAGAGCAGGCAGAGACAGTTCCCAGGCACTATTATGCATCTGAAGAACATCCTTCAGCATGGTGATTAGAGCTCCCCATTAGCTTGGTAGCAGCACTATAGCTAATGTATAGCTAGCTCTAGTGTATCATGAAGATTTTACATGCAGGAAGGGTGTTCCCATACACAGCCCAGGTGATGGTGACCAACATCTCTCGCATGTGGGCACCCAAGAACTGAGGGACTCATAATCAGTGGATGATTTTGAAAATGTACATCTTAACTTCTGCATCTCAGTTTAACCACCTGCAAAGTGGGGATAGTAACACCTGCATGGCATGGGTGTTCTGAACCTTCCTTTAATTAATCTTTGAGATTCCTGAATACAAGGTTCTGTACAAGTTTCAATGCAAATACAAGGAGTATGGGAAATAAACAAGAAGAACTGGAATTATGACTTCACTGGCATCACAGAGACTTGGTGGGATAAGTCTCATGACTGGAATTTTGGTACAATGTTCAGGAACAATTGGCAGGAAAGAGAGTTCAGAAGTTGCACTGTACATGCACACTTCTTCTGAGGTCCAGCAGGAGGTGAGGGGCAGATCAGTTGAAAGTCTGTGTGTGATGAAGAAAGGGGGGGAAATATGGGTGATGTCATGGTAGGGTTTACTATAGACCACCAAATAAGGAAGAAGTGGAAGATGAGACATTTCTAGAAATAACAGATGTATCCCAAACACAAGACCTTTTAGTGATGTGGGACTTTAACAACCCAGACATCTGTTGGAAAAGCAATACAGCAAAACACAATATTTCTAATAAGTTCTTGGAACGTATTGGGGACAACAGTCTGTTTCAGAAAGTGGAGGTAGTAAACTGGGGGACAGCCATTTTAGGCTTGATTCTGATCAACAGGGAGGAATTGGTAACAAATCTGAAGGTGGAAGGCAATTTGGGTAAAAGCGATCATGAAATGATCACTTTTTCGTAATTCCTAAGGAAAGGAAGGAGTGAGAGCAGCAGAATAAAGACAAGGGACTAAGACCTGGTAAGTAAGGTCCCGTGGGAAGAAAATCTAAGGGAAAAAGTAGTTCAGGAGAGCTGACAGTTTTGAAGGGAGACAATAT
The DNA here is from genome assembly GCF_965140235.1 of Caretta caretta. Classification (NCBI taxonomy): domain Eukaryota; kingdom Metazoa; phylum Chordata; order Testudines; family Cheloniidae; genus Caretta; species Caretta caretta. The sequence goes on from NC_134209.1 coordinate 16,666,087, forward strand.
TAAAGGCCCAACACCAAACTTCCCAATGTGAAGGAAAGATTGACCTCTTACTATTATTCCTATATGGCTCTGGAATACCCTGAAAATCAAAAAGGAATCCTACAAAATGTGGAAACAGCCAAATTGTTAAAGATGAGTACAAAACAGTAGCACAAGCATGTAGGGACAAAATCAGAAAGGCTAAGGCACAAAATGCTTTGCACCTAGCAAGGGACGTAAGAGGCAAGAAGAAGGTCTTTAAATACATTATCAACAAGAGAAAGATGAAGGAAAGTGTAGATCTACTTTGTGGGGAAGGAGAGCGAATAACTGATGACATCGAAAACTGAGGAAGCCAAAATAAGGAAAGAACAGGTAAAGAATATTTAGAAAAGTTAGATGTATTCAAGTCAGCAGGGCCTGGTGACATTCATTCTAAGGTACTTAAAGAGCTAGCTGAAGCAATCTTGGAACAGTTAGCAATTATCTTTGAGAACTCCTGGAGGACGACTGAGCTCCCAGAGGACTGGGGAAGGGCAAACATAGTATCTGTCTTTAAAAAGGGGAATGAAAAGGAAATTATAGTTTAACTTTGGTATCTGGAAAGATACTGGAACAAACAATCCATTTATGAGTACCGTAGATTAATAAGGAATAACCAGTATTGATTTGTCAAGAACAAGTCATGCCTAACCAACCTAATTTCCTTCTTTGACAGGCTTACCCATCTAGTGAATAGTGGGGAAGCAATAATCATGATATATCTTGATTTTTGTAAGACTTTTGACACGGTCCCACATGACATTCTCATAAGTAAACTAGGGAGATGCGCTCTCGATAAAATTACGACAAGGTGAGTGCACAGCTGGTTGAAAGACCATGCTCAGAGTAGTTATCAATGATTTACTGTCAAACTGGGAGGGTCTGTCTAGTAGATTCCTATGGGATTAGTCCTGGGTCAGATACTATTCAATATTTCCATTAATGACTTGGTAGCACAGTGGAGAGTATGCTTAAAAAATTGCGGATGACATCAAGGTGGGAGGGACTGCAAGCATTTTGGAGGAGAGGGTTAGAATTCAAAAAAACCTTGACAAATCGGAGAATTGGTCTGAGATCACCAAGAGGAAATTCAATAAAGACAAGTTCAAAGTACTTAACTGAAGGAGGAAAAATCAAATGCACAACTGCAGAATAGGAAATAACTGGGTAGGTGGCAGTACTGCTGGGGAAGATCTGAAAGTACAGTGGGTCACAAATTGAATATGAGCCAACAATGCGAAGCAGCTGTGAAAAAGGCTAATCTCATTCTGGGGTGTATTAACAGGAGTGTTGTATGTAGCACATGGGAGGTAATTGTCCCACTCTATTTGGTACTGATGAGGCCTCAGTTGGAGTCCTGTGTCCAATTCCAAGTGACACACTTTAGGAAAGATGTAGACAAACTGGAGAGAGCCCAGAGGAGAGCAAAAAAAAGGATAAAACATTTAGAAAACCTGACCTATGAGGAAAGGTTAAAAAACCTGGACATGTTTAGTCTTGAGAAAAGAAGACTAAGGGGGGACCTGAGAACAGTCTTCAGATATGTTAATGGCTGTTTTAGAGAGGACTGGGAGCAGTTGTTCTCCATGTCCACTGAAGGAAGGACAAAAAGTAATGGTCTTAATCTGCAGCAAGGGAGATTTAGGTTAGATATTGGGAAACCCGCTTTAACTATCAGGGTAGTTAAGCTCTGGAACTGGCTTCCAAGGGAAATTGTGGAATCCCCATCATTGGAGGTTTTCAAGAATGTGTTGGACAAACACCAGTCAGGGATGGTCTAGCTTTATTTGCTCCTGCCACATCACTGGGGGCTGCACTTTATGACATCTTGAGGTCCCTTTCAGGCCTGCATTTCTACAATTCTCTGAAATTTGTTATGACTACTAATACACCTGCTAGGGCTATGGGAAATGGCAAAAACAAACAAACAAACAAACAAACAAAAAAAACCCAACAAAAAACAGGCAGAGGCTGATGAGGACAAACCAACCCAACTCTCCCTTTCAAAGAATCTTGTGGAACTCCCCATGCCCCAGTGAAAGAGTGGATACCTGTCTTCTGACTGGTGAAAAATATATTGTAATGTTGAATTGTTAAACTTTGCAACACCAGCATCTGATTGCTTTATGGAGTGGTTAGGTTCCACTGGCTCCCAGTCATCTTCCAAGGAGAGTTGAAGGCCTTGGTCTAATTGTCAAAGCAATTAATGGATCAAGCTCTGGCTACCTCAGAGACCAAATTTTAATCCATGAATCCCTGGGGAAGCTGCACTCCTCTGGAACAGCAGGTCAGAATGCTGAGGATGGAGCACGTGCGAGCTGGAGACAAAGCATTCTCTATCTAGGGGATCCAACTACAGAACCATCTGCCAGAGGACAGCAGGCAAATCCAGAGTCTGAGCATCTACTTCCTCTTGACATGAGGGTTTGATTTTTAGAGGTGAGAAATACCTATAACTCCCACTGACTTCAACTGGAATTGTGAGTGCTTAGTGTAGCCTGTTAGTGATGTTCGCAATTTGAGCAACCCTTCTATTTCCTACATCCTGAAGACATAAGGGTTACAGGGATCCTCTGGGTCTGGTATCTACACCTGAGTTTGCCAAAGAATATCATGTAAGATCTCTAATGTAAGCCTGTGTCACACTGGTCATCATAATCATTGTGAGATGTACATATGGAGAACACAACTGTGTTCTCTAGGTCTGTGAGTCAAGACAGATCACGAAAAGGTGATCCAAATACTTCTGCTAGGAAGTGGAGGGAGAGACGCCACGCTGGCCAGTAATGTGCAAACTGAGGATTGTATGGTTCAGAATGGACGCCCATTTACAGTTGGAGCAAAATGCTAATCAATAGATTGCAGGTCCTGTAGGAAGAAAACAAAACCATCAGGACGATCCTGTTTCTGAGTAAAGACACTGAGCTTTTGGAAGTAGTAAACGATGGTGTCCTGTTTCTCTGGGAACAGCAGGCCTGTGCCTGTCCAGTGAAGCAGGGCTGACACTACTGGGGAGGCTTGTGGGACTTATAGGTTGGAGTATGCCTATTGTTAACCAGGAAAGAGAGAGCAAGGCCTGTGGAGGCCTGGCAGGCCGTGCTTGTGTTGCCAGCAGCCAGTGGTGTCTGGGAGCTGATCCACAGCAAGCACAGACAAGGCTCCCTCATGCTAAGGGCAGGTTGGAGCAAAGTGCCTCACAGCCCAGGGAGCATCACGGACATGTCAAGAGAAATACCCCAGCTGTGGAGTGGAATGGTTAAGGATTTTTTGGAGACAATGGCAAAACTAGAGCTCGCTCTTTTTCCATTTTTAATTTTGGGGGATTTTTTTTTGCTAAAAAATTACAATTTCAATTAAAAATACTTAGTAAAATTTAAAAAAAAATAATTTATTTCCTCTCTGCTTTGTTAGACCATCCACTGAGTTGGTCCAATTGTTGACCTTTCAAAAAACCTTTGTAAAAATGTGTACAGCTTTTTTTAATTTGCTCGAGGTGAACCCATGCTGCGCAATGGCAAATGACCATCAATCCAGGGAATGCTGCCTCTTTAACAAAGAACAGCTACGGGGGCGGGGGATGAGCAACACAGATTCTTTCTTAGTAGCTCCCAATATGAAGAAAAGATAAGGTGGGAGTGAAGCAATGTCTTATTCCTTCGTAATATACAATTAATACTTTCTGTGATCCCTGGATATAAACGAGGACTTCTAATCCCTATAGTTTTGATCTGGTCAGTGACCATTGTGCCTAGTTTTAACTGGGATTTTTTTAAAGAAAACTTTAAAGGGCTTTCGCGTCCGTAATAATTCATTATACGGTCTGACTTGTCCAGTTGCTTTGCCCAGTGTCATTTGTCATCCTTTGGTTGTGTCCCATATCTGGTAATGGAGCACTGGTATGTCTGTTGTGTTGAAGAACTGCCAGTGAGTTTGCACACTGCAGTAATGTAGCTCCCTCGCTGGGCAGTGCTAAATATGGATCTTCTCCTTTACCCTTTGCTTTCCTTAATTCTAAATTTGGTATAAAACGGCATGTGAAAATTCTGCATTTGAGTGGACGAGAGCCGAGGAAAAACCTAAGTTCAACCCCCAGGGGCCAGACCCAGAATCTCAGCTCCTGGAGTCATGTGATTATGTCAGACTCTCAGCTTTCATTTAAAAAACAGTACACTTCTAGCTCTTATGGACATGAAGAAAAGCTTGAAAGCGTGTTCCAAGTGTAATAAACACAGAGATGTCTGCCTGGCTCTGTAGACAGCTTGACATAATAGCTCTAAGAATGGAAACTGCCCCCTGTCTCTTGGTGGAAGCACTCTCCAGACCCTTCAGTTCCACCTACCTGCATCCATAGCCACTTAAATACCTTTAAAAATATGCCCCCTAATGCAACCTTTATGGAATTGGTTGCAAACCCTTTATTTGAAGGTATCATAATTTCTAAAATCAGGATTATTATTTTAAGTGTCAGAAGGAAGTATCTCTGAATCTTTTTGTTTTTATTTTGAATTTGTGAAGTTTTTCTTTTCTTACATCAATTTGGTAACACGGTCTGTGATACTGCCAGCCCTGAGCATTCAAAGCTCATGAGTCACACAAACAAAAATAAAAAAAAATCACCAGATTGTTTTAAAATAATTGATTGTGTGTTATTTTTAATTGTCTTCTGATCTCTAAACCTTCTAGAGTGTGCGTTTGGGTCACATTTTCCAGCTTTTCTCTGCAACCATGAGGGCTCGGAGCTTACTATTTAAAAAAAAAATGAAAGGTGTGATTCTCATCTCTTCACCTGATTCCAGGAGCTGGGACTTTAAGAAAAACCCCAAACAGCAGAAGACTCACAATAAAGTCGAGAGAGCTGGAAACAGTGTGTCTGGAAGCATCAGACTGGATTCAATACCAGCAAGAGACTCAGTAGCTGAAGTTTCATTTTTAATGACAGGTTTCAGAGGAGCAGCCTTGTTAGTCTGTATTCGTAAAAAGAAAAGGAGGACTTGTGACACCTTAGAGACTAACCAATGTATTTGAGCATAAGCTTTCGTGAGCTACAGCTCACTTCATCGGATGCATGCAGTGGAAAATACAGTGGGGAGATTTATATACATATATAAACACCCACTGTTTCATGTTCTCTTATAAATCTCCCCACTATATTTTCCACTGCATGCATCCGATGAAGTGGGCTGTAGCTCACGAAAGCTTATGCTGAAATACATTGGTTAGTCTCTAAGGTGCCACAAGTCCTCCTGTTCTTTTTTCATTGTTAATGTAACGGCTTAGCCAGAGGAAAGGAAACTGCTGAGCATCTAAATCTGCTTGAGCAGCGTGGGCAGTGTCAATTCTTCTGCCCATTTGGCAGCTCAGGAGACAGTTTATCGGCAGGTTCTGGAGGCCAGTTCTCTTTGGTTGTCATGGGACTGACTGAGTTAAGATCTTTGGAAACTAGAGAGAGCTGCTGCTTCTGGTCGCAAGTGTCCTTATTTTGGGTAGCTGGGAAGGAATCAAGAATGAGGAGATTACAAAAATTGGTTTGTGCATGTTTAAGAGCCGTCAAGGAGCTGGTCTTAGGGGTGAGTAATCAGCAGCCCTTCCTGTGCATGATGATGGTAAAATGTGGAAATCCGTAAGCAAGTGACTACAAGTAAAACTAAATGCCAGGGGGGCTATTAACTGACTTGAGCCTTCAGGCCAGACTCCCTCACAAGTGGGAGATGCTGTGCTAGTGGCCAGCTCTTCAAAATATCTCCACCTCCTTGCTATCTTCGCCTCTTTCTTGTCTGAGTCCAGCTTCAGCTTTTCAGCCAGTTACTGATCTTGGCTGGGCAATGAGCTAGTTGGCTCAAACTCCATTAAGCCCTGCAGGTGAGTCAGATACACAGCTGGGCACTACCTGCATAGTGTTGACATTTGAGACTATGAAGTCTTGTTCCCCTCCACTTTCCTCCCCCATTGGCTTCAGATAGATGCTGAACAATACTGAATGCCGGAGAAAGATCCACACATCCTAAAAGCCTGTGTAAGAACCTAAATAGAATAGATAAATAGAGCTATTCATATGAGTATAGATGTCCTTCTCTGGAGAAGAGGAGGTCATCTGTTAACACAATGAGTGCCAAACCCATTCCATATACGGGCGTGAAGCCTGACTGCTCGGGGTCATCAGTCTCTTCTCTGAGTATTCTGTGACCAACTGCCCAGGAAATGTGTCCTTTATTTCTCAGTGTTTTCAGCAGTGCTGCACTGACTAAAGTGGAGAAAACAGAAATGGTGGGATCCTGGCTACTGGCTAATTAAAAGAGTCACTGAAGGCAGAGGTTTCCAGCAAGGAATTTCAAATCTTAATTGAAAAATCAAATGTAGTAGCTAAAGGAAGCTTTATTTTTTTTTAATCATAAAACTAATAGCTGCTCACTAGCTTTGTATGACATCTCTCTTCTGCCTTCAAAGATAATTGTGCTGTTTTGCAAAGACATGCAGGGATGGTTTAACTGCCTAGCAAAAAGGCACAGACTGCCATGTGGATTCGCTAAGCATTCTACAATATGAAAGAGCAGAAGCAGAGTCCTATTGATCATGTACAGTAAATCAATTACTTTTCCTCCAGCCAAGAGTGGAAAATAATTACTCAGAGAGGTTACACTGTGACCTCAAAACGCATGGTAATATTGCAGCATTTGGCACTAGGTTCTCTATTTCATTTATTGTCAAACTGCTCCCCCTGAGATCAAAATCATTCACTCTTGATTTAAGAGGCACAATTATTTGCTCACTTTGGTTGTTTAACACATCATCTTTTAGCTAGAGGTATGGAGAGATAGGCCTTAAAGCACATGGTTCAGCATTACACCACCTTTAAACGTTACAGGCTAGAGTCTAACAAACGAAAGTCATTTTAGCTTGGTGTTTCCCGTAGAGATTGACTTGCTTCAAAATTCTTGATTTCAGTTCAGCTGAAATCCTCCAGCTGACTTTGAAAAATCTCAGGTTTGAACTTTATAAGGAGACTTCATATCTGAATCCAGGAGAAGGTTTTAGATCTGGCTTCTCGCTCCAAACCAAGACCCTAGACGAAATGTAATGCTGTTATCTTGGGCATCACGAGGGTTTGAACCAGGGACATCCTGAGTTGAAAACCCCAGTTCAAGCTAAAGAGACAGAATTTCAGACTGGCATGTGTAACAGATCGATAGCCTCTGGATTGGGCCCAAAGAATTTTACTTAACACACACTGAATGGTGGATTACACCAACATCTCTGAACTTCACAGTATGCAAAGTGCAGAGGAGGGGCCAGGCTCCTGTGGTCCTACTGGATCTGAGAACCATTTCTAGTTTTGATCTGTATATCTAGCTCTGTGTACGTGGCTCACACCCACACAGCCAAAGCAGTGACGGAAAATATTGTGTAGTGGATTTTGTGTGGCTAGCAGTGCTGTCTGACAATCTGGTTTTATGTCACAGAGATTCAGGCAGGTCCACACCCCGGGTATCTTATTTTGACTTTCAGAGTCAGAATGAACTCCAGAATGTGAAACGCTCCTTTTCCAGAGTCCGACAGCAATTCAGGGATGCTGGTAGCTGCTCCCCTTTGGAGAAAGCCTTGACACCGTCAATGGCTGGAGTAAAATGAATAAATACAGATAAAATCAATCAATCTATGAATAATTTAAAATAAACAACATAAACAAAACTAAAATCATTAAATAAAAGGGAGGTGGAAGAAAAATGAACCTTCCCTCCCACTCCACATCCTGATGTGCTCAGACGTATGTTTGGGGCCTCCTAGATGTTACTTTTAGTATGAAGGCACCAGCGGTGGCTAACACTTGAGTTTTTGTTTTTGTCCTGAAAACAGAGATCTCACCACTTTGTTATGCATGAAAAATAGTGTATCCTTCCCAAACTGACAATTCTGTGTGTTCCACACAGTCAGCTAGTGTCCCTGAGCACACTGAGATTCAGTGAGGGATTTTTTGTTGTTGTCAGGGAGGATATGTTTGTACAGCAGCTCAGTGCTTTATATCTACCATGTGAGTCAGGTTTCAGTTTCACTCCTTGGCAGAAAACTATGTAACTGATGCTCTCAGTTATTAATTTTAATTAGTGTTGGTGAAATACTATTTTTAATGTGATCTCTGAATCCTGGTGTACTTGCTTTATCTTTATTCCCTACCATATTGCCTGATCCCTATTTTTTATTCTTATTGGGCTATATACTGGACACAACCAAGCAAAATAATTTGCAGACCTCAAAGTACTTTAGAAGTATTTACTAAGTTTCACAATATGCCTGTGTAGTAGGCAAATCTTATCACATCATTTTATAGAAGAGAACCTGAGGCACAGAGAAGTCATATAACTTACTGAGGTCATAGAAGAAACCTCTGGAAGAGACACAAACTAAACCAAGCTGATCTGGGCGCAGTCTAATGCTCTAACTAGAGCTGGATGAAACTTTTGATCTGAAACTTGTTTGGAAAAAAACGTAGACTTGGCAACACCAAAACATTTTACAAATTGGTGCCAGTTTCATCACATTGTGCATTTGAGAGCAAGACAAATTTTGACCAAAGCAACACGTTTTGTTTTGCATTTTCAAAATGAAACAATTTGATTTTTTTGGTGTGAAATGACTTTTTCTTTCAAAATGTATGTTATTTTTTTCTTTGAAATGCAAAAAAGTTAAATGTTAGAAATCAAAATGAAATGTTTCAATTTTGTCAAAAAAAATGTTTAGCTCGATCAGAAATGAATTTCTTTTTAACTTTGAAATCGCCAACAACAGAAAAGTCTGTTGTCCACTGAGCCCTCGCCTTAACCGCCTTAAATTACTTGCTTATGGTTAAAAGAAAAGGAGTACTGGTGGCACCTTATGGCAGGGCTGTTAACAGAAACCAGAAGTTGTGATGTCCATTCACCCATGCTACCTTTTGGACACACACTGCTTTTGGCGGTCTGTTTAGTGAATGTCCCACATTTATCTATGGGTTCACTAAAAAGCTGCTTTCAGCAGATATATAAGCAGGCAGCTTTCTGTTCCACTGTACAGCTAATCTGTGTTAGTCTCTGCTCTTACAGACAGTCAAAATCCTTTCTCTAATTAGGTCATTTCTCCAAACACATGCTGCTGGGTAGTGTGATATCTTTGGCCATTAACATTAGGAACTTCATCCCTATTCCTTGTGATGAGACAGGTATAGAATGCCTCTGGGGTCTCTGTGCTGCAGTTTAGCTAAAAGGATCAGAATCACGCTTACTGTTACCAACAGAATCTTTTACTGATTGCAAATTAGCTATCTTAAAGCCTTCAAGCTGCCTGTCAATGTAGGTCTAAGGAATGCCCAAGTAGTATCCCTCTGCAATCTTTCAGAGGTCAGCCATCCCCCATTAACAATTGTTGGCTTTTGGCAGAAGGAAGCTGAGGACTTGCTGGGTAGGAAAAGATGGCATGAGGAGTCTGCAGATTGCATTGTTAATTTCTTTAGCTGAAGTGCTGTCTAACGGTAATTCAGGCAATCTTTCAGCCCTTACATTTCTTGAACACCTGCCCTGGGCCCCTTAATTCTCAGTTTTACAAGTGCTTCGGACTGCAAAGTTGATTTCTATACAAACAAGACGCACATAAAACTAGACCACTCTTGTCCACATCTCCCTCTGGCAGAAATCCATTTATTCAGTTCAAGGAGCTGCTAGATTTAACAAACATGAATGGAGCGGATTTTTAGAAGGACTTTCTTACAGGGGCGTAATTCCCATCAGTATTGTTATGCCAGTCTTTTCAAGAAATGATGGCGGAAATCTGAATAGTTGTGTTAGAGTCGTGTCCAAAGATCCCAACAGAGATCTGAGGCCCATGGCACGAGGCCCTGTACAAACACATAGTGAGAGACAGTCCCTGCTCTGAAGAGCTCACCGTCAGAACAGAGAAGGCAGACAAAAAGTGGAAGGGGAAATGAAAAGGTGGAGTGACTTGCCTGGAGATGCAGCAAGTCTGTGGTTGCACCAAGAATAGATTCCATGTCACCTGAGTTCCAATGTGCTGACCGACCTACTAGATCACACTGCCTCGAGATGCAGAGTTTACACCTGCACCCAGGGAATTAGGAGGAGCATGACTGCTCAGATTTGCATGTGCTACACAATTCCAGGCACAGACTTGTCATCCCCCAAATTGCTCTTGCCAAAAGGGGGCTCCCGTTTCCAAAATTTGGCTTATCATGGTGGCCCTTCAGAATTAATCCCTTGGCTGCCAACGTGGTGGCTGCAACCTCCAAGGGCTTCAGTATGATCTCTACTAGCTAAGTCAACTGCCATTTTTGCCTTTCAGATGTCACCAGCCTCCATTGTTTCCTGCCCAGTCCCTTGTCTCGCCAGCAGTTGGCTTTGCAATCTTCTCCTCCTAGGCCCTCCTGCCTCTGTTGCTATGATAACCATGGCCCTCCCATGTCATCCAGCAGACTCCACTCTATGGCCCTTCCTCCTGCACTCACCATGAAATGTGGCATCCTGCCCACTCTACAGCTGTCTCTGACCATGAGTTCTTCATTATTTTAATGAGCTCCCAAAAAGAAGTGAAATCCAAGTGGGTGTCAGTCCTGACTGGGCTTTCCCTGCAGGAGCTTTTCCCAGAGTTCCTTCTATGGCCTTCCCGTCCGTGCTAAGCATGCCCTGGGGATGCTAATGGAGTACGTAATGTTTTCATTTGCTGCTGCTGCCCTGAATTCCGCCCTTGCCATTTCTCTATCGAAATGTGGCTGTCCATTCTTCTTGCAAGCCAAATCAGGCTTGCGTGTTATCTCACCCCGCCTTTCAGCATCCTTACAATGGCTACCAGTAACTTATCAGCATTCTGCCTTGACATTTAAAGTTATTTGTGTCTCTGGCCCTGGCTGTATTTCTGATTTGTTGATTCATTTTTCTTTACAAGCTTTACGATCAAGTGATTAAGGGGAGCTAGCGGCCCTAGCCTTTATCTCACAGGGCTTGTTTTTTTACTTCAGTGGGAGGGGATGTTTCTGTGCTGTGAAAAAGGGCTGATAAACTGAGCTTCCGCTCCATTTAGTGCTGCTTTTATCATGATTAACTTTAAGTCAGTTGAACAATTTTTCATAGTGTGACTGGCTATTGTTGGTTTCCTGCGCTTATCTGCAGTGTCAAAAGGGAAATGAAGTGTTCGGACACGGCAAACATTGCAGTCAAACTGCCCCCTCCCTGTTGTGGATATGACAGCATTGCCTGACAGCTGGGAAAGCATGGGGTATCGTGGGTTAATGTAATCTATCCAGAGCCAGAGACATAACAGGGAGGCAGCATGGGCTAGCATATTGGGCAGTGGTGTAGGAATCAGGAGCGCTGGGTTCTATTGCTGATCCACTGTGACAAAGCGAGTGAGACTATATCAATCCAATAAAAGATATTACCTCACCCACCTTGTTTCTTTACTATCCTGGGACCAACATGGCTTCAGCTACACTACTTACAGCTGATCTGCTCAGTGAGTTTGGGCAAGTCACTGCCTCTCTTTGTGCCTCAGTTTCCCGCGAGTCTCTGATCAGACACTAAAATCTTTGGAGTAGAAACTATTTCTTAGGTATTGTCTATGCTGAAACAGTTTGCCAGTTTAACCATACTGATGTAGTGGAACCAGCAAAACCCTGTAGTGTAGACACATATTACAGTGACAAAAGGGATCTTCCATTGCTGCAGTAAATCCACCTCTCTGAGAGGCTGTAGCACTGTCTATACTAGGGCTTAGGTCAGGTTAACTATTTCTCTCTGGGGTGTGAATATATTTTTCACAACTCCAAGCGATGTAGCTGGGTTGACCTAACTTGCTAGTGTAGACCAAAAGTGTGGATGCAGAGTTATACTGGTATAAAAGTGCTTATGCTGGTGTAACTTCATCCCGACTAGGGTTTATACTGGCATGGCGATGCCAAATAAAAAAAACACACCCCAAATCAACATATCTCTACCAGTAAAAGTTTAAGTGTAGACCAGATGTTACTGTGTATGAGCAGCACCCAGCACAGTGGGGCCCCACTCTGGGCTGGAGGCTGGTGGGCTCTTACCCTAGACAGACTTGAGAAGCAAACTCTCTGCCCAAGTCCTCTTAAAGACACTTTCCTATGGGCACTGTTTATTGTTTACAATAATACCCACCAAAAAACCTCAAAGCAAAATAAATCCGTCCAACTGAAAACACTGACCACAGCTCCCAGAGGCTCTTCCCTGCCTCCAGCACCTAGGGAAGGAAGACACACCCTTCGCATCTGACCTTCTGGACCCTGCTTCCTCTTCCTTATATACTCTGTCCAGCCATGTGGCAGGCTGGGACCTCTTAATCCTTTCCAGGCTGCTGCTTTTACTTTGCTACAGGGCCCCCAAGCACAAGTAGAACAATAGCAGGTCACATGATCCACCATGGATGGCACACTTGAAGATATGGGCTCACAGTTTGCTGTTACAGATGCAGGAGCTTCTGCATTGGGAGCAGAAGTTGACTGCCAAAATTCAGTCATGGTAAAGGACTCAGATAAATTCAGGAGGATCAACCTAGGTCTTGCAGAGAAAAATGTCAATATATGAAAACTTGGTCACCCAGCCATGGCTATCAGAAGTGTGGTAGCATCCTTCTGGAAGAGGCAAGAAAGTTTCTTGATTACAACAAAGGCCTGAAAGACTAAAGACCTTGGGTCTTACTTCCAAGTTGTGGATCTTAGTCCACAGTTGTGGGCAACAGGGGATGGATCACTTGATGATTACCTGTTCTGTTCATTCCCTCTGGGACACCTGGCATTGGCCACTGTCAGAAGACAGGATACTTGCTAGATGGACCTTTGGTTTGACCCAGTATGGCCGCTCTTATGTTCTTCTGCTGGATTATTGTTTAATCTTTGGTCAAACCAGATTGGGTCTGGCCCTACACCAATTACAAGGGAGGGGAGAAGGAACAAAGAATATCCCACTTTTTTGTGCCTACATGGTGGGTGCAGAGATGACCTCACCCAAGGATGCCTCTTCTTTCTAAATTTTCTCTTTTTTTCCCCCTCCTTCATTTCTTTTTACTAAAAGGCATTAGGAAATTCCATACAAAAAACTACATGAAGAGGACATTATAGCCACACTATTAAATCAATAGGAAAACTGTACAAAATACTTTGAAATCTGTATCATCTCTCTTGGTAGTACAATACAGTGGCTGACTATAGCATGGAAACTTGTAATTAAAGATTTCTGTGGAATCCATGAAGGATTTTTCACCCACAATAACCCAGGAAGCTTGAACAGAAAAAAAAATTCCTTTGCAAAGCACTTTAAAGAAATGAATCTGTTCTTCTTGTGGGTCTGGGAACAGCCACTGAGACTAACATCATTGACGGGAGTTGAAACTTCAGTGTCCGGTGCGGTCACTGAATATGCAGAAACATAGTAATCCCCCAGGCTTGCTTCATTTTAAACAAACAAATAGGAAATTGTACGGGCTGGTCAGGCAATTGGATGGGAAGAGTAGGGAAAACGGCCCACAGAAAAAAGCAAAGGGAATTCAAAGCATCAAGAAATAACATATATTGAAACAGTTATGAGCTCTTTGGGGTAGGGGCTTTCCTTGTCTCTGTGTTGGCCAACCTGGGTGAGGCCTCGAGGTGGTACTGCAAATAGAAATGTTAATTAATAATAACTGGTGTAGGCCCTGAGCCTGCAAATGGACCTATGTGGGTGGACTCTGTCCATGTGCATCCAGTTGCAGGATGGAGGACATTGTGGACTCAGTTGTGCCTAACAGCACAGCACAGAATAAAGCAGAGCTACCCCCCCCCCCCCCCGGGAGGCGTTATGCTATAGGAAGTAGGAAGGCGTAATCCCTTCTGGAGCTCCCCAGTGCATAAGAGTTGCATGCCAGCTCCTGTGCCCTACCTGCGAGATCACCTGCTGCACCTTTTGGGATGACTCGCATCCATGAGGGCACTAGGGAGGAGTGGTTGGGGCTGCGAGTGAGGGAAGAGTCCTGCACCAGGCACAAGCCAACCCTGTGTTTTGTCAAGTTAATGGCTGGAAGCTTGGCTCTTCTCCAAACCTCCTTTGGTTTACTTTTGTCTGGCAATTCCCATGTCTCACCTGCCTGTCTGCAGCAGAATTTCGGTTTTGCTCGCCAATAGGAGCTGTATGGCTGAATTAACATCTGAAAACAAATAGGCTCTTTTCCTTCCCCTAAGTAAATTTCTCGGTGCTATTCCAGGAAGAGAAAGGAGGCAGAAATTCCTCCAGCTGCTAAATCTCTTTTTATGCTGGTCAATGCTTTCCATCTTTGCTGTGTAGCAGGACGTAGTGCTGGGAATAGCAGAAGATTGTCCCCATCAATTTCTATTTGATCTCTCTCTCTCTCTTTTTTTTTTTTTTTTTTAACCACACTGCCTTCTAAAGAACTCTCTGTGTCCCTCCAGTCTGCAACATTATATAAATACTATGTGGGTCACTGTACCCTACTACACCTCCCCTTCTTTACATACCCTATGACAACATGGCCAAATAAACTGGTTCTTTCTCAAGCTCCAGCCCCAGCTATTGGGGGATATTTTGCTGTGATTATCAGATCTGCCCTAGTCTTACTTCCTTTGTCATCTTGCAGTCTACTCTGAGTAAGGAGAAGCCTGAAACTGATCTGCACTAAAAGCTAAGCAGGGACCTACTTGGGCCATGCCAGGTGTATAAAGTGAGGCACATGTATGGGTGGTTGCAGGAGTGGGCTCTCAATGTGTAACTGGATTTATTGCTTTACTGACATCAGTGAGTGAGTTAATGGCCAACGTTAGGCCTTGGTCCATGGGGGCAGACCCCCTGCGCAGAGTCCTATTCATCTGAATGGGACCTCACATGGGTCCAATAGCAGGAACAGGGCCTTAAAGGACACTTAGGGATGCCCAGGTCCCTCTTCCCTTTCTGGAGCTATATGCGATGAAGGACGGCTTAATGGTTAGTCTGCTAGCATGGGCCTGTGGAAGAGCTAAGATCAAGTTCTTGTTCTACTAAACACTCTCTGGATACGTCTACATTGCAATTAGATACCCACAGCTGGATCATGTAGGCTGACTCAGGCTTGTGGGGCTTGGACAAAAGGGCTGTTTACTTGCTGTGAAGACATTCACATGGATGAGGCTTTTTTTAAACAACTAACAAAATCATCCAAAGCACAGGACTTGGTGGCGATGGGGGACTTCAGCTACCCAGACATCTCTTGGGAAAATAACACAGCAGGGCACAGATTATCCAACAAGTTCTTGGAATGTATTGACACAATTTTTTATTTCAGAAGGTGGAGAAAGCTACTAGGGGAGAGGCTGTTCTAGATTTGATTTTGACAAATAGGGAGGAACTGGTTGAGAATTTGGAAGTGGAAGGCAGCTTGGTGACAGTGGTCATGAAATGGTAGGGTTCATGATTCTAAGGAATGGTGGGAGGGAGAACAGCACAATAAAGACAATGGATTTCAAGAAGGCAGACTTTGGCAAACTCAAAGAGCTGGTAGGTAAAATCCCATGGGAAGCAAGACAGTTGGCAGTTTTTCAAAGACATTTTTCAAGACATTAATAAGGGCACAAGAGCAAACTATCCCACTCTGTAGGAAAGATAGGAGGTATGTCAAGAGACCACCCTGGCTTAACCAGGAGATCTTCAATGATCTAAAAATCAAAAAAGAGTCCTACAAAAAGTGGAAACTAGGTCAAATTACAAAGGATGAATGCAAACAATTAACACAAGAATGTAGGGACAAAATTAGAAAGGCCAAGGCACAAAAGAAGATCAAACTAGCTCGGGACATAAAAGGAAACAAGAAAACATTCTACGAACACATTAGAAGCAAGAAGAAAGCCAAGGACAGAGTAGGCCCATTACTCAATGAGGGGGAAAAACAATAACAGAAAATGTGGAAATGGCAGAGGTGCTGAATGACTTCTTTGTTTCAGTTTTCAACAAGACGATTGGTGGCAATTGGACATCTAACATAGTGAAATCCAGTGAAAATGAGATAGGATCAAAGTCTAAAATAGGGAAAAAACAAGTAAAAAATTATGTAGACAAGTTAGATGTCTTGAAATCACCAGGGCCTGATGAAATGCATCCTAGAATCCTCAAGGAGCTGACTGAGGAGATATCTGAGCCATTAGCAATTATCTTTGAAAAGTCATGGAAGACGGGAGAAATTCCAGCAGACTGGAAAAGGTCAAACGTAGTGCCCATCTATTAAAAAAAAGGGAAATAAGGAGAATTACAGACCAGTCAGCTTAACTTCTGTACCCAGAAGGATAATGGAGCAAATAATTAAGCAATCAATTTGCAAACACCTAGAAGATAATAAGGTGATAAATAACAGTTAACATGGATTTGTCAAGAACAAATTGTGTCAAACCAATCTGATAGCTTTCTTTGACAGGGTAACAAGCCTCCGGACATGGGGGTGTTGCTATGCCAGATGCGGGGAGCGGGGAGGAGAGAGCTAATCCCAAGCATTTAAAAACAGTCATACGGCTGGAAGTTGGAAGTTCTATTTTTTTGCCATATAAGTTTGGAGTCTTTTGGGTGCACATAGGCCATGTTTTTAAAGATTGTCTCTGCAACTAGGATGGCTAGAAATTTATTTTTTTTAATGAAAGTGAGATTCTCTCACAAACACCTGGCTCCAGGAGCTGGGCATTAAATAAAACATCAAATACTGTGAGACTCATGATAAAACTATGAGAGCTGGTGACATGAAGTGGGCATGGGGCAGGTCACAGGGGCTTCTTTCTCCACCCAATTCTCTCCAGTCTTGGGGCCCCACATGGCCATCGTCCATGGTGATGGGGTACAATCTTACCTGAGCAGGTTGGGGTTTTGACCTATAAATAGGGAGGAAAAAGACACAGTCAACTGGGGGCTTTTAAATGACCCATATTCAAATGCACATATAAGCTGGGATAGTCAAAGGTGCCTAACTAATTTAGGAACATAAGTCACATTGACTTGAGTTGTGATCCTAAGTGACATCATGAGTACAGCTGCATGCTAATTAAGAAATACCAGAAGAAATGGTAAGGCAACTGGGCAACTTAGTCTTTGCGATGCTGAGCACCCCCGGGCTGAATTTTAGGCACTTAGATAATCACTGATTCACAGACGTTTCTGTCTGAGCTCCCAGGCAGTGAATGGGGAGAGAGAGGGGCACCCTTGAATGGGATTCACAAAAGCCAGGATGCTAGGCAGGAAGCTGCTTAAGCTAGCCAATGGGAGATGCCGACGAGAGAGATGTGTGCTAAGCCCCAACCCTCTCTGAGATAGGCACCTAAATCCAAGCTACAGAGTCATTCTGTCTCTCTCTGGCCCAAATGACACACACACACAGAGCGCAAGAGAGAGCATGAGAATGACTCTGCAGCCAGGTGGTTAGAGCACTCACTTGGGAGACCCAGGATTCAGTTCCACTGCTCCTGAGGGAGCCTCACATCAGATTATCCGCTAGCCTAGTGGTAAGAACATTTTGTGTGAACTCACTTGGAGGCAACCTTTGAGTAACCCCTGCACACGATTTGGGTGGCTGAACTCCAATCTTCCCCTGGTTCATGAATAGCTCTGGGTCTTCCGTGGGAGACAGGTGCCTGGGCACTTAGAGTGGAGCAGCTGTATGCATGCCCACAGGCAGAAACATAAGCACCTCAGGAACTTTGTACTGCAGAAACATAGGCCCCAAGTGAATTTAGATGCCTACAGAGTTTGGCAGAAGTTCTGGGCATCATAGTGGTCCCAAAACAGGCAGTTAGGTGCCCAATGCCTTTTGTGCATTGAGGCCTTTGGGCTGTAGGTTTATACGTAGTTGGAACACCACTCCTTTATTTTTTCGTTGTATTGTCATAGTAACAACAGCCGACTTTCTGTGTTGTCATAATAATAGCGATGATCAGCTTTGCCCTTTGTATTCGTCACAACCAGGGAAGCAGCTCTGTTAATCAGGACAGATGACAAAATGCAATCAATAATTGCAATGAATGCCCTTTTGTGCATGGCAGTGTTTAGTATTTTGCATTCCCGTGTGCTCAAATGGGAGGAGAAGTGGTTTATGGGCCTAGTTATGCCATGAGATTGAAATCCTCTGAGGAACACAGCAGCTCCTCATGCAGCTTCAGTTGCCAGTGGCATATTTAACTATAGAAGCATGTTATATTGGAAACCATGGAAACACTTACGCTACAGTGTTACTGGAATACTATGGCCATGAGTGGTTTGCTGGGGGTAAAGACTGAATCTGGGACTGTTGGTTATAAAAGTATGAACCTCTCCGGGCTGAGCCAAAAGCCTCAGCTCTGTTAAAGCAAGGCTGTAGCAGGATCATCAACGCTGGGTGTAGCCCAGCCGCCGCTAGAGAGGGACACAGTACCACACTGAGTGGATGTGGGTTACATTGCCTGTTCAAGGATGTCATGGGCCTCCCTGCCTTGGAGCCCTGGATGGGAGGAGCTGGGAGGTTCAGTCTTTCTCCTGCTGGGAACTTCTGGCTCTCTTTCTGGTGCCCACATATCAGATTGGCTTCTCTGTGCTCAAGCACTTCCTTCCGATCTGACTGAGGTATTTGTGTGGCGCCCTCATCACCAAAGTGTCAGAGCACCTCACACTCAATAATGTATTTCTCCTCTCAACCCCCCTCTGTGGTAGGCCACCGCTGTTATCGCCATTGCACAGGTGGGAAACTGAGGCACAAGGACACTGAATGACTTGCCCAAGGTCACACAAGAAGTCTGTGGTGGAGCAGGGAGTTGAACACTGGTCTTTTGAGTCCCAAGTAAGCACCTTAAACCCTGAACAATCCTTCCTCTTCAATGGTGAGTCATTCTTCCCTGTGGTCCTCGGCCTCAAAGCTTCCCCTCCCTCCATTCAGTCTGACGCAGGGCAGCCTGCACAACTGACACTATATGCTGTATGTGGGGTAGCTGAAACTGTGTCAGTCCCATTTCAGTCGGCTACATTCGATACCTTCCATTGTTGTGTGCAGTGTGGTTGTAGCCATACAGGACTTAGTACACTGGAAACCACCCTCACCAGACAAGGACACTCCACCAGAGAAGTTGTCATAAATATAAAGGGAAGACTAACCACCTTTAAATCTCTCCTGGCCAGAGGAAAAACCCTTTCACCTGTAAAGGGTTAAGAAGCTAGGATAACCTCGCTGGCACCTGACCAAAATGACCAATGAGGAGACAAGATACTTTCAAAGCTGGAGGTGGGGGGGGAACAAAAGGTTCTCTCTGTCGGTGTGTGTTGGTTTTTACTGGGACCAGAGCAGGAATGTAGGTCAGAACTCCTGTAAAGGGTTAATAAGCAATCTAGTTAGATATGTGTTAGATTCTGTTTTGTTTAAATGGCTGATAAAATAAGTTGTGCTGAATGGAATGTATATTCCGGTTTTTGTGTCTTTTTGTAACTTAAGGTTTTGCCTAGGGGGATTCTCTATGTTTTGAATCTGATTACCCTGTAAGGTATTTACCATCCTGATTTTACAGAGGTGATTCTTTTACCTTTTCTTTAATTAAAATTCTTCTTTTAAGAACCTGATTGCTTTTTCCTTGTTCTTAAGATCCAAGAGTTTGGGTCTGTGCTCACCAATGCAAATTGGTGAGGATTTTTATCAAGCCTTCCCCAGGAAAGGGGGTGTAGGGCTTGGGGGGATTTTGGGGGGAAACATGTTTCCAAGTGGGGTCTTTCCCAGTTATATTTGTTAGACGCTTGGTGGTGGCAGCAATAAAGTCCAGGGACAAAAGGTTAAATAGTTTGTACCTTGGGGAACTTTTAACCTAAGCTGGTAAAAATAAGCTTGGGGGTTTTTCATGCAGGTCCCCACATCTGTACCCTAGCGTTCAGAGTGGGGAAGGAACCTTGACAGAAGTAGATTGCATTGTGGAATGGGCAACCCAAATACCCCGAGACAACCTACTTTGATATGGAAATAACCCCCTCTGACCACATACCCCTAGTTGTCACCTACCACCCCACACTGGAACCCATACCGGGTATCATCAACCAGTTACAACTCATACTCGATGGGGATCCCATCCTGAACTAAATCTTTCCTGAACCCCTCTTCTGGCCTTCAAATACCCCCCCACCCCTCTCAAAGCTCCTCATCAGAAGCAAGCTCCCCAACTCAAAGCAGTACTAGATGCTTCCAGAACAACAGATGCGAAACCTGCACACATATCTCCACTGCTACAATGATCAACACCCCCCACAACACAGCTTTCAAGATCCATGGGCCCTACACATACCTATCACAACATGTGGTGTACCTCATCCAGTGCACTGAATGGCCCAACAACAACTCTGTGGGTGAAACCAGACATTTGCTACACTCTGAAATGAACTCACACAAGAAAATGATAAAAGACAGAAGCACCCGGTCACCTGTGGGTGAAATCACTCTATATCGGATCTGTCAGTCCTCATCCTCAAAGGAAACCTGCACAACACTTTCAACAGATGAGCCTGGGAGCTTAAATTCATAACTCTGGTTATGGACTGTACAGGTACCCTGGATTATTGGTTGATTAAAACATTTTGTAACCCACTAACTCCCTCTTTTTATCCTCTGACTGCCGAGGAGTTAACAGGCTACTCTACCTTGAATGGTCCCTTACAACATGAACTCCTTATGCTAAACTAGCTGTTCCACCTTGCATTTAGCTGTGACCCTGGGAGTACCTTTCCCAGACCTGAGGAAGAGCTCTGTGTTGGCTCGAAAGCTTGCCTCACTCACCAACAGAAGATGGCCCAATACAATATATTACCTCACCAACCTTGTCTCTCTACTGACTCAACATGTCAACTTGTGCCAGGATGCCCCATGGGCTTGCTGGGGGGAATGATGCTGTAGACTAGCCTGTCTTCTTCACTCCCTCCAAAGCTTCAGAGGCCTAACCCTTCAGATCCCCCATTTAGGGGTATTTGTGGATTATGACAGAGCCTGCAAAGGAGTTGGCACTCCCCTTTGGACTGATACATCAAACACTGCTATTTTACAGGCTGCAGAAGCAGAGAGTGGCACTGGGTCCATTATCATCATCTAAGAACACTAAAAGCATTGGTGCTAAGATACTCTACACTGCCTATGTGATTTGTGCACCATTATAATGAATTAGAACTGGGTGTCCACTTATGCTGCTTTGAAAAATCTCATCCAAGAGGTTCAAAATCACTATAATGACCATGGCAAATTAACTTAAATAGAATGGACATTAACAATGAGAACAGTTTTTCCAACAAGCAAACCACAGACCTGTGTTTAAAAGCCTACATCACATATGGATCTGCAGTTGCTTAGATTTTGTCATAAGCTACTGTGGCTAATAGGTGTTGTTTGAATTCTATTGCCAATTTTTTCAATCTCTCTGAAGGGTTGTGTTAATTTGTAATTCTCAGTATGATTTTACTGCTCACAGGGTGACTTCCTGCTGTTAATTCAACATCTCTAACTTCCCCTAAAGGGCAATTAGACTGCATAAGATGGAGGAGAGAGCACCCATTCCATGTTCCAGAGGGTGAGGTAAGGTGATGAGTTATCCTTGAACTAGAGCCTGATTCAGCCACATGCAGGGATGAGTCATTCCCGTGCCAGGCTCCAGCAAGCCAGGAGCTGGTCTGATGACTCTCAGGGCAGGTATATAAGCCTCACAGAAGAAACAACAGCTCAGTCTTCTCAATGTCACTTTGTAGGTTGGAGCTCTCCTCTGCCTGATAGTGGTGATAGACTCCATGATTCTTGCTCTTGCTGCAGCCCTTCTCTGGACTCCTGATTCTGCTTCTGACCCTTGGGCCAGACCATCCTTGTCATGGCTTCTGAGTGATATTTAAAAGGGTCACAAGCCCTCAAATCTTCTAGGCCAATGGAAAAATTACTAGAGACACCCAAGATGAACACACACACACACAAAATGGGAACACATTTTGAAGTTGATCAATAAAAACTTCCACAGGCACCTTGATTGTGGTCCAACAGATTGACTAGAGGTCTGTGCTATCGACCAAAGAGACATGTAGAGGACTTCTGTCTCTTCTAGGTCCCTCTAGAGCATGTGGCAGTTCTGTTCTGTAGATGAGCTGTATCTCTGGTGTTGTCAAGGTTGGGTGGGTTTTTATTTCCCTCTTCTAAAAGAGAAAGAGGGGTAGGTCCTGGGGCCGATTTTGTTCAATATCTTCATAAACGATCTGGATGATGGGATGAATTGCACGCTCAGCAAGTTTGCAGATCACACTAAGCTGGGGGGAGAGGTAGATACACTGGAGGGTAGGGATAGGGTCCAGAGTGACCTAGACAAATTGGAGGATTGGGCCAAAAGAAATCTGATGAGGTTCAACAAGGACAAGTGCAGAGTCCTGCACTTAGGAAGGAAGAAACCCATGCACCGTTACGGGCTGGGGACCGACTGGCTAAGCGGCAGTTCTGCAGAAAGGGACCAAGGGATTACAGTGGACGAGAAGCTGGAGATGAGTCAGCAGTGTGCCCTTGTTGCCAAGAAAGCCAACAGCATATTGGGCTGTATTAGTAGGAGCATTGCCAGCAGATTTAGGGAAGTGATTATTCCCCTCTATTCGGCACTGGTGAGGCCACAGCTGGAGTATTGCATCCAGTTTTGGGTGGGATGTGAACAAATTGGAGAGAGTTCAGCGGAGGGCAACGGAAATGATTGGGGGCTGGGGCACATGACTTATGAGGAGAGGCTGAGGGAACTGGGGTTATTTAGTCTGCAGAAGAGAAGAGTGAGGGGGGATTTGATAGCAGCCTTCAACTACCTGAAGGGGGGGTTCCAAAAAGGATGGAGCTAGGCTGTTCTCAGTGGTGGCAGATGACAGAACAAGAAGCAATGGTCTCAAGTTGCAGTGGGGGAAGTCTAGGTTGGATATTAGGAAACACTATTTCACTAGGAGGGTGGTGAAGCACTGGAATGGGTTACCTAAGGAGGTGGTGGAACCTCCATCCTTAGAGGCTTTTAAGGCCCAGCTTGACAAAGCCCTGGCCGGGATGATTTAGTTGGTGTTGGTCCTGCTTTGAGCAGGGGGTTGGGCTAGATGACCTCCTGAGTCCTCTTCCAACCCTGATATTCTATGATTCTATGTATAAAGTGAGGAGATTACAAAAAATTGTACAAGGGGAATGAGAAGGAACTTTGAGCCTCTATCATGCTACATGTGTTGGTGATGTCAAAGCAGCCACATGTGGATGCCAGGAGCATGGGTTTTAAAGTATCTTAAAAATCAACTGTGATCAGAAAATGAAGTTAGTTAGGGGGGGAGGAATCTGATGCTCTGAAACAGCTGTACTTCCTATTTCCTGGGCAGCAACAAAGGGTCTTGCCAATAGAGAGGAGAATAGAGAGCTGGACTCAGAGGTATTAATCTCATTGGCTGCAGGTACTTCAGGACCCTGAACCCAGCAGGGCTTCTAAAATGATTTAGAATCAAATGCAATAACAGGGGAGGAGGAGAAGGCATACATATCTTTCCTTGCTAATTTATTTTTCTCTTTCATGGATGAAGTAATATGATATAAACGGATGCATCTGATCTAGTGAGCTGTGCTACTTAGAGACATAGCTGAGAATGCTGATTAACCAATCAGATTACTTACTTCGTCCCATTTATGTTATCGTGGTGTGTTCTGAGCAAGATAAAAGGAATGCAGGCTCTGAAATGCCCCACAGCAGTGTTTAATGAACATATTAGACAAATTTCATAAATGAGAACCTAACAAATTATCATATAAAGCAAGGAGCAAGCTCTTTTCCTGCATACACCAGTGAATTGATGTCAGTAGTGTCTACGTGGGTAAAAGTGAAAGGAGAATTTGCCCTGAAGAATTTTCAGGCACACATGGAGCAGGAACAAATGGTAAAGAGTAAGGATGGCCTTGTGGTGAAGGCACCAATGGGGAGGTCTGGGTTCAATCCCCAATTCTGCTATAGACTTCCTGCATGACTTAGTATGAGTCAGTTGATCTCTGTACCTCTATTCCCCCTTAAGAAAGCAAGGTTAATAATACTACTTTTGTGTGATAGTAGCACCCACAGGCCCCAACCAACACTAGGGCCCATTATATTGGGCATTATACAAACGCCTAGTGAGAGACAGTCTCTGCCTTGAAGAGTTTCCATTCTGTACAGACAAGATGGCCAATGTGTGGGAGGGCAAACAGGCACAGAGAGGGGACAGCCTTGCCTAAGGTCATGACTGTAAATTCTCTCAGGCAGATCCTGTCTCATGGTCCATCACAATAGGCTCTTGAATTGTGATGGAGCCTCTAGTCAATAGACAATTGACAATACTGTAACCATATTCAATGCATTTTTACTGAAGGGAGAAGAAGCCAGCAGTTATCCTTTGTCCAGATTTTGTAAGCGTGTTGGAGTAAGGCGTAAGCGTAAGGCGGAAGGAAGGGTTAGGGAATGATTTTTAAATTGGAGGTGAGGTTAGTGTCTGGCTGTGGAAGAGGTCACTTATCACATTGTGGGGCAGGTGAGAGCAGGGCACACGTACTGGTTTGTGACTTGAGGGGCAAGTACCTAACTACAGGCAGTGAGTCAGCACCACTTCCTGGTATGGTGAGACCTTCCAGACTAACCCATCAGTGGCCACCAGCATAGTCACTGCTTTGAATCCAGTCCATGATCAGAAGTCATGACCATCTAATGTTTGGCCTGTGTAAAATGAGTCAAAGACGTCTGCTCAGTTCCAAGTGGACCAGGTGCCTGCAACATAGAAACCACCATATCCACTGGCACTGGGTTTGTTGGCAGAATCATCAGTCGTGTTACAGCTGGGCTTGGTATACAAACTCCCCTCTGATTCAGTGCTGCTCTAACTCTCTTTGACCTCCAGAGCATCATTTGGACAACACTATATGCTTTTGACAACCCCACCTTTGGTTTCTAGGCCTCTGCCTTCAGCACCATTTAAGAGGAACTTAATTTCTTCTTGTAAAATTTAATTTTAAAAAAAATCAGTGCATTTGTTTATAGTCTGAGGAGAATGGTGGTTCTACTCTTTGACTTTCCCCTCACACCATGCCTACTGAGCTCCCTAAACTTGGGAATGAAACAGTCATCTCGTCGCACTTTCTAGCTGATTAAGTGTTGCCTGGAAATATCACGCTAACACAAAATTGCCTTCTTGTCAACAGAGATTGTTTATATGTCATTTCTTCTATCCTATACAATGCTCTAACTTTAGAGAAGGAGGATTTATTGGAATAGCAATGCTTGGGAATAAAACCAAATCCTACAGAGATCTGAAATAATAGTCACATTCTTGATATTAGGTTTTTGTCTATTTACTTTTATAAAATGACTCCTTTCCATGACTGCTTTGTTTCCCACCATGTGGCATCTATTAGCTTTGCCATGTCTTTAGGCCAGACTGTCTGACGAGCCGAGAGCTCTCATTTAGGCACTGAAATGAGAAGTGGCCAGATTTTCAGATGCTCAGCAGCTGGAAGATCCCATTGTGTTTGAAGTTAAAGTTGGATAAATTCAAGATAGAAATAAGGTACACATTTCTAACAGTTATGGTTAACCACTGGAACAAAGTACCAAGGGAAGTGATGAATTCTCCATCTCTCGAAACTTTCATATCAAGACTGAATGCCTTTCTGGAAGAGATGTATTTGTCAAACACAAGCTATTGGGGCCCAGTATAGGAGTAACTGGATGAAATTGTGTGCCCTGTGATATGCATAGGCTTGGAAGGATTAGATTTTTAGTGGTAAATAGTGGCTTCCCCACACAGACACAATGATAAATATTTCCATTGATCAAAGTTTACAGATAGGGAAAATAAGAAAAATGCAGCTTGGGAACTGATTAGTTTGCTTTAGGAATATTGACTCTTTATTGCCATGTGATGTTGACGATTATAAGGCTTTAACTTTATGAATCTCAACATCTACACTGAATTCTTTTCTGACCCTGCCCCCATAATTTTCCTGCAACTGTGAAAATTTAAATAGATAAAAATCGGGGGAAAATGTTTAAAAGTAAACATTGATATTATCAATGAATTAATGAAAAGAAAATCGAGTTCTGCTAAGCCTAGATATGCAGGAGGTCCGATTAGATCATCTGATGGTCCCTTCTGACTCTAAAATCTATGGACTGGTGGGTGCGGAGCCCTGTTGAAAACCTGGCCATTTCATTAGGTGCCTACATGGAAGCTGTGGTCTTCTGGAAATCTGGCCCTTAAACTTTTGGTCATGGCTCTAATTTTATAGCTTTCTTTGCACAGAGGGGAATGGGTCCAGTCTTCTCTCTCTGAAGCCAAAGGGAGTTTGGAATGAGTAAGGATGCCAAGATTGTGTCCTACATTAAGTCAATAAAATATCATTAGCAATGACATAGCTCCTGGAAGTCCCAGCTGTGATCAGAGGCCCCCTGTGCTATGTGCCATACATACCCAGAGCACTAGACCAGGGGTTCTCAAACCGTAGGTTGGGACCTCAAAGTGGGTTGTAACCTCATTTAATGAGGTTGCCAAGGCTGATGTTGGCCCTGGGCCCCAGCTCGTCTGAAGCCCAAGCCCCAGGGCTAAGGTTACTTGTCCCCCACCCAAGGCAGAAGCCCTTGGGCTTCAGCTTTGCCCCTGGCCTCTGGGGGTGGGGCTCGGGCAGGCTCAGTCTTCGGTCCCCCCTCCTGGGGTTGTGTAGTAATTTTTGTTGTCAGAAGGGGGTCATGATGCAATGAAGTTTGAGAACCGCTGCAATAAACAATCGCGACCCTGAAGATCATTAATCTAAGTCAGACAAAAAGGGGGAGGAAAGGAGTTTTAGTCTTATGTTACAGATGGGGAACTGAGGCAGAGAGATAAAATGATTTCTGTGGCAGAGCTGGGAATTGAACCCACGTTGCCTGAATCCAAAGCCCATCCTTCCTCCTAAAATAGCTTTTAAAAAGTAATCCCCATTCTGCTGGAATTACTCAGCTGAGCTAACAGCTGAGCTATCTGTTCGGACAATGAGAAGTGTCCTTGAAACACATGTTCCATGCAGGTTTGCTTTGGGATAAAAGTAATCCTTTCCAAACAGCCCCGCCTGAGGGAGGAACTGCTTTCTTGCTGGCATTGATAGTTGGTAGGATAAAAGGGGACCTCATCCTTTCTGATGCTCTTTCTGTTTGTGCCCGCTTGCCTCCTGGAGTAGGCAAAACAGGGTCTATGCTTGGGAAATAAACTCTACAGAGACCTCCTTAGCATGAGCATTGCTGAGTGTTGTGCAGTAATTTAGTATGCTTGGGCAAGCCCAATGTGTGCCTTTGGACAAACAACCTCCTCCAAATCACATGCTGTCTCCTACTTGAGTACTGCTTGAACTGCAAAGAGAATCTGGATGTCAGTAGCAAGAACAGACCACTGGTGTGCAAAACCTGCCCTGAATGGCACTTAGGGCACAAGTCACGAAAGTGCTCCATCTTTGCCTTGGTGATGCATGTTATCCATATGACACACTGCTGGTTGTTACATATGCATATCCTAGGAGACCGCCAGAAACACAGCTGTAGGTATTCCAAAGGGCACGTGGATCAGAAACTGCTCCCTTTCCTCCAAAGTATAATCTTGATTTATAGATCCTCCAGAGAATGGCCACACCCTCGAGAGGAGACCTCCTCTGAGAACTCTGCCTCCCTTTGAAGTGGAGGGATGTCTTTGGCTTTGACAGTATTTCTTACATATACTGAGAGTGAGATTTTTCAAAAGTGCTCCACATTGGCTTAACTCTGCTTCCATTGAAAGCAATGGTGACCACCCTGTCATTTACCTCAGTGCGAGCAGAGCTGGGCCAAAGTTTGAGAGCACTTGAAAATTCTCCCCATAACTTTTCTTTCCTTGAATCAGTTATGTTATACAAATGCGTGTGTGTATGGGCAAGTTTTTCCTTGCTTGAGTTCCATATACCTGCCTTTATTTCTTCTCTGAAGTTGGCAAGCCTCACTGAAGTTTAGACTAGCTAAGGAAATGTAGAATTATCACTGAACTCAATGGGAGTCTTATTAGTGGACTGTATAATTTAGCATTGTGGCGCAGGAGGGGATTCTGCATGGGAGCTACTGTGCATGTATAAATCAGAGCCTCCCAAAAGGAATCTAACTTTTGTCACTTAAAACCTTAAAGGATTTGAACATTGGTTTGTGGAAGCAGGACTGTCAGTGTCAGTAACTCACTGTGCCATATCCCAAGCAAGCAAAAGCATTATATCCTGCCACAGACTTTTAAACCACACCTCCTCCAATGACATATACTTACACATTTATGATTGGGTGTGGCTCTTTTTTTATTAAAATGACACATTAATCCCCATCAGAGACTAGCTACTTCAATGAAAAGTGCTTGCATGCAATTCTTAAGTGATTACAAGTGACAAACATAACTGCGCCCAAAAATGCTATAAAGATTTATTTTTACAGTATAGCACTATTGATTTTTGGGGAAAAATCTGTTTAATTCTCTGCACAGTGGTCCCATTTAAGTTAATGTTGGTTCTAGATGTATTGCCAAACCTAGGCGTTCTCCCCATTTTTAAGAGGATCTTTGTGATCTAGCCTGACCTCCTTACTCTAAGTCTCGCTTGAACATCTAAGTGGACCCACTGAATACATAGATTGGCTTTTAAAAAAGATGATCACCTGTTATTTCTGTTCTGTCTCTAACAATAATGTATTGCCAAGTATTTTGGCAGTGTCCTCAGTTGGTGCCAGCAGGAATGAGAACTGTGCTTTATAAATTAAGGACCCAATTCTCAAAAAGCTATGTTAAAAGAAATTTAAAGTTGCCACATCAAGCACTGAAATCAGGAAATGCTAGCATTAAGGTTACCCATGCATCCATAATGCATCCCCCTTGTGCATATGCTTTCCAATACAGGCTTTAATTACGTGATCACATACTACTTTCTCCACAGGAACGTGCATGGGGTGGAGTGAGCTCACTGAATGGACAGCTATTCAATATCCTTTTATGCTTTTCATTCACTGTGGTCCAGGCCTTATTTACTGCATGCCATTCAAATCCTGCATGGAGTAAGGACTATTATTTCCTTCTGGCCATTACGACAATGAAGAGTGTCATAGCATCTGAATTCTTCACAAACATTAATGAATTATCTTCACAACACCGCTGCAAGGGGGCTGAGTATTATCCGCATTCTATAGGTGAGAAACAGAAGCGTGGAGGTATTTAGGCCAAAAGTGACACACATGGCCACTAATTTCAAGAGCTTCAATGAGTGGGACTCTTGTGATCATCTAGTCTGGCCTCCTGTATAACACAGGCCAGAGATCTTCATCTGCAGTGGTGAGCAGAGCTACATGAAATCTTTTTCTGAAAGTTTAGTTATCAAAAAAAGCAGTTTCTGTCAACACAAAACTGAATTTTACACAAATTTGTGAAATTATTGTGGCCCCAATTTTTTAGGGCTTTTGATGTGTATTCACCAGATGGTTGGAGGATGTTCTCTCCCCTTTTCCTCTCCATCATTAGCCCAATGCTTAGGGCATTCCTCTGGCATGTGGGAGAATGGATTCAATTTTTCCCTTTACCTGGTGAGGAGGAGAGATGAACTTTAATTTCCCACATTACAGACTAGTACCTGGGTCAGCTCTGGGTATTCTGCTGTGGGGCTTCTCTCTCTCTCTCTCTCATGTTGAATCCGTTCTACTCTTTATAAGTAAACTAGACCACAAAAGAAAAGGAGGACTTGTGCCACCTTAGAGAGTATCACATTTATTTGAGAATAAGCTTTTGTGAGCTACAGCTCACTTCATCGGATGCATGTAGTGTAGTAGACCAGGCACTCTCATGTGCTCGGTGAATGCCTTAATCACCAGGCTAAAGTTCTCACTCTTTCTTTGGTATTACGAATAACTGTGTATTGACACTCAGCATGACCTCTTCCACCATCTCCTTGTCCAGCCATTTTGTGACTCTAATCCTTTAAAAATATGAAAACAAAATGTTTTGGGTTTGACATGTATTTTTAGCCCCAAATGGATTTTTTTCAATTTCAGTTGCTGAAACTTTTCTTAATTTTCAGGTTCAGTTCCACCTGTTGCTGATTTTTTGTTCCCAGAATTGATACCAAACTAACCGTTATCTGCAGAGCTCTAGTTGTGAATACGCAGCATTTCTGAAAAGTGAGACATCGGGTATCTCAACTTGGGCACCCAGAGAATGAGGAACATACAAGCAGTGAACCATACTCAATTGCTTACCATCTCGTAAGGGGTACCAACCCTCGACTTCATTCACTGCGTGTCTTCCAGTCTCTGCTGTACATGAAGCAGGGGTCCTAAGACAACAGTAAAAGACCCCTCGTGACTCTCCTGCGATCCAATTTGAAGTCCCTGTTCCAAACACTGGAAATTCTTGTGATGTGTCTAGGTTTTTTCTGTTTTGGTGTAGGCAGCCACGCATCGTTACAATGGAGTCTCAGAAAAAAAATCAACACCAAAGAAATCTACTTGGAATTAATTCTGAACACTTTTCATTGCCAGTAATTGGTAACAAGCCTCTATCCAGGAATCAATGAGAACAAGTTTCTCTTATTTGCTTCCCTCTTTCATGATCTGAATGCATAGGCCACCCAAATTGCTTGAACAGAGCATTGATCAGAGCTAAATTTGAACTGCCTGCTTTTTCAAAGGTGTCCCCAGTTTAAGCATCTAATTTCTTTACTAGGAATCTCAGCCCTTCGTAAAAAACCTGCAAAAGTATACCATGACCTACATTTCTATTTTAAACACTACTGATTTTTCTGACTTGTCCATTCCTTTAAAAGAGACTGTTAGAGACAGACATCTCTTGTATATAACACTCTATGTGCATGTAGACAGCTGGCTAAAAGAATATGCTATCTACAGACACACAGGGCTAGAGTCACAAAAAATAGCTGGGGGTAATGCTGAGTCTAGCCACGCCCAAATGTAGGCACCAAGAACAATCACTGGGATTCACACAGCCTGAGCCTGGCAGCTTGGCTCCTGGTACAATGAATGCGGAAAGCTGGGGGACTCAGAATGGGATTCATAGAAGCCAGCATACTGAACAGCTCCTTGCCTAAAGTAGCCAATGTGATATGCCAAGTCGAGGGGTACGGTAACTCTACCCCCTTCTGAAAGAGGTGCCTAAATCCAGGCTGCAGGGAGCCTCCTCCCTCTGCTTGGGATTGTCAGATACAAACCCGCTCAGGTGATCAGGTGACTGAGCTGTCTCTGCACTTTGGGTAAATAATGAAAGAATCATTGGCCAGAGTAAGCAACCACAAGACTGGCTCTCTAGCCTGGTGGCTAGAGCCCACACCTGGGAGGTGGGAGACCCAGATGCAAGTCCCTCAGCTCTCATTACTTCTTTTTAAAATTATTTATTTCACAATGGAACAGCTTAGATATGACACTGAGGGGGCCCCACATCAGCATAGCCCTTAGCCCAAGTGGTGAAGCACTCACTGGACAGAGGGCAGGTCCATGTTCAAATCCAATCTCCCTCAGTGTGGAGGGGGGGACTCAAACTTGGGGGTTTCCCACATCCCAGCTGAGTGTCCTAATGGCTGG
Organism: Caretta caretta; assembly: GCF_965140235.1. Taxonomy (NCBI): domain Eukaryota; kingdom Metazoa; phylum Chordata; order Testudines; family Cheloniidae; genus Caretta; species Caretta caretta. Next base: position 16,697,711 of record NC_134209.1, read on the forward strand.
GCTAAGAGACAACTCCTCCTGCCCTGGCCATTCTGTGTAAGCTTCTCTAGAGGAGGCCCTTAGCCAGCAGGCAAGCTCTGATCCTACCTACTGGATTAGACCCCATAGGCAAGTTATGTGGAAGAATACCTGTCTTTCTTCAGTTAATGTATTACTTTGGACCTTATCTGGATGCCTGGCTCGGGGCTGCAGTGCACATGGGCAGAGGCAGAAACACAGGCAACCAGGGACCATTTATTGCAAACATTTAGGCACCAAGCAAATTTAGGTGGCAGGTGAGTGGGCGCATTGTGAATCCCAGTGGGGCCTGATTCTGGGATTTAGGTGCCTAATTGCCACAGGTCCTTTTGTGAATCTAGCCCATAGGATGTGGTGTTCATAAATCAATAGGTTCAATACAGTTGTTGTTGTCGGTCCCAGGGTATTAGAGACAAGGCAGGTGAGGTAATATCTTTAATTGGACTGACTGGGGAGAGACGAGCTACACAGAACTGAAGGCCTCTGTGTAGATGCAAGGAAGAGCTCTGTGTGACTCAAAAGCTTGTCTCTCACCAACAGAAGTCAGTCCAGTAAAATGTTACCTCACCCACCTTATTTCTCTAAAGTTGTTTTTGTTGGTTGGTTTTCACTGCAACTGGCATCTGGTGTGAAACTTTTAACACCAGTGCTTTACCAACTTTATCTGGAGCAGTGGACCAGCTAACTCAGCAGTACGGGGTGAGGGGGAAGCTTTCAGTCAGCAAGGGTTCTTGAAGTTTTAATCCTGAGGTTTTTCGAGAGGAATGGTTACACTGAGCACATGGAGTTAAATCCTGACCCTTCACTACATATGCATAAGTGTCTGTAGAATTGGAGTCTTAACATGCTCTTGGAACTCCTGAAATCTTTGGAGTCCAGCCAGGCCTTAAGATTGATTTCAGCCTGGCAGTCATCAGCAGTGCTCTGAGACAAGAGAGAATCTGCTAGCTTCCTTTCCATTAGGAGGAGTGTGATGATGCACTCCATATGCTTTATGGAAATAAGCTTATGAATATGACATAACTGGAATATGCTTTATGCTAAATACCCCTTGTATGGTGACATTAGAAAGCTTGTGATCTACTAAGTGTGTTCATCCTATTTATTTGCATGTATTATTCGATATCTGGAGTTAGGAGAATAAGATATAAATTTGTATCACTGATGTAAACATATTAAGTGGAGGCCATTAAGGGTGCTCCAGAAACAATCAGTTGTAAATGGCCTTAGTTATTTGAAAGCCTTCCTGTGTATGTGTAGGCCAGCCCATTGGGAATGGAGACTAAGGGTCTTACAGTGACAAGTGATCATGTTACCTGATAATGAAATCCATCTTAAATCTGGTACTTTTCCATTGAGAAGGACGGGTGAGGACCCAGAGAGACAAAAGATTCCTGCCTTCTGCCAAAACTATAAAAGGGGGTGGAGTAGGACAAAAGGTGCTGCCAGTCATGCGAAAACTCCTGCTTACCACCTGAGATGTCTGCTGAATCTAACAAAGATTGTACCAGGGGAAAGGATTGGGCCCAGACTAGGAAGGAGACTAGTCTGTGAAAGAAGCTTATTGGAACATCTCTGAGGGTGAGATTACCTGTAATCAGTTTCTTAATGTATTAGGCTTAGACTTGCATGTTTTTGCTTCATTTTGCTTGGTGACTTACTTTGTTTTGTCTGTTATTACTTGAAACCGCTTCAATCCTACTTTTTATACTTAATAAAATCACTTTTATTTAGTTAGGGGGGAGGGATAGCTCAGTGGTTTGAGCATTAGCCTGCTAAACCCAGGGTTATGAGCTCAATCCTTGAGGGGGCCATTTAGGGATCCGGGGCAAAAATTGGGGATTGGTCCTGCTTTGAGCAGGGGGTTGGGCTAGATGATCTCCTGAGGTCCCTTCCAACCCTGATATTCCATGATAATAAACCCAGAGTAAGTGACTAATACCAGGTGAGCAAACAGCTGGGCATATCTCTCTATCAGTGTTATAGAGGGTGGAGAATTTGAGTTTATCCTGTGTATGCTTTATACAGAGTAAAACAAATGTATTTGGGTTTGGATCCCATTGGGAACTGGGTGTCCAGGTGCTGGAGAGGTGACCTGCTGAGCTGTTTTTGGTTAAAGTCTGCAGATTTGGGTGCGTGGTCCAGACCCTGAGTCTGTGTTGCAGCAGGCTAGCATGTCTGGCTCAACAAGACAGGGTTCTGGAGTCCCCAGCTGGCAGGGAAAATGGGCTCAGAGGTAATTTCAGCACATCAGGTGACAGTCCCAAGGGGATCTCTGTGACCGAACCCATCACAAGGAGTTAGAGAACAGCACACAGTTCCCTCTTCAAAGGGCTGGATGCTATACCCCATGATCCTTGTTAACAAGACACGACTGTGTAATAATACAGAAATCCCTAGCTGTTATCTTGTGCTTTTCACCAGAAGATACAAAAGTGCTCTACAAAAGAGGATGGTATCACTGTCCCCATCTTATAGAGGGAATAAGCTCAGGCATGGGGAGTGACTTGCCAAAGGTCACATAGCAGGCCATTGGTAGAGTTGGGAATTAAAAAGGAGGTGCCCATAAATATGACTGTAGCATTGATTTCCTGTGTCTTGTAGGACCAGTAAATCTTGCTGTTGTGCCCTGCAACTGGCTTCCTTTGTTCAGAGCTAGTATAAAGAGCTCTTTGCACAATCAATAACCACATGCTAAGCACCCCTTGCACCGTTATGATATACCAATATGTAAATAGTGTCTAGAAGCACTTTAGATTTGCTCATGTAAACTTGGCAGGGGGTTGAGGATCTGGAATGTCTTAGGAATTGTAGCCAATGGCAAAGCTGACTAAACAAAGACAGATCATTGAAAGTAACACATTTCTGGAGAGCAAAATGAATGACTTAGAGCTTTCAGAAAACACTTCTCTCTTGACAATTCGGAAATGGCATTGAAGGGGACATTATTATTCATACATTTGATAGAGGTGTGATCTTCTCTCATGGACCAATGATCTTTACAGCATGAAAGGTGAACTTGTGTTCAGCCAATACACAGGTTGGCACAGTAGCAAATCGCTCTGGCATTGTTTCTTTTTGGACATATGCTATATTACATTTTTATGTATTTGAATAAGGGTTAAAATTTTTCAAGTTAGGTGCTGACTAAATAATCCCATAGTTATGCTAAGGTAGGCTGTCAGGTCATTTAGGCCCCAAATTTATGTTTTGAAATAAAAACCCAACATATATAAATTTAATATGAACACAGAAATATTCTTATGAAGTTGCAAATCATTGCAATGAATAGTTCCCCTGCAGTGTTGTATATCCAAATAGAATACTGAGTATAGCGTGTGAGAGCCAGAAAGTTAAACTGACTTGTCTAATGTCACTGACCTACGTGAGGTGAGATAAATGAATGTATCTGTTTAGTTAATCTAAGGTTGTCAATAACTAGACCAGTACCAGCCAGGCAGTTGCTTCCCGTGATTAGGTATGAAGGCATGGCTCTGGGCACACTACTGTGTACAGCCAACTCATAAGACAGCTGACTTCACAATTTTATCTTGAAGCAGCATCAAATGCCGACTAAAGTCAAGACACCTCTTTTCTGAAATAGTCGCGTGTCTCAGTATATCAGGCATGACTTTTCTAAGGAACTGCAGCAACAGGTGGTGTGGGACTAGATCTTGGATCAATGGTTCACTTCTTGGCAGATAGACAGCTCAGATCTGCATCTCCTAGTCTCTCTGGGTCAGCTCTGGCATGCCCCTCATATGGCTGTTCTGAACTGAAAGAGCTGCCTTTGTTACAACAGGATTCGTTGTGGTCATGGGCAGTTTAACTTACGTCCTTACTGTTTGGGCTTCTGGAGCTCCCCACCCTCCCCCTATGGCGCTCAAGAAGAAGCAGCATGCCATATGGTTCTGGACTGCCCTCTTTATCACCTTGATGGTGGATGGATGCGCTTGACCTCTGGGGGATGCTTCCATGATAATTTTCAGAGTAGCAGCCATGTTAGTCTGTATTTGCAAAAAGAAAAGGAGTACTTGTGGCACCTTAGAGACTAACAAATTTATTTGAGCATAAGCTTTCGTGAGCTCACGAAAGCTTATGCTCAAATAAATTTGTTAGTCTCTAAGGTGCCACAAGTACTCCTTTTCTTTCCGTGATAATGACTATATCACTTACCCAGCGTCTATCACTGTTTCTGCCATCCAAAGCCAGACACCAGAAGACTAGCTAGAGTTAGTCGAATAACTTACTTGATGCATTTAACAATGTCTTTTTCAAATTAACTATTTGACAATCCCCCATCATTATTCATGCTGCTTCTTGTTGTGTTAATTACAGTGGCGTCTAGAGGATCAAACTAAAGTCAGGGTCCTTTGTACTAAATGTTGGACAAATACATAGTCTTCCCTTGACAAGCTTACAATCTAAATAGAGCAAAGGATGGGGAAGATAACTAGCAGTGGAAGCACTTGTTCAGGGTCACACTGCCAGAGCAGGGAATAGAGACAGGTCTCCATGTCTCCAGCAACCTCGCCCCTGTAACATACCAAACTGGACACATATATTTGCAAGTTATTTTGCAATGTAATATTAACAGTTCACCCAGCTGCATTGGGAACAAAGGTAAGGACATCTTTGTTAACTTGTCCTTTTCAATTTTATTTTTCTTTACATTGCCCACTCACATCCACAGCCATGTGACCAAGAGCCTACAATATTTAATGTATGGGTCTGGATACTGGTGCTTATGCGTATATGGAATCCTCTCTAAACCAATGGGACTCTGCACAGGCACAAGGATCTACAAGCATTGATCCAATTGTGGGATCTCGCTAAAAGACAAGAATGAGATTAAATGGTTGGCTCTTTTTTTCAGTATGGCAAAAGGTTAACAGCTGAGTGCATCAAAAGCCTGTATTAGATGCAGTGTGGTTTAAAATATATATTAACTGTCTGGTAAGGAAGGGGGTAAGAAATAAGATAGCAAAATAATCAGATGAGACTAAGCTTAGTCATGTAGAGAGACTGAAGAACTTTACAGGGACTTAACAAAGGTAGGTGAATGGGCAACACAACAAAATATAGGAGTACTTGTGCCACCTTAGAGACGAACACATTTATTTATTTGTTATTTATTTATTTAATAAATGTGTTCGTCTCTAAGGTGCCACAAGTCCTCCTGTTCTTTTTGCTGATAGAGACTAGCTCGGCTGCTACTCTGAAACAACAAAATATGAAGTTCTGTGTTGATAAATGCAAAGTAGTGCATGTTGGAAGGAAACATTTGAACTACTTATTTACCTTAAATAAACTGTCTACCCAGGAAAGGGACCTGAACATCATCATGGACAACTTAGTGAAGACCTCTGCTCACTGAACCACTATAGTCAAAGGAAAAAAAGAAATAGGATGATAAATGATATAGAGAAGGTATATCAGGAGCATTATGTCAGATAACACAAGGGGACATTCAATTAAACTGAAAGGTGGACATTTCAAAATCCATAAAAACAAAGACTTTTTCACAACACACTATTTTCCCACTGAACTCTTTGCCACAGGCTTCCACTGACCTCATGAAATTAGCAAGAATCAAAGGACAGAATATTTGGATGGATAACCATATCCAGAGTTAAAATTAACAACAAAAAGGGTATGGGAAGAGAGAACCTCATGTTTAAGGGCTGAAACCAATATCTAATTGAAATTAGGATGAGATCTTTATGGGGGTGCGTGTGAATTAACCCACATCTGCCTATTGCATGATTTCTTGCAGCTTTCTCTGAAGCATCTGGTGCTGCTGTTGGAGACAGTCCTGGACCAGGTGGATATTAGGTCTGTTACAGTATGGCAGTTCCTATGACTGGTGCCACAGAGCTGGGCTTTGCTCTTTGATACACTTAAGCCTTTTGCATCATCCTGACTAAAGTGTCAGACAAGTTCATGTATAACACAGATCACTAAATTTATCCTGTATTGAGCCCCAGGACTTTAGAACAAAGCATTTCAATCCTTGGGTGACTCAACTGCATGCCATAGGCAAAGAATTGGAGAAATCAAGGTGCCACCAATACCTAAGGCCCCTGCAACCCAAGGATGGCATAATTGTTTTCACGGGTAATTTAGTTTTTGTATATCTTATGGTATTTGTCATCTTGCAATTGCAGATAGTATATACATTTCAGTATTTGGAGTTTTTGAGAATTCAATAAATTATGAGATGTAATGATTTCAGTTAAAGAAATTTTGAAGTAAGATTGCTATTCTGTCTACACTGTGATTGCAGAATGGATCATAATGGGAATATGTTATCATTCTTCTGTTTCTTTTGGCATGCTATTAAAAAAACAAAATCCTCTGCATTCTTGTTTAATGAGAAACTTCGGGAAAACTTCTTTATTATTGAGTAGGATGATTGCAGTTGAATTTAAGGCAAAATACATATGAATGGAATGCGTGTAATATATATGTAAAAACAACCTAAGATATGTGCACTGGAAAACTAGAGTACATTCTGTGTAGATCTATATTTTATGGGGCACTGAAGGGAATACCTAAATTTAAGGATGCCACACGTTTATAAACCCTGGTTGTTTATAACTTTGTTAAATTTTACCTGTTCTACCTGAAATCTTCCCTAGTCTCCGCCTCTGGTTTCAGCAACAACAGTTCAACTGTTTTGAGAATGAAGTTAGGAACCAATAAGTGACTGCAATGTTAACCCCTTTTTCCAACCAGTTTTCTAAAGAGTTGTAAGGTGTACATGTTGGAGTCCCCTTTGGAGTAGGGAATCAAAATTGGGAAAGGGGAAAGTCTTGAGGTCAGGTCTTTTTCCTGTCATCGTGAAAGTATACTCATTTTCTCATGTTAAGACAAACGAATCACCATTTCAACATGTTTAACAGAACTTGTTAGAGGTATGCTGCTAAAATATCTCAGCACTCCCTCTCCACTGAGCATGTTCCTGGTCCACCTAGACTCCTGAAGCTGCCATTCTTTGGATTTACATGTACTAATGGCTGCTTGTCCTGCATTTTTCCCAAGTCAAAGTGAACTGTAGCCTAAGGGAAGCTGCATTGGGCTGGGTGCCTGGTGTTTATGATTTGCTTATTCTAATGATCTGTCATGCACTCTACAACAATTTGTACTCAGTAGGGCCTCATAACTGGGTGAATAATTGGGTGGTTCCCCCCCTAAGTGAAAAGTGAATGATTTTCTTCTGGGAAGAAACAAATTTTTCAGTTAAAGAAAAGTCTCTGAATTTGAGTCAAATCTGGGGAAAAAATGGTTTTGGATGACTAATAAAGGAGAAACAAATTCTGAAAATTGAAACATTTTATTTTGCCATTTTCAGTATAAAACATTTCAAGTTTTTCACGATAAAATGTTATGTAACTTTGCTATACTTAAAGGTAAAAACACATGAAAACAGAATAAATGTCTTATTGTGGGTTGAATGAAACATTTTATTTTCATTTTCCTCAACAAAATGAAAATAAAATATCAGTTTGATTTGACCCAAAACAACTTTTTTCTGGTCCGGTGGCTGAACACACCCGCTCCAGCCAAAAAATACAAACAAACCAATTATTCACACTGCTCTGCTCATAACCCCGACACAGGCAGGAGACGTGTATCAGTTTTTCTCTATCCCTTTGTACATTAGGAACAATGGAGAGGTGTCACCAGTAAAGCTAAGGGTAGGGGAAGCAGGGGAGATTGAAGATTGTTCCATTTGGAGGGATAGGAATAAGCTGCAAGACTTGCCCATGAACCGGGGAAGTGGGGAGCCTGAAAGACCCATGCATCCATTTCAGTTCAGGACTCTGGCTCTAATAAAAGCTGGATTGCCAGGGATTCCCACTTTCCTTCTTTAATCTGAGGATTCTAGCTGCAGAGAGTACTTTGCAGTAGATGATAATATAAGCAGGGGAGAGGGATAGCTCAGTGGTTTGAGCATTGGCCTGCTAAACTGAGAGTTGTGAGTTCAATCCTTGAGGGGGTCAATTTGGGGATTGGTTCTGCTTTGAGCAGGGGGTTGGACTAGATGACCTCTCGAGGTCCCTTCCAACCCTGATAGTCTGTGATTTCTCTGTAGCCCTCACAGTGCCAGAGATGAGACAAAGCACATATAGTTGGACTCCCTTCCCCCAGGCTTGCCTGGTCTTTGCCCTCTTCTTGCCTGAGATGTACATGGTCTCCATGAGACCTGAGGGAAGCAGGATGGCAGATAGGAGGCCTGTCTTCACAATGGACAATCTACTCACAGCAAACAGTTGAGGCAAATACTGTTCAGTGTGTCTAAGGGTAGTGGCAGAATCTGGCCCATAACTGGGAGCCAAAGAGGTTCTCTACAGCCCCCTAAGATAGGCAACAGAGCAACCTCACCAAAACAAATCCCATTCTCCTCATACAGAAGCACAAGCTGATGGCCATGCCTCTGACCCAAAACACTTGAATGAACCTTAGCCTTTATTTATAGTCTCTAGGTTCCACACCATTAGGTTTCATTGCCTCCTTTAGTCACACCTCTCCAGTCGGACTAGCTGAGCACATATGCTCTGTCACCCTGAAGGAAATGTGGGCCATCTGGGGATACACTAATGAAATGATGTAATTAGAAGGGTCGCTAGGCAGCCTGGCCATAAATCAGTACGTGTATGGCTCCTTGACTGTTCCCCGGCTACAAAAGAGCATGAAACTTTGGAGCTGTTTTAAGTCTGTTTGTTTTCAATGAAGTATTATTGATGCATGAAATTATTGAAGGATCTCAAGGGACTTCCATGGGAGAATGCTACTATTGTTCGGGCTAGCATTTATGGCAGGAGGAGGTAGAGGCTAATTATTGACCGATTAAACTTTATGGAGTACTGCAGAATGCCATCTGAGGGGTATTATGGAAGAAACACAAAACAAATCCATTTCTGGGACTGTGGCTTTTGTGAAAGAACTGAAGTTGAATGAGTTCCTGTGGTTTTATTAAGGGCATGGAGTGCTTAATGAGAACTGGGTCATAAGACAAACCCACTGGACTTCTAGTCTAGCAGTCAGCACCGGGGGGAAGGCAGGGGAAAGTGGGGTATATGCACACAACATGTAATAGCACAAACACTTAGATTTTGAGCATTCACTTAGTTTTATAGTACTCTCTTGAGAGAGAGAGACACACACATTTTTAGTCAAACATTTTTATAAATCAAACTTAAACTTGAAGTAAAAAATCAAGATCAGAGTTGTTAGCATGAAAGTTTCAGATGTATTTTAGATTGATTAAACAGCAGAAACTATTTAATTATAGATTTCACCAAGCCAGGGCCCCATTCCACAAAACACTTGCAAACCTGCTTAAGTCCATCACTATTCAACAAAGCATTTAAGCATACACTCAGCTTTACTTGTGTTTACGTGCTGTGCTGACCAAGGAGGTTTGCTGAACCATGGCCTTAAACTGGCCTGGTGATTTATACCTCTCCTTTCTAACTAGGCTGTTTGCATCCATCTGGCTGTTTGCAATGGTAGGTTAACTTAACTGGTAACACAAGCAAAAAATATCAAGAAATTGCCTGCGATTGAATTTGATTGTTCGTTCTCAGATATGAATGTCTAGAGGCCTCAGAGCTGATTCTAAATGTAAACCAAATCCCTTCTTGTTTTTAAAGGTGGTTTAGCTAAGATGTGCCCTGAAGCTATATCTGGTCATTTGTTATCTATTTCAGTGAATGTCACAGAGAAGCACAGATTCATTTGGATCCTTTGCTTTCTTGTCTTTTGGAGGATTGCTTTTTCAACATATTGATCAAAGTATTAGTGCTGAAGGTGGGTTTGCACAGGCCTGTATTTCATTAATTCAAATGCATAGTGTAATGCAATACAAACAGCAGTAATAACCATCCTTGCAGCTCTGTAGAGGACATATTGTACCATCATGAAACATTATTCTTAAGCTGCCCACATGTAAATGAATCATTTATTTTCCAGAGCTCTCATTTTTTGTCCTTGTCCCTAACCTTAGCCACATTGGAGCAAACTCCATAAAGGAAAGTAAACTGTGGAACACAAATGGAATTGCTTGTACATCAAGTAAGATTAGAGGACTAGGTGGGTTAGAAAAAGGAAGGAATTGAAGGGCAAATGAGGGAGACAGAAAGCAGAGAAAGGGATGGGTGTCTTCCCCACCCTCTGCAAATGAGTTTGAGGAAACCAGAGGGCAGTCTTCTACATAAACAGTCTATAACCAGTCCTTTATCTTCTTAGATGATCTTGAGTGGTTAGAATAAACTGGGGTCTGTTTTATTGTGACTGAGTCAGTCTCAGTTGATGTACACTAAAGACTGAAGTGCTTTAAGATCTGCTAACGAAAATATAAGAACCAGATATTTTAGTATTGGCATGTCTGCGTCGCTCTAATGAAGTCAATTAATGATGGTCCACTGCTTTACACCTGCTGAGGATCTGGCCTGATACAGTCACTGAGCGAAGGAAAGTAACTGAGCACTCATCTGCTCCTAGGGAGAGTTTACATTCCCATCCTTTATGCCATAATCCCCCCCTGCCCCCCCCCCAAAAAAAAAGAAAAGAAAAGAAAGAAAGACACTATAATATGTGTCACCAGATTGTACCTTAGGTTTGGGTGGGTGAGTTGGGCCTTACAACAATGAACACCTCTTCTCCCTTCAAGAAGGGGAAAGGCTGCTCACAGTCTAATCCGTCTGGGTACATACAACGCATCCTGCAGTTTCACAGTTGCACTCACAAGGAATAGATCCTAGTCTGTCTTCTCCTAGTGAGGGATGGAGGATTAAGCTGTTTGGGGTTCTGTCCCTGTATCTAGGAGCAGCATCTGGAGTGGATGATCCAAGGGGCCTGGCTCTCTATTCAGCACAAAGACGCTGCTTAATCCTTGTCTCTAGCAACGATTGTAGGGTTTTTTCAGGTTTTCAGTTTGTGAAAAGTTTTGAGATTTTTTTTTTTTGAGTGTTTGTCCTGATCTGGGAATGGGAAAAATTCTTGGCTGGGAAAATCTCACCGGATGGGAAAACCATTTCCCACGCAGAGTTAATAGCATGCTTGTGGTGAAGTGCTTTGCCGGTGAAGGGTGGGGCCAGTAAACTCAGCACCTTGCAGGATCTAGCCCTACAAGTAGTAATCATTAATAATGCATGGCACTTGACTTGAAAGGCAATATAATTAACATATCAATCTGACTCCTTGAGGCTATTACAATAGAGAGACATAGACGAAGAAATGTTCCAAGTTAGACCTCTTCAATTTATTTATGTTAATACCAGCAGAATTTTTCTAGCTCTATAAAAACGTACTGGGTATTAGAATGTGGCTATTCCGGACAGTAATACCTTAAATCAAGGTCCTCGAAGGAACCATGTCATGCTACATTCAATAAAACAATAAGGAAGTGAATCTTTGTATTAATAAAAAGAATTCTTTGGTTGGTTTGGTAGGCTGCTCCTGTGCAAAAACTCAGGTTGAAAAGAACAGTTCTCCCACAGTACCAGTTATAGGTACCTGACACCGTAAAGTATTAATGCAGCAACATGTGGCCAGTGATGAGCTGCCAAAATCTTAACAACCCCGGTTCCCTCCCCACCCCACGAAAGGGTCGTAGCCCGCCCCCGCTGGGACCCCTGCCCCATCCACCCCCTTCCCCTGACTGCCCCCAGAACCGGGCAGGAGGGTCTCGTGGGCCACCGTAGTGGGTGCCCACCGTGCCCCACCCCTAAGAGCCAGAGGGACCTGCCGGGGGGCGAGGCGGGGAGTCCCAGTGGTGCTTACCTGGGGTGGCTCCCAGGAAGCATCCGGCAGGTCCCTCTGGCTCCTAGAAGTCATGTAGCGTAGCTGGGGGGGAGCAGGGGGAGTGGCCGCTCCCCCCACTGATCACATCAAAAGTGGCACCTTAGGCGCCGACTCCCTGGGTGTTCCGCGGCTGGAGTACCCACGGGGAAAATTTGATGGGTGCAGAGCACCCACCGGCAGCTCCCCGCCCCGCACCTGGCTCCAGCTCACCTCACCTCCGCTCCACCTCCTCCCCTGAACATGCCACCCCGCTCTGCTTCTCCGCCCCCCCCGCCCCGGCTTCCCGCGAATCAGCTGTTCGCGCGGGAAGCCTGGGAGGGCTGAGAGGCAGGCGGTTGCTTCGCGCTCAGGCCGAGGGTGGCGGAGGTGAGCTGGGGTGGGGAGCGGTTTCCCTGCCCCCCCCCCGGGGTTACCTGCTGCAGCACGGGCGACCCTCCTCATGCCCCCCCCCCCAGCTCACCTCCACCTCTCTGGGCCTGAACCAGAAGCCGCTGCCCGCTTCTCAGCCCTTCCTGGCTTCCCGCGTGAACAGCTGATTTGCGGGAAGCTGGGGGGTGGAGAAACAGAGTGGGGCGGAGCGTAGACGCATAACTCAGGGAGAGAGGCGAACTGGGAACGGGGATGGGGACAGGGACAGGGAGGGGAGCTGCCGGTGTGTGCTCTGCACCCACCAAATTTTCCCTGTGGGTGTTCCAGCCCCAGAGCACCCACAGAGTTGGTGCCTAAGGCTAATCCCTCACGGGACAACCAGTTCTAAAAGGGCTTCTAAATTTAACAACCGGTTCCAGCGAACCGGTGCGAACCGGCTCCAGCTCACCACTGCATATGGCTTCATCTTTTCAGCTGCAAAAGAAAATGTGGATTTTTAAGAGTGGAAATCCATTTGCAAATCAGCCAGCAACAGAGTCTCAGTCCCTAAACTCCAGTAAAATGGCCAAACCATCCACATTGTGTGCAAACCGATGACTTTGGCTCAGTGCCTGTGACATCATTTCCCATTAAATTGTTCGGAAGAAAATTATTCAGGAATTACAAGTCACTTTGGAAACTATACAAAAGTGTGAGTGTATTTTTTCATGGAAAATCAAAGATGCAAGGTATCCATTTAGTGCATATAATGATCTGAATTAAGACCTGGGATGAAATCCTGGCCCCATTGAAGTCAATCGCAAAACTCTCATTGATTTCAGTGCATCTGAGTTTTTTTTCTTTTTTTCTTCCTTACCCCCCTGCCAAGTCTCACGAATCCTTAAATACATGGAAATGCAGAGAAAATGACAGAACTGGAGCTTTTGCTGTGTTTTTTCAGAATATAAGACCCATGCAGACGTTGTGAATATTTTGACACTCTTGTCGTATCTGTCATGTTCTTTACATTGATACCAGGAGAGCTCATGTTAATTAGCACAAATTAAATTGGTTTGTCCTTTTGCATTGTCAACTTTCATGATTTTATGGTGAGTCTAGTGATCTTTAAGATAAGAATCTGGGCAAAGCTTTTAAAAGGACGTGCCCCTTACTTACACTGGGGACCTAGCTTTGGGAGGGAGCTGTACAACTATCTTCCTCCATCCCATACAGTGCTTTTATGTGTCATAAAGGGGCCTCAGCAGGGATGATGTCATCCTTCGTGTTTTTTCTTAAAGCCCCATCTCCAGGAGTCACGTGATGGAGAGAATCATTGTTTGTATTTTATAAAGTATACTTCTAGCCCTCATGGTTGCAGAGAAAAGCTAGAAGAAAATAAATAGTACCACTATGTAGTATGTTAAAAAATAAACCTCATGATTTAGGGGAGGGGCTGTCTCATGATTTTTGAGCGCTTGGGTAAGGCAGCACTCACGTTAAACATCTGCTGAACTGCTTTGTGGGATTGGGGCCCTGAAGTGGACATTTGGTCATTTCACTTTACGTCAATTTCTGTCTATTGCACTATGCTGTTTGTTGTGAATTCAGTTGATAAGACTGTGGCAGGGCAGCCTGCCTCTTAAGACCAAGAGGCCTGGGGCCATTCAGCCCTGGTCACTTTAGCTCTGCCATGCTAAACTTGTGTAGAGTGTGGGACTTAAGAGGAGGAAGAGAAAGTGGAAGCAGAGAGGGTGTTCTCTGGGGAAGGCCGACAGAACCTGCTGAGGAGGGCAGGCTGGAGTGAGTGGTTAGCTGAGAAGGAGAGCTGTGGAGGGGGGCAGGGAGTCTCTTATGGCTGGGAACTCTCCCCTCTCAGGGCCAGAGAGGAAAAGCCCAGCATCCCTGGCGCTGGATGGGGGAGTGTTGGGACGGTGCTGAATTATTATAAATTACTATGATATGAATGAATGTGGCGAACAGGAGTTTGGTATGGCGTGATACGTCTGCATTTGCTAAAGGATTCTGGGAGCAGGATTCTCTTAGCATTAGATGGTGTGGAAATGTACTGGAAGTGCTGAAATGGCTTGATTTGTGTATGTGTTTCAACATGAAACTTTGAAACACGTCAGCCGATGATCAGTTCACAAAGTAAAGAATATGTAAAAACACACCATCGATGGGCTTAGTACAAAATAACCCCTTTTGGAGGACACCGCACTCAGCGCTCATGCAAATGATTAATAGGGTAAATGTTGATTGAGCTTTGGTCTGTGTCTGTTTTTCAGCCCCCCTTCTGAAATATTTATTAGAAAAACCCGTAATAAAATACCCACAGGGCATATTTCTGGGACATATAACTCCTTTGAGAGCAAAAGGTATAAATGCTAAGCAAAATAAATTAGGTAGTTCCCCAATTAACATCTGAAGAGGTCCTTGACACAGTGAAACAGCAGGCCTTGGGGTGACCTAGGCCCTGATCAAGGGGATGTTTGACACACCAAGTACCTGAGCGGGAAAAGAAGTCCCCATCTAGAATTGGAAGCTATACCTGCTTTGTTTGCCAATCAGGATACTGTGTAAGGCCAACAGTTACTGAGGCTTTATGCTTGGGGAATTGAGGCTTATTAGGGAGATGCATATTATGTAACCTTTACTGCTTGTGTGATTTTTTCTCAAATAAATTATTTTGCATTAAGCATATTGTAACAGAATTTTTCACTGGTACCAGTAATTATCCACCCAGCTGTGGGCCATTAGAAACCCGTTTCAGCAGGGAGGAGAGCAGACAGGCTTCTCTGACTTAAATCTAGAAGTTGGGCTCAAGCTAGGAGCTGGCTGATGGCTATGGCTTGCCAGAGACCCTTGAGAGGAGGGTAGACCTAACCTGGGTGGCCAGGTTGATTGGAGCCATGGGTTAGACCATGAGACTGGCTGTTGCTGGTGGGATGCATCTGTAACAAGGGGTGAAAACTGAGCCCGAGGGGACCAAAGACTCTGGACTTGGACTAAGGGACTCTGTTACCCTGGAAGGGGCTGAATGCTTTAAAGTGAGTTGGCCAGAGGGGCGTGTCAGTTTTACAGTGAGTTGGCTGAAGAGCGCTATGGGAAAGCTGGTTGGAAGTGCTGCAACAATGGGTCTCCGCACAAGGGGGTGCTCAGGGACCACACCATCCTGCATGTAATAGGCAAAAGACCCCCTTCCCCCCGCACCCCCAAACACCTCTCCCTCAAAACCCAAATCTAACAACCACTCTGTAAAAATTAATCCTCAATATTGTGCTAATAGCATGGGGTGGAAGAAAATTCTTTGTAGTTCTGCTCACCTAATCTTACAGTGACACGCCCAGGTATTGATAAACCATGACAAATTGCTCAATGGGGACTTGGTGAAACTTCATCAGTACGGCCGTGAGATACATTTCAATATGATCACTATACCTGTTTGTCAAATTGCATTTGCCAGTGGTTTCCCTCAGAAATCCTAGAGGCTTAAGTAGTTAAGATCTTGCACATGCCACATATAGGTTGTTGGGGGAGGTGGGAAGGGGAAGGTAGTGCAGGAAAGGGAAGTTGAAGTTGAAGGAAAGGAAGTTGAATTTGGAGGGGATGGGGGACAATGTAACCTAATGACCAGGGCACCGGGACTGTGTTGACCTCACCTCTCTTCCTGGCTCTCTGCCCTTGGACAAGTCCCTTCCCCTCCCTCATCTATTTAAATTGTGAGCTCTTGTGGGCAAGGAACATCTGTCACAATGTGTGTGGAACAACAGGGTCCTGACTTCAGCTGCGGTCTCCGGATGCTACTATAATGCAAATAGTAATGACAAGAATGCTCGACATTAAGGCCAACGTTTTCAAACTTGGGTGCCTGAATCCATATGTAGGCACCTAAATAACTGGCTTGACTTTCAAAGTGAGGAGCACCAACAGTTGCTGTTGATTCCTGTACCTGGTGATCTTGTGTCATGGCTGTAATTCTCCTTGAAGATGGCCTGGGTGGCTGAAATAGGAGGTGGAAGCTCCAGTCCCTGATTTATGGGAAAAACTGAATTTTCAGTTCACTTCTGTAGTTATTTTTCCTTGATTCCTTTCAACTTGGTAAGGATTAAGAAATACACAGACCACTAGAATGCGTAGCTAAAAGTTGTACTGAACTTGGACATCTGGCCTGCAGTGGAAGGACACGAGGTGCGTAACATTTGAACACTCACATAAACTGCTCATCTCTTGCCTGTTCTGAGATAAGTGTGGAGTGAAGCATTTGGTAACATTTGTTGATGATGTGCTGGATCTACAACCTAGACTTGAAAATGATCCCTTGGACCTTAGGGGGCAGGGCAGTCCTCACTTACAAACAGCCCCCCAACCTGAAGCAAATACTCACAAGCAACTACACACCACAGAAACACTAACACAGGAACCAATCCATGGAACAAACCTTGTTGCCTACTCTGTCCCCATATCTACTCTAGTGACACCATAAGAGGACCCAACGACATGAGCCACACAATCTGGGACTCATTCACCTGCACATCTACTAATCTGATTGATGCCATCATGTGCCAGCAATGCCCGTCTGCCATGTACATTGGCCAAACCGGACAGTCTCTATGTAAAAGAATAAATCGACACAAATCGGACATCAGGAATAGTAACATACAAAAGCCAGTAGGAGAACACTTCAATCTTCCTGGACATTCTATAACAGATTTGAGAGTAGCTATACTTGAAGAAAAAACCTTCAGAAACAGACTTCAAAGAGAAACAGCAGAACTAAAAATCATTTGCAAATTTAACACCATTAATTTGAGCTTGAATAGGGACTGGGAGTGGCTGGCTCATTACAAAAGCAGCTTTGCCTCTCCTGGAATTGACACCTCCTCATCTATTATTGGGAGTGGACTACATCCACCCTGATCGAATTGGCCCGGTCAACACTGGTTCTCCACTTGTGAGGTAACTCCCTTCTCTTCATGTGTCAGTATATAATGCCTGCATCTGTAATTTTCACTCCATGCATCTGAAGAAGTGGGTTTTTTACCCACGGAAGCTTATGCCCAAATAAATCTGTTAGTCTTTAAGGTGCCACCAGACTCCTTGTTGTTTTTGTGTATACAGACTAACACGGCTACCCATCTTATATATATATTTGTAAGGGAGAACTAGAAGGTGGGAATGGGCGACAGGGGATGGATTACTTGATGATTACCTGTTCTGTTCATTCCCTCTGGGGCACCTGGCACTGGCCACTGTCGGAAGACAGGATAGTGGGCTAGATGGACCTTTGGTTTGACCCAGTATGGCTGTTCTTATGGCTATGATTCCTCAGTGCCTTCACTGCATTGGTTTCCTGGTGGCATTGCTTTAATCTAGACACCGAGGTTATAGTTGATTAGATTATAAGAGAGATCAGACTGGGTCCTTAGATGGTGTATATCTGTGTGTTCTGAAGTCACTAGTGCCTTGAGTTACATCAGCTGAGGTTCTGGCTGGTAATGTCTAGAATTTGGAGCAGTGCATGCTTCAAATAATCACTCAATATTATGCACCAAATTTTACATGTAGGAAATTGCCCAACTCCAAGTGACTTCAGGTCCTTCCCATGCTCTGCCTGTGGCACATAATAGTTTAATTTCTTGAGGGCTGAAATACTTTGGTCCAGTTCTGGTTGCTGGGTTTGTGTGGAGGTGACTGGGTGGGGATTAATGGCCTGGGCTATACAGGAGGTCAGACAAGGTAATCTGGTGGTCCTGCCTGGCCTTAAACTCCAAGGGTAAACCAACCCCTCCCTCCCAACTTGTGACAGCAAGTCTGAGTTCAGGGATTGAAATAGCAGTGTAGATATTTGGGGTCTGAGGTTCAGAACTCAGGCTCTAGCCCAAGCCCAAACATCTACCCTGCTAGTCTTAGCCCACAGCCCTAGCACCACGAGCCAGAGTCGTTTGACCCGGGCTCTGAGACTTGCTGCTGTGGAGTTTTTTGGGCTGGGTAGATGTACCATTTGACTCGAAGATGAAGTGACAGAATGCAGAATCGACCCCCAGATGTGGGGGCCCAATCCTGCTTTCATTGAAATCCATTGCAAAACTCCCAGTACCAGACAGGTTCCAGGATTCATTAATTTCCAAATGAACAAATCTAAACCACATTTCACTTCCACTTCAAACGCATTAAGTATGTAAACAGCACCGAGTTAAGAGAGAACTTCACTATGCATAATGTTAAAATAAGTGATCTGACAAACTACGTTTTTACATGGATGGAGCCATAGTTCTAGCAATATGTCTGTACTGTAGTAGCACCTTGAGCCTGGCCCTGTACAGCGTAGTACCCAAACAGCTTTCAGTTGAATAGACAAGACTGACAAAGGGTGGGTCATGAAACAGAGGCATGACATCACAGAGCCGGTCAGTGGTAGAACCAGGAAAAGAACCCATGTCTGTCACCAAGGTCAATGCTCTAGGCACCCTAGTGCCTTGCCAGTCTGTCTTTAACAGTTGTTTGCACTGTCGTAGCTTTGGTGTTCCCAGGATATTGGAGAAACTGCGG
The DNA here is from genome assembly GCF_965140235.1 of Caretta caretta. NCBI lineage: Eukaryota > Metazoa > Chordata > Testudines > Cheloniidae > Caretta > Caretta caretta. The sequence goes on from NC_134209.1 coordinate 16,716,437, forward strand.
GAGGAGGGAATATCTTATATTGGACCAACTTCTGTTGGTGAAAGACAAGCTTCTGTGCTCTCACAGAGCTGAAGAAGAAACTCCTGTGTACATCTGAAAGATTGTCTGTGTCATCTGCAGAAGCTGGCCCAATAAAATATATTACCTTATCCACCCTGTCTCTACTAGCACCAGTACCTAATCCCCAGGGAAGGGGAAACAACCTCATGTATTTAGCAAATGGTGCAATGTTCGCCTCACCCTCAGAGTTGATCAGCTTATGCTGTGAGGCATGAGGGTTAATTACCCATGTCATTATCTTAACTAGCAGAAGTACCAACTTAATGGTGGTGATCAAGGAGTTCAGCCCCATGTAATGCACTGTCAGACACATGTATCACTATATTTAATATGGGAGATGCTCTTGCTGAATCTAAACAGATGCAGATATTGTAGCAGTGATCGTGTAATCCTGAAATTACTATTATAATTACCCTCCAGCACAACCCCCCCCCAAAACAAATAAAATTAGTGAAACATTTGTTTTGCTATTTAAAACACACAACCTGTGAATAACAGTAATTGATGTCCTTTCACTGACCTGGGACAGCTTTCAGAAGACTGGCTGGCTGAAATTTAAATATCCTCTGTAGCGTTGCATGCTATGTAAGGGTCTGATCCTTAAGATTTTACTCAGGAGAACCTGCCTTTGATTTCAGTGAGAGTTCTGGCTAATGGGACTACAAGAAAAGGCCGTTAATGAAGACAGCAATTCTTAGTTGGGGTGCTTTCAAGGGTATCTTGGTCTCCTCTGTTTAGGTTCTTACACTGTGCTCCCAAGCTGTGAACCTGAACTCACGTTGGTTCTGTTTGTCCCTCTAACGACAGCTTCCAGTCTCTCCTTAGCTGTGGTACCTAGAGACTATAAGAAGGAAGTCCACTGGAGTCAGTGAGGCTTTCCCTTGATGCCAGTGGGCTTTGGATCAGTGAATTGCATCACCCTTGCTGCTATGTTCTTACCAACACACCAACTGCACATGCTGAGTGGCTCACAGCTGCTCTTGTGGCCAGGCTCAGATTTAGAAAGCTCAGGTCCTGTTCTGATGCAGATGCCGCCTCCTCCATGGGCCTATCCAGGAGTAGGGTGACCAGATAGCAACTGTGAAAAATTGGGGTGGGAGTAATAGGTCCTATATAAGAAAAAGACCCCAAAAGCGGGACTGTCCCTATAAAATCAGGACATTTGGTCACCCTAATCCAGGAGTGTGACGAGCAGTTTAGAAATAGCTTGTTCTGTTAGTTGGTGGGATAGTGCAACCCTGTGAAGAGGATTATACTGCAGTAATAATCACCTCCCTTTGTAAAGAACTTTGAGATCTACTGATAAAAAAGCATTATGTACAAGCTAGACGGCACTGTTAAACATCTATTTGAGGTGTCTCATGCATTATGGCCTTGAAGCACCTAGCACTCAGTTATGCTGCAAGGGGTCAACCTGAAATAATTACTGTCAATTAAGCCTAGCTGCCTTCACAGCTTTGGAGAATCCACTGGGATCAATTGCCAGCAAGCTGGTGACTTTCCAAAGATGCTTGAAAGCAATTAGCAATGGCAGTGTCCATCCGCTCCTTGTGCTAAGCCGTGGGGCTGGATAGTATGTGTTCAGTCCAACTGCCTCGCAACAGGCTTTCCAGCAGGAGGGGAGCAGAACCCCAATGGTTCCCCCTGGAAATCTCATTGCTAGGGACTGGGGGTGCTGTCTAGTGCAACATGTGAGCTTGCAATGTGTGAGCTTGCAGTGATGTTCATGTCATCTGGGACTAGGAAAGGTGACTAGAAGTGTGCTCCTACGAAATGCAATTAAAACTCTGTGGAATATTCTGCACACAGCATGTTTATGCTTTAGGGTAAATAACCCACAAGACAAGTAATGCGACAAAGGGCCTACTGGGTCAGGGAAGGAAAAACACAGAGCTAAATGCTGCAATTCTCACTCTCCTACTTCAGAGCCCTCCTTAAAACTCTCCTCTGCTGCAATGCTTATAAAACCCCAGTACTGGCCAGGGAGCTGGTATGCTGTTCCCAGCTGACCGGCATTGTCGTTGATTCCTTGTGCTCCCTTGCTGTATCCACCTGTTGTCTCTTGTCTTATACTTCGCTCCTGCCCCAAAAAGCTTATACAACCAGTCTTTTTTTCCCCTTATGTATTTGTATGGGGCCTAGCACAATGGGGTTCTGATCCAGTGTTACACAGAGTTTTGCTGAACCCAAAGCTCTTGGTAACTTTACTCTTTGCAAGGCGGTGGCAGGAAATACATCTATGGGGACGCAGCCTGCCCAGCCAAAAGTTGATGCAACCAGGCAAACAAAAGTGCTTTCACTCAAAGCTTCAACTTTAGCCTCCAGCACTTAAACACATCTGTTTAAGTAAGTAGAGCACCCTGGGGGGAGAGGGATAGCTCAGTGGTTTGAGCATTGGCCTGCTAAATCCAGGGTTGTGAGCTCAATCCTTGAGGGGGCCATTTAGGGATCTGGGGAAACAATTGGGGATTGGTCCTGCTTTGAGCAGGGGATCAGACTAGATGACCTCCTGAGATCCCTTCCAAACCTGATATTCTATGATTCTAATAGTTACTCAGGGTCTTGAAAAGGTCTTGAGTGGATTCCATCCACCTGCAGGGGAACTTGGTGTTCAAATATCCACCACGCTCAGATTTATTCCCCTTTTTATACCCAATTTGTTAATATTATATAGCTTGTTCATCAATTTACCTTCTGCTCAGCCCCTTTAAGAGTGCCCTATGTGAATTAGAACTGCAATAGTTAATTGTTGCCAGACTTTCCATCTTGAAAAACCGCATGCTTTGGTAAAAAGCTCAAGTCAGGAGGGCACAGGGTCATGTTTACTCCTCTGACATCATTGCTCCTCTTCCCCCCTGGTCTGCTTAGGCTGTTTCTGAAGCCTTAGCATAACTTTCTAGCTGCTTTCAGCAATGAGTATAACAATTGGTATTCCAGCTGCAGCCAGCGGTCTAGGCAAGTTCCTGGGTTCTGGGCTATCGAAAATCTCCCCCTCCTACAGCAGGAGTGGCAGTACAAAGCAATAGTAATAACTTAATAATACTGCCCTATTTGACTGATACAAATGTGTATAGTCCTCACGTCTCTGTGTGCCTCCCGGTGTTTGATCACAGCACTCACTCCCGTTCTGAGGTCTGACCTGCACTGCAGCTGTAACATGTGATATGCATTCCCGCAGTGGTTAGGCCACTAACTAGGGATCTGGGTTCAATTCCCTGTTCCACCATAGACTTGCTGTGTGACCTTGGGCAAGTCACTTAGCCTCTCTGTGCTTCAGGTCCCCCCCATGTCCAGTGGGGATAATAGCACTGCCCTGCCTCAGGGGAGCCTTGTGATGGTAAATACACTAGAGATTGTGAGGTGCTCAGAGAAGTACCTCAGATAAAGGACTGAGTGCTGCGTTCGATTGATGAACTCCATGAATAGGGTAGCATCCAACCGGTGATACTGCCGTTTGCTTATTGCCTGTTCTTGCTGCAGTAATATTCTTTCCTAGCTAACGACGCCACTGTTTTTGCACAGAATCAGCAGCTCTATGCCTGGCAGCTTATTGTATGCCTTAGGATAATAGACCCAAAGTACAAATGAACTCAGTATTGTGCACGCCGAAGGGCTTTGTTCTCGAGACAAGTAAATCTGAGTCTCTTGAATTAAAAATTTAAAGACGTAGTCGTTGTACCTACCCAGCAATGCCACCTGCCTTGTCCACTGTAGGACGGGAAAGGTATACACGTTTTTATCTTTCCGCCTGTCTTGCAGAGGAATTGCCCGTGCCTGGAAACCCATGTAAGTGCTTGAGAGAGTTGGGAGTTTAAAGAGAAGGCCTCAACAAAGACTTGCTTTCAGCAGTCATGCTCTCTCCCACCACTTCTTCTGCGGCGGGGAGCACACAGGATCAATAGCTAGCTCCTCCAACCGCTAGTTCCTTCCTTCCTCCAGCCCTGGCCTCTGAATGCTGAGAACTGTGGGAAATGTTTGGCAGGCAAAGCAAAACTTTAACCTACACATATGCAGAACTTATTTTCTTCTGGTTTTCAGAAAAGGGATTTTTTTTTTTAAGGGAGAAAATCACTGTGTAGGAAACTATTTGGTTGTGCATCACAGGGGATGGGCCCAGACTGGAAGGAACTTCCACAGGACCTAAGGACCATTACAGACCTCCCCACCTTCCACTCCAAATGCAAAGCACATGTCTGACTAGCCTTCTTTAAGGCAACCGCAGCACCGGGATACATTAACTAAAAACCCTGCACTACATACACTTCTCCTTCTGGAGAGAGGGTGAGAGAACATGAACCTCATACAACAGATGTTTGCCTCCCAGTCCTGCACTAAGGGAAGGTGGCTTTCTGATTCTATGGTTACTGGATAGAATAGAGTAGAGCAGAACCAGGGCATTGTGTAAACTGGTACGGCAGCACCAAATTCCAGTGCACCACCTCCTAGATCTGTGGCAATGTTTTAATTTATTCCATGGCTCACACAGCTGTGGCTCAGAATTAAAAAAATATAACCCTTGCTGGGATGAATTTCACCCGAGATTTTGTCCCATAGGGATTGCTCTCAACTGTGAGGATTTGAACTATGTTCTCCAAGACACCTGGCACTCCAGGTCTTGGCTCCCCAGTGCTGGCTAAGCAGCCCAGCACAGGAGCTCCATCAGGGAAGCTTGTAGCCTCTTTCAGGGGCTTTGGCTCTTGGCTGTTCTCCAGCTAGCATCACTGGCCTGAATGTCTAGCTTCCCTGGATGCAAACTGGATTTCATCTCTGGCTCACCAAACCCCGACTGCTCGGCTCCATTGGGCAGTGCTGGGCGCATGCACTCGCATCCAGTCAATTCCTTCATGTAGGGAATTCGGGGAAGCAGTAGGAATATGCACGCAGGTCCTGATAAGGCGGAGAGACAAAACAAAATGGCTATAGCAAAACAGCAGATATTGTGGCAAAAATGCTGAATTTTGTGGTATCTTGAAAAAGGCTAAATTACATGGCTGTGGAATGGCCCAGAGCATGACCCTTATTAGGATAAATGGGGCAGTGGAGATTCTGGGTAAACTCCATGGCAAATGCAGGAGTCTATTTGTAAGTATTGAATACTGCAGAGGTCCAGGAGAAGGAGAATTGATGCCTGCCTTCTATCTATTGACAGGAGGAGATCATCCATCAGTGCTGTCAAAGCAGTTTCAGTTCCATGTCCTCAATCCAGATTGTGCCCGCTTGGCTTGGAGAAGCTAGCCCAAGGCAGACTGTCACTTGCTCAGGAATGGAAGGCATGACAGTGGGTGGTAGTTGGCTAGAACCAGTGTATCCAGCATGGGTTTCTTCAGTGCTGGTGATTATTGCGTGTTGGAAGGAGGAAGGGAATATTCCCTCTGAATGAGGCTTGGCTATTTCAGTCAGGAGTGGCATTAGTTGTTCATGACTTTGACAAGCCAGGAAGGGGAGGGGTCAGGTTCACAAGTTTTGGCTCAAAAGGCCTTCTGGGGGAGACCAGAACGTCTCGATGAGTGAACGTACTGATCTCTGGGAATGCAAGCGAGCAGCTGTTTGGGGGAGGTAGGTCCGTGTGCTCTGAGGAGGCTTCCCGAACATGTGTGATCAGTTCTGCTGAAGAAGACGACAGTTCTTCCCAGCTCTTAGTGCTTGGCTCTGATGCAGACTGTAGGCATTCAAGACTGATGAAGTGGTTCATTACCGAGGATAGCTCTTTGGGGCAGGATTTGGTGACCTTGCTGATGGGAAGGATATTTTGGCCTGAATTCTGCCTCAGCAGAGGCTTTGAGGAATTTGGTATGTTTTGTCCTGTCCGAATCAGCTGTGATTTTTCCACCATTGGCTCTTGAGTCTCCAACTGTCTTCATGCAGTGCAGGGGGTCAAAAAACCAAGGAGATACGTGTGGGTGATGAGGAGAAAGGGGCATTCAGGGCCAGTGTATGGTCAAGGCTAGCATACAACAATAATGATTCATTACATCCTTGACTTCTTATCCTGTGAATGGAGCAGTGCTGTCCTTTAGCAGGCTCTGGAATCTGATGCAATCCATGAATCTTCATGGTCCAATCAGGGTTGTGGGGGTGTCTTGTTGCTTGGGAGATTTGAAAGTCTCTGACCATTGCCTTAATGAGGTGATGGTCTGTCCCAGACAGTGTCTGGGTTGTGATGTCCTCAATCTTAACAGTCCATCTGAGGATCCCGTCCAGGGTGTGATGGGCTGTGCAGGTTGATGATGAGGGGAGGAGAGGAGCTTTTGGGTTTTTGTGCCTGATGCATATTGACAAAGCTGATTTGAAGTCTCCCAGGATGACAAGTCTGGGATATTTCACCAACAAGGTAGCAATGGGCTCCTTTCGCATCTTGGTCTGTGATATATTAAGTCTCTCCTGGGGGTAGGGGAGGAGATGAGGTGGGCTAGCACAGGGCTCTTGGTGTCATGCAGCCAGGTCTTGGTAATATAGGCTATATGTCGGGGGGGAGAGGGAGGGCTCATCAATGATGAAGTCATTTAATGTTTGGTTGACTACAGATCTTACATTGATCAAAATCATCTAGGAACCACAAGAACATCCCTTCTGAAGGCCCCTGTTTCTTCTCATCATAAATCCATCCACTCCTGTCTCTTCTCCTCACAAGAACACTACATTGCCTGTTTCTTCTCCCTGTTAATCTACTCCTTTCCTGACCATCTTCTCAAACAGTCATTTTTAACCCATCTAACTACGCCAGTTCTGAAGGGCACAGGAGCCAGGCACAAAAGGTGCAATAAACGAACACAACTTGAAAAATATATACTCAAATAAGTCTGGAGTGACCCTGTCTGCTGGATTTTTTTCTACAACAATACTCAAACAGATTTGGGTTTTCGTGTTTAGATCCCACCAGGTTTCTTTTTTTCTCTGAAGGCTTCTTGATCTTCCCCAGAAAGCAATAGGACTAAACCTCACACCAAACATGTAATCCTCTCCAGGATTTTACAAACCGTACATCACTTCATCAGCAGCCTCTGTGGCCATGAGGAAAGAAACATGCAAATTTCCCACTGAAATAACTTGTATCAGTAACTGCTGTTGGGGGGAGGAAGTAGGGGAAGGGGCTTGTGTAGAATTGTTCCCTATTGGATAATATTCTTGGTTTTTAAAAATGCTTTGATCCATTTAAGTTTAAAGGTCTATAGGGACAAAACTTCCACCATGTCTGCTGAGAGAGTTTTCCAGTTGATCTCACTGCCAGGAAGTTTTTTCTTAAATGATCAGTCTGGCTGCAGTTCTTCTACTCATATAGTTTGAATCTTCCTTAATAAAAGCAGATGCTTTGTAACTTGCCTCTAGGGTCTTTAATGGAAATATTATAAATGTAACTGAGACCATGCTCCCTTCCATGTTCTACAGTAGTGCAAACATCTGCTGTACCATATAGTGTAACCGTTCAGTACTAATGTCACCTGCAGCACTGTGTTTGCCATATCATTCGTTTGATAAAGCTTTTTTCTAAATGTCAGCACTGCAAGATGTCCTTGACAGACCATAGTTGTCATGTGGTCAGCAGTCCAGTCCCATAACTGCTAGATCCAGACCAGGATAGGTAGAAAGAATTTGTGTGGCAACATACATGGCAGCTAAAAGTCTTTAGGGGGTCACTCCCAATAATGGCAGACTGTAAGGGGAACAAATAAAGCTCATTCCAAAATTCTGAATTGCAGAATCTTATCCAACTCTTCCCACTGCAAAGTCAAACCCAAGAGGAAAAATGTACATTGGACATGTTGGCCAAAGCAGTGGGGCAAACTGACTCTCCCAAAGGTTTATGGGATTGTTAATATCTGTGCAGAACAAAGAGGCAGTTTGTTTTTAAGTTCTTTTCCAGAAGAGCTCCCCTTTTAGAATGATGAAGGTGTGATTGGCTTTGCTGGAATTCACATTCATTGGAACAGAGCCTCGTTTCTTTAAACATAGGTGCATCTGGTATTTATGTACTATTTGGACCAGCCATTAGAAGGCACAAAGATGCATTGTCTCCTAGCATGGGTTCCATCTGGGGGGAAAGCCCACACTGGGGGAAAGCATCTGGAGTGTGCCAGAATACAAGCCTCACTTTGGTGCTCTCTCTTAACCATCAGTGCTTGGGCCATTGGTATGATTTGAACCTGGGACCCTCAGTTCTGGATGGGAGGGGACAGACCTTACCCCACCCAGGAACTGAAGCTTTGAACATTCACATCTGGATGTCGTTGGCAAACCATGCAGCATGCACATTTTGCTCTTTCAAAAATTAGCTTGTGATAGCTGTGAAATTCAGTCTGATGATAAACCATCAAAGTCTTGTCTGCCCCTCCCACATGGGAGTCAGTTCACCTGTGGCCTGTACCCATATCCGGTTCTGTATTGACACCGAGTCACAAATTGTCTTGACAAACCTTTTGGAATTCCACTCTCATCTTGGGTGACTTAAAAAGACAGTCATGCCAAGGGGTGGAGGGAGAAAGAGGTCAGTTCAGAATTTTACTCCCCGCTATTGACCATTTAAACTGACATGCCATATTTGAAGCTCATTTAATGAAAGAACTGCTTCAATTATCTCAGCCACGAAATGAAAATTTACCAATATTCCATTTGCTCAATGCACCAAAAATCTGTTCATTGGATTAAAACTGTGGGCTCCTGTATGTTGACTTAGTGACCTCTTTCTTGTTCTTCTGGCAAGGATATAAAACATAGATTTGTTATCCAATATACTTCGCAATAGGTAACTTGGGAGCAATCAAGGATCAGAAATGACTGGGGTTATAAATGATTACACTTAAGAACGTGTTGAAATCTAGAATTGCAATCACGCAGAAATTTTTTTTTCCCCATGCCCAGCTTTTTGCCTACAAACACTTGAGTCTCCCTGAGGTCTGTGTGAGAAGATCATGAAATGCTGTTCCTTTCAGACAGTGGGGTATTGGAATCCTGCAGCCGGCAGGGAGCATGTTAATCAGAGCTAAAACTGGTTGGATTTAGGAGACAGGAGCTATACTTTCATCCAGACCCACAATGTGGACACACAATCATACTTCCTATTAGAAGAATTATACAGGAAATTGACTGACTTCCTGCAGCTTTTGTGAGCTAAAGAATTCATGCACTGAAGGTGTTAAAATGTCTTGTTTTTTCCATGTTCACGTCCTTGCAGCCAGAATAGCCACAGCACCCTAGCTATAGACAGATTGAGGCATGCCTTTGTTTGGGAGCTGTGCATTTGCTGTAATTATTACTATTAGCCATTATGACCTAATTACCCTGCGGTAATGCCAAAGCAGATCCTTGTGCTGGATTTGTTGGGATGATGATGATTACACTTCTCAAGGATACATGAGACTATATAATGTCTCTTCTGCATATCAATGACGTTAGACAATGGGTTTCTGTATCTATTTCCCCCACTGTTGAGATTTATTTTAATTAAAATAGATCAACCCAGGGCTGTAGCAACCTAAAATCATTTCCAGCTAGAGGCTGTTTGGTAGCTTAAAGGAAGTCCAGCGAGTTGGTCCTCTCAGTCCAGTGCCAGTTGAACAGCTGTCGGAAACACAAACTCTACCCCCGCAGCCGGCACACCCTGGCAGTCTCGTTACAGGTCGAGCAGTGCCTCATTGGGAAATATATCATGCTCTCGATGCCCCAGAACTGCCTCTTGCAGAGCCAGGTTGAGGCACAGAGGGTGAGATTGTGGCTTTTGATGCAGCCCTGAGCAAAGGATGGTGTGTAAGCTGTAGAGTGCCTCAAGCACTGCCCCTTTCCCGCTCCCCAGAGGCACAATTCCCTCCCTTGCTCAAGGGGACAGGAATCTACCACTCGCCTAGACCAGCAGCAAATTGCTCTGCTCCCTGCCCACTGTCAGCTGCACTGATGAGGTGTAGGGACTGACGCCAATGTTCTATTCCCCACCAGCCCCACTCACCTCTGTCCTAGGTTCCCAAACCCAAGGTCTGGCTGTCTTGCATGGAGGTGTATTCCCATTTATCCCCTGGCATGGACACTTCATCCCTGGGTGGGACAGCATGTGGAAGCTTGCAGTGCTGTATCTTTTCTGTGCATATACAGGAGAGAACTTCTGCTTCCAGGTTTGTTCAAAGTTGGATGAGGAGGGCAGCTGGTCTTGTGGTTAGGTCCCCCAAAGCCCCAGCTGTCAACTCAGTTGCCAACTGAGCTGAATCTTCAGTCAAGAGGAAGAATGTCCCAGGGGCTAGGGTGTTAGCCTAGTAGTCAGGAAATCTGGCATCAATTCCCTGCTCTCCTGCAGGTTTCTTGTGCAAGTCATTTAGGGCGATGTGACCAAAGGGATTTAGGTGCCTGCATCAGAAACTGAGAACTTCAAAATCCCAGTCTAACCCTATCGGTGCCTAAAGTTTTGCTGCTGACCATGTGCACAGCTGCCTAAAGCCTGATGCGTAGGCATCTAGCTCACACGTAAGCCCCGGTGGGATCCTCAGACCAAGCGGTCCCCCATCTAACTGTTCTGCAGGATCTGAGCCGGTAGATACTTTCAGAGATGGGTGCTGTAGGTTCAATTGCCTGCTCCAAAAAAGGAGAAGGGAGCTGAACCTGGGTCTCTCACACGCTGAGTGAGCTGTCTGATCACCCAGCTGAAGGCGAGAAAGGCAGAGGTTGGTGGAGCACTGCCATCTGTGTGTGCATGCACTAGCTTAGGTGCCTAACTCCCAAAGAAGATTCACAGCTGTGAATCCCAAATGGAGATAGGTGCCTCCCACCAGCCAAGACTTCAATGCTTAATTCCCATTAAGGGGCAGGGCTTAGGACCTACCTCTCTCCTCTATGTTTGCTATTGGCTAGCTTAGGCATCTTCCCCACTCAGCTTCCTGGCTTTTATGGATCCACTGGGCAGCAAAGTGCCGAAGCATTCGGCATTGCAATGCTGAAGCTGAGTCACCTGTGTGGATCTACTCCTTCGGCTCTCGGAACAGGTAAAGGATACCTGTTAGGTGGTGCACCACCTCACTCCTAGGTGTCCTGTCACCCAGTGCTATCCTCAGACTTGAGTCTGGTACCCAGGCTCCCTAGACTAGCACGGGGAGCTAGGTAATGGGATTTTTATGGAGATGGTTACTGGTTTTTGGTCTACTACAAACTCAGGCAACGCTTTTGGGGGAAAAATAAACAACCTCACAATATTGTTCATGCTTGTAACAAAAAATTGGTGTGTGTTGAGCCCTGGAAAATGGAAACTACCTCAAAATATCAACATCTTCCTTTATTTTATGTTCACTTTCTTACGGGGTCTCTCACGTTAGCACCACAGGTCTGCTTACTGGAGGAATGTTCACCTGGGACCCTAATAATAAGCACCCATCCTGGATACTTGAGGACTCCTTTTGGGAGTAATAAAGCTGGCATTCTGAGCTTACCCATGCTATCCAACCATTTGTAACCATGGCTTACTTTCCTTTGGTGAAAACAGAAGAGAAGCATCAGGGTAGCTCATCTCCAATGGACAGACTGATATTATCCAGGAACCCGCCACTTTTGCTGCTTGGTTGCTGTTGCCAAAAGGGCTAACAAGTCATTAAAGGCCAGGAGAATGAGCTACAGTCGAAAGCAACCTCTCCAGGAAGTGCTTTAGTAAAGTACTCTGAGCAGAGGTCTTCCCTATGTGAAAGGGGGTCATTGTGCTTCCTTTCTCCCCTACCCTTGTCCAACATCTCTAGCTTTATTAATACTATATGAACTTATGGCTCCTGAGGCCCTGTCCCATGCCTTGCCCCAAGGGCCCCCCTTTTCTTGTGTGGCATACAGGGAAAATGCCTAACAGAGTGGATTACAGGGGATGGAGTACTTGATAATTGCCCTGTTCTGTTTAGTTCCTTCTAAAGCATCTGGCATTGGCCACTGGCAGGACAGGGGGCTAGATGGACCATTGAGCTCACCCAGTGTGGTTGTTCTTGTGTCAGAACAGTGTGTCCATCAGAGAAAGTGGAGAGTAGTGATGTGTGAGCCTCAAAAGGTTCAGTATTTAGGGTTTCAGTTCAGACATGTCTGATCCATTGAAACTATGAGCAGCTAAAAAAGTGAGTTGGAAACTAGAAAGAAGGGCCTATCTAGTGGTATGTCATGCTTCGAATTCTGGGCAGCTTAGCAGGGACAGGGAATGCTCTTATTTTCTGGAACTGCCTTGTTTGTTCCGAGTGGGGAGTGAAATGCATGAGCAGTGCCCACACTGGAATTTGAAAATGGCAGGGTAGAATCAGGAAAATCAGTATATGGCAGGATGATCTGCTGAACACAGGAGAACTGGGAGGCATGGTGTCCCACTTCTGGACTCTGAGTTTGAGAGTGATGGTCAGGTACTTTTTTATCTGTTTAAATAGCCACACAGTTCATCTACTCATCAATATCTTGTCAAATTGAGTCCTGTTCAGTAATATATAAATATATTTGACAGTGCACAGTGGAATCAATGGGTTATGTATCTGAATGATACATTCCACAGCTTATTGTAAGCACAGATATATAGCTAAATGAGATATCCACCAACCTATGACCATAATACAGACACTGAACCATTATGGTACCCCTGGCGATCACATTTTCACCCGTTTATGTGCTGTACTGTCTGTGGCTTGTTAGCAGTGACTTTGTGGGCAGCTCAAGATTTAAAACTAACTTTATATCTTGGTAACCTCACAAGGCTTTCTCTGAGACTTTACATTGCACCTGGGAGCTCTCAAAACTGCCTTATAATGTAATTTACCCCTAATTTTAATGTGCTAAATATACATAAGAAGCCCAGAATGTGGGGATGATAAAATGGAAAGGCTTGGCACAGAGGCAGAGTGCAGGAAAAAAGGGGTCATGAATCAGGGTCCCTGGATGTTTTGCACTGCAGTCCAGTACAACTGCTTGTCAATTTCCCCTGTGGTTGAACTTGACAAGCCTGGTGTTCCTTGTAATTTTGATACATAGGTTAAAATTCAGAAGACTCACTTCCATCATGCCAGGATACAAGTCCAAATCAATAGCTGTTCGTTATATAAAGAAGGTATTCCTGAGAGTTCAGTTGCAGAGAGCAATAGTATTCTAACAAAAAGAATATAAAATACTCCCCTAAAGGACTCTGTTACTGATTCCCACACTCACTCTGATTATCTGTATAATGCTAACGAATCCACATACATTCATCCATGCACTGACTGAATTCCGGTCTGTGACCCACCATGACTGCAGCACTCCAGTGGATATTGCTAAGCTCAGGATGAAGTGAGAGAGCTGGAACAAAGCGTTCTTGGTTTAGGGTCTGACTAGGGGAACAAACTTCCACAGGGGATCAGGCACAGCCAAAGTCTGACTGTCTTTAGGAAACTCTTCAAAGGCTTCATCTTTGAAAAGGCCTTTGTACCATTAGACAGGTTTCAGAGTAGCAGCCGTGTTAGTCTGTATTTGCAAAAAGAAAAGGAGGACTTGTGGCACCTTAGAGACCAACCAATTTATTTGAGCATAAGTGAGCTGTAGCTCACGAAAGCTTATGCTCAAATAAATTGGTTAGTCTCTAAGGTGCCACAAGTCCTCCTGTTCTTTGTACCATTAGAATAACTCACAAAATCGGTTTCAGAGTAACAGCCGTGCTAGTCTGTATTCGCAAAAAGAAAAGGAGTACTTGTGGCACCTTAGAGACTAACCAATTTATTTGAGCATGGGCTTTCGTGAGCTACAGCTCACTTATGCTCAAATAAATTGGTTAGTCTCTAAGGTGCCACAAGTACTCCTTTTCTTTTCACAAAATTGGCACACCCTCCTACCCTCAAAACCTAACTCACCCCTAAAAACAAATTCTAAATAAAAAAACAAACCCTGCCCTAAGCAGAGATTGGACCCCAAAAATTGAAGTGCCAGATACACTATGATGTCCTCTAGGGATTCCATTGATGCTACTTATTGTATCTGGAAGGTGCTCAGATACTGTAGCGATGGTCAACAGTATAAACCCCATAGACAGATCTGAGCAAGGATTGCTGGGCATCACCACCAATATGGTTTCAGTTATGTAACACGTGCTCACTACCGTGATGCCTCCTGCTGGTTGCTCTGGTAATTAGCTCTGTCCATCAGCAGGACACCCCCCTCTGGTGGTGTCTCGCTCTCCATCACTGCTTCTCCGCCGTCTCTGCTGTCTGTGGGGACCCACGTTGCTCCCGGACCACGGCCTCCTCTTCAGAGCACAGCCCTCCAGCTGTGCCCCAACTGTGTTGTCTCCCCCCTTCCAGGGGAACCAGCAGTCCTTCACCTGGTCTCTTGCCGCAGTGGCATAATGGAGCCCCTAGTCCAGTCCCTTGCTCGGGGGCAAACTACAGTCCTTTGGCTGGCCACATCCCGCAGCAGCCAGTGGGGCAAAGGGGGGAGCGGGCCCAGACCCTCCTGCTACTCTGGGCCCTGACCCATAGACCCTATAGTTGGCAGCCGCTCATTGCCTCTCCTACCCCTTGCCAATACCTGCTTTCCCTGGGCCCCACAGTCCCTGCACCTTCTTGGCTCCTGTGTCAAGACCACAGTCTGGGAGCCCAGACTGGCTGCTTCTAAACCTTCCTCTGGCTGGCTCGGTTATGCAAAGCCACTCCAAGGGCTGCTTTTAACCCTTTGCCAGCCAGTGAGGGGCAGCTGCCCAATCACAGTTAGCACTTATATCCCATAGCATTTAACATTTATGCAGCGTTCTGGAGATGTTAACTGACCACATTTTTACAGCAGAACCTCCGAGTTACGGACACCTCGGGAATGGAGGTTGTTTGTAACTCTGAAATGTTCGTAACTCTGAACCAGCCATTATGGGCTGCTCCTCAGGGCAGACTGCTCGGAGCGGGGCTCACAGCTCTGCAGCGGCTGCCCGGCAAGTTGGGGTGGGGACAGGCAGTTAGTTCTAGCCCCCTGGCTGCACGGATGATGAGTGAGGCACCCTGGGGCACCACAGGGTTAGTGGGCGCATGGTGCAGGATGTGGCCCTTTAAAATGGAGCCGCTCCTCCAGAGCGCAGCATGCAGGCAGGTGCCTGGGCTCTGGCTCCAGCAGCTTCAGCTCTGGGCCAGGTTTCCGTAGCAGCTCAAGCAGCGGGGACAAAAGACCTATCTGGCTTCAAGATTAAACTCGATACGTTTATGGAGGAGATGGTGTGTGGGATAACATGATTCTGGCAATTAATTGATCTTTAACTATTCATGGTGAATAGGCCCAATGGCCTGTGATGGGATGTTAGATGGGGTGGGATCTGAGTTACTACAGAGAATTCTTTCCTGGGTGTCTGGCTGGTGAAACTTGCCCACATGCTCAGGGTTCAGCTGATTACCATATTTGGGGTCAGGCAGGAATTTTCCTCCAGGGCAGAGGAGTTTTTTGTTTTGCCTTCCTTTGTAGCATGAGGCACGGGTCACTTGCTGGAGGATTCTTTGCACCTTGAAGTCTTTAAACCACGATTTGAGGACTTCAATAGCTCAGACATAGGTGAGAGGTTTATCGCAGGAATGGGTGGGTGAGATTCTGTGGTCTGCATTGTGCAGGAGGTCATTAGCCTTTTTTCAGTCGTCCAGGACCTCCCCCGATTGCCATGAGTTTTCAAAGATAATGGCCAATGGCTCTGCAATCCCATCCGCCAACTCCTTTAGCACTCTCAGATGCAGCACAACCGGCCCCATGGACTTGTGCTCATCCAGCTTTTCTAAATAGTCCTGAACCACTTCTTTCTCCACAGTTGGCTGGTCACCTCCTCCCCATACTGTGCTGCCCAGAACCTTCATTGCATCAGGCTTCCCCACAAGATTTCTCACATGCTGTGGGAGCGATCCCTGGTTCTGGGAGTCATATTTCAACTGAAAATCCTGGCATGCACTTACCAGAACTTCTGGGGAGATGAGCTAATTGTACCCTATTTTCTCAGACTAATACCAGTACCCTGGCATCTCACCGTTGTTTGTTCCATCCCAATGTTTATTCCATTGGCGGTTACGTGGCGGGTGCTTTGTATCATGTCTGATGACAGTCCATAAGAGAGACCCATTAAAAACACAACGCCAGTGGGAGAGGA
Organism: Caretta caretta; assembly: GCF_965140235.1. NCBI lineage: Eukaryota > Metazoa > Chordata > Testudines > Cheloniidae > Caretta > Caretta caretta. The sequence goes on from NC_134209.1 coordinate 16,732,560, forward strand.
AGGGTCCCATTAAAAATATCAAATGGCTATGAGATGGAAACAATATTTTGTGGCAATGAGCACCCTTGTACTGAGATTGTTTCTGCTTAGCATAACTCACCGCTGTGCAATTTATAAACCTGACTGTTGAACTGGGAATTGGGATAGTTTCTCAGGCAGGCTCATATCCAAGTGACTAAACGGCAGCTACTAGCACTATCTGTCACTTTCCATGAGCACAAAATCCATCACAAAAAGAGCAGGCAATTCCTGATGCTTTTTTAATGAACTGTCTCAGGGAGAGGGAAAAAAAATGTCTGTTCCTGAGTTACATAGTAAAATGTCTGCTACAGAGAGCTCTGGCTTTCTTTTATGTTCACTTCCTAGTATGTAATATCACTGGGATTCCACTTTGAGGTTCTGTAGCTGATCTCACAGCCTCTTAAACACAAACATTGAATCGAGAAGCATTTTTATTGGAAACACTCCGAAAAAGAGAGCAAGGAGATAAACACGGAGAATTGTTTCAATATTTTGACAATCAAGTGTGAGTTATTACCCACTGACTGACAGCTCACAATGAAGTGCAACCCGAAAAGGGAGAAGGAAAACCAGAATGGAATGGAAAACTAAAAGCAGACATGAATGAGCTAATCCGCCAAGAAATGGAAAGGAAAATATAGCGTTCTGCTCGTGTGGTCAGAATTCAGAGCGTTTTTCTATAAAGACTTTTATGAATGCTGCTATTAACGAACGAATGGTGTGTCCAGTGCAACACAACATCAGCTGTGGAATATCCTCCTGGGAACTATAAAAGCATAATGCTAATTTCCCTACATCTGTCTTTACTGCTTTGCATATTATCCCAAAGCATGGTCTTTATCCTTTGCGGTCACCTTTAGTTAGGTCAGGGTTAATTTGTTCACATGGATGGCAGAGACTATTATAAAAGGCTAGACATTGCAGTTCCTAAAAATTACAATCATGGTGCTGCTAGATTAAACGTTAGAGCTGTAACCAGACAGCATTTGGAAAGCAGCTTCTTCTTTCACTCCCATTCATCTTCTGCCAGAGACTTTCTCTCCTGAGCAGCCTGCCTAATCTAGGATATTCATGGCTCTGCTGTAGGTATTGCAGTCCATGGTACCTAGTTACTATGGGGGAGAACTTCCAAAGAATTCAGGGGAGACTTTATGTCCCCAGCACTCACAATTGAGGCTAGATTTGCAAAAGGGCTGAGCACTTCTGGAAATCTAGCTCTACCTGGGCACTTATGGAGGAGGTGTGAGTAGACTGGAGTGGTGGGCATTATTAGCCCTCCACTCTGTCTCATCCACAAGAAAAATTCAACTGATTTGCTGCATACATGATATTTAGGGGGACGGGGGAACAGCTACGTGACACAGAGCCTTTTGCATCTACAGTAATAGTCCTTTTTTAATTCAGTCTAGGTGAACAGTGACCAAAAGTTGTTGCTGTCTGGTGGTGATGGACATAAATCAGTCCCCATGGTTAATCCAGAAAGAAGTTATTGTGTTCAGTACGTTCCTTTATTTCTAAGTTTCAGTTGTGGAGCACAAACGGGAAACCAGAATCTGCGGTGGAGCTGCCGTCTCTGTAGGAGGGTGAATGTCTTTGCAAGGGCTTTATTTTTGTCTTTGGTAGACATCTTCTACATGCTTGTGTAAACCACCCCCACTGAGTGTGGCGCTCTGTCCCCTGCTAACGGTGGCTGGGCCATGCATGGAGGTTGATAACGGAGCTGGAGCTGGGTCTTTCAGCTCAGGTAGAGGAGGCTCGAGGCTCCTGCTTTAAGAATCGGAGTTCCCACATTTGATTCCTGCAATGGACAATCCCTCCAGTGTGGTGTTGCCCTTACACAGAAATGTGTGCTACTCAGCACAGCATCACCAGTCGCAGCAGAAGCACCAAATAGTGGATGGACGAGTTGACTGAACTTACGGAAGTGATGCCACACAGGTCAGTGGGAGGAGACCTGCTTGAGAGCCGGTGTGGGAAAGATTACAGACATGCCTCTACCTGCATCTGGACAACCAGAAGAAAACTCACTCTCTCCAGGGCTATGAAACCAGCATTAATTTCACTTAGAAAATACTTGATCATAGATGGCAAAGTTTTGAGCAAATGGGTGTAGAGAGGTGATGGGGCAGTTTACTTCCAAATCTAGATTACTTTCTTAAAATGGTTTGCTTTTGGGCACCTTGCCATTAAGGGCATGATCCAGCTCTATTGACACCAATGGATTCATTCCCCTGATGTCAATGGAATTTGGATCAGACCCTGGCAACTTCCCTATACAAATGTATCTTTTCTTCCATCTCACTCCTTGACCCCCCTCTCATATATGCTACAGAAGTATTCTTTTAAAGGAAGTTCCTTTATTTGATGCCAGACCTAGTACTGAAAATGACAGTCATTTAACTAAGAAAGCCTGGGAAATGTGAAAGTAGTGATTATGAAATGAATAATTGAAGACACTGCCCCAAATGCTATTAACATAATTTAGCAATGGGGCATTGGTACTGAGATACAGAGGGTGATGTCGCTGGTTTGAATCCAGGCCAGATGAGTCATGGCAGCAATTTCTGATGGCTGTTTTGTGGCCTTTGTGTGATGTGTGGGTGATCTCAGTCTGTTGCCTGGTAGACAGGTGAGTCATGCTCAGTGCATGGTGGGCTGCACATCCGGGTTTGCAGATCAGGACATAAGAAGGTGAGTTTAAATAACTAGTGCATGGAACCTGTTTGTGAGAGGCTTCCAGCACACACTGCAACTGGTTGGGGTTTTTTAGGTCTTGCAGATCACCTTGGAAACCACAGCACTTACTTCACACTGATTAATATCTAGTTGTCAGCCAGTATCAAGTGGAGTGCCCCGGGGTCGGTCCTGGGGCCAGTTTTGTTCAATATTTTCATAAATGATCTGGAGGATGGTGTGGATTGCACCCTCAGCAAGTTGCAGATGACACTAAACTGGGAGGAGTGGTAGATACACTGGAGGGTAGGGATAGGATACAGAGGGACCTAGACAAATTGGAGGATTGGGCCAAAAGAAATCTGATGAGGTTCAACAAGGACAAGTGCAGAGTCCTGCACTTAGAACGGAAGAATCCCATGCACCGCTACAGACTAGAGACCGAATGGCTCGGCAGCAGTTCTGCGGAAAAGGACCTAGGGGTGACAATGGACGAGAAGTTGGATATGAGTCAACAGTGTGCCCTTGTTGCCAAGAAGGCCAATGGCATTTTGGGATGTATAAGTAGGGGCATAGCCAGCAGATCGAGGGACGTGATCATTCCCCTCTATTTGACATTGGTGAGGCCTCATCTGGAGTACTGTGTCCAGTTTTGGGCCCCACACTACAAGAAGGAGGTGGAAAAATTGGAAAACGTCCAGCGGAGGGCAACAAAAATGATTAGGGGACTGCAACACATGACTTATGAGGAGAGGCTGAGGGAACTTGGGATGTTTAGTCTTCAGAAGAGAAGAATGAGGGGGGATTTGATAGCTGCTTTCAACTACCTGAAAGGGGGTTCCAAAGAGGATGGATCTAGACTTTTCTCAGTGATAGCAGATGACAGAACAAGGAGTAATGGTCTCAAGTTGCAGTGGGGGAGGTTTAGGTTGGATATTAGGAAAATCTTTTTCACTAGGAGGGTGGTGAAACACTGGAATGCGTTACCTAGGGAGGTGGTGGAATCTCCTTCCCTAGAAGTTTTTAGGGTTAGGCTTGACAAAGCCCTGGCTGGGATGATTTATTCGGGGATCGGTCCCGCTTTGTGGAGGGGGTTGGACTAGATGACCTCCTGAGGTCCCTTCCAACCCTGATATTCTATGATTCTATGATCAAATAGCCCTGCCAGCTAGCCTGGGTGTGTAAAAGCTTAGCAAGATGTAGGATTGGTTAACCCCAAGCATCCCTGTGCTCTAGAGTGGGGTTCTAGAGTGCAGAGTTCTTCTGAGCTAGCATCACGGCGGGAAGAAACAGGGCATGAATCCCAAAAGGGCTGTGTGTTCTAGACTTAGATTTCACCAACCGAGTAACAAGTGTGAATTCCTTAAGGACTACAACATCCCTACCATGGAGCCACACAGTCCCCTTGGGTACTCTGGTCTATCTTGCCACCCAGGAAAGCCTACCATTGTGATAGATAGTCCCTTTGTACCAAAAATCACATCAATATTCAGGTTTCAGAGTAGCAGCTGTGTTAGTCTGTATCCACAAAAGGAAAAGGAGGACTTGTGGCACCTTAGAGACTAACAAATTTATTTGAGCATAAGCTTTCGTGAGCTACAGCTCACTTCAACAGATGCATGCAGTTACTCCCAGTGCCAAAGGATCAGTCACGTACCCTAGGTCAAGTGCACCCTAGGTCTCTCACCAAAGACAACCCTTGTAGCCAATCCTATAATAAACTAACTAGATGTTTATTAACTAGGAAAAAGAAATGAGTTATTTACAAGGAAACATACACCCACAGATGAGTTTGACTTAAATTCAAAAGGTAACAGAAGTTGCTAATATAAGCAAGGTTTTATGTCTTTTAGGGCTGACCCATGCCAAGCAGCATGGGGATCTCTGTCGTATGTCTTATGCCCCTCAGAGTCCAGACAGCATAAAGATACCAATTTCTTCACAGACATTTTTATTCCCTTCTCCCAGCATTCATGCTGTAATGGGATGCAGGCTTGCACATATAATCTGCTGCCCCACACCCCTGAAGAATCAACAGGGTGTTTTTTGTCCACAATGACTTGGCAGATGTCTGTAGCTCTTCTACTGGGGAGACGATAACCCCTCTTGTAGTAAGCTAGCATTTCACAGGTGGTAATGCTTCTCCCCTGACTCTGGGGAATTTACAGTCTGAGCAAATATTATTGTAGTTACAGAGCAAACATTTAAACATTACCTTATAACATGGGCACAGCTACTGTAAGTAGGATTCGTACAAGCATAAAGTCTAAACACAGTCTGATAACACTAGTATCTCTTTTAACCCTACTAACCCACAAGTGAGCCCGACTGGTTTCCAGCTGTGCATCTGTCAGTGTTCAGTGAGGTCTGGGGCCTTGGCATGAGCTGGCACCTGGTCTGCCCATGTTTCAATGCCATCATACCATGATTTGATGCCGAATGAACCCCAACTCAGCAAAGTGGTGGTCTGGTTCAAAGGAGGGCAGAACAGAGCTGTCATGGGCAAGTTCAGCTCCCGCCCTCCTCTGGTTCACCCAGTGTTACGCTAGATTTTTAATCAGCTTTGATAAGTGGCCCACTGTCTTTGTCAGGTTGCTCCAGCCCTGGGGTAAACGGAAGCTGTTGTGTAATGGGATAGAAGTGATCATTTGCATTGACTTATGGGAGGGAACAGTCTTATTTCCTTGTAATTACGAGCAAGCTAACACCTGCATTACCTATATGTATATAGCATGAAAGTGCCTTTGTTAATTGATAGGCCCACTAGGGGCTAAATTATGCCCTGAGGACAGCCCTGAGTAACAGGTGATACATAAGCTACACCACCTTAGAAATTGTCCCAGGGCAGGTGGAGGGTCTGGGGCTCCCCACTGCAGCCTGGGCTCCCTGGGTGGCTCTCACCACAGCCTGGCTCTGGCTTCTGGTCTGGCTAGGGGGCGCGGTCCCGAGGGGAAGCAGAGGCGTGGGGGTCACAGTTGCAGCATCGGTGTCTCCCCCACTTTTGCACATTTTCCAGCACTCCTGTGCGGGCCCCCAAATTGGCTGGGGTCCTGTGGGCCCATGCATTAAAATGACACTGAGGAGGATATATATCTAGGGGTCTATCCATCAGTTCCCTGCCATTGTAAAGGCCTTGAGCATTTGTGCACCTCGGGCCCTCCTGTTTTCTGCCTGTGGCACATAAGCGTAGTCTTCTGAGGTCTGTAATATTTTTGTCCAGTTCTGGTTGCTGGCTTGGTGTCGGGGTGGCTGGGTGGTGGTCGGTGGCTTGTGCTCTGCAGGAGGTCAGACTAAATGATTTGGTGGGCTCCCCGGCCTTAAACTCTATGAGGAGGGGAATCTAAAGAGCTCAGAGCAGCTCTGGAGAAGTAGCTAGAGTTATACAAGCATCCAAGTCGGGATGAGTTTTTATTGTTCTTGGATTAATGGGCCATCCACACATCCAACCTCCTCCTTTCATAAATAGGAAATGAAAGCTAGCTTTGCCTGTGCCTCCAATAAGGAAGGCTACAACCAGTTTAATACTCTCTCTGGAATCATTCCAGGTGGACTGAGGTGTGTGTGTGTCGGGGGGGGGGGGGGAAGAATGTGGTAAATCTGAGAACTGTTAGTGCAATAATGACAGCTATGTTGGTTTTGGCTAACCTAGCGAATAGAATTAAAATATAAGGTTAATGTCATAGCAAAGGAGATAAGGTCTGTGGCATATCATGCCCCAGAGGAAGATGAAGTACTCATGGGTGAAGGACTACGTATACTGAAAAAATATCTTAGAGTGTGGGAGAATCTCGATGGGCCAGTGGAGAGAACTTTTATGGAATATCATCTGTACATTTGCATATTCTGTTACCTGTGGATAGTCATAATTAGTCTGGGAAACCAAGGAAGAATTATTAGCTGAATTAGAGAAAGCACAGAAAGGCACATTGGATATATAACACCTGTCACTTGATCCAATGAACCTTAGCAAAGACTTTACATCTTTAAAGATTTTTTTCCCAAGGATTTCATTTATTATTCATTTTTCCTCCCTGAGAGCCTGATTTTAGGCACTTCAAGCTGCAGACAGACGCATAGTGAGATTTTCTGAGTTTCTGATTTTCTGGGTGTTTTGGAAAACCTCCCTGGGTGTCTAGCTGCATCTTTAGGTGCCTAAACACCAGCTGACCCCATGAGCCTGATTCTGTGAGGATACGAAATACTGAGCACCTTCATCTCCCAGTGAAGGTAATGGGAATTGGTGCTGGGCACCCCTTAAGGGTGGTTTAGCATCCTCAGAGGACTCCGCACTGATATGGTATTTCTAGGCCTTGGAAGGTACCAAGTCTTAGAGGCCTTTTCTTTATAGGAATGTAGTAGTAATGATACTTCGAACTTCTGTAATGCCCTTATTCCAAAATGCTTTAAACATATTTGTAAGCCTCAACCTTCTGAAGGATTTGTTTGGGCCTGCATCTTGCAAAATGATTTTGACTTTTGGATGCTGCAATTTTTGGGTGCTGAACTTGAGACCTCTTATTGAGTTTGGTTTTTTCAGGCACAGCTGAGCACCTGCCTTCTGAACATCTGTCCCCTTTAAGGTGTCTCAAGTTAGGCAGCCAAAAATTGAAGTGCCCCAAAATCACTAACCATTTCTGAAAATGTACAAGTGCCCAAGGGGTGCTAGGTGTTTTAAAATTGCTGTGCAGTTATCCGTCCTGGTTATAGACTATTCCCTTTTCTTCTGCTGCTACCTCCCTTGGTCAGATCCCAACTTATCTTGGGTCACCTTGTTCCAAATCTGAAGCTGCCTGCCCTCCTCAACCAACTCATAGGATATGTCTACACAGCAGCTGGGAGATGAAATACCCAGCTTGAGTAGCTCTGCTTGAGCTGGTGAGTGTCTACAAGAGCAGCTTTGTAGGGAACTGCTATAGGTAACTGCCTTCAGCCTGATGCTCACACACTGAACCCCTTTCTCCATCAAACACATTCTCCATATCCCTAGGGTCAGGATTGCCAACTCTCATGATTTTTTCATGAGTGTTGTGATATTGGGTGCTTGTCTTAAAGCCCCAGCTCCTGGAGTCATGTGAATCTCAGCTTTCATTTAAAAAGAAAAGTCTTTAGTCCTCATGTTTACAGAAGAAAATGGAAAACATGAAATGACCCCTAAAGGCTGTGAAACCAGAACAATAAAAAGAACCTCAATGTGATTATTTAAAAAAAATCTCTCTCTTTTTTTTTTTGGGTGCTCATGATTTTTGAATGCTTTGGGTTGGCAATACTGTAGTTGTTCACAGCCATTTCCAGGTTTTCCTAAGTAACAGCACTCCCTACTGGCTGGATGCTGATTGTCTCCAGCCACTCCTGGAATGACTTGGGCCCCAATGCATCTGTCATAGAATATCAGGGTTGGAAGGGACCTCAGGAGGTCATCTAGTCCAACCCCCTGCTCAAAGCAGGACCAATCCCCAATTTTTGCCCCAGATCCCTAAATGGCCTCCTCAAGGATTGAACTCACAACCCTGGGTTTAGCAGGCCAATGCTCAAACCACTGAGCTATCCCTCCCCAACGACACATCTCTTCCAGTGCATTCTGTGATGTGTATGTTAGGGGCATACTCAAGAATCCAGCAAGTTCATTTACACGCTGAATTCTAGCTGGGAAATATTCCCTTAAAAACATCCTGTCTTGAGACCAGATTAAAACTCAGTTGCTTCTAGTAATAAATTAGTGAGATAATATATTTTCTGCTTGGAAACTGATTGGAAGGCAGCAAATTATTTACAGTATTTTGCTTTCAAATAATTGTTTTCTTCCCCCTTAAATTGAATCAGTTATATCTAATTATAGGTACAGTTAGTGGTAATCAATTTAAAGCATAATCATGTGAGTTGCCTCTATACATAAAGAATGTATCCTAATGGAGAGCTTTTGGGGTATTTTGAAAGCTGCGTGATTTTCATTTATGATTTGATTACACTGGTAATTGAAATGTGACCAGTTCTGATTTGCTTCGAACAACTTAGTGAGTTTCCTTGGTTGTCTTCAGAAAGGCAGCAGAAATAGATTACTGATCTTTTTGCCATGCAAAGTGACATGAAGCATTTAATCCTTCTGTGCTGGGATTTGTATGTATTTTTCCATTGTGATGTCCATTGGAAGCCAAGAACAACACTTCAGCCACTGCTGTTGAAGCGTTGCTTGGCAAAACAGGCAATTATAACAGAATAATATAGACTCAAATATGTTGCAGTTATGTGATATTACTATTTAATGCTATTTTTACTTAGTAATTTAGTAATTTACTGAAATCAAACTGTAAATCATTCAACTATTCAGTTACTTACTAAATAGCTTCTTCTTTTTTATTATTTAAGAATCAGTAAACATAACAAATTATTTGTTTCTAAGAAATTAAATGACTTAAAGTATCCATTGTGGCTGAGAGAGCTCTCAATATAATTAAATGCCTGTCGCACATCTGGAAAAGTAAAAAGAATCAAGCTAAATAAATAAGCCACAATACAAATACCATACAAAAGAATATGGGAAAAAAACCAGTAATTGTGTCTTCAGAGCAGGGTTTGAACAATGTGCAGTGAAAAAGACCCAGACCACACATGAGAAGAAAACAAAATATTGACTAGCTGCTCATTAAGTGATCATAAGCAATCTTGTGCATTGAATGAGGCATAGGCTCTGTGGGGGGAAAATAGTGTGTGATCATGTAACATTGCACAAGGGCGCTGAATAAATCTTACACAGGCAACCATAGTTCTGGCATGGCCCAATTTCAAAGTGATTGACTCTGAAAGTTTAATGTTCTTTGGATATTGGGGAGAGGGTGGTGAGGTTGTGTGTCTGTTCCTATAATAAGATAAATTAAAGATCAGAGTAGATATCAGCAATTGAAGGTAAAATACATGAAAGATATTGTAGTTGTCTTCAAAATAGGGTTATAAACCCAAGAATTTCAGTTATGGTTCAGTTTGAAATCTAGACAAGTTAAGTATGAAAATGCAGTAAAGGCACTCAGATAACCATAACTCTGCGCTATAGTGATGCCATTCAATACCCGCACGATTATGGTTCTAAGGTTATAATCCTGGAGGTTAAATCTTGGCTGCGAGTATAGTGTTACCAGGAGGGCTTTGGCTTCTTTGACCTGGGGATGCTGTTCCAGGAAGAAGGACTGCTAAGCCAAGATGGGGCCCACATATCAAGGAAGGGTAAGACCATATTTGGATAAAGACTGGCTACCCTAATGAGGAGGGCTTTAGGCCTGGTCTACACTATGAGTTTATGTCAAATTTAGCAGCGTTAAATCAAATTTACCCTGCACCCGTCCACACAACAAAGCCATTTTTGTCGACATAAAGGGCTCTTAAAACCGATTTCTGTACTCCTCCCTGACAAGGGGATTAGCGCTGAAAACGACATCGCCGTTTCGAGTTAGGGTTAGTGTGGATGCAATTCGACGGTATTGGCCTCCGTGAGCTATCCCACAGTACACCATTGTGACCGCTCTGGACAGCACTCTGAACTCGGATGCACTGGTCAGGTGTACAGGAAAAGCCCCAGGAGCTTTGAATCTCATTTCCTTTTTGGCCAGGTTGGCACATCAGCACAGGTGACCATGCAGTCCCAGAACAGAAAAAGAGCTCCAGCATGGAACGAATGGGAGGTACTGGATCTGATCGCTGTATGGGGAGACGAATCCGTGCTAACAGAACTATGTTCCAAAAGACGAAATGCCAAAACATTTCAAAAAATCTCCAAGGCCATGATGGACAGAGGCTACAACAGGGACGTAATATAGTGCTGCGTGAAACTTAAGGAGCTCAGACAAGCGTACCAGAAAACCAAAGAATCAAACGGATGCTCCAGGACAGAGCCCCAGACATGCCGCTTCTACGGCATGCAGTTCTAGGCGGGGCTGCCACCACTCCCCCACCCCTGTCCGTGGTCTCCGATGATGGGGTACTCTCTGCCATGCCTGAGGGTTTTGCACACGGGGAAGATGAGGAGGAGGAGGACGAGCTTGAGGAGAGCACACAGCACACCGGTCTCCCTGACAGCCAGGATCTTTTTATCACCCTGACTGAAATACCCTCCCAACCCAACCAAGCTGGAGAAGGGACCTCTGGTGACTGTACCTTTTAAAATATAATACATGTTTTAAAAGCAAGCATTTTTTACTGATTAATTTGCCCTGAGGTCTTCGGATGCATTTGTGGCCAGTACAGCTACTGGAAAAGTCTGTTAACGTCTCTGAGGATGGAGCCGAAATCCTCCAGGGCCATCTCCATGAAGCTCTCCTGGAGGTACTCTAAAAGCCTTTGCAGAAGGTTTCTGGGAAGAGCAGCCTTATTCTGTCCTCCATGATAGGACACTTTACCATGCCATGATAGTAACAAGTAATCTGGTATCATTGCATGACAAAGCCTGGCAGCATATGGTCCTGGTGTTTGCTGGCATTCAAGCAACATCCATTCTTTATCTCTCTGTGTTATCCTTAGGAGAGTGATATAGTTCATGGTAACCTGGTTGAAATACGGGAATTTAATTAAGGGGACATTCAGAGGTGGCCATTCCTATTGGGCTGTTTGCCTGTGGCTGAAAAGAAATCCTCCACGCAGTTAGCCAAGCGGTCGCGGGGGGGGGGGCATTGGGGCTGAGCTGTTCATGTTTGGCTAGCAGGGATCTTGCCTGATACCAGCCATGCGGTGGGGGGAGAGGTAAAGCGATCATCCCAGAGAATTGGATGGTGGGGGGGTTAGTTTGGTTTTTGCTGCTGCACGTTAACACGAAAACCGCAGCGCTAAATGGCCAACTCAATGGGCTTTGCTTGGTATGGGAAAGGAGGGCGCTGCTGTTGTGAAGGTTGCAGAAGCCGAAAGACTATGGCTTACCATGGCCGCCTGCAAGCCGAATTCTGTTGCCCAGCACTGCGTGTGTGATCTCTAACATCAAAGCCTCAGGCACTCAATATAAGATGCAAAATGCGACCTTGTACCGAAATCACATGTGCTGTGGAATGTGAATAATGTTGTTCACCATGAAAGAGTATAGCCATTGTTCTGTAAAATGTATCTTTTTAAATACTTCACTCCCTTTTTTCCTCCCACAGCTGCAAATGTTTCAAGCCTCCCTCCTCCATCCCAAAGGCTCTCTCAGATAAGGCGGCGAAAAAAACGCACGCGTGATGAAATGTTCTCTGAGCTCATGCAGTCGTCCGGCACTGACAGAGCTCAGCGGAATGTGTGGAGGGACACAGTTGCACAGTACAGGAAAGCAGCCGATGAACGTGAGGACAGGAGGGATGATCGGAGGTGGCGACAGGAAAATCAGAAGAGGCAGGATGCAACGCTGGGGCTACTGCGGGATCAAACGGACATGCTCCGGCATCTGGTGGAGGTTTATGAATGGCAGCAGGATCACAGACTGCCACTGCAGCCCCTGTTTCACCGCCCTCCCTCCTCCCCAAGTTCCATATCCTCCTCAACCAGATGCCCAAGAACGCAGCGGGGAGGCTCCGGGCACCCAACCACTCCACCCCAGTGGACAGCCCAAGCAACAGAAGGCTGGCATTCAACAAGTTTTGAAGTGGTCTTTTCCTTCCCTCCTACCCTCCTCCCACACCCCACCCGGGCTACCTTGTGAGTTATCTCCCTATTTTTATAATCAATTAAGAAAGAATACATGGTTTTTAAATGATAGTGACTTTATTTCGTTTGCAAGCAAGCGGAGATCGAAGGGGGGAGGGCAGGTTGCTTACAGGGAATGTAGAGGCAACCAAGGGGGCGGGTTTTCATCAAGGAGAAACAAACAGAACTGTCACACGGTACCCTGGCCAGTCATGAAACTGGTTTTCAATCATCCCAAACTTGCAACACAATGTGGTCCCACCAGTCTGTGCTTGTTTGCCGGGCCCAGAATCGGCGTTCCATGGCATGAGCCTGCCCCATTGCCAGGGACCGTGGTTTTACAGAAATCTGTGTCCATGTCCTCGTCACTCTTGTCACCACACTGCTGTTGCCTCCTTGCCTGGTTTTTCAGATTCTGGTTCTTCATAAACTGCATGATAATGCGTGAGGTGTTTACAATGGTCATAACTGCTCCGGTGAGCTGAACGGGCTCCATGCTTGCCGTGCTATGGCATCTGCTCAGGCAATCCAGGGAAAAGGGCATGAAATGATTGTCTGCTGTTGCTTTCACAGACGGAGGGTTGACTGATGACATTTACCCATAACCACCCGTGACAAATTTTTGGCTCCATCAGGCATTGGGAGCTCAGCCCAGAATTGTGGGGACTGCGGGAACTGTGGGCTAGCTAGCCACAGTGCACCGCTCAGAATGTCAACGCTTGCCACGGTACTGTGGACGCACACCGCCGAATTAATGTGCTTAGTGTGGACGCATGCACTCAACTTTATATAATCTGTTCCCAAAAATCAACTTCTGTAAAATCGGAGTAATTTCATACTGTAGACATACCCTTAGACTACATTTGAAGGGGCAGGTGACCAAAGCCCACAGGTAAGTCAAAAACATGGAGACTCGGGAGAAGGATCGGAATTTGGGGGGAGCATGGGCTGTTATAGCAGAGATAAGGGAGAGACAAGAGAACAGGAGGTGGGAATTAAATCAATATCTTAGATGTCTATATACTATTGCACAAAGTATGGGGAATGAGCAGGAAGAACTCACAATGCTAGTAAATAAACAATTATGACATAGTTGGCATCACAGAACTTGGTGGAATAATATATGCATTACTGGAATATTGGTATGGAAGGGTACAGCTTGGTCAGGAAGGACAGGCAGGGGAAAAAGGGAGGAGTTGTTGCCTTATATATTAAAAATGTATACCCTTAGACTGAGGTTGAGATGGAAATAGGAGACAGACTTGTTGAAAGTCTCTGGGTAAGGATAAAAAGGGTAAACAACAAGGGTGATGTCATGGTAGGGGTCTACTACAGACCACCTAACCAGGAAGAAGAGGTGGATGAGGCTTTTTTAAAGAAATAACAAAATCATCCAAAGCACAGGACTTGGTGGTGACGGGGGACTTCAACTATTCAGACATCTGTTGGGAAAATAACTCAGCAGGCTACAGATTACCCAACAAGTTCTTGGAATATATTGGAGACAATTTTTTATTTTAGAAGGTGGAGAAAGCTACTAAGGGAGAGGCTGTTCTAGATTTGATTTTGACAAATAAGAAGGAACTGGTTGAGAATTTGACAGTGGAAGGCAGCTTGTGTGAAAGTGATCACGAAATGATAGAGTTCATGATTCTAAGGAATGGTAGGAAGGAGAACAGCAAAATAAAGACAATGGATTTCAAGCAGGCAGACTTAGCAAACTCAGGGAGTTGGTAGGTAAGATCCCATGGGAAGCAAGTCTAAGGGGAAAAACAATTGAAGACAGTTGGCAGTTTTTCAAAGAGACATTATTAAGGGCACAAGAGCAAGGTATCCCACTGCGTAGGAAAGATAGGAAGAATGGCAAAAGACCACCCTGGCTTAACCAAGAAATCTTCAATGATCTAAAAATTGAAAAAGAGTCCTACAAAAAGTGGAAATTAGGTCAAGTTACAAAGGATGAATATAAACAACTAACACGAGTATGTAGGGACAAAATTAGGAAGGCCAAGGCACAAAATGAGATCAAACTAGCTAGAGACATAAAGGGTAACAAAAAAGTTCTATAAATACATTAGAAGCAAGAGGAAGATCAAGGACAGGGTAGGCCCTTTACTCAACGAGGGGAGGAAAACAATAACAAAAAATGTGGAAATGGCAGAGGTGCTTAATGACTTCTTTGTTTTGGTTTTCACCAAGAAGGCTGGTGGTGATTGGACATGTAACACAGTGAATGCCAGTGAAAATGGGGTAGTATCAGAGGCTAAAATAGGGAAAGAACAAGTTAAAAATTACTTAGAAAAATTAGATGTCTTCAAGTCACCAGGGCTTGATGAAATGCATCCTAGAATACTCAAGGAGCTGACTGAGGAGATATCTGGGCCATTAGCGATTATCTTTGAAACGTCATGGAAGACGGGTAAGATTCCAGAAGACTGGAAAATGACACTATATTTCTCCATCTATAAAAAGGGAAATACAAAAAACCTGGGGAATTATAAGACTTCACTTCTGTACCCAGAAAGATAATAGAGCAAATAATCAATCAATTTGCAAACACCTAGAAGATAATAAGGTGATAAGTAACAGTCAGCATGGATTTGTCAAGAACAAATCATGTCAAACCAGCCTGATAGCTTTCTTTGACAGGGTAACAAGGCTTGTGGATGGGGGGAAGCAGTAGATGTGGTATATCTTGCCATTAGTAAAGCTTTTGATACTGGTTCACATGACCTTCTCATAAACAAACTAGGGAAATCCAACCTAGATGGAGCTAATATAAGGTGGGTGCATTACTGGTAGGAAAACTGTTCCCAGAGAGTAGCTATTAGTGGTTCACAGTCATGCTAGAAGGGTATAACTGCAGGGATCGGTTCTGGGTCTGGTTCTGTTCAATGTCCTCATCAATGATTTAGATAATGACATAGAAAGTACACTTATAAAGTTTGCGGATGATACCAAGATGGGAGGGGTTGCAAATGCTTTGGAGGATAGGATTATAATTCAATACAATCTGGACAAACTGGAGAAATGGTCTGAAGTAAATAGGATGAAATTCAATAAGGACAAATGCAAAGTACTCCACTTAGGAAGGAACAATCAGTTGTACACATACAAAGTGGGAAATGACTGCCTCGGAAGGAGTACTGCAGAAAGAAATCTGGGGGTTATAGTGGACCACAAGCTAAATATGAGTCAACAGTGTAACGCTGTTGCAAAAAAAGAGGACATCATTCTGGAATGTATTAGCAGGAGTATTGTAAGCAAGACACAAGAAGTAATTCTTCCGCTCAACTCTGTGCTAATTAGGCCTCAACTGGAGTATTGTGTCCCATTATGGCCACCACATTTCAGGAAAGATGTGGACAAATTGGAGAAAGTCAAGAGAAGAGCAACAAAAATGATTGAAGATCTAGAAAATATGAGCTATGAGGGAAGATTGAAAAAACTGGGTTTGTTTAGTCTGGGGAAGAGAAGACTGAGAGGGGACATGATAACAATTTTCAAGTACATAAAATGTTGTTACAAGGAGGAGGGAGAATTTTTTTTTCTTAACCTCTGAGGATAGAACAAGAAGCAATGTGCTCAAATTGTAGCAAGGGAGGTTTATGTTGGAATTAGGAAAAACTTCCTAACTGTCAGGGTGGTTAAGCACTGGCACAAATTGCCAAGGAAGGTTGTGGAATCTCCATCATTGGAGATTTTTAATAGCAGGTTAGATAAACACCTGTTAGGGATGGATAATACTTAGTCCTGCCATGAGTGCAAAGGACTGGACTAGATGACCTCTCGAGGTCCCTTCCAGGTCTATGATTCTATATTAATGTTTCCATTCCCAGATTAGATTAAACTGATTTTTAAACACACATTATATTTCTTCTCCCCCCTGTCCACCATAGCATCAGACACCACTAATGAAAATTCTTTCCAATATGAAGAATAATGAGGACAAAATAATGGCCAATCCTTAAAAAAAAAAAACATCAAAGGTATCACAAGAACCTAAGAATGACCATATTCAGTCAGACCAATGGTCTGTGTAGCCCAGTATCCTATCTTCGTCCAGTGGTCTGTGCCAGATACGTCAGAGGAAATGAACAGAACAAGACAATTTATTGAGTGATCCATCCCTTGTCATCCAGTCCCAGCTTCTGGCAGTCAGAGGTTTAGGGACACCTAGAGCATGGGATTGAATCCCTGACCATCTTGACTAATAGCCATCAATGGATCCCTCTTCTGTGATCTTATCTAATTCTTTTTTAACACATGTATGCTTTTGGACCTCACAACATCTCCTGGCAACAAGTTTTACAGGTTGACTGGACATTGTGTGAAGAATTATTTTCTTACGTTTGTTTTCAAACCCGCTGTCCATTAATTTCATTGGGTGACCCCTGGTTCTTTCTCCACACCATTCATGATTTTATAGATTTCCCCCCTTAGTCTCTTCTAAGCTGAACAGTCCCAGTCTTTCTAATCTCTCCTCATACGGAAGCTGTTCCGTACCCCTAATCATTTTTGTTGCCCTTTTCAGTTCTCTTTCCAATTCTAATGTATCTTTTTTTGAGATGGTGTGACCAGGACGGCACACCATATTCAAGGTGTGGTCTTATCATAGAACTATATAGTGACAATATATTTCTGTCTTATCTATCCCTTTCCTCATGGTTCGTAACATTCTGTTCGCTTTTCTGACTGACACTGCACATTGAGCAGATATTTTCAGAGAACTATTCACAATGACTCCAAGATCTCTTCCTTGAGTGGTAACAGCTAATTTAGACACCATCATTTTATATGTATAGTTGAGATTGTTTTCCAATGTACATTACTTTGCATTTATCAACATTGAATTTCACCTGCCTTTTTGTTGCCTAGTCACCCAGTTTTGTGAGATCCCTTTGTAGCTCTTTGCAGTCTGTTTGGGACTTGACTATCTTGAGTAATTTTGTTTCATCTGCAGATTTTGCCACCCAGATAATTTAGGAATATAAATGAGCACATACAAGAACAGACCCCTGGGGGACACCACTATTTCCTCAATCCAGTTTGAAAACTGACCAATTATTCCTACCCTTTGTTTCTATCTCTGAACCAGTTACTGATCCATGAGAGGACTTTCCCTCTTATCCCATGACTGCTTACTTTGCTTAAGAGCCTTTGGTGAGGGACTTTGTCAAAGGCTTTCTGAAAGGGCAAGTACACAATATCCACTGGATCACCACTCTTATCCACATGCTTGTTAACCTCCTCAAAGAATTCTAATAGGCTGGTGAAGCATGATTTCCCTCTACAAAAGCTTTGTTGACGCTTCTCCAACATATTGTATTAATCTAGGTGTCTGATAATTCTGTTCTTCAGAATAGTTTTATCCAGTTTATTTAAGTCATAGGTTACACACTACAGTTAGTAGTTCTGCAGTTTCCTGTTTGAAAGTTCTGGGTGAATACCATCTGGTCCTGGTAACTTACTACTGTTTAATGTGTCAGTTTGTTCTAGAACTTCCTTTGCTGACAACTCAATCTGGGAGAATTCCTCAGTTTTGTCACTAAAAAGAATGGCTCAGGTGTGGGAGTCTCCCTCATTCTCTCTGCAGAGAAGACCAATGCAAAGAATTTTGCTTTTCTGCAGTGGCCTTGTCTTCCCTGAGTGCTCCTTTAGCACCTTGATCATCCAGAGTCCCCACAGATTTTTTTAAGCAGGCTACCTGCTTCGGATGTACTTTACAAAATAATATTGCTGGTTAGGTTTTGCCTCCTGTGAGGTGCTCTTCAATTTTTTATTTTTTTTTGGCCAGTCTAATTATACTTTTCCATTTGACTTGCCAGATTTTACGTGCCTTTCTGTTTTTCACACTAGGATTTGACTTCCGATATTTTTTATTGGTCTCTAACCACCCCTTTTACTTTGCTGTTTAGCTAGCTGGCATTTTTTTGGTCCTCTTGCTGTTTTTTTTTTTTTTTAATTTGGAGCTTACAAATAATTTGAGCCTCCATGGTGTTTTTAGAACATTTCCATACAGCTTCCAGTCATTTCTCTCTTGTGACTGTTCCTTTTCATTTCTATTTAATTAGCTTCCTGATTTTTGTGTAGTTCCCCTTTTTGAAGTTAAGTGCTACTGTGGTGGGTTACTTTGGTATTTCCCCCCTACAAGGATATTACATTTTAATTCCGTTATGGTAGTGATGGTCGCTATTACTGAGCAGTTCAGGTATATTCGCCCCTTGGACTAGCTCCTGTACACCCCTGAGGACTAACTCAAGAGTTGCCTCTCCCCTCAGCATTAGCTGCTCTAAGAAGTAATCATTTAATGACAGGTTTCAGAGTAGCAGCCGTGTTCGTCTGTATTTGCAAAAAGGAAAGGAGGACTTGTGGCACCTTAGAGACTAACAAATTTATTTGAGCATAAGCTTTCATGAGCTACAGCTCACTTCATCGGATGCATGTAGTGGAAAATACAGTGGGGAGATTTTATATACACAGAGAACATGAAACAATGGGTGTTACCATACACACTGTAAGGAGAGTGATCACTTAAGGTGAGCTATTGCCAGCAGGAGAGCGGGGCTGGGGGGGAACCTTTTGTAGTGATAATCAAGGTGGGCCATTTCAGCAGTTGACAAGAACGTCTGAGGAACAGTGGGGGGTGGGGGTGGGGGGGAATAAACACGGGGAAATAGTTTTACTTTGTGTAATGACCCATCCACTCCCAGTCTTTATTCAAGCCTAAGTTAATTGCATCCAGTTTGCAAATTAATTCCAATTCAGACTTCATTGGAGTCTGTTTTTGAAGTTTTTTGTTGAAGAATTGCAACTTTTAGGTCTGTAATAGAGTGACTAAAGAGATTGAAGTGTTCATCGACTGGTTTTTGAATTTTATAATTCTTGATATCTGATTTGTGTCCATTTATTCTTTTACGTAGAGACTGTCCAGTTTGACCAACATACGTGGCAGAGGGGCATTGCTGGCACATGATGGCATATATCACATTGGTGGATGTGCAGATGAACGAGCCTCTGATAGTGTGGCTGATGTGATTAGGCCCTATGATGGTGTCCCCTGAACAGATATGTGGACACAGTTGGCAACGGGCTTTGTTGCAAGGATAGGTTCCTGGGTTAGTGGTTCTGTTGTGTGGTGTGTGGTTGCTGGTGAGTATTTGCTTGCGGTTGGAGGGCTGTCTGTAAGCAAGGACTGGCCTGTCTCCCACGATTTGTGAGAGTGATGGGTTGTCCTTCAGGATAGGTTGTAGATCCTTGATGATGCGTTGGAGAGGTTTTAGTTGGGGGCTGAAGGTGATGGCTAGTGGTGTTCTGTTATTTTCTTTGTTGGACCTGTCCTGTAGTAGGTAACTTCTGGGTACTCTTCTGTAAATCTGTTTCTTCACTTCAGCAGGTGGGTATTGTAGTTGTAAGAATGCTTGATAGAGATCTTGTTGGTGTTTGTCTTTGCCTGAGGGGTTGGAGCAAATGCGGTTGTATCATAGAGCTTGGCTGTAGACAATGGATTGTGTGGTGTGGTCTGGATGAAAGCTGGAGGCATGTAGGTAGGAAGAGCGATCAGCAGGTTTCCGGTATAGAGTGGTGTTTATGTGACCATCGCTTATTAGCACCGTAGTGTCCAGGAAGTGGATCTCTTGTGTGGACTGGTCCAGGCTGAGGTTGATGGTGGGATGGAAATTGTTGAAATCATGGTGGAATTCCTCAAGGGCTTCTTTTCCATGGGTCCAGATGATGAAGATGTCATCAATGTAGCGCAAGTAGAGTAGGGGCATTAGGGGACGAGAGCTGAGGAAGCGTTGTTCTAAGTCAGCCATAAAAATGTTGGCATACTGTGGGGCCATGCGGGTACCCATAGCAGTGCCGCTGATTTGAAGGTATACATTGTGATACATTGATGTGATACATTGTCTGCATGTTTATTCCCCCCCCCCCACTCCCCCACTGTTCCTCAGACATTCTTGTCAACTGCTGGAAATGGCCCACCTTGATTATCACTACAAAAGATTTTTCCCCCCCTCTCTCCTGCTGGTAATAGCTCACCTTAAGTGATCACTCTCATTACTGTGTGTATAGTAACACCCATTGTTTCATGTTCTCTGTGTATATAAATCTCCCCACTCTATTTTCCACTGAATGCATCCGATGAAGTGAGCTGTAGCTCATGAAAGCTTATGCACAAATACATTTGTTAGTATCTAAGGTGCCACAAGTACTCCTTTTCTTTTTGAAACATTTAATGGTACCTTGAAATTTTATTTCTGCATCTCATCCGGAGGTGACATGTATCTCGTCAATATGAGACTACTTGAAATCCCCCATTATTATTGGTTTTTTTTGTAGTCTCTTATCTCCCCGAGCACTTTACAGTGACCCTCACCATCCTGGTCAGATGGCTGGCAGTATATTCCTACTGTACTCTTATTATTCAAGCTTGGAATTTCTATCTAGAAATCTTCTGATACAATTTGATTCATTTGACTTCTACTACATCTGACTCTATTACCATTCTCCCTCCAGCGTGACCTACCCCACCCTTCTGATACATTTGGTACCCTGGAAGTACTGTGTCCCATTGAGTATCCTCAATCCACCAAGTTTCTGGGATGCCTGTTAGATCAATATCCTCATTTACTACCAGGCACTCAAGTTCACTCAGGTTAGTATTTAGAGTATTAACATTTGTATTCAAGCACTTATAAAATTTTTCAATAGTTTATCTTCTATCTGTGATGTAATTGTGATGTAATTTTTTACAGTTTCTCTTTAGTCCCCACCTGCAGGTATACGGCAAGCAAGCAGGCACTCAGCAGAAACTAACAGACTCACCCCAAGACTCAAGCAGTCACCCTTCCTTCACCTGGCACATCCCTGTGCAAAACTCCCTGGCTGCTGCTCCTGTTCACCAGCTCCCCTACTCACAATGCCCAAGCTGTGAGTCTAAACTCTGGGGGACGTTTGACATGTACAACCTAATGAAAAATTTCAACCAACTCTACTTTCAACAGGGCTTGTGCTCCTAAATCACCCCCCCCTTGTGCCGTTTCATCTTGGTAAGCTTGCACAAGAACTAAAATTGCAATAGGGGATTTCCAAAGTGGCTAAGGGAGTTAGGCACTCAGCTCCCATTGAAACTTCCACTACCCTGGGTTTTTCATGATCTGCTCTGTTACCTGCGGCTACCACAATTTCAGCTGGAAATTTTACCCTCTGCTCTCTTCTTACAAGGAGCGTGTCCCCAGGAATGGAGTCCCCTGATGCAGTGGTTTTCAAACTGTGGGTCATGACCCAGTACTGGGTTGCGGCATGTCAGGCACTGGGTCGTGGCGGCTCTGGTCAGCACTGCCGACTGGGCCATTAAAAGTCCCATTGGTGGTGCTGCCTGGCTAAGGCAGGCTCATCCCTACCTGTTCTGACACCGTGCTGCGCTCCGTAAGCGGCCAGCAGCAGGTCCGGCTCCTAGGCAGGGAGGCCACAGGGCTCTGTGTGCTGCCCCCTCCCTGACCACCGGCTCTGCACTCCCATTGGCCGGGAACTGGCCAATGGAAGCTGGGTGGGGCGGTGCCTGCGGGCGAGAGCCAGGTGGAGCTGCTTACCTGCCTCTGCCTAAGAGCTGGACCTGCTGCTGGCTGCTTACAGGGCGCAGAATGGTCCGTGGTGCCAGGAAAGGCAGGAAGCCTGCCTCTTCACCCCCACTGCGCCACTGACTGGGAGCTGCCTGAGGTAAGCCTGTGCCCCAACCCCACACCCCAATCCTCTGCCCTAGCCCTTAGCCCCCCCCCCAAACCTGGAGCCCCTTCCTGCACCCCAAGCCCCTCATTCCTGGCCCCACCCCAGGGCCTGCACCCCCAGCCCAGAGCCCTGACCCCCTCCTGCACCCAACCCACTGCTCCAGCCTTGAGTCCTCCCCCAAACCCAGAGCCCCCTCCTGCACCCCAAGCCCAGCCCAGAGATCCCTCCCACACCCGAAGCCCCTCATCCCCAGCTCCGCGGGCATCAACAATTTTCTTCAAGTGGGTTACCAGAAAAAGAGTTTGAAAACCACTGCCCTGATGGGTGTGAAATCCCCATTCACCACAGCGCCGCTCCAGAATGAATGAACTCGTAACTTATTGTTTACAATTCACATCTATGAATGAACCCTATTGTCCTTTTCCAGCCCTGGGAAGTCTTATTTCATGCCGCAGTCCAGGCTGAAGTTCCTGTACAGAAGCCATGGAGTCCGATGTTCTCCCCTTCCCATCCCACTCTCACCTTCTCAGCAGCCTGGACCTAGAATATCCCTGATGGAACAGTCCCTGGAGTGACCTTGTTTCACATCTTCAGCCAGCTGGGACCAAACCAACTCCAGCTGGCCCATGTCCACACTCCCTCCTGCCGCTGTTGACAGTAGAATCAACAGTGTAGGTAACCGTAGGTCCTTATTGAGTCCTTAGGTTTCGAACCGCCATCTCGCTTCCACCCACATCTTACCTCCCTCATACCTAAAATAATAGAAAGGCAACCCATGCCATACCATTCCCCACACCAGGGCTATTGCCTGTCAGTGGGAATGGGCTGCCTACCTCCCTTTGGAAACCCTCCGTGGCGTTTATACCCAAATGGTCATATCCGCGTACTCAGCCTCTCTTTCATCTCTTGGTTTTACCACTTCCTGCCACTATCAAGCTAGCTGATTAAAGCTGTGTATTAACTTCCAAAGCTATATTCTTGGAAAACCACATACCGTACCCTGAATCTCCTAACCAGCCATCTGCATGCCCTTGGGGGAAACAGCACCAGTACCATCAAACTCTAACCCTTTGCTAATGTGCGCACTCAGCTTTTACTGTGTATGGAGAGAACTTGACATCCACGATCATTAGAATCACTTGTTCTCTCAGCCCTTGCCTCTCAGCATGGTGCTGAAGAGTGACAGAGATGGAGAGACAGGGAAATAGAGCAGGGATGATGGAACAATTTTTACCGGGGGGGAGAGGGGGGCTGAAGGCAGAAACCATGCATTTGGGTTGTTATAATGACTTCAAGCCACGGGGTGCAGCAGCACTCCCATCACCCCTCGCTCCAGCACCTATGAGAGGACACAGCATCAATGCACTATGGAGCATCTTGCCTCTAGAGCGCCACCATGTGTTTCAGTGTGGCAGTGCAGGGATTTTTCTCAGTTTAGTGCCCCTTTCAGCCATTCCAGTTCCAAAGTGATCTGTTGTTTTCTGTGGCCAGCCCTCCGGCTAGGTCACTACTTGGTCCATTCCCCTTCTGAAGTGCAGAAAATAAGAACCCTTCAAGCCCATCTCCTGGCCTCTCTCTGGCACCTTCCATTCTTGACTTCTTTTATTCTTGATACTGGGGCTTCTCCTCTTGATCTGGGGGAAGGGTAGGGGATCTCAGGCCTTCACTCCCCACGGAGTTCCAGACCAAGGATGCTCTTTTAGGCAGGGAAACACTGTTTCCTTGATTCCCCCCACTCACACTTCCGTGAGCTACTCCTGACATCATCCCGTTGATATCTTCACCATGTCTCTGGGCTCTGCTGTCTCTGCCTGGATCTGTGGTTCCTCACAGCTTCTCCTGAGCTAGCTACAAAGGTGCTTTCCTGGAGACTGCTCTCATCCCTTCTCTGCAACAGCTGGGCTATATTGCAAGCAGTCCATCTATCTTTAACCTTTTGAGCAGTGGATATGGCCCTCCAGAAAGGAGTTCCCCCTCAGCTCTCTTCCTGGAGCTGGGGTTTTGCTAGCTCCCTTCAGATGAACACCCTAATTAACCTTCCACTCTGGAGGGTTCAGGAGGCCAGCCTTCTCCTGTCAGCGTCTGACCTTGAGAGCCTTTATGCTGGCCACTTCCTCCCAGTTTATCCCCTTATTGTTTGGAGAAGAGGGGAATTTTGTTACACCCATGCTGCCAGGTTCCTGGTCCCAGGCCTTAAAAGAAACAGTGCTTGTCTTTTTCCCAACCCCTACTTATTCCTGGAACTGCTTCCTTCTGATCCCTATTCCTCCTTAGGTCCTTTGTATCTTTATTGGGCCTTTTGAAATCCCTAAGGGGCATGCTAGCTTTTGGGATGGGCTGACCACTAGGCAGTACAGACATTGCGGGCAGGCCATCATGTAACAATTCATCAGTAGACTTGATGAGCATCAGTGTGAAAAAATAGAAGTGAAAAGTGCTATTCAAAAGCCATCCTGTACCAATGAAATCCAGCTTGTAACAATGTCTCACAAGGATAGCTAGGAAAGCAAAAACACCCTATTGACTGTACCTACCGATATGGGAACAAAGAGGTGAAAGGCTTTCATTATGTCAGTGCAGAAGGTGATAGGAAACACTAAAGCTTAAATCCAGCCTTTCAAGTTTACTTTCAGTAAAATTGTGGCTTCTTCGAGCCGACAATAAAAACCTGAGAGCCTGCTGCCAATCTCAATGAGGGTTATTTTTTATTCATTTCAGTAGTAGTTTCCTAATAAATTTGAATTGCTTTTGGATATTTTTTACAATATATTTGAAAGATCTTCATAATTTTGGTATTATAAAGTATTCTACTATATAAAGAATAAGTGCTAGAAATACCCAGATGGCATCGGCCTCTCCTTTGCTCCCTGACCTGGGTCTGGAATTGACAACATTTAGAAGAATTTTAGTATGAGAAAGGAACAAGCTTTTCCCCTTAGCTTATCTATACAAGCACTTGCTTATAAGTGATGAGGATCCAGGTTCTGGTTTGGCTTTGAATTTACCCCATAAATCAATCTATGAATTGGTCTGTGTACCTGCTTGCTTATGGCCTGATCCAACTGCTGTAGAAGAGATTGGAAGGATACCTAGTGACTTGGACAGAAGCTGAACCAATCCCTTTGCGAGGCACATGGCCAACCTTGCAATTTTCAGAGAAAATGTCAGCCTTGCTGGAGCGAGATGTTGACCCCTCCTGTGCCAAGTGAGTGGTAACGGACAAAGGGTTGGTTAGGCAGTAAAGGCCTGCGCTTTAATGGGAATTCCACCACCTGGGGTTGTGAGTGAGAGAAGGTCTGGACTTTCAGACCTCACCAATGGAGATGGAGCCCAACTTTCAAAGGTGACGGCTTAAATTAGTGATCCATATCAGCCCAAACACTAGCTTTTCATAGCCCAGAGCCAATTTGTGAACTGAAGTGCAGAAATAGGTGCTCCAATTTAGGCATCCAGTTGTGAAAACCGGGCTCCTTATTTTGCTTAACAATAGAGAATTCTGAATAGGCCATACAGGTAATAAGAGAAAGTACCTATCTGAGGTATTTGATTCATGACCTCATTACTGCAGTATCTGAATTTCTCATATATGTCAGTGCAGTTATCCTCACAGCACCCATGAGTGGTAAGGAAGTGCCAGTCGTCCCATTGCACAGATGGGGACCTGAACCACAGAGAAGCTAAATAAACTCATCCAAGGTCCCATGGGCAGAACAAAGAATTGAACCTCCATCTCCCAAATCCCAGGCTCATGCCCGGACCATTGTGCCTCAAACTCATGGTTCCCTTTACCCTACCGTCCCATATCAGCCATCACATTTTACTTCTGCTGTCCATTGGCGTCTCAGGGAGACCTTTGCTTAAAGGCACAGACACACCAACCAGGCAGAAGCGGTTCACATGGATCCAACTTTTGTGCAATTAAAATTCTTACATTTGGGGAAAAAAAAGTTTCAGTTCTGGCGAGGAGCCTGCGGGACTGATGAAATTCTGGCTCCATGGAATTCAATGGTAAAAATCATATTGACGCCCCTGGGGCTGGATTTTTCACCCAGGGTCTCTTTTCAGCTGTGCTTTGTAGCAAGAGACGTCAACAGGGTGTCATGAGTGTAGCCGGAAGCAGAAGTTGGCCCATTGTGCCTTAGATTGGAACACCTGCCCCAGTTTAACCCCAGACTTTCTGCCATATTCTGTAATATACCCTCCACTAGCGATCTAAAGACTGTCAGTACATCCCCATATATGTATGCTAGTTACACTTACCTGAACTAACATGAAAAAAGGAGAAACCCCAGCCTTTGATTCTACGTGCCATGTTCACAGAGCCCACAGCGCTGAACTGATTTGTGCATCTCTGTGTTTTACAGTTTGGCAAATACAAGATGTCAAAGCAGAGCGTTTGGTATTATACACAAGGTCTGCTTCTATGGGGGACGCTGCCTGCCTTTCTGAAGACAGTGAGGAAAGCCACTGGGTTTCTTGCCAAATAAATCTGGCATGCTCGAAGGGGGACTCCACCTTCTGACCTGTCCCTTACACATCTCTGTCGGAAGCACAGCAGAACCGATCCTTGTGCAGCACATTGTATAGCCTGGTGGCTACCTGGTGAATAATGTGTTATCAAACTGCTGAGTTAAAATAGACACACAATATATAGCAATTAAAATATATGGGACTCTTTGGCAGCTGCTTCTTCCCTAAAGTGTTGCATTAATATATATGTTCCCCCCCCCCCCCGTCCCCACACCGTTCCTTCTCTTCCTTTTGCAGAAGCCATAGAAATTTTAATTGGATCTTAAGCTCAGATGGGCCACATTCATCAACCCCCTACTTACTCAAGTTTGTCTTCATTTTTCTTAAGATCCTCTCCAACAAGCCTCCTGCCCCTGTGTAATTAATGATGTAGCTAGAAGGGCTGCTGGAGGTGTATAGTTTGGGTAGTGCTTGGAGATTCCCCTAGCCATGGTATATGTGAAAGGTGCTGGGCAAAAGCGTGGCATGTTCTACAATGCATGTTAGATGGATGCATAGGGCCCAGTCCTGACACTCTGAAGCAAACAGGAGCTTTGTCATTGAGTTCAATGGGAGAAGGTTGGGCCCTGGTAGACGCAGGCTGAATGGAGCAACATGTGAGCTTCATGCTGTGAGTTATAGAAATCCTACCATCACCTTCAGGCAGCACTGAGGTTGCTGGAGTAATCACAACCTGTGGGGTGGATCGCTGCAGAGAGCAGCTACTCCCAACCTGCTTCCGCTCCTCAAACCACATCAAGCCCCAGGCTGAAAAGGGTCTGAGAAGGAGGAGGATGTAATTGAGTGGCACTTCCCCCTTCTCTGCCCCTCGGAGGGGCTCCGCCAGACCTCGGCTCATGGGGAAAAAAGCGGGATACTGGGCCCTAACAGAATAATCCAGCTCATCCTCGTGGATGCAGCATTAGCCAGAGTGAGAGAATTCCCAGTCATCAAAACCCAGTCACAGCAGGAGAACAAACTCTCGTTAGAGCCTGTCTGAGGACATGGCTTGTCTAAATCAGTGGTTTTTGATCACGCTCCCCATCTCTGTGGCTGAAGTAGTTTATGCCCCCCCAACCCCAGTCTGTGGCTGCCCAGCTCTGAAGGCAAAGCAGAGAGCAGCGGCTGCTGGCACCCTGCTCTGAAGGCAGCACTGCCGTCAGCAGCAGCGCAGAAGTAAGGGTGTCATGGCACGGTATTGACACACTTTCTTCGGCGCTGCTGCTTTTTTCAGCAGGGCATCTGGAGAGCGGTAGCTGCCGGCTGAGCATCTAGCACAGAAAGGAGCAGCGGGGCCAGCAGGAGTGCAGAAGTAAGGGTGGCAACACCCCACACCATGCCACTCTTACTTCTCTGCTGCTGCTGGCAACGCTCCAGATGTCCAGGTCTGAATGTGTGCAGCAAGGGAGGGGGGGTGGTTTGTTTTTCCCCTAAATCTTCTCACCCTCCTCCCCCGCGAATACGTTCCATGCTCCCCGCAGTTTGAGAACCTCTGGTCTAAACCAATATTCTGACTGGCTGGTTGGGTCTTTTTGCTGATGTCACTTCCATGAGCTAACTCCCAACAATGCAGAGCTGAGGCCTCTTCCCTCAGTCTTATGTGAAATCCCTACACTCTTTGTGTTGAATGGGAAGAGGAGAAATGTGACTGAAGAAGGGACAATTGAGCACCCTGAGGAGGTGGGCAAAGTGTAAGCCTTAGGCCTGTGCGATCTGATTTGATCATATGCTGGTGCATATTGGTGGTAGAATTGGAGACCATGGAGTTACACCAGTGTGAAATCAGAATCACGTCCACCGTACCAATTCTAAGTGCTCGGTCTCACTCTGACAGGAGGCTTGTACCGCATTACATTTCCCACATTACCTGCCAGAAGGTACCAACTGCTGCTTTACGTTTTGTGCAGTCTTAATGTTTGTCTCATTTACTGCTCCCAAAAGGAGGCACAAAAATCTATGTTCTATGAATAAAATTGAAAAATATAATTTTATATCTCATGTTTATTGATAGAGCCCTTGTTCTTCTCCTTTGCATCTGTACCGCCCTTGTGCAGTCTATAAAAAGAGATTTTACACACACAATCCCCCCTCCCAAGATGCTTCACTGTGTAATAACTATCATACAGCAACTAAACCAGGGAGCTGGAACTGGGTGACTTAGTGATTCTTCCTTCAAACTCTAGACAGAGTAAAAGTAAGGAGTGACACATGGCATAGCCATGATTCATCCTCTGCGAGGAGCAAGTGTGAGTGACATGTCTTATGGGTATGTGTCACGGGGAGAGTTCTTAGCTAAGCCTCATCAGTAAGAGATAGGTAA
Organism: Caretta caretta; assembly: GCF_965140235.1. Classification (NCBI taxonomy): domain Eukaryota; kingdom Metazoa; phylum Chordata; order Testudines; family Cheloniidae; genus Caretta; species Caretta caretta. The sequence goes on from NC_134209.1 coordinate 16,761,448, forward strand.
CCCAATTTAGCAGGAAAAAATAAGGGAGAATCTTGGTTCACGTGGGCATCACTCTGTCATGACGTTTCCCAACGTGATCCATGATATGTGACAATATGGAAAGATGCACACACTGATTGTGCATGCATACCTACTCCTGTCCCATGGCTTGTGCTTCAGAGATATGTCCCAGTGCAGAACCAGCTGTTGGAGTACCACCTCAGCACAAAGAAAGGGGAGGGAGTCAGAGTCTATACGACACACCTCAGCCTGATGGAGTCTTTTACTCAGCCACAACCACCATTCTGATTTCTGATAGTGCCCTTTTTAGCAGTGGACACCTTAAAGAATTTAGTGACCTCAGGTATCATTTTCAAGCACCTAAGTGAGTTAGGTGCCTACATCCTATTTTGAAAAATATCTTAGGTCCATAGCTGCAAAGATTTTGGCACCTAACTCCGTTGAAATCTGTGGGAGTTAGGCTCCTAAACACCTCTGAGGATCTGGGCATTAATTGCTTAGGAACTTAAGTCCCATTGAACCCCTGGTGCCCCATGCTTTGCATCAACACAAGCACTCCCAGTGAGTACACAAAGCGCTAATGCAAGCAGCCAACTGTGCACAAACATAAGCGAAATAACTAACTATATACTAACTGTGGTGACTTTATGATGATGTATCTTGTGTCAACCAACGTTTGCGGTGTAGACAAGGCCTGACTTCTGAAATTGGAACCGAGGTGATTGAGCCAGTTTGGCTCTTCTGGAATTTTTCTCTCTCCTGTACAAAACAGTAAATATCCCCCCAGTAAACTGCAGCCAGACACTTTAATTCTTGTGTCCTAAACAGATGTGTAAGTGCATCAAAGGGAAATGTTCATCTCAGCAGTTGCTAGGGGGAATCGGTGAATCAAATAATATGTAATTGAATACTACATTGGCTTACTTTCACACACATGTGTTAACTTTTTCCATCCTTTTGATGCTATTCCATACTTGTTGCCCTGAGAATCAGGCAATATTTACAGTTTACTCCATGCTGAATTATTACATTTGCTCATTATCCCAAGTGGGGAACTGTCTGTGAGTCTGTATCACAGGTGAAGAAGTCTAAATAAATTAAGCTCATCTTCAAACAGAGCTATAGCAGCATTTCAAATGGGGGAAAAATAGATAAATAGCATGAAAATGTTTTCAGCTCACTGCTGTGTCAATGTGTCAAATCTTGCCAGGATTAACTTCAGCCCCTGGGTATCTGTTTATCTTTGTTCACAAACATTTATGATTTCCTGGCATTGGTTACTTGGCTCATACCAACTTTTATGCAAGGATGAGTTGAACAGATTGAGTGGGAATGTTTGTACCAGTCCTTCTGCACTGGAGTGCTCATAGTACCTTGTCCATAAAGCCAGTTATTGGCATACTTTTTGACAAGGCAATTTACGATATAAAATTGCTGATACTGGTTTTGTCCATCTAGGATGGGATTTTCAGAGGGACCTAAATTATTTAAGACCACAAGTGCTACTGAAAGTCAGTGTGACTGTGTTCTTAAATCACATAGGCACTTTTGAAAATCCTACCCATAGAAGTTCTAGAAATAAAGAGGGGAGATCATAATGAAGTTTAAGGCATTGTGAACCTCTGGTACTAGTGTTTTACTGGTAAAATTTTCAGAAGCACTGACATGACTTTGGAGCCCAAGTCCTATTTTCAAAAGGGACTCGGGCACTTAGATCCAGATTTTGAAAGGTATTTAGGTACCTTCTTTAGAACTAGGCACCTACATATGGTTCCAAATCTGGCCATAGTACTGTTACTTTAAGGGCCAGAAGGATTTGAGCCAACTTTGTTCAATTACCCCTGGCTGTGCCATAATTAGCTGCCTCTCAGCCTGTGGAGGGGAGGCTAATGGGGTCAGGTATTAGTATGGCAAACACCTGGACCTCATCAAAAGGCTTGAAAGAATGCAGTTAGGAGGCGGAAGCTGTGACAGAGGCTGTAGAAGGAACCCAGAGGAACAGGTTAGGCTCCTGTGGGAGGCCCTGAGATGGGGCCTGTAAGTAGCAGGGAGGTTCCTGGGAGAAGCTGCTGGAGTCCCCAAGGAGGGAATGTACAGGGAACCTGCTAGGAAGAAGGGTTCCAAGGGAAAAGCCCCAGGAAGCAAAGAAGAGCTCTGCAGGGCCTGGGAGTGGGGCACAGAGCAAAGAATGTCAATGTCCAAGAAAAACCATTTGTTGAGAGGTTTATCTGGCTTTTTTTGGTCAGACTTTTGTTTCCCCCGAAGGAGATTGAGGCTGGCCAGAGGCCTGGGCCCCAGAAGACGCAGAGCGCTGCAGGCTCAGATTGGCTGACGAAAAGGGGACAGTGGTGTGGAAAAATCCATGCAGCACTGCATCCTAGAGTGAGGGGCTGCCCTGGTGGTGAGTTCCCACTGTTACACAGAGTTAGCAGCCCATGTCACTTAGCTGGTTTGAAAACTTTATCCCAGGATTGCAACTTAAATCTATGGGTTTTCTTTTAAGGGAGAGTCAATCGAAACCAGTCCAAAGACCCAATGTTCTAGCTGAGGAGAACACTGACCTATGTGCTACATAAGAGTTCCTGCCCCAAAGAGCTCACAATCTAAAGAGACAAAAAGTGGAAAGGGAAACAAAAACACAGAGTGGGAAAGTGACTTGCCCAAGGTCATGCAGCAGAAGCAGGAGGAGAACACAGAGCACCAGTTCTGTGGTCAGGAGTCTATCCACGAAACTGTCACTTTTCATCCTTGGTAAAAGCATCCAGACCTAGATGTCCCTATGCTCAAACCCTGAGCGATAAATTGGTAGCTTGACTATGCTAAAGCTGCTTCTCAGGCACCTCTGTAGGCTGATCCCCTGCTTGGTGTATCCAGAGCACTGCTATGAAAGTCACCTTCCTTTCCCATCACTCTCATCACGTCCCCTCTCCCAGTGCTAGTCCCATCTCTGGCTTTTTGTCTTCTGGCCTTACCATGAGGCCAACTGAGGCGGCCGCCTCAGGTGCCAGACTGTGTGGGGGCGCCACTAGGACCCAGAGTTTCAAAGTTTTGGCCCAAGCAAGAGGGCATGGGGGCATCATTTGAGCTCTCCACCTCAGGTGCCAAAATGTTGTGGGCTGGCCTTGCTATCACAAGTTCAGTCACCTGCCCTGACCTCCAAGTTCCAGCCTACATTACATGTGATGTTAGGGTTACTGGCTCTGCATGAAAGCATGAAAAAGAAAGCAGCCCCGGTGTGTGGCATTATTACTCTTCCCTGGCTCTACGGCCCAGGTTGCTTCTTGCCCCTCTGACTATTTGTCTCCACCGCTTTCTGTCCACAGCATGCTTTCCTTATTGATGGTAATTGACATTGCAAGCTCTTGGGTCTTGCTCAGTATTACCCCACCATGTTCTCCTGGGTCAGCCTGCCATTTCCAGGTAATGCTACAGATTCCTCGTGGGCTTTGGGCCTGTGTAGATGATAGTGGTAATGCTTGTTGCTCTTTGGCTTCAGGTCACTACCATAAATCTTATCTTGCATGAGAAAAGAAATCAAATCTAGTTTCTCTAGACAAATCAGACAAATCTATGGCAGCAATTTGTTTTTTTGAAAGTAGCAGCTCTCTTTCCCAGATCGCCAGGCCAGCAGATGCAAGGAGGTTTGTGATCTCTCTCTCTCTGTCTTTTTTTTTTGGTATGCAGGTGGTTTTTCCCCAGAATTTAAACTTTCCTTTATACAGATTTAATTTTCTAGCCTTCTGGATATGAAACCCATATCAAGAATTTATCCAATGCATGGCAGTTTGAAACAACAGCCACTAAGGAGGCTTGAATTGCCCCATTCCTCCATATATTTTAAGAGGTTCTTATGTAATAACATGACTCCAGAAGCTGGGGCTTTAAGAAAAATACCAAATATCACAAGACTTGGGATAAAATTATGAGAGTTGTCAACACTGCAGGCTCAGAGGTTCAGGTAGCCTAAGGGCTTGTCTGTGCAAACATTCAGTTTGCAGCAAGCTGGGGAGCTGATGTGGTTGGTTGGTTAGTTAGTTAATGAACTTTGATCTAGTCCTGTATCAATCACGTCATCAGAATCCAGAGGAACAGTTGGTTTGCAGCATCTTAATGCAGAGTTGAGTCACACCGCAGCTTGCTGCAAGACTGAACGCTTGTATAGATAAGCCCTGAGGTTATAGCCTGGCCTCTTCAGTATTAATAAATGCTCCTTCTTTATCAGAAGGGAGATGTTCTGTCAGGACATTGAAAGATTAATGTTATAGGTCTTGCACATCCCAGAAGTCACGCTGTCTCTCCTATATCACTTCAGGGTTATGACTAATAAAACCCTTACCTGTGAAGCAACCAGGTGTCACTCCATGATCCCTGCTCCTGCCTGTATGGACACAGAGATCCCATTGGGACACGGCATTGGGGAAAGGTATATTTGTCAATTGTCGTCTTTGTATTATAACTCAATCTCAGTAAAGAGCCACCATTTCTAAGATGTGCTGAAGGCCTAGCCAGTTGCATTTAAATAATCTGCCATTAAAAAGTCATCTCCAGCTGGGTCACTGAAGAAAGGGTATAGATAAATGCAGATAATTAACGCTACATCCTGGTTTGGAGAGCTGCATGCATCAAGGGTGGGGTATTCAAAAGAGCTCAACATTGGCCTACCTCTGCTCCCACTGAAGTCCATGGGAGTTATACCACTGACTTAACTGGCAGAAGAATTAGGCCTACATTGACCACTCTGCAAAATTCCACCCTTAACGAATTTTTCAAACCAGCTAGGTACAATGGGGGGTTGTCTTTCCTTCCGCTGACATGTCGGCTATCACCATGGAAAGCAGGATGGTCTAGAACATAGGATAGATCTATATTTTTACAGACCTAGTTATGAGGGTTGTAAATCTTAATGTCATTAAAATCATAACTCCTGGCCTTTTATCTTATTATGAGAATAATGTGCACACTCTATGTCGTACATTATTTTGCTAGCTGATAACAAAAAGTGAGATGTTCAGAAGAGGTATTCCATAATTAAAAATAGTTTTTAAAGTATAAATCTCTTACCCTAACTCTCTGTGAATGACCTGACTTAATGAATTTTTCAGGTAGGAGTATTTAGTTTCACAATCCTTTCCTTCCCCCGCTCCATTTTTCTTCCCCCACCTAGCCCAAGTTGGAGATTGATGCCTGATTAAAACCTCTCTCCTGTATTGGAGAAATTTCCAATTAAAAAACACCTTTAGCAAATAGAGAGATGTCAAGTTAGAAAACACTTCAGTTGCACGCATTGTGGACTTTCAACCAAACTCTGACACTTGAGCTCTTTGAGGGTTACAGGAATAATTACAGTTCATTTGTATGGGCTAGTATTGAGTTCTTGGCAAAATAAATGTAGAAAAGGATTGGCATTCTCATTCACAAAGGAATCCTGCTTATTAGATACTGGATTCTTGAAATAATTCTGTTCAGTCTTTTTAGATTGGGGTTTATTATTGTACAGTGTTTACCAGTTTGACACTCTTTTTTGGTAGATAATTGCAATACGACTAAGTGGGCAATTAAAAAAGCCCCGAGTTTATTAAGCCAATATTGAGCCTATTTGCATTCTTAAAATACCGGGGAACACATGTACTGTACATTATAGTTCAGACTGTATTTCCACCTGTGTGGAAAGAGGCCAAAATCAATAGTGTAAGTAGCTGATATTTAGCAGTGCCAAGCACAATCTATCTATTATTTCTTACAGTAATGGCTAGAAATCCCAACAGAGATCGGAGCACATTGTACACACACCGAGGAAGGGACAGTCACTCCCCAAAGAGCATAAGGTATAATAGACAGGATAGATAAAGAGGGGAAGGGGAAACAGAGGCCTTATTGCAAGAAACTCCAAGAATAGAATAACAGAGGTTAGCGATGGAGGTCACTCTCTGCAATAGCTTCATGCCAATGCATGCTTGTTCCTTGTGCCTTCTCTTTTAGTGCTTGGTCCAGTCACACTTTTGAATGTCCTGAGCCATGGAGTTTCACTGCTTGCCTTGCAGTTTTTTCTTTCTATAGACTGATACATCTGACCCTGAGGAAGTTGTTTCTGCTAGTCAGCTGCTTTCCTTTTTAACTACCACCACATCTCTCCTAGGCTATTTCCCCGCCCCACACACCAAATGTTTCTTCTCCATCCCTGGTGCTACCACCCCACAGTCAGAGATGGGCCCTGTACGGAAGGTCTTCTGCGTAGCTGAGATCCACAGGCTGTGGCTATGAGCGCTGTGGGACGCTTGTCTTAGGTGTCTGGTGGTGCAGTGCTGCAGAGTGGTGGTTTGGTGCAGTTCTCAGAGCTCCTGGATTAGCTGTCCCGTAGCAGCTGGCTGACTCGGCAGATCTCAACGTTGCTCATAAAGAAAGGCCGCAGGCTCGGTTCGGTGGTGAAGGTGCTCGGCCAGGTTCATTGTCAACAAAGGATGGTCCTGGTGCCCCAGCTCAATGGTTACTACCCTTATACCTGCTAGTTCAAACAAAACATCCTCATCCATTTTCCTGTCACCCTCTCCTTATCAGATGAGGGGTCGGTGGGTCCCTGTACCATCTCCTAGGAATGCATTTCTGTCATTAGTTGAGAACTCTCAGTGTTCCTGTACCATCCTCTCAGGTCAGGAATGTGCTTACTTGGTTGGCTAATACCTGGTGTGCTGCTATTTTGCAAAGGCCAGGCCTACTCTGGTTCACAGGCTTTGGTTCATACTGTTTGTTATGCCTTGGGCTCCAGCAAGGCCTACATCTGGTAGCATACTCCAAGTACCATGAGCTTCAAAGCAGGACCTGCCATGCTCTAAGCACTGGGCTCCAGCCTTCATGGGTTCCCATAAATATGCTCACTGAGTAATGGCTTACTAGGGCTGTCAGAAACTAACAGGTGAAATACGCTTGAAGTCCTTGTACTCAAGTTACAATGGAAGACCAACAAGAGTTCATAACCCAGACCCTACGGGCAGCCCAGGACATGAGGGTAATTGTGACTCATTGTAACCCATCCACACCACACTGCCTGCAGTCCCTTGCCCAGTATTGTTATCCTTCTGTAGCGGCTACTGCTGGCCCCTGCCAGCAGCAGGCTGCTTCTCACCCCAGCTCCCAACCTGCCTGCTGCCAGACCTTCCCTCCCTCCCTCTCTCTCTCTCTCTCTCTGCAGCTTTGGCCGGTTGCTCCTGCTCACATGTAAGCTCTGACTCTCGATACAGTATCATAGAATATCAGGGTTGGAAGGGACCTCAGGAGGTCATCTAGTCCAACCCCCTGCTCAAAGCAGGATCAATCCCCAATTTTTGCCCCAGAACTCTAAATGGCCCCCTCAAGGATTGAATTCACAACCCTGGGTTTAGCAGGCCCATGCTCAAACCACTGAGCTCTCCCTCCCCCATATTGCTGCCCTCAAGACATCGTTTCCCTTTCTTGAATTCTTGGTATCATGGAGCCCCACTGACTGGTGGATGAACAACGTAATGGCTCACTAGACCCTTTTCCCAGTAGCTTAGCAGAGGTGGAGGGAAGGGAGCCAGCAATAAGCCAACAGGTGTCTCAAGATCTGTTTCTGAAAACCTTTGGAGATTCTGGGGGAGGGGTGAGGACCCAGCTTTTCTCTTGCAGTTGTGGAGGGCTCCTTTGATCAGACCCCTAAATGATGGTCTGGAGCGGAGGAGCTCTGTTAGAGTTGCGGTGCTCCAGCCCAGAGGTGGCTGCACTTCAGGAGCAGACAGAGTAATATCACAAAACACAATAGTTTGTAAAGAACTGAGTGAGGGAATTCCTGGTCTTTGGGAAACCAAGTTAAGCAAAGGTTTAGTAACTCTGCAAATCTTTCTGAGAAAGCTGCCTCTTCTGCAGAAGAAGCCCACATTAATTAGCATTCTAGGTAATCAGGACTGCACAGAGGTAGTGAATTAAATTGTACTTTTATTATTAAAGTATATAACTTATTTTTAAAGGAGGCAGTGTTGTCTGTTGGCTTGAGTACTTACTGTGAATCGTAAGTCTTAGGTTCTAAGCTTGCTTCTGCCACTAGCCTGCTGAGTGATCTTGGGCAAGTCATTTCACCTCTGTGCCTCAGTTTTCCTGTTTGTAAAAGGATGATGATGACCTCTTGGGGAAGCACAATGAGATCATCTCCTGATGAGAAGTGCTGTATAAGATCTAGGTATTACTACCCACTAAAATAAATCAAAAGGCAGGTTAGGTCACATACTTAAAGAGCCAAGGCGCTTCGCTCAAGAGACATGGTAACTCTTAAAGTTGCTTAAACAGCTCACCCTGGAGCAACCCTCCTTTTCTCAATGCATGGCTTTAACCATGGATGTTGTCTTTGATCCTACAGCCTGCAGGGCTTTCAGATCCTGGGCAGGTTTTCAAAAGTGCTGTTAGCAGCTATCATTGGGAACAATGGGGAAGGACTTCCTCACTGAGAACAACCAGAGTTGCTGGGTGCAGAGCAGGTTTGAAAATCCATCTGTGTTGCTTTAGACTGTATTCTATCCAGGGACTTATCTGAAAGTTCAGGTAGAATGGGCACATTGACCGCCCTGAGGCAGGTGTTCTGCCTGTAGGAGTGAGTCCCTTAATCATTATTCTGGCCAGGTGATCAGTCCGGAGTTCAAGGGGAAACAGAGAGCTGGACACAGGTTAGATTTTCCTGCTTACTATGACTGGCTTGGCTTTTCTTCTAGTCACAGACCTCAGTGTGGGGTTGTCTGAATTCATCTCAACTCAGCAAAAATGGGCAGACACCCTCCTGAATTAACCTCAGAGGTGTAGAGATGCCTTTAGCTAGTGTAGGGGGTAATTCTGCCATGCACTGAAACCGAGTTGCCAGTTCTTGGCTTTCACTACCTAAAATCTCAGAGTCTTTTTACTTCCCACCTGAAAATTATGCCATAGCTCCCTGTTGCCAGGTTTCGCTGTGCTGCATTTACACTTGTTACTGTCAGCCTCACCCCCATCTTATTTCCCATCTGCTTTCCTTCTCATCTTTCTCTCTGACAGAGTCAGGGCTTTGCTTTCTCTCTGATAGAGCGCTCCGCTTTCTGTTTCGCTTGGTCTCTGCTTGCTTCTAGGAATCTTTCTCTCTTCACAGCGCTGCCTTTTCAAAAGGTGGATCTCGTCCGCTTTCCCACAGACACTGCATCGCGCTGAAGTGATGAGGCCTTTTCAACACTTTTCTTGTCAGCAACTCAGCAATGGCCTTGGTTGAAAAACAGTCATCTTTATCTATGTACCACAGCACCATGGTATCCGAGCACCTCACAGTCATTTTCACACCCTGGGCCATTCTGAGAGTACCCCTGCAAGCTTGGGAAGTTCTGATACCCCCATTAGGCAAATTGGGAGCAGTGGTAAAGAGACTAAGAGCCAGTTCCTCGGATATTTAGGTCCCTAACTCTTGTTTGAATTCAGTCAGAGTGAGGCACCTAAATTCCTTTTGAGGATCCGGGCCAGACTGACTTGCTCAGCATTATATAGGAAGTCTCTGCCACCGGAAATTTAACACAAGCTTCATGAGTGGTAGGCTAATACCTTAACCACTAGACCACCCTGCCATTCTACTCAGGGTGTTCTATTCCTGCTTAGAAACAAAAAACAAAAGCCAAAACCTTGCTCACACTAAAACCCAGGGTTGAATCAGTATCAGGGAAACAGAGTTAAACCTCCCCTTTAACTTTCATTTGGCCAGTTTCACCTTTTTTTTCATCATGGGCCTCTATGTGGGTGCTATGAAAATCTAAGTAACTATCAGGAATATTGTAGGTGGCCTGTTAAAAATTATATCGTGGTCTAAAAGTTGGAATGCAGGTTCCAAAGATGATGAACTCCCTCTCTTGCTTTTGTTAAGAATTCTCTTGTACTGCCTTTATATGGTGAGCCCATGCCAACGCCCCCTCCACGTAAAACCATCACTTTACCTATTAGATCATGAATCAGTAGAAATATGTGAAACTTGTTTCCAACCCCCGCTTTCCCCCCCGGCCCAGGTTAAGCAGCATGGGAAGTTCCCATACTTGTAAAATGGTACATTCTTGATTGCCATTTGTCTCACTTGCTCCCCGTACTTTCTCCATCACAAGTGCATTGAGGAGGAGGGGCAGTTTTCCTACCGTTTTAACGCACGCAAGCTCCAAAGGGACATCTGTGCTTGTGCCAACTGCTGGCTTGACATGCTCACTGCAGCTGTGGCAAAAAGGCCCAGTAGCGTGCGCACTGATGAGAAAACCGCAGAGCAAACAGAAGAGCAGCCGCCTCGTGTATTTAGGATTCAGCCGGCACACAAAACTGAACACCCCCCTTCTGCTTTGACGTTATCTACAGGTTCAATCTACAATATGCTGATTCTATCATAATGCAGACAATTGGTTAATTCCCTCTGGAAATTTACAATAAATGTTATTCTCCCCTGGGACTGCTCTTGCTGCTTCCTTTGATTGGATGATGCTATCTCCTTTATTCTTAAGCGAGGGACAAAAAGAACATTTAATAGCAGAGTATGTACATTGATAAAAAAAAAAACCCTGCACATTTTATGGGCAAACTTTAGTCTCTCTATAAATATTGACCTGGGAAAATAATTAGAATTGGGCGCCACTGCGAAGTTAAGCGGCCTGTGTGGAATGTTCTTGTTTGAAAGCGTCTGGTAAAGCATTTGCACTTTCCCCCCTTCCACCGGCAAAGTGTGTTCCCTCCTTTAGACATTTCTGTTCGTGCGGTCCCAGAAAGAGGCGCTGGAGTGAGGTCATGTTGGCCCCTGCTGTGACGTCACTCGCACTGCGGGCTGCTTTGTCAATTAAAGTGACGCAGCATTCTGCAAGCGCTTGCCCTGGGGCAGACGTTTCTGATGTCAGGGGACTTTCTAGTTCAGCAGGTGAAGGTATAACAAGATAGACAAATTCTGACTGAGCATATGGCACCATTTTCACAGTGAGATGTAATTAACCGTTTGAACAATTTATCTAGGGACAGTGTGGATGCGCCTCCACTTGGAGTCTTGAAATCAAAACTGGGTGTCTTTCAAAAACTGGGCTGTAGCTTAACCAGATATTCCTGCATCGAGTCCATAATAACTAGGTGGAATTCTGTGGCCTGTGTTATTCAGGAGGTCAGTTTAGATTACCACAGTCATCTGTTCTGGCCTTGAAATCTATGAACTTCCTACAGTTCAACACATTTATTGGCAATATGCATCTGAGAAGCAGGCAGAGGAGTTGTCATCCCCCAAGACCTCTGCTAAAAAACCCTACTGCATGATAGATTATAACAATTGTATCCTATTTCCCTCCCTATGTTGGTAAAAGAGAGAGAGATTTTATGCTGTGCATGCAGGAGGTGAGGGTACAGATGTAGCTTTAAGACAACTTTGCATTGTCCCTGTTCTGCACTGTGGTAGGGCAGACTCAGGCTCTGGTGTAGCTGGCTGCATTAAACTATATCAGACTTCCTGGAGTTGCCTGCGGCTTGTGACACAAGCTAGAATGACGGCAACAGCACGCACAATAGCATGAGGGGTTTAGGGGCTAGTGCAGGGGCAGATTCTAGGAAGTGAACTGGTAGGTGCTGCCATACCAGTTGTCCCTGTTTTTGAAAGGACTCCCTTGAAAATGTCAGAGCAGCTTCTCAGCAGGTGTAAACCACCCTAATCCCACCAAAGTCAGTGGAGCTGTGCTGATTTACACCCGCTGAGGAGCTGGCCCTTGTCATCACTGCATCACACATTGCTAATACTGATGGGGGAGCTCAGAGGGAGGGATAGCTCAGTGATTTGAGCATTAACCTGCTAAACCCAGGGTTGTGAGTTCAATTCTTGATGGGGCCGTTAGGGATCTGGGGCAAATATTGGGGATTGGTCCTTCACTGAGCAGGGGGTTGGACTAGATGACCTCCTGAGGTCCCTTCCAACCCTGGTATTCTATGATAAATGTCCTCGCAAAGCGGAGAGAAACTTTCGCCTTCCTCTGCAGCGTGGGGCACGGGTCACTTGCTGGAGGATTCTCTGCACCTGGAAGTCTTGAAACCACGATGTGAGGACTTCAATAGTTCAGACATAGGTTAGGGGTTTGTTGCAGGAGTGGGTGGGTGAGATTCTGTGGCCTGCATTGTGCAGGAAGTCAGACTAGACGATCATAATGGTCCCTTCTGACCTTAAAGTCTATGATTCTATGACTTTCATAGAGTCCTTCCGCAGTAGAAAACACCAATAGGGACCGGGAACCATATTTTCTCTACTGTGCTGTTGAACGTAGTGTTGTGTAGAGGTGAGTATGGGCTCTGCATAGGCTCAGATATGTCATGTTGTGCTTTAGCTTCAATTCCATCAGCTCTCTTGTGCTTGCAAGTTTCTCACTGGGGATGTTTTTGTTACAATTATAAGTGTGATTTCCGGAGCCAAAGACACTGGCAGAGAAGTAGGCTTGATGTCAATTCTTATACAAGTTTCCAGATGTGCAGGGAAACACTATGCATATGCATACATATGCACAGCATTGAGGAACTAACTGAGACTAAGATTAATGATGTTTTGGCCACTTCTCTTACTTCAACCATTCCAAATAGTAATCTAGTCCCTAGTTTTCTTGCCTCATGTAAGGCTATGTCTACACGACACCACAATTCTCACTATGGGAGCATGACTAATCTCGCAAACTGAAAATGCTGCTCTTTAACTTCCCCTTGTGGATGCTGCGGGCATGAACTAAAATGTTCCTAGTTTGCACTAATGTGGCCCTCTTCCAACACAACTACATTAATGCAAATTAGGAACCTTTTAGTTGGTGCCCACAGCATCCACAAAGGGGAGTTACCGCGCGGCATTTTGGTGTGTGCTGCTATTCACCGCCTGTGGTCCAAACGGTAGGGCAGTGTAGCCATACCCCTAGAGAGTCAGGGTCTACAGGACTAGGTCTGATTTCTAGTCCCAATTCTGCCACAGACCTCCTATGTGACTGTGGTAAGATCCTTAAATGAAGATCCTCCAGGGTATTTAGATGCCTAACTCCCATTAACTTCAATGGGAGTTAGGCATCTTAATACCTTTTCAGGATCTAGGTTTTATCTCAAGTTGCAGTGGGGGAGGTTTAGATTGGATATTAGGAAAAACTTTTTCACTAAGAGGGTGGTGAAACACTGGAATGCGTTACCTAGGGAGGTGGTAGAATCTCCTTCCTTAGAGGTTTTTAAGGTCAGGCTTGACAAAGCCCTGGCTGGGATGATTTAACTGGGAATTGGTCCTGCTTCGAGCAGGGGGTTGGACTAGATGACCTTCAGGGGTCCCTTCCAACCCTGATATTCTATGATTCTGTGATTCTTCTTGGTGCCTCAGTTTTCTCATTTGTAGAACAGGGCTAATAATACTTACCTTCTCCTTGGTATTGTGGACATAAAGGTATTGCTCACCTCATGGGTAAAGCAGCAGTGGGCATGTACTCAGAAAACCTAGTTCCAGTCCTGGCTCAGTCCCATGACCTTCTGTATGACCTAGACTAGTAACCTCCCCTCTCTGTGCCTAACCTGTAAAATGGAGGTAAAGATACTAACTAGGACAGATAAGGCAACTTCCTGCAATAACTTGGGGAGCTCTCACTGTGTCAAGTTAATGTACCATTGTGGAACAGTTATTGTCTGTAATGCCAGGGGGTGGGGATCACAGCCCATCCGAAAGCTAAGAACAGTGGAAGATGGTTAGGCAAACTCACTCAGATTGTATCACTTACAGTGAGCTACCACCATCTGGAGAGGTTAACATATACTAATTCATACTGGATTATCTAGAGAGCAACAGACAAGACTTCTGGATAAATTACCTGAGTATAAACTGATTCAGGGCCAGGAAATGGACAGGACCTTCTGTCCAAGGGGGGTTCAAATCCTTGCTGGGAAGGGTTAGAAGAAAGTTGGCTTACTAAGTCTCTGAAAGACTGATGGGTGACCTCTGGTAAGCTTTTAGCAAGTGTATAGGAACTTGTATTGTTTTTATGTTTTAGCTCTAATCTTTCCCTTTAAGAATAAATGTGCTTGCTTATAAACTGCTGGGAATTATGTTGTTCCTAGACTTCACAGAAACAGTAAAGCACAGACACTGGCCTGTTTTAGGCAATCTGGTTTGCTGGGAATATCACAGTGCAAGCAGTGAACTGTACACCCTGGAAAATTCAGGGTCTGGAGGGAAAGAGCTGTGGGTCTCTGCCCAAGAGAGGTGATGACTGAGGATACACACTCTAGGCTCCTGGCTCCTCAAAGGACCACAGAGGGGGAGCAGAGGTGCAGTTGCTCTCAACTGTGACATCTACCTCCTTTGTAAAGCATTTTGTGACATATACAGGAAAGGCTCACTATAAGAAAGAGACATATTATTGACTATAAATGGCTTTATGATTAGGGTTTCTGTTTTTCGGAGTTCATTATTTTCATTTTATGGGTTTATTTCTAGCAATTTTTGAGTTGTCTATGGATGGCCAAAAATCAGATTTTTGGGGGGAGGGGTGCTTTTTCTTTGCATATGCCATAATGAGTAATATATACTATATTCATTACTCACTGCAGTAGTACTGTAATGAGTAATTTCCCTAGTGCATTTTAATGTAGGACTGTTTCAAACCACATTATGTTAGCGCACACTAGGGAACCTTTAGTATGCACCAGCAGGATCTATATGGACCAATTAATGAGCAGCGTGTTAGGAAACTTTAGAAATCCCACTCCTGTAGTCTGCATTACTACTTTGTGCAGACAAGACCTTAGATGCAAGCAAATATTTATGGTGTTTTTCTAGTGTTTCTTGGATAAACACCTATTCAATTTTTTATCAGTGTTGATGAGTTAAAACAACCCACCCCTACCTAACCTGATTCTTCTGTCAGGTGTAAATAAGAGTAACTCAACAAAGTCAACAGAGTTACATAGGTGTGCGTGAGATTAGAATCAATGGCATTACATCGTGTAGCAAATACTCCTTAGCAACTTCACTGTTGCTGCGTTCCAGCCTTTAATAAAAGTGTATATGCCACATTATTTTTGTTAGATCAGTTCTAGGTGATGTAGTGACCATTTGGGTTTGGTTCTTTGTTTGTTTTTAAATTGGTAGCACTTAATCAGCATGTCAGGGTGTACACGTAACTACTCTCACTGGAGTCAATAGGATTACTCCTATGTGTACAATTACTCACATGTGTAAGTGTTTGCAGGATTGGGATGCCTTTGATGTTTCAAACCAGATCCTCAGCTATCATGGGTTTGCGCTTGCCACAGCTGAGGAGAAGAAAGGGGGATAGGGAAAGACAGGGGCTCTAAGCTACTTTCTACTCCAGTGATCTTGGGGCTGATGGGAGGAGAATATGTCTCTAGATTACACCATAGGCTAGCTGTAGCCGTCCCATAATACAAAATAGCACAAGCATGTGAACAGTGCAGGAGAAAGAAGAGATCCTTGATGGAAGAGGAATTTCAGATTCCTGAGTGATGACCCAAACTGCGGAATAAATGACCTCACAATTCTACTCCTGTATTGCTCATGTAACCATCAGAGTCATTGATGCTTCCAAACAAAGGTGGGTTTGTTTGGTTTGGTTTTTGTGTGTGCTTTTAAGTGCTGTCTGCGGCTAAAGTCTTGATTTTTCAAAGGTCCCCTTTAACTGGGCAAATCTGTTTTTCCAGACACTCACCAGTTGTGGTCACAGCCCTATCAGCTAGTCCCAGATAGCAGAATGAACCCTTGAATATGGGAAGCACTGTCCTGAAGTGTCCTGCCAGTAGAATAAATTGGCCCTGTGACTCTCTCCGGCCCTACCTCACTTTGAAGGGGAAGCTTTTGAGGAGAGACAGGACTGTGTTACTAGAAAGAAGTCTAAAAAGGCAGAAAGTGAAGAAGGGAAGTAGAATGGGGCCAGTACTCCAGAGAGGAGCTCAGACGCAATTGGAAGGGGTTAAGCAGAAGGAGGGGGAAAGCCAGCAGCACTGGCAGATACAGTAGGTGAGCCCTGCCATCAAAGGGGAGAGGAGGAGAGAATGGGAATGACTTAGTGTGACATGGCCTAAGTCAGGTGGGTTATGTAGGCAAAGTATTAATCCACTGTTTGCTCAAATGGAAAGTTACAACTTTACACGGTAACCAAAGATTTGCAAAGTGTTCCTAAAGTTTCATAAAGGCTGTGACTCTGATCATCTAATCTGACCTCCTGAGTAACACAGGAGCACCAAGCCCAGGTCTTGTGGCTAAACTGGAGAAAGGCATCCAATCTTGATTTAAAGACTTGGAGTGATGGCGAATCCCCCATAGCCCTTGGCAAAACTGCACCAGTGGCTAGTCTCATGTGAAACCTGCTGGTATGGTTTTGGGTTTCACTAGAAACTCAGAATTCTGCCCAGGTTCATGGTAGAGGGCTTTCCCTTCACTGTCTCCCCTGGTTCTTGTCACACAGACAGAAATTAGAAGATCAAGTTGCAGGTTGTTAGGTTGGATATTAGGAAAAACTTTTTCACTAGGAGGGTGGTGAAACACTGGAATGCGTTACCTAGGGAGGTGGTGGAATCTCCTTCCTTAGAAGTTTTTAAGGTCAGGCTTGACAAAGCCCTGGCTGGGATGATTTAGTTGGGGATTGGT
Organism: Caretta caretta; assembly: GCF_965140235.1. NCBI lineage: Eukaryota > Metazoa > Chordata > Testudines > Cheloniidae > Caretta > Caretta caretta. The sequence goes on from NC_134209.1 coordinate 16,778,075, forward strand.
CTTGCTTTGAGCAGGGGGTTGGACTAGATGACCTCCTGAGGTCCCTTCCAGCCCTGATATTCTATGCTTCTATCAGCAGTCTGGGGTGCTGGGAATGCGATGTTATTTGGGTTAGTTTCCAGCAATCGTGTCCATAACTCTGATGCCACAGAGCCTTGTTTCTCTGTGTCCCATCCTCCTGCTCCTTAGGCATAATTATACCTGAAATGCATGCCCACAGTCCCACCCCTTACAATTTATGGTCATGTTCCATTTTAGGGGGCCATGGATCTGGGGTCTTCATCCCACCTCTTTTGTACCCCATGGGCGGGGTAAGGAGTGAGGTTGTGCCACGGTCAGGGGAAGGCCTTTATCTGTCCTTTTAGTGTTTTACCTTTCTGTGGAGGTTCAATGACAAGACAGAACACAGCTTTTAGCAAGCAAACGGCTGGTCTGCTAACAGGCTTCTCCCTGTCAGCTTTCCACCTTCCCCTTTATTCTTTCTCTCCCCTCACACATTACATTCTCCAACAGATAAAAGGAATACACTGGCTTTATTTAACATTCTTATTTACCAGTTTCTATCTACCGCATTCCTTGCTCTCGGGCCTTGAGCCCAGTCCTGGGAGGCTTCCCACAGTTCATGTCATCTGGGCGAGATTCCAAGGTTGATGCCCTTGAAAGGAGCTGTGTGTGCACAGGTCCAGCACAACACTCCGGCTGTGCCCTGAATGTTGCCAAGCGCATGAACCCTGTATGAATCCTACACCTTTCCCTCAATCTCCCCTTGCCCCCTCCCCCCCCCCCCCGACTGGTTCTTTGACCTTGCCTTGAGATAGGAGTGGAGGCAGTCTTCAAGTGTGCGCTTGTATATTATACTCCCAACATACCCAGAAACACTTTAAAGGCTCTTATATGTTCCTATTATACTAACAAACCCATCTGGCTAGCCAGAAGCATCACACACAGTGTCTTTGTCCCTTGTTCACACATATTAGTAAGAATGTATATGTATCAAACAGGCAAGCAAAACCCACACTACTATCTCAGGTGAAAATACAGGCATTGTTACTCGCACTCCTAACAGTTCACTTGGGCCAATTTATACTCCTGTTAAGACTCTGTTGGACTCGTCAATTTTTTTACTCATTTGCATTTTGAAGTCTTGAGCCAAAGGCCACTGAGTGTTTTGAGTTTGCGTGTTTATTTGTGGTTCCCAAATATTCTCGAGGAAAAAAAGAGGAACCCCCCCCAATACAGAATAAAACAACAACAAAAAGAATGGTAACCATTATATTAATGAATCCTGAGATACAATTCTGGTAATTTGGTGCCAGTACCATTAGCAATAATGCACTGGAAGCATGTTAATGATTAAATATCCTCCTTAACATCAGTAATAATTACTGTGTACGCTTAAGCAATAAATTAATCCTTGTCTCCAATCCCTTACGATTAACCTTAATGAACTGAGTTGTCATTAGTGTCAGATACTACAAGGAAAAGAAAGAGACTTAATAGAAAGCTTTCACAAAGATAATCTGAGGCTACCACCTCCCTTATGTTTCTTTTTTTTTAAAAAAAATATCTGTAATGAACGAAAATGTGAATTTATTATCTGAGGGTGGCAATTCTGTAGTTAATCCTTAAGATAAGTTAACATCTTAACCCTCATTCCTACTTGGAGAAAGGGTAGAAGAATTTCAAAATTGTATCTGTTTTTTTCATGAAATGTTTTTGGCATATTTTTGATCAGCTCTACATAACGGTTGATGACAATGTTCGAGTGAGAAGGAAGCTGAAAGTTTCGAGTAGGCATGAATAAGGCTGAATTTTTCAAAAGCTCTCAGCACTGGCCTAAATCTGGTCACTAGCTGACTTCAATGGGAGCAGAGTTAGGCCAACACTGGGCACTTCTTCTGGAAATCACAGCCTAGACTTTTCTTTTGATGTCTGAGGCCATGCTTCATGATGCTAATTTAACATGGAAAATGCTCATCTGGGATATTGGTACATACTACAGAGGATGCTGGTAGATAGACTGGTGTCTGCTAGAATCCCATCCCATATTTCCAGTACATTCATATTTCTTCTTTCCTTGGGATTTGCATGTTGTGCCTGCGATTCAAAGGCACCATGGCTCATACTGTATTATTATGTAACAAGGGAAGAAAAAAATGACACCAACAGGTGTTACTATTGGTTGAGACCTCTGGCAGATGCCTGGCAGCTTCCTGCAGCAATAATTCCCATTAGGAATTCTGTGCAGGCTGATATCTATGGTGTTGCAGAAACCTCCCCTGCTCTGTCCTCTACTACTTTACCCATAAAACTCCGTAGGAACACTTCTTCACAAAACCCAGCAAAAGGGCTTTCCTGAGGTTCAAGGGATGGGAGGTGGAATGGTGTCTGGGAGGTGGTATAACCCTGCTGCTGCTTGGCCAGAGAAAGTTGCACCATCAAGGTTCACCTCGGAGTGGAGGGGACTTTATGGCCACAGGGGTTTCGTATCTTGAAGACTGGGCAGGTCCTAAAGGTGTTTGGGAACTCCAGTAGCTGCTGTGAAGGGAGGGGGCTGGATTCTTGCCTCACGTGAGACCAGTGGGGTGGATTTCCTCACCCGTACCAAAAATCCTCTTCTTTACCTCATCAACCAGGAAGGGAGGAGGCAGTGAGGCTGGAGGCCCTGGCGAGCTGGCATGGGACTTGTGGAGCAGCAGAACAGGAGTGAAGCAAGACTCTGTGTGTGGAGGGGATTACATGGTCTGGCAGTCAGGGAGAAGGCAGGGGAGGATTAGGGACACAGGAGGGGACATGAGCGTGAGGAAGATGGAGAGAGCAGGAGGGTAAGAGATGGGGCTCATTCAGTGAAGGAGGGGGAGGAAGAACATTGGGGGGTGAGTTCTTAATTTTGACCTAGCAGAGAAGAGGCAGACGAAAGGTCTCTCGGGGTTAAATGTTACCAAGCTATAGTGCTGCTTTACTTCGTGTTTGGCCATCCCAAAGACAACCTGCACATGGTCTATTTTGTTGTGGACAAACCCAGTTTTCTAAAATAGGAAGATAAAGTGAGGTGTCTACGTTTGTATTTACGTGCCCAGATACAGAATCTGATTTGCAAACCGAGGCTCTCCCAGCTGTAGTATTCACCGAGCTAAGAGCACCTTGCGTTACTGCGGCTATGTACACACTGCAGCTTACATTGATATAAATTATATTGCTCAGGGTTGAATAAGCCTCCCCACTGAGCAATGCATGTTACACAAACCTAAGCTCCGGTGTGGACAGTGCTATGTTGGCAGGAGAGTTTCTCCCGCCGATATAGCTACTGCCGCTTGTGGGGGTTGGAATAATTAACTCAATGGGAGACCTCTCTCCCATTGGCTTAGACCATCTGCACTACAATCTGCAGTGTAGCCATAGCCTCAGTTTCTACCATAGAGCACAGCTGGATGATGCCACTAGGATAACGCTACCTAGCATTTGAAGGGAGAGCTTCTAGAACTCCAAGTTAAAACTGTAAATCAGGGGATTTGGCATTTTCTGAAAGCCAAAAAGACTTGAAAATTGCCTTCTTCCCATCCCACTTTTTATTGCTTTTATTTTTCAGGCCTGTACAAAGATGATTCTAGACAGACTCTCATGGCACAGAAAGCTAAATTCCACCAAGTTGTGGTTTCCAGTCAATGGATCCCTTCAGCTCGTGACAGTCAGTATTACAAAGAATCATCTGAAGCTAGCTTGGCAGGTCCCACACCTTAAATAACAGAGTGTCACTAGAACATGAGTGAGGGAAGGGGAAGGATTATAAGCCTTGTTGTTTCTTCTTATGTTATCAATAGCTGCTGTAAGGAGAGAGGGGGGAAAAGGAGACTGTTGCAATGATTTTTTTTTTTACCTACATGTGTTTGATAATTTGGCTTTTTTTCAAACAAACTTGGGCAGAATCATGTTTTAGTCCTGCATGTGTGTCCTCCAATTCCACAGCTCAATGGCAAAATGCAAAACACTTCCAGTGTTGCTTTAAAACCTAGAGACTTGGCTTGTGTAACTCCGTGTTACCGTCATCACTGGTCCATGTTGATATTCACCAGCTCAATCAGCTAGAACCTAAAGGGCCAGATTTTATGGGTATTTAGATGCCCAAAGATGCAGCTAGGTGCCTAGTGGGATTTTTAGAAGTGCCTAACCATCTGGGAGTCAGGGGCCTAGATACGTTTAAAAGTCTGTCTCAGCCCTGGTCTACACTAGGACTTTAGGTCGAATTTAGCAGCGTTAAATCGATGTAAACCTGCACCCGTCCACACAATGAAGCCCTTTATTTCGACTTAAAGGGCTCTTAAAATCGATTTCCTTACTCCACCCCTGACAAGTGGATTAGCGCTTAAATCGACGTTGCCGGCTCGAATTTGGGGTACTGTGGACACAATTCGATGGTATGGCCTCCGGGAGCTATCCCAGAGTGCTCCATTATGACCGCTCTGGACAGCACTCTCAACTCAGATGCACTGGCCAGGTAGACAGGAAAAGAACCGCAAACTTTTGAATCTCATTTCCTGTTTGGCCAGCGTGGCAAGCTGCAGGTGACCATGCAGAGCTCATCAGCACAGGTGACCATGATGGAGTCCCAGAATCGCAAAAGAGCTCCAGCATGGACCGAACGGGAGGTACGGGATCTGATCGCTGTTTGGGGAGAGGAATCCGTGCTATCAGAACTCCATTCCAGTTTTCGAAATGCCAAAACCTTTCTGAAAATCTCCCAGGGCATGAAGGACAGAGGCCATAACAGGGAACCGAAGCAGTGCCGCGTGAAACTGAAGGAGCTGAGGCAAGCCTACCAGAAAACCAGAGAGGCGAACAGCCGCTCTGGGTCAGAGCCCCAAACATGCCGCTTCTATGATGAGCTGCATGCCATTTTAGGGGGTTCAGCCACCACTACCCCAGCCGTGTTGTTTGACTCCTTCAATGGAGATGGAGGCAATACGGAAGCAGGTTTTGGGGACGAAGAAGATGATGATGAGGAGGAGGTTGTAGATAGCTCACAGCAAGCAAGCGGAGAAACCGGTTTTCCCGACAGCCAGGAACTGTTTCTCACCCTAGACCTGGAGCCAGTATCCCCCGAACCCACCCAAGGCTGCCTCCTGGACCCAGCAGGCGGAGAAGGGACCTCTGGTGAGTGTACCTTTTAAAATACTATACATGGTTTAAAAGCAAGCATGTGAAAGGATTACTTTGCCCTGGCATTTGCGGTTCTCCTAGATGTAGTCCTAAAGCCTTTGCAAAAGGTTTCTGGGGAGGGCAGCCTTATTGTGTCCTTCATGGTAGGACACTTTACCACTCCAGGCCAGTAACACGTACTCGGGAATCATTGTACAACAAAGCATTGCAGTGTATGTTTGCTGGCATTCAAACAACATCTGTTCTTTATCTCTCTGTGTTATCCTCAGGAGAGTGAGATATAATTCATGGTCACCTGGTTGAAATAGAGTGCTTTTCTTCAGGGGACACTCAGAGGAGCCCATTCCTGCTGGGCTGTTTGCCTGTGGCTAAACAGAAATGTTCCCCGCTGTTAGCCACAGGGAGGGGGGAAGGTTGAGGGGGTAGTCACGCGGTGGGAGGAGGCAAAATGCGACCTTGTAACAAAAGCACATGTGCTATGTATGTAATGTTAACAGCAAGGTTTACCCTGAAAGAGTGTAGCCACTGTTTTATAAAATGTGTCTTTTTAAATACCGCTGTCCCTTTTTTTTTCTCCACCAGCTGCATGTGTTTCAATGATCACAGGATCTTCTCCTTCCCAGAGGCTAGTGAAGCTTAGAAAGAAAAAAAAACGCACTCGCAATGAAATGTTCTCCGAGCTCATGCTGTCCTCCCACACTGACAGAGCACAGACGAATGCGTGGAGGCAAATAATGTCAGAGTGCAGGAAAGCACAAAATGACCGGGAGGAGAGGTGGCGGGCTGAAGAGAGTAAGTGGCGGGCTGAAGAGAGTAAGTGGCGGGCTGAAGACAGGGATGAAGCTCAAATGTGGCGGCAGCGTGATGAGAGGAGGCAGGATTCAATGCTGAGGCTGCTGCAGGACCAAACCAGTATGCTCCAGTGTATGGTTGAGCTGCAGCAAAGGCAGCTGGAGCACAGACTGCCACTGCAGCCCCTCTGTAACCAACCGCCCTCCTCCCCAAGTTCCATAGCCTCCACACCCAGACGCCCAAGAACGCGGTGAGGGGGGCCTCCGGCCAACCAGCCACTCTACCACAGAGGATTGCCCCCAAAAAAGAAGGCTGTCATTCAATAAATTTTAAAGTTGTAAACTTTTAAAGTGCTGTGCTTAAAGTGCTGTGTGGCATTTTCCTTCCCTCCTCCACCACCCCTCCTGGGCTACCTTGGTAGTCATCCCCCTATTTGTGTGATGAATGAATAAAGAATGCATGAATGTGAAGCAACAATGACTTTATTGCCTCTGCAAGCGGTGATTGAAGGGAGGAGGGGCGGGTGGTTAGCTTACAGGGAAGTAGAGTGAACCAAGGGGCGGGGGGTTTCATCAAGGAGAAACAAACAGAACTTTCACACCGTAGCCTGGCCAGTCATGAAACTGGTTTTCAAAGCTTCTCTGATGCGTACCGCGCCCTCCTGTGCTCTTCTAACCGCCCTGGTGTCTGGCTGCGCGTAACCAGCAGCCAGGCGATTTGCCTCAACCTCCCACCCCGCCATAAACGTCTCCCCCTTACTCTCACAGATATTGTGGAGCACACAGCAAGCAGTAATAACAGTGGGAATATTGGTTTCGCTGAGGTCTAAGCGAGTCAGTAAACTGCGCCAGCGCGCTTTTAAACGTCCAAATGCACATTCTACCACCATTCTGCACTTGCTCAGCCTGTAGTTGAACAGCTCCTGACTACTGTCCAGGCTGCCTGTGTACGGCTTCATGAGCCATGGCATTAAGGGGTAGGCTGGGTCCCCAAGGATACATATGGGCATTTCAACATCCCCAACAGTTATTTTCTGGTCTGGGAATAAAGTCCCTTCCTGCAGCTTTTGAAACAGACCAGAGTTCCTGAAGATGCGAGCATCATGCACCTTTCCCGGCCATCCCACGTTGATGTTGGTGAAACGTCCCTTGTGATCCACCAGAGCTTGCAGCACTATCGAAAAGTACCCCTTGCGGTTTATGTACTCGGCGGCTAGGTGCTCCGGTGCCAAGATAGGGATATGGGTTCCGTCTATAGCCCCACCACAGTTAGGGAATCCCATTGCAGCAAAGCCATCCACTATGACCTGCACATTTCCCAGGGTCACTACCCTTGATATCAGCAGATCTTTGATTGCGTGGGCTACTTGCATCACAGCAGCCCCCACAATAGATTTGCCCACTCCAAATTGATTCCCAACTGATCGGTAGCTGTCTGGCGTTGCAAGCTTCCACAGGGCTATCGCCACTCGCTTCTCAACTGTGAGGGCTGCTCTCATCTTGGTATTCATGCGCCTCAGGGCAGGGGAAAGCAAGTCACAAAGTTCCATGAAAGTGCCCTTACGCATGCGAAAGTTTCGCAGCCACTGGGAATCGTCCCAGACCTGCAACACTATGCGGTCCCACCAGTCTGTGCTTGTTTCCCGAGCCCAGAATCGGCGTTCCACAGCATGAACCTGCCCCATTAGCACCATGATGCATGCATTGGCAGGGCCCATGCTTTCAGAGAAATCTGTGTCCATGTCCTGATCACTCACGTGACGTCGCCTCCTCGCCCGGTATCGCTTTGCCAGGTTCTGGTGCTGCATATACTGCTGGATAATGCGTGTGGTGTTTAATGTGCTCCTAATTGCCAAAGTGAGCTGAGCGGCCTCCATGCTTGCCTTGGTATGGCGTCCGCACAGAAAAAAGGCGCGGAACGATTGTCTGCCGTTGCTCTGACGGAGGGAGGGGCGACTGACGACACGGCTTACAGGGTTGGCTTCAGGGAGCTAAAATCAACAAAGGGGGTGTCTTTACATCAAGGAGTATTTCAGGCAGGACTTCACGGAGGGTTCCAATAAGAAATGGTGCACCTAAGTTATCGTTCTTATTGGAACAAGGAGGTTAGCCTGGCCTCTGATTGATACATGACTAGATTTACCTCGCTGCACCTTCTCTGTGAGTGACTGCAGTGTGACCTAGAGGAATGAGTCCCCTAGACAGGGGAGGAGGCAAATGAGTACAAAACAAATCTGGTCTATTTCTTGTTTTAACCCACTCCATCTATCTTTTACATCTTTGGCTGGCAGCAGACGGTGCAGAAGGACTGCATGCCATCCACATCTCATGGCTGCTCGGCAGAAGATGGTACAGTACGACTGCTAGCCATCCTCATCTCTTGCCTGCCTGGCAGAAGATGGTACAATACGACTACTAGCAATCCTCATCTCTTGCCTGCCTGGCAGAAGATGGTACAGTACGACTGCTAGCAGTCCGTATCGCCTGCCCGCTCACCATAAGATGGTTCAATAGGACTGACTGCAGGACTAAAGAGAATGACCTGGTCAAGTCACTCCAAATTTAGTCCCTGCGCCCATGTCTGCCCAGGCGCTCCCAGCCGACGTGGCCAGGAGCACCTCGGACACGACGAGGACGACTACCAATCGTATTGCACCGTCTGCTGCCAGAAGGCAATGGGTTGCTGCTACTGTGCAGCAAAGCCGTACCACATCTGCCAGCACCCAGGAGACATAGGGTGACGGTTACCTGAGTGGGCTCCATGCTTGCCATGGTATGGCGTCTGCACAGGTAACTCAGGAAAAAAGGCGCGAAATGATTGTCTGCCCTTGCTTTCACGGAGGGAGGGAGGGAACGGGGGGCCTGACGATATGTACCCAGAACCACCCGCGACAATGTTTTAGCCCCATCAGGCATTGGGATCTCAACCCAGAATTCTAATGGGCAGCGGAGACTGCGGGAACTGTGGGATAGCTACCCACAGTGCAACGCTCCGGAAGTCGACTCTAGCCTCGGTACTGTGGAAGCGCTCCGCCGAGTTAATGCACTTAATGCACTTAGAGCATTTTCTGTGGGGACACACACACTCGAATATATAAAACCGATTTCTAAAAAACCGACTTCTATAAATTCGACCTTATTCCGTAGTGTAGACATACCCTCAGAGTGCTTATTCAGTCCCGACTAGGTGAAAATTCCAAGCAAGATTTTGCTCAAGTCAGGATTGGGCAAAACCATGTTGAATCCTAAAATGTCAGGACTCTTATATTCGTTCATATCTGCAGTGTCCTAAAATGAAGTTCATATTCAATGTCCTTCATCAGAATGCCCTGTGAGATTCCTGGCCTCGGCTTAATTGGATGGGAGAATCAAAATATAATGCTTTGACAGGAATATATTTTAAACAGCCATGGAATCACAGTTGATTCCATTACCATTTCTTTTTCTTTATTAATGACTAACTAGAAAAGGCTCGTTTTCAACACTGATGACCTAAAAACTTGGCAGTAATGGACGTGTTTGTATTCTTTGTGTGAGACCCGTATTTGGAATGCCCGCTACACGGGTGACTGATTTGTGCCAGCATCCACACACGTTAAAAGGAATTTGCATCGGCTTGATTCAGTGCTCTTAAAAACAAGGGTGAATGGTTGTGATTTGTGGCGAACGATACTTGCTCTGACCCAACACTCCTCGTTTAGTACAAAGGGGCATGTAAAGGTCCAGCAAATAAGACCATTAGGGTGAGAAATGTGTCTCTGATTTTCCAGCCTCTGTGCCTCTTGAGAGTTTCACACTTTTAGTTTACCTGACTCAGGCAGAATGAGATTATCTCATCGGAAATTCACCAGGGAGAAACTGCAACTGGCTGCATGGTTTTAAAGAGCCTTCCTTTCTCCATCCTTCGTAATCTCTCTTCCTCCTGTAAAGATCTGGTTGCTTTATCAACATTCCAGTCAGTCTCACTCTCTCTCTTGTTTTTCTTTTCTGTTTTCTTTAAGAATGTTCTCCAAACAATCATCTCAATGGGGTTTTCGCTTCTGTCTGAGTTTGACGTTCGGAATCACAAAAATCTAAAAATGTCAGCACTGCTACTGTGTTGGAAATTGATCTAATGCATGTTAATGAGGATTTCAAAGGAGGAAGAAGTTTTCATTATTTTAGTTTAAAAATGACAGAGCAGATCTCTTTTCTCGAGTTAAGCTAGAAAGCACATTTGAGATGGATCAACTTGCTGAGAAGACAGCAGTAAATATCCATTTGCAAGCTAAGTCTGACTGTTCCTCGTCATCTTCTTTCAGTGAGCATTTGAACCCCAGCAACTTTGGCAGGCTATCCTTTAGGTCAGACTCCAGCTCTTGGTGTTCGGTAGTTTCAGTATTCAGCTCCAAACTGCCTCGCATTTCTCTTCACCTTTCACGGCGCTCAGATTGAGGCTGCTGGCTTTGTAAACAAAGCTTGAGCCCCATGTAAAATGTAAATATGAACTTTTAAGCTTAGGCAACAATGGAATAAAAGCTCTAACAAAGTGAGTAAAGAAAAATCCCAGTTATAGACACTTCCTGCCTCACGGATGTGATATTTGAGGAACTGTAGATATATCCAATTTCTCTATTTCCCCTGAAGTTGTCATCCCTTTGCTTGCTTATTTGAGAGAGTTCTCTTTTTTACTATATTTTATCACCATAGCTGTTTTTGGTATTGCTACTTTTCTGATTTTTTACTAACTAGCCACACGGATCTGCAGAGCGATTTCTCTATAGGCAGATGGAAGTATGCTGGCGTGAGGTTGCTATGGAAAAGAATAGGAATGGCTCATATAGGCTAGATTGCAATGCAGCCCAAGTAAGAGAAAGTGCCTAGCTGTGCTGCCCCAGAAATAAGGCAGGGACCAAAATATGGCAGTCCCTAGTTCAGTGGTTCTCAACCTATGGCCTGCGGACTGCTTGCGGCCCAATCTGCACAGAGCTGTGGTCTATGTGACATTCTCAGGGCCATCCTGGAAGCATTGGATGCAGCTCACATAACACGTTGGGGGCTGCATATGCATAAATAATGGTAAATAGGTTGAGAACCACTGTCCTAGTTGGACCCTTGATTCATGAGGGAGGCAAGCCCTTCTCCTTGTTCAGCTTACTTTGCCCTCCATGCCAGCCAGTTCACCCAAGGCTCCACCTACTCCCCATGTCCACATGCAACCTGATGGCAGCTGCTTTCTCCCGGCACAGGGTCTGGCAATGTGAGTAGCCCACACAGTGAACTGAAGGAGCTCCTCACACCCCGGTGTGTCCTTGCAGCTGGGCTCATGCCTGAGCGGATTGGTGTCATTATGTTACCATCTCACAAGCAGCGTCATGTGGCTGTGTCCATTTATAATTTACAGCCAGGTGGGAGTTTAAATTAAATGAATTTTGTATCATTGTTCCCCATAGTAATGTGCCTTTTTTCTTCCTAGATATGGCACCTGCCTGACTGGCTCTTTTCTGGTGTTTTGTCATGTCCTGCTAATCCAGGATCTCTGGTGCAGGATTCTTTTAGCAGCCTGTGTTGCTCTCGCTACCTTGTAGGTGACGGAAACTGGAAGTGATGGGCTTGAACCCCCAGAAAGCTTGGAATTCAGAGCTGTTGAACTTTAGCCTGTGACTATTTTATTATAAAGTTTATGGTAGCACCCAGGGGCCCCAACCAGGAAGAACACCCCCGTGTGCCAGGCACGATACAGCCATATAGTGAGAAACCCTGCTCCGAAGTCCCTAAAATATAGACAGACAGACAGACAGGCAGGCATGAGAAATAGAGGCTGTGGCTTGCTCAAGGCCACATAACAGGTTCTTAATAGACAAGCCAGAAATAGACTGCAGGTCTCCTGACTTGTAGTCTAGTTCCCTACCCATTGGGCCATGCTGCCCGTACAGCAGAGTGTGCACTCCTTGACTGCGGATGAAAGGTGCAAGTAGCTTATGATCTGTCACATGCTTGGCATAACTAACACCTTTAGAATCTCTCACCTCACCGTGTTGGTGACAAATGTGCTTCCCCTATTTGGCAGAACCAACTCCCTGATCCTTCCAGTTTTTAAATGTATAAAGTGATAATTGCTCTCATTTTTATATGGTGCTTTTCATCTATAGATCTCAAAGTGCTTTACAAAGGAGGCCAGTATCATTAACCCCTTTTACAGGGATAGGGAAACTGAGGCACGGGAAGGGAAGTGACTTGTCCAAGCAGGCCAATGACAGTCAGGAATAGACCCCAGGTCTTCTGTGTTCCAGTCCAGTGTTCTGTCCACTAGGTCACACTGCCTCTCATGTCAAAACCCATGGTGGGAGCTTCTGCTGGGAAGAGGCACCCAAAGCTAGAAGAAGACAATAGATCTGAGAAGTAATATATAAATACAGAAGTCTTATCCTCTGAAAATTACTGTGGCATACAAGTCTAAACAGAACAGGGGATCATTTCATATCGAATGTCGTCAAAACTTCAAATAGAATTTTTATCTCCATACCCGTATCTTGCAGTATTTATAGTTATTGTGCCAGGAAATGTAGCTAACAATTCTCAGAAATCAAATGATTAAGAGTAAGAGAAAAAATGAATGAACGAATAATTATAGATTCTCTCAGTGCATCCTCTAAAACGAAGGTGTCAAACTCAGCTTGTAGCGAGTGCTGATTGACGTTTCCTGTTGGGCTCCCAAGGCTGGAAGTAGAAAGTGCCCTGGCAAAAGGAGGGGATAGGTTAGAGGGCAGAGCTCTCAGTGACATCAGCAGGCGCTCTGTGTGTGGACTCACTCCAGTGTGCCTCTGCACTTCGTCAAGTTAGTTATTGCTTTCAGCTAGAGACACTTCGAACCAGATCCTCAAAGGTATTGAGGTGCCTAATTCCCATTGTAATTAATGCACCTACCACTCACTGCATCACCAAGCCAAAAACATCTGCCTTGTTGGCCTACAGCCATGTCCATTTCTGAGTGAATTTGGTAGCTCTTGCAACAGCCTGATCAGTTCCTCTAGTTGTGTGCACACAATTACTTTGGAGACTGTGTGGCTGTTCATATGGCATTCGTAAAAGGTGAATATATTTTCCAAGGCTCCAGATTCAGATATCCTTTGAGCATGCTGTAGTTTGGGAACTGTGGTGGGGGGGTATGAACCCCACAGGGGCCCAGAAAAGGTTAAAGGCAGCTGGAGGGCTCTATTAACCTCAGCTAGCACACCAGGGGCGAGAGGGTGGTCAGGCTCAGGGAAGAACTCAAAAGAAAGAGTGTAGGGCAGTCAATGGAGAAGACCAGGCATGGGTGGAAGTCTTCTCCTGGGAGGAGAGGGTGCATAAGGAAAGGGGGACAAGAGGTATAGCTGCAGGAGCCAGGACTAGCCCTGTAGCTGGCTCTGCGAAGGGGCAGGGCTTGAAGGAAGTGGCTCTCCCAGTCACTGTCCTCAGGGAGGTGGAGTGAAGAGGAGAAGTTGAAACCTCTAACTCAGCAGTGGCTGTATTTATTATTTGCACTCTGTTTTTGTTGGTGAGGCAGACTGAAGGGAAGGCTCAGAAAGGGAAGACACTTTAAGGGTATGCTTTAAAGTTGGCAGAGGACATTATTTGGGGTTTGAAGGATGTTATTGTCTTGCAAGGGACAGGCCTTCAGGAGAATCTGCTAGGAGGGGCAGGTCCTGAGCACAGGAGACTATCGGAGAAGGCCACAAGGGAGCAGTCTGGGCAGGTCAGGCTGTTACAGGAATACTCTCCTTTTAACAACAAGAAAGTATATTCTGCTTTCCTTGAAACCCCTGTGTCATAAATATAAAGGGAAGGGTAAACCCCTTTAAAATCCCTCCTGGCCAGAGGAAAAAAATCCTCTCACCTGTAAAGGGTTAAGAAGCTAAAGGTAACCTCGCTGGCACCTGACCAAAATGACCAATGAGGAGACAAGATACTTTCAAAAGCTGGGAGGAGAGAGAAAAACAAAGGGTCTATGTCTGTCTGTGTGATGCTTTTGCCGGAGACAGAACAGGAATGGAGTCTTAGAACTTAGTAAGTAATCTAGCTAGGTATGTGTTAGATTATGATTTCTTTAAATGGCTGAGAAAATAGCTGTGCTGAATAGAATGAATATTCCTGTCTGTGTGTCTTTTTTGTAACTTAAGGTTTTGCCTAGAGGGATTCTCTATGTTTGAATCTAATTACCCTGTAAGGTATCTACCATCCTGATTTTACAGAGGTGATTCCTTTACTTCTATTAAAAGTCTTCTTGTAAGAAAACTGAATGCTTTTTCATTGTTCTAAGATCGAAGGGTTTGGGTCTGTGGTCACCTATGCAAAATGGTGAAGATTTTTACCAAACCTTCCCCAGGAAGTGGGGTGCAAGGGTTGGGAGGATTTTGGGGGGAAAGACATGTCCAAACTACATTTTTTCAGGAACCCAGATAAAGTTTGGTGGTGGCAGTGGAAGTCCAAGGGAAAAATAGTTTGTACCTTGGGGAAGTTTTAACCTAAGCTGGTAAAAGTAAGCTTAGGAGGTTTTCATGCAGGTCCCCACATCTGTACCCTAGAGTTCGGAGTAGGGAAGGAACCTTGACACCCTGGGAATAGTTCATTAGGTTGTAAGCAATTTTGTGGAGGGTCCCCCTCCCCTTTATGTTTTTACAGCACCCGGCATAATGGAGCCCTGATCTTAACTAGGGCTGTGGGGCACTCCCATTGTACAAATACCAATAGCCCAGGTCCTGTGTATGCCACAACAAACTGGCCCTTAAACCTTGAGGTAAGGCCTCTGCATTCTACAGCCTTGGGTGGAAATTCTGCGATAGATTCAGGTGCACTAAAAAAATGACTCCAGCAAGTGCGGATGTGTTAAATCTTTGGTCTGCACGGCCAGCGCAATCCGCCTTTCACTGCATGGATGCCAAGCTGGGTTGTGGGGAGACTCTTTGTGGTGACAATGGGCAGCAGGAGCTCTGTTAGTCAGCAGGGGCACCAGGTAGACAGTAAATACTGTAGAGTCTGCTTCCAGCAGCCTCATTAAAGCATCTCCTTTATGTTCATTGGGACTGAGTCCTGTCCTTTTTCTAACACAAATAATAGTACATTGTCCACATACAAATATATAGTTCATATGGCTTTTGCAAAGGAAAGTAGGAATGCCAGAGCTAGGGGTGCTGAGTGTGCCATAACACCCCCGGTGCCAAGTAACCAGAGCAACCGAACGCATGGTCATGAACAGTCTTCACAGTTCTGTCCAATGGCTTTCACATCCCCACTATAAAAATTACTCCAGCACCCTGTGACCGAGTGTACAAACCTCACACTGATGAGGAAAGGGTTAAGGAGCAGCTCTGGGCCCAGAAAGACTTTGTTCAGGAACCATGAGCCATGCTCGGGAGCAAGTAGCCATCCTTGAGGGTGAAACCCAATGGGCAAAGCAGTGGCCCCACTTTGAGCTCTGCTATGAATGACTTTACCAAGTGACGAGAGACTGCCCCCAAACCCAGGAAACATGGTGCCAACTGCTGGTAAAAAAAAAAAGTTTGTTGGAAGCTACTGTGCCTAGCCCACTTGGTGCCATGTCATGGGCACTTGGGGAGAGAAAAGATGCTGGAGAGGTGGCCCGTAGGTTCTTCTGGCCAGGTGTCCACCAAGAAGTGAGTGATTTCTGTGACTCATGTCTCAAATGCAAGCCTTCACGGGGTGCTCCTCTTTTGAGCTCGTGTACTGTAGGTAGTCTAGGGGGATTTTGGGCCTCCTTCAGGAGGCCTGGGAAGAAAAAGAGTCCTGGGTCATGGGCTCAGTGATGTTTGTGCTCCAGCTGGGAGAACAACTAAAAACACAATGGGGATTCACTAAAGAAAATCTTCTGAAAGCCTAGCAGACATAGGAATGCACCTACAACCAAGAGGCTCAGCTGCAAACATTTGAACTGGATGACAGCGTGTTGCTGCTCTTGACCTCTGAGTCAAAGTTATTAACCCAGTGATAGGGCCTGTTTGAGGTGGTCAGGAGGATAGGACCAGTAGACTACAAGATCCTACAGCCCAGGAGGCGGAAGGAGATGCAAATCTATCTAGTCAACCTCTTGAAGGACTGGAAGGGTCAGGCAAGCTTTCTGATAGCCCCTTGGAACCAGAACTGGGGCCTCAAGTGTCGACAGCCCTGCACCTGATTCCCATGATACTGGGGTCAGAGCTTACTCTGAGACAACAGGCCCAAATAATATGGCTGACTCAGGCCTTCCTCGTGGTGTTCTCTGCTCTCCCAGGGAGGATGCATCTAACCCACCACCACATCACTATGATGACTGGGCAGAAAATATGAGAGAGTGTGGGAGGTGGCCTGTGAGGAGCTCCAGGCTATACTGACCCTGGGAGTCATCAATGACTTACAAAGTGAGTGAAGGAGCCCTATTGTACTGGTGCCAAAGTCTGACTGATCAACAAGGTTTCGTATAAATTTTAGAAAAGGCAACACGATATCATGATTTGATGCCTATGCAATACCCTGGGTGGAAGACTTATACTTAGCCCTTCACAGTCTCTCTACTATCTTCATGTTGGACCTGACCAAGAGTTATTGGCAAATCCCGCTGACAAGGGTATGCCAGGAGAAGATTGCCTTTCCTACTCCCTTTGGTCTCTACCAATTTGTGACCATGCCCTTTGGCCTACACGGAGCAGTTACCACCTTTCAGCCGCTGATGAACCAATTGCTGTGCCCATGACCAGTATGCAGCTGTCTACATTGATGTCATCGTCATATATAGTAACGGCTGGGAGGACCACCTATATCATGTCACCGTGGTTGTTCAAGCACTCAAAGGCCAGGCTTATTGTGAACTTTTTTGTGAACTTTTCTAAATGCTGACTGGAACAGATAGAAATAACATACCTTAGGTACTCCATATAGTGGGGCTGACTATACCCTGTGGTGGATAAAGTCCAGATGCTGATCAGATACCTGGCCCCTTCAACCAACAGACAGTATGACTGTTCCTCAGCCTGGCTGGCTATTACAGGGAAGTTGTGCTTGGCTTCACCGCAATAGCCATCCCTGTCCAACGTGCTCCCCCAGGCAAGGCTCCATCTTCTGAGAGCTGAGCACCTACAGCAAGGATTCTGAAGCCTGATTGAGAGCCCATTGCTTTGGTCCCTTCCACTTCCATTGAGGTCAATGGCAGCTGAAGTCAATGAACATATCACAGAGATGCTAAGCAAGATTTTTCAAAACTGACTAGGTTTAGGTGCTCAAAGTGAGAGGCCTTAAAGGAGCCTGATTTCCAAAATGTGGGTGCTCAGCACTTTGGGGAAAATCTGGAATTTTTCAAGTGTCTCGAACTAGGCATCCAAAAACGGAGCCAGCCCAAGTCCAGGGGAGTTTTCCTATTGCCTTCAATGGGAATAAGCTAGGTCCCTCAATCTTTCCCCCCCCCAACCATATTAATCTATCACCAGAGCTTCATTTATGTATTTTCAGGTTTTGATAATACTCTAACCAACATGGTTATTTTACTAGCAACTGCAAAACTGTACCAATCTCGGCCACTGTTCAATACTGCATGATTTAGTGTGTCATCAAAACCTGCATAAACTACCTATTAGAAATGTATTAAAGTTTCAACAGGGAAAATTGACTGTTCATAGCTTCTTGTCATGAGAAAACATACATAACGGATGCAGCCATGACCAAATTGTCGAAACAGATTTAACTGTACAACAAAGCACTCTGGCTAATTATGAGGGTCTAAGGAGAAAGGGTGGCTACCATTTTTTCAAAATATGGGGATGAGCGGCCATAAGAAAATGATAGGAAAATGCCCAGAACGGTATTCCATGGGCACTCTGAACTATTCAGAATTGCAATTCCACTGGCAGCATGTGGTACCGTAAGTATGTGATTGCATGAGTAATCCTGTTGACTTCAATGAGCCGAATTTTGACACCTCAACATGAAGTGAAGGTAACTGAATCTGGCCCTTAGTTACTTACTTTCATTGCCAGATTTATTACAGGAAAACAAAGTTCAAATTATTTAAAAACAAACAAACAAGTTAAACAGATCTGAAAGAACCTTTGAATTACGAGGTAGTAGCGTGTCTCTTGACAGTACTGCAATCTGCTTTATTTATGGAATATATAATGCAGTTGATTAATAGTTGTAAATAATGGTGGGGAAAATCTCTTTTGCATAATACTGCTATAATACTGTTAGCTTACTGTGATGGTTTAATATGAAAATACTCTATCAGAAGCCGTTTATAAGGCCACTTTAAAATGTCATATACCAGTCTGTATATAGGGGAATGCCAAATATAAGATAAAATAGTGAGAGAATGTCCCCTTGGCCATTAGAATAGGAAAAATCATTTCAAACAGTTATTGCGGGGGGGAAGCCCTTTTATTTGACAGCTTCTCCTGAACACTTTTTTATGTGATTCATAGATTTCATTGCCAGAAGGGACCATTGTGATCCTCTAGTCTGACCTCTGGTATAACACAGGCCAGAGAAACTGAGCAGGTAACTTCTGCCTGAGCTGGAATATCTCTTTCAGAAAGACATTGCCAATGTCAGCTTCATTGTTCAGAAATGGTAGCAAGCCTGGGAACTAGAGGAGAAGGAACATGTGTATGGTTAGAGGAGAGTACTAAAATGTAAGCATAAAAACCCCACCATAAAATCAGTCCTTAGCAGGGGACAAAGTTGCACAAACAAGGAAAACTTTAATTAAGACTCTCAGAGCATCCTTAAAAGAATCATAGAATCATAGAATATCAGGGTTGGAAGGGACCCCAGAAGGTCATCTAGTCCAACCCCCTGCTCGAAGCGGGACCAATTCCCAGTTAAATCATCCCAGCCAGGGCTTTGTCAAGCCTGACCTTAAAAACCTCTAAGGAAGGAGATTCTACCACCTCCCTAGGTAACGCATTCCAGTGTTTCACCACCCTCATAGTGAAAAAGTTTTTCCTAATATCCAATCTAAACCTCCCCCACTGCAACTTGAGACCATTACTCCTCGTTCTGTCATCTGCTACCATTGAGAACAGTCTAGAGCCATCCTCTTTGGAACCCCCTTTCAGGTAGTTGAAAGCAGCTATCAAATCCCCCCTCATTCTTCTCTTCTGCAGGCTAAACAATCCCAGCTCCCTCAGCCTCTCCTCATAAGTCATGTGCTCTAGACCCCTAATCATTTTTGTTGCCCTTCGCTGGACTCTCTCCAATTTATCCACCTCCTTCTTGTAGTGTGGGGCCCCAAACTGGACACAGTACTCCAGATGAAGCCTCACCAATGTCGAATAGAGGGGAATGATCACATCCCTTGATCTGCTCGCTATGCCCCTACTTATACATCCCAAAATGCCATTGGCCTTCTTGGCAACAAGGGCAAACTGCTGACTCATATCCAGCTTCTCGTCCACTGTCACCCTTAGGTCCTTTTCCGCAGAACTGCTGCCTAGCCATTCGGCCCGTAGTCTATAGCTGTGCATTGGGTTCTTCCGTCCTAAGTGCAGGACCCTGCACTTCTCCTTATTGAACCTCATCAGATTTCTTTTGGCCCAATCCTCCAATTTGTCTAGGTCCTTCTGTATCCTATCCCTCCCCTCCAGCGTATCTACCTCTCCTCCCAGTTTAGTATCATCCGCAAATTTGCTGAGAGTGCAGTCTACACCATCCTCCAGATCATTTATGAAGATATTGAACAAAACCGGCCCCAGGACCGACCCCTGGGGCACTCCACTTGACACCGGCTGCCAACTAGACATGGAGCCATTGATCACTAAGAAAATGCAACCCACTTTACTTAGCTAGCTTGTGTAAAAGCACGATCTGCTCTGTTTAAGAGGTGGCGTAGAGCTGCACTGCCCCAGGAGAGTCCTAACAAAGAAATTAAGATTGTAAACTCTTTTGGGCAGGGACTGTCTTTTTGTTGTGTCTATACAGCGCCCAGCACAATGGGGTCCTGCTCCGTGACTTTGGCTCCTAGATGCGATGGTAATAATAATAATAATGTCTCACAGAGGCATAATTCCTTCCCTTCTCTCTCCTTACCCACAGGGGAAGTAATCTGTTAACCAGACCATAGAACCACTCCTGTGTGGTCTCAGCTATGATGAAGCTCCTCCCACTTCATACCCTTGCCCAGTCATTCAGCCGGAGAGTAATGGATGCACAGTGCCTCCTACTCTAGAATTGCACTGCTTCAGAGACAGGACTAGAGAAGCTGTCCTAGGGGGTAGTGGGGGGGTCTCTCCCCCATTAAAGCTCTGCACAGCCGTTCAACTCAGGCTGCACTCAAGCCTTTAGACTGATAACCAGTTGAAAAGAGCCCAGCAATCTTAAAGGTGGAAACGAAAGCCAAGTGAATACAGTACGAAATACATTTAAAAATGGTTGCAAGCTGGGATGCCTTCGTCCCCTGCTGCTGTCGGCCATCTTGCCAGAAAGCCAGCTCATGTGTGGCGATGACTGTGTGAAAGCCTAATGTATGCCGATATAAACATCATCCCCTCTCAGCACTGTTTGGGCTGAAAAGACAGCAGAGATTTAACTTTTAAACATGTTGAAATATTAAACAGAGTTTTTTTTTCCCACTGATTGTTAACGCAGTATCAAACGTGGGTTAGAAACGGCTTTGCAATCTCTTACATAACACTGTCACACTGTTTGTGTCACAGATGCCATCCATCCCAATGGCTGCTGCCAGCAGGAGCCTTAGAAATACTGATTCTAACCATTCTCAAATGCATCATGAAATAAATCTCTCCGTTTATTCCTGGGGAGAAGTGCTTTGTTCCTCCTGAATTTTCAGATTGCTGGATGGAAACAACCAGATGGAATTTTCCTTTCAATCGTGTCTTTACTCTGCATCAACTCCGGTTCTCCCACAAGGCACTGGGTAATCCTTTAAAATATCTGCTGTAGGTTGTTACAGTACAATGGAGCTAGAGCACAAACTATTTCAGGCTATCCCTTCCTACATATATCTAGGCTATGGGCTCCATCCTGTGAAGCATTCAGCAGCATCCTCCATAAAAGTAGGGTGATGGGAGTATGTAGAGGGAAGTTCTTATCACCGTGCAAGTTGGGCCCAAAGGGATGTTGGGCCTGTTTAGGGATGTCCTTGTCTTGGGCAGACTGTTTAGTCTCGGTATCAGTAACAGGATCAGTTGTGAATTATTTGGAACTTGTACGTCTGCTCTCACTTCACTTGTCTCAGTCACGTTCTCACGTATCTTGAGCAGATGCTTATGATTCCGTCATAAGATTTTTGCCTTCATCTGTTATTGCTGAGTATGAGTGAGGTGATTCTTCTTTGGTTGCTGTAGCATTGGCTGGTCAGTGCCCAGCTTACCAGTTTATCACCAAGTATGTTTTAACTGAGAAAGAGGCCTTTGTACATTGTGTCTGTTTATACTTTCCTAGACTTTTCCCCAATATCATAGATTCCATGTGTGACGGGTTCGGTCACACAGAGACCCCCTTAGGACTGTCACCTGACTTGCTGAATTTACCTCTGAGCCTGTTTTCCCTGCCAGCTTGGGACTCCAGAACCCTGCCTTGTTGAGCCAGACACACTAGCCAGCTGCAAACGCAGACTCAGGTCTGGTCCATGCCCCCAAAGCTGCAGACTTTAACCAAAAACTGCTCAGCAGGTCACCTATCTCCAGCACCCAGTTCCCAATGGGATCCAAACGTCAAATAAATCCGTTTTACTCTGTATAAAGTTTATACAGGGTAAACTCATACAGGAAAGGGTGCACAGCAACCATGCCTGCCCTCAGCCCCTTGAGTAGGAGTGGAGAGGTTATTTTACTTCTGTATTTGTCTGCTACTGGGACATTGTATCCAGTTCTGGTGCCCACATTTGAGAAAGGACGTTGAACAATTGGAGAAGGTTCAGAGAAAGGCCCCAGGAATGACTGAAGGACTAGAAAACATGCCTTATTGTAATAGACTCAAAGCTATCAATCTACTTAGTTTAACAAAGCAAAGATTAAAGGATGACTTAATCACAGTCTAGAAGTACATACCTGTACATACCTGGGGAACAAATATTTAATAATGGGCTCTTCAGTCTCTCAGAGAAACATTTAACTTAATCCAATGGCTGGAAGTTGAAGCTAGGCGCATTCAGACTGGAAATAGGACATAAATTTTTAAGTGAGTAATTAACCATTTGGAACAATTAACCATGGGTCATGGTGGATTCTCCATCCCTGACCATTTTAAAATCAAGATTAGATGTTTTTTTCTAAAAGATCTGCTTTAGGTCTTATTTGAGGAAGTTCTCTGGCCCGTGTTATACAGGAGGCCAGACTAAATGACCGTCGTGGTCCCTTCTGGCCTTGGAATCTATGAACGAGTAAGATGCTACATGATAGCAGAGGTGGAAGAAATGAAGTGCTGGAAAGCCCAGTGAGAGAGGTCATGTTGAAATACTACCTCCTTTGCATAACACGTAGGAGGAAAAAAACCAGGGTCTCTCAAACTACTGTACGGTGTATCAGGAAACACTAAAAAGATTATTCCAGGTGTCACTACAGGTTAGGGCTTGGTTTGCTTTTTATACATTTGCAGTCGCGGTTCCACTGTTACATATGGAAGAGGCTTATTTGTCTAGGCCCAGAGTGTGCTTTAGATGCAGAGACTGAATATTACTGGAATAAGGTCTGAGTCTGATTGAAGTAAAAGTGCGTCATTGCTCACCAATGCAAGCAATGAATTTGCAATCTGCCCCTGTCTAGGCACATATCCCGCCCCCACAAAAAAGCAAACTTTTCAACATAGGCTTCCAGGCAATGGCAAGATTATCTGAGAAGGATCTCTCCCCTGCAGAGATAATGGTGATTAATTACTCTTTGTGACATGAAAGTCATGCAGGATAAGTGGTGCCCATATTCCATTGCTAAATGTGATTATGGAAAACGTACCCGACACAGCCCAGGTGACTTCAGCAAGGTCCTTCATGCAATGCAGGTTACTCACTTACCACCAGGCAACAGAACCTCTTTGATAATATTTGGAAGTTTTTGGAAAGCATAGGGGACAATTTCCTGGTGCAAGTGCTAGAGGAGCCAACTGGGGGGGAGCTTTTCTTGACCTGCTGCTCACAAACAGGGAAGAATTAGTGGGGGAAGCAAAAGTGGACGGGAATCTGGGAGGCAGTGACCATGAGTTGGTTGAGTTCAGGATCCTGACACAGGGAAGAAAGGTAAGCAGCAGGATACGGACCCTGGACTTCAGGAAAGCAGACTTCGACTCCCTCAGGGAACGGATGGGTAGGATCCCCTGGAGGACTATCATGAAGGGGAAAGGAGTCCAGGAGAGCTGGCTGTATTTCAAAGAATCCCTGTTGAGGTTACAGGGACAAACCATCCCGATGAGTCGAAAGAATAGTAAATATGGCAGGCGACCAGCTTGGCTTAACGGTGAAATCCTAGCGGATCTTAAACATAAAAAAGAAGCTCACAAGAAGTGGAAGGTTGGACATATGACCAGGGAAGAGTATAAAAATATTGCTCGGGCATGTAGGAATGAAATCAGGAGGGCCAAATCGTACCTGGAGCTGCAGCTAGAGAGAGATGTCAAGAGTAACAAGAAGGGTTTCTTCAGGTATGTTGGCAACAAGAAGAAAGCCAAGGAAAGTGTGGGCCCCTTACTGAATGAGGGAGGCAACCTTGTGACAGAGGATGTGGAAAAAAATAATGTGCTCAATGCTTTTTTTGCCTCTGTCTTCACTAACAAGGACAGCTCCCAGACTGCTGCGCTGGGCATCACAACATGGGGAGTAGATGGCCAGCCCTCTGTGGAGAAAGAGGTGGTTAGGGACTATTTAGAAAAGCTGGGCGTGCACAAATCCATGGGGCCGGACGAGTTGCATCCGAGAGTGCTGAAGGAATTGGCGGTTGTGATTGCAGAGCCATTGGCCATTATCTTTGAAAACTCGTGGCGAACGGGGGAAGTCCCAGATGACTGGAAAAAGGCTAATGTAGTGCCAATCTTTAAAAAAGGGAAGAAGGAGGATCCTGGGAACTACAGGCCAGTCAGCCTCACCTCAGTCCCTGGAAAAATCATGGAGCAGGTCCTCAAGGAATCAATCCTGAAGCACTTACATGAGAGGAAAGTGATCAGGAACAGTCAGCATGGATTCACCAAGGGAAGGTCATGCCTGACTAATCTAATCGCCTTCTATGACGAGATTACTGGTTCTGTGGATGAAGGGAAAGCAGTGGATGTATTGTTTCTTGACTTTAGCAAAGCTTTCGACACAGTCTCCCACAGTATTCTTGTCAACAAGTTAAAGAAGTACCGGGCTGGATGAATGCACTATAAGGTGGGTAGAAAGTTGGCTAGATTGTCGGGCTCAACGGGTAGTGATCAATGGCTCCATGTCTAGTTGGCAGCCGGTGTCAAGTGGAGTGCCCCAGGGGTCGGTCTTGGGGCCGGTTTTGTTCAATATCTTCATAAATGATCTGGAGGATGGTGTGGATTGCACTCTCAGCAAATTTGCAGATGATACTAAACTGGGAGGAGTGGTAGATACGCTGGAGGGCAGGGATAGGATACAGAGGGACCTAGACAAATTGGAGGATTGGGCCAAAAGGAATCTGATGAGGTTCAATAAGGAGAAGTGCAGGATCCTGCACTTAGGACGGAAGAACCCAAGGTCCCAAGACTAGGGACCGAATGGCTAGGCAGCAGTTCTGCAGAAAAGGACCTAGGGATGACAGTGGACGAGAAGCTGGATATGAGTCAGCAGTGTGCCCTTGTTGCCAAGAAGGCCAATGGCATTTTGGGATGTATAAGTAGGGGCATAGCGAGCAGATCAAGGGACGTGATCGTTCCCCTCTATTCGACATTGGTGAGGCCTCATCTGGAGTACTGTGTCCAGTTTGGGGCCCCACACTACAAGAAGGATGTGGATAAATTGGAGAGAGTCCAGCGAAGGGCAATAAAAATGATTAGGGGTCTGGAACACATGACTTATGAGGAGAGGCTGAGGGAACTGGGATTGTTTAGTCTGCAGAAGAGAAGAATGAGAGGGGATTTGATAGCTGCTTTCAACTACCTGAGAGGTGGTTCCAGAGAGGATGGTTCTAGACTATTCTCAGTGGTAGAAGAGGACAGGAGAAGGAGTAATGGTCTCAAGTTGCAGTGGGGGAGGTTTAGGTTGGATATTAGGAAAAACTTCTTCACTAGGAGGATGTTGAAACACTGGAATGCATTACCTAGGGAGGTGGTAGAATCTCCTTCCTTAGAAGTTTTTAAGGTCAGGCTTGACAAAGCCCTGGCTGGGATGATTTAATTGGGGATTGGTCCTGCTTTGAGCAGGGGGTTGGACTAGATGACCTCCTGAGGTCCCTTCCAACCCTGATATTCTATGATTCTATGATTGATTCTATGATAATGTCCGCTGTAAAGCATGGGTTATGCAGATTTTTGGTCCTATTGGAAACTTCAAGTGCATTACTGAAGATCACAAAATTAAATGTATATGGCATCAAACTGGGAATGTAGCAGAGGTCGGAAAGGAAATATTTTATGTGTGTGATCCCTTAGAAAATGTGCTGTAGTCTTTATTCTGAGCTGCTACTTGCTCTACAGTCAAGCCTTGTGTTTATGCAGCTAAATGATGTTGCTCCAGATGTATAGGGCAGGAGTCTCAATGTCCTCTTTCCCCTAGCTTCCCCCTTGCTGCTGCAATTGCTCCCTGCTTCATGCCCCCAACACCCTCCTGAAAACTCCCTTCTCTGAAAGCATAATGTGCAGGCCATCAGGCCTGGGTTTATTATTAATGACTGCGGTGTTTAATTAGCTCACACTGGTGTCCTGGGTGTCTGAACACACACTGCAGGGGAGGGATAGCAACCACACCCCTTCTGCTGTGAATGTAGAAGCTCTGCCAGAGTGCACAGGATCCTCCTGAGTCAGAGCTACCTGTGTGACCTTGGTTGAGTCACTGAGGCCCAGATGGGGGGCAGCTTCTCCTGAGTTAGCTGGGAGGTGAGATTAGATGGTGAAAATGGTCCCGTCTGCACTTGGAAACATTAAGAACATCCAGGTGCTCTAGGAAAAGGTGCCAGTGATTCGGCAGAAGACTCCGGTCAGTACAAAGCCAAAGCCCAGGCCCAGTGCTCGAGGACTCTGTGCTCTTGTTTTTTCAGTTTAGATGTAAAGCCAAAGCCCTAAAGAGGCATTACAAAGAATGACCTGTTTGTGAGAGCCGGGGTGTTAGCCCTGATGCTCCGACTAATTTCTGGCTTGGGCTGTTTCGCTCTGCGTGTATGTCTACACTGTTAAAAACCTGCCGCTGGCCTGTGCCAGCTGACCCAGGTTAGGGGGGGTGTTTCATTGCAGCATCCACATTCAGGCTCAGGCTGCAGCCCAAGCTCTGGGACCCTCCCACCTTGCAGGGTCTCAGAGCCTGGGGTCCAGCCTGAGCCCGAATGTCTACATCTCAATGGGGGCAGGGTTAGAAAGCAGCGTGGGGCGGGGGTTAGAGGACCAGGCTGGTGGGAAGATGCTGCAGTTTAAGACCAGAGTCCTGTTAGAGGAGGTACTGTGCAATCTTGGTGCTAGCCCCAAAGACCTCACATAGATAGACAAGGGGCAGGAGGAAAACCAAGACACACCCAGTGTGTGGGTGGGTGGCAAGGTTGGGATTAGACCCCAGGACTCCTACCTCCTAGTCCAATACCCTGTCCACTGGGCCACACTGCAAACTGCTGGGCCTACTGTCTGGAAAGCATAGGGTTAAAGGGAACAGGAGTTTATTGGCACGAGTGTAAATCTGTTTTCCCCATGGTAGCAAGGGTGTTGCGAGATGTAACTCTGTAAGGGGGTATGTTCTGCTGCCAAAATGTTTCTTGTTTAACTGCTGAAGATGGCTGGAAAATTTGTTTCCACCGCTTTATTGGGGCGAGGCACTCCATTCTAGCTTGATGTAGAATCTTCTCAGCTGAATGTGTGTATGTGTTTATTAAAGAATTGCACTGCTTCGGATCCGGCGCTGTTGTAAGTGGATGGGGTGGTTGTTTGGATCGCTTTGTCCTCAGTGTGATTGTCACTGGCAAAAACCTGTTCACACTCAGCTCAACCAATGTCACGTGCTGGGAGTCATTAAAAACCGAGATGGGGTCTGATCTGGCTGTCGCTGAAGCCCATAAGAGGTTGGCCAGCGTGGGAGCAGGATCCAGCCCCAAATGAGTAATTCAAGGGCGGATATGGCTGCAAGTGCCCAAACAAGAAAGATCAATTCAGTTCCAGTTCAGAGGCAGCGCTGCTGCTTCAGGTGCCTTCAGAGGGACTTTGGTGGTTTAATTGACAGGCGCGCACAGCAGGACTTCCTTGGAGACTGCCGGGAAGTTAAGGGTATGGCATCTTGCTTCTCTGTTGCAAAGACATATGCTCCCTTTGACGGCCCAGCGAGCAGCTCAGTCAGCAAGGACGTGCGATGCTAACAAAGACAGCAGGCTTTTATTTATTATTCACCAGTCTACAGGGTTTCAGTGCCACTTGGACTCAGCACACTTCCCATATAAAATATTTAAGGCGCGAGGAATACATGCAATTTAGGGAATCCAGGCACGAGTAGGCATGCTGGCACCAAGTTGCTACTGCATGCTTGAGCTTGAGTTTGTGGGAGAGCCTGTTATTGCTAGAAAGGGGAAATGTTACAAGGGCCAGAAACTAATTCTCTTCTGTTCCTATTCATATGCTGTCAAGGTTCCTTCCCCACTCTGAACTCTAGGGTACAGATGTGGGGACCTGCATGAAAGACCCCATAAGCTTATTCTTACCAGCTTAGGTTAAAAACTTCCTCAAGGTACAAACTTTGCCTTGTCCTTGAACCCTATGCTACCACCACCAAGTGTGTTAAACAAAGAACAGGGAAAGAGCCCACTTGCAGACATCTTCCCCCCAAAATATCTCCCCAAGCCTTACACCCCCTTTCCTGGGGAAGGCTTGACAAAAATTCTCACCAATTTACATAGGTGAACACAGACCCAAACCCTTGGATCTTAAGAACAATGAAAAAGCAATCAGGTTCTTAAAAGAAGAATTTTAATTAAAGAAAAATAATCACCTCTGTAAAATCAGGATGGTAAATACCTTACAGGGTAATCAGATTCAAAACATAGAGAATCCCTCTAGGCAAAACCTTAAGTTACAAAAAGACACAAAAACAGGAATCTACATTCCATTCAGCACAGCTATTTTACAGCCATTAAACAAAAGAAAATCTAACACATTTCTAACTAGATTGCTTACTAACTTTTTACCGGAGTTCTGAAGAGCATTCCTGATCTGTTCCTGGCAAAAGCATCTGTCATAAATATAAAGGGAAGGGTAAACCCCTTTGAAATCCCTCCTGGCCAGGGGAAAGCTCCTCTCACCTGTAAAGGGTTAAGAAGCTAAAGGTAACCTCGCTGGCACCTGACCAAAATGACCAATGAGGAGACAAGATACTTTCAAAAGCTGGGAGGAGGGAGAGAAACAAAGGGTCTGTGTCTGTCTGTATGCTGCTTTTGCCAGGGACAGAACAGGAATGGAGTCTTAGAACTTTTAGTAAGTAATCTAGCTAGGCATGTGTTAGATTATGATTTCTTTAAATGGCTGAGAAAAGAATTGTGCTGAATAGAATAACTAAACATCTGATGAAGTGAGCTGTAGCTCACGAAAGCTCATGCTCAAATAAATTGGTTAGTCTCTAAGGTGCCACAAGTACTCCTTTTCTTTTTGCGAATACAGACTAACACGGCTGTTCCTCTGAAACCTGTTATTTCTGTCTATGTATCTTTTTTGTAACTTAAGGTTTTGCCTAGAGGGGTTCTCTATGTTTTTGAATCTAATTACCCTGTAAGATATCTACCATCCTGATTTTACAGGGGGGATTTCTTTATTTCTATTTACTTCTATTTTTTATTAAAAGTCTTCTTGTAAAAAACTGAATGCTTTTTCATTGTTCTCAGATCCAAGGGTTTGGGTCTGTGGTCACCTATGCAAATTGGTGAGGCTTTTTTATCCAACATTTCCCAGGAAAGGGGGGGGGCGTGCAAGTGTTGGGAGGATTGTTCATTGTTCTTAAGATCCAAGGGTCTGGGTCTGTAGTCACCTAGGCAAATTGGTGAGGCTTTTTACCAAACCTTGTCCAGGAAGTGGGGTGCAAGGTTTTGGGAAGTATTTTGGGGGGAAGGACGCGTCCAAACAGCTCTTCTCCAGTAACCAGTATTAGTTTGGTGGTGGTAGCGGCCAGTCCAAGGACAACGGGGGGAATATTTTGTACCTTGGGGAAGTTTTGACCTAAGCTGGTAAAGATAAGCTTAGGAGGTTTTTCATGCAGGTCCCCACATCTGTACCCTAGAGTTCAGAGTGGGGGAGGAACCTTGACAGCATCACACAGACAGACAGACCCTTTGTTCCCCGCCCCCCCTCCAGCTTTTGAAAGTAACGTGTCTCCTCATTGGTCATGTTGGTCAGGTGCCAGCGAGGTTATCTTAGCTTCTTAACCCTTTACAGGTGAAAGGGGTTTGCCTCTGGCCAGGAGGGATTTTATAGTTCTGTATACAGAAAGGTGGTTACCCTTCCCTTCATAGTTATGACACATGCTAAAGCTCAGGAGGCAGCGTGATCGAGTAGGAAGGGCATGGCACTAGAATACAGGGGAGCTGTGTGAGCTGGGGGATGAGCACTTGAATTCAGCTCCCAGGAGCAGTAGCTAGTTATCAGAGGCGCTATCCTTCAGCTAAGACTTCATAATTCTTGAATTACTATTATGGTTTTGCTGCCACAGAATTGTTGTGCCGTGTTTGCAGGAGAGAGACGTTAAAGGTACCACCTCGGCAGGTCTGTTTACGCTGCTTTGGAAGACCTACAGCAGCAAGTCTCCGAACCCAGGTCTCCAGACTCGGGCACGTGCTACGGCACTAATAATGGCTGTGTAGGTGTTTGGGTTCAGGCTCTGAACCCCAGGATGGGTTTTGGAGCCCAAACTCCAGCCTGAGCAACAATGTCTCAACTCCACAGCCCTAGCCTGGGAAGCCTGTGGGACCTGGGCTCTGAGAACCGCCGCTGTGGGTTTTTAAATGTAGCACAGACCTATCGTAAGGATCCTGTGGAATGTTTGGTTGGCCCCATGGCCTCGCAGTATTAACTAGGGATGCTCATGGGTTAAGTGTGACCTAGAGTGCTCCTGAGACTCTGGAGACCAGGGCTGCTATTGGCTCAACCACCGGTCTTCTGGGTGACCTTAAGAAAGGCACATCACTGCTCTGTGCCTCAGTTTGCCCACCTGTAAAATGGGCGGTGATGATCTCGACCTTCTTTGGAAAGCGCTTTGAGAGCAACTGATGGAAAGAGCTAGGCTTAATACTATTTTATTAAACATTGCAGCTCATGGCGGAAGATCAAATTGTCAGAATCCAGAAAGCATTAATAGTCAAAAGACTGCTGAGGAGGGGCCTGATCCAGTCTTTTGACTGATATCATTGGATCAGCCCCACTGATTCTGCCTGGCGACGGGGGAAACAGACTACCAGCTGCCAAAGGAAAAGGTCATGACAAGGATTTCTCTGAGCACAGGAATCTAGTTCAGGACATAAAGCTGTGTTTAGGGTTGATCAAAGAACTTTGCTAAAAAGTTGCTTCTATGCTAGGTTCTAGTAGGTACTTTGGAAAGCCCGATGTGTTATTCCCTCCCCCATCACACACTCATTTTATGCCTATGGATATTGAGCCCACAACTTTGATAGGCTTGTCAATAAATACCCACATCTGTGTTCTTCCCCTAGCTGGTGCAGACATGTAGCTGGCCCAGGGGAAAAGGGGAGTAGGGGACACTACCCAGTCTAGCGCCTCCTAATGGGCCTGGGTCTGTTACTGCTGCTCCTGTCAATTGTTTGCCTCTGGTTATTGCATATACCACTCGTACTGCTACCCGTGGCTCCCTTGCTATTGGTCTTTTATGCCACTGGCATTATTCTTGTGCCCCTTAGAGGAAGAGGCCAGAGGAAGAAGTGCCCTGGGATCATGCTGAACATTCCTTTTTCACTAGAAACTGTAAACCTCCAGCCTCTGGTGAAGATCAACGGTAAATGGGAAGTAAGAGGAGCAGCTCTGTCCATGGACTT
Source organism: Caretta caretta (assembly GCF_965140235.1). Classification (NCBI taxonomy): domain Eukaryota; kingdom Metazoa; phylum Chordata; order Testudines; family Cheloniidae; genus Caretta; species Caretta caretta. Next base: position 16,809,135 of record NC_134209.1, read on the forward strand.
GGCGTTTCAAGGGAGGGGAAGTAGAAAAGAATGGGAATAAGGGAGAAGAACCAGTTGCAATTACAGTACTGCTCCCACTACCATCACTCCTGAAATAAATGAACACGTCCATGCTGTACCTCCTTTCTGGTGCTCCACTGACAAGGACTGGGTCATGGGGAAACGAAACTCACCAGTATTATAAGCCCCAAGGAACGGATAGCAAAGACACAACAGAAGCATCAAGCATAGCAAAGCCAAGAATTTGCCCGCACTATTCTGCCCCTGCTCTGGGCATATTCCCTGAGACTTGGTTAAATCAGATGCGTGGCCCCTTTGTGGTGGCGGAGCGGCTGTAGAAGGACAGGGACACATTTGGGCCCTCCACTGGAGAGCACAGTGTGTGTGTCTCCTCTGACAGTCTTCACTGAGCTCTCAGAACAAAATGGCTGCTTAGTTCTGCACACAGGTATAGCCACTCTTCTCAGGGTTCTTCTGTGTTGGAAAGAGCTTGTCTGGAGCTCCTCTTCAGCCTGTCATAAGAAGCAGAGTGAGCACAACCCCATCTTAAAAGAACAATAAAAGGAAAATCCAGCAGCGAAAGTGTCCGGGAGAGAGAAAATCAGCAATAGAGGAGACAGCCTGGGCCCTCCTATGAGGCTTTCAGTGAAAGGGCTGAGCAAGAGCTAGCTGGAAAGGTTCTCTCTAAGAAGAGTTTGTCTGAAAGAGAATCTCTGCATTAGAGGAGACTCCATCAAGAGACACATGAAATGGGAGAGTGCTTCGAAGTGTGCCTGAGGACTTGTGTAGTAGTGAAGTATTTCAATGGCCTTAGCCTCATGAGTGATTTTTAGGGATGGTTGAGCCAGGTCAGATAAAATAAGAACTGACATTTCCTATGAAGCTACTTCTAAACCCTCTGAAGCCCAGGGCATGTTTTCTGTTTAGTATTAATCGTCACACTGCACCCTCTGCATGTTGTGGCTTGGGATAGAAGCAGATATACCAAAAAGGGCTGTTTTTTGTGGATTTATCAACCAGGGACTGCTATAAACCAGAGAAGAAAGCTTGTTTCTGTGAGAATTCCAACTCTGCTTCCAGACTACCGATGTTCAGGGCAAGCATCCTAGAAAAGTTTTACCAGAACCTTTGAAGTTTCTGCATCTCTCGTGATACTACCTGCTCTCCATGGGTGATCAGTCAAAATGATAAGAGTCTCCTGAATCTCCCATGAAAAGCAGAGAGGATTTGTAAGACTGGGGTATTGCTTTTGGGACTGATGAGTAATTCAGGAGACATGCTTTCATGCCCAATGAAGCATCATCACCTTTCATTGGACCTGCTTTTCCATTGCAATAACTAGTTATGATAAGGTGATTTACTATTATTTATTTTTTGTATATTGTGGTAACCTCTAGAAGGCCCATAGCCCATTCTGTTAGGCATGGTAAAAACATACGATATACATCTAGATGGTCCCTCAAAGTGCTTACATTCTAAGTAGATGATGAAAGACTATCCGTTGGAATGCTTCCAGCAACACTGGAGGAAGTTTGAGAAAACTTTGTGTTTTTTTGTTTTTTTAAACAAGATCTTTCATTGGGATCAGAATGACTCATAAAATCATGAAACCCTTCAAGATCTTTGTGTGACTCCTTTTGAGTAGGACACTGTTGGATTTTTTTTCCTTCTCTCCAGAGAAGTAGTTTCTCTTTATCGTACCACTTCTCTAGAGTTGCTTTTATTTTGCCAGAAGCCTGCTGGGTTTGTGCTAGAAGAGTTGGTGTGTTTTGCTTGGAGGCACGACTCTGACCTGAAAGATCGCGTCCGCGCTTCATCGTGACGCTGGGCTGATTCACATGCACACAGTAAGGCACTGTGTTTAACGCCCCACTTTTCATTAGCCATTGAAGGAAGGTTGAGTTGTGTGCGTGCTTGGTTAAGCCCCTGGTAGCGTTTGTGACCGAGCCAAAGGCATTGTCAACGATACGCTCTGGTACAGTGCGTGTTCCACAGTTTCTTATTTAAGCAGCCTTAACGCTAGTTCGTTAGAAGAATTTGGGTCTGGATAATGGTGGTCAGTGCCCCATTTTGGAAATGTGAACACAGCAGGTGTCTAAGTGGGTCTCTGGCCTATAGGGCCCAGCAGTTCGGGGGCAGAGTTAAGGTTGATGTTAGCCAATATAGCATATTTCTGAGGCTGTTCTGTATTCATGCTAAGTGGTACTTTTACAAACAGTATTTCCCAGCATGCTGTGTACTCATGCTAAGCATTTTTGTAGAAATTTATTAGCAGGTGAACTATCTGTAACCTCAGTTGTTTGTGTATGCAGAACCTGTTGGAAGCAATGCCAAATAACCAACGATGCCTGGCACACTTTTTATATCTGCCAAGGACCAATGGGATAATTGGTACAGATGTATTTGCAATCTTACAAATATGTAGATAACTAGAATAGAAAAGGGATGAATGGTTTGTAGTAATGTAGTAAAATCTGTACAATCTTCTACCTGCTCTAAACAAGTGAGATATGAGAATGGCCACACTGGATAAGCCCAGTGATCATCTGGCTCAGTATCCTGTCTTCCAACAGTGGCTGATGCCATATGCTTCAGAAGGAATGAATAGAAAGGGGCAATTATTGAACAAGCTGTCCATTGTTGTCCAGTTCCTGCTTCTGGCAGTCATAGACTGAGGGACATCCAGAGCATGGGGTTGTGTCCCTGACCATCTTGGCTGATAGCCATTGATGAACCTATCCTCCTTGAGCATCTCTAATTCTTTTTTGAACCAAGTTATACTATTGGCCTTCCCAACATCCCCTGGCAATGAGTTCCACAGGTTGACTCTTTGCTGTGTGAAGAAGTACTTCCTTATGTTTGTTTTAAACCTGCTGCCTATTAATTTCATTGGGTGACCCCTGATTTTCTTGTTATATGAAGGGGTAAATAACACTACCCTATTCACTTTCTCCATACCATTCATGATTTTATAAACCTGTATCATGTCCTGCTTTAGTCATTTCTTTTCTAAGATGAACAGTTTATTTTGTTAATCTCTATTCCATATAGAAGCTGTTCCATACCCCTAATCATTTTTGTTGCCCTTCTCTGTACTTTCCCCATTTCTTGGATGTTTTCAAAGACCTGTCCGCAATGACTCCAAGATCTCTTTCTTGGGTGGTAACAGCTCATTTAAACCATATAACCGTGTATGTATAGTTGGGACTGTGTTTTCCAATGGGCATTACTTTGCTTTTATCAGCATGGAATTTCATCTGCCATTTTGTTGCCCAGTCACCCAGTTTTGAGAGATCCTTTTGTAGGTCTTCGCAGTCTCCCTGGGACTTAACTATCTTGAACAATTTTGTATCATCTGCAAATTTTGTCACCTCAGTCTTTACCTCTTTTTCCAGATCATTTATGAATATGTTGAATAGGACTGGTGCCAATACAGACCTCTGGGGACACCAGTATTTACCTTTCTCCATTCTGAAAACGGACCATTTATTCCTACCTTCTGTTTCCTATCTTTTATCCAGCTACCAATCCATGAGAGGACCTTCCCTCTTATCCCATGATTGCTTAATTTGCTCCTTGTTGATTACTTATAAAATGTTGCTGTTTAGTTTTTGTGTCTTTTGCTAGTTGCTCTTCAAATGATTTTTGGCCTGCTTAATTATATATTAGATGAAGGGGTAAATAACACTACCAGATGATCACTTTACACTTGACTCTGCCAGCTTTTATGCTCCTTTCTGTTTATGCCTCACTAGAATTCGACTTTCAATTTTTAAAGCCTTTTTGTCTCTAACGACCTCTTTTTACTATGCTGTTTAGCCATCGTGACATTTTTTGATCCTTTTTATTTCTTTTGTTGTTTTTTTTAATTTGGGGTATACATATCGGTTTAGCCTCTATTAGCCTCTGTTTTTAAAAAGTTTCCAGGCAGCTTGCAGGCCTTTGACTCTTGTGACTGTTCCTTTTGATTTTTGTTTAACTTGTTTCCTCATTTTTGTGTAGTTCCCTTTTTTGAAGTTAAATACTACTGTGGTAGGTTTCTTTGATATCCCCCCCCCATACCCCCTACAATGATGTTAAATTTAATTACCGGTATGTTGTGCTTGTTATTGCTGCCCTTTATATAAATATCATCAAAATTTCACTCACTCTTTTGGAACAGTGAAACTGTGCACAACAAACCTGTTCTCCAGGTTGGGTAAATTATTAACCCTTTCTGTACCGTGCGGATTTATCTATGCTTAATAAACTCATAGATCCGAGTTATTTGATGTCTTCTCAATAAAGAATCAAACCCACCGGTATCAATGAAAGTTAAGTGTGAATTTGCAGTTTCCCAGCGTTTGTAAACAATTATAGGGTGGGATTTCCAGCAGCACTCAGCATTGGGCTAACTGCTCCTACATGAAGCCAGTGGGAGTTTTGTCCTTGATTTCTGTAGGAGCAGAGTTAGGCTGACTCTCTGAGAGCTTTTGAAAATCTCCCTCAGAATATTTTGTTAAGGTTCTATTCAAAAGCTACATTTTCAGCCTTTACTGTCCTTTAATAAGAGAGAGTGGGGAATTTTTTGTCAGAATGATTTTTCCAACAGAAAATTCACTCTTTGCAAATCATTGGAAAATGTTTCTCAGATCCGTGGCTCTCCTCTGCTCTTTCTCCCCTCCCCGTACCCCCACCCGACAGGTGGACGTCCCTGGGGTTGGGGCCTCCAGGGCCACCATGCTCTTTAGGTGCTGGGCTCCTTTACATTCTCTAAACAATTTTTTTTGCAATTCCTAATCTGTGGGAAATTTTTGACCTTTTTCTTTAATTTCAGAATTTCCCAGGGAATGGGAATTCCAGTTTCTGTCCAGCTCTAGTTTTAACAGTGGTTAGGCTGAGAAATGAAAATAATTATTTTGTCCATTTCCATGACACTGTTTGCTTTAACTTTGCATGAATTCCATCATGGGAATTCCATCATTCCATTGATTTTTCATAACAGGTCATCTTATCCTACATCACTTCCCCATTAAAGTGCTCCTATTGGGTGAATAGCATGTTATTTCCGTTGTTGTATGGGTCTTTTCCTCCTCTGATTTCATCAGGACTTATCCAAAGCCTGTCAAAATCAGTGGCGAAACTTCCACTGAGCTCATTGGGCTTTGGATCAGGCCCATAGTGTGTGTGTTGTTTTTATTTATGATTTTTAAAATCTTACACAAGAAGGTGTGTGTGAGAAATAGCTAAGTGCTGCACTCTCCTTCATCTGTAAAACAGAAATGCATAGCCCATGGTGGACATATTTCCCTGCTGTAATGCTTAACCCTGATCTGAGTGACCTGGATACTTGGATCGGTTCAGAACATTACTTGCTAGGAACTGTAGACATCTCCCTCGGCCTTAGCTCACTCTTGGACATGAGAGTGCATGGCAATCTGTTCCCATTAATTAATATTAGGTATAGCCCTCCCACTGCTAACAAAGTGTCAATGTGGCCTCTAGTCAGGTACACTGGGAAGTGAGAGTGTCCCTTATGTATAGAAAGGGTGGTTTTTGTTTTGTTTGTGCAGTGCATTATGTGGAATCCTTTTAAAGAGAGAGAGAAAGAGTGGGAAAACAGTCTAGAAGTAACAACATTTAAACCATGAGTTCTGGCATAAAAGTTCCCTCTGAGAAATACTGGTGACAGGTTGAGTGAATAATTTTCTGTGTGTGAGATTTCCAAGAAGCTGCTACGAGTGGTGACAGCGGAACTGGCAAGTACGAAATGGGGCACCATAAGACAATTAGTATCTGTAATAAGAAGCTTTAGGTTCAAAGAGATCAATAGGCCCATTCATCTTCTAGGCAAACTAATGGCCTGGACTCACATGTACCAAGTTTCTTTTATAATGAAGCTTCCTGCAGTGACTTTAACAAGCACAAACTCACTTATAAGTTTGAGGACAGACATTCAAGCTTCAATACAAAAAGTACCTTTTATTTGGGGAATAGAATAAAAAGGTTTTAGCGATAGTTTACCAGTCTTATTTTGCTGCCACTGATATCTGGATGGCATTTCTAAGTTGTAAAAAAACCTCAGCTATGCTCTTGTGTGTCTCTTTAATCACTGGTTCCCTGCAGAGTAAAAAAGAACACCTTTAACTCAGCTAGCAAAACTTCGCTTGGTCAGATATGGAAGAAGTGGGATCCACCAAAAATTAATTATTATTTATTAATAAAACCATAGGATTGACGTTTACAAATAAGTATCCTGGTAGTTGGAGACAATTTTTCATTGTGTAAACAAAAAGTCCTAGAGTTTTCTTTCTGAAGATTTGAACTGGAGCTGAACTTAAGTTACATCAATTTGTTTTAGTCTCCAACTGAGAACTAGAAATATTCAAGACTTGTTGTCTTTTGAGGATACAGCACATAAGCACCATTTGCAGCACCAAAATCAATCAGCAATGATGAGTTATGAAGGAAACATTGGGGTGGAGAATGGTTTTTTTTGTAGTTTGATTTTTCTCATCTTTCCAGAGTGAATGAATGGGTAGCTGAACAATGATCAGTCTTTAATAAGAAAAAGAAATGGGCTAAAAACCAAATTCACCTTGAACTTGGGGAAAATTCTGTTCTGAATCCTCCCCTTGCTCGTTGTCTTCCCTTCTAGAGCTGGTCAGCAAAGGGTCTTTGTTCCACCTCTTTTGTATTTTATGGGAGGGGTGAGGAGTGAGGTTGTGCTACGGTCAGAGACAGGCATTTCTTTGACTTCTTAGTGTTTTATACCTTTTTTTAAATCCCCCCCTTGCCCCTTCTGACTGGTTGCTTCACCTTGCCTTAAGAGATGAGCCAGGCAGCCTTCCAGTGTATTCTCATATATTATACTTTCACCATACCCTGCAACACTTTAACTGTATTCCTTATTTTTTTTTTATTGTACTAAAAGCCCCATCTGGTTGTAAAAAATGCAACACACAGTGACTTTATTTATTGTTTTTCACACATTAATATAAAATATAAAAGTATTAAACATTTAAACCCAAAATACTATCTCAGGTTAACAGACAAGCCTATATACTAACAGTAGCATTAGTATCTCCACATTGCAGATGGGGAACTGAAACACAGAGATGAAGTGAGTTGCCTGAGGACACATAGCAAGTCAGTGGCAGAGCTAACAACTGAATTCCAGCCCTCTATGTTAGCCACAAAGCCATCCTTCCTCTCTCTCTCTCGCTGTCTGCAAGAGCTCCATTTTTTTAACAGGGCAATGTTTTCTACAGTGGTCCAGTAATACATGTTCTAAAACTGAAGCGAGCCCTACGCCAGCTTTTCCTGCCTTGTATTCTTGGCACTGTGACATCATAACCCCAGCATACCCTGTCACTAAAACAAATGTCTGAGATATTCCACCTCTTCTCTTAAATTGGAACTAGCTTGTTTCAAGAAGCTGAAGAGGCAAACTGTTCAGAGGTTAGTGTGCAGAAATATATCATTGTCTTCCAGGATGCTATAAGTAGGTCTCTTGAGTATCAAGGTCAGAGTTTATTTTGCAGAAAGTTCTGCTGGTATGAATCATCAATAGAGTTTCTTACACAATTTATCAATGCCTGACCATTACACATCTCTCTGTTTCTCTAAACAAATCCTAGAGACGGTGCTGGGACATTTTGATGCTTTTCAGTTCAAAGCTTAATTCTTCCGAGTTTCTTCACCATGCAGACCCCTCCTGGGCTGATTTTCAGAATTGCTGAGCACCTGCAACTAGAGCCCATGGAAGTTTTTGCAATGAAAATGTTTTGCATTGAGAAATGGTATTTCTTTAAAGACAATTTTTTTGTGATGAGAATTTGTTTCTAATTAAAATATTTTGGTTTCCATCAAAATTAACATTTTTGGTTTAAACCCCCAATTTTTTCAGTTTATAACCAATATAGTTTTGGGGTTTAAGTTTTTAGTGAAAACCCCCAAAAATTTGTGATGGGGGGGAAAAGTAATTTCCTAACTAGTTCTACCTACAATATTCAGGGACTTCCAGGGGAACTGGGAGAGCTCAGTACTTTTAAAAAATCAGGTCCTTATCTGTAGGGTGAGATAATTTGGAATAATTAGACGCTGTTAACTCTTAAGGAAGCAGAGGTGTGGCCGAAGTGGTCTAAATGACTCTGAAAATCCTAGCTACTATCAGCATAGTGCTGCCAGCACTCTCTCCAGCAATGAGCAAAAGCAGTAGATCGGAAAATGTCCCCAACCACTGCCAAACATGAATGGGTAATCGCTCATGAACTCCAGCTCACAGAACAGTCACAAGGTTTTGAGATTATAGGAAGGCTGAAAAGCAGAGATAGAAGGAACATATTTGTGAAGGGGAATTGTGTACCTGAATCCCTCCACCCTACCAATGATGCAAATTTATGTCATTGATCCAAACTCAAATATCCTGCTTAACAAGTTGTGATGTGATGGATTTATTAGGCCCATAATTGGGGCTACTGGGTGTTATGATGATACAAAAAATAGTTATGAAAGGTTTCCAAAATAATAACACATCAATAAGGGTGAGACTTTCAAAAATGTCTTAAGAGAGTTGGACCCATGGAGCCGTAGCCCCATGATTTTGTCCTAGCAAAATGGGGTACTGGTCCATGGGTAGGTCCCCTGAGTGATACTGCAACAAAAAGGGTAACAAGAAAACATTCCACAAATACATCAGAAGCCAGAGGAAGACCAAGGACAGGGTAGGTCTATTACCCAAGGGCTGGGGATGGGGCGAAATAACAGAAAATGTGGAAATGGAAGAGGTGCTTAATGACTTCTTTGTTTCGGTTTTCACCAAGAAGTTTGGTGGTGATTGGACGTCTAACATAGTGAATGCCAGTGAAAATGAGGTAGGATCATAGGTTAAAATAGGGAAAGAACAAGTTAAACATTACTTAGACAAGTTAGATGTCTTCAAGTCACTAGGGCCTGATGAAATGCATCCTAGAATACTGAAGGAGCTGACTGAGGAGATATCTGAGCCATTAGTGATTATCTTTGAAAAATCATGAAAGACTGGAGAGATTCCCAAAGACTGGAAAAGGGCAAATATAGTGCCAATCTATAAAAAGGGAAATAAGGACAACCTGGGGAATTACAGACCAGTCAGCTTAACTTCTCTAAAGATAATAGCGCAAATAATTAAGCAATCAATTTTGCAAACATCTAGAAGATAATAAGCTGATAAGTAACAGCATGAATTTGTCAACAACAAATCATGTCAAGCCAACCTGATAGCTTTCTTTGACAGGGTAACAAGTCTTGTGGACGGGGGGAAGTGGTAAACGTGGTATATCTTGACTTTAGTAAAGCTTTTGATACTGTCTCACATGACCTTTTCATAAATGAACTAGGGAAATGCCATCTAGCCTCTGATCCTACTTCATTTTCACTGGCATACACTGTTAGACGTCCAATCACCACCAAACTTCTTGGTGAAAACCGAAACAAAGAAGTCATTAAGCACAACTGCCATTTCCAATATAAGGTGGGTGGATAACTGGTTGGAAAACCATTCCCAGAGAGTAGTTATCAGTGGTTTACAGTCATGCTGGAAGGGCCTAACAAGTGGGGTCCTGCAGGGATCAGTTCTGTGTCTGGTTCTGTTCAATACCTTCATCAATGATTTAGATAATGGCATAGAGAGTACACTCATAAAGTTTGCGGATGATACCAAGATGGGAAGGGTTGCAAGAATTTTGGAGGATTAGATTATAATTCAAAATGATCTGTACAAACTGGAGAAATGGTCTGAAGTGAATGGGATGAAATTCAACACTGACAAATGCAAAGTACTCTACTTAGGAAGGAACAATCAGTTGCACACATACAAAATGGTAAATGATTGCCTAGGAAGGAGTACTGCAGAAAGGAATCGGGGGTCATAGTGGACCACAAGCTAAATATGAGTCAACAGTTTAACACTGTTGCAAAAAAAGCGAACATCATTCTGGAATGTATTGGCAGAAGTATTGTAAGCAAGACACGAGAAGTAATTCTTCCACTCTACTCCACACTGATTAGGCCTCAACTGGATTATTGTGTCCAGTTCTGGGTGCCACATTTTCGGAAAGATGTGAACAAATTAGAGAAAGTCCAGAGAAGAGCAACAAAAATGATTAAAGGTCTAGAAAACATGACTTATGAGGGAAGATTGAAAAAAAATTGGGATTGTTTAGTATGGGGAAGAGAAGACTGAGAGGGGACATGATAACAGTTTTCAAGTACATAAAATGTTGTTACGAGGAGGAGGGAGAAAAAATATTGTTCTCAAAATGTGGGGATAGGACAAGAAGCAATGGGTATAAATTGTAGCAAGGGAAGTTTAGGTTGGACGTTAGGAAAAACTTCCTAAGTGTCAGGGGCTTAAGCACTGAAATAAATTGCCTAGGGAGGTTGTGGAATCTCCATCATTGGAGATATTTAAGAGCAGGTTAGACAAACACCTGTCAGGGATGGATAATACTTAGGTCTCTTCCAGTCCTATGATCCTGTGATAAATAAATACATAATAATAATGGGAAGGCCACATAATGGGCCCAGTTCTCCTCTGTTCTATGCACCTCATCTTAGAAGTCTTTGATCTTGCTCCCATGCATGCCCAGCTATGGCAGGAATGACCTGGCCCTTGATTTGTAATTCATACTAACAGGGCAATGATGATCATTAGGAATAAAATGTTCCTTAATTTTAATTGGTTCCTGTTCTTGCAATCTTTACAGTTTGGCCTGCACAAGGATTGTATGACTGTGCTCTAAGATGCTGTTCCTGTGAGCTGACCCTCACAAGCAGAAATCTGTGCTTGTGTCGAGCCCTGATAGCTCTGTGAGAATCACCCAATTCTTAGCCTTGCATGGTGACAGGTTACAGAGTGGCTAATTTTTCCCCCTACTGTTACTCACACCTTCTTGTCAACTGTTTGAAATGGATCATCCTGGTTATCACTACAAAAGTTTTTTTTTCTCCTGCTGATAATAGCCCACCTTAATTGATTTGTCTCATTAGAGTTGGTATGGCAACCTCCATCTTTTCATGTTCTCTCTCTCTCTCTCTGTATATAAATATATCTTCCTACTGTATTTTCCACTCCATGCATTTGATGAAGTGGGGTTTAGCCCATGAAAATTTATGCCCAAATAAATTTGTTAGTCTCTAAGGTGCCACTAGTATTCCTCGTTCTTTTTACCCAATTCTTAGTTTGTAATTCCAGAAGGTAATTCATGTTTTTGATGCAACATTCCTGTGGTGTACTGAAATTGTAAGCTGGACTTTGGCACACACAGTTTTGTTCCTTGTCTGGCTTGCACCCTGGAGGGCTCTGAAGGGAAGAGTGAGATCTGGGCCTAATTGCAGTCAGTTCAGCAGCCAGTTGGCCTAGAGTGAGGTGAGGTAAATTGTGCTTCACTGATTTAGGGAGCAGCCTGCTTTTTCTTCTTCTGTTTTGGGGTTCTTCTGTGTTATCATTCTGAATTCTTAGAAATAAAGGAGTGGTACACTGCAAGCTTCCAGCAAGAGCATTTTTATATTTTTGGTTAAAGTCTGTTTGTATGCCAGCCAACTGTCAGTGGCATTATACCAACAACCCCCTTTTCTGTTTGTTTGTACTACACACAGATAGTGTTGCCATCCTCCAGTTGCTCAAAAATTATGAGTTAGTCCCGTTCCCCCCGAAAAGTCATTAGGCTTAAAAATCATAAGATTAAAAAAAAATAGATTTTAGGTTCTTTTTATTTACCATTGGTTTGAGCCTTTAGGGATCACATTTTCAAGTTTTTTCTCTGCAACCATGAGAATGATTCTATGAATCAGAAGCTTCCTTTGTTTAATCATAGAATCATACAATATCAGGGTTGGAAGGGACCTCAGGAGGTCATCTAGTCCAAACCCCTGCTCATCTAGTCCAACCCCCTGCTCAAAGCAGGACCAATCCCCAACTAAATCATCCCAGCCAGGGCTTTGTCAAGCCTGACCTTAAAAACTTCTAAGGAAGGAGATTCCATCACCTCCCTAGGTAACACATTCCAGTGCTTCACCACCCTCCTAGTGAAAAAGTTTTTCCTAATATCCAACCTAAACCTCCCCCACTGCAACTTGAGACCATTACTTCTTGTTCTGTTATCAGCTACCACTGAGAGCAGTCTAGATCCATCCTCTTTGGAACCCCCTTTCAGGTAGTTGAAAGCAGCTATCAAATCCTCCCTCATTCTTTTCTTCTGCAGACTAAACAACCCCAGTTCCCTCAGCCTCTCCTCATAAGTCATGTGTTCCAGTCCCCTAATAATTTTTATTGCCCTCTGCTGGACTCGTCCCAATTTTTCCACATCCTTCTTGTAGTGTGGGGCCCAAAACTGGGCACAGTACTCCAGATGAGGCCTCACCAATGTCGGATAGAGGGGAACGATCACGTCCCTCGATCTGCTGGCAATGTCCCTACTTAGAGATCCCAAAATGCTACTGGCCTTCTTGGCAACAAGGGCACACTGTTGACTCATATCCAGGTTCTCGTCTACTGTCACCCCTAGGTCCTTTTCCTTTAATGACAGGTGAGATCCTCAATCACTTGACTACAGGAAGCTGGGTCTTTGCAAGAGTTGGCAACACCACATGGAGTATATTCCCTAAGTGTAGACTGGTTCAGACATGTAACTATGAATTTGGGTTCACAGGAACACCCCCAACAGAAAGGGATCCCTTCAAATTTCTGCGGATATTTTTCTTTTAATTAGGGTGCAAGGTTAATTGACTATATGAGATTGTCCAGTGAGAATGACATCATTTATTGCACTGCTCTTTCAGTTAGGTAACCTCATTTGTTTTTTTTGTATTCGAGTAGCACTAAGAGGCTGTAACTGAGAACAGAGCCCCATTGTGCCAGACAACATACAAACACAGAGTCCCTGCCCCAAAGCGCTTACAGTTAGCGATGGAGGTCATGTTTTGACTGAAACTTTTTTCAAAAAAGAGTACAGATTTGGTGATACCAAAATGGTTCACAAATTTGTGTCAATTTCTCTGAATTGTTTCATCTTGAAAAATCTTTAAAATAATGAGAAAAAAAAGAAATTATTTGAAATTGAATGTTTTGTGATTTGATTTCTTTTTTTGAAATGACTGGTTCAAAAGTTCCATGAATTTGATTAAAATCAATCAAAAACTTGTAAAAAAGGGTCAACATTGAAACCAATGGTCTTGTTTGACCAGAAATATTTTTTTTAACTTCTTGATTTGCTGAAAATTAAGCGGGGTGGGGGGAATGATGATGTAGAGAGGAGGGGTTTAAATTTATTAGGAACTGGGGAAACTTTTGGGAATGGGGGAGCCTATACAGGAAGGATGGGCTCCACTTAAATCAGAGTGGATCCAGACTGCTGGTACTTTACATTAAAAGGTTGCAGTGCAGTTTTTAAACTAAGAGATGGGGAAGGTCGATTGCTGCAGAGGCGCACGTGGATTGGACAGAGACTTCTCTTAGAGGAGAGTCTATTGATAGAGATTCTGTAGGGTTCAGTCAGGAGGAGAGGATGGAAGAGGATAAAGTATGGGCCAGATCAGATGAGAAGCATTCATATAAAGAATCTGACACATCAGCAAAGGGCAGACAAATAAACAGTGACAAATTTTTAAAGTGCTTGTACACAAATGCTAGAAGTCTAAAGAATAAGATGGGTGAACTAGAGTGCCTCATGTTAAAAGAGGATATTGACATAATAGGCATCACAGAAACCTGGTAGAGTGAGGACAATCAATGGGACACAATCATTCCGGGGTACAAAATATATCAGAAGGACAGAACAGGTCGTATGGGGGCGGGAGTGGCACTATATGTGAAAGAAAATGTAGAATCAAATGAAATAAAAATCTTTAATGAATCCGCTTAGTCCATAGAATCTCTATGGATACTAATTCCATGCTTTAATAAGAATATAATAGTAGGGATCTATTATCGACCACCTGACCAGGACAGTGACGGTGATGATGAAATTCTCAGGGAGATTAGAAAGGCTATCAAAATAAAAAAACCTCAATAATAGTGGGAGATTTCAATTACCCCCCTATTCACTGGGTACATGTGACCTCAGGACGAAATGCAGAGACAAAATTTCTCCATACTTTAAATGACTGCTTCTTGGAGCAGCTGATACAGGAACCCACAAGGGGAGAGGCAACTCTCGATCTAGTCCTGAGTGAAGTGCAGGATCTGGTCCAAGAGGTAACTATAACAGGACTGCTTGGAAATTAGTGACCAAAATAGAATAACATTTAACTTTCCTGTGGTGGAAAGAACACTTCAACAGCCCAACACTGTGGTATTTAATTTCAGAAAGGGGAACTATGCAAAAATGAGGAGGTTAGTTAAACAGAAATTAAAAGGTACAGTGACTAGCGACACTGAGGGAGGGAGAGCTCAGTGGTTTGAGGATTGGCCTGCTAAACCCAGGGTTGTGAGTTCAATCCTTGAGGGGGCCATTTAGGGATTTGGGGGTTGGTCCTGCTTGGAGCAGGGGGTTGGACTAGATGACCTCCTAAGGTTCCTTCCAGCCTTGATATTCTATGATTCTATAGGTGAAATCCCTGCAAGCTGCATGGATGCTTTTCAAAGACACCATAATAGAGGCTCAACTTAAATATATACCCCAAATTAAAAAACACAGTAAAAGAACTAAAAAAGAGCCACCGTGGCTTAACAGCAATGTAAAAGAAGCAGTGAGAAATAAAAAGGCATCTTTTAAAAAGTGGAAGTCAAATCCTAGTGAGGTAAATAGAAAGAAGCATAAACACTGCCAAATTAAATGTAAAAATGTAATACGAAAAGCCAAAAAGGAGTTTGAAGAACAGCTAGCCAAAAACTCTAAAGGTAATAACAAAATGTTTTTTAAGTACATCAGAAGCAGGAAGCCTGCTAAACAACCAGTGGGGCCCTGGACAATCGAGATACAAAAGGAGCACTTAAAGACAATAAAGTCATCACAGAGAAACTAAATGAATTCTTTGCTTCAGTCTTCACGGCTGAGGATGTTAGGGAGATTCCCAAATCTGAGCCTTCTTTTGTAGGTGACAAATTAGTTTAGCTACAACTAATCAGGAGGAAGATCTTGGAGTCATCGTGGATAGTTCTCTGAAGATGTCCATGCAGTGTGCAGCAGCAGTCAAAAAAGCAAACGGCATGTTAGGAATCATTAAAAAAGGGATAGGGAATAAGACGGAGAATATCTTATTGCCCTTATATAAATCCATGGTATGCCCACATCTTGACTACTGTGTACAGATGTGGTCCCCTCATCATACAAAAGATATACTGGCATTAGAAAAGTTCATAAAAGGGCAACTAAAATGATTGGGTGTTTCGAACGGGTCCCATATGAGGAGAGATTAAAGAGGCTGGGACTTTTCATCTTGGAAAAGAGGAGACTAAAGGGGGATATGATAGAGGTATATAAAATCATGAGTGATGTGGAGAACGTGAATAAGGAAAAGTTATTTACTTGTTCCCATAATATAAGAACTAGGGGCAACCAAATGAAATTAATGGGTTAGCACATTTAAAACAAATAGAAGGAAGTTCTTCTTCACTCAGCGCACAGTTAACCTGTGGAACTCCTTGCCTGAGGAGGTTGTGAAGGCTAGGACTATAACAGGGTTTAAAAGGGAACTGGATAAATTCATGGAGGCTATGTCCATTAATAGCTATTAGCCAGGATGCGTAAGGAATGGTGTCTCTAGTCTCGGTTTGTCAGAGGGTGGAGATGGATGGCAGGAGAGAGATCACTAGATCATTACCTGTTAGGTTCACTCCCTCCATGGCACCTGACATTGGCCACTGTAGACAGGATACTGGGCTGGATGGATCTTTGGTCTGACCCAGTGTGGCCATTCTTATGTTCTTATGTTATTGATTCAACCTGAAATGCAACCGGAATTTTTTTCAAAATTGTCAGTGAACTGAAAAATCCATTATTCACCCAGAAATACTTACAGTTCAAATAGTCCAGACAGGAGGGGAAGTAAAGCAAACTGACTTGCCAGTCACCTGGTACATCAATAGCAGAGCTGTGACTGGAACACAGGTGTCTGAGTTCCGGCCTGGTGCCCCATCAACTACACCACGCTCACGCCCCTATTTTTGGATATACAAGTAAAATTGGGTAATAGGTAATCAGCACTGTTGAAAGCAGAATTTTGACATATGTATTTAGCTGAATGTTGGCCCAGACACAGATAGTCAGCTTCAAACGTCCCTATTTCCAGATCCCCATTTGAACCCCAAATAGTTAGCAGGAGGGGCTACCCCCTCCGGACGGTTCCTTCTGCATAGCTGGCTTAACTTTCCTGTGGCACAGTCCCATCATGCGGTATTTGGAGGAGTGCTATGCCCCAGTGGCTGGACTCCATGCCCAGATCGAAGAGTAAGAATCCATTTTACATCCTAAGTGGGCTACCCAGACTGGAGGAGCTTCCATGGAGAGGGAATGGGGAGACTCTTGGCAGTATCAGAGGTGGTATGATTTGCTTCTGTATTGGGCAACAAGAAATAAGTGCCTCAGGAAAGCGAGAAGGAAGAGGGAGGACACACGTCTATACTCCGGTTTAAGTAAACCAATTCAGTGAAAGGATTGTGTGGACACTCATTTTGGTTTGAGTGGCTTATTTTGGTTCAGCTGAAACCTGTTCCAAGTCAGTGTTTGCCAAACTGAAACGGGTCTGGTTTAAATCTAAGTGAGGCCATCCACACAGCCATTTACACTGATTTAACTCCATCAGTTTAAAACCACACCCTACATCAAACTGGTGCAACTCTGTGTGTAGGCAAAGGGTGAGTCACTGCACCTCCCGGGGGGCACAGGTCACCCACCGTCCCTCACTTGGGGCTGGGCCTAAAAGCACGATCTAGCTCATTAGAATGCACTAGAATGAACTGCTCTAGAAATGCCTCAGACGAAAAGTACCCATCCACAGTCTGCCCAAGTAAATACACTTCCAGTCAGGCTATGACAGGCCAGCCAAAGGCTGAATAGTCCCACTTGGAATATCTGAGAGCGTTATTAATAATAGCAGTAGCACCTAGGAGCCCCAGTCATGGACCAAGGCCCCATTGTGTTAGGTGCTGAACAAACACAGCACAAAGATGGGCCTTGCTCTCAAACTGACTCCCTCCTCCCCCTTTTGAGCTGGGGAAATCTGAAGGGCAAAGGGGGATTACCTGATGAAGAATGTTATTTTGTTTACCCAGCTATTAAATCAAATTAGTTGAGGATACCACCTGCATGTCATGCAATTTACTATTGTTTATTATGTTCACCTCCAGAGCTTAATATGGCAGAGGGATAATGAGTGTTTTATTATTATTATTTTATTATTATTTTGACACTTTCGGAATATGCAAAGCAGCAATCAAACCCATAGAATACTGTATGGGGCTTAAATACCTCACAAGTGTATGAATTGTATATTTCATGAGCCATGGAAATGGCAATATAAAATGATGCTGATTCACATGAATATTAAATGCTGAAACAGAATGGAGACTAGAGCCACAATTAATCCTCTTATTATTGATCTGTTTTGTCCCTCCGGGGTACTAATAATCACTGGGAGATGTGTTTTTCTGCTGCTCTGTGAAACCTCCTGTCATTTCAGCGTTTCAGGACTATCAAAACCTTGAATTATGTTGAGTTTTCATTAAAAAAGTTATTTGGAGAGATCTTTAAACAAAATCATCATTAAAGTGACCTTAAAAGTAAGCATCTGACCATCTAAACATCTTTAGAGCTCCCTACTCCTCCTCTTCATTTGCTTGGACAAAATTACATTGGACCATCTGTGGCTTTGGGTGACAACCCATCATCCATATATAAGACTAGCTCCTGTGCAGACATGACCATGAAGGGGCGGATCTGTGCCTGGTGCAAATTGCCATAGCTCCATGGGAGAGAGCCACGGGGCAGGGATGACCTATGGGATTAACCCATCATGCTATTGGAGGGGAGGAATAGGTGAGGACTATGGGTGCTAGAACACTGAGCCCCTTGTGCACCCATCTGTATTGTTAACATGAATATTCCCATCTTCATTTCACTGTATAACCACCTGTTGCATCCTTTCATACTCCTAGACAATGATTTATTACACTTGTTTATACAGTGCCTACTACAATGAGGTCCTAATCTATGCTTGGGGACTCTGAGCGCTAGATATTCAAGTTCTGAACTCCCCCAATCTGGGTCAGGTTTTCCAAAAGATCTCAGCTTCCGTTTAGGCACTAAATAAGAGCTACATATTTAAGACCATTCGGAACCCAGCAGCTTCCCCTGCATCACTTATGGGTAGTTCTTCCGAAGAAATCAGCATCTGATATGCTTAGGCCTTTTAAAAACAGGGCCCTGATTGTGGGTACTGAGCATTTCTGAAAATCCCCCCTAAGCACTACTGCAATATAAAAATGACTCCATAAGATGAATTGGCTTATTCTGCTCAAAGCCTACAGATAGTCACAGTAAAAAAACCCCATGTGTTGAAGATATTGCTGTTGTTGTGCAATACTGTGGAACACCTTACCTTGCATTCCTTGCCTGCTTTTCCTATGCCAAGTCCATTTACTTGCGTAAGTTGAGAGGCAAATCCTGTGGGAATGTATTTTGTGTTAGCTTTCTCACTGGAGAAAAAGTCCAAGGTGAGTGTGAGGTTACCATTGCGGCATTGCATTACTTTCTTTGGGGGATTAGGAAAGAAATGTGATCACTTTCAGCGCTCCTAGGTGAGCACTCACTCGGTAGTGCTGAGTTCACTTCTTGAATGAAAGGTCTAGAAAAGGTTAAGTTCCTTATGATGGAGTTTGCCTTGTGTCTCTCAGTGTTGCATTCAGTCCCTCTCTGCACCACTTTCTGTGCTCTGCTTGCTGTGCATCTCAGAAACTGAGGTCTGCAATGTATTTATGAAGTCTGTCCACTGGATCACACAGATGTGGTTTCATTTTTTTCATATGGTCCAACTAAACCACCTGGTATATGTGGCTACTGTTCTGGGCTTGTCAGGACTTTTCTGTCCAAAAAATCATTTAGATAGGAAAGATGAACATTCAACATTGAAATTTTCCATGAGAAAATTTTGATTTAAAAATGTTTTTGCATTGGGGGAAATAAAAATGAAATATTTAATTTTGAATCATTTCAACATGAAACTGCATCTCCCTCTGGTGTCTCATTGCCTCATGGGAAGTGTAGTTCAGTTACTTCATGCCCCCCTTCTCTGCTATGGGCCAGGCTCCTTGGCTAGTCTACAATTCCCATGATGCAAGATGGTTTCACCTCTGACTAAGCCATGTGGTGCAACATGGGAATCACATGACTACAGTGCATCATGGTAGTTCTGAGATTTCCAAATGTGAAGTTTTTCATTTTGCCAAAAATGTTGATATTGTGATTTTTTTTTAGCCTATTTGGGGCAAGGAGGGGAAAGGGGGATTTTTGCTCAGCTCTAGTGATTGATTAATATTGTTTTGGTCTCCTTTAGAGGGCCATTAATCCTGCGCCTTCACACAAATGTGTGCTGTTACAGACACTTAGTGCACCTGCAAAAGGGATTAACATTTTTGGCTGAAACTTTTTAAAAATCAAAGTGGCGTATTGACTGAAATTTAAACTTTGGTGGAAAAATGTCATTTTGTTGCATTTATTTGAATCTCTCCTTACTATCTCCATTCCCCTCCTCCAGTGAAAAAGGACAAAAAGGTCAGGGGAGAGACTGGAAAATTGTTCTTTATATTGTGACAAAAAGTTCCAGGAAATTTTGAAGAAAATATCAGCTCTTCACTTCTCTCTGTTTTTCACAGAAAATATTTGCATTTTTTAACCAGTCCAGTTACAGGACATATTTAACACAGTTGCTGGGGGGAAGGGGTGGGAATTGCTTGCTAATTATTATGTCTTGTCTTAATTGATGGTTCTTTAGACTGTTTAAACACCTTCCCTTACCCCCAACCCTGGAAACCCAGCTGCCTTTTCAGCCGCACTACTTTTCAACTCAATTTCTATTATAAAACAGTAAGGGCACAAGCCATCACTCACTGAAATCAATGAGAGTCTGTCCATTGACTTCAATGGGCTTTGGATCAGGTCCTGAATCTGGAAAACTGAACAGTTCCCTATTAAGGGTCTTTAAACAAGAGTGAGTCGAATTCATTGAATAGTGAAGCCCATTTTAGGAAAGGAACAGTTTGGTTTTAGAAAAGGAAAAGAGACAACAGATGGTATGTTCACTGCTAGACAGTCGGAAAAGAAGTAGGAGGGAATGCCAGGCATGTTTGATAGGCTTGGAGATTTCATTTCCTTGACTTTCACGAAAGCATATGACAGAATATCTAGGTGACTGTGGATTCCTCTGTTACAAACTCATCGTCATCCAGACAAGGTCCTCTGGTACCCCATAGAATTGTCTGACAGTCCTATGACAAAAATGTGGATGCCCTTCCAAGTAATGGAGAGTTTCAAGGTGAAGGTTTGGCTTCATCAGGGATCAGTGCTTAGTTCATTACTATTCATAATTGTGATGGACTTCATAAGCAAGCAAATCTGAATGGCAGGAGTAGGAAGTTGATCTATGCAGATGATATTGCAATAATGGCCGACAGTGAGGAAGATTTGACCCAGAGAATTGATGCCTAGAAAGGAAATTAGCAAAATGGGGCCTCAAAATGAGTGAAGAAAAGACTCAAGTCATCTAGGTGATTTGTGAGGAACCAACACAGATGAATGCCAACACTGAAGGCCAGCACCTAAAGCAGTTTTCTCCATTAAAGTACCTTGGGGGCTGCTTAGAGGCAAATTGAGAAATTGACAGAACTGAAAGCAAACCTGGTGAGTGCAGGGGAAATCTGGTACAAGATAAGTGGTATGATTTATGATAAATGGATGCCCAGACTACTTAAGGGACAACTAGAAAAAAAACATGATGAGACCAGCTCTCCTGTACAGATCAGAGACCTGGGCAACCAAGGAGAGGCAGTTGAGAAGACTTGGAGCCATTGAAATGAGATATTTTAGGGAAGTGAGGGGGTGATGTTGCTGGACCATATGTAGAATGATGTCATAGTGAGTGAGACCAAAATCATAGAATCATAGAATATCAGGGTTGGAAGGGACCTCAGGAGGTCATCTAGTCCAACCCCCTGCTCAAAAGCAGGACCAATCCCCAATTAAATCATCCCAGCCAGGGCTTTGTCAAGCCTGACCTTAAAAACTTCTAAGGAAGGAGATTCCACCACCTCCCTAGGCAAGCATTCCAGTGTTTCACCACCCTCCTAGTGAAACAGTTTTTCCTAATATCCAACCTAAACCTCCCCCACTGCAACTTGAGACCATTACTCCTTGTCCTGTCCTCTTCTACCACTGGGAATAGTCTAGAACCATCCTCTCTGGAACCACCTCTCAGGTAGTTGAAAGCAGCTATCAAATCCCCCCTCATTCTTCTCTTCTGCAGGCTAAACAATCCCAGCTCCCTCAGCCTCTCCTCATAAGTCATGTGTTCCAGACCCCTCATCATTTTTGTTGCCCTTCGCTGGAATCTCTCCAATTTATCCACATCCTTCTTGTAGTGTGGGGCCCCAAACTGGACACAGTACTCCAGATGAGGCCTCACCAATGTTGAATAGAGGGGAACGATCACGTCCCTCGATCTGCTCGCTATGCCCCTACTTATACATCCCAAAATGCCATTGGCCTTCTTGGCAACAAGGGCACACTGCTGACTCATATCCAGCTTCTCGTCCACTGTCACCCCTAAGTCCTTTTCCGCAGAACTGCTGCCTAGCCATTCGGTCCTAGTCTGTAGCTGTGCATTGGGTTCTTCCATCCTAAGTGCAGGACCCTGCACTTCTCCTTATTGAACCTCATCAGATTTCGTTTGGCCCAATCCTCCAATTTGTCTAGGGCCCTCTGTATCCTATCCCTGCCCTCCAGCGTATCTACCACTCCTCCCAGTTTAGTATCATCGGCAAATTTGCTGAGAGTGCAATCCACACCATCCTCCAGATCATTTATGAAGATATTGAACAAAACCGGCCCCAAGACCGACCCCTGGGGCACTCCACTTGACACCGGCTGCCAACTAGACATGGAGCCATTGATCACTACCCGTTGAGCCCGACAATCTAGCCAACTTTCTACCCACCTTACAGTGCATTCATCCAGCCATACTTCTTTAACTTGTTGACAAGAATACTGTGGGAGACCGTGTCAAAATCTGCAGCAACAGAGAGAAGCTGCAAGAGAGGTGGCTGAGATGGTATGGGCAGGGCATGTGCAAAGGATGGGTGAAGGGAAACCTAGCATGGAAGTATTTGCAACTAGAATTCATGGCTAGAGAACAAGAGATGGCCTAGAAAACAGTGGACAGATGTGTATGGGAGGATGAAATGGATATGGAGTGAGCGTTGGACCAGCAAAACTGGTGACCTGAGCCCAGTTAGCAGGGAAAGGGGAAAAAAGAAGAAAAAAGAGTGAGCTTTTGTGGTTGAGAGAGCCTCCTGTCCCATTGGGGTAGAAGCAATGTAAAGCTGTTCCTCATCTCCCAACTGCCTCTCTCTATCTCCCCATTCCAGGCTGCCCCAATTATCTTTCTTTGCTATTGGCTTTTTTCTCCATTCACTCTGTCTCAATGATGCGGTGACTGAGACATTCATCATGCCCACCCAACTGGCCAATTAGAATCTGGCTTTGGACAATAGGGATGAAGTTTCCTCCTTAGTTCTTCTTCTATGGTTCTGTTGAAGCCCCGGGGATTACTTAGCTCCAAAGGAAGTCAGAATTTGTCACTGTGGCCACATTCAGACCATACAGAAGAATATTTCTGAATGGAATCGTACTATAATAGCTACTGCTGCATGAAGAGTTTCAACCTGTATTGCAGGCCATTGGCGGCCATGAAATGATAAGTAACAGAATTTCTCAAAGTACCACTTAAGTAGACAGGCAGTCCAAGGAAACCAATCTCACTACTGTGAAGAGGAGTATAGACTGCGAAGAGGCGTATAGGCAATTATGGTATGCTAAGCTAGTGACATTTTGCTTTATATGGTGTTTTATTCCTTCAGGATTAAGGAGCAGTCTTTGTTCATCTGTATCAATCGCCAATATCAAGCTTGCCTGTGATGCAACATGTATGAGCACTCTCTCCCTTCCAGGTAAAATGTGCAATAGTTTATTACCTTGTGGAAGAAAAAGAAAATTAAGAGTGCTGATTGTAGGTACAGGTAAACACGAGGGAAATCAGTTTGCCACGAACAAATCTCTAAAGGAAATATCTTGTTGAGAATCAGGTATCCGAAGGGCTGTTTTGGTACATGACTAGCCTAGATGAAAAGCTGAATTGCTGAACAGGCTCTCTTACTGTGAGCTAGTTTATATCATAATTCCAGGGCAAGCACACACGGAGTCAGCTCCATGGTACCTAGAGTCCAGATAGTTGGAAACTTGCCTACGTAGAGCACATCATTCATAGCCAAATGCCACGTCCGCCACTTATTTAGGACTATGGCTTAACTCTTTGGCTTGTATGATCTGATGGGTCTGGCCGTTATTGGGACAGTCTGGAATGGATGTGGAGAAGGAGGAGCCAGACACCCTGGACGTTTGAAGGTTGGTGGGCTTGTCTGACTTTTGGATGGGATTGGGAGAGGGGATGAGGAGTATTTTTTTACACACACACACACTTTTGGGCAGAAAGAGGCAGCGCTGGAGGAGCTGAGGAACTTCTCTTCATCCCTCATAAACGCCATATGATAGAAGGGAACAAACCAGTATAGAAGAAGGGGGCAAATAGGGCCTCACTAGCAGTGATGGACTGGAATTGGAGCGAGACATGGGGCTTACCTGATATTTTGGATCTAGACTCTCAGAGAAGCATTTCCTCTAGGATCGTGAAGCTCAGCTACCTCTAAAATTAAGGGGATAGGAGAATTCTCAGAGCTGAGGTTGTAGTCTGAGTATGTCTCTTCATATGATTTTAAAAACATTAACCAAAAATGACTCCAGAATGGGATATTCAGATTTGGTTTAAGGAAGAGGCTGCTTATTTCCCCCATGGAACAACCAATCCATGATCTCTTATATGGTCTAATATGAAAGCAGTCCCTTTGCCATGTAACCGTCCTCAGACACACATGACACACAACATACTATCTACACCTAGGAAACACACACGTCCTTTCCACGTGTCTTATCCAAACACACTTACCCCCCCTACTTTTTTAGTGTTAGTCAGATTTGTGTGATTTTGCATACAGTTTTCTCATTGGAATTTTTCTTTTAGTGTCTTTTCAAAGGCATCAGTTGTTTAAAAAAAATTAAGGAGTCATTAAGTGCTTCATGAGAGTGTTTTCTTCTTAGAGAGTTTGGTTTGATTAGAACTCAATTGTGGCTATTTTTATTACTTTTTTCCCCCTTCCTCTGCCTAAGTGCACTTTGGTTGGTCTGCTTTTTGAGGTTTAAATTGAGTTCAACTGAATGCTCTTGAGTCCCTGAATTAATTCAATCATTTTCTCATAATGACTATGAAGAGTTGTGTTAAGCTAGAGAGCCATTACCCTGGAGCACTGCAGTGTTTGGAGCCTTGCAGTCATAGGGGGAAAGCCTATGGGTATGGAATAACTATTTGACATGTAACACAACATGGTAAGGGGTTCATCTGGTGCGAATCCAGTGATAATTGCCTAGAGATTACGTGCCTCAAAATGGCCTAAAACAGGCACTTTACCAAGGCAGAAAGTGCTAACGCATTCAGATTCCATTTTCAGATACTATGGGGTCTGCACTTCATTACTAATCTGGGGTCAAATCCTGCTCACTTGGAAAGCACTTCAGGGCTTGACCCATCCTCTATAATGTCAAAAAATGCTGTAAACAAAAAGCTGGTAATTGGCTAAACACAGCTCACACAGCTGTGCTAGCTTTCTGTACTGTGATTATAAGGCCAAAAGCTCTTCTCAAGGGGCGTGTCTACACTGCAGCTGGGAACATGCTTCTGAGTGCAGGTAGCTAGACCCATGCTAGCTCTGCTCCAGCTAGTGTACTGTAAGCAGCAGGATTTGTCGTGGCCCGGACAGCGGCTTGCACTAGGCTGCCCACTGGGTACACATTTGGCCAGCCTGTCTGCGCTGCTATGAACACACTGCTATTTTGAGCACTAGCTTGAGGAGAAGTGTTCTGTCTACCCAGCTGCCATGTAGACATACCCTATGTTACATTCGTGCCGTTTTACAGTCAATGGCTTGCACTGGTGTAACTGATTTGAGAGGAGAATTTACCTACGCCATGCAAGAATGCTGAATGGTGGGAATAGGAGACGAGTGGAAATAAGGTTGAAACATGGAAGGTGCCGACTTATCTTGGTATGTGTAAGTGCCTGGTATGTTTCTAAACTCCCAGACTAAGGGTGGACTTTTCAAAAGCACTCAGCCATGGCTTTGCTCTGCTCCTATGGATGTCACTGGGCTTGACAGAGTCAGGCTAATGCTCAGTGCTTCTGAAAAGCCCATTGCATGTGTCATCTTAAAGTAGAACAGCTTCCATTTAGGCCTTGTGTGCACTGCAAAAAAAAAGTGTGTTCTTAACTTGAATGAACTAACTCCGGTTCAAACCCTAGAGACCCCAAGGCAGTTTCTAATTTTCAAGAACGTTCGCAGGTTGAGTTAAAGAATCTAGGGGAGTCTAAGGTTTACTGTGACTTACTAACTCAGGTGAAAACTACGAACTGTCTTGTCTTCACTAAGACTTAAGAACACACGTTTTGGGTTTTTTTGGTAGTGAAGGCAAGGCCTTTGACTCCTAAATTAAGTGATGAAAGTAGGAACTACTGGGTGCTGAACACATAACTGTGGTCCTTTGTCAAGACGTGGGTCTTAAAATGCGGAGTGGAGCTCCTTATTTCAGAGTCAGATTGGCTGTTCACACTGAGGATCTACACCGATTGAAAGTCAATCCAAATGTTTGCCTAATAAATCATTCTTGCGCTCTGCTGATGGAAAGAGCGAGCTTGCTGAGTTGTAGTTATTAGCACTCCCCTACAAGCTTAAAAAATAAGGCAATACATCCCTCTTCCTCCAGTGCTCACATGTCCTTCCTGTGCTGTGAGTGACAAATATATCTTATTAAAATACAGCATAAGAGAGCCACTTCTGCAAAACACGTGTGCTTTGAATGAGTCACTGGGCTCTTAACAGATATGCATCAGCTGCCGTTAAGAGCTCTAAGGGTAACAAGAGGTAGCTATGAGCTGGACAGCTTTTAGATCATTGCAGCTTGTTCATAAGGAATGAGCAGACAGAGCTCAGAATGAATCCTAAACTTTAGAAAGCGAAGTCAGCAGTGGTTTAGTATCATCACGAAGTGTGCAAGTAACCTCTGTGAGCAAGCAAACCCCCACTGAAGTCAATGGGAATCTGTCCACTACCTCCAATGGTGTTGAATCAAGCCCCAATTTCTCATGAGCATGTCTGATGGACAGAGCAATGCAGGGGTCACCCTCCCCTGATCCATGTGGGCTTGGGGAAGAAATGAGGAGAGGAGGAGGGCTGGAGAAACTCAAGTGGTCAGGAGCAAATGCAAGGGGCTGCCTCAGCAAGTTCTGTGAAGGTGATGGAATCAGGCTGCTTGATACAGTGTTTACTCTGGGCATTCCTCCCGTGCTGATTGGCTGTTGAGTCCGACCCCTTCTTCCCCACCCATCTTCACATAGGCCTCACTAAACATGTCCCGCATGCTCCCCTTCTCCCTTCCCTTCAGTGCCCCTCTCCTTGTCTCTGACTAGCTAATTCCTTTCCAGCCACACCAACCCAGACAATCTCTCCAACAGCTGAGTCTGAGTGAGCTCCACCCCAGAACACCAATAGTCTAGGCTGGGGATGTGGGAGACCTGGCTGTGAGTCCCTGCTCCAAGGCAGGCAAAGCAGGGACTTGAATGGGGCTCTCCTGTATCCCAGGTGAGTGCCATAACTGCTGGGCTATTGGCAGTCCAGGGGTGTGTCTTCAGCTCTGTTATTTCACACACAAATTCAAAAGGGCTTGGTTTCAGCCCCAGGTAGAACAGGATATTTTTTATTTTTTTCAAATCATGAGTTTTGCTGCCTGGGGAAACCACTTCCCCCGCAGTTCTTCTTGAGCAACTGTAGCAGCTGGCAAGGTCTCCCTGGTTAGTGTTGGGAGAAGATCTGTTAAAATATCAAGAGGAGGTGATAGCTCAGCAGTGAAACTCTATTTGGAGGCACTTCCAGGGTCACCTGAGAAAGCTCCCTCATTAACTACAAACAGAGTTTGCTCAGAAAAAGAAATGGCTCTAAATCCAATGCAAGCCTCGACAAGGATTTGTGTAGGAGACCTTTGCTGATAGACCTCAGGCTGGACACTGAAATCCATTTATAATATCCACATATGAGCTGTTCTCTTTGCTTTTCTCAGGAACATATCTGGCCTGAGAAATGCAGAGAAATAATCTTGGCTGAATTTGAGCAAACAGTCTCAGAGACATTGTCTCTCCAGTCAAGATTATTCCTCCATGCTTCATGGGAGATGAAATGGCCTCCATTTCAGTACTGAAAGGATGGAAGGATGTCAGTCTCTGAGATTTCTAAGACATGGTACATAGTCCCTCTTAACACTGCCAGGTTTAAGCAAAATATCTACTTAATAAATAAAGACATTAGCCAGAGCAGAATGGTCAGAGTCCATTTTTGTCTATGTCCCAAGGTATGCCTCTTATTAACACCAGGGATAAAGGGAAACTAGCCCTTAATTTTTCAAAGTGCAGCCCAGAGCGTTAGCAGCATAACACATCACTGGGAATTCATGGCTGAAACTTGGTGTCAGGCTTTGAAAATAGAGCTGGGTGTCGTTTTTTAGGTAGTATATAAATTGGGCAAAAGCAATGGTGAGGAGTCTCTGAGTCAGGTCGAGTCTCAGATGGAGCTCTGAGTTGCTTTCACTGCAGCTGGAGCCAAGGTCCTTGCAGTGTAAGTGAAATTCAGCTTTCACAGGAGGCACCCCGGAGCTCCCAGGAGAGGAGCTGCTTGAGAGAGAGAGGAGGGCAGGGTGCCTTGGGCTCCATATCCCATCAAGTGCAGGGCTATAGTGTGGCCACAAACCAAAAGTGGCCACTGCCCCAGCCCAGCCGAAGTGAGAGATGTTTTTCTTGTTGTAACTGATATTCTCTGAACACCCTGATGAATTAAAGCCTTCAGGAGGAAGATGGGGGGCCAAAGAGACTGGCTGATTCTTCAGTTATTCCATGTGCTGAGTCGCTCAGGCTATTTAGCGACAGAACAATTTCCAAATCAATAGATTGTGTCAGGATCCCTTCAAGGGCTGTCAGGATCAAGAGTCAGAGCAGGGGCAGAGCTGAGGCTGGGAGTAGCAGAGAGGTTCATCGCCTAGGCCAGGGTCAGTGCCCAAGAGTCAGAGTCTGAGTCGGGATGCGATGTCTACGCCGAGCCGAGGTCAAACCCAGGAATTCAGGAGCAAGGAGCAGGAACAATCATGGCAGCTACAAGAGATTCACGCTGCTGCCTAGACACTTGCTGGAATGCCCCTGGGACTTAAATAGGGTAGGAGCCAGGAGGCTGCTGTCTGGCAAACCCTTGAGGTACAGCTTCCCCTGGTCTGTGTCGGCAGCAGGTCATGGGAAGTGGAGCACAAGCTGCTGCTAGATGACAGCCTGGAGAGGCCAGCTGCTGGGTAGCTCTGCAGGCTTGGGCTCTTCCAGAGGGTTTTTCAGCAGTGCTTCTTTCCTGGAGGCGAACAGGTGTGAGAGAGACATTTCTCACTGCTGACTTTGGAAGCACCAGAAATATGATTTCAGAAGCTAGTTCGGAAGATATTCTGGTTTCATCAAAGGTTCAGTGGGTTAAGACCTTGAATACACATTTAGCTGTGGTGGCCTTGGGAGAGGCCATTCCACCCCCACCTTTATACCTTAATGGAAGAGAAATGGGCTGGATAAACTATTTCCTAACTTTTATCATTCTGCATGAGAAAACATGGGGAGGGATAGCTCAGTGGTTTGAGCATTGGCCTGCTAAACCCAGGGTTGTGAGTTCAATCATTGAGGGGGGCATTTAGGGATCTGGGGCAAAAATGGGAGATTAGTCCTGCTTTGAGCAGGGGGTTGGACTTAGATGACCTCCTGAGGTCCCTTCCAACCCTGATATTCTGTGATTCAATGTAGCCAGTAAAATGACTCATTGCATCACTGGAACAAATTCTTCTTAGCCGTCTTTCCCAGAGGACGTAATGTGAATTCTAGTAGTTTGTGGAAGCTGCAAACATTTACAAAATTAACCCGTTGTGGGTGTCCCATATGCCACACTCACTTTACTTCCCTCCTTGTTAGGGGGAGCAGCAAGAGGATGGAACCAAGATAGGGGCTGTTCCCCTTTTATCCTTCTCCCCAGTCTATCACATCATCCCCAACCATGAGCTGTCAGAGGCTGAAAATAATCTCCGTGGTGCTTCCATGCTCTGAAGAGTGCCTGCAGCGTGGCTTAACCTTTGGACTCAGCGGGATCTGGGAAGCCAATAATCTGAACATGCACTTCTGAAATAAAGTGATATTTGGCTTTGGTTCCACTCATTCACATTCAAGGGGCCAGATCCTCAGCTGGTGTAAATCAGCATAGCTCGGCTGCAGCCAAAAGAAGCACATCAGTTCACATCAGCTGAAGGGTTGGCCTACCATGTTCAAACCACTTCAGTCTTAGAAATGAACTTTTCACCCAGATTGATTTTATATTCAAAGCAGAGAATTAGAGATTACATATTTTATCTAGTTATAGCTGTTTATGTAGAGAGTCAGAAAATTGACTGGAATTTTCTGACCTCAGTTTTGACCTTATGGATAATCACGATGCATAAAATTAGAACCATGCAGCTTGTGTTTGTCTTACAATATGGGCATATACTTCTTTCAACAGAAATTGTCAACGGTTAGGCAGCTGCTGTGTTGAGACCACTGCCTATCATACTGCTTAGCCTCATTGTTTCTGTGTTCCCTGGTCTGTATCCGCCTATTGTCTCTTGTGTTATGCTTAGATTGAAAGGTCTTTGGGGCAGCAACGGGCTTTTTGTTCTATACAGTGCCTGGGACAATATGTTCCTGGGCCATGACTAAGGCTCCTAGAGTCTAAGGCAATACAAATCATAATAGATGTAAAATCATTTCCCGCTCTTTTGACTGAGTTCTAAGCCTTCCCTTTGAAAATCATTACATAAAAATGGAGCATCACATTTTACTGTTGCCATGGTTTGCATAGAATTATAACAGTCCAGTCCACACTTCTGAAATCTCACCTTGAACTCAAACCAAACCCAAGAAAGACCATCTTTGTGGTGTGAAAAAGTTTGGTTTCCTCCACCATCACAATCATTATTTTTGTCCAGCTCTATGCTACAAGGTTCCTTTTAGGAGCGTAAGTGCTGAAATATCACAGGAGTGAGTAATTTTGGTGCATCTGTCTCCTAACCAGGAACAGAGAGAGCGTCTCCTCTAAAGATGCCCTCTGGACAGGTTTCTCAGTTCCCTTTTTAAAGGCAAATGGAACAAACACTCCCCAAGCTTTTACAGTTTTTTGGTCCCTAAGGGCAGCGGTAGAGAGCCGTGGCATGAGGATGACTCCTGAACTAGAAGAAGGGTAGATCAGTGTATCTGCAACCCTTTGCTATCAGTGGAGCGGGGATTTAAGACTTT
Organism: Caretta caretta; assembly: GCF_965140235.1. Taxonomy (NCBI): domain Eukaryota; kingdom Metazoa; phylum Chordata; order Testudines; family Cheloniidae; genus Caretta; species Caretta caretta. The sequence goes on from NC_134209.1 coordinate 16,839,864, forward strand.
TGAACCAATCCTCTGGCATTAAGACCACCCCTGAGGTGTGGTACATTAATGTGGTTCTGACGAAGCTGGTGCAAACTGCCCTTGAGCCAGTCAGTACTTGTCACCTCCTGTCTGTTTCAGAGCAGGTCATTTCCCTGGTAGCGGTGATTTAACTTCATTCATGCACATCAAATTTTACAAGGGTAGGATGGTGATGGGGATGCTGCTGAGATTCCTCTGCAAGTGGGTGATGAGGTTCCACCTTCTTTCGCCTGCCAAAGTCTGCTTGCCCATCCTGGTGAGGCTCTGCAGTACATGCTTAGTGTCACAATGATATTGCAGTTCTACTGGGAGAGGACCCAAGTGCTTAGAAAGTCCACCAATGCTTTGTTTCCTTTGGCACTGATGCCATAGGCAACACTGACTGCAAGAGGGCCATGTTGAAAGGGCCACCTGGCTATTTCATTTTGCATGGGTAGGACCTGGCTGTCTTGATACAGCAAGGCTATGGCAAGGTTCATTCAGTCAGGGGCAGAGTAGTATCAGGTATGCTTCCATCTCAAATATACTGGAGGCAGCTTCATGTTCTGCATACGTTTACAAATCACTGTTGACTGTATTCAGCCTCTAGAAAGGCATCCCAATTCAGTGAAACTCAGTCCTGCAATATCTGCTTCTGAAGTAAGGAAGCCAGCCAGGACTCTCCTACCCCTTAAAGTTTTTGCTGCTTTTGGGATGTGCCTTGTTTGAGTTGTCTACATTCTTTGGAAAGTTTGCTTTGTGGGCACATCCTGTGGGCTAGCTGAGAGTTAAGCCTGATGTTCTTTTTTGGAGGTATCCAGGGTGGGTGATTACATTCTGGGGTAGTTAAGTTCTGGGTTATCACACAATCACAAGTGTGTGTGTGTGGGGCGGCGGGAGCAGGGGAGGCAGTGTGGTGATAGTTTTACCCACTACCATTGCTCCTACGGACCAAAAAGTGTAGGGAGATACACAAGGTAGCTGAGAGCCAGGAGTGATCACCTTACTAGAGTGATTTTCGGAGAACATTACCAAGTAGGTCAAATTCCTTTCCCAGATTTCCAAATCTAAGGGGTTGGCAGTGTTTTAGAAAAGTAGATGAACCTTTGTGTACCAAATGACTCTCTGGATCCATTGAGATTCGTTCATCACAACTTACCACTTCACTTGTCTCAGCTGCCTAAGCATACACTAGTAGCAACAGTATCTGAACTGGGACATACTGTGTTCTGGGGGTTTGGGAGGCTCTTTCTCAACATTGCAATGCCTAATGAACAGTCGGGGTTCGCAAAACGCTGGCTCATGGAATCATCCTTTTGCAAACATTTGTTCTGATATTTCTAATTTGAATTAGCATATCACTGGCAATCAAGTTTGTGTAACATTTGGCGTACGAGTGTATAAGTTCCCTTTGGTGTTTTAATAGGCCTCATTGATGGGAGACGTGCCAGAAGAAGAAACCAAAACTAGGTTGAGTCACAATATTTAATGCTCGTCATTTTGTAAGTTGAACCTGAAATCTTTCTCTAAGCAACTTCTCATGAGAAGACCCATTCAATGTTTTTTTTACACTGAGTGTGATGCAATCCAGACTATTCTATAGAGTGGTAGAGATGAATACAATTTGTATCCTCTACAGACAGTAGCGCCTGGATACTAGCGTGATGGGCAGGCACCCTATATAAACACCTAATACACTGCGTGGATTTTAGTGTTTCCATGTAAATGCTCAAGAGCTTTACTGTGAAATATGGCAATATCTTATGATAACATTTTGTCCTACTAGGTAAAATAAAGGTACGATGAGACTGGGGGAGATCTTGCCAGGTCCCATAATAATTTGGAAAGCACCATGTTATTGCTTTATTGTGATTTTACAAATAGAAGATGGTCAGCAAGAAGCACAATATATCAGTGGCTGAGCAGATTTCCAAGTTGTGATTTAAATCAACATAGTGCTTTAATATAGGACTGTTTGTAAATTACCTACCCTAGCTGAGTAATATATGAATAAAGCTACAAAACACCTGGGTTATATTTGGAGCTTTTAGGCCACGGTTCACACACAGCACACAGCCTCTCTACCACTTAAACCCATAGGCCTTGTGCTGACCACCTGTAGAAAGGTGAATTTCATTGTTTGTGGGGACAGTGGGCAGGGAAGCCCAAGCAGGAATCCTTTGGGGCCATCTGGGTGACTTTTCCCTTGCTCTGTCTTCCACAGTATGCATCCGATGAAGTGAGCTGTAGCTCACGAAAGCTTATGCTCAAATAAATTGGTTAGTCTCTAAGGTGCCACAAGTACTCCTTTTCTTTTTGCGAATACAGACTAACACGGCTGTTACTCTGAAACCTGTCTTCCTTTTGAAATTTAATAACAGATCAAGCACTTAAAAGTCAGAAAATTCCAAAAGGTAAGGATAGTGAAGCCAACTTAGGTTGGATGTGTTGCACAGGAGACAGTTGGTTAGAGAGGTTGGTGCCAAACTTCCAATGGAAGTTGGATTACTCATTCCCATTGGACATTTGAAGACCGCAGCCTTATTCCATGAATTATGTTCGATGAGCAGCAAGTCTGAGTTAACCTTCTCAGAGCATCCTTAGTTACCATTTCTTCTTCCCTCATGCTTCCCAACCACAACACTGAACATGCAAGGCCCTTACTAGTAACCACCTGCTCTCCCAGTCCTACTAGCCCACTCAAAATGCCAGTTCCCTGTCTCTGTGATCTTACTTTTTAAAAGTATATCATAATCTTAGAGGTAGGAATGTGCATTATGGGTACGCCCAGTTCCTGGCCTGAGAAGTCAGGCTTGGGACTGGAGAGAGAGTGGTTGGAGGGCATATGGACAGGACAAGGAAACGTCTACTCCAAGCCACCGAAGAGCTTTAGTGCAACTCTGCTGAGTCTGTTTGACTACAGCAGCTAATATAGGGCCTTTACATGCATCTGGGTTTCCTGTGGATCTTCTCACCCTCTGTGATGGAATACAGCCCTGTATTCACACCCTCCCCTATTACTATTGTAATAATCTTTGTGCAAAGTATGCCTTTTAAGGTATCAGTTGAAAACTCATAATTTGTCGGTTGGCATTGTCCTGGGAAAATAAGTGGGGCAACGTTGTATATAAAATTATAAGATTTCTCTGCATGATGTTCTTAACACATTCCAAACCACCTCCCTGCCCAAACAGCAGTTGGCAAACAGGTCTGTCCTCAACAATAGAATGTGTGCTTTGCTTAATTTGCATTTAAGCAGCAAATAGATTAATCAAGTAGAAAGGGAAGACAAAGGAAGTTCAAACACATGAAAAAAACAAGCAGGGAGCATCCTTTCATGCAGACACTTTAGCTCCTGGTTCTTAGCTGGCAATGTTTTTCATGAGAGGGCTGACAAACATCCCTAGGGTCCTCTCTCTCGACTCCTGCCCATCACACTCACTGCACCTGCAGAGACAAATGAAATAGTTGCTGGACTCTGGGGGAAGGAGCGTGTCTTAACAGGTTAGTCAGTAAGATTGCTGAAAGCGTGGTGGGTAAGAAAAGTTTGTTTGAATCTAATGTAGTTTGTTGTCAAGCCTCAGTAAGCATTTTATCTTTATCTTTCTTGTAACCATTTCTGACTTTTATGCCTCATTACTTGTACTCACTTAAAATCTCTCTTTCTCTTTACAGGGAATAAAGGTGTTTTATTGTTTTATCTAATCAGGTGTGCTCAAGCTGAAGTGATGGTGACTCCATATGGGGTAGCAAGTTGTGTGCATATTATTCCCTAAAATGCCCCTGAGGTCTGATTGGCAGCGTACCAGAAGAGCTGACTGGCCCTCTGACCCTACTTAAGCCCACAGCAGGAACAGGAAGCTGTCTGAACACGTGGGTTCCATTTTACTCTGGACTACTCAGAGCACCTTGCTCTGGCTCCCCTGGCTTGATTTCCTGGCATCCTGGCCTGGATTGATTCCTGCCATCTGACTTGTGTTCCTGACCTCCAGTTTGTCTCCTGCATCTGACCCTGTGCTATCTTGACCTGGCCTGCCTCTAATTCCTGCCTCGTGGTCCTGATCTCCAGTTTGTCTCCTGCTTCTGACTTTCCTGTCTCCTGACCCAGCCAACTCTTGACTCCTGTCTTGTGATGGCATGGTCTGGCTGCACAAGACATGTCCATGACGTCAAGATACATAGCTGAAAAGTACCAGCTGTGCTGCACAGGGCCCTCTGCAGTTCTGGAAGAAAGGGCTGTGTTAGCCTCTAAATTCCAGTTCTGGATCCCTAAATTTCCAACACATTACTGCATTGGATACTTGCTCTTGTTAGAGATGGCTTTCCAGGACTCTTTGCATGCCCTGTGAAAAGCCATTGTGTGAATATGGGCTACTTAAAGACTTCAGCTATCACTTATAGTACAATTTGCTTATGGATTACTGTGCAGTTAACAATACGCATCAGCACTGACTCCTCAACGCTCCAGAGTGATGCCAAGATATGCAGGTTATCCTTTGGTGCTGACCCAGTAGCCTTCTCTAAAGCCCTGCGTTCAGTAATTAAAACATTTTATGTTACGTTTCGGAAGTCAGACAACACAGAATTCCAGAACACATTCTGTCCTATGGTCCTGTGAGTCTACTAAGTTCATTATAAGGGATGTTAACTGACTGCCAGTGCTGCTCTAAGCCCCTGTAGAAGAAGACAGAGCAGGATTTCCAGAGCCTCAGAAGCTGTGCTTTCCAGTCCTGGCACAAGCGAACCTCTCCAATTATAACTCAGTGATGAGTTTATTAAATAAGATGGATGAGTTCAGTAAGTGATGAGATCACAATTGTTTTTCATAACTGACCTTACTAAATTTAATTTGAATAGACATGCATAATGTTAACTCGTAGGATTTAATTTTGGTTGAGATAATCATGGTTTGAACATTGCAGGCTGCCTTAATTCAAGACATGAATATATTCAGGGCTCTCTTAAGGGCCTTGGACATATAGTTTTGTCAACAGATGTGCAGCAGATTGAGTTGGGAACAATTTAAGGGTAGTAGAAAGTCTCTTTTTTTATTGCAATTTATAATAGGCAGATAGTTTTTAATTTAAAAAAATATATTAGGCTGAATGGATGCCTTCAAATGTTTGCAATTCTCAGGCACTTAACACCAGCTTCCATTAATGGGAAATGATGATGATTTACATTATGCTAATATGTATTCATTATTTAAATCCTTAATTACGTGTGCAGCCATGTGGCACAGTGAAATAATAAAAGGGCAATAAATGCAGAAAGCAATGGTTCTTTCAAGCACATTGGAAGTCAGGTGGCCTCTACATTTCAAGGGAAGAAGGCTGGAGGAATCATGTTTGTGTCACAGCATATGGTCCTTTGAATGATTGTTGTTGGAAATGGGAGGCAGTTTGGTCTACTGGAGTGGGACTTGGGAGACCTGGCTCTGATATTGACCTGCTGTGTGATCTCAGACAGTCTCTGCCTCTGTTTCTCTCCCCACCCTTTGTCTGTCTAGCCTGTAAGCATTTTGAGGCAACCTGCCCCTCCCACAGACCCTTCCCTGTTGGATCAGCTTCTCTGATGAGTTCCATATTAAATGTAAAAAGAAAAGGAGGACTTGTGGCACCTTAGAGACTAACCAATTTATTTGAGCATGAGCTTTCGTGAGCTACAGCTCACTTCATTGGATGCTGTAGCTCACGAAAGCTCATGCTCAAATAAATTGGTTAGTTTCTAAGGTGCCACAAGTACTCCTTTTCTTTTTGCGAATACAGACTAACACGGCTGTTACTCTGAAACCTGTCATATTAAATGTATGGGTTTTCCTGATCTGTGGTGCCTTTTTCGGTGCTCCAGATCACCTTAAGCCTGTCCATTGCTGGTGTGCTGCGACTTTTTGTGGTCACTGCCTTGGAGCTTCACTGGGTCCCAGTCAGAGTCTGGCAGCATTTCATGGACCCCTTTCCAGTTCAGTGTCTCAGTGCTTTCGTGCTTTGTATCGGTATTCCAGCCCTGAGCAGTTCAGTCTGTTGCCTGAGCTTTGGCAGGTATTCTGAATGCCCAGGCTTGCGGGGCTCAGAGTTCCATGTCAGGGTGCTGGTGAATTGTTCTTTCTCATTCCTCCGACCTTCTGCCCAACCTCTCAAGTGTTTTGGGAACCTCGGCCCATTCCTTCTGAGGACAATCTCCTTTCCAAATAATGATCAGACAGGCACACAGTAAATTTCCAGTTTTCTCCTCTGTTTTTATTCCCAGGCAGGGAGTGATTTGGTCCTAAGACAAGTGCATGGTGCCCTGTATTTTCGTGGTCTCCATCACCTTAACTTGTTCTGCTGCTGTGTTTAGATACTGCAGCGGATAATCATAATTCTTTTGACTAACTCTAGGCAAAGCTGAGGGGTAGGCTCTTCCCAGGAGCAGATATTCCTTAACGCTGGACTAAAGCTGATTTGGGATTTTTCAATTGAATATGGGTTTTGTTGTCATTGGTGAAAACTGCCAATTTGAAACTGAAACTTTCCATGGGAACAAATACACACACACACACACACACACACACACACACACACACACACACACACACACACACACACACACACCAATAGCTTCATGGCTAGGGCCCTCACCTGAGATGTTGGAGTCCTGCATGACTTGATTCAGACCAGGGATTCTTTCTCTCTGGTTGTTCATGAAAACTTCTCAAGACCTTGGTTTCATTAAAAAAAGAACTAGATAAATGCGTCCATTAATGACTATTAGCCAGGATGGGCAGGGATAGTGTCCCAGCCTCTGTTTGCCAGATGTGGGAATGGGAGATAGGGGATGGATTACTTGATGATTATCCCTTCTGTTCATTTCCTCTAGGGCACCTAGTATTGGCCCCTGTTGGAAGACAGGATACTGCGCTAGACAGACCTTTGGTCTGACCCAGTATGGCCATTCTCATGTTATGTTCATTCCTGAAGCAGAATAGGTAATCTTTGTGTGATAGGAAAACCATTCCTGCCCAGCTCTACTCACGAGGCTAAACTAAGCAGAAAGTGCCCGTCAATTGCTAGATATACATCATGCAAATCAAACATTGCAGTGTCCACTCAGTGCTCAGAGAAATTCAAACAGGGCCCAATTCCCCAAGTCCTTACTCCAAAATCCCTTCAATATCAATGGGAACTTTGAGTGGACCCAGAGGTTAATGATACTACAAGACCTCTCTGTCACTGCTGTGAATTGCTATGATAGCAACACATAGTAACTCTGTTAATTGGAGTAGAAGTCACTGGCAAGTTTTCTATATACTCAAAACTTGTGAAAAAAGAATCCCCACATTATTTAATTACCCTATCAGCACCTGCTAGGTCAAGTTAATACTTCTTAGTGACTAATAAGGCATGGCAGATTAATGCATGCTTAGAATAACTCTCCCAGAGATTTGTAGACACACGATTACTGGTGGTTGCCATAATTCTTCCCCATAACTGTGAGCTTTTGTAAAGCACAGTTTTTTGTATCAAGTCCGATATTAGGTACACTTTACCCAAACTGAATACATGTGATCCTACTTGGCAGCTGACAGGCAAGAATGGGTCCAGGAATGATTACCGAAACATTGATGTCATGTTAGATTAGCCCAGTGCCTCAGTTGTGTTGGGCTAGCATTCAGAAATACTAGGCAGGATGTAAAAATTGCATGGACGAAAGCAATTCTATTTGGCAGTGGACCAGATTTCTCAGGGGTTGCCTGTCAATTTTCAATGTTTCCTTTTCCCTCCAAACAAAACAGCCAATCTAGAGCTGTCAAAAATTAATGACCAAGGGCCTATCCTCAGCCTGAAACCTCCTTTTGCAATATAACAAAATGAATGGCTTCTGTTTTGGCAGGGAACCCAAAAGGAGTGTGAAAATAGTGTTGCTTATAAAATCTAAGGGCTCCATCCAACTCCCTTTGAAGCCAAGGCGTTGACTCCTATCAGCTTCATGGGGGCTGGATCAGGCCCCTAATCTCTTGTTTATATGGTTGGGGTAGCTGGCAACTAGCCCCTGTGTGTATCTGTTAGGTGGGAGAGAGTGCAGGGCAATGATCTTCCACTAGGGTCAGTCAAACTCACAATCCCTGCTCCTGTGGGAATATCACTGTCCCAGAGTGAATGGGGCCATAGCTCCCTTGTACACAGAGGGAGCTCTGAGCTAAAAGCTCTCCTCAAGATTCCCCCAGGGTGAGGGAGCCTAGTTTGCTCCCAACCCAGGACTGTGCCTTAGTGATGCAGTCTATTCCTAAATGCCTTCCGTATAAGGACCAGCAGTCCCTCCTGGTCCCAGTGATCTCCTGGACGTTCTGCCCCTGCCTTCAGTGGGGCGCAGATCAGGCCCTCAGCTGTTATAGACAACCAAGGGCAGAGTGTGTGGTACGTACAGGCCTTTGCAGGGAGTGGTGCACAGCCAAACTGAACCACAGGGAGTCCTGGGAGGGTTGGGTCCTCAGGGTGAAAAATTCCTCCAGGTGTCCTCGCACACAGCAGGACTGACAGTGCCTTCTGCAGGATTTATGGAGAGGGGAAGGTCCATTATCCGTGTCCTCTTTTCACTGGTTCCTGCCCCTTTTAGGACATCATGCACCCCCTGCCAGGGCACACTCACAGTTCACCAATCCCTGCCTTGCGGGGGCCATGCCAGGCATGGGAGCCTCCTTGCATGATATCACTGCCACAGCCTCAGAAGGGGTAGCAGTAACAGCCGTATAACACCACTTGTAACCGTACCTCCCAGCATTTCAGGTGGCTAAAGAAGAATGCAGAACGCAAATTTGACCCATCTGCCCTTCTGTAGATGGGGACAGATGGGGCCAAACCTCTGGGACCTGGTATGCTGGGAAGTCTGAGGTGTAGCACCTTTAATGAAGGTACCTCACTGCCTCCTGCTGCGTGAATTCTATTTTAGCATGGTATCTAGATAATGTAAAGAGAGCCAACTATTGGCCAACAAGGTTACCAGTGCTACTACATAAGTTTGTAGCTTCTGTAAAGTTGGCAAAAGTTTCCTCAATGCAGCTCCGCTGTCAGAAGCAAATATTTATTTCTCTTTGTTGCAGCTAACCAGATGCACCATGTCACTTCAGCCATGGCCGCGAACAACCTTTGCACTCCGTGCAGGTAGGCAAATAAGCACGTTGGGGCAGAGGTGGTCTTTTTGTTCTGTGTTCGTGCAATGCCTTGCACAATATGGTCCTGCTCCATGTCTGGATAAATGCAGGATGGCAGTTAGAACGGCCACATTAAACCCTGCAATGCGTGAGTAGTGCTATCTGTCTGCCAGTTTCTAGGGAGGGCAGGTGTTGGGAAACCCAGTAGAACACATTAAAATCCTTCAGTTGGTCGATGTCAATATTTGTTGGCCACTCCTAGTTTTATTGGGTGGATCAGCAGCCCCAGATGATTGGACTCCATTGTTCTGTTTCAAATCCCAGGAGTTAGCTAGATCCAGGAGAAGGCAACTGAAAATGTTCCACTGGAATTTCCTGTAAGGGTGGGAGTCTGCAAAGTTGCCTGTTATGTGCTGGGTTTTGGAGGGGAGAAGGATAACAAAATAATGGCTCCTCCCTCTCCTAGCAGAATGTCCTTGAGATGCCTGGTAGAGATTTAAAGGAACAGTGCATATGTCCCCACCACTCTTCTTGGAGATTATTCCTGTTTATTCTATACTTTGATGCAGCAATGTTCCTTACCTTTCCAAAACTCCTACAGCTTCATTCCCCCCACCCCTTCCCTGTTTTATTATGGTTGCTCTGGCCGCCAGGAATTTTGAGAGCAGATATTTTACAAATGATATCTGTGTTTGATTCAAGCATTTAATTTCAAACATGTTCCAATCTGTCTTTGAGCCACTGATTAAGATTCATGCACCGTGGGATGACACAGCGAGAAAGAGGAGTTCACTAAATGTCAGCTTTCATAGGCATGAAATAGACATATTAAAGGGCCAGCCCTTCAATCTGTCCCACAGCATATACATAATGGATATTTTCAAAAAGACCTAAGTCTCATTTTAAAAAGTGATTTAGGCACGTAAGGTAGGATTCACACAGGCATTTAGGTGTCTAACTCTTGTTGATTTCAGTGGGAGCTAGGTGCCTAAATGCCTTCTGGGTCTAAGTGTCTGCACTACCTTTGAAAATGGGATATAGGCTCCTAAATCACATAGGTCTTTTTGAAACTATTACCCACTAACTGTACCTAAGACCACTTCCATTAACAGCTCACATTAACTCTGCTTGTTCCTTTCCTCTAAACTGCATAATCTATGCAACTCAGACAAAGATCGTTTTTGGGGTTCTTTTTAAACACGAGGCTCACACCTGGGAGGTGGTTAACTTCCTGACTGGCTTATTCTGTCTGCGGCTGTTCGTACCTTGCCATGGCTGTGAGAGCAGCCCTAGCTGCAGGACAACATTCATAGTAATACTTGTCTCTCCTAGATCGGTTTTCAGCCTACAATCTCCATGGGAGGCTGAATATCACCCCCTGCCTGCAGTGCGCCACAATAGCGATCCTCTAACAAAGCACAGCTGGTTTGTCAGATCCCTCTACTTCTCTTCCAGAGGCTTTTCTCAGCTCAACTCTTACTTCTCTCCACCGGTTCACAGTCCAAATTCCCCTATTCCCCTCAAGCCCTGCACACTCCCTGTTTTCCCTCCAGTTCTATTCCCCATCCACTCCCCTCCTGACCCCTGGATCCCAACATCGCTCCCTGACATACTGCCCCATGCAGGCCCACCTCTTCACTTGTCAGCATGCTTACATCCCTGGTCCCCACCACGCCACCTGCTGACCTTCATTCCCCAGCCAGCTCCCCTTCCCCTATCCCATGGCAACCTAGTCATCCTTCCACATCCACTTCTAAAGGTCAATCCCATGCCTTCTCAACCTTGCTCCAGTCTCATTCTGGACAGTTCAGAACCAGGGAGGGCCACCACAATACACAAAGATTTTGGAGGCCCTCTTTTTGCCTGCACTCTCCCCTGTGTAGAGATGGGGCTCTCTTACATTTCATCAATGTGAACTAGGGACCTTTACGTTTGCGCCTGCAGTAGGGTGATCAGACAGCAAAATTTGGACGGGGGGGGGGAGGGAGTAATAGGAGCCTATATAAGAAAAAGACCCAAAAATCGGGACTGTCCCTATAAAATCGGGACATCTGGTCATCCTAGTCTGCAACATCTACACGGGGGTGTTACAATGCAGCATTTTGGTGCTCACTACCGTTTGCACCCCCTTAATCTGTACTGCCAGGTAGTGTAAATAAGCCCTTTAATTCTCAATGATTCACCCTGGTGTTGAATGTGATTTAACTAATCCACTTCAAATTCACACCTCTAGTTAATTTGAATTACTTTTCTTAGATGTCCCTGTGTAGATAAGCTCTGAGTGGGGAAAGCCACCAAGAACAACCCCATGATTTTGTATTTTTATAGCCTTTTAGTGCAGAGGATGAGAGAGGACTCATCTAATGGAATCTCTCTTTGCGTCCATGTGCTCGGGCTATGGGGAAATAATACACTGAGCTTCCCTAATCCAATGAGGTCAATGTAAGATTTTAACTGCTTCCGCGAATATTTTGATCATGTCTTTTCCCTGGGCTCTGAGGCCTGTGCCATTAAGCGTCAGAGAGCCCGCCACCCCTCTCAGATTTGCCCATCATGCATGCTCCTTGCAGAGAAGAGACAAATGTGCCCTGTTGTAGCAGTTTGTTCTCTGGCTTTGGGGCTACAACAAGGGGAACACCAGGGCCAGATTGTGAATGTCCCATGCAGGAGAGTGTGGGGCACAAGGATCTTCCTCCTCTTCTGTGTTCCTAAGCCCAGGCCACTTTAACTTGCTATCCTTGCCCTGCAGGGAGTTCAGCAACTCCTACTGGGCACCCTGGGGCAGAACAAACCATCCTGAAGGGTGTCTTTCCCTCCTCTTTCATCCCTCAGGCTCCCTCTTGCCATTCAGCATCAAAGACCTTGTTCTCCCTGGGTGCAGCATTTTTCAAAGAGTGCTGCTAAATAGCACTATCCACTTTATATTCCCACATACCAGCTAATCTCTCTGCGGCACAGACTCCTGCTCCACTGGGCAATGCAGGCTCAGGCTGCAACAGGCTCACCCGCTTAGCGCACCAGCAGCTAGACGGATTTATCTGAGATCAGAAAAAATCAAACGGGAGAAGCAGAGGTGGGATCCTGATACAGAGCAGGAGGGAGCCTAGTCATCACGCAGCCTGAGAGAGCATCGTTGCACTGCAAAAGTCAATGGGAGTTTTTCTGTTCAGCCCAGTGGAAGCAGGATTGGGGCCAGAATGTAGCCTTGTTAAATAATGATGCTAGAAAGTTTCCACATTTACTTCTTTTATCCACAAACACAGGTTCTTTTTCTCAAGTAGGCTACATAGAAGTTTCTCTCCGAAACTCCTCTCTCTTTAAGGGCTTGGCATAATTTACGATAGAGAGTATATATTCAATTACACCTTTGCAAAGAAACCAGATAATTATATTACCTCAAATTACTAACCAGCATAAGCCTATCCTCCTGAACAACCCGTGTATCTGGAGCAGTGGAGATAACTGCACTCCATACATACATTTGAATAGATGAGACAATCTAGGGATGAAGAATCATTAAGTTGAGCACTACACAAACAGCCTTGGAGCAGCTGGTATTGATTAAGGAGACCCAATGAACTTGATAATAGCAAGCAAACAGAGTATTCCTACCCCACTTTTATGTAACCTGTCGGATACATAACCATATTTGACCACCTTCTGTGACCATAACAAGATTGATACCCGTCTATTAGCTGTATGTGGCCTTCTGGGTGTCTATAGTCATGTCCCCAATTATTAATAGTAATCAACTGCATCACTTAGTATTTCCTATACATAAATGTGGTTTAACTTCCTAGTTACTGTTTCATAACCTTAATGCCTAAACTCCCCTCTTGCAGAATTATGTGGTGTACTGTACTTGTTTGTGGTCACTTGTTGGTCTCTCAGAACGAGAATGCAGAATTTATGGCCTGGAATTATCTCCTTAGGCCTATGCTATTTTAGCTAAAATCTAGCCCTTAGCATAACTACTTCTATAAGGCCTTAACCCAGTTCACCTACTTGCCCCTAGGTATGTTCCAAACTAGTAATCACTACACAACTCAGTATATACCACTACAATATCATTCTGCTTGTAATAAGCTTAAAATCCATTATGAAACATGAGACAAGGTCATAGGTCAACAAGTGTGAAGAATCCACGGGCAGTGCTGTCTTAGCCAAGCCCGAGAAAGCAAATTTAACTGGTAACCGCGAATACAATTTGCCTTTGCTTAAATGATCACTCCTATAGCGAAGCTCCATTTTTGGATCACAAACATCCTGATCTCTTTAGGCTTGCACTTTCTCAAGATTTGTTTCAAAATCAGAGAGCCTTGAACATGCACAACACAACGGGAAACAGAAGCACTTCTGCCAAGAGCAAAATTCCAGGTGATATTTTTGCATGCTTCATGTGCTTGAAGCTGGCAAATCTCCTCAGGAATTGAACTCTGATTCGAAGCATGGCCTCACAATCTCACCTTTTTACAGGTCTCACGGGGCAGATTTAATGGCTGCCCTGATAATGCTAAATGGTCCATGTGCTAATTTGAGCTTCTGGAGAGGGAGGGATAGCTCGGTGGTTTGAGCATTAGCCTGCTAAACCCAGCATTGTGAGTTCAATCCTTGAGGGGGCCATTTAGGGATGTGGGCCAAAAATTGGGGATTGGTCCTGCTTTGAGCAGGGGGTTGGACTAGATAACCTCCTGAGGTCCCTTCCAACCCTGACATTCTATGATACTTGTGCTGAAAACATCTGTCAGGTGCTTATGACTGGAATATCACAGCACTTCCCAATCTCTAATGTATTTATCCTCATAACATAACAGTAAGGTAGAGAACCCCATTTTACAAATGAGGTAATGAGAAGCTAAATGACTCAGGGTCCCACAGGAAGTCTGTGAGGGGAGACCTAGGCTCAAAGCCTTGCTCTAAGTCCTGGCCTAGTGCCCTAACCACTGGTCTATCCTTTCTGACTGGGTATGATTGAGAAAACAAACACGTCAAGAGTAACTGAATACACCTGGTACCATCCAGCTTTCTTGAGAAGTGTCTACCAATCTGTAGCATGCAGCATTGTTGTGGCTGTGTTGGTCCCACGATATCATAGAATCATAGAATATCAGGGTTGGAAGGGACCGCAGGAGGTCATCTAGTCCAACCCCCTGTTCAAAGCAGGACCAATCCCCAATTAAATCATCCCAGCCAGGGCTTTGTCAAGCCTGGCCTTAAAAACTTCTAAGGAAGGAGATTCTACCACCTCCCTAGGTAGCGCGTTCCAGTGTTTCACCACCCTCCTAGTGAAAAAGTTTTTCCTAATATCCAACCTAAACCTCCCCCACTGCAACTTGAGACGATTACTCCTTGTCCTGTCCTCTTCTACCACTGAGAATAGTCTAGAACCATCCTCTTTGGAACCACCTCTCAGGTAGTTGAAAGCAGCTATCAAATCCCCCCTCATTCTTCTCTTCTGCAGACTAAACAATCCCAGTTCCCTCAGCCTCTCCTCATAAGTCATGTGTTCCAGTCCCCTAATCATTTTTGTTGCCCTTCGCTGGACTCTCTCCAATTTATCCACATCCTTCTTGTAGTGTGGGGCCCCAAACTGGACACAGTACTCCAGATGAGGCCTCACCAATGTCGAATAGAGGGGAACGATCACGTCCCTCGATCTGCTGGCAATGCCCCTACTTATACATCCCAAAATGCCATTGGCCTTCTTGGCAACAAGGGCACACTGCTGACTCATATCCAGCTTTTTGTCCACTGTCACCCCTAAGTCCTTTTCCACAGAACTGCTGCCTAGCCATTCGGTCCCTAGTCTGTAGCTGTGCATTGGGTTCTTCCGTCCTAAGTGCAGGACCCTGCACTTATCCTTACTGAACCTCTTCAGATTTCTTTTGGCCCAATCCTCCAATTTGTCTAGGTCCCTCTGTATCCTATCCCTGCCCTCCAGCGTATCTATCACTCCTCCCAGTTTAGCAAATTTGCTGAGAGTGCAATCCACACCATCCTCCAGATCATTTATGAAGATATTGAACAAAACCGGCGCCAGGACCGACCCCTGGGGCACTCCGCTTGACACCGGCTGCCAACTAGACATGGAGCCATTGATCACTACCCGTTGAGCCCGACAATCTAGCCAACTTTCTACCCACCTTATAGTGCATTCATCCAGCCCGTACTTCTTTAACTTGCTGACAAGAATACTGTGGGAGACCGTGTCAAAAGCTTTGCTAAAGTCAAGAAACAATACATCCACTGCTTTCCCTTCATCCACAGAACCAGTAATCTCATCATAGAAGGCGATTAGATTAGTCAGGCATGACCTTCCCTTGGTGAATCCATGCTGACTGTTCCTGATCACTTTCCTCTCATGTAAGTGCTTCAGGATTGATTCTTTGACGACCTGCTCCATGAGGTCCATGATATAAGGCAGTTGAGGTAATATCTTTTATTGGACCAACTTCTTACACATTTTACAGTTGGTCCAATACAAGATATTGCCTCACCCACCTTGTCTCTCCACCAGCTTGTCTGCATTTCTGGCCCCAGTGTACAAATTCATAGATTCCAAGCTCAGAAGGGACCACTGTGATCATCTAGTCTGACCTGATGTTTAACGCAACCCTCAAAATAATTCCGAGAGCAGATCTTTTAGGAAGACATCCAATCTTGATTTTAAAATGGTCAGTGATGAAGAATCCATGAGAACCTTTGGTAAGCTCTTCCAATGGTTAGTTATTTTCACTGTACACCTTATTTCCAAGCTGAATTTGTCCAGCTTCAACTTCCAGCCACTGGATCACATTATATCCTTTTCTGCTGGATTGAAGAGCCCATTATTAAATAGTTGTTCCCCAAAAAGGTACTTAGAGACTGTAATCAAGTCACTCCTTAACCTTCTTTTTGTTAAGATAAATAGATTGAGCTTCTTGAGTCTCTCACAATAAGCCATACTTTTTAATCCTTTAACTCATTCTCATGGCTCGTCTCTGAATCCTCTCCCGTTTCTCGACATCCTTTTTGAATGTTGGGTACCAGAACTGGACACAGTATTCCTGCAGTGGGTTGCATCCGTGCAATGTTTACATTTACATTTACATTTTGAGACCTATCAGTTAGCCAGCTTTTAAGCAATTTAATGTGTGCAATGTTAATTTTATATTGTTTAAGGTTTCTAATCAAAATGTCATTTGATACCAAGACAAATGCCTTAATGAAGTCTCAGTATGTAACATCAACACTATTAGCGTTATCAGCTACGTTTGTAATCTCATCAAAAAAAGATATCAACTTTGACAGGATCTCTTTGCCATAAACCTAGATTAATTGGCATTAATTATATTACCCTCCTCTAATTCTTTATTAATTGAGTCCCATATCAGCCATTCAGGTATCTTGCCTGGGACTGATGTCAGACTGACAGGTTTATAATTACCTGGGTCATCCCATTTACCCTTTTTAAATGTGGGTGAATGCAAGTTACAACATAACACTGACTAGAAAAAAGACTTGTTCTCTTCAAAAGTCTCTCTGGAAAAAATGCGTATTCAAAGTTACTCATTGTAACAAAGCCCCTCCCCTAGTATCTTTGCTCGGTCATGCTCTTGCCTGTGATCAGGGTTGGAATTGCCCAGGTTAAAAGTTTTAAAGGGGGGGGGGGCTTTTTGTATCCTTTAGTGCTCCCACTATCCACTGTGACTCAGATCAGTCAAGAGGAGCACTTGGCATCACTGTGGCTGGATCTCCCAGGCTGCATGTCTGCTTAGCACACTTCAAAACCTCAGAAGCTCCCTTTTCTTATCCGCCATGGGAGCATCCTTTCACCAACCTCTGGAACAAGAGTTAGATCCGTTTTTGCAGACATAGGCTGTTGAATCAGACAGAAGCCACATGGGTCTAGAATCTGATGCAATGTAGTAGCGGAGCTTCCTGCACTTTCATGTGTATATCACAAAGCACTTCACAAAGGGGTTATGTATCGTTGTTGCCATTTTACAGATGAGGAAACTGTCGAGACGTACTGGCTGGAATGTGATGGGATTTGGGTGGCCATGAGCTATTTTGAAAATCCCCCCAACTCTACCCACTAGGTTAGTAACAGAACCAGAGGTAGAACCCTCGTATCCTAACTCCCAGCTCTCCACCCTCTTCACTGGACCATGTGACACAGAAAGCGCATTCTTCTCTGATTGTTCAGAGGTTTGGCACTGGAGAATGTAGTGTAGAGCAATTTCCCAACCAAGATATCCTAGCTATTTTCTGTAGAAGTTTGCTTCTCTCCTTCCCACATGCCTGTTACTCTCACATGGGCCAATGAAATGACAACAACACATCTGTCCAGCATAGCTGTCCCTTCCCTGTGGAATTAACGTTCTATTTCCCAAAGCCAAATTTAACCAATGCACCATTGTAGTCAAGAGAAAACAATAGCATAACTGCAGTTTTCAACATCAAACTGCTGACACCTTAAATCAGAGGTGGGCAAACTATGGTCCGCGGGCCACATCTAGCCCGCGGCACCCTCCTGCCCAGCCCCTGAGCTCCTGGCCCGGGAGGCTCGCCCCCGGCCCCTCCCCCACTATTCCCCCTCCCTCACAGCCTCAGCTCACTGGGCCGCCTGCGCAATGCTCCGGGCGGTGGGGCTGCGAGCTCTTGCTGGGCAGCGCAGCTGCAGAGCCCGGCCTGACCCGGTGCTCTGTGCTTTGCGGGGGCGTGGCTGGCTCCAGCTGGGCGGCGCGACTGCCTGTCCTGGTGCTCTGGGCGGCGCAGTAAGGGGGCAGAGAGCAGGGGGTTGGACAGAGGGCAGGGGAGTTTGGGGTGGTGGTCAGGGGGCGGGGGTGTGGATAGGGATCGGGGTGGTCAGAGGGTGGGGAACAGGGGGGTTGAATGGGGACGGGGTCCTGAGGGGGGCAGTCAGGAAGGAGAGGGGAGGTTGGATGGGGCGGCGGGGGGCAGTCAGAGGCCACGGTTCCAGGGGCAGTCAGGG
The DNA here is from genome assembly GCF_965140235.1 of Caretta caretta. Classification (NCBI taxonomy): domain Eukaryota; kingdom Metazoa; phylum Chordata; order Testudines; family Cheloniidae; genus Caretta; species Caretta caretta. The sequence continues at coordinate 16,857,971 of NC_134209.1, forward strand.
AGAAGGGGTGGTTGGATGGGGCAGGAGTCCCAGGCGGGCAGTCAGGAATGATAGGAGGGATTGAATGGGGTGGCAGGGGACAGTCACCAGTGTGGGGTCCACGGACAGGGAGGGATAGATGGGGCAGGAGTCCTGGGGGGCCATCAGAGGACAGGGAACAGGGAGTTTGGATGGGACAGGAGTACTGGGGGGGCAGTCGGGGGCAAGAAGCGGGGGGGGGGGTTGGATAGGGGGCAGGAGCTGGGCCACACCTGGCTGTTTGGGGAGGCATAGCCTCCCCTAACTGGCCCTCCATACAATTTCAGAAACCTGATGTGGTCCTCAGGCCATAAAGTTTGCCTGTCTCTGCCTTAAATGATGCTTGAAATAGCTAGTGTGAGAGCACACAAGAGAATTCACAGAATTTAAGGTCACAAGGGACCATTAGATCATCTAGCCTGACCGCCCATGTAACGTAGTCCAGAAAATGTCACCCAGTTACCTGTGTTGAGTCCTTCCGAAAAGGCATGATTTGAAGGGTAGGCTACTCTCAGCTTTGTGCTAAGGAACTCAAAGGAGCTGGTTCAGGGAGGAACTATAATTGAACATCTAAATAATAGTGACTGCAAGATGATTAAGCCCAGCATCCTTGGGAGAGGTTTTACACCAGAAACGAGTACAGTGACACTAAATTTTAGAAAAGGGGATTTTAGAAAAGTGAGGAGACCAGTTAAAAAAACCAACAACCCTCCAAAGTACTTTCTTGAAAAAGGGCCTTTCTAAGTGTCAGGACAATCCCAGTTACAGTGATTATTTCATCTTGTTTGTTAAACTAGTAGCCTATGTGTTATGTAGACTGCTGGCTGAAAAAACTGTAACCTAAGCACTTTGGATTCCACTTTCATTAGACATTCTCAGGAACACACTCCTTATGTTCGTGTTCAGAATAACATCATATATCCTTAGAGTGCTGAGAAAGTTATTGTTAGGATACCTCAGCCAGTGGCCTGGTTGAATTTAAATGAGAAAAAACAGAGTAAAATATTCAATTGTTTTCTATGCAAAGTTGTATTTTCTCCATTTTCTGACCCGCTCGAATATCCTTGTGGTGGGAAATTTCAGTTAATAGTCTTTAAATCGATGAAGCTTTTGGGACTCATAGGCAGTGGCATGCTGTCTGTGCATTGCATGCCTTCCTGATCAGCTGTTCTGGCAGGATGATTCCGTCCAGCCCCCGACCACACATGGAGGATGCCATTTGGCATCCTCTGTACCACATGACCGTGCATGACCGTCCATACATGAGTGGTCATGACTTGCAGCAAGTGTGGAATTGCATGCTTTCCTAAAGGTGTCATGGCATCACACTGTTCATGACCACATGACCGTCCATACATGAGTGGTCATGACTTGCAGCAAGTGTGGAATTGCATACTTTCCTAAAGGTGTCATGGCATCACACTGTTCATGAACATTTTCAGGAATGCTTGGCAGCTGCCCACGTGCTGGTGAATAGCAAATAGTCTGACCCTGCAAATCACAACCAATTGAACTGGCATTGGTGAAAATAATTGCCTATCAGTTCTCTTAGCTGTTGGATCTGTTCTGTCAGCAACTCTTCCTAGAACCCGTAAATTTTGATCCAGCAATTTCCTTAAGTTCTACTTCACTTGCATCCCATGCCAGTCAAACCCATTGGCCTGTGTTAACATTGGTATATCAAAATCATTGCTTTTTTATGTCTTTTCCCCCTTATTCTTCTATTAGAGTCACGTGTGCCCAGCCTGCCTCTGGGCTGTCCTTCCTTATGGAGAACTCAGGTAGAGCATATGGAGCTTCCTACCACCTAGGGAAATTGGGAAGAGTCAAACAGGGACATGAGGTTTTCACCTAGCCTTTCTCTCGGTATGTATTTTCCCTATAATTTGCCTATCCTCCTCAATGGTTTAGTTCATGCTTCATGTAAATGTTGCCTGTAGCTCTTGACATGCTACATGATATGTGAAAGATGACGTCTACAGCTTCCCTCTCCTCCCATCCCCGGACCCCCAACCTTTTCTCCCTCCAAGCACAACAGCCATCAGGGTCTGTTGTGTAGGGCACTGGACTGGGAGACAGGAGACCTGAGTTCTGATCCTTAATCTGAGACGCATCAGTGGAACCTTGAGCAAGTCAGTCAATCTCCGTTTCCTCTCCCGTCCTTTGTCTATTTAGGCAGGCAATGAAGTTGGGTGCAAGATTTCAAATGTATCTAAATGATTAAAAAGGCTAAATCCTATTTTCCTACCTCCTGTTGAATTTCAACCAGTGTGCCTAGTTAGCTTAAACGCCTTGAAATCACTGCCTTAGATTGTAAACTGTTCTGGACGGGGAGCATGTCTCTCTCTGTGTTTATACACCACCTAGCAAAATGGGACTCTGATATAAGTTGCGACCTCTGTGTGATACTGTAATATAAATATTATTGTAGAATTGTAGGACTGGAAGGGAACTTGAGAGGTCATCTAGTCCAGTCCCCAGCACTCCTGGCAGGACTAACTATTATCTAGACCATCCCTCACAGGTGTTTGTCTAACCTGCTCTTAAAAATCTCCAATGTTGGAGATTCCACAACCTCCCTAGGATCACATTCACCTAACTCTAAGCTATAGTACACAATGTGGAGGCTCTTAATTGTTGGCGTCAGACCTATGACAATTGTACATGGTAAAGAATTATTGTTTTATATCTGGTCCTTTCTAGACCATTAGTAGTCAGAATGCCAAGGTAGCTCTTTAATCTGGGTTTCTCATTTGCTGCTACACTGTCATTACTTATATCCGATATTATCGGAGAATAATCTGCTTTAAGTACAGCAGATATGGGCTGATCTCCACAAGGCAGCAAAAACCTGATCTTATGCATTGCAGGTGTATGCAGTGAGCCATAAATGCTTCATTGAGGTACAATACAGGCCCTCTTTCAATGCATCCACCCAGAGTATGTATTCAGCACTATTCTGCATCCAACTGTCTCTATAAGTGTGATTGGTAATTTTTTTATATATGCATATCCCATGTAAATAAATAAAACATTGATCAAGCTGGGGGAAAGGTTTGGTGAATAGTATATTTCAGCTCTTACCACGGCCAGAATGTCTACAAGGGCAGAAGCTAATAAAGATAAACAGTATATACATCAAAAAGAATAGCTGCAACATTCTATGAGGGGTCAAGACCTTCTCTGGGGGGAAGCCAGTAAAGAGATGGTAAATTATTTAACGTACAGAGCAATGGAACTAAAGCAGGAGAGCTTTTGATCAATACCCCAAGCCTAATCTGGGATTCCAATGAGAATTCAAGCAACATGGCTTCTGCTCTGGTGAGCCAACATCCATTGCGAGGTGTTGATTTGAGATGAAAAATTCAGAATTTTGCATTCTGACACAATATATTAAAACAGATTAATCCTATTTCTTATTATAATACATGAAACACTTTTTTTCTCTGCCTCTTCCTAATGAGCCTGCTGTATTTGTTATCATGTTCTGAATCCCTTTTTATCTTCCTTTACTTTAGAAAAGATGGCCCAAAGGTAAACCTCTTATGAGGGTTATCACACAAGAAAGGACCTTTCAGCCCTCTGCATGTTCCTGTTAGTCCTAGTAGCACCATGAAATATTGGATTATTAAAACACAGCATCTCTCTTTTAACCTACATATCATTCTGGACCTGAATTATTCAGCTACCCCTTCTGTCACTGTAGTAAGTGTCTTCACTACAGTGGCACAGCTGCAGTCCATGATCACACAGGGAGCTGGTGGGAGAGCTGGGAATTGAATCCACACCTCCCGAGTCTCACTCGGATGACTAGCTACAAGACTGTCCTTCTTTCAGAAAAAAGGCAGCCCTTATTTAAGTTTCTAAACATAATCACTTGACAGCCTTAGTATATGTTGATGGTTTTGACTACTTTGCACGATGAGGTGATGGGTACCAAGGAGTCTTCGTTTTATATGTGCATCAACGAGTCATTCTCCCGGATTGACAAGGAACAAGCAGTGTTTTTGTTTTGGTTGAGTGTTGCGCCATGCAGAATTGTTGTTGACCCAAATGATGAAACTCGCAATGTCAGCAACATCAAGCATGTCGAAGAAAAGAACCATTGGCCATTGTGATGGGATGCCTGCCCCACACAAGGCCTGAATGAAAGGGCCAATTAACCCTGTGGCAGGCTGCACCTGGAGGAGAGTCAGGGCTGACCAGTTTTAATTCATAGACTCATAGATATTTAGGTCAGAAGGGACCATTATGATCATCTAGTCTGACCTCCTGCACAACGCAGGCCACAGAATTTCACCCACCACTCCTGCGAAAAACCTCTCACCTACGTCTGAGCTATTGAAGTCCTCAAATCATGGTTTAAAGACTTCAAGGAGCAGAGAATCCTCCAACAAGTGACCCGTGCCCCATGCTACAGGGGAAGGCGAAAAACTTCCAGGGCCTTTTCCAATCTGCCCTGGGGGAAAATTCCTTCCTGACCCCAAATATGGCGATCAGCTAAACCCTGAGCATATGGGCAAGATTCACCAGCCAGATACTACAGAAAATTCTTTCCTGGGTAACTCAGATCCCACCCCATCTAATATCCCATCACAGGCCATTGGGCCTATTTACCATGAATATTGATAATGAAGCCTAGCTGAACAAGGGGACAGGCTAAGCTGCTATAAAACCAGGAACTAGAGAGTAAGAAGTGGGTCTGCAGTGAGAGCAAGATTACAGAAGGGGGCGTTGGACCTGAACAGAGCTAAAACCCAGAGCAGCCACAAGGGGGCGACTCAGTGGTGAATAGCGTAAGTCATGAAAGCCAGCTATTTATCTTGTGCCTGCAGTAGTCCATTCTTGCAAGATGGTCCATGTTATCAACACTACCTTTAGTGTCATCATAGTGGGGAGTTATGTGGGGTTTGTTTTTGTATCTTTCTACAGCCTTGTCATGGTGCATCATTGATAGCATCGTAACTGACTTGCCCTTCTTTGGAACATAGGAAGCCAGGGTGAATGGCCAAGAACACTGAACACTGATGACGGTATTTTTATTGCTGCAATGTAACTGCATCTAACTAGGGTTTTTCTGGCTTGTTTTGTCAGATTCTTCCTACTCAAATCAAATTTTAATTGAGTAGATCTTCAGGAAGCTGGATACTGGTGAAAGAGGTGTCCCCAGCTACATTTCCTCGTGTCTTACACCAGCGCTGAACACAAGCTGCTCAGTGTCTGAAGAGGAACAGTCAATGGAAATGTGGTTGTCCTTCTCAAAGCAGCTCTCAATATGGTCTGGCACAAACCCACTCTCGTCTGTTGTCCTCACACAATGACTTGCGTTCATTAAAGTCAGACGAAGAAGCAGAGTATCGTGCCTGTTTGTTCACCACATTGAATTGTGCAACAGAAAAACTCCCCTCAAGCGTCCCCTGAGTCTGCGGTGGTTGGAGCCCAACACCTAGACAGAACATCCCCTCAAGAGTGTCAGGCAAAGAGATCACGCATCAGTCCACTCCGTGTTGAGGATACCTAACAGGCCTGGATTGCAGGGTCCATCCTCTCTTAGGATGGCAGTCAACAGAAACCATTGTCACTGCAATGTATTAGCATATGCAAATTATTACAATACAAGAACCACTAAAACAGTGGTGCCCAAACTTTTCCTGCCGGGCTGCCCCTTAACAGTAGTGGAATCTGCGCCCCCCCCATCCATTACTGCTCAGCCAAGGCTTCCTCATCAGAGGCACTTGGGCTGAAGGCAGAGCTGGGGGCAGAACTGGGGGTGGGGGAGGAGCTGAGACTAGAGGCAGAGCTGGCCTGGGGGCGGCAAGGGAATGAGGGCAGAGCTGGGTTGGGGGTGGAGCTGGGGGCAGAGCAGAGCTGTGGCTGGGGGCAGAGCTGTGGCTGGGTGTGGGGCAGAGTGGGGCTGGGTGGTGCTCCCCCCTGCAGGGGCTGGCCTAGACCCCACTGCTGTGCACCCCTCTGAATGGTCCTCTGCTCCCCCAGGGGGGCACACCCCACGGTTTGGGGACCACTGTACTAAAACTGTGGGCTTACATTGCAAAAGAAACATTGGGATACATTTGTACCCCACATACCTTTTTGATATAGAAAAAATGTTTTTCATGCAAAGTTAAATTCTTTAAAGCGGAATTGTGTACATGTGCCTCGATGACAATGGCCTAAATCTGCATAGTTGGAGGGCCACTACTTCATGAGTTATCGGAACAGATATGCTTGTAGGTACATTACCCCAGAATGTGGATGAGGGTTAAAAACAAGTTTTACCACCCTAATTTAAGGTTTTGTGTGCCAGTTATACATTTTAAGGTTTTTAGAAGGTTTCTTTCTATAAGTCTACGATATATAACTAAACTATTGTTGTATGTAAAGTAAATAAGGTTTTTAAAATGTTTAAGAAGCTTCATTTAAAATTAAATTAAAATGCAGAGCCTCCCCCTGGACTGGTGGCCAGGACCCGGTCAGTGTGAGTTCCACTGAAACTCAGCTCGCGTGTCATAGGTTGCATACCCCTGTTCTAGATGTTTGCAGAATTGATTACTTAATAATTTGCTCCATTATCCTTCCGGGTACAGAAGTTAAGCTAACTGGTCTGTAATTCCCCGTGTTGTCCTTATTTCCCTTTTTATAGATGGGCACTATATTTGCCCTTTTCCAGTCTTCTGGAATGTCTCCCGTCTTCCATGACTTTTCAAAGATAATCGCTAATGGCTCAGATATCTCCTCAATCAGCTCATTTAGTATTCTAGGATGCATTTCATCAGGCCCTGGTGACTTGAAGACATCAAATTTGTCTCAGTAATTTTTAACTTGTTCTTTACCTATTTTAGCCTCTTCTGATCCTACCTCATTTTCACTTGTATTCACTATGTTAGACATTTAATCACCACCAACCGTCTTGGTGAAAACTGAAACAAAGAAATCATTAAGCACCTCTGCCATTTCCACATTTTCGGTTATTGTTTTTCCCTGCCTCATTGAGTAACATGCCTATCCTATCCTTGGTCTTCCTCTTGCTTCTAATGTATTTATAGAATATTTTCTTGTTACCCTTTATGTCTCCAGCTAGTTTGATCTCATTTTGTGCCTTGGCCTTTCTAATTTTGTCCCTACATACTTGTGTTAGTTGTTTATATTCATCCTTTGTAATTTGACCAAGTTTCCACTTTTTGTAGGACTCTTTTTTGAGTTTTAGATCATTGAAGATCTCCTGGTTAAGCCAGGGTGGTCTCTTGCCCTACTTCCTGTCAAGGCTGAATCCCCACTCTGTCACTTTGAGTGCAGAAGGTGGGGCCCTGCAAGGATTCTAAACATTAATACTGGCCACTCCAAGCTTGTATTAAACTCCCAAGGTTACAGCTTTTCTCTGACCTTGGTTTGATAAACGCTGCCATCACCCATATGCAAAAAAACCCCTTGAACCCAGGAAGGCGAACTTGGGAATTCCTCCCTGTGGGGTACCTTCAAGCCCTTTCACACACACACACCCCCTCCAGGGAACAGCTGAGAAAGAAAACAAAGGAAATTAGCTGTGGCTACCAGCTAATCAAACAACATGCACAAACCTCTCAGGACCTCCAAAAATCCAATCCTGTTCTTAAAGGTAAATTTTATTTAAAACAAAAAGGAAAAAAAATGCATCTGGAACTTAGGCTTTTGCTAGATTTTAAAAGAGCAATTCCAAAAATTAAGCACCCAAGCTAGCTTTCTTGGGGGTTCAGCTTAAAGGTTACAAGCAAACAAAAGCATCTGGGGTTATCACAGAGGAGATCCACAAGCCAAAATAAAAATAAATAAATAAACCTAATTGTGTCTAATTAAACATGCCCTGTCCAATAATTTCTTCTAGGTATGGAAGATGAATTTTTATACCTGGTTCAAGCCTTACACAGCATTCCTGCTGCCCTCTGTTCCCCTCTTTCCCAGAGAGACACAACACACAAACCAAGGGAAGCTTTTTTCCCCCCATTTAAAAAAATTCTAGCCCTCCCATTGGCTCATTTGGTCAGGCGCCCACTCCTTTTCCTTTACCTGGTGGACTTTGTTAACCCTTTACAGGTAAAGCAAGCAGAGAACAGCCACCAGTACAACAGTTTGTACTTTATAGCTAACTGGCTGGCTGGGGGTTCATCAAAGGAAGCTACCCCCCACCTCCGCTTCATTTATCACACTTCCTATCTTTCCTGTGCAGTGGGATAGTTTGCTCTTGTGTCCTTAATAATGTGTCATTGAAAAACTGCCAATTCTCTTCAGTTGCTTTTTCCCTTAGACTTGCTTCCCATGGGATCTTACCTACCAACTACCCGAGTTTGCTAAAGTCTGCCTGCTTGAAATCCATTGTCTTTATTGTGCTGTTCTCTCTTCTTCCATTCCTTAGAATCATGAACTCTATCATTTCATGATCACTTTCACCCAAGCTGCCTTCCACTGTCAAATTCTCAAGCAGTCCTCAAAGTTCATCATCGCTTCTATTATGTCAGTAGAACTATGGCAATCTGTACCAGCTCAGGATCTGACCCATAGAGTCCTTTTTCAGATTAGAATTGCTCTTTTTTCTAAATATAAGATCCTGCAAGGAACTTTTAATAGTGAGCTTGCTTTTTTGCCAAGTGTCCATTCTTGGCAGATCTGCCTCTTAGATTCCTTCACTTAAAGTGGCACCTTGAAACATCTGTTTTAAAATTATGTATTGTACAGGCTTGCATGTCGGTCTAAAGGGCTAGATTCTCCACTGGTTTAAATGATTGCAACTTCATTGAAATCAGTGGGTTGGATCTATTTACACCAGGTGTGCATCTGACCCGTGACGTATAAATACACTGTTGGACAATTTCAGCTTGTAGGTACGATAATCTGCAATGTGAAACAAGTTCCCAAAGACTATTCTGTAGTAAACAGACCCTTTTCATTATTATGAGAGAACTGCTTCCTTTGGTATTTGCGTTAAAATAACCTTGTGTGCGCTGTCATACCCATTTAACAAGAACTTCACAAGTGAAACAAAACCTCTGGAGGTCTGGTTATTCTTTGGAAATAAAACCCACATTTCGAATTCAAAAAAGGGAATTTGAAGTCATTTTATAAAGAAGAAAAGCAGCTTGAGTTTATTCCCACTAAAATTACTCTTGAATTTTTATTTCCCTGCCTTCTTTGATGTAGATAGTTCCTGGGTACATTTTGGAAAGGAGTTTGAAGAAAGATTCCTTGAAGGCTGTTGACTTTTTTTTTGAAGGTTAGCTCAAGGAGGCAAGAGTATACTTAGTTTATCCCTTGGCAATACCCAGTTGCCTGCAGCCCCTTCTTTCTCCTCATCCTGCTGTAAAAGGTGTCACTTTGTGGTTTTGATTGTTTGTATGAGTCTCCTTTTCTCTGAACACGTTTGAACTGCTATCCTATCAAAGTTTGTCAACCTATCTTCAGAAACGTACTCTCTGGAACTGCGGGGTTCATTTAAAAGAAGGCGAGTTCATTTAAAAGAAGGCGAGTCAAAAAGAAAGTACTCAGAATTAGTTTTGTACCAAGTGTTCAAAGGGGACTAAAGAAGTTAGCCACCCAACCCCTGTTGACTTTCAAAAAGAGTCAAGCACCTCGCTCCCTCAAGGCTCTTTGAAAATCCCCCATCTAAAAGCGTTTTCCCAAAGTTCCCATTTGTACTCAGAATTAAGCCAAGCAGTTTTTCAACAGAAACTCTCCAATAGGGATCTATGTATCAGGCTTACAGTCTTGTCAAATGTTTCTTTTTTTTAAACCTGTCTGCTTTATTTCTAGATAGGCTGGTAATTTATTGCAATATTTTTCACCTGAAGCTTATCAGGGATGGGGGAGAAGATATGGCTACTTAGCTCTTATATAGCATTTTTCATCCGTAGATGTTCAAGCACTTTAACAAAAGATGTAAGCATCACCCTCCCCATTTTACAGATGGGGAAACTGAGGCATGGGAGGGGGCCGTGAAGTGACTCGCCCAGCAGTGCAGTGGCAAAGTTAGGAACAAAACCCTGGTCTCCTAAGTCCAATTCCAGTGCCCTATTCTGCCTTCCTTAGAGAGCTGGGTCTGCTTGTGTTAAACACTGTATTGACTCAATAGCAAGTCTGTAAAACTTTACCTTCAATTTTTTGAACCTGGCTGATTCTGATGGTGATTAGTTATTTGTACTGCTGTAGATCCTACTTAGCCCACACGGGGATCAAGGCCTCATTGTGCTAGGCACCGTATGAACACACAACCAAAGGGTATTCCATGCCCTGAAGAGCTTACACAGGGGAAAGAGCTATGGCAATTGTGCACAGCCCCGACGATGGATGATTGAAGGGTATTTAAAAACTAAAATACTGCAGTAGTCTTCTCTTATGTCCCCAGAGAGGAAAGATGGGCATTAGGTTCAGGCACTAGACCATGTAGCTAATTACATATACAGCCATGTAATCAATGTCTGGGTAACAGGTTAGATTTGAATTGTAGGTTTAAGTGTAGGCAAAGCATCAGTAGGGCCACACTGCAGACATGTAGGACTGACAAGGGAGTGCATTTGCTGCTGGGGCGCCTCCTGGTGGCCACTTCTGGGGATTAGTTCCACTACGGTCTGACCCCTTTTCTCGCCTTGTGGTCTCCCTCACTCTGGGACTTGGGGTACTCAGTCTTCATGATTCAGCCCTCTGGCCTGATCCCTATAATCTTCCTCTTCTGGGGTATCAAAGTCGAACTGGATCAGCAGCCCACTTGCTCTTCCAGTCAGCCCTCCAGTCCAAGACCAGGTCCAGCGCCTCTTTTCCTGAGGCTGGTAGGGGAACCCAGGCCCACCCACGACTCTGGGTTCCAGTGCAAGGATCCTACATCTGGCAACTGTAGTGAGGCCTAATCAGCACAGAGTTGAGTGGACAAATTTTATCTCCTGTCCTGCTTACAACTCTCGTGCTGAGGCATCCTCGAATGATGTTTTGTTTTCTTTGCAACAGCGTTACAGCGGAGGGATCCCTTTCCACAGTACTCCTTCCTAGGCAGTCATTTCCCATTGTGTATGTGTGCAATTGATTGTTCCCTCTTAAGTGGAGTACTTTGAAGTTATCCTTATTGAATTTTATCCCATTTACTTCAGACCATTTCTCCAGCTTGTCCAGATCATTTTGAATTTTAATCCTACCCTCCAAAGCATTTGAAACATGTCCTAGCTTGGTATTGTCTGCAAACTGTATATAAATGTCCTCTCTACGCCATTATCTAAATCATTGATGAAGATATTGAACAGAACCGGACCCAGAATTGATCCCTGCAGGACCCCCCCTCAAAATACCTTGCTTCTTGACTGTGAACCATTGATGTCTGGGAATGATTTTCCAACCAGTTATGCACCAACCTTATAGTAGCTCCATCTAGACTGTATTTCCCTAGAAATACGTGCGGGACCTGCACCTCCGTCTCTCTTTGCTTCATTTCCCCACTTGTAATGTGAGGATAAGACTTTTCTGCCCCTCAGGGTGTTGAAGATAAATCTTTTAGTGATTATGAAGCACTCAGATATTATTATGACTGGGACCCTGTAGGTACCTAGACAGATGGTTGTGGGTTTCCATTGCATATTATAAACCTAAACAAAATGTCTTGTTTTTATTCATGAAAAAATAAATGGAACACTGCAATCATGATGAAACTCTGGACATTTTTCTTTTGGTGGAAAAGCCATTTTAAGTCTAACAAATATTGCAATGATTTTTTTTTTTACCAGCCTACCATGCCAGCCTTCATGTGCATAGATTCCAGAAGAAATCATTGTGTTCATCTGATCTGACTTCCTGCATAACACAGATCATAGAACCTCATAGAGACAAGTCATGGGAGAGTCAGAGAAAAGAACACAGCTCTTCTGACTGCAAGCCTAGTGCCTTTAAGAAACATTGCCTCTTTATTTGGGCTATGTTGTTACCAGAATTAGTGTGAGTTCTGAGCAAACCTGGGCTGATGTTTGTTTTGGTATTGAAACCATGAGAAACTATGTCAAAACCCTTAGCCATTTGGGTTGAGATTGGAGTAGAAATAAATGACTTGACTGAAACATTTCTTTTCAGTGAAAAATGCGGATTTGGATCAATCAAAATTTTGCAAATTCATCTTGAATTCACTCAAGTTGTTTTGGTTGGGAAAAAAATGACAAGGAATTCTGTAAAATTAAAACTTTTCATTTTAATATTTTCTAACATTTTGATTTTTTTCAATTTGAAATTACTTGAAATTCCCTTCAATTTAATTTTTTGAAATTAAATAGTTAAAAAGGTTGACTTTTTTAAAAAAAAACACCTTCATTTTGAGTCTACTGAAACACTTTGTTTGACCTGATTACTTTTCTGATTTGCTGAAAATTTTGAAACAAACTTTTTAATTTTTTTTTCAAAATTGCAAATGAACCAAAAAATCAATTATTTGTACAGCTGTAGCTGAGATTTTGGGGTCCTTTGAGCATGAATCTCTAAGCACAGCTCAGGAGATGCAAACATCCTTAGACAGACACAGAAGTTCACACAAACTCCAGAGAGGAAGCCCTGGCAAAGCACTAATTAAAACAGCAAACAGTAAAGTTGCAGGAGGTATTAGGCAATTTTATATGGGAAAAATGCAATCACATGCACTGCTGGAGAAACAAAATACACTTTCAACATGATACTGAGTTATGCTAAACTGTTTGATGCTAAGACAATGTGTGGGATGTAAAAACCATTTTCATATATTTGTTTTAAAATCACATCTGTGTATTTTAAGTGCCCCTAAACATTGGCCTTTTAAAGCTATGGGGATGACCACTGGACATGATCTAGACTAGGGGTGGGCAAACTACGGCCCGCGGGCCATGTCCAGCCCATCAGATCTTTTAATCCGGCCCTCAAGCTCTCACTGGGGAGCAGGGTCAGGGGCTTGCCCCACTCTGGCACTCCAGCCAGGGAGTGGGGTCGGGGGCTCACCCTGCTCCATGTATGCCATGGCTTAGCGTGGCTCTCGGAAGCAGCGGCATGTCCTTTTCCGGCTCCTAAGCGTAGGGACAGCCAGGGGGCTCCTCACGCTGTCCCCGCCCCAAGTGCTGGCTCTGCAGCTCCCATTGGCCAGGAACCACAACCAACAGGAGCTGCAGGGGTGGTTCCTGCAGACGGGGCAGTGTGCAGAGCCAACTGGCCGGCACCACACCTCCGCATAGGAGCTGGAGGGAGGACATGCCACTGCTTCCGGGAGCTGCTTGAGGAAAGCGCTGCCTGGAGCCTGCACCCCTGACTTCCTCCCTTGCCCCAGCCCTCATCCCCGTCCCACCCTATGAACCCCTTGGTCCTAGCCTCCTGCCTCTTGCACCCCAAACCCCTCATCCCCAGCCCCAACCCAGAGCCCTCACCTCCAACCCCTCCTGAACCCCAACCCCCAATTCCATGAGCATTCATGGCCCACCACACAGTGTCCATACCCAGATGTGGCCCTCAGGCCAAAAAGTTTGCCCACCCCTGGTCGAGGCTACATAGCACTAAGACAGCTCATCTGATTAAAAAGACGGGAGCAAAACATGTCATGTTTCGCCTACAGCCAGAGCGAGAAGGAGCGTACTTTTACTAACAAACAGCCAGAATGTGAAACATAAAATTAACAGCTTGTTTTACAATCAGATTTTAAAACGTTCTGCAAAATGGCAGGAGTGGAGGATGTAGAAAGCGTGTGATGAAAGCAGTGGTTCTTTCAGAAAGAACTCTGTGTTGCCTTAAATTTGTTATAACTGTAAGGACACGTTGCTACCAGGACCTCAGCAAAGCTGAAGATCTACCAGGATCAGGCCCGGATTATGGGAGTTGAGTAGTGGGTCTCTTAGGTTTGGGCGGAATTATGGTTAAAATATGGCTCTGCACAGGCAGAGGGGTTGGCCCATGTAGAGCAATCTGCAGGATCAGACATTAGTCCTGACATTATCAAACACAAATACCCTAAGGGCCACCCTTACCTCTACTGAGTAGCACTGGCTCCAGTCAGGAGTCTCTCACTGCGAGTGAGGGGGGCAGAGTCAATGTCCAATAGTCTAGCCACCTACGTATCTAGCCCAGACGTCTTCATCCTCTAGAGATCTTGAGTTAAGAAGGGTTGGACATGGCCAGGTTGTCCCCACCTGTGTTAAGAGACATTTGAGGTGGCTCTGTGGGAGAAAATTTACCCAAGCTTCACCTCATGGAGTTACCTCCACATTCTCCCATCAGCAGGCAGGCATGCCCAGTGGAAATGGGTACCCCTAAAGCTGGGGGATCCCCTGAGGTTTGTGGGTAATTTAAGGGATCAGCAAAGGGCCAAGGCCATTTGCATGGAGGCTCTATGCCTCCACTCTAGCTCTGACCTCCCTCCATCTGCCGAACAGTGCAGCTCTATCAGAGCCCTGCTAACAGGGACCTAACCCCTTGCTACAGCAGCACCCAGGGTAAAGTTCTGTGGGACCAAAGGGAATTCCCTCACCTTAGGCTCACCCCAGAACCGTCTGAGCCAACCTTCTGTCTGGAGAAAGGGGAGGTTCTCCATACTCAGCTGCTCCAGCCCTTACAGAGAACACCTCCCAGGAAAGCTCAGGTAATTGAGGAAGGTGCAATGGATCCATTCTTCCCTTTACACCAATCCATCCCCTGGCATGTCATGATGACATTGGAAGTGGTGCCGTTTGGATGAGGCACAAAGCCAAGACCTCCATTGCTAATGGGGTTACAACAGTGGCAATTTTTCACAAGATTAGGAGGTAAAAGTTCTTCCCAGATTCTAGCTCACGGAATTACATTCCCGCGCCCTACATTGCACCCTCTACTTTCAGTTGGGATGTTGTTCAACTCCAAAAAATCTTGCTGCTGGGGCAGCATTACGCTGTCACACCCCAGAGGCTGCTGCATTGCAGTGACAGGTGAAACATATGTATTTGTTCAGCACAGAGATATTTCACCCACCAGTGAAATGCAGCAGCCAGCCTCAGATGCTCTGGGTTTTAGACCCAACTGTGCCACTGGCCTGCTCAGTGACCTTGGGCTAGACACATCACGGCTCTGTGACTTGGTTTCCCAGCTGCAAAGTGCTTTTAAATCTATGGATGAAAAGTGCGATACAAGAGCGAGGGATTATTGTCTTTATCAGACAGAGAGATGCCCTTTTTGCATTTCCATCCATCTAATAAATAAAACAAATGAATAATCTATTATTGCATGTTCATTTTTAGAAATAAGTTATTAATTTGTATTGCAGCAGCACCGAGGAGTCCCAGTCATGGACCAGGACCCCATGGTGCTAGACCCTGTGAACACACAGAACAAAGCGGCAGTCCCTGTCCCAAAGGGCTCACAGGCTAAGAAGTGATGATATTATGTCACTTAAGGAAGCCCAAAGGGAAGCCAGATGCATTCCCTGGTGATATTTTGCTGCAGCTGCGACACAATATCCAGAACATTCATGGAGACCCTTAACATACTTTGTGTTTTATGAGAAAAAAATGCATTCCATTTAAAAATCCTATTTGGCAGTGTCTTTGGGCGGGGGTGGGGGGGAGCTTTCTTAGATATGAATCTGAATCAGAACCCTAGTTATACACCCTTCTGTATGTGGGAAAGTTTGCGTTTGGAATGTCTGTCTGTCTGTGACGGGGCGTGCCAGGCCTTCGTGGCTCCCTGCTCGAAGCCCTGACCATCTGCTGCACCACGTCCCAGGAAACAGAAGAAAAGAGCAGCCGTTTGGGAAACTAGTGAGATTTGGTCCTCCAGCACTCAGAAGGGCTGGGGAGCAAGAGCAGCCAATCAGGGCTCACCAGGCCACATAAAAGGAGCAGGCTGCTGTCAATAAGTCAGTTCCTTGCTAGAGCCAGAGGGGGGTGAGGAGGGATTCTCTCCAGGCTGTGGTCACAGGAGTCAGTCTGGGCTAGTGCCTCTTACTGACCACAGGCAGTGGCAAGGGCTAGGAAGGAACCCTGCTGCTTTAGCCACAGAGAGGGAATTTAATGCAGAAAGGGTAAGCAGCTGCTTAGTTTATAACTGGCCTGGAGTTTGTCGTCCCGGAGTGGGTTTTGAACTGGGACACCCAGCTGGAGGGCTGAGTCAGATGACCCACGGCAGCAGGCTGACAACCTGCAGGGGATGCTGGTAGCTGATGCGAATGGCAACACGGCAATGACAAGGGGGGCGCTCCCTAGGGGAGTGCACCTCACCACGCTCTCTTTTACTGACTTACATGCACGTGGTATATGCACATTTATGGCAGCATGTAGAGTACAGACACTGCATGCCCAGCTGCCAGCGTAGGAGGTGATGCATGGCTTTTGGGAGTAGGGTGCCCAACCTGCCTGAACCCTAGGGAATTTGCCCTGCATGGCTCTCTGGGTGCCCAAGCACTGCCTCCCACATCTGCACTGCTATTTTTAGCAGTATAGTGTCCTGCAGCCTCCCCACGGCTGGGCCCTTTCCCTGTTCCACTGAAAGGCTCTGGTGGTGGGGAGGCATTTAGGGAAAGGCTCTGGCCGTTGGAGCCTTTCACTGAGGTGTGTAGTTAGGCACCTTAGTCACACGTGTGGATGTAACCCTCTTTCGCTGTGGCGTATAGCTACACCTGTGCTCTATGCACTGTAGAGAAAGTGTAACCAAAGTCAAACACACATGCAGATGCTCTGTTTACCTCTTCCCTTGTCTTTACCCATAGTTCCACCACATTCATTCTATTTCCACGCAGTGGGGGAGGGCGAGTGAATAGTTACATATTGGAGCCGCTGGAGGTTGCCTGTGTGTGTTCTTTGCTTTGCTTCCGGGCAATTATCTTTATTGCACAAGACTTTTCTCCAACTGTGACACACAATCCAAATGGGGAAAGTAGAGGGACAGTTCTCCATTGCATATTGATGTTTTGCTTAATTTCCAGCAACATGCTGTGTTCTCTGAACAGAATGCTGTATTCACCCACACTCACATTTAACACTGAACCAAAATTACATACACCCACATCTTTAGTCTTCATAAGTCAGTTTAATGACTGTTTTGATTGGGAGGGATTTTAAAAAAACCCTGTGTTTTGAATTCATCTAGTCTGTTAAAGATGTGGCACTACTGAAGAATATCTCGATGACTCTAGAGTGCTTTTTTGGGTGATCTGATGTTTTTTCCAGGATGTATTTAGGAGTCTCCTGAAAACATAACTTGAATACAATAAAATTGGGGTAGTGTACGTTTACGTCAATGGTATCAGTGATTTCAGAACATTGGGAGTGCTCAAGTGCATAGGGCCAGATTGCGAGTGTTCAAGTGCGTAGGGTCACCTATTTAAGATCTTAATTTAAGTTGATGCCTTTTCAAAAGGACTCAACTCCCAACAGCTTGAGAACAGCAGCAGGTTCTGGGTGCTGAGCACTTTTGGAAGTCTGGCCCATAGAGAATAACTAACATTTGTAAACAACCTGTTATGTGTGCATAAGGTCCTGAGAATTGACCAGGAGGTGGAAAGAGCTCTTTGTTTATGGGGGATTCAGATACAGTGGCCATTATGAGCACAATCCAGTGCCCTGGGAAGTCAATTGAAAGGCTCCCATTGACATAAATTGGCACCAGATCATGCATGGCACTTGTATATTATACTATTATAAAGACAGAAGGGATTATTAGATCATCTAATCTAATCTCCTGCATAACACAGGCCAGAGAATTTCCCTGAACTAATTCCTGTTTGTGTTAGCAAATATCTTTTAGAACAAATCCCACCTTGATATGAACATATCCAGTGATGGAGAATTCTTAGTAAATTGTTCCAATGGTTAATTACTTCTGTTAAAAATAGGGTGCGATTTTTAAAATCTGAATTTATCAAGTGTAAACTTCCGGCCTTTGAATCTTGTTCTACCTTTGCTGGCTAGATTGAAAAGTTCTGTTATCAAATTTCTGTTCCCCATGTAGGAACTTACAGACTGTGATCAGGACATCTCTTAACTGTCTGTGTTAAGCTAAACAAAACAGTATGTGAGCACCTCACCCTCACAGTTTCTGAGCACTCACAACACGCCTGTGAGGTAGGGCAGTACTATTATCCCCACTGTAGAGATTGGGAACTGTGGCACAGAGAGACCAAGTGGGGGAGGGATAGCTCAGTGGTTTGAGCACTGGCTGCTAAACCCAGGGTTGTGAGTTCAATCCTTGAGGGGGCCATTTAGGGATCTGGGCCAAAAATTGGGGTTTGGTCCTGCTTTGAGCAGGGGGTTGGACTAGATGACTCCTGAGGTCCCTTCCAACCCTGTTATTCTATGACTTGCCCAAGGTCACTCAGGAAGTCTGAGATAGAAAAGCAAATTGAACCTAGGTCTTCTGAGTCCCAACCTACACCGTAACTGACTGGCTACAAGACAGCTCTTTGAAACTCACTCCCAGTCAGCATTAGGTGAATTATGGGGTGGGGAGAATGGATATATTATATACTTCCTCTAAAACATTAGCTATTCATGATTGCCAGAGGACAATAGGGCAAAATGATGTTGTTGTTTTTGTTGTTATCTCAGAAGTGTACTGTAGACTTGATTGCACTATTGATCTCATGTATAGCAAATCCCTTTGCTCCAGTATGTTCCTATACCTGATGGGTACAGGATTCACACTGATGTTGTCTACCCTGTTGGCTCCAGTACTCAAGCAGTTATCTGAAATCAATGCAACGAAGTGTAGCCTGATCTATGGATTGCGTTAATTATATTGATTACGTAACATTTCCCAGTTGTCACTCTGTTTGTCAGGTTAGAGTTCCAAGATCAGGCTCAGTATTATTAAAATGACTGTTCAGCTGGGAACCCCAATGTGCATAGCTGCAACACTCACACTTTAGGAACACTTCTGTATTTGTAATAATTTATTAATACATTTAGCAAAGTCACAAACACTCTACCCCAGAAAGAGAGAGAGAGAACACAGAATGTACATCTGAATACTCACACCATCCCTTGCAGAACAACCTGAAATGTTATGCATGATCTTCATCACCATCCTAGAATATCAGGGTTGGAAGGCACCTCAGGAGGTCATCTAGTCCAACCCCCTGCTCAAAGCAGGATCAATCCCCAATTTTTGCCCCCGATCCCTAAATGGCCCCCTCCAGGATTGAACTCACAACCCTGGATTTAGCAGGCCAATGCTCAAACCACTGAGCTATCCCTCTCCCTTCCTCATCATCACCAGTGGCCATAATCCTGGCAACTCCCAAGGGCTATATTTCTCTCTTCCTGTACACAGATTGGGATACAACTTTTATATGTTACTGACCCCACTATGTCTAATGCATATTCAGTAGGGGTTTCTTCCCCTCTTTCTTATTTGTGTTTCCTCATCCTGCTAATGTTGGGGTGCCCTTCTCCTATAGGTTAGTATATTAATGATTTCAACTTATTATCATCTATGTCAGTTCCTTGTGATGGCACTCTTGTGGTCAGGCATCTGCAGATGTTCCTATCCTAAAATATTCAAAAGCTGGTGTTCGCTCATGTTCCTGTGATTGGCTGTTGTCGTTATGGACAAACTTTCTGCTTAAACATGCTGTTCTCAGTTCACTAAAACTTAGGGGTGACTGTCAGGCCATTTCTTTGTGCCAAAGTTCATAGGCCTCATGCTAACTGCTGAAGCCCATGTCTTACAGGATACAGGTCTGTAGGTTCCTTGTATTACTGCTGAATAAAATAAATGCTAAAGCTAGGTCTATGGGCTACAGAAGTAACAATCAGTTTAGATCAAACACTCCAAGAGCTTGGCCTTTACATCTGGAAGGGGGCTTGAAGGCAGCGTCCCTGAAATGGTCCTGTGAATCTGCCTAGGTTTTCCCAATTTTCTCACACTCTGCCTAAAGAAGCTCAAATACCACAATGGAGGGGGCATTGTGAGAACCTGAACAGAACAGAATGACTCTGCCTTTGGCTGTCATGGCTGCAATCAAAGGCCTGGCTGGGGCCTGTGTGTAGACTAAGCTTTCTTACTCACCCCCCCCCCCCCTCAGCCTGAGTAGGAGACAGTGAACTCTTGCTCCATTCCATGTGCAGCCCAAGGAAGAGAGTGTCTTGCAGCATCTCCTGCTCCTCCCCTGCTCCTGGGGAAAGTCATTTGCTGCAACACAACCATGTTTCTGGGTGCTGCATGCAACACACCTTGTATCAGCTCAGCTATGCTGACCGGTACTTTAGGGGTGAAAAGCCAAGAGTCTGCCTACTTCTCACCCTATCTGTACACTCCACTTCCACCTGGTGGGGGCCTGGGTGGGGTATGCTGAGCACATAACCCCAACCTCCTCACCTGCCCCGCTCAAAAGGCATGGAGGTTCTGTATTTCCCTGCATAGGTGCATTTGGACTAGATGAGATCTGGATCAACACAGTTAACACGGTGAGTGCGATAATTGCGAAAGGGTAATGCCAAAGCAATCGGGGTCACTTCAACGGCTAATCAAGTCACTGGGAATGGAGAGAGGGTAGCGGAAAAACACACAACAACTTTGCTACCTCGCTTTTAATGAGCTGGCTCATTGCATCTCACAAGTTTCCAATTCCCGAACATTTGATTTATACCTTGACTGAGCCATCTGTTGCCACGCATCAGTCACGCTGGTTTTTAATGAATGTCCTGTCATACCTATGCATAAGTGATGGCATAAAATGTTCCTCTTTGTTCTAAGAGATCAAGCTTTGCCGCTGTCACTCGTGTGACCCCCCAGAATGGACAGCATCTATTATTTTTATGAGATGCTTCGGTGTCATTAGACATTACCTTTTCCAAAAGAGAGTGACTCGTTCTTTCTCTCACTGTCCTGTGAAGTGTTGCTCTGAGTCCTTATCCTATACAATACCGGAGCAGCAGGTACCTAATGAAACAGGAGGAATGTATCAAGGGTGCAAAAGGTGAGATGAACTGGATTAAAAAGTTTTGCTAATGACGAGATAATGGTATTCAGGAGCAGGTTCAGAAATTAAAGTTTTTTCACCTTATCTAGTAACTTCTAAATAGTACCCTGATTTTTTTTTTAAAGAAAAGACTGGCATGACATCTTCCTCAACCCTAGCTCTTGTAATGGCCACATTGTGGATCTCTTACTCATGTTAGTTAGCATTTACTTATGTGCATAGTCCTAGCATATGCCTAGGCTGCAGTCATGGGGGTGTTTGCAGCTTGAGCAGACATACCTGAGCTAGCTTTAATTTAACTGGGCTTTGATTGCAGGCTATATGAGCCAGCCTGGAACCGTAGGTAATTACTTGCATGGCTACCCCCATGCTGCCATGGCTTTGCTGCTCTTGGTACCTGCGCTAGCTACATTAAAGCTATCTTTGATATGTTTACATGAGCTGCGATCACACAGTGTGATTGCGGTGTAGATACAATCTCATGTGAGGATTATGCAATTGGGCCCTTAGATTATTGTTTAAATACCTACAGGATTATTTCTTTATTTGAAATGTGGACAGACCTGGCTAATCTATATTTGACCTCTCTTAGATGGTATGTTATTGAGGAATGGCAAAGTTTTACAAGTAAACAATTTTACAGCACATATCTTTTATCTAAAGCAATGGTTCTCGCCCTTTTCCATGCCAGGATCCCATTTTCCAGTCTGGGACCCTCTCATGTTCTCAGGCCTAACCTCCCCAACTGGTTGGGATCTATCTGGGAACCCCACTCCCATGTAGTATTATAAGAAAGGCAGCGGACACAATCCCAGGCCCCAGGTTGTGGTTAGTTGAATAATAATAGGAAATGTCACCAAAGGTTTTTTTTCCCCACAAACATATTAATGATCTTAAAAATCCCTTTATTTGTTTCAATTGCTCTTTGACCAGCTTTATTGAGAACCCATGATCTAAAGAATCAATGATTCCTGACTGGGCAGTATCACTATCATGGCTGTCTTTGATAGGTCATCTCTAGGCAATTGTTAGCTCTGTTGGAAGAGCCAGTGGCATCACTGGGAAAAAGGATGGTGTCAGGATTTAGCACAGCTTTTCATTCCTCCGTTGCAGGGAAAACAGGTAAAATAGTACCACTTGAATATCACTGCTGTAGGAGGCATAGGTTATCTGTTGTTACATGTTGAAGATTGTTGCTGTAATGAGTCCATTCACAAAGGATGCAGAAGTGGTAAAGGGAAACTAAACATCTCTTCATTCCATTTAGAAAAAATGCTTGACGTCCTATTTCAAAGCCAGTGTGGCAATAGGAAGTAGTGAAAAAGGAACGACATCTCTGTGTAGAGCACTTCACCAAAATAATATAAAATAAAAATATCAGATTAGACTTAGAGCCTTTCTTTCCCAGCTCTTCACTGCCTCTAAAAAAACTTCCTCAGGAAAGACCTTTTAGGATTGAGCCTTTATCCTAGTTAACATCATTACCATAGCAGCACATTCTCCCCCTACCTTGTCATTTCCTCAAACACCCTGAAGACAAGTGGAACTGTCCGTGAATGCTTAAGCCAATCAGGGGCTAGATCTAGCTCCTATCTGGACTGTGGATCAGTCACATCTCCTCTGGCAGCTCATTCCACAGCAGAGCCCCTTTGCTGGAGAATGCTTTCTCTCTAGCTCTTGTACCCTTCCTCCTGGGCTTCATAAGCTCCATCATCCCAGAAGAGTGCAGCTGTACTGGCAGATCATGTACTGAGACTTGGTCCACTAACTCGGAAGATCAGGTTCAAGACCTTAAATTGGCTACAGAAACCAGCTGCAATTTAGCAGATGAGGTGGGGTTGAAGCATGGGGGTGATATGCTCACAGCTGCTAGGCCTGCCGGGATGTAGATTTCTGGAGCCTCTCAATTACTTTCTCTTTAAGTGCCAGGTATCGTGAGTTACAGTAGGTGACGGAAGCATGGACCCCTGTGGCCAGTCTCCGCGAAAGCTGAAGGAGGCAGGAAGTACTCTTTTCCCATTGGCAGTAGCGGCTCGTGTGCAGGATAACAGGAGCGTTGACCACAAAACTTTTCACCACTTTGACAAATGGCGGGAATGCCTTCACTGGAAAGGGGAGTGATGGACCCAATGGGTTGACCTGGTGGCCAGAAAGCAAACTGGCCACCAGGTCAACCCATTGGACACTATCTATCTGGCTAGTCCTGCAGAACATTTCCTCCTCACCAGCACTGCGTGGGTTGGGGGTGGGCTGGCTGCTTCTCATCCAGGAGCAGACATCCTGCAGGCATTGTGAAATCATGGTGATAGCACTGGTCACACCGGTGGAAAAGGGTGGACAGCTGAGTGTTGTCAGTGTCTTGTTGGCAGTGTAGTCTGTGGTGTCTCCTCACCTGCCCAAGGAGCTTCATGCAGACATTGAAGAGGATGGACAGGAGGATCTGCATGGGACTGCGGCAGGGGAAGGCTTGGAGAGAAGAGGAGCAGTTTGCCACCATATTCCTTGGATTTAGTTGGAGAGCAATGACCAGAGCCATTCCAGTGCTGCTTTTTTGTCCATCCTAGCTACATCCTGTAATATCTTGTGGTCTGCTGTGACAAATACTGCTGATAAATTGAGTAGTTTGAGCAGTTAGATGTGGCCTCTATTCACTGCCTGGAGGAGCTCATCCCTCCTTGGAGTCTCTCCAGGCCATTTCCTGGTCTGAAGCCCAATTGTAAAGCATGCAAGATGTCAGTTGATGCCATGTGTTCTTGGAACTTGGTTCTCAATCATTTGGAATCCTGGTCATTGGAGGTTTTAAAGAGCAGGCTAAACAAATCCCAGTCAGGGATGGTCTAGGTCCTTAATCCTGCCTTAGTGCTGGGGTTTGGGCTAAATGACCTCTTAAGGTTACTTCCAGCCTTATCTTTCTTTTCCTTTTCCTAGGAATAGGAGGCTCGGCACAGGCTGAAAACTGGGTGGCTTTTCTGCATCCAGTGTGGGCTCTTTTTAGACTCTGTCTGAGGGTCCTTTTGAGGTCCACTTCTCTGAAGGAAGCATTATGAATTTCTGCTAGGTATTGGGCGCTGGCTTTTACCTGCTAAGTGGGCCATGGGCCTGTTTAACCAGGCATGGCTCATGCTTTTGAGGGCTCTTGAGCTTCACCATGTGTGATGGGGCTAAATTCCATCATCAACTATGTGAGTAAGGGGTGGGTTATGCAATGTCTGGCATAGAGTTTTCTGCCTTGGCAAACTTATTGTGTATTCAATTGATCTTGTTCCACACAGTAGGATGAAGGTGTCTGCAGCACTGAGCATTAGTGCCAGCTATCTGGCTTGTGCAGTCCATGTTAATTATCTGGTTTGCCGTTCAGAATAACTGTCAGCTGCAGTTCTGTGGCTATGTTAACAAAGGAGAAGGCAGCCCTCTGTACCTCCCTTACTGCAGCAATGTAACCCAGTAGGGAATGTCTGTGCTGTGGGCAGATGGATTTGAGGTAGGCTTTGTGCTTATAGTCTTCTGCCTATGAGCATCCTCTCACGAAGCTCACTGATGAACCATGGTGAGCTTCCCAGTCCATGTGGGGGTGCTGGGTGACCTTAGCGGTTCTATCTATATTGCTGTATAGCTCATTGGAACACTGAACTTCCAGTTGCGTGATTTCCCTGCCCCCCCCCCCACACACCCGGGAGCACACACAACTTTCTCCAACCGTCCCTTCCCACAATGTTTGCTCTCTGACTGTGGTCAGGTTGGGTACAACCTCATCTCTCTAAGGGTCCCACTGGTACACTTGCAAATTGTCACTCTGGAAAATAGTTTCCCGTCCGCGCTGGGTAGAAGTAGCACGATGGGAGTAGGTTAGATGGACCTGGTATGCTGAATGCTTTCTACCCATTCTGTGATTGCCCAATACCTTGGGGAACTTAACCTTCTAGCTTAACAAGAGAACTCTGTATCCTTTCCTTTCAGTAACTTTTTTCATAAATGATCATTTTTCTTTCAGATGATAAATTTTGTCGCTAGAGCTGGTGGTAGAATGACCATTCCTTTTGATTTTTCACCAGCAGAAGTTGGTCCAATAAAAGATATTACCTCACCCACCTTGTCTCTCAAATCCATTTCATGACATCTTTTGAGGTATTGAAATATGTTTTTCATTCCCAATTAGAATGAAAACAAAATCTTTTGAACATTTTCAAGCAGCAGAATTGTGTCAAAATATCTCTTTTCTGATGGTAAAGGTCAGGTATTTAATCTGGGTCTTGGTATCTCTCTGTGGAAGTTTCTGAAAAAGTCCATCTTGGACCTCAGAAACTTCAGCAAAAACTTAGTTGAAATTGATATGTCTCCATGTGGGGGCTGGGAAAGTTTCATCAAAAATGTTCTGATGAGCTCTATTAGTCACACCTAAATTAAACACAATGATGCAGTGGTTTAAAGCCAGTCTTCTGTCTCTGAGAAACTGAAGTTCCAGTGTATTTCAGACAACTTGACACTCTTACCCCACCTACTCATAATCCTGGTACTCTTAATAGTGGAAACCTCTTAACCTACCGACTACTTTTGCCAATTGCAGCTGTAATTCCTGATAATATTAGAGTATTCTGCTAAATAGGTTGTTTTATTACATAGAATCTGGCAAAACTGAGACACTGCTCGGTCTTATTGCTCCACTAAAAATGAGGATTACTGAAAATATAAAGTAAGTGAAGCATGAGTTAAAGCAAACCCATTTATTAACACTCCACACGTTTCTGTTAATGAAAAGACAAGCACATTTCCACACATTTGCTGTGATTTAAAAATATCTTGGTCACATTTTATATTAAAGGCTCATTTATAAATACTTTATTGTGGTTCAATAATTGATAGGGTGATTTATAGTGGATTTGATAACATTTGTGTGCACAGAGTACAGTACATTAACAATATCTGCTGAAAATACATTTTGTAATTGTAGCAGCTTGTCAGTGCATCATCTGCTAAGCATTTATTGCCCAAGCACGTTAATTATTTCTTTGACAGAGGGCTTGCTATATTCTGGAAGGGATGACAGTGCCGGCCTTCAGATGTACGCAGGGCATTGATATGGGTCTATGTCAGAGGCTGAGCTTCAATGTGCCCCTAGATATTTATGTTCAGTGGACTGCTAATAAATGCAAAAGACCAGTGTGATGTTTGCTTGGCCTGCCCAGAACCATAAGCCACTGTTCCTCCTCTGCGCCATCATGAGAGAGCTTTGCTGGAGCTTAAACTGTGTGCGTCAGCAGCCTGTCTGCCTCACCAGCACACTCACTGCAACTCTGCTCGTTTTAACCTTGCCTTGCAGGTAACATTCAGTGAATCCGAGTTCCCAAACCTTCTGGAAGAGCGTTCCTCTGTGATAACCAGCCCCTACCACTGGCTGCTCACAGAAATAACCGGGTCCATTGGCTCCTGTTAGCTCGACGGAGGACTCACACCTCAATTTAGTACGGCATAGAATCATAGAATCATAGAATATCAGGGTTGGAAGGGACCCCTGAAGGTCATCTAGTCCAACCCCCCGCTCGAAGCAGGACCAATTCCCAGTTAAATCATCCCAGCCAGGGCTTTGTCAAGCCTGACCTTAAAAACCTCTAAGGAAGGAGATTCTACCACCTCCCTAGGTAACGCATTCCAGTGTTTCACCACCCTCATAGTGAAAAAGTTTTTCCTAATATCCAATCTAAACCTCCCCCACTGCAACTTGAGACCATTACTCCTCGTTCTGTCATCTGCTACCATTGAGAACAGTCTAGAGCCATCCTCTTTGGAACCCCCTTTCAGGTAGTTGAAAGCAGCTATCAAATCCCCCCTCATTCTTCTCTTCTGCAGGCTAAACAATCCCAGCTCCCTCAGCCTCTCCTCATAAGTCATGTGTTCCAGACCCCTCATCATTTTTGTTGCCCTTCGCTGGACTCTCTCCAATTTTTTCATATCCTTCTTGTAGTGTGGGGCCCAAAACTGGACACAGTACTCCAGATGAGGCCTCACCAATGTCGAATAGAGGGGAATGATCACGTCCCTCGATCTGCTCGCTATGCCCCTACTTATACATCCCAAAATGCCATTGGCCTTCTTGGCAACAAGGACACACTGCTGACTCATATCCAGCTTCTCGTCCACTGTCACCCCTAGGTCCTTTTCCGCAGAACTGCTGGAAACAGATGGATGGAAACTGCTGGAACAGATGGATTTCTGCTAAAACAAGAATAAGTTTATGAAAAAAGAACAGTGATTGAAAGGACACAAAGCAGAGACAATAGAAACAGAAAATGGTTACAAATAAAACACCCTTTCTAGTGTCTAAAATTGAACAGATTACGATCCTGGTCTCATGGCAATTTCTCACTTACAGCCAGTTCTCAGCGTCCTCAGCCCCCTGGCAGTGGGAGCCACCTTTCACAGATTCTGAGAGCACTGGCCCCTTTTGTCCCATAAGTGATGGATAACGAAAGAGTTCCTTTTATTGTCCAGAAATGTATTCTTTGCAAAGCAAGTCCAGAAACCGTTCCTCTCGGTTGCTGGTTGATCTTTGGGGTGCAAAGGCCAGGTCCTCTCTTCAGCCTCTGGTCAATTTGCTTTTTTGATTGGTCTGATCTCTTTGTGCACCTTAGATGCAAATGTACTTTCACTGTCCTCTGTTTTCTCATCCACCTGTTAACTTGTTTCAGGCACACAAGCAAAGCCACATTCCTTTGCCTAGGGTGGGCTTGTTTATCAACTGCCTTAAAAGCATATTTCCAGCACACGTATGTAACTTTGTATACACAATGATGTTCGTGACCAGCATGTCACCAGTTTTCATATGATATCCAAACTGTGTGTTGGGTGCAGCGAGTTTGTCAGAACTGCTGGGGTTTACTGTTACATAAGTGTACTCTTTGCCAGCTGGCACAAAGGGACTTTTAAGGTCACAGCCAGGTTATTATGAGCTTTGTGATTGCACAGCATGGGGCTATGCAAGGAAACAGCCCCCTCATCCAGCTATGTAAGGGCCTCCCAAAGTAGCAATTTCTGATTCTGGGGACTCTCCTAGGGGGCAAAATGACATAGAAGGAGTAGAGGGAAGGCATGGTCAGAGCTCCATCCCTCTTTGCACAACCCTACAGAGTGAAGCCAGCACACCAGGGGGAACAATCTTTGCCAGCCTCCTGGCTGATGCAAAGCACAACCGGCCTGCTCTCCATGCACATGGAGCAGCGCCAGAAGAGATGATACTTGCCTGAGGGACAATCCGGTGCTTCTCATGTGCAGATTCACATTCCCACCTCCCCCTGCACAGGACAGTGGCAGAAATGCCACAATCTAGTTCAAGGGAGCCATTATATCAAATTCAAAGCAACACACTCTTCTCTTGTGGCAAGGCGTTCCACTGGCTATCATTGAGTTAGCAGGATTATCCATATAGCTGTCCAGTTAAATTTTTAACCAGAATAGCCACTTACAATAGCAATTACTGACAAAAACCAGGAGTTTTGGAAGGCATCTAAACCCTCAAACTTCAGAACATGAACCAACCTCAAACTATCGAGGGTTAGGAGGAAACTTTCCCTGGAGGGAGGCTATCCTGTAATTGCTGCTGCATAGTTCCTTACACCTTTCTCTGAAGCAGCTGGTGCTGGACATTGTCAGAGACAGGATACTAGGATAGATGAACCTTGGGTCTCATCCAGTCTGACAGCCATAATTTATCCAGAAGAGATTTTGCACTTAATAATAATTCATTAAACGTTGTTTGGCCTCTGTTTAGACGACAATCTGCCTCTCCAGCCGTAATGGTAATGTCTAATGCACCCAAACAGCTCACCGTGGGGAAAAAAGTGTCTTGGAGAGAATCAATGTAAACCAAAAACGGACAAACAAAGAGCTCCCAGCAATACACAGTGAAATAGATGGCTGCAATCAAAAAGATATTTCCAATTACCATTAGAATTCCAGGGTAATTTAAATGATCTGATTCTTCTTCATCATCATCATTGTCATGCTCACACCAAGGAGGTTTTTTTCTGAAGCCAATCTGCAGTAGCTAATTTGCTTCATTGTGCCCATTACAATTTCTTCCTATCCAACCTTATTCAAAAATTTGTCTGGATAAAAAAGATGCCCACCTCAGAAATCCAGTGCATGACAGGTCTAATTTAACAGTTTTTAGGACAAAAAATGCCAAGGTTCATTTAATGTAGGATTGTTCCGTATTGTTGACTGAGCAGCCCCTCACCCGCCATCAGTCCCCTCTGCCCCTCTCACCCCCAAGGTAGCAGGAATTTGCAGATGAATCTTCTCCTTGGTTCAGGACTGTGCCTCAGACTCCAAGCCTGCATGTTTTAAACTAACATTTCTAGGCCTTCACTTTAGCAAGGACCTAAGATGAGTTCTTGGCTTTTTTTGAAGATTGCTGTGCACCATAAATCAGCAGAATTAAAGAGAGGGAGGAAAAAGCAGTTTGGTGCTGGGGTGACTGTAATACTAACGTGGAATGTTTAGTTTACAAACCAGCCCTCTAAAGGTGTAAACGAACATCTGTTGCTGGTGCTAATTGCAATGATCTAAAGCGGGTGGCTGTGATTCTGGGAGGGAGAGATTAGCAAGGCCTCTCAGCTGTATTGGTGTCTGAAAGGGATCATTTTAGAAGTGTTCCTCACTGTACTGCAGTGCTTTCTAGTTTGCAGTGATGGTGTATCCATGTTGGTCTCAGAATAGGAGAGAAACAAGGTAGGTAAAGTAATAATTTTTATTGGACCAACTTCTGTTGGTGGCCGTGCTTTCGAGTTACACAGAGCTCTTCTTCTGATCTGCAGAAGGCAGCAGAGTGTCTGAGCTAGATACAAGTTGGGAGAGATTAAGTAGAAGGGTTTGAAGTGGGCAATCAAGGGTAACAGGCAGTGTGGTGTGTTAAACATTGTTGGAATGAGTCAAAAATAAGGTCCCTGTTAAATCCATGGGTTTTGGTGTCTAGCAGAGTTATGAATGTAAGCTCCCGGGCTCGTCTTTTGGAGGTGTTGTGCAGGTTTCCTTTGAGGACAAGTATTGAAGGATCAGATATGGAGTGATTGATTTGTGAAAAGGGTTCACCCATGGTTGATATGGGATTTTTGTCTTTATCATGTTCCCGGGTGAGTTCATTTGAGAGTGTAGTGACTGTCTGGTTTCATTCATAGTTGTTGCATTTGATGCACTGGATGAGGTACACCATGTGTTGTGATAAGCATGTATAGGATGCATGGATCTTGAAAGGTGTGTTCTGTAGGGTATTGATCCTCATAGCAGTGGAGAAATGACTGCAGGTTTTGCATCTGTTGTTCTGGGATCGCTTTGACTGATAAAATGACAGAAGACAAATACACCCTATCACACATGGTGGACATTTTTCAAAAAGCAATCTCTCCATATCTGACAGGTTTCAGAGTAGCAGCCGTGTTAGTCTGTATTCGCAAAAAGAAAAGGAGTACTTGTGGCACCTTGGAGACTAACAAATATATTTGAGCATAAGCTTTCGTGAGCTACAGCTCACTTCATCGGATGCATTCTTTCAATACTTGTCCTTCAGGGAAACCAGCACAACACCTTCAAAGTGAGCCTGGGAACTTAAATTCATAACCTTGCTAGATACCAAAAACCAGGGACTTAACCAGGGACAGTAGCTTTATGGCTCATTCCAACAATTTAAAACACATCACACTTTACCCTTACTTGCCCACTTCAAATCATTTATGCATAACAATCTAACCCTCAATAGTCCACTTGATTTCAAGTGACCACCTCCAATATGTGTTTCCCCTTCTGTTTAACAATCTGTCCCAACTTGTATTTTGTTCAGACACTTTGCTTCCTTCCCCAGACCTGAAGAAAACCTATGTGCAGCTTGAAAGCTCGTACCTTCCACCAAGAGAAACTAATCCAATAAAAGATATTACCCCACCTACCTTGTGTCGCTCATGTTTTCTAATGACTATTTACATTTAAATCAGCCATGTACTTATACAGGGAGCCTAGTCCTGCACCACTGATCATGACATCAGGGTCTATAAACACATAGGCTTAATTTTTCCAAAGTGACTAGAGTTTTTGACTGCCCAACTAGAGATGCCTTAAAGGCAGTGATCCCAAAGATTTGAAAAAGGAGCGGCTCCCTTTGGAAAATGAACTCTATTGCATCTTTTCACCTGCAGCACTGCTATGTGATGTTGCATCTTCTGCACCCTCCTGGCTAATCCTTCATACCCCATCCTACTAGTGTTATCTCCTTTTAAACATACTTTGATAAACTATTCCATTGCTTAATGTGGGGTGGCAAAGTACAGATGGTTGAAAACTTTCCAAAGTACAGCTGGTTGACAAAACAAAAATATTGGAGGGGAAAAAAATCCATTTTTTGTTTAACTTTTTGGGGTTTTGTCATTGTTTGCCTTTTTTTAAAAAAAAAAAAAGAATACTCTTTAATTTTAAAGTTTTGTTTTTGAAATTTGGCAAAGTGTTTAATATTTTGGGTGTGGGGTGGGTGAGAGGGAGGGGGCAGTAGTTTCCTGACTGGCTGTAGGCAGAAGATTGCAGAGAAAATGTGGGTATTGTAGAGTAGTGCTCCTTGGATGCCCAATCCACACCAGAGCAC
Organism: Caretta caretta; assembly: GCF_965140235.1. Classification (NCBI taxonomy): domain Eukaryota; kingdom Metazoa; phylum Chordata; order Testudines; family Cheloniidae; genus Caretta; species Caretta caretta. Next base: position 16,889,503 of record NC_134209.1, read on the forward strand.
AGGTGTTTTTGGGAATGAGGGTTGGACTGAGAGACCATGATTAGGTGGCTCGATTGGCCATATCCTCCCATGTGTGAGAGGGGTGTACTGACCATGGATGTTACAGCCCGTGGCACCACTCATGGAGCTGCAATATGGATCTTCCAAGGACTTTGCAGAGGGCCTTTTTCCGACACCCTATTGGAACGTCCCCCGCAGAAAGCCCATTCCTCCTCCCATCCTGGTCAATGCCATGTCTCCTATTGACATCAGTGGGAGGAGACTCAGACCTATTATTTGGGCTTGATGGGGCTGATAACTTCAGACCTATGTCCCATACTTGAGCAAAACTCCCATTGGGTTCAATGGGGCTTTTGCCTGTGTGAGGACAGAATATGGATTTTAGATGTGGGCTCCCCCAAATGCACATGACGTGAGGTTAAATAGGTGGAATTTTCATAAGCTTCTAAGTCACTTAGGAGCATTAAGGGTATAATTTACAACTTTGAGTTTTACTGGAACTTAGTCTCTTAAGTGACTTAGATGCTTTTGAAAATGTTACCCACCCTGATCTATCCCTCTATCCATCTTCTCTTTTCATTGCTTACAGCCTGAATAGCTTTATGTTATTTGTTTCTTGAAACCCATTCCAGGAGATGAGCAAAACTCTGTCAGCTGGTCCCTCCTCATTGAAAAATTCTGAAAGATGAAAGGAACAGCCTGTATTTGACTTCTTGCACCAAGCTGAGGACCGGGCTTCAGGCCAAAGAAAGATCCTCTAGCCTAGAACTGAAGGAGGCCATTGTTGGACCAGAATAAAAGAAATGATGGATGAGACCTTATTATCAATAGTCCCACTAGTATTTTGTTAGTTTAAAAGAAGTATAACAGTGATGGGGGGAGGGGGATAAAGGGACCAAACAAGAATGAAGATTGAATAATCTAAAACCAGAAAAGTAATGACCAAAGAATATTGTCTTGCTACAAAAATGCATTAGCTACAAGAACTATAGCAGAAGGGCACACATGACTACATTTCTGTGGAGATCAGGAACATATATAGCTCAGTTTTTAATTTTAAATAATTTCTGATTGCAAGACTTTATGGCATCAATTCATACAAAGTAATGAACAAAGGATTACTTCCCCCTAAGGAGCCTGGTCTTGTGAAGGGAGGCAAGGCTCTTGGCTTGGAAAATATATTTGGCAAGTGAATGGCAAATACAAAAGATAGTGAACAAATGGCATGTTGAACTCAAGTTTTCGTTAAAACTACAATAACTAACTGTGATAGGCAGTACCAGCCCCACTCTGGGGCAGAAAGTTAATGAGAGCCTGTGGATGCAATCAGCCTTGCCCTGCTACACCTGCAGTAGGTGTCAAGCCAGGAGGGAGGAGATAAAAGAGCTGAACCTAGTGCAGGTGGGGGCTGACCAGGGAGGTGAGCAGGTCTCTGGTTCTTGCTCATTGTGGGGAAACCTGGCTGGAGCCAGGGAGCAGAGCTGGACTGCTGGCAGGCAGAGCCTCTCTGAAGGAACTTAGGCCTACAGCAGGGAGCCCAGGGTACTTGGGAAGGACAGAAGGAGGAAGTGACTCTGCCCAGCATTCTCTGTGCTGGTGGAGGGACCTACAGGGAGCTGGAAGATCCTGCTGGGTCAGGGACTGCCCTGCCAGGGGAGTGGAGAGAAATCTCCTGCAGCAGAACGAGCTGGGTGATAGAAAGTGCCATGAAGCTCTGCACTGAGTCGGTGGAAGAGGCTTGGAGAGGGAGCCATCGACACAGTAGGAGCCATGGAAGATTGTGTGGCAAAGGCCCCAAACAGGGCAAGGTAGGAAGCGCTCCAGAGAGGCAGTAAGAAGTCTATATAGTCAGGCCTTGGCTGCTTATTAAAGGGTCCCTGGGCCAGAACCCAGTGGAGAGGGAGGGACTGGGATGCCCCTACCAGCCTGCTGAGGAAAGTGGGGCAGAAACCCTCTGACAAGGGGTTAGGACAATAAAAAAAACTATGATAGAAGGGATAATAATTAGTGTGTCCAGAGTTGGACAGAAGGCCCAATGTGAGTTGATGAGTTGGACTATTGGTTTATTCCAGAAGGGGTGGGACACTGTGTGACCCAACCAGAGAGCTGAGTTGTTAGAAGAAGCAGACCATCGCAGGGCCAGGATGACAGTCAGCAGGGGGCACCAAAGGAAGCAAGCCTGCTATATAATGCCCAGCCAGAAGAGGGCAGACCAGCTGGTAAGTCACGTGCTTATGTTAACAAATCAGACAGACCCTGATTCATCCAGGTGTTTCAGCACTTGGCTAACTTTAAGTGTGTGAGTAGTTCCATTGCAATCAATGTTCCCTAGAAGGCTTTGGCCAATTTATTTTTGGGTGTAATTCAAGACAGTTTGTTTTAACATAGAATTGTCAAAAAACAGTGCCGCAGCACCTGCTGTAGTGTAGATATACCTGTAGGCTCCTAAATCATCCAGAGTGTCAAAGGTACTTAGGTGCCTCACTGCCTTTTTGGCTAGCCTGATGACATCAGACGTGTAGTGTTGGATTGGAAGTTATCTTATTACCAGTAAGAAAGAGGAGGAATAACACCACAATTCAATGCTGTATAACAGGGAGACAGAAGTAACCTATCCTATAAGGTATCTATGTAATATTTGTTCCATCTGGAGATGTGGTATATTCTCAGAGAGTTCGGGTGCATCTGGTGCATTCCAGAGATACTTTTCACCAGAAACCGTCCTTAATCATTGAGAGGAAAAAGTGTCTACTCCTTGATAATAACTGAGCTTGCACAAGGTCCCAATTGGTGTGACCAAACTGCCCAAACAGGGAACTCCTCCTTTTCTTAAGAAAGAAAGAAAACAATTAAAAGTGATGACTGAAGTATCAAGACCAACAAACCATATATTTAAACTTTTTCCCATTTAGGAAAGGTCATGTTCAGAAGCACTGTTTGCATAGTATTTGCTGCTTCGTGATGTGGCTTATGAAGCACTGTTCACTCTCAAAGAAACCTGAGAAATCAACTAAATTGTGTCTTTAGATAGAAGACACAAGGGCCTGAGAAAATGAGATGCCCAATAAAAGGGCTTATAAATGAGTTTTAAAAGGGACTAACCATCTATAATACTGGATAGGTAAATGGTTCCGCTTGGGGTAATTAGGGATAACAAATATTCAAATCCTACTTTGTTGGCCCATTGCTTTGTAACTTCCACACTGAAAAATAGCTGTATTTCGGCCAATTAATTTATCTGTGCAACTCTGCACTCGATATGCTAATTAGGGCTGGTAAAATTTTTTTTGATCTACACTGTTTAAAAAACAAAAGGTTTTTGTCTCAATGATTTTTTTTCATGAGAAAAGTCTGTGTTCCATGGAATATTTTGACTTTCATTGAAAAGCTGAAAAGTTGTTCATTGTTGGCCAATTTCTATTCAGAAATTTCACTGCAGTGCCTCCTGGTGGTTGTAGTTCGGGTGCTTCATGCTCCCAGTCTCTCCTGTGGGCCCAGGCTACATCTCCCATGATACACTGTTGACCAAGGACTTCCGTGATGCAAAGCAACAGCTCAGCTCGTGGGGAGACTGTGATGCATCATGGGAAATGTAGTCCAGCCAAGGAGCCCAGGCCATAGAGAATGGGAGCCCCTAAACTACAGCTCCTATGAGGTATTGCACCAGAATTACCAAATTAGCGTGGATTGTGTTTGTCAGCCCTCTCCTCCTCTCCCCCCCCCCCCCCCGCAGGTTTCAGATTTAAGTTTTCATTTGAAAATGTTTGGTTTCTGATTAAAAATAGTTTTTGTTTATTTATTTTATTATTTTATTTCCAAAAAGTCAAAGTTTTGACAACAGTGAATTTCAGGGACTAGTGGGAGGGCTGGTGTGGTACAGTGCGTCTAGGTATGGAAATGTTCAGGAACCACACTGATTTAGGCTGAGCTAAGGGGACATAACTGAGAAAAATAGGTTGAAACTAAATTAAAGAAAATACCAGAGAGGATTTCCTGACTCTGAAATTCATTCGATTGTAGAGTCATGTCCCAAGGAAAATGACAGAAGCCCCATCAGATGAGTCACTTAGGATTAGAATGAGCAAAGCATTGAAGAATCATTGCTATTTCATGTTACTTCATTATGGTTTGCCTCTTTCACCGGAGTGAACATGCGCTTTGTAAAACTGCCCTTCTGATTGATGTCCAGCACTCTGCCCTGGCTGTGCTTGCACAATCCTAGCTAGATAACAGGGAACAATGTTACCCCATGCAATGTGGGGTTATATCTCTCTTCCCTTTGACAGTCGGTTAAAACAGAGAATAGCTTTCTGATAGGGAGGATCAGGAGAAGTCCGTATGGGTTGTGAAACAGCAAATTGAAATAAGACTGTGGGTAGCATTCAAAATGATATTCCACAATCTGAAAACACAATTATCAATCGGAACTGGGTGACAATAAGCATGAATGGTCCCGCCAGGCTGCCTGCAGTAACACAGATCTATTCTTTGCTGCACATACCACAGAAGTTCCTATGAGTTGATTTTTGCACACCAGGAATTCTTTGCCTTGTGAAGCATCGCATGACTGGTCAGGGAAATGATCTTCCAGAAGTCAGGTGACAGGGTGGAGTAAAAATTTTTCTGATTAGTTTGGACGACACAAAAAATACTTCTTCTGGGACTAATGGGTTGGATTTTACCTGAAACACAAAGGACACGTCAGCCATCAGTCTATTTCCTTTCCTTTAAACTTCCAATCCTATGCATTAGAAAGCTTGACTTATACTAACCAACTGACGTGTAGAAGTCCAAATATAAGAACTCAAGTAAGAGTGGTATTAACACTTCCTCTGAACTTCATCTAACTGCACTTATGCCTAGTGGGAAGATCACACGGAATAAGGTTTCAGATATCATTGAGCATTGTTTGATTTTTGACAGCAGATAACTTCTGCTTGACCTCTGTTGGAAACTGCAGTCTTGGACATTAAGATGTTTTACAGAACAAAAGCACAATAGTCGCTCCAGGAGAAAGTACTTCCCTTTCTCTAGAAGAAGTAACTCTGCTTGGTGCCTAGACAGAGTTGGTTAGATCCTTTATAGCACTGTTGTTTGCTTGGAGGGTGTATGTGTGTGTGCAAAGGGAGAATTCACATTTGGGCAAAGTATATATGTGTGGTATTTGACAACAAGATTGCAGCCAGGTTCTCAGTGGGCATGCTGATGTATATCAAAATCAGTCTGGTTCTTTCTGATAGAGGAAAAAAGACCTAAGGCAAGTTTTTAATCTCTGCTATTTTATACATTGCTTTTCATTCTTCTTTGTACCATGTCACATGTTGTTGCTGGGTTTATGCCTTTGTACAACACACCCTGCTCAGTATACTGCAATCTGACTCACCTCATGTTTGAGAGAAGTGCAACAGACTCTGTTCCATATGCCTAGCAGGGCTTTGCAAATCTATAATAATTAAGCATTCAGCCCTCCACAAAGCAAAGTAATTAACATCTCCTTTTGTAAAGGCTTAACAGCTGCAAACTTCTCTAGCTATGACTTCTGAGCAGGATGAGGTTGGGGAGGGGTGTGTGCGGAGAGATTAATGCCTGCCAGAAATAAGGGGCCACTCTTACAAAATAAATGCAATCACATTCTGTCAGAATAGCCTTAAAAACAAAGAAGCACAATAGTATGATGTGCTGATTTGGACCATTACTGTGGATGTGCATTTTAAAGAAAAAAACACAGCTGTAATCAACATTCTTTCTTCTGTTGTATCTTTTAATATCATAGGGGTGAAATACCAGCTCCCTTGAACTTCAGTGAGGCCAGGATTTCGCCCATGTCTTCGTTGTTGTTCTTTATGTTGATAGTCTTCTTGGCAAAATTTTAAAAAGGCCTCATTGGCCCTTAGAATAGGGCACCAAATGTTTGCTGGAGACCTATAATTTCTTCACTCACCAAAAAGAGGCCAACAATTTCAGACTCGGATGCTTACAATTATGCACCTAATTCCATATTTAGGCTCCCAAATAAATGTGGCCTGATTTTTCAGAGGTGTTAAGCACCTGCAGCTGTTACTAAAATGAATAGAAGCAACAGTTTGAGAAGAAATCTGAACCCACCCAACTAACCAAGATCCTGCCCAACTGTATGCCAACATGGTGAGTCTAGTTGGGTGGAGGTTTGCATTGTGGCATGGCACTGACTGTCTTCATGTGTCCGGCTCCATCTCACAATGTGTTGTGATATCTGACAGCAGCACTACCCCCTGTCGCTGGAGAATATACTTAGCATCAGATGTCTCTTGTCCCTATTATGGGTGGCAGTAAGTATGCTCACGTATTCTTAACCTGTGGTGTTACCTGCATCCTATACCTATGTCAGCTACTGTGTTGATGGTATCTTGCTAGATGTACTCTCTATGCCTGTCAGAAGACAAGACTGGAGGTCAACCATTTATCAAGGGATTTCTGTACAATGATAGCTACATAACCAACATCTGCTTCTACCTTACTCTGCTAACACAAAAAGCATTTAAACTACACACTGGTCTTCCAGTATATTCAGCAACTGGAAAAAAATTTACATTAGCAATACTCGCTTCTCAGATGACTCCCTGGTTATATTATTGCCACTGCCGAAAGCTATACTCCGAAACTGTGAAATTGATACTTGCAGCTGTACCATTGGAAACATTTACCAACGGTCATGGGGGATTCTCCAGCCATCACTGACCATTTTCGAATCAAGGTTGGATGTTTTTCTAAAAGATCTGCTCTAGGAATTATTTCAGGGAAGTTCTCTGGCCAGTGCTATATAAGAGATCAGACTAGATCATCACAATGGTCCCTTCTGAATTTAGAATCAATACATCTACATGTGCCATCAAGCTGAAAAGTACAGCCTATCTGGGATATGTTACCAGAATTCATACCCTGGACTCTACAATGCTTTCTGCATATGCCAGTGCTATTCACCTTTGTATCAATACGTTAAGACCATGTGGAATGGTTGGGATTGCATTCACAATGTTGCTAGTGTTCAGCGAGGCCAGTAAGCTAGACAGGGCCTGATAAATTGTTAAATTCCAGCACTACCTATTCAGATGTATTCGTCTTGCTGCTGAAGTATTATTTGGTCCATGGTTGGTTTGAGCTTTTGTAAAGCATTAAGAGGGTAGCCCTCCAATAACCCCTGTATCTGCTCCTATATTAGGAAGGAGACCGGAAGAAATATAACGTCATCTGTACATATGATGTACAAAATGCTTCCAGAGAAAATCCATGTATCTTTGTAGACAAAGAAGTAGGGCAGTTATCAGATGCATGCATCTGAGTGTGCAAGGGGAATGAGAGATCAGTCTAGGAGCAGAAAAATCCCAAAGGCCACGCTTCATAGAGAAATGAAGTACTACTGAAATACTACCAGTGCTAATAGTTTCCACCCCTATGTAATTAGGAAGTACATGTGCGACCTGATCTAATGAAGTGGCAATTAAAACAAGACAAAACAAACAGGACCGAACAATCATTGAGTAAAGTTTACATCCCAGCTGAGTGTTCACAAAACCACTTATTTCCAAATTAATCAAACTTGCCCAATGAGCCTGAGAAATATAAGGAAACCTGTTGCCTAACAAAACCAAAGGTTAAAACGCAGTGACCAGTCTCTGTCTTCAGTTACATCTGGGTGGCTCCTTTGACGATACTGGAAATTTATAATAGGGCTTCAATGAAACTACACCAAAGAACGAATTCCACAGACTAGCCTTATAGGGAACACATTCTTCCTCCTGTGCTTTCTTGATCTAGTAAAAAAAAGACTGCATGTATAACCCACACAAAGAGACTAGAGGCATGTCTACACTGTGCACTGTGGGTGACGACACATAAGGTATGTGTAGCTACAGCGGAAAGCAGGCTACATCCATGCTGTGTGGTTTAAATGGCAGTGAAAGGCTCTGGCAGGGGGAGGCAATGGGAAAAGATCCTCTGCTGGAGCCTTTTCTCACTGCATCTCCTTGCCAGAGCCTTCCCCTGCTGCTGGAGCCTTTCACTGCGGTGGGGAAAGACTGCGACAACAGGACACTACGTGGCTAAAAATAGCAGAATGGCAGGAATCTGCACTGCTCTGTCACTTAACTTTGTTGTTTCTGGAAGTTTGTCTCTGAAACAAAGTTGTCGAAAAACAAAGAATACAGATGGGTGGAAAATGGTGGACTGTCTTCTGTAAAAAAATAATAAAAAAAGACTTTTCATTGAAACCCCACCCCTCAAACCTGGAGCCCTGCAATGTTTTCTGATGAAAAATCACACTGTTTTGAGGAGAGGAGGCACTTTCTATTGAGGTCTTGACAAAAACAAAGTGTTTTGTGGGAAGTTTTTGACCAGCCCCAATAAAGTCACGAGAGGGAGTCTTTCATCCAACAACAAAGTAAAAAGCATGATGTCCGGCCACATGATGGGGAGACATAGTCCTTTTAACTGATCACACAATTTCAGAACCCACTGTATGTATTTGTAATCCACTTCTGGCAAAGGAACACTGAATATCTCCATGGTGTATAGTTCCATATAATTAAAGCCATCAAAGTCCCAATGAGGTGTTAAGTCTCAGTATCTTTCCCATCTGAAGTCCTAAAAAACTGAAAATTATTCATACATTTTGATAACACATCCCTTACCAATGCCTTCCATCTAGAGAGAAAATAAACTATTTTCATACTGAATAAAAGAGTTAAGTCCACTCAATAAATAATACATTATGCTGCCTTCAAGATACTGTGACTCATTCAAACATTGTTTTTGTTCCCTGGATATATTTTCCTAAGTTTTTATCTTAAAGTGGCTTCTACCTTTATCACCATTTTTCATGTCCTACCAATGAAGTGGGCTTTCTTGCAACATTCTCAATTACTCTTTTGTTGTTTAAAATTTTTGGAAGTCAGATGAAAGTTTTTGAATGAAAAGCATTTTTTTTCCTGTCACAAATGGCTTTTTTTCCCTTCAAAAATGATCTTTTTCGATGGAAAAAAATTCAGTGTAGTTGAGATTTTGTTTGTTTTTGTGTAAAAGTGTGTGCCATATATAAAATCCACATGGTTCTAGAATTGTTTGGTATGGTAGAATGGTATTGGCCATATCATAGCAGTATGCTCTGCCTTTGGTCACAAAGATGATGAAAGGAGAGGAAACTTCCAACGAAGTGTCACCCCTGTTTTTGTGATGCCATAAAAGATCAACAGAAGCATCTGGGGCTCTGGGGCTTTTAAGGACTGGTTAGAGATAATTCAAAGTCAGGAGACAGGCTGTCTCCGGAACATCATCCCTGCATAAACCCACAGAGATTTCACCATGGAAGAGGAGGCCGTTTGGCAATGTCCATCTAACACTGAGGAGAAGAGGCTGTCCCTGATGCAGCCTGGAAACACCTGGCTTTAGAAGGGAACCATGGAGACCCTATCACTCTCCACCCATGCCCCACCCCTTCTTTCCCAGATGTACCAAGATGCATGGGGTTTCCCCTGAGATCTTGAGAAATCCATAGGAATGGATGGTCATGTCCCTTGCCTCCTACAAAAGGAAGCAACTCTCTTTCTTTCCCATTGGAAAAATGCATCAGAGACTCCAGAGTCCCAGTGACTCAGACTTTTCCACCTGAGTCCAGCCTGCCTATTACTCTTTTTAACAGGTTGGCATAATTTAGCTCTGGGTCAATTTCTCCTTTGCCTAGTTGCTGTGATTACTGTGTGGTCCTAACAAATAAACTGTTAGAAAGCACAGATCCTTGTTTAAAATCTAATATCATGATCTTGGAAGGTTAAAATACCCCTTGGGTACTAAAAGGGAACAACATTTTGCCTAAATTAATGTCTAAAGATTATGGAAAGTATGTGTACTACTAATGAATCAGTTCTAGTTATCAACCTTTATCTATCCCATAACCACACATATGGGCTTAAAGGGCTTAAGTGGGACTTAAAAATGCATAGGCTTTGTGATGGCTTTATACACGGGGGTAAATTTTAACCTACATTAATTACTAAGGAACTTTGAAAGTCATTGAGTCTCCAATTCAGCATCCAGTTCTTAAGCATGTGCTTCAATCCATCACTGTGCTACGAATCATGAGCTTAACTTTTGGACCAATGGCACTTAAACTGGGCTAGAATTTTAAAGGTATTTAGGTGCCTAAAGATGCAGATAGGTGCATTTGAAAATCCCACTAGCCTCCTAAGTGCCTAACTCCCATTAAAACCAGTCTCACTAGGCACCTATGTGGATCTTTATCAACCTAGCTAAAAAACTTGTCCAGGACGGCTGAATTATGGACTATATACCCAGATTTCAGCACCATGGAGAAGGAGTATGTGTAGTCCTCCATGATGCTGCAGACTTGTGCTTAAGGTGAACCCTGAAGTAAAATAAAAACAATATGCAACATTCCTTTTGCCCTGCACGACTCCTTTATAATGTGGAAAGACAGCCTCAAGTAACTGTTTTCTGATCTTTTTCAACTTCCGTAAATATCAGAGGTAGCAGGGTTCTTGTCTCTTTCTCTTTGCTGGTTAGATGCTGGCATGATCTTTTGAGACTTGTATGTTAGTGGGTGTTTATTCTGTAGAAGAAGAAAGCTGGTTCACAGCCATATAGTTATAAGTTATAAAGAAGGAGCAAAATAATTTTGGCTTTGATTTTTGCCTTTAGGCTATAACCCAGCAAAGCATTTCATCACATCCTTAATTTTAAGCATGTGGGCAGACATAGTGAAGTGCTTTGCTGGAGTGAGCTCCTAGGGCATGCTGTTGCTTTATGCATTAGGTGCAAACTGTTTGCTGTTTGTGAAGTAGGGATAGGAAGGGGCTTTGGGGAAAATTCTCAAATGTGTCCAAAAGAAAGCAAGAGAGAGATCCTAAATCATCGCTAAGGTAGTTTGGAAAATCTCCTTTATCTATAATATGTCGATAATTTATAAAAATAGAAGGTTTTATTTTATTTCCTTGGTCTGGTAAAAAGTAACTTTTGCCAGCAGCTGTAGCTGCAGTTCTTTTTAACTGATGGGGTGTTTTGATTGCTATTGAAGGGTAAAAGATAACACCCTATGGTATACCATCGATAGCACAAATGTAAATCAAGTATTGTATATGAAGATGCATATTGCATGCATTGCTTGTCATATGCCATTGTAATGTTAGGAGTATTTTTGCATTTGGAATGTAATCTAATGTTATAGGACCTTCCGGAGCAGGACCTGTTGTGTTATGGTGTCTAGAAACAGAAGCTATGGTATAGTCACTATTACATATATGATTTGTAAGGGTCTGTGTTTGTGTTTCATGTAGCATAATGGGGTAATACAGATTCTGCAGACTGCCCGTCAACCTTATAATGAATTCGATGTGTCTATTTAGTTATTTATTTCATAGCTGTAGAGATCAAATGGAACAAAATTGCACCTCCAACATCCTTAAGAGCAATGAGTCACTGTGGACACTGATGATGCAGGGACTTGTGGCCAAACATAGTAGCCGTGTGGGGCTCAGTCATGGCTTTGCCACAAGCTCTGAGGAAGGGAAAGGGCATAGCTATGCTGATCCAGAGCAGGGCAGGGTCCATATTGTGAGAGTCACAGTTGAGTTGCTAGCTCCCCATTGCTCTAGTAATCTGTGCTGGCTGTGTGCCTGGCACAAGTCAGGTCCCACTAGAGCTGGGGGAAGGACAGAAGTTCTGTTTTTCAATGGATTTTCAGATTTTGAAACTGAGTTTCATTCCAAACCAGAACAAACTGTCAAATTGTCCACTATGGAAAATTCAAAAGAAAAAAAAATTACTTTGGGTTGATCAAAACATTGTATTGCAATTCTGACACTTTTTTAAAAAAACAAAAGTCATACTAGATCATATAATATGAAATAAAAACGATTCCATAAAGAAAAGTCATCTCAATACACCCATCAAAAGGTTGTTTTGTTTTGAAAATCTTGAAACAGGTGTCTTGTCATTGTTGGAACTTTTTTTTTTCCTTTCAAAGTGAAATTCTGGCAAAATTGATCTGAAAATGCACCATGTTTGGATTTAGGTAAAACAGTATATTTCATAGGAATTCACTTCCACTGAAGTTTCTCAGCCATCAATGTGTGCCATTCCATGCTGATGAATGCATTAAAGGGGGCAGAGCCCTGGCTGTGCACAATCCCAACCCAGCCCATCCACTCTCTGCCCACCCGCTCATTTACATTGGTGGGATTGAGGGTTGACTCCACTGAAGTTAGTCTATGCCTACACTGCCCTGCAGGTTGCACTACAGAGGTGTGAATAGTTGTGTGCCCCAAAGTGCTACGCTGTCACTCCTCTGTGCGGATGCTGACGTGTGAACTAAAGAAGTTCCCAGTTCGCATCAATGCCATCCTCTTCAAACAGGATTACATTAATGTGAATTTATGAACCTTTTAGTTCACACCTGCAGTGTCCACTCAGGGGAATTATAGTGCAGCACTTCCGTGTGCATTACTATTCACCCCTCTGTAGTTCAAACTGCGGGGCAGTGTAGACAAATCCAGAATGTGAGTTATCCCTGTTTAAAATTAGGATGAAAAAAGAATCAGACCTGATGAACCCAAGAACTTGGCTTGTGTTTAAATCCATAGTCATGCCAAGGATTCTCACTCTCCAGTAGGGCTTGAATTCAATGTAGTGAGTGAGTCTGCCTGGCATCATTAAAGGGGATGTGGCAGTCAGCTCCATGACTCTATTTGTTTCCCCCTTTAGCACGCCATTGTTGATCCCTGATATGAAATGAAAGTAACTCATTGACAGCTTCACCTACAACTGCAGGTTGTTGCATGGTTTTTTTGTTTTGTTTTGTTTTGTTTTTTGTAATGTGGTTATGAATTCTAGCTGTATTTTAATAAAAGCAGTGCTGGAATTAGCTGTGTTTTCAGGGGCTAGTCAGTGTGTGCGGTTTGCTAGAGTCAATTCCCCTGGCTGGAAAATAAAAGTAAAAATAAGTGTTCCAATGGGATCGCAAATAAACAAACAGAAAGCGCAGAGCACTGTAGCAATCTGATTCTATTATCCTAGAAGGTGGGAACAGTCTGTGGATAGTAAAAGTGAAGGCATGTTTTTCTGATATAAAAATATAATGTGGTATATTCATCTTAACTCAGACATGGTGGGTGCCTCTGGGAGAAGAGAATAAAAGCCACAGAGGTGCTGAAATTAAAGGGATTTACACTGTTGCTATACATTAATAAAAGCAAATGGTATTTCTTGGGACCAGGTAATTTGAAAGCTTTATTACACATAATTCTCAGTTCTGAGATGTAAGTCAGAATAAAAGGCACAAAGCAGGGGATTCAAAACAAGAAAAATCTGGAATAAAGACACAGCTAAGTACAGCAAGCTGGATATTTGGCTGGTGTAAATCAGTGACACTCTGTTTTTACATCAGTGGAGCTATGTCTTCTTCCACCAGCTGAAGATCTGGCCCATTGAATGGGAACAATCAGGGGTTAGAAGCCTGTTATGTTAAGGTCTGAGATGAGATCCTGCTTTTCAGGTTCTCTTCCTTCATAAACAATACCAGGCCTCAGTGATACAAGACTAGGAGTTGTAGCCAGATCACCCCATTGAGTGATTAAACCAACACGAGTGATTTAAGGGGGACAGGAGAGCTCTGGGGAAGGAGTCCAGGAGGGAAATGTCACGATCATTTCATCCTGGTATGGTTAGGGTTGGCCTTCTGTGGAATGCGCCACAATTCTCCATGTACAAAACTGGTGCATCCCCCCAGGATCCATGCAGATCTCAAGAGGGTGAGGGCCCTCCGTGCAGGTTCTGGGGTCCCAGTGCCCCCTCTCTGGAAGGAGGATACCCATCATGGATGGATCCCATGGAACTGGAAATACATCCCAGCTGAGTGATGCCTCACTTCCATGGTGTTTAGTGGAGGAATTATGTGGAATTATATTATACATCCACATGGATGTATCCACTTCTCTCTCCTCCTTGAGCCGGTCTATATGAATACTGGCCCACAGCGGAGATCTCCCCTAGGTCCTGAGTAGAGGGGCAGTACCATGGTGTTGAACAGGGTTGATCTGGGGAACGGCCTCCTCTGCTTGGAGCAGTCCTTAGTAGATATTGCATTGTGTACTTTTGAGATGTAGTTCAGCCAGGGAGCCGGGCCCATAGGGGAGAATAGGGGCATTGGACTTGAAGTCCAACCTCCATGGGGCACTATGCCACAACAGGGAGATGCAGTTTAATGTTGACAAAAAATGTCCATACTTCAACTTTTCATCTTGACTTGGGGCAACAATGAAAAATATCAGAATTTTCCACAGGACAGAAATTCTGATTTCTGCTCAGCGTTAAGGGAGAAGTTCCGGTGCTACTTTGATGGATGTGGTGACCAGAGATAGATGGAGGTAGCATTCCCACAGAAGGCAAGTGCTTACAGTATGCATTGCATTCAGTCCCTTTTTCTCTTTCAAAAGACCAAGATTTGTCTTTCCTTGTTTTCTAGCCCATTACCCCGGCATTGCATATATTTGCTAACACTTTTGCTCTGCACTATTGTAGAGCCACCTTCTAAGGAACCACTGTAATCGGAAATACTGACTCATGAAATGAGTTTGCAGAATGCTTCATATGTAGATAAGCAGACTTTGACTCCCTCAGGGAACTGATGGGCAGGATCCCCTGGGAGAATAACACCAGGGGGAAAGGAGTCCAGGAGAGCTGGATGTATTTTAAAGAATCCTTATTGAGGTTGCATGAATAAACCATCCCGATGTGTAGAAAGAATAGTAAATATGGCAGGTGACCAGCTTGGCTTAACAGTGAAATCCTTGCTTTTCTTAAACACAAAAAAGAAGCTTACAAAAAGTGGAAAATTGGACAAATGACCAGGGAGAAGTATAAAAATATTGCTCAGGCATGCAGGAGTGAAATCAGGAAAGCCAAATCACACTTGGAGTGGCAGCTAGCAAGAGATGTTAAGAGTAAGAAGAAGGGTTTCTTCAGGTATGTTAGCAACAAGAAGAAAATCAAGGAAAGTGTGGGCCTCTTACTAAATGAGAGACAGTGACAGAGGATGTGGAAAAAGCTAATGTACTCAATGCTTTTTTTGCCTCTGTCTTCACGAATAAGGTCAGCTCCCAGACTACTGCACTGGGAAGCACAGCATGGGGAGGAGGTGACCAGCCCTCTGTGGAGAAAGAAGTGGTTCGGGACTATTTAGAAGAGCTGGACGAGCACAAGTCCATGGGGCCTGATTCACTGCATCCGAGCGTGCTCAAGGAGTTGGCAGATGTGATTGCAGAGCCATTGGCCATTATCTTTGAAAACTCATGGCGATCGGGGGAGGTCCCGGATGACTGGAAAAAGGCTAATGTAGTGTCCATCTTTAAAAAAGGGAAGAAGGAGGAAGAACTACAGGCCAGTCAGCCTCACCTCAGTCCCTGGAAAAATCATGGAGCAGGTCCTCACGGAATCCATTTTGAAGCACTTAGAGGAGAGAAAAGTGATCAGGAACAGTCAGCATGGATTCACCAAGGGCAAGTCATGCCTGACTAATCTAATTGCCTTCTATGATGAGATAACTGGCTCTGTCGATGAGGGGAAAGCAGTGGATGTATTATTCCTTGACTTTATATGGTCTCCCACAGTATTCATGCCAGCAAGTTAAAGAAGTATGGTCTGGATAAATGGACTATAAGGTGGATAGAAAGCTGGCTAGATCGTCGGGCTCAAAGGGTAGCAATCAATGGCTCCATGTCTAGTTGGCAGCCGGTATCAAGCGGAGTGCCCCAAGGATCGGTCCTGGGGCCGATTTTGTTCAATATCTTTATTAATGATCTGGAGGATGGCGTGGATTGCACGCTCAGCAAGTTTACAGATGACTCTAAACTGGGAGGAGAGGTAGATACACTGGAGGGTAGGGATAGGATACAGAGGGACCTAGACAAATTGGAGGATTGGGTCAAAAGAAATCTGATGAGGTTCAACAAGGACAAGTGCAGAGTCCTGCACTTAGGAAGGAAGAATCCCATGCACCGCTACAGACTAGGGACCGAGTGGTTAGGCAGCAGTTCTGCAGAAAAAAAGACCTAGGGGTTATGGTGGACAAGAAGCTGGATATGAGTCAACAGTGTGCCCTTGTTGCCAAGAAGCCTAATAGCATTTTGGGCTGTATAAGTAGGGGCATTGCCAGCAGATTGAGGGACGTGATCATTCCCCTCTATTGGGCATTGGTGAGGCCTCATCTGGAGTGCTGTGTCCAGTTTTGGGCCCCACACTACAAGAAGGATGTGGAAACATTGGAAAGTGTCCAGCGGAGGGCAACAAAAATGATTAGGGGACTGATACACATGACTTATGAGGAGAGGCTGAGGGAACTGGGATTGTTTAGTCTACGGAAGAGAAGAATGAGGGGGGATTTGATACCTGCTTTCAACTATCTGAAAGGGGGTTCCAAAGAGGATGGATCTAGACCAGGGGTGGGCAAACTTTTTGGCCTGAGGGCCACATCGGGGTGCGAAACTGTATGGAGGGCCAAGTAGGGAAGGCTGTGCCTCCCCACAGAGCCTGGCCCCCGCCCCCTATCTGCTCCCCCCTGGCTCCAGGCACCAGCGTTCCAAGCAGGTGCTTGGGGCGGCAGTCAGAAAGGGGCAGCAGAGTTTCTGTGGTGGTGGCAATTCAGTGGTAGCTTCTCTGTTCACCGTCCGTGGTGGCAATTTGGCGGCCACTTCTCTCTCTCCTGCCGTCTGCAGCAGCAATTCAGCGGTGACTGTTTTTTTCACTGCTTGGGGCGTAAATACCATAGAGCCGGCCCTGTCAGAACCCCTGACCCATCCAACCCCCCCCGCTCTTTGTTCCCTGACCGCCCCCTCGCGGGACCCCCTATCCCTAACCACCCTCCCCAGAACCTCACCCCCTATCTAACCCCCCCTGTTCCCTGTCCCCTGACTGCCCCAACCCCTATTCTCACCCCCGACCTCTGACAGGCCCCCTGTGACTCCCACGCTTATCCAACCCCCACTGTTCCCAGTCTCCTGATCGTCTGTCCCCTGATGGGGGGAGGTTCTTTTTTTTGCTTTTTCCCTGTGGTCCTTGCATTTGCAAATAGGCATCTAAGTTGTTGAACACATTCCACCCCCCCCCCCACTGATTTCCTTCTGCATCTGGGAAAAATATTTTTTTTTCATGCAGGCAAAACATGATAAATTCAAACTTTTTTCCATCCTGGATGCATCTAAAATGTAATGCTGATAATTTTACATTTCAAATTTACAACTATGCCATGGTCTTTCACTCAAGAATGCTTCAAACTGGAATCTCAAAGGGCTATGTCAGGAGAACAGTTTATAAGCATAATTCCCCAGTGATTTTACTTCTCCCCTCCCCACTCCAAAAAATGGTCAATTTCAAGAGCCAAAGAGGACGAATGAATGAAATGTGACTGTTTTTCAATTTTTATTCCACATTTTGTAGTCATCAGCCCCACTTCTGCAACCGGATCATGCAGAGTTTCAGTGAAATCAATGGATCTCTGCTCTGGCCATGGGCTCTTTCTGCAGAGAGATAACAAGATCAGGGCCTAATCATTGCAGTATTTATCTGAAGATACAAAGCCCATAGTTGTTTCAGTCCTTGGGTTCCACATTTCATGCAGTGCTCAGTGTAACTATCTATCCTGGATATGGGTTGTGGGGAGGGAGAGGAGGAGAGAAATCCTGCAAAATTGCTGCAGTTCACTTTACTCTCATTCCTGTATTGTTCATTAGTTGACAAGTTCCAACCTGGATGTTAAGCACAAACATTTCTTGCAGATACTGAGGATTTTCAGATCTTGCTTATGGTTAAGGTAGAGGCTTTGAGTTCAGTTCACAGAGTAAGTCATTTGCACTTTAGAGCTCTCTGGCTTTCTATCCTCCTCACCAGGCAGGAAGTGTATTCATCTCAGGTGACTACTATGAAGTCAGCAGCCTCTAGAGTGTGCTCACTGAAGTCAGAACCAAAGAAGACAGAAGGATGGCTTCAAAGATTATTTTAGCCAGCTTGGTCTCTGGAGACGGGAAGGCAAGGAAGAAATAAGGTTATATTTTTCTGGCTCAGGGTCTGTGCTTAGGGGCAGGTTTATTTGTTGTTGTTCAAAACCAGCTTCATACACTTAAACGAGATGGAGTAAAAAAGATGGAGTGAAAGATACAGGAAAAACAGCGGTGCAATCATAAAGAAATCATACTAACATTGATCATTAGTTACTAGATTAGAGCATAGGAATTGCCAGAGTGGATCAGTCCCATGGTCCATCTATGCCAGTATCCTAGAAGCTTCAGGGGGAAGGTGTAAGAACCCCACAGTGGGCAGACCTGGGATAATCTGCCCTCCCATTAGTCCCATCCTGGTCTCTAATAGTCAGAGGGTAGTTTAAGCATGAGATCTAACATCCCTTCCCAAATTGTTGAAGAATTTTTACCTCTTCTCCAAGAGAACCACCAGGATTCAACCCTGTGCAGGTTCATACATCAAACAGGAACCCTTCCATACCACCAAGCCACTGTGCATCTTAAAGGCATCTGAATTTCTCCTCTGCTACCTGGCCTGCCCTAGGATTGATTAATTATATATTTGCAAAAAGAAAAGGAGGACTTGTACCACAAGTCCTCCTTTTCTTTTTGCAGCTACAGACTAACATGGCTGCTACTCTGAAACCTGTAACTATATATTTGTTATTAATTAAGTAAATAAAACCTAGAGCATTCTACGTATTTTAGAGATCATAGAAATGGCACATTTCTGGGCCTGGATTTCTTATTATTTAACACTTGTTACAGTGGTGACTAGAGGCCTCAATCATGTCAGGGCCCCATCATGCTAGGTGCTGTACGGACATGTCGTCAATGACAGTTTGTGCCCCTAACTGCTGGGTAAGACAAACAAGTGGATGGGGGAGAGAGAAGAGACTAATAGGATGTGCATTTTCTTAGGCTGGAAGAGCTTCCAGAGCAAACATAGGCATGACAGAAGGAGACAGCTGGGAGGATCAGGGGTTAATGGAGGAGGAGCTGCAAGGGGGATGGTGGAGAAGGGGAGCGCTGAGATCAGGAGTCAGATGAAGCATAGAAAGAGTTGGGAGCAGGCAGGGACAAGAGGGCGAGTGCTAGATGAAAGCGAGAGTGTGCAGAAACCAGAGAGGAATCGCAGGGAGCAGATAACACAGGCCCATGGCTGGCTTTGGTGACGTGGGGATTTGGGGAGAAGTAGAAGAAAGTCCTAGCTGGCTTCCATTCAAATCCTATCCCTCCTGCTCCACACCCAGGTGGTACCAGGGGAAATTCTGGTCGACGCATGAAGACTCAGGGCATGGTCTGGGATTGGAAGCAGGCCCCATTATCCTTCTACCAAATAATGCTCCTGCTGCCTGGGCACTCAGAGAGAATCTTGCATCCTCAAGTGCCCCTCAGGGAAGTGAATTGCCCAGACTTCTGTAAAGCTTGTAAGAAGAGAGGAGAGGACCCCCCTCCCACAAAGGTCCCCATGCACCGATGCATCCATATCATGTATTTAGTTAACGCTTTGGGGGGGCAGGGTCGATCCCTTTTTATGCATGTATGCAGCACTTATCACATGGGACACTGCTTTGACTGGGGCCTCTGTGTGCTACTGTAATACAAATAATTAACAACCATCACTGCAATGATAATAACATCATTCCACTGGGGTGCCATGGGCTGATTCCTCCTCCTCCTTCTCCTTCTGCGTGCTGCCTGGGCACCAGCAGGGGCCTGCTGGCAGGAGCAATTGTGGGGGAAGGCTGGCATTGCCATGGTAACTCTGTCCTGGAACACGCTCAGTCCCTCTGTGGCTATGGCACATCATCGCATGTGCTGTCTATTCACACACAGGAGCTGAGAGAGGCTCAGACCTGCTCAGCGTGGACAGAATCTTCAGGGACCTCAGCTGCTAAACTGTTGCAAGGTTCTACTGAGCAAGTGTGAGCTGAAAGACTGAAAACTTGGCCCCAGTTGGGCATAGAGCTCAATGTTAAGGTTGTACGAATTTTTTTCTGTGGCATAACCAGGTATTTTCCCCTAACGTTGTTCTTGGAAACAGCCAAACCTCTTCTTTCCTGAAACTTTCTGGGAAAAAAAAATTTCCCTGAGGCAGGCACTTGGCACAGGAAACTTCAGCCTGAACAGTTACCATTTGGCAAAGCTGTCAGCAAGTGAAAACAGAGTGTTACAGTTAAAACATCGGGCAACTGTTAACTGCAGGAGGTGTTATGAGCTCCACCTAGAATTATGAATTTGAGCTGATTGGGAATTCTGCTGCTAAATATTTTTCCCCCATTGGAAAATGTCAATTAGTGGAAACAGAAACATCTGTCTCAAGAAAACTTTCCCCTGCTTCAGGATGGAATCTCCTGTCAGACTCAGAGAGAGAGAGAACTACCCACTGGAATTAGGGCTCTCCCTTGGGATGGAGGAGACCCAGCTTCAAGTCCTTGCTCTAGCTGAGTTGGACCAAGGACCTGAACCTGGGTCTCTCACATCCCAGGGGAGCACCTAAGCACCAAGTTATAGTCAATCTCATGTGTTGGAGCTTTTCGTAAATGATTAAAAATTCATTGGACCGCAGAGACTGACTCTATGGCCTGAGGGTTTGGACAGTCTTGCGGATGTGGGACACGCAGATGCCCATTCCTGCTCCAGCTTGATTATTGGCTGTTCTGTTGTGGTCTCTTTTTTCCCCCCCACAACATTTTTTGGAAGGTCGCAGTTTTGTTCCGCATCAGAACAAAAATTCTGAAACGTTCAAATTTTTCACAAAGCAGAATTCTTATTTTCCGGCCAGACGTACCATAAATCCCCTTCCTGGTGTTTTGACCTTGTTGTTTTTTAACTAATCTATTTCTTCCCTCCTACCCCCTTTTTGGCAACACCTCTGATTTCAATGTCAAACAATGAAAGGATTGTGAAAAACCATTATGTTCCCCCTGCCAAACATCCTTTTAAAAAAACCCACAAATGTCATGGCTAAATCATACTGTAAACAATCCTACTGGGGGCCATACAAATTTGATCTTGTTTAGATGTGATAAACAGATGGAAGTCATTGCACACTAGTCTCAGTTGCCAGACTGTTGGGGGGAGGAAGGGAGAAAATGTCACTGCAATTCCATAAACCCAGTCAATGCTTCCCTGTGACGTCTTAGACTTCGAAAGTTAGGTGTCTTGTTCGCTCCATCTGTTTAGAAACCAGTTGCTAAGCTATTCTTTGGGTTCAGTGAATGAATTGGCAGTGAGGGAAATCTCAGTTTTATTTTCTGCACAATCCCCTGAAAAAGAGCTTCACTGGGTGAAAGTGCAAGGCTCTGATTAATGATTTTAATACTATTTATCGTATGCTATTTGAAAAGCGATTGACGTTTTGTATGGATAACAAGAATATTCTGAGTTACAATAATGAATATTTTAAAAACACTTATTGGAAGGGAGAGACTCTCTGATTTCGGGGATGAAGGCAATAACTGTTGGGGGTTAGAAAGAGACTTGCCTAGAGGCAAGTCATCACATGCTGTCCCACAGGAGTTAGTGTAGCCTAGCAAATGAAACCAGGACTGTGACTTCGGTGCCCTGGGTCCTAGGCCCAGTTCTGCCACTAGTTTTCTGTGTGATACTGGGTAAGTGACCTTGTCTTCCTGAGCCCACTTTTCCTCTTGGGGAAAATCGGGACAATGACATCTGAAAAGAGCTAGACATTATTACGGCAGGGTTTATTGTGCCTTCCCCTGAAGCACTGGCCACTGTCAGTGATACAGGATTAGATGGACCAGGTGTCTGATCTGGTGTAGCAAATTCTGTGACCTTACGTGCTTGAATAATAGGACTGTGTTTTGTACTCCCCTTTATGGAATTCAGAACATAGGCCAACAAAGTAACTGCCCCTTCTGAGTTCATATAGCCAGCTACTTCATTTATATCAGGGGTCTCAAAGTCCCAGCCCGCGGAGGAGAGACACATGCAGACCTGCTGCCAGCAATGTCCTGCTAGTGCCGCCCCCCGCAACTCCCATTGGCTGGGGGAGAGGGACAGAGATATCATCACTAGTCGCCGGGCAGAGTCAGCCATGGAGACAGTGTCACTTTTTTCCACAATGAATATAAATAAGTCAAAATACCGAACACAGCTATCTGATGCCCTCCTTGCTGCATCCTGAAGGTTTCAACTGCTCAGTCACTGAGGCCCAACATCAACAAACTGACAGAACGGAAGCGTTGCCAGGTGTCTGGCAAACACTAAAAACTCTCTGGCAGGTGAAGAATTGTATAAAGTTGTATGACAGTTTTATTATTTCTGAGAAATCTGAAATAAAAAATACAATATAAACATTTTCTTTTCTGAACTCCATCTTCAGTGACATGATTGGCCTCCGGGGAGGATTTGAGGACTGGCACTTGCCCTAACGTAAATTGAGTTTGAGACCCCTGATTTATATAGAAGAAAAGTCACATACTCCAATAATGCCGATATAAGTCCAGAGAGTGTGACTGAACACACATGGAGTACATACATTAATTTTAATGTTATCTAAACTCCTGCTATAACTGTTCCTGCCATTGGCTAGAGAGTGGTCACATTTACAGGTGACCAGACTAATCTAGTATTCATAAACCTCGGCTAGCTTTGAAATGTCTGAATTCTAATTACCATTGTAATTCTACATCACAGTCTCCATCTGGTTTGTAGAGCTGCTTGGATTACCTGGCTGCCACTTCACCTTGAAACATCACTGCCAGTTGGAACCAGCGACAACGTGAGTTGTAAGAACATGTCCTTATTAACTTCCACTTGCATGTCATCAATTTTGAGATGGCAGGGTCCTATGGCATTGGACCAGTTTTATTTGCTGCAAATTCAATTGCTTCCTAGTGCCTAAAAACAGAAGCCTCATATGTAGGGAGATTCCTGGTAAAAGGACAGGTTTGTTAAAGGAGGAAACTATAGATTATGGTATTATTTATTACTTGTATTACCATAGAATCTAGAAGCCGTAACTAAGTCCCCAGTCCCATTATGCTAGGCCCCCTACAAACACAGGGTAAGAATCAATTCTTGCTCCAAAGAGCTTTTAAGCTAAATAGTGGGAGCAAGGGAGTATTATCCCCATTTTGCAGCTGGGGAACCAAGGTACATGATGTCAAAGTGACTTGTCCAAGGTTATGCGCACAGTCTGCAGCAGAGCCAGGAACAGAGCCCAGTTGTCTTGGGTCCACATCCAGTGCCTTACCAAGAGCATCCTTCCTGCTCTAGTAACTATTCCATTTCCCATCATATTAATGAGTGATCTCCTATATGACCTTTATTCCAACAGGCTAAGAGTGAGAGGCCTGGCTCCTTCGGTCAGAGGGTAAATAACTTTGTTTTTGGTGTCACCTGTTCATCAGTAACAGGGCCTGACAGCATCAGTTAGTGGTATTTTGCACTGCATCTCCAATCCTTGTGCGGCATGTATGCAAATGGGTGCACCATTTTGGTATGCAGTGTAGCTCATACTGTAACATGAGAACTCAGTGAACCAGTCCAAAATGCACTAGGAACAAACTTCATTGGGAAAAGGGAGACATAATATCAATGGGAATTTCAAACAACAGGTAGACCCTTCACACCCGCCCCAACCTTAGCCAGCCTTCCTCCTCCTCAGAGCCTCTTGAGGACTCAGAATGGGAGCCTAATATTTTGATAGCGATTACATTCCCATGTAACGATTTGAGGGGCTTTGTTTCTGCAGAGCTTTCTTTGTAATGTTCCTTCACGCTTGTGTAATCCAGCCCCGGAGGAAGCAGTGGTGGCCCAGACAGGTGGCAGTGTTAGAAAACAGGGAAGGTCCTTATCACTGGAACTGTTTAAAAAACAAACAAAAAAAACTTTCTTGACAAAACCTTTCACTGGGAAATTCAAATTTGGATGATAAAATAAAGCTTAGATTTGACGTGGGGAAACAGTTATCAACATTTTGGGGTTGGGGGTTTCAACCAGAGAGAAAGTGGGTGTGGGGGGGAATCTAATACATATTTTTGATAGATGTTTGTGAAAAGTTTAGATTTTGTGTTTTTTAACCATCTCCTCACCTCACCTATTGTCTTGACATAGAATATCAGAGTTGGAAGGGACCTCAGAAGGTCATCAAGTCCAACCCCCTGCTCAAAGCAGGGCCAATCCCCAATTTTTGCCCCAGATCCCTAAATGGCCCCCTCAAGGATTGAGCTTACAACCCTGGGTTTAGCAGGCCAATGCTCAAACCACTGAGCTATCCTTCTGTTGCTATGTGTTGTTGTTTTCTCTGTAGCCCTGATCCAAAGCTCAGTGATGTGCATGGAAAGATTCCCACTAGGCTTTGGGGACAGGAGCACAACTCACCATTTGTGTTTTCTTCTGTTTAGCTCATAAAGGGAAACTTTAGAGGCGAGCTTTCACTCATTCTGCTGTAATATAGATTTCATTCCATGGAGATGTTCGGTGTTTACACCAGGATAACTTAAAGCTCAGTTGAGCCCGTAACAAAATAAGAATGAAACAGGCTTTTGTATTCTGTTGCTTGCATGAGCTTAATAGTCTAGTCCTATTTGCATTATCAATATCCTCATTTATCTGGTTGGTCTACAATTTTTCCTAACAGCTACGACATATGCAGCTGCTTGGGTGGAAAGTTGAATAAGCTCCTTAAGAAAACTAGAATTAGTGCCACTCATCAATGACTCTGTGTTACAAGTCCCCCTCTGTACCTCATACAGAGGATATGAATTGTTATAGAGCCCAGCTCCAGAGTTTGGCTCTTTGTTTCAAGCTGTAGCAGTCCATGTTTTTAGCTTTGGAGGTCCCTGGTTCAACCCCTGGTGTGTTGGTCAAAATGGGGGCTGTCATGTTAGCTTTCACTAGTTTTCAGTATCTTCCAGTATCAATACTATCCTGGTATGTGCATTATCAGTCCTCAGGTTTCAGAGTAACAGCCGTGTTAGTCTGTATTCGCAAAAAGAAAAGGAGTACTTGTGGCACCTTAGAGACTAACCAATTTATTTGAGCATGAGCTTTCGTGAGCTACAGCTCACTTCATCGGATGCATACCGTGGAAACTGCAGCAGACTTTATATATACACAGAGAATATGAAACATTCATATTCATTCATATTCATTTCATATTCTCTGTGTATATATAAAGTCTGCTGCAGTTTCCACAGTATGCATCCGATGAAGTGAGCTGTAGCTCACGAAAGCTCATGCTCAAATAAATTGGTTAGTCTCTAAGGTGCCACAAGTACTCCTTTTCATTATCAGTCCTGTAAGTCTTGCCAAAAGATGCTGGACAAATGACTGCTATGAAGAGCTGGCGCAGTGAAGTTATTGTTGCTGATCTTGAATTGTTGTGGGCACTGGACCTGTATCAATGGGGGGAAAAGATGCTGGACCTTGCCGTAAAATGTCATTTCTTAGCTGGCAGTTATAAAATAGCTCACACTTCTTTATATTTCTACTGGGAAAAAGAGAGGTTTCTCCTTTGAGTGGGCTCTACATGTTCCCACTCATGGGATGCACTGGCTCAGGGCACGTCAGTAAGTGCAACCTTAACAAGTCATGCCCAGTGGAGCATTCTCCTGCCCCTTCCCTCCCCATTCCCAAATGACGAAGGGGTGAGGCTATAGGAGGGGGCACAATGCTCTAGTTGCCTCAGTTCCTTCCAACTGCCCACAGGGATGGATTAAGAAATGCTCTGGACCTTTGGTCTAGACCCATCTTTAGAGGAGTGCACTGCTTTGTTAGGGTTTTACACAGAGATACTGTTGTACGTGGTTAGTATAAGGTTTCTGTTCAGTACATTAGGTTTCAGTATTAGAAAGTTTGACCGTTCTGAGCATCGGTTCCATTCTAAAAGAGACCTCAATGGCGGATCTGAATACCAAGAAGCCAGGCTTTCAGTGCTGTGCTTCCTGCCCTTTAGCCTTCTAAGACAAGGAGGTGACCCTTTGAGATGTTCCAAATCTAGCACCTTTGCTCCGTTTGAGAGTGATGAGATGGAACAAACTGTAGGCTTTACTTCTTCAAGAAGCACTAGCAGCCAAGCTCACTGGATCCAACACAACAAGGGTGCACAGACTAGCTTTGGCTCCAGACACATCTTCGGAAAAGAATAAGAAGCATCATCATAAGGTGCTGTCTTTGGTTCCTACATCCACTCTGGTTCCATCCTCTAAGATGATGTCATTTGGGCAAGCCCAGTTTTGATTCAACCCATGACCAAAGAAACAGACAAATTATATCACTTATCCCAAGAGGGTTCCTTATATTTTCACCGAGCGCCAAACTCTTTAATAGAGGTAAGTGACTGTTCAGAAGTCTAAAGGTGTATTAATGCACTCTACTTCCTCAAATAAGGATGGAAAGAAAATGTATTTACTTGAAGGAAAAGTTGTCATATACTCCACTTTAGGCCTAATAGCATCAAATTACCAAGCCAGGATATTGCGCTACCAATGCCATTTTAGGGAGAAAATGTCCTCATACCTGGAGCCAAGGGCCCCTGTATGCCTTTGTTCCAATCCTTCTTATACAGAAGGTTATAAGGAAAATAAAACAGCACAAGGCCAAGATCATTTTAAGCACCCCTGCTGGGCCAAACCAAAAATGGTTCCCAAAACTACTACACTTCTCAGCAAGGCACTGATTGTCCTCCTGGTTTTACTGACCTAACAAGAGAGTCCAATCTACTACTCAGACCTAAACTCTCTGTACCTCCCCGTGTAGGTGTGTGTTTCATGGACGTGGAAATACCTTGTTCCATGGCTGTTCAGAATGTATTAGTGACCTCTACAAAAAATCTTCTAGGAAAGTTTACAGTTTTAAAATGGAAAGCTTCCACGGTGGGGGCAGATACTACTCTATCTCCTACAATGGCTGCAATCCAAATCATACCCGAATACTTGCACCAACACAGATAAAGCGGTAGGGCTGATGTTCTGATTAAGGGCCACGTATCAGCCGTCAGTCTAGCATTCTCTCACTGATGATAAATCAGTGTTTTCTCATGCAACATTTTAAAAAAAAATATTCTAAATGCCTTACTTGTCTCTTATTAAAACTCTGTAACTCTTGTGGGACCTTAATTGAGTTCTCACGCACTTAATGAAACATCCATTTGAGCCAATGGGAGATTGTCCTTTACTTCCCCTGTCTGTCGAAACAGCATTTCTAGTTGCAATTACATCCACAAGACAAGTAAGCGAGTTACAGACACTTATGGCTGAACCACCATTTACAGTTTTCATAAGGACAAAGTAGTGTTTACATCTGAATCTAAAATATCTGCCTACAGTAATTACAGGTTTTCATATCAATCAATCAATCTATAAACTTGCCTTTGTTTTTTTCCCCTAAGGGTCATGTGTGTAAGGGTGAAGCTAAATTGCCTGCTTTAGATGTTGAGAGCTTTAGCCTACTATTAGGACTAAAATATTCAGACATTCACACGCTTAAGAAAATAGGATTGGAAAGGACTTCCTGGGCAATCAAATCCAGCCTCTTGCTATTGCAGGCAATCAGTCATGTAATTCCATTCATAAATGTATCAAGCTCCATTTTAAAACCAGTTAGGTTGCTCCTCCCCATCTCTCCCACTGGTCCCATTGGAAAACTGTTCCTTAATGTTCCAGAGATGAGCTTATGAGTGGGGTTGCGGTGCTCCAACCACCTCAGTTCCTCCCCACTGTCCTTCCATGTCTCTGCTGATGGGCTGAAACCTTCCTCTAATTTCCAGCCTTAATTTACTCATGGACAATTAGTTGTCTTTTTTCTCCTATGTTGAGTGTGGGGTGGGGAGCGGGAATAGCTTGCTCAACATTATCCAAATGGGTCAAACCATATATACAAGAGGCTCTCACATTTAGCTGTCATCCCTCTTCCTCCAGGGATAATGTCGCACTTTAATGGGGCCAGGGCAGCTTCAGCAGTATGCCTCAGACACATGCCGGGCATGAAAATCTGTAAAGCTGCCACCTGGAGTTCCACTCACACTTTTGCAAAATAATATTCTCTGGAGCCAGTGTCCACATCTGATGCTCAGTTTGGCAGAGCACTCCTGCAATCACTTTGATTAGCACTCTGACTTGCCTTCCTTTATGCGGCTACTGCTTGCCAGTGTATCCCAGGAGTGGGGATATGCAGCAGCCACTTAAAGTAGAAATGAAGGTTACTTTCTTGTAACTGGAGTTCTTCATGTTCACACTCCCTGCCCACCTTCCCCTCTTCCTCAGTCTTATTCACAGCCTAGAGCTGAGGAGAGGGTAGGAGGGGACTGGGATGGCTGGAGCAACATACCTCATTTGTATAAACAGTTTTACCCAGTTAAGGATCCACTGTCTCAGCCGCAGTAGGCTGGAGCATCCGATGAATGAATATGTCCAGAGTCCATCTCAAAGATCTCAGGTTATAGGTGAGTGTCACCGTTCATGGCAAGTGGACCTATATTCCCCACGGGCATCCACTCTAGGCTCAGGGCTCCTCAGCCATCACCTCTTTTGGGTGACCTGCGTGTGTCTCTCCTTCCTGACTGGTGTATTTCCAGGCTCAACAGTTCCCAGCCTACACTGTGATATCCCCAGCAAAAGACAGGCTGCTTAGGTAGGCTCGTTGTGCTTTCTCTTCAATGTAATTACCACAGTTAAGTTACCACACTGCTTTTTCTATGCAAGCACCCTGTATTCATAAGGTAAAAGTAGTACAGAGAAAACGTATTGCACACAATAAAAGCACCCATGCTAGGAAGCTTACTGGAGAACACCCCAACTCCAGTATGGCTCAGGCAGGTGAGCGGTCCTTCAAACCCCACCTGGGGGTTTTCCTATTGTTTCAATTCCCTAATACGCTTTGCTCACAATGAGAACCCCCATGAGTCTGTGAGTGAGTCCTTTAGCCAGTTTGGGGTCTTTGGAGAGACTGTGAATAGGTAATCAGCCAGATGAAGCTTAAATCAGCTGGGCTTTTGCCTAACCAGAGGGGGCATATTAGCAAACCTTTTTCCTTCTAGAGATTTTCATGGGAAATCCACTGAAGTTTAAAAATGGACTTTGTTTCAAAAAGTCTTTTTCAATTTCCTAACATTTCCCAATGTTTACCTCCTCCTTGTCTCCTAGAGAAGTTATATCCAATTCACTAAGGTTTATCCAGGAGATTGCCCTATTTGGTACATTGAGTAAACTTTCATTTTTCTCAATGAGCAACTGGTGCATGTCTTGTAACAAACTGTTAAATATTTTGATACATCTGCCTACATTAAACGATCAGAACATTTTTAAAAAGTGTAACCTGCTTTGTGACCACAAAGACTGAAAAACCAAGCCAGGCATCCAGCCCCCTCAGGCAGCCACTGAGGAAAAGCCTGGGGAAGCAAGAAAGCTTTGCCGTGGGCTCTTCACCTTGGGTCACCTCTCTGCATTAAGAACAGAACCATGACTTGTCGCTTCTATCTTGGGTTTTTAGGATGATCATTGGCTCAGGGCCATGTCTGAATTTCAGGGGCATGAAATCAGCCGGATCTGAGAGGTGAGTGCAGAAAGAGGGCACCAGATTTGACCAGACATCATCCACCTCTGGCTGTTGCGATC
Organism: Caretta caretta; assembly: GCF_965140235.1. Taxonomy (NCBI): domain Eukaryota; kingdom Metazoa; phylum Chordata; order Testudines; family Cheloniidae; genus Caretta; species Caretta caretta. The sequence goes on from NC_134209.1 coordinate 16,919,147, forward strand.
AGAACTTAGAGCGGAGCGGCCAGCTAAAGAAGGGGCAGAGCTGCTGGAGTGGGCATTAATGCCAGGCAGATGTCCTGAATTTCTATTGAAAGTTCCAGCAAGAGTTCAGTGTTCACTGCCCCCCTTTATTTCCTGCTCTGGAGCAGAGAAGCGGCAGTGCAAAGTGATACAACTGGGGAGCCGGTGATCATCGGACTTCTGAGTGAGCTGTGCTGCCAGGGGGCAGATAGGGTCCAGGGAATATGGCAGAGGGGCAGGCGGTGTCTGAGGTACTGGGAGTGCTCCACGAATGTCACCGTTATTTATTTGGTGCACAGTTGCATGCATGTGCTGTTTTCTGGATCTTCCCCCCCCTGCTCTAACTTCGGATTGGAATTCAGCAGGTGATCTTTATGTACCTGAGAAATGCTTTCTTCTGGGCCACAGAACTGTAAAGCCCTCTTCATCTGCACAGCACACAATGTCATTTCCAAGTTGTTTGTAAAGGTGCTGCGGTTGTCATATTTCCCATTCCCCCCCCCCTCCAATTCGTAAGAATTATCTTATCCCTTGTCCCTTCATTAGAAAGAAGGCAGTTGCTTGGTGAGCCTTCTACTATGAGCTGGGATGAAAACAAAAAGACGGAAACAGCTGCAGATGTGATTGTCTAGTGAGATCCACACTTAGAATAGAAGTATGTAGCCTACCTGCTTCTCAAGGATATCAAGGTAATACCATGCTCTCCAGTCAGTCAAACCTTCTGTTTCCCAAACAGCTTTGGGTCAGATTAAAAATAATGCTCCTGATTGCTCTTTAAGGTTAGGGACTGTCTTCATTCTGTGTTTGTACAGCATCAAGCACACTGGGGTTCTGGTCCAGGACTGGGGCTCTTAGGTGCTCCCCCAGTATGACAATTAATAATAATGATACTTCTGATTATCTGTTGCATAGTTCACATGCGAGTTCCAACCAGCATTCCTTTCTGAATTGGAGCCTTAGTTAGGGCAACATTGTGCCCTGCCTTTATGTAGGAGAATAAGAATGGGTAAGGCACTACCCTTGTGGCCTAGTAGGGCCTTTATCCACTGCAGTTAGGCCTCTGAGAAAGGGCAACTTATGCCCATGAAACCTGGCTTTTGGCCACAATAAGGTGAAGATGCCACCTCCAGGAATCACCTTCCTTTTATCCACGTGGAGACCAATTTCTGGAGACAGGGAAGGAATGGGAGAGGCTGTGGGTCTTTGGGTTCTCTCCCCATCCAATCGGGCCAGGCCTACACCTAAAAGTGAGGCCGATCTAGCTACATCACTCGGGGGTGTGAAACATTTCATGACCTGTGCAATGTAGTTAGGCCAACCTAACTCCTGCTGTGGATGGATGATTCTTCCATTGATCTAGCTACCGCCTCTTGGAGAGGTGGCTTTACTGCACCAATGGGGAAAAAACTACAGCGTCAGAAGAGAAAGCATCTACCTACGCTACAGCAGCATAGCTGCAGCTATGCCTCTTGCAGTGTAGACCTGTCCTCAGATGCATTTCGCAAGACCATGAACAAGAGTCTGTATGACTTCCCCTTCTTTCCCATGGTCTTCTCCACTTTCTAGTGGCAGCCACTGTTGGGAGCCACTGTTGGCAGCCACTGTTGGGAGCCAGGGTCAGGAGGCAAACAGCTACATGGATTTAAAGGACTCTCCACAAAACTTCTAGGGAATCCCCTGAGAAATGCAGCATTGATTGTTTTTTTTAAATGCATCATTATCATAGCACAATGGAGGCAGGTAACTGACTGGTCAGTGTGTGTTACAGGTGCCCCTCTTTGATGCTCCACAGAGGATATGGATTCTTATAGCCCTTGCACTAATTGTTGTTGTTTGTTTTTAGTTCTGGAAATCCCTGGTTCAGCCCTCAATGCGTCTCACAAGGTGAGAGCCATTGTATAAGTGGGGGCTTGTCCAGGATTCAAACATGCTTGTGATGCACTTCTTTTGAGCAGAAGTAGCATGCAACTAACTGGAGAGTGTCTCTTACATGTCTGTCTGTCTGTCCTCCCTCTTCTTCCCCCCCAACCCCCAATTCAGTTAGTGAGTTGTTACAGACCCCCCTCCCCCCACCGCCCCCAACTCCAACACAGCCTTGGCTCTTTGCTCAAGCTGTTGTAATTTATGCTTTGGAGGTCCCTAGTTCAATCCCTGGGTTTTGGCCATGATGGTGGCCATCACACATGCTGTGGTGCTTTACTGGCAGATAGAAAGACAACCCCAGTGCCTTTGCAATCCACGGACCCAGTCCTGGAATCCATCAGTCATACCTGTAACCTTACTGTCATAGATCCACTGAAGTCACTAGACCTGAGTGATTTTTTTTTCCCCAGCAAAAATCTTTTTAATGGAAAATAGCCTTACAAAAAAAGAGACTTTTTTACCAAAAATTGTCAACGTTGTTGAATTTTCATTGTTTGCCCCCCAAAAGAAAGTGCCTTTATACATTTTTAATGTAAAAAAAAAGTTGTTAAACTCAGCACAGGGTGTAAGCATGTGCTTAAGTCTCATTGGATAAAATGGATTATGGCTCCATTGAAGTCAATGGGAGTTTTGACATTGACTCCGCTGGGGCCAGTCTTTCACCCATTGACTTTGAGCGGGTGCTTATATCACACTAAAGTTAAGCATGTGTTTAAAGTGTTTCGCTGAACTGGCTCCCTGATGAGGGAGGGTTTGTACAGCGCCTAGTACAATGCGGCCCTGCTCCAAGACTAGGGTGTCTAACCACTGTGGTAATACAAATAATGAATAATAATAATGAGGGTTTGAAGAATTGGGCCCAAAATTAGATCAAAGCTCAGTGTAGACCAGTGTCAAGGCTCGGGGGAGGAGGGGGGGACCAATTCTACTCCCATTGAAATCAGTGGGAATTTTGCTGCTGTTTTTAATGGGAGCCAGACTGACCGTGTAGGCAGTTTTCAACAGGGAGGGTATTTCACAGAGGTTTTTAAATACACCTTACCGAGGAAGATGTGCTTTTTGTTTATCTGGGCTGGAAAGAGGCTGAAAGGGGATGAGAAAATGAGCAAAATGATGCAGAAAATATCTCTGGGATTCCTGCTTGGTGACTAAGGCCTGGCCTACACTACAAAGTTAAGCTGACGTAAAGCAGTTTACATCCACCTAACTATGTAAGCGTACATACTACAGTGTTCCTCCCACCGCTGTAACTAGCCCGCTACGCCGACCTAGTAAATCCACGTCGATGAGAGGCGTAAGGCTTAGGTCGACGTGGTTTGGGAGACGCAGTGCGTGGGAGCGCCGCACTGACCTGATAGCCCGGGCTCTCAGCCCTTACCCCGACACACACACTGCCCCTCTTAAGTTGGTAAAGGTGCTCTTGGTGAGGACGCACACCACTGACAGAAGGAAGGTAGTGTGGACATGAAAAAATGCAGAAATTGCATGCTGTAAGCTGACCTACCATAGGTTGACTTAATCATGTAGCATAGACATGGCCTGAGTGTTAACAGTGAATGAGTTACAAGGTGAAGAAGCCTTTTAAAAGCATTCAGCAGACTTCAAGGATCAGTGTCATTGCTGAGAACAATTAGGAAGCTGAAACAAAGTGATAATTGCCAGATTTCATTCCATTAAACATCCATCACAGCCTTTTGGAACTGGAAAAGCAGCACAAATGTATTTCAGAATCATTGAAAGAAGGATAGATCTCAAACTCTTTATTTTTATCTGGTTTTCCTTTTATAGGCTTAATTCTGCAAACACTTATGCATGTGACTACATTTATTCCCAGGAGGAATCCTATAGAAGTCCTACTGATTTCTGTGGGACAACTAGCATGAGTAAAATGAGTCAAAAACATACACATTTGCTGGATTGGGGTTTATATCCATCCACAACCCCCTTTTCAAGAAGGATGTGGAAAAATTGGAAAACGTCCAGCAGAGGGCAACAAAAATTATTAGGGGAATGGAACACATGAGGAGAGGCTGAGGGAACTGGGATTGTTTAGTCTGTGGAAGAGAAGAATGAGGGGGGATTTGAGAGCTGCTTTCAACTACCTGAAAGGGGGTTCCAAAGAGGATGGATCTAGACTGTTCTCAGTGGTAACTGATGACAGAACAAGGAGTAATGGTCTCAAGTTGCAGAGGGGGAGGTTTAGGTTGGATATTAGGAAAAACTTTTTCACTAGGAGGGTGGTGAAACACTGGAATGCGTTACCTAGGGAGGTGGTGGAATCTCCTTCCTTAGAGGTTTTTAATGTCAGGCTTGACAAAGCCCTGACTGGGATGATTTAGTTGGGGTTGGTCCTGCTTTGAGCAGGGGGTTGGACTAGATGACCTCCTGAGGTCCCTTCCAACCCTGATATTCTATGATTCAAGAATGTGGAGCACTTGTTAAACCTGAATGAAGCCAGGTTTCCTGAATATGCATGAATAGATTTTTTTTTGTCTTTGGACCTCGTTATTATTAAATCATGCTGTAGAGTAACTAGAGGGTTAATCTATATCATGTTCAGTTAACTCAGATCTTAGAAATCAATCCAAACCCATAGCAGGTGGGGAAACCTTGCTAGCAGCAACCAAGTTTGATTGTGCTTGTGGTTAATATGGCTCTGACTGCACTAGGCAGTGGATTTTAGTTTTGTGCGTCTTATTGCATTAAACGTCTCTTCTGTTTGGCGAGAGACAGTTGGGTTCAGATGCTGTTGATTCTAATGAATCATGAAATCAGCATAGAAATTCTGTGGATGAACTGGGAACACAAAGCTATTTATTGCCCAAAGCAACTTTATCAGGCTGCTGAGAGCAACATAGTGATAAGCAGGGCTTAAATTCAGCCAGAGCCAGCAGGAGTGGAGTGCTGGTAAATATTTTCAAACTTGTGGGAGTCCTGGCGTCTCTCATGGTGCTGAAAGCCCAAGCCCCAGCAGGCCCTGCGGCTCAGAAGCTCCAGACACCGGTGTATTACCCCCCTCCACAGGGCTAAAGCCCCGAGCCCTGGTGCCCCCCACCCGTCCTGGGGCTAAAGCCCTGAGAACCCCTACCCCACAGATGAAGACTTAAGCCCCAAAGTGGGAGGCATAGGGGGCCCAGGAAATAATCTCTGAGAATTTAAGACTTGGTGATATGTGGTAGCACCCAGAAATCCCCAGCAATGAATCATCTGAAGGTTTGATATCAGTAGCCGGCAGTGGCCTCTTAAAGATTTCTGGGATTTCTAGGGGAAACTACCCAGCAGAAAGACATCTCAGGTTTTCATTTTCATTCTTCTTACTTTTTTCCTTGCATGTCATTCTGCATGATATGCATGTCTTTGAGAATTACCAAATTTAGGAAAACCCTCTCTCTCCAATCCCAGGTTAGAGAAACCGCAGTCGACATTTCAACCAATGTCCCATCAAAGGCCCCAAGTGAAAGCAGATTTGGGTAATACTTGCTATGTTTCTCACCTGCAAGCAGCTGGATCCCAAGTGCACGGGCTCTTTGCATGACGGATTGTGAACATCATTACTGGCTGAGTAGTGTTTATTCACATGAGCAAATGCCATTGGCATCAGCAGGTGGTACCCACCCCTGTGGGACAGGTTGATTCCTTGGCAGGATCAAGCTCTTCATTGGTTTTCGTGGACACTCCTGAGATCAGTTTGTGAGAGGCCCTTAACTGGCAGTGCAGGGGATGGAAGAAACCTTCTCCTTTGCTGAATGGGGTAAGGGCCTTTCCCAATAGCAGCTGGTCTCTGTGCTCTCGGAGCGATGGGGCGTGCAGTGTCTAACTGCTCCTGCTGCTTCTCCCTGGACAGCAAGCTGGCTAAAAGGGGAATAGTCAAGAGGTGGAGTTATGGTCCTGACTCCTCTGGTCTGTGGAGTAAGGCTGGGACACAAGAGGGAGCAAACTCCCCCTCCATGTGCAAGGAGCAGCTTTCCTTGTCTTTGCCTGGGGCACAATCTCCACAGAACGGCTCCTGTGGTGGCATAAAAGCCGACAGCGGTATAAAAGCCACAGCTATCCCTTAGCAGTGAGGAATGCACAGTAGCAGCATGCCATGTATTTTTAACAGCTGTGAAGTAAGGCTCTTTCCTTCATCAGCAAATACAGGCCTCCTCAGTTACAAGGAGGGGTATCTGTAGGGGAAGATGGGAGGCAAAGGAAGAGATGGCTGTTGTTCAGACATCAGCCAGCTGAAAGCCCTTCTGATTAGCTAGTGTTTGGTAGCACTGATAAAAAATGCTAATCCTTGTAATACAAAAAAAGTCAAGAATTCTAAAATTTTCGTGCCACAAATTTTGAAAAAAATTGCATCTTTTTAAAATAATTTTTGTGATTTTTTTTAACTGAAAACGTTCAGGTTTTCAAAGACACACAGAAATTTGGGGGTGTTTTAGGTTTGGTTTTTCAGATGTCATTTGCCTTTCTTCTCCTGATCCTCCACCTCCTCTTTACTTGTGCCACAGAAAATGGGAGAGAAGAAGGGGAAAAATTCATTTTGTTGGAAAATTTTGAAACAAACTTTTCAACAAATATTTTCTTCTTGAAACTGAGCTGGGTTTTTTTTAATGTTTTTAAGTAAAATGTTCCACCCCCCTCTACTGTTTACTGTGCTTCTCATAGTTTCCCCTAGTGATACAGTATCCTCAGGTGTCTGTGATCCTTCACATAGAAATGATGCTTTTGGACCACCTACATGATGCCTGTCATGGATTTTCTGACTGTTGCATAGTAACCAATGCATAGTAACCAAGGAGGACCCTTCACTTTTATCCCTATATTATGTATAGCACAAACTTGATTTCTGGGTTTTGGAGACAGCAGGCTTTTTTAGATAAGATTGTGTGTGATGTGTAGTGTGCTATGCTATTGGGGGAGACAGGTTGCCTCCAGTTAGCTAACTGGGCAGTGGATTATTGGGACTGCACTTATCTCTATATTTAATTTTGATATTTTTTTAAATAGAAGACTTAGCTGATTTTCAAAAGTGGATGGCTCTGATTTCCATCCAACATTGTAACCCTGCCACCAACACCACTTTGTTATATTTCCAGGTAAGAATTGTTTGAAAACATGTAAAAGGAAATGATGTAATTATTTGTTATGTTTATCCAAATCATTTTCTTGTTAAAACCCAGTAGTAGCTCTAAGCAGAAAGCATTACTAATAGTAGAAAGAGTGCAAACAGAAGATCTGATACTAAGGACCCTAGATAATTCCTTCCATTCAACATTTTGAAGTTGTCCTGAATGTGAGATCACATATTCTTATGGAAGAGTACAACCCTTGCACTTGAAAGGAGAAATACTTCGCTCTATCTGACTGGTGCCTGTAGACGTGTGAATTATATTCCTGTGAACACATGCCAGTGATTGTGCTTGTGCAGTGTGTATGCTGAGTCAAATATGTTTAAAAATATGTATGCAACTATTCATGTAACCCAACCAGGCAGTCTGTTTGTAATGCTGGTGGCTTGATAGGTATAATGAACTCAGCATGAAAAACAAAATCAATGTATCACAACATTGTGTGTTAATTCCGAAAATAAGGAAAATGTACATTTTAAAAAAAGATATGTAATTTACCCCGAACTGCACTTTCCTGATAGGTTCTTATTAAGGCCTGCCACTCTGCTCTCCTGGGAGAGTGTTAAGTGTCTGAATTCTGTACTGAAGGGAGAGGGGAGGGTAAGAAATAGCAATTTAGACATAGAAGGCCCGTTTCTTTTTTACACTGAGGTCCTGATACACGGCTGTGGCAGTGCAAAGGGGACTTAAGTTGGATCATTTAAGCCCATTTTAAGACCTTTTTACATTGCCAGAAAATCTACCATTACATCATTGTGAGGGTCTCAGCACCTCTGAAAACTAGGCTGAGGTGCACCCAGATTTGATGAATTCGGGCCCAGGTCCCATCCTTATAAAACGGTACAGCATTCTCCATCAGTAACCCAAAATGCTACAGTTTACCTATGGCAAGCCATAGGCTCTGATCCTGCGAGGGCTCCATGTAGCCAGACCCATGCAGCAGCTGCACACAGCCCCATTCACTCCAATGCACAGAGGTCTGCCCATGCAGGACTCCTTGCAGGATTGGGCCCATAGTGGTTTGCCCTACTTCAAGCATGAGTTACAGGACTCAGGGCAGCAATCAGTGGGTGAGCTTCTCTGGTCTGTTGCACAGAACGTGAGACTAGATGGAGAATCAGAATGGCTCCTTCTGGCCTTATACAGAATTTATTGACCTCCACTGTAGAGAACTGCAATACAGGATCATCCATTCCTCAGCTCCCTGATTCAAGGCCACCATCTGCTTCACTAGGGTGATAGCTCTTCCCTCATTCCTTTCTTCTCCTTTTTCCCCCTCAAATTTTGTGCTCACCACTTTCTGCCACTTGCTGCTTTGCAGTTGTTCTTGGAAAGGGTGTCCCATAACCACTTCTCCCTCTCTGCTCAGAATTATTGCCATACCGCCCCAGAAACTGGCATCTTACCCTCTGAGAAGCTGAGGCTGTATTCAGAGTAACAGCTGTGATAGTCTGTATCCGCAAAAAGAAAAGGAGTACTTGTGGCACCTTAGAGACTAATAAATTTATTTGAACATAAGCTTTTTGAGCTACAGCTCACTTCATCAGATGCATGCAGTGGAAAATACAGGAGGGGGATTTTATATACATAGGCTGCATCAGTAAAATGGAAAGTTCAATCTCATTTTCCTTCTCCAGGAGCCCTCTTATGTCCATATTTATTTCGTACTCAAAGCCTGCCAAGCTCACATGGGCAAAGCCAGCCACTGACATTTGATGTCAGAGCAATGTCTGCCGAGGCCGCTGAGCACCCCTGCATGTGCAGCTCTGCTCTTGCTGAATTAGGTGTAGGTTGCAGTATTTTTCTGAAGGAAGAATGCCAGGGTCAGAACTGAGGGGTTGTGCTGCTGGCCGTGGCATGTTTTAGTGGCAATGGGTAGCAGAGGTTGGACTCCCTGTGGTTAAAACTGGTCAGGGGGCTAGATTGTACAGCTACAATCCACCCAGAAGCGGTTCCAATTACTCCCTCCCACCCACATCTTCAAAAGTGTTTAGGTGCCTAAGTATCTCCTGAGGATCTGGGCCAAGTTACTTCACCCCATTCCACAGACCAATTTCCCTGCAAGTGTCCACACAGCCAGTTACTCTGGCCAGTGAGTAGGAAGTACTTCTTGCCCCTCCCAGGAGAGGTGAAGCGTGAGGGAAGCACACGGGGTCATGGGCCTCCCGGGATTTCTGTGGGTGTCAAGCGGCCCTTGCAGGGCTTGCTCTGCTCAGCCTGCTGGAGTTAGAGAGGCTGTGTCCTTCTCCACCTGCTCCTCGCCCCCAAGCATGTTTCTACCACCAGGGACTTGTTCGGCCCAGGAGGGGAGCATAGGGAGCCCCGGGGGGGGGAGGGGAGAGAGGGGAGGGGCATCTGCATGTTGCTCCTGCCTGCAAGCACCGCCCCCGCAGTTCCCATTGGCTGGGACTTGTGGCCAATGAGAGCTGTGGGGCTGGTTCTTCCAGGCAGGGGCAGAGCACAGAGCGCCCTGGCCTCCCCCCACAGGGATGTGCTGGCCGCTTTCGTGAGCGGCATGGGGCCAGAGCAGACAGGGAGCCTGCCTTAGCCCTGCTGCACTGCCGACCGGGAGCCACCTGAGGTAAGCGCTGCCTGGCCGGAGCCTGCACCCCTCACCTCCTCCTGCACCCCAACCTGAGCCCAGAGCCCCCTCCTGAACCCAAACTTCCTCCCAGAGTCTGCACCCTCACCTCTTCCCACACCCCAATCCCCTGCCCCAGGCTGGAGCCCCGTCCCACACCCAAACTCCCTCCCAGAGCCTGCTCCCCTTGCCTCCCCCTGCACCCCAATCCCCTGTCCCAGCCCTGTGCCCCCTCCTGCACCCAAATCCCTCAGAGCTTACACCGGGCACCCCCACCTGTACCCCAACCCCCTGCCCCAGGCTCAGCACAGAGCCCCCTGCCCCAGCCCGGTGAAAGTGAGTGAGGATGGGGGAGAGCGAGTGACAGAGGGAGGGGGGGATGGAGTGAGCGGGGTGGGGTCTTGGTGGGGGGGGTGGAGCCTCAGGGAAGGGGCAGGGGATGGATCAAGGGTGTTTGGGTTTGTGTGATTTGACAGTTGGCAACCCTAGGAGAGGGGCCGAGAGAGATGGAAACCTGCCGGGGCCGGGGGGAGGCACAGTGGGAGAAGGACAGAGCTCCCTCCCCTCGCCAGGTGACTGGTCAGGAGAGTGTGGTGGCCCCAGGCCAGGAGCAGGGTGGGAGTCACTGGGGAAGGTGTCAGGAGCAGGTTCTGCTTAACCTGATTTGGGGGCATTGCCCACACCCTTCCCCCTGCTGAGGCATCCACAAAGGCACAGGAGCTCCGGGGAGAAACTGTGTTGTTGTGAGGCTACACAACTGTGTTGTGAGGCTGGTCGGGAGGCACATACACCCTGCTCCTGTGGCCCCAACCCCCCAGGAGCCGGCGGGATTGGCTGCCCTGGCAGGGAGATGCCCCCACCCCCCACTATCAGCAGGTACCGGTGGTCTTTGTCTCCCAGCAGAGACTCTAACTGAGCAAACTCTGATGGTGTTACAATCTGAGGAGAGCCAAGCAGGGATTAAGAAGACCCTGTGTGACTGTGGAAAGGCTGTGACAAACTAGCCCCTAGCACTTCTCCCTCAGCACCCTGGCCGAATTTTAATATGGGTAATTACATTCTCTCGTTGCTTTGACTGGACCAGGTGCACTAGTTTTTCTTCCCTGCTTGTGTTCTACTGATGCGTGCTACTAACCAGTTACTGTGTCCCACCCCAGAGGTGGCTGCGTTTCAGTGGGGCCCGTGTGTGGGAAGTAAATCATCCCTAAAAGTCTGAAAAGCATTTGAAGTCGGTTAAAGCTGCCGTGTAAACCAAATAATAATAAATGTAAAAGATCATGTGCCCAGCACACTGTAACAATAATTTAAAAAAAAAAATAGGAAGCCTCTGTAATAAATCAGTGAGAATAACTCTTCAATTATCCCTAATTACCAGTGCTGACCTCAAAAGTTGAAATATACTTGGATGACATTCTCCCTGACAGAATGTGTGGTGCTCTCAATATACTCTCCAAAAGGAAAATATTTACAAGTATGACAGATCAAATACAAGACCATCCTTCCCTAGTTATCCACGGGCAACACGTGTTGCAAAACTATGCAGTGCATTGCAGAAATCTGAATTGTTTTCAGCCAAATGCACCGCAGCCAAGTTTTTTTTTTCTGTTCTTTGACTTTTTTTTGACCACATCCCTGAAAATAGCAGTATTTAGGAAAAAGGAAGAAATTTACCAGTTGGAAAGATGTTATACCCCCAGGGGACGAATGCGGTGTATATAACTTGGCATTTCCTTTCTAAATCATCTGTTGTAGGATTAGTTCAATATGGGGGTTGTTAACACCCGATTGTAGCAAATCCATGTTATCGCCTGTTGACCCACTGGCTTCAAAATGAGACCAAGAGAGTGCAACCCGTATCAAAGGTACTTACACGGCCCCAGACCCTCGGATCTGAGGTCTGGCTCCACAAAGGGGAGGTCTCGGTTTTAGGGCCTAGTTAGAATATCAGGGTTGGAAGGGACCTCAGGAGGTCACCTAGTCCAACTAGTTCACCCGGTGGACTCCACGAATGCTGAGTTAGGTGGCTAGGCTCTCTACACCATGCATGGGGAGAGATGGATGTCTAAGCATGTGATGCACAAAAACAGAAGGCCAGGCAGGGAGCTGTCTACGCTCGCTAATAGTGGATGCTAAGAGAGGGGTATGCCCTACTCCCCTGCCTCTCAAAGTGACTTAGCTGCCTCTCTCTGCTTCGGACCCGCAGCTGTGAACCCTCTCCTGGAGTCAGGTGCCCGAAGGCATTTCTTGCAAAAATGGCAGTTGGGCATGCCAGCTTTTATACACAACAGCTGTAGTGGCAGCAGCCTGAGGTGAACGGGTTTGAATGGAGGCTTCGCACGCCTCAGGTGAGTGCCCTAAACCCTGGGCTATGGGACATTCTGGTGTGGGGCTGTCTCAGTCTCTCCCATTGAAGCTATTCCGCTTTGTATACATTAAATATGCATTGGGCCAGAGACGGTGAGAATAAATAACTAGTCGCGTGCCTAGGGCACTCACGGGAGTGGCGGGAAACCACTGCTCAGATCCCTCTCCTCAGCAGGCAGAGGGGCGAAGTGAACTCGGGTCTTCCACATCCCTGTGAGTTCCATACCCACTGAGCTAAAAGTTATAAGGGAGGCCACAGCCAGTCGGCCGCACCCCTCCGCCTGCCCTGGCCACCATTTTGTGTGGGGTTAGGCATGTCAGAGCCCGCCTAATGCTTGTCTTCGTCTGGTTTGACGATTGAGCTGGCATGCAGTCATCTGGGCTTCTCTCTGAGGCAGCGGTGTCTGTGCCCAGAGGAAGAAACTTGGGGCCTAGTGCAAATGTAGCCACTGACTATGGTTAGTGTTAGGTGGCAGCTGAGCGGGGGTTTTGGGGATAGCTCTGGCACCTAAATCTTGGCTAACTCCCTTTGTGGATCTGGGCCTGAGTGTCTCACAATCTTTAACACTCCTGCGGGGCAGGGCAATGCTGCTGTCTCCACAGGTCCAGGAAATTTCACTTGGATGGGCTACGAGACTTAGATTTACACTGGAAACTTTTGCCTGTATAGTAATGCCTGTTCGGGGGTTTTGGCAACATTTCCATATCAGTAACGGCTTTACTGTAGATGCTGATATACTGGCAAAAAATTGCTTGTGTTGGTATAACTCATTTTCATCTGGGGAACCAGCCTAAGCTATACCAGCAAAATCACTCTTTGGCTGGTATAAGCTGCATCTACAGTAGGAGGGTTGCCGGTGTAGCTATACGAGCAAAACTTTTCTAGGCCTAGGCCTTATTCTAGCCTTAATTCTAGCCTAGGCCTTATTCATAGTCAAACAGGCTAAGGCTGGGTAGTGGTTAGTCCTTCCATGCTGAAGTGTAGCTTTCTCTCAGGCCCGCAAAGTCACTGAGCCAAATTGTGAGAGAGATGGAGCTGGCATCGGTGGGTTTCCACCTGCTTACAACAGCTCTGAAATTGGCCCCATATTTGTCTCTTAGCTTCCTCTTGGAGTCTGTTACCTTGGTTTAGTTTGCAACAAGGGATCAGTGAGATACAGTCATGTGTAGCAAGCCTGTCCTTTATAGTTCATTGGAAGTGAGCTGTTAGTCTGTTACTATGTTGAGCCATCATACCTGCTGTTTTCCTCCTCTGAGTTAATCTCCTCTTAAAACCGCAGCATGTTAATTAAACTCATTATCCAAAGATCTGCACTGAGCATTTCAAAGGGCTTCATGCTACCTGAGAGAGCAGCTTTGAACCCTTGTTCCCTTTTCAGAGGACGGTTGCTCCCTGCTGGGTCCTAGGTGAGCATCCCTTCTTTGGGCAGACACTTTTAAGTCGTACCCTCTTGTGAAGTATTAAGAGCCTTCAAAAAGAGAAGCCCATTAGTGATATACTTGTTGTGTCATCTCGCAGGGCCTTTCAGGAGCTAGGGTTGTTACTCTGAGTTTATAATGATGGAACAGGTGCAGCTATTTGTCACTTAGCACGAAAGCTGTGCTTCAGACAAGGAAGCCAGATGCAGCTCTCTGATCCCCAGGCTGACCCCAGCCCTAATGTGACTTAGAGCTGTTGTTGGACTGCTTTGAGTTACACCACTGTTGCAGTGAGTTACACCACTGTTGTTCTGAACGGAGCCTTGGCCAGTGGAGGATTGACGTAGGGGGATCTCCACCCACACCCCCATACACTATACACAGGGCCTAGCTATAGCTCACTTGTGCTAGCAGGAACTCCCCTCTGATGGTGGGATTCTCTGCTGGCCCGTCAGTGGCCAGGTTATGGATCTCTTGCACTGCTCCAGAAATGCCAAGGTGCTGTAATGCAATCAGGAGTCTGGCCCCACTAAATCTGTTATGTGACTGCCTTCTATGGGGTACAATGAGCATAGCCAGGTGGCCTAGCAACTTGAGGAATGTAAGCATGTAGCTCAGGTGAAAGGCAGAACACAATCTGGGGAGAGAACTTCACAGGAAAGGCACAAGAAACTGCAAGCGAGGCCAGGCCAGGAAGGGTGGTATAGTCAACTGGGCACTGGACTGGAACATAGAAGATATGGATGCAATTGCAAGCTCAACCACTGGCTTATCAGATGACCTTTGGTGAGTCACTTAACCTTCCCTGTTCCTCATCTGTAAAATGGGGCTAGGACTTCCTCACCATGCAGGGGTTTGGAAGGATAAAATCCACTGAGTGAGAGCTGCTCAGATACGCTGGTGATAAAGGCCAGGGAAGCACCTAGGTAGCACCGTTCTTTTGTAAAGTTTCCAAACACTGTGGTTAGGACACCAAGACAGAGGCTACACTTGCAGTCAGCATGCACATCTGGTAGGCCACTTCACCCCAGTCCTTCCATTCGCAAAAGCCACACCCACACAATGTGTGTCTTGGGGGCCCTGTTCACTACTGAACCATCCATTAGCCTCCACGCAGAGCACACACCAATGTATCCATACCTGTGTACATTGCAATAGGGCCTCCCGGGGGTAGTGGGGGACTGTCCATGCAAACCACAAGGCCTGTTGCCTAGTTTCGACACAGCCATTTTGTGAAGAGTGCTCCTGTGAGTGGCACACACCTGCTCAGTATGTTGCTTGGCGGGTGGATAGAAAGTTGCACTGGGCATTCCTGGGGCCAATGTCTGCATTGACGCTCAAGATCTCCTGCAAGTTCAGTGGTAGGTGAGGGTGCTCAGTATCTCACAGGATCGGGCTACTAGTATGCAAAGTTCGAGGGCCCACTAGCACAGTGAGCCCTGATCTCCTCTGAGGCCTGTATGTTCTGCTCTAATCCCAATGACTCAGTGGGGCTTTTGCTGAAATGGGGGCCAAAGGCTTATAACTTTGGGAAATCCAATCCTTTTGTTTTTGAAAAGTCAGTAAACAGAACACAAAGCTTCTCACTGAGGACTGTTAATAGCAGAGTGGGGTTAGAATTTTCCATAATCTAGGGAAAGGGTAGGATTTTCCCCCAGTTTATCCATAAAAGCAAAAGACCTCTGACCATTGCTCACTCATACATTTTGTTAAACCATTTTTGGGCAGAGAGCAAGCATGGGGGAGGGGAGGAATCAAGGCAAACTGATTTTTGCTGACATTTTCAATGAAAACGCTGGGATTGTAATGGAAAGTGTTTGGCAACCTTTGATGTAGTAGTCATTACTGCAATCACTATGATAAGACTGGACCAGTTCCATCCTGAGATCATGCCTGACCAACCTGATTGCCTTCTATGATGAGATAACTGGCTCTGTGGATATGGGGAAAGCAGTGGACATGATATACCTTGACTTTAGCAAAGCTTTTGATAAGGTCTCCCACAGTATTCTTGCCAGCAAGTTAAAGTAGCATGAATTGGATGAATGGACTATAAGGTGGATAGAAAGCTGGCTAGATGATTGGGCTCAATGTCTAGTTGGCAGCCAGTATCAAGCAGAGTGCCCCAAGGATTGGTCCTGGGGCTGATTTTGTTCAACATCTTCATTATTGATCTGGATGATGGGATGGATTGCACCCTCAGCAAGTTTGTGGATAACACTAAGCTGGGGGGAGAGGTAGATATGCTGGAGGGTAGGGATAGGGTCCCGAGTGACCTAGACAAATTGGAGGATTGGGCCAAAAGAAATATGATGAGGTTCAACAAGGACAAGTGCAGAGTCCTGCGCTTAGGAAGGAAGAATCCCATGCACTACTACAGGCTGGGAACTGACTGTCTAAGCGGCAATTCTGCAGAAAAGGACTTGGGGATTACAGTGGAGGAGAAGCTGGGTATGAGTCAACATTGTGTCCTTGTTGCCAAGCAGGCTAATGGCATATTGGGCTGCATTAGTAGGAGTCTTGCCAGCGGATAGAGGGAAGTGATTATTCCCCTCTATTCGGCACTGGTGAGGCCCAAAACTGGATGCAATACTCCAGATGTGGCTTCCCACTACAGAAAGGATGTGGACAAATTGGAAAGCAACCAGCAGAGGGCAACAAAAATGATTAGGGGGCTGGGACACATGACTTATGAGGAGAGGCTGAGGGAACTGGGGTTATTTAGTCTGCAGAAGAGAAGGGTGAGGGGGGAATTGATAGCTGCTTTCAGTTACCTGAAGGGGGTTTCCGAAGAGGATGGATCTAGGCTGTTCTGAGTGGTGACAGAACAAGGAGCAATGGTCTCAAGTTGCAGTGGGGGAGGTCTAGGTTGGATATTAGGAAAAACTATTTCACCAGGAGGGTGGTGAAGCACTGGAATGTGTTACCTAGGGAGGTGGTGGAATCTTCATCCTTAGAGATTTTTAAGGTCAGGCTTGACAAAACCCTGGCTGGGATGATTTCATTGGGGTTGGTCCTGCTTTGAGCAGGGGGTTGGACTAGATGACATCCTGTGGTCTCTTCCAACCCTAATCCTCTATGATTCAATGATCCTTGGTGTAATTCTGCCTATGTCAATGGAGTTACACTCAGGAAGAAAGTGGCCTTATATGCTTTATATTTCTTTTAATACCCAATATTTCAGAATGCCTGATTCAGCTGTTTTGAATTCTTTGTCCTAGGTGGCTGAGGTCCTAATGTTGTCCCTGCAACCTGATTGTGAGATCATTGTTGTCCCATCCTACTTAATGCACTTGAAAGGGAAAGGGCAGAGACCACGGCAAAACAGAATAAGAAGAGAAAATCAGATGATTAGACTGAGTAGTATGGCATAAACAAGATGTGGTTGCGTGGGTGTGACGGGTTCCCCCTCTAGGGCGCCACCTGGAACTGTGTAGTGTCACAGTGGGGTGTGGTAATGATTTTTAGTAGGGTTTTCAAAATGGCTCAGTGTTGGCCTTCGCTTGCACTGAAATCCATAGTTAAACTTCCTCGACTTGAGTGGGAATAGAGTTAGGTCAGTGGTGAGTGTGTCTGAAAATCCCATTTATTGCTACTTGGGAGCCAATCAGTCCTCCCATGCCAAAGCAAACATAAACGTAGAGTAGAGAATAACCCCAAATGATTAACACTTGTGTTTTCTATCTCTTTCTGCTGGAGACAGAGAGAACAGCCACATGCTGAGAAAGGAATAACTTTATCATCCTGATTGCCTGCTCTGTCAAAGATTCATCAGGACAATCATTTGGTTTCAGGGATGGAACTTTGTTTTCTCATAACAATGGACACATTGTAACCCCGGTCGGAATGAAGACTTTGTGCTACACCATCAGGGATCCGTAAAAAATTCATACTATAAAAGGTCGACAGTCCTTTTTTCCATCAAAAAGTGGTTTAAACTTATTTTATCATTATAGAGGTTCTATTACTACCTGTAAATAAATGTCTTATCCATTTCCTTTGAATTCAGCAAAAAGCATTGACTTCAGCGGCTGCTGGCTCAAGACCCAGATGCGTATTGGGTATGTAAAATACGGCAGAAAACAAGTAATGGATCTTCTTAAACTAAAATGCTGAATTGACGTTTCTGTATTGTGTAATCCCTGCTCTGCTGCTGACCTCCTATGTTACTTCCCCCTCTGCGCTTCTGGTTTCCACTCTTACCCTTTGTCTGTTTCGCACAAAAGCTCTTTGGGATTTTCTCTTACTGTATGTATGTACAGTGCCTGGCACTGATCTTAGTCAGGGCCTCTATATGCTACTGTAATAATTCATAATAATCCTTCAGGGGTCATGAGGAATCACTTTTTAATGAACAGCACCACTTAAAATCTTGTCTTATTTATTCCCTATCTCTGCAGCATTTATCTGTGCAGGCATGTGGGATGCAGTGTTGCCTAGTGGATGGAGCAGTGAACTGGGAGGCAGGAGAGTGTAGGTTCACTTCCCAGCTTTACCACTGGGCTGCAGGGTGATCTTAGGCAAGCCATGTCGCCTCCCTGGGCCTCAGTTTCCCCATCTGTAAAATGGGGATATTGACACTGCCTTCCTTTGCAAAATGATTTGAGATCCAAAGAAAAAAAAGTGCTAAATAAGACATAAATGGTATTGTTCCCTAAACTACAGTCACGTCACTTGTATTTGGCAATCTCTGCGGATTGCAGTCAGTGTACACATAGAGATGTTTACAAAGCTTCTGGATTGTAATTTATTTCTCCTTTCTGTGTTCATGTGCTACACAGATGATACTCTTGCAGCAGCAAATCATTAGAAAGGCAGCCCAAATGGTACAGAACTCCTGTCTGAATCAATCCCCAAGCGCAAAACAACCTCAGAATAGTGTGTACAATCCTTAGTAGAGCTCAAATGCTATGGTAGCTCTGACATTTTGCAGGAAAGTTTCATTAGTATAGTTCCTGGTTACATTGAGGATACATACTAATTAACAGCTTGTATAGCGAAAGCTGCCACTTCCTATTTAGCTGAGTTTCTCCCCTCAGATTGCACGGTTTCTCTACCTTTGTGGTTCCAAACCCTGTTCCTCCAATTACTCCGTTTCAAATGGATTTCAGCTAGTACACAAGTTTTCTGGTTATTCAGGATTATTTTTATGGTGGCCCTGTCAATCACATGGATAATTAAACAGAGGTGACCTTGGCAAGATTTTTGTCTGTAGGATTGCAATTAAAAAAAAATCACAGTGGGAACCATTGAAATTCACAGCATTGCTTTTTAACTTACTGTGTGCTCTGTGCCAGGCTGTTTAATGAACGTGAAGTGCACTACCAAACAAAAATAAGTTTAGATTTCAGCACATAAGGATAAGTTTGGCTTTGTTTAAAACTAAGCAGGAGTGGAGCTGCTGCTGACACCCCCAAATGTGCATGGCATGTTTCGGGCTTTGGCACAGAAAGCATGTTTGAGAAATGCATTCGTACCAACATTTATCACATATGGAGTGTAACAACGTAGTCCTAGGAGCCTGCGTTTTGTCAGGAACTTTCAGAGATTCATAGGCTTTTGTGGCCAGAAGGGACCACTATGATCGTCTAGTCTGATCACCCACAGAACATGGCCAAGAGAATCTCACCCAGTAATTTCTGTATCGAACCCATAACTTCTGTTTGAGCTAGAGCCATAGGTGCCGACTTTTGGTTTTGCCGGTGGGTACCCTCCCGAGGCCCCACCCCCACTCTACCCCTTCCCCCGCTCACCGCTGGCTCCTTTCCGCCCCCTCCTCCGAGCGCCTCTGCTCGTTTTGGAGAGAGGCTATTCACATTAGAGAAAGAAGGTGGGTGAGGTAATATCTTTTATTGGACCAGCTTCTGTTGGTGAGAGAGAGACAAGCTTTGGAGCTTTCACAGAACTCTTCTTCAGGAAGAAGAACTCTGTGAAACTCCAAAGCTTGTCTCTCTCTCACCAACAAAAGTTGCCCCAATACAAGATATTACCTCACTCCCCTTGTCTCTCCAATTTCCTGGGAACAACAGGGCTACACCAACACAGCGTACAAAAATGCAGGATTCACATGAACAGCACAGAGTGACCGTCACACCAGGGCACTATTTTCAGAATTCCTCTTAGCATAATGTCATCATTACACCAAGGAAGTAGCACGACCAGCACAGTGAGATGAATATAGCCGAGGGTGCATGCCAGACATTCACAGGACAAGCACACTGGGATCCACGCAGCAGGATAGTAGTGTCCCTTTAGCTCTCCGTTTAGTAGGGCTACACTTGGGGCCTGAGTCCAAGGGTTCAGCGAAACACAAAGGCACCTGTAAATAGCTATACTAACAGCAGGCTCTACACTGGCCCAACAGGAGGAGTTGCACATCAGGGCACTAATTCTCAATCCCAGGGATCCAGGCACTAGGTCTTTAGTACCAGAATTTGTACTCCCAGGAGAGAGGGATGGAATTATAAAAGTTACAGGGGGGAAAGCCCTCTGTGATCATCCTGGCTCAGTCCATCTCCCTGCCAATGCAGGTGTCATAAATATAAAGGGAAGGGTAAACCCCTTTGAAATCCCTCCTGGCCAGAGGAAATCTCCTCTCACCTGTAAAGGGTTAAGAAGCTAAAGGTAACCTCGCTGGCACCTGACCAAAATGACCAATGAGGAGACAAGATACTTTCAAAAGCTGGGAGGAGGGAGAGAAACAAAGGGTCTGTGTGTCTGTCTATATGCTGGTTTCTGCCGGGGATAGACCAGGAATGGAGTCTTAGAACTTTTAGTAAGTAATCTAGCTAGGTATGTGTTAGATTATGATTTCTTTAAATGGCTGAGAAAAGAATTGTGCTGAATAGAATAACTATTTCTCTCTGTGTATCTTTTTTGTAACTTAAGGTTTTGCCTAGAGGGGTTCTCTATGTTTTTGAATCTAATTACCCTGTAAGATATCTACCATCCTGATTTTACAGGGGGGATTTCTTTATTTCTATTTACTTCTATTTTTATTAAAAGTCTTCTTGTAAGAAAACTGAATGCTTTTTCATTGTTCTCAGATCCAAGGGTTTGGGTCTGTGGTCACCTATGCAAATTGGTGAGGCTTTTTATCCAACATTTCCCAGGAAAGGGGGGGTGCAAGTGTTGGGAGGATTGTTCATTGTTCTTAAGATCCAAGGGTCTGGGTCTGTAGTCACCTAGGCAAATTGGTGAGGCTTTTTACCAAACCTTGTCCAGGAAGTGGGGTGCAAGGTTTTGGGAAGTATTTTGGGGGGGAAGACGCGTCCAAACAGCTCTTCCCCAGTTACCAGTATTAGTTTGGTGGTGGTAGCGGCCAATCCAAGGACGACGGGTGGAATATTTTGTACCTTGGGGAAGTTTTGACCTAAGCTGGTAAAGAGAAGCTTAGGAGGTTTTCATGCAGGTCCCCACATCTGTACCCTAGAGTTCAGAGTGGGGGAGGAACCTTGACAGCAGGGCTGATCCTTAGTGCATATTTTGTCCAGTCTCCTTGTAAAAGTCCCAAGCTTTGGGGTTTCTAGCTGTAACACGCTATCCCAGGGGTGCTCAAACTGGGGGTCGCGACCCCTCGGGGGTCGCGAGGTTATTTCATGGGGGGTCACGAGCTGTCAGCCTTCACCCCAAGCCCTGCTTTGCCTCCAGCGTTTATAATGGTTCTCTCTAATGTGTTCTCTCTACACAGTTCAGGATTGCATGAGGCAAATGATAGAAGCAGAACTACCAGTGCAGCAAGCTGCTTTCAGGGATGGCCAGGCGCATGCTATTAAATTGTGAAGATCTGTCACATCACTGCAAAATGCAGGGAGTACAATCACCTATTGATCATCTGTTTCATTGCCTACTCAGAAGTATTCGTTACTTCCCAACAGGACTGTCTTTGGAGGATTCTGACAGACATGGAGATTCCAAAGCATCGCATGGAACTCCTTGCAAGCCTTTATCGTCAACAAAAGACCATTGTGCAAACAGCAGCAGGCACCTGCGAGTAGTTTTCCACCGGGAAGAGTGTGAGACAAGGGTGTATTCTGTTCTCAAGTCTTTTCAACATATATGCAGAATTTATAACGAGACAAGTCCTGGAAGGCTTACGACAAAGTGGAATTAGCTGGGATTTCCATTGGCAGATACCTCCTAACTGATCTTAGACATGCTGATTGATTGTGATGCTCTTTGCTAAGACACAAATACAATGCAATGGATGTTATCTCGGATCATACCTATCCAATCAAGTAACCTGTTTAGATAAGGTTCACTCAGCCATGGCCTCCCTTATAAAAGTTTGGAAAAAATGTGGCATCTCAAAATGTATAAAGGTTCAACTGGTGAAAAGCTTAATTTTTTTTCCATAGCAACTTATGTAAGTGAATTATGGGAAATTAATGCTGCTGAAAGGAAGAAAATTGAAGCCTTTGATATGTAGTGCTGGAGAAGACACTTGCATGTCCTCTGTTTCGGAAATCAACAGGTGCCAACTTATGCACTTTGGTCACATCAGGTGCAGAGATGGAAGTAACCTTGAGAAAGTTATCAAGGAAGGAGTGGTGGTGAGTGAGTATATAGTGGGGGATGGCCACTGAGGAGATGGTGCATGGCTGATCACTGGGAGATCAAATGTTGAGTGCTCAAAGCTAAGAATGGATCGAGAAGGCTTCTGAAAATTCTGTATGATGTCACCAATATTCAGATATGAATAAATTAATTTTACTTACTTCCCCCTGCCCCACAGCTTCTAGGATGAGAGGGGGCAAATGGCCAGTCATGGGCCAAATGATTCCACCCCAAACCCTGATGAAACTACACATGCTTTTTGAGGAGAGCTCCACTGGAAAGTGCAATCGGCCTCAGGCTTGATTCACTTTCCAGGACCTTCCTCACAGAGTTTTTCCCAGCCATGCACCCTCAATATTCATGGAACTCAGGGGCTGCCAAGGGCACCTGAGACTCTCTCATGTTACCGTGTGCACACCTGAACATAAGAAATGTGTAGCAAGTGACGCAGGGCTCCCATGGACATCCTCTTTCAGGAGTTCCCCTTTCCTCAGCAGATCCCTTCTTTGCCCATGGAGATTTTGTGACTAGGTCTTCATATACTGATGTCAACCCAAAGCTGCAGATTCAAACACCCTGAGAATTTGAAGACATTCAGATCTGGGTCTGAGGATTTCAAAGAAGCCTTAGGGAGTCAGGAGCCTAAACCCCATTGAATGTCTACTGGAGTTGAGTGCCTAACTTCCTTAGATGTGTTTTGGTTTTTCTGGGGGGAAGATTCCCAGCCTTGAAATTTGCAGATTAAAGCAATGAAACAAGCAGCCATCATTTAATTGGAACGGTCAGAGGCCCTAAATTGCATGGATGTGTCTTATGAAAGAACCAAATAGCCTTAGCCACTGACTAAAAGAATGACATGTATTAAGAAGGAAATCTCACGCATACTATCAAGGATCTGCTGAGAAAACAAGTCTCTGAACACATGTTACAGTTCTTTACCCTCTAGGCCCATCAGTGGATTTGCATAATAGCAATTCCCTGGCTATTTAAAGTTGATTCATAATAACCTGAGGGTTTTTAATAGATATTTTTTATTAAAGTTACATTGTTTGTCTTGCCTCTGAAAATACAATAACAGACAGCAATGAAGGAACATAATAGATAATTAGAATCAAGCATCCCAGGCTCAGTGAATCCTTAGCAATTGAATTTTTCATCCGCAAACTGTATGCAATAAATCAAATAATGAACAAATGTAGTTGGTAAAAAGATCACTTACACTGTTATGATCTAATTAATATTTGCTCTTTCTGTATGCCATTATTTGGTAAATTCTGAATCAATTCAAACAACCTGTTCCATCTCAAGCTTTCATAGATGCAGAAGAAGACCGGGAACCGGACGGAGGGTGTGGGTGTGGCTTGTGGAGTGGAGGTGAGTGCAGCTTTTCTTCCGCTCCTTCAGCATCACAGTGAGACTTGTTTCCTTGGTGATGCACAAAAATAATCGAGCAGACACAGGCATAACAAGATCTAAGGTTGGAAGATCAAACTAGAAAAAGCCAGGCTAGAAATAAGGTGTAATTTTTTAAGTGTGAGAGCAATCAGCCATCGGACTGCTTTACCACTGGTTGTGGTGGATCCTTCATCACTTGGAGATCTTAAATCAAGACAAAATATCTTTCTAAAACAATGTGCTCTAGCCCAGCTACAAGATATGAGCTCGGTGCAATATTCACTAGGTGAAATTTGATGGACTGTGTTCTGCAGGAGATCAGATACGATGATGTAATGGTCCATTTCAGCCTTAACATCTCTGAATATCTGCTGGATCTCCCAGGCTTGTTGTGGGAACTCGCTTACTGCTACCTCCCCTCAGGCGTTTGGCTGCCTGGTGTTAAGGGAAGCCATTTAGTGTGCACAGCAATAACTTTACTGAATATTACAGCAGGCCCTATATTTTCTTATGTACCAGTAGATGGCAATATTTATGGACAGTATCTCCTCCCCCTCCCCTGACTGCTTCTTAAATATGAATCTTGTAGCGGCAGAAGGAAGGCAGAGCCATGACCCCAGCACCTCGCTGTCCTCTTGCCACAGTCCTCTTTAAGCAAAGCAGGAGAACGCTAAAAGAACCATCTTTCCACCTGAAAGCCATTAGAATGAAGCCTTAGGTGGCATTATTATTTATAGTTCTTCTGTGCCCCCAGAGGCTTGATGACTTATCTCTCTGAAAAGAAGGAGAGCAGGGCAGTGGAGGCAGTACATTAAGAGAACAAGAGTAACTGAGGTGACGATCACCCTCAAGGACAGCTGGTTTTCCCTGGCATTTTGTCACTTCCGCTTTTTGGCTTGGCCTGAATTCAGAACAGCAAAGGGTTGTGAAAATGAACAATGCTGATCTGGAGAAAAAAAATCTAAGTTTGTGAATTTCAGAAATAAAGTCAATCCATGTTTGTTTGGCGTTTTGGACAAAGGTTTTGTGAGAAGCCAATTCATTCATCCTTCATTAGAATGCGGCCCACGCGTGAGAGTAGGCTTTCATTTGGGAATGGCTGCGCATGCTGTTTTGCCTTTATGACGTGTTGTGTTGTAGTGAATGACAACACAGCAGTGGAGTGAACCACAATGCAGGCAGTGGCCAGCCGTAGAGTGAACGACGGAGCTGTGGCAGCAGTCGGAGCTGAGGCATTGGTCAATGCCTTCCACCACCACCTCCAGGTTGGGAGGTGAACTACGTGAACGCACCACTGAACTCTGTGAGTGGGGTTTTGTGGAGAGAGAAAGGAGTGGCATGTTAAAAGAACATTTGTTTGTTGGACTTTCACACAGCAAACTGAGAATTTAAGACAAAGGACACAATCCAATGTACTCTGGGGTGAGTGTTTTGCTCGTGTCATATGCTTACGAATCATGCTCACGGCGTATCCCCAAATTAATCAGTTTTCTTTTCTATACTCAGATTTAGTGCTTGCAAAAGGGGGAAATATTGCCTCATAGAGGTGCCTACAGGTGGTGTTATTTTCCCAGATTAGCGGATGGAGGCTTGAGCTGATTCTATCTTGTATTGTTAAAAGGAGCCCCTAGATACTGGACCGGAGTCTTGTCACTGCCAAAACCACCTGACAGGAAGGTTACATTCCATTAAATATTTTGTGATGTGTGGATGGATGTCCCTACGTGGGCTCCTCAGTGCAGAAGGGCTTGCACAGATTTCTATGGCTCGCTTCGTCGTGCCATACCCTGCCTGACTCCCAGATTTCTGCATGGAAGTTCATGTGGCACATAATATACCTCAGAGCCATTTTACACTTCTCTGGGTTACTGAGCACACACCCAAGCAAGCATGACTCAGAGGACCCAGCATGGCAGCCTTCTTCGCAGAGCTGCTTGTGGTTCCACAGAGATCCTAGAGATAGGCTGAGTTGAGAGAAGGCCTGGCCTCGACTCCACAGCCACCTTTCATCCATCTTTCTGGACAGGACAGGGCCAGGATAATTTCAAACTGAGTTCCTTTCCCATAGGAGAGGCTGGTCAGTTCCTCCATATGGAACTAGGAAGAGAAAGGGAAATCCTGTCCAATCAAAACTCTTGCTGGATGGGTTCTATTTTCAGCATGTCAGGATTCCTCCTGAGAGGGGGATTATTGCACCTTTATTGGACCAAATTTCTGCTACTCCTTTAGACAATTAAAGTTACATCTGGATTGTATTTTTACTGTTCTCTATGAAGCCATTGAATTTGTTGTTAAAAACAGACTCATGAAAACACGTAACCACAATAGTGGCTATACTGCTGATGTGAAATTCATCTCTGTGGGATGTGAAGCCAGGCCACTCCTCTGCCAGACGTGTCCATGCATATAGATTGCTGCAAGCATGCTAAAGTACCAGGTTCTAAACCTCTGTTATTTCCAAAGGACAAAGTCATTGTTTTTCATATACTTTTTTGCTTTGCTTTCAGTGACTCTATGACCCGTAGGGAACTCCATTTCCTTATTGTAACATGTTCACTGCTGTATTGCACTCGTTTGTTATGGGTGGATTACAGACGTTGGAATGCTGATGTCTTGTTTAGTATATCTGAGGAAAAAGACCATGAAACTGTTGACAGAAATGCGTGGATAAACTATTGCATGAATTTTGCAAATATATACAAGAGGAAGAAAGACCCAAACCAAGATCACAGCCCCACTGT
This sequence comes from Caretta caretta, assembly GCF_965140235.1. Taxonomy (NCBI): domain Eukaryota; kingdom Metazoa; phylum Chordata; order Testudines; family Cheloniidae; genus Caretta; species Caretta caretta. The sequence continues at coordinate 16,945,261 of NC_134209.1, forward strand.
GCTAAGTGCTGTATAAACGCATGGTAAAAGACAGTCTGTGCCCCAGGGAGCTCATAATCTAAGGACCTGATTCACCAAGGTACTTTAACTTTAAGCACACAGCACTCCTGTTTTAATCAGTGAGAGAACTCATGTTTAAAGTTGTGCATGTGCTTAGATACAGAGCCTAATAGGAGAACCGTCAAAAATTTGGAGAAAGGAAGTATTATTGTGATGGCCACCTTATTGGCCCCTTTTGGAGCCAAAACATAAGACATGTGCTAAGGCCCAGATCTTCAAAGGGTATTTAGGCGCTAACCTTCCTTTGAAATCCAATGGGAGTTGGGTGCCTGGTGACCTTTTGAGGATCGGGGCCAAAGCTCTCAGAGTAGGAGCTGTAATAAATTCATTGCTAGGGTTGGTTGACAATTTTTCATACAAATGTTTTTTTCCAATGGAATATTGGGTTTTCAACTTAAAAAAATATAGAAAGTATGTGCTTTCCACAAAAAAATATTTTTTCATTAGAAAACTGCAAACCTGAAAAGCAGAAATTTTTCAGTAAAACACTGATTTTTTTTCCACTTTCCAATAACTTTTGTCTAAAAATCATCAATTTACAGTTGCCCCAAAGATTTTTTCTTAATTAAAAGTCAAGGTTTTCTATTGAAAACTTGTTTTTGTTGATATTTTCTCTATCCCCTGGGCATTTTCTGGTCAACTGTTTTTATAATCTCTGCAAGACAAGCATAGGGGAGACCTGTACTACCCACTAATATTGGGCTAAATTATTATCCTCATTATGTTTTACAGATGGGTTCCTGAAGTACAGAAGATTTATGAAAGTCTGCAGTACTGCTAGATATTAAACTTAGATTTCCTGAGTCCCAGTGCGCTGCTTTAAACACAATATAATACTCCTTCCAGAGTTTTATTTATATCCATATTTATCCTGCTGAAATCTTGATAGGAAAATTTGCAAATTGAATGGAGAGTGAAATTCACTATCTGCTAAAAAATGTGTAAGCCGTTTTCAGTGGGAATCAAAGAACCTTTTGGGGGTCTTTGCCTTCATGTCTTTGACCTGGAAGTTGAAATATTTCTTCTCTTTGGGGAGTGATTTTGCGCCCTTTCTGTCAGCATTATGGTCAGTTGAAATAGAAGCTTTCCTAAGTAGTATTTCTTTGACTTTGTCATCATGCTAATTTCTGCTGATACATAACTCCCCTATGTATTTTATATCACTGTTTACATCATTATTTCTTTGCACAGTGGGAGAGAAATTATTTTTCTTTCTCTCTGTCCTGAACATTATTTTTTCCCCTTGTATCTAGCTCTGATGACATTATCTTAGCCTTGGAGTAGTCGTAGGCATGTTTAGCTGATCTCAGATAAGTAACACAAATCCAATATTCCTCATTTTATGCAGGGTTTTTTGACTTTTCCATTAGTAAATTGAATGCTGTAATGGCTTTCCTTATCCCTAAAGAATGAAATAAAAAAAATAGAGACAAGATAAATTCACACATAGGAAGAATGCTTGGTTGATGCAAGGCACATTAAATGTGTTTCCTTATGTTGCCTCTGCTTCCTGGCTTATCTAAGTGTGCTTTTGCTTATGCAATTACAAATACAGAAGCCTTTATCTATTCCTCCCCTTTAACACACTATTTTTCATTTTGCTTCTTTGTTTTGCGCTGCTTATGAACCCTCTTTGCAATTACACACAAAAGCTGTCTCTACATTAATGTCTAGACATGGGTCCACACACATGGTTGTGCCAGAACCCCCTTCCCACGGTTTCAAGGCATGTCCAGAGCACGAATGCTAGCATGCCTGAGGGCATGAACGCATCTCGAGCTGTAGCATGGTCCCACACCTATGCCATTGTATACTGTGGACAGGGGTTAGGGGCATGTTCCTTGTCCCAAGTTCAATAGTCCTACAGCCCCAGAGTCACAATGCACTGCACTCTTTCCTGTTTGACATTTACCCAAATCTATAAAGGTCCCTGACCCTGCACTTCTCGCCTGTAGAAGCAACCTGCAATGACCACTCCAGAAGAGTTTTCTATGAGGACATGGCACATGCTCTGAGAGCAGCTGCCAGGTCAGCTGAGCACACCTGGGTCCTGATAAATGTGTGCTTAGAGTTCACTCTCCTCCATGTATTCTCTTGCCACACTAGGAACTTACATTTCTACCAGGAGGTTTTGGAGAAGCTTGCACAGGTTGACTGTGGATTGTGTGAAGAAGTACTTTCTTATTTGTTTTAAACCTGCTGCCTAGTAATTTCACTGGGTGACCCCTGGTTCTTGTGTTCCGTGAAGGGGTAAAAAACACTTCTCTATTCACTTTTGAGTATTGAGACCTCTGGTGGAGTTGATCAAATTACTGACTTTGCTCAGGTGTCCATTCTGGAACAAAAATATAATTCTGGGTATCCACTACTGTATGTGAATGCAGAAAATCCATGTTGTGTAAATGCTCAATGCTGGATTTTTGGCCCTATCTAACTGACTGCAGTCAATGAAAAGGACAGGATTGCTGTTTGTTCTACAAGGAGACTTATCTTACGGGTGCACTCATCAGGCCAATATGCATTGGTGCATACACTGCATAGAGGGTTTCAAAGGCAAACTGCTGGGAGGTGGACATTATCACTACTGGACTCAACAAAACAAAAGGCAATATGCTAGAAGCACAGGAGATATCGTCTGCTTAATCAAATAGCTGTTATCAGTGCCTCAAGTCACTAAACTCATTAGCGAGATGGAATCGTCACATGAACTTGTTCCTACCTTTTTTTTTTCTTCTTCTTCAATAAATTGAATCCGCCAGCTAAATACCTTTAAGATTCCATTTGTAGAAGTAAAGGTTCTGACATCCAAAGCACAGAGTGAAATGGTAGTGCATGACAGTTCCATCCTTCTAACCTATTGTTTTATGATGTGTCTATATTTAATAATGGTTCTTCGGAGACTCATAACCCTTTGAGTGATTTACTGTGGTTATCCTGTGTGCCACCTGTGCATGGTATTAATTAAGGACAGGGGAGGTGGTACCATAAAGATGAAAAATTCTCCTTGCTATGCAAAAAAAAAAGTGTGTGTGTGTGTATATATATATATATATATAAATAAGTCTTAGTTCATCTAAAAGCTTGGTGGTGTTCAAATCTTTGTCCCAAGGCTAATGTTTCCTGTCTGAAGTGCTTGAAGTATTAATGCATCTCAAATATAAAACTCACAGGTTCAATAGACTGCTTAGATGTACAATCATGCATTTCAGTCCACTTGAATTAAATGCGCCTAAGGGACTGAGTTTATTTTGTGCATCCTTTCAAGCATAGGGTTGAAATAAACAGCATGGCTCTTGCAACATAGCAGACTCGTCGTTAATCCAGTAAGTATTCCATTAGTACCTGTCACTTTGGATTAGCAATGAGGTTTTTATGTTCATCAGGTATTTAAGTATACTGACTTTTGGAAGGATTAAATCTCTCTTATTCACCTAATTCCCAAAAAGCTTCCATCTGGAGAACTTTATGCCTTAGAAGTCTATTTATCAGAAATAAGTCCAAATAAGATGGGCTTTATCATCTCAGAGAGTCACTCAGGATGAGGTAATGGGAATAATAATTGGTTTATAAGGTTTTAAGTGTTTGCTTTCAGAAACCAGCTCACACACCAAAACAGGAAGCTATTTTATTTCTGGTAAACACACACATTTTTCAGCGTTTGATTAAATGTCAGCTAACTGAAGAGTTAGCGTAACGTCCCATGAGTTAGATAGTAAGCTCCTGGAGACACAGGATTATAGTTTTGTTCTGTGTTTGTACAGCACCTAGCACAATGGGGTCCTGGTCCATGACTGGGTATCCTACATGCTACCGCAGTACAAACAATAAGGTATTAATCCCCCCACACACTAATACAATACTGATCCAGATCAGTACAGCTTGCAAGAGTGTTACTGTACTGCATTAGAATCCTGCAGCATGACCTCAAGGGGAGAGCATGGCTTATGCCAAACCAGTCTAACAGTTCAATTCCCAAAGATGCAGTATGCATCATCCCAAGGCTGACAATGTTTATTCAAGACCAACCTCCCCATGCTACCCTCGGCTTCTTATTGTAAAGATCAAGATCATGAATATGTTGAATTAAGAAAAGGAACAGAGAGTAGATGAGACATAAATGCTTTCTACAGTGAGCGGCTTTTCAGTATTTAGCCTGCAAAATAGACTTTCCACAGGGCTGTACAAAGCAGTTTCCTTGGGAAACTGCCTAACAGCAGGCCTGTAGGCTCAAGCCCTCTGTTCGTATATGCAACCGGTACAACCTGGCCAATGTCAGTGAAAATTACATGCCTGCTGCCCTTCTGCAAATGCAGGAGGACAGAGTGGTTGAGCTGGCAGGATCATTCAACCCCTGACCTCTCTGCTGAGGGGAGCTCTTTGCAGGAATTGGGATAGTGGACTGTGAGATGTGGATAATCATAGAACTGGAAGGGACCTCGACAGGTCATCTAGTCCAGTCCCCTGCACTAAAGGCAGGACTAAGTATTGTCTAGACCATCCCTGACAGGTGTTTGTCCAACCTGCTCTTAAAAATCCCCGATGATGTAGATTCCACCACCTCCCTGGCAGTTTATTCCAGCGCTTAACCACTCTGACAGTTAGGACTTTTTTTCCTAATGTCCAACCTAAACTGCCCTTGCTGCAATTTAAGCCCATTGCTTCTTGTCCTATCTTTAGAGGTTAAGAACAATATTTTTTCTCCCTCCTCCTTGTAGCAACCTTTTATGTACTTGAAAACTGTTATCATGTCCCCTCTCAGTCTTCTCTTCTCCAGACTAAACAAACCCAATTTTTTCAATCTTCCCTCATAAGTCATGTTTTCTAGACCTTTAATAATTTCTGTTGCTCTTCTCTGGACTTTCTCCAATTTGTCCACATCTTTCCTGAAATGTGGTGCCCAGAACTGGACACAGTACTCCAGCTGAGGTCTAATCAGCACAGAGTAGAGCAGAAGAATTACTTTTTGTGTCTTGTTTACAACACTCGTGCTAATACACCCCAGAAGGATGTTTGCTTATTTTGTAACAGCGTTACACTGTTGACTCATATTTAGCTTTTGGTCCACTATAATCCCCAGATTCCTTTCCATAGTACTTCTTCCTAGGCAGTCATTTCCCAATTTGTCTGTGTGCAGCTGATTGTTCCTTTCTAAGTGGAGTACTTTGCATTTGTCCTTATTGAATTTCATCCTATTTACTCCAGATCATTTTGAATTTTAATCCTGTCCTCCAAAGCACTTGCAACCCGTCCAGCTTGGTATTGTCTGCAAACTTTATAAGTGTTCTCTCTATGCCATTATCTAAATCATTGATAAAGACATTGAACAGAACCAGACACAGAGCCATGGTCCATTTTGGTCAATTTCAGAGTCATAGGAATTTAAAATTTGTCAGTTTCACAGTTGCAGATGTTTACATGACTATTGTAGGAGGGTTATGGAATTGTCACGTTTACCTCTGCACTGCTGCTGGGGCAGGGGGGCTGCCATCAGAGCTGGGCAGCCAGAGAGCAGCTGCTGCTGGCCGGGTGCCAAGCTCTAAAGCCAGCACGGAAGTGAGAGTCGTAGAGTATGGGGGAATGAGGGTATTATTATACAACTGGGTTTTCCCAGCAGCCTCTTGCCCCTGTCAGGGACTGACAGGTGGAACCGCGGCCTCCTGCCTGGATTCAGAGCTGTCCCACCCAGCAGCCACAGAGCTTCCTGCAGCTGGGGGAGGTTCCCCGCTGTGGATCTGACCCAACTCGGACCATGACCTCTGCAGGGGAAGAGGAAGTCCTGTTCCCTCCCCAGCCTGGGCCAGGATTAGCAGTGGCACCTGGTCCACGGTAGGAGTCCCTGGCTGGGGTACCCCCAGCCTTGCCCCTCCCCTACAATAGCCAGATTTCATGGGGAGATCAGATTTCACGGTCCATGACACATTTTTCACGGCCATGAATTTGGTAGGGTCCTACATATGAAGACTGCCAAGTGGTCCCTATTGTAGGCTGGTGCTCTGATGGTTGAGAGAGAGCAGCATGGCCCCGGCATGTGCTCCTGAGCCCCCTGGTGCAACAAAACAAGGTCCCTTCTGAAGCCTGGAGGTCCACTGATCATACTGCAATGGTCTTCTGGGTAAATAGAGGAACACCTTATACTAATGCTAAACATTGGGGTGGGGGTGGAGGGGTTCCAAAGCACTCAGGATTGGCCTAACCTCTACATTCACCCCTGGGATGACTTCAGTGGGAGCAGAGTGAGACCAGTGCGAAACCCTCTTCTAACTCTCACCTTAGAGCCCCAGGCACCTGATGGGAAAATGTGGTGAAATGTTCTGCAATTTCATCTCCCCCTTTTCCATACCTTATGAAATTGTGTTTTCACAATAAATAAGTACATAACAATTTGAGGACTTGTGTGTGAAAGCATGGGCGATTTCACTCTTTTGGAAGCTGGAACCATTTTGCTCCAAAATGGTCCTACAAACGCTCCTAGTTTGGAATGTTATTTTAAGGAACATGGATCAGCTGAGAATTTTCTCTGAAATGCAAAGAAAACAAGCAGAGCAGAATTTTTGACCCTGAAAAAGAAACAGTGTCAGAGACACCATGGAATCCATCAGAGACTTGGCTCTTGCTGTTGATTTTGCATGGTGGGCACTGTCATAGTCTTCAGTCCCAGATATGGACTGGTCACAGAACTTGCTTATACACTCCATGTGTGTTCATCATGAAGTCTTTTAACGCTCTGCCGGGTATGGCTGAGATCGGGTTAAAGAAGGTCTTTTATGTAGAGTGCCACCTAGGGGCTGAACAGTATAATAGTTTATCATTCCACCTTAACTGGCTCCTCTCAGTCCGGAGGAGTAGCAGCTGTACTCTGAGGCCCTCCTGAATAGCCGAGATCCTCACCCTATCTCAAAGAGTAAGCACAGTCACCCTGTGGAGAAACCTCATTTCAGCTGCTTACACCTGCCATCTCATCCTTTCGGTCATTACCCAAAGTTCAGGACCATAGGTGAGGATGGGGACATAGAGCAACCTGTAAACTGATATGGGCTGATATGGGAGTTGATTGATAAAGAATTAAAGAAGGGTAATATATTTAGTGCCAATCAACATGAGTTCATGGAAAACAGACGATGTCTAACCTGATATAATTTTTTATGAGATTACAAGTTTTGTTGATAAATGAATAGTGTTTTGACTTCTGTGAGGCATTTGACTTAGCACCTCTACCTTCTCCTCCAGCTGTGTTTTGAACGGACTCAGATTCAGAAAGCACACTCTGAAAATGCCTACCAGATCAGGCCCCACAGGCAAGATAAGTGGGGAAAAGCCTATCTCTATCTGGTCTGAGGATCGCACTGGGTTTTAGGTGTCCGGACACTGTGCAACGAGGCACTGTGTATGCGCCTAGTCTCAGAAATGGAAGTCCCTAAGGAACATTCACAGCAAATGTTTAGGTGCTGCATGATTTTAAATTCCTACAGCATTAGGTGGCAGCTGAGTGGGCATTTTGTGAATTTCAGTGGAACCAAAATTTAGGACTTAGGTACCTGAAGTGGAGTTTCTGGCACCTAAGTCTTTTGTGCTTGTGAGCTGTGATTCTCCTCTCACTGAATCTGCTGCAGCAATCAGCCGAATAACCTGGACCTCAACCAGTTAGTCTTCGCTGAGTGGGGATTTTCTGATTCTGCTTTCCCATTAAGCCACTAAAAGGGTGTTAATCTATGTGATCCCTTACTCAGTCCCAAAACAGTTTGGCACAGGGCTGTCTCGTGGTGTTTATTTATATTACCAAAGTTATTGGTTGTTTCAGAGCTTAGGGATAATTCCACTGAAGAAAATCATCTTATTGGAATACCAGAATCAGTGAGATATTTGAGTAGTTAAAGGATTCCACTACAAATGCAGAAGGGACTGCCCTGCCAGCTGTTTAATACAATTAAAAGACTGATGAGTGTGAGAAGCTGATGATGAAACTGAAGAGGGGAATTTGTGAGGCCTTGTTGCATGTCCATTATTTTAGGAGATGTCACCTGCCGTATCACTGGAGTTATTCCTTGTGTTGTTACTAGCAGCACTGCATTTCTTAATGCTAGCAGAGCAGGCTGGTTATGATTCATGAACTTTGGAAAGGAGGAGTCGAACTGAGGGGATCATGAATTTATAACTGGGGATGATGGTGCCAGACATCCTATTGAAATCACTATCACCAAAAGAAAACGACGCCATGGCAGCAATTAGCACTGCACGTGGGCAGTCCTGGATATTCCTTTTCCTGGGACCTCAGCTGGAAAGCAGTCGTGCTGGTTTAAAATGGAGAGGAGATGCCACTCGTCCAAACACAGGCATGAAACACGTCTCTCATGTCATCTCAAGTCAGCATGCTCGTGCGTTTCAGCAGAAACAGGAGGAAGATAAAACACAGCTGAGCAGAACCCCGCTGCATTCGGTTCATTGTGGCTTATGGCCTGGTTTCTACAGGGCTATCAGGGCCCCAGGCCCTGCAGTAACTGGGTGAGATACTCACCCCTGCACTGGCCCATCTATGCTGTGGAAAAGGGACCCTCAGATCCCCATATCCAACTATGGGAAATTGCCCCCGATGAAGGCACTGAGGAAGACAGCCCTGCCTTCACAAGCCCTGGTGTTGGGAGTGTGCTTGGGGCAAGAGGGTCGTTACATAGACTTGGCCACAGCAGGTGGTGGTGCTGCAGAGTTTCTGGGCAGCATTGAAGCCCGTAGGGCAATAGAGTAGACAGGGTCCCAGGACTATTTTTATTACCTAGAGTGGCCCAGGATTGGGAGGGCACAAAAGCTGCTAAAGGCTACCCTTGTTAGCCCCTCTCTCCCTGGGCTGTGAGTTCTGCAGTGTCCTGAGCAGCACCGAATCTCGCCTGTTGACTTTCAATGAGACTTAGGCTCCGAAGAGCCTGAGTCATTTTGAAAACAGGAGTTACGCTCCCGAGGGACTTTAGTGCATTTGAAAGTGGTGTTCATTGTTTGCATGACAAGAGTACGTGGAGTTCCAGTCCCACGGGGGAGGCATGGTGGGGAAAATATAGCAAAAAGATCGTCCCAGCCCCAAAGAGTCCAATTTGATGGATTGACGCTCCCCTGCTGGAGATATTGAACATCCGCAGGACAGCAGACAGACCTGTTTTAAATGACGGAAGAATGTTTGAGAAAGAAAAACAATCTTGCTATTTAAAAGATAGTTCTGTCAGAAGTTTATTATTTTGTGTTAAATTTGTCACTTTTTAAAAGATGAAGTATGCTCTTTTATTGTTATTTATATTATTGAAACATCCTAGTCATGGACCATGACCCCATGGCGCTAGGTGCTGTACAAATGCAATTGGCTCTTGCCCCAAAGAATTCACAGTCCTAGTATAAGGAAGACGGGAATTTGGCTCTGCCACCAACCTACTTTTAGGACTTGTACAAATCACTGCATCTCCTTTCTGCCTCCCACCCTTTGTGCAACTTACCAAGTTAGGTTGTAAGCTCTGTGGGCCAGGGGCTGTCTCTCATTATGTATCTGTGTAGCGCCCAGTATAATGGGTTCCTGATTTAGACGGGGGTCTCTAAGGTACTCCTGTACTCCAAATAATTAATAATTTTAAAAAATCAGGTTGACACGGTCCCTTTAAAGCTGGTCTGTGTTGCTGTACTTGTCTCAAAATATTCCAAACCCATCTTTTTGTACAGTTATTAAAAATCTCCAGTGTCTCTGCATCAATATGTAACAATAGTTAAGAGAACCTTGCTTCCGTGATGACTGAACTTTCCTAGCGGTTAAAAGTGATCAATTTGTTATCAAAGTTACGAACGGGATGGCTGCAGGAATCACACTGGGGGAATTTTATAATAATATTTCATTTTTTTCAGCTCAGTTTTTCCAAACTATAGAACACGAGGCAATTAGTTTCTAAAAACTGCACGCGGTGAAAATCAGCAGCTTTGGCTTAAACCCACTGTCATGCTCAGATAAATGTGAATTAAAAAATATACTTGGTGATAGTCTATCCCAGGACTGGCAGGATCAGTGCTATCCAACCCCTACATCTTCCATTCCTTCTCCTATCCTCCTCTTCTTTATTGCGGTTCATGATTGGTTGGCCATTGGCGTTGTGAAATTGTGATTTATCGTTGATTGATTGGGATGGGGATTTCGTTGTTGGTTGGCTGGTGGGATTGTGACATTGTGGTTCCTGGTTGGGATTGTTACATCAGAGTTAATTCTGCCAATCATGCAGCTCATCAGATCAAATCTCTGTCTGGGAGAACAAACCAAGAGACAACTCACCAGCCAGTCACCCCCTCCAGAGGATCAAAAGGAGAGGCAATTCATGGCCCAGTTCCCCTCCTTCTTTAAGTTGTGGCTCTATTCTCATTTGGCTGGAAAAATCATAATCCACAACAAAAAAGTTCCTGGCCTGGCATGATAATAGGAATGTCTCTCCCTGTGGTAGTTAAAGTAGATATTTAGTCAGGAGGAGACACAAATCCAGCTGCCTCCTCCAATGTGGAATCAACAAAAACAATTTTTCCAACCCAGCCATATTTGCAGACCACATCACTTGGACAGGGCTTGGTTGTTGACCATAGAATGCCAAGCAGAGACAAAGAACTGAGGCCCCGATCCACGCCCCATTGAAGTCAATGGAAAAGACTACCAATCCTAGAGAATCTCAGAGACATGTGGAGAGGGAACTCAGTAGGATATAGCAGGTCAGCACTGACTTTTCCCAGCTGGAGACTATTTACCTAATGAATGCATGTACACAGAGGGCCTAAACAATCCTGCTTGTATGATATGATGATAGGCTGAGTTACCTCTGATGTCACAGTGAAGCCTGCCAGCTGTGAGCTGTTTCCAGGGCAGCAGGTGGTGATCAAAGGAAGGAGAGGAGAGGAGAGGAGAGGAGATACAGTGAGGGGGGTTGAGTAATAAGTGGGGAAAGCCAAAGGCATGATGAACCAGGCAGCTCCTCCTGGGTCAAGTGCATGGATGGTAAACTCTGCTGGTTTAATGGCCCTAGGGAAGATGCCCACACACAACCTGGGCCAGCACAGGAAGGGGCAGAAATCAATGTGAGATGTAGATGCTCTTCACCTCTGAAAATCAGGCCATTTATTTAGGTACCTAAGTATGGGGTTAGCTGCCTAGCTACAGACACCTGCTGTGGAAAATCATAGCCCGGGCTTATTATTTGTGCTTGATCACCTCCCTAAAAATTCTTCAGTTTTCAATAGCTAGGTGGATCAGTTGGTGTATATAGATGGCACACAAGGCAAAGAGCTCTCTTTCTCCATCTGCACTCCCTAAGAGGCTACAATAATAATAATAATAATAATTAATAATTAATATTAAATAATAAAAATAATTAATAAATAACAACACACAGCTCTTCTATCACAGTTTTCATCAGTAGATTTCAAAGCACTTTGCAAAGGAGGTCAGCATCATTATCCCCATTTTTCAGATGGAAAAATTGAGTCACAGAGTAATGGAGTGGCTTTCCAAGAGAAGCGGTGGTCTCTTGGGGAGAGAAACACCCTTATAAGAAGAAACCTTTAGGTGTCTGCAAAGATAATGTGCAAACCTCATCTAATGTTGTTTTCAGGAGGAAGAAATTATATAAGGTAGCAGTCCAGGTAACCAGAAAACCACCTATATGTATAGATATTTTGCCGCCAGTTATGTATTAGGCTAAATTATATTCCCTCTTTATTAGCAATGAATAGGTAGGATCACTGTGTAGGATCTGTGCATCGTCCTGTGCTGAACAATTAGAAAAAAGAATTGCAGACTCTTTTTGATGATGACTATTATCTATTTTGTGTTTGTGCATCATCCAGCACAATGGGCTGATCCAGATTTCACTCAAATGTGAAATTGCAGGGCTACTAACTGTCATCTGTAACCTATCATTTAAATCAGCTTCTGTACCAAATGACTGGAGGATAGCTAATGTGACGCCAACTTTTAAAAAGGGATCCAGAGGTGACCTTGGCAACTACATGCCAGTAAGCCTCACTTCAGTACTGGGCAAATTGGTTGAAACTATCGTAAAGAACAAAATTGTCAGACACATAGATGCACATAATTTGTTGGGAAATAGTCAACATGTTTTTTGTAAAGGGAAATCATGCCTCACCAATCTACTAGAATTCTTTGCCGGGGGTCAACAAGCATGCGGACAAAGGAGATCCAGTGGATATAGTGTATTTAGATTTTCAGAAAGCCTTTGACAAGGTCCCTCACCAAAGGCTCTTAAGCAAAATAAGCAGTCATGGGATAAGAGGGAAGGTCCTGTCATGGATTGGTAACTGGTTAAAAGATAGGAAACAAAGGGTAGGAATAAATGGTCAGTTTTCAGAACGGAGAGAGGTAAATAGGGGAGTCCCACAGGGATCTGTACTGGTACCAGTATTATTCAACATATTTATAAATGGTCTGGACAAAGGAGTAAACAGTGAGGTGGCAAAATTTGCAGATGATACAAAACTATTCAAGATAGTTAAGTCCCAGGCAGACTGCGAAGAGCTACAAAAGGATCGCACAAAACTGGGTGACTGGGCAACAAAATGGCAGATGAAATTTAATGTTGATAAATGAAAAGTAATGCACATTGGAAAACATAATCCTAACTATACATATAAAATGATGGGGTCTAAATTTGCTGTTACCACTCAAGAAAGCGGTCTCGGAGTCATTGTGGATAGTTCTCTGAAAACATCCACTCAATGTGCAGCGGCAGTCAAAAAAGTGAACATAATGTTGGGAATCATCAAGAAAGGGATAGATAATAAGACAGAAAGTATCATATTGCCTCTGTATAAATCCATGGTACGCCCACACCTTGAATACTGTGTGAAGATGTGGTCGCCCCATCTCAAAAAAGATATATTGGAATTGGAAAAGGATCAGAAAAGGGCAACAAAAATTTTTAGGGGTATAGAACGGTTTCCGTATGATAAGAGATTAATAAGACTAGGACTTTTCAGCTTGGAAAAGAGGCAACTAAGGGGGGATATGATAGAGGTCTATAAAATCATTAGTGGTATAGAGAAAGTAAATAAGAAAGTGTTGTTTATTCTTTCTCACAGTACAAGAACAAGGGGCCACCAAGTGAAATTAATAGGTAGCAGGTTTAAAACAAACACAAGAAAGTATTTTTTTTCACACAATGCACTGTCAAACTCTGGAACTCCTTGCGAGAGGGTGTTGTGAAGGCCAATACTGTAACAAGGTTCAAAAGAGAGCTAGATAGATTCATGGAACTTAGGCCCATCAATGGCTATTAGCCAGGATGGGCAGGAATGGTGTTCCTAGCCTTTGTTTGCCAGAAGCTGGGATTGGGTGACAGGGCATGGATCACTTGATGATAACCTGTCTATTCATTTCCTTTGGGGCACCTGCCATTGGCCACTGTCAGAGGACAGGATACTGGGCTTGATGGACCTTTGGTCTGACCCAATATGGCTGTTGTTATGTTCTCATGTTCAGACTGGAGCCTCTGGGGGCTACTGTAATAAAAATACATAATGAATGAAAAATACATGATGAGTCATAGTAATGCAAGCCTGGACAAAAGCAATCCTTTCTTTGAGAAGTAAGGATCATAGATCTGATAATGCCAGCCAAATGAAGAGATCCCATTTTGATATTGAGGAGAACAACTGGTTGACATTTTCTGACCAAAAATTCCCACCACCCCCAATATGGGTTTTCATTGAAAAATGTCGATTTTCATGTAATTTTCTGATTTTTCGATCAGAAAATTCAAAACACAATGTTTTGAATTGACATTTCAAAATATCAAATGTCATCATTTTGAAATGTCAATCATAGGATTAACATCTCTAAGCAAAAATGTAATTTCAAATCAACGTTTCAAAACAATACATTTTGTTTTGAGCAAAAAGCTCAATTGTTTTTGTTTTGACATTTCCAAATTGAAATTTGTCAGAACTTTTTGGTCTGCCAATTTTGTTGACATTGCAACTTTTTGTCCCATTTTGGAATCATAACAAATGCCAAAATATTGGAATTTTCCACAGGATGGAAATTCTGTTTTCTGACCAGCTCTCATTCTCATACTCTTCAGTGAACAGCTTCCTAGTTAAAATTATTAATGTTTTACTTACAGACTAATCTATTTTATTATAAGAACACACTTTTCATTATGACTGTGGAAGTCTTGACTGGTAGAAGATTCAGCTGCAGGGACATATTTCTGAATCACTGATTGACGAGTCTGAGCTCCACCCCCAAAGTCACCAAAATTCCATAGTAGGACTGTGGATCTTACTTCTTGAAGAAAGGCAATGTTTTAGGTAGGCACTTACAAATGTTCCTGTTATCACTGAAAAGCCACCGCCTGGCACTTCTTATAGTTTAAGTTCATTTGTTTCAAGTGACTGTAAGTAGCACCTTAATGCTGTGCGGAAAAAAAAAAAGATGATATGATAGCTGAGTTGTTGTTTTGTGCTGACAAATTGGAAGGGAAACTCTAGGAAAGACAAGTACAGAATAAAACCAGAACACACACACACATAAGTAAGGGCTGATGTAGGAATATAAGCCTTTACACTTAGAGTTGTCAACGCTGTAACTTTGATGGGCTACAAAGAAACTCACATCCAATCTCTCGGTGACTAGAGCCTTTGGACTGGTGTTATTTTGACACTAAACTAAGGGCTATGAATACTTATGACATTATTGGTCTTTGCAAAATATTTGCTTATATTTCACTTGGACACAAATTTCTGTGAGTTTACATCTTGATTTACTTTCCAAATGCAGAGATACGTTCTTGCAAGCACAAACAGGTAGCACGGAAAATTCAAGTTGAATGTGTAGGTAGCCGAACGAATGTGGGATGAGCAAGGTTGGCAGAGAGAATTATCTTTTAATTTCTGGTTATGTGTTTGACTATTTTACATATCTCCCAGAATGCTCAAGCATGGGTGATCAATCAGAGCAGGGAAAGGCTCAGCGCTGGCTTGAAGTGTCACCATTCAAGAGGAGCAGACTTAGGCCAATGCTGAGCACATTTGAAATTCCCATTCTTTAAAAGTGTCTCTTATCTAAACATAGAGTTAATGAATGTAATTCAATACTTGACACTTATATTGTTCCGCCCTTTAAGTAATCAATCATCATATCACTTCTGCACAGTGGATACAATGATCTCTATGTAAAGGTGGGGAAACCAAGGCAGAAAAGTTAAGTGATCCTAGATTTTTTGGACCAGAAGGGTCCATTATTATGATCATTTAGCTTGATCTCCTGCATGGCACAACATCCAGAAAATTCTACCCTGTGATTTCTGCATCAGGCCCTTCCTCACTTAAGGCCACACAATAATTTCAGATCAGAGGTCAGGAGAACACCAGTGTTCACTGTCTGTTAGACCATGTTGTCTCTCTCATTATGATTGTATCTCTGTTATTCAGACACTTTTTTCCCCTTGTTCATCTCTCATCTGTTTATCAGCCCAACATCAGAGCTACTCCAGAGTTGTTTCACACATATGTATTACAAGCAGTTAATGTTACCTTGCCGAAGATATGTGTAGAAAGTTACACTCACCTACCTTGTGCCTGGCATCACACCCCTTAGCCTAACGTTCTGGAAGCTTAGC
This sequence comes from Caretta caretta, assembly GCF_965140235.1. Classification (NCBI taxonomy): domain Eukaryota; kingdom Metazoa; phylum Chordata; order Testudines; family Cheloniidae; genus Caretta; species Caretta caretta. The sequence continues at coordinate 16,960,959 of NC_134209.1, forward strand.
CCTCTGAGTTATTGGATTGCATTGACTCTTGTTCTTGCTTGTTTATCTTGAGGATTGAAAAGCACAAATGTCATTGATAGGATCAGATCTAGTTGGAGAGGAAAAATAACTTGTGTTTGTTAAATTGTGGCTTCTCTATGATGAGCAATATCTCACTGTGAAATGAAATCTCTCTCTCTCTCTCTGGTTTACCAGTCATTAAATAATTCCTCCAAACTCGCTTTATTTCTTTCCATTGCCAATTCAGAGTCATGTCCCTTTGCCTCTTAAATCATCAACTCCTAATGATCTAGCTGAATTGTTATGTACAACCTGTCCCACAGGAAGCTTTAATATGCACGGTAATGACGCTGTTTGTTTGTTTGGTCGCTAGCAGTAAGTGTTCAAGTACCTCATTTAACAGCCTTTGATATATTTCGGAGAAAACCAGAGCTCTAGCTATTTATAAGAAGTCAGAATTGCCATTGCCTCTGAGCCAGTGCTTACAAAGTACGAGCTCAGATTTACTCCCCGGCTCTAACATGTATTCACAAATGCAGTGAATATTTCTCCCTTCATTGGCTTCCTTAAATCTGCTGTGTAGTTGCTGTTATTGTTATCAGTGCTGTACATTGGACAGGCAGCATGATCTAGCGTATTGGGTGTTGGCTGGGGTGTGGGGAGCTGAGTTCTAATCCTGACCCTGTGTGGCCTTGGACAAGTCTCTGTGCCTCGGTCAAGACAGTGAGCTCTTCAGGGTAGATGCTGTCTCTCACTATGGGTATGTCTACACTGCAGTCAGGAGGTGTGACTGCCACACATGTAGGCATCTACCTCCATCAAAGCTATGCACCCCTCGTCTCTTTCTCTGGAGGGATGGGGGAGTGGCAGGTGAGCACTCTCTGGCTCAGACCATCAGCCCTCTATTGCTCCACCTGCCACCGCTCCTACCCCCGCCTTCCAGAGAGGACCTTTTATAGGATGCTCTGCAGGAGAAGAGGCTCCTGCCACATATGATTGAGAGGGGCCAGTACAGATCCTGCACTACTCATTGCCTCCCCTCAACCCCCCACACACTTCCCCTCCCTGGTGGGATCTGGTGGGGCTCTGCGATCAATGACTAAGCAAATTCCTCAGCTTGTCAACATCCTTTCCACAAAGAGGCCTACTAAACATGCCCTTAGGGAATGTTCTAAAGCCTGCTGGAAATCTTTCCATTGATTTCCCCAGGCTTTGGATCAAGTTGTACGTTCCTTGGCCTTGTGGTGTTCTCTGTGAGCACTCTGGGCTTTAGAATCCAGGGATTGCAGATCCCACGGTGATGGAGATAGTGTGAAGCATGGGTAAGGTTTTCATTGTCTGATAGGGGAAGGAAAATATCCATTTCCTTTTGTGTTTGGTAAATTACTCATCAGACTTTATTTCCCATAGCCTTTGGTTCCTGGGCTTTTTATGCTGTGATATACAATGTCTGAGTAGCACCGCGTTTTGTGCATCATTCCTATCTCCTTCGCAACACCATTTCTGCAGGAGTTCTGGGAGCTTCCATTTTTTCCTCTTACAGTCCTGGGCAATTTCCCATTGCTACCATTCTATTGGCAAAGCAATGGAGTTTACATATTGGGCTAGTGTGATTGTTTTCCGGATTTTGGTTTTTCGATGAAAAGTCAAAATTTGCCCCACAAAGGAAATTTGCCGTTTTCTGGCAAAAAAATTTCATTTTCTCAAAACCCCAATTTTCCATGAAAAATAGTGTTGACAGAAAAATTTCAACCAGCCCTAGTTGTTCTTATTTACTATTTGTATTGCAGGAGCACCTAGAAACCCCAAGCATGGCCCAGGACCCCATTGTGCTAGGTGCTGCACAAACTGAGAAGAAAAAGTCCCTGTCCCAACAAGCTAGCAATTTAACTAAGCCCAAAGTTCTCCACTGGGCACCTGCCTAGGTACCAGGCAGGATCCAGCCCAAAGCAGGCAAAGAATGATACGCCTTTTGCTTTAAAAATTCTGGGTTTAATTTCCGAGGAGCTGCATTCTGGGGAAATAATCTGTACAAATCCTTGATGTTTGACTTATTTCTTCTGAATGTCTCTATTTTCTGAGCACCAGTGCATGAAGTTCTCCTTGCAGAAAAGGAAAATGTTTTGCCAGAATGTTTACAAGGACATATCAGACTTTACAGTTCCTTGTAGAAAAACTCAACATCACTGTCAAGATACCAGGCTGCCTCTCTGGGAACTCCAAGGGTATGTGCACATTGCACACTTAGCTTGAATCTGTGGGGCCCAGGTGGATGGACTCAGTGTTTCCATGCCCATGCTTAAGCATCTGGTTTTAAAGTTGCTGGACCCAAGTCTCACAGCTGTGCAAATGTGTCCATACACAGACCATCTGACATGGGTCTGAGGCTTGAGCTGCATCCGCACTGCAAAATGACAGGGCTTTTACCCAAGTCACAGTGCGACTTGGGCTCTGATGCACCCCTTGCAGGGTCCTAGAACCTCAGTGGTTGCTGATCTGAGTCCGACTGGTTTGTGTGGACGGAAGGGGAGTTAGGAGTCAAACCTGAGCCAGAGCCTGGGCTTAGTGTGCTGTGTAGACATACTCCTAGTAATGCTATATGAGTGTTCAGTGAGTTAACTGTGGGGATGCTGGGCAAATGATTTTTCTCTTCCTGTTGCTGCTTTTCATTTAAGTCCTGATACAGCGATACACTTAAGCAGGTGCTTAATTTTAAGCACCTGCTTAAGTGTTTTGCTTGATTGGGGATTCAGTTGAGGAACATGAGAATATTAGGTGTTACTTCTGAGAAGCTGGGGATGATGTGATATTGCAGTGCTTTGTTTCATTTCGGGAACGTGTGTGTGTGTGTGAGAGAGAGAGAGAATAAAACACATTAATGGTCTCCATAATATTCAGCACTATGATTTCCATTAGAAAAGCCATTATTTTCTTTTCCCTTGTTTTCCATACTGTACTTTCCATTAACTTTGTAAAGCTCTTTGGCATTTTGAGAAATGCTGTATCAATAATAAACTGAGCCATTTCAATTAATCTAAACTGGAGCATTTATTCAGCTCTTTGGGACTATGAGACAGACACTCAGCTGTTCCCACAAAGTATTTCGGCATCCAATTGTCATTTTGACAGAACAAGGAGTAATGGTCTCAAGTTGCAGTGGAGGTTGGATATTAGAAAAAACTTTTTCACTGGGAGGGTGGTGAAGCACTGGAATGGGTTACCTAGGGAGGTGGTGGAATCTCCTTCCTTTGAGGTTTTTAAGGTCAGGCTTGACAAAGCCCTTGCTGGGATGATTTAGTTGGGGATTAGGTCCTGCTTTGAGCAGGGGGTTGGACTAGATGACCTCCTGAGGTCCCTTCCAACCCTGATATTCTATGATTCTATGATTTTAGGTACTTAAGGCCAACATTTAGGATTGAGATACAGCTGGGAGAAATTATTTAGCCAAAACTTTTTTTGGCGAAAAATACAGATTTGGTGACACCAAAACATTTCATGAATTGGGGTTGATTGTCGAATAGTTACAGACAAAAAAAAAAAAAAAAAAAACCCTAAGAAAAAAACAAACTGTTTTCTTTCAAGATTTTTCAATGCAACATTTTGATTTTTCAGTTCAAAATGATACATTGTTTTGAAATTTCCTTCCATTTTATTTAAAATATTTTAAAAATGCTGAAAAATCAAATCAAAACTAACCATTTTCTTGGACCCACAATGATCTTCTCTTTGATTTTTTTTTTTTTTTTTGCAATTACCAGTGCACCAAAAAACCTGTTATACACACAGCCATAAACAGAGAACCTCGAAACCCTGCTCAGCTGCTTCTGAACCCAGGTGGCAACTAAAAGCCCTACAAGTCAGCTCTCTGCTGGGGTCTGCTATGTTGCTAAGTTTCTGCCAATGGACATGTACAAAACTGCCTGGGTCCTGATGCTAATGAACTGCTCAGTTCCCTCGTTCACACCTGGGATTCACAAAGTATCTTGTCTGTGGGGCCCAATCCAGTACATGTACTCAGAGCACCTGGCAGGTGGGAGACTGAAAATCAAGGCCCGGCTCTGATTCAGGTAGAGCAAGGATTTGGAAAAGGATCTCCCCCATTCCAGGTGAGTGTGCTAACCTCCAAGTGATTGGCTGTAACGGGGTGGGGCTCTCTATGTGTGGTTTCTTGTGAGCAGTGGCTGACCTGGCTTAGGCACCTAACTCCAGGAGAGGGTTCATGGCTGTGAATCCCAAGTGGAGATAGGTGCCTCCCTCTGGGATTAGAGTTAGGCACCTAACTATCTTTGAGTTGCAGGATTTAGGCCACATGGATCTTCTCGGCATTTCCTACTGGCTAGCTTAGCCACCTCCCCCCTTAGCATGTTGGGTTTTGTGAATCCCTTTCTTAGGCACCTAGCTTTCCCCATGGACAGTATGGGGAGTCTGAGGGCTTAACTCGGGGCTGGGGATTCATCTGGGTGGCAGAGCGCCTAAACGTTAGGCATTGTAACATTGAGTGTCTTTGTGGCTCTATCCCTGTGCCTCTCCTATCTCTGTCCAGTTGTTAGCGAGTTTCTAATAACGGTCAATACATGGGCAGGTGCACAGAAGCTCCTGGACTAGATGCAGTAAATACAAAGGATTAGGGCTTGTCTAAATGGCAAGTTTATGCACAGCAAGCCAAGGCGTGAATCTAAAGTAGCTTGCCATGCGGACCCTGCTACAGCACATTACAGAACTTCTAGTGCATGGTAGCAGGGGCCACACAGCCAGTTAGTGTGCGGTAGGTTTACACACTAGCTTGCTGTGTACTAACTGTGGAGAGAAGCCCTGTCATAAATATAAAGGGAAGGATAAACACCTTTAAAATCCCTCCTGGCCAGAGGAAAAACCCTTTCACCTGTAAAGGGTTAAGAAGCTAGGATAACCTCGCTGGCACCTGACCAAAATGACCAATGAGGAGACAAGATACTTTCAAAAGCTGGAGAGGGGGAGAAACAAAGGCTCTCTCTGTCTGTGTGATGCTTTTGCTGGGAACAGATAGGAATGGAGTCTTAGAATTTAGTAAGTAATCTAGCTAGATATGCATTAGATTCTGTTTTGCTTAAATAGCTGATCAAATAAGCTGTGCTGAATGGAATGGATATTCCTGTTTGTGTGTCTTTTTGTAACTTAAGGTTTTGCCTAAAGGGATTCTCTATGTTTTGAATCTGATTACCCTGTAAGGTATTTACCATCCTGATTTTACAGAGCTGATTCTTTTACCTTTTCTTCTATTAAAATTCTTCTTTTAAGAACCTGATTGCTTTTTCATTGTTCTTAAGATCCAAGGGTTTGGGTCTGTGTTCACCTATGCAAATTGGTGAGGATTTTTATCAAGCCTTCCCCAGGAAAGGGGGTGTAGGGTTTGGGGAGGATTTTGGGGGGGAAAGATGTTTCCAGGTGGGCTCTTTTCCTGTTATATATTTGTTAGATGCTTGGTGGTGGCAGCAATAAAGTCCAAGGGCAAAAGGTAAAATAGTTTATACCTTGGGGAAGTTTTAACCTAAGCTGGTAAAAATAAACTTAGGAGGTTTTCTTGCAGGTCCCCACACCTGTACCCTAGAGTTCAGAGTGGGGAAGGAAACTTGACAAGCCCTTAGTATTATATTTGTTGTTGTTGTTGCCCCTTTTGACCTGACCAGGTTGGAGGTGTTTGAGCTAGAAGTAGAAATTGGTGATAAGCAGTTATTCCTTTGAGGAAGTTTCTATTTATTGACAAAGAATGTACAAAGTCCTGTGTCTTGGAATGCAGAAGGAACCAAGGTTCTTAGCTTACCAGCCTCCTCCAACCATCTTTAGTCAATACCAAACAGAAAAGCTCTCTCTAGCTTTTTCCAGGGTCAGACTGTGGTTACGGGTTCTTGCTTGGCTTTTCCTCCCTCTTTTCCTTTGCCTCTCTCTGTTCTCATCTGTGACCTCAATATCTGCGTGTTCGCTCATACGCCCATGCACACCTAGGCAAAATAATATTCAACCCAATAGCTCCTGGGCAGGTTCACACATATCTTTTGTCTTAGGTGGGCTTATATTTACTGGTATGTTAACTGAAGTGTGAGTTCACACCTATCAATCTCAATGAGGATTTAATCCAACCCAAAACAATGTTTCACCCAGCTCATAACATTATTATAAAAATGTGCATTGCATAAGCTTATATTATACAGGGCAAGAATAGGGTGGATACAATTTGGAATCATCGTATTATGATGTCAAAGGTGAGATTTGCACAATTGCTCAAAGCTGGCTCAGTTCCACTCCCATTAAAGTCTTCATGAAAACTCCCATTGACTTTAATGGGAGCAGAGTTAGACTAGTGCTGAGCATTTCTGAAATTCCACTAATCTTATTTTACTTAATAAATAGTTAAAAAGTTTAAAGAGATGTAACTGGGTGCCCGGAGCTCTCACCCCATTAGCAAGCCTTGGGACCCTGCCTAAAGCTCCTAATTACTATGGCAACCACAGCTTGTTAACTCCACTAGGATGTAAGAGGTTAGCGTGACCCTCTGATGGGAGGGAAGTAGTGTCAGAGACAGGGAGACAGAGCAGCCAATCTCAAGGAGGAAATTTATGCTGAGATTTATGATCTGTTGTTATTGTTTGAGTTTATATTATTAATATTATATTACACGGTCTCCCACAGTATTCTTGGCAGCAAGTTAGACAAGTATGGGCTGGATGAATGGACTATAAGGTGGATAGAAAGTTGGCTAGATTGTCGGGATCAACGGGCAGTGATCAATGGCTCCATGTCTAGTTGGCAGCTGGAATCAAGTGGAGTGCCCCAAGGGTCGGTCCTGGGGCCGGTTTTGTTCAATATCTTCATAAATGATCTGGAGGATGGTGTGGATTGCACCCTCAGCAAGTTTGCAGATGACACTAAACTGGGAAGAGCTGTAGATATGCTGGAGGGTAGGGATAGGATACAGAGGGCCCTAGACAAATTAGAGGATTGGTCCAAAGGAAATCTGATGAGGTTCAACAAGGACAAGTGCAGAGTCAAGTGCACTTAGGATGGAAGAATCCCATGCACTGCTACAGATTAGGGATCGAATGGCTCGGCAGCAGTTCTGCAGAAAAGGATCTAGGGTTTACAGTGGACGAGAAGCTGGATATGAGTCAACAGTGTGCCCTTGTTGCCAAGAAAGCCAATGGCATTTTGGGATGTATAAGTAGGGGCATTGCCAGCAGATTGAGGGACGTGATCATTCCCCTCTATTCCACATTGGTGAGGCCTCATCTGGAGTACTGTGTCCAGTTTTGGGCCCCACACTACAAGAAGGAGGTGGAAAAATTGGAATGCATCCAGCGGAGGGCAACAAAAATGATTAGGGGACTGGAACACATGACTTATGAGGAGAAGCTGAGGGAACTGGGATTGTTTAGTCTGCGGAAGAGGAGAATGAGGGGGGATTTGATAGCTGCTTTCAACTACCTGAAAGGGGGTTCCAAAGAGGATGGATCTAGACTGTTCTCAGTGGTAGCTGATGACAGAACAAGGAGTAATGGTCTCAAGTTGCAGTGGGGGAGGTTTAAGTTGGATATTAGGAAAAACTTTTTCACTAGGAGGGTGGTGAAACACTGGAATGGGTTACCTAGGGAGGTGGTGGAATCTCCTTCCTTAGGTATTTTTAAGGTCAGGCTTGACAAAGCCCTTGCTGGGATTATTTAGTTGGGGATTGGTCCTGCTTTGAGCAGGGGGCTGAACTAGATGACCTCCTGAGGTCTTTTCCAACGCTGATATTCTATGATTCTATGAAAGGATTAAATCAGACCTTGTAAATCATGTGTAGACTTTCTTTGGAGCAAAATGGGAATGCCCCCTTCTCATTGGGACAATGAAATGGTATTGCCTTACAAATCATTTTTAGTGTAAGACCCAGAATCCATACAGGCTACCACTTATAACAACACTCAAGGCAAGTGCCTGTGAAGTTTGACTTGGGAACCTCTGCATTTAAATCATGCATTTCTACTCTCACTACTAATAGACCAGATCCATTAGCCTGAAGAGCCTCTGTGACAGTTTGTACCCTATCTTCATCCTTTTTTGCAAACTAAGATAAATTTTGTACAAAACACCTCATGTCTTGTGAGGAATCATTTGAAAACTCATAAGCTGCTGAACATTATTGCCCTGGTCAAATATGTGTATCAAAATTGTATGTAAAGTTACAAGATTCTACTGTAGAACATTGTTGTGACCTGTTCCAAGGATAGAAAAACCACCCAAACCAGTTGCTCAGGGACAAAAAGCTAGTCAGCACCTCATCCAGGTGTCAGCATAATCTATTCAGCAATCAAAAAGTTCAACCAGTAGCGGAGGACAAAGACACACATGGCCAGTGTGTAACATGAGTATGGTGTTAGTAACATGCCTTTTGGTTGCTTGTCTCCAGGAAATTCTCATTTTTCATCCTTCATGTTTAAAAATGCCTGCCATGGCCAGTTGATGATGTGGCTCCCCTGTTTTCCCAGATCCCATGGGTCCTGTCACTGGTCATTCCCATATTCCTGACAGTGACAGGTAAACTCTGCCTGTGCATTTGGAAATAGTCCCATTTTCAAGTGGACATAGCCCAGCATATAAATTTCCAACTGCAGTTTCATACATGGAATTTTGTAAATGCAAGTTTGTTTGGGGCACCTGAACATTGGAGAGTTAGATGTTTTAACAATCTGACTGTCATGCAAATGCTGTGTCTGCGTGTAAATCTGAGGTTTGGGGCTCCCCAAAAGGAGTGTTTGCAACATCTGAAGCTGCTTTTGTACATATATCGCTGACTGGCTGATCTCATTCATGGAGTTCTAGCCAGTATACCTGCTTAATTACATGTACCAGGTGGCATTTTCCCTTCAAACCCTTTTTTACCTACTTTACGACAACTTTAGAAAGAGAGTCATGGTGTTTAAAGTCAGAAGGGCCCAATATTCTGGCCTCCTGTTTATCACAGGCCCCCAACATTACCCAGCACCTGCACACTAAACCTCACACCGGCATGAGACCAAAGTACTGCAGCCTGCAGGAGACTAGACTACGATGCGTCACAGGCAGAGAACAGGAGGAAGTGAATGCACAGACTGGGAACTGATTAAGTGATATTATTACCCAGATAATCCTGGCAAGTGAACCGCCTCCACATGTTGCAGAGGAAGGTGAACACTTCCCAAGGTCACTGCTCGTCTGATCTGGGGAAAAAATTCTTCCCAGCTCCACATATGGTGATCCGTCAGCCCCTCAGCATGTGAAGAAGAACCAGCCAGCCAAGCACCTGAGAGACAGAATGCTCAGTGCCACTGCAGACTCCTGGCCCTCCCCATCCAATCTCCCATCTCCAGCATCCCTGATGCTGCAGAGGGAGCAGATAAAACCCTTCCAGAATAGAGTGTGAGGAATCCCTTCCTTTCCTTTGCTGGTGGCCAGCTGAAACCACAAAGCATAAACTTTGGGAACCTAAGATATAAACTGGAAGTGAGCCCAGGGCTGCTGAGCCCTGCCCCTCATACATTTGTCTAGCCCTCTCTTAAAACTAACTACATTGGTTTCTCCCACATCTCCCACTGGGAGGCTGTTCCAGAACCTCACCCTTCTGATGGTGAGAAACTTTCTTCTAGTTTCCAGCCTCCGTTTGTTCTTGGCCAGTTTATCCCCATTTGTTCCTGTGCCAACCTTATCCTTTTGCTCAACTAGCTCTTCACCCTCCCTGGTATTTACCCCCCGGAAGTATTGATAGAAAGCAAACAGATCCCCTCTCAGCCTTCTTCTTTGCAAGATTGAACAAGCCAACCTCTTCCAGTCTCCTCTCATAAAATAAGCCCTCCATTCCCCTGTTCTCCCCAGTAGCTCTTCTCTGAATTGGTTCCAGTTTAAATTAATCTGACCGGAATTGTACACAAAATGAGTTTTTTACCAGAACCTTCTATAATGACATTAATACTTCCCTCTCTACTGGACATGCATCCCTTAGTACTTCCTAGAGTCACGTCAGCCTTTTTCACAGCATGTTGCATTGGTGGCTCATAGTCATCCTGTGACTGACCCACGCACCCAGGTCTCTCTCCTCCTCCATCACTGCCAACTGATTGGGAGGGATCACAGGCCTTGGATCCTGGTCTCCAGGTATTGCTCAATCCACTGCTCACCTGAAAGCTGGATAATGGGGCCAGAGAAGCTCTAGCTTACAAAGAGGCCTGCCCACAAAACTCCAGACTGAGGGAAATGTCTAGCTTTACTTAAACCAGAAGGAGGCTCAGGGAGTTGTCTCACCACTAGAGGAATTCTTACAGAACCTGCCTATTTGCCTGACTCCTGTGTCCTACCTCCCAGGCTGTTCCTGGTTCCTGTCCCAGATGCCTGTCTGTTCCAAGTTCCTGCTTCCCTGCTTCACTCCAGGTCCCTGTTCCTATGACCTTGTCTGAAACTGACTCCGGCCCTGACCTCCGGCTTGGCATCTGACTCTGACCCCAGCTTCAGTTCAAGGTTTCCGAGTCTAACCATTAGGCATGTCTGCCCATGCCCCATTCCCTACACTAATGAGCCCCCCAGCACGTAGCAGAAATTCTTATTAGACCCTAAGTGCATGACCTTGCACTTTGTACTATTGAATTTCATCCCATTTCAGTCACTCCAGTCTGCAAGGTCATCCAGATCTTCCTGTACCATATTCTGGTCCTCCTCTGTATTGACAATGCCTCTCAACTTTGCATCATCAGCAGATTTCATTAGTGCACTCCCACGTTTGGTTCCAAGGTCCTTAATAAAAATATTGAATAAGATTGGACTCAAGACTGATCTTGAGGATCTCCATCTTGAGGAACTCCACTAGTAACCTCCCTTCAGTCCGATGGTTCATCTTTCAGCACAACCGGTTGCCTTCTCCCCTTTAGCTAATTGCTTATCCGTCTTGCAATGCTTGTACTGATCCCCATCTTCTCTAATTTAACTAATAATCTCCCATGTGGTACCATGTCAAAGGCTTTACTGAAGTCCAATTACTTCCCTTACCTAAAAATAATCCATTATTTTCTCAGAGAAGGAGATCAGGTTAGTCTGGCATGATCTACCTTTGGTAAAACCATGTTGCATTACAGCCCCTTTACCATTTGCCTCTCTGAATTTAATTATTTGTTCCTTCACAATTTATTCTAAAACCTTGCAAACTACTCATGTCTGTCATTGCCTGGATCACTTTTTTCCCTTTCATAATCATAGGCACAACATTACCTATTCTCCAGTCAGATGGTATTACCCCTAAATAGATTTATTTAAAATCCTTTCTAGGAGAGTAGCAATCTCATCACGTGCCAGTTTTCTTTCAGTATTCTGGGATGGAAATTATCCAGGCCCCTGACTGAGCACATTAAGCTCTTTACATTTTTCTTCCTCCTCAGATGTGGTAATTTCCATCTCAGCCATGGCCTTCATGGCCATGTTCCATATTATCATCATAATTGAAAAAGAAGGCAAAGTGTTTGTTTAGTTTTGGGGCCATACCTCATTCAGGTTTCTACCTTGTGGTGTTGCATTATCTCTCACTGTATCTTCATCTAGCTGATTTTCCTGCTCCTGTGCATTGAAGCAAGGTGTGGAGATTTCACGTTTCTCCCAAACTTCTTCCCTCATTTCCCAGTTTAAAGCCCTTCTTATCAGTCGTGTCAACCTTGATCCTAGAAGATTAATACCCTAGGTCAGGGGTCTCAAACACGCGGCCCACGGGGCTATTTCCTGCGGACCACCAAGTTCCCAAGTGCCAAGGTAAGCGATGCTGGGCCGGAGACCGCACCCCTCCTGCACCCAACCCCATGCCCTAAGCCCCCTGCTGCACCCTGACCCCCTGCCACACTTGAACCCCCTGCCGCACCCTGCCCTGAGCCCCCTGCTGCACCCTGCACCTCTCCTTCACCCCAATCCCCTGCCCTGAGCCCCCTGCTGCACCCTGCACCCCAACCCCTGCCACACCCTAATTCCCTGCCCTGAGCCCCCTGCCGCACCCTGCACCCCGACACCCTGCCACACCCCAACTCCCTGCCTTGAGCCCCCTGCTGCACCCTGCACCCCTCCTGCGCCCCACACCCTAACTCCCTGCCCTGAGGCCCCTGCCACATCCCACACACCTCCTCCACTGCAACCCCCTGCCTTGAGTCCCATGCTGCACCCTGCACCCCAACCCCCTGCCATGAGCCTCCTGCTGCATCCCACCCCTTCTGCACCCCGATCCCCCTGTTCTGAGCCCCCTACCACATGCCGCACCCCTCCTGCACCCAACTCCCTGCCCTGAGCCCCCTGCTACACCCCGCACCCCTCCTGCACCCCAACCCCCGGCCCTGAGCCTCCTACCACATCATGCACCCTGATCCCCTGCCGCACCCCTCATGCCTCCTGCACCCCACACTCCAACTCCCTGCCCTGAGCCCCCTGCCGCACCCTGCACCCCGACCCCATTCCACACCTCAACTCCCTGCCCTGAGCCCCTGCCACACTCTGCACCCCTCTTGCCCCCCTGGGGGCAGGGCAGGGGCGGAGTTGGGGTGGGGACTTTGGGGAAGGGGTTGGAATGGGGGCAGGGAAGGGGTGGGAAGAGGCAGGGCAAGGGCAGGGCCTCAAGGGAGGGGTGGAGTGGGGGCGGGGCCGGGGCCGGGGCAGCAAGGGAGGGGTGTCAGTGATGCGTCCCTTGGGCCAATGCACTAGTCCTCCTGTGGCCCTCGTGGTCATTTGAGTTTGAGACCCCTGCCCTAGGTACTCAAGTGGAGTCCATCAGTCAAGAAGAGTCTTCTTTCCGTAAATGTCTCCCAATGGTTGATCATCCAAAAACCTTCCTCATAGCACCAATCCATGAGCCCGATGCTTACCTTCATTATCTTGTCATGCCTTCACCCTCTTTCTCCAGGGACTGAAAGTATGCTGCTGAAAATCACCTGAGCTTCCACTTTAAGCATCTTACCCAGCCAAGCATAGTCATCCTTGATCCATTCCATGGGGATGTAATGTAATTCTTCCCAACATGCAGCAGAACACAGGATTTTTCCCCACGCCCATCACAATGGTCTTCAGCCTCATGTCCACATCTTGCAACCTTGCTCCTGGCAGACAGCACACCCTGGATCAGGTGCAGTGACAGTCTTGTCAATTCTTCTGAGTATGGAGCCCCCAATCACATAAACCTGTCTCTTCCTGGTATTGCTGTGAATCTGGTTTATGTTCTTTCTCTCATTCCCCTGTACATCATCCCTTTTTTTTCCCTATAGACTCTGGCCTCTGTCTCTCTTCTGGTGGGACTGGCTTTCCTTCTTTGCCACCGCATCTTCTGCCTGTTTCTCCTCCTTGCTCCTCAGTGCAGAAAGCCTGTTCCACAACTTGATTTCACCACCACTAACTGATCTCTTCTTCTGCCTTGCCCTTGTGGTCACATTCTTCCATGGATCATTCTCCTCTTCTGGCAGTCCACCCTCCAGGACCTTTTGTTTGGCAGATGTCTGCAAATCTTGAATTGTCTGTATCACCTTCTCTCTCCTCCCCTGCATTATACGTTAATTAGCATCCTTCAGATACCCACTAAAAAACAATGTGCATCCTGCAGCTTCTGCATCCAACTGCATCCAACCGTCTCCTCTCTCTCCTCTCCTCCTCGGGTCACTTCTCATGCAGGCCTAGCAAGGGCTCTCTTATTTATTTTTGGCCTGGAGCCAGTATTTCAGTATTTAGGATCTCAGCATTTGAATGTATTTCTGTAGCACACTCCATTGGCATGCCATTTTGTAATGAACATAGTCTTACCTTTGTGACCAAACCATTGTCCTGTGATGAAATTAGAAATGATGTGTGGCTACTTATAAAAATGGAGGAAACACAAATATGGGCAAATCCAGTTGACTGGTTCCAGCTTTCACAGTGACAAGTGGAGTGTGTGAAGGAAGGTGAGAAAAAAGGAATACAAACAGGGTTATTCAAATTACCTGTGAACTGAAAGGTTTGCATTTAGTCCTAACTATTGCTATTGCTTTTCCTCTTGCTTCTGATCTTATACATGAAAGGTGCTGCACAGACCCTGAACCAAAATCTCACCTCTGTAACCCCCCAAACTCTGGGCTGTCTGAACATCACATGTAAGGGCTCATCTCTAATCTAAATCTACAGCTGTAGTGTCTCTTCTCACTGCAAAGATTCAGGTAAAATTAGAAGGGACGGATGGCTTGTTACATAGGACATGGGCTTCTCTTCCCAACTCTGCCACAGATCTGCTCAGTGACCTGGGGCATGTCATTTTGCCTCTATAGTGGTTTTTCCCTCCATCCTTTGTCTTCTGTCTTAAGGTTGTAAGATTTTTGGGGCAGGGACCTTCTCTCACTAGGTGGTCATACAGCCCCTGGCTTAAAGGGGGGCCTGATATCACTGAGGACCTCCAGGTGCTCTCATAATACGAATAAGAATATAAATAGTTACTACAGAATATGCACACTCTCCAAGTATGGCGTTGCCTGCCCCTCTTTAGTTAGAGATGTAGTTTGTACTAGCTATTCCAGACCAATTGTACAAACAGGCATCACTGTTAGGCTACACAAAAAAGTTGACAGTGACAGCTCCAACTATAATGTTACGAGAAATGGAGAGGGTTAAGCTGAATGGGCGATTTTAAATGAGACAGATGTGCTTGCAGAGCAGAATGCAGGGAAAAGTCCAGGTTCCAAATGGAACAGAGTTTAATGGAACAGATTCTTGGGATCAAAGCCTTTCATCTTGACCAACCCTGATATCTTCTGGTCCCAGCCAGTCTTCTACTGAGTGCCTACTGACAACAGCAATAACACTTAAAAGTGCCTGAAAGTAGTGCCCACCTGATGGCTTTCAGTGGCCTCTGTGCAATGTAATTTTGTAAAGAAACCCCACAAACAATCAAATGCTATTCCCCCCCGCCCCCTGTCTTCTAGTTTCCTCCATTCACCTGGACATTTGGCTGCTAAACCCCATTATCCATGCACTGCTGGATGCACAGATATATACCTCTTTGATAGATTGTAACCCATTTGATGGTCTTTTCAGTGCATGCATAGACTGTAGTCAGTCATGAACCCTTCTGTGATACTTTGGGATGAACCAAATTGGTTATATTATTATAAGAGACTCTTTGGCAGTGGGGCTCGTGCACGATCTCTGAAGCACATGGTATGCCAAAGTATGACAAATCTATAGGAAAGAGTCTGCAAAAAGCCTGCCCTGCAGTCAACAGATTTCAGCAGCTTGATACGTGGTTTGCACCAAACCTCTTAGCCCGGTTTTATTGAAATGTAGAATGGGGCTGAGAGAGCGTCTGTATTTCACACACTGCTTCAACTTTCTCAGATGAAACTTCAGCTTCTTTTTCAAGGTTTGCCACATGTTGAGTTGCAGCAAAATCATCATCATCATCAAATAATCCTTGAAATGGCAGATGCTCTGTTAGATAAGGGAAAGATAAGAAAAACAAATACTGTAGAAATAGTTCTCCACTCATTGAAATCTGAAGTTTACAGTCCCTTTACTCACTGATTAAGCTAGGCAGATAAGATCACTATCAGAACTCTGCTAGCAGAATTAGTGCCGGTCTGCCCAGGCTAACAGATTTTTGTACAACTCTTGAGAAGGAATCACAAATCAATTGCTAAAGGGATTCTCATCCTATTGGGGGCTAAAAGAAGCACATGAGAATAAAGAACTCGGCCAGATACAAAGATAGAGTCAATTGGAAAGAAAAAGTGAAGATCACTGCATAAGCATTCGGGAAAAATACAGCTATCCATTGCCAGGTAGAGCAAGCTGCAAAACAATCTGAACATGAAATAAGAACGAGGAGTACTTGTGGCACCTTAGAGACTAACATATTTATTTGGACATAAACTTTCGTGGGCTAAAACCCACTTCATCAGCAATAATATTTCAGCACATGGCTTTATTAAAAAGCAATGCTGGGCAAGGCAGGCCCATATTCTTCATTATCGAAAGCGCGCAGCATTGCTTGAATTCTGCTCCTGTTGAGATCAGTAGAAAGAGGAATGAGAATGGGAAAGTGGTTCAAGGAGCGGAGCGCTAGCTTTGAAGGCAAGAGGTAGAGGGATCTATGTCAGGAGACAGGGGAATGGCCTTCACTCAGCCCATGATGGCTGGCTTCTCTTCCTCAGTTTGGCAAATTCTCTATCATTTGAAGTCTTCAAACCAAGACTGGATGATTTCTCAGAGATCTGCCCATCTCAGCCAGAAGTTATGGGCTTGATGCAAGAATTGCAAGAATTGCAAGAAAGTAGTGCCAATCTTTAAAAAAGGGAAGAAGGAGGATCCTGGGAACTACAGGCCAGTCAGCCTCACCTCAGTCCCTGGAAAAATCATGGAGCAGGTCGTCAAAGAATCAATCCTGAAGCACTTGCATGAGAGGAAAGTGATCAGGAACAGCCAGCATGGATTCACCAAGGGAAGGTCATGCCTGACTAATCTAATCGCCTTTTATGATGAGATTACTGGTTCTGTGGATGAAGGGAAAGCAGTGGATGTATTGTTTCTTGACTTTAGCAAAGCTTTTGACACGGTCTCCCACAGTATTCTTGTCAGCAAGTTAAGGAAGTATGGGCTGGATGAATGCACTATAAGGTCGGTAGAAAGCTGGCTAGATTGTCGGGCTCAACGGGTAGTGATCAATGGCTCCATGTCTAGTTGGCAGCCGGTATCAAGTGGAGTGCCCCAAGGGTCGGTCCTGGGGCCGGTTTTGTTCAATATCTTCATAAATGATCTGGAGGATGGTGTGGATTGCACTCTCAGCAAATTTGCGGATGATACTAAACTGGGAGGAGTGGTAGATATGCTGGAGGGGAGGGATAGGATACAGAAGGACCTAGACAAATTGGAGGATTGGGCCAAAAGAAATCTGATGAGGTTCAATAAGGATAAGTGCAGGGTCCCGCACTTAGGACGGAAGAACCCAATGCACAGCTACAGACTAGGGACCGAATGGCTAGGCAGCAGTTCTGCGGAAAAGGACCTAGGGGTGACAGTGGACGAGAAGCTGGATATGAGTCAGCAGTGTGCCCTTGTTGCCAAGAAGGCCAATGGCATTTTGGGATGTATAAGTAGGGGCATAGCGAGCAGATCGAGGGATGTGATTGTTCCCCTCTATTCCACATTGGTGAGGCCTCATCTGGAGTACTGTGTCCAGTTTTGGGCCCCACACTTCAAGAAGGATGTGGATAAATTGGAGAGAGTCCAGCGAAGGGCAACAAAAATGATTAGGGGTCTGGAACACATGAGTTATGAGGAGAGGCTGAGGGAGCTGGGATTGTTTAGCCTGCAGAAGAGAAGAATGAGGGGGGATTTGATAGCTGCTTTCAACTACCTGAAAGGGGGTTCCAAAGAGGATGGCTCTAGACTGTTCTCAATGGTATCAGATGACAGAATGAGGAGTAATGGTCTCAAGTTGCAGTGGGGGAGGTTTAGATTGGATATTAGGAAAAACTTTTTCACTAAGAGGGTGGTGAAACACTGGAATGCGTTACCTAGGGAGGTGGTAGAATCTCCTTCCTTTGAGGTTTTTAAGGTCAGGCTTGACAAAGCCCTGGCTGGGATGATTTAACTGGGAATTGGTCCTGCTTCGAGCAGGGGGTTGGACTAGATGACCTTCTGGGGTCCCTTCCAACCCTGATATTCTATGATTCTATGAATTACTGGGTAACATTACAGGCTTGTGTTACTCAGGATGTCAGATTATATCCCATCTAGCCTTAATATCTATGAACCTAGGAACAATTCCCATTGACTTTAATTGGAGCAGATTTTGGCCACATTGACTGCTTTTGAACATCCCACCCAAAACCACTAACAAAGTTCTTCAGGGGAAAAATCCCTTAAAAAGAGATGGAGGAGACAGCAGCAGTCCTGCAATAAACAGCCAAAGAAGACGAGGGCAGGACTGATTTGATAGTCAGTCTGAAGACAGGCGTAGCGGCATGGAGTCTCCTGCCTCCCAGGCGTGGAGCTCCACTAAACCTGATCCTGCTGCTTTCGTGCTGCTCCAGCTCCACCTAGACCAAGCAGCTGAGGATGCCAGAGACAGAATGGGCTCCTTGTGGCAGCCGCTTTCTGCTAGATCTGGGGACAGCTCGGCCCTTATGGAGAGTCAGGGTCAGAACAGTTTTATAGTAACAGATCTCTCCTCCTGGAGAGACTTCTACCATCTACTGACAGATGGGGAAACTGCTGGGAAAGACCTGTCAGCTACTTAGATCTGTGAGCTCTTCTTGACAACATCCGTCAGTCAGTGCACAGTTAAAGAAAGGAAATCTTACTGTGACTTGATTCTCTTCACTTACCATGTTCCAACTCTTGTAACTCAGCATGGAACCTGTGCAATTCGCTCTGCTCCATATTCCTCTCTGCATAGCAAGCCACAGCAAAACACAGGCTCCAATTCACCACCGCACCAGTGGGATTCAGCCTAGACTAAACTTCCCAAGTCAGCTCTTTCCTAGCGTGTGGGATTTGGACTCTAACAAGGAGGGCTCCTAGCTCTCTCCTCATCTCTGGTAAGTTAGGGAAAGCTACTGCCAAAGGATCCAGCCATGAAGGCCCCCAATAAGTAGTTTGGATGATCCCCACCATGGTGGCTGGTGGTTGTTACCATCTGCTCTGAGTTGTTTTGCTTTTGTTTCTGCATCTTCCTAGTGTTAAAGCCGGCCCCAAGGAAAGGGATGTGAACTAAACTGTAATATGGGGGTTCAGTTTACATTTCATGGCTGGTTCCCCCCAAGGTTGTAAGACCTCTATGATAATTATGACTATGGTTTCCTCGGATCTTTATGGCCCCCTCAGCCTCCCATGCCCAGCTGTCCCTACTTCTCAAAGACAGCAGAGTAAGGCCCTGATCCTACATGTTACTCCCTGTGGGCAGACACCTGTGCCAGTACGATGTCAGTAAGACTCCGTGTAGGTGCAGGAATCTGCCTACCCGTTGTACTTTGCAGGATTGGGGCCTAAAGCCTTTCAGTTTTGAATGCTCCACATTAAACTTGAACCAAAGTCCCGGAAATAACAGCTTTTATTAGCTGTTCTTTGTCTTTTTTTTTTTTTTTTGGCTTTTGGATAAAATTATCAAAAGCACTTTAGTGACCAATGGCACTTCAAAGCCCAGATCCTCAAAGCTCTTTAGGTGTCCAACTCCTGTGGGTGTCAGGCACGTAAATATCTTTGAGGATCTGGGCCAAGCCACCTAACTTATTTAGGGCATGTCTACACTGCAGTTAGAAACCCATGGCTGGCCCTACCAGCTGATTCAGGCTAAGGGGCTGTTTAATTGCAGTGTAGATGTTCAGGCTCAGGCTGGAGCCCTGGCTCTAAAACCCTGCAAGGTGAGAGGGTCTCAGAGCCTGGACTGCAGCCCAAGCCTGAGCATCTACACAGCAATGAAACAGACCCTTAGCCCAAGTCAGCTGGCAGGGGCCAGCTGCGGGTGTCAAACTGCAGTGTAGACATACCCTTAGGTGCTTTAGAAAACATTGCCCTTTGTCTCTTTCCACTCCTTGCTGTGATTCCCACATGCTGTCCTCACTAAAAGCCCTTCCCACTGTGTAACCAGGTATGAAGGGAATAGACAGGACTCAAGCAGTGAACCGGAATGCCACTCTGTCACCCCAGCTCCCTTGCCAGGCCATACTCCCTTTTTTTGTGCTCAGCAAGATTAAAACTCATGAGTGACTTTGAAATGCTGAAAAATGATATTTGCCTGGCCTCCTTTTTCCCTCTGAGGATTCATGGCTTTTGTGGATCTTTCCGAGCAGTTCATATTTATCAGTGGCCCATTTATTTCCCTTTGTGTTGAACAGAGCCCTGGAGCTTTAAATTGTATTATCACCAGGTGACAGCCCACTTTGATTCAGTTTCGGGGGGATGTAAATAAGTCTCCATAACTTACTAGAATAAAAATTATATGACTACTTTTAACAAAGAGAGAAGAGGAAAAGCTTACTTATTTATTGCAATGAAAAAATGTTTGGGCAAGTTCTCTGCCGTCCCTCCTTGTGGAACCCTGGTGCTGTCTCAGGTAACCATTTGCATCCACTTGCATTGACTTGGGATTGCTGCCATCTATTTTGGTCCCTGCTATACTTAACCCATTCACAACAAGAGAAATGTACTTTCTTCTAAAAATGATTTTTTCATTGCTCCACGCCTATGAGGAGAAAAGGAGTTTTTCTTTTGCTGTCGAAACACCAGCTCTCTGAATGTTGTCACTGTATCTGTTTGTTTGTCGGATAGCCATGCCAGCCAGGGGTGTGGTTTGATAACTCCCCTGACTGACATACACACGCCAGTCTAAATTGTAGGTGTTGACTAAGCCTGAGGAACAGCAGCTATCGGGAGTGGAAATTAGAACTCCGGTGTGGTCCTTCTGGCTCTAATTAACCACTAATCCTAGCAGAGGCCGCTGGGAGTGGGAGGAGTCTGCGGCCTCTATAAATCACGCCCCGCTTACTCTGCAGGGCTTGTGTTGCTGTCTCCTCCAGCGTGCTAGGAGGGATGAAGTGGAGCCCCTCAGCAGGGTAGAACAGAGCACTGGAGAACAATACAGACCCTCGGAAAAGAAGGTACTGAGCCAGGGAGAATTTGGGCACAGGCTGGGTTCTGCCTCCCTTTAAAAATGTGAACATTGGGTTCCTGAAAGGAACAAAGCCCTTAATCACACGTGAGATACATGGAGCACAGAGAACAGTTGGGTTTGGGCCCAGAAGTAAATGGGTGGAAAACGCTTGTAGCTGTGTCAGTGTTAATTTTACATGTGTGGCTTCCTCTTTCACCACCTACCTATTTCTATGTTGCCAGCATTGTCCTGACCCACCAGGGAATAACCTGCTGGCACTCATGGGTTAGAGAAATGCCTGCAAACATGCTCCAAGCATACACTATAGGCTCACAACACCCCAAAATAAATAAATAAAACTTTAAAAAAGTCCAAAATGTAGTAGGGGAAAAAAATCTCATGGCATTTTGAGGCCCGATTTGGGATTTTTGAATATTTGGGGTTGGCAGTACTGATCCAAGGGACACTGGAGAATCCCACTATTGCCCTGACTTGGGATGGGTCTGATCAGAGCAGAGGACTCTGTGGGTGCAAGTTTGCACTGAGATGAGGCATGCCTGGGCAGCTGGGAGGGAGGAGTAGGGCACACCGGGTTGTGGCAACACAGCTTCTGGCTGCAGTCAGCGAAATGTGGAGCAGCTTTTGAAGCTTCTAGCAGAGTGAGGTGCTACTTGCTATGAGTATGAGTGCTGGAAATGTGGCTGAGAGTAAAGCAGTAGACAGTGAGTCACAGTGGTAGCATATGCTTATAGTAGCCAACCAACAACTTGCTGCAAGCAAATACAAACTATCTTGTGTCACCTGACTGACTTATTTGGGTCTACCAGAGGAGGAATTTGGCCCACTGACATCAAAAATTTGAGACACTATCATAGGTTTAATATCGCCCACTTTGAAAACAAACCTCTGTCTGTGTATACGTGTAGACTTTTAGATATAGTTCTAGATCACTTCTGGATCTATAACATTGGCTGTTTTGGTTGGGTCTTGGTATTTATCTGGTGAGAGAAGACCACTATCCTGTGATAATGTTCTGTTTGAGTGTTAAAACTCTCTTAATTATGTGAGTTGGTTGTGTAAACTTAGTTGGATTAGGGGATCTGCTAATTATGTGATTAGAATGTGTCTAGATCTAATGGCTTATTTTAATTGACCATATATGCATGTGATTGTATCTGCTGTGTTACCTTAGACTGTCATTAAAAAGATGCAGCCTCTGAAGGAGGTTAATTTAGTGGCTAAAATCCATAAATAATCTTAAACTTCGGTCCCTTGTTTCACCCCAGAGCCTAGTTGCTGCAGACATCCCAGTCCAAGCGATTACCTGGTCACGTGCTACTGCATCTTTATACCTACCTAGGTAATACCACTGGGCTACCGTCACTGGCTTTGTCACTGAGCCACATTCATGCACAGTGGTGCAGGGAGAGGAAACTCCACCTCCTCATATGATATCAGGAACATCTTATGTCACCTTGGCAGCCCGAGCATGATAGGACCTTTTCAGTGCAGTCACCAAGGAAGCAAATCAAGATAGTCACAATACGTGTATCTCTATCATTCTTATTCATAACCGATAGAACTTCAGTTGTTGCCCGTTCAACTCAGCTGTGTGGTCATAAATCTAGAGCCAGAAAACTGCTGTTTGAGGGAGGCGTGCACCTGCATTGCCTAGCAAGTTCCAGCCGTCATTCTGCCCAAAGGGTACAAGAGGAGGTGGGCACCAGATGAGCTGGACTCAGGAAGCCATGTGCAGCCCATAGCAACAGCTTTATTGAACTGGGTAATTTATAAACAATGCTACAGATTCCCAGCTCCCAGGAGATGGCATGCCTTATATTAACTCTCTGCCCGGGGGGCAGTTCTGCAGTAGCTTGGGTTCAATCTGTCCAGCTGTCCTTTTCTAAAAGAAATAAAACTCTATGGCTTGAACCCCCACCCAGAGCCCTACTCTGAGTTCTGACTTTAGGAAATGAAACTATAACTCAAGCTGGTTGGATAAGGCTTCTCAGGTGGGGACTCAAACCTGGGCACTCCAAATCTCAGGCAAGTGCTGGGTAAAGTTTATACGTGCCTATACTCACTCTGTCCCTTAAATGTGTGCCCACATGAAACTCATAGTATATCGAACTGGGGAGTAGTTTCAGGTTAACCAAAACTGCATTTTTCAATAAATAAAACAATTCATCCAAAAAATTCACTGTAAGGGCCCTAGCCAGCGATTGCTGCCTCTGTTCCTGCACTGTGCATTGTAACCTGCGGTGTAGCTTTTACTGCTCTAAAGCCACAGGCTTGTGATTAGAGCCAGTGAAACGCTAATTGGTTTTCTTGGGAAATATAGGGAAAAAGGTTTCGAAAACTTCCCATGACTATGTCCAGTTTATTG
Organism: Caretta caretta; assembly: GCF_965140235.1. NCBI lineage: Eukaryota > Metazoa > Chordata > Testudines > Cheloniidae > Caretta > Caretta caretta. The sequence goes on from NC_134209.1 coordinate 16,983,959, forward strand.
ATGACAAAAACAGAACAAACAACCCTAAAACTCCAGACTGGATTTTCTTCAGTAAAATATTAATGAATGTTACCTAAACTAAGGCTGTCGATTAATCACAGTTATCTCACACGATTAACTCAAAATTAATTGTGATTAAAAAAAAATCATGATTAATCGTGGTTTTAATCTCACTGTTAAACAATAGAATACCAATTGAAATGTATATAATATTTTAGATGTTTTTCTACATTTTCAAATATATTGATTTCAGTTACAACACAGAATACAAAGTGTACAGTGCTCACTTTATATATTTTATTACAAATATTTGCACCGTAAAAATGAGAAACAAAAGAAATAGTATTTTCCAATTCACCTCATGCAAGTTCTGTAGTGCAATCTCTTTATCGTGAAAGCGCAACTTACAAATGTAGATTTTTTTTGTTACACAACTGCACTCAAAAATAAAACAATGCAAAACTTTAGAGTCTACAAGTCCACTCAGTCTTACTACTTGTTCAGCCAATCGCAAAAGGTTTGTTTACATTTATGGGAGATAATGCTGCCCGCTTCTTATTTACAATGTCACCTGAGTTCGCATGGCACTTTTGTAGTTGGCATTGCAAGGTGTTTACGTGCCAGATATACTAAACATTCATATGACCTTTAATGCTTTGGCCACCATTCCAGAGGACAGGCCCCCATGCTGATAATGCTCTTTTAAAAAAATAATGCGTTCAGTCACAAACTTAATTAACTCCTTTGGTGAGAATTCCATGTCTCCTGCTCTGTGTTTTGCCTGCATTCTGCCATATATTTCATATTATAGCCATCTCGGATGATAACCGAGCATGTTGTTCATTTTAAGAACACTTTCAATGCAGATTCAAAATGCAATGAAGGTACCAATGTGCGGTTTCTAAATATAGCTACAGCACTGGACCCAAGACTTAAGAATCCAAAGTACCTTCCAAAATCTGAGAGGGACATGGTGTGGTGCATGCTTTCAGTAGTCTTAACAGAGCAACACTCCGATGCAGAAACCATAGAACTCAAACTAGCAAAAAAGAAAATTCAACCTTTTACTTTTACAGTGTAAATATTTATAATAAAAAAATAAATATAAAGTGAGCACTGTGCACTTTCTATTCTGTGCTGAAAATGAAATCAATATATTTGAAAATGTGGAAAACATTCAAAAATATTTAAATACATGGTATTCTATTAACAGCATGATTAATTTTTTTAATCGCTTGACAGCCCTACAAAAAACACTAATTGTATTTAAAAAAAACCCACTAAATTTAAGTTTTCCGATGTTTTGACAAACCTAGACTGTTTCAGCCATGACAAACATTTTGGTTAAAATGATTTTTTTTTTTTCGTTTTGGTGGGAATGGGAGGGGAGTTTCAATGAAAAAACTTCCAGCAACTCTACTTTTGACGTGAAATTGGGAGCAGCCTCTGTTTCAGTGGGGTATAAACGAACACAAATGAATGGGAGATAGGAGGCTGGCATGTACAGCTGAGGTCGAAATAGGTTTAAGTGGTACTAATGCCTAAAGAAGTGTCCCAGATATAGTCTAAAAATCGTACCGTGGACTCTGTTTCAAAAATCCTTTGTCCTTGCTCTCATGACAATGATCAGTATAACTTCACATTGGGATGGTTTTTCTGAAATATGGTGTTAAAACATCTTCTGGAAATGGAGGTAGAGGAAAATAGATGTGTATGTCTAAAATAGGATTAGCTGAATTGCCACCAGTTAGATTAATGACAGTACATGTGAGTGCATGGCTTGAATGGAGAAAAAGCTATTAAATTAAGTTTCTTTACCATCAAGGTTTTCCCCTGAATGACCTTAGTTCCCAACGAATACATATTTGTTTAAGCTATAAGAATTCAATATCCTTGAGACTTGACATACATTTTCTATTACCCAGCTAAATACTTTCACGATGGAACTTTTATTGTGAAGCAAAGCAAAATAGTTATCGCTAGGATCATTCATAATCATTTATCTTTTCATTACCAATATGTATTTCAGGCTACAGCAGAGTTTCTCATCTTGTCTACTGCAGCTGTTCTTCTTTAGCATGGCACTTTCTACATAATTCAGCTGTTTCCGCAGCAAAAGCTGATGTGAAAAAGCGAGGATGGTGTAAATTCAAAATATTAACCATTTTAGAAAAGAATGAAAGGAAATCCTGTTCCTTTTTTTTTTAAACTGTCATAAATCACAATCTCCAGTGCCCTATTAACCTGAAAGTCCTGCGTCCATAAGGGGTTGTTTTTGTTTTTCTGTTGGATTGTGGGTTTTACAGATTCTCAATCTCTCTTTGATAGGGATTTTTTTTCTTCTTTTTAGTCGTAGTCCAGTGACATGGATTCCAATCTCAGCTCTGGGATGGATTTTCTGTGTGATGTTGCACAAATCACCTTGGACTTGTCTTCATGGGGAAACTTAGCAGCAGAACTGGATCATTCTAATTATAGTGCTACCAGCATAACTCCCTGTGTGGACACCCCTCTTCTGGAATGAGCTCCCTTTTTTGATATAGCTTGCACAACTTCTAAAGGGACATTCGCTCTACCGGAAAAAGGCACTTATTCCGGAGTAAGACTTACACTGGTATAACTACAGTGCTATGATATCAGTATAGATCTGCAGGTAAATCTCCCTATAGAGACTAGCTCTTCACATCACTGAAAAATGGGCAGAGTATACTCCACTGGGATGTGGGGAGGCTTCATTCAGTAGCGTCTAGGTTTAGGGGGAGATTTTTCAGATGCACCATTGGCAGTTAAGTGCCCAGCTCCCCTTGAATCTCAATAGCTCTTAAGCGCAAATGGCAGTTAAGTGCCTTTGAACATCTCTTCTTTATCTTACAATCTGCCAAGGCTAAGGAGCAGCATGCAGTTATGCTGCATCAGCAGCAGAGACCAGATTGTGACTTGAAATCCACGATTACAAACGTGGTTGCTTGATGGGCCACCTATCCCAGCCTGCTTTGCTCTCCAGGGCTTCGGAGAGAGGCCCTCTCAGGACTACCAGATGATCGGCTTGTCTCCTCACTGGTGAGAAGATAGGGGAGTTCAGCGCATCCTGATCATGGAATTTTGACTGCAGTCTCTAAAGCTAAGGCCAACAGAATGGGCTTCATTACAAATCCCAGATTGCTTCCCCGAGATCCTCTGGCCCGCTCAGTGACTGCCTCACTCCCTGCCAGACAGGAATTCTTGCACTCAGACATGGAATGACATGGGGCTAGCCCTGTGAGGGTCCCTTGAATAAGCCTTGAAGGGCCTGTATACCCTGTTACAGGCTATTTAATGTGACTGCTTCCCTCTTTCAGGGGAGATTTTTAAAAGCATGTAAGATATTAGAGCACAAGCTCCCCTGAAATCCAATGGGATTTATGACCCTAAACCCCTTAAGCATTTCTGAAAACTTTCCCTTAGAGATAAGGGAGTTTTGAGATGTAAAAGTTCCAGTTATTAGGCTGTGAAGACAGAGATCCCACTAGTAAAAGACAGAGCTCTTTGGGTAATGGTGTCTACTTGGCCTAAATTTATACAAAGGGACTTAGGGGTTGAGTCAGGTGACTCAAGATGGGAAGCTCATTGGTACCTGGAAGCCCTGACTGTAAGCTACTTAGATGCCTCATGAAGTAAATAGCCAGCACAAAGCAAGTGCAAAAACCAACACCCCCTCCTATTTTTATCAGGAAGACTTAAAGGAAATGAGGGTGGATCAGAATTGTATCCCCACCCCTACTGGGAGCCACATAAACACTGAGCCTTGGCCTACACTATGGGGGGGGCAGGAATCGATCTAAGTTACGCAACTTCAGCTACGTGAATAACTACGTACTTAGATTGACTTACTCTGGTGTCTTCACCACGGTGAGTCGACTGCTGCCGCTCCCGCATCGACTCTGCTAGCGCCTCTCGCGGCGCTGGAGTACAGGAGTTGATGGGAGAGCTCTCAGGGGTCGATTTATCATGTCTAGACTAAACGTGATAAATCGAACCCCGCTGGATCGACCGCTTCCCGCCGATCTGGTGGGTAGTGAAGACATAAGCTGAGGCACTCTTGCCAAATCTTTGTTCGCTAGTCTTGTGATATTTGGTGCTTTTTCCTCAAAGCCCTAGGTGCTGGATTCATGTGAATTTGCAAGAATCTCAGCTTTCACTTTTTAAAAGACGGTTTCTAACCTTCATGGCTGCAAAGAAAACATTTGAGTAAACCCGAAAAGCTCAACCCAGAAGTAAATAAAGAGAACCTATAGGGATCAATTTAAAAATCATTTTTTAAACCAAACTTGTGACATTTTGGGGGGCCTTTAGCATGAATTTTGAATTCTTGGATTGGCAATATTGGAAACAGTGAAAGGTTTTGCAGTGTGAATAAAATGGCAATAAAAAGTTTCTGAGCAAGTGCCAGCCTTCTCCCCCATGCTCACAAACAGTAAAGTGGGAAGGGTTTCTTTTAAGGAAAATGAGAAGTGACAATGGTTGAATGGACTGGAGTTTGACAACACCACTAATGCAACCAGAACTGGGAAGGACAGAATCATGAAGATTATGTGTAAAAGGAGATGATGTGGAGAACTGAGCTCTCTGGTCACACACACAATTGATTGGACTCCCAGAAGGAGGGGACAGGATCAGCAATGTTAATTGATTTGTTTCATGCCTCTCTAATGTCCCTCATTTTCAGGGAGGTCACCCATTGAAGGCCCAAAGTTAACTCTTCTTCACAGAAATCTGGCACCCCATCACTTTTGTTGTTGACACTTTTTCATCACAAAGAATTGTGAAGCCAAACAGGGCATTGGCAAAAACCAAACTTGAATACATCACTCCTCCTGCAAGATAGGAGCATGTCACTACCAACTGCGATCATTTCTCTTGTTAGTCTGAACGTACTTCATTTGCATTCACTGTCCCTGAGCCCCCACCTATTCACTTCACTGGGGTTCTGTGCTGGTAAACCAATAAATACATTTCCCATGATGCACCATGGTCTCTCTTATTGTAAAGAATAGAGGGGGGTATCCTGAAATCCCTGGCAAGAGAGCATTATGGGAGCTGTGATACATCGAGGGATCCCAGCCAACACAGAGGAATGGAGTCATGAGGCAACTGACCTGCAACTTCCCTGAGGTACCATGGCTGCTGTTCTTAATTTAAATATTTCATTCTTTGGATGAAATACTTTGGTTTTGCCCTCTTCAACAAAAACAAACAAAAATCATTTTCCAAGGGAAACAGACACTTTGTAAACATTTGTTTACTTTAAAACACACTTTTCCATGGAAAAACCTGGACCTAAAGGCTAGACCCAATGCCCACTGAAGTCAATTGGAAATACTCCCATTTCTATCACTAGAAGAGATATTAAGTTGGGAGTCCATATTAACTATAAACAATTAGGTCCTTTTTACCCAATTATTGACACCAAGTATGTATTGCTATAGATAATATTAAAAATAATCCAGATCTCAGGGTTTTTCTATTTTATTTGCTTTTTCAAATGAGAAGTTTCCTGTTACAAAGAGATAATAAAAGTGAAATGCTAACCAGAGGAAGCAATTAACTTGGTGAGAGTTTTATTTAATAGATAACAAAGGAATGCATTACCAGAGAGATTTGCAGAGGTTTACATAGCTTAAACAGTGCTAAAACTGAGACTGCAACTTCTAGATGGGAAAATGGTCTGAATATCCTATTAGAACTGGAAGGATGGCAAGACATAGTGTCATACTAGAAGCTGTGCAGTGACTTGCAACTTAACAGATACAACATAAAATACTTTGGAGAATATATTATATCCTTGATTAACATGAAAATTATTATTTATTCTAGCAGAGTATTTCCTAGAGGGCCCCTTCAGAATCAGGGCTCCATTTCAGAGTTGATTTAATCTCTTCTAGCCTCCTTACCCCACAAAAGCAGATTCAGGCTGGCCAGTGCATTTCTTGGATTTGTCTATCAGTGAATTGTTGTGATATAAAAAAAAAGAGAAATTCAGACGAATCAGCCCCCAGGTTTGAATCCCCACTCTGGAGCAGGAACTTGAATCCAGGTCTCCTCCCACCAGATGAGTGCTCTAAGCCCCAGGATATACAGATCAGTGGTTCTCAACCTTTCAGGCTGCCTTATCTGACCCTTGGTGTAGACAGCACTGTGTCGATGGCAGGGCCTCTCCTGTCAACCTAGCGACCGGCTCCCATGGAGGGGGGTTAACTACGCTGACGGAAGCAGCTCTCCTGTCGGTGTAGTAGCCTCGTCACGGAAGTGCTACAGTGGCGCGGTAAAGTGTGGACCTGCCCTAAATTAACATAAGTAAGTCGACTAACAGCAGCCTTAAGGCACAAGACGGCACAAGCCTTTGTTTATGATTGTGTAAAAACCACAAGCATTGCAAACTGCTGGTAGACAACCACAATGGTAGCAGTTTTAGAGTAATTACTACATGGTTATACTCTCCACCTACCCTATGCTCGGACTGGCAAGCCCCAGCATACTTCAGAGGTCTTCTGGAGGACCTCCTCCATTTTCACTTCTCTATGGGTGCTGTCTGAGCACTAGCCCCAAACAGAGTTTTGGGGGTTAACTACCAGGAAAAGGCCACTGCCCCCAAAACCTAAGGGAGTAGGATGCAGGCTGATCTTTTCCTCCCTCACTGCCTGCTTCCACTGCTTAGGGTCATATACACCTTATAATCCTCACCACAAGAACGAAGGGGTCCCTGGCAGTCATTGGCTAGGGATTATGAGGTATTTCAGGTAGGGGATGGCTGCTAAGAGCTCCCAGGGTTTCCTAGTTAGCAGTGCTGGCAGAAGGAATGGAACGGTTTCCCAGCTCCTACTGTCCTCTGTGCACTGGGGATTTTCAGGTTGCTTCCTGTATTTCTTTTCTGACAAGCCTCTTCAGGATTTTGAAAGGCAAGTGGCTCTTGGTGGCCCCCTGAAGATGAAACACCTTGTCCCAGGAAGTGAGGGTCAGGACGCTGGTCCCACAAAGACCTTTAAGGCAAAATGAGTGGGTGCATGGGAGCTGAAAGGATAGGAAGGGAAGAGGCCCTATTGCTGGGTTAGAAGTGGCATTTGCTTTTGTGTCTAGAATCCAAATTAGCCTTCAGAGATTGATTGATTCCCACCCCTAGGAGCCTACCCTTGCACTGTTCACTGCTTCTACTCTTATGCTTTCACCATGACTTTTAAAATGAGGAGCCTAATGTCTGTCTCAAGCCCATGGCTAGGCTCTTAAATGAGTGAGCTGATTGGGAGAAGTGCTGAGTACGCAACAATCCTTTTCAGATAAAAATCATCATTACACCAACCAGCAACTTCACTATGAAATTTCTCTGCATAAGCAGCTCCTACTAGCCAAGACTCCAGCTACCAAGATGGTCTGAGGGTCTTCTGGGCATTGGTTGCTGCTGCAAGAATGAACACAGCTTGGATTCTGGCTGAGATTTTCCAAAGGGCCTATGGGAATTAGATGCCCAAATCCCATTAAGTTACAATGGGAGCAGAGCACCTAACTCGTATAAACTCCTTTGGAAATCCCACCTCAGTGAGCCCAAGTAGCTGGAAACTGATAAAATGGTTTTGTGGTATTCATGCAGCTGAGACAAGTGATACACTCAGACAAATCAGTGTACAAGTCTCTGGCTGAAAGGGGAAGCAGGATATGGGGAAAGAGTTAGTAATGACCAATGGGATCAATCCATCCTGCTCTTCCCACGATCTCCTAGATTCTCTCAGGATGCTCACAAGATGCTCATTGCTCTCCCAAAACATTTTCTTGCCCCACAAAACATTCTCCCTTTTCAACAATAATGTCACATGGTGACAACAACATAATGTCAAAACAAATATGCAAATAGACAGAGCCACATAGACTGACAACCCCACCATAGTCCTACTTAATGGAGGATTATTTGTTGGATGAGCAGGGAATCGGAACTGTAAGATAAAGCAAGGCATTAGTTGGGCTTTTCTTCATCTTGGTATTCTAGGACTGAATGATAATAAGAAAATATGACACACACAACCCCTTTGAGTGTTTGCAAAATGTTAGTGGACTTTGAAGCCATTGCAAAAATGACAATATAGGAGATAAAATAAAGAAACCGGAGATGCCTCACACTCAATTCCTCTTACCTTTCCAAATTGACACACAAGCTTTCCATATGTATTTGAAGTATGAAGAAATCTATAAAATGCTGTGGTATGGACTGAGATTGTCTGTGTACTGAAACTTAGATTAAAACCCCTTTCAGTCAGTTTTATTCAGCACTGTAACTCTGAGCCAAATGTATTCTAGCAAAGTGAAATGCAATTTACACATTCCACAGGTCCTTCCCCTCTGATTAGGAGCTATAGTTATTGAAAGCCTCAGGGTGGTGCTCAGAAGCACTGCAAAATATTCCACCCAACTAAAAGCTCCCCTTTATGCAAGCAAAGCTTATTACCATCTGGAGAAGAGAAGCTCTTATGTGTAATGCATGGCTTACACCTTATTCATCAGGGTCTATCTCTGTCTTTGTGATAGCGAGGGGAGTTTGCTTCATGGGATCATATATCACAGGATAGCTTTCCCTGCATTCTTATTCACAAATTGGCACTGTTCCCTTCTCTTGCTTTGAGGGTCCTGCCCTCTCTAGTTTGCACACTTTCTTGCCTGAATTCTAAAACTGTCTCCCCATATTCCCAGAGTAAGATCAGATTGCCTTATAAAGATAGTATCTAGCGTGAAAGGAGCAGAAATGCTGGTCATTAATACCTTGACATCTCTAAGGTTTTTCCATTTAATATATGGGACAGATTTGGTTGTTGTGACATGATTTATCCTTCCCAACTCACAATGGCCTTCATTATTTTGACATTTGATCTGATTTCCTTCTGTACTCTTGGAATGATCACCTGTGCTTTTCTGAGTGTTCTGTACTGTGCAGACACCATAAGACACTCTTACTTGACTCAACTACAGACACATGCTCACAGCCAAACAAGAACCTTTGAGTATGGGTCCTGGATTGCTCAGTGTACAGGAACAATTTACAGAAAGCTGACTCTTTGGATGAAGGTGCTTGGCATTTTGTAACAAGTACAGCCCTACAATGTGAGATCACCCCCTGCATTTCTAACTAAAGCTGTGTGGAATTCAGTGGTTTCAATTCACAGGGACACATACCAAACTTTTGTTGTTTGTTTGTTTTATAACACTCTGGCATTTCTGCCCTTGAACCCAAACACCCACGTGAACCCCAACCAAATCCATCATTTTGCCCAGCTAGAGAGCCACTTAGAGCATTTTCCACCTTCTATCTTGAAGGAGGGTTATCAACTCCCTGGCTTCCACTGTTCTGAATCCTGCCTAACAGAAACAGATTCCTGACTCAGCATTTGGGAACCATGGGGGTGGGGAGGTGAGAGTCAGGTAGGGTTAAGAACCAGCAAGAAACCACGGATCATGGGAGTTATATTTCTGGAGCAAGCAGAGAAGGAGATAGACACAAAGGGAGCCAATGGACATACAAATGTGTGCTGCAGTAGCTTTACTGAAAACTGAAACTATCAATAAAGTGAGGCTTTGCAGTGGAGAAGGGCAAGTGCTGAAACATTTAAAGTGACAGGACATTGCATTCCTCCACCCTACTTTAAAAAACTTTCCAAACACACACACATTATCATTTTACCTGGCTAACAATAAACACTATATAACCTAAGAGTCACAGGTGGACTATAGCAGACTCTTAAATTGCAAGGGCTTATTCTGCCCTGGAATAGCAATTTACTAGCTAAACCATTTAAGTTCAGGCACACAAATGGTTCTTGCTCTCTTGGGTTAATGTGGTGATGGCAGTGCAGCAGCATCATGAACATTTGGGGGTAAAGAATCGGCTGGATCTGGTACCAAAGTTTCTTCCACCAACTTGTTGAGATAGAGTTGTAATGGAACGAGGTTCGATCAGAGGAACGTAGAATCATGGAATATCAGGGTTGGAAGGGACCTCAGGAGGTCATCTAGTCCAACCCCCTGCTCGAAGCAGGACCAATCCCCCACTAAATCATTCCAGCCAGGGCTTTGTCAAGCCTGACCTTAAAAACCTCTGAGGAAGGAGATTCCACCACCTCCCTAGGTAACACATTCCAGTGTTTCACCACCCTCCCAGTGAAAAAGTTTTTCCTAATATCCAACCTAAACCTCCCCCACTGCAACTTGAGACCATTACTCCTTGTTCTGTCATCTGCTACCATTGAGAACAGTCTAGATTCATCCTCTTTGGAACCCCCTTTCAGGTAGTTGAAAACAGCTATCAAATCCTGCCTCATTCTTCTCTTCTGCAGACTAAACAATCCCAGTCCCCTCCAGCCCCCTAATCATTTTCGTTGTCCTCTGCTGGACTCTTTCCAATTTTTCCACATCCTTCTTGTAGTGTGGGGCCCAAAATTGGACACAGTACTCCAGATGAGTGAGGCCTCACCAATACCGAAAAGAGGGGAACGATCACATCCACCAATGGAGGGCTGAAGGTGACCCACCTGGGAGCTGGCAGCAAACCTTTCAGAGCTGCCACCTCTCCAGCCCCCTCCACCTAGTTCTGCAGGTGAATGCAGGCTGAGCCACTTCAGACTTGAGTGCTGTTCAGTGAATAGTGCATTAGGTTTTTTTTTCTCTCTCCTCTTAGTCACCTCCATCTGCATCTACACATGTAGAGGAGCCAGGAGAAAGCTCTTCAGAAGCCCCAGAAACAGCAGCCCTGGAGGTGCAGCAATAAGGATTGCTTAGCGGGGGGAGGGATATCTCAGTGGTTTGAACATTGGCCTGCTAAAGCCAGAATTGTGAGTTTAATCTTTGAGGGGGCCATTTGGGATCTGGGGCAAAAATTGGGGATTGGTCCTGCTTTAAGCAGGGGTTTGGACTAGATGACCTCCTGAGGTCCCTTCCCACCCTGGTAGTCTGTGATTCATCTCAAACTTTTTAAAAACAATTTGCTGCTCATGGTGGGAAAACATGCATGGGGCTAGTAAGGTCAGCTCTCTTGCTCTTCTACCCAGGGGGTTAGAGTGGCTATTGAATGGCGCTGGTGGGAAATAGAAGAGTGTGAACAAAACTGGAAAAGTGTTGCCAGGGTAAAAGAAGGTTGTTCTGACATTTCGCAGCAGTTTGTCATTGAATGCCTTCGAGGAAGCAGGCCAATTTATAATGCAAGATTATGCAGGGTCTTTAAGGCTTTTCTAATCAAAATTTAACCAGAAAGTAATTTTCTGAATGCTCCAACAGGATTTCAGATTGCCTTATTCAGGCACATCGTGTCAACTAAGTCAAGACCACTGCTGTGCTGAATCTAGCTCGTCAACTTAATTTGCTGTACTGATTTCTAGACCTGTGTTGAATATTATTTCTCTTTTGCTAAATGTAGTTGCTATAAACCCCCCATATATCTGCTAATATTAATGTCAGGATTGGCTAACGAAAAAATCTGAGTTATAAAAAGCAATTGAATATAACCAGGAAAAGCTAGATATAAATGACCAAAACATTGCCTATCAGTTACAAGGCTGGGATTTAAAATGGAAAAGTAGGAAATTCCAAATGAAAGTCTAGATGTCTGTCTTTAAAAACAAATAGGAGGGTAGGATTTTCTAAACAGTGCACAAGTCCCACTGGAAGTAAATGAGCCTCCTGGGCCTAAATCCATTAGGCATTTATGAATCTCCCACCCATAATGTATGATGGTGCTGTTATACAAGGTGTGTGGTGCTTTTTTTTTTTTTTTGCGTTGTCTTAGAATGGGAGCAAGTTTCATTGCAGGGAGCTGTTGAAAATGGCAAAGTTTGCCCTCTGGCTTAATCTAACTAGAATCAGTTCTTGGGGCAGGGTTGCTTTCTGGGAATTGGACATTGGTGGTTAGCTGAGATTTCTGAAAGGGAACTATCTGCTTGTTTGTGACCGCTTCTATTCCAGAACTGGTGTAAATAACAGATTACACTAGGAATATACCCAGAACCCATATCACTGACTTCTCCTCCAACAAGCAGCTGACCTGCAAGGCCCACCTGCTGCAGCTCAACAGAATAGCCCAGACCTCCAACTCCATAATGGAAGAACTCTTTATTGATCAGTATATTTGGGTTTATATACTGCAACTATTACCGCAGTCCCTACGTACAACCAAACTGCCATGTTACAGGGCTTGAGGTGGGAATGACTGAGTGAAATTCTCTGCCCTGTGCAATGTAGGAGGTGACCATAATCTGTGGATTTGACCTTTTCATAATGCAGCAGAAAAAAGGTGGCAAAAGCTTTTCTTCGTATTCCTTCTCCTCCAGCTTCCGGGGAAGGTTTCATGGGAGATTGATAATGAAAAGGTGACTCTTGCATTGCATTCTACAGGTTGTAAGATCTGTAATCCATTTAATATCTCAAGATAGGGGGACTCCTTTGATCTGGGGCTGTCCCCAAAAGGCCCATTCTCCTGACCTTGTGAGTTTGTGAGAACACTAAACTCTTTTTGCCCTGCAGAACCATAGCTGCCATGGTGGGTCCTGGTCATGGAGAGAGGGGTAAGCAAGCTCCTTCATGTGTTGTGCCCTGAATATTCCAGTGAAGATTAAAATTGGCAGTTGGATTCAACAGTGTGTGTAGCACCAGGGTGATGTGTTCTCTAGTCCCCTATTGCTTGTGATGTGGGCTGCCTCAAACTGTAAGAACTGGAGATTCTTCTGGGTATTCAATGTTGCTCCAGGTAGAGTACATTATGGTAACTGAGCCTGGACCAGACCAATGCATGGGTAACTGTATCCAGGTCTGTTCCTGACAGGAAAGGTTACAACTTCTGGGCAATTGAAGAAAGGCATTTTGGCTTCCACAGCCATCTAGCAGTCCAGGAGCAGGGAAGAACCCAGAAAGGCTCCATGTTAGATGCTGTCTCAACAGTCAGTGTGGGGGAAAGCTCCATTTATAGTGAGGTTATGTTCTTGTCAAGTTGTGCAAAACCTCTCCCTCCACCCACATATGTCACCTGAGCCTTGCCTGAATTTGGTTATGGTCGGCTGTCTATCCTGCTGGTGCTACTCTCATTGGGCATTCGGAGAGCTGAAATGCTATGACAAAAATAACAAGCATTTAACTGCCACTGAGGTAAAAAGGTGTCTAAAAATGTTTACTAACATCCAAACAGACATTGCATTTTGAATTGCCTAGATTCCTTGTTTCAATCATCCTTGCTCGAAAGGATCAGTTCCCTCTAGGTTAGATACAAGAAAGGTACAATGATGTAAATTGAAGGCAGTGGGTCAACCCTCTCTGCACTGAATTTCCTGACTTTTTTCCAGTATGCCTCCTAATCTGCCTGTGATTTAAGTGCACGGTCTTGCAGATTTTCATATTTTTAATCTCTTATGGACGGTTGTGAAAGGTTTTTTTTTTTATTTGATAGATTAGAGCATCTTTTCTGGGAGCCAATTGATTCCTCAGGCAAATTGTTATATATATATTTTAAAAGTAATGTAGTGTATATTATGTACGTAATGAATGGAAAAGTTTTTTTCATCTTCTGGTAAAGAAATACTGTTTTTAAAGGAAGTTGGAGAAATAGGACGTGGGTGGAATAATAGATGGGTTCTGCTGTCTCAGTGGAGCTCTTCTAGGGGAATTTTGATGGCTTCAGAAATCAAGAAGGCAAATGATATTCCCCCTCCCAGAATGAATTGTGTGGGGAATGCTATAAAAAAGATCTGGTTTAACTTTAGTGGCACTTGTCATAAATATAAAGGGAAGGGTAAACACCTTTAAAATCCCTCCTGGCCAGAGGAAAAATCCTCTCAACTGTAAAGGGTTAAGAAGCTAGGATAACCTCGCTGGCACCTGACCAAAATGACCAATGAGGAGACAAGATACTTTCAAAAGCTGGGGGGAGGAAAAAACAAAGGGTCTGTCTGTGTGATGCTTTTGCCGGGGACAGAACAGGAATGGAGTCCTAGAATTTAGTAAGTAATCTAGATAGATATGCATTAGATTATGATTTCTTTAAATGGCTGAGAAATTAAGTTGTGCTGAATAGAATGAATATTCCTGTCTGCATGTCTTTTTTGTAACTTAAGGTTTTGCCTAGAGGGATTCTCTATGTTTTGAATCTAATTACCCTGTAAGGTATTTACCATCCTGATTCTACAGAGGTGATTCTTTTTACTGTTTCTTCTATTAAAATGTTTCTTTTCAAGAACTGAATGCTTTTTTTCATTGTTCTAAGATGCAAGGGTTTGGGTCTGTGGTCACCTATGCAAATTGGTAAGGATTTTTACCAAACCTTCCCCAGGAAGGGTTGCAAGGGATGCAAGATGCAAGGGTTGGGAGGAGTTTGGAGGGGAAAGATGTGTCCAAACACCATTTTTCCAATAAACCCAGATAAACGTTTGGTGGTGGCAGTGGAAGTCCAAGGGCAAAGGGTAAAATAGTGTGTACCTTGGGGAAGTTTTAACCTAAGCTGGTAAAAGTAAGCTTGGGGGGTTTTCATGCAGGTCCCCACATCTGCACCCTAGAGTTCAGAGTGGGGAAGGAACCCTGACAGCACCGCATATGTGTAACATGGCAATGATCTCAAAGGCTCTAGTGGGCTTTTGAGAACCAAAGCTAGGTAGGATATGGGTGCAGAGCAGTATTGCTTCCTCCATAATTAGCTGTGGGACTGTCAGCTAGATGGAGCTCTTCTTCTCAGAGTTACAGAGGTTTTCTCGTCAGGTGCCTCCCCACTCCACCTGTATCTCAGCCCAGACACACATGGCTGATCTCTTCACCACCTCCTCCTCAGCATGGGGACTGAGGGGAAAAAAAAACAAACCCTCTCATTTGTAGTGATGCATAGAAAAATCTTAACAGTTTTTAGGCAACTTCTTTGTTGAGATCACTGCCTATGTCATGTTGCCAGGATATTGTCTGTTTCCTTTTGCTCCCATCTGTCTCTTTCCACTTATTGTCTCATGTCTGACTGCAAGCTGCTTGGGGTAGGGACCATCTTATTTTCTGATCTGTACAGCCCCTAGCGCAATGTGGTCCATACCATGGTTGGTGCTCCTAGGTACTACTGAAATAACTAATATTGGATTGCTGACCTGTTAATCAGAAATAGGTCTAATATAACTTATTCCATCTCATTGGGGTACTTTAAAGTGAAGTTAGTGAGGGGAGAAGTGACTGTGAAATTAGTTATTGCACAGCTCATGCAGCTGCAGAAGAAAAAGCTGGAGTCTATTTCTGCTCAGTGGAACTGCTAAATAAGTTCCAGCTGCATCATCTCATTCACCCATGAAGCACAAGAGGTAGAACACAGCTTTCCTTGCAGGCCCAAAGCCCAGGTTAGCAGCCTGCCACTTTAGAAAAAAGGGTCACTTGTAAAACAGAACAAATGTGGAAGACCTAGACACATAAGTCAGAATTATGGAAGTACAAGATGACATGTCATTTAGAGCGTTACTGCATTTTGAGGAGGAGTCAGTGAGGCTTGTGCTCCTAAATCTTCCAGGTGCTTCTGAAAATCCCCCTCCACAGTGGGTTTCCCAGAATGAAGCTGAGATGAAACATGTATAAAGTTGTGGTTTCAGCAGATAGTAGGATGGCCGTAAATGATTAGAGCAAGCCCTTACGAGTGTGAAAATGACAGGATTGTATTTATCTTTCTAATGGGGGGTGGGGTTGTTTTTTGGTACAGTGCAGGGACTGTTGAAGTCTGGGGGTTGGGGCAGGAAGAGAAGGAAGATTGTTTTTAATTAGAAATACCCCCCCATGTGGTCAGGTGTTGAGATGCTACAGCAATATCTGCCATTCATGTATCCACTGGAGCTGGTCAGATTTTCAGATGGATTTTTTTTTCCCACTGGAAAAGGCTGCTTCATTGAAACCAAACATTTTGTGGAAACGTGTCACTTTTGATGAATCTTCCAACAGAAGATTTGTCAGCCCTGCTGTGCGGACTGCTCTGGGGCCAGGGACCCTTCCTGACCCTGGGGCCAGCCAGCAGCCCAGGCTCCCTGACTCCCCCAGGGCAACGGTGCAATTGACAATCATGTCAATTTCAGGCAGCAGCTGCCCTGGGAGCAGATTTTCATTTTGGGAACACTGTGTGCTTCTGAAGACACTTTTGAAAAAGTGGTGCTCGGTGACTTGCAGGAATGGAGGCAGGGTCAGAGCTGTGATTAGAACCCGGGTGTTATTTATTCACAGTAGACCTGTCCTCTCAATTCCTGGCCTGCATCATCTCATTTCTAGTCTCCCACTTCCTTATTCCAGCCTTAAATCTGGCCTCTTTTAGGTTATTCAGCAAATGTTTTAAATCGATCCTGTCAGGTGATTCTCAGCTATGAAATGCGGTGTTTTGAAATTCTCACTTCCAGGTTAGTCAGTCACAACAAACAGCTCTCCAGATGTTAGTTTTTGGGGGCAGGAGGGTCTTAATATATTGAGAATCAATGTGAAAATGTTACACTTCCAGCACACTGCATAATTCCTCACCTGTTGAGATGAGAATAATCTACCATGTGTTGTATGTAACAGATTTCTACAGAAGTCCCTGTGGGAAATGAGCTCATCTCTTAAAATTCAAATACAGACACAGCTTCCTGAACGGCTTCAGTTTTCAGGGATGGCTTTATTTGTTTGTTCCCCTCCTGCAGCCACCCCCTCCAAACAAATAGCCTCAGAGGGCATGTCTACGCTGCAATAAAATACCCATAGATGGTGTGTATCAGCAGTCTCAGGCTGCAGGGCTATGAAACTGCAGTGCAGACATTCTGGCTGCGGCTGGAGCCTGGGCTCTGGGACCCTCTCCCCAAACAGGGTCCGAGGGTCCAGGCTCCAGCCTGAGCCCAAATGGCTACACTGCAGTTCTGTAGCCCCGCAGCCTGAGCCCCAGTCAGTTGACGTGCACCAGCCATGGGTGTGTTCCTGCAGCATTGACATACCCTATGTGTTACTTAGATTCGGGTTTGAACTTTGTTTCATAAGTGATCCAGTTCCTAATCTGAAATTCCAACCAGATTTTCTGATGCTTGAATATGCTTAAGGAAAGCTAGGCCAAATTTTGAGTGAACCTGAGTTAATTTATGGTTGAATGTTTTGTAAGGTCAATACAGCTTCATTTCTAGAAAGTGCTGTATTCATTTATATACAGCATCAGTACTCAGTCTTTCTCACCCTACCACACACTGGCAACACATTATAACAAAAGTAAACAACTTTACAGCCCCTTTACCAATGCTTGACACTTCTTCAATGGATTTGTGGGCCTTTGCCCTCTGGACAAGCCCTGTGGCTTTATTCAGTTTCTAGGATATCAAACAATTGTTGTCGGTTCACAAATTCACTGGAAGGGGTTTAGAATGCACAATAGTTCCTAATATGTGCCTGGATTTAATCTTACAAGTTTACGGCTTTCCAGAGAGTTCTCGTGCATTTTGAGCCCTATAAACATTCCTGGGATTCCTCCTTTGTTCCTTATCTTCTCCTCCAGTGATTCTCTCCATTCTACAACACCAGGACATAATGGTGACAAGGACTGGCTTTGTATTGTGAACATGATTTAATGCCAGTGATAGTGAACTATTGGTTTTACATGGTGACTATCATTCACAGAGATCCCATTAGCAGAGCTGAGCCCAAACCTTAAACTCTGTGTCCAAATACCCCCAAGTCTTGTAGAGTGAAAACCCAGGTCTGGATTTAATCCCACATCCCACTATCGAGATTTGCCTTTATCAGAATAATAGGAACAAACAAAACCCCTAAATCCTTGTGTTTCTTGCAAACCCAATTTGGATCATATTTGTAGCTAAGGGCTATCTCTAGCAGCAAGTTCTCTCTAAATCCATTGATGCCATTACTGCAAGCTTCCCATCCCATTTTGTCTATGATTGCATCAAAATTAGCCTCCTGATAAAATACACTATAAACTTTAATTGGATTTCACCAAGCTCGCCCCTCTTTCACAAACAGGATGAAAATCCAATGGCTTTTTATGGGTAATGTAATTACCTGCTCTTATTTTGTAAATGAATTTACAAAGTTTGAATACAACCAAAGAGAGGACAGTGTGAAAACAGAAATCAAGTCCACTGTGCATGTCCTAAGTGTCTCAGACCCAAGACAAATGAACCTAGAAAATAAACAGATTGCAATGAACTTCATGGATAATGTCAACTGGAAGACTGTGTGCTGACGTTCGAGGAAGGCCCAGTGGCAAATGGAAGGTGACTCCAATCTAGGCATTATGGGAGTGAGAATAGGTTGCTGCCCCTGGGGAAGGAGGAATCAAAAGATTAAAATATGATTCTATCTGGTAGCTTAGCTAAACAAGTTGAAGTATTTCAGGAGATCTAGACTTACGGGCAATTCAAGTCTAAGGTGGTCAAAAACATCTTGCATTCCTCTCTGTTGGCTTGAAAGAATTGCCAAACAGGGTCAGAGGAGTGGCTCATCCAGCCCAGAGTCCTATCTTGGACAGTAGCCAACACTCTCTGTGCTTCAGAAGAACATGCAAGAAAGTCCTTGGTGGGCAATATTGGAGTAACCTGCCTGAGGGGGAAGTTCTTCCTATTCCCCTTGCAGTTTGAGGATGTTGGCTCATTCCCTGAAGCATGTGGGTTTATATACCTTATATACCTGAAGTTCTCATTATCCACATGCATGACTAGGCCCTAGTATCTGGGACTGCTCCAGCCACCTTTGCTTCAGACTGACCACTGGACCAGCTGGGGGCTCCTGGGGTAATTGGAGCTCTTGAGAGAACCCTTTGGGGCACTCTACATTGTGCCCAGCTGCCTGTGGTCGCAGGGCTGCTCCACGAGCAGGCAGTGCCAGAGTGCAATGGCATTCCAGGCATGTCTCTTTGCTCATAACGGGCCAGGTGCCTTATCTGATCATGTATGCTGCTGGGTTTTGTTACCACCGACCTTCTGGTGATCAGCATGAGCGGATGTTTGAGATCCAGATGTTATGTTACTAATTGGAGATGCACTCCTAAGTGCCATGAAGCAAGTGGAGGACAGACAGTAAAGGTGACCACACATTGTATTGTTCAGAGGCATTGCTGTTGCTTTTTTTAACAGTTGAAATTCCACTGCTGCTTAGCAGTCTTGCTTCCTGAACAAACCCTGCCAAGAACCTAATCACATGACTAGTCTAGAATAATCACCCCAGTCATAAAAACACTGTCTGCCTCATACTGGTTGGAGTTCTGTCACTTGCAGACGTCTTGCAAATTTTTTTTCTTTGTTCTGTGTCCCACCTCAGTGTTCCTCCTCCGGATGAAACAGACCCGCTGACTATGCAGATGCTACAGAAAGAAAGCTGCCTTTTGGCTGCTGTTTAAATCTTTCCCCATGCATTCCAGAAAGGATTATTGGAGCATTGCACAGTTCTTATGAGCAAAAATTCAGCCAACAAACAGTGGTTCTCCGCTGGTGCTCGGTGGTTTGATGTTTCCTCATTTAGGAACCTGCCCTTTGTACTACTGTCCCAGTAGAAGTTGCAGTTACAGAGGGAGGCAGTGGTGTGTGTACCTGACCAGACAAAGAGAAACAGGAGGACACAAAGGGAAGGATGCAGACTGTTTTCAAAGCCCTGCTGCCTCTCTTCGCTAATCTCTGAATTGCTTTCGGGTCAAGCTGGCGCATCCCTTACCATTAGCAACTTGCAACTCTGTTTTTCAAAAGCCTTCGGGAACAGAGGACAGCGATGAGCTTTCACGAGAGCACTACAAGCACAAATGAGAGCCTAGTTACTAGCATTCTCATTCCATTTCCGGGATGGGGCACATACACAAGTACAGCCAGGCAATCCGGGCCAGTCTCTCTCTTCTGAATGGAAAGTGCTAATATTCACTGCTGAGAGAGGACCTGATGCTGGCAGGGTTTTAACCTCAGACACAAGCTCCATTAGGCAGGGTGACTATTTTCTCTTCTACATGTGTTTCTCAATAGATGTGAGAGATGAGATCCTGAAGCCTCACTTTCCGATGTGCACAGCTGGGCAGCAGAAACCAGATGTATCTGTCAAGGTTCCTTCCCCACTCTGAACTCTAGGGTACAGATGTGGGGACCTACATGAAAACCCCCTAAGCTTATTTTTACCAGCTTAGGTTAAAACTTCCCCAAGGTACAAACTATTTTACCTTTTGCCCTTGGACTTTATTGCTGCCACCACCAAGCATCTAACAAATATATAACAGGGAAAGAACCCGCTTGGAAACGTCTTTTCCCCCAAAATCCTCCCCAAACCCTACACCCCCTTTCCAGGGGAAGGCTTGATAAAAATCCTCACCAATTTGCAGAGGTGAACACAGACCGAAACTCTTGGATCTTAAGAACAATGAAAAAGCAATCAGGTTCTTAAAGGAAGAATTTTAATTGAAGAAAAGGTAAAAGAATCACCTCTGTAAAATCAGGATGGTAAATACCTTACCTCCGATTCAAAACAGAGAATCCCTCTAGGCAAAACCTTAAGTTACAAAAAGACACAAAAACAGGAATATCCATTCCATTCAGCACAGCTTATTTGATCAGCTATTTAAGCAAAACAGAATCTAACGCATATCTAACTAGATTACTTACTAAGTTCTAAGACTCCATTCCTTTTCTGTTCCTGGCAAAAAACAACACACAGACAGACTGAAACTTTGTTTCTCCCCCCCTCCAGCTTTGAAAGTATCTTGTCTCCTCATTGGTCATTTTGGTCAGGTGCCAGGGAGGTTATCCTAGCTTCTTAACCCTTTACAGGTGAAAGGGTTTTTCCTCTGGCCAGGAGGGATTTAAAGGTGTTTACCCTTCCCTTTATATTTATGACAGTATCCAAACGCTGTCACAAGAAATGCCCCAGGGGTGTCAAAGTGATTAAGAAACTGGCTGAGGAAAATGAAACACGATTGCATTCCCGTAGCAGCCCACAACTAACCTGGCCCACAGTGCACTTGGTATGCTGAGGTTTTCAAAGAAGGGGGAAGAGTTAGGCCTGTATGTTCAAAGAAATTTAAGCACCTAGCTCCTATAGATTTCAATGGGAATTAGGCACTGTCATAGGGCATGCCTGCCCTGTAGCACCCCCTGCTGTGTTAGCATGGCACTGCATATTCTCCCTGTCTCAGTGTCCCTTCTCAGGGAGCCAGTAATTCCACTTCAGGCACACTTGATTCAATGATCCATTCATTAAGCCTTATTATAAAGCCTACAAAAGAGGGTCATAGCAAAGTCCCACATAGACAGAAATACCTTGTGTTTCTGAGTGTTCCCCTGAAGCTTGCCATCTAGACTCTGTTCCCAGTCCCCTCAGGGTTCTCTCTCTGTCTTTCAATCTCTCCTCATGGCAGGCACCCCAGCTGTCCTCCTGGAGCTGGGTGGTACTTAGAATCATAGAATATCAGGGTTGGAAGGGTCTTCAGAAGGTCACCTAGTCTAACTCCCTGCTTAAAGGCAGGACCAATCCTCAATTTTTGCCCCAGATCCCTAAAGGGCCCCTCAAGGATTGAACTCACAACCCTGTATTTAGCAGGCCAATGCTCAAACCACTGAGCTATCCCTCCCCCCATTTTAGCTCCCTCAGCTGGCCTCACTTACTCTACAGGCTCAGAGGGCATGGCAGCTTTCTGCTGCTGTCTGCTCCTGCTGACTCAGGGCCTTGCAGGAGCCTGCTGACTCCTTTCTCTGGCTACAACTATCTCTGCCCCTCTATGAAGGAGGAGGAAGCATTTATGCTGGCCCCTTCCCTTGGCTCATTCCTGAGTGAGAGGAGAGCCCTGTCCCACGTCCTCTGCAAGGCTCAGGCCCCAGGCCCCTAAAGATACAGTAAAAAGATTTCTTCTAAATGCTGCTTC
Source organism: Caretta caretta (assembly GCF_965140235.1). Taxonomy (NCBI): domain Eukaryota; kingdom Metazoa; phylum Chordata; order Testudines; family Cheloniidae; genus Caretta; species Caretta caretta. The sequence goes on from NC_134209.1 coordinate 17,005,821, forward strand.
TTACTGGGACCTCTTTCCTCTCTCCACATATCTCCTCAGGGTTTGTGTACCACACCACCCCTAACTCTTAAAGGGCCATGCCACATGACGGGGAAGCCTAACCGGAAGGCAGTATTGCCCTTAAGGGGCAGATTGCCCTATCACAGGCACCTAAAGGCCTTTGAGGATCTTGGCCTTAACTATACAAATCCTGGAGCCAGACCCCTGGAGCCTTTACCTGAGGCTTCTTGGAAAGTTGGCACTGATCAGGGTTTTTTTTTGTTTGTTTGTTTGTTTTTCGGGGTTTTTTAGTTAACAGTTTTAACAAAAAATGTAGTGGTCAACATTGAAATATTTTGCTGTCACAGTTCAATACTTTTTTTGACAAAAAATGAAACCAATGGATTCAAATTGTAACTTTGGAGTGTTGAAAATAAACAAAATGTGATCTTAATTCAGAACAAAGCAGCATTCATTTCTCATTGTGGATTTTTGGTTTTGGTTGGAAATAAAATTAGGATTTTTCAGCCAGCTCAAATCTCAGCCTTGATAAGCTACTCTCTACAGTCAGCTCTTCTGGGGGAATGATCACACACCAACCTCCCTAGCAAAAGCAAGTGCTTCAGCATGATTCTATTCCCCTTCCCTCCCCGTGACACACGCAGACCTTGGTCAATAGAACAGCTGCAATCTTTGTCTCTTTTCATGACGTTATTTTTTTTTTAAGTCAATTTTAGCCAAACATTTCTAGAGTAATTTTCCTCCCCATTTACTCAGGATTCCTCCTTTACTGAAAGTACATGAGTGTCCGTAATGGCTGATATGACTTTATTGTGACTGCTAGTCAGTCATGCAGTCGTCCATCTGGGGCCAGAAACCCATGAAATGTGAAGTGTTTCATTTAATAAAGCAAAATAATACGAACTAACTTGCTCTTCATAACTGATGTTTCTCCTGTTTGCTAATGCAGCTTCCCCCAACAATTTGACACAACATTTATTTTCATTTTCTCACCTTTTAATTGTTTACCTTGGGAGCAGAATACATCTGCACCGTTAATTCAGTGAAGTCTTAGTGCTCAAATACATTTGTTAGTCTCTAAGGTGCCACAAGTCTTTCTTTTCTTTTTGCGGATACAGACTAACACGGCTGCTACTCTGAAACCTGGTTAAATACAGTTAATTTTGCCTGATTGGTTCTGCTTATTCATCTACAGATCAGCTTTTGCAATAGTTATTTTTATTATAGTAGCAATTAAACACCACAACTGCAATCAGGGCTCCATCGCACTAGGCACTGTACTCCTGAGTACTATCCCAGCCAAGACCATGCTACATGCGCATCCTGCAGCCTGCAATGCGATGGCTACAGTGATATTTTTAGCACACTAACTCGATCAAAGCTAGCATAGGTACATCTTCCCAAGTTGGAAATGACACCTCCTGCTCCAGTGTAGATGTGCCATAGTAAGAGACTGGCTCTCCCTCAGTGAGCTCACACTCTGAAGAGACAAGACTGACAAAGGTGAGAGGAGAATCAGAGGCCCAGCGAGGTGAAGGCCACAGAGCGAAGATGGGAACGGAACTGAGGTCGTCCGAGTCTCAGTCCAGTGCCCTACATATTTGATCATGCTGTCTCCAAAAGAAGCATCAGAAGTCAACAAGCAGCACTATGAATGCTGATGTCACTAGCACTGGAAGAAATGAACATGTTTCTGGTGGCCTCTTTGACTGGTGAATTAAAAACACTTCCAAAATTGTAGACTGCCTTTCAGAAGGGTATCTTCAGCTGGAAACCTTTTTGCTCAACAAAATATTAGATAACTGTGCTACCACTAGAAAAGTAGAAACTTAGAACAACCTAAACCTCTACTGACTGGACTTTGCCTGGACTTAGGGGGCCAACTTCTACTCTCTGATTGGGCTTTGATGGGCCAGGAAATGCTTGGCCTAACCCAAAGGCCATGGAAGACTCGCAGTGACTTCAGTGCGCTGAGGTTGAGCCCTCTGAGGTGGACTTGGCAGATTTCCTTCCAACCTCCCCTCGAAGACAATCTTTCTCACCCTACCTTTATGGCATGTTCTGCCTTAGGGGGCAGTATGGGCTCACTCCTTCAGGTACAGAGCACTCTGACCCAGCCAAAGCACTTTAAGAATGTGCCTAAATCTTAGCACACAAATGGCCCCATAGACTCCAACAGGCCTGTTTATGTGCTTAAATGTAAGTACACAAGCTCTGTTGGATCAGCCTTTCCACCATGCACTTTCTGAAGTGTGGTTGACCCTGATCTCCCTCCCCTCTGCCACAGACCACCACAGAGAGTGGATAACACTGCAGTCTGACCCCTCCTCCAAGTACCCCTCTCCCTTTACGAGGAGCACCAGAGGTACCTCCTTACTGCATGGAAGTCTCTGTGGTCGCACCTTTGCATAGCTCCACTCCAGTCCAAGGTGCTACGCTGATTTACACCAGCTGTGAATCTGGCCCTCTCTGGCTGTGGGAGAAGCCAAAGACCATCACAAAGGTATGAATTGTTGTAAATAGGACCATACAGCCGGTGAAGACCTAGGAAATGTAGGTGCAGTAAGTGATACTTACCTGGAGAACCCTGCTGCTTCCCCGCCATCTCACCTTCCGCCCCTGAAATTAGATGCAGTAATTTTCTCTGAGGGCTGCTACAGCGGTGTAGCAGCAATTGATCACTATGCTGTGCTCTGCAGCTGGACTCTGATTGCCATAGAGAAGAGAGTTGTTATGTGCTTCAGCCAGAGAACAGCAAAGACCCATATTCTTTTATTTTTAACACCAGGTAATTCAGTGCATTTGAGGGGAATGCAGATGTGGTCCCCCCCCTCTCTTTGGGCTATTCGTCTTGTCCTTCAAGTGATGTCAGGTGGGGTGCTGTACAGATCCTCATGCTGAAAGCTCTCCTTTAAATCAGACTTGCCTTTCCCATCTAAGTGTTGTGGAACCAGAATGCATGAGGAAGAAGAATAAGGAGCCTTGAACTATTCTGACAGGCTCTTATCCTGCCCTCCTTACTGTGGTATCTGAGCACCTTCCAGTCGTATGTTAAGCGATGTGACTAACATCTGTCCTGAGTGGTACGTGCTCTCTCATGAGGAGAATTGTGGGTGCAGTGATTTTTATTTAGCAGGGTTTTGTTTTATAAACACAAGGCATCTTGTACATTTAAATGAATGAAGCCTGGTAGACGTGTCCCTCGCACTTGGAAAGGAAGGTGGGGAAGTTTTGGGGCGGTTCTTGGTTCCTGGGGGGAGTTCATTCCACAGTCTGGGGCCTGGAGAGAGATCTGTCTCCTGCCTGGATGAGATCACCATTACTGTAGAAAGTTCCATTGTGCTAGAGAAGCAAAGCTGTTGACCACAGTCTTTAACCTGGAGCTTTAGGCTCTATTAGATAGACTGGAACCAGGCCATAAAGCATGTTGAGGATGAGGACTGAGTACTTGAAACTGACTCAATAAGCATGTGCTTAAGCACTCTTCTGAATCGGGGCCTGAATGTGTACTTGTGAGTAGAGCTGATCAAAATTGGGAACTTTCATCCCATGGGAAATTCTGAGATTTTGAAATCTGTTTCCCCTCCCCCCCACCACAATCAAGATGAAAAGTCAAACTCTCAGAAATGATTCATTTCAACAAGGTTGAAACATTTTTTTTCGAATTTATTGTTTGAAATGTAGCAATAGTTGAACCAATAAACTTCCCATGAAACATTCCTTCCTTATAAAAACAAAATGTTCCAATAACTTCCTGTCTAAATTTGACACTATGTTGCCATAAAACATTGAGATTTCATTGGATCAGCAATTTCTGACAGAAAACCGTTCCATTGGAAAGTTCCCTTGTTGTATTTGGACCTTAAACCTGTTTCTGTAAATTACAAATATCCACTTAGTGTGAAATTCATCCCTGTGCAGAGCACGGGCATAAGAACTGAGCACCATGTAAGTCCCACTTAAATCCTATTTTGAAGCCTGAAATGGTATGTAAGTGGTGCAGAAGTCCAGTGCTGACCCTCTGCACAGGGGTGAATTTCACCCTCAGGGAATGGAAACATTTAGCATGTGATCTATGTATCCAATTACAACAGTTCCAATTTCAATTTTCAAAGGGCTGCTCCTGATCAAACTACAGATCAAAAATTAGTCCCAGAAACCATCTGGCTAATACATTTATTGAAACCTTGAGCTGTTGCCTGTCAGCTCATGAACAGAAAAAGAAGTGACAGAGAAAAATTAATCTGAGAATAGAGGCCAGTTCCGAGCAAAAATCATATGCTCCTATGTGTTTTTTCGCAACTTGCTCAATGAAGCCATGAACTTAACTAGGACCTCTGCATACTGCCATAAAATATAAGAGCTAATAGATTATGCTTATTTGTGAATGATGTAAACATGTTTGATAGATAAATATTGTCTTACTTTATATCTATTGAGTGTATATCCAGATGAAGTATAAATAAATATAAATGTAAAGATAAAGGGCATGGGATTTTCAAGGGTGCCCAATGTAGGGAGCAGAATTAGGTCATTGTTGAAGGCCGTTGAAAATTCCACCCAAAATGTAGCAAAGAAGCCATTTCCCAGGTGCCTGGAAATCTCTCTATCTAAGGTTCTTATTTGGTGCCCATTACTGTAGCAACTGAGCCCTCAGACTCTTTCTTAAAATGTAATTATCCTCATGACGTCCCTGTGAGATAAGGAAGTGCTATTAACTCCACTTTGCAACTGGGAAACTGAGGCGAAGGTCTGGTTGTTCTGCAATCATGAGCCATGCCTGCAGCTTGAGTACACATACCCAAGCTAACTTTAGTCTAGCTAGCTTGGCTACTGGACAAGCAACATTGCATTAGCATGGGGTTCAACATAGTTTATATGAGCCTGCCTAGAAACCATGGGTAATTACTCACAGGGCTACCCCACCCTGGAGCATGCCCTGTTGCATCTTCACTAGTCTAGGACTCGAGCTAGCTGGATTAAAGCTAGCTTGGGTAGGTCTATTCAATCTGCAGTCACACCCAGTGGTTGCAGTGTAGGTGTATCCATTGTGACATGCCCTGTGTCACATAAGATGTGTGGCAAAGCAAGAATGTGACCTGAGTCTCTCACTGCCTGGGTTAGTGCTCTAACCATCATTCCTCCAATTTTGGTTCATCCATCTTTATGTTCAGAATGTGATCATATCTGATAAAGCCTGGATATCAGCTCAAAACACAACAGAAGAGGCAACATCAGGGTTGTCGGTAGAAGTAAATGAGGTAGAAGCTCAGTTACAACCACCAGAGTTATGAACTGACTGGTCAACCACACACCTCACTTGGAACCAGAAGTACGCAATCAGGCATCAGAAGAGATCAAACAAAGAAACAAATACAGTACAGTATGATGTTAAACAAAAACCACTAAAAAAAGGGAAAGTTTAAAAAATTTGACAAGGTAAGGAAACTGTTTCTGTGCTTGTTTCATTGAACTTAAGATGGTTAAAGCAGCATTTTTGTTCTACATAGTAAAGTTTCAAAGCTGTATTATATCAATGTTCCATTGTAAACATTTGAAAGAACAATCACAATGTTTTGTTCAGAGTTACAAACATCCTGCATTCCCACAGTGTTTTTAACTCTGAGGTTCTACTGTAGACTCTAATCTTGCTTTGATTTTGACCAGGCCCAGGAGTCTTTGAAGCCTTGAGACTTTTCTTTGTTTACCAGAAACCCTACTGCTTTTAGCAAGTGTGTACCAAGGTCGTGTCTTAGTAGCCTTTCTGATTTCACTGCATTCAAGATACCGTGTAATCCCAAAGAACTCAGGAGATAGACTACTCCTGTCACCATGGTAAATTCCCTTGTGGGTAATGCACAGGCCAAATGCCATCAGCTTCCATCATGACAGTGCTCCTTCCCAAGAGAAACTCTGGGATCTATTGTAACTAGGATGAATAAGGATCCTGAGTGAGGTTTTCGGAGGGGGTTTTTGTCAGAAATTGCTATTTGTAAACAGGCTTTTAAGTCTTCGAGCCCATTCACGTGAAATAGTGGAGCAGTCCTGGGGACTTGGGACTCACAAACAGAACATATCCATTCAGCTTTAACTATTTCCAATGGCTGGAAGTTGAAGCTAGACAAATTTTGACTGGAAATAAGACACATATTTTTAACAGAGAGGGTAACTAACTGTTGAAACAACTTAATGGGGGGCATGGTGGATTTAGCATCACTGGCAATTTAAAAAAAAAAATTAAGACAGCATCACAGTGCATATGCACAAAACCTCCTTGGGCAGGGTGTTAACAATAAGTTGTGTCCATAGCCTTTCAAAATCTTGGTGGAGACAATAAGTTGATTAGTTAAAGATTCTGCTTCCTTTTTTATTTCCTTGGCGAAGGATACTCTTGGCGAAGGATACTTTTCCTTGGCGAAGAATACTGGCGAAGGAGCTCTGATGTGAATATAGACATTTCCACAGTGGCCAGAAAAAGTCAAAGTGCTCCACAGCATTGCAGAAAGCAACCCAGCCCTGGAGGCTCCCTCTGACTGGAGGAAGGATGTGCCATTGGTTGTGGGAGTCAGATGCAGAGATCTGCTCCATGGATTAAGCCTCTCAACAAGATCTAGGCATGAAGATCTGCAGCAAGATCCCCTCAAGATCATTTCAAGGACAAAGCACCCAGCCTAAACAGGGAAAATAAAATTGCTTTCTTCCCTGATTTATATATTACACTTTGATGAATAAAATGGGTTCTGATGGATTGATTATTTTTAATTACCTGTGGTCAACTCTCCAGCATGTCATTGTTATTAAGATTATGGTAGCATGGAAGGTCCCAAACAAGATCAGAACCCCATTGTACTTGGCTGATACTAACACCCTGTAAGAGATAGTCGCTGCCCTGAAAAGCTCACAATCCAATTCAACAGAGGATGGGAGGGGAGTGAGAAGCACAGAGAGGAAGTGACTTTCTCAAGGTCACACAACAGGTTAGTGGCAGAGCTGGGGATAAACCCAGGTCTTCTGACTCCCAGTTCAGTGAGTTCTCCACCAGACCACACTACATCTCCAATGGCCTGCCACAGCTTCCATGTTACACAGCAATGGTAATATGGGTACAGTATGTTATATCTGGATCACAGCGGAGACATTCTCCTTGTTTTTACTTAAAGAAGTGAAGATTGTTTTCTGCTTGTATATCTCCACTTTCCATTATTAACTTGATGGACAATCATTTCCAACAGTTGGGCCAGGAGACGTTGCTCTCCATTAGAGAAACAGAAAATATCACTTACAACAAACCTGCACAGCAGCAATTTCTCCTGTGACAATGCTAAGATTTTTTCCCCCTAACGTTATTTTGACTTCTGCTCGGTGAAAGACCACTATTTTCACTGCTTACCTTTGCTTTATGTCTGGCTGGATATATGGGCACTGGTAACTCAAGATATAACAGAATGTTAAGGTCTATCTTTTCTGTCACCAGAATGTTCAGTCTTCATTTTTTTGTTTGTTTGTTTTTATCAGGAAAAATGCAACTCAGTCTTACATGTGAGTTCAAACTCTCTTCTTCTTTCAGAAGGTCTCCATCAAACCATTGATTTGTATGGGTGCTGAATTTCCCATCCTGCAGAAGAAATTATATTATTAAAACGATATATAGAAGATATAACAATGCAGGTGTCTTTCCCTTATTTATTCTTCAGTGTGATAGATATTTAATATGTGAGGAAAGGGAACAGTTTTAGTGCCATATCCATAAATAAAAATGAGTAAGCTGGTCATTCAGGGGCCAAGCAATTTTGATCTGTAGGGGACAGACTGCAAGACTTATTAAAAAGGAAATATCTTAGGGAAGATCAGGAATAAACAGTATGTGGAGGACTTTACAATGGAACATCTACAGATACAAATTCTATGATGAAAACTAGCAGTAATTTAGTTTCATAGAGTTTAAAGCAAGAAGGGACCATAAGAATATCTAATCTGACTTCCTGTATATCACAGGCCATAAAAATCCACCCAAATACATGCATGTGGAGACGGACTACTTCAGCTGGACCAAAGCATTCTAGTTCCCAGGATTTAAAATTGTGTACCACAGGCAGAGAATAGGAGACACAGAGATGCCACCAATGCCCAAGACCCCTGCAATGGCAGGGAATTGAGTAGGTGAAATATACCCAAATGATCCCAGCAGGTGATCCATGCCATATGCTGCATAGAAAGGCATCCCACACAACCCCAAGGTTGCTGCTGATCTGAACGATGGACAAATGCCTTCCTGTCTCCAGATCTGGTGAACGGTTATACCCTGAACAAATGAGCAGGGCAAGATACACCAGCCAGGTATCTAAGACAGGATTTTCTGTTATACCACAGAACACCAGTCCACCCTAACCACTATCCCATCTTTAACCATACAACATAAAGGCTGAAAGCCAAAGCACTCAGAAGAACTGAGTTAATACTCCATATAATACAAACTGGAATTATTTTACATAGCTCTCATTTACAAAACAAGCAAAGTTTGAAGAAAACCAACACAGAGCATTTGGCAAGTTTAATTTATTTCATTTGGCTTGTTCAAGTTTCATCTAACTGAGGGCTGGAGAGAATATTGGTGCGAGGGAGGTGATAGAATTAATGCTTTAGCCTTTAATTAGTTTATGCCTCCTTGGTGGCAAAGTATTCCTCAAAGTTAAGAGGAGGGAAGATTTGGGACCAGAAGATGATAAATCAGGGATCTTTTTCTGCCTCTGCCATATATTTCCCATGTGACTATATTGCCAACTGAAGCATTCAAATATCATGTCAGGGTCAAAACACAAATGAAATCTGCTTAAAATAAAATAAAAAATTAAAAGTAATAGATTCATAGATACTAAGGTCAGAAGGGAACCATTATGATCATCTAGTCCGACCTCCTGCACAACGCAGGCCACAGAATCTCATGCACCCACTCCTGCAAAAAACCTCTCACCTATGTCTGAGCTACTGAAGTCCTCAAATCGTGGTTTAAAGACTTCAAGGAGCAGAGAATCCTCCAGCAAGTGACCCGTGCCCCATGCTACAGAGGAAGGTGAAAAACCTCCAGGGCCTCTTCCAATCTGCCCTGGAGGAAAATGTTTGGGTTCTTTTTGTCTGCTGGAGTTGCAGCCTTTGGGGTTCACGTTTTCAAGGGTTTTTTTTTTTTTGTTTTTGTTTTTTCCTGCATCCAAGAAGACTAGGAACTGGAGCTTGTTGACACTTAAAAATTCCATTTAACTGGAAATATTGACATTCTGAAATTTGTTTTTGTTCTGAAATATTTTTAAAAAATCCTATGAAGTAAAACTTCAAGCTACCATGGCCAGTGGACTACAGGGGTATTAACAGGCCGCTGGAGCTGAATGGGCCCTTTTAATATATGAGTACATATGCTAAATAATCTGTCGCATCTTGCATTTGGCTTTGATGCTGGGAGTACCTTTCCCATACCTGAAGAAGAGCTCTGTGTGGATCAAAAGCTTGTCTGTCTCACTCTGATGGGGTGTCTGCCCCACACTGGCATCCAAGAGGTTAATGGGGCCCTCGGGAGGCTGTGGAGGAAGCAACCAATAATAGAAGGGTTGTGAGGAACAGCCAATCATAGCCCAGCAGGCCCATATAAGAAAAGCGGCAGGGCAGAGCAGGGTCAATTATTCCCTGGAGCTCAAGGAGGGAGGACTGAGTGCCTGGCTGGTAGAAGAAAGCTAGCACCGTGGACAGAGCAGTGCTGCTAGCAGGGACCAGAGGAGCTAAAGAAGAGCTCCTGGCTGGCTGCTGGGATTTGCAGGCTGAGGCCTTGAGGCAAGGGTGAAGAGAGTGCTGGGGACATGGGGAAGTGGCTGGACAATTGGCTGCAGTCACCACTGGGGAAGTGGTGGGACAGTTGGACTAGAAATCTCGCCCCCGGAAGGGGGTAGTGCAGATCATGATCTGGCTGGAGGGCTTTTTCATGAAGAGAATGCCATGGTCCTCGGAGTGACATGGGCCTAGGAGCAGAAGTGACAGTGGGTGACACACCACCAGGAGTGGGCGTACTGACTTGCAGCATTAATCCCCAAGACATCTAGAAGGAGGCACCAACATGGTGAGTGGAGCCCCATCACACTCACCAACAGAAGTTGGTCCAATAAAATATATTACTTCACCCACCTTGTTTCTCTAAAAACATGTAGCCCAACACAACAATAAATGGCAGGCCAGCTCTTACTAGTTTGTTCATCTTACTGCAAACTCAGGGAAAACCAAAATTAAAAGATAGAATTCTTGATCTAGGCTGTCCATAAGAGTGTTTCAGGGTAGGTGACTACTACTATTTTAATCACAGGTGTTCTTTTACATATCTTAAGGGACACAGGGATGGTGACCAAGCAAAATCAGAATTACTACCCATGGCTATTTTATTATTTAAGAAAGGGGGGAAAACATTAAGTAAAACAATACAAATGACAAGCTAGTTACCTCCATTACAATCTCTTCTGCATGTCTCCCTGTGGAGAGAGCTTTTAACAGATGTACCCTGGAGAGTGAACTGCCTCTGGGAGGTGCTTTTCTCTTGTAAGTTAAGACCAAAGTGGATTGTTTCCCCAAATTATTGTGATTTCAGTTTTAATATATTTGATACTTAAAACGGTTTATATGTGGGCAAAATAATTTGTTTAAGGGCAAGTAAATCCTAATGGTTATTTGTAAATAACTAGACAGTTTAAAATTGTGGGAAAGTAAGCCATTTTAACTAAATCATAAGAAATGGAACAAACTTTTAAGTAAATTAGTTACTTGGAATAATCGATTTATGGAACTGTTTAAAAAAAAGCCGATTTCTGAATATTAAGAAACTTTAATCCAGTTAAATCCTACTATTTCTCTCTTTGCCGATGTTTAAGTGTTGTCTCCTCTTGAAGAGTACATGATCTAACCATCTGGTTAACAGAGAAACCATTAATATTTTGTTATAACATCATCTTCCTGTCCCAATAAAATAATTACAAAAGTTTCCGATCCAATCCCTTGGTAGGGTCTTAGTTAACTTTCCTTCCCCAATCCAGGATGAAGTCTTGGAAAGATTTTCCTTGGGTTGGTTTCTTCTTGAGTCTTCTGTTTTTCTTAGCTATCTGTGGTAGCTTACTTGTAGAGATGGACAGGATGAGTTGTGGCATACTTGAAGTATGAGCAGGCTAGTAGAGTGTGTGCGTGCCGGTGAACATACAGAACTTTACACCCTTGTCCTTATTTCCCAAAAATTAAAGGAAAACACACCTTTCAGGCTTGTTTAGATTCAAACTCTTTCATTTGTTCCATGCCTTCAGGGTTAACTTAGGTGATATTTCAGTTCCTGAATATGCAGTCTCTAAATGTATATATGCTTTAGGGTTGTAATTTTTTCTTGACAATTATGTCCTCTGTCTTTGTGGTGGTCGAATGTAAGGCACAATTTAGTCACTGTATTTGGTTTTGGCCAACGTGTTGCCTAAATAACCTTAATACAGTGAGAGTAATTAACCACTGGAACAGCTTGCCAAGGGTTATGGTGGATTCTTCATCACTAATAGCTATTTAAAAAACAAGATTGGATGTTTTATCTAAAATATCTGCTCTAGGAATTACTTGGGAAGTTCTCTGGCCTAGGTTATACAGGGGGTCAGACTAGATCATCACAGTCGTCCTTTTTGGCCTTAGAATCTATGAATATGCCTTTTGATTAAAGACAACCATTTAAAATGATTCCTTTCTATCCCACAAGTTAAATAAACTGCCTGTGTATTAATGATCCAAACCACACAGGTGGATCTGAATCCTGATCATAACCTTCCCAGAGTTTGGCTGGGGATGGGGAGGTTTTGGAGCTGGAGCTTTGGTGTGGATCCACCTTTGCTATCTACATGAATATCATTGTAGGTAAATGGAGTACTCATAAGGAGTCTACTAAGAAAGCCTGGCACAAACACTGAGATATGGACCAAGAAGTACAAAGAGGAAGGATGGCCCAGAAGTTAGGGCCCTGTCCAGAGCCTCAGGAGACCTGGGTTCAGGTCTGTGTTCTGTTACAAACCTCCTGCATGACCGTAGGCAAATCAGTTAGGACCAGGTTTTTAAAAGCATTTAGGCATTTAACGTCCATCAAAATCAATGGAGTGAAGCTCCTAAATACCTTTAAAAATCTGATCCTTAGCATCTCTGTGCATCTGTTCCCCATCAGCACAATGGGGATACTAGAGCTGCCCTACCTCCCAGAGATGCTGTGCGGGTAAGTGCCTTAAAGAGCATTAGGCACTCAGATACTGTAGTAACAGGTGTCATAGGTATCATTGCCGGGAATGAGACATAATACCTTGTTTTAAGCCCTTTGTAGACAAAGAACACTGTCTGCATCTATAAGTTATGGTTTTACCTTCTCTAGAATCATATTATTGAGGGAGCTAAGGGCATTTCAGTTTCTATACTCATTATTTCACCCTGTCTGTTTTGGAGAAAGGCTGCCAACTGCATTTAATTATGATAAATGAATGCTAGTTTTGTTATATGAACTGTTTACACGAGTTATGAAACTTCAGTGACAACCCCAAAAGGAATGTTGCTCAAGGCAGTTGTAGTAATCAGAGGAATGATTTTCTATCACACTGGTCAGGTTGAGATTTAGACCATAATCGCAGAAGCGAGAGGCCAATTAGTAGTATTTCTTGGCTGATCAAATCACGGCCTTTATGGAGGTCATCTTAGAATTGGCAAATATCCAGGATACGCTGCACTGCAACACTTTCCAAGGGTCCGTGCTCTGTATGTAAAAGACTAACAAGAATATCAGCTGTATTTGTCTAACAATAGTACCTAGAGGCTCAATCATAGAATCATAGAATATCAGGGTTGGAAGAGACCTCAGGAGGTCCTCTAGTCCAACCCCCTGCTCAAAGCAGGACCAATCCCCAACTAAATCATCCCAGCCAGGGCTTTGTCAAGCCTGACCTTAAAAACTTCTAAGGAAGGAGATTCCACCACCTCCCTAGATAACGCATTCCAGTGTTTCACCAATCTCCTAGCGAAAAAGTTTTTCCTAATATCCAACCTAAACCTCACCCACTGCAATTTGAGACCATTACTCCTTGTTCTGTCATCTGCTACCACTGAGAACAGAATTGATTCCTTGAGGACCTGCTCCATGATTTTTCCAGGGACTGAGGTGAGGCTGACTGGCTGTAGTTCCCCGGGTCCTCCTTCTTCCCTTTTTTAAAGATGGGCACTACATTAGCCTTTTTCCAGTCATCCGGGACTCCCCCCGATCGCCATGAGTTTTCAAAGATAATGGCCAATGGCTCTGCAATCACATCCGCCAACTCCTTTAGCACTCTCGGATGCAGCGCATCCGGCCCCATGGACTTGTGCTCGTCCAGCTTTTCTAAATAGTCCCAAACCACTTCTTTCTCCACAGAGAGCTGGTCACCTCCTCCCCATGCTGTGCTGCCCAGTGCAGTAGTCTGGGAGCTGACCTTCTTCGTGAAGACAGAGGCAAAAAAAGCATTGAGTACATTAGCTTTTTCCACATCCTCTGTCACTAGGTTGCCTCCCTCATTCAGTAAGGGGCCCACACTTTCCTTGACTTTCTTCTTGTTGCTAATATACCTGAAGAAACCCTTCTTGTTACTCTTAACATCTCTTGCTAGCTGCAACTCCAGGTGTGATTTGGCCTTCCTGATTTCACTCCTGCATGCCCGAGCAATATTTTTATACTCTTCCCTGGTCATTTGTCCAATCTTCCACTTCTTGTAAGCTTCTTGTTTGTGTTTAATCATGATTAGAACCCCACTGTGATAGGCACTGTGTAAATGCATAGTGAGAAACAGCCTTTCCCCAAGGAGCTTATAATCTCAATACACATGAGGTAGGAGAGGAACCAGAGGCATGGAGAGGGGAACACATGGTGACACAACAAGGCAGTGGCAGAGCCAATAATAATTATTATTAATTAATAATACTTTCTGGCTCTTGTCACTGTTCAGGGCCCACAGATATTTATTACTGTAAGTATAGGGAATATGGCATCTCAGATACTGCTATGCGAAAACCATTGGCAAATACTGTCTTTGAACAGCAGCCGTTATATGTCTGGAAGCATAGACCCCATATTTGCCAATGTACATGAACTTTTCACTAGCAAGTATGTAGCTAAAGCAGTTAATATAGTATCTAGCTGCTGTACTCATTTTTGGGCCAGGTTTTGATCCACTCACTCTGAGTAACATCTTATTGTATGAACAGTCCTACTGAAGCCAATGGGACGATTGTGGAGTAACTTGCTAATCAACATGAGTGAGGGCATCGGAATCTGTCCCTAAATGGGACATGAAGAGGACACTGCGGATCCTGGAGTGAGGCAGGTCCTCAGGGTGAGTGGACCCTATGACAGTTAAATAGTTAACAGTCAATTGGTATGAATCTCACTGGATTCTTATTAGTAGCCATACTGCAAGAACACATGGAAAGCCTGATCCAAACCTCACTGAAGACAATCCAAAGCCTCTCATTGGACTTTGGGTCAGGTCCAAAGTCCCCAATGAGGATTTGAGCCTCATTGTGCTAGGTGCTGTACAAACACATAGGAAAATGCATTCCTTGCCCCAAAGAGCTTGCAGTAACATGTAAAGGTGTTAAACATAAACCAGCATGGTTCACACTAATTCAGTGTTGTCAGATGCTCAGCTGGTGTAAATCAGCATAGCGCTATTGACATCAGTAGCGCTATCATGACTTACACCAACTAAGGCTCTGGGCTTAGGTGCACAATGTTGTATATTTTTTTAAAAAATCAGGATCTTAATTAATTAAAGAGTTGAACCCAAGATTTCTGCTCTTATTAGAGCTTAGCTACTGCCATTATTTTACAAGAATTAGTCTTATTGGGCCAAATTCCTTCTTGGTCTCACTCCAGTTTGAAGTCTGAAGAATTACACCAGAAATGAACTTGTCCCTGGACTCTGAAATTAGGTATATGTTTTTGGAGATACCTTTTGATTATTTAGTCCAGACCCTTCCCCTCTGCCTTGCTATACTTCTGATTAATACAGTGTGTCCTGCATAGACTCCACCAGTGTAGATCATGCTAATAGACGGTGTTTGTAAAAATTTTAATTCTTGAAGTCACAGCACTGAATTAGAGCTTTTTTGGTGTTTGGGTAAACCCATTTGAAATCCAGCTGCCTGCCAGCTGTGGATATTTGTAGCAGTTATTCTTCTGGCTGCTTTTCACTCTAACTTTGTATTTAAAAAGCTTAATGAGTGGTTTTATTGCCAGTTTAAATGTCTATTTATAATCCCTTCATCCCAAAATGAATGTGTGCATCTGATTCTTGACATCTCTATATATTTAATATTGTACAGAGCGGTGTGGTACACTATAACTACTTTCTTGGCATGTGTCTGAAATGATTGCATTACTTGGCAGTTTGAGTAACTGTGTCTGTTCATTTAAAATGTGGGTTTTGTAGATATTTAAATCTACTATTTTTTACGAAGACGTTTTTCCTCATTAGTTAACCATCCTTTACTTTCTCTTAACACTTCTTGGGCTCTGAATACTCATAAAAGAGTGCAGAAAGCTGTAAGTTTTTGGAAGAATTCACCTACTTCATTCTGCTAAGAAGATGCACCCAGCACTGGCTGCAGTTTTTAACATTTGGATACATCAGATTAGGTGCCTAAATCCACAGACAGGCAAGTGCAAAACACCAGTTAGATCTGCTTGAAGACAACAGAACAACTCTGGAAATCAGTCTCTTTTCATTTACTGGGAGAGGTATTCAACATTATAAAGGGCTGTTAGGTAGCTAATTCACACTGATAATCAATGAGAGTTGGGTGAGTAATTCTTATTTATTCCTTTGGAAATCTTCCCTAGGCAAATAAGGATTCATAGAGTTTAAGGCCAGAAGGGCCCATTAGATCTAGTGTCCAGGGTTAGATTGTGCCTTCAGACACAGTCCTGAGCAAGGGATTTTGTGTAAAGAGAAGGAGGCCCAGGAAGGCGTTGTGACTGAGACATGCCTCTCTGATTGCCCCTTGTTCTGAGAGGCTAATATACCCACAGATGGCCTGTACCCACAGAAAGTTATGACACATGCACCATCTCCCCCGGACACACACACACACACTGGTTCATAGAATCATAGAATATCAGGGTTGGAAGGGACTTCAGGAGGTCATCTAGTCCAACCCGCTGCTCAAAGCAGGACCAATCCCCAACTAAATCATCCCAGCCAGGGCTTTGTCAAGCCTGACCTTAAAAATATCTAAGGAAGGAGATTCCACCACCTCCCTGGTTCAGCTGTACTGGATGGAAAGTGGGAGGGAAAGGGGTGGAGCAAGACTCCATTCATTCTCCATTTACTCACTTCCCACCTGCTCCAGGGAGGAGGTATAAGTGGGCATGTGTCACTTCTCACTCTGTTGTGACTGGACTCAAAATCCAGGTAACTCGCATAGAGGAATTAGGGGAGTTTTTTTGCTCCTCCGCAGAAACATGGAGTCCAAGGCACAGTCTAGTTGTAAGTATTTCGGGCTGCTCCTGCTCCAATAGAATTCAGTAACAAAACTCTCATTAAATTCACTGGCACAGGCTCGAGCCCTCAGGCACCTGCTTTAGAGGCCCCACAGCTAAAGATTTCGGCTTTTATTTATAGAAGATATTGATTTATTTTTTACATGTAATTATAGAACTATTTCAGCAGGCTGAGTAGAGACATTTAAGCCATCATCCAGGGAAACAAGAAACCGTGAGGCTAAGAGGAGCCCTGACAAGGCTGTTGGGGCCAGAGTGTATTCATAACCTGCAGGAGTAATAGGGAACATGATGGGCTGTGCAGAAAAGGGTTCAGGGGATTTGCGAAATGATAGCAAGTTGCACAAATCTACACTGCCCAAGGCCATACATTCTGGGAACAATGGAGCAGATTTAGAGCTGATATAAATCCATATAGCTCCATTGAAATATTTCAAAAATGGTTGAGGGGCTGTCTCATTATGCAGAATGTGGTAGAGGTGGAATAGACTGGTTTGAAAAAAGACAGAATATATTTACCCATTACATTTACCCATATCTAGATCTGAACTCAGACAGAAGATTTCTGTTCAGGTCTGAAATGTCGGGGTGAACTTTTCCCCTTCTGTCTCCTTAGCATGACTGGAGCTGAATATGCTTGAGAAGAGAGGCTGAGGGAAGTGGGTTTATTTAGTCTGCCGAAGAGAAGAGTGAGGGGGGATTTGATAGCAGCCTTCAACTCCCTGAAGGGGAGCACCAAAGAGGATGGATCTAGGCTGTTCTCAGTGGTGGCAGATGACAGAACAAGAAGCAATGGTCTCAAGTTGCAGTAGGGGAGATCTAGGTTGGATATTAGGAAACACTATTCCATAGAATCATAGAATCATAGAATATCAGGGTTGGAAGGGACCTCAGTAGGTCATCTAGTCCAGCCCCCTGCTCAAAGCAGGACCAATCCCCAATTAAATCATCCCAGCCAGGTCTTTGTCAAGCCTGACCTTAAAAATATCTAAGGAAGGAGATTCCACCACCTCCCTAGGTAACCCATTCCAGTGTTTCACCACCCTCCTAGTGAAAAAGTTTTTCCTAATATCCAACCTAAACCTCCCCCACTGCAACTTGAGACCATTACTCCTTGTTCTGTCATCAGCTACCACTGAGAACAGTCTATATCCATCTTCTTTGGAACTCCCTTTCAGGTAGTTGAAAGGAGCTATCACATCCCCCCTCATCTTTCTCTTCTGCAGACTAAACAATCCCAATTCCCTCAGCCTCTCCTCATAAGTCATGTGTTCCAGTCCCCTAATCATTTTTGTTGCCCTCCGCTGGACTCTTTCCAACTTTTCCACCTCCTTCATGCAGTGTGGGGCCCAAAACTGGACACAGTACTCCAGATGAGGCCTCACCAATGTGGAATAGAGGGGAATGATCACGTCCGTCGATCTGCTGGCAATGTCCCTACACATGCATCCCAAAATGCCATTGGCCTTCTTGGAAACAAGGGCACACTGTTGACTCATATCCAGCTTCTCGTCCACTGTAACCCCTAGGTCCTTTTCTGCAGAACTGCTGCCGAGCCATTCGGTCCCTAGTCTGTAGCAGTGCATGGGATTCTTCCATCCTAAGTGCAGGACTCTGCTCTTGTCCTTGTTGAACCTCATCAGATTTCTTTTGGCCCAATCCTCTAATTTGTCTAGGGCCCTCTGTATCCTATCCCTACCCTCCAGCATATCTACCTCTCCTCCCAGTTTAGTGTCATCTGCAAACTTGCTGCGGGTGCAATCCACACCATCCTCCAGATCATTTATGAAGATATTGAACAAAACTGGCCCAAGGACCAACCCTTGGGGCACTCCACTCGATACCGGCTGCCAACTAGACATGGAGCCATTGATCACTACCCTTTGAGCCCGACAATCTAGCCAACTTTCTATCCACCTTATAGTCCATTCATCGAGCCCATACTTCTTTAACTTGCCGGCAAGGATACTGTGGGAGACTGTGTCAAAAGCTTTGCTAAAGTCAAGGAACAACACGTCCACTGCTTTCCCCTCATTTCACAAGGAGGGTGGTGAAGCACTGGTTACCCAGGGAGGTGGTGGAATCTCCATCCTTAGAGGTTTTTAAGGCCCAGCTTGACAAACCCCTGGCTGGGATGATTTAGTCAGGGTTGGTTCTGCTTTGAGCAGGGGGTGGGACTAGGTGACCTCCTGAGGCCCCTTCCCACCCTAATTTTCTATGATTCTGTGCTAAAATGCCATGAGAATGGGTGTCCTTGCAGAATATCTAGCCGTGACCAGATGTGCGAGAAATTTCCTGAGAAATACCCTCTTGTCGTGTATTCCAGGCTATCTGTGTAGGTGCCAGAGTTATGCAGAGTTTGCCCATCATCTTTAAAAAGCCTCTCCAGCCTTCTTTTTGTGGGCTGGGATAACCCCTAAGAATTATAATTCAGCAGGTACTGGAGCGAGCTGCCTGTTTCAATAAGCGGCTATCCTTGGTCCCAATGCTTTGCTATGAAGGTTCAACATGACCTGAACTGTCAAAGCAAAAATCAAACAAAAGGTTTCTGAATTTCAAAAGATCCAGACAATGAGCTCCCTTTACATTTAATTAAGTCCTATTTTTTACCAGTTGTAAAAGACACATTGTTAAGTTAACTCATACAATTCACTTATCCTCAGCTGTAGTCCTCCCCGTGCCTGCTGATATCATTAAATTCTATTCAGAGGCCACATTTTATTGCTGTGATATAGTCAACAGAGCAAGTTTTAAGCTTTCAGAAATGTCATCGTAACTATACTCAGGAGCTATCTCTTTATCCTGTATCCTTTGCTATCTACGAAACAGAGAGAAATGGTCTGTTAGAGATAGCATTAAGAATAAGAACCTGGGAAGTAAAAGAAAATTACTTGCATATTACTTAGCAAGGAGCTTATGAATTGGAAAAGGAGGTGCAAATGTCTTCAGAAGTGTGTGAATAATAACGATACAGATAGTGGCTGTCTTAGCTCCTACTTGAGTTGAATGTGATATAAAGCAGTTGGGATCATTAGATACACGAAGAGTTACTTACTGCTCCCTGTTACATTTAAAATTTGCCTCTCTTCAGTAACACCAGCTTCCACGCTGCAAAAATGTATGCATATGGTTAACTGTAAGTATCTTGGCAGGATCAAGCCTATAGAAGGTAATAGGATGGGCACTCTATAGCAGTCAA
The DNA here is from genome assembly GCF_965140235.1 of Caretta caretta. Taxonomy (NCBI): domain Eukaryota; kingdom Metazoa; phylum Chordata; order Testudines; family Cheloniidae; genus Caretta; species Caretta caretta. The sequence continues at coordinate 17,025,584 of NC_134209.1, forward strand.
TCAGTGGAAATAAGTACTGGGCTAATGTAATATTTGATCAATTTCCTTATAACATGCTTTTCCAATGCACTGCGTTTCACCCCTTTTCAAAAATTCTTTTCCACATGAAGAACATTCCCATTTCCCCAGATTCTGAAACGTGGTCTCTTCTGCTTCATACGGGTGAGAAGGGGACATTACTCATCTGAAGTCGTACCCATTTCACACTGATGAAACCTGGTTTAGTGAGAGGAAAGCCACACCTTTCATCTAACTGTCTGCCTATCTACATTATCTACAAGGGTCAAGATTTTCAGAGACTAGTGAGCTTGGGTGACTGTTTTTTGGGTGCCCAGCTTGGAAACACCTTAAAGATTTTTCAAAAAGTGCTGAGCATCCACCCTCTAAAAATCAGGGGATCTTTATGGTATCTCCAGTCGGGGCCCAAAACCACTAGTTGCTCCTGAAAGTCTTGGTGAAGGCACCTGTCTCCTTTGTACAGAAGTGCTGAGCAAAATTTTCCTGGAGTATAGGAAGTTTGGACAACTTCTCTGTTCCCCTGAGTACAGAAGTGCCTGACTTTGTGTGCTGGGTCAGGATATTTTTACAAATGGGGATTGTAGATGGGAAAGTGTCTACCACGAAGGGCCATTATACACTTTGATCTGAACACAGACAAGCAGGGATCAAAATGTGCTCTGTGTAATCAAGTCCAGAGACAGCATCCAACACAAAGAACATTCTAACATGTGTCTCTCCAGCTGTATCATCATTGTGAAAGGTAAATGGCTTGGGAAGAGGTGGATGGTGGCTATGGCGAGGTGGTTTTGAGGTTCCTATTTTGTGAAAGGCCTGGTTCTAATCAACAAAGCCTGTAATAAAAGTGTGTTCTGAAAGGAACAGAGTCAGTGGCATTTGCCAGCCAATTTTGGTTGGTTGTATTCCTGGTGATTTCATCACATGATATAATCTTTAATTAAAGATTAATCTTTAATTCCTGGAGACTCCAGGCCAATCCTGGAGAGCTGGCAATCCTAGGATGTGATCATGTCTGCCTTTGCTTGTTCTGAGACCAGCTGCACCAACTTCATTCACCTTGTGGAGGTGTCATTCAACCCCAGCAAGTAGAGACTGCAGTAATGTATCCTTGAAGTGACAAAAGTATGGGCCACTATGGCTAGATCTTTGTCAGAGAAGAAAAGGTGCAGTTTCCAGACTTCACCACAAAGATGGAGGAAGGCATTCCACACTGTAGCATCCAACATGGAAGTTGGAGGGAGGAGCATGATTGCAGGGGGGAAGAGTTTGGAGGAGGTCCCAGGAAGCCAGTCTGTATGCACACGGTTAGGATCCTGCTGCCCACCACTGTGGTAACCTGCATATTAAGGCGCAAGAGGGAGCCCATTATGACCCTGACCTTGGGCCTTAAATTACCTTCGTGGTGCGTCATCTGATGCCCTCAGGGGCTGGTGGGGTATGGTCCCATGAGCAGACATGGAAGGGTGTTGTCACTCCACGTGACAATTTCTCACCCAATATTCCAGGAGAAGGTCTATACCAGTAGCAGATTATCTCCTACTATGTCCTAGGTCCTCTCCAGTGGCTGGCATGCTGCAGGGCAGAGATAGCTAATACTCTGCCCAGTCCTCACTCCTGCCATGCCACTCCCTACCCACCTGCATAGGAGGGGGAGTAGCGCCTGCAGGGACTGCTCTAGAGCCAGGCTACCCCATGATACAGCTACCCTAGGCCTCAGAACCAGTGCTGAGGCCCCTTTAAGACACCCCGATAACTTAAGCCCACCCTTTCCCAGAGCACCAACCCTGTAGGCACTGGCTTGCGGGTCACCTCTCCAGAGATGCATGATAGTTGGAGTATATAACATGCAAACGCTGCAAAAGGGAGTCTAACGCAATTCCTCTTTATATTACGCTGCACAAAAGAAATACAGATCTAGCCAAAATAATAAATACCTATCCATCTCCATTTTCTCAGCACTCTGAAGTGCTCTTTGAGATTGGGGCTCTCTAAGAAGTCCAGGATCTTCTCCGCTCCTTCTGGACCTTGGCACATGCCTTCTTTTCTGGATCATGGAGTCTCTTCTCACCAGCCATTCTGGAGAGAGGGAGAATATAATGGCCAGTCCCCTTAGTTGGGTGATGCCTAGTCAAGCCTCATCATGCAATCACAGTCTCCCACCAGGTGATCCATTGTTTAGTGAACTAGTCCACAGGATAGACTGGGATCTTGGACTGACCACTTTGTCCAAGAGTGTTTCAATTTGAATAGAAGACTATCAAGGTTTAATAACCCTCTATTGTTAGCCTTGTGTCACCACATCATGGAATTTCATCCCATGACAAAGATACAAAGTCAGCAGAGAAGGCAAACAAGCCGCACATTCAAAAGGGAGTCTTTAGTCTGACACCGATCAGTAGAGTCTCCATTATGAAACAGAATTTGTAAGTTGTACATAAACATATTCCCCAAATCATCACAAGCTACACAGTGCTTTCTGGACTGGGACTCAGGAGAGCAGGTACTAGTCCCTGATCTGCCACTGGCCTGTTGGGTGACCTTGGGCAAGTCACTTCCCTTCTCTGTGCCTCAGTTTCCCCATATGTAAAAAGAGGGGTTATGACACTGGCCTCCTTCGGAAGGATATCATAGAATCATAGAATATCAGAGTTGGAAGGGACCTCAGGAGGTCATCTAGTCCAACCTCCTGCCCAGAGCAGGACCGATCCCAACTAAATTATCCCAGCCAGGGCTTTGTCAAGCCTGACCTTAAAAACTTCTAAGGAAGGGGATTCCACCACCTTCCTAGGTGAAAAGTGCTAGATATTACTATTAAAACTCATGTTGTACCTGCAGCCACATCTTTGTACTTTGTATGCCAGCCTATGCCTGAGACTTTGTACACAGTAAACCTGTGGGTGCAGGTTTGCCTTTTGGAAAATTTAGTCCATAATTATTGTAAAATGACTAGATGAATTAAGAATACATTTTACTTTTTAGGATATAAAACAGACCATGAAATTAATATTCCGACACAGTAGAATAGTCCCTGCTATTACTTAAACTGGCTTAATTGGAGTTATAGCAATTTCAGATGCCATAGCAGCAGCACTGTATAAATTAGGTATGCGTCCCTATGAATAATACACCCATTATCCAATTCCCTTTCCCACTAATTTCATTCCCTTCTTAAAAGATGTTAAAGCTCCTGTCATCTACTTAATAATAAAGATATTTTGCTATTCGGAAAGAAATAGTGGAGGGCTAAATGATGCAGGGTTGTAAGATGACAGGGTAGAGAATCAATAGAAATGAAGGTACAGGTCTTATACATTTTGCAATGTAATGTACTGCAATGTTCTGTCTGGTTTTGAATGTTATGGCAACGTGACTGTGATGTTTTATGACCTACTTCCATTTGCAGATGATTAAAAGATTCTGAATAATCAATGAAATCTCTCACTCACACACAGACACCCAATCATGTGCTTGTTTGCCTTTGTAATGTGCAAAAGATGACTGAATAGAAGATATCACATCCATCTGCTGACAGCATTCTTCCTGAAACAGTGGTTCACTGCACAATCACAGCCACTGTAACCTAAAGCGCTGTGCAGAAAAAAGGTCATTTGGTTTTCTGAAGGATTTTGATATTTCAGTCTTTGGTTTCATTCTGATGTGGATGAAAACCAAACATTTCAAAATTCTTCCTGAAAGGGACTACCCCGGAGCCATGGACCCTGGAAGCCCTGGGGTCCCCAGCTGAGGGGCAGTCCACCAGCTGGGCTGCCCTAGAGCTATGGATTGTGGGCTGCGGACAAGTTGTGACTTTGGAGCCTCCCAGCTTCCCCATCAGCCTGCCTGGCAAACTGCGAAAGGAGCCTGGAAGCCTCAGATCCCAAGTGGGGTGCTGCATGGCAGCCTGTCAGGCAAGCTGCGGGGGTGCTTGGATGCTTGAGGGGGGACTGCCAAAGAGCCAGGCAGGTGTGCTGGGTTCCGAGGGACCGTCAGGGAAATCATGCCACCTCAGCAGAGGGTTTCAATTTGGATGAATCAGCAGATTCTCATGAAGCCGCCTAGCTCTAACAACCCCGCTTACTCAGTGTGGCTCTGTCTCCCTCTAGTAGCGGAGCGACACAGAGGTTTGAGGCTGTGTGAAGGGACATGCTGTCACTCTGGCAGAGAGGAGATAGATGATCTCCTCTGGGCCTGGTCAACACGAACGAGGCACAGCTGCAAGGTTTGCTCTACCTGGGGCGGGGTGGGGAGGGTGGGTAGGGGAAGAATGGGGAGAAGCCTGCCCCTCTCAGACAGCGGAGACCGGCTCGCTGAGAGGGAGACAGCAGCAGACCTCACTGCTCCCAAAACTGTGTGACTCAGCCTCAGAGCAGTAAGCCCCAAGAGGAAGGGCTGGAAATAGACCCTGTTTTTAGATGAAGCCCAAAGGGCTGACTGGGGAAGACCACCTGATATCCAGGTAACCCTTACTTCTGTTTTCCTACAAACTCCTCTCTTGTAAGGAAAGGAAGAGAGGAGAGGACTTCTCTTTTGTTTGCTTGAAGAATGCCCTCTGCCTTGGGTATCTGCTGGGGAGGGGGGGGCAGAAAGACTTTATAAGGAACTTGAAGCAGGGTCTGGAGGGGACTTGATGGAGCTCCTCCCCTCTACCCACAGTCTGCTGCTGGTTTTGAGCCAACAGAGCTGGGTCTTTTACCTCAGGCAGGAAAGGCTCATGCTTTTAAATCCTGAGATCCCAGGTTACATAGAATCATAGACGAATCATAGAAGATTAGGGTTGGAAGAGACCTCAGGAGGTCATCTAGTCCAACCCCCTGCTCAAAGCAGGGCCAATCCCCAACTAAATCACCCTTCAGTTAACTTCAGCTCTTCATGATAAAGGAAGGAGGGATAGCTCAGTGGTTTGAGCATTGGCCTGCCGAGCCCAGGGTTGTGAGCTCAATCTTTGAGGGGGGCCGTTTGGGATCTGGGGCAAAAATTGGGGATTGGTCCTCCTTTGAGCAGCGGGTTGGACTAGATGACCTCCTGAGGTCCCTTCCAACCCTGTTATTCTCTGATTTTATATTTGGATACAATCTAGAAGTAGATCCTCAGGTAATTGCCCTATTGACTTTAATGGAGTCTTTGACTTCAATGGAGCTACCCCAATTGATACCAGGTCCAATTTTTTTTCAAAAAGTCCCCTAAACCCTTATTCTGGTGCCTAAAATAGAGGGTGGCCTGTTTTTTCAAAAGTGCTGAGCACCCACCAGCAGCTCTCTTGGAAGCCAGTGGGCCTTGATTGAATTACACCACCTAAGAATCTGAACATTTAGAGCTGAAGGATTTTTGATACCTTAATAATGCTAACTCGTGACTGCTTTTTTCCTAGCTAAAGCTATAAAGAAGGGATCCAGTATTTGAGCCAGTCAAATGTATTTTATTTTGTGTGTGTGTGTGTGTGTGTGGGGGGTAAATAGAAGAAAACAAAATATTTTTTTTTTAAAAATATTTATAAACCTACCCACTCCCCCACCCCCACCCCAAAAAACCCCACACAAACTGCAAATGTGTCAAGTTTTAGTTGATGAAAAGTGAAATTATTTTTGGTTTCAGTCTTTCAACACAAATTTTAAAAAAATGGAAATTTTCTTGTAAAAATTCAGTTTCTACAAAAATCCATTTTTATCATTAAACCCTTTTGATAATTTTTTTGTCAATCTCTATTCAATATTCCTGGTGGAAACTAATAGCCGTAGGTTACCAGTGGCTGTAGCATGTTGTGTTTTCATTTGTAGTCTACTATTTACACAACTTCTAAAAGTATAGGGGAAGATTTTTCAAAGACACAAATGGGAATTAGGCATCTAAAGCCCATCAGTTTCAATGGAAGTTGGACTCCTAACTGCCTTGTATGCCTTTGAAAATTTCCGCATAGGAAATTTACCCCTCTGAGTTGCAATTCAGGAAGTAGAATTGAGGGATATCTTTGTATGGTTGTTTTAGAATGGACAATTTTAAACGGTTAAGCTGAGAGGTTGGGTGAGACCTCATTGACGTTAGTGAGTTGAACCGTAGCTGGTCATTCGGGATAAATGTAAGAAACAATCAATCTCCTTTATGGAACCAGATATCTGAAACAATAGCAGCCTCCACCCAAAATGCAGAACTGAGGCAAGCTTTGAGTAGAGGCAAAACCGTGTGGCCCAGCAGGTGTCCCTGGAGACTGATGCAGCAAACACGGGGGCTGGTGCACTGATTAGTGGAGTCATGTGTATCAGTCTGGTGAGAGAAGGAGCAAAGAAGCCCCACACACAGACAGAGAGGGCCTGGTAGTGTGAGCCTGAGAAAATGTTAAGAACTTTGGGGCGGAGTGCTGGCTGAAGTAGGCTTGGAACAATGAGCAAAGAAACTATATCCTGCTTTTTGAGTCCTAATGTGTTCAGGGAAACAGGACTTTGTACAGTGTAAATAAACAGGGTTGCATTAACGAAATACAAATTTAGACATCAATTTCTCCTCCTAACAGAAACACTGGAAATTGGCTAACTGCTTAGGTCAAAAAGGGGTAACAATACTTTACACTCTTACAGATGTTCAATAGCTCTGAGACGTGGGGGAGGGGTAGCTCAGTGGTTTGAGCATTGGCTTGCTAAACCCAGGGTTGGGAGTTCAATCTTGAGGGGGCCATTTAGGGATGTGGGCAAAAAAATGGGGATTAGTCCTGCTTTAAGCAGCGGATTAGACTAGATGACCTCCTGAGGTCCCTTGCAACCCTGGTATTCTATGAGATTGCTTGAAGTGGGAATATTTATCTACTTTCCCTTGCCTGTTAACTTCCAGGCTTTTCATGCTTAATTTTTACTGTAACAGTTGTGGTGAATTCATTTTAACTTTCATGTTGAGTAACAACCTGAACTGACAGGTAATGAAGATTTTTGCTGGTGAATACAGATATGCTCAAATAAGACATTTTATTGAGAAGTATTTTACGGCTAACCGACAGACTTGCTTGCACAGATAATTATTCAAACAACAAAAAGCCATCTTTAGGCTGTGTAGCTCTATTATCGCTAGAACTGAACAAATTATTTGTCGGAAATAATTTATGCAAAGAATTCAACCTCCTCTTCATGATTTGTGTGGAAACAGTTTACAGTTTTCTTAGTTGTATTCATTTGAAGCTTTTCACAAGTAATTTGTATGGCTATTTCTGGGACTATTTCCTGAGCAGTAGGTTGTTTGCAGACAGTTCATTATGAGTAGTAGGTATTAGAAATGAAAACTACACTGGTTAGTTTTGATTGGACACATCATCACAGGGTCCGGCTTCTCTTCCCCGCTTCTAGTCCTCATTCAGGAAAACACTACAGCCATGACTTGAATGGGACTTAAGCACATGCTTAATGTTCAGAATGTGCTTTAGTTGTTTTCAGAATGAGGATGCTTTCCTGAATTGGGACTATAATGCAGGCAACTCTTGAAATCAGGTATCTGCTGTCAGTCATCTTCATGAGCTTAATATTCACTTTGTCAGTATTCTCCAACATTAGTTTAAAATCTGCTGTTTCCAATAACATTCCAGCCAGAAAACTTGCTCACCACAATATCCGTGGAAAGGGAGCGCAAAGGGAACAGTACCACAACCAAAGCAAATTCCGATTTCTATCTGAGTGAATATTCAGGGGGGAAACATGAGCTATTGCTTGATTCTAATTACAGCTAACACAAAGGATATTGTGCATGGAGTAAAAGGATTTGGAATAAAGGTTTTCCCCATATATTATCTAATCCTCAAAATACAGAATGAAGCATGTAAGTGGGTTGCTGCTTTCTCTATTTGTAATTATGTAAGACAAGGACAGCTGTTTACAATTTGCAGATTGTATTTTCTCCACCTCTGCTGGATAGAACAAAAGCCTTGGGATCATGTCAAATTTATGTACAAGTATCAACAGGCGGGACATCTTTTTTTGCACAGTCTGCTCTAACTAATATGGATACTTTGGGAGGACACTGCACCATACAGTGGGGACCAGTCCGTCACTAAAATCTCATTGATGCTAATGTACTGTATGGAATTGTTACTAATCAGAGAAAAGCACATATACATAATTGCTGTTGAGGTTTTTTTTTAAATCACTTAAGAGATTTTGGAGCGCATGTTCCATTGACTTTCAGTGGGAGTAATGATCCTAAACCCCGTAGGCACCTTTGGAAAACTCCCCCTGTAACTCGTTTTATTTAGAGCAAGGAAAACAATTCTTAATTTATGGACACAAGACATGGCCCCTGAAAGGAAACATTGGAATGACCCAACTGAATGGAAGCCAGCTTGCTCGTTAAGGTTTACCCCACCAAGGAAATATAGTACCTAAAAGCTGAAGGATGTTAACCTAGTTAAACATGTAATTTACTTTACACACTGATTTTATAGTGAGATCCTGAAACCGAACCTGAGAAAAATGGATACAGTACTATACCCCTTATCTCTCACACTGCATTACAATCTGACTATATTGGGTTATCTGCGATTTGCACACACAACTTTGTTTAACATTAGTTACATTTGCTTTCATCAATAAACTGAACCTTTCAGAAGTAGGGAATACATAATTAAGGATTAAAAAGTTGTATAATTAACCACTCTCAAGTTAGGAAATGCCAGAATGATTGCTGCCTGTGCAACCTTCATTCAGCCTCCTTGTGCATATGCATTATAAAACAGCTTTTAATAGCATGCAGAAGTGACCACTAATGAGAAGTTTGGTGTAAGTGACTTGGCCAGCATCACATGGGAACTCAGTGGTAGAGGCAGGGATAGAATCCAGTTCTCCAGGGTGGCATTCAACTGCCTTAAACATGAGACTACCCTTTATCTTCCTGCAGTCCCCTGCCTAATTCATTGCACAACCCACTGGGGATATCATCTAGCAGCTCCTCCATGGAGCCATGAGCACTGGTGTGTACCTAGCATGGTTCACAAACTCCCCCAACACCTGTCCCTTTTGCAGTGCGAGAGAGACCCTGGTGCACATCTACTCTGAATGTGTCAGGTTCCAGCTCGTCTTCTGGCTCACCTTGAACCTCCTATTGTCTCCTAGTGAGGTTCTGGCTGCACTTTGCACTCACCACCTCCATGGCCCCGCAAAGTTGCGATGCCGTCTCATCAACCTCCTCCTTGCGCTGGCAAAGTCACCCATCTATCATACCAGGAAGAGAAAGCTGGATGGCAGAGGGTGCTCTATGACTGTGGGGCCTATTTCTGTCGCTTTATCCGAACACTTCTCTGGGCGATGTTCACTGGCTTGTTAGTGCCCACAGCTCCTCAAAAGGCATCTATCTGGGGTTCTTTGCTCAGTGTCCTGCTCTGGATCCCTTAGTCTTTTCCTCTTACCTCACTCCCACTCCTGTTTTTTCTCATTTGTTGTCAGGAAATCAGCTGAAGCCTGGACTCACGGCTCCTCCCCTTAGCTGGGTGGGAGGGCCTTTAGTTTTGGGGGGACCCAAGCCCACTCAATCCCAGGGCTTTCAAATAGCACACACCTTCCAATTTGTGTGACAAATGTCCTAGAGACCACAGACTCCTTCACTACACAGCCCTGATCCATTCCCAGAGCACATCTGTCCTGTGCGCTGAATTAACTTGGGATCTGATGTAAAAAGATAGAATATGGGATCTGTAATTAAAGACTTTATCATAATGCATATACACAAGGAGACTGAATGAAGATTGTATGGGCAATGTTCATTCTGAACTTCCTGACTTCAGAGTGCTTGACTTTGCAACATCCTTTTTAATCCTTGACATTGTTGGCAGATGAGAGTTTAGGGGAATTTGGATAAGATTTAGCTCAAATGCTCAGGGCCTGATTTTCAAAAGTATGCAACACATATATTTAGGTACCTGCACAGAAGCTTTTGGGAGCTTAGCAGTTTTGAAAATCTGGCCTTCAATTCTTGGAGGCTTTTTGGAACCAAGGCCAGATTCTGGACTTTTGGAAATCACCCATCACTAAGTGTATGGCTGCTAATAATCTGCTTAATGTGTTAATGATGGATACCTCTGTAATTACTGGATACATATTTAAAATTGTATGAAGTTTTACTTGCAGTATTCTAAAATTATAGGCGATAGAGGGTTGTATAAATTACAACAGAACAAAGCCCCCAAACCTAATAATAGTAATTGCATCTAAGTCATAGATTTTTAAGGTCACCATTGTGATTATCTCATCTGACCTCCTGCATATCACAATAGGACTTCCCTTAATTAATTCCTGTTTAAACTACAGTATATAGATCAGGGATCGGCAACCTTTGTCACAGGGCCCATCAGGAAAATCCGCTGGTGGGCCGGGGTGGTTTGTTTACATGCAGAGTTTGCAGGTTCACCTGATTGCTGCTCCGAGTGGCCGCGGTTTACTGTTGCAGGCCAATGGGGGCTGCGGGAAGCGACAGCCAGCACATCCCTCGGCCCAAGCCGCTTCCCGCAGCCCTCATTGGCCTGGATTGGTGAACCGCAACCAGTGGGAGCTGCGATTGGCCAAACCTGTGGACACTGCAGGTAAACAAACCCTCTTGGCCCACCAACGAATCCTGACGTGCCACGTGCCAAAGGTTGCTGATCCCTGATATAGATAGAAAAAATCCAATCTTGATTTAAAAATGTCTAGCAAGGGAGAATCTACCACAACCCTTAGTAATTTGTTCCAATGGCTAATTTTCTCTCACTGTTAAAAATTAGGACTTATTTCCTGTCTGACTTTTTCTAGCTTCCACTTCCAGTCATTGGATCTTGTTACACCTCTGTCTGCTAGATTGAAGAGCCTTCTATAATCAAATTTCTTTTCTCCACGTAGGTACTGTGATCAAGTCACCATTTCTCTGTTAAGCTAACTAGTATCTAGGGACTCAATCTGTCACTATCAGGCATGCTTTCCAATCCTGTAATCGTTCTCATGGTTCTTCTCTAAACCCTCTCCAATTTATCAACCTTCTTCTTGAACTGTGGATACCAGAATTGGACACAGTATTCCAGTAGCTGTCAACTAGTGCCAAATACAGAGGTAGCACACCCTTTGTAACAACAAAATGCACTGCAGTAAACCACCCAAACTGTCAAGTTAATGTAAATGTAATGCACCAATATTTAACCCATTTAGTTTGGCTTTCCTGACTGAAAAGGAAATCTTACTTAATAAGGAAAAAAACAATGACTGCTTTTCCCCTAGTGCATCTATGCAGCAGTTAAGTGCAGGAACATAATCCAAATATTTTCAAACACTGATGCTTACTTTCAAATCCTTATGTATCTGATGTAAGTCAAAGTAGCATATTTTTCATTCAGCAGTTGAGAGCAGCCCTTTTTTTGAGCACAGAGATAGGTGGGTACATAAATGAGTAGCTGAAAGACTCACGTCTGTAAATCTTTACAGCACTCTCCCCCACATGAACCAGAGTTTGCTTCAACATTGCCATTGTACCACCTTCTAATCCCCTGTTCTGACCTGGGGGCAGCTACAGATTGCAGGGGCCTCTCGGTTGCTCTAACTTCTTCTGGCTTGTGAAACCCCTCGGGGGGCTGTAAGAATGCTCAGGGGAGATGGCTTGAAGATGGATATATTTGTTTTACACCACCTCAGCGTTCCTCAGATCTGGCTTCATGTCACAGGGACTGCTCTGGCCCAATACACGTACACTAAAATAATAGACAAAATAATTGATGTGGTTGGGGAGTCAGTGAATCAATGTATGAATAAACATGGGGACATCTAAGCAAAGATTCATTCATGAGACTTCCTAAAATGTTGATCTCTTGTCTTCCATATGTTGTTGTAACACGATATCCCTGAATAGACCTGCTAACAGTCATCTTGAGGATACATTAGTTTCATAATGAACCTCTCCTAGGATCACAGGTCTTTAATCTGGCCAGGTTGAAATGTGTTCAAAGGAGTGTGTGTATCTTCTGCTGTCTTCATACAGAGGCATTCCTGCTGCTGCACTGTATGAGGGTGAAGTGATATGATAGGAAGTGTAAATTTGCCTGCATTTGAGATGAAAAGATTGGAAATCAGGCCATTACATGTGCCAGTAGGAAGCGAGTTTCATTTTCATTTTCTGTATCAGTAAAACTGTGTTTTACTTTGAAGTGAAATTCTAAGTGGGGCGAAGAAAAAGTTTGACAGTTTAAGGAAAGGCAGAGGATGAAGTGCCTGCAAATCAGTCATCTTCCCAGGATATTTCAAAACTAATCAAACTCATGCTGTTACTTTTAAAAATACTGAAAAGGGGCTGAGATATTAGGTGCTATCCTAAGCAATATAATCAGCCTAACTGTGCTCAACATTGTCACCATTGCACCAGCATATGCATGTCCAAAAATAATTTTTCCAGCAAGTGACAACATTTAAGTCACGTAAAATGTGCACCCCATTCGGAAGAGAATCCCCTCCAAAGCAGATGGGATTCTATCTATCCCAGGACATGGTTTCATGAACTTTTGGGGAAACCTACTCCCAGTTCTGGTCAAGCCAGGGCTGAGTCTGAGAAACTGGGTGGCTCTAGATGGAAATCATACAAAAGCGGGTGGTTTTGTCAGGTCGCATCCAAGACTAGGCAAAACACAACAATGGCAGCTGATTTTTAATTGGGGTTTATTTGAATCAAGGGATGGCGAAGGGTGATCCTCACACAAACTGAAACCAGGAAAACATGAAGAGGTTCATGCAAACCTCTCTGATCAAGCACATTGAGATCTCCACAGTTCTTTCGGGAAATGGTTATGAACTAGGTTCTTTCGCTCTTACTCAGATTAAGAAGCAGCACATGACTCTGCCAGGAAATACATGGGGCAGTTAGAGAAGTAAGATATGTCTCCTCATGATTGTTGATATTACGATTTGTCCTCATGAGATTAGAGCAGCTTGTTCCATCATCTGAACAATAAAACCAAAACCCATGGTGATACAACAAAGCAGTCTTCTCTCTGGGCATTCCTATATATTCCATAGAGGGGAAACGTCCTCTTTATTATGGTCTCTAATTGTCCACTGACTTTATTCCCCAGTCCTACTTTAAAAACCTTTACTTTTCAAAAAGCATGTATCTGTTTGGATTGTAAACTCTTGGGGGGGGGAGGGGGCAGGGACTGTCTCAAACTGTGTGTACAGAGCCTAACACAAAGGGGCATCATTCTTGGTTGGGGCCTCTTGATGCTTTTGTACTGCTAATAATAATAATAATTAATAATTAAATAACTAAAAGTAGGAGGTGAAGTCCATTGTTGGAAAGGAAATGCTCCCCCAATGAAGACAGTCCTGTTGTTTAGAATGTATAACCAAATACCAAAACACCTGGTTTCAGCAGTGGTTGTTTTGTGTATTATGGTAGCACCCGGTGAGCCCAAATCAGGGATCAGGAATTTCTTGGTCTGTAAGAACAGTACCGCCGCAGAAATTAATGTTTAATGGATTTATTGCTACTTGTTTTGCAATGAGCAAAACGTGGGTTAAGTGTGCTGGATTCATACAACTGTAGAGTGGAATCTACTAGTTATCCATGGAATTTATATTGCCGAATTGAATAAGTGCAGATACCCAAAGCCACGTGGGACTGGGGGGGCTGATTAGAAAAGGACCCAAACCGATCTTGAACCTAGATATATTCAGCATTGCAGTGATGCTCTCCCCTCCTCCCGCCGTGACCTGAATTAGGCATTATCCAGTTCTTCCAGAATGTCTTAAACCCAACCTCTAAATAATAAATATGATCAGTTCCTTCACAATTATTTAACATAGCATCCAAATGTTGAGAAAATATGTATTCAGAGAGAGAGAGAAAGAGGCACTTATAGCCCAGGCATCCAAAGTGTATGCTACCTCCCCATTGCAAAGGTAGTTTAGAGCAGCTGGAAAGGCTCATTTACTATGTACTATGAATGACACTTAAGGAAAAGTGAGATGTGAGGTGAGAGTGATAGGTGGAAAAGCAGATATCCAGCTTGTCAGCTTCCTCCATTTATCACAAGTTTACCTTTTTGTTCTCAAGCAATGTTTTTTGATGGGTAATAAATAGAAATACAGGAAAACGCAATTCCTTTGCAACATAAGCTAAGTGAGAATAGCAAAAAGCAAAAGTTATTATCTGTTCCATCCTGCTCTGAAACACAATCCACATGTTGCATCAAAGTCAAAAATTCAGGCCGTTCCTGGGGTTCTGGCTTCATTAATAAAGAAATGAACAGTAACATAACATGGAGGTCAGCTGAAGTCTTCTACCTAGCCTTAGATGCTGGTGGCATTCCTCACTAAATACTGCTCAGCCCACATGCTGTATCCTCTCTCCCTGGAGAACAACTCCCACTCCCCTTGTATCTGGGAGGAGTAACAAGTCACCTGATTAACCCCTTCCCAGCAGTGTCATATTCTGCCCACTGGCTGCTACACTTTGTCTGCTACAAACTCCTTCAGACTTGTCACTTTAACACAGCATGCTATACACACACGTACGCATCACAATAAGACTGAATGTACAAAACCATCACATGTCTAAGGCAACCCGCTGGGGAGCCTTAGCAAAAAAAAATTGTTTGTTTTAAAATTTTTTTTAGGCGGATTCACTGGCTTTAAAACTGAGGAACAAGGGAGTAGAAGTTAAGTTATACAGGTGCTTCTTAAGTCTTAAAGGGTGATATTTTCAAAAGCACTTAAAGGATTTAGGAGCTCAAGTCCCATAGAATTCAGTGGGATTTAGTCTCTTAAATTCCTTCTGGGGGAGATTTTCTAAAGCACCTAAATTCAATTAGAACAGTCTTTTTAGTTATGCTCCACTTAAGATATTTGGCAGTGGAAGCCACGTTACTCACATGTTCCTTAGGACGGTGTTTCCCAGCCACTGGTAGGACAGGGCTTGTTATTCCTCACCTGAGCCCTCTGCTGGGCCTCTGTGCTGCCAGCCTGCAATTCAGCTGTGCATTGCCTATTCTTGAGTTGAGCTATGTCAGACTCCAGGCTCACTGCTATGGATTAGAGTGTGCCTAGTTGAATGGGAGGTAGTCAGCCCTGGTGAGTACAATTTAGATCTTAAACTAAGATAATTCCCCCTCAAACACTCGGAGTCCCTGCTCTGCCACATCCTAAAATCTCTATACATTCAGGTGAGGCAGGAAAGCAATGCCTGCTTCTATTGTGGGGAGTGTGCACTGGTCCGATGGGCTTGATCCTTCTGCACCTTGTGTCACAGGGGCTGACTTACTCAGATCCCGGAGGGGTGCTCAACCCCCGCTATGCCCCAAGCCCCGCCCCCACACCACCTCCGCCATACCTCTTCCTGCCCCCACTCTACCCCTGCCCCCACCTCTTCCTGCCCCTGCCCCTCCCCCCCAGGGCCTCCTGCATGCCCCTGAACGGCTGATCACAGCAGGCAGAAGGCGGCAGGGGTGCTGAAACAATTTTTATAGTGAGGGTGCTGAGATCCATTGAGCTAAACTGGATATAATGGAAACCACTTCAAGTCACCCCTAGTTCCAGCATCTATGGGAGGTGGCTAGAGGGAGTGGGAGGAGCTGATTGGCATGTCCTGCTGGGGGGTGGGAGACACTGAGGGGGAGGGGGAAGCGCTGATCCGTGGGGCTGCCAGTGGTTGCTGAGCACCCACCATTTTTCCCCATGGGTTCTCCAGCCCCAGAGCACCTATGCCTTGTGTAGCCATTTACACCTGCACAGAGTGGGTGTAAAACACTCCCATGCTGTTACACAGCTGCAGATGGCTGTGTGTGTCGCATTAGCTCAGCTGGTTGAGCCGGAGACCTGTATGGAGTGCCATTTCTGTGCTTTCTTTCTTTCTTTCTTTCTTTCTTTCTTTCTTTCTTTCTTTCTTTCTTTCTTTCTTTCTTTCTTTCTTTCTTTCTTTCTTTCGATAATTAAAAGATGCCTGCACAAGAGCTCCAGGCACCCTGACATTTAACCTTAAAAGAGCATCATACATCCGGCAGCCATGAAACACACCCATTCCTCAGGAACAAATTAACTCAGCCAGAGAATCAGCTACAAAGAAAAAAAGGCTTTTTTTCCCCATCATTATCTCTGAGAACGTATCTTCAACCCTCTCAAATCACTGGCATTGCAGCCTGCCCAGATGGGTCATTAAACTCTTTCAGACAAATTATAACTGGCCTGCTCAGCTCAACAGCAGGGTTTGAACACGGGACCATTAGCTGCTACCACCTCAGCACTCGGGCAAAGGTCATTGGCTGGAAGCAGTCAGGCTCAGAAGTGTCTTATATGAACTAGCTAGTAGGTGGAGGGTGAAGATTCACAATTTCCTAGAGTGGGTTATGTTATATACCCAAGGGGGAAGGCAGATTTAGTTGGGGATTGGTCCTGCTTTGAGCACTAGATGACCTCCTAAGGTCCCTTCTAACCCTGGTATTCTATGATTCTATGATTCAGTGGGGAGTTGGGCCCTGATTTCTTCCATTACTCCACAAAATGACGGATATTTGCCCGAGCTCTACACAAGGTGCCTCAATCACACCTAGGGTGATCCACTGTCCCCATTCGGTCCTTTGTCTCTCTGCTGTGATTTGCCAGTTGTTGGGGTAGCTTCTTTGTGATGCAGACGCTTCCCCTAGGAACTACACTGAGCCCACCAAAAAGCCATTGTATGCTAATAGCTTCTGGTTACTTCTAACCTGCATGACCAGCTCTGTAGCCAATTGCACATCTCAAGCCTCAGCCAATCTTTCTGTGAGTCAAATCACATGGGCTGTGGCTTGATGCTTGGGACAAGTGGTCCCAAAATGCCACTTGTGGTTAACAAACTTCTCAGCCAATAGACTGGCTACAGGGCCTGTCACTGCAGAATGTGGGAAGTAAGAATTATCTCAGCAGAAACAGATATGGGTAAGCTGAATGAAAACTCTTCGTTCTGCTCTCTGGTATGCAGATCTTGCTCCTATTGACTCCAGTTGAACACACATGTGGAAATCAGAAGGTAGGTTTTATCTCAGCATTTCATATTCTGGAGTATTTTAAAATGGACATGATCTTATAGTCACTATAGAAACACGTGATCCATTCAGTATTTCACTTGAACATGTAGTTGATTTCCAACCTCTTGCCAAGTAAAGAAAGACACCGCGATAGCAAATGAAAACATAAATCCCTCTGGTTTGCCAGATTTCTCTGTCTTTATAACATTGCTGTTTTCCTTTGTCATTCTCTGTTTTCCTTCCTGCCCACCTTTCAGTCTGTACAATGGACCATCTTCATGGGCCCCTGTCTAAATAGTGACCTGGGTCCCGATCTTGCAGGCTCCTCAGTAGAGACAAATCCTCAGACCGGCTCAGTGCCCCAGTGAAATTGCTGAAGCTCTGTGTGGCTGCGGGAGTCTGGCAAGGCAGAACAACTTTCAGGATCTGGGCTACAGTCTGGAACATATTTTTGATGGTTTTATTGTGATTTTATTGACATTGTGTGCTTTTCCACTAACAAGTCCAGAGGTGCAGCAGAGCAGAACATACAGTGTAACTATCCAAACTGAAAATACTACAGACTGTTTCCTCTCATGATAAAGTCCCCTTATGTAAATACAGTGTAGCGCAAATCACAGGAAGGCTCTGTAAAGCTACCCTTTCAGGAAAAAAAGATGAAATAAAGCAGAGGTTCAATCAAGACTTTGCCACAGGCCCTAGGGACGGGCAATAGGTTGCTGCAGTGCACCAGGAGTGGCCTGGGAAGCAGACTGTGATGCAGAAAGTCACTATCTGCCTCAAAGTTCCCATACTGCTCCAGGGGGTCTATGTTTCATCAGCCCTATACCTCGTGCAGCATACGTCTCTTGGCATGTCATTGCAGTTCTGCTACCCAGCACATTGTGGGGCAGAGCTACGGATGTTGGCATTCTCCACCCCTGCCTGGCTATGTCCCACACACGTGAAAAGGATGGGAAACTGTGACTTTCCGGAGTCTCCTTAGTCCA
Organism: Caretta caretta; assembly: GCF_965140235.1. Classification (NCBI taxonomy): domain Eukaryota; kingdom Metazoa; phylum Chordata; order Testudines; family Cheloniidae; genus Caretta; species Caretta caretta. Next base: position 17,043,563 of record NC_134209.1, read on the forward strand.
CCACTGTGCTGCTACCCATAATGCCTCAGACCTCTAGCTCTCCTGCATGGGACAGTGCAGGGGGGCAACCACTGGCTCAAAGAAAGGAATGTGAGGGAAGAACTCAGGGCTTCCATGTCTGATCAAATATCATATATCTTTTCCAGTTTCTCCAAAATGGCTCTTTAAGACACTCTGCATAAATGGGACATTTTAATCATAGCACTTAGCCTCCAAAGTGTTGCAGAGGTGCTATCTTCTCATAATTACACAGCATCCATCAGTTCCCATTGGCTTGATGCAGAATTGACAGTTAATTTCCTTATACAGTAATTGTGTGAGTCCGAAGAGAACAATGGGAGGTATTAGTTGCTGAGCCCCTCACCATTAAAATAAAGGAGGAGCTCCTGTAGGTGGCATCAGTTGCAGGCTGTTCTCTTTCACAATATGTGGTCCAGAGAAGGAGAAAACACACTGGCGGGGATGTTCACTGGAGGAAAATGTGGTGTATTTTTCAGGAAAGCTGAGTGCAAATTAATGAAAACATTCATTAGATGAATATTTTTTCTGCCCTCTGACCAGCCTAGAATACTAATTACGGTCCATGACTCTAACCTGCACACTTCAGTCTAAAGTTACTCACATGTGAGTCTTTGCTGGATTAGGCCCTTTGCCTGCTGTTACATATCTTTATACCAAGAGCTAAATATTGAGTAAAAAACTGATGCTGATTGTTCTGTGTTTTTTTCCCTTAAATTAATGCTCCCACATATTTTTCCTTGTAAATGACACTTTTCATACAACTAAGGAACCCCTGGATGACTACTAACTGTTGTAAATTCTGCTTGTAAGTTTTAATTAACCTTTACTTTAATCGCTGCTAATTTCCACTGGGCCAGGATACTCATGGGGGACAGGAAGAGACATCTGTATGGAATGCTGGCCTGCACAATATCTTTGATTAAGCACATAGCTTCAATTATGCTGGTTCTTGCTTTATTGAAAAGTTCCACATTATTTTCTAAGAGCAATGGAGACCTTATAAATATTTATCACTGCTTTTAACCTGCAGTTGCCAACAAGATAGCAGTGGGAATGTTGCCTCTCTGCACTAACATTATCTGGAAAAATGAGTAGAGCAGAGAAAGCATGAAAACTAGGATGTCAAGGCCAGATTTAAAACCGAGCTAACAGAGCTTAGGTCCCGTTATTTTTGACTGGAGCTGTTGGATGCTGAGCACTTTTGAAAATCTGCCCCTAAAGTTGTTTTCTGCCTTCATTTTTGCAGTAAAAGTTTCCTAAGCGCCTAGGTTTCAGCCTTTGTGCATGCACACTGGAACACCACACCAGGCAGCTGGACCCCCAAGCCACAGAACAATGCACAAATGGGGAGGACAGAGGTGTTTCTCCACTTAATTCACCTTCTGGGCCCGCCCTGATAACTGCTCAGGCCTCACCTACAAGATCAGAGGCTCCTATAGCTGAAATTACATAAAATGGCCCAGAGGGACGAGGCAGTTGCTTCTAGCCCAGTGGTTAGGGTACCTCAGATGTTGCAGTCGTCTGGTTCAAGTTCCCCTTCAACTTAAAGGGAAGAAGGGATTTGAATAGGTATCTGACATCTCTCAGGCGAGCACCCTAACCACTGGGCGATTGATTTCAATGGGCGATAGGCACCAGTGTTTTTGAAGGCCCCAGAAACTATCTGCATCTTTTGGCACCTAAATAAATTTACAGATGTGGCCCCAAAGAGCCCACGTTACTTCTGAAGATGGGACTTAGGCTCCTAGGTTACTTAGGCATCTTTGAGACATTGAAAAAATGGCCTGATTTTCAACAGTGCTGGATGCCCAACAGCTCTCAATGAGGTCAATGGGAGCTGCAGGTGCTTGGTACTTCTGGAAATCAGACCTATATAAGGATTTAGGAGCTCAGCGTCAGGTTCTTATTTTTGGAAGTCTTGCCTCCAATCTTCAGCGGCGCTTGTGCTGTTGAAATGAAGGAAGATGATGAAAATACCAAGAAACTGCGAATTTAACAGCTCATTTAACCTCTTCTGCTGTTGTAAACAGCTGTCAGGTAGGTTACTGCCCCGTGCTGCTGCTATTGACAGACTGTGTTTAAGGGATCACTATAGTCATGGCCATTTTCCTAGAAGTTATAAAGCAGTTAGACTAATCTCGCATGTGCATTGTGTGACAGGCCAAACAAAGGACCTCACATTTCTAGTCAAGGTGCCTCAAGATCTCCAGTTCCCTTCAATTCCCATGCTGTTTTGAGGGAAAGAAGCTCCTTATACCCAGCCCCTTGCCCAAAAGGCCTTGCCAGAGCCTGGACAATACCTGCACAGACAAGGACTGACTGCTTTACAGACAACAACTCCCAGCTTGTTTTACTCTCTGAACTAGTGAGAGAGAGGCTAACTGAATGTGTGTGGCCACAGTTTAATCCATTACTTAAGGATTGCTTGTTCTGTTCATTCCCTCTGGAGAACCTGGCATTGGCCACTGCTGAAAGACAGGATACTGGGCTAGATGGACCTTTGGTCTGACCCAGTGTGGCCATTCTTATGTTCTTATCACTACAAAGTTCCAGCCCATCCTGCCTTGAAACTGGTCTCAGGCCTAGATTAATAGCCTGGATTTCTCTCCTAGACCATAAACTGGCATCTTGAGACCATTTCCTTTCAGTCAGCCAGCACATTCCCAATCCCACAGGTATGTCTTTAGAAGAAATCCCTGCTACTGGGTGAGGTTGGTTTTAAAAGATTTCCACATCAGCCTCAATATCTCTTGAGATGAAGGGCAATCAGGGATGGGCAGCGTTGCATCAGAGGTGGCACACCAGATGTGTTTACAGAACACACCAATGCTGCACAGCAGTTGAGGATGGAAATAGCAATCTGTGGCTAGTTTCACTGGTGGATTTTTTTTTCCTGCTGCAATAACTGGGGAATTTATTGCCCATAATGGATCTGCTGTTCAACCTGAAGCAGCTAATGCACCATGTGACTGGGATGATGTCTCCCTTAAGTGAGTCAATTGTTCATTCTCTGTTCAGAGGCTCTAAAAGTGAATTTCTGGTTGTTTACTGGGGGGAGTCAGATGATTTTTATTTAACTGGTTCTCCCTCCCACATTTCTGGGTAAGCTACTGACGTGTTGCCAACATATAAGAAATAAAAGATGATGCAGTAGTCAGGGTGATAATCTGGGACTGGACTTTCAATTCCTGCTGCGTGACTTTGGGCCAGTCACTTAGTGCCAGATTTCTGTGCGGGGGAGGGGCTGTAAGGGGGAGGTCCATGGGGGTGTCAGTATGAGGGGCCAGAAGAGTGCCCAGAAGTCACCTACTATAGGACAAGCCCAACAAAGAAAATAACAGAATGCCGCTATCTGTCACCTTCAGCCCCCAACTAAAACCTCTCCAGCGCATCATCAAGGATCTACAACCTATCCTGAAAAATGATCCCTCACTCTCACAGATCTTGGGAGACAGGCCAGTCCTCACTTACAGACAGCCCCCCAACCTGAAGCAAATACTCACCAGCAACCACACACCACACAACAAAAACACTAACCCAGGGACCTATCCTTGCAACAAAGGCCAATGCTAACTCTGTCCACATATTTATTCAAGTGACACCATCATAGGGCCTAATCACATCAGCCACGCCATCAGGGGCTCGTTCACCTGCACATCTCTACCAATGACAGGTTTCAGAGTAACAGCCGTGCTAGTCTGTATTCGCAAAAAGAAAAGAAGTACTTGTGGCACCTTAGAGACTAACCAATTTATTTGAGCATAAGCTTTCGTGAGCATAAGCTTTCGGATTCCGATGAAGTGAGCTGTAGCTCACGAAAGCTTATGCTCAAATAAATTGGTTAGTCTCTAAGGTGCCACAAGTACTCCTTTTCTTTTTACATCTACCAATGTGATATATGCCATCATGTGCCAGCAAAGCCACTCTGCCATGTACATTGGCCAAACCGGACAGTCTCTATGCAAAAGAATAAATGGACACAAATCTGACATCAGGAATCATAACATTCAAAAATCGGTAGGCGAACACTTCAACCTCTCTGGCCACTAAGTAAAAGATTTAAGGGTAGCAATTTTGCAACAGAAAAGCTTCAAAAACAGACTCCAAGGAGAAACTGCTGAGCTTGAATTAATATGCAAACTAGATACCATTATCTTGGGTTTGAATAGAGACTGGGAGTGGCTGGGGTCATTACACATATTGAATCTATTTCCCTAAGTTAAGTATCCTCACACCTTCTTGTCAACTGTGTAAATGGGCCATCTTGATTATCACTACACAAGTTTTTTTCTCCTGCTGATAATAGCTCATCTTAACTAATTAGCTTCTCACAGTTTGTATGGAAACTTCCAACTTCTCTGTATGTGTGTATATATATATCTTCTTACTAGATGTTCCATTCTATAGCCATGCTGTAGCCCACGAAAGCTTATGCTCTAATAAATTTGTTAGTCTCTAAGGTGCCACAAGTACTCCTTTTCTTTTTGCGGATACAGACTAACACGGCTGCTACTCTGAAACATATCAAAGACTGTGAGGCACTTAACTGCTACAGTAATGGGGACCATTACAAATCCCAAACCAAACATTTTTAAGATAAAGCCATATTTTAAACTTAATGGGGGAATTTATATACATTTGGCAGCCTTTTTCCCACCATCCTGATGCTACAGTGGTGGCAATGAATCCCCAGAGATGAGTCAGGCCTTTGGGGAACAAAATTCCAGTCCTTTTCTCTGGCCTGTAAGCATCTCATTGCCGAGGTATAGTACCTGAAGTTTTTCCAAAGCAGTTCTTCAGCTCAGAACAGCTTGTCCAGACCTACGTCAGTTACACTCCAGGATTCAGCCCAATAAAAAAATTGTCAAGGAAGCATAAAGTTCCTGTCAGATATTTTCTGTTAAGAATATTTTTTTACAGCAGAAGCCATAGCAAGCATACAGTTATGGAGTGAAAGTGTAAACTGATGAGAAATTTGGACAGCATTACCATCCAATGGGGAGCCAGTGGCAAGCCACTTAGAATGCCTCTGGTGTATGAAGCATGACAACCTGCATATTTGTTTGACCACAGATTATTCTGTAAGAAGTTTATTACAGATCTTGAGGGGGGTCTGGCCTATGCTGCTGACACCAGCCCTTGTCCCTGCATTCCAGGTACAGTACTTAAATTATATAATGCCATATCTTCTATTGAATCATTTATGAGCCTGTCCCACTTCACATTAAGAAATGGCTACATTGGAGACACCCAGAGTTAACATCTTTGCTTTGGTTTTGATTTGCTGGGTTGCACAGTTATTGTTCCTTTTGCCAACAACAGGTGCCTAACACTTGTTTTGTCTGGTAACTACACAGCCTTTATTCAATTCTAAGCTGATTGGGAACAGGAAATGCAAACATACCCATAATACACAGATCTAATCTTAGCAATCTACCGTGACCCAGCTGTGGTGAATTCACCAAATGAAAGAATTTGTGTCCCAGCTGGTGACTAAAAAATGAATCTAGTTAGCAGGACCCCTCTGTTTAATCTTTCCTGATGGATCATGACACCAAGAACATCCATGACATGAACCGAATTTGACGTTCACCAAATTAATTTCTCATTTTCAACCCAGGAACAAGGAATGCTGTTAATTTGCAGCATATTCATTGCATACAGCAGCCTTTATGTAATTAGATAGCATATGGCAACGGATGTGGTTGTTTGTGTGACATTGTGTTCACAACATGGGGGTCTACTAAGAAAAATGACTGGGAAAGCGGCATTGTGAGGTTCCGTGTTTTACTATCTTGCACTGATTTTCAGAACCAGTATGCTCAGTTTACAAGTAAAAAGAGGGGGTGCTTGTGGCATTGAACCCCATATTCTTCATAGTAATATTATTAGGATATGAGTATGGCATAATTATGATGTATTTTGTGCAAGAAAAGGCATGTGAGATATCATTGAAAAGGTTATGATTTACTGAATGTGATTATCCTATTTGTATGCATGCATCATATTGTGTCTGAAGTTAGGAATATTTACTGTGTATCTGTATGACAAATACATTTACACCTGGGGAACGCCCACTAGGCAGAATGCAATCAGTCTAGATGGCTGGCTGGGAAGGGCCATTTGAGAAAACAATAGGCCTTAGAAGTTTATCTCTAACTGGGGAGCCTTCCTGAGGAGGCTACAAACAGCCTGACTCCTGGCTGCTATGACGCTGTGGGGTCATGTGACCAAGTCATCTGGCACTGGACTCCGTCTTGGAATAACAGTGTTTTTCCACTGAAAGGTGTAGGAACCAAGCTTGGAGATAAAGTGTTCCTGCCCTATGCTAAAGCTATTTAAGGGAGGGGAGTGACATCATCGTGGTTCTTCACTGACTCCCTGCCCAAAGGAGACTCTTGAAAACACCTGAGGAACAAGGACTGAACTGGGGGGAAGGGCTGGACCCAGGCGAGAGGGATTTCTAGCCTGTGAAAGAAGTACCTGGGGTTTTAAGCTGCAAGCAGCTGGCCCCTTAGGAATCATAGGATCATAGAATCATAGAATATGAGGGTTGGAAGGGACCTCAGGAGCTCATCAAGTCCACCCCCCCTGCTCAAAGCAGGACCAATCCCCAATTAAATCATCCCAGCCAGGGCTTTGTCAAACCTGATCTTAAAAACTTCTAAGGAAGGAGATTCTACCACCTCCCTAGGTAACGCATTCCAGTGTTTCACCACCCTCCTAGTGAAAAAGTTTTTCCTAATATCCAACCTAAACCTCCCCCACTGCAACTTGAGACCATTACTCCTTGTCCTGTCCTCTTCTACCACTGAGAATAGTCTAGAACCATCATCTCTGGAACCACCTCTCAGGTAGTTGAAAGCAGCTATCAAATCCCCCCTCATTCTTCTCTTCTGCAGACTAAACAATCCCAGTTCCCTCAGCCTCTCCTCATAAGCCATGTGTTCCAGACCCCTAATCATTTTTGTTGCCGTTCGCTGGACTCTCTCTAATTTATCCACATCCTTCTTGTAGTGTGGGGCCCAAAACTGGACACAGTACTCCAGATGAGGCCTCACCAATGTCGAATAGAGGGGGACGATCACGTCCCTCGATCTGCTCGCTATGCCCCTATTTATACATCCCAAAATGCCATTGGCCTTCTTGGCAACAAGGGCACACTGCTGACTCATATCCAATCCTGTAATCAGCTTAAATCATCATTTAGGGTGAGAATTTGCTACTTAGTATATTACGCTTAGATTGCATTTTTGTTTATTTGCTAGGTAATCTGCTCTGATCTGTTTGCTATCCCTTATAATCACTTAAAATCTATCTTTTGTAGTTAATAAGCTTGTTTTTGTTTTGTCTTAATCAGTGTGTGGAAATCAGAACTTGAGGCAGAAAGCTGTTGCATATCTTTCTCCGCACTGAGGGAGGGGGCGAATTTCATGAGCTTATGCTGTACAGTTCCCTGTGCAGCGCAAGACACTATAATTTTTACTTTGCCCTCCAGAGGGGGGTGGGTGCCTATGTGGCTGGGAAGTTCCTTTGTGGAAGCCTTCCCATGCACAGCTGATTGCAGCATCTGTATGTTTCTGCGGCTGGGTGTGTCCCTCCCTATATGTGGGTTGGTGAAGGTGCAGACTGGAGCCTGGGATAGGGCTTGACTGGCTGGTCACAGCAGTACAGTGTAAAGGGAACCCGGAAGGGTGGGTCAGGTGGTCTCAGTGGTACCCCAGTTCCGGGGGGAACCTGTTACAGTGGTTATTATTGTTTGTTATCTATTTGTATTGTTGTAGCACCTAGGAGTCTCAGCCATGGACCAGGGCCCCCGTGTGCTAGGCGCTGTTGGAGTTGTGATTTCTATTGGAGTTGTGGGTGCAATTTGGCTAATACAAATATGCAAGTAACAAAACAATACTAATACTTGAATTTCACCTAAGGGTGTTACCCTCACCTTTTCTTCTGCTGCTTCCCCCACTTTAACAGGTTAGAGGGGTAGTAAACAGGGTTTGTTTTACCATGTACCTGCACATTAGACATAGCCTAATGGATCTAAAATGATGCTGAACCTTGTAAATAGGTGTTTTATGGGTCCCTAATTTTATTATTATTCTGTCAGAAGCAATTTACTTTGCTTGTTTCCCCTTTTCCTCCCAGACAGAGCGTGCCCCAAAGCACTTCCCCTACAGTTTTTACAGCAACGTGTTAGCTGCTGGTCAAAGCCTCAGTGACTTTTGTTTCCTATTGGCTTAGAAATTACAAATTAAAGGCACAGAGGCTGTTAGCCTAGTGGATTACAGGACATGAGCGAAATGCATAGTTACAAGGTCTCTAAGACCTGGTGGGAGGGAGGGACCTCAGTACTTTTTTTTTTTCTTGATACTTCTTATTTAACGATTTCTTTGTCTTACTATTTGATTTAGTATCCTGGATTGTTAATGCCCTGCTTTGTAAATTGGGTTTATTCTTACAGCTGTGTTTAGACAGTCTTGTTGCTTCTCATTTCTCCATTCCATCTGATTACCCCCTCCTGACAAGCATTAGCTCCTGAGAAGCATTAGCTGTCTGTGATACTTGTAAATCTAGTTTTCTGTACTTTCCCCAACTATAACATATGACATATTAAATATTACATTGAACACATGATCATATGATCAAACCCCACAGGTTAGGGTGATTAAAAATAGCCTTGCTATGTTGTATTCGTACAAAACCTCCTCCATGATCTTTAATGTATTTTCATGCTGTTTTGGTTGACCACAGCTGGGTTCCCAGAACTCTCGGTTGACTCTACTCAATTCATCTCCAACTCCTACTCCAAATGAGCTCAATTAAATTTTACTAGCTAGCTTCATTCTAAATCTACACAATCCGCACTTAACACTATACCTATGGAGAGGCATCTCTGCTTAAATAATTAACCCCTTAACTTGTGTCAACAATTACTTTAAAAAGTCCCAAGAAAAAGCAGGGAGAGGGGTATGCTCCCTCTCTCTGCTCTCGTTGACTAATGTGCTCTTAGCTGATTGAGAGACAGTTACTCAGTCTGGACCTCCCGAGCAGTCTAGAAGCTGGCAGTAGACGAATCTGGCATAGCCCAGAGAGCTGCTAGGACTGTACTACTGCAGCCTTTTTGGCAGTACAATTAAAACATAAATCAACTCTCTTGCCACCTCAGAGTGTGGGTCACCGGGCCCCAATGCTACTGCAATATCAACTTCAGGTACCTCAATATTACAACACCGTTCTACTTAGAAAGGCCTCTTAACATATGTATAAAGATTTGAAACCCCAATGACTAGTAAATAATACCCAATGAGGATGCCCTTGGAATGCAATGTGGGATCCTTGCCCAGTTACAATTTCCATGGAGACTTAATGGTGGGAGACAGGTGGTCACCACAAGACATGTTAAGTTACTCTGATGGTCCAGACCTCGAACACTCCTTTGTTTGAAATATGCATGTTTGTGTCTGTCTGCTATTTCTCCCTGGAGGGCATATCCCTTCCTCTGTTACAAAGTTGATCAGTGAAGAAAAACAGAAGTAGCATACTAGAGCAAAAAAACCCCAAACAAACAGAAAAGAGAAATGGCCAAGGAAAAAGAGTTTCTGGTGAGTTGCAGTGTTTCTGACTGAGACATTAGTTAGATTTCAACTGAGATTTTTACTTAGTTTCCTATCCTGTGTAGAGAGTCTGTCCCTGTGCGCCCCTTGGGGGTCCCATCTGCGGTGCCAAATCTGTAGTCTGATCTATAGATTATTGTGACAAAGTTCCTCCTCTGCCTTGGTGGGTCCTGCACTTATTGGTGGATTTGCTCACCTCAGAGGCTCACGGCAGCCCTCAGTTTGACCACATTTGTGGCTCAAATCTGCCATTCACTCAGTTAGCCTCATCACTGGCCAGCATGGGGAAAAGGAAGAAGAACAATCCATGCAGTCTCTGCTGATCCACCTAGTGGATCGGGGAACAGGCCAGAGACCTTCCCCTCCAGTGGAACCCACACTCCAGGTCAACTCCTCCGGTATCAAGTAGGGAGTTGCGGGGATGGAGGGATGGGGGGAACCCGGGCCCACCCTCTACTCCGGGTTCCAGCCCAGGGCCCTGTGGATCGAAGCTGTCTACAGTGGGTCCTGTGACAGCTACAACTCCCTGGACTACTTCCCCATGGCCTCCTCCCAACACCTTCTTTATTTTCACCAGAGGACCTTCCTCTGATAATGCTTGTACTTCTCAGTCTTCCAGTAGTACGCCTTCTCATTCTCAGCTTCTTGCACCTCTTGCTCCCAGCTCCTCTCACGCACACCACAAACTGAAGTGAGCTCCTTTTTAAACCCAGGTGCCCTGATTAGCCTGCCTGTCTTAATTGATTTTAGCAGCTTCTTGATTGGCTGCAGGTGTTCTTAATCAGACTGTCTGCCTTAATTGTTTTCAGAAAGTTCCTGATGGTTCTGGAACTTTCTCTGTTACCTTACCCAAGGAAAAGGGACCTACTTAACCTGGGGCTAATATATCTGCTTTCTATCACTCTCCTGTAGCCAGAGGTTGGTCCTGGCAGAAGTCACAAGGGTCGGAGACCTCCTGGAGTATGACCGGGGAGACTGGTTGGATTCCCCTGAAGCTCGCTCAGCGCATGGAGCTCTCCAGACCTCATACTCCCCGGCGCGTACTTCAGGAGGTGAGGGCCGCTTTGCTGCCTGCTGCTCTGGTTTACCTCAACCAGGTCCTGCTCAAGGACATGCCCCGCCCACCCTCCATCCCAGGCCCGCTGGACCTTTTCATTGAGCCCCTGCCCCATGGACCCAAACGACCCCCCCACCCCTTCACTGTGAGCCAGCTGCACGAGCTGCAGCCAGTCTGCTTCCAGACCATGCCAAGGAAACATCTATACATGTTTGTGCTCCACACCCTTCACGTCCTCACCCTCGCGTCCCACCCTGATACAAAACGGCAGGACCTCCTGCCACCTCTGGAGGGTGATGAGCCCTGGTGGGTCAGCCTATATTCCACCTTGGTCTCGAGGCCCGCCGGGGATATCAGTTGGCGGCTCCTTCATGGAGCCGTGAGCACGGGCATGTACTTGGCGTGGTTCACCCCTATCCCAGACACCTGCCCCTTTTGCGGTGTGAGGGAAACCCTGGCACACATACACTTGGAGTGTGCCCGGCTGCAGTCTCTATTCCGGCTCCTCACAAATATTTTATTACGCTTTTGGTTGCACTTTTCCCCTCACCTTATTTATGCGCTCCCTATCCATGGCCCCTCAAAGTCACGGGACCTCCTGGTCAACCTCCTCCTGGCCCTGGCTAAAATGGCCATCTATAAAACCAGAGTGAGGATGTTGACAATGGAGTCTTCTGTGACTTTGGGGCCTATTTCCGATCCTCCGTCTGTTCATGTATCTGGGCAGAGTTCCTCTGGGCAGCGTCCACTGACTCTCTTGATGCCTTTGAGGAGCAGTGGGCGCTGTCCGGGGTTCTCTGCTCGGTGTCCCCGTCCGGTTCCCTTCGTTTGACCCTTTGACTACACTCCTGTCCCTGTTATTTCATTAGTTGTCCCCCATATTTAGTTGGTTTCCAGGTCCCGTGGATCCCCCTCTTAGGCTGGGGAGGGATCCTTCAGCAGCGGGCGGGCTTTGCCCAATAGGATCCCAATAGGATCACTCTCCTGTAGCCATCTGGCCTGACCCCGTCACATTATGTATTAATTATATTAATTACTTAATGAATTCCCAGTTATCACTTTGAGGGTTTACATGTTCTTGTCTCGAGATCAGGACAAGTATTATTCAAATTATTATATAGTTGGGAACTCCAATGTGCATAATTGCAACACTCGCACTATAGGAACTCTTTTATAGTTACAAATAGTCTATTAATACACTTAGCACTGTCTCAAACACCCCAACTCAGTAAGGTAAATAGAGATACTACAGAATGTACATTCGCACAACCATATATTCACACCATCCCTTGAAGAACAACCTGAAATGCGAGCCATCATCTTCCTCATCACCATCACCTTCCTAATCACCAGCAGCCCTCATTCTGACACTTCCCAAGAACAACATCTCTTTCTACTTCTGTTCCTAAGCTTGGAAGCAACTTTTATAATATGGTATGCCAATGCCACTATGTTTGATGCATATTCAGTAGGGGTTTTTCCCCTTTTCCTTATTTGTATATTCTCTCCTTACTAATGCTGGAGGTAGCTGCCACGCTGATGCCAGGAGGTGCCTTGCAGTGAGCAGACAACCTTCAAGCTACCTTACCCCAGACGGCAACTTGGGGACAATTGAAGGGAGGTGGTAGGAAGTGGCCCAGGCAGGGCTGCCTTAACCATTCCCACCGGTCAGAGCACTGACAGCCCTCAAAGGGTCCTGGGTCAGTGCCTGGTGAATGGGAAGGCCCAGGCTCCCATACCGACAATCCCCCAGCACATCACCAGGCTAAGACCTAACCACTAGCTGGCCCTCCCCTACCATCCCACCCCGAGCGAGGGCCATCACATGCTGTCTAACTTATTTTTAAGGCCCTGAACTCTCACACAGCCTCCAAGAAAATTGAACACAGAGTCCCACCCATTTGTATGTCGGACAGAGATAATCACTCACCCACAAACACACATTGAGGATGCAAAATAAGAATGTTCTTAGTTTTTCATGTTAGCTAATAAATCAAAAGGAGATCTACAGCTCTCAGTGACTTAAACTGCAGTGCTGACAACTAAGTGACAGATCACTAAACTAGGATAGGGAGACCTGAGTGCTATTGGGGAAGGCACTTTGTTGCTCCTTGCCTCAAGTTCCCCATCTGTTAAATAGGATAATGATACCAATCTCCTTTCCAAAGTGCTCTGTAAGAGGTTGGGATTATTACAGACTCACACTCAAACTTCAAGGCCATTATCATGAGTCTCACATTGTTGTCATTTTACCTACAGCTCCAGCTCCTGGAGTCTTGTGATTATGTGAGGATCTCAGCTTTCATTTGAAAAAGAAAGTATGTTTCTCATGATTGCAAGAGAAGTTTGGAAACACGACCTCCTCTTCCTCCTCAAAGGATCACAAGCCAGACAGCAAATTTACCCCAAATTTATTATTTTAAAGATCTTATGATTTTGAAGCCAGTCTCATGATTTATGCATGCTGGGGGTTGTAAATTGTGTAATTACCCCCCTAATCTCACAAGGTTAGCAGTCAGAGAGCTGTGTTACAAATTGTTATATTACAGTTGTTATGACTATCTGCTAAACCTCTGGAGGGTTAATGAACCACTTCATTCTACAACCTGTGTGAACCCCTATGCTGAAAACTATCTGTCTTACCTTGTAATTAGCATGGACACTCTGGTTACCTTCTCCAGACCTGAAGAAGAGCTCAGTGAAGCTCAAAACAATATCCCTTCCACTAACGGAAGTCAGTCCAGTAAAAGATCATGAGGTAGAGTGATTTGGTGGCTGGTTTGAGGCTTATTAGAATTTGGTGGTTGGAGGTCACCAGTTGATATTGGGGCCTGCCTGATCCCATCCGTCCTAGCAAAAGTCACTTTGTTCTTAGACTGGTTGCTCCTCAGAGCAGGGACCATCTTTCTTTAGGTTTGGGGGAGTGTTTAGAACACAGCGAGTGTGACCCTAAATAACGTCCCACCTTTTAATTGCCTCTTGCCAGTTCCTCTTGGAACCTCAAATGGCAGAATTTTTCCCTCAGGGCTCAATCATAGTCCTCCTGGGCAACTGCACGGGGGAGGAAAGGGGCATAAGGCTCCCTTCCTTCTCCATGCAGGCTACCTGCAGAAGAGGAAGAAATGGTGGGTGGGGGCATTACCCCCTTACATGCACATGTGGGTGGAAAGGTGCAGGGAGCTTGACCCAATGCAGCAGCCAGCACAGCTAAACCAGTGATGAGGGGGAGTTAACCTGTGCCTGCTCTAGGATTGACATAGATTATTTCCCTCATGATGCCTGGGGTAGCAGGGACCAAACTGACTCATTGGGCAAGCACGTACTACCCTTTACTCAGTGCACACTAGCAGATGTAATGGGTTTTATATATAAAATAGATGTCATTTGTATATATCTGAGTGCAAGTAGTTAGTTAATAGAGCACCATCTACTGGCACTTAGGGACATGTAACATTAATAAATTTGTAGGACCAATGAAGTTGATGATGTTCACTGCAAATGGTTTCCAGATTACATGGTGCTTAACACAAGGTGCCAGTCTAGCGTCACACTATCCTTATTTCTTCAGATTGTCACAACTTTTAGTTCTCTTCCTACCCCCAGGAAGTCTAGGAAGGGGTTGTGTGTCCGCACCAAGCCCCATGTATTAACTTCATTGTTACAAGACATTAGCATGACTCACGTGCTGTAGACACTCACTACTGCTTGAATGCAGGGCAGAAGTTTTTTAGACTAGCCAGATCAATAAGTGGCTTGGCAGTTCCCCTTTGACTGGTGCAACCCCACTGTATTCCAGAAAATAAGTTGACCCGTTCTTTCTATACCAGGGGTCCATGGAAAGACGAACCTCAGTTCTGAGGACAGGCCCCCTGAATTTCACAACACTCTGGTACAGCACATGAGAAATTTGGTAGCAACAGTGGGTGAATTAAAAAAACATGAGGATTTTTTATTCAGTTAAGCAGGTCCCTTGTTCACTTTTATATTCAATTCTGTTCATTTTGTGCCGCCCGCAATTGCTCATTTCTCAATATGCATTCACTATGAAATAAATGCACTGTAAGAGATGTCAGAAGAAAGCCTGAGGTTTTAACAGCTCGGTCTTCCTGCAGCTGGGAAGGTGAAGGGGTGGCTGGAGGTCTTGTCACCGAGAAGCAGGGGAGAGCACGGCTGAGTGTCTTTCTTGTCTTTTTGTGAACAGAGGCAAAGGTGGCTTTACATGATATTTGGGGAATAGGAGGTGGAGCTTGAACTTCTAGTTCACCATCCCAGAAGATCAAATGTGAGGTGAGCTGGCAGAGCTGTGTGAGAAAAGTAACTCCATCCTTAACCTTGATTAGCCTGTCTGTGGCTATTGCTATCTTGCATACTAGCAAGACATCCAAAATATTGAAATAGGGAAACTGCTCACAGACCAACTGACATCATAAGAGAGACCCTGGTAAGACAATTATTTCTGTTCCCCTTTGACATTTGATAATGCACATCCCTATTCTCCTACACAGTGAGCTTCAGCTGAATCAAATTGCACTGAAGACAACAATTGTACCATTGATTTCTGATGCTAAAAATGATGCATAATAACCTCACTGGACTATCAGATCTGCTCAGTGGATGAAAGTCTTATCAGAGAAGATGTAGCATCATTGGCAATGATTAAAGGTCTAGAAAACATGAGCTATGAGGGAAGATTGAAAAACTTGGTTTTCTTTAGTCTGGAAAAGAGAAGACTGAGCGGGGACATAACAGTTTTCAATTACATAAAAGGTTGTTACAAGGAGAAGGGAGAATTGTTCTTCTTAACCTCCGAGGATAGGGCAAGAAGCAATGAGCTTAAATTGCAGCAAGGACAGGTTAGGTTGGACATTAGGAAAAACTTCCTAACTGTCAGGGTGGTTAAACCCTGAAATAAATTGCCTAGGGAGGTTGTGGAATCTCCGTCATTGGAGATTTTTTAAGAGCAGGTTAGACAAACATGTGTCAGGGATGGTCTAGATAATACTTAGTCCTGCCATGAGTGCAGGAGACTGGACTAGATGACCTCTCAAGGTCCCTTCCAGTTCTATGATCTGTCAACCATGTTATTCTTGAGGTGCAGCATTATCGCTTCATTCAAGTGATTTCTGTGCGTTTGTGCTTAAGAACTAAGTCACAACATGGTGTGCGTTACTTGGGCAATGGTGCATGTCTGTGGTGCATTCAGCCAATGTCTTTATCCCCACAGCACACCCATCAGTTTCCTCATGCACAGTCTGTTGTGGCTTAGTGTATTAACAATTGGGTTTTTAATAACAAAATATGAAAGAATTAGTCTATATACCACTGTGCCAGGAGAAAGAAATATAATGAGATCATTTGCCAATAGGGGTAATTTATAATACACTCCAGGGAAGGATAGAATAGATAACTGGGCCATTACGGGGTGCTGCAAAAGAGTCATACCATTCAGGGCAAGGGGTAGCTATCGTGCTGGTAATTAGACCAGCATGTAGTGGTTTTCAGTTCATTCTTGTCTATTTTCT
Organism: Caretta caretta; assembly: GCF_965140235.1. NCBI lineage: Eukaryota > Metazoa > Chordata > Testudines > Cheloniidae > Caretta > Caretta caretta. Next base: position 17,059,777 of record NC_134209.1, read on the forward strand.
ATCACAAGAGACATGCTGTTCACTGCTGGAAACTGGGCATTATTGGTCTGGGACTGGGACATCACCTTAAAAGCTCAGCCAGACAGTCAGAGCATGGCTTTGATCAGTGCCTAAAGCTGCATGCTAGCAGTTGTTAAAAACTTGTTAAAAGAGGACTGGCTTAGGAGATTAGTAATAACAGAGTCTGAGTCAATACATCAAAGCCAGGCCATGTTAGCAATAGCTGAAAGACGTTCGTCTGGGACAGCAGCTTGACATATGGGAAATGTGTTGGTGGTCTCAGTCCAGGGGCTAGCAGGAAGAGAAGCACTATCAACTACTGGCATTAACAATTGCCCCTTCATTTGGCATTTTCTGCATGAGACCTCAAGGAAAGGATTGTCCTGGAGGCTGTGCTCCCACCCCTAGAGGTGTGCCTTCCGGGATAGATTGGAGGTCTAGGAGTGAAGGTTGCATGAGGATGCTTGAGGTGCAGCCTGTTCTTCATCTCCTGTCTGGTTAGAGGATCCAGTTTCTTAACATTGCCTATCCCAGAACTGTTCACAAGAGCAATTCAATTCCAGCTCTGATTTTTCTGAGGCTGTGTGGTCCAATGGGTAGGCTACCAGCCTGGGACATGGGAAGCCTGGCTTCTGTTTCCATCTCTACCACTCACTTGCTAGATGACCTTGAGCAAGTCACTTCATCTCCTGACATTTAGGCTGCCCTGTCTATTTAAACTGTCAACAATCTGAGCAAGGAATGCCTCTCCCTAAATGTTTGTGTAGTGCTGGTTACAATGGGGCCTTGATTTTAATTGCAACCCTTTGGCTGTGCTGTAATAATAGTTTAAACTGAAATTTTGACATAATCCAAACCTGTTAGCATCGTGGATGATTATTGTCATTCTTTTAAATTATCATTCATTTTGGTTTGCATCTGCACTTCCGGGTTCCTGCCAGGGCCTGAAGTTGAGGTGTTGAAATGCTATGACTGGGGCATATTTCACAGGATCACTGACCTGACTAGTAGCAGGAACTACTGGAAATCTTGCAAGAAAGCCTGTTCTCACAAGAATCCCAGCTCAGGTGGTCTAGCCATGTCAAGGTTCCTCCCCCACTCTGAACTCTAGGGTACAGATGTGGGGACCTGCATGAAAAACCTCCTAAGCTTATCTTTACCAGCTTAGGTCAAAACTTCCCCAAGGTACAAAATATTCCACCCTTTGTCCTTGGATTGGCCGCTACCACCACCAAACAAATACTGGTTACTGGGGAAGAGCTGTTTGGACACGTCTTTCCCCCCAAAATACTTCCCAAAACCTTGCACCCCACTTTCTGGACAGGGTGTGGTAAAAAGCCTCACCAATTTGCCTAGGTGACTACAGACCCAGACCCTTGGATCTAAGAACAATGAAAAAGCATTCAGTTTTCTTACAAGAAGACTTTTAATAGAAATAGAAGTAAATAGAAATAAAGAAATCCCCCCTGTAAAATCAGGATGGTAGATACCTTACAGGGTAATTAGATTCAAAACAGAGAACCCCTCTATGCAAAACCTTAAGTTACAAAAAAAGATACACAGATAAAAATAGTTATTCTATTCAGCACAATTCTTTTCTCAGCCATTTAAAGAAATCATAATCTAACACATACCTAGCTAGATTACTTACTAAAAGTTCTAAGACTCCATTCCTGGTCTATCACCGGCAGAAACCAGCATATAGACAGACAAACAGACCCTTTGTTTCTCTCCCTCCTCCCAGCTTTTGAAAGTATCTTGTCTCCTCATTGGTCATTTTGGTCAGGTGCCAGCGAGGTTACCTTTAGCTTCTTAATCCTTTACATGTGAGAGGAGCTTTCCCCTGGCCAGGAGGGATTTCAAAGGGGTTTACCCTTCCCTTTATATTTATGACAAGCCAGTTGGGAAGGCTCAGCAGTTTTGGGTGCTTATCTTTGTCTAAACCTAGTTTCAACCAAACGATTGGCCAGCCTACTTGCCCTCAGTACTGAACGCTGGCAACGAATTTAGTTAGTGTCTTAATGAAGTCCTTAGTTAGTGGTTTGCCTGGCCAGACCTATGTGAGGCTTGATCCAGAAATGTGCCTTACATGGCGTCACTGTATACCCTTCTTCATAGCCCTGTCCTCAGGAGTCTTTGGCTACAGAGCTAGACCGTATTTTCCTAATAATCCTAAAAATGTTTTATTTTAATGTGCTAATGGATATTAGGCTGAACATTTCCTGCCGTCGGGGATTTCTGAAACCATAATTGCCTTTTGAATTTAATTGCCCCTGGAATGAGATCAGAAATTGGCTTTTTACTTAATGGGGAAATATTTAAGAGCTGTTATGGCTGTGGAACTATTATTTTTAGACCTAAATTAAGCCATGGAAATTAGATGCAGATAACAATCATGGAACCACCATTTACATACCCTAGAATGCACTAGTAACAGTGAGATTAAAAGTCTGTTTTAACCGTTCCTGAGAACCTGTTAAAAAGACTAAAGAAGCTTTGAGATTAAATCTCAAATTGTTTTCTGCCTATGTGTAATCTTACTTATTGCCGCTATGTGAAAGCAAAGGCCACTGTTTGTAGGCCTCCTTTTATTAATACATTTGCCACTCTGTTTACATATTAAAATAACTGGCTTTATTGGAACCATATGGAAAACTTTAGGCATTTTCATCTCATCTTAAAGAAGAACTGAATAATGACTGAATAGGCTTTAGCAGCTGCTGTGCCAGCATGCGGAGAATTCATGGGATGTAGCTCTTCATTGAGGGACAATAACATTTCTGAGCACTTCAAAGCTCCATGGGGGCAGTATGTTTCCCATATAGTAGTTCTGAAACATAGCAAAATATAGTCTTCAGTAGACACAGCAACTGAGAGAGTAAAATTAGCAGTTTTATTTTATCCCAGAGTCATTACTTGAAGATGGAAAACTATGCTTAAAAAACACAGCATGCGATACAAGCTTACATTTACTTCCAGTCCCAGGAACATACTTTATTAGAGTAGTTATTCATATTATTAGTCTCATTATTTATTTGTTTCTTCAAAGGACCATGCTCTCACATGTTGATCCTTTGCTCTTATTGTGGTTTATTATTATTGTAATCAGATACAGCGGGCAAAGAAGTAAGTCTTAAGCACAGATTTTAAACAAAATAATTAACAAGACAATGTTCCTTGATAAAACATTTCACCAAAAAGTAGCAAGGTGGGCAAATATTTTGCTAATATTTTGTGACCCTGTGGAAAGAAATAGCATGTTGTTATGCAGTTAAAGACTATAGATAATACATACACCTTGGGGGCGGGGTGGGGGGGGAATTAAGGTTGTACAGGTTTCCTTGATTGTGGCATTTCTTAATTTTTCATTGCTTGACTTTGCAACTTTAACATCTTTTAATGTGGTTTTTTTTGGTATGTTTGTTTCTAATTATGGTTGCCAGAAAACCTAAATGGTAAAGACTTTCTATGGGTCTTAGGCTCCTAAATCGCTGAGATGTTTTTGAAAATTTTATCCAAAGTCATGAATGAAATGTAAACCAATGCCTTCCTGAGTCTGCAGGAAGCCTGAAATAAAAGGTCTCAAAGGGGAGTCAGTTGTCCCAGTTATCGCTATGTAATGTTGACTCTGAAACCTAATGATGGTTATTTAAATGTCAACTTTGTTAATTTTATGGTTGTTCATTTTCCCAGAATCATGCCCCAATATATTTATTTCAAAATCCCATACCAACTCCCTTGTTGTCTCGGTTGCCAAAAACCCCAACTTACCCAGCTGCTAAATCCTTCACTTCCCCGCACATGCAATTATGTGTTATCAGGACAAAAACCATGAAAGCTAAAGATGTGGAAAAAACCCGAAAATGATTTGAATGCCAAAAGGAATAACATAGGGGCTCTGTACTGTGTTGTCCTACTGCTTTCAATAACAACTCGCCGTTTTAAGATGTAAATAAAGTTGCAGCAGAAATTCAAGTCTGATCTCCAGGGTGCAGAAGACACCATGAGGCCCTGCTGCAGAATTTCACCATGAGGCCCTGCTGACTACATTCAGAATAGTATTAGCACTTTGTATCCAGAGATATCATTTTACAGCATGATTATCCCCATTTTACAGATTGGGAAACTAAGACAGAGCAGGGAAGTAACTTGCTCAAGGTCACCTAGCACATAAGGGACAGAGCTGAGTGAGAGTCCAGTGCTCTATCCCGAGGCCATGTTTAGTGGTAGAACTGGCCAGAAAACAGAATTTAGCTTATGTGACAAATTTCAGAAAAACAGTGTAATAAAGTCTAATAAAATAAAGGTCAAAATTTTGATTTTTTTTCCCTTGCAAGAGCTAAAATCTCAAACAAATTCCATTTCGGGAGAACTAAAAAGGAAGTTTTCAGTTTGTTCCAGGGGTGCCTGACCATCCTTGGGAGTGCAGAGAGCCAGTTAGCCTGGAAGCCCATCCACTGGCCACCCATCACCCCGCCACCCATCACCCCTGGGAGCTGGCCTACTGAGCAGCAAAAGCCCTGGGAGCCAGGCTGCTGGGGATCCCAGGAAGACTGGCAGCCCAGCGGCCCACCAGCTAGGCAGCTGGGGAAATGGGAAGCCCTCAGAGGTTGGAAGGTTTAATTTTGATTTTCCTGATGAAATTTTCAGGCAAGACTGAAATGTTCCCATGGAAAATTTCAAATGTGTGGAAATGTTTTTTTGTTGCAATATCATTCCAATGGCGAAGTCCCAACCCGCTCTATTTATTAGTAGAACTGGTCAAAACTTTTTCATTAAGAAGCTTTTTTATTTTTTTTTCAATGAAAAATGGCTTTTGGAATGATGCAAACACTTTTGGGGAAATCACATGCACAAACCTTTCTCCCCTGGATAAAAGGGAGGGAAAGAGGCTGGGGTAAGCCAAAAAAGTGCAAATTGATTTTTTTTCATTAAAAATCATGAAAAAAAAATGTTTATTTGGTGAGAGATGGAAAATTTTCAGGGAAAAAATGTTGAAAAATCCCCTCAGTTGTTTGTTTCTTTTGAAATGTTTTGCACAAAAAACTTATCATTTTCCCAACCAACTCTAGCTATTACTTGAAAATGCAAGTGTTATTGGTTTGGCCATAGTTGCCATGGGACTGTGTTTAGGGTCAGATTTTGCAAGATCCCCTATTTTCACCCCTCTGTGCCCCAGTTTCCCTATCTGTAAAATGGGGATATGATATTGGCCTTCTTTGTAGGGCTAGATAGTATTATAATAAAGTCAATGGGGCTCACCACAGGCATAGGGGTCTCCGTCTAGATCCTCTTGCAGAATCCCTCTAGCTTGGGAAGGGGGAGGGATAGCTCAGTGGCTTGAGCATTGGCCTGCTAAACCCATGGTTGTGAATTCAATCCTTGAGGGGCCATTTAGGGACCTGGGCCAAAAATTGGGGATTAGTCCTGCTTTGAGCAAGGCTTTAGAATAGATGATCTTCCAATCCTGATATTCTGTGAATTGGGGCCTTCCCTGTTTTTTCATCCCTCTAAAATACAGCAGTAGCTAATTCAAGAATCAAACTCTTCTCCTCTATCTTGAACCCAGTGTAACTTCTGCTGCCCTTGGTCCAATCTCAGATGTCCAGCATTGCTGCAAAACAGCATTAACTGCATTAGGGTCTGTAATGAGATGCCGGAGGTGTCTTGCAACATACCACTTTCTTCTCTAAAGGATAAGTGACATAATTTCTGGGAAGTCTGAAGTCTGAAAAGCCAAAGCCTATTTGGCTCTGACAGGAGCAATCAGATTTATATAATTTATATAATTTCCTGACAGATATTTAAGCTTAAAGCCGTATAAACTAGAAATCTACTGTCAACTCAAGTTAGCATGTTAGAAGCCTAGGGTTTTATAAGGCTAGTTGCTCAGACCTCTTTTTCACTGAGAAGCTGCTTTCTCTTTCTGTCTTTTCTGATGGCCTCAGGAATCATGCTGCCATCAGGCAAGACCCCCTACCTCTATAAATATGATCCACATTAAGGCTAATAAAAGAGAAGCATTTTAATGAGGGACACATTTGGATTACACTGTATCATGTCTGAAGGGCTTCTGAGTGTGGCTGGCAAAGGCAGCAGTCAATTTTTCTCCTTGATTACAATCCGAACAATAAGCCTGCTTCCACACTGACTAACAAAGAGAAATATTAAGTGACTGCAAAGCTGAAGCCGTCTTCATTTTCAAGGCAGTAAATTGTCCTTAAGGCTTCCAAAACAGTAAAACATGTTTCTTTATTAGATGCTTGTGCTGCCTTCTAGGAAGAATTTACCAGCTTCCTAGAGATCAGAATGAGACCTCATATCTCATGCTTTTCTAGTATTCATAAATTTTAAGGACAGAAGTGACCATTCTGCCAGCTAGTCTGACCTCACTCTGTTATGGGCCACTGTACCAACTCTTCACACTAATGCCCCATCAGCGGGGCTCAGGTCCTAATCCACATGGTGTACCCCAACTATAAACTAACAGTGCTTTTAGTCAAAGTTCTGAGAACAGGGCGAATCTTTCCCAGAAAACAATGTACTCAAGGAATTTAGGGCAAGATTTTCAGAAGTGTCGAGTTATTTTAGAGCTCTTGGGTGTCTTAAACGGAGCCCACATAAATGGAAGAATTCATAACAAGCAGGCGCTTTTGAAAACTCCAGCCTACTCTTTTATTTTCTGATCACTAGGAGATTGCAGCTTCCTAAAATGGAGTTGTTTTAATTATTTTTTTTTTTTGTGATTGAACAAACCAAACATGGATTTGCCCAGTTTGCTGTGAACATTTGATGTTCAAAGATCAAGCCATGTTAGAGATGATTGGCTACCTAAATCACATGGGATTGTTTCAGTTCTCTAATTGAGTGAGTGTAATTTATAATGACAAAGGCTTAAAGAAGTAGTCTCTACAACTTTGAAACTTTGACAGCTTACAGTGGTAACACGTAAAAAGGATTAGGAATTTTAGAATTTTTAAAACCTTTTTCCTTTCTGAACCATACAGAGTCAAGACATAACTCCTTGAAAAATTAGGCTTCTTTAATATGTCTTGTCTAGGTGCAGAGTGTAAATCTTATTTTCCCTCTTCACATTCATGCAAAGTAATTGCATCTACCTGTTCTGTAATGGGAAGGTTTCTATTTTAAAAGGGTCTAACCCTAGGAGATGGTTATAAGACCCTGTTTAAAGAAAACAGAGGCTGTTTTTCTACAACAATAATCTACCTTAGTTTAAAATGAAATACGGTGGGTATCACATGAAGTGGCTCCTTAACACTGAGTTCCTTTTTCAGTACTGTACTTTAGCAGAGGCAAGGATGTGGAATTTGTTAAAGACGAAAGTGAAGGGAGTACCACAAAAAGGGGAAAGGCACCTCATGATAGCTGGGCAAATGTTTTGGATTCATAGTTTCTTTACCCCAAAAAATGCAGTTTTGGTCAACCTGAAAGTATTTATAAATCTGACACAAATTTGCTGAGCAGTTTTGGCCAAAAACATTTTGTTTTCAGGACCTAGATGCCATTCATAAAATTGCCAGTAGAGGAGGTGCCCTCCTTGAGACTTTCAGCCCAGAGACTGGGGTATTTACCTGGGATGTGGGGAACACAGAATTGATTTCCCCCACAGCCTGGTATGGAGAAGGAATTTGAACTTGGGATTCCTTCTGTACATGCAAATGCCCTAACCACTGGACTATAGACTATCCAGCATCAGGGCTCTCTAAGTCTCTCCTGTTGAAGCTGTTCCACTTTTTATAAATCATTAAATAGTCATTGTAGCCTGGTGGTTCAGGTTAAAGTCCCTGCTCCAGAGTCATTCTCACTCATTTTCCCTATCCCAGTGACTATAAACTGTCATTCATAGTGGCAATTCCAAGTCATTCATTTCAGTGTTTCAAGCCCACTTGAAAGGACTTTTTGTTTTGAAAGTTCCTTCCGTTTTATTTTTTCAAATATTTAAAATGTAAAAAAAAAAAAAAAAAAAATCCTAAAATCAAAAGTGAATGTTTCGTCTCAGGTCAAATAAAACATTTGGTACCAACTGAACCTTTTTTGTTTTGATTTACTTTTTGGGTTGCCCCCCAAAATTGAAAAGTTCTCATTTGAGCTGCCCAAAATGAGCGTGTGTCCCCCATCAAGCTGAAAAATCAACTATTCAGACAGTTCTCCTGGTAACTGCTTGGAGGTTTTAATGTCTCTGGGTTTGTGAGCAGCCCTGTGGGTGTGGTTGTAATTTTATATCAGTGTAAATCTGGAAAAGCTCCCCTGAAAAAGCACTTATGAGATTGACTTCAAATATGTACTACTTGTTATTATTAATATTGATCCCATGCATTAGTTATTAGAAAACAAAGAAACATAAAAAGCAACCATTTGGGATTTTTCTCTACTCTGCTTTGCTTATTAACAAACAAAAAACCTTTATATGAAACAGTTAAGGTGGCTACACATGTGACATACCTGACATGAGTGAAGCGACTGCCTTTTGCCTTGAGTTCCCAAATGGAATCTCACAGAAATGACCTCATCTTAGTGCTTCCGCTTTTCAATGTGCAATCAAGACTTGATTGGCTTTATTTAGTATCTGAAGTTTCAGCAGGAAATTGCTTTATACAGAGCGGAAGGGGGAATGCAGGCATTTCCTCACTGTACCAAGATTATGTGAAAATGGTGCTTCTGTAATGCCATTGAGCCAATTCCCTACCAGGGCTTCAACATTCAGACCAATAGAAATATCATTGTATTCCAAGTACAGCACCATTTTGATTACAAACTGGCTACTTTTCAAGGGGAGGGAAGTTGGTCTCCTTCCCCTGGTGCATCAGAGATGGTAACACTGGAAGTGGGCCACTGGACAGGTGGGGCTGGTGTTCTAGGTGGTACTGAGAATTCGCAAAAAGAAAAAGGAGTACTTGTGGCACCTTAGAGATTAACCAATTTATTTGAGCATACGCTTTCGTGAGCTATAGCTCACTTCATCAGCTTGGCTGGCAATTCTTGCTCACGTGCTAAGGGTCCGATTGCCATTTTTGTGGTTGGGAGGGAATTTTCCCACAAGTCAGATTTGCAGGGACTTTTTATTTTTGTTTGCTTGTTTTGGTGTTGTGTGTGTGTGCGTGTGTGTGTGTGTGTGTGGGGGGGGGGGTTGGCCTTCCTCTGCAATATGAGTCATGGATCACTTGCCAGGATTCTCTGGCAATCAGTTCCCTGCTATTACAGGGGCCTCAGGCATTGGTGCCCTGTCCTATTCTCTGCCTGTGGCACACAGAGTTTAGTATCCTGGGAGCTGTAATACTTTGGTTTAATTTGATTTGTTGGGGTACTGTTGGGGTGCTGGCTGGGGGTTAGTGTCCTGTGCTATACACAGGTCAGATTGGATAATCTGGGGGCCCCTTCTGGCCCTAAACTCTGACTCCATGACATTCTTACATTTTCCCGTGAGGTTTTATCACTCATGTGGTCCAGGGGCTAGGGCATGAGACTAGGATTCTGGAGACCTGATTTCTACTCTTGGCTTGGCCACCAGTCTACTGAGTGATCTTGAGCAAGTCCCTTCCCTTTGTGCCTCTGGTTCCCTTCCCAAACTTTGGCTGTAATTTCTATTGAGACATAAAGCTCTTTGGACCAGGAGCTGTGTCTTGTTATGTGTTTGTACAGCACCTAACACATTGCTTACACAGATCTCTTTGGCCTCCCCAAAGTGCAGTCATTCTCGAGGCAACTGTTGTGGGCCCATTTGCCCTACCCACCTTACTCTGTCACATCGGTGTGGTGTGAAGAAAGGTCTGCAGCTGACATAAAAAACCCATCTATTGTAAATGACCCGACCATGTGTGTACCTGGCTTTGGTTTGCCATGCAGCACATGGGCCCTTCTGAACTGGTTTCGAGTGAGCCAGAGTCAATGTGCAACCAGCCTTTGCAACTGAGGCCCATGAGAAGATCCTCCATGCAGCTGTAGCAAAGACAGATAATGTCACTACAGCAGAGTGCGACTCACCGCCATGGCACCTCCTGCTGGCCATTCTGGAATTAGCTCAGAGGCCTTCTGCAGGTCGCCCTCCTCCGGTGGTGTCTCGCTTGCCATTACTCCCGCATTCCTGTCTCCACAACTCTGTGACCTGCATCACTCTCTGGACTGCAGCATCCTCTTCTGGACAGAGCCCTCCAGCTGTGCCCTGCTCTGCTGTCTCCCCCCATTTCGGGGAACCGGCAATCTATAGTGCAGCCACTTGCCTCAGTGGCCTGCTGCAGTCACCAGTCTAGTCCCTTGCTCTAGGGGCAAACTGCAGTCTGTGTTGGCCACTTCCCTCAGAGCAAGTGGGGGCAGCCCTAACACCTACTCTGCCCTTCCTCCAGGGCCTCAGTCTCGCAGCAGTCAGCCAGAAGCTCCTTCTGCTCTGCTACCCTGCCCAGCACTGCTCTAGCCATGGTGCTCCCAGGCAACCAGTCCTTCTCCCTCACAGGCCAAGGAGAGACTCCCTCTGCTCTGTTGAGCAGCCTTTTATATATGGCCCCTGCTGGCCCTGATGGGCCGCTGCAACAAGCCACCTCCCGATTAGCTCACTTAGTGAGCCCCCCTCTAACTGGAAGGTTCCGCGCAGGCTCCCTCTGGCATGCTTTAACCCTTCGTCTTCCTGGTGTGGGGCAACTGTCCCACTTCAGTCACACATCACTGACAACTGCTCTCAGACCTGACTGGATGGTGGTCTGAGGGGGGTCTGTGCTTCATAGGTAGGGCTGTCACACTTGGCTTAGCAAACTCTTCATTGGCTAAGAAGAAGAATGGTGCCCCCAGTTTTGGTTGGAACCACTAGGTTCTTCTGAAATATATATAATCACGTGGACACACATTCAACTGTTCTCATCTTAATTAAAATCCTGAAATATAGTGTGAAAGTGCCTCTAAATTAATCAGTGCCTTGAGGGACGAGCATTGTAGTTAGTTATGTCACCTCTAAATGGAGTATTTCCATATTTCTTCTCAGTGGGATTACACTTTGTTCTGTTTATCTGTTGGGCTGACTGAGGAGACAGATTGCTCATTGATCCTCTGGGCAGAAGCTATTTAATGCTTTATACCTTTAAGGCTTTTTTTTAAAAAAAAAATATTATAAACAGCTTGCTATTTAAAGAAAAAAATAGAAATGTGACACAAGGACTGCACATCCCACTTGCTAAATACAAGAACGCTAGAGGAATATCATGAAGTCTGCTCCTCTATTCTCCCAGCTGGCTTATGAGAGCGTGACGTGAGATTCTAGAAAGAGTGGAATCCTGTCAAGATCACATCTGTTCAAATCACTGGCTTTTTAGTTCCTGTGCAGAATAGGAATGAAGGCTCGCAACTTTGACTGATTCACAGTAGAGTCTATCCTGTTAAAATTTAATTTAACTCTTTTGGTCAAATGCATTATTTTGGTGTGAACTGGATACACGGTTGCCAACTTTCACGTGGTAAATAAGCCCCCAGACTTTCACAATAAGCCAAATATCAAGCTAATCCCATTTCAAAACAAGGCCCAAACAAGCCAATCCCTAAGAACCCCAACACTCTACATGACCAGATCCCCCCGGTGTGCAGTCTGGGACTGTGGTGGGCCCACTGTACACCCCTGACTCTCCCCCCCACTTGCCCCTGCTCGCCCCCTCTTACCCCTCTTGCTGATTAAAAAAAAAAAGAAGCGACAAGCTACAAGCCAAACAAGCAACAAACTACAAGCCAAAAACTAGCGAACAAGCAACCCACAAGCCAATTAAGCCAAAAACAAGCCCAATTTCTACATTTCCCCCCCCTCCCCCCCAGTTTTGGCATGTCTGCCTGGATATAAACACAAATAATCTCACCTTTAAATAACAGCTTCCAGATCAAAAAGTTTGCTTTACAGTGTTTATACATGCAGCACTACTAAATACAGAGGGTAAAATCCTGCCCCATTTAAATCAATGGCAAAACTCTCACCGACTTTAATGGGACCAGGATTTCTCCCAGAATGTTTTCAAAACACTGACTGTCCAATCAGCTCACAACACACAGTGCAATTTGGGGAGGAGAGAGGACATTAGAACTAAGGATGGAAGATCAAATCCTTCGTGTTGAAAAACATACCATGGGAGTGTCTTCCTCAGGGAGTAGAAACAACCTTACTTTTGGAAATGTGGTGCCAGGGAAGCTGACTGTAAAAATGGCGTCAGAGATAAATAAAATTTAAAGCTAGAAGGAACCATTATGACCATCTAGTGTGGCCTGATGCATGGCCCAGGCCGTAGACTTCCACCGTGTGATTACTGCATCGAGCTCAACAATGTTTGGTTGAGCTCCAGCCTAATTTTAGAAAGATATCCAGTCTTGATATGAAGATTTCAAGTGATGGAGAATCCATCACCTCACTTGGAGCCTAATTAATCAGCATTACACACTGAACTTTGGCTCTGTAGGTCAAGATTGGGTCTTTCCTTATTGCATAACGTTGCCAGTAATAAAGTTTCTGCAGGCCAAATTAAGCCCTCGGATACGCGTGTGCAGCTGCCAATGTCTTCAGGGTAGGCCCTCAGCTCAGATGCTCCAAGGTACATAGGCACTGCTGTGCTCAGCACTGCAAAACCTAAACACTAGGCAGCCTGCTGTCTAGGAGAATCCTCAACCTCGAGGTAGGCACCCAGGCTCCCCATACAGTGTGTGTGGAGAGTTAGATGCCTCAGAATGGGATCCTCAGAAGCCAGCAAGCTGAGTGGGGAGCCATCTGAGCTACCCAGTAGGACATGGCAAGGAAATGAGTTGGGAATGGGGAAAGGAGAGGGGCTTAGGTGCCTAACTGGCTGACCTAGGTGCCTCTCTTCTCTTGGGATCCTCAGCCATGAATCTTCTTCTGGAGCTAGGCACCTAAGCCAGGTCAGCTACTGAGGTCGCCCATGCCTGGTTTTCCTGTTGACTACTCTGGGGTCTTGATCATTCTGTGTGTGTGGTTTTTGCAAAGGAGCCTGATATACTGCAATATTAAAACCCCACAGCCAAAACCCCGAGAGCCCAAGTCAGCCAACCCGGGCCAGCTGTGGCCGTACCATGGATCTTTTATTGCTGGGTAGATATACCTATCGGCATGCCATTCTTTTGCTCTTCCAGGAGTTGGAGCTGAGTCTGGCAGCTTTTTCTTCAGCTTCTACCTGCAGCATTCATCTTTGGTGAGCAGCTTTTTTCAACTCAGCAGGTTCTTGTTTCTCCCTTAATCGAAGTTCTATCATTTCTTTTTCATGCTCCCACTGCTGCCTGTCTGCCAGCTTGTGCATTCAAATGCTTCTGCTGAAATTGCATCTGGGACAGGTGAAGGTGGATCTCCGGCTTTCTGATCACTGGTCGTTAGCAGATTTCTTTAGTTCTGGACCTGGGGCTTACTTCTTAAAGGATAACCCCTTTTGTAAGCACAGCTTTTAAAGGGGTTTTCTGTCAAGACCCTGATATGATCTGCCTCACTCATTTGTAACTAATCTTTAACCCTTTTACACTCTTAATATCAAAATTAAATGTTGAATAGCATGGGGTTCTGATCCAAAACTTAATTGACCTGATTCTGTAGATCCAGCTAACTATAGCAAATGTCACCATGTCTCAGTGAGACACAGCTGAGAATACCGGATTCAGGATAACCACTGAGAAATGGGGCAGACCCACCCAAAAACTGGGGTTATTCTAGCATTAGCCAGTAACAAAAGTAAAGTTCTGTCTCACCACACTAGTTAACCAGAAGTGAAAGACGCAGTCTCCTTAGGCATCCCAGCTCTTGTCTCACCACCCAGACACTGAACTCTGTGATGAGTGGTTACTGAAAACCAATTTCATCACATATAGGGGTGCTTCAAATCTCAAGAGATCAACCAGAGAGCCAGGTCAATATATAACTCAGATCTTACCCAATAATCATGCTGCTGCCAATCCTTTAGTAACTAAAATCTAAAGGTTTATTAATAAAATAAAAGAAGAAAGAGAGCTCAAATGGTTAATAGATCCATTCAATGTTTATAAAATGTATGCCATTATTGTATGTTGTAATATATACAGGCATGACAATGGTAGCAATGATGTTATAGATTGCTGGTTTGTAAAGTCTAAGGTAACTTCCAAAAGATTGGAAGGCCCTCTGTCCATAGTCCAATATGCTCCTTTTAGTGGTAAATCCATAGTCCAGAGAATCAGAGCAAGAAAGAGGCAAAATGGAGTCATTTCAGGAGTCTTTTATGCCCTTTGCCATGTGCCTGGAAATTTAGTGGATCAAAGCACAGCTCACAGCCTCTGTTTGTGGAAAGTTACTGGCACAGGATGGAGTCCAGGGTCACATAAGAATATCAAATGTCCTTACATGGCTTGCTGACTCCCAGGAGGCAGCCATTGGCCCCTTGGAGGCTGAGGCATCAGCAGGAAGAGATATCTGAGTGGAATGAGTTTCTTTTATGGCCCATTGTGAGAGTGAAGTGCCCTTAACAGCCAATCAAGCTTGAAAAGTCCATTCACAATGTGCTGGCTAGACTGGATGTAAACTACCTTGTGGGTGTTACCCCAGGAACAAACACAATGGTGATACATGTATATAGCCAATATTCATAACTTCAGATACAAGAACGATACATGCATATAAACAGGATAATCATATTTACCAAACCATAACTTTTCCATTGCCACCTTACATGACATGCTTTGTAAAAGATTTGTTGCAATTGTCTAACAGTGGCAATATCACTGATATAAATAAAAACGAGGAGTCCTTGTGGTGCCTTAGAGACTAACAAATTTATTTGGGCATAAGCTTTCGTGAGCTAGAACCCACTTCAGATGCATGGAGCAGGTATATTTCAACCATGCAGCAGTACAATTCCCTAAATGCTTTGGAAGGTCTAGGAGTCAGTGACACCTGTGCATTCCCATTTGCTTTAGGGGAGTTGCACAGATATGCATGCAGTGTTGCTAACTCTTACAATGGTATCACCAGTCTTGTTATTTTTTTTTTAACCCCCAGCTCCTGGAATCAAGTAATTATAAGTAAATTTCTAGCCCCTTGGGGACAAAAAAGCCTGAAATGTAAACTAAGTGCACTCAAAAGATTAAAAAACTAGAAGGCGATTAAAAAGAACTGCATGATTTGGGGGGCCTGACTCATGACTTTTCAGCGCTTGGGGTTGGCAATGCTGGAATGATTGGAATTTAGTGAAGAATTGACAAGATCCTTGCACTAGAAGAATGAAAACCAGTTCACTCCCTCTTAGCTGTTTTGCCTCTGAAAAGCTACTAGGAAGGAGTACAAAGCATAAAAAATAAACCCTTACTTTTAGCACTAAAGTGAGTGGATATGCCTCTGAATACACACATGGATGTGGTCTGTTGAGTAGGAAGGTGCCATTTTTACATCACAACTTTTCAGAATAGAATCACATTTAAGGTTTAATAAGAAAGGCCCATATAGAGAAAACTGCATGGTTTCCAATGTATCTACAGTTCCCCAGAAAGATCAAAACTGAGTCAGCTCTGTTGGCAATTGAATCTGTTGTTCAAGGGAGTTGGCGTATTGTATATCTGAGGTTTTTGATTATTGCTATGGGGTTGAGTGCTGCATAAAGGAGATATGTGTGCCTGTGTAGATAAAAGATAGTCAAAATGATATGGGGGGGGGGGGAACTGGAAAGAAACTTTTCTAGAGTTTGATCAAAAAGTGAAATCTCACGTTTCCCTGCTAAAACTCAAACATTTCAAGTTTTTGGTAAAACATTGTCATTTTTTTCAGTATTCCCAAATGAAAAAAAAAAATTGTTGAAAAACTGAAAAATTTCAAATGAAATGACTATCTTTAGTGAAAAAAGCCATTTTTCTTTAAGTTTTGACAATGTTTTTGACCAGTTGCAGTAGATAGTTAATGTAAGGAGTTCCATCTACTGGTACATAAGAATATGTAGTCTTGTTCGTAAGTTAGAAGGTTCAAATAAAGTTTTTGTATGTGCAAAACATTCTTGATTCCAAATTTTAATGACGATGCCACCCCTCTAGTTAGACTATATCTTGGAACTATGGCTTTTTAAGTATCCATAAGCTCCTGAAAAATACCTAATGGTAATATATTAGTTTGACTGATTAGGTACCTGGAATAAGTACCAGAGTAGGTTAATTATTTCATGCTGATATATATTATATTAAAATGATTTCCTGGCATTAGCCTAACATGTCTTTATTTGCATTCAGCACCTCTGCTGTAACATGAGAAAAGAGAACCATTGAATTGAAGGAGGAGAATATAAAAATGAACAGGGAAGAGACTCAATTATTTCTTGACTGTGATGTGGAGACCTCTCTCTTATCTCACCTGCTGCCAACCAACCCCCTACCTTGTCCTGATCATCTACCTGTGTGCAAAAAAAACCCCAAATAAACAAACCAAACAAACCATAACAGGAACAGAAATGATATACAGGAAAAAAATTGCAGTACAATAATCAGACACAGGTTTGTGTAACCTACTTTCAGCCATCCCACTGGAACAGTGTACATAACCAGTGCGCAGGTAGCAACTGGTGGAATCTAGAGAGCACATTATGGGCATGTTTGGTCAGGGAACCTCAACAAGAACATACACCGAATCCACTGAAAAGGTGCATGACTGGTCAAGTCACAGGCTGGTTCTACTAACAGCACAAAAGCCACAGTGACGGAGAAGCAGGAAGGATTTGGGACAGGAATAGTTCAGCTGGGACAAGTGGCAAAGCTGTCACCTAGCAGACTTTATGTGACAGCAAGGACTTGGCTACAACTGCTGTGGGAGATATAGTGACCAATGCCCATAACCACAGGGGGAGGTTAACAATAGCTGTATTGGAAAGAGAAGCCATGTCCCATGTTAGAATAGACAGGGCTCAACATGCCCCTTCTCCACAGAGGAGTGGCTGATGGGGAGTACCGGGCGCCCCTGTTCCCTTTCCCCCTCCCTGCCAACACAGCACTGTATGCACAGTGTGGCAAGAGGACACCATTGTGCTTGCTCTGGACATCCAGCCCCTCCCATTATACTGTCTGAAGGCCAGTATTGTTCTGTCGCACCAGAGATTTCCCGCCTGACAGTCCCATCAGCTTCCCTTTATAAGCACCGGGGCCCTCCCAGCAGTCCCCGGTTGCCATAGTAACAATAGCGCGCGCACACAACACAATATACTTAACAGCTGGCTGTGACAGCTTTCGTTTATGCTCTCCTTGCACTTCCGCTATATGTGTTGGCTGGATTCCATCTCCTGGACATATTGGTCCTAAACCTGCTCTCCGTTACACTGGCGTAATTCTCAAGGCACCTCGCTGACTTCAGTGGAGTCACCCCAGATATACACCAAGTGTAAATGACAGCAGGATTGCTGTATCTTTGGCAGCTCCCTCTTTCTGCGTGCTACTATGGCTGTCCCAAGTTCAACTTCTGTGCTGTCTATGCTGCAGGGCACGCAGGGGCAGCTTTGTGGTGCTCCTGGTTTAGTACACAGCACATTTCTTTGGACTGTGCATGTGGAAGTGTGTGCCTAGGATGTTCAGGGGCCCTTGTGTTCAATAATGAGGATGTGACTAGAACTTCAGAAGTTCAGTATTTAGCTTGTCAATGTGAAGGTTAAGAAGTGATTTCATCAGGTCTAAAAGCACCTACTTGAGGACACTTTTGATACTGAAGGGCTCTTTGATTTAGCAGTAGGACTGTCAATTAATCGCAGTTAATACATATGATTAACTCAAAACAAATTAACTAGATTTTTTAAAAGGTGCAATTAAGCGCAGTTTTAATCGCACTGTTAAACAACAGTAGAATACCAATTTAAATTTATGATACATATTTTTGGATGTTTTTCTACATTTTCAAATATACTGATTTCAGTTGCAACACAGTGTACAAAGTGTATAGTGCTCACTTTATATTATTTGTTTTTGATTACAAATATTTGTACTGTAAAAAAGAACTAGCATTTTTCAATTCACCTCATATAAGTCCACTCAGTCCTACTTCTTAGTTCTTTCAGCCAGTCATGAAGACAAACAAATCTCTTTACATTTACAGGAGATAATGCTGCCCGCTTCTTATTTACAATGTCACCTGAAACACACGTTCAAATGGCACTGTTGTAGTCAGCATTGCAAGATATTTACATGCCAGATATGTTAAACATTTGTATGCCCCTTCATGTGTCGACTTGTAGGCTCTAAAGTTTTACATTATTTTGTTTTTGAGTGCAGTTATGTAAATTATAATAATAATTAATAATAATAACTAATTCTACATTTGTAAGTTGCACTTTCACAATAAAGATATTGCACTACAGTACTTGTATGAGGTGAATTGAAAAATACAGGGGGGCCTCATGGAAGGGGTGGCGTGGGGTGGGGCCGGGGGCAGAGTGGGGGGTCGAGCACCCAGGGGAAAGTGGGGAAGTCGGTGTCTATGCACAAGGATATTGAAGCTCCTAACGTCTAGAATAATCAATTGGAGAGACCTGGTGGGTGTGGTAATATCTTTTATTGGACCAACTTCTGTTGGTGAGCGAGACAAATTGTCAAGCTACAGAGAGCTCTTCTTCAGGCTACCTTAGGAAGAGCTCTGTGTAGTTCAAAAGCTTGTCTCTCTCACCAACAAAAGTTGGTCCAATAAAAGATTACCTCACTCACTTTGCCTCTCTAATATCCTGAGAGTGACAATGCTACAACACTACATCCATTGACATCAATGGGAGTTAAGAGCCTCAGTTGTTTGTGGATCTGAGCTAAAGTGCTTGGTGCAATGCAGCAGAGACAAGAACTGAACACAGTTTTTTTTGAGGCCCAACCCAGTGTCTTTCCACAAGGACCATCTTTCTTACCCACAGCTGTCTATTATTTTTTAGTTGTTTTCATCGCTTGTAGGAGGAGGTTTGTGAAATGAAACTTTTCTGAGAAGTAGGCCACGCTGCTATGTGCAAATTGAAATTGCAAACCGATAGTGCTGGTAACTGAGGCACACTCTGTTGTTAGTGGTGAAATCAAATTAACAACCCGATCGGCCTAGAATTTTCAAGTAAAAAATATTGTTCTCCTGTTTCTGTTCCCAATCGCTGACGTGAAGATAAACGACTTTGATTCTCAGCTCAGCTCGATGTGCCTAGCCCTGGACACTACACAATAATTCCTTGCTTAGCAATTGATTTTTTTATTAAAAATTCTGAGAACAATTTCAAACCCAACCTTCTTTCCCCCTGTGGTCTTTTATTTCTTGTTTGCTCGCTCACTGATCTGGCTGTCAGGGCAGTGCATTGACAAATAAATCACTGTCAGGGCCCAATTCCCCAATGCACAACAGCCACGAGTCCCAACATAACAACACGGCCACTCACGGATCTGTATTTCTTAGCTTTCTCAAAGTCTGCTGCCTTTGTGGCATCCCATTGTGAATGAGGATGCATGAAACAGAATAGCACCCAGCCACATACCCATTGATTGGAGAAATGTGGATAATCTAAGTCCTGTACTACTATGCAGGGGGTAGACCTACCTAACACAGATGAAAAGGCATTTATCACAAGCACCATGTGGTCCAATGAATTGGGCCCTGGATTCAGAATTAGAAGATCTAGCTTCTAGTCCTCTCTGTGATCTTCTGCGTGACGTTTCTCTTCCTGTGCTTCTGTTTCCACCCTTTGTCACCTCAGATTGTAAACTTCTCATGGTAGGGGATGGGCTCTTACTCTGCATACGAACAATGCCCAGCATAAGGGAGTTCTGATCGCAGCTGCGGCCTCTGGGTGGATACCACAGTACAAATAATAATAAGTGGTGCAAACTGAGGACTCTGCTTGAAAATTGGAAAAACAAAGCTGTTGTTACGAAATTATTTCCCCAACACTCTCAGGAGGGCCAATTTCTGCTGTTCATTTTGTACACTTAGAGTAATGGAAGGCTACAGTATATCCAGCTCTTGTCTCACGCAATTGGATGGCTTTGTTCGAGCCTCAGCTAATGGAACTGGATAATTACCTGAACATTTTGGCTTTCATTTTTTTTTAAAAAAGGAAATTTCTGCCCTTTGTAGTTGCAATGATCAGCTTGAAAACAGGACCCCAAAACATTCTACCACAAAAAGACAAATAAAAAGAATCCTAGATTTATTATTTGTAAGTCTTATGATTTTTAAGCCAATCTCATGATCTTGTCAGACCTGACTTGTGATTTTTGAAGTGTTGGAGTGGCAGTACTGAGCAAACTGTTCCCAAGCCCTCTCCTGAGGCATTAGCAGACAGAGTGACAGGGTAAGAAGGGGCAAATCCTTGCATAAGATCATAGGACCCACTTCTAATCTTATTTTCACTGGTGTAAAATACCAGTAATTCTCGTGAAGTCAGTGGGAATCATGCTGATTTACAACTAGTGTAAGAATGATCAAAATCAGACCCACAATAAATGGAGCTGGAAAAGGAGTAGACAGCTGTTGAACACCAGGGCTATCCCTCTGCTACTGCAGAATACAGTCCCAGACCAAAACACAGCAGCCTCTTGCTAGCAGTGCTATGAAAGATGCCAGTAAAGATACTCTCCCTGCAGCTGACTCAGAATGTATGAGAACACATGGCACTGGCAACAATGCTATCAGACTAAGTCACAGAAAAATAAAATAACAAAGATCCAGCAACAGTTGACTAATGGGAAACAGTTTACAGCCTCCTTGATGCCTTCTCTGCGTCTTAATCTATTAGTTGCTTGTTCATGAACATCCTTGAGCTTATGCTCAAATAAATTGGTTAGTCTCTAAGGTGCCACAGTACTCCTTTTGTTTATCCTTGAAATACTTGATCAAACATGCAGAACAAGTTTATTCACTGTCTGAGTTGGAGATAATGGTGGGACATGGGTTTCACCCACAGTTAGATGTGTATCCTAATACACAGAGATAGCTGGACCTTTCCCAGTAGGAGAGGTCCATCTTCATTATGAAGATCAAGGTGTACGTTTTAGTCAGATTTACGTGATGTAGGAGCACAAGTCCCATTGACTCAGCACCTGTGATCGTAAATCACGTAGATGCTTTTGAAAATCTAACCCAGGATTACTTAATGAGGTGCCTAAGCAGCCCTAAGACATCAGATTTTAGCACCCTATTTCTGAAAATCTTGGCTCAGAGCCCCTTCAAATGTGTTCTGCTCTGGGAAACATTTCTTTTTGTGATGACAATCACTGGCCTCTTTCCAATTTCCCTGTCTCTCTCCAACCACTAACATAGAGCCTGTACCTCCAAGTCACAAGAGAAGGATGAACACACAGTTAACTGATCTTTCTATAATGCTCACATAAGATTTCACAGTCTGCCATACAGAAGCAATAGTCTGTCACATTAATATGGTTCTTTTAATGGTATTTATGTCAAAACCCCTGTCTTTCTTCATTTTCATTGGCAAGAAAATTAAGGTTTTTTACAACTATGGTAATAGGTAATAATGTAGTATTAGAACATAAATTGAGTGACAACACAGATATCCATAAAGTGACAAGGAGATGTTACAATTTGCCTCAAACACTTATTTTGGAGATGTGGTTGTGTGGCTTAATTTTAGTATGTACTAGCTATAACTATCAGAAGGAACAGAAAAGCTCAGCAAGGAGGGAAAAATCTTTCTATTTTAATTAAAGGCAAGCATACGGTGTACAGCAAAACACAACATTTCCAGTAAGTTCTCGGAATGTGTTGGGGACTACTTTTTGTGTCAGAAAGTGGAGGAAGACAGTCATTTTACCTGGGATTCTGACCAACAGGGAAGAATTGGTTGTAAATATGAAAATGGAAGGCAATTTGGTGGAAAGAACACAAAATGATAGATTTCATGGTTGTAAGGAAAGGAAGGAGGGAGCGCAAGAGAATAAGGAGACTGAACTTCAAAAAAAGCAGACTTTAACAAATTCAGAGACCTGGTAGATAAGGTTAGTAAATCTAAGGGATAAAGGAGTTCAGGAGAACTGGCAGTTTCTCAAGGAGACAATATTAATGGCACAACTCTGAACTATCCCAATGAGAAGGAAAAATAAGAATAGTAAGAGGCTTTTTAATTACCTGAAAAGCAAAATGGAATCCTGCAAAAAGTGGAAACAGACTAATTGCTAAAGAGGACTACAGAAGAATAGCACAAGGATGTAGGGACAGAATCAGAAAGGTTAACACACAAATTGAGTTACGCCTAGCAAGGAACATAAGAGGCAGTAAGAAATGGTTCTTTAAATATAGTAGGAACAAGAGAAAGATGGAGGAAAGTGTAGGTCTTCTATTTAGCGTGGAAGGAGAGCTAATGACTAGTGACATCCTGAAGGTGAGGTGTTTTATGCCTATTTGGCTTCATTGTTCACTAAAGAGGTTAATGGTGACCAGATTCTCAACACAATTAATATTCACAATAAAGGAGAAGAAACATAAGTCGCAAAAGGGAAAGAACAGGTCACTGAATATTTAGATAATTTAGATGTATTCAAGTCAGCAGGGCCTAAAGAAATTCACCCTAGGGTACTTAAGGAACTGGCTGAAACAGTCTTGGAACTGTTAGCAATTAACTTTGAGAATGCATGGAGGACAGGTTAGGCCCCTGAAGACTGGAGAAGGGCAAACATGGTATCTATATTTAGCAAGGGGAACAAAGAGGACCCAGGGAATTAGAGACCAGTCAGCCTAACTTTGATACCTGGAAAGATACTGTAACAAATTATTAAGCGATCAATGTGTAAGCACCTAGAGAATAGCCAGCATGGATATGTGAAGAACAATTCATGCCAAACCAACAATTCATGCCAAACCAACTTAATTTCCTTCTTTGACAGGGTTACTGGCCTAGTGATGGGGGGAAGAAGTAGATGTGCTATATCTTGATTTTAGTAAGACTTTTGACACAGTCCCACATGATATTCTCATAAGCAAACTAGGTAAATGTGGTTTACATGAAATCACCAGGGTCAACCCTGGGTCCAATGCTATTAAATATTTTCAATAAAGACTTGGATAATGGAGTGGACAGTATGCTGATAAAATCTGCAAATGACACCAAGCTAGGGTGGGAACGGGGTTGGAGGCACATTGGAGGACAGGATTAGAATTAAAACAACCCTGAAAAATTAGAGAATTGATCTGGAATCAACAAGAGGAAAGTCAATAAAGACAAGTACAAAATACTATATGTAAGAAGGAAAAAACAAATGCACAACTAAACATGGGGAGTAATTGGCTGGGTGGTACTACTGCTGAAAAGGATATCAGGGTTATAGTGGATCACAAATTGAATATGCGTCAACACTGCAATGCAGTTGCAAAAAAGGCTAATATCTTGCAGTGTATTAACAGGAGTATTATGTGTAAGCCACTGGAGGTAATTGTCCCACTCTACTTGGCACTCAGCTGTAGTAGTGTGTCCAGTTCTGGGCACCACACTTTAGCAAAGATGTGAACAAACTGGAGAGAGTCCAGAGGAGAGCCACCAAACTAATAAAATGTTTAGAAAACCTGACCTATAAGGAAAGATTTTTTAAAAAAAAACAAACACAGGCGTATTTAGTCTTGAATGAAAAGACCCAGAGTGGACCTGATTATAGACTTCACATGTGTTAAGGGCTGTTATAAAGGGGAGTTTGATCAGTTGTTCTCTATGTCCATTGACAGTAGGACAAGCAGTAATGGGATTAATCTGCAGCAAGGGAGATTTAGGTTAGATATTAGGAAAAATCTTTCTAACTATAAGAGTAGTTACACTCTGGAATCGACTTCCAAGGGAGGTTGTGGACTCCCCATGATTGGAGGTTTTTAAGAACAGGTAGGACAAACACTTGTCAAGGATGGTGTGTGTTTACTTGGTCCTGCCTCAGCACTAAGGGCTGGATTTGATGACCACTCAAGGTCCCTTCCAGCTCTGTATTTCTATGATTCTATTAGTCTGTATTCAGATTTTCAAAGGTGTTCAGCACCCACAATGGGGCTCAGAACTTCAAAAGAGCTCAGTGTCTAGCGGCTCTGCAAGTCTGACCCACATGGGTGTTGGATCGGAAGTCACACAAAGGGTTCATTGCAAGGTTTAACTGAAGGAGAAACTCATTAGGACCAATGTACAGATGGGCAAAACTTGGACCACGTTTTTTACCTAAATAAATAATTCTGCAACATATCTAGGGCCATTCACCCAGAGGAATTGGGAATCACTTTGCAAAGTCAATGAGCTGATGTACAAACTATACACAGGATAAGTTTATCAGCCAGTAAAATGTAGCTACATTTGGGGTGAAAGAGGGAAAATGTTTGACAATTTAGAACCACACTGTACAGCAGTTTAGTGCAGGAGGTTAAAAAAAATCGCATTGATTTGGAAAAGCAGAGGGAATATAGTTATACAAGTTGGAACGTGAATGCCATGTTATGGTTAACCTCACTCTTGTGAAAAATGTCACTGGGCATTTAATGGCCACAAATGGGTAGTGACTTGTTTTTACATCTCACCTAAAAGACAGTGCATCACATTTTCAAAGGTCTGAAGTGACTTAGGAACCTAAGTCCCACTGAAAGTCAGTTCAACTTAGGCACCTAAGTCATATAAGTGCTGCTGAAAATTTTATCCAGTTTCTTCTATAACACAAGACCCCATATTGTGACTGGACCTTAGGCTTATACTAACAAGGAGGGAAGAGCGCAACCTAGTGATGCAACATGGCCACTTTCTGCAGCACCTGGGTGTTC
Source organism: Caretta caretta (assembly GCF_965140235.1). Classification (NCBI taxonomy): domain Eukaryota; kingdom Metazoa; phylum Chordata; order Testudines; family Cheloniidae; genus Caretta; species Caretta caretta. The sequence continues at coordinate 17,084,507 of NC_134209.1, forward strand.
ACCTGTTTAGGCCCTTTCATTTATGATATCTGTTAAGTCACAGCTCATAAAAGTTCTGAGAAGTCCATGTTACTCTTCATCCTGAAGAACACTAGTAATACCATGAATGACAGCAATCTGTTTGTTAGACTTTGCCCTGTTTTCTGTTCATGAATTGTCCATTGAATCATAAATCATCATGGTTTCTACGAGTCAGTTAATAATAATAATTAATAATAACTTCCTGTATAGAACTTTTTGTCCATTTATCACAGAGCTCTTTACAAAGGCAGGCCATTATCTCCATTTTACAGATGGGAAAACTGAGACAGTGTGGCAAATCGAATCGCCTAAGGTCACACAACTGATTAGTAGCAAAGCTTGGCATAAACCCTGTCTCCTAGTGACCTATGGATTCCTTGCATGTCACAATATGACTGGCCCCTTTAAGGGTAGATAGGGCCAGTCATATCTGTGCCATAATTAATTAGCTGCTTCCCAGCCTGAAGGGGCAGAACTAAGGAGCATCTGGTGATACCTTAATGGACACCTGGGCCTTATCAAGGTATGCGAGTGAGATCAGTCTGGAGTTGGAATCACAGGGAGCAGGCTATCTGTCTGTCTGTCTCACTTGCTCCTATGGTAGGCCCTGAGCCGGGGTGTGCAAGGAAAAGGGTACACCAGGGGATCCAGGCTGTGGATCCATGGCTCTATAACAACCAGATAGGACATAAGGCACAGAGCGCCGAAGAGGGACTGGAAGCAGGGCCAGCTGAAGGGCACTGTGACCTTTTGTTTGGGAGTTTTCAGTTTGGACTCTTTGCGCCCTGGAAGGGGCTATGTTTGTTGTGACTTGGCTGGTGGGCTAAGCCAAGCTACACCATAGATTGGTGTGGAGAGCTGAGGCAACCAACTTTCAGGAGGGAAACTGAGGCAGGGAGTGCCAGCAGTGAACAGGGGTACTACAAAGCAGCGACACCCCCCCTCATTGCAAATGACTAATAGTACTTCATGCAGTGTTGTTGTAGCCATGTCGTCCCTGGATATCAGAGAGACAAGGTGCAGGAGGTGATATCTTTCTTTGGACCAACTTCTGTTGGTGAGTAAGACAAGCTTTCACTGAGCTCTTCTTCACCGGGGGAAACTTACTCTAAGGCCTGGTCTACACGACAGAGTTAGGTTGACGTGAGGCACTTACATCAGATGTCTAACTCTGTAAGCGTCTACAATAAAATGTAGTTCCCACCGATGTAAGTCACCCACTACATTACCTAATAACTCCACCTCCATAAGAAGTGTAGCACTTAGGTCGATGTAGTTAGGTTGATGCAGTGTCTCTGTAGCCACTGTGCTTCTTACATTGCCTGTTGCTGCCTTTGACACCCCGAGCTGTCGGCCCTGTCACCACGGGGCTTACTGCTGGAACCCCTTTGCCCAGCTGTCAGCCCCACTCTGGGCTGACCGCTGGAGCCCCACCACCCTGGACTGACCACTGGAGCCCCACCATCCTGGACTGACTGCTGGAGCCCCACCACCCTGGACTGACCACTGGAGCCCCACCACCCTGGACTGACCACTGGAGCCCCACCACTCCGTGCTGACAGCTGGAGCGTTCAGACTCACATGTGGCTGACCGCCAGAGCCCCGCCGCCTTGGTCAGCCCTCCACAAGGCCCCACTAAAGTTGATGCAAGCGCTCCTGGTGAGGATGCGCACCGCCAGCAGAAGGAGGATAGTGTGGTCGTGAACAGCTGATATAATTACTGCGGTGGCTGACGTAATTGCCTCTCTATTGCCTGTTCTACTCTATAGTTAGGTCAACGCAAGGCAGCTTATGCCAGCTATGCCGACTTAATAACTCCACCTCCACGAGCAGTGTAGAGTCAAGGTCAATGTAGCGAGGCCAACGTAGCGTCAGTGTAGACACTTCATTGCTTACACTGATCATTACTGGCTTTCGGGAGCCATCCCACAATGTCCCACACTGACAGTTTTATCCAGGGGGTTTCCAAGCAGGTGCATGGGGCGGCAATGAGAAAGGGGCGGCAGGCCGTGTCCCGCGGCGGCAATTCGGCTGCAGCTCCGCCGCTCTTCTGGGGGCGGGGGCTCGGCCGCTGTTGCGGCGGTGGCAATTTGGCGGCGACTGCGTGGGGCGGCAAAATTGGTAGAGCCGCCCCGGCCCGCGGGCCATCTGCAGCCTGAGAGCCTCCCCACTGCGGCCCGTGGAGGAGAGACCCATGCAGCCACGCTGCTGGCTCTGTCCACTGCAAGTGCCGCCCCCCGCAGCTCCCATTGGCTGGGGGAGAGGGAGAGAGATACCATCACCAGTCGCCGGGCAGAGTCAGTCATGGAGGCAGCATCATGAGTTGCCGGGCAGAGTCAGCTGTGGAGGCGGCTTCACTTTTTTCCACAATGACTATCAACAAGTCAAAATACCGAACACAGCTATCCGATGCCCACCTTGCTGCTTCCTGAAGGTTTCAACTGCTCAGTCACTGGCCAAACGTCAACAAACTGACAGAGTTGAAGCACTGCCAGGTGTCTGGCAAACACTAAAAGCTCTCTGGCAGGCAAAGAACTGTATAAAGTTGTATGACAGTTTTATTATTTCTAAGAAATTCGAAGTAAAAAATACATTATACACGTTTTCTTTTCTGAACACCATCTTCAGTGACATGATTGGCCCGCTGGGAGGATTTGAGGACTGGCACTTGCCCTAACATAAATTGAGTTTGAGACCCCCTGATTTGATCGATACAAGCACTCCTGGTGAGGACATGCACTGCTGACACAAAGAGCCAAGTGTGCGCACACACAAGTGATTTAATAGCTGCATCGCCTGTATGCCAACGTAAGTTAGGTTGACATAATTTTGTAGTGTAGACTAGGCATGAGCAAGTTTCTCAGACCTGAAGGAGAGCTCTGTGTGGCTAGAAAGCTTCTCTCTCTCACCAAGAGAAATTGGTCCAATAAAAGATAATACCTCATCCACCTTGTCTCACTATTGTTGCTTCAGATCTGCAAAAAGTACAATCTGAAATATTTCATTTGATAGACAGATCACACAACCTTTCTGTGCTTCTCTCACAGGATGAGCATACCTCCGAGGATGAGGGTGCCAAAGTGAATATTCATTCCCCCCCCCAAAAAAATCACTTTCTTCAAATATTCTTCAAGAGTTGCACATTTTAGCAATTATTCCTGCCTGTAAATTTGCTTACTACAATATTTAAGGAATAGACCACAGTGGGCATGGTCACAGTCAAAATTAATTAATGTCAAAGCTTCTACTAATATTTATGCAGTATTCACCCGGGCCTGATCCTGCAAGTGAAACGGATTCAATATTTATTATTAATAATAATAATGAGCAGCCTAGCAGCCTCACTGGGTTGCTATTATTAATAATTTATTTGCTTTAAGTAGCTCCCAGAATGTGCACAGCAACATAGGAGAAGGTATGGGGCCAGAGCCTCACCTGATGTAAATCAGGATTACTCCAGTAAATCATTGGAGTGAAGCCAATTTACACTCGCTGAGGGTCTGCTCACCGAGATCGTGCGATTTTAACCAGACGGATGAAAGGGAAGGGGAAAAGGGTACAGCACATAAACAAAGCATAAAGGGTGGTGATTGGTTATTTAATCAAGCCCTTCTCAAATATTATTGTGCAGCTAGCTACGTCTCCGCACTACCATTGTAAAGTAATCAGCCGCTGTAAATTACTCTGACAAGCCCGAGGATAAATGCCCTCAGATTTGTGCCTGGCCTGATGCAGCCTCTAATCTCTAAATAAAGTGGGCCTTGCAGGGCTTGTGATTGTCTTTCTGAGTTAGAAAGCTTCCAGATTATGTACATTAAACCCTGCTCATTTCCCAAGTCAGACGGTTAACCCTTGCTCCTGTGCGGTGCCCTTTGCATGCTACATATCAATATGCTTCCACTCAGCAGCTGCAGGGCGTAATCTGTCTGCTGGCTGGCAAGATGCTGTAGGTTTCCCGACGGAAAGGCCGGTGCCTGTACTGTAGTGTAGCTATCAGCACTGCCTGGTTATTCAGGAGTTTGGAGGATTAGCCCAGGATGATGATTTGTACTTCAAAAGTAGATTAGTGGAAGTCGACAGCCTCATGTCCATCCATATGCAGTGCGAAGTGATAATGAGTTTAGAACTGCTAGGTACTTGGGTCCCATGTCACACACTCCGACTGGATAAATGATGAATCTGTAATGACATTACATAGACTTGAGACAGATGGCTCTGGCTTTTGATAAATGCATATATCTTCATAATCAGATCATAATCCCAATGCCTGGAAGATCAATTGGAATATCATAACTTTGAAAACTAAAATCATTTTGCTGGTTTGACTGTAAGATGTGCATTAAAAACAGAACTGGTCTTAATTTAATTAGACCCGCGCCTTTTTCAATGTGAAATTAAACAAAAAGAAAGGAAAACCTAAGAAAACAAATACAGGTACATTCTCATCTTATTTTAATTCGAACTCATGTTATTTATCCTACTGCATATAATGAAATACCATTGCCAAAAAGAAAAGACAATTATTTTCTCTCCAATGGACATGAAGACAGATTGATGGTCTCCACTATAAAAAGGACTAAATGAAATTTTTGACATCTTTTCAGCAAGATGTCATTTCACTCATAAAATTCTAGTTATGATGAAGCTTATAATACGGTCCACCTGTTATTGATAGTGATGTTTAATATTTGACTGGCTATTTAAGGTGCAGAGTCCTTGAGATAAATCTCTCTTTCCTGATTTTACTAGTTTACTTTAGGCACACATGCTGGAAATTGACATGATTGACTAAGGACACGGTGTAAAAATTATCATTTGAAATAATGTCATTACCTAAAAGTGAGGATTTTCGAGAACAAAATAATTATGAAGCTCATTAAATTCACAGTTTCTGCATATTGCAGATTAGTAAAAGACTAATGGCGGTATCTCAGCACATAATTTTGCACAGTAGTAGTGTATTATCTGAACGACTGTCATTTACCCTAAATTTAAATCCTGGCTCCTGCACATAAATAAATATCTTTTCCTCATTTGCATGGGATTTAGGATATCTTTTCAAAAAATAAAGGTAATATGTGGTTCTGCACAGAATTTCAGTCAAACTTGGATTATCATTACAATAACTCCTAGAAACCCTAATTAAGATCGGAGGTCCTGTGTGCTGGGTGCTATACAAATATGTAGCATGAGATAATCGTGTCATGAAGATTTTACAATCCAAATAGACAAAGGGGTGGAGGGGAAACACAGGGACAGAGAGAAGTGACTTGACCAACGTCACACACCATATTATGGCAAAGTCTGGTGCACTAGTAACTGGACCACGCCAACTCCCTCTTTGTGAGCTCTAGCCAAGGGGTTCCTCTGGACCCTCATGGTACTTTAAAGGGGACCTCCTTTTGAAGAATCTTCGAGGAAGATGGTGTTTAGAGGAGATGAAGAAGCCCTGACTCAAAGGTACCACAAATGGGATGAATCAAGCCCTGTGTCTTGCCGGCTGTGTATTGATTAGTAAAGCACCTTGGTTTCGTTCAGGAGGGAAGGGGACATGCACATATAAATTAACGGATTCTCCTGAAATCATGGAAAGGCAATTTTCTCTACACTTGGGTAAAGGATAAAATAAAAATCACACTTAATTTTCACTCAGACCAAAAGCAAATGAATCTCAGGGCTGTGTCTTGGTCTTTGGGAGTTAGTGTGGGAGATAGTGTGCCAGGCGCATTTTGCCCCACAGCATTGTTCACCTGTCAGCAGACAGCTGACGGTGCCCTGGGGCCCTGATCCGAAGCCTATTGGAGTCCGTGGGAGCCTTTCCATTCACTTTGCGGGTCTTTGGATCAAGACCTTGGAGTACTCCAGCATATGAATGGGGGTGTGGCCAGGAGCCTCCTCTGTTTCACAGTGTGTTGCCCCCTTGTGGCCAGGAGACATTAGGCCTCATACAACATACAATAGCGCCTTTCTCCATTATTTTTTTGCGCTCCCCACATACGCTTTGATGGCTCTTGGAGCTGCTGTGTGGCCCCAAACTGCTTTCTGATGCTTGCATAAACTCTATTCTGTTTTCTCTCCATCTCCTCTGGTACAACGGATTCCCCATCAGTGAGAGTCTCACAATCATCACTCAGCATCCGCTCGCCAAGGAGCACTTTCCTGGGTGACAGGATAATCTGTGCCACACTTTACACACCTGTTGGTAAGGGCACATAAAACAGAGAGGCAAATTGCTGGTCCTCTGAGTACCACAGCCCCGATGAGTCATCTTGAGTGTAATGAACCAAATCAAATATTTGGCTCTGCCTCTTTGTTTGATATTTCTCCTACTTCTGCTGCTGCTTGCCAGCCTGAAAGAGTGTGTGCTGAAAGACAGCAATCGCAGCCTGAGACAGGAGAATTCATCCTGTTTCTGCTAGCACACCTCTGCAGATTCCACAGCTACTTGCACATCACTAATGGGAAATCTTCATCCCCTCGCATGCCCACCTCCTCCAAGCAGGAACTCATTGCCCACATAAGATGGGAAAACAAAGCAGGCCAAAATGAACATTGAGTTTGGGTGTCTCAATGTTTGGTTGCCCACTTTAGATGCTTCTAAAGAGCCTTGCATTTCACTGTGACATTTGGAGTACCTTCAGTTCCCAGAGCTGAAGAAGAGTTCTGTGTGGCTCGAAAGTTTGTCTCTTTCACCAACAGAAGTTGGCCCAGTAAAAAATATGACCTCAACTCTCTAATATCTCTAAAGTCGCTCTAATACCTTGGGGCTGACACAGCTACAACTACATTGCACTCACTAAAAGAGTCTGGATTTTCAGAAAATGCTGATCACCCACTCTGAAAATCAAGCCCCTTTCAAGTGTCTCAAACTGAGCACCCAACATCGTTAGGCACTTTTGAAAATTTTGGCCTTAGCGTCCAGCAAGTCATTGGGGTTTTGTTTTGTAAAGCAACATATTTAAAATATTATCCAACAACGGTGTGAATTTGTAGGAGATATATTTATCTTCAATTTGCCTTCACATCCAATCATCAAGGATATTGTATGGAATCTTAGAGAGACTATCAAGCTCTGGTATTGCCTCCTAAGGAGAAAATTCTTCTCCGTGATCGCTGCGCCTCATATGTGTGATAGCTTATTGATCAGAGAGAGACGTTCAAGGAGAAGTAGACAGAGCCATACATTTTCACTCTGATATATGCATGGCTGATGAATGATTGCACGGCAGTAGGCTAGCTGTTAGACCCCTGGTGCGTGATGAAAAGAGGAAGTTTTTATTTCCAGCCCTGGCTCAGCTCTTAACATCAGCACTTCTGCTGTCAGGAGCACGGAGAAACATTTTCAACACACCCTACAGTTAATCTGGGGGAGCTGAGAGATGCTCAGTTATTATGAACATCAGGCCATTCATTCATTTGGTGCCTGAATGAATATATGACTCTAGTCTTCTGCCCGAGGCTGGAGAGGTTAAGCAAAAAGCACAACACTCATCTGGGCATAGATAGGTATAAGAATGGAGGCTATGGTATCTTGCTCTGGACAGACAAGAATGCTGCATTGATGATAAAATATCGAAGTGTGAAATTTTCATTAAGGACAGCGAATGCATTGCTATGGTAATAACCGCACCACCCACACCAAGGTCATTCATATGAGCCAGTGCTGTCGGTCAGTTCTACCCGAGGTACAGAGGACATCTAAGGGGAAGGCCCACTCTTTGTTTCTTGATGATATCCAGAATGCTGCTGACAATGCTCATGCTTTGGCAGAACTAATACAAGCCGGGTCATCAAACAGGATGTTGCAGAAGGAATCGCTTTGAAAATGTCACAGTTATGGGGCTAGCCATACCTGTTCCCCATTTGTGGTCTCTCTGAGTGTGTCCCCAGGTTTACTCCAGTAAATCATTGGAGCGAAGCCAATTTACACTGTTCAGTCTCGTGCCCTTATCTGTCTGGGGTTCTCATACCCTTGGACTGGGAACTGGATACAGCCCCCCATCTAGCCCTACTGCTCATTACCATGCATGCCCACATGGGTTTGGGCACGCGTTTGATCCTCTCTTTGGGATCCTGTGACCAGGGATTACAATGACCCATGCTCTTCTTAAAACAATGTACGTTTATTAGCAAGTGGAACAAAGCATGAAGGAATTGTTCAAACAACCAATAGCCTACACACATATTGAAACCTCAGTCCTAGACTTCACCCTGGGTAATATGGTAATTGAAATATCAACTATCAATGAAAATGCAGACTGCTATTTCTGCCCTTCTCCTCTTTCCCATAGTTTTGAATATAAACAATGAACACATTCATATATATATCTATATGTATATATAATGTAATGTGTAATATATATATATATATATATATATATATATATATATATATATATATATATAATGTGTAATATTAGGGAAATAACATGTTATCTAATGGGCTACTGCATCTCTCTGGAATGGAGAGAATGTATTTTTTCAACTTTAAAGCAGCTGCATTAAAACTCAGCTCAAAGAAGTGACGAGAATTGAAAAGATAATTATATAGCCCAGAATCCTGCATATGCCACTTGCTTCTCTGCCTCCTGATGTGGACGTGGTGGTGAAAGCACAGAAAAAGCCTTTCTTGGTGCATTGCCATTACACAGTTAAAGGCTGCAAATCAAACCCACAGTATGATTATGTTTGAATCATAATAATAAACAACATGTTCTGCTTAATTATGGGAGTAAGAGATGGAAAAGGCCTAAAGGCCACCCAGTTCACCTTTCTACCAGTGCAAGATTGTTCTTCACAGAACATTTTGTAATTCATTGTTCAGTCTAATTTTAAATATCCCAAGTGATGGATCTTATATCATTTCTGTGGAACTTGTTCCACATCATGGTAAGTACTGTGGTCCAGTGGGCTAAGTACAACAAGATCCTGGCCACTCTGGACCTGCCAATATACCAAGTCCTCAATCCCATCTCAAATCCAGGAAGCCTTTCTGGATCCACGTATCAATGCTACAGGGCAACGGAGGGGACACCAGCACTTGCTGGCTTGAATCGTGAGCCACTTCAGATGTTCCAAATAAAAACCTGGTGGAAGATCCAACTAAAAGTCCGGGGATTCTGTGTACCCCAGGCCTAAATTTCTATGACTCTATGATAATGGGGATTTCTGCAGCCGCCTGCCCATAACTGGCTGCCGCTTACCCATCTGGCAGCTCTCAGCACTGCGGAAGGTTATGTCAAGGCAGGCATAGGGCATGGCTAGAAATCAGAGGCTGCCACTGGAGTAGATGCTGTACTATAGCAATGGCTGCCAGTGAGTGTGTTGCTCCTACAGGCCCTGGAGGCATTGGAACCCATTCTCAAAGGTATTTAGATGCTTAAAGATGCAGACAGGCTCTTAGTGGGATTAGACTTCTCCCTCCCAACGATTTAAGTGCAAGTTAGGCACCTAACTCACTGAGGTGCTTTTGAAAAACCCACTAGGTGCCTGTCTGCATCTTTAGGTGAAAATCTGGCCACATGGCCCACCTCTGCCTCATGCAGGGACAATTTCTCCAAAAGCCATTGCTTAGGCATCCTCCCGCTTGGCCAAACACAGCACTGTCTCTGAGAACCATAACTGAGCTCCCAGTGACAAAGCGAGGACTGGCCCCTTGGAATTCCAGGCTGCCAATCCTATGCTCAGACCATTCCATCCCGAGTGATTTGACACCCGTATCCTAGCACCGACGTGGAAAGTCATAGGAAGTGTTAAAAAAACATGCTGGCTTGTCCCCTATATTGCTAAGTAAAATAACACAACTTGAGTTATAGAAGTGTTTATGAGAAGACACCTAGTCCGGATATTTCCGATTATGATGCTGCTAGGACTTTTAAGTTTTCTATGGAGGAAAAAAATTGAATCAGCGATGCCATTATGCAAGAAATACATCCCACCCGATTGATTCTTTCTGTGCCTCTGCAGAATAAACTCCTCTCTCATGGGACAGTGCATTATGACTTCATTTACAGAGCCAGTGGGAGTCTTTAAAATACAGGGCGGGAAATTTACTGTAGCGATCTGTCAACAATTGTGTGTGGAGGGGGAATGCCCTTATCACCCGCTGAAAATACAACTCCAGTGTCACACTCTGCCAGAATAGAGAGCTAGTGCAACAATCCATGGAGATAGTGGGAATCACAAAGCAACCATCCCTTCTGTAAACTGGATTAGCCAGAGGCAAAATGCTTTCATCAATCACTGATTGCCAGCCCTTGGTTTTTGTGTTCGGAAAGCTTTAGAATTTGAAAACTCAGCGGAAGAGGAATGTTCTGCTTCCAAGTGTTCAAACATCAAGTCCTGCAGGCACTCTCAGGGGATTAGATCAGTTTTTAATAACTCCCGAGTTTGGCGATTTAGAAGTGCACAACTGGAATAGCGCTAGAGAGTAGCCATTGCCACGGATGCGACTCACAGGATGCCATGGCAAAGTGAGGAAGGCACAGGCACCAACAGAGAAGTGCTATCATGAGTTGGTGCTATAGAGAATTTCAGAGGGTGAAGAGGGGCTGAATTCTCTGCTGGGGCAAAGGGACAAATCTCTTCTGGAGTCACTACATTGTGCCTGTTTACACCAGTGAAGAATTTGGCCCTTGAAAAATACTGCCACTCAGGCTTCTTAGCCAATTTGCATTAAAATGGTAGCTATATTAGAGGCGACAGAATTACTCACTTGATTGCATCTCACTTGGTCCTGTGGCAATCATTTAAGCCATCTGCATGGTACATAAAGTTCATTTTGGTGAGTGTCTTGGGAGCTGGTTAGAAGTTCCCTACCACTGTGCTTCACGGAACTTGAGTATCCAAGGGAACCTGAATTGATTGATGACTCTGAGTTTTAAAACTCATTGTTTTTGTAATGGTTTTCACCTGAAACAAGGCAAAAATTGGTGGTTACAACAGAGCTTTACTTTGAAGTTAGGGCCCACGTCACCCCAGAAACTCAAAACTCAAGATAAAGAGAGAGTGAGAAACCATGTGAATTGAATCAGAAATCAGTTTACAGGGAGTGCTGTGCTTTTTAAGCATGTGAGGCCAATGCCCATCCCTTGGTTTAGAGACACAGAGTGGGATTTTCAAAGGTGACTTAACTCTGCTTCCATATGGAAGTCATTGGGAGTTTTACCATTGACCTCAATGGAAGAAGAGAGAGGCCAACACTCACTGCTTCTGATCCCACCATCACAGACTCGTGTATTTGATTTTATGTTACTCCCACCTCCCAGCCCTCCTGTTTCGGCCTCTCTAAGTGTAGCAAGGATTCTTGCAAGAAGGTAGTTCTTGCAACAGTCAGATTTGGACTCATGCAGATCTCCTCTGGCAACGAGTTCCCTAACGACATTGCATGCTTCCTTTGTCTTCACACACTAGTGAAGTAGTGACCGTCTTTACTGAGGGCATGAGTAGTTCTTAACCCAGTTGGTAGCTTCAGTCCCATTGCAAATTAAAGCAAGTTAAAGAAGTACGGGCTGGATGAATGCACTATAAGGTGGGTAGAATGTTGGCTAGATTGTCGGCTCAATGGGTAGTGATCAATGGCTCCATGTCTAGTTGGCAGCCGGTGTCAAGTGGAGTGCCCCAGGGGTCGGTCCTGGGGCCGGTTTTGTTCAATATCTTCATAAATGATCTGGAGGATGGTGTGGATTGCACTCTCAGCAAATTTGCGGATGATACTAAACTGGGAGAAGTGGTAGATACGCTGGAGGGCAGGGATAGGATACAGAGGGACCTAGACAAATTGGAGGATTGGGCCAAAAGAAATCTGATGAGGTTCAATAAGGAGAAGTGCAGGGTCCTGCACTTAGGACGGAAGAACCCAATGCACAGCTACAGACTAGGGACCGAATGCTAGGCAGCAGTTCTGCGGAAAAGGACCTAGGGGTGACAGTGGACGAGAAGCTGGATATGAGTCAGCAGTGTGCCCTTGTTGCCAAGAAGGCCAATGGCATTTTGGGATGTATAAGTAGGGGCATAGCGAGCAGATCGAGGGACGTGATCGTCCCCCTCTATTCGACATTGGTGAGGCCTCATCTGGAGTACTGTGTCCAGTTTTGGGCCCCACACTACAAGAAGGATGTGGATAAATTGGAGAGAGTCCAGCGAAGGGCAACAAAAATGATTAGGGGTCTGGAACACATGACTTATGAGGAGAGGCTGAGGGAACTGGGAATGTTTAGTCTGCAGAAGAGAAGAATGAGGGGGGATTTGATAGCTGCTTTCAACTACCTGAGAGGTGGTTCCAAAGAGGATGGTTCTAGACTATTCTCAGTGGTAGAAGAGGACAGGACAAGGAGTAATGGTCTCAAGTTGCAGTGGGGGAGGTTTAGGTTGGATATTAGGAAAAAACTTTTTCACTAGGAGGGTGGTGAAACACTGGAATGCATTGCCTAGGGAGGTGGTGGAATCTCCTTCCTTAGACGTTTTTAAGGTGAGGCTTGACAAATCCCTGGCTGGGATGATTTAATTGGGGATGGGTCCTGCTTTTGAGCAGGGGGTTGGACTAGATGACCTCCTGAGGTCCCTTCCAACCCTGATATTCTATGATTCTATGATTCTATGAAATAATAATTGATACAATTTAACTCTAGATCACTTCTGTGACTGAGTGATCTGGAATCATCAAAGATTCATGTTCCATGAAACTATACTATGCAAAGGAACAATCGTTTGAAAATATTTGCCTTTTTATAGCATTGTGTTTATATTTTACGATTCCTCATGAATGACTCCTATTCACTTGGGGTTGGAGTCAAGGTTGCTACGTTGTGAGGAGACATGCATCATTTTATTCTTAATAAGAATAATTTCTTTATTATCGTGTTTAAGAGTCTGGGTATTATAAGTGATGGAACCATAGAAATGTCGGACTGGAAGGGATCTTAATATGTCATTTAGTCCAGTCCCCTACACTGAGGCAGATCTAAGTATTATCTAGACCGGGGTAGGCAAACTTTTTGGCCCAAGGGCCACATCGGGGTGTGAAACTGTATGGAGGGCCGGGTAGGGAAGGCGGTGCATCCCCAAACAGCCTGGTCCCCACCCCCTATCTGCCCCCTCCCACTTCCTGCCCCCTTACTATCTCCCTCACAACTTCTCCAACCAGGAGCTCAGGGGCTGGGCAGGACAGTCATGCGGGCTGGATGTGGCCTGCGGGCAGTAGTTTGCCCACCTCTGATCTAGACCACCCCTGACAGGTGTTTGTCTAACCAGTTCTTCAAAACCTTCAATGCCAGAGATTACAAAACCTCCCTGGGTAATTTGTTTCAAAACTACCCTTTCAGTTAGGAAGCTTTTCCTCATGTCTAATTGTTATACCCATTACTTCTTGTCCTGTCCTCAGTGGAGAAGGAGAACAATTTATCACTTTCCTATTTCTTTAATTTTATATACTTGAAGACTGTTATCATGTCCCCCACTCAGTCTTCTCTTCTCCATATTAACAAATCCATTTTTTCAGTCTTTCCTTGTAGGTCATGTGTTCTAGACCTATAATCATTTTTGTTGCTCTTCTTTGGACTTTCTCCAGTTTGTCCACACCTTGCCTGAAGTGTGGTGTCCAGAACTTGACACAATACTCCAGTTAAGGCTTTTTCAGTGCTAAGTAGGGTGGAAGAATTACTTCTTGTGTTTTTCTTACAGAACTCCTGCTAATATATCCCAGAATGATGTTCACATTTTTGGCAGCAGGATTTCATTGTTGACTCATATTTTGTTTGTGATCCACTGTAACCCCCAGATCCTTACTTGCAGTACTCCTTCCTAGGCAGTCATTTCCCATTGTGTATGTCTGCAATTGCTTGTTCCTTCATAAGGGGAGTACTTTGCATTTGTCCCTGTTGAATTTCATCCTATTTATTTCAGACAATTTTTCTTGTTTGTCAAGATCGTTTTGCATTCTAATCCTGTACTCCAAAGTGCTTGCAACCCCTCCCAGCTTGGTATTGTCCACTAACTTTATGAGTACTTTCTGTGCCATTATCCAAATCATTTATGAAGATATTGAATAGAACCAGACCCAGGACAGATCCCTGTGGGATCTCTCTCAATATGCCTTGCCAGCTCGACTGTGAACCATTGATAACTGCTCTCTGAGTATGGTTTTCCAACCAGTTATGTACCCACCTTATAATATATTCTTCCAGGCTATATTTCCCTAGTTTGCTTGTGAAAAGGTCATGTGAGACAGTATCAAAAGCCTTACTAAAGTTTTGCTCGATCACATCCACTGCTTCCCCCCATCCACAATATGAGGTTGGCTCGACATAATTTATTCTCGACAAATACAAGTTAACATATCATTTTATTACCTTCTAGTTGCTTTCAAATTGAATGTTTGATTATTTACACCATTACTTTTCTGGGTACCTAAGTTAAACTGACTGGTCTATAATTCCCTGGGTTGTCCTTATTCCCCATTTTACACATAGGAACTATATTGGCTCTTTTCCAGCCCTCTGGGATCTCTCCCATCCATGAGTTCTCAAAGCTAATGGCTCAGAGATCTCTTCAGCCAGTTCCTTGAGTATTCTAGGATGTATTTTGTCAGGCTCTGCTGACTTGAAGACATCTAACTAGTCTAAGTAATTCTTAACTTGTTCTTTCCTAATTTTAGCACCAGAACCTACCCCGTTTACACTGATATTCACGAAGCCAGTCGTGCAATCACTGCTAAACTTTTTTTTTGGTGAATACTGAAACAAAAAGGCATTTAATACTTTGGCCATTGCTGTGTTGTATTTTCCACCATGTTCAGTAAGGGGTTATTGTCTCCTTGGTCTGCCTCTTGCTGCTAATACATTTGTAAAATAATTTCTTGCTACCTTTTATATCCCTAGCTAGTTTAATTCTGTTTTGTGCCATGGCCTCTCTAATTTTGTCCCTAGATGCTGGAGATGTGATAAGTATATTTTTGTGATTTCATCACCTTAATTATAAGGCTTTTTTAAAATTTTCCAGTGAAACTGTTTGCTGATAGAAAATTATATTGTCAGCTAATATTTTTCACAACAAGTATTTGCTTTCTAAAGAAAATTTTGATTTTTCATAGAAGAAAACAAACGACCAAACAGAATCATGCGATTATTAGTTTGGTTGTCTCTGTTATTATTCTCCTGTATGGTAGGACTCCTTGCCCAAAATACATCTCCCACGATGCACGTCCCCGCACCCTAACTGTGAAGCTTGGCCCCTAAAGGAGAATGGGAGCATGAAGCACTTTAACTACGACTCCCATGAGACACCAGGGCATTTCCAAAGCAAAATTCTTTAGCATTTGAATTTCTGCCAAAAAAATTAAATATATATATTTTTAATTGACCAACTGTATTTACTTGTTTATTTTAATGATTTTTTGTTTTGCTTTGGGAAATATATTTCATATCAGTCTAGATATTTATATTGACCTTGAGATGGAGATGCACACACACTCTCCACATCCACACATATAGAAGTGACATCCACGTGATAAATACACTTTTGACCACTTCACTTGTTCTATGCCCAGTGTCATCTCTCCGGGACTTGTTCTAACATACCAAACCCCTGAGTGGCAAAAACAGCTGCTATATTTATTTAGTTGTTTATCTCAACCTTCCAGAGAAATATTTTCTCCTTTTCACCCCAAATTGTATTTGTCGGAGTCCCTGATTCAGTCCTGCATCAACTACTGCTACTCTGTTAGTAAAAATGTCACAACTTGTTAAACGTCTGTTATCTGGCAGCCAAGCAGGGCTAAGAATGGGAAATCCATATTACTGGGAATCCAAGATTCCTGTTGCAGATCCCTGTCAAAAAGAAGTGCTCGTAGCTTGTGGACCTTCTTAAGAAGAAATAAAACTTCATGCTTTCCCAATGCCTTGACCTACAGCACAAACTTTGTTTTGTTTTAATTTTGTATACATTCCAACTAAATAGACATGCTATAGTACATGATGGCCAAGCAATTAAGGGGACAGTTGGCTGTAATCCTTTTAACTTTCATAGAATCATAGAATCATAGAATATAAGGGTTGGAAGGGACCCCAGAAGGTCATCTAGTCCAACCCCCTGCTCAAAGCAGGACCAATTCCCAGTTAAATCATCCCAGCCAGGGCTTTGTCAAGCCTGACCTTAAAAACCTCTAAGGAAGGAGATTCTACCACCTCCCTAGGTAACGCATTCCAGTGTTTCACCACCCTCATAGTGAAAAAGTTTTTCCTAATATCCAATCTAAACCTCCCCCACTGCAGCTTGAGACCATTACTCCTCGTTCTGTCATCTGATACCATTGAGAACAGTCTAGAGCCATCCTCTTTGGAACCCCCTTTCAGGTAGTTGAAAACAGCTATCAAATCCCCCCTCATTCTTCTCTTCTGCAGGCTAAACAATCCCAGCTCCCTCAGCCTCTCCTCATAACTCATGTGTTCCAGACCCCTAATCATTTTTGTTGCCCTTCGCTGGACTCTCTCCAATTTATCCACATCCTTCTTGAAGTGTGGGGCCCAAAACTGGACACAGTACTCCAGATGAGGCCTCACCAATGTCAAATAGAGGGGAACGGTCACGTCCCTCGATCTGCTCGCTATGCCCCTACTTATACATCCCAAAATGCCATTGGCCTTCTTGGCAACAAGGGCACACTGCTGACTCATATCCAGCTTCTCGTCCACTGTCACCCCTAGGTCCTTTTCCGCAGAACTGCTGCCTAGCCATTCGGTCCCTAGTCTGTAGCTGTGCATTGGGTTCTTCCGTCCTAAGTGCAGGACCCTGCACTTATCCTTATTGAACCTCATCAGATTTCTTTTGGCCCAATCCTCCAATTTGTCTAGGTCCTTCTGTATCCTATCCCTCCCCTCCAGTGTATCTACCACTCCTCCCAGTTTAGTATCATCCGCAAATTTGCTGAGAGTGCAATCCACACCATCCTCCAGATCATTTATGAAGATATTGAACAAAACCGGCCCCAGGACCGACCCTTGGGGCACTCCACTTGATACCGGCTGCCAACTAGACATGGAGCCATTGATCACTACCCGTTGAGCCCGACAATCTAGCCAGCTTTCTACCCACCTTGTAGTGCATTCATCCAGCCCATACTTCCTTAACTTGCTGACAAGAATACTGTGGGAGACCGTGTCAAAAGCTTTGCTAAAGTCAAGAAACAATACATCCACTGCTTTCCCTTCATCCACAGAACCAGTAATCTCATCATAGAAGGCGATTAGATTAGTCAGGCATGACCTTCCCTTGGTGAATCCATGCTGGCTGTTCCTGATCACTTTCCTCTCATGCAAGTGCTTCAGGATTGATTCTTTGAGGACCTGCTCCATGAATATGCATGGCTAGTGTCCAACTAGCTGTCAACAGGTTATTTTCATAGCAATGGCACATAAGTTCCCCACAGGCAAAGTCCTTTCCATCTTTATTCTGCTCCATAAACAGGACAGAGTTTGTTCACCATCACTTGATTCCTTCTTTATCCATCGTCCAAATGTTAGCCCAACAGAGGCTAAGAGGTCAAGCATCTTACAGATGGCATGTGTCCGTTCTGAAGGGCTTATGGCCAACTTGCTGCCACTTGGGGATTTACACTGCAGTGAAGAGGATTTTTGTTACATTTAAACTTCTCCTTTTCTCAATTTATTTCCAAAGAAATTAAATGTTTAGGAAAGAAAAATATACCAGGTTCCAATTCCCAGTTTAGGATTTCAACCCAGTAATTATGAAACACATCTAGGTGACGAGGTTGGCTGTTGATCTTACAACTGCCATAGAAATGTCCAAACTCCGGTTGTTTGTTAGTTGGTTGCTTTCACTGTACAGATAAATTGTTTCTGAAAAGGCAAATTTCCATTCTGCATTGTCCTCCCCTCCTGATCCAACATCAGATATTCAACTGGAAATAGAATTCCAATTACACCCCATAAAGGAGACCCTCTTACTATAGGAAAAATGGTCAATGGGTCTTACTCAATATTTGACCAATCTAAGTGAAGAGCCTGGAGCTCTTCTACTGATACTTTATTAATATCTGGTATTCTTCCTACACACTAGAGACACCAGAGACTGTGCCCAGCCTTTGTAAATATACCTTGAGGTGGCTCCTGGATTGGCTCTGTATATTTCACTGCCCTTTATGGTACTGTTCAACACCTTCACATTTAATAGTTTATTTCATATGTAGCTCCAGTACATCATGTGCCAAGTGCCCTATCTCTCCTGAATGAAATACAGTTACCTCCAAACTCTGCAATACAGTATTATTGGCTTGGTGGAACCCAAACATACGTGGGTGAGAATTTCAAAGCCACATGGAGGAATTGGATAACCAGTTCCCATTGATTTCAGTGATATTTGGGTGTCCAAATGCCTTAGGCAGCTTTGAAGAAGAACCTTTGGTGGTGTTGACCTGTAACCCCTAATGTGATCCTAGGGTGAAAGATTAAATTTTATATTACATGCTAAGGCATATTGAAATGCTTTGAGGTAGTCACATAGAAGATACTACAGCTGTGATGCTAGTAGAGAAACATAAGAATTTGTATAATAACTGATGTAGGCTTGGCAATCAGCTGAGGCCTAGTAACCTTGTTAGTTGTTGTGATAGGTAGCCTAAATCGCAAAGGAACTAGCATGGCTGCTTAACCTAAGGTTATACGATTTAGCAATATTTTGCAATAGGTAGCTTTTAATAAACAAGAACATCACAGCAATACAAAACCTGACCGATTTTTAGCACATAGAACCATATGTTTAACAGCATTCACATACTGGAAACACTGGGATATGTATTAATGCAATATTGAAACAAATAGCGTGTGTCAGCATTTGGAACCCTAAATATGGGAGACTGAAAAGCCACATATGGATAAGGGACTGAGACCTAAGCAAATAGGGCCATGGACAGGTAAGTGTGTGGAAAGGGGAGTATAAAACCTGATGCAAGAATGTTCACAAGTGGGCCATGGGAAGTGACTGAGTAGGCATCAGCCCAAAATGTTGGGGTGTACTCCACTGACTGTTTCTTCCATCTTTGTGTCTAATGGGCTCTGTTAGGTTGTGAGCATTCACAAGGTTGTAAGTATGTCAAAACTGGAGGATTGATTTATATTGTACCAGCCCAAGGTTGTAAGCATGCACAATCCAGGGGGTCAGTTTGCTATACTTTTCAAACTCGTTCTTATTTTTCGATGATTTCAATTATACTTCTCTGTACTAAGCAAACCTTATAAAGTCTCTGTGTGCACCTCACCAATCTCAAATGCAAACAAAATGTCTTACATAGCCAGCTGACAGATGAGCCTGTGTTTTGTGACAAGTGCATTTTCGCGCTAAATTTACCAGAAGCTACTGTGGGGGGAAGGATGGAATTATTAGAGCACCAGGATGTCCAGGTCCTCTAACTTTGCTCTGCCACACACTTCCTGTGTGACCATGGACATGTTAACTGTGGCCAATTTTTAAAGCTATGTAAGCACCTAAGCATGGAGACAGACACCTAGACACCTAACTTCCATAGATTTGAATTGGAGTTAGACGTCTAGGTGTGAACAAGGTTGTGGGGAGAGCTGAGGAAAGGGAATGGAGAGGGATCAGGGTCAGAAGTAAAAAATGGACAGCAGCCTGGAGTAGCTGAGAAAGCAGCCCAGACCAGCGTGAAGAGATGATGAGCCAGTCCAATGAGCACCAAAGGATCAGAAAGGAGGTGGAGGCTGAAGAGAGGATCAAAGTGGCTGGGAAAGCTGTAAGAGGCTGTGGGAGATGAGAGAGAATTGGAGCAGGGGGCTGGAGCAGCAAAGACATTTCCATGGACTTCAGGGTAACAAAGAGAGGCTATTGTTGGGACCCAGGAGGGGCAGATAGAGGCTGGAACTGAAAGCCACACACATATTCTACTTTGCATTTCTCCAGGTGTCTTCAAAACATTGAGTGATCTCATATGCTGTGCACTCCATGAGCCAAATGGGCTCAAGGAACTGGTTAGAGATGCAGAGCAAAATATATCACAGAATTCTTCAGCCCTTCTAGGAGAGGGCTGCACTGTCTCCTTTAAGGCAGAACTCCTTGGCTTTGGGGCATGGGATTGTCAGACATGTGCCAGGATATTTAGGAGATGAAGAGAATGTGACCTGTGCAAGTGCCTAATTTAATGGGAGCAGTTGTCAAGGTTCCTTCACCACTCTGAACTCTAGGGTACAGATGTGGGGACCTGCATGAAAACCTCCTAAGCTTACTTTTACCAGCTTAGGTTAAAACTTCCTCAAGGTACAAACTATTTTACCCTTTGCCCTTGGACTTTCGCTGCCACCACCAAACATCTAACTGGGTTTCTGGGAAAGAGTTGTTTGGAAACGTTTCCCCCCCAAAAAACCTCCCAACCCTTGCACCCCACTGCCTGGGGAAGGTTTGGTAAAAATCCTCACCAATTTGCATAGGTGACCACAGACTCAAACCCTTGGATCTTAAGAACAATGAAAAAGCATTCAGTTTCTGAAAAGAGGAATTTTAATAGAAGTAAAAAGAATCACCTCTGTAAAATAAGGATGGTAAATACCTTACAGGGTAATTAGATTCAAAACATAGAGAATCCCTCTAGGCAAAACCTTAAGTTACAAAAAAGACACACAGACAGGAATAGTCATTCTATTCAGCACAGCTTAATTTCTCAGCCATTTTAAGAAATCATAATCTAACGCATATCTAGTTAGATTACTTACTAAGTTCTAAGACTCCATTCCTGTTCTGTCCCTGTCAAAAGCATCACCCAGACAGACTCAGACCCTTTTTTTCCCCTCCCTCCAGCTTTGAAAACATCTTGTCTTCTCATTGATCATTGTGGTCAAGTGCCAGCGAGGTTATCCTAGCTTCTTAACCCTTTACAGATGAAAGGGTTTTTCCTCTGGCCAGGAGGGATTTTAAAGGGGTTTACCCTTCCCTTTATATTTATGGCAGCAGTGAAGACAAAACCCAAAGCAACTGCATGGAAAAATAGTCCCACTTCCTCTTTAATGTGATCTTTTATGTGTATGTGTTTGACTGGGACTTGCAAAGGACAATTCGTTAAAACTTCCTGAGAAAGTGTAGCCCACATACAATGACTTCCAATCTCACTGCTTTTGCTGTGCTGTTCATCTAGAATGAGAGACTTTTATCAAGTCTTTAATTTGTCTCAGAGCTTTATTCCATCATTTCTCTATTTCCAATTCCATTTTTATAATAACAAGGTTTTCTTTTATTTGCATTGGCAAAGACTTGAATTCATAAACTGCAGAGTGATTGTAACATAGAAAAAGGTTTGATCATGGTATATAAATATATTTAGCCGGAGATTCATGTGGAGTCACCTTTTGTGGGCTCTGAATACATGTAAACATTTCTCTGAGGATTTATGGCTAGATTTAAAACTAGATTTATGACTTTCATAGCCTTTGTTATAGGACAGACAGAAATATGTGGGATTTTCCCCACTGTCTAAGGCTCTATCCATTTGAAATAATAAACCATCCTTTCTGTAATTTTGTACATAGGCTTAAAGGCTTAAGAACTTCTCTACTGCATTGTTAGGTTTGATATTCAGGCAACCAAGGACACTTGCAAATTGTTATCAATTATTTATTGTTTGAATTATAAGAGCGCTCATGGGTCCTGCCCATTGTGCTAGAAGCTGTCCATACACAAACTAAAATGCAATCCCTGCCTCAGAGAGCTTATATTCTAATGAAGTGGTTCTCAAATTAGGGCCATCACTCGTTCAGGGAAAGCCCGTGGTGGGCCGGGCCATTTTGTTTACCTGCCGCGTCCGCAGGTTCAGCCGATCACTGCTCCCACTGGCCGCGGTTTGCCGCTCCAGGCCAATGGGGGCTGTGGGAAGCAGCGCGGGCCAAGGGATGTGCTGGCCACCCTTCCTGCAGCCCCCATTAGCCTGGAGCGGTGAACCGTGGCCAGTGGGAGCTGCGATCGGCCGAACCTGCAGACGCGGCAGGTAAACAAACCGGCCCGCCCCGCCAGGGGCTTTCCCTGAACAAGCGGCGGACCTAATTTGAGAACCCTGGTCTAATGCACATGGCTGCCAAAGGAAATAGTATAATGCATTATCCCCATTGGACAGGTGGAGCACTACACCCACACAGAGAGTAAGGCCAAGATTTTCACAAATAAGACCTGCAGTTAGGCTCCTAAATTTATATTCACAATCCTAACTAAGAGGCCTGGATTCCAAAAGTGCTGAGCATTCACCAGCTTCCACTGATGTCAGAAGCCTAACTTCAGGCTCTTCTTTGTGAAAATCTTGGCCAAAGGGTCTCACACCAAGGTTGCCCAGGAAGTCTGTGTCAAAGGCAATAACTGGATTCAGCCTTTCTGAGGCCCAGACAACTGCCTTATGGACAAGATTATCCTTCCTCTGATATTTTTCTCTTATAGAAGATAAGAGACCAAGTACTGCTGCAGTGCTCAAGTAGGATACAATGATTCAGCTTATTAATGTAGAATACTGCATTATTTTTGTGTCTTTATTGTACTTCTAATATGCTACAATCTCTACCTGTCTGACCCACTGGATTTTCCCACTGGCATTTTGGTTATTTGATTTTCCTGGTAAACTTGTTTGGTCGCTTACTTGAGCAGGTATTGCTGATGCTATCTTTTCTCTTGGAAAAGTCCAGAGAAGTTATGTCTGCTGCTATGAGCACAGTAGGAAACATTCCTTTGATTTGTCAATAGTGCTGTCTCTCAAATTTTGTCAGAGGAATCACTCAATAGCCTTTCACTGGGAATGTTCAGATGAAAGCCTCTCTTGGTTAATGATAACCTGTCTCCTTTTAAGTTTTGTTGTCACCAAAATATATGGTAATGGCCTGTTTGTGTGGTGCTATTAATAACTGAGGATGTTAGAGGAGCACAGAGTTAGTACAGAGATGGTATGTGGTGTTTCTGTAGCCGTGTGGGTCCCAGTATATTAGAGCGGTAAGGTCTTTTACTGGACCAACTTGTGTTGGGGAGAGAGACAAGCTTTTGAGACTACATAGAGCTTTCCTTCAGTCTTGTGTCTCTCATCAACACAAGTTGGTCCAATAAAAGTTATTTACCTCACCCACCTTGTCTCTCCACAGAGATGGAAGGCAGGCTCAGCATGACCTGAACGAATCAGAACACTGAGGCCTGTTGTAACCACTGGGCCTACAGAATGTACCCCTATTGTGAGATGTGAAGGTTCATAAGATATTAACAATAAGCATGAAAATTAGGCCAAGCTGTTTCCAATGTTGAATGTTATAAGTGTTGGAGAACAAGAAAGAGAAACTGGATTAGTCTAAACCAAAAAGGGCATGCTGATAAAATCCAAGGACTGTTGAAATTCTGCTTGGTAAAAACAGAAGATGTATTACCAAAAGTGAATAGACCAAAATTGGTGTGATGGATAGTAGCACTAATTGGAGGACAAAATAGTGAGGAGGATGGACTATATCACCCACTTTCCCCCTTTTTTGGCATCTTCAAAAGATACTTCAAAAAACACATGATCAGTTCAGTTCAGCTGTCTTTCTCATGCCCCGTCCCACCTTGCATCCCAGTTCATCTTGCCTCATTTTCATCTTTCTGCAGTTCATCCTTCAATCTGCCATCACTGCAATTCATCTCGACTCATCTCATGGACTTTCTTCCTGAAGAGAAGGCTGGCTGGTCTTGCTCTTGTTCAAAGAACTTTGTTTTCACTTGTGAGTGCTGAAAATCATCACAATACTATGATATTCCATCCTCAGCCCACCAGTGGGGAGATCTAATGAGCAGCACCACAAAGGCACACAATATCCTTTATTCCCTAGGGCCTAGATTGTATTCCCTTCCCTTGTTATGTTATTTTCTGCCCCAGCATTGCTTTTCTCCTCACTCTCTTGGCTTTTCTTCAAATCCTGAAATCAACTGTACTGCATTCAAATCATAGAATCATAGAATATCAGCGTTGGAAGGGACCTCAGGAGGTCATCTAGTCCAACCCCCTGCTCAAAGAAGGACCAATCCCCAATTAAATCATCCCAGCCAGGGCTTTGTCAAGCCTGACCTTAAAAACTTCTAAGGAAGGAGATTCTACCACCTCCCTAGGTAACACATTCCAGTGTTTCACCACCCTCCTAGTGAAAAAGTTTTTCCTAATATCCAACCTAAACCTCCAACTCTACAACTTGAGACCATTACTCCTTGTCCTGTCATCTTCTACCACTGAGAATAGTCTAGAACCATCCTCTTTGGAACCACCTCTCAGGTAGTTGAAAGCAGCTATCAAATCCCTCCTCATTCTTCTCTTCTGCAGACTAAACAATCCCAGTTCCCTCAGCCTCTCCTCATAAGTCATGTGTTCCAGACCCCTAATCATTTTTGTTGCCCTTCGCTGGACTCTCTCCAATTTTTCCACATCCTTCTTGTAGTGTGGGGCCCAAAACTGGACACAGTACTCCAGATGAGGCCTCACCAATGTTGAATAGAGGGGAATGATCACGTCCCTCGATCTGTTGGCTATGCCCCTACTTATACATCCCAAAATGCCATTGGCCTTCTTGGCAATAAGGGCACACTGTTGACTCATATCCAGCTTCTCGTCCACTGTCACCCCTAGGTCCTTTTCCGCAGAACTGCTGCCTAGCCATTTGGTCCCTAGACTGTAGCGGTGCATTGGATTCTTCCATCCTAAGTGCAGGACCCTGCACTTATCCTTGTTGAACCTCATCAGATTTCTTTTGGCCCAATCCTCCAATTTGTCTAGGTCCCTCTGTATCCTATCCCTACCTACCACCGTATCTACCACTCCTCCTAGTTTAGTATCATCCGCAAATTTGCTGAGAGTGCAATCCACACCATCCTCCAGATCATTTATGAAGATATTGAACAAAACCGGCCCCAGGACCGACCCTTGGGGCACTCCACTTGATACCAGCTGCCATCTAGAATGGAGCCATTGATCACTACCCGTTGAGCCCAACAATCTAGCCAACTTTCTACCCACCTTATAGTGCATTCATCCAGCCCATACTTCTTTAACTTGCTGACAAGAATACTGTGGGAGACCGTGTCAAAAGCTTTGCTAAAGTCAAGAAACAATACATCCACTGCTTTCCCTTCATCCGCAGAACCAGTAATCTCATCATAGAAGGCGATTAGATTAGTCAGGCATGACTTTCCCTTAGTGAATCCATGCTGACTGTTTCTGATCACTTTCCTCTTGTGTAAGTGCTTCAGAATTGATTCCTTGAGGACCTGCTCCATGATTTTTCCAGGGACTGAGGTGAGGCTGACTGGCCTGTAGTTCCCAGGATCCTCCTTCTTCCCTTTTTTAAAGATGGGCACTACATTAGCCTTTTTCCAGTCATCCGGGACTTCCCCCGATTGCCATGAGTTTTCAAAGACAATGGCCAATGGCTCTGCAATCACAGCCGCCAACTCCTTTAGCACTCTCGGATGCAACGCATCCGGCCCCGTGGACTTGCGCACGTCCAGCTTTTCTAAGTAGCCCTAACCACCTCTTTCTCCACAGAGGGCTGGCCACCTACT
This sequence comes from Caretta caretta, assembly GCF_965140235.1. Classification (NCBI taxonomy): domain Eukaryota; kingdom Metazoa; phylum Chordata; order Testudines; family Cheloniidae; genus Caretta; species Caretta caretta. The sequence continues at coordinate 17,110,091 of NC_134209.1, forward strand.
CCCCATGCTGTGTTGCCCAGCGCAGCAGTCTGGGAGCTGACCTTGTTCGTGAAGACAGAGGCAAAAAAAGCATTGAGTACATTAGCTTTTTCCACATCTTCTGTCACTTGGTTGCCTCCCTCATTCAGTAAGGGGCCCACACTTTCCTTGGCTTTCTTCTTGTTGCCAACATACCTGAAGAAACCCTTCTTGTTACTCTTAACATCTCTTGCTAGCTGCAGCTCCAGGTGCAATTTGGCCCTCCTGATTTCATTCCTACATGCCCGAGCAACATTTTTATACTCTTCCCTGGTCATTTGTCCAATCTTCCACTTCTTGTAAGCTTCTTTTTTATGTTTAAGATCTGCAAGAATTTCACTGTTAAGCTGAGCTGGTCATCTGCCATATTTACTATTCTTTTGACACATCGGGATGGTTTGTCCCTGTAACCTCAATAGGGATTCTTTGAAATACAGCCAGCTCTCCTGGACTCCTTTCCTCCTCATGATATTCCCCCAGGGGATCCTACCCATCAGTTCCCGGAGGGAGTTGAAGTCTGCTTTCCTGAAGTCCAGGGTCCGTATTCTGCTGCTTACCTTTCTTCCCTGTGTCAGGATCCTGAACTCGAGCAACTCATGGTCACTACCTCCCAGATTCCCATCCACTTTTTCTTCCCCTACTAATTCTTCCCGGTTTGTGAGCAGCAGGTCAAGAAGAGCTCTCCCCCTAGTTGGCTCCTCCAGCACTTGCACCAGGAAATTGTCCCCTACATTTTCCAAAAACTTCCTGGATTGTCTGTGCACCGCTGTAGTGCTCTCCCAGCAGATATCAGGATGATTAAAGTCTCCCATGAGAACCAGGGCGTGCAATCTAGTAGCTTTTGCGAGTTGCCGGAAGAAAGCTTCATCCACCTCATCACTCTGGTCCGGTGGTCTATAGCAGACTCCCACCACTACATCACTCTTGTTGCTCACACTTCTAAACTTAATCCAGAGACACTCAGGTTTTTCTGCAGTTTCATACTGGAGCTCTGAGCAGTCATACTGCTCCCTTACATACAGTGCTTTTCTGCCGTGCCTGTCCTTCCTGAATGGTTTATAACCATCCATGACAGTACTCCAGCCATGTGAGTTATCCCACCAAGTCTCTGTTATTCCAATCACGTCATAATTCCTTGCCTTCACCAGGACCTCCAGTTCTCCCTGCTTGTTTCCAAGGCTTTGTGCATTTGTATATAGGCACTTGAGATAACCTGCTGATCGCCCCTCATTCTCAGTATGAGGTAGGAGCCCTCCCCTCACAGACGTTCCTGCCTGTGCTTCCTCCTGGTATCCTGCTTGCCCACTTACCTCAGGGCTTTGGTCTTCTTCCCCTGGTGAACCTAGTTTAAAGCCCTCCTCACTAGGTTAGCCAGCCCGCTTGCAAAGATGCTCTTCCCTCTCTTCGTTAGGTGGAGCCCATCTCTGCCCAGCACTCCTCCTTCATGGAACACCATCCCATGGTCAAAGAATCCAAAGCCTTCTCTCCGACACCACCTGCGTAGCCATTCGTTGACTTCCACGATTCGACGGTCCCTACCCCGGCCATTCATCCAAAATGGCCTTGTCTGAGGAGAAAGCTTCCAACCAGATGACAGACTCAATCAAATTGTAACTAACCAGGGTCCAAACACTAGGTGTTGTGGTTGACTTGCCAGCTAAAGCATCCACTTGCAACTAACAAGTGATCCAGTCTTCCAAAAACATCAACAAAAGCTGTATTTCACCTATCTTTTCTGTCCTGTCTGTCCTCCCTCTTGTGTCTTCGTTTATTCAGAACAGGATAAGTGACATCAGGACGGAGAGAAAAATTAACATTTCCTTCTCCTCAAAGAAAGTTGTTCTGAATACAAGAGACTCTGATATTTTGACTCCAAAAGCAGAGACATTTTGATAAGGTCTGACTAAGTCCATCCTGCATAATCACTCAACCACAATTTCAGTATAGACATTTGTTTTAATTTCTTCTTCTCTTTTGTGTTTAACCAATAAACTTTCCATTTGAATGGATGTTTTGGAGTGTTTGCCAAGTAACCAAGTAAAACCGAGGGCTCTGTTTAAAAATAACCCCAAACCTATCTGTCCCTGTTTAATGTAGGACTGGGAAAGAGTTTATAAACACCTTTAACTCTTTGGGCCTTTGAGATCAATATCAATACAAGCTTTCTCTCTATCCCATGCCCCAGTTGCTTTGAGGCTTGCATATGGGAAAGGTGAGGTCTGCTGAAAAACGAAACCTGGTACTTGAGTGTGGGAGGGGATGCTGCTGGGAAAGATTGCTGCGTGGAAGTGATACTGAATCAAAAATGCACAAGCTAAAGGAATGCTGCTGCTGGAGAGCCTTTTGGGGTGCAGATCAGCTGATCACACCTTTGTCATCAATAGAAATAATGTATGTTTTTAATAAACACTACACGTGCCTTCTTTTCATATGCAATACATGCCTGTGAATGAGTGCATATTTTCTATATACATTTAATGTATGTGAGTGTAAATTTCCATGTGCAGTACATATACGTGACTGTGTTTTTTTCATATATACTAGAAGTGTGTGAGTTTTGGTGTTTTCCATATACAGTCCATGTATAAGAAGGCATGTTTCCCACACGTAATACATGATCTTTTTGCTTATTAGAAAGTAAAGATTCATGGGCAGGATATTACTACACTTTCTGGACCAGATATTCAGATCAATGCAGTCCCACTAAAGGCTATGGGACAACAATGACTCAACCAGATGAGATCCAGCCTTCTCTTTCCTACTTTCATGTTGTGGAAGTCTTTCTGTTGCTAATGTGCTCAACTAACTGCCTGCCACATATATTAGGCTAGGTTATTTCATGGCTGTTTTTAGAAAAAATGAACTTCTGAGACTATTTTTGGTTATCTTGGTGCTCTCCTTTCTGACAGGTTGTGCCTTTGATGTGTTTGTAATCCTGTATTATTCCTTCAAAGAAGCTCTTGGAATCTTGTCTCTTCTCTTAGATGAGCTGTCAACTCCATGGCCACTTACCAGCTTCACATACTTGTTTTGCCTACTTTTAATTTAAAGGGCAATCACTTTTTGTTTTTGGACTGCCTTCCTTTCCCAGTTCCAGGAGCTTTGTTCAGTGATTAGTGACCTGATTGGCAGATAATGGAATTGAACTGCAGTCCCTTAAGTGCAAGGGCTTGCTCATTACCTACTACATCTGCTGTGTTTCATAGCTTTATAACGAGATTTCATTTCTCATCTGTCTAAAAAGCCATTAATTGAATTCATGATAAAATATTTATTCCTCCTACCCTTTCTATCCAACACTAGCAGATGGCAGCTAGGCACATGCCCCAAAAACTTTGGATGGAATGTGTAATATTTTTTAAAGAAGAGCAAAGATTGCTTTTGATTCATCCTAGACACAAAATAGAAGAGTTCTGAGCCTACCCTGTTTGAGTGCAAAAAATTAACAGGTGCCATATTCCAGAGAGAGGAAAGAGAAAGATGGATCATTTTTCCTATATTTTAAAGTCACTGGGGACCATTGTGATCATCTAATCTGATCTCTTGCCTAACACAGACCCTAGAATTTCATCCAGTGATTCCTGGGCCATCTCATGTTTCCCTTTCAATCTCATTTGGCTCTGCTGTGTGTTTTGCTGTGGGCCACTGAATGGCTTTGTGATCACATGGACAAAGTGCCCAGTACGTTTAAGCATATGTATGAAGTTTGGTCTGTTCACTGAATTGAGAAATAATAGCACCAATACTCCAGGCAGTCTACAGGGGGTCAGTTTCTTACTTCCTACCCTTGGAAGGGAATAGGATGGGGGACATTTTAGTTTGAACCCCAGGATGAGAGAAAGGGTTGAAACAACCATTGTTTAAGACCCATCATGTAGAGCTGATGTTACAGCCCCGCAGCACTGCTTTGTGCACACGCAGGGCTGCACTAGCTTACCCTTACCCTGGGGACTGAAGCAGTCCCAGGGATATGGGAATTCAAAGATTGCCTCGGAGCATTTTTTATTGTATAGGTGAAAAAGAGCTGAGAATAGGGAAAGGCATCTACAGGAGTCCCACATTCCTGTCACAGGGCCTCATCTGGAATGGTGGTGATCAGTGACAACTCCCAATTAAGGCACATGCTTATGGATTTCATGGGCTTGATGAAATGGCCATTGATCTCAATAGAAAGATTACCATTTTCTTTGGATCAGGTCTCATTTTCTTGGTTAAGTCCATGCTTATATTCTCTGCTGTATCTCTGCTGAATTTAAACTTAAAAAAAAAAAATCCCAGCTTTTTAACAAAACCCCACAATAGACAGATGTAGAGCCTGAGCCATCAGTTTGAGAGATTTGCAATGATCTGATTTTCTTATTACCATGGTGAAGAATTTGTAGCCTTAAAAAATGAAAGACATTCTTCACTGTCTTTACATTTAAAACACTCAAAATAAAATCTTGCAACCCGTTAAATATTTGTGTCACTAAGTAGGGGCATCATTTTTATCAAGCATTTTTATCAAGCATCTTGATTTAAATTGAACACATCATACTGCATTAAGAAAAATGTAAATTTCATCTTGGAAGATAGCATAACTCCCAAATGGTATAGCCAGAAGCTAGTTGATGGCTTACTTATAAGTGGCCAAATCTAATATCCTACCTAGCTTTAGGGAATGTGATTTTCTGTGTATGCTTTTCATACTTCAGTAATTGTTTGGTGTATAAGAGGGTGAATTTGCCAGTTGCCACCAGCTTATTTCTTGCCCTAATGCAGTTAATATAGATGAAATATTTTTAAAAGGGTTCTTGGAAATCTCTTTCATTTTTAAGCAGTTTCCTGAATAAAAATTTACTCTTGGTGAAGTGAAGTTGTGGAGAAAATGACCTCTGGTCAAAATATTTATTGAATTACAAACTGTTTATCCCTGAATTTCCTTAAACAAATCCATATGAGACTTCAGTTTCTTTGGCCAGTCTTAGAAAGCTTTAAAATTAAATGTGAAATTTCTTGCTAACCAAACTGCAATGCATCAAATGGCTTTATTTCTAATGTGCCCACAGAGATTTAAAGGAAAATGTCAATGAAATGTAAAGATATTCTAACTGCAGTCAGTGTTTACTGGCATGAATGCTGGCAACAAACATATGTCCAAACGAGCTGTAAGGATTCATGGATAAACAATAGTACACAGAAGCAGGTGGATGTTTGCACTGGACATGCTGGAATACTCGTTCAATCAGGGAACAAAAAAAAAAACCCACTCATGTGACTTACAACCATTTCCACCTAATCAACACAGCTCCGACACTGATTATTCACATAGGATGCTATGTGGACTAATCCTACAGCATCAAAAAAATTGTCAGATCATTCAAATCTGAGAAAATCATGCCCTGCCCAAGAACTTCCATAAGCTGATACTGGCATTGTGAGATAAACCATTTGCTATGCATTGCGTGGTCAGCTGTAACCACAAAGAAGAATATATCAAGTAAAGCAGGTGCCTGTTTTCAATGTAGTGCAAAAGAATAATTAACAACAAACTAGGAAGATGCCATCTGGACAACTTGATGTCACAAAGTAAGACTAAGAGAATGGCCTTTACTGTTAAAAAGCCCTAGCAATCTGAAAGTTCCAAGGTTGAAGGGAAATACCATAATTTTTAAACTGATTTTTGGTAGAAGAAATAGCTGCTAAAATGATGGTTAATTTAACCAAAAATGTAAAGTAAAAGACAGGAGGAACTGCAGCAGAAAAAGAGAGAGGGCCAAATTTCCCAAAGAATTCAGCAGCCGGGAGCTTCCATTGTTTTCAATGGAACATGAAGCCTTTTGAAAATCGGCCCACATCTTTTAGGTGCCTAAATGGGGACTGAGCGCTGGAAAATCTGGCCCCGAATCTGAGGGCCTGACTCTCAGCTACACTAAGATCCTCTACACTGTTATGGCAGTGTAAAACACCTCAAAGTGGGTGCAGATCAGGCCACGTTACAGAGAGCGGTATGGATCTTTCTCGTGTACCGGCATTACTCAGCAATAGCTCCTGCAAAGCCACTCGAACTTCCACTGGTGGGAAAACTGGAGTGGCAAAGAAATTGTGCCTTTTTTTGAGTGCTAGGTTGAGAACTATCTGAGTAGGTCTCTGCCACTGGGACTTAGAAGTCCAAAACCTCACGGGGTGTTCTTTCCACTTCCACTTTGCAGAGATGGTATGACCCAACTCGGGGGGAGTGGAGGGAGGAACACCACAAAGGCATCTCTCCCTCAGAGCCCAGGCTATGGTGAATTGAAACGTTGCTCAGGGAGAGCATCCAGGCTCCTTGATTGATGGCATGTACTCCCCTGATTTCAAAGCAGGGCTTGATTCAACTGGCAACAGAATAGCAAGGGGAAAGAGAGAGCGAGAGCTTTATTCGTATGGAAACGGTGCAGCTGCTCACTGATGGTTGCTCAGCATAATAGTTATTGGCATATGAAGTAAAAAAATGCCCCCAAAACGAAGGGTCAATTAAGACCCCTAGACAAAGGGTGGGATTTTCAGAGTGCTCAGTGCTGGCCTAGAGAGAGCTGAGCACTTCCAAAAATCCAGCCTCCGTATATCTGAAGGGATATAAAACCTGATGTTTTAGTCTTTAACTATTGGGATGAGGGAGAGACCTTCCCAGGGGCAGATCATCTCACAGCTGCTGACTAGAAGGTTTCTTATATCTTCCCCGAAGCATCTGGGACTGGCCACTGTCAAAGGCTGTGGGCTGAATGCTCAGGAAGATTTAGGTGTTGTGATACTGAGCATTACATTGCCTAACTTTTAGGCGCCTGGAAAATCCCTCTGATTCACAAAGCCAGAGTGAGGTGCCTGTACAATGAATGGAGAGAGATAGATGCCATAGACAGCCATTCATAAAAGCTAGCAGCCTAGGTAGGGCATTGTGTAAGCTAACTAATGGGAGAGGCTGACCAGATGGGTGAGTGCTAAGCCCTGCCCCTTTCCGATAGATAGACGCCTTATTCTGGGCTATAGGGAAGTGCCTGTCTTGGCTTGGGAAGCTGAACCCAGTAACCTCTTTAGAGCTTGACGCCATATGTGATTTTAGAAAGAAACTGCTGGAAGAGGAGGAAGAGATGGCCAAATGATAATTTTTATCTCAGTGGTTAGAGCATTCACCTCAGAGATGGGAGAGCCCTGTTCAAATTCATTCACCCCTTCTGGCAGGGTGGGGGGGATTTCACCTGGGTCACCCACATCCCAGAGTGCTAACCACTGGGTTAATGTTATACAGCAGACACGACCACCTCCACGTCCTGCTCCTCCAGTTGGGTTTTGAATAGGAGCTGATTCAGTAGGCGGTCTCTGAACACATCTACTAGAGCAGGCCCTGCACATGACTTAGGTAGCCAAATGCCTATCTTCCACTGCTTTGGGAATTGTCCTGTGGCTTAAGTGGGAGATAGGTATCTGGACATTCACAGGAAGGCAGCATACACACACCCAGAGGCAGAAACAGAGGCACCTAGGGAATTTGTACTCAGAAAAATTGAGTGATGAATTAATTTAGGCGCCTACAGGGGTTAAACAGGAGTTTTGTGCATCATGGTGGAGCCAAAACTGGGACTCCGGCACTTAAAATAGTGACTTAGGCGCCTAACTCCTTTTGAGCATCTGGCCCTTGGTCAACACGTAAAGCTTCTATTTGCATAGCTGCGTCAGCAAGGGTGTGGAAAAATCCTGGCATAGCTGCAGCTATGGAAACAGAAGAGGACTTCTGTCGGCCTTGCTAACATTGTTCGGGAAGGTGGGCTCCTACAACAACAGAAAGACTTCTGTTGGTATATGATGCATCTCTGAGCATGGGGCATGGGTCACTTGAATGTTTAAATTAGTGTAAAGGGTAGATTCTCTGCACCGTGAAGCCCTTTAAATCATGATTTGAGGACTTCAGTAACTCAGTCAGAGGTTATGGACCTCTTACAGGAGTGGGCACCTCAGGTTCTGTGGCCTGCAATGTGCAGGAGGTCAGGCTAGATGATCACCATGGTCCCTTCTGGCCTTAACATCTATGAGTCTATCTGCACAAGGCACTATAAGAAGGCTCTGTAGTGTAGATGCAGCCAGAGGCAGGATTGTAGCCTGGACAGACCCTGAGTCTGATCCAGTAGGATAATTTCTATGACCTAACTATGTTCCCATCAAAATCACAGTAAAATAAAACAAATTTTGAGTTGAAGTGCAAGGTTAAGTATTCAGCGGAGTGTATTTTAGAAGTATAAACCTCTGGTTACATATTCTCTTAAAGAAAAACAATAGCGCACTGTATCTTAGGCTAGATATTGGACCAACTGTTCCTACTGAAAGCACAGAACTAGTGCGAAGAATGCTTTGAATCACAGCACTCACCCAGGCACATCTGCCCTAATTTACTATTTAAAGCTCAAGGTTTTAAATATTCAGGGGTAGCCAATATTTCATTGTCTCGTTCATGGAGAATAACATTGTCCGCTTGAAGTGTCAGAAATGACTTGGTGACATAGAACCAGATCGTTGTTCCTCCCCACCAATGGTTAGTGCAGCCACTGGAAGGGACATTTTCCATGGACATCTGCCCCGGCATTTCCACCCAGAGATTGTCTCACAGCAGGCCATCGAGAAGACAGGGCTTACCATGGGACCTGCCCCCATGTTTCATGGATCCCCAGGCATGAACCCCAACTGAGCACATCCTGTGTGGACACCTCATTCCTCTACACCTGGCCACGGTCACATCAACCCCTCCTGATTCCCTGGTAGCACAACTCGCCAAGGGTTGTGACTGTAGCTGTCCCCAGAACCCTGAGAAAGGGATCCGTGGAACAGTTAATACTTCCTGGGTCCACATACCCTTCCCACATGTGTTCCACTAAGCCATGCAGTGCAGGGACGGGGAGAAAAAAGGAGCAAGAAGAAAGCCTCCCTTACTCCCTGCTTGGCCCTGCTCATACTGTGACTCCAGCTGTGGGGAGGGAGCAGGGGCAGCTCACGTGAGGCCCCCATTGAAAGCAAGTAGAGGTGGAGGGAGAAGAGAGGGACAGGGGGTGGGAGGAGCCCTAGTTTGCCTCCCCTAAATACCCTCAAAGGCCAGAGGAGCTGGCTAGATGCTCCAGGGGTGAATAAATGGCTCTGCGAAGTAGAGTGCATCATGAGGGAACTGAGGATGTTTAGTCTATGGAAGAGAAGAATGAGGGGGGATTTGATAGCTGCTTTCAACTACCTGAAAGGGGGTTCCAAAGAGGATGGATCTAGACTGTTCTCAGTGGTAGCAGATGACAGAACAAGGAGTAATGGTCTCAAGTTGCAGTGGGGGAGATTTAGGTTGGATATTAGGAAAATCTTTTTTACTAGGAAAGTGGTGAAGCACTGGAATGCGTTACCTAGGGAGGTGGTGGAATCTCCTTCCTTAGAAGTTTTTAAGGTGAGGCTTGACAAAGCCCTGGCTGGGATGATTTAGTTGGGGATCGGTCCTGCTTTGAGCAGGGGGTTGGACTAGATGACCTCCTGAGGTCCCTTCCAACCCTGATATTCTATGATTCTATGAATTTCCTCTCCACTGGGATGCTGAGCTGCAAGGTCCTGGATATCTCTGACCTCTTCGGTAGGTGGCAACGCTGGTGTCAGCAGGAAGGTCAATAATATCTCATGGCCAGCAAATCAGAGCTGACTGGATATTAATAAGCAAAAATGGAGGTGGGGGGACAGAGAAAGAGCACAGAGAGCAGGCAAGACAGAGGTGGGCAGTAAGGAAAAAGAAATGGTTCTGAGTTGGGATTCCAGTGGGGAGGGTTGGTGGGTCAATAATTGGAGGAATTGTTTTTAAATGGCAAGTTGATCCTCGTTTGGCTTGGGTTTGCTGCTTTCAGCATCTGATTCCTCCCACGGCACCAGCATTGGCTGCTAACAAGTAGGAATTTAATTCTTTTAGTGACTGATAAAATTGGCTTTTATGAACTTATGTACTTTATTAGTGTAATTAGCTATTATGGAATATATTTGTAACCTGAAATGACTTACAGAAGCAATCAGCATTGTCCAGCTGTGCAATCTATGTTCCCTAAGTTATTGTAATTAAAATGGCAAGAAAATGTAAAATGGGTGGGGCTTGTTATGCTGTTTGCAATTAAAAATATCAGCCATATTTCTACACAGCTGATTTCCCCAATTGCAGCTGGAAATGAAATCTCCTGACATTTACTTAGGGCTATGATTGTCATTTGTAATTTCCCACTGGAACTGGACAGTCATAGAATCACAGAATCATAGAATATCAGGGTTGGAAGGGACCTCAGGAGATCATCTAGTCCAACCCCCTGCTCAAAGCAGGACCAATCCCCAACTAAATCATCCCAGCCAGGGCTTCGTCAAGCCTGACCTTAAAAACTTCTAAGGAAGGAGATTCCACCCCTCCCTAGGTAACCCATTCCAGTGTTTCACCACCCTCCTAGTGACAAAGTTTTTCCTAATATCCAACCTAGACTTGTGTTATGTTGGGATTGAGCTGCATCTTCCTGGATTTGTATTTAATGGACATGGATAACTAGGCCTAGATAGTTTTAGATGTGGGCTTCTTTAACAGGACATCCAAATCTTGCGATTGGAGGTTCAAAATGGCACTTGGCCATAATTAGGTGGGATTTTCTAAAGCACACAGGTGCGATAAAAGCAGAAGACTGACTGACTTTTAGTGGGACTTGTGCTGTTAAGTAGGGTTGGGCAAATAATGGATTGTACAGTTCTTTGGAAATTCAAAAAACAAGATCAGATTGAACTGAAAATGTTTATTTTTTTCAATGGGTGACTTAAAATTTAAAATAAAAAGGGTCGTTGTGGGTCAAATGAAACATTTTGTTTGACCCAAGATGAAGATTTTGTTTTGATTTTGAGCATTTTTGAATGTTTTAAAATTAAAATAAAATTAAAGGAAATTTTGAAATAAAAAGTTTCAAACTGACAAATTTAAAAGTTTCGTTTAAAAAATGTCAACATGAGACATCAACTTTCTCAATGTTTTTAATCTTAATTTGTTTTTTTTTAAACCCAAACAATTTGTCCAAATCAACACAAATTTGTGAAATGTTTCGATGGCCACAAATCTGCATTTTTAAACCAAAAAAAAGTTTCAGTCAAAAAATGTCACCCAATTCTATTGCTAAGTCCCATAAACTCTATGGAATATCTCATCCGGAAGTCTCATTAAAAGTCAAAGAACTTGTGAATCCAAGTCACTTAGGACCAGATTTTGAAGGTATTTGGATGTTTAAAGATGCAGATAGGCACCTAGTGAGAGTCACAAATGGGAGTTAGGTGGCTATATGCTTTAAAAAATGTCACTGGATGCCTGTCAGCATCTTTAGAAACCTAAATACCCTTAAAAATCCGACCCTTAGGCTTTTTTCAACATTCTGCCCATATGTTTCCATTTTTTTCACCCAGAAGAGCTGCTGGGCACGGAGGTCATTGGAAATATGACTATATCCTTTAAGTGCCTGAACAAGACCTGAGCTATTTTGAAATTCTGGCCCCATTTTTTTAAACCACCTTTGGGCTGAGATTAAACATGTAATATTTGAGCCCTGAAAGAATTTATCTGCTAAAGTTATGAGCAACTGAACAAGAGGGAAATAATGCTGGAGTATTAAAGGAGGCTGGGATTCAAAGTTAACTATAGCAGGAGTCAATATTGCCAGCATTAATGATATTCGGGGAGCTTGCAGATACAATAGGGTGAGCTAAGGACAGTCTCAATCCTATTTTTGCTCACTTTTGTCACTTTCGATTAGCCCCTCAATGTTATTTTAACATTGCCGTGTTTTATGTAGGTAATAGCCATCATAACAAGAATTCGGCTGACACGTACTTTTCTGCTTCAGTTCTAACATTAACTGCGTTTCTTTCTTTCTTTCTTTCTTTCTTTCTTTCTTTCTTTCTTTCTTTCTTTCTTTCTTTCTTTCTTTCTTTCTTTTAAAGAAAATGACATTAGTCTCCTAAAATAAATAAATACATAAATAAAAATCAGACAGGGACAAAAAAAAGACACTTAAAATTGTTTGCCTACAATACTAACTGGTGCTAAACGTCCAACCATTAGTAGAATACCTCGCCAGGTCAGAAGAGTCCAAGAATGCTTCTGCAGTGCCATTCCCACTGCCTGAGGGAAGGGAACAGAAGGAGACTCCGCCAGTTGGAAGGCATGAGATGCACTGTCCTAGGGTTGGGGATTCCACGACCATCGCTCCCAAGAGAAGGAGGCGGGTGGTGGTGCACGGGGACTCTGTCCTCAGGGGGACTGAGTCATCTATCTGCTGCCCCGACCGGGAAAACCAAGAAGTCTGCTGCTTGCCAGGAGCTAGGATTCACGATGTGACAGACAGACTGCTGAGACTCATCAAGCCCTCGGATCGCTACCCCTTCCTGCTTCTCCACATGGGCACCAATGATACTGCCGAGAGTGACCTTGAGTGGATCACTGCAGACTACGTGGCTCTGGGAAGAAGAATAAAGGAGTTTGAGGAGCAAGTGGCGTTCTTGTCCATCCTTCCTGTGGAAGGAAAAGGTCTGGGTAGAGACCGCCGAATTGTGGAAGTCAACAAATGGCTACGCAGCTGGTGTTGGAGAGAAGGCTTTGGATTCTTTGACTATGGGATGGTGTTCCAAGAAGGAGGAGTGCTAGGCAGAGACGGGCTCCACCTAACGAAGAGAGGAAAGAGCATCTTCGCAAGCACTGGCTAACCTAGTGAGGAGGGCTTTAAACTAGGTTCACCGGGGGAAGGACACCAAAGCCCTGAGGTAAGTGGCGAAGTGGGATACCATGAGGAAGCATGAGCAGGAGAGTGTGAGAGGGGAGGGCTCCTGCCTCACACTGAGAAAAAGAGATGATCAGCGAGTTATCTCAAGTTCCTTTACACAAATGCAAGAAGCCTGGGAAACAAGCAGGGAGAACTGGAAGGCCTGGCACAGTCAAAGAATTATGATGTGATTGGAATAACAGAGACTTGGTGGGATAACTCACATGACTGGAGTACTGTCATGGATGGATATAAACTGTTCAGGAAGGACAGGCAGGGCAGAAAAGGTTGGGGGAGTTGCATTGTATGTAAGGGAGCAGTATGACTGCTCAGAGCTCTGGTATGAAACTGCAGAAAAACCTGAGTGTCTCTGGATTAAGTTTAGAAGTGTGAGCAACAAGGGTGATGTCGTGGTGGGAGTCTGCTATAGACCACCGGACCAGGGGATGAGGTGGACGAGGCTTTCTTCCGGCAACTAAAGGAAGTTACTAGCTCACAGGCCCTGGTTCTCATGGGAGACTTCAATCACCCTGATATCTGCTGGGAGAGCAATACAGCGGTGCACAGACAATCCAGGAAGTTTTTGGAAAGGGTAGGGGACAATTTTCTGGTGCAAGTGCTGGAGGAACCAACTAGGGGCAGAGCTCTTCTTGACCGGCTGCTCACAAACCGGGAAGAATTAGTAGGGGAAGCAAAAGTGTTGGGGAACCCGGGAGGCAGTGACCATGAGTTGGTCGAATTCAGGATCCTGACACAGGGAAGAAAGGAGAGCAGCATAATACAGATCCTGGACTTCAGAAAAGCAGACTTTGACTCCCTCAGGGAACTGATGGGCACGATTCCCTGGGAGAATAACATGTGGGGGAAAGGAGTCCAGGAGAGCTTATTGAGGTTACAGGGACAAACCATCCCGATGTGTAGAAGGAATAGTAAATATGGCAGGTGACCAGCTTGGCTTAACAGTGAAATCCTTGCTGATCTTAAACACAAAAAAGAAGCTTCCAAGAAGTGGAAGATTGGACAAATGACCAGGGATGAGTGTAAAAATATTGCTCAGGCATGCAGGAGTGAAAACTGGAAGACCAAATCACACATGGAGTTGCAGCTAGCAAGAGATATTAAGAGTAATAAGAAGGGTTTCTTCAGGTATGTTGGCAACAAGAAGAAAGTCAAGGAAAGTGTGGGCCCCTTACTGAATGAGGGAGGCAACCTAGTGACATAGGATATGGAAAAAGCTAATGTACTCAATGCTTTTTTTACCTCTGTCTTCAAGAACAAGGTCAGCTTCCAGACTACTGCACTGGGCAGCACAGCATGGGGAGGAGGTGACCAGCCCTCTGTGGAGAAAGAAGTGGTTTGGGACTATTTAGAAAAGCTGGACGTGCACAAGTCCATGGGGCTGGATGCACTGCATCCGCGAGCGCTAAAGGAGTTGGCGGATGTGATTGCAGAGCCATTGGCCATTATCTTTGAAAACTCATGGCAATCGGGGGAGGTCCCGGATGACTGGAAAAAGGCTAATGTAGTGCCCATCTTTAAAAAAGGGAAGAAGGAGGATCCTGGGAACAACAGGCCAGTCAGCCTCACCTCAGACCCTGGAAAAATCATGGAGCAGGTCCTCAAGGAATCCATTCTGAAGCACTTAGAGGAGAGGAAAGTGATCAGGAACAGTCAGCATGGATTCACCAAGGGCAAGTCATGCCTGATTAATCTAATTGCCTTCTATGATGAGATAACTGACTCTGTGAAAGAGGGGAAAGCAGTGGACATGTTGTTCCTTGACTTTAGCAAAGCTTTTGACACAGTCTCCCACAGTATTCTTGAAAGCAAGTTAAAGAGGTATAGGTGGATGAATGGACTATAAAGGTGGATAGAAAACTGGCCAGATTGTCGGGCTCAATATTTAGTGATCAATGGCTCCATGTCTAGTTGGCAGCCGGTATCAAGTGGAGTGCCCCAGGGGTCGGTCCTTGGGCCGGTTTTGTTCAATACCTTCATAAATCATCTGGAGGATGCTGTGGATTGCACCCTCAGCAAGTTTGCAGATAACAATAAACTGGAAGGAGAGGTAGATATGCTGGAGGGTAGGGATAGGATACAGAGGGACCTAGACAAATTAGAGGATTGGGCCAAAAGAAATCTGAGCTTCAACAAGGACAAATGCAGAGTCCTGCACTTAGGACGGAAGAACCCCATGCATCGCTACAGACTAGGGACCGAATGGCTCGGCAGCAGTTCTGCAGAAAAGGACCTAGAGGTTACAGTGGACGAGAAGCTGGATATGAGTCAACAGTGTGCCCTTGTTTCCAAGAAGGCCAAAGGCATTTTGGGATGTATAAGTAGGGGCATTGCCAGCAGATTGAGGGACGTGATCATTCCCCTCTCTTTGACATTGGTGAGGCCTCATCTGGAGTACTGTGTCCAGTTTTGGGCCCCACACTACAAGAAGGAGGTGGAAAAATTGGAAAACATTCAGCAGAAGGCAACAAAAATGATTAGGGGACTGGAACACATGACTTATGAGGAGAGGCTGAGGGAACTGGGGTTGTTTAGTCTGCGGAAGAGAAGAATGAGGGGGGATCTGATAGCTGCTTTCAACTACCTGAAAGGGGGTTCCAAAGAGGATGGATCTAGACTGTTCTCAGTGGTAGCAGAAGACAGAATGAGGAGTAATGGTCTCAGGTTGCAGTGGGGGAGATTTAGGTTGGATATTAGGAAAATCTTTTTTACTAGGAAGGTGGTGAAGCACTGGAATGGGTTACCTAGGGAGGTGGTGGAATCTCCTTCCTTAGAAGTTTTTAAGGTGAGGCTTGACAAAGCCCTGGCTGGGATGATTTAGTTGGGGATTGGTCCTGCTTTGAGCAGGGGGTTGGACTAGATGACCTCCTGAGGTCCCTTCCAACCCTGATATTCTATGATTCTATGACTCTGCAGTGGATGAGGTGACATTCTGGCTGTGCTTTCATGTCATATTAGGCTATAGCTGCATCAATGGAATCATTTAAAGGAAGTGACGGGTAAGCAAAATGAGAACAAAAGGCTCATGCTGTTAGAAAGAAATGTCACTGTACCATACATATACATCTACCCACACTAAACCTCAGTATACACACACATGACAGATATTATAGGTGGCCCAAATAACAATGCTGTGCTGAATATCAAGCTTCTCTGTAGTAACTTATTAATCCTTGTTATTGGGCTGGAGTTTGCCTGGACTACTGGCAAGAAGGAGGAGGTGGTTCGAGATAGTCACCTATCAGCTGACACTGAAGAGTCATTAAAGGGACAATGCCAGATCTGTTAATGCTGAAGACTCTGGCTCAGTCTCCTGGCAGCTTATGAAAGTGGCTTTAGCAGGAGGGGCGGAAGCCCACCAACCCATGGATGGGAAGACAAATTGGATGAGGAGTATCGAGGGATGGGACACTACGATTGGCTGTGCCAACCCATTCCAGTTTCCCACTCCCTGGGCTCCTCACCCAGTTTCAGTCATTTGCCCCTACTTGCAGGATTAGTCTCCCCAGGCAAGGCCATTGTCTCTGTCTCTTCCCCACCTTGCTCTTTGTCCCAGTCTCCTTGCCCAGAGACTGGGGAAGAGGGGAGAAGATTGGAATGAGGCACCTGGGGAGGGAGACATGGACTGAGAGCCAGGGTGGAGGGAAAATTGGAGACTATGGCTGGCTGGCCAAGGAGATTGTAACTGATATGAGCATCCTGGAAGGGTGGAGACTGGGACAAGAAACTGGGTGGGGAGAAGAAATAGGTTAGGAAGGAACAGTGGCAGAATGTTCTGCAACTACTAGAATACTCTGCTCTCCAGAGCCTCGAATGGACCCCAAGATTTCTATCTTTCACCATTGCTGTGTGTCAGCAAATATCTGTGGAATCTACTGGAAAAGCGTGTGTATCTCATCTCTCCTGTAATGCTGGTCCACATAGAGGATAACAACCTACTACTGTAAAAGCGGCAAAGAGTCCTGTGGCACCTTATAGACTAACAGACGTATTGGAGCATAAGCTTTTGTGGGTGAATACCCACTTCGTCAGATGTCTGTAGTGGAACTTTCCAGAGGCAGGTATAAATATGCAAGCAAGAATCAGGCTAGGGATAACGAGGTTAGAAATTCGGAAATTTCCACTACATGCATCTGAAGAAGTGAAAGCTTATGCACCAATATGTCTGTTAGTCTATAAGGTGTCACAGGACTCTTTGCCGCTTTTACAGATCCAGACTAACACGGCTACCCCTCTGATACTTGACAACCTACTACTGCTATCAGTTACTCCATTACCTCAAGTGGCAGACGTCTGTGTGTGATGGATCTAAAAATTCCAACTCTGCTGATGATCCATGTGGGTCTCAATATGATGCCACAGGATCAAATTTCTCTTTTTTTCAGTTTGCATTTTTACAAACTTAGGAAATTGTGCACACACACACACACACACATGCACACACTATGTAATAAACCTACAACTCTGAAATCCGTACCTAATACTGACGCTTGAACCTGTCTCATCCTTTTTCTACTGCTTTGTCATCAATATGTGGAATGGTTTAAGTTACAGATATGAAATGCAAATGACACTCAGTTTTCTTGCTGCCTTGTATAAAGGTTAAATCTACACATATCCTACAGCTCTTGGCCCTTTGGGAAAGGTTTTTATATACTGAGAACAGTAATCAGTGGCTTTTTATGCTTCTCCATGGAACATTGTTATTTCTGCATATTTAACTTACTGAGATCATTATGAGCCAGCAACGAACATCTCCCATTTTAAGTTTATTTAAAATTACAGCCGAAGTATGCAAAAATTGCCATTTTTCAAAAAGATTGTATTTCAAGTTTGCATTTGGATTTCAATTTTGTGATCATATGACCAGGTGTTCATAACACCTTAAGATTAATCAAGAATGCAGGAGGGCAACCAAAAAGAGAGATGTTGGTTTTGACTAAGAGGAACACACAGCTTTTCAGTGGTTGATGTACCAGCCTCAGGGTTTTTAATATTTTTCTTAGACACCCTGAGCAATAAAGGGGTTAATCTTTGATAATCCCCTACTACTTAAAATGCCTCATCATTGTGCTGAAATGTTTATTCCTTTCATGGGAAGCTAGTGTGTTATGAGGATACAAGGACCTTGCACCTAACTACAAAGGTCTGATCCTTCTACAATGGAATTCAGTGGAACTCATTGACTTCAATGGGAATTTGATAAGTTTTTGCAATGGTAGGGACAAAATTGTGCTTCCCTCAGTCAGGTGAATGGTAAAATGGGGGCTCATCCGTACCATTTCAGGCTGTAGAATTAGCTGTCAATCTCACGAGGCAAGACTTTCTTGTAAGATTCTCAACATTACTGCTTACAGTCACAGCTTGATACTCCAGAAGGACTGCTTCTTGTTCTAGAAATTGGTGACAGCTTTTATAGATTCTCAGATTTCCATACTGGTTCTATGTTATTATTTACATGACGAAAGTACCCAGAGGCCCCAACTAAGACCATTGTGCCAGAATTGTACAAAAATATAGTAACAGACAATCCTAAACTCAAAGCTCATAGGGCCACATTTTCAAAGGTATTTAGGCCCCTAATGATATAAGGAGATGCCTAGGGGATTTTCACAAGTGTCCAGATGCCAATAAGGAGTTAGGGGCCAGGACCTTTTGAAAATCCCACTAGATGTCTAGCTGCATCTTTAGGTGCCCAAATACCTTTGACAATTGGTCCCTGGTTGATGGGGGTGGATAATCAGTTGAACATGAACTCCCACTATGATGCTGCAGCCAAAATAGCTGATGCATAATAAACAGGGGGCTCTCAGGTAGGAATAGAGTATTTCACCTCTGTATCTGGAACTTTTGCAACCACTGCTGGAAAACTGTGTCCAGTTCTGGTGCCCACAATTCAGGAAGGCTGATAATAAATTGGAGAAGGTTCAGAAAAGAGCCACAAGAATGACTGAAGGATTAGAAAACCTGCCTTTGAGTGATAGATACAAAGAGCTCAATCTATTTAGTTTAAAGAGAAAGTTAAAGGGTCACTTGATTATACTCTATAAGTACCTACGTGGGGAACAAATTTT
Organism: Caretta caretta; assembly: GCF_965140235.1. Taxonomy (NCBI): domain Eukaryota; kingdom Metazoa; phylum Chordata; order Testudines; family Cheloniidae; genus Caretta; species Caretta caretta. Next base: position 17,129,001 of record NC_134209.1, read on the forward strand.
TGATAATGGGCTCTTCAGTCAAGCAGAGAAAAGTATAACATGACGAAATGGCTGGAAGTTGAAGCTGGACATTTTCAGACTGGAAATAAGGTGTACATTTTTAACGGTGAGAGTAATTAACTATTGGAACAATTTCCCAAGGGTTTTGGTGGACTCTCCACCAGTGTCAATTTTAAAATCAAGATTGGATATTTTTCTAAAAGACCTGCTCTAGGAATTATTTTGGGGAAATTCTTTGGCCTGTGTTATGCAGGAGGTCAGGCTAGATTATCACAATGATCCCTTCTGGCTTTGCAACCTATGAAAGGGTGAAGGAGAAACACAGGCACAGAGAAGTGAAGTGACTTACCCAAGGTCACCCAGGTCATACCACCTCTGCACACATCTCCATTCTGACATGGCCCCATTAACTTGGTATCTGTGGATCCAGCAGTGCTACATGTCAGGTTTTGGTTTGGTTCTAATCCTCCTATAGGACTGCTTGATAACAACTGACAATGTTTCTAACTGTTCTTCTCCAGCCCTGATTTTCTTTTTTTCTTCTTTTAGAGAGGAATTGGCTTGAGGAAAGAAATTGCATCGGAATTCTAAGTTCCTCGTTAGCTCCTTGAAAGTCTTTCACAAATCTGTTTTTTCATCTGCACCAGACCTTGCAGGTCTCAGCTTTTTTAGAGATTAAATATCATTTGACATGAATATTTCACTGTTCTTTTTTCTCCTAAGGAATCACAGTTTTATCACAGTCGAGTCCTGTTGCATTGGGGAATGATAATATGCACTAAAACTTTGAGACTGATGGCACAAATCAACCCCAGATATGAAGTAATCAAGAAAAGGTACTGCGTAGTGCCTATACGGTGGCTAATGTGAAACAGATGGATGGCCTCAACTCCTAATGAGCTGCCAGGTGCGGGGGTTTCTTGTGATCTGCACTGGTTCGTGGTCTTCAGGGAAGCCAAAGACTGAATGGGCCCGGATTATAACCTATGTTTTCCCTTCAGGCAATCTGTCCAGGAGAGGGCACTTAGGTGTTAGAATATGGGAAAACATGCATGCTGCTACCCCAATGCACCTATTCTGTGCACAGAGGCCGTCCCTCTCCAAGATTTGAATTTATGCACATATGTCATTTATGGATTTAGTTTTGCTTTTGCATATGTGACAGAATGTACCCCTGTGTTTGCACCCTCCACACTATTGTAATAATCTTTGTATAAGGTGTGCCTTGTAAGGTATCATCTGAAAACTCATGTTTTACTGGTCAGTATTTTCCTGATAAAATAAGTGTGGCAACATTGTACGTGACGTTATACAATTTCCCTGTATGATGTTATTAAAACATGTTCCAAACCACAGCTCTGCTCAAACAGAAGTTGACAAACAGGTCTGTTCTAAACAAGAGAATGTGAGGAATGTGAGCATGAGAGGAAAGTGATCAGGAACAGCCAGCATGGATTCACCAAGGGAAGGTCATGCCTGACTAATCTAATCGCCTTTTATGATGAGATTACTGGTTCTGTGGATGAAGGGAAAGCAGTGGATGTATTGTTTCTTGACTTTAGCAAAGCTTTTGACACGGTCTCCCAAAGTATTCTTGTCAGCAAGTTAAGGAAGTATGGGCTGGATGAATGCACTATAAGGTGGGTAGAAAGCTGGCTAGATTGTCGGGCTCAACGGGTAGTGATCAATGGCTCCATGTCTAGTTGGCAGCCGGTATCAAGTGGAGTGCCCCAAGGGTCGGTCCTGGGGCCGGTTTTGTTCAATATCTTCATAAATGATCCGGAGGATGGTGTGGATTGCACTCTCAGCAAATTTGCGGATGATACTAAACTGGGAGGAGTGGTAGATACACTGGAGGGGAGGGATAGGATACAGAAGGACCTAGACAAATTGGAGGATTGGGCCAAAAGAAATCTGATGAGGTTCAATAAGGATAAGTGCAGGGTCCTGCACTTAGGATGGAAGAATCCAATGCACCGCTACAGACTAGGGACCGAATGGCTAGGCAGCAGTTCTGCGGAAAAGGACCTAGGGGTGACAGTGGACGAGAAGCTGGATATGAGTCAACAGTGTGCCCTTGTTGCCAAGAAGGCCAATGGCATTTTGGGATGTATAAGTAGGGGCATAGCGAGCAGATCGAGGGATGTGATCGTTCCCCTCTATTCGACATTGGTGAGGCCTCATCTGGAGTACTGTGTCCAGTTTTGGGCCCCACACTACAAGAAGGATGTGGATAAATTGGAGAGAGTCCAGCGAAGGGCAACAAAAGTGATTAGGGGTCTAGAACACATGACTTATGAGGAGCGTCTGAGGGAGCTGGGATTGTTTAGCCTGCAGAAGAGAAGAATGAGGGGGGATTTGATAGCTGCTTTCAACTACCTGAAAGGGGGTTCCAAAGAGGATGGCTCTAGACTGTTCTCAATGGTAGCAGATGACAGAACGAGGAGTAATGGTCTCAAGTTGCAGTGGGGGAGGTTTAGATTGGATATTAGGAAAAACTTTTTCACTAAGAGGGTGGTGAAACACTGGAATGCGTTACCTAGGGAGGTGGTAGAATCTCCTTCCTTGGAGGTTTTTAAGGTGAGGCTTGACAAAGCCCTGGCTGGGATGATTTAACTGGGAATTGGTCCTGCTTCGAGCAGGGGGTTGGACTAGATGACCTTCTGGGGTCCCTTCCAACCCTGATATTCTATGATTCTATGATTCTATGATCTGCTTAATTAGCATTTAAGCATTAAACAGAGTCACAAAGTAGGAAGAGAAGACAACGGAAGTTCAAACAGGTAAAAAAAACAACCCAGCAGGGAACATCCTTCAGCATAAAATCTTTGGCTCCTCGATCTCAGCTGGAAATGTTTGTTTTTTTCAAGAAGGGGACTCTCTCTCTCTCTCTCTCTGTCTCTCTCTCTCTCTCTGCCTATAGTATTGGCTTCTAGGAGAAGGGGTCCTGATCCAAGAAGTTTTGCCAGTAAAACTGCTAAAAGCATGAAAACATTCTGATTTTCACATAGTTAAAATACAACTGGTGCTTAACTTATGTTTACTTTTCTTGTAATCATTTCTGGCTTTTATGCCTCATTACTTATGCTAACTTAAATCTACCTCTTTGTAGTTAAACTTTTAAAAACTAATCCAGTGTGCTTAAATTGACATGTCTGGAAAATTCCATTGCGGGTGGCAAATTGTGTGCATATTATTTCTATGAAAGTCTGTTATTTTTAATATAAATGTGTATTATCCAGCACAAGACCTGGGCAGTGTCCTGGGCAGTATTCTGGGCAATACAAGACATACCTATCTGGGGGAAAATTTAAGACTGAGGGTGTGTTGGGGTCATCCTGCTGTATAACCCCGGCTGGGTTAACCAAGGTGAGGCTGCAGCTGATGTTTGGAAATAGCTGGGAGTGAATTGCACACTAGAGGTTGTTTGTGAGCAGTCTAGGCTGGCTGCTATAGCAGCTAAGGGCACCCCAGGTTGGAGGGCCAGGGTTACACACTTGCTCATTAGTTTGGATAGTACTCCAAGTATATTGCAACATGAAGGTGTGAAGATTAAAGCTGCCTCTCTGTGTGAAGTATGGTGGGTGTTAGCAGTAGCAGAGGGTGTGTAAGGCAGCAGGTGCTGGCTTGAAGGTGTTAAATGCAGCATTAGCAGATGAGCAACTCAGGCTGAAGCCCTTCTCACACACAACAGCAGGTGGCGCCAAACTATGCCTGTCCACTACACACAAATGGAGGTTGCTTCTGTGCCAAGTTTGTACAGTGGACAAACCAGGGGCCAGATTCTGCCACTCTTTGAGAAATCCCTTACTTCACAAATGGTTGCACTCAGAAAATGGAACTGTTCAGGGAGTAAGGTACCACTTAGTGGAGTTCGGGCAGAATCTGACCCGGTGTTGATAGATGAGTTATTACTTTGATACAGCCAAATGGGTCCCGGTGTAAAAGTGGGCAACTACATTGACATAAATGGAGTTGTACTTGTTTACCCCAGCTTTGAATTTGGCCCAGTGTCTGAAATCAGGCAACTTAACGGCAAAGCTCCCATTGATTTCTTTAGGACCAGGATTTCACCCACTTGTTCGAATATGCTACTTCATAGGTTAGGATGTCTTATTGATTAATATTGCACAGAAAATGCACATCTCTCTTTCCAAAAGCTCATACCTGTACAAGTAAACTATTAACACCCAAGGTCTTCTATAAAGATCATTCATAATACTGATCTGACATGACTTTGTAAGTAGACATTTTCCTCTCTGTTTCTTAGAGAAAAACAAATATGTAACAGAACTCTGGGATGCCTGTTCAATATTTCATTCTCCAGTTATTAAGCATCATCCTGGGAGCAATGAGACAAGAAAAGAGTCTTTTCTTGTTTCAAGCTCTGCAATGAACAGTGCAAAGCTGTGTGCAATGGAACTGGAAGAAGCTTTATATATTATGACAACCCAACATATCTCTAGGGTGCTCTACTACTGTGGAATGTAGTTTTAAGTCAAATCATCCATTAAGTCAGCAAATGTGGAAAAATTTCCCAGTTTGCTGTAGATGAAAAGCACACCAACACCCACGACTCCATTCTAATGAAAGCAATGAAATAAGATCATCAACCTAAATTGCTCCTATTAATCTAACCACATGATCTTGCACTAATAACTACAACGAGTCTGAGAAGCTTCAGGACTGTGTTATATGGAAATAGCCACAATCTCCATCCTTGTCTGACAGCTTCAGGATGAAATTTGGGTCCTAAACTTTTCCAAAAACCTAAAAAAGCATCTCATTTGTTTACACAAAAGTGCATTTGTGTGTTCAGATTGAAGGACTGCATGAATAAGCACTTATTTCTACAAAAACCAGGGGATGTTCACATATGTTCCCTGTACTAGCATAAGGCCTAGACATCACTTAAATCTACATGTAGAACTTGTGTGGTGTGTAGGTATCATGCTAATTCCCATCGGGTGAATTTCACCATTAAATACTAACTCATTAAATTCAGGCCTTTGGAATCTTCCTCCCACACACTGGAGGGAACAGAAGCAGTAAGTTTCCATGGTGCTATTATTTGTATTGTGCCCAAATTGGTTTGCAGTTCATGTATGGACCACTGAGTAATATGAATTCACTAAGCCTTAAAAATTCAAGAACCATCTCAGTAACTTCTGTTAGTAGACTCCAGGTATGAATCATATAATGATCTGATACCCAGTTTAAAATTAGGGTATGTCTACAATGCACACTAAGCCCATGGACTCTGTTTCCAAGGCCATGTTTGAGCATCCACACTGCATTGTAAACCTGGGTTTACAGTTGCTGGACTTGGGTCTCACAGCCATGCTAATGCATCCATACTGCACTACGCAGACCTTCTGACTCAGGTCTGAGTCCACACTACAAAATGACAGGGCTTGGCCCCAAGTCTCAGCAGAATTTGGCTCTGATTCACTCCCCTAGCAGGGGGCTAGGAATTGTGTCCTTAGCGCTTGCTGACTCATGTTAGACTGATTTGTGTGTGAATGGAAAGGGGGCATGGGCTCAAACCTGAGTAAGAGCCTGGGCTGAGTGTGCAGTGTAGACACACCCGAGGAGACAAAATTAAGTTTCTTCACATTGATAACAGATTGTATCCCTTGTTGGTAATACATTTCACTTGCCGCTTTCCTCAAAGATATAATAATGAAGACTTTTTTTCTTGTCAATGTTATTTATTTTAATTTGCTTTCAGTGTCTAATTGTCTAGGGATCTTTCACACCTATGATGCATTGCTTAGTTTATATCTTCTTTGGAGGCTGTCACCATCCTAATAAGAAGGTTTTAGAGATTAAAGGACAGATTTTTGAAAAAAAGATAGCAAAGTTAATTAAAAATGAGAAGCAACAAAAAAGCACAACAGCTGAACCAAGCATTCGACAAAAGCAAGAGGAAAGAGCAGTGCAGAAACTTGGAACAAAACCATATAAACTGCTTTGTGTCTGAGGATAATTTTAAATAACGAATGCATTTATACAAGCCTATCCTTCCTTGGGAAAAATCTTATAAGGAGTCTTTTCTTGATGCATTTATGTCCCATTCTGTTCCAGAAGGACACAAGGAATTCTATACTGGAACAAACCACAGGTTCTCAGTGAATTCGGTGGATACTTTGTAGGGCTTGTCAAAAGTGCCAAATATTTTTCTTGGGGTTTTTAATGCCATATTTCCCCTTCCCACTCAACGAAAAATGAAAACTTGAAAAATATTGGTTGTCAGATATAATGTGGGGTTTTGGTAAAATCAGTTACCAATAAGTGTTTGGTTTTCGAATCTCGAAAATTGTAACTAAAATGAAAAAAAAAATAGTTGAAAAGCCATTTTTATCAATTTATTTTTTTCTGGACAAAAAATTTACAAGCAGCTTTTAGATCTCAGTACTTCTGTAAATCACGCCAATATTAACGAGGGAACCACTTTTGGCACAACATCTGGAGTATTGCTAGGAAGGTACTGGGACAGCCATTATCACTCACTGCCATACAAGCCAATCTTTCACCTCTCTTCTGGCTGTGTTGAATCTTCCCAGTTGCAGAGAATGGAAGAGAAACAACAACAACCTTCTGAAGGAGGAAACACCACACTGAGGTATTCAGGATGGATGGTCCCAAGCTCTGTGCTGGTGTGAGAGAGGTAGGTGGTGAGGAGGGCACACAGCCAGGACTCATCTCAGAATCACTATGCATGAGCTTTGAGAGAGAAAAGGTTTTGGCAAGAAAATATTAGGAAAGTGTCAAATTATGTCACTGGGCTGCAGACCAAGTTGCTCGGTTAGTTGTCTATGGACAGAAATGAAGAATAAATGTTTGGGGATTTGGGAAGAAGGGAAAGAGGAGTTTAATGGAAACGAAAAAAATCTGAGTTAAATAGGTGGGAGGGAGAGGGAGTCAGTTAAGGTTGGGATATGGAAAAATGGAGGAGGCAGAACCTCAGCTGTTCATATATAGCCTGATCCAAAGCTCATTAAACTCAATGGAAAGACTTCTACCTTCCCCAATAGGTTTGGAGGAACCCATAAGCAACTGAACTTTTGGCTGATTATCCAAGCACATCCTCCAAACCTTGTGAGGTTCAGCCATGTCTACCACTGGTCTCAGGCTGAAAGTCTGCATAAGTTGAAAGGCACCCCCCTCAAAAAAATCACCTTTCATAGAGCACCCTATGGAATACATCATAGATCTATGTGAAATGTAAAATAAATCTTACAAATGAGATGAACAATATTCTGTCATCCTCCAGATTCATCTCTGTAGAACGAGATAATAGAAAAACATGCACTCCTGACAGAATGTAACTTCTGATTGGTCTCATGTCACACTGCAACAATATATTATCTCCATTAGAAATAATGGGCCACCAATGCTGAAACTCTCTTTAACACATGACATTCAGCTTTGCAAGGTCTCATGACAGGTACAGATTTAACTTGTGCCGCTACTGTATGCATGACTGGAAGCCACTTACAAGGTTCAGCAGCATGTCATGAAACTCACCTCGGTCTTGTTAAAAACAGAAATAATCATCAAATATCAGCATTGGAAAGGTCATTGATAAATTTGTATAGAAAACTGAAAAGCCATTTCAATTATTCTTTTTAGGCTCCGATAGCCTTGGTGAGGAGTTATTCAATTAGGGCTAAATCAGCAGTTAATTACAAAGTTGTCCTCATTAAACCAATCCCTTATGGAGAAGTCCTATCAACATTAATGAAATCTATATGATTTTATAGAATGTTTTACGGTTCTATAGAAATCAGAATAAAATCTATAATATTTAAGAGGCAATGAAATACTTCCTATAGGTTTTTTAAAAAAAACGTACAAAATTTTACATTTTTATTATTTATTTGTACTGTAGTAGGATCCCAGTGATGGGTTAGGACCCCATTGTCTTGGGTGCTATGCAAGCAAAGAACAAAGGATGATTGTAGCCCCAAGGAGTTTAAACAGTAAGGGCTTGTCTACACAGTGAGTTAATGGGCTCTACGAGGATGTGATTTCCAAAGTGTACTAATGTGTCACACATTAATTGGTCTATGTAGGCCCTATTGATGCACACTAAAGATTCCCTAGTGTAGTTTAAGTGTTTCAAACATCACTATGTTAAAGTGTACCACTCGAATATACTCTGACCAATTAATGCACAACACACTAGTACACATTACCCCACCATGTAGGAAAGCCCTAAATATAAGACAAAAGATGGAAACAGAAAGATGGGGAAGTGCAAAGCAATGCGACAGTATTGGTGAGTGTGATAGGTCGTGATCTTAACACACTGGCTGCCTAGCCATTTTCTATTAAATTCTGGGGAATGGTTAAAAAACTAAAACTTTATTTTTTATTCACATAATGGATCCAATCTGATAGATACATTCATTGGAGAATATAATAACTTTTTATGAGAGAACTGGACTTTACATAACCCATAGCCATCTTGTGCACTTAGCCACCATAAGCTGGAAGCGAGGACACGAGATAGCGAGAAAGAATTTGGCCTTTCTTAGGCAGACAAAAACATCTGCCCAGCTGCAGTGTTACTTACAAGGCTAGATGACCTTGGTCTGGATGCCGGTGTCTGTAAATTTCTTTCTAGAGCTGCTTTGCTCTATATAATCTAACGTAATTGCTAGTTCAGGATCATTCAGATATGGGGAAATGGCTTTGGATCTTTGCAGCTGTGCTACAAGATTTTTCTGGAAAAATAAAAATATGTCCAGTATGCTGTTATATATATAGTTACATGCACAGCCGATGCAAAAACCAAAACCAACCCTACATTAATGCTATAGGAAACAATACACTTTTCAAAAAAATATGGATTAGATTTTAATTTCACAAAAGATTAATATTTTCTGGGGAAGTCCTATGGACTGTAATATAAAAATCTTCTCCTGTTTTTAGGATTTAAAAAGAAAGTACGGTATAACCCTTCTATAGAATTCTATTGGAAGATTTATAAATCCTGCACAGAGGATAACTTTCTCTGTTAAATTCTATAGGTTCCTAGTGCAATTTGTGTGGAACCCTTTTGGTTTCATCCCTAGGAGATTCTATTGGGATTCTGCAAAAGGAAAAGCTTCCCACAACATTCTTAACCGTGTCTCTTTATTACTGTATGTGTTATTGTAACCTACGAGCCACAATCAGCAACCAGGAAGCCATTGTGCTAGGCACTATACACACAGAACAAGCAGACGGTCCCTGCCTCAAAGCTCTTACCTCCTTGTACTTATAGTCAGATTGTCAGTTGATGTAAACTGGTGTAGCTCTACTGATGTCAAAGTAGCTAGAGCAATTTACACCAGTTGAGGATCTGGCCACATTATAATAAATCACATTTTCAACCCATGGGATAACATTTTTGCACTCTAATCCCCAACCACACACTCAGAAAAACATGGAACCGCAACCACCTCTCCACTACATCAGTGCAACTCTCATTGTTCTCAGCTGGGTTGCAGGTGTCTAACTGGGATACACGTTAGGCCCATTGGATCTTTTATCCTATTATACCAGTGTCAGTGTGAAGCACTGCTCCTGAATTCGGTTAAGCTGCTCTGGTTTTAGAGTGGTGTAACTGAGTAGACGTTAGCTCAATGTCTTCTTACTTGGAATTGGGAATTATGGATCAGATGCTCTGCTGGTGTAGATCAGTATAGCTCTGCTGAACTCAATGGAGCTACACCACCTTGTGCCAGCTGAGGAGCTGGCCCGAAGAGAATGGAAAACTATTGCTTGGTGAGGCTGGAAAAAGTGACCTACAATGGAATGTAGGGTGGAATTTTCAAGAGTACTCAGCACTGATCTAGCTGGTAGAACTCCCGTTGACTTTGGTGGGAGCTTTAAGGCCAATTTATTTGAAAAGCCCACTTATGATAGCTAATTAAGATCACACTGATTAACCCAAATGACAAATTTTGCTCTCAGATACTAATTGTAGATGGAGTTTCCTTGGAAGACAATAAAAATAGGGCAGGGATGATAACCATTTTTTAGTTCATTGGCAGCCTAGAAAAATTGAATAAAAAATCATTTGGGACAAAAAATATTTTTAAATTTTAGGTGAATCAGTTTTTTTTAAAGAGTAATTTTAGGTGGAACAAAACATTTTGTTCAACCAGAAAAGAAATATTTCATTTCCATTTCATGTATTTCATTGTTATTGAATTTAAAATCAATCAATCAATCAAATTAAGGGACATTTCTAAATAGAAAATCATTTTGAACCAAAGAAAGCAGAACATTTCATTTTGAAAATGTGATAGTGGAATATGTTGATCTTTTCTGATTTTTAAAGGGCATTTAAAAATAAAAAAAGCATTATGGCAGAATAGATACAAATTTGCGACATGTTTCAGCGACATTAAAGCTACATTTTTTGCCAAACGAAGGATTGGTCAACATATTTCAGCAGGTCTAGGGAATTGTTTGTGCCCATCTGACAGCAGACTTTAGCTGAATATAAATGGCTATGCTCTTACACACAATATAATATATATATTAGGGCTGTCAAGCGATTAAAAATGTAATTGCATGACTAATTACACTATGAAACACTAATAGAATATCATTTATTTAATATTTTTGATGTTTTCTACATTTTCAAATTTATTGATTTCAATTACAACACAGAATACAATGTGTACAGTGTTCACATTATATTTATTTTTGATTACAAATATTTGCACTGTAAAATACAAAAGAAAGAGTATTTTTCAATTGCCCCATTGAAAGTACTGTAATGCAATCTCTTTATTTTGAAAGTTGAATTTAAAAATGTAGAATTATGTAAAAAAGTCTGCATTCAAAAATAAAACAATGTAAAACTTTAGGGCCTACAAGTCCACTCAGTCCTACTTCTTGGTCAGCCAATCGCTTGGACAAGCAAATTTGTTTACCTTTGCAGAAGATAATGCTGCTCACCTCTTGTTTACAATGTTACCTGAAAGGGAGAACAGGTGTTCTCATGACACTGTTGTAGCCAGTGTCACAAGATATTTATGTGCCAAATGCCCTAAAGATTCATATGTCCTTTCATGTTTCAACCAGCATTCCAGAGGACATGTGTCCACGCTGATGACATGTTCTGCTCAATAATGATCCAAAGCAGTGCGGACTGTCACATGTTCATTTTCATCATCTGAGTCACATGCCACCAGCAGAAGGTTGATTTTCTTTTTTGGTGGTTTGGGTTCTGTAGTTTCCAGATTGGAGTGTTGCTCTTTTAAGACTTCTGAAAGCATGTTCCACACCTCGTCCCTCTCAGATTTTGGAAGACACTTCAGATTCTTAACTTTGGGTTGAGTGCAGTCGGTATCTTTATAAATCTCACATTTGTACCTTCTTTGAGTTTTCTCAAATCTGCAGTGAAAGTTTTCTTAAAGCAAACAACATGAGCTGGATCATCATCCAAGACTGCTCTAACATGAAATATATGGCAGAATGTGGGTAAAACAGAGTGGGAGACATACAGTTCTCCCCCAAGGAGTTCAGTCACATATTTAATTAACACATTATTTTTTTAATGAGCATCATCAGCATGGAAGCATGTCCTCTGGAATGATGGCCGAAAGCATGAAGGGGCATATGAAAGTTTAGCATATATGGCACGTTAATACCTGGCAATGCAGGCTACAAACACGAGTTCTCACTTTCAGGTTACATTGTAAATAATAAACTGGCAGCATTAGGTCCTGCCTAATTAGACAACTAGTTTGTCTTCCTGATTGTCTGAACAAAAAGTAGGACTGAGTGGACTTGTAGGCTCTAAAGTTTTACATTGTTTTGTTTTTGAGTGCAGTTATGTAACAAAAAAAAATCTACATTTCATTTGTAAATTGGAGTTCCATGATACAGAGATAAATATATACAGTACTTGTATGAGGTGAACTAAAAAATACTATTTCTTTTGTTTATCATGTTTAGAGTGCAAATATTAATAATCAAAAATAATAATGTAAAGTGAGCCCTGTACACTTTGTATTCTGTGATGTAATTGAAATAAATATATTTGAAAATGTAGAAAAACATCCAAAAATAGTTAATACATTTCACTTGGTATTCTATTGCTTTACAGTGTGATTAAAACTGTGATTAATTGCGATTTATTTTTTTAATTGTGATTTTTTTTTTAGTTTATCACATGAGTTAACTGTGAATAATTGACAGCATATATATATGTATAAATTCCTTCCTTAAATTAGTTTAGGCACAAAATGGGGACCTAGGTAAAACTATTTCTGCAAGATTGTACACACTAAGATGCCTGCAATCTCTCTCACCTTGAGCTGTCCATTGAAGTGCAGATAATTTTGTCCCTATCTCCCTTTTACAATTGTCTCCATTTATTAAAAACATGCTTAAATTCTTTTGAAAGGGTAAATAGCATAAAATGATTTGATTCGCATCCATGCTGGAAATTTCACACATCAAGTAAAAACTGTGAATATATCATTATCTTGACAGCCCGGTGAAAAGGAAGCAAAAAGATCACATTTCATTTATGTGATTTCTCCTGTTTTACTGCTTTGTGGTGTTTTTTTCCTTGGCGGGGGGGAAGAAAAACAGAAAGAAATCCATGCATCAGAGCAGAGCAGCTGGGCAAGAGGAAGATGCCAGTATATCTACTGTTTGCGTGCATAGGATCACACTCGTGACTGGGATGTCATGATGCAGGAGCATGTGAAGTAAAGAGAGTGTGCCAGGGAGCCCTAATTGGGGAGAGGTCAGTAAATTAAGCCGCCAATCCTGGAAATACCTGCCTGCTTAACTGTAAGCACTTTGGGGACAGCCTTTGATGTCAGTTGGGCTGCTCAAGCTTACCAAATTAAGTAGCATCCGGGTCTAAAAGGCAATGGGTGAAATGCAGGCTCCATTGAAGTGAAAAGCAAAACTCCCAATCTTTTGGGGACTGCAGCTCACCCCAGCCAGCAAAAAGGAGAGGAAGCTTGGGGGCAAGATTGGCTCCCCTTGGCTTTTAGCAGAGCAAGGTTGATGTGCTGCTCCTTGCCACCCCTTTCTTCACCTGGCTCTAAGGAGAGAAAGAGAAGAAGAAACAGCTTCAGTGGAGGACTGCGGGGGGAGGGGGAGGACAGTGGATGGGATGCCCCTGCATGCCCAGCCTGGCTCCTGCCTCTCCTCTGCTCCCATACTCTCCCAGTTAGGAGAAAGGGGTCCAGGCAGGGCTGAGAGAGAGTTGAAGTGGCTTCAGATAGGTGTCTCAGTGTCATCCACAGCAGGGATGGGCCTCTAGAGGCAGGGAATGCAGGCCAGCGCCTACCATCGGTTTGGAGACAAGCAGGGAGATGGGGGCGGGAGAGTCTTTTGAATGCTCAAGGCAGCAGCCTGTTGCTCTCTGGATCTCTCTGCTTTCTCCTCTGCTCAGTAATGCCAACCCCAAGCATCCAAACATCAAACAGGTCCCCACAGATGAAGAGGTTGGCTATAAAACTATGTGATTTAAACCACTAAGAAATGTTGGGTTCTTTGTATCTTGCCTCCTGGTGGCTCAGTCTTTAGAGATCACCTTGAGGTTTCCTCTTCACCATGAGGGCTAGAAATGTGCTTAAAGAAAAAAACAAGCTGTGATTATCACCCAATCCCATGACTCCGGAGGCTGAAGATTTAAGCAAAACACCAGATATGGTGAGACTCACACTAAACTTGGGGGGAGGGATAGCTCAATGGTTTGAGCATTGGCCTGCTAAACCCAGGGGTGTGAGTTCAATCCTTGAGGGGGCCATTTAGGGATCTGGGGCAAAAAATTGGGGATTGGTCCTGCTTTGAGCAGGGGGTTGGACTAGATGATCTCCTGAGGTCCCTTCCAACCCTGATATTCTATGATTCTATGAAACTTCCACATGTCTCCCCTCCTTAGCCAAAAGTCTCATAAGATTTCCAGTTCTTGGTTTCAGCCAGACTGGAAACCCAGGGTATGGCTAAACTGCAATAAGAGACCCATGGCAGGGTTGTGGCAGACCTGGATGAGCTGACTCAGGCATGCGAGATTTGGGCCACAGGGCTATGAAGTTGCAATGCAGACATTCGGGCTTGGACTGGAGCCAGGGCTCTGAGACCACTGGGGTCTCAGCAGCAGAAAGGGGGTGTGCAAAAACGTATTAAGACTAGAAGTGAACTGAAACTTTGTCAAACCTCAGAACAGTGGTAGGTTCAGTTCAAGTTTTTAGGGGGTTCTCATTTTACACAAATCAATTTTCTACCTTTCTTTTCACATCTTAAGACCTCTTAATAACCAGTCACAATGTATTTCCCACCCCCCACCCCCCGAATTTAAATTCAGCTGTTTAGAGTATTAGATTTAGCTTGAAGAAAAGGAGGACTTGTGGCACCTTAGAGACTAACAAATTTATTTGAGCATAAGCTTTCATGAGCGACAGCTCACTTCATCGGATGCAACTTGGGGAGTGAAATTATTTTAATGATGAGGTGGATTGCTTAGATATATTCAGATAAGCAAACAAAGTGGTACATCACTAGATTGTAAAAGGTAGTAAATGACTGATAGATGTTATAGCGTGATATAGTCATCACCAGTGTGTGGAATAGAAGGTTATAAGTATTGCTGGTTGGAGAATGATAAAAACAAATGTTGAAACCTCAAAAGTTGTTGTGAAATTTTTTCATATTGGAACAAAACCAAACCCTTTCAAATGTTTTTGCCAAATGGAATTGTGTTGAAATGACTATTTTCAGATTGAAAAGGTCAGGTTTTAACTCAGGTCGATCTCTGTCTCTTTTTGGAAGTGATACGAGACTCCACCCTGGACCTCAGAGACCTTCCTGTCAAAAACTGATCAAAATTGATCTGTCTCAAGTACAGTTTGGTTGTGATCAGACAGCATATTCAACAACACATGCTACAAACACCACCATCACATGTCACTATGCATTCCTACCAGCACTAGTTATAAACTCATCAGTTTGAGGTGGTTATAGATGGTTATTCACCATGGTTTTAAGCACTCCATTGATCTGTTGGGCAGCATAACACTTGAATACCCATGTATTAAAACATCTATTCACTCTTTATTAACGCTTAATAAATTATTTGTGAATGAGACTTTAATATAAAGTGTGGCTATAACAGATGACTGTCCATCTAAATATAAATGTTAGGTGCTTTTGAAATGCTACCCAAGTGACTTAGGAGCATAAGCAATGCAGCAATGCACACTACAGGAGTGTGATTTCTAAAGCGCACTAATGTGTTGCACATTAATTGGTCTGTGTAGACTAAGAAGTTTCTTAGTGCATCTTAACACTGTGCTCTTTGAAACTGCACTATGTTAGAGCACTCTGGGGAACCTTTAGTGCACACCAGCAGGGTCTGCATGGACCAATTAATGCACAACCTATTAGTGTGTGGGGGGGTGATTTCTACTCAATGTAGAGAAGCCCTAAATCCCACTTTCAAAAATTACAGTCATTTAGGAGCCACTGACTTTCAATAAGATGTAGGCTCCTAAGTCATTTAGGTTATTTTTAAGATGATGCCTATTATCAAACTTACATTTTCAGCACGAACTGATTCATTCACAATCATATATCTTGTTTATGCTAACCCAGCATGATTTCCTTGTATGGGAATGTCACCCAAAATGAATGCTGGGTTCTTAAATAGATTACTAACATCTGGCTCTCCCTGAAGACAGCTGACCAAAATGTTCAACCCTAGAGGTCTAAACTTGGGCTCTTAAATCCACTTTAGGTAATCAGATATGAAAAGGTTCACCATTTTCACAAGAATTTATATTGCTTAACCTCAGATTGCTGCGGATACCTGTAGTGTCATCTTTCCACACTCATTCTTGTGCAGAGCATTTGAGAGAGCAGTGTCATGGTTCTAGCTTTTGGAATAATATTTATATGAATGTACTGTTCTCAAAAATGCATATGCAAGGTTTTGGTTAAGGATGGGATTTTACTTGTTCATGGACCCATAAAGTATGTGGATTTGTATGTCCTCAATCAGAATCTGGACTATCAGAAGAGCATGTATAACTATTAATTATTCTTGTTCTATTTCTACATTTTTAGCACCTGATCCAAGGCCCATTGAAGTCAATGGAAAAATTCCAGTTACCTTCAGTGGCTTTGGATCAGGCCCTCTGAGTGCAGAGAATGTCATGAGATGCCACACAGAATCATAGAATATCAGGGTTGGAAGGGACCTCAGGAGGTCATCTAGTCCAACCCCCTGCTCAAAGCAGGACCAAACCACATCTAAATCATCCCAGCCAGGGCTTCGGCAAGCCTGACCTTAAAAACCTCTAAGGAAGGAGATTCCACCACCTCCCTAGGTAACCCATTCCAGTGCTTCACCACCTTCCTAGTGAAAAAGTTTTTCCTAATATCCAACTTAAACCTCCCCCACTGCAACTTGAAACCATTACTCCTTGTTCTGCCATCTGGTACCACTGAGAACTGTCTAGATCCTTCCTCTTTGGAACCCCCTTTCAGGTAGTTGAAAGCAGCTATCAAATTCCCCTTCCTTCTTCTCTTCTGCAGAATAAATAATCCCAGTTCCCTCAGCTTCTCCTCATAAATCGTGTGTTCCAGTCCCCTAATCATTTATGTTGCCCTCCGCTGGACTCTTTCCAATTTTTCCACCTCCTTCTTGTAGTGTGGGGCCCAAAACTGGACACAGTACTCCAGATGAGGCCTCACCAATGCCAAAGCAATGTGGCAAAAAACATCCTTAACAAGTCTCAATATTCTCATATATTTGAATGGAAAAAAATCTGTTATTCAAAACACATACACACACACACCTAATTTGCAGATTTGTCATCTGAAATAAATAGAGGTCGGTTACATCTCTCTTTCATTTCTCAGTGTAACACAATTTATAGTTTCTTCATCATACAGCAATTTAATCTTCCTTACATTATCAACTAACATTTTCTGTATTGACCAGAAAGAAAGTCACCATAAATTTGCCAATAAAAAGGCTAGATTTTAGGATTCATTTCTCACTTACTATATACTTTGATTATAGTCAGACATTTTCAATGATGACTCCAGAAAACATTGATTTCCCTCCCCCATCCTCAATTTGGAAACTTAGTTTAACAGAGAGTGAGAAAAAAAGAAATCTATGTTAGATTGGATGAAACTGATTAGAAGTTTGCTAATTTGCTCCCAAAGTTTGGATTCTTTTCTTTCAAATGTCACCGAGATTGATTTTTTAAAAGATAAATCTGAACAAATAGAAAAACAATCAAATTTCTTTCTTTCCTTTATTTGTTTGTTTTTGAAGCAAGGGAATTGGCATTAGAATCAGCAACCAGGGAACTTCTAAAGAATGGATGATTTAATGAGTCTTCTCAGCTTATTGTAATGAACTTGCTGGCTCATTACTAGTTAGTTTCCCTCCACCCTGGTGGAGGCCGAGAGAGGGCCTAGTTAACCAGTTTATAGAGCAGCCATGACTCGCAAGGTACAGGGAAAGGAAAGGAAATCCTGAGGTCACAGGAACTGAATAAAGAACCAGAGGGTGATGGGGGAACTAATAGTCTGGGAGCTGGGGGCAGTGGGGAGATGGAGCAGCAGGCACACTAGGACCTGGGCTGGGAAATTGCCTTTTGCTGGCAGCAGCCAGCTGTAGACACTACTAGAGGATGGCTTGCAGGGAAGAGGTGTGGGGGCAATTTAGCATGGAAGTTCATGCAGAGGGAACCCCAATGAGACACCATACTTTTTTCCTGTGCTGGGCTGCCCCCAGGGGCTGGGTTAAGAACTATTGACTTGCAAGAGTGTTGTGCTCACCCAGCCCTAAGGATAGACACATACTGTCCCACCTGCCCCAAAATCAAATGGTATTAGAATTGACCTCCCAGCCCAGCTGCTTCTCCTGCAGTCTATTAGTTTTTCACTCTTCTCTGCTTATTTTCCATTCATCCTTTTAGTTGGATTCCCCTTCCCCCCGTGACCCAGCTCTGCTCCTTTCATCCCACCTATTCTCCAGAACAGAACATGAACCCAATCGCATTTGGGCTTGAGTCTAACTTTGTAGAGATCTCAGAGGTTTCCACTATACGACAAGATGAGTTTGCCCATTCTTGATTAAAACACAAATCCTCTGATATGAACACTACAATTAGGCACCTATTTCATATCAGAAATGGTGCTAATCCTGCTCCCATCTGAAATCCAGGGGAGTTTTGCCACTGACTTCAAAGGAGGCAGGATCAGGCCCAGAAAGTATTTCTTAGGCCTGATTTACACTAGGAACTAGCAAGAGGGAGAGAAAAATATAAAAACATTTTTTAAATTACATCAGAAGGAGGAAGTCTTCCAAACAATCAGTGGGGCCGCTAGATGATCGATATGCTAAAGGAGCTCTCGAAGATGATAATGTCATTGTAGAGAAACTAAATGAAACATTTGCATTGGTCTCCACTGCAGAAGATTTGAGTGAGATTCCCACACCTGAGCCATTCTTTTTAGATGATAAATCTGAGGAACTGTTCCTAATTTAAGTGCCAATCGAGGAAGTTTTGGAACGAATTAATAAAATTAAACAGTAATAAGTCACCAGGATCAGATAGTATTTACCCAAGAGTTCTGAAGGAACTCAAATATGAAATTAAAGAACAACCAACGGTATGTAAGCTATCCCTTACATCAGCCTTTTGTACTAGATGACTAGAAGATAGCTAAGGTAATGCTGATTTTTAAAAAAAAAAGCTCAACCGGCTTTTGTAAAAGGAAATCATGCCTCACCCATCTATTAGAATTCTTTGAGAGGTCAACAATCCTGTGGACAAGGGTGATCCAGTGGATACAGAGTACTTGGACTTTCAGAAAACCTTTGATAAGATACCCTACGAAAGGCTATTAAGCAATAGTCAGTCATGGGATAAGAGGGAAAGTCCTCTCATGGATCAGTAACTAGTGAAAAGATAGGAAATAAAGGGTAGGACTAAACAATCAGTTTTCAGTGTGGAGAGAGGTAAATAGAAGGGTCCCCCACAGATCTGTACTGGAACCAGTGCTGTTCCACATTCATAATGATCTGGGAAAAAGGGGTAAATAGTGAGGTGGTAAAGTATGCAGATGATACAAAATTACTCAAGATAGTCACGTCCAAAGCAGGTTGGTAAGAGTTACAAAGGGATCTCACAAAACTAGCTGAATGGGCAACAAAATGGCAGATGAAATTCAATGATGATAGATGCAAAGTAGTGCGCAGAGGAAAACATAATCCCAACCATACATACAAAATGGAGTCTACATTAGCTGTTACTACTCAAGAAAGATCTTGAAGTCATTGTGGATAGTTCTTTGAAAACGTCTGCTCAGTGTGCAGTGGCAGTTGAAAACGCTAACACAATGTTAGGAACCATTAGGAAAGGGGTAGAAAATATGACCAAACATATCATAATACCAGTATATAAATACATGATATGCCCAGACTTTAAGTACCATGGCCTGTCCTGGTTGCCCCATCTCAAAAAAGTTATTAGAAATGGAAAAGGTACAGAGAAAGGCAACAAAATGATTAGAGGTATGAAATAGCTTCCATATGAGGAGAGATTAACAGATGACTAATGCGGGATGACATGGAGGTCAATAAAATCATGAATAGTGTGGAGAAAGTGAATAAGGAAGTGTTATTTACCCTTTCACATAACACAAGAATGAGGGGTCACTCAGTGAAATAGGCGGCAGGTTTAAAACAAACAAAAGGAAATATTTCTTCACACAATGCACAGTCAACCTGTGTGATATATGCCATCATGCACCAGCAATGCCGCTCTGCCATGTACATTGGCCAACCTGGATAGTTTCTACTGTGACAAAGTTCCTCCTCTACCTTGGTGGGTCTTGTGCTTTTTGGCGGATTTGCTCACCTTGGAGCTTCATGGTAGCCCTCAGTTTGGCTGTTTTCGTGAACCCACAGTCCAGGTCAACTCCTCCTGTGTCTGACCAGGAGCTGGGAGGTTTAGGGGGAACCCGGGCCCACCCTCTACTCCGGGTTCCAGCCCAGGGCTCTGTGTAATGCAGCTGTCGAGAGTGCCTCCTGGAACAGCTGTGTGACAGCTACAACTCCCTGGGCTACTTCCCCATGGCCTCCTCCCAACACCTTCTTTATCCTCACCATAGGACCTTCCTCCTGGTGTCTGATAATGCTTGTACTCCTCAGTCTTCCAGCAGTATGCATTCTCAGTCTCAGCTCCTAGCGCCTCTTGCTCCCAGCTCCTTACACGCGCACCACAAACTGAAGTGAGCTCCTTTTTAAACCCAGGTGTCCTGATTAGCCTGCCTTAATTGATTCTAGCAGCTTCTTGATTGGCTGCAGGTGTTCTAATCAGCCTGTCTTAATTGTATCCAGAAGGTTCCTGATTGTTCTGGAACCTTCCCTATTACCTTACCCAGGGAAAAGGGACCTACTTAACCTGGGGCTAATATATGTGCCTTCTATTACTCTCCTGTAGCCATCTGGCCCGACCCTGTCACACTACGTAAGAGAATAAATGGACACAAATCAGACGTCAAGAATTATAACATTCAAAACCCAGTCGGAGAACACTTCAATCTTTTTGGTCACTCAATTACAGACCTAAAAGTGGCAATTGTTCAATAAAAATACTTCCAAAACAGACTCCAATGACAGACTGCCGAATTGGAATTAATTTGCAAACTGGATACAATTAACTTAGGCTTGAATAAAGACTGGGAGTGGATGGGTCATTATACAAAGTAAAACTAGTTCCCCATATTTATTCCCACCCCTCCCCGCTGTTCCTCAGATGTTCTTGTTTCCTGCTGGAAATGGCCCACCTTGATTATCACTACAAAAGGTTCCCCCCCCGCTCCCCCGCTCTCCTGCTGGTAATAGCTCACCTTACCTGATCACTTTTGTTACAGTGTGTATGGTAACACCCATTGTTTCATGTTCTGTGTATATAAATCTCCCCACTGTATTTTCCACTGCATGCATCCGATGAAAGTGAGCTGTAGCTCACAAAAGCTTATGCTCAAATACATTTGTTAGTCTCTAAGGTGCTACAAGTATTCCTTTTCTTTTTGTGGATACAGACTAATATGGCTGCTACTCTGAAACCTGTCAAAACCATAACGAGGTTCAAAAAAGAATGAGCTAAGTTTATGGAGGACACGTTCATCAATGGCTATTAGCCAATATGGTCAGGGATGCAACCCCATGCTTTAGATGTCCCTAGCCTCTGACTGCCAGAAGCTGGGACTGAATGACCATGGATGGTTTGTCAGGTAAATCGTCCTGCTCTTTTCATTCCCTCTGAAGCATCTGGCACCTGTCAGAAGACAGGATACTGGGCCAGATGGTCCATTGGTCCGACCCAGTATGGACATTCTTATGTTCCTAAAATATAGGTTGATCCACCAATATCACTCCAGGCTATGAAAAATTCACAATCCTGAGCACTGCAGCTATGCTGACCTGGCCCCCACTGCAAATACAGCTACATCAATAGAAGAATGCTTCCACTGACCTAGCTACTGTTGTTTGGCTACATGGTGTTCATACACTGACAGAAGAACCCCTTGCTGAGCTAAGGTGCAGAGAAAGGCAACAAAATGATTAAAGGTATGAAATAGCTTCCATATGAGGAGAGATTAACAGATGACAAATGGGGGATGACATGGAGGTCAATAAAACCATGAGTTGGCATCTAGTCAGTGTATTACCATGAGTTGGCGTCACCATTATCTGTCTGCTCAATGGAGTCACCCTACTGTAAAACTGAAGTAAGAAAATGGCAAGCCAGGCCTACAATATTGAAAGGTCAGTTGCAAAGAATTACAGTAGAACTACAGAATTATGAACACCTCAGGAATTGAGGTTGTTCATAACTCTGAAATGTTCGTAACTCTGAACAAAATGTTGTTCTTTCAAAAGGGTACAACTGAACATTGACTTAATACAGCTTTAACACTTTATTATGCAGAAGAAAAATGTTGATTTCCCTTTGTTTTTTTAGTAGTTTATGTTTAACACCATACAGTGCTGGATTTGCTTTTTTGCTTCTGCTGCTGCCTGATTGTGTACTTCCCGTTCCAAATGAGGTGTGTGGTTGACTGGTCAGTTTGTAACTCTGGCATTCATACCTCTGAGGTGCTACTGTACCTGGTAAGATCTGAGTTCAGGCACTCAGGGTGTGTCTTCAGCCATGACAACATCACAAATACCGACCTAGGGCTCTCTGTAATATCACTAACCTTCGGAGAAACCACAGAATGTTAGCAAGTGATGTAAGTAAAGGAGGAAAAAAAAACTTACAACGATTGTGTGGTGAAACAGCTTTCTAATTATTAAATCTACACAAATATCCTGTTCGAGATTTAGTCTTATATATATTTATTTTTAAAAGAAATTCAGTTCACCTTTAAGTATAGCCCCTTTATTGAGAATTCTTCAGGTAGTGAAATGGCATCTGCTTTTAAGATCTGAAGGAACGACCCGAATATGAAGGTAAACAGCAGGGGAAATTACAATGACTATAAGTTGTTGTGGTTTTTTGTTTCCCTCAGTAAGGATTGATCAAACTAACTATGCAACATGCTTTATTCACCTTAGAAAATGGCTTAAGATACTGGACGCAGGCTGTAGGCTAAATTCTGCTCTAATTAAACTGGTGTAAAGCCTGGGGTGTTCCATAGATCTCTTCTGGATTCACACCAGGCTAATGAAAAAGTTTTGGCCCTATATGCTCATCTCCATAAGAGGATTTTTGTGCATATTGTTTATTAGCAATATATGGATTTACATCCTGCATGCCCCAAGCTGAGTGTAGACAAGTTACCTAACAAGGTTGCGGAATCCCCCGGACATTGGCAGCCTTTAAAAACAGGTTAAACACCTGTCAGGGTGGTCTAGGTATACTTTATCCTGCCTCAGCATGAGGGGCAGGACTAGATGTTCGCTCAAGGTCCCTTCCAGCTCTACATTTATATCATTCTATCATCTCTGTTTTTTTGCTCAGAACAACTAGATGCAATCTGTCCACTCTGGTGTGTGTGTGTTGGAGGAGGGCAGGGGGACGGACACACCCCAATTCCCAGCTAACCTTGTGATATAATTGGTGCCTGGCAATCATTTTTGCCAAGAAATGGTGTCCTGTAAACAGTCAGCTGAGATCTGTGTTGTCTTGGCTTGGCCCTGTAGCGTAAAATGAATTTAAACAGCATCTCAGACATTATCACAGTTCCTCTTCCTTTTCTATAATAGAAAGTAGTCTGAGGAAGAAACCTTCATGCTAGCAGAATACATCTCATTCCAACAGGCAGGCCAATGTGGGGTACAGAAACTAGCTGAAACCGGTGAGTGCTGTCATTAATTCCAGCGGGAACTCAGCCGGTTCTGACTGATTCCATCTGATCTATTCCATTTATGCAGACTTGGGAGAATACACTGCTACTTACATACTCTTCACTGATGCACACCCTCTAATTGCACCAATCCTTTGTTTTGTTTTTCTAGGAAAGAAAGAAGCCAATTCCACTTTGTTCATAGTTAGTGGTACAGAACCCTCATGTTCAGCTGTTCCATAACGGTGACACTGATGTGGCTGGTACAAAGCCAATTTCTTTGTGTGTTTAATCTGGGGTCTTCAGAGGAGTTTAAAGGAATTAGCAGTTAACTACTGAATTTCAGTGGACTTTGTGCTCCTAATTAGTGCTGGTCAGTGGTTTGTTTTTTGTGTGCAAAACCTTTTTTCACCAAAAAATGCAGATGCAGGTTGACTGAAACAATTAAGAAATTTGGGTTAAATTCAGTCAATTGGTTTGGTCAAATAAAAATAATATTTGTACTTTATTTTTTGGAACGGTTGAAATTGTTTCATTTTGGATGTGCCAACACAAACTGTCTGACTTTTCATTTCAGAAGGCTATTTTGTTTCAGAATTTTCCCTCGGTCTTTTTTTTTTTTTAAATAAACATTTTCAAAACCCCTGTAATGACACAACACACAAAGGAATGAGCCTTTTTTGACTTTGAAAATAAAATTATTTCAATGTTTCAGTTCTGGCAGTGAATTAAAAAGTCGTCCCCCCCCAATTCGACTCTTAATTCCTTTGGGCTCCTTTTGAGAAATCCCAGCTTAAATTTAGATTCTGAGTATGATTTCTCAGGTGTCTCAAGGCTAGATTTTCAAATGTATTTAGACATTTACACAAGTAAATAGGCATCTAGTGGGATTTTCAAAAGCATTTAAGCAGATTAGGTGCCCACGTCTCATTAATTTCAATACAAGTTAGGCAAAAGCCACTAGGCACCTGTCTTCATCTTTAGGAGCCTGAAATACATTGACTGTAAATGAGCTGTTGGCTCCTCGGTGCCTAAATCCCTTTAGAAAATGAAACATAGGTATTGCAATGCCTAAATACCTTTAAAAATCTGGGCCGTAAGCAAGAGTGACTTCTCTTTCCAATACATAAGGAGGGGCAGTTTTGCATCTGCTTGAGGCAAGCTGAGAGGAAAAAAAAAACGCTTTCCTGTTGTTTCGCTAGAGAAAGCTGTGCCAAATGCAGATTACGCACTCTGACTATGCTGATGGCAAAAGCTTTGCTTTCTCACCTCAACAGCAGTGCTTGAGAAAAGAGACAGGGGAAGTCTCTCATTACTAAGAATAAAAGGGTGGGGGGAAAGCGTGTGGAGGGGGGAAGTCTCACTGGGTGGCTCTCTTTTTTTCCCTTTTCTCTTTGCATGGCTTTGTGTTACAAAATGGGTCATATTTTGCCTGTGGCAATTTCTTTTAATAACTGCAATTATTCTCTCCCATTGTGCTGACGCCACAAGCAAATTAGGGGAATTCAAAGGCGATCTTCATTATGGTTTGTTTTCAGGGGGATTTTGAATGGCTGCTTTATTTTACTGGGATGTTTCATTACATAAGTAATGAGTGCCCCATAAACAGCTAAATAAAGATCAATTCATTTAGGGTTGGCTCATGTCAGGCGCTTAGATGGATGTGCGGAGCAGTAGATGGCATGAGGGGTTTCAGTCTCCATGGAAAAGCCAGGCCAAATTGCAGCGGTTGTGTTAGGGAAGTCCCTATGTTGCCTCCATCTCCACTTCCCTTTGGGTGCATGGCCTTCCATGACTCACCTTCTCTGCCCCAGCCTGCACACTGGGCTTGGAGGGCAGGGCCGTGGCATCACTTGCTGGAGTACAGTACGGGGAGCCCTCGCTTGCAAACCGGATTGTTTAGGGAGGGATTTTACCTCTTGAGCTCGGTTCAGCGGCACTCCACACTCAAAGGCACTCATCAGATATTTGTAGAGATAGCTGCCCCAGCCAAGTGAAGCCAAGGAGATGTGTTCTGGCTCTGCGTGCTGTGATTCAACACATCAGTCTGAAGGCGAAGTGACCCGGCCTTCCAGTTTCGCCTTCCAGTTTCTTCTGCATGCATGCAAATTAACTGCCTGTTTGAATGACTCCTCTCTTCACAAATAATTGCTTTCTCTGGATGACATATTTTTAAAATTAAGCAGTAGGGACACTGGGTTTGAATATTATATTCACTTTAAAGCTCCCCTTTCATTTAGCCTGTATTTCAAAGCATATCATTGAATTTGTTGGACATAATACACACACACACACACATCCCCCCCACCCCAATATTATTAGGTTAGAAGGCAATGATTGATGCCACAGAATGTCCACATGCAATTTTGTACAGACACAATTGCAAACTCATGATGTTTCATGTGGGCAAAAACATTCACAAGCCGATCTGTGGAAAAATAGTGAGGATCTCCAGATTTCAGGAAGAAACAAAATGGTGATGTCCCTGAAAGGATGTGAAATCAATTGTCAATCCCACTTCTCTGCCTCTGCCAAATATATAATCATGCAGTTGTTTTCACCAAACAATGTCTGACTCCAGCCACTGCAGAGAACCAGCCCTGTGAACTGATATTTATAACGTAGGTATGGATGGATGAAAAGAAATGTTCAGGGAGAGCATTTGCTGAGAATGTCCGAACTCTTGCCAATATGTGTTCTGGGATGTTGGGGTTTGTTTTTGCTTTGTTTTAATATAATGGGACTGATGTGACACTGAGGTTAAATAACCATTGGAACAACTTGCCAAGGGTTGTGGTGGATTCTCCACTGGCCATTTTTCTATCAAGATTTGATGTATTTTTCTAAAGATCTGCTCTAGTTCAAACGGGAATTATTTCAGCGGAGGTCTCTGGCCTGTGTTTTGAAGGAGGTCAGACTAGATCACAGTGGTTCTTTCTGGACTTAGCGTCTATGTGTCTATTCCTACTCACTCTAAAACCCCTTTATGTTGTGCTGTCAGGGTAATCTAAAGGAACCTAATGACCAGACCGTATGTTTTGTATTTCTTTTCGTATCGGTGTTGATGAAAAGTATTTAAGGATAGAATGGGATATTTTTTCCAGTCACAAATTTGAACAAAGTATATGTAAACTTTACAATGTATAACACATCTGGAATATGATAGGCCCAAAGGCACATGTACGTTACAGACTCTGTGCTACCACACTATGGCGACTGAGGCCATGTCTATACTATGGGCACTATTGGGGCATAGCTACGGTGCCTTAGCTAAGCTGGCATAACCCAGCAGCGTGTGCTCAGCAAGGGGTTCTTCTGTCAGTGTATGAACACCATGTAGCCAAACGACGGTAGCTAGGTCAGTGGAAGCCTTCTTCTGTTGATGTAGCTGCATTTGCAGTGGGGGCCAGGTCAGCATAGCTACAGCACTCAGGATTGTGAATTTTTCATAGCCCAGAGTGATGTAGGTGGATCAACCTATATTTTAGGAACATAAGAATGTCCATACTGGGTCAGACCAGTGGACCATCTGGCCTAGTATCCTGTCTTCTGACAGGTGCCAGATACTTCAGAGGGAATGAACAGAGCAGGACGATTTACCTGACAAACCGTCCATGGTCGTCCAGTCCCAGCTTCTGGCAGTCAGAGGCTAGGGACACCTAAAGCATGGGGTTGCATCTCTGACCATATTGGCTAATAGTCATTGATGAATGTGTCCTCCATGAACTTAGCTCATTCTTTTTTGAACCTCGTTATGGTTTTGGCCTTCACAATGAGTTCCACAGGTTGACTGTGCATTGTGTGAAGAAATACTTCCTTTTGTTTGTTTTAAACCTGCCGCCTATTTCATTGGGTGACCCCTCATTCTTGTGTTATGTGAAGGGGTAAATAACACTTCCTTAATCACTTTCTCCGCACTATTCATGAATTTATTCACTAGATGGCCATTGCAGAGTAGAGCTGGTTCCCATCATGAAGGGATTCTCAAACTTCATTGCATCGCGACCCCCTTCTGACAACAACAATCACTACATGACCCCAGGAGTGGGGACCGAAGCCTGAGCTTGCCACCAGGTGGGAGGACCCAAAGCCCAAGCCCCACTACCCCAGGTTGGGTGGCCAAAGCCAAAACCGAAGGGCTTCATCCCTTGGCAGGGGACATGTAACCTAAGCCCTGCTGCCCAGGGCTGAAGCCCATGGGATTTGTTTTCATCCCCAGGCGGTGGGGCTCAGGCTTCAGCTTCAGCCCCCAGCAAGTCTAAATGCCAGCCCTGGGGGTCCCGACCCACAGTTTGGGAAACTCTGCCATCGTGTAATATTCCAGTTCTTATTCCAGCCTAGTTGTATACATCTCCAGTAGTTGGATCGTTTATTTTACATTCTTTTTACTTATTTTGGCACCAGCATTTTGCTGTAATAAGTGGTGTCAATAAACAATAAATAGACCCCTTTCCTATCTCATGTCTTACTCTATTAATGTGTGAGGGGAAAGGATTTTCAGAAGGGTAAGGGATTTAGGAACACTCGTGTTGGACGAGTGCTCTTACCTCCCATCGCAGAAAATCTCTCCCACAGTCACTGAAGGGAAGCATGTTAAAAGTGCTTAAATAATAAAAATGCATAAGACTCCTTAGATGAAATTCCTCTGTCATCACTTGCTTCTTTTGGATCCTTTGCAGAGCTGCCTGTTGAATAAATTCAAGTCTCCACTGTGAAATGGTTGTTTTCATTCTGTTTTGCTCCAATTTATTGTATTCAGTTACAGCACTACCATGGTGTAGTCTGCCCAGACCGCACATTAAAATCAGGAATGTGGAGCCAAGCCCTCCTCACATCCATTGGTTTTCATGTATGCAATTTGGATAATAGGTCCAGATGGCTTAGAGAGCGCCGCAAGTCAGAGATGGACTTGTTGATGAAGATACTCACGAAGCTCTATCTATTGTTCCACATCCTTGAGTGTTTAAAGGGAAAGCCTGCCGAAAAGATTCTGCTTTCTGTCATTGCTCCTGGATAGCAGAAACTGAAATAGTGGAGCTCAAACATAAGACAAGAGCTGGATGTGCTTTAAATAGAAATACAATAAACAAATAAAAACCGGTGTATGGGATGTATTTGTCTGGGGAAAGCAGAGGACGACAGCCGGCAAAGTTGGAGGAGAGAATCTGGGTACATATACTGAAGATATTGGATACAATTCTGAAGAATAATTAGCTAAGTCAGAAAAAAGTATTTCCTAACGTTGCTGAGTTTATAGGCCACTCTGGACACCATATTTATCTATTGATGATTGTGAAAATCTGGTCCTTGGTGTCCCGTTTAATTGGAGTCCAGAGTGAAATGAGCGAGCCAATATTGTACATAAAATAGCTGGGGGGGGGGGGGGGAACCAAGCCAGATTCCTCCTCCTGTGAGAGCAACAACAACGAGGTCACCAGATTTTGTATAAAATTGCAGTATAATGTGGGTTACTGCTTATATTCCAACTCTCAAGAGTTCCACCTTCACAGCAGGGTACCGCTCCTGACCTTTATGAAAAACCCAATACATTATTGATGAAGTCAAACAAATCACTCTCTTGCCAAACCAGAGTAATGTTTTGAACCACTGCCACCTTCTGACACTTTGGAGATGTAGCACCAAAAGTACTTTGTTCTTAAGATTATTATTACGACGACTACTACTAATGTAATTTCTTTACTTTATAATAATGCTTTTTTGCTACAATAGTGCCCAGTCACCTCTGAGTTCCACCGTGCTAGGTGCTATAAATACACATCATGAGAGATTGGCCCTGCCCTGAGGAGCTGATATTCTGAACCAGCAAGAGAGACAACAGGCGGGAGGAGAAAGACAGCAAAAAGACTCCAATTCAGGAAAACACTTCTCATCTTTAAACTCTTGCTTAAGACCCACTGACTTCCAAAAGGGATCTAAGCATATGCTTAAAGCTAAGCACGTATTAAAATGCTTTCCTGAATTGAGGCCAGAGAGACGAAATGCTGTGCAACATGGACTTCCACCCAGAATACCATTGCACTGTAAAACAGAGCCAACGAAGTCGCAGGGGGAAAAGGGAAGCTATGAACACTGGACTGCTGAGAATATATTCGCCAGCATTCACAAGACTGCATCAGCCTGCCGCTCCTGTGTCTGTAGCAGAAAAGGGTTAATTTTCTTTCCAATCAGAATTTTTGCTTTAGAAGTCACTTGCCCCATAAACACCTTTCTAAGCGTTTTAAATGGGCAGATGGCATTTTATGTGCCCTTCATGGTACTATTACTATATTACTTAATTTGGCAGAATTACTTGGAAAACATTTTCACCAGGCTGGCTTCTTCTTAAAAAGTTCAGCCAATATTAGAGTCCCAACTGTCCTTTCTGCTGTTTATAAGTCGGGAACTTAAATTGCTCACAGTAGCACTAAGAACGTATGATAGACTATTCCTATTTGGTGAAATCATAGAATCATAGAATCATAGAATATCAGGGTTGGAAGGGACCCCAGAAGGTCATCTAGTCCAACCCCCTGCTCAAAGCAGGACCAATTCCCAGTTAAATCATCCCAGCCAGGGCTTTGTCAAGCCTGACCTTAAAAACCTCTAAGGAAGGAGATTCTACCACCTCCCTAGGTAACGCATTCCAGTGTTTCACCACCCTCATAGTGAAAAAGTTTTTCCTAATATCCAACCTAAACCTCCCCCACTGCAACTTGAGACCATTACTCCTCGTTCTGTATCAGTAGAGTCTAAAGTGTAACAGATTAATTAAAAATCTAAGTTAATGTGACATTATGGTTACAACTTTAATCATGCAAAATTTAGGCAACAGAAAAGTTAAGGTTCCCAGAATAACCTTAACTCATCTGGACTGCACATTGGATTTTAACATCTATATATTGGGTGGTGAGGACCCAACAACAGGCTAACAGCTGTGTTTGTTCCTGCAGCAGATTTCCAGAAAGAAGTGTCAAAGTAGGGTAGATACATATATTTGCCCCGGCAAAGCGACATGCTGGGGAATGTGGCTGAGAAAAGACACCACCACTGGAATCCTCAAAGTAGCAAATAAGGGTGCAGGTGTTTATCTGGGATGAAAATATTTTGTTTCAGAAAATATACCTGTACATGCCTGCTTGCTAGGGTCTCATGCCTCATCTGCAACAAGGGAAATTATTGGATGATTTTAATGCTACATCGTCACCTTCATGAACACACTGTGACCTATTGCTCTTTGGTGGTGTGGTAGCTTGCAACATTCTTAAGACCTCTGCAAGTGTCCCTTTTTGCAGAGTCCTCCATTCTCTGCATTGTACACACCAAGGTAGGTCACAGATACCATGGCCATGTCATACGCTTACAGATATCAGGACTTCAGCTGCATTGGTACATGCTGACCTGCATAGAAGCTGCTACTTACCTGAATCATACAACATCCAAGCAACAACAGTGTGATGCCTTGTCCCCGTTGGGTGCTAGACTATGGATAAAAAGAAAAGGAGGACTTGTGGCACCTTAGAAACTAAAAAAATTATTTGAGCATAAGCTTTCGTGAGCTACAGCTACGGATAGTGGTTTATCAATCTTCTACTGTCTTTGTCCTCATGGATCTGTTCTTTTAACCCTGGCATTAGAGGCTCACACTTATAGATCCAGAGATCTGGGGTTTGCTCTCTGTCGGCAACCCATCCAGGGTCACATTGATATTCAGATATCATGGTATTGGCACACTATAAACACCCAGAGGGAAAGATGGGTGGAAAGATTCAGGACATTACATGTACATGGTGAAAGCCTTTGTATAATATACAGGATGCAGTAGTTTTTATAGCATGCAATATGTTACATTGTTCCCATTCAGTAGAAAATAGTAAAGTTTATCCATGTACAGGGATTATGGGCCAAAACAGAGATGAGGTGCAGAGAGCCCTGGTGAAGGTGGAGCCCTCTGAATGATCCAGCATAAGCATTTGTAAGCAGTACTTACTTGTGATTTTATTATTGGTCAACTTCTCAGAGTTACAGCGATGTGAGGCTGGTCAGTGGGGCTGTCAGCCATTTCATGATACATGTCATTAGGAAAAAAAACAAAAACAAAAAAACCACCAACATTTGTATCCCACGGTTTCTCTTTGAGTTCAGCTACTGAGTACTGGAAAATTTTATTGCAACTTGTTCTAGCGTGGCCTCTAACCTGATTCTGGGGGTCCATCCCCTTCCTGCCACTAGTGCAAAAGATGTTTCTTGGGTAAAGCAGTTGCGGCCAGAAGTGCCACAAAGCTGGGAACCATCTTACAATGTGCCATGGCTACTCTCCTCTGTGGACCTGATATCCTCCTGCATCACTAGGTCTCCTGCTGTGGGTGTACTTTCCAATTGTGTCAGATAGAATCAGTTGTGCTGGGTGCATTTCCCATTGCAGATGGGCCTGTAGAGATCGTGCATCAGGAATATTCAGGCTGTCCACCTCCAAGGAGATGTTGCCAGATGCCAGAGAGCCATTCCAAGGTTTCTATAAAAACTTACAATTCCTTCAAAATTAAGAACTAGGGCCCGATCTTTAGAAATATGGAGCAGCCTCAACTTATGATCGGTCCATAGGCCTTCATGTTGTAAAGCATTTTAGCTCATGCTTAACTCTGAGCACCTGAGTATTCCCATTGACATCAGTGCCCTCTCAAATGTGTCCTCCTTGATGTTTTCATAGAGCACAACTCTTGTTTGGCCTCATCTGCAGTTGATTGGAAGTTACCAAAGATAAGGTAGTCACGAGCCATAGGTCCCATTTGACCCGCAAGCCATATACCATATGCTCTTGCTATACATCAAACTGCTTGTGTTTAAGAGTCAGATCTTCAGAGTTGCCCAATATGTTACTTTTTGCTGTTATATGCTCCCTATCCCAATACACAAGTAGCATCATTGTCTTCAGCAAAGTTGTCAAACCAAGAAAGCCTTTTATGAATACAAAGAAGGGGGGAACTTGTCCCCTTGGAAGGAAGAGGACAAGATAAGAAAAAATTGGCAATGAGTATTAATATATGCTTTTAATAAGCTCTTTTACAAAGAGGAAAATACAATTGAGCCAGATGTTTGATTGCTGTACTGCAAGCTATTTAGTGAAAGAACGGAATGTGTGCCTACATGGGGGGAGATAAATGCTCACATTATGTCCCCTGTGTTTTCACATTTTGGAAGGGAAACAAAGAAAAGAAAAGGAAGGTTGTGTCCCTCTTTCAGCTTTGAATGCAAACACAATCATAAAAAAACTTTTGGGAATTAAGAGATGTAGCTCTACAGTGCTCAGACTACAGATGGCATTAGGATAACTCCTCGGCTGTTAACAATAAGTCATATTAGAGGTGAATTATTGGAAACAATTTGCTACAGTCTACATTCATAATGTCTCCCTGGGATCTTGCAGGCTGGATTTATGGAGAGGAATGTGCTTCCCACGCCCTTCCTTTTGAAGAATACTACATATCTCAGGGCAAAGAAAGTTTGGACTGAGTAACGATGTCAGGGTTTAAATTGCCCGATACAGTCAGGAAGTGAGAGTATCACGCAGGGGTGCTCAGTGAACATTGCTGGGGTAGAGAACCTGGGTCCCCCGTTCTCAGCCAGGGAGAAGGCAGGTTTATAGCAGAGCTGTCTCTTCCTACCCACTACAGGGAGCCTTATATGCTGCTCTGCCCCCGGAGTTTTGTTCTGATTGGTCAGGGCACTGACTGGGCGCATGTGGAGAATTGTTCCACCTTTCACTACAAGGTTCCTGGCCACAGGCCCTTAAAGAGGCAGTCATCTCTTCTCACCAAGACTGCATTTTACCCAGAGGCCACTTGCTCGCTCTCCATGTCTGCCCTTGATGTCTGCAGGGTTTTTGTACAGTGAGGGGCTACTTGGAACAGGGTAGACTGGACCCCCCATTCCTCTTTCCTTAAAGGGCCACTATACCCCCTGACTGGAACACAATGTTCTGGATACTTTCAGGATCCCATAAGGATCATTAATGTCCTCTGTACCCTCCTTGCTTCCAGCTGCCACTGAGGCCCCTGGAAAACATTCCCCTAGCTCATTTGCAAGGGCTGCCTTTGCCCACTCACCCTGGAAGGTGATGCGCCGAAGTGTCTGGCCATTCACAGATGTCTAGGGGCGTGCCCAGCCAGTTCATTTCCAGTAGCTTGCCGTTCTAGAACTAAGCTTGACTAACTTCAAAAGCACTTTGCACATTGGTTTTACACTCTTGTGTTGTTCAGAACTTTACATCACCATCATCTTCTCAACAATCGTTTCTGGCTTTTATTTATTTTTTTTAAATAAAGGAGTGGGGTGGGGGGTGGGAATCAATGAGTGTTGGTGGAAGCTATGCATAATAGTTGATTAGGGCCAAAACCTGGCTCTGGACGTCAGTGGGGACTACTCATGTGCTGTGAGGTAAGCATGTACATAAGCACTTGGCTGGATCAGGACTGGAGTGCTCAGCACCTTGCAGGATTGAGATCTGAGGCCTACATACTTAGTCATCTAAAGACATTGAGAAGTGTCATGTGGGATTTTCAAAAGTGTCCGTGCCCAGACCCAAAGGTATTTTAATGCCTAGCTCCCATCTATTTATCCTTCATTTCAGTGGGAGTTAAGAATCAAAATGGCTTTGAGGATCTGGGCCCTAACACCTTTTGAAACCTCAGTAAGTGCCTATATGCATCTTTTGGAACCTAAATACCTTTACAAATCTGGCCCTGTGTAACCTGGAGGGAATATGAAGGAAAGAGCTCTCCATATTTAACTGTGTGACTAGAGAAATAACTTGTATTCCACACAGGCTTTAAACAATAACAACAAATGGGGGATGGCATTTCCTTGTAGTTAATGACTAGCTGCTACTGAGAGAGGCCCTGAGGCAGAGCCTAGGGCTGTTAACTTAGCCAGGGAAGTGCTAGCATACTTGATCGGGAGTTTATTTCTATTAGGAATAGCAAAGTAATGAAGAATCAGAGCAACATTTTCAGAGAGGGGTACCAACTTGTCCTGCTGCAAGTGAAACTGCAGTTGAATTGTGGGTGTATAACTGAGCCCTGGCCTCCAATTGTCGGAGCAAATGCTGTAGTTAGAAATGCAGGTCCTTGCATTTGCCTGTGCAATTCATTACAAGGGTACAGAACTGCAGGGGGAAATGGCATCTGCAAATGGGGAGGTCAGACATCTGCCCCTAGAGAGAAATAAAGGGCTTCTCTTTTCATATAATTATTTAAATTGAGTGAATATTAGAGCCATAGCAAAGATTCTTATAGCAGGTAGGTCCAATAACCTGCAGGCACACCCCATTCCCAGAAGCCAGAGAGCATTCACAGAAGACACCCACTCTGGAACAAGTGGCAGTCAAAGCATAATACTCAGATGGAATAGGCACACTGAAGGGTGATCATTAGATTCTCATTCCTCCCCCACCATATGCAGGGGTTGGAAGGCTGCAGAGGCAGAAGGGTAGAAAATAGTTAACTGTGAAAGAAAGATGGTAGGATTGAGAAGTGAGGGAAGAGATATGGTGAGCTAAGGGGTGATGGAAAGAGAGTATGGAAAGTGGGACCATAGAAATTGGGGTGATGAGTCCAGGAAAAGAGTTTGGGATAGCTTTGGCCAGAGATCAGAGAAAGAGTTGAGTGAGACATGGATTAGAGGATGGATCTAGACTGTTCTTAGTGGTACCAGATGACAGAACAAGGAATAATGGTCTCAAGTTACAGTGGGGGAGGTTTAGGTTGGATATTAGGAAAAACTTTTTCACTAGGAAGGTGGTGAAGCACTAGAATCGGTTACCCAGGGAGGTGGTGGAATCTCCTTCCTTAGAGGTTTTTAAAGTCAGTCTTGACAAAGCTCTGGCTGGGATGATTTAGTTGGGTATTGGTCCTGCCTTGAGCAGGGGTTGCACTAGATGACCTCTTGAGGTCCCTTCCAATCCTGATATTCTATGGTTCTAGCCAGAGGACAAGGAGGAGAGAAGACATAGGGAGAGAGAAAAAACAGAAAGAGGGATGGGGGGAGAAAGTGGTGTGGACATAAGAATGAAACAGGGAAATGAGAGACAGACAAGAGGAAGGAAATGGAGAAGAGGAAAAGGCTGCAATAAGTGATGGGCATTGCTTCAGGGCGTGACATTTTACTTTATTAATGTTGTGTTTCTCTTGCGGGAATGAGGGGACAAGGAAAGATGATCACTTTTTTATGGGGGTTGAGGGTGAGGCATTGTCAATATTAAAAGAAAAAAGTCTTTTTCCCCACATGGGAAAAAAGTTTGATTTTATTTATTTAAAAAAAAAAAGAAAACCAAAACTCACTTTTACCAAAAAACGTTTTCAAAACGGAATGATTCTTCATTTTGTTCTTGTCAACACCCCTCCCCTCACAACTTTTCCTGTATTTTTAGATTGAAATTTTAAGTTATCTGGCAAAAATAATTGGCCTTTTTTTTACCAGTTCTATGGGCAACGAGGAGAGCAGAGAGGTGACTAGGGGTGCCTTAGAAGTGAAAAGAATGGACCGCATTCTCAAAACTCCTCAACAGCTGGCATTTCCCATTTAAATATCTAAATAGAGGCCAAATTTTCACCAGAGCCTATTGTAATTCTGCCTGCCGTGACGCAAGAGTGTGAGTACCAACCACAGGACAGACTGTTAGGAACCAAGGCACAAACCCCAAATTGGCTGTGAGATCTATACGTAGATAATTCACCAACCAATCATCAAGTGTAAACTCCTCAGGCACCATAACAGCCTAAACATGGAGTCACGCTTGGCACCTGGGCTGCCAGGATCACACCCATCATGAGTTCATGAACACTTGAAAATATAGCTCAGTATTCAAGCAGGATACAAGCTGGGCTAGATGGACCATTGATCTAATCCAGCATGGCCATTCTCATGTCCTTGTGTAACACCCAGAACAGGGCAGAGCGTTGAACGTAGGAAAACAATGTCACCAGTATACTGTATTTCAAACACTGTTTATGTGTTGACCTCTGCATTGGCATGGCCATGGGATTCTGGCTCTTTAAGCGTCAGCAAGGTAACCAATACAAAAAAAGAGGAACTTCCTTCTCAATGGCTCATTTTTGTTCTGCTTGTGTGGTCTCAGCAGACTGAAGGCCAAAAACCCTCCAAAAAACAGATTATTTCACATATATAGGCTTCAGGGGTTGGTAACCAAGTACAGCTCAGCAGAGTGTTGATGTAAATGCATGAAGAAGTGACCAAGGGTGAGAATATGCACAAGCTTTGACGATCTTTACTAGGATAATGATACTAGGTCTCAAATAATCACATCAGTGAAACTACGGTAGGAAGTAAGCAGTACTACTGCATCAGAAGACAGTGAGTGGATGGATAGGGATCATCTGCTGATATGGGAACCTTTGAGGTACCAGCATCTGAAGGGAAAATAAGATCCCATGTAGGAAACAACATGGAATGGTCGTGTGAATGGAGATCAGCAGAATGAGAACACTCTGGTGGAACTAGAGTCAGTTGAGTATATTTATAGAAAGGCTACTCATTGCCCAGCTCAGTGTAGTTTTTGACAGAGCCTCACTTAAAATATGCAAGAAGATTCCTCAGGCCCACCCAGGCTGCTTTCAGTGAAGGACACTGCTGCTTATTACACCTGGCCGCAATGTCCTTCAAGAGCTTGTTGCATCAGCTGGGGAATGCCAACACTGCAGACACACCCTGGCATGCCTCGTACACTGGGAGCTGTGAGAGGTGATATTTGACTAGCTCTGGGTCATTCTGGGCTTCCCCTGAGCCTTGGAAGTCCTCAGTGGGCTGTTCCAGCCAGCATTACTACCCCTTTGCACAACCATAGTGAGCCAAATGGCCCACCACTGCACGCTAATAAATATACTGTAGCAAGAAGCAACCCACTACGGTAATCTGAAGACTTTGTATTCTGAACCAAATACATTTAAACTTCAGTCTGAAATACAACCTAGCCAAGAATTTTTCTGCACCATATGCAGTTTTACTGTAGGATGCTATAAATCTCCAGTGCAAACTAGTTGGTTTTATCCTGTGTCATAAAAGAAATCTGTAGTACGTAGTGATCAGAAATGGAGAAGCAGGGGACTTTTCTTGTGTTTTAATTTTCACCTTTTAAATGTAGATAAAGTTTCAGTGAATATAAAGGTAAAAAGTGATACAATGGGAGTGGAATCTGAGTCAGAGCGGCTGGGTTTTCCCTGAGATCCGTTAAACAGAACCTCATATACTCGCAAACTGATCCCTAGTCCAAGGGGAGCTGATGAAGTCTATAAAGCTAAAATGTGCTGAGGATATTGCATACATGTTGCCCTGAAGTAAAGTCAAAGGTGAAAGCAATGGGCCAGATTCTTAGTTGGTGCAAACTAGCTAAGCTCCAAGCAAGTTGCAAATTTCTTTTGAAAAAACAAACAACTTTTCATGTGCAAAATTTAAGAACAGCTCTCCATCTGCATCCAGCCAAAGGCTGCAGTAACTTACTCCATATGGAAAAGTTTAGCGGAAGGGAAGAACTGTGCATTGGAAGGGTGTCTGAGGCACAGTGCCTCCCAGGGGTACCCATTGCGCAGTGCAGCTTCCACCCTATCCGTTGCATAATTTCCTGGTTCCCAGACAGAGAAGGCGGCTCAGAATTTGGCACAATTGCTGCAGATCAACATGAGACAGCAAGCTTCCTATTCACAGGCATAAAATATGGAGGGACCTTCACTGCCACATTCGGGCTATTGGTACGAGACAGACTAAATCAGTTGGAGAGACTCAGGACAAGAGATCTGAGGGCAACAGGCTCTCTAGGCTCTTTCAGATATCCTGATCTAAGTTAGCGGTTAAAAAACAGGAAAAATGAGCAGCAATCAGTACATCCCTGGGTAAAGAAAACATGGGAGACTGTTTTTCTCCTCTACCAGAGTTATCTGGCTTTATGGGAAGACTCCCGTTAACTCCACTGGACATAGGATCAAGCCCCACTAGATCTTTTTGGAGGAGCACTCTGCAAGAAAACTTCCAACCAGGATAGCTATAGGGCCTACTGGTAACTTCAGGAAGTCCGCATACAGCCTGAGAAGGCTGCACTCTCAGCACCATCACTGGGGAACCAGAAAGTAGTGCTTTTATCCAGACTTAAGAGTGGAAGCTGCTTTAGCCTTATGGCTGTGTGACGGGATCCCCGGGGTGCAGCCTGGGATCGTGGGACTGCTGTGCCCCCTTAACTCTCTCCAGCCTGGGTTGTCTCTCACAATGCCCTGCTAGTGACCAGGAACAACCCCTCCAGATGTTGTTAGCACTCAGCACAACCATATGTGGAGCCCCACACCCAGCTAGATTGCATGAATGCTCCCAGGACCACTCATGAATCACACAGGGAAAGGCACCAGCCAAATCCCACCTCAGGTCCCAGCACTAAACCTCAGGAATATACCATCTTGCACTGCTCAAGATGGGCAGTGCAAATGTATTAATTGGTTCACCAGTTCATCAATGGAAAACGGGTATATACTAATGTGGTAGGGCAGCTGCCCCACACAGGTAGATGGAGGGTTAAAGCAGCCCACAGGGAGGTGGTGCAAAACCCAACCAATGGGAGGAGGGCTTGTAGAGAGCCAGTCAGGAGAAGGCTTGTTGGAGCAGCCAATCAGGGACAGGGAGGGCCATATAAGAAGGGCTGCTCAACAAAGCAGGGATAGTCGGTCCTTGGAGTGCAAAGGAAAAGGACTGGCTGCCTTGGAATCCTTAGCTAGAGCAGTGCTGGGCAAGGTCAGGGGAGCAATAGGGAGCTCCAGCCCTAAGACTGCCAGACTGAAGCCCCTGATACAAAGAACTGGGAAGGGGGTTAGGACTATGGGCAAGTGGCCCTGGGAAATAGAGCTGTGGGAGTTGGAGGAGCAGCAGCACGTGGCCGCCAGCTATGCCCCCCATCCTTTTCCCCCACTTGCCACAGAGGGGGTGGCCAGTATTCGGACTACAGTTTACCCTTTGAGGTGAGGGGCTAGAACAAAGGCTGCAGTAGGCCACAGTGGCAAGTAGATGGACTAGAGACAGCCGGTTCCCCTGGAAGTGGGGAGAAAACAGAGTGCGGCTGTGCCCATAAGAGTACACCACAGTCTGGGGAGTGACATGGGTCTTAGAGGAGGCGAGAGTGATGACAGGCAAGACAGTACTAGACGGAGGCACTCTGGTGAAATGAGAGCTACTTCTCAGGATGGCCAGTAGGAGGTGCTGTGGTGGTGAGTCCCGCCCCGTTACAACCAGGCTTTGCAAACCTAAGCAGTTTTGCCACACACTTCATACAAACTCACTGGTAAAGATAAACAATTAAACAAATTTATCAACTACAAGAGATAGATTCTAAGTGTTAGGCAAAAAGTCAGAGTTAGTTATCAAAATAAAATATAAGCACGCAATCTAAACTCTCTACCCTATTACACTGGGCAACATCTAGATTAATCAGCTTTTCTCGCCCCACTTGGTATTGCAGTCCTTAATATACAAATTTCACTCTTGAAACCTAGGCCAGCCTCCGCTGTTGGAGTCTTCAGTCTTCTTCTGAGTGTCTCGATTGCTTGCAGCATAGGTGAGGGCAGGAGAAAGGCCCAGCATGGGGCCCCTGTGTTCTGTTTTATACTCTCAGTCCCAAGTGCTTGGGTAACACAAGTCCAGGCATGTCTGGGGGGGCATTGCTGAGTCTCTTGGCAAGGTTGAGCAATTCCCCTGGTGTGGCCTCATGCAGGTGAGTCACTGAATTGTAGCTCCCTTGCTGGACAATGGCTGTTGATGGCTGTTTGACACCCTGCTCAGGCATTGGTTACTTTCCTTGCTGTTGCCTTTGGGGAGCTAATATCTGGTGGATTCCCCAACTTACAGCATGTTTTAGTGACAATCATACAACACAATTCTCATAACTTCATATGCATTAATGCTGTATATCCATGGATAGAGAGATGACTTTCAGCAGATCATACCCTTTCCCCTGATACCTCTCAAAGCATGCTTTATACAGAAGAACATGGTTATATAAAAATGAGAAATATGGTGGTTACAGAACACTCCCCCCAAGGTATAGAAAGTCAGACAGATGCGGTCATGCATGTCCCTAGTGCATACTCTTCATGGGGAGGAAGGACAAGCAATCCCACCATGGTGCATCATGAACTCTGCCCATTGCTTTCTCATTGCTGGGCAGTAAGCCTGCCTCCTCTAGAGCAGGACCATGCACACCTGAATACAGTCTCCCCTCCCCTGGACAAGCAGAACCTCATTGTTTCTGCTGCCAGGGGCTGTCTGTGTCTGTGGGCTGTATTTGCTCCTCAGGACCATGTTCTGATCCATGTACTCCTGCCAGGGAGCACCTCACTGCACATGTAGTCCCTTTGATATCCACAGTCTTCAGAGAGTGGTGGTATACAGAACCCAGCCTCACTGTGGGCTTGTCTACAGGCCACTTAGTGCATGGCAACCTGGGGTTTCGAACTACCCCACACTGGTGCACCACGCACTAAGTGTTTGTCTGCATGCTGGTGTCACACACTAGTAGTTCCTCAGTGCACTTTGAGGAAGAGGATGGAAAAGTGTAGAGGAAAGTTAGGGACTGAATACAATACTGTGAATTTTATTTGTGATAAACACTATACAATTATTACGTTTTCAAAGTTAAGCACTCAAAACTTAGGAAGTGTCTGAATGAAGGTTGCCCATACAATGTTATTTTGCCTCTTTGTGTGTATGTATTTTATGATACAGTCTTTAATTATATCATCCTATACTTCCCACACACACGACCTCTGCCTCATTTGGCTCCTTGTGCAATCTGTGTCTCCTGTCTCTGTCTCCCTCTCTCAAGGCTCTTCATCCAATCTCATACTCTCCTCCCACCACCACCCCCCAACTCCTGGCTCCTTTTCCCAATCTATTTACCCTGCTGGTTCCAGTTCTCTCCCTAAACCCCAGCACCTTATCAGATCTGTCTCCCCTCACCCCCTGCCCAGTGGATCTTAGTCCCAGTCACCTTGTCCAGCCAGTCTTAGTCTCTTCTTTTCCCCAGATCCTCATCCATCTCTACTGTTTTCCCCGTCCGATTGGCTCCCAGGCCCTCACACCATTTCCTTCACTAGCTCCCAGTCTCCCCTCCCCTGGTTCGCAATCCTAGCCTCCTTGCCCAAATGTGGCACATGCCTGACAGAGACCACCCCCCTGCCACATTTCATGACCTTGTCGTAAAGCATGGGTGTATTAGAGTTGTCCAAAGAAAAGGGTGCCATATTTTTTTTAACGGGCAAAACAATGTATTTCCCCTTAGACTTGCTCTCAGAAATGGCTGCCCTTGTACCATTTTGGCTGAAGTTTTCCAAAATAATTTAGATTCAGATATGCAGACAGGGTGGCCATGTAAAATCCAACCCCAATGGGCAAAGTTATAACAATCAAATGAAAACAGGAACTGGGAACCTTTCTCCGCCGCCCCCCCCCCCCCCGGCCCCATTTAGGATGTATCAAGAGGTTCACAATTCCAAGCCAAGTAAATGTCAGGAACAAAACAATCATGACTGAGTTTTTGTTTAAAGAGACATTGTACAGGAATAGGCTCGTCAGATCTCTGTTTAATAGACTGTTACAGAGTGAGCATCATTACACCTATGACAAGCTGTTTTTAGTGATTTTACTAAACTGAGAGAAATCTCTGATTACACATTTAACAGACCAGGCATGTAAATCAAGTGTTAGAATTCCAAAAACTTGGACAGGTGTGCTCAGGAGAATGTACTTTTTCTGAATATTGAATAAAAACAAGTATCTAAGGATCTAACTGCTCTGTCTATTTTGCCGGGTGCATAATTGATATGTTCTTTTTTTCCAAAAGATCCTCCCAGTTTTTAAAACCATTCCTCTAAAGCTGGATTGTTTTTTTTTTTTTCATTTCCCAATGGGAGGATGTCAGTGGCTAAGCAGCTACTAGCAAATGAAAGATTAATTCTTCATTTCCTTTTGAGTGACCATTTCTGCTAGAAAGCCCCAGGATTCCCAAAGGATCGTTTGGTAATAAATATCCAAAGGAGAGGCTGAGGGAGCTGGGATTGTTTAGCCTGCAGAAGAGAAGAATGAGGGGGGATTTGATAGCTGCTTTCAACTACCTGAAAGGGGGTTCCAAAGAGGATGGCTCTAGACTGTTCTCAATGGTAGCAGATGAGAGAACGAGGAGTAATGGTCTCAAGTTGCAGTGGGGGAGGTTTAGATTGGATATTAGGAAAAACTTTTTCACTAAGAGGGTGGTGAAACACTGGAATGCGTTACCTAGGGAGGTGGTAGAATCTCCTTCCTTAGAGGTTTTTAAGGTCAGGCTTGACAAAGCCCTGGCTGGGATGATTTAACTGGGATTTGGTCCTGCTTCGAGCAGGGGGTTGGACTAGATGACCTTCTGGGGTCCCTTCCAACCCTTATATTCTATGATTCTATGATCCAACCATTTGTGATATTTGATGATAAATTGCATCCCAGTACTTTAGCGACAGGACATGTTCACCATATATGCATAAAATCTCCTCTTTGAGCACAATTTCTCCAACACTTATCCCCATTTAAGCTCCCTATATTTTTAACCTGACTGGTGTATGTTACTGGTGAAGTAGAATCATAGAATATCAGGGTTGGAAGGGACCTCAGGAGGTCATCTAGTCCAACCCCCTGCTCAAAGCAGGACCAATCCCCAATTTTTGCCCCAGATCCCTAAATGCCCCCCTCAAGGATTGAACTCACAACCCCGGGTTTAGCCGGCCAAAGCTCAAACCACTGAGCTAACATTTCATTGTGCTATAGACTGAGGTTGCTAGTCCTCTTTTCCATACCCAAACCCATTCCTCTGTGATGACTTGCCTATCCTTTTCCCAGTGTGTCACATCTGGACTTCTTTCCAGACTACTGTACCCCTTTCAGGTGTCTGATTTGTCTTGTGTACCCCCCAAGTTACACTTTACTTAAATATTAAGTACTTACAAAATCAGATGTAAAAATACAGAAGTGTCACAGCACACTATTACTGACAAATGGCTTACTTTCTCATTTTTACCGTATAATTATAAAATCAACACAAAAGTAAATATTGTATTTACATTTCAGTGTATAGTATATAGACCAGTGTAAACAAGTCGTTGTCTGTATGTCAGTTGGGGGGGAGGGATAGCTCAGTGGTTTGAGCATTGGCCTGCTAAACCCAGGGTTGTGAGTTCAATCCTTGAGGGGGCCATTTGGGATCTGGGGCAAAAATTGGGGATTGGTCCTGCTTTGGGCAGGGGGTTGGACTAGATGACCTCATGAGGCCCCTTCCAACTCTGATATTCTATGATTCTATGTGTGATATTCCCCTCTGGTGTTATCTGGACCAGTGATCTGCTAGGTCACTCCAATCCTTGACTCTGGGAGCCAGCCTTACACTGCTCTGATGTGAGAACCCCCACTCCTGGGCTGTTCACACACAGCCTCTGGCATGTAAGCTGCTCCTTGGATTGTGCAATCGAATGACACTAGCCAATATCTCTGGTCTCAGACACAACCCTAGGAACCTCTGTCTTGCAGTGTCCAGTTATGCCTGCTGGATACCGCAAGCTTATTTAAGTCTGTCAATTTAACAAAGCAATTGATATGTACCAGGCTTCTTATCTGAAGAGGAGTCTTTGACATGCTTCAAACCAAATGCACTGCATCAGGTAGAATAAACAAACATATTTATTAACTGCAAAAATATATT
The DNA here is from genome assembly GCF_965140235.1 of Caretta caretta. Classification (NCBI taxonomy): domain Eukaryota; kingdom Metazoa; phylum Chordata; order Testudines; family Cheloniidae; genus Caretta; species Caretta caretta. The sequence continues at coordinate 17,173,120 of NC_134209.1, forward strand.
TTAAGTGATTATAAATCAAAGCATAAGTCAGATTTGATCAAATGAAATAAAAGCAAAACACATTCTAAGCTGATCTTAACACTTTCAGCGCCCTTACAAACTTAGATGCTTCTCATCACAGGCTGGCTGGTTGCCTTTCACAGAATCATAGAATATCAGGGTTGGAAGGGACCTCAGGACGTCATCTAGTCCAAACCCCTGCTCAAAGCAGGACCAATACCCAACTAAATCATCCCAGCCAGGGCTTTGTCAAGCCTGACTTTAAAACCTCTAAGAAAGGAGATTCTGCCACCTCCCTAGGTAACCCATTCCAGTGCTTCACCACCCTCCGAGTGAAAAGGTTTTTCCTAATATCCAACCTAAACCACCCCTACTGTAACTTGAGACCATTACTCTTTGTTCTAGCATCTGGCACCACTGAGAACAGTCTTGATCCATCCTCTTTGGAACCCCCTTTCAGGTAGCTGAAAGCAGCTATCGAATCCCTCCTCATTCTTCTCTTCCACAGACTAAACAATCTCAGTTCCCTCAGCCTCTCCTCATAAATCATGTGCTCCAGCCCCCTAATCATTTTTGTTGCCCTCCCCGGACTCTTTCCAATTTTTCCACATCCTTCTTATAGTGTGGGGCCCAAAACTGGACACAGTACTTCAGATGAGGCCTCACCAATGCCCAATAGAGGGGAATGATCACGTCCCTCGATCTGCTGGCAATGCTCCTACTTATGCAGCCCAAAATGCCATTAGCCTTCTTGGCAAGAAGGGCACACTGTTGACTCATATCCAGCTTCTTGTCCACTGTAACCCCTATGTCCTTTTCTGCAGAACTGTTGCCTAGTGACTCGGTCCCCAGTCTGTAGCGGTGCATGGGATCTTCCTTCCTAAGTGCAGGACTCTACATTTGTCCTTGTTGTACCTCGTCAGATTTATTTTGGCCCAATCCTCTAATTTGTCTAGGTCCCTCTGTATCCTATCACTACCCTCCAGCGTATCTACCACTCTTCCCAGTTTAGTGTCATCTGCAAACTTGCTGAGGGTGCAATCCACGCCATCCTCCAGATCATTAATGAAGATATTAATCAACCAAGCTCTTCCCTTTGATCAGCACTTCATTCGCTTGGTGGTGATGTCTGTAAATGGAGGTGGAAGAGAGAGGAAGAGCATGGCAAACGTCTCTCCCTTTTATCATGTTCTTTCTTCCCTCTTGGCTTCCCCTTCCCCCCCCACTTCAGAGTCAGGCAAGCATTACCTCATCGCAGTTCCAAACTGACCAAAGGAACGGGGGGGGGGGGGGGTGTGACTCACTTGAGAGTCCAAGAGATCCTTTGTTGGTTCCTAGGCCAGTGTCCTTTGTTCCTATGAGGCTGGGCTGAGTTTCTCCCATACATGCCCTGATGAGGTGTGAACTGCCCCTCTGCTCTTGTAGTTTTTGGCTGGGCTTGTTTTAAGGCATAAGGACCCATTTTCAGCCTCATAACTATATACATGAAATTACAACCTATAGAATCATAGAATACCAGGGTTGGAAGGGACCTCAGGAGATCACCTAGTCCAACCACCTGCTCAAAGCAGGACCAATCCCCAATTTTTGCCCCAGATCCCAAATGGCCCCCTCAAGGATTGAACTCACAACCTTGGGTTTAGCAGGCCAATGCTCAAACCATTGAGCTATCCCTTCCCCCCAACATTACTATAACATCACTATAACATTGATTACTATAACGTTACCATAGCGGCAATGCTCAGTACATCATGAGCCTTCCGAAGACATGCAACATGAAAAATTTTGCATTGGATACTATACAATAATTTTACAAGGATGAACATGGGGGTGCTGGGTGTTCCCCCGAGATACAGAGCATCACAGGATGACATTTTAATGTGTACTGACTTCATTAGAGCATTTTATGTAGCCTGTTGTAAAACTAGGCAAATATCTGGATGAGTTGATGTATTCCCTGGAATACCGCTGTGTACCCCCACAGGTACATGTACCTCTGGTTGAGAACCACCAAGCTAATAGAAGTCTGCCCTTATAACAGTAAACTCATTGTACAACTGCATCCTGGGGAAAATGTTCTATTATTTCAAACCCTAACCATGCCAGGAGGCTGATGTAGCTGCTCTACAAATCCCCTCCCACAATGGCAAATGAGCTTAAAAGGCACCCATACCCTTTGTTTGTTTGTAAAGTGCTTACGCTATGGAAAAACAAGGGCAATTATAATTATGTAGCCCATGAAAGTGTACTCCTGAAGAACGATTATAAACCTAAATGAATAATACAAAGAAACGAATCACAATAATATTTGGCTCTCTTCCGTTGGCTTCTCTTGCCTTCCCTTTTTACACTCATGTCCTTTATTTGTATAATCACAGGATATTTTAGAGATACTTATGCCGTAATCATTTTCAGCATAACTCAATGTACTTAGAAATTGATATATTGCTTGCTTTTTATGGAATGGAGTAATGTGAATATAAAATCCAAAGGAGTGAGCTAAAACAACGAAAAAAATGTTAGCCACTGAAAGGAATACAGTCAGCAAAATGTACCTGGAGAGCATGGGCTAGATTTTCAAGATTTCAGCTCCCAGTTAGGCACCTAAATGAAAGTTTTCTTCAAAAAGGCTCAGGAGCCAGCCTCTTCCATTGCAAACAATGGAATATTCCCTGCTCATTGAACAATGGGAGCTGTTGCGTACTGAGCTCTTTGGGAACTCTGTTCCCTTATATCTATATATTTACATTTGGCTTTATGTATTGGGAATTTGCCCCAATTCCGCAACAACTGATGCCCAGCCACTGACGTATTGCACTTTGACAAACACAAGTGTAGGCCAGGAAAGCGGCAGAAAATCATGCCCCATAAATCCATGTTTGTGCCTTGTCAACCTGTACTGCAAAGAGAGGAGAGGTCGGGGGGAAAGGGTGCAAATGTTTAAATGGAACAGTGGAACACAAGCCAAACAGTGTTTATGGGGAATGTCATGCTGCAGATTTGGTACAGGTAACTGTGAAGTGGTCTAGTTGTCAGGCAGGGGTGTGGCTGGTTGTCTTTTCTTACTGCCTGGTGGTGGTCTGCCCTTCCACTGCCTCAGCCCTCCAGCCAGGTCACATAGGTGAGTCTGTCCCTTTCAGGGTGTGTGTAAAGAATCCAACAACAGGGGACCCCTCAGGATTAACTAGGAGTCCTCAGGGCTCCCACCCTTGAGCTGAGATCTCACATCCCAGTCCCTGGTATCTTCTAGACCATCTCCCCTCAGCTAGGTTACTCACATCAGTGATGGACAATTTCAGAAGCCTGTCTTTAGAGCTTGGTAGAGGATCCCAGGCTCACCACAGGCACTGGGCTCCAGTCCACGGCCCAGCGGTTGGCAGGTAAGCTGCTCTGCATCTGCCTCCCTGGATAACTTCCTATCTGTGCCCTCTCTTCCCACCCTGCAAAGTGAAGAACTCAAACACCAGGATAAAGCCTCCACCTTTCAGTGCGTCACCAGTGCCTCCTCTACTCACCTGGCAAGGTCTCTACAGCCAGTCATCAGGACTCAAGAGGCCCTGTGGAACATCTTCTCAGCGGGCAGATCTGCTCCCTTCCATGGCCTGCCTGCTCCAGAGCTACTCCGCTCTCCTTTTTAAGCGCCTCCTCCCGCCCGTGCAGGCTTTGCAGGTGCGGAGGCGTGGGGCCACCTTTAACCCTTTCCTGTCCAGTGTGGGGTTTGTACACCTCACCACTCTGACACAAGGAGGAACGTATACTGAAAACTGAGGCAGGCCTATTCCTGGCCCGGATTCAGGAATGCTCTGAAGCGTAGGCTTGCATCTCATTAGGAGACACAGGCTGATGTGATTTCCTGAATAAGGATGGGCTTAAGCATGTGCTTAAGCGGTATCCTGAACTGGGGCCCTCATTAATTTCAAATACTGTATTATGCTAATATTTTAACAGATTCTGTTCAACTCCACACATCCAGAGCAGTAAATGTATTAGCTGTATTTTGGGCTGTGAGTTAATTGCCAGCAATGACATCTTTGTTCATCTGAGCATAACTCTATAGTATATGGTATATGGCAAGGGCAGGCTTTGTCCTGTCTTCTTCCTGCCCCAGGAGTGACAGCAGCTGCATAAGAAGTGGCTAATTTGGATTTAACACTTTTGCAAGGAAAATATATTTGTATCTTTTTTATATAAAACAGAAACAAAATTCAAAATGAAAAGGTGTTTCAAATTGAGAAAAGGAAACCTTTTGTTTCCAAAATGTCAAGAGGAAACATTCTGATTTTTCGGAGGGGAATTTGTTCCGTTTTGTTTTCTACTGGAACCATCTGGCAAATTTGCAAAGTGTTTCAGTCAACCTGAATCTGCATTGTTTTTTCAGCAAAAAAAAGTTTGTCTGAAAAGTTTCACCCAGCTTTAACTGTATGCATGTAAGGAGCCCCATAGACCTTTCACGTGCTTTATTATAAGCAGGTACATAAAAATCTTGCTGAAGTTAGACCTGTGTTTCTGTTGCATCAATGGAGCCCATTAGTAGGATCGAGCTTCTGGCTTTTTAAGGTTCCCAGACATTTCCAGAAAAAGTTTGATGAAAAAAGCTGCAGAAGGTCCGTCATCCCTATACTGCAGAGAGCTGACGCTGATTTTCCACCTCTCCATCTCCCCCAGTAATGAATCCCTTGTTCCAGTTGCTTGAAATCTTGGCAGCCTTCTGCCTGCGTGTGAAGTCTAATAATCAGCTATAAAAAATGAGTATTGCTCTGGAGCTACTGTGGACCATAACATTTTCTGACAGTGTCTTCACCCCGGTTATATGATTAGTGTGTCCCCAGAAAGCTGATGTTTCAAGGGTGATATATTTTCCATTAATGGTTGTAGCAGAGCAATGAGTTCATTTCCTTGTAGGCACATTATAGCAAGCTTTACCTTATTATGTATTGTGATGGAAAATAGACTATACACAGGTATGTTTTACAAAATGATGTATATGAACCAGTAGGTGGTAACTTTGACTGAGTATACTGCATATTTGATCCAGTGGCTAATATAACTGGTTCAAGGTGTGATGTATTTAGTTTAATAGCTGATATATCTCATTTAGTAGGCAATGTATCTGAATTAGTAGGTGATACATCTGACTCAATGAGTGACATATCTCACTCAGCAGTTGACTAACGTTATCCATTCTGGGATATATCGGCTTCAGTAAGTGATATTTATTTTTTTAGTGGGTGATTGATTCGTTTTGGTGCATACTCTAGCAGATTTAGTATACAAGAAGATTTTTTCCCCTCAGCAGCATGTGATCCTCATTCTACTTTTCAGTCACTGGGGCCCGATTCAAAGCTCATGGAAGTTAAAAGAGAAATGTGCCCATTTTTCTAGATGTGATTTGGATCTGTAAACTGGGCTCCTCCTTCACTCCCACAGGCAAGCATGCATCGAGCTCTGAGTTCCTGTGTTCTAACACAAAACTGACAACCACCCCTGCACTACTGGATAACGTCTTTGCTGCCAAATGGAACAGGAAAGTGGCAAAGCCCCTAAGGGTCAGATTCTAGGACTCTTTCACGTACATGCGATGGCCACTGACTCTAATGCAACTGCTTGGGGAACGCAGGGAGGAGGAGTATCAGAATCTGGCCCAAAGTGGTAGCACAATTGTGCCATAAATTGAATGTACAGTGCAAGAGGAAAGATGATCAAGAGAACGTTAATCTACTGAAGAGGCAGAATGCATAATGGGAATGACATTGTTTCCTTTAATTAGCAGCAGTGCAATGTCCATCAGCAGCATGTGGCCAGAGGCTCCTTGTCCCCATCCGTTTGCCCAGCCAATCCCAGACTCTGTACTGATTTGAGCTAAAGGGCCTGCAACATCTGCCTATGCCCATGAGCAGATCACACACCTCTTTAGCCGTCTATCCACAAGCATGGCACAGAGAATCGCGTTTGTCAGGGTTCCTTCCCCACTCTGAACTCTGGGGTACAGATGTGGGGACCCACATGAAAGACCCCCTAAGCTTATTTCTACCAGCTTAGGTTAAAAACTTCCCCAAGGCACAAATCGTTCCTTGTCCTTGGATGGGTACTGCTGCCACCACCAAGTGAGTTAGACAAAGATTCAGGAAAAGGACCCCTTGGAATTCCCGTTTCCCTAAAATATCCCCCCAAGTCCCTTCACCCCCTTTCCTGGGGAGGCTTGAGAATAATCTATTAACAAAATAGGCAAATCAGATTCTTAAAAAACAGAACTTTATTATAAAGAAAAAAAAGTAAAAGAAGCACCTCTGTAAACTCAGGATGGAAGGTAACGTTACATGGTAATCAGATTCAAAACACAGAGGATTCCCTTCTAGGCAAAACTTTAAAGTTACAGAAAAATGAGGGATAAACCTCCCTCTTAGCACAGGGAAAAATTATAAGTTGAAAACAAAAGGTAATCTAACACACCTTGCCTTATTTACTTACTCTTTTTGTAATATCAGAGACTTGTACAGGATGGTTTATAGGAGCAGGAGTTTTTTGACCTGCTTCCCCAGAGAACACACAAAAACAAAGAGCACACACAAAGCCTTCCCCCGACCCCTGATTTGAAAGTATCTTTTTTCCCCATTGGTCCTTTTGGTCAGGTGCCAACCAGGTTATTTGAGCTTCTTAACCCCTTACAGGTAAGGAGGAATTCTAGGCTACTCTTAGCTGTATGGTTATGACAGCGTTGTGTTCGCATGCTTGGCACATGCTCTCCAAGTTCTGCCTTCCTTATTGCTTCAAAAGACTCAATTTTTGATAACAGAGGAGCACTTATTTGAAATGACGTGTGAACTAAAACAAACTAGAGTATGGATGTCACCATTGACTCTGTGGTGGTCTGCAGGTCATACTCACAAAAGCCCTTGCTGTAGCTTATGGGAAGAACAGCAAGGTATTTCTGGGTTCCCTGTAACCTTGGAGAACTTCCAGAGGAAATTATCTATATTTTTTCTCTTAGCTGCTGGTATAATTAGGGAGGTCTTCTTCACAATTTACCTCTATAGCTTCTGGCAAATTCCTAGATCGAGTGTTGTCTGCACAGATAGCAATAGGTAACATCGTTGTTAGTCATCATCAGTTCTGGGCCTTTTCTCCAGTGGCAGCTTACTGAGTGTATGAAACAAAAAAGAAACTACCAGCATGAGCAGTGCTAAGCTCGTCTCTGCTGCAAGTTCCCGCTTGGAGATTTTATAACCTCTGCAACCAAGCAAGGGCTTAGCTAAATAAAATGGACGTGGGATCTGCAGAAGCCATGACATTGTGTCAGGGATGTTTTAGAACCAACTGGAAATTAAGTCTACTCAAGACAGGTCATGTCTCTCAACATTCTTTCTGTATTGTCAGTACGCCTGGATACAACTTGGGTGACTAAAGAAACAACGAACGTTAGCCTATGTTTTCAAAAGTAATTAGTAACGTTGGGTACCCACTATGAAACATCTCAAATTGGGCTTATTTTCAGAAAGCACTGGGCACCTGCCCCATGAAAACCAGGTCCCTTGAAAGTGCCTCAAGTTGGACAGTCAAATACCTAAAGTCACTAGTCACTTTTGAAAATGTCTGCCAACTGTGACTATTGGGGGTGGGGGTATAATTGTAAGAAGCAACGTCTGATATATGTCTTAGAAACAGACATTAAACAAATTACCTGGACACTCAGTTCCAGGGAGTGAAACATTATTAAGGTGTCAGAGTAGCAGCCGTGTTAGTCTGTATTCGCAAAAAGAAAAGGAGTACTTGTGGCACCTTAGAGACTAACCAATTTATCTGAGCATAAGCTTTCGTGAGCTACAGCTCACTTCATCGGATGCATTCAGTGGAAAATACAGTGAGGAAATGTATATACGCACAGAACATGAAAAAATGGATGTTTATCATGCACATTGTAAGGAGAGTGATCACTTAAGATGAGCTATTACCAGCAGGAGAGTCGGGGGTGGGGTGGTGGGGGGGGAAGAAAACCTTTTGTAGTGATAATCAAGGTGGGCCATTTCCAGCAGTAAACAAGAACGTCTGAGGAACAGTGGGGCGGGAGGGGGATAAACAAGGGGAAATAGTTTTACTTTGTGTAATGACTCAACCACTCCCAGTCTCTATTCAAGCTTAAGTTAATTGTATCCGATTTGCAAATTAATTCCAATTCAGCAGTCTCTCGTTGGAGTCTGTTTTTGAAGTCTTTTTGTTGAAGAATAGCCACTTTTAGGTCAGAAATCGAGTGACCAGAGAGATTAAAGTGTTTGCCGACTGGTTTATGAATGTTATAATTCTTGACATCTAATATGTGTCCATTTATTCTTTTACGTAGAGACTGTCCAGTTTGACCAGTGTACATGGCAGAGGGGCATTGCTGGCACATGATGGCATATATCACATTGGTGGATGTGCAGGTGAACGAGCCTCTGATAGTGTGGCTGATGTGATTAGGCCCTATGATGGTGTCCCCTGAATAGATATGTGGACACAGTTGGCAATGGGCTTTGTTGCAAGGATAGGTTCTTGGGTTAGTAGTTCTGTTGTCTGCTGTGTGGTTGCTGGTGAGTATTTGCTTCAGGTTGGGGGGCTGTCTGTAGGCAAGGACTGGCCTGTCTCCCAAGATTTGTGAGAGTGTTGGGTCATCCTTCAGGATAGGTTGTAGATCCTTGATGATGCGTTCGAGAGGTTTTAGTTGGGGGCTGAAGGTGATGGCTAGTGGCGTTCTGTTATTTTCTTTGTTGGGCCTGTCCTGTAGTAGGTGACTTCTGGGTACTCTTCTGGCTCTGTCAATCTGTTTCTTCACTTCCGCAGGTGGGTATTGTAGTTGTAAGAATGCTTGATAGAGATCTTGTAGGCGTTTGTCTCTGTCTGAGGGGTGGGAGCAAATGCGGTTGTATCGTAGAGCTTGGCTGTAAACAATGGATCATGTGGTGTGGTCAGGGTGAAAGCTGGAGGCATGTAGGTGGGAAGAGCGGTCAGTAGATTTCCAGTATAGGCTGGTGTTTATCTGACCATCGCTTATTAGCACCATAGTGTCCAGGAAGTGGATCTCTTGTGTGTACTGGTCCAGGGTGAGGTTGATGGTGGGATGGAAATTGTTGAAAGCATGGTGGAATTCCTCAAGGGCTTCTTTTCCATGGGTGCAGATGATGAAGATGTCATCAATATAGCGCGAGTAGGAGCATTAGGAGACGAGAGCTGAGGAAGCGTTTTTCTAAGTCAGCCATAAAAACGTTGGCATACTGTGAGGCCATGCGGGTACCCATAGCAGTGCCGCTGATTGGAAGGTATTAATTGTCCCCAAATGTGAAATAGTTATGGGTGAGGACAAAGTAACAAAGTTCAGCCACCAGGTTCGCCGTGACATTATCAGGGATAGTGTTCCTGACGGCTTGTAGTCCATCTTTGTGTGGAATGTTGGTGTAGAGGGCTTCTACATCCATAGTGGCCAGGATGGTGTTTTCAGGAAGATCACCATTTGTAGTTTCCTCAGGAAGTCAGTGGTGTCTCGAAGATAGCTGGGAGTGCTGGTAGCGTAGGGCCTGAGGAGGGAGTTTACATAGCCAGGCAATCCTGCTGTCAGGGTGTCAATGCCTGAGATCATGGGGCATCCAGGATTTCCAGGTTTATGGATCTTGGGTAGTAGATAGAATATCCCAGGTCGGGGTTCCAGGGGTGTGTCCATGCGGATTTGTTCTTGTGCTTTTTCAGGGAGTTTCTTGAGCAAATGCTGTAGTTTCTTTTGGTAACTCTCAGTGGGATCATAGGGTAATGGCTTGTAGAAAGTGGTGTTGGAGAACTGCCGAGCAGCCTTTTGTTCATATTCTGACCTATTCATGATGACAACAGCACCTCCTTTGTCAGCCTTTTTGATTATGATGTCAGAGTTGTTTCTGAGGCTGTGGATGACATTGAGTTCTGCACGGCTGAGGTTATGGGAAAGTGATGCTGCTTTTCCACAATTTCAGCCCGTGCACGTCGGTGGAAGCACTCTGCGTAGAAGCCCAGTTTGTTGTTTCGACCTTCAGGAGGAGTCCACCTAGAATCCTTCTTTTTGTAGTGTTGGTAGGAAGGTCTCTGTGGATTAGTATGTTGTTCGGAAGTGTGTTGGAAATAATCCTTGAGTTGGAGATGTTGAAAATAGGATTCTAGGTCACCACAGAACTGTATCAAGTTCATGGGGGTGGAGGGGCAGAAGGAGAGGCCCCGAGATGGGACAGATTCTTCTGCTGGGCTAAGAATATAGTTGGATAGATTAACAATATTGCTGGGTGTGTTGAGGGAACCATTGCTGTGGCCCCTTGTAGCATGTAGTAGTTTAGATAGTTTAGTGTCCTTTTTCTTTTGTAGAGAAGCAAAGTGTGTGTTGTAAATGGCTTGTCTAGTTTTAGTAAAATCCAGCCACGAGGAAGTTTGTGTGGAAGATTGTTTTTTTATGAGAGTATCCAGTTTTGAGAGCTCATTCTTAATCTTTCCCTGTTTGCTGTAGAGGATGTTGATCAGGTGGTTCCGCAGTTTCTTTGAGAGCATGTAGCACAAGCTGTCAGCATAGTCTGTGTGGTATGTAGATTGTAATGGATTTTTTACCTTCAGTCCTTTTGGTATGATGTCCATCTGTTTGCATTTGGAAAGGAAGATGATGTCTGTCTGTATCTGTACGAATTTTTTATGAAGTTGATATATTTCCACTCCATATGGCTAAATGCAGTGCCTTGCATAATGACAGGTTTCAAAGTAGCAGCCGTGTTAGTCTGTATTCGCAAAAAAAACGTCTCTGGTCACTTGGTTTCTGACCTAAAAGTGGCTATTCTTCAACAAAAAGACTTCAGAAACAGACTCCAACGAGAGACTGCTGAATTGGAATTAATTTGCAAACTGGATACAATTAACTTAGACTTGAATAGAGACTGGGAGTGGTTGAGTCATTACACAAAGTAAAACTATTTCCCCACCTTTATTCCCCCTCCCCCCACCACTGTTCCTCAGACGTTCTTGTTAACTGCTGGAAATGGCCCACCTTGATTATCACTACAAAAGGTTTTCTTCCACCCCCCCTCCTGCTGGTAATTGCTCACCTTAAGTGATCACTCTGGTTACAGTGTGTATGGTAACACCCATTGTTTCATGTTCTCTGTGTATATAAAATCTCCCCACTGTATTTTCCACTGAATGCATCCGATGAAGTGAGCTGTAGCTCACGAAAGCTTCTGCTCAAATAAATTGGTTAGTCTCTAAGGTGCCACAAGTCCTCCTTTTCTTATTATTAAGGTGTGTGGCATGTCACCCAGGCTGAAATACTGACTTGTACAACAGTAATTTCCCGTTACGGTGGCCAGCATTTTTAATTGGAAATTTTAAAAGCTAATCTGTCGGGGTATTCCAGTGCAGCCACAACCATTGTCTACCAGGATGAGATATAGTGGCATTGTCACCGTGCAATGCCAGCGATCATTTGAGGGCTGATTGTGGCAAGGGTTTGATGCTGAAAATGTTTATACCAGATCTGTCTTTTACTTGGGTTGTGATTTAGGCTTGTCTGTAGTTAATTTATATATGGAGACCTGAAATGAGATGGAAACATGGCTTTGAGACAACACGATTATGTCATGAGATATATTTATCCAGAAGCATGGTTCCTGTGAAGTAGATGCCTGGCTAGTGCATATTGAGCATATGTCCCGTCTGTAGCTTCCACAGTGTAGTTGAACATCTCATTATGCTGCTGTCTATATAACTGGTGATAATCAAACTGTTCTTCAGCCTGGCATATCAAACCGCTGGGGTCTCGTTAGAGCTGAGTGAAAGTTTTTTGGACAAATAGTTTATCTGCTGAAAAATGCAATTTCAGTCACCCCCAAACTAGTCACGAATTTGCCAAATATTTATAGCCTTTTTGGCTTGAGTATCTTAATCACTAGGATATAGAGTTTCATTCTGCTGCATGGTATATCTAATTATTTATATAAATTGGAATGGCTTCAGGAGACGGGGTTGAGAAGGACCCATCCCAGCATATCCCCGTGTGTAGGGCACTCTCCTAAGAGGCGGGAGGAGGAAATTGAAGCTGAGTTTCCCATATGCTGGGTAAGTGCTCTAACCACTGGGCTAATGGTTATAAGTCAGGTTAGGATTTTGTCACCATAATTTTTAGTAAAAGTCATGGACAGGTGGCGGGCAATAAACAAAAATTCACAGGAGCCCTGACCTCTCCATGACTTTTTACTAAAAATAACAGGGGCAGAGAGGGCTGGCGGGGAAGGGTGAGGAATGACACCTGGATCCCCACTGGGGGGACTGACAGCTCCAGCCCCACTGCCACAGGGGGGCACAACCTGAACTCCAGACCCTGCTGAAACCACAGGGGGTAGGTACGCAGCCCCGGCGTGGGACGCAGGAGTCGGGGAAGGAGTGGGGAGCACATCCTCGTCTCCAGCACTGGCCAAAGCCCCAGGGTTGTGGCACACAGCCCTGGTTCCTGCCACAGCTGTGAGGAGGGCACGCAGCCCTGGCTCTGGGACACACAGCCCCATCTCTCTGCCCCACACTGCTGGCAGCTGAAGCCAAAGTCACAGGGGTCTGGTAAAGTCACGGAATCTGTGACCTCGCTCACCTCCATGACTAAATCGTATCCTTAGTTATAAGGGAGGCAATACCTCCTCCTTTGTTTTGTACAGGGCCCAATCTCTTAGGCAACCTTTGCGTGCATCAATGGATACATCTACACAGAGATAAAAGACCCGCGGCAGAGCTGCAGCTGGCTTGGGTCTGGCTTGGGTCAGCTGGAGCTGGAGCCCGAATGTCTACACAGCGATTTTTAGCCCCGCAGCCTGAGCCCCAGGAGCCCAAGTCAGTGTATTCAGACCAGCTGCAGCTCTCCCTGTGTAGACGTACCTTCCCAGAGCAAGCCCCCAAGGCAAGATAAGCAAGGGAATGCCTAGTCTGAGGATTCCACCGGGCTTAGGTGTGAGCTAGGTACCTGGGCATCAAAACTAATGCAGCTATGCACATGCCTGGGGGAAGATTTTTAAGTGCTGAAGGGTCTTAACCAGTGGAAACCTAGGGAATTTAGGCACCTATAGGTGGCAGCTGAGCAGGGGTTTCAAGGAACTACAGTTTGGACTTAGGCACCTAAACTGGCAGTTACGGGGAAATGGTAACTTATGAGGAGGACAGGTCACTGATTCAGAGAAATCTGAGTCATGTAGAAAACTGGGTGCAAACGAACAACATGCATTTTAATAAGGGTAAATGGATAAATCTAGAAACAAATAATGTAGGCCATACTTACAGGCTGGGGGACTCTATCCTGGGAAGCTGGGACTCTGAAAAAGATTTGGGGGTCATGGTGGGCAATCAGCTGACCTCCAGCTCTCAGTGTGACACTGTGGCCAAAAGAGCGAATTGATTCTTGGTTTCACGAACAGGGAAATCTCAAGCAGGCCCAGAGAGTTTATTTTACTTTGGTATTTGGCACTGGTCTGACCGCTGCTGGAATACTGTGTGCAGTTCTTGTGTCCACAATTCAAGAAGAATGTTGAAAAATTGGAAAGGGTTCATGAGAATAATTAAAGTATTAGAAAACCTACCTCATAGTGATAGACTCAAGGAGCTCAATCTATTTAGCTTAACAAAAAGAAGGTTAAGGAGTGACTTGATTATAGTCTAAATATCTACATAGAGCAAATATATTTAATACTGGGCTCTTCAACCTAGCAGAGAAAGGTATAACATCATCCAATGGCTGGAAGTTGAAGAAATGCAAAGTGGAAAATAAGGTGTAACTTTTTAACAGTGAGAGTAATTAACCATTGGAGCAACTTAATCATAGAATGTCAGGGTTGGAAGGGACCTCAGGAGGTCATCTAGTCCAACCCCCTGCTCAAAGCAGGACCAATCCCCAATTTTTGCCCCAGATCCCTAAATGGCCCCCTCAAGGATTGAGCTCACAACCCTGGGTTAGCAGGCCAATGCTCAAACCACTGAGCTATCCCTCCCCCATCTTAACAAGACTTGTGGTGGATTCTCCATTACTGGTCATTTTAAAATCAAGAGTGGATGTTTTTCTAAAAGATCTGCTGTAGGAATTATTTTGGGGACGTTTTATTACCTGTGCTATTCAGGAGGTCAGACTAGATGATCACAATAATCGCTTCTGGACTTGGGATCTAGGAATCTAACTCACTTTGTGGATTTAGACCCTACTGGTATATCCAAACGTGCCTAGGTGTCTAACTCCCATCTGTGCTGCGAGTGTAACAATACTTCTCATCCTCACAGGGGTATAGTGAGGCTTAATTGAATAATGTTTGCAAAACACTTTGGTTTCCTTGGATTAAAGGTACTACTGAAGTGCTAAGTATTATCGAAAGACCTGCTACCATGGAAACCACTGGCCAAACTCCCATTGTGGATGCCTAGATGTCACTGAAATTACTTTAGATTGCCTTTAGGTGACAGGACTGGCAACTTTCTTTAGGTACAGTGTTACTGCTCAAGCATTACACTTCCTTGGAAGTCTAGGCACATTTGATGTATTCATTTTGTTTAATAAAGTTGATGTCTAAAGAGGAAGCAATGCTCAGTGCTCTTAGAGAAAATCTACACTCCACCTGGCTCTACCCAGGAAACTTTTGGGAGAGGTGCTGGGATTTTTTTGCAATTATGTCTGAGTTTCTCAGCAGGGAACCAGCTAACTGTGCCCAGAGCAACTCACCAAGAAATAAGTAGAAAGCCAAAAGCTAAGCAAACTACCGAGATGTCATTATACATTAGTACTGGAAATCAGAGTGGGGATGTTGAACTGACCACAATTAAATTCAGGTAGTGCAGAGGAAAAAGCACCCACTGACCCCAGTGAGCAGCGGTGTAAAAGAAGAAACTGGGCTTCTTTAATATTTGAGCAGAATGTACTCCATTGGAATTGTACCAGAAATGTAAAGGATGACTTGGGCACAGATCCTCAGCTTGTGCAAATCAGCGCAGCTCCACTGAAGTGAAGGGAGCTACGCTGACTTATATCCACTGAGAAGCTATTTCTATATACACACTATAAAGGATGTGGAGTTTATTTTCTGCTCAGTCTCTATGTAAATCTGAACCAAACATGTCTACTTCATGAATAAAAACAGTGCTTTTAAATTTAACTCCTATCCCAGAAACAAATTCTGCACCAGCGTGTTATTAATCAGAAAATACAAGGAGCTTCTTCGCTGAAGGTTGAATTACCTTCTAGCAATTTATTTTACCAGTTTACTAATGTAAAATTCAATTGTTTCCAGTTCAGATTTTTGATAAACATTAAAAAGCTACATAACTAAATAAGAAACATTTTTAGTAGCGTGATTCTAACATGGGAGCTCCCTAGAACCAAATACAAGGGCAGACAAAACAAGAGATTAAAATATACAAAATACTGCAATTTAAAAGAAAAATCAGTGAGTTATTGAAACTCCATAGAAGAGTTGTCACCAATCAGCATGATTAAAAAATACATGCAATCTTTTTCTCCTTTGATGTCTAGAGGTGTATTGTAAACTTCAAATGACGCGCACAATTCAATCAGATTGATCTGGAAAGTTTAAAGATATTGTAATATATCAGAGCATTTATTCTGCATCTCATGAGGTAGAAAATACACTACTTGTACATACTGTGTAGTCCATTAAATTCATCGCTGTCAGACTGTAAACAGTAAACACCATTGTACAGAATGGAAGAGAAAGTGACCTTCTTAGAAACAGTCTTCTCCAGCTCATGGCTGAGCTGCTCCTGAGTCTGATATAATCAATGCAACTAGTGTCTTGCTTGTACAAGCACCCCGGTCTCCCTAGTGGGATTTTTTGTTTGTTTTAAATTTACATAAAATGTACATGAACATTTACATAAAACAAACCCAAGGATGTACTTCTTCACACAATGCACAGTCAACCTGCGGAACTCTTTGCCAGAGGATGTAGTGAAGAACAAAACTATAACAGTGTTAAAAAATAAACTAGATAAGTTCACAGAGGATAGGTCCATCAATGGCTGTTAGCCAGGATGGACAGGGATGGTGTCCCTAGCCTCTGTTTGCCAGAAGCTGGGAGCAGACAGCAGGGGGTGGATCACTGGGTGATTGTCTGTTCTGTTCATTCCCTCTGAAGTACCTGGCAATGGCCACTGTCAGAAGACAGCATAGGAGGCTAGATAGACCATTGGTCTGACCCAGTATGGCTGTTCTTATGTAAAATATTTGTGAATTGCCCAGTAATTGCACCATCCACTGGCAGAGCCAAGCTTGGAGGCTCCCTTTAGGCCTCCGCTCTCTGAGCTGGGTGCATTGCTGAGGTGACATGCTGGCTGGTTGGTGAGAAGAGGGGTCTACTAGAAGTCTCTTTGGGCACAGCAATTTCAAACCACCTAGGTTGTGCAAATGGATTGGGCAGAACTGTCTCGGCTGTGCACTGATTTCACTACCCAGCACTGAACAGCGCAGCTCCTGCAGCTCCTGGGCTGTCTCTCATGTTTGGGATGCTGTCAGCTGTTACAGAGGGAAACACAGAAGCTGAGCTCAGCTTTCAGCAGGAGAGTAATTACTAGCAGTCTTGGGGTAACCTGGTAGCACCATGGGCACAAATGAAATCAGGACTCTTTGTGCTAACTGCTGCAGGAAGAGTGAGAGAGAGAGTTTCTGCTCCAAGAAGTTCATGATCCAAGTAGCAGAGAGAGAGGAAGAAAGTGGTATTTATTCCCACTTTACAGAAGGGGAATTGGGTCACAAGAGGCCCAGATCCTTAAAGATGCTTAGGCGTTCCTCCGCTCAGCACGGTAACACTTAAACACTCGCCACCCAGTGGAATTCTGAGCCCTGAGATTAGTGCCCAGGATCCCCATACAATGCTTAGGGGCTGGGAGAGTTTGGTACCTAAGGAAGGTTTCTTCAGAAGCCAGCAAGCAGAGGGGGGGAACTGAGTCAGGAGTGAAATGCAGAGCGGAGATTCTGGCTGGATTCTGTGCCTAAGTGGCTCACCTGGTACACCTGGTGGATGGACCAGCAAGAGGCACCTCCCTCTGCTTAGGATCCTCAGCCTTGAGCGTTCTCCTGGAGTTTGGCATCTAAGTGAGGTCAGCCACATAGGTACCCCAAGCCCTGGCAGTCAAAACCATCAGCCTCATGCTTGATACCTCACTCACTCTACATTTCCTTGTGCCCCATGTATCTCTTGTGCAGGCACCTTTCTGCCCCCACCTAGCAGTAGCCTGCCCCTGCCCCTCCTGATGCAGGGTCTAGCATGTAGCAGGATTGGTGAGCGAGGTGTTCCCCTGCCTAGTTTGAGCATTCCCCTTGGTGGGCCTTTGGGGCTGCTGCCTGACCTATGGCTGTGAACTGTTTGTTACCTGTGCGGTGGCATCTGCACATAGGCAGCTTTGCAAATGTCGACTGGTTGCGTTTTAGGTGCCATAGGGACTTAGCAGCTCCGAAAATGTCAGTTGTGCCTAAATGCTGGAGATAGGCACATCAGGGGCAGAGAGCTGCCTATGTACCTTCAAGGATCTGGACCAGATTCAAAGCCCAAGGACTTTTGGTCAGCCCTTAAGCAGTTTGTGCAAGATGATACAGGGGTTTGTGATTAAGTTAAGGACTGAATTTATATTTCCTTGAGTTCAAATTCGGTGCCTTAACCACAAGACCAGCTTTCCCTTCTGTAAAGGCCAAGTTTATTTAAAATATGTTTAAATCCTGCAGATATTGCACTAATTGTGATCATAAACAGATATTTAGATTTTTCTCCCCAAGGGCTTTACACTTCAAACTTTAAGCGCTAATGGGCCAGTCTGATTTCATTTCATCTCTTCTTTTCTACAAGAATTGACAGCAGAACAAATCGAAACAAATCTGTTTTGTGTTCTTTTTAAAGTCTTTTTTTGTAGAACACAAACATTAAAATTCTAGGGCCAGGTGCTCAGTGGGTGTAAAACAGCATAGATCCACTGACTTTAATGAAGCTACACTGATTTACAACAGATGAGGATCTGGACCCTGATCTTCAATTTCTGTGGGAAAGCTATGTGCTGTAATGAAAGCATTTTTCAATGGTCCTTATCTCCTTCAATTGCCTGAACAATTCAGCTGCTTCCCATACAGGTTACGGAGACTGTAAACAAAGGGAAATTGGAATGGTAAACCGATCAATTATAGAATATTGAAATGATCAAGGAATTTGCAGCATCGGGGTTACGGCCATCCAGGATGACTTGCTTTTCTTATACCTCATTCTTGCCACAAAGATTACAACTCGTTTGAAAATGGCACAGCATGACTGCATTCCAGTGACAATGATTGTGGTGAGAATTGGGACCAATTCGTACTTACCCCACTCTCACTATCTTCCCTAGATGCTGTATCCCAGGGAAGCCAGGCAGAAGGTGCTACATTTATGATAAAAAGAAAAGGAGTACTTGTGGCACCTTAGAGACTAACCAATTTATTTGAGCATAAGCTTTCGTGAGCTACAGCTCACTTCATCGGATGCATACTGTGGAAAGTGTAGAAGATCTTTTTATACACACAGAGCATGAAAAAATACCTCTCTCCACCCCACTCTCCTGCTGGTAATAGCTTATCTAAAGTGATCACTCTCCTTACAATGTGTATGATAATCAAGTTGGGCCATTTCCAGCACAAATCCAGGTTTTCTCACTCCCCCCCCCTCCCTTTTTCCAAAAACCAGACACACAGACTCACTCTCCTGCTGGTAATAGCCCATCCAAAGTGACCACTCTCTTTACAATAAGAAAAGGAGTACTTGTGGCACCTTAGAGACTAACCAATTTATTTGAGCATGAGCTTTCGTGAGCTACAGCTCACTTCATCAGATGCATACCGTGGAAACTGCAGCAGACTTTATATACACACAGAGAATATGAAACAATACCTCCTCCCACCCCACTGTCCTGCTGGTAATAGCTTATCTAAAGTGATCAACAGGTGGGCCATTTCCAGCACAAATCCAGGTTTTCTCACCCTCCACCCCCCCACACAAATTCACTCTCCTGCTGGTGCTAGCCCATCCAAAGTGACAACTCTTTACATAATCAAGTCGGGCTATTTCCTGCATAGATCCAGGTTTTCTCACATTCCCCCCACCCCCATACACACACAAACTCACTCTCCTGCTGGTAATAGCTCATCTAAACTGACCACTCTCCAAGTTTAAATCCAAGTTAAACCAGAACATCTGGGGGGGGGGGGGTAGGAAAAAACAAGAGGAAACAGGCTACCTTGCATAATGACTTAGCCACTCCCAGTCTCTATTTAAGCCTAAATTAATAGTATCCAATTTGCAAATGAATTCCAATTCAGCAGTTTCTCGCTGGAGTCTGGATTTGAAGTTTTTTTGTTTTAAAATAGCGACCTTCATGTCTGTGATTGCGTGACCAGAGAGATTGAAGTGTTCTCCGACTGGTTTATGAATGTTATAATTCTTGACATCTGATTTGTGTCCATTTATTCTTTTACGTAGAGACTGTCCAGTTTGACCAATGTACATGGCAGAGGGGCATTGCTGGCACATGATGGCATATATCACATTGGTGGATGTGCAGGTGAACGAGCCTCTGATAGTGTGGCTGATGGGGTGGGGGGGATGTGAGAAAACCTGGATCTATGCAGGAAATAGCCCGACTTGATTATGTAAAGAGTTGTCACTTTGGATGGGCTAGCACCAGCAGGAGAGTGAATTTGTGTGGGGGGGTGGAGGGTGAGAAAACCTGGATTTGTGCTGGAAATGGCCCACCTGTTGATCACTTTAGATAAGCTATTACCAGCAGGACAGTGGGGTGGGAATAGATATTGTTTCATATTCTCTGTGTGTATATAAAGTCTGCTGCAGTTTCCACGGTATACATCTGATGAAGTGAGCTGTAGCTCACGAAAGCTCATGCTCAAATAAATTGGTTAGTCTCTAAGGTGCCACAAGTACTCCTTTTCTTTTTGCGAATACAGACTAACACAGCTGTTCCTCTGAAACCTCTCTTTACAATGTGTATGATAATCAAGGTGGGCCATTTCCAGCACAAATCCAGGTTTTCTCACCCCCCCCCCCCCACAAAACACACACACAAACTCACTCTCCTGCTGGTAACAGCCCATCCAAAGCAACCACTCTCCCCACAATGCGCACGATAATCAAGGTGGGCCATTTCCAGCACAAATCCAGGTTTTCTCACCCTCCGACCCCCCCCCCCCCACACACACACATACTCACTCTCCTGCTGGTAATATCCCATCCAAAGTGACCACTCTCTTTACAATGTGTATGATAATCAAAGTGGGCCATTTCCAGCACAAATCCAGGTTTTCTCACTCTCCCCACCCCCTTTTTCCAAAAACCACACACACAAACTCACTCTCCTGCTGGTAATAGCTTATCCAAAGTGACCACTCTCTGTTCCCAGAAATCACCTACTACATGACAGGCCTAACAAAGAAAATAACAGAACGCCACTAGCCGTCACCTTCAGTCCCCAACTAAAACCCCTCCAACGCATTATTAAGGATCTACAACCTATCCTGAAGGATGACCCAACACTCTCACAAATCTTGGGAGACAGGCCAGTCCTTGCCTACAGACAGCCCCCCATCCTGAAGCAAATACTCACCAACAACCACATACCACACAACAGAACCACTAACCCAGGTACCTATCCTTGCAACAAAGCCCGTTGCCAACTGTGCCCACATATCTATTCAGGGGAAACCATCACAGGGCCTAATCACATCAGCCACACTATCAGAGGCTCGTTCACTTGCACATCTACCAATGTGATATATGCCATCATGTGCCAGCAATGCCCCTCTGCCATGTACATTGGTCAAACTGGACAGTCTCTACGTAAAAGAGTAAATGGACACAAATCAGATGTCAAGAATTATAACATTCATAAACCAGTCGGAGAACACTTCGATCTCTCTGGTCACGCGATTACAGACATGAAAGTCGCTATCTTACAACAAAAAAACTTCAAATCCAGACTCCAGCGAGAAACTGCTGAATTGGAATTCATTTGCAAATTGGATACTATTAATTTAGGCTTAAATAGAAACTGGGAGTGGCTAAGTCATTATGCAAGGTAGCTTGTTTCCTCTTGTTTTTTCCTACCCCCCCCACCCCCCCGACGTTCTGTTTAAACTTGGATTTATGCTGGAAATGGCCCACCTTGATTATCATACACATTGTAAGGAGAGTGGTCAGTATGGATGAGCTATTACCAGCAGGAGAGTGTTTGTGTGTGGAGGGGGGAGGTGTGAGAAGACCTGGATTTGTGCTGGAAATGGCCCACTTTGATTATCGTGCACATTGTGGGGAGAGTGGTCGCTTTTGATGGGCTGTTACCAGCAGGAGAGTGAGTTTGTGTGTGTATGGGGGTGGGGGGGGTGAGAAAACCTGGATTTGTGCTGGAAATGGCCCATCTTGATTTTCATACACATTGTAAAGAGAGTGGTCACTTTGGATGGGCTATTACCAGCAGGAGAGTGAGTTTGAGGGGGGGGGAGCGGGCGGAGGGTGAGAAAACCTGGATTTGTGCTGGAAATGGCCCAACTTGATTATCATACACATTGTAAGGAGAGTGATCTCTTTAGATAAGCTATTACCAGCAGGAGAGTGGGGTGCGAGAAGGTACTTTTTCATGGTCTCTGTGTATATAATGTCTTCTGCAGTTTCCACAGTATGCATCCGATGAAAGTGAGCTGTAGCTCACGAAAGCTCATGCTCAAATAAATTGGTTAGTCTCCAAGGTGCCACAAGTACTCCTTTTCTTTTTGCGAATACAGACTAACACGGCTGTTACTCTGAAACCTACATTTATGATGTCTGTCACTTTTTCTCTCTTCTAGTGAAACCCCACATTAAATTCATTCTCCCTCTCTCCACTCTTAAACGTATGAGAACATGGAGCAAAGCCACCCTCAACTCACTCTCCTAATTAGGCAAACAGCATTCATTACTCTCTTTTCTACTTGAAAAGTTCAACGTGTTAGTCTCTGTTGCCCTGTCCAAACTGTCAAAACCTGGTAGCTGTGAGCATAGCTTCAGCTTGAACATGGGCAGAGCCGAGGAGGTACATCTCTAGAGCGGCACAGGGTCTGACTCCCAGCTAACGGGATTTTTAAGGGGGGGAATAAAGGAGAACAAAAGGTTTAGAAAACTTAGGTGATCGTTGTTTTAAGCACCAGTATTAGCTGGCTGTAGGTGTGCATATCCTCAAGGCCCCATACTCTTGGCAGGAGTTAAATTCTACATCAGGGTTGCTAGGATTTGCAGCAGTCTAGAAATGCTGTGGCAGACTTGGTTTAAAGGGTTAAAAGAAGTTCTGACTGATTTAGATCTGGACATTTGTAAGAACAAAAATCAGTGACAAATGGCAAATTCTGCCACAGAGGCATTGTGGGATACAAAAGGCTCCTGGTTACACGATGTTTTCATTCTGTATGCAGGCAAGCAGTTGGAGGAAGAAATAAACTTTATTTTCTGAGTGAGTAGCCTTAGGAATTCATGGCAAACAATGCAATGAGTATGTGTTAACCAATCGTTGTTTTAGATATCGTAGCAGTAAGCAAACTTGATATATCCATTTTAGTTTAATTATGTCCTCATCAAAGCCCATGTCAATTTCTTCCACCCTAAAACCAAAGTGAAATCAGTATATTCTTCTGCAGACTGTGATGGGATGGACAAGAACGTCAGAAAGGTGTTGCTCAGAGCACTCCATACAGTATGGTGGTGTCACCGTGCCTCAGTGGGTTACCATTGAGGATACCAGATTCAGGACAAACTGCTGAGAAATGGGGCAGACCCACCCCAAAACTGGTGGCTATTCTTCTATAAGATACACCATGCCAGTAACAAAAGTAAACTTCTGTCTCACCACACTGGTTAACAAAAAATCAGAAATGCAGCCTCCTTAGGTATCTCAGAACCTTGTTTCTCCACCCAGACACTAGACTTTATGATGTGTGTTTTTTTTCAAAACCAATTTAATCAGAGGGTTCTTCTAATCCCAAAAGATCAGCCACACAGCCAGGTCAATATATGACTCTGATCTTATCCAGTAATCACGCTGTTGCCAATCCTTTAGCATCTAATAGCTAAAGGTTTATTTATAAGAGAAAAGAATAAGGAGAGAGTTAAAATGGTCAAAGAAATCATCTACATACAAGAGTTCTTGGATCAGGTTTGAAGCAGTGATGGAATAAACTGCAGACTTGTAAAGCCTCTGGTAACTTCCAAATGATTGGAAGATCCTCAGTCCATTGATTGATTTAAATACTCCCTTTAGTGTAAGTCCATAGGTCAGAGATCAAAGCAGGAAAGAGGCAAAATGGAGATGCTGCCAGGGTCTTATATTCCTGCTCCCATGTGTGGAAGTGATGCTCTTAGTCTTTGTGGGAAATTACAGGCACAAGATGGAGTCCAGGGTCACATGAGCAAGTCACATGCCCTTGTATGCTTTGATGATGCACGAGAGTGTCTACCACCCATATTTTGGCTAAAGCATCCATAGGAAGGCTCTCTGGGCAGGGACAAGCTTCTTCTATGGTCCATTGTGAGAGCTAAAGAGAACAGGAGTACTTATGGCACCTTAGAGACTAACAAATTTATTTGAGCACAAGCTTTTGTGGGCTACAGCCCACTTCATCAGATGCACAGAATGGAACATATAGTAAGAAGATATATATATATTCATACAGAGAACATGAAAAGGTGGAAGTAGCCATACCAACTGTAAGAGGCTAATTAATTAAGATGAGCTATTATCAACAGGAGAAAAAAACTTTAATCAAGATGGCCCATTTAGACAGTTGACAAGAAGGTGTGAGGATACTTAACATGGGGAAATAGATTCAATATGTGTAATGACCCAGCCACTCCCAGTCTCTATTCAAACTCAAGTTAATGGTATCTAGTTTGCGTATTAAATCAAGCTCCGCAATTTCTCCTTGGAGTCTGTTTTTGAAGCTTTTCTGTTGCAAAATTGCCACCTTTAAGTCTATTACTGAGTGACCAGAGAGGTTGAAGTGTCAGTAACAGACTTAAAGGTGGCAATTTTGCAACAGAAAAGCTTCAAAAACAGACTCCAACGAGAAACTGCTGAGCTTGATTTAATATGCAAACTAGATACCATTAACTTGAGTTTGAATAGAGACTGGGATGCAACAGCTGGGTTTTCAAAGCCTGCTGAGAAAGCCTACGCATGGCCTTGCAGTCCTCTGGCAGCTCTGCCAAGACAACAACTCGTTAGGATTTAAATGAGCTCATAAGCATTTTTGCATTTAAAAAAAATCAGTCCTCTAAGCCTTCTGTCTAGTCACTGTAATGGTATGGTGTGATGTCTAATTTAAGGTTTTGCTTTTAAGCCGAAATGGAGCACAGAGCTCTTCTCTGGCCCTCACATTTCGGGAAGGGGAATAATAAAGGTGAGGAGGGAAAACAAGTCTTTGCAAGAGTTAAGATGATTTGGGGCAGCAGCGGTGATGCTAAGAGGAGTGTGCAGGATTAGAAAAGAAGAAAGGCAGGTGGGGTGTTAAATATGGAATCAGGATTTATTGCATTCTATTACTAATTCCTCCTCTGACTAGGAGGGTGCACAGACAGCGTATGTTTAAAATCCAGCCTGGAGTGTGTGTTACCACAGTGAAGGAGGGGTAGAGGTTGGTCAACCTTTCTCGTTATGGGGACTGCATAGTCACTAGAAACCTAGGCTGTGGTTCCAGTACTGTTGGCTCCTAGGACACATAACACAGCCTCTGGCTGCCGCTGACTTTTCGCTTGCCCAACTGTTACAATTCTTAGCGTGCATTCCCTTGTGTTACCAGACTTTCCATTAGCTTGTGCTGGGCCTTTTCCCCTCTTTCAGGGGCCCAAGAATCTGTAGCATTGCTTAGTTGGTACATTAGCGCAGCGCGTGCATGCCGAGAAATTTCTAACACCGAGTAGAGTGCTGCATTAGGGCGAATGCAAATGGTAAGGGTCAGGCTTTCGCCACTGCTGTGCTGAAGACACAATGCACTGTCGGCCATCGGCAATCCACATGACATGAACGTGTCTGCTAATGCCCGAAAGCCAATACACCATGCTGGTCATTAGGTCGTATTTTCCATAATTGGCTTAGATCAATGAATGAGCTGCAAGGTTATTATGATAGAAATGTAAACACATTACTAGAAAATAATACAATGACTAGATCTTGCCACCATTAATTGAAGTGCGCCTTTTCCCCCAATCAAGTTCATAGGTTTCCAGTGGGATTAACTCCGAATAGGGTTATACTCTGTGGTGGAGGGATTCGTAGAGGCCAGTGAGCTGAATAAACCCATCCAAGGCTTCTCCCCTGGGTACCTCAAAATTAAACTGCCATTTTTATTCCGCAAGGCTTCAGTTGCTCTCCAGCCATATCTCCTAATAGGTTTCTTAGAGTAGCATTTTTTCTATGCAAGCAGTTTAAGCCTTCCTTGCCTTCGAGCCATTTTAATTAAAAGAAAAATAGGAAATTCTCCATGCGAAAGAGGAGGCTTATGCTGGTGATTGACCAGAGTGGAGAATTTTGTTGGAATTTTGAATTTGGGGCTATCAGATAGTAAATCAGCTCACTGAGTATAACCCTGAGCCAAGCCTCGGATTTCTAAAATGAGTTTCTTAATAAGAAAGGGAGAAAATAAATTCTGCTTTGGATCAGCATAATGCAATTTTCCTTCATCCAAATTACTCCTTTATTATGCCTCAGATATTCACCTCTATTAGTCTCAATGCATTAGTAACGTGCAGCTGAGTTTTGCTGGGCTCAGCTCACTCCTGGTGGAGAGCTTCTGTGAAGCCATTCCTGGAGAGAGGCTAATTCCCAAACATGCTGAGCCCCCCCGACTAGCATGGACATAACCCAGCCACCACAGGGAGCATACCACTGTCTTGCTTCCTCTGCTTAGCACCCTGTAAGGGCGAGAGGCCTTCCATAACTTCCTGCTTTCACAGTCGAATGTCATTGCTTACTCATATTTCTAGATAGTGTCTAAGCTTTTCTTAGGATGTTCTGGGGCACAGCGTTAGGATATGTCTACACTACAGCTGCAACCGTGCCACAGTAGTATAGATGGTTCCTACATCAAAAGAAGGGGTTTTGGGGGAAGTAGTTAATCCACCTCTGAGAGGTGGTGGCCAGGTTGCTGGACAAATTCCTTCACTAACCTTATCGCATGTACACGAGGGGCCGGGTGGACCTAACTATGTCATATAGGATGTGACATTTTTCACAGCCATGAGCAATGTAGCTAGGTTGGTCTAATTTTTAGGCGTGGCTCAGGCATATGTCACACACTGTTCCAAGTGAGGCTGGAACAGGCAGCGTTAACTTGAGCAGGAAGAGGCAAGCATCTGCTATGCTTTAAGAAATGCAGACAGTGAGTATGCGAGGAGGGGAACAGGGACTACGCAGTATGCTCTGCCCCCTTGCTTCCTGCCACTGCTCGTCTCCCGACCACAACAGCACACACGTGAACATACGAGGGCTGGGAGGAAGGCACTTTGGCTACGAAAGGGGAGTGCTGGGGAGCAGCACGTTGCTGCTTCGCTCGATGCTGACTGTTGCACCCGTACTTCTTCCTTTGTGACTTCTGCTCCTTCTGAAGGACAGACAAGCACAGGGCTTTGCTGATAAAGCCAGGAGGCCCCAAGAAAGCCTGGCAGATGATCTTTCCAAGTCTCTTGTCCCATGCAAGGCTTACAGCAGTGATGCCCACAGATTCTTGGGCTCTATGTGATTAGCAGGACATCACCCCACTCTTCCCAGAATGCCCCTCATCCGTCCTATATTGGGGCGAGAATGCAATCTGGTTTCTGCCTCGAGCATGGCTCAGTTTTGTTAGATGTCCTGCCCCACACCACTGACACCCCCAGGTTTTTAAATATTATTGGAAATGTAACCAGGTATTGGTTAAAGTGACACACACAAGTTAAAAATCACACTTTGCTTTTAATACCCTTCCTTGCGGTTTTTTGCCAATGCATGTAAAAATAGCATTGTGTTATGAGTATGGGGCCAGTGACACCAATGAGAGGATATGACATGAGCATGGAACTGACTATGCTAATGCCTGCATGTCAACAGTTCCCCCTCACCCTCAAGCACCCCCTGGCAGCCGGGTGTCCTAATGTCATGGTTACCATCTCAGTTCCGCTCTTGGGCCACTAAGGACTCCACAATAAGTTTCCTTGCCTCAGTAATACCCCTTCTTGGGGCCAGTTTATTACAAAAGTTAGTTCAAATAATCCATAACTAGAATCCTCAAACAAAGTCCTTGTATCACACCCCAGGGCATGTGGTCCTTAAAACCCCCCATTGATGTAGCACATACCACACTCTCGCATCTTCCACTATACCTGGCCTTTCTTTAGTCTTCTCTAGTCCTTCTACCAGGACAGCCCCCCGCAGCCCTTCCAGCTTGAGCCCAACCCCACTCTTCCCAACAGGAACTGCCCCCTCTGCTGGGAGATCATTCTCACCAGGGGAGCATCTGCCACTCCCCCTCTTCAGTTAACCTTTTCCACCTCTCCAGCCTGCAACCATCAGGGGTAATCTCCCCTTGTTTCCCTGCCTTCAGCCCCAAATACAGCCTGGGACCCTACGCACTCTATCGTCACACCCTACACACAATTATAACAATCTTTGTACATAATATGCCTTGTGAGGTATCATTTGAAAACTAATAATCCCACTGGTCCATAACATCATGGTGAAATATATGTAGCAACATTATGTGTAAAGGTATGAGTCCCCCCATAGGATGTTACCAACACATGTTCAAGCTTTGCCTCAGTAAAGTCATTAAACAGGCCTATCCTAAACAAAAGAAGGTGGGTTTCCTCAATTTACATACAAGCAGTAAAGAGGACCATCAAGACAGCAGCGGGAGGAGATTGTCTGTTTCCTACCATTTCCATATCAGCAACACTGGTAGGGGGAAATCACCAGCATGGAGCTTCCTCCATTCAAGTCCATGTCACCTTCCTCACAGCTTGAATATACGTTACTTGGAGAGATAACCTTCAGAAGGATCCATTTCAAAGATTCCCTGGACCATCAAACTAAGGGGCCAAGCCCCCAAAGTTCACTCTTTCACCTAAGACACTGGAACCAGCATTGTTGGGCTTCTGGAGAAGATCCTGACAGGGTTCAGTAACGATCTTGCTGGAAGACCATGGGTGAGAAAAGCCATCTTGAACAAAAAAATTTGCTCAATTACGTTTTAGATTTTAGATGTGTTTTCACTTTTGTTTGCTTGCAACTATTTGATTTTATCCCTCATACTTGAAATCTATCGTCTCTTGTTAATAAACTTGTTTCACTATTAATGTAAACCCACCATACTGTGTTTGTATTAAAGTGAATGTTAACTCCAGTTAATGTGGCGAGTTGTTGGGTTTTGTCTCTTTTAAGGTGTGAACGGACTGTCCGATTCCTCTGAATGTTGCCGGAGAGGGCTGGATGTTGCAGATAACATAGCTTTGGGAAGTTTGGGGGTCACCCGATAATATTAACCAAGTCTAGTAACACAAAAGTGTGCCTGTGGTAACTGCTGCCAGACTGTTGGATTCCAAGTGGTTGTATCATAGTTGTGCAACATGCAGAACACAAAGTGCATGCTGACTGTGTGTTTTTCCCAGGCCGGGAACCACCAGCAGCAGAAACATTTTGGGGAATTCCGGGTTATAAAACAAGCAGTGACAACCTCTCACTAGTCTGAATTGCACGCCGCCATGCAATACTGCTCCAGTCTCTTAATTGGCCAAGCTGTGAGCACCTCTACCGACCCAGGGGAGCATCATTGAAAGAGGCCAGCCACCCTGACACACCACATTAAGCATTTGAGCATGCCCAGGTTGACCTACTTATTTCCAGTCACACGACTACAGATTCTGAACTGGATGGCAATGCAGTCAACAACGGCACTGTCTTCTCTCCAGCAACCTGACGTTCGAGTGTTTAATTGAATGGTTCATCTCCCATCATGTGTGAAGCTGAACCAATGAGCTGGAAAGAAAAAGGGTCTTATTCACCCATCACTTTACTCGTCCATTTCCCCCCAAGTCTTCCATTTGCACTGGGAAAAGAAAATCAATTAGAGCCAATTGCACCTCCTGTGATGCTAGAGAAGTTTCTAAATGAGGAAACTTTTGCAAAGTCTGTGAAATATGCACTTTTTGCAGTTAAGCATGAGTCTCAGCAGGGAGCCAGTTAGCTATATAAAAATAATCCAGTCAGCAACGAAGATAAAGCCATAAACTAACCAAAAAATGCCTAGTTGAGATATTTTCACAGGTTCAACTTGAGGATGGAAGAACCATTACAAAAAAAAAAAAAGCTACCCCAGTTTAAATCAGCTGAAAAGCTGGGGCTCTGGCTGTAGGGTTAGGTTAATCTTCACCTTTAGTCAGCTGAGTGTATCCATGTAGTGGGGGTGGGGAATAAGGTTCCTCATTAGTCCCTTGCTTGCCCAAGTGAGTGCTGCTCAGGTTGTAGTTTCAGTGTCCTAGGAAGAGCAGGTCATAGAGCTCAAGGCCAGAAGGGATCACAATTCACCTAGACTGACCTCCTGCACACGTTAGGGAAAAAGGGTTCCCCTCCCGTCTAGGGTTAGGAGCGTAGCCTTCCCTGGACTTCTGTATTAGCCAAACAAAACACAGAGTCTTGGCTCTTTGATAAAGTGAGGCACTTTAATGCTAGCAAGTACGACAGCTGAAGGGCTCACCAATTCCTACACAGAGGAAAATGGTGAAGCCCCGAACAAAGAACAGAGATGGGCTTTTATAGCCTGGTTCAACATACCGTGTGATATCTCTTCCCGTTCAAACCGGTTAACCCAGTCTGTTTGAAGTTCTGGGGAAGGTATAAACATGGAGGCTTATCTGTATAAGGAATTATTTCCCCAAAACAGGGAGTACAGGTTACACACAGTTCACATTCCTTCCACCCATAACCTTAGAGAGAAGACAGATAAGCATAGAAAAAAGACAGAGGCCTAGCTTTACATGATTATAGGGTTGTTTTCTGGTTCTTTTCTTTATCACTCAGCACAGGCCACGAACACTGAACACTAAACCCAACAATCAAAATGAAACTTAAGTGTCGCAGCCCACAGGGGACTAGACTATGATGTGTCACAGGCTGAGAATAGAAGGGAGCAAGGTGCACCAGTGCCTGAGGTCCCTGCAATAGCAGGGGAATGATTAAGTGAGCTACACCCACCTGCTGCAGAGGAAAGTGAAAATCCCCCAAGGTCCCTGCCAGTCTGACATGGGGTAAAAATCCTTTCTGCCCCACACATGGCGAGCATGTGAGCAAGAACCAGCCAGCCACACACCTGAGCAAGAGAATGCTCGGTGATACCTCACAACCCTGGCCCACCCTGCCAATGTCCCATCTCCAGTCATGGCCATCCCTGATGCTTCAGAGGAAGGAGAGAAAAAAAAAACACCTCCTAGACTAGATGGGGGGAGTCCCTTCCTAACCCCTGCCAGAGGCTGTCTGGAACCCTGAAGCATGAGCTTTGGGAACATGAGACATAAAACAGAAGCGAGCCCCCCTCGCTGTTGAGCCAACCTACCCCCTACCAACCCTGTCAGCAATGGGAGAGGAGTCTGTGGAGAGGGGTGGGGACTAGAAAGCTCCTCCAACCATACACCTGGCTGGGCACAGAGAGCAGGGGATAAATTGCTTCCCAAAATGAAGTGAAGTAACTTATCCACACCCCCAGAGCAAGTGGAGAGCAGAGGAAGAACTGTCACTGAGTTCTTCCTGGGTCAGCACAGCTTTGTGCCACCCTGCAAGGTGAGCCTAATGGCTCAGACTAGCTTTAAATGAGAAAAGTGCCAATCTAATTTTTAGTGGGCAAAAATTCACAAGACAAAACTAGGCCTAGCTGGCACTGAATTACCATTTTTGCTCAAACTATTGGCAGGGAGGCCCAACATTGAATGGACTGAGAGCATGACCCATTCTCTGGCCACATAGGTAGAGCATTGAGGCACACTGGCAGTGTAGCGTGTGACGCTCCCACTGCCCCTACCAGCTTGGTGTAGACTAATTCAGTTCCCAGAGCTGTTGGACAAGTGCATTCCATGAGCACCAGCTTCACACCAGGATCTTCAGTGGGAAACAAAACCACATGCTGGTGTCTGCAGAGAGCCTGAAACCATAGTTCTGGGAAATGCAAACAACCCAAATTCCAGCAAAGGGGAGCCAAGTCTGAGGAGCCCAGCAGAGCCCATGGGCATATTCAAATTCCATTCAGGGGATCCCCACACTGTGCATTCTGCACAGTCCTCTATACATGACATCTGGAGAGGGTGGACTTTCTGTTGTGGTCAGAGCTTCAAGAATACCATTTGGAATTCAAGCCCTAGTATGAAATCCCTTTGCAGCTTTGGGTTGTCTGGTAGGCAGTGATGCTAGCAAGAATGGGGAAAGCATGCCAGGAAACAGCATGCAAACAAGGGAAACTGTCCATCTTGCACCCAGTGCACAGCAAGAACAAGACCTGCTCTCCCACCAAAGAACAGCCAGGAAAACAAGCTCTCATAAACAGCCTGTCATTTTTGTCTGAGGGACTGAGATACACAACAATCCGAATCAGCGTTAGTTATTAATTATGCCTATGACATGGACTAGGAAAGCCACAGCACCCTTTAGCATGACCCAGACTAGTGTGATTCAGTGGCACAGATCATGGGAGCTTAGTGAATAAACATGGCAATTACAATAGGGACTGTTTTCAGAGTATCAGCCGTGTTAGCCTGTATCCACAAAAAGAAAAGGAGGACTTGTGGCACCTTAGAGACTAACAAATTTATTTGTGATGCCTCTCAGCATGTAGCTACTAAGCGTACTGCACAGATTTTGTTATCTCAAGCAGAAAGTAGTGTGCATGGAAAAAGCAATCCTGGTCATTCTTGATGATCAGAGCGTTCTCTGACTTAATAGGTGAGGCTGGGAGTGTTGCCTATTAAGTTTGCCTAACATGTCCCATTATAAGACCCTGTTTTCAGTAGCATATAACTTTGTCAAACTTAACTGTTCACACTGATGTCTGCCTCAGGCTGTTCTTTTTTTTAAACTTTCAGATAAAAATGATCTAGTCATTTCAGAGACTGTGACTAGGGAAAAATTAATTGTGTTGACTTTTTAAAAAATAATTAAAAAGATTAAAAAATAATTTAATCTCTTAATATTCATTTCAATACATGAAAACATTTAATATTGTATTTTGACAATGTTGAAACACTTTTACCTTATAGAAACAAAAACTAACATCAAAACACACCTTTTCAATTGTTCTGTATTAATTTTTCATTCTGTGAGAAATTTCAGCTGATTCTGATTTGGAATGATTTCTTTTTTTAAAGAAGGGCATTTCTCATGGAATGGAAAATTTGGTTTTTGACCAGCTCTATTTTCTTTTAACAACTGTAGTGTCCCCATGATTTGGGGTATGGGCTGGAAATTTGTATGGGGTGTGACCTTTTTGTCAGGGATGTACATTTTAGGGTCCCTCTGAAACTCTGCACAGATTTGACCAAGATATAAACTTTTGAAAACATTTCAGTTCACAGATGCTCAGTAGACACTTTTTTCAGCTTAGCCAAAAAACTCTGGACATTCCATCTGCACTGAGCATGATCCATTCCCCCATAGCTGTTATGTATGACTGGGTCATGTGGACAAAGGAGTATATCATAGAATCATAGAATCATAGAATATCAGGGTTGGAAGGGACCTCAGGAGGTCATCTAGTCCAACCACCTGCTCAAAGCAGGAACAATCCCCAACTAAATCATCCCAGCCAGGGCTTTGTCAAGCCTGACCTTATAAACCTCTAAGGAAGGAGATTCCACCACTTCCCTAGGTAACACATTCCAGTGTTTCACCACCCTCCTAGTGAAAAAGTTTTTCCTAATATCCAACCTAAACCACCCCCACTGCAACTTGAGACCATTGCTCCTCATTCTGTCATCTGCTACCACTGAGAACAGTCTAGATCCATCCTCTTTGGAACCCCCTTTCAGGTAGTTGAAAGCAGCTATCAAATCCCCCCTCATTCTTCTCTTCCGCAGACTAAACAACCCCAGCTCCCTCAGCCTCTTCTCATAAGTCATGTGTTCCAGTCCCCTAATCATTTTTGTTGCCCTCCGCTGGATGTTTTCCAATTTTTCCATCTCCTTCTTGTAGTGTGGGGCCCAAAATTGGACACAGAACTCCAGATGAGGCCTCACCAATATCGAATAGAGGGGAACGATCACGTCCTTCAATCTGCTGGCAATGCCCCTACTTATACATCCCAAAATGCCATTGGCCTTCTTGGCAACAAGGGCACACTGTTGACTCATATCCAGCTTCTCGTCCACTGTAACCCCTAGGTCCTTTTCTATCATTATGCAATTTCAGATTTTATCATAATACATATGCACATGTGGCTGAAATTAAGATTTCACAAACCGACTTAATACTAGCATTTCCTAACCTTTGCATGCGTGAGTTTTCAGTTCTTTTAATGCCAGTACCCTGTAATTTACATATTTATTTTGGTTTACAGACGTGCTAACAAGGGCACCTGTCTATATGCTTTAGGCCTGGGACATAACTTAAATATGCATCCTAAATGCAGGAGTTTAAGAAAACCCAACACAGTTCCCCAACCCTACATTTACAGTTGTACCCCTCTCTCTACCATTTTAAAATGCTAGAAGAAAAAAAATACGAACCTTGCAATAAGCCCCGAACAAGTCGCTGACTATACGAACCTAAGGTCAACCTAATAGCTCCTTATTAGCCATTCTGCTGGCCCAGTGTCATCACAGCACAATGCATTCTGGCCACACTTCTGGAAAGCCTCCTCTGCCAGGAGTTATAAGTGCCAGGACTGGGTGGAGGAGAGTTGGTTACACTAGCCGTAAAGCATCTAAGGATTGTGGGTTCAATCCTTGAGGGGGCCATTTGGGTCAAAAATTAAGGATTGGTCCTGCTTTGAGCAGGGGGTTGGACTAGATGACCTCCTGAGGTCCCTTCCAATCCTGATATTCTATGATTCTATGATTCCCTTTCTCCATGGAAGTCCTCAGGTGACTTTTAATTCTATCCTTGTTTTGCCTGGGTGATGCCAAAGGGGACAGAGCTGGATCAAGGATCTAGCGTGGTTGCAAGAGTAAAGCTGGTCCAAAAATGGGGTCATTTTCCATGGAAAATATTGACAAAAGTTGACTAAGTTTTCATCTACATCTTCCAGTTTTTGAAAAAAAAATCTGAATCTCAAAATAGTTAATCCAATAGCCAAAATATTTTGATTCAGAAGTGCTCCTTCAGTGTCTCATGGGAGTTGTAGTCTGGGTGCCTCACCCCCCTCCCCATTCTCCTCTATATGCTGGGCACGCTAACTGGACGGTATTTCCCATGGTCTCCTCTCTTCGCGAGGACAGGCAGTGCACCTGACCTTGGTGCTTTATGGGAGATTATGGGCCAGGAACCCAGCTGGACTAATTTTTCCATCCAATAGCACTGATAGAAAACTCTTAGCCAGCCCCAATGGTAAGAGCTCAGCATACTTTACAATATTCTATATTCTCAACAGATGCACAATGTAGAGTAGGGGGCCAGTTACTCAGCTGTGTAAGTCAGCACCACTCCACTGACTAGAGCAGGTCAGAACATTGAGTGAGGTGGGATGAAAGACCCTGCTCTGCCTGATTCAGAGCAAAGGCTTGAATGCAGGCCTTCCCCGTTGCAGGTGAGCACCCTCATGACCAGGACGGATGGATACACTCCCAAATGGCAACACTCATGGTTTGATCCAAAAATGGGCTTTTCAGCACAATTCTGTTCTCAGCAAAAAACATTCAAAAGGTTTTGGTTTTGTTCCAATGAGAAACAGAAAAGCAAATTTTGAAACCGCAGTGTGTGCCATGAGATCGGATGTCCTCTTCTGATCAGCTCTGCTACTGCTTTCAATGGGTCTGTGTTGCTTTAAACTAGCTGAGGATCTGGTGCAGACATTGCAAGGTGTTTTATTATTTTAAATGGAGTGAAACCATGTAATTGAGGATCTCATTTTAAAACAGTTTTAAAGTGATTTATAAAATACATTGTTAATGCTTAGAGACCTCACCTGAGATCCCATTGTGCTCGGCACCTTACAAACACCTCAGGAACCATCCCTGCTCCAAGAGCTTAGAATCTGAATAGACAAGGGGTGGGAAGGGGAACGGACAACTGAAATGACTCACTAAGGTCACACAGCAGGTCAGTAGCAGAGTCAAGAACAGAAGACAGATTTCATGAGTCCCACCACAACGTCCTCCCCAATAGACTATCCTATTGCTATTAGCTAATTGAAAACTCCATAAACATACCCTAATAACCCTTTATATGGACAAAAACTGCCATCATGCTCAAACAGCTCAAAGATGAAAAGACTTTTTAAAAAGTTTTCCTTTGAAGCTACTTGTAATTAGATTTTTTTAAAAATCTGTCAGTTTCCCTTGGATTCAGAATGTTTTACAGAAAGAAGTTGTGTGATATAGACTATTCTCCTGTAAAATATTTAATTGAATTAGATGTAGACATCTAGATCTCTCCCATATTCCCAGGTAACTCTTTGTATATTTGTGTTGGGAATTGTGTGTGCTTGGTATATGGGGCATGTGTGCTGGGAACATGTGTGTGTGTGTGGACCTGGGGAGCGTTGGAGAAGGATTATGAACTTGAAAGCATGGTTTGCTTCCCCCGCTACCCCCATGAGATATTCAAAAGAAACATATGAAGAAGATGAAGTCCCACTCACATCCAGAGGCTGTTCACACAAACCATGGCCCATTAGACGCAGCTGACTTTAAACAAGTCTTTGCCACCTTTAATCACTTTGAAGTTAGCACTGATATTCTCTCATTTTTATAATCCTTAGTGCTAAATTCACATAAGGATAAATGACTCTTCACTGATCATTAGAGATATTAGGTTCATCTCCAACCCAGTGGTATCCAAGGACACTTCACCCCTCCAACTGGGAAACCTCTATTAGAAATTGGTTCTACCACTCTTGCTATCTGCAGAAAGGCGGTATTATTTGGTTTGCCTGAAGCATGGACATTTTAGTCCGAAGATTCAGGTTCCAAGTTACTGTAGGCCAAATCCAGCCCTATTGCAAGCAGGTATAGCTGCACTGTAAATAATGGCATTGCACATCAGAGACCAAATTCCACCCTATTGCAATGTGTGACATGATCCACTCTAACAATTCCTACATAGATCCCCAGGCTGATTTCTGGAGGTGTAAGGTTCCGAGCTCATTTATTGTCATAGGCTGTAAGTGGTGGATGAATTTCTGTCTCTGCTGGATATAATTCTGCTACCTGCAGAAGCTTTCACTCACACTGCTTCTCACGAACTACTGGAAGAGTGCTTTCTCTACCCGCAACGCCAGATACTTTCTCTCAACCTAGCTCTGTGCCTAAGAGAAAACATCCTGAGCAAAGAAGGATCAAGGAAAGGATTTACTCTGATTAGATCAAAGCCTTACCTGGTGTATTCAGTCATGCACTTGACCACTTTAATGAGGAAGAACAGAAAGTAGATACAAAACAGATTAAAGAGAAGCCCATAGGAATCAAGCGCAAACTGCTGCAACAAACACACCTAATTACTCTGTCTCCTACAGCAGCCCCTGGGATAGTCACCTCAGCAGAAAAGATGCAATTTTTTTATACTCTAGGACTTTGGCATGTTCTTTGAAAGGCATGGAGTGGGAGATCCCAAGAGGATGAAGCTTCAAGTGACGGGGAAGCATTAAACCCACCCATCTCCACTCAGCTAGGGGCGGGGAGAACAGCAGCTCAGATTTTCTCCTGCTGTGATCTCACTGTCTAAGTCCTCCAAAGAGCCCGTGAACGTTGTGCAGCAAGAGGAGGGGCATCATTTCTGGTGGGTGAGGAGGAGCAGGGATAAAGAGAGATAAAGGAACAAGGAAAGAACCCAAACACATTATTTTGCAGTTCACCAAAGCTGTTGGTTCATTATTTACAAAAAAATACCTTTAGCATCCATCATCATCTTTTCATTTGGGTGCTGTGCAACATTAGGAATAAGTCAGGTACCAAATGCATAATCCACAAGCGTGGCCAAACGGCCACTATGCTCTGCTAGCCACCTCCTGCAACTGTGCATCAGTCAACTTCCCTCCAGCGCTGCTAGTGTTAACGGTCAGCCAAATATTTGCCTTGGAGTGCATTCACTAAGACCTGGTCTACACCCAAACCTTAGGGTATGTCTTCGCTTGCAGAGTTTTTGCGCTGTAAGTTTCACCGGTGATAGGGAACCAGTGAAAGCAAAGTGCTGGTTTGTGTACTCGCTCAGTTCCTCAGGCATCAGAGAGTATTTATACTACCAGCGCTTCCATCGCCACCGATGAGAGCAGTGCTCTCGGGCAGCTATCCCACAGTGCAGCTCTCTCCAGGTTGATGATGGGTCTTGTGGGAAGCGGGGGGTGGGGTGGGTTTGATCCCAGGGCACCCTGGGTTCCTGCACAGACTCCCCTCCCCAAACACTGATCAGCTCCAGTCCCTCAGCATAGCTCCAAGCAGGGGATTGTTTGCTCCGTGGAGCAGGCATCGTCACTGGCCAGATAAGTGAGCGCTTGCCCAGAAAACAGGAAGGGGAGTTTCAAAGTTCCTGCGGCTTTACGACGGGAGGGGCGGACGTCTGTTTACCGGGGAACAGAGCAGCAGAGCTGCTGGCCAGAGTGGTCACCTAGGCATTGTGGGATAGCCTCCGGAGGCTAAAAGCTCTGTAAACAGGAAGAACGTGTCTCCACTTGCACATCACCGCAAAAGCATCACCGGCAAGAGCTGTCTGCCTCTCGTGGGGGTGGTCTTCTTTTTGCGGTGAAACTTCTGAGTTTCACCACAAAAACGTATCGGCAAGTGTAGATGCTCCCATGGCTTTTGCACCAAAAAAGGGACGTCTTCCGCTTTAAATGGCAAGTGTAGGTGTGCCCTTAGGTCGACCTAACTTCATTGCTCAGGGGTGTGAAAAATTCAAACCCTGAGAGCCCTGGTATAGCTGACTTACGCCCCAGTATAGACCCCGCTAGGGTGACGAAGAATTCTTCTGTCGACCTAGCTACCACCTCTCAATGGGACAGATTAGCTGCAACAATGGGGAAAAAAACCTTCTGTTTCTGTAGGAAGTGTCTACATTATGGTGCTAGAGCAGTGCAGTTAGTCCACAACTGCGGACAGCAGTTGAACAGATATTGGAAACGTGGGACTGTCTGGCTAAAGCTGTTTAAAGCCCCATTCGCCTGTTTCTGAGCTTCTTTCTGAGGTATGATCAGCACATTCAGAACAGCAAAGTAACATCTATCCCTTCCTCAGTCATAAGCACTTTCAAATTGGACCTCAAATGCAGCCAAGCTGAAGTAACACAGTGCAGTGAATCATGCCTGCTCTTCAGGTAATATTTCCCATTCATTATCCCTCCAGTTAGGTTTCAAAATAGAACTAGAACTGGCTGAGGGTATAAATGAAATCAGTGGAGACGCACCGGCATAAAAATGGAGTAATACAGGTTCTATGAGCTAAAAGCAGCCATTGGACCACACACCGATACCAAAAAGGCAAATAGGGAGATGAAACAACTCTTACTGCTTCTAATCGTGGCCATCAGAAGAACTCCAGCCAGGTGATCAAGCTTCTAAGCAAGGCTGACATTGTGGTTCAGATCTTGCGACAGTACTCAGGATTTTGGCTTCAATGTCTCGTTCTGCCGCAGATTTCATCCATGATGTCATGGACATCACTTAGTGCCCCCGTTTCCCATCCCTAAAACAGGGATGTTAATGCAGAATTTGTCTTTTCGTGTTGGGTTGTAAGCCCTTTGGGACAGAGACTGTCTTTCATTAAGTCTATAGCGTGCCAAGCACAATGAGGCCCTGACATCAGTTAGGCCAGTGACTGTCAACCTTTCAAGACTACTATACCCCTTTCAGGAGTCTGATTTGTCTTGCCTACCCCCAAGTTTCCCCACACTTCAAAACTACTTACTTACAAAATCAGACATAAAAATACAAAAGTGTGACAGCATGCTATTGCTGACTTTCTCGTTTTTATCATATAATTATAAAATAAATCAATTTGAATATAAATATTGTACTTCTATTTCAGTGCACGGTGTATAGAGCAGTATAAACAAGTCACTGTATGCAATTTTAGTTTGTACTGACTTTGCTAGTGGGGCTTTCAATGTAGCCTGTTGTAAAATGAGGCAAATATCTAGATGAGTTGATGTACCCCCTGGATGGCCTCTGCGTACCCCTGGTTGAGAACCACTGAGTTAGGCCCTACGATAATACAAACTAGTAATACATTTGATGTTTCAGCGTGTACCCATGATATCAATTGGTCAGATTCCTTTAAATGAATTGTGGATGTAAGTCTGCATATACAAATTTTATAAGGTCAGATTTCTATAAAAATGTCTTTTCAACTAATAAAATTATACACCTGCTATTTTTGTGTCCTTAAATAGAGTCATTAAATGAATAAATAAAAAAGACTTTCAAAGGCAGAAGTGGAATTTATTGGTGCAATATCCCTTACTGGTGCCAAATAAAAATAGATATTCCCAAGTCTGGATCAGATTGGCATTCACTCCACAAGTGGAATGAGAAGAATATGAAGTGTTCCTTTAAAGTTAGAACAAGTTTTGATAACCTGCCAGCTGCAAGACTATTCATTTAACTCAGCTTCTGGAAAATCCTGAAGGCCCGTTCCATCACTGACTCCCAAAGGTTAGACCAAGCCTGAACTGTGAGCAATGAACCTTTGCAGTGAAGCTATACTGAACTATAATTTGTCATTTCTCAGACAAATGTGCCTATTACAAGAAATGGATTGGCCCTTAATTGTCTCACTTCAGCTGAGACAGAGCTGCTAGTCTGTCATTCTGAATCATCGTTCAACAAAGGCATGTTTTACAACCTCCCCAAATGTACTTTTACTTGACTTGATAAAGTTAGTGGCGTCAGTTCTCCCTGTGGAAAATAAAAAAAATAAAAAGACTCCATTACTCTAGGCAAATTCACATCATTTTCTTTACTGTTGGACACAATACATACCTTTAGGAATTATAACTGTTGAATCTTCATTTAAACAGAAGTATATTACAAAGAATATCTCTGGAGGCTTCCGTGACTATTTCCTACCATAAAAGTGTGTGAGTCGATGATTATCACATTACCTAATGTACATTTTACTATACTAAAATTATACTCACGTGGTATTTGAAAGCTAGGGGATCAGGAATGCTCGAGCATTTGTAGAATTATCACTGTACAACTTGCATGAGAAATTGATTTCAGATCTCTCCTAGCTGGCCAAAGACGACTTCCTTATGGTTAGAATTGGGTGTCCTTTTCCAGAGAAGATGTCTGACAAAACAAAACAAAAAGCAAACACCCCCCGCCCCCTCAAAAAACACACCCGATTTTGTGGCACTGGAATGTTCTGTGTCAGTTTTATCAAATGGCTGGTATTAAAAAAAACCCTAAAAATTTCAAAAAAGTCAAAATGTTTGATTTCAAAAACTAAATGTTTTGATTTTTTTGGTTCAAAATGGCTTTTTGGTTAGAAATATCCTTTAATTTTGTTAAAAACAGTGTTAAATTGATCAGAATCTAAATGAACCATTTTATTTGGGGTCAAACAAAATGTTTCATTCAACCTGAAAGATGGGGCTTTAGTTTTTCAATTTGAAGAAAATTCTTCCCCATTGTCTTGAAACATGTATTCCTCAGAATTGCTAGCAAATCAAAGAATCTATTATTCACAGAGTTCAAGTGAGGGCCACACCCTCTTGCTGCAGAAAATACTGAAACAGTGCCTTTTAAAATATTTCAGCCTTTTCTAGCCTTCTCCAACCCAGCCTCATGCCTTCTTGGTTGATGTTTTTTATATGCAAATTCAAAATGGGAGAGTCGGGGAAGTTCTGATGATATTTTTGTGGATTCTGCCCTTCCACTGTTTTTCAGCCAGTTGTGGAGATGATTGAACTCAAAGTTTCAAAAGCCTGATTTTCTTCCCCCAAATAATTTCACATTTTTGAATTTTGAAAACAGGGGGAAAAGGGGGTGAAATTTCCTCCTGTTTTTCTTACAAGATCTACTTTCCACCTTCCAAAATGCCATTCAAACCCGTTGACACACGACCCATCAGGGAAATCCGCTGGTGGGCCGGGACAGTTTGTTTACCTGCAGTGTCCGCAGGTTTGGCTGATCGCAGCTCCCACTGGCCACGGTTCATCGTTCCAGGCCAATCGGGTCTCCCAGAAGTGGCGTGGGCTAAGGGATGTGCTATCATCCCCCTGTTACAGATGGGAAACTGAGGCACAGAGAGATGAAGTAGCTTGCCCAAGATCCCACTGGAAGTCTGTGGGAGAACAGGGATTCCAACCCAGCTCCTAGCCTAGTCCCCTATCCACTAGCCCATCCTCCCTCTCCTTGGCTGCAGATACCACTACTGTCTCTTGAGTAGGACTGTCAATAAGAGCCAATAACCTAACCCCCCCACAGAGCTAGCTGAAGAACCGTAACTATTCGTGGAGTGGAATTTTAAAAATTGTAATTAAAAAAAAATTCCCAAGAACATTTTTCAGTGAAAAACTGAACCTGCCCCAAAAGTGTGTGCACGTGAATTTGTATGTATATACACAATATAATCCTGTTCCCTCCTTCCCCCAAATAAACCAGCTTTAAACCCCAGGGCATTGGGATTTTCCCCCGAATTCTGTATTACTGACAATAATATACATTTCTGTAACCCCACAACTTGGCATGGCACTTTACGGAGAGTGAAATAAATATAAAGTGCTGGACTCAAAGATTTTTATAATATGAAGGGCTGAGATGGGAGCCTGGTTTAGGGGGCTGAGTTTA
The DNA here is from genome assembly GCF_965140235.1 of Caretta caretta. Lineage (NCBI taxonomy): Eukaryota > Metazoa > Chordata > Testudines > Cheloniidae > Caretta > Caretta caretta. Next base: position 17,215,130 of record NC_134209.1, read on the forward strand.
GGGAAAGAAGCTAGGAGGTCCCAAGTTTTCAGGGATGCTCTCTGATCTGTGTTACACAGAAAGTCAGATTAGATGTTCACAATTTCCTCTTCTGCCCATGGAATCTGAACTTCTGCATCATGCTTTCATCCAAGTTCCTGGCAAAACTCCCAGTGTTTTCAATGGAAACACAACTGGCTCTTAAATTAAATATAGACCATGAAGGTAGATGATAGAAGGAGGAGGGAGTGGAAGGGCGAAGGTTAAAACAAGTATTCAGAGTAGTAGCCGTGTTAGTCTGTATTCGCAAAAAGAAAAGGAGGACTTGTGGCACCTTAGAGACTAACAAATTTATTTGAGCATAAGCTTTCGTGAGCTACAGCTCACTTCATCGGATGCATGCAGTGGAAAATACAGTGGGGGGATTTTATATACACAGAGAACATGAAACAATGGGTATTACCATACAATGGGTGTTACCATACACACTGTAACGAGAGTGATCACTCTGGTTACAGTGTGTATGGTAACACCCATTGTTTCATGTTCTCTTTGTATATAAAATCTCCCCACTTTGTATTTTCCACTGAATACATTCGATGAACTGAACTGTAGCTCACGAAAGCTTTTGCTCAGATAAATTTGTTAGTCTCTAAGGTGTCACAAGTCCTCCTTTTCTTAAAACAAGTATTGAGAGTCATGCTAGATACAGCAAGCAAATCCATATAAAGTAAAAGGAGAAACTGACGGTTTTATCCAGCAAAGCCCCTTCCATCAAAACCTTGGCCAAAGGATTTCCTATTGGTCCATCAACTTCCCTATTCTGTGGTCCATGCCTAGTAGTTTGCCCTGTGATGTACATGGCTGTGGTGTGTGTAGCTAGGAAACTGTTCTCTTCTGTGTGCTATATTTGTCAAATGGAGATTTTTAGGAGCCCAGATTCCATTGACTTTAAGTGGGACTTTTTCTCATAAATCCCTTGGACCACATTGAATATTTCCCTCCAAATAGGTAAGGTGTCCTCAGGACCTTTGCTCTCAGAGCTGTTGCAGCCCACCACAGAGGCAGTGCACATATTGTGGTCCTGTGGAGATGGTACTGTTGTTGCTTCTGGGGTTTTCTTCTCTAAGTAAAGCCTATTGTAGCCTGAGAATGCCGGTTCTACATGTGGAAACAGAGCAAGAACTCTGAGAATGGGGCTCACTGATGATAGCACTTTCCTGTGCTAAGTGTTGTAAAAACAGCACAAAAAGGCTCTCCTTGCCTATCTAAGTATGGCAGTATAATTCTGGGGCTTGAAGATTAAGACCAGCAAGTGTCACTCCCCAGAGGTGCAACAAAGAAGTCAATTTTAAGTACAGAAGAATAAATTGGATTAATTCTTTTCTGAGTGGGAATGAAGGGAGATCGTTTGGTAGCAAATCTGGCAGGGGCTTCCTTGTCATCCTCATTGACAAATGTCTTGAGTGACGCAAGTGACTGACTATTTCACCACAGCAGCAGGCACATGAGATGGTCTGCTCATGCTTTGACCACCCTGAGTGGAAGGTGAGGAATTGCAAAGCGGCAGGACTATAGTGACAGTCTGAATGGAGACTGGCTTTTAGTTCCATACAGGGAAGAAGTTGTGGTGGGAGTTAATCCAGCCGCTGCCAGAGCATCCCTGTACTCCGCTGGAGAAGAAAGAAAAAAAAAAAAGATGAATTCTGAGTGCCAGGAGATTAAACTGGGATATAACTAATACTATCATTAGAGTATTTTTAGCACATACAAAGACAAAGGTGTTTTATAACATCTCAGTCTCCCCCCACCACACACAACTATATATATCACTGTGGAAGAGCATACTTCCATAACGGCATAGACCTCTATGACAGACAATAGATTGGCTGGGATACTGCCAAAAGAGACCACATTAGTGCTTGGGGGAACTTGATCACAATTAATGCATTTCAAGACTGTTTGATTATTCTCCTGCATGTCCATCAAAAAAAGCAAGCACACAAGTACCTGGAAAGAAACCTAGTCTGGAAAGCCACATTCCTGTTAATTTGTTTGAGGAATCAAAAGGACATGTCCTTGATTCTCTGTACTCAGAAAGTCTGTGCATGCTGTCCTCGCCAAGTGGGTTGATATTTTTAACAATAAACCCCACAATGATATCAGCTCACCCCATGAAGCGTGCTATGATGTTAACTGGTGGAATGCAATTTTCATAGCTCAGTGCAAAAGCGTATTAGGATCTGCTGTGCAGTTTTCCCTGCCAAAAAAACATTTCCTTACAGCTGATTTTCCAGGGGATAACCCAGCTATGACTGTGCACAGATGCTGAAGTAGGTCAGTGTAAGAAGATAACTAAATATTTCTGAGTGTAGCGAGGCATAACGGGAGGGGAGAAGGAAGCCACATAGAGCACAATGGAGCAGCAGAGGACAATGTGCGCTGCGGCAGATAAGACAGCTGAAGACACGTTGTGGTTGTCTATGACTCACAGATAGGCGACCATAATATAACACAGCTGGACCATTCCTGAGAAATCACTGAAGTACAGAAGACCCAGGGCCTGATTTTCAAGCACACTCAGCTCCCAGTTGGGTACTTAAATGAAGTGGTCAGATCAAAAGTGCTCAGCACGCAACCGTTCCTTCTGAGAACATATATCCTGAAGTTATTAATTTAATTGTACGGGGTTTATCTTTTTAGCAATTTGAATTTTATGTAGCTGTCTAAAAATTGGGGTTTTTCAGGGCTCTTTGTATACACTGTAATGAGTAATGTATATTATATACACACATTACTCACTACAGTATATACTGCTGTGATGCAATCTTTGTAACATTCCCTAGTGGGCTTTAACGTAGTACTGTTTGAAATAGTACTACGTTAAAGTGCCTGAGGGAACCTTTTCTGTGCCCCAGAAGGGTCTACATCAGAGGTGGGCAAACTACGGCCCGTGGGACCCTCCTGCCTGGCCCCTGAGCTCCTGGCCCGGGAGGCTCGCCCCCAGACCCTCTGCTGCTGTCCCCGCTCCCCTGCAGCCTCAGCTCACTGCACCACTGGCGCAATGCTCCGGGCGGTGGGGCTGCGAGCTCTTGCCGGGCAGCGCAGCTGCAGAGCCTTGGCCTGACCTGATGCTCTGTGCGGGGGCGTGGCTGGCTCCAGCCGAGTGGCGCGGCTGCCTGTCCTGGTGCTCTGGGCGGTGCGGTAAGGGGGCAGGGAGCAGGGGGGTTGGATAGGGGGCAGGGCTGTCAGAGGGCAGGGAACAGGGGGGTTGAATGGGGACAGGGGTCCCAGGGGGGAGTCAGGAAGGAGAGGGGGGGTTGGATGGGGCTGCGGGAGGCAGTCAGGGGCGGGGAGTCCGGGGCGGTCCGCGGGGGATCGATGGGGCAGGAGTCCCGGGGGGGGCCGTCAGGGGACAGGGAACAGGGGCGGTTGGATGGGCAGGAGTCCCGGGGGTGCCGTCAGGGAGCGAGAAGCAGGGGAAGTCGGGGGGGGGGCAGGCCACGCCTGGCTGTTTGGGGAGGCACAACCTCCCCCCTCCCCCCCCGCCACTGGCCCTCCATACAATTTCGGAAACCTGATGTAGCCCTCAGGCCAAAAAGTTTGCCCGCTCCTGGTCTACATGGACCAATTAATGCACAACATATTAGCATGCTTTAGAAGTCACACCTCTAATCTGCATTGCTGCTCTATGTAGACAAGCTTTATAAACCATTTCTGGTGTTTATTGGATGAACACTGATTGCATTTGTGACATTGCACTCCATATGTTTTCTGGAAATATACTTATGAGTGTGAATATGATGCTACTGGAATGTGTTTTATGCAAAAGGATTCTTGTAAGGTATCATTACAAAGGTTAAACTTACTGAATATATTCATCCTATTTGTATACATGTATCATTCTTGTATCTGAAACTAGGAATATGAAGTGTAACTCTGAGGTCCTATTGTATTTATGCAAAGTGTGGGCCATTAAGGTGGTTTAGAATCTTGATGGCTCCCATTGACTAGGACAATTGGTTGTAAATGGTTTGTTTACCTGCAAGCCTTCCTGTGTACCTTTGGGCCAGCCTGTGGGTAATGAAGAATGAGGTCTTACGGTGACCTGTGACGATGTCACATGATACTGGAATCCATCTTAAATCTGGTACTTTTCCATTTAGAAGGAGGGGTGGGGACCCAGAGAGACAAAGGATTCCCGCCTTGTGCCAAAGCTGTAGAAGAGGGTGGAGCAGGACAAAGAAAGAGCTAGAGTCATGAGAAAGCCTCTGCTTACCACCTAAGATGTCTGCTGGAATTAACAAGGACTGTACCGGGGAAAGGATTGGACCCAGAGTAGGAAGGAGTCTAGTCTGTGAAAGAAGCTTATTGGAACATCTCTGAGGGTGAGATACTACCTGTAATCAGTTTCTTAATGCATTAGGCTTAGACGTGCATGTTCTATTTTATTTTGCTTGGTGACATACCTTGTTCTAACTGGGGGTTGCCAACTGATGTGCCAAGACTACTTCAGCTCCTGCTTTCCTGCCCTGTCAGCTTAGGACTTCAGTGCCCTGCCTGGTTTGAGCCAGACCCGCTAGCCTGCTGCAAACCTAGACCCAGGTCTGGACCACATCCCCTAACAGCTGTAGACTTAACTGAAGGCAATTTAAGAAGTGTTCCTTCCTTTAACACTCAGATGCCCAACTCCCAATGGGGTCCAAACCCTAAATAAAGCTGTTTTACCCTGTATAAAGCTTACACAGGGTAAATTAATAAATTGTTCACCCTCTATTACACTGATAGAGAGATATGCACAGCTGTTTGCCCTCCCCCCGCCCCCAAGTATTAATATATACTCTGGGATAATTAATAAGTAAAAAGTGATTTTATTAAATACAGAAAGTAGGATTTAAGTGGTTCCAAGTAGTAACAGACAGAACAAAGTGAATTACCAAGCAAAATAAAATAAAACAAGCAAGTTTATGTCTAATCAAACTGAATACAGATAAAATCCTCACCAGTTCCAGTAAGCTTTCTTTTACAGACTAATCTCCTTCTAGTCTGGGTCCAGCAATCACTCACACCCCCCGTAGTTCCTTTCCTTTGTTCCAGTTTCTTTCAGGTATCTTTGGGGGTGGAGAGACCCTCTCTCTTTAGCCACCTGAAGACAAAATGGAGGGGTCTCCCAGGGGTTTAAATAGACTTTCTCTTGTGGGTGGAGGCTCCTCCTCTCTCCTATGCAAAGTCCAGCTATAAAATGGAGTTTTGGAGTCACCTGGGCAAGTCACATGTCCATGTATGACTGAGTTCCTGACCAGCCAAGCCACATTCCTGGGAAAGCCCAGATGTGGATTGGTGTCTCCAAGTTCATTGTTGGCTTAAGGGCTTCTTGACTGGGCACTTACTGAGAATAGTCTTTTCTCAGGAAGCCGACCAACTGCTTCACTAAAACCTACTTAGAATCAGACAAGTATACACCAATATTCATACCTTCGAATACAAAAATGTTACATGCATACAAATAGGATTAATAGATTCATAACCTTTACATAGATATGTTGTTACATGGCATATGTAGCATAAAACACATTCTAGTTATGTCATATATACATTCATAAGTATATTTCCATAAAGCCGTATGGGGAGCACTCTCACAGTGCTATCCTCCTATTAATGGCAGCAGGAGACTTGTTGATGACAGAGTGACCTAATATTGTCTCTCTTGCCCACAGAGCATAATTAAAATGTAGGTTGTCCTCTCTGTTGAATGAGTGTGACACCTTTCGCAGGTAATAGGAGTTGAGCACTTGTGCGTGTGTGTGTGTGGGGGGGGGGATGTAATCCTTGCTCCAACAATTCACCCTGCTTTAATGAGATGTCAAACTATTCTTGAGCTCAAAATACTCCTCTCCATTCAGCAATCTTAAATCCATTGAGTTTAAGGAGACTTGAAAATATTAGGTTTGTTTCTAGATTTCCTGTCCATTCCAATTGTTCTCAGGAGAGTGGATTCACATTGTAGGGGCGTGAGAAATAAACCAATCCTTTTTTTTTTTTTAAAAAGTGCAGGATATAAATTGTAATGTGCCATATGTTCAGTGAAAAATAATAAAGCATACAACATTGACCTTTTCAGTTGCCTGCACTTTAATTCACTGGCTGTTTTATTCCTCTCCATTTATGGCCAATCACTATAGCCTGCCAGAAAGCAGTAGAATGGACAGCTAGTCAAGATGCAGAATATTTTAAAGTGTAGATTTATCCGTGTTAAAAGTTTGTGGTCTTCCGTGGACTACGGTGGACATTAAAAGACTTACTTAAAGCAAAGATTATAACCAAACACAAACTGGTATGAGATCAGTCCATTTTAAGTGAATAACGGCCAGAACCTGATCTCTGCTATTCTGATGTAAATCTGGACTAATTCCTTCAGAGGAAATGGATGTGCATAGCAAAATTCCTGGTTGGGTGAAGTTTCCTGAAGCAGCAGATGTGAGACCTTTGAAATGGTGCAACATGCACTCCCCAGCTCAACACTACTGAGCAATGTGGAAAGGGGTATGTCACAGCAGCAGCTTCTCCTTATCCCTACCTATGTCCTCCGAGATAATTAGCACTGTTAGGGGGCTTATTCCTTCACCCACTTACTTCCCTGGTCCTTCTCACATGAACAGAGAGCAACAATACCCAGAGTCCAAAGGTGCAAACAATTCGATGTTTATTGGGGTGAACTTCCAGCAAGCATGATTCCAGTTTCCTTCCTTAGTATCCCTCTTCCCAGCTCTGACATCACAGAGCCTTACACCTGTATCCCTGTTCCCATTCCTGCCCTTAGCCAAACATGATTCCACTTTCCCCACCCCCATTCCCTGTTCCCATCTCCCCCTTTAGCAAAACTTGATTCCAATTTCTCCAACCCCATTCCCTGTTCCCATCCCCTCTCCCCCCCACACACACACTTCCTGATTGACTGCAGACTATATAGTAAAACTTGAGTTCTGCTTAGCTATACCTTAACCAATCATTTTCCTGAAATGTAACTAACCAATCCTAACATATTGTAACATGATTATGTAACCAATTATATCACACCACCTTAATTATTTTACACCCAGCAAAATTAATTATACAGCAGAACACAGAATCAGAACCAGACAAATTATGCAGATTATGCAGACAAACAATAGCAAAGTGGGAACTATAATGACAAAACAATACAGAAGTGAGGATTTCACATCCCAGCTATTGATAAGTGAGTTCTTGCCAGACAGGATGCTATCAAACTAAGTTTCCTTTTACATCTTCTAGGCATGTCCCTTTTTCTGGAGGTGATAGGCACTATCATGACAGGGTTGTATTCCTAACAGCCCAATAGCACCTTATTTCCATGTGACTAGTTTGGAATGTGAGGATGTGACTGGTCGCTTCCCAGCTTATGGCTGCCTCTGTTGCTTAGCCAAAGGCCTTAGCCTAAGAACAGGGCCTCAGACTGTCACCGTAAGAGAAGGCTCTTACACCGGCAGACATGACTTTGATTTCTTCTTTTATACCTCTATAACTAGCCAAGTGATAAGAATACACATAAATTCATAGAGTATAGGCCTTTACAGACAGGCCTGAATATCTATATCCTAACAAGCACCAACCCTGGAGGTGCCCTTGCACTCAAGGAAAAGGAGACCCGTGACTGTGCCTGACTCATGGCCATGGGTGAAGGCTTCTTCTGGCCTTTCCCGTCCTTGTACACCTGTAGAATGCCAGTCACTATCTTCTTCTTATCTAGAGATAGGGAAACTAATCTGGTGAACAGATATACCTTTCCAATAAATAAGAAGCTTGACAACTTTCCCAAGATCTTGAGCATACCCCAACCTTGGTCAGATGCAAGGACAACATATTCATGGAGAGAATTAAATTAGGATAACAAGAGAGTCAATGAAAATGCTAGGTCTTGTATGCACATGTGAGAATTCAGCTATAAGAATGAGTGACGGTCAGAGCTAGAAGAATAGCACAGGCTTGACCCGGAAGTAGTATAGGCATAAGACAAATCCATTCGAATCTGAAGCCTCTTTACTGAGTAAAAATAAGCAAACTCACTTGTCACCAATGGTACCCAGATAGGCAACAGTTTATGGATACTGAACAATGTCCAGCAATGCAATAAGTAAATGATTTATTATTATTTGTATTATTTTAGCACATAGGAGCCCCAGTCAGGTACCAGAACCACGTTGTGCGCAAGCAAATAATTCAACTGGGCAGATTTTTTACTCCCATTTTCTCTAAGTTCATTACAGATGCAGGAGACTTTAGGAATTATTTATTGACTTTCCCATATTCCTTGCTCATTTAATTGATTTTGTTGCCTGAAAATCCAGATCTCCTCTGCTTAATATTGCTAGATTTCACATTTGTTTCTGACTAAGTCAGTAACAAAACCCTGAGCCCATGCCCATTGGTTTTCAGAAGCAGTGTTGTAATCCTCTCTCGGCTGCTCTTCTTGATTCTTCTATTTGTTTTTATTGCAAACTATTTCAAATTCTGCTGCTTATTTCATAGATTAAGGCCAGAAGGGACATTATGTTAATCTAATCTGACCTCCTGCATAACACAGGCCTTATATTTCACCCAGAGAATCCTGCATCAACCCAACAGCTTGCAGTTGAACAAGAGTTTGGTTTTTTTGGTTCTATTTTTTAAAGAAAGATCCAGTCTTGATTTTTAAGACTCCAAGCAATGACGAATTTACCACATCCCTAGGTAATCTCTCTCAGTGATTAAATACCCTCAGTGTTAAAAATGTGCATCTTATTTACAATTTGTGCTTCACCAAGCTCAATTTACAGCCTTTTGAGACTGTATTGCCTTTGTCTGATAGATAAAGAGCCTGACGAGTATCAGCAATTTTCTCCCTGCATGGGTAAATTCAACCAAAAGTAAGTTACTACTTCCCAGGAGCAAGGAAGAAACTGTCTGTCAGGGTATGTCTATGTGAGGGTAGAAAAAAAACACACAGCTGGCCCAGGTCAGCTGACTCAGGCTCACAGGGTTTGAGCTAAGGGTCTGTTTAATTATAATGCAGATGTTTGGGCTTGGACTGGAGCCCAAGTTCTGGGACCCTGTGTGGGTCCCAGAGCTCAGGGTCGAGCCTGAGCCTGAATTTTTAGCCCTGCAGCCTGAGCCCCAGGAGCCCAAGTCAGCTGAACCAGGCCAGCCAGGATGCTTTTATCTCCCATGTAGACATCCCCTCAGAGAGGTATCTACAGCACATCTCCCAGCTGTACTCCTGGGTTGGTGCTGTTATGAGCCATCCCTTGCTTGGGGCCAGGTCTAAAGGCACGATTTAGCTTGGAGAAAACCAATGGGCCTACTCACAGGGTAAATCCCTATTCCTTGTGGGTAAAAGCACTGGAACGTGGATTATATGTAAATTTAGGCTCTGCCAAATATTCCATCAAAACTTTCTGACAGGAAATTGGGTTTTTGATGAATGAATGTCAGTTTTTACTTCAACGTTAATGTTCACGAAACTTTCAAGACAGCAGAATGTTTCAGGTGAGCATTTGTCATCTGAATGTGACATTTCAGTTTTTCCACAGGAAAATGTGAAAATTAATCAGTTTTCATTTTTTTTTAGTTGATAATGTTCTGGTTTGTGTTTGGCAAAAGCCAAAGTATTGTTTTTTAGTAAGAAGGTGAAATTTTCCCTGTACAATTACCCAGCCTAGAATTTAGCCCCTTTGTAAACAGAGCCTAATTTTCCTTAGGTGCATTTGTTGTTCATTATTGTTCACTTAAGAGTTCAGACAAAAATGGCTCTGATTATGCAACATGTGTGAAATACTCACTTACAGTAGCTGTGCTCTTTGTTTGGTCACCTAAGTCATCTGGTTTTGGTCTCAAGCACTTTCATCGGCCCAGTGCACCCTCTCTGCTCCTTGATTGGATGGCGGAAAGTTTTTAAAACAAGGAAAATAGCAAAAAGTAGACAGCAACTAACTCACTTCGAGGAGGAATTTGCAGACAAGTTATCTTTGATACTAAAATTCCGGACACTTTCACGTTTTGGAACACTTTTTCAGGGTTTGAGAACATTTATAGCTGTTCATAAACAAATCACAGCAGCCCACAAATCAGAACAGATCCCACTCAGCCCTTTTCTTCATGACAATATTTGTGAATCAGTTTGGATACTTTTTGATCGACTACACTAGGGCTTTCGAGGATGTGAGGGCATTGTTTCAGAAAAATGGGAGGAGCGGCAAAGTTACATTAGTACAGAGAACATTATATGGGATTATATTATATCCTCCCAAGCCTTGGGGAAGGGCAAAAAGTGGATGACCTACTAGAGACTATACCTACGGACAGTCAGGGTGTGGGTATAACTGCCCCCCTTGCCACACAGCAAATGATATCCCAGCAGTGATGGTGATTGTAAACCGGGAGCCACTCTCACCATCCTGGGGAATTATCAGCCACATCCAAATCCACTTTTAGCCCTCACTGCCAGACTCTATCTGTCATCCCAACAAGCAACAAATTCACACAAAGAAAACAGAGCTTCCAGCTGAGACTTCCACCACTCCTAGGGTGTCCCAAATGGAGTCTCCCTTTTTCAGGGACTACTGCAGGAGACTGTCCCTCCTGCGGCTTCTAACTGAAGTCCTCCAACCTCTTTCCTGCAGCTTTCCCCCTTTCCAGCTCTCCCCACAGACCCGCCTGGGTTCCTTTGGGATGCTCCCTGCTCTTCCCTGAGCAGCCACCACATCCAAGCCTTCCTATCTGGAGCTTTCCAAAGGCCACTACTTGCCTTTCACTTTTCTCTAGCTCTTCATTCTGCACTGCTCCCTTAACCAGCACTCCACTGCTGGCCTTCCTGCCTCTTAAATCCAGCCCCCAGCACAGGTGTAGTGGGACAGGGATAATTGAACACAGCTGATTGAAACAACTCCGACCATTAAAGGAGTAGACCACCCTGTTATAGTGATTATACAATGACAGATAGATTAGATTAGATTAGATTAGATTAGATTAGATTAGATTATTTCCCTCTTGCCACTAGAAGACATAACAATAAAAATATAATAATTCCTTTCCTACTTTGACTTGTGCTAGATTTGGATTTGAAACCAACTCCCATTGCTTTTTCCTTAGTGATTCATGGGAAAATCAACCACCATTATTACTATAGACGTGTGTAGGTTCACTACCACACACTGAATGTGTTAAGAGCTCTCGCCACTCCCTCTCCTGCATTTGCACTTTTTTTGAAGGCTTTATAGAAAGATTAGGGCACTCAACAGCACAAGTCCCACTGAAATCCAATGTGACTTGTGCTCCTTACTGTCTTTTGACTATCCCACTTGATGTTCTATTATCTGTTAATGACTTGTTTCTCTCATGAGACTATCTCTGTCGAACCTCACTTGTGGAGATATGCATCCTGCCGCACAAGCCAGGGACAGTGAAAATCTTTAGCGGTGCGGCCCCTGAGGTATGCTGGCATCAGGCAAAGGTGGGATTCTCAACAGCCCATTGTTCACCACATATCACTGGCTGACGCACTCAGAGCATGTCTCTTGACTCTTTTGTGTTGGGTTTCAGATATAGTGTACAGTAGATAGTGCAGAACTTTGTTTTAGCTTCTTCTTAGGGACCTTTTCAGCCATTTTCTTGTCCTTTGGCCTGTCCAGAGAAGTACTTTCAGTTTGAGAAGCTTGTACAAGCAGCATGTCTATGACTTATATCCACATCAGAGGCCTGAGACTGGATTCCGAATTACCAGTGTAATGCCATTGACTTCACTGGAGTTGCTCTTGATTTATGCTGCTGTACATCAGACTGGAATTGGACGCTAGGTCTCCAAAGTGGCTATGGATATTGGATATGAAACGTGTGCAGTGTCTATGTTCAGATCCAGGAAAGCCTGTTACACTTAAGCTCTTCCTGATGGAGAAGGCTATATCCATCTCTGAATCTGAACATTCCCGGTCAGTTACTCATAAGAGTATGAGCCCAAGATCCTCCAGTCTTCAGCCTCATTGTCTGAGTGAGTGGAAAAAGAAAAAGGCTACACGCTGTTACTGGATCCAAAAGGCTTCACTGTCTACTTGTCACACATCTGTAGTGTCAGGACCCGTAGGAAGAGTGAAACAGAGGAATTGTCCCAGCAAAGCAGACCAATGGTCCATCCAGTCGAGTATCTCATCACTGAAAACAGCTGGTACCAACTGCTTCAGAAGAAAGGGCAAGAAACTGACTACTGGACAGTCATGGAATAACCCACCCATAAAGGAACCTTGTTCCTAAACTAGTGTTTGGCTTATGTCCTACAGCATAAAGTTTTATTACTGGCAGGAGTGATAGCACCATTGTTCCTCTAATCCCCTGACTCGCTGTCTACACACCTTCTAATTCCCGCAAGAAGTGGGGCAGAGGGCAGGCAGACTTTCTTTCCTGCACAACCAGGAATCATCCTCAGAGCAAGCCAGTCCTGTGCACTGAATAAGGCAGGGCTCCTATGGAAAATGTGAGAGTGTAATTAAAGATATTATCATAATGCAAACATACTAAGGGGTTGAATTAATGTTGGGCAGGCAACGTTCGTTCGGGCACTTCCTAACTTTGGCGTGCTTGAGGCTGAAGCTCAGTGTAGTTGAGTTGTAGCATGTAGTTAACAGGGAGGAGTTGGTGCTCAACCTGTGTCTCTCCTTCATAGGGGCCAGAAGATGTCACCAGCCACGGAGGGGTGTGCAAGTCTTCCCATGCTAAGGGCTAGTACAACAGCTATGCTCCTTTGCACTCTGGGCTGCCTGGGCGGCATTTTGCCTCCCCTTGAGCAATGTGGCTCGGCCCTGACCCATCACTGAACTGTGTCCTAATGAGCTTGCCTGGCCCTTACAACATGTTTAATATGGAGGCAGATTGCCTAACTTTACATGCCCACAGTGGCCATGACATTAGAGAACAGGTACAGTTTACTGTAGAAGGGAATCAGAACCATCTTCTTACTGTTATGAACATTCACCAGCTGGCGTAAATCTGCACAGCAACATTGAAGTCAATGGGTCAGATCCACCAACTGATATAAATAAATCAGCATAACTCCATTGAAATCAATGGGCTGACATAGACCAGCCAAGAATCTGGCACATTCTACGAAATTTTAATGAACTGGACTAATTCCTAGTTACTGAACACTTGTCAGGGAATTAAATGACTCCAATTAGTTGTGAAGAGGAGTAGAGTGGATGTATTTTTTGGCATTGGGCTTGCAGAGGTACTGACTATCCGGTGAACAATGTCATTCCAGGCCGAGGGTATGGCAAGGGAAGTAGGGGCCAGTGGAGTTTTCGTCATGAAAGCTGTCACCTGGGTAAGACAGAAGGTTCAAAATATACACTAGGAATCCCAAATATTGTTCTAACAGTATTTTTTTATTCTAGCCATATGTGTTCCACCTCTTCTTTATTTTTTTCATTGTTGAGTGAATTTTTAGTATAAAACTGAGAGCTCTGGAGACCATAATCGCCTGCCTGTCAAGAGGACAGGTGCTCCAGGAGGCTCAGTTTCCTCACACTGGCCTGCCAATGTTCCTCAACCCTGTCCTGGGTGGACTACGCCTTGACTTCTTCCCTAAGACTGCCAGTTCTCTTCTGTGTTTTTTCATGATGTCAGCCAAAAGTGGGCAAACTATGGCCCGCGAGACTGTCCTGCCCAGCCCTTGAGCTCCCGGCTGGGGAGACTAGCCCCCGGCCACTCCCCTGCTGCCCCCCTCCCTCACAGGCTCAGCTCGCCATGCCACCAGCGCTCTGGGTGACGGGGCTGAGAGCTCCTGCCGGGCAGCACGGCAGTGTAGCTAGCTCCAGCTGGGCAGCGCGCCTGCCAATCCTGCTGCTCTGAGCGGCATGGTAAGGGGGGGGGAACAGGGGGGTTGGATAAGGGGCAGGGAGTCCCGGAGGGCAGTCAGGGGACAGGGAGCAGGGGGGGTTGGTTAGGCGTGGGAGTTTCGGGGGGGCCTGTCAGGGGTCGGGGGTGTGGGTAGGGGTTGGGGCAGTCAGGGGACAAGGAGCGGGGGGGATGGATGGGTCGGGGATTCTGAGGGGGGCAGTCAGGGGGTGGGAAGTGGGAGGGGGCGGATGGGGGCGGAGATGTGGAGACTCAGGCATGATTCCCCGTGTGCTTCCCTCTTGTTTGGGGAGGGCGTGCAGTAATTTGCTGACGGCCGAGACAAACAACAAATTACGACACCCTTCGTGCCATCTCAGCTGTGCTGACCAGCAAGACAAATCTCCACCCCTTTCCTGTTCTTCTTTCCCACAGGCTCAGAGAGACGGGGAGGCACTCCAAGACCCATAGAGAAGTTTTAAGCACAGGAGTACTGGCCCGACTGATGTCACCGGCAGTATTCACCTGCTTCAAGTTGTGCACGTGCTTCATGACCTTCCTGAATCGGGGCCCTGGCCTTAAAGTTTCTAAATTCTACAAAATCCACCTAAGACATTAATAGTGGTATATTTTGCTACCATGGTTATCCCCCTGTGTCATCTGTTCTTGTGACAGTTGCGTCATTACCCATCTACCCTTTCACAAGGAGAGTCAGCATGGCCAGACTCAAGCATTCGAAAATGATGAATTGCCATTTTTGCCCAAAATAAAGAGATTTTTTTTTTAAAAAATATTTTGGTTTTTAAGCCAGAGGGCTTTTTTTCCCTTTGACTTCTGGTTTCTGTACCTTTAGGATGCACTCAGGTCACATTTTCAAGCTTTTCTTCACAACCACCGAGTCTAGAACCGTATTTATTTATAAAGAAAGCTGAGATGCTCCAATAATCACCTGACTCCAGGAGCTGCGGCTTTAAGAAGAACACCACCTATCAAGAGACTCGCGAGAAAATCACAAAAGTTGGCAGAGGCGTGTAATTCTCAGTGTTGCATATTTCACGGTGCTTTTCAACAACCATTGCTGCCTCTGGCTGGAATTGTGCAAATGCCGTTCGGGGGGATGCAGGGATGCTGGGTTAGCACATTGTGGGGCTTGCTTCCCCATTTCATGCATTTTGTGTGTGTGCAAAAAGAGACCATCTTTCCAACAGAGTTTAAAGAGTGAAAGAACTCTCTCCTCCTCCTAGTCCCAAGCCCACAGTAGTAGAAGCATTTCCCTCACCTAGAATAGTATATGATATTCCAAATTTATTATGGCTGTAAACAACAACTCTGCTTGCTTTATTGCTTTTCTAGGTTCTAACTGTAAAGCACAACATCTCTGTCTGGCTGGAATTATACCTTATAAGAGTTTTATTGGTGGGGGTGAAGCTCTGATAAAGATAAAATAGAGTTTTGCTTTTTTGTGTGACCTTGTCATTTGGAAAACTATTGCACTCTAACGAGGTATAATTTAAAAGACCTCTGGGAGCAAATTGAGTTTACTGAGATATTTTCGAAGAGTAATTACTTACTGGGGGTTGTCAGCGCTACGTTACAATGCCATTCCCAGCAAGTGCAGATATCTGGGACTAGATGGAATGGATTAGAGTGCCTACTATTAATATTTGATGGGAGACAGTAGCGAAAAAGATGGATGCTAATATCACTGACATTCTCAGCATTTATGGCCACATACTAAAATGCCAGGCACATAATTTTAAATACAATGGCAGGCCTAACTCAATAATATTTAATGATGTAGTAGACCACAGCTAGGAGAACACCTAGCGGAAGTCATTTCACTTCATTGACTGAATTATTTAAATGAGTTGAATAATAATTATTTTTGAAGGTGTTTTGTTTTAGACATTTATTTCTGAGATCTGTGGCTCTGAACTGAAATGTTTTGTCTCCTCCCAGCTCCAAATGACATATGGGGAAGAATTGGAACAGGGATACCGTGGTAAGGGACAGGGGACTGTCTCTTTGTTCTGTGTTTTCATAGCACCCAGCACAATGAAGTCCTGGTCCATGACCAGTTAAACGAGTCTTGCTACTGGTTCACTGAAGAGCTCTAGCACCTCAATACTTTGGAGGAGGGACTTACAATTTGGCAGAGGTTTCAGAGTAGCAGCCATGTTAGTCTGTATTCACAGAAAGAAAAGGAGGACTTGTGGCACCTTAGAGACTAACAATTTATTTGAGCACAAGCTGCCCTGGGGTCGGAGAGAAGCATTTTGCTGTCCCTGGCCGAATTTTAAATCTATAAAACATTTCAATAACAGCAAAATTTGCTTCAGTCAAAAATGTCTTACGGTTTTTATTTGGGTGGGGGGGCGGTGTTGCTAGTCAAGCAAGAATTTTCAGTATTTTTATGCCCCCCCCATGTTGAAAATTGAGATTTCCTATGGTGTCAGAGGAGAGGGGGACCTTTTTCAACCTTTTTTTAAAAAACAGTCTACGTAGGTGTTAAAAAACAGAGAAAAGAATGGAAATAGGGGTCCAGAGACTTAACCAAGATCACAAAGCAGGTCAGAGACAGGGATCAGAAGAGAATGCATGCTTCCTGACGCTTAGGTCAGTGCCTCACGCATTGTACCTTACTGCCACCCTTCAAAGTTCTTCTGGTTAAAAGAGAGGAGCAGCTACCGTTTATAATTCTTCAGTGTATTCTCTCTCTCTCTCTCTCTCACACACACACACACTAATCCAGTCTCTAGTTGTGCAACAACCTAACTCTCAAATAATACTCCTGAAGGTAATGTGCTATGAATCTGTTACCAGCATGAATTCAAAGTGCATCACAATTCCACTGTGAGGGATTTGCAGCTAATAAGCTATACTAGTGTAATGTTTATGCACTACAATTACCTATTTTTATAGTAAGTTCAATGCTACCAGAATTGCAATATAAATATTAGTCACAATCTTTACATTAATACATTGACGGCTGGTGATTTAAGGTGCTTCATAGAATAAAATGTAAACAGAACAAGAAAAATGTCAGTGTTGAAAGTTAGATAAATGTTAGAGACTCGCCAGTTACAATCTAATTAGTATCACTTAATGGAAAGTGTTATCTAGACACAGAGTTCCAAAATCATCCTGGAGAATATTCATTAATTACTCACAAGATCTTCCATGTGAGTAGCTAATAGGCTGATAGAAGGGAGCCTAATATCATGCTGTGAAAGAGCATGTTCTAGCAAGCTACTGAATCAGCCCTCAGACACTGAGCAGTAATTGTGGAATGATAACATACTTGCCTGAATGGACCAAATTCAGGAAGCTGAGTTTGGTTACTACTGATTATGGCTTGTGAAGGGCTAAAATCCATATGCTGTTTATTTTACAACCTCATACATAGACTGTGTCAGCTCTTTTTACAGGCCCAAAGTCCAGAGTTTGGTCAAGAAGACAGAGGCCTAGCAAATAGTGAACAATATTAGCTAAGAAGCAGAACAAACAAAGGACAACCTTGCTTTTTGCTAAAATAAACTTGGTCAGCAAGAAGCCAGGTGGAAATTATAATTGGGGGCTTTATCTCAAAGTTGCAAACAGACCTAAGGAATGAAAGGGGCCCTGTTTCTTCTGTAGAAGAGGTGCCTTCCTACACACCAGCCTTGAGTTTATGGAAGAGGTTCAAACATGTCAGTATGAGATATGATATCCTCCCTCTCACAGATTATATGGATTATATATATATCCTCCCTCCTCCAAGCCATTGCCAGTGCCTGCCTTAGAAACACAAATAAACAACTAAAAAACAATCCTTATTGCTATATACTTTTCACTTGTCCTTTTGCTTAAACTCCTAGGTGTATACCTGTCGGACAATCAGGGGAGCTACTTCATTCCAATGGATCCCAAATCAGAATTTGTGTACCTGTTAGACAATCAGGGGAGCTACTTCATTCCTATGGATCCCAAATCAGAATTCAACATATTCTTAAGCAAAAGGACAACTAAGCAAAAGGACTTCTTAGCTAATATATATATTATACTAACACACTCGATATATTGTTTAAGGGAAAACACCTGTGTACTAATTAACTATCATGTGTTAACCTGAAACCATGGGCGGAAACATTATGTAATCTTTGACTATTGGCTACTGTGCTTATCTTGTCTTGCTGTTGGACCTACCCAGGGGTCTGGGACTGCCTACCCCATATTTCCCTCCGCCCATGGAAAATCCATATAATCTATTGTAATCAATTGTTTGGCAGTGTCTCTGAGCCTGATAAGAAAGGCGACACTCTGCTACTGCTGTGCGTAATAAACCCACGTGCTTGATTCTACATGGTGTCCATATCTTGTTCCTTCACCTTGTTTAAAAAATGGTTCCAAACTTGGGCAGCAAACTATGTGAATTTATGGACCAGAGCCACAGGCCCTGGTTGCAATGACACAAAGGTGATTTAAACCTGCTTTAAAGGATTCCTGGGACAGAGTGAACTGTCACACTGAGGGAAACAACCAACGAGATGACTCTAATTAACCAATTTTCTCAAGGTACATCTACACAGCAGTAAAAGATCCATAAGAGGGCTGTGGGGCTGGTCTAGGTCTGCTGATCCGGGCTGGTCGGGCTCAGGCTGCAGGGCTAAAAATTGCAGTGTAGACATCTGGGCTTGGGCTGCAGCCTGGGCTCTGAAACCTCACAAGGAGGGTGGGTCTCAGAGCCTGGGTTACAGCCTGGGCTCCAGCCCAAGCCTCAGTGTCAACACAGCAATTTTTAGCCCTATTGTGCCAGCCCTCTGAGCCCAAGTCAATTGACCCAGACTCTGAGACTTGATGCCATGGGTTTTTAGTTGCAGAGTAGGCATACCCTGAGAGGCTGCTGGAGTGGGAGGGGTCTGGGACCTATGGGTATGTCTATACAGCAGCTAGACACTCGCGGCTGGCCCGTGCCAGCTCACTCAGGCTCACAGAGCTCAGGTTGTGGGGCTGTTTCACGGCTGTGTAGACATCTGGGCTCGGGTTAGGGGCCAGACTTTAGGACCCTGCGAGGTGGGAGGGTCCCAGAGCTCAGGCTCCAGCCCAAGCCCAGAAGTCTACACAGCAATGAAACAGCCTGTGAGCCTGAGTCTTTTGGCACGGCCACAGGTTTTTCTTTGCTGTGTAGACATACCCTATGTTAACCACACGCAGCTAAGTGTGAGGAGAGGAGACGTGACACCAAGAAGTCAGGGGAGGCTCAAGGAGTGTTATGGGGAAAACAGCTCTAGAAAGGGGCAGGAGGACGGAAAATTGCCATGGGGAAAAGGTACTGAGTTTGGGGAGTGTTCGGGCTGCTTCCCTAGGAAGTTCTCTTGGGAGTTGCCAGAGAGGTAAGAGAACTTACTAGGAAATGGGACTAAAGACTTTGGATATAGATGAGGATGAATGAAATACTGATTCACCCTTTTTATATGTGCCCCTACTTTCTCTCTGGTGCCTTCTCCCTCATCCTTTTCTGTGGTGGTCAGGTCACCCTAGCCCACCCGGCAATGGCTTATGCTTGTTCCCCAGCTCTAGGCCAATACTCAGCAAAGCTTCCCTAACTAATGATGGGAGCGTGCCACAGGTGGAGCTAAAGTGTGATGCTAGTGAGCTGCTGTATGTCAGACTAGTTTATGCCAGGGTTCTGTCTAACACCAGCTGCCCAAGAATCTGGTGCGCCCAGAGATCAAGCCCTGGGTTTTACTCCTGACTTTGGCCTACACCTATCTCCCACCTCTACCTAGCTACTCTGTAAGTAATGTAATAGATACAACCGGGCAAAAGTGAGACGAAAAGAACTGAATCAGGCTTGAGAACAGTAAGAGGAACTCCTGAGAACATAGTGTAGAGAACATAATGGAAAATGAAGTTGAGTCACCACAAGAACAATGCCCCAATGAAAACAAAACCACAAGTGTACATTGCTGAGAACTGGCAAATGTCACCTCAGCAGTCAAGTCTGATAGCCTGATAATCACTAAGGGCAAGATTATTGCTTGCCCTGCACAGATTTCCCCTGTCTGTGGTCCAACACTCTTGAAAGTCAGGCCACATATTTAGGTGTTTAAACATAGCTGGTGAAACCGACCTATAGGCTTTAAGTTTTGAAAATAGTGTCCTCTGTCTGTCTTGTCTCTTTGGACTGTAAGCAAGTTGGGACAGGATTTATCTCCTACTCTGTGTTTGTACAGCTTCTAGCTCAATGGGGCTTCCATCTTGGAACTATGTAGGCACAATGGGAATTCTAATAATAAAACTAATAACTTGTTTTACTCAAATTAACACCCAACACTCTGATTCCTAATTTTATTTTCCCCCATCTACTGGGAAAGGGTGTCAGGCTCTGTCCCACTAAGAGGACATCTTTGGTCATCTCGCCCCATCGCTATAGGTAGGCACTCTTTGAGTTGCTCTATAGATATAGACAGATTCTGTGGATGTGTGATCCTTTAATGGTTTGTGCAACACTAACAACAGATACACACTCCTACATACTCCAGTGTAAACTGGCACAGCTCCAGTAAAGATAATGAAGCTATGCTGATTTACACCTACTGAGGAGCTGGGCTCTCGTGTTTAAATGCATCGTTAATCTGAGAGCCAAACACATGGGAAGTGTTGGTGAGAGAAAAGAAACAGAGAGATTGCAGAAGCAGCATTCATATGCACAATGTCTGATCTGAGACAACAGTTAGATATGGAAACCATTGGCAGTGAATTGTCCGTATGTCTGCCAAAACTCAGTACCGACTGCAGTGACATGGATTATACTGACAAATCCCTTACATCCCTTTCCTCACACTACTGCTGACTAAGACTAGCCGTGGTACAAACTGTGGAGACAAACACAGCAGTATGAATTTTGAAGTTAAAAGATGACAGAATTCTGTAGTGTCCTGTGCGCATAGGGCCTTTGACAGCTGCAAATCTGCCCACACGGAGATTGTAATTGTGCTGGCCACCCATCAACCTTTGGAGGGCCCAGCCAGCCGAGCCACAGACGTGGGTGGGATTTGCCAGGGAGTGGGTGTGCTGATTCAGTGCATGCCCCAGGCAAGGTCGACCTGCAGGTTTGCTCTTGGAAACCAGTCGGCAATTTAAAGCCACCATCCCCTGACAGGCCCCATCCGCGAAGGGCAATGGTGCAAAAGCCTCCTGCCATTCCATGCCCTGTTTGAAAGGCTGGTGAATCCCACTGAGCTAGGGTGGGCCCCAAAGAGGAGGAAGAGCAGTAATCAACCGCAATATATACACGGGGAGAAAAATTCAGAGTAACAGTTCACATTGTTTGTAAAGAGTGCTTAATGTACTCTTGTCAAGGTTCCTTCCCCACTCTGAACGCTAGGGTACAGATGTGGGGACCTGCATGAAAAACCTCCTAAGATTATCTTTACCAGCTTAGGTCAAAACTTCCCCAAGGTACAAAATATTCCACCCTTTGTCCTTGGATTGGCCGCTACCACCACCAAACAAATACTGGTTACTGGGAAAGAGCTGTTTGGAAACGTCTTTCCCCCCAAAATACTTCCCAAAACCTTGCACCCCACTTCCTGGTCAAGGTTTGGTAAAAAGCCTCACCAATTTGCCTAGGTGACTACAGACCCAGACCCTTGGATTTTAAGAACAATGAACAATCCTCCCAACACTTGCACCCCCCCCCCTTTCCTGGGAAATGTTGGATAAAAAGCCTCACCAATTTGCATAGGTGACCACAGACCCAAACCCTTGGATCTGAGAACAATGAAAAAGCATTCAGTTTTCTTACAAGAAGACTTTTAATAGAAATAGAAGTAAATAGAAGTAAAGAAATCACCTCTGTAAAATCAGGATGGTAGATACCTTACAGGGTAATTAGATTCAAAATATAGAGAACCCCTCTAGGCAAAACCTTAAGTTACAAAAAGATACACAGACAGAAATAGTTATTCTATTCAGCACAGTTCTTTTCTCAGCCATTTAAAGAAATCATAATCTAACGCATGCCTAGCTAGATTACTTACTAAAAGTTCTAAGACGCCATTCCTGGTCTATCCCCGGCAGAAACAGCAATAAGACAGACAGAGACCCTTTGTTTCTCTCCCTCCTCCCAGCTTTTGAAAGTATCTTGTCTCCTCATTGGTCATTTTGGTCAGGTGCCAGCGAGGTTACCTTTAGCTTCTTAACCCTTTACAGGTGAGTGGAGTTTTACTCTGGCCAGGAGGGATTTTAAAGGGGTTTACCCTTCCCTTTATATTTATGATACGCCCCCCAAATCTCAGCTAGGGTGAAACACTGGCTGGGATTTCTCCCTGGAGCTCTAGGAAAAAACGAGTTAATAAGACACATGCATCTCTAAATATACTACCAAGTACATAAAGACTAACAATATTTTCCACATCTCAAGGACGATTTTAACCAGTTGATTCTGGGAAACTTTTGCAGGAGAGTGCATCAGCCACTTTGTTAGAAGCTCCTGAGATGTGTTGGATGTCGAAATCAAAATCTTGGAGAGCCAAACTCCACCGAAGAAGTTTTTTGTTAGTTTCTTTGACGGTGTGAAGCCACTTCAGTGCAGCATGGTCGGTTTGCAGGTGGACACACCGTCCCCAAACATATGGGTGTAGCTTTTCCAGAGCATAGACAATGGCGTAACATTCTTTTTTAGTGACTGACCAGTTGCTTTCCCTCTCAGACAGTTTTTTGCTGAGAAACACTACAGGGTGGAATTCTTGATCAGGTCCTTTCTGCATTAAAACTGCTCCCACCCCACGCTCGGACACATCTGTGGTTACTAGGAACAGTTTGTCAAAGTCTGGGGCCCTTAGGACAGGGTCAGACATGTTAAAGCTTGTTAAAGGCCTTCTGACACTTCCGGTCCACTGAACAGCATTTGGCTGTTTCTTTTTGGTTAGGTCTGTCAGTGGGGCGGCGATTTGGCTGTATTGCGGTACAAATCGTCTGTAATAACTGGCCAAGCCTAAGAAGGATTGAATCTATTTCTTTGACTTTGGGACAGGCCACTTTTGGCTAGCATCCACTTTGGCCTGTAGGGGGCTGATAGTTCCTTGACCCACCTGGTGTCCAAGGTAAGTCACTCTGTTTAGGCCTATTTGACACTTCTTAACCTTAACAGTTAGTCCTGCCTCCCTTATGCGCTCAAGGACTTTTTGTAGATAGCTTCTTAACCCTTTACAGGTGAGAGGAGTTTTACTCTGGCCAGGAGGGATTTTAAAGCGGTTTACCCTTCCCTTTATATTTATGACAACTCTGCTTGAATGATGACACCTTGTACATATGACTGGACTAAAAGAGAGATAATTATGCTGTTCTGTGCTTGTCAGATATTGTGCAGATAGCAAGGTCAAATGCCAGTTTAACCCTGCATTTTGATTTAGCTCAGCAAACTACGTTGACTGACATTTGCCTGTATTAGCGCACTTTAGAGGGGATAAAATCTCAATGTGATTTTCAAGTGCTATAGAGCTTGTGTTAGTGTTTTGACATATGGATGCAAATCTAACTCTTGTAGACAGGCAGATTCAGGGACAGACCAAGCACAAATATCTAGGACTCAGCTCTTTCATGGGGTCCTGAATCATAATGCAAGTGCTGCAACTCAGTGCGGCAGCAGTCAACATCAACATTTAGTCACGGATCGGTCCTGCTTTGAGCAGGGGGTTGGACTAGATGACCTCCTGAGGTCCCTTCCAACCCTGGTATTCTATGATTCTATGATTTACTCACTAAGGGCTAGATGGTTTCTTTCTCCCTTGCAGCCAAATAGGAATAAGGGGGCATAACCCTCTGTAGGCCAGCTAGAGTTGAGTGGATAATTGATTTTAGATTTAGTGGCTGAATCAAAAATTATGTTGGATTGACAAAAAAGAATGCATATATTTGTTTTTTATTGCCAAAACAACAACAATAAAACTTTGTTTTGGACCAAAATGAAACCTTGTGTTAGATTTTCATTTTTTAAAGCTTTTTTTGTTGTTACTTTTAGCTAAATTGCAAAACAAAACATTATTTGAAATGAAAGGTCAAAATGTTTCATTTTGAAAGTGACAAAACAAAATGTTTTGAATCTTTTGAGGAATTATTTTCCACCTTTAATAGAAGCTCAAATTAAATCTATACCCCAAATAAAATCCCACTAAGAGGACCAAAAAAGGCCACTGTGGCTAAACTTTTGAGTAGGAGAGGTGGATAAAGTTAAAAAAGGCATCTGTAAAAAATTGGAAGTCAAATCCTCACCAGAAAAATAGAAAGGAGCATAAACTCTGGCAAGTCATGTGTAAAATTACATTAAGACAGGCAAAAAAGAATTTGAAGACTAAGTAGTTAAGGACGCAAAAAACTAACAGCAAAAAATTGATTAAGTACATCAGAAGCAGGAAATCTGCTAAACAATCAGTGGGACCACTGGACAATCTAGGTGCCAAAGGATTCAAGGAAGACAAAGCCACTGTGGAGAAACTAAATGAACTCTTTGCATCTGTCTTTACTGCAGAGTATATAGGGGATATCCCCAACATCTGAGCCATACTTTTTGTGTGAAAACTCTGAGGAATTGTCCCAGATTGAGATATCAATAGAGGAGATTTTGGAACCAATAGATAAATTAAAGAGTAATAAGGCACCAGGACCAGATGGTATTCACCCAAGAGTTCTGAAGGAACTCAAATGTGAAATTGCAGAACTGCTAACTGTGGTATGTGGCAAAATTTGCAGATGATACAAAACTATTAAAGATAGTTAAATCCAAAGCAGACTGCAAAGAGCTACAAAAGGATCTCTCAAAACTAGGTGACTGGGCAACAGAATGGCAGAGGAAATTCAGTGTTGATAAATGCAAAGTACTGCACATTGGAAAACATAATCCCAACTATACATATAAAATGATGGGGTCTAAATTAGCTGTTACCACTCAAGAAAGATCTCGGAGTCATTGTGGATAGTTCTCTGAAAACATCCACCCAATGTGCAGCGGCAGTCAAAAAAGCGAACAGAATGTTGGGAATCATTAAGAAAGGGATAGATAATAAGAGAGATTTATATATTGCCCATATATAAATCCATGGTACAGCCACATCTTGAATACTGCATGCAGATGTGGCTGCCCTACATAAAGAAAGATATACTGGAATTGGAAACGATTCAGAAGGCAAGAAAAATGATTAGGGGTATGGAATGGTTGCCATATGAGGAGAGATTAATAAGACTGGGACTTTTCAGCTTGGAAAAAAGATGACTATGGGGGGATAAGATAGAGGTCTATAAAATCAGACTGATGTGGAGAAAGTTAATAAGGAAGTGTTATTTATTCCTTCTCATAACAGAAGAACGAGGGGTCACCAAATTAAATTAATAGGCAGCAGGTTTAAAACAAACAAAAGGAAGTATTTCTTCACACAGTGCACAGTCAACCTGTGGAACTCCTTGCCAGAGGGTGTTGTGAAGGCCAAGACTATAACAGGGTTCAAAAAAGAACTAGATAAATTCATGGAGGATACATCCATGAATAGCTATTAGCCAGGATGGGCAGGGATGGTGTCCTTAGCCTCTATTTGCCAGAAGCTGGGAATGGGCAACAAGGAATGGATCACTTCATGGTTACCTGTTCTGTTCATTCCCTCTGGGGCACCTGGCATTGGCCACTGTCGGCAGACAGGATACTGGGCTCAATGGACCTTTGGTCTGACACAGTATGGTCATTCTTATGTTCTAAATAGATTCAAAATACATACTTTAAAAACCTCGATTTAACTGGAAATCAGAAAAATTTGAGTAATATAAACATTGCTTTGTAAAAAAAAATCATATAGTTTGAAAAGGCATTTTCAGCCAGTCTTACTCTGTATTCCTTCAGAAGCTGTACCCTGCTAAAAGCAATTGCTAAGTAGCATAAGTTTGCACAGACCTGTGATGCATCTCACCAATATAGATTTACTCCTTCCACATACTGCAATATCAAAACCACTATCTTCTGTGTGTATGTGAATATATATATATATATATATATATATATATACATACACACACACAAACACACACACTTTTTATACTTTTTCCTTTGCAAGAATGAAACAATTAGGTATTACGAAAATGCCATAGCAACCCAAAGTTATTGCACAAAGGTACTGGACCACTAAACAAAGAAATAGCATTTTTATTACATATGTACTTACTTACTGAAGCTGAAAAGAGTAGGACCTTGTATTGAGCTCTTAGAAAAATAATATAAGTGGGTTTGACAGGTGGCCCTAATGAGAACTCCTTGTAGACTCTGTTAGGGAGTAAAAAGGGTTTTAGTTATCACAGATGCCTTGGAATATGTTCTTCAAAACATAATGGAGATTCAAATACTGCACATAGTTTTCATTTGGTTCAGGTGAACTCCTCACGGGTTCCTAAATTCTTCCTAAATTGTATATGCCAGATCTTTGTTACTGTAAGCTTTTTGTTTCTGTTGAGGTTCTTTCTGTTGCAAACAATCAAATAATGACCCAAGATCCTCTGGCAGCTGTCTCCATTTGACATTCAAGAAAATTTCATTTGTCTCTCCTCTGGAAGAACTTATTTTTAAAAGAAATATCATGAAACCATGTAAAGATTGTACTTTGGCTCTACTGGATTATAACAGAGATCTAGGATCCAGGTTCTGTTTTCTGTTGAAGGGTTGAGTTCATGTACTGTATAATCTTGACAAAAAGTGACTTAGGCCTTCTCTACATTGATTATATATATAAATCAGTTTGCATCAGTGTGGCTATACCAGTGTAATCATATTTGGGCAAATCCTTACTTTACATGTGCTGAACTACCTGGTGTAAAAATGCCTTGTGCTGGTGCAGCTCAACCAGTTTGAAACCAGGGTGAGATGCTTTGGCATGAGTCACTCTTCACACTGGTGCAACTACATCAGTGTAACCAGGCTGCTGAAACACCGATGCACCTTCTCACTGTAAACGAGGTCTAGAGTTTGAAGACATTTTTCACACTAAACCTTTTTCCCCCTGCAAATAAAATACAGATTTAGCAACATTGAAATGTGCTGTGATTTTGTGTCAATTTTGCCAGACAGTTTTGATATTTTTTTCCAAAAAGCTCAAAACATTTTGTATTGAGAGTTTGGAAATTAAGTATTTTTATTCAGATGACTCTTTCAAAATTTCCTTTATTTTTTTTTTAATTAATGAGTATTTTTACTTTCTGGTTTGCTGAAAACTTCAGCATTTCTCATCGGTTTGACCCTAAACAAAATTTTATTTCATTTTGGGGGGGGGATTTCAATAAACTGAAAAATCTATTTGCACAGCTAACTAGGTCTTAGACTGAAACTTTTAAGCCTGAGTGTCAAAAGTAGGTACCTACATCCCTACTTATATACTTTGAATGGCACAACCCTCACTTCAAAAACAGACTCCAATGAGAGACTGCTGAATTGGAATTAATTTGCAAACTGGATCCAATTAACTTAGGCTTGAATAAAGACTGGGAGTGGATGAGTCATTACACAAAGTAAAACTATTTCCCCACGTTTATTCCCCCTCTCCACCCCCCACTGTTCCTCAGATGTTCTTGTCAACTGCTGGAAATGGCCCACCTTGATTATTACTACAAAAGGTTACCCCCCAACCCCGCTCTCCTGCTGGTAATAGCTCACCTTAAGGGATCACTCTCTTGTTACAGTGTGTATGGTAACACCCATTGTTTCATGTTCTCTATGTATATAAATCTCCCCACTGTATTTTCCACTGAATGCATCTGATGAAGTGAGCTGTAGTTCACGAAAACTTATGCTCAAATAAATTGGTTAGTCTCTAAGGTGCCACAAGTACTCCTTTTCTTTTTACAACCCTCATTGATACAGGTCAATTTTTGTCATCACAGTTTAAGAAGGTTGACCATATCCACTCTGTTGATCACTTTTGCCCATTTGTAACAGAGGGAGAGTGATGTGTATCTACTTCAGATGCAAGTCCTGAAGCTTAATTTGTTAGTTTTAGTAAAGCATTTTGGAATCATGGAATGAAAATATGATAGCTATTCTATAATTGTATTTTATTTATGGTACTTATATATCTACTCCCTCCTGTACTCTACTGTAGTAGTATCTGAGCACCTCACATTCTTTTGTATATTTATTCTCACAACACCATGTGACCTAGGGAACTCTGATTTAATTAATTTACAGAAGGCAAAAAAGCCCAGATTCACAAAAGGACTTAGGGTTGCAATGCTGAGTGTCACGGTGCTAAACTTTTAGGCAACCAAGAAGCAACACTGTAATGCCGGGGGTTCCTAAACCTTCAGTTGACAGAAGGTGGGACTGGATGACAGGAGAGGGATCATTCAGTATTGCCCTGCTTTGCTGAAGCCCTCTGAAACATCTGGCACTGGTTGCTGGAAAGAGGATACTGCGCTAGAGAGACCATCGGTCTGAGCCAGTATGGCCATTCTTATGTTCACAAAGGCTTTGTTAGGTGCCTAGGCTTCCTATACAATGAATGGGGGGGAGATAGATGACTAAGAATGTGATCCACAAAAGCCAGCAGCTAGGTGGGGAGGTCCTTAAGAGAGCTTCAGTAAGAGAAAAGTAGAAGAAAAGGAGTAGGAGAAAAGTAGCCTTCCTACATGCCCTCCACCAGAATAGCCTATAGCCCAGTGGTTAGGCATTCACCTGAGAGACTGTTGATCCCCATTCAAATCCCTTCTCCCCCTCAGGCAGAGGGGGGACTTGACCCATGGCAACCCTATCCATTGTCTTAAAGGTGATGAGGGAGGTCGACCTCCTCATCTTCACCCCTTTCAGCTGTTCTGTGAACTCGACTGAGGGGGCTGATCCTGTAGGTGGTGTCTGAGCACATCGACTCAGTTGGACTCCCTGCAGGTGAACTGGGCACGCTAATGTCTATCTTCCCCCATCTGTGAATTGCTCTGAGACTTAGGCTATGTCTAAACTGGAGACCTGACAGCAGCTGTAAGGTCCCTCATGTAGCCGCTCTATGCCGACGGGGGCAAGCTGTCCTGTCAACAAAATTAAATCACCCCCTCACGAGTAACGGCAACTATGTCAAGGGGAGAAGCTCTCCTGCCAACATAGTGCTGTGTACACTACCACTTATGCCGGCGAAATTTATGTTGCTCAATAGGGTGTTTTTTCATACCCCTGAGTGCCATAAATTTTGCCAGCAGAAGTGGTAGTGTAGACGTAGTCTTGGGCAGGAGACAGACAGCTAGAGTAACACTGCAGTGCACATACCCAGAGGTGAAAACGTACGTGCCTGCCGGATTCGGCAGCAGTCAAGCAGGAGATATGTGGAGCACAATGGTATGTACAAATGGATACATACCTTCATGGCTCACAGTCTAAGACACAGACCTTCAAAGGTATGTAGATACCTAACTCCCACCAAATTCTGGGCTTTAGTAACTTGCCCAACGTCACAAAGGAAGTCTGTGCTAGAACAAGAACTTGAACCCAAGTGTCATAAGTGCTAAACCAGTGCCCCGGCCATCCTCTCAATGAGTCAATCCCTTCCTGCCTGCACTACAGAGTCAGCCACTGCAGCGTATTCCGTCTATTGCTTTAGGGAGGCACGAATGGAGGAGTAGCTTTGACCGAGTTCAGTCTCCTCAGAATACACAGTTGGGGCTTGTGTGTGAAATTCACATGAAACGCCATTGGCAAACATTACTCTGAACAACACGCGGCTTTCAAACGTATTCCAGTTTAAACCCCTGCCATCAGACCAACTCCAAGTGGAACAAATCTATATTGAGAAGTGGTGAGAATAGATTTTACAAAGTAAAGTGTGCCAAAAAGTAGAATTCTCTTCCTCATTAGTGGAAGAAGCTGTAAGACCCATCACAGCTTACAAAGGCTCATATGACAGGAAAAGCTCCTCCATTCTATATTACAGACAAGCTGGGGGTGGTGGTGGGGGAATAAGGCACATTACCTTTATTCTTCCTGCACTGTTTCCAGCAGGTTTTTATCTGAGGTTACATCTCAAAGCCCACTGACAACTGCCTCCAAAAATTAACACTTTTAGACATGATACCAAACTGCTTTGTTTCAGGAAGATTCAGCGGCTTCACTTTCATATCAAATTTTTAACCCATGTGGACTAACAAAGGTCTAGTTCCATTTCCTTGCAAAAGGATTAAACATTATGTCCATTCAGACCGAGTTAATAGGGGTTTGTATTTTTCATGTTGTTCCAACAAACAATTGATCCAGTTACGTGAACATATAAGACTAGTATTAATTGTGAGAAAGGATAAATACATTCAAATATAGTGGGTTGAATTCAAGTAAGTGCTCTGAGGCATCTGCAATAAGCAATATCAAAATCCATTGACACAAAAAAATACAAAGGGAAATCAGGTTAATTCAGTGACTAGTGGAATAACAGCGAAAAGGCGATTAAAGTACCTAACTGCAAAAAAGACAAGAGGGACAATAATAGGGAAAAAAACAACATTTTTTCTGATACATTGCTATAGATTTTATCAGGAGAAACATCAATTTTACTAGCCTGTGTATACAAAATTTTATTTTATACTGAATCAATTTTCCATGGACTTCCTTTGGACAGAAATTGCTATATCCACAAAGGGATTTAGGTGAATAATTGCCACCTTAGGTTGCGAAATCCAAAAATTTGATACGCAAACCACCATTTATCTGATGTCTAATTCAGGAGACACCTAAAGTCCCAAGGCACGTGTTCCACCAATAAAGTCCTTGGATTCTTCTACATTTCAGGCAAATGCCATGACCACTGAGCTATAGAGTCATGCTTCTTTGTGGTCCATTTATTCTGTATAAGATTCCACGATTGTCACTGTGTGTCACTTGGAAGTCTGGAATGTCTGCACAGTCCATGTGAAGTGATGGAAGTAGCTACTTGCATGGTGAGGGTTCTTTTTGTTCGGAATATCACCAGGTTGATTCATCAATTGGATTTGTAGTGTGTGCAATCACCACAGAGACAAATCAGCACCCCACCCACACAACTGCACAATTAGCATACACAATAACCCACGCAGAGCCCCACACCACAGAATGTACCCCTCATTCATCACCCACACAAATCAACACAACTCTCCCACCCGCAAAACACAACCCACTCACAAATCAACACAACCGCCCACACAACCAGAGTACACACAATAACCTGAAACATCATCACTCTGGAGCCTAGAATGTCTGAGTCAGTGGGGTGTGATGGAAACAGCAACTAGTGTGGTGGGGAACTCTTTTTGTTCACTCATCACTGGCATTTGCGCTCTCTTACCACCTTATTTTAAAGTTCTCATCTAATTTTGGCTTTTTCCCCCCAAACAGAGGTCTTCATGAATTACACCCATGTGACAGCATGGGCTTTCAGCTACTAGTATTTATACAAAGTGGAATGGCTTCAACAGGAGAAAAGGCCCCACTTTAGAATATCTCAAAGGGAACTCTCATGAGAAATGTGGTTTCAAATCCCTGGTCCACATCAGGCAGACAGGGGATCTGACTGTGGCTCTCTCACATCCAGGGTGAGTATTGTAAACACTAGACTAAAGGCTGCAAGGGCTTGTGTATGTGTATGTGTGTAGTTGCATTCCTCTGACTGTGTCTTAGGTGCCTAAATCCTTTTGGGGGTGGGACTTGGGCTACACCCATCTCCTCAGCATTGGCTCCTAGGCAGCTCCCTGCTCTGTATGCTGGCTTTTGGAGATCTGCTTTTAAGGCATCTAACTCTTGGTGTGCATATGACAGGGAGCCCAGACACCTAATTCAGGGCTGTGGATTGCGCTGGGTGGCAGGGCATCTAAAGTTAGGTGTTGCAATGCTAGGCGTGAGTCCCCTTTGTGGATCGAGCCCAGAGGACCTGATGCAACATTCCTTTAAGTCAATAGGAGTCTTTCTAGTGAAGTGAATGGGAACTTTTCCATTGTAGTCAACGGAAGTTGGATCAGGCCCAGTTTTCATATACTAGAGTCTGTGTAAGGGGGTATGCAAAGAGCAAATGCAATGTAAGAAGGTAATAGACAACATTCAAGTGTTCTGTAACTCCAGTTTATACCAGAGCTAGATTTGTCCCTTAGTCCCTAAAAAAATATTTTATTTGTCACTCATATATTGTGCATTAAAAATGAGGCTTTTACATGTGATAATAGATTTGCTGCTTTTTAAAGGTGGGGGCTTAGAAATTTTTAGTGGGTGCATTTGCAGATATCAACATACAAACCTGCAGTGCCACCTTGTTGAGAGAATATCTTTGGGAAATAAATACAGGAAAAATGATTTTACAAAGTTCTCACAGGACATTGGGAACTTTTTCCAAACCATGGCCTCATGTACACCCATTTTCATTTCTGTCTGACTTTCGCATGTGAGATTAGATACGTATTTTGGAGAACAGGGAGACTGGGATATTTGGGTCCCACTGAAGTCAATGTGAGTTCTTGTCACTGACTGTTGTGGGGCTCGGATTTCACCTCTGGTGTCCCCAAAATCAGGGCTGTAACTCACTGTACAGCCAAAATTAAAATCTAGCCTCAAGAGATGTACTAATCAAAAAGTATCTGGAGTTTTTAGTTCCATAACAAACCGCAAGAAGTCAGAAAATGTTACTGATTCCAATCATCATTGCCTCTGTCATAATAATATGAGGTGACATCCATACTATCAGAAAGCTGAAGGGTGTTGAAGACATACATATTTATTGTTTTACAAATGGAACAAAACTCCAGTTTAATCATGTTTACACATTGATAAGTGCTATGCCACTGATTCCAAAATACATTCAAGTGTAAATATGATGCATTTAGGTTAAAGATGTTAAGGTTAGTCTAAGTTATTGAAATATAGATTGTTGGAACACATGGTTAAGCAGAACACTTAACAGCTAAAAAAAATTCATTATTCCTTATAAATGGTCTGTCACTGGCCTTTGCAAATGCACAGAACCATCTGATAGGGAACTTCTATTAAAACTAGCCAGAGCTAGAAGATATAGTAGAGAGCTCTATAACAATATACAACTCCCTTGAGCCATTATTTTCCCAGAGCCATTACTTTCCCATTAATTGTGTAAATATATAACCCTTTAACCTATTAATACAGTATATGAAGGGAAAAAAACTGAGTCTCTTTCTCTTGTGTCTGTTTGTGTGGGGAAAAAAAGATTGACATGATCTGTAAATACACTATTTTTGAAAGTCAGGAGAGACAGATTTAGCAATAGATGTAGGTTGTACAATGAGTCAAGTTTCATTTTGCTGAAGTTTTAAAAGTATTCTTTTTCACAGAGTATTTGATAATTTTCCAGTGTACTATTCTGAAGGGCTTCGTTAAATCTGAAGCAATAGAACAATAGGGACAGGAAATGAGACAGTAATGAAAGCACAGATGGGCAAAGCTGGGATGATTTTTATTTTACTTTGCAGACTAGGGGACATATATATGAGAATTAAATCACTTACAATTACAGCTAGCGAGGAATACTTTGCAGAACCATTTTTTTTGGCCAAAAATACTGATTCATCAAACCTGAAACTTCATAGAACAGGATCCTTTATGGTAAATCTCCTGATTCATAATTAATGGGAAAATGTTTTGAAATTAGCAATATGTCCATTTTGACATTTTCTAAATGAACACTTTCTTTTAGTCGAAATAACTTTTCTGTGAGAAATTTTAGTAAATTTAGACTTAAAAAAAAAACCGATAAAGAAAAAAGTCAAAATAGACATGAAAGTTTAAAAATCATCTAAGCAACTTTTTGACTGAGGTGAAATGATTTTATTTTTGGATTTTTGGTTTTCAAAAATTTTTCATCCTGAATTCAGTACAAGAACATTTTTTAATATCTCAGATTTTTGTGGGGTGGGAAACCTGTTTCTCATCCGGCTCTGTTTATAATTGAACTGATTGTACTGAAGTGGTTTAATCTCAGCCATTTCTCTGTGCTCATACTAGCCCAGCTTAATCTGTTTGAGTTTTGCCCCACATCCACACTAGCATTTCCCTAAAATGTTTCAGTTGAAATGCTGTTTATCCCACAATTCCTGGCTTAGCTCCCAGAAGCAAGGCATTCTGGGAGAGTTCTCATAGTCACTGGTTCAGTGTGAGGCAGTAGTGGAAACACTGGGAGTTTAATTACATCACTTGGCTAGACACTAAAAATCATGGTCTTAATAAATACACTGGATTTATGGCTTATTACAACAATCTGTAAACCACTAACCACACCCTTTATGTCCTATGACTACCGGGGTGTTAACAGGCCACTTCACCTTGAATGCTGGCTTACAATATGTGTTAGCTACTTATGCTAAACATTCTGTTCCATCTTGTATTTAGCTGTGATACTCTGAGTACAATTCCCAGCCTGAAGAAGAGCTCTGTGTAGCTCAAAAGCTTGTGTCTCTCACTAAAAGCCATTGGTCCAATTGTTGAAACTACTTTACTTCCATACAAGCACTAAATCATTTCACACAGAACCAGTTAAGCTTTCACAGTTATTAAATATCGCTGGTGGGAAATCGTTTTCCTGTCTCGTGAGCGTTTAAGATTGAGTTTTATTTTGCCGTGTTTTCCTGTCCCAAATCAGAATGAAAAGTCAGAATCTCAAAAATGTGTGTGAACTGAGCATCAGATATGTTTTGGATTGGGGGAAGAAACATTTAGTTTTGATCATTTCAAAAAAAAATCATTTGAACTGCAACTTTTTAATCAACTTTTTTGTATACATTAACTAAATTATATAAAAAATCAAACTGAAAAACTAAACTGTTAGTTTTGAAAAGATTGAAAGAGGATGTTTAAAAACATTTTGAAAAAGAACTTTTGAATCAGGAGAGTCCTTGAAACCCACCCTTTCCTATGAACAATTCTGGTTTTGATAATCAGAATTTTTTGACAAAAAAAGTTTTCGCTGGCCAATTCCCAACCAGCTCTGTTATGAAACCTACTGAAATATAGTCTGTTCTCACCATGAATTAGGCCATTTGCAAACCATGTGTAGGCAGTTTGGGGCATCCTACCTTGGATACAAACTGTTTTAGAACTGTTCTAGAAGCTTCCACCACTTTGATTTCTCTAGAGTAAACCAGGCTACAGAGAGTGAGGACACAACTTGTAGTGACTGATTAATGAGGATGAACTCCAAGGTGGAGGAAATCCTCCTAGGACACGAGGAGACCACAGGAAGTGAAGGCTTGATCTTGAGAAATGAGAATTACTATCGTGATTTTTTTTTGTAAATTGCTGAGAGATCTGGCAGCATATAAATGCAAAGTTTTAATTTATTAGCTTTAGAATATCTTTTCTAAAACTGACTTTTCCCTTACCTGTTACTCCTTTACAGTGTGTAAAATGACTGGTATTACTTCTCTGCTGGACCTCTGCAAACTATTTGGCAGCTACAGTGATATCACATGAGCCTGTCATTTGAACAGCATCTGCTCCTTCCAGCCAATAGAGGGAGAGAATCTAAGAAGAAACATTCCCCCTCCCCACACCTTCAGCCGAAGGGAGAGCTACAGCTCAGATTAAGGTCACAGGTAACATCACCATTCAGATGGCCAAATACCTTGTCCAAGTCCTCCAATAAAAGAGAGGAGTGAGGACCTGGCATTCCACATTTGCAAGAAACAACTCAGGAAACTCTAGCTGGCAAGAGAAGAGACAGGACACCTCATCAGTGCCCAGCTGCTTTCCTCAAGAGCTGGATGAGAAATGGAATGAATTTTTACCTCAAATTTGGCCAGTCTTTCACTGAAAAATTCCAAAATATTCCAACCTGCTTTTCTTACTACTGTGTTCACTCGGGACATTGTCTGCCTTGTGCTGGTTGGCTGTTTACTCCAATGCCCTCCCACCCCTTCATTCACAGTCTCTTAGCCCCAATTCACCTGCTTTGCATGCTCCCCACCTTCTATGCCTTTTGTCCCTCTCCCACTTATCCCCACCTTTCCATTTGCCCTCTCACCAGCCGGATGATGCTGTCTGGCCTCTGAATGATCTGCCTCTGCCGCTGACCTGCTCAATGACATGGCCTCCTCCACACAACATGACCTTGCATGCAGTGTAAGTGTGAGCTCATGCTGCACGGAAGAGATTTGATTTCTCTGGGTGGCCCATGGAGGTGCCACACAATTATGTGTGTGGCCCACATCACTGTAAAGGTTGGACCACCAAAAACTTTTGGAAACCAGCACGGAGTCACTCTGTGTCTGCTCCTGTCTTCTGTGGTGGAGGCACTTGGACGCATTACCAAATTTCAGACCACATGCCTGAGAGAAGCCTGCCTGCCATCCACTGCCTTCCCCCCCACCCCCCCGGTTCCCTTCCACAGCCTTAGAGGAACCAGAAATAAGTGCTGTGCTCAGCTAGAAACCAGCACTTTTATCTGGGCAAGGACAAAAGCTCAATTAATACAAGGAACCATTCAGGAGACCCTATGGGGAGTCAAACATACCTTTCCCCCTGTATTAGCACAGTGCAGAGCCCCCAGTGCCTAGCTGTACAGGTCAATACTCTCCAACCCACACCACTGGTCTCCTAGTGCACAAAACGGGGCAGCTCCTTCCCTGTGCAGAGCAAGCTCACACTGGTAAGTCCCAGTCTCTGCTGGGCGGCCTGGTGTCTGTCCCAGTGACTACCATGTTGTCCAGGGTTCCTTTGTTGCATCTAGGCTGCTCTCCCAGCCTGCTTCCTAGGCCTATCCCCTATCCAAGAGTTCAGGCTGTGTTTAGGACTGTGCCCTCCAACAGCAGCAGCACATAGCTCTCACCTCAGTTGTGTGTCTCTTCTCCCCACCACACAGTCTTTCTCGCTCCTGTGCCAGATGATCAACCTAGAGCCCACCAGGTAAACTGCAGCCAATCCTCTTGGGAAGGGCAGAGCTCCTTCTCTGGAATGGCATTCCCCTCCTCCAGTGGGAGGTGGGCTGGCAGCTGGGAGTCAGGAGTGGGATTTTCCTCCCTAGCCTTTGGCCAGGCAGCCCTCAGGGGCCAACGCCCCTCTCTTCGTGGTCCCTATGCAAGGTGGTGGGGGTAGGCTGCCCCTTACTGTGGCCATATGTATGTGGAGTGGGGGGCCCACATGTCTATTCAGATTGTAAGCTTTTTGGAGCTTAATGTGTTTGTACAGTGCCTGGCACAATGCGGCTCCAGTCTTAGTTGGGGCTCCTGGGGGGTACCATCATACCAATAGGAAATCATAACTACAGTGTGGTTGACTTACTGGCAGGATGCTCCTTGAGCACTTTTAATTGGTTCATGCTACCAGGGAGAAATAAATCCACAGCTGAAGTGCTCAGGATTTAGCACTAGATGGAAGTGCTTGTTTGTGGTACTCAAGTTGAATGGGAGCTCTAGCAGAAGAGAAGGGCTCATCTGCAAAGCTCTTTTTTTTTTCTCTTTGCCAGTTTCTAAAATGTTTATTAACTGAACAACTGTTTCATGAGAGCACTGATTAGCTGAGAAAAGTCTCTCCTGCAGAAGATGTGTGAAGGACGAGGACTTAACACCAAAAGAGCAATCAAGAGGAAGTGACTGGTTGCGCTGTTGGTAGCTGCTTGCTACATGTTCTTACACTGTGGTAGTGTTTTTACCCATGTAAAGGTCTCCTGGCCCTGATCTTGCACACGATTTGAGATAGCATAGATTGTATGAATGAGCGAGCAAAGCAGTGTGAAGTGCACACACAAACACACCCCATTCCCCTTCCTCTTCTGCTCGTGAGCTCCCTAGAACTTAATGGGTGACTAGCACAATAAAAAGGGACATGACTTTAGCAAAAGTGGAAGTGGCAAGTGACAAGCATGTCATAGGTGTCCTTCAGGAGCTCATAAAGACCCAAGCGCATGCAAATGATGAGTCTCATGCTTAAAGCGGGGGACTAAAATTCAGAGGAACCTCGGGCTTGTGGCTAAAGCACTGGCCTGGGACATGGGGCATCTGAGCTCAGGTCACTGTTCTTCCATAGACCTCCTCTGTAACTCTGTTGTCATTTGCAGTGGGGTTGTTGTGTTGGTCCCAAGATATCAGAGGGACAAGGTGGGTGAGATAATATCTTTCCTTGTGCCACCGTCTATGGGTGAAAGAGACAAGTTTTTGAGCTCCAGTGAAGAAGAACTCTATGGAGCATGAAAACTTCTCTCTTTCCCTAAGAGAAGTTGGTCCAAAATATATTATGTCACCTGCCTTGTCTTTTAATTTTGGGCACATGACTTAATCTCTGATTCACCATGTTCAAAAGTGCCTGAGTTACTTAGGAGCTGAAGTCCCATTGACTAAATGACCGTGGATGTGTTACTGAAAATTCTCCTCTCTGGTTTCCCCTCTATAAAATGGAGATAACACTTTCTTTCTCCCATCATGTTTTAATTTGAGTGGCGTACTCTCACTATGTACATGTAGAGCACCTAACACAATGGGGCACCAATCTTGAGTTGGGCCTGTAGGAACTATTGTAATATGAATGCTGTTACTAAGAACTTCTTGGCTATCCACTGCCCCCCACAGAACATTTTGCTCCTTTTTCAGATTGTTCCTCCCTTGGTTGACACATGATTTAAAAATAAAATTCATCCTATTAATCGTTATTTACTCTCTACAAAACCATCACACTGTGTATATAATCTGGAAATCTTTCATGAATACATTTATGGGAGAGAGAATATTGGCTCCTTTCCCTCAGTAAAGCTTGCTCTTTTGCCACTAAAGTCTTTTATGCACTCAACCACAAAGGTGCACAGGGAATTGTTTGCTTAACTGTCATTTCTATGCAGAAGGTGGGCCATATTTCTCAATCTAAAATGGCAGCATTATGCACCATGGGAAACGATTGGCTGAGTTCAAGGTAAGTTTGCACATTGAGAACATTTGTGCTGGAAACGTGAGGTGTTGGGGAAATGCATCAAGTCTGCAGCCTCCTCTTCACTTTCCGTGTTTCTTTGTTTGTTTGTTTTTTGAAAGGCTGCACACAAAAAAGGGTCCCCAAGCACCTTATTGTCATTTATGTAAGAAAGAGAAAATAATTACAGCAACTTCCAATAACAAAAACATTTCACAACTAATGTCAAATGCTATAAAATAAACATAGCAGTTTCTTAAAACAAAACTAAAAGAGACTTGAACAATGGCATTGTCTATAGGCTGTTGGATATCTTTTTATTTCACTGTTCTCATACCCAGTTCATTCACCCCATTCTCATCTACCATATCCTCCTTTCTCAGTACAGCAGTGGGTCAGATCCTCAGCTGGTGTAAACTGGTGTAGCCCTATTGATGTCAATACTGCTGTGCTGATTTACATCACTTGAGGATCTGGCCTGTATTCTGCCTTAGCTTGTATGTTACACCAGCTGGCATTACCTGTAGGTTAAGGGAGAGAGGCACTGAAGTTAATTAAACACGTGAGGAAGGACTTCCAACTGAGAAACAAGAACCCTGGTTTGTCAGAGATATGAATCATAGAATACCAGGCTTGGAAGGGACCTCAGGAGGTCATCTAGTCCAACCCCCTGCTCAAAGCAGGACCAATCCCCAATTTTTGCCCCAGATCCTTAAATGGCCAACTCAAGGATTGAACTAACAACCCTGGGTTTAGCAGGCCAAACCTCAAACCACTGAGCTATCCCTCCCCCACTTCCGATTCACCTGGAGGAGACACCAGCCAAAATTTTCAAAAGTGACTTGAGCGTTTGGGAGCCTCCATTGTGGGGTGCCCAACATGAGACATTTTAAAGGGGTGGGGTTTTCAAAAAGGGCTAAGCCCCACTAGCCATTGATGTTGTGGCAGGACGACCCACTCCTCCCTTTGGACCACTATAAACAGGCTGGGTACTTTCCAGGTTTATAAGCACCAGTGTATTATTTATTAGGTCCCCCCTGCCAGCTCATCAGTACAGCCTTGTGAAGTAACATATAAGGAGACATAAACTTCCCTCTGAGCCTGCTCTCTGGCAAGGGAGAGGGGGAAAATCTCCTCATCCTGAAATCCTGTATCCCCTGGCCGCCTCCCCACTTGCACTTCCTTCCTCTCCTTTAATTGTTGCCAGCTGATGGGTTGATTGTTCTCATTTACTCATCAACCTCCTGCCTAATTAAGCCATTGAGTATCTGTCTCCCAATTAAGTCCATTCCAGGGGATAAAGAGCTAGCAGTTTAGTGACCAGAGTGCTGGGGCAGCTCTAGGCTCCTAGAACTCTGTCATAGATGTCAAGCTGGGAACCCAAAAATGACCAATATCACTAGCAACTTTGAAAGTCATGGCAGCTGTCGACAAATCACAAGGGTCTCCAGCTCAGGTTTGACTTTGTGACAATGTCCAGGGAGTTCTACTAATACGTGCTGTCTGCCAAATGCAATAGAGGTGTTGATGACGTGAAAAGAAGGCAATTTGGCAGGGATGGTATAAAATTACTGCAGGAGGAACTTGCCAAAGGGTGTGATGCAAAGTCAATTGAAGTCAAGGGGATTCTGGGTGTGATGCAAAGTCAACTGAAGTCAAGGGGATCCCCCCCCCAATATTTTCATTGATTTTCAGTTTTGTGCATAAGAAAAATGCAAGTTTCTCAATGTTTTTTTATAGTAATGGCATAGTTCTAGACCTGGTCCCCCCTTTTTTTTAAAACCACACTAATTTATTTGGGTAAATTTATTTCAGTAAATTTATTTAGTGAAAATGCAGTTTCCTCAACATTAAAACAGTGTGAGACTTTCAGATACGGCTGTATTGGGGCTGTTTAAGTACTTAATATAGATGGAAGATGAGGAACTATTTTAATAGAAAAGGAGTATTTGTGGCACCTTAGAGACTAACCAATTTATTTGAGCATAAGCTTTCGTGAGCTACAGCATCCATAAATTGGTTAGTCTCTAAGGTGCTCAAGTACTCCTTTTCTTTTTGCAAATACAGACTAACACGGCTGTTACTCTGAAACCTATTTTAATAGGGAGGTCATTTCCTGTCATAGAGAAACTCTGTTAAGAGTGAAGGTGCATATGAAGAGAAGAACAACACTTTAGAATACGGACATGTCTAAATGAGCATGTTTGTTGTTATAGTATGTTTCCAAGACAGCAACATCTTTCTCAATGGTTGTCCTCACCTTATCTGTCTTCCCTCAAGTGATATCTAGTCGAGGGCTTGTCTAGGAATAGTTTTGACATCTGTAGAACATATCTAAACCACTTCAGCCTTCTTTCTCAAATCATTGTAGCACATCAGCGTTGGGTTACTTGGTCCCACAGGTGGACACCATTGTCTTCTTTGCAAGCATCTCTGATGGAATGTGTTAAGTTTCCTGTTGTGGGCTTCTAACCATTTGCCAAATTTCAGAAGCATCTAACAATGTGTGTATTACGTTGACATTGTATAACGTTATCTTGATTCTTATGTGAATCGTCTTATTTTTCCAAGATATTTGTCAATCCCAAAATCCTCCACCTGCCTTCCCAATCCATGCTTCCTCCTCTTTATGGAGATGGCCATCTGCACTGATTGTGCTTCCGAGATACAAACTCATTAACCATTCTGTTTTCTTTACTATTAATCACGTATACACCATCGCTGCTGACTTCTTTCAGTGATCATGACATTAGTTTTCTTTTGGTTGATTCTTAATTCCTAGTCCTTCGGCAGCCTCACATTTGACAGTGGTAATAGTCTTTTTCATTACATCATAATTATCGGTCTCTAAGAGAACAATGTCATTTTCAAAACTGACACTTTGATGTTTTCCTCTATTCCACATAACTCCTGAATCTTCCTTTGATGTTGCTTTTTGCATCCCATAATCTATCACAATATAGAAAAAGAAAATTCCATGATAAGATGCAATTCTATAACATGCCTATGATAATCAAACTAAATTGCTTTCTCCACTTTCTATCTCTACACAGTATTTTGAACCTTCATCCAGCAAGCGACACTAGCTTTCTGGGAAGTCCATACATTACAATATCTTCCATAGCAACTCTTTATGAGTGCAGTCAAAAGCATTGGTGAAATCTCTGAAGTTCAGGACTAATCTTCTCTGGTAAGCAAGCCATTCCTCGATCAATTGTCTCAGGGTACAGATGTGATCTACATCTTTTTGGTGTAAGGCCTGCTTGCTCAGTACATGGTTTTCCCATCGATGACCAGTTTGATTCAACAGTACACTACAGAATAATGCGAGTATGGCATTATCCCTCACCAGTTATCACATGCCAGTTGGCTACCTTTCTTTGGTAATTTACAGATTATGCCTTTCTTCCAATCCTCCAGGCAGAATTCTCTCCTGTAAACTCTATTAGACTTCCATGTTAGTTTGTGTTTCCTGCACTGAGGGAAACATATTCCCCCAATGCACAGGTTCTACATACTGCACAGTTTGATGACTCTTTCACCATTGTCCGTTCACCCTTCTGCTCCGTGTTCCATGTTTACCCATATAATGCTCACACTCAATGTTGTTGTTACCAATTTAGGCATTCATATCACCAATATCCAGAATGGCATCATTTTACAACCGGTTGCAAGATGGTTTAGTACATCTTGCAAC
Source organism: Caretta caretta (assembly GCF_965140235.1). NCBI lineage: Eukaryota > Metazoa > Chordata > Testudines > Cheloniidae > Caretta > Caretta caretta. Next base: position 17,257,552 of record NC_134209.1, read on the forward strand.
CGGTTGTAAAAATGTCTTTTGTTTTTTAATCATGATCACCGATAGGTATGTAGCACTGGATGAGAGTTATTTTAGCATGATTTATAGCAAAATGTTCTGTTATCATTCATGATTGTCTGGTTCCCCTTCCCATAAAGCTTGTGTTGCCCTTTTGTGGAGCAATATGCTGAGTCCCTCTATGTGAGTATCATCTTGCCTTCCGGAATGGAGTCTTCTGCTTTCAGTTCATCTCATTTTGCTCACTCCAAGAATACTAATATCGGATTTCTGCATTCATAAGAATGGCAAACTCATAGTGACAAAGAATTTGTAGCAAAACAGAACCAGCTGGTAAAGTGTGGCAGATTTTTTGTTAACAAAAAAATAGCTGATTTAGCACAGATTTATTTATTAATTGTCTCTTAACTGGTCTTAATGAGAGAAAAAGCTGAAAAGTTGACATAGAAAATCCATCCATGTAACCTGCAAAATACATTGCAAGCTGAAGCTGCACAAGACTGTAAAACACTGAATCTTATGCTTTTGCTTAACTATTGATGGGGTTTTCATGTTTCTTTCACCTTTTCCCCGGAATTAAATGACTCTGCACTCCTGGTCTCCAGAGAACCGTTCTTTACAATGTGGCTGAACTTTTAGACCTCATCCTTCTTTGGTCTGGGCTGATTTTTACTCACATCTCCTTATCATTTGAAAATCCTTCTCCGTGCCACACGGGACAGGAGTCAGTCTGTTAGTGCCAATGTGGTATAGAAATCAGGGTTTGTTTGTGTATGTGGTGGGAGGAGGAGAGGAGAAATGTTTGAGTATGCTTTCTTCCTGACAGGCATAGAGAGAACAGAACCCAACTAGTATAACTGACCTTCTTGTTCACTAGAGCATTTGGTCAAGATTTTCAAAAGTGTTTGGTGATTTTGGGTGTCTCTATTTTAGCGTGCCCAATCTGAGACAGCCGGATATTCAGAGGGCTGGTGTTTAGCACATTCTGAAATCAAGCCCTTTTAAGATGCCTCAAGCTGGACACACAAAGATGGAAGCACCCAAACTCATGAGTCACTATTGAAAATCTTGGCCATTTATTATTCTATTAACAGAAACACTCTCTTAACATCACTTTAAAGGGCAACATGGTTTAATCTTAACAGCATTTTGTTCTGTTTTTTGCTTAGGAATAACTATGATGCCTTTGGATGTACATTTTCATAAGTAACTCCAGGCTTAGTGCATGCTGCTATTCCAGTGCTTGTATCTTTCCATAAACCACTTTGCATTTGAAAGACACACAGATAGTTTCCAAAATGTATGTTTTACTGCAATGGCACATGCCATCATAAAATAAATATAATATAGGCTTTTTATAGTAGCTGAGTTTTTAATCTCTGTAAACCTAAAACGTTAAACAACTCAGCCTGCTATCAAAGTTTTAGTCTATCCGGAAGAAGCCATCTGCTTTCCACCAAAAATCACTGTTTCCTTGATCTCTTCAAATTAATCCTGCTGTGATTAACTTCAATCCAATTAAAAAGAACATGTAGGCAGCTGTAGCAATCTGATTACCTGTGGACACTCTAGCATGCTGCCTCGTGGGGGGAACCAGGTTCAAAGCTAATACATCAGGCATGAAAGCATCGCCTCAGACTCTCCTCTCTCTGGTAAGATGTGTATTAGACAGCAGTGCTGCACTTGTTGTTTATAAGAAAAACCTTTCAGGCATGGATCTCAAGGAACTGTATAGACATCTTTATAAACCCTCTTGTGAAGAAGATATGTGTTAGAGATGGGCCTGACCTGCAAAGCACATGCTAATATCTTGAGGCAGTACTGTCTAGTGGTTAGGGCACTGGACAGACCGAGGGAAATGAGGTAAAATCCAAGCTCTGGCACTGACTTGGTGTATGAATTTGGGCAAGTCACTTCCCCTCCTATTTCTTGAAAGGTCAGGTTTTTAAAAAAGGAAAGGATTCAAAATAATCAGAATATCCCATTTCAGCATTTTGAAATGACTTTTTATACACATTTCAGATATTTGTAGCGAGACTAAAAAAAGACGAATTAAACCCATATTTCAAAATCTCAACATTTTGATTGACCTGAGCTGGTATTTTATTTTTGCCAATTCATGACATTTTTGAGATTGATTTTTCATTCCAATTAAAGATTGGAAATTTTTGAATTCTCTCAAATTTTCCCAGGATGGGAAATCCATTTTCTGCCCAGCTCTAGTCCACATTAGGGATCATACATTGGTTAAAACAAAACACAAACACCCCTGCCTGATATAGCTATATTGTTTAGAAAAGGCCATGGCTCACGATTACCCTTTGAGAATCAAGCCACTAAAACAGAACACTCCTTTTTGCTTGCCCAAATGTCAGTTCCTGTTGTCTTAGCTTTATTTGCATAGACTCTCAGCACACAGCCATTTTGTAAGGCCGCCATAATGTTTCTATTACAGTGAGGCTGTGATTTTATTTAATCTTCCCACTGAGGGGCAAGAATCAATGAGAGAGGTGTATAATGAGGAGAGAGATGAGGGAGGCTTGGAAGACAAAAAAGACCCAGGGTGGTGAGAGATAGATAACTATGGAAAGTAAAGACAGGTTTCAGAGTAGCAGCCGTGTTAGTCTGTATCCGCAAAAAGAAAAAGAGGACTTGTGGCACCTTAGAGACTCACAAATTTATTTGAGTACAAGCTCACAAAAGCTTATGCTCAAATAAATCTGTTAGTCTCTAAGGTGCCACAAGTACTCCTGTTCTTTTCATGGAAAGTAATGGAGATGGGTAAAAGTGGGCCGAGACAAGACAGTGTGAAAGAGACGAAGCAATAAGGGTAAATTGGTACAGCTGGTTGAGAAATCTATTTTATTAGTTACAAAACATTTTGAAAAACATCCACAAATGTATCTTTTTTAAAAAAGATCAGTATTTTTGTGTTCCAGTCAAAAACTGCAAATATGTCAACAAGAAACAAACGTTCTCCCCCAAGTTCCTGATTCATCATAAAACAGTTTAGACAAAAATTGTTCAGAGCAGTGCTAAAGAAAAAAGGACGGGAAAGGGGGAGGAATGTTTTAGGCATGAGAAATGAAAGAGGATCTTGTGGGTAAAGCAATTGATTAGGCTGGACTAGACTGGGACTCAGAACACTAGGGTTCAATCCCTGCTTCTTCTCGGGATTTTGGGTGCCCTTGGGCAAATCATGAAGGCCAAGACTGTTAAAAAATAGGAGCCTAGAACAGGTCAAAAAACCCATCCATTGTCAACAAAAAAAATACCCTCCAAAATGTTTAGTTATCTTCCAAAAAATAGAATTTTCAGTAAAAACATTTTTTAAAAAAATCAGTGTTTTTGATTGGCAATACAAAGGCCCTGTCAAAATACAGCGCAATTGAACACGTATTCTCCCTCTGTGGCCCACCAATGTTACCTACTCTCAGACTTCCAGCTCACATCTCTCTCCCTCCTGACCAAGGTATTTCCAGGCTGCACAGTTGCCTACCTATAGTGTGAGTTCCCCAGCAAATCAGACTGCCTAAGCAGGCCTGTTTTCCTTTCTTCTCAGAGGTTACAAACATTTCCACGGTTATAAAGGTACTACATTTCTTTTCCTAAGCAAGCACATTACAGATACAGCTGTTAAACCCATAATAACCTACATGTGTGCTTATAAGCTTACCAGAGATCACATCTACTTCAAAAAGGGACCTGGCAGATGTCAGACCTTAAAACCACAACCAGGGTTTTTCCTGTGGTTACTGCCTAATCATCTTGGCTCAGAACAAGCACACCCCTGGATGTAGGAGTCACTCTTTTATACAGCTTGGGACTCTAATCTTTTCTTTGTGTAACTTTTGATTAGCAGACCAAGGTCCCCTCCTCAGAGTGATGCTTTGAAGGCTGAATTCTTGCATAACTGGAGGAGGTACATGTGCATACACCCCAGATTTCCTGGGAAGCTGACTCAACTTTAAATGTTCATTCTTGTCTGGAACATTATTTCAAATAGGCCTTTGAAGCTCATAACTCTTCTCAGGGTTTACATTAGTCAGGTCTACATGCAATCCCACAATAATATGTACACATTTGCTTTTTAATACAATGAACTCCCAAGACACTTCAACTTAATTCAGTAAATTTTGTCCAGGATATTGCAGGAAATTGCCATTTCTGTCACAGACCGAAGGTCTAAAATCCATTTTCAGCCACCTAAATAAGCACCCTGATTTTCAAAAGTGCTAAGCACCCAACAGCTATCATTGAATTCAGCAGGTTAATTTGAGTCCAATAATTGAAAATATTGGTCTGTATAATTATATGGCAACCATTAGTGAACGCTGACATTTTAATGATCCTCACTGTTGGGATTTTCTTTTTTATGAGGCTGTCCTTATTGCACCATAGTTAAGGTTGAGATGAGCTTCCTGTATAAGAGCTGATCCTTCTAAGCATAGTAAAGTCTTCAGGAACAATCAGCTGATCCAATGTTGGTCCCAGTAGGAGGTTTGCAGCAGCTCAGGGCCAGATTTACAAAACATCTCAGCACTTGAGCTGGGCTAATAACTGATGGTTTGGATCAGTGGACAAACTGGAAAAAAGTTTCAGAACCAACTCCCCCCCCCCAAGTTTCTTGGTGAAAACAAAAAAAAGAAAGTGAAAAAAAATGGATTTCAGATGGAACAAAGTGTTATGTTCAGCTGAAATGAAACACTTTTTAAAAAATAAATAAATAAGGAACATTCCAAACCAGAAAATCAAAATGTTTAATTTCAGGAATGCTGATTTGAACTGTTTTGACATTTCTCTCTCTTTCCAGACACTATTCACCGAAATAACCTGAATTCACAGGTCATAGTGGCCAACCCACATCTTCATTTTTTAATGAAAAAAACTATTTGCACAGAAAATTTCACCTAGCAGGTCCCATTTAGGCACTTCTGTAGGTGGCTGGATTTTGAGTGTACTCTGTGGGAGCTGCTGAGAGCTGAGCCAAAATTTGTCCCTTAAATGGAAGCAGGATCGGGCTCAATACAGATGTTAAAAACTTCTACAGAGGATGAAAAAAATATCCCTCTCAGCTTGACCTGACATCTGTTGGAAGAACTGACCACTGAGAGTACAAGGCCGTAAGCTACCCAAGAAATACGATTATAAGACAGGAGGAACTGAGAACACTTGGAAGTAATGACTTCAGCATTCCAAATTAAGGCTGATCGCTTTTAAGACTGAATGGACACTACAACTTTGGGAATTTGCTTACTTTCTGCTAGCTCTGGGCTCCCATATAAAGGCTATTAAAAACAGGACCTGTTGCAGTTAATGGTTGTTTAACTGATTTTTAGCTGGACTAATGTTTCCAGTGAATGCTACTTTGGTCTCCAGGGTATGGTATGGCTGGATCTGTGCTTTTTTTCCTCTAAAAATAAGAGAGAACACACGCGCGCACAAGAGAGAAGCAGTGAATAATATTACTGTACTGATTTACATAAATGCAGTTTAATGCAGACTCATTTTCCAGCACTTGTATAAAGGTGATTCAGTGCCAAGCTGTTCTTACGTTTAATAGCTTCTGGGATGCAGGGAGCGCTCTTCCCAATGGAGCCACATTGGAAGAACTGGAAATATTGCAATTTTTGTGCTAGTTCAGACCTAAATGCTAGGACAATGACTCCCCAACAGCGGAAGAGTCTTATTAAATTAAAGCCCTGTGTCAAAGAAATATGCTTGGCCATATTAGCAGTCAGGTAAAGATCACCACTGTTGACCCATGTGTTTAAAATTCTGGGAACAGATGGCATACATGATGCTAGTATTGGTCTAATATGCAAGGTAGAAAATGCAACAATAAAAAAGTAAAGTCATTGTTATTGGATTCGATCTGCTGATTATACAGAAATAAAGCAACACTATGCTTTTAATTACTCACATTGTGTCCCCTTTCCTTTGTGTTCTATGATATATTATATGTGAAGCAAAGATTTTCAAAACATAGATGCTTAAATTTAGGCTCTAAAGTCCATATTTAAGTGCCTAAATATGGGGCCTGATTTCCAAAACGCTGAACAATAAAACCAGTGAAAATATGTGGAATTTTCAATGGAAAAAAAAAAAGGAAGGAAGGAAGGTGCAATGAAATGTTCATGAGATTTCCTTTTCTGTTTGGCCAGCTTTCTGTTTACTATTGACTTCAGTGGGATGTCTCCACAAGGGAAGAATCTGAGGTATTCCTCAATTGATTTCAATGGGAGCCACTAGGTTCTCAGCAATTTTGAAAACCAGCCACTTATTTAGGTGCCTAAATATGGATTTAGGTCTAGATCCTCTAAGACAAGAGTTCTCAAACTTTAGCAACCCAAGGACCCCCCTTTTGATTTAAAATTTTTAAGGGACCGCCAAGTCCCGCTGCTCAGCTCCAGGCCCCACCCTCACTCCATCCCTTCCCCCAAGGCCACACCCCCCACCCTACCTCTGCCTGCCCCCCACTCACTCCATCCCCCCTCCCTCTGTCGCTCACTCTCCCCCACCCTCACTCACTTTCACCAGGCTGGCCCCTCCTCCCCCCCCCCGCAGGCCACAGAGATGTGCCGGCTGCTTCTGGGAGCAGCACAGAGCCAGGGCAGACAGGGAGTCTGCCTTAGCCCTGCCAGACTTTTCACACCTAAAATCTCCCGGTTTGGCTTCAGTCGCCTCCAGGAGATAGAGGAAGGGGGAGGAGTTGATCAGCGGGGAGTTGATCAGCAGGGCCCACACACCCACTGGAGTACCCTTTGAGAAATGCTGCTTTAAGATATTAATTTCAATGGGAGTTAAGCACCCCTCCATTTCTGAGAGTCTTCACCTGTTTTTTACTTCAGGTGCTATAGAGACGTGCATCATAGAAAACACGTACATAATATCTCTAGGATTTTGTTTAATACATTTGGAAAGTCCTCACAATGCGTGGTATAGTATACAATTTTCAGCAGACAAAAAGCCTACCAATCCTGGAAAAAAAGCACGTCATGCTTGGTGTGACGCTTCACCCCATATTCTTCATAGAAATATAGTTATGATATTTATACGCACAAAGAAAAGGAGTACTTGTGGCACCTTAGAGACGAACCAATTTATTTGAGCATAAGCTTTCGTGAGCTACAGCTCACTTCATCACATCCGATGAAGTGAGCTGTAGCTCACGAAAGCTTATGCTCAAATAAATTGGTTCGTCTCTAAGGTGCCACAAGTACTCCTTTTCTTTTTGCAAATACAGACTTACACGGCTGTTACTCTGAAACCTGATATTTATATGGCATGACTAAGATATACTTTATGCCAGATGGGTCTTGAAAGATGTCATTGGAACGGTTATGATTTACTGAATGTGATTATCCAATTTGTATCCATGTATCATTTCTGTATCTGAAGCTAGGAATATTGACCATGTATCTGTATTTCAGATGTGCTTCTTTGGGTAACATCAAAACTAGCCCTTCAGGTACAACAATGAAAAAGTCAGATAGGGCTGATGGCCTATCAGCAGAGACAATGGACTGTGAAAGAACTTAGTCTTCCTGTGGATGCTCCAAACAGCCTGCGAGTAATGGCTGCTAGAACCCTGCAGAGACATGTGACGGAGTCACCTGGTACTGGACCCCACCATGGAATGCCAGGGTTTTTCCACTGGAAGACAAAGGGTTCCCACCATACACAAAAGCTATATAAGGCAGGGAAGTGACATCATTGTGGGTTCTCCTCTGCCTCCCCGCCCAAAGAGACACTGGGAGACACCTGGAAACAAGAACTAAACTTGGGGGGAAAGAGTTGAGCCCAGGCTGGAAGGGTGACTAGCCTGAGAGTAATAATATCTGAAGTTTCAAGCTGCAGGCCAGTGCAGCTGGCTTTCAAGAATTTTTCCAATCTGCCTGAAACAACATTTAGGGTGAGAAATTACTATTTTAGCCAATATCTTTAGTTTATCATGTTTAGTCTGCGTCTTTTGTTTTATTTGCTCAGTAATTTGCTTTGTTCTGTTTGCTATCTCTTATAATCACTTAAAACCTGCCTTTTATAGTTAATAAAATTGTTTTGTTTATTATTAAACCTATTTTGTATAATTTCTATCTGGGGAGGAAGAAGGTGTGCATCTCTCTCTTCACATTTAGGAAGAGGGCAGATTTTTATGAGCTTGCGCTGGGCAGATCTTTCTGTACAGCACAAAACAGTATTATTTGGGGTTTATTCCCAAAAAGGGTTGTGCACATGAGTGCTGGGTGAATCCTCTCACACAGAGCTGACTTCACTCTGTCTGCAACTGGTTGTGGCCCTACCTGTGTGTGTGTGTGCTGCAAGAGGCCAGAGAGCCTAATTCAGCAAAACAGGGAGAGGGAATCCAGGCTGGTGGAGCAGGAGGGGCTCAGTGAAACCCCAGTGTATCAGGCGGCATCCCAGAAGGGGAGTCCAACCCGTCACATTTGGTATCATACTTCTGCAATTTCTTGGGCAATACATTAACAATCAGTGACATCAAATCCCAGAACATTATATTAGAAACAGATATTTTGGTCCCTATTCTCCTCTGTCACACACCAGGGTAAATCAGGATATACCACATAGACAGGGATCCACTCACCATGCTAGTGCCTTCTGCTGGTTATCTTGGGGATTTGTGCTGCAGGTCGGTACGCCCACTCCCAGTGGTGTCTTACTCACTATCGCTTCTGCTTCCAGACCCATGTCACTCCAAGAACCACGGTATTCTCTTCATGACACAGCCCTCTTTCTATGTCGTGATCTGCATTCCCCCTCTCTGGCAGCCAGTACTGCAGTCCAACTGTCCAGCCACTTCCTCAGTGGCAAATGTGTGTGTGTGTGGGGAGAAACAGTCCCACGCACTACTCTGGGTCCCAGCCCAGGGACCCTGTAGATGGCAGCCAAGTGCTGAGTTCCTTCCAACCTCTCAATACCTTTCCCTAGACCACTTCCCCACGACCCCAGCACCTTCCTCCCCTTTACATCAGGGTCTCAGCATGTCAGTCTTAGCAGCCAGCCAGGAGCTCTTTCTCACTTCCCTGATCCTGCCCAGCATGGCTCTGTCCATTGTGCTAGCTTTCTTCCCCCTGCAAGGCAGCTAGTTCTCCCTCCTTGAGCTCCAAGGAGCAACTGACCCTGCTCTGCCCTGGGGCTCTTCTTATATAGGCCTGCTAGGCCATGACTGGCTGTTCCTTGCAGCCCCTCTCCCATTGGTTGCTTCCTGCGCAGCCTCCCTAGGCCCCTATCAACCCTTTGCAGGCCAGTGTAGGGAAAATGCCCTCATCACATACCATCATAAAACTGGAGGAACTGAGAGGAGTATCAGTTTGAGACTCTAATCCTGTAATGAGTTATAGATGAGAAGACCCCTGTACAGAGCGCACATGTAGTCAGTGGATGCAGGGGTCTACTCCTTCAGAATCATTGCAGGATATATTTAATAGTCATGGGTTTTTTTGTTTATTGCTAAAACTTGCATCATATGATAGAGGTGGCACTTTCCCCCTGCTATTGAGAGAGAAGAGTGAAAAGGAATATTTTGCAAGTCCTATTGACAAACAGTTTTGCCAGACTTCTCTTATTTTGGATGTCTTGATACCAACTTAGCATTTAGAACTAGGTGAATTTTTTGTGCATTTTTTTTTCCCAACAAATGCAGAGTCAGCAACACAGAAACATTTAAAGAGTTTCTGTTGATTTCACCAAGTTGTCCCAGTTGAAAAATACCTGAAACACCCCCAATTTATATATATATATATATATATATATATATAATCAAAATGAAACATTTTGATTTGAAACAATTTTTGGCTTCAAATTTAAAAAAAAAAAAAAAGTTAAACCAAAAATATTTGTAAATGGTCAACATTTAAATGAAATGTATTTTTCTGACAAAATCAGACCATTTTGTTTGACCTGAAACTTTTTTTTCCAATATTTTGATTTGCCAATTTAAAAAAAAGTGGTATTGGTTTGATCCAAAGTGATTTTAATGATTGCTAGTGAACTGGAAAATACATCCATTAGTCGCCTTGCTCTAATAGTGACATTATAAGCAATACTGTCATTCAACTAGTTTCATTCCTTTCACTGGCCATGTGAATTCACAGCATGAGGGGACAAAAAAAGAAGAGACTCTCCAGTGTGTGTTTGCCAGGTGAGGAAAATATTTTCCTCACTAATCTTTCTCTGATAGTGTCTGTCAGAGAGAGAAAGAGATACTCAATTATACCCAAGGCAATGGACATTCAGCTCAGCTTGATTTTTCAATTCTATGCACAGTAGGAGGCTCAAGAGGAAACAATGAGGTGAAATCAGCAAACAGAGTCAACTTTTGATTCCTATGCCGTTTAAATCCAAATTATAGTAATTTACAGAATCCAGACTTGCTAGATTTTCATTGTTTTCCAATTTAGGTTTCACAAGCATAATCCATGAAAAGCCCCCGTTTCAATTTGAACTTGATCAATGCAGATGACCTTTGGTGCGTGCTTCTCTACTAATTGGACTCCAAGTAGCTGTTCACATTAAGAACAATCTAAGTACCGTAAACAACTTAGAACTGGAGGGAGCAGAAAGAGTGAAACAGAAAATTAGCTCACCCAAATTAATTTTATTCACGTGTCCATGTGCCTCAACAGCTGTAGTGACATTCTGGCCTCCATATGGAGGCCTGGGTTCGAATCCTACTTCTGATGCTATGTTGAAAGTTCCATGTAAACAGGTGTACCTATGGTCATTGGTAGTGCAGAACACAATGTGGTTTTATTATTCCTACAAAACCCAGGAACTATGCTACTTATTCTTGAGCACCATCTACTGGCACCTTATTAGTGAACTATTTACATATATACAAACATCTCCTATTTACACAGAGCACTCTTGTAACAACCTGAAATGCCCATTAGAGTTCAAAGGCTGGATCCTCAGCTGATGTAAATTAACATAGCTCCATTGAGCTACTGCAATTTACACCAACCTAGGATTTGACCCCCAAAAGGTACATGCTTCAAAATAGTGTTGATTTGTACTGGAGATATTCTTCAGAGCCAGCACAAGCTACAGGAGAATTCCTTAATAATGATGGATTTTTCTGTAATGCTTCTCCTAATTGCTGAAAGCAAAGCACCTACAGACTGAAGAATAGAACACAGCATATCAGGATTAATCTGATAAAAAGACGACATTCATTTGGCCATTGGTGAAAAGCTGGTGATTGGTTGATGGAGTCCACAGTAACGTCTGTCAGATCTTAGCATTCTGTCATTACCTCAAGAGACCTAAGGCTGAGTCTAGTAAAGAATCTAAGTGGCACAAAGCAAGTCTATTTGGTGGGATTATGGGGATAAATGGCAGCTACAATAAAAATAGAGGGTGGGGGTGGAGAATTGCCACTCCAATTAGGACTTACAATGCAAGTAGCAGTCCCATCTGATATTGGGTCTTGTAATAAAGAGAGTGGGTGCCTGAAAATATGTCTTACACTTCTGTGACTAGCTGTTTCTCTCCACTGATAAAGCTGTCAAGTGTTCTTGGCATGATTTATTGCTCCTCACTCTTAGCCGCTTGCCTGCCATTCCAGGTATTTGCACCTGGTGGCAGCATTATTGCCAAGAGATTCATCTTCTTTGTTAGGCACCTGCACATCTCTGGATGTAAGACAAAGGCCATTATGCACATTAGGGGATTTATACAGCTGCAGGGATGGCAGGAAAGTGGGGATCCCTGTGTAGTGCATCTATCTCCATCAGCACTTGCCTCTGTGTACAATTCCCAGACATTTAAACTTCCTCATCAGTATGATGACTCAGATTTCTTCAGAGATGCCAACATTTGGTACATACTGTAACTTACAGTGTGTAACCTGGAGAACCCAAAAGCTGTTTGGTTCTCCTGGAAGTGCTCGTGAAAGCTCCAAAGATGAGGCCCCTAAGCCACACCAAGAGGCTTCTGGACTGTCCAAGCCACTCCAGGGTCTGAGAACTTATGAAGGCATTCCCAGCATTGGCCCACTTACCCAGGACCTCGAGACAGTGATTTGGTTCTGGATGCTTGTGGTACCAAGAGAGGGCTGAGCCACTGTCTCAGCTGTAGGTGCTTCATGTAGGCCATGGGACCAGTGGAGGAATATGATGCTACCTGAGGAGAGTAAGGGTGGCACCACAAAGCCTCAGGTTTGGTTAGGTCCTACTAGAATGCCTCTGCTCTCTTAGGGCCCAATTATGGCCTGGCTTCCAGGCTCATGCAAGTTGGTAAAGGAGGCATAAGCTGCCCCCTCTTGGCTGGCTACCTGTACTGCTATTGTGCACAGCCACTATGTCACCCCCCAGGGGGGTGAGAAGGGGCATCACAGTTGTGCTGGCACATGGGCAGATGTGTGCTGTGTCGGGTATAGGCCCAGTGCACCTTATTCCTCTTTGTAGCACCAGGGAAACTGAGCTAATTGGGCGAGAGCTCACCAGTGAGGGGAACGGGTTCTCAGCAAAACCCTTTGTACCATCAGGAAACTTCACCGTTTTGATATGGAACATCATCCTTCAGATCATTCATCAGTCTGTGGCTTGGGGCTGAGCCATCTGCCAACAGTTCAGAGGTCAGAACACAGACACTTTGACAAAACTCTGCTCAGGCAATATGGCTGGGAATCATGGGAGAAGAGACCTCCATTGGAGATTTCCAACTATCTATGCTATTGATCAGATCAGAAGCTAAAAACACTTTCTCTCTTGCATAATTACTTCCTGTCCAAACTAAAGCCAAATCTTGGAGAGGTCTGCAAAGACTAAGTGTGAAAAATAAACAAACTTGTTGAAACAAAGGTTTAAGCTGATTTCAAGTGTGGAGCAAACTTCTGGCCAATTTATTTGCAATCAAAACCCAGTTTGCATCCTGTCTATATAGAGACACAGTTATCTTTATAAAGGACTAAATTGTTATCCCCCTTGCTAAAAGCTGGGTAGTATACTACTCCTTGAGTAATTCATTCATTTCAGTAGGACTATGCATGGCATAAGATATAAGGGGATCAGTATCTGACCCTAATTTTTCCATGAAAACAATATAAAAATCAGACAGAAGCCGGTTGAAAGTTGGCGAAACATTTTTGTGAAAGAAAAACATGGAAATTTTTTCAGAAACAAAAATGTTGCTGACTTTTTTGTGGAAAAAAGAATTCAGCAATATAATGTCATCTCACAAGGGTATTGCTGCACCCCCCTGACATCAACTTTGAGTGCATTTCCTCCTCAGCCCCCCCCCCCCCCATGTTGTCACTGATAGAGAAAATATTTTCTCTACCAAACTTTATTATCCATAATACAGTAACAGCAAGTGCCCCAAAGATTTTGCAGACAAAACAGGTAGACGGACAAAAGAGAAACAGCATCAGCGAGAGAAGTGACTTGTGCAAAGTCACACAGCATGTCAAGCCAGTGCCAGGAATAGACCCTCACTCTGAGTCCAAGCCTTTTCCACTGTACCATACTGCCTCTCTCCATTCTTTCAACAATTCCAGATGATGTCTGTACCTATAACACATCCTATGTGTATATCTGTACCTATATCTTGCAATTTGAAGGAATGCCTTTCTACATATTACCCCAGTGCAATGTGGCAAGAAAACAGAATGTGAGGCAGATTAGCTACTGCCTGGTGACATCTCCAGCATTTACTATGGTTAGCCAAACATGCTTTATGTAAAAAGAAAATGAGTACTTGTGGCACCTTCAATCCCTCTGGTCACGTGATTTCTGACCTAAAAGTGAACTATTCGTCAACAAAAAAACTTCAAAAACAGACTCCAATGAGAGACTACTGAATTGGAATTAATTTGCAAATTGGATACAATTAACTTAGGCTTGAATAGAGACTGGGAGTGGTTGAGTAATTATACAAAGTAAAAAGAAAAGGAGTACTTGTGGCACCTTAGAGACTAACCAATTTATTTGAGCATAAGCTTTCGTGAGCTACAGCTCACTTCATCGGATGCAAACCTATACAAAGTAAAACTATTTCCCCTTGTTTATTCCTCCCCCTCCCTCCACTGTTCCTCAGACCTTCTTGTTAACTCCTGGAAATGTGCTGAAAATGGCCCACCTTGATTATCACTTCAAAAGGTTTTCTCTCCCCCTACCCCACTCTCCTGCTGGTAATAGCTCATCTTAAGTGATCACTCTCCTTACAATATGTATGATAAAGACCCATTTTTTCATGGTCTGTGTGTATATAAATCTCCTCACTGTATTTTCCACTTTGTGCATCCGATGAAATGAGCTGTAGCTCACGAAAGCTTATGCTCAAATAAATTGGTTAGTCTCTAAGGTGCCACAAGTCCTCCTTTTCTTTTTGAGAATATAGACTAACACGGCTGCTACTCTGAAACCTGCTTTATGTAGACACTCTCCTAGCCAGCAAGGCTCAGATCCTTCAAAGTATTTAGGTGTCCAACTCCCTTTGAAATCAATGGGAGTTAGGAGCCTGATTACTTCTGAGGATTTGACCTGTTTGTACTTTTTCTTTTTTAAGTTGAACTGTGGCCCAAATTGCAATCTCTGAATTATAATGGGTGAGATCCTCACCTCTTGTAAATCAATGTAGTGTCCCTAACTTCAACAGAGCTACCCCAATTTGAAGCAACTGAGAGTCTAATCCCATACAGTTTATCCACCCCGATTAGTATTATTTTCCTTTTTTGATTTCTGTCTTCTAACCAGCTTTGATTTCAGATTACCCTGCATAAAGTGTACCTTTAATGACTATAATGTTTAACTGCACAACAGAAATAAGGAAGCAGATAGAAACAAAGACAATATAAAGGTATTTTCAGGTCACTGTGCCATCTAAGCAGTGTGGAACTGAATTTATGGGGATGCAATCTATGAGTGACTTTGATACCAGGCACACCAAAGTCTTTTGTTTTTTAGTCAAGAAGATCAAAGGACACATTTAATGGAGCACAGATCTGAAGCCCAACGCTGTGTTTATTCCCTGTGTATGCTTGACAATACACCTTTAAACTGCAGGAGTGTCTCCCTAATTTGCACTAACAAGATTCACAAAAAGCAAAAGGGCAGCCCAATAAAAAAAGAGTAAAGACACTGCATCACAAAATGTACTTGTTCATTCAGAAAAAAAATTGCCCTGTTTCTCCTCTGATTTGCACTGGACTAAATCTGCATTGCCTTCCATTGGCTTTACTGGACTTACTCCTGATACACACAGGCGCAAGTGAGAAAAGAACCAGGTTCATTGCATTTTATTAATAAGAGGCCTCACTACAGAACTCTCTCTGTTATACAATTTTCCCCCCTGATAAATAGAAAAGGGATCCAAGTATTGTCTGAAATATAAAATAGGGAGATAAGTGAGGTTTTACTCTATTTAGTTTAAGAATTGTACAGTTCAGGCTGCATCATTGTTCTTCATTCATGCAAAATAATTATTTAGGCAAGCAAAATTTCCTGCCATATCCTCAGGAGACCTTATAGAACTAAGTTTAAGTATCTTTGGGGTCCATTTGATTAAAAGAATGGTTTATGTATTATTGTGGGCCGGGATTATGCGCAAGCATTCCTGAGGGGGAAGATGTGACACATATAAGGCCTGGATGATCAAAGGACTATATGAACCATGTGCCAGACAAGAATGGAATTTTTGGGACGATACTTTTGAAGGGGAGTTCCTGCACATTGTTGTCCTCTGGTTACCCCAAACCTAACCCTTTGCAGCTAGACCCAGAGGAGGGAGCCTTTATCTGCTGATCACCTGTTACATGAGACAAAAATCAAAAGCTGAAGCTGTATCAGAGACAGACTGAATAATTCATGGCTGTTCTCATACTGAATTTGAAGCAGTTTTGAACTTGTAACCAGAGGGAAGACCCAGTTTCAGGTTTTGAAAGACTGATGCCTACCAGAGCCCAAGGCTGGAGTTGGAATGATCTTGGGTAAGCTTTTTAGAATTCATGTAGGTTTTTTTAAAATTATTTTTAATATGATTTCTCTGTAATTCTTTCACTGAAGGAATAAACGTGCTTGCTTAGAAAGAGCTTTGTTGTAACTTGAAATTGCCGGCAATTGCACGGTTCATATCCTTCAAACAGAAAGCAAAGCACAAACACTGGCCTCTTAAGGAGTCTCACTTGCTGGCAGGGAAATGTATAGCCTGAAAAACCCCTGTCAGGAGGGAGGGAGACAGAGATGGTAGCTGAGGAGCTTGGAGCCTAGAGTGGGTGCCCTCAAGAGACCACCGGGGGGAATACAAGTGCCGTTGCCCTGAACTGTGACAAAGTGCATTATATTTTCCAATTAGAATTAAACACTTTTCATTGTGAAGTGCAAAGTCCTATGATCCAGATCCTCATCTAGAATAAATCTTCACAGCTCCATTGAAGTCAACACAACAATGACAGTTTCCACCAGCTGAGGACCTGAGCTCTGCTCCGTTAAGTAAAAGATTTTGAGCCAATGTTCCACTCTAAACAGCTGTAAATTGCTGAGTTTAATTGGGCTGTAGCTGGCACTAACCTTCTGGGTTCTTGCTGCCTTTTAACTATTGGGAAGTGAAAGCAGGAAATCGCAGACTGATGATCATTTTCTCCATTTGCTCCTTTCTGCCATTTCTTTGTCCTTCTCTTCTCTCTTTAGGGACCTTACAAACATGTATTGCTCCTTAAACACCAAGAGAAGTTGTCGTGAAATGTGCTTTTGTGTTTAAGGCTTTTACAGTCTAAAATCTCTTAACCTGAAGAGGTGTTCAGAGAATTGGATTGGTCTGAAGTGTACTCCGTTGCAAGCATCTGTGAAGCATTGAGCTTAATCGGGTTCTGACCCGTGGTGCTGACTGTGTGCCAAGATCAGACATCACAGTGGCTGAATGGCAGTGTTTCATTTGTGTTTCCCTTTAAGGATGGTATTGCTGACTGGAAACTTACTGCTGAGGAACCTCTTGAAAGCTGCAGACTGTGGCTGGTGTGACACTGCTTGAAATTACTTTTAGCATCGGAGGCTGTAGCTGTGAATGACCAAAGCCACCCTGGAATTATGAAGAAAAGTCAGAGGACAGGACATTCATATTCTTCAGCACTGGTGTCTCAGTCCATAAGAAATCATCAAGTGCAAGCTGGACAGGAGGAGTATTGATGGAAATTGATGGCCAATTCCAGCCCCTGTGAACATCTCCAGCTGCATTTAGAGGCAGTATAGGAGCTGCAAGGGACTAGGAGAGAAGTTCCCCAGTGCAGTAGCAGTGTAGAAATGATGCAACTGACACTATGCTGGTTCCCCTTGCAAGTTCTGGAGATGGAGATATATTGAGGACAGTCATAGAATCATAGAATATCAGGGTTGGAAGGGACCTCAGGAAGTCATCTAGTCCAACCCCTTGCTCAAAGCAGGACCAATCCCCAATTAAATCATCCCAGCCAGGGCTTTGTCAAGCCTGACCTTAAAAACTTCTAAGGAAGGAGATTCCACCACCTCCCTAGGTAACACATTCCAGTGTTTCACCACCCTCCTAGTGAAAAAGTTTTTCCTAATATCCAACCTAAATCTCCCCCACTGCAACTTGAGACCATTACTCCTTGTTCTGTCACCTGCTACCACTGAGAACAGTCTAGAGCCATCCTCTTTGGAACCCCCTTTCAGGTAGCTGAAAGCAGCTATCAAATCCCACCTCATTTTTCTCTTCTGCAGACTAAACAATCCCAGTTCCCTCAGCCTCTCCTCATAAGTCATGTGTTCCAGTCCCCTAATCATTTTTGTTGCCCTTCACTGGTCTCTCTCCAATTTTTCCACATCCTTCTTGTAGTGTGGGGCCCAAAACTGGACACAGTACTCCAGATGAGGCCTCACCAATGCTGAATGTAGGGGAATGATGACGTCCCTCCATCTGCTGGCAGTGCCCCTACTTATACATCCCAAAATGCCATTGGCCTTCTTGGCAACAAGGGCACACTGTTGACTCATATCCAGTTTCTTGTCCACTGTAACCTCAAGGTCCTTTTCTGCAGAACTGCTGCCGAGCCATTCGGTCCCTAGTCTGTAGCGGTGCATTGGATTCTTCCGTCCTAAGTGCAGGACTCTGCACTTGTCCTTGTTGAACCTCATCAGATTTCTTTTGGCCCAATCCTCCAATTTGTCTAGGTCCTTCTGTATCCTATCCCTGCCCTCCAGCGTATCTACCTCTCCTCCCAGTTTAGTGTCATCTGCAAGCCATAAGGAGGTAGATTTGCAGAGGGAGGAGTGTGTCGGGAGGGGTGGAAGGAGTAGCCATAACAATTCTCAGAGTTCAGAGGAACAGCCGTGTTAGTCTGTATTCGCAAAAAGAAAAGGAGTACTTGTGGCACCTTAGAGACTAACCAATTTATTTGAGCATCTGATGAAGTGAGCTGTGGCTCACGAAAGCTCATGCTCAAATAAATTGGTTAGTCTCTAAGGTGCCACAAGTACTCCTTTTCTTTTTGCGAATTCTCAGAGTGTGATCCATGGTTCATAAAGTCCTTCTTCGTGGTCCACAGAATTAAACACATTACACAGCAGTGAGGGTCAGGGGTTTGGGAATAAGGGCCATACAGGGCCACTGACACCTGCCATATGCTGCTCTTGCACTGGTGCAATGTGATCTCTCTGAAAAAGTTTGCCAACGACTGAGCTTCAAAAAAAGATACGGTCAGAGGCAAGTCTGGCACAGTCCCTACTGAGCTGGCTCTCTTTTGGCTCATCTCGTAAAAGAATGGTGTAATCACCTTAAGGGGACCAGTTTGGGCTAGATCTATGAAGGGATTTAGGCATCTAAGTCCAAAAGTTAGACTCTCAAAACCCTTGCTTATCTGCCACCTAACCTTGTAGGTGCTTAAAGTCTCTAGGCATCTAAGCTTCCACTGGTGGTCATGCACAAAACCACCCAAATCCTGACAATGGCTAAACCTAAGCACTCCCCCTATGATCTCACTTGGGGTTAAATAGGAGGAGGAGACAAGAGTTCTGAAGGAATTCAGATATTAAATTGCAAAACTGCTATCCGTGCCTCTGTACCCAATGACCGGCAGATAGCTAATGTAATGCCAATTTTTAAAAAAGACTCCAGAGGCAATCCTGGCAAATACAGGTCAATAAACCTAACTTCAGTACCAGGCCAATTGGTTGAAACTATAGTAAAGAACAGAATTATCAGACACAGATGAACACAATTTGTTGGGGGAAGAATCAACAACTTTTGTAAAGGGAAATATTGTGTCACAAATCTATTCGAATTCTTTGAGGAAGTCACCAAAACCATAGACAAGGGGATCCAGTCGATGTAGTGTACTTGGAATTTCAGAAAAGCTATAAACTTACTAACACATCACGTTAAAAAAGTACAGGGCCAAATTCTCAGCTGATATGAATCAGCATACGCTGATTTACCCCAGCTGAGGCTCTGACATATTTTGTTTGTTTGTTTGTTTGTGCATGAGATGGGATACACTCCGGGTTTTACTCTGAACATAAATAGCGGGAGCATAGTGACCTCTTAGTTGTTTGGCCTTAATTTCTCAACTGCAGCTGTATGCTTCCATCATGTCCAGGTAGAATATCCCTCCTTTGAAAACCAATAGGCACCGATTGTCCTGGAATATTGCTTTGTGATGGTGGTGCATCAAGTGCAGTGAGAGACTGGCTGTGAAATAGTTAAGAGTTCACAATATCATTTTAAAATGTTTTGGTGTAAAGACTTCATTAAAACTCAGTGACACTCCACTGGGAGCTCATCTGGCCCAAGGGCCATTTGCTGTTGAAGATCTTTAATAGCCAGCTCGGTTTCCTCCTGTATGATTGGTTTATCCAATATATTCCTATTAATTTGACTGCGCTTGGAGACAGGAAGGAAATTCAAAAACCTCTGTAAGTTACTGACACCTTTTGGGATCTCTGGCATACAGAGTTTGATAAATCTTGACAAATTCAGACTTGGGGGTAGAGTTTTCAAACCGGTGCATGGGACCCGGTGTTAATGGTTGTCATCTGGCTAACCCCCTGCAGAATGATTTCAAAGTTTACCCCTCACTGTCTGGGTCTTTGATGAAGCCAAGTTGCTGCCTCCCAGAATAATTTGCCTTTATTTGAGCTCACATAATTCACTGATATTCTGACACTTTGTACTGCCGAAGAATTATTTGACTTGGAGATTATGGACTAAGGTCCACACAGAGGTGAAAGTAAGCCGGTATGCCCCGGTACGGCATAGCGGTAAGAGCCGGTGCGCCGTACCAGGACCGGCTTTCCCAGAGGGCAATTTAAAGCCCTGGGGTAGCAGCGGCGGGGCTCTGGCGGGGATTTAAAGCGCCCCGGAGCTCCAGCTGCTGCAACTGCCCCGGGGCCCTTTAAATCCCCTCCTGAGTCCCACCGCCGCTACCCCAGGGCTTTGGCAGCAGGGCTCTGGCGGGGATTTAAAGGGCCGGGGCGGTAGCGGCGGCTGGAGCCCTGAGGCCCTTTAAATCCCCGAAGGAGCCCGACCACTGCTACCCCAGGGCTCGGGCAGCAGGGCACAGGCGGGGATTTAAAGGGCCTGGGGCTCCGGCAGCTGCTACCACAGCGGAGCCCCAGGCCATTTAAAGCTCTGCCAGAGCCCCGGGGTAGCGGTGGCAGCCGGGAGCCCCCAGGGCTCCTCAGTGATTTAAAGGGCCCGGGGCTCTGCTGCGGTAGCTGGATCCCTGGGCCCTTTAAATCGCCCCCGAGCCCTGGGGCTCCCAGCCGCCTCTGCAGCTGGTAGCTCGGGGGTGATTTAAAGGGCCCCAGGCTCCCAGCCGCCACTACCGCAGCTGGAGCCCTGGCCCTTTAAATCAATATTTAAAGGGCCCGGGGATTTAAGGTGCTGCCTCTTCTGGTTGAGGCCATGTCCCCTGCTCAGGACTCCAGCATACCAGTAAGTCCTCTAACTTACTTTCACCCCTGGGTCCACAGCTGATGTAAATTGCATGGCTCTTGATTTCAGCAGAGCAACACTGATTTACACTAGTTGAGAAGCTGGCCCTTTACCTCTTCCTTCCCCTAATCTGCTGTCACTTATTTTCCCAGTGAGTTTCTATTTCAGAATTAGTTGAGGATAGCTTGTTCACCCTAAAGGTAGACAGATGTGGTCACGTGCATCTACCTAATTGCTCTAGGGGCCTAACTTGTGAATCAAATCTTCTACAGGGGCACTGTGCAGAAATGAACCTTTGGCATGTCCAGTCATGACTGGGCGTGCTGAGCAGGCTCCCCTTCTCTAGTGCCCCCTGCCGTTGGTCACCCGGGGCCTGCAGTGGCCTGCCTTTCTTCATGGCTCAGCCCTCTAGCCACATCAGGCTTAGTCCCTCCTCTTCTGAGGTAACAACGTCCAAAGTAAACAGATGTCTTATCCCTCCATCTGGTCTACTGCCCCTGGATTCTGGGCCCAGTGGTCCATACACCCTTCACTCAGGACTTCCAGTAGTCCATATCCCGTTCACACCACTTTGCCAATGAGTAGCTGGTGGAGCAACCCAGGCCCGTCCTCTGTACTGGCTTTCAACCAAGCCTATCAGCAGGCCTCTTGCACAGCCTCTCTACAGTCACCCCTCATTCGGGGCCCGGATTGGCAGGACTTCCCAATAAATCCCAAACCAAAAATATAAACAAACCCATTTTTGCTCTCTTTGGGCCTGACATTTCATGCTTCTTAACTTCCTCTCTGCTCTGTTCCTCCACTGAACACCTCCCAGGACTCTCTGCCTGGAAATCCAGATCCTGCCCTTTTAGCAGCATTCACCACCACAGCCTTCTCCACTCTGTAACAGGGAGCCACTCACCTCATGCGAGCACCAGCTAGCCGGGCCTGCACTCTTCTCAGCTTGTGCTGTTCGTGGTGCCCACCGTTGGTCATTCTGCTCTTCTCAGATACTCATGAAGTGACTCAGCCCTCCAGCCGAGTCACACACAGACCATGTGCACCATAAATAGAACAGACCCCTTCCGGTGTACAAGTCCAACAGGGCCTTCCACAGTGCCCTCAACAATATCTTTATCTGTAGCCCTGTAATGGAGGCTCAGGCCTCCATTACTCCAATGGGTCTACCACTGAACCCGCCATTACTAATGTCTACAGCCCCGTCATGGGCAAGCTTTCAATTGTCTCTTGACCTTGGTATGGGCTATGCCCCCGGAGCTTCCTTCCTGGAGACTCGTCGCTTTTGGCGGCCTGTCTCTGACCCCAGCTCTCCAGCTGAGTCACTCTTCACGTTGATCCCCTTCCAGGAATATATAGCAAAATCCACAAATGCTGACCCTCTTCTGGGTCTTCAGCCTCTTTCTCCCCCCTTCCCATGTGGCCCCTTCACCTTCGGCTTCGGCTTTGCCCTTACTTTAGGACTCTTCCAGCTTAAGTCACAGCGGCCAGCCAGGAACTCTTTCTTGCTCCCCTGGTCCCTGCCAGCAATTGCTCTGTCCCTGGTACTGCAGCTCCTTCAGCCAGCCTTGTTCCTCTAACTCTAGGCAGCAACACTTTTAGCTGGGCCTGCAGCACTCTGATTGGCTGCTCCCTGCAGCCTCTCCCTGATTAGCTGCTTCCCCCACAGCCTCTCTAGGCAGTCTGGAAGACCCACCTCTAGTACTCTTTCTGCAGTGGGATGTGGTAGGACCATGAGGCCTGGTACACTCCATCACACACTCCCATGTCTCTCTTGTCCTTCTGCTAAACTTTTCTACTCAGGGAAGAATCCCATGGCTAGCCCTCCCCCTGGGCTTCCTCTTTGACTCTCCTGGTCTTTTTTCTCTCGTCCCAGGCAGCAAATACAGAGTTCTTCACTCTTTCTTTACTGCCCCCCTCTCCTCCAGACTTCCTGTCTTTAAACTAAAATCCCATCTGGGATTCATCTTTAATTAATTTAGCACTAGTGGGGTTAATAGGGCCACATTAAACCTTTCAGGGCCAGGGTAGGATATATACCCTATCACAGCCCCTTTGGTTTATGCTTTTTCTTACGTTTATTGCGGTAAGATCTAATAGCCCCAGTCTTGGACCAGGCTCCTGTTGTGCAAGGTGCTGTACAAACAGCAAACAAAATAAGAGACTGTAAACTCTTTGGGGCAGGAACTAAGTATCGATCAAGAGACAGAGAGGGGAGCACCAGGGAACAATGAGACCATACTGGCAGCACATGTCTCAAAACGCTCGCTGCCTACCATTGTCAACGCAGGCATCATGGCAATGGAGTTTTAAGCAGCAATGTCAAGGAGGTAGCTGATCTACGCCTGAAGGACATGCAGGTTGATGTGCCTTTTAACATGATTTTGAAAGTATCGTAGCGGTGCACATGAGTCACCAAGAGAACAGATTGTCAGGGCAGATTGTAGCTACCGGAAACAGGTTCATTGTGAAAGTCAATGTTAAGACTGATGTGCCAGCCGGGAAAGCTACAGCTGTTTGTTTTAGGAGACCTTGTGTGCCCGGCGAGTGGAATAACAGAAGTGAGCCCTGCACAGTGGATCTGAGAGAGAGAATTCCATCTGCTGAATATCTCCTATATCCCACCCCTTTCTGTGAACTGCAGCCTTGTTCCTGAGGCTACACGTTCACTGGAGAAGGTGGCAGTTGCTTACAATGTGAGGAAGGGGCATGGTCAAGAAGTTCAGCTCTTCTGCTCTTCAGTATTCTTAATACTGGCATGTTATTGGACAATGGGGTATCAATACTTGAAACCAGGCTGCAGCTCAGAGGAATAACAGGTGCTCTAGAGTGGAAGAGCTCTGTGGAGTGTCATACTCAGGTAGTCATCCTAGATGACCTACATGTCCTGTATTGCACAAAGCAAGGAGAGTTCAATACGTCTTTATGGTCTTCCCTCAGAAGAATCTGCAGCACCTTTCTATGGCGACAGGAAAAAGAAAGGGACAGTATATTACAAGTATAAGCATCACTTCTAGTTAGTATGCAGAGGAGCAAGTTCAGTTTTCTGGGAGAGATTCTGTACTATACTTTAAGAGGCCCAGCATAGAGCAAACAGAGCTGTAGCCCAGGGCAAGTGAGGAGTCATGGGGAGGAAGGTGGAAGATATGGTAGCCTTAGGCCACCTTTGCCCCCTCCTGATCCTGGGCTGCTCTGGGGCCTGTCTATGCTGTGACAGCCTCCCCTGCAATACCACAGACCTCTACAGTGCGTTGGACGGTGGCTCTGCCCCTGCCATGCCAGGGCTTGTGAGGGGAGGCAGCTTTGAATCTCTTCCCCCAGCTGGATATGGACTTTTCGGGCTCCCACTGCACTACTCCAGCCCTTTTACTGGGCATAAAGGGGTCGCAACATGGCTGAGGATGTGAACTTCTGTGTACAAGTGCACATCAAAGTGATTGTACCTCATTCCTGAGAGATCACGAGCATGCCTAGTCCTCAGCTGTCCCTGCAGCTATGTGCTGGCACACCAGCTGATCTAGGCAAAGGTCAGTGCCTGCCAGAAGAATGTGCAAGTTTCTGAGTCTCACCATGATTTACTCAGACCCAAGCACTGAGAACAAGATAACCCCTTTGTGGGACCTCACTTAGTCACTCCCGTTACAGAGTACACCCACCCTCAGTCAGCTTCTTCCCAACTAGCCCATTCCTCTCACCTCAGAGAAGTTAACAGCTGCTGTCCTCATTCTCCACCATCTGAGAGAGTTCCTATCTCTAGGATCACCACCTTTCCATTGAGCTCTGGTAGCCTTTTATCAGGCACAGGTACTTGCTAGTCAATTAGCTGTTAGGTAGCCACTCAGGCAGGTAATAATTGCAGGTAGGCCAGGATGGACTTGCTCTCCTTATAGAAGCCCATCACAGTAGTCTGGGCCCTGACTCCCCTTCAGGAAACCAGCTGCCCTGTGACAATAATAGCGATGATGTTGTAGGGATTGTTTTCTTAATGTATTTCTGGTAGGCATTGTGGGAGGAGTGAGTCCTAAGGAGACATCTGATTCAGAGGAGAGGACTGGGAGGGCATTTCAAAGGTAGTGAAGGCTGCCATGGGATTGTGAGAGAAATGGAGAAAGGAGGCATCAAGGATGGGTATCACTGGCAGAACGGAGGTGACATGATCAGATAAATATAAACCAGGTAGGCATCCTACAACTGCCTACCCCAGGGTTTCCTGCTCCTTCCTCTGAAGCATCTGGGGCCAAACATGGTCGGAAACAGGATACAAGGCTAGATGGATCTTCTTCAGTCTGCTGATTAGTTTAGTCTGGCAATTCGGAAGCTAAATACCTATGGCCTGAAGTGGTGAAGATGTAAACAAGTTCGAACAGCAGTTCAGTGGCACCTGACCACCTCTGTAAAGCTTTGTCTACACTGGGGTGGCATGCATGGTGCATGTGGCTACATGCTGCTGTGAATAGCAGGCTGCTTCCGCACTGCCGTGAATAGCTCCATGCAGTAGTGAAAAGCTCTGGAAGTGGGAAGGCAGCGGGACCCTACTGTGCTATGAATAGCGGGGAGGCACTGCTCAGGCATGTAGAGAGCTATGAAGGGTTGATTCCCTAAGGTGCTGGCATGTATTTATTCTACTCACCAACATGCCTCCCTGTCTACACTGCTATTTCTAACCATGGAGTATTTGCAGTGTTTGTACTCTACATACCACCCTATAGACAGCCTAAGATGCAATACAGGGAGCAGCCCGCTCCTCATAGAAGTATGTACAGGTTATCATTGTGCAATATAAGGAAGTGGCTGCACAAAGAATCACTCTTCAATGAAGAAAACAAAATGTGAAAAGAGACAGTGATCATTACATACAAATATCTGCATGACTCAGCTACCAGCCAAGTATGCGACAAGGCGACTTAATGTGAAATATGGACCTTGATCAGCAAATTACCCAGCATGAACATTAAAATATGCAATGTGATCTCTGAGGTGTATTAAATATTAAAGTCTGAATATTGATTGTTAAAAGAATCTTTACCGAACAACCCAATTATGCACCTGGGATGACTTTGGTTCAAGCAGCACCTTGTATTTTGAAGGTGGCTTTTTTGCGTCTTGTGTGGTAATATGAAGATTGCGTCCCCTTCCCCTGGAGGTCACAGCATGACTTTGAATTGGCTTTCACTCTATGGTGAGTATGGCATGGGGTTTTAATAAGGAGATCAGATGTTTAGCTTACGGGTTTGCAGCTCAACACATACCACAGGGCTGCTGTGTGTCTCCTTCATCCTCGCGCTGGCTTAGCTCTTATGGTATTCTGTTTCTTCAGACTTCAGAATAATAAAACCATAGACAGACAGAACTGCTTTTATTGATAGGTGAATGAGTCAATACCTAAATCGAATATACACATTCTGGGAGCCCCTGAGAGTGGTCCAGCTGACGTGTTTTATCTCGATATTGGAAAAGTTCTAAATCCTGGGATTTGATTATCGAGGTATTGCTACTGAGATCAGGGCCTGCTTTGAACCAGCCCCTGTTCACTTACATGGTAGGGACAGTCCCTGCCTTATAGAATTCACTGTCTAAACAGAGGCACAGAGAAGAGAAGGGAATTGCTCACAGTTGCTCAGTAGATGAATGACAGAGCTAAGACCAGCACAGAGGTCTTCTGAGCTTTAGGCTACTGCTGTAGCCACTGGGAAATGCTACTCTTGGTTTAAATAAGCTAAATGTGCATGCATTCATGCCTGACTGTGGTGTGAATGAGTTGCAGACATAAAGATGGATTAATAGCAAACTGCAATATTGCAGAGGACAAATTCTCATCTCCATTACACCATTGGGTGACTTCTATTTCCCACCGAGGAGCATTTCACCCAGAAAGGAAAGGAGGAAGTGGAGCTATGGCCCTGCCCCCTCTCCACGCTGACCTGTGGAGCAGTGCTAGAACCTTTGGGAGGGCAGAGCTGGGGGCAATCTGTGCCTCTGGGCCACCCAAATGGATGGTGCAGGGTGCGTAACCCCATGTACCTTGAGTGGGCCATTTGTTATACTTTGAGTGTGTCACCAGTTGCAGTGCAGTTCCACCCTGCTTCCTGCTCGGGGTTTTGTGCACAATCTAGGTTTTCTCCTATCGAGGAAATTCCCATCTGCATCCAGACGAGACTCATTTGCAACATTATGAACTTCATAGGTTGTCTCTCCTCCTTCCTTTCCCCACAACATGAGCATCCCTTTGTTATTTCCCACTGGTTCCTGAGCTGTTGCTGTATTGTTTTCTACTGGCTTGACTGTTGCACTCCATTACCTCACTTCGTGTTTTTCCCCAGTATGCTTTAGTGCTGGCTAAATTGTCTGGAGTTTTGTCTGCTGTGCCCCTCTACTATGGTCTTCTTTGAAGCCCGCAGTCAACTGTGGCTTGCCCAGAGGAATACTTTGAGAGAATAAAGGGACAATTTAGGAGCAATAATACAGCAGTCTTTGGCTACTACTACTACTAAAGAAACAAAAACAAACACCACAATATTTAGGCATAAAAGAAATGTTTTTTTTTTCCCCCAATCGCATCCACTTTCAGTGCAATATCCTTCTAGGGCAAACTGCTCCCCTTGGACTTACTATCAACACTGTTTGGGGGATGGAGAAGACCTATTCTAGTCTCTGTATCTTCTTATCCCACCCTCATCACCATCGTGTATGAGTACCTGCCAATAGTGCACTAAGTGACGTGATTAACATCCGTCATGTGTGGTTTCTTCTTTCTCCCTCATGCCTGGCAGAGAAATGTGTGTCCACTGGTTTTGTTTTTGTAGGGTTTTATTTTTGTTGTTATGAAAATGCACAGTGCCCTGTGTTTATATTAGAGAAGGCGGGTCAAAGAAGTTCCCCTTCCACTTGGAGCAGAAGGTGGTGAGGTTTGGGATGGTCCTTAGTTCCTGGGGGAGCTGGGCACAGGGTCTGGGCCTGGCCCCTAAGAAAGCTCTGTGTCCGGCACAGATAAGCCTCACACTTGGCTCCATTGTGCCTGAGGAGCAGAGGTGTCAACCACAGTCTTCATCTTGAAGCTTTAGGCCTTTTTTAGATGTGCTAGACCCTATCCATGGGGTGCCTTGAAGATAAGGACTATGACAACACTGTAGACTGGGAAGAATAGTCACTCATCTAACAAAGACTCACAAGGGGGTGCATGCAGGCCTAATCCCCTGTATAAAGGCATCACTGGGTGGGTAGGATTGAGGTGCAGGTTGTGGGAAGATGTTCTGTCACAGGGACTTTTGGCTGGGGAGGGATTTTGAGAGGACAGAAAGCTACATAGCTTGCTGAGGGTCTCTAAAGTTTTGAATAGTTCAAATGAGTATCAAGCTTGGAATGTTCTGAGGTTCCCTCAACACTATTCATGCATGTAGATCAGGGGTGAGCAAAGTATGGTCCATGGACTGGATCCGGCCTGCCAGCCATTTTAATCTGGCCCTTGAGCTCCCGCGGGGGAGCAGGGTCAGGGGCAGCTCTACGCGGCTCCCAGAAGGAGCGGCATGGCCCCCCTCTGGCTCCTACATGTAGAGGCAGCTAGGGGGCTCCACTCTGCACGCTGCCCCCACCTGAAGCGCTGCCCCCGCAGCTCCCATTGGCCGGGAACCGCAGCCAATGGGAGCTGCAGAGGCAGTGCTTGAGGATGGGGCAGTATGGAGAGCCACCTGGCCGTGCCTCCACATAGGAGCCATTGAAGGGACATGCTGCTGCTTCTGGGAGCTGCTTGAGGTAAGCGCCGCCCAGAGCCTGCACTCCTGAGCCTTTCCCTGTGCCCCAACCCCATGCCCTGATCCTCCTCCTGCCCTCCAAACCCCTCGATCCCAGCCCGGAGCACCCTCCTGCACCCCAAACTCCTCAGCCCCAGCCCCTCTCAAGAGCCTGCACCCCCAGTTGGAGTCCTCACCCCCCACACAGACCGCATTCACCTGCCCCAGCCTGGAGCCCTCTCCCACATCCTGAACTCCTCATTTCTGGCCCCACCCCAGAGCCTGCACCCCCAACCAGAGCCCTCAGCCCTTCCCACATCCCAATCCCAATTCTGTGAGGATTCATGGCCTGCCATACAATTTCAATTCCCAGATGTGGCCCTCGGGACAAAAACTTTGCCCACCCTGATATAGATTGTCACAGTGAAGCTGGAGGCTCTGCATCACTGGCTGAGTTACTCTAAGGCTAAACTCATTGAACTGTTCATTCATATTTACCATTCACAGACCAGTATTGATTACTGCAACTGTGTTTGTTATTCATAAGTATCCAATGAGTAATCAAGCAAATCATAGCCAGGGAGTTCGTGAACTGATTACCCTGACTACTTACTACTATCCATGTCTGGCTCCCTGGATGAGTGAGCATTTATTAAAAGGTGAATATAAAAAGGATATACCGATAGATACCATGGAGTTGGAGACACAAGAAATATCTAGATAAATAGCTGGATAGAGTGCCTGATCAGATCTTTAGCATTAAAGCTGCTCGCCACTAGACCTGAACAAATAATAGATTTCCTGGTTTACACCCAAAAAAAAAAAAAATTAAAAAAAAATGTCTTGATCAGAACACTTTGCCATGTTCAGTGAATTGAAAAAGTCATTTGGGGTTGAACGAAACATTTTGTTTGACGGGAAGCAGACTGCTTCATTCTGATTTTGCTAATTGAAACCTTTTTTTAATATAAAAAAGGAAAATTCAAAATGAAAGGTCATGCTCATCAGAAACAGGGACGTGCTTCATTTTGAAAATGTTGGAACAAAACCTTTCAATCTTTTTAGAACTTTAGCACGGGTGGGTTTTTTTTTTTTCCTGACAGAATCAATTCAGTGAAATCAATATGAATTTGCTGAATGATTTAGCATCCCTAAAGCTAGGGAGTTTTTACAAAAAAATAGTTTTGGTCACAAAATTTTGCCCAACTCTACTTAGCTGGGCAAACAGACAGAACAAAGAACAGGTGATAAAGAGTGAATGACGAATCATAAATACCAAATAGCTTTGTTCAGGCACAGATACAGTTTTTGGCACAAAACCTCAGTCAAGGGGAATAAATCTGGATGACCCAAGAAGCTGGCCAGAACTCAAATGCTATTTGCTGACTTGTAGGGGCGGTTTTCGGATCTTGTTTGGATATAGTAATGCTACAGTTGGTACGATTTTATTCTCCTTTTAGTCAGAGAAAGGTAAGAACTCTTGAAATAGGGGAAAGGAGATGAGTGTTGACAGCCCCAAGCGCTTGCCAAATGCCAACAAACAGCATGAGTCAAGACTTTAAAAAAATCATGAGATTTTAAAAGTAATACATTTTAGGTTCTTTTTTTTTTTTTTTTTTGGTCTTCTGATTTCTAAGCCTTTTAGGTGCCCTGGGTCATGCTTTCCAGCTTTCTCCACCACTGTGAGGGCTGGAAACTTACTAAAATAAGTTGATATTCTCCCATGACTTCAGGAGCTGCGGCTTAAGGAAAGACATCAAGTATTGAGAGACTCATGGTAACACCACTAGGCAACACAGAGATTATTATTTCAGTCTGGAATTCATAACTGAGCAGGGGATAGTGTGGCTTCCACTAAACTTCTCAAAACTCAAGCATAGCAGACTGGTATGGGCTTGATTCCCATTGATATTAGAGTCTCTTTGCACCACGTAAGGGACCTAAAAGTGGACTTGACTACCTTCAAACCCACTTGAAGCCTCCTTTATACTGCCAAAGAGGTATAAAGGAAGATTAATGAAAATCGGGCTCTGTATTACCTTACTTTGGCAAAGGTTCTGAATGTTGAGATTATATCAATGTATTAAAAATGTCACTCAAATCCCTTCAACTATAAAACTATTTGGGAGAGGAGCTTCCAAGGGGAGCAGTGGGGACTAAAGACCTATCTGGCTTCAAGACTAAGCTTGATAAGTTTATGGAAGGGATGATATGATGGAATAGCCCAATTCTGGCAATTAATTGATCTTCAACTATTAGCGGTAGATATGCCCAATGGCCTGTGATGGGATGTTAGATGGGGTGGGATCTGAGTTACTACAGAGAATTCTTTCCTGGGTGTCTGGCCGGTGAATCTTGCCCATATGCTCAGGGTTCAGCTGATCGCCATATTTGGGGTCAGGAAGGAATTTTCTTCCAGAGCAGATTGGCAGAGTCCCTGGGGGTTTTTCGCCTTCTTCTGCAGTGTGGGGCATGGATCACTTGCTGGAGGATTCTCTGCACCTCGAAGTCTTTAAATCACGATGTGAGAACTTCAATAGCTCAGACATAGGTTAGGGGTTTGTTACAGGAGTGGGTGGGTGAGATTCTGGTGCCTGCATTGTGCAGGAGGTCAGACTAGATGATCATAATGGTCCCTTCTGACCTTAAAGTCTATGATTCTATAACATTTGGTGGAGCTCCGCACAGTCATTTTCAAGTATTAAATCCATATTCAGTAGTCAAATGTGCATCACCTTAGTAATACCCTAAGCAGATCAGGTTGTCACATTACCTACACATATTTGTGCAATAGCAGATGGTAACCAGATAAGCTAGATGCTGCAATCCTTTTCTATCTCCTCCAGTTTCATAATTCTGATAACAAGATACTTTTTAATTTTAAACTAGATTGGGACTCTGGATCTCATTACAGATTTCTTTAAGATTCCCTGCTGTTAAGTGTACTCGCGGATGAAATATTTTGCATCTTTAATGTTGAAGAATTCCTAATGTAATATTCTTTACAAGTTTTCGCAAAAAGAAAAGGAGGACTTGTGGCACCTTAGAGACTAACCAATTTATTTAGGCATAAGCTTTCATGAGGTACAGCTCACTTCATCGGATGCATTCAGTGGAAAGCACAGAAGATCTTTTTATACACACAAAGCATGAAAAAAATGGGTGTTTACCACTACAAAAGGTTTTCTCTCTTCCCACCCCACTCTCCTGCTGGTAATAGCTTATCTGAAGTGATCACTCTCCTTACAATGTGTATGATAATCAAGTTGGGCCATTTCCAGCACAAATCCAGGTTTTCTCTCCCCCGCCCCCCAAACCCACTCTCCTATTGGTAATAGCTTATCTAAAGTGATCACTCTCCTTACAATGTGTATGATAATCAAGGTGGGCCATTTCCAGCACAAATCCAGGGTTTAACAAGAACGTCTGGGGGGGGGGGGGGAGGAAAAACAAGGAGAAATAGGTTACCTTGCATAATGACTTAGCCACTCCCAGTCTGTATTCAAGCCTAAGTTAACTGTATCCAATTTGCAAATGAATTCCAATTCAACAGTCTCTGGCTGGAGTCTGGATTTGAAGTTTTTCTGTTGTAATATCGCAACTTTCATGTCTGTAATCGCGTGACCAGAGAGATTGAAGTGTTCTCCGACTGGTTTATGAATGTTATAATTCTTGACATCTGATTTGTGTCCATTTATTCTTTTACGTAGAGACTGTCCAGTTTGACCAATGTACATGGCAGAGGGGCATTACTGGCACGTGATGGCATATATCACATTGGTGGATGTGCAGGTGAACGAGCCTCTGATAGTGTGGCTGATGTTATTAGGCCCTGTGATGGTGTCCCCTTAATAGATATGTGGGCACAGTTGGCAACGGGCTTTGTTGCAAGGATAGGTTCCTGGGTTAGTGGTTCTGTTGTGTGGTATGTGGTTGCTGGTGAGTATTTGCTTCAGGTTGGGGGGCTGTCTGTAGGCAAGGACTGGCCTGTCTCCCAAGATCTGTGAGAGTGTTGGGTCATCCTTCAGGTTAGGTTATGGATCCTTAATAATGCGTTGGAGGGGTTTGATTGATAGAGCCAGAAGAGTTCCCAGAAGTCACCTACTACAGGACAGGCCTAACAAAGAAAATAACAGAACGCCACTAGCCGTCACCTTCAGCCCCCAACTAAAACCCCTCCAACGCATTCAATGCTTTGCTTATTTGGGGCCCTCCCTAACGCACACAGAGGTCTCATGGAGCTGAACAAGTGTTACACATCTATAAGCCATGGCAGAATTTGGCCTTCAGAATGCAATATTTCAGCCTAAAGAGAAGTAAAAAAGTATGAATCACTGACAAAAGGAACGAGAAAGGGAGCTGCAATTCAGTCGTAACTGTAAAATTCACGACCGTAACAGATCCCTCGATTGATCAATGCTGTTTAAAAGGGAAGTGCCTTGGCCATAACCTGTGCCTTGACTACAACACCCTTGGCACTGTTGCTTTACAATACAACAGGACTGCTAGCGAACAATCCATCCATAGAAGCTTTGAAATGGTTTCCATACTTGTGCAAGGGCACTGATACGGAGCTGGAGGCAAGCACATAGCTGCGAACTTGTACCACTAAATGGAGCTAAAAATGCTGGATCGCACTTTGCTCCACGTACATATTTTGTCCCACGTTGAGCCCTGCTATTTGTTACAATACCTCGGGCATGGCAATCTTGAAAAAATATCCCAATTCTGCTCTTCAGTTAGGTGTGAGCCAAAACCACAGTACTTGTGAAGGAGAGCAGCCAGTCAAGTACACGGGAGCCTAGCGTGGGGCTCAGGAAGCCTCCGTTCTAGTTCTGACTGCCACTGGCTTGCTGAGGGAGTGTGGACAAGTCACTTCACCTCTCAGCCTCCCCCATGTGTAAAGTAGAGGATCATGTCACTTATCACCCTTATAAAGCACTTGAAGGTCTACAGATGCAAAGAGCTAGGATTTAGTATTGGACACACACTACCCACTTGTCATTTTATTGGTCACATGGTCATTTTCCAAATTTAATATGCAAAAGAATCTTCCCTGGGATAAAAAGCATTGCACAGTAACACGGAGCATCTCTTCTAATATCCCCTCACCAACTGTGGCTAGTACCAGTGCAGTTATATAATAATACTTAGCTCATATACAATTCTTTCCACTTTTAAATCTCAAAGAAGGCTTAATATGACTATCCCCATTTTATAAATGGGAAACTGAGGCACAAGAAAGGAAGTAATTTGCTCCAGGTCACTCAACAGACCAGTAGCACAGCTAGGACATGAACCCAGGGCTCTTGAGTCCAAATCCATTGTGATAGCCCCTAGACTACACCAATTTTTTGTTGGCATCTAACATATGTTGAGTATCAGTGAACTGCATATCATTTAAAGTCACTGGATATCGTATATCTGGTGGACAGAAGCAGTATGAAAAAAGCTGAATGAAATCTGCCATTGACATCAGATAAAAGCACAGGTGGGATATTACAAATTGCAATTCATAATTAAACAGTGCCCTGAGCACCACAGTTAATTAAAAGTTGAAAAAAAAATCTGAAGTTTATTTCTTTTTTGAAGCCTTGCACAACTTCTTTCTAACCATTAGAATGTCAATGGATATGGGACTCGTTATGTTACAGACACTAGCCAAGATGGAAATAGGTCTATATGAGGCACTGGTTGAAAAGGAAAGGTGAGGACTAGTTGCAATTTTTGGCTTTTATTATATGGCTTAAAAGAAACCGTGAAACCCTGTATTTAAGGCAAGTGTTTCTGTTGGAGGGAATATTGGGGGGGTGGGGGGGGAAAGGAGCTAACACCACTTTAACCATTAAAGAAGTAAATCCCAATGACTGGGAACTGTGTGCTAATTAGCAAACTAATTTCCTTGTACTTGAGGTGCATAACAAGTTCTCAATGCCTTCAAAATGGCCTTGTATCAATTGCCTTTTGTTCCTTGAATGTAATTGTCTCTGTGGCAATACTGGATTATGCTGTACACAGATTCTCTCTTTATAAGCTTTTAGTCATTTGTAAGTATTTATTTTCCTCTGCAGCTGCCCTGCATTGAGACTATGTTTTTATTTGGTCTGCTTGTTAACATAGATGAGAAGTCTTAAAAGGCCAGATCCTCAGTTGGTGTCAACTATCCCCATTCCATTCAGGATCTGACCCAACATAACTAAGCTGTCCAAATGCCTGGCATACGTTTCCATGTGCCACAAAAAAATCACTCTGATCTGTAGAGCTTATTTTAATATTTCTACTCGTCTTCCCAGATGCCTGTTCTGATAATAGCAAACAATAGCAATTTGGGGTATGGGCTATTGAAATCACTCTCCAACAGTATAACGAATTGGTCTTTCATCAGTATACACATATGCCATTACATTTACTTTTCTGGTAAATTACAAACTGCACTTACCAATTAATATACAGCCATGCCTTGAACGATATCTGCCACATTATACCATTCCCCCCCCCCCCCCTTTTCATTAGACATGCAACACAGCCGGAAGAAATTTAACTTCATCATTAGTATTTTTATACCTTGGAAGATTAAATAAAGGGAATACATAAAAGATTGGAGGAACAGACAACAACATTTATTAAAAAACCCAAATAGCTTCTAATCCTCTATTCTTTTTCTCCATTTTCCACTCTGTTTGTTTAAGTCAAAGAGGTAGAATAAGATCCTGATTGCAAAGGAAAGCCTAATACATTGGAGAAATTACTCAAGAACCATTTATTCGTCTGTAAAGTTTGCATCGTAATACTGTCAAAGTCAGGGAGGCAGTAAGAAATATTGGAGGGCAGAGGAGAAGACATAACTACCTAAGAAAAGTTCCATCTACCCTTTGGATGTATGTTCTAGGTTCTCCCTAAGCTTGCTTGCTTTGATTAACATGCTCAAAGATTTTCTGCATTCAGCTTTTCCTTATGATTAACATTTATAACTTGTATTACATTCACATCCAGAGGCCCCAACTGAGATGAGGGTCTCCTAGTTTTAGCTACTGTCCAACCACATAGTAAGAGACAGTGCCTGCTCTGAAGAGTTCAGAGACTAAATTATTCGAGATGAAGCGTGGAAGAAAAGATGACTAACCTCATTTCACAGATGGAACATCGAGGCCCAGAGAGACGAAGTGATTTGCTCCAGGTCACACCGGAAGTCTGTAGCAGAGCTGCAAACTGAACCTAGCTGTGTAGCTGTTGACACACACACACGCACGGGACGGCACATCACATTGCTTGGCGGAACAGCCGCATTTCGAGAGACTCAGCTCACATAACTAAGGTAGAGACGACCTCATTTTTTTTCCTTTTGCTCTGAATTACATTAAAAAAAATGAGCCAAAGCAATGCTGAGCATAAGTCCAATTACAAGACCCTGAAGAGCCTACAAAATACACGTACTTTGGTAGTAAACTGGGGTGAATAATTCACAAGAAGCCATTTGCTCAACAAATGTCTCCTGCTTTTATGTCCAGGGATTGCTGTGAGTTCCTCCAACGCACTGGGCTAGATGGACCATTGGTCTGACCCAATATGACCGGTCTTATGATTTCCAGCACACTGATGAGTGAGCACATTAGCACCCAGGAGCCTCTGGCACTACAGTCTTTTAATGCTCCCACACTTAACCCAGGGGGTGAAGTGGCAGTAGCTTGCTTAACAGGTACCTCGGTCTGCCTTCTCGGTTCCTGGGCACCTCACTCCATTCCCTTTACCCCCTCCCACCTGCAACTCTTGGGAGGGACAGACAAGTACTGACACATTCACTCCTGGTGTCCTTTGAGAGTCACACCTGTCTTTCAATGCTCCAAACGTTCTTCACAAACTTACTTCCAGGAGTGAATCAGCACCTGCTGAGGCACTGAAGATGCGCTGCTCTGAGCTCCATTCTACAGGAGAAGAATCATAGAATCATAGAATAGCAAGGTTGGAAGGGACCTCAGGAGGCCATCTAGTCCAACCCCCAAAGCAGGACCAATCACCAATTTTTGCCCCAGATCCCTAAATGGCCCCCTCAAGGATTGAACTCACAACCATGGGTTTAGCAGGCCAATGCTCAAACCCTCGAGCTATCCCTTCCCCCAACCTACAGTCGCTTCTGAGCTTGCGGTGCACTCGAAAAATCAGTGCCTGCTCAAGATTTGATGAAGCTGAGGGTTTGATGGGTATTCTACCACCGACTTCTCTGAAGGATTCGGCCCTCGAGGAACCTAGCTGTTGTTCTGATTTATTTCAGGAGACCAATACCTCCAGAGCTCCGTTCCTAGGGATGCGTTGAGTTTCAGATGTCTGTAAAATTCAGAGACTTTGGATCTTTAAGATCCACTCATGAAAAGAAAGGAAAGAAACAGAGATAATTTCAAAAGATGGGAGGAGACAGCCAGGGGAAAAAAAGCAAATTAGAATCAAAGCTAAACTAGTGCCATAGAGCACCAAGCAGCTCAAACCACGACCACTGTTGATCTTGGGTGCTAAAATAATAGGGGCTTTGGTGGGTTGGGAGCAGCTATTCTACATCCTTTAAAGTGTTAATCTGGGGCAGATTGAAAGAAAGATGAGGATTTTAAAATAGGTCTGTGACTTCTGCAGTCAATTTACTCTGCAGGAAGTCTTAAAGATATTTGGGAAATACTATAACCCTAAAAAAAGACCACTGTTTCCAAGTGGCACCAGTTTTGGTCTCATCCTCCTTTGAGAGCAAATGGGATTGACAAGCATGTAACAGAATTGAGACAGAAAGTATGAGACTGTTTGAAAGCACTGAGAGGAGTACGCATAGAGGTAACATTGCAGTTCGTGTGATTGACAATGGACTGAAAGAAAGGTTACTTAGTGAACCTGATTTATGCTAGCAAAGGGCAATTGACATCTGCAGGGCCTGAAAAATCCACAAAAAAGTCTGGCAAAACACTAAAAAAAGCATTGCTTAGCCCCTTGTGCAGTCATAGGGATCTGTGCAAAGGTGGTGCACAATGAAACCAGTGGGGGTATTTTACACCCATATTGTACTCATTTTACACAGGGGTGAATTGCCTTGCTCCTTGAGAATCAGCCCCGGTAGCCCTTGGGGCAGCATGAGCAGGGTTCAGAGGATAAGCATCTACATAA
Organism: Caretta caretta; assembly: GCF_965140235.1. Lineage (NCBI taxonomy): Eukaryota > Metazoa > Chordata > Testudines > Cheloniidae > Caretta > Caretta caretta. The sequence goes on from NC_134209.1 coordinate 17,295,324, forward strand.
GGTCATGCAGGTTTTGTACCCAATATAATTCTTTTGGTTCAGGGGATGATTTTTTTTTTACCAATATCTTGGTGCAACCCTTAGTGTGGAAGCAGTTATACTAGTGTAAAAGTGTCCGAGGGCATTATAGCTTATTCTGAGAATTGGTCTGAAATTTTTGGCTGGAACGGTTTTCTGTCAGAAAATACCAATTTGTTGAAGTAGACACGTTCCACGGGAATGTATCAATTCTGACAAATCTTCAGTGGAAACTAGGCAAGGTCCTCGGGGTGCTGCTGGGGTGCCAGAATCCCAGTCTCCTGCCTTCTCACCAGCCTGGGAGAGCTCAGGGAGTCTTGTGGACATTTTAAAATCCCCAGTCCACAGGATATGTCTCTTTATTAAATTTCAGAATTTCTCAAGGAACAGGAATTTCAGTTTCCAATCAGCATTACTTATTGCACTTTGCAAACAAGAATAAACAGTACCAGTATAAGCACTGGATATATATTTATTATATATATTTATACTGGAATAGTGCATCCCTGCTAAGTATTGTTGAAGCCCAAACTCTACGACCCAGCAAGGTGGGAGGCTCCCAAAGCTTGGGCTGCAGCCTGAGCCCAGAAGTCTACACAGCAATGAAACAGCCCCGTGTGCCCGAGTCAGCTGGAATGGGCCAGCCACTGGCTTTTCTTCGCTGTGTAGACAAAGGCTTGGGCAGAGCCTTTAATCACAGCAGATCCCCGATTGGCTGCCTTTATGGCCCCGCCTCCTGAACAGCCAGCCAGTGGTACGGGTGCCAGCAAACAAAGTTGAAAACGGGAGTTTGCAAGGGGAGTTTGAGGCAGGGGGTGTGTGGTATTCTGGTTTTGTTTTGGTGTTTGTTCATTTTCCTTGACAGGAGCTTAGGCGGGAAGGCTATGACAGATACAGAGGCAGCAGTGGTGGTGACCCAAGGAATGGAAGAGACAATGAAGATGACTGGATGTGGTTGCTGCGGGATGTACATGATCCTGGAGCAGGGAGCCAAAAAGAGCTTTGTATGTATGAAGTGCTGCCTGGTGAAGCTGATGGAAGAGAGATCTGAGGTCTGGAGAGGCAGGTTGAGTTTCAAAGGAGATTTGAGCAGATGGAGGAAAGGTGAATGGAGGCTGATGGGAAAACTCAAGACTCACAGATGCAAGCTGGACTGGAGGACTCTGAGGGGAGACTGCTGGGTGAGAAAGTGGACAGTGGAAGCATGTGACTATGAGAACCAGGCAGAGGAAAAGGCCGGCTAATGAAGGAGAAATAGAGCTCAGGAACAGACTTGCTGAGTTGGAAACTGAAGAAGGGGCCCAGCAGGCAGTCACAGAAGGTGGGAGGGCAAGGAGGAGGAGAAGAGCAGATAGTCCTAAAAGAAGAGGGGATAAGGCAATGGAGATACCCAGAGTTTGGAGCCCTGGGAGGATAGAGGATAGCTCGTAGAAGATAGCAAGGAAAAACAAAAAGACAAGGGGACTTGCAATGAGAAAGAACAGAACGGGGAAGGCTGGAGAATGACACCAACCCTAGCAAAAGGCATTCTATGTGACAGGTCAGATACCAGAGCTGATCCAGAGAGCAGAAGAGTATGCTGTCCACTGGGAGCTAAGATACGGGATGCAGACCTGAGGCCTAATGGGACCTAAAGGAATCCACTGACTGTCCTTCACGTGGGAACAAATGAAATTGCAAGGTCCTCGTTGGAACACATCAGCAAATGGTGGCTTGGACTAGCCATGCTGGGCATGTACCTATGGGGTTCAGGAGGGTTTATACTCAGGATGGCTAGCCCATGCTGATAGCTGATGCCCACGCTAACCCAACTACATTACTAGTTTTAGCATGCTAGCTTGAGGACAGCAAGCATGAGTAGGTCTGCACCAGTTGGGAATCACACCCCTAAGCTCATAGTGTAGACGCAGCCTTTAGATGTGAGACCACTGACACCAGAAAACTCTGATCTGTATAATAAATGCATTTCCTCATGTCAGACTGGGCTATGCTTTTTACACACCAAGCAAATAGGAGAGTCTCTACTCTCCAAACAAACAGACACTGTGGCTGGGACTAGGGGAAAGATGCTTTTCCAACACTTTTCTCTCTGAACTAGAAAATTCTGCTGAAATCCCCCTTTCACTAAAAAAAACCCTGCTGAAATAGGCTTCTGCTGACTTTGGCTACTGTGCTTGATCTCATGGCACACTATCAGCCAAACAAGCAAACCGAATAAACAGTATGTGGTTTGCTCCTGTTGAACTATCCCAACAAACCAGTCTTTTGCTTGAAAGACACCACAAACCGCAAGCAGAAAATAGTTAGAAATTAATTCATGGACATGAACAAAATGTGAGCATATCTACTGCTGCTGGGTGGGTGAAGTGTGAACTGGCCCCAGCTTAGCTGATTTTAAATAATTGTGTGGTTCAGATCGAACAGTTTACACAGTATTAGATGGCATGGCATTGCCGAGCATATTTCAATGATGCAGGACAGGGTTTCACATCATTTTCCATAGAAGGTCCCTTTTTCCATACCAGGATACCCTAAGCTCACCCTTCCATCTAGCTGGGACTCCCCTTCTATTTAGCAATATGAGAAGGCAACGGTGGTCATGATTGACCTCCCCCAAAAACCCAGATTGAGAATTCATGATATAGAACTAACAAGACTGTTATAATGCAATTTACCCAAATCTAAACCAATAGCAAAGTAGAGACCTTAGCGAGAAATCTATCTAGATTCTGCCTCAAACATGGCGATCAATAAATATGAAATAAATAAGACTTTATTATGCCACATACACCTGGACATAAGATGGAGAGAACCTATTAATTATATCTAGCTTGATTCTTAGTGGTAACCAATCCTTGACTTCAGTGGAAGCTGTGCAAGTTCATAAATTGTGAAAATCAAGCCATTATTATGACTTACTATTTTTATTGTATTTAGCACACACAATGGCTCAAATCAGAGAAAGATGTGGTCACTGTCCCAAGGAGTTAGAGGTAATGTGCCAGAAAGATACAGTATGTAGATAAGAACTTGCAAGTACAGAGTCGGACCTCCACAAGTCCTTCGTTCAAGGTCATGTCTCTTTGCTTCAACATTATTTCTTACATTTTCTTTATGTTTAAGAGGCGTTCTCATGCCACTTGTAGGAAAAACATCTCCCCACTTAGGTTTTCTCCAAACTATCTAAGAATGAATATCTCCCAATCTGGGTTGAATGTAATCTGGTGCATCAATTTATGTGGAGCTACCTGCAAGATTGCAGTATATGTGAAGTTATCAACTGACTAGCAAAATTACTTATCAACATTACAGTGGTTGTGGTTTGACAGGTATTCAAAGTGAAAGATCAATTTACATTTTCTGAAAAGAAAGAATATGCAGTAGATTAGTTTCCAAATGGCTTTTAGTACAAGGAATGAAACTACTTACATCAGTGATTTTCTAAGGTTACATTTGTTTTTGCTATTTTTTTCCTCCTTCCAGATGCAATTGCTATTTACTGAGGATTCTCAGAATTATATTAGAATAAGAAAGACTTGGAGGGCAATTTTAGAAAAATAGATATCCCAATCACTATCGTAATCCTTCTGTCGCTTTGAAAATGAAAAATAGAGCATGTTGGAGAGCTATTTATGGGAAAGATTAGTTTTATCATGAAATTGTTACTTTAGCATATGGTTGGAGATTGGTCATTGTCTTAGAAAGCTCACAGAAGAGGAAAGTATTTGGTGACTTCTACTGCAAAAGAGCCAATGACTGAAATACTTGTTTTCTTTCTCTGTTTAATTTTTCATAGCAATTCATTGGTGACACCCAAGAAAAGCTAAAGAAACTGTATCTATAAAAAAGGCAAAAAAGAGCGAAGGGAGAAGATAAAACCAGATTTCATAGTTCTGCTGATTCCTTGAGCAGAAACTTCCAGCATGTGTAGATCTGGATGAACACACAAGGGGGAAGACATTCATTGACAAGTTTGACAACATCAGAATCGCAATCCATGGTCAAACCCTTTTTTGTTGATGTCTTTGGGAGTGATCAAGCAGCTGAGGTTTGTTCACATGAAAGTTTGGGGAGGAGCTATTATTACTACAAATATGATTATTCATGTGTAAAGAGAAAATGTCTTGTCTGAATATATGCCTACCACATCAAAGTAATAAAAACCTCTGTTCAGGGAAAGTTAAGGTTACAAATCTAAACACTCAAAAATGTTGAAGTCCCAGAGCTAAGGTTGCCCATGCAACCTTAATTTGGCCATTGTGTGTTATGATTCAGTCTTGCTCAACATCATGTCTAGTTGGCAGCCGGTGTCAAGTGGAGTGCCCCAGGGGTCGGTCCTGGGACCGGTTTTGTTCAATATCTTCATAAATGATCTGGAGGATGGTGTGGATTGCACTGTCAGCAAATTTGTGGATGATACTAAACTGGGAGGAGTGGTAGATACGCTAGAGGGCAGGGATAGGATACAGAGGGACCTAGACAAATTGGAGGATTGGGCCAAAAGAAATCTGATGAGGTTCAATAAGGAAAAGTGCAGGGTCCTGCACTTAGGACGGAAGAACCCAATGCACAGCTACAGACTAGGGACCGAATGGCACAGCAGTTCTGCGGAAAAGGACCTAGGGGTGACAGTGGACGAGAAGCTGGATATGAGTCAGCAGTGTGCCAAGAAGGCCAATGGCATTTTGGGATGTATAAGTAGGGGCATAGCGAGCAGATCGAGGGACGTGATCGTCCCCCTCTATTCGACATTGGTGAGGCCTCATCTGGAGTACTGTGTCCAGTTTTGTGCCCCACACTACAAGAAGGATGTGGATAAATTGGAGAGAGTCCAGCGAAGGGCAACAAAAATGATTAGGGGTCTGGAACACATGAGTTATGAGGAGAGGCTGAGGGAACTGGGATTGTTTAGTCTGCAGAAGAGAAGAATGAGGGGGGATTTGATAGCTGCTTTCAACTACCTGAGAGGTGGTTCCAGAGAGGATGGTTCTAGATTATTCTCAGTGGTAGAAGATGACAGGAGTAATGGTCTCAAGTTGCAGTGGGGGAGGTTTAGGTTGGATATTAGGAAAAACTTTTTCACTAGGAGGGTGGTGAAACACTGGAATGCGTTACCTAGGGAGGTGGTAGAATCTCCTTCCTTAGAAGTTTTTAAGGTCAGGCTTGACAAAGCCCTGGCTGGGATGATTTAATTGGGGATTGGTCCTGCTTTGAGCAGGGGGTTGGACTAGATGACCTCCTAAGGTCCCTTCCAACCCTGATATTCTATGATTCTATGAGGGAAGTCTGTGGCTCTGCCAGTGATAGAAGCTAGATCTCAAGCTCAGCCTAAGTACAAAAGAACATCATTTCCCTTCTTGCAACCTCTGCCTCTTTCACTGTCCATCTTGTGCACTGAATGAGCTAGGGGCCTTGTAGATAATGGACTGTTTGCTCAAATCTTTTAAGACTGTATCATATTCTATATGCAGAAGGGGGCAGAATGAAGGTCCAATTCAAAGCCTTGCCCCTTGTGAAGAGTAGGGCCCACGGATGACACGCTGGACCCTCTGCTGTCAGAAATCATCAACACGAGCTTCAACATTGGACATATTGAATCATACTGTATTCTGTTCAGGGCTCAAAATTCCTGTGTGAATGATCTGGCTGTCTGTCTTCTAACCCTTCAGTCCTGAGGAAAGTGAGTGAGAAACTGGCAAATAGTTGTCTCCAATAATGTCTAACCTCCCTCAACCTCCTAGGCCACTCACATTCCAGTTTCAGATTAGGGTATTGCACAGCATTGGTCATCCTACTGGGTGACCCCCTCTGAGCTACGGAGAATAGACAAACCCCTGAGCCCACAACAGCTGTTAGACACAGCTATAAAACTCAGTTCCAAAAGATGCTAGAATGACAACAGCTGTTACCACCTTCTGATCAAAATGTAGGCCTCATCCCTTCTCATTACCCTTCCCAGCTTATACCTGAGATGAGAAAAAACACTCCCTCTGCACCGACATAACAGAGTGGGGAGAACTCAATCTCCAGACTCTGTGTATGTGTTCATAATTCTGCTAGAACTGTGATACCATGGTAGCGGGCATATAATCAAAATTTAGACTGACATACATTACGGGATGAATAATTTCTCATTCTGTTGTGCTCTTTCATGTATTGGTCCTTCTTCACTTCTGGGTTACCTAAAGTTTTGCTCTGGGGTAACTTGGAAACCTCCCCATATAAAACTGGAGTAACCCACATCATGACTTTATATTGTTTATTCAGTAAGAATAATAAAAAAGAATATCATAAAGTCACTTCTCCACTCAGAACCTTGCCTCTTCAAAAGGTAACTAACTAGTCTTCATATATATGTTTATGTAGCAAAGCTGAGAATGCTTATTATTTTTGAAATTTCAGCATGGGGCCAGGAGAAAACTGGGGTCAGCGTTGCTTTAAATATCTTGAGACAAACAGCATGACAGCGGGATTATACTGATCCCAAGATGCCAACATTTTATTTATAAAAAGAAATTCTTCCAGAAAGCGTCCCAAACTGGTGTCATGTTGTTGAGTGCTAATGTCTGCATTAGCAGCTATGTGCTGCTCTGCATATGTCCGTCCATCTGTCTTATGGTTCTACATCTGAAGAAGGTGCTGTGTATCAGTTATTCTACTTTTAGTCTGCTTTTTAGCTGGTATCAGGGAAAAGGAATAGAAAGTAGTGATGTGCTGGGCTAAGAACACCCCTTCTTGTCCAAAGCAGGCCCCTTCCTGAAGATGTATTTGTTCTAGTGTGGATGTGGTACACACATAATGTATAAAACTGAATTACCCCTATTGTTTAGAGCTAGGAAGTTATCAACTGACTAGCAAAATTACTTATCAACATTACAGTTTATTTAATGGGAGTAAGGACACATTCTTCTGATTTTGTGCAATCAGCTGCATAATTTAAACATGAGCCAGAGGTGAACATGGGAATTTTAAATAAAATAAAATAAACATCAGCTAAACGGCTACAGAAATTTCAGCACTTTCAGCACTCATGTATACTTCTTTTAGAAAGGGTGTTGGTGTTGTGTGTATTCCAGGGGAAGTACACACCAGAGTCGGTGAAATGCTGCAAAATGTGTTTGCTAATATGCACTCAAACTACAATTCAGTTCCGCTGTGTTTGAATCCAAACATGGGGGAGGGATAGCTCAGTGGTTTGAGCATTGGCCTGCTAAACCCAGGGTTGTGAGTTCAATCCTTGAGGGGGCCATTTAGGGATCTGGGGCAAGAATTGGGGATTGGTCCTGCTTTGAGCAGGGGGTTGGACGAGATGACCTCCTGAGGTCCCTTCCAACCCTGATATTCTATGATTCTATGTACTGTGGGTAAAATTTCACCTCTGTGGATTACGCGAGCACAAGACCCATGTGCCACTGAAATACTAGTGGGACTTTGTGGTGCTCCTTTGAATAGGAAGGGATGTCACCCTCTTTACAAATGTTCATAGGCTTTTCTTTACACTCCCATAAGTGCTGGAAGTAGGGGTGCAGGGGGTGCTGTCGCACCCCCTTGCTTGAAGTGATTTCCATTATATACAGGGTTTACAGTTTGGTTCAATGGCTCTTAGTACCCCACCCCACCCCAGACAACTTGTTCCAGGGCCCCTGCACACTACTGTTTGGGAGAATCAGCTGGTCTTTGTGTAGATACTCATGTGTGGATGGGAACAAGAGGCTCAGATACTACCTTGAGATGGGCTATATAAATGCCTAGACAGATGTATTCTTGACTGATATTGTTTATTCATTATTCACTGCTCCTCTGTTTAAGAAATTTCAGTCACCCAATCAGGGAGCAGAAATACCATCATACATGGTGGACGACCAGTTACACACCATGAATTGCAATCAGTGAATAACTGCACTCAACAATTCACCAAAAGCCCAGAGCCTGAAAATTGGTCACTGAAGCTACCCAGTGTAGCCAAGGCCTGGCCTGACACGAGTACTTAACACATAGAGGGAGGCCTCATTTTTGGAAGATAGAATTAGGGACATAAATGAACCATGAAGTTGAAAATGGGCTGCTCGTGCTAATTAAAATAAGTAAATAGGTCAGGAGGGTAAGAAGACAGAATGTCTGAGCCAACTCAGATAAGAGGGAGAACTCCCAGGGAACTACTTACTGTGAACTAGGTAACAAGGGACAAAATAATTTAAGAATGTAGAGATGAGGCAAAGAGGAAGCCAAAGCATGGACAGTGCATGCTGCACAGGGATTGGTCCCTGCAAAGTAACCAAGCCAATCCAAAAATGTGTGATGCAATGTATAGTAAATTCAATGAGATGTGTAATGTACATAAAGAGAGAAGGTTTCTGTGTAACTTTGGAGCTGTGTTGTACTCTGCATCCATCCGCCTTTGAATCTGATCAGCTCAGCATAGCATGGCTGTATGTCAAATAAAGATCTGAGTGACGAAGGCTGGAGTCAAACTGAGTTCTTGGGAAGCTAAGTGGAAAGATGTTTCAGGGGAAATCCCAACAGCTAGGTAGGGTGCCCGTGTGTCTTTCTTTAAGTAGAACAGTCCTTCTTTTGATATATTTGTTCTCTGTCATCTTTGTGTATCAAAGAGGAAGCTTAAATATTCTCCTTTTGACATTTTTTGCTGATTTATAAAATGACTAATAAAAAAAACAAAACAAATAAAATAGAAACATATGCACCCCTCCCTGAAGGTGACCAAAGCTCCTTCTGACTGGCGATAGGGCCCTGGGTTTTTCTATGAATAGCACCTGGTGCCTCCTCTCTGCTCCTGTGAGGGAACATGCCTTTTTTTCCCACCTCAGAGGTGTCTGGCTCGGCCTTCCCTCTCTCCCCAGCTCCAGATCATGCTGGCTCTAGCTTCTATTTCACTCCCCCTTCCCACCAGCTCCAGGTGGAACAGTCCTAGTTGAACACTGGCTGTTCCATCATCCCTTCCAGGAGCCTCGCTCATTGGCCACAGGCTTCAAGAGCTTGCAGCCCTTCCAACCCAGCTGGGTCTATTGTGTTCTGTGTGGCTATCATATCCAAGCTCCCTGAGTTTGTTGGGCAGTGTCAGTGAGAGCCATGACCATACTTGAGCTCCCTGCGAGGGCCGCAGGAGGTGGGAACTCCAACAGGGTCCACACACAAAAAATCAACTTGATGGCCACTGCCAATTTTATATCACATTTGTACACTGTATTTTGTACTCCAGGATGTGGTAACTCTCACAATCCCCACCCATTTGACATAGTTCCTTCTGGTACTTCTCATGCTCCCATCATTCCATTAATCTTGCTCTTGCAACAAGGAACAGGAAGGATTATTAAATGTAAAAATAGTGATTATCTCAGAAATCACCGTGCTAACAAGAGATAGTTTCTCAGCCACCTGGGAAGATGAAGAATGTAAATGCATTAAAAGTAGGAAAGGAGATAACTATGCATTTTGCAGCTACTGTAAGTGTGACACTGACAGTTTGATTACTGATAAAGGTAATAAAATATATCACATTGAGACTGCCAAACATAAATCAAGTGCAATAGGTGTTATTCAAAGTTTTTTTTCAAAAGTTCATGCACTACCCCCGACAGAGTTATTGCAGCAGAACTCACCAAAAAAAACCCCAAAAATATTTCATGCTATTAAGTACCACAACTCTTATCGAAGGGTGGATTACACAGTAAAAGTTCAGTGACTCTGAACTTGCTAAACATGGAACCTGAGGAAAAAGTACATCAAACATATTTTGTGGAAGTGTGCTAGCCCCATATTCTGTTTCTAAGCATACAAAGTACCTTAAAGAGAATTACATTTATTATTCAATAGCCAATGACACTTCTGACACCTCCAACAAAGGATCCTTGAAATGCTTCCCACTTATTTTAAGGTTTTCCGTTGTGTTACAGGTGTTCAATATTGCTTGTTAGATTTTTACAGAAACTGCCGGGAAACTTCTCAAATAATTGCTACAAACATAGTCAATAGGATTGAGAAATTTGGACTAAAATTGTAAAATGTGTCAGCATACCCAGGATACAATGTGAGTGTTAATTATTCTAAATTTAACAATGTTTCCCCCAAAAAAGAGAAACAGTGATCTTCTAGCTGCTAGTTATTTTGCTCATGTCATACACAACAGCACAAGATTTGCTGTGACCAAACTAAATACTGATGTAGAAAACCTAGTTTTAGAAGTTTACAGCCAGTTTAGCATTCAGTCATTGAGAGTTCAACAGCTTAAAGAATTTTTGCAAATTTGCTAGGGTAGAATACAGTAAAATTCTACATCAGTCACACATTGGCTGTCACTTGCATCTGCTATTGACCATCTGGCAATGTGTTAGAAAGGGCTTACAAGTTACTTTCAATCTTTGGGGGAAGATGAATGCTCTAAAATAATATGGAATCGTTTTGGAGATGAAGGAAACAAGATTGAAATTATAAATTGTATTATTTCTTCCTGAGCTGCGGTCTAAAAATATTCACAGATAGTACTGAAGCTCTAGATTCAACCTGGTATACAGTAACTTGATTGTTCAAATTGATGTCCTGCCAAGACAAGAAACTAGAATGCAGACTAAATGACAAATGTCATGGTTACATTGTGAACTCCAAACTGAAGAAATTCAGTTAAAATGAACAAAGTGTGAAACAGATTTTCTGCATTTTTATGAGCGAGCTCAAAAGTTTTTATGAAACATATGACGTTACTGAAAATAATGTGCAATAATCTTACCATTGGCAAAAGAGTATTCTTTTGAATAATTTACAGAAGCTGTTAAAATAAGCAAAAATGATAAATGTATCAACATGGATGAGTTATATGAAGAATTTTGTACAATCAAAGAGTCATTTCATCTCCTGAATTTCAAGACTGCACACATGTTGAAGAGAAATACCTCAAGATTTTCAAGATGACATAAGAAAATACGAATGGCTATATTGGGTTAGACCAGTGGTCCATCTAGCCTAGTGTTGTGTCTTCCAGTAGTGGCCAGGGCCAGGTACTTCTGAGAGAATGAACAGAACAGGGCAATACATTGAGTGATCCACCTCCTGTCATCAAGTCCCACCTTCTGGCAGTCAGCGGTTTAGGGACACCCAGAACATTGTTTGCATCCTTGACTATCTTTGTTAAAAGCCATGGCTGGGCCTATCCTCTAGGAACTTTTCTAATTCTATTTGAACACACTTATACTTTTGGTCTTTTCAACATCCCCTGGCAACGACTTCCACAGACTGACTCTGGGTTGTGTGAAGAAGTACTTCCTTATATTTGTTTTAAACCTGCTGCCTATTAATTTCATTGGGTGACCCCTGTTTCTTGTGTTATGCAAAGGGATAAATAACACGTTTCTAGTCACTTTCTTCACACCATTCATGATTTTATAAACCTCTATCATTCCGCTTTAGTCGTCTGTTTTCTGAGATGAACAGTCCCAGTCTTGCTGATCTCTTCTCACATGGAAATTGTTTCTAACCCCTAACCATTTTTGTTGCATGTCTCTGTACTATTCCAATTCTAATATATCTTTTTTTGAGACAGAGTGGCCAGAACTGGGTGCAGTATTGAAGAGGGAGGCATATCATGGATTTATATCGTGGCATTATGATATTTCCTGTCTTATCATCTATCCCTTTCCTAATGGTTTCTAACATTGTTAGCTTTGTTGACTGTCGCTGCACATTGATCAGATGTTTTCAGAGAACTGTCTATGTTAATGCCAAGATCTCTTTCTTGAGTGGTAACAGCTAATTTAGACCCCACCATTTTGTGTGTATAGTTGGGATTAGGTTTTCCAGTGTTATTTTGCATTTATCAACAGTGAATTTCATCTGCCATTTTCTTGTCCAGTCACCCAGTTCTGTGAGATCCCTTTGTAACTCTTTGCAGTGTGTATGGATCTGATTATCTTGAATAATTTTGTATCATCTTTACATTTTGCTGCCTCACTGTTTACCCCTTTTTCCAGATCATTTATGCTGAACAGCACAGGTCCCAGTGCAGATCCTTGGGGGACACCACTATTTACCTCTCTCCACTGTGAAAACTGACCTTGTATTCCTACCCTTTGTTTCTTATCTTTTAATCAGTTACTGACCCATGAGAAGATCTTCCCTCGTAACTCAAGACTGCCCACTTTGCGTAAGAGTCTTTGATGTGGGACATGTTGTATTCACTTAAGTGTCTGATAATTCTATTCTTTACTAAAGCGAACCATTGTGCATGGTACTGAAGTTAGGCTTATGGATCTGTAGTTGCCAGGATCACCTAGCTGGTTTTACACTGTGGATTGATTGTTAATATTCAAAATTTGAGCTACATTCCTTGCCTGTGAAGATGGACCAGATAAGTCACATGTTTTTTGTTGCTTCACTGGATGTGCATACAAGTAGTGTCGGCTCAAATAGGTGCCGAGGAAGAGTTGACTTCTGGTTAAGGAACTAGAGTGGGAGTCAGGAGATCTGGGTTCAATTACTGACCCTGCCAAAGATTTCCTGTGAGACTTAAAGCATCTTACTTAGTTTCTCTTGCTTTCTCCTGCTCCTATTGAAATCAATGGGAAAAATCCCCTTGACTTCAGCAACAGCATTGGAATCTCTGTAACATATAGTTCCCCTCCTTATAATGTGGATGCTATTTTTTTTCTTCCACCCTTTGTTAAGACTCAAGGGCAGTAACTTCCTCTTACTATGAGTTCATATCTAGCACCATGGGTCCCCAACCTTGGTTGGGGTCTTTAGGGGTCAGTCTACCCATCATTTTGGAGTGAGCCTTCCCACTCAGTGTGACAGACTTGGGCTAATGGAGCTCATGCTAGTTCTCTAAATAGAATGGTGCAGACACCTCTTTGAAGTTGTAGGGGAAGCCTAAGGAGGGGAGGGGGGGATGAGATCCAAAGCCTGAGCTCCAGCCACGCCAGAACTTCAAAGCACTCGCTGCACAACTCTTTCTGGAGCGCTGAGTGCCAGCTCGAGCCCTGCTCACTTGAGTCCACCGACCACGGGATGGTAGACTTGTCCATCTACAAAGTATTCTGGAGTGCATTAATACAGGGAGAATTTAAAACGTAGTGTCCAGGAATATTCCGGGATGTGAGTTAAAAGTTGCTTTCCATGAACTCTTTTGTCAGTGAAATTGCATCACTCAGATGTTCGTAGAAAGGAAACAAGACCAAAATGAATGGATGCAAACGTTCAGACACATGGACGCAACAGCTTTTTGGCATCATTTGTCCTGCAGTAATGAGAACAAACTGTTATTGGCATTGTTACTAAGCAACTACAGAGAGATGCTTAACCTTACCTGGGTATCATATGAGCCATACATTGGGACAGGTAAAGAATGTCTTCTACAGTTAGAATAGCTCCAGAGAACAAGAACACAATGCTTCTTTTTCTTTTGAATACTGCTTTTACTTGTGTTCCTGCTAGTATCGACCCTGCATTGCATAAGAGAATCTGAAGATTTCCTGGACAGACGTCAGGATATGCTTCTACGGGCACAAGGTTCTGAAGATTCAGAGCAGGCTGCACAGCGGGGACAGGAGGACGGTGAAGAAATTTGGCAGCATGTGACCTCCAGAAGAAGAAGGGGGAAAGTCCATGTACCAGCAACACAGATACAGGCATGTAACTGTTTTCATGTTCTCTCCACAGGTACCATTGCAGGGAGTGGCCCAGATGATACATCTGGGGGAAGGGAGCAGAAGGAGACTCCGCCAGTTGAAAGGCATGAGATGCACTGTCCTAAGGTTGGGGGATCCATGACCACCACTCGCAAGAGAAGGAGGCGGGTGGTGGTGGTCGGGGACTCTCTCCTCAGGGGGACTGAGTCATCTATCTGCCGCCCTGACTGGGAAAACTGAGAAGTCTGCTGCTTGCCAGGGGCTAAGATTCGCGATGTAATGGAGAGTCTGCCGAGACTCATCAAGCCCTTGGATCGCTACCCCTTCCTGCTTTTCCACGTGGGCACCAATGATATTGCCAAGAATGACCTTGAGCAGATCACTGCAGACTACGTGGCTCTGGGAAGGAGGATAAAGGAGTATGAGGCGCAAGTGGTGTTCTTGTCCATCCTCTCCGTGGAAGGAAAAGGCTGGGATAGGGATCATCGAATCATGGAAGTCAATGAATGGCTACGCAGGTGGTGTCAGAGAGAAGGCTTTGGATACTTTGACCATGGGATGGTGTTCCAAGAAGGAGGAGTGCTAGGCAGAGACGGGCTCCACTTAACAAAGAGAGGGAAGAGCATCTTCGTGAGCAGGCTGGCTAACCTAGTGAGGAGGGCTTTAAACTAGGTTCACTGGGGGAAGGAGACCAAAGTCTTGAGGTAGGTGGGGAAGCGGGATACCGGGAGGAAGCACGAGCAGGAGCATGTGAGAGGGGAGGGTCCTGCCTCATACTGAGAATGAGGGGCGATCAGCGGGTTATCTCAAGTGCCTATATACAAATGCACAAAGCCTGGGAAACAAGCAGGGAGAACTGGAGGTCCTAGCAAAGTCAGGGAATTATGATGTGATTGGAATAACAGAGACTTGGTGGGATAACTCGTATGGTTGGAGTACTGTCATGGATGGGTATAAACTGTTCAGGAAGGACAGAGAGGCCAGAAAAGGTGGGGGAGTTGCACTGTATGTAAGGGAGCAGTATGACTGCTCAGAGCTCAAGTATGAAACTGCAGAAAAACCTGAGAGTCTCTGGATTAAGTTTAGAAGCGTGAGCAACAAGGGTGATGTCGTGGTGGGAGTCTGCTATAGACCACCGGACCAGGGGAATCAGGTGGACGAGGCTTTCTTCCGGCAACTCGCAGAAGCTACTAGATTGCACGCCCTGGTTCTCATAGGGGACTTTAATCATCCTGATATCTGCTGGGAGAGCAATACAGTGGTGCACAGACAATCCAGGAAGTTTTTGGAAAGTGTAGGGGACAGTTTCCTGGTGCAAGTGCTGGAGGAACCAACTAGGGGCCGAACTCTTCTTGACCTGCTGCTCACAAACTGGGAAGAATTAGTAGGGGAAGCAAAAGTGGATGGGAACCTGGGAGGCAGTGACCATGAGATGGTCAAGTTCAGGATCCTGACACAAGGAAGAAAGGAAAGCAGCAGAATACGGACCCTGGAGTTCAGAAAACCAGACTTTGACTCCCTCAGGGAACTGATGGGCAGGATCCCCTGAGAGAATGACATGAGGGGGAAAGGAGTCCAGGAAAGCTGGCTGTATTTTAAAGAATCGTTATTGTGGTTACAGAGACAAACCATTCCGATGTGTAGAAAGAATGGTAAATATGGCAGGCAACCAGCTTGGCTTAACAGTGAAATCCTTGCTGATCTTAAACACAAAAAAGAGGCTTACAAGAGTGGAAGATTGGACAAATGACCAGGGAGGAGTATAAAAATATTGCTTGGGCATGTAGGAATGAAATCAGGAAGGCTAAATCACATCTGGAGTTGCAGCTAGCGAGAGATGTTAAGAGTAACAAGAAGGGTTTCTTCAGGTATGTTGGCAACAAGAAGAAAGCCAAGGAAAGTGTAGGCCCCTTACTGAATGAGGGAGGCAACCTAGTGACAGAGGATGTGGAAAAAGCTAATTTACTCAATGCTTTTTTTGCCTCTGTCTTCACAAACAAGGTCAGCTCCCAGACTACTGCACTGGGCAGCACAGCACGGGGAGGAGGTGACCAGCCCTCTGTGAAGAAAGAAGTGGTTCGGGGCTATTTAGAAAAGCTGGGCATGCACAAGTCCATGGCACCGGATGCATTGCATCCGAGAGTGCTAAAGGAGATGGCGGATGTGATTGCAGAGCCATTGGCCATTATCTTTGAAAATTCATGGCGATCGGGGGAAGTCCTGGAAGACTGGAAAAAAACTAATGTAGTGCCCATCTTTAAAAAAGGGAAGAAGGAGAATCCTGGGAACTACAGGCCAGTCAGCCTCACCTCAGTCCCCAGAAAAATCATGGAGCAGGTCCTCAAGGAATCAATTCTGAAGCACTTAGAGGAGAGGAAAATGATCAGGAACAGTCAGCATGGATTCACCAAAGAAAAGTCATGCCTGACTAATCTAATTGCCTTCTTATGATGAGATAACTGGTTCTGTGGATGAAGGGAAAGCAGTGGACGTGTTATTCCTTGACTTTAGCAAAGCTTTTGACACGGTCTCCCACAGTATTCTTGTCAGCAAGTTAAAGAAGTACGGGCTGGATGAATGCACTATAACGTGGGTAGAAAGTTGGCTAGATTGTCGGGCTCAACGGGTAGTGATCAATGGCTCCATGTCTAGTTGGCAGCCGGTATCTAGCGGAGTGCCCCAAGGGTCGGTCCTGGGGCCGGTTTTGTTCAATATCTTCATTAATGATCTGGAGGATGGTGTGGATTGCACCCTCAGCAAGTTTGCGGATGACACTAAACTGGGAGCAGTGGTAGATACGCTGGAGGGTAGGGATAGGATACAGAGGGACCCAGACAAATTGGAGGATTGGGCCAAAAGAAATCTGATGAGGTTCAACAAGGACAAGTGCAGAGTCCTGCACTTAGGACCGA
Organism: Caretta caretta; assembly: GCF_965140235.1. Lineage (NCBI taxonomy): Eukaryota > Metazoa > Chordata > Testudines > Cheloniidae > Caretta > Caretta caretta. The sequence goes on from NC_134209.1 coordinate 17,311,888, forward strand.
AGAACCCAATGCACCGCTACAGATTAGGGACCGAATGGCTAGGCAGCAGTTCTGCAGAAAAGAACCTAGGGGTGACAGTGGACGAGAAGTTGGATCGGAGTCAACAGTGTGCCCTTGTTGCCAAGAAGGCCAATGGCATTTTGGGTTGTATAAGTAGGGGCATTGCCAGCAGATGGAGGAACGTGATCGTTCCCCTCTATTCGACATTGGTGAGGCCTCATCTGGAGTACTGTGTCCAGTTTTGGGCCCCACACTACAAGAAGGATGTGGATAAATTGGAGAGTCCAGCAGAGGGCAACAACAATGATTAGGGGTCTGGAACACATGACTTATGAGGAGAGGCTGAGGGAACTGGGATTGTTTAGTCTACGGAAGAGAAGAATGAGGGGGGATTTGATAGCTGCTTTTAACTACCTGAAAGGTGGATCCAAAGAGGATGGATCTAGACTGTTTTCAGTGATAGCAGATGACAGGACAAGGAGTAATGGTCTCAAGTTGCAGTGGGGGAAATTTAGGTTGGATATTAGGAGAAACTTTTTCACTAGGAGGGTGGTGAAACACTGGAATGCGTTACCTAGGGAGGTGGTGGAATCCCCTTCCTTAGAAGTTTTTAAGGTCAGGCTTGACAAAGCCCTGGCTGGGATGATTTAGTTGGGGATTGGTCCTGCTCTCGGCAGGGGGTTGGACTAGATAACCTCCAGAGGTCCCTTCGAACTCTGATATTCTATGATTCTATAGTTATTTTTTCTCCATGACAGAGATCTGCTTTGCGTAATGTCTAGAATAAAATGCAATATTATGCTATCATATATTGGTTATCATCTTTCATAACCTAAACCACCCCACATTAGACTGCAATAGTTACATTTCCAGTTTTGAATTAGTCAATCAGTTTGAGAGAGATTTTTCATACAGAAAACGGGGCATATCAGCAAGCTGAGTATTATGGTAGTGCCTAGAGGTCCCAGCTCAGATTGCTATGTTGTTTATCACAGAGGCACCCCAATACAAGGTAAGAGGTAGTTGTAATTTGAACACCTTATGGGCAGCAAATGGTCTTCCCATACTGCCAGAATTTTTATGATGTTAAAAAGGTTCCCATTCTGCAGAGCGACAAAACTGAGACCTTTTGATATTTTTTCATGAAAAACCAGACAGAGACCTCAAAATAGCCAATAGCTTGATAGCTGTGACACTCTCTTGGGAGATCCTTGTTTAACACCTTGCTCTGCCTCACACTTGAACGCAGGCCTCCAACATTGCAGCATCATGCCTTAAGCACCAGGCCACAGGGTATTCTGAAGTGAGGGAATCTCTTCTGTTGGAGATATTCCACTTTTATATACATTAAATATTAATTGGAAGAGGGCCTTGAACCTGGGTCTCCTCCAGGCCATTGGATAAGGCCTTCACCTTGCAGGTGGAAAAGATGGCTTAAATACCCTGCTTCAGTTACTATTTAATTATTTACACAAAGAAGAGCTTTAGAAACTTCGTAGTCAAAAGGATTTGTACCCGTGTAACTTGAAAATGAAATCAGTAAGCTGAATTCTAAGTTTGAAAACTGATGTCAGGAAACTTTTTAATCAGCTAATGAAGTGCAGTGCAATTGCCTCTCTGGGTATTGGGTCTAAAAGTAAGACACCAAAATAATAAATGGCTTTGGATGCATAACTAGAGCTCCTTCTTATCTTAATTTGGAGCTGCTGTTGGATGAAGTTTAAGATTGGATATTATAAATGCCATGCACTCAATGATTAACCTAAGCTTGAAAATTCCCCCAAACCCGCTTGCTGTTGTTGCTGTGCTACCTGCAATCCCGATGCTGCTGCCTCACAACCCTTTCCTACGCAACCTCCACTGTGCTCGGTTGGGTTTGGGGGTTGCATGGATTCTTCATTTGGAAGATGGAATTGTGATGCTGGCACCAGCTCATGCCAAGGTCATGGGGGGAGGGATAGCTCAGTGGTTTGAGCATTGGCCTGCTAAACCCAGGGTTGTGAGCTCAATCCTTGAGGGGGCCATTTAGGGATCGGGGGCAAAAATTGGTGATTGGTCCTGCTTTGAGCAGGGGGTGGGACTAGATGACTTCCTGAGGTCCCTTCCAGCCCTGATATTCTATGATTCTAAGGTTCCCATTTCTCCGTGGGACACTGATAGATGCATAGCTGGAATCTGGCTGGCTCACATGTGGGTTAACGTTGGTAGAATGGGAATTAGAGTGTAGTGCTGAATGCTTGAGTTATTGCCTGAACTAATCTCTCTTGTAATAGCTGTGTTCCATAATGTAATGTAATATTTGAGTGGCTGTAGCCTGGGCCCCTGTGACTGTATGAATGGCCATACAGAGGAGGGACATTAATTAGTGTGAAGAGCATCTCTTCTACAGAAATTGTTATGCCCCTCCTGAAAGAGGAGACCCAGGGATACCAGGCGGGTTCCAGTTGGATCTTACAACTGGAAATTCCCTAGATCTGGATTGAGAAACCATCAGCAAAAGGTCACAAGACTGTTTTTGTTCTGCTCTTCCCCTGGAGTCATGCAAGTGGACTCCTCCCATAAGCTGAGTTTGTAGCTCAGAGCACATGGCAGGAGGGGGATAAAAAGCTTAAATAAAAGGAATATTTCTATGCTGTTTGGATGTGGAGAGGAAAGGGTATGGGGGTGTTTCTAGGCATTAAGAAATTCCCAGCTGCTTAGCCTGGGCTAGCCATACAGGTCAAACAGAGCTTGCTGATTATCGAATCCTATACTACCTTTCGAAACCTATGACTGAAACTCATAAATGTGTCTATTTGCATTCTTTAACCTTGTTAATCACCCTCTAATCTCATTTGCCTATTAATGAAGTCTTCACCAGACCTAAAGCACAACTGACGTGGGGTAAGTGACTGGTCCTTTGGGATCAGGAGTCAGGGCTGGCCTTACCATGAGGCGAACTGAGGCGGCCCCCACTAGGACCCAGAGTTTCAAACTTTTTGCCCAAGCGAGAGGGCATGGGGGCATCATTTGAGCTCCCCGCTTCAGGTGCCAAAATGTTGTGGGCCGGCCCTGTCAAGAGTAACCTGAGTATTGCTCTGTCTTGGGGTAGGGAGCCATCTATCAGAGGTACACTCACCTGGGTGGCAAGGCAGACTGAAGTAACCAAGGAGGCTCTCTGTGACTACATACTCAGGCTGCTAAAGTGCCTGAGAAGTTTGCACTTGGTCCAGCTGATTAGTGAAATCTAAGTTTAGAACTAATGAGCCAAGAGGGGTTTGTGCCCTGGTTTTCAACAGTCTGCCCTGAGGTTGGTACTCATGCTCTTGCATCACCATTGGAAGCGTTACAGGAGTCATGATGGGTGTTGTTTTCCAAAGCACCCAATGGGTGAGTTAGGCACTTAGCTCCCATTAAATGTCAATGGGAGTCAACACTACATTATTTTTAAAGTTAGGAATAAGATCAATTATTCAATGAATTATTGAAGTCAATGTTAAATTAGCAGCTCTGGATGGCACACAGAACTGGGCAAATGATACTTTTATTCTATTTTCAGAATTGGGCAATGCCTCAGATGCCCCAAATGGTAGGTACACTGTTGTTATTGTTGTCAGACATACTGGGGATTCAATGGGGAGTAGAAACTTTTGTGAGTCCTCTTGTATTCCTGTCTTTTGATTATCTGGAGACAGACTATGTTAGAATCAGCTCAACACTCAGACGTAGAAAAACATGTAAAAATGAGAGAGGGAATCTAAATACTTTATACACAACCTCTAGGCTAGTGTAAGGCACATGTTTAGACCTTCTACTAGCTACTCGCATACAGTACTGTCTTTCCCATCTGTTCTAGAATCTTCTGGTCCCAAAATTGTGGATACAATTCTGATGTCACACGTGTGTGAATCAGGAATAACACCACTGCATTCAATAGAGTTACACCTATGTAAATAAAATCACAAGCAGCCTTGTAGGCTATTAAGGCTTGTATATAGAGCTGTGAAAATAATGGATTTTTCAGTTCATTGGCAAGTCCAAAAAAACTGAAAAAAGTTTCAGACCAAACTAAAAAAAAAAAATAATAAAAAAAAATCAGTGAATCAAAAAGGAAAAGGAAAAAAAAAAGTTTGGGGTTGAACAAAATATTCTGTTTGACCTGATGTGAAATGTTTCTTTTAGACTCTGAGCATGTTTAAAGGGTTGAGGTTTTTCTTAAAAATACAATTAAAGGAAATTTCAAAGTGGAAAGCTATTTGGAATCAAACACAAACATTTTCTTTCATTCTGGCATTTTCCAAACATTTCCTTTCTTTCAGATTTATTTTCTAAATGAACAATTCAGCAAAACCAACATGGATTCACAAAACATTTGCAGTCACCAAATCTGCATTGGGGGGGGGGGGGGAAGGCGAAGTTTTCGCCTAAAAAATTCACCCAGCTCTACTTGTCCACATTGGGAAATTGCAAACATTAACACACACAATATTAAACCCTGAGAATGGGATTTTCACAAATGCCTAAGGGATTTAGAGGAGTTCAATTCCCAGCGGAACTTGTTCTCCTAAACCCCTTAGGGTATGTTGACATTATGTTTTAAAACCCATGGGAGCGAGTCTCGGAGCCCAGGTCTATAGATTCGGACTCGCGCTAAGGCATTAAAACTAGCAGTGTACATGCTGCAGCTCAGGCTGGAGGTCAGGCTCTGAAGCCCACTTCTCCTCCCTGGGCTTCGGAACCTGAGCTCCAGCTCAATCCCAAACATCTACACAGCTGTTTTCAATGCTGTTGCCTGAGCCCGAGTCTGTAGACCCAGGCTCTGAAACTTGCTGCTGTGGGTTTTAAACCATAGTATAGACATACCATTAGGGACCTCTGAAAGCCTCCATCTCCATGTTGATGTTTAACAAGTCATTCCTCATCAACACTGAGAGCTATCATATTTAACATGGTCAATTAATAATAATAAGTTTTCTAACATGATCTAATTTCCCCATGTCAAAAATCCTTCAATAGACAGCCGTTTTGTTCTGTGTTTGTGTGACATCTAGCACAATGTGGTCTTTGTTCATGATTAGGGCCCCTAGACTCTACAATAACACTAATAGCAAACAATAACAGTGTAAACTGCCCATCTCCTGAGCTCTGCTGAAATATACCTTGCAGTTTCACACAGGCCAAAATCCAGGTGTTAGATCTTTTTTCTTCTAGCAAAAGAATCCCATGCAAGTCCCAGATAGAACGTAGCCCAATGTGCAAAAGTTATTTGTCTTTTTTTGACAATTCACAAAGAACAAATGCACTACCGAACACCGACTCCATGAACAATAAAGCAAACTCTCTTAGCTACTTGCCAGCCCATCAATCTTTTTTAAGTCGTGTAATCAGACTTCAAATTGTTCACTGGATTTTATTGTTTTGGGGAGGAGAAAGTAATTTGTGGGCCAAACAAGCCAAGCCATTGAACTTTTGCAATTGTGCATTACTTGGTTTTCCTTCCTAGAGCATTCATGTTTCATCATTTACCTGTCATTTGCGTTAGATTACATGGTTTATGGTTATCTAGATTGCACAGCTAAATTCTTAAGTTTAACTGCACAGGCTTTCGGCTTGTAAAACCAGCCACCTGCTATTTGTAAAAGCCACAATGAATAGCCTATGCGAGAATTCAGGGCTCTGTGTTAGTATGAAAAATTCACACCTACGCTATCAAAGAAAAAACACATTTTTAAAAAAACACAGCAGGTAGTTTGCTGGAAAGGAAAGGTATCATTGTTTGATTTAACTACACGAATAATAAACGGTATTTAGAGAAGGAAAGTGTTTGGGACTTAACCCCAGAGGTCATGCACGAGCAGGCAGGATAGACATGTCTGACAACGCCTTGTTCGTACCCTAGGTGACATCTGACAGCATGGGAAGAAATCAGCTTCACCTTCACATGGCATCTATGTTACCAGGGACTCAGACAGGTGACTGTAAGGGAGGTACATCTGCTCTTGCTTCGCTCGTGTTCTCAATGCTGTTATAAATGAATGACCTAATTAGAGCCAGGGGGATGCACAGGTGGATACGAAAATGTTGTTGCTATAGCTACCAGGTGTTCCATCGCAGTAGGGAAATGTCACTCATATGATGCTAGCCCAAGGGCAAACACACGAGGCAAATGCTGAACAATCCTCTGCTCTAGTAGAAAAAAGATTACACATTGTTTGTGGGGTTAGCTCTGGACATCAACAATTCCCATTGTAATTCTCTTTCTGTCTCTCGACCTTTCTTCTGAAGAACTATAATCTGATAGATTATAAAGCCATATTCTATAGTCACCCTGGTTTACGAGGAATCATTTGCAGAAAATGAAACGTCACCCAACAGTAACCAAATTAAAAAAAATGGTCACGCCCCCTTAGCAGCCCTGTCCTTTATAAATATGGAATTAGATTGTTACTCAGATTATCTGCCCTCCAAACTCTAGCTCTTACATAGTTCTTTCCATCACCAGATCTTAAACTGCTTTACAAAGGAGTTTCATTATCTCCATTTTACAGATGGAGAAATGGAGTAAATGAAGGTGAAGTAACTTGCTGAAGGTCATCCAGCAGGCCAAAGACAGAGCTGGGGACAGAATCCAGGTCTCCTGAATCCTCGCCCAGTGACCTATCCACTAGGATATATTGCTTCACAGAAACAATGAGTATAGGAACTCCTCTGACACCCCTGCACAGGCTACAGACCTTGAGTCTTCAGGAATCTAGGAGTAAGGGGATGCTATATATCTCCTTACTTCTGGAATAAGTGGGTGGGGAGGGATGAGGAATTTGAAATCTCCACACATACACGCACTTCTGGCCTGCACCACTGAGCTAGCATGGAATGTGTCAATTTATTGCTGGTATAGACCAAGAGCAGATGATTGCCTCCCGATCTACGAACCAGTGATGCTGCAGCTCATGAACGGTCTCTTGCTCAGTCTGGTGCCTAAAGACGCTTTCTGAATAGAAAATCCCATATGTTAGCAAGAAAGAAAGACAGACAGACAGTTAGATTCATCCTTGCTGCGATTCCACTGAACTCAACATGACCACAACGTGATACTTTTCACTGCTGAGTAATTATGTAGGCCCCGATTTCGAGACTTAGGTGGTTAAATGCTTTTAAAAATCTGGGCTTCAGCCCTTTAAAAGAGATCTCGGGTAGGACAGGAAATCAGGGCAGCTTCTCAGGAGGAGGCGCTGAGGCAAGCCAGTATAAACAGGACATACCTTGAGCTGACCTCTGATTTCAGAGTAGATATACAAGGGAATTAGGATTCCTGAAACACACTAATCACATTTCATATCCTACCCAAGCGGAGGTTAAACTGAAGTGTGCAACAGCATCCAGTCCAGATCTTCCTTCTGTACAGTAATTGCATGCTGTAAAGTTGTAAAGTGACCAGAAAGGGCAATAAAAGGTTTCCCAGCTAGGCCGAGCAAGAACAGTAAAACTCAAGACTGACATATAGGGCCTGTCACGGGGGGCCCTGCATGTCGAACGGGGCCGCCCTCATTGGCCCAGGGCAGGGTTGGCACACCCCATCACACAATTGGGGGACTCCCTGTGGGATCGAGCAATTGCGATAAGGAGGGCTCAGAACCCCTGCCAGGGCCAAGCAAACAATCAGTCCACAGCCAGTGGTGAGCTGGAGCCGGTTTGCACCGGTTCACTGGAACCGGTTGTTAAATTTAAAAGCCCTTTTAGAACCGGTTGTTCCACGAGGGAGAACTGGTTCTAAAAGGGCTTCTAAATATAACAACCGGCCAAAAGTGGCACCTTAGGCGCCGACTCCATGGGTGCTGCAGGGCTGGAGCACCCAAGGGGAAAATTTGAGCCAGAAGAGCAATAAAGAGAAACAGTGCTTCTCTTTGTAGTTTCACTGCAGGACATTCTTGCTACTTAAGATGCACTATCGGGTGACTAATACACACAGTGTCATGGCTTATTGCTACAATAGCAGCAGCTACCATCTGTTCTGTCTTTGACTAGTTAATCTAATTCTCTAGGGACTTAATTCTCAGGAGGGAATTTTAGCTGCTTGGTTTTTTTTTATTTGACTCACAGGAGATAGCATATATTAATTCTGTGTGAGCTATGTGGGATGCATAATTCACTCAGAGTTCAGCAGTATTTTGTTCTGTTCACAGACTATTTGCAAATAGATGGCGTGGATTTTTCCATGAACTCATTTCTCAGTTGAAACAGTTTGGCAGATCTCATGTGCGAGCTTATTTCTGCATATGAATTGATTCCAAGGCCAGAAAGGACCACTGTGATCATTTAGTCCAACCTCCTGTATAGCACAGGCCAGAGAACTGCCCCAAAATAATTCCTAGAGCAGATCTTTTAGGGAAAAAAAAATCCAATCTTGATTTAAAAATTGTCAGTGTTGAAGAATCCACCAGGACCCTTGGTGACTTGTTCCATTGGCTAATTACTCTCAATGTTAATGACAGACACCTTGTTTACAGTCAGAATTAGCTTCAACTGCTAGCCATTGGATTGTGTTAGACCTTTTGCTGCTAGATTGAAATGAAAAGAGCTGTCAATGGATATGTGCTATAGTTGGGAATGTGGTATCAGGCAAGATGAAATCTTTAAATCAATATTTGAGGACTTCAGTAACCCAGCCAGAGGTTAGGGGTTTTATTTCAGGAGTGGGTGGGTGAGATTCTGAGGCCTGCAATGTGCAGGAAATCAGACTAGATGATCACGATGGTCCCGTCTATCCATAAAGTCTATGAACCTATTAGGTGAGGCATTACAGTGCCTGCAATCTCTGGCCCTGTGATGGGGTGTATAAACTCCACACTGGTTACTCACAAGTTAACAGGAGCCTGGCCCCAATTAGGCCACTGGGTAGCACCTGAAGGAGTGTTAAGCATAATTGGTATTCAAACCAGCTGGGGAGGAGCTGGGTCTTCATAAACGAAAGAGCACAGAGGAGAGGAATAAAGACCAAGGACAAGGTAACTGGGTGTCTCCTCTCTTGGGCTAAGATAAGTCTGAAGCCAGAACCAAGGGGCTGGAGCCAGGGAGGCTTGTGGCAATGGAGTTTGGGGCCGGAGGTAGGTTGTTCTGAGCCCAGAAGAAGCTGGAGGAAGTAAAGCCTCAGGGCATGGGCACAGGAGCATGGGGATCACAGGGAGAGGGGAAAGAACCTGCAGTCACTGTCTGGGTGCTAGAGAGTGGAGACATGTGGAAGATACAGGATTGGAGCAAGCTCCCACAGCTGACCATTCTACAAGGATAGAAACTGGACCTCTGGGGAGAAGCCCTGAGAGTTGTTGCTCATTACAAATAGCCCAAGAAGGGGCTGAGGAGAAAGGCCGAAGCAAGCACTAATATCAGGATGGAGTTCAGGGAAGCAGTGGTGAGGTGTCTGACAGAGAAGACTTAGCTGCTTGTCCTAGGATCCCTAGGTTGGAACCCAGTGCATAGGGAGCGCCTGAGTTCCCCTACCAGCCACTGGGAAGGTAGCATGAAGCCCCCTGGCATTAGGAGATATGGACCATAGGATACAGTCACTGGATACAATGCCCAGTGGATCCGGTGTCGGGGCTGGAGACCTGACACAAGCTCTTGGAATTATGTTTTGTTGGACCTGGTTACCCTATAAGGGATGCGGGACTAAAATATTGATCTGGCTGGAGGACCATGTGGTGAGAAAAGATGACCATCACAGGAGCAGAGTGACTGCTGGCAGAAGGCACTGGATGAGAAGAGCCTGCTATGTCCAGCCACAAGGGAGCATGCTAGCAGCGAGTTAGCCCTTCTGCAGGCCCCCATTACCCTAGCATGGGAGTGCTTACCAACCCTTAATATATTTCTCTTCAACACCCTGCATCTTGATTTATGAGGAGAGGCTGAGGGAACTGGGGTTGTTTAGTCTGCAGAAGAGAAGAATGAGGGGGGATTTGATAGCTGCTTTCAACTACCTGAGAGGTGGATCCAAAGAGGATGGTTCTAGACTACTCTCAGTGGTAGAAGATGACAGGACAAGGAGTAATGGTCTCAAGTTGCAGTGGGGGAGGTTTAGGTTGGATATTAGGAAAAACTTTTTCACTAGGAGGGTGGTGAAACACTGGAATGCGTTACCTAGGGAGGTGGTAGAATCTCCTTCCTTAGAAGTTTTTAAGGTCAGGCTTGACAAAGCCCTGGCTGGGATGATTTAATTGGGGATTGGTCCTACTTTGAGCAGGGGGTTGGACTAGATGACCTCCTGAGGTCCCTTCCAACCCTGATATTCTATGATTCTATGATCTTCCACAGCTCTGACGGCTTTGTCCTCTGTCCATTCAGGAGGGTCTGATTTGTGAATGCTTTACTCATGAGTGAGCAGTTACTCATATGAGCAATCCCATTGAAGTGACTGAGATTACTCACTTTGAGTAAGTGCACAGCAGTGTAAGTAAATGGTTCACAAGCTGGTCTGTTTGTAATGAATTTCTTGAACAGTGGGGATTTCTTTTAATCTGAACATTACGGGAAATACCTTTTCCATAACAGACTTGCAGACTCCTGCTTTGTACAACACCTCTTAGCTTCATCCCCCAGTGCTCCAGTATTGCTTGGTGAAAGAGGCTGTGGAACTGTGAAGAGGGTCCAGAATCTGAGGAGACTTTGACCACTAACTTTTTAACAGGTGCCTTTATGTTGCATGTGTAAATTACAGAAGTGACACTGGCATGTGCACTCCCAGTTTTGAACAGCATATGGCACTAACTAGTAAAAAAAGTAACACTTAAATGAGAAAGCAAAAAGAAGAGGCACTGGAGTGGAGAATCAGGTAGTGAAATTTCGCGTTTCCTGAGAACTGGGATTTTCAGCTGGTTACTCTCAGTATTGGCATTTTGAGGTAGTTGCCATGGGGCATATAGAGAAGGAAAGGGGAATATTGCAAATGCTGACGTCATTGTATCTTGGGTGACATTAGCAAGCTTTTCAGGATCACCACTGGGTCATCTGAATACTCATGCAATTGAGTTATCATTCAGGTACCTATTTACATGTCCAAATATAACCCAAGACCAATTGCACTCATAAAATACCATTCACAAAGACAGTCGCCGGCTTCTGTACGCTTGACTAGACAGCCTCGGGGGCCAGGGTCACCAAATCAAACTGTGATTTTAGGTGCCTAAAGTCCTTTGAGGATCTGGACCTATATCCACAAAGGGGCTTAGGAATTGCAGCATTTAACTTACGTGCCTGGTTATGTATTGGAACCCTTAGCCACCCACCCCAGGATACACTGGTGCATACCCACTAGCAGACATTTAGGCACCTACAGGGTTATGCAGCCGCTACGTGTGCATTTCAAAGATCTCAGTAGCACCTAAATGTTGGATTTAGGCCACCTAACTGGCGCTTTCAGCACTCTCTCCCCCACTGATTGGGGATAAATATTTAGTCAGAGAGAGAGTGACTCTGTAGCACACCTCCTGAGAGGTGGGAGACCCCTGGTCAAACCTTTCCCCGCTCTGTCAGAGAGGGGAGGTGAACCTGGGTCTCGCATATACAAGGAGAGTGGGATTTACGTTATAAAGGGGGCTGGGCACCACTACCTCCTCCAGCCTTTTTGTGTGGCACAAGGCAGGAATTCATTCTGGCCAGGAACAGCTAAGGAGCTTAAGATACCTGACTCCAGGTGGCTGGTTCCCATTCGTGGACTGTTAAGCAGAACTAGGCACCTCCTGCAGCCTAGATTTAGGTGCCTACCTCAGAGAGGAGCAGGGCTTAGCGCACACCTTTATGGTCAGCATTTCCCATTGCCTAGCTTAGGCTGCTTCCCACCTCGCATGCTGACTTGTGTGGATTGCATTCGAAGGTGTCTCTCCCTCCCCATCATGGTATAGAAGCATAGGCACCGAACTTGGACACGACTGTGATCCACAAAGCCAAGTGACTGTCTAGGTGCCTAAAGGTTAGTTACTGTGACATTCAGCATTGCAATGCCTAAGTCCTTTTCTGGATCCTAAGTGCTCAAATCCCTTGGGAGATCTGGGCCTCAGGAGAAATGGCCAGATTTTTCAAGAGGGTTCAGCAGGACACCCAGTGACAGCAATAGAGAGAGTTCCCACCTTCCAACCCTCACTGAGAATAATGGGAACTGTTCAGAGCCGAGCTCTTTGGAAACTCTGGCTCCTAGTATTTAAAGTTACAGCAAATCTGCTAATGTTTGGGGATCAGGTTATTTCTTGGAATAAAGCCATTGATACATTACCCTTGACCCATCATTTCATAGTCTCGCTGGTACTGAAAGGGCCAAAGATGTTCAAATCTCATACTGTTACTACAATACCATCCTTTCCTCCTCCATCCTCCTTACAAGGAGAATACAGCTTACAGCTGTTTTCATTTGTCTGGTATGTGCCTTGCTAATTGAGTGATATAGTTCCACTGTTTGAATTCTGTATTGAACAGGTGGTGTGAGCCAATTCTTTATGCTTTGGGGCATTACAGAAGCTCAGCTGCCAGACACTGGGTGAGCTATGAAAATGTTTTTATGTAGAGAGTGGTTATTTATCTTTGCCACATCTTTAATGCCACCACGGTCCAGGAGCATCCAACTCTTGTGTGGTCTATCAACCTTGAAATAGGACTGTGGCTTAGACTCTAGGGCTAACAAAAGCAATTTCCTCCAAATCATTTCTGCAGGCTTGAATCTTACAGATTTTTTTAAAGTGCAATTTTCCCCTTCAATTTGGACATTGTCATTTTCCTTGGTGTGTGTGCATCTAAAACTTGAACCCCTCTTGGTGTACTGTAAAGAACTCACCATTCATTAAGCCTAAATGAGAGGAATTGAGTGTTAAAATACTGTAATAAATGTTGATGACTAGTGTGATTGTTTGAAATCAGCAAAGCAGAATATTAGATGTGCCAAGTTGCTTTAACAGGGAATGAATATTGATAAGCAAGTGGGCTAAGATTTTGAAAAATAAATGCCTCATTAGGCTCCTAAATCCTTAAGGCACCAAAATAAGTAACCCGAGCACATATCCTCAGATGTATTTAGGTTCCTAACTTCCATTACATCAATGCTGCTTTTAGGAACTTAGGGTGTTGTCCAGGAAGATACATAGGTACCTAATGCTCAGCTTTAGGCACCTAAATTCCAGTTTGGGCTCCATTGCTATGCTTAATCCTGTAGGTTCCTAAACTCACTCAGTGCCAAACCTTTCCTAAGTAAAAGTCCCTCAGCACATATGTTTTTGTCTCTGGGCACATGCATTGATGCCTCACCGGGGGCATCCGGATACCTATCTCTTGCCTAAACCCCAGAGCAACTCATGAACCAGGACAAGACAGGCATTTGGCCCCCAGGTCGTGTGTGAGGCCCAATCCACCAGGCACCCTCCCAGTACATCTACCAGATCAGGTCCCATTCAAAATCTCTTTGGAGGAAGAGAAGGTGCCCATCTTATAACTTTTAGCCCAGAGCTGTTCTAACCTAGGATATGAGAAACGCAGATTCAAAGCCCCCCACTCTCTCTCAGAGGAGGAGATAGGAGGGAGATCCTGTTCAAATCTTCTCGGGAAAGTGCTGTAACCACTGAGCTATGGGATTTCCTGCTGATGCTGTTGAACTCTGGACAAATAACAGAAGAGTGATTGGACCCAGGCTCTCCTACCACTAAAACGTGTTCAAAAGACCAAATAACCACACTTAGTCAAAGCTTGTCTAAGAAAGTAGTAGAATACTAAAGGGAGACAAACACACCCCTTTTGGGGGAAGAAATTCTTACCTCACAGCATGTTGATCTTAAAGTAGGTGTGCTTTGAAATATGCCCCCAAACCACTTCTATTTATAGTCTGCTTGCTTACAAGTTAGAAAGCACTTTGTGTCCATTAAGATCCAACCCACCAGCTTGTGCCAGTTCCCTAACTTGTTATTCTGGACCTTTCCTTATCTCTGTTTTGGTTACTACATTTTAAACCATTTGCCTGTGAAGGCACCTGTACTAAAATATAGGACGAATGTCTCTTGCTTTGACCGGCTTCATATATTCGCTAATGCCAAAAGCTACTTTTAGCTTTCCAGAATATTAGTGACATAATTGGGTCGAACGGTGAGAAAGATATAACTTGGTTAACATAACTGCCCACGTTTAGTATAATACAATATTAATATTGTATGCCCTTAGCCAATACATGTCTGTATTGGCTAACACCATTATGTGTATTGGCTAACACTATTAAGCATGTGCTTAAATGCCTTCCTGAATAGTGATGCTTTACTGAATCTGGTCCTCAGTAAATAAGAGGGATTCAGGTATCTTAAGGGTAATCTTTGCATTTGTTTATCCCAGTTTCTCAGCAGTGCTACTGCATAGTCAACTTTACCTCAGCAGATGAGAGGAGAAATTAAAAGAAAACTAGTACGCTAGCATTGACCCTTGCAATCTGGAGGTTGTCTAACTCTGCACAGCAAACAGTGAAATTAACTGTGCCTCACGATCACGTTAAACACAGCATTTTATGAAAGCATAGCATTTTATAATTCATATGCAACATTAACAGATATGAACCAGGATATGCTTTTCATACTAAATTAAATGTTAAAGCAGTAGGATTAATTTACATGAGATCTGGTGACAAAGTGAAAAGAAAAAGCCCAGTAATTCATGGTTGAATCAACATTCTTTTCTTCTCTCACCTTCATGCCTGCTTTGTATTTAGCTGCTTTGGTTTAAAACCAGAAGCAATAAGTGAAGAAAAATTGGCTCTTCCACCTTGTGATCAGCCCTTCCCTTTGCAGGTCTGACTGACCCAAAGAAATAACCATGTTTTCTTCAGGTATTTAGTGTGATGCTATTGGCCGGTTACTCTGTCTGAACCTCATAGGTTCAGCTCTATCATTATAAGGAGGGGATGGCTCAGGGCATTGCTAATGCATGCTAAATGCACTTTAGGCTACAGTGTTCCGTGGTGCCTAAATCCCACTGACATTTTGTAACTTGGGCACTTAAATCCCTTAGTCCTCCCCTTGAAAATACCAGTCTTGATCTCCAGGTCACTGATCCAAGACAGGCTCAGGTAGGTCAAATCAGCATTGTATCATTATAAAGCAAAACAAGGAAACCTAACAGATTCATCCTTAAGAACTTACAATGTCAAGTTTAGCTCAGTCCCTTCTGAAGCTGCCTTTGAAATCAAATATATTGCTTTTATTTTATACCCAGCCAAAACACGGACAATTCCCCACCACATCCAAAGAAACTGCAGCTGTTATTAGGGAACTAGGACATAGGACTACACTGTACCTCCTGGCTCGTTAAGTCCAGTCCCCTGCTGTCACAGGTCAACCCCATCATATAATCCTCTTTGTTAATTTATCAAGCTCCATCTTAGAACTAGTTGGGTTGTTCGTCCCCACTGCTTCTCATTTCCATTCAGAGTTTAGGTATAGAGAGTCAATACCCTTTTGTACTTACGCCAACATTATCCTTTTCGCTTCAATAGCTCCTCCCCTTCCCCACCCCCCATATATTTGTCAAGAACAGTCATATTTAGAGTCACACGCAGGCAGAGATGTGCTTCTTGAAGTTGTTGCAACAGTGTTTTGGAGGGCAGGGTGTCTGTAGAAGAGCATACCTGCCACAAACACTCTCATTCATGGCTGGGCATGGTGCAGCATCTCATTTGTCACCTTGAGCTCCCTGCTGACCACTGCTCTGGCCCTGCAGTGGTCTCTTTTCTCATCATTCAGCCCTGGGGCCAGGTCACTTTAAAGTCTCCCCATTCCTGGGTCTCCGCATCCCGCATAGACAGAATCCTGTGCAATACTAGGCATCAGTCTAACACCTTCCATCCCTCCAGTGCTCCATTTCCATTCCACTCTTCCATCTGAGCAGTGGGCCCAGAGCTTCTGCCCGGAGTCTTACAACCAAACTCAAAGCCCAAACACAACAAAAGCAACTTCTGCCCCTTTCTCAGGCTCGAATTTTTAATCCCTCCTGGATCCTCCCCAGTGCTCCATTCTTCTGCACAGCACTGACTGTCAAAGGTGAGCTCCCTGGAGTCTTGCCCCTACTTTGCATTGTCAACTCCCTTTGACCCCCAAGTCTGTCTGCCTTCTCTCAGGCCCACTCCAGGGATCACCTTCACCGCTACTCTCCTTTCCCATCCTCCTGAAACAGCTTCTCTGTCCAGAAAAGGACTATAGAATTCTTCCCCTCTCCCTGCTGTCACCTTCTACATGGGGCCTTCTTTCTTCCTAGAAACCACCCAGTTCTTCCCCCAGCTGGGGCTCCTCTTTCATTGGGTCTGTCTCACCCTTCAGATGCAAGGAGATGAGATAATTGGCCTCTCAGGCCTACATTAACCCTTTCTCCACCTTTGTGTGAAGACACCCTAACACAGTGTTACATTCTCTTTTGAGAGGGAGTGGACCGCAGCATGTGTATAGTTATTTAACCAAACTTATCAACAAGCACTTGCACCTAACAGAACTTCAGCATGCTAGTAGGCAGATCTGGTAATAACCATGACGATGTTTGAGCCATTTATCATTCATTCCTGTTGGATGACCCCATGTCTCTTCGCCCCTCCCAACCCCCTGCCCAACACCTTCCCCCATCCTGAGGAATTTTATTAAGCTTTTGACATTGCTTTTATAATTGGAAGGTGCAAGACAGCATCTTTTCTGGGGTTTTCTTTCTTTCTCACTGTAGTCAGAGAAATCACTTTGTCAAGGTTCCTTCCCCACTCTGAACTCTAGGGTACAGATGTGGGGACCTGCATGAAAACCTCCTAAGCTTACTTTTACCAGCTTAGGTTAAAACTTCCCCAAGATACAAACTATTTTACCCTTTGCCCTTGGACTTCCACTGCCACCACCAAACGTTTCTCTGGGTTCCTAAGAAAGCGTTCTTTGGAATCGTCTTTACCCCCAGAATCCTCCCAACCCTTGCACCCCACTTCCTGAGGAAGGTTTGGTAAAAATCCTCACCAATTTGCATAGGTGACCACAGACCCAAACCCTTGGATCTTAAGAACAATGAAAAAGCATTCAGTTTCCAAAAAGAAGGATTTTAATAGAAGTAAAAAGTAAAAAAGAATCACCTCTGTAAAATCAGGATGGTAAATACCTTACAGGGTAATTAGATTCAAAACATAGAGAATCCCTCTAGGCAAAACCTTAAGTTACAAAAAGACACACAGACAGGAATATCCATTCTATTCAGCACAACTCATTTTCTCAGCCATTTACAGAAATCATAATCTAACGCATACCTAGCCAGATTACTTACTAAGTTCTAAGACTCCATTCCTGTTCTGTCCCCGGCAAAAGCATCACACAGACAGACACAGACCCTTTGTTTTTCTTCCTCCTCCCAGCTTTTGAAAGTATCTTGTCTCCTCATTGGTCATTTTGGTCAGGTGCCAGCGAGGTTATCCTAGCTTCTTAACCCTTTATAGGTGAAAGGATTTTTCCTCTGGCCAGGAGGGATTTTAAAGGTGTTTACCCTTCCCTTTATATTTATGACACACTTGTTCTCTGTCATTTCTATTTTCTTTCTTTGTGCCTTTGTTTTCTCATATTCTCCCGTCTCTCTTTTCTTTCCTCCCATTTTTCCTCATCTTTCTCCCCCACCATTCCTGCTGCCCCAGTCTCCTTCCCTCCATCCCTCCCTGTCTTTTTCTCCCCAGTTCCTACTTTTATTCTCCACGCTTCTCATTTCTTGCTCCTTTTATCTTTTCCCCAGGACGCCTTTCTCATTCTATGCTTCCCTTCACTTCTATTTTCCTCCTTTAAATCTCCTGCTCTGCCTGTAATGGCCCCATTCAAACACTGCAGCAGTCAGTCCGGCACATTTGGGACCCAATTGTTCACCCTTAGTCACACTGAGTAGCAGAGGACATATCACCATCATCACACTCAGCAGAGACTCAGTTGATGCCAGTCACAAGTGTCTACATTCCAATTAAAGCAATGCAGTGCCGTTTGCTTACTGTGTCATGACTTTTGCAGGCCTAACAAGTGTGGAAAGTTAGGTGGCATTAGGAGTGATTGTCTATAACTGAAAATAATAGAGCTGAACTCAGAGCAGTCCTACATCTACCCAATGCCATTTCGCACGCAGATATTGGATTCTCAGTACAATGAGCCTGATAATGCTAATGGGTGCCCACATTCAGCAGATACAAAGAAAATGAGCCCCACTCTCCAGTGCTATTTGAATTTACTATTATTTTGGACCATTGGGTATGAATCACATTTGAGCCAAATTCAGCACAAATCACCTAGAACTGCACACAACCAGTCTCAGATAAAATTAGCAATAAGGCCACTTGCGATGTGCGGCTTAGCTGAGTCATCACACATCTGCCCTGAAATGTCAATATTACTACAGACGACGCTGAGCTGCTTTACAGTTGTGTTACTGTCACCGCATGCTCAAGCATGTGGTAAATAGATTGCCTTCCATTGTGGCATGTTGTGAACATTTTGAGTGACTACTGAGGATTAACAGGACTGGTGACTGTGAGAGCTGATGTCTGCTTTGTCTCTAGGAGTCGTTAGGGTGCTGATGGGTAAGTTCTTCTGTGATGTCCTTCTGATGACCTCTGCCTTTACCCATCTCCCAGGAGAACACCTCACTACGCCTGCCTCTTAACGGCTATGCAGCATTAATGGCAAATGATATGCCATCCACTAGGTTTTGATATGAGAACGTCAAACTCTAGGATCTCAGATGGGCTTGAAACCTGACCTAACAGGAGGAAGGGGGAAGAAGTTTTATCCACTCTGCCTATGGAAATGGCTGTTTTGTGCGTGTTGAGCATCACTGTTCTCCAGTAGATAAAGCATTGGACTGGGACTCAAAAGATGTGCGGTCTATTAACAGCTCTGCCACTGGTCTGCGGTGTGACCTTGGGAAACGCATTTTACCTCTTTGTGCCTTGGTTTCCACTCCTACACTTTCTGTGTCTTGTCTACTTAGATTGTAAATTCTGCGGCAGTAGGGTCTGTCTTTCAGCATATATTTGTAAGAGCACTTTGAAACATGGGGTTCCCAATCTCAGCTGGGATCTCCAGGTAGCACTGTCCTACAAATCTACAAGCAGAAAACTTGGTTCAGTATTAGTTAAGGTTGCTCTCATCAATAAACTAAACCACAAAATATTAGGAAATACAAAGTTAAGGATTAAAAATGGTCACTGTCAAGCACTCTCAAGTTAGGAAACGCCAGAATGAACATTGTCACTGCACCTTAATTTGTCCTCCTTGCATGTATGCATTATAATACACCCTATAAGTACATGCAGAAATAACCACCTGTGAAAAGTTGGGTGTAAGTGACTTGCACAGCATCACACGAGAACTCAGTGTCAGAGGCAGGAATAGACTCCAGGGGCAAGATTCAGAAAGACACTTAGGCAGGGTGACGCTGAAGCATCACCCTGCCTAACTTATAGATGTCTGGAAAGATCACCGGGATTCACAAAGCCTGAGTTTTACACCTTGACTCCATGTACACTGAATGAGGATATGGTGACTCAAAATGGGATTCACAAAAGCCAGAATGCTAGGCTGCGCCTCACCTAAATTAGTCAATGGGAGATGCCAAGCTGAGGAGTGTGTGCTGAGCCCTGCCCCTCTCAAAGATAGGCACCTGAATCAAGACTGCACGGTGGCACCTACCTCTACTTGTGCTCCTCAGCTGCAAACCCCCTCTTGGCATTAGGTGCCTATACATTTAACACAAAACTGGGCGGGGGAGGAGAGAGAGGAGGACAATAACAATGACCTCCCTCAAAGGTTTTAGCCTCGAGGTGAGGGTATTCAGCTGGGAGACCCTCAGTTCAAGTCCCTTCTCTAGGGAGAAGAGATTTGAACAGGTATCTCCTGCCTTTCGGGTGGGTGCTCTAATCACTGGGCTATGGGATATTCTAATGTGGGGCTCCCTCAGTCTCTGCTGTTAAAGCTATTCCACGGTGGATAAATAAATAATTTAAAAAGTTCTTTGGAGCAGGGGTCTTGGTCCTGAGTCTCCCACCTCCCTGGTGAGTGCCGTGAGAACAGCCTGAACTAACATTAAATTAAGTTTGATTAGGTGTGAATTTCCTTGGGTTTTTTAATAAAAAGAAAATATTTTATATATGCTATATTTAAATAATAAAGCACTTACCCATGTGTTGTCTTTGGTGTATATTTTGTTGCCATTGTTACCTTTTGTGATGTTCCATATTTCACCAGTCAGTGCCAAGTTCATTAATATGCTGAAACTAATTAATCTGATATGTATCCAGATAAAACTTTTTTTAAAAAAATGCAGCTTCTAAATGACATTTTTTAAAGTGTGTAACAGTAACCTGAGATGGGTCTCTGATCTAGACTATCCCACTAGTTTTAAAAATAAGTAAGTATTCAGAAAGCCATAGCCTGTAATTTGTAAGCAGTATCTAAATGCCTGAGTGATGAAAGACTAAGGAGCACTGAGTAGTCTCTATGACAGTAGTTACCTACTCCTCACCTGTGAGCTGATATATGTGAGTGAAGAGCACACATTGTGCATCCACCCTGAAGCCATCTGAATGTTAAGTGTCCAGAGTTCTGGAACAAAGTGTGATCCATTTGCAAAGCAGGGTCCAAGGACTCCCACGCCCGATATCCTTTATGTGTTAAATCATATGGGACTGCACCATCTTTCGCCTTGGCTTTGCTGGAAATGTGTTCTCCCTTGATGTGAATGAGCACGTATGTAATTTGTAATTTGTAATTAAACAGAGCCTTAAATCATCCCAGATTCCACTGTGTGTGTGTGTGTGGGGGGTGTTCATCATGTTGCACAACCTTTTAGGAATGCGACAGTGAGAGCGAGCAAACTTTACCATGCTACAGCGTCTCCCCAGATTCTGTTGATGGTTTGTGATTGAGCTCCATGCTGCCCCTACTCTATTATGCAATTCGGTAGATGCCAGATAAGTAGCAAAACGCAGCCCCAGGGCCTCTTTTAGGTAATGTCTCATATTGCACATTTTGTTATGTTCTGCTGTGCTGCAGACTATTCTAGTCAGGTCTCTAGCCTTTACAGTGTAGTGTCAAAGACTGTCATCAACACTAATTGCATAAAGGCAGGCTTCATTTCTGCCATGAGTCACACACTATGCTGAAAGATCCCATTTCGACTACCCCCTAGGAAAAGCAAATTAAAATATTGGTATAGAAGTACGCTTAATAGAATAGGCCATTTCCACTTCAGGCTGTAGTTGTGTCTGGTTGCACACATCTCCATTTGCCAACAGTTGGGAGGGACGATTCGGACACTTGTCTAATTGTCTCCTGTAGACTCTTGAGGAAATAACACTTCCTGTGTTATGGTTTCTTTCCTTTAAATCAATCGGACAGGTTAGCGTGACAGAATTCTGCTTCTGGCACCTTTTATTATTGTCAATGAGGGGCGAGGGAAAGAAGTCTCCAGGTGAATCACTTTGATATTTTTTATTATATATTTATGTATTTTGCCTCCTTGGAAGATTATGAGAAAGCTTAACTGGCACACGGAACATAAATACATTCAGATGCACATTCTAGGAGAGGGACAAAGTGTCAAGGATTCTAGCTCATGTTATATAATCTGATCCTTCAAGATTATAGTCGGAAAATTGTAATCGGCAAAAAATGTCAATGTAGAGGGAAGGGAGAACCGGGGGATTTTTTTAAAATGTCAGTTTCCTGGTTTTACTGCAGTGTCCTGAACAAGTGCATTGAGTGCATCTGCTGTACAGATCTTTATTGTTTCTTCTGACTTTGGAAAAAAAATCTCCTAGTTTATTTTAAATACAGAGGGGTAAACAGTAAGGTGGCAAAGTCTGCCGATGATACGAAATTACTCAAGATAGTTAAGTCCACAACAGACTGAGAAGAGTTATAAAGGGAGCTTGCAAAACTGGGAGACTAGGCAACAAAATGGTAGATGAAATTATATGTTGATACATGCAAAATAATTCATAGTGGAGAACATACTCCTAACTATACACATAAAATGGTGGGGCCTAAATTAGTTGTCACTACTCAAGAAAGAGATCTGGGAGTCATTGTGTACAGTTCTCTGAAAACATCCGCTCAGTGTGCCTCGACAGTCAAAGAAGCTAACAGAATATTAGGAACCAATAGGAATGGGACAGATAATAAGACAGTAAATATCATAATCACAGACTCATAGAATATCAGGATTGGAAGGGACCTCAGGAGGTCATCTAGTCTAACCCCCTGCTCAAAGCGGGACCAATCCCCAACTAAATCATCCCAGCCAGGGCTTTGTCAAGCCTGACCTTAAAAACTTCCACCACCTCCCTAGGTAACGCATTCCAGTGCTTCACCACCCTCCTAGTGAAAAAGATTTTCCTAATATCCAACCTAAACCTCCCAAACTGCAACTTGAGACCATTACTCCTTGTTCTGTCTTCTGCTACCACTGAGAACAGTCTAGATCCATCCTCTTTGGAACCCCCTTTCAGGTAGTTGAAAGCAGCTATCAAATCCCCCCTCATTCTTCTCTTCTACAGACTAAATAAGCCCAGAACCCTCAGTCTCTCCTCATAAGTCATGTGTTCCAGTCCCCTAATCATTTTTGTTACCCTCCACTGGACGCTTTCCAATTTTTTCACATCCTTCTTGTAGTGTTGGGCCCAAAACTGGACACAGTACTCCAGATGAGGCCTCACCAATGTCAAATAGAGGGGAACAATCAAGTCCCTCGATCTGCTGGCAATGCCCCTACTTATACATCCCAAAATGCCATTGGCCTTCTTGGCAACAAGAGCACACTGTTGACTCAGATCCAGCTTCCCATCCACTGAAACCCCTAGGTCCTTTTCTGCAGAACTGCTGCCGAGCCATTCGGTCCCTAGTCTGTAGCGGTGTCACAGAGTCTCTGGGCAATGCTCTGGAACTGCTCCCTACGAAGCCAGTTAGGACTCTGGTGATGTCTCATCTCTGTGAACAGACTGTATTCAGGGCAAAAAGCTCACACAGCTTCCACCTTCCTTGGTTTGAGCTGGGAGCATTCAGCATCCTCTGCTCCTCAGTGCGCTTCCCACAGCAAGTCCACCAGAGGGTCCTGCTCCCCAGCTTTGCACTCAGACGTGACTCTTAGCCAGCCAGTAAAACAGAGGTTTATTAGATGGCAGGCACATGATCTAAAACAGAGCTTGCAGGTACAGAGAACAGGACCCCTCAGCCCGGTCCATTTGGGCGGAGGGGGGGCAGTGAGCCAGACAACCATGTCTGCACTTCACTCCTCATCCCCAGCCATCCCAAACTAACTCACCCTCCAGCCACTCCTCCTCTGGGCTTTGGCTCTTTCCTGGGCCAGGAGGTCACCTGATTCCTTTGTTCTCCAACCCCTTTAGCTATCACCTTGCAGAGGGGAAGGGCCCAGGCCATCAGTTGCCAGGAGACAGAGTGTCAGCCATTTATGTACCCTGGCCCTTTGCTCTGCAACAATTACAACCCTTTATCCCACCACCTAGAGACTTAAGAAAGTCATAGGGGAAACTGAGGCACCCTGACATTATTCAGAGGAAACATTAAGAACAGTCCCACTTCGTCACAAGCGGTGCATGGCATTCTTCGGTCCTAAGTGCAGGACTCTGCACTTGTCCTTGTTGAACCTCATCAGATTTCTTTTGGACCAATGCTCTAATTTGTCTAGGGTCCTCTGTATCCTATCCCTACCCACCAGCGTATCTACCTCTCCTCCCAGTTTAGTGTCATCTGCAAACTTGCTGAGAGTGCAATCCACACCATCCTGCAGATCATTAATGAAGATATTGAACAAAACCGGCCCCAGGACCGACCCTTGGGGCACTCCACTTGATACCGTCTGCCAACTAGACATGGAGCCATTGATCACTACCCATTGAACCCGACAATCTAGCCAGCTTTCTATCCACCTTTATAGTCCATTCATCCAGCCCATACTTCTTTAACTTGCTGGCAAGAATACTGTGGGAGACTGTGTCAAAAGCTTTGCTAAAGTCAAGGAATAACACGTCCACTGCTTTCCCCTCATCCACAGAGCCAGTTATTTCATCATAGAAGGCAATTAGATTAGTCAGGCATGACTTGCCATTGGTGAATCCATGCTGACTGTTCCTGATCACTTTCCTCTCCTCTAAGTGCTTCAGAATGGATTCCTTGAGGACCTGCTCCATGATTTTTCCAGGGACTGAGGTGAGGCTGACTGGCCTGTAGTTCCCCAGATCCTCTTTCTTCCCTTTTTTAAAGATGGGCACTACATTAGCCTTTTTCCAGCCCTCCGGGACCTCCCCCAATCGCCATGAGTTTTCAAAGATAATGGCCAATGGCTCTGCAATCACATCTGCCAACTCTTTTAGCACTCTCGGATGCAGCGCATCCGGCCCCATGGACCTGTGATCGTCCAGCTTTTCTAAATAGTCCCGAACCACTTCTTTCTCCACAGAGGGCTGGTCACCTCCTCCCCATGCTGTGCTGCCCAGTGCAGTAGTCTGGGAGCTGACTTTGTTCGTGAAGACAGAGGCAAAAAAAGCATTGAGTACATTAGCTTTTCCCACATCCTCTGTCACTAGGTTGCCTCCCGCATTCAGTAAGGGGCCCACACTTTCCCTGAGCTGCTTCTTGTTGCCAACATACCTGAAGAAACCCTTCTTGTTACTCTTAACATATCTTGCTAGCTGCAACTCCAGATGTGATTTGGCCTTCCTGATTTCCCTCCTGCATACCCGAGCAATATTTTTATACTCTTCCCTGGTCATTTGTCCAATCTTCCACTTCTTGTAAGCTTCTTTTTTGTGTTTAAGATCAGCAAGGATTTCACTGTTAAGCCAAGCTGGTCACCTGCCATATCTACTATTCTTTCTACACATCGGGATGGTTTGTCCCTGTAACCTCAATAAGAATTCTTTGAAATACAGCCAGCTCTCCTGGACTTCTTTCCCCCTCATGTTATTCTCCCAGGGGATCCTGCCCATCAGTTCCCTGAGAAAGTCAAAGTCTGCTTTTCTGAAGTCCAGAGTCCGTATTCTGCTGCTCTCCTTTGTTCCTTGTGTCAGGAACCTGAACTTGACCATCTCATGGTCACTGCCTCCCAGGTTCCCATCCACTTTTGCTTCCCCTACTAATTCTTCCCGGTTTGTGAGCAGCAGGTCAAGAAGAGCTCTGCCTCTAGTTGGTTCCTCCAGCACTTGCACCAGGAAACTGTCCCCTACACTTTCCAAAAACTTCCTGGATTGTCTGTGCACCGCTGTATTGCTCTCCCAGCAGATATCAGGATGATTAAAGTCTCCCATGAGAACCAGGGCCTGCGATCTAGTAGCTTCTGCGAGCTGCCGGAAGAAAGCCTCATCCACCTCATCCCCCTGGTCCGGTGGTCTATAGCAGACTCCCACCACGACATCACCCTTGTTGCTCACACTTCTAAACTTAATCCAGAGACTCTCAGGTTTTTCTGCAGTTTCATACCGGAGCTCTGAGCAGTCATACTGCTCCCTTACATACAATGCAACTCCCCCAACTTTTCTGCCCTGCCTGTCCTTTCTGAGCAGTTTATATCCATCCATGACAGTACTCCAGTCATGTGAGTTATCCCACCAAGTCTCTGTTATTCCAATCACATCACAATTCCTTGACTGTGCCAGGACTTCCAGTTCTCCCTGCTTGTTTCCCAGGCTTCTTGCATTTGTGTATAGGCACTTGAGACAACTCGCTGATCATCCTTCTTTCTCAATATGAGGCAGGAGCCCTCCCCTCTCACGCTCTCCTGCTCATGCTTCCTCCTGGTATCCCACGTCCCCACTTACCTCAGGGCTTTGGTCTCCTTCCCCCGGTGAACCTAGTTTAAAGCTCTCCTCACTAGGTTAGCCAGACTGCTTGCGAAGATGCTCTTCCCTCTCTTCGTTAGGTGGAGCCCGTCTCTACCTAGCACGCCTCCTTCTTAGAACACCATCCCATGGTCAAAGAATCCAAAGCCTTCTCTCCAACACCACCTGTGTAGCCATTCGTTGACTTCCATGATTCAACAATCTCTACCCAGGCCTTTTCCTTCAACGGGGAGGATGGACGAGAACACCACTTGCTCCTCAAACTCCTTTATCCTTCTTCCCAGAGCGACGTAGTCTGCAGTGATTCACTCAAGGTCATTCTTGGCAGTATCATTGGTGCCCATATGGAGAAGCAGGAAGGGGTAGCGATCTGAGGGCTTGATGAGTCTCGGCAGTCTCTTCATCCCATCGTGAATCCTAGCTCCTGGCAAGCAGCAGATTTCTCAGATTTCCCGGTCGGGGCGGCAGATAGATGACTCAGTCCCCCTGAGAAGAGCATCCCTGAGCACCACCACCCGCCTCCTTCTCTTGGGAGCGGTGGTCGTGGAACCCCCAACCCTAGGACAGTGCATCTCATGCCTTCCAATCGGTGGAGTCTCCTTCTGTTCCCTTCCCTCAGAAGTATCATCTCCGCATTAGTACCTGTGGAGAGGACATGAAAACTGTTGCTTACCTGTATCTGCATTGCTGGTACATGGACTCTCCCCTTTCTTCTTCTGGAGGTCACATGCTGCCAAATTTCTTCAACGTCCTCCTGTCCCCACAGTGCAGCCTGCTCTGAATCTTCATAACATTGTGCCCGTAGAAGCATATCCTGACGTCTGTCCAGGAACTCTTCAGTTTCTCTTATGCAGTGCAGGGTCGATACTTGTTTCTCCAGACTTTGAACCTTCTCTTCCAATATGGAGACCAGCTTGCACTTTGTACAGACAAAGTCGCTTCTGTCCTGTGGAAGAAAGACAAACATGGCACATCCAGTGCAGGTCACAACAGCTGAACGCTCCCCATCCATATTACCTTCCTTCTACGAGCTTTCTCAGGAGTTGTAGTAACTACTCAGAGAAGCCTGTAAGATGTAAGCCTCAGTGGGCTCTCCCCAGGCGAACTCCCTCTGTTAGCCTCTCTGCTGTTTGCTGCTCAGCTAGTTCGCAGCTGACTGGCTTTTTAGAGCAGTCAGGTCCACTCAAGGCTCACCTGGAACAAAGCACTCCCAATTCACACTTTTCAAACAATCAATCAAGCACACGGTGAAACTGTCCCCGCAACAGACACTCAGATACTCACCAACACAGCCCCCCTAATGCAGCACTTAGCGTACCTCCTCTCAGACAGATCCCAGGCAAACTCCCTCTGTGAATAATGGCACTATGTGAATCCACCCCTTCAAAACTGCATGCAGTTCTTGTCCCCCCCCATCTCAGAATTAATATGTCAGAATTAGAGAACGGTTCAGAGATGGGCAACAAAAATGATTAATGGTCTGGAACAGCTTCCATATGAGGAGAGATTAATAAGATTGGGACAGTTCGGCTTGGAAAGGCAAAAAAAGTCAAAAAAAAGTCATGGGAATATTACAGCTGGATGTACCTCTAATTATTTTCATACCGTTTCTTTCCCCTTCTGCTTCTAATATACGCTTTTGAAATGCGGTCACCAGAACTAAAAACCCAAATCTAAACAAATCTAAACAGAGCTAAATTATGGCAATCTAGTCTTACCCTGGCACCAGGGAATCTCATTGTCTTGAGTGTAGTAGCTGATTTAAGAGTTTAAATGAACAGGGCAGTTCATACTTCTTGGAACTCTGGTCTGAAAACTCAGGCATGCACTCAGTTCTCATTTTCAAACTTTCTCTTGCATCCATGAGGGCTAGAAACAGATTTTTTTAAATGAAAGCTGAGAGTCTGATGTCATCACGCAACTTCATGAACCTAGGAATGGGCCTATAGTACCTAGATTAAAGTGCAGGTTAGGATGTACCAGACATGTCTGTAATGGCATTATAACATTTTCCGTATTCTCTGTCCCTTTCTTGATATAGCCCAGTGGGTTTGCTTTTATGATTTCTACTGCACAGTGAGCAGATGTTGGTATCAAGCGGCCCAGGGTCCTGCCTTCATCTTAGTCTTGATTGGTCACAGTTAATTTGAAACCCATCTAAGCTGCAGGGTGCATTACATTGCATTTTTGTCTACGTTGAATTTCATCTGCCATCATGTTGTCCACTCACTGAGTTTTGTTAGGTCCTTCCTCACAATCCCAATCTAGTCTAGGTGAGTGTGATGAAGGGCATCAGAATCTTGCCCTAAATCAGGAGAGGCATAGGAAGAACATCACATTTGCTACCGCAAATGTCTTTAAGTGCATTTATTTGTGTGTTGGTTTTCCTTTACTTTTTCTTTCATTCCTCATGCAGCCCCAGCACACCTGTCAAACACAAGCATTAAGGCCAGGTCTACATTACACACTTACTTTGGTATAACTATGTTGTTCAGGGGTGTGTAAAAACCTTAACTGCTCAACAGACAGTGCTATGCCAGCAGAAGAGACACAGCTACCTCCTCTCATGGAGGTGGATTTATTAAGCCAACAGGAGAGCTCTCTGCCATCATCTTAGAGCATCTTCACCAAAAGCACTACAGCTCTGTCGATGACCTGCTTTTAGCAGGATGTGAAAGCTGGGGCAGTCACAGTGGGTATGTTTACACCGTAATTAAATACCCGTGGCTACTCTGTGTCAGCTGACTTGGTGTCACGGGGCTGACCCTTCCACCTCGTGTTGTACCAGAGTCTGGGCTACAGCCAAGTAAGCTGCCATGGGACAGCTGTGGGTGTGTATTTACTATGTAGACATAACCAGTACTGCCAACCCCAACAATTCCAAAATCAGAAGTCAGGACCCAAAAGTTCATGAAGCCAATTAAAAGAAATAGTACATTTGGACCTTACTCTTTTCTGTCTAGTTGGTGAACCTTTATGAGGCACAAATCTAAGCTTTTCCCCATGACCATGGGCTAGAAACTTACTCTGGAAAGAAAACTTAAGCTGAGATTCTCACATATTCAATTGGCTCTTGGAGCTGGGTGATAAGAAAAATGCCAAATATCATGATAATATTGTGAGAGTTGACAAACGAAGGCAGCAGTTATCTGAATGTGCTTCAGCTCAACACTGAGGAATGAATGAGAGCTGGGAGGATGCCATCCATTGACATAGCAATATACTTCTAAGGCTATGTCTACACAACAGAGCTTACAGCGACACATCTGTATCAATGCAGCTGCTCAAAGCGGAACCCAACCCCGACTAAATCATCCCAGCCAGGGCTTTGTCAAGCCAGGCCTTAAAAACCTCTAAGGAAGGAGATTCCACCACCTCCCTAGGTAACCCATTCCAGTGCTTCACCACCCTCCTTGTGAAATAGTTTTTCGTAATACCCAACTTAGACCTCCCCAACTGCAACTTGAGACCACTACTCCTTGTTCTGTTATCTGCTACCACTAAAAACAGTCTAGATCCATCCTCTTTGGAACCCCCCATCAGGTAGTTGAATGCTGCTATCAAATCCCCCCTCATTCTTCTCTTCCGCAGACTAAATAAGCCCAGAACCCTCAGCCTCTCCTCATGAGTCATGTGCCCCAGCCCCCTAATAATTTCCGTTGCCCTCCGCTGGACTCTCTCCAATTTGTCCACATCCTTTCTGTAGTGGGGGGCCCAAAACTGGATGCAGTACTCCAGATGTGCCCTCACCAGTGCTGAATAGAGGGGAATAATCACTTCCCTCGATCTGCTGGCAATGCTCCTACTAATGCAACCTCAGTTTCCCCTTCTGTAAAATGGAGTAACTGTGCTGACCCCTTTATAAAATGCTTTGAGATCTACTAACAAAAAGTGCTATTTAAGAATAAGTATGAATATCTTTGAGAGGATTAGAAGCTGTCTGGGCCCATATCAGTAACTTGACAAGTACACAGAACACAAGAGCCTTACAGAAATGCTCATAATGTCTCTTGTTTGCTTCTTGCAAAGGGAAGAATAGGAAAGCAAACAGTTTTATACTGGATGAGGAGAGAATATGGCAGTATCCCAGGAACCTTTGCAACCAGGTGGGCTGCAAATTGGAATCGACTTTTTCCTCCTTCAGCCAGCCCTTCCATTTATTCCTCATGGGAGAAAGGAAACCAGTGTTAGAAACATTATTCCAACTGACAATAACACCTAGCACTGGGCCAGGATGGCACCTTTCTAGCAGTGTATATAACTGTCACTGGAAATAGGTGGAATAGTTTTTTCTGCTCAGGTGATCCTCAGTGGTCTGAGGTACAAGCTTCAAACCTTTGGCTCTGTGACAATGGAGTGGTTCAATTCCACCTCCTGGGTGCAGTTGCAGTACCAAGGGCTCATGCTGCATGACTGAGAATGCTGTCCTCCCTTTTGAGAATCTATCTAGAAAGAGGAGCTTTGCAAGATGACCTTCACCCCTCTGTAAAGGAATACGCATGTGAAGGAGACCATCGCAATAACAGGAGAGTTGAATAGAACACAGGCTTTAAGCAATACCCGCACCGCTCCTTTTGTTGTTGCTGTTGCTGGGAGAAGAGTGAAGAAGCCGTTTTATCTCCATTCTAATTAGTTTAGTCTCACTGTTCTTCTCTGGCCAAACAGTTCCTGGTTCAAGTAAATCTTCAGTGCCCAGATCGAACAGCAATTCCCAACTTTGGGGAGTACAAAACTGCACTGATCTCTGACTCCAGCTCTGTATAAGACAGCTGGAGATTCGATAAAGAGAACATATGGCTCTTGTTCAATATTCTGGGATTCCTTGTCTCCTTCTTCATACAAATTAGAGCAAAATAGTTCCTCAGTCAGCCAGTATTTTGTTTTTTTTTTGGCTGTTTTTTTTTTCTTTCTGGCCAATATGGGAAATGTTGTGTGTAGGAATTAAATGCCAAACCATGCTGGCCGTGCCTGGGCTTTACAGATATGCAATGCTACACTCTGATAATCAGCTGTCATCTCTCATCTTAGCTACTGTATGCTTCACCCTTATAGAGGATAAGGAGCGAGAATGGGAGCTGTTCAATATCCCAGGGTGCTCTGTCACCATGCTGGAGGCAAATTAGGCAAATCTTTCGGAGAGCCATTCCACTTCCTCCTCACAGGGGGAAGGAAAACGGTATTCAGGGGATCATGCCAAATGGAAACTACGCACTCAACACAGAAGCAAGCCAGTTCCTTCTATGTGGGTTACATAGTGATAAGCTACAAGATCTGATCTCTATTGGGTTTTATAATGTGTGGTGAGTGGCGCATTTTGCCGCCTAAATGAGCTTCAGATCTATGTGGTACCTGTTTCAAGGTCATAGCTGTCTAGTGACACAATGGTTCAGTTCCATCACTTGGGTGTTCTCCATGTGCCAGACAGGCCTTCTGTCTCAGCGTGTGTTCCAGCCTTTATTTAGAGAGCTTTCCTCTCTGAGAAAGTCGCTCCTGAATCAGCTTTCCCTGTCCAGTGTTTGAGGAAAGAAGATGATGACTGTGCCATCAATGAAGGAAATATGCCCCTCATAGTTGTAGATTAGACACAAAGCAATACTTCAGGATTTCATGTGTCAGCATTAGGTAAGAAGTTCTTCTTATATAAAATCATAGCTGGAAAGTTTGTTGTGCCCTGTGCAAGCAAAGACACAGACAGAAAGTGTTCTGACCTGCCTGCCCTTTGCTCGGGCTCTTTCATTTCAAGACACGGAAAAGCTTTTCTTAGCTTTAGATTGGTGTTAGGTTTCTTACAGGAAATCCTGTCTTAAAATTCTAAGCTTTTTTAATGCCCCATCTGTCCAAACCAGAGACTGTGAGAAGTCATTGCTATAAGTCCTGGGGCTTCAGCTCCAACAGTAGTTAATCTTTACTTTAGTCCCGGATATTGATGATTCGATACCCAGTGTTCGTTAAGAAGGTGGCTGCTACAGCTTTCAGACAAGGGAAGAGCTGGTAATTTTGCTTAGATAGTGGAATAGATCTTTCTTTGAGACCTGCCTGTGAAATAGGATTATTCTATAACCAAGGAAAGACACTGTATCTCTTTGTGTATCTGTTCCCTCTCTCTGTAAAATAGGTATTGTAATGTTGCTTGTCATTTTATATTTTGTACTCAAATCCCTTATGATGTTAAATTCAGCAATACATGGGAAGGGGTCAGATGCTCCTGTGAAGGGTACCTCTGAATGTCTACATAAATAAAAAGAACACAAAGCCTTTATGAAGGGGTCCCCATTAGAAGTGGGCTTTTCCTCTTCTCCCTCCTGCCTCCCCAACGATAGCTTATTCAGCAAAATATGCGGTTTCAGTCAACCCTAAACTATTTGCAAATTTGACATGAGTTTGCCCAATCGTTTCAGCCCCCCAAAAGTTGGGGGATTCACAAGTGGATTTAGGTGTCATTCACAAAACAGCAGCAGGAGCTGGAGAAGAGGTGTGTGCAGGGGAATTTAGCTACAGCTCACGAAAGCTTATGCTCAAATAAATTGGTTAGTCTCTAAGGTGCCACAAGTCCTCCTTTTCTTTTTGCGAATACAGACTAACACGGCTGTTCCTCTGAAACCTGTCACTCTGTATCAGGCAGTTTAAAACTGATAAGGAGAGAGCATGACAGGTGTTCAGTATCCCAGGATCCTTTGCCACCATGACTAGTGCAAATCAGAGCCTAATCTTTCCTGAATCAGGCAACCCTAGCTTTTACTTCTTTTGTTCTACCATTTGACACCTGCTTTGGAATGAGAATGCCAACTAGCAATTATACACACAGCAAAGGGACTGAACAATTCCGTCTACCTGAATTGTGTTGCTTCCGGTTAAAACAATTTGTCTGTATTGTATATTGCTTGGCAGGCGTTGAACTTTTTTGACTCTGTGATCCTCAGCGATCTGGATGTAGGTTTCAAACTGATAACTGTCTAGCCACAGAGTGGATTAATTCCACCTCCTGGGTGCTCCTGTGATGATGACAGGTTGTTCTTAGATTGCTCTTTATTCATTAATAGGATTTTTTTAAATTAATAAAGCAGAACTCGAAAATCTTGTTCTCCCCAGTGGGAAGGGAATCTCAATGTGTCCTTAATCTATGGAACAAAGCTGATTCTTGGGCCACAAACACACCACAGCTGTTTGTGGAGTAGTCAGCAAATGACAGCATAGCATTGTGTATTTCACTCAGAGAGTGTGTAAAAAATCTTCCAAGTGAACACATAGACAGAGAAAGTCCTGTCCTGCCTACCATTGGACCACGATCTTTTACGTCGAGGCTGAGGAAACCTTCTTTCAGATTGAGCCTGGAGTTGAGCTAAAATTGGGAGCTTTTCTAACCCACTGCTTAGCGTGTCTCTGTCCCAGCTGGGGCCAGTCCATAGAGGAGGAGGAAAGCGTTGAAGAGCTTGGAACGTTAGCTCAAGCTGTAGTTACCTGACGTCCTCACTGAGGAGGGCATAAGTTTGATAGCAGCTGTTTGGTATGGAGTATTACATTATATGGAATAAAAGGCCTGAAAAGTTAACAGAACCATCAATAAAGTTGAGAGTTTTTTATACAGAGACCTCAGCCTGCTTAGTACCATGGTATATATGCGATTAAAAATCAAATTTTTAGAAGGAATGTCCTCTCCCCAACCCCCACATTTCTTACAGGGTTATAGCTGTCCTTTTGCGAGGGGAACGGGGGTGTGTGGAGAAAAAAGGTTAGAGGAGATGGGCTGAAGTGGTTGTTGTTGTTAAAGTCTGGTCCCATTTCCAAAAAACCCACACAAGAGAGAAAAAACAAAGAACAGCACAGATAGAAACTGTGGGTTCTGCCTCCGGTGCTGACTTTCACTTGCAGTCTCATTGCTGGAGAAACACACGCACGGCTCATTATCTCTTTAGCCACTTCGAGACCTGGCAAGCTCACACTGAGGGCTGTATGTGTGCAGTGATGTCATCTCCCTCCCTCTCTCTGGCCCAGTCTGGTTGGGACAACTCTCAGGATTAGCACAAAGAAAGCACAATGGTGTCACGCTGGATCCCAGGAGACAGCAAGAGTGGCAGCCATGATTGTAAAGCTTCCTGCAGTGGGTGTTGACAGACGGCTTCTTCCTCCATCCATCCATATTTCCTCCCACCACCAAGTCTTTCTTTCTTTAAGAAGCCCTCAAAGGGACGATGGATGGACTAGCCCATCCCTTCATTATTTTGTTCACCAGTTAGGCCTAATTTCTGCACATTTTGGTCCATTTTTTTAGTTCCACACTTTTCTTGTTCCTCAGCCATAACCTTAACACAATCCTTGAGTTATATCAGGAGGCCTTTTTGTTTGGACTAATTCAATCTGTCTGTCTCCTTTTTCACCTTTTCCCATTAACATTTATTGTTAAAGGTTATTGTGACACTGTATAAACTTTCAGTTGCTTTCTACAGTTGAGCTGACAATTTGCATAACTTGTAGGTCCAATTATCTCAATAAGTGTGATGGCAGCCGTTAAGAAGATCTTTTTCTAGCAAAACTTTCAGCCGAGGGAAGAACTGATGCTTTCCCCAAGGTAGTGGAATGGGATCTCTTTGCTTGACATCTGTCAGCGGAACAAGTTGCATCTGTAACCAAGGTAAGACTTTAATCTCTTGGAGTCTGTGTTCCCTTCTCTCTAAAAGGGATATTCTAATATTTTATCAGTACATATGGGTCATATGATGATAAATCCCATAATAATTGTAAAGAAGTCACATGCTACAATGAAGGGCACCTATTTGTAATTCAGTAAACAACACGACACAAAGCCTTTAATAAGGGCTCACAAAACATTTTTTCCTGCTAATTGCAGGGTAATGAATGAAAAAGAAATGTTATCCCATTCATCACTGGTTTAGTATCAGGCTTTTCTGACCCATTTGGGCAGTGCTGTGCATGAGAATTAGCTCCCAAAGCATGCTGGCTGCTCCCGGACATTATTAACCTGTAATGTTGCCACACTGTAAAATCTGCGCTCATCTCTGACTCTAGCCAGCATGTGTTTTACTCAGTTTAATATAGGAATAGGAGAGAGCATGGACATTGTGCAGTATCCCCAGATGCTTTGTCACCTGGTTTCAGAGAAACAAGTCTCTACTCGCTCCACAGTTAGACAACCCTTCTACTTTTTCCTCAGAAGAGAAAGGAAACCTGTTTTCAAGGGATGAGTCCAACTGTGAAAGACACAATCAGTGCAGGTGCAGGATAGTTTCTTTCCATAAGCCTTGCCTCACCCTCACTATAATGAGAGATTGTTATCAGTGCTTTTTATAGGTCAGGGTGGGTTGTGCTTCTTTGCCTTAGGGACTCTGAGTGGGTCTGGGGTGCTGGCTTCAAACTTGTAGCTGTCTAGCAGCAGAGTGGTTCAATTCCAAGTGGCTCAGCAGAGTGGTTCAACTGGGGGGAGGGAGAGCTCAGTGGTTTGAGAATTAGCCTGCTAAACACAGGGTTCTGAGTTCAATCCTGGAGGGGGCCATTTAGGGATCTGGGGCAAAAATTGGGGATTGGTCCTGCTTTGAGCAGGGGGTTGGACTAGATGACCTCCTGAGGTCCCTTCCCACCCTGATAGTCTATGATTCTGTCTCCTAGGTGTATGCAAGGGTCTCCCTGCAGTTCCTCTTCTCTATTCTAAACTCTTTCTCTAGCAAGTGTAACATTCCACAATCAGCTGCCCCCTATTGGGATGGGAAGCGAATCAATCCTGTGTGTGAGCATGTATAAAAAGATTAGTATTGTGTATCCGAAGAGAAAATTTGTAGAGCAGGCAGTAAAGCACAATGTCGAATTTCATGCATCCTTGAGGGATAGTTAACAACACATTCAATGAAGGTGAGTTGTCCTGCCTGCCATTGGTCCAGACTATTTGACTCTGAGGTGGAGGGATCCTTCTCTTGGCTTGACACTGGCACACAAGAAATCTTTTCAGGAGTGACCTTAGGAAATCTTTATTAGAAACTGCATGGGTTTTCTTCCTAGATGACTGTTAGCATGGGAAAGCAATCTTGTGGCTTCAGGAGAAGAACAGGACTCAGGAGTAGAGTTAGGCAGGTAATTGGGACTTTTTTGGTTCCCTGGCAGTTCTGAAGAACAGTCTGGCTTGGGTTTGGTGGTGGTGCTGCTTATCTTGTAAGCATTAGTCCAGAGGTTGGGGCACTCAGCTGGAAGTTGGGAAGGCCCAGGCTGAATACACCCTTCTACCTGCTGTGGAGGAAACCACTGAACTTGGGTCTTTTCTATGTTGCAGATGCAGGAGAGTGCCCTAATCACTGGGCTATGTGATAGCTTGATTTGCATATTGCGGGATGGAACATCAGTTTTCAGACCAGATCAACTCACAATGCATATTTTTTTCTAGAGAATGGAGAATCCATTTTATACCATTCTAATTAGTTTAGTAGCTGTTTTTTTTTTTTTCCTTTCCATTGCTGGCCAACTGGGGAATTGTTCTCTCTGAAAAATAGCTATCCGTTCTTGGCCCTATTAAGTCTGCATTGTTCCACTCTTTTGAAAAAGCAAAACTGTCCTGATCTCTGACTCCAACTCCTGAGCCAGACAGTTTGGTACTTGATAAGGAGAGAGTATGGCAGGTTTTCAATATCTTCATTATCATCGTGCTTGGTGCAAATTATACCCTACCCTTTCCTCAATCAGCTAACCCTTCCACTCTCCTCTTTTGTTCTCCCACAGAAACTTGCTTTGGAGAGATGATACCAACTGGCAATTATACACACAGCAAAGTGGCAGAGCACTTCCTTCCCGCCTGGGTCACATAGCCCTCAGTGCAAAGAGTGTGCACTGCTGTGTTTTAGATAGGTAAAAAACTAGACCCTACACAAAACTATGTGTTCCTAAGTGATGTGGGGGTATAGCCTTTAAACCTGTAGCTGTCTAATACCAGAGTGGTTCAATTCCACCTCTTGGAGGCAATTGTGGTGATGGCCCATCTTTCTTTGAGCTTGTGCTCCCCACTCATTAGGAAGCATTTTCATTCTTAAGAGGAGAACTCTGAAATCTCCTGTAACCCAGTGGGAAGGGAGTCATGTTGTGTTCTTCATCGATGGGAAGAAAATGGTGCTTGGAGCACTGAACAGGACACCACAGCCTGTAGATTAGTCAACAAACAACAGTGTAGCGTTTTGCGTCACACTGAGAGATCGGGAAAACATTCTTCTACGTGAACCGAGAGCACAGACAGAGCGTGTCCTGTCCTGTCGGCCATTGTCTTCTATTTGAAGGCAGAGGAAATCTTGTCCCAGCTTGATTTTGATTTGCCACAGGATCATCTTTTTGAGGGGGCCAGGTGGAAATCCCAGACTAGAAATATGAGCTGCTCAGTGTGTGTTTGGTGTTGCCTTCTGTGCCCGATCTGCAAGGCCCTGAGTTTGTTTCCCATCACCTTTACAAATCAGGGCTGGCTTCCCCTTCATTTTGCTCTGCATCCTTGGAACTTGGGAGATCTAGAGGGATTTTTTGTGGGGGAAACCAGCACCCTTCCCAGGATACAGAAGCTTTGATTAGACAATTTAAATGGTCCCGTCTGGCCTTAAAATCCATAAAACTAGTAATTCTTCTGCCAGAAAGATAGACAGTGACAACAGCAGCAAGGTTAAAGCCCCTGTTTTTTGCTGTCAAGCGTCGTCACTCTGACTCAAGCACTAGTCCTCAGTAGACTGTGTAAAAAGAAAAGGAGTACTTGTGGCACCTTAGAGACTAACCAATTTATTTGAGCATAAGCTTTCGTGAGCTACAGCTCACTTCATCGGATGCATACTGTGGAAACTGCAGAAGACATTATATACACAGAGACCATGAAACAATACCTCCTCCCACCCCACTCTCCTGACTAACACGGCTGTTACTCTGAAAGTAGACTGTGTGTAGTTGATGTCTGTCTTTGCAAAACCTGCCTCTTGAGTTCAAGCTGTCACAGCTTCTAAGCTCAGCTCTGACTAGCAGGGGTTCAGTGCTCAGATGACAATTGTCATGCTCTTTCCTTATAAAGCTTCCAGCCAAGAGGAGAGCTGCTGTCTATGCTAAAGCGATGGAATAGGACATCTTAGTGTGACACCTGCCTTTGGCACAGGTTTCTTCTGTAACCTAGATAAGGTTTTCCATCTCTTCCTGGGCATTTCTGAGGGGCTAAGCTGTCATGCTTTGTGGCTGTTAATTCTCTCCTCCTTTCTGAGATGCTTTCTCTGTGAAGAGGAATGTGCAAAATCACCTGCACCCTCGCCTGAAGGGAAACACATAGGGTGGATGCAATATCAATAACTGGAGAGTTCAACAGAACACAGAGCCTTTGAGAAGTGGTCACAGTGGCCCCCTCTGGCTTGTTGCAGAGGGCTGGAGAAGCCCTTAATCAGGAAAGGGCTCTCTGTGTGGAAATGTGCTCCCAAACATTCTGGCAGTGCCTGGCCCCTTTAAAGCTGCAACATCCCACTTCAAAAAACTGCCCTGCTGTCTTCCCCAAGAGATGATATCAAGCCCTGTAATTCTGGATAAGGATACAGTGTGGCAGCTGATCAGCCTCCCAGGATCCTTTGTATCTGCACTGGATGCAAATGAGAGCTTATATTATCCTTATTCAGCCAGCCAGTCTGTTAAGTCCTCATAGGAGAAAATAAACTGCTTTTAGAAAGATGAAACCAACTGGCCACATTACACTCAGAAACAGAGGCAGTTCCTGCCCACCTCTATTACATAACCCCCACTGAGAAGAATTCAGCTATCGGTGCTTTATATATTTAGGAGTTGGGTGTTTGTTTCTGCCCAGGTGATCCTCAGTGGTCTGGGGTGCAGGCTTCAAACCTGTAGCTGTCTAGGAACAGAGTGGTTCAACTCCACCTCTTGGGCGGATGCATGGTAGGTTATTATTCTGTTGTCTGATGTCTGATTCTGTTGTCTATTAAGACCCCTGAATGGGGGAACACATGAGAAAAGCAGGGAAAACTCCAGTTTGCCTCCAAGCATATATCTATGCTGCAGTTAAATAGCCACAGCTGGCTGAGGGGCTGTGGAATTGCAGGTTTAGATAATCAGGCTGCTGCCTGAGCTTAGGATCCTACAGTCCAGATTTACATGTTTAAACAGATTCTTAGCCTGAGCCCAAGTCAGCTGGCCAAGGGCCAGCTACAGGTTTTCAATTGCAGTGTAGCTACACCCTAAGGCAGGGTTCTCAAACTGGGGGTTGGACCCCTCAGGGGGTCATGAGATTATTACATGGGGGGGGGGGGGTCGCGAGCTGTCAGCCTCCACCCCAAACCCCACTTTGCAACCAGCATTTATAATGGTGTTAAATATATTAAAAATGTTTTTAATTTATAAGGGGGGGGGGTCGCACTCAGAGGCTTGCTGTGTGAAAGGGGTCACCAGTACAACAGTTTGAGAATCACTGCCCTAAGGGGATGTTATGCTACCACAGACAAAGTCATTAGGCTATTAACGACAGTCAAAACTGATTTTTCAATTGCTTATAAGTTTATTGTTATTCTACCTTTTTTATTTTCAATCCTAGAAAAGAGCACATTGGTTTCCTTGCATGCCAAATTTAAAATGTCAGTCATTTCTGCATGATCGGCAAGTTGTGGGGAAAAAAAATGTTTGAAAATGAGATTTTTTTCCCGCCAAAATAGAGATATATAACTAACAATTGGACAAAGAAATTTTGTTCAGACTTTCCAGAAATATTCACCTCTGAGTAAATGTCAAACCGAGAACATTTCAGTCCCCAAAAGGAATATTGCAGAGAGTTGTTTATTTGAGACAAAATGGAAACTGTTTTTGCAAATATTTCTCTATTGGCAAGAGCCAGCATCCGCTCTAATAGCATTTTTGGAACCCTTGATCGTACGGCAACTTTTGTTCTGAACTTTATGCCTTTAAGTATCTTTAGTGACCTTTCAAATGGATTGATCTTATTTGTTTGAAAGATAAGAGCATGTAGGTAAACATTTTGTTGTATTTTATTATGTTATTAGCTCTGTAAGGAATCAATATGCAAAATAATCATAGCTTCTTGAAAATAATTAATAAGCAAAATATGACAGTTTATGCTACACCA
The DNA here is from genome assembly GCF_965140235.1 of Caretta caretta. Taxonomy (NCBI): domain Eukaryota; kingdom Metazoa; phylum Chordata; order Testudines; family Cheloniidae; genus Caretta; species Caretta caretta. The sequence continues at coordinate 17,351,814 of NC_134209.1, forward strand.
TCTCCATATTTTGAAACAAGATAAGGGGTTGTCAATTATTTTTTGTCAAGGTCCAAATTTCTTGGTCAAAGTATAGTCAAGGTCCAGACCCCAGACAAAATAATTTAAAAAACGCACAATAACAATAATGATAATAATAAGTAAATAAAAAGATTTCAGGGTCCACCTATTGACTACCCTCAATTATATATATATATATGAAATCACACTGATTGAGATCCTCGGGTGATGAAAATGAGTATTGCTGCTTCAAAATCAATAGATCTAAGCTAATTTACACCAGTTGAGAATATATTTTCTATCGAATATTTCTTTCTCTGATGCGTATTAATTATCCATGATTCTTCTACTTTCCCTATTTACTGCTTTTTCAGGTGCTGCTGATTTCACAATTTTCTTTCAAAAATGGAAAAACTGATCTATCTTAAGAAACCTATCATTTCTTTGTTCAATATACTGCATTTTATTTTTGGCATGCATATTTAAATCCTAATGCGCACACACACAAGAACGATGTGGGTTTTGCTGCTGACATTTTAAAACTCTGCCATACATATCAGGAATTTAACCCCTTGCTGGGTTTAGCAACAGAGCTCAGAATTCTTGCAAAAGAGGAGCACAGTTATAGAGACTGACAATCCATCGGAGGCAAAGGGTATGCATCTAGCAGTGTGCCTCTGAATTGCAATGGGTAAGGGATATGTGAAGGGGTAGAAGCTTTGGTGTCCTGGCAAAATTCCGACCCAGGACCCTGATTCAGGAAATCACCCCTATTCAAGAAGGTCACTGAAGCTTATGCTTAGAAAGCCGGGCTCTTAAGTGCTTCTTGAACTGGGTTGCAAACATCTAACGAACGGCAGCCCTGAATCTGAAATGGAAACTGGACCCTCCCCAAGCAGATCTTATTGGAGGGTCAGGACCTACAATTCCGCCAAGTCTCAAACCTTTCATTACTTCCTGTACTTCTCACAAAGCCTTGTCTGCATACCTTGTTAATGATCACTAGGGCTCTTGCATTACCTCAGTGCAGACCCAATCCTGCTTCACGGATCTCCCATTGACTACAGTGGTTCATTATCTCACCCTTAGTGGGGTAGCAGTTTTCTACAATGGACTCAATTCTTTTCGCTCTTTCAGCAGGTAAGGTAGGGTAGTTTCAACATGCTGTTGGACTCATCCTGCATCTGTGGAGTACAATTAATCCCACTGCAGCAGGAAAATGGACTCAGTGGTCTAACAGACCTTTCCCATCTCCAAATTCTATAGCTTAAAAGGCAGTTAATCTGGACTGTACACAGACCACTAAATCCACCATAATGTATGGAAAAACTGATGGACTACATAAAGGCTTGAGATAAAGGGTTAACCTGGAAGGAATCCTGAAGTTCCATAGAGAGATTTAAACAAGAACAAATACACAGGCCGGATTCTATCCTCTGCTGAGATCTGTTAAAGGCAGGGGTGAAAGTAAACGTAAAGGACTTACTGATGTGCCGGAGTCCTGAGCGGGGGCATGGCCTCAACCGGAAGAGGCGGGGCCTTTAAATCAAGATTTAAAGGCCCCGGGGCTCGGGCTGTGGCTGGGAGCCCAGGGCCTTTAAATCACCCGGAAATACCAGCTGGGAGCTCAGGGGTGAATGAAAGGCCCTGGGGCTCCAGCTGCTGCGGGGCTCCGAGCCCTTTAAATCACTGCCGGAGCCCTACTGCCGCTACCCTGGGGCTCTGGTAGCAGGACTTGGGTGGCACTTTAAAGGGCCCGGGGCTCCCCCGCAGCAGCTGGAGCCCCAGCCCTTTAAATCACCACCAGGGAAGCCGGTCTGGTTTGGCACGGCTTACTTTCACCTCTGGTTAAAGGGCAAGTGATGCCTCCCTGATTCTCATGCTGCACCAGCTCTGGTCCCAGCCATTAGCATAAATTACAGCAGTTTAGGGGCAACTCTAATTTACACCAATGAGCCAAGGCCCCTATGGACCATGCACCCGTTGTGAATGGGTGTAGTTCAGATTCGAGCATTCCCTCAACCAGCTATGCTAAGGTAGGAAAAACAGTTGACGCAGGAGTTGATTTCAGCGCTTTACGTCAGCTGAGAGCTTCACCAACATAGACAATTCTCAACTGGCCAGTTAGAGCCGGGTTTTGCCACTTCGTACCATCTAAGCAGTAAAAATGGCCGGAACAAAGAGAGAGAATCTGTCCTATAAACCTGTGGGTATGGTTTGCCATTGTTGTATTCATGTTTTACACGATTAGAGCCAGCACAGTAATGCTAGCATAAAACTAGTGCAAGAGAGTGAAGGATGAAACCTTCTGTCTCTATTACATTTTAATTGGAAGGAAATCTATCTCTGACTTATTTCAGAGTAACAGCCGTGTTAGTCTGTATTCGCAAAAAGAAAAGGAGGACTTGTGGCACCTTAGAGACAGTGGGGTGGGAGGAGGTATTGTTTCATATTCTCTGTGTATATATAAAGTCTGCTGCAGTTTCCACGGTATGCATCTGATGAAGTGAGCTGTAGCTCACGAAAGCTCATGCTCAAATAAATTGGTTAGTCTCTAAGGTGCCACAAGTACTCCTTTTCTTATCTCTGACTTAATTTCCTTTCTTGTCTCAGCCACACTCTAATAGATCAAGGGACATGCAAATTAAGAGAGAATATTTTGGATATGGCTGATTTTAAAGTTGAACATGAATAATATCTCATGCTTCTGATTTCGTGTCAGTACCATTTTTCTTGCAAAACTGTGGAAACAACGACTGTTTCTTTGTGTGACAAACAGGTTTTTTATTTCTTTGTTAAGAAGGGGAAATGGAATTATGCATCACAATTATTAAAAAGGAGATATCAACTGCCTTGTGTTAGTCAACCTGAAATTGAGCCCTTTCATTAAAATGCAGTAGCATTTATTTTGTGATGAAGTGACAAAGACCCAATTACTCAGAAGCATCAAGATACGCTGTATGGGCTTTTATTTTGTAGCAGGGAACTATTGGCTAAGAAATTCAATCTCCTGGTTATCAGATTATTGGCCAATGCAATTTAATATAGACACTTTTGTTTTGACTTACAGCAATAGAAAATCATTTGTCAAGTGGTTAACCTTGGTTTGCTTTTGGAAATCTCTATTTGGGAAGAGGTGAATGGGATGATTTTCTTTTATTGTAACTGCTCAGGAAAGTGAAGGCTGGATGAGACAGACTAGAAACTTCAGTACAAGAGGAACAATTTAGGTAAGTCTGTTCACTGCATCTTGAGTTAATTTACTCCAGATTTATCCTGCAACACTCCAGTTGTTTTGTTCCACACAGCCCCAGGAGCAAAGATCTACCTTTACTGAGCTAAGTCAGACTGGAGCATGGTTTCATTCTGTTCTGGTATTATGTATCAATAAAACAAACTTTTTTGATACATTTGGCCCCATGCCTAAGGGAATCAAATAGTTTTTCTTTACTCAGCCTCTATTCTGTGCATACAATTAGTGAGCAGCTGTGAGGGAGGAGGGATCATTACTGAGGAATAATGTTCCCTCTAATTTTTGACAGGCCATGTGTGCAAAAAATTGCTTCTGTGCAAATTTTTATGCTTCTGTGCAAATTTTTGTGCACGTGGTGTTTCTCCATGTGCGTGGGGTTTAGGATCTGTGTGTGCACGCACACACGCACTCAGCTTAGAGGGAACAGTGTTGAGGAAGACATGTAGCTGTGGGGAGGAAGAATGATTTTATGGTTAGGGCAGCTGGTGGGGGGTCGGAGATCGGTGTTCAGTCTGTTGCACTCCTACAGTGTTCCTGCATGACTTTGAGCCAATCACTTGGGCTCAGATCCTCAAAGATATTTTTATTACTTATTCCCATGAGATTTAGGCACCTAAATACCTTTGATGATCTGGGCCTTAGTTTTCTGTTCCTCAGTAAAGTGGGGGATAGTTTTCTGCCATGTTGGAAGGCTATATTCACAGCTAATATTCTCCATCCAGCACCTATTCCAACTACTAACTTTTTCTACACAATCTCAGCTGGCTCTCTCTTTTAAATCTCTAGCTGTAAAAGTTGTGAAGAAAACCTCAGGGACGTCTACTGAGGTCTGGACTACACTACAGACCTATATCGGTATAACTATGTTGCTCAGGGGTGTGAAAAATCCACACCCCTGAGTGATACAGTTATTCCGACTTTACCCCCCATGTAGACCATGTTACGTGGACAGGAGGCCTTCTCCCATTGGCATAGCTACCGCCTCTTGGGGATTAACTACGCCAATGGGAGAAGCTCTCCTGTTGGCATAGAAGCATCCTCTCTCAAGCACCAGTGCACTATAGACCTGCCCTGAGCGTAATAGATGCAGAGACATTATGTGATTCTGCAGAGAGCCTGGACCAATAGCTCTGAGAGGTGTGAGCTGTCCTATTAATCTCAGTGAGGGATTCACTCAGCTGCCCAGCGATGATCATTTAAATGTCACTGCTGTCAAATATGTAATTCATCATGTAAGAAGGGAGAGGGAGGGTCAGACAGCTGCACTATTTACTCCAAGTGAATCTGATTTTGGTGCTACAAGTGGGTTGCATTTGGACAGTAACACCACTAATATTCCCCCAACCAAGAAGCCAAGTACTTGGGAATCTTGGAGCCCCCCCAAAAAGGGAGCCAAGCAGCTTCTCAATCCTATTTTGAATATCTACACAGCCTACCAAGAACAGCATCTCATTTGGGGACTTAGATGGGTGAAACTTATTTTGTGAGCAGAGCCTAGAAGTGCGCCACCATGTTTTCCCCCTACTCTAATCCCTGGAAACATTAATGGTTTGGGAGACGCTCAGTTGCTGCATTGATGGGGGTAATATATGGCAGTCAGAAGGATTTGTGTCACAGGGGAGCTGGCCCCTGTGAATGAAGTGGGTCCAATGCTACAGTGCCAGACCAGGTGCTCCCAGTTTGTCTGATTAAGACCGTGGGCCAGTAGCCCCTTGGGCTATAAAGGATCAGGGCATCTAGGCCCCAAGGAAAGAGAGGCTTGTTGAGATAGAGGCCTGGTGAATCAGAGCTACCTGAGCAAGACCTGCCAGAGTTGGAATGTCAGAGTCCAGGTGGAAAGTTGAAGGCCAGGGGGGCAGCGGGAGGGGGTTGCTGGCTGACTTCCCAGAGCCAGAGCCCCATAGCTAAGGGCTGGAGAGAGCTGAAGGCAGGGGAGCAGGGGAGGAGCTTTCCTGCTGACATCTCCATACTGGAAAGCTGGACCCAGGGAAAGTGAGAGGGCTGGGGGAAGGGTGGGATGCTCCCCTGGTGAGAATGATCTCCCAGCAGAACGGCAGTAAGGGTTCCCCCTGGGAAGGGTGGGGCTGTACTCCAGCTGGAATAGCTGAGGCGGCTATGCTGGCAAAGGGGCAGCAGAGGACTGACAAGGAGCCCAGGTGCAGCAGAAGACACTCATATGGAAGGAAAGTGCCTGTTGGGAAGAGTGGGAGAAGAATTGCCTTTCTGGGTCAGACCAATAGTCCAGCGAGCCCTATATCATGTCTCCAACAGTGACCAGTACCAGATCTTCAGAGGTAGTGTACACAACAGGACAGTTTTTTATTACCAATAATAGCTGTGGACTATATATGCCCCTTTCATCCTAGAAACCCACCAAAGATGAAAATGCACTTGAAAAAAATCCATGGCTTTCATCCTCTCAAAGTAGCCCATCTTGTGGTCAGGGGGTACTAGATCTGGAAGGGATGGAGTATGGCCACTTTGTGGTCATAGATCTATGGTGAAAGATATCAGATACTCCCACTGATTTTAGAGAAAGGCAAGATCCTGTCAGGCACCTCTCATCTTCTTCCATACCAAGTTCAGCATGAATGGATCCATTGCTCTGTTGCTGTTGGTTACCTTCAGCATTTGTATTCATTTGACCCTTCCAATGGGAGTGAGAGTGAGAAGTCAGCGCTGCTACTGAAAGCAGAATCATTGTACATATGAATGGTTGACATGACAATGGCATGTTTCCATGGGGAACCTGATGGGTAGGACAGCAGTTCCTGAGATCTCTCATCAACTCCCGGTGGGCCTGATCCAGTAAACACACACGTCGTGTAACTTTGCTCCCATTGATAAAACAGCATAAATGAGAAGTGGCCTGATTTAACTAGATCCTAGTGGGAGCAGGGTTCTGACTCCATTCCAGTTATTTGTCCTTAAACTCAGCGTGTACAGTGTTTCTTAAAGGTTTAACCCTGGCTCTGAGTTGCACCTTTTAGGCATTAACCCACTATTGTGCTACCAGATACTTATCCCAGGCATAATTAGAGTAGCCCGAGGAACTTGCTGCTGTAATTAATTGCAGATTCCCACAGCTGTCTATCGTTCACACCAGTGTCACAGAATAGCTAGAGGACAGAGAGTTTCACCCCGTATCTCTTTCCACCCCCTTGCCCTTCCCCTGGTGTGTCTTTGTGTTGAGGGGTGCATAGGACATAGGCACAAAGTGACATAGGACTATTACACCACCGATACGCGGCCCAGGGAACCCCTCAAATGAAGGAATTCTAAACTAACGGGATCCAGCTGCTTCATGTCCCAAGAGAAATATCAAAGATGCACAATTCAGGCTAACTTCCTTGTACCTGGGGATTTGGGCACATATCCGGCCAATGTCTCAAAGGTCAAGGGCGGGAGTCATTTTACATCCTCTTTCTCAGCTGTCTGTTGATGATGTGGTTATAGAAGGATCGTTTTAGGACTTCCCACATCATCATGACCCCTGCAAAATGGCCAGTGTTCAGCCATTAGCTAGCTCCATGAATGGCTCCAGATGAGCTCGGCTGACACAGGGTGCCCTGTTTTGACTTGCACACACATATCTTATGCTTTCGTTCCCCAGCTCCACATATGGGTGGACAAAGATTTTTCATTCATTCTGCATGTCGTCACTGTGGCATATAGTTATGATGTGGGGCAGTCTAAAACAGTGCTCTGATTAAATAAAAGGCCAGCCTAATCCCTAAAATTATCAGGAAATGTATTTTTTTTTTTCATATAAAAATTCAAAGAAAACAATCTGGTTGGTTTTGTTTGCTTTTTAAAACAATCAGTTTGAAAACCCAAAACTGACAATTTTGTGGTTTTTGACAATAAAACCCTGACATGTTTCATCTTAATGGAGTGAGATTGTCACTTTGGGGATTTTTGGTTTTGGCAAAAAAAGTATCATGGAAATTTCCAAATGATAAAAAAGGCATTTTTCATCCTCCCCTAATCATCCCCCCCCAAACCCCAAACAAATAAAGTGTGTGTGTGTGGGGGGGGGAGTAACCGGCACCACTAACCACATCTTAAACTATTTAAGATAATCCATTAAGTCCAATGGAACAACACATATTAAGTCCAAGTAACTATGCAGCTGGAAAACAGCCTAGATGGCTAGGCAGTCAAGTGGTTTAATCATGAGCAGAATCTAATTGCAAGGGACAAAACAAGCTGAACTGAGTGATCTTTTCTGCAAATCTCAGGGAGTTTGGGATGTGTTGCAACCATTTCACCCAGTGCCTGGGTTGAGGAGGTGTTAATAAATCCACCTCAAGTGTGAGCAATCTTTCCTGCAAGACATGTCTGTATTGCCACAAAAGTGCTGGGTGCAGAATATGTATGAGTGGTGTGGTAGGACAGGTACCTTTTGTAGGCTGAGAGCAGGGCTGGATTAGGAAATTCAAGCATAGCACATGAGACCCGCTCCCCAGTGTCTTCACCCCTATAGCCCTATCCCCCTTGCAGTGGTGGTGGCAGACCCCTCCCTGCCACCCCTGAGAGGCAAGAACAGTGGTGTAGGTGTTTTTTTTTCCTACAGAAAGCAGCACGGAGAAGCAGGGGGGCCCACCAGGACTTGCGCTAGCTATGTCTGCATAGGTGGGTGTGTTAGGCTCACTGCACTCTATCCCTTCTACCACATACACAGTGCTCAGTGGGAAGAGCCCCCAGGAGCAGTGGGTCTTGGCGGTCACACCACATTACAACCAATGGGGCAGTTTCCCCTCTCAGAGCTATTGTGTGATGCTATAGCTATTTGCTATTTGCAGACTCCAGCACACACCACTCTGTGGGTTACATGGGTACATGTACATGTTCTGTACAACCACAAAGGACGGAAACTCACTCTTTTTAAAAGGAAAGCTGCAATTGTGACGTAATCACAAGACTCCAGAAGCTGGCACCCTGGGCTTGGGCCTGACCTTAATACTGTCCCTGCTGTGAAATCCCATCTGACACATTTCTCCTATTCAAACCTATTCAAACCTGTGGAATTTATGGGAGGCTATATCCCCAAGGCTGAAATCAAGGGAAGGTGGGAGTGTAAATGTTGTTTTTCTCGTTACCATAGCACTTAGTTACCGGTGGGAGGGAATGACTTGTGTCTTGCTCTCTGAATGGAACCATTCTGTTGCTTATGCAGAGACACGTCTCAGGCCAGCTGGGCTGCTTGAGTTGCTTGTTATCGAGTCCCACAGGTGTGAAGAGACCAAAACGAAATCACAAAGGTATTGCATCTTTACAAGCAGCCACCGTGGTCTGTGGCCCAAAAGCACCACTGTGGTTTGGCTCTGGGTAAGCAGAGTTATTAATAAAGGCAGAAGGCTCACAAGCTGCAGGTTTGTACTGACCAGTGGCTCCTGGTAAACAGATTTCTTCTATTTCCTGGACAAAATTTAAGCCACAATGCTCTGGAGAAGACCATTGCCTGTTGGTGGCTAAAAGCAAAATTGCAACAAGGGGGCAAAAGACAGGATAATAAAGAAAACACAGATCCATCCAGTTTCCAATTCTGTCACAAATGCTCCCTTAGGCCTACTAGGTAATGATTATAAGCTAGTACAATGTCCATATGCCATCCGCTGTTTGTTCAAGGCTTCTTCTGCTTCACCTCTTGCAAAATCTCCAACAACTGGCCACTCACTCCCCTTCTGATACCCACATCCTAGCACAGAGTCAGCCCAAGGATAAGCTTTGCTGACATTTGCCACACAGCCACCTGCGGTAGAGAGGAACCGTGCTACACGTACAGGGAATATAATTAGTAGGTTTATGCTATCTATCCCTTTCAGGGTTTCTGTTATGACGCTTTTGGGCATAATAGTTATTCTTGCAGGCCGGACACATTGCCCTTCCACCATTTTGCAGAAACGGCTGTGACACATCTACATAAACATTTATACCCAGTGGTTGGTCCATTCAGAAAGAATCATTTACCCTTACTATAAAGGGTATCAGACAGAACACTAGGCACCATATTAAGTGATGTCATAGCCAGCTCCATACTAACAATTCCAGATTGAGTAAGGGTCAGTGCACAGCTGTGGTTTCCCAGAACCAGGGCAATGGCTCTGAGACCTGAATGGTTTGCTGACTCCGGACCTCAAAGAGGAGGACATCTGCCTAGAACTGGTCAGAAAATGGAAATGACAATTTCCATCTAATGTGAAATTCTGACATTTTAAAAACCTGTTTTCATCCCAAAATGACCTTAATCAGCAACAAGGGAGATTCACATTAGATATTAGGTCAAAATGTCTAAGTATCAGGGTAGTTAAACTCTGGAATAAGCTTTCAAGGGAGGTTGCAGAATCTACATCATTGGAGGTTTTTAAGAACAGGTTAGACAAACACCTGTCAGGGATGGTCTAGGTTTACTTAGCCCTTCCTCAGCACAGGGGGCTGGAATAGATGCCTTTTCATGATCACTTTCAGCACTCCATTTCTATGATTCTCTGATCAGATGGCAGGCTGTATGAAGAAATGACAGTTGAAGGGGCTGTCAGGAAATGCACACCCATGACAATAAATAATAATGATTCCATTCAAATCAATGGGTCATATGATGTGATGGGGCATACAGGCCCCATGCTGGCAACAAGGGGGTTTATGAAGGCCTGGGTATACAGTTGGCCTCATCCTATAACACCTGCAGCAGTTGTCAGGTGTGGAGAGGGGAATTAAAAAAGGAGAAAGTCCAGCTCAGTTTGGGGCTGACCAGGAAGGAGAGCAAAGCTTTGCTTCTCCATTGGTTTCAACCAAGAGTTGGAGACAGCTTGCTTTCTGGATGAGCCTCCCAGTGGATCGGATGACTAGGTCCAGGGAGACTGACCAAAAGAACTGTCTGCATGAAGACAAGCCCAAAGTAGAAGGAGGGGTCCTGTTGAAGACTCCTTTTGTTTTTCAGTTTTCATTGATCCATAGATTCCAAAGCCAGAAGGGGCCATTGTGATCCTCTAATATGACCTCCTGTATAACAAAGGAAAGAGACATCAGAACATAAGAATGACCATACTGGGTGAGACAAAGGTCCATCTAGCCTTGTACCTGTCTTCTGACAGTGGTTGATGCCAGGTGCCCCAGAAGGAATGAAGAGAACAGGCAATCATCAAGTGATCCATTCCCTGTCACCTATTCCCAGCTTCTTGCAAATAGAAGCTAGGGATGACACCATCCCTGCTCATCCTGGCTAATAGCCATTGATGGACATATCCTCCATGAATTTATCTAGTTCTTTTTTGAACCCTGTTATAGTATAGTCTTGTCCTTCACTGCATCCTATGGCAAAGAGTTCCACAGGTTGACTGTGCGTTGTGTGAAGAAATACTTCATTTTGCTTCTTTTAAACCTGTTGCATATTAATTTTATTTGGTGACCCCTACTTCTTGTGTTATGAGAAGGAGTAAATAACACTTTCTTATTTACTTTGTCCACACCAGCCATGATTTTATAGACCTCAATCATGTCATCTCTTTTCCAAGATGAAAAGTCCCAGTCTTATTAATCTCTCCTCATATGGAAGCTGTTCCATAACCCTAATATGTTTTGTTGTCTTTTTCAGAACCTTTTCCAATTCCAATATGTCATTTTTTAGATGGGGCAACCACATCTGCATACAGTATTCAAGATGTGGGCGTACCATGGATTTATATAGAGTCAATATGATATTTTCTGTCTTATTATCTATCCCTTTCTTAATGATTCCCAACATTCTGTTCGCTTTTTTGACTGCCGCTGCACGTTGAGTGGATGTTTTCAGACAAATATACACAGTGATTCCAAGATCTCTTTCTTGAGTGGTAACAGCTAATTTAGACCCCATCATTGTATATGTATAGTTGGCATTATGTTTTCCAATGTGCATTACTTTGCATTTATCAACACTGAATTTCCTCTGCCATTTTGTTGCCCAGTCACCCAGTTTTGTGAGATCCTTTTGTCGCTCTTTGCAGTCTGCTTTGGACTTAACTATCTTGAGTGGTTTTGTATCTTCTGCAAATTTTGCCACCTCACTGTTTCCCCCTTTTTCTAGATCATTTATGAATATGTTGAATAGGATTGGGCCCAGTACAGACCCCTGGGGGACACCACTATTTACCTCTCTCCATTCTGAAAACTGACCATTTATTCCTACCCTTTGTTTCCTATCTTTTAACCAGTTACCGATCCGTGAGAGGACCTTCCCTCTTGTCCAATGACAGCTTACTTTAATTAAGAGCCTTTGGTGAGGGACCTTGTCAAAGACTTTCTGAAAATCTAAGTATACTATATATACTGGATCCCCTTTGTCCACATGCTTGTTGACCCCCTCAAAGAATTCTTGTAGATTGGTCAGGCATGACTTCCCTTTACAAAAACCATGTTGGCTATTCCCCCAACACATTATGTTCATCTATGTGTCTAACAATTCTATTCTTTACTATAGTTTCAACCAGTTTGCGCAGTACTGAAGTCAGGCTTACCTGCCTGTAATTGCCGGTGTCACCTCTAGAGCCCATTTTAAAAATTGGCATCACATTAGCTATGCTCCAGTCTTTTGGTACAGATTTAAATGATAGGGTACAAATCACAGTTAGTAGTTCTGCAATTCTGCATTTGAGTTTCTTCAGAACTCTTGGGTGAATACCATCTGGTCCTGGTGACTTATTACTGTTTAGTTTATCAATTTGTTCCAAAACTTCCTCTACTGACACCTGAATCTGGGACAGTTCCTCAGATCTGTCATCTAAAAAGAATGGCTCAGGTTTAGTAATCTCTCTCACATCTTCAGCCGTGAAGACCGATGCAAAGAATTCATTTAGTTTCTCTGCAATGGCCTTTTCATCCTTGAGTGCTCCTTTAGCATCTCGATCATCCAGTGGCCCCACTGGTTGTTTAGCAGGCTTCCTGCTTCTCACGTACTTAAAAGAAAATAGCTATTACTTTTTGAGTCTTTGGCTAGCTGTTTTTCAAATTCTTTTTTTGCCTTTTAATTATATTTTTACACTTCGCTTGCCAGAGTGTATGTTCCTTTCTATTTTCCTCACTAAGATTCAACTTCCACTTTTTAAAGGATGCCTTTTTTCCTCTCACTGTTTCTTTTACTTTGTTGTTTGGCACTTTTTTTGTTCTCTTACTATGTTTTTTAATTTGGTGTGTACATTTAAGTAGAGCCTCTGGTGTTCTAAAAAAGTTTCCATGCAGCTTTCAGGGATTTCACTTTTGGCACAGTACATTTTTTTCTCTCTTTAATTAACTTCCTCATTTTTGTGTAATTCACCTTTCTGAAATTAAATGCGACTGTGGTATACCTTCCTCAAAATAATTTCTAGAGCAGATCTTTTAGAACAAACATGCAACTTTGATTTTAAAAATTGACAGTGATGGAGAATCCACCATGACCCTTGGTAGATTGTTTCAATAGTTAATTGCTCTTACTGTTAAAATATACTTTATTTCCAGTCTGAATTTGGCTAGCTTCAATTTCAAGCCATTGAATAGTGTTATACCTTTCTCTGCTAGATTGAAGAGCCCATTATTAAATATTTGTTCCCCGTGCAGGTAGCTATAGAATGAAATCAAGTCACCCCTTAACCATCTCTTTATTAAGCTAAATAGATCAAGCTCTTTGAGTTTATCATAATAAAACATTTTTCTAAACCTTTAATCATTCTTGTGGCTCTTCTTTGAACCTTCTCCAATTTATCAATCCCTTTCTTGAATTGTGGGCACCAGAACTGGATAGAGTATCCAGCAGCAGTGACACCAGTGCCAACTACAAAGCTAAAATAACCTCTCTACACCCGAGGATCCCCTGTTTAACCAATGATTGGTTTGCCCTTTTGTAGTATTCCTTTCATTTCTCCACTTGAATATCCAGGAAGACATTGAACTCAAGTGTGCCTCATCCAGAGCACCACTGCATCTGACCTGTGAGGGGCAGCACACAACCATTGGAGACCCTGCAACAGGAGGTAGACTGCCCTCTTGGGCTACAAGAAGGCATCACAGAGGCAGACCCTGTCACAAAGCAGTGTACATGGAGAGTACTGTAATGGTGAATCAGTATATCCAAGTGGAGCAGTATAGTAGACGAAAAGAAAACAGTTCAACCCGCATGACCATCCTTGGGTTTCATAAGACAAACTCGTAAGTACTTCAGATGATGAAGAAAATAAAAATAGAATATGGACAGAATATAAAACCATTTGAGCTTCCATAAGAGAAGGGATTTTTTTTTAAATCAGGCATAAAATGTATTTGGTTGAACCCCATACAAGGAAATGGAATAATTTTGCCCAAGTTTCAAAATGTTGAAAATAAGATGTGATCCAAAATGTATTGAAGTTGATGGAATCTTTTAATTGACTTTATTGGATCAAGCCCACAGTGATGAGGGAATATTAGGTTCAAAGCATTGATTTTGGTTATTTAACCTGGAGAAATTCTCTGATCTGTGTTATGCAGAAGGTCAGACTAGATAACCTAATGGTCTTTCTGGTCCTGGAAATCTTTGGATCTATTCGTGTGAACTGCCAAAACCTCTTTGTCATGTAAAATAGGTCTTTCCAGCTCATGAACCAGCACTCTGACTTTGATCATTTCAAAAGAAGAACCTCCCTCCCAGTACTTTCGCTGTTCTGGTTCCCAGCACAGACAGAACTGGGAAGCACAGAATCCGATCAAAATTAAAAACAACAGGAATGAAAGGAGATTACGTATTTTTGACCAACACAGTATTTTTGAGTTTAGTTTACACTTTGGATAAAGATTCATTTGAGCTTTTTTTATTTCAGGTCAAACTCGCTCAGTCATTGTGTCTTTGCCAAGCTTTTACAAAAATGGATGTCTAATATTGGGCTCTTAAGTGCGTAGTTAGACATCTAAATGAGTGGCCTGGCAGTCAGGAATGATAAGCACAAAACAGCCCCTGTTGATGTCTTACTCACACAACAATACTTTCTCATTCTTAACTCTAGCGTTGTCAGTTCCACACTGTGCTATATAAAACAACAAAGCAGTGGGTGACTGGCAAAAAGGATAGAAAATACATTTCCTTATCATTTTATTTGACAAGCTAGAGAATGATTTCACATTGGAAAAGTTAATTTATAACCTGTGGAATCACAGAAATGTAGGGCTGGAAGGGACCCTGAGAGATCTGAGTTACTACAGAGAATTCTTTCCTGGGTATCTGGCTGGTGAATCTTGCCCACATGCTCAGGGTTCAGCTGATCGCCATATTTGGGGTCAGGAAGGAATTTTCCTCCAGGCAGATTGGAAGAGGCCCTGGGGGGGTTTCGCCTTCCTCTGTAGCATGGGGCACGGGTCACTTGCTGGAGGATTCTCTGCACCTTGAAGTCTTTAAACTATGATTTGAGGACTTCAGTAGCTGAGACATAGGTGAGAGGTTTATTGCAGGAGTGGGTGGGTGAGATTCTGTGGCCTGCATTGTGCAGGAGGTCAGACTAGATGATCATAATGGTCCCTTCTGACTTTAATATCTATGAGTCTATGAGATCATCTAGTCCAGCCCGCCATGCTGAGGGCCGCAAAAATGGTAAAGGGGTATGTAAACCTAACCTATGAGGTCAGGTTTTATGTCTGTTACAGGTTTTATGCCTGAGGACTGTGCCAAACTTTAGCTAATAATATGCTTAGAAGACAATAAACAATAATTGGAACTGTATTTCATCAATATTATTATGGGTATATTAAGACAGAAAGAGTTAGGAACATTTCCATTTAAATACTAGTCTTTGAACTGTGTTACCTATATCTATAGATTTCAGAGTAGCAGCCGTGTTAGTCTGTATCCGCAAAAAGAACAGGAGGACTTGTGGCACCTTAGAGACTAACCAATTTATTTGAGCATAAGCTTTCGTGAGCGACAGCTCACTTCATCAGATGCATTCAGTGGAAAATACAGTGGGGAGATTTATATACACATATCTATAGAGTATTTGAATGGAAGGGGGGGAAATCATCAATATGTGTTCAAGGGAATATTTTATTCACAGAAAACAACTTAGTCTCTGTTCTACTTAAAAGTATAGATGTTTTTGACAGTTTGTCTAATTAGAGATCTAGCTCCAGAATCCAATAAGTGTTCCACAGGTTTAAGTATTTGTTAGATGAGTTCAATTTGCTGCATTTCTTTCTTTCTTTCTTTCTTTCTTTCTTTCTTTCTTTCTTTCTTTCTTTCTTTCTTTCTTTCTTTCTTTCTTTCTCATTCGGACTTGTTGAATCATCCTGCTGTCAATACTAAGCAAAGCTTTACTGGTTTAACTGATTTTTTGTCCACAATAATTTAGTTTGGACAATATGACAGTAAGGTCAGAATTTTCAAAAGAGATTAGATCTTATTTAAGTGCAAAAATAAGTGGCAAGATTTTCAATAGTTCAGAATTCTACATTCTGAGCTACTCAGAAAATCTGACTAAAGTATCTTAACAGGATCTGTGTATGGGATGACACTGGACCTTTAAGAGGGAAGATGCCAACACACTTGTGATTAGTCAGCTGAACCCGTTGCCACCTCCCCCCCCCCAACTAGGCTTAAAATTAGGTTTATACCTTGACTTTAGCAAAGCTTTCGATACGGTCTCCCACAGTATTCTTGCTAGCAAGTTAAAGAAGTATGGATTAGATGAATCATAGAATCATAGAATATAAGGGTTGGAAGGGACCCCAGAAGGTCATCTAGTCCAACCCCCTGCTCGAAGCAGGACCAATTCCCAGTTAAATCATCCCAGCCAGGGCTTTGGACTAAGTGAATGGACTAAGTTGGATGGAAAGCTGGATAGATCATCATGCTCAATGGGTAGTGATCAATGGCTCGATGACTAATTGGCAGCCGATATCAAGCGGCGTGCCCCAGGGGTCAATTCTGATGCTGGTTTTGTTCAGCATCTTCATTAATGATCTGGAGGATGGATTGCACACTCAGCGAGTTTTCAGAGAACACTAAACTGGGATACACTGGAGAGTAGGGATAGGATACAGAGGGACCAAGACAAATTAGAGGATTGGGCCAAAAGAAATCTGATGAGGTTCAACAAGGACAAGTGCAGAGTCCTGCACTTAGGACGGAAGAATCCCATGCACTGCTACAGACTAGGAACCGAGTGGCTAGGCAGCAGTTCTGCAGAAAAGGATCTAGGGGTTACAATGGATGAGAAGCTGGATATGAATCAACAGTGTGTCCTTGTTGCCAAGAAGGCTAACAGCATTTTGGGCTGTATAAGTAGAAACATTGTAGCAGATCGAGGGATGTGATCATTTGCAAATTTGATTAGC
Source organism: Caretta caretta (assembly GCF_965140235.1). Taxonomy (NCBI): domain Eukaryota; kingdom Metazoa; phylum Chordata; order Testudines; family Cheloniidae; genus Caretta; species Caretta caretta. The sequence continues at coordinate 17,368,381 of NC_134209.1, forward strand.
ACACTCCCATTTTTTGTGCCCAGGTAATTAATAAAAATTTGAAATAAGATCAGTCCCAAGACCGATCCCTGTGGAACTCCACTAGTAACCTCCCTACAGCCTGACAGTTCACCTTTCAGTATGACCTGTTGTAGTCTCCCCTTTAACCAGTTCCTTATACATGTTTCAGTTCCCATATTAATCCCCATTGTCTCCAATTTAACTGATAATTTCCCATGTGAAACTGTATCAAATACAGGTGTCAGAGTAGCAGCCATGTTAGTCTGTATCCACAAAAAGAAAAGGAGGACTTGTGGCACCTTAGAGACTAACACATTTATTTGGGCATAAGCTTTCACGAGCTACAGCTCACTTCATCAGATGCATGTAGTGGAAAATATAGTGGGGAGATTTTATATACACAGAGAACATGAAACAATGGGTGTTACCATACACACTGAAACAAGAGTGATCAGGTAAGGTGAGCTATTACCAGCAGGAGAGGGGTGGGGGGAAACCTTTTGTAGTGATAATCAAGGTGGACCATTTCCAACAGTTGACAAGAACGTGTGAGGAACAGTGTTTGTGTGTGTGGGGGGAATAGTTTTACTTTGTGTAATGACACATCCACTCCCAGTCTTTATTCAAGCCTAAGTTAATGGTGTCCAGTTTTCAAATTAATTCCAATTCAACAGTCTCTCATTGGAGTCTGTTTTTGAAGGTTTTTTTGTTGAAGATTTGCCACTTTTAGGTCTGTAATTGAGTGACCAAAGAGATTGAAGTGTTCTCTGTCTGGTTTTTGAATGTTATAATTCTTGACGTCGGATTTGTGTCCATTTATTCTTTTACGTAGAGACTGTCCGGTTTGACCAATGTACATGGCAGAGGGGCATTGCTGGCACATGATGGCATATATCACATTGATAGATGTGCAGGTGAACAAGCCTCTGATAGTGTGGCTGATGTGATTAGGCCCTATGATGGTGTCCCCTGAATAGATATGTGGACACAGTTGGCAGTGGGCTTTGTTGAAAGGATAGGTTCCTGGGTTAGTGGTTTTGTTGTGTGGTGTGTGGTTGCTGGAGATTATTTGCTTCAGGTTGGAGGGCTGTCTGGAAGCAAGGACTGGCCTGTCTCCCAAGATCTGTGAGAGTGATGGGTCGTCCTTCAGGATAGGTTGTAGATCCTTGATGATGCATTGGAGAGGTTTTAGTGGGGGCTGAAGGTGATGGCTAATGGCGTTCTGTTATTTTCTTTGTTGGGCCTGTCCTGTAGTAGGTAATTTCTGGGTACTCTTCTGGCTCTGTCAATCTGTTTCTTCACTTCCGCAGGTGGGTATTGTAGTTGTAAGAATGCTTGATAGAGATCTTGTAGGTGTTTGTCTCTGTCTGAGGGGTTGGAGCAAATGCGGTTGTATCGTAGAACTTGGCTGTAGACAATGGATCGTGTGGTGTGGTCTGGATGAAAGCTGGAGGCATGTAGGTAAGCAGAGCAGTCAGTAGGTTTCCCGTATAGGGTGGTGTTTATGTGACCATCGCTTATTAGCACCATAGTGTCCAGGAAGTGGATCTCTTGTGTGGACTGGTCCAGGCTGAGGTTGATGATAGGATGGAAATTGTTGAAATCATGGTGGAATTCCTCCAGGGCTTCTTTTCCATGGGTCCAGATGATGAAGATGTCATCAATGTAGTGCAAGTAGAGTAGGGGCATTAGGGGACGAGTGCTGAGGAAGCGTTGTTCTAAGTCAGCCATAAAGATGTTGGCATACTGTGGGGCCATGCGGGTACCCATAGCAGTGATGCTGATTTGAAGGTATTGTGACAAAGCTCTGTCCTTGCCTCCATGGGTCCCGCGTTTCCTGGCGGATTTCGCTAGCCTCAGAGGCTCACTATGACCCTCCACGTAACTCTTCTCTCTCTAGAGACAAGGGTCACAGTCTACTGAGCCATTTTCATCATAAGCCAACGAGGGAGGTGAGGAGAAGTTATCCTTCCTTGCACAGTCTCTGTTGTCTCCCAGTCTCAGTGATTAATCAGGGGGCAAAGGGGGGGAAGCTCCAGCCCAGGGACCCTAATAGTATCAGCTATGGTAGCTGACCTTTTAGAAACATAACATGTACAATTCCCTGGGCTACTTCCCCCACAGCAGCCCTCACTTCCTCAAGCTCCACTTCACTGTTACCTCAGGGCCTCCTTCCTTGTGCCTGATATGGTGTGTACTGCTCAGTCGCTCCAACAAATCATAGAATCATAGAATATCAGAGTTGGAAGGGACCTCAGGAGGTCATCTAAGTCCAACCCTTGCTCAAAGCAGGACCAATCCCCAATTTTTGCCCCAGATCCCTAAATGGCTCCCTCAAGGATTGAACTCACAATGCTAGGTTTAGCAGGCCAATGCTCAAACCACTGAGCTATCCCTCCTCCCCCAAATAAATGTGTTAGTCTCTAAGGTGCCACAAGTTATCCTTTTCTTTTTGGGCCCTCTCCAGAGGCCCATACCACCAGACATTAATACCTGTCTCCAGCCTCTCTCTCCAACAGCGCAACTTCCTCCCACAGCTCCTGGCATGCACACCCACCTGACTAACTGGAAGGCTTTTAACTAATTTCAGCCAGCCCTTGATTGGCTTCAGGTGTCCCAATCAACCTAGCATTCTCCCTGCCTTCTGGAAAGTTCTTAATTGACCCCAGGTGTCTTAATTGACCTGGAACAGCTGCCATTTCACTTATCCTGGCACCAGGGATTTGTTTAGCCTGGAGCTAATATATCTATCTCTCACTACTTTTCTATAGCCATCTGGCCTTGCCTGGTCACAGTATACATTGTCCCCAAATGTGAAATAGTTATGGGTGAGGACAAAGTCACAAAGTTCAGCCACCAGGTTTGCCGTGACATTATCAGGGATACTGTTCCTGACGGCTTGTAGTCCGTCTTCGTGTGGAATGTTGGTGTAGAGGGCTTCTACATCCATAGTGGCTAGGATGGTGTTTTCAGGAAGATCACCGATGGATTGTAGTTTCCTCAGGAAGTCAGTGGTGTCTCTAAGGTAGCTGGGAGTGCTGGTAGCGTAGGGCCTGAGGAGGGAGTCTACATAGCCAGACAATCCTGCTGTCAGGGTGCCAATGCCTGAGATGATGGGGCATCCAGGATTTCCAGGGTAATGGATCTTGGGTAGCAGTTAGAATACCCCTGGTCGGAGTTCCAGGGGTGTGTCTGTGCAGATTTGTCCTCATATCTATTCAGGGGACACCATCATAGGGCCTAATCACATCAGCCACACTATCAGAGGCTTGTTCACCTGCACATCTACCAGTGTGATATTTGCCATCATGTGCCACCAATGCTCCTCTGCCATGTACATTGACCAAACTGGACAGTCTCTACGTAAAAGAATAAATGGACACAAATCAGACGTCAAGAATTATAACATTCAAAAACCAGTCGGAGAACACTTCAATCTCTTTGGTCACTCGATTACAGACCTAAAAGTGGCAATACTTCAACAAAAAAAACTTCAAAAACAGACTCCAACAAGAGACTGCTGAACTGGAATTAATTTGGAAACTGGATACAATTAACTTAGGCTTGAATAAAGACTGGGAGTGGATGGGTCATTACACAAAGTAAAACTATTTCCCCATGTTTATTCTCTCGCCCGCCCCCACTGTTCCTCACATGTTCTTGTCAACTGCTGGAAATGGCCCACCTTGATTATCGCTACAAAAGGTTCCCCCCCGCCCCCGCTCTCCTGCTGGTAATAGCTCACCTTACCTGATCACTCTCCTTACAGTGTGTATGGTAACACCCATTGTTTCATGTTCTCTGTGTATATAAAATCTCCCCACTGTATTTTCCACTACATGCTGTTAGGATATAGATATTCAGGCCTGTCTGTAAAGGCCTATACTCTAAGAATTTAAATGTATTCTTATCACTTGGCTAGTTATAGAGGTACAAAAGAAAGAATCAAATTCACTGTCTGCCGCTGAAAGGGCCTTCTCTTACTCTGACAGTTTGTGGCCCTGTGCTTAGGCTAAGACCTTTGGCTAAGCAGCAGAGGCAGACATAAGCTGGGAAGCGAATGGTCACATCCTCACATTCCAAACTAGTCACACTGAAATAAGGTGCTATTCGGCTGTTAGGAATACAATCCTGTCCTGATAGTGCCTATCACCTCCAGAAAAAGGGAAGTGCCTAGAAAATGTAAAAGAAAACTTAGTTTGATAGCATCCTGTCTGGCAAGAACTCACTTATCAATAGCTGGGATGTGAAATCCTCACTTCTGTATTGTTTTGTCATTATAGTTCCCACTTTGCTGTTGTTGTCTTGTATAATCTCTGTCTGGTTCTGTGATTGTTTCTGTTTGCTGTATAATTAATTTTGCTGGGTGTAAACTAATTAAGGTGGTGGGATATAATTGGGTACATAATCATGTTACAATATGTTAGGATTGGTTAGTTAAATTTCAGGAAAATGATTGGTTAAGGTATAGCTAAGCAGAACTCAAGTTTTACTATATAGTCTGCAGTAAATCAGGAAGTGGGGGGGAGTGGGGGTGGGGGGGGAAGATGGGAACAGGGAATGGGGGTAAGAAAATTGGAATCATGTTTTGCTAAAGGGGGAGATGGGAACAGGGAATGAGAGTAAGGAAGTTGGAATCATGTTTTGCTAAGGGCAGGAATGGGAACAGGGACACAGGTGTAAGGCTCTGTGGTGTCAGACCTGGGAAGGGGGACACTAAGGAAGGAAACTGGAATCATGCTTGCTGGAAGTTCACCCCAATAAACATCGAATTGTTTGCACCTTTGGACTTCGGGTATTGTTGCTCTCTGTTCATGCGAGAAGGACCAGGGAAGTGAGTGGGTGAAGGAATAAGCCCCCTAACACATGCATCTGATGAAATGAGCTGTAGCTCACGAAAGCTTATGCTCAAATAAATTTGTTAGTCTCTAAGGTGCCACAAGTACTCCTTTTCTTTTTGTATCAAATACCTCACTGATATCCAGGTAGATAAGATCTACTGCATTTTCATTGTCTAAACTATCAGTTATCTTCTCAAAAAAGGAGATCACGTTGGTCTGGCATGAGCTACCTTTTGTAAAACTATGTTGTATTTTATCCCAATTACCATTTACCTATATGTCCCTAACTACTCTTTCTTTCAAAATTTGTTCCAAGACCTTGCATATCATTGAGGCCAAACTAATAGGCCTGTATTTCCCAGATTAGTTTTTTCCCCTTTCTTAAAAATAGGAACTATATTATCAATTCTCCAGTCATAGGGTACAACCCCTGAGTTTACAGATTCATTAAAAACCTAACTATTGGTCTTACAATTTCATGTGCCAGTTCCTTTAATATTCTTGGATGGAGATTATTCAGCTTCCCCAATTTAGTCCCAATAAACTCTTTGAGTTTGACTTCTACCTCAAATGTGGTAATTTCTACCTCCATATACTTGTTCCCATTAGCCATCCTGCCACTACCTCTAAGCTCTTCATTAGCCCTATTAAAAACTGAGGCAAAGTATTTATGTAGGTGTTGGGCCATGCCTAGATTATCTTTAATCTCCACCCCATCCTCATTGCTTAATGGTCTCACTTCTTTCCTTGTTTTCTTTTTATTTACATGGATGTAGAACCTTTTTACTATTGATTTTAATTTCCTTTGCAAGGTCCAACTCTGCTTGGCTTTTGGCAGTTCTCACTTTATCCCTACAATTTCTGATGTCCAAGAGGTAGCATTCCTTGCTGATCCATCCCATCTTCCATTCCTTGTAGGCTTTTTGCTTTTTGTTAATGACTTGTTTGAGATGCTAGTTCACCCAGCTTGGTCTGCAACACTTCTATAGGATTTCCCCCCCTTCCTTGGGATACAAGCTTCAGATAGATTCTGCAACTTTGATTTACGTAATTCCAAGCCTGCTCCACATTCAGATCCCTGAGTTCTTCAGTCTAGTTCACTTCCCTAACTATTTCCCTTATTTATTTAAAGTTAGCCCTTTTGAAATCAAGGACCCTAGTTGCAGATCTATATTTGTTTATCCTTCTATTTAATTTAAATTGAATTAGTTCCTGATCACTCGAACCAAGACTATCCCCTACCACCTGTTCTTCTATGAGGTCCTCACTACTCACCAATACCAAATCTAAAATGGCATCACATCTTGTTGGTTCAGCAACTATTTGCTGAAGAAATCTGTCAGCTATCACATTCGGGAAAATCTGGGCCCTACTATTATTAGTAGTACTTGTCCTCCAATCTCTATCTGGGAAGTTAACGTCTCCCATAATCACACAATTCCCACTACTATTTAATTCATTACAAATATTGAAGAGGTCTCTATCCATATCCAGATTAGATCCAGGGGGTCTGTAGCATACCACAAGCACTGTCCCAGGGGAACGTCTAGTAGTTTTCTTCCCCAGAGTGATTTTGGCCCAAACAGACTTTGTCTTATCCATTCCATTACTTCTAACCCTCATCATTAATGTAGAATGCTATTCCACCACCCTTACCTTTATTTCTGTCTTTCCGGAACAGCACATGCCCTTCAGTACCTGTACACCAGTCATGACTACTATTCCACCAAGTTTCTGTTTTTCCTATAATATCTGGTTTCACTTCCTGCACCAATTGTTCTAGTCCTCCATTTTGTTACCCATTTTGTAACCCTCCTTGCATGGGCGTACAAACATCCAGTGTACATCCTACTCTCAGTGACCTATTGTACATGACGGAGAGCTGCAGTATCACAGAAAGGAACAAACAATTTGATGAGTTTGACTCAGCACCAAAGCCAGCTTTCAATATGGTGAGGCAACACATGAAGATAGTTGAGTCTCTGCTGCTCTTTATACAGTCAGGGCTGCTAATTAGAAATCACAATCGCAACATAGGAAGACTTCATGAAATACTCGCAGCACGGGAAGACTTCATGAAAAACTTTTTTTACTTTAGATTTAACCAGCTGTTCTGTGTTGATTCCTGGTACCACGCTGAAATAAGAGACATAGAGAAGTTTGACCCTGATATATGGGAGGAATTTCAAAAAGGAAATTAGGTTGTTAAAGGGTCACCAGTTCCCTTGATGTGCACTTGGTTGAGACAAAGCCTTATGACATGATAACAGAGAAATGAAAGCCATTGGAAGATGGGTGGTTGGGGTTGGTGGGCATGCAACAGCATCCGAATGCTCTCAGCTGTTTGTTTGTTTTTTTTTTGGTTGGTTGGTTTTTGGACAACCCCAGAACTCCATTGAATTTTGAATGAAACATTAAGCATGCCAAGAAGGGGCAATTTTAAAACTACAGATTGAGCTTACTTGTACTAGGAACCTATTCACATGACTGACTGGAGCTAATCAATATCATGATGAAAGCAGTTTTCAGTGATGAGATGGCTAAAGTTATCGATCAAATGGATCCTTTGAGTCAGGACTTGTATGAAGCCTGCAAAACCCAAAAAGTTATCCAAAGCTCTGTCAGTCTATGGACTCTAATCAAGAAGAACAAACTGAAGCTGTGCTCAAATGCACAGAAGAAAGTCAGAATGAAGGTGTCAGGGATTATTATAGAGCTAACCTCAGACAGGTCATTGTTTGCTCATTTCCTGGTCATGTCAAGATGTCAGGATAATATTGATCTACATGAGACTTAGGGAAAGTACGAGTTCTCCATGAAACTACAATCAAAGTTCCAATGTGACAGAACAATGAACGTGTGCCAGGCGAAAAGCAAACTAATGCACATCCTGTAAGGTAGTCCTAATGCAGCACCTACTGACAAAGTGACCGGTACCTTATGCCAGCGGAGGCCTCTCCTGGGATGCAGGAGACCCAGATTCAGTTCCATCCCTGCCACCTGATATGGAAAAGGGATTTAAACTTGCAGCCTGGATTATGGGAATATTCTGGGGAGGAATTTTCTCAGTTTTTCCTGTTGAAGCTGTTCTGCTTTTTTATATGCAACTAAATAGTCATTGGCACAGGGTTTTGATCTTAGGACACCAGCGCCCTAACCACCAGGCATTATCTTCCTCACCCTTTTCCCCTGGCTCAGTGACTATTCATCATCTTTATGAATTACTAGGAGTGGACATAAACTATTAGCTGAAAAATGTTGGCCCACCTCTACTCCTGTAGAGCCTGAGACTTCCCAAACCAGATAAAAAAAGGCCAGTATGTTTTACAACAAAGTGTATGGGAGAGGCACAACTTGCTGTGTTGTTACCATGGCTACCCTAGATTTACTGCAGTTTCAACTCAGCAGCACAGAGTTGTATTTTAGAGTCTTTGGTTGCTTTGCTTTCACGATAATACATGTCCTTCTGCCACAGCTTAATGGTGCAAACAATATTTTCTTCTCTTGTTGATGATCCGAGTCACACATAATCTTTCACTTGCACACTTCTGCTAAGTTAGGTTTATACGCCAAATAAATTCTACTTTTGCTTGCTGTGAATAGCCTAGGAAAAATATGGAGGCTGCACTGGGCCAAAATATTGCTCTGTTTACTTTTGCGGTCTGATCAATCGTAAGCACTGAATCAAAATGTCTGGCTCCAATGATGAAAGACACCTCCCCCCTCCAACAAATCTCTGTGCTGCTGTCCCACCTCCAGCACTCGCTCTGCTCCTGCAAAAGGGAAGCATGTGAGTATCTCTCCTCACACATGCATAGTTGTGTTGACGTCAGCGTGGCCTCCTGTAAGGTACTTATATGCTTAAAAATTCACAGGATTTGGCTCACGTAAGGGCTTAGGGCTGCAATGAAGTCTGTTTACAGCATATGGGCCAGAGTAGCAACTGCAGACTCTTTTCACGCTATGTTGGGACCACTAGATCTGCATGAGTACAAATCCTGACACTCTTTTCCTGTTGCTACCCACAGGCCACCTCGCCATTGGTATCTTCCATGCCGGAGTATGATGAGGGCCTCGTATGGAGAGCCACTATGCTGCATATAAAGGATGTGAGTGCTTTAGTAGCAGCCAGCAGAACAGGTTATTATTATTTTTTGTATTACAATATTAACTCTGGACTGCAGTCGTTGACCCCATTAGGTTATGCACTGCCCAAACACATCACAAAAGGAGAGTCCCTGCCCTGGAGAGATTACAGTCTAAGTAAGGTTGTTCGGCAGGACTTGTGCCAACTACCTACACCAGCGTTGCATTTCAGGCTTATAGCTGTGCACAGAATAAAATGTGGTTGACGTATGCTTGGCAACTGGCAGAATCTTAATACCCCTTATCATAAATATAAAGGGAAGGGTAACCACCTTTCTGTCCACAGTGCTATAAAATCCCTCCTGGACAGAGGCAAAACCCTTTCACCTGTAAAGGGTTAAGAAGCTAAGATAACCTCGTTGGCACCTGACCAAAATGACCAATGAGGAGACAAGATACTTTCAAAACTGAAGGGGTGGAACAAAGGGTCTGTCTGTCTATGCGATGCTTTTGCTGGGAACAGATCAGGAATGCAGGTCAGAACTCCTGTAAAAAGTTAGTAAGCAATCTAGCTAGAAATGCATTAGATTTCTTTTGTTTAATGGCTGGTAAAATGGCTGTGCTGAATGGAATGTATATTCCTGTTTTTGTGTCTTTTTGTAACTTAAGGTTTTGACTAGAGGGATTCTCTATGTTTTGAATCTGATTACCCTGTAAGGTATTTACCATCCTGATTTTTATAGAGGTGATTCTTTTACTTTTTTCTTTACTTAAAAGTCTTCTTTTAAGAACCTGATTGCTTTTTCATTGTTCTTAAGATCCAAGCGTTTGGGTCTGTGTTCACCTATGCAAATTGGTGAGGATTTTTATCAAGCCTTCCCCAGGAAAGGGGGTGTAAGGCTTGGGGGGATAATTTGGGAGAAGACGTCTCCAAGTGGGCTCTTTCCCTGTTCTTTGTTTAACACGCTTGGTGGTGGCAGCATAGGGTTCAAGGACAAGGCAAAGTTTGTACCTTGAGGAAGTTTTTAACCTAAGCTGGTAAGAATAAGCTTAGGGGGTCTTTCATGCAGGTCCCCACATCTGTACCCTAGAGTTCAGAGTGGGGAAGGAACCTTGACACCCTTCTTTCAAAATCTTTTTTAAAAGCCTTCTTGACAAACACAGAGAGCTCAGGGTGTTTGCACAGCATCACTGCTGACACAATGGCATTTTTAACAGTAAAACAAAATGCAGGGGGAGAGAGAAATAATCTTGTCATAAAAATGCAAGGGGAGGGAGAAATAATCCTCCAAAGAATGCAAATGAAAAGTATGGGTGTGAAATAGAAGCATTCTCCGAGTCAGTGGTGAAAACCTATATTTTCTTGACAATTATAACAATATTATCTAGCAGTGAATGTTTCCAAGGCAACATGCCCACAGGTGCATTCATGTATGGTGTGCATGACTGCCAGCTTTGTCAAAACAAAGGCTGGATGTCAGGAGGATGGTATGTGGGCATTGAACATCATTTCATAAATCTACACGGCAAACACTTTTAATTAAATACATTATTTTTGTTTGTGTGATCATACCTAGCATTTCACTGGTTTTGGTGGGAGAAAATGATTAGGGGTCTGGAACATATGAGTTATGAGGAGAGGCTGAGGGAGCTGGGATTGTTTAGCCTGCAGAAGAGAAGAATGAGGGGGGATTTGATAGCTGTTTTCAACTACCTGAAAGGGGGTTCCAAAGAGGATGGCTCTAGACTGTTCTCAATGGTATCAGATGACAGAACGAGGAGTAATGGTCTCAAGTTACAGTGGGGGAGGTTTAGATTGGATATTAGGAAAAACTTTTTCACTAAGAGGGTGGTGAAACACTGGAATGCGTTACCTAGGGAGGTGGTAGAATCTCCTTCCTTAGAGGTTTTTAAGGTCAGGCTTGACAAAGCCCTGGCTGGGATGATTTAACTGGGAATTGGTCCTGCTTTGAGCAGGGGGTTGGACTAGATGACCTTCTGGGGTCCCTTCCAACCCTTATATTCTATGATTCTATGATTCTATGAAAATACAGAAAAACAAGTGCATTGACACCTGTCTAAAAACATTATTCAAGAAACTAATTAAATTTGGTTGATTGAGAAAGGTGCCTTGTAATAAAGCAATTTTCTCATTTTTAGGCCAATTCCTCAGCCAAATCACTCTAACTCCATTAGATCCCCAGAAGTGTAAATCAGCAAAGTTTCTGTAATAGAGCTTGGTGAATAACTGATTCTTTGGTTTGCTCTCTGCTCTGAAAAATCAACGGGTCCAACTGTGTCCAAGAATTCAGAAAAAATGTCAGTGAATTGGAAAAGTCCATCCTGTGTCAAACAAAACACATCAACCAACCTGAAACACTTTGTTTCTGGGCATTTTTAAAAGGCTGGAATCACAAAAGAGCCAGGAGGAGGAGGAAGAGGAGATGCCACCCCTCCAAAAGTGTCCTAACCAGTGTGCTATGGGGTGCTCCGCTCTACAGGTGTAATGAGGCCAGAATTTCACTCCAGTGATGCAAAGCAGCCCTAAGTCCTTTGAATTTGGATAGTTAAGATGAGTTTACAGCTACTTTGTGACAGTGGAATGTCACAAAGCATTGTTGAATCTGCCCCTCAAACTTTTGTCAGAACTAAAAGAAGGGCAAGAAAGTTTAAGATCTGGACAAAGATTTAACTCAAGCCCTATCCTATCCTATCCTTGATGGAAACCCCTTTCTGAACCAGAAAGCTTTGATTCTGCTATGGTTTACAAATGTATGTTTTCCACCCTCTCACTTGTGTAAGGAAAGAGAAGAGGTGCTGTGACATACCAGGGTGCAATCCAGACCAGTGAGGGGCTGTGTCACCTCTACCCTGCAACCTTGGGTGCCTTATAATGCCCTTGCTGAAGTAGCTCCCCGGGCCATTCACAAACAGCCTTTCAGTAGGCAATTCACACCCTGAGTGTCTGTCAGAGTCCCTGACAGCTACACATGGGTTACACTCTGGCTTTTACCAGCCTTGGTTATACTGCAGCGTGACCCCATCACACTCCCAGTCCTGGATTTCCCCCCAGAAATTTATCTCTTGTTTTGCCCAGTCCTCTCCTGGGCAGTTCAAATATATTAAGTCCATTATTCCTTTTAGGGAATGATATACACACAATTTGCCACCTTAAATGGAGTTACCCAGACACTTCAACTTTGACACACTGGTTTAGATGAAGCAATAAAACAATTTTTATTAACTACAAAAAGAGAGATCTTAAGTGAGTACAACAGTGAGGCATAGAAGTCAGAAATGGTTACATGGAAAATAAAGATAAAACTCTTTGTATTGCCCAAAGTAACACACGATATAAGATAGGAAGCAAAGTATATCACCACATGCTCTGGGATTACAGCATCCAGGGCCATAACCAGGGAACAAAGCAGCAGGGATGGAAAATTGAGGCAGCCTGGGGGGATATGCAAGGTCACATGCCCCCCCTAGATTTCTGCTTCCCCATTTTTCCACCCCCATGGCTTTGTGCCCTGGGCAGCTGCCCCACTTACCCCACCCTGTTTACAGCCCTGCGTCATCCTGAGGGCTGGGCCAAACCTGAGTGGTGCTGGGAAACCAGAAGTTGCAGTGCCTGAAAAAGGGAGGCAAGCCCAGCCAGCCCCATGGGACAGGAGCCACAGCAGCTGCCACGTGAGTCTTTCAAACATTCTGGTGACCTAATTTTGGGCCAGAACCCCTGGGCTGAGAAACCCTGATCTAAATTACACCGGGGGCTGAACTGGCCTCTGGCCTTTCCCAAGGGTGGAGGAGGTGAGATGGGAAGTTGTTGTCACATCATCTCTATTCCCACCTCCTAGGTTGCTAGGTATCACATGGAAGTCAATGAGATCTGCAGAACCATCCAAGCAACCGCAAAGTGGTGCAAACAGCTTCCCTAGTGAATGTGAATGTAGAATTTTGATCTGGTTCCATTTTTCACTCAGTACAGGGGTAGATGACTGTCCAAGGGGCAAGGCAGTGGGGAATGGGGGCCTCTTACTACACCACTAATCCTACTTTTTACCTTACATGAAACTTTAAATAAAATTGGCAGTGCGGGGGGAGGGGGGGGGTGGGGGCGGCGAAGAATGAGGTGCATGAAAAAAAATCACATTTGGATGAGATGCCTGTTGAATGGTTAGATAGCTGGTCAGGGTTCCTTCCCCATTCTGAACTCTAGGGCACAGACGAGGGGGCCTGCATGAAAAAACCCCTAAGCTTATTCTTACCATCTTAGGTTAAAACTTCCCCAAGGTAGAAACTATTTTACCTTTTGTCCCTGGACTTTATTGCTGCCACCACCAAGCGTCTAACAAATATAACTGGGAAAGAGCCCACTTGGAAACGTCTTTCCCCCCAAAATCCCCCCAAGCCCTACACCCCCTTTCCTGGGGAAGGCTTGATAAAAATCCTCACCAATTTGCATAGGTGAACACAGACCCAAATGCTTGGATCTGGAGAACAAGGAAAAAGCAATCAGGTTCTTAAAAGAAGAATTTTAATTGAAGAAAAAGTAAAAGAATCACCCCTGTAAAATCAGGATGGTAAATACCTTGCAGGGTAATTAGATTCAAAACATAGAGAATCCCTCTAGGCAAAACCTTAAGTTACAAAAAGACACAAACACCAGAATATACATTCCATTCAGCACAACTTATTTTATCAGACATTTAAACAAAACAGAATCTAACACATATCTAACTAGATTGCTTACTAACTCTTTACAGGAGTTCTGACCTGGATTCCTGTTCTGGTCCCGGCAAAAACCAACACACAGACAGAGAGAACCCTTTGTTTCCCCCCCCTCCAGCTTTGAAAGTATCTTGTCTCCTCATTGGTCATTTTGGTCAGGTACCAGCAAGGTTATCCTAGCTTCTTAACCCTTTACAGGTGAAAGGGTTTTTCCTCTGGCCAGGAGGGATTTAAAGGTGTTTACCCTTCCCTTTCTATTTATGACAGCTGTTCAATCTAAATAGTGCACTGGACTGTTGAGATAACCACATAAAAAGCTGGCAAGATATATTATCCACATTTTTCTGTGGCAAAGCCTCATCTCACTGACTTCATAATACGGCCTGTACATTACTGGTCTCTGAAACTGTCACCTGGCAAAGCATCTGGGTTGTCTAACTGCAAGCGAGCACCCTATTCATTCCAGAAACCGGCACATTCTCCATGCACTGACCTTTGGCTAAGGCAGCTGATGTGCCAGGTTAAAATGTGCAGGGCAGCTGAATTCTTGGGAGGAACACTCGCTCGTGAGTTTCCAAAGGACTGTCCATACATCTTTGATTTAAAAGATGCAGCTGTTGTAACTGTGATAGCTGTCTCTTTGCCTATGAATGATTTAGACTGGGATTTTCAAAGAACCTGAAGGGAGTTAGAGACTCAGTTTTAATTGGGATTTGGGAGCCCAAACCCCTTGGGCTTCTTTGAAAATCTCAGCAAACCTGTGCACATTGGGTAAAATCAAAATGCTCGATAAATACAAATAAGGTAAATCGTTTTATAGTACCTAAATCCTGTTATCAGAAGAGATTTTGGCTCTTACTAGCTTAAGTCCTATTGATCATCAAAGGGATCTAGGCTTTTAAGTGACTTGGGAGTTCAATTTTTTTTCCCTTATGCTTTTTATTGGGCATTTTGGTTGACAGGAAAAGTGTTTTGAGCTTTCCTCTCTGAAGAGAAGAACCAAACACCGTAAAGTCTTTCACTCACGATGTGAGGACTTCAATGGCTCAGACATAAGTGAGAGGTTTATTGCCGGAGTGGGTGGGTGAGATTCTGTGGCCTGCGTTGTGCAGGAGGTCAGACTAGTCGATCATAATGGCCCCTTCTGACCTTAATATCTATGAGTCTATGAATCTATGAAATTTCCTTTGCTTTGCACAATATGGCATGTTTGACAGAGCTATAGAAATCTCATTTGTAAAAAAACCCAAAAAACAAAAAAAAACCCAAAAAGGAGCTGTTGATTTCCTGCTGGATGAGAATTATTGGTATTTTTCTATCCTGCAAAACCAGCCATTAAATCAGCTGCATACTTTGGCATCAGAGCAGTTCAGAATATAAAAAGACAGCCTCCTGGTGTTGAGCTGCAAATGTACAATTTTGGATTTAAGGGAAAATATTTTAGTGTGAGAGATGATCTAAATTTAAGGACACTTTACAATTAAACAAGTTACAATGGTAGCTACAAATCTTACAATTCTGAAAGGTATTTAAAACCCATAGATATGAAGAATTAGCCCAAACAAATGAGGAGACAATTAAAAACAGAGCATCCAGATTCTGTATTGCTTTTATGCACATTTTCAATCTCAGCCCCCCCCCCCCAGTATTACCGTTTTCTTTAATTATAGGATCTTTAATCTCCCAGGTTATACTGTTTGAATGATTAGGAACTTTAGTATGAAATGGCTTACAGTCTGTTCTATTGTTCTTCTCTAAGAAAGGTAACCACTAAACATAGAAACATCAGCCAGATGATTTTACAGCCACACATAATTATGTGTATTTCTGATGTGAAATATTTGATTATCCTTGGCTCCAACAGTAGTTTTAACCTCTAACTTTCTACACTAACCTTTGACTTTAAATGGGAATATATCCTTACTGAAATCTGCTTATTTGTGTCCAGGACTCCACATTCCCCAGTGAGGGCTTCTTTTATGATTGTTCTATAAGTGGGGAGTTGTAGAAGAACCATCTCTCTGTGTACTTACATGGATCTCATTAATATATTATCTGGGCACTTTACCATCATTAGTTGATAGGTCAAACAACATTTTGTTGCTAAAACTGTTTATTGATGGAAATTGGGTTGCATAAAAAGTGTCTGTTTTCCACAGAAATATTTGGGTTTTTTTCCCCCCATCTAAACATCAACATTTTGACTGAGAAAAAAATCACCCAGCTCTACTCACAATGCTAAAACTCTAAGTCAGCTATAAAGGTCACAACAAATGAAAGCCAATAAAACTCAAACTGAACACAACTATGTATTCTCTCAATAAACACATTCACAGCTCATACAAGCTATATTTCAAGTACTAGATGCTATCCAAAATCAAATTCTGTTTTCAGAGCCATGCTCATGCTGAATCTCTTCACCACTTGTGAGTTAGAAAACATCAGGCCTAATTCACAAAAATATTTCTCACATCATAACACACTTCTCATAAATTTATCCAGTTTCTTTTTCCTTCCAAAACTATCATTATCACCTTAACTCAGACTTCAGTCTTTGCTGTTAATCTATCTGCTGTTGATTGCTATGTTCAGTGTTCTTGATCCCAAAGAACCAAACACAAGCTTTTAGTGATGTGAGGGGTTGGATCACAGAAACCCCCTGGCAGCTACAACCTGATGTTCCAAGACTACTTCTGCCCTGCTTTCCTGCCCTAACAGCTTAGGACTTTAGTGCCCTGCTGGTTTGAGCCAGACCTGCTAGCCTGCGGCAAACGCAGACCCAGGTCTGATCCATGTCCCCTAACAGCTGTAGGCTTAACTGAAAGCAGCTTACAGAAGTGTTCCTGTCCTTGACACTCAGATGCCCAACTCCCAATGGGGTCCAAGCCCTGAATAAATCTGTTTTACCCTGTATAAAGCTTATACAGGGTAAACTCCTAAATTGTTCATCCTCTATAACACTGATAGAGAGAGATGCACAGCTGTTTGTCCCCCCCACCACCCACCAGGTATTAATACATACTCTGGGTTAATTAATAAGAAAAAGTGATTTTATTAAATACAGAAAGTAGGATTTAAGTGGTTCCAAGTAGTAACAGACAGACCAAAGTGAATTACCGAGCAAAATAAAATAAAACACACAAGGCTATGTCTAATCAAACTGAATACAGACAAAACCTCCCCAGTTCAAGGAAACTTCCTTTTACAGACTAACCTTTTTCTAGTCCGGGTCCAGCAATCACTCACACCCCCTGTAGTTACTGTCTTTTGTTCCAGTTTCTTTCAGGTATCCTTGGGGGTGGAAAGGCTATCTCCTTAGCCCGCTGAAGACAAAATGGAAGGGTCTCCCAAGGGCTTAAATAGACTTTCTCTTGTGGGTGGAGACCTGCTCCTCTCCCCTATGCAAAGTCCAGCTCCAAGATGGAGTTCTGGAGTCACCTGGGCCAGTCACAGGTCCACGCATGACTCACAGTTTCTTACCAGGCAGCAGCCATTGCCCACCTGGCATCTGGACTGTCTCCAGGAAGACTTCTTATGTGGATTGGAGCCTTCCAAGATACATTGTTCTTTAAGTGCTTCTTGACTGGGCACTTAACTTTGCAAATTCCTTTCTCCAGGAACTGACCAAATGCTCTACTAAGGTTATTTAGAAATCAAGCCAGTACACAGCCAATATTCATAACTTCAAATACAAAAATGATACATGCATACAAATAGGATTAATAGATTCAGTAGATCATAACCTTTATATAGATATGTTACATGGCATATGTAGCATTGAACATATTCCAGTGATGTCATGTATATTCATAAACATATTTCCATAAAGCCTTATGGGGGGCACCGTCACAAGTGATGCTTTTAGTAATTACCAGCACCGGAAAAACAAACCAACCTAATTCTAACTTCCAAAGTAAGTAAAGGTTCCAGTCACCCTTCTTTAGTAGATTCTTGCAGGAAAAAATCAAAGAAGGAAAATACGAGAAGTAATATTTTCAAAAAATGCCTAAGATACCAGATCCAGCTGATTCCTTGCCATTGACTGTTCCTGTTGTTCAGCCCACACCATCATCATATTGCCCCAAGAGACTGTGAGAACCAATTGTGTGCCTGAGTTTATCAATTGTTTAGTTACTGAGTTGCTGTTCCAGAGCAGAAAAATCGTTTGCCATTTAAGATCTGCAGTAGTCCACCCACAGCTCTTAGGTTAGATAGTGTTTCATGTTAGCCATGTAAACAATAATGTGTATACATCTGAGATTTTTCTTAAAAGCAGGGTGGAGGAATGTGATGTCCTGTTTCTTTAAATATTTGAGCAACTCCACTGCCACATTACAAAGCCTCACTTTCATGTTTGTTTCAGTTTTGCAGCTGAAACCATCAAACCAGCCCAGCACACATCTGTGTTTCTATCTCCTTCTCTGCTGGGTCCAAATGCAACCATTGTGCCTTCTTCATTCTGATCCTGAGAGATGTCCTGACCAGACCCGTGGGAGGGAGAGATCCTGATCCACATAGTCATCTCCACTGGCTCCAGCTAAATCCCAAACATCATCTGTGATGTCAGACTTTGCCTCTCCACCATGCCCCCAGGTGTATTTTCCCTTCCGCACCTTATTTCTTCTCTTTCCTATCTCTCCTTTTCCCTTGTATCTAGTAAGACTCTGGCTCAGCTGGCGAAGACTAGATTTTGCAGTACTACTGTAAGCCTGTGACCAGACAGCTAAAAGCAATACCCTAAGCAGCCCAGTGCTGGTTCACATTTGCCAGGTCTTGGAATGGCTGATAAGACTTTGCTGTGCCTGTGTTTTTCCAGCAGTGAGGTTACAAGTGAAAGTCAACTAGAGACAGAAGCTGCATTTTCCATCTTTGCTGTTCTTCATTCCCCAGTCTGCTTCCCCTGGAGTCCATCTCACAGTCTATCAATCACTGCACGTCCCTGCTTTTTGCCCCTACTCCTGGGCCCTGCAGAGTTTTCCTTTGCTTCTTTAGCTGTGCACTGCCTCCCCCAGCTTTTCCCCTGGAGGCCTTTCTTCCTAGCAAGTTCCTACTGCATCCCCCCTTCAGGGAATCTGGCTGCTTCTCCTAGGTACTGCTCTGCCTCCTGTAGCCCCTACCTCAGGGTCTCCCACGGAAGCCTCACCTGCTTCTCTATTACACCTGTTTATTCTGAGGCCCAGCTGTTCATCATGCTAGCTCCTGACTCCATCAGTCCCACCCCACAGGCTGGGATGCAGTTAATTACAGCACAGGTGTCCCATTACCCCTTAAAGGGGCCAGTCACCCTGTGACTGGCCCCATTACCAGATAACGTTAACACTTGAGCCATTAAAGCTACAGGTTCCTAAGGCAAAGCAAAAGAAAATCATAGAATCATAGAATATCAGGGTTGGAAGGGACCTCAGGAGGTCATCTAGTCCAATTCCCTGCTTGAAGCAGGACCAATCCCCAACTAAATCATCCCAGCCAGGGCTTTGTCAAGCCTGACCTTAAAAACTTCTAAGGAAGGGGATTCCACCACCTCCCTAGGTAACGCATTCCAGTGTTTCACCACCCTCCTAGTGAAAAAGTTTTTCCTAATATCCAACCTAAATCTCCCCCACTGCAACTTGAGACCATTACTCCTTGTCCTGTCATCCGCTACCACTGAGAACAGTCTAGAGCCATCCTCTTTGGAACCCCCTTTCAGGTAGTTGAAAGCAGCTATCAAATCCCCCCTCATTCTTCTCTTCCGCAGACTAAACAATCCCAGTTCCCTCAGCTTCTCCTCATAAGTCATGTGTTCCAGTCCCCTAATCATTTTTGTTGCCCTCTGCTGGACTCTCTCCAATTTCTCCACATCCTTCTTGTAGTGCGGGGCCCCAAACTGGACACAGAACTCCAGACGAGGCCTCACCAATGTCGAATAGAGGGGAACAGTCACATCCCTCGATCTGCTGTTAAATCAGTTAAAAAAAAATCATAGCAAATCGGGGGAAAGGTTCAGTGACAAGGTGAAGTAATAACAGAGACGATCCTTTATGGGAGAAGAAAAAAAAAGTTGCAGCAAGGAGGAAGAACATTAGAGGAGTGAATGTGCATGACAAGAAGGGCAACATCAGTGTCCCCAGATCCCTTTACCGTTATTGGTACTGTAGAACAGCACTGGAGACCCCAGTTCCAGATCAGGGCCCCGTTGTGCGGGGTGCCGTACAAACACATACCAATCTAAGTGCAGGGCAAGAGCTAATAAGTGGGTGTAGTAAGTGGACAGAGGAACACAGGAGAACAGTGATGCAGGGCAACATTTTGTCTGACTTAGTACAAGTGCGCAAGGCAAGGAGAGGGTACAATGGCTCTCTCATCCCCTTTGCTCCTGTGCAGGGGCCAGCTACGCTGCAGATAGAGAGTGTTAGCAGTGGTGTTATTCTCTGGTAGATGGAGTTGGGGATTGGTCCTGCTCTGGGCAGGGGGTTGGACTAGATGACCTCCTGAGGTCCCTTCCAACCCTGATATTCTATGATTCTATGAAGGGAGAGAACGGCGGGGGAAGATGAGACCATGGTGAGACACAGGAATGCATCCTGGAATCCAGGAAAATGGTGGCAACAGTTCATCATGCACTTCCACAAAGCCCTAAGAATACTGATCACTGAGAAAGCAGTTCCTGTCCAGCTAACTCACATCCCTGGGCAACACCTGACCTAACTTCTATGTCAGTAATTAAAAGGGTAATTCTATTTCTGAGAACCAACTGCTCTCGGCACTTGCAGAAAGAATAAGGTAGACGGCATTCCCATTCGTGACACAACTATACTCTGAAGCAATCAATACATTTAATTAGATAGAACGGTTAGGAATGAACTCTGAAAGCAGAAAGTCCTTGCCAGAGAAATTAGTGAAACTATGTTTCAGGAGATTTATTTATGACATTGTACCTGAACTCTGATGTATGTAATTGCCAATATCTTTTGTTGAGACATGTAAGAGTCAGAACTTTGCAACAGTGAAAAGCATCTCCATCAAAATCAATAACTTTCATTTACTGTAATTGCTAACCGGGCAAATGATTCAAAGTGAAAAAATGTACAACACCCAGATCTGAAACAGACTGAAAATAATGAGCCTGATTCTCCACTGCTTTGTTCCTTGTATAGTCGTTTACACTTGCTGGTATGGCACTATTTTAAACCAACTGCATTCACTTTGCTTGGATGCAAAGCAGTGGTGAATGAAGGAGAATTAGTTCTCAGCCCACTACTATCCCTTTGTGTGAAGAGGCCATGTAGCTGGTGTTGAACATATCCCAGAGAGCTGGCATAGCGGGAGGTATGCACCCCCTTTCTTAGCCCCTACTGTAGGTGGAATGCCAGAGGAATATTGGGCATGCTCAGAGCACTTCAGCAGTCCCCAGATGGTACCTGGTCAGTGGAGAGATGGGGCGCACAGAGAATTAATTAAGCTCAAAGTCTTTATAGAAATCTTTCCAACAGATCTTCTCATTTGTACAGGAGTCCAGCATTGAGACAGAACATCCTGGAAAATTTAACAGAAATAGCATAGATGGACCACAAACCACCCCTTTATTCCTACTTGTAGTTCAACTTGCATTGATATTAGGGTGAACTCTACACATGGATCTTTATAGCTCTCCAGACCATAGCTCTCCAGGGAAGTATGCTCATCTTGGGTGCTGAAACATCATTCCCAGGTGCTGTATGCAATGCCTCTGTAAAGAAGTATCTGCACAGATGACATACATGTTAGTTCAGAGGTGCTCAGACTTCTCCATAATGTGGACGACATCTTGAAAATGAGATTGACGTGTGGACACTGCCCTCGTATTTGTTACTTCTTGAAGTTTCAATCAATACCAGGTCCTCAATATGGAAACTGCAAAAGATACCTCTTAAGATCCAGCTGGTCCCAAGGAAAGGAGAAATATATGGACACATTTATAGATGGAAGCTCTGCCCAACCTATAAGAAAATCAAGTTTGTCCTCAAAGAGTTCTCCACTGTCCAAGGAAGACAGGCAATTCTGTTTAAGGATTCAATACTCAGAAGAATTGAAAGAACATTCTGCAAGGGACAAGCCAACAATAGGACTGTGTGCTGTCTTCCTGGAGCCCAGAAACAAGATGCCACTATGACACAGGATAGGCTCTTTAAGTCAGTGGGCAAGGATCCATTCGTGATGCTTCTTATCAGCACTAATGACACTGCACTGTGGGATATCTCAGATATTAGATAACTTCTGGGGCCTTGGAAGTCTGCAAAAGAAGAAGAATGTCCAAGAGATCTTCTCTGAGATCCTTCCTGGTCCACAAGTGAATGAAGACAGAAGGCAGAAGATTCTGGAAGTTAACCACTGGCTAGGTAAGTGGTGTAGGATGTAGGCTTTTGGTTTTGTAGAACTTTGGTCCACTTTCTATGGGGAAAGAGGGCAGCATAATTGGGATGGCTTTCACCTTAACAGAAGGGAAACCGATCCCTTTGGGGACCGGCTGGCTTGCATAGTCAGGAGGTGGTTAAACTAGTAACTAAATGGGAGGGTAGAAAGAGGGAAGACATGAGCATTTAGTACAGAATCACGACATTGAGAACAAAATTAATCTAGGAACACAAAAAGAAGAAATTCTTTGATTTCCTATGCGCCAGTGCTTGGAGCCTGGGTAACAAACAAGAGGAATTGGAATTGCTCATTTATGAGAAAAAAAATGATCTAATTGGTGTTCCTGAAATCTAGTTGGAGGATTCCCGTGATAGGGATATTAAAATCAATTGTTATAACCTATGCATGAAGGATCAAGTGAGCAAAAGGGGATGGGGAATGGTACTCTGGCATTAAAATGGCATTACCATTTTCTGAGTCACTGATGATGTGGAAGAAAATAACCT
Source organism: Caretta caretta (assembly GCF_965140235.1). Taxonomy (NCBI): domain Eukaryota; kingdom Metazoa; phylum Chordata; order Testudines; family Cheloniidae; genus Caretta; species Caretta caretta. Next base: position 17,390,918 of record NC_134209.1, read on the forward strand.
CGAATGCTTATGGATAAATATACTAACAGATAAAGCACAGATGTGATTTTAGTTGGTGTCTGTTACGGACCACCAAATAACACTAGGGAACATGAGGACTGGCTCCTTACACATCTATTGATAATGTGTAGGGAAAAAAGATTACATGATCATTGGGGACTTCAATTTGCACAGCACGGGGGAAATCTATATTAGACTTTGTCCTTACAGATAAAGAGGAAGTGATCACAGCATTAAAAATTACTGGTAGCTTAGATACAAGTGATCATTACTTGATCACATTTATAATGTGCAAATAGAATAAAGTCCAAACCAGCGATATACATACTTTGTGCTTTAATAGGGAAAATTTCCCAAAGCTGAAAACAGTTACTGGTAAATCAGCTGGAAGGAAGAATTTAATCAGAAAAGTGTGAATAGTAATTGGGAATTGTTTAAGAACACATTATTAGATGCCTCAAAAGCCACACTCCCACAAAGAAGAAGTCTGTATTAGTTAAAAAAACACGTGGTTTATTGGGGAAGTACAGACAGATATAAAAATAATAAAATAATCTATAACAAATGGAGAAAGGGGAAATTGATGGTAATGAACATAAATCAGAAGCTAGGGAATTATAGAAAAATGCTTCCCTTATCAAAAGGACAAAAGGAGAAATCTGTGACTGGCAGTGTGAAAGACAATAAGAGGGAGATTTCTAAGTTTGTTAGAACCAAAGAGAATCCTGATAATGGGTTTTGTCCATTACTACATGGAAATGGTGGAATTTTCAATAATAATGCAGAAAAGACGTATTGGTGGGGAACCAAAAAGCAGATGATGTAGTCTCATTGTATGAGATAATACTTGTTTCATTCCACTAGTACCTTAGGAGGATGTTAAACAGCATCCACTAAAATTAGACATCTTTAAATCAGGAGGTCTGGATAACTTTCATCCAAGAGTTTATAAAAAGCTGTGTGAGGAGGTTAATGTTGATTTTCAATAAGTCTTGGTGCACAGGGGAAGTTCCAGAAGACTGGAAGAAAGCTAATGTTGTTCCAATATTTAAAAGGGTAAATGGGATGACTGGGGTAATTATAGGCCTGTCATTTTGACATCGATCCTTGGCAAGATAATGGACTGGCTGATCCGGGACTCAATTAATAAAGAACTAAAGGATGGTAATATACTTAATGCCAATCAATGTGGGTATATGACAGATAGATACTGTCAAACTAACTTGATTTTTTCATGAGTTACAAGTTTGGTTAATAAACGTAACAGTGTTGATGTAATATACTTATGTCTCTGTAAGGCTAAGTGTCCCTTAGCACTGCATGAAATTTTGATTAAAAAAATTGAAAGATATGAAGTTACTATGGCACACATTAAATGAATTTAAAGCTGGCTAACTGATAGGTCTCAATGTAATTGTAAACAGACAATCAGGTGTGCTCTAGTGGAATCCTGCAGGTCTCTGTACAGGGCCCTATATGTCTTAAATATTTTATCAATGTCCTTGAAGAAAACATGAAATCATCACTGATAAAGTTTGCTGATGACACAAAAATTGAGGGAGTGGTAAATAATGAAGAACACAGATCACCAATGCAGGGAGATCTGGGTCACTTGGTAAACTGGGGTCAAGCAAACAATATGTGTTTTTAATATAGTTAAACCTAGATGCATACACCTTGGAACAAAGAATGTAGGCCATATTGCAAGACGGGGCTCTATCTTGGGGAGCATTGACTCTGAAAAAAAAAAAAGGGTTCTTGATGGATAACCAGTTGAACATGAGCTCCCAATGCTGTGGCCAAAGGTCTAATGTGATCCTTGAGATCAAGTTGCAGTGGGGGAGGTTTAGATTGGATATTAGGAAAAACTTTTTCACTAAGAGGGTGGTGAAACACTGGAATGCGTTACCTAGGGAGGTGGTAGAATCTCCTTCCTTAGAGGTTTTTAAGGTCAGGCTTGACAAAGCCCTGGCTGGGATGATTTAACTGGGATTTGGTCCTGCTTCGAGCAGGGGGTTGGACTAGATGACCTTCTGGGGTCCCTTCCAACCCTTATATTCTATGATTCTATGATAAACAGAGGAAGCTTGAGTAGGAATAGAGAGGTTATTTTACTTCTGTCTTTGGCACTGGTGCAACTGCTGCTTAGAATATTATGTCTAGTTCTGGTGCCCATATTTCAAGAAAGATGTTGTTAAAGTAGAGTGGGTTCAGAGAAGAGCCTCATGGTTCATGATTAAAGAATTAGAAAACATGCCTTATAGTGATAGACTCAAGAAGTTCAATCTATTTAATTTAACAAAGAAAAGGTTAATGGTTGTCTTGATTGCAGCCTGTAAATACCTACAGGGGGAACAAATATTTAATACTGGGCCTTTCTTTTATTTAGCAGAGAAAGGTCTAACATGATCCAATGAGTGGAAGTTTTAAGAAATTCATGCTGGAAATAAGGTGTACATCTTTAGTCGTGAGAGTAATTCGCCATTGGAACAATTTACCAAGCATCGTGGTAGATTCTCCATTGTTGACAGTTTTTAAATCAAGATTGGATGTTTCCCTAGGAATTTTTTGGGGGAAGTTCTATGGGCTGTCTTATGCAGGAGGTCATACTAGATGATCACAATGGTCCCTTCTTGCTTTAGAATCTATGATTTTTTTTTGTGATTTGGAAAAGAAAAAATAGGAAAGCATTTAGGGACTTTAAAGGGGTTTTAAAGGAATAAATGCTTTGTCCTTTTGAAAAAGAGTTAGTCACTCTGGACCACAAACTTGGGCCCTACAGGTCCCAGAGCAACACAAAGACTTTAAACCAACCCTAAGGGGCTGATGAGGATTCCTAGAACATGGCACGATCCTGGGCTGATGTGAAGCTGGTTCAAAGTGCCTAAATAGACAAGACAGACATTTTGCAGAGGGGAATCAAAGCACTGAGAGAATAAGGGTTTGGCGACACTGCAGTTGAAAGTGTAATTGTAGCATGGGTAGGCATACTCACTCCAGCTTTAATCTAGCTAGCACGGGTAACAAGAGCAGTGAAGAGGCAGCAGAATGGACCTCAGTATGGGCTACAGTGTGTGAAAAGGTCCACTGCGGGCTTGTACTTGGACAGCTAGCCTAAGCTAACATCCGTGCCTCTGTGCCTTCACTGCCATTGTTACCCATGCTAGCTATATTAAAGTGCGACAGTTACACCTTAAATTACCATGTAGACAAACCCTTCGTGACTTGCTCATGTTACCCAGGAAGTCTGTGACCGAGCTGGGAAGTGAACACGATGTCTCTGAGTGCCAGGGCACTGGTGTGACATGCATCCACGTAAGGACATCAGTCCACAGAGCCTGGGTTTGCAGGGTCCCAGAGCCTGGGCTCTAGCTCAGCCCTGGACATCGACATTGCAATTTTACAGCCCCGCAGCCTTACCCCCAGGAGTCCCAGTCAGTTGACATGTGCCAGTGATGGGTGTTTTAGTGCAGTGTAGACCTACCCTGAGATAGGCTGGTGCTTATAACAAGCTTTTCGCCCTATTGCCTGTGAATATGCTGTTCATATTCAAAATATGGATTAGGCCTTTTATTTTTTGGCAAAACATTTCCATTAGAGAAGCAATTTAATACCTATTTGTAAACTAAAAATACAAATTTTGTTGTGTTCTGCAAAGCTGTCAGTTGTGCAGGTTTGCCTTCATATCACCAGCCTTTGCACATGCCTCACCCATAGGCGCTGCACATGGGCTAGGCCACAGATGGGGCTGGCAGAGGGAAAACGTTGCTTTTAATTCTTCTAAGAAATTACACATTAAGATGCGATTATAGAACTGTTAAAAAGGAATTGCCACAGAGGAATTTCCAGATGGTCCTGAGGAACAGCTAGTGGAGCGAATAGCAAAGGGTTGTTAGATAGTGATCCACATTTGCCTCTTGTATTTTCAGGTTGTGCGTTCTCCCTTTTTCTCTCTGTAACCCATCCACCATTCCCCACTCAATCCATTCACAGCTTCCCTCGGCCCCTATGATTGAGTGGCTGGTCTGGAGGTAATCATTCCCATTTCTTCCCTTCATTCTTCTTCTGCCTCCTAGAGCAATGTAGATCAACCAAGTGGGTAATATGCTGGGTGTTGGGAAACCCTGGTTCAAGTCCCGCCTCTGCTACTTACCTGTTGTGTGACCAGGGGTAAGGTGCTTTACCTCTTTTTTTTTTTAACGTAGATTGTGAATTCTTTGGGGGCAGGGACTATCTTTCACTCTGTGTTTGAATGGTGCTTAGAGCAATGGAGGTCTCATCCCATTTGGGACAGAGTAATTAAAAAATAGCAATTAAACGGACTCACTGACTTTTGCTGTTGTCGCATAATCCTGGGAGAGCTATCAGCAGGTGTGGGATTCGCTCTCTAGCAGCTTCTGTCTTTATATCTCACATGTTCCAGCAGGTCAGGGGTGCTGCAAAGCATATTCCATGCCTGTCTAAGGTGTTGGATCAGTTGAGAACTGAGAGTCTGGCTGTAAACTGGCAGATCTGAGTGCCCTTCGACAGACACTGTGAAATACAAGGCCTGATCTTTTACCACCCTGTCCCTTGGGGACTCCTTTGCAGATGGCTGGAGAAAAGCAAAAGGAGTGTAAAATGCGCCCAGCCCAGAAGGGAATCATAGAATCATAGAATATCAGGGTTGGAAGGGATCTCAGGAGGTCATCTAGTCCAACCCCCTGCTCAAAGCAAGACCAATCCCCAACTAAATCATCCCAGCCAGGGCTTTGTCAAGCCTGACCTTAAAAATTTCTAAGGAAGGAGATTCTACCACCTCCCTAGGTAACGCATACCAGTGTTTCACCACCCTCCTAGTGAAAAAGTTTTTCCTAATATCCAACCTAAACCTCCCCCACTGCAACTTGAGACCATTACTCCTTGTTCTGTCCTCTTCTACCACTGAGAATAGTCTAGAACCATCCTCTTTGGAACCACCTCTTAGGTAGTTGAAAGCAGCTATCAAATCCCCCCTCATTCTTCTCTTCTGCAGACTAAACAATCCCAGTTCCCTCAGCCTCTCCTCATAAGTCATGTGTTTCAGACCCCTAATCATTTTTGTTGCCCTTCGCTGGACTCTCTCCAATTTATCCACATCCTTCTTGTAGTGTGGGGCCCAAAACTGGACACAGTACTCCAGATGAGGCCTCACCAAAGTCGAATAGAGGGGGCGATCACGTCCCTCGATCTGCTCGCTATGCCCCTACTTATACATCCCAAAATGCCATTGGCCTTCTTGGCAACAAGGGCACACTGCTGACTCATATCCAGCTTCTCGTCCACTGTCACCCCTAGGTCCTTTTCCGCAGAACTGCTGCCTAGCCATTCGGTCCCTAGTCTGTAGCGGTGCATTGGGTTCTTCCGTCCTAAGTGAAAGACCCTGCACTTCTCCTTGTTGAACCTCATCAGATTTCTTTTGGCCCAATCCTCCAATTTGTCTAGGTCCCTCTGTATCCTATCCCTGCCCTCCAGCGTATCTACCACTCCTCCTAGTTTAGTATCATCCGCAAATTTGCTGAGAGTGCAATCCACACCATCCCCCAGATCATTTATGAAGATATTGAACAAAACCGGCCCCAGGACCGACCCTTGGGACACTCCACTTGATACCGGCTGCCAACTAGACATGGAGCCATTGGTCACTACCCGTTGAGCCCGACAATCTAGCCAGCTTTCTACCCACCTTGTAGTGCATTCATCCAGCCCATACTTCTTTAACTCTTCCTTTGTATGGCTGTAACTGACCGCACAGAGGGCGAGGCACCTGGAAGTCAGGCTCAGAGAGCCAGACCCTGGCCTTGTTAACACGATGATGCTCCATTCTGGCAGTGCAAAGCAAACTCAGGCATTACCGAAGTGGCCAGCTGACACATCTCCTTACCAAGGAGAGCCCTCCCATGCCACAGAGGGGCCACAGGGGATGAGGCAGGGCCATGGTGGGGGGAAAGGGCATGTCATGCTCCAGAAACCCTCAGCTACAGGAATACCCCAGGGATGGGCTGTACCAACCCCATTCTGGGCCAGAAGGAGTTAATGAGAGTCTGTGGGTGCAATCAGCCTTGCCCTGCTAAACCTGCAGTAGGTGTCAAGCCTGGAGGGAGGAGATAAAAGGGCTGAACTCACCTCAGCTGAGGGCTGACCAGGAAAGTGAGCCGGTCTCTGGCTCTTGCTCAGTGTGGGGAAACCTGGCTGGAGTCAGGGAGCAGATCTGGATTTCTGATAGGCAGAGCCTCTGTGGAGGAACTCAGGCCTACAGCAGGCAGCCCAGGGCACTTGGGAAGGACAGAGGTTGGAAGTGACTCTGTGGTGGTGGAGGGGCCTGCAGGGAGCTGGAAGATCCTGCTGGGTCAGGGACTGCCCTGCCAGGGGAGTGGAGACAAGTCTCCTGCAGCAGAACCACCTGGGTGATAGAAAGTGCCATGAAGCTCTGCACTAAGCTAGTGGAAGAGGCTTGGAGAGGGAGCCATCGACACAGTAGGAGCCGTGGAAGATTGTGTGGCAAAGGCCCCAAACAGGGCAAGGTAGGAAGTGCCTCAGGGAGGCAGTAAGAGGTCTGTATAGTCAGGCATTGGCTACTTATTAAAGGGTCTCTGGACCAGAATCCAGTGGAAAGGGAGGGCCTGGGATCCCCTGCCTGCCTGCTGAGGAAAGTGGGGCAGAAACCCTCTGACAAGGGGTAAGGACTATAGAAACCCCTTGATACCCCTGGGTAAGAAGTAGTGAGCCCCTAGTTGCACTAAAGGCCTAACATGAGGTGCGTGGACTAGCATTGGTTGGTCTATGAGTTTTCCCTAGAAGGAGAAAGCTGATATGTGACCTGGTCGGAGGGCTGAGACAGGAGGAGAAGCAGACCACTGCAGGGCCAAAGCTGCTGTTGGGAGGGGTGCTAAAGGAGGAGGGCCTGCTTACAATCCCCTGGAGGAATATTTTGCCTGAGTGTAATTCAGAGCACTCTGAATTGCATCAGGGGCTGAAGCAACTCCGTGGACGTGGCTTTCAGCCCCACTTGCCCCTCCTTTGGGTCCTGCGCCAAGCACAGCCCAACCAGGCCGAAAGTATGTTCGGCTATGTCTGTGCTTCAACCGCCCCAGTGGCACAGCTGCAGTCTAGAGGCTACCTAAGCTGATGGGAGCGGCTCTCCTGTCGATACAGGTAATCCATCTCCCCAAAAGGCAGTCGCGAGCACTGTCTGTGCTGGGGGTTAGGTCCGCAAAGCGATGTGTCTCAGGGATGTGGGTTTACACCACTGAGGGAGATAGCTAAGCCACTATAAATTCCCAGTGTAGACTAGTTCTTACACTTCCTCTGCATGGCCATAAATACACTTGCAGGGGAGAGTGAGGGCTGGTAATTGTTCACATTGCTAACACAGCACTGTGATTCTAGTCCCTCCCTCCCTTTTTTTTACATACTTTGACTGATGTTGCTCAGATGCATCGTTTTGTGATTATATTGCTCTATAAAGGCACTGGGTTCAGGATTGGATTCTGTAGTCTGATGGGACTGAAGCTGTGCAGAAAAGTGTCATTCTCTGTGGGGGTGAAGGTTGACTTTTTATGTCACTTCATCCCTGGGTAACTTACTGAGTGAAAGGGTTTATTTATTTGCCCTGTGGGTATGAATGACCTGAAATAAAAATACTTGTTCACAAGATGTTTTCTGGTGACGATCTAACAGTTGGCCAGGCTACTTTTTCCCCCCAGCCCCATGAAGACTTCAAACCAGTCTTTTCGGCTTGTGGTGGTAAAGAAAGGCTTTCATTTGTATAGACAGGGCCGTCCTTATCCATACACAAAGTACACAGCTGCATAGGGCACCAGGAGATTTGGGGCACCACATTTTCTGGTGCCCTACGCAGCTGCGTGCTGCTCCAGCCCCTGCTCTGCCTCTTCACCATGGCCTCTGCCCCTGCTCCTCCCCAGCCCCGCCTCTTCCGACCCCTGCTCCACCCTAGCCCTGCCCACATTCCACCCCTTACCCTGAGCATGGCAGCAGGGGTCGGGTGCCTTGCGCTCACCAGGCAGCAGGAAGTGGAGCAACCTGGCCCCAACTCGCTCCGCGCCATCGGCTCATGCTGGGGGGCAGTTTCCTCCGTGCCCCCCAAGCCTGCTTCTGCCCTCTCCCCCCGCTCCCCTTCCACGCAGAGGCCTGGGGCCACACACACCCTCCCCCGTGGGGGGGGCTCCGTAGGGCACTAAAATGGCTAGCGATGGCCCTGTGTATAGAGAGTGGGGCATAGACTCTTGCCCATCATACAGAAAAGCAGTCTCATATCAGATGTTCTGTGTTTGCCCTTCATGCATTCATATTCTCTGTGTATATATAAAGTCTGCTGCAGTTTCCACGGTATGCATCCGATGAAGTGAGCTGTAGCTCACGAAAGCTCATGCTCAAATAAATTGGTTAGTCTCTAAGGTGCCACAAGTACTCCTTTTCATCTTCAGCAGCGTCTTTCTGATTTAATGTAGGTTTCCAAATGAAAACAAGGATGAAAATAAAGAGAACTTGCACTCATGTTGAAGTATTTCCTATGGTTAAAGCATGGGTGTGAGGGTAGCATAGTCTAAGGAGAAGTGAGAGGGGAAATTTAAGAATGAAACCTGTGTGTAATTCTATGGAACAATATGTCAGAACTATTGACAAAAATATCTGATACAAATCACGCCAGGAGGTAGCATTCTGCTCTGAACCAAAATATGTTTCACATAGTCTAACTGAGATAATGACGTGGCCATCATCTGCTGTGACTCAGCTGTCTTCAAATATTTGCGTATTTGCTGTGGTTGATTTTTTTCTAAACAGTCTAGGGGGTTTTGGCACATGAGTTTTGTTAGAAGAGATTTATCTAAACCAACTACATGTGGGTCGGGTTTTTTTGAAAATCTCAATCGGAGCTTACATTTTAAATGTCTATGAATCCTTCATAAAGGCCAAGATGATCAGCTCTCACTGAGGTCAAAGGCAACTGTTGGGTGCTCAGCAAGTCTGAAAATCCAGCTGTTTATTTAGGAGTCTAAATAAGGATTTAGGAGCTTGCAGTTCTCCAGACTCTCGTTCTATTGTCCTCTGGAGCCTGATCCTCCGGTCAGAAAAGTCAGTGGAAAAACTCGCCATTGACTTTGGTTCAGGCCCTTGGGAAATACCTTTTCCTCTGAACAGATGGATTTCTACATATCTAGCTGGAATAGAGCCAACAGGGAGTTCTTCAAAGGAACAAATGATTTAGGCGTGAGCTCTTCTGGATGGTCAGTGGGAATTAAGCACCTAGCTGCCATTTATACCTTTGAAAATCTTGCCTCATATCTCTTACTAGAGGGAAGCCAGTTCCAGAGCCTGGGACCTGTTCAGACAGGACGCCCTGCTGACACCTCTCAGCAAATCCCTGGGGGCTGTTAGCGTGAGCTTTCATCACAGGAATATGAACGCTTGTGGACTACTAAGTACAGTGACACATGGGCTCTGATGACAGGATCTTTCAGTACAGGGGTAGGCTGTATCTTTAGGAAGAGCCATGAGCTTGCGGGTGGGCACAAGCGGCAGCCCCCCCCAGGAGGGGCAGGGCTGGTGCTGTGACTCAGACACCCCTCTAAAAAGGACAGGAGGACTTGTGGCACCTTAGAGACTAACCAATTTATTTGAGCATGAGCTTTCGTGAGCTACAGCTCACTTCATCAGATGCATGCAGTGGAACATACAGTGGGGAGATTTTATATACACAGAGAACATGCAACAATGGGTGTTACCATACACACTGTAAGGAGAGTGATCAGGTAAGGTGAGCTATTACTAGAAGAAGAGAAAAAAAAACCTTTTGCAGTGCTAATCAAGGTGGGCCATTTCCAGAAGTTGACAAGAACATGGGAGGAACAGTGGGGGGGGGGGAAATCAACATGGGGAAATAGTTTTACTTTGTGTAATGACCCATCCACTCCCAGTCTTTATTCAAGCCTAATGTAATGGTGTCCAGTTTGCAAATTAATTCCAATTCAGCAGTCTCTCGCTGGAGTCTGTTTTTGAAGTTTTTTTGTTGAAGAATTGCCACTTTTAGGACTGTATTCGAGTGACCAGAGAGATTGAAGTGTTCTCCGACTGGTTTTTGAATGTTATAATTCTTGACGTCTGATTTGTGTCCGTTTATTCTTTTACGTAGAGACTGTCCAGTTTGGCCAATGTACATGGCAGAGGGGCATTGCTGGCACATGATGGCATATATCACATTGGTAGATGTGCAGGTGAATGAGCCTCTGATAGTGTGGCTGATGTGATTAGGCCCTGTGATGGTGTCCTCTGAATAGATATGTGGACACAGTTGGCAACAGGCTTTGCTGCAAGGATAGGTTCCTGGGTTAGTGTTCCTCTCTTTGCTTGCTGCTTGCTCCCAGGCAGTAGTAGTTTGTACCTGACTGATACCAGTGGTAGGTTATGCTAGACAGCTGCTTATATTGTCTCTGCTATGTTCAGTGAAGATGGAGGTATGGGACCATGGCTCCACCCACTATCCCATCCATTCTCCACCCACTCACTCTGGAAAGGGAGTAAAGCCTAAATCCTCAAAGGTATTTTGGTACCTAGCTCCCATTGATTTCAAAGGAAGTTTGGCACCTAAGTATCTGTAAGGATCTAGGCCTAAGTGGGTAAGTAGCTCTACTTATTCCTGCCCACCTGAGCCCAAATTCCAGGTAGTTAAAGTAAGAGGAGGGGTGTGATTACTCCCTTGCATGGACACATTGTCTGAGTCAGAGCCAAGTCCCCAGGATTTTTAAACTAGCCATTAATCTAAATGAAAAGGAACCAAAGAACCTCTTTAAAAAAAATGAAGCCATTGTATTATATTTTCTCTTTATAGTTTCTCCTCTAGAATCTTGAAAATTTGACCTTTTTTTGAGGGGGGATCATTCCGGGGACCTTCAAAACCCATCCCAGTAAAATAACACACATGATTTAAAATACACAGGCACACAACAGGAGTTGGCTCCACAGTGAAATGTTGTCACCAGGATTTCCAGTATAGAATAGCTACTATATTAATATTACACCATTTTTCCTGGTTTATATATCTTTGAAAACAGAGAAGTTGAATAGCTCAGTAAAATTTAGGTTTCTCCGATCATGGTATTGGTCCAGGTTTCCATGGAGAGGACAGGAATTTTGCTATTACTTTGCACTATTTTTGTGTGTCCTTTGTGTCATGGCTGAATATTCTTCCACTGCAAGCAGTAATTCTTTGAAAGACACTGTGTACTGGAAAACATTAGTGATCTGTTCTTTGATTGTATTTCCCTAAGAACTGCCTCCCAAAGCTGATCAGAAAATGGCACATCTCAGCGCTGTGTTAAATCTACATTTGGTCCTGTCAGGATTTAGCCAGGAGTTGAAGGTGACTAGGGTCACTTATTCATGGTGGATAACTTTGTGTTAGCCCAGTGAGATTGAAAAGAACAGAAGATCTAAAAATCCAGCTGGAAATTAAAAATCTCCTTCAGTGATGATGAAAACTGTTCTTCTATATGTAGTATTTAAAATATTCCCGATGGTTTTCTTCTTGAGTCTCCCATATTTCTTCATATGATTGTATTTCTTCTGTCTTCACAATCTAACATTGTAATAATTGTATTAGTGACTGATTCCCCTTGGGAAGAAGGCAGGTCTCAGCAAAGCTGATGTCAAAAGTCAACATTTATTCCACACTTATTGGTGTGAATGCTTTTAGAATCAACTCTTTCATCTGTAGAGGAAAGTTTCCAACGAGTTATGAGGTATCAACAGATCGTTATCTCTAATGAGATAGACGGACGCCTTGATTTCTAGCAACTGTATTGAAAGAAAAAAAGGGAAGGAAGGCAGTGCAAAGTGTTCTGACTCTATAAAGTTTAGAACAAGCAAGCAACAATGGGTGCTAGAAATAGAGAAATTCATTAAATTCTCTAACCATCTGTCTACCCTGCCTATCTGTTTCCATTTCTCTGATGTATGAATTTAAATGCTGTATGCAAAATCTCATTTGCACCCAAATGTTTCTGACACTGAGGCTTATGCTTGCAGTATTACTCATTACTACAAATATAGGCTGAAATCCCCAGGAGTTTTGCCATTGACTTCAGTGAGGCCAGGTTTTCACCCACAAAACCAGTGCTGTTTGTTTGAATGAATGAACTCCGTGCTCTTTCTGTGAGTGGATAAATTCAGCTGACAACTGATTCTATTTGCTTATGTCACAGGTGAATAGGAATAACTGACTAATGCAATTGCATGATTGTGGAAACCTAGTAATCCAAATGTCCTTGTGCAGCTCCTTATTTCCTCCTTCCTCTCACAGTTCAGAGAGCACCTGTGCTGAGTTCTCTTACTCAGGGCCCCTTGCTGAGGCCTCCAGAAGAAGGGTGTGTTTGAGGTGAATATCAGTGTTATGTGAGTGTACAGCGCCTGGCGGAATGGGGCCCTGATCTCTGATTGCTTCCTCTAGGCGATAAAGAAATTGAAATGATAGATGATGATAATTTGACCAGCGCGAGTTCTGTGCAAATGATGTCTTCTGAGGATCCCTATGCTGTAGGGGAATTCTTGTATGGAAGAGGGATGGCATGGCTGGTTTTCCCCCATGCTTTCCAGACCCCTACTGTAGAAGGCATGATGGGGCTATGGACAGGGAAAGCACAGTGGATGATCACTGGCTGCCAAAAGAGCACCTTAGGAGTGTTGCAGCCAGGCACAAATTAATGCAGCCTTAGGGTTGCTGTAACTTGTCCTGGGCCCTTGCATTTGACTTATAGGGTATGTCTACACTTCAAAGAATAACCCAAGGCACCGAGTCTCAGAGCTGGCGTAAATTGACTCAGGCTTGCGGGGCTCAGATGGTGGGGCTAAAAATAGCCACGCAGATGCCCCCACTCAAACTGGAGCCCAATCTCAGAGACCCTCCCTACTCACTGGATTTCAAAGCCTGTGCTCCAGTCCAAAGAGGAAGATTTGCACTGCTATTTTTAGCCTCAAAAGCCTGAGTCAATTGGCCTGGATTCTGAGACTCGGCACTGTAAGCTCCTCTTTGCAGTGTAGACAAACCCAAGGATACACTTATAGCCCAACCCTCTGATAGTAGGCTAAACCGAGCTCATTTTAGACCTCAGGACACAACTTCATATGGCTCTAAGTTTAGCTTTACTAGGGGGGGAGGGGGGAAAAATAACCAGAAAATCATACCAAATGAAACAAGGAAGAGAAAAAGCAAACGATTGTCTAATGTAGGGATCTCTCTGTATAAGTTGCTTATGGTGAAACTGTGCCGTGAGGATAGTATTTGGAAATGGTTCAAATGCACTGAACAGGCTAATCCAATAAAGATATGCATTAGAGCTCTGTTGCTACAGTGAGAAAAAGATGGCCAGAAAACTAATGATGCATCACTGGGTATTATAAATATTTAAACAGAATGGGCAGAAGGTGAGACAGTTCAAGGAACCAATTTTGTGTTGCTTTTGTCTTTTAATAAATCCATAGCTACCTTTTGCCATTGGTGAAAGGTGCTCTCTGTGAATGTGAGTGCTGGTGGTTGCATAATGTGAAACTCATCAATGCATGTAAATGTTGGCAGTGGGTGCTCTGAGCAAAACTTACATTTTAGAAATCTTTGCACAGATCAGCAAAAATACGCTCTCCCATGGTGACAAGAGCAAGGTACTTATTTAGGAGTAACCAGCTTTCAAAACCTGATGGATGGAGTTTGCAGCCTTGTCTTTCAGTTTTTAACTCTCTTCCGCTGGTCATTCTTAAGTGTACAAAGGAGGAGAATTTGTTTTTTCTGTGGAATGCACACAAAAAAGGTAAGTGCAGTGTGTATCCAATCTGTACCCTGCGAAGTGTGTTAAACCAGAAGCCATGCAGCAGGCAGGGTCTAGATGGGTGTATCATGGACGCAGTCCGAGGGTGGTACCTGTTGTTACTTAGAAACAACCACAATGCCGGGGTCAGGATAGCCATTATGGGAAGTATCAGGAGGTAGTTGCTGGTTACCAGTCGGAGATGAAGCACTGCCATTAGGAAAGTGCCAGGAGGGTATGAATTTAGCCAATTCAGCATTGCAAGGAGAGGTGCATCACAGCGAATATTGAAGAAATCCATGCTAAAGAGAACAAACCTCACCAACAGAGCTGTTCAAAAAAATCATTTATTTTTCTATAGCAAGTTTTGGTTTTTTCAACAAAAATTTGAATACCAAAATATTTTGTCCAAAAGCTGAAATTTTGGGCTCCGAGCATTCATTTTTTGACAAAAAAGGGATTTTTTTTTTGGGTGGGAAACAGACACTTGTGAAAAATTTGGTTTTGCCAATACCCCAATGTTCTGAATGGAAAACAGGATCTGTGTAAATTTTTCAACCCACCCTACTCACTAACTTGCAGATTACAAGCAGTATCAAATATGAAGCCAGTATTTCATCAATACAGTATCTGCATGCAGCTTTCTGATGATGACAACAGAGTTACCTATGTGAGAAGCTGTGCCGGTCATTTGTATGTCTTGGTGTTTGCTCATATTATCACGTAATACAACTTGGTTTGTGGATGCTGACTGCTGGCTTTTATTCAGTTTTGTTCTTGGCAGTTTAGTTCTTGGCAGATTCATTCAAAGGAATTGGGCCGGGCCGGGCCTGGCGGGGGTGGGGGAGAGTTTTCACTTAATTGCATCGTAAACTGAGACCTGGATAAATGGTGCTGCTCTGAAAGAGCATGGCAAGGAAAGGAAGTGTGAAGTCAGTACACTTCAGTACATACTATGAAACTGGTCAGATTAACTCATCAAGTTCTCACTCCTGCTTTAATGAAAAGAGCCAGCTTCTAGACAGTAGCTTGGTGATGAGGTCTTAGCTCAGCTATTGGAAATCATCTGGCAGGAGTAAATGTTGAATTCACTGTAGTTCTGAGCACAGGTTATCCAGTGTTGCTCTTCAAGAGAGGGAAATCTGGCATTGAATCTTCAACACAAAATAGTGCCATTGAGACATTCAGGGAAAGGGATAAACAGAGTACCTGCTTCCTACTTTGAAACTCCAGGCCAGAAGGTTTTAAGTCCCAGTTCAAAGGCAATAGGAGGAAAAGTGTCTACTTCTGTGTAAATGGATGTTGGTGTCTTCAACCAGTTGGGGTTTCAAGTAAAGAATGAGGATGTAAGTATTCACATGCCAGACAAAATGGTCTTGAGATGCTATGGATAAAGACTTCATCTTAATATGTGGTTCCCCCTTTAAGGAACTCTTAGCTCCATTAGGCACATCTCCGGGTGACAGGAGGTAATTTTAAGTATGTATCAGCTGAATTCAATATTCATACTCAAAAGCTGAAGTCTGAGGTCCTCACAGGAGGGCTTAGAACCTGGGAGAACAGATCTATTGGGGCAAGGATTTGGGACATCCCAGTGGTTTGAATTTGCTACCTACTTGCAGGGAGGATTAGGACAACCTCCACTAAATAATCTTGCAACTTTGCAATTCCCATCAGGCTTTACCATAGTAGGAGTTTATATAGAAAGAGTTTACAAGGAGTCAGCTCCTAGCTTCACTTGACATGTAACAGCAAACATGCCTGCCACGGGCTAGATAAAATGGCAGAGGAGCAACTATGCTTAATCAACCCACGGGTAAGATCCTCTTAAAAATGTCTCTGGTGGGGAACACTTGGTCCCTTCTCAGCCTTCAGACTGCCATCCGTATTGGAGGGGAGGTATGGTCCAGTGGCTAGGACATTGGCTAAGAACTCCAGAGAGCTGAGTCCTGCTCTGTGATCTTTAGCCAGCCATTTTACCTCTCTGTGCCAGGTTTTCACTATACGTCATCAACTCTTCAGGATAGGGGTTATCTCCCACCAGGTACTTATACAGTGCCTAGCAATTTGTTATTGATATTTAATATTAATAATTACAGCCCCACAATGCTGTGCCTGAAAAAATACCATATGTCCTAGTTGGCCAGTCCTAGTGCTAAAATATCAAGTAGTCAAAGCAATACTTGCAGTGATCAGTTTAAGCAAATGTTTGCATGAATGCATTTGAGCCTAACATTTCGTCAGATAAATGCGAACAAACAAATCCATGGACATCATGAGCTTTTCAGGGGCTGTTCAAATGCAGAGAAGAGGCTAAATGTGCTGAATATATTGTGTTACAAAGCCTGGTCCAGTTCATCGCCTCATCTTGTGCTGTTATCTTACGAGACCTCTCGCCCGCTGCATTGTTGACTTAGGTTTCAGCTCTTTGCTCTTGTTTACAGCTGAGAAGAAACCCTGCTGACTTCATGCCAGCCCATTTGTTGTCTTTCCATTCTCTCCTTGCTGCAACTAGTCTATAGGAATGTTTGTGTTTGTCTTTAGAGAGACAAGGTGGGTGAAGCAATATCTTCTTTTGGACCAACTTCTGTTGGTGAAAGACAAGCTTTCAGGCTGCACAGATTTGTTCTTCAGATCTGGGAAAGACACTTAAGGCTTGTCTACACTTAAAACACTACCTTGGCACAGCTGCAGCTGAGCTAAAGTAGCACTTAAATGTAGACACTACCTATGCCGGCGTGAAGGAGTCTCCCATTGGTGAAGGTAATCCATACATCCCTCCCCTCAAAAGGCAGTAGCTTCGTTGATGGAAGAATTCTTGCAGTCTGCTGTCTACACCAGGAATTGTCATCGTCATTATGTTATTCAGGTGGATTTTTCACATCCCTGAGTGAGGTAGCTGAGTGGATCTAATTTTCTAGTATAGACAGCCCTCAGAGTGACCCACCTAAATACAAGGTGGAACAGATTGTTTAGCGTACATAGTTAGAATATGGGGTAAGAGCCCATTCAAGGTGAAGTGGACAGTTAACGCCTCTGCAGTGATAGGACAAAAAAGGGGGGTTAGTGAGTAACAGATTGTTGAAATAAGCCTTTATTAAGGGCTTATCTACCATAATAGGAGTCTATTCAAATCTGAAAGTTTACAAGGAACCCAACTCCTGGTTCCACTTTAGTTGTAACAGAAGACATGTTTTTGATACTCATAAACAAGTGAAATACAGCCTAGATGGAGCTACTATAAGGTACGTGCGTAACTGGTTGGCAAACTGTTCCCAGAGAGTAGTTATCAGTGGTTCACACTAAACCTGAAAAGGCATATATAGTGGGGTCCCATAAGGATTGGTCCTTGGTAAGGTTCTGTTCAATATCTTCATCAGTGACTTAGATAATGGCATACACTTATAAAGTTTGTGGACGACACCAAGCTGGGAGGGGTTACAAGTGCTACGGAGAACAAGATTAAAATTCAAAATGATCTGGACAAACTGGAGAAATGGACTGAAGTAAATAGAATTAAATTCAATAAGGACAAATGCAGAATACTCCACTTAGGAAGGAACAATCAATTGCACACATACACAATGGGAAATGACTGTCTAGGAAGAAGTACTATGAAAGGGATTTGGGGGTCATAGTGGATCACAAGCTAAATGAGTCAACAGTGTAACAGTTGCAAAAACAAGTGAACATCATTCTGGGATGTATGAGCTGGAGCCTTATAAGGAAGACACGAGGTAATTCTTCCACTCTACTCTGCACTGATTAGGCCTCACCTGGAGTATTATGTCCAGTTCTGGGTGCCACATTTCAGGAAAGATGTGGACAAACTGGAGAAAATCCAGCAAAGAGCTACAAAAATGATTAAAGGTCTAGAAAACACGACCTATGAGGCAAGATTGAAAAAAATTGGGTGTGTTTAGTCTGGAGAAGAGAAGACTTGGGGGCGGGGGCACATAAAATGTTACGAGGAGGGTGAACAATTGTTAACCTCTGAGGATAGGACAAGAAGCATTGGGCTTAAATTGCAGCAAGGGCGGTTTAGGTTGGACATTAGGAAAAACTTCGTAACTGTCAGGGTAGTTTTGCACTGGAACAAATTGCCTAGGGAGGTTATGGAATCTGTCTAACCTGTTCTTACAAACCTCCAATGACAAACACCTGTCAGGAATGGTCTACTTATTGCTTGGTCCTGCCTTGAGTGCAGGGGACTGGACTAGATGACCTATTGAGGTCCTTTCCGGTCCTACACGTCTATGATTCTATTCTATGTGCCCACAAGGGGCTTGATAAAGTGGCAGAGGAGCAGCTGTGTTTCAAGAACTGACCGATAAGCTCTTCTTAAAGACTTCTCTCTTGCAAGGAACATTTGGTTCTTCTCAGCCTTGCTTAATAGACTACACTTATCTGCCATCAGTATTGGAGGGGTAGTGTGGTCCAGTGAGCTAGATTAAGAACTACATTGTGCTACTGTACCACTTCAGTGTAGACACTACCTATGCCGATGGGAGGGATTCTGCCATTGGTGTGGTTAGTCCGCCTCACTGAGAGGCAGTAGTTAGGCCAATGGAAGAATTCTTCCATCAACCTAGCGCTGTCTACATTTGGGGGGGTAGGTCGGTATAGATGTGTGGATTTTTCATGCCCTGAGATGTGCCTATAACAATGTGAAATGCTAATGCAGATCAGGCCTAAGACTATGATTTTTAGTGTCTAGCAAAATTATGAATTAAAATAAAAAACGCTTTTTGTTTTTGTATAAAACATAAACATATATTGAAACCAAACATATAAATACATGCACAAGATGGAAGTTGAATTTTGCAACTTATATGCTATGTTAATTATTTCTAAAACCTGGAAAAAAAACAAACAAACTCACTCTCTGAGCCTGTAGAGGTCATGCAGGGCATCAATCATTACTAAATAGATAAATGAGAACATAACCTACAAGTGCTGGGAACTAATGTATAATAAACTGCAAAAGTTTGCAGTAATTCCATGTGTGATCAGACATCCTCGTATTTTTTCCAAGTGTTTCTATGCATTGTTTTTCCCCATTAATGCTGTATTAGAGAGCACACCAAGGCAGTCTGTGTCTTGGGAAAATGAGAATCTGCAATTCCTCTCTCAAAGAACTCTTTTGGCCACTAAAATAGTTACAGCGATCCGTTTCTTACTGTTGACTGGTAATACCAACTCCTCCAGTACCCCTAAAAGACAAGAGCTTGGAGAACCAAAGATAGCAACACTTAAAGGTTTGAGAGAGCACGGAATATGGTGGTCCAGAACACATGCATTTTTAACAGGTATAGAGGATGTGTGAAAGGTTGGCATGCGGCTGTTTGCGTCTCCAGCATTCACTGTTTGTTGCCAATCTAGCCTTAAGCATTCTGGAGGCCAGTAGTACCTGTTTAATACCTTGTTCTGGAAGAAATGCAAGGGTAAAGAACTTGAAATATCCTTCACATTAAGCCAGATTCTACCCAGGCTTCTGTTGTGATAGTAAAGCTAAGCTCTTTCCCCCATTTTTCTTCAAGATTGAGAGGGTAATGGAAAGCATTAAGCCACTTATAAGTAATTCCTACAAAGTGACTTTTGTTTCCATGTATCTTAATGTGTTCCTCTAGAGGTAAGAGAGTTGAGACAGACCAATTGTCCCCTATCCTTAAATGAATCCTTGAGCATAGCTGCTAAAAGAAGGAACTGAGACAGCAGTAGCTAATATTAGGTACATGCGTAATCAAAATTAGGCCAGTCTATCATCTTGTATTATATCTTTCATTTTTGTTAACCCTTTTTCTATTCAAATTGTCTTAAGCATGGAGTTGGCCTTGATCCTGAGGCATGGGTTATCCCATAGTGACATGAAAAGAGAATTAGTAAGATCAGATGCTGTAATCATCTTAATGCATTGCATCTACATGGGGCATCCTGCAAAGACTGGATTTTTTCCTTAAGGCTCTAGGAAGCCTCTTAAGATATATAAAAGAAGAGAGGGAACCAAACAGCATAGCTAAGCTTTCTTGATCTCAAACCAGGCTGGTGTTTACAGAGTTACTGGAGCAGAATCAATGTATAGGACACATTAGGAAAGCTGGGTAATATAAATACAAATCTGGCAGTTGCCCAGGATAAAGTTATGAATTTAAACTCCCAAGATCCTCTTTTGAAGGGGCTGTGCAGGTTTCCTTTTTTGCCTCTGTTTTCACTAACAAGGTCAGCTCCCAGACTGCTACGCTGGGCATCACAAAATGGGGAAGAGATGGCCAGCCCTCTGTGGAGATAGAGGTGGTTAGGGACTATTTAGAAAAGCTGGATGTGCACAAGTCCATGGGGCCGGACGAGTTGCATCCGAGAGTGCTGAAGGAATTGGCGGCTGTGATTGCAGAGCCATTGGCCATTATCTTTGAAAACTCATGGCGAACCGGGGAAGTCCCGGATGACTGGAAAAAGGCTAATGTAGTGCCAATCTTTAAAAAAGGGAAGAAGGAGGATCCTGGGAACTACAGGCCAGTCAGCCTCACTTCAGTCCCTGGAAAAATCATGGAGCAGGTCCTCAAAGAATCAATCCTGAAGCACTTGCATGAGAGGAAAGTGATCAGGAACAGCCAGCATGGATTCACCAAGGGAAGGTCATGCCTGACGAATCTAATCGCCTTTTATGATGAGATTACTGGTTCTGTGGATGAAGGGAAAGCAGTGGATGTATTGTTTCTTGACTTTAGCAAAGCGTTTGACACGGTCTCCCACAGTATTCTTGTCAGCAAGTTAAGGAAGTATGGGCTGGAAGAATGCACTACAAGGTGGGTAGAAAGCTGGCTAGATTGTCGGGCTCAACGGGTAGTGATCAATGGCTCCATATCTAGTTGGCAGCCGGTATCAAGTGGAGTACCCCAAGGGTCGGTCCTGGGGCCAGTTTTGTTCAATATCTTCATAAATGATCTGGAGGATGGTGTGGATTGCACTCTCAGCAAATTTGCGGATGATACTAAACTGGGAGGAGTGGTAGATACGCTGGAGGGGAGGGATAGGATACAGAAAGACCTAGACAAATTGGAGGATTGGGCCAAAAGAAATCTGATGAGGTTCAATAAGGATAAGTGCAGGGTCCTGCACTTAGGACGGAAGAACCCAATGCACAGCTACAGACTAGGGACCGAATGGCTAGGCAGCAGTTCTGCGGAAAAGGACCTAGGGGTGACAGTGGACGAGAAGCTGGATATGAGTCAGCAGTGTGCCCTTGTTGCCAAGAAGGCCAATGGCATTTTGGGATGTATAGGTAGGGGCATAGCGAGCAGATCGAGGGACGTGATCGTTCCCCTCTATTCGACATTGGTGAGGCCTCATCTGGAGTACTGTGTCCAGTTTTGGGCCCCACACTTCAAGAAGGATGTGGATAAATTGGAGAGAGTCCAGCGAAGGGCAACAAAAATGATTAGGGGACTGGAACACATGAGTTATGAGGAGAGGCTGAGGGAGCTGGGGTTGTTTAGCCTGCAGAAGAGAAGAATGAGGGGGGATTTGATAGCTGCTTTCAACTACCTGAAAGGGGGTTCCAAAGAGGATGGCTCTAGACTGTTCTCAATGGTAGCAGATGACAGAACGAGGAGTAATGGTCTCAAGTTGCAGTGGGGGAGGTTTAGATTGGATATTAGGAAAAACTTTTTCACTAAGAGGGTGGTGAAACACTGGAATGCGTTACCTAGGGAGGTGGTAGAATCTCCTTCCTTAGAGGTTTTTAAGGTCAGGCTTGACAAAGCCCTGGCTGGGATGATTTAACTGGGAATTGGTCCTGCTTCGAGCAGGGGGTTGGACTAGATGACCTTCTGGGGTCCCTTCCAACCCTGATATTCTATGATTCTATGACACAGACTGAGAGGGCAGCTATAGAGTGACTGTTTTGTGAAAAGTGTTCAGCCACAGGTGATAGGGTATTTTTGTCTTATCATTTTTCTGTGTGTGCATCTTTAATGGTTTCAAACTACAACTCCATTCCCTCTTGGAATCTAGTTTCCCATTTGCTGTGAGGTCTCTGTCCATTCTCTGTCCCAGCAGGTGATACACAGTGGTTTCTGATGACTTGGTTGGAGGGATGCCATGTGCAGCTTATAACATTTTGTTCCCTTTCAATCTCTGCCAACAAATCAAACCTGCTCCCAGTCTGCAATTTCACTGTGAAATTTTAACAAAGAAAAATTCCTCTTTGAATTAGGTATGGACATAACAATGTTTTATTGTGGCGTGTTTAGCTTTTTTTATAGCTATGGGCTGGGGTTTCAAAAAGGACTCAAGAGTTAGACACCCAGTACCACTGAGCAGGATGGTTTTGGGCACCAAAGAGAACATTTTTCAAATGCGCCTAAGTTCCATGAACTTTCATTGAGACATAAGTTCCTAAGTTACTTAGCAGCTTTTGAACATTTTCCCATAACTCCTTTAAGATGCTTTGAAATTCCCAGTCATAAGCTATTAAAGTGAACTGTGTTATGAAAACTAAAATAGAGGGCAGTGAAAGCAATGAGTTTTGCTCTGTACTAAAGGGGATTTATAATCCGGAATAAGTTGTCATTGTAAAATACGTTTATAAGCAATTGACAAATAAACCTGACTTCTGAACCAAGCTGACAGGACATTTTTTTTTCCAGAGGTGATGGTTGGTTTCAAATATGAATCCAAACTACCTCATACCAATATCATAATTTTTCCTGCAACTAGCTTGTTGTAAGGTTATGCCATATTTCACTTGTCACACTAAATGCTTTATTCCAATGAGATGCAAAGCAATGAAAGAGCTGATTACCTGGAAAACTGTCCCATACCACCAAGCAGAATTCTATTATGTAAATTCCTTCTGCATTTTGGGGGGCAAATGATAGGCAGGCTATAAAATGGAAAAAAAAACACCACAAATTATACTTGGCCAAGAAAAAGATCAGTCAAGCAAGCTAGTGAAATATCATTAGTGCTGAGTCACTATTACCACAGTAAAAATAATGTATAATGCTTCAGATCAGGTATGATGGTTGACTTCTTTGCTGATGAATATTTATACAGTTTATTTTGTTTTTTGTGTCTCTCACCATTCCTATGAGAAGTTCAATAGACGAATTGCACCTGCATTAACTGGAGTAGGATTGTATTTATTTTTTTCTAGCAAGCTGAAGAAAGATTCCAATTGATTGGGTGAAATAAGGAAGTTAACCCCCTCCCCCAATATCTCTACAGCATTTCATCAGCTGATAAATAAACCTTGAAAGGGTTGGGTTCAGGTCAAAGGCTGTGTGAAATCGTAGAGTCATTCTTACAGTAAGTGAACCAGTATGCGATTCTCCGCCAGATTAGAGTCCACTATCAAATATTGGTTCCCCATAGAGTCCACTATCAAATATTGGTTCCCCATGTAGGAATATATAGACTGTAATCAAGTCATCCCTTACCCTTCTCTTTGGTAAGATAAATAGATTGAGCTCCTTAAGTCTATCTTATAAGGCATTTTTTCGACTCCTTTAATCATTCTTGTGGCTCATCTCTGAACCCTCTTCAATTTATCAACAATGTTCTTGAATTGTGGATACCAGAACTGGATGCAGTATTTCAGCAGCAGTTGCACCTGTGCTAAATGCAGAGGTAAAATAGCATCTCTACTCCTACTTGAGATTCTCCTGTTTATGCATCCCAGGGTTGCATTAGCCCTTTTGCCCACAACATTACAATGGGTGTGCAGTGTTCAGCAGACTATTCACCATGACCCTCAAATATTTTTCAGAATCCCTGCATCCCAGGATAGAGTCCTGTAAGGATGGCATATGTTCTCTGTTCTTAGTTGGTTACATTTACATTTAACCATCTTAAAACTCAAGTTTGCTTGCACCCAGCTCACCAAGCAATCCAGATTCATAGATACTAAGATACTAAGGTCAGAAGGGACCATTACGATCATCTAGTCCGACCTCTCCTCTCCTATATTTAAAGCCTTCTATTTACATATGTAACTGAGGCCAGATCAGGTCCTTAATTCTTTCAAGTTGAGTGTCTTGTATCTTGAAATTCACTCAAAATAATTAACTGAACACCATTATTAGATATGGTTTATGGCCAGATTTAATTGGGGGCAGGCTGTCAAAAGAGCTCAGCTCCTTGCCATGGCCTCAAAGGGCCTTTCCAGAACTGTGGCCTAGGGATGCTTTGTCTGTGTCCTAGATGGATTAAGAGCTACTGTTTTTGCCCAAAGCTTTCCCCACCTGATTGGAATCCTCATGGGGGCAGATTCTGCTTGTTCTCTAACTCTTTGATATTAATTAAACTGAGTGGGACTTAGACACTAAGATCTCTTAGACTTTGCAAATCACAGCCTTGATGTTTGGGGGGAGATTCTCAAAAATGCTTAAGATTTAGGAGCACGAGTCTCCCTGAACGTCCATGGGACTTGCGCTTCTAAATGCCTTGGGTGAGATCCTCTGCTGATCCTCTCGGAGGCACAGAAGAGAACTCTCCGCCCTTGGGGAGTGGATGCTAACAGTAGCTTTAAGCCACCTTTTTGCCCTCCCAATTCTTGTCTGCTTTAGGGGCCAAAGTGGCTTCTGGTGTAACTGAAACAGCTCTTGGATGCTGGCTAAGTTATGGCAGCCTCCCTGTTCTGCCTATGAGCAGCCATGTCACCAAAAATCTCTGCAGTGATACGTGCTGCAGCCCTGCCCCTACACGACCCCGCATCATTCCACCCAGGCTTGCTTAAGGGGTCCTTGGAAGGCAGCCTGTGGTTGCTTCCTCAACTTCCTGTATCAAGGGAACGACCATATGATCACATCCAGGTATTCTAGGTCCCTTTTATGCTCTTCAGACCTTTCGCTGGGTGTGACGAAGCCAAGGGAGGGATGAAAAATTCATCTCCTCTGTTGTGCTTATCTGGTGCTTAGTCAAACTAAGGTGACCTCAGGCCTTGTCTACACTACAAACACTTATGCTGGTACAGCTATGCCAACAGTGCCCCCTAATGTAGACTCCGCTTATGCCTACAGAAGGAGTTTTTCATAATAATACCATCCCCATGAATGACAGCTGCGTCTCCAGTGGGATTTTTGCTGGCACAGCTATTTTGACTAGGGTGTAGGTGGTTGGTTGTTTTTGTTTGTTTGTTTGTTTTGTTTTTTGATACCTCTGACTGAGGCAACTATGCCAACAAAACTTGGTAGCATAGATCCAGCTTGAGTATGTAAAGCTGGTCTGGAAATCTCCCAGGAATAGCAAATCTACTGAGTGTCAATGCCAGGCAAGCAGCCGTTCTTATTTTATTTTGGTGGCTTGTTTCTGATGGTGAAGTGATGGGTTGCCGGGAGATAAAGATTTGCAAACTTTTCAAAGGCTCAGAAAAGATTCAGCATGAGTTTAGCTGTGCATGCTGGAAAACTTTTCCTGGGACGTGATAAGTTCTCACTTCTTTCTCAAGCTGAATCCATCCACCATCCCTGATTAAAACTGGTGTCACCATCATCAAGTTCAGTTCTCTATCTTATCTTCTGTGCACATTTTCATTTTGTTTCCATGCTATGTTTGCTACTGACATGTTGCTGTAGTGAAACCGAAAAAAAATTAAAAAAAACCCTACCCCAAAGCAATCTTAGCAATCTAAACATGACAATCACTCCCTCTCTCTCATCACAAGAACTGGAAATGACTATCTGTTTGTGACTTGAGTTGAAATACTCACTGAGCCCCCGCTAGTTCTTCCTTATAGCACCTGGAAAAAATAAACAAACAAAAGTAATTGTAACTTGAAGTCACGGTAAATACAATAGTAGAATAAGCATTACAAAGGACTAAGCCAAGAAGGGAAAACTGAATAAAAAACAAACTTCTTAATTTAAAAACCTCTGTGAAAAGTAGGTCAAAACCGTACAGATTTCAATGCCCCCACAAAATGGAAATGAAAACGGTTTGTCAGCAAGTTGGGGAAACCCAACTGTTGATGGGCAGTGGCCAGCTTTTGTGCTGAAGTGCGATTGACACACACTATTATTTTTGTGTGGCTTGTAAGCCATGTGCTCTGTCCCTTTTTTCTCTTGAGGATTGTGGGAGCGTTTGGGAGTCAGGCTGAGACTGGGTCTGCTTTGCTGTTCTGTTTCTTTCAGTTGGGGAAATGGTTCTTTTTGTCTCTGTTTAGTTCTGTGGTGATTGGGTTTAATTTCATGTTTTTAGCAGTCTTTTGTCTGCCCTGTGGGCAGGCGTGGCCAGCCACAGGGACAAAGCTTGTAACCAGGACACTTTTTGGGGTGTGTTAACAATATTTTGAGTGAGCTTAATAGTGATCCATTTTTAATGTTTGCTTAAGACGAGTCTTGTATATTCATATATTTTTGTGTATATATTATAATTTTATAACATTTTAAATAGTTTTTAATGCAACTTTATGTGAGTCAAGGTGTCTTTCATGTCATGTCTCTCTCTCGGATTCAGGTTTCCCAGAAATCCATACAATGTTGTTTGCTGTACTCTACTGATTTATCTTGGCCTCTTGAGGCGTGTACTCACTGCATGATTGGGGAACTGCTGCTGATCTTTGACCCTGTGTTTTTATTCTTAGTTATTGATCAGCTCCTTTGTGAAAACTCAGTCACTTAGACGAGAGTGTCAGCAGGCCAAGCTTCTGAGAAGGTCGCTTAGAGAAATGGAACGCTCACAGTCTATTGGTCCGGTTTTGAAACTGCATGGATGCTGAGACAGGCACTTGGATACAGCATTTAATCAAACACCTGCCACGCACTGCTTTGAACGCTTGCCCTGATGTGTCCAGCTGATTCCTGTTTGTCTTATCTCCTGCCTTGTTCTTGGAGTAACAGGTCAGCAGTTGAGACACAAAAGTATAGGACTGATGTCTGAAAGACAGACACATAATGAACCCCCTTCTTCCTTAACTGATTCTGTTGGAGCATCAAGGCTGTAGATATTATCTGTGTGCCGTATAAGACAATTCTGCGTGCAGGGAGAAAAGCAATGAGATGATGCAGCTGGTATCTGGACTAGGGGGAGAGTTATTGAAGCCCTCTATAATGTCCTGTTTAGTATTATCTGTGTTGAGATCAAATACCTTCTCTCGCTTACCATTGAACTGGAGAGTCCGAGGGAAATCAGGGTGTCGTTGTGCTAGGCTATGTACACACACAAGTATAGGACAATCCTGGCCTAGAAGAGCTTAAAACATAAAACAGGCAAAGATTTGGAGGGGAACCAAAGATCCCAGGAGGTGAGGTGACTTGCGCACAGTGAGTCAATGACAGAATAGGAGCCAAGTCTCCTAGCCCAGTGCTCTGTCTACTGGATTTTTAGTTCAGTGGCCACATTAAGAAAATTGATGTTTCCCAAAATGATGTTTTGTTTTGTTTTTGGGGTGTGTTTAACACTTAAACAATCCACTGACATTTCAAAACAAAATATTACTTTAAAATGGAAAGTTGAAATTTCCATTTCAAACACGTAAAAGTGAAACATTTCAACTCTTTCAAAAGATGCTTTTCATTTCTTTTTTGGCTGAAATTGTTCACCAGATTCAACCCAAATTCATGGTTGGTTTGGGTTACCCCCAAATGGCACTTTGAATAATGACTCCAAGCTCTAAGGCAAAGCACCATATCCCAGCCTACTGTGTGGCATGTAGAAAACTGGTGTGTAGATGCTAGAATGGACGTAGGGAGGGAAAAGGCATAGGGTGCTCTTGTGTGTGCTGTAGTCTACCTCGACTCCTCTACCTTTACCATGAAACTGGATGAACCTGCTAGTTATTTTTGGAGAGCTACTCAGCTGAGATCGCCAGCTCACACTGGATTCTCAACAAGCGTCAGGCAACCATGGCTGTCGGTCACTTCCAACCTGGGTTAGATTCAAAACACTAGCCAGGAGTTTAAAGGTTCTGTAGCTAATATGTACCCTTGAGTCATTCACTCCATCACCCAGACTGGAATAAGGGGATGATGAATTAGAGTGGCAGGTATCGTAATACTGAGACATGTTGGGGGAAATCACACTGGATACTGATTTATAGCCATATGTCAGTAGGAGAGAGGGCAATGGAACAAGATGAATGTACCAGATGCCTGTCAAAGGATTTATAGCTGAAAATGTTTAGGGAAGCACTGTGTCCCCGTGGGATGCAGCACCAGTCTGGCACATAGGAGATCAGGCTTCTAGGTCCAGCTCTGCCATTGGCTCACTGGATGAGCTCGGGCAAGTCACTTCGCATCTCTGTGTCTCAGTTCCTCAATCTGTAAAATGGGAGTAATGATATGGACGTCCTGTTAGAGCTAGAGCTGAAAACTGCTATGTAATAATTAGATATTATTGTTGTGTTCCTTCATTTGGTCCAATGCCAGGCAAGGACCTCATTGAACCTTCTACAGGGCACCCACAGTTCCTATTGACTTTTGTGTCTCTCAGGAGACGTCAGGATCTATCTAGTTTAGGTTTTTCTTTTTGTCTCAAACCTTTAACACATTTATCCTCACCTCAACCTGTGTGGTAGGGCAATGCTGTCTTTGCTGGGATGTTGAGTCCCTAA
This sequence comes from Caretta caretta, assembly GCF_965140235.1. Lineage (NCBI taxonomy): Eukaryota > Metazoa > Chordata > Testudines > Cheloniidae > Caretta > Caretta caretta. The sequence goes on from NC_134209.1 coordinate 17,419,304, forward strand.
GCACTGAAGGACTGGCTCCAGCTCACATAGGGAATCTGGGTTAGAACCAGAAAGTGAATATGGGTCTCCTAAATTTTAGGTTAGCAGCTTCACCACTGGCCCAGCCTGACTCTCAAACAATGTACATAGGTTTTACAAGGTCACTATGATATTGGAGCAATTCGTAATCTTGTCAACATGCTGCTCAATGGGGCAAGAGTAGGCCCTAAACCACTCTGGTTATGGACCAGACACACTTTGCTTTTGTTCTTTTCTTTTTTTGTTTTTCTGACTGTTAAATAACAATCCCTAGCTCTTATGCGGCATTTCTCATCAGTGGATCTCCAAGCACTTTAAAATGAGATCAGTATCATTATCACCATTTTGCATGTGGGGAAACTGAGGCATGGGGCAGGGAAATGACTTGTCCAAGGTCACCCAACAGGCCCGTAGCAGGGCAAGGAATAGCACTCAGGTCTCCTAAAGGCCATTCACACCAAAAGTAGATGGTTCTTTGTGTATTGAAAAACATAGCCATTCACACTAAATGTCCAGATTTTCAGAAGTGCTAAGTGCATTGTTCTCAGTGGGAACTGGATTTGAAAATCTGATCTCTACATCTTGGGGCCTAAATAGGTACTGAGTTCTTTTAACAATTTGCTCCTAAGTACTTTTGCTGTTAAAGACCGCTGACAAGCTCTGACATCTGTGTGCACTCAAGAGAAGTAATTATAAAAACCTTTTACACAGCTGATCTGTGATTGACGTGGGGTCTCAGTTAGGCTCTGACATTTATTTAATTGGTATCTTTTATAGGGAGGGCAGAAAAAGAATTGCTTATTTTTCATATTCAGTCAATGTGGACCAGCAGTCATGTTAGATGACATGGTTATCACCCACATTGTTCATTCATTTTTGTCCTCATTCCCTGTGTATAGCCCACTGAAAATGCTGCAAGGGAAAATAACTGAGAGGGTGGACAGAAAGATAGGGACATACCACCCCGAGTGGCTTTCTTCAAAGGAATTGAGAAACAAGCGTGCAGTGACTGACTCAAGCACAATTAGTCTGCACATAGTCCCTCCAGCCTTGTAGTCCAGAGAGGTGAGTGACAAGAACGGAATGGGATTTTGCTCTATACAGGAGCTGTTCCCTGTAATAGGTTATGAGGCACGCATTTCAATCGTAAACAAAGCAAAGAAATCGACATGGGATTATTTTATCCTCCAGTTTACGTTTACACACCAGAATAATCATCCATGGAATGGCTGTGACGTGTGGCGGGTGGCCATTTTAAAGCTGACCTATGCAGCTGTTGCTGTTAGGAGAAGTGGAGCAGCTGTCACTGTGCAAAGCTGACATTTCTTGTTGCTGTTCCTGCCACACATCCATGCAGCGGTGTCAAGGGAGATGCACCTGTGAATTAATTAAAGGGTGACTAAAAATACTGTGGGATGCTTTTGTCGACTCCTCTGCTTGAACATTTAGCATGACGTAATTAATGATAGGAGCTCTGTGTTGCTCCAAGCAAGAACTGAGACCCTGTCAGAACCATAGGTGCCCCCTCCATCGGTGCTCCGGGTCTCAAGCACCTACTGAAAACCCATAGGGGGTGCTCAGCACCCACGTGGCTGGATTAATCTTTTCTCAGCCCTGGTGCCCGGATCGTGGCACCGCCCATGTTTTGCCCCAAAGCCCCACCCCTGCTTGGCCTCTTCCCCCTCCGAGGACCCACCAGCCACTTGCATGGGAGGGTGGCGGTGGAGAAGAGTGAGTACCCACCTGCAAAAACAAAAGTCAGTGCCTGTGGTCATAACTGAAGCGTATTTCTGGGTGCATTTATTTACCCATGAAGGGCTGAATGCTTAGGCTCCTAACTTCTGTTGATTTCAGTGGAAGTTAGACTCCAAACTCCTTTTGAGTATTCAGCTCAAAGTATCCCCCGAATAGGAAGGTGTTCCCGCTAATAAAACCGAATATGATAGCTCTGGGCTCATGACGCTTTGCAAACTTGAAGCTAGCTCCAAACTGAGAGTCTGAGCCTACAAGTGCTTAAGAGCATGAGTAGCTTTATTCAGGTGAGAAGTTTCACCCGTGCCAATTGGACTCCTCATGGAATTTAAACTATTCATGTGCATAAATGGTTGAAAGAAAGGGCCTGACTGGTATAAAAATGGTAGGGTACACAGGATATTCATAAAGAAACATTAACCTGGCAACTATTTGGACAGTTACATTAATTATTATTACCATGACAGTGGCCCCAATCATCATGCACAGAGGTCTGTTGCACTAAGCACTGTGCAAACATGGATGGTCAGATTTCCAAAAGTGCTTAGCATCCAGCAGTTCCGATTTAAAAAATTGGCCCCCTCTGAGGTGTCTAAAGGGAACTTGGGCCCTGTTGAAAATCTAGCCACAGTAAAAAGCATTCACTATCCCATGTCTCTGTTCTCCCTCAATCTCCCCATCTTTAAAATTCTCCTTTGCTGTGACATGTAAAAAAAAATTACAGGCCACGAATGTTCTGAGACCACTGACCACTGCCTATCATGCTGACCTCTATTGTCTCATTGTACTCCACCCCCCATCAGTGTGTCTCCATCTGTTGTGGGACTGTCTTTTGTTCTGCATTTGTATAGCACCTAGCACAATGGGATCCTGATCCCTGGCTGGAGCTACTAGATGCTATGATCATTCGAATTATTAATAATAAAGTAACACATTTGCTCCAAGAATATATGGAACTCTGTTCTTCTCCCTGGCATAACTGCTGGAAACTAAAATACAGAGGCTAGTCATCTTTACACAAAGGCTGGGACAAAGGCTCTGATATAAGACAAATCTGTATATTTTCACAATGTTAATCTTAACTCTCCTTCTTGAAATATATAGGAAACTGAGCAGATATTTTCCCAGTGGCAGAGAAAAATATCAAGCAAATAAATGTAGGGTCAAATTTTCAAAAGTGGTTAGGCAGTTAGGCTTCTAAGGCCCATATTTTAAATGTATTTGGGTACCTAAAGATGTAGATACGTGCCTAGTGAGTTATAAGTGTCTAGGTGGTAACTCCTATTTACTTCATGGTGAGTTAGGTACTTTGGAACTTTTGAAAATCTCACTAGGCACTTATCTGCATTGTTAGATACATATATATCTCTAAAAATTTGGCCTGAAGCTTCTGAAAGTAGGACTTGGGCTTCTTCGACAATTTGGAAAACTACCCCTAGTGCTAAGCTCTCTTGAAAAACTGCCCCTGTATCTTCAGAGGATAAATCTCTAGATATCCATATGGTAGACTATGATCCTGGTTTCACTAGTACAAATCTAGAGCAATTCCCTTGATTTCAGTGATATTACTGTAGAGATACGCAGTGTAAGAGATCAACATCTGGCCTTAACACTCCTCTGATTCCACCCTGTTTTCACCACTCCTCAAAGCACTTGTCCAGATCTCAGCTGTTCAGTTCCTACCGGGAATCAGTTGGGAAATTATTTCTAGTTGGGGAAGTGGTTGCTTGTGCCAATTCCAAACACCTAGGCCTCTCCCTTGGAACCGTGTTGAGTGACAAAAGTCTTCTGTCATGTATCACAGAGCAAAATCATGAAAGTGTTTTAAAGCAGCCTGCAAAAAGACCTGAAGCTAATTGGTAAAACTAACACATTTTGCCCTCAAATGAGGCAACAAACTGTTCATGTCTTTGTCTGCACAAGGAATAGCAGAGATAAATATAGATCCTAACTTGGATTCTTCAAAGGGGATAAAAATGGGTGGATGTTTTTAAAAAAATTAAAGAATAAATGGTATTCAAATTTCCTATGCAATATTATCTACCTTCATTTTTAACTAATAGACATCTGTGATATCTGTCTTTGGAGAAAATCACCACAGAAGTGGAGATTAACATGGCCTGATGCTTCTGAAGTCCCAATATTCAGTAAAAATAGAAATCCAGCAATTATTTTAATTGTTTTGTCACCTTTATAGCCTGGAATGGATGGCTTCATTATTTCACTATCATTTTGTAACAGGCAGGCTAATTCACCACGCTGCTTTATCTAAAGAAATACCTTAATCTGAGCAATACCACATTGTAGTACACTAAGATACAATGGAACAGTTTCTCTCATTATCCATCTTTCTCTTCTGTGTATGTTAACTACTATAATGGTAGGCAACACAAATGTGTTTCAAATACTGTACCTTGTTAGATTTTACTGCTGTGCATAAAATAAGAACTATCTCATTAAGAGATGGGTCCTGCAAAGTACTGAGCGTTCTGGCTTTCCCCAGCAAAGCACTGAAGCATGGGGGTAAGCATACTAGCAGTCCCTCTGATTTAAATTGGGCTGCTCACACGCTCGGCTTTAAGTATGTGCTTAGATGCTTTGTTGGAGGAGGGCAGAGTGCTCCGCTCCTTGCAGATTTGAGCCCAGAGAACAGAGACATCAGGGTGGGCTGGTTCATTCTGCTTGTCACTGATTGGAACCGTCTGGGCTAAGGAATAAATGCAGAGGTGGTTCCTACAGAAGGTACTAATACCAGAGGGGAGATCCAGCCAAGCCCTTAGCAGCCTCTTAGACAAACTGAGATGCTTCTTTAGGGTAAGATGATTATATTTCCTGAGAATGCCCCGTTTTTTGAGTCCTCTGCCACTAGGTTAGACGATCCCAGGATTTCTCCTGAGTTTTGATGACCCCTAGAGAGTCAGAGAGACATTGCTTCTCCGCTGCTCTGACCAGCTGGCTCGCATTGCTTTTGGAGGCTGTTGTATCGGCCTGTTGCACACAGCAGTGCCTAGCCTAGCTACTGGCAAGGAGGTCCTGTGCCTCTCAGCTGGTAGCAAACCAGCCAGTGGTGGATCTAGTCATCAGCAAACTAAGGCCTTGTCCATACTTATTGCAGCATATTGTTTCTATGTAGCTCCACACCACGATGAAAAGCAGACGCTGTCCATGCCGCTGTGTGTAGCTGCATGTGCCAGTGAAAGGCTCTAGGTCGGGGTAGGCAGTGGGGAAAGACTCCAGCATCAGGAAGACGCCAGAGCCTTTCCATGTGGTGGAGAATGCACTGCAGCTGAGGGAGGCGCTGCTGGGCGTGGGGAGAGCTGTGCAGGGGCCATACACTAAGCTCCCTAAGTATGATATGTCCTGAGTACGTCTTTAGTTCCCTAAGCGGTGCCTCACCATTTACACAGCTATTTATAACCGTGCTGGGAGGGCGCGCTGTGTGTACTCTACACACTACCATATGTGTAGACAGAGACAGGCCCCACACACCTTTTTGTGGCCCTGATTTAGTATTACCTGCCAAAGAAGATCCATCTTATTTAAAGTGGACTATTTAACAAGTGTATTAGTATGTGTTGACTTGGTATAGCTTTTGGTTTGTGGAAACAATGCAATTAGTATTTTTACGGGGTGAGGGGCAAGCAGCCGCCAATCGGCTAATGCTGCCTATGGAAACAGATGAGCTTTCTGACAACGGCTACTCCTTGGACGGACTGACCTATTTCCTGTGCCCCAGCTTCAACTCCCAGATTCTTACTGTGCCATGCTACTGCTATGTCCTATGTCTTCCCACCAACCCCAGCTGTGGCCTTTTGGGGCTGACTGTCCCATGGACTGAAGTCATCACTGGCCACCACTGGCTGACCCTCTTTGGTAATGTTGGCCACCTCTGCTATAAAATCCCTGCACATCATGATCTGAAGATTGGACTTGAATGGGCCGTGTCTCCTCCTTACCTCATGGACTGGTGGCAGTCGTGTGGGTGCCCACTATTAACCTAGCTGCACCAGATCAGTAATTACCCTATGGAGCTCTGGACACTTGGTGCAACAGGTCTCCACTGTCTAAATGTGGTGGTGGTGACCTCAGGGTCCTGCCCCCCAGAAGTTTTGAGGCTGGGGGTGGGGAGGAGAGGAGGGATTTAATTGAAGAAAATTATTTTGCAAAATTTCAGATTTTCAAAACAAACAACACAACCCAACAGTGTAAAAAAAACCCAAACAAACCTGCAGTAAATTCACAAAAAAACCCACAAAAAATAGGACAAATGGGACTGAAAACCACTTTTAAAGTGGCTGAAATTTCAGTCAAAACTTTTGTTTTCCCCTCCATTTGTTTATAATCTAATCTAGGTTTTTACATGACTCTCAGCACCAAGGGTAGCCGAGTAACTCACAATCATTCTTAAATGATAAGTTCTTTGGACATGGACTGTCTTTTTTCCCCTTTGTTCTGGGTTTGTACAGCACCTAGCAGAATGGGGTCCTTGACCTTGACTAGGACTCTTAGAGGCAATGGTAATACCACCATTCCATTGATCCTCAGACTCCCCATTTGATACAATTGAATAATAGGAAAATCAAATGAATTCCCTAGTAGAAACTCTGGCAGATTAGGGAACTGAACACAGGTCTCCTGAGGCCAAGTCAACTGGCTTAACCATTACACCACCCTTCCCATGCAGAAGTAAATGGAAGTAGAGAAATATAAGTGCATGGAATCTGCCGTGATCTTCCCTCCTGTTCATGAGCTGTTGCAAAATCAAGGCAAACCACTAAAAGCCATGCCACTACACTAGACAGTCCTGATTTTTGGGTCTTTTTTCTTATATAGGCTCCTATTACCCCACCCCCACCCCCATCCTGATTTTTCACACTTGCTGTCTGGTCACCCTATATGTAACCCTTCTGCCCGTCAGAGTTGGCAGCAACAAGGGCCGGGTTCAATATCTAGGGGATCCATTCCAATAACACAATGCAAACCGGCTCGAGCCCCCACCCAGTGACCTGGGACAAATATATACCAGCCCCGCTGGGCGACTCCAAGAGGCAATACTTCCCCTCTCGCAAGCACAGAGTCTGAGTGTAGCAAAAAGCCTTTTCATAACAGAGAGAAACAATGTGGCATTATGTTGGGGAAATACCACCAACAGGATTCACAACCCATGAGCAAAAACCCACCCCTAGCAAATTTGGGGCATGCCCTTTCCCTTTGGTTCTTGAGTCCAGCAACCCCAAATCACCCAAAGTCCCAAAAGTCCAATGACCCAAAAGTCTCTGTCCCTGGTCAGAGCAGCCCCAGAGTTCGAAAGTTTATCTGCAGAGCTTTACCTCCCAACCTGGGTGGAGATGGGGGTTGGGGGGAGAGGTAAGGGGTACCTTACATGATCTGAAGCTGACCGTCCCACAGCTCCATAGGCCTTCACTCCGCTCTGCTAGTCGCCCCACGAACTGCTTTGCTCAGCTCCGCTCTGCAGCCCACAAGCAGCTCCCACCGTCCCACAAACTGCTCCACCAGCCTGTTCACAAGGCACTCCAGCCATCCCGCAAACTGCTCCACAATATATCTTCAGGCTCCCCCACTACTTAACACAACACTCGGTGATTTCAGCTCTTAGTCAGTTCAGCTCTTTGGTGAATTCAGCTTGTAGTAGGGGAGCCTCAATGCTGGTACACCATTAGCCCAAAGTGAGCTCAGCAGCCAGTAACTAGACTCCTAATAGAATCAAAATTAGCTCTGATATTCCACAGTAGAGAGAGGAGGAAGTGCAATTAGCATGTAAGGCCCTCACCAAGGGGCCTATCCCACCAAGTATTAATACTTGTCCCCAGCCTCTCTCAATTCACAGAGTTTTGGAACCCATAACCCTTGCCTAGCGACTGCTACTTAGTTGATGGTGAGTCCCTCCATCATAACAAAAGGCCAAGTACAGTTCCAAGCACAGTTCCCATTATCAGGGTAATAACAATTTATTCTTCCTGCCCCAATAACAGAGACACTGGGGATCCCACAGCAGCCAAAGTGACCATTTGGGCAGCTATGGCCTCATTCTAGGCGGGGTGGGTGTGCCTATGCAAATGAGATTGGCCCCTGAAGTTCTTTTCCACAACTTGCCACACCTCACCACCAGATGTCAGGGTGGAGCTCATCCTGACACTGCTTACATCTATATATACATGAAGTTATAACCTATAACATTACTATAACAACAATGCTCAGTGCATCATGAGCCTTCTGAAGACACCCAACATGACAAACTTTGCACTGGATACCACACAATCATATTATAAGGATGAACATGGGAGTGCAGGGTGTTCCTCCGTAGTACAGAGTGTCACACCAGGACTTGCTGATACTTGCTGAGCATGATTTGCCCTGGTTTTCACTGGTGGGACACTTATGGTCAGCATTGTCAGCTACTTTGATGGCTCACTAGCCTACTAAAACGTAGTAGGATTTTTTAAAGTAGGCAATTTCTTTGGGCTTGACTCTACTCATTCTCTTGACATCAATGGTAAAACTCCCTCAATGGGAGCAAAGTTAGACCAGGGCCGAGCACTTCTGACAATCCCACCCAAAGGGGATAGAAGATGGACACATAATAGAAATTTTGGGTCGTTTTGAAAGCTTAAAATCCTTCAGTTACCTTTTTCAGGAATCCATCCCATTCAAAGAGGAAGAAATGGAGGAGTGTTCTATGCCAAGCATATACTTTCTTACATACTTAATAGTTTAAGCTGCTGTGCAAAGAAGACAAAATAGAAACATAAAATTATTTCTATTTGGTCTGCTTGAAACATTAATCCTAAAACGCTGGCAGGATGGTAGTTTTAAGCAGTAGATAATGATACTGCATGGGGAACTTGCTTTTCTCACAACGCTTTGCATAGATGCTTAGCACAGCCAGTGTGGTGTGTTTACAATCCGCTTTTCTATGGCGAATCTCTGTGTTCCTAAAAGCAAATCTCCTCTTAACATCAGGGATCAGAAACCCTGCTTCGACAAGTCTTCACCCTCAGTTAAATCTTATTATGTAGGAGTTGAGACTTGCAGGGGTTTCAAGGCTGCATGTAGAAGTCTACAGGTTATGACCCATCACTGAGTTGTCAAACAGGTATGTTGGACTCTGAGATTAACCAGTAGGGGAAGGGCTGGAGTACATTCCATGTGAGATTGATACCCTTCTGCTTATGCCAACCTATTCATTTCCCAAGAATCCTATTTGGAGAGAAGATGGATACATCCATCTTAAAGGTTAGAACTGAGAGAATTTATTTTTAATTTCCTATTTGATAGGGAATACTTACAGACTGTAGAGAGACTGTGGCTTTTGGAGTTTCAGAAAGAGCAGATATTTTCAAAAGTCTAACACTGGTAATTTTTTTTTAAATCACCAGATAGTTTACAGATCAAACATGAATTCATTTTAAATGACACATGCACAAAGCATATGACAGCAAAGAAAACTTTTGCACCTACTCCTACTTTGACTTAAATCCCTGTACCATTCATATGATTTTAGTGGCTTCCATTGTCAATTTTGCTAAATATCAGAGATTTTTTAACTTCAAGGTGACCTTCAATGGAAAAACAATGGGATTGTACTCCTTTTTTGCTTGCATATGATGTATGAAGGCAAACGGAAAGGCGTTTGTTAATCTGAAGTTCCCCTTCCCCCTGCATGCTAGTTTATATGTACAGTGAAATTCAAGACCTGGCTGTTCTGAAAGACTTTGTGATAAAGGTAGAAATAGTGATGTTTTGAAACCATGAAAGACTTACCAGTGAGTCATTAAGAACAGAGGGGATTTTTAGTCCCATTGTTAAAGTTTTATCTGTTCCGTTGCTATTTAATTCCAATGTCCAAAGAACAGTTGGGAGAAAAGTCTTTACAAAAAAGGCCTATCACCTCTGCTCTTTCCCTTCACCTCTGAGAGCCCACAATGCACATCTCTGACTTGAGGTCCCCTTGGAGCTAAACCAAGGAAGATCATGTCTTACAGTTCTGATATCTGTAAGATTAAAAAAAAGACAGAAAAATAATCTTTTCAAGCTTTCATTATACACCATAAAGAAGAAAAAAACTAAGGTACAGATACAATTTCAAAAATGCTTTGCAGGTGACCCTTATTGGAAGCTGTCTCCAGGGTTGAAGCGGGAAAGAGAATTGCTCTGCAAGTCCTTAGCTGAAGAACGCTCTCACTAAGGCGAAGTTAAATGCAGGGATGGTGTAAGCCGACCGCTCGAAGAGCTGTGTTTTAAAAGGGAGGGCACTGCTGGGAGAGCCTACCTTTTTGTTATATGGAACCAATCCTGCAAGTTGACCCATACACACAAATCCTTCCCACCTTCAGGCAGTAATGCATCTGAAGAATGATTCTCTTCTGTTGTATTGTTGACAACCTGTGCACGCTCTTTAATCAAATCCAAGTAAACCCATTTTGCACAGGCATCTGCTAGGGATTACTTGCAATGACTGCTGCCTGTATCAAGGCAGCTTGCCCCATGGGCTGCAGCGCCTGGTCCTAAACCAACTCTGATTACAGGCTGAGTCCCACCTGAGAGGAATCAGGGGCTTCCAGTAAAAAGGAGAAGGACATTGCAGGGAAGAGGGCAGCTCAAGGAATTGTAACTATAGCTGTAGCTGGTGCAGTCAGAAGGCTCTTGAGTCAGTGGAGGGGGAGGCATCAGCTGAGAAAGACAGTGGAGAAGGACAAGCTCCAGGCAGGAGGTTCTGGGAAGCGGACAGACAGACCACCAGACCTACCCTCAGGGAGGAGGGGCTGTGTCCAGCTGGACCTGGGATGAGGACAGAATTTGTGTTCGATTTTCAAAGAATTAGTCCAACATAATCTCAGTGGGGAGAGACTGAACTAGGGTTGGGGTTTGGGCAGTCAATGTGTACTCAGTGGACTAAATAAATGGGACCTCTTGAGGGGATTGTGTGACTCATCTGAGAGTTGTGGTGGTCTTAAGGGGCCCTGAAGAGGGAAGAGAGGGCAGAGTGCTGCAGAGCACCCTCAGGCCATATCAGAGGGTGCTCAAAAGGCAGCTGGCCCTGTTACTCTTGCTCTTGAATGGATTTTGAACCAGGGACCTATCATTGTTGTAGCCTCAACAGTGTATATACAAACTCTGTAAAGAGCCTTCAATCTAAATGCAGATGCCAAAGGGCCGGTGGGGAAACAGACACAGAGTTATAAGGTCACGCAGAAGGATAGAGGCCAAGCCAGGAATAGGACCATGTTCACTACCCTATTTATTATAACATGGCTTCTTGAGCAAAGGTGTACTGCCATCTTATTCTTCTCATGCTGCTAAATTTAAGGGGGTGGGGGTAGGGGCTAGAAGGGAGGGGCCTGAGGTGGTCCTGCTATGGGGAAAAAGTTGAGACCCACTGCAGTACATAACATGAAACCTTTTGCATCCCTTAATCACTTCCCAGCTTAGGACTTATGAATAGAGTATTTTTTAATTCACATCTGCAAAAAATGTAATATTAAACCTTCAGTGGACAACCAATAATTTACACTGCTCTTTTTTCCCCTCCAGGATTTTAAATTTGCATCAAATAAAAGCCTTGTTTATTTTTCTGATTATTCATTTCTACTATATATATCTATATGATTAAAAATAATGAATGGTTATTAATTTTTATCACTAACACTATCATTACACCCACTCCATATATTTTGATATTATTGCTAAAATTATCTCTAATGGTTTTAATAGGAGCTATTCTCCTATGCTAATGAGACTATAAATCAAAGTATTAAACCAGATAGAAAGTCCAATTTTGGATTCCATTCTGAAACTTAATTCCTCCTGCAAAGTCACTACCGAGGAAAGTTGCTCTGGAGAATAACGAAACAGGTCTACTCCATGTCATTTACACGATACTGACATTTAACAACATTGATGCGGCACAGCAGTTGTGGAGCTGGAGAGGTGAAGTCCAAAGAGGGAGTAAAGAGAAGCAGAGATGAAGGGAGGGATTTTCCAAAGCTCTCAGTGTGGCCGAACTCCGTTCTCCTAGGAACGTCCATGTTGCAGCTGGAGATGAGCCTCCCAGCCCGGATAGACAGACTCGGACTAGCTGGGCTCAACTGAACACAGCAAAGATGGTAGCATGGATGTGGCGGCGTGGGCGGCAGCTCAGACTTTCAGGCCTCGCGGGTTGAGAGCCTGAGCTGCAAGGTCCACGCTGCTATTTTTAGCATGCTGGCTCAAGCCCCATTAGCATGAGTCTGTCTACCCAGGCTGGGAAGCTTGCTCCCAGCTGCAGTGCAGACGTACCCCTTGAGCTCAAGGCAAGTTTTGCTGTTTATTTCTGCAGGAGCAAATTTAGGCCAATGCTGAGCACTTTCAATCCCCGCCCCCTCCAAAGAACGTCTGTAGGAAGTATGTTACATAGCACATCCATTCTACAAGTGACATAAATCCACTGATGTCAATGGAGTTTTGCTGCTTCCACCAGGTGAGGCTTTTGCTCTGTTGCTGAACATGCTTGTGTCCCTTTTTCACTCTCGGGAGGCCGGTGTCCTCTGAATCCCTTGTGGAACAATTCTACAGAATGTCATAGGGACAGGGGCATCCAGGTTCTATGGAAATTACGCCAGAAGGATAAACAATGTAATAGTGTGTCCTTTCTCTCTGTTTGCTGAACCTTTCTATATAATGCTGCAGCAGAGATGAAATTCTGTTTTAAAATCTACAGCATGGTTTAATACAGTAATATCTCTCTATAACATTTTCAATTAAATTTCACAGCACTTTTCTACAGATGGCTATAAGAAATCCCTTTCACATAGAGTACTGTCCTGTAAATCAGGAGGACTGAGTTCTAGTCCCAGCTCTTTGAATGGCCTTGTAAATCCCTTCATTCCCCCTGCTTCAGTTTCCCCCTCTGTAAAATGGGGCATACGCTACCCTCTTTATTAAAGTGCTTTGAGATCTTCTGATGCAAAGTGCTATATGAGAACTAGCAGTAGTCCCAATTATGAGCTAGAGCCTCGCCTGAAGTAAATAATCATGGCTCTCTTGAAGCTATGTGATTTACATCAGCTGAAGACCTGACCCACTAAGTACAGGCATGCCTGCTCAAAGAAATACCGATCCATCAGGACCTATAAGCACTGCACCTTGACCTGAAGGGTCCCTGCTAAAGGAAACAAAGAACTCAGTGTATCACTTTGCAGCACAGCCTAACCCTGACGAGTGAGAGATGGACTCTCAAATAGAACCCACATTCTTGGGCTGTTTACCCAGGAATACCCATGGGAGGAAATTCACCCCTGTGCAAAAGGCTAGTGCAAAGCTGTTGCCTCATTTAAGTTCCACTTAACTCCTTAAAATAGAGGTGGAGTGGGACATACGTGATGCACAGACCTTGCAGCAGGCTCACTTCACAGGGGTGAATTTCACTCCCTGTAAGTGGTATAAAAGTGGACGGCCATTTATTTTACAGCTATTATGCTACTGGCATGGCTTGAGGTCAGACAAGTTGACACTTCCTGAACTAAAGGAATGGTGAGTTTCTGGCACTAATTTCATTCATAACTTTGCAATGCTATTAATTTAAAGGCACTTTTCAAAAACTATGTGGTGTTCTTCCCTTGAGCCTGTGGCACTGAACTGTTACCTGCAGGTGGGGGAACTCAACAGTGTTACAATCTATATTGCTACAGCAATGGGGACCTCACAATTATTAATACAATTGAGCCTTACAATGCCCCTGCGAGATACAGAGGTATTCTCTACCATGCCAAATGAAGGCACAGGGTTGTTTCAGTGACTTGCCGCAAATCACCCAGGAAGTCCATGGCTGAGTCAGGAACTGGCAGCCACATCCGCTGAGTTCCAACCTGGAGTGATAGGTATAGCCGCACATGAGGTAAGTCCTTTTCAGAACCTCCCAACACTAGATCCATGGGCGCGTGTTTTCAGATTCACAAGACTCTGTGTGAAACGCTAATTGAGACAGACTCTTAAACCAGGTTGCCTTTAATATTACAGTATGGAACTCTTTTGCAGTACCATTAGAAAAGAGCTATTGAAAGCTATATGAACCAGCAGGGGGAGAAAAATTACCCATGCATTTTCTCATTGACCTCGGTACATGAAGTATTCCTCAATTCTGGTTACATGAACATCTTTAAAACAGTTTTACATAAGGCCACAAGTCTTCTCTCCGGTAGAGTATTTCCTGTTTGAATACCAACAGCTCCCTCTCTCTGTTTTGGCGTGAGTTAGCAGCAGACAGTATCTGTTACATATAGCAGATTGAGTTATTCTTCTGTTTCCTCTTCTGCAAAATCTGTGCCCAGCAGCTATTTATGTTGTTGCTTCTTATATGGATTAACTACTTGATATAGTTTTAGTAATTCCTTTTCTGCGGGGAGGAGGGGGATAAAAGGTATGATTTGGTTATTATTACCAATTCCAGATTAGGAATGGAACGACTATTTAAAAAGGGAAAAGGGGACAGAATCCTTGCATTAGCTAAAGAGACTATTTTCTGTTGAAAGGCAGCTTTGAACACCCTGTGAATTACTGTCACACTGAACATGTCTCTGGGGATTGGAAAGTTTTATATCCTTTTGCAAAGTACCACTATTGTCTGCATAACAAATGTGAACTGAACTGTTCTGTTAAAAGTAAGTCATGCACACTTAAGAACATAATAGTAGCTTAGTGTTAACAATACTTCTGCATTCAATTCAGCAAACTGTTATTGTAGTGGAACTGAAGCTAGAGCAAGCTGTTTGCTTTGTGATGAACTGCGAGCCTCTTTCCCCCTCCCCCCGCCAAAAGGATCATGGCATTAAAGACACACTATTAAGATTTCCTAGATACTGACTGATTTTGACACTTGTCCCATAATGGAGGTCTTGCTAATAATGCCAGCAATAGCATCACTGCATAGAGTGCTTTAGTGTTTTTCAAAAGTCTCATTTTAATGATGCATTATTTTTCATCTGATCTGTGCTTCGGTGAAAAATATGAAAGGCCCATGGCCTAACTAGTATGTACTTTTACTCTGCTCAAAACACAATGTATTTTCGATTAAGCGTACATTGGCATTTTCTCAGGGTAATCTGAGGTTCAAGTAGTCCAGATCCCTTCTTATTAAATATATGGCTGTGCAGGATGGCTGTTTTTAAACACTATGGCTTATCACAGTGTTACTGAAGTATTTGAGTCCATTACTGTAGATCATTGTACTACTTATTAATGAGTACATTTTAAACATTTTGTAACTCATTATAGTGTATATTCAATAATAGCATATGCTATCATGGATTTGAGAACTTCCTGGACAATACAGCAGCCCGAGTTAGTTTCTCTCGAATGAATGGATAACTATAGGACAGGATTCTGATATCCTTACGTACCTACAATAGAGCTGGGTTGGAAATGATTTTGTCATCCTGCAAACTTTTGAGATTTTGAAACGTGTCTCCAAATTGGCTCAAAAAGTCAATCTCCAAAATTTTCATGAACTGAAAAGCTGAAAAAAATTGGTCAATCATTTCAAAACAGTTTCTTTTTTTTTTTTTTTACTGTTTTGGGGATTTTTTTTACTATAATAAACTGTTTAAAAAATCCTCATTTCAAACCACTAATTTTCATTTCAAACCTGTCAAAACAAAATGTTGGGACGATTTTGATCTTTTCCTAAAAGCTTTTTGAGTTGAAAAAAATGTCCGAGCTGATCTTTCTCTGAAAATAGTTTTGGTTTTGATACATTGAAATGTTCCAGTGAAAAAATGTTTTGTCAAAAAATCCCCAACCAGCTCTAGTGATAAATGTGTCTTACTCTAAGAGTGTTCCCATTGATTTCACTGATGGAGTTAGGTATTCACCTTGAGCACAGAATCTGGCTTTTGGAGTTCTTTCCACCTACGATAGGGTTTGCAAATCACATATGTGTCTGTTCTTTTTTTAAACATATGTGCTATTTCCAGTCACAAGAGACAAGAGATGATAACGCTAGAGAGCACAGTAGCAAGAAATAGTCTTCTCAATATGCTAGTCAACATACTGTGGTGGGGTAGACCATGTCTCCACCAAGGCACCACCCCTGCCCACTGTAGAGCATCATGGGAGATGTGGCCTAGATTCTCAAAGCTATTTGGGGGCCTAAACATGCAGGGAAGCGCCCAGTGTTGTGGTGTCCGGTCCCCCACCCTCTCCCCGAAAAACAAATCACCTAGGCACTTAATTCTCATTGAAATCTATGGAAGGTAGGTGTTTAGTCAGTTTTGAAAATCTCACTAGGTTCCTGTCTGTATCCCTAAGTGCCTAAATACCTCATAAACCTAGCCCTAAATTTCACAGAGTCAATGGCTCCTGAATGCCCTAAGGCTCTTTCAAAATTAGGACTTAGTTGTCTAAGTCATTTATGCCTCACAACACTGCATGAAGCAGTGCTTAAATCCTTTTAAAAATCCTGGCCCACAAGCCAAAGTCAATGACTCACACCCAGTGTAGCCCATTTACTTCTATGGGATTAATGGAGAATTTGTGTGGGATTTTCAAAAGACCCAAAAGACCAGATTTTTAAAGCTATTTAGGTGTCTTCATTAGGCACCTGCTAATCTTTTTTTTAAATCTGGCCCTACATGACTGAGGAACACAAGAACCATTGACTTTCACAGGGACTTGTACTCCTGAGGTGCATTTAGAAAATGCACCTTAGAGACTAACCAATTTATTTGAGCATAAGCTTTCGTGAGCTACAGCTCACTTCATCAGGTGCATTTGAAATTCCCATCCTGTAACCCTGCGAGTCCAAAATTTTGACCCAAATTCATCAAAACAGATTTTTATTTTATTTTATTGAGTATGGGGATTCATTTTTTAGCTAGGTTTCAGAGTAACAGCCGTGTTAGTCTGTATTCGCAAAAAAGAAAAGGAGTACTTGTAGCACCTTAGAGACTAACCAATTTATTTGAGCATAAGCTTTCGTGAGCTACAGCATCCGATGAAGTGAGCTGTAGCTCATAAAAGCTTATGCTCAAATAAATTGGTTAGTCTCTAAGGTGCCACAAGAACTCCTTTTATTTTTTAGCTAAGCACACTTGCATTTTGCCAACCAGACTGGTTTAAACAATAGGAAACCAGAAAACAGCACTTTATTAACCACTTTGTGAGGCTAGCTGAATTATTAGTTTTCTACAAAGTTGTAAAAAAAAAAACAATGTTGCTTTTATGGCTAAATTAGTGGCGAATACTTTTATTGTTTTTATTTGCAAAATAAAATGTAGGTTTATTTCCTTTCCGCTTCTCTATAAAAGAGGGCTGGTAGCTAAAGCGGTTGCATGAGACTGGATATATTTTGCAGAGTAAAATGCATAGAGTCCAATTCTAACATGTACTGTGGGAGGCGGATGCCATGATGATGCAGATTAGATAAATACCTTGCCAGTGAGACAGGAGTTGGACAGACAGAAGTTGTGTTATGTTCCCTGGGTTGTATTGCCAAGCCCACTCAGTCTACAGTAGATAAGGATTCCCATTGGCCTCAACATGTGCCTTAGCATTCCATGCAGGAAGAGCTGCTGGTGGTGGCAATGTTCCTGCTGTACGAAGGCAAGCCAGGAACAGAGGCTAGGGGCCATTCGCATTCCTGCCTCAGTGCCAGAGAATGGACGAGATTACCTCTTGAGATCCCTTCCAGCCCTGCATGTCTGTGATGCACCTGTGATATGTTTCTATCTGGTGAATGAATGCTAACTTAGGGTCAAATTCTCGTCTTGGCTGGGGTTTGGTAACTGAGCGAATGATGGAAAAGAAAGAAGATAAGGCCACTCTTCAAGGCGCTCCTAGCCATCTGTGGTGAAAGATGGTGCAATGAGTTTCAGCCAGTGGAGACGAAATGGAACAAAATGGCCTGAGTGTAAGAGCAATACACATGGGAGTGGGATGTACCCACAGACTGTTATAAGAGAACCTCCCAACCAGCACTGCTATAACCATCCACATTCTGCTTATGCACACGTAGTTGTGGGTTACTGCAGGTGCTAAACAGTGAAAAGAAATCCCTGTTCTGAATGAAACATAATAGCTGCTGGCTCTCGTCAGCACTGAAAAGTTTAGGAAAGTCACCAGTGAAACACGTGTTTCGACATTTCCCTGTGACCCATTCCCCATTCATGGGGAACGCGGGTGTCTCTGTCACCAGTAACTTCTCCTCCTAGATCCCATCTCTGTCCTCCTTTTCCAGAGAATTTCATAATCAAATAGAAAGTCAGCAATACCTCTCCATCTCTGAGCACCAGATGGTTGAGGGGTACTATGCTCACCTGAGGTGCGTGAAAGGTATCTAGATAGATAGATGCAATTGGTGTCTCTACAATAAAGTTTTTCTCATCTTAAAATAGTTATTTAGATCTTCTGAAGCAGGGTCTTGAATAATTTCCTGAATTTTATCCCCCATGGGTGCAGCGTTAGACCAAGATCAATGAGGGAAGCCTTAGGGGACAACAGCAACTGCCAACCACCATCACTCAGTGGGAGAGCCATCACTAGTTACCAATGTCAGGCCCTCTCCACTCACCAGCAGGGTCGACTGTACATACAGCATAGGTGACACCAGCAGCCACTGTCCTCAGCCACTGCTCAGCCAGGATCACTCTCAAAGACACCGTCATGACAGTGGGGGGAACCAAGGCAAGAGCAGCCAGTGCTGGCCTCTTCTACCCAGCCAAGATATCTTGTGGCCACCCCTCTCCATCAGAATCATGGACTGTGAGAGAAGTCAGAGGGGGGCTTTGATCACCTCCCTTCCTCATGCATCCAGGAGTGCCTTCAGGTACTGCCATTGGCTGAGGCCTGAACTACAGCCAGCAAGGGAAAGCAGGGGACACCCTGGCTAATAGGGTCACCAGTTTCCCCAGTGGGGTCTGGACTCATGGACACCATATAGAGGCAGCTGCTGGTTGTTACCCCTGATCAAAGGAGCAACTAACCATCATGGCCAGACGCTGGGTTTATGACTGCAGGGGAAGTACATGATGGATTATGGTCATCTCACGTCCAGTTTTGAGGAATGTGTCTAATTCTGGCGGTTGTGCCCTTTCCATGGCTGCATGTATGTGGCATCTATGAAGGGAGAGGGATGTTCTCAGAAGCTGGGGATGGGCAATCTTCAGTTGTGACGATCAGATAAATGGGTTACATGCTGAATTGGGCACTAAAGATACTGTGAGGTATGACCCTCAGCAGATCAGAAGTGACTACAGGGCTCTGGGAGTAAGGGTGAAGGAGTTGGGAGCACAGGTGGTGTTCTCCTTGATCCTTTGGGTCAAGGGTAGGGGCCCAGGCAGAGACAGATGCATCCTGGAGATGAATGCCTGGCTATGAAGATGGTGTAGCCAAGAGGGCTTTGGCTTCCTTGACCACGGGATGCTGTTCCAGGAAGAAGGATGCTAAGCAGAGATGGGGTCCACCTATCGAGGAAGGGGAAGAGCATATTTGGCTACAGACTGGCTAACCTAGTGAGGAGGGCTTTAAACTAGTTTGAAGGGGGCAGGTGACCAAAGCCCACAGGTAAGACAAAAACATGGAGACCTTGGAGAAGGGTCAGAATTTGGGGGGA
This sequence comes from Caretta caretta, assembly GCF_965140235.1. Classification (NCBI taxonomy): domain Eukaryota; kingdom Metazoa; phylum Chordata; order Testudines; family Cheloniidae; genus Caretta; species Caretta caretta. Next base: position 17,438,676 of record NC_134209.1, read on the forward strand.
GCATGGGCTGTTATACCAGGGATAAAGGAGAGACAAGACAAAACTGGGGATGGGGAATCAAATCAGTATCTTAAATTGTGAGAAGTATGGGGAATAAGCAGGAAGAATTGAAAATGCTACTCAATAAACACAACTATGATGTAGTTAGCATAATAGAGGGTAAAGTTTTCTCAGGGAGGACAGGCAGGGAAAAAAGGGAGGAGGTGTTGCCTTATATCTTAAAAATGTATACACTTGGACTGAAGTTGAGGTGGAAATAGGAGACAGACTTATTGAAAGTCTCTGGGTAAGGATAAAAGGGGTAAACAACAAGGGTGATGTCATGGTAAGGGTCTACTACAGACCACCAAACCAGGAAGAAGAGGTGGATCAGGCTTTTTTTAAACAACTAACAAAATCATCCAAAGCACAGGACTTGGTGGTGATGTGGGACTTCAACTACTCAGACATGTGTTGGGAAAATAACACAGCAGGGCACAGATTATCCAACAAGTTCTTGGAATGTACTGGAGACCATTTTTTTTATTTCATAAGGTTGAGAAAGCTACTAGGAGAGAGGCTGTTCTAAATTTGATTTTGACAAATAGGGAGGAACTGGTTGAGAATTTGAAATTGGAAGGCAGCTTGCGTGAAAGTGATCATGAAATGGTAGAGCTTATGATCCTAAGGAATGGTAGGAGGGAGAACAGCACAAGAAAGTCAATGGATTTCAAGAAGACAGACTTTAGCAAACTTAGGGAGTTGGTAGGTAAAATCCCATGGGAAGCAAGTTTAAGGGGAAAAACAATTGATGACAGTTGGCAGTTTTTCAGAGACACATTATTAAGGGTGTACGTAGGCACTGCGTAGGAAAGATACGAAGTAGGGCAAGAGACCACCCTGCCTTAACCAGGAGATCTTCAATGATCTTAAAAAAAAAAAAAAGTCCTACAAAAAGTTAAAACTAGGTCAAATTACAAAGGATGGATATAAACAAATAATACAAGTATGTAGGGACAAAATTAGAAAGGCCAAGGCACAAAATGAGATCAAACGAGCTAGAGACATAACGGGTGACAAGAAAACAGTCTACAGATACATTAGAAGCAACAGGAAGACCAAGGACAGTGTAGGCCCGTTGTTCAATGAGTGTGGGAAAATAACAGAAAATGTGGAAATGACAGAGGTGCTTAATAACTTCTTTGTTTTGGTTTCATTCAAGAAGGTTGGTGGTGATTGCACATCTAATATAGTGAATGCCAGTGAAAATGAGGTAGGATCTGAGGCTAAAATAGGAAAAGTACAAGTTAAAAATTACTTAGACAAGCTAGATATCTTCAAGTCACCAGGGCCTGATGAAATGCATCCTAGAATTCTCAAGGAGCTGACTGAGGAGATATCTGAGCCATTAGCAATTATCTTTTAAAAGTCATGGAAGACGGGAGAGATTCCAGAAGACTGGAAAAGGGAAAATATAGTGCCAATCTATGAAAAGGGAAATGAGGACAACCTGGGGAATTACAGACCAGTCTGCTTAACTTCTGTTCCCGGAAAGATAATAAGCAAATAATTAAGAAATCAATTTGCAAACATCTAGAAGATAAGGTGAAAAGTAACACTTAGCATGGATTTGTCAAGAAGAAATCATGTCAAACCAACCTGACAGTTTTCTTCGACAGGGTAAGACGCCTTGTGGATAGGGGAGAAGCGGTAGATATGGTATTTCTTGACTTTAGTAAAGCTTTTGATACTGTCTCACATGACCTTCTCATAAACAAACTAGGGAAATGCAACCTAGATGGAGCTACTGTAAGATGGGTGAAAAACTGGTTGGAAAACCGTTCCCGGAGAGTAGTTATCAGTGGTTCACAGTTGTGCTGGAAGGGCATAACGAGTGGGGTCCTGCAGGGATCAGTTCTGTGTCCGGATCTGTTCAATATCTTCATCAATGATTTAGATAATGGCATAGAGAGTACACTTATAAAGTGTGCAGATGATACCAAGCTGGGAGGGGTTGCAAGTGCTTTGGAGGATAGGATTAAAATTTAAAATGATCTGGAAAAACTGGAGAAATGGTCTGAAGTAAATAGGATGAAATTCAACACGGACAAATGCAAAGTACTCCACTTCATAAGGAACAATCAGTTGTACACATACAAAATAGGAAATGACTGCCTAGGAAGGATTATTGTGGAAAGGGATCTGGGGTCATAGTGGACCACAAGTTAAATATGAGTCAGAGTAACACTGTTGCAAAAAAAGTGAACATCATTCTGGGATGTACTAGCAGGAGTGTTGTAAGCAAGACACGAGAAGTAATTCTTCCGCTCTACTCCGTGCTGATTGGGCCTCAACTGGAGTATTGTGTCCAGTTCTGGGTGCCACATTTCAGGAAAGATGTGGACAAATTGGAGAAAGACCAGAGAACAGCAACAAAAATGATTATAGATCTAGAAAACATGACCTATGAGAGAAGATTGAAAAAATTGAGTTTGTTTAGTCTGGAAAAGATAAGACTGAGAGGGGACATGGTAACAGTTTTCAAGTAAATAAAAGGTTGTTACAAGGAGAAGGGAGAAGAATTGTTCTGCTTAACTTCTGAGGATAGGACAAGAAGCAGTGGGCTTAAATTGCAGCAAGGGAAGTTTAGGTTGGACATTAGGAAAAACTTCCTAACTGTTAGGATGGTTAAGCACTGGAATAAATTGTGTAGGGAGGTTGTGGAATCTCCATCATTTGAGATTTTTAAGAGCAGGTTAGACAAACACCTGTCAGGGATGGTCTAGATAATACTTAGTCCTGCCTTGATTGCAGGGGATTGGACTAGATGACCTCTCAAGGTCCCTTCTAGTCCTATGATTCTATGACAATTGCATGAGTCCTGCTGTTGTGAAATCTGAATGTGTGCACCTGTACATCTGCCAGATCATGCATCAGTATCAGGCCTACAGTATGCAGCTCTTAGGTGGATCAGATCCCCATTTAAAATGTCTCCTGATTTTTGCATGTATGTGTATATAATGCATGGATTCAAACTATATAGTATAAACCGTTGTTCCCAATTCCCTTCTCACTTGTTTCTCCCCTTGCTTGGAATCAGACTGATTTCCAGCTGGCTGAGTAGTGGTTTGATGGAGGGGAACTGTTTGTCATTGGTGGAATATGATAACACAGAGATTTGTTGGTGGGGGGAGTGGAGTGTTAGCTTGCAATGCAAGGTGCTTTTTATTGGTGTGATGGGTTGGGTCACAGAAACCCCCTTGGGACTGCCTCCTGATGTGAGGAGACTACCTCTAAGCCCATTTTGCCTTGCAGCTTGGGATTTCAGTACCCTGCCTGGTTGTGCCAGACACGCTAACCTGCTACAAACACAGACCCAGGTCTGAACCACGTCCCCCAAAAGCTGCAGGCTTAACTGAAAACAGCTTAAGAAGTGCTCCTGTCTCCAACACCCAGATAGCCAGTTCCCAATGGGATCCAAACCCCAAATCAATCCATTTTACTCTGTATAAAGCTTATACGGGGTAAACTCATACATTGTTAGGATAGATGGGGTTTTCAGAAGTGCTGAGCATTGGTCTAACTCTGCTGCCATGGTTATCCATAGGACTTTCACCATTGATGTAAATGGCAGCAGTGTTACGCCAATGCTGAAAACATTGGACAAATCCCAGCCTGTGTGTATGAAAGACACAAAACTTGCAAAATTAAACACACAGCCTCCTTTATATTTGAACAACGTATGCCTCAATTTTGCTCATGAATCATAGAATCATAGAATATCAGGGTTGGAAGGGACCTCAGGAGGTCATCTAGTCCAACCCCCTGCTCAATCCTTGAGAGGTCGTAATTAAGAAATCTTGCTATTTGCTCTGTGCATCTTTTCAACCCTTTTCACTCGGACAACATGAATAATGGTTAAGCACAAGAGGTTAGCTCTAAAGAATCTGTTATGGTGACTTGTGACTTCAGTTTACTCCTACACTTTATCTCTCAGATTGACATGATGCACCACTAAGTCTCCATCTGTTATGTCAGTAATAAGCACTAAAAAATTCTCAGGACATTTCTGATGTCAAGAACTATATTTAAGAAACATGTGCAGAAGTCTCTTTTCTCACTGAAATAGCTCATTGGGTTTTTGTTATATTTCTCCAAAATACACAGAATGCTTAGGGCATGTTACGGACCGATAACTTTCTGAATTCCATTTTTGAAAGAAACCAATAGTTAATGAAGAGAAGAGGTATGAACTGAAACTCAGTAATATAGTTCCTCTGCCCCATTAACTAGGTAAAAATTGCCAAATTATAATAAAAGTTTGTGATTATATTAATGGCTACATATAGAAATTATTTAATTTTTTGTTACTTTTAGCACATCTTTTGTCCTTCTGTCACCCAACATGCTTTATATAGGGTAGACGCTATGGATTTGCACCTACTTATATTAAGAAAGAGGCCTCATTCTGTAACTACTTAAGTCTGCAAACCAACTTCAAAGAAAGCCCAAGGAGAAACGACTTGGGATAATCTCACTGGGAGGTGATGCAGTCTTGCACAGCATAGTTATACCAAGATTGGCGTTTGTGATGAACAGCTGAGAAAGTTGGAGTGCTCTGGTTAATTCCACATCTCTGCCCACACAACTCCCTGGCAGGAGCGTGATTGATAACCATGCTCAATCAATGAAACACAAGATGGAAGCATTATTTAAGCAGACTCAGTCTCATTTGCTGATCAATGATTCTGAGGGCAAGATGTGGTTGCCTAGTATCTTCTAAATGCCGATTAACCTTACCATGTTTGTCACACCCACCATGTCTCCTTTTGGTTACATTCTTACAAGAGGTATCACGTCCAACACTTCCCCTGCTGGGTTCTAGCCAGCTGCTGGGTTCAAATCTTTCATGCTGTAGGACTTCTCCTGGTTGAAGACGTCTCAAAATTCATTGACCCTGCTCAGTTCAGGGTTGCTAACAATGAAGACATCAATCAGCCCAGCACAGATTACTAGTTTGGCTTGGAGTCCAAGATGGATTTCCCAAAAGATGGGATGTCTTTCAGGGCGGGGCATTCAGGAGATGGAATAGAGGGAGAGATACTAATAGTCTATACCTATCATCATCTTGATTTAGGCTGGGATTTTCAAAGAGACCTAAGGAAGTTAGGTACCTACCCAACTCATTGAAAGTCCAACAATCTTAGATCTATTTTTGAAAATTCCATCTTTAGTTAGAATTGAGGGATTTTTTTATGTTTTATGTTTTTTAATTAATTTTATTATTAGAGAGAAAAAAAACAAGTTTCAGAGTAGCAGCCGTGTTAGTCTGTATTCACAAAAAGAACAGGAGTACTAGTGGCACCTTAGAGACTAACCAATTTATTTGAGCATAAACTTTTGTGAGCTACATCTCACTTCATTGGATGCATCACGAAAGCTTATGCTCAAATAAATTGGTTAGTCTCTAAGGTGCCACTAGTACTCCTTTTCTTTTTGAGAAAAAAAACAAGAAATTCAAAGATCAACAGAAACCTACAGTTCCTGTTTTTTCATACCAGGTGTGCTTATTCTGAAACCCTCCTAGAAACAGAATAAGGAAAATAAACATTTGTAAATCAAAGGGCTGCTGACATTTTTCAGCCAGCCAATTCAGAGTTAAAACAGTCTGCAGCAAACATTTGTTATAGTTTGCATGAGGCTGTCATGCAAATGGCTGATCTAATATCTTTTCCTGGTATAATCTCTTCTTAATGATTCTAGAATCCTATCAACTGAAGCTACAATAGCCTGATCACTAGGTCATTAGGGCCTGTTCTCAGCCAGTGCTGAAACCATTATCTGAGTCCAATGGATTACCCATTAAATCAACAATTGGTTTATATCACTTCCTACATAACCAATTCTTCAGGCGGTGGGGGGGGGGGGGTTTGGGGGAGGGGATCAGAGAGGGGTTTGCTCTGAAATCCCAGTTTAAATAGCTGACCTCTCATTTCCTTCTAGAATGCAAAGTAAACATCATGGAGCTGTAGATGGCCATAAAATGACCTTCACAGGAGAACTGAAACCCTCAGAAATGGAAATCTTGACATAAGGCAAGTGATTCACTTTGAGGGGAGTGATTCATCCATAGAAAAGCCTGTATTACCTTTAGGATTAACCGTAATCAAGATAGTCACTTACTATATATTGACAATTCAGCTTCTGCCCCTCTGCAAAAGGTGATTCAGGTAATCACCTGATAGGACTCAATTTTCTCAGGAGCTGTTTCCCTTTTGGTTACAAGTATTTCTCTCCGGCTTTTCCCCTTCATTTTTTGCATAGTTTAAGTTTGCATGGGATCACTGGGAGAAAGTGGAGTTCTCACCCAGCTCAGAGGTAGGGAGGTAGAGTTGGCATACAAGGTAAAATCAAGAGTACATTCTAATACAATATTCTACTTCAGACAGTGGCCAGTACCTGTGATATAACCTGCCTCCAGGGAAAGTTTTCATTTAACCTTCTATAATTAGAGATTGGCTTATGCTCCAAAACTTGAGAATTAATATCCTTCCCAAAGCTGCTTTCTTAGCATCTATTATAACAACTGTGGGTATTCTTTTTATCCATGTAAATGTCCAATCCTTTTTTTAATCCTGCCAAGTTACAAAATTGTCTAAATGTTTTGTTTTGACATTTTTATTTGAAGAATTCTATATCTCTGCTTCAAATGACTTTTTGTTTTGAAATTTAAGCAAACTAGACTGAAAAAAGGGAAACAAGGTCAAAATCAAACTGAAATGTTTCAAAATGATCAAAGCAAAACATTTGAATTGACGAGAACTGAAATGATTCAGTTTTTCGATTCATGAATACGTTGGGGATTTTGACTTTTCGTTCTGATATGGGTAAAAATATTTGAACTCTTGAAAATATTCATGGGCCAGTGTGATGGGGTCTATAAACCTTACTCTGGGACAGATGGGGTTAAGGAGCAGTTCTGGCCCAAGTGCCTCTACCCTGCTGCACCTGTTAAGGAGAAGCTGAAGAAAGCCAGACAGCTCAGAAGAGAGGCAGACAGGAGAGGAGGAGCCAGTGATCTTGGGAGCTCCTGAGTAAGGGTGCTGCAGGAGAGTAATCTTTAAGCAGCAGCTATCCCAGGTGCCAGTGGAGAGATCAGCCTTTCCCTAGGTCGAGGGAACCCTTCACTCTAATTTATGGTGGATCATTTGCGAGTCTCTTGAGCATGCCCTGGACTGGAAAGGTAGGTGGTAAGAAGTGGCACAGAGAGGCAGCCTCGAAGTACTCAGGGGTTTTTGCTCTCATTGCCTCTTGTAGAGCTCTAGGTCAGAGTCTGGTGGGGAAGGAGGAACCAGACTCCCCTACCATCTACCCTCTCATGAAGGGGGCACAAACACCTTCTTGCATACCCCCTGGAGATAAGGGAGGACAGTGACACTGTAAGCCCTGAGGCAAGGACAGGCAAACCACAGGCGTGTGGAGATGGGTTGAAAACCCTTTATTTTGTGGGGACATTGGACTATATATATTTTGTTGGACTCTGTTAGCTCATAAGAAGGCAGACTTGATTGATCTGGCCAGAGTGTCGAGTTGCTGCCTATTGACAAGGGGATCACCACAACATCAGAGTGGTTGCCGGGTAGGGACAGAGGAGACGGGAGGGAGCTGGGACCCAGTTGCCTGACACTAAATGCCACCAGCCTCATCACAAACAGGAAAACAAACTTCCACCCAGCTTTAGCTGGAGCAGTTTGGGAGTAGCATGAGAAACACTCTTTCCCTCTTGGAAGGGGGCAGACTGCCAGAACTGGAAGATCTGGAAAGGTACTCTTGAAACTCCTGCCCATACAAGAAGCTGGGGAAGCTTGAGAATCCCACCCACCCACTGTGTAGTATGGTGAGTGGAACTGGACAAAGAGGGCCAAGTTTCAGGAGGCACCTCATTAAGTGTCACAGCAGTTGTACAAGCTGAAGGCCAGCCTGCTTCTGAGCAAGCCCTGGCCGCTCAGTGTGCTCAGCAAAGATCTCTTTCCTACAACCTTGCCTGCCATATCACTTACTGCTGCCAAAACTTCCAGTAGAACAAGACAGGATGGGAGAAAACTGCAGCGAAGCCCAGTGGGCTGGCTACTGAATCCAGGTCTGATGGCTGCGCGCTCTGCTCCTCTCGCTGTTGCCTGCAGCGTCAGCCACACGTTGCCTACACTCCCCTCTTTGCAATCCTTGATCCGTCGCTGGGAGGGAAGGACGAGGAGTTGGGGCCTTTCACTGTGCAGCCCTCACACCCAGGATTTCTCTCCTCTGGCCAGGGTGGCTGAATTCTTTGCCAAGAAAGCAGCCGTAGGGTCAGGTCCATAGTCCTTAAGTCCTGGAAAAGGTAAAATTTGTCACTAGAATGTAAATTGCTCCCACTTGCTCTACCCTGAGCTTCCCAGACCCTGATAATTTCATTGTTCCAGCTGAACAGGAATTTTACCTTATTAAGCACAGGCGCGATGATAGGATGCCAGCAGTCTTTTTATCCTGCCCTAGCATTTTCTGCCAGGCCTGTAATGAACGATAAATCTCAGAGTGTTGCAAATGGTGCAGCTGTTGCTTTTGCCTCTGTTAAAAAAAATGGGTTTGATCTCATTTTTGTAGCATTTGTATTTGGGATTTTTAAAATCCACCGTGATGTGTTTCATAGTGTTAGCTCACTTAGAGAGCTACAGAGCTCTAGAAAAATGCAATCTTCCCATTTTGTCTCTCTCTACTGCTTATATTCAGTGAACGGTTTCACCCAGACCTCATGCAGACAGGTGTGTCATTTGCCCCCCATCCATTCTTAGGAACATTTGTTTATTTGTTGCAACATTCCGCTTGTTGTCATGCTCCAAATTAATGTTAAAGATGTGAGCAAAGATCTTTGGGGAGGCATGATCTCAAAACACCCACAATGAATGAACGAGGCAAATCTTCAAAGTGGGGACCACAGAAGCGAAACCTTAGCAGGTGTAAGATATCAGAGTTCTATGCATTACACCAGCTGCGGATTTGCGCTGTCAGTGTTTTGACGCATTTATACATCGTAATCATATGCACGGAATGATTCTCAAATCATGGCAGAAACTCAGGGAGACCATCGGGTCATGAGTAACAGACGTACCCCCATCTTTTTAGCTTCCTAATACTTATTTTTTCCTTTCATAGTTTTTACATGAAATGCTGTAGTGAAAGACAGCTTCAAGGCGGAAAATGAATCAAACTGTCACATTGCATCTGATAGCATTGTTAATTAGCGTTGTGTTATTAGGAGACATGTTAAATGAATAATGCTTCATCCTTTTCAAAAAGAACTGTTGCCAGACTGGGTATGCTCTCTTGCTTTTGTTTAATATTTTACAAAATCTTATAACAGGATGATTCTCATGATTAGACTTTTCTTGATGATTTCTGACTAGGAACAGTGTGTGCGTGCGTAGGGATTAGGTAGATTTCCGGCTGATTCCAAGCTTAATAAACACATTAGTGATTTACCTACGTGTCACTGACTAACTCTGACTGCTGATTACCTGTTCAAGTTACCGGAGGAAAGTCACCTTAAGTGGTCCTGAGGCCTAAATTTCATCAGTATTTTGAACGGTTCCTATCTTCAGAGCCAGATTCTCATCCCCAGATTGCTGATCGTTTCTAATGCTCAGCCACCTGCTTTCCAGACAAACACCTACCATGTTTAGTTCTGCTCTCCTGTGTCCTAAATCCCTGCCCTTTTCATTAGTGAGGCTTTTAGAAATCTGAAGTAGGTGAACTCTTAACTCTTCCACAATTTGCATTCAAATGGTAAAAGTGACCTCAAAGGTGCACAGTTATTTTGTGATTATTCCACCTTTGAAATCATTACTGCTTATTTTTCCCATTGCTGCCTGAGCTCCACAGTAACATTAGTTACTGATGAACATGAATTACTAATGTGGTACTTAGAGGTGAAAAGTAAAGACCTCATCAAATTCTGGATATTTGCATATACATTGAAGATAATTAAGTATCTGAGAGGCAATGTTTTTTTTTTTTTTTCCACTCTGCTACTGGGGCATTCAGTACAGAGAGAATATTTACTATCTTATGCTATTATGGATTAATCTTCAACCAGCCAGTCCTGTACTGCCCAGTACGATACAGTATGTCATTGGATTTCATGAACCCTCATTTGCAAAGCTACTTGGATTCCTCTATGTTTGCATTGGCAAGCACCATGAAAGTAATTACAGAACTCTTTCTCAGAAATTAACCCCCATAGATGGAGTCTATTAAAATAAATTAAAATTTCCCCTGTATAATTCACTTTAAAGACTTGGGAGGACCACTCTTTTTGTGTCACTTTGGGGTTCTCTGTTGAATCAGTATGCATCCACAGAAGGGCCAAATCCAGCAAAGCATGTAAGAATATGCTTAACTTTAAGCCTATGAATAGTTCAACTGACTTCAATGGAAGTCCATTGCGGGAGGCATAGATCAGTGGTTTGAGCTTTGGCCTGCTAAACCCAGGGTTGTGAGTTCAATCCTTGAGGGGGGCATTTAGGGATGTGGGGCAAAAATTGGGGATTGGTCCTGCTTTGGGCAGGGGGTTGGACTAGTTGACCTCCTGAGGTCCCTTCCAACCCTGATATTCTATGAACTAGTCATGAGCTTAAACACTTGGCTGAACAGGGATGTATTTAAGCATATGCTTAAAGATAAGCACAGGCTCAGGTGATTTGTTGAATTAGAGCTTAAGAGAGACAAAAGAGGCAAGGCAGAGATAGAAAAAAACTTTTTTTTAAAAAACACCTTTTTTCATTTTATATATATATATATATGTGTGCTTAAAGCAGAAATATGCTTTTTGGCTCGGCTAATGGCTCTCCTGCTTTTCAACTGCATTTTGATTTGGTGTAGAATAAAACCACAAAAGAAAATTGATTGTTCCGGATTAATTCAAAGACCTAAGTAGATGTCCAGCCCAATTCCATTTGAAAAGACAGTTCAATCATGCAGTATCCTTGAAATAAATAGTCCTGCAAGTAGCTATGTTTACCAAGAACGTGATTTTGGTGTCACCTGCATAACCAGTGCACAAATGCTTCAATCAAGGCAGATTTTCTGAAGAGTTTTAAATTGCCTATTCTACAATTTCACACATTTGCCTGCAATTTAATGTTTTAGTTACTGGAGTGTCATCAGAATGAACATGCTCATGCGGAATAAGGGAAAAATATAATTCAAGAATAAAAAGCCTTTGATTTTTTCCCCCACAGAATTTTAGGACAAAATCATCTCTGAAATACACATGTATAGATTGCCTTGCATAATGACAGGTTTCAGAGGAACAGCCGTGTTAGTCTGTATTTGCAAAAAGAAAAGGAGTACTTGTGGCACCTTAGAGACTAACCAATTTATTTGAGCATGAGCTTTCGTGTATCTCTGAATCGTACTCTATTAAAGGTATTTATTTCAGTGTTGGTACTGTCAAAGTAAATGTGTCATCACCGTCTTTAAAACAGAATGATCAATTAACCCAGGGGTTTTAGTTACAAAAAATGCCAAAGTACTTTTTTTAAACTTTTCATTTTTCATTTTTGTACTGATTACAAGTAATTAAAAGGTGATGGGTACAGCTGATTGAAAAATCCAATTTTATCAGAAAAAAGTTTGAACAAAACAATATTAAACAATTACTTTGGAAAATTTTGATTTGTTTTTAAAGAAAACATGAGAAGCAAAATGATTTTTTCTTTTTTTTTTTCCATTAAAGATCAACAGTTATTTCTAAAGAGAATTGTTTTTATGAAACATTTCAATGAAGCTGAATTTTTCAAGAACAATAAAAATGTGCCAACAATATTTCAAATCAGCTTTATCAATGGAGTTCAATATCTTAGGGACCGATTTATTTATTTATGTATGTATGTTGCCTGCTTTGCCCATTGCAGATCAGAAGTACAGGATTTTATACGCTCTTTACAATTGATGACACAAATGGTAAAGAAAGCAATGGAGAATCGGTCTCTTTGCTTTCAAAATCTGACTAATAAATCAGCAGATACACCTGTACTGTGAATGAAAACAATATTAACTGAAGTTAAGAAAGTAAAATCATAACTACACTTTCATGCTTTACAGAAAGAAAACAAGTAAAATAGCAATAGGAATGTGGGCTGTACTGTCTTCTTTCCCTAGAAATCCTACTGACTCCAATTCATGGTACTTTAGCATGTGCCCAACTTTAAGCATATCATTAGATCCATTGACTTCAATGGTAGTATTCAGATACTTAAGCGTCTTATTGAAGTAGGACCTCAAGACTGGTTTTCCTGAGAAAACAACAGGTGGAGAACTCAACTGACCTTTTTTTGGTGTCAGAACATTAGTCTAGTCAAATCAGACTCATAGTCTCTCACATACTTCAGGTGCTGAAGACTGGGAGAATTTTCCTTCCTTTTTTTGACCACACTGCCTGATTACGAAGTCATGACCATTTGTTCTTAATGAGAAGTAGACTTACTTTTAAATTACAGGGAGAAACAGGCGTTTAGCAATTCTCTGCTGTTGCTAATCACAGACACAATGTTTGCCTGTGCCGGAGATCTGCCTGAAGTGGTTATAGATGAGTCACTCACGAGTCTCCCCAGAACTTAAAACTAAAACAACAAGCAAAGAACCCTGAAGGTTAAGTGTATGCACACCCTTTCCAGGATAGGACTGTGATAGAACTCTGATGAAAATTGTGGGTCAGATTTTTATAAGCACCTAAGAGAGTATGGCGTCCAATTCTGGTCCGGTTGATTTTCCGGAAGCTGTAAGTCAGTGCCTAAGTTAGTGGTTGGCTTGTGTCATGAGAGTTTATACCCCTTATTCGTTTTTTATAGTGTGTTTTAAAATATCTTATACCACCTTTATAGCTGAAGCACGAGCTCCTGGGGTGGTCGACAGAGGAGAATTAACCCAGCAATTGTAGCATCTGGAGGAATAAAGGTGTCACATATCTGAACAGGTGGTTTCTCACTGGCCATAGGCGCCAATTACGTAAACTGTCATTTATGGGGTATGGGTGAACGGTGCATTACTTTACGAATGCAAAACTAGATGTCATTCCCAGAGGCAGTCAGGAAACCAGTGAAGACTGGTCTCATCAGTCACAGAAGCAGAGAAAGTGCAGAGAGCTCTTTCTATATGTCATATTACCCCAGGTGCAATTTTTGTATGGGCCAATATTAGTCAGAGGGAGGCCTTTGGTTACAGGAAACCAGGTCTTGATTAATGCCAGTGATGGAAAACTCCACTGTCCATCCCGGCATGTCTTCATCTGTTCATTCCCAGTTAAAGGTACAATAGATCTGTCTGTCCTTGCTGGTATGTGGAATGATTCGTGATATGAGCCACAGCCTTGCACTGGGAGGAGAATTTCTAGTCCAGAATCAGCTGGTGACTGGTTTGGGGGAATTGATCACTGATGTGAAATGATTATCATGCCTCATTAGAAAGTGACTTAGTGCATCCCTTCTCCCTGCTGTGACTGAGAGTGTGGACAAGAGCTGTGGAAGGCCTGAATATGCTTTTATCTGGTTAAAAGGCTAGCCTAGTGATAAAGCCCACTGTGCATCTGTGATAGATTCAGACAGCAGAACAGATGCAATGATACTGAGGATGCACATCCCATCAAACACAGAACACCACCCTTTCCTGTACATCTGCATCAAACAGTACAAGAATACAGTCATGGCATGGCATGCTGGTCCTTCCAGAACCTGTGGGCATCCTCAGTTATTTTAGTCCTAAAGAAATACAAAAGAAGTAACTTGTGTGTGGACTTTAGAGCACTAACAGACGTTGCTAACAGAGACGTGCAGCAAATTCCATGAATATTTGATATTTTGGACTGGGGAGTACTTAGAACTTCTTTACCCTTTATATACAGAGAAGGTATTGGAGGGTATACCCGCAGGAAGAAAGCTGCCTTTTCCATTGTGCTGCGTTGTTGTGAATTCACAACTATGTGTTTGGGGATCCATAGTACTCCTGCTACCTGTTTGAGATTAATGGCAAAGGATGGGATTTTCAAAATGAGTGAAACATGCTCCCGAGTGATTTAGGAGCACATGGGAAATCAGAGCAGTTGGTAACCTAACTTCCTTAAGCATTGGTGTAAATCGACCCCTAAAGATGATGTCTCACTCATAGGCTCTGGATGCTTTATGCATATATAGAAATTGTCATCCTGCCACATGGCTGGCTAAATGGAGTCGTAACTAAGAATTCTCGTCCTCCCAATGACACTTTATGTACCCAGTGTAGAGTAAGTCCTTAAAATATCCTTTGGTTTGAGGTATATTTGTGGTATCACATCCATTTCCCTCTTGTATTATTGTAGGAAATTATCACTGCTTTTGGTAATATATATATATATATATAAACAAAAACCAGAAAATAACTGAGATGGTTTACAAGATTAGTCACCCCAGAATACTTTAAATTTTTGAAACACTGTTCAGGTCCATGATCATTTTGCCTGGATAGCCCTTTGATGCAGATGCAGAACTGGTCTATCTATTATAGGTAGCACTGCTCACGAAACAGATTTTTCCATCCTGTGGGGAAAAATTTCAAAATTTTGAATTGTTTTCGTACCAAATCAGGACAAACTTCAAAATGTAGACATTTTTTCACAAAATGAAAAAAAAAAAAAAAAAACAATGCTACAAAAAGCTTCAGGTCAATTGAAACCTTTCCTTTTGATACTTCAAAAGGATTTCATTCTGCTTTTCACCATTATTTATTTATTTTATATACAATAAAGTAACTTTTAAAATGAAAAGTCGTTTCATTTAATTTATTTTTCATTAAATGAAAAACAGCAAGTTTTCATTCCAAAATTGTAAAAAAAGGAGACATTTTCAAAACCTTTCCCCCCGATTTTTTTAAAATGAAATGTTGTCAAAATCAAAACAATGTTATGAAAGTGTTGTTTCCCTCCAAACAAGCATTTTCCAATAGAAAACTGTTTCAGCTAAAATTTTCCAACCAACGCTAACTGTAGCTCTTTACATGACTCCTATCACCATGGTATTTGAGCACCTTGCAATCTTTAATGTATTTATTCCCTCAACTCCCTTGTGAGGTAGGGACATGCTAGTATCCCCATTGTACATGTGGAGAAATGAGGCACAGAGGGTACATCTACACTGAAGGGGGGAAAAAAACATTATCAGCAAGCCTGAGCACAGACTCTGAACAGTGTAGCAGGGTAGATTAATTCAGTCTGGAGCCTGGCCTCTAAGACCCTCCCTCTTTGCCAGATTTCAGAACTCGGGTTCCAGCCCAAGTGGGAATGTCTACACTGCTATTTTTAAATCCATAGTGTAAGCACCAGGAGCCTAAGGCACTGGAGCCGGTCTCTATAACTCATTGCCACAGGGCTTTTTAGGGGGTGTTGTTTGGTATAGGAAAGTATGGGTGATGGATAGATAGTGACCCTCCCTTGTGTTAAAGTTTAATAAAAGTTGTGGCCTGCTGCTTAGTTCCATGCACGTGTCTGTCCTCATTTTGCCACAGTGTCTACATCAAAAGTATTCTGGAGGGGAAAGAGAGGAGGCTGTAGCTATCCCATGTAACTTTGCTGCTTACTTTCTAGGAATGATTTGGACAGCTTCAATGCAGGCTTGTTGTTTCAGAACCTTTTAAAAATTATTTTAATATTTCTACGAGCCATCCACTTACAAATAAATCCCATTTATTTATGATCCCACAAATTAAGATGGAAATCTAAGAAGATGCAACACTCAGAGATAAGGAATGTGCCTCTTCTGTGTTTATCTTAAAGTCTGAGTGTTCAGCTTTTTGTTATCTCTCACAAAGATTTATCAGCAGCAAGTGGCTTTAAGCCCTGGGTCTTCTAACTCCATATATATAAAGAAGCTTATTTGGTTTCCTTTGTTTTCCCCCAATTTGAAAAACTTCTATGTAAAATAGCAATTTCTCATTTTGGAAACTACTTCTTGAGATGTCAGCAATGCGAGTTATATCAATAGAGTGCAGATTTCCCCCTCCCCCCCCCATTTGTCTTGTGTGCCAGTCAGCACAACATTTGACATGATTTATTTTGTTCCACTTTTCATCTCTAGTACTAACATCTTTTGATAATAATCAGAATTTCATTGGAAATAGGATAATTTTGTTGCCATAAATATACCATAGCTTTAAAAAAAACACTAATGCACAAAGGAGAGGATAAAACATATGTAATTCCAAAGCCTGTTTAAGTCATTGTTAATTGACATGTTATTCTATCGATAGTACTTACATGGCCATAGAATCATAGAATCATAGAATATCAGGGTTGGAAGGGACCCCAGAAGGTCATCTAGTCCAACCCCCTGCTCGAAGCAGGACCAATTCCCAGTTAAATCATCCCAGCCAGGGCTTTGTCAAGCCTGACCTTAAAAACCTCTAAGGAAGGAGATTCTACCTCCTCCCTAGATAACCCATTCCAGTGTTTCACCACCCTCTTAGTGAAAAAGTTTTTCCTAATATCCAATCTAAACCTCCCCCACTGCAACTTGAGACCATTACTCCTCGTTCTGTCATCTGCTACCATTGAGAACAGTCTAGAGCCATCCTCTTTGGAACCCCCTTTCAGGTAGTTGAAAGCAGCTATCAAATCCCCCCTCATTCTTCTCTTCTGCAGGCTAAACAATCCCAGTTCCCTCAGCCTCTCCTCATAACTCATGTGTTCCAGACCCCTAATCATTTTTGTTGCCCTTCGCTGGACTCTCTCCAATTTATCCACATCCTTCTTGAAGTGTGGGGCCCAAAACTGGACACAGTACTCCAGATGAGGCCTCACCAATGTCGAATAGAGGGGAACGATCACGTCCCTCGATCTGCTCGCTATGCCCCTACTTATACATCCCAAAATGCCATTGGCCTTCTTGGCAACAAGGGCACACTGCTGACTCATATCCAGCTTCTCGTCCACTGTCACCCCTAGGTCCTTTTCCGCAGAACTGCTGCCTAGCCATTCGGTCCCTAGTCTGTAGCTGTGCATTGGGTTCTTCCGTCCTAAGTGCAGGACCCTGCACTTATCCTTATTGAACCTCATCAGATTTCTTTTGGCCCAATCCTCCAATTTGTCTAGGTCCTTCTGTATCCTATCCCTCCCCTCCAGCGTATCTACCACTCCTCCCAGTTTAGTATCATCCGCAAATTTGCTGAGAGTGCAATCCACACCATCCTCCAGATCATTTATGAAGATATTGAACAAAACCGGCCCCAGGACCGACCCTTGGGGCACTCCACTTGATACCGGCTGCCAACTAGACATGGAGCCATTGATCACTACCTGTTGAGCCCGACAATCTAGCCAGCTTTCTACCCACCTTATAGTGCATTCATCCAGCCCATACTTCCTTAACTTGCTGACAAGAATACTGTGGGAGACCGTGTCAAACGCTTTGCTAAAGTCAAGAAACAATACATCCACTGCTTTCCCTTCATCCACAGAACCAGTAATCTCATCATAAAAGGCAATTAGATTAGTCAGGCATGACCTTCCCTTGGTGAATCCATGCTGGCTGTTCCTGATCACTTTCCTCTCATGCAAGTGCTTCAGGATTGATTCTTTGAGGACCTGCTCCATGATTTTTCCAGGGCCTGAGGTGAGGCTGACTGGCCTGTAGTTCCCAGGATCCTCCTTCTTCCCTTTTTTAAAGATTGGCACTACATTAGCCTTTTTCCAGTCATCCGGGACTTCCCCCGTTCGCCACGAGTTTTCAAAGATAATGGCCAATGGCTCTGCAATCACAGCCGCCAATTCCTTTAGCACTCTTGGATGCAACTCGTCCGGCCCCATGGACTTGTGCACGTCCAGCTTTTCTAAATAGTCCCTAACCACCTCTATCTCCACAGAGGGCTGGCCATCTCTTCCCCATTTTGCGATGCTCCCCATCCCAATGCTCCTCCGAGATTGGGCAGGACTATTATCCATGGCTTCCAGAAGGCACAAAGAGGCTAAGTGTCTTGTCCAAGAACATACAAGAAGTCTATGGTGGAGCATGTTCAGGGTCAATTATTGATATCATTTGCTCATCTGGCGTCGTTAGGTTATCTTGGCATTCTTCCATGGTACTCTAGGGCCAGTCGTACACCCACTGAAGTCAATGGTAGAAGGATCAGGCCATGAATAGCTGTCCATTTGAAATGTAATGAACCATCTGTCAGCTGAAGTCAAAGCGGTATCATCAGCTGGTGGAATTTAGTGGGGATCCATTGACTTCAAGGGATCTATGCAGTGAACAGCAGCTGAGGCTCTGGCACAAGATTTTAAAACTGGAGTGGCTAACGTTATTATTCTGAGTCAATATTTAGTCTATGGCCTGTTTTGTCAGATGTGCTGAACACTAACAGCTCCCCTTGTGGTCAAATCCTGCTGCAGCCTCCACAAGCATGGAGGGCCCATGTGCAGCAGGGGCTGGGCTGGATTCTGAGAGCTCATGCAGGAAATGTGTTCCTCCAGCACACAGCTGACCCTAGCTCTGGGCACAGTGGGAATGGGAGGCAGAATGGGAGTGCGGGTAACTTATTTTGCCACTATGTGGATCCTCTGAGCATTTGCTTCACTCATGGGCTGGGATGACTGAAAGCAGAGACTAGAGCTGGCTGTATTTTTCTTTTAGCCTAAAATTTTTACCAAAAAAATGCAGATTTTGTTCGACCAAAATCTTTCACGAATGTGTACAGAATTTGCCCAATTCTCCTGGTTTAAAACAAAAGAGAACACCAAAATGTTTCATTTTGACATTTTTGAAAGGAAATGTTTCAACTTTTTGCTTCCAAATTTACGTCCATTTTATTTAAATACAAATATTTAAAATATAAAGCTCAAAAATGAAGCAAAATATTTCATTCAACCCCCAATGTTTCTTTTTTTTTTTTTTTTTGCCTTTTCAGTTTTCAGTTTGCCTTTTCAGTTCAGTTTCTCAAAGCAGGGGTAGCTACGATGGTATATGAAAGTATTCTTTATTCACTAGCCCCAGAACACAGTGTAATGCATCCGATGAAGTGAGCTGTAGCTCACGAAAGCTTATGCTCAAATAAATTTGTTAGTCTCTAAGGTGCCACAAGTCCTCCTTGTGTGGATACAGACTAACACGGCTGCTACTCTGAAACCAGTGTATAGCCCGTGCACCTAGGAAAGGATTCATGCCTTAGGACTTGTCTGCACTTGAAACACTGCATCTGTGTCACTGTAGCGCTTCAGCGTAAACATTACCTCGGCTGATGGGAGGGGTTCTCCCATTGGCGTAGGCAATCCACCTCCTTGAGAGGTGGTAGCTAGCTCAAAAGAAGAATTCTTCTGTTGACTTACCACTGTCTACATGGGGACTTAGGTTGGCTTAACTAGGTTGTCCAGGGGTCTGAAAAATCCATACCCCTGAGCAATATACCTGGGTTGATTTAAATTTTTAGTACAGATCCTATACATAATTTGAACTGAGCACTTAATAACTGCATTCTTTTCCTTTTATTCACTCCTCTTTACAGCTGAGAAACACCAATGAATTAATTAGCTCCTCACTCAGCGAAGAGAATCATTCATCTGCTTCAAACTGGAGCATCTGTCTAGTGGGGCTGTTAGAGTTCCTCAAAAGGCTACAAGTGTTTCTAATGGTCATTTAAATAATAAATGCCACCACACTTATAATGGGGTATTTCAGTCATTCCTTTTCTGCTCCCTTCCCAGCTGTATTCCATTAATATTTATTGAGGAAAATCATCCCAAGTTAGTGGCCTGCATTTCTTTTCAAGGTCACCAAATATAAATATTTTATTTCTCTAATTTGGAAAACCGGTGTCGTATGCTGTGCTGCAAACATGGCATGTTTCTGAATTAGTTTCCGGTGCAACGGTTCCTTTGGTAAATGTCCCCGGGTGCCAATAATGGATAATTACAAGTCCAATCTTGTCTATCCAAGCAAGCAATAAGAATAAATACATACTATATAAGCCCTTCACCGAAAAGGCAATAATATTTACTGTCAGGTGTAGTGAAAACGTCAGGGCTTCCACGTTTGATGCTGTGAGCACAGTTGTGGTGATTAACAAGAGCTTCCTCTGGAGATGTGTGTGTATATGTGCACACAGGAGAAGGTATCGGAGATTTTCAAAAGCCAGTGGCACTTCTGCTCCTAAATCCCTTGAGCGCTGTTGAAAATGTCCCCCCCGCTGTAGCAAGCATGGTGGCTGGAAGCATGGTGCTTGCGGCATCCAGAAGCAGTTGTCTGCCACCAGTGTGCCTGGGGGCATTACAACTATCCAGTGACCTTTGCAACTCCTTTGCAAGTCAGTGTAGATGAGGATGGGGACAGGCCATGCCCTTTTCTCCCCCTGTGGATTTCTGAGCAGCACCACACAGGCGAGCAACTGACTGCTCCTCTTTTGCTCTGCAAGCAGGGGCAGTCATATGATATCTTTCCTCTGCACAGGTGAACAACAGCAGGTGGACTTCCAGGTTACTTCTTCTCCCCCCACTCCCAATCCATAATCATCAGACCAGTAGCAAATACGTCGTTGGAATAAAGCGCACAATGTTTGCAGCATTCCCCTGACTAGCAACTGTGTTTTTACTTTATGCCGTAGAGAAAGTTACCTGAGGTCTCTTCAACTTCTGCACAAGTCCAGGTGCTGCACTGTTTGTGTTCCTGTGAGGTTTGAAGATGATGCTTTTCATGGACATTTCTTTTTCACCTAAACACCCTTTTCTTCTTCCTGTTTACAAAAAGAAAAAAAAAAGAGGTTCTGCATTTTGGAAATGCTGGCTGCAAGAAAGCAAGTTTTTGCTTCAGAAATAAAACCAATAGCTCGTGTTTACCTAAACCACAGGCCTATTATTTGTCAGTATAGAGTAGCCAAGAACCAAGGAAAACAAATGAGATGGCATTTCAATGAATTGAAAATTGTTCTTGTGGTTTTTTTGCTTGCTTTTAATGTTGTTGCTGACTTTTGCTGCCGCGAAGGTGAAAATTAAAAATGAAGGAAAGAAACTTAGCCCTGGGGTCTAGAAAAGCCACAGACAAAGTCCATGCTCTATAAAGAAGGCATTGAATATTATTGTTGCGGGTGTTATGTTTCAGATAATCCAGACTCTTCCTCTAAGCGGAGATATTTTAGGAAAATTGGCTATAGAAGTGGAGAAAACACTTTTCCTTTTATGTAGTGACCCTGGGCCTTGAATTCATTACAGGGGTAACTGAGTAAAATTCTTTGGCCTGTGTTATGCAGGAGGTCAAATGAGATGATCACAATGGTCCCTTCTGGTCTTAGAATCTATGGGACTATTTCAACACTGGAATTAGTGGCATAAAACTGGAGTAATCTAGTGGTGATTCACAGCCATTTCATTACTAACTGGCAAACTCCCTGAAGGTCTCAGTAGAGAGGCCAAAGACAGAACTGGCCTAGAGAATAAATTACCCTGATTTTGTCCTTAAATTTAGCTTTCTCTGCAGGGAGAAGCACGACTACTCTGCTAACTCATGTTGGAAACCAGATCGGATGAAGCTCATTAGCTCAAATCCAGGCTAGACAAAGATTTGTGTGCCCCTCTGAGGAAGAGGAGGGAACTGGGGGGGAGAGGAATAAGGGCCTTGCAGAGTCTTAGGAACAAGCTGTTCCTGTTTCTGATAACTCTGAGCCTGAGGTTCACCTCTTCTTATTTTTGTTAACAATAAGGCAAAATCCAGGAAGGAGGGTAAGGAATGACGAATGACGCCAAAGGTTAGAGCATTCTCCAGGCCAGCTCAGTCTTTGTTCTCTGTACTGAGACTGTCATTATTAGTGACAATTAATACCCAGTAAGATGGTGGATTTCTTGTTACAGATACCTGTCCAGAAGAAACAACTGATTCCAGTAAAACAGGGACTGTGATTTCCCCTACCTGTTGCAGATCCATGCCACTACATAATTAATGACAACATGTAAACAGTAGTAACCAACATGTAGTCTGAGACCCACAAATCCAACTGATGGATACATTTTTGTTTGTGCTATGGCGTTTGCCTAGGAATGCTAGTCAAAGATCAGGGCCCCGATGTACTCAGTGTTATACAGACATGTAACAGAGAAGCCAGTCCTTGCTCTGAAGAACTCATCATCTAAACAAGAGAAAGAATGCATCAGGAGGACACAGCCTACAAATAGGAGGAGGAAAGAGAGGAAATGGGCAGGATCAAAATGATCAGATTTGAGTAGAAAAAGCAGAAGTTTCAGGTGATCACTTGCCTAAGCAGTGCCTTACGGGAGTGATTTGTAGGCATCGTGGCAGAAGTAGGTTTGGGCAGGGATTTAAATTCAGCTTTATGAATATTAATGTATTTCCCATGTATGTGAGACAAACTGGGAGAAAGCGTGGAAGAAGCAAACAGGCAGGTGATCATGGATGACACCACAGGCAGAGTACAGGCAGGTGGATAGCTTGATCTGGCAAATCTGGCAGCAGGGTGGGGCAAAAGGGGGAATGGCCATAAAGGCAAACACAAAGAGCATGTGTTGGTATGGAAGAGGACGGAGAGCCAATGGATGGACGTGAGGAACAGGATGATGTGGTGACGGCAATTAGCCTAATTGATGGCTCTATGCAGAAGCTTGCTGAATGGATTTGAGAAGCATAGTGTGGCTGGAACCAAGGCAAGAGAGGAGTTGATTATACTAGTCAAGATGTGAGGGGATGAGGATATGAACAAAACCGTAAGCAGTCTGGAGAGAGAGAGGATGCAGAATCTTAGAATTATTGGAAAGGTAGAAGCAGCAGGCTGAATACATATTAAAAACCTGAATACATATTTGATACAAATATGGGAGCTGTGGTGGGTCATAACCTCAACATGAGTCAGCAATGTGATGCTGTTGCAAAATTAAAAAAGCAAATGCAATTTCAGTTTGCTTTAAGGGAGGCACAGTATGCATGTCATAGGAGGTGATAGCACTTCTCCACTCAGCGCTGGTTAGGCCTCAGTTGGACTACTGTGTCCAATTTTGGTCACATATAGAAAAGATGTAGAGAAACTGGAAAGGTTCCAGAGGTGAGTGGCAAAGAGGATCAAAGGGATGGAATGCAGCCATATGAGCAAAGGCTGAAGGAATGGGGTAGGTTTAGTTTGGAAAAGAGGAGATTAACGGGGGACATGATAGCTGTCTTCAAATATTTGAAAGGCTGCCATAAAAGAGATAGAGAAAAGTTGCTCTCTTTTGCCACAGAGGACAGGGCAAGTGACAATGAGTTCAAACTACAACATAGCAGATTTAGATTAAATCTCAGGAAAAACTTCCTAACTGTAAGAACAGTAGGACAATGGAACAGATGCCTAGGGAGGTTGTGGAAGCTCCTTCCTTGGAGGTTTTCAACAGGAGGCCGGATAGCCCTCTGTCTCAGATAGTTTAGACTCCACAAATCCTTCATCTTGGCAAAGGTTAGACTATATGAACCTTGTGGTCCCTTCTAACCGTATGATTCTATGATACTCTTAGCAATAAATTATCCTTGTCCCATCTTGAATAATAATGGCAACTGAGTATCTCATTTCCCTAACACTGCACTGAAAATGATGTCTGACATATTATCTTCCTACTCATTCCTGTGCAATACATCAGATCCTCGCTTTTCTAAACAAACATGCAACATTCGTGGCAGAAGTATCTTTGGCAACAAGCTAAACAAGCTCTAGCATGACAAGCATCTAAGTAAACTCTAAACAGTTGCTAATTAATGGTAAGTACATAGTCCCTGATTTTCAATTAGTGCATTCAATATGTAGTTCTGGCTTCTTTTTTTCTTAAATATCTAAGTCTAAATATACTTAGA
Source organism: Caretta caretta (assembly GCF_965140235.1). Taxonomy (NCBI): domain Eukaryota; kingdom Metazoa; phylum Chordata; order Testudines; family Cheloniidae; genus Caretta; species Caretta caretta. The sequence continues at coordinate 17,462,525 of NC_134209.1, forward strand.
ATAAATCCACAAATCTTGTGCTGAACTCTAAAGGCAGATGGTTCTCTCAAGTAATATCTGAGGATAGGCTAAGCCTACCTACCCTTTAGATTAAAGGTTACCCCTCATGGAAGTGTAGCAGTAGTCAAAAACTTGAGACCCTGGGACCTAGCCTGTTCCAGATCGGCACTTTCCGAAAAGGGCCTCCTAGAAACCATCAGGCTGTCAACCTGGAGACTTGGATCTGAAGCATAGAATCACAAATGCAAGAAATGGGAAAGACCTTTGAGGTCAGCCAGATTTACTCCCTTTACTCCAGAGCGCTGTCCAGATTCATTTTAAATGCTCAAACTGATGGTTATCCCCCAGCTGGATAGGTCTCAGAGTCAGGAATTTATTTCTTGATTCTCAGCTAACTTTTTGCCTTCCTTAATTTTAACCCATTGCTTTTAGTTAAACCCCCTCATCGCCCCTCAAGCCGTTCCTCGCCTTTCCAGGAGATTACAGACTTCACACGCATGCTGACTCATCGTGCCCTTGTCGCAGCCCACAGTCACTGTTCAGCTAAACTCTCCCGATCTTCCTCTGCAGCTGGGAGCCACAGTGGAAAATTGTCTTCTTTACTCTGGGTGGAAACCATGCGTGCTACTGTTTCCATGGCAGCACCTGTAACGGCTGTTTGTGTGGAAACTGGCCCTTCTAACCATATAAATCTGTCGCCATAGGGTAATGACTCAAAATATTAGAACAGGAACTTTGGCCTACATCTGTTCCCATTAAGTTTAGTGGTAAACGCCCTTTGATTTCAATGGGAGGAAAGTGAGGCCCATGGGGAGCGCTTTCAAAAACACAGCCTCTATCCTGCACTAACAATAATGCTACATTCGGTGCTATTACTCTAGAGTACCGCATTTCGCTTTTAAATAAGGGACAACTATAAAGCAGGCTTAGTTCATGAATGAGGAGAAAGACAGGGACACACTTCTTGGAGGGCTGGCTCCCCTCTCTACCGTTGGGAAACGTGGCCGGCTGTTAAGTTTGTGAAATGTAAACCTCAAACCAAAGTGATTGGGTTGTGAATTGCTCTAGCAGTTGGCTGCTAATTCTCAAAATAATCTACCACCTGTTGTTTAGTCTGCAGGCTTAAAGCAGGTTTAATGTTTGAGACTACATAAATTTATTGTTCCAGATGGAACACTATTTAAAAAAAAAAAAGGCAGTTGAATATCAGTATGGCGTACTGCACTTTACAGGGCAGCTTGGTAGAACAAGCTACATCACCCTTAACTGCAAGCGGCAGACAGGGGAATTTTTTCCTCCATCAGGAACTAGATTCTGTCTTAATTATCACTGAAGACTTTATCACATTTCTTGAACTGAGAAGCTATTAAATTGTATTTTTCCCTTTGTATATCATCAGATTTAATCAATGGCAATAATTGTGTCGTCCCATCGGGAATGTAACCAAAGATGTGTTGATACACAGGAGAAATTGCTCCTGGAATTGGTAGCATGAAAATACAACAAGGGCTATGTTGTTTTTGTGGTTCTTACCAGCCATCTGGAAGCAGGAAATTCTGGGAATCTTGGGAGAAAGACTTTCAGAAATACATAATATCAAATCAGTGGAAAATGTATGAAGGAAAATTGTATCTTCTGATAGCACGGTGGACTAGATAATACGAGAACTAAGTCTGGTCAGGGTTTTTTCAACATTTTGTTGTTGGATAATATCAATTTGCTCAAACAGAAACTTTTTGTGGAAATGGATTGGTTTTTTTGATGCAAACTTTGTTGGGAAGTTTTCTCAGGTCCAGGATGAAATTTCTGGTCAAAACAAGAGAGACAGAGAGGACTACCCCAGCATAGCCAATATCCCTGTGGTTAGGGTGTTCAGGTGTCCCGTGGTAAATCCAGCATCAAGTCCATGCTCTGAGTGATTCAGAAGAGGGATTTGAACCTGGGACTCCCTCACCTTCGGTGTGGGCCCTCACCACTGGAGTCAGAGGTGAAGGTAAGCTGGTACAGGTAAGAAAGTGGCCAGCGGTACGGGCCAGTACGCAGCTGACGTTAAAGCACTGTTGCATCAGCACTTTAAGCACTGTACCAGCAAGGCCGTGGGGGGGGAGGGATGGGGGGGACAAAAGGGGCAGCTGTCCCAGGGCCCAGCGATTTAAAAGGGCCCGGGGCTACCAGCAGCAGCTGGAGCCCCAAGCCCTTTAAATTGCCACCGGAGCCCTGAGCAGCACGGGCCAGGCAGCGCTGAAGGGCTGGCTGGGGGAGTCTGGCCCCAGCCCTGCCCCTTCTGCCCAAGGCTCTGCCCCTTCTGGAGGCCAAGAGTCCTCCCCCTTCCCCCCACCTTTCCCAGGACCCCAGCCACCCTGCGTATCGGTAAGTCCTTTAAGTTACTTTCACCTCTGTCTGGAGTCTCACTCTTTCTGAAGGTGTAATCTTTATTCCAATGCAAAACTAAAATATTCAAAATCTCAAATTGTTCACAAAACCGCTCGTTTTCCTGCCAGCCCTAATGAGTCCTTTTTTAGCATGGCTGATCCATACCATGTTAGTGAAGTCTTTGATTAGGCACTGATAAACGAGTGACACCATTGTTACCCGCGAACAATCTTAGTTTTATTGGAAAGAGCAGACTGCAGTAGATTTCCCCACATCCCTGAATAGTGCCAGGCTTTTGCTTGACTATGGGAGCTTCTTCAGGATGTAATTTGTTTGAAATTTAACCTGATAAAAATGACAGGCATTTTTCAGTGATCCAAAGAAGACTCTCTGGATTTGCAGTGGTATCAGTGGAACACAACCTGTTGAAAAGCTTCAGGTACAAGAGTCTTTGTAGAAAAAAACAAATGCAAACAAAAAAAGAAGGATACCTCAGAAACAGTGTTCTGCCTGAATTTGCGTTATTAATTATTATTATTGCACTGTGGTAGACCCTGGTTGCTGCAACTGTTTAAAATGATTTAATAGTTGGAGACTGTTGTTTCAAGATAAAAATGATTTTATTGACAGAATAACCAGATTTTCAAGGTGGAAAACCAGGGACCACTGTTCCCTCTAAGCTGTGCACGTGTGCACACAGATCCTAAACCCCGTGCACACGGCGAAACACTGCATGCACAAAAATTTGCACAGAAACACAAAAATTCGCACAGAAGCATTTTTTTGCGCACACGGCCTGTCAAAAATTAGAGGGAACACTGCCAGGGACCAGAGGTTTCATAGGGGATGGATTTAATAGGGGCCAGGTAGGTATGCACAAGAGGGTTTGCCAGCTCTGGGGGGCCAAGCGTAGAGGTAAAAGGCTGTCCATTACTTCCTTCTATATGGCCCGATTCAAAGTCCTTTGAAGTCAATGGCCATTATTCCTTTAACTTCAGAGGGCTTTGTGTCCGGCTCGTAATTCCAATTCTTTTGTCTACTTTTTTCCCTTATTTTCTCTCTCCTCTCCTTTCCCATTATTTCAGTCTTGTCCCCCTTGCTTCTTCCCTCCCTACTCCTCACTTTCTCCATCACACTTATTTATTCTCTCTATCACATATACTCTCAGTCCTTGATGTCTTCCCTTCTCCTTTGTGTTTCACACCATCCAGCACGCTACTGTAATCCAGTGTTCACTTGTGATGCAGGGAAGGTGAGCAGAAGCATGGATGTCAGTCCCCAGCCTGGGTCAGCAGTTGCTGGAGATGATGTTGATAGGTCCACCTGAGCTAACTCTAGGCTTGGCCCTATTAGCAGGGCCCCAACTCTGTGTGTGAGGAAAAGCTTGTGTGAGTAGGGTAATGTATTACTACAGGATAGACTTGGGGTGGAAGTTTGAAATTTGAATGTGTGTCTGGTTTAGAGGCTCAAGTTTGGGGCTCTCTCTTCTTTTAGCACTTTGGAAGTCTGTAGCACCAAATATCCAGAGATCTCAAAGTATGATTCAAACACTGATGATGTAAGCCTCACGCATCCCAAGAAAGTAGCAAAGTGTTATTTTTAGAGCTGTTGAGAAATGATTGCATTTTCCCACGACAGACTTCTACAAAAATGAAGCTTTTGGGGTTTTGTTGAAAATTTCAAGCAAAAAGGGATTTTTTTTTCTATTTTTTTTGGGGGGGGGGGGGTTGTCCTGCTTCAATTATTATTTCCATCTCACAGATGAAGAAAACTGAGGTAAAAGTGGGACTAAAGTTCATATCTCCTGACTAGAAAGAGGTTTTTTTGGGGGGTGGGGTGGGGGGGGGAAGGAGATAGTAAATTCACCAAAAATTGCATTTTTCAGGGCATCATAACTACTTGGTCAAATTTGGTGAATAGTTTTGGCAAAAAAAAAAGGGGGGGGCGACAAAATTTTCAGTCATTTTTAATAGTTTGTTTTGAAAATGTCACAATGAACTGTTTTGACATTTTGTTTTATTTCATTTAAAAATGTCATTTTGAATTGACATTTGAAATGTTTTGTTTGGCCCAAATGAATATTTGTTCCAGTTTTTCATGTGAGGGGAGGAGAAAAAAACAGTTTGGGATCAAAACAACCCCTTTTTTTTTTTTAATTCAATTATTTGCTCAGCTCCACTCCTGACAACCTTTCCTGTATTTTATCCTCAAAATCATATTTCCTCTTACTAATATTTCAAGGAACATGTGTATTGTGGACTAAAAAAAACATTGCTAATTCAGACAGTGACTTGTTATGGCAAAACAGAAGCTTTAACAGAGCAAGGATAATATTTGCAAAACTGTGTTCAGGGGACCTATTTATCCCATCTGTTATTTCAACGAGCTAAACTACCTTTCTGCTGAGAAGTATTTTACAACACACTTGTGGACTAGAAATGTTTGCTATTCTTTGCAGTACTGGAACATTCTATGGGCTCTTTAGTGGAGTGCCACCATTATTAGAGGTGAAGACGGTTCTGAGCTGCTGAGTTTTGTTCCTGTGAGATGATATTTTGCATGTGCAGGATCACATCAAGCTCTGAAACAAAGAGGCAATTTGGTAACAATAATCCAGGAAAATAATATTGCACGGTGCAGTGCAGATGTTCAATAAGTGGTAGAGCCATAATCAGATTGGTTTCTGTTGCCTCATTCTTTAGTTTGTGCCCGGCCACGTAAAACGAGCAAGTTGAGTGGAGTACTTCGGGCAGTTTGCAAAGTAGGGTCCTACTCAGCATGAGTGAGGGTGGCTGCATCTAGCCCAATTAGAGCACATCGAGTGCAAATATTTACACAAGTATTTGTTGGCAATGCTACTGCTTTTCACAACTACTCTCGTGAATATTCATTAAAGGCATTAACCTTGGAACTTTGCTATTGACTTCAGTGAGTACAAGATAAGACCCTAAAAGGAACTGAAGATGCTAGCAAAGTGATCTGCTATTGTTTTACTCTGCAGTACATTAACAAATATTTCTTTGCTGCATCCACCCTCCTCTTATCGAAAGTAGAAGCATAAGAATTAAAGCTACAATCCCAAAGCTTAAAATTTCCTCTGCCCTGGAGGAAGGGAAGGCTTTTGTTATAGGAACTCAGTGTTGCTGTAGTTTATCTCTGAAATAGCAAATCAAAAAATCAGAATCTCACCCCCCACACCACACTTCTTGTTTATCTTTCAATTATTTCATACATGGTATGAAAATTAATTTTTAAAATGACTATCAGAAATGATAAATGTATGATGGAGTGTGTTTCAGATAAACCGAAGGAAACAAATACACCTCTACCCCGATATAGCACGACGCGATATAACACGAATTCGGATATAACGCGGTAAAGCAGCGCTCCGGGGGGGATGGGGCTGTGTGCTCCAGTGGATCAAAGCAAGTTCAGTATAATGCAGTTTCACCTATAATGCGGTAAGATTTTTTTGGATCCCGAGGACAGCGTTATATCGGGGTAGAGGTGTATATAAATGCCTTCGAAAATAGGCAATGTCGAACACATGTGGACTGCCAAATGTTAAGAATTTCCTCGCTGACGGTATCAGATGAAAGATGGAAAACTTGCAGGATCAGAGATTGCAGGAGCACTTGTAAATGCCATGGCACTGATTTTTATCAACTGTGTTTTTACTACACGTAGTAGGTGTTCTGTGTTTGTGGCTATATAGTCAACTCTCAACTGATTTCACTTCACAACACAGAAAGTCTCTTTTAAACCCCTACAAATAAAAATATGTGAGGTGCAGATAGTGATACAGCTAGGAGAAAACAGCAATGTATTTTCTGCCATTTTAAATGAATTTGCTTCAATGGCGTTTGTGGTCTTTGTTGTGGATGAACCCATGAGGTGCATAGAGAGTTCCATAAGTCCATAGAGAGTTCCATAAGTTCAGAGGAAGGAATGATCTCATGATCAAGGCACTGCTCTGGGATTCAGAAGACCTGGATTTGGTTCTTGGTTTTGCCACTGTCTTCCTGTATGACCTCGGACGAGTTGCTTAATCTCTTTGTGCCTCAGTACCTTATCTGTTAAATGGGGACAATAATACTTTCTTTGCCTGTCTAAGCTATCTAGATTGGAACTTCTTTGGGGAAAGGACTCTCTCCCACTATGTGCTTGTACGGTGCCTAGCACAATAGAGAGGAAACAAATGTAACTCCCAAATCATGTGCCTGAGTGGCAAGGAGGGTGACAGTGTTGTCAAAGGGGAAAAAACAGCATCTAGGGAGAGTATATAAGCAGTTCAGATTGTGGTATGTTAAATTTTAGGAGACAGTGTCTCCATTGTGGTGTAGGTGTTAGAGAGACACAGGGAGATGTGGGATTTGATTGATAGAGGCAAGCCAGGTAGATTTACGAGTCATCAGTTTAGGGATGGTAACTGAAGCTACCTGAGTGGAAGAGCTCACCTAGCAGGAGGGTATAAAACAAAAAGAGGACAGAGCCATCTGAAACTCCCATGGCGAGTGTGAGAGAAGATGGACTACCAAGAGAGATGCTGAGGGGATGACCACAGAAGAAGGAGGAGAACCGAGGGAGAACAATTTGGCAAAAGCCAAAGGAGAACAAGACATGAAGGAAGGGAGGATGATTGAGAAAGGAGCATGAGGGCAGAGTACAGATCCTGAGAATTTTCCTGGAGGAGGTCATTAGAAACCTTGGCGAAAGCAGCATCGGTGGAGGAAAGGGTATGGAAGCCAGATTGAACGAGCTCCTGGAACAGGAAGTGAGATACTTCAGGTCACAGTTGTAAAGGGCTCATTGGATGAGTTTAGAGGGAAAGGAGCTGGGCTGGAGCTGGAGAGGCAGGTAGTTGGAGGGATGGCTTCTTGAGGATGAGGAGATTGCTCAGAGAAGGAGATAGAAGCAGTGAGAAGATAAGGTAAAAGGAAGTGGGGACAGCAAGATCGTAGTCTTGCAGACACGTTGTTTGCTGGTGGTTTTGTCTTTACCATCACTGAGTCACAGCACTGAGAGGAAAAAAAAAGGCGTATCAAATTACCTAATCCTTATTCCTGGAAGAATGGGATTGTTCCTTTCCAATCCAAGGCCTCAACCTGTGGGGCTCCTCCAACTTTCCTGGAAAGATTATTCCATGGAGAGAGAGAGCAGAATGGAATGATGCTGATTTCTGTAAATTTCATTCGATTGCTTAGGTACCAGAGTGGAGTGCACTGAAAAATTTAAAATTGGTCTATTAGTGGCTGTGCACTGAACATATAAAGTGCAATAAAATGCTAAGAACCTGAACAGTCAGGTCCTAGGAATCTCAAATTAGTTGACACTCTTGACCTTAATGTCTCTATGCCTCAGTTCCTAAACTGAACAATTTGTGCATATGGGTTGGTACAATTGGGACCCCAACGGGGCAGACAGGCCCCACAGTGGCAAGGAGAAGGTTAATATGAGCATCTGGAGCCAACTGGACCTGCCCTGCTCCAGCTGCAACAGATGTTAGGCCTGGAGAGGGGTGTTAAACGGAGGGGACTTAGCCCACTCTGAAGAGAAGGGTGGGGTCCCGCTGAAGCATTGTTGAATGACCCTGTTCTAAGCTGTGGTTCCTCCTGACATTTTGGGACCAACATCCGGGAAGGGGCGGGACTGAATTGTGTCTTGCCTGGAGGGCTAATGCATCGCAACAGTGGACCCCATGAGAGACATTGTCCAGCTGGCAGAGATTTTATGCTGGGCGAGTCATACCCTTGGTGGGCAACAGGGGGTGCTGCAGAGGCAAACCTGGTCAAGGACCTATAAAATCAGGGATCTATGTCTCCTGCTTTAGCAGGGACTCGGAAAGAGGTGCAAGTTGTATGCAAATAAATATCCTGGTATCAAAATAACTTTTATCCAGTAACAAATTACGGTTGTATGCTCTCTTTGGGCAATACCACCTGAAAGGTAATGCAACATTGGGGAAAGGAGGATCGTATGATGTGGGAGAGGGACACATCGACAAAGTGAGTTACAATGAATGCTTAGTCCAAGGATGCCATTGTTCATGCAAGAAAATATTCAGAAATGAGCTTAACATTGTTATGTGTTAAAGTAAAGCCAAGGATGGGGAGATCACAGCTGTTTTCCTGCTGCCAGAGAGGAGGAGAAGGGGAAGGGAAATATGCATTATGTGCACTGTCAGTTACTCTGAAGTCCACTTTGAAGCACCTCCTTGATAGATTTGCATCCCTGGGAGGAAGAAAGTCATCACTGTAACAACAGGGTGTGTCATCTGATGGAGCCCAGAAATCTTACAGGCCTCCGGTAGAGCTGCTCATGCTAAGATTTTAGTAACCTGTTATTATGAATGATGACATTTTAAATTAGTGAGGGTAGGAAGAGAAGTAAAAATAGAGAGATCTTTGCAAGCTTTCCCAGCAGCCGATGTATTTGCACTATTAATATGTACTTGAGCTGATTTGAAAAGACAGATGAGTCTCCAATAGAGTCAAAGGCAATGGCACTTGAAGGAGGTAGATAGAAATGGCCTTTGCTCAATGATTTATGGCAAAAAAAAGCTGTTTTCATGAGGCACATTCTCTTTTTAAATGAATTGAATGTAGTGTCTGTTAAAGGTGCTGGCTTTATCACCCTGCTCACTGAATTCCTCTGGTTCACCACAAAACAGGTACATTGGCCCTAATTCTGTGCCATGGTCAGGCTGAGCTCAGCTCAGCCCAGAAGGAAGGATAGGGGAAGAGGTAGCTTTGATACATCTGCATCTCTGAAGAGGACTCAGCATAAGCTAGAGCAGCCTGGGGCTGGTCTGACCTTCATTCTGCTGCTACAGCTCCTTATGATCATCAAACAATGTCACCTGTCTGCATTTATCCTACACTGGAATTCCCTAGGGGACCATTGTGGCCCCTTTGTGCTTCAGGGGTGACATAAAGGGGGCCTCTTGGATCTGGGCATGCTGGAGTAAGTAGAGGCCAGTCGCCTGGCGCAGCCACAGCTGGTGGTTAAGGAGTGGGTGTAGCTGTATTTCTGACCCCTGGTGGACCAGCTAACACAGCTGAGCCATTCTGAGCCATGCTGGTGATGTAGGCCTTCCAGCTCTGAGTCACCAGGTTGGCTACTGCAGCTAACATACCTTCCCTTTCTCAAGGCTCCGCCTAATGCCACAATCTAACCCACCATCTGAATTTGTAACTAGACTTCTTCAGACTTTGAAGATTTGGGATTTAGATTGCTGTTCTGGGCCATCTCTGGACATAGGTATGTGATTTATATTGGGGTGGAGAATCTAGGGCAAACAAGGTAAAAAGAATGTAGATGACAAAAATGAGAATCTGAGCAAAGCAAGAAATGTGGAATAAAGGTACTAGTTCAGACACACCCAAATATCAGGCGAGACAGACAGTAAAGAAAGAGGGCTGAACTGAACAACATACATTAAGGAAACCTTAATGAGGTGAGGGACCTACTTACCTTGAGGTCAATTTTCAAAAGAGCTCAGCATCGATCTCAGCGAGAGTTGCTGGCTATAAGACTTTTTTTTTTGAAAACATGGCCTCTTCAGTTAGATGCTGAGGGAGGAGCTGAGCACAGCTGAAAATGTGCCCCCTTCATTTTGGTGGACCTACACCCCACAATGGATAAATTATGATCTCTAATTTCTAACGTGTTAACTTGGATTGTTTCTCGGCAGCTTATACCTCAGATTCCCTTGGTGTTTGTGACTGGCACACTAGGGACTTCTAGAGATAAAAGCATGTACTGTTGTAGCTTGAATTAAAGAATCAAGGCTCTGAAGCTGAAGGCTGTGAGCACTCGCATCCTCTGTGGATGAGCACAGAGGCGAACCTTTAACATTTACTACCAGTGAGTTACCGCTACTCCAAAAACCTACATAACAAATGAATATTTATGTTAATATTTTAAAGCCCATGACAGCCATTCATTCTGTCACTAACTCAAACCATTCTGCATAAGCATCAGAGCAGAAGACTTGTCCTAAACACCACCCAACATACACTGATCAAAGATATCCACTAGCAACCCGAGACAAAAGGGATATGCAGTTTATATAGTGAAAATCAAAATATACAACCGTGATGAGCTATATAATTTAGGTCTGTGATACACTCATCTCAGAGTGAAATTCACCATTCTCTTCACAAAACCTGACTATGGGTGACAAATGCAAGGTAACGCTGAAGGGAATAATTGCTCACACATGTTGTTGGGTTCTGTAACTATGCAAGAAAATGGCCTACGGCCCATTGTGGGTAGTTCAATGTGCAGCAATAGTCAAAAAGACAAACAATGTAAGATTTATAACTCTCTTCAATACTAGACAGAGCTGATTGCATGATCTACAGTTAAGATTGCCCAACATTTCCCATTAAAAGATCCTGTCTTCAGTTCCTTATAACTTGTCCAGACTTAATTGTTCAGGCTGAAATTTTCCATGCTGGGTGTCTGCCACAGAGTGAATTATAGAGGGGAAGTTTCAGCCAAAACAATTCAGCCATTTCTAAGAAAGAGGTTAGTAAAAAAATACACTGGTTTGCCCCTGTTTTTTAAAAAAATCTGCAGACCTTTTCTTTGAGAAGTTCCAATACCCCATACTTTGGAGAGTTGTCTTTAAATAAGGCCAGGGAGAGGCGGTGTTACCCTGCTGTCAAAGATATGTCCTTTCACTGTTCTCGTGGAAAAATCACTCACATTTGGCCAAGTTATAAGGTTTGAAAAATCTCCATTTGCACCTGCTTAGTAGAAGACTACAGCTTGCAGATCAATCCTCGGAAGATTCTGTCTGCACCGAGCATGCTCCAGTTGCTCACCGCTCCTACATGCCAAGCAGTCTGTGCATATGCTAACCCCACACAGTGACTGACCATGCTACAGTCAAGGGCAACGAGAGATGAGCAGCACTTTCCCTGGGATTGCTTTTCCTGGCGGCTATGGGATGTTGTGGAGCCAAGCACAGGAACCAGGAGCAATGCTCTTTGCTGTGCTTTCAATGATCCTCCTGCTGGCTACCAGACAACATGGAGGAGGAAGGTGCCTGACTCCAATGAAGAAGATACAAGAGCTGGACTTAGTAGATTAGGACAAGGAGCTTGGGTGGAGGAATAGGTCAGGGAGCTGGGGGTGGGGGCATGGCAAGTCTAGCACTTCCTGGGCAAGGAGACTGGGATGAAGAACTGTGGGAGGATTTGGGGGCTCAGACGGAAGACCTAGAGGGGAAGATTGGGGGTAGGTAAGCAAAAAGACTGTGAAAAGAAGTTGGAGGAGGGAAGAAACCGAGACAGGTCAGAGTGGATGGAGCAGAAGGGGTCAAGCTTGTGGAGAACTATCAGAAGGTCCCATGCCGCTAGAGCACACTCCTCTCCACAGCTTGGAATGGACCCCATAATTCTTGAAGCTCACCATTTCTCTGCAGCCCACTGGCCAAGTGTTTGTCCTATCTGATTCTAGTGCTGGTCCACACTGAATATGGCAATCTACTAATGCTATCAATTAGACCACTAGCTCCAATGCGAGAGGCCCTTGCAATGGATATAAAGTTTCCACACCAGCTGATGAACCACGTGAGTGTCAATATGATACTACATGATAGAATTCTGGATGGTTTTTTTTTTTTTTCTGTTTGTTTGCTTTTTAGAAATTCTAGACAATTACATACAAACTTTGTTAAAACAATTTTAAGATTGCACATTCAAGCACACTAATGTCAAGAAACGCCATAATTAAGTTGCTCCTGAAGTGAAATATGTGAAATTGATATTCTTGGCAGTGTTATGGCTGCTAGTCACTGAATGGAACTCTGCCTATGTTTCCCCAAAAGTTTTCTCGATTCTGCAATAGAGTTGGCAAAACATTTCACTTCAACGAAGTTTCATCAGAAAATGTCAGAGAAATTCTACTTGGCATAATACCTTTATTTGGAAGGTTTTGCCTGTAAATGTTCATCTTTGGGCATTTTATCTCCTTTCTTCATTTCTCACTCCTTTATTGTTAATTTAATACATTTTTTCCTATGAGCACTTATTTAAGATCGTTTTTCTTTTAAATTGGTGACAAAATTATCAGAGCACAGACAATTACCTCAGTTGTCATCAAGCACAAGGAGACACAAGGCTAATTCCTGCTCTCATAAATCTGAAGTGAGTGACTTCATTAAAGTTGTTGCATTTACACCAGCTTAACTGAGAACACAAGCTGACCCCAGAGTCCCCGATATTAACTTTAATGGGAAAGTTAGAATTTTCTGGGGCACTGAATTGAGCGACACCCTGAAGGTTTATCCCAGGGTGAACCTTAAATGTTTGCAATATCTTAGCATTTCCCTCACCCTTATATATGTGTGTGTCAGCTGTGTATGATTTGGGAATTAAGGTGACTTGCATTTAGAATAATGAGTGAACATGCTAATATTCAGAATAGATTCTTAAAATAGCTTTTTCACTTAGGGAATTTTTCTTTTTACAGATATTGGGGGTTGTGATGGGGTGTCCATCCTACCCAGGACTGGAAGGGGTTAAGGTAGCCAGGTAGGCATATTAACTCCACAGGCTGCACCTGGAGGAAGAGCCAGGGAGCAGGAATTGATCGCAAGTGGGCTGCTGCTAGGAAAGGGCAGTCACTCCTTGGGGAGGAGAAGTGTTTTAGGGGCTGAACAGCTGTGTTGGCTGCAGTCACTCCTTGGGAAGAGAGTTGAAGGTTTGGAACTGGTACCCAGAGAGAGAGGAGGGGAACCAGGTGTGGTAGGAAGCAGTCCAGGGAAGGAGCAGTGAGGGCAGAGAGAAGTAAGCCCCCAAATGCTGGGTGGAGGGTCCCTGTACTGGAACCCAGAGTAGTGGGCAGGCCTTAGCTCTCGCCTATCAGCCACCGAAGGCATAGAATCGACCAGTGGAGCAGGGAACTGGAAAACTAGCTGGGGCCCTCTGGGAGTGACATAGGATTTGAAGGACTGAACCCCGGAAGAGGGGAACACTGAGTGACCTAGCTGGAGAGCTGAGTCACGAAGAGGATGTTGCAGTTCCAGGGCTGAGAGAGGAGCTGCAGATCAGAAAGAGAATCAGAGCGCTGGTGTGCGAACCATGGAAGGGGGGTGTCTGCCTCAAGAGCTAATCCCCAAAGTGACCAGGAAGCGGTGCCAGACCAGTGGTGACTGGTACACACTATGACAGGGGTTTTCTATGGGTTTTTTTGGCCATTCTTTGGTTTTAAATTTTATATATATTTCCAGGGTGATTCTGGGTATACCTGAGTATAATATATAACTGGGTATAATAGATACATATTTTGTCCTAATGAGGAGACATCGGATTCGGCGAGCTATGCAGGTTGCACTCCGGTGGTGAGAAGTACCTGCATCTTCCCAACTAGCAGTTGGTGCTGACCTGACATTGCCAGTTCTGCCCCACCCCTCCTTTGCAGCCCTATGGTAGAGGAGTGGTAGAGGGATTATCTAGTGAACAGAGCACTTGAATGGGTGTCAGGAGTTTAGGGCTCAGATCCTCAAAGGTATTTAGGCACCAAGCTCCCACTGATTTCAAAGGGAACTTGGCATCTAAATACTTTTGAGGATCTCAGCCCAGAATATTAACCCTGGCTCTGCCACTATCCCGCTGGGTGACCTTAACCAAGTTACTTTCTATCTGTGTGCTTCTGCTTCCCGTCCTACCCTTTGTCTTGTCTATTTAGACTGTATGCTTTTTGGAGCACTGTCATTGAATATGTGGATGTGAGTAGTGCCTACTATCTCAGATGGACCCTCTAGCTCCTGTCATAATAACGACAATGATAAAATAGAGTGCAAGGATGAGAAATGGCCAGAGTGTGTAGTGGCTCCCGCTATCCCTGCGAGTGGATGGTGCTTTGGGGACTGCTGCAAGGCTCCTCTAACCTATCCCAAAGCCTCAGCTGGGATCAAAGCCAGGCTAAGAGTCAGGAAAACTATAACTGGCCTCTTGAAGGCCTCTCTTTCTCTGCTGTGCTGAGCACAATTTGGCTACAGCAAAGAATCTGGTCTGTTGCTTGATAAAGACTCTTTTATGGACAATAAAACTTTACTCCTATAATGTAACGGCAGATATATTTGCATGTGTGTTGATTCAGATTTCTTCTGCATTACGTAAACACCACTGCAGCTCCCATAGCAACAGCATCCATGTGGCCAATTCTGCCAGTTCTAAACACTTTGTAGTAATCTGCAAATATTTAAATTATACATGATTGGCTTGTCAGTTTTGTCACATATGTTTATATGCAAACGGAGCTTATGCCTAGCGCTTCCAGCAGCCCCTGGAAGTGTGTCAGAGCTTAACATTCAGAAGTGTTTGTAGGTCTTGTCTGACCTGAATGTTAATTGTGATTTCCCTTATGTGAACATTAAATCTCTTCTATGTCTGAAGACCAAGATCAAAATTCAAATATTTAATTTGCTCATTATCATTAATTAAAATGGCTTTGTGCTGGAATCTGAAGTTAAGTTTGTGGCAGCTAAACTTTGTTAGAGCCTACATGACATTGGAAGTATACTGAAATCTGATTGAAAAGCATTTAATATGGACCAATAAAAGAAGGCAATAAAAGGTCAGTGGCATGGAGTATTGACATCTTCAAACATCACAGAGTTCAAATAAGGGTTGGATACTGAAATAGCCAAATCACAAGACAGAAATACAGTTACAGTTAGCGATAGACAAATCTCTAAAGGTCAGGAGAGTGCGTCTTAATCTGTTCTATATTGTGACATTGTGTCACAACAGAAAAATATTCCAAGCCTCCTCATCTCACCCTGAAGTAACGGAGGAGGTTTATGGCCCCTCTGGAATTGGTCACATCCCCTTCTTGGGGCCGCAACCCCCAGCTTGAGGGTCCCTGGCTTAACAGATGCAGTTTGGATACAACACAATACAATTGTAGGCCCCCATCATGCAAAAAATTATACACGTTTGACTTTACATAGGCAAGTTGACTTCAGTGCCACTTCTCACATGGGTACCATTCACCACATGTCTAGGTTGTGGGGAGGCCTGATTTTATACACTGTTATTTATATAAGTTCTCTTCCTAAATGCTTGGCAGTTAAATACCAAATAATAGCAGAAATTAGCAGTACAGGCAAGGAAGAAAGGGCATATTGGCAGATGAGACCAGAAAATAGATGGAGAATGGATGAGATGGAGGAAGGCTGCAAAAGAGAAGGTAGCTCTTACAGCCCTAATGACAAAAAGATGTCGTGGGGAACAGAGAGGAGAGTTGAGAGGGTTTAAAGCAATCACGCTTTGCCTTGACTCGCACCCTTTGTAAGAGCATGGGAATGTGGTTGCTTGGGATTTGTGTACTTAGTACAACACAGCATTAAGAGAACCCTGGGGAAAACTTGCAGTGGGAGTAAGAATTTTCTCCTGGCCATTCGCCAGGGCAATCCGTGGCCCTAAGCATATTCCCATATGTGCCCTGTGGCCATGCCCCTGCTTGGGTTGGCGATGGCAACCGACACCAGAGCCATTTGGTGTGCTGGTTGGCCGCCTGCCACCAGTCCTTTTAGGACAGAAAGATTTCCCATCTCCCCATCCCACTGACCCTGTGTCTTCAAGCAGGCCGGGGTCTGTCCAAGAGGAAGGAAGACTCAGACTTTTCCTGCCCAGGCAGAGGACAAGAGTGGGCAGTGTGTGTGTGGGGGGGTGATGTCACCGCACCAGAGCCATGATTCGGTGGGGAGAGGTAGTGAATGCCCCTCTCACACAGGTGGTGTTAACCTTGTCGTCCCTGCCAGGGCAGAGGGGCTCAGAGATGATAACCCTTTCAGACAAACCTTTCAGATCTCTGCTTCAGGCTGCTTAGGCAGGTGTCACTGTTTTGGTGACACTCATGTCAACTCGGAGGGCCAGACTTGTTTGAAAGATTCTCACATCATCACAGAACTACAGAAACTGGAGCTCCAGGGGTGGGCTTATGATGTCAGTGCCTTAACCCTTTCCTTCCTCTCCCTGTCCTGCCAAAAAGCTGTCTGTCATTATGGGGCCCCTCACCCGGATCCGAACGGAGGGAGAACAGAGCCCTGCAGTCAGCTGCAGAATGGCTGGGTTCCTTGCTGTGGGGGATTAGCTGTTTAGACTTGAGGTGGGACTTTCAAAATGCTACAACCATGGGACTTGTGCTCCTGAGTGCCCAACTCTCTTCGTTCCTTTGAAGAAATGCCCTTTGGGGTTTTGAAAATTGGAATTTGCAGGGGTATGTGTGTGAAAGAGAGAGAAGATTTGAAATTGTCTTGTGCGTGCTGTAGCGGCTCGGAGTTTGTATGCAGGTCTACCAGTGCAGCTGTAACACTGGCACTTCAGTGAAGATGCTGCTATGCCCACGGGAGAGCTTTTCCCGTCTGTGTCGTTAATCTGCCTCCGCAAGAGGCGGTACCTATGTCAACGGGAGAGGCTTTCACGTCAGCTTAGCTCCGGCACCGCCGGGAGTTTAGATCAGTATAATTGCACCGCTTCACGCCCCTGAGCAAGATAGTTGTTCCGCTGTAGGTGTGTAGTATACACCTGGCCTCAGTAAGTAGAGCTGGTTGAGAAATAACTTCCAACAACTGCCCTTCCAAAAGATTTAAATGGCAATAATTCCATTTTATTAGAAAGCCATTTTCTGTACTAAACAAGCCTCAACAGAAATTTTTGAGCAGCTCGGTCAGTCAGTGCCATCAGCTGAATAAGGAACTAGTCCCCTACCAACTTTTCAGTTGCCACCAGTTCTGTGTAGCATAACATGGACACTTTTGTTAATCTGTCTAACAGGAAGAAATCCACCAGTTTGAATCTCCTCCACTGGTGGTGTGAGCTACACCAATCATGCGGATGAATTTCTTTCCATGGAATTACTAAGACTTTTTAAAAGAATACATTGGAAATACAATTATTGGGAGTTTCAATCTGAAGGATTCTGATGTTCAACTGGCTTTCAAACAACTGGGAACAGTGAATGCACATTCCTAAATTTAATTTCTTTGTCTCCTGCCCCAAGACCAAAAGGCCAGATTCTTATAGATGAGAGACTTCTTCTGACAGAGCTAAGAGCATCTGATCATGCCTCATGCACTAGGGAAGTTGCTCCAAGAGATGGCAATGCTACCGAGAGACACAGAAAGTTTCTGTTGATAGGAGAGTCAGCTGTGAGAAATATTGTTAGAGCTGGTCGAAAAATTGAGTTTTCTTCAGTGGAAAATTTCAACAAGAATGCAGGTCAGTGTAGTCTGAAAGCTTCCCTCTCTCACCAACAGAAGATGGTCCAGTAAAAGATATTCCCTCACCCACCTTGTCTCTCTAATATCCTGAGACCAACATGGCTACAACAACACGGCAAACAACCCTCCAAGTGGCCATCTGCCAAGAATAGAGTTGAAAAGCCCGGGAATACAACTCGCAGCAACTACCATGAGCCTTGATAAATACCACCAGAAAGATGGTAGGTGTTTCGTGTGAGAGGGAAGGAGAATTTGTGATGAAGAGAGTTGTTTTCAGTCCTAAAAACAGTTTTTCTCCCCCTTTCTGGATTTGATGAAATTTTTGGAAGGGAGAGAAATTCGTACCAGATGTAGAATTAGTAAAAAGTTGAGGCAGAAAAATTATTTTTTCTCTCCCTGACATTATCTAAAAAAAACCCAAAACAAAAAAACCCCTTTTTTTCAAAGCTGATACTTTCACAAAAAGTTTTTTTCCTAAATTGGCTAGCTTTTTGTTGAAACTGAACATTTTGACATTTCTCCCCTACCCCCTTTCTCCCTTTATTCCTATTTGCCACTAAATGCAACAGAATAAATGATGTCTAGAATTTGGGTTTTCTTACCTTTTATTTCTTCTTTTTCTTTGAATGCTCCGTACCTTTAAAATCTTCCTCATGGACATTACAGAATGGCAAAATTCAATAACTCTGCCGCTTGGTAACTTTTTATAAGTTGTGAAAAGGTAGTGGAAAAGAAAAATGAAACAAAAAATTAAAAAAAAAACCTCCCCACAAAATTCATTTTATTGCACTCAGTTACAAAAAATGAAAAAAAGATATGTGCATCAGGGGACAAAAAGGAAAATCTGAAATGTGAAAATTTTGAGAAATATTTCATAAAACTGAAACTGTTCCACTTGGAACACTGTGAAATTGAAACAATTTCAAAATCAACTTTTTGTGTGAAATTCTTTCCCCATTTTTAACCAACTCTAGTGAAATAGCTAACAAAAGAATCATTTTAGAAATTTGCATATAATTTATTTGCATATATTTGCATATATCCAGACAAAACTAACAGAAGCACATGCGCTCTCATTTTGGAAATACAGTTATTGGGAGTTTCAGTCTGAAGGATTCTGACATTCAGCTGCCTTTCAAGCAACTGGAAACAGTGAATGCAGTTCTACTGTATACAGAATCCCAGTACATGAAAATAATTGCAGGTATTTGAGGCTATTTCAATATAGCGCTTATTCAGAAATGTCAATTGTTTTTCCATATGAAATTTAAAAAAAATCTTTTTTTTCAAAATTTCCCATGAAAATGTTTCAGATGAAAAAAACATGAAAAAAAATTATTTTGAAAACATTTCTGGTTTTAACCAAAAACATTTTAGGGTCGAGATTTCTTACTGCTCACAAATCTTTCTCTGATTTCATATGAAATGTCCTTGTTCTAAACATAGGAGCTAACACCAGGAGAAGTAGCTGATTGGATAGGTTTTTCAACAGACTTTTCTGAAGAAAGCATAGAAAATATGTAAATTTTGGAGGGTTGAGAACCAGTTTGAGAACCAGTTTGAATAAACCTCAATTGAGATGGCTTCAAGTGGCATGTTAACTTGGAAATCTTTTTACTGGGCAGCTCTAGTTAGATGTATATGGCAGGTAGTACAGGAAAGCCTAAAGAATTCAGATAAATAAACTAACACAGAGAATTACATTTTGGTTCCTCTGTGCCTCTGCTATGCTAGAAAATAATAACTTCAACCCTCTTTTTGCAAACACTGAAAATATAGAGGCAAATTGCACAGGGTTACACAAATGAGTAATCTTAATTACATACATTGTTGAAGCACCTGGCTTTTCTCTGGGGGCTTAGAATTCTGCAAAGTTTGGGATCAGAAAGGACTTCTGCGATAACCCTGGTATGATAAAGATGCCCTGAAGCAACTTTATGGATCAATATGATATTCCACAGAATGATTTTTGTTTGTGTCGTTGAGTTCAGGAATGCACATATTTAGCAAAGTACACTGAGGTTTTAGTGGCTCTTGGAGTACATGTGAAAGACCATTGGGCTGTGTGTAAAGGCATCTGAGCCCCTCTTTTTAAGAACAAAACAAACAAAAACTAATACTCATGGAAAGTGCCAGTGAATATTTAATTCTTCCGCAGCATACTTAGATGGGATTTGAACCAGCAACCACTTGCATAAAGAGCAGGACCTGTTCCACTGCTCTGATAATTGACATGCCTGAAGATTCATTTGTCCTCGATTAGCTACAAAATAGATACAGCAGTTAACAGCTATGCCAACTTCCATGCACCACTTTGGGAACTGCCTCTTCTGCACTCTAGCAGGACCCTGCATAGGGATAAAGTCAGTCTTCATACCCTTTCAATTTTGAATCTTTTGCCTGGGGCTTCTGAGGTCCATGGCTCTGGGTAGCACACCATGTGGACTGTCAATGCATCAAAGACCCTAGGGCTTTCCCTTTCATTGATTTTTTTTTTAAATAGGAATGAAACCAAACTTCAAAATATTGAAATCCTCCGAGACACTGAATAACCTTTTCCCACACAGCTCTAACCAGAACATCAGAATTTGGGCCCTTCCTAGTTCCAAGCTGTATCCAAAACAAGTATCCATCTGTCACATTCATAGCATACCCATCAGCATGGTGCCAGAGTATTGTACATGTTCAAAAGTTACACAGGTGAAGCTTCTTCTTTCTCTCTCCATCTTTTTGCTGGTATTTTTTAATGTCTGGAAGGGGGAAAAGGGGAAGTAGACATTGCTTTGGAAAAACTCTGAAGTGGGTTTTAAATTCTTTCTGAAGGGTGCTGAGGTCCACGGGTCAATCTGAACAACTTCAGCTGTGAGCTCCACAGTCATGAGCCAGCTGCCAAGAAACCGTTATCTCCTGTGCTCATTCTTGCAGATAAGATTGCCATTGTTCCAGAGGCGTGTGGCTATCATTGATCACACCTGGTTTGGTGGTCCCCTTGGTGGACTTGACGAATCCCATGGAGGAATTTTAAAGATTAGGGCCCCAACTTTCAACTCCACTCTGCATCCAACAGAAAGTTCATTCAGGGAACTGAATACTAGTGTGATGTGCTCCTTGCAGCCTGTGTTATTGAGTGCATGGGGTGTTGCATTTCTGAGCAAACAGGGTCAATGTCTTAATTTGGGGGTACAAAGTGTTCTGGAATTGGAGCTGCTCTGTAACTTTTCAATACTGCTTGCTGACCTGGTTAGTGGGATGTTTATGGTATGAATATATTTGGTTTAGTTTAATCTTGGGCTAACAGGAAAAACAAGGTGACACAAGGAATTGTGATAATGAGATCTGCAGGTCCCAGAAGACTGTATCACTATGACCAAGTGCATATTTGACAGGATGGGGTGTATCCTCCTTGCCAGCTTTAGGTGGGAGAAGGCATTTCACTGCTGCAGTTCATTGGGTATCCATTGATGAGGAGCTCAGAAGATAGCTGAGTCTGGAAGCCATCTTGATAATCTGAGGACAGATGCCCACTATGGATGGTGATATCATAACAAAGGTGAGCTCTTTAAAATGCTTTCATCTCCCCGTCATCGTCCCTTTAGTCTTGTTCAGTTTTAGATTCACTTGGTCATCATCCAGGTACTTATGTCTCCCAAAGGCTGTCACAGCTGGGAGATGGTGCCGTTAACATTTAATGCAATAGAGATATCGCGCTTGGAATCATCCACATATTGCTGGCATCTGAGCCCATGCTCTGTCATTGTCTAACCCAGCAGCTGCACAGAGTTGTTAAATCAGATGGGGGAAAGGATGTGCTTATTTTTATGGTAGAGTGTTATTAATTTATCAGCTATATTCAAAAAATCAGTGGAATAGGGTACTGTATCGCCCTTCACAGATAGTAGAGTAAGGTTTAGCATCACTAAACGTGTAGTCTTTTACTGTTAATCAACTTCCGAGTGACATGGAGATATCCCTTTCACTACAGACGCATTTTGGACAGTTAGAACACTAAGGCAAAATCCATTTTATGATGTATGCCAAACTCCCATTGGATATGTAAATGTTGCTCTGGGTGTGTATTGAAAACATAGCACTATCTTTATTACAGGCTAGCAAATGGGAAAGCATTACCAAACAGTGGCCTAGAAAGTACATGGTGTGATTATTCTAAGAGCAAGTAACACCGTTTTTGACCTGTGTCTCCTGTCCATAAGGATGTGTTTAACTAGCTTATTGCAGGGTCTCATCTGGTATCATTTTTATAATTAAAATAGGTGATTAATAGAGCTGGTCAAAATCGTCTAATTAAGTTTTCTGCTGGTTTTTAATGAAAAACAGCTTTCAGACCAATATGAAATTTTTCATGGAAAAGTTTCATTTTGGTTGAATCCAAGAAACTTTTTGGGATGACTATTTTATTTTTAATTTAGTTTCTTTATTTTAATGGCTTTGGTTTAATGTTTTGTTTTTTAAATGTCTGTGGAGTTTTTGTTTTTTCATTTATTTTGGTTTTAGAAAACTGAAAGTCTGTGAAAAACCCAGGTTTTTGTTGTTGTTGTTGTTTTCCAAAATATTTGCAGAGTTTTTGTTGTTTGTTCACTGTTTCCAGTGAAAAGTTGTACATTTTGTGGGAAACTAAAACAAACAAACAAACAACCCCTGTTCCACAAAAGAAAAGTAAATCCTGTGTAAGAGAATGAGGAGTTGTTGACAGTCGTTAGTCATTAACTAATGAGAGCCCTCATTTTGACAGATTTGGGGTTTCTAAATCCCACTGGGAAACAATAAGCAATTATTGAGTGCCGTATCAAGATGGTGGTGATGATAGCTAGTTCCATGTGGATTACTAGCATTTAAGATGGCAAGATCAATTTCTAGACTAAAGAAGTTGAGATAAGTTCAAATAACTCAACCAAACTGCCAATACTTTGGAGGTTCACCCAAGACTAGTCCCTGTACTGGGCTACATGCAATCTGGAGTTTGCCCAGTCTCTTCCATCAATAAACCCAACCACATAACCCCAGTGAGGGGACATCCACTGGGAGACTAGTTGTAGCAGTGATAATTCTACCAGCAGAGCTTCTATGAAGGCCTTGAATATAAACTGGAGCTTCGCTTCCATCATCTTGGTACAAAAGCATGAGGACTGGCACCTCCTGCCATCCCTCAAAATACCCCTGTGGAACAGTGGAATTAGACACAGGAAAATAAAAGTGCTCAGGGCCAGGAGTTCCCATTCACAATCTCTAGCCATTTTGTTTAGGTGCCTGAATGGGAGCTCTGGGGTGCTGAGCTTTTTTGAAACTCTGCATCATTTATTGTTGGTCCTAATTGGACAAATCCACTGTACCCAGATCTGTTTCCCCACTCTGAAAGTATATGTGTGTGGGGAAGGGGCGTTTATTTGTTCATTGTCTTGTTTCCATTCTTGTATTAGTGGCACACTAGAAATTATTCTATACATAAATTGGGGCGAAGGAAGGTTGTGTGTGTGTGTGTGTGAGGTATTTTACTTTCCCTAATGGGAGTCGTGCTGGTACAATGTCATGGTGTGTTTCAGGAAATATAGTCCATTCTACAAGCTGGTTAGGAAAATAATTGACACATTTGCATGCCCATCTCTCTGTCCGTATGCAGCAGTTGAATAGATTTCATGGCTTTAAAGCCACATGATGCCTTTTTTGGAAACTCATCACTGTCTCTTCAAGTCGCTGCAAATGGCCATCAGCAAGGATCTGATGGATTGTTTCACCAGGAGCCAGCTGTCAAGTATTGACGTGTCAAAATGTATTTTGTTCAACTTCCCTAAACCAATTGGCCCAAAAAAGAAAGTTTTAATGCATAAACTATATTTGACTCCAAAGAACAGAGGGTAAAATTTTCAAAAGCACCCGAGTCACTTAGGACCCAAAAGTGTTTAAAAGAACGAGGCACTTACGAAAACCCCATGAGTTGTCTATGTGCCCCTTTATGTGCCCAAATACCTCCGGAAATCAGGCCCTAAGTCCATTTTCAAAGTCACCTCAATGACTTAGGAGCCAATTTGGGACACTGGTAAAGTAAAAACTGCCAATGCTGGTGATGACAAGTTGTAGTAGGAAGAGAGCCTGAGATATAAGCCCTTGTATTAGAGTCCTGATATGAGGCCTGAGATAAAGTAGTGGGCAGGCTTTGCTGATATAAGGCAAAGTTAGAAGAAGTCAGGCTCTGCCTGCTTGCAAGTTCACAGAATCTGGCAAGAACAGGGCCGATATTGTAGAAACGCACATTCCTAAGCAGTGCTAGGCACAGAGCACTCACGCAAACACATTCCAGAAGAGTGGTACCAGAACATCCCAATTTCAAGGATGGTACAAAAATATTCCCCAAGGATAACAGGAACACACTGACCCCTCCTAAAAGATAAGATCAGGATGACAGTGTGATGAATAGAGATGTTTTAATCGAACCAACATGGAGATGGGTGATAATTAGCTATGTCGGGGGCAATAACTATGTCAGAGGGGCAGTACGTATCTTGTTTGTATCAGGGTATTAAGAGGTATCTCTGAGAGAGTGTCTTGGTCCAGCTGAGGGGGGAATGGAAAGTCGCGCCATTCACTTTGCTGTGTTCTTTGTCATGGGAACATGTCTTAGTATCCTCGTAGAGTCTGCCAGGTGATATTACCATGTTTTGTTGACAATAAACCTGGCCTGGTGCCTTTGTACCTTAACGAATCTTGTGGTCATTGGGCAGTTTGCTTCGGATCTGCTGTGCCGGCTCTCTGCGCAGAGCTGGGGCAGTACCAGGGAGAACACACACACGCAGCTGAACATCTAACAACAAGTATTGTGTGACAACTGAAAAGGACCACTGCAGTTATGGACCCTGTGAATGTTATTTTAATTGGCCTATGTTCTGTTTCACACCTAAATTTCCTGTGGTGATAAATGGAAAGATTTTTATATTTTGTTCCAGTTTTTCACAATGTAATTAAAATAAAAGCAAAGTTAAAATTACCAAAGAATGCTTTAAAGTCAGAGCAAATTTCTAATGTGGGATTACACCCTGGTGGGTTCTACCACAGGTGGTAAGCTTGCACCCCCTGGTTCATACTTGAAGTTTACTATTAATTGTGGTTCAAATGACTACAACTACTTGTGGTCTTAGTCATGTGTTGCTGGGTAATAAACTTGAGAAAGAGAGTACAGAGAGACAGGAAATTGATGCAGATGGAATGAATGCTAATATAAAACACAAAGAAAGAAGCAGGGGAATGTAGCTGCAGCCTGCCTGACATGAGTAATTAACACCTGGAAGGAAGCCTCATTTCATGAAAAATAGAAATCATAGAATCATAGAATCATAGAATATCAGGGTTGGAAGGGACCTCAGGAGGTCATCTAGTCCAACCCCCTGCTCAAAGCAGGACCAATCCCCAACTAAATCATCCCAGCCAGGGCTTTGTCAAGCCTGACCTTAAAAACTTCTAAGGAAGGAGATTCTACCACCTCCCTAGGTAACGCATTCCAGTGTTTCACCACCCTCTTAGTGAAAAAGTTTTTCCTAATATCCAACCTAAACCTCCCCCACTGCAACTTGAGACCATTACTCCTTGTCCTGTCCTCTTCTACCACTGAGAATAGTCTAGAACCATCCTCTCTGGAACCACCTCTCAGGTAGTTGAAAGCAGCTATCAAATCCCCCCTCATTCTTCTCTTCTGCAGACTAAACAATCCCAGTTCCCTCAGCCTCTCCTCATAAGTCATGTGTTCCAGACCCCTAATCATTTTTGTTGCCCTTCGCTGGACTCTCCAATTTATCCACATCCTTCTTGTAGTGTGGGGCCCAAAACTGGACACAGTACTCCAGATGAGGCCTCACCAATGTCGAATAGAGGGGGACGATCACGTCCCTCGATCTGCTCGCTATGCCCCTACTTATACATCCCAAAATGCCATTGGCCTTCTTGGCAACAAGGGCACATTGCTGACTCATATCCAGCTTCTCGTCCACTGTCACCCCTAGGTCCTTTTCCGCAGAACTGCTGCCTAGCCATTCGGTCCCTAGTCTGTAGCTGTGCATTGGGTTCTTCCGTCCTAAGTGCAGGACCCTGCACTTATCCTTATTGAACCTCATCAGATTTCTTTTGGCCCAATCCTCCAATTTGTCTAGATCCCTCAGTATCCTATCCCTGCCCTCCAGCGTATCTACCACTCCTCCCAGTTTAGTATCATCGGCAAATTTGCTGAGAGTGCAATCCACACCATCCTCCAGATCATTTATGAAGATATTGAACAAAACCGGCCCCAGGACCGACCCCTGGGGCACTCCACTTGACACCGGCTGCCAACTAGACATGGAGCCATTGATCACTACCCGTTGAGCCCGACAATCTGGCCAACTTTCTACCCACCTTATAGTGCATTCATCCAGCCCATACTTCCTTAACTTGCTGACAAGAATACTGTGGTAGACCGAGTCAAAAGCTTTGCTAAAGTCAAGAAACAATACATCCACTGCTTTCCCTTCATCCACAGATCCAGTAATCTCATCATAGAAGTTGATTAAATTAGTCAGGCATGACCTTCCCTTGGTGAATCCATGCTGACTGTTCCTGATCACTTTCCTCTCATGTAAGTGCTTCAGGATTGATTCTTTGAGGACCTGCTCCATGATTTTTCCGGGGACTGAGGTGAGGCTGACTGGCCTGTAGTTCCCAGGATCCTCCTTCTTCCCTTTTTTAAAGATTGGCACTACATTAGCCTTTTTCCAGTCATCTGGGACTTCCCCCGTTCGCCACGCGTTTTCAAAGATAATGGCCAATGGCTCTGCAATCACAGCCGCCAATTCCTTTAGCACTCTCGGATGCAACTCGTCCGCCCCATGGACTTGTGCACGTCCAGCTTTTCTAAATAGTCCCTAACCACCTCTTTCTCCACAGAGGGCTGGCCATCTATTCCCCATGTTGTGATGCCCAGCGCAGCTGTCTGGGAGCTGACCTTGTTAGTGAAGACAGAGGCAAAAAAAGCATTGAGTACATTAGCTTTTTCCACATCCTCTGTCACTAGGTTGCCTCCCTCATTCATTAAGGGGCCCACACTTTCCTTGGCTTTCTTCTTGTTGCCAACATACCTGAAGAAACCCTTCTTGTTACTCTTGACATCTCTCGCTAGCTGCAGCTCCAGGTGCGATTTGGAGGAGGTAGGGAGGTAAACAGTTCATTAGGTTGAAAAAGACTATGTCTGAGCCACCTAAGATAAGAGAGAGAACACCGTGAGAACCACTTACTAGGAATGTAGACATGAGGTAAGGAATAGTTCAAGCATGCTGCACAGGGATTGGTTCCTGCAAAATGACCAAGCTAATCGGAAAAAATATATATGAAAACTAGGAGCTAGAGAGCGGAGTGTTTTTTAAAATCTGGTGATTTATTTAGGTGCAGAAATGGGATTGGCTGGATAGTGAGCTCTTTGGAAGATATGGGACAGAAGAAGCTGAGGTCATGCTCAAAGCACTGGAATGTCAGCATATTTGGCTTTGGGTACCATACCTAGTAGCACTGGGAATGTAGGCAGAGGACAGACTGTCCCCTGGGCAGAACTTGCCTGGATATGAGCTAAAACAATTTGGCTTCGTTGTTATGGGAGTTGGTACAGGGTGGTTGTGGTCTTCAGTCATATTCCCTGCTGCTGGAAATCTTGCTTGATTACAACGACAATCTTTTTCCCAAATGAAGGTGTCTTGGGTAAGTACTGCGGTCTATATCCTTTAAATTGGCACTTTTCTCTATTCAATAGAACCTTTAGGTATTTTAGATTCCTGGACATTTTTTCCTCCCAGCATCCAACACTAGTTCTACCACATCACTGTGAACTAACACCTTATCATTGTCTGATGTGCAAGCTTATTCCTGGAAGCATTAATAATGTATGCACTCTGCAATTTCAATATTCAAACACTGCAGACACCTGTTACACGAAAAACTATTTCAGTCGATAATCCTGTTCAAGTAGCTTTCCTTTTTTTTTTCTATTTTCTAAGCAGACTGAATAGAGTGAAGTATAAGTCTCACATACCTCTAGCTCTCTTTGTTCGAACAGCTGAGGACTTCCCCCCAGTCCTTGTATGGAAGCCCTAGAAGTGGAAAAGCAGAGTGTTCTTAAACATATTCTTATAAAAATGGTAAGCATAACAGATAACTTTAAAGGCTGGATTTCAAAGTCCCAACAGTAGGTGATGAGCTACTAAATAGAAGCAAGTAGAATACAGACCCGCCTTCAGGAAAGGCCCTATGCCAGTTATTTCAATAAGGATAGGATATCACCTTAGTCTAATACCTAGCTCTTATATAGCATTGTTCATCAGTAGATCTCAAAGCACTTTCACAAGAGGGGCAGTATCTTTATCCCCATTCTACAGATGAGGGAAAATGACTTGCCCAAGGTCACCCAACAGCAGAACTAGGATAAGAATCTAGGTCTCCTGAATCCCAGTTCCACAGCCTTGTAGACTTTACGGTCAGAAGGGACCATCATGATCATCTAGTTTGAGCTGTGGCACATGGCAGGCCACAGAACCTCACCTACCCACTCCTCTAGGTCACATTGCCTCTGTAAAAGAAGCAGTGGGATCTAGAGGTTGGTCAGAGTCCTGGGAGCCAGACTCTTTTGTTCTCTAGCTGGTTCAGCAACAAACTTGTTCTGTGTAAAGTTTTCAGAAGTGGCCACTGATTTTTGATGCCTGTGGTTTTTTGGATCTCAACTTAAGAGACCTGAGACATCTCAAGCCAGGACACCCAAAACTGAAGCACACAACATCAGTGATGATGTGTTAAGTATTTGGTCCTCTGTCTTGCTTTCTTAGTCTTCAGTTGATGGCTCCTTATTACCTATTGCTATTCAGCACAGTACCTGTGCCTTCAGTTCAGTTATGCTGAAACCTGAAGGCTTATCCTCACATCTGCAATATGCACCCTGTAGCTATGAGCTGATTTTCTTTTTCAGATTCATAACCTCCGTCCTATTTGAAGAAATAAGAGAGATCCTTATATTTAATCAAACAGATTCAAGCTACGTTCTCCATCAACCCAAACGACTGATCTATGTTTGAAAGACATAAATAGTCACATTTAAAATCTAAACGTTGAACATTTGACCTCCCTGTCTCAGCCTTTCCATACATTTCTTCTGGGCCTCCAGCTAGCCGTTAGAGTAGCATTTCCATATATTATTGCATTTGATGCCCATATGTTTTGAAGGGAGCAAAGATAACATGTCCAATAGCTTCTGAATGCAACAGACTGCTGTCGCTATGCAGTTTGTTATATTTCAGTCAACTGCAGCTCAATGAAGTATGAGCAAACTAAGAGCTTTCTGAGGAATTTTCACATCCCATCATCTTGCCTATATCTGTCTCCAGTTTCTTAAGCATATGCCTAACCTAAAGGACATGAGTCATCCCACTGCCTGTTTGGATGCTCTGCTTTTTGAATGAAAGTGAAAGTAAGAAACTCCAGCCGTGTGGTTGGTTGTTTTTTTCTGATTTCAGAATTCTTTGGACAAGCCATCAAAGATGATTCCTGAACAGCTTAAACAGGCAAACTTTCCGATGGGAGTTTTGCCTGGTAGGCGCCTGTGATTATGCCTGTTAATTAGGAATAGTAAATGGCATTAGAGCTGGTTGGGAAAGAGAAAATAGTTATTGTTTAAAAACAAAAAAGCTGAAATGTTATCACTATTCACCTTTGTGTAGTGACTATGGAGATTTGAGATACCACAGTACAGGGAAAATCCTGGGCCCACTGAAGTCAATAGAAAAACTCGCATTGACTTTATGGGGCCAGGATTTCACCCTGTTGTCCTATACTTAGGTTAGGAAATACTTCTGCTATCCTAGATGCTACCATGTGGTGAATAGGGTTACGTGTTTGCTTTGTAAAGGCAATGAATCTCCCTGTTCTTTAGGTGAGCACACAGCCAAGCAGATCTGCACATTTAGCTCCCTAACTTCTAACCTGGATTTTCCACTCCGGCTGCAGTTGGCTGTGTACTGCTTCACTGAACTAGTGACAGATTGTCAATGAACTGGAAGCACTTACACTATGGTCTGGTACAGTCTTCCTGGATGTAAAATATGGTTATTATGATGTGGGGCCACAGGGATGGTAAAACAAAAGGGCAAATACACAAGGATTAACTGGAGGTGTGGGGTAAAGCCAGGGGGTAAAACTGAAATCATTGCGTGTCCACCTTCATTAGGAGTAGCCTCACTCCCACATGCAAATTGTAGTTGGGCAACCATCTTTACTGTGAGCAATTGTGTTTTCAGTCCCAATGTAAGTAAAGAGAGGAGGTAGCCATTGTTGAAAAGGGGCAAAAGGTCACAGACTTCTGCCAGGCAGCAGCAGATGAAGGGATGCTTGGGGGGAACCAAAAACAAAACAAAACAAAAAACAACAACCCACAAGTGCACTCAACCTGTGTGACTCATAATAGCAATGAGACACTTGGCAACTTTGCCTAAAACCTGCTTCCTCCTTGCAAATGACCAGCCACTGCCGTTCACTCAGTTTGGGAGTAGCACTAAGAAAAAGGAGAGAATGCAGCCAGTTAGCCCAAAGATGGAGAAGCTTGCCTCACTGAGGGGGAAGCAGCTTCACCAGAGCAGGCCACAAAAATTAGGAAATTTTTGGATGAAAGAAAAACCACTGAATGCTGTTAGCTGAGCCTGGGGAGATTGTCATGAGTGCAAGGGCTGTTTGCTCCCCTTCCTGGCCATGTATTGTGATAAGCATGAATGTGACTGTACAATGGGCCAAGTCCTCAAAACCTCACTTCTAGAGCAGGATGGGAATTTTTCACCAATGTTTTTGTTTGTTTGTTTGCTTGGTTTTTTTAATCAGAAAATGCTGATTTGTCAAAAACTAAATGTCACAGGAATAGGTTGGTTTTGAATTTCCCATTTTGAGAGAAAACAGAAAAATGTTTTTTCACAGTTTAAATATGGAACATTTTTATGTTTTCAAAAATGAAAAACAACCAGTTTTAGGCTAAAACGACTTTTGGTTTTGAATTTTAAGCTGATTTATAGTTTAAAAAAAAGTTTAAGATTATTTTTTAAATGTCAAAATCACAACTTCTTGAAATGATCAGAGTGAAATATTTATTTTATATTTGGCTTGTGCAAATTCCCAAGACTTTTCTCCCATTTCAGAATGGGAAATTTTTCTGAAATCTCGGGTTCTCACAGGATGAGAAAACCCTCTCCTGCCCAGCACTACTCAGCAATTCGGTGGCTCTTCTGAAAAATCCATCCATAAGTGTCAAAGGGTGAGCTGTTGGTTACTGAGTGCTTTTGAGAATCTGGCTCTCATTTGGAGCTGAGCTCTTTTCAAAATCCAGACCTAACTGTGGGTGTTGAAAATCTGGCCCAATGTGAATATTTAATGGTATTATCCATGACTGTATCTCTCAAAAACATTATCAATACTGAATCACTTTAATCAAAAGAGTCTTTGCTTTCCTGGTGTAGGATTTTTTTAAGTGCACATGACCGAAATAGCATCTCCTCCAAGTAACATTAATCACCATATCTCTAAAATCTCTGGTGTAATTTAATAGACAACTGCTTTATATGGCAGTAAAAGCTTCAGCATTAATTAGAAATTCAGTTCAGTAAATAAAGGTCAGAACTTTTAATGTATTACATAAGGCATAAGGAAAAGTTAATATCAGGGTCATAAACATTGTCTATATTTCACAGACAGGAAGCACTTCCAGCTGGAGTCTGTGAAATGCAAATTAGGTCATTTTATTCATTGATCCTCACAAATCTCTCACCATGTTGGCACTACAGAAAAGGGGAAAAAGAATTTGAGTGAACTGTTACCTCAAAAGATTGTGCACTCATTGAGTTTGTGCTCAGTTGAAGAATCAACTGAGGTGCGGGCAAGATGTTTCGAGCAATTTGTGTCACCATAAATATCTATTGTAGCAAAATATAATGTATATATCATAAATCAGAACACAAAGGGATGGTCATTGTTACTTTAATTAGGATCAATTTACCAAGTTGCAGCAACACAATCTCTAAATTCGCAGATGCATTTTGCACGGTTGGTGCCCCCCACATGGCAGAATCTGTTGATTCAAACAGCATTTGGATGTGCTCATCAGGTAGATATGAAAATAAACTATGAGGTGATGCTATTGCAAATGTAGTGCCCAGCCCTGCTAGGTGCTGAGTACCCTCAAGTTCATTGAAATCAGTAAGACTTGAGACCTCTTAGCTCCTAACAGCTTCATAGTATTGGAGTTAATGGCCACATGTTACTTTCAATTATACACATCAGCTATAATGTTATCAAATGGTGCAGAATTTGGGCCTTTGTATTAAATGGGGAAGAACAAACAAAGAAAAAAAAATTCCTAAGGTTATTTTTTTCTATATTTTAAATGGCTAAAGAAATACTGTGAAAACTCGGGGTGGAAGAATTGTAGGGGAAAGTGCACTGTACAGATGTGGCTATGCTTCCTAGGTTGGAATAGCAAACCTAGAAGAAATGGTAGAATAATCAATGATGTTGCTCCTAAGGCCCATGCTAGTCTACCGAAGGTCTGTAGTTGATTGAAACTCAAAGAGGATTAGTTGGGGAAGTCAAGAAACAGCTATAGGTGAAGGCAGCACTAGAACTGTCCTCCTTTCTCCAGTAGGAGCATCTTCTGAGGATTGCAGCAACGGGGACTCCTCACTCATGAACCTTTCATCTGATTCACGTCTAATGTGGTAGCTAGATCTGGGGCTGAGAGAGCAGTTTAACCCCTACCAGCTTCCAGGTTAAATAAGATATTTGCTGGATTTTAGAATGGGGGCCAAAATAGGGTTGCAAATGGCAACTAAATTTCTTCCTTAACAATGGAGAAACACCCTGCTCCTTAATAGTAATAATTAGTTTGCACGATGGGGAATATTGATTGTACACTCATAGTTTGCCGTTCAACTTACACCTTTGGCTCATGCCTAAGGAAAGGGATAAGTGGCATAGCCCACTGTGCTCAGCATCATAAGGCTGAGGGAATTATTTCCAGTATTGCATGAGGCTCACCAATAGTTCCTGGAACTTCTCGAATAGGATCATGTCATAATAAATGTATTCAGGGCTTGCAGTTGAAAATATGCATTGTAAGCTTCTAACACAGATAAAAACCTCAAAGTCCAAATGCTTCTCCAAACCATCTCCAACTAATCTCAAATGCAAAACCAGCATAGAAATGTTGAGAGTCTGAAAAGCATCATTGTAAACACAGGGCTTAGTCTTGCAATGACCTTCCCCCACATCCCAAATAGAGTTTATTGCAGGATTGAGGCCACAGGTTGCAAGCTGCTTGTATTGTACAGCAACTTGCTTATAAATTGCACTTCTCTCAATCTCTGCAGACACCAATAAAAAATAATGTCAGTAGTGTTGGAGATGGATCATGTTTTAAACTAATGGCTAAAGGATGTGTGCTATGCGGCACTCCCTTTAGAATTTCACTGGGGATGTGTGCCTCCTTAAACTGAAGGTGAAACTCCAGAAGAAACACCAATTTAAATGTACGTTTTCTTGGGGGAAAGATACTTGATACACAACTATGCAAATGAGATGTAGCACAAAGGAACCCACATTCTTCCTACTAATCAATGCTGGGTTTTTGCACTGAAATCTGAACAATGCTTCTTCAGCGTTCTGATAATTCAGCAGATGCAACTTGGAATCATGCAGAATTACTCTACTTTAAACTCACTCACGATACCCATTGGCTTCTTGTGAATGGCCCAACATCATTCTGCCTGTTGCATTGGCCCAATTTTAATCAAACAGCAACATCTTGCCAGTAGTTCCACTGAGTTACTAGACTACTTTCATCAGTAAGGTGGGCAGAACTTGACACTGTAGAATGCTGATAATGCTAGGGACTGGTAGATCAATTCAGTGCTTCTGGTATGAAACACCATGAATCCTGCTATGGGACTCTCTATCTTGAACTCAACACAAGGGAAATCACTGTAGTACTCGGGCAGCTCTTCCAACACTTTCCTGAGTGCCCTAGATAAGAAGGACAAAGATGTTCCCATACTGTGTCTCAACACCCACCAGCTCTCACTTAGACTCCTAAATAAGAGATCAGAGTTTTGAGAGCTCAGTTCCTGTTTAGACAGAATGGCAGCTGCTGACTGGACACTGAGCCATTTTGAAAACCATATCTGACAGGATGTGGTTAGGAACTATAACTTGAGTCCTTTGAAAGCCAGCACCCTGATCACTTAGAATACCCAGGGCACAACGTGTAGTGAGAGCAGGTGGGATTTAGGTCGTTTGGGTTTGGAAGGGTAGAAGCATCACCTGTAGGGAGCTTGATGAGCTAATGAGGTAATTAGGTCTCCAGATAGCCAGCTCCAGACGAAGGCAAGCAGTAGAAAAGATTGAGTCAGAGAGCAGGAAGTGTGCTCCACATAACTCGCTGTGTTGTGATGTACCCGGAGCATTAACATCAGTACAGATCCTTGGTGGAGGTATATTGCTGGACTGTGTATTTTGCTTAATTTACAAAGAGAGCTTCCCAGCTGGAGTTTCCATCAGCTGAAGGGAAAAGTTGTTCACACCGTATAGTCTTCACACCATACCACTTAATAGGTGCTGAGAGCACATCTGAAAATCTGGCCCCACCTGTGGGATCTGAGCTCTTTTGAAAACCTGAGCCACACAGCAAAATAATGATTCATGTCCCCTGGTGCAAGCCAATCAATGGGGCTGTGCTGGCATAAAGGAGGGCAGGATCTGACCCAGAGTATTTGTTTTGCAGTATTTACAAAGCTAAAATCTTAGTGGTGAAACAGTAGAGGGCACACTCCAAACTAGGTAAAAGGCTTTGGCCATTCGGCAGTAGGCTGAGCTACAATGGAGGATGCTTGGCCGGGTATACTTCTTAAATCTCATTACACTGTCATTGGCCTGGGAGATAAACTGAAAAGCAGGGGCTGGATGTTTGTCACACCTGCTTGGGAGAATCCCCATAAAAAGCTGCCTCAAAACCTCTCAGAAAGGATTGGGACATGGGTCCCTGTCCTGAAAGAGGTGAAGGCTAGGGGCCGGAGCAGGTAGGCAGGGTTGAAGGTGCAGCTACACTGAAACTCTGCCAGTGATGTTCTCAGGAACAGAGCTGGGTGGGGAATGGGTTTTCCTGTCCCGTGAAAAATGTCCCATTTTGCATCAGGGCAGAACCAAGACCTTTCAAAGATTTTAAACAAAAAACAGAGAGTCCCCCGCTACCCTCCGCCCAGTTCCCAAGAGCCTGGTAGTTTCTCCCTGGTTCAAACCATGGACTTGAACCTGGGATTCCCACACCCCATTGGCAGTGTTCTAGCTACTGGGTTATAGGAGCTGTCTTTGGCCCAATAAATATTTCATTATTTATTGCAAAGCAGAGAGAAACTGGTGCTATAGCCCTGTGGGTAGGGCACTCACCTGGATCTGTGAGACTCAGGTTCAGTTCCCTGCTCTGCCCGACTGGCACTTGGTTATTGGCATTTCTGGGGTGTCTCACTTTCTTCTGATGTGTGATCAGAAATTTCCTCCTGGATCTGAGAAACCTTTCCCAAGAGAAGTTTTGTTGAAACTGGAATCTTCCCACAAAAAGTTTTGGTTTTGACAAACTGGCATTCTCTGAGAAAACTGTTTTGTCAAAACTTTCCTCCCCTGCTCTCCCCCAGAACAGATAGAATAGTTAGATTTCCTTTTCTCTACCCATTCCAAGATTTTATACTCTTCCCTCCCTTTTTTCAGCAATGGGCATCCTGGCTTAGGTTCCTGCTTTCTCTCTCATCCACCTGCTTTCAGTTTCACTTTTCCTAGGATGTTGTAATTTACTGCGTTGCAATAACTCTAGAACAAATAAAGTTCAAAGAAATAAATGTATGAATTAAAGACCACACTCTGCCCAGATATATGTCTTGTGCAACCCCTTAAACCTCAGTTTAGCTCTAATTCTTCCCAGGGCTGGGAAATGTACCAATAGGTTCAAGTATCTTGCAGCCCTTTTACATCACTGTTGTATCATGAAGGGCTCAACACTTGATCTTCCTAGCTGGGATTCCCCTGGTGCAGCGGGAGGTGGCAGATGGGTTCTTCAGGCCCAGTAGGGTCAGCACAATGACATTCTCTTGGCTCACCTCACAACCGCTGGCTTAAATGCCAGCCTAGAAGTGTGTGTGGGGGGGGGGCATGGGCAGAGTTCAGTGGACTTCAGCTCTTCTGGATAATCAAATTCTGGATAAGATAGCATAGCTGCTGGGACTGCTCTAGTTTGTGTTCTGGCATTCGGAAGCAATTTGCCCCTTAGGTGCAAAGGTGACATAGGCACTTCTGCCCTTAGCCCCCCAGGTCTTCAGGAGCGCACTGCTCAGAATTGATGCATCTGTGGTTTTACTCACTGCGTTTGATGAATACCTCTCTTCTCCCTATTTAGGAACTCAACCCTTAAAGAGACGGTAGCATTGAGCAGACTCTCTTCTTGCCAGTAAACAGACACTTTAAAAGCTCAGAATAAACATTCATAATAACTGTAAAACCATAATCCTACTGAATCCCCTTTCAACTAATTTAGTGTGTGAAGAAATCCCTGGTATATATCTAGGGCTCAATCCTAAACCCTTTCTAAGCTGAGGCAGCTGTATCATTTGTGACAAACACGGAACTTTTTGTGACAAGAGATAAAATCACCAGTAGGGGCTAGATAAAAAACATCAAACTCACTTTGAGTGTGATTCCAGTTAGATTGGAGACACTGAATTCTCCAGAGGCATGAGTGTTGTTCCATTCACCTGACAGATTTATTTTCAGGGATGGAAACAAGAAGATTGTAATCCCCTAAACTTCTATTTTACTTTACTTTTAGTGGAAGAGACTTTTTGCCTCCAAATCTGCCTTTGCCTTCTCATGCCTAAAACTGATTAGAAGAAAAATCAGGATTTCAATTGGTTGTTTTTTTCTGAATCAGAAAGAGCCAACATTTTGAAATTTTTTAGAAAATTAAATTTAAAAAAACCCCTCATTTCAGGTATTTTACAAAGCCGAATCTTTTCAAATGGTTTTCAATTGAGCCTAATTTTTGTCTTGCCAGCCTGCTGTTGAAGAATGGCTTTTTAAACCATGCTTTGTTCATAGCAAAAGAGCATCTAATGTGAATAGAACATTTGGGCCTAGCAAATTGTACAGATCTTGGGAAGTGGTCCCTTCAGGACTTTTTACCTGACTTCTTAGTACTGTAGCTGGAACAAACACTTCAAAACACCTGGGTCTTGGGAGCATAATATGTTAGACTTTGAAAGCCATCTTGTGAGGAGACCAAATTGATTCCCGATGCCAGTGGTCAGAAGTCAGGGCTTCTTTTCTTGCTCTGGTGTGTTTATGTGAGCTTTTTATGCATCTTTTGCTTTTCTTTTTTGAACTCTAGGCTTCCGATCTTGCTCTTGTTGGTGCCTTTTATTTATTTATTTACTTATTTATTTATTTTTGGAGACGGACTATAAAGAGGTTATGAAATGCAAAAAAGGTCTACTGGAAACCTGACTGCCTTCTTAATCAAGCCCAGCAACAGGAGAAATCTGAATTTTATCAGCGTTATTTACATCAGAAGGGATTCTATGAACACAGAATGTCCCTGGTCCATCACCCCAGGATGCTCTGTGAACCACTTACATATAACATTTTCATGTTCACATACTTTTTTGATGCTCACAACAAAATGTAATCCCTGCAACCCACCCATTTAAAGCTACTGGTCAATAAGGAGGGACAAAATTGGAGACCATTTCAATAAATATTCCTGGTCTATTATTTCTTGAGTATTCCACAAATCTGAAAGCCTATTGACAAGGTGGAGGAAAAAACCCCTCAAGATGAATTGGCAGTGACAGATGGATACCTGACACTGAGATAAATTGAAGTGGATGTGACAGTAGCTGACTTTACCTAAATTGCTCACACAGCAGTACGTGGACACATCAAATCAGAGAATGTTCGCCAAGGTTGAACTGCTTGACATACTTGGTTTGCTTCAGGTGACCTTACTGTGATAGTTGTTACACGAAAACATTTAAGAGCAAAACTGAAATTCCCATTACGTACCTTTTTCTCATGTCACCAGCTCCGATCAGAGGATGCTCTTGTTGTTTTTTAAATTGCAGCAAGGGCTGTTTAGGTTGGACATTAGGAAAAACTTCCTAACTGTCAGAGTGGTTAAAATAAATGGAATAATTTGACTAGGGAGGTTGTGGAATCCCCATCATTGGGGATTTTTAAGAGCAGGTTGGACAAACACCTGTCAGGGATGGTCTAGAAAATACTTAGTCCTGCCTTGAGGGGACTGGACAAGAATATCAGGGTTGGAAGGGACCTCAGGAGGTCATCTAGTCCAACCCCCTGCTCAAAGCAGGACCAATCCCCAACTAAATCAACCCAGCCAGGGTTTTGTCAAGCCTGACCTTAAAAACTTCAAAGGAAGGAGATTCCACCACCTCCCTAGGTAACACATTCCAATGCTTCACCTCCCTCCTAGTGAAAAAGTTTTTCCTAATATCCAACCTAAACCTCCCCCACTGCAACTTGAGACCATTACTCCTTGTTCTGTCATCTGCTACCACTGAGAACAGCCTAGATCCATCCTCTTTGGAACCCCCTTTCAGGTAGTTGAAAGCAGTTATCAAATCCCCCCCTCATTCTTCTCTTCTGCAGACTAAACAATCCCAGTTCCCTCAGCCTCTCCTCGTAAGTCATGAGTCCCAGTCCCCTAATCATTTTTTTAAAAAAGGAGTACTAGTGGCACCTTAGAGACGAAGCAATTTATTTGAGCATAAGCTTTCGTGAGCTACAGCTCACTTCATCCGATGCATTTGAAAGCTTTTGCTCAAATAAATTGCTTAGTCTCTAAGGTGCCACTAGTACTCCTTTTCTTTTTGCGAATACAGACTAACACGGCTGTTACTCTGAAACTAATCATTTTTGTTGCCCTCTGCTGGACTCTCTCCAATTTTCCCACATCCTTCTTATAGTGTGGGGCTCAAAACTGGACACATTACTCCAGATGAGGCCTCACCAATGTGGAATAGAGGGGAACGATCACGTCCCTCGATCTGCTGGCAATGCCTTATACTTATACAGACCTGCATGAAAAACCTCCTAAGATTATCTTTACCAGCTTAGGTCAAAACTTCCCCAAGGTACAAAATATTCCACCCTTTGTCCTTGGATTGGCCGCTACCACCACCAAACAAATACTGGTTACTGGGGAAGAGCTGTTTGGACACGTCTTTCCCCCCAAAATACTTCCCAAAACCTTGTACCCCACTTCCTGGACAAGGTTTGGTAAAAAGCCTCACCAATTTGCCTAGGTGACTACAGACCCAGACCCTTGGATCTTAAGAACAATGAACAATCCTCCCAACACTTGCACCCCCCCTTTCATGGGAAATGTTGGATAAAAAGCCTCACCAATTTGCATAGGTGACCACAGACCCAAACCCTTGGATCTGAGAACAATGAAAAAGCATTTAGTTTTCTTACAAGAAGACTTTTAATAGAAATAGAAGTAAATAGAAATAAAGAAATCCCCCCTGTAAAATCAGGATGGTAGATACCTTACAGGGTAATTAGATTCAAAAACATAGAGAACCCCTCTAGGCAAAACCTTAAGTTACAAAAAAAGATACACAGACAGAAATAGTTATTCTATTCAGCACAATTCTTTTCTCAGCCATTTAAAGAAATCATAATCTAACACATACCTAGCTAGATTACTTACTAAAAGTTCTAAGACTCCATTCCTGGTCTATCCCCAGCAGAAACAGCATATAGACAGACCCACAGACCCTTTGTTTCTCTCCCTCCTCCCAGCTTTTGAAAGTATCTTATCTCCTCATTGGTCATTTTGGTCAGGTGCCAGCGAGGTTACCTTTAGCTTCTTAACCCTTTACAGGTGAGAGGAGCTTTCTCCTGGCCAGGAGGGATTTCAAAGGTGTTTACCCTTCCCTTTATATTTATGACAAGTGTCATCTGCAAACTTGCTGAGGGTGCAATCCACACCATCCTCCAGATCATTAATGAAGATATTGAACAAAACCGACCCCAGGACTGACCCTTGGGGCACTCTGCTTGATACCGGCTACCAACTAGACGTGGAGCCATTGATCACTACCTGTTGAGCCCAACGATCTAGCCAGCTTTCTATCCACCTTATAGTCCATTCATCCAGCCCATATGTCTTTAACTTGCTGGCAAGAATACTGTGGGAGACCGTGTCAAAAGCTTTGATAAAGTTAAGGAATAACACGTCCACTGCTTTCCCCTCATCCACAGAGCCAGTTATCTCATCATAGAAGGCAATTAGATTAGTCAGGCATGACTTGCCCTTGATGAATCCAAGATGACCTCTCGAGGTCCCTTCCAGTTCTATGATTCTATGAAAGAAACCAAACATTCCTTATAAGCTGTACGTGGTAATTCAGAAAGGTAGCAGTCTTGTTTAGCTATCTGCTCCAAAAGTAACAGGGCATTATCGTATTATCAGTCTCAATGCCAATCAATATATTTATGTTCCAGTCCAATATCTGACACAGGGAGGGTCACATCATACTCTCGATTAAAACTAACATTGAGACTTCAGCTCTGATGCCAATTATAACTGCTTGTTCAAATTATTAGTAGTCAGATAATAGCCAATCTGATCCCCTTCCCAATATCGTATTCCATGAATATTTCCCATACAATTTAAGATGACACATCCTGCTACCTTTAAATATAAATGCCAAATTTAGGTGAAAATAATTGATTTTGCAGGACTAAACATGCAACTCTTAACCATTGGATTATATACAGAGACATCTTTTAGACAATAAGGTTATTTACTCTAGGGCTGTTTTATATACCTGAGGAACTATTCTATAGGTACTATTCTGAGATAACTTTTGTGGGTTCTATCTACACACATGCTCTTTAGCAGCCATCGGCTGGAGTTAAATGCAAGGGCAAGAATGCTGAGGTAGCATCATCTGCCTGCTAACAAAAATTAGGGGAATAAAACAAAAGCAGAATGGGTGATACATATGCAGGATGTTGCCACAATTCTTGTATTTTCAGTCACCTTCAGGAAGATGGTAAACGGCTGGAAAGATTAATGGGTGATCTTATCAGCTCTGGTGCTTAACATCGACTGATTTGTTGACTGGCTAGAGGTTACTTCCTTGTAGATGCTTAGTCTTGGATATTGCATGTTCTTAGAGTTCTACCCCTCAAAGATCAGCCAGGAGGGTGGAGGAATGACACGCCTCTGGCTTGTCTTCAGTGCAGAGTTAATTCGACTGTTGCCCTCAGCCAACTCCCATCCACATTCAAAACTTCCTAGCTCGAGTATAGTGGTGCTTTAATCTTGAGCTAGCTGACCCGTCAGGGGGCACAGGCTGAAGTGCTGCTGATGCTCAAGCTAGTAAGTGCAGTGAGGACACAGCCAGAGTCCACTTGAATCCTGACAGTCCCTCAGTGCCATCCCAAAATCCCCCCGGGAGCCCCTTATGCCTCTCTAACTACTCCCCGCTTCCATATGGGAAATTATCTCCAGTCAGTATAAAAAGCTTGCTTCAACATTTGGTCTCCAGCTTAGCACATGGCCCTGTGTACCTGTGGATGGGATTTCTAACACACTTGTTAGGCTCAGGTCTATGAGAAATCAAAGGCAGGTTTGCTGTCTGGTTTATCGCTTAGGTTATTGATTTAATATCCCTAATTAACACTCAGCACTTTGGTAGGTTCTCGTCCCAGGATCAGGCCCAGTATTATCAGAATTACTGGTTTGGGAGCCCTGCAGGGCACTGCCGCAACACTCACACTAGGGGAAGACCTTCTGTCATCATAATTCTTTTACTATTAAAATAATTAATCTGATAAGCAAACCAACCCAGACAAATAAAGTGACGTACTACAACAGTGGCAAGGTGGCCTGCACAATTACAGGTGCATACTCCATCCTTGGGGAGAGCTCTAGATGTTGAGACTCTGGCATGCTGTTGAAGAGCTCCCAACAGCTGTACCGGAGACCAGATGTTTTATAGCCCTTGATGGTACTCATGCATATATCTGCATA
This sequence comes from Caretta caretta, assembly GCF_965140235.1. Classification (NCBI taxonomy): domain Eukaryota; kingdom Metazoa; phylum Chordata; order Testudines; family Cheloniidae; genus Caretta; species Caretta caretta. Next base: position 17,504,293 of record NC_134209.1, read on the forward strand.
GCTCTTCCCTCCTTAACCGTAGTTAAATTTCCTCACCCTCATGATATGAGGTGCCCTTATTCTATAGGTTAGTATACTAATTAAGCAAAGCTCATTAACATACACATTAATTGAATTACTGTGGTTAAGCATCTGCATCCACAGCAAAAATACTCTAAAACTGGTACAAACGGCCTTCTTGTAACACTTGTGACCGCTACAAAACAATAAACAGAGTCTTATGCCACCTTGTGACTTAATGCCACTGTTAATTTACTTACTTATGCTAATTTATTTAGTAACTACCTCTACTTGGCTATAAGGCCTTATGCTTAAACTCTTCTTATGTGTCTAGGCCTATAGATCTCCTGCATTTCTGCTATCAATTCCTTATCCCTTTATCTTATGATTACTATTATAACTACTATATGGCTACTCTCCCAACAATAGGACAGACAAAGAAAACTAAGGCAATTAGAGCCAAACTCAATTTGTGAAAATCATTAATTCCTCAGATTAAGAATTCCAGCCCTTTATATTTTAGCTGATCTGTATGAAAACACACACTCAGACTGGAAGAAACTGGGAACAACTGAATGAATTTATTGACAACTGTGTTATCAAAAAACGCTTTGACCTAGACATTTTCGGGTTTAGCTCTAATTGCTTTAGTTTCCTTTGTCTGTCTTCAGATCCCTTCTGCATCAAATGTTTAAAAACCAAAGGGGAAAAATCCCCACTCTTTCTTTGCCCAACTGAAATCTTCATTAAAAAGAAAAAATAGTTTTGGCTGGAGAGGAGGATGTTTGTTGATGTTTAAACATAAGTGTACTTAGAGAGTGTGGGGTTTGTCTTCCTCTAGAGGGGTTCTTTCCCTTGCCTGCAGGTGATGGGGGTTAAGCCCATCCCTACATAGCATCTGAAGCAGACTAGTGGCCGGTCTCTATGAGAGTTATGAGTCTGCTTCAGATGCCATGTAAGGATGTGATGGGGCTTAACCTCATCATCGGCAAGGGAAAGAACTCAAATTAGTCATGCTCTGTACCTGGGAGGTGATTAACTAATTGTCTCCTGGATAGAGGAGGTGGAGTTAGGATTTATAAGTAGATTGTGGGAGACTGCAGAGGAGACAGGGCTGTCTGGCAAAAAGAAGCTCTGGGAATAGGGTTTAACAGACAGGAAAAAATGGAGGAAAAGCGCTACGGGAGCAGGTTGAGCACCTGTAGGGGAAGCCTTGAGGCAGAGCCACCAGGGGAACTACACTGAAGTTTGACAGGGGTGGAAGGGCTCTTAGGCTGAAGATTTGTTTGGGCTCCTATTTGGACTTGTTCGTGCTACCGCAGAAGGGGATTAGACTTTTGTGTGACTTGGCTGGAGGGCCAAGACACAGAACACCCAGAGGGGGAGATGGAAGAAGATACAGGCTGAAAAAGGCCATTGAAAGTCCAAGGGAAGGGCCAGTAGGGGGTACCAGAGACAAGGACCCAATGCTACGCTGTGGCCAGAGACAAGGGGGCACTCACAAGGCGAGAATCCATGCTTACAAGGGGAGCCAGTAGTAACAAAAGCCCATATCACTTGGGTGCATACTGTAACACTGCACCCCATATTCATCATAGTAATAGGTTGCGTTTTTGTTTATTTGCTAGGTAATCTGCTTTGATCTGTTTGCAATCACTTATCAGTTAAAATCTATCTTTTGTAGTTAATACATTTATTTTATGTTTTAATCTAAACCAGTAAGTTTGGAGTGAAGCGCTTGGAGCTCAGAGAGGCTGTTGCATATTCCTCTCCACATTGAAGAGGAGGCAAACTGGATAATCAATTCATATTGGTTGGGGTATGGAGCAGGGCAGGACGGTACAGCTCTGGGGTCCTAGGCTGGAAAGCTGGGGGTTATTTTGGCTGTACCCTCTCTATTGTTGGTTCACATGCAGTGGCTGCTCAGAGAGCCTGCATGTAACTACAGCTGAGTGTATCCCTACCTGTGTGTATGCTGGTGGAAGTGTAGGACCAGGAGTGGGTCTGCAGCTTGTCACAGCAGCATGGTGTGAGAGGGAATGCAGGCTGATGGGTCAGAGGGGAAGGGCTCTCCTTGTTGGCAAGGGAAGCACATAGTGCACAAGCGAAGGCAGAATGCATCCCAAAATTTTGGGGAATGTACCCTTGTTAGTACTTGTTATTCAGTATCCTAATTTGGACCACATCAGCTGCTCCAGTGCACCCAAATCCCACAGGTATGGATATAATAACCTAAGCAGAATAGAATGCTCTTCACTCCTGGTCACGTTGTGTAGTCCATCAGGTTCTGATGCACCTCAGTATAGTCATAAATGACCCTTTTCCTCAATATTTTTTAGAGACCAGTGCTATGGATATTGTCTCTTATTGGCTCCAAAATTAATTCAAAACTTTATAGGAAGCAAATCCAGTAGATGAAGAAAGAAGGAAATAGGATGGTGACAAATTTGCATTGGTGACTACCTGCTGAAAGATTTTGGACCAAGTGACATTTTCTGAAAGTGTTATCTGGGAGAGCTGCCAATATGGAATTACAATAGTCAGTCTGTGGACTGACAAGACAGTGTCATGGACTGGTGTTTGCAAGAGAGGGGCAAGATTTTGATGGTAGAGGGAAGCCTTTGTCACCCAGTTCAGATGGGAGACAAAAGATAAAAGGCCTTTTCATGAAGACTTACAAGCTGCCTAGCAGCTAGAGGAGGTACTATTACCATAAGTTTTACGAAAGAGATTACACCTCTAAGAGTCTTTCTGTTTTCTGGAAAGTGAGCCATTACCAGCAGCTCCTTTTGAGAATCAGATCTTGTAAGCATTGCAAATACAGATGCCATAGATGGAATCCACAACTTTAGTTCTGCAGGGAAAGAAAAAAAAATCTCTCCATCATCTACATAGAAATAAGCATTTAGGTGACAGAGTCATAGGAGAACATAGAATGGTGGGAAATTTAAATTGTAAACTACAGAAAATTGAAAAAAGAAAAGGAGGACTTGTGGCACCTTAGAGACTAACCAATTTATTTGAGCATGAGCTTTCGTGAGCTACAGCTCACTTCATCGGATGCATACCGTGGAAACTGCAGCAGACTTTATATACACACAGAGAATACGAAAAAATACCTCCTCCCACCCCACTGTCCTGCTGGTAATAGCTTATCTAAAGTGATCATCAAGTTGGGCCATTTCCAGCACAAATCCAGGTTTTCTCACCCTCCACCCTCCCACACAAATTCACTCTCCTGCTGGTGATAGCCCATCCAAAGTGACAACTCTCTACATAATGTGCATGATAATCAAGTTGGGCCATTTCCTGCACAAATCCAGGTTCTCTCACCCCCTCACCCCCCTCCCAAAAACCACACACACAAACTCACTATCCTGCTGGTAATAGCTCATCCAAAGTGACCACTCTCCCTACAATGTGCATGATAATCAAGGTGGGCCATTTCCAGCACAAATCCAGGTTTTCTCAACCCCCCACCCCCATACACACACAAACTCACTCTCCTGCTGGGAATATTTCATCCAAACTGACCACTCTCCAAGTTTAAATCCAAGTTAAACCAGAACATCTGGGGGGGGGGGGTAGGAAAAAACAAGGGGAAATAGGCTACCTTGCATAATGACTTAGCCACTCCCAGTCTCTATTTAAGCCTAAATTAATAGTATCCAATTTGCAAATGAATTCCAATTCAGCAGATTCTCGCTGGAGTCTGGATTTGAAGTTTTTTTGTTTTCAGATAGCGACCTTCATGTCTGTGCCATTACCCTATGATCCCACTGAGAGTTACCCAAAGCAACTACAGCATTTGCTCAAGAAACTTCCTGAAAAAGCACAAGATCAAATCCGCACAGACACACCCCTGGAACCCCGACCTGGGATATTCTATCTACTACCCAAGATCCATAAACCTGGAAATCCTGGGCGCCCCATCATCTCAGGCATTGGCACCCTGACAGCAGGATTGTCTGGCTATGTAGACTCCCTCCTCAGTCCCTATGCTACCAGCACTCCCAGCTACCTTCGAGACACCACTGACTTCCTGAGGAAACTTCAATCCATCAGTGATCTTCCTGATAACACCATCCTGGCCACTATGGATGTAGAAGCCCTCTACACCAACATTCCACACAAAGATGGACTACAAGCCGTCAAGAACACTATCCCCGATAATGTCACGGCTAACCTGGTGGCTGAACTTTGTGACTTTGTCCTTACCCATAACTATTTCACATTTGGGAACAATGTATACCTTCAGATCAGCGGCACTGCTATGGGTACCCGCATGGCCCCACAGTATGCCAACATTTTTGTGGCTGATTTAGAACAACGCTTCCTCAGCTCTCGTCCCCTAAAGCCCCTACTCTACTTGCGCTATATTGATGACATCTTCATCATCTGGACCCATGGAAAAGAAGCCCTTGAGGAATTCCACCATGATTTCAACAATTTCCATCCCACCATCAACCTCAGCCTGGTCCAGTCCACATAAGAGATCCACTTCCTGGACACTACAGTGCTAATAAACAATGGTCACATAAACACCACCCTATACCGGAAACCTACTGACCGCTATTCCTACCTGCATGCCTCCAGCTTTCACCCTGACCACACCACACGATCCATCGTCTACAGCCAAGCTCTGCGATACAACCGTATTTGCTCCAACCCCTCAGACAGAGACAAACACCTACAAGATCTCTGTCAAGCTTTCTTACAACTACAATACCCACCTGCGGAAGTAAAGAAACAGATTGATAGAGCCAGAAGAGTTCCCAGAAATTACCTACTACAGGACAGGCCTAACAAAGAAAATAACAGAACGCCACTAGCCGTCACCTTCAGCCCCCAACTAAAACCTCTCCAACGCATTATTAAGGATCTACAACCTATCCTAAAGGATGACCCAACACTCTCACAAATCTTGGGAGACAGGCCAGTCCTTGCCTACAGACAGCCCCGCAACCTGAAGCAAATACTCACCAACAACCACATACCACACAACAGAACCACTAACCCAGGAACTTATCCTTGCAACAAAGCCCGTTGCCAACTGTGCCCACATATCTATTCAGGGGACACCATCACAGGGCCTAATAACATCAGCCACACTATCAGAGGCTCGTTCACCTGCACATCCACCAATGTGATATATGCCATCATGTGCCAGCAATGCCCCTCTGCCATTTACATTGGTCAAACTGGACAGTCTCTACGTAAAAGAATAAATGGACACAAATCAGATGTCAAGAATTATAACATTCATAAACCAGTCGGAGAACACTTCAATCTCTCTGGTCACGCAATCACAGACATGAAGGTCGCTATCTTAAAACAAAAAAACTTCAAATCCAGACTCCAGCGAGAAACTGCTGAATTGGAATTCATTTGCAAATTGGATACTATTAATTTAGGCTTAAATAGAGACTGGGAGTGGCTAAGTCATTATGCAAGGTAGCCTATTTCCCCTTGTTTTTTCCTACCCCCCCCCCACCCCCCCAGATGTTCTGGTTTAACTTGGATTTAAACTTGGAGAGTGGTCAGTTTGGATGAGCTATTCCCAGCAGGAGAGTGAGTTTGTGTGTGTATGGGGGTGGGGGGTTGAGAAAACCTGGATTTGTGCTGGAAATGGCCCACTTTGATTATCATGCACATTGTAGGGAGAGTGGTCACTTTGGATGAGCTATTACCAGCAGGATAGTGAGTTTGTGTGTGTGGTTTTTGGGAGGGGGGTGAGGGGGTGAGAGAACCTGGATTTGTGCAGGAAATGGCCCAACTTGATTATCATGCACATTGTGTAGAGAGTTGTCACTTTGGATGGGCTATCACCAGCAGGAGAGTGAATTTGTGTGGGGGGGTGGAGGGTGAGAAAACCTGGATTTGTGCTGGAAATGGCCCAACTTGATGATCGCTTTAGATAAGCTATTACCAGCAGGACAGTGGGGTGGGAGGAGGTATTTTTTCGTATTCTCTGTGTGTATATAAAGTCTGCTGCAGTTTCCACGGTATGCATCCGATGAAGTGAGCTGTAGCTCACGAAAGCTCATGCTCAAATAAATTGGTTAGTCTCTAAGGTGCCACAAGTACTCCTTTTCTTTTTGCGAATACAGACTAACACGGCTGTTATTCTGAAACCAGAAAATTGAAAATTATAGAACTTCGGGGAGCATCACAGTGTCTCAGCAAGTCTGCACTCAACATAATTGAAGAGAAAATGGATACAGTCTGATGTGGTACAAGTGGTAAATGAGGAGCAATCAATGGGGAAAAACTGAGAATTAGTGGGAGAAAATTCTTGCACCTGCGATGTTGGTGGGAGTCCAATACTAGGTTCAGAATACCCTCTCGGGCTGCTACATGGCAGCATTGCAACTGACAATGAGAGCTCAAATAGCTGCCAAAAAAGCAGTACAAGGCTTCAGGCTAAGAATTGATTTTGTAGAGTTTGCTGCACCATTCCATATGTTGTAATACATAACAACAAGAACATTATTTCAAATTATTTGCAGTTTTACACCAGGAATTATAATTATCCCCGTCAGTTTGTTGCCTCCTTACCAGTGTCTTGCTTGAATTCTGCAAAGGTAGGGGGATGCTATTCTGGTAATCCCTTCAACAGCTAGATTCACGTAAGCTTAAACTCAGTGAAATGCAGGATTCAGGTGAGATTGCCCTAGCCTGCTGATGTGCACAGGTCCACAGGCAATAAGATGATCTCCTGGAGTCTGATCTAATGTCCATTTGAGGTCAGTGCGTTCCCCTCTATTGACTTTACTGGGCACTGAATTGGGCTGTTGGAGAGAATTTTCAGTAAAGGACCTCTGATGTTGCCAGTAGAAAGAGAAACTATGACAGGTAAAATGTAAGATGGAGATTTGGAAGGTTAAGAGGAAATCTGAGTAGAAAAAACTAAACACATGAGCTGGTCAAAAGATAAGGTTTTCATTCCCTGGAAACTTTTGACAAATAGTATTTATTTCATTCTCGTCACATTTTCCAAGGAAAATTCTGACCTTTTTTTGAAATATTGAAAATCAGAGTGTTTCAGTTTGGGGGTATTCGTTTTTTTAAATTAAATATGGAAATTTTGCTTCAAAAAAGATACTTTTGTGTAAAAAATGTGTTTAATTGAAAACTCAATTTTTCATCAAAACACAGTTTCAGTGGAAAATTTCCAACCAGCCCTAATAAACACAAATAACAATTTTTAAGTATATTAGAAGTAAGAAATCCAGTGGGTCAGCTAGACTTCAGAGTCATCAATCTTCACAGAGCTTGATGGGGACATATCTGTCTCCAGAGCTGCTCTATGCAGCTAATAAAGTTGAGGTACTGTCAGATACTCAGGTGTCAAAAGAGGAAATGATAGAATGAATTGACAAATATGAGACTCATCCAAAGCCTATTGCAATCAGTGAAAACCTCTGAGGTATTTTCAATAATAAACTTTATTCCTAGCTGGCTTCAGAGTTTCTTGTCTAAAACAACTGACTGAAATACATTTTTGTGTCTGTGCAGGTTAATTTAATTGTCCCATTAACAGGACAGCATTATTCTGCCTGCTTCCCAGTTACTGTCACTGACAGCACTCAGGCTTGTGGCAATGAGAATGCTATTAAACACATAGTGAAGTCTTAGTCCATGGAGAAGTTACTTCTTGGTTCAGCCTTGAATGTCAGTCAATCAGGATAGACTTTTGAAGGAGACCCAGGACAAAGTCACCTTAATGGAGCATTCCTTATTGTCTTGTTAGCCAAGGATTAAAAAAGGGCCCTTGTGACAAAGATTCCCAGCCCTTTTCTCCTTCAAAACCAACAGCTCATTGTGTGTGGGCTGGGGGGTTAAGTCAAACTCCAATTAGACTAGTAGGCTGATGAACCCCTCAGGGGACTGTGGGCAGTATATCTGGAATGCCTTTGTCTAATGACTGGGGGGAAGGGGGGAGAAACAAGAATATAGCCACTTGTCTCTTTCCTGCCAAAGTCCATTGAAGGTGATGGAAGTTTTTCCACTGACTTTAATGGGCACTGCATAAAGCTCTTTTAAGTACCCATGAATGTTGTTGAAACAGTGCGAAGGTTGCCAAGCCCTGTCTCAGGTCGCCAAGCCCTGTCTCAGGTCCTTACAGAATGTGCAGAGTGGTAAAACTTGAACCTCTGAAAACCAGACTATACACATTTAAGGTACACACCACCTCCAGAACAGAACCTTAACACTGCTGCCTGGAGCTGGCAATAGCCTCTTTAATGTTTTATAAACATGGACGAAAATGGTTGATAAATTTGCAACTTTTGGGTTAAAGTATCTATTTGGAAGGCTTTGTACACTGCTTAATATTCCTACAGCAGTTTGAGGGGGAAATATCATTTGAGATTTGCTATGACAAACTTTTCTAGTGTCTGACATTTTCTTTGGACTTCTTTTTCCACAGTAACTATAGCACCTTGAGGAATGAACTTGATAGGCAGTATTGTCAACTCCACATGTTCACAAATCATTAGTCAGGCTCACCAAAAAACATTAGATTGGCTTTCAAATCATGAGATTATGTAAACACAATAGACATGGTGTTCTTTTTATTTGCTTTCTGCTTTTGGAGACTTTAGGGTGCACTGGGGTCACATTTTCAAGCTTTCTCCACAGCCACAAGGGCTGGAAACTTATTTTTTCTTTGAGAATGAAGGCTGAAATCCTCACATGTCCATTAGACTCCAGGAGCTGGGGCTTTAAGGAAAACAATAATTATCGTCAGACTCACGACAAAATCTTGAGAGTTGGCAACACTGAAAAGCAAAGGTTCGTATACGTTGGATGACTTATCATGGAGTTGAAATGTGTTGTCTGTGTTTATTTTTCATAATAAGCATAAGTTTGGGTTTTTTGACTGAGTGACAGGATACTGTCAATTTGAATCTTAGTCCGGGCCTTATAACAGGTCTCTTTATTAGAGGTGCTTTTCCTGACAATCAGCAACCCCTTTGTTCATGCTGGTTTCAGGCTGTCTGCAGAACTGTGGCTTGCATAAGACCATAAGAACGGCCCTACTGGGTCAGACCAAAGGTCCATCTCGCCCAGTATCCTGTCTACCGACAAAAAGAACAGGAGTACTTGTGCTAGGGAAAGACAACAGAGCCACAGTCCTGCTGCACCTGCACAAATGGCGTTTTCTGGATCACCAGCTCAGCCGCAGCCATACTGGATATCCTACTTTTGCTTCTGAATGCATTTTTTTTAAACTGCTTCTCTAAAGAGGAAGAAGGTGCTTGGCACATAAACTCAGATCCATCCCAAGAAAGTGATGTCAGTTTGGGGTAGGTCAGAGCTATAATGTGAGCCCCACGTGTTTGCACAAATATGTTATCTGAACTGGGAGTGGATGGGTCATTACACAAAGTAAAACTATTTCCCCATGTTTATTCACCCCGACCCCCACTGTTCCTCAGATCTTCTTGTCAACTGCTGGAAATGGCCCACCTTGATTATCACTACAAAAGGTTTCTTCCCACCCCCACCCCCTTGCTCTCCTGCTGGTAATAGCTCATCTTACCTGATCACTCTCGTTGCAGTGTGTATGGTAACACCCATTGTTTCATGTTCTCTGTGTATATAAATCTCCCCACTGTATTTTCGACTGCATGCATCCGATGAAGTGAGCTGTAGCTCACGAAAGCTTATGCTCAAATAAATTTGTTAGTCTCTAAGGTGCCACAAGTCCTCCTGTTCTTTTTGCGGATACAGACTAACACGGCTGCTCCTCCGAGACCTGTCATAAACCATTTGTCACATGATTTTTAGAGGGAGCTGTATCTTGGGAACCTTGCTGTTGAAAGACCTCAAATTTGGACTACTAAACCTATCCTGAATCCCAATGGGGCTTGGCAGTTTTCAAGAGAATCCAGATAAACATGTAGACTTGAGAACATTTACAGAAATCAGGTAACAGTAAGCTAGTCTCCGCTTTAATTATCATGGTGCTTTCACCCCATTATGATATAGGAATTATTTCAACCCTCATGGCTATATTCATTTCTGAAGGCTTTGCAGTGAGAGAGGAGGGGTCGGGCAGGTACAAAGCCCAGGAAATTTGTTGTGCAAATATGTGCATATTCATATATGATTTTCTCCCCTCAAACATCTCTGCAGATCCCTGACTTACAGGGTTCCCTTATGGTCTGGAGAGCAGTATCCTGACCTTTAACCTCAATAACTTTGCCTGCTGCAAGGCCAACATACGTAGTTCTGCACATGCCAAAAAACCATGTCTATTTCTTTTTTCTGGCTAGAGCCCAAAGTCTTATACATTCAGCTACTGTACATCCTCTGCACTCGCTCTTGTAGAGATAGCAACATGGTCCTGCCATTTGTACCAGCATTGATTTACTCTTTAAACTACTATTACACCTTCTGACCTCCTGCAGTTTTCAAAGAGATTCAGGAAAACTTTATACTGAATATATCTTATCAACGTATGGCAGGTCTCATCTTATTTAGTTTGCTAACTTCTGCTAATACTATTTAATATAATCATGCCACAACAGATAAATAGGCATACAAAAAACATATTTCCCTTAAACTTACCGGGTAAAAATTATGTTTTACAAGGCAAAGATGGGGGAAAGGCATTCTTATGGAATTATAGAAAAGTCCAGTTAAAGAAAGATTTTTGCAGACAGGCCATGTAGGTATTTTCTGTAAAATCTTATGAAGAACCCATTACAAATTCTATATATGTTTATTCCTCTAAAATCCTTTACTGACTATTTAGTTAGGGTCAGGGTCTGGCTGCTGGTCTGTGATGTAAAGAGAGGTGACAGGAGGTCCTTCCCATAATGGACTTGTGAAGGAAGCATTTGGAATTCAGAAGCTTGGTGACCTTAGTTCAAGGGGCATGGGAGTTGTAGCAGTGCTGGAAGATCTAGGTATGATGAAATGGACGTGGCCGGGTGACGTGGGAGTAGCACCATGGTCCTTTGTCATTTTCCCAACCCTTTCAAACAGGCTGGTAGTCCCAGACTGGACTGGAGGGAACGCACACTACACTGTAGTCAAACATGTAGCTGTTGCCCCTCCTAAGTGCTCTCATCCAGCAGCTTTGAATGGTGAAAGGAGAAGTCAACTGTGCTAGCCGTATCTGTGGCCAAAAGTCTGCAGAGGACAGAAGGGGCCTGATTCTCCTCTCACTGACTTGGGTATAAATTGAAGTCAGAGAAGTTAACCCAGTGTAAATAGAAAGGAAAATCAAACCCTTTCTGTAAGCAGAATGCCTTTGGCTTCTGATACTGCAGCTCTTCCTGACTCCTACCCTTCTAATATGGCAGTGATTGGAAAGGCCAAACTTTAGCCCTTAGTTTCTTTGTAAGTACTTCTAACCCCCAACGGTGCAGGCGCTCCATTTTCCTAGTACCGGGAAAGTCATTTGCTTTCAAAAGAATTAAAAAATAATGTAAGGAATAGTTAGGGTTCCAGCAAGAGGGCTCCTTTGAGTGGAAATAAAACCTCCTCCTAGCTTTGCAATTGAGACATGCAGAAGCAATATGAATGCTGAACTTTAAATATATTTAAAACATTCAATAGTTTAGGATTGCCAATTCCAGAGACAGGCAAAGCATGAACGATCTGTTGCCACAGCAACAAGGGTCTAATGCTTTTTGGGATTCAGCCAACTGTGTTTTGATACTATTTTCTGCTAAGTGCATGTAAAACAACCACAATTTGTAAAAGTTATTATAACTACTTTAAATGCATTTATGCCTGAAGAGAATTTAAAAAAAAAAAAAACCTTAAATTGAGTTTTGGAGCTAAGAAAATTATTTTAAAATGCTTATTATTAACCTATCTGTACTACTTCCCTGGATAAAGCATATTGAAATCAGTCTTTTAGTTCTGTGCAGTGCTTTTTGTGTGTGTCCTAAACAAGTTCTTAAAAAAGTAATTTTCATTCATTTTTAACTACTGATAAAAGAGGAAAAAAGCAGCTAAGTGTCTCTCATGTTAAGTAATTTATAAAACTCACCTCAGTCATGTGTAAAAGAATAAATTATATATGTGTTATTTGCACAGTATAATTTGGGAACTGAGGACAGAAAACTAGATCAAGAACACCTGATCCTACATTTCTAATCTGACTGTTTATTCAAACACATTAATACACTGTCGAGCTGGTGAGCTCGCTTAAGATTTCCACAGCTACATTCTGTTACAAGTGGTGCAAATGCCTTTAAAGGGCTAGGTAAAAATGTCTCTTGAAGGGGAGGAAAAACATCTAATAATGTGATAGTAAAGAAACTGGGCTTTCTTCTTTGGCCTAAAAGGCTTGCTTCATTTCACATTTGCACTGAACCGAACAAAGGAGGAATTCAGCCCTTTGTAAAGGTCAGACCAAGATCTAGGCACCACTAATTTAGTGAAATCAAAAAGTATCAAATGTATGAAAATGATAATGGGTCAGATTATCCCTCCGGCACCTTACACAAAGGAGACTGAAACAGAAAGGATCTGGGTAGTGCAAGGGGATGGTGCTCCTTTGCTATCAGACACTGCCAATGCCTTGTCTCTGGAGCTCTCTGTGGTGGGTGTCCCTGTGCTGTTGGTGAGCAAGGGCAGGAAGGGAAGGCCTTCCAGCCCAATGCTTCCCTAGATAGTAGATATCTGGGCAGATACCTGCTCTAGATTTTGAAGTTCCCACAGAGATAGGAATTTAGCACAGCTATGGTGAGCCTGGTCTGCGGCAGGAGCTATGGTGCCAGAGTGTCGGGAGTAAAAAGGAGCAGTGACCTTCCGTGAAATCCTGGCTTCCCATCCCTAGTGATCTCAGGTTTGCACCCACCCCTGCCTCCCCAGCAACTTCCTAAATCCCTCCCCTCTGAGAAGATGTGATAGAAATTCCAGCCTCCATTTGTTGGGTCCCAAGAGTCCCCTCCTCACAGCAGGTGATTTGGCTCTTGGTTAACTCTGAAACAGAGGATGGTCCTATCTGTGGATGCAGAGAATTACTTCTAGCCGACCTGTTATTGCATGCTTAGGGTAGCTCTTGATCTGGCAACATCCCCATTGCAAGAAACAGCGGATTCACTAGGCAAGAGGCCCTGGGTCCTTCGAGAGTGTCCCTTGATCTCAGGACGTTGTAATTTGTGATGGGCTGCCTGTAGTCCCTGGGCATCGTTCGGACAGTTTGAGGTCAGTCAGAAATTGTGTCATTCCAGCCACTGCCTTCCCCCTGCACCCGTCACACCCTATGAAGAATTTATGGGTGGCATAGGAGCCACTATAGCAGTCTTACTCTAGAAGTGAAATATACCAACTTGTAGGAGAATCAGCCATTGCCTGGATGTGCCAGAATAGTAGCGGCTTTGTGCTGGCAGACTGGACCAAGAGGGTTTATATCAGATGCAGGATTTAGCTATAATCTTTTATTGTTTCTGATACCATCTACACAAACCCATAGGACTTAATGAATTGATTGGCATTTTTGTGGCATCCAGCTCTCCAGCATCAAGGAGATTAAGAGCGACAGTGTCCCTCTATCTGGGTCAACTATTGACAGCAAACAATCTTTTATTTCTGTTTGTAAATCGTTCATAGAAAAAAATCTTAGATTTTTATAATTTATCATTTTTCAGAACGGTTTGATAAGTGGCTTATGCAAACGTGTTTAACGGGGGAGTGTTGCTTCAGGTAGCCACGAGGTGTAATTAACTAAGAGTGTGAGTGATCACTTAAGTCGCATGATATTGTTTCTGCCTTTTGATTGGCTACCTCCCAAGCATGCCAAAGGCATCCACAAACACTTCTGAGGCAAATACACCCTTGCAAGAGCATCTACACCTACCAGGGTTCTGCACCTCTTTCCCCATTTCTGATCTCAGAGCACCCACATCAAGTGCTTTGTTTCTTACCCATGTCTGTCTTGAATGGCATCTCACAATTCTTCCAGTCTTGGAGCAGGCCTTGGGTACACTACCCCATGTGTACCACGCACCACAGATCACCCCGCACGTGTGACTAAGATTTAGGCGTCTCCTCCATTTGGGAACTTGGAACCACTGAGATAGTGACTGACAGCCTCTGTGACACACAGTATTCTTATTTTGTAGCTGGAACAAAGGGCTAGAGAAAAAAGTGATAGTAAAACAAGAGACTGAATATGCATATTTACTTGTGTTTCACCACAAACTAAGTTAGATAGGCTTTCCTCTTCCTGTACATGAACAGGAATGAACCAGCTAACATTCTGCTACGGAGCCCAGCTCCTCCTGTGTGATTTGTGGGACCCGCAAAACTGGCTCTCTCCCACTCCCTCAGGAAAGCTGAATTTAAAAAGTCCCCACCTTCCCTGTGGGTATCTGGGCCCAATTACCATATTGCTCAACAGTTTTCAGGCCCCAGGTGTGCAGCCTCCTGGTGCCGGAGACTAGGGGCTAGTCTACACTAAACGTGTTACAGTGGCAGAGCTGCACTGATGAAGGTGCACTCCCGTAGGTCAACTGGTGAAGACCAACTGGTGAAGTGCTCTACGCTGAGGGGAGAGCACTCTCCCATTGACATAAGAACGCCTCCTCTGTGAGCGGCGGTAGCTATGTCAGCAGGAGAAGCCCTCCTGCCAACAGAGAGTTTGTAGTGGGGCAGTTACCCCGCTCCTGTGAAAGGCCAGGCTGATTGGGGAAGCAGCCACAGCTGGGGCCATGCCCCAATCAGGCCACAGCTGGTCCTATCAAAGGGCTGTGAGCCAGGAGCTGAGTTAGTCTCTCTCTCGCTCTGGAGAGAGAAGGACTTGGCTGCCTAGGAGTAGGGCACCAGAGGTAGCCTGGTGCTGGGGAAAGGCAAGAGAAGCTGGGGAGCTCCAGCCTGGCAACTCCCCAGGCTGCAGGCCTTGTGCAAGGCCTAAAGATAAGTACTGGGGCTGCGGAGGTACTGTCTGGGGTTAGGCAGAGGCAGCTGGTCCTAACCCCTTGCCAATGATGAGTGGACATTACAGACTGCAGTCTGCCCCAGTGAGCGGGGGTTAGATGATGACTGGCAGTAGCCACTGAAGGAAGGTGGGCTTAGAGGGTTGGGGGTTCCCCTGGGAGGGGAAACCCAGAGTAAGGGGGTACTGCTGGGCCACAACCCCAAAGTAAAGGGCACTGATCTGGAAGGGACACGGGGCCTGAGGCAGGGGAGACAATGGCCAGCAGAGGGTGCTCTGGGCAAGAGCTAATTCCCAGGATAACCAGCAGGAGGCGCTACACTGGTGAGTCTTGCTTTGCTACAGAGCTGTCCACACCAGCGCTTAGGTCAGTATAACTTATGTTGCTCAGTGGGGTGACTTATTCACACTCCTGAGTGATATAAGTTATATTGACTTAAGTGGTAACGTGTACAAGCCCTAGGTTTATATAACTGGCCAAAGCATCCAGCAGGGTCTTCACAGGAGAATGCCTAAATGATGGCTGCTCCATTGTAAGGGCAGTTGGCCCATTCAGGCTCAGTGGCTTGATGGTTGTCTTCCCTGTGGACAAGGATGTTAAAACTGCCTGAATAGGTGGGCCCCTTTAACCCACTTTGTTAGGGCCTGTCTACATGCAAAAGTTAATCTGAAATAAGGTAGGGTGTGAACTATTCCCGATTAGCTCCATGTATGAATGCTATTACTCCAGGATAAGTGCCTTACTCTAGCTAAACTAATTTGGAATAAAGCACTCCTATTCTGGATTAATAGTGTGCACACATGAAGCTAATCAGGAATAACTCCCTTTGTAGACAAGCCCTCAGTCTAACAGTCTTAGAAGTCAAGCAGATAGCTCACAGTTTGAGATACAGATTGAAATGAGCAATTAGTACAGGTAATTATGGTCACATTTCATCACATCACTTTCTCTTCCTGTGGAAGATTTTGGCAAGCAAAATGTTACTGCCATGAATGTCTATGGAAAGGGAATACAAAATGGTGTAGATACCATCAAAGGGAATTCATGGTTTTCTTTTCTTTGGAATGAGGGCTTTTGAATATTTCTTCTGCAGTATTTTCCCAGTTCTAAAGCACAGTGCCTGCTGTGTGTCATGTTAGGATGTAGTCATGTCTTCAATGATGACCATGCTTGAGTTGCTCCTGAAGTGCAATATCTCAACAAATGGCCGTCCAGTGTGACACATCTAAGGCTATGTCTACATTTAAAACACTACCATGGCACAGCTGTAGCTCTTCAGTGTTGACACTCACTACAGCAGCAGTAGGAGTTCGCCCATCATGGTAGTTATTCCACCTCACTGAGAGGCGGTAACTAGGTTGATGTCTACAAGGGGAGTTAGACTGGCATAGCTATGTCTCTATGGGTTGTGGTTGTTTCACGCCCCAAGAGATGTAGCTATACCGATATAAGTTTTTGGTTTAGACCAGCCCTAAGACTAATTATAAAGCGTAATGCACTAAAGATTCTAACAGGTTTCAGAGTAGCAGCCGTGTTAGTCTGTTTTCGCAAAAAGAGGACTTGTGGCACCTTAGAGACTAACGAATTTATTTGAGCATAAGCTTTCGTGAGCTACAGCTCACTTCATCGGGTGCATAAAAGTGGAAAATGCAGTGAGGATGTTTTTATAATCAATGACTTAGGCTTGAATAGAGACTGGGAGTGGCTAAGTCATTATGCAAGGTAACCTATTTCCCCTTGTTTTTTCCTACCCCCTTCTCCCCTGCCCCATTCCTCAGACGTTCTTGTTAAACCCTAGATTTGTGCTGGAAATGGCCCACCTTGATTATCATACACACTGTAAGGAGAATGATCACTTTAGATAAGCTATTACCAGCAGGAAAGTGGGGTGGGGGGGAGAAAACCTTTTGAAGTGATAAACACCCATTTTTCCACGGTCTGTGTGTATAAAAACATCCTCACTGCATTTTCCACTTTTATGCACCCGATGAAGTGAGCTGTAGCTCACGAAAGCTTATGCTCAAATAAATTCGTTAGTCTCTAAGGTGCCACAAATACTCCTTTTCTTTTTAAAGATTCTAAATTGCTGTGGGGGCAATTCACCCCTGTGCAGAGGGCCAACTCAAAGACCCATGCATTATTTATGCCCCACTTAAATCCATCGTGGATAAGCTCCCACTTTAAGTTGCACATAGGGTTCAGGCTGGTGCTGTGAATTTTACCCTGTTTGAGTACCAAGAGATTGAGTCTCCTTTGCTTTGCTCCAGTTTTAGACAGATGTAGCTCTGCTGACAACTATGGATTGACACTGGCATCAAACTGGAGTGATGCAGAGGTGAACCAGGTCCTTGCAAGTATTCATCTATGCATACACCATCCCATAGCATCATTTATCACACCACAGAATTTTCGTTGTCCTTTGTCTCTATAGTTTAGTGACTAACATTTTTTAAAAAAATAAAAATAAAACAAAACAAAAAATAACAAATCTTGAAGAAAGTTACTCTTCAAAAGGATGGAAACATTTTCTTCTGTTTTTTAGCATAGAAATGCCCAGTTGAAACATCAAAGGGATAATTCCACAGAATAGATCATTTTCTAATGCTTGCAAATACATCAAAGACTTTGAATTTAAAATCTTCATATTTTATTTATGAGCCCCTTAGAAGGCGATGCCTCATTAGCAGTAAATTTACAAACAAAGGAAGTGCTCGTTGAAAGGAACACACGTGGAAGACCCATATTTTTAACAAGGATTGGGGAAATCTGTCGCAAGACAACACAATGACAAGTATTGGGGGATAGTAGAATAGTGGATTTCCAATGAATTTAGCCTTTAACCACTGAATCATAGAAAGGTAGGGCTGGAAGAGAGGATGGGAGGGCATCTGTTCTAGTCCCCTGCAATGAGGGGGAAAGTAAACCTAAACCATCCTTGACGCGTGTTTATCTAACCTGTTCTTTAAAACTTACTATGACAGGGATTCCACAACACCCCTTGGAAGCTTATTGCAAAACATAACTATCCTTATAGTTAGAAAGTTTTTCCTAATATCTAACCTAAAATCTCCCTTGTGCAGATTAAGCCCATTACTACTTTTGCTATTTCCGGTGCACACAGAGAAGAATTTATCACAGTCCTCCTTATAACAGCTCTTAGCATATTTGAAGATGGATATCAGGTTCCCCCCCTCAGTTTTCCTTTCTTGAGGCTAAACGTTCCCAGGTTTTTTTTAACTTCTCCTCATAGGTCAGGTTTTCTAAATCTTTTATCATTTTTGTTGCTCTCCTCTGGATTCTATCCAATTTGTCCACAGCTTTCGTGAAGAGTGGTGCCCAGAACTGGACACAGTAGTCCAGCTGAGGCTTTCCTAATGCTGAGTACAGAGAGATACGGGAGGTAATTGTCCTACATACGACAGTCCTGTTAATACACCCCGGAATATTAGCCTTTTTCACAACTTCATCACATTGTTAACTCCTATCAGTTTGTGATCCACTATAACCCCCAAGTCCTTTTTGGCAGTACTACCACTTGGCCAGTTATTTCCTATTTTGTAATTGCGCATTCGATCTTAGCTTCCTAGCTGAAGTACTTTCTACTTGTCTTTAATTAATTTCCTCTTGTTAATTTCAGACCCATTCTCCAATTTGTCAAGGTCAATTTGAATTCCAATCCTGTCCTCCAAAGTGCACGTAACCCTTCCATCCCCAGCGTGGTGTCATCTTCAAAATTGATGAGCATACTCTTGACTCCATTATACAAGTCACTAATGAAAATATTGACTAGTAATGGATCCAGGACTGAGGCCTGTGGGACCCCATTAGATATGCCCTCCCAATCTGACAGAGAATCACTGATAACTACTCTGAGTACAGTCTTTCAAAAAGGTTTGCACCCAATTTACATAATTTCATCTAGGCCATGTTTCCCTAGTTTGCTTATGAGTGATGTGGGACTATGTCAAAAGCCTTATTAAAATCAAGATATATCATCTGTATGGCTTCCCCCATCCATTAGGCCAGTAACTCTGTCAAAGAAGGAAATTAGGTTTATTTGGCATGATTTGTTCTTGACAAATCCATATTGGCTATTCCTTATGTCATAAATTAAAAAAAAAAAAAAAAAAAAAAAAGGAAAAGAATCACCTCTGTAAAATCACGATGGTAAATACCTTACAGGGTAACAGATTCAAAACTTAGAGAATCCCTCTAGGCAAACTTAAGTTACAAAAAGACACAAAAACAGGAATATACATTCCATTCAGCACAACTTATTTTATCAGCCTTTTAAACAAACCAGAATCTAACACATATCTAACTAGATTGCTTACTAACTCTTTACAGGAGTTCTGACCTGCATTCCTGCTCTGGTCCAGGTAAAAGCACCACACAAACAGAGGGGACACTTTGTTCCCCCACCCTCCGCTCCAGCTTTGAAAGTATCTTGTCTCCTCATTGGTCATTTTGGTCAGGTGCCAGTGAGGTTATCTTTAGCTTCTTAACCCTTTACAGGTGAAAGGGTTTTTCCTCTGGCCAGGAGGGATTTAAAGATGGTTAGCCTTCCTTTTATATTTATGACACCTTATAACTCTATTATTTTCTAGGTGCTATGAACTGATCGTCTTAACAATAATTTGTTCCAGGATCTTTCCAGGCATTAAAGTTAATTCTCCGGGTCCTCTTTGTTCCCCTTTTTAAATATATGTACTATATTTATTCTTGTCCTGTCCTCTGGGATCTCACCTGTCCTTCATGTGTTCTTGAAGATAATCGCTAACTGTTATGAGATTCTTCGGCTAGTTCCCTAAGTACCCTAGGATGAATTTCATCAGTCATTATTTGATGAGCAGTAATCGTGTCCATTTGATGGTTGGATGAATGTCATAGATTTAAGCAATTTGTCACTGAAGGAAGGTCCAGATCACAAAAATGCTTCATTGTAGCTGGCACTGACTAGCACTGTTACCTGAAGCCCTAGTGGCACTCAAGTCCTGAATGAGCATGGCCGCTGAATTACTCTCTCAACCATCAGAGGTAGTCTTTCAATCAGCTCTCTGGCCAAACTTTACACGTCTTTCTAGTCTTTCTGGTTTTGAAAGGAAAATTCATCTCATCTGACTGGCTAAGTGGCAGTTCTTCAGAAAAGGACCTGGGGATTACAGTGGATGAGAAGCTGGATATGAGTCAGCAGTTTGCCCTTGTTGCCAAGAAGGCTAACAGCATATTGGGCTGCGTTAGTATGCATTGGGAGCATTGCCAGCAGATCGAGGGAAGTGATTATTCCCCTCTGTTCAACACTGGTGAGACCATATCTGGAGTACTGCATCCAGTTTTGGGGCCCCCATTACAGAAGGGATGTGGAAAAATTGGAGAGAGTCCAGTGGAGGGCAACAAAAATGATCAAGGGGTTGGGACACATGACTTACGAAGAGCGGCTGAGAGAACTGTGTTTGTTTAGTCTGCCGAAGAGAAGAATGAGGGCGGATTTGATAGCAGCCTTCAACTACCTGAAGGGGGGTTCCAAAGAGGATGGAGCTCGGCTGTTCTCAGTGTTGGCAGATGACAGAACAAGGAGCAATGGTCTCAAATTGCAGTGGGAGAGGTTTAGGTTGGATATTAGGAAACACTATTTCACTAGGAGGGTGGTGAAGCAATGGAATGGGTTACTTAGGGAGGTGGTGGGATCTTCATCCTCAGAGGTTTTTAAAGCCCGGCTTGACAAAGCCCTGGCTGGGATGATTTAGTTGGTGTTGGTCCTGCTTTGAGCAGGGTTTGGACTAGATGACCTCCTGAGGTCCCTTCCAACCCTGGTATTCTATGATTCTATAATTCACATATATGCTAATATCCACTTTCTTGGATCTTGGGTGCTTGCAACACTGAGGGAGTCAACTTCTGAGTCTTTAAAGACCAGCGTTGTAATGTTTATAACATCAGTCAGTACCAGTGGCTGGAAAAAAGATGAAAAAAATTCTCTTTAATTCCCTTTCTTCCCAAATTTTGACAACTGAAAATTTCATCAAAATTGGTGCTGGATTCCCAGGTAGCAGAGACTGCTGAGTGCTTTTCTATCTTCTGTGTTTAGCAAAAAGTGTGTGCTCTCTTCTTTAAGACATGGCTCTTGCCAGAGTATTCATGCCTTTCTCTGAGGGTTCATGAGTACAATGAGCCCACAGCTTCACACCATTTGATATTGCGCCTCATGCAGAATAGACCTGTGCTTTGTTAAGTGATGTGACAATAAGCTCAGTAAATCATTTACTTTGCCTAAAACACGTATTTCTTTTGATCTGTTTTATCCACTCGGCTGACTGGGCTGCAAAACCTTTGCAAACAAATTGCTCTCTTGCCTCAGGAGGACATTCACATCATGCCTTTTTGGATGAGTAGCTTGCAAAGTGTCTCCTGTTAACTCTTCCTTCCAACAGTCCTCATTTAAACTAACCAGTTGTAACTAATTGCTCTCCCTATATCATAAGACCCAATTTCAAAACATTTGATACATTATTTTGATGTCTGAGCTATGCAAACTGATCACAGGTGCAGGCAGCTACTGCTAATTTGATAGTTCACTGGCACGCACCTAGGCGCTGTTCAGTTTCATGCTTATAAGCAGCATGATTGGACAGATTTGAGATCATCTGGTAAAGCAGGATTGTAGGCTTATTTTTATATGCATAAACTTGGAACAGCGAACTAAGGGTCAGACTTTTGAAAGGGCTCCTCACCCCCACAGAGCCCACTTTGCTACCCCAATGAAGTGGACAAGTTTTCACAAGAGCAAGATGCCCAGCAACCCTCAACAGACTCTCAGCTGAGAACCTAGCAGCTTCCTTTAGATGTCTAAGTGAATGCTGAAGGATTTTGAAAATTCAGCCCTAGAATATTAGCAGTTCCTTTGTGAGAAGAGCCAAGTGCCAAAACATTGAGATTAAAATTGTAATCTAATGAGAGAATATTTCCAGTGATAAAAATTAGTGGACTGAACAAACTCGAAATGTTTTGAGAACATAATATCACATCATGGCAGAAATGATCCTGCCATGGCTCAATGAATATCACAGATATGGGGGTGGGGGGAGAGGAAGTAAGTTTTTAATTAATAATGGATTTAATGTGCACCTATTTAAGTCACCTAAAGTTGTTGTTATAGGTAGGGTGGTAGCACCATCTATAATTCAGGTTGTCTGACACCTTTAGAAGAAACTGTTTTTTTTTTCCAGCTGCTTGTAACAAGAACTGGCTGAAACATGATTTCTATACATTTTCACTCTTTCAAAATTTGCTTTTGCTCAAATCAGAACAAAACTTTTTTTTTTTTTTTAATTTCCCATGAACTGAAAATCCTGAAAATGTTCATTTTGGAACATTTTAGGCTTCACAGGATGCACAGCTCCCGGACTGCCCATGGAGCAGACGGTTGGGCTGCCTGGCTCCCACCTCTGACAACTATTCAGGCTACACTTGAAAATTGCTGTCTTTTCAAATCTTCAATCTCATGAAAATGTTCTAGATGTATTCCCACTACAGGTGGTCTTATGCTTCTCTGCATATCTACAAGCAAGAAGAAAATGTGTTGTGAAAAATTAGATGAAGACCTTTCTCTCCATTTTTCCTAGCAGTACATGATTCAATTCAATCGATAATTTGGGCCTATGTGTGCTAGAGACTAGAAAAATCTAGGTGTGAAGAAGGCAGAGGGCATTTTCCAGGGGGCACAGCTCAGTAACAGAACATTTGTTTCCAGATTGAGAGGTTCCCCTGTCAAATTTGAGTATGCCCTCCTTACCTTTCTATAAAGCATACCACTTCCATATTTGTTAACTTGGGATGGCCGCCATCCTGTTTGTGTACCTTTTCATTATCTTGGCTCTTCTTTCCTCAGACAGTGCAAAGTTCTGTCACTAGACAGTCCTCTTTGCCCAGTGGCAAGCTACCCCCAATGCTTTCTCCAAAGGGGTATAATTAGGTTCCCGGTGACTGTTGTAACTAAATCTTTTCTTCTCCTATGTTTGTCTTTGTGCCTTCATCCATGCTTCTCCCATGCTTGGAACACACCCTTCCTATCAGGACACAGCCGCCATTCCCCCCTCTTCCCTCAACACACAATCCTTATATTTTCTAGGGGAAAATGGCCCTAAGCAGATGTTTGATGGTTAGAGACATTTTTAAATGAATGGGACACATGCCAGTTGGAATTTGCGCCTATATGAACATCAGAAAAGCCCAGGCCAGGGAAATAGGTTATCCCCTTCTAGCACCTCCATGGGGAGAGAAGGGGCACGTCTTCTGTCTGAGAGCCCAGGGCACAGTCATCCAGCTGTGTGTCCAAGGCATTGCCTCCCCTTCTGGAGGAAAGTTAAAGTAGTCCAACCAAAAAGTCTGATGATGGTGCTTCTGCAGCCCACAGAGCAGAGTCCTGGGCCTTTGGGAAGCCAAGGAGGAAAAGGAAATAAAAAAAGAGAGACGGACTCGGCATTCTACTTGCTGAGAATATTGACAGGCTCTAACTGACAGTTTGCAAGTAATAATCACAGCTTCACTTATAGCTGAAACTCAGGGACAGAGCTAGTCCAAAACTCTCACAGATATGGATTATAAATTCTTTTTCTTTAATTTGATTTCAAATTTTCAGTGCCATGCTGGCAAAAAGCAGTGCCTCAGAATGCTGCTATTCTGTAGGCCTTGGCATGAGAAACTGCTGATTATAATCATGGAAATTAGTATTTTTCTGGAAAGGCTCCAGGAACCTTTAAAATATTTGTCAAAATTGTCTGGCAGAATCACTTTGCATGAAGCTCCAGTGGAATGTTTTGCTTTCAGTCTCTTGGTAACAGGATTTTCTTTCCACAAAAGCAGTTTCTTTCTCTCCTTCTTTATCTTTCATAACAGTTGCAGCTGGTCCTGGGTAATAGTTTTTCACTTAAGTAGACTAACTGGATATACTTCCACTTATTAAGTCAAGATAGGATATGGAGTTAGAGTCTCAGGAATATTCTCTGCCTTGGATTTTTTCCCTTTTAATTAAATGTGCAAAGTTCCCTTCAAATATGAAATCCTTTGTAAAAGTGTTAGAATTTCAGATTAGTGCAAAGAGTGTATTCCTTGATACAGTCAGTTTTTTAAAGAAATACCTTTAAAGCAGCCAGATGACTAGGTTAGTATGTAGCATACGGCACTGATAGATTCTTAATGCCTAATTGTACAGAATTTCTAAATGTCTGCTTAACTGTGGGTAATAAATCTGTACATGATAGTAATATTTATAGACAAAGCGATAAAACAAAATCCTTGAAGACTGATTGACTGTTAAGAAACTGGGGTGACTAAATTGACTATAAATGAGGGTAGGCTATGACTGGCAATATTGCCTGTGTAAACTTCATGTAGATATAAAGGACTTAACAATACTGTATGAAAACAAAGAGTCAAGTGTTTGCCTTCAGTTTTTGTTTGTTTTATGAAAACTATCACCAGTTCAGCAGCATGAAGGAATCTGGAGCAAACAGGCCTGCATGATCAGGCAGTAATTGTTTGCAGAATCAGACTGTAAAATAGGTGGAGAAACCAGAGCTAAATTTTAAACGCTATGTCAGAACAGAGATCTAAAAGATGTGTACGTTTACAGTTGACACAGTAACTCATTCCTTAACCATACCCTTGAGGTGGGATTTTATCTGTGCCCCTGGGTGTTGCAGTATTGCTGTGTGTGTGTGTTTGTGTGTGGGGGGGGGTGGGTGTGTGTATTCTTCCTGAGAAAGTGATATTTTTAACACAGGTAATTCTTCAATCAAGGTTCCCCTCTGAAAAATATCAGATAGAGATAACAAATTTATTTAGGGTGCCTAACTTGAGACATCTAAAAAGGTTCTCATTTTAAAAAGGTGCTGAATACCCACACTCTGAAAGTTAAGCCTCTTCAGCGTGTCTCGGAGTAAAGAACCAAAAAATGGAGACACCCAAGAACAGCAGTCGCTTTTGGAAATTTTACCCAGGGATGTAGATTCTCTCTCATACAATGATCAGACAGAATTTATCTATCTGTTCTCTTGGGAGTAGACATACTGCATGCATATGTGTGTGTATTGCTTCAGCTCAGTGGTTTGAGCATTGGCCTGCTAAACCCAGGGTTGTGAGTTCAATCCTTGAGGGGGCCATTTAGGGATCTGGGGCAAAAATTGGGGATTGGTCCTGCTTTGAGCAGGGGGTTGGACTAGATGACCTCCTGAGGTCCCTTCCAACCCTGATATTCTATGATTCCACTGTCCCCACTTTCCTCCTTGATATATGTCCACTCCTAAAAGAATAACTATTGTAAAAACTCTGCCGAAGTGAATAAGAGTGATCTTTTCCCATCACATGAATTCAGTCAACAGGTACTTCACAGATGCTTGCATTATTTTTGTTGTACTTACAAGAAAAAAACTCTTCTGAACTTGAATTTCTACTTTTTGTTAGTCGTTATTGCCAGTTTAAGATGTGCGGAATTCAGCCTACAGAAAGCGACTAGGTTTACCGAGGAATGAATTAAATGAAGTATTTATTAAGCAATTTATAGACAGTAATGGTTTTAATTACTGCACATGGTGCAACGTGATTGAAAATTATCAGCGTAGTCCATATATTAACAAGGTTGTGAATTTGTATGGGATCAGGTTCTAGGCATGTGTGAAGCAATTTAGAATTGCTGAGGCATTTCAGATTGAAATATCATAGGTGTTACTAAATGTGATATTGATCAGATTTGGAGTTTGTTTAAAAACCCTTGATCTTCCAAATTAAAGTATATTTGAACTGGATGCATTAGTGACTATTGAGCAGACATGGAGATATGCTCCCTTGGGAAACTGATGCCAATGCCACCGAAGCTGATAGTGGCTGAAAAATCAGTGCAAACTGATGGCTGTTTGGCCTTTTTGAAATGACCCAGGGTTCTCTGTCCAATCCCTAGAGGTTTTGTAGCCTTCACCTAGTACTATGGTATTCTTTCATACAGCTGTGCTCCTTTGCAAACCACGATACCAATATCCTACATAAAAGAAGGAAAACATCTTGTGGGTATGGGACTTGGGAGATGAAAGTTACTATCTGACCTAGGACAAGTCGCTTAGGTCTAGAGCCTCAAAAGTATTTTGGTGCAAAACTCTCGTTCATGCCAATAGGAGTTAGGTGTCTAAATACCTTTTGAGGATCTGGGCCTTAATCTTTGTTTTAGGCTCGCCATCTCCAAAATGGGGGTAAGACTGCTACTTTTGTCTGGTTTGGATTATAAACACTTTGAGCCAAGGACTGTCTCTTATTCTGTATATGTACAGAAGCCAGCACAATGGGGCCCTGACCATGGTTGGGTCCTCTTGGATCTACTGAAATGGAAATGATGAATAATAGTAAAAGGGTGGAGTGACACAGATATGCCTTAGGAATCTAGAAGAGTAGAGGTTCAATAATGTCAGAGGATATGGAACCCA
Organism: Caretta caretta; assembly: GCF_965140235.1. Taxonomy (NCBI): domain Eukaryota; kingdom Metazoa; phylum Chordata; order Testudines; family Cheloniidae; genus Caretta; species Caretta caretta. The sequence continues at coordinate 17,530,670 of NC_134209.1, forward strand.
ATTACTTCCCAAATCCCAACCAGTTTGGGCACAAGGAGATACAGTCCATTTGAGATCTTTTGAAGAGTCCTAGCAAGGACCTTTAAGTGTAGTCAACACTCATGGTGCTCATGAGGCTACGGAAACTCCCAGCATGGTGTCTCCACTTCTTTGTCCACCTATGAAGGAACAACAGAGTATTTATGCTGCTTTGGGGCATTACAAATAGTGTCAGATAAGGAGAATTGCAGAGCTGTTTTGCTGAATCAGGCTGGCAGCCAGAGAAGGTGGGTTTCTTTAGTTCTGACTCAGGGATATAATAGGTGGAATGGATCTTTGCTGAGTGATGCTAGAGGGAAGGCAAGAAATCTGTCTCAGAAAATCACCTTTGTAAGTACCTGTTTATAGATTACAATGAAACTCTGAGTGGGCCAAAAATGGTTGTGCCTAAAGCCAGTATCACCGTTACAGTACAGTTCATGGCATGGCCATGTTACAAAGAGAACAGAAACCTATAAAGAAAACAAAATAATGACAAATCCATGTAGAGAAGCAAAACCTACTCTGCAAATATACAAGAAGAGCACACTGTTGCTCTCCATATTTTACAGCCAAAAATCAAATAGCAAACTAAAATCCTTTGAAACTAAGCAAAGATCTCCCCAGAGGCCTTCATTACTGGCTCAGCATGGCATCTTTTCATGGTGTCCTGATGGGGCACTGCCTAAATCAGACATGTACTATCTGAATGACTAGGAGAGAATGGAGGTTTTGCTATAACAGCAATGGGAAACTCTCAGAGGTTTGGGGTTTGTTTTATAGCCTGTCTTTACCAATTTTTTCTAAAAGGACTAGAGGGTAGATCGTGAGTTCTGGCACAGCTCTGAGCAAGGGGTAAAGTGCACCACCTCAGAACTGGAGCCAGAAAGCAGTGCAGCTCGAGATGCCCTTGGGGCTTTGTCTACACTAAGAGCTAAAGGTGGGATTCCCCTGCTCATGCACACATATCCCACTAGCTCTCACTGAGAGCTAGCGTGAATATGAACAGCAGTGTAGCCACAGGAGCATGGGTACCAAAGGTACAACTGAGCAGTGCCAAGTATAAACCCGCCTGGAACTGGTGGGTATTTGGCACGTCTCAGCTGTGACTCCGCTGCGGCTACACTTCTATGCATACTCATGCTAGCCCAGTGAGAGCTAGGGCATATGTGCACACAAGCAGGGGAATCCCACCCTTAGCTCCTAGTATGCATAACCTGAGGCACGATTTGCTGATGCCCAGGTTCTAGCCACTCTCTGCCCACCTGCTTCCAGGCAGGGATTAACAGGTATGCCATGCCTATCTATCCCTGAGCACCTGAGTCCATAGCTCTGGTAGCCCTGGGAAAGGTGGAAGAGGGCTTTGATTCACTTTCCCACTCCTAGGTGGGTGCCTAGCCCAAAGCATAATCTAGGCCTAACAACACAATAGAGACCAGCAGCAGAACCATTACCCCAAGGCGGCAAAGTGTATAATGCTGTGCAAAATGTTCTTATTCTCTTGAATTCTGCACTGCAACTTACTGCAGACATCATGTTGCATGGAGAGAGGAAAGAAATACTACAGTTTACTAGCATATTTTGCTGCTTCTTATCTAGTGCCCAGATCTGGACAATTATTCCAGTGTATCCATATACCCAAATTCCAGCACATTCCTCCTAAAAATGTCAAACAATGAACTGAATGAGAAGTTCCCACCATTCAGGCTTGTAAAGAAGTTGGAGATAAGTCATGAGGTCAACTTTACGCCTTGGCAAAGAGAAGCATTTCCACTTCAGTCCTGGGTGTGAAATAACTGCATCTGCTCCGTCTCCTCCTCTACCTCTTCCCAGAAACACCTTTATCGTCTTCGCCCACTTTCCCAGATACTGAGTTGCGGGAAAGGACTTAAGTGGTGCACAGGGATGATTGTCTCCCTATCTGAATAAAATGGGGATGTTTTATCCGATTTATTTGTTACGCTGTAATGTGCCTATGCGGTATGGGAACCCCTATAAAGGAAATGAGAGAAGCAGAATTCCCCATTTCACAGGCGATAAAGTTGTGGATTTCATCAGCTTTTGGATGGATTTATTTCTGCTGCTTTAGGGGACAATGCACTTCTGGGTCTCACCTTGGCACTCCCTAAGCTAATACTTATAACTCCTCTGCCTCCCATTTAATATGGAGAGACCCACCCATTCTACATAGGAATTTAAATTCTACTATTCCCATTGTACTGGTGGGGAAAGTGAGGCACCGACTGGCACGGAGACTTACTTCAATAATGTAGCAGAGCAGTTGCACAGCCAAAAATATATCATTGCCTCCTGACTCCTAGGCCACGGCTTTAGCAAGAGCCAAGGCTACCTCCTATATACTTCTCTCCAGACCGGTTGCTTTTTGTCCTCTTCAAAACCTGGGGAAAGAGATGATGAGATCTGATGTAGAGGCAGCTGACCATGTCACCTGGACGGCTTGATCTGATATGTAAGCGGACCTACCACACACAGATTACAGGGGTCTGATTATCCCACCCAGAGTTGGCATTAGTAATGAGCAGTCTCAAATATGATTGATTTTTGTCTGACCTCAAGTCCTGTTTGTTTGAGATTGCACACAAATCACACCGAAAGCTGTTCTGGTATTATTTTATAATGATTACCCAGAATGCACAGAAGTTTCATAGAATCATAGGGTTGGAAGGGACCTCAGGAGGTCATCTAGTCCAACCCCCTACTCAAAGCAGGACCAATCCCCAATTTTTGCCCCAGAACCCTAAATGGCCCCCTCAAGAATTGAGCTCACAACCCTGGGTTTAGCAGGCCAATGCTCAAACCACTAAGCTATCCCTCCCCCCTTAAGTTCCAAGCATTTCTCCACACAGCATTGCCCACCAAAGCACCCTGCATCATAAAAAGATCCTATTATTATTAAGTGAACTCAGTGGCTGCAAAAAAAGCAATAGCAGACCAGGTCAGGTTTTAGCTCAAGTTCCCACTGGTTTTAAAAGAAACTCCTCCAAAACTCCTCTTTCAAAGCCATAATGCACGCAAAAGCAGATGTAAGTTTCTTAGAGCTCTTGCCATGCTGTACAGTTTCATCTCCATTTGCAGATCTCTCCGTAGTTATAATTCCAGCTTCTCATTAAAGTGTCATTTTAAATCTGTCCTTGAACTGCTAATAATACAAAAATAACTCAACACTAACCTTGTCATCTCGATCTGTTTGCACTTTGTCTCATTTTAAGCTTTTCTTCTCTGAAAATTAACTACAATGTCTGATGCGGAGGAAGGTTTGCGAGGCACCAATATATCCACTCACCCAATGACAACATGAAAAATGTGTGCAACAGATAGGATAGCTGGGTTTATGAGAGTCAGTGAGGCCCCACTGATAAGAGCAATCAGCTGGGATGCAGTCAAGCTAACTTATTCTCTTGGCTCTTACCTGCTGTGTGCTAGACCTGGGGCGAGTCACTTTAATTGCTCTGGGCCTCAGTTTCCTTTCCCACCATTTATAAGTAAGCCCCTTCATTTTCAGTTTTTGCTGGTTTTTTTTTTTACTTGACCTTTGGAGCACTCAAGTACATGAAAATACAGTGTTAAGAAAATGTAATGTATGATAGTAGGTAGATGTGTTTATGTTAATAAATTAGTCTAAGTGTAAATGTGAAGCTGTCTGTTAAAGTAAGGCACTGTAATGGAAGATAAACACACATGTGCATATGTATACATATTATTACAATTCATGACATAAACCACAGCATTAATCTGCTTTTACTTTCAATACTTTCTTTTCTCTAGTTGGCACTTTTTCTGTTCTCCTGATCCCCATTAGTAACCCCAATATTTACTCAGAAAACTAAGTTATTGCACTGATTGTTTTATCTTTTGCAATACGCTGTTCAATTCCCAGGAAATTTTAAACAAAATAAAAACTGCAAATGAACAACCTTAATTATAAGATTTTTAAAACTAGAAGATGTATTGTTTCTTGACTTTAGCAAAGCTTTTGACACGGTCTCCCACAGTATTCTTGTCAGCAAGTTAAGGAAGTATGGGCTGGATGAATGCACTATAAGGTGGGTAGAAAGCTGGCTAGATTGTCGGGCTCAACGGGTAGTGATCAATGGCTCCATGTCTAGTTGGAAGCCGGTATCAAGTGGAGTGCCCCAAGGGTCGGTCCTGGGGCCGGTTTTGTTCAATATCTTCATAAATGATCTGGAGGATGGTGTGGATTGCACTCTCAGCAAATTTGTGGATGATACTAAACTGGGAGGAGTGGTAGATACGCTGGAGGGGAGGGATAGGATACAGAAGGACCTAGACAAATTGGAGGATTGGGCCAAAAGAAATCTGATGAGGTTCAATAAGGATAAGTGCAGGGTCCTGCACTTAGGACGGAAGAACCCAATGCACAGCTACAGACTAGGGACCGAATGGCTAGGCAGCAGTTCTGCGGAAAAGGACCTAGGGGTGACAGTGGACGAGAAGCTGGATATGAGTCAGCAGTGTGCCCTTGTTGCCAAGAAGGCCAATGGCATTTTGGGATGTATAAGTAGGGGCATAGCGAGCAGATCGAGGGACGTGATCGTCCCCCTCTATTCGACATTGGTGAGGCCTCATCTGGAGTACTGTGTCCAGTTTTGGGCCCCACACTACAAGAAGGATGTGGATAAATTGGAGAGAGTCCAGCGAAGGGCAACAAAAATGATTAGGGGTCTGGAACACATGAGTTATGAGGAGAGGCTGAGGGAGCTGGGATTGTTTAGCCTGCAGAAGAGAAGAATGAGGGGGGATTTGATAGCTGCTTTCAACTACCTGAAAGGGGGTTCCAAAGAGGATGGCTCTAGACTGTTCTCAATGGTAGCAGATGACAGAACGAGGAGTAATGGTCTCAAGTTGCAGTGGGGGAGGTTTAGATTGGATATTAGGAAAAAGTTTTTCACTAAGAGGGTGGTGAAACACTGGAATGCGTTACCTAGGGAGGTGGTAGAATCTCCTTCCTTAGAGGTTTTTAAGGTCAGGCTTGACAAAGCCCTGGCTGGGATGATTTAACTGGGAATTGGTCCTGCTTCGAGCAGGGGGTTGGACTAGATGACCTTCTGAGGTCCCTTCCAACCCTGATATTCTATGATTCTAAGAGACCACTGTGCTCATCTGGTCTTATCTATTTAGACCATAAGCTCACTTATAGCACCTGTCATTGGAAATGCCAAAGTGCTTTACTCACTTTTAGGGCCAGGTTTTGCTTTTGTGTGTAGCTCTGTGTAGGGGGCTGTACATAGATGCCTTTCCCATGCCAAGAGAGGGACTCATATATTAGCTAGGCAATCTACCTCCCGATAGATACTCCCATGCAGTTCTCAGTGCAGGAGTGGGGCATTTATTACAAAACCCCAAACACATGAAACCCCCCTGCTTTCGGGTACAGCTCAGGATTAATCAAGACAGGAAGAATTTTTAAGTAAATCTATCTTGAATTATGTATCTCATTGAAATCAAGTGAAGCGTAGTGATTTGGAAATGATTTAGATCTGATTTTGGGGGTTGTCAGAAAGGAAGACTCAGAGGGTGGAAACCTCCTGCTATAGAGACCCAGATCTCCCCTGCTCTCTCTCGCAGGTACTTAACCTGGCCCCCTATCACCATATAGTATCAGAGCACCTCGAGCCTTTAATGTATTTATCCTCACAACATGCCTGTGAGGTCAGGCAGTTCTCTTATCTCCACTGTATAGATGTGGAACTGAGGCACAAGGTAGTGTTGAGCATTGCCACAACTAACTTTTAGATGCTTAGAAAATCCCTGGAAATCACAAGGCCTGTGTTCAGGCCTGTACAATGAATGGGGAGAGATCAGTGTCTCAAAATGGGATTCTCAAAAGCCAACATGCTAGGCTGCACCTCACCTAAGGTAGGCAATGGGAGATGCAACCTGGGAAGTGTGTGCTAAGCCCTGCCCCTCTCTCAGAGATAGCACCTAAGTCCCGGCTGCAGGGAGGTGCCTCCCTCTGCTTGAGAGTCTCAGCTACAAACCATCTCTTGGTCTTATGTGACCTGAAGAAGAGCTCTGTGTAAGTTCAAAAGCTTATCTGTCTCACCAACAGGAGTTGGACCAATGAAAGATATTGCATCACCCACCTTGTCTCCCTAATGTGCAGAAACATAGGTGCCTAGGGAACTTTTACTGCAAAACTTTAGATGCCTACAGGGTTCAGGGGTAACCGAGGAGGGGTTCTGTGAATTCCAGTGGGGCCTGATTCTGGGATTTAGACCCCCTAAAACCTTTTTGTGAATCTAGCCCTAAGTAATTTCCCCAAAGTCACACAGAAGTTTATGGTGCAGCAGCGAATTAAGCCCAATTATCCTGAATCCCAGTTTAGTACCCTAATCACTGGAACATCCTTGGTCTCCGCACCTGTGTTTCTCAGCTTATCCCCCACACTAAGCTTTCCTTCCCAGCAGCAAGCACAGTCTTCCTTGCTTCTGCTGCTGGTGGTATATGATGAGGACTGAGTTAAATTACAGCCCACTGGCTGGATGTGTGGGGAGGGGAGACACATAGAGGATTCATTTGAACTTTATTATTAGACAAGGTGATTCATAGGAACAGGAAACAAAAGAAATAAACAGGACAATGAAGTGGAATCTCTCTAGATAAGGAACCTGTGATGGATGTATTAGGGTCTCCCCCTCCCCTGGCCAATGGGGGCTGACCAATCAGTGGCCCAGGAGTCCTTGCCCTCTCGCCCCAGCTGTGTGCCAGGTGGAGGGAACAGATAAAAGGAGGAAGCCCAGGCCAGTTGGGGCTGGCTGAGGAGGAAGGAAGGATGTGTGCTGCAGGCTCCTGTAGAGAAACTTGCCACTAGGGACTCTTGATATAGACTACTTGTTTGCCCCACTCAGGGGGTCAGAGCCCCCAAACAGATATTGTTGCCCCAGCCAGGGCCTATAGACTGCTTGTTCCCTCTGCCCCACCCAGAGGTCCTGATTATGATAACTTGATTCAGCAGGAATTCTCTGTGAGGGGGCATATCCCCCATTGGACATGCTGTTTTGCCATGACAGAACTACAAAAAAACAAAGGGCTTTAATCAGCCTGAAATGCAGACCCCGGTTCTCCTCACATTTGTGCTGACTCTACAGTGGTGCGTTCCCACCAACTTCAGGGGAGTCACTCTTGCCATTCCAGGGTGAGAGACGCATTAAACACACAGCAGCTAGGTTGTTTCCTCCTTCTTCAGTACAAACCCAGGACTACTCACTTCCCTTGCCCGCCACTTGATCTATAAAGCCCCATCTGGTCTATGCTATTCATGTAACCCCACCCCTTCTCCTATAAATAGCCTGCTTCCCAGCTTGCCTTCTTTCTACAAACAGATCCAGCCTTTTGGGTCAGGGAGCAACAAGAATCTGTTAAATATATAAACCACCTAAAGAACTGAGGCCAAAGAAGAGCATAGCAAGAGTAAGTGGATAAGCCTGTGTTTGTTCTGCTGTCAGAGGGGGAATGGAAAGGAAAAGTCAGGGGATACACAAACCTTCCTTTTTTAACCTGGCGTGGATTGTTTAAGGCCTCTCTGCCACAGAGAGAAGGAGCTGGGGGACATCTTGTTACCCATATAACATCTCAGACACCAGCTAGCAGTTTTGCACTTCCCTGTTCTGACCCACGGGTCACTGTTCCTTCTCTTGGCTCCCTGAATTGGGTTGAATTCCCCCAGGGAAGATCCTAGGCTGCAATGCTGCCTCAGAGGACTCCTATCACTGGAGTTATATGAGCAGCCCTTCAAGGCTCTGCCCCAAATGTGTGTGTGGGGGGGGGCAGGGGTGGCAGTCTGATGATGTTCCCAGTGTGAGGTATCAGCAGAGAGGCAGTGATGAAGCCATGAAGTGGGGGATGGTAGTAGAGTGATGGGCAGGGCCCCATCACCATCAGGTGAGGTCCAGAGCTGAGACCAGAACCCATCCTGTGGGGCATCAGGGTTCACTTGAAGTAGATGGCTAAACTGACATGGAGCAATTGCTGCATGAGGTGGGGACAGGGGCCCACACTATAAAGGGGACCAGGGGAATGCTTTCCAGAAAGATGCTTTCGTGTGCGAGTCCCAGCTTCTTTTCCCCTGCCTGTGAGCTTTGGAAGAGCCAAAGGGGGGTCTGTATGGATGGAAGGTGGGAAAGATAATGAGGGAAGGGCTGTTTGCTTTGTGGCATGTGGGTGAGACTCTGGGGAGGCTGAACGTATGGTCCTGCTGAGGTAGAGGGAGGCCTGGAGCAGGGTTTGGGTGAGCACATCTAGGACACAAGGGAGGGAGCAGCTTGCAGAACAGCTGCTTGTCTTGTAACTCAACCACAGTCCTTTGCTGCTGGCTTATGAGGGACCTGATGTCATGAGTAACCTGTACCTTCCTGTTATCCCTGCATCTCTGGGTCAGGCACACTGGGTGTGGTGGGAGACCTGTTAGGAGAGGAATTGGTCATTATGCTGATCTGGGAGCCAGAGTTAAATCCTCTCCATTTTAAAGACATGGCCCTTTCCAATTCAAGGGGAACTGGATCATTATATGAGGAAGACAGAATGGAGACAAATGAGCGGAACAGGACCTTTGAAGAAGCTGGGGAACCAGCAGGAGGGTGAGTTTTGGGGCTAGTGAGTCTGGCTAACTGTTCCTTTAAAGGAGATTGGGGAAGAAGGAAGTGCCGAGTGGGGTCCAGCTGATTGCAACATGCCTTGGTGGGAGTCCGAGCAAAAGAGCAGACAGGTAGGAGTTCTGGGTGCATCAAAAAGGCTGTTGAGAGGAGCATATCAAGAAGCTAGGATGGTTTTAGAAAGAGCCCTGGTGAATTCTTGCGATGGGAGGGTGAAGGGGCTGAGACTTCTAACATCTGGAGTCCAAATCTGCTCTCTAAAGGGGCTCAATTCCTTAGTGTCAGCGCAGCGCTTGGTGAATGCAATATTTATACTGCCCTGTTGTGCCTGGCTCTGCCTCTTGGCACGTAACTGGGTGGGTGGATTGTCACCCAACCAGCAGGCACTGAGCAAGGATGTGTTTCTTCAGCGGAGATTCCCAAGGATCTCACTGCAGCAAAATAGGCTCTGCTGACCGAGTCAGAGGGAGCTCTTCAAGTTCACTTTGCAGGAACCTTAGTCCCTTGGGGGAAGGTTTCATTCTTTCTTGTCCCACAGAGGTCTTGAGATTTCTGGGTCAGGCTTGGCTCAGGGCTTCTTTGTGATCTATGGCTTGCTAGGAATGAGCTCCTGAAGTAGTGAGCCTGAGGGGGATATGCCCTCCGCACCTCTGAATGTAAAGGAGATAGAGAGACAGAATGATAATCTAACCTTTATCTTTGAGAGGTAGAGGGTATTTCTGAATACCAGGCCCTAATGGTTCAAGGAACCTAAAGTGTCCAGCTTTCAAATACAGTAGGTGCCACTTGGCTATTTAATTTTGGACCATTCCTTGAAACTTTGAGAGTTCCTTCCAGCTGGTTCAGTGCTAGCTAACCTAGCTAGAAACATGGCTTCAATGCAGGACATCTGTCAAGGTTCCCTCCCCACTCTGAACTCTAGGGTACAGATGTGGGGACCCACATGAAAGCCCCCCTAAGCTTATTTCTACCAGCTTAGGTTAAAAACTTCCCCAAGGCACAAATCCTTCCTTGTCCTTGAACAGGTTCTGGTGCCACCACCAAGTGAGTTAGACAAAGATTCAGGAAAAGGACCATCTGGAGTTCCTGTTTCCCCAAAATATCCCCGCAAGTCCCTTCACCCCTTTTCCTGGGGAGGCTTGAGAATAATATACCAACCAAACTGGTAAACAAGGAGAGTACAGACCAGCCCCTTGGGTTTTTAGGACACTAAAAACCAATCAAGTTCTTAAAAGCAGAACTTTATTATAAAGAAAAAAGTAAAAGAACTACCTCTGTAAAATCAGGATGGAAGGTAATTTTACAGGGTAATAAGATTTAAAACACACAGGATTCCCCTCTAGGCAAAACTTCGAAGTTACAAAAAACAGGAATAAACCTCCCTCTTAGCATAGGGAAAATTCCTAAGCTAAAACAAAAGATAAGCTAACACATTTCCTTGCTATTACTTACAATTTTTGTAATCTTGGATGCTTATTTCAAATAGGGTTTTAAAAAACAAATAGAGATTTTTTTTTTCCTGCCCTGGTCCATCTCTGTCCCGAGAGAACAAAAAGAGCACAAACAAAAACTTCCTCCCCTCAGATTTGAAAGTATCTTCTTTCCCCATTGGTCCTTCTGGTCAGATGCCAGCCAGGGTATTTGAGTTTCTTAACTCCTTACAGGTAAAGGAGAGATTTTATGCTACTCTTCGCTGCATGTTTATGACAGCATCGGTGAAAGCTAGATAATTGTATGTTTGAGCTTTGTGTAGAGTTAAATTACAAACAACAATAAATCTGAGCTGCTAAAACTGAATAGAGCAGCCTCTCTCCAGGTGCCTTAAGATCTACTGCTGTTTTGTGTGAAAATGCATAACTCTTCTAGCCAGGAGTGTATATATCCAGAGAGAAACCTAAATCTTGGTTCTGCCTTGTGTACAAGGGCCAGCTGCTCAGAGTAAGTTATAATCAAGATCGGATTTAAAACCGATGGTCACTTCACTCCTTTCATTTTCTGGTCTTGGACACAGAACTACCAACAAAACTGGAGGGCCCATATCCACTACTCTATGGCCTGTAGTATCATCCAGCCATATGTCAGGAATGCATGTGAAATCTATTTCTTTATCAGAGACCCCATGCTGAACAGCAACCAGTTTATTAACCATAGGTATGGCATTTAACAGCAGTGCCTCTTAATTGTTCCTTAGTGCATCCTGAGACCTTATGTGGAATGGCCCAGACTGTACTCTTCTGCAGGTTGTCCCCATTGAAGGGTGACTAGGGTTTCATATGAAACAGCCTTTCATGACAGATATAGGCTACTTTCTGGCTGCTCTGACAACAGCTTTCTGGAGCCCACATGTAGCTCAGTGATCAGTGTGTAGTATATATCCTTCTCCGGGCCTTTTCCACAGAGTACGTGAGTCCGTTATAGCCCTATTGCCTGGTCCTCTTGCTCCAACCGTAACAACTTGTGTTTCAGCTCCTAAGGTTCCCACTTCTATCCGTGGTGTCAGCCAGCTTTTGGAACCCAAACTGGAGAATGTTGGCATTGGGTAGGTCTGACTCCCAAGGGGTTAAAAGCCCGTTAGTCACATCAGTTACATCTGCTCTGTCATGAATTAGCTGCTTCTCAGAAAGAGAAGCTGGGACGAAGGTGTCAGGTGATAACTCAATGGGCATGTGGGATTCATAACAAGGAGCTAGTTCATTCTGCATGGAGGACCTGCAGAGAGATGAGGGATTCCGGTGAAGGGACGTGAGCCAGACTCTGCAGGAGAGCAGACACCCTAGGGACCAGTGCTCAGTGCTGGAGCTGGAGAGAAGACCCCAGAGTTGTCACAAGGGTCATGCAGAGAGGGAGGGCTCATTTGCTAAGATACTTGAGGCATCAGGGCGAACATTTGACCCTGAAAGGGATCTGAATTAGATGGTACTCAGCCAGATGGCCTGCAGGAGCTGTCTGGGCAAGAATCCCTGCAATCCCATACAGTGTCTTTGAGGACCATTGTGTTAAATCTGTGAATGATTTATGTATGACTGTACTCTGCTCCCGTGGGGGGAGATTACCACTCTTCCTCAAAGAACTAAAAACAGGTGGCAGGTGATTAAGGTGAGGCAAGGAGACTCAACAACTGTAGAGACGTACTGCCCCCTGGTGAGGCTTGCATATACTGCTTCCAGCTGATTTTTTCAAGAGACTCAAACAAAAACAGGGCTTTGGGTATAAAAAGGCTAAGTTTAAACTGACACCAGATCTTCTTTTGATTCAGCAAATGGATGTGAGCTTTTGTCCGAGGAGCCCCGCTGCTGCTGAAAGTTTGCAAGGAATTTGGCTTAACAAAGTCTCATAAGACCAGTGTGAGACTCCTGGCATGTTTTAAATCTGTTTGCTGTTTTTATTATGTTTTCTCTATAATGCTTTTACCTTGGGAATAAATGTGTTTGCTTAGAAATTGCTGAATGGTAACATCACTGCTGACAATACACTGTTCGTAGCCCCCACAGAAAGCAAAGTACAGGTGCTGGCTATTAGGCAAACTAGCTAACAGTGTGTAAAGCCGCACGTGTCTTAAAACCCCCGTCAGAAGCGAGTGGGGCAAGCATCCTCGCAGTTACCCTGAAACAATGAGGTTGCTCAAGCAGTGAGTGCAACTGGTCATACTGATGCTTTCTGAACATTGCTTTTATCATATTAAAAATAACCTGGCCATGTGTCTGCTTTGAGTGTGCTTGGTCAAGTAGCTGTGATTGCTACGCCCCAAAAACATACACAGGAATGTGAGAAAGTGAGCACGTGGAATGTGTACACTGTACTCATTATGGCAGGAGTTGGGTGTATTCCGAGCTTGAATAAACAGTGTCTGCTTTCTTCCCGGCGGAGCGCTCTCCTACCATAGCCTGTCTTCCTAAGTAAAAGGGCTTGCATTTCATCTCATCATTGCATTTTTTAGATCATCAATGGAATTTATAGACTGTATGTCTTGATACCACTGAACAGGCAAATCATAGCACTATGGTTGTAGTGCATCAAAGTAGAGTAGCAGTTCTCCAAGTCTGGTTTGTGGGCCACTTGGTGGTCTGCAGAGAGGTGGTTGGTTAGATGGAGGCTTGTTTTTAAGAGGCGATGAGCCCCTATAGCTACAATTGACTTCAACTGGGATTGTGGATTCTGCTCCTTCTCTTATTTCCAGCTGCTACGTTATATTAAACGGCCAACTTTTTTAAAAGATTTTTTTCAACAACAAAAAAGCCTGTTTAAAAGAAAAACAAAGTTCATCTCGTTCAAACTTTTCTAAGTTTTTCCACCAAAAGACTTGAAACAAATTCCCTTTGAATCTGTTTTCAATGAAAAGTTTCATTTCCCCCTACTTTTTCCCTTCCCTTCTTTAAACTCAGAATATTCCATGAAAAATTTCAAATGCAATGAAAGTTTTCAGTTTTGTTGGGGAATCTTTCACTGAAAATAACCGGCCTTAAAAATACGCTACTTTTTTCCTTGTTTAAACTCACTGTTGTTGCTACAGAGACACCGTGATTTCTGAACGGGGGGCGGGGAAGGGTTTGACCTCTGTAATTGGGAATGACCCATATGCTCACCAAAAGGGTCCATGACCTAATCTCTCTCTCTTCCAAAGTTAGAGCATCCCTGGCTTTGCTTAGAAAATGATTTCAAATAGAAGCTTTAAATGGCTGCCTACAGGTATTGTATGTTAACAATTTACATCAGCGCGGTCTTTTGTGCCACAATTGTTGGTAATGGTGGCAACAGAATAAAAATGTGATTACAGTACTTTAATATACTCATCTGTATCAATTCCACCTGCCATCCATTTCTTAGAAGTTTAAACAAAATATTTCCCTGTAGGAATCTCTAGACTGGATATGTAACTGCACACACATGCGGGCATTACTCCTGTGAATTAATTTAAGGACCTTCTTTTTAATACACATACAAAAGTCTAAGCTTCTCAGCTTTATCCTGAAAGATCTATCTATCATCATGCTGATTCTATGAGATACTCTTTTCTCATGTGTAATTTTAATTAAGAAATGCACGCAACTTAAGCTCCAAACTTCAACATTGTGCAGTGATATTTCTTTCTTAAATTGCATTTCAGTGAAGTTTGTTTTGGTACTGGTAGAAGTCGTAATGGCATAAATGTTCTCACAAAAATAATGTCTCATGGTTACTAACATCATTTATTCCCCCAAAAGAGACACTGTGGTTTTCATTAGTGGAACAGCATCTGTTCTTTCACAATTAAAGGAGTTCCCTAAAGGACAATTAATAAAAATATTGCCACTAAATACAGCTGGCATATTGTTTATAACAATAAAAACTCCTTTGCAATTGATGGAAACAACAAAAATGCAACTAGCATGGTCTTTAAATATAACAATGACTTGGAAACTGTACATCAGCAAACGGCTTTAACAAAGAGTCAAACTGCTGTTTTGAATGCTTCCACATAGTTATATAGCTCATTTTGCTTTAGCTGCAATTCAGTACTTTAGCCCATGAAATGTCAACATCCTTTTTGTAATAGTAATTTTACATGGGATTCCAGTTTTCATGATATACTACACTGCTGACTTTATCATTCAACGTTGTCATAATAAGACCTTCAAAACACTCAAACTATACAACATAATCATACTGAATTTGATTATGTATTTTCCCCAATAGATATCACTAATCTGGAGAGGTGGTCATTTGACCATGCACTTTTTAGCAGATAGCTACTTCTCCCTTTATGGCTTTTGATGATTGTTCACATAATTTGCATAATGACAGGTTTCAGAGTAGCAGCTGTGTTAGTCTGTATCCGCAAAAAGAAAAGGAGGACTTGTGGCACCTTAGAGACTAACAAATTTATTTAAAGCATAGTCTCTAAGGTGCCACAAGTCCTCCTTTTCTGTTCACATAATAGAAAAGGAGTACTTGTGGCACCTTAGAGACTAACCAATTTATTTGAGCATAAGCTTTCGTGAGCTATAGCTCACTGTAGCTCACGAAAGCTTATGCTCAAATAAATTGGTTAGTCTCTAAGGTGCCACAAGTCCTCCTTTTCTTTTTGTGAATACAGACTAACACGGCTGTTACTCTGAAACCTGTTCACATAATGTAATTCCTGGAAGACAACTTAACAATCCACCACATTCACAGAAAGAGAATGGTAAGTGTATTCACTTAGTTTTAACAATGAGGAATCCTTGTGGCTCCTTAGAGACTAACACATTTATTTGGGCATAAGCTTTCATGGGCTAAAACCCACTTCATCAGATGCATGGAGTGAACAATACAGTAGGTAGATATATATATATATATATATTACAGCACATGAAAAGATGGGAGTTACCTTACCAAGTGGCGGGGGGGGGGAGGTCAGTGCTAACGAGGCCAATTCAGTCAAGGTGGAAGTGGCCTGTTCTCAACAGTTGACAAGAAGGTGTGAGTATCAACAGAGGGAAAATTACTTTTTGTAGTGACCCAGCCACTAGCACTCTTTATTCAAGCCTAATTTGTTGGTGTCGAGTTTGCAAATTAATTCCAGTTCTGCAGTTTCTCATTGAAGTCTGTTTTTGAAGTATTTTTGTTGAAGAATGACCACTTTTAAGTCTGTTATTGAGGGTCCAGGGAGGTTGAAGTGTTCTCCTACTGGTTTTTGAATGTTATAATTCTTGATGTCTGATTTGTGTCCATTTATTCTTTTGCGTAGAGACAGTCCAGTTTGGCCAATGTACATGGAAATTGAACCAGAGTCTCTTAGGCCAGCTACCAAACTATTGAGCCATCCTTCCGCTCTGATGACTTCATATTTATTGCTCAGTATTTTAATTATTTCCTTACCTTGGCTAGCTTGTGCACATCAGTGAATTGCCATTGAAGTGACTACTCCTTTCCTGGAGCCAAATCCTGATACCTGTATTCACACTGAAGAGTCCAGCACCTCACTCCTTGAATAACCTCATTGACTTCAGCGGGATTGTTTGCAGTTTACAGTGCTATCAGACTATGTCTTCACAGTGTTTTGGAGGAGAGCAGGGGCTCTGAAGCCTTGGGAGGGGGTGAACTTCAGACCCTGAGCTCCAGCCTGAGCCTTGACTCCAAAGCCCTGTCTACACAACTGGTTTTGGAGTTCTAGCCCAAGCCTCTCAACCTGGACTGAAAGGCTCCCTCCCATGGGCCCCAAAACACTGTATAGACATATTCCAAAATTATGGGGTCCTGGAGGCTTGCTGTTGGCAGATATTTTAATATATAGCTCACTGCATACCATTTGTCTATAGCAAATAACATAGGGTTCCCTGAATAACTGAGCAAACATAAAACCAGCCATACTGGGTCAGACCAATGGTCCATCCAGCCCAGTATCCTGTGTTCTGACAGTGGTCAATGCCAGGTGCCCCAGAGGGAATGAAAAGAACAGGTAATCATCAAGTGATCTATCCCATCGCCCATTCCGAGCTTCTGGCAAACAGAGGTTAGGTCCACCATCCCTGCCCATCCTGGCTAATAGCCATTGATGGACCTATCCTCCATGATCTTATCTAGTTCTTTTTTTGAACCCTGTTATAGTTTTGGCCTTCACAACATCCTCTGGCAAAGAGTTCCACAGGTTGACTATGCGTTGTATGAAGAAATACTTCCTTTTGTTCATTTTAAACCTGCTGCCTATTAAGAACTATCTAATCCAAGTGCATCCTAGTGCTTCTCATTTTGAAACTCATAGAAAACGGTGTGGCTTCACATTTCATGCTGCAGAAAAATAATAGTAATTCCAAGTATCTTGTAATGTTCACTGTTTAAAAATTGTAATCAATACCTCCTTAACCCATTGTTTGTCTCGAGGCCTATACCTAATGGAAAGATCTGAGCAATGGTATTGGTTTGTTCCACTTTAATGGTTCTACATCAGAAATCATAGCTCTAAGAGTCTGTGGTCTAGAAGCTGAGAGTAGTAGTTGGAATTCAATTCACCAACAGTAGGGGATAGAATTCATGCCAGCAATTACTGTAGAAAAAGTGTCTTCCCTAAAGGATGAATGCATCACTTTCTGCTTTTGATTGGGAAAGTTCAGTGGAAGATTGCTGAGGGGGATATTTTTGCACAAACTTTTTGATAAAAGTCAGGTCCTTACTCTTTTTAAAAAGGGTCTGTCACCTTGTCTATGTTCTATTTATCACAATAGAGTAGAAGACACGTCTCTTAAAATCTACGGCCTTGTCAGCTTTTGAACATAGAAACCAACTGAAATAGAAGTGTGTTACCATTATTTTATACACTGATGACTTTTCCACTGAGAGTCTTCATCACTGTGTTTGTCTCATTACAGAGACAGCACTTTCTTGATAGGAAACGGTCGCAGGCTCTAGCCGGGGTGAATGTCTTTGTGTGAGTTCTTATGGTATGGCTGTTGATACATGATCTGTATGTGCTTTGCCCTCTGCCTCTCTTAACTTCCCGATCTACTGCTATGACTGCAAAGTGGAACCATTTTGGTGCCAGAGTTGAGAAAGACACTCTGTTTGTCCTCTTCCCATGGTTCCCAACTTACAGCTGCACTATGACCTTCATGTACCCTACAGGAATATATTTATTATTCTCTCGAAGACCTGAATCCTGCAAAGCATTATGCCCAGGTAAGATTTCTGAAAGATCACCGTTCCCACTTATGCACCCAAAGAAGGACTAGATTTTTCAGAAGAGGTCAGCAGTACAAAAACAGATGCAAGACACGAGACACCGCTGCATGGACACATCCCACCACCCAACAGGCTGCAGACCAGAAAGAGCTTTGCCTTTGAAAATCCCTTACCCCAAAATACCACCGTGGAAGGTTACAGGGAAACAAAACATGGGAAATGCCTTATGATTAACTTGGAGAGCCTGGTTCCTTCAGAATAACTCCATGCAGGCACTGACCTCAAACCAAGTAAGAGCTGGGATCTCAAAGACTGGTGACAATATGACCAAGTGGAAACTGATGAATGACTTCAAATGCAAATGTGCAGAACCTAGGCAAACACTCACTGATGCAGTGCCCCCCACCCCCATCAATTTCCAGACTCCCAAGGAAGTATGCAATGTAAGTGGCAACAGCAGATCGTACCAGTGCAGTTTTGGCACAACAAGCTATGATGATGTGCCGCACCCCAGCAGCAGCCCCTTGTTCTCCATGGAAACTGATGGGTGCTGAGCACTTCAGAAAATCCGGCCCTTAGCTTGGTGCATACAGAGAAAAGTTAATCAAAACCGGAATTTGTGTCTTATAGGAAATGGGAATATTTTGATCCCAAATGGAACTGAAAAGTTGAAATGTTGCATGGAACAAAAAGTTTCGGGAAAAATTCAGGTCACCAATGCAAAAACCTTTCTGTGACAGGGAGAGCTGTCAGCCGCAGCTGGGCAAAGCAAAAGCACTTTGGCCATGCATGTAGCACAGAATAATGACACTATCTCTGCCGTACTAGGACTCTGCTTTATAGGGGGAATATCCTGGTGGCTGTATATGCTGGACTTACAGCCCATTGTAGCATATTGTGACAAAGTCCCTGCTCTACCTTGGTGGGTCTTGTGCTTATTGGTAGATTTGCTCGCCTTGGAGCTTCACAGCAGCCCTCAGCTTGGCCGTTTTTCTGAACCCACAGTCCAGGTCAACTCCTCCTGTGTCTGACCAGGAGTTGGGAGGATTTGGGGGGAACCCGGGCCCGCTCTCTACTCCGGGTTCCAGCCCAGGGCCCTGTGGAATGCAGCTGTCTAGAGTGCCTCCTGGAACAGATGTGAGACAGCTACAACTCCCTAGGCTACTTCCCCATGGCCTCCTCCCAACACCTTCTTTATCCTCACCATAGGACCTTCCTCCTGGTGTCTGATAATGCTTGTACACCTCAGTCCTCCAACAGTCCGCGTTTTCACTCTCAGCTCCTCACACGCACACCACAAACTGAAGTGAGCTCCTTTTTAAAACCCAGGTGCCCTGATTAGCCTTACTTAATTGATTCTAGCAGCTTCTTGATTGACTGCAGGTGTTCTAATCAGCCTGTCTTAATTGTCTCCAGAAGGTTCCTGATTGTTCTGGAACCTTCCCTGTTACCTTACCCAGGGAAAAGGGACCTACTTAGCCTGGGGCTAATATATCTGCCTTCTGTTACTCTCCTATAGCCATCTGGCCCGACCCTGTCACAATATATAATAGGACCATAGTGCAATAATCATTCCGGTCCATTGCTTACACAGGAAAGGATGGTGGTAACAAAAAGTGGTGACAGTTGGATACTGTGCTTTGTTTCTTGTCACTGACGTTTGTCTTTGGCTCTGGAAAAAAGCATGATCACTTTATCCTGCATTTCGTTTTCATAATACAGAAACCAAGTACAATAACACCAGTGTTTGTCATTGGGTAGCTCAGCTGCAACAAATGTGTTTAGATTGCATTATTTCATCTTGCTTATTAAAAATACAGGGCAGCTGTTTCCTTTCGGTGGTTTTTCACATTAATGGATTGATTCCTTTGCTTTCATAAGGCTCTCTTTGTGTTTCTTTGGGCATTAATAAAAAGTTGATTGTTTAAGCACTAAACTAATTATCTATGAGGACAATCCAATAAGAAAGGAATAGAGCCATGGTACACCATATCAAAATAGGAGTCATATATTTTGAAACGGTTTTGAGAGTGGCAAATTATATGTATTTTTCCCTCATAGTAGCCAAAATATTATTCTAAACCATATTAATAATTTTAGTACAGTACAGGCAAGGGGCCCCAACCAGCACAGGAACCCTACTGTGCTAGGTACGGTACAATCACATAGCAAGAGACAATCCTTGACTAAGAGCTTACAGTCTAAATAGGCCAGCCGGGGCAAAGGGTTGAAGGTGAAACCGAGACATGAAGGGACTTGCCCAAGGTCACACAGCAGATCAGTGGCAAAGGCAGGAACAGAACCCTGGTTTCGTGGCTCCCTGTACATTGCCCCTGCCCGCTGCAGGACAATGCCTCTTATTGAATAATCACTAGCAATAGCTACAATAGATGAGTCGCATGCAACAAACACCAACCCAACAAATACAAAGGCAGAAGGTGCATCTTTGCTTTAGAAGGTTTCTCTTGGGGGGCATCAGGTGCATTTTATTTGCCTCTAACAAACTCTTCTTTACATTGTCTCAGCGTTGTAGTCTAGATGTTTCAGAGTTTGGATGAATGTGCAAAATCAGTTATAAGCTAGCAGGAAAGAGTGCTTTGGTTTCTCTTGTCTGCTGATGTAACTGGATTATTTTTCTAATAGGCATTCTTGCTAATGACTGTTTAATGGCTGTTTAATGACACTTACTCTCTTCTCCATGGGGACCCTAGAAAATGTGTTACCAGAGTAAATAAATAAACTCAGAGAAAAGAGTATTGAACTGGGCAGCAAAATATTCCGCCTTTAACAGCATGGATCATGGTGGTTACAATTCTGTGCCAACCATTATGTTAGTGGAGTTGAAGAGCCACCATATTGTCCTCTGCAGAGAGAAGGCAGACTCGTGCTGCTCTACACAAATACAGCTGGCCCTGCAGTAAGCATCCGCAAGGCATCCTAGTACAGTGTGACAGTAATAGATGTCTTCTAGAGCCTTTCCACCATCTAATCCCATCGATCTGCAAAAATATCACATGAAGGTAAATGAAGGTAGAGTTTGGCCCAGTGTAAGGTTATGAGAATGAGGGGGAAAAGAACTAGAAAATCCTGGGAGCGTCAAACCTTCATAGACTGTACTCTCTTTGGCCCCAATTCACAGAGTTTCTCAAACATGTGCCTAACTTTCAGCACACGAGCAGTCTCGTTGAAGTCAAGGGGGTTACTCCTTGTTTAAAGGGCCTTATCCAGAGTCCACTGAAGTTGATAGGAATCTCCCCATAGACTTCAATGGATGCTGGATAATACCTAAGGTTAGACATGAGCTTAAATACCACCGTGTGTCTGGGCCTTTGTGTAGAAAAGGGAAAAACTTAAGCCAAATTAGGTGACAGTGATGGGCCATAAGCTATTTGTAGGACCATTGGGGGCACATTTAATAGAACAGCATTTGTTGCAAATTATGCTGTGTTGTAGAGTACTTTCATAGGCCCAGATTTTCAGAAAAGTTCTTCATTCAGCAGATCCCATTGACAGACTAAAATGAAGTGGCCAGATTTTCAAAAGTGTCCAATGGCTCCCACCACCTGGCAGTTGTCTGATCCTGTATACACTGGGGAGCTGAAAAAGATGGTGAAAACTGATCACTAAAGCATAGCTATATGCAGAAAAATCAGGAGGAAGTAGGACAAAGGAGATGCTGGTCTAAAAGAAAGATCAATGGGCAGTGCTAGTTGGAGTCAGACAGTACATGGAAAACAAGATGATCAGTGAGGGTGGGAAGTTTTCTAAGTGTTGCAATCAATTAAGGTAACTCAGACTGAGCTTATTCTCACTATGGGAAAGCTTACAGGAAAAACACGTGATGGATAAAAAGAGAATATTTAAAGTAATATTTTATTTGAAGCACTTAAAAGAATTCACAGTGCAACAGCCCAGACAAGGGAGCAATTTTAAAATTTTAAATGCTAGAAAGTGGAGCAGGATATAGATAAAAGAGGAGGCGAGGGAACTGAATTGCTGCATTTGATATCACAGGTGTAAAGGAATTTTGTCGAGATGCAGTGCAGTCTGATTTAGTTTGGGGGAATGGATAACAATAGTATTTAATGTTATAATAGGCTGGCGAAGACTTTACATACATACCTAGTCAGGAGACCATTTCTGTGGTTCTGGTAATGATACATGTTGTCAACCAGTTATTACACAAGTTCATGCACTTTGACTAGATGAGAATTTGAATACCAGTGTCAAATTACCTGCAGAGTCTACTAAACTGGGAGGAGTGGTAGATACGCTGGAGGGGAGGGATAGGATACAGAAGGACCTAGACAAATTGTAGGATTGGGCCAAAAGAAATCTGATGAGGTTCAATAAGGATAAGTGCAGGGTCCTGCACTTAGGACGGAAGAACCCAATGCACAGCTACAGACTAGGGACCGAATGGCTAGGCAGCAGTTCTGCGGAAAAGGACCTAGGGGTGACAGTGGACGAGAAGCTGGATATGAGTCAGCAGTGTGCCCTTGTTGCCAAGAAGGCCAATGGCATTTTGGGATGTATAAGTAGGGGCATTGCCAGCAGATCGAGGGACGTGATCATTCCCCTCTATTCGACATTGGTGAGGCCTCATCTGGAGTACTGTGTCCAGTTTTGGGCCCCACACTTCAAGAAGGATGTGGATAAATTGGAGAGAGTCCAGCGAAGGGCAACAAAAATGATTAGGGGTCTGGAACACATGACTTATGAGGAGAGGCTGAGGGAGCTGGGATTGTTTAGCCTGCAGAAGAGAAGAATGAGGGGGGATTTGATAGCTGCTTTCAACTACCTGAAAGGGGGTTCCAAAGAGGATGGCTCTAGACTGTTCTCAATGGTAGCAGATGACAGAACGAGGAGTAATGGTCTCAAGCTGCAGTGGGGGAGGTTTAGATTGGATATTAGGAAAAACTTTTTCACTAAGAGGGTGGTGAAACACTGGAATGCATTACCTAGGGAGGTGGTAGAATCTCCTTCCTTAGAGGTTTTTAAGGTCAGGCTTGACAAAGCCCTGGCTGGGATGATTTAACTGGGATTTGGTCCTGCTTCGAGCAGGGGGTTGGACTAGATGACCTTCTGGGGTCCCTTCCAACCCTGATATTCTATGATTCTATGATTCTATGATAAAGCAGAAGTGGATTGTTGCTGCGCAGAAGGTTTCCCATCAGCCTGTGGATGCTACTGAAAAGTTGAACGGGGAACAAGAGAGCTTGCTCAGGTTATGTGGCAAACAGCAGTTACTGACACTGCAGGATAGCAGCAAAAGCTGGTGTCTGGAATCTGGAACAACAAAGCGACAAACAGGAGCAGAAATGAACAAAGATGCTACATGCAGAGCTAGTAGAAAGCTCCAAGGGAATCACCTAGACCTGAACTGGGGACTTCTTAAGCTGCAGGCAAATGCTCTACTGCTGAGCTATGCCCCCAGCAAGGACTCTTTGCCTTTTTCACATATCATAGTTCAACCCAGGAAAAAAACTAGACATTTCTAGTCTCCTTTCCAGAGAATATGGGGTCACATCTTTTATTGTATTGACACGTGTACTGCATAAAGCACTACAGGTCCTAAATGACATTGGATTGGTAGGAAAAATTGAGAGAAAAGTCTTGGTTTGCCTTTTCATATCAGATTCGCTTCTTCCATATAGACAATGGACAGGCATAAGACCACCAGTCAGTGGGAGTATACCGAGAATGATTTCACAAGCCTAAAGGCCTGCAACTCTAGTGCGTACAACATAGCCAGGGTAAGGGGTGGACAAACATTACATAAAGGCAAGGCACTCTCCACATGGCACTGGCAGAGAAAGAATGGAAATGGAGAATTGACTTTTTCCTTAAGAAGCAGCTGTCGCTTGCAGGTGAAGGGAAGCATTCAGGAGGGCACCCAGAATTAACAGTCAGATGTGCCACCACTGAGCTATGCCTCTTTCCTACTCCCTTCCTCAAGCCTCTAATTCTTGCTTAGTTGTCCAGTGTTAACACACACATTGGATTGAGACCTCAAACACAAGGGAAGTTGGCGTCAGCCCATGGGCTTTCTGTCCGCTTTCTGTGCTTTAGCAGCCTTCAGGCTACGCTCTTGTGCCTGGCAGATAATGTCTTTCCGGCTGGTGAGATCCCAACATTTGCAATGTCCCATCTTTGAAATTCTAAAGGGAACAGCAAAATAAATAGCGAGCACTGCACTAGAGGCAGGGAGTTAAATGGAACTCAGCCAGGGCCACCCCACCTCCCCACTTACTCTGGTCCCAGGACTGTTCAGGGGAGATCCCTCTTCCTCCACTCTGGGATCACTGTCTCTTTTGCGGCAGGGAATCTTTCCACCCAATTGAAAGGAAATAACTTTTTTTTGTAGACTCCCCTCAGTGCATGCTGTTGTTTTATAGGCACTTTTGTAAGCAGAGCTCCCTCTTACCACCTGCTTCATCTCTCACCAGCTTAGCTGAACAAGGGAGTGTTAGACTATTGGTTGGAAGACTGGAGGAGTTTAAAGCTGGGGGGAGAGGTAGATACACTGGAGGGTAGGGATAGGGTCCAGAGCGACCTAGAAAAATTGAAGGACTGGGCCAAAAGAAATCTGATGAGGTTCAGCAAGGACAAGTGCAGAATCCTGCACTTAGGAAGGAAGAATCCCATGCACCGCTACAGGCTAAGCAGCAGTTCTGCAGAAAAGGACCTGGGGATTACAGTGGACGAGAAGCTGGATATGAGTCAGCAGGGTGCCCTTGTTGCCAAGAAGGCCAATGGCATATTGGCCTGTATTAGTAGGAGCATTGCCAGCAGATTGAGGGAAGTGATTATTCCCCTCTATTCAGCACTGATAAGGCCACACCTGGAGTATTGCATCCAGTTTTGGGCCCCCCCACTACAGAACGGATGTGGACAAATTGGAGAGAGTCCAGCGGAGGGCAACAAAAATGATTAGGGGGCTGAGGCACATGACTTAGAGGAGAGGCCGAGGGAACTGGAGTTATTTAATCTGCAGAAGAGAAGAGTGAGGGGGGATTTGCTAGCAGCCTTCAACTATCTGAAGGGGGGGTTCCAAAGAGGACGGAGCTCGGCTGTTCTCAGTGTTGGCAGATGACAAAACAAGGAGCAATGATCTCAAGTTGCAGTGGGGGAGGTCTAGGTTGGATATTAGGAAACACTATTTCACTGGGAGGTGGTGAAGCACTGGAAGGTGGTGGAATCTCCATCCTTAGAGGTTTTTAAGGCCTGGCTTGACAAATCCCTGGCTGGGATAATTTAGTTGGTGTTGGTCCTACTTTGAGCAGGGGATTGGCCTAGATGACCACCTGAAGTATCTTCCAACCCTAATATTCTATGATTCTATGAAAGTCACTCCTCCATTGGTCAAACCTTTTGGGGAGGGCAGTAGTGGTTGTGGTCTTGGACGTGAACGTCTCCTCTGGTGCAGCCGCTGAGGTGGATGCATGGGGTTGAACAAGCACCCTGCTTTGCCACGGGAGTGAAACAAGTTCCATTGTGTATACAGGAGTGATGTCCCACATCACTGATAATACATCCAACTCCGGATGGAAGAGCAGGAGCTCTTTGAAAGTGCAGAGCAATGCTATAGAGGAGGAAGGGACAGGAATTGGAGAGGAGAGCCCTATCTAGTCAAAACTGCATGATCAGAGCCAGTCAGAATGAGGATATGCAAATGGCAGAGTCAGCGCTTTACAAAAAAGCCCTGTGAAATCTTTCTTTATGGAACCTTTAGGCCAAGATTTCAAAAGTTGGGCCCCTAAATTAATCACATTACTTACATAGGAACCAGATTTTTCAATAGCTGATCAGCACCCGCTTCTGATAATCTGGCCGGTTAGCTGCTGAGCGCTTCTGAAAAATCTGTTCTACAGAAGATAGTCATTGGTGCAAAGGGGCTGTCTCTCTTACTATGTGTATGTATGGTGCACCGCACAATTGTGTCCTGTGTCCTATGTAGGGGTGGTTAGGTACTTCTGGAATAGTATGTTCAATAACCTGGTCATTCATATTTTACACACCATGAAATCTGCGGTGACTTCTCCTTTTCCACCTGATGGGGAACAAGAAATCTGCTTTTCAGCCCCAGTCCTGCAATTCACTCCATCTGGGTTCAGGAGCCGGTTCACCGAGACTCATTTGCAGACTCAAGGTCATAGGAGCTAAGCATCCTCTCATCAGCATTGTGTGGAATACTTTCCCAAGTCTGGATTTCAGCTAAATGTGTAGGAATCTCTCTTTTTGTCTGATTAGCCAAGAATAGAAATGGACAGGGCTAAAAGACCAGCTGGATCTGATTTCCCTAAGGTAATATGTTAACCTGAACTGAATGGCACTCATAAAAGTTGGATCCCGGTTTGATTCCCAAGCCTAAATACTGCAAATTATATGAAAAGTTAATTGATTTTACCATGCTTACAATGCAACTGGCATAAAAATAAATGAAGAAGGGGGAGAAAAAAAATAGGCAATAAAAAGAGCAATTTTGGGCCTCATAAACTTGTGTTTAAAAAATCAATTGGTTGTGTGCTTTGCCTTGTAAATATTCCATCACTCTGCCCCTGAATGCCATCTTCCTTTTCATCCATCTTGCTTTTTTATTTTATGTTATTTTACTTTTTGTTGGGGGCAAGAGGGGAAATACTTACAAGTGCTTTGAGGAATTAATTGCAGTGTATTCTTTCTTCTGGGCATCTCAGTTCCTTGTAAATTGGCCTTGGTAGGAAGAGATCATTTCAGAGCTTTGGCTCCCGCTCCATCTCCCTCTTATCTGGAACAGGCAGAGATTGATTTTGTTCCAATTCAGAGGAGACAATCATCTTAATTATCATCTGAAAATAATCTAGCACAGCCATCACTTCTCATTATGCTAGTCATAACTGTCAAGCTGATAAGCTTGTGCTCCCCTTGTCTGTCTGTCTCTTTATCATCTGTTCTCTTATGCTGCTTGGAATTCTTGCTTTTTGCCTCTACCGCTCTCTCTCTGTTCTTGTCTGGTCTCCATTTCTGTGTGATCTCTCACATGCCCAGACACAGACCTGGTCACAATATGCAGTAGACCCATCCCACCCACTTGGTGCTAGTTTCTGGGCAGACACTATCTAGGCACAGGATCTGGTCCAACAGGTAAATATAGCTGGGCCACTTGGTAATAGTGACCATAATATAATTAAATTTAACATCCCTGTGGCAGGGAAAACACCATAGCAGCCCAACACTGCACTATTTAGTTTCAGAACAAATGAGGAGGTTCGTTAAACAGAAATTAAAAGGTACAGCACCAAAAGTGAAATGCATGGAAACTTTTTAAAGACACCATAATAGAGGCTCAACTTAAATCTAGACCCCAAGTTAAAAAGCATAGTAAGAGAAGCAAAAAAGTGCCACCGTGGCTAGACAACAAAGTAAAAGAAGCAGGGAGAGGCAAAAAGTCATCCCTTAAAAAGTGGAAGTTAAATCCTAGTGAGGAAAATAGAAGGGAGCATAAACTCTGGCAACTGAAGTATTAAAGTATAATTAGGAAGGTCAAAAAAGTATATGAAGAACAGCTAGCCAAAGACTAGCTTTTTTTTTTTTTTTTTAAAGTACACCAGAAGCAGGAACCCTCCTAAACAACCAGTGGGGCCACTGGATGATCGAGATGCTAAAGGATCACTCAAGGATGATAAGGCCATTGAAGAGAAACTAAATGAATTCTTCGCATTGCTCTTCACGGCTGAGGATGTGAGGGAGATTCCCAAACCTTAGCCCACGGATTGGCAGCCTTTGACACTTGGCTTGTCAGGGAAATCCACTGGCAGGCCAGGACAGTTTGTTTACTTGCAGCGTTCGCAAGTTCGGCTGATCGCAGCTCCCACTGGCTGCGGTTCACCGTTCCAGGCCAGTGGGGCTGTGGGAAGCAGCAGCCAGTACATCCCTCAGCCCACGCCACTTCCCGCAGCCTCCATTGGCCTGGAACAGCAAACCTCAGCCAGTGGGAGCTGCGATCAGCCGAACTTGTGGACACTGCAGGTAAACAAACCATCCCAGCTCGCCAGCGCATTTCCCTGGCGGGCCGCATGCCAAAGGTTGCTGATCCCTGCCTTAGCGATTCTTTTTAGGTGACAAATCTGAGGAACTGTCCCAGACTGAGGTGTCATTTGGGAGGTTTTGGAACAAATTGATAAATTAAACAGTAATAAGTTACTACGACAAGATGGTATTCACCCAAGAGTTCTGAAGGAACTCAAATGTGAAATGGCAGAACTACTAACTATAATCTGTAACCTATCATTTAAATCAGCTTCTGTAGCAAATGACTGGAGGATAGCTAATGTGACACCAATTTTTAAAAAGGGCTCCAGAGGTGAACCTGGCAATTACAGGCCTGTAAGCCTGACTTCAGTACTGCGCAAACTGGTTAAAACTATAGTAAAGAACAAAATTACCAGACACTTAAATGAACATATTTTGTTGGGAAAGAGTCAATATGGTTTTTGTAAAGGGAAATCATGCATCACTAATCTACTAGAATTCTTTGAGGGGGTCAACAAGCATGTGGAGAAGGGGGATCCAGTGGATGTAGTGTACTTAGATTTTTAGAAAGTCTTTGACAAGGTCCCTCTTCAAAGGCTCTTGGGCAAAGTAAGCTGTCATGGGATAAGAGGGAAGGCCCTCTCATGGATAGGTAACTGGTTAAAAGATAGGGGGGAAAAGATAGGAATAAATGGGTCAGTTTTCAGAATGGAGAGAGGTAAATAGTGGTGTCCCCAGAGGTCTGTACTGGGACCAGTCCTATTCAACATATTCATAAATGATCTGGAAAAAGGGGGAAACAGTGAGGTAACAAAAT
The DNA here is from genome assembly GCF_965140235.1 of Caretta caretta. Lineage (NCBI taxonomy): Eukaryota > Metazoa > Chordata > Testudines > Cheloniidae > Caretta > Caretta caretta. Next base: position 17,558,786 of record NC_134209.1, read on the forward strand.
CTGCAGATGATACAAAATTGCTCAAGATAGTTAAGTCCCAGGCAGACTGTGAAGAGCTACAAAAGGATCTCTCAAAACTGGGTGACTGGGAAACAAAATGGGAGAGGAAATTCTATGTTAATAAATGCAAAGTAATGTACATTGGAAAACATAATGCCAACTATACATATAAAATGATGGGGTCTAAATTAGCTGTTACCACTGAAGAAAGAGATCTTGGAGTCATTGTTGATAGTTTTCTGAAAATGTCCACTCAATGTGCAGCAGCAGTCAAAAAAGTGAACAGAATGCTGGGAATCATTAAGAAAGAGATAGATAATAAAACAGAAAATATCATATTGCCTCTACATCAATCCATGATATGCCCACACCTTGAATACTGCGTGCAGATGTGGTCGCCCCATCTCAAAAAATATATTGGAATGGAAAAAGGTCAGAAAAGGGCAACAAAAATTATTAGGGGTATGGGACGGCTTCCATATGAAGAGAGATTAATAAGACTGGGACTTTTCAACTTGGAAAAGAGACAACTAAGGGGAGATATTATTGAGGTTTATAAAATCATGACTGGTGTAGAGAAAGTAAATAAGGAAGTGTTATTTTCTCCTTCTCATAACACAAGAACTAGGGGTCACCACATGAAATTAATAGGCATCAGGTTTAAAACAAACAAAAGGAAGTATTTTTTCACTCAACGCACAGTCAACCTGTAGAACTCCTTGCCAGAGGATGTTATGAAGGCCAAGACTATAAAAGCGTTCGAAAAAAGAACTAGATAAATGCATGGAGGATAGATCCATCAATGGCTATTAGCCAGGATGGTCAGGGATGGTGTCGTCCCTAGCCTCTGTTTGCCAGAAGCTGGGAATGAGCAACAGGGTATGGATCATTTGATGATTACCTGTTCTGTTCATTCCCTCCTGGGCACCTAGCATTGGTCACTGGATACTGGGCTAGATGGACCTTTGGTCTGACCCTGTATGACTGTTCTTATGTGCTTTGTTTTAGTTGTGGCCCCTTACGTGTGTCTTACAACTACCTTAAATGAAGGGTGCATTCACACATCACTTTGAACAAGGTTTTATCACACCCCATAGCAAAGTTTCATCTCTTCGTACTAATATGTATATACAGTCCCAAATTCCCAGGCTCTGAATCTGCGGGGGGCGGGTGGTCACAATCCACTGGGAGGTTGTAGGGAAGTTTCAGAAGCTTGTCGTCGTTCTACCCTTGCTTGTGGCTTGATTGTAGGGGACTCCCGAAACTTTATTCTGTTGTAACACTGGGTCACAATATGGGGAAGGGTGGGAATTGCTGGCCTAGCCCAATGGGACCTTGATCTCTGATTGATGTCTTCAGGTGTGAGTAGAATGTTAGTAGTAATAGGAGATAGAAACTGATCCATCATTCTTCCCGTGCCTAAAGCCGCAGCATACCTTTTCTCACTCAGAATCAGAGGTGACACATGGGTGGGATGTAGGGTCATATGCACCCCCCAGATTGCTCAGTCACATGGTGCTGCCAGGCCCCCTCCCTGAAGAGCAGCTGAGCCAATGAGCTGCGTCAGGCAAGGACAGGCAAAGGCAGGCGCGGAGGAAAAGCTGGGAGCTGCTCAGAGCTGCTGCTGGTTTTCCAGAGTTGGGGGGCTGCTTTCTGGAAGTTGGGAGGCTACCTGAAGGGTGGGGGCGGGGCTGACTCAAGCTGATCACAATTATACGTAATTGAGGAAGGATTAAATTTTTATGAGTCAATGCTGATAAATACCGATTTCACCATATACACACAAACTGACAAAATATTTCCATAGATAATCATCTAAAGTTACAGATTTTTCTTACTTTGTCTGATTGAGAACTTACAAGAGTTGGATTTGAGGACATTTACTTTGTGTATATTGACATGTGATGTTGAGAATTTGTGCTTTAATACTTTGTGTCTAAGCATTTATTGTCATTATCTGATCCCTCATTGTCTCTTATTCATATTTCAAATTGTGAAAATTCAAATTGAAAAAATGCAAATGCTTAAGTATTAATATTATCCATTGAAATTTATAATAAAATAAAATAGGAATTAAATTCTGCCAAGTCTAATTATGTGATGAGAGTCACAAGAAAAAGCCAGGAATAGGAGGAAAATGGTTAACCCATCTTCTCAGAATGCAATATATGGACACTAAAATATCCAGGACACAACCAACTTTCTCGAGAAACTCTGCAACATTAAAAACCAATTTGAGAGCAGCATTCTTGCCACCATGGATGTCACCTCCCTATACACCAGCATCCCTCACAATGATGGCATCTCTGCCTGCCTCAAATATCTACAAGACAATGGGCAACCCTCAGATATCCACCCCAAACACATCACCAAACTCTTCTATTTCATTCTTACCTGTGACAATTTTACATTTAACAATAAACCCTTTGCCAAACTCTGGGTACAGCTGTGAGTAGTAGGATGGCTCCCCAATATGCCAACATCTTCATGAGCCACCGTGAGGAAGAATTTCTGTGCAAATGCACCACAAAACCAGTGGTCTACCTGAGATAGATTTCTGTTTCATCGTCTGGACAGACTACCTAAACCACCTCCTCCTCAACCACCCATCTAGTAAAGTCTCTCTAGAACACTCCTGCACCAGCATCAACTTCCTGGACACCACGATTAGCTTCAACAATGGAACCCTATTGTCAACTTTGTACCAGGAAAGCCATGGATCACCGCACCTACCTTCATAGATCCAGTAACCACCCCCAAACACAGCAAGAAATATGTTATCTACACCCAGGCACTCAGATACCACAGACTATGCTCCAAAGAGAAAGTCTGGGTTATGTAACTTAACACACGTAAAGCCTCCTTCACCAAACAAGGACACTCCACCAGAGAAATAGATTGCATTATGTAATGGGCCATCCAAAAACCCAGAGAGAACCTGCTTCAATACAGAAACAAAATTTCCTCCAAATGCACACCCCAATCTGGCAGCTACCATCCCACATTGAAGCCAATATAGGGTATCCTCAAACAACTACAACCCATATCTGTTAGGGACTACTTCCTGAAAGAAATCTTTCCTGGGACTACATCCTGAAAGAAATCTTTCCTGAACCCTCCCTCTTCTGGCCTGTAAAGGACCCCCCAACCTCTCCAAGCTCATCATCAGAAGAAAACTCCCCACAGACCAGGACACACCATCTGAAAGTGGCACCAGACACTGCTAGAACAATAGATTCAAAACCTTTAGACATTTTCCCACTGCTATGATGATCAATACCCCCAATCACACACTTTTCAAGATCCAGAGGTCCTACACGTGCCTATCACAACATGTGATATACGTCATCCAGCACACTAAATGCCCCAATAACATCTATGATAGTGAAACCAGACAATCACTATGCTCTCAAATGAACTCACCTATAAAAACAAGACAAAAACACCCGATCAGCCATGGGTGAACACTTTTTACAAAACAATCCCTATACATCTGACTTCTCAGTCCTTGTCTTCAAAGGAAACCTGCACAACACCTTCAAAAGATGATCCTGGGAGCTTAGATTCATAACTTTGCTAGACACTAAAAATCATGGATTGAACAGAGACACTGGATATATGTCTTATTACAATCATCTGTAACCCACTAACTCCCCTCTTCCATGACTGGAGAGAAGTTAATGGGCCACTTCACCTTGAATGGTCCCTTGAAATATGTGTTGACTATTCAAGCTAAACCATCTCTTGCATCTTGTATTTAGCCGTGACACTCTGAGTGTGTTTTCCAGACCTGAAAAAGAGCTCTGGGTAAGCTGAAAAGCTTGTGTCTCTCTCACTGACAGAAGTTGGTCCAATAAAAGATATTGTTTCACCCACTTTATCTCACTAATTAAAGTGAACACTTGTACTACTGTATTCTACAAAAGACTTCAAGAGATCTTGTACATGGGAACTGAGGCACAGCTAGTGAACAGGGGACCGCAAACAGGGGAGTTTGAGAGAGGTCAAAGGAGATCCCCCTGCTGAATGAACAAGGTGCAAGTACTAACTTGGGGTGAGTGAGTTTGTTTGGCTTGTAAGCAGTGTCAGGATGAGCTCCACCCTGACATCTGGTGGTGAGGTGTGGCAAGTTGTGGAAAAGAACTTCAGGGGCCGATCTCATTTGCATAGGCACACCCACCCCGCCTAGAATGAGGCCATAGCTGCCCAAATAGTCACTTTGGCTGCTGTGGGATCCCCAGTGTCTCTGTTATTGGGGCAGGAAGAATAAATTGTTATTACCCTGATTATGGGAACTGTGCTTGGAACTGTACTTGGCCTTTTGTTATGGTGGAGGGACTCACCATCAACTGAGTAGCAGTCGCTAGGCAAGGGTCATGGGTTTTAAAACTCTGTGAATTGAGAGAGGCTGGGAACAAGTATTAATACTTGGTGGCATGGCCCCTTGGTGAGGGCCTTATATGCTAATTGCATTTCCTCCTCTCTCCACTGTGGAATATCAGAGCTAATTTTGATTCCATTAGGAGTCTAGTTACAGGTGCTGAGCTCACTTTGGGCTAATGGTGTACCAGCACTGAGGCTCCCCTACTACAAGCTGAATTCACTAAAGAGCTGAACTGACTAAGAGCTGAAATCACTGAGTGTTGTGTTAAGTAGTGGGGGAGCCTGAAGATATATTGTGGAGCAGTTTGCAGGATGGCTGGAGTGCCTTGTGGACAGGCTGGTGGAGCAGTTCGTAGGATGGCGGGAGCTGCTTGTGGGCCGCGGAGCGGAGCTGAGCGAAGGAGTTCGTGGGGCGGCGGCGGAGCAGAGCGAAGTGAAGGCCTATGGAGCTGTGGGGCGGTCAGCTTCAGATCATGTAAGGTGCCTCTTACCCCCGTCCCATCTCCACCCAGGTTGGGAGGTAAAGCTCTGCAGATAAACTTTTGAACTCTGGGGCTGCCCTGACCGGGGACAGAGACTTTTGGGTCATTGGACTTTTGGGACTTTGAGTGATTTGGGGTTGCTGGACTCAAAAACCAAAGGGAAAAGGGCATGCCCCAATTTGCTTGGGGGGGGGAGGTTGCTCATGGGTTGTGTTATGAATCCAGTTGGTGGAATTTTCCCCAACATAACGCCACATTGTTTCTCTCTGTTATTAAAAGGCTTTTTGCTACACTCAGACTCTGTGCTTGCGAGAGGGGAAGTATTGCCTCTTGGAGACGCCCAGCGGGGCTGGTATATATTTGTCCCAGGTCACTGGGTGGGGGCTCGAGCTGGTTTGCATTGTGTTATTGGAATGGATCCCCTAGATATTGAACCCGGCCCTTGTTGCTGCCAACTCTGACGGGCAGAAGAGTTACAGGCTGTTTGTGTTTTTCTTTTTCTTTCAGTTTATTTAAGTTATAGAGTCAATTGGGTCAGTTGGGATTGTGTGTTTGAGGACTGTTTGAGCCTTTGTTCCCTTGATCATCCTTGATCAGCCTCCATCAGCCTTGTGATCACCCTCCCCCTGTGATTAACACGGGGGTAGGGCTTAAAAGCCAGAGGCTAAGTGACCAAGGGGAGCTAGCAAACAGGGGAGTTTGAGGGAGGGAGTTTGTGGGAGGGAGATGTAATAAAATCACTATGGTTAGGAAGGGCTGCATCGCCAGTGCTAACAGTGCTCCTGTCTCCTCCACCTGCACCTGTATCCAGCCAGAGAACCTAACCATGGAGGCCTCTACCCAGATCCTGGTGTGGATTTGCAGACACTGTGGCCTGCATTTCCCACTCACAGAAAGCCAGGCTGTGGGGACCATCCAGTGTGAGAGGTGCCTGCTGGTGGAGTCTCTCAGGAAGCAGGTGAGAGAGCTACAGGAGGAGGTGGCTAGGCTGAGGAGCATCCGTGCACATGAGAAATTCATAGACAGTATTCATATGGAGACTTCGAAGGCTGAGGGTGCTATCAAGCTAGAGAAGACTGCTCTCATGCCACCGGGGGAGGAGGATAAGGCTCTGGTACAGGAAGGAGACTGACTGCTGGTTACTTCTGGCAGCAGGCAGTGCTCCATCCCTACTCCCAACCCACCCACCATGGTGATGGAGAACCGTTATGCTGCCCTGGCAACGAGTGATGAGGAATCACCCTCAAAGGTTGAAGAGGAGAAGCCATGTACCCCTAAGGCTGGGAGGATCACAGCCACCACTCCCAGGAGGAAGTGTAAGGTAGTGGTGGTTGGAGACTCTCTTCTGAGGGGGATGGAGGCACCCATCTGGCACCCTGACATGGCATCCCATGAGGTATGCTGCCTGCCAGGGGCCTGTAGCTGAGATGTTACAGAGGGATTGTCGAGGATCATCTGTCCCTCTCACTACTACCCCATGCTACTCATCCATGTGGGGACTAATGATACCCTCAGCAGATCAGAAGTAGCTACAGGGCTCTGGGAGTAAGGGTGAAGGAGTTGGGAGTGCAGGTGGTGTTCTCTTCAGTCCTTCCTGTCAAGGGTAGAGGCCCAGGCAGAGACAGATGCATCCTGGAGGTGAATGCCTGTCTGCAAGGAAGGTGTTGCCAGGAGGGCTTCGGCTTCCTTGACCACGGGATGCTATTCCAGGAACACAGGGATGCTAAACAGAGATGGGGTCCACCTGCCGAGGAAAGGGAAGAGCATATTTGGCTACAGACTGGCTAACCTAGTGAGGAGGGCTTTAAGCTATGTTTGATGGGGGCAGGTGACCAAAGCCCACAGGTAAGTCAAAAACATGGAGAGCTGGGAGAAGGGTCAGAATCTGGGGGGAGCATGGGCTGTTATAGCAGAAATAAGGGAGAAACAAGACAGAACTGAGGTGGAGGGATCAAATTAGTATCTTAGATGTCTGTATACTAATGCGAGAAGTATGGGGAATAAGCAGGAAGAACTCAAAATGCTAGTAAATAAACACAGCTGTAACACAGTTGGCATCGCAGAGACCTGGTGGGATAATACACATGACTGGAATATTGGTATAGAAGGGTACAGCTCACTCAGGAAGGACAGGCAGGGAAAAAAGGGAGGAGGTGTTGCCTTATATATTAAAAATGTATACCGTTGGACTTAGATTGAGATAGAAATATGAGACAGACTTGTTGAAAGTCTCTGGGTAAGGATAAAAGGGGTAAAAAAACAAGGGTGATGTCATGGTAGGGGTCTACTACAGACCACCAAACCAGGAAGAAGAGGTGTATGAGGCTCTTTTTAAACAGCTAACAAAATCATCCAAAGCACAGGACTTGGTGGTAATGGGGGACTTCATTGGTGGTGATGGGGGACCCAGACATCTGTTGGGGAAAATAACACAGCATGGCACAAGATTATTCAACAAGTTCTTGGAATGTATTGGAGACCATGTTTTATTTCGCAAGGTGGAGAAAGCTACTAGGGGGAGGCTGTTCTAGATTTGATTTTGACAAATAGGGAGAAACTGGTTGAGAATTTGAAATTGGAAGGCAGCTTGCGTGAAAGTGATCATGAAATGGTAGAGTTCATAATTCAAAGGAATGGTAGGAGGGAGAACAGCACAATGAAGACAATGGATTTCAAGAAGGCAGACTTTAGCAAACTCAGGGAGCTGGTAGGTAAAATCCCATGGGAAGCAAGTCTAAAGGGAAAAACAATTGAAAACAGTTGGCAGTTTTTCAAAGAGACATTATTAAGGGCACAAGAGCAAACTATCTCACCGCATAGGAAAGATAGGAAGTAGGGCAAGAGACCACCCTGGCTTAACAAGGAGATCTTCAATGATTTAAAACTCAAAAATAGAGTCCTACAAAAAGTGAAAACTGAGTCAAATTACAAAGAATGAATATAAACAAATAACACAAGTATATAGGGACAAAATTAGAAAGGCCAAGGCACAAAACGAGATCAAACTAGCTAGGGACATAAAAGGTAACAAGAAAACATTCTACAAATACATTAGAGGCAAGAGGAAGACCAAGGACAGAGTAGGCCCATTACTCAATGAGCGGGGAAAGACAATAACAGAAAATGTGGAAATGGCAGAGGTGCTTAATGACTTCTTTGTTTCAATTTCCGCCAAGAATGTTGGTGGCAATTGGATGTCAAACATAGTGAATGCCAGTGAAAATGAGGTAGGATCAGAGTCTAAAATAGGAAAAGAACAAGTCAAAAATTACTTAGACAAGTTAGATGTCTTCAAACCACCAGGGCCTGCTGAAATGCATCCTAGAATCCTCAAGGAGCTGACTGAGGAGATATCTGAGCCATTAGCAATTATCTTTGAAAAGTCGTGGAAGGTGGGAGGCATTCCAGAAGACTGGAAAAGGGAAAATATAGTACCCATCTCTAAAAAGGGAAATAACGACAGCCCGGAGAATTACAGACCAGTCAGCTTAACTTCTGTACTTAGAAAGATAATGGAGCAAATAATTAAGAAATCAATTTCCAAACACCCAGAAGATAATGAAGCGATAAGTAACAGTCAGCATGGATTTGTCAAGAACAAATCCTGTCAAACCAATTTGATAGCTTTCTTTGACAGTGTAACAAGCCTTGTGGATGGGGGAAGATATACATGTGGTATATCTTGAATTTAGTAAGGTATTTGATACTGTCTCGCATGACCTTCTCAGAAACAAACTAGGGAAATACAACCTAGATGGAGCTACTATAAAGGTGGGTGCATAACTGTTTGGAAAATCGTTCCCAGAGAGTAGTTATCAGTGGTTCACAGTCAAGCTGGAAGGGCATAACGAGTGGCGTCCCGCAGGGATCGGTTCTGTTCAATATTTTCATCAATGATTTAAGATAATGGCATAGAGAGTACACTTATAAAGTTTACAGACGATACCAAGCTGGGAGTGGTTGCAAATACTTTGGAGGATAGGATTAGAATTGAAAATGATCTGGACAAACTGGAGAAATGGGCTGAAGTAAATAGGATGAAATTCAATAAGGACAAATGCAAAGTACTCCACTTAGGAAAGAACAATCAGTTGCACACATACAAAATGGAAAATGACTGCCTAGGAAGGAGTACTTCAGAAAGGGATCTGGGGGTCATAGTGGATCACAAGCTAAATATGAGTCAACAATGTAACACTGTTGTAAAAAAAGGAAACACCATTCTGGGATGTGTTAGCAGGAGTGTTGTAAGCAAGACCCGAGAAGTAATTCTGCTCTACTCCATGCTGATTAAGCCTCAGCTGGAGTATTGTGTCCAGTTCTAGACACTCCATTTCAGGAAAGATGTGGACAAATTGGAGAAAGTCCAGAGAAGAGCAACAAAAATGATTACAGGTCTAGAAAACATGACCTATGAGGGAAGATTGAAAAATTGGGTTTGTTTAGTCTGGAGAAGAGAAGACTGAGAGGGGACATGATAACAGTTTTCAAGTATATAAAAGGTTGTTTCAAGGAGGAGGGAGAAATAATGTTCTTCTTAACCTCTGAGGAGAGGACAAAAAGCAATGGGCTTAAATTGCAGCAAGGATGATTTAGGTTGAACATTAGGAAAACTTCCTAACTGTCAGAGTGGTTAAGCAGTGAAATAAATTGCCTAGGGAGGTTGTGAAATCTCCATCATTGGGGATTTTTAAGAGCAGGTTAGACAAACACCTGTCAGGGATGGTCTAGATAATACTTAGTCCTGCCTTGCATGCAGGGGACTGGACTAGATGACCTGTCAAGGTCCCTTCCAGTTCTATGATTCTATGTGACTTGCTCAGATTCATTTAGGATGTTTATGGCAGAGCCAGGAATGGACCCCAGCTCTTGTGAGTCCAATATCTTAGCCACCAGATAGTCCTTCCTTTAAGAGTATGATTTAAGAGATTAAATCAATATGTACTTCATATTATTACAACGTGCATGCAAAATCTGAGAATCCTTCAATATTGAATGGGAGCCATTTCAAGCTTCCTATTCCGATCCTTTCATTGCAGCTATGCTGAGCCTCAGAAGCTGCCAGATTAATCTTCGAAGGAATAAATACGCAGAGAGATATGGAATCTCAGAATCCATTTCCACTGTAATTGAAAAACTTCATGCGTGATTTAGAGAGCTTTTATTGTTAGTGAACAGCTTGAATAAGGCTTCTCTAGTAACTTTGTATCTGTCTCCTGCTCCCCAAACTTTCAACCCTTCTTGCATTGGGGGATACAAGGAAATACAGTCTTAAGGTACAATGCCTTTGTAGGAAGAGATCTTTTGTCTGCTAATGGTAGGCATATTTAGGCCTGATATAAGCCTGCTGTGATTTCTTCTTCTTCTTCTTCTTCTTCTTCTTTTTTTTTTTTTTTGAGCCTGTTCTGATAACATTGAACAGCTTAAACATATGTAGAGTTATGGATGTGTAAGGAAGTGAAGAGTAATCATTTTTGTGGGCAAAACAAAAGGTAAAGTAACAATAAAGCTAGAAAAGACCAGTCTGAGTTAGCAGAAAACTTGTACTGATGGGGTGGAGAATTCTCGGAGAAATAAGAAACTAACCCATATGCCTAAGAAAAGATAAGTTACAAGTAGTCATCCTGAGCAAAGGAAGTTGAAGCTGTGTATTTTGCGGTGATGGTTGCAACTGTGTGTGAGACTGTCCTGATGAGCTTTCGACTTGTGAGTAACCTGGTCGTTACTTAATGAGTGGTTTTTTGCCTTAACAATGATTTATTAGACTCATTTGCAGAGTAGTGAATCTCAGTTCAATATTAAGATCTGCTGCTGTATGATCCTCTGAACCATTATGCTCCCGTTACCAAATATGGGGGGTAACTCAAACTGCCCACTGCATTATAAGGTCCAAATCACAACTTGCACCTGGTTGGGGCGGGGAGGAAAATTCCCTCTGTTAGGGAACTTGCTGTCTGTTCTCTCCTAACCGAATATAAGATGGGGATCCAGATCCCAAATTTTGCATAATTTCTGATTTCATGTGATGTGCTAGAGGGCACAGCCTTCTGCATGGAGCCCCTGTATCTCTCCCGTACCTCTATGTCACCATGCTACATCTGCAGGATTAAATATACACCCCCAGGACCATGGGCTGGTATGCTAAAAGGGTTGTGGTGGGAGTTCACAAGGGCTGTAATAAGGGTTCTTGTCTATTCTGGACCTAATCCAGAACCCATTGGAGTATTTCAACTGACTTCAGTAACCTTTGGATCAGACCCTTTGTGAGGAGTGCCGGGGAAGATGCTTTACCCCTGAGCCTTCAGCAGAACTGACAGAATCCTACCCAGGGAGGCTGGTCTGGGGAACCATATTCAGATAGTTCACATGTGCACTAAATTCCTTGTGCTGAACTAGAGGCAAAGCTGTAGTTTGTAAGAGGTGCACAGCTGAATCGAGAGATGCCAAGGGCTCGATAAACTCCATGGAGGATGGAGTCAGGGTGTTGGACTACTTAATGTACAGGCATGATTTTCCTTTTTTGTGGAAGTGAGGAGAGCTCTTATGTCATGGAGATTGAAGCTTCTTTCACTGACATTTCGTTTTCCTTTTTTGTTTGAAAAACACCTAGGTAATTCCTTACAAAAGAACTACTCAAGAAAATGGTAAAGTTGCATGGCTAAATGTGGGAAATGACAAAGTTTAAGGTGGTTGAAGGGCAACTCCCTGCTGGCAAAAGTGTGCCATTTACGGGTCCTTCCTCATTGGCCTCACCCCTCAAGGTGTAAGGGTAATTTTGGGGGGACAGAACGGGCATTTCTGGGGTGGGAAGAAAGTGTGGTGGAGAGGAGCTTTGTTACACTTGTTCACCACTGATGTAGCATCCATTAGCAGTAGCATAGCTTAGAGCAGCCCAGCAGTTACCCTAAGTATCATTGGGATTGCGGCTAGTGCATGCCAGCCCTAAGAATCGGGGAGCCTTTCCTCCTCAGCGGAGAAGAGAATCTGGCCAAGAACCTTGAAATAATTGTATTGTATGTTATTTTTTAAATAATATTTTGTTACCTTTTTGTCTCCAAGCTTAGATACACCTGATATACCCTCACAATGTGATTTCCCTTCATTTAGCCATAAGCTGCATGTCTTTCGGCATGCGGGCAATGCATATACACTGAGATTTTCTGTTTCATTGAAAAGAGTTTCAGGGGAAATGTGTCAAATCTCTATAAAGACATCAAAATGTGTCACTTTCTTTTGCCATTAGTTCATTTTAAACGCAGCCTTTCTAATCAGCAGCAGGCAATTGTTTTACAGTGGTCATTTCCATATCACAAAGCTACTCATGAAAGGCATGCTCAGTGGCATTGAAGTCAACGAGAATCTTTCCATCAACTCATCAGTATTTGTATTAGAGTAGACCCCAGCCGAGCCTGGAGCCCCATTGTGCTAGGCACTAGTACCCACATATAGTGAGAATAATCACTGCCCTGAAGAACTGAGGATCAAACAGAGATAATCTATGGGTGGGCAAGGACACAGAGATGTAAAACAACTTGCCCAGGGTCATGCAGCAGGCCAGCAGCAAAGCCAGGAATAGAATCCAGGTCTTTTGACTGCTAGATCTATCCACTAGGTCATAGTAATGGGATTTGGGCCAAGCCCTAGTACTAGACATAGCAGAACCAGGTGTCCAAATTAGAGAAAATGAGTCAACAGAATTGCAATCTGGTCCATGATAAAAATTAGTACTGGAGAAAAGGATGTGCAAGAAGTATGTATCTGTACTTTTGGAAATTGATGTTGTTTTTCATTGTTGCGAATACAGAGAAGCATCACCATCCAAAGCCTTATCATTAGATGTTTGATTGTTAATGCTATCTTACAAAATGACATTTTAAAATATGGGGTGTCATAGTGTGATGTGGTTGGTGAAGAACTCCTAGCAGGTTTGTTTAGTGGGAGTTAATTGTGAGGGGTTAAACCTCTCTTCAGTCAACAAATGGCAGCTTTCATCCAAGTCATTCTCTAAACATAATTTATACCTTACCACTGGAGAAAAAAACCCCACCAATTATATTCTGTCTGCATGTATATTAAAAACATGAATAACTAGAGTTATCAAAATATTTGTATCATTAGTGTTGCTCTATAGATAACCCTAAAGATATAGTGTGATTTTTAGCAGGCTCCATGGTTTATTAGCTTAGCTATCCCCAGCTGATAAAATAAAGAAGTACACTGTCCACTCTCACTCTTTTCCTGTGTATCATGGGGTGGGGTTTTAACGGATCCCAAGGAACTAGGCAGGCAAATCGCATTGCATTTAAATTGCAGTGATTGAACCTAGAATCATAGAGCCATAGAGTTAGAAGGGACCGCAAGGGTAATATAGTCTCATCCCCTGCCAAGATGCAGGGCTTGTGTCTAAACCACCCAAGACAGATGGCTATCCAGTCTCTTCTTGAAAACCTCCAGTGAAGGAACTTTCCACAACTTCCCTAGTGGCTTGTTCCATTGTCCCACTGTTCTTACAGTTAGGACTTTTATTTTTCCCTGAGATTTAATCTAAATCTGCTATGCTATAGTTTGAATCCATTGCTTCTTGTCCTGCTCTGTGCAGCAAGAGAGAACAACTTTTCTCCATCTATTTTATTGCAGCCTTTCACTTGAAGACCACTATAATGTCCCCCCTTAATCACCCCTTTTCCAAACTAAATGTACCAAGTTCCTTCAGCCTTTGCGCATATGGCTTGCATTCCATCTCTTTGATCACTTGTGTTACTCGCCTTTGGATCCTATTCAGTTTCTCTACATCCTTTCTATACACTGGTGACCAAAACTGGACACAAAACTTGAACTGAGGCCTAACCAGCATTAAGTAGAACTTTACAGTCACCTCCCGGGACTTGCATGCTCTGCCTCTATTAATGCAACCTAAAATTGCATTTGCTTTTTTTGCAAGAGCATTGCATTGTTGACTCACCTTGAGGTTGTGATCCACCACAACTCCCAGATCCTTCTCAGCAGTGCTGCTGCCAAGCCAGTTATCCCTCAATCTGTATTTGTGCATTTGGCTTTTCTTCCCTAAGTTCAGCACCTTACATTTGTTTTTGTTGAATTTCATTTTGTTGTCTATAGTCCAGTTCTCCAATTTATCAAGATCCCTCTGAAGTTTAGCTCTGGTGATATTCTAAAGAAAAACAGCTCTTGGCCCTTCTTGTAGCTGTTTCCATTGCTTCACACTTACTCAGACGTTTTAGGCTTCAGTGATGTTTGGGGTTATTGTGTGTGCTGGTTGTTCGGTTGTGTTGTGTTGGGAGAGTTATGTGGATTTGTGCAGGTGGCAAACAAGATGTGCACTGTGGTGAGGAGCTATCTGTGTTTGTGGTTATTGTGTGTTCTGGTTGTGTTCCTACGTGTGGTCCTGACACACAGTACTGTATGTGAGGATAAACTGAGTTTACCCACCCTCATTTGGGGAATATGGAGTTGTTCGTAAGTTAATCCTCTACTTCAGTCACTACTGCACCATTGTTTATACAAGTTTGTCAGCTCTTTGTTTGTCTCCTATTGAGTCACACTGACTCTTGATACAATTTTGGGACCTTTGTCTCCCAGGCCTCCTGAGCCAGGTAGAACTAGTCAATACTACTTCCCGCATGTGTAAAAACCTCAAGGGACTGGGTATCTGCATAACCAGCATTAAGAGTTTGCATTAATCATCCCCTAGTGATTCCAGATTCCACAGAAAACAAGCACAGTGAGCTAGGAACATAGATACATATCAATTATTAATACAGTAGTCTATGGATGCCCCAGGTGCCCGTCATGCCTGGCACATCTCAATATCATATTTTGCAGTTTCCATACTTTCAAGGTCTCACATCTGTCAGTGTGCATTTTCAGCTTCACCACTATAAATCCCCAATCCTCGGAGATTGTTATGCAGAGCTGGGGATAGTTCCTGTCCATTTACCTGGCATTATCCTCCCAGACTTCAAATACCTACAGTAAACCAACTGACAGGAAATTTTTCCAGGCTCTCCTGCTTCCTGAGAGGTGTCATTGATGGCTAGGGCGTGTCATGCTGTCTGGAGTGACTCACAGGTGTGAGTGCCTACTTCAGGGAAGTGCTATACCCCAAGCTGATGGTTTGTTCTATAATTAGATTTCATCAAGCCAGGAACAAATGTGAATTCTTGCATCACTGTAACAGAGTCACAGACTCTCCAGCCTATCTTGCCACCCAGATAAACTGGACTTTGTGATAAATGGTCACATAAAATCACATCATATTAGGTTGCTCCCAGTCTCAAGAGACCAATCATTTACCCCTGACCTATTGGTACTCCAGATCTTACACCAAAGACAAAGCTGGCAGCCAATTCTATAGTAAACTAACTAAAGGTTTATTAGCTAAGAAAAGGAAAGGGGAGTTACTGAGAGTTTAAAGCAGATAAAATATATTAACAAACGAGTCACAGTTTGTAATTCCAAATGGTGACAATGATGTAACAAACTGCCAGTTTCCCAAAAGTCTTTTCAGGGTACCCAGATTGTCTCTGGGGATCTCTGCTTTGCATCTAGTCCAAACAGTCCAGAGATGAAGGATTTTTCCTTGAATCCACATTTATAGCTTTTTCTGATAGTGTCTCTAGCCACGTGGGCTTTCCCTCTGATGACAGTGAGTGAGGAATGCACTTTGGTTCTCTGACCTCCGGTCATCACACACAATGGCCATTTGCTTTGATATGAGCACTTTTACTGATTAAGTCTTTCAGTAGCATTCCAAACGGCTTCTTTGATGGGTTATTTAGTTACAGGGCTCTACACAATGTAAATGTTTGCTGCTCCATCACAACAGAATACAGAGAAGAGAAAACAATGCACGTAATGTCCCGTTAGTTTTATGACACCTAAACACCAAGTGAGGTATGATGAGGATCTGTCAAGTGGTGCCGTTACAACAGTTATATCATCAACATATTAAAACAACCACTTTGAAGTATTTGCATTCATTTTTGGTTGGTGTAATGACTCTATGTATTATTCTGAGATATAACATTGGATTTCTTTGTGACCACATTTGTACAGGGTGTCATTAGGGTTCTAGGTTTTTCAAATATTGCACACTTCTAAGAGACTTTCCCCAGGCAGAGTAAGTGACTGATTCATCTCTTCCACACTTCAGTGCTATTTCTTGTGATGCTGGACTATAGGCAAATTGTTCTTGAAATACCACTCTAGCCCCTGAATGGAAGGTATTCTTTCCATATGCAGTCGCTACATCGATGTCTATATTATCATCCCCTTTATGGATGAGATTTCCACCAGCATGAAATGGTACAATTCCATTTGGAATGAACACACCTCTCTGCAGCCTTTCTACTTCATTTTTTTTGCAGAATTAGTGATGAACTGCCTCAGCTCAGTAGAACAGATGCCGAATCCGGGAAGGTACCGCATGCCAATTAAACTGCAAGACCCAAACTCATGGCGTAGCTGTGCAGCAAGGCTTATGTGCAGTGGGGTGCTGGTTTTGGTACTGTTAATACTATGCACTCTGCAATTGAGAGGCACCTTCTTTGAATGTCTGCCGGAGGATGATGCTCACTCATTGGTCTCTGAATTACACAACTCTTTATCAACTAAAGGACAAACTCCTGCCCCAATTGGGGCAAGCACAAAAGTAGCTGAACTCTGTGAACTACAGTCACCTGGCTTTGACTCATACTCTGAGGCTTTCATTTTGGCTATTTCAGACCAAACAGTTGAAGCAGAATTATACAAAACTGCTTGTTCATCAGGTTCACTCACTAGAAGAACATCCACAAAATATATGGATGACTTAAGTTCCTGCTTTAGATTACTTGCAACTTGCATAGCATGAGCTAATCATAGAATACCAGGGTTGGAAGGGACCTCAGGAGGTCATCTAGTCCAACCCTCTGCTCAAAGCAGGACCAATCCCCAACTAAATCATCCCAGCCAGGGCTTTGTCAAGCCTGACCTTAAAAACCTCTAAGGAAGGAGATTCCACCACCTCCCTAGGTAACGCATTCCAGTGTTTCACCACCCTCCTAGTGAAAAAGTTTTTCCTAATATCCAACCTAAATCTCCCCCACTGCAACTTGAGACCATTACGCCTCGTTCTGTCGTCTGCTACCACTGAGAACAGTCCAGATCCACCCTCTTTGGAACCCCCTTTCAGGTAGTTGAAAGCAGCTATCAAATCCCCCCTCATTCTTCTTTTCCGCAGACTAAATAATCCAATTGCACTACATAGAACAGTGGCAGACTTGCTTTGTCCATGCTGTGCATGGAATGAATTGCAGAACCCCAATGTCTTTCTAATCTTGCCTGTAATGTGCTACTGAAATAGCTTGCAGTTACTTCATCGGCGGGGAAATGGGGCTTTATATCTTTGTAGCAACTTGGACAGGAGAAAAGCCTTCTTGTCGTACGTAAGACCATTGTCTGTCTCTTCAATCAGCTGATAAAATACAGTGTCCTAAAGTGTCTGTGTTGTTGCAGTGGAACCAGATGGTTTTGGTTTAAGATTTCTTTTATTCAAGTCAGGGGGAAAAAGTATGTTGAGTGATAAATGCCATCCTTAGAAATCAAGTCTTCCCCAGATAGTCTGTGCACCATGTCATCTCCTCTTTGAAGTACTGCCTCCCTTAAATTGGTTACTTTCTCAAATCTTCAATTTTTATGAAGTTTGTCTTTCCTGTGTGTTTTTCTCAAGCAAACACTGCAGCTGGACCAATCACTGGAAGATGTGCTTGCTCTGCGGGCTATAGAAGTAGGTGATCATGATGCTCTCTGGGCAGATTGTCTGTCTGTTTTCTTTTCTGAGTACAACATAACTCTGAAATGTGCCAAATTCAACTTGTTTCTGTATTTCTGAAAGCGACCCCTGTGATAGAGTGTTAGTGGCACATCATCAAAAGTAGAAAACTCATCCACTACCAGCCAATACAATTGATCTCTCCTGGCTTCTGCTGCCGGCATCACTTAATTCTGTCCAGCACTGGTGGTTTTTGACAGTTTGTTTGCTTTCCTGACAAAGAACACATATTTCAGAGTTTGTGAAGTGTCTTTTTCTCTTTGATGTAAGCTTTAAGGGGCTTGCATCTTCCTTGTCTTCATATACTGTAACTTCCCTGTAGAGGTAAAATTCCCAAAGTACACTGTTAGCATTACCACTCCCACTTCCACTGTTTTATCATTTTGAACAAGTATGCAGATTTGTGCTAATTTAGACATGAATTAGATCTATATGCTAGTGTCAGAATTGCCAGTTTTGTTTCGTGAGCACTTTCACTGAAGCCCCATATGAAGCTGTGTATTATCCTCTCTAACACTAATACTGATCTGTGCATAAGTGTCACTGAATTAAAAAGCTAGTTTCTAGAGTATTTCAAAGGCTAGTACCGCATGCATCGGCAACTACAAATTAAAATCTTCTACCAGGCAGACTAGATGCTACATTGTATGTACAAAACCTTACAAGTGGAGAAGCATTACATTAGGAATTCACATACATTTATATCTACCCACTATGCACCACATTTCAACTAAAAATTAGAGAAAGCTATTACCACTTCTGAGATACTTTGACAAGTGAGAATTTGCGACGTGAAAACATTTCATGTTAGTGTATTGCAAAATGTTGTTTGCCATTTCCCCCTCATGCTAACCAGCATTCCTAAAAACATATACTTGCCCATGCAAAACTGATACAAATCTTAATACCACGTTGTTTGGTAACTTTGACCAATAAGGACCATATTAATTTGGTAAACTATAGTCCTAGTCACGTTTCAGTGTTTCTGGAACTGTGCGAAATATGACAGTATCTCATTTGCACTGCCATTCTTTCACCTTGCCTAGAGGCTTATGACTCCACTTGACAGTTCCACATAAAACCTCATCAAAATATAAATAAATAAGCTTTCAAATTATATTTGATGTGTAGGTGAGTACACTAAATTCCAAACATATGGCCCTTTTTGAGAACTGACACATGTCTATTAGGATATAATATACTTCACAGTTCTCTACATGCCCAAGCAGTACCTGCCACAACTCCACTTCTGGTTTTTGCAATGTCATGTCCCATTGTCAGAGTTTTTCCCTGAGATGGGGAAAGGCTCTGGCAGAGGGGAGGCAGCGGGGAAAGGCTCTGACAGCTGCCCACTACCGCAGACTTCCCCTGCTGCCTTCCCCCATCTGAGCCTTTCATGGCCATGTGTAGCTATGTGCTCCAGTGTGGATGAAGCCTGCTTTCCACTACATCATGTAGCTACACCTACCTTACATGCTACTGCCAGAGTAGACAAGGCCATAGAAATGGAAGGGACCTCAAGAGATCATCAAGTCTCGTCCCCTGAGCTGAGGCAGGATCAGGTAAACCTAGATCACCCCTGACATGTGTTTTGTCCAACCTGCTCTTAAAAACCTCCAGAGATGGGGATGCCACAACCTCCTTTGGAAGCCTGTTCCAGAACTTAACTACCCTGATAGTCAGAAAGTTTTTCCTAATATCTGTAACCTAAATCTTCTTAGCTGCAGATGAAGCTCATTACTACTTGTCCTGCCTTCAGCTGACATGGAAAATATCTTATCACTGTCCTCTTTATAACAGCTCTTACCAAAGGTCTCCACAGTCTTCTTTTCTCAAAACTGAGCATACTCAGCTCCCTCAATCTTTCTTTATAGGTCTGGTTTCCTAAACCACTTAGCATTTTCACTGTCTTTTTTTTTTCTGGACACTTATCAATTAATCCTTTCCTAAAATGTAGCTCCCAGAACTGGACACACCATTCCAGCTGAGGCCTCACCAGTGCCAAGTAGAGTGTGACAATTACTTCCCATGTTTTACACACAACATTCCTATTAATAAACCAGAGAATATTAGCCTTGTTTGCAACTGCATCACATTGTTGGCTCATATTCAGTTTGTGATTCACTGTAACCCCAGATCCTTTCCAGCAGTACAACCACCTGGCCAGTTATTCCCCATTTCATATTTGTGCATTTGACTTTTCCTTTCTATGTGTAGTACTTTAGGCATGTCTTTATTGAATTTCATCTTGTTGATTTCAGACCAATCCTCCAATTTGTCAAGATCATTCTGAATTCTAATCCTGTCCTCCAAAGTGCTTGTAAACCACCCACCCCCAGCTTGGTGTCATCTGCAAAATCTGTAAGTATACTCTCCACTCTATTATCCAAGTCATTAATGAAAATGTTGTATAGTACCAGACCCAGGACTGACCCCTGAAAGACCGCACTAGATATGCCTTCTCAATTTGACAGCGAACCATTGATTACTACTCTTTGAGTATGGTCTTTCAACCAGTTGGTCACTCACTTTATAGTCATTTCCTCTCTAGACCACGTTTCTGACTAGATTGTAATCCTCTTAATCATGCTGCATAGCACTTGGCTCCAGACCCATGCAAATCAACTAAATTACTGTGGAGTAAAGGGTTACTCACTGTAAGGGAATTACAATCTAGCACTTAGAAGGCATGTTGCCTTTTTACATTTATATAATACTCGCAAACGCACACACCAACATTAAGATTGCAAATCCCAGCACTCAAAAGTTAGGAAATGGCAGATTTTAAGTGCAACATTAACTCTGTCATCTCATACATATGCATTATGGTGCTGCCTTTAACTACATGATCACATGTTATTTCCCCCACTATTTTTCAGTCTTGCTGGCTGTGGTGCTGTACCCTGGAAGGGAAAACCACCATCAGCAATAGGTGCCAGGTGCAACGGCACAGTTCAAACAGCCAGAGGAGTGGCTCTGACTATGAAGGTTCACTAAGACAGTGTGACAAGATAAAGGTGCTGCAGTTTCTGTAAAAGGTTAACTGGTCATATGGCTGCTCTAGGTGGAGTATAAAAGAAAGGGAAGCTGGGTGTAAAGGGAAGCATATGCCCTCTTCCTTCCTGGCTGGCTGAATTGGGTTAAGCCTCCTTGGAATTATTGCTCAGTGTTCTCAGTTGATTTGCTGTTTGTTTCTGTGATTGATAAAGGATAAATAAACAAGACCTGAGCAATGGACCTTAAACGACTGAAGCTTGGAGTTTTATTTCCATGTCCTCGCTGGAAAGACCACCCGCCTGCATACAGGCACTTTGGAGGGATACTGCTATATCTTTGTGCAAAGCACGCTACGGATAGATACTGTTTCAGCCCCTCTGTCATGAAACAGCAGTGCTAGAAAGCTGCTGGTTACACAGAACCTTATATCCCCTGCAAGCTGATGTATTTAATGTTGGGATGAAGGTCCAGGTAGGATCAGGCTGTGGAAAGCTTGTGTATATTACCCATTAATGATGACCCAACTTGCATAATCATTGAGCAATTCAGTGCTTAGTGAATAAGCCTTGTAGGCCGTGGTCTTAAGGCTTCATGTTTGAATGGCATGATTTCTGGGTTTCATAGACCTGCTGCTGGGATGAATAATTCCTTTGGGTTTTACATGTTTACTGAACACACACGCTCATGATTAGATTGTGGTCAGTGACTCAGCCAATTTCAGGATACCGTACATTCGCCCTGTACAGAGCAGACACAGTAATTGGAGCTAGCGTCTCTCACTTGGCACAGCTGGGTTCCAGCACCCTGATCCTCAGATCAAGCTCCTACACCAGTGCAGCTTAAAGCACTGGGCATGCAGCTCCAAATTCTAAATTAGGGACATTAATCTTAGGCCAACCCATAATTCATAATGAAAGATTTCAAGATTCTAGCTGAATAGAAAGATAGAAATGTCGGTTACCCCATTACAGCTGTCGGTATTATACAACACTGAATAGTCAAAAAGAGGATGGGTGATTTCCTGTTATAATCTTTAGTGTTTGCACATTTATATTTTTGTTTTTTATTGTCTGTGTACACTAGGGGTAATATTTTTCAAATGCAACTAAGTTGCCTCAGTCACTTTTGAAAATGGGACATAGGTTTTCAAGTCACTTAGGTATTTTTGGATCATATTACCTCAAGAGTTTCTTTAAAATGTGCCTGTGACAGGTATAATTTAACAGTTGAACTTCAAATGTTAGATCTGTTTTATTTTTGGCTAGGTTTTTTTTTCCATTGCATCCTTGAAACATGTCTGGTGCAATTTCACTTCCAGAACAGAGTATGTTTGTGTATTGAAGTACCAAGGTATTTTTATGGCCTTAACGTCAAGCATCGTGAAATGTGAAAGAGTCTGTTGTTTTTCCTGGGGGGCTCTCAGACTGTGATTGGCTCATTATTTGTATGTTTAATCCCCTTTAAGTTTGGGCTAGGAATCATTAAGGCTGCTGTGGTTGCTGCATTGCTTTGTGATGCTGATCTCCCAAAGGGAAACTTGTAAAATGCAGTGTCCCTCCCCTGGGGGAACTCCAATCCGTCAACATTTGTTTTGGTTCTGAATCAGCCCAAAATGTCAAAATATTGAATTTTTTCTCAAAAGAGAAGTTCAGAAAAATGCTGATTCGGAAATGTTGAAATGATGCATTATGGTAGTCCAGGTAGTCTAGCTGGGAAAGATAGCCCACAGGGGAAAATGGGAGTATGAGCAACCCAGAACTAAAGTCCCTGGGGGCACTGTGGAAGCTCTGGACACAGGGAATTGACCCAAAATAAAACACTTGTTTAATTTCCTGACTGAAAATTCCACATAGGTAACGATTAAAAAAAACAATGAAAACCCCATTTTCTGAAGATCACATATCTTGCTTGGAATGTTTCGACCAGGGCCAGTGTGAATATTGGAGTCCTACTACCACAAGGGTCGAGAGTGTTCCCAGGCATCAGCAGCCTAAAGGAGCACAGCACATGGCCATAAGAGAAACAGGCTAAGGGAAAGGGGGAGAAACCCAGAGAGAGAAAGAGAGAGAGAGAGACGCAATGAGAGCCCTGGGAAAGGCCAATGCTACTGAGTGCTGACTGATAGGTAG
The DNA here is from genome assembly GCF_965140235.1 of Caretta caretta. Taxonomy (NCBI): domain Eukaryota; kingdom Metazoa; phylum Chordata; order Testudines; family Cheloniidae; genus Caretta; species Caretta caretta. The sequence goes on from NC_134209.1 coordinate 17,581,606, forward strand.
TGCCCTCCCCCCTCGCGAAATGCACTACTTGCATTTCCCATCTGGGATGAATGCTGGGCAGAAGAGCCATTGTCTCTCCCCAATGGGCTGAGTGAGCCCACAGTAACTTTCGGAGATGCCCTAGGACTTTGGTTTGTGTGTGTTATACTCCTTGGAGGCCAGCACAATCCGCTAATTCTACTGCACAAGTCAGTCAGCTGCCAGAGTTTTGCCAGCCCTGGCAATTTCATTGTGAATCTCACAATATTTAATAAGCCCCAGCTTCTGGAGTCATGTGATTGCATGAGAATCACAACTTCCATTTTAAAAGAAAAGGTAGATGTGACCAAAAGCACCCCATAGGTACACCCAACACACCGTTGTAATAATCTTTGCACAAAATATGCATTGTGAGGTATCATTTAAAAACTAATCACTTGCTGGTCAATAATATCATGGTGAAATGTATGTAGCAACATTATATGTAAGGTTATGAATTCCCCCTGAATGCGGATGTTAGTACACATTCAAACCCACACAGCCCTGACTAGGCAACAAAAATGATTAGGGGTCTGGAACACATGAGTTACGAGGAGAGGCTGAGGGAGCTGGGATTGTTTAGCCTGCAGAAGAGAAGAATGAGGGGGGATTTGATAGCTGCTTTCAACTACCTAAAAGGGGGTTCCAAAGACGATGGATCTAGACTGTTCTCAATGGTAGCAGATGACAGAACGAGGAGTAATGGTCTCAAGCTGCAGTGGGGGAGGTTTAGATTGGATATTAGGAAAAACTTTTTCACTAAGAGGGTGGTGAAACACTGGAATGCGTTACCTAGGGAGGTGGTAGAATCTCCTTCCTTAGAGGTTTTTAAGGTCAGGCTTGACAAAGCCCTGGCTGGGATGATTTAACTGGGAATTGGTCCTGCTTCGAGCAGGGGGTTGGACTAGATGACCTTCTGGGGTCCCTTCCAACCCTTATATTCTATGATTCTATGATTCTATGATTCTAGGCAAAAATTGTTAAACAGGTCTGTCCCAAACAAAATGATGTGTGTTTACCTCAATTTAAATGTAAGGTGTAAACAGGGTCCCTAAGACAGCAAGAGGGGGAAATGCCAGTAGACAAGGCAAGCCCACATTTCAGCATAGACCGGGAGAAGAAAGACCATGGAACCACCTTCCTCACCAGACTCCACCTTGCCTTTTTTACTGTTGAATAAACTTTGCTCTGAGGGGTCATCCTCAGAAGAATCCACTTCAAAGCGTGACTGGACTATGAAATGGAGGGGCAAAAACCCCAAGCCATTTCTTTCTCTCTCTCCTGAGACAAAGGAACCAGACCTTTGACTTTGGGGGAGACACTGACCTGAGAATTTGGTCAGCCATATTTCTGGGAACATATGGTAAGGATTTTACCTTGAACCAAATCTAGCTTGTTAAGTTTTAGATGCTAGGAAGTGTTTTATCTTTATTTCTCTTGTAATCATTTCAGACTTTAATACCTTATACTTCTACTCACTTAAAATCAACCTCTTTGTAGTTAAATCAACTTATTTTATTTTTTAATCAAAACTAATCCACAGTTTGGGTGACTCCAACTCAAGTAGCAAACTGTTGTATATTGACCCCTTTCCAGGGTAATGGACCTGTGGTATCTGAACTGCCCAGGAGAACGCTGGACAGTGCAGAACACACATTTTGGGAAAATTCGGGCCTGGGAGTGTGTTGGGGCCACCCTGCAGGTAGTAACTCAGGCTGGTGTAAGCCACAGTGTGGGTGATGTGCTGCTGCCAGGTTGCTGGGGTCAGAGGTGCTGGGCCAAGGCTGTAGCTATACACAGACACTCAGAGCCTAACCTGCATGCTGTCTGGCTGTTTCTGAGTTGCCCAGGTCAGGAGCTACAACAGCAAAGCATTGTGAGGCACCCAGGTTACAAGTGCAGGCGGTGGTACGACCTCTCACTGGTCTGCATTGCTCTCTGAAATGGGACAGCAAGTTTCTATCCCTTGTGGTTGTAGAATAGAGATTGAAAATGTGACCACTAAAAACTGAAGAACCAGCAGACAAATAAAAAGTATCTGTTGTTTATCCATTTTATAAAATCTAATTATTTAAAAGCCAATTGCATGGTTTTTGCATCATGAGTAACGGTTTAAGAACCTTTTGAGGTGGGAAGTATGGCTACCATCATCTTATTTTTTATGGGTTCTACCCTAGAACGCTTTTTTCATTTTGTAGATTTAAAGGCTGGAAGGGACCATTGTGATCATCTAGTCTGACCTCCACCAAACACGGGCCAGAGAACCTCACCCAGTCATTCCTGCGTCAAGCCCAGTAACTTCTGTGTTTATTTTCTTTAAAGTGCTTATTTCAAAGTCAATAAAAATATGGTACCAATATGGACTGCAAATTATGGGAATTAAAGGAAGAAAAGGAAAAAAAATCCTTAGGATATACATACTGACAACTCCTGTATGTAGCCATGCTAGGCCATTCTAAGCATTTAGAACTTGTTTTTATTGGAAAGTATTTCAGAGTGCTATAAAATGCCATATAAAATAGGATTGTATTGCATAAATACAAACATTTGGAGGCTTAGAAAGCCATTTGGCAAGCAGATGTGTGGAGTTCTATTTTACAGATCCCTCCAATGTTATTAGAAAACTGACATCTAATAAAACTTAATTCTACAACATTAAAATATTCTCTTATTTGCTGTGGGAAAAGCCTCAGTACCAGGGGAGAGGGTGTGGGGGAGGAAAAGGTCTTTGGTTGCTTAGCAACTCATTCCCACATTTCTACTTTAGTGCAAATGAGACATTACAGGATGAGAGTGGATGAAATATTGTGATTACAGGAGTAGCTTTCAGCTTGAAGAAGTTATCATATGAAAATAAAATGGGGAAAGAAGAAGCAATGAGCACATTATTAATGTGATGGGGAAAGGGAAGCTGTGGGTTGCATTCAAACTCTAAAGAGCTGCAAAGCTCTCATAAATGTTATAGCCAAACCAAAAACTAGTATCCATATTCCGAACAGCATTGCCTAGTGTTACGTTTAAGGAGGGCAGGAATGCATGGCCAGTATTGCACACTTAAGTGTGTAGGCTCTCCCAGGTATGAAATAGGGACAGCAGTGATTTATTTTAGGGACAGAGGGGTCCTTTACCTCCAGGGTTCTAGCTGAAATTTTCAAACAAAGCACCTTCTTCTGAAGAGATAGAAAGTGTTATATGGACCCAATGCTGCTTCCTGAACCTCCGCTAGAGAGGAGGAGACCTGGGCCAGGATTCAAAAACACTCAGCACCCACAATTGTTGTGGCTAGATCTTTCCAAAGCCCCAGCCTCAGCAGTTCCCATTGGAAAAGCAATCACTTGATGGCTCTTTGGTGTCTAGAGAGATACCCCTTTGGTGGGTCATCCCAACACCCAATGAAGGGATTAGCCCTTTATAAATACACTTATAATGGGTCTCACTGCACCACCAAGAACTGAGCATACCGGGCGCCCTCCCCTTCAGGGAACGGAGGGTCAGCTACTTCCACAGTAGTGTACCTCCTTCTGCTGGGCACCAAATGACCCAGGATTGTCCATGTAGAGAGGAGAGGAAAGTAAACCCTGAGGCTGCCTTGCCTTCCCAAGGAGCCCCCTCGACAATGGTGAGAACCCTTTAAAGGAGCAGGGGTCTGGCAGCAATGGTAGCTAGCAGTAGATTCTGGTGGCTTACGTCAATTGTAGTCACATTGTTAGGTACCATGTGGGATCTACCAAAGATACTTGGACAGTGTGAAGGGACAGAGACAAGATGGGGTTTGGAAACAGGCCCCACTCTTCATTCTGTGGGGACCAGGGCCTACTGTCCTGACAGAATAGCTATGTTGAAACTCCACAGAGGAGTTTTATACCATCCTGAACTTCCTATTCTGTCACCCAGCTCTTGCTCCAAGCCATGGAAAATTCCCAAGCATAAGATCTTAAAACCATGACATTTTTCTACTTAGAAGTGCTATTTCAGGGAATTTTCAGAGGTTAGATGCAAATGTTCCTTGCCTTCTGAACTGATTTCATGGTGCTAAAGCCAGACTGCTTTACAGGTGGAAGGATACAAAAAATAGTTAGTCCCAACTTAATAAAAAAAAATCTGTGATATGTTGCTTATAGAGAATACATAATGGTAGCAACATAAAGGCAAATCAGAAAGGGAGGCAGCCTCCTTGCAGATCAAGGAACACCTGCATTCATTTCTAGCTAGGTAATTAAGGTGGTTTGGCTGAATATTCCGTGCATGTCCATCACTGGTGATCTTATTGTGCCGCTAAACAGTGACTATGTGATCATCAGCCGTATAATAGTATTCCTTGGTAAACAAGCTTTGTAATTCATTGGTCTTCCATCCACATGATGGTGCAGTGTGCTACAAAGGCATTATTAACACTCCTTTGCGTTAACCTGCAAGACTCACTTCTGGTTTTGCTGTTCACCCTCAATTCATGTCAACAAAGATAGCACAGCACAACCTCATGTGTTCAATATCTGCAGCTTTGGATCTTATGTGGATGATTACTTGTTAACAGCTTCCATATAATACCAGAATTTCAATTCTCCTGTATGTATATTTGGAATTCTACTGTATCCTGTGCGGAAAGCCTATGTGAATTATGGGTGTTTGCCTGACTGTGAATGCTGCCATAGTTTGTAATGTAAAATGGTATCTCTTAAATTAAACTCCTGTTGAGCAAAAGCATTATTTACTGGAGTTTAAATTTCATCTTGCTGTTTTCATATACTCTTTACTCAGTTTAAGTTTATTTGCAAAAGAAACACTGGTGCCAAAAAACACTGGTTTGGAGAGCGGCTGCAGTTAAAAGCTTGGGATGGCTGGCATGGCTCTAGCTTACAAAATTATTATTTTTGATATGTGTGTCCTCAAAACACAGGTCCCCCCTTTAACTTATGTACTACCAATCCAGTGATAACCAAAAAGGTCATACATTCAATGATGCATTTTATTTAGGCATGTGGGTATGTCAGTTTTGACCTGATGAGCTAGAGTCTTAAAACACTCACATCTGAGAGAGCCACTCAGTTGATATCTGTGGACTTATCTACATGCTAGGATAATGCATGCTATGAGGGTATGATTTCAAACGTGCGCTCATATGTTGCCATTAATTTGTCTGTACAGACCCTGCTGGTGTACACTATGGGTTTCCCTACTGTACTTTAACATAATGCTGTCTACATTATGTATGGACCAATTAATGAACAACACATTACTGCACTTTAGAAATCACATCTCCTTAAAGTGCATTACCCCAACATGTAGACAAGCCATGACTGTGGCTTTTACTCTTTCAAGGTATGTGTCCCCATCCTTCTGGTCCCTTCCTGGGCGAAACACGCGCTCAAACATGCTCTCTTGCAGGAGCACATAAGGCCTGACAAGCACAGGCCATGAATCAGCCATGCAAAGATTTCAAACTCTGTAGACCATTCCTTGTTGGCAGTGCAGAAGGACAGAGAATTGGGTTAGGAATGGGGCTTGGCTAGTGGGTCAGCAAAGCCAAGTCTAGAATACCACAACCATTGGCTTTCTTTTGCAATTGGGATGCTTCCTGGTTTTACAGATTCACAGATTTGGAGGTCAGAAGGGACCCTTATGATCATCTAGTCTGATCTCCTGTATAACACAGTCCAGAAAACCTTATTAATGTTTCCACTTCAAGCCCATAACTTCTGACTATATCTGTTGCGAAAACATCCTGCCTTGATTTTAAAGATTTCAAGAGACAGAGAATTCACCACATCCTTAAGTTGTTCCAATAGTTAATTCCCCACACTGTTAAAAAATAGTGCCTTATTTCCAGTCTGATTTAGTCTAGTTTCATCTTCTAGATGTTGGATTTTGTTATGCCTCCATCTAGATCTGAGATCCCTTTTCTATCAGACATCTTCAGCAGATGTAGAGATTTCATCTTAGACTTGAATCTGAAGTGCAGCCACATGTATATGTGTGGGTGGGGGGCGGGGGGGGGGGAAAGTAAAGCAGACATAAAAAAATACCCCATTTGGATTAGGTTCCTTTAACTAAAACTGATTGCCCATCTCTGCTTTGGTTGTCAGTATTGAACCAACCTATATTGAAACAGAAAGTGTGAAATCATTGTGAAGAGCGAATAGATCATATGACATTGGAAGAAGTCTACAATGTCACTGTGGCCATTTGAACAATTTCAAAATAACAAATAAGTGTCTTTATTGAAGGTGGTTTATTGTTCCCAAACATTCACCGGGTTGTCTTGTCTCAGTAGAAAAACGATTATGGAAATAAAGTAAGTTTCTGTAAACTTTAATGGAGAATGGATGAGCAACTGAAACAGGAGCTGAGATAAAATAATGATCATTACTATCACTTGGAAGATGCCAGGATACATTTTACAGTGTTTTCCCCTTAATTTAATTGTAGAAAACATTGTACAAGGGCTTCAGGGAAATAGAAATGTCAAGGCCAGAGAGATGTTGTGAGAATTAGACAAACCTTGGGAACAAAATGGACCATGTAGCCAGCAAGTCTTTCCAAAGAGTTCTCAAATTCAGATACTTAGGCTTTGTATTCGCTATAAAGTTTTGCTGGCATGGTGATGTTGATTAGGGTTGTGAAAAAATCACATCCCCTAGCTGACATAGCTATGCCAGCAACACCTCTTCCCCTCTACTTTGCTTATATCATCGATGCCAACAGAAGAGCTCTATTGACATAGCTAATGTTGTTCACAGCGGTGGTGTAGCTACGATGGAAGAAAAGCTCCTTCTGTTGGCTTGCGCTGCACTTCCCCGAGGGGTTTACCAGCACAGCTATATGTGCAAAGCATTGGTAGAACAGACAAACCCTTAAAGGAGGACACACAAGTCGAGCATGTTGGACTGCCACAGAATAACCCAGTGAATATGGGACACAAAACCAAGAACGTTAGCATACAGAAGAAATGTTTGTTTATGTGAAGGCAGAAAATTCACAAATCACAGGCCCTAATTTAGGAAAGTATTTAACCATGTGTCTAACTTGTAGCCAGGGGATGATGTGTGTGTTTAAAGTTAGGCACCTTGTTAAGTTCTTTGCTGAGTCAGGGCCCATCTGAACTGCCATGAGTTGAACAGTTGCTCCAGTGAAAAGAGCATTATGTAGGGGAGCTAGAAACACCTCTTCCATTGCTTATTGCAAACCCGCTCACCTCTCTGCACAGCTGTTAGAAGAGGTGAGGGACTGTACAGGAGGTGGGAGGATGATGCAATGCCACCCATTTGAGTCAGTAGGTGCTGACCCCTGCATGTCAAAGGGGTACCTGTGTTTTGTAACCTGGCCCAGACCATGTGACAGGAGCCAGGAGATAAGCCCGTTTTTTTTACAAGCCCACCTGGGTCTCAGACCCATATTACCTGACGTTGGATGAAAATGTAATCCCTCATTCTGGCAGAAGAACTGGGGGAGGTGGCCGTGACCCTTTGTTAAGGACACTCATTTCTAGGGCAATTTAAAAGGAATGGAAGCAAAGTTACTTGACATGCATACATGGGTGCAGGGTCCTTCCCGATGTCAGGGTTTCCAGTGTGCTGCGTGGATTTGTATGGCTAATTCTGTTTAATCCGCTGTATAAAATGATTTCTTGATTTTGATATGACAGCCACACAAGTCCTCCATTTTTCTAAATCATAGGTGAAATGGGCTCTTTACCATTTAAGCCTATAGCAAGGCAGTACTAGGCAGAGAGGTCGCGAATGGGTTATCTGTCCCCTGAGCATGCAGCAGAGGGAGTTTCCATGCTATTCCCACAAACAAAAAATCCCCACAGCATTTAAGGAAGAGCTGTGCGGGGAGGTAACTTACGGGTTGCACCAGAGTCGGATGTGATTATGCAGTTCCCATAGTCCAGAAACTCCGCATAGGACTTGCTATGGGCTGGAATCAGGGACTTATGTTTCACTTCGCAGTCAGCTGGGGTAGAGACATTAATTGCAGCCAAACAGCTCCCGACACAGGGGGGCAAAAGTTTCTGCAACAATGTGCAGTTTGGCAGTTGTCACCAAATGAGTCTTGCTTGCTGGTTGCTAATAGCTGGTGCTGACTCTTCTCTGTATAATCAAATTGCCCTTTTGCTTGGCAGTCTAAGCAGACGTTATCTGCTGCTAATTTCATCTAGTAGTTAGTATAAGAATCAGAAAATTGTCTAATAATTAGAACCAATAGATGTAACATTTAAAAGTGAAAAGTTTTCAATACTCCACCAAAAAATCATATTTGGGAGCATCCAGGCTAATTATGACTTATTCCGAAATATTTCACATCAGCATTCCATTTACAGCAGCATTCTGTGGGCAGCAGTGTGCTTGTTGTTAATCTAACAGGGCCAGATCCTGTTTCGCTTACATTTAACAGTACCTTACTCTGTAAGTAGAGCTCAGACTTTATGTTAAGGTTTCATTCATAAAGAGTTAATAAATAGATGTTTTAGTTGGTGGTTAATCATTTGTTCTAGCGGTCCACCATCTGAATGGGTTGCTTATAACCATGGCTCAGAGGCATCTGTACGTGTGATGTGTACATTTCGGTAGATATGAGTCTAACCGTCTGTAGCACAAACTTTGTCTGTAACATGCTTACAACAGCTATCAGTCGTTCATTAATCCTTCATAAAGTCCTTTAAACAGAGCCATAATATCAAATTTGACCCTCCCCCCCAGTGGGTCAAGGTCAAATTTGAGTGTGTTTGCCAGGTGACAAACAGTATTTTAGAAGGCAGAGAGATTTTAAGGGCAGAAGGAGCTTCTATAATCATCTAGTCCAGGGGTAGGCAACCTATGGCCTGGGTGCCAAAGGCAGCATGCAAGCTGATTTTCAGTGGCACTCACGCTGCCTGGGTCCTGGCCTCCGGTCCTGGGGGCTCCGCTGCTGGCCTGGGGTACTGCCTGCCGGCCCACTGCCAGCCAGGGTTCCATCCGCCGGCCCCGCTCAGCCCGCTGTTGGCTCCGAGTCCCGGCCGCCTCCCCGGGTGTCTGCAGCCGCCCCCAGCTGTGGCCCACTGTCCCCAGCCTCGGGCAGTGCGGGGTGCAGACAGGGTCAAGAGGGGGCGCAGCTCAGCACCCCCACCTTAACAATTGTTCCAGCGCTACTGTGCTGGGATATTTTTAAGTCCTGATTTGCTGCTTACATCACTCTCACGCCACGTGGACCAGGGCACGGTGTTTGGCATTGAGATTAGAATGTACACGCAAGAACTGGAATCAGAATTTTCTGACAGATTTCAAGATTTCCAGTGATTTAGCCCAATGCTTTCTTTTCTAATTAAACCTGAAAAGTTCAACGAAAGTGACTTGGATTGGTCTGGTTTTCAGTGGATGGGTGTTGAAGATTTCAAAATGCAGCTCGTTCCGTTAAAAAGCTCAGAATTGTGGGCATCAAAGTTTGGAGATCTGCGGAGTGCACATGAAGTTACCGAGAGAGATCATGGGGCCTCTGTTCTTACCTGCTGGATGTCCCTGCCAGTGAAATTTAGCTGTTTGAAGAAAATAGCGTTTGCAATGCTTTCAGCATTTGGATCCACATACCTATGTGAACAGGTATTTTCACACATGAAATCTGTCCTCTGTCCCTCTCGGAGCCGGTTAATAACTGATCACTCAGAAGCCTGTGTGCAGCTTAAAGTATCCAAATATGTGCCAGACATTGGAAAACTCAGCAAGGAAAAGCAAGGACAAGGAGCACGCTAAACTGATGAGATCTGCATTTTAATTTAATTTTAAATGACACTTCTTAAACATTTTAAAAACCTTATTTACTTTACATGCAACAATAGTTTAGTTATATATTATAGACTTATAGAAAGAGACCGTCTAAAAGCATTAAAATGTATTACTGGCAGGCAGAACCTTAACTTAGAGTGAATAAATGAAGACTTGGCACACCACTGCTGAAAGGTTGCTGACCCCTGATCTAGTCTCACCTCCTGAATAACACAGAACTGGAGCTGGTTGGGAATTGTCAGAAAAACATTCTGATCATCACTTGCTTTCTGAACAACCAAACTTTTCTGCTGGAAAATTTCAATTTTTTCCATCGGAAAATCCTTCCCAACTTCATAGTTCTTCTGCTTCTTGACCACCTGCCTGGTGGGTTGTTGAAGAGCAGCCTGGGCTTCCAGGCTCCCTGGTTCCAGGGCAGCCTGCTAGGAGGAGGACTGCTCCAGAGCCAGGGATTCCAGACTCCCAGCTCTGGGACAACCTTGGGAGCACTGGGAACCCCAGCACATAAGCTCTCCGTCCCCCCAGCTGTCCAGGTCTTAGCCTGGCCATCTGCCATGGTTTCAGATAGCTTGGGCAGCCTTAGAAATGTTTCCAAAAAGTTGAAACAAAACATTCTAACATTTTCTAAATGGACTTTCGAACTTTGCATTCCATGTAGAACTTAAACATTTCAATTTTTCGTTGCACTTTGGAACTTTTTAAAAAAAAATTGAAATTTCCCACAGAACAGGAATTCCACTTTCTAGCCAACTCTACATAGAACCTCACCCAACAATTCCTGTATCCGACCCCAAACTTTTCTTTCTACGAGAGTGTACATTTTAGAAACACATCAAATGATGGAGAATCCACCATGTATGACTGAGAATGTGCGATAAGAAAGGTGGACAGGCTTTGGGGGAACGCTTAGAAAAGTTTAGGAACAAAAGCCAAGATTTTTCAAAGATTATATGGATAATGAGAATAACCCCATTTATATTAGATAGTTTATAAAATTAGATAGGAATGCTTTAGGGCATAAGCCAACCACTAACTGATAGGGCTATGAAGACACTTCCCCCTTTGGGCAGGTTATTCTATAGTTGTCCACCACTGGGTTTTTTGTACCTACCTATGATGCATCTGCTCGAGGCCATGGTTAAAGACAGGATACTGGCTGAAATGAAAAACTGGTTTGATTCAGTATGGCAGTTCCCATTTTGTTAGATGGCATATACCGTATAGAAAATTAAACTAATTCAGTGTAATGAAATAATTAAAATTGGTTGTAGCCATTGTTACTATGATTTAAACAAAGAGCTGACTGAAGTACATTTCAAACCCAAGGTAAAACATTATATTTGGAAAATTAATTCCAAGTGCTCATTAATTAACCCAATGCCCAGACAAATCACTTGTGAATTAAAGATTATTTTTAGCCATGTGTACTCAAGAAATGGATGAAAATGTCATCTTTGTGCAGAGATTATTGGTGAAATTCTGGCCCCAGTGAAGTGGATGGCAAAACTTCCATTGACTTCATGGAAGCTACGATTTCACCCCATATAGTCACTAGCCTTCATTCCTGCAATGAGCTCCACACAGGTAGAGGGGCTTGTCCTCACACAGCTCATTGTAGAATCAGGGCTTAATTTCTGGAAGTGGGTGTCTTGCCTTTATTTTTAGATACAGGCCTTTTTTAAGCATTACTGAAAATGTCACCCAAATTGTTTCCAGCTCGTACTGTCCTAGGAACACAGCAGGTTCAAAAGCAAATTCAGAGAGCTCTGGGGTCTACAGAACTGAACCATTAACCCTTGAGCAAAAGAAACCAGAGCATTGGTGCACAGCCGCTGATTAGAACTTTTGAAATAAGATTTAAAACTCTCTCAGAGACTTGCATTCTGAGCTTCATCAATGGATTTAAAGCCATCATCAGTGTAGAGGCAAAAAGATTATGATCGGTTACATTCCTCTCCCTTGGATGAGAGCTGAGAAATGATCCTGTTCAACAACTCTTTGGTTATCGTTTTCAAGCCCTTCCCAGTTACCCTGCACCACACTTGCTGATTATTAATAAACACTTTTGAGCAGCGTTCTCCCTGCTTTGTCCAAATACAGCTGTTGTAGGAGCACTTCCCTCTCCACATTTCATTAACATGTCACTCCTGTTCCAGTTCATGTAGACTAGATGCTGTCTCATAGTTAATACACTGCATTGTCTCTCGGCAGTGGTGTCAGAAACATGTGCTTTTTTGTTGCTGTTTGCATCACTCTGGGTATAAAAAACCTTGATCTAGCTTAAATAGGTTTTTTTCATATCTGTCTCTTGTCATGGAATGAAGCAACCTTAGGGTATAGCTGGAGGTGTTGTCCATCCTCCAGATGCCATGGTTCATCTAATAACAAATGTTTTCAGAGCTACTTCTGAATCTGTTTTGCTTCTCCCTTGCTGCAAGGAATGATATTACTGGAAGATCTATTGCTCTTGCCAGTGTCCAATTTCCTTTATTTCCCTCCAGGAAGCACTCTCTTTCATCTTTTGTATTTTGGGATGGTCTCTAGTAGTAAAATCCAGATCTTCGAATGTTAGAGTAGTATTCCCACTTTGGTTCTCTGTTAAACCAACATGCTTTAGAGTGTTCTTGTTCGTTGTAACTGTAAACACCTCTCCAGAAAATGGCACATATATTCTTCAGCGCAGTTGGACAGAAGGAAGAGCTGTTCTCAAATTCAGAAGGAGTCATTTTCCTAGAGTACTATCTGTCATTCCAGCACCTTCTCTGATTGTGTAGGTCACCAGTTCTGCAAGATCAGTCTACTCCTTTCACCCTCCTTATTCTTATGCTCCTAACTCATAAACATCTTTCTTACACATAAAGAAAAGGAGGACTTGTGGCACCTTAGAGACTAACCAATTTATTTGAGCATGAGCTTTCGTGAGCTACAGCTGACTTCATCGGATGTCATGGTTTCAGTGCATGTTTTTATTTCTTACATCTGTGGGGCTATCTGCACTTCTGTCTCCTTTCTGGTCTCTGTGAGCATGTCCATCTCCAGTGATGTGACTGTTTTCCTCCTCAATCTCAGGTTGGAGTCTTTTGTGATTGCTGAGAATGAGATCAAGGACAAATACATTCTTTTGCTCACGTTCAAAAATTCTCACAACGTCTTTTTTCAGATGTTCTAGCACCTTCATGCTTCGGAGCGGGGACTTTAAATTTGGCAGACAGGTTGTCCTGGAGACAAAAACATGCCTTTTGCCACCAACATGAGGATCTGCCCAAATATGACCAAGTTATAAACTTCTGAAAATCTCAAATTGAATATACTGTGACAGGGCAAGGCCAGATGGCTATAGAAAAGTAGTGGGAGATAGATATATTAGCTCCAGGCTAAACAAGTCCCTGGTACCAGGATAAGTGAAATGGCAGCTGCTGTAGGTCAATTAAGACACCTGGGGCCAATTAAGAACTTTCCAGAAGGCAGGGAGAATGCTAGGTTGATTGAGACACCTGAAGCCAATCAGGGACTGGCTGAAACTAGTTAAAAGCCTCCCAGTTAGTCAGGTGGGGGCAGATGTCAGGAGCTGTGGGAGAAAGTTGTGCTGTTGGAGAGACTGAGCAGTACACACCATATCAGGCACAAGGAAGGAGGCCCTGAGGTAAGGGTGAAGTGGAGCTTGAGGAAGTGGGGGCTGCTGTGGGGAAGTAGCCCAGGGAATTGTACATGTTATGTTTCTAAAAGCTCAGCTACCATAGCTGGTACTATTAGGGTCACTGTGCTGCAGCCTGGAGTAGAGGGCGGGCCCAGGCTCCTCCCTTTGCCCCTGCCCCCCTGATTAATCACTGAGTCTGGGAGACAACAGAGACTGTGCAAGGGAGGACAGCTTTTCCTCATCTCCCTCACTGGCTTATCATGAAAATGGCTCAGTAGACCCACTGTGACCCTTGTCTCTAAAGAGAGAAGGATTATGTGGAGGGTCACAGTGAGCCTCTGAGGCTAGCAAAATCCGCAAGGAAATGTGGGACCCACGGAGGCAAGGACAGAGCTTTGTCACAATACTTAGATTTTTTTTAGAGTTTGTCAACTAAATTCTCAGAAGAGAATCTGCACTGAGCAAGCTCCATCACTTCACTGCTCCTATGCGTCATCCCCACAGAATAACTAAGTGTGATCCATCCAGGGCTGGGTGAGGAGGGGATTAGCAATGTAACCAATTAGTTCATTTGATCATCCATTTATCATTCTGTTATTTAGTGTTATGGTCAATTCACATGCTATTTCATATAGAATCAATGTATGCTAAATAGATTTAAAGTATAGGATTAGAGAAGTATAAAATTGATAAGTATTTAGGAATGATGAGTGTTTATTAGGCTAAGGCCTGTAAGATTTTAGCTTAGCCAGACTAGGTCATAGGCTTAAGAACACTGGACAGGAGTGGGTGACCTTGGAATAACCCTAGGCCAGTACAGCCACAAGATTACTGTAAAAGGTAATATTACGGGAAAAATAGATTTCAATAGACTGCAATGTATTGTCCCAGACTACAAGAACCTGATTGTAACATCATAGAATGTTCTGTCCTGACTGCAGGTTACCAGGGACACATGCTGTGCGTAGGTGCTAACGTGAAGAAGGGGAGCTAAGAAACAGTCTATAAAAATGGGTCATCCCAATATTCATGGGGTGCAGAAGTACAAATAAGGGGGGAAAAAGGTTGAAACCCTCATGCGTATGCATAAAGTGGTAGGTGTGGTCAGAACAATAATAGAAAAGAGGTTCCCTGGTCAGGTAAAAGTGGAGGAGAGTTCTGTGTAGCTCAAGAGCTTGCCTCTTTTGGGCCAACAAACGATATTATCTCACCCACCTTGTCGCCTTAAAAAAAAAAAGCTCACACATAAGACTCGATTAATACCCAGTACAGATTTTTGTGAATGACTGATACACACCAGGCTTGACATTTCAAATCATATCTTCATTTCTTAGTGCGTAGTAGAATGATTTGTTATATCCTGACATATTTATCTTGTTCACCATTGTATTCTGCTATGGCAGTATCAAAGGGGGTAAATATTGTTCTTTATTTTGTTTTTAAACATAGATGCCTTAAGATAGACTGAGCAATGCAAAGAAGCTCAAACCAAACAGTGTTATTCCAAGGAGTGGTATCTGAGATTCTCTTTCCCTCTCTGACTAGAGAGCGAGAGAGATAAATACATTGCGACAGGTGCCATTCTTTCCAACACACAATGTACAGCGGAAATAGCTTCATTCCGTGTATTCCATAGATTGTACACATCCATCAAACTTTTGTTCCCAGTTTGGAAACTGACAAGCATTCTGTCAGAATGGGCACTGATGAAGATGTCTGCAACAGTCAGTAATTTCCCTTTGCAAGTTTTGCTCACACTCACCTTTGCAATATAATTATTGCTCTCTACAAGCCAATGACTGGATTCAGGGATAGACACACTATAGCTTGGTAAGTAATGCATGCTGGTCCATGTGAGGCCTTGCAAAGAAAGCCCAAGATGCTGATACAAAATTTGTTCATATCTGATGCCGTAGATGTTAACAGGGCAACAGACAATTATCAGTGAGTGGGCAGGAAGGGCAGGGAATAACCCAGAATCTTCACATCAGAACAAGAGCTTACTTGTGTGGCAAAGGCTGGATATGGGCAACCTATTTAAGGGCTTAATCCAAAGTTCATTTCAAGCTAATGGCTTCCACGGGCTTTATGACCAAGCCCTACATTTCAAAACTGGAACCGTAGTCTCACCTTGCTGTTGCTCTTTGTTGGTATTACCCTAGTGCCCAATCCATGGGCCAGGACTTCATTGTTCTAGGAGTTGTACAAATGCAGAACAAAAAGATTGTTTTTGCCCCCAAAGGATTTACAATCCGGAGCCCTCACTCCCCAATTCATCAGCAAAGGCTGGTGCTACCCTCAGAGCCCTGATCAGCTGGGGGATGAGCAGAGAAGAGGACCTGGCATCTCCACCCCCCAAAACTCCAGGCTGGCTAGACAGTGGGTAGGAGTTCCCAAACCTACTCCCTGCTTCCAGCTCTCCTCTGGCTGGAGGATGTGATTGCCATTGGAGGAGGGCTGTATGGGCTGCCGGACAGGGCACATGCTGAAGCTGGAGCACCGCAGCCTGTGAGCCCAAGCTCTGGGATGGGGGACAGGCTCATGGAAGAGCCTGCCTGTGGCCACTGTGAGCTTGCACCGCAGGTAAGAAACATCCAGAGCCCAAAGGGGGAAGGAAGCCTCTGGCTGGTGACTCAGGGTCTGATTCTGAGGCATGCTAGCATTGGCTGCTTACTGATTGTTGCTGATTGCGGCGCTGGAGTGATTTCTGGGTGAAGTCCTGCCTCCTCAACAGCAGTAGTTCAAGTCTCCATCCAAAGGCAAGGGATGGGAGTGTGGAAGTAACTAGCCGAAAGAGGCACCCAACGGTCATACGCCTTTTCTCAGTGCTAGGTCTGGCTAGATAACAAGATAACGGGCAACTGCAAGAATCTGATAGTGCATCTCAGAGTCATTATTTGGTCCCTATTTTCCCCATTGCTTCATGGGAAAATAAGCTGCACTAGCCCTATACCAGATGTGGAGTAGTTTTCCCCTCTGCTGTGCTGACCAGGAGATGGGGCCAAGGTTCCACATTCTCCCCACCTATGCCTGCCCATGCCCCATCCACCTTCATGGGACGTGGAATGGCATCAGCTTCTCTTCCCCTGCATAGGAGAGGATGATACAAGTAGCCCATATAGGAGGCTTCTTATGTCCTCTTAGGGCAAGTCCACATTGCATGGTAAACCAGGACCTTCAATTAAGATAAGAATGTTCCTTTATCTTTCTCCTTCTGTGAATATCTTATTTTAAAAATGAATTGTAATATTTTTGATAGAAGAAAACCGAGAAGAGAATCTAAACACACCCCTGCTGGAATTTTCAAAGACATATAGGGGAGTTTAGTGTCCTTTTAAGGTCAGGCTTGACAAAGCCCTGGCTGGGATGATTTAATTGGGGATTGGTCCTGCTTTTGAGCAGGGGGTTGGACTAGATGACCTCCTGAGGTCCCTTCCAACCCTGATATTCTATGATTCTATGATTCATCCTCATCCTTGACTTTTGTCTTTTGGCCACCCTGCTAGTATTGCTCTATGGACTGACTGTAGTTGGCTGGCCTGTTCAGTAGCCTCTTTGATTTCCATCAGTGTCACTGTTTGAACTGGAAGATAACCTGCTGCATTCAGTGTCCGGATCCCCTTCCCCTAGCTTGCTGATGCTGGGTATATATGCTGCGTTCAGGGTGTCAGCTAACACCAGGAATCATCCTGGGCAAGATCTGATCTCTGTTCTGTAGCACTGGAAGCGCATCCAGTGCTGCGATCTCTTTGGAGACGGGGCTGTAGTCTGATTGCACTATCACTGTGTGCCCATAGGTGCACTGATGGAATCACTCCACTCCAAATACCACAGCCAGAAGCTCTGTCTACTTGGGCATACCCCTGTTAGATCTCTGACAGGGGTCTGCTGGCAGAAGTGACCAGCTTCTCCTGACAAAGAGTTACAGCCAATCCTTTCTCTGATGCATAGCACTGGAGTGTCTGTGGCTACCCTGACATACAGTACTTCAGGACAGGAGCATCTGTTATCACTTGTTTCAGAATGTCAAATGCTTACTTTGGGGAACGTATCCAGGCCCCCTCAACCTCCTGGCTTGTGAGCTGTCATATAGGTTCTGCTAATGCAGTCAGGTGTGGACAGAACTTTAACAGAAAATGTATCCATTCCCATGAAGCTCTGTACCCCTTTCGCATCCATTGCAGCTGGCATATCTCTGACTGCCCTGATCTTGTTGGGATCTGCTTTCAGTCCCTCTACTGTGAATAGAAGTCCAGTGTGTGTCACCTCATGCTGTTTGAGTTGCATTTTTTCTGGGATAAGTTTTATGTTCTTGCACCTGCATTACTGTAGCTTGACGTTCTCTGTCATGGTCTCATTCTATGTCTGTATCATTGCCCCTTCAGCTTACAATGAGGACATCATCTGCAATTATTTTATCTCCAGGCAGTCCTTCCAGTGCTTGGGTGAGTCTTCTCTGGAACACCTCTAGTGCTGGGCTTATGCCCATTGGCACACACAGCCATCTGTAGTGACCAAATGGTGTTGCAAAGGTGGTCAACGTGCTGAAGTCTTTATCTGCTCAAACCTGTTCCTTTCATCAAACTGTAAAGATTCTGGTTTGGGAAAGTTTTGGCAAGATGTCATCAGTTGTGGGCAGCAGATAGTGGCATCGATTCAATGCCTGATTCAGTGGCTTTAGGTCTGTACCTCTGCATAATTTCCCTGAAGGTCTCTTTGCCACCACCATGCTGCCGACACAGGCTGTACTTACCTCTCTAGGTGTGTAATACCCTGGCTTTGCAGACTTTTGAGCTCCTTGCATACAGTGTCATGTAGCGCCATTGGAGTTTTCCTTTGTGGTAAGCACACAGGTTTTACTACGAGGTCTACTTCCAGCTGCAGCTTTCTCCTTCAAGGTCCCGATCCCTTTGAAAGCATCCCAATATGCTTTTAGAATTGTCTCCATTGTCCTCTGGACTCCCCTCTTTTGTTGCTTGCATTGCAATTATAAAATTCTGCCACTCTGCCCTGGTCAGAGCCATGGCTTGCATAGCTGTATTCTCCATGGTTGTAGTCCCCTTGCATGGCTGAAGTCCTTAGCATTGTTGGGAACACTGGGGCATGGCCACTAGGTAACTCGAGGGGATGGAAGACCACGAGTGTCGATGAAGCCCCCTCGCACTAGGCCCCGGTGTCCTTGGCCCCCCTCCTGCCTGGAGGCACTCGCAGCAGCTCTGCGTACTAGGCCCAAGTGTCCTTGCCCCCCCCGCCTGGAGGCACACACAGCAGTTATGCTAAGAATCTGCAACAATATGAGTCAGACTGCCTGAAACTAAGCAAGGCCAAACAGGGGAGATATGGAAGAACAATGCTGAATAAAGCAGCTTTATGTATAGTTTAACAAATAATACAGAGAATCAGGGAACTAGCTGGGAACTGGATTGGCTGGCTATATGGATACTTGGGGCAGCTTGCTATTGGATAAGTATGCTGAGAAAAAGGATGTATAAAAGCCTGTGTAACTTCCTGCTCTGTGTGCAGGATTTGAGATTTTATTCTCCCTGTACCTTTTTGCAGCTGCAAATAAACTTTTCTGCTTCTCCACCCCGTTGTGATTATTGGGTGCAGCACACCGGGTAACGAACCACTCAAGCTGTTGTTCAGCCTCTCGGCACTGGGTGCCGGCAACAGCTTTTGGCGTCCCTGGGTGGGCGACGAGGCTGCAATTTAGCCTTGCCCGGACCCCTCCTGGAGGTCGAGGATTGCAGCGAGAACCGACGCCCAGCGCGCACCGGTGAGTTCATCGGGGGCCTCGGAGGAGACGCGATTTGATCGACCCCAGAGGGCACAACGGTGCAACGCACTCATATAGTGGAGAAGCTGTTGTGGACGGCGGTGAAGAACCGGTCCCTTAGACATGGGGGAGGAGCAGCTGCAGGCCACGGTGAAGAACCGGACCCTTGGATAAGGTAGGAACCTATTAAAATCCGGATTATATGCTCTGTTGGAACCTGGGGACGCCCAGAGTTACCCTGTAGGTATGGGACAGGGACAGAGCTCAGAGGTTAGGGCATGGTGTACGCCCCTAGAGTGCATTCTAGCAAACTGGAAGGTATTTGGTGCGGATCCGATGACTAAGAGCCAATTAAAACGATTCTGTACAGTTGACTGGCCTCAATATCAACTAGAGGACCAGGAGTGGTGGCCACCAGGAGGGTCAATTAATTACAACACGATCCTCCAATTAGTTTTGTTTTGTCAGTGAATGGGTAAATGGAATGAACATATGTATGCGCATTTGTTTCTGACTTTATGTACTCGACCAGATATTTTACAGCGCTGTAATCTGACTCCGACTGGTTCGGTAGCAGCTAATGTTAGTCCCCAGACCCCCACCCCCACTGTAATGGCAGAGCCGGTGTCCCCTTCGGCCCCCACATCCCCACCTTATAAGGGTAGGATGCCTCGGGTTACAGAGATTGCCCCCTCGGTGGTACTCTATCCTTTGCTTACCGAGACGGTTGTGGCTTGCCCAGGGGCAGACGGACGTCAGGATACCACTATGCAAGTTTAAACCCATGTGCCATTCAATCCAATAGACTTAGCAGCTTTTAAAACACAGGCTGGGGAATTCTCAACCAACGCAAGCAGGTTTATATCAGTCTTTGAGGGGTGCCTCAGTAGTCACAAGCCGATTGAGACGACTGTAATATCCTCCTGAGAACCCTGTTGTCTGAGGTGGAGAGGGATCAGGTTACAGCTAAGGCAAGGGGAGCGTCAGCTTTCAAGCGAAAGAAAGGAAGCTATCTGTCAAGTTCCTACCCCAAGTAACCGTAAGCGGCTCAGGGCATTTCTGGGTATGGCAGGCTTTTGCAGGATATGGATCCCAGAGTTTGGACTGTGGGCTAAACCCCTGTATGACTGTGTAAAAGGAGCGGATCATGACCCCTTCTATTGGACCCCAGAGGCTGACAGGGCATTTAAAATTCTGAAAAGAAAATTGATGGAAGCCCCGGCTCTGGGCCTGCCAGATCTCTCTAAGCCGTTTCAGTTGTATGTACATGAACGAAGGGGGGTGGCCCTAGGAGTGCTTACACAGCTGTTAGGAGCATGGAAGCGTCCTGTGGCTTATTTTTCTAAGCAATTGGATCAGGTTGCAAAGGGTTGGCCGGCATGTTTACGGGCGGTCGCAGCTACTGCCCTATTGCTTGAGGAAGCCGAGAAGCTAACATTGGGAGGGGTTATGCAAATCTATACTCCCCATATGGTCCGAGCCTTATTGGATGCAAAGGGAGGGCTTTGGCTCACCCAGGCTCGGATTGCTCGGTACCAGGCTAAGCTGTTAGAGAACTCTGAAGTCACCCTACAGCCTTGCCCCTCCCTTAACCCAGCCACTCTCTTGCCAGAAACAGAGGAACAGAAACATGACTGTTTAGAGATCATAGATGTCCAGTACTCCAGCCGTCCGGATTTAAAGGATGTACCTCTCCCAAATGCAGATCATGAGTGGTACACTGATGGTAGCAGTACTGTAATAGATGGGCAAAGGAGGGCGGGTTATGCTGTTGTGACGCTCCATGACACTGTGGAATCTGAAGGTTTGCCTGCGGGGACCTCTGCCCAGCTTGCCGAACTAATAGCCCTGACCCGTGCACTTGAACTGTCAAAAGGAAAGCGGGTCAACATTTTTACTGATTCAAAGTATGCTTTTGGTGTGCTGCATGCTCATGCTGGCCTATGGAAGCAAAGGGGAATGCTGACAGCGCAAGGCTCCCCAGTCAAGTACGGGCCCCAAATCCTCCGGCTCCTAGAAGCCATACAACTCCCCTCGGAAGTGGCGGTGGTACACTGTAAAGCCCATCAAAGGGAGGATCAAGATGTGGCCAGAGGTAACGCCCGGGCAGATAGAGAGGCTAAGCATGCTGCCACCCTGCCATCCCCTCAGGCTGAGAACGCCCATATGCATGCCCTTATCCCATCAGTAAGGGAAACTTCCAACCCCTCAGTACTCTGCGGAGGAGAGACAGCTAACTGACAAACTCAGTCTCCGGGAAAAGGAGGGATGGCTCCATTCCCCAGAAGGGAAGGTCCTCTTACCAAAGGGCCTAATCCGGCCAGTGCTGCAGAAACTACATCAAACCACTCATGCTGGCAGGGAAACACTTATCCAGCTAATGGGAAAATACTTTATCACTTCCGGACTCCGACCCCTGGCTGCCCAGGTACAAGCGGACTGCTTAGTCTACCAAAAGAATAACCCCCGACCGGGACATCCTGTGCCACCAGCTGCCCTAGAACCCACTCCGGGCCCCGGACAAGTGTGGCAAATAGACTTTACTGAGTTTCCCCGGACCCAAGGGTTCAAATATCTCCTTGTTATAGTGGATTGGTTCAGCGGATGGCCAGAAGCCTTCCCATGCCGTAACTGCACTGCCAGGACAGTGGCCCTCAAGTTTGTTAAGGAGCTCATTCCTCGCTTTGGACTCCCCCTGTGGATGGAATCTGACAATGGGACACACTTCACGTCAAAAATCATTCAAAGCATCTCACATGCCTTACAGATCCCCTGGAAACTCCATACGCCCTGGAGACCGCAAGCCAGTGGGGTAGTGGAGCGTACCAATCAGACCCTTAAACGGCATCTCTCAAAAGTGTGCCAAGAAGCCTCACTGCGATGGCCTGATGCTTTGCCCCTCGTCCTACTCCGTATCCGCGTTCTCCCAAAGGGTAGATTAGGGCTCAGTCCCTTTGAAATTATGTTTGGAAGGGCATGGCCTATGAATGGCACCCCGGTTCTGTCAGGGGAATGGGAGTTGGGTAATGTTTTTTTGTCACAGTATATGTGTTCCCTGTCTGCTGTTCTCTTGTCTCTTCACAGGTATACCAAGGATTCCCAGCCTCTCCCCTTGGATTCTCCTATTCACTCCTTACAGCCCGGTGACTCTGTGCTTGTTCGCACCTGGAAAGATGAGCCTCTCCAGGAAAAGTGGAAAGGACCCTATACCGTCCTGCTGACCTCCCATACAGCGGCAAAGATCGAGGGCCACAAGAACTGGATCCATCACTCTCGTCTGAAGGCAGTACCTGCCCCCTCGTCAGCAGAACAGTGGACCGTCCAACCTGCTGACTCCTCATCTAGTGACGATCTCGGGCTAAAGCTACTGTTTAAAAGACACAAATAGCGGGCACCTTAATGCTAAAATGGGCCCACCCAGGTACTGGAGACCCTGGGTTGGAAAGACTCTGGTGATAATTAATTGGGTAACATTGTTATTCTCTGTATTGGTATTTCCAAACTGTGCATATCGGGAGCATAACTCCTTTGTTTTGCTTGCGCACCATGTTGCTAATTTAACAAACCAGACTGATTGCTGGGTATGTGCTCCAACTCCACTATCCCCCAAAACGGGAATGCCCCTTGACATGCTGCCCTTGACCCTAGCAGAATTAGCCACCACCAAAGAGCAGGAAAGAACGGACTCACCGTTCTGGAACAAGATCTCTTTACAGCAAGCCACCTATCAGGACCAGGAGTATTCAGTTGCAGTACTCACTAAGGGAGTGTTATGTTTTACCCAAAACCAATCTGATCACTATGGGCATCCTGTGAAAAAGAGCTCCTGTGTTATTACACAGTGGGCTGATGGGTATTGGATAAAGACCAACAGGGGAGGCCAACAGTGTGGGTGTAATGGTTCCTCCCCTTTTAGGGAAACACAAATAATCTTACCACAAAAAAGGGGTTTGGAAATGTAACTTGCTGTCCAGTTAATATCTCCAATGTAGCAAGCCCAAGTGAGAAAACTCAGAGCCAAGGCTGTTGAGTGTTCTCAAAGGGGGGAGTTGTTGGGAACACTGGGGCATGGCCACTAGGTAACTCGAGGGGATGGAAGACCACGAGTGTCGATGAAGCCCCCTCGCACTAGGCCCCGGTGTCCTTGGCCCCCCTCCTGCCTGGAGGCACTCGCAGCAGCTCTGCGTACTAGGCCCAAGTGTCCTTGGCCCCCCCGCCTGGAGGCACACACAGCAGTTATGCTAAGAATCTGCAACAATATGAGTCAGACTGCCTGAAACTAAGCAAGGCCAAACAGGGGAGATATGGAAGAACAATGCTGAATAAAGCAGCTTTATGTATAGTTTAACAAATAATACAGAGAATCAGGGAACTAGCTGGGAACTGGATTGGCTGGCTATATGGATACTTGGGGCAGCTTGCTATTGGATAAGTATGCTGAGAAAAAGGATGTATAAAAGCCTGTGTAACTTCCTGCTCTGTGTGCAGGATTTGAGATTTTATTCTCCCTGTACCTTTTTGCAGCTGCAAATAAACTTTTCTGCTTCTCCACCCCGTTGTGATTATTGGGTGCAGCACACTGGGTAACGAACCACTCAAGCTGTTGTTCAGCCTCTCGGCACTGGGTGCCGGCAACAGCATCAACTACCACAAACTTCAGTTGGTACCCTCAGTTGTTTTCAGGGTTAATTACTATTGTCAAGGTTCCTTCCCCACTCTGAACTCTAGGGTACAGAAGTGGGGACCTGCATGAAAACCTCCTAAGCTTACTTTTACCAGCTTAGGTTAAAAATTCCCCAAGGTGCAAACTATTTTACCCTTTGCCCTTGGACTTTCATTGCCACTGCCAAACTTTATCTGGGTTCCTGAGAAAACGTTTTTTGGAAAAGTCTTTCCCCCAAAAATCCTCCCAACCCTTGCACCCCTCTTCCCGGGGAAGGTTTGGTAAAAATCCTCACCAATTTGCATAGGTGACCACAGACCCAAACCCTTGGATCTTAGAACAATGAAAAAGCATTCAGTTTTCTTACAAGAAGACTTTTAATAGAAGTAAAAAAGAATCACCTCTGTAAAATCAGGATGGTAAATACCTTACAGGGTAATTAGATTCAAAACATAGAGAATCCCTCTAGGCAAAACCTTAAGTTACAAAAAAGACACACAGACAGGAACATTCATTCTATTCAGCACAGCTATTTTCTCAGCCATTTAAAGAAATCATAATCTAACACATACCTAGCTAGATTATTTACTAAGTTCTAAGACTCCATTCCTGTTCTGTCCCCGGCAAAAGCATCACACAGACAGACACAGACCCTTTGTTTTTCTCCCTCCTCCCAGCTTTTGAAAGTATCTTGTCTCCTCATTGGTCATTTTGGTCAGGGGCCAGCGAGGTTAAATTTAGCTTCTTAACCCTTTACAGGTGAAAGGATTTTTCCTCTGGCCAGGAGGGATTTTAAAGGTGATTACCCTTCCCTTTATATTTATGACAACTATGAAGTCACATTTTCCTATAGGCTGCACTGTGCTCTCATTGTACATTATTTGATTGCACCTGCTCATTGTCATGGGTCTGTTTGAGTCCAATTCACCCTGAGGAATCACATTGCAAGAGGCCCTGCTATCTAGCTGAAATCACACAGGGTGTTTCCCTATTAACAATGTTGCATACCAAGAGGCTGGTATTGTCTTTGTTGCTTTCCTGTGCGGATGGCCTGAAACTGATATGTTCTTGGACTCCAGGAGAGAGTCAAGATGGCATCACCACTATCTGATTTGCCCTCCCCCTCTTATACAAATCTGACTATTTTTGGGACATTTCTCTGCTTTTGCACACACTGCTGAAATGTTTCACCTTGCCACATTCCTTGCAACGCTGTCCTAGCTTGAAGCAGTTCTCCTTTAACTGCTCAGCCTGGATCTCACAGTAAATGGATATGGAACCCTGGCCACTTGCTCTTCTTCGCTGTTGCCCATGTCACGTACTTCTGGGTGTGTGGTGCCCCTCGGAGTCTCCTCCTTTCTCTTGAGGTTTCTACTGCACACCGCATGTCTAAGCATCAGTCTGATGTGAGATCAACTTCCCAGAGCAGCTGCTTCTGCGGCGGGTGATCCTAAGTGACACAGACAATCCTGCCCTGTTTTAGGGAGCCTGTAAAGTCCTAAAACTTGCATGTTGCAGCCATTGTGTGTAAGGCAATAATTCAAGGGTCAATCCCCTTCCCCTTCAGATTGGTCTATACTGAAAAACCTGTGTCACTCCACAAAGTTGTTCTGCCTGGGGGAGCACTAGATCCCCCTGGCTCCTAGGCCTGTTGTGAGGGTTGGAGTAGGCGTCAGCTTCAGTGTGCTGCAGGCCTCTCTGGCTTGTTTCCCAATAAGTTTTACTTTCCTCCTGTGGTTGTTCTCTGGTGTGGGCAGATCTGTGTGTAGCTCGAATACCTTCTTCCTCCAGGTTCATTGCTAGGCTAGGTTTATGTCTGCAAAGTGCATGGCTCTGGGGGGCTTCAGACAGAGCTCCATGCCTCACGCTGACATCTGCTGCATTTCAGAGGACTCACTGCTCAGATGCTGCCACCATGTTAGATTTGCAAAATACGACGCTGAGTGCAGGTTAAGCTGAACAAGTGAAACTTTCCTAAACCCTCTAGGGTAATGGTTTCTGTTGGATGGAAATAAGGAAAAACCACATGAAAGAGAAGGGAAAATGCTTGATTTTAAGGGATATTTTAGAGAAACACCATTTTCCTTTGCATATGCATTTTTCTCTCAAGTGTACATTTCTACCACCTTCAAATATATAATGCAATTATGAACTGCAATTTAAAGTTTAAAATGGTACTTATCAGTTTAGGAGTAGCTATTGCAAGCAGCTGGAGAGTTTGATTTTTGCCTGAAGGTCTCTAACTTGAGTCAATTCTTGGGGTATAGTTGGCAGACATTGGCGTTGGGCTGAGAATACTGTAAAAGGGGATTACCTGCTTGCCATTTGACCACCTCTGTTCTAGGACTAGTGTATATAGTGTAAATAAAACTAATTATATGAAGCAAATACCCAGACTCCACATTATGGTTTTCTCTTCTAAAGTGAAACTGACCTGTAAGGTCCCAAAACATGCTACCGCTTAACAGATGGGTTACAAGACTGTACGTGTACCATATAGAAGGGGAGTAATGTGGTTTAATTAGCACTGAGAGAAAAATATTAACATTTGCAATCCCCAGTGGTTGATATTTTATTTTGCAGCATCAGTGTTGCATTAGCACTTAGGTCTTGTATTTAATACATTATAAATAACATCACATAAGGAGAAACAGGAATTAAATGATTGGTTTGCATTTTCCAGGTAGTATACAAAATAAGAGAAATCTATTAAAAATATCACAAGATACCACCTCTCTCTTGAACAACAGTCAGAAGGAACAGCTGTGTGTTATTTCTGCCTTAGTTTGGAAATCATTTCAATAAACTCAGACTGGCTGCGTTTTCCAAGACATTGCTAGTTGGCTCATTTGTAAAAGCCATTCTTTTGGTGTTCACACATCTGTCAAAGCTAGATAAATCCCTCCCTAGAGGAAGCAGATGTTATGAAGTTATAATTTAGATGTTTGTTTTCCCTTTTAGAAGGATTCTGGACCGCAATCATTCTGTCTGTTAAGCATCATTAACTAATGCAAATTGTTGATGAATCTGTGGATTAG
Source organism: Caretta caretta (assembly GCF_965140235.1). Lineage (NCBI taxonomy): Eukaryota > Metazoa > Chordata > Testudines > Cheloniidae > Caretta > Caretta caretta. Next base: position 17,608,496 of record NC_134209.1, read on the forward strand.
TTTGAAACTGGTTTTAATAACAACCCTTTACTTCGAGAATTAAATCTAGAAACAAGATAATGTACTATACACACACACACACACACACACATATATATATCACATAAATATAGGAATACACACAGGACAAAAATGCTTACTGAATTATAATGTTATAAATATATATGGGGTTTCAATAACAGTACAAACTGCACAGGATGTAGGGGTTCTGTCAGCTGAATTAGATCTGTAGGAGATTTACAAATAAAAGGGACATCTTCTATTGTTGCAATCTGGTATTACATTTAGTGGTTACAATTTCGTATGGGATTTTGAGTATGTGTAAAGATCTAGGGCTAGTTTACACTCACATTCTTTGCTGATACAGCTGTACCGGTAGAACTATACTGACTGAGGCCCCTAGTGTAGACGCAGCATATGCAGAGAGAGAAAGAGTTCTTCTTTTAGCATAGTATCACCACCTCCTCGAACAGTATTAGCTGTGCTGACAGAAGTATGTTGTCAGCATAGGGGTTTTGCCGGCACAGCTATGTTGGCTGGAAGTAGGGTTTCTTTTTTTTTCACATGCCTGACTGACATAACTATGCTGGCAAAACATTATAATGTAGACCTGGTCCTACCTGGCTGTCCAGGGGCTTGATCATACACTCACTGTAGTCAATGGCCACAGACCTATGTTGCTGGTTTAGCAGCTCTGCTTATAAGCCTGGCCCCCACAGCAGATCAGCAGCTGCTCAATGCTGACCCTGCCCACAGCTGTGCTTGCCCTTGCTCCAGTCCTGGCTCCTGCTTGCTCCAGCCCCTGTTCTCTTTGGGTCTTGATCCCCATCTCTGCCTTTGGCTTACGACTCCGGCTTAACCTTCTGGCTCTAGCATTTGGCTTCTGTCCCTCCAGTATGGACCCTCAACTCATTTCCTGGACTCTGCCCACCCTGGACCAAGTTCTAACCAGAAGCTGAACTCTCTCCTTCACCACTTGGCCTGAGCAAATCTCGCCCCATCATCAACAGTTCAAGTAGCCCGAATACAAAGGCTGGTGGCCTACCTCACTAGCATGGACCCCACTCATGCCAAGGCTTCCCTGGCAGAGCTGGTAAGGATTGCACAAAGCTTGCAGGTGCAGAATGTGCACCTATGAGCCCGGACGTCTTTGTTGGCTCCTGCTCTTATCCCCCAGGAGCTGAAGGTCCTGCTACCAGACAAATGTAGTGAGGATTGTGGTTGGTTCAGAAGTTTCCTAAGCCAGTTCTGACCCTTCTTCTTGCTACACCCCAAATCATTTCCCACAGATTAGGCTTCAGTATGGCTCATCATTAGTCTGCTACGGTGCCACTCAGCAAGGAGGTTGTCTATTCTGATAAATAGGTCAATCAGGTCATTGAGGTGGGGCGGTGGCTCGAGGCCTTGGCCTGGGTCTCCTTGCTCTTGGAACAGTCCAGCCCCATCCTGGGCCAGTTGGAGCAGTTCATTCAGGCCATGGCGGTTATCTTCAGGGATCCCCACTGCACCCAAACGTTACAGTGAGGGCACTGATCTGCTCTCCAATACGTAGCCAAATTCCATTGCTTCTCCACGGGCACAGAGTGGAACGAGGCTGCACAGTGCCGTAGTTTTGGACTGGCCTGAGTGATGATATAAAGGACAAACTGGCTTGGGTCGAGCCACCGCCCCACCTCAATGACCTGATTGACCTATTTATCAGAATAGACAACCTCCTTGCTGAGTGGCACCGTGAACATGGCAAAGCCCCGTGTGCCATGACAATGCCCCAATCTCCCACCCCTCCACCATGAACCCTGCTTCAGGATCTGGAACGCATGCATAAGGCCTACCCATGCCTCCTGTCCTCTTCTTGCACCTGAGATGTGCAAGTGGCTTTTGAGCTCCAAACACAGAAATTCATCACAGTGCCAATTTTGGTTCACCCTTACCAGGCTGACCATTTGTGGTAGAAGCAGATGCCTCAAACTTTATGATGAGAGCAGTCCTCTCCCCAACGGCAGCCTCCAATGATCTCCTTCACCCTAGCACTGTTTACTTGCTCAAGCTCAGCCCAGTGGAGCAAAACTATGGCATCCTCAGTAAAGATCCATTGCCCATTATAACAACCTTTGAGGAATGGTGGCATCTCCTGGAGGGTGCCAGATTCACAATCCAAGTCCTCACTGATCACAAAAACCTGGAACTTCTGAAGTCTGCTTGGCACCTAAATCAGTGACCCACTGGTTCCTCTTCACAATTCAACTTTGTGGTGCTGTACAATCCCAGGAACAGGAATGGGAAGGCAGATGCATTATTCTGAAAGAGGGAATATTGTGAACCTTGCCAAGAGATAACATCCACAATCCTCAAACCATCAAATTTAATCTCTGGCACCACTGTTTGCAACCTGCTACCCTCCATTGGTGCTCCACGGCCTAATGATCTCTTCTCAGTTCAGATCTTCCAAGTTCTAGACAATGCCAACGCCCAGATCGCTTTGATCTTCACCCTCTGGGAAGCAGTTCTGTACTAGAACCCAGTGACCAACCGAGGCTGCAATTCTACGAATCTGTCATAATGCTCCTCTGGTGGGTCACTTCAGGCTATTCAAGACCAAGGCCCTGGTATTGAGGAGCTGCTGGTGGCCAGCCCTCCACGCTTCAGTAGCAACTATGTCCGGTCCCGTGACCTGTATCTGGACCAAAACCCTCCGTGCAAGATCGCTGTCTCCTTCAGCCATTGACCGTTCCACCCCATCCGTGGGCCATCATGTTGATGGACTTTGTCATGGAACTATACCACTCCCAAAGTTAGACCACACTTCTAGTAATAGCTGATCATCTCTCAAAGATAGTGTGTTTTAGACAGTGTCTCCCCACCACCCAGGAAACAGCCTGTGTGTTTGAAGATAATGTCTTTCACTTTCATGGATTTGACACAAATATAGTATCTGACCAAAGTCCCAGTTCATTGATTTACTGTACCTCCTAGGAATCGACCTTGCAGCTTAATCACTTATAACCCTAGTACCAACAGTCTAACTGGTAGGCTGAACTCTCACTTCTACCACTAGGCCTGACTGCCCAGTCGGCAACACTGGGAGGAGGATACCCTGATAAGAATTTCAATTAATTTTCTTTTGAATGAAAATAAATTTTACTTAGGCTAGAGCTGGTTGAAAGAAAGAAAAACTACCCCCCGCCCCCACCAAAAAGCTCCACAATCATTTTCATTCTGTAAAGAAATTAGTTTGGGTTTTTAGAATTTTTTTCACAATTTTTTTCATAAAAATTGAAATTCTGAAAATTCAAAATGTTGTGGTTTTTTTCTTTTTGGTCCCCCACCCCCTTTTTCACTGAATATAACAAAATGAATGATGTCCACATTTTTCTCCCTTTCAATTTTTCATCATAGCATAGTGGGAGCTCTGCTATCATTAAAGTTGAGTTCTTTTTTTATTCCTTTTGCCATTCTGGAATTTTTCAAAACTTCTTCCAGTAATTCTGACCATCTTTGATCACAACAGTCCCTTTGACCTTGGAATCTGTGACTCTATGGGTCATGCCCTCAGACAATGCCAGATATATAATATACAGTAACTCCCCACTTAACGCCCTCTCGCTTCACGTTGTTTCAATCTTAATGTCCCTGCTCAATTACAGAACATGCTCCATTTAAAGTTGTGCAATGCTTCGCTATAACGTCGTTTGGCTGCCTGCTTTGTCCACAGCTGGCAGCCCCCCCCCATCAGCTCCCTTACACCCCCCACCCCAGCACCTCCACCCACTGGCAGACCCCGCGGATCAGCGCCTTCCCCCTCCTCCCCCCGCCTCCTGCCGTGGCAATCAGCTCTCTTGCAGTGTTCAGGAGGGAGGGGGAGGAGCAAGGACTCAGCGCGCAGGCTCCCCCTCCCTCCCCTGCCTCCCAAATGCCACAAACCAGCTGATTGCCATGGGCAGGAGGGAGTGGGCAGGAGTGAGGACGCGGCATGCTGAGTAAAGGGGGAGGAGGAGGGGAAAAAGAGGTGGCTTAAGGGTGGGGGCTTGGGGGAAGAGGTGGAGCGGGTGGCCCAAGGGTTGAGCCCCCGGCTCCTGGTGCTTGCAGAGTAGGGGAAGCTGCCGCTGCTGCTGCACAACGTGCTTCTCCTAGCCTACAGCACCTTCAGCCTCCTTGCCTGCCTCATTGTTTCCAGTGCCAGTGGGCTGTGCCTGAGTGGGGTAAGGCACCTCCCAACTATAGTACTGTACTGTGTGGCAAAAAAAACATTTCCCTGGAACCTAACCCCCGGCCCATTTACATTCATCCTTTTGGGGAAATTGGATTCGCTTAACATCATTTCACTTAAAGTCACATTTTTCAGGAATATAACTACAACGTTATGTGAGGAGTTACTGTACAATAATAAATTAATGGGTGCATCTCTGAAATGTTTTTTTTCTCTTACTATTTTCTAATCCCTGTTATACTTTTGGCCTACACTACATCCCCTGGCAATGAGTTCCACAGGTTGACTGCACTGTGTGAAGAAATACTTCCTCATATTTGTTTTAAACCTGCTGCCTATTAATTTCATTGGGTGACCCCTGGTTCTTGTGTTATGGGAGGTGGTAAATAAGACTTCCTCATTCACTTTCTCCACTCCATTCAAGATTTTATACAGATCTATCATATCCCCAGTTAGTTGTCTCTTCTAAAATGAATAGTCCCAGTCTTCTTAATCTCTCCCCATAGGAAAGCTGTTCCATGCCCCTAATCATTTTTGTTGTCCTTCTCTGTACTTTTTTCAATTCTAATATATCATTTTTGAGATGGGGCAACCTGTAAGCAGTATTTAAGGTGTGGGCGTACCATGGATTTATATAATGGCATTATGATATTTTCTGGTCTATTATCTATCTCTTTCCTAGTGGGTCTTAACATCCTGTTCGCTTTTTTGACTGCTGCTGCACATGGAATAGACGTTTTCAGAGAACTATCCATGATGACTCTGAGATCTTTCTTGAACGGTAACAGCTAATATAGAACTCATCAGTATATATATATATCGAGAGAGAGAGACGGGATTATTTTTCCAATGCACATTACTTTGCATTTATCAACATTGAATTGCATCTGCCATTTTGTTGTCCGGTCACCCAGTTTTGTGAGAGTGGCTGGCAATTCTTCCCAGTCATCTTTAGACTAAACTATCTTCAGTAATATTTTATTGTTTGAAAACTTTGCCACCTCACTGTTTTCCCTTTTTTCCAGGTCATTTATGAATATGTTGGACAGCATTGGTCCCCATATGGATCCTTGGAAGACCCCATTATTTGCCTCTCTCCATTCTGAAAACTGACCATTTATTCCTACCCTTTGTTTCCTGTCTTTTTACCAATTCCTGATCCATGAAAGGAGTTTCCCTCTTATCCCACGACTGGTTACTTTTCTGAAGAGCCTTTGGTGAGGAACCTTGTCAAAGGCTTTCTGAAAATCCAAGTATGCTATATCCACTGGATCACCCATATCTACATGTTTGTTGATACCGTCAAAGAATTCTAATAGATTGGTGAGGCATGATTTCCCTTTACAAATGTTATTGTGACTCTTCCACAACAAATCATGTTCATCTACAAGTCTGATAATTCTGTTCTTTACTATAGTTTCAACCAGTTTTCTTGGTACTGGAGTTAGACTTACTGGACTGTAATTGCCAGGATCGCCTCTGTAGCCTTTCTTTTTTTTTTTTTTTAAATCAGTGTTACATTAGCTACCCTCCAGTTATCTGGTGCAGAGGCTGATAAATGGTAGGATATATACCACAGATAGTTGTTCTGCAATTTCATATCTGAGTTCCTACAGTGACAAACCCCTGCAAGTAGGTCGAGCCCCATTGAAGTCAGTATGTCCATGCTGAGCTGTTTGCATGATCAGAGACTAAGGCCCTGGTGCAATAAAACATCATGTTTCACTTTAAGTAGTATGTTAGGTCCTATTCACTTCAATGAGACTTAAATGAATAGTTAAGTACTTCGCTGAATCAGGGACTGTGACAGGTCTCCGCCTGTTTCAAAGACTTGACATAATTAACAGACACAAGAATAAAGTAAATTTTCATTCCATATACCTGTGATTAGAGGAAGGCTGTTAAAGTCTTTCTTAGAGGGATGACACAATTTCCATGCATTTGTCAGGTCTCAGGAAGGATTGAGCCCTTTGCAGAAATATGAAACACAAAACACTTATTTTTCCAATTGTGGGTCTAACATTTTTGTTAAAGCCCTTTGCAACTGTCTAAAGGAAGTATTGAAAAAATTGACAAAATAAAGACTAATCAAAATACTCCAACTTTGGTTGCATTAAAGTGTGTGCAGTGTAGCTTCATTAAAAAGCATACGCTGCCCACACAAAATCCAATTACTGCAGTACCTCTGCCCTCTGGATCCTGGACCAAGCTGGGGGCAAAGGGTAGATTTTTTAATGAATTCATATGAAAACTCATTTACTTGTTCCTCCTAAAACACCATAAATTGCCTAACCTAATCTTTTCTTTCTTTGCTTTCAAAGTCCTGGAGGATCAAGTGAATTTTGTGCAAAAATATTGCCTGTATTTTCTTTCCTGAAAGGCTAGTAAAACTTTCCAGTTTTTATATGCTGAATTAGATTGCATATTTTCTGTAATAAATTTTGATTGGTAATACATCTAATACCTAATTAACAGCAAAATGAGAGTTGTAGCTATTAAGTGCCAACAGTTAATTTTCACTGAAAATCCCTTACCTATATCACAGTCAATACATAGAATCAGATTCTCAGCTGGTGTAAATTGGTGTAGCTCCATTGATGTCGATGGAGCTGTCTGCAACAGTCTACGCCAGCTGAGAATCTCACCGACAGTGTCTTCTTATGAACGACTATGTTTGGATACCATACAACAATTATCAACATAATTTAAAAGGGCCCATTGTGAAGAAAACATGAAATGGAAAATAAACAAACACCTGCTTTAGGATCATAGAATCATAGAATATCAGGGTTGGAAGGGACCTCAGGAGGTCATCTAGTCCATCCCCCTGCTCAAAGCAGGACCAATCCCCAACTAAATCATCCCAGCCAGGGCTTTGTCAACCCTGATCTTAAAAACTTCTAAGGAAGGAGATTCCACCACCTCCCTAGATAACACATTCCAGTGTTTCACAACCCTCCTAGTGAAAAAGTTTTTCCTAATATCCAACCTAAACCTCCCCCACTGCAACTTGAGACCATTACTCCTCGTTCTGTCATCTGCTACCACTGAGAACAGTCTAGATCCATCCTCTTTGGAACCCCCTTTCAGGTAGTTGAAAGCAGCTATCAAATCCCCCCTCATTCTTCTCTTCTGCAGACTAAGCAATCCCAGTTCCCTCAGCCTCTCCTCATAAGTCATGTGTTCCAGTCCCCTAATCATTTTTGTAGCCCTCCGCTGAACTCTTTCCAATTTTTCCACCTCCTTCTTGTAGTGTGGGGCCCAAAACTGGACACAGTACTCCAGATGAGGCCTCACCAATGTTGAATAGAGGGGAACGATCACATTCCTCAATCTGCTGGCAATGCCCCTACTTATACATCCCAAAATGCCATTAGCCTTCTTGGCAACAAGGGCACACTGTTGACTCAGATTCAGCCTCTCGTCCACTGTAACCCCTAGGTCCTTTTCTGCAGAACTGCTGCCAAGCCATTCAGTCCCTAGTCTGTAGCGGTGCATGGGGTTCTTCCGTCCTAAGGATAGAGCCTCTTTATTAGATTCTGTGGCCCAGTAGATGGGACATTAGTGAGGGGGTTCTATTTTCACTCTTCCACTCTTGAGCAAACATGTTTTACCTCCCTGTGCTCTGTTTTGTCTCCCATCCTCTGTCTTGCCTAATTAGACTGTAAGGTCTTTGGGGCAAAGATTTTCTCTTGTTTCTACAGCTCCTAGCACAATCTCAGCTGGGGCCTCTAGATGGCGCTTGAATACAAATAGTTAATACCTTAAGAATCATTGAATAAGGTCAGTTTTTCAGTGGTGGCAATTCTGGAAAAAATAGGGAAAGCAGAAGGAAATACAGTGGTAAACAATTTATTCTCCCTACAATGATGCTGTAGAAAGTATTCACATCTTAATAAAAAACAAAACTCTAAGCACTTACGTCTTTGATATCAAACTTTATCAAAATTTGAATTAATTAAACAAGCACAAATAAGTGGGCTATTTCAAAACTGAAATTTTGCACAGATTTTAAGGCTAGAAGGGTTATCTAATTGGACCTTCTGTATAATACAGGTCATGAAATCTCACCTAATGATTTCTGCATCGAGCCCATTAACTGGTAGTTGAGCTACAGCATATGGTTTAAAAAAATACCCAGTCTTAATCTAAGCATTTCAAGTAATGGAGAATCCACCACAGGCCTGGAATAATTGTGCCAGTGGTTTATTACCTCACTGTTAAAAATTTGCACTGAAGAAAGTGCCATATTTCAGTGTATGTTTTTTTTCACTTCAGCTTCCAGCCATTGGATCTTGTTATGCCCCTAACTACTCGGCTGAAGAGCCCTCTACTGTCCCCTGTGTAGGTACTTGGAGTCCATGATCATGTCACCTGTTATATTATGTTGTACACCTGATATTTTAATGGTTTATTAGTCATGAAATGTGCTAGAGAGAAAGCACTGACAAGTGGTTACTGACAAAGTAGACTTGGAAGAAATGTTTAATGGTTCCTGGCATCTGCCCCTGTTGCATAATGGTAGAATTTATTTTGTTATCTCCAAAACATCCCTGATGTGCGTATCAGATTGCAGCCCCACAGAGTGTTAGTTTCTGGGAGTGCTGAAAGATCTCACATTAAACAACAACAAAAAGTATAGTAAATGGAAAAGGGAATTAACCAAATAGCACTTTCAACAGTTGATCTCAAAGCACTTTACCAAGGGAGGTAAATATAATTATACCTTTTCATAAGGGGAAAAACTGAAACACAGGGAGGTGAAGTGACTTTGCTAGATCACCCAGCAAGGACGGGGATAGAACTAGAGTCTTCTTAATTTTCCTGGGAAGCAATTTGCAGCATGTTGCAAAAACTCCAGAAGAAGCTGCAGTGCCGCTGGTAAGCAACTGAGGATGTAGTCCTGAGTGCATAACTTCTTTTGGTTTCAGTGGGTATTATGAATGCACAATGCATCACAAGATCAAGTGCCTAATATAGAACCAATGAGCTCAATATCATGTAGTTTAGGATCGAAAAACCGAATTCTTGATGATCCAAGTTATACAATTCTATGTGATAAACTAGAGTTATCTACACTAGAAGCAACACCAATCACTACTTCTCGTCATCAGAGAAGAGTTGGAGGGAGAGAGAGGTGCCTCTGGATTTATGTATCTGGAGTATTCTTATGCCACCCTGTTGGTTCGAAATGGATTCCTGGGGAAAGTAGCTTCTAAAAATCAGATAATTAGTCTAAAGTAGATTTTTCTAAAAATTTGCAGTGGTTTTCAATAAGCTTTTGAATTTCCTGGTCTTGATGACTTTAAGCAAGGATGCTTATGCAGGATTCTGCTGATTTTCCTCCTGGGTTACTGGAAGTGCCAAGAAAAGGCAATGCAAAGATCAAGAGTAGGTTAAATAAAATTTTAGCTAACTGTGACTCTGTTTGGTCTCTATCTTAGGGGATTTCCTAGCCCCTCTCACTGCAGTATCTAAGCACTTCCCAGATGAATTAGAGATGTCTGGTGAGCTTCTTAGTAGGCTTAATGATTGCAGATCTCTCAAAAAATGAAAATCTAGATAATTTTCCTGCCAAGGGAAGCAGTGAGATTGTAAATTAGGCTCAATAAGAAATTAGTAATTAATGATATTATTATTACATACATGATAGGGGCCCAGTCTTTCAAACTCTTGTGGATATAAGTAACCCCTTACACGAGTAGCCCCTTTTAAGTCAATGTGACTCCTCCCGAGAGTAAGAATTTGCAGGATCAGACACCAGCCCTTCAGTAAATGTGTATCCCATTTACATGTATCGAACCTCCATTTCAGATGGGTGTCAGTGGGGAAATCTGCCTGTCGCTGAGCAGCTTTTCTACACAGCAAAGCATCAGATTAATGATGGAAAATATGAGATGAATGAGTATCATAAAAGCTGCTAAAGCTCAGATTCCCTTATCAGTTGCATTTTACTTTACATGCCCGCTTGGTGTAGCTGTAAATTATTAATGCTGGAAACTGTTATTTCATTCATGAATAATTTAATATGGCATTGAATGGGTGATGGGGAGATAGAGCGGAGGGTAGGAACAAAGAAAACAATTTCTGCAGATCCAGGGTGAGCTGTGCGCTAAACAAGACAACGAGTGTTGCCATCAAACTCAATAGATTAGTGAGAAAAGAGAAGGGATCGATCCCAGGGCATTTTGAATGGGACCAATCCCAGGGATGACTGAATCAGGCCCAAAATGTGCAGGGAATGAGATGATTGCAAGCATCTATGGCTAGATGGGTACTAGGACAATTTTGCTTCACTGTTGACATATACTTTGTAAAGTGTTTGTTTCACTATTTTTGAATATTATGAATACTGTTGAATAACTATTTTATGTATTTAGGAAGTATGAACACGTTTGCAAATCCTTGCCATGTAAATATCAGAGACAAAACAATCAACACAATAGTGAGCTTTTGTTTCGAGAAACATACAGGAATATAGTCATCAGATCACTCTGTTTAACAGGGTGTTACCATATTACAGAGTAAGCATCATTACAACACCCATGACTGTTGCTTCTAGTGATTTTATCACACTGAATAAAATCTCTGACTACATATTTAACAGACCAGGCATATCTATAAAATATTAATATTAAAAAAAATGGACAGATGGGCTGGGTTTTTTGAAAGTCCTTTGTCTGAGCATTGAATAGAAGATAACCAAATGTCTAAGTACCTATCTGGGCTCGGTCTATTTTGCATATGGTAATTGGTGTGTTAACTTTTTCATAACGACTTCCTACACTTTCAAACCATTCCTGTACAGTTGGAATATTTTTTGCTTATCAGTGGGAGGCTCTCAGTAGCTGAGCAGCTGCTAATAGATAAGAGATTAATTCTTCATTGCTTGTTGCGTGACCGTTTCCTCTAGAAAGCCCCAGGATTACCAAAGAATCATTTGGTAATAAATATCCAACCATTTTTTGTTGTTTGGTTATGAATTGCACCCCAGTATTCTCTTATGACTGGACACATCTGCCATATATACATAAAATCTCCTCCCCCTGCATTGCACCACTATTTATATTTTGATCTTATTTTATCTTCTTTTTTTTAATCTGACTGATGTAAGGTACCCTTGAAACAGTATCTTAAAGACATTTTCCTTTATTGTGCTACAGACTGAAGTTGCTGGCTCTCTTTTCCATACCAAATCCCCTTTTACTGGGGTATCCTGTCTATCCAGACCCTTTCCCCAGGGTGTCATATATGAAAATATTTTTTCTTAGGAAAGTTGCCTGCAAAGATTGATATAAAGTCATTATAATTTTTTGTGTGTCCTCTGCCTGATCAGATGACATTGATTCTATTAAAGTTAACTTTCCGTATAAACCATCTTTTCTAGAAAGACGAGAAACATGATGCCTGACTTGCAAGTACTGGTACCATGGGGGAAAAGGCCAGACATAGTTGACTACCATTACTACCCACACACACACAAGTCGATGAAATTAAAACATTTTGTTTTCATTGAAATAGTTCCTCTGTGCTTTTGAAGTTTTCACTGAACAACTGAAACCCCACACCATTATTATGACTCATAATACCCAGCTCTTATATATCACTTTTCATCAGTACATTTTAAATCACTTTACAAAGGAGCTCAGTACTGGTACCCCCATTTTAGAGAAACTGACACACAGAAAAGGAGGTAACTTTCCCAAGGCCAAGGGATAGCTCAGTGGTTTGAGCACTGGCCTGCTAAACCTAGGGTTGTGATTTCAATCCTTGAAAGGGCCAGTTAGGGATCCGGGGCAAATATTGGGGATTGGTCCTGATTTGAGCAGGGGGTTGGACTAGATGACCTCCTGGGTTCTCTTCAAACCCTGATATTCTATGATTCTATAGAGCCATGAACAAAAATCCAGATGTCCCAAGTGCTAGGCTATACTGCAGCCTCCCTTATATTTGGGGTTTTCAAAAATACTTTGAAATTTGTTGATGAAAATGGGATTTTTTTCTACCATCAATTACGTTTTACCAACAAGGCATTCTATGGGGCAGAGGAGGGGAATTAGATGGGAAAATGGTGACCGGTTCCAAACATTGCCATAAAGTGATTGCAGACTGGTCTGCTATCATCTGCATTCGTCATGCCTATTTATCAGGGCTCTGATTCTTTGCTGCCTGGCACCTTGTGTATTCATTTACACCTAGTTACATTTGCACGACTCTAAATGATTACACAAGTGGAGAATCAGGCAATGACCTGTGCGAACCTTGCACAGTTGGGTTCATAAAAGGGCTGAGACCTACTGTTTGGTTTTGCACAAACTGGATGCAAATGAACCCTTGTGGATCAATCATAGAGCCATAGAAATGTAGGGCTGGAACTCATTTAGTCCCGCCTCCCCACGCTGTGGCAGGATTATGTCTACTCAGACCATCCCTGAGTGCTGTTCGTCTACCTTGTTCTTAAAAAATCTCCAAAGTAGTGGTTTGTGGTATATCTCCCCGTTGGACTTCTCTCTACCCATGCCCCAGAAAGTAGTCCCCAGTTTATGTTAGTCTCTTATTCCCAAATACACTGAAGGGACCTGAGGCTCAGTTTAAATGGGCTTGAAGTGAAATATGCATGTTTCACCCTGCTCCATTAGAGATTAATTGCATGGTTCATGTGAAATATTGACTCTAGGCTAGACTGTTGGGGCAGCAGCTGTGCAGCAAGGGATCCTAGTTTTGGTTCAGAGGCAGTTCATGCATTACTTTCTTTTCCAGATTGCATATGGTGTTCACCCACTGGGTTTTGCTTTCTGTTTGAATTTCAGTGAACCACAAAATGCCTTGCACGTGAAACCCCTTGTTCTGCAAGGCTTCTACCCAAAGCCACATCTCAGCCCAACTTCTCATAAAACTTAACTCAGGTCACTGAAAGGTTTGAAAACCTTCCTGCAAACCTAGCCTGTGTTTTAGGTGAGCAAAGAAACTCCCCTTGAGATGAACAGCTGCTGGTTTGAGGTTCTGAGGTGGAAGTTTCTCGGCAGAGTCCTTCCTGGCTTGCAGGGGCTGAGGACACCAGGCCCCCAGCGCATTAGCTCCCTGGGAAGGTAGCAGACCATTCCTATTACTCTACTGCAAAATATCTGAGCAGTTCAGAACCATGTTGTGACTGAGCATGTAAGGGGTTGAGCACGGAACCTGAATTACAGAAATCAGGGACTGATTTGCCACTGCTTTCCCCCTCTTGTAGTCATGTATGCCGGTGCAAAATGAGTAAAACCAGTACAGACCCAATGCTAATTGCAGTGTAAAGTGGCCTTGGTGTAAATGCAACTCTTCGGGCATCACCTTTTTGATTTAGTGGCATTTGGCACCCACTTTTTGCTGATGTAAATGATCCCATAAGGATCAAGTCAGTGGAGAGCCAGCAGTATTCAGTACATTTCCTCATTTTTGTTTTTTTGATGCTATTTATGGATTCAAATAACACCACCAAATTCTTCATAACCTTTGTCATGAACAGGAGTTGTGTATCCTGGAAGATTTCCCCTGGGATCCACACTGATGTAAGCAGGGTCTGAATGAGCTCTCCCCTGACATCTAGTGATGAGCTGGGGTAAAAGACTGCAGGAGCTGACTGTGTTTGCATCGACACACCTACTCTGCCTAGGTACACAGCAGATGGAGCTGCTTTGTTAAAATGACCGATTTTGGCTGGTTTTGGGTTACAAATCACTTCATCACCAGACATCGGCAATACCAGAGAGATGAGCTGGAGTACATTTGAGAAGCAAAGTAGGGAAAGTAACTGAAATATTTCTCTGATGGATTGTATTTAACCTATCCTAAATTCTCAGTGACTGAGGGGCAATCTATATTCATTGCTATATTTGCTTCCCACAAGCTATGCTTGGTATAACTTTTCATGAGTGATATACTCAGATATTTGGATGCTAATATTTTAACTGTATCGTTAAATGTATTAACCTGAATTTGGGTTATTGCAGATTATATACTAGGTGTATTTTATGACTTTTAAACCAACCTTTGTACTTTTGGATACTTTAAGCACTATATCCAGATGTACAGACCCTCTTTCCTTAACCTCTGTATTAGATATTTTTAGCATTAGCTTTAATAATGATTTTTTTTAATTTGAATGTAGGGGTAAAGAAATGTTGTCATCTTTACTGTATGAGTAAAGGGCAGGAGAACTGTGCTTAACCTGACCGGATTGAGAGGGACACCCTAAACTGAACCTCCCTTGCTAAGCAGGGGTGGGGATGCCAGTGAAGAGGAGAGCGAATGGGGAGAGGTGTTTCTACTGGGGTGGCATGGAGTCTGCCCAAAGAGCCCTAGACACCACTTGAAATACCCCACTTCAGCATTTAATGATTGAGCTGATTAGAGTCAACTGAGAGTCCTTATTTCCAGTCGGTGATTCCTATAGCTGACACTACTGCTGAGCAGGTCTCGGGGGTAAGCTCTAGACCTTGTGTAGGACCCGTGCATGACAACCCAGAAACTGCCTTGGCTCTATGGTTCCCCACGACCTGCTGAAATCACGGGGGGCTGGGTTAAGTGGCAGAACCTCAGAACGTGATGTCCTGGGAGCAGGAAGCAGTGGCCAGCAGCAGAGACACTGCAGCAGCTGTGAGCCAGTTGCAGTGACAACAGACCGGCAGTGTGCTCAGTGCCCCTGCCAGAGGTGGGAGAGAAACCCCGTAAATGCCACTCTGAACTGTGGGTCTTCGCTAAGCAAGAACAGCTAGCTGTGAGTGGGGTGCAGTGGAGGGAGAAGGGAATGATGTGTTTAAGGGGCATTCGCTCATCAGACTTTCCCACCACAGGGAGGGAAACTGAGGCAAAGGATACTGCCCAGGCACTGTGGGGTTGGGTTTGCTTATGATCACATGCTTTTGAATGCGCTTGTGGTGTTGTCCCAAATTAATGCTGGGTTCCCTTTCCCTTCTAATAGAAGTTCTCCTTTGTGGCACATAGACTCCATGCTTGCGAGTGGGGTAATATTGCCTCTTAGAGGCACGCAGGGGGGTATTACAATTTCCCAGGTTACTGTGTTTTATTGTTAAGAGGAACCCCTAGATATTGAACCCGGCCCTTGCTGCTGCCAGGCCCACCTGGCAGAAGGGTTACACTGAGATAGTGGTCTTGGTTAGTACAGAGATAGAGAGAGTGCCTATCAGCATGCTACTGGGACTGGTGCTGGGCACATTGCCGAAGGAGAATTAGACTTTAAGAAAAGGGTGCGTCCCAACCGCCGTATTTGAAATGTGCACTAACATTCAGCCATTCACGCTTTGCCCACTGTTCTCTCTGTACGCTTCCTGAGCTTTTGCTGATCAATGCTGCTTGGGTAAAGTCCTTGCCCCACTGAAATCAGTGGCCTAGTGCTCATTGATTTTAATGGGGTCAGGATTTCACCCCTTTTATATCTCCATCAGGGCACCAGCACCATTATGCTAATATATATATATATATATATATATATATATATATATATATATATATATATATATATATATATATATATATATAGGGCCTGATCTGATTCCCTTACTCATGGCTTACTCCATGAGTAGTTTCATTTGGGCCACTTTTTATTTGGTGTAAATCAGTGAAATTCCATTGATTTCGAAGGAGCCAGGCAGATCTACATCACCTGCGGGTCTGGCCCATTGACTTCAGTAGAACTACTCATGGAGTAAGATACCGTCCAGCATAAGTGAGGGTATCACAGTCTTGCCTGGACACACAAGCACATACCTCAAATGTGGATGAAAAGACTCATTAATACTTTTTTAGCTTCTTCAAATCTGATGACGCTAAGTAAATTAAATGATGTGGTCATGCTAACTTCACGCACATGGCAAAACCGCTCCTCACCTCTGCAAGTGTGTTTCTGTAAATTAAAAACATTTTTAGCTATGCTGCTGGCCCAGTCCTGCTTTGATTGAAGTCAGTCGTGAAACTTCCATTGTCTTTGTTGGAAACAGGGTCTGGCTGTTTCACGGCTGTCATCTTTCCGATTAAACAATTTTGTACATTAAAAATCATGATCTGTTAATGAGCCAGTTAAATCAAGAACATGTAACTCATTCATTTTGAGAGAGTGAAAAAAAAACCCATGTGATTTTATTGGGAGAAAATCTGTTGCAAGTTTTTATATAGCTAAACCAGTTTACACCAGCTGAAGACACAATGAATATGTAGTCCCTGGAAAAATCATGGAGCAGGTCCTCAAAGAATCAATCCTGAAGCACTTACATGAGAGGAAAGTGATCAGGAACAGTCAGCATGGATTCACCAAGGGAAGGTGGAGCTGCAGCTAGCCAGAGATGTCAAGAGTAACAAGAAGGGTTTCTTCAGGTATGTTGGCAACAAGAAGAAAGCCAAGGAAAGTGTGGGCCCCTTACTGAATGAGGGAGGCAACCTAGTGACAGAGGATGTGGAAAAAGCTAATGTACTCAATGCTTTTTTTGCCTCTGTTTTCACTAACAAGGTCAGCTCCCAGACTGCTGAGCTGGGCATCGCAAAATGGGGAAGAGATGGCCAGCCCTCTGTGGAGATAAAGGTGGTTAGGGACTATTTAGAAAAGCTGGATGTGCACAAGTCCATGGGGCCGGACGAGTTGCATCCGAGAGTGCTGAAGGAATTGGCGGCTGTGATTGCAGAGCCATTGGCCATTATCTTTGAAAACTCGTGGCGAACGGGGGAAGTCCCGGATGACTGGAAAAAGGCTAATGTAGTGCCAATCTTTAAAAAAGGGAAGAAGGAGGATCCTGGGAACTACAGGCCAGTCAGCCTCACCTCAGTCCCTGGAAAAATCATGGAGCAGGTCCTCAAAGAATCAATCCTGAAGCACTTGCATGAGAGGAAAGTGATCAGGAACAGCCAGCATGGATTCACCAAGGGAAGGTCATGCCTGACTAATCTAATCGCCTTTTATGATGAGATTACTGGTTCTGTGGATGAAGGGAAAGCAGTGGATGTATTGTTTCTTGACTTTAGCAAAGCTTTTGACACGGTCTCCCACAGTATTCTTGTCAGCAAGTTAAGGAAGTATGGGCTGGATGAATGCACTATAAGGTGGGTAGAAAGCTGGCTAGATTGTCGGGCTCAACGGGTAGTTATCAATGGCTCCATGTCTAGTTGGCAGCCGGTATCAAGTGGAGTGCCCCAAGGGTCGGTCCTGGGGCCAGTTTTGTTCAATATCTTCATAAATGATCTGGAGGATGGTGTGGATTGCACTCTCAGCAAATTTGCGGATGATACTAAACTGGGAGGAGTGGTAGATATGCTGGAGGGGAGGGATAGGATACAGAAGGACCTAGACAAATTGGAGGATTGGGCCAAAAGAAATCTGATGAGGTTCAATAAGGATAAGTGCAGGGTCCTGCACTAAGGACGGAAGAACCCAATGCACAGCTACAGACTAGGGACCGAATGGCTAGGCAGCAGTTCTGCGGAAAAGGACCTAGGGGTGACAGTGGACGAGAAGCTGGATATGAGTCAGCAGTGTGCCCTTGTTGCCTAGAAGGCCAATGGCATTTTGGGATGTATAAGTAGGGGCATAGCGAGCAGATCGAGGGATGTGATCGTTCCCCTCTATTCGACATTGGTGAGGCCTCATCTGGAGTACTGTGTCCAGTTTTGGGCCCCACACTTCAAGAAGGATGTGGATAAATTGGAGAGAGTCCAGCGAAGGGCAACAAAAATGATTAGGGGTCTGGAACACATGAGTTATGAGGAGAGGCTGAGGGAGCTGGGATTGTTTAGCCTGCAGAAGAGAAGAATGAGGGGGGATTTGATAGCTGCTTTCAACTACCTGAAAGGGGGTTCCAAAGAGGATGGCTCTAGACTGTTCTCAATGGTAGCAGATGACAGAACGAGGAGTAATGGTCTCAAGCTGCAGTGGGGGAGGTTTAGATTGGATATTAGGAAAAACTTTTTCACTAAGAGGGTGGTGAAACACTGGAATGCGTTACCTAGGGAGGTGGTAGAATCTCCTTCCTTAGAGGTTTTTAAGGTCAGGCTTGACAAAGCCCTGGCTGGGATGATTTAACTGGGAATTGGTCCTGCTTCGAGCAGGGGGTTGGACTAGATGACCTTCTGGGGTCCCTTCCAACCCTTATATTCTATGATTCTATGATTCTAAGGTCATGCCTGACTAATCTAATCGCCTTCTATGATGAGATTACTGGTTCTGTGGATGAAGGGAAAGCAGTGGATGTATTGTTTCTTGACTTTAGCAAAGCTTTTGACACGGTCTCCCACAGTATTCTTGTCAGCAAGTTAAAGAAGTATGGGCTGGATGAATGCACTATAAGGTGGGTAGAAAGTTGGCTAGATTGTCGGGCTCAACGGGTAGTGATCAATGGCTCCATGTCTAGTTGGCAGCCGGTATCAAGTGGAGTGCCCCAGGGGTCGGTCCTGGGGCCGGTTTTGTTCAATATCTTCATAAATGATCTGGAGGATGGTGTGGATTGCACCCTCAGCAAATTTGTGGATGATACTAAACTGGGAGGAGTGGTAGATACGCTGGAGGGCAGGGATAGGATACAGAGGGACCTAGACAAATTGGAGGATTGGGCCAAAAGAAATCTGATGAGGTTCAATAAGGATAAGTGCAGGGTCCTGCACTTAGGATGGAAGAACCCAATGCACAGCTACAGACTAGGGACCGAATGGCTAGGCAGCAGTTCTGTGGAAAAGGGCCTAGGGGTGACAGTGGACGAGAAGCTGGATATGAGTCAGCAGTGTGCCCTTGTTGCCAAGAAGGCCAATGGCATTTTGGGATGTATAAGTAGGGGCATAGCCAACAGATCGAGGGACGTGATCATTCCCCTCTATTCCACATTGGTGAGGCCTCATCTGGAGTACTGTGTCCAGTTTTGGGCCCCACACTACAAGAAGGATGTGGATAAATTAGAGAGAGTCCAGCAAAGGGCAACAAAAATGATTAGGGGACTGGAACACATGACTTATGAGGAGAGGCTGAGGGAACTGGGATTGTTTAGTCTGCAGAAGAGAAGAATGAGGGGGGATTTGATAGCTGCTTTCAACTACCTGAGAGGTGGTTCCAAAGAGTATGGTTCTAGACTATTCTCAGTGGTAGAAGAGGACAGGACAAGGAGTAATGGTCTCAAGTTGCAGTGGGGGAGATTTAGGTTGGATATTAGGAAAAACTTTTTCACTAGGAGGGTTGTGAAACACTGGAATGCGTTACCTAGGGAGGTGGTAGAATCTCCTTCCTTAGAAGTTTTTAAGGTCAGGCTTGACAAAGCCCTGGCTGGGATGATTTAATTGGGGATTGGTCCTGCTTTGAGCAGGGGGTTGGACTAGATGACCTCCTGAGGTCCCTTCCAACCCTGATATTCTATGATTCTATGATGTAATATAATGAAATTATAGCATTAGTTTTTGAATTCTTGCATCTCCTTCCAGATTTACTGAGTTCTTTGAAAGGGGAGGTTAGATTCTACTCTTGGTAACGCTGGGGCAAATCCACTGATTTCAGTGCAGCAACTCCAGATTTGCACCGGTGTAATAGAGCAGAATCTGGCCCAGACATCCCATTTCCAGAATCTGGCCTTTATGTTCTCCATTTGCATGATAATTAAAAATCTTATACAAGCCAAAGATCTTCAGATTGAATGAAGTTTTGAACATGGGATGTGAGAAGAATGAATCCTCTAACATATCCCATGGATAATGTAATTAGCCACATTTAAGCTTCAACATTGCTTACCATATTGGTAAAGGTTAGTTAAGTTTGGTATCAATTTTATGAAATGTTTGACAGGAATGATAATTTGTGCTTATTTAATCAGAAATCAAATTGTAGCTTGTTGTGACCTAGATTCCAGGATAATTTGCATGCAGAGGCCTCTACAGATAGCAGTGCCATAAGTTTAATGATTTCAGATGCCGCAATAATACAATTATAATCCTTGCTGTATGATTTTTTCCTCCTCCTCTTGTTTTCTCATCTTTGGAAAAAATAATCAAAATTATTATTGAGGCAGAACAAATCTGCAAATTGCCAGCACAACTCTGTGAGAATTACTTTGCAAGATTGTTGCCAGTTTAATCCACATGCAAAAACCTGTAGGTCGTTCCTTATTAATAAAAATGACACCACATTTCTTGGGCCTGATGTACCAAGCCACAGTCTTTTATTTCACTTGTTAGTATAATAGGTCAAGGAATATTTACTCTGATCTTGCAGGATGCATCAGCCTCTTAAATCACTGGCAAACATTTCCTTTCTCATAGTGCAAACTTGCAAAACATTGTTTCAGTAAAGATGTAAATGTAAGGTCCTTGGAATGTGAGGTTTACAAATTGTTTTTGCTCTCTAAAAGGCTATTTAGATGCATCAATTTTTTGATAATGACATACTCCCATGTAGTAGAACTGACTACAGTTTGCTTTGAGCTTGGTACGCTCCTTTCCAATTGACTTCAGTAGGAGTTACATGCACATATCTGAGCAATGCACTAGGAAACTGTGTTCTTGCCAGCTTTGCATTTCTGGATAGAGTTGTAAAGAATGAATGAATCTGAAACTTGGGGGAAGATTTTTAATGGACGATACTATGCTATAGTTAGTATAAACTCTTTGTATTTGACAGATTAACAGGTCCAATCATTTTATTAGAATCAGTTCTGTCTTAAGTATGTGCTGTGTAAATACAATACAAATAGCAACCATAATAATTTGTGTATGTATATGTAAGGTAATGCTGAACAACACAGTATAAGAGTCAAATTGGCCAGGTCACAATTGCAGAAGAGGACTTGTCCAAAATGCTATTTCTGTCTGAAGTAAATGTAAGCCCCATGACGAAAAGACTGTCCTCCTTCTGTTGGTGAAAAGAGGAAACATCATCTCTGGCCAGCCTCACTGGGATGTTTTATTAGAGGGTAGAATTGTGGGTACATTTTTGTTCTTTTGGTTAAAATTTGTTTAAATTCGATGTGCCTATATGATGAGCAATTATATTTATTGCTAGTGAAAGAACATGTGCTAAATATCCTGTAGATGAAAGGTCACCCTGTGGCTGTAAGATGTGACCCAAAGCTTGCTAATGAACTATGAGTCCAGTAAAGGGGAAGGGAAAAGTGTGCTGTTCTCGCAAGTGAACAGCTGTCTTAAGGGGACCAGGGACTCTGTCCAAGTTTTTGTTTTCCCTGTGATGTGTGAGGAGGGGGATGAGGGAGGAATGAGGTGCACTTGAAACAGAGTTGGTGGCATTGGTGGTATGGAGCAGAGAAGACACCATGTTGGCTGAGCTAGTTTCATGGGACCCCGACCCACTCGGTGCTGGGGTGAGCTGACTCATGGAGCTGGGCTAGGAGGGCCACAGCCAGATCAGCAGAGCAGTGTGTCACCCCTGGATGCCCCGGGCTACCTCTTGTAATTGGCTCTAATCATGAGTGGGGTTTCAGTGGGAGAAGTTGGGGTTATTCCATTCCTAGTAACTCTGAAGTAATTCTGCTGATGGCAATTGAACTTCTCCAGATGCACTCCATTGTGACTGAGGCAAGTACCTGCTCATATGAACACCAAACCCCAAGATACAGAAGTCATGGAGAATGAGTGCAGCCATGATAAGGAATTGTGTTCCAGATCTCAGATAGTGTAAATCAACATAACCTCATTGACTTTGCTGGTTCACACCAGCTGGGGATCTCCTAAAGCTACAAGCGCAAAGCTGTATTTATCTCAGTGTTAATCCAGTTGTACACCAACATAATGCCTTTGTGTTCCATGATGTTAGATGGAGAACACACAGATGAATGAAGAAAAGGTGAAGTGAGCTGTAGCTCATGAAAGTTTATGCTCTAATAAATTTGTTAGTCTCTAAGGTGCCACAAGTCCTCCTTTTCTTTTTGCGAATACAGACTAACACGGCTGCTACTCTGAAACAGATGAATGAGTTTTGCTCATGTTCTTTCTGACCAGTCTGGAGTTAGAAAGGCTTCAACTTTTCTCCTTTTCTTTCAGTCTAAACAAAATAAAGCTGGGCAAGAATGATGATTCATAAAAAGAGCAGTTGCACTTGGAAAATGTTAATATCTTTTGATAAAGCAGCCCTTGCCATTTTATGGTACCTGACAGAAGTTACTCAGTTTCTTTGATTGCGTACAATTAAGTGGCATTATTATTAGCCCATTAGGTTAGATAGATTTCACAGTAGGAAAATAAAACCTAATGTTTACTTATCGGTGTTTAAATAAACTGTAATTATCATTTTGTGAGACTCTTGTACTTCTGTAATTAAGTTTAAAATAAAGGGCAATTAGAATTAAGAAGGGTTATCTACATTTCATTTCCAAGTTATTGTTGGAGGAAGCTGCAGTAGTATGCAGTAACTTTCAGAAAAGGTTATTTGTCAGTTTCTGCTATAGACATTCAAATGTCTTAAAGGGATGTATAAGGATTTGGGTGTCCCCTGCAACCCTACAGCACCCTGCCCAAGTGGGGTCCTTAAGCCATGTGTATGAACAGCCAAAACTCTGCTAAGACGAAGCATGCACAGCTAAGTGTCCACTATGTAGGGAAACTTCCCTTCTTTGAGCTCAAAGGCCTAGCCTTCCCATATCACTTCTTCAGGGGTGGGGAGAAGGGACTCCAGGGCTCTCCCTTCCTCTCTCACCCACAGTCCCAAGAGACGGATGGAATGTTTGAGAGTGAGGCTGGCATGAGCTGTGCTTGAGTATTTTCCTGCGCTTTCTTTGGTTCCTACGTTTATTCAGATGTCATGGAGGGGGGAGGGGGCAAAGGAGATGGGGTTTTTAGAGTAGGAAATTAGTGGCTTTGGTTGCTTTTAGGGCTTAAGTCATCAGGCTTTACTTCCAAACCCTTGGCTAGTCTGGCAGGCTCCAGGGAAAAGCCATTGCTTTGGGACTATTTGTGCATTCAAAATTCAGCATGTGATTAAGTGCATTTGACTGGATTAGGGCCTTTAATGGAGGCATCTGCTCAATATTTCTGGGTGGGGCTGGAAAAAAATGCCAAAAAGATTAATCAGCCCTTTAAAAACACCACTGAGATGAAAGTAACAAAATTCTGAGGTGAACTAGAGACTTGAAAATAGGCATTTCTCTGAGTTGTATTTTGCAGAAGATACAGGTATGTCCGAGAACCTATGAGGACCCTGAGGAGCTTCTGAAGACCTCAGCAGCAGAAGGACATGAACGGGTTTTAACTCTTCTGGAAATGATGTGGTAAATATTGTGGTAAATATTTATTGATTCCAGTGGAAAATATTGATTCCAAAGGTAAATGTTGATTCCAGAGGTAAATATTGTGGTAAATATCGATTCCAGTGTGTGAGGACAGTATCACTGAGCGGTAGCTGAGTTGTTATCAGAAGAGCTGGGCGAAAAGTTTCAGTCTAATAATTTATTCAACCTAAAATGCAGGTTTGGGGCAATCAAAGCTATTTGGGAATCTGGGTTAAATTTGGTGAATAGCTTGGGCAAAATAAATAAATCAATCAAAAAAGTTGAAATGGTTTGTTTTGACCTTTCTGAAATGACACATTTAGACTTTTTCATTTTGAGATGTTTTGTTTAGAAATTTAGCTAATTTGTTTAAAAATAATTAAAAGGTAAGAAAATGCTCCCAAATATAACAAACTGAGATGGAAAATACGGAAGCATTTTGTTTCAGGTTGAACACAATGTTTAATTTGACCTCAAATGTTTTTTTTTTTTTTTCAGATTTATCAGTCACTGAACTGAAAAATCAATTATTTATTCCCCTGAATCATCATATTATTGCCCAGGAAAGGGGATCTCTGTGAGATGAAGCACTGGAGACCTCTGTCCTTTCTTGGATGATAAAATTCTTACCAAGGTCTTGTCAAAGAGACTTTTAAAAAGTCAGTTGTGCAGACTGATCAGATCTCAGTCACTCCAGCTGGGCTTGATACTTTTGGGGGGCAGGGATAGGGACATAATTTCATTTCCCTAATTGGCTTAATTTGGGTATAGGGACTATTTTTTAATCAAGAAAAAGCATTCATTTTTAAGTGGATCATGATTATTTATTAGAAGCTGTTTGTTCTTTTGGACTTGAGCCCAGTTTTGTTTCTGGCATTAAATTTCTATTACTCAGTCTACCTGGTCTAATTAAAGGGAATGGCGGCTTGAGTTCCCCCCTCTTTGATACCCAGAAGGATTAGACAAATCTGCTGCCACTCAGGGACAATGTCTTCTGCCAGGTTAAACCTCGTGTTCTGCTTCCTATACCACTCCCATCACTGTGATGTCTCAGCGCCATCCAGGAGTGCCTTAAGTGAAATAACTGATGTTCGTCACATGTGGTTTCTTCTTTCCCTCCCTCTCCTCCCCCATCCCCAGGATGCAAAATGCATGTGGAATTGCACCTCTCTAACTTTCCTTACCCATCCGAGTAGTCAGAGATTAGTCATGCTATCCATAGCTGGCTATATTCATATTTTCCCCCAGCATACTCTTTGGGAGGCTGCTCAGTCTGAGCCACGGCTTCTACTATTAGGGACTTCTGGGAGGCAGTGTGTGGCAATACTCCTGTTCCTCATCCCAGCCTTCTCCCTCAGTGAGCCTGCTGTTTTAGAAGCCCCTGTTGCTGTGGCTATGCACTGTGGCCGGGGTGCAGAAATGTTCAGGAACGATGGGCTTGTGAAAGCAGCAATGCTCACGTAAGTTTAATTCTGGGGATTGAAGGTTTCACACAGCTCTAGTCAGAAGCCTACCTCAAGATCACCCCAAACACAAACTGCAGGGATCAATCATGAGTGACATGTTGGCTTGAAAAGGCTGAATGAGACAACCTGAGTTGATCTACAGACTGTTTCCCAACCTGAACCTCACTTTTCATTGTTCCTGTAGGAGGGGACTGGAGTCACTTCACTCCTTAGTTAGCTCTTAAAGTGTAAGCTATTTTGATATCTCTCAATTACAGTATAAAGCCAATGTGTGTTTCCGATGATACTTTATACTGGGGTATTATAGTAAGACTGAGAAGGGCATTCCTTTTTAAATCCATTATTAATTATCTTTAATTGTCTGGTGGGAAGGAGGAGTTTGTATTTGTTGTTGTAGTGGTTTTTTTCTTTTGGAGCTAATATTTCTCCTGCCCAAATTATTACTTTTTTAGAAACTTTTTTTTAAAAAGCTGGCAACTATCCCAAAATATATTTTCCATTAAAAAAAAAATACTTTGCTGGTGCTCAGATGATGACCTAACAAGGACTTGGTTTTAAAAAGAGATTGGCCTGAATCAAAACATTTAGATCCAGTTCTACATCTGAATTTCTTCAAGGCTTGAGGATGTTGATGCCAAGAGTTTTGGTTTAGATTTATCTGTAGCTTAAATTTAGTTTGAGTTCAATTTGAAAACTTTATGGACTAAATTCATTTGGAAGGCACTAAAACTCAAGTACTGCAGCTTCACAAAAGTCAGTTTTCCTTAGCAAAATAAACACACAGGCCTAGATCCTCAGCTAGTATAAATCAGGTTAACTCCTGGAGCTACAGGGATTTTCATTAGCTCAGGATCTGGGCACTCTATATTTAGGGTGTCATCATTAAGGGACACTTTTGTTCGCCTGGCTTCTGATTTTTCAAATTCTCCCTGCCAAGTCTGAGACTGATTTGACTTCTATTTAAGAGATGGCTTCTAATGGAAACTCACTTGCAGTCTTAACTATGGAGTGATTATATATTGTCCTCCATGTACAGGTATGCCAGCCCTGAGCCACTTTTCACTTTTCTATGCTAAAACATTTTTTGAAATTAAACACTATTAATGCACTGAGCTGTATATAGCGAGTGACTGGGCAGTTCTCGAGTGCCTCAAGAAAGGCACTAAATCTACTGCTTGCATCCACTGGGTCAATCTGGGATACTTCAGGCCATATCTTCAGCTGATAGAAATCCGCATCGCTGTATTGACTTCAATGGCGCTGTGGAAGTTACACCAGCTGCGGATTTGGTTCATTGACCTGAATGGAGCTATGGCACTTTACACTTCTGGTGATCTGGCCAGGAAAGCAAAAGAGAAATAAAATGTAGGTAAAGGAGTCCTGCAAACTGAGATATACTGTTTTTGTGTTGATTAAAGCCTAATTTTAAAATTTAAAGCATCAGTGGGAACACCAGCCCCAGTGATGTTTGTATAGCACATCAAATGACTGCTGGAGACCTATGCATTTATTTAAATAGCTAAGGGTTTAATCCAGAATCCACCAAGAAAATGCTCCCATTGGCATCTGTGGTTTTGGATTAAGCCCTGAGCATGAGATTTTCAAGCATGCTCAGTTTGGGATTAACTCTGTTTACACTGAAGTCAAGGCTCCCAATCCACTAGAATAAGAGTAAAGTTAGGTGAGTACTGAGTAGTTTTGAAAAGCCCAAACTCAATATCTAGCCCTTTTCCTTCAAGAAATAAACCTCAGTGCAACTGGTTCCCTTGGCAATTTTTCCATCAAAAGGTTTGCAAGACAGACAGACAAGGTTCATAGATGGGTCTGGGGAGTCAGTGAGACACTCATGGTCCGTGAGGGGGACTAATGCCCTTGTAACTGTTACTGGATTCTGTAGAGCTGAACTCTCTGTTTTCTTGGAACTAGATTGTGCTCACTTCACGCATGTTGGGTGGCATATTATTTCGCGAACACTCATTGCAGGCAATGGGGCAATTTGTGGAGTAAAGCACTACTCAGTACGCATAAAGAGGTGACAAACTAGTTTAGTTTAGTTTTACATTTTAGGTGCAATGTTCCTGAAAGGTAATAAGCACTCAAAAAAAAAAAAAAAAAAAAAACTACAAGAAAATGGTATTCACAACCTTAACTTCACTTAAACAGAGAGTTTTTTGCAAAGAACCATATTATAATATACACATTGTTTAAAACCAATCAAATCAATAGAAATAGTTTAAAAGCCCCAATGGCAACTTATTCTCAGACTGTAATGTTCACCTCAAACTGCAGATGACATAACACCTCTGGTTTAGTCTGGAGCAGCAAAGTGCAATCATGTTTTCATATTCCACTATAAAATATTACATTTGATACAGTTGACATTTTGGTGTGGTGGGCCATAAATGGATGCAACTCTGAGCTATGAAACAAAGGCCATTAGAATAATCAAGTGGCTGCAGAAGTAGCCAAGTGTGTATGAGTCTGTAGTGCAATTTTTTGATTAGCTCACATTTATGAGCCTTGTCTCTTCCCTTTGTCTGCATCCAACATACCTTAATTTCATTTTCTCTTGAAGGGAGCTCTAGGGATTGCTAAGCCTCTTGAGTTATGAGATTTTTGTGTCAACAGAAATTTAATTACCTCAGAGGAATGAGTCACTGTAAATCATCTGGAATGAATCTCTGAACACTAGTATCCCAGCAAATGGCCTTTGAGCCCAAAGGCATAATTTTAATCAGCATTTGTCTCTCCATTAACATTACAATGTTTAAACTTATTTGTTCACTTTTTGTTGTTGTTGTTTCATGCGTACACTTGTTTCATTAGGCTGAGTTGCTGTTAGCAAGGTGTGGAGAAGATAGTGTACTGTTCATGTTAGGGTGTATTGTGTACTTCACAGAGGTACCATGGAGGCTGCTTAATTGAATTTACCTGACTGTGCTAGCCATTGCAACACCACTGCCCTGCAACAGTGCTGCTGGGCCCCTGTATCACAGCAAGGCAGTTATCAAAGCAGCGTTAGTGGGATGTACAATCACAAGATGCCCCCAGATTTCTTGGGAACCAGGGTCCGGGCTTTCCTTTTTTTCTTCTTTTGTAGTGTGTTCCACTGTACCATACAACAATACTAAATTGACACTACATCAGATCAGCTCGACTCTGTAAGTTACTAAGCACGTGCCTAAATTGAAGTATGTGAGTAATTCCATTTCATTCCCATTGGTCATTAGTAACATGCTCAAGTACATTGCTGAATTGAGTTATGCCGAGCATTGAGGTTTCTGAGAGCCAATATTCTGTGGTAGGTGATGTGGATGTAGATGGATGTAAAACTGATTAGGTAAACAGAGTGCATGAATGGGCGGTGAAGGGAGTTGCCATAGTCTTTTTCACTCACTATACACCCTACCAAGCAGCTAGAAAATTATATTTCTTGATGCACTGAAATGTTTAGCAAAGCACTCAATAATATGCTATAGGAAATGGTTGCACGTAGGTCGGACGATGGCCTACAATAGTCAAGAATGGGTGGAGTGGAATGTACAATCTTTAGATCACAATTAATGTAAAGTAAGAAAACTCAGGACTACATAATAGTATGCAAGGTTTGAGGTTTTAAACCCAAAGTGTGAAATCCTGGTTTCATTCAAGTCATTGGCCAAACTCCCATTGACTTCATTGGAGCCAGGATTTCACCCCTAAAAATGTACTTTATTTTTATCACAGTGCAAAATAAGAGATGACTAATGCTTGTAATGTCTGGAAATCACTGTTCTGCATTCTTTGATAACTCAGCAAGGGTCAAAGGGGTTACCTTGAAACTTAAAACTAAAAATCTCTTTTAGGTACAAGAGCTTTCATCCCAGAGGTAATTTTTAAGAAAAGTTGGAATTCGTTGTTGGTGGGGGGGAGGGAGGGTTTGAAAAAAGTCATCAACGAGTCAAATCTTGCTTGTTTTACTCACAATAATAAAACTGCTTGCTGAATCCAAAGAGAGCAGGATTAATAGCACAGTTGGCATTAGACTACAATAGCTGAGGTGAAACCCAATTTAATTTCTTGCAAAGAGATTTCGTATAATGGGAATATGCTGTAATTTCCTCAAACGGACCATTACTGGATTATTTTAATTCATTTTAATTGTGATTGATAAAAATTAACAATATGTGTATTTTTAAATGTTTGTTTCTTTATATAAACTAATTCCTCCCCTCCCCAATAATCACATTCACTCTCACTGTCTTTTCTTGAATAGCATATCTTTCCACCACAGAAATGTTAAAGTCAGTGGAGTTCCTCATAAAGATGTTGAGAAAAGATATCAGAAACTAGCCTTTTATAAATTTTCTCATTCACATTCACTTAGGCCTGGTCTACACTACAGAGTTAGGTCAACGTATGGCAGCTTACTTTGACCTAACTCTGTAAGCATCTACTCTAAAATGGCCCACCAATGTAACTCGCCAACTACACCGACTTAATAACTCCACCTCCGTGAGAGGCGTAGTGCTTAGGTCAATGGAGTTAGGTCAATGTAGTGTCAGTGTAAACATTGCATTGCTTACATCGACTGTTGCTACCTTTCAGAAGGCGTCCCACACTGCCCCACACTGACAGTTACATCAGTGCAAGCGCTCTTGGTGAGGACGTGAACCACCAACACAAGGAGCATAGTGTGGTCATACAAAAGGGATTTAATTACTGCAGTTGCTGTACGTTGAAGTAACTAAGGTCGACTTAATTTTGTAGTGTAGACTTGCCCTTATATTCTGCCCCTGGTAGTTAACCAGGGGAAGACTATGATCCCATTGATTGGAGCTACTCATGTTAACAACCTTTCAACTGTCTAAGGCATTCTGTGAGTAGATAGATTGAAATCCATGGACAATTAGTGGAGTAACATACTCAGTGTGAGTAAAGGTGGCAAAATCTGGCCCTAAAAACTATTCTAGCTCCATAAAATTTAATTCATGACTGATTTTGAAGATTTTTTTCCCATTCCTTCTATGTCTTGTTTCTCCTAGTATGCCCTGATATTCACACTCCCTCTCTGATTCACTTCCATTCTCTAGTGGGGCCCTGGGCTGTCTCTGTGGCTAGGCTTATTAAAGGTGCAGTGTAGGAAAAAAGAGGTATGGAAGTGGTGTGAATGATGTAATGGAACAACTTAACCTGCTGACTAAGCTGGCTTATCTGCAACCTTGATACTTCCTGCTCCAGGGCTTTCCTGCTTGCTCAAGGTGATTAGTTGATTATTTGAGCTAATTATATTACAGCGTACTGTGGTGCACGCATGCTGTGGTGCCTTATGTGCTGGTTTATTAATGATGCCATAGAAGCATGAAGTGCCACTTTTGTTCTACGGTCAGGGCATGGAGAAAAGGATAGATCATGTGAGTTAATAATTGCAAAGCAATTAGTTTCATCTCATCAAAATCAAGGCACTAGTTGAAGAAGACGCTAAAACTTCAACTCAGCTTTTAAAGGAGATTAATGGGACAGTTTGTTGCTGTTCCTAAAGGTGTCGAAAGCACTGGAAGTTTTGTGGTTTGATTTGTGAATAACAATTGACTCTGTGTGTGTGTGTGTGTATGTATGCACAATATAAACGTGCACAAATGTTTTGTGCTTTAGTGGCCCGTCTGTGTCCTTTGCCCTACTGAGTGCCACTTTTTAGGGGTATTTTGTGAGAAGTGTTTTCTTCTCTAAAGAAAAGATGGCAGCTGTCTGTGGAGCAGTGTGGAGGTATTCTCTGCTTATTTTGCCTTTTCTTTTGCCTCCGAAGACTGACTGACAGGCTGAAATAAAGCTTATTGTGTAAGTAATTTATTCTAAACACCCTCCCTCTCTTAAAAAAAGAAGTCTATCCATTCAGTCTGTAATATTTTGTCTTTTTGAAACTTTCTTACGAGTAGTCAACAATGAGTATTGTTGGAAGCCAGGTTCTTAGCTGTTGTAAATCCCAGTGAAGTCAGCCGAGCAACTCCTTATTGAAACATTTTGTTTTGATTGTTCATTCTTAAATCTATTTGATTGTATATTATAATGTTAATTATATTTCAGTCTAGTGCTTATCCCAAGTAGATTTTTCAGGGTCATGTCAGCCTGTCACATGGTAGTAAGGGTGATATCTGCTTGTGATTAATTATAACTCCTGGGTGCTAAGATCCCATGATAATGGGTGACTCTACAGAGACCCAGATAGATTTTAAGAGTGGCATACAAACTCTCTACCCTATTCTCTCCCGTTTAGAGTTAGATATGACATTTGGATGCTATTCAGTCATGCAGAGATTCAGAATATTTTAGCACATCTTTGCATTTTTTTCCATCAGGTTGTATACTCATTAAAAACAGTTCATTAACTTAGCCTATCCAGGCATTGTTTCAGCGTGGCAGCACTAATATTAAAAGTTGTCAGTTATTGTTTTCATGTAAAGTGTTTTGTTGCTTCAGCTTTGTACAAGCCAGGCATTTTAATTACAGTCCTTAATCTCTTCAGAGTGCTTTACAAACATGAGCTAATTTATCCTCATAACATCCTCGTCAGGTAAGTATATATTATAATCTGCTGCCTGGGGAAAGCACCACTGACCACTACTGGGTGAATTTAGAACAGCAGGTTATTTTTCATAGGTCCTGACACTGCTTGCACTGAAGCTTGTATAATAATGACAACACCTAGCTTTTATATAGCGCTTTTTATCAGTAGACCACCAAACACTTTCAAAGGAGGTCAGTATCATTAGTCCCATTTTACAGATGGGGAAACTGAGTCACAGAACTGTGCAGTGACTTGCCCAACATCCAGCAGGCCAGTGGCAGAGCCAGGGCTAGAATCTAGGTCTCCTGAGTTCTATCTGTCCACTGGTTGGTTTGTTTGATTTTGGGGCAATATCCTTACCGCTGCCAAAAAGGACTTTATTGATAGCATGTTATAATCTCGCAATCTTTCACAGGTGCCATATACAGGCCAATTCTCCATTTTGCAGTTTATTCATTTGCTCCTTATGTGAGGAAGATGATCCGTAAAAATGCTTTACAAGATGAGCCCTACCTATAGACAGCAGATACATTTCAGTGCTGATGAAAACATAGTATTTGACATTATCAACAATTGACTTCATGCTCTTTTAGCAGAAGAAAATACAGACTTATTTGTTTCTTTGATGCAGCAAAGGCCAATGATGATAGCATGTGCAAACTCTGGGTTCAAGATGGGGATGACTGTATTGCAATCTAACACCCTCTACCCATGCCTCCTCTCCTCAGGATACTGCAGTATATGGTTTGCCTTATGACAGTTTCCTGTGCCTGTACATTGAGTGATAAGAGATTACTAATATAATGTACCAACAAAGAGAAACTACAGCTATGGATAACATGTCAGGCAAACAAAGCAGTCAATAAACATCCAGTTCTGAAGTGATGTATAGAAACTCAGTAAGCACTCATTTGTTTTCCTGCTGTTTGACTTGAAATTGGAGATCTACATTTCTTTTCAGACCCAGACTCTCTTAGCAGTGCCTTGCCTTGCTAACTGGATTGGATGCTGTGGATCTCTGTGAAATTAAGGATTCTTCCTTCCAACGGGACTGCCAAGCGCACATCACAGACCATGTACAACCACCTTAACTCTGTCCCCAGTTTAACTGTACTTTTTTCACACACTGCTTTACGTACAGTACCCCCTCCCAGCACTATTAGTTGTGTATGTCTCCTAGTTTGGGACTCTGTGATTCTCTAGGGGTCTGCTCAAACGCTTTGTATTTGCATTTCAGAACACAGCCTTAACTATTGAGTCATGACCAGAAGTACCCATAATCAGCTGAGCAAAGTCATGCCTTACACTCAACTGGATGGCATTTCAGTTTGTCTGTAATGTGGTGACTTTTGAAAACTGTATCCCATCACTTCCAAAATGTCAGGGTATGTTCTAGGTATAAGTAGGAAGAAGCCTACTGGTTTTGGTGAAAATTAGAAAACTGGGAAAGATGGGTGCCCACTAATCTAATTCTTACTATTGTGTGCGCTCTATATATAAGCAAAAACAATGAGGAGTCCTTGTGGCACCTTAGAGACTAACAAATTTATTTGGGCATAAGCTTTCATGGGCTATAACCCACTTCATCAGATGCATGGAGTGCAAATACAGTAGGCAGGTATAAATATACAGCACAGGAAAAGATGGGAGTTGCCTTACCAAGTGGGGGGTCAGTGCTAACGAGGCCAGTTCAATCAGGGTGGATGTGGCCCATTCCCAACAGTTGACAAGAAGGTGTGAGTATCAGCAGAGGGAAAGTATCAGAGGGGTAGCCATGTTAGTCTGGATCTGTAAAAGCGGCAAGGAGTCCTGTGGCATGCATGCATCCGATGAAGTGGGTATTCACCCACGAAAGCTTATGCTCCAATACATCTGTTAGTCTATAAGGTGCCACAGGACTCTTTGACACTTTAACAGAGGGAAAATTACTTTTTGTAGTGACCCAGACACTCGCAGTCTTTATTCAGGCCTAATTTGATGGTGTCAAGTTTGCAAATGAATTCCAATTCTGCAGTTTCTCGTTGAAGTCTGTTTTTGAAGCTTTTTTTGTTGAAGAATTGCCACTTTTAAGTCTGTTATTGAGTGTCCAGAGAAATTGAAGTGCTCTCCTACTGGTTTTTGAAGGTTACAATTCTTGATGTCTGATTTGTGTCCATTTATTCTTTTGCATAGAGACGGTCCAGTTTGGGCAATGTACATGGCAGAGTGGCTTTGCTGGCACATGATGGCATATATCACATTGGTAGATGTGCAGGTGAACGAGCCCCTGATGGTGTGACTGATGTGGTTAGGTCCTATGATGGTGACCCTGGGACACATCATAGCCCACAAAAACTTATGCCCAAATAAATTTGTTAGTCTGTAAGGTGTCACAAGGACTCCTTGTTGTTTTTTGCTGATGCAGACTAATACCGCTACCCCTCTGAACCTAGATATAAGCATGAGGCAGTGATCTCATGGATTAGAGTTGAAGCACAAGAGAACTTCCTCTCTCTGTAGTGCCAAATGGGCATTCTGTGGGCCAGATTTTAATGGAAATCAGGCTGCTGGAAATTTCAAATCCTCCCCACAGTACAGCCAGACCACACTCCGTTGCACCCTTTTCCCTCGTTCTGGCCAGCCCCAAGAGGTGAGGGACAAGGCTGGGTGTATGAACAAAGTATGCCCCCTCTACTAACTCTTATCCCTGAAGTCTGTTAGTGGAGTTTTCCATGTGACAGCCTTTCTCTTGTTTATCATGGTTTATCTGCAAACTGAATGTTGTCACATGTTCCGTACATTTTTAACTAAGAAACTAGTTGTCAATTTTACGAAAGGGAACTACAGAATAGTCCTAAGTGGAAGTCCCTCAGACTCTGCTTCATGTTATAGAAGCAAGGATAAATTATAAACCTCCTTGCTATATATTTCTCAAATATAATATACCCGTGTCAGTAATAAAGGCTATAAAATGGAAATGAGGTAGCATGCACGTCAGTGTTTTCTTGACATGCAGAGATTATCTAGTTGATATATCTCAAAAACCTCGAGCAAATTTTGTAAAGATCAGCACTGTCAATTTGTATAATTTGGGCTATGATTACTTCGTCATTTTAAAAATAAAGGAAGCAGAATGCTGCTGGAGAAAATGTAACAGTTGTTGCCAATGAGTACAAATAATTTAACATTTGAAAATGCAGCATGAACTAACTTATCAGTCACATAAAGAGTGTCTCCCTCAGATGTAAATATAGTTATGACATTCAGGCAAATGTCAAAATTAGTTTTGGTTTATGCATGTACCTATAGCCGAGTTATGACTAGAACAGATTAAATTATCTCTTCTGTCAAATCTAATTGAGTTGGCACTTTTCTCTGTCTTTGAACTTTGACATTTTGCCAGACTGTAATCAATTAGACTCTGTATTTAACAGAAAATATATCCTGAGTTGCTAGCGTGATGAATACATCACAGTTCTTTCCACACATAGCATGGATGATGCAGATATTTTGCTATTAACTCATGCTGTAAACTTTGTTGTTTCAGGTCCCTCATGTTTCTGTGCTTTGAACATGCCTCTTATGTCACATTGAAGTCTCACCAACTTCACTGAAGTCAGATCTGGCCCATAGGCACCAATTTTGCCAGTTCAGGTAGATGCATTTTCTATATAACTTGTTACTATTGGACCTGAGCCCACGATGGACTGAAATGAGTGTCTTCTGGAAGGTGTTGGTAGAACTGGCTGGAAATTTTCCAAAGACATGTTTTTCCATTGGAAAAATAGATATTAATTGAATGTGAAACATTATGTGAAGTGTGTTAATTCTGATGAAATTTTGTTCGAAAAAATGGAATATTTCAACCCTTTTAGAATGGAACATTTCAATTTTCTGTTCCAAATTGATTAATTGTTTCAATATTTTCATTTTATACAATATATTTTAAAAAGTTCGACTCCCAACAAAGTGTTTCAATTTTACCAAAACAAAATGTGTTGAGTTGAAACAAAGTTTGAGAGGCAGGAATTTTGTTTCATGAGAAATTTCAAACAATATTTCCATTCTCTATTGGAATAGAAAAAGTTTCAAATTTGCAGCACCCCCCACTGGTTCCTGCCCAGCTCTATTGCTGAGTATTTTCAGCTTCTCTAGATTTCTCTGGGATCTCTAGGTTCTTAGCACCTCACAGGATCCAGTTGATGAAGAGAACCACTGTTTACCAAGCCTGGGAAGGACTTCATATGCCTCAAGTTAAGACCAAAAAACATCTCCTCTTACCATAAAAGAAAAGTGTTAGTCACCCCTTCACCCGAATGTTGCACCTGTCTCAAAGCTGTAGCCTTGTCTACACTACCCAGATCCTGATGATACAGATATCCTGGCAGAGCCCCCTATAGGAGATGCAGGATATGCTATCAGAAGGCATTTTTCTACTGGCATTATAATGCTACCTCCCTGAATGGTGTTAGCTATGCCAACAAAAGCACTCTTCAGTTGGCATATCTGTGTCTACACCAGGGCTGTTGCCGGAATAGCTATGTCACCTAGGGGGCATGGTTTTTGCACACCCTAGGACCTGACCAATTTAGCTTCTATGCAAACAAAACTTTGTAGCATAGGGCTGGCCTGTATGTGCTGTTGTTGTGATAAAGGGATACATTAAGGATTGGAGAAGCTGAGTTGCTTTAGGGTGCTTGACCTCATTGCCAGGGCTTTAATTTTTTTTTTTTTCGCTCTGGCAGATTGAGCTCAAAAGGTTTCATTTGGATGACAAATTTCTAATATGAAATTTTGTTGACACACTTGGACCAGCTCTAGAAAAGAATTTTAGAAATATATGCCTGTTTCATATACCTTTACAATCCCTGCTTGTCGAAGTAGCTGCACTGAAGTCAATGGGTTCTCCTGACATGAGGAAGAGTTGAAATATCAATCACGTTGTCAGAAATAATTTGACTTTAAATGAATTGTTATGGTGGTGACAGGTTCCAGAAGAGGTGTAGAGAACAACTTCAACAAGACAGACTGAGAGAGCCCTGCATCAGAATATCCCATAGCCCAGTGGCAGAGTCCTGTTCAAATCCCTTCTCCTCATTAGGTGTACAAGGGATTTGAAATGAGTATCTCCCACAACTGGATGAGTATTCCAACCACTGGGTCAAAGCGATAAGGCAGGTCCCTTTCCCCACCCTCCCCATCTGCATTTTCAAAACGACACTTTAGGCACCTAATTACAGAGTTGCTGGCTGTGAATCACTAGCAGAGATAGGCGCCTCCTTGCAATCCGAACTTAAGCAATAAACTCAGAGAGTGGGGCAGGATTTAACACATACCCGTCTCATTGGTATCTCCTACTGGCTCGACTCTCCACCTCACTTTTGTGATTCAGTGTCTCAAGGGCCTGTCTTTCCCCATTCATTATATTGGGTGCTTAGGTGCCTAACTCAGGCTCTGTGAATTACAGTGAGTTCCTGTGATTTCACTCGGTGACTCAAGATGAGGCGTTGTGATGCTCAGCATTACCACGTCTAAGTCTCTTTGTGAATCGAGTCCCAAGTCTGTTAGGGTATGTTTACACAGCCCACAGAAGTGAGCCTCTCAGCCTAGGTTGACAGACTTGTGAAAGCAGGGTTCATGTTAGTGTAACCCACACACCTCCTGGGTGTGGTGTTCTGTCCCTAGTGGCACTGGGAACTAAAGAGAGAGATAAAATGAGTCTGTTCCACAGCCTTAGCTAACAGGCAGTTGGCTTTTCGCTCGTGCTGTAGAGGCTCATGCACTAAGCTCCAGAGGTCCCCGGTTTGATCCTGCTCACCAACGGCTGGGGTCTGTCACCGTTACACTAGCTCTGTAAAAATAACCAAGTAGACGCTTCTTTGGAGCTGTGGCTCAGGCTGCGAAGCCTAAGGAGCGGGATGGGCTTCAGAGACCGAGCTCCAACCAAAACCGAAACTTCAAAGCTCTCATCACATAGCTGCATTTAGACACCAGCACAAGCCCCAGTAGCCTGAGTCTGCCGACCCAGGCTGGGAGGCTCACTTCTGTGAGCTGTGTAGACATACCATTAGGTTTCATTCTCCTTGATTGTTCAGTCTTTGAGCTCTCCCCAATAGAGCTGTTAAAAAAACCTTGATGAACTTGGAAATATTTGGCCATATTCTTTTCACGAAAAGGGTTTCTGAACACTTTTTGCAAAAGATGTTCACTATTTTCTAACCTGATCTACTGTTTAGCAGGCATAGTGAGCATGTCTTCACTTGGGATACGTCAGCGTAGCTCCTTTGAAGTGGGCCATATCCCCACCTGGTGTAAATCGGTACAGCTCGATTGAAATCAAATGCAGGAATCTACTGTGTACATGGCTGGGTATTAGAGATAGTTGGGGAATTATTTCCCATGCCTCATGAAAAATTTCAATAATACATTTCTGTTTGAAATTTGTTGAGGTTTTTATTGAGAAAACAAATCGGAAACCAAAAACATGTAGGTCACTGAAAACTGAAAAATGTTCTTTCCTGTTTTATTTGAGGGGGGGGGTAATAAAAAATGAACATTTTTGACAAAAACAAGGTTGGGGGGGACAAAATTTAGTCATTTCCTATTGAAAAAAATATGTCAATGGTAATTTTTGACCAGCTCTGGTGGATGGGTGGCTCAGGATATATGTGTGTGCCTGGTATTTTATGACATGAACAGTAGGATTTTGACCAAAACCAAGAACTTATTCACACAGTGCAGGCGACAAAATAGCCATCAGGCAGTAAAGGCTTTGATTTCCTCCTGACCTGGGCTTCATTAGAAACATTGACCTACAGGTGGCTGACTCTGTAACCCATTAGAAATTCCTTTCATTACCCAACTTGCTAGAAATATTTGCTCAGCGAGTCAAATTGATACACTGATTTTTTTTCAACTCTTGAAAGCTGCTTGATGCCTTGTACCTACAGTATATAAATTATCCATGATAAATCATCTTTTCATCTCATTGCTTCTAGTACTGTAATTTCCCACTGTTTGCATTTCATTTGGGGTTGTATCTAAATAGAAGCGAACAATGTCATTTAGATATTTGTTTTTAGAGTCCATATTTTCATTTTTATATTTTATGAAAGCCTTTACAGCTGGTGTTCTCTGCCTGGAAGCTACTTCTGCACTAAAGGCTTATATAAATCTGCCCTGTTTCCAGATCTTCCTTCAGTTACTATACAAATACATCATCTGCAGAAGAATATGCGTTATTTTACAGAGATACAGATTCAAAAAATGCCATTGTCCTTGTTTTAGAGAGCTATGTAATTCATGGTAGATAAGGATATTACAATTTTCTTATTTACCCAGACGATCTTTTTTTTTTTTGCAAGCTGAATCATGCCTAGGAAAATACACCTCGAGCATCTCTCCAGAGGAAGCTACCATGGAATATAATTTATTTCTTCAGCTGATTATTTGGTTTCCTCTGTCCCATAACAGATAGTTGTGGTAACTCAATTTCTCCTTGGGTTTTATTTTATTTGTCTAATTACTTTATTATATTTATTTTATTTTTTCAAGCCAGGAGAAGCTCCAAATGCTAAAATAATGAAGATTCTCTTGTATCCCACTTTTTAAAACAATGGGATTTAGACAGATAAATATCCTTCCCCCTCCCAACTCACCTTGCAGCCTGGTATTTGGTAAACCTGTGCTGTAAGGTCCAGTAAAAGGGCGAATAGTGTGCTTGAGATCAAACTATGGCGGCAGAATATCATTTACGTAAAGTAATATAGTTAATGTTCCAGGGGTTTAGTTTCTCTGCCATTTAAAGCTGTTGTTTAAGATAGTTTCCACTAACGATTCAAGTACAGGTGCCAATAATAACTGAAGGAGACGGCAGTGCCGTTTTTCATTCTTCATCCCAGGGTGAAGGAGCCAAATAGTATTTACTAGTTTCTCAGAAAAGTGGCAATTAGATTTTCAGGTAAAGCTTGAATCTGACGTTTAAAGCCTTGTCCCAAGCCAAACGTTGACAAAGTGAAGCGGAGGCACTGCTAATTTCCCCTCCGTAATGTCTTTTCTGTCTCTATGTGCATTTACCGCACTTCCCGGAGCCCTGTCTTCTGAGATATATGTAGCCATCTCCACATAGTGTGTTATCTGACAAGTGTTCTAGCTCTGCCTTTGGCTACACAGTCTACTTGATCTCTGTTTATTAATGAAAGAATTATTCTCCGCACCAGCAAGATCATGTGGGGGGAGGGATAGCTCAGTGGTTTGAGCATTGGCCTGTTAAACCAAGGGTTGTGAGTTCAATCCTTGAGGGGGCCATTTGGGATCTGGGGCAAAAATTGGGGATTGGTCCTGCTTTGAGCAGGGGGTTGGACTAGATGACCTCCTGAGGTCCCTTCCAACTCTGAGATTCTATGATCCAAGGGTATGTCTAAACTGAAATGGGAGGCTTAATTTCAAGCAGACATACCCATGCAAGCTTTGCTTGAGCTTGTGCTCTAAAAATAACAGTGTTGCCTTAGCTGCATAGGTGGTGGGATGGGCTAGCTGCCCCACGTGTGTACCTAGGGATCTGTTCCTGACTTGACTGTCCAGCTGCCTTTGCCATTACAGCTATGCTGCTATTTTTAGGGTGTTAGCTTGATGAGAATCAGCATGGATATGGCTACCCAATCTAGAAATAAAATCTCTAGCTCCAGGATAGGCATACACTTGTCATGAAACCCTGGCCCCTTGAAGTCAATGGGAGTTTTGCCATTGACTTAAATGGGGTCAGGAATTCACCCTAATATTTTTATGGCATGCTCCTGGGTACTTTACTCTTGTCAAAAAATCATAGTCCCATGGAGCTCACATCAATAAATCTTTGCAGGGCTGTGCACCTAGGAAGAGTTTGTAACTCAGGATTAGGAAGTTGACATGAACTGACTTTAATATCAAAGAAATAATTCAATGAATGACTGTTTTGCAGAAACATATTTAATTTCATCATGGCACCAATTCAGCGAAGCACTTAGGTATGTGCATTCAAGTCAATGGGACTTAAATATGCATAAAGTTACATGCACATTTAAAAGTTTTGCTGAATCAGAGCCCTAATTTGGTGAAATTTCTCAGGGATTTGGGTAGTTAGTGCTAATGTTCATGTGATCGTTTTATAACAGGGGTTTTGACGTCACTATTATAGCAGATATGATGTCAAAGTTATGCTTAGTATTAATATTGTACATGATCCCTGACTGAACACAAAATAGGAATGCTTTAATATAAACTTTAATATAGTTAAGTTGAATTGGGACAAAATACCCATCTTGACTATTTGTTTGCTGGAATATCCAAACACCTCATCTAATCATATGGTCACTGATTGCAGAAGACCATCTTATTTTTGTCTCATCAATCAATGCTTCTAGAATGCAGTATTTCTGCAGATGACTCCCCGGAGTCAACAAATTGTTGATGTCAGAGGGTATGATTTATTTCAGAGGTACCGCATTCTAGCATGGTAGTTAATGGACTAATAATATTCAAGATCTTTTTGTTATAACGTGGTTGGTGAAAAGCATCTTTCCAGTAACTGCCTCAATACATCTGACATGCTTCAACTCACTTATAGAGTATATAACTAACATTTTATTAACATTTTTAATTTTTCAGAGTAAACATTATGGGTAGTAAATAGGTATTGAAAAGATCGCTGTAAAATGACTGATTTAAAATTGGTTTAAATTCAGCTTTGTTAATTTCATATTTAGATACTCTAGTGTGGCTCAACTTGTCCTCTTTCAAAATCAACAGGATTCAGACTGTTTCATGGCATTTGTTGAAAACAGCATTTAATTGAAGATCCAACCAGTAGTTACAGATGAATACTATTTCTCATTTTGCTTTTGGACACTTTAATCAACCTGCCTGCGTGTTGGGATCAATCAATTTCAGCACTTGTGTTCATTCATCTTTGTCCTGCCATTCCTCTCATGGCAGCAAGGAGAAGACTGTGTAATTGAATTTGGTTCAAATCTAATACAAGGACCAACCATGACAAGCTGAGTATAATCAGCTCGATTCTGTATTAGCTTTTTGTTTCCAGGAGTAGGGGAGCCAGGATACAGGCTAGCATCAATGAGAGCAGTGAATGTGGAGGATCTAGAGGTTGCATTGTTTGTTTTCCTCATTTGGAATCCATTAAGAGAAAGCTGATAATGTGTCTTGTGCTGTCATTCAGCTTTCAGTGTGTTTGCTTAATTTAAAAGGGGAAGCAACTTAGGTCCAAAAATGGCTCTCCCCCCATAAAATAGTTACTAATACACATTTTACATTTTTTAAACATGTATATATGTAAAATCTCAGGGAAACATAATCCATTTTTGTTAAACAGATGTAGCCCCAGACTTTCAAAATCTCCCTGCACCCAACAGCTGTTTTTGTTATATGTGTAAGCCAGGCATAGTGCAATGTGCCTCCCAGATTGGGGCTTCTAATTTCTACCACAATGTGAACATTGTTTTGTTATTTGGCCAAAATGAATTTTTTCAATGACAGTGTCTGTCTTTCATGGGGAAAAGTGAACTTTGCCTTGAACACCCGAAAATGGAAGCATTTTAGCTGAAAACTGAAAATTTAAATTGAAAAAGTGTCAACTCACTTTGCCAGTTCCCAATCAAAATGTTTCATTTCAGGTAAGTTCAACCCTGAGCTGTGTTCACCTGCACTGCTGCAGTGTCTCATGGGAGTTACAGTCCCCACAATCCTGGCTGAACTAAATCTCTCATTATGTACCATGCTCTCCCCTCTTGCTGAGTATTTTCATATTTCCAAAACATATATGTTAGATTTTCATTTTTTGAACAGAGTCCAAATTTTCCAGGTAACGCTAATTATAAAATAGAAATAATGTGTCATGGTGATAGCTCTAATAAGGCTTTTGATACTGTCTCATGTGACCTTCATATAAATAAACTAGGGAAAGACAACCTAGATGGAGCTAGTATAAGGTGGGGGCATAACTGGTTGGAAAACCATTCCCAAGGATTAGTTATCCGTGGTTCACAGTCATGCTGTAAGGGCATTGAGTGGGGTCCTGCAGGGATTAGTTCTGGGTCCAGTTCTGTTCAATATCTTCATCAATGATTTAGATAATGGCATACAGAGTACACTTATAAAGTTTGTGGATGATACCAAGCTGGGAGGGTTTGCAAGTGCCTTGGAGGATAGGATTAAAATTCATAATGATTTGGACAAACTGCAAAAATGGTCTGAAGAAAATAGGATGAAATTTATTAAGGGCAAATGCAAAGTACTCCATCTAGGAAGGAACAATCAGTTACACACATACAAATAAGACATGAGAAGTAATTCTTCCTCTCTACTCCACGCTGATAGGGCCTCAACTGGAGTACTGTGTCCAGTTCTGGGCGCCACATTTCAGGAAAGTTGTGGACAAATTGGAGAAAATTCAGAGAAAAGCAACAAAAATTATTAAAGGTCTAGAAAACATGACCTGTGAGGGAAGATTGAAAAGAAAAAAAGTTTTATTTAGTCTGGAGAAGAGAGGACTAAGAGGGGACATGATAACAGTTTTCAGGTGCATGAAAGGTTGTTACAAGGAGGAGGGAGAAAAAATATTTTTCTTAACCTCTGAGGATAGGACAAGAAGCAATGGGCTTAAATTGCAGCAAGGGAGGTTCAGGTCGGACATTAGGAAAAACTTTCTAACTGTCAGGGTGGTTAAGCACTGGAATAAAATGGCCAGGGAGGTTGTAGAATCTCCATCAATGGAGATTTTTAAGAGCAGGGTAGACAAACACCTGTCTAAGATAAGACTTAGTCCTGCCAGGAGTGCAGGGGAGTGGACTAGATGACCTCTCGAGGTCCCTTCCAGTCCTACGATTCTATGGGGAAGGAGACTACTGAGGCCCAGTTGTCCTTGGGTAACAGTTTATTTGGCTGGTTTCAGAGTAGCAGCCATGTTAGTCTGTATTCGCAAAAAGAAAAGGAGGACTTGTGGCACCTTAGAGACTAACCAATTTATTTGAGCATAAGCTTTCGTGAGCTACAGCTCACTTCATTGGATGCATAAAGTGGAAAGTACAGTGAGGAGATTTTATATACACACAGACAATGAAAAAATATACATTGTAAGGAGAGTGATCACTTAAGATGAGCTATTGCCAGCAGGAGAGTGGGGTGGGGGGAGAGAAAACCTTTTGAAGTGATAATCAAGGTGGGCCATTTCCAGCACATTTCCAGGAGTTAACAAGAACGTTTGTTTGGCTGTTACGTTTGAGATACTAGGCCTAATTTTTCACTTTTAGGTGTTTGTGGCAATGGGGCAAACCCAGACAAAGGGATGGGCATGGCAATGTATGTTCAAAAAATTCTTATTGGCTTACCATTTTATGCAGCAGCCAATGTGGTCCAATAATGAACAAAGGACTGGAATTCAGGAGGCCTGGCTTCTGTTCCAGGTTCTGCCCCTGGCCTTCTGAGTGACGTTGGACAGGTCACTTCATCCCTCTGTCTCCCCCTTTCACCCTTTATCG
This sequence comes from Caretta caretta, assembly GCF_965140235.1. Lineage (NCBI taxonomy): Eukaryota > Metazoa > Chordata > Testudines > Cheloniidae > Caretta > Caretta caretta. The sequence goes on from NC_134209.1 coordinate 17,652,457, forward strand.
ATCATGTCCATTTACACTGCAAGTTCTTTGGGGAATGGACTGTCTCTTACTATGTATTTGTACAGCTTCTAGCACAGTGGGACCTCAGTCTTAATTAGGGCCAATAGACACTATTGTAATACTAACACATTTTGTGAATTCCAACGGGGGTGGCATGCAGTCTCTCCTGACAGTTTTTGATGATTGCAGACCTTTCTAACAGTGCCTGTGGACACAGATACTCATAGACTTATAGATTAAGGCTAATGTGTCCCAGTGAGAATCTAGCAGTATCATTTGTTCCCATGTGAAGAACAATCCATGGATTCTTTCCCACTCCCATTAGAATCCTGTTCAGTCTCAGGTCCACCTCCCGTATCTTGACTTCCAGGATGCAGCACACCCTTCTGTTCTCTGATCAGCTCTGGTGGCCTGTCTGTTCTTCTTTGTGAGGAGTCCCCAATCAGGTACACCTCCCTCTTCCAGGTGTTCATGCAGTTCTCAGGTCTTCCCCTTCCTGTTTTTTTTCTTTCTTTCTGGCTGCAAGTTGTTTTGTCTTTTGTTCTCACTTGCAACCATCTGTGACTCATCCTCTATCCTCCTGGGGCTCCAAACTCTGGTTATCTCCATTGCCTCTTCCCCCCGCTTATAAAACTGGCTGCTCTTCTAGCTGTCCCTGCCCTCCCATCTTCTGAGCCTGCCTGATGGGCCCCTTCTTCATTTTCCAACTCAGCAAACCTGGTCCTGAGCTCTATTTCTCCTTCGCTAGCCGGTCATTTCCTTTGCCTTGTTCTCATGGTAATGTGCTTCCACAGGCCACTTTCTTCATCCAGCACAGTTCCCTGGCCCAGCATGCATCCACAAGTCTTGTTTTTCCTTCAGCCACTTTTCTCCTTCCCTCCATCCACTCCTCAAATCCCCTTCTAAGTTGAATCATAGTTTCTAGCTGCGTCTCCCAACCTCAGATCTTTTCTTCCACCAGCTCCGCCAGGCAGCAATTCACACAAGTAAAACACCTCTGAGGTACCCTCTTCAGAATAACGTACATCCTGAAGCTTCCACATCATGTCACCTTCACTGTCTCTTCCATTCCTTGGGTCACAGCCACTGCTGCCTCTGTAGCTGTCATAGCCGTCTGTCATGATCCAGTCAAGGGAGGAAGGAAAACACGCACCTCACCCCCAAATTCCCCTTTCGAACTCCTCTGTTTTCATCTCTGTTTGCTGGGTCCTGTACTGCTGGCTGCCTTTATGGGCCAGCTGCCTAGGGCAGCCCTACCCTCTAATCAAGGCTCAACTGTGATCACAGGCTCAGCTTCTCTCAGAATGCACTGCCCCCTACCAGACTTTGCAAACTGAATGCAAACCAGCAAGCAAGCAAGCAGACATGCTCCCAAGAACTCACGCACTGCCTCTAAGACACAGGAGCTTGCCTCCTGTCTTCTCCAATAGATCTCCACTCAGGCACCCCTGTTTTCAGCTCTGTTTGCTATCTCTCGTTTTTTCTGCTTTTAATGCTACTTCTTAATTTGATGCAAAAATTTTAATTCAGAATTATAAAATCATATATAGCCTAAAAAAACCTCCAACCTTAATCTAAAGTTTTGTCTTTTTGTACCAGTTGGTGGTTAGAATATATAACTGAAGGTAGAGTAAAATAGTCATGTATAAATAATTACAATAGTTTGCACAAAGGAACTGCTTCTATTTCTTTGTCTTTTTAACCCATATTTTTACACTAGATATCTATTGGCATGACCAAATGCCACTGAATGTGCACAGTGCCTTCAGGACAGTGTGTCAGAATGTCTGGCTAGAACAACATTTGTTTCTGAATTATGCTAAATAAGGACACTTCTGTATATTCCATGCATGATCCTTGTATGTTTACATTCAGTTAAAATGAATATTAAGGAAATACAAGGATACAGTAGCATTTCGTTAAAAAACAAAGGAGTGTTTTCCTGGTGTATCAATGTTTCTGATTGTCAATACTGTGACATTCTGTACCTTGGAGGAGCGTACTGTAACCCCCATATCCTCTTTTTCATATAATCGTGATCTTACATATAAACCATGACTTGAAAGGTATCAGGGTAAAGGTTATGATCTGCTGAAAGTAGTTTCTCTATCCATATATGTATAGCATTAATACATATGTAATTATGAGAATTGTGTTGTATGGTGGTGACTAAAGCATGCTGTAAGTTGAGGAATCAGCCAGATATTAGCTCCCCAAAGGCAACAGCAAGGAAAGTAATCAACACCCAGGCAGGGTACAACCCATCAGCAGCCATAGTACAGCAAGGAAGCTGCAATGCAGTGACTCACCTGCATGAGGCCACACCAGGGGAATTGCTCAACCTTGCTTGGAGAGACTCAGTAATGTTCACCTGACTCTGAAGGTGGGGGGAGGGGGAGCAAAGCCAAGAGGGAGGAAAGGACATGATAAAAGGAAGAGACATTTGCCATGCTCTTCCCCTCTCTTCCACCTACATCTACAGCCATCACCACCAAGCAACTGAAGGGCTGATCAAAGGGGAGAGCCTGGCTGAAGAGCAACCAGCCAGCCTGTGGTGAGAAGCATCTATATTTGTAAGAGCACTGAAAGGGTTAAGATCAGCTTAGAATGCATTTTGCTTTTATTTCATTTGACCAAATCTGACTTGTTATGTTTTAACTTATAATCACTTAAAGTCTATCTTTATAGTTAATAAATCTGTTTGTTATTCTACCTGAAGTTATTCTACCTGAAGCAGTGCGTTTGGTTGAAGCATGTCAGAAACTCCCCTTGGGATAACAAGCCTGGTATATATCAATGTCTTTGTTAAACCGATGATGTAGAGGGAGTGGGCGTTACCCCACTCCTGGGATAATAGGAGTGAGAACAGCTGAGGGAGGCTGGCTGGGGAGCTGGCCATAGGTGTGGCCAGCTCAATCAGGGCACAACTGTCCCTGATAAAATGGCTGTGAGTAAGGAGCCGAGAGAGTCTAACTCCAGCCTTCCAGTGAGAAGGATCTAGCTATCTGGGAGAGACAGGGTACCTTTGGCAGAGCAGTGCTGGGGAATGGGCAGGCTGAGCTGGGGAGCTCAGGCCTGGCGACCTCCCAGGCTGAGGCTTTGCAGGAAGGCCTAAGGAGGTACTGGGGCTACAGGGAGACAGCTGCACTAGAAAGGCAGCAGGTCCAAACCGCTTGCCAGTGATGTCCTTGGGTAACAGTGATGAATTGCCATTGCCAGTGATGAATTGCCATTATAGACTGCAGTCTGCCCCAGATAAAGGGGGCTAAATGATGACTGGCAGTAGCCATTGGGGCAAGATGGGCATAGGGGGAGGGGGTTCCCTTGGGAGGGGAGACCAGAGTGTGGGGGCACTGCTGTGGGGCAGCACCACAAGGTAAGGGGCACCAGGGTCCAGGAGGGACACGGGGCCAGAGGTGGTGGCGACAAGGAAGCAGGTACTGGTAGGGAGAAACCAGCCAGCAGGTGACGATCTGAGGCTGGAAAGAGCTAATTCCCGGATGACCAGCAGGAGGCACCGTGCCGGTGAGTCTGCGGTTTGTTACAGAGGAACTCATATAAGCTTGCAGCGGGCATAACTGGGCATTGCAAGATGGAGGTTTCTCCGGTTGTGTCTGGGACCGGAGATATTGACCAAGGTCATGTGGTTGCAAGTAGCTGGGAGCAGTTTACATGCCAGAGGCTGTGTGTGACCAGCCCAGGAGTGGGGGTTCTCACATCAGAGCAGGGTAAGGCTGGCTCCCAGAGTCAAGGATTGGAGTGACCTTGCAGATCACCAGTCCAGATAACACCAGAGGGGAACATCACAAATACCTTTATATTTGGGAGTATGTGATCCCACTGAGATACTCAGTTTTTCACTTGGAATTTCCCAACTTCATGATTCCATTTAGACTGGGACCCCTCCTGCCTCCCCTCCAAAAAAAAAAGTGGTATTTCAATGTTACTGGAAGAGTTGGTTGTGAACTTTTTTGATGAAATGTTTTTTCTGAGGAAAAACACTGGTTTGTTAAAGCCAACACTTTTTGTGGGAATATACCAGTTTCATCAAAACTTTCATCAGGAAGTGTTATGAAGGTCCAGAATGGAATTTCTGGTCAAAATGAGACAGCACCCAAAATAGTCAATAACCCAGCTGATAAGGCACTCACCTGAGATTTGGGAGACCCAAGTTAAAGTCCCTACTTTGAATCAGGAGAAGGAAGTACTTGATGCTGGGTTTTTTCCCATGTCCTAGGTGAGTTCCCTATCCACAGGGCTAATGGGTATTCTGGGGTGTCTCTTGTTTTTTTGGGATCTTTTCACATGGTCTCAGTTTTTTTCTGATACAGGGTGGGAAAAGTGTTTCCTGACCCGCTCTCATCACTAGGCCTGGCTTAACATGGAAAATCAGTCATGTCAAAATGTAAAATAGTGGTAAAAATTATTTATTATTATGTTGTTCATTTGTACGGCAGTAGTGCATGGAGGATCTAGCCCAGAGCCTCTTCAGGGCAGCCATAGCTCCTTCCATTAAATTCCAGTGAGCCAATAGCATAAGCATTTTCCCGACTGCAGCACTTGCAATAAGAATGGACTGTGGCAATGTATATAGGAGACTGCGTTCATGGTAATGATTATTTCCCATATTTTGAATATGAACCTGACCTAAGCTGTCTCTCACATTATAGGAACCCCCTTTTCTTTGCTGCTGGGAAACTCATTATGACAAATTCCAAATCTCAGTCTTTATCTGGGTGACAGGATTGCCTGTTGACAGCTAGAAGTATAATTGTAGCCTAGTTAAAAGAAACTACTGTATATGCTAATTGCAAGTGTGAATCATAGAATCATAGAATCATAGAATATCAGGGTTGGAAGGGACCTCAGGAGGTCATCTAGTCCAACCCCCTGCTCAAAGCAGGACGAATACCCAACTAAATCATCCCAGCCAGGGCTTTGTCAAGCCTGACCTTAAAAATATCTAAGGAAGGAGATTCCACCACCTCCCTAGGTAATGCATTCCAGTGTTTCACCACCCTCCTAGTGAAAAAGTTTTTCCTAATATCCAACCTAAACCTCCCCCACTGCAACTTGAGACCATTACTCCTCATTCTGTCATCTGCTACCACTGAGAACAGTCTAGATCCATCCTTTTTGGAACCCCCTTTCAGGTATCTGAAAGCAGCTATCAAATCCCCCCTCATTCTTCTCTTCCGCAGACTAAACAATCCCAGTTCCCTCAGCCTCTCCTCATAAGTCATGTGTTCCAGTCCCCTATTAATTTTTGTTGTCCTTTTTATTGTGAAGGCTTTTCCCAGGTTTGTGTGTGTGTCGGGGATGGGGGGGGGGGAGGAGGTTAGGTAATAATCTGGTGTTAGATTGCGGGGGGACTACTGACAGTAAAGATCATTCCACCAATATGTGAAGAATAGTCCTTTTTTTCATGGCACACCTTATTTTTTGAAGGCATTCTCACTTGTGAGTTGCTCCAAACCCTTTTGGAGTCAATAGAAAGGCTCCCATTGACTGCAGTGGACTTCAGATTAGACCCTTAAACTAGGTGAATTTTACTGCATGACACTGTTACTTAGGTGCTGTAAGGTCTGATAGCTACCTTGCTACAATGCTACCTTAGACTGATGATTCTGCTTAGACTAATCCTTTACATGTGTCACTTTGGGATTCTCCAGGTGACTAGAAATCTGATGTTGTTTTAGAAAATCAACAAGCCAAAGCATAAAAACAACGAGGAGTCCAGTGGCTAACAGATTTATTTGTGCATAAGCTTTCATGATAAAAAACCCACTTCTTCAGATGCATGGAGTGAAAATTACAGATGTAGGCATAAATATACTGACACATGAAGAGAAGGGAGTTACCTCACAAGTGGAGAACCAGTGCTGACAGGGCCAATTCAGTCAGGGTGGATGTGGTCCACTCCCAATAACTGATGAGGAGGTGTCAATACCAAGAGAGGGAAAATTGCTTTTGTAGTGAGCCAGCCACTCCCAGTCCCTATTCAAGCCCAAATTAATGGTATTAAATTTGCAAATTAATTGTAGCTCTGCAGTTTCTCTTTGATGTCTGTTTTTGAAGTTTTTTTGTTGAAGGAGGGCTACTTTTAAATCTGTTATAGAATGTCCAGGGAAATTGAAGTGTTCTCCTGCTAGCTTTTGTATGTTACCATTCCTGATGTCCGATTTGTGTCCATTTATTCTTTTACGTAGAGACTGTCCGGTTTGGCCAATGTACATGGCAGAGGGGCATTGCTGGCACATGATGCCATATATCACATTAGTAGACGTGCAGATCCATGAGCCTCTGATGGTGTGGCTGATGTGGTTGGGTCCTCTGATGGTGTCGCTAGAGTAGATATGGGGACAGAGTAGGCAATGGGGTTTTTTACAGGGATTGGTTCCTGGGTTAGTGTTTCTGTGGTGTGATGTATAGTTGCTGGTGAGTATTTGCTTCAGGTTGGGGGGCTGTCTGTAAGCAAGGACTGGTCTGCCTCCCAAGGTCTGTAAGAGTGAGGGATCGTTTTCCAGGATAGGTTGTAGATCATTGATGATGTGCTGGAGAGGTTTTAGCTGGGGGCTGTACGTGATGGCCAGTGGTGTTCTGTTATTTTCCTTGTTGGGCCTGTCCTGTAGTAGGTGACTTCTGGGTACCTATCTCACTTTGTCAATCTGTTTCCTCACTTCCCCAGGTGGGTACTGTAGTTTTAAGAATGCTTGATAAAGATCTTGTAGGTGTTTGTCTCTGTCTGAGGGATTGGAGCAAATTTGGTTGCATCTTAGGGGTTGGCTGTAGAAAATGGATCATGTGATGTGTCCTGAGTGGAAGCTGGAGGCATGTAGGTAAGTATAGCAGTCAGTAGGTTTCTGGTATAGGGTGGTGTTTATGAGGCCATCACTTATTTGAACTGTAGTGTCCAGGAAGTGGATCTCTTGTGTGGACTGGTCCAGGCTGATGTTGACGGTGGGGTGGAAATTGTTGAAATTCAGGTGGAATTCTTCAAGGGCCTCCTTCCTGTGGGTCCATATGATGAAGATGTCATCAATGTATCACAAGTAGAGTAGGGGCACTAGGTGACGAGAACTGAGGAAGCGTTGTTCTAAGTCAGCCATAAAAATGTTGACATACTGTTGGGCCATGCGGGTACCCCTATCAGTGCCGCTGACTTGAAGGTATAAGTTGTCCCCAAATCTGAAATGGTTGTGGGTGAGGACAAAGTCACAAAGCTCAGCCACCAGGTGTGCCATGGCCTCATCAGGAATACTGTTCCTGACAGCTTGCAGTCCATCCTCATGTGGAATATTGGTGTAAAGAGCTTCTGCGTCCATGGTGGCCAGGATGGTGTTTTCAGGAAGATCACCAATGCATTGTAGTTTCCTCAGGAAGTCAGTGGTGTCTCGAAGATAGGTAGGAGTGCTGGTCACATAGGGTCTGAGGAGAGAGTCCAAATAGCCAGATAATCCTGCTGTAAGAGTGCCGATGCCTGAGATGATGGGGTGTCCAGGGTTTCCAGGTTTATGGATCTTGGGTAGCAGATAGAATACCCCTGGTCAGGGCTCTAGGGGTGCGTCTGTGTAGATTTGTTCATATGCTATAGCAGGGAGTTTCTTGAGCAGATGGTGAGTTTCTTTTGGTACTCCTCAGTGGGGTCAGAGGACAGTGGCCTGTAGAATGTGGTGTTGGAGAGTTGCCTGGCAGCCTCCTGTTCATAATCTGACCTGTCCGTTATGACTACAGCACCCTCTTTGTCAGCCCTTTTGATTATATTGTCAGAGCTGTTTCTGAGCCTGTGGATGGCATTGTGTTCTGCACGGCTGAGGTTATGGGGCAAGCCCTGTTTGTTCACAATTTCAGCCTGTGCACGTCTGCGGAAGCACTCTCTGTAGAAGTCCAGTCTGTCATTTCAACTGTCAGGAGGAGTCCACGCAGAATTCTTCTTCTTGTAGTGTTGATAGGAGGGTTCCTGTGGGTTCAGTGGTGTGCTGGAAAAAAAAAAAAAGCCAAAGCATATGAGCATACAGGATAGTACTATGGAGTGACCCCATAACAGGGATGCAGAGGCTGTCACATTTTAGATTGTTTGACTTTAAAATCATTTTCCAAAGTTTTCCTGGAGAATAACTTTAGAAAACCTGGTTAAGATTTTCTAAGGGGCATCTAAATGTAGGTTTCTAAGTGCATTTTTAGTTACATAAGCAAAACACCTCAGACTGTTTGAGCATCCGGCATCCATCGTTGACGTCAGGTTATTGTACATTCATGGTATGAGTGGAACTGGAGAAAAGGGGTCAGATTTCTTGAGGAACCTAGTTTGGTGTGTCTCTAGGTGGCTTGGGCCTGCAAACCAGAGTAGGCTGCTACCAGATAAATATCAGCCTCTGAGCATGTTAAAGGAAGATATGTTTTGCCTATGGCTCTCCCTGCCAGCTGCATCGCTTACTGCTAATAAAGCAATAGTAAACGGCAGCTGTACCCCACCTTTAAGCTATAAATAGCCAACCACAGTAAAAAATAAGCCCAATATTACCCCGTTCCCTGTCCACAGATTACAGCCCCCATCCTGCCCTGTTGTCCCAGAAGCTCGGGTAAGTAGGTGGGCATTAGATTCCAATACCAAGACCTCCATGACAGAGAACACCCTACCAGGAGCCCCTTCTCCTGTACACTGAGGCAGCCCCAACACAAATGCCTTCTGCTGATCACAAAGCTGACATAGTCACATGGGGAGAGAGATCAATTCTCAAGCCAGACTCCAGGCCTTCATTGTTTCTTTTTTTTAATGATAAAACCCTAATTTTCAATTCCACCTGCAATTGTCTACAGATGCCACAGCAAAGGTGTTAGGCGCTAGCATGGGCATATCTCACAGCCGCAAGGTGCGCATCTGAAAGAAGTAGCCCCAGTCTCCCATCTCGGGTGGGGAAAGGGAAAGATTGTGACAGTTTAAGCAGCTGGAGATTCAACAGATTCCCCCAGATTGTGAACTCATGTAAGAAATAGGGGGCGTAAACTATCAATAAAAAGGCAGATATAATTCCAAGACTGGTCTCCCCAGCCTACTAGCATCAGCTCAGCGTTTTCCAATGGGCGTTTCCACTGGCTTTGCTCTCATCTATGCCCCGCCCCAACCCAAACCCGGGGACAGGCATCCAGTAGCACAGGGTGGAGCGGGTGAAAATGACCATGCACGCTGAGCGCGTTGCAGCCAAGTCTGTAACACTCACTCTCCCAACAGCCCCCGAGAGGGAAGGTCTGATGGACCACTGGGGAATTCCATATGACGCTGCCCCTGGAGAAGGACAATGGCCCTAGACCACCATGGGAGAATGCTCACAAAGGAAGAGATGGAGCCACCCAATAGCAACTCCAGACAGGGCTGAAATTCTCATATGCCATTTCCTGGAAACCCTCCCCACACTCCCATTCGGAGCTCCGGGCTTCAACGGCTAGTCAGTGGGGTCTCGGGGCTTCACCCCTCAGGGCTCACAGGAGATTGGGGCTGAAGAGGCGATGGGGCTCGGGTCTGAGGCCCCACAAGGTGTGCCGGTCCTCACCCCACGAGTTTGAATATATGTTTCAGTGCTCCACTCTGGAGTGCTCCAGCTGAATTTAAGCCCTGATCCTAGACATATGTGCCTGCATCCCTACCTCCATGAATGCATATGTGAGAAATTGCAGAGCACTGTGACAAATAAATGTATCCTGCACCTTTGACCACCTCACCTATACTCTTCTCCTTCATCTCTCCACCAGCGTTGCTTCTAATGTTTCTAACCTGTGAGCAGCTTCAATCAGTGACTGGTTGTTTTTAGATCCATCTGCCATAGGAATGTTTTCTCCAAATATAGGACGTCCCACCATACCCCACAAAAAATACACCTGCTCAGTTGAGCCAGCTGAAATTCAGATTGAGTGACAGTTTTTCTTTAAAAAATCACAACCTTAAAGGTCACCAGGTCAGGATCTCACAGGACTAGAAACAGAGTTTTATAGCAAAAGACAAAAAAACAACAGCAAACTTCATATCCCACAAGAGCAAATTGTATAGAGGGTGAAAACATGACTCTATGCAAGTAAATGGGAGTTTTGCCACTTGCTTCCATGGGGCCAGGATCTCACCCACCCCCACTGGGGCTTTAATTTACAGTAGACAGCAAAATCTTTGGTAACTATTTTGGGTAGGGAGGTTTATAACGTCATAAGTCAAAGCAACCAGTGGAAAACTTTATATGCTGCCTATCAACAGCAAATGTCACTGGAAAAGCATTAGTAATAAATGTCATGGAGTGCTCTAATTACCTCCTACAGCTCTGCGCCTTTAGGGGAGATGTTCTATCTACTGAGGTCATGCTGTGGTACATATTAATTAAATGTCTTCAGTGTTGTCTGCGGTGTCTTGGAGGCAGCAAAAGCATTGTGCAAAATAATGGTTTATCTTAAAAGAAAAATAAACACATCCCAGAGCAGGGAAGTATCTTGAAATTTTGAAATATAGATCTGTTATTAAAACAACAAAATAATCAGCTTGTGCTGTAGATGGATTTTCTTCCCCTTTTTAGTGGCATATTTTAGAACCGATTAATGAACAGAAGTAAGAAGTAGAAATTGGGCTCATCCATGAAAGCACAAATGCTACTGTTTACTAAATATCTGGGCCTCTTAAAATGCTGGCCTCATTATTCTAGATGACTTGCAAGAAAATGCTTCTCTGTAATCACTGGCTAGTAATGCATCTACAGGCAGATCTATGCCCTTTGCAGAGAGAGAGAGAGATTTCATTGTGCTGCTATAAGCCAAAAAGGGGTTTGTTCTGGTCCAATATCCACCGAAGTCAATGGGAGTAATGGAAGAATTCCCTTGGATGTTAGTAGGGTTTGAATGAGACCCCCAGTGAACACTTGTGTATATATGAAGACAAATATGACGATATTTGAGCGGCAGTTGCTGCTACTGTTGCAACTTGTTCCATTTTGCTCCCCAAAGGGATATCTTTAATGTCTGTGGTGGAGACAATCAACCATTAGCCAGGAATCATCACCCACCAATAGAGCTTAAAGAGAAGAATTTTCCAACGTATCAAAGGGATTTAGGAGCAAAAATCCTGCTGAAAGTCATTGAAACTTGTCCCCCGGAATCCCTTAGATATTTTTTGACAATCTGGCTTCCTAAATCTTGAAATACTTGGGAATCCCTAACAACCTGTCCATAGTAGGACATAAAAGTGTATTTTAAAAAAAAATGTTAGCTTATACATTTTAATAAACAACCGTTAGTGTAGACAGGAAAAGTTGTATTTTAATACATTGTCTGGTCAAGATGAATCTGATGCCATGTCTACAGTATGGGGACTATAACACCATAGTTACAGTGTCACTGCTCTGCTGACATGTAGTGTAGACAGCCTACATCTATGGCAGAGGTTTTTCCATCAGTTGTAGGAACACCACCTCCCCAGGTGATGAGAGCTAGGGCTTGTCTACACTTAAAGCCACTGTAGCACTTCAGTGAAGATGGTACCTACACCAATGGGAGGGCTTCGCCTGTCGGTGCAGATGCTTTACCTCCCCAAGGGGGCAGTAGCCATGTCAACGGGAGAATTTTCTCATCAACCTAGCGGTGTTCACACCTGGGATTAGGTCAGTTTAGCTGCGTCTCTCAGGGGTGTAGATTTTTTACACCACTAAGTCACAGAGTTGTACTGTCCTAATTTCCTGGTGTCCATCAGGCCCTAGTTACATGGAAGCATTCTTCCATTGAACTAACTGTGTCTACACTGGTAAGTCGGCATTGCTACATTGCTCAGGGGTGTGGATTTTTCCCATCTGAGAGTGACACAGTTCTGACAGCCTACATTTTAAGTGTAGACCAGGCCATAAGCTTGCACAAAGCCAGGTAACATGTTAAAATACAACTTGACTTGTCTACACTAAGGCCTTGGCTACACTTGCAAGTTAGACCGCATTAAATCGGCCCTGGGCACCCTAACTCCTGAGGTGTCCACACTGGCAAGGCACTTAGAGTGCCCGGACTCCACGGCTGGAACGCTCTTGGCAATCCACCTCCATGAGAAGCATAGAGCTTGCTGCTCCCCGGCTGGAGCACCGGGCTGTCAGTGTGGACGAGGTGTTGCATTACTGCGCTGTGATTGGCCTCCGGAAACATCCCATAATCCCCTGAAGTCATGTGGCCACTCTGGCCATCGTTTTGAACTTGGCTGCAGGCAAGCGAGTATCCCCTTTCAAAGCTCCGTTTCTGACAGCCGGCTGCTTATCTGCCCTGGGACAAAGCGACCGTTACTGTGGAATACTCCTGCTGCAGAGGCAGGTGTGTGTGTGTCTATGTGTGTGTGAGAGAGAGAGAGAGGCGGGGAGTGGGGGCTGATGTTGGGTTTTCCCCTTCCCCCGCCGCTGTCTGAACTTACAAGACAGCACGCTGACATACTCTGCCCCCCAAAACACCCAGTCTCTCCCCCCACATACACACTACACACGCCCTGTCACACTCCACCCCCTCATTTGAAAAGCAGCTGGCCATCTAGTAGGATGCCCGTGGAGCAAGGGGATTGGGAAACCTGCCCCATTAGGCATTGCAGCCCTTTCCAAAGCACACGGCAGGCACCTACACACTGGGAGAGCTACCACAACGCACCGCTCTCTGTGGCGTTGCAAGAGCTGCTCACGTGGACACGCTCCACGGTCACAAGGAGCCCAGTGTGAACACACGGCCGCGCTTTCCCGGCTGCGGTCTCCCAGGGCTGGTTTAACTCCCGGCGCGCTACAGCTGCGAGCGTAGCCGTAGCCTCAGATTTTCAAATATGTTAAAATATGTCAGTTGATGGTCTTAAAACTTCAGCACTCTTTATTCTAGTGACAACAGGCCCTTCACGTTGGGAAGTCATGAAGAACGGTGAATTTGCTGTCCGCCATAATTTTCTCTTTGTTTTCAGAAAATTAAAGAGAGGCGAGAAGGTGAGACAAATGTAGGCCTCAGAGCTCAGCTAGACGGGGAAGTTGAGTGCCGAGTTGTTGATTTTTTTTTTTAACATCTGACCCAAGGTATTTCTCTATCCACTATTTTAAATGTGTGTGTGTCTGGTGTTGAGTCTGGAGGACTAGTGCTTTTCTGCTGCTGTTTGTAGGAGGGAAAGCCAAGCTACTACCTGTAGAGTTCTTGCTTTTCTAGGACATGGAGAAGCCTCACACCTTTAAAGAGATCCAAAGCAGGTGGCAGGCTTGAAAGGACTTAGCGCAGAGCAGTGATTTGCAGCCTATTTACCATTGTGGACCACACGTGCTGCTCTCTGTGGGCATGGCTACACTTGCAGATGTAGAGCGTCGGGAGTCAAACCAGCCCTCGGAGACCACTGCCGGGAAAGCGCTGCCGTGTGTTCACACTGGGCTCCTTGTGACTGTGGAGCGTGTCCACATGAGCAGCTTTTGCAACGCCACAGTGTGCTATCCCAGGGAGCAAGTGCCTGCCGCGTGCTTTGGAAAGGGCTTGCAAAGCATGGGGGGCAGAGCGTGCCAGCAGGCTGTCTTGTAAGTTCAGACAGCGACAGGGGAAAGGGGGAAAGGGGGAAACCTGACATCAGCCCCCACCCCTGTCTCTCTCTCTCTCTCACACACACACATGCACAAATGCCTGCCTCTACAGCAGGATCCTTCCACAGTAATAGTTTGCTTTGTGTCCTGGAGCAGATAGGCAGCCAGCTGTTAGAAACGGAGCTTTGAAAGGGGACAGCCGCATGCCTGCAGCTGAGTTCAAAACAATGACCAGAGTGGCCACTTGACTTCAGGGGATTATGGGACATTTCTGGAGGCCATTCAGAGCACAGTAATGCAACACCTCGTCCACACTGACACCCCGGCACTCCAGCCAGGGCGCAGCAAGCTCTATGCTTCTCATGGAAGTGGATTACCAAGAGAGTTCCAGCCGCGGAGTCCGGGCACTCTAAGTGCCTTGCCAGTGTGGACACCTCAGGAGTTAGGGTGCCCAGGGCTGATTTAATGCGGTCTAACTTGCCAGTGTAGCCAAGGCCTGTGTTATGTAGGCTGCATCCACACAATATAAATACTACCTGTATGGCCCTGAGTATATCACATGGGCAGCAGCTCTGTGTTGGTTCGGCCTCAAGTGGCCCACAGGTTGAGAACCACTCCCTTAGGGAGTTGATAAAACCATGAGAAGCCACCTGAACAGCCGTCCTTTCTTGGAGTGAAGGTTGGCTGTTGAAAACTATAGCTAAATTACAAGAGTAGTAACATATATTCTGACTGAATGGAGATGCATTGGTCTAGTGCCCAGTGATTGCATTAAGTGGTGTTTAACTACGTGTTAAACAAGAGTGAAATGTTCTTCCCTCTTCTAACAGGGAAGTTACCAAATACAGTTCAAAAAAGAGGAAGGAAGGAAAGAAACAAAGACTACACGGTGTTATTTCTATTGATCTATCTTAAATCAGTAGCGATTTTATTTCCCTTTTGAGAAATGCAAGAAACAAATCTCTGGATTCAAACCCTAGCTCCAGAGCGGAAATTTCCCCTGTTATCGGCCTAATCCAAACCTACTAACATTTTGGGAGGATTGACTATGGATCCAGGGATTAGATTCTGGCCGTTATTGAGTTAAGAAGTTAGGTTCAAGACCCAGAGTTTGGCTCTGGAGTTTTAATTTGGGTGCATTTCTAATGTAAAATGTTTTCAGCATTTTTTTACAGTCCTTTCTGAGGCAATGCATTGAAGTGCCCTGGCTAAGAAGCTTGTGATATTTGGCATATTTCCCATGTATACCTTCTGCATACCTTCTGTTGTATCTTTCATACACCACTATCCAATTATGAATACTCTGAACACTTTTCTTCTAAAAGCATCCATTGTCCTCTGGTGTCTTATGGCTGGTGTGTCACTCTACTCTAGACATAAGATGAAGAAATCAGATCAGGTAGGATGGATTAAAATTATTATTTCATTTTCTTCACATCAAACTGTGAATAGGCTCATTCTTTCTCCATGAGACTGGGCAAGAATATTATAGACATAATAGTCAGAGCTGTTCATATGTAACCTGACGTATGACCACATCAAATGGATTCTTGTCTGTTGATTTTTAATGTGTGTGTAGGCTCAGAACAATTATTTTAACTATGTAAAATAAATGTTCCTAGCTTTAAGTCCTACTTTACATCTCTGCTCATCAACACCTGTATACAGCCATTAGCCACCTCCTTTGAATATGACAGATTTAGCCACTAACAATATTCAGGATCCTTGCACAAAATAAATTGCACAGTCACTTGCAATAATGAAGTTGCAGCTGTCCAAACACACATTCAGCTACTGTTTCCACTGCAAATCCCTGACAAACAGGCAAATGGTCTCTTCAAGATCATGACATGGGAAAGGAATTCCTGTTTGAGTCTTGAAGAGATGGAGCTACTCTCTGAGGGCACTTGTGTAGAAGGTCACTAAGCATAAATGATTACTCAAAAGCTCTGAAACGGTGATATTTGACGTCAAGTGGACTCACAGAAAGCCACAACACAATTGCAGCATGATATCCTGACATTTCATTGTGATGTCTTCAGCTGGTGTCACCATGCACTGATGTAACATCGAAGGGCAAACAATGCATTTAAAGGTCAGATGATCGGGCCAGAATTGGTTTGGGTTTTTTTGGTTCTCTGAAAAATGCAATCTCTTACCTCTCTTACTTCTTGGGAAGTGGGGGGAGGAGGGGGGGTTCAGGAGGGGGGATTTTCCAACATATTTTCTCCACTTACAGAAGTGGAGAAACCAACTCTTCGTGGCTCCCATCCTGCTTGTCCTACTTTCTCACCACTTCGTGTTTCCTCTTGTCACTTGGGAGGCAGTATGGTCTAGGTCAACGTTTGCCAACCTTTTCAGGTGGGCAACCCCTTAGTCGAAGTGGAAAAACTTTCATGACCCTTTATATTTATTACAAAAGGATAAAAAATGTATCAATAACGTTAAGTCTATGCAATTGAATTGTGTGCATATGTTTTGAGAGGTTGACAGAGAATACTTCAGCTTGAACAGTAAAGGTGTGTGTGTTGGGGGAAGGAGGGGGAAGCAAGATATTTTGCTTTAGCTTCCAATAAACGTTTCAATTGCTCACAAGTGACCTTACTGGTTGCCTTTTGTAACCCAGCTAGGTATCACTAGCAGTGCTGTGCAAATAACTGATTTTCTGGTTTGTGGTAATTTTGACAAATTAAAAAAATAATAATTTTGTGTCAACCGGAAAACTTTTTTTTTTTTTTAAATCTTTGGGTGAATTGAAAAGTGTGTGTATGTGTGTATTTGTTTTAGTCAAACAAAACATTCAATTTGATGCAAAATGCAACATTTCATTTTAATGTTGAGCATTCTTGAACGCTTATAAAAACAAAAGGAAAGGAAATTTCTTAATGACGAGGTGTTTTGAATTGAAAGAACAAAACATTTTGAAATGAAAATATTGAAACACAATAGTTTGATTTTGGGGGGATTTTTTTCCAATCAAAACAATAAGGTAAAATTGACCAAAATTGCAGGTTTCTGTCCACCTGAACCTGCATTTTTTGCAGAAGAAAGTTGTTGGGGACACTGGGGCATGGCCACTAGGTAACTCGAGGGGATGGAAGACCACGAGTGTCGATGAATCCCCCTCGCACTAGGCCCAGGTGTCTTTGCCCCCCACCCCTGCCTGGAAGCACTCGCAGCAGCTCTGCGTACTAGGCCCAAGTGTCCTTGGTCCCTCCCGCCTGGAGGCACACACAGCAGCTATGCTGAGCATCTGCAACAATATGTTGCAGAGTCAGACTGCCTGAAACTAAGCAAAGCCGAACAGGGCAGATATGGAAGAACAATGCTGAATAAAGCAGCTTTATGTATAGTTTAACAAATGATACAGAGAACAAGGGCACTAGCTGGGAACCGGATTGGCTGGCTATATGGATACTTAGGGCAGCTTGCTATTGGATAAGTATGCTGGGAAAAAGGATGTATAAAAGCCTGTGTAACTTCCTGCTCTGGGTGCAGGATTTGAGATTCTGTTCTCCCTGTACCTTTTTGCAGCTGCAAATAAACTTTTCTGCTTCTCCACCCCATTGTGATTATTGGGTGTAGCACACTGGGTAGCGAACCAACCCCAGCTGTTGTTTAGCCTCTCGGCACTGGGTGCCGGCGACAAAAGGTTTTAGTCAATTTTTTCAACCATTGCTATACATGGCCTACGGGTTGAGACACACTGGTCTAGTGCAAAGAGCAAAGGGATTGGAAGCCAAGGCTTGTGCTCTAATCCCTGCTCTGCCAGTAACCTCTTATAATACCTTAGGCAAGTCATTTTCACGTCAATAGGTTGTATATCACTGCCTTAAGTGGCACCCTACAAAAATATTACAGAATGGGAGACAAGAACTCAAGAAGATTCAGAACGATGTCGCTCACTTGATAGTTCTTGTCTATAACTGCAAAAGATTGTGCATGTTTATTAAAAATCATAATATCCAGCTCTTAGATGGCATTCCTCAGTGCTGTAGATCTCCAAGCACTTTACAACGGAGGTCCGTATCTGTCCCCTTTTACAAATAGGGAAACTGAGGTACAGAACAGGGAAGTGACTTGCCTACAGTCACCTAGCAGACCAGTGGTAGATCCTAGAGTAGAACCCAGGTAGCCTGAATCCCAGTCCGGTGGTGTAACCACTAGCCCATGCTGCCTTATTTAGGACAGGTAGAAAGTGGGAAGGGAGAAATGTATTTGTGATGTTAAATAAAAACATACTTCTGTAATGCGAATATTTTAGGAAGTGCTCAGAGAAAACTAAGGCAGTGGCGCCCATGAATAAGGTAACCTTGGGAACTCAGGGTACCATGGCTTTATTTCTAGCTCTGTCACTGACTTGCTGTGTGACATTGGGCAAGTCTCTGTGACTTCTTTCCAATCCTACCCTTTGTCTGTCTTGTCTATTAAGACTGTGAGTGCTTTAGGATCGGGACTATATCTTGCTGTGTTTGTACAATGCCTGGTACAATGCGGCCCCAATCTCAGTGGGGGACTTTAGCTGAAAATTAATGAAAATAATAAATAAACAGGCCCAGATCATGCAAATACTTATTCACATGAATAGCTTTATGCACAGTTACTCCCATGTGTAAATGTTTGTAGGATTAGAGCCCAAATCTGACCTCCACAAGTAGCAGATTTATATACCTGCAAAGTGCTGGTTACAGAGATTGCCATTTAAAAAATCATCATGTAGCATTACTGCACAGTGTTGTCTGAGATACCACAGCTATGACGTACCTTCCATTTGTCTTGATGGGGTAAGTAAATGTTAATTTTTTTTTAAGGTCAACCTTTATAGATAGCTTAAGACTTCTGGTGAGCTGATTTTAGCTTGCCAAGTTGGGCCAACCCTTTCAAAATGAGTCCCGCAAATTAGGCTGCTAATGCAATCTCCAGACAACTCTACACACGGCCCGATGTTAAGGAATGCTGGGTGCCTAGCAGCTGCCATAGATGTCAATGGGGGGATATTCAGGTGTGCTTGAAGGAGACAGGAGCACACGTCCTATACAAAGGCAGGCTAAGTTTTGACACCCATGGTTTGAAAATATTGGCTTAGGCTTTGCAGATTCTCTAATAAGCTTTGGGTGTCTACAGCGATCCTGTTTCCACCATTGTGCATATGCTGTTAATTTTTCTACAGCCTCCAATCCCTTGCCATTCTGTGATGTACGGATGATGTTATTTTTCAGGTTATTTAAAAAGCAGAGGCATTTTCCATGCTACTCAGAAGAAATTGGCATTAAGCAAAATAAATAAGTAATGAGAGGAGCACAGTCAAAGGGCTGGTGTTGGGATTTTTTAACATGACAGCGGAGTGCCAATATGGGCATGAGAGAAAGAAGATAGATTCTTAAAAGACTTTATATTTTCTTTCTTTGATACAACAGGGATCATTTCTATTAGGCAGTGGGGTTCTGACAGGTGTGTAATAAAACTGCAGAGTTTTTGCTTTGAAAACCTGTGTTTCTAGAAGATTTATAGTGTGGGAGAGACCGCCACTCACTTCTGTTCAGAGTTGTGGGGCTGCAAAATTCAAGATGAACTACAATGTTATTTGGGATTGGAAGCCCACACTAATTTAGGAGATCATTTTGTTGGTGGCTGTGGCTCAGAGAAACTGTTTCATTGAAAGTTAGGGGCTCAGAAGTGCATGGGATGCTCTTCACTAGGGTGATATAGGTCCTATCCTGTCATGGCTTAGGGCCAAATATCTACCATTGCTCCAAGGTAAGTGATTTGCTTCCATAGCTGTGCCTTTAAATTACATTGTGTTGCTTCCTTTGCTGTTGTTTCCTATCAAAACCATTCAGCGCCATTCTTAAAACAATATTTTTTTTCAGAGAGACACCTTTGGATTAGATTCAAATATGACTGCTCTACCTTCCTGTCAACTTTCATCGTATTAAATGTTAAAAAAGCATTAAAAACAATAATAAAGTCTGTAAATCAGGCCTGCTATTTACATTTCACGTCTTTCGGCTTGTTTATGACTGTTGAGAAAGAATGATATATGTAAATACATATTTAAATTGTTCTTTAAAGCCAAGATCCTCTGCCAAATCACTTTCTATAATAACATTTGCTGAGTATGTGCTCAGAAACGGTTATTGTAAAATGTTATTGTGGATTAAAGAGAAAAAATGCAGATCATCTACATACCGTAGTGGGGATCTGGAAAGACCAAGAGATGTCTTGCAGTTAAAGCATGGGAGTGTCTGAAACAGTTTCTGTCCAGGACGCAGATGTCCTGTGTGACCTTCAGCAAGTCACTTAGGCCTAGATCCTCAAAAGTCTTTAAGTTTCTAACTTCCATTGATTTCAAAGGGAGTTAGTCACTTAAATACTATTGAGCATCTGGGCTTCAATCACTCTGTGCCTCAGTTTTGCAGCTCAGAGATGGGAGATACTTTTTTTTGTACTCACATCCTTTGTCTCATCTATTTAGACTGTAAGGCCTCCAGGGAAAGGACTATCTCTTAATATGTGTATGTATGGAGTTCTAGCACAATAGGGTACGAAACTCACTTAGGGCCTCTATTAGCAACATTAACTCACACCACAATAACATAGGAGACACAGGTAAAACCTTATGAGTTAGGATTTCTATGAGCAAATAGTATGAGGTATGGAAGATCAAGGGTTTGATCCTTCAACACTTCTCGTGCAAGTTATCCTTATACACAGCAGCAAATCCATATCTGTTGTGTGTCAGTCAGGTCAGATTCCGTTCTCAATTTCACCAGCATAACTCTATCTGAGCCAATGGAGTTAGTCCTTATTTGCACTGGCGAAGCTGAGATGACAGTCTGGCTCAGTGGGGCTCCTCACATTTGGATGGTCTGTTTAGGTGAGTAAGGGTTTGGAAAAGCTGGCTTCGAAGTTGTAAATATGGAGGAGTGATTCCATTCCTGGGGGAGTCAACCTGCTCCCAATCAAGTCAAAGGCCAAACTTCTGCCAATGTCAGTGACAAGAGATGTGTCCCTTTGTCATTTTTTCTTTAAGAACCCAAATATCTTTATCTCCCTTGCGTGCTCAGCATCTCTCTAGAATAATTAGTATCTATCATGAGAAGATCAGCACCTCATGGGGGGAGGGTCTATAAGCTATGTAGGATGCCATCTGTGCATTTTTACGTAGAATTCCCTTGAAAATAATACAAACCCTAGACACTGACCAGAACTGAATGAACTGATAGTTGAACATGATGAATAAAGGGACAGAATTTTCAAAAGTGTTCAGCTCCCGTTTAGGCACCTCACCAGATTCTGAAGAGAATCCAGCATCCAGCAACTCCCATTGTTCTCAGTGGGAGCTGCTAGTGGGGGCTGAGAACTTTTGGAAAATCTAGTCCCAACGGTGCAAGACCCTATGGAATTGATCTCTGACACAGTATGGAGCTTATAGGCAGCATCAGATCTTAGTCCTCACCACACTTTACTGAACACCCCAAAATTACTGTCCATAAAGCAGAAAGTTCTAGATGTGATATCTTATGGACATGTTTTTTTTTCCAAAGCAATCTCATCACTGTCAAAGGAAAACAGAATCAGAGGGTGATTTTGCAAATGCTAAGAATTCATTTATTTACAGTTGTGGCTAAAACTAGGCATATTTTTGTATTCAGCAAATTTAGAGGCTATTTTATACATTTTTTTTAAAAAAAATATCCCTCTGTCTGAATTTAATGTTGAGCTTTAACTGCAAGTGTTTGTCCTCCAAGATGAAAGGGACATGGTCCAGTATCCTCTCTTGGAGATTGTCAGTGAATGTCTAATCACTGTCAGGACTTGCATACAGGGTCTGGAAGCAATCAATGACACTATCGTTTGAGATACAGGAAGCATGTCCTTGAGAAAACTAAGCGATAAATAGAAATGACATGAGTGATGGTCAAAGTCAAGTGAAAGTAGCAACTTCTTTTTAAAAAATAATACTCGTACAGCCGATCTGGAAGACTCTGCCCATGTAATCAGCTCAGTAAAAGGCAGGAGTCCAAAATGGACTTCCTGATTCCAACTTGACATAACACCCAGAAATGTCCTCTGCATCAGCTACTCCCACAAAGCGGACAGGAAAGCCTTCACCCTCCCTCCGGGAATAAACAGCCGAGCACCAGCGATCCACTCAGATCTCTGGGAAAGCATGGCGCCCCATGTGACGATCAATGTGGGGGCTCTCCTTCCCCCTCGCTCTGGCCCATTCTGGCCTTTTAGTAGCAGGGCTTCTGGAGGAGCCATGCAGCTATGTTCTTTTAGCCAGCCACTGCATGCCATGCCCATCTTCGGAGGGGTTCTGCGGCATGTGGTGGGAGGGCAGGTATTATAACTAGCTTGCCTGCTGGAGTACTGCAGGCTTAGGGGAGACCTAACAGCAGCAATGTGGCCTGAAATCAACTCTCCGCAGTGGAGCTTGTGGGACAGGTACCAGCGGGGGGAAGCTTCTTGGGCATCCCACGTGTTGCTATTGCTGGGGGGACAAGGCACAAGCTAGGGAAGCTCTGGGGCAGCTCTAATTGCACTTTCCACTGTCGTAGATACTATGTGTATTTGGAAGAGAGCCTGAGACATAAGCCCTTGTATCAGAGGTCTGGTATGAAGCCTGAGGCCTGGGCTAAAGTAGCGGTCAAAGCTTTGCTGATATAAAGCAAAGTCAGGTTCTGTGCTCGAGGCAGGGCCTGTTCACAGAATCTGCCAAGAATAGGGCTGATATTGCAGAAACACACATTCCTAAGAGGTGCTAGGCACAGGACACTCACACAAACACATTCCAGAAGGGTGGTACCAGAACACCCTGACACCAACACATCTCCCAAAGATAACAGAAACACGCTGACCCATCTTAAAGATAAGGTCAGGATGACAGCATGATGGATAGAGATGTTTTAATTGAACCAATATGTACAAGATAATGGGTGGCATGTAGCCACATCAAAGGGGCAATACGTAAATTAGCTGTATTGGTGTATAAAGAGGTATCTCTTTAAGAGGTACCTTGAGCGGATCACTGCGGACTATGTGGCTCTGGGAAGAAGGATAAAGGAATTTGAGGCGCAAGTGGTGTTCTTGTCCATCCTCCCCGTGGAAGGAAAAGGCCTGGGTAGGGACCGTCGAATCGTGGAAGTCAACGAATGGCTACGCAGGTGGTGTCGGAGAGAAGGCTTTGGATTCTTTGACCATGGGATGGTGTTCCATGAAGGAGGAGTGCTGGGCAGAGACAGGCTCCACCTTACGAAGAGAGGGAAGAGCATCTTTGCGAGCAGACTGGCTAACCTAGTGAGGAGGGCTTTAAACTAAGTTCACCGGGGGAAGGAGACCAAAGCCCTGAGGTAAATGGGAAAGCGGGATATCGGGAGGAAGCACAGGCAGAAATGTCTGTGAGGGGAGGGCTCCTGCCTCATGCTGAGAATGAGGGGCAATCAGCAGGTTATCTCAAGTGCTTATATACGAATGCACAAAGCCTTGGAAACAAGCAGGGAGAACTGGAGGTCCTGGTGATGT
This sequence comes from Caretta caretta, assembly GCF_965140235.1. Taxonomy (NCBI): domain Eukaryota; kingdom Metazoa; phylum Chordata; order Testudines; family Cheloniidae; genus Caretta; species Caretta caretta. The sequence continues at coordinate 17,675,523 of NC_134209.1, forward strand.
CAAGGAATTATGACATGATTGGAATAACAGAGACTTGGTGGGATAACTCACATGACTGGAGTACTGTCATGGATGGTTATAAACTGTTCAGGAAGGACAGGCAGGGCAGAAAAGGTGGGGGAGTAGCACTGTATGTAAGGGAGCAGTATGACTGCTCAGAGCTCCGGTACGAAACTGCAGAAAAACCTGAGTGTCTCTGGATTAAGTTTAGAAGTGTGAGCAACAAGAGTGATGTAGTGGTGGGAGTCTGCTATAGACCACCGGACCAGGGGGATGAGGTGGATGAGGCTTTCTTCTGGCAGCTCGCAGAAGCTACTAGATCGCACGCCCTGGTTCTCATGGGTGACTTTAATTTTCCTGATATCTGCTGGGAGAGCAATACAGCGGTGCATAGACAATCCAGGAAGTTTTTGGAAAGCATAGGGGACAATTTCCTGGTGCAAGTGTTAGAGGAGCCAACTAGGGGGGAGCTTTTCTTGACCTGCTGCTCACAAACCGGGAAGAATTAGTACGGGAAGCAAAAGTGGATGGGAATCTGGGAGGCAGTGACCATGAGTTGGTTGAGTTCAGGATCCTGACACAGGGAAGAAAGATAAGCAGCAGGATACGGACCCTGGACTTCAGGAAAGCAGACTTCAACTCTCTCAGGGAACGGATGGGTAGGATCCCCTGGGGGACTAACTTGAAGGGGAAAGGAGTCCAGGAGAGCTGGCTGTATTTCAAGGAATCCCTGTTGAGGTTACAGGGACAAACCATCCCGATGTGTCGAAAGAATAGTAAATATGGCAGGCGACCAGCTTGGCTTAACGGTGAAATCCTTGCAGATCTTAAACATAAAAAAGAAGCTTACAAGAAGTGGAAGGTTGGACATATGACCAGGGAAGAGTATAAAAATATTGCTCGGGCATGTAGGAGTGAAATCAGGAGGCCCAAATCGCACCTGGAGCTGCAGCTAGCGAGAGATGTTAAGAGTAACAAGAAGGGTTTCTTCAGGTATGTTGGCAACAAGAAGAAAGCCAAGGAAAGTGTGGGCCCCTTACTGAATGAGGGAGGCAACCTAGTGACAGAGGATGTGGAAAAAGCTAATGTACTCAATGCTTTTTTTTGCCTCTGTCTTCACTAACAAGGACAGCTCCCAGACTGCTGCTCTGGGCATCACAACATGGGGAATAGATGGCCAGCCCTCTGTGGAGAAAGAGGTGGTTAGGGACTATTTAGAAAAGCTGGACGTGCACAAGTCCATGAGGCCGGATGAGTTGCATCCGAGAGTGCTAAAGGAACTGGCGGCTGTGATTGCAGAGCCATTGGCCATTATCTTTGAAAACTCGTGGCGAACGGGCGAAGTCCCAGATGACTGGAAAAAGGCTAATGTAGTGCCAATCTTTAAAAAAGGGAAGAAGGAGGATCCTGGGAACTACAGGCCAGTCAGCCTCACTTCGGTCCCCGGAAAAATCATGGAGCAGGTCCTCAAAGAATCAATCCTGAAGCACTTACATGAGAGGAAAGTGATCAGGAATAGTCAGCATGGATTCACCAAGGGAAGGTCATGCCTGACTAATCTAATCGCCTACTATGATGAGATTACTGGTTCTGTGGATGAAGGGAAAGCAGTGGATGTATTGTTTCTTGACTTTAGCAAAGCTTTTGACACGGTCTCCCACAGTATTCTTGTCAGCAAGTTAAAGAAGTATGGGCTGGATGAATGCACTATAAGGTGGGTAGAAAGTTGGCTAGATTGTCGGGCTCAACGGGTAGTGATCAATGGCTCCGTGTCTAGTTGGCAGCCGGTGTCAAGTGGAGTGCCCCAGGAGTCGGTCCTGGGGCCAGTTTTGTTCAATATCTTCATAAATGATCTGGAGGATGGTGTGGATTGCACTCTCAGCAAATTTGTGGATGATACTAAACTGGGAGGAGTGGTAGATACGCTGGAGGGCAGGGATAGGATACAGAGGGACCTAAACAAATTGGAGGATTGGGCCAAAAGAAATCTGATGAGGTTCAATAAGGAGAAGTGCAGGGTCCTGCACTTAGGACGGAAGAACCCAATGCACATCTACAGACTAGGGACCGAATGGCTAGGCAGCAGTTCTGCGGAAAAGAACCTAGGGGTGACAGTGGACAAGAAGCTGGATATGAGTCAGCAGTGTGCCCTTGTTGCCAAGAAGGCCAATGGCATTTTGGGATGTATAAGTAGGGGCATAGCGAGCAGATCGAGGGATGTGATCGTCCCCCTCTATTCCACATTGATGAGGCCTCATCTGGAGTACTGTGTCCAGTTTTGGGCCCCACACTACAAGAAGGATGTGGATAAATTGGAAAGAGTCCAGCGAAGGGCAACAAAAATGATTAGGGATCTGGAACACATGACTTATGAGGAGAGGCTGAGGGAACTGGGATTGTTTAGTCTGCGGAAGAGAAGAATGAGGGGGGATTTGATAGCTGCTTTCAACTACCTGAGAGGTGGTTCCAGAGAGGATGGTTCTAGACTATTCTCAGTGGTAGAAGAGGACAGGACAAGGAGTAATGGTCTCAAGTTGCAGTGGGGGAGGTTTAGGTTGGATATTAGGAAAAACTTTTTCACTAGGAGGGTGGTGAAACACTGGAATGCGTTGCCTAAGTAGGTGGTGGAATCTCCTTCCTTAGAAGTTTTTAAGGTCAGGCTTGACAAAGCCCTGGTTGGGATGATTCATTTGGGGATTTGTCCTGCTTTGAGCAGGGGGTTGGACTAGATGACCTCCTGAGGTCCCTTCCAACCTTGATATTCTATGATTCTATGATCTCAGAGGCAGTGTCTTTGGCCAGCCAAGGGGACAGTGGAAAGTCCCACCACTAACTGAGCTGCGGCCATTGTCATGGGCATACATGTGCTAGTGTAACTATATGCACTGATCTGGGGAGCTAGGACCATACTTTGTTGGCAGTAAACCTGACCTAGTGCCTTCGTATCTTAACAGATCTTGTGGTCATTGGGCGGTTTGACTGAGGTCTGCTGTGCCAGCTCTCTGCGCAGAACTGGGATGGCACACAGAGAGAACACACACACACGGCAAAACATCTGACTACACTGTGGACCTTGCAGAACTGGGGAATAGCTGGGGTGCAAGTGTACCCTGGAATGCTCCCTGCACCAGAGCTCCAGCAGGAGGTGGAAGATGACTAATGGAGTCATCTTTGCACTGGGTGGGATTCATCTGTACTGGAGCGAATTCGCCAATGGGAGGTCAAGCTGTGTGGCCATTTGCTGCCACTTGGAACAACAGAGGAGGAGTGAATTCCCCCCTCGCCCCCCCACATGCATACACATATCTCTCAAGAGCAAAAAGATTCAAGCCATGCAACTGTCAATGTTTCAATCAAAACTGATTCTAAACATGACTGAGAAATGCTTGCATTCAGTATCAGCTGACAAATAAAGCACTGTCCCCTGGGGCCCTTTCATTCCTGCCCTGACATCAGGGGTACAATGTTCCTTTGATTTGGCTTCTTAAACTTTCATCCACTTCTCATAGTTCCACACACTTTACATCTGTTTCTGCAGCTGTTAACTCCTGCACCCCCCAGGCTCTGTTCTTGGACCCAATTTTAGTTTGTTTCTCTTGTTCCTTTCAGTGCTGTAATTTGATGTCATGCAGGGGGTTTCCACTTGTGTTCTGATGTTATGCAAATTTATTTCAGGACAGCTGCCAGAAAGCCTGAGGATTTATCTTCATTGCCATGATTTTGTTGGACATCAGCACTGGGATACCAAGTAATCAGTTATCTCTTCATGTCAGAAAGCTGAATTGCTTCTGTAAAGCTTTTGGTATCACCTTCTACATCTTTCTCCTATTGTGTATTTTTTTGTGGTCCATTCCATTGTAAACTTTTTTGTTAAAATGTTCCCAATTAACAATAAGTTGTCAAAGATAACGGTGCAAGAAAAGCCAACTTAGTTTTCAGGTTTGAGCATCTACGTCAGTTACAAGAAATGTATTTAATAGAGGATCTCTAGGTGGTACTCAGAATGATAAAACCAAACTTTATTCAAAAGAAGAGTGATTTGTTAAGCAACCAGGCATGCAGTTACCACTTATATTATTCTACAATTATGCTTGCACTCGGAGATGAAACAGAGTATCAATGGGTCCACTGACAACAGAGTGAAATACAGCCTTATAATCATGAAACCTAATGGTACCGTTCTGATATTAATTGGAACGTCTCCTCAGTTTAACTACTCCTTTTATTATCCATACTCTTCTGCCGTACTCTTACTGTTTGCAGTGTTGTTGTAACTGTGTTGGTCCCAGGATATTAGCGAGACAAGATGGGTGAGATACTACATTTTATTGGACCTACTTCTGTTAGTGAAAGACACAAGCTTTAGAGCTACACAGAGCTCTTCTTCAATTAATAAAGTATTGGTTGGTTGAGAATAAGCAAGTGTCCTGATTTGAGAAATACTGTTCAAATTAAAAGTTGACCTGAAAAGAGCCCAGTGTTAAAATAGTAAGCTAACACTCCCTGTCCTATTGGAGTCTATTATATATTGGCAGACCCTAATTTGTTAGAGTTCAGTTTTAAAATCTAACTGGTTTCAGAGTAGCAGCCATGTTAGTCTGTATTCGCAAAAAGAACAGGACGACTTGTGGCACCTTAGAGACTAACCAATTTATTTGAGCATAAGCTTTCGTGAGCTACAGCTCACTTCATCGGATGCATAACTGTTATCCTGGCAAATTCATAAAGTGTCCCCACTGAGCTCTGCGTAGCTTCTCTCTCTCACCAACAGAAGTTGGTTCAGTAAAAGACATCATCTCACCCACCTTGTCAGCTGAGCATTATAACTGGCTGAACTATGTATGCACTGATATTATGCTGTTTATTATTTATTAATGTATTTATTTAACATAGGATACTTGTATGGAATGGAATCAGGCTGAATAGAATTGCACATTGTGTTTGTCTTACAAGTGTGCTATGAACCTCAAACAGGGGGTGTTTGCACTGTTCTCAGTGGTAGCTGATGACAGAACAAGGAGTAATGGTCTCAAGTTGCAGTGGGGGAGGTTTAGGTTGGATATTAGGAAAAACTTTTTCACTAGGAGGATGGTGAAACACACTGGAATGGGTTATCTAGGGAGGTGGTGGAATCTCCTTCCTTAGAAGTTTTTAAGGTCAGGCTTGACAAACCCTGGCTGGGATGATTTAATTGGGGATCCGTCCTGCTTTGAGCAGGGGGTTGGACTAGTTGACCTCCTGGGGTCCATTCCAACCCTGATATTCTATGATTCTAATCTATGATTCTATGATCTCTTTTTAAAATAAGGAGAGTGAATTACACAGTTTTTATGATTTATGCTCCAAGGGTCAGATTTTGAAGTGTTCAGCACCCCTAGATGGGACCAGATTTTCAAAAAGGCTCAGTGCCCATTTAGGCACCTGTGACATTCCCGAGGGTACAATCTGGAATGCTGTGTCCCCTTAGCTTTCCATCCTGGGATGTCTTTGACACTGCTTTGCTAGTGAACAGCAAACCCCTCCAGGCTCTGCTCACTCACAGCCACCAGCATGTAAAGTCACTCCCAGCTGAGTATAGGAATGCTATGCCTAGCCATCCATGAATTACATATAGGGCGACACCTGCTTATCCCCATCCCCATCCTTGCATCCCAGAAATGTGCATCTTATACCGTTCAGTACCCTCCTGGACAGTATAAACACAACGCTGGGAATGATTATGCTCCAGCTTTTGTTATCTCAAGTAGAGGTTTCACAAACATCTCAATCAAACACTGGTCTAGATAAAACAATAAAACAAGTTTATTGATGAGAAAGGATAGATTTTAAGTGATTACAAGTGATAAGGCATAAAAATCAGAATTGGTTACAAAAGAAATACAAGTATAAATACACAAGCCAATTCCTAAACTTTTCCAAAGCTAATAGGCTTTAAAGCAAAAGGTTTGTCTCTCCATGAGCTGTAGTAAAATTTCACAGGCTGTGTCCCTTTCCAGCCTCCTTTTGTTCAGTTCTTTCAGAGTCATTGTTTTCATGAGTGTAGGACAAGAAGCAATGGGCTTAAATTGCAGCAAGGGCGGTTTAGGTTGGACATTAGGAAAAACTTCCCAGCTATCAGGGCGGTTAAGCACTGGAATAAATTGCCTTGGGAGGTTGTAGAATCTCCATCATTGGGGATTTTTAAGAGAAGATTAGACAAACACCTGTCAGGAATGATCTAGATAATACCATGCTATGAGTGCAGCGGACTGGACTAGATGACCTCTCAAAGTCCCTTCCAGTCTAACGATTCTATGATTCTGTGAGCAGAGAGATGGAGAAGGAGAGGAGTGACGTGAAGGTCAGTGGTTTTTTTTATTTTTATAGCCTCCTCCTTTCTTTGAGGATTACCCCCCATCAGGGTGCAGACAAATAGTCTTCCATGTACGTGAGGTTTGAAGCGTTTCTGGGATTAAATGTAAATTCTTTGTTTATACCTTCCCCCCTGTTCCCCAGAAGATGGACAGTTAAGTAGGTGATGACATTTTAGCACCTTGCTGGTATGCTAGTGTGCCTTTGTCTCTGAGAATGGTTTGTGGGCATCACCCAGAACTACAACATATTTCAGTAACAATCATATAGCAAAATCTCATGATTTTACATGCAGTGGTGCTACACATATTTTAACAGGATAATAATATTCAGCAGATTATGAATTTTCAAACGATACCTCACAAGGCATATTTCATACAAAATATATTATAACCTTACAAAAGTGGTGAACATGGGGTACAGCACCAAAATACAGGTCATATTTTCCAAATGGTCAGCATCCAGCATCACACTTTGCAACATTTACAGCCAGATTTTCAGGAGTTTAGCACGCAGAATGCTGAGCTCTTCTGAAAATCTGGCCCTTACCACTGAGTGCAGTGTTTGAGACACTTCCTTATGTGATGTGAAGACACCTTGATAGACTAGGGCCTCAATGTACTAGCTGCTCGCTCTCTCGTGCTCTCTCTCTCTCTCTCTCTAACTTATTTATCTCATCTATTCATCAATCTCTCTCTAATTTATTTTAGGATTTTGTCCTGCTGCCCATCACCACAGTATCTGAGAGCCTTCTATATCAAATCAATAGCAAAGCAGTGAATGAATTTCATGGAGTATATACATTTAATAAGAGACAGTGCCTGCTCCAAAGAGTTTTCAATCAAAATAGGAAAGTCAGACAAAAGATGGACAAAATAATCATCATCCCAGTTTTGCTAAAGGTGAACTAAGTCCAAGAGAGAGTAACCGATTTTCCAAAGGTCACACAGGAAACTTTTAGTAGAAGCCAATACTGAACCCACATCTGCTGAGTCCAGACAGCCTTAACCACAAGATATTGTTTTGTCTATAAATCTCAAAACACATTCATTGCAAGTACAATGACAACTCCTCTAGCTCCACTGAGTGAATTCGCAGTTTCAGTCATTCATATTATGTTGTATAGGATCACACCGAAGACCACTTTCTGCATTGACCTGTAATCTGTGCAACCATCTTCAATTTGATTGAAGTCGATTATAAATCAGAGTAGAAATTGAAACCATTTTTTTTAAAGCATTCAGGTGTAGTAACTGGAATGTCTAAGTTGTTTTGTTTATTCTGTTAAGTACAAAGACCAATTAATCCACAAAATATATCCTCATGCAGCATTTCCTTATTATGAACACACTGACCTGATCTTTTGGTGAGAAGAGCTTAAAAAGAATCTGAAAATGTTTTTATGCCCATTTCTGACTTTAAAAGTAAGCAAAGCCTCACCTTGGTAAATAAGTAGAGCTGACTTGTGTGCTGACATGCTCTCCATGTGAAACATCAGCCCAGAGAGCATGTTAATTAGCTGAGAGTTAGCATCCCAGAAAAGACGTATTTAGCATAGTGCATGGCTGGAAAAGGTTTTCCCATCCTGTAAACGTTTGTGAGACTTCAAAAATTGTCCTGTTCCAACTCAGGATGAGCCCACGGTCTTTCAACGTTTTTGAGCACGATGTGCCCACCATGCCAGAACGGTCAAAAGCTGGTGGGTCAGACTTTCACCTTGGATATGAGAGACCCAGGGTCATGTCCCTGCTCCGTTTGTCCCCATTCCAGGGAAGTACTGTAGCCACCAGACTATTGGCCGTTCCAGGGTGTGGCTTGCTCTTTATGGTGTTGACAAGAAATACCATCCTAGATCTGAAAAATCTTTCCTGATGAAAATGTAGTCAAACTGGTCTGTTCCTGCAAAAAGGTTTGACTTTGATGCACCACCATTTTCTGATGCAACGCTTTGATCTATTGGAAATTCCCAACCAGCTCTAGTGTAATGGAAATAATGGTAGTGACTTAGGCTGGAATTTTCAAATGTCAAAAGGGGATAACGTACCTGACTAATTGAATTTCACTGGGATCTGAGAGCTTAACGAAGGCCCCTTTGAAAATTCTGCCCTTAATTTTAGCTGTGCTAGAGAGCTGGAGTGTAAAATTATTCCATTATAATTTCCTCTTACAAAACCAAGTGTGTACTTTAGTTATAAGAAAAGGAGTGCTTGTGGCACCTTAGAGACTAACTAATTTATTTGAGCTTAAGCTTTTGTGAGCTACAGCTCATTTCATCGGATGCATTCAGTGGAAAATACAGTGGGGAGATTTATATACACAGAGAACATGAAACAATGGGTGTTACCATACACACTGTAAGGAGAGTGACCAGGTAAGGTGAGCTATTATCAGCAGGAGAGCGGGGCGGGGCAGGAACTTTTGTAGTGATAATCAAGGTGGGCCATTTCCAGCAGTTGACAAGAACGTCTGAGGAACAATGTGTGTGTGTGGGGGGAATAAACATGGGGAAATAGTTTTACTTTGTGTAATGACCCATTCACTCCCAGTCTCTATTCAAGCCTAAGTTAATTGTGTCCAGTTTGCAAATTAATTCCAGTTCAGCAGTCTCTTGTTGGAGTCTGTTTTTGAAGTTTTTTTGTTGAAGTATTGCCACTTTTAGGTCTGTAATCGAGTGACCAGAGAGATTGAAGTGTTCTCCAACTGGTTTTTGAATGTTATAATTCTTGACGTCTGATTTGTGTCCATTTATTCTTTTATGTAGAGACTGTCCAGTTTGACCAATGTACATGGCAGAGGGGCATTGCTGGCACATGATGGCATATATCACACTGGTAGATGTTCAGGTGAATGAGCCTCTGATAATGTGGCTGATGTGATTAGGCCCTTGATGGTGTCCCCTGAATAGATATGTGGACACAGTTGGCAACAGGCTTTGTTGCAAGGATAGGTTCCTGGGTTAGTGGTTCTGTTGTCTGGTGTGTGGTTGCTGGTGAGTATTTGCTTCAGGTTGGGGGGCTGTCTGTAGGCAAGGACTGGCCTATCTCCCAAGATTTGTGAGAGCGATGGGTCATCCTTCAGGATAGGTTGTAGATCCTTGATGATGCGTTGGAGAGGTTTTATTTGGGGGCTGAAGGTGACGGCTAGTGGCGTTCTGTTATTTTCTTTGTTGGGCCTGTCCTGTAGTAGGTGACTTCTGGGAACTCTTCTGGCTCTATCAATCTGTTTCTTCACTTCCGCAGGTGGGTATTGTAGTTGTAAGGATGCTTGATAGAGATCTTGTAGGCATTTGTCTCTGTCTGAGGGGTTGGAGCAAATGCGGTTGTATCGTAGAGCTTGGCTGTAGACAATGGATCATGTGGTGTGGTCTGGGTGAAAGCTGGAGGCATGTAGGTAGGAAGAGTGGTCAGTAGGTTTCCGGTATAGGGTGGTGTTCATGTGACCATTGCTTATTAGCACCATAGTGTCCAGGAAGTGGATCTCTTGTGTGGCCTGGTCCAGGCTGAGGTTGATGGTGGGATGGAAATTGTTGAAATCATGATGGAATTCCTCAAGGGCTTCTTTTCCATGGGTCCAGATGATGAAGATGTCATCAATGTAGTTCAAGTAGAGTAGGGGCATTAGGGGACAAGAGCTGAGGAAGCGTTGTTCTAAGTCAGCCATAAAAATGTTGGCAAACTGTGGGGCCATGCGGGTACCCATAGCAGTGCCGCTGATTTGAAGGTATACATTGTCCCCAAATGTGAAATAGTTATGGGTGAGGACAAAGTCACAAAGTTCAGCCACCAGGTTTGCCGTGATATTATCAGGGATACTGTTCCTGACGGCTTGTAGTCCATCTTTGTGTGGAGTGTTGGTGTAGAGGGCTTCTGCATCCATAGTGGCCAGGATGGTGTTTTCAGGAAGATCACCGAAGGATTGTAGTTTCCTCAGGAAGTCAATAGTGTCTCGAAGATAGCTGGGAGTGCTGGTAGCGTAGGGCCTGAGGAGGGAGTCTACATAGCCTGACAATCCTGCTGTCAGGCTACCAATGTCTGAGATGATGGGGCGTCCAGGATTTCCAGGTTTATGGATCTTCGGTAGCAGATAGACTACCCCAGGTCGGGATTCCAGGGAGGTGTCTGTGCGGATTTGTTCTTGTGCTTTTTCAGGGAGTTTCTTGAGCAAATGCTGTAGTTTCTTTTGGTAACCCTCAGTGGGATCAGAGGGTAATGGCTTGTAGAAAGTGGTGTTGGAGAGCTACCTAGCAGCCTCTTGTTCATGTTCCGACCTGTTCATGATGACGACAGCACCTCCTTTGTCAGCCTTTTTGATTATGATGTCAGAGTTGTTTCTGAGGCTGTGGATGGCATTGTGTTCTGCACGGCTGAGGTTATGGGGCAAGTGATGCTGCTTTTCCACAATTTCAGCCCGTGCACATCGGCGGAAGCACTCTATGTAGAAGTCCAGTCTGTTGTTTCGACCTTCAGGAGGGTCCACCCAGAATCCTTCTTTTTGTAGTCTTGGTAGGAAGCTCTCTGTGGGTTAGTATGTTGTTCAGAGGTGTGTTGGAAATATTTCTTGAGTCGGAGGCATCAAAAATAGGATTCTAGGTCACCACAGAACTGTACCATGTTTGTGGGGGTCGAGGGGCAGAAGGAGAGGCCCCGAGATGGGATAGATTCTTCTGCTGGGCTAAGAGTATAGTTGGATAGATTAACAATATTGCTGGGTGGGTTAAGGGAATCACTGTTGTGGCCCTTAGTTTTTCTTTTGTAGAGAAGCAAAGTGTGTGTTATAAATGGCTTGTCTAGTTTTAGTAAAGTCCAGCCACGAGGAAGTTTGTGTGGAAGGTTGGTTTTTTATGAGAGTATCCATTTTTGAGAGCTCATTCTTAATCTTTCCCTGTTTGCTGTGGAGGATGTTGATCAGGTGATTCCGCTTTTTCTTTGAGAGTGTGTGGCACAAGCTGTCAGCATAGTTGGTGTGGTTTGTAGATTGTAATGGATTTTTTACCTTCAATCCTTTTGTCATGATGCCCATCTGTTTGCATTTGGAAAGGAAGATGATGTCTGTCTGTATCTGTACGAGTTTTTTCATGAAGTTGATAGATTTCCACTCCATACGGCTAAATTCAGTGCCTTGCATAATGACAGGTTTCAAAGTAGCAGCCGTGTTAGTCTGTATTCACAAAAAGAAAAGGAGGACTTGTGGCACCTTAGAGACTAACAAATTTATTTGAGCATAAGCTTTCGTGAACTACAGCTCACTTCATCGGATTCAACAGTTAATGTCACCGAATGGGAAAAGGGCATAAAAGGGAGATTCAGTGGGGTTTGGGTGCCTAACTCCTCTGGTCTTCTTTGAAACCCTAACACTGGCAAAAGCCCAAAACACTGGCAAAAGCCTTTGGTGAAATTGTAAGAAGTGTTACTATGGTGTTGTATAGGATCAGTGTACCAGTAGAGTGGCACACAGTTTCAGCCAGAACTAACACAGAGCTTCATGGAACTGTTTCATGCATCACTAAACCTCACTGTTAATTGCATCAAACTATAGATATAATGCTGAGATTAAAACAAAGATGCTGCAAGTATTTAACCTATGCTCATGGAGTGGTAATGAAAAACTTCAGTCAGTAGACTCAAACTGTGCTTGATATTCAGGTGATGATGATGTTGATGTTATGAATTTATTAGCACAGCAGTGTTTATAGAATGCCACAGAATGATTAAGCTTAACTTTGTGCTAGGCACTGTACAAACAAGCAACACAGACAGCTCACGATCCAGGATTTAGACAATATATAAGGTAAATAAACAGACATGTCCAGGGCAAGGTATGAAAGAACAAGGTAACGGTATACAGACAAACAACTGCATGATCTAGTGGTTAAAATGTCATTAATAATTGGTCAGTTGCCAGATAGTAACCAGTTGCCACCAGTGCCTGATGGTAGTGATATGTAGGCAGCATGACCACAGCCAGTTAGAAAATTTTTGTCAAAACAATTTTTTGTAAGAAAAATGTATTTTGATTAAAACAAAATTCTTTGTGAAATGATCTTGAATTTGATGAAAATTCTTGCAGGGGAGAAAACCTCAAAAAAAAAATCATCTTAGAAAATTTTGGTTTCAAAACAGTTTTAAAATGTCACATTGGCATTTCAAAATTGTATTGAGGATTTTATTTTATGGATTTATTTTTTCCTATTTTTCTGTTTTTATTATCTCTTAAATTATTTCATGATTCATCAGTAGTAGTGGTGCATAATATGCACTTATATAACTTGTCATAATAGTTTACATATTCTATTCGATTTGATTTTTAATCTCATTAAAGGCAGCTGCTACTCAGTACAGATTGAAAGAATCTTCTTCTTCTTCTTCTGTATATATACTTGGTCCTGCTCCAGTGTAAAGGACTGGATTAGATGACCTCTCAAGGTTCCTTCCAGCTCTACATTTCTATTGTTCTTTTTTAGATCAAAGTGTCTCCTGTATGTGTTGCAATAAAACAATCTGACACTTTCAGAATGAAAACAAATTTCAAAATGTTTAAAATTCCTGCTGAACAGAAATTCCAACTTTAGACCACTCTAACGATGAAAAATGCATTTTACGTCAGTGGCTAGGGGAGTTGTACTTTTTAAAGTCATATAAAGTGCATTTGCTTTTGTGTAAATGGTTTAAATAAATTTATCACTTAACATACTGAAAGTCTAATACACAAGAATGTTATGTACATTTTCCATATATGCTAATGAAAACAATAGATAGTGTAGGCAGGCATTCAATACATGTTATCAGATATTCAAATATTTTAATTGCAATGTTTTTGTATAACTAATGAAAATATATATTTCCATTAGGGACCATTATGTTTGCCTGTTTAACATAGAATTTCTTTAAAAGAGAAATAAAACTAGAGAATTTGCTGGATTTTTTTTGGAAATTAGGTAATAATTATTAAATTAATCTACTTATAACTGATCAGTGTCCTTTCTCATTTGGGGGCATTCAATAGAGCTGTTTTGTTTGCATATTTTCAAGTCTAATCAACTGTTGCTATGTGGTTTTAGGTATCAGTAAACAAAATAACTATATGAAATACTCTTTGGCATGCATATGGTTGTGACACGTGGCAATTTCCTGCATTATTTTTGGAAGATCTCACTGTGTGAGGGGTTGTATGTAATTGCATGGGGAAGGGTAACCAATGCTCCTCTAGGAATTAAGAATAATTAGACAAATTCACTCAGGTTGTAACACCTCCTGAGCAGTAGCCCCACCTGCGAAGGCTCAAACTGGATTCTCCAGAGACCAACAGACAAAGAAAGGACTTTGGGATAAATAGCCTGAGTTTAAACTGACTCAGAGCCTTTGTTCTGATCCAGCAAGCAGACAGGACCTTCTGTTGGGGGGGGGGGGGCGTGGGGAAGTACTTTGGTCTAATGAGGTCCCATAAGTTTGATGGGCGACCTCTGGTAAGCTTCTAGCATGTATATACAAAGTTTTATTTGTTGTTTTATATTTTCTCTGTAATGCTTTCACCTAAGCATAAATGTGCTTGCTTATAAAGAGATGTGGTAACTTGTGAGAGCTAGTAATTACCACGTTCATAGAGAAAGAAAAATGCAGAGACTGGCTTATTTAGGCAGTCTAGCTTGTTAGGAACCTCACAGTTAGGCCAGGAAGTGTGCAGAATGGAAAACCCCAGCAGGAGGTACAGAGAGATGTGGGACTCTACATAAGAGGGGTGATGGCTGAGGAGGTGAAAGCCTAGTGTGCGAACCTTTGTGAACCACAGAGGGGGGAATGCAGATGCAGTTGCCCTGAACTGTGAAATAGGCATTGTGCATATTCAGGGCTTAAATTCTTATAGAGTATTTCCCAGAGTCCCTCGCTCCCCCACACCTAACATGCTATAAAAATTCCAGGGGGGTTGAAAATATTTGCCAAAGCACCACTCTGGACAGAATTGAATTTAAGCCCTGTAAATATTCAAAGTGTTCTACAAATGTTAGGGGCTGGGATGAGATACTTGGTAAGTGATTTTAGTAGGAAATTTTGAAATATCCTCGGTGGTATGTTTCCATCCTAGCATGAAAATTCTCTTTTTGCCAATTAAGTCTGAGAAAATTATAGTGAAAGGAAATGAGAGATATAGCATGGGTGAGGTAATATATTTTATTGGACCAACTTCTGTTGGTGGAAGAGACAAGCTTTCAAGCTTTCCCAGATTTTTTCTCAGGTCTGGAAAGGTAACCAGACTGTCACAACGAAATCGAGGGTGGGAAAGAGATCATTAAGAATAAGAGGTTAACATGTTTGCTAGAAAACACTTAAAAGGAAGTGGACAATTAACACCTCTGCAGTCTTAGGAAGAAGGAGGAGAAGTAGATTACAAATTGTTGTAATGAACTATAAAACCAGTGTGTCTTGCAAAGTTATCAATTTAACTTCTCAGGCTCATCTTTTGAAGATTGTGAGTGTGTTGTGAAGGTGTTGTCCTTTGAGGACAAGGACTGATTGAGCAGATATGGAGTGATCACTTTGTAAAAAGTGTTCAACCACAGGTGATATTGTGTTTTTGTCTTTTATCATTTTTCGGTGTGAGTCTATTGGAGAGCATGGTGATTGTCATGTTTCACCCACACAGATATTGGTGGGTCATTTCATGCAACTGAATGAGGTACACCAGATACTGTGATAGGCAGGTAGGTTTGTCAATTCTCTAGTCACACAAACCCAAATAGCCTTGCCCCGCCCCTTTCCTGCCCCTTCTCGAGGCCCCACCCCTTCTCTGTGGCCCTGCCCCACTCACTCCATCTCCCCTCCCTCCGTCGCTCGCTTTCCCCCACCCTCACTAACTTTCTTTCATGGGGCTGGGGCAGGGGGTTGAGGTGCGGGAGGGGGTGCAGGCTCTGGGCTGGTGCTGAGGGATTTGGAGTGTGGGAGGGGGATGAGCCTGTGGCAGGGGGTTGGGTGCAGGAGGGGATGTGGGGTACAAGATCTGGGACGGGCTCAGGGCGGGGGCAGGGGGTTGGGGTGCACGAAGGGGTGAGCGGTGAGAGCTCTGGGAGGGAGTTTGGTGCAGGAGGGGGCTCAGGACTGGGACAGGGGTATGGGATACAAGAGTGTGTGGGATGCAAGCTGTAGGAGGGAGATTGGGTGCAGGAGGGGGTTTAGGGTGCTGGTTCTGGGAGGGAGCTCAGGGCTGGGACAGGGGGTTGGGACATGGAAGGGGGAAAGGGGTGCAGACTCCGGCTAGGCAATGCTTTCCTTGGGCGACTCTGAGGCAGCATCTAGGTGGGGCTAATGCAGGCTCCTTGCCTGCCTTGGCCCCGCACCACTCCCATAAGCGGCCAGCATGACCCTGTGGCCTCTGGCAGGGGGGCCCCTGCGCGCTGCCTCCACCCCAGTGCCAACTCCACAACTCCATAAATGGCTACTTACACCAAAGATCACACCACATCAGGTTGCTTCCAGTTGCAAGAGACCAGTCACTTACTCCAGATCAATTGATACCCTAGATCTTGCACCAAAGATGCCGCCTGTAGCCAATCCTCTAATAAACTATCTAAAGTTTTATTAACTAGGAAAAAGAAATGAGTTATTTTCAGGTTAAAGCAAACATATACACACAAATGAGTTACCATCTACATCCTAAGAGTGACAGAGTTGTTGGGATCTGTCAATTCAAAATGGCTTTTAGGGCAGACCCAGGAGGTAGCCCCTGGGGATCTCTGGCTTCAGTTTGGTGTCTCTTGCCCTGTCAGAGTTCAAACAGCAAAGAGAAATGGCAAATTTTCCTGAAACTTTGCTTTATTTCCTTCATTTAGCTTTCAAGGTCACAGGACAAGCTTCCTTGCATGTATCATTTCCAAGGTATGTTAGGGTCATTAACCAATCCTCTGTATGGTGATGTTCCTTGGTGGCCCATCTGATTTTGATAGCCCTTCTGGATGGGTGCGTGGAGGGATGATTCCCATGCTTGGAATTCACAAGTTCAGAGCAAACTTTCTCATAGTTATAAAGCAAAACTTATACATTTTCTTACAGCATGGAATACTGACATTATAAGTGAGATTAATGCAGGCCACAACTCACAAGCATTTCAGAGTTTAAACACTAAATGCATTCTTATAAGACTCATACCTAGTTTGAGCAAAACTAACATACCGATGAACTGGACTGATCTCCAGCTATAAGTTTGTTAGTTCTTACCTAATGCCTGCAGTCTTGGCAGGGGCTGGCATCTGGTATGCTAGCATCACACTAACACTTTAAAAAAACACCAACATTATGTGGGGCCTATGCCAGGGGTGGAGCACTACAGAACTGATAGCATGATACATGGGGAGAAAGCAGAATGTTTTGGTTGGTATTGGGACAACCAATATAAGACATTTGACTTACAACAAAAGCTTGCTTCTTATTGTTAGGCAGATGCTAAAATTTTGAGATGGGCCTATATCCCATACAGAGAAGAGATTGTGAAAATAGCAAAGCTGGGAGATATTGCAGAGAAAGGTCCTGATAAATTCACAGAGGTAAAATTGTCTATAGATCCTTTCCGGTACATAGCCATGCACGCAGATGCCAACGTTATGTTCAGGTTTATGTTTCTGCAGCCCAACACTGTAGCATTTCTCTCTTTCCAGACACCTATCACAGACACAAAAAGAGATATTTGACCCTGGCTAGTCAGTGGCTGTTTTGCACCGTTCACAAAGAAAATTTACAGATATGGCATGCGTTACAGGGTGGGAAATTACAGGTAGGACCCTACTTTCGAAACAGTTATGCTGTCTTTGGCGGGAAACCTGTGGTCTTTGAATTAATGGGTGTTTTTTTCCTTGGTGGTGTCACCTCTTTTTGTGAAAAAGTGCAGATCCCTATGAGAGGGATGACTTTTAGGTTTCTTTATTACAAGACACAGCTCAAGACTGATTATCTGAAAAGACAAGGGTGTGTAGCCAGGACCTCTGGGGGCATGAGTGGGTGGTGATGATAGAAACAGATAGGGAGCCTGCAGATTTATTAAACAAAGCCCAACTGGCTCAACTTTGGGTGCCGAGGGATGTTCTTTTTGTGGAGAGGACTCATGTTATTTGCCCGTATTACAAACCTAACCTCGGTGAAGAAATCCGTTATTATGATTCTACCAGCCTGGATCCTTTTGTGAACAAAACCAAAGAATACCCAATTGCACGGCCTGATATTGTTCATGACAAATGGGGACCTCGCACACAATTTTGGAATTGCAAAAGTTAAAGTGTAACCCTCACGAGGCCTCTTTTTCCAAAAGTTACATGTCAAGTGGGTGGCAAACGTATGTTCCCTCTCTGCCAGACCTGTGCAGAAACTGAGCAGCAGGAGGCAAGCGCCCATACTGAAGAGGTGAGAGCTATCCTGGGGATTTGGTGCACAGTGGAATTGAATGAAGCCATAGTGAAGGGGTATGTGGTGGCAAAGATCTATGGAATCTGTGATTTTGAAGAAACATCTGACAAACTAATTACTGAATATATACAATTATATCTCCATGAGAAACCAGAGCCTTTTGGGTATCCCAGCTGGTGCATGAATGAAGAAAAATTTTAAAAAAAGATACATTAATGATTTCTACCAGAAAAAAACCCATGTGTTTACACCAACATGCTGAATCCTGCAAAGTGCCAAATTGCTAAGCTGTTTCTAAATTCGCTGTGGGGTAAATTCAGCCAAATAACAAACTACCCAATACCAGCATCGTGAAAGACCCTGACAAAGTCTTTCAGTACTTCCCTAATTATGAGGTTTCATCCTGCAAGTTTATCAATGATGGAACAGCTTGCTTGTCTTGGAAGCATGCAAAAGAATGCTACACAGTGTCTGGTTATACAAACATTTTCATAGCTTGTTTCACAACCACTTACTTATGTCTGCTTAGAACTATATAAACTGCTAGATGGATTGCGAGAGCGGTGTCTCTACCATGACATGGACTCTGTGATATCTGTGAAAAGGGAGGGAGAGTGGAACCCCCCTCTGAGGGATTATTTAGGGGACCTCACAAGTGAGATCCCACCAAATGAACACATCACGGAGTTTGTGTCCATAAATCCAAACATATGAGATAATCTTTTGTTCAAAAACCCCAGGAATAAATTGCAAATCCCTATGCTTGCTTGGCATATGTACCCTGACAAGTTGCAATTCTTTCCAGAAGCAGTTGAAGTTGCTACCAAAAGACCTTATGGCTAACTCATGGTGAATTTAAATGCTTCTACACCAGAGGTTTATAGATTAAGAACTGGGCTTTTCCCTGGCTGGCAGTTTATACTTTGAAAAGAACAGCTGGATATAAAAGGAGATGAATTATCAGCAGGTCCTTTTTAACAGCTAGGGCTGATGACTGAAAATATGCTTATCTGTGTGAAGAGAAACCTGGTCCTTTTAAAGTTACTCAGCAAATCACCCCTGCAGCAAAAGAAGGCTATACTGTGTTGTGTCTCCGATGATTTGCAAGCAGCCATCTCAGAAATAGCACTCAATACCTTAAAAGGAAAAGTACCTTTGACACAGAATCAAGTGCGTGTGCTAAAAGAGACACAAGTTTATAAAATAATAATAGGGTCTCATTTAAAAGAAAGAAGCATCTGGTGAAGCAATCCAGGGGATTTATCAGACCTCTGTTACATTTTGCTATAATGGTGCTTTTGACTAATCAATAGTCAAAATGCACCTGGTGGGCTAGCCATCAGTTGGAGCCATTAAGGGTTCCCCTGCGGCAGAGAAAAATATTACAAAGACTGTGATTCATTTATTGGATGCTGGAATGAAGTCCATTCTTCAAAGGACTGACTTAGCTGAATATGAAAAGGCTAAACTTTATTCCAGCATGTTTCAAGGATACCTAATACACGTGAAGTAGAACAATGCAGGTAAAGGGGCAATAAGTCTCCTTCTACCAGAACAGGAACAAAACATGACTGCCACACCCCAGAACCACCAAAGAACTCCGACACAGTTGCTCAGGAGGTGTTGGATAACAAGGATAGGTGGTACAAGAAAAATGCATTAGTATTGCTAAATAAGCTGGGTCAGGATAAAAACATTTCTTCATGGAATGATAAAGGGCCTTTTGTGCACAAAAGCTCGGTGGTTAATGGTTCTAACATGCTTGACTTAGTCTGAGCAGTCACCCAGATGCACTCGTTTCCTAGCAGACGTGCACCTAAAGGTTGGGATGTTTTATGAATGGCATGGTGGACCAGAATGTACCATCTTCCATCATGGGCAACACAGCCAACAGAGATCTTGACCATCACCGGGCTTGATCAAGAAACAACTCTACCATCCCCCTTTTTGCCTTCTAAAAAGCAACAATTGGCTAAAAGACCCAAATACCTCACTTTGTAATGTTGTTCATGCTTTAAAAAAGTAATTTTAAAAATAGCAATGTTTTGCTTTAAATAAAAACTTCTGTACTTTTCAAAAAAAAATAACATTAACATGTACTTTCTCTGAATTGGCCATTGCAAAAAACCAAAAACAAATGTCTTTAAACCCTCACATATGGTGCTTTATTGAGAAATATAGGTATGAAAGTCATTGCAAGACACACATGTGGGCTTCTTGAAACACGTTTTGAGCGAGCCTAGACATGTCTGAGATTTTATGTTTTTATTTTTTTTACAAAATTCATCACCATCCGGTTGTTTTGCATTAAGTCGGTAGAATACAATTTTAAAATCTGGTCAAAAGATAAATCCTTGCTATGGAGATATAAGAGAAGCATGCAGTGATAGACTCAGTCAACAGAGTGGGGGTCTTGTAATTGTCCCATGGGAAACACAATGTTGGTGGCATTTTTGTTGTAAAACATGTCATAATGCTTCTAGGAAAGAACATGCAGTTTGGGCGTGTCCATATGAGCCCAAAACTCTCTATGGTCATGCTCTGCTAGGTACAAGGTGAGTCAGTGTTCATGTCATTGGTTGTGTAGGGGGGTGTTGATCATCAAACCTCGGGGATGCTGAGACAGCCTACCCCTGAGAACCAGTTGCAAGGAAAGACATCCAGGAAATTCTCTTCCACGTAAGGGTCTATTGATAAACCATGTGACAGCTATGTGGTGTCCATATTCACATATAGTGAATCAAAACGTTTCTCCTCTGATTTATCTCTCCGATGTTGTCAAAAAACCCATAGCAATCATATTGACGGTGACTGTCAAAGCCTTTGCAAAACCTATATCCACTGTCAGGTTCCCAGTTTTAATCAGGGAATAGTGATTGGCACATTCCTGGTTGGGAGACAAGTCAAAGGCAAACTAGGTGTACCCCTGTGCAAACACCTCACAGCTGATTAACAGACAACAATCTTTCATGTGTTTGCCAGCTGTTTGTTCCAGATTCATGTACTTTCTAATGCAGTTTTGGGCCTCAAAGTCTGGTTGCAGCAGCTTAGCTGGTATCTGTTCATCATCCACATAAAAGGCCATAAAATGAATATCATAAAGTTTAAAGGTTTCAGAGTAACAGCCGTGTTAGTCTGTATTCGCAAAAAGAAAAGGAGGACTTGTGGCACCTTAGAGACTAACCAATTTATTTGAGCATAAGCTTTCGTGAGCTACAGCTCACTTCATCGGATGCATACTGTGGAAAGTGTAGAAGATCTTTTTATACACACAAAGCATGGGGAGGTATTTTTTCATGCTGTATAAAAAGATCTTCTACATTTTCCACAGTATGCATCCGATGAAGTGAACTGTAGCTCAGGAAAGCTTATGCTCAAATAAATTGGTTAGTCTCTAAGGTGCCGCAAGTACTCCTTTTCTTTTTATAAAGTTTAAAGTGAAATATGTGTTTTTTAGTGTTATTTCCAATAAAGACATCATTATCCTTATACCCTAAGACAAGTATTTTGGATAACCGTCCCAAGAACAGGTTCTCCTGATAACTAAACCTACTGCCTGGAGAGATGCTAAATACTTTCATTCCCCTATGGTCCACGGGTTATTTAGCATTAATGGTAAGCTGGGCCTCTGTGTGCCCCAGATGGATGCTTGGGACCATTCGCACTTTCAACACAAAAAAGGGATGCTGATATAATCCATAGTTTAAAGCCTTCGTTTGCATCACCCACTAAGCTGAAGGTGTCTTTACTGCATGTCAATTTCATTTTCTCCTCTACGAGATTCAACACCAAGTTTTTCTTGAAAAAACAGATTGTTGTGTACGTGAACCAACAGCTCTATTGTCTTGCTCTGGGTCATCAGGTTGGCTTCAGAACTTTTGGGTGAATACCATCTGGTCCTGGTGACTGATTACTGTTTATCCGTTTGTGGTCTAGGAATTGAATCCTGATCCCCTAAGTTCCAGTCCGGGTCCTACCCACTCGGGCACATTTATACTCCTCAACTCTTTCAGCACCCTGCCCCTTCCAGGACTGCCACCCAGCGCTCAATCCTCCCATCCAGGGGCTACCCTGAGTCACCAGTCACCCCACCTAGAGTCTGTCCCCCATGCACTGGCTGCACCTCCCTCCTCAGGGCCCGAGACCCCTGCACCTCCCTTCCCCACTCCTGCTGGTCTCCTACCTCCGCTACATGTAGGTCAGCCATGCACCCTGCCCTGCCTGCTGCCTGCCTGCTCTGAGGTCCTGGTGCTGGGGACCAAGCACCTGCTGGGGTCACTGGACTGTAATCTTGCAGGGTGGTGGGGCGCTGAGCACCCTGGCCTCTTGCCGATGCTGTTGGGCCCGATCCTGCTGGGGAGGGACTGATGCTGGACCTGATCCTGCACCGACCCATGTTTTGCACCCCTCTGCCAGCTCTGCGCCCAGGGCAGGTGCCCCTCCTACCTCACCCTTGTTACAACCTGGAGGATGTCACATGGTCTGCAGCTGTGTGCTGACTGGGCAGCAAGTGGGGTTCAGAACCACTGCCTCACTGCTAGGTTTGCTCAGAAAGGACCCTGTGAGGTTGTTGGTGACAAAGTCATTTGTTATCAGTGCCTTATGGCTCGAGCCAGTCATGGATCACTACAGGGTAAACAAGGAATTCTTTCCCTTGGATGTTCTAGGAAACTTTTAAAACAATAATTTAGGGGGAGGGATAGCTCAGTGGTTTGAGCATTGGCCTGCTAAACCCAGCATTGTAAGCTCAATCCTTGAGGGGGCCATTTAAGGATCTGGGGTAAAAACTGGGGATTGGTCCTGCTTTGAGCAGGGGGTTGGACTAGATGACCTCCTGAGGTCCCTTTCAACCCTGAGATTCTATGCTCAGAATCCCACCTGTGATATTCAATGTTTCCCACAACTTTGCTCTTTTTTCAAATATTTTTAGTTGTAGCCAGTCAAGCAGTGGTTTGCCGTAGCTTATTCAGAGAGAAGGCAACTTAAAAACTAATATGCTGTGTTGGCATCAAGTCAGAGAAATTGATTTAGAAGATGACAGCTGAGGGACCGGTGTACAGCCTGTCGATGCCAGACGATGTCACACTTCTGCGAAATGTGTTTGAATTGATTTCTTATGGAAATATATTCCTGGGGAGCCGGGTAGTGAAAAAGCATCTTCAGGAATGTGCTTATCAGGTCTGTGGATTTCCATCAGGCGTATTAACATACAGTTATCCCGGAAGGAGTTTACGAGTATAAATGTGCCCTAGTGGATAGAATTTGGACTGGAATTTACTGGACCAGGATTCAATTCCTAGGTCTTCCAATTGTTCGTTGGGTACATTCAGACAAGTCACTTTCCCACCCTGTGCCTCAGTTTCCCCGTTGGTAAAATGGGGATAGTGGTAATTATCGCCTTTGTAAAGCTCTTTGAAGTCTGTGAATGAAAAGTGCCCAGTAAATATTTCTGTTTATATTTATTATTTAAAACATATTTGTTTTGTACTTCCATCCTGGAAGACACACACAAGTGTTCTGGTTTTCAGTAGTTACCTTGTGTCACTGGCCATACTGGACTTTAGTATAAAAAGCTAATGGCTAGATTTTCAAAAGACTTTTGGGGGCATTTTGATTGCTGAACTGAGGAAAATGAATAATCCTCATTTTAAGGTTACATCATAAACAGCAGAGTTAAAAACGGCCTGCTGTTGAATACTGTGGTTTGGAGCTAGAAGAACACTTAAAGGCTTTCTGAAATGTAAGCATGGGCTCACCTCAGCGTGCCCCATCCCTGAGTCCACACCCATGCCTGTTACAGTCTTGGCAGTTCCCTCCAGGTCTGGGTGAAGTGTATGTTCTCACATGCTGATTCTCCCTACTTGGAAAGGGAAAACCCTAGCAAAACACGAGGACTTTCTCCAGCCAGCCCTCCAATGTGTTTTAGTCAACTTCAGTAGAGATGTGTGTCCATGCTTTTCCTGTAGTGCCTTTCCTAAAGGCGATGTCTAAAGTTAAAATGTAGCCCTTAATAAAGGGAGGTGTGTCATCTGCCCTGCCCCGGGAGGCATTATACTTCAGATACACACCTCAGAATTGCAATGCCTCCCCTGCTTCCCCTGTGCTCGGAGGTTAGAAATGATCGCCTACACCAGTAATGAATCTGACAGTAGTAATTTCTTGCTGACCTTGTACTAAATTTCTTCCACCGTCCACTACCCCTATGCGGGCTCATCTGTGAGTAGAAGGGATGGAGCTCTCGGCCTATTCCCTGGCCCTCCCTGCTCAGCTGCTCCAGAGAGGAAGTAAGCAGAGCCTGGGTAGTCCAAGATCTAGGTAGTCATTGCGCTTTTGCACAGGCGTGTTCCCTAAGGCTCACATTTTCTAAAGTAGCCTAAGTGACTTAGGAGCCAAAGTCCCATTTTCAAAAGTAAATCACTTCTGGAAATGGGACTTTGGCCTAAAGGATTTAGGAGCCTCTTTTGACCCCCCCCCCCCAAGTAGCAATCTATTTTTCACTGCCTTCAAAGTTTTGCACTTATAACTATGAATTATGGGCTCCAATCCTGCAGCCATGACTCATGCAAATAACACATCCCACTTGTGGGACTGAGTTGAAGCCCATTGAAATGAATGTCAATACTCCCATTGATTTATAATAGTGCTTTTCTCTTATGTAGCATTTTTGATAGGCACATAAGACATAGGAGTGGAAGGGATCTCCTGGGTCATCAAATCCAAGGCCCTGCTATCAAAAGGTAGCCTGGTCGTATAATCCCGTTCATTAATTTATCAAGCTCCAATTTAAAGCTAGTGAGGTTGTTCTTCCTCCTGCTCCTATGGGGAGGCTGTTCCAGATGCTCCTTCCTCAGATGGTTAGAAACCTTCTAATTTCCAACCTAAATTTATCCATGGCCACTTTGAACCCTTTTGCTTTTGTGACAACATTGTCCTTTAGCTTAAATAGCTCTTCTCCCTCTTCTGTGTTTGCCCTTCTGATATATTGGTAGAAAGCAATCAGACCCTGTCTCAGCCTTCATGTTGCTAGGCTAAACAAGCCACGCTTTTTATGGGTCTATCTAGACAGCGAATAGACACCTGCACCTGGCCTGTGCCAGCTGACTTTGACTCATGGGCTCCAGGACCCTGTGAGGCAGGAAGGTCCCAGAGTTCAGGCTGCAGCCTGAGTCCAGAAGTCTACACAGCAATGAAACAGTGCTGAAGCCCCAGTTGGCTGGCATGGGCAGGCTGCAGGTTTTTCTTTGCTGTGTAGACATACACTTAGTCTCCTCTCCTGAGACAGGATGAGCAGGGGGATGGAGAGCCTAGTAGTCCTTCGCTACACATATTAGCTCTCAAAGGGAGGTCAGTAACATTATCCCCATTTTACAAATGGAGAAACGGATGCACCGAGCGGTATAATGCCTTGCTCAAGTCACCCAGCAGGCCAGAGGCAGAGCCAGGAATAGAACATAGATCTCCTGTGTCCTAGTCCAGTGTGCTATTTACTAGGCCACACTGCCTCCCAGGAGCTTTGGATGAGACTCCGTGTAAATTGGGCCACTAGCTACAGATTACACCCCGGAGGAAGGGTTGCAAAATCAGCCCATAAGATTTGAAGTGTGTTCATTAAGAAATAGTGGTAGAGAATATTACATACACAAGGAATGAGATTACATGTGCCTGGTAATGCAAATAATAAATAATACTAATGTGAAATGGAAATGGCCTAGATTGGGATGAGTTTTTTTCCACATAAAACAAAATATTTCTTCAGAATAGACTGTTAAAAGCCATTGCTGTTGTTTTTCTCTCGCAGTCAGAGTTTAGTAACTTACTTGCCCATAGATTGTAAGTCTCTTCCAGTTGCACAGGAAAGGTAATAATCATCTCTCATAAGTAAGAAATCCTATATATCATTTCCCTCCTGGTACATTCACAGCTGCTCCAGAGTTCATTACATGGAGGATTAATTTCACATTCACTGCCCATATATATATTTTTTAACAGCACATCGCTTGTGAAGACACTTGCCTCATCTTCATGCTCAGCTGCCCAACCCAGGCGTGCACATGCCTCGGAGGCACAATGTCCTTCCTACTTCCCCCTCACGCTGGGGAAATAATTTGCTACTGAGCTATACCAATATCAAATGTCAGCCAAGCCCTCCCTGCCATGTCAGAGCCTGGCCAGAGTATTGGAATACTGGAACCAAGGCTCTGCCCATTACCCACCCTTCCTCTCCCACATCTTACCCACCTGCTCAGTGTGGATGTGATGACAGGTAGACCTCGCAGGAGTGTAAATGGGAGGCTGATTCTCCTTATTCTTCTGTATGGTTGCGTAATGCGCATCAGAGTCTAGTCCTTTGTTAGCAACAGATAGACACCAATTCTACAAGGGAACCACGAGGACAGACTCCTGTGCCGATGTGGGGCTCTAGTAAGGTGATAGAAAAACAGCAAGAGAGAGTAATATCTTTAGTAAAACACATTGTTAGGCTCAGTACAGGAGTAGCCGGTGAAAATCCCTGGCCTGTGCTCTTCTGGAGGTCAGACTGCATGATCTAACAGCGCCGTGAGACAGAGACCCATTAGTAGAGGGTCCCCTGTTCTTTGCAAACAATTCTCACCTCCAACCTGACAAACTCATTACACCAAACACGTCTTGCAGGATATCTTTTCATAAAGTGTAACATGTGAAGGATCTATAGAAAGCTCACAACTTGTCAAGATTCTTACTCAGTGCACAATGTATGTATAGGTAATATGTAGGGAATGATCTCTCTGTATTGAAAGAATGCTTTAGGGAAAGGGTTTCCAATATTTTTGCTGGCACAACCCCATTTTAATGAACTGTTTGCTCTTGGGACCCCAAACAGCATGGAGAATGCATTTTGAAGAGCAAAATGGCATCTGCTCCACAGCATGACCCCATGCACTCTGTACGTGTGAGGTCACGCTGCATGGAGGATGTCATTTCGAAATGGCATCCTTCACACAGCACGACTTTGTACATATGGAGCATGTGAGGTCATGCTGTGCAGAAGATGATATTTTGTAGAGCAAAGTGGCACCCTTCATGCAGCATGACCTCATGCACTGTACATGTGAGATCACTCTGTGCAGAGCAAAATGGCATCCTCCTCACAGTAGGGATTGCCACAACCCCATCTGCTGATGGTGCAACCCCATTTGGGTCATGACCCACAGTTTGGGAGCTGCTGCTTGAGGTACATGCGGTAAAAGCCCTGGTGTCACCAGGATGTCTTGGTAAGAGCCCTTTCGGGCAAGGGGATGTTGTCACCCTGCCCTGTTTGGCCGGTGATGTAAGGCTCAATTGTTTAGACTTTGAATGGGAAACCATCAGAGGCAATGACAAACAGGGAAACCCTATCTTGTTGCAAGGTCTCCCTTTTTACCTTTAAGGGATTTTGACTATCTGTGAATAGAAACAAATGGTATAACAAAGTGAGGGGAAGGATGCTCTGTATCCATTCACTGAGGAAAACCCCTGGTGGAGGGTGGTGCTTTCATCAATGTTTGGACCCTGCTTCTTAAGGAACCAGCCAACTCAGCAGTGGACTGACCTTTGAGGGAAACCTACTTTATTTGATAAGTGTAGACCCGTGTGTGTGTGTGATGATTTTGTTTTGCATTGGAATCCCTTATTTCCACCACTCTCTCTTGTTTCTAGTTCTATCTCTAGTCCTCAAATAAACTTGCTTTTGTTTCATGATGCATACTTGCAAGTGCTGTTTGGGTTACAGGAGCCATGGTTTAATGTTCAACCGTAAATTGGGGTGCCCTGTAGCTTTGGGTGAAGAGGCTCTAGAGTCTCTGTGAGTAGCCAGTGTCGGGGCTGGGTATCACGATGCAAAGGGACTCGAGGACTGGGGTGCACCTATGGTTAATCTGCAAGGCAAAGTGAGGGCTGGGAGAGCTCCCTAGGAGAGTGCTTGTAACATCTGGTGGTGTCCAGGGCCTGACACCCAGCTACCACAAGAAAGATGACTTCTGTCTGCAGATGGGGGGTAATCTGAGAACACCAACCTTCTGACCTTAAAATCTATGAAAGCCTAATTCTCCGCCCGTCTAACACATTTACATTCACTTTTCTGTTGTTGCAGTACCACTAGGTAATTGAGCACCATGGAACATGTGGCCATGTCCGGGGCTGGCTCATGTGACAGCCTGAGATCCAGGCCTCTGACAAGGGGGATCTGGACAGCTGCTGTACATCACAAAGTCAGTATCACAAAACACTAGGCCTGATCCCAGCTGCTGGCTCCATACTCTCTGCACTGCTCATGGAATTGTTACTAGTCATCCTGGAGTCAGACCGTGTCCCCCTTTTGTAGTAGGCTGGAGACTGCTGAGCAAATAAATTACTATTATGTTTTTTTTCATTGGCTTGTTCTGCAGTTAAAAGGAAAATGAAGCTTTTGGTAGGGCTGGCAGAAAAATGGGCATTATTGTCTGTGCAAAAAAACTCAAGCAATATGAAAAATGTGGAGTTAGTTTGGATTTTTCAACATAGTTTCCCATTGTGTTGATGAAAGAATTTGAAATTAAAAGTTTTAATTTGGAGTCAATTCAAAATGCCACATTTTCTTTTAGATTCTAGTTGAAGGAAGTTGGAATGACTATGTTTTTTGTGATTTTTTTTTTTCTTTTCATTTTCTCTCCCTTCCCTCTCCTGCTTTTGCAATGGGGAATAAAGTGAGGCAAGGTGGGGGTAAAACAAAAATCAAATACTGGGGAAAAAAATATCTATTATATTCAGTTCAAATCAAAATGGATTTTTTTAAACAATTTGTAAAAGAATCAGAAAATTTTGAACCATGTAAAAGGTTCACATGATTTGAAATGCCATTTGTAATCAAACTAACTTTTCAGCTGAAACTTTCCAACCAGCTCTTCCCGCTATGTGCAATAGGAATCTATTGATAGACTGGAAGAGCCCAATCTGTTTATTTTATCAAAGAGAAGGTTAAGAGGTGATTTGATCACAGTCTGTAAATACCTCCATGGGGAACAAATATTTAATAATGGCCTCTTCAGTCTAGCAGAGAAAGGTATAACCGGAGCCTATGGCTGGAAGTTGAAGCCAGACAAAATCAGACTGAAAATAACAGTGCGAGTAATTAACAGTTGGAACAATTTTCCAAGGGTCATGATAGATTCTCCATCACTGACAATTTTTAAATAAAAATTGGATGTTTTTCTAAAAGATCTGCTCTAGGACTCATTGTGAAAAAGTTGTATGGCCTGCATTATATAGGAGGTCAGATTAGATGATCACAAATGTCCCTTCTGGCTTTGGAATCTACGAATTTGCAACATAAGGCAGCTTTCCCTACATTAAAATATATTTTATAACAAAACATCTCTAGTCTTCTGTAAGAGAATAGAGCACAATGTGAACTTTTGTTGTAAATACCCAGGGCCAGATTTTTAAAGGTATTTAGTCACCTTACTGGACCCCAGTCTGATAAAGCTACACTCTAGATTGTAAACTCTTCTGGGCAAAGACTGTCTATTTTTTGCCCTGTGTTTATACAGTGCTTAGCATGATGGGGTCCTGATTCATGACTAGGGCTCCTAGGAGCTATGGCAATACAAATAAATAATAAATAGTTTTTAAGCTCAGTTACAACCACAGCTCCAAACCCCAGTGGAACCAAAGGGCTGTCAAGTTTTGAGCAATGCTTTATTTTTAATGAGCCTAACTAAATAATTAGAAACAGGCAGAGTACATAAAAAAGCAATTGTTTTCCAATAAAGTTTTTCACGTCGTGAAATTATGATTAACGTAAAACAAGTTCTCTCAGAAGTCTGAGCAATTTGGTAGAGTTCTCAGTTCACAGCATGCTTATTTTTGAAAAAAAAAGTTTCATTTGAAAAATAAAGTGCATTTCCTCTCAGTAAATCTGCCTTGCCTGTCTGCAAGTTGCTCTTAAAGTCAGTATTTAAATAATGGCCATGATTTTCCTAAGTGACTAATTAGTTTGGCTCCTCATTTTGGGGAGAGTGGGGGCGGGGGTAAACTAAAGCAACTTAAAGGGGCCTAATCTTCAAAGGATGGGTGCTGAGCACTTTCCAAAGATCAGACTGTAACGTTACACTCCATATTTATCATAGAAATATGGTTATGATATGAATATGGCATAACTAAGATATACTTTATGCAAGATGGCTCATGTAAGATATCATTGAAAAGGTTATGACCTACTGAATGTTTTTATCCAGTTTGTATGCATGTATCATGTTTGTATCTAAAGCTGTGAATATTGACCATGTATCTGTATTTCAAATGTGCTACATTGGGGGACACCCACAAGCAGCCTTCAGGTACAACAGTAAAAAGGCCAAACAATGTTAATGGCTTATTGAGGGAATGTACACAAGCACAAGGATTACCCCAGGAACTGTGTGCAATAGAAACGTCCCAGAGATAGCTCTTCACAATGGTAACTGTTTGACCCAGGTCACAACATAAGAGCTTTCCAGCGTGTGGAGGGAATACATAAAAAGGGGACAATAACAACATAAGGGGACCTCACTCTCCCTACAACAACACACCTGGAAACACCTGAGGAACAAAGACTGAGCTGTGAGAAGTGATGGTCCCAGGTTAGCATTTTTATCCTGTGTATGAAAACCTAGGAAAGCCAAGGCAACTTGTGCCTTAAGAATCTGCCAGCTTGTTTATCACTCAGGCTATGAATTTGCTAATTTATATCCTACCTATCTAGTGTGCTAAGCTCAATTTGCGGTTTCTGTTTATTTACTAAGGTATTCTGCTTTGTTCTATTTGCTATCTCTTATCACTTAAATCTGCCTTTTATAGTTAATACATTTGTTTTGTTTATTATTAAACCCAGTTTCTGCAAATTCATATATGGGAGGTGGCGGGGTGTGAGTGTGGGCAAGAAGCTGTGCATACTCTCCTCCACATTGAGGAAGGGGGCGGATTTCACAATATACCTTTGGGTCTGCACTCCAAGGGAGGTGTGCACATGAGTGCTGGGTGAATCCTCTCACACAGAGCTGACTTCAGTCTGTGTCTGAAGCTGGGTGTGGCCTTACCTGCATGTGTGTGCTGCAAGAGGCCAGAGAGCCTAATTCAGGACAACAGGGAAAGGGAGTCCAGGCTGGTGGAGGAGTGGCTCAGTGAACCCCCAGTACATCAGGTGGCATCCCAAACGGGGCCTAACCTGTCACACAGACCACTTTAGGGTGTCTCTCGGAGGGAAAATCATTCACCACTTTTGAAAATCTTGAGGGTGAAGTGGGGGAGAGTGCAAGAGAGAAAGAGAGACATACACATATTTCTGAAATGTAGCCCTCTTGAGCTGACAGTAAATGATAGTAAATAGAAGCGATGCTGTGAGCTTTTTGTGGTTTATAGGGGACAAACAGAATCTGAATTTTTAAAGCTTTTACCAGAGAGTAAACTTAATGAAGAACACTTACTATATCCTAGGTTTACTTCAGAAAGATAAAGCTCTGATTCAGTGCTGCCAAGGTCTGAACCTGTGTGACTCAAGGGAGTCTATTTAACCAGTTGCTTTGTTCCCTATATTATCCCCACCAGTTTAAAAACTCATTCAAGCAGTGAACGAATAGGAGGAGTCTACTAATTAGGCCTGTTGTCTCCTGTCTATTCCCTAGTGGACACAACAGTGGCAGTTTTAATTCTGACACCTCCCCAAATTTTAGGTAGATAAGCCTGAACTTTGGACAGTAACTCCTGCAATTCAGCATAGCATACCAAATACCTACTTAATACTCTTTCCTAATTGTGCTGCATCGAAGCTGAGGTGCTGACTGGTTTTACAAATGTGGGGTTTCCATTCACTTTCCCATTTTGCTGTGGTGTTGTGTGGCAGCTGATGCTACAGATGAATGAATTGTATATTTTATTTAACGAGGATTAAAGTAAATTAGTTATCAATGCATTGCCTGACCTAAACAGCTGGTAAGTACTGCCATCTTTCATTCCCTCAAGAAATCATTGCCTAGGTTTATGTGATGTGGTGATGTATTATTCATAGATAATTGCACTGGCAATGTGACTGCAGATTCTAGATGCACAAGACTCTGCATAATATAATGAAAGCCTTTGAAAGAAAAGGATAAGTAGTCTATTTTGTGAGTATGCATAGATACTCATAGAGAAATACAGGCCTTCGTAGATTCAGAAAAATGCAGTATTTTCTGTTCATCAATGGTAGCAACCCCTCTGATTGTCTTTCACTTCCCATTATAATCCCCAAATTTCAGTTGCTTATAATGTTGATACACTTTAAATATTTGGACTAAAAACTTCCTTGCTTGGTCTTTGCCCGAATGTGATTTAAAAATCAGCAAAAATGGTTCTGCCATTTCTGAGAATGAGGCTAGGGGAAAATAGATAGTTTTGTCACTGTTAACCCATTTTTTTTTTTGGTTTATTTTTAAGAGATTCAATGTCTCCCTGGTTTGTAAGAAAGACTTGAAATCAAGCTGGGTCATAATCCTGCGATCAGAGATATGTCTCTTGCTATTCCTGTGAAAATTCATTCAGATTTGACCCAGTTATAAACTACAGAAAATCACCATTTGTACTTGCACTGTAGAACTTGTGAAAGTCTTGCTGTTAAAATCTCTGAACCTGCCATTTGCACTAAGCATGCTCTCCAGCCACAAAAAGCTTCCTGAAGAAGCCACAGAGATCAGAATGTCCTCTCTAGTTGGATGGGACACATCCAGAATAGATTTGCCTCCACTTTTTCTTTGGCCTAAAGGAAAGTGAATGGGTCTGGAAGCCAGGAGTTCAAGTCACACTTCTTCTACTGACAGGTGTTAATAATTCTATGCCCTTCACAATCCATTCTGTTCTTCAGTATCCCTTCTCTAGAAAGAATTCAAGTATCATCACACTACCAATTCCACAGAAGCAATTGAGAGCAGACACAAGATCGTTATGAGCAGCCGTAAGAATAGTACTCAGACTTCGATATGGCACAGTCAAGTATCTGCTACTTAGCTCCATTGCCTCTGTCATAAATATAAAGGGAAGGGTAAACCCCTTTGAAATCCCTCCTGGCCCAGGGAAAGCTCCTCTCACCTGTAAAGGGTTAAGAAGCTAAAGGTAACCTCGCTGGCACCTGACCAAAATGACCAGGAGACAAGATACTTTCAAAAGCTGGGAGGAGGGAGAGAAACAAAGGGTCTGTGGGTCTGTCTATATGCTGTTTCTGCTGGGGATAGACCAGGAATGGAGTCTTAGAACTTTTAGTAAGTAATCTAGCTAGATACATGTTAGATTATGATTTCTTTAAATGGCTGAGAAAAGAACTGTGCTATATAGAATAACTATTTCTGTCTGTGTATCTTTTTTGTAACTTAAGGTTTTGCCTAGAGGGGTTCTCTATGTTTTTGAATCTAATTACCCTGTAAGGTATCTACCATCCTGATTTTACAGGGGGGATTTCTTTATTTCTATTTACTTCTATTTTTATTAAAAGTCTTCTTGTAAGAAAACTGAATGCTTTTTCATTGATCTCAGATCCAAGGGTTTGGGTCTGTGGTCACCTATGCAAATTGGTGAGGCTTTTTATCCAACATTTCCCAGGAAAGGGGGGGGTGCAAGTGTTGGGAGGATTGTTCATTGTTCTTAAGATCCAAGGGTCTGGGTCTGTAGTCACCTAAGCAAATTGTTGAGGCTTTTTACCAAACCTTGTCCAGGAAGTGGGGTGCAAGGTTTTGGGAAGTATTTTGGGGGGAAAGATGCGTCCAAACAGCTCTTCCCCAGTAACCAGTATTAGTTTGGTGGTGGTAGCGGCCAATCCAAGGACAAAGGGTGGAATATTTTGTACCTTGGGGAAGTTTTGACCTAAGCTGGTAAAGATAAGCTTAGGAGGTTTTTCATGCAGGTCCCCACATCTGTACCCTAGAGTTCAGAGTGGGGGAGGAACCTTGACATCCTCTCAGAAACAGCCTGCCAAATCTGTGTGCCTAGGTATGCCATTTATGAAAAGGGGCTATTCCTACCTATGTAACCCACAGTTTTAATGTCTTCCAAATCCCCGTCTCCAGTAGCCGGTCCACAGCAGTTAACAACCTATTGCTGTCATCAGTAAACAGGTAGAAAACACCTATCGTAAAGGATCATTCTTCATATTGCAAAGTCCAAGCATTCAAAAGTTAGGAATTGCTAGAATTATGGTTGCAGCCAAGAGCCCATAAACACAATGGCCCAGATCCACAAAGGTGTTTAGGCTCCTAACTTCCATCAATATCTTTGTGAATCTGGGACAATATATCAAAAACCAATAATAAAATCAATAGGTATAGAACAACTACTGTTAGCACCACTGAGGAATAGAGAAATACACCCACAGTGCACTTGCGGGCACTTCTGGCTTGATCCTGCTTCCAAAGAAGTAAATCACAAAACTCCCATTGATTTCATTGAGCAGTTCCATAATTAGTCATTTGTAATAATAACAGACAACAAAAGAACCAAGGTTTATGCTTCACAGGCCTCCAAAGCAATTGACAATGTTTCTCTCATGGAATATGCTCATGCATTTAAAATTACTGAACTAGTTTTCTTCAAACTTGGCCTTTTATTTTATGTTATTTTATTTTATTTTATTTTGGTATATCTTACTGAGACATAAAAGTCAAGTCCAGCCAGAAGATGGGCTGTTGTAGTGAAATGTATTATATGTAACATTGTATAAAAATTCCAGTTTGATTTGTAGTATATATTTTATTGATTGACTTTAATGATAGAATGATTGATCTGACTAGACCACCAGCTGGTATAAATTGGCATAACTCCAATGAAATCAAAGAAGTAAAATCAATTCACACCAGCTGAGGGCCTGGTCTACCACAATGTAAGGGATAAGCTTAAGAAGGCAGAGTTAACCTTTCAACCTTACTCTGCATTCCCTGACCTTTCAGTACTTGACTTCTGATGCTTATCACTGTATGAAAGCTAGTTTTCTCCTTGGTGTATAGATGTTTCAAATATCCAGAAAAATAGATCTGGGTGAAATTTTTTGTATGCAACTTTCATTTATTTATTTAGTGAGTTCGTTATTGTGAAAAATGCAGATTCGGGGACATTGAAACATTTTAAACATTTGTATTGGTTCCACCAAATTGTTCTTGTTGGGAAAGGGAAACATCCAAAAAAGTCGTCCGTTTCCTTTCAAAATTTTCAAACTGAAACATTTTTATTTTTTTGTTTTGAAATAACTTCTCGCTTCGAAATTTCTTTTAGTTTTCTTTTAAAACATCAACAATATTTAAAAATGATCAAACGCAAAACAAAGCATTTTGATTTTGTCCAAATAGACAATGTCCTTTGACCCCAAATGAATCCCCCCCCCCCAATTTAAATGTACTGAAACATTTAGCTTTTGGTTCAACCTGAGACAAATTTTATTACTGAATTTTTGGAATTGTCAGCAAACTGAACAATCCATTATTCACCCAGCTCTACCTCAGACCACTTTTCTTCCTAGCCCATGCTCCCTGAGATGTTACATAGTCAAATGATGAGCTTGTATTCCTTGAATATTCTAGTTGTCTCATTACTGGGCATTTCTACCCTTTTGCCCCACCATATGTAAAAGGTCTATGGCCAGATTCTGATCACAATTACATTGTATGAATCCAGAGTAATTCTAATTAATCCTGTGGACTTAATCTGGATTTAACTGCTGTAACTGAGATCAGAAACTATCACTATACCACCCTGCCTCCATTATTTATTGCAGTCTACGTAATCTGTATTTTCCTGCATGGATTCTAACTGACTGGGAGATTTCTTGACACTTTTACATGAAAGATGCAATATAAAAATGAATTGTATTATGTTATGGTTTTCTACATTCCCCTGTGTTGCCCTTGAACCTTTGTGGATGCTAATATTGTTCAACTTGTGTGTACTTCCTAGTTAACTTGTGCAGAACTATTTCACTGAATTGGTACAGTCACTTTTTAAAGTTTTTAGCTTTTCACAAATGTCTTGTTTTGTTTTAATTGGAGGTTTGCAGGGAATGAAGGTTTGTTTTGTTTTGTTTTTGTTATCTTCACTGTTTGCAGACCATTTTGGACTGTGCTGGTTACCTAGGAAACAGCTCTGAGATAGAATTTGATGCCAATGATCTCAGACCTCCTCAGCGCGGCGTTAGAATTTGTGCCCTGTTCCTTTCACACTGCAGAGCCAGTTTGCGAGCACCCCAGCAGCTTTACCTCAGAAAGACTCCGCTCTGGGTGGGCTAATGTCTGAAAATGAAGGCTGGGGAATTTCAGTAGGGCTTAAGAAGGTTATGTGCCCAACTCCCGTGGAAATTCCTAGCCTAAAAGCCTAAGTATGCATTTCTTACGCACCCAAGGCATTGGCATTCAACACCAAATCAACAGAGTGGTAGTGGCCGGACGCTGAAGCAAAGCAATGGTGAACCGAGTCATTGGTGTGCGAGGAAGTTTGGGATGAGCAGGGATGACAGGATCAGATGCTTTGTTTCCCCTGTTCTTTTGTATTTAGTACTCCAGTGCTGCCAACTCTTGTGATTTTATCACACCTCCTGTGATATCTGTTGTTTTTCCTAAAGCCCCAGCTCCTGAAGTCAGTTGAGTCCCTGAGAATCTCAGTTTCTATATTTCTTTTAAGTTTCTAGCCTTCCTCATTATGGAGAAAAGCTTCAAAACATGAACCCTAAAGTCTCAGATAATAGAAGACAAATTAAAAGAAAGTCAAGTTTATTTGTTTTTAAATCTCATTTGACTCTTGATTTTCAAATGCAGGGGATTGGCCATATTGGTACCCTGATTTTTATATACTGTTTCTTCCTATTTATCTAAGAGGAACATACACCAGCCATATCAAGGTTTATTGTGAAGTAATTAGGTTTGTTATGTTGGTGATGCTTTACCTTAAAGCAGTTATGAAAATAGACTGCTTTGCATGCTGTGTCTAATTCTCAAACCCAAAGATTTCTAGATCTGTTCTTCAGCAAAATAGAAAAAGGAGGTGGTGAATTTATATCTGATCCTTTGAAAGGGGTTAGATGAGAGCTGCAATGTGATCGAAAGAGGATTCCAAGCCATGAAATTATCTTTTAAAAAATCCCATTGCGACTGTAAAGCCTCTTTCATCACCAGTCTGATCACTATATCACTTCTAAACTGCTCTCATGCTGTAAGATGTATACAGCCCTTTCCACCCAGGACTATGTTACTGATGTGGAAAGTGAGGCATAGAGGGAATAGGGGTAGGATTTTTTAAAGTAAATAGTAAAACTCCTGTTCACTACATTGGGAGCAGAGTTAGGCTAAGTCTATTCTCCAAAGTTTTGTCTGTCATTGGTGTGAAGAAAACCGCACTCCATAGCCCACATACCTATGCAACAAGCCTGTCCCCCGCCCCAATATAGTCACAGCTATGCTGAGAGAAGAGTGCTTCTGTCAGCAGAGCTAATGTCATTTGGGGAGGTGGTGTTACTATACCGATATAAGAACTCCTGTTGGCATACACTGTCCACAGGGGACTCTGCCAGTATAGCCATATCAGCAAATCATTTGTACATAGACTAGGCTAGGGATTGGCAACCTTTGGCATGTGGCCCATCAGGGAAATCTGCTGGCGGGCCGGAACGGTTTGTTTACCTGCAGGTTCGGCCGATCGCAGCTCCCACTGGCTGCGGTTTGCCGTTCCAGGCCAATGGGCGCTGTGGGAACCGGCGTGGGCTGAGGGATGTGCTGGCCACCGCTTCTGGCAGCCCCCATTGGCCTGGAACGGCGAACCGCAGCCAGTGGGAGCTGCGATCGGCCAAACCTGCGGATGCTGAAGGTAAACAAACCGTCCCATCCTGCCAGTGGATTTCCCTGATGGGCCGCGTGCCGAAGGTTGCCGATACCTGTTGTAAGGAATGAGACAGTGATTAGGTGAACTGACGTCATGTAAGATGGAAAGGGCCTAAGTGTATTTAAAGGATCGTATATTGGCTAGTAATGTGTAAGTAAATGCATAAGTAAAATATAAACAATATAAATATTGGCTTAATTGGTCAATAAGACCTTTGAATACACCTTTTGGGAAGGAGTGCAACCAAAGCTGCCTTAGCTTACTAAATACCTTGTCGTTCCATTTTTGGAATGTCCCTGACTTGGGTACAGGACAATGAAAAAGTCATTGTGACCTGCCAAACACAGTCAGGGAAAACAAGGGAAGTTCATGTCAAGTAAGATCAACAGCTTTGTTATTGTTAATAAGTAGATAAACGTTATATAACCTAGTGCAGGGGTGGGCAAACTTTTTGGCCCGAGGGCCACATCAGGGTTGCAAAACTGTATGGAGGGCCGAGTAGGGAAGGCTGTGCCTCCCCAGATAGCCTGGCCCCTGCCCCCATGTGACCCCTCCCACTTCCCACCTCCTGACTGCCCCCCTCAGAATCCCCGACACATCCAACCCCCCCGCTCCTTGTCCCCTAACCGGCCCCTCCTGGGACCCCCCACGCCTAACCACCCCCCCCCAGGACCCCACCCACTATCCAACCCCCCCTGCAACCCTCTGCCCCTTATCCAACCGCTCCCTTACCATGCCACTCAGAGCAGCAGGAGCTCGCAGCCCCACGCTGCCCGGCAGGAGCGGCGGGCCAGAGCGCTGGCAGCACTGGCGAGCTGAGGCTGCGCGGGAGGTGGGACAACAGGGGAGGGGGGTGGGGGCTAGTCTCCCTGGCTGGGAGCTCAAGGGCCGGGCAGGATGGTCCCGCGGGCCATAGTTTGCCAACCTCTGATCTAGTGTGTAATGCAGAATTTTATATATAGTCATTAATATTATTAATTATTGTTATATAAAGATTCAGAAGAGAGGGTGTTGATGAAAGTAGGGTGTCATCTTGTGTATAAAAAGAGTGTACTGAAACATAAGTCTTTGCCTTTCTTGGTGGAAACAAAGAGCACTCATTTTGCTGTTACATCCCAGCTGATCACTGGGGTGTGGCATTCTCCAACTATGTTGAAATAAATCTGTTCCTTGGATTTGAACTCAGAGTCAGCAGGTGTTTTTTGTCTCCTCTGGCCAGCAGCTCGATTTGTTAGGTAACCTGTGGGCCTGGTGAGCGATCTTGAAATATCCATATAGTTCCAACAGTGCCGAAATATCCCATATCAACAGTTTTGGAAGGAAACATTTTGATTTTTTTCTATATGAAACAACTGTTTGTTTTGAATTGTTTACTGAATTGTACGCAGTGTTGTTCTAGAATTCTTTAATGCAGTTCTATGCAGTGTTGGTGGTGTTCTAGAATTGTTTAATGCAGTTCTACGCAGTGTTGGTCCCTTAGAATTGTTTAATTCTGTATTGTGTTGTCTATAATAAATAACATTTAAAAAGTCTACGTCTAAACATTTTTTTTTTTTCAGAATGAAATATTTGGATTGATCCAAAATGACTTTTTCTTTTTGGAAATTTCCTTCACAGAGAATTTCAAAAATTTCGGGATTCTTTCCAATTTGAAGCAAAATCCTTCATGAAATGGAATTATTACCTGGTAGCCAGCTCTACTTAAGACATTTGTACAATGGAGCTCCCGTCTCAGTTAAGGTCTCTAGGTGGTACTGAAATATTACGTCTACTAATAATGTGTTTGTTGTAATGTGCCTCGGTTTAAACTAAATGAAGGACACTATGACATAAATGAATATG
This sequence comes from Caretta caretta, assembly GCF_965140235.1. Classification (NCBI taxonomy): domain Eukaryota; kingdom Metazoa; phylum Chordata; order Testudines; family Cheloniidae; genus Caretta; species Caretta caretta. Next base: position 17,714,954 of record NC_134209.1, read on the forward strand.
GTATTGTATAAATATTGAATTCAACATAGACCCTTTACTGGATACATTAGCAATATCTATAAATGTAATGAGTTAGCAATGTCTAAGTGTTAACAATTTGAAGCTAGAGGGACCCAAAGCAGCAATCTGAAACCATTGAAGAGTCTTAGCAGGTTAAATGATTGTGACTTTTAGCCTTTTGAGAATCACTTAAACCTTTCACACACATTCAGTCTGTCTCTTTAGAAAGTGGTGACAGATTGGGAAGGAAACGTTTTGTTTTCTCCTATCAATGGGATACGTCCATTCTTTAATGGCATCTTTTAGTGCACGTTCAGCTACTCATCATCATAATGTATCCAAAAGATTTTTAGAAGTTCCTTAAGCTTTTGGGAGCACAAGGCAGGATCTGTGTTCCTAAATCTCTAAGGCATTTAAAAATAATTCTACTCAATGTCTATATAGTGTACGTCATGTTTCTATGTGGTTATACATACAACTCTACAGGCACAGATTGTGCACTGAAAACATATCGAGAGACTGTTTCCAATCACTGTATAAAGTATAACTCCAGCTCCACCTGGTGGCTAATTAGATGCAACAAAGACAAGCTGCTGAAATTTATTCTATGAATTTTTTGTCTAGTAAGAATATTGCCAACCTCAAGCATGCAAAAATCATGAGAGTGACTGAATATAATGAGATTTCAAAATGTGGGCATCTTTTTATTTGCTTTCTGTTTTGTGAGACATTGAGAGTCATGTTTCTCTTCAGTCAGGAGAGCTAGAAATGTACTGTTATTTAAATGAATGTTGAGATTCTGACGTGATTACATGACTCCAAGAGCTGGTGCTTTATGAGAAATACCAAATATTGCGAGACTCGAAAGCACTGTAGTACTAAACTCTGGCTCTCCATATATGACCCCCCTGAAACCCTGCTCTCAGAAATGGAACTACTTGTTGACAATTTGACCCTTGCAGCTAATTCATTTAAAACATGCTATTTTACATGAAATAGTAAAAGTAAGTGTATTCTGGACTAATTAATTCCCTTACATATGTTAATTAGAGCTGGGTGGGAACAGGAATTTTCTGTTCTTAGGAAATTCCACGATTTTGAAATTTGTTTTCATTCCAAATTGGACCAAAACCAAATAATTTGAAAATGTCCCGCAAAACAAAATTTTAGAGAAAAAATTGTTTCAGATAAATCAAAAAGTTTCATTTGGATAAAATGAACATTGGCCATTTTTTATTTGATATTATACTATAATGAAATTTAATTTCAACACACACATAAATCCAAATGTTTTATTCCCAAACCCAATGTTCACATGTCATCCAAATGCTTTGTTTAGATTTTGTGAAACAAAATATCGTTGACGTCACCACATTCCAATAGAAAGCCTTGATTTTGACGAGACAGCATTTTCCAATGAAAAAACATTGTGTTGGCAATTGTTCAACCATCTCTAATGTTTACATAATTCCATGTAAAATGCAAGGTAAGGACCACAGTAGGCCACTGGGACACCGGATGTCTGAGGAAGATGGGTGGGGGCTTGGGAAGGGCCATTCCTCAGGTTCTTGTGGAAGTGCTTGATACAAAGAGAGACTGCACAAGCTTGCCCTGGCTGATAATGGAGACTTCTACCCCAGCCGGTTCTGCTAACCAGTTTGGCGTAGGGTATGGGGCCCTACCCACTGTAGGATGACGTGTCCCTGGAGGAGCAGGAGGAGAATGATTATGTGTCCATCAAATACCAGAGCTGTGATGGGTCCTTGTATGGGACAAGGGAGGCAAGCATCTTCCTGTACAAAGATCGGTCTCAATTTGGCCCATAAAGGATACTGTAGACAGCATTGCTGGGTGGCTTTTGTTTTGCCCTCCGCCGTGTAAGGCAACACTAAATAATGATTCTCTTGATGATTTTATCCATCTCCAGCTGTCTGAGGAGCACTTTTGCTGCTTGTCAGTATGGGGCTCAATCCCAAGCCCAGTATAGCCTATGGGAGTCTTTCCATGGATTCCAATGGGCTTTGGATCAGGCCAATACAGAGCACATGTTAACATATGACTCTTTCTTATTCTTCCTTAAGCATCCTCGTGATCTGAAAGGTCAGCACAGCTCTGGGAATAGGGTTCCTAGCTGTGCTGCACCTGAGCACACAGTTAAACATCTCACAGGCCTTGGACACCAGCGGGGATGCAAAATGCATGACAGGTCTGTGTTCTCCTGGTAGTTACTATTAGTTGTATTGCAGTTACCACCTACAGACCTTAAATGAGATCAGGAGAGTATTGTGCGAGGCACTGTGAATGGTAAGAGACAATGTTGTAATCTCACATTGCAAAGAGATTCTGTTCTAAATGGGACAGACAGATACATGGTGCAGGGGAAGAAGGGGCACAGAAAGGTTAAGTGACTTGCACAACCTCACAGAGCAAGTCCCTGGTAAATCCTAGAGCAGAACTCTGGTCTCCCAAGTCCTGTCTAGTTCCCAAGCCATGAAGCCCTTTTCATCTCCACTCAGTAGCAATCACAATACAATTAATAGCAAATACAATGAAACCCACTTGCAAGGAAACTTGATACAGTGAAACGACAGAGATAAGGAATTGGGAAATTAGTTCAGTGCATTGTGATGTGCAAATTAAAACTTCAGGTTTCATAAACCTTGGCTTAGATGAAGCAATTCTGTGGGGGAGGAAGTTAATTACAAGAGATTTCTGTCATATTTAACTCAGCTGAATTTGCTACAGAGTTCTCTCCCCTTAGATGCACAATAATAATAAACCACCCTGGGGTTACGTACCAAAGTCGTTAGGCATTTGGGGAATGGAACAATTGTACATTTCTATGGTATGTTGAAAACTGATAAAGTTGTGATCTATCATGTTATATCTCTGGGGTTTTCCTGGATCTGCTTACAAGCTAGGGAGCTCTGTAGGGAAGCATGTGCTCTGGGCCTAGCAGCAGGCAGTTGGCAAACAGTCCTCTTAGAATCAGGTGGGGTGAGTTGTGCGTTACTGCCTTGGGGAGCAGTCTGCTTTGTCCCTCTCTGTTTTGGGGTTCTTGTGTGTCAATCTTTCTAAATTCTAAGATACGAAGCACTGTTACATTGCCACCTTCCTGCAAGAGGACTTTCTATTTTTACCTAACTTTTCTGTATGTAGGCCGTGAAGACAACAACTCCCTCCTCTTTATGTTTTGCACAATCCTCTTTTCATTACAGTGAAGAGAGATCATATCACAACCAAGAGTTTTCTAGGTCTTAGGCTATGTCTACACTAGCACTTTGTCAGTAAAACTTTTGTCAATCAGGGCGTGAAAAAACTCACCACCTCCGGCCGACTTAAGTTGCACTGACAAAAGTGCCAGTGTGGACAGTGCTATGTCAGTGGGAGATGCTCTCCTGCCGACATAGCTACCGCCGCTCATTGGGCATGGTTTAATTCTGCCAACAGGAGAGCTCTCTCCCGCCAGCATAGAGTGGCTACATGGGAGACCTTACAGCATTTACCACCACACTGAGTTTTGTACCCTGACAAGAAAGAAATACCAGGGATTCCATGAAGTTCATTACGGACTTCAATATTGCTGCTGATTTTACATGGAAGCGGTTCAGATATTGTGGTGATGGGTGACAGGATAAAATCCTAAAATAGATGGCCACAAAAACACCCTTCCTCTGTAATAATTAAACTTTAATTTTACGCTAAAGTAACATTTGTTTTGCTCTAGAATATTTCTGCAAAACAACCGAGAGTGTGTGTGTATGTGTGAGCTCATGAAATGCAGATGAATTTGGTCTGAATAATGACTGTGACTGAGTATTTTTGGTGCACTAAGATACAGTATGAAATTACAATAGCATTGGATTTAACATAGAACAGGGGAACAAACTAACCATGGAGGTGGGGGGACTTGACATAAAAGAAACTTCATAGCCTGGAAGTTGCTGGATCTAGGTTACCCCTTTGCACATGAGCAATCTTGCTTGTGCTTCTCTGTGATGGTGAAGACTATGCACATAGGCTGCATATTTTTGAGCCAGTCCATACTGGCTGGATGTGGATCAGGAATTGCTCTGCTGAGTAAACCCTGGAGAGTTTCCTTGCTGGAAGTTCAGCACATCTGCCTTACTCCAATGGGTGAGCCCTGTCTCCCCTGATTTATAGTGGTATGAGACTGCTAGATTTAGGGTGGGAAAGGAATTTCCCCCAGGTCAGGGGCCTTGAGATCCTTGGGCATACCTCACTCAATCAGTTCCTTGCCACTGCAGGGGCCTTGAAAATTGACGGAACCTTGATTTCTCCTGGTCTCTGCCTGTGGCTCACAGTTTACTCTTCTGAGAACTGAAATGCTTTGGTCTAACAAAAGTCTTTTGGTTCAGTATAGCAGTATCTGGGTGAAATTTAATGCCCTGTGATATACAGGAGGTCAGATTAGATCATTTATTGGTCCTTTGAGCCTTGAACTCTATGAAACGATGAGACTAAGGCCTAGGTAGTGTTTTAAACCAGTGCACACTGGTCCTGATTCTCCATTATCTGCAGCTACCTTGTGTAATTAGTTACCCTCATATAAAGGAGGGTAACATGCTTCCTCTCTGAAGTTGCTTTACATCCACTTTGCACTTCTGAAAATGAATGCATAAGGGACAACACAGGGACGAACTCAGCTTTCTTGCATCCACTTCCCCTTTGAAGAATAAATGGAGGCTGCAAAATGTGAACCCACTTCTCTCAGCCTGCAATAAATACATGTTCCATAAAGAAAATTGTGTTCTCCTACTGATCTGTGTGGATCACAGTGAAGTGGCTGCCTTAGCAGCCCTTAAAATACAGCATAACCTGAATAACTACTTGGCACTTCTGTAGCACTTCTTAATCCATGGATCGTAAAATGCTTTACACAGGTGGCGGAGCATTATTTTCCTCATATTTGGATTGTGTGGCTGGGGAAACTGAGGCACGGAGCGATGAAGTGACTTGCCCAAGGCCACACGGTAAGGCACAGAAAGCTGAGCAGGATGGACAGGAAGATTTGGAGTGCTGGCTGATTTGAAAAATGATGGTCCTGCCCTTTCTGACCCCTATTCTCTGCCATTAGCTTGCCCTGTCTCCGCAAGAGGATGCATAGCTCAGCCCCGTGGGGAGAGGAAGGAGCAGCCCCTGGAGAACCCCCAGCAGGGGACTGACCTATCATCTACTCCCAGGAGGATATTTTTTAAGTAATGTTTACTTCCTCTGCAAATGTATGCAAATGAGCATATGCTATTATGCAAATTGGGCCTCAGGATTTCGGAGGGCCCAAGGTAGGCAGGTATGGAGGGTGGCTGGTTGGAGAGAACTTGAAGAGCAGGCTGGTGGGGAAATGAAAAGAAGCCACCAGTTCCTCTGCGCTTCCCAGCTTCAGTGCCACCCCAGCCAGGGAGCACTTCTGCTATGGTGGCAGGCGCCAGGCACTTCCCTCTGCCCCTCGCCACCAGGCTCTGCTGCCCTCACTAGCTGCTGTGCCTGCCCATTCCCTCATTGTCATGGGGCCTAACCAGGAGAGGGGGAAGCAGCAGCCCTTAGAACCCAGTATTTGGTTTCTCACAACTGATGCAGCTGGAGGAGGGGCATGCATGGTCCTGTGCCGCTCGGAGTACCTGGAATTGGTCTCATACTCCCTAGGTGGGAACCGCAGTCTTGGGCAAATATTGCATCCTACGGGACTGATCCAAAGCCCAATGAACACAAAGGAAAGACTCCTCTTGCCTTGAATGGGTTTGGATCAGGAGTGGGTACAAGTATTTATAAAGCTGAAGGAAGAACTAAGCTAGATGCTTCTGAAGGACCTAGGAAGGCTGGAGTGAGGACACAGATAAAGAGGAAATTGAAGAGAAATGGGATCCAGAAGCCAAGCCAAGCCATAAGCTTAAAACCCCTCCTCACAGCCACATTCCAGGAATCCATACATACATATCCATCCAAAGCACTTCTTACTAGAGTCTGTTTGAATCATCTGGAAGAAAGTCCATTTTTCCAATGAAAGGGTGAGGGAATTGCTTGGCATAGTAAAAAGAAAGAGAATATATTGAGCCTTAAACAAGTTTTTTCCCCTACAGCAATTAGTTAAGAAACTTTTTATTTCCCCCCTAAACCAAAAAAGGCAAGAAAGGGAAATGTTTGCATAGTAAAGGAGAACAGCTCTGCTATTTTAAACTGATTTCCTAACTGGAGAGTTTTATCAGAGTAATAAAAATACAGATAGATTGATAGTGTTCACATTCCTCTCCCTCTCTGTGTCCTGTGTTATACATAGAGGTCAGACCAGATGATCATAGTAGTTCCTTCTGGCCTTGAAATCTGTCTGTCTATCTCTATCCATCTGTCACTTATAAAGGCCATGTTAAAAATATTTGCTAATTATTCAGGACAATTATTTCTGAAATGTCAAAGGGGATGCTTATTCTTGCAATAAATGTGCTATAATGCCATAACTGCAGTCTGCCATGCTCTTAGAAGGCTATTATAAAAGTATTTTACAGGGCTTAACATGTATGTTAAAGGAATATTTACTGGGGCCTCTCTGGATCTGAGATTCAGAATGCACCAGGGATACCTCACCAGAACTGTTACACTGTATGTTTTGTGTGATTATTGGGTAATGATAGAAGATCACTGGTGCTTTCTATAGTTTGGAAATACTTGTCTTAATAATTTCACAAATGCAAAGCATCCCAGATTGCAGCTGATTGGAATGAGGAGAATGCAATTGGCTTAAAAGAAAATATCTTGAGCTCCCATTAGGGATGGGTAACCTTTGGTTTGGTTTTCATATTTTCAGTGTGACCAATTAGAAGGAAATGTCCAAGGACCCTATTAAAATAAACTATTACATTACAGCTCCAGAATTCCTCTGCTTCACAATGAGACTCGCTGGGGTGCTTCACAGTCCATAGAAAACCAATTTCTAAGGATTACAGAAATATTAATTTTGGAACAGACAGAAGGTAAAACATGTCCATAGTGGTGTATATCCTGAGGGGTCTCTGCCTAGCATTTAGTTAATTAAAATATGGGGATTACGGAGTTTACGACTTGGCCTTTCCCTTTGAACATTTTTCTTGTTATCCAAAAGACAACAGAGAAGTTACAGTCATGAGAAGGAAGACACAAACAAGTGGAGTAAGCTGAGCTGAGCATTCCTGGATATGTTTTCATAATGAGGATAATTCTCTAATACCTAGAGCAGGAGATTAATCAGGAGGTAATTGCTTATGAAAATAGGGAGGAATCTCTTTTGACCCTTTCCTGGACATGATAGCTTCTGAGGAACAATTGGGATTTTCCCTTAGGCTGGGATTTTCAAAGCGCCCTAACTGAGTTAGTTACCCAGACACTGAGGAAGGTCCTTAGCTATTGTCCGGGCCCATTGAAATCCATCAGACAATTCCTATGGCAAGGTGTGGTTACAGACTGACAAACCCTCGGGAGTTAAGATAAACTTTATTGAATTAATGACAGGTTTCAGAGTAGCAGCGGTGTTAGTCTGTAGTCACAAAAAGAAAAGGAGGACTTGTGGCACCTTAGAGACTAACAAATTTATTTGAGCATAATCTTTCGTGAGCTACAGCTCACTTCATTGGATGCATTCAGTGGAAAATACAGTGGGGAGATTTATATACATGGAGAACATGAAACAATGGGTGTTACCATACATACTGTAACCAGCGTTGATCACTTAAGGTGTGCTATTACCAGCAGGAGAGTGGGGCGGGGGGAAAACCTTTTGTAGTGATAATCAAGGTGGGCCATTTCCAGCAGTTGACAAGAACGTCTGAGGAACAGTGGGGCGTGGGGAGGGGCAAACATGGGGAAATAGTTTTACTTTGTGTAATGACCCATCCCCTCCCAGTCTTTATTCAAACCTAAGTTAATTGTATCCAGTGTCCAAATTAATTCCAATTCAGCAGTCTCTCGCTGGAGTCTGGATTTGAAGTTTTTTTGTTGAAGAATTGCCACTTTTAGGTCTGTAATCGAGTGACCAAAGAGATTGAAGTGTTCTCCAACTGGTTTATGAATGTTATAGTTCTTGACATCTGATTTGTGTCCATTTATTCTTTTACGTAGAGACTGTCCAGTTTGACCAATGTACATGGCAGAGGGGCATTGCTGGCACGTGATGGCATATATCACATTGGTAGATGTGCAGGTGAACGAGCCTCTGATAGTGTGGTTGATGTGATTAGGCCCTATGATGGTGTACCCATTATAGATATATATGGACACAGTTGGCAATGGGCTTTGTTGCAAGGATAGGTTTCTGGGTTAGTGGTTCTGTTGTGTGGTGTGTGGTTGCTGGTGAGTACTTGTGGCACCTTAGAGACTAACAAATTTATTAGAGCATAAGCTTTTGTGGGAAGAAAAAGCAAGCAGGTGTCCTTGGGTGGCCTGTCTGTGCTGGGAAATATGCAGTGAAGGCAGGGAATTGTGCAGCCTGGAAATACCCCGGTCAGAAAGGATGGAGACACCAGTTTCCGCAAGAGAGGCGACAGCTGGGGAACTGGGAGTCTAAGAGTGGGTGTCCCTTGCTGGGCCACTAAGGGGAAATACAGGAGCAGTTACCCCTGAATTATGACAGATGTTATTTAGCATAAACCAGAATATTAACTACGTAGGTTACAAGCCCTGATCTTCAGTCACCATTTGATTTAAATCAAACAGCCCAGAGTGAGGAGAGAGACATGGTAGACAAAAGGTTAAGCAGAGCACCTTGTACCTAATGCTCAGCTGAGGATGAAATATTGATTTTGAACACAAGTCAAAAAGCAAGCTTAATTGTGTGCCCCTACAGTGATTTTTGTGTTCTGAACAAAATCTGAAAGCCAACACTCCATTTATCTCTGTGCATTACTTCAGCATGTGTGCCATAATAAAATAGAGAAGTCATGAAATATCATTAGTGTTTTCTTTTTGTTGATTACCAAGTTACTTTTGCTGCAGGGTATATCGGGGAAAATTTATGGTTCCAACCTTTAGTTTTGAATTAATGTAATTGCTGAGCTTTGGGATTATGAATGGCTGTCTGCTTGATGAACAGTGACAACCAGACAACCTTTACAGAAACCGTTTAATAAGTGTTGGCTGTGTTAGGGAACTTTTACACAATATGTGAAGTTCTTGAGAAGTAAGAGTATTCATCTAATGGAGAATAGGGATACAAAGAACAGTAAGAACAACTGCTGGAGTGTGCAATACAAAACACATAATCAAGTTGTTTCAAGGAGATTTGCAGTAACTACTGTTATTTATTTATTTATTTATTTATTTATTTATTTGGTAACAATTACAGGGTGTGTTTGCAAGTTCTTCTACATAATTATGACTCATTCTTTTCTTCTCACCGTTTGCTGGGCCAGATCCTACTCTTGCTTGTGCCACTGTAATTCCATTGACTTTGATGGAGTTACTCCCGTTCTGTACCAATCAGAATCTGCCCCACAGTGTTTAGTAATATAGTTTCACATTTCAAGCTAAATTTGAGTCAGATCTATATTCTGTCAAATGAATTACTAACGTCCTCCTGCTTTTTTTGCTTTAAAATGTATACCTTTGAAACCTGCTTTCCTCTCATAGAACAATTTAATAACGTGCAACTGTGAATTCACACTCAGGTGTAGTTAGTCAATTTCAGCTTTTTTGGTAGCAAGCCTTTCCTGTTTATATCTGCTGAAAGTATATAATTACAGTGCCTCCCTCCCACAATGGCTAGATTCCATCACTATGTCCCATTAGCATTTTTGCTGCCCTTTCAAGAACTTTGTCTATAGGAATTCTGCACAGAAAATGAAATGGTGCCAAAAAAATGTCCTTTTAAATGCCAGTACTGAATTGTTAAGAGCTTTTTTAATATATATTTTGTATATAGTTGATTGTAATAATACTTTACAATTCCTACAGTGTCTGTTATCTACGGATCTCAACAGCCCTTTACAATCGTTAACTAATTTAGCTTCTCAGTACTCCTATGATGTTAAGTAAGGAGAATAAAAATATCATTTCCCTCATCACTGAACTGCACCTGCCTCGGTGGAAGAGCAGATACTTAACAGCACACAGCAATGCTATATAGCAGTGTAGCACAGGAAGTGAAACAAGATGGCATATTCAGTTCAAACTGGGAGGAACCTGTATGAGTTGAAATTTGACCCAGACACTAGGTTTAGTTAACACCCTACTCTTATAAAAATGGTGTAGAACCTATAGTGGCTATGTGTGGCTTTACAACTTACACTGCCCCTTTTGGAGCACACTGGAGCATTGATTTAATCCCTTTTCAGAGAAGAGAGTGATGCTAATATCTATTAGATCATCAACAACTCAATTAGCAAACCTAGATGTTCTCTGGGGGGTTTGCCATCCAGCCACTCAGTCTGATCCTATAAGCTTTTGTAGGTTGGTAGTACCATAGCAAAAGATGGCATAAATACAGTCTGTATTATGCTCAAATAAATTGGTTAGTCTCTAAGGTGCCACCAGTACTCCTTTTCTTTTTGCGAATACAGACTAACACGGCTGCTACTCTGAAAACAGTCTGTATTGTAATGCTGTCAGACTTTAAAAACTGGCACCTGAAAGTTAGTCTCCTAAATTCATATTTAACCTAAATAAGTGGCTGGGTTTTCAAAAATGCCTGCACCCTAATAAAGAGCAGGTTGAAAAATCCCAATATTCTTCAAACCACCCCCAATTGAACCCCCCCCCCCAATTTTTTAAAACAAAGTTCCCCACTGATTGTTCTCAGTTTTCAAAAACCATTTTCAATAAATGTCTGGTAAAAAGTTGCAGCTCGTCTGTTTGTTTACCAAAAAACAAACCAGTTGCCTCCTCCTCCCCCAGATTTTAACTGAAAACCAGCAGTCTCTATGGGTATTTTTCTCAGCTCTTGGTTATGTTGTGGTGGATGAATTTAAAAAAAAAAAAAATTGACCGACATGAAATTTGCTCAAGAAACGTTTGTTTTGATTGAAAAGCCATTTTTGTCTAAAAGGAGGTTGAGATGATTTATTTTTTAACTAGCTCTATCCAGCGGCTCTAGTTCAAGTGAGTGGGGGCGGCTGAATGCATACATTCCTTATCCATGGAAAGGTGTACTAAGTGCTTGATCCGAAGGCTACTGAATATGGAGATGCAGATGTAAGAACAAGCTTCATACTCTACTCTGATCGTCAGATTCTGAAAACTCCTTGTGTCATTTATACTCCTTGGGAGTCAAGGAGCTTTATAACTATAAAGAAAACAAAATGTTGCCTGCAGCCCTGCCCCTGACATGCCCTTCCTGGCCTGCCCCCAGCTTACCCTCTCCCAGAATATGTGAGGGGTCCTCAGAAGGCAGCAGTACAACGGGAAAACCTCCTCAAGCCAGATCAAGGGATTTTAGGTCTCCTTTCTGCCCTTTTTTGTAGGGTGTAATTACCACCCAAATGAACATGCATTGGGCTGATTTTAAAAAGTGCTCAGTGTGAATGAGAATAATTTCCCGCAATAGTCTGGATAAACCTAACTGAATTCAGTTTAATACTCTGGGACCCATTGTATTAAAAATGCAGTTGTTGATGTACTACTGTAGGATTCTATGTACTTTTTCTAGGAGTCCGACTCATGTAAACCTTGGGGAAATGTTAGGAACTTTGAAAAACTGTTTAGGACAATATGTGAGAAGTGGATTTCCTAGGAAGTACATGGGAGACCTTTTGAAACTATGACATTGTCTACTGATTGCCTGTTCCTGGAAACCCCAAATCAAAGACTGCTGAATTGTATGAAGAAGGAACCTTTCTTTTGCTGGGAATGAGTGCATGGGTACACTTAAAACACTACCCTGCTTTAATGAAGACGCTCTAAGCCAACACGAGAAAGCTCTCCTGTCAGCGTAGTTAATCCACGTCCCCGAAAGGTGGTAGCTATGTCATCTAGATAGCTTCTCCTGCCAACATAGCATTGTCTACATGGGGAATGGGGGGTTAGGTTGGTATAACTACATCACTCAGGGGTGAGGATTTTTCACACATCTGAGCTACGAAGTTACACCGATATAGGTCTGTAGTGTAGACCAGATATAACACCGTGAAGGCAAGGAACTGTTCAGCCAGGAGTTATCCCAGTCAAAAGGAAGAGGGATGCATGGCTCCACCCCAGAGAGGCAACAGTACCCCGCAGCTCCATTTGAGAAACTCCGGTCCCTTATTTTTCTCCCTAAATGGGGGCTGAGCTCTTAGGAAAACTTGTTCCTATGTGTAGTTATGGAAAATGTATGCAAGTGGCAGGGGTTGAGTCACTATTGAAATCTGTAGATTCGAGGCTCATACTCTATGGCCTAGTACAATCACTGCCGAGGAGAAAAGAAGGCACGTTCTTGGTCAGTCTATTTTGTGTTTACAAGCGCTACATCGTTTAAGTCCAACCTTACCATGTAAAGAGCAATGCAACCTGGGAAAATAGTGGAAAATTTGTTTAACATCTTTTAATACAATAGTTATGTCAAATTGTCTTAAGTGAAACCCGTTCCTGTGACAGCAAATTCCTGCATTGAACTGTGTGCAAGTCTGAATGCCATCATGAAGAATTTGTCTAATTGGCATCACGCATAATGTCTGCTGGAGCAAAGTGGGAGGCGTAGCTCTGCTACTCCTGTAATTACTTTGTTGCCTTGGTTACAGCTATCAGCTTCCCCCCCTGCAGCAAGTTGACAAACTGCATTTGGGCAAATTGTCAAACTGGAACATCTCACCTGGAAATGTATAGCTGTATTTTTTGCATGAAAAAACAGCCCTATGTAGTGGTGTTACCTAACCGACCTGCTCCAATAGGACTTGCAGAAGGACCTGGGCTTCGGCCCTGGGATCCATTGTGCAGTGAAGGCTGCAGCCTTCTCCAGCCCTTGGTACAGGAGAGTACCAGCAGAGGCACCAACCCCGTGGATTCGTTGAGCTCCCTGACTATAAGGATTCAGCCCTGTTGCATGCGGCACAAGCAAAGGAGAGGTTTCTTATCCAAATCAGGAACTCAGTGTACACATGTAAGTGTGACAGATATGACAAAAATCCTCCAGTATCCTAGAAATCTTGGAATGAAGTTAGACCATATTGAATTGAGTATTTTAGGAGTAGTAGCAAAATGAAATTGTGTGGGTGTTATTGTGGAATTATATGTAACTTCTCTAGGAGACGTGATGAGTGCAATCTCTGGGGAGAATTAGGAACTTCGAAGGGACAATACGCATGAAGTGAATTTCTTAGGAGATACTGGGGGTGAGAGCAATGAAAATGACCTTTTAAAGTTTGGCCTTGAGCAGAAAACCATTGTTGGTCTGCTAATCTATTCACTCTCCCTTCAAAGGCCCAAACTGGATAAACAAGTGATTCTTAGAGTCATGAGGGGGCCTGCTTGCAGCTGAAGCTGCCATGAACTTGTAATGGCATGAAAAACTCCTGTGTGAAGTGTGAAAAACTAATCACCCACCGGAGCCTATGTTCAGCTCTGGGAAGTATATTAGAAAGGGAGGTAGGTGCTGTTATTATTTGTAATATGTTTTCTTTGTAATGCTTTTACCTACGAATATACTGGGCTTGCTTAGAAATAGCTGTATGGGAGTGGGATGGGGTGTTTGCCCCCACACAAGCCCTGAGCGGGTTAATGTGGGCCAGAAAGGGCAAATTAATGGCTGCACCTGGAGGGGGACTGTGGCTTGATAAAGACTAATGACAAAAGAAGCCCAGCTGGGGGAGGGGCTGGGATAGGATTATAAAGCTAAGAAGTGGGAACAGGAGGCGGCCGTGGGGAAGGGGTCTGGAATCATTCTTCAGAGGGAAAGGGAGTAGGTTAGGGACAAGGGGGAAGCCTAGGGGAGAGTAAATACCGGGATCCTTGGACTAGGGAGTCTGACAATCGGCCGAGAGGGGTGAAGTAGCCGTGGGGAGCAGAGGAAGCTTTGGTGGTGAACCCAGAGATGGACCAGGAGATAGAGAGGTGGGGTAGGAAGGAGACAAAGGAAACAGCAACAGGGACTAAGACTGAGCAGATGTCGTTTGATAGTCATAGGGGCCCTGGGCTGGAACCATGAGTTCTGGGTGGGCCCCATTTCCCCTACCAGTCCCTGGGACGTGGCACAGGACCCAGAGGTGGAACAGACCGTGTGAGACAGCCTCCGGACAGCTTGTCTGGTGGGACTTTGATACCCCACAAGGGGGAACTGTATAGTGACCTGCCAGAGGGCTGAGTCACAAAGAGGGAGCACTCTGAGTTGCAAAGAGAGAGATGGACCCACAGCATGAGCAGCCGATGTCAGCAGGACTCATAGGGGGGAAAAAGCTAATTCCCAGCCCTAGCTATAAGGAGATGCACCTGCGATGAGTGGAGCGCTTTACACGTAGATTCACTGTCGCAAACACAGTGTGTGTGTTATCTCTGAGGAGAAGGCAAAACACCCTGCTTATTCAGCCTCTTTTTTCGGGGGATATGTCAGGATAGGTAGGGAACTCTGAAGCCTGGAAATATCCAAGTCAGAAAGGAGAGAGATGCATGTTTCCACCCGTGAGAGGAAATGGGGGTGGGGGGGAATCACAAGAACTAGGTTGTTTGGGTCTGTATAGAGACTACTTTGAATTGACGAGCTGACCTCTTGAGGTCCTGTCCAGCCCTACATTTCTATGAATCTATGATCTTCACAAGCAGTTATGAGTTGCATGTTTTCACAACTGCCAAATTAATGGCTGACTTCAAGCTGCATCTTAAATACAGGGCTACAGGCAAATTGTCAGAGCCAGCTTTCAGTTCCCATGCTTGGTTTCCTTCAGAAATCACAGTCCCTGGGGCCCCCATGACCTGAGTCACGGATGGGGAATTGTGGGGCGAGGGCTGGAGCAAGAAGCAAGATATGTGCATTTAGCAAATGCACCTTTGACCTGACAGCCTCGAGTCTGCGGCAGCTTGTTCACTCATCCGAAGCAGGAAAAGCTCCAAACTGTAAATGAAAGAGGAAGGGGGAAACGAAAGAAATGTGGCTGTCAAACTGCTGAAGGCACTTTTAAGTGAAAAACCCTTTTTTCATCTCATTTCTTGCCTTCCTCCCCCCCCATCCTTTCCTTGCATAATAAGCAGCAAGACTAGCTAATCCATTTGTATTTACTCTATTACAATCACAGCCCCTCCATCCCCATTCAGACTGTAAGCACAATGGGTCACATTGTACCTGCTCAGGTGTCCAAGGGATGTTGAAAGAAGACTCCCCTTCCTTTCATCCCCGGCCACAATTGCAGACCCTGTTACTGCCCTTGTATGGGAAGAAGTGGAGCTGGCTGGTTGCATAGTGGATGTCACACTACTCCATTCTGTTGCTTTCCCCCTTGTAGCTGGGACCTTCAGATGGAAAGGAATTGGAAGAGCGCAGGCTTGGAATGCAGTACAGAATTTATTTCCCTGCAGAATCTTTATGAATGGCAAAGATGTGCAAGCAGAGAAGGTCACGGTGTGACTTTCAGATCCCAGGTCATGTTTGCAGGGCTGGCAGTGAGAAAAACATCTCTTGATGCACAAACTTAAAGCACATTTGATGTGATGTTCAAGGATGGTTTTCCTAAATATTTATCCTGTGTTGCTCTTTTTGTTTCCTTGGTCTGTCTTGTTTAAAGTGTGCCTGCAGGCTGGCATGCAGTGATGTCTTTTACCAACAAGGGGCACTATTCTTGTGCCACAAACCCTGAGTGATGGGTAGTGTGTAGCTCTGCTTTGCTAGGAGAAGATCAGGAATCAGATTGTGACTTACTGTCTGGTTTCTTCTTCCCTCCTAGTTTTTGGTGGAGCTGTAACATGCACCAGCCCTTTAACTGGTAAAGATTACTTTCCTGCCCTGAGTGGCAGCCTAGCCAGGGTTGCAACTTGGCCTAGAGCCCACAACACTATTTATGGCAGTGAGACCTGGGCAGGAAGTGGCTTTCTGGTCATGGAAAAAAAAAATGAGATTTTGCAAAAAATTTCCCATCCTGATTCAGGATGAAAAGTCAAAATCTCAAAGGTTTACGAACAAAAAAAGAATCTTTTTAAAAGATAATGTCAATCAAAATGTTTTGTTTTGATTATTTTGAAACTTAAGCATATGCTTAAGTGCTTTTTGGAGTCAGAGCTAAAGTGACTGGCCCAAGGTCATGCAGAGAGGTTGTAACAGAACTGGGAATTGAACCCATAGGCCCTGAGCCCTAAACTACAGCTAGTCAGAAAACGAGGGAGAGTGTCTGCAGAAAAAAAAGATTGAAAAAATAATTGATTTTCATCAACATTTTCCAAGGAAATCTTTTGACTTTTCAGAGAAAAAAAATGATTTTTTTTCAGTCAAAAGAGAGAAATTATTTGTACATTCTGCTATAGTGCCTCACAGGAGCTGTAGTTTGGATGCCCCATGCCCCCAGGCTGGGCTCTGTGGTCAGACTACATCTCTCATGATGCACCATCGTCTCCCTTCTTTCTGATATGCTGTGGTGAACCATGGGAGTCACTTGGTCATGGTGCACCATGGGATATGTAGTCGCTTTGGGAGCCCAGCCCACTGAGGAGAATGTGAGCATCTTCTTCTTCAATGCTTAGCCGAACAGTCAGCCGTAGTGACTGTTCGCCATTTGGTTTGTTCCTGCACAGCCACAAGGGCTTGACAGCCTGAGAGTCCAACATCGGAACAGACTTGATGAACCCTTCTAATAGCGGGTCTGCCTCTAGGCTGCCTCCACCCCTCAGTTGGTGGAAATTTATCCTGGATGTTACGAGCCACCCAGAGTATGGTATTTGCTGGAACATCTTTTGGCATTCTCACGACATGTCTGCAAAGCGTAAGGCGCCATCTGTGGACAATGGCCTCAGTAGTCTTTAGACCGCAGTGACCTTAAATATCTGCATTAAAGATTAAGTCTTTCCACTTTATGCCCAATATACGACTTTGGCATTTTGTGTGGAAAGCCTCCAACTTTGCCAGTCTGAGTGGCGTAGTGTCCATGTTTCACAGCCGTACAACAGTACCAGGACGATACAGCTCAACCAGATCCTGAACTTGGTTTTTGTGCTGAGATGATGTTGGTTCCATACTCATTGTAAACTACCCATGGCAAATGCTATGATAACAATCCGATGGAGAAGCTCCATTTGGGAGTTGGAGTCTGCGTCTACAGTTTCGTTATTCAAAGAGATTGGAGTCACGGGTGGACCTGGTCCTCAGATTTTGCAGCTTTGTCTTTGACCACGAAACATGGAGGCCAATCTTAGCCGTCTCGTCCTCCATTTGCTGGAGTGCCTTGGGAAACCTGTCAGGGCTCTGTACTAGAAGAATAACATCATCAGCGTGATTACGTCTGAGAGCGAGAGATCACCAATCTTAATACCTACAGACCTGACAGAATGCTGCATTATGAAATCCATTGCCCGACAAAAGAGTGCAGGGGCCAAGATGCAGCCCTCCCTGACACCAGACCCTGATTTAAAAGGTGCGGACATCCGATTCTCCAGACGTACATGGGCAGGGGTTCCATTATGCAGCTCTCGAATTGAGTCCAGCAGAGTGGTAGGGAGTATGACACTCTCAAATTAAAACATCTTTAACATACCATTGCAGCATTTCAGTGTCAAAACATTTTGGTTTTGGGGTGGGGGGTTGTTTTTTTACAATTTTTCTCCCAGAAAGCTGGCACTTTTTGCCAATAAAAAATATTTTTTAAAAAACCCAACTTTCCATAGGAAAATGGCTTTGATGGAAAATTTTCAACTAGCCTCACCCTAAATTAGCACTTTATTAAAAGGAAGGATGATGGTGTAGCTAATAGTTTCTTCCTTCACTTAAGAGCTCAATCCTTTTACAAGCACTCATTGATGTAATGTTTGAAGTGTGGTGAGGTTAAAGATAGCCACAGGGAGATTATAGAACTTGGCCAAAGTTGCACAAGGAGACTGTTGCACCAGATGAATAGAAATGAAGTTTCTATTCAGTCAGTGCAACAGGCAGCACAGTGGCATTTCCAAATGACCTTTTTCTCTGTTTTTGCCCCACATTTTTCAGTTTTTGCTATTCCACCAAAAAGTCAACAATTTCTGTAGAAAATTGGTGAAAACTAATTGATTTTTTCTTTTTTCCCATGGAAAACTTAGACAAAAAAACCCAAAAACTTCATTTCCTGACTAGTTGTACCTGAGACCTTCCATAGTAAATGCATGAGTGTCTACTGCTTGACTTAAAGGATTAAGGCTTCCAACTGCCACCTGTCGCAGGTTCACTAATAATGAGCTGCTAGGAAAGACGGAAAGACCCACCTCCTCTATTTGTGCTTTACAGAGCTATACTACGCCTGGGTCAAAATAGGGCCTTGCCCAAGACTTGAAATATGATCTTATTGACTTGTGTTATCTGAAGTGATTAAAACTATCAGACCTGACTGAGGTGGAGTTAAACCACAGAAATGAACTGATTTCTACAGTTCCTGCGTTCAGCAAATTACGGGCCATTTGGATGACGTACAGAGTCAATCCGTTTTAATAATTCTCTATGCCTGGCATGCAAATAAGTCACAAACCAAAGTATCACAAATACTGAGTTAAACCTTATATGTGTAAAGTACAGGATTGGTGTTGCATTCTTACATCTTAAGTTATAACCAAGCTGCAGGAAATACACATGCCATACTGAGTAAATTATAGAATACTTTATTTGGCTTGATGATGCCCAGAAAGCTAAAATAAACATGTCCTTAAAGTATTAGTAATTCATGTAATATGTTAATTACTCAGTGTGTAGTCATTACATTTCCAGTAGCACTCATTATTCTAACAGTACTGTGGTGTTTCGGTGGAATTATTTGACTCGTAGCTATGAGGATAGCATTTTGTAAGTTTATAAAGGCAGATTTTTCTCTGATTTGCATTGATTTTGTTTCATTTACCATTTTGCTGCTTAGATTCTTTATTTCCAAAGAGTCAACAATTATCAATTAGTTCAATCAAGAGCCAAACTAATAACACGGCTTCATTTGCTAACAAATCAATAAAGAAACTCAAAACCTTCCAAAATACAATAAAAAATAAGCAATTAAAGTATTTAGAGTCTCTGGAGCTCCTCATTCTTCGATATAATATTACACCAAATGGAAAACGTACTGTACAGTTAGAGAAAAAAGAATCCTTAGGAAGCTCAGTGTTGATTTTTGGCATTCAGCCTCAACATCTGAGGCTATGTCTACAGCTGTGCCGCTGTAATGTAGACACCACAATGATGGAAGGTGTTCTTCCATCGCTATAGTGAATCCACCTTTCCCAGAGATGGTAGCTAGATCAATGGAAGAATTCTTCCACTGACCTTCCACTGACCTACCCTGGAGTCTAGGTTGTTTTACTGTATCACGCAGGGGTGTGAAAAATTCATGTAGAGATGTAGCTAGGCCAACCTAACTTTCTCATGTAGACCAGCCCTTTCCTATGTGACCTTGGGCAAGTCATTTCAATCAGTTGGGGCTTCAATTTCCAGCTATATAATGGGGATGATCCAGTCCTAGATAAATCTTCTCCGTCTCCATATAAAACACTAATACTCGTCAGGTACTTCATACATACATGGTTGATGTAGGTTTACAAGGTGCATGGAAATCACTAATCCTATGGTCAGAGACTATACTTTTTTCCCCCTGCAGCTAATTCAACATATTCAAAATTGGACACTTTCTCAGTGTCACAAAACTTGATCAATTTTGTCACTCATTGTGGCATTGATACTATTGTTATATCTCACCAAGCTCATATGCATGTCTTCTAGGCCCCTAGGCTATGCACTCCCAACCAAAATATGGAGATTAAGTACCTCTCTGCTGTTCGATGCATCCTTTGTTAACTCCATCCAGCAGGAGTTAGAATTCTCCCTCCCCCTGCCCCCCCCAAAATGCCCCCATCGCTTCTTCAGCTGCCACACTTTGGAAGGCCTTAAAGCCTTCATCAGCGGTCGCATTATCTCTTATGCAACCTTTAAAAAGAAAAGTATTTAGAAAGAACATAGAATTGGTACCCTGGTGAAAGAAATTAAGGCCTTGGATATAGATTATGATTCTGCCTACTCCTCAGAGAAACTCGGAGCCCTGGTCAATCTACGATATGAAATCAACCAACTTCTATCCCAAAATTCTAAGTGCTTTATTCTGTTTGAAGCAAAACTACTGGGAATCTGGCAAAAGAGCTGGCAAACTGTTGGCATATAAACTTAAGCAAAAAGCTAAGAGAAATAAGATGGCTGCTGTTTGCGATAGCAGCAATAAATTATGTACAGCCCAATCAGATATAATAAACAATTTCAGCAGTTTTATTCAAAATTGGCTGATGAGGTAATCAGTAAAGATTCCCTAAATGGATTGTCTCTGCCACAGATCTCTGACTCTCAGAAGGAACTTTTAGATGCCTCTGTAGAAATCACAGAACTGACTCTGGGTATAAAAGAAATGAAGGTGAGAAAGATGTCTGGGGAAAACAGTTTCCCTATTGAATTTCCCGAAAAGTTCTCTGAAACTTTGACACGTAGATTATTGGATATGTTCAATGAGGCCAATAATGAGTAAACTCGCTTGCCTACTCTAAGAGAAGCTGTAATCTCAGTTATTCCTAAACCTGGGAAAGATCTTGCACTAGGTAGTAATTACAGGCCAATTTCTTTAATCAATTGTGATAAGATTTTAGCGAAAGCTCTTGCTATATGATTGGACAAAATTTTCTCACATGTTTGCATGTAAATCAGGTAGGCTTTCTTTGTAATAGACATGGCTTGAATAATTTGTGTCAGCTGGTTGATATTATTGCTGTTTTGACAGCTTCTAAAGAACCCTTAGCAGACACTTCTTTAGATGCCTTTGACGACATAGCCTGGGACTATTTTTTTTTATGTGTTAACAAAATTTGGATTCAATAAACAATTTATTACTTAAATTAAGCTCTTGTGCTCTAGCCTGATTTCCAGGGCAATTACAAAGGCTATTATCAGGGCTGCCCTTTCTCTTCTGTTTGATTTAGCTCTAGAACCTTTAGTCATTGGCCCACCATGATGCCGTGACTATGTTGATTTGCTCAGGTGGCAACCAGAACTCAAAATTATGCTGTATGCAGATGATGCTCTTGTATTAATATCTAAGCCTGAGGTCACCATTCCTAACATTATAACCACTATCAGCAAGTGTATACTCCTCTCAGGATATACAATTAAGTGGGGTAAATCAGGAATCCTAGGCATTAACAAATATGCCAACAAAGGTCTCTTCTCAGATTGGGACTTTCAATGGCAATCCTTTTACGTGAAATATTTAGGAATACCAATTCCCAATAATATTCAGGACATTCCTAAGATAAATGTAGAACCAATTGTTGCCCAAGTGGCTAGCAATTTGGGGAGATGGAGTTTGTTAACCCTCAGCTTGTGGGGTAAAATTAATATATTGAAAATGAATGTCTTTCCCAGACTTTTGTATGTCCTGAGGGGTCTTCCTATTTCTATTCCTCAAACTTATTTTAGAAATTCAATAATATTTTCAGAACGTTCCTTTAGGGTGCAGGTAAAAAACCTAGACTGGCCCTGAACAAATTACAGCTCCCCCTAGCTCTAGGGGGATTTCATTTTCAGATCAAATTATCAGATCTCTCTTTTGTTAAACCAGTCATCTTTGTGGCTGTTAGATCTGATGGCACAGACCGCATCTTGGATTCAGATTGAATGAGATCGGGTAAACCCTCTCCCGCTTTCAGGTATTGTAGGATCAAATATTATAGGTTTAATGGCTCCAGAACTCCCACAATAATGGCTGTGAGGCAAGCTTGGTCAAACTTGGCTGTGAGGCAAGCTTGGTCAAACTTGGCTAGAAAGTAATGCTGCCATACGTTCTCCCATGTAGAGGTGGTCCTATGGAGCAATCCTTTCCTTAAAATCTGTGGGAAACTTTCATGTAGAGAGATGGGATGTAGAGACAAATTTAGCTGTGACACAGTCATATTGACAATGACAAACCATTTATAGACCTTCAGCAACAATTTGGCTTGCCCTGCTCTGGAGCATGGAAATATCTATAGGTAAAGCATTTACTTACAAAATGCATTTGGACCAGAGGCACTGGGAGCTTCAGAACCTCCTGAACTTTAATTATTTTGGAGGAAACTTCCTGGATTTACTCAGCCAGCAGTAGCCTTTTACCATTTTCTGGCCCAGATAACTCTGCCAAAGATTGCTAATGTGAGAGTTGCTTGGAATGGAGGCTTGGCTCTCTGAGCCAATGGAATACAATCATATCTAATGTTAGAAAAGCAACTACAGACCTGAGAATATGGTTTATTCATGAAAAGACACGTTTTTTGAATATATTGGTCCTCACAGTGGTAATGGGCTTCATAAATGCTGACTGCTGTTGAAAAGGTAATTCTCTGGGTGCTACACTAGCTCATGTGTTTTCGGAGTGCCCTTGAATCAGGAATTTCTGATATGAGGTGGGTCAAAGATGAATGCTATGCTGCAGCCCTCACCCTGCCCGCCCGCCTTAAATTTCATTCTTGAATATATTCCCGAGACCTGGAGGTTACCTGGTAACAAGGCAGCTTGGTTCCAACTTGTAGCTTTGGTAGCTAAAAAAAAAAAAAAAAAATCCTGCATAAATGGAAAAGTCGATCCCCACCAAATGTTTGTTCCTGGCTCATTGATGTGGCTGCACTCACAGCTAACAAATATCTGGCATTCCTCAGAAAGGGAATAATGAAAAAATTCAAAGCAATTTGGGCTGACCTTTTAGAGGTCTCTGATTAATGTAGACCCTGAAGATGAAGCCGTGGTTTTGGTATATTTCTTGTATTTGGAAAAAATAATAAAGTTAGAAACTTTTTTAAGAAGTGGAGATGTTAACACTTCCTTTGTCTCTTCTAGAGTGTAAACACTTGGGGGCAGGGACCATCTCTCCCTATGGGTATGCCCAGAAGCGTTCTTGTGCTGAGCTGTGTATACTGCTGTAATATAATAATAAGAAAAAAGTTTTGTTTATACATGAGCATAGTTTGATATTGTCCCTCTCCTCCATAATCTGGGTTAACATTACTCCATGGCACCTGAGGCCTTTTCCTCAGACAGCGCTAATGGAGGTCGTATTATAAAATTGTTTATTGTGGGGTAAGATAGCCACCAGTGGCTTTCCTGTTCCTGCCCTCTTGAGTAGCAAGGATGCCATCACTAGGAGGTACTTTGGACTGTTACAAATTGTACATCCACAAATGGGGCATGTACTTGGCACTTCTAGAATCACAGGGCACTATAAGCTCTGAGAAAGATTATGGGGTGTGAGGGCAGGATTTAACCCACGTGCATGAGGAAGGGCATGAAAACAATTCAGAATGAAATAAAATGTTGTACTGAGCAAATTAATTCTCATGGGGCAGTAGCTTGGCTGAAAAGGGATGGATTTTCTAATGGATTCTGGATGTATTTATTATTTCTTATGATTTATGTTACCTAGAGGCCACCAGCTGAGACCAGGGGCCATTTTGCGGTGCTGTGCCTGAGAAGTTCATCCACATAGTGAGAGCCCTGAAGAGATCACGAGCTAAACAGACAGTGAGGGAAAAGTAAGTAGTATTGTGCCCATTTTAAAGATGAGGAGCTGACACCTAGGAAGAGTAAATGAGTTCCCCAAAGCTATCCAAGGAGTCTGTGGCAAAGCCGTGAATTGAACCTAGGTATGTTGAGCACCAGAACCCTGAGACCACCTTTCATGTGATGGGGTTAAAAGAGAGTATTATAGAAATGTCAACCTTCTTTCTCCTTTTAAAATGGCTTAAAGCAAAGCCTGTTGTCTGCTCATATAGCAAAACTAGTCAATAAATGCTGACAATAAATTGTGTGTTTAGAATGGAGAATTTAAAGAAACAAGCCAAAAACATCTCCTCCTCCCGTGTAATCTGAATAGAAAATACTGTCAAGAAGTCAGTAAAGAATAAAGGACAGCGCTGCAGTCAGACTAATGGAAAACTAATTGTGTATGTCCTCCCCAGTCATACACAGCCCCTGCTGGGCGCTGGGGAGAAACTGCTATTTTCACAAAGGATTTGATCTTACCTAGTGTTTAGTCTGCTTGGCAATGCATGCGAGCCCGTGGGAGCTGTGTGTGCTCAGCATACAACAAACCGGCTGAGCACTATGCCACTGTCATATTGGCAAGTGTGTCTCCTGGACAAACCAAACCAAAGTCAAAATTAAATACTTTAAAAATTTTACACAAGGGGGCATTTCGCCATGGTTTATTGAGGTAGTCTGTAAGTGCTGTAAGGCACACTGCAGTGCCTGTCTACTGTTTCAGCAGGGTCTTGCATGTGCTTTGGATTTGGGAAGAACTGCCCTGTTTGACATTGACATTCTTGTACTATCATGGCATGCAAAGAAGTCTCCGGGGAGCAACTTAGGGAACACGGCCATCGAGGTGTTTGGGTGCATACGTGTAAGGCAAAGCTCCTATTGATGTCAGTGGGATTGGAGTTAAGCTAACACATGATGACTCTGGGCATGTCTTCACTGCAATAAAACCCCCATGGCACTAAGTCTCAAAGCCTGGATCAATTGACTTGGGCTTGCGGGGTTTGGGTGGCTGGGCTAAAATTAGCAGTGTAGATATTTGAGCTCGAGCGGGTGCCCAGGCTTTGAGACCCACCCCCCTCGTGGGCTATCAGATCCTGGGCCCGAGCATCTATGCTGCAATGTTTAGCCCCACAGCCTGACCCCCACAAGCCGAGGCCAGCCACGGGTCTTTCATGACAATATAGAAGTACCCTCTGAAAACCTTTTGGGGCAGGAATTGTCCTTTTTTACAGAGCCCGGCATGCTGGTCCATGACTGGGGGGCACTCCTGGGTGCTGCAATAATACAAAGGATAGATAATAATTACAGTGTGCCACCAGTAACTCATAATAAGCAATTCCGAGAAAGACACTGGAGTTTTCCCCCTCAAAAATAAAAGGGGTTTGATGTCCTCAGCTGCCACACAATTAGCTTAAATGGTTGGTGCTTGCTAAAAATGAAGCATGAGTACTCGACCGGTTTTAGTATTCCCAGTTAGTATCAGTCTTACGGAAGCACTTGAGATAAAGGACTCATTGCACTAGTGCCAGGCACATTTGTAGTAAGAGATGGCCCCTTCTCCAAAGAGGGCATAACCTAAATAGACATGACAGACACTGGGTCTGAGGGGAAACAGCAGCACAAAGATGTGAAGAGATTTGGCCAAGGCCTCACACCAGGTCAGAGGCAGAACCAGGAACAGATGAAATCCTGGCCCCGCTGAAGTCAGTGGGCCAAAAGTTCACTCCCAGGCTCCAAATCTCAATCTAGGGCCCGAGCCACTGCCCACACTGCCTATCTGCCAACATGGTTTCTCAGATTAAGGTCTGATCTAAATTCCATTTAAGAAAATGACCCACATTTATTGCATTGGCCTTTGGATCAGGCCCCCCTGGGTGCTAGGCTAAGTGGGCTTGCATTGTACTTCCATTGCCTCTCTCTTACGTAGGAAACTTACAAAGGTTTCTAAGAGTAGGGGTTGAAAGAGGGTTGGGGTGTGCACTCTGGCCTATGACAGGAACAAATTGTGAGCGATGCCACAGGACACCCTCTCTGAGTCCAAAAGAGAGAGTATTGAAGGTTTATTATTTTCTACATCTTTGGCATGAGCTGGGTAATTAATAATGGTTTGTCCATTTGTCAGAATGATTAAGGTTGTTGACCACATGACTGTCACTTCTACGCGTGACCTGCAGAGTTCCCTTGAATAGCACTAGCTATCATTGCATTCGCTTTCAAGCTCTTTCATACCTATTATTTTCCCTGGGTTCTTCCAAATCCTAATATATATGTAAGCAGTGTCAGGATGAGCTCCACCCTGACATCTGGTGGTGAGGTGTGGCAAGTTGTGGAAAAGAACTTCAGGAGCCGATCTCATTTGCATAGGCACACCCACCCCGCCTAGAATGAGGCCATAGCTGCCCAAATGGTCATTTTGGCTGCTGTAGGATCCCCAGTGTCTCTGTTATTGGGACAGGAAGAATAAATTGTTATTACCCGGATTATGAGAACTGTGCTTGGAACTGTACTTGGCCTTTTGTTATGATGGAGGGACTCACCATCAACTAAGTAGCACTCACTAGGCAAGGGTCATGGGTTCCAAAACTCTGTGAATTGAGAGAGGTTAGGCACAAGTATTAATACTTGGTGGTATGGGCCCCTTGGTGGGGGCCTTATATGCTAATTGCACTTCCTCCTCTCTTCACTGTGGAATATCAGAGCTAATTTTGATTCTATTGGGAGTCTAGTTACAGGCTGCTGAGCTCACTTTAGGCTAATGGTGCACCAGCACCGAGGCTCCCCTACTACAAGCTGAATTCACCAAAGAGCTGAACTGACTCAGAGCTGTAATCACTGAGCGTTGTGTTAAGTAGTGGGGGAGCCTGAAGATATATTGTGGAGCAGTTTGTGGGATGGCTGGAGTGCCTTGTGGACAGGCTGGTGGAGCAGTTCATAGGATGGCGGGAGCTGCTTGTGGGATGCAGAGCAGTTCGTGAGATGGTGGGAGCCGCTTGTGGGATGCGGAGCGGTTTGTGGAATGGCGGGAGCTGCTTGTGGGCCGCAGAACCGAGTGAAGCAGTTTGTGGGGCGGCTGGTGGAGTGGAGCGAAGGCCTATGGAGCTGTGGGGCGGTCAGCTTCAGATCACGTAAGGTGCCCCTTACCTCTCCCCCCCCCCCGCCCCCGCATCTCCACCCAGGTTGGGAGGTAAAGCTCTGCAGATAAACTTTCAAACTCTGGGGCTGCCCTGACCAGGGACAGAGACTTTTAGGTCATTGGACTTTTGGGACTTTGGGTGATTTGGGGTTGCTGGACTCAAGAACCAGGTTCTTTCCCCAATTTGCTTGGAGTGGGTTTTTGCTCATGGGTTGTGTTATGAATCCTGTTGGTGGTGTTTCCCCAACATAACACCACATTGTTTCTCTCTGTTATTAAAAGGCTTTTTGCTACACTCAGACTATGTGCTTGCGAGAGGGGAAGTATTGCCTCTTGGAGGTGCCCAGCGGGGGTGGTATATATTTGTCCCAGGTCACTGGGTGGGGGCTTGAGCCGGTTTGCATTGTGTTATTGGAATGGATCCCCTAGATATTGAACCCGGCCCTTGTTGCTGCCAACTCTGGCGGGCAGAAGGGTTACATATATTTTAGTTTGATTTCCGAAAGTAAAATGGATAGAATGATCCTAACTGGGCAGCAACATCATTTACAGTTTTTTTTCCCCCCTCAAATTGGGAGATTGGACTAAAAATCACCATATGTATTTGCCCTTTGCATTTTCAGCTTTTAAGGTTCAGGTTTTCAAGCTTTCCTGTGCAACCAGGCAGGCTAGAAATGTACTTTAAAACAATAAATAAACCCCAGTGCTGAGATTTTTCTCTCAAATAATCACCTGACCCCAGGAGCTGGGGCTTTAAGCAAAATACCAAATGTCCAGAGACTTGTGATAAAACTGTGAGTTGGAAAGACTGAATAAGTGCTGGTCTGCTTCCCATTAGTTGCACTGTTTAAGAACAAACAAAACCTTTTAAATTGTTTTATTGTTCATGAGAAAAAAATATAATTTCACAACATCCCTCTGTTTTGCAGACTAACATTTAATTATTGTATTATGTGTTGTTCGTATTCATTACAAAAGTGCTTAATAATAACTTCTGTATATTGAATAATGACAGGTTTCAGCGTAGCAGCTGTGTGCCACAAGTACTCATTTTCTTTTTGTATATTGAATATATTTCTATTTTTGTGCTATTGGTTTTCATGCATTTCCATTGGTTCTTCTCGTTTGCTTTTTTCCCCCATGTTGACTATTAACAGTCAGTACATATTAAAAGTTGAAGCAGTGCTTAATATTCTCAGGGACCCCTGGCATTTTCTTTATTAAAAGATTTTTCTGTGCATTGCATTGCAATTCTTTGCATTTTTTTTTTTTAAATCCAGATGTCTGTATATTTTGGAAAGTAGCTGAAGTAAAAGCTTTCAGAGAAGCTGTTAATAAAGGATTGCTTTCTTTTGCTGAATCTGTACAGGGAGTAAATTTTTAATGACTCATTAGCAAAGCTAATAGTTATGAAAACCATTAGAGTATGAGTCCATTATTTAGTTTCCTTTTGCGGTACAACTACTGCACCATACATCACAGTGTTTTTGTTTCTGTTTGTGCTTCCAATAAAAAGCCTTTGGCTTAAATATGCTTCCATTGGAATCAATTGCTAAGGTCCCTATTCAGTCACATATAGTACTTAAGTATGGTCTTCGCAATTCAGCAAAGCACTAAGGGAGAGATTTTTCGAAAGCATTGGAGGGATATAGAAACATCAGTCTCATTGGAAATCACAAGGGGACAGATTTCCAAAGGAACTTAAGTGTCTAAAGATGCAGTTAGGTGCCTAGTGGAATTTTCAAAAGTGTCTGAGCAGGTTAGACACCTAACTCCTATTGATTTCATTGTAAATTAGGGTGACTTCCTGGCCATTTTTGAAAATTCCAGTAGGGGTAGGTATTTGCATATCTAGGCACTTAAATACTTCTGAAAATCTGGGCTGGCTACCTTTCCTGCATTTGATAACATTTTGCACATGATCCTGCATGGGGCTGAATATGAAGAGCTTTGGACTGGAAGCCATTTGCAGCACATTACAAGAACTTTATTGAGCCTCCTAGCATATATCCATTGCTGCATTTACTTCTGTGCCAATGGTAACTCGTAACTATCTTCATGCCTTCAGATTCAGTTCTGATCGCCACAATTCAGTAAGGATTTTGGTAAATTAACGAGGGTTCAGAGAAGAGACACGGGAATGATTAAAAGATTGGAAAACCTGCCTTTGAGCTCTGGGTATCTATCACTCTATTTAGTTAACAAAGATAAGTGACTTGATCACAGTCCATAAGTACCTAGATGGGGAACAAATATTTGATAATGCTTCAGTCTAGCAGGCAAAGGTGTAACAATCCAGTGGCTGGAAGTTGAAGTTAGACAAGGTCAGACTGGAAATCAATCGTACATTTTTTAACAGTGAGAGTAATTAACCATTGGAGCAATTTACTAAGAGTCATGGTGGATTCTCCATCACTGGCAATTTTTTAAAATCAAGATTGTATTTATTTTCTACAAGATGCTCTAGCTCAAAATGGATTATTTTGGGGAAGTACTCCTCATCTGGAGTACTGTGTCCAGTTTTGGGCCCCACACTTCAAGAAGGGTGTGGATAAATTGGAGAGAGTCCAGCGAAGGGCAACAAAAATGATTAGGGGTCTGGAACACATGACTTATGAGGAGAGGCTGAGGGAGCTGGGATTGTTTAGCCTGCAGAAGAGAAGAATGAGGGGGGATTTGATAGCCGCTTTCAACTACCTGAAAGGGGGTTCCAAAGAGGATGGCTCTAGACTGTTCTCAATGGTAGCAGATGACAGAACGAGGAGTAATGGTCTCAAGCTGCAGTGGGGGAGGTTTAGATTGGATATTAGGAAAAACTTTTTCACTAAGAGGGTGGTGAAACACTGGAATGCGTTACCTAGGGAGGTGGTAGAATCTCCTTCCTTAGAGGTTTTTAAGGTCAGGCTTGACAAAGCCCTGGCTGGGATGATTTAACTGGGAATTGGTCCTGCTTCGAGCAGGGGGTTGGACTAGATGACCTTCTGGGGTCCCTTCCGACCCTTATATTCTATGATTCTATGATGCTAAGTTCTATGGCCTGTGTTATACAGGAGGTCAGACCAAATGATCACATTAGTCACCTCAAATGGATTAAACCATCTACAACCATTGGGTGCTGTTTACCTCTTTCTCAAGTGTCCATGTAGTCCATTGCTTACTGAGCAAAGAGCACTTACAGTAAATGTTGGCAATCATGTGTCTTTCTTGTGAACTACATCATTAAATCCATTGTCAAGTACTGCCCTGGGGTGGTTTGTGAGCAAAAAAGCGTGGGTTCAGAGGTGGGTGACAAGAACTATTAGTGGCATGGAAAAAGGGCCCAGAGAGATGGGAAACTTTAGGACTGTATACCTTAGAGAAGAGGCAAATAAGAGTGGATACGCTTGAGTTTACAAAATGTTGACTAGCACAGAAAAGGTGGACCAGGAACTTCTATTCTCCCTGCATCAATATAAAAACGAGGAGGCATTCAGTGGAAAGGAAAGGTGCAAATTTACAGCAGGTAACAGGAAATTCCCATTGACTTCATTGGGAGCAGGAGTTACGACTCAATGAGGTCAATACAACTAATACAAAATCATGAAGGGTATGATTTTAGTTGATGAGCTCATCATTGATGGGATCAGGCCCAAGTTACCTGATAACTTGTTTTTAGTAGCAAATACTTACCTTTTTGCCGTCAGCTCTAGTTTTTATCATGTGTTTAGAAGCAGCATCACCCAGTGTGTAGGCGCTGGCCAGAATTTCAAGAGACTGGAATCAACTTCTTGCTCTGCCAGTGACCTTGGGCAACTTGCTTCACCTCACTGTGCTTCTGTTTCTCCTCCATCTTTTGGGTAACTTGTCTGTCCTTTGGAGCAGGGACTGTGTCACACTCAATGTCTCTGTATGTCTCTCAATGTCTAGCCTGATCTCAGTTGGGGGCCTCTAGGCCCTACTGAATTTGTAACAGAACCTTGGTTGTATTTTCTTTACTAGCTGTCCTGTCTCTCCTTCACTGCACGCAGCTTCCTTTGTTTTAATATTCCTAGTGCAGTGTGTCGCCTTGACATGCATCACCTTGTTCGTCTGCATCCATGGCAGTGTGGCTACTATTATGCTAGAGATGTTTACAGATGCGAGGTGCTTTTACCCAGCCAGAGAGACCCTAAAACATGCTCAAGCTTGATTCTTTGTAGGACTAAATCCTGCTGTAAATAATGGCACATTGTACTGCTAAGAGAAATTAATCTGGAAGGCTTTCTTTCATGGTACTTGGGGGCATCAAGGTCTTATAAAACCTGTAAATAGAAATTTGTAAGAGATGATACATCTACTTGTTCTTACTCACTGATAATAGAAATGTGTTTCCACTGCTGCAGGCGAATTATCTGACCTGTCAGTTACACACTATACTCTATTAACCACTGTGTTTAGGCTGTAATCCGTTCAGTGCCTTTGTTCTCCTTTTGTTATATGTACATGGGGAATGTCCTCGCTCAATGCATAGGTGTAAGGTCCTTTTGTGCTAATGGAAATAACACATGGCTACATTAATGCAAAAGGCAGACATCATCTGAGGTCCTTTAATCTCTGTTCTCCCTCCAGGAGCAACAGGGGAATAGATGTGTTTAGTCCACAGACTCCTCTTAGAAAAAAGAGGGAAAGAGTGGTCACTTTCGAGATCTGAAATCAGTTTCTGGCTCTGCTACAAACTTCCTATGGGAGCTTGAGCAAGTCACTTAATCTCCTGCACTTCAGTTCCCCTCCGTCAAAGGAGATCAGCGTATTTCCCTTGTTTAGTTAGACGATAAGCGCTCTAGGGCTCTGTAGGTTTTTGGTACAGTGCTTGGACCTAAGGGGTCTCCGTTTCAGTGGGGCATCTAAGCGTTGCTGTGACATAATGAGAACGGCTCCATCTCAGGAAAGTCTGCATGAGTTTTCATGACTCAAGATGGGGTCCCTTGTGCGGAAGGGGATGTCTACACGGCCGTCGGGATGAGATCCCAGCTCGAGAAGACACACCTGAGCTAGCATTGGGGGTGGCTACATCTAAAGAGCTACAGAGACACCGCTGCACCTCTGTAGCTGCCCTGCTCTAGCGCATCCCTGCAGGCGCTGCCTGCACAGGTGTGGGGGATTCTCCCGTTGCTGTAGTTAATCCACCTCCCCAAGACGCGGCAGCTAGCAGTAGCGCTGTCTACACCAGGGGCTGGGGCGGGATAGCTGGGGCTGGGTCCATGTTCACACCCCGCAGAGACCTAGCTGTACGGATGCAAATCCCTAGTGTGGACAAGACCTAAGATCTAGCTAGCCTGAGTGGCAGAGCAGGGAAGCTATGGAAGCACAAGCTTCAGTCTGAGCCACACAAACCCACCTGGAACCACGGGTAATTCTCATGGGGTTCGCCCATCTGCAGCGTGCATTGCTGCCGCTTCACTGCTCCAGCACAGGAGCTAGCTGGGTTAAAGCTAGCCCACGGATGTCTACTCAAGCTGCCATTGCGTCTCGCGGTTGCAGTATAGACATGGCCTAAGAATGCAGGACTGCTCAGGAATGTGTCTAACTATTCACCCTGCGTTTAGGTGGGCTTTGTTGTTGTCCTCTAAGGGCAATTCTAAGAAATGGGCAATTTTTAAGTCACAGGATTCATAGCGACAGGTTTCAGAGTAAGAGCCGTGTTAGTCTGTATTCGCAAAAAGAAAAGGAGGACTTGTGGCACCTTAGAGACTAACCAATTTATTTGAGCATGAGCTTTCGTGAGCTACAGCTCACTTCATCGGATGCATACTGTGGAAAGTGTAGAAGATCTTTTTATATACACACAAAGCATGAAAAAATAGCTCCCCTCACCCCACTCTCCTGCTGGTAATAGCTTATCTCAAGTGATCACTCTCCTTACAATGTGTATGATAATAAAGGTGGGCCATTTCCAGCACAAATCCAGGGTTTAACAAGAACATCTGGGGGGGGGGGTAGGAAAAAACAAGGGGAAATAGGTTACCTTGCATAATGACTTAGCCACTCCCAGTCTCTGTTCAAGCCTAAATTAATTGTATCCAATTTGCAAATTAATTCCAATTCAGCAGTCTCTCGCTGGAGTCTGGATTTGAAGTTTTTTTTGTTGTAATATCGCAACTTTCATGTCTGTAATCGCATGACCAGAGAGATTGAAGTGTTCTCCGACTGGTTTATGAATGTTATAGTTCTTGACATCTGAATTGTGTCCATTTATTCTTTTACGTAGAGACTGTCCAGTTTGACCAATGTACATGGCAGAGGGGCATTGCTGGCACATGATGGCATATATCACATTGGTGGATGTGCAGGTGAACAAGCCTCTGATAGTGTGGTTGATGTTATTAGGCCCTGTGATGGTTTCCCCTGAATAGATATGTGGGCACAGTTGGCAACGGGCTTTGTTGCAAGGATAGGTTCCTGGGTTAGTGGTTCTGTTGTGTGGTATGTGGTTGCTGGTGAGTATTTGCTTCAGGTTGGGGGGCTGTCTGTAGGCAAGGACTGGCCTGTCTCCCAAGATTTGTGAGAGTGTTGGGTCATCCTTCAGGATAGGTTGTAGATCCTTAATAATGCGTTGGAGGGGTTTTAGTTGGGGGCTGAAAGTGACGGCTAGTGGCGTTCTGTTACTTTCTTTGTTAGGCCTGTCCTGTAGTAGGTTACTTTTGGGAACTCTTCTGGCTCTATCAATCTGTTTCTTCACTTCCGCAGGTGGGTATTGTAGTTGTAAGAATGCTTGATAGAGATCTTGTAGGTGTTTGTCTCTGTCTGAGGGGTTGGAGCAAATGCGGTTGTATTGCAGAGCTTGGCTGTAGACAATGGACCGTGTGGTTTGGTCAGGGTGAAAGCTGGAGGCATGTAGGTAGGAATAGCGGTCAGTAGGTTTCCGGTATAGGGTGGTGTTTATGTGACCATCGTTTATTAGCACTGTAGTGTCCAGGAAGTGGATCTCTTGTGTGGACTGGACCAGGCTGAGGTTGATGGTGGGATGGAAATTGTTGAAATCATGGTGGAATTCCTCAAGGGCTTCTTTTCCATGGGTCCAGATGATGAAGATGTCATCAACATAGCGCAAGTAGAGTAGGGGCGTTAGGGGATGAGACTGGGAGTCGCTAAGTCATTATGCAAGGTAACCTATTTCCCCTTGTTTTTTC
This sequence comes from Caretta caretta, assembly GCF_965140235.1. Taxonomy (NCBI): domain Eukaryota; kingdom Metazoa; phylum Chordata; order Testudines; family Cheloniidae; genus Caretta; species Caretta caretta. Next base: position 17,748,873 of record NC_134209.1, read on the forward strand.
CTACCCCCCCCCCCCCGACGTTCTTGTTAAACCCTGAATTTGTGCTGGAAATGGCCCACCTTGATTATCATACACATTGTAAGGAGAGTGGTCACTTTAGATAAGCTATTACCAACAGGAGAGTGGGTGAGTGGGTTTGTGTGGGGGGGGGTGGGGAGGGGTAGCTCACGAAAGCTTATGCTCAAATAAATTGGTTAGTCTCTAAGGTGCCACAAGTACTCCTTTTCTTTTAGGATTCATAGCAAACTGGGTCCAATTGGTGCTATTTAATCCTTGGCCTGCAATAAGGGCCAAAGCATCCCAGGGAGAGCTTGGGCCAAACATTATCTCAGAGAGGGTGTATCCCCTTAGTACACCTTGTCAGTCGGTGGTCAGTGTGGAACGAAGTTAGGCAATGGCCCCGTCTTATTCTGCTTGCCCTCCCAGGTTCATTTAGGATGATGCTCACTCTTGAGGGTGCATGGAGTAGTTACTGTGCTCCTTGAGTGCAGGCCTGACCCTGGGGCAATTAAGTGGGAGGAGCCTCCTTCACATTGTCTCCTGATACCTGGACCAGTCATCCACCATGTAGCTTAAAGTTGCTTTGGCCTTATTTGCAAGTGTATCATATTGCAAACTCATGTTTAATTTTCTCTTCTCTATCACCCCCAGTGTCTCTGTCACTCTGCCTTCACTCTCCCACTTTCCATCTCACTGGTTGAAAAAAATGCTTCAAACTTTCATCCTGATTTTTCATCAAAAATTGGCAATTTCCTAATTTGCAACCAGCTCTCATACTTCAGATCACTTTCCTGTGCATTTATTGAACTGGCTTGGATATTTCCACAATGAATCTTATCGGATTGTTGTGTTTTCTCTCTGAGCTCACTGATGTTCTCAGTTCCCCCCAATTTAGTATAGTGTCCACCGGTTTATGTGCTGTTTACTCCTTCCTGCAGATCAGCAATGAAGATAGCTCAGTAAGGTTGCACCTGGCTTGAGTGCAATAGAATTGTTAGGTACTGTGTCCTGTTAAAAACCTGTCCCGAAGTGTGTTGCTGGATTGAGGCTGGATTGATTCCAGAGTTAACACAGGAAAGTAGTATCAGGAATCAGGGTCTGCAGCAGAGCTAATCTCAGGGCAACCTCATCTGTACAGCTAGTTTGCAGCAGGCCGCCTGACTGGCAGTGCTTCTTGATTGGCTGGAGAGGCCAGCAAGGGGGCTCAGCGGACTGGCTCTTAAACTAGCAGGAGATTGCTGGTTGCTCAGTGCTCATGCCCACCCATGGCTGTCCTACATTACCTTGTTCCTGTTGCTCCTGCCTTGCCTCTGTCCTGTCCCCCCTCAGAACCCCTCTTTTCCTGCTACCCTGCTTGCTCCAGTTCCTACCTTCTGGCTTGGTCCTTGGCTCCTGCTTCAGACTACTGACTCCAGAACTGGCACTAGTCCTTGGTACCCGACACCTGCTCTGACCACTAGGCTAGACCACCCTTGTCCCAGTCACCTGACGAAAAAGCGTTTGAGTAGGTTAGTTTAAAGTTGGTCAACTTCTTAGTACACTAGGGTCTCGGGCCCTGATATGTTTGGGACTGTTGCAGCACAGGTTGGGAGACAATTCCTGCCTTCAAGAGCTTAAAATCTAGGGAACCAGAGATGAAATGGCTTACCGAATGCCACACAGTAAAGCCGGAAAGAGAACCCAGCCCTTCTGAGGGGCAGTCTGTTGCCTTAGCCATTAGACCATGCAGCTTCTCCAGCTGCACTGGAAACTCATACAATGTACGCATTCTGCATTAACCAGAGAGAGACTAAAACACGTATGGAAAACAATTTTTGAAAAGGAACCTGTTTAACATGCACTCCTTGTTACTGGCCATTTCATTCCAGGGGAAATTCAACATGCCGTGTCCTCTCATAAAACATCAATGAACCATGCAGTAGTCTAAAGATCCTGTGTAGCGATGTGAGAAATGGTTGGCATGCAAACTAAAATGAATTGTTAATGTTGGCACATTCAGCATTCCAGTATTTTTAAGGGTAATTATTGTTGCTGTATGGATTCTAGCTGGTAATTCCCAGTCTTAATTATCTTGCATTTAGTTACAGCAAATGGGTCACTAATTCTTTAAATGTAAATAAATTAGCATGAGCATGTGCTTAATGGGCTCGTTCATATTTTCCTTTGCACCAACACTGGAAATTATTCTCCTGTAACTAAGCACCTCCGTATTTTGTGGCTGTTTATTTATCTCTCCTTCTCCTTTTGAAAGTAACATAGTCAAGATAAATTATTGGGCATCTTTTAGGTACTTGAGTGATGAATGTGGTAGCTATTTCCATGCCATTATTTCGCTGTACAGGGCATTTTGTCTTTGTTTGGGGAGGGGGCAGATGAATGAAGTGCAAATGTTAACTACATATTAAACAAACTTGATTTATTCTGAAATGTAATAAAGCTCAGGGATGAGATTGCCTCATAAAGAAATGTCCTTGGTCTAGAAATGTCTGATGAATCAAATACCCCTAATCTAAACCCACCTTTACTTACTGGGTTCAGTAAACAGTTTGTCTGCACCCAAGAAACACACATTTTGTTTTTCAGCATAACACTCAAAATGTATTTCTCTAAATGTCATGTATCACTACTGGTCATCATCACGGCGACATGGGGTTTGATAACAAATTGATGTGATGTTGATATCACGAGCTTTGCAAAATCTTGTCATGGGTTAGGTTACTCCTTCCTGAAACTGATGGGTGTGAATGCACCCTTTGTTTAAGACAGCTGAAAGAGACAGTTAAGGGAACCTACCTAAAACAAGGCAGAACAGAGTTTGCCCAGAAACTAGTACTGTGTGGGTGGAGGGTTCCATGGGATACCACAGTTTTTTTAGGGCGGGCGGGGGAGGGGGCTGTGCGTGTATAAAAGACAAGCTGGAGGGCAGACAAACTGAGAGAGACTTAGGGAAGGCAAAAGATCCAAGCAGCATCCTGTAAGCATGGTGTGACCCTGAAAGAAATCTTCAGAGGGGCTGGGGGGTGCTGACTGAAAGAAGCTTGGGCCCATAAGCAAATTACTACCTTTGTCTTTGATTTAGAGATGCAAAACTTTGTGCACTCCTTATAAATCAACAAGGTTACACCAAGGGAAATACAAGACTCCATCATCAATTTCTACTCTCAGCTGAAATATTCTACAAGGTCCCATACATTCACTCACCGTTTGGGTTGAAAAGGGGTAAGATTATAAGTCCTGTACACCGTATTGTTTGTTGTATTGCTCAGTGATTGCATTTACTTGCCAGGCTTTTCTTTGTTAATAACTTAGCTTTCACTTATCATTAAAAATATGAGAGCCCTCAGTTGTGACAGAGACATACACCAACTTCACTGGGAATTGCATATGTCCTAAATAATGGTTTGTTTTTTTATTATTATTATTATTATTTAAGACACCATGGTCCCCATTCTGCCTTGGATTGACCTAGCAGCAATTCCCATTTAAACCAGTGGGAGTTCCAGTCATTTAACTAAGAGCAGACTTGTCCCAAAGTGTTCAACTGACCTGTTGTTGGCAGGGTAGCAGCCCAAGAGCCTTGTCCTTTGGAAAAACTAGATTTGTGGGTCCTCTTTGCACTGTTAACAAAGGGAAAACTTGGGGCTTTTTTCTGCCTCGGTGAGCTTCCTCCACTGGTAGCAACGGTGAAGTATAGAGCAGGGAAAACACAGGTGTACTTTCCGATATGTCAGCCAAACCTTCGGAGGAAGAAAGAAGCCAGGTGTGGGCAATGGATGCTTGTGTGTGGACTAAGGTGTGGTCCTCATGATACACATGCTACCCATAACAGGGTTCAAAAAAGAACTAGATAAATTCATGGAGCACAGGCCCATTAGTCACTATTAGCCAGGATGGGCAGGGATGGTGTCCCTAGCCTCTGTTTGCCAGAAGCTGGGAATGAGCGACAGAGGATGGATCACTTGAGGACTTCCTGTTCTGTTCATTGCCTCTGAATCACCTGGCATTGGCCACTGTCAGAAGACAGGATACTGGGCTAGATGGACCATTGGTCTGATCCAGTAGGACCGTTCTTATATTCTTATGTCAGAGGCCTTAAATGCTACTGATAGGCAAAAGACATTTGGTAGCTGCTCAGTGGTACTCTAATGCGGGATCAGGTTCTTCTGTTCTCTTTCTTTGCTCATCACTTTGTTTCTTATGTTCATATCCCAAACCTGGGCTGGGTGGGACCTGCCATTGTGAAGCAAGCCTTACAACATCCCTGTGAGGCAGGTAGTATTATAACCCCTTTACCGATGAGGAGACAGAGCTACCAAGTCAGTTGTCTAAAGTTACATGCACAGCAAGTCAATGCCGTGGCCAGGAATAGAAAGTTGGTGTTATGACTCCCAGGCCTTGCTGGAACCAGCAGGCCAAACTATTGCTTTCTAGGTGATCTTTACCAAGATTTTCCAAAATATTAATGGCTGAAGTTTGGCTCCTAAATCCATTTTAGGCACCTGAATAAATGGTCTCACTCAAAAGTACTTAGTTCCCAGCAGCTCTAGTTGATTTCAAAGCATTCCAAAATATTGTGGAAAGCAATGAAAGACAATGGGACAACATTTTCACGTAGTCTGGTTTTCAGCAAAGCTGATTGAGTTCAATGGAAGATGTGTGTAATCAACACCTTTGAAAACAAGGTCAGATATTTAGTTGGTTAACTTCACAGATCCACATTTGAAAGGTCCTAACAATTCACAAGATCCTGTAGTTTTTTATATATTCTGAACTCCCATTAACTTCAGTTATGCAAATACATTGGCTGCAGGATTGGAAAAATATTCATTTATAATAGATTTCTAATAATACCCCTTTTGCTCTGGGTGGTTAGCCAAGATTTGGGGTATTGTAGGTTGCTTCTGTTAGAAGGAAAAATTGATGATGAAGCCAGGTATTCTTTCCATAAATCTTCTTTATTTATAAAGAAAGTACACAAAATCCTGTTTTCCTGATCACAGTAGGAATCAAGTAACAGGAGGCAGTTTCCCTGTTCAATTTCCCAAGCCTCTTTTTATAGCCAGCACTTTGCCCAAAAAGCTCTCTCTTGCTTAACTTTCTCTCACATTCCACATGCCTCTCTGGCTGCTGTTGGCTTTCTTCTGACTTCTCTGTCTGCTTCTGAGGTGTCTCTGCCATCTCTGTGCACACATATGCACAGCTCCACCAAAAGAGTGCCCAGCCCTCTGCATTTGCATTCAGCCCCCATTGAACCCCTCCACTCACCTAGCTCAGTGCCAGACCAGTCTTGCACGTGGCCTGTGTTTGGGGCAGTGATGCCTATTGTCTCAGCTATCTTATTCCTTAAAGCAGCTTAATTGCTTCTTACCTTTATCCTGAATGAAGGGCAGCTGTATGCTCAACAATTTCAACAAGATTTCAGCCAACCCCTAGCATAACATTTATTATGTGTTTATACAGTGCCCAGTATATTGTCATGCTACTGTGTACTTACAATAATCCATGATAAGAAGTCACTGTTTAGAGTCAGTCTAATTTTGCATGTATATGATTAAAAAAGGCTTAATTACTATCTGCAGTAGCTATGTTTTCTCTGGATTTGTTAGCCATTTTATGTATTCTTGCCGTTTGCATGAAGGTGGGCAACATCTCCCTCTGGAAGCTGATGCTTGACATTATGACCTGAATTCATCACCTATGTAAGGCAGCACAGCTCTCATTGACTTCACTAGGCCTTGCATCTACTTATATCAGGGTTCCATAAAATGCTGTGTAGTGTCAAAGGGGCAAAGGGGTCCCATAGTGACTATAAAAAGCACACCGGAGATTTACCATCATGTACTACACAGGAAGTTAACACAGGATGCAGGTGATGAGTTGGGACTGCTGTTTAGTCATGGATTCAGGACTTTAAGGCCAGAAGTGTCATCTAGTCTGACTTCCTGCATTACACAGACCAGAGAATTACACCCAGTAATTCAGGTTTCAGAGTAACAGCCGTGTTAGTCTATATTCTCAAAAAGAAAAGGAGTACTTGTGGCACCTTAGAGACTAACCAATTTATTTGTGCATAAGCTTTCATGAGCTACAGCTCACTTCATCAGATGCATAGAATGGAACATTATATATACATACATACAGATAAGTTGGAAGTTACCATACAAACTGTGAGAGGCTAATTAGTTAAGATGAGCTATTATCAGCAGGAGAAAAAAAACTTTTGTAGTGATAATCAAGATGGCCCATTTAGACAATTGACAAGAACGTATGAGGATACTTAAGGAAATAGATTCAATATGTGTAATGACCCAGCCACTCCCAGTCTCTATTCAAACCCAAGTTAATGGTATCTAGTTTGCATATTAATTCAAGCTCAGCAGTTTCTCGTTAGAGTCTGTTTTTGAAGCTTCTAAGATGCCAGAAGTCCTCCCGTTCTTTTTGCGGGTACAGACCAACACGGCTGCCACTCTGCAACCTGCTTATGTGCTTTTGAAAATCCCAGCTGAAAATCCTAGCTGAATTTTTATGTCGTTTGAGAAATCAGATTCCTGGACTGTATTTTGAGTCAGTAATGCTCTCCATCCAGAAGGATCCCAGAATACTTCACATGCAATAAATATTATGGGTTATTTCTTCCACCATTGAAATTCAGCCTTTTCTAGGATAGAACACAGCATATATATGACAGTGCACATCATTTTAGGACAGGACGTGAGGAAGAACACCATGTCCAACTGAAATAGCAGGGGGAATTTAGGGCAGCAGAATGTAATCTGGCTAGAACACCACTTTCTATCCTCACTTTATCATTCCTGGGAAGAATGCCAGGGGATCTTTTAAAGGCCATGAATGGTCAAGACCTTTCATGAGGGATCACAGGGAGAGAGCTGAAAATAGCTGTGTAGACATTGGGCTTGAGAGCCTGAGCTCCAGCGTGAGTCACAACATCAAAGCAACATCTATGCAGCTATTTTTAGCATGCTAGTGCAAGCCCCACTAACACAAGTCTGTTGACCCAGGCTAGGAAACTCGCTCCCAGAAGCAGTGTAGACATATCCTTGGAGGGATGTGAGGAATGAATTGAGACTCTACAATCTCTTGGCAACAGGGGTGAGAGAGTGGATTTACTCCTCAGACTTTGCATCAGTAATTCCTGCATCCAGCCCACATCTTGAAGTTGAGTTAGAGCATATCCTTCAGACGGAGAAATCCAATCTTCATTTAAAGATTTCAGGTGATGGAGAATCCACATCACCCGTAGATAAGTAGTTCTAATGGTCAATTATCCTCACTGTTAAAAATTTGCATCTTATTTTTAGTCTGAATGTATTTAACTTCTGCTTCCAGCCATTGGATCACATTATTTTTTGTCTGCTAGATTGAAGATCTCTACTGTCAGAAATATTCTCATTATGTTGGCATTTATAGGTTGTGATTCAACATATTTTATTGCTCATAATAACATGATGGGTTTACTTTTACTTGGTCCTCCTCACACACTCTCACCTGTGACATTTTATCACTATTCTAGACTGTGAATTGCCTAGCTCAGGGACTGTGAGCTGTAGCTCACGAAAGCTTTTGCTCAAATAAATGTGTTAGTCTCTAAGGTGCCACAAGTCCTCCTTTTCTTTTTGCGAACACAGACTAACACAGTTGCTACTCTGAAACCTGTTTTACTTGTGTATACAGTGCCTGGTACAATAGGATCCTGATCCTTGAGTGTTGCCTCAGTGTGCCACTTAGACTTGGTGCATAGGACTATGACTTGAGACACAAAGTTCAATTCCTGCTTCCTTTGAAAACTACCTGGGAGACCTTGGACAAGTCATTTGGTTTTAGAGCTGTAGAAATAATGGATTTTCCAGTTCGTCTTTTCTATTTTTTTTTCTTTTTTAAAGGGTCTTGCTTGGTGCAACCAAATTTGGATTTTTTTTTTTTTTTTTTTTTTTTAGAATTTCCAGGAAACTGAAAAATTAAAAAAAAATCAAGTCAAGCAAAACATTTTGTTTCAATTTTGAGCACTTTTTAAAACATTTTTTCATTGTTTTAAAATAAAATTGAAATAAATGTCTAAAGAAAAATGTCATTCAGACCCCAAACACTGATATTTTTTCTTTTAAAAATGACTTTTTATTTTTACAGATTTGTTTTTCACCTGAAATAAGGCGGCCACAGCGACATGAATTGGTGACATGTTTCAGTGTCATTGAAGTGAGATGTTTTTTCAAACAAAAGTTTTCAGCCAAAAACTTTCACCCAGCTCTTAGTTTGCCCTGTATCCAGCTCCCCATCTGTGAAATAACAATTATATTTTCCTGTTTCATGTTGTTGTGAGAATAACACCCATTGATGAGCTGGAGGCATGCAGACACTATGGTAATGGTGCAGGGGAGGGAAAAGTGCTTGTATAGATATTGAAATAAAAACAAATTGTTATTCTCTTACACTGAAGGCCCCTGTGGCTGGGAGAGAAGAGAGATACAGGGACCAAAAGGGTCAGCGTAAGGGGGACCAGTCTATGGTTATTTCCATTCTACCATTTTGAATTTTGTTATAAACGTACAGTTTGTCTTTCAGAAACTGTTTAAAAAAAATCAAGCTGTGATTTCTGAATCTTTCCCCACTGGAGAAATACTACTGGGGAGAAAACCTGGATTTGTGCTGGAAATGGCCCACCTTGATTATCATACACACTGTAAGGAGAGTGATCACTTTAGATAAGCTATTACCAGCAGGAGAGTGGGGTGGGGGGAGAGAAAACCTTTTGTAGTGGTAAACACCCATTTTTTCATGCTTTGTGTGTATAAAAAGATCTTCTGTACTTTCCACAGTATGCATCCGATGAAGTGAGCTGTAGCTCACGAAAGCTTATGCCCAAATAAATTGGTTAGTCTCTAAGGTGCCACAAGTATTCCTTTTCTTTTTACACTGAGAGGGACTGTCATGGGGCATTTAAAAGATTAAACAGAGAGGTGCTTGCATAAGGCCAAAGCCATCAATTCCAGAGGCTTGTTGCATGGAGTATCATTAATTTTGCAGATTACAAGTTAGCCACTGAAATGAAAAATTGTTGGGTGAATTACCTCCTTTTAAAAGGAAAATGGAGCAGAAGGATGCTGCGACAGGGACTGATAGTTCACCACAGTGATATGCCTCAGCCATAGACTGCTGGGTTGATTGTCTGCAAAAACAAAGTAGTGCGTCATTTGAGTGCATTCATTATCAGACATTTTCTTTGAAAAGGAGGACACAGGACATGGATTGCCAACCGCTAGTAAATAATACAACATATTCTTTGCATTCTTTAATACATTCTGTAGGGGTATTCTTTCCATGCCCATTCTTCTCAACTTTCAAACGTGCCAATCAAATGAATGAACGTGGAAAAAATGTATTTGGTTGCACGTCGCACCATACTTTATAGATTACAGTGATTTCTTACAAGAATAAAAATTTTAAAGGATGTTTTCTTACTGAGAAAATAAAATGAAACTGGTTTTAAGAGAACTGGAAACATAAAGCGTATTACATACTGATCCCTCAGTGTAGGTCATCATCAGTATTTAAACCAGATTTTCAGTTCAGGCCACTACCACTTGAGTTTCTAAAATAATTACTAGCCTTTATGTGAACCAGCCATGAGAGGGGGATTTGACACATATTTTCCCACTGGGTTACAAAGCTATCTGCTAGAATAGAATATGGCACAATAGTAGAAGACTGGATAGTCCAGATTCTGGGTTCTATACCTGGCTTTGGGAGGGTACTGTTCTGCAGTGGTTAGAGTTAGCATAATCAAGGTGCAGAGAGTGTCTTCTGGGGAGCAGGTGATTCAGTGGCTAGTGTTACATTTCCTAACCTAGAAACTAAGCTCCAAACTCTTTAGTGAATACCAAATCCCTAGAAAGAAAATCAGGATTGCTAACCAAAAGAGGGACTAAATTTGTAACAATTAATATTTGTGATACAGTCCAGATAGATGTAGTAGTAAGTAACATTGCATAAGATTGCAACAGTGATTACTTACCAAATAATTAGCTTTTCCATTATTTAAATTCATGCATACTGTGAAATTCTGTCTACCTTCCAATGTGGACCCAATTATCACAGTATTTGAGTTCTTCACAAACATTTATTACTTAATTTATCCTCACAACAGCCCTATAAGGTAGGGAAATATTATTACCTCCCTATTTTACAAATGGGGAACTGAGCACAGATAAATGAAGTCACACGGGAATTGCATAGCAGAGCTAAGGTGTTGAGTCCCATGCCAAGGAAAAAACTATCCTTTTGACTATCAGCATAAAACTATATCAAGCAAAATTAAAAAGACTGATAATTTTAACACAATGACACTTGAAATAATACTGAATTACTGGTCAGTGCTTAGTGAAGCAAAGGTGGAAAGAAGCTCAGTGGAAATTATTAAATTATCATTTGTCACTTTAGCCATCCTTTCAAGTGTTCTTTAATTTCTCTCAGGCATATTTGCTATAACCCACAATTGCAGACGTAATATGGGTTCGTTTGTCTAGTTGTCTTTAGATTACCTGGCTTCTGTGCTTTCAGGCATGCATTTTCTATATATTAGCTGAGATATTACAATGTAATTGCACAATTCCACAGAGAACATATCCAACTTCTGCTCCATGTATTTTCATAAGGCACCCTCACGATAAGGCATTTTTCTTTGTCTGAGAGGATAATATGTTAATTAAAGGTAAATGGATTCTTACAGGGGGGTGCTTTCATTTCAGAATTTTTCCCAGTTTGGGAGCTTTAGGCTATGTCTACACTGCAATAAAAGACCCATGGATGAGCGTCCCAGGCTCATCAATGGACCCAGGCTGGTGGAGCATGGGTTGCAGAGCTAAAAGTATCAGGGTAGACATTTGGGCCTGGCCTCCAGCCCCGCAATATAAGCCCTATGAGTCTGAGTCAATATACTTGGGCTCCGAGACGCAGTGTCATGGGTTTTCTTTGCAATGTAATCATGCCTTTATTTCTTAGTATCCAGAATGATAACACCCAAGAACCCAAATACAGAGAAAGAGAAAACAGGTTTCTCCCTAAAATAGAGAGGCACAACTCACCCCACCTTCTCGCTGAAGACTGATTGTTGCTTCCAGGTGCTGCACTACAGAGCCCCTTGTGTCTATTTTAGGGAGCAGCCTGTTTTTTTCTCTCTCTGTATTTGGGTTCTTGTGTGTTATTGTTCTGAATACTAAGAAATAAAGTGGTGTTATGTTGCAACCTTCCAGCAAGAGTAGTTATGTTTGTATCTAACTTCTCTTCATGTGTGCACACCTAAAATAAGCAGAAAATAACACACACTTTGCCAATGTGCACAGTGAACCTGGTGACCATAGTGGCTGATGTGCTGCTATTTTACAGGAATTAGCTGCAACCCAAGGATGAACAGAAGTGATGGAGAAAACAGTCATAGCACACATATTATACATGAGCAGTGGTGTGATGGTAGAGCTTGTAGAGTCCAGCAAGGGCTGGTGGTTGGCGGCTGACGTGAACTCTGTCCAGGCCTTTGAGGGCTGGGAGGCAGATATTTTGATGGATCTGGATCTTGGACCCTGTTTAGCTTTAATCAGATCTTGAATATAGCAGGTGTGCAAAGCAGGTTCTTAGCATATAAAGCAAGTGCACCAAGTTCTTGGCACCTGATCCAAAGCTCGTGGACGTCAATGGAAAAGTTCCATTGCCTTGGATGCATGTTGGATCAGTCCTTTAGAGTGCAAAAACTGCAGAAGGTGATTAGATTAACTCTATGAATAATGGGCAGAGAGAGAAAGGAACTGAAGATCGGAAACTGCTTGCGGTTGCCAGATGGCTATTGCCACCCTGTGGTCTTTGATGTATATCAGCAAGAAACTCAACATGCTGTTTTGTGTGGCATTTGAAACATTCCACAATCAGAAAAGGAGGACTTGTGACACCTTAGAGACTAACAAATTTATTTGAGCATAAGATTTGGTGAGCTACAGCCCACTTCACTGGATGCATTCAGTGGAAAATACAGTGTGGAGATTTATATACACAGAGAACATGAAACAATGGGTGTTACCATACACACTGAAACGAGAGTGATCAGGTAAGATGAGCTATTACCAGCAGGAAAGCAGGGGGGGAGGAGGGGGGGCTTTTGTAGTGATAATCATGGTGGGCCATTTCCAGCAATTGACAAGAATGTCTGAGGAACAGCGTGTGTGTCGGGGGGAATAAACATGGGGAAATAGTTTTCCTTTGTGTAATGACCCATCCACTCCCAGTCTTTATTCAAGCCTAAGTTAATTGTATCCAGTTTGCAAATTAATTCCAATTCAGCAGTCTCTTGCTGGAGTCTGTTTTTGAAGTTTTTTTGTTGAAGAATTGCCACTTCTAGGTCTGTAATCGAGTGACCAAAGATATTGCAGTGTTTTCCGACTGGTTTTTGAATGTTATAATTCTTGACGCCTGATTTGTGTCCATTTATTCTTTTATGTAGAGACTGTCCAGTTTGGCCAATCTCTTCACCAAAGCTTATGCTCAAATAAATTTGTTAGTCTCTAAGGTGCCACAAGTACTCCTTTTCTTTTTGTGGATACAGGCTAACACGGCTGCTACTCTGAAACCTGTCATTCCACAATCAGTGCCCAGCTAATAAAAAGGGGTTGGGCAGAATGAAGACACCAGCTTTGCATTGTCACCTGCTGGACTGTTTACAGAAAGGATTGACATCAGACCAACGGGCAGGTGGCCTTGTCTATGTTTGTAAGTCTTCTAGCAGCTTTTGTCAGTTTCCTAACAGTATCCTTTCCACTGGGGGGCAATCCGTTCACAGCTGACAACCCCATTACACAGGCTGTGAATCTGGCATTGCCTGGTAATGTCTTCTGGGAGCTCAGATGACACTATGTAAAGCACCACTGTAGGAAAAAATTAATTATCAAAGTATTCAAGAAAGCAAATTATTATTTTTTATCCCGCAGTGTAACTTTTTTCTGACAATTCTGCCTTCTGGAGTGTGTGTATGGTAAGCAATATACATAGAGCTAAGTCATGAGCTGGCCTGAGCATTTGTGCAGGGGAATGTGGGGGACTAAGGTGCCTCTTGATTAGTCTGTGTGGGCTACCCACATTGTGTTGTGTTGCAACACAGGGAGGCAGAGCAGCCTCATTGGATGGGTAAACTACAAAAAACCTCTCCCTAATCATGAATCAAATTTTAAACATGAAAGGCCTAATACCACTAAACTCAGTGGCAGAATAGCTCAAACAGAATATGAATGTTACCCACAAACATGAAAAATCCAATATAAAGTTGAACTCTCTAATTCAGAGTCACGTTCATGACTTCAAAAAGAATCTCAACAGCTCTTAAGAGATTAGAAACTCTTTACAGCCTCATAATCAGAGTGAGGCATTCTGTCGTCTTTAAACAGGTTTTTTATGATCTTTCACGCACAAAAAAGTCTAAAAGTAATAAATAACATTCTGTCACCATTTCTCACTGCTATGCTGACTGACCTTCCTCCACAAATATACAAGTTCCAACCCCAAGCAATTCTGGCCCCCAAAACTCATTCATTACTGCCCCACCAAAACAATCAATTCCACCCCCTTGCTACTCTGCATTCTTGGTGTGCTGAACACTACAACAAGATCCAGTGGCTAGAAGTTGGAGATAGATATATTCAGGCTACAACTAGGCACCGATTTTTAAACTAAGAGGGAAATTCACTAGTGTACCAAGAAATAGCCTGGATGCAGGAATTCAGTGCTAATCAGGAGGCCAGACTCGATGATCAAAAGGATCTCTTTCTGGCCTTAAAATCTATGGCTCTATGACTACCTGCCTAATGTTGTTGGGAGATTGTGGCTGAATGCTGCCTGGTGAAGATACAAAACAAAAGTACAGAGACGCACTGAAGAACATAGAATGGGTCATGCTGAAATTCCTGCCATTGGTTCATCAGTTTTTGTATCTTGCCTTCATCAGTGGGCAAAAGGTAAAGCTTTTGAGGAAGGTGAAAACCCTCATAATGCACCTACCAACCATGCTACACTTGTATGGGACAGTGTCTTCTTTATTTCTCCTCCTTTGACCTTTGCTGTCAAATATGCATGTGATCCATTTAACCTCTACAGCAGGAAACCTCATTAGTAATTTGGCTCAATGGATGAGGCACCCATCTGGAAGCCAGAAGACCTGAGGTCTGTCCTGATTTGCTGTGTGATCTTGGACAAGTCAATGAGAGGTAACTAAATTACTATCTGCCTCAGTTTTTCTCTCTGTAAACTGGGGATAATGCTGTTTACCCATTCTTGTGCTTTGAGATCTGTACATACAAAGTGCCAAATAGAATAGAACTTACATAGCTATACATATGATTAGAGGCCATAAAATAATTCAACCTTTTTAGAAACCCAGCCACTCACAGCACCTGACTCAATGACTTAGCGTGACCCTGAATTCAACAGGTTCACCGCTGATTGTGTAAAAATGTACACAGCATTTTACTGGGTCTGACTTAGTGACTCTTTAATCAGATCCCATTAGTGACTTCCTCTTATAACCCTGTAATGAGCAGAAAGTGTTTTGGATTTTTTAAAAAAAAATCAAATCTCAACAGCAGCATATTAAGGGGCAAGTTTTCTTTTTGTGAAGATGGGCAGATCCTGAGCTGGTTTAAACAGGCCTAGCTCCATTGAAAGCAACTGAGCTGTGACCATTTGCAGCAGCTCAGGATGCAGCCCTCATACACCCCGATAAATAACATCTGATTCTGGGCTGCACATGCGGGAGGAGACAACCCCTAAACCGAGAGGGGAATATGTTGGCTTTAAACCACCTTTGCATCAGCCAGATTCTGGGTTCCTAGGGGATGGGTGAGGCCCCTGACATAAATTAGAGCAGCTAAGGGCTGTTTTAATTTATGGCAGCTTCCTGTGGGCTGCCTATGGGTTGTATCACTGTCCAGAAGACCTACATTGGCTTGCATAATGGATACATCTGCTCGCACTCTTCGCACACCCCTTCTGCTGGGAGTTGCAAAGGCAGCAGGGTAGGGCCACCTGCTCTGATGGCATCTTTAAAAGCTCTTGTGATGGGACGGCTGGCCCTCACTGGCAGAAAAGTGGTTAAAACAGTCCTAGAGTGGCTGTGCGGGAGGCAGCCAATTCAGAAGGTGCTGAGAGGAGCAGCCAATCATGGCCCAGCAGGGCAGGGCAGAGCGGAGGGCAGTAGCGGACTGGAGCTCAAAGGGAGAAGACAAGGCTCCTAGCAGAGGGAAGGGGCCTTAGCACCTGGGACAATTCCGTGCTGCAAGCAGGGACCAGGGAAGCTACGGAGAGATCCTGATGGACTGCGAGGGCCCGTAGGCCGAGGCACTGAGGTAAGGGCAGGTAAGGGTGCTGGAGCCACATGGGAAGTGGCCTGGGGACAAAGGACTGTAATTGACACTGAGGTAGTGCCTGGATGGAGATTACAGGTCCCCCGGAAGGGGAGAACACAGAGCGTGGCACAGCCAGTGGGCACTGTGACTGAAGAGGACCCTGTGGTTCTTGGGGTCCAGGAACAGAGGTGGCAGTGGGTGGGACACCACCAGAAGAGGGTACAGAGCTAATTTTCAAGAGAGGGTAGGAGGGGCCACAGTGGTGAGCTGCACCCTGTCACAGCTCTATATGGTTATGGGCACAGGGCAGCACATAGGGACTGATGTGTGAGAAAATACCTGTCACTGAGCATTGTCAGTCTTGCCTGGTGAAATCAGTTGGATTTTAGTTGTAACCGTGTTCCAGAAGTCCTTTCCCATGCACAGCATGGACAATAGGTACACTCAAATACGAGGTTTTAAGGGTGGAGATCATCCTGCTAGACCAGTGATATTCTGACTCAGGGATGCAAGCCGCAAGTGGCTCTTTAATGTGTCTCCTTCATGATCGAAGCACATGATATTAAAACACTGTGGGATTTAGTTATTAATCAATCAGGATGCTTTTACTATATTATTAACCAACTGTAGTTAATAAAATAATAATATTTGGACAATTATTTTGCTGTGAGAGATTATATCGCCATCATACCGTTTAAATGTGGATATATAGTACTATAATGAATGAAACAATGAATCACACTACTATGGCTCTGTTGGGTAATGTTGATTGCTAATTTGGCTCCTAAATCACTGAGGTCTGAGTATCGCTGTGCTGGATTATTGTTAGATTACGGATGCTGTATCCTTTCTAAAAGAATTAAATGTGATTGGCTGCAAATCTACAGAGCCTCTGAAATCTTTTTGTCATCTGTGAGCACCAGAGCAGCCTTCCAAGAGCTGTATGTCCAGAGAGGTATTTGTTCTGGTGGGAACCAGGAAAAACCACAGCCTTCAAAATGCTGATGGGATATTATGGTCAGCAGTGGAAATTCAGTCCTAACGGACACATGTGGGAAGCCCCTGCTGAGCTGGTAAGGTGAAAAACAGAAGTGGAAAGATTTAAGACAATATTAACTTAGCCTTTATTGTGATCATTATTTAATTATGTTCTATGTTTCAAGACAACTAACTTAACCTAAGTTTGAAACTCAGTTTGGCAACAGCACAGGAGGGGACCCGGCCTTCACCATAGCAATGCCAGCAGGTGTCAGCATTTCAATATATACCTGCCCCCTTTTCACCACAAACATGTTTTAAAAATTCACTGAATAGAGAAACTTACTATAGAAAATCCAAGCCCAGGGGTGACATCATTATTATATGGTTATACCACTGATGAACATTAACGGGCAAAAAGGTCCAGATTTTCCAAAGCGCTTGGCACTTAGCAGGTTCCAGTGTTCTCTTTAATAACAGGGACGCTTCATTTAGGCTCCTAAGTGGGAACAGAGCACATCCTAACATCTGGCCCTTGCTTCATAATGCTGACCATCTCTAGTATCTACATTATTTTCAACGGAACAGCTTCCTGTGGTAAAACGCAGTTTCATCAAAGTCACAGTGTTTTGCAGGGACATATTGATGTTAGAGGGCTTATTCCTTCACCCACTTACTTCCCTGGTCCTTCTCACATGAACAGAGAGCAACAATACCCGAAGTCCAAAGGTGCAAACAATTCGATGTTTATTGGGGTGAACTTCCAGCAAGCATGATTCCAGTTTCCTTCCTTAGTATTCTCCTTCCCAGCTCTGACACCACAGAGCCTTACACCTGTGTCCCTGTTCCCATTCCTGCCCTTAGCCAAACATGATTCCAATTTCCTTACCCCCATTCCCTGTTCCCATTTCTCCCTTTAGCAAAACATGATTCCAATTTTCTTACCCCCATTCCCTGTTCCCATCTCCCCCTTTAGCAAAACATTATTCCAATTTTCTTACCCCCATTCCCTGTTCCCATCTCACACACCCACATGCCCACCCCCACCCACACCCAGTCACTTCCTCATTGACTACAGATTATATAGTAAAACTTGAGTTCTGCTTAGCTATACCTTAACCAATCATTTTCCTGAAATTTAACTAACCAATCCTAACATATTGTCCAATTATATCCCACCACCTTAATTAGTTTACACCCAGCAAAATTAATTATACAGCAGACAGGAACAATCACAGAACCAGACAGAGATTATACAGACAAACAATAGCAAAGTGGGAACTACAATGACAAGACAACACAGAAGCGAGGATTTCACATCCCAGCTATTGATAAGTGAGTTCTTGCCAGACAGGACGCTATCAAACTAAGTTTCCTTTTACATTTTCTAGGCACTTCCCTTTCTCTGGAGGTGATAGGAATACAATTCTGTCCTGATAGTGCCTAACAGCCCAATAGCACCTTATTTCAATGTGACTAGTTTGGAATGTGAGGAGGTGACCGGTCGCTTCCCAGCTTATGGCTGCCTCTGCTGCTTAGCCAAAGGCCTTAGCCTAAGAACAGGGCCTCAATCTGTCACAGTAAGAGAAGGCCCTTACACCGGCAGACAGTGATTTCTTTCTTTTATACCTCTAGAACTAGCCAAGCGATAAGAATACACCTAAATTCTTAAAGTACAGGCCTGTGCAGACAGGCCTGAATATCTATATCCTAAAAATTGACTTTGACGTTTTCAGTAGAAAAGTGTTGAAATCATTTAGACTTTTCTCATTTCATTTTGATAACGTTAATACTTTGTCTTTTAAGGTAAAAACGTTGTGCTTTAAATTTCTCATTTTATTTAATTCCCTTTAGATTTTTATATTATATAAATTTTAATATTTTATATAAAACTATATAATTGTATATCATTATATATAGTATATAACTATCAAATCTAAATGTTTTATATATTCATATGTTATGTTAATGTTTCAATATTAGTGGACACAATATTTCTGCCTCTTCAAAATAAAAACAATTGATTGATTTCCAGTTGTTTTTTTTTTAAATTTCTGTTCCACAAGACCTTTTGACTTCTCTGATTCTATATGGGGAATTGATTTCATTCTGAGACTTGTAGACTGTGATCAAGTCACCCTTTAACCTTCTCTTAGATAAACTAAATTTATTGAATTTCTTTAGTCTTTTACTATAAAGCATGTTTTCCAGACCTTGAATCATACTGTAGCTCTTTTCTGAACCTTTCCAAATTTAAGATAATCAGAGAGACTTTGTGATACAAGATAGAATACTGCTACTTGGCTTTGCCTAAACACATCAACTAAGAAGGAATTGAAGTAGGCGGCTGTTATGTAAGAGCCAGGCTAGGTACACTAGGAAGAATAAGATGGATGAGACTTTGGAGCATCTTTGCGAGCAGGCTGGCTAACCTAGTGAGGAGGGCTTTAAACTAGGTTCACCGGGGGAAGGAGACCAAAGCCCTGAGGTAAATGGGAAAGCGGGATATCGGGAGGAAGCACAGGCAGAAATGTCTGTGAGGGGAGGGCTCCTGCCTCATGCTGAGAATGAGGGGCAATCAGCAGGTTATCTCAAGTGCTTATATACGAATGCACAAAGCCTTGGAAACAAGCAGGGAGAACTGGAGGTCCTGGTGATGTCAAGGAACTATGACGTGATCGGAATAACAGAGACTTGGTGGGATAACTCACATGACTGGAGTACTGTCATGGATGGTTATAAACTGTTCAGGAAGGACAGGCAGGGCAGAAAAGGTGGGGGAGTAGCACTGTATGTAAGGGAGCAGTATGACTGCTCAGAGCTCCGGTACAAAACTGCAGAAAAACCTGAGTGTCTCTGGATTAAGTTTAGAAGTGTGAGCAACAGGAGTGATGTAGTGGTGGGAGTCTGCTATAGACCACCGGACCAGGGGGATGAGGTGGATGAGGCTTTCTTCCGGCAGCTCACGGAAGCTACTAGATCGCACGCCCTGGTTCTCATGGGTGACTTTAATTTTCCTGATATCTGCTGGGAGAGCAATACAGCGGTGCATAGACAATCCAGGAAGTTTTTGGAAAGCATAGGGGACAATTTCCTGGTGCAAGTGCTAGAGGAGCCAACTAGGGGGGGAGCTTTTCTTGACCTGCTGCTCACAAACCGGGAAGAATTAGTACGGGAAGCAAAAGTGGATGGGAATCTGGGAGGCAGTGACCATGAGTTGGTTGAGTTCAGGATCCTGACACAGGGAAGAAAGGTAAGCAGCAGGATATGGACCCTTGTGGCGGTTCAGTGATGAGACAGAACACAGCTTTTTGCAAGCAAGCAGGCTGGTCAGCTGAGATGGGCGTTCTCTGCCCCCCCGCCTTCCACCTTCTCCTTTTATTATATTTCTCCCCCCTAAGCATTACACACTGCTACCGCAAAAAGATACACAAAGGAATGTATGACGTTGATTAATATACTTAGTTGCATCTTTTATATACTACAATCCTGGTTCTCAGGCCTTGAGCCCAGGCTAAGAAAGCCTCCCACAATTACTGTCCAAACAATCAAGTTCTCATGGTTCATATCTAGCCCTTGTCCTTGGATAGAGCAATGTGTGCATTGCTTCTACGAAACAGTCAGGGTGTGCCCCGCCTGCTTCTAGGTGGACTAGCTAAACATTAACCCTTCAGACCCTGGACTTCAGGAAAGCAGACTTCGACTCCCTCAGGGAACGGATGGGTAGGATCCCCTGGGGGACTAACATGAAGGGGAAAGGAGTCCAGGAGAGCTGGCTGTATTTCAAGGAATCCCTGTTGAGGTTACAGGGACAAACCATCCCGATGTGTCGAAAGAATAGTAAATATGGCAGGCGACCAGCTTGGCTTAATGGTGAAATCCTAGCGGATCTTAAGCATAAAAAAGAAGCTTACAAGAAGTGGAAGGTTGGACATATGACCAGGGAAGAGTATAAAAATATTGCTCGGGCATGTAGGAATGAAATTAGGAGGGCCAAATCGCACCTGGAGCTGCAGCTAGCGAGAGATGTTAAGAGTAACAAGAAGGGTTTCTTCAGGTATGTTGGCAACAAGAAGAAAGCCAAGGAAAGTGTGGGCCCCTTACTGAATGAGGGAGGCAACCTAGTGACAGAGGATGTGGAAAAAGCTAATGTACTCAATGCTTTTTTTGCCTCTGTCTTCACGAACAAGGTCAGCTCCCAGACTGCTGCTTTGGGCATCACAACATGGGGAATAGATGGCCAGCCCTCTGTGGAGAAAGAGGTGGTTAGGGACTATTTAGAAAAGCTGGACGTGCACAAATCCATGGGGCCGGACGAGTTGCATCCGAGAGTGCTAAAGGAACTGGCGGCTGTGATTGCAGAGCCATTGGCCATTATCTTTGAAAACTCGTGGCGAACGGGAGAAGTCCTGGATGACTAGAAAAAGGCTAATGTAGTGCCCATCTTTAAAAAAGGGAAGAAGGAGGATCCTGGGAACTACAGGCGAGTGAGCCTCACTTCAGTCCCCGGAAAAATCATGGAGCAGGTCCTCAAAGAATCAATCCTGAAGCACTTACATGAGAGGAAAGTGATCAGGAACAGTCAGCATGGATTCACCAAGGGAAGGTCATGCCTGACTAATCTAATCGCCTTCTATGATGAGATTACTGGTTCTGTGGATGAAGGGAAAGCAGTGGATGTATTGAATCTTGACTTTAGCAAATCTTTTGACACGGTCTCCCACAGTATTCTTGTCAGCAAGTTAAAGAAGTATGGGCTGGATGAATGCACTATAAGGTGGGTAGAAAGTTGGCTAGATTGTCGGGCTCAACGGGTAGTGATCAATGGCTCCATGTCTAGTTGGCAGCCGGTGTCAAGTGGAGTGCCCCAAGGGTCGGTCCTGGGGCCGGTTTTGTTCAATATCTTCATAAATGATCTGGAGGATGGTGTGGATTGCACTCTCAGCAAATTTGCGGATGATACTAAACTGGGAGGAGTGGTAGATACGCTGGAGGGCAGGGATAGGATACAGAGGGACCTAGACAAATTGGAGGATTGGGCCAAAAGAAATCTGATGAGGTTCAATAAGGATAAGTGCAGGGTGCTGCACTTAGGACGGAAGAACCCAATGCACCGCTACAGACTGGGGACCGAATGGCTAGGCAGCAGTTCTGCGGAAAAGGGCCTAGGGGTGACAGTGGACGAGAAGCTGGATATGAGTTAACAGTGTGCCCTTGTTGCCAAGAAGGCCAATGGCATTTTGGGATGTATAAGTAGGGGCATAGCGAGCAGATCGAGGGACGTGATCGTTCCCCTCTATTCGACATTGGTGAGGCCTCATCTGGAGTACTGTTTCCAGTTTTGGGCCCCACATTACAAGAAGGATGTGGATAAATTGGAAAGAGTCCAGCGAAGGGCAACAAAAATGATTAGGGGTCTGGAACACATGACTTATGAGGAGAGGCTGAGGGAACTGGGATTGTTTAGTCTGCGGAAGAGAAGAATGAGGGGGGATTTGATAGCTGCTTTCAACTACCTGAGAGGTGGTTCCAGAGAGGATGGTTCTAGACTATTCTCAGTGGTGGAAGAGGACAGTACAAGGAGTAATGGTCTCAAGTTGCAGTGGGGGAGGTTTAGGTTGGATATTAGGAAAAACTTTTTCACTAGGAGGGTGGTGAAACACTGGAATGCGTTGCCTAGGGAGGTGGTGGAATCTCCTTCCTTAGAAGTTTTTAAGGTCAGGCTTGACAAAGCCCTGGCTGGGATGATTTAATTGGGGATGGGTCCTGCTTTTGAGCAGGGGGTTGGACTAGATGACCTCCTGAGGTCTCTTCGAACCCTGATATTCTATGATTCTATGATTCTATGACTAGAGCCACCTTAAAATCAGTGGTGCTACTCATGTGGGTGTGTTAAGTCTTTAAAATGGCATGGATTATTATACAAGATGCAATTTACACTTTATTCTTAGTACAGTGCTTTCAACCAAGGACTTCAGGAATTATTTGGGATACAAGAAATGATAACTCAAACTGCTCACCCAGTTTTGAACCAACCCTATTTTGAGGTTTAAAAAAACATTGGATACATTTTCTCCCATTATTTTCCATCTTCAGAACTACTCTTTGAAGTACTTGCATTTGGCTGAGACAGAACTGTACAGAAAGGATGCCTTTGCCATACTGTGTTTTTAACATGACTGGAAGAAGAGAGCCTCAGAACTCTCATGGGATAGATTTTTGCAGAGGAGTCTGACTTACTCAAAAGAGTGAGACAAGCATCCAGATTTTCTGGTGTTTATCTATACCAAACTTCCAGGCTTTCTGCGATTTACCTATCCTTGTGATTCTTGCCCTTAACTCATTCTGTTGTCTGCTCTCAGTGAATATTAAGAGTAGGGCACAAGATGGAAAACAATGGTTTGGAAAAGTAGCAATTGTGGCTGCAAGTGGTGAAATTTAATTCCCAGTCTGTTGGCCATTGAGGGTCAAAACCTAGCTTTTGCGCACAGCCCGAGTACATGGGCTGTGCACTGAAAAAATATCCAGACTTCTGAGCAGTTTGGATTTCCTCCCCTTCCCCTATTCCAGGAGAGACATACAGAGCTCACAGGGCTGCATCAGCCCCTGGCTACACAACCCCTTTGTGAGGGTTAAGCTAGTGGGCCCACATAAGCGTATTCTGTGGCATGAGATTACACAGTAATGCAGAGGCCTGTGTATGTAGCTCCTATGAGCTTTCCCCCTAAGTGAAAGGGGGAAACTGGGCCAACTCAGGGCTTTTTCAAACTTTAGGCCACAATCATGCAAACACGCACATAAGTAACATGGCATATGAGATGGACATTGATACGTTTAATACCTTACTTGGTACAGAGGACTTGGTGGTGGCAAATTAAACTGTGAGGGAGGGAATTCAAAGGCAGTCAGTGTTAGCCTAACTCTGTTCCCATTAAAGTTAATAGGAGTTTGACCATTGACTTCACTGGGGGCAGACTAAGACCAATATTGGCAATTTTAGAAGACCCTGCCCATAGAATCTCAGGGTTAGAAGGGACCTCAGGAGGTCATCTAGTCTAACCCCCTACTCAAAGCAGGACCAATCCCCAATTTTTGCCCCAGATCCCTAAATGGCCCCCTCAAGGATTGAACTCACAACACTGGGTTTAGCAAGCTAATGCTCAAACCGCTGAGCTATCCCTCACCCAAGTTCTTAGCCCTCCACTTCCTAGAGAGAACCAGGATATATTGCATAATGGACTTAATAAGGTTCGGAGTTTCTCCTTAGGAGGTCATTCTGCTCTCTGCTGAAGCACCAGTGCTGTGTTTGTCCTCTTTCTGGTCCCACAGCTGACTTAACCTTTCAGAAATTAGTGAAGATTCCAAAGGGATTTAATATGCATGCAGCTCACATGAACACACTATGGATCTTTATCTCACTTTAGTGGCTAATCGAAATATTGAGGGTTATGAATATGCCACCCTATCTGTGCTGATAGGCTTGGTCCTTTAGCTCAAGCAAGAGAGGTTTGCGCTCAAAGGTCTAAGGTTCAGTTTGTGAAGGTGACCCAATTCACTATGTGTAGGGAAGGGTGGCTTCTGGTAAAGTTTCCAGTTAATAAAACCCAATTTATGGTTGTGCACAAAACCCAGCAAAGGTAAAGGTGTCATGTTTGTTGGGTTTTTTTGTTGTTTTTTCCTGAATCCCTGCATAGTAAGAGAAATGAGTTTTTAAAGAAAAAAAAATGAAATGGTAAGATAGACATTTCTATTGGAGATGTTAATCGATTGTTTGTACCCCGATGATAGTGTCCCAATAGACATGCCAAAGAAAGGCAAGATGATTCCTTGGCAAAGTCACTTCAGATTTTTTATGGCACAAACTCCATTTCCAATGGTAATGGCAAAGCTAGGAACAACGGGGACAAAAGCAAAACACACTCACATTTCAAAAACTACACAACTGAAAAATACAATACAAGGCATGATTGTCATTTGCTGACACTCAAACTGTTTTTGCTGAGTATTCCAGTAAAGCTGATGTATCGGTGGTGTCACATGGTGTATTTATTTGTCACAATGTTTTTTACAACAGCTAGAAACTTGCAGATGGAATCCTTGGTAATCCTACAATTGTATCACCAGGGTGATGAGCTCTCAGTTATGAAAGCTGATGCCAGCATCTTCTGCCGTGTTGACCTTCGTGAGTTGATGCTTTGAAAATTGATTTTGATTTCACATGTAGCATTCTCATTAGTCTACTCTGGTTGGTTGGTTGGTTGGTTTATTTGCTTTTCTTTCCAGGATTGATGGGGGAGGGGGCGGAGACATGCGTTATCAAAGCTGAATCGTGGTGCAGCATAAAGTCCACGATCTCACCTCAGGGATTCCTATGGTTTTAATAAATTCTTCATTGCTTCGTTCTTGCAGTTTACAGCAACACAGGTACCCTTCTGTAAAATTACAACCATAAATTTCCTCTTGTGCGGGGCAGATTTTACTCCTGCTCTTCTGCATATATGTCGTCCTCTTTCTGACAGGATCAAGACATGAGACAATTGATTAAATATTTATACTACCCTTTCCAACTATATAGTGAGAAAAAGATTGCTTAAGCGGAGGAGGAGAAAGTGGAAGCTTTAGAACCTAGTTTGGAGTTATTTAATGCTGTTTACACACAGAGAAATAAAATAAAAAAAAAATACTGCCACCTATTGAGATATCCATTCTTTGTTATTTGGTCTAAAATGGGCAAAATGACTTTATTACGACTGGCATTTGGCAAAAGGTGTTAGTCAATCATCCACAAATGCATTTTCCTGCAATCTGCTTCCACATCAGTTGAACCACTGATGGCCCCCTAGAAACTCTCTGCAGTGATCCGTGATCCCTAATGATGGATAAAGAAAAGGAGGACTTGTGGCATGTTAGAGATTAACAAATTTATTTGAGCATAAGCTTTCGTGAGCTACTGCTCACTTACCAAGCAGACGACCGCCTCCGCTACAATAATCTTCTGGCTGTGATTCCACATTTATTATATTTCAGGCTGGCAGCTGTAAATTGAGGTAATTGTATACAGGCTTTTGCTGGAGCAATTCATTTGGGGGTGGAGCCTTTCTGAATTCCTTCACATTTTCATCTGTATTCTGTTCCCCAAAAGGCAATGCCTTGGGCCTGCCCATCCTGCTACTAACAAAGCTCCTTTAGAGCCTATCAGAATTCCTCCTAGAATCAATTTCAAAGAGGTCACTCAGATTAGATCAATAAGCACCCTATACCTCCCGTTGCTGTGGCACCAGATTCTATTGTCACGACTGTTGGATGTTGTTGGGTATGCCTACATAGCAATGGGAGGTGTGACTGTAGCCTAGGTTGGTTTACCTGCATTAGTTTAATCGAGCCAGCTTGGCTAAAAATAGCAGTGACGATGCAGCTGTGTGGAATTCAGCACAAGCTGTACAAACCTGCCCACGTTCTTAGCCTGGGTCTGGACTCACACCCCCAGCCTGCGCTGAAGACCATACAGCTCCATCATCACTGCTGTTTGCATCCATGCTAGCGAGATTAAAGCTGGCATGTGTATGCCTACCCGAGCTGCAACCACCCTTCCCATTGCAGTGTTGGTGTATAAGCACCCAGGATGACATTAATCGCTCAGTAGCTGCATGCTGGCACTCATTATGGGGTTTCTTTGTGTTGTAGAGCATCTGCACACAAGGAAATTTTGCCCAGGTCACATCTGGAGACCAAGTCATCTTAGGTGAGCAGTTTTAGTCTAAAGGAGTTTCTCAGCTGTAAAGCCAGGGACTGAGGCAGGAAAAAGAAACTGTGTGTTAAGCAGTTAGATTCTGTGGGAGCCTAAGAGGTCAAAGTCTATGAGGCCCAGGGGCCAGGAAAGAGCTGTTTCCTGGTGACAGGACAGTGATACTTTACTGGAGGTTTCTTCAGGAAGGGGTCACCTGTGACAACCTATTTACGGAGACAGCAGGGCTCATGTACATCTTGTAACTAAAGAAACTATACTAGGAAAATCCCCTGACTGCGACATCAATTTCTGCTTCAACAGGAAATTGACTTACAAGGTCATGAAAATCTTCCACCATTCAACAAAGGGGCAACTCTCTCTCTCTTTCTCTCTCTCTCATATCTTTAGGAATATTTTTTTTAATCTAGCAACCACCTTAACAAAAGATGACTTTATTATTTGTAAATATCAGTTTCTTACCTGGAGTATAGGTTCATGAAGGAAAATGTTAGCTCGATCTTAAATCTGGAAGAAGGCATTGGTAACTGGTGAATGGCAACCGGTATTAATAGTTCAGGGCTAGATCATACTGTCCAGAGAAATTTACTTGTGTGAGGGCCAGAATCCTGAGTTTCAAAATCCAAGTTTCATTCAAGAGGGGAATGTTGATGCCAGCTGCAGCAGAGAGGGCAATGAGCAGGGAGGAGGAGAGGCAGAAGGGAGGTGGTCTGGCCAAACCCACAAATGATTTATGGGGAGGTTCTAGGGATGGGAAGATAAAGGACTAGAGGATTTGTGCCAAGGCCCAATATTTCATAATTTTGCTCCCACTCTTGGTGGCAGTGTGGCTTCCTCAATTACAGAGCTTGCATTGGTTCGCAGCCCATTCCTGCCCCAAACTCTTCTCATAGCTGTGGGATGGGTGTTCCACAATAGGAAAGGACCAGTCAGAAAGGGACTAATGCAGGGAGACTCTCCGAGTGGTGAAACACCAACATAGCTGGCAATATGCCACTCCCCTCACACCTCTCAGTGCAGGGGTGTGGCCAAGAGAAAGGAGTCATTACGGAAAGATGAAGGCTGCTCTAAATTACCTTGGGGTTGAGCTGGGTCTCAAATAATCTCATGTTCAGCGGTGGGGCATGATGGTGGCATAAGACCACCTTCACCCTCTTGACCTGTCATTTGTGTAGCATTCAACACCAGCTCTGGTCTGGGCCAGAGAGAGCTCCTCCTCTAGAGGCAGGGTTTCAAAAGCTCAGCACTTACAATCAGGCCAAGATTTTCAAAAGCTCAGCTCCCATTTAGGTACCTAAATGAACGGGCTCCATTTTGAAACATGCTCAACACCCAGAAGTTTTATTGAGAGCCACAGCATTTCTGGATGCTCAGCTCTTCTAATGCTTGGGCCACTTTAAGTGCCTAAGGTGGGGCTGAGCACATTTGAAAATCTGGTTATTTGTTTCTATGCATAAAGGAGAGTTTCTGCTTGAAAATCTAGCCCATATTTGGAAAGGACTGCCAAACCATCTCTCTCTCTCGTAATTAGGATCATATTTCTTTAATGATCAATGTTTTTTATTCTCTTGGAATGTCTCTCATACTGCAACTGGAAACTAGCATTGTGTAGAAAATAACATTTTATCTTCTTTTGTCTCAGCTATAACATATTTTGATAGGGAAGACAGGAAACTGAGTGCGTGTCATAAGTGACAGACATCTAGCACTGAAATAGGTAACTGTAAAATTAAGAAGACTTTTGATTTAGCAGTATTTTGATAGAGGTGAGACAAGTTTATCAAAACATGGCCTTTTGCCCTCTATTAGACACTATTGGGTGACTTTTTAAATGGCCATGAACATTAAGCAATCTATTGACATCTTCCTGAAAAAGCTGTAGAAAAGGAAGGATGTATTTCTGTTATAAAATCAGTGCCTAGTGCTACAACTTCAGAACATGATCTTTGTTCTACGTTTTCTTTCACTTCAGGGAGCCATGTTCAAATTAATCATGACATAATGCATTGAAGGCTTTTTCACTGTGTGATACAGGAGGGCCAGGGAGCAGTGGGAGAATGCTAGAGGGGAAATATATAAACTCAAGGCTAATTAGGGGGATGAGGGTAAGAAATCCACAGGGGTTGAGAGGGGCTGGGACTCAGAGTGAGGAGCAAACCCAGATCCCACCCCCGTTTCCCTCCTCTACCACCTTCCTGGGCTAGTAGCGGGGCCCTCGGCACCCAAGAGCAGGGGCAAAGGGTGGCATCTTAGCTCCCTGCCAAGAAAAGCGCAGGACCCACCAGACTAAAATCGACCATCTTGCCACACGTGGTGTCAGTAGTGGGATTTCTGTGCCGTGAACATAGTCCAGGGGGGTCACAATCACCCTGCCTCAAAATGGAGGATGTGGTCAAAGCACTGGTGCAAGCCACTGCCACCCAGCAGGAGGCTACCCAGGTCCAGGCAGCTGCCCAGCAGGAGGCCATGCGGCTGCAGCAAGAGACCAATCACCTGCTGATGACCCAGGCCACCCAAGATAAGGCCCTGCTGCAGGAACTAGTGAACCAGGTGAAGGCCCTTACAGAGAGGAGCCGCGGGTTATGATGGGATGCAGACCATACGGGCCAGGTACTGTCTGCAGAAAATGACCCTGGAGGATGATATGGAGGCGAACCTCATAGCCTTCGAGAGGACTGCCCTGCGGGAGGCCTGGCCCTGAGACCAGTGGTCAAGCATCCTTGCCCCATTTTTGTGCGGGGAGGCCCTGAAGGCCTACTATGATATGACCACAGAGGATGCAGCAGATTACCCCCGACTGAAGGCGGAGATCCTGGCCAGGGCAGGGATAACAATGGCCCTGCAAACCCGGAGGTTCCATGAAGACTGCGAAGACAAGACACCCCGATCACAACTATTTGACCTAATTCACCTAGTCAGGAAGTGCTTATGCCCAGAGGCTCTCAACTCAGAGAAAATGATGGAGCTCCTGGTGCTGGACCACTATATGAGGGGACTACCCTCGGGCCTCTGAGCCTGGGTAGGCCAGGATGACCCCTCCACCCATGATGAACTGGTCACCCTCATCAAGAGACAACTGGCAGCCTGTGAACTGTTCAACACCCCAGAAGGTGGAACACAGCACTTCAGGAAACCAGTCCTGACCCCGAGGACCCAGATCATCGAGAACACCAGGAAAGCCATAGCCGGAGGAACAGGCCCCAAGGAGCGGCCTGAGGCCACAAGAGGACCTGGGAGACCAGGGGGAGAGAGTTGAGGGAGTGAGTCAGAGGGTCTAAGACAGAGGGCAACCTCTAGGATGAGATATCGCTGTTATGAGTGTGGGGAGTTGGGACATATAGCAGCCCAGTGCCCCAATAGGGAGGAGCCCATGCAATGTAATCTGGGGGACCAATGTGGACTAATCAGCCTGGTAGGGATCACAATGGCCCCACATGAGTACACCAGGCCTGTAAAAATGAACGGCATCCAGACAATAGCTTTGGTGGACCCTGGGAGTGCTGTCACATTGGTCTCAGGGGAGTTAGAGGGGCAAGACCAACTGAGCGGGGCCAAAAGCACTGGAGTGGCATGTGTCTATGGCACAGTAAATTTCTACCCCACAATTCCAATACAGATTGAGATCCAGGGAGACACTACCAAGATGACTGCAGGGGTGGTCCCCAAGCTCCTCTCTCCGGTCTTAATTGGCAGGGACTTTCCTGGGTTCGAGAGCTTGCTCCCCACCATCGAGTTAGGGGAGGGAAGTAAACCCCGAGCAGAGTCTGAGGTGCCCATGGATGACCCTATCACAGTTTTTGCTGGGTTTTCCCCAGAGTTATTTTCACCCCCTGGGAAGTCTCGAAAATTCAGACGGGAAAGGAGGGCAGACAAAAGACTAGGAACCAGGATTTTGGCAGGAAACCAAAGAGCTGCTCTGGTTGGGAGGAGGTCCCGGGGAGACCCAGAAATGGTCCCCATCACAAGTGGAAGCACCCCAAGAGAAGGAGGGGAGCCCATTCTAATGGAATCAGGCCAGGTCGGTCCCACACGTGACTGTTTTGGGCAGGGCCAAGCTGATGGCCCACTGTATGGGAACGTGAGGGAGGAGATAGTAGAGGTAAATGGCGTGCCAGTAGAAGGGAAAACCAAAGGCCCAGGGCCCGACTATATAATCAAGCAGGATCTGTTGTACCGGGTAGTGCCAATACGGGGGGGGGGGAGACGTAGTAGAACAGCTCTTGGTGCCACGGAAGCACACAAGGGCCATATTAAAGTTAGCTCACAGCCATCTGTTTGGGGGACATTTAGGAGCCTACAAGACCCTGGATAGAGTCCTAAGGAGGTTCTACTGCCCGGGGGTACGGGCAGAAGTCCAGCGCTATTGCTCCTTCTGCCCAGAGTGCCAGCTGCATAGCCCCCGACCTCAATTAAGGGCCCCGTTGGTACCCTTGCCTATGATTGAAGTACCTTTTGAAAGGATAGCAATGGATCTAGTGGGCCCATTAGAAAGAATGTCCCGGGGCCACCGAAGCATACTTGTCATTCTGGACTACGCTACACGGTACCCCAAAGCCATTCCTTTAAGAAACCCCATGTCCAAGGCAATTGCAAAAGAACTGGTGCAGGTTTTTGCTAGGGTAGGCAACCCTAAGGAGATCCTGACAGACCAAGAGACTCCCTTCATGTTGAGAGTAATGAAGGACTTATGTACCCTGCTCCACATCCAAGCCTTGTGAACCTCGGTCTACCATCCCCAAACAGATGGTGTGGTTGAGCGATTTAACCGAACTCTCAAGAGCATGATCCGAAAGGTGGTGGCCCAAGATGGAAAAGACTGGGATATCCTCCTCCCATACCTAATGTTTGCAATACAAAAAGTTCCCCAAGCATTTACTGGATTCTCCCACTTCGAGTTACTGTATGGATGCCACCCACGTGGCATATTAGACATCACGAAGGAAGAATGGGAGGAACAACCCAACCTGGGGAAGAATGTCATTACACATGTAGCCCAGATGAGAGAACAAATAGCCCAAGTAACCCCTGTAGTACAAGAGCATTTGGAAAAAGCACAACGAACCTACTACAATCATCAGGCAAAAACATGGAAATTTCAACCAGGAGAACGGGTGCTGGTGCTGGTACCAACAACAGAAAGTAAGCTCCTGGCAAGTTGGCATGGACCTTATGAGATCGTGGAAGCCACTGGGGAGGTGAATTATAAGGTTAAGCAGCCAGGCTGCTGAACGCCAGAGCAGATATATCACGTCAACTGACTGAAACCCTAGCATGATTGGGAGTTGTGCCTGGCTGTCTTGCCAGTTCCATCCCAGGCAGGTGGCCCACAAAGGCAGGTAAAGATATCCCCCGAATTAGCCCCAGAACAATCAACAGAGGTTATCGAAATGATCCAGAGGAACCAAGGTGTGTTCTCCACACAACCAGGCCATACGACGCTGACCCAGCACCACATCGTCACCTGTCCCGGAGCAACGGTGACAATAAAATCCTATCACATACCAGAGGCAAAAAGAGAAGAAATTAGGGCAGAAGTAAAGAAGATGCTGGAACTTGGGGTGATTGAGGAATCACACAGCCAGTGGTCCAGTCCTATTGTCTTGGTCCCCAAGCCTGATGGCAGCCTGAGGTTTTGTAATGACTTCCGGAAGTTAAATGAGGTATCCCAGGTATCCCAATATCACGAATTGATGAGCTTGTGGATCAGTTAGGTAAGACCAGATACTTAACCACCTTGGACTTGACAAAAGGCTACTGGCAGATCCCCCAGGCTGAGGACGCCAAGGAAAAAACCGCTTTCTCTACACCCGATGACCTTTTCCAATATACCGTCCTCCCTTTGGGGCTCCTTGGAACCCCCGCAACTTTCCAACGATTGAGGGACAGATTACTTCGACCCCATGCCAAGTATGCTGCCGCCTATTTAGATGATATGGTAATCCATAGCCCTGACTGGGAGACGCTCCTGGGAAAAGTGGAAGCAGTACTAGATGCTCTTAGACAGTCTGGCCTCACCGCTAACCCACCCAAATGTGCAATAGGGTTAGCTGAGGCCAGATACTTCGGGTATGTAGTCGGAAGGGGCTTGGTGAAGCCCCAATGGAACAAAGTGAAGGTAATACAGGAATGGTCCCACCCAATCCGCAAGAAGCAAGTCAGAGCATTTTTAAGGATAGTGGGGTACTATCGCCGGTTCATCCCTCACTTCGCCACAAGGGCAGCACCTCTGACGGACCTGATAAGAGCTCAGGGCCCGGAGATAGTTAAGTGGACTGAAGCGGCAGAAGAAGCTTTCACAGACCTGAGGACAGCCCTCTGCAGTCATCCAGTGCTCATAGCCCCAGATTTTAAAAAGGAATTCATCCTACAAACAGATGCCTTGGAGATAGGACTTTGGGCCGTCCTTTCACAGATGGTGGGGGATGAGGAGCACCCAATCCTTTACCTTAGCCAAAAGCTCCTGCCCAGGGAGCAATGATACGCCGTAGTAGATAAAGAATGCCTAGCGGTTAAATGGGCCATGGAGATTCTATGGTACTACCTGTTTGGGCGGCGGTTCACC
Source organism: Caretta caretta (assembly GCF_965140235.1). Classification (NCBI taxonomy): domain Eukaryota; kingdom Metazoa; phylum Chordata; order Testudines; family Cheloniidae; genus Caretta; species Caretta caretta. The sequence goes on from NC_134209.1 coordinate 17,781,553, forward strand.
CTTGTGACAGACCGTGCCCCACTCCAATGGATGCACACAAACAAGGAGAGGAATGCACGAGTGACTAGATGGTTTCTATCCCTGCAACCTTTCCACTTCCGGATACAGCATAGAGCCGGAAGCAAACATGGCAATGCAGACAGCCTGTCACGACAACACTGTCTCTCGCCCTAAGTAGCCCAATCCCGTGGTGTTCAGTGGGGGTAGGGGGAGGGGAATATGTGATACAGGAGGGCCAGGGAGCAGTGGGAGAGTGCTAGAGGGGAAATATATAAGCTCAAGGCTAATTAAGGCGTGGGTCCCCGTAGACTAGGGAAGGTGGCTGCAGGTTAATTGGAGCACGTGCAGTCAATTAAGGCCCTGTGAGGAACCTAATAAAACCCCCTACGTTAGGCAGACAGAGGAGGAGGAGGAAGGACTGGAGCTTGGAGGTGTGTTGAGAGATTTGGAAGACCTGAGAACTGGAGTAAGGGAGACCCTGTCCCGCAGGACAGGGAGACTCCCTTCCCCCCAGCATCTAAGGACCAAGGTAACCCGACCTAAGGGGGACAAGGGTAAGAAACCCACAGGGGTTGAGAGGGGCTGGGACTTAAACCCAGACCCCTCCCCTGCTTCCCTCCTCTACCACCTTCCTGGGCTAGTAGTGGGCCCTCGTACCCAAGAGTGGTAGGGGGCTTTTTCCTTCACCCACTTACTTCCCTGGTCCTTCTTGCAAGAACAGAGAGCGACAATACCCGAAGTTCAAAGGTGCAAACAATTCGATGTTTATTGGGGTGAACTTCCAGCAAGCATGATTCCAGTTTCCTTCCTTAGTGTCCCCCTTCCCAGCTCTGATACCACAGAGCCTTACACCTGTGTCCCTGTTCCCATTCCTGCCCTTAGCCAAACATGATTCCAATTTCCTTACCCCCATTCCCTGTTCCCATTTCTCCCTTTAGCAAAACATGATTCCAATTTCCTTACCCCCATTCCCTGTTCCCATTTTGCCCCTTAGCAAAACATGATTCAAATTTCCCCACCCCCATTCCCTGTTCCCATTTTTCCCTCCCCACATCCACCCACTTCCTGATTGACTGCAGACTATATAGTAAAACTTGAGTTCGGCTTAGCTATACCTAAACCAATCATTTTCCTGAAATTTAACTAACCAATCCTAACATTGTAACATGATTATGTAACCAATTATATCCCACCACCTTAATTAGTTTACACCCAGCAAAATTAATTATACAGCAGACGGGAACAATCACAGAACCAGACAGAGATTATACAGACAAACAATAGCAAAGTGGGAACTATAATGACAAAACAATACAGAAGTGAGGATTTCACATCCCAGCTATTGATAAGTGAGTTCTTGCCAGACAGGATGCTATCAAACTAAGTTTCCTTTTACATCTTCTAGGCACTTCCCTTTCTCTGGAGGTGATAGGCACTATCAGGACAGGTTTGTATTCCTAACAGCCCAATAGCACCTTCTTTCAATGTGACTAGTTTGGAATGTGAGGAGGTGACCGGTCGCTTCCCAGCTTATGGCTGCCTCTGTTGCTTAGCCAAAGGCCTTAGCCTAAGAACAGGGCCTCAGACTGTCACAGTAAGAGAAGGCCCTTACACCGGCAGACAGTGATTTTGATTCTTTCTTTTATATCTCTATAACTAGCCAAGTGATAAGAATACACGTAAATTCTTAGCGTACAGGCCTTTACCGACAGGCCTGGATATCTATCTCCTAACAAAGAGCAGGGGCAAAGGGTGGCATCTTAGCTCCCCACCAAGAAAAGTGCAGGACCCACCAGACTAAAATCGACCATCTTGCCACAACTGGTAATGAAAAATAAGTTCAAATAAACATGGTGTCTCGGCATAAATGTCAGGAAGTTTGAAAATGCAAGTTTACAGTCTCAAAACTCAAAGGTCTTCAAATTAAGAACCATTTTTAAATTTGTAGCTTTCATGCTGGTTTCAGCAGGGGGCATCTTTGAAAAGATGCAGTACATGCATTGAAAAAGCTGTTAAGATTTATGTGGCGGTGGAATCATCCCAAAAATAATCTTGCGGGGTTTTATTTTTAAAAATGACTTATGTTAAATCCTAGAGTTCCTGAGAAAGTAAATTAAATATTTTAAGCCATAACTACGGGGATAAGGACACAGATGGAAGAAGCCTATGAGACCCAGCAGGTCTAGAACCCAGACCTGTAGAGCTGCAAAAGATATCTCTATGCCTTTGGCAGCTGTAACCAGTTTGCACTCCTCTACCCACAACTTGCTGTGGACACAGACCATGGGAAGTCCTGCCTCAAGGGGTCTGACAGACAGCAGCCTTAAGGCTCCTGATTGGCTTCCCGCCCTATATAAACCATAGAGGGTGTTCCAGGAAATATCCAGGCAACCCTTGGGGTAAGTCTACACGGCAATTAAAAACCCACGGCTGGCTTGTGCCAGCTGACTTGGGCTAAGGAGCTGTTTAATTGTGGGGTAAACATTCATGCTTGGGCTGGCACCTGGATTCTAGGACTCTGTAAGGGGGGGGGCATGGTGCACCCACGGATGTCTAATTACAGTATAGATATACCCTTGAGTTCCTGTCTTCAACCTTGGCTTGAGTTGGATTTCATCTCCTGACTGTGAAACCTGACTTGGACTCTGACTCTTGGTATTGAGGCTGGCCTGGAACCTGACTACGAACTTCTCCGTTACTCTGAGCCTCAGGTTTCACCCAGCTCTGACCCTTGGTCCCAACAGCCCTTGTTAGGCTCCTGACAAATCCCACTGAAAACATTTTAGGAAGATATGTAAGACATTAGTTTTTATAACACACACACACACACACACTGAAATTTTATCTGTATACAATGGGTCTGATTCGCCACTGCAAACATCCAATTATATACTGGTGGAACGCCACTGATTTCAGTGGAGTTCCACTGTGGTAAAACTGGAGAAATGTAGTGGAGGACCAGGTCCTATGTGTAGGGCATGATATATTGATCTAGCTTCCTGACAAATAGGGCCAATATGTCTTGGGAGCCAGCCTGGTATAGTTGGGGAAAAGAAGTGCTCCAAAACAGGAGGGAGCAGCCATAAGGTTGCTAAAGAAAGGAGTACTTCTGAGTGGTGCAGAGTCAATGTAGATGACAACATGTCACTCCACTCACATTCTGTAGAGTACCAGGGTGGTGGTCAAGGGAAAGGGGTCATTACAGCAGGCTTGAAATGTTGTGCAGTGTTAATCCTGTGTGTCCGCAGGTTTGTGGCCTGAAGTCTGGACGAGTCTTAGTCAGTCACTCTTGATACCTTGACCACTAATTTTTCCCCAATATATCTCCCAATAGTGCAGTCTAGCTGCCCACTACCACATTTCATGGAATGTTAGGTCACATGGTGCTTCTTCTGTTCCATGAAGCGTGAGTGTGTCAGGTAAGGGCCAGGTTTTCCAAAAAGCTCAGAACTCAACAGTTCCTGTTGTTGGGTTTTCAAAAGAACTGTGGGAATTGTTGGATGCTGAGCACTTTGGAAAATCCAGCTCTACATTTTCCCTTACTACGTATGCATGTGACTTTGAAATTTGCTTCCCAAGAATACTTCTGCCTGTAAATTCCTTCGTTCCTGGAAAGCAGATACAAAAGGAGTACAAGTGTAGCTGAAGCAAACAAAGCTTTAAAAAGTAAGATAAATATTCCTGAAATATTTCTTCTTGTAATGCTTCACCTTTGCCTAGGCCACTGCACCCTTCCTCTTGATTGCAGACTTTCCAGCTATCCATGCCTTTCTTATCCTCAGATCTGGATTACTGCACTGTGCCCCGTATAGGGCTGTTTTCTAACACCATTTCAAAAGTTCAGCTGGTACTGAACATAGGTAACTTAGTTTTTGCGTCTCATGCAGAGTGTGTTAAGAGCTGTATCAAGGAAGATATTTTCAAAGGACAACAAGAAGGCAGTTTACTAGTTCTACAAAACCCAGAAACTATGGTATATATTCTTGAGTGCCATCCACTGGGACCTTACCGATTAAAAAGAATATGTAAATACGTGTATAGGGCACTCTTGTAAGTCTCTCTTCGTATAAAGAAAACTGAGTAATTTCAATTAACTATATAGTCTTTCAAATGACTAGCCAATTTCACCACTATTCCCTTTTGTGTGGTTCCTCTTTGAAGAGATTTCTATACTTCCAGATTTTCTGGCATCACCTTTCCAAATTCCTCAACTATTTACATATATGGAGCACTTGGGGATCAAAGCACATTATCCCTGTTCTTCATCTATGTCATGGCTACTGCTTACTTCCATTTGTAGTTCAGGTGGTTAAATTTGAACTGTAAAGTCCTACATGGTTTGGGTTCTGACTACAGTAGAGACCACCTTCCTCGAGCTCTGTCCCAACAGTTGACATCAACAAGGATGATCTTTGTACAGATCCTCAGATCTGAACTCTCGGTGGTTGGAGATGTGGAGGTGGAACATTCCAAAAACGCCAAAGGATTTAGGAACATGATTTCCATTGGCTCTCAGGGGTCTTAAGTTCCTAAATTCCTTATGTGCTTTCGAAAGTCCTAGCCTGAATTTTCAGTAAAGGCGCTCTCTGGGTTCTAGATTTCTCTCTCTGCATCAGGCAAACAAAGACCACAGTCACTGGCCTTCAGGACACGTGGCAAGTTCTATTTGCACTGGACTTTGCTTGTGGGAAAGGAGTTCAGTGTATTGAGTTTCATTATTATTTCAGAGGAGTTATATCTGAGCTGACTTTATAATACAAATGTCAATGTTTTGCTTTATAAAAACTGGTCATATTTTAAATGTAAATACATGTTCTCAGACTACCATGGGTATATTTCTATCAAAGAGAAAAATAAATGATCACACTACTGTTGATACACAGGTTTATCAATGGAGCAGCATTGGTCCCCTATCAAATGTGCTACTTAATCAGCTGGAACATTTTAGCAATAATACAGTATCAGAGCCTGAGTCAAATATTTATTAATGTTTCACTAAAGTTCCTATAATTAAGGTTGTTCTTACCTCATCACCATTTCATCAGAGAAAATTAATTTGGTGTGTTTGTATGGCTTTTATTCAAAAGCATAAATGACTATTCGATTAACTAATATATTATAGTTCCCTAAAGTACTAAACAATATGAAAATCTGATTGAGGTTACAATGTAAATCAAGTTACTGAAATCAAGGAGTTAACAATAATGCAAATGAAAATTGTTTAATTAAAAGAAAAACAATCTGAGATCAACAGTTGATTAAATCATTTGCATGACCACAATCAGTAATCAAATCACAAAGTTAACATGGACTGTAATGGGAAAATTTCTGCTACAGATAATAGAGGAAGTAACTAGGGGCGGCCATTTTAGACTTGATTCTGGCCAACAGGGAGGAATTAGTAGTGAAACTGAAGGTGGATGGCAGTGGCCCGGGGCAGCCAACCCTAGTCTGGCTGTATTGCTGCCAGAGACCCGGTCAGCGTGTTGTGTTTGTCAGCCGTCTGCTGGAGCTGGGACACCCAACCCTCTTGCTGCTCTGCCCTGAGTACAGGCCAGAGCCATAGACTCTTTGCTGCCATGCCCTGACTGCAGGCTGAGGCTCATAACCGATTGCAGCTCTGCAGGCCAGAGCCATAGACTCGGGGTAGTGCTCTGCTAATTTCCTGACTGTGGGAAATACCCAGTGATGTCGTGAGGAGGAGTGGCCTCCCACTGACTCTGGGGGAGAGGGACCACCACTAATCCACCACAGTATGATTATAAAGTATATAGATGACACCAACCTGGAAGAGGTTGCAAGCACTTTGGAGGACAGGATTAGAATTCAAATTTACCTTCACAAATTGGAGAATTTGTCTGAAATCATGAAGATGAAATTGAATAAAGCAAGTGCAAAGTACTTCAGCTAGCCAGGAAAAGTCAAATGCACAACAAAATGGGGAATAACTGGCTAAGTGGTAGGACTGCTAAAAAGGACCTGGCGGTTATATTGGAACCCAAATAAAATATGAGTCAACAATAAAAAGCAGTTTTAAAAGGCTAATATCATTCTGGCGTGTATTAACAGGTGTGTTGTATGTAAGACACAGGAGGTAACTGTTCTACTCTACTTAGTGCTGGTGAGGCCTCAGCTGGAGAACTGTGTCCAGTTTTGGGTTGCATACTTTAAGAAAGATGTGGACAAACTAAAGAGAGTCCAGAGGAAAGCAACAAAAATGATCAAAGTTTTAGAAAACCTGACCTGTGAGGAAAGGTTAAAAAAACGACAAATGTTCAGTTTTGAGAAGACTAAAGGTGGGCCTGATAAATCTTCAAATATGTTAAGAACTATTACAAAGAGGATGGTGATCAATTGTTCTCCATGTCCATAAGACATAATTGGTTTAATCTGAAGCAAGGGAGATTTATGTTAGATATTAGGTGGGAAATGTGAACTATAAGGGTAGTTAAGCACTGGACTAGGCTTCCAAGTGAGACTATAGACTCCCTGTCATTGAAGGATTTTACAAACAGGTTAAACAAACACTTGTCTAGGATAGTCCAGGTATACTTGGTCCTACCTCAGCATGGAGGGGTGGGAAAGGCTCAACTAGATGACATCTCAAGGTGTCTTCCAGTCCTACATTTCTATGGTTCTGTAACACCAATGATTGGATGACTGACTTAGTATTTCTATCTTTATGCAGTTTACTTAGCAGTTTACACTTTCTTTTGTGGTAACAATGGGTAAGGTTGGAATCTTTACTGTGGGTGACCTCTACTGATGTGTGGTAAGGTTTGCTTTGACGTAAGAATGGCCATACGGGGTCAGACCACTGTTCCATCTAGCCCAGTATCCTGTCTTCTGATAGTGGTCAGTGCTAGATGCCTAAAAGGGAATGAACACAACACAACCATTTTGAGTGATCCATCCCCTGTTGTACAGTCCCAGGTCCTGGCAGTGGAGATTTAAGGACACCTGGTGCACGGGAATGTCTCCCTGACCATCTTAAGAGCCATTGATGGACCTAACCTCCATGAATTTAACCAATTATTTCTTGGAGCCAGTTATGCTTTTGGCCTTCTCAACATTCCATGGCAATGAATGCCACAGGTTGACTGTGCACTGTGTGAAGAAGCATTTCCTTTTATTTGTTTTAAACCTGCTGCCTATTCATTTCATTAGGTCACCCCTAGTTTGTGTGTTATGTGAAGGAGTAAATAATACTCCCCTATTCACTTTCTACATGCCATTCATTAATTTAAACCTAGATTAATTGATGCCCAAAGATAGCTTGTACTATGGGCTTATATACATCCGCTATTCCGGACAGACACACACTTCCACATTTAAGAAGGCTAAGAAAAGTTTTTTTTTTTTTTTTCCTGGCAGACTTCTCTGCACAGATATTCAGATATCCTATTAAGGAGACAAAAATAAGTTGTTTACTTAGGAAAAGAAAAAGGATCTGCTTTTTGACTTGCTTGGTCTGTGGATCATCATAGTCAGTCAGGAACTGAAGTGAAGGGAAGAAGGTGATGTCTTGTGGTTTAGGTACCAGTATATTAGTGGGCATCATCCTCCCATCAACTTTCCTTGGGAGGGAAAGCAGAAATCTCAACCATCTGGTTAGTTCTGTAGTGACCTTCTGAGAAGCACACTTCTTCCTCATTTACCTGGTCTTCTCAGGGTGAAACACAGGCTGGTTTCCTCCCACAGGACCTCCCCTGCAATCTTCTGATCAAATCAGGGGATCACAGATTTCCACTCCAAGTGTATTGTCCAGCCCCGGTCAAATGAGGTCAGTCTGATCTTTGGGCCACTCTTGGGGCTCTCCTTTCTAGGGCACTGGTTCTTTGTCACATCCACAATTCTGCTTGTTTTTAACCAAGCAAGCAAAAATAGGGGAATAACAGACGATGAAACCACCAACACAATCTCAACTCTCTTGTTTGGGTCAACAGATGGGGCTCCTAAATGGCTTCTTTTACCTCAGGGCCTGGCCACTTTCCTGGTCATAATTTATGACTCATTGTCCTTTGATTTAGAAAAATTATTCCTTACCCATTCACACAGCTGATGCTTACACTTTCTCAAGGCCTACAAGACGTCATGACCACAGTAAGAAATTACAGAACTGTTGCCCTGCCAGGAAAACTGTAAAAATTTTTTTTTGCTCTATCAGAGCTCAAAGTCAAGCTGCTTGAAAAGCTACTTATTAAATCCCATTAATATAATCATTAAAATATAGCAAATTAAAGTGTATACATTTTCTGTATTACTATAGGGCCTACAATGTGCGCTGAAGGAAACAAACTTTTGCAGTTATCTGTCTTAGAGATCAACCTCCTATTCTCATGGCATGTTCATTGCTTTGTTTTAAAGGGGTTGAATTCCTGGTTAAAACCTGTTTGACTGAGGCATGAAGTGGTCGTTCTCAAAGATACAAAGAACAGTTAGGTGCCCAACTCCCCCTGAATTTTAGTGGGGGTCGGGCACCTATCTCCCATATGTACATTGGACATTCTCTCCTGCTGTGACTCAGCAGGGCTTGTGCTAAGCAATCAGAACCGCAGTATGAATCAATCCAATTAAGAAAAAGATCAAGATATCTTAAACTCCTAAGGCATGCCAGCTGTGGGAGTGCCAAATGATAGCGGTTTGGGGAAGGGAGGCAGAACAAGCCATGTGTTCAGACTTGGGGAGAGTATGTGTTTGTAGATGCAGAAGACATTGTATACACAGAGACCATGAAACAATACCTCCTCCCACCCCACTCTCCTGCTAGTAATAGCTTATCTAAAGTGATCACTCTCCTTACAATGTGTATGATAATCAAGTTGGGCCATTTCCAGCACAAATCCAGGTTTTCTCACCCTCCGCCCCCCCCCCCCCCCCCACACACACACACAAACTCACTCTCCTGCTGGTAATAGCCCATCCAAAGTGACCACTCTCTTTACAATGTGTATGCAAATCAAGGTGGGCCATTTCCAGCACAAATCCAGGTTTTCTCATCCCCCCACCCCTTTTTCCAAAAACCACACGCACAAACTCACTCTCCTGCTGGTAATAGCCCATCCAAAGTAACCACTCTCCTTACAATGTGTATGAAAATCAAGGTGGGCCATTTCCAGCACAAATCCAGGTTTTCTCACTCCCAGGAGAGTGGGGTGGGAGGAGGTATTGTTTCATGGTCTCTGGGTATATAATGTCTTCTGCAGTTTCCACAGTATGCATCCGATGAAGTGAGCTGTAGCTCACGAAAGCTTATGCTCAAATAAATTGGTAAGTCTCTAAGGTGCCACAAGTACTCCTTTTCTTTTTGCGAATACAGACTAACACGGCTGTTACTCTGAAACCTGTTTGTAGATGGAGTTGATAGAGCTGAGTATGGAGGCTCCTGATAAGCAAGAGGAGGTGGGAAGGAGTTCCTGCTGTTCCATCCAGAATTGCGAAAAAGAGGGAGACAACTTGCATCACCTCAGAGGTCTCAGTCAGTCCAGCACAGCTTATTCTCCAAACCGCATACACATCACTCTGCCATTTCAACCTGTCCCGTCAGGCTGGATCACCCAGGAACCAAGGCCAAGCTACAGCTTAGGCAGCGTTGTCTGGAAGTGCCTTTTCCTGTGACACTTTATTCATGTCATTTGGCTTTTGCCAGCCTTTTTGACATTATCCATTCATTCTCATAAGCTGTAAACTTTCTTATAACAAAGTTACAAGAAAGGTTAAGCCACATATTAAAGTTTCAGCACAAAATTGCAATTTGATCCCAATAAACACAAGCTTTTATGAGGCTATAAATGTCTCCTCCATTTATAAATATTGTAACATAACTAGAGGTTTCAGGGTTATCAGGTAACCAAACCTCATCACAAAGCCAAATGCTTTCTAAAGCACTGCTCATAGAATCCTTTGCAGACATCAATGTTTAATTAGTTCGCTCAAACAAGTCTCCTTGGGAATCTGGATGCAACATAAAAACTGCCTCTCAAATGTGGGAGAATTTCAGTGAATTTTTAAGTCATTTCTTTAGGATACACTGGACAGGATTTTGATCATAACTCAGTGATATTCAAAATTGACTACATAGCCTCTCAGGGCTAGATTCACAAAAGGACTTAGGTACCTAAGTGACATGTTAGGTGCCTAGCTCCCAGAATTGGGTCCCACTGGGATTCACAAAGCCTGTGCTCAGCTGCTCCCAAACTCTGTCACCACACAAACTTTTTCAGCACCTACATTTTTGCGGTAAAAGCTCCCTAGTTACCTATTGTCATAAATATAAAGGGAAGGGTAAACCCCTTTGAAATCCCTCCTGGCCAGGGGAAAGCTCCTCTCACCTGTAAAGGGTTAAGAAGCTAAAGGTAACCTCGCTGGCACCTGACCAAAATGACCAATGAGGAGACAAGATACTTTCAAAAGCTGGGAGGAGGGAGAGAAACAAAGGGTCTGTGTCTGTCTGTATGCTGCTCTTGCCAGGGACAGAACAGGAATGGAGTCTTAGAACTTTTAGTAAGTAATCTAGCTAGGTATGTGTTAGATTATGATTTCTTTAAATGGCTGAGAAAAGAATTGTGCTGAATAGAATAACTATTTCTGTCTGTGTATCTTTTTTGTAACTTAAGGTTTTGCCTAGAGGGGTTCTCTATGTTTTTGAATCTAATTACCCTATAAGATACCTACCATCCTGATTTTACAGGGGGGATTTCTTTATTTCTATTTACTTCTATTTTTTATTAAAAGTCTTCTTGTAAGAAAACTGAATGCTTTTTCATTGTTCTCAGATCCCAGGGTTTGGGTCTGTGGTCACCTATGCAAATTGGTGAGGCTTTTTATCCAACATTTCCCAGGAAAGGGGGGGTGCAAGTGTTGGGAGGATTGTTCATTGTTCTTAAGATCCAAGGGTCTGGGTCTGTAGTCACCTAAGCAAATTGGTGAGGCTTTTTACCAAACCTTGTCCAGGAAGTGGGGTGCAGGGTTTTGGGAAGTATTTTGGGGGGAAAGACGCGTCCAAACAGCTCTTCCCCAGTAACCAGTATTAGTTTGGTGGTGGTAGCGGCCAGTCCAAGGACAACGGGGGAAATATTTTGTACCTTGGGGAAGTTTTGACCTAAGCTGGTAAAGATAAGCTTAGGAGGTTTTTCATGCAGGTCCCCACATCTGTACCCTAGAGTTCAGAGTGGGGGAGGAACCTTGACACCTATGATTCTGCTTCTGAGGATGTGCAGTATAGCCCCAGGCCGAGCGTCCAGCTGCCTAAGCTCCACAGCTAAGCACAAACCAGGGGAACGTAGGTGCCTAACTCACCTGCAGAGGCTGATCCAGTGAGCATGCTCAGAGCTCACCTACCAGGTTGGGCCCTTATAGAGAGGCTTCACTAAACACCAAGGGGGAGGACAAGAAGGGCCTCCCTCGTAGCATCTAGCCCAGTGACTAGCACTTACTGAGGATGTGGGAGTGCCCACGCCACCTGAGGGGGGAAGAAGGAATTTGAACTGGGTTCTACCACATCACAGATGCATGCCCGAACCATGGGATACTCTGATGGGGTTGGAGATAGGTACCCTTAGTCTATCCTGTTGAAGCTATTCCACTGTGGAGAACTAATTTTTAAAAAAAAGTATTTGGAGAAGGGTGACTGGAGCTTGGCTTTCATACTGCCCAGGAGAGCGCTCTAAACAGGCCATAGAGTTGTTTGCATGATTCTTTCATTATTCTTTTTATTATTTAATCCACGGTGGGACAGCTTTCTCAGAAGAGACTGAGGGAGCTCCAAGCTAGAATGTCCCATTGCTCAGTGGTAAGGCACTCACTCCTTGGTGGCAGACTTCAGCTCAAATCCCTCCTTCCCCCTTGGGTGGAGGTGGGGCTCCCACATCCCAGATGAGCACCCCAACCAATGGGGAGGATAAGAGACAGTACCCTCCGTTTCTTGCTAAAACAGCAGTAGCACCTAGTGCCGAGAGAAGATTTGCAGCTGAGACTCCCAGGCAGAGGAAGGAGTCTATCTCTGAGAGAAGGGCAGGGCTTAGCACACTCCCCTCAGCTTGGCAGCTCCCATTGGCTAGTTTATGCAAGGAGCCTATAGCTTGCTGACTTCTGTGAATCCCACTCTATGAGGTGTCTGTCTCCTCCCATTCATTGTATAAGGCACCAAGGCTCTAAACTTCGGCTTTGTGAATCCTGGTGATTTTTCCAGACACCTGTCAGTCGGGCACCTGATGTTCAGCATCACCCTGCCTAAGTTTCTTTATGAATTTAGCCCTCAATGTTAATCCAACAACAAAATTCAGAATTCAGAATTCCTCTGTGTGTGTAAGTATATGCACCCATTTGTAACCAGTAATTTCAGCCTCTGGTTACATGAGCCAAGATTTTTCAAAACTGTGCTTAACTGCAGGCTCCTAAGTTCATGTTTCAGCATCTAAATAAGTGCCCTCATTTGTCATAGCTTTTCGGGCCATTCTGATCATATAGTGTGACCTCTTCTCTAGCACAAGCTATAGAACCTCACCCAACAATTTCTGTATCAAGCTGTGATGCAGAAGCATAAAGCCCCAACGGTTGAGAACCCAGGCCTGTAGTGCTACCAGGTAGTTGGCATCTCCAGGCTGCCACCCAGCAGCTGTAACTAAGCTATGCTATGCTCCGTTTTCCATGACCCACTCCGGACACAGACCATGGGAAGTTCCACCTCAAGGGTGTAAGGGGCGGCAATACCATGGCTCCTATTGCCTCCCTGCCCTGTATAAACACCAGGGCATTCCAGGAAGTGTGCAGGTAGCAGTGTGGATCTTCTACAGGGGTCATGACTGTTCCTGCTCTTGAATTCCTCGCTTGACGTTGGCTTGATTAAGACTTTGCCTCCAGACTTGGATACTGAAACCTGAATTGAACTTTGACCTTCGGTATTGACCCAGGCCTGGAGCTGACTATGAATTCCTCCACTGCTCCTAGCCTCAGGTTTGTCCTTGCGTTGGCCCTGACTGCCTCTGTGGGGGATCCTGATGAGAAGCTCCTAATCCTACTGACAGGTGTCAGAGTAGCAGCCGTGTTAGTCTGTGTTCGCAAAAAGGAAAGGAGGACTTGTGGCACCTTAGAGACTAACAAATTTATTTGAGCATAAGCTTTCGTGAGTGCATCCGATGAAGTGAGCTGGAGCTCACAAAAGCTTATGCTCAAATAAATTTGTTAGTCTCTAAGGCACCACAAGTACTCCTTTTCTTAATCCTACTGAGCGTCCAATGGCTGCTATTGAAACTCAGACCATATGTGGAGGGGCCCAAAGGCCAGATTTTCAAAAAAGTATCAGCACCTGGCAGCTACATTTGTGATCCTAAATGAAATGGCCGGGTTTCCATCAGTGTTCACCACACAGCAGCACCCACTGTTTTCAGTGATAGCCACTGGGCATTGAGCAGTGCTGAAAAGCTGCACTTACATATGGAGTAAGGAGTAGGGTGACCAGATGTCCCGATTTTATAGGGACAGTCTCAATATTTGGGGCTCTGTCTTATATACGCACCTATTGCCTCCCATCCCCGTCCCAATTTTTCAAACTTGCTGTCTGGTCACCCTAGTATGGAGCCTGATTTTAGCCTCCTAGTTTTTGAAAATACTGGCCATGGTGCATTAGTTGTCTGAACTGTTGCCTTAATTCCAACAGCTAACCAGGTGTGGGACCATTCCTAATTTCTCTGTGTCCTGGTTCCTTCACCTCCTTTTCCTTAATGAATCCTGTGTTTTCTCCCTCTCAGACTGATGTGTCAGATCCTTTTCCTAAAAAGTGTCTTCTTCTCCCTACAGTCTGGTTTGACTGTGGTGACCTGAAACTTTCCTTTTACTAGTGTTCCTCCTGCCCCTCTGTCTCCTCCTTTTAAGTCTGAACCATCATTCTACCTCCCACTGAGTTGCTATCTATCATCTTCCCAACCTCCTTCACCCTCATCAGTCTGGATGCTAAGTTCTCCCTCCACACACATCATTTGGTACTTCTGCATCCACACTGAAGATCCTTCCAACCTGTCCCCTTTTACATACATGTCTTAGCTTCCCCAATCTTCTCTGATTTACCTGAGTCATTTCCATGGAAAACTACTTTCCTTCCAGAATCCTTAAATATCTTCCTTGCCTCTTCAAATTGCACTACTTGAGTTTGCCTTTCTATTTCTCTGTCTCCCCCTCCCCCAAGTCGTATTCTATCTATAGCTCCCAAAAAAGTTTCATCCAGTTCAGCGTGGTTCTGCTCCACTTATTCCTGGATCATCATTATATAATTTAAATTGCATACCGGGCATTAAAGTGTAATGGCCATAGCCCTAAAAAGCAGCAATGCACTTCTTGCCTGGATGCTCATTATGCAATATGGAAATCTTGCCTCAATTTTCAGTTTCCACTTAATGCATTACTCAGAACAAATATTGCCAGCAATCCACAGGGCCTGAATATTCACTGTTTCTTCTTCACCCTGCCCCAGTGTTTTAAAATATGCTACCCAAATTCTTGCTCAGTAATTAAATATGTAAAATTGGAAACCTGTTTGTTAACACACTGTGCGTGGTTTGGAATCAAAGTAGCAGCAACTGAAGGTTCTGACTTTTCCAGTAGCTTTCCTTTCCCATTTCCTGGGCCTAAATGTCTTTTAAAGCTCTCTTTAATTGTTTTCCAAGCGGGGTGTTGTTGCTATTAATTTCATGGGATGGGGTGTTGGGAGCACATTACTTTTTGGGGGTAGGCATAGAAGGAATAAAAAAGCCTGAATACATCAGTGCATGCGCGTAAATAAAAGATTCCAAACAACCAATTTATACCAAAGCTCCAGTGGAAAATTAGAGCAAGATTCTAGAGATGTGGTCAATGAGGAAAGTTCTATTCGGAATGCAGATCCAGAATCTAAAGCCCAGGTGACAAATGGCTCCAAGGTGGGGTGGTACAAGGAGACAGTGGTCACCATGAGTAGATGTGGTCTCAGCACACCAGCTGCCTGGTTTTTGTAGGCATCACAGCAAAGGAGAGTCTTGAGGAGGGATCTGAAGGTAGATAATGAGGTAACTTTGCTGATGTTTTTGGACAGATCCTCCTAAGTGTGATGGGCAGCAGGGGAGAGAGTCTGAAGGCCCTTCTTTGAGAATTCATCAAGTGGGCACTGAAGGCTGGCATTGAGGGCTGATCAGAGGTGAATGTCAACACCTCAATAGCAAACGAGACAGAAGAGGTAGGGAGGGTGGGATTGACCATGGAGTGCCTTGAAAATGACAAAAAGCAGTTTATGTTTGGGATAGAGAAGGGCAAGCCAGTTTGCTTCTGATTGGTCAGTGATATCCATTGTATAGGCGATGCTGGTAGCACTGTAAATAAGTATGGGAACAGGTCAACTATACAGACTGTCCCCATCCTTATTCACTATTCCACCAATTTGTGTCGTCTGCAAATTTTACTTAGTAATGTGGACTCATTTAAACAACAAGCATTTTAATACAGCCACATACAATGTCATAGGTCTAGGATCAAAAAAAATGTAGGTCACATAAAATGAGAGTCTTAATCTTGGAAAGCAGAGATTCTGAAAATGACTGAGGTCACAGTAGATAACCAATTGAACATGCACTCTCAGTATGATGCTGTAAATAGGTGGGTGAACATGATCTTTGGCTGTATGAGTGGGGGAAATATGAAGTCTGAATAGGGAGATGGTATTACTTCTGTATATGGCATTAGTGAGACGATTACAGGAATACTTTGTCCATCTGCACTTCAAAAAGGATACTGAAAAATTGAAAGGGATCAGAAAATGACAAGAATGATTCAAGGTCGAGAAAACATGGTTTATAATGAGAGATTTAAGAAACTCAATCCATTTAGTTTATCTAAGAGAAGGTTAAGCGGCATCTTCATCTTTGTCTACAACTATCAACATGGGGAAGAGATTTCTGATAGTAGGTGGCTCTTTAATCTAGCAGAAAAAAGACATAATCAGATCCAGTGGGTGGAAGACTAAGCTAGACCAATTCAGACAAGAAAAAACAGTGCATATTTTTAACAGTGAGAGCAATTAACCATTGGAACAGCTTACCTAATGATGTGATGAATGCTCCATCACTTGAAGTCTTTAAATCAAGACTGACCATCCTTATAAAGGATGTTCGATAGCTCAAGCACAAGTTATGGGCTTGATGCAGAAATTCAATTAGCTATGGTTCTTTGGCCTCTGTTGTGCAAGAGGTCAGTCTGGATGATCTTAATGGCTCCTTCTATCCTTAAAATGTATTAATCCTGCTGGCAGTGTAAGTCAGGAACTATGAACCAGTATAATGCAGCTTCAAGTCAGTTCAATTATCTGAGCAGTTAGCAATTGGATTACCCTGCATGAAAGTCTCACAGCTGAACTGCAATAAAACCAAGTTCACCGTATATCCTGCATTAACTGAGCAGGAGAGCCAGTGCCTCAAACTAACACTACATCCAACCACTGTCAATTATTTCCCATTAGTGAAAGGAGCCCATGAAACTTTACAAGGGTTTTCAAATAAATTCTTTATTAGGACTGGATTCCAAATGTGTCAGACATGAGAAATGTGAGATGACAGGGAAAGCTACAAGCAGGCATCACTGTTCACGGGTATGTTGGGGGGGAAAGCGTTCTTATCTACACAGAAATAACAGCTGCACTGTCGCATCACATTGTTCCTGATAAAAGAAGCGGTCATGGTCGTACATATATGCTGACAGAATGAGGTCACTGGCGTTATCCCTGATTAGTTGAATAATGGTCATGACAGTTTCTTCATTGCTTTACCTTAGAAATGACTGGCTAGTTTTCTATTCTCTCTGACCCT
Source organism: Caretta caretta (assembly GCF_965140235.1). Taxonomy (NCBI): domain Eukaryota; kingdom Metazoa; phylum Chordata; order Testudines; family Cheloniidae; genus Caretta; species Caretta caretta. Next base: position 17,798,379 of record NC_134209.1, read on the forward strand.
TTTCCCCTTCCCACCTTCCCCTCTCTCCCCACATTGGGAACAATATTTGTAGAGCAGCAGCAGAAGCCAAAATCCATGATTTTTTTCTCCTTGCAAAGGAGGAAAGAAAAAAGAAGTGGCCTTGTCTATACTAGAAAAGTTGCAGCAATTTAACTGAACTAATTAAAACTAGATCTAGTTAACCTCTTACAAAACCTGAATGTAACCTGGCTACATCCTTGCTTTCTCATACAAGAACCACTCCTTTAGGAACGGAGCTTGTGTACATGGGAAACTTGTATCGTGTTTAACTTAAATTAGGTTTAAAACATTATGATAGTTAAATTGTTGCAAGCCCTCGTGAGGATAGTCTTATTTCAGATGAATTACCTGGAAACAGGTTTAAATTAAACATACACAGAAATAAGACTTTACATTCACACTTTACTGATATTCATAGATTCTTTTTAAGGCCAGAAGTAACCATTAGATCATCTATTTTGACCTCTTGCATAGTATAGCCCAGAGAATTTAAACATGTAACCCCTATATTGAGTCCAATAACTTGTATTTGGCTAAAGCATAACTTTAGATTTAAAGTTCTCTTTCCTTTGCTCCACTTACTAAAAATTCAAACTCATTGTTAGGATATAGATATTCAGGCCTATCTGTAAAGGCCTATCCTCTAATTTAGGTGTATTCTTATCACTTGGCTAGTTATAGAGATATAAAAGAGAGAATCAAAATCACTGTCTGCCGGTGTAAGAGCCTTCTCTTACTGTCAGGTTTCAGAGTAGCAGCCGTGTTAGTCTGTATTCGCAAAAAGAGAAGGAATACTTGTGGCACCTTAGAGACTAACCAATTTATCTGAGCATAAGCTTTTGTGAGCTACAGCTCACTTCATTGGATGCATTCAGTGGAATTGAAATTAATTTGCAAACTGGCTACAATTAACTTAGGCTTGAATAGAGACTGGGAGTGGATGGGTCATTACACAAAGTAAAACTATTTCCCCATGTTTCTCCAACACCCACCCCCCGTGTTCCTCAGACGTTCTTCTCAACTGCTGGAAATGGCCCACCTTGATTATCACCACAAAAGTTTTCCCTCCCCTCCCCCACTCTCCTGCTGGTATTAGCTCATCTTAAGTGATCACTCTCCTTACAGTGTGTATGGTAACACCCATTGTTCCATGTTCTCTGTGTATATACATCTTCCCACTGTATTTTCCACTGAATGCATCCGATGAAGTGAGCTGTAGCTCACGAAAGCTTATGCTCAAATAAATTGGTTAGTTTCTAAGGTGCCACAAGTCCTCCTTTTCTTTTTTCTCTTACTGTGACAGTCTGAGGCCCTGTGCTTAGGCTGAGGCCTCTGGCTAAGCAGCAGAGGCAGCCATAAGCTGGGAAGCGACCGGTCACCTCCTCACAAACTAGTCACATTGAAATCAGGTGCTATTGGGCTGTTAGGAATACAATCCTGTCCTGATAATGCCCATCGCCTACAGAGAAAGGGAAGTTCCTAGAAGATGTAAAAGGAAACTTAGTTTGATAGCATCCTGTCTGGCAAGAACTCACTTATCAATAGCTGGGATGTGAAATCCTCACTTCTGTATTGTTTTGTCATTATAGTTCCCACTTTGCTATTGTTTATTTGCATGGTCTCTGTCTGGTTCTGTGATTGTTTCTGTCTGCTGTATAATTAATTTTGCTGGGTGTAAACTAAATTTTGCTGGGTGGTGGGATATAATTGGTTACATAATAATGTTACAATATGTTAGGATTGGTTAGTTAAATTTCAGGAAAATGATCGGTTAAGGTATAGCTAAGCAGAACTCAAGTTTTACTATATAGTCTGCAGTCAATCAGGAAGTGGGTGGATGTGTGTGTGGGGGGGGATGGGAACAGGGAATGGGGTTAGAGAAATTGGAATCATGTTTTGCTAAGGAGGGAAATGGGAACAGGGAATGAGGGTGGGGAATTGGAATCATGTTTTGCTAAGGACGGGGGAGTGGGAACAAGGACACAGGTAAGGCTCTGTGGTGTCAGAGCTGGGAAGGGAGACACTAAGGAAGGAAACTGGAATCATGCTTGCTGGAAGTTCACCCCAATAAACATTGAATTGTTTGCACCTTTGGACTTCGGGTATTGTTGCTCTCTGTTCACGCGAGAAGGACCAGGGAAGTAAGTGGGTGAAGGAATAAGCCCCCTAACACTCATAACCTAAAGTCATATACCCCTAGGCCACCCTATTAACCAATTGTAACTGTCTTGTACAGAAGAACGCTCTGTGTATCTGTATTAAGGATTTGCACTGGTCTAACTAGATTAATTTTAGATAAGTTTAGGTAAACCACTGAGACTCTTTTAACATGGACATGGCTAGTAATACACCCAGAATTCCATTGTCTTTGTTTAATAATTCTGCAAGTTTAAAAATGTCACTAAATATTTAGAAAATAGTAGATGACAATTAGAGAAGGTTTTCATCATCATAATTATCATCAAAATGGCAAATACCAAAGGGACATACCCTCCTTGGATATCAAGGGTCAGCTGGATTGACATTTAGCTAGGTCCTTAATGGGGTCCTGCTGGATATTCAGTTTATGTCCACTACCAGCGATCTCATTGTGCTACCAAAGCTTTTGGTGGCCATAAAATCACCAGCCCTGCAGTGACATTCCTTTGTAAACACACTTCGGAAATCCCTGCTCATCTAACCTAATAATATATCTGTAAGCAGAGTCAGGATAAGCTCCACCGTGACATCTGGTGGTGAGGTGTGGCAACTTGTGGAAAAGAACTTCAGGGGCTGATCTCATTTGCATAGGCACACCCACCCGCCTAGAATGAGGCCATAGTTGCCCAAATGGTCACTTTGGCTGCTGTGGGATCCCCAGTGTCTCTGTTATTGGGACAGGAAGAATAAATTGTTATTACCCTGACTATGGGAATCAAGTGGAACTGTACTTGGCCTTTTGTTATGATGGAGGGACTCGCCATCAACTAAGTAGCACTCGCTAGGCAAGGGACATGGGTTCCAAAATTCTGTGAATTGAGAGAGGCTGGAGACAGGTATTAATACTTAGTGGCATGGGCCCTCTGGTGAGGGCCTTACATGCTAATTGCACTTACTCCTCTCTCTACTGTAGAATATCAGAGCTAATTTTGATTCTATTAGGAGTCTAATTTTTGGCTGCTGAGCTGAATTCATTTTGGGCTAATGGTGCACTAGCACTGAGGCTCCCCTACTACAAGCTGAAATCACAAAAGAGCTAAACTTACTAATAGCTGAAATCACTGAGTGTTGTGTTAAGTAGTGGGGGAGCCTGAAGATATATGGTGGAGCAGTTTGCGGGATGGCTGGCAGAGCACTGCAGTTTGCGGGACAGCGAGCAGAGCAGCTTGTGGAGCAGAGCGGCTCGTGGAGCAGAGCAGTTTGTCGGATGCCTGAAGCAGCTCATGGGGTGGCTGGCAGAGTGGAGCCCCCTGGAGAGGTGGGGCCATCAGCTTTGGATCACGTAAGGTGCCCCTAGGCCCCCCCCCCCCCATCTCCACCTAGGTTGGGAGGTAAAACTCTGCAGATAAACTTTCAAACTCTGGGGCTGCCCTGACCAGGGACAGAGACTTTTGGGTCATTGGACTTTTGGGACTTCGGGTGATTCTGGGTTGCTGGACTCAAGAACCAAAGGGAAAGGACACGCCCCAATTTGCTTGGGGTGGGTTTTTTGCTCATGGGTTGTGTTATGGATCCTGTTGGTGGTGTTTCCCCAACATAATGCCACATTGTTTCTCTCTGTTATTAAAAGGCTTTTTGCTACACTTAGACTCTGTGCTTGCGAGAGGGGAAGTATTGCCTCTTGGAGGCACCCAGCAGGGGTGGTATATGTTTGTCCCAGGTCACTGGGTGGGGGCTCGAGCCGGTTTTGCATTGTGTTATTGGAATGGAACCCCGAGATACTGAACCCGGCCCTTGTTGCTGCCAACTCTGACGGGCAGAAGGGTTACATGTCCATAGCCAGAAAGCCACCAAAACTGAACCAGTGCTGATGGAGGCAGTTGCTGAGTTCACCTTTGAATATCCTCATCTGATCTTGTCCTGCCACATAATATGGAGCAGCTGACAAAGTCAATGAGAATCAGAAATGTCAATCCACCACTCTCCAGCATTCCTTCGTGCCCACATTTCACTGCTGTGCAATAGAGCTGGAATAACCATGGTTCTACAGATCTGCAGCTTAGTAGAAAATCTGATGTAACAGGGTCCCCACCACCACCCCTGAGGCTGGTGAAAGGCAGAAGAGAAAGTTTTAGTGTTCCATTTTCCTCTCTGAGCTTTACATACAAGTTTCTTCATAAAACTTGAAAGATGAGAAATGAGAAAAGAAATCCCACATTTTAGTGTCTTATTTGAATGTGGACTGAATTTAAACTGATAATTTTTCTGACCTCCTTTAATCAGCAAATGGAAAACATATTCTGCTCCAAAAATCTCTAAGGGAATTCATGGGCAATGCAATTAATCTAACTAAACACTGGACTGGAGGAAATGTAATTTTGTAAAGTATTTTTTTTTCTTTTGAGTTTCACTGGGATCTGAGTTTAAGTAGTCTGAAACTGATCTGACAAAGGCTGAGAATTTCTGTGACTGGAATCTCTGCAGTGATGTTTGTTGTGTCCCTCCTGTCCCAACCCCAGGAGTGTAACAGCATTATTGCAAATGGACAGTAATATGAAATACTGACCATTGTATTGTGAGATGACGGTAGTCAGCTGGTTAGATCCAAACATTTCCAACTGTGTGCAGATCTGTGGTCCATACACGTTTCTAATTCACTAGATGCGGTGAAAAGTATGTCATACCTAAGAGTAGGTCGTGGTGAACTGCAGTGTATTTGCTGAGGAGGCTTTCTAGGAGATATTTTGACCATGTTTTATTTTATTCACAGCCTGAAGGAAGGTGAAGCTTTGTGTAAAGCATGGCTATAGTTTTCACTGGACAGTTCAGGGGTGAGATTCTGTAATGTACCTCTAAGAGGCACAGCACAGAGCTCACAAGCCAGTGGACTAGGGGTGAAGGAGGCTTTGTACCCTCCTGATTCTGGGCTGCTCTAGGGGTTGGAGAGGCCCTGAGGGACCTGGGTTATGGCAGCTTCCCCAGGCTATCCCAAGGACTATGGCAGTGACTGGAATCTCTGCAGTGATGTTTGCTGTGTCCCTCCTGCCCCAACCCCATGCTAGGCACGCCCTGTTGCCAGATCTCGCCAGGGGGTCCTGAGAAGGCAGCCTCGCAGCTATCTTCACAGTGCCTGTACAAAGAGAATCCTTCCCTCTCCCCCACCCCGCTATGAATATTGTAGGACCCCTTTATACTATTCTGGCCATCTTCCCCCAGATGCCTGGACAGCATTTAGCCTTGTCAAAATACTTCATTTCTGTCTGTGCTAAAACAAGCCTACTAGTTTGAAGAGTTATTGTAAACCCAGAAATGCCAAGAACCAGGGTTCTTTGTGCCTCTTCCAGGCAAAGGAAGCTCAGGACACATGGTACGAATGCTTTGGGGCGTCACTCAGCCACTCTGCGATTGTCTTTGTGCATCCCCCTCAAACACCACTAGATTTGCATACCTTTGTAAATACCTAACTGATGTGCATAAATACCCAACCAGTGTATAAAATGGTTCTCCAAAACTTTAGGGGCTCTGTAACATTGTTAAAACTGGCCACAACACCTGACTGAACTTTTTTATGCGTCAACACCACTACTGGAGGTTTGCAACCGTGGTAGCCCATTCTGTACGATCCTCTGCTAATCTCTTTGTGGAGGAATTGTCCTTTTGATTCACCAAAGATATCACATCTCCTATCCAAGATCTTTTACTGCCTAATGTTCTTCCGCCATCAACTTTCTCTTTCAGTGCCCATTAACATACATCACCCACTGAACCCCTTAAGAGGTGTCCTGCAAATCAAATCTTTCTTTTCAGAAGATCTCTGACTAGCATTTGCTGAGTTCCAATCATCTCCCATAATTTTTGTTGGTTGTGATCTATCTATGATATTTCTAGAATTCTTCTATAACACCATAAGTCAGAGGATTGTAGTTTCTTTCTTTTGTTGGAAACATGGACAATCAAACAGCTGTAATTTAACACAGATCAAATATAAGTTTTTATGAGATGGAATTTTGTCTTCAGATGTTTATTCTTCCAGAATGTCTCTTTTCTTTATTTGAGCATAAGCTTTCGTGAGCTACAGCTCACTTCATCGGATGCATGCAGTGGAAAATACAGTGGGGAGATTTTATATACACAGAGAACATGAAACAATGGGTGTTACCATACACACTGTAAGGGGAGTGATCAGGTAAGGTGAGCTATTACTAGCAGGAGAGGGGTGGGGGGAAACCTTTTGTGGTGATAATCAAGATGGGCCATTTCTAGCAGTTGGCAAGAATGTCTGAGGAACGGTGGGGGGAATAAACATGGGGAAATAGTTTTACTTTGTGTAATGACCCAACCACTCCCAGACTTTATTCAAGCCATGTTTATTCCTCCCCACCCCCCACTGTTCCTCAGAAGTTCTTGTCAACTGCTGGAAATGGCCCACCTTCATTATCACTACAAAAGGTCCCCCCCCCCCTCCTGCTGGTAATAGCTCACCTTACCTGATCACTCTCCTTACAGTGTGTATGGTAAAACCCTTTGTTTCATGTTCTCTGTGTATATAAATCTCCACACTGTATTTTCCACTGAATGCATACAATGAAGTGAGCTGTAGGTCACAGAAGCTTATGCTCAAATAAATTTGTTAGTCTCTAAGGTTCCACAAGTACTCCTTTTCTTTTTGCAGATACAGACTAACACGGCTACTACTCTGAAACCTGTCTTTTCTTCTTGCTATTCTAGTGCTGACTTCAGCATCCAATCTTCCATCTTTTGTAATGATGCAATAATTTCTCTCGCTGTACAGCTATGTCATTCATGGGAATCTTGCATAGTTTTCCCAGGATCCTTGCATACCACCACAGTTTGCCTGGTCCAACTGAACTCTAGATCATATTCTCTGCCGTATTCATATCTAATTCTACAAACGTAATCAGACATTCTTCTTAATCAACCAACAGCACTGTGTCATCTACATAGCAAATGTTATTCACCCATTTCCCATTAATTTTAATACTTTCTTGTTTCTTTTATTAATTTCTTCAAACACTGACTATATATGTTGAATAAAGTCAGTGACTTTATGTATCCTTGTCTCATTCCTCTCTTGATCTCTATTATGTTTACATTTCATCTCCTATTATAATTACCTTCTTATTCACGTATAATTATTATATTATTCAGAATTTATATCCATCAGTCCCTATGGATCTTAATATGTTGGGCAATTTGTAATGGAAAATTCTATCAAATGTCTCTTGGAAGTCAATAAAACAGAAGCATACTGTTCCCCACCCCCTCTCTCCAATTTCAGCTGAATATGAGCTTCAAGTTCACTCATGGAAAACAAATCTTGTTAAACTAATTTTATATATAATTTTAAGATCATAAGTTTGGCTGAGAAAGGTAATAGTGCTGACGTAATATACCTAGACTTCTGTAAGGCATTTGACTTGGTACCACAAGACATTTTTATTTTAAAAACTAGAAAGGTATCAAATTAACATGGCACACATAAAATGCATTAAAAGCGGGCTAACTGTAAAGGGGGAATCATCATTATCATCAAATAGGTGTATTTCTAGAGGGACCCTACAAGGATTGGTTCTTGCCCCAACACTATTTAACTATTATTAATGACCTGGCATAACACATAAAATCATCGCTGATAAAGTTTGCAGATGACCCAAAAATTGGGGCAGTGGTAAATAATGAAGAATAAAAGTCACTGATGTGGTGTTATCAGGATCATTTGGTGAGCTGGTGGCAGACAAACTATGTGTTTTAATATGGCTCAGTGTTAATGTGTATATCTAGGAACAAATAATGTAGACCATTCTTACAGGATGGGGGATTCTATTCTGGGAAGCAGTGACTCTGAAAAAGATTTGGGTGTCATGGTAGATAATCAGATGAATATGAGCTCCCAGTGGATGGATAAACAGAGGAATCTTGAATAGGAGTAAGTAGGTTATTTTACCTCTCTACACTCTGCTGCTGGAACGACTGTGTCCAATTCTGGTGTCAATAATTCAAGAAATATGTTGATAAATTTCAGAAAGCTCAGAGAAGAGTCATGGGAAAGATTAAAGGATTAGAAAACATGCCTTAGAGTCCAGAAGCTCAAACACTATCTACTTAGCTCAACAAAGAGAAGGTTAAGGGATGATGTTTTTACAATCTAAATGTACCTACATGGAGTACAAATATTCAATAATGGGCTCTTCCATCTGGCAGAGAAAGGTATTACACTATCATAGAATCATAGAATATCAGGGTTGGAAGGGACCCCTGAAGGTCATCTAGTACAACCCCCTGCTCAAAGCAGGACCAATTCCCAGTTAAATCATCCCAGCCAGGGCTTTGTCAAGCCTGACCTTAAAAACCTCTAAGGAAGGAGATTCTACCACCTCCCTAGGTAACGCATTCCAGTGTTTCACCACCCTCTTAGTGAAAAAGTTTTTCCTAAAATCCAATCTAAACCTCCCCCACTGCAACTTGAGACCATTACTCCTCGTTCTGTCATCTGCTACCATTGAGAACAGTCTAGAGCCATCCTCTTTGGAAATGGCTGAAAGTTGAAGCTGGATACATTCAGATGGGAAATAAGGCATAATTTTTGTTTAACTATGAGTAATTAACCATTAGAACAACTTACCAATGAAAGGTTGTGGTGGATTCTCTATCACTGTACACTTTAAAATTAATATTGGATCTTTTACTAAAAGCTCTGCTCTAGGAATTATTTTGCGGAAGTTCTCTGGCCTTTGTTATGCAGAAGGTCAGGCTAGATGAACACAATGGTTTCTTGTGCCCTTGGAATCTATGCATAAAGTGTTTGTCGTGTTCGGTCCACATTTGAAGCTGTATTGTTGTTCACTTATTTCCTTATCAGTTGTTCAAGACTGAATACAAGGAAAACTTTGCAAAACTCATCTTAGAGGCATGAGATATTATTCTGAATGTTCTGTAGGTTTTACAACAAATAGTGGTGGTTGTTTTGAGCGGATTTGGATACACAGTGAGGTTGTAAAGTCTTCTGGTAATTCTCCAGTCTCAGACATATTCTTTATTACCTCTGACAGGGCTTTCAGTCTTCATCCTTCATGCTTTTTAACAAATCAGCCAGTATTCCATCACAACCTAACTGACCGTATGATAGCACAAACACCCATTTGCATGCATATGATGCTTGCAAAAGTGAGGCATGTCTTAAAAATGTGTGTCGTCATCTGCGCCTATCTTTGAAAATCTGGCCCTCTACATTTATAGCTCTATTTTTAAAAGTTCTCAGCACCTACAGATGGACCCAAACTTTCATTAGAGCTCAGCTGCTATTCAGGGACCTACATTTTTTTTCTCAGTGATAGCTGCTCAGCGCTGAGCGCTTTTGAATATCTGTCCTCAGTTGTGGGCACTGAGAAAAATCAGTCCATAAAAATAAATTGGTATAAAAAATACTGCTTTGTATGGGCCTGATCCTGCAGTCCAGGTCCACCCAAAATGCAGGATTGGGCTAGATCCTCAGCTGGTTTAAACTGGCATAGCTCCATTAACTTGAATAGAAATTTTGATGTAGAAGTAAAACCAGTCCAACATCTGAAGCAAGCATTAATATCTTTCCTTATCTCTGTAAAAAAATTCATTGCGATATTGCAAGTATCTAAAAGTGGTTTAAATTTGTGGAAAAAGTGCATTCTTTAGTATATATTTTAAAAATCCAGTTATGTTTATATAAGTGTTTGTCTTGGGTCCCGATTTCTGATCATGTGTGTTATTTAACAGTTGACAATTCACTGAATGATATTGGAGAGTCACATTTTAGTGAATAGTATAAACCAGTTTTTAACCTGAGGGATTTTATTTACTGACCAAGTTTGTACATGAACCTATTTCCCCCTCTATTTATAAGGGGAAAAATAATAAAGCCTTTCCTAGAAAAAAATAAATGGTGGCAATATAACAGAGAAAATAAATCCACAATCTGAAGTTATGACTACAAGCAGAAAGGGGAAATAATGTTTTCCAAGGTTGTTACGAAAATTAATAGAGTGCTAATGAATATTAATTTGTCACAGATAAACTGCTAATATCTGTGGTTTTGCTGACATGGCATGCAATCAGAAACTAAATATCTAATATTTTATTTTCATTTGCCACAATTAATATTTCACAGCCTGGATGTGTACTACTAATTAAACAATTTAATTAAAAGTTGTCATAGATTTGTTTTTTTTTCTGGGTCGTCTAAGTGACAAACAGAGCCGTAAAGCCATGAGGTACCAGCAATCGGAGTGCAGATATAAATATGTGGAGCAGGTTTTAATAACACTGAGTTATTCCTTTGTAATCTTTTCACATTTTGAATGAAAACATGACTTTCAATGAAAATGCTTGTTATACAAATTAGATTGATAGTACTAAGCGCATTCATCATGTTTTCCCTCCAAATGTTCACTTTGCATATGGAATCATATTTAATCGTACTAGCTCCACTAAATTAGAGATTCAGTCGCCGTTTTATGCTCAGATGCGTGGCCTCTGTATTTAAGAGCACATTACTTTTTATAGATTATTTCCTGCCATTTTACTTCAGAGGCACCTAATAAAATGTAATAAACGTGATTAACTAGAGCAAAAAGTTGCTGTGGCATTTTTAATCTTTTCATAATAATAAAGTGGCTGGCTCCTTGGACCCAGGTTTTGCAGTTTTACAGGGTGCGTGCGTGTGTGCAATAGAAATTTAATGTGTCTTAAATATCTTGGACTGTTGGGTGAAGTTCACCACTGTGCAGAAGGCCAATGCAGAATTGAAATCCTACTTATTGGGAAGGCTTACGTGGGACTCCCGTAGCATGTAGAGTTTGCACGCTCCTTTCTGCATCAGGATGAGTTTTGTCCTTTTAGGAAAGGAGTTAAATTTCACCTCAACCGCTCAAGTTACTAGGAGATTTTTGTGCTGTCCTTCTCCCCTGACCATTCGTTGATTGAAAAAAGCAGCACAGCACATTGCCTTGCCAGTTACCATCTGGCAAAATGTCTTTGTTGGATTTTAACTCACTTTGGCGGGGAACAACCATAAAACTCTGCATTGAAGATTATTCAGCTTCTCAACCAGATCCTGTAGTTCCCAATACCACCCCTCAGTTAGTGTGGGAAATGAATATGTACTTTGAAATGCTAAGCAACTAATTCTGTAATTGAGAGAGATTTCATGTGCAAATTAGGATACAACCATCTGCCACATTTCTTGTGCATTTCCTTGTTGTTTTTTTAACATAGTCACTGTTTTACTACAGACCAAGTATGTTCCTAAGAGAAATTAGCAGTGCTTTTGCTAGAAGGATGCTTCAATTAATTATAAGTTTGGGTCCACATTCCTCATGGACTTTTTCTACAACCATTTTGCAAATATGTTACACGATTTTACTTATAAAATGCTTTTTAAAAAGTTTAGGAGCATAACTAGCAGAAGTCAGAAACCCATCTGTCATTTAAAGGTCATCAGCGCAGAATTTCCAGGAGTAACGTTGTTATTGATATGTTGAGCATGTGGTATCAGTCCTATGCCTTCATTTAAGCAATTTATCCAGTGATATTATATTACGTTGGTTTGGTAAATAACTTCACTAAACAGGCTCCATCCTTCACCCCCCATGCAATTCTTATGATCTCCATCCATCTTTTTGGCTAAATCCAAAGTTCCCCCTGTCCATGACTTTAAAGTTGGATTTATCTCCACCTCTGTGCTCCTCCCCCATTTCCCAGGCAACAGATGCCACACAGCAAATGCCGATGAAAGAGATATATTGATATATTTTCACAGCATGGGATGTGCTGTAACTACACACGGTGGTTAGAAGTCAGTATAGGCATTACAAGAGATGCTGGAAGAGAACAAACCTATTCAAAAACTGCTCCTTAAGAAAATATTGATCCTTCCATTGACTTTGAAGTTTAGCACAGTTTCTAGCTAATGTAAGCATCATTCTATTTTACAGGTTATACTTAAAAAGAAAGAGTACTTGTGGCACCTTAGAGACAAACCAATTTATCTGAGCATAAGCTTGAGCTCATGAAAGCTTATGCTCAAGTAAATTGGTTAGTCTCTAAGGTGCCACAAGTACTCCTTTTCTTTTTGCGAATACAGACTAACACGGCTGTTACTCTGAAACAGGTTATACTTAATCATTCAACAGCTTTGTAAAAACGTGTCATATATACCTATAAGACTACTGTATTAGATTAGGAAAGTCTATGTGACTTGTGTCTCTTCCAATAAGGAATTTACGCAGGACCAAGGTCCAAATCAGAGACAATGTATTCTGCCCCCAATTTAGAAGCATCAGGGTAAATATATTAATCTCAGAGCTTCTACGGTTTAATAGAGCTTCTTCTGATTGTTTCACACACATGCATCTTCCAGCTAGAGAAGACAAAATATATCTATGGGGTACACTAACATTTATTTAACACTAGCCAGTATTGACGATAGTAGGATACCCATTCAGTGGTATGGAAAACGGGAGGGCTGGATCTCTTGCACAGGGCGTTTTGTGGTGGGAATTATTACCATGGAAAGTTAGTGCAAAGCGGATGTCAAATGTTAGTTTGGATCCAGTAGCATTTTGGACCGACTTTGCTCAGATGTAGATGACCACACAAAATGCAAGGGTGAAAGAATCAAGCTGTAGGGCTTTTGCTAATATTTATACTACCATCAGGGCATATTGAAGAAAAAAGCTTCCATACGGTTCCCGAGCTCTTCAACATTTAAAGGTGATGCTATACTTTTTTTACAGGCAATTTAATCATCACACAAATAATAATAAAAAAAGTTATATTTTGCTCTGCCCAATTCACACTAAATGGGCTGAGAATTGTTTCCCCTCACTTAAAATCCTTGACATATTACCTTTGCTTATATAAAAAAAACCCACTTCATCAGTTCATTCATGGGTTTAACTATGCTGAAGACTATCGTGTGGAGAGAAATAGCATTATCTTCACCTCAATGTTTCATTATCTGGTGCAAGAGGATATTAGACTTTGATTGCTGGTTCTCTTTGGAGATTACATCATTTAAATTTGTATTCCCATCTTCATTTTACATTTTATTTTATTTATTTTCTGTAGCTGGTTACATTTACATTGCAATTGTCTTGTCTTTCAAGAGTTCAGGGTAGAAGATTTAATGGAGAAATGAGATATTCGAATTAGATTTTCCTTAAATTGCACACATTATTCTTGTGTTCATCCACCCATTTTATAACCTAACAACATGTCATAGAAATAATGGAACTCAAACTACTGCAACTGCAAGTTTCAGTATGTGCCAGTATTTCCCACCCGAGAGAAAATCCCTTTAAACAAACTACGGGTGGTCCATATATGCATAGCATCATCACAACCATCTGGCCCTGACAATGTCACTCAGTTACAGTAAATAAGTTACTTAGGTATTTTTATGGATGATAGTAAAATATCTGTTTTGGAGTCCATTAAACTATCAAAGGCATGTATATTTGCCATAAATGATTCTTCAATCTCCCTGAATCACTTTGTTCTTTATGCATGCTCTAATTTTGCCACTTTTATGACCAGACTTGATGTACCATACAGTGAAGAAATGTATAAGTTAATTAAGTAAAGAACACAGTACTGTCTCTTCTGTGGCACATACCTTTTCATGACATGAGATTTCCTGTATTATCATCTTCAGGGTGACAGTTTTTACTGTCGGGAAACTTAACTTAGTTCAACTGAATAATAAAGGGAAGTGTTAGCTTGCCACAAACATGCTAGACTTGTTAATTCTAATGCCTTGCTGGTAACATACATTTAGGGCCAAGATCTTTAAGATTTTGTATCACTAAGTCAGGTATTTGCCTGCACTGTAGCAGGGCCTATGTAGTGTTTTGCATTGCTTTAAAAACCAGTAGGACATTGCATTGCAAAACATAGCAATTTCTCTGTGGTAAGACCACTGAAAGAGAGACGAGGGACCCACAATCATGCAAATATTCCCTGTGCTGATTTGATATCCGTGTTCAAAATGGAGACTTATGTTAAGTGCTAATCCTCTTAAGGCCACACGCTTAGAACCTGACATCTGCTGCTGTTCTTTCAATCATACACCTACCATCCCTGGATTCACCCACTTCCTTTTATGGTCATCATCAGTGCCTCTTGCTGTGTTTATGGCATACACACAGAAGTTAGATACAAACATAACTACTCTTGCTGGAAGTTTGCAACATAACACCACTTTATTTCGTAGAATTCAGAATGGTGACACTTAAGAAACCAAGTGCAGAGAGAGACAAAGCAGGCTGCTCACCAAGGCAGCAAGGTACAACTCTCCCCACCTTGCTTTAAACTGGCTTTTTTCCAGACTGTCTCTGCTCCCTCGCTTTGCTACAGTGCTCACTAGCCTATAAGAAGGGCCAGGAAACCCTGCTCTTAAAGTAATAGCTTGCAATTCCAACACAGTCTTCAATACACCATACCTCTCTGTCACTTTTTCTTTTATCTAGATGACAATACAAATAGAAGATATGTTTGTCTTTATAACAAAAAATTCCTCCCATACCCTTCAGCACATTTAAGATGAACTTGGCAATTAAAATATAAGAAGGATTCCATTTCCATCCCCACTCTTATGCTTAGGAGGAGCTCTATGGACAAATCCACAAGGCTGCTACCCTATCCTCCTTCCAATGTCCCCTTAAAACTCATGTATGCCATAAAGGCTACAAACTTTTGATGATGGCTAGGCACCTTGTATGTTGTGCCCAATGTTTATTACACTAGTTATCTCCTGGTTACCTTGTCACATCCATCTGTTGTCTTTCATGATATACTTAGATTGTAAGCTCTTTGGGGCAAGGACTATCTCTTTTTTATTATGTGTGTACAGCATCTATCACAATGAGGTCTTGAGCTCTGTGCGGGGCATCTAAGCACTACCGCAATACATAGAATAAACAATAAGGCAGTGCATGGATAATATGATGATAGAGCAGTGTTGCCTAGTGGCTAGAAAATTGGATTTGGACATGGGAGACTTAAGTTCCATTCCTGGAGCTGCTACTAGCCTGCTAGGTGACCTTGAAAAAGTCACATCACCGCCCTGCTCCATGCCTCAGTTTCCGCATCTGTAAAATGGGTATAGTGAATCTCATGTCCTTTGTAAAGTGATTTGAGGTTTACCAATGGGGAGGAAAAAAGGCTATTATAAACTAATGCTGAGAATAGGCCTGCTTGCCCAACCCAAATGAACATCCCCTGCTAGGCTTATAAAGGGATTTCCTTAGGGAGAAAAATACCCTCTTAGAGACTCATTCAACAACACTAGTGCACTGAGATTTGGAAACTTCTTGTTGTCTCAGTATGTTTTTATTTTCCTTGCTCACCTGCTACATGATGTAACATTAAGTCAAAAATGGATCTTCTGTGCATTTGAGAGTTTTCAAGGGGTGACAAGAGGTGCTGAGTCTATTGCAAATCTGGGCCACTGATTTGAGTGGAACTTCTGACATGTCTAAAGTGAAGTATATGATTATGTGCTTTCCTGGATTAGTATTTGCAGTGGTGTGAGAGTTGTGTTAGTACCAGGACATTAGCGACACAAGACGGGGGAGGTAATATATATTTTTTCTGGACCAACTTCTGTTGGTGAAAGAGACAAGCTTTCAAGCTTGCACAGAGCTCTGCTTGAGGTCTGGGAAAGATACTCAGGATGTCACAGCTAAATACAAGGGTAGAAGCAATAAGAAGTTAACACATCACAAGAGCCCATTCAAGGTGAAGGGTCACTTAATAGGTCCTCAGTCTGAGTCAGTGGGTTACGGATTGTTGTAATTCAACAATTCACCTTGAAGAAGAGCTCTGTGAAGCTTGGAAACTCCTCTCTTTCACCCACAGAAGTTGGTCAGTAAAAGATATTATCTCAGATATTATCTGGTGGCTAAGGGCAGTGATTAGAGGCTTCTGGCCACTAGTGTAATACAGACTAATAACAATATCAATTAGTCTTACTGTTAATATTTATTTCCTCTCAAACATATTAGTGATAGAATACCACTAATACTATTAATAACATATTATTTATTAGGATCCCAATAATTCTAACCGTTTTGATTTTTGTATTAACTAAATGTAATCATTTGTAGCCCTTTGTGACATCTAATAGGTCATGGGGGAATGGATTTGCTTTGTGTTTTTATGGGGCAAGTCAGCAGTGAGTTTTTGAGCAGATTACTAATACAAATATTTGATTGTTCTTTTCTTCTTCAATGGCTTATAATTAGGGCCAGATTTTCAAAACAGCCCAGTTTCCATTTATACACCTCAGTGAAACAACATTCACAGTCGGACTCATTTGAAAATCTTGCCCCGGGTGTATGATTGAGAATTGTTGCATAGTTTTTCTTTGCAAAAGACAAAACAATTTTAAAAGCAAAACAATTTTAAACTTCAACTTTTAGTGCCCTAATAATAATAATGCTACCTAGCTCTTCTACAGCATCTTTCAGCTATAGCTCTCCAAGCGCTTTACAAAGGAGGATTGTATCATCAGGAGCGGTGTCCAGCATTTGTCTTCTTCACTGGATGCTAGAATCAGCCATGCTGTGATTTCTGTGAACCATGCTCCTTGCTTATGGTGCTTTTTGCCTCTTCTGTAAACAAGAATCAAGTCCATTTCCAGATGATATTTGCAGAATTGATCCTCTGCGCCCAAATCAATATCCAAACTGATGTGCGTGAACACAAATATTGAATTTGGTCTAAGGGCCTGATCCTTGCAGGGATAAGTGCTGCTTAGCACCTTCAACGCGCATTGATTTCAAGTAGGTGTGGGTGCTCAGCACCATTCAGGCTGGCGTCCTAGAGCAGCAAGCCCTCTGGTCTGTTAGCAGAAAGGAATAGCTCTTTAGCTACAAAAATAAACTTTTGTTTCCGTCATTTATTTCAATGACATTTTTATTTCCTTGAAGCAGCTTATACAAGGGTGTTGCACACTGAAGGTAGCTGGGATCAGAGGTCTGAAGGAACAGAAATGCAGAGCCTTCGGTGTTTTAACTGATGGATTAATTGGGTGGTGGTGGGGGGGGATTTCTCTGCCTCTGGTGGAAGTGTTCCCTTCTCTGGAATCTGATAAACAATGCTTTGAGAGGCAGCATGGTCTAATGGATTGGGCACCTGGGCTGCAAAGCAAGCTACCTGATTTCTATTGCTGGCTCTGCCACTGAATTGCTGTATGACCTTGAGCAAGTCATGTCACTTCTCTATGATGCTGTTTCCCCTTTGTCTCGCTGGAATGTAAGCACTTTGGGATAGTGACACTCTGTTACACTGTATGTACAGGGGCATAGATGCCTTTTTTTTTATGGCGGCATGCATTGGGGTGCCTACCCAATGCAAGAACGGGCTAGGTAAAAAGGGTCAGTTAACCATGTGACAGGCTGCACCGGGAGGACAGTCAGGGCTGATAAGCTCTAAGTGATGATGAGCTGGTATAAAACCAGGAAGTAGCAAGCAAGAGGCGCTGCAGGAAGGAACTCTGCAGTCACTTGCTAGAGAGGAGGGGAGTGGGCAAAAGACAAGGAAGAATCCTAGGGGGCGTAAATCCTGGGATCCTGCTTTGAAATATATTGGCTCTGGCAAGAACCGAAGGGTCTGTCTACACTGCAATATAAGCCCAGGGTTAGTAGGACTCGAGTCAGCTGACTCGTGTTAAGGAACCCTGGGCGTGAGCGTCTACACTGCTATTTAACTCTACGTTAAGACTTTTTTACCCACACCCAAGTCAAATCAACCCTATCCAAGAGTCACAAGTGACCTCCCGAAACGTGGCCGCTGTAGCACTAAGACTGTGATGCACTATGGGAAAACTTTCCTGCCCGCCCTGCACCTTACAGGAAGCTTGAACAGCCTGTCAAAACAGCCTGCCGAGCGCTCCTTTTGGTCTGTGCTACCAGAGCCAGCAACATGGAGGAGGGGCCTTTTGAAGAGCTTCTCTGCTTGTGCTTTCAGTCCTGTCAGGAAACTGGCAGAGCACCCACAAGGCACTCGGGGACATGTTGCCAGCGTTGTCTGTCCTACCAAAGGTTCCGGAGGAGCGGGCAGAGGAGGCGGAGGTGTACCCTGCCATGACAGACCCACACTGGCTAATGCAGCTCGGTACAGCCTCTGAGGCCCCCTCCATAGACTGGTGCGGGGACATGAGCACAGACTGGTGGATCACACCATCATGCAGACCTGGGATGACCAGCAGTAGATCCAGAACTTTCACATGAAGAAAGCTACATTTCTGGAGCTCTGTGAGCAGCTTGCCCTAACCATCCAGCATAGAGACACATGCATGAGGTCACCCTTGCCTGTCTGGAAGCTGGCTACCCCAGGCTGTTACTGGTCCATTGCCAACAAGTTTGATGTAGGCAAGTCGACTGTGGGTGAAGTGGTGGTGGAAGTTTTGGAGGCAATCAGGTGTCTGGTTTGCCCAAAGGTGGCGGGCATTAAAGATATTCCAGAGGTAATCACTGGCTTTGAGAGAATGGGGTTTCTTAATTTCCCCAGGGTCACTGATGGGTCTCATGCCCATAATTTGCCTTCCTACAGGAGCACATGAGTACATCAACCACAAAGGGTTGTATGTTTGTACAACAGTACTCCATTGTTATGCAGGTCCTCATGCACCACAAAGGCCGACTTATGAATGTCCATATGGGCTGCCCTGGAAAAGTTCATGATGCCAGAGTTTTTCACTGCTCAGGAGTCTGCATTGATAAACACTATTCCCACCAAATGTTTTCAAGTCCTGATCACCACAAGGCCATCAACTCCTTGTTTATTTCCCCAGACAGGAAAGTAAATCACAGTTGCAGCCCCAAAATGTATGAGTTTATCAAAAGGAGCAATTTATACAGCAATTATTCGACTATATCATTAAATGTGCTGGATTATGTGGCTGTTGTTGTCTTTTAAATTCCTGATAAATATGTTGTTGACAGCCAGCTGTTCTTTTCAGTGGACCACAACCAAGCCTCCTAGAGAAGCACATTAGTCTGCATGCATCCATCCACCTTATTTATGGCAGTCAGTTCAATTACAGTAGCCATCTGCAACTGCAGACACTCTGTTTTTTAAGAAATGAGATATACGACTAACAGGAGGAAGAAGGGGGGCTGCTGTTTCAGGTACATTAACTCATTCATAACCTTAGTATGTTTAAAGTCACGGCAAGCAGGCTTTTCTGTCTTGTGGGTGACTTCATATTATTTCTGTGCTGATATCATTCCATCGGTCATCATTTCAAAGCAGTGCTGGTTGCTAATAGTGGACTGTGCCCAGACACAGCTCTGAGCAAGGGGCGGGGTGTAAACTGCACCCCTGAGGAATAACTCTGGAAGCTCGTGGGTCTTAGCCACCACCTGGGATAGCTCAGTGGTTTGAGTATTGGCCTGCTAAACCCAGGGTTGTGAGTTCAATCCTTGAGGGGGACATTTGGGATGTGGGCCAAAAATTGGGGATTGGTGCTGCTTTGAGCAGGGGGTTGGACTAGATGGTCTCCTGAGGTCCCTTCCAACCCTGTGATTCTGTGAACCTGGATCCTTCCCCTGCTTGCTGTGTGCCCCGGGAGGTGGTAATTTGCTACTTGTGTGTACCCCAGAGCAAACAACGATTCCATCTGCACTAGCTCAGTTATTCTGGCCAATGAGTCGGCGTCAAGGCATCACCTGTTCCTTACCATTCCTCAGCCACCCTGCTCTCAGGGATGGAGTAAGCTGGCTAATAGCCCTGTTTACGTCTACATGTCCAGACCCAATGGATGTTTAGTCTTCTAGTCGCACTGCTCCAGGTCTATTCTAATATCCCATCACTTCTCACCATATTTGTTTTAACAAAAAACCCCTAGAGATAGCTTATTATTCTGAAGAGCTTTCCCTGTTATTTTGCTTTCTTCTCAAAGTCATGTTGAACACTCCTGCTTTTCTCCGCTGTCCCTGCATTCTAATCTACCGTGATCAACCTCCAGCATCAAGCTCAATCTAAATACTGATCAGAAATCCATCCAGGTCACAATCCCACCCTTTGCGGAACTGCCATGGTATTTCCGCTTCGGCAAACTGACAGGGCCTCTTCTAGCTTGAAACAGTGGGGGGTGTAATGGCATACTCCCGGTGTAAGGGCATACTAATCTGTATTACACTGTTCACCCACCAAGCGTGTGTGTAAAACACTTTATTTAAAGCTAACCTTAGCCATACCTGGCAGAGCGTGATAGGATCTTATGCTGAACTCAGCTGGTTTGTATAAGCAATCTGTGCGGCCGTGTCTGGTGCAGAAGTACATGCCAGGTGAGGTTTTCACAACCACTGAGCATCAACCTCGCTATGCTGCTGCCAAGGGGAACGCTTTCAGTTGCTGTAAAATGTACTGTAAACTAACAATGAGCTAAGATTGGCTTTGTGTGGAAGGGATGTAGCTCTGGGTCGATCATGAGTGATGTAAGTTGCATTTTGAGAATGGGCAATACACAGGGGCCAATTACAACCCACCTGGAGATATCTGCAAAACAAGAGGACTGTTGTCGTGTGGTAGCACGGAGAGTGCCCACCTGGGATTAAGGGTATGTCTACAAGGCAACTGGGAGGTGTGATCACAGCACATGTGGACATACCTGAGTTGCTTTAACCTAGCAAGCTCTGGTATTAATAGCGGTGAAACTGCCGCTTGAGTACATGGGGCTTGAGTACACACCTAGTGTCTCAGGTGTGCTTGTACACCCGGCTGCTTTGGCTTCAGTGTTATGGGTACTCCATGCTAGCGAGATCAAAGCTAGTTCAGATACATCTCTACATGTTGCACTCACACCACCTGACTGCAGTGCAGACATAGCCTGAGAGACTATCATTCTAGGTGCTGTACAAACACATAAGCCAGCTCTGGCCTCAGTGAGCTTGCGATCTAGAGAGGAGAAATGGATCTGCAGATATTTGTTCAAAAACTCACAGCAGATCATGGAGAAGAATCCAGGTCTTCTGAGACATAGCTCTAGCCGGTGGACCACACAACTGCTCTCATACCACCAACATATGTCATTAGCTTTGAGGGAATTACAGGGTCAGGGAGAAGGAACGCGTCTCATGTTTCTTGAGCTCCCTATGGCAGACTTGACATGAAATCAAAGTAGCTGAGGTGAATTTTGTTCAACTTTAACTTATAGCCACTGAGGGGGTGAGCTGACCTGGGACAATCACTCTGTTATCAAAGAGAAACACTTGTTTCCACTAGCGTATGTAATTTATTGTGAGCTCCACAATATTTCCCTCAGTTACGCTGCAGAGAGGAGCTTTTTCAATGATGTGGAAAAGGTAAGTGAGCTGACAAAATTAGCCAGATTAATTATTAACTAAAACAAGACACTTAAGGCTCAAAGAGCAGATGGCGTTGTCAGTTTGAGGCAGTTGGATATTTTGATGCAAAATCCCCTCTGCGTATGAAGGAAACTGACATGAATCATAAAAAGTTCCAGAGGGTTGTAGAGGACTGTCAGAAATATCAGACCGAGAACAATTCTTGGTACTACTAGCCTTGCGTGGCTACAACCAGCCTTGTGTGGCTACATCTTACCTTCCCATTGCATGAAATGCAGGCTTGTATTCAAATAAATGTTGAGACACTGAAAGGTGAAGTGCTCTGATGGCTAGTAATGGGAGATGAAATGGATGAAGCCAAATAAAGGCCAATATACATTGTAAAAGCTAATGAGTTGAAAGAATGGTAAATGGGCTACAGGTGCGAGCGACAGGAAAGGGAATTGAATGGCTCATGTGTACAAGCCACCACAATCAATGATCTTTTAACGCTTACCAACAATGCTGATCTTTAGACATCTGTGTAGTTCTCCTCCCTCCCCTCCCACCAGTTAGTTCACTTTCTCTGTTGAATGTTTCCCCTGGCGGTGACACATCTAGTCTTTGTGAGCGTCTAACTTTGTTCTGCTTCCCCCTGCCACACTCCCACAGCTGGACTTCTGAGCGTAGAGGGCCCCTAACCCACATGGGACAGGAGTGTGGGCCGCTGCCTTCATGGGGGGCTGATACTCCCCCAGTCCTCTGTGCCCTGTGAAGCAGAGGGGATGAACACAGCAGTGGCAGGCAGAAGAAGGCCAGGGCCTAGGGCTAGATGGGACACCTATGTCTGTAGTTTTAGGCCAAGCCGCAACTTCCCCAATACAAATTACTGGGGTAGTTCCCATCAAGTGTTGTCCATAGGAGGGTGGTTTCAGTTGAGCTGTGCTACCAAAAAAAGGAGGGAGTCGGTACAGTGGGTGACAGAACAGCAGGAAAGGTACAGGGTCTCTGCGTCAAAGTCCAACCCCCTCTGCAGAGCCTTAGGGTGCATCCACATTTGGTGGGACGGTCCTGAGGCAAACCCCACCAACCTACCACATGGCTAAGCGCATCATTAGTATCTTAAAGATTTCACTTCATGCCATGGCTTGCCCTGTCTCTGGTCATGCCCCCACTCCCTTTATACCTTGCATGCTTGTGAGTCAGGGCACTGTCCCGCAGCGTGCTCCAAGAGTGTAGATAGGTGCATAGGTAGATAGTTCATTAACATGAACAGCCCCCCAGCTGGCAACTGAGACGAGATAGAATTGCACACTGTAAATGGCTTCCTGTGTCCAGCTCTTAGCACAGAGGGTGTGCGGACGATCTGACCACCACCACTCACTGTGCAGAACTACCAGTAAAAGTGAAATCCTGATAGACACATCCCCATTTATGTCAATGAGAGCTCTGCCATTGACTTGAGTAGGGCTGGATTTCATCCCTCGGGTTTAATGATCCCTATCCCCCACACATTTGTACTGGAGCACAACTTTAGGACGCCTACATGTACTCTGCATAGGGTTGCCAGGTGTCCAGTTTTCAACCAGAACGTCCGGTCGAAAAGGGAAACTGGCAGCGTCCAGTCAGCTAAAAGTCTGGTTACCTGCAGTAATGGTCTCTGCCACAGGGAGACGGGAAGAGCAGCAGCCGGTACCTCTGCTTAACAGCTGCTGCTCTTCCCACCTCCTTCCAGCCTGCCAGAGAGAACTGGCTGGCTCACAGACCGGGCTCCAACGTAGGTACTGGCACCGTCTGGGGGATTTGTGTAACTGTCTCCCCCCCACATCCTGCTGTGCCCTGATTTCCCCACCCCAGCCCCTCAGGCTCTGGGTCAGCTCCTCTGAGCCCGGCTCTGCAGGCAGTAGGTGAGCCCCAGGGGAAGGCGGGGGTGGAAAGAGAGCGACACGCGAGGGGGAGGAACAAGGGGTGGGGCAAGAAGCGGGGCCTTGGGGGAAGGGATGTTCAGTTTTCAGGGAATTAGAAAGTTGGCAACCCTAGCTCTGCAAGATCTTGTGTGAGCAAAGGCACAGCAAGGTGCCTGCGTTTTGCTCACTTTTCTCCCTTTGGGCCCGCAACACAACGGCCACTGGCTACAGAAACTCTGTGGGAGACAATGGCTCTATTGGCTGTCTCCTGCAACCCTCCTTCTTTCACCTTTTGATCATCCTCGAGCCTGTCTGCTAACGTGAACATTTTTATCGACGAAAATGAGTGTCAATTTAGCCAGCCCTGTCTGCTGCTGCATGAAATTTTTATGTCTAGTGACCCTGTGCGTGTCCTTAATCTCTGCCAAACAAGTTCATCGCCTTATGTCGTAACTAACGCATCAATCTGATTTTCTTCACCAAAAACACTGCCCATCTTTCCCTTGCATTTATCCCCTTATCTCCAGTAAGGCAGTTTTGCTGTCGCTGTAGCAGCCTATTGATCGTATATGTCAATGTTACATTTGTGGGCCACTGAAGGATTTGATTTTAGTTCCATGTGCTCAACAATATCTGAAAAAATGACCACTCTTGGGAGCTGCTTGGAAGCAGGCATCTTGTCAACATGTTTTATAATGCGTTATTCACATATAATTGCAGCACAGCAATGTGATTACACCAGATAGCGCCTTTGGCATCCAGAGATAGCCGCTCAGCAGTCCTGGGAATATAATAAAACTATGCTAGGCTTGATTGCCCTATAGTCTGTTGCACTTGTCCAGATTTAGTGCTCTTGTATAAACTGTGTGCAAGTAGATAAAAGGAAACATTTTTCGAAGCAGTTGCTAACCGGCGTTGCTGTTGTCCTTCTGTTCGCATGGGACCATTCCCTGCACATGACAGCTGGGAAGAGACACTGATTGTGGCAATGCCTGTTCAGTAGAATGGCGCACCAGCAAGTCACAGAACCCAAAACACTTACATTGAGCAATGCTTAAAGTACGGGGCGGGGAGGGCAAAGGGTCACAGTCTAACCCTCGTCTTACCAAAGCTTCTGGTCCCGGGTTGTGATGCCTGCCCTCCACCCACCTGCACTTTAAGCAATGACACTGAGAGAATTTTATTGGCACGCTACTACTACTAGGCACCCACTGGCTATGATGGTTAGATCTTCACCACTGTCAGCCAGGTGTGGGTGCAGGCCTTATTTAGTGTGCACCACCATCACCGTGTGTGTGTAGGCTAAGCCAGAGCCTGTCACCATGTTACGTTAGAAGGCGTGCGCTCACCCCATACCCGTAGCACATCAAGGGTAATGCCAGCCTGATCTCGGTGACCCATCATGCAGGGGTCCATAGCAGGGGAGGAGAGGAGATGCCCCACTCTCACGCCACCCTGCTCTGGGTGTGGCATTCAAGTAAAAGAGCTTCCTAAACTCTCCCCTGCACACTCTCTCCCACCCTGACATTATTTCAGCCCAGCTCAGCTTCTGCAGGGGAGAGAAAGAGAGACCAGTGAGTGTCCGTCCCTCTTGTATTAGTGGTCGCTCTGAGGTCTACCCTAGCTCCCACTGCCCAGCATGAGCCCCATTTCAGAGCTGCTCACCAAGCCAGTGTCCATCAGCTGCCAGTCACTCATGGGGCAGAAATACCCTTTCCACCTAGCGGGGTGACAGTGGCATTTTACCCAGTGGGTGCCTGCCATACATGGCAATTGTGGGAGGTCTTCATCCTTGCTGAGAGGGGAGGCTGGGCCACAGGAAACACCAATGTGCAGTGTCTCTGAAGCTCGGCAGCAGCATGTATCTGTCTGAGGGTTCATGCTGCAGACATGGGCAATGCTAGCATTTCCTTCACTATTTCTAACCCATCACTTTACAATTTCGCACAGATTACAGTAGCGTTGTCCTGGAAAGTCATTTACATATCTGAGCAGGAGGCTGCTTTACCCCATATTCAGTTTTATCATGGTAGCACTTAGACACTCCATTGTGCCAGGTTTTGCACACACTAGGGAGCGATTGTAAGCTCTTTGGGGCAGACGCCATCTAAATAGACTAAGCAATGATTCGTTCAAGGGTAAACAACAAGTCATTAGGAACTGCAAGACTAGAAACCCAGACCTCTCAACTCCAAGTTCATTGCCTCAACCCCCTAGATCTCAGTAGTCATCTCATTATATTGCTTTGTAAATATAAAGCCACTGGCCTTGTCTCTGAGTTGTGGTGCAGTGCTTTGCTGGCCCATCACGTTCCTTTCTTATTACAAAATGAGAGCCAGGTGTTTTAAAACATGGGCTCTAAAACGATAATCATGTATTTCCAGTTGCTATGACTATTCCTCTTTTTAGAAGCCCTTGTACCAACAGGAGTGGCTATCAGTCAATATGAGATTATACCAACCTTAAAGCCACGTCAAGCTTGTACACGAGCTGCTGTGGCAGGGAGCCTGCCATGTCACAAGACAAAGAACGGGAATCTCAGTAGTGTTGTCAAGAATGCGGGTATTAGCTAACTGGAACTGCTCCTTTCAGGGAGCTCTTTCTGTTCTGTAGTTTTCGTTGGGACAGACACCACTAAGGCTGGAGGAGCAAAAATGTGTATATAGGCACCATAGGAAATGCCATACTGGTTTTCAACCTGTGGTCCACAGACGGCTGGAGACTAAGATTTGTAAAGGGGTCTGCACCTCCAACTGCAATTATTTAGGAATTCGCAAATGACGGCTGGTTGAACGCCACTGCCATACTGGCTAAACCACTTAACAAATTAGTCTAAGAGCCTTTCTCTAACAATGGTGGGTAACACCACTTTCAGAAGAGAGTGCAGAAACCCTGAGTGACTTGTTTGGAAGCTTGTCAATGCTCAACATTTCTGAAAAACCAGGCCATTTACTTAGGTGCCCATGTAAGGCTTCAAAAGCCTGCTTTCTCTACTCATATTTGAGAAAAAATCCTGGCCTTGATTGTCCAGCCCATCTTTTAGTAGAGAGTTCTTAGTTACCCAGAAAAACAATAATAGACACCCACAAATAAGAACTTATCAACCATAATTCTTTCAACAACCCCCACCCCGGATTAGTTATGCAAATTCCTGGGTTTGAATTTACGGTTGAGTGAACTAACATGCGGAATTCCAAAGATATTTTCAAAGCTACCTAAGGGCTTTTGGATGCCTAATTGCCATTGTTTATGCAGTTGACAAAAGTTTAGTAACTATTTAACTGCCGTTAAGGTGTGATACCTACAACAGTACAGTTCAGGTCAATCTTTGGCACGTCAGTTATTCAGGTTCAGTAATCCTTATCTGTATATCGTAACACCATCTTCATAGGCAAACTTTTAAATGGGCTAGACCACCATTCTCATTATGCCACAGCCCTTTGGTTGTCTTGGAGTCATGATCTGCCCCTTTATCCAAATAAAAAACAGCCACCTTTAGCTTCGCCACTGGGAGTATCTAAATAATAAAAAAGCCCAGCATTGGACTGGATAAGCATCTGGCTTATCTTGTCACAGAGCTAAAGTACAATAGTATGATGATGTTGGGAAAGTATCCAAGCAAAGGTGGAAGAATTAGCTTATGCTAACGTTTTTGGACAGAGAATCATTTCAAATAGTTTCCGGTCTGGAAAGTAGATGCTGAAGAGTGAGGATTGAAGGAGATGGGGTATGTCTTTCTTCTGAAAGAAGGATGGCAGGGAAGATAGGTCTCTCAACTGTGATTCACCAGACACAAATTTACCTCTCTGCTAGTCAATTGACTTCTTGTGTGACTTTAGTCAAGTGACTCACTCTCCGTGCTCTGGCAGTGAAATGGGGATTATGCTTCTCTCCTTCACAAAGGTGTTATGAGGATAAATCCATTAACAATTATGCAAGGATCATATGTTGTGGAGACGAGGGTGATAAAAGTGCATTGAGGGTTTCTTCCTTGTTAGACTATTCCAAAGTCAATGGAAGTCTTTCCGCTGGCTTCACTAGGTATTGACTCAGGCCCTAAAGGCTGTGTAATAGTTACAGAGAGTAAGTTAGGAGGATTCCAACTTCAGAAGGCCGCGCAAAGGGCATTGAGAGATGTGATGTAAGCCAAGGAGTGGAAGAATACAAAGTTCTTGTGTGTGACAAATATTCCCTGTTGGTTAAGGATGGGTACTTTTCATTAGATATAATATTGGAGATGTGTCATCTTTAATCCATAGCTGTCAAGCTCAATTGTCAGAAAAGGTGAAATTTCTTTCCAGAAAGACACAGCCACTAATCCCTGACAGCGCACTGTGACCACATTCTGGGCCCTCACACCCTCCCATCAATGCTTCCTCATGTGGTAATGCCCTTCAACCTGGAAAACGGCTTCAATTAAAAAAAAATCTTAGCAAACTACCATTTTTTAAAAATTAATGGTTATTTAAAAAAGTATTATTATGTATCTCGGCTATAATACTTGTGCAAATAGAAAGATCACAACAGCCTTTCCAGGTGATCAGTGTCAGGAAGAGAGAACATTTTCATGTGATATATTTCCACTGCAGCCTGCCTTGTTACGGTGTAGAAGAAAGTGTCCAAGCTCTGCGAGAGCTGCAACTTTGAAACTAAAGTTTTCTCACTGAGCAGAATGGTCGGATATTTGGAACACAAATAGGACTGGCTGGCAAAGACTGTTTCTACCATTAAGAATATGAGTTTGAGAAGGGAGCTAGCTACTGAGACTACATTTTCCTTAAAATAAAAAATGCTCTTTCAGTAAGAAATTAACTAATATTGCTGGGTACTAGAGCTAGCTGGGAAATAGAAATCCCTATCACGGATACATTTTTGTTACTGATCCCCCCCCCCCCGAATCAGGACAAAAAGTCAGAAATGTGAAATATCTCCTGGGAAGGGATTTCCAGAAAAAAATACTTTCAACAGCACCCAAGTGGAATCTTGACTGGCCAGCTGCTGGCTCTTGTCAATTTCACTAGCTCCCTGCAGATGGAAAATGAAATTAGCAAGAGGTTTCCTGCCTGGCAGCCATCAGTTTGATTTTCCTGAGGGGGAAAAAAAACAAAATTTCCACAAACCTGAAATTTTCCAGTGAAAAAATTTTGATTTTTGCAAAAAAAGACATTTTTCCATCCATCCGTCCATGGGACATTTCCCAAACTTAGCATAGCTATTTAAACTGTAAATGCCCCCACAGTTTTTCTTGATTCCCTTGTCTTCAAATCAATTGTAAGTTGGACCAAAGCAGATGAACTTTGTATGCCCAGATCCCCGTGGAGCGCTTAGCAGTTTGGCATTTTTACCAAATACAAATAATCAAATGATTGGATATTTCTCTTTTTTCACCAGCTGAGCCGATGTACATATTGCACGCATGTAAAGTGTCAAACAAAGAGGCTAACGATTCATGTGCGCAGGGAAAAGAAAACTCAGGCTGATACAGGTTAGGACTTTTTAAAATACGTTTATCAAACCACAGTGGCACTGAGCAAACGTTCCCACAAATCCTTCGCTCTGTGAAGGTTAATCTTCTTATTAATTATGTGCATGAGGGGACTCAACCAAGACTTTTCACAACAATAAGAACAAAGAGCAGATATTCGTTCTGATGCAATCACAACCTAAAACTTCATTTCTGTTTATCTGTGCAAATCCTCAAATTAGCGTATTGCACATTCCTCTAAAACCTTTAATGGATGCTGACGATGAGGAATGTGCGTTAAAGACAAATCTCGCAGTGAACTAAAAAATAGAAAAGATCTGCAAATAAAACACTGCACAGGAAATACTGTCTTGTTGGAAAACTCTTTACGGCTTGAATTTGCTTTGACTTTAGCAGCACTTTTGGCAACTATAACTAGATATAAATAGGTCTGTAGTTTTCTTTCCCTTCTATATTGATCTACAAGTCTTTGCATTCAGTGATTTTATTTTAATACACTTAACTATCACAGTAGGCTCTCTTTGATATCAGGCTGCTTTATCTAGGCTCCTAGTGTGATAAAAGCAGGTTCAGAGTCATTTAAATTATACAAAACGATGTGAAATTAAGAGTCTTTTGATGATAGAGTTTTAAAAGAGTTTTAAAAATGAGGGGAAACTCCTTTTATTCATCTGTCCTACTAGGTCTCTTTTTGGCTATATTTTCACCATAAAAGGATGGCGTTACTACTCTCATTCTTTTATAGTCAGCTAATATGGAAAGTGGAGGATATAGTGTATGTCTTGTATGGCAGGCATTAACTATACACTACTGTCAAGGTTCCTTCCCCACTCTGAACTCTAGGGTACAGATGTGAGGACCTGCATGAAAACCCCCCTAAGCTTATTCTTACCAGCTTTGGTTAAAAACTTCCCCAAGGTACAAACGTTGCCTTGTTCTTGAACTGTATGCTGCCACCACCAAGCGTTTTAAACAAAGAACAGGAAAAGAGCCCACTTGGAGACATCTTCCCACAAAATATCCCCCCA
Organism: Caretta caretta; assembly: GCF_965140235.1. NCBI lineage: Eukaryota > Metazoa > Chordata > Testudines > Cheloniidae > Caretta > Caretta caretta. Next base: position 17,828,305 of record NC_134209.1, read on the forward strand.
AGCCCTAAACCCCCTTTCCTGGGGAAGGCTTGATAAGAATCCTCACCAACTGGTTCAGTTGAACACAGACCCAAACCCTTGGATCTTAAGAACAATGAAAAATCAATCAGGTGCTTAAAAGAAGAATTTTAATGAAAGAAAAGGTAAAAGAATCACCTCTGTAAAATCAGGATGGTAGCTACCTTACAGGGTAATCAGATTCAAAACATAGAGAATCCCTCTAGGCAAAACCTTAAGTTACAAAAGACACTAAAACAGGAATATACATTCCACCCAGCACAGCTTATTTTACCAGCCAAAAGAAAAATCTAACACATTTTCTAGCTAGATTATTTATAGATTACTTACTAATTTTACAGGAGTATTAAGGCTGCATTCCTGATCTGTTCCCGGCAAAAGCATTACACGGACAGACCAAACCCTTTGTTCCCCCCTCCAGATTTGAAAGAATCTTGTCCCCTCATTGGCCATTTTCGGTCAGGTGCCAGCGGGGTTACCTTAGCTTCTTAACCCTTTACGGGTGAAAGGATTTTGCCTGTGGCCAGGAGGATTTTATAGCACTGTATACAGAAAGTCTTTGGTTGCCTTCCAAAGTTAAGCTTGTCTCCTGTTGCTAGCTGGTTGTTGCACCTACAGTCTGTGAGAACGACTTTTCCGGTGCAGGGTGGGATGAGATGTATCAACGTCAACTCTGCCTTGAATATATAATAGAATTCAGATAAATATAGCCCTCATTCTTTGCCTACATAATCAGGAGGCAATTGCCCTATTCCCCTCTACATAGGGATCTGGATTCCAATAATCACCCATTCCAGGGGTTAATTCCTCCTAAAGAAGCAAAAGACAATGGGAGACAGGCATATATATCTGAAGGTGTAAGACACTTTGAATAAAGGGTGTCAGATTAACTGAGATTGAAATCCACATTCCCTAAAACAGAAGGCTCTGATGCTTACCAAAGTCTTCAAGCAATCTGAGAGGAGTTGACTTGCTGGCTGGGGTACCCTGTCATGGCTGGGTGTACTGTAGCAGGGTCTAGTGCCAACAGCTGCCTCTGACCCTGTAATGGTCTCTCTCTGCTTGTGACTCACTCAACTCTCTGGCCAGGTCATTTCTAGTCCCGTCCCTCCCTTCCAGGATAACACAAAGTCTAACAAACAGAAGGTCAAGGCCCTCATAGCAGGTTTCAGCCCTCTGATTCTGGGCTCTGTGGTTTGTACACCCCCTTGAAAGTCTTAGGGCTTTCAAAAGTCTGTAGCTCCTTAGATCAAGGGGTTTCATGCCTCCTTTCTCTGTGGCTGGTAGGGGAGCTCAGGCTCTCCCTCAAAACTGGGTTTCAGCTCAGTGACCCTGTATCAAGCAGGCAAGGTATGTCTATACAGACCAGCATGCTGCTTCCTCCCTGGGCTTCTTCCTACCTCAGCCTGCCTGCAGGCCTTTCCCACAGATCCTTCCTCGGCCCCCTCCATACCTGTATTCTTCCCAGACTCCACAACTCCCTCTAGTCACCCATCTTTCAGGGCAGGGACTGACAGGGCTCCCCCCGTGAAGTCCTCCCAACAAATCCCAAAGATATAAATGTAAACCACATCTTCTCCCCTTGGGCTTGAACTTTCATCCCACTTACATTTCTCCTGTGTTGTTTCTCAGCTGAGCACCTCCCTGGGTTTTCTCCCTGGCAGTCCAGATCCAGACCTTTTATCAAGGCTCCCTTCTACTGCTTGCTCCATCCAGTGGCTTCTCCCTGCCTCTCCTGGCCTCTTGTCAGAGTCTCCTGATCAGGGGAGGATCCCAAAGCCAACTCTTCCCCCAGGTTTCCTCTTCCCTCTACTGTCCTGTGGTCCTTCCCTGACCCTGTGTGGGTATTTCTTCTCCCTACAGGCTTTTCTACTGCCCAGAGAGGGACTGCAAGGTTCTTTCTCCCTCTCCTTGCAGCTCTCCTCCTAGTCTGGTCTTCTGCACTTTATTGTAACCACCCAACTCTTCCCCACACTGGGACTCATTTTTAATTGGTGCAACCAGGTACCCTAATTAAGCTCTCCAGCTCTATTTAACTCCTTCAGAACGAGTGTGAGGTACACACTGATGTTAAACTCTGAGACAGGAATTTCGCATCATTTGCATGTGGATAGAATTCCCATCTTACCGCCTGGCTACAGGAAAGTAGAGAACAGAAATGAGGGGGAGAGGGGGGGAACTATAAGTCCAATAAACTGGTTTAATGAGTAATTTGCTGTTTGCCCCAGAAAACAAACACATTTCCTGCTACCCCAAGATACCCAAACCAACTACCTTTCTCCCCAGATATGAAGCTTTACATTTATCTGCCTTATGAAACGTGCACTGTCTCTTCATATGTAGTTAGCCTGTCTTGTTTCTTTAAAATAATATCTTGTTCTGTTGTAAGTCCTCAAGGATGTGAAATGCTTACTTATATATAATCAAAGACTGTACAGACTGGGCCCATTACCTTCAGAGGAACCAGAAAGGGTTTTGTTGGTTTCCTTTCTAAATGATTGTCCAACTCTAGAAATGATAGCGAAGAGAATATTAAAAGATACAAGCAACTAACCAGGGTATGCCTTTGAAACAGTAAAAGAAATTTCTTAAAAAGGGGGAAGTTCCAATATATAGTCTGAGTAATACAGGCAAACACAAAAATACAATCCTTCAAATGAATTAAACATAAAAAGCCTCTAAGTAAAGCAGAGAAGAAATGTATTATACACCGTTGCCATCTTCTGTGTATTGATGGAAGCAACATAGAAACAGCTAAGAAACAGAGCTATTTGGTAAGTGTCCAATAGAGACAGGATGACAGCTATCCCTCTGACAGACCCTCAATCCAGATATATAAAACTGAGGACGCTGTGTGAGATACTAAATCCATGTGGCTAGTCTCTCTCCTCCTCCATGGTTACAGGATTGAGAAGAGGAGTTTGCAGAACCCACAAAAGAAGCTGCAGGACCATGAAGTGCTGCCAGACACTTGACCAGCCCCCATGGATGGACTTTCTTCTAGCCCCATGCTGATCACCAAGTTTTCTAAATGCATTTACTTATAATAATCAGTATCTCTCATTTGTTTTTCACCACACTTTCAGTAGTTCTCCAGAGCATTTGTTTTAAGGTAATCTTACCAATGTGATCCCTGCAGTTTAATTTTTAGTACAAAATACAAAAAAAATTGCTTAAAGCAATAGTCTGAAGTTGTCTTAGGCCAATCTGCTTGGACTTACAAAGAGGAACCATGCATATAGCATTGCTTTGTTAAAATATAGCACTGATCAGTTAAAATCCAAAATATGCTTCCTTGCAATCTCACTATGCTCACCAAGGAACTTTTAATTACTTATATTAAAGAACAAAAAGAGAAATACAATCTTTGAAATGAAATCTCACCACTACTTCTTGATTCTGCAGTTTGTGGGGCCATATTATTAATTGTCCATCAGTACTCAGTGAGCCTCCAGGAATTCATGAAAATATCTATGAATCCCCAGAATTATCACATATTTTAGTATGAAGAGTTATTCATCTGAGACTGGAAACAGCAAGTTCATTCTTCACTCGTCATCATTCAATATTTGTTATTGTCCAGCTTCAAAAGATTCAGTCATCCAATCAGGGAGCAGCAAAAAGACCATGTGACTTAGGTGACCAGTCACTTACACACCAAATAGTGAATAACTGAAATGAGCAATTCAGAGCAACCCATTTGACATGAGCTATTTGGTGACTGCGTAGGAATAATGACTACATTTCTAGAAATCGATATCCGTTTGCAAAATTTCATGAGCTGAATAAAGTCTTAAATTTGCAACCAGTATTTTTCGCTGCAATAAACAGCTGATCAGATAAATAAATAAAAAATACTATTGTTGTGATGTTTTGCAAGCATTCCCGCCCATATTAGAGGTTTTAACAATTAATAATAGAATAATAATTCATAAACCACCACAGAGATAACCATATCACGAAATAGACCCTGAAAACCTAGAGAAAGAAGTAAACAGATGGAGGAAGAAAAATGGAAACATTCTGATAATCTGGTGGCTCATACCAACACAACTTGGATGTTGTTATGCACAGAGAACTGGAACTGTACTCTTGGAACCATTAGCAATTATCTTCAAGAACTCATGGAGGACAGGTCAGGTCCCAGAGGACCGGAGAAGGGCAAACATATTACCTATCCTTAAAAAGGTGAACAAAGAGGACTTGGGGATTTATAGATCAGTCAGCCTAACTTTGATACCTGAAAAGATACTGGACCAAATGATTAAATAATCAATTTGTAAACCCCTAGAGGATAACATGGTGATAAGTAAATAGCCAACATGAATTTGTCAAGAACAAAATTCATAGAATCATAGAATATCAGGGTTGGAAGGGACCCCAGAAGGTCATCTAGTCCAACCCCCTGCTCAAAGCAGGACCAATTCCCAGTTAAATCATCCCAGCCAGGGCTTTGTCAAGCCTGACCTTAAAAACCTCTAAGGAAGGAGATTCTACCACCTCCCTAGGTAACGCATTCCAGTGTTTCACCACCCTCTTAGTGAAAAAGTTTTTCCTAATATCCAATCTAAACCTCCCGCACTGCAACTTGAGACCATTACTCCTTGTTCTGTCATCTGCTACCATTGAGAACAGTCTAGAGCCATCCTCTTTGGAACCCCCTTTCAGGTAGTTGAAAGCAGCTATCAAATCCCCCCTCATTCTTCTCTTCTGCAGGCTAAACAATCCCAGCTCCCTCAGCCTCTCCTCATAACTCATGTGTTCCAGTCCCCTAATCATTTTTGTTGCCCTTCGCTGGACTCTCTCCAATTTATCCACATCCTTCTTGAAGTGTGGGGCCCAAAACTGGACACAGTACTCCAGATGAGGCCTCACCAATGTCGAATAGAGGGGAACGATCACGTCCCTCGATCTGCTCGCTATGCCCCTACTTATACATCCCAAAATGCCATTGGCCTTCTTGGCAACAAGGGCACACTGCTGACTCATATCCAGCTTCTCGTCCACTGTCACCCCTAGGTCCTTTTCCGCAGAACTGCTGCCTAGCCATTCGGTCCCTAGTCTGTAGCTGTGCATTGGGTTCTTCCATCCTAAGTGCAGGACCTTGCACTTATCCTTATTGAACCTCATCAGATTTCTTTTGGCCCAATCCTCCAATTTGTCTAGGTCTTTCTGTATCCTATCCCTCCCCTCCAGCGTATCTACCACTCCTCCCAGTTTAGTATCATCCGCAAATTTGCTGAGAGTGCAATCCACACCATCCTCCAGATCATTTATGAAGATATTGAACAAAACCGGCCCCAGGACCGACCCTTGGGGTACTCCACTTGATACCGGCTGCCAACTAGATATGGAGCCATTGATCACTACCCGTTGAGCCCGACAATCTAGCCAGCTTTCTACCGACCTTGTAGTGCATTCATCCAGCCCATACTTCCTTAACTTGCTGACAAGAATACTGTGGGAGACCGTGTCAAAAGCCGAAATTGTGTCACCCCAACCTAATTTCCCTCTTTGACTCGGTTTCTGGCCTGATAGGTGGAAAGGGGATGGGGGAAACTAGAAGTATATTTTTTCTTTAGAAAAAGAAGACTGAGGGTGGACCTGATAACAGGCTCCGCAAATGTTAAGGGCTGTTATAAAGAGGACATTCATCAATTGTTTTCCATGTCCGCTGAAGCTAGGAGAAGAAGTAATTAGCTTAATCTGCAGCGAGAGAGATTTAGGCTATTCATAAATTCCAAAGCCAGAAGGAACCATTGTTATCATCAAGTCTGACCTCCTGGCCACAGAACTTCCTCCAAATAATTCCTAGAACATATCTTTCAGAAAAAAAATCCAATCTTTAATGTAAAAGTTGCTTTCTAACTATAAGGATAGTTAAATGCTGGAATAGTTACCAAAGGAGGCTGGGGGATCCTGGTCATCGGAGGTTTTTAAAATAGGTTAGACAACCACCTGTCAGGGATGGTCTAGATCTATTTTCTCCTGCCTCAGAGCAGGGGGATGGACTAGGCGACCTTTTGAGGTCCCTTTAAACCCTATATTGGTAAGAGTCTATAAAACACATCTTTACAAATAATGTAATTAGAAGTTGGAACACAAAAGTAAACAGCAAATATCATCTTCTAAAATAGATCTTTATTATGGGACATTATATTTGCTAATTGGTTGTTCACAGTGATTCTGGTATATCTATTGGTAGCAATGAAAAATGCTAGGTGTTAACAGCTCACCAGTTTAAAAAAATATATGGGAAATTATGTATTTACATTACCAAAATTAAATGAAATTATTCTTTACATACATCATCCTTACACAGGATTTACTTGGTATGCACCATGTCATTACACAGTCCTAATCTGTTTCAGTGTAATCCACTGTGTTTTACTGAAAGGACTAAGATATGTGCATCTCCCAGGATTTATGGGTCCACCAACGATGTTGTCATAGCCAAAAATTCATATATGTCTTTCCCTTTCATCATTACCTTAAACAGTTTTCAACTCAACCCTTCTTCTTATTTCCTTCTCTTTTTACCCTAGCCATATAACCAAACTCAGTTATATTCTCCCTAGTTTTCCAATTTTTTAAAACAACATATTTCACTGTATCTACCAGTCTAGCAGAATTGATGAAACTTGCCTTTGCTACTATTTCACTTGAATATTTATAACAGATACTATAGTAACACACGTAACTCGTTGCTTGTCTTGCTAACAGGATAAACACTGCAAGCCTGTAGATTAGACACCTGAAGAGGGATATGAACCCAATTTATTGGACAAATTAACTTTGTTAGAGCACTTGAGAATGGTACTGCTAGGCAAGATAACAGTTTCTCTCAGAGCCTGAACTTGTCCTGCTTTGCTACTGTAGCTTGGTTCTACACTAATGATTGAAGTTTTCAGCCAGGCTTTTTGACCTGCCATGAGGATGTGAGAAGCATCTATTCAGGTGCCAAATAAATAGAATGAAGAACTGAAGATGTGGGGTTAAGTGCATTAATGCTTCATGAGGCAACTCTGGCCCTTTTACTCTCCAAAGCTACTACAATTCCATCATACCGTGCCTCTAAAAATTGTGTTACTCCGTATTAATGAGTCATTGACTTGCAAATGAATTTACTTCGAGTTTCCAGGGATTTGAATAAAAGATCTTCCCTTTTGAAGAATAATGACACTCAAAAAAAGCAAAGCAAAGAAAGAACTGACTAAGCAACCTAAACCAGGTCTTGATTTCCAAAAGCAACCTCAAGATGCACGCGATGCCAAACAAGATCCATGAAGCGCTGCCCATTTGCACCAGCCGAGTACCTGTCCGGGCATGTTTGAACCAAGATAGGCACTGAATTCAAGTGGGGATCCTCTCCCCTTCAGTAATAATTAGTATTTAGGTACAGGGTACATCTCAGGATCTCCAAGTGCTTTATAGAGGGTAAGTGTTAGTCTGAGATGGAAACTCTGAGGCACTGAGAGGTTACAGACCAATTTGTGATCCCATTACTCACACCGAGTAGAAACTTACTGCACAAAGAGTTCCATTAATTCTGGTGTGACTAATTCAGCATGAGAGATGGTGTCATAATCTGGATTTAAGTGATTTACTCATGGCAACAGACCACATACGTGGTAAGGTGGGCCATACTTGGGGTGACCCTAAACCTGGGACTACCAGAAGCCGGGAGGGGAAGAGGGGGATGGATCACACCATAACTGCCCTGTTTTGAGCACTCCCCCGGATGCTCTGCTACCGGCCACTGTCAGAAGACAGGATACTGGGCTAGATGGACCATTGGTCTGACCCATTGTGGTCGTGCTTATGTTCATAAGACTGGAATTAGAACTTCATTTGCCTGATACTCACTCGATCCACTTAGGCCATGCTGCCTCCTAGAAACAAAAAAAAAAAAACAGACTTCTCCACAGTGCTGACTTTAAGCCAGTTTGCATCATCAAACAACTTGGTAGTAGTCAGGAATCGGTTCAGTAAAACAAAACTTCAAAGCTACCCTAATTGTGTTAATACTGTATAAACCAACACTGTTTGTTGGTACAGTTTAGAAGGATTTACACAGAGCATGCTGCTTTGAATACAGTTAAAGCTGTGGCATTTCCTGCAATGCAAAACACTCAGAATCTGATCGGCATTTGGTTTGAACCTTAAAAGGGCCACATCTTCACATGGAGTAGATCAGCATCACCCCACTGGCTTGAAACAGAGCAACACCCATTATACCAGCTGACGATCTGGCCCAACATTCACAAGCCAGATTTTCTTGTCTTTCTGATTAGCTCCATTGCACAAAATCTAATTAAATCATATCTTCTAACACAAACCGAGGGTTCAAAGCCAGATTCTGTTCACTTAATTCAAAACGCCCCATTCTGATGTAAATTGTCTGAAAATGATACCCAACAATTCTCGCCTAAGCCCTCTTTGGTTACTAAATGAAAGGGTTCATTGGTTTCCAGAATCAGTTCTCAAACACTGAATATGGGTTTCTAGTGCTTGAAGAGCTTAGAAGATGAATGGAATCATGGCTGTTTTCCTAAGCACACCCATATTATATTTCTTCAGGTAGAGCTTGTGTTTCTTTTGGGCCCAGAGGGCCATCTGGATGGCCATCAGGAAAGCAAAAACTCCAACTGCAAAGAAGAAAACGTCTGTCAACAACACTCATAATTACCATGAATAAAATGGAAGGTGGATCTCTACAGCATGAGTCACTCGCATCACAGTGTTTTAAATTACATTTCCTAAGCATGTCTGTGTATCTTACATACCCCATGTGACAGACCCAGACTAGTGGGGTACAGGAGTCTGCTAGAAGGCAGATATACTGGCCACTGAATGAACAGTTTTCTGTTCCCTGAGTGACCAGAACAGGGGCTGCAATAGAGCAATCAAGAACCTGCTAGAACCAATTAAGACAGGCAAGCTAATTAAGACACCTGGAGCCAATTAAAAACCTACTACAATCAATTATGGCAGGCAGACTAATCAGGACACCTGGTTTAAAAAGGACCTCCCATCAGTTAGGGGAGGGTGTGCAAGGAGCAGGGAGTGAGAAGGTGTGCTGCTGGAGGACTGAGGAGTACAAGCGTGATCAGGCTTCAGGAGGACGATCCTGCGGTGAGGGAAAGAAGGTGTTGGGAGGAGGCCGTGGGGAAGTAGCCCAGGGAGTTGTAGCTGTCGCACAGCTGTTACAAGAGACCTGTAGACAGCTGCAATCCACAGGGCCCTGGGCTGGAACCCGGAGTAGAGGGTGGGCCCAGGTTTCCCCCATCCCTCTCAACTCCCTATTTGAGACAAGAGGAGGTGACCTGGACTGTGGGTCCCACCAGAGAGGAAGGTCTCTGGCCTGTTCCCTGATCCACTAGGTGGGTCAGCAGAGACTGCGGGGATTGTTCTCCTCCCTTTCTCTATGGTGGCCAGTGATGAGGTTAGCTGAGTGAACGGCAGGTTTGAGCCACTAGCAAAAGTAGCCAAACTGAGGGTGGCCGTGAATCTCTGAGGCGAGCAAATCCGCCAATAAGCACAGGACCCACCAAGGCAGAGGAGGAACTTTTGTCACACCCATCATTGTCTAGAGTTGGGTGAGGAATGGTTTTCCCATTCTGGGAGAATTTTTGAGACTTTAACAATATTTCCTGTTTCAAATTAGGATGAAAAGTAAAAAATCTAAAAAATTTTCATTGGGGAAAAAAATCGGATTGGGTCCATTGAAACATTTAGCTTTGACTTTAACCTTTTTGACATTTTTCTTAAATTCACTGTAAATTAACTTAAATTTGAAACAAAAAGTTGTTTCACACCAAAATCAGAAATTTTGTTTTGCCATTGTTGAAATGGGACGTTTTGACAATTTCAATGCTTTATTTTTCCCCCAAAATAAACGATTTCCAAATTGGAAACTCATCAAAATCAACCTTTTCCTGCAAAAAGTTCTGGTTTCTGAGAAGCCTCATTTTCTGTTGAAAAAATATTTCATCAAAAAATTCACGACCAGTGCTATCACCCTAGTATCTGCGTACCTCGCAGTCTTTTAATGTACTTATCCTCGCCATATCCCTGTGAGGTAGGGCAAGGCTGTTATCCCCATTGTACAGACGAGGAGATGAGGCATTGAGAGGCTAAGTGACTTGCCCCAGGTTACACAGAAAGTCTGTGATTGAGGGAGAGCTTGTGCCCAGGTCACTCACACAATACCCTAAACACTGGATAATTCTCCCTTACTATTTTGAATAGCCATGTAATTTGGATGGGAACTATTACAGGGGGAGGTTGATGTGAGCTGTTGAATTCTCTGGTTCATTGATTGTGGATTATATTCAAATATAATTTGGGCTATTCATTTTGTTCAGTTATGTCAAGGGCATCCAGGCCCTAATCCAGAAAAAAAAAATCCCCCCCCCCATACTGCTTATTTTTAAGCATGTGAATAGACACATGGGGTAAAATCTTGACCCTCCTGAAGTCAATGGGGGTTTTTGCTATGGACTTCACTGGGGCCAGGATTTTCATGTGCTTGAAGCTAAGAATTCTCACCCGTCAAGGGGCGTGTCAAGTTACTACCTTTCCTGCCTGTCTGAGGGGTGATCTCTCTGTGGCAGTGTGCCCCGACTATTCTTTTAAGGCCCTCATCCAATGCCCATTGAAGTGAAAGAAGACAGTCACATTGACTTCAGTGGGTGCTAAATCAGGTCCTAAAGGCACAATCTAGTCTGTCAGAAAAAAAGACCATTGGCATTAATAAAGGTACCTACCACTATTGGGGGAGGGATAGCTCTGTGCTTTGAGAATTGGCCTGCTAAACCCAGGGTTGTGAGTTCAATCCTTGAGGGGGCTACAAAGGGATCTGGGCCAAAAATTGGGGATTGTGCCTGCTTTGAGCATTGGGGATTGTGCCTGCTTTGAGAACGGACCTCCTGAGGTCCCTTCCAACCCTGATATTCTATGATCCTATACTAGGCATATAAAGCCTGAGACCGTAAAATATGCCTAAACTGCAGCCCAAGGGGTAACTGCAACGTGGGTTAGATGTACCTGCACTAGCTTTACCTATGCCAGCACATCCAAAAATATTAGTGTGGACGTGGACATCAGGCTCGTAACATTTGTGCCTAGGGTTCCCGGCATGCTTGTACAGCTTGAGCTAAAGCCCAAGCTTCATGTCTACACTGCTGCTTTGAGCTGTGCTGGTGCAGGTCTGCGTATCCATGCTATAATCACACCACGGATTGCAGTGGAGACATACCCTAAGTGTACGTCAGACAGGACAGAAGGTATTAGGAACATGAGCACGTGGTGGCGGAGAGATACCAGTGTCATGACACACTCATGTTCCCACAGAGGACACCGATCAATTTTAACCTACATAAGTAGGTAGCCACTTTGAGAAGGCTCCATTAATCTGGCTTCCAGAAAGTGCTCCAATACAAAGCGCTCGGCGCTAACAAGGCAAGAGAGTGGAAAGTGTCGCAGGGAAGAATACAATTAATGGAAGAAGAATTAGAACAGCCCAGGGCATCAGATGTGAACACAACTGTATCATTTAGCAAAACAAAAAGCCCATAGCTTGAAGGGCACTGCTAAGAGATGTCTGGGGTACCTCAGGGCCAGCAGGGGAAGGATAAGTATCCTGCAGCTCATTCCGTTACTTGCCTCTTAACTCAATAGCACCATGACCCTCGCTACACATTCACCTCTTTCCCAGAGTAACTATCTATAAAGCTTTTTGGAAAATATTTTTGTTTACATTGTGATAAATGAAGAAAAATCATTTTCAGATAGCTTGTCATGAAAATTGTCATCCAGTCTTGAAATCACGTTTATTTAATGTTTCAAAGTATTTTTTTAATTGCAAAATTTTGCGTGTAGCATTTCTTATTTTCTGGTAACAAAAAGAAATATTTTTAAATGAATTTTTTGGTCAGCTTAGCCACATGGGGTTAGATTTCCAGAGGAATTTAGACACCAAGATACAGATAGGCCCCTGGTGGCATTTTCAAAAGATTCTATGCAGGCTTTCAATGGGAGTTAGGTGCCTAACTCACTTAAGCACATCTGTAAATCCCAAGAGGCTCCTATCTGCATCTTTAGGTGCCTCAGTGCCTTTGGAAATCTGGTCCCTGGGTGAAATTTCTTTTAAATAAAGTCCAATTAAAAAAAAACAGAAAATGTCATGAACAAAGATTAATGGTAAATGAAAATAAAATCTATCAAATTTTTGATAAAATTTCAGATTTCTTTTATTTGCAAAATTTTAAAAATAATTTTTCACAAAAATCATTGATGTACAAAAAAGGCAAGTGTTCAACCACCACAACAACTGTTTTTGGAAAATTTTGACCAGCTCCACCCGGTATCCAGCTTCCTAAAGATGACACTTTGAAGAGTAATGCGATAGGGATACAATGGAGGATTTGATGGTGATAGTCCATCAATTATTCTTTGGGGTGATTGTAGGTTTACGAAACTCACCTTTGCCAATAACTCATTTATATGTTATTTGCTTCCAGTTCACAATTGTCTTACCTGGCAGTGTTTGTGTCATCACCGTAAAACTAATCCAAGACCCAATCTATATGAAGAAAAAGAATTGTTAATCCTGTCTGTGGCAAGGTTTTGACTGCACTTTGTGCACAATGGCTCCCACTGCCATTCACTGGAAGAAGAGACGGTTGGGTATCTTCACAGCACTGCAGGTAGGAGGAGTTGGGTGGCTGGATAAAAGGTGAGCATCCAATGCTTCAGATGGGAGTGAGGGAATCATCTGCACGGGAGGGTAGGGGTGACTCTGAGGGTCAGTTGGGAGCATTTTTTCTGGGGAGAAGGATGCAAAAAAGGGCTACTAGAATGATCAGAGGAATGGAAAACCTGCCTTATGAGAGGAGACTCAAAGAGCTGGGCTTGTTTAGCCGAACCAAACGAAGGCTGAGGGGAGATATGATTGCTCCCTATAAATACATCAGAGGGATAAATACCGGGGAGGGGGAGGAGTTAAAGTTAAGCGCCAATATGGACACAAGAACAAATGCTGTCAATGTTCCTCCCCCACTCTGGACTCTAGGGTACAGATGTGGGGACCTGCATGAAAAACCTCCTAAGCTTATCTTTACCAGCTTAGGTCAAAACTTACCCAAGATACAAAATATTCCACCCTTTGTCCTTGGATTGGCCGCTACCACCACCAAACTAATACTGGTTACTGGGGAAGAGCTGTTTGGACGCGTCTTTCCCCCCAAAATACTTCCCAAAACCTTGCACCCCACTTCCTGGACAAGGTTTGGTAAAAAGCCTCACCAATTTGCCTAGGTGACTACAGACCCAGACCCTTGGATCTTAAGAACAATGAACAATCCTCCCAACACTTGCACCCCACCTTTCATGGGAAATGTTGGATAAAAAGCCTCACCAATTTGCATAGGTGACCACAGACCCAAACCCTTGGATCTGAGAACAATGAAAAAGCATTCAGTTTTCTTACAAGAAGACTTTTAATAAAAATAGAAGTAAATAGAAATAAAGAAATCCCCCCTGTAAAATCAGGAGGGTAGATATCTTACAGGGTAATTAGATTCAAAAACATAGAGAACCCCTCTAGGCAAAACCTTAAGTTACAAAAAAGATACACAGACAAAAATAGTTATTCTATTCAGCACAGTTCTTTTCTCAGCCATTTAAAGAAATCATAATCTAACACATACCTAGCTAGATTACTTACTAAAAGTTCTAAGACTCCATTCCTGGTCTATCCCCGGCAAAGACAGAATATAGACAGACACACAGACCCTTTGTTTCTCTCCCTCCTCCCAGCTTTTGAAAGTATATTGTCTCCTCATTGGTCATTTTGGTCAGGTGCCAGCGAGGTTACCTTTAGCTTGTTAACCCTTTACAGGTGAGAGGAATTTTCCTCTGGCCAGGAGGGATTTCAAAGGGGTTTACCCTTCCCTTTATATTTATGACAAATGCATATATACAAATGGCCACTAAATTTAGGCTTGACATTAGACAAAGGTTTCTAATCATCAGAGGAGGGAAGTTCTGGAACAGCCTTCCAAGGGAGGTGGGGGTAGGGGCCGACAAAATACCTAACTGGTTTCAAGACTGAACTTGATAAATTTATGGAGGGGATGGTATGATGGGACTACCTACAATGGTATGTGGACCATCGGTGACTGCCAGTGGCAAAAATCCCCAATGGCCAGCGATGGAATGCTAGGTGTGGAGGGCTCTGAGTTATTACAGTGAATTCTTTCCCAAGTATCTGGCTGGTGGGTCATACCCACTTGCTCAGGGTCTAACTAATCGCCACATTTGGGGTCTGTAAGGAATTTCCCCTCAAGTCAGATTGGGAGAGACCCTGGTGGGGCGGTGGCGTTGACTTCCTCTGCAGGTTTAAAGTAGCGTATATGGTGGATTCTCTGTAACTTGAAGTCTTTAAATCATGCTTTGAGGACTTTAGTAACTCAGCCAGAGGCTAGGGGGTCTGTTACAGGAGGGCAAGGTTCTGTGGCCTGTGATGTGTCTGGAGTCAAGGGGACTGCACTAAAGAGGAGGGATGTTCATTGTGGGCAAGGCTTGGTGCACCTGGGCAGTGACCTGACTGGGCTGCCCCTCCCCCAGGCAGAGAAGAAAACAGCGTACCTCGTATGTGTAGTTGGGACAGGAAACCAGTGTGAATAGCCATGTGAAGGGGTTGTAAGTTGGACTTGGAAAAGAGGTTTTATTTCCTTTGGGAAAGAAGAAAACACAAACAAACCCACAATGTAAGTACAGCAGGGATCATTGCATGTATGATGGCCACCGTTTGTACCGACACACAGGGGAAGGAAGGAAACTGCAGAGCTAAAAGCACAAGTTCCCACAGCACAAGCTAGGGCTGCAACAGACTCCTGTGCTCTGGGGCTCAGAGGACCAATATGACATGCTGGCCAGTGGGTCTCGCATACTCCCTACAAACATGCAGAGAGACACTGCTCTCAGGATGGGACCATTCGCCACCTCAGAGCAGAACCAGTAGGCTCATGCGTAGTGGCTGAAGTTGCCATCAGGTGTAACCATAGGACTGACAGAACCTGCTGGCACCAGTGCTTGAGTCCTGAGAAAAGAAGTGCCAGAACTCACTTCTCCCTGGGAGCCCTGTTGACACTGGTCCACGGGCAGCAAATGGAGATGAGGGGGCACTATACTCCTGCCAGGACCCTTCGGCCTGTGGAGCGGTAAAAGGAGAGAAGAAGGGGGTCTGGCCATAGGGGAGGCAGGGACAGGGGTGCAACAAAGTAGGAGGGTGCAGCTTCCTTTCCTGGCTGCAATGGAGTCAGCAGTGCAGGGCAGCCACGCACCCAGGAGGAAGCAGGCTGGGGCACCCACATCCCTGCCCAGTGAGGAAGCCCCGATATCTTTCTGGTGCTTTGGGCTGGGTATGGAGGCCCTGGTGCTTTCCCCTGCCCTGGGTGGGGCAGCAGCCAGGGGGAGGAGGGGGAGCTGCAGGCTGAATGCAGGGATTTCCCATGCAGAACAGGGGTGCTGGGAGGCTGTGGTACCTCTCTCTGCACTCTCCCGGCTGTGCCCTGCCCTGGCAGTGGTACCAGGCTTAGCAAATCCCAATGCTTCCTTGAGCTCAGTATGTTCCAGCACTTATGTCCCAGGCCCCCAGTGCAAGGCCAATTTCCTCCCGTACGGGCTGTCTCGGGCATGGCCGGGAGGGGAGGCAGAAGCTGCTGGCCAAGGCTCCCCCTTTGTCGCGCCCCTGTTAGGACCATTGGGATCTGGTTCTGGGGTTCAAAAGAAGCGCTGGAAAACTGCTCTGGTGCAGCCCAGCACCACTGGCTGGTGCTTTGAACCCGATGGGGCTGCCATGTGGGCAGTAATGGCATTCAGAGGGGAACAGTACTGGGGGAGAGCTTCTCAGAGTCAGTGGCAACTGGATGCCTACGCCACTTAGGCCTCTTTGGAATTCCAGCCTTCTTTAAAAAAAAAAAAAGGCAATTTTTATGTCATAGTAACAGAATTTCCCAGGAACATAGTCAGGACTCAGAAAGAAAGGGCACTGCAGTAATAATAAAATAAAATAACAATACAGTAAGATAATGTTGTGGTCCAGACCCTGACCTCTTCCTTCCATAATGCTAATGTTGCTATTACAAAATGCAACGCGTGAGAAGGATGCAAATACCTTTCAGGTCTCACAGTGGCCATAATGTTGTTGACACTGTCATGGTTTTTAGAGATGAGGTTGTGTGTGTGTAAATAGGTTTATTTGTTGCTTCTACTGCACATTGTGGCCCCTGTTAAGCACATGGTTAACTTTAAGCACATGCTTAACTGCTTTACTGTGTAGAGATTGAATTAAGCATGTGAATCAGTGTTTTCTTGAAATGGGACCTAGGCTAAGAAAAACAATTATTCTTGTGCAATATGTGTTGCTTTCTAGAAAATGTTCTGTAGCCATAATTATTTGCCCAAAATGCTCTGCAAAAATGAGAAGTGCGGAGCACAATTTAGCAGCACGTTTGCGCACACTCCGATTTTTAGAGCGGAAAACTATGCAAATTAGTTATTTGAATGTTTGTTGAATCCTCATTAAAATTAAATCCTTCATTGTCCATCGACAGCGTGTTTTAATACATTTAAACACTCCAATCAACAATGGAATTGTGGATATTTATAACAAAGAGAAATTTGCCATAAGCTTTAGAAGAGCAATGTTACAAATATCACCACATTTATTTAGCAGGTGTTATAACAAATGACATGATATCTCGCTCATCTTTCCTTATTTTTTAGGCAGACGTATAGGTTACAATATGTCAGGAAAAGGTCCATAGATAAAGTGCAATTCAGTGTGAAGTAGGTGGGGTGGGGGAGGGAGAAAGGGGAGACAAACCTGAGTTATTTTGTTGGACTAAAGCAACGTTGATAAAATGATTTCCAGCTTCACACATCTGCAAAAAAATGGAAAGCATGGTCACTGTTACACATTTAGGATGTTACCAGATAACTACATGACTGGTTGATTTTAGCAATAGGATTAAACTCTGTATCCAAAAGAATAGCAGAGCGTTAAAAAAATATCGAGAAACCCATTCAAATGGAAATACGTTACACTGATTGTGAGAACCCAGATGCCCCAGAAAACCATGCACTGGGTGAACTGTTGAGGTGAACTACTGGCTCCACTGAATACAATGGCAAAGCTCCCAATGACTTCAGCGGGCCAGGACTTTACCCTTGGTTGCAGAGAGAAGTGTAGGTGCAATCCTCCAAGCTAGCAGCAGACTCTTTGATCTAACAGGAGAGATAGCCTTGGGATCATCCACAGTAGGCTAATTAAAGGGATTTTGCAAGACAAGTTTCTGGCACACCATCGTCTCCTGGCTGTGGACTTGTGTGACAAAGTGGGGCTTTTTCTTGTCTTTTTTTCTTGATTTTTCCAATGGTTTGCATGCAGAGGGGGACGCACTTTCCCTGGGTGTTACTGGTTTAACAAGGTGATGGGAGAGGGAGTTGGTTGTTACAGAGGACCATCGATAGAACTTGGGACCCCAGCCAATGGCCTGGAGGATGGGGACCCCAGCAACTGGTGACCGGGAGGCCCAGATCAGGAGTCACAGACTGTTCTGGCCAGTGGGGGGACAATGGGCTGTGAAGAGAGGACCCCGGTGACCTGACCAGTTGGTTCCAGCCAGAGGGGTGCAAAGGACAGCTCAGGCAACCCTGTTTACCTGGATAGAAGACAAAGGAACAAAGCGGGGCTTGGGGGCGGTGATATCAGATGCCCAGTTGGGAAGCAGGGGGGCTCTGGACTGAAGAGAGAGATCAGGCAGAGCCCACTTGGATGCAGGGGAGACTTACATGTGCTGTGTTGAGGGAGGCCAGGCCTGAGGACCCTGAGAGTTTCCTATGCTGTGTTGCGCATATAAACCTAAAACTCAATAAACCTGCCTGTTTTACGCTGGCTGAGAGTCTCTCCCGTCTAGAGAACAGAGTTGCATTATTCCCTCTGGGAGTGGAGGCCCCAGGGGCCCAGAGCGAGTGGACTTCCTGAGGGGGGCCATGGTGAGAGACAGGCATGCTAAAGAAGCTCAGAGAAGTGCGGTTCCAGGAGGCAGAGGGGCTTAACCCCCCAAGAGAGAGTGGACCCCCGAGAAGGGCTGTCACACTGAAAGGGGTTCTCCCCGGGAACCATATGGGGCAAAGAGTGGGCATGACCTGTGAATCCATGACAACTTGATCCTGCCCCATGGAAGCTGAAGAGAGTTCAGCCATTATAGTGGGAGCAGGATCAGGACCTAACCAATAAACTCACTGTCAGGCATTATGCCCATTCTTCCTCCATGTTTTCCAGACCTTCTTTGTGTTGATCAAGGATCACAAAAACAATCTGCTGAATAAGTTACACAATGAAAAGAAATGGGCTGGATAATGTATTTGTCAAATATTACTCAGAAGGAATTGCTCCATGAAGGGCAGTATGGTCCAGTGAATGGATCCAAAGAAAACCTGGGTTTTCTATTCCCACCTCTGCCAATGACTGGCTGTATCCCTTCATCTCTGTTTGCTCTCCCCCACTTTATCTTTTCTATTTAGATTGTAAACTCTTTGAGGCAGGGACTATTTAAACAGCACCTAGAACAATGGGGCTCCGATCTGAAATGGGGCCTTGAACTGCTACTGTAATAAGCAAAATGCTGCTGTTACTGAAAACTAGTGCTGGTTTTAAAAAAACAAAAAAATCCAGTGAAAATTTTTCAGCAGGAGCAACACCGACAAAGTTCTAGTTTTTTCTTAGCGGTTTTTCTGGTTTTCACAAGAAAATATCAAAACAACATGGATCACAATTTTCATGACAATTTAAACTGAAATTGTTTCGTATCTGACAGGTTTCAGAGTAGCAGCCGTGTTAGTCTCTATTCGCAAAAAGAAAAGGAGGACTTGTGTCACCTTAGAGATTAACAAATTTATTTGAGCATAAGCTTTCGTGAGCTACAGCTCACTTCATCGGATGCATTCAGCATGCATTGAGCTTGTGCTCAAATAAATTTTGAGATTTTCATTGGGACAGTTTGATCAGATCTATTTAAAAGTTTTATTTTGGCTGCATAAGAAAGTCAGGATTAGACCCAGTTCTTTTTTCTCCATATTTCACCCATGAGAAATAAAAAATGGAAAACCTCTGCACCTCAAAAAATGCCAATAGATAGAAGAGGAAAAAATGTTCCAAAATACTATAAAAGTGGCTACAATTGCTATGTTCCTGGAAAAAATTATATTTTTAAAAAATAAGCACCCAGCTTTTTTTTCTTTTACAAAACAATCGTATCACAAATTTTCAAAGTTAAATGTAATATACATGAAACACTACACAAATGCAAATATGTTACACACATATGACTAAAAAGAAAAGGAGGACTTATGGCACCTTAGAGACTAACAAGTTTATCTGAGCATAAGTTTTCGTGAGCTACAGCTCACTTCATCAGATGCATTCAGTGGAAAATACAGTGGGGAGATTTTATATACACAGAGAACATGAAACAATGGGTGTTACCATACACACTGTAACGAGAGTGATCAGGTAAGGTGAGCTATTACCAGCAGGAGGGAGGGCGGGGAGGACCTTTTGTAGGAGAATCAAGGTGGGCCATTTCCAGCAGTTGACAAGAACGTGAGAGGAACAGTACGGGAGGGCGGGGGGGGGGGGCGGAATAAACATGTGGAAATAGTTTTAATTGTTTATTCCCCCCACCCTACTGTTCCTCACACATTCTTGTCAACTGCTGGAAATGGCCCACCTTGATTTTCACTACACAAGTCCTCCCCCCCACTCCCCCCCAGCTCTCCTGCTGGTAATAGCTCACCTTACCTGATCACTCTCATTACAGTGTGTATGGTAACACCCATTGTTTCATGTTCTCTGTGTATATAAAATCTCCCCACTGTATTTTCCACTGAATGCATCCAATAAGTGAGCTGTAGCTCACAAAAGCTTGTGCTCAAATAAATTGGTTAGTCTCTAAGGTACCACAAGTCCTCCTGTTCTTTTTGCGGATGCAGACTAACACAGCTGCTACTCTGAAACACATATGACTGCAGCACCACCCATTCATAAATTATACTTAACACCTATTAATTCTGTAATCAATTATAAGTAAAAGCAAGTTAGGGGCCTTTTTGCTGGGATTCTTATTAGCTTACCTTTGATGCTGCAGCTGCAGTCAGCTGTAATTAGCTTTTATCTCCCTCTTTAAAATTTGGCTGGTGATCCTCCAAATGGAGAAGTATAGCTAAATATAAACCAGCCCTTAAGCTAATGTCTTAAAAATTTAAAATCTGGGAATTTGCAAAACTTCTGATTTTCAATGTGTGACCATTTTCTATCTCCTCAATGAGTTGCACATACATTTTTCTTCTTAAATTTTAAATGCACCCTATGTGAAAATTTCTCTCTTGGCTGGCTTGCTTCCATTTCTCCAAATAGAAACATCTTTCAGAAAGGCCTGCTGAGCTCCTTAAATTATTCTGTGCTGTTGTTTATCATGAATGTAGAAGCACATACTTAATACAAATCAAAGGTATCTGATAAAGACAAGCCATGAAGGAAGAAAAAACATTGGTCATATATTTGAGGACCCTGTAAAAATGACCTCAAATAGATTTTTCAGACATATTGCAATTTGAGGCTTCAGTATCTTAGAACCTGCTAAGACTAGAGGCAAGCACTTGTATCTAGGGAGATGGCTCCCTTTTCAATGGTATAAATATCCTGGAGCTCAGACCTCAAACCTGCTCCTGTTTCTGGACTGACTGTTGTCTGCAATATTTTGCAGAAAAAAAATTAAAAACCATTTCTTTCTGCAATCAACCATAAAAGATGATAAAAAGAAGATTCCACTTAAGTTGAAGAAGAAATGGACTGCTTTTACTAAGCTGTTACTTTGGATAAGTGCTATTTTTATTGTTAACATAAACTGCAGATGTAATCCATTTCCACTGACTTTGAGATACAGAATGCTATAGTCGTGATGGCAGTAAGGTACTGTATGCATCACTGGATTAACACATGATCCCCTGCAGACACAACACACTAAGTTAAGCACTTACTGCTTTCACCCACAGGGTTTCAGTGAGTACATGAAGTTCTTTCTTCACATAAGTGTACTGTATGTCTTTGCTAGAAAACTGGTTGGAAATTTTTCAGTGTCATTTTTTTTTTTTGTTGTTGAAAAATACTGATTCATTGAAACCGAAGCTTTTCGTGAGAAAAGTTTCCACAAAACTTTTGTCAGGACGGTTTCTCAGGTCCAGGATGGAACTTCTGATCAAGCCTAGGGAGAGAAAGAGCCTGGTGGTTAGAGCACTTACCTGGGCTAGAGAAGACCCAGTTTCAAATCCCTACTCCCATTCAGAAGAGCAGGAAGTTGAACCTAGGACTCCTGTGTGCCCGGTGAGTGCCTTAACTTCCAGCCTGTTCTTGTCTCTGTGTTTGTTTATGGACTTTTCTGTGGGAAAAAAAATGAAAGGTCTTGGTTTTATCTCCCTGAGAAACAGACAATATTCTGAAATCTCAAATATTTTCACGAGATGGGAAAACTATTTTCTCTCCAGCTCTACTTCACTAGCCTGGGTCTGGTCAGGCAAACATGGGGTGTATTTGAGCCTCCAGGATCTGAACACTGCCAAAATTGTGATCTTAATGGCTCCGATTCAGGGAACCATTTACACATCTGCTTAATGTTAAGTACATGCTGAAGCACTTCCCTGATTAGGGTGGCTTTCCGGGATCAGCCCAAATCAGTCACTCTCCTCTTTTCCTGTTGCATCTCTGGAATCCCACCCATACTCATGTGGCCTGATTTCCAAAGGGAATGAGAACATTTAGCTGCCTATGATTTTGATGGTATTTGTGGATATTTAGCACTTTTGAATAAGAGGCCACTACTGTGTGGGACAGAAAATAAGCTTCCAGGAGCGTTCTTCTGTTTAACTAGATCCCCAGCACTCCGGCTGTGATAATCTACGCATCATATTCAACTTTCTTAGAGTTCTACACTCTCACACGAGTGTATTCGTATACATCCCTGGACCACTCCATCTCACTTAGTAGACTCTAATATATGGACCTGCTATGCTAGTATGTATGGGTCCAACTGTACAGTCAGATATACATGTACAGTTCCCATTAACTTCAATGGGAGATGTGAGGCTGTATTTGAGGAAAGAATTGGGCTCTGTGTTAACTACTGGCTCCTAGAATCTTTTCTCCTGGAGAGACCACAGTACTTTAATCCCATTCTGCTCCTAAATCACAGTGTTTGTGAGTGGATGAGACCTAGAGGAGAAAAATCACCAGCTCAGAAATACTGTAATTTGGAACTTTTAGCCCCACATGGGGTGCAGATCTAATGCTATGCTACAAAACCAACCCCAGTGGCATGAGCTACTTCCTGTTGTGATTACAGAGCGAAGTAGCTGCACTGAGATATTTCTACTCTGTAAAAATAGCACCCGAGCACATAAATACTGGGAAGATGACATCCCCGTCAATGGAAAAACAAGGTGAAAACTAGGTGAAGAAACAAATCTTAGCCATTCTTCATCCATAGATGCCCCTATTTTATAAAAAAAAATCTGTTTCCAGGTGATAGCAGGCATGTTATTTAGGGAAGACAACTTTATTGGAAAGCCAGTTTGGGATATATTTCCATTTGATTTTATCACAGCATTTGAGAAATTACGGTAAGCGATAGCAATTGCCTAAATCTTCAACTTTAGACGTAATTCTGCATCATTATCATCAAGATGTACCACTTAAGGATCTCAGACAGGGAACAAGGCACCAACATAGCAGGCAAAGTACACACAAACAACATATGCACTGTTCCTGCCCCAGAAAGCTCAATAGACCCATTAACATTAATAAGACGAGTGACATGCTGAAGGTCTGCAAGACCAGGCATTAATCTTCACTCACACAAAGTTATTCCTCTTGACAAATAATGAGTCTGTTTTATCCCATAAGCATCCTTAATACTTTATTTGAGTACATACCAGAAAAGCGAGGGCAGCAAAAATAACTTGCCTGTTGCCAAATGCTGGAAAACAGAAGGAAATAATAAGTTACACTTTAGTCTATGTGCATGGTTCACTATAGGTAAAGTTCACCCTGGTGCAGAGTGCTAGAAATGCTTATGTCCCTCAGGGACTTTGCACAAGGGTGAATTTCACCCACATTGTCTGAGCATTATGCAGATAACAAATGTATTTGGTCAATGCCAGTCTCTTTGTCACTAATTAATAGTGATACATAGAGCACCTTTTACCCATAGATCTTTACAAAAGAGGCAAGCATCATTCTCCCCATTTTACAGATGGGGGAGTGAGGCACAGAGACATGCTTAAGGTCATCCAAAGGCTAATGGCAGTCGTGGGACTAGAAGCCAAATCTTCTGCTTCCAATAGAGGTGTTTTAATCAGCTAGTCCGCACTGCCTCAACTATTAATGAAGCTGAGATGTATCCTGCCCTTCCTTTTTTGTAGCACTAAGGCATCATATATCAAGTACCAGCAACTCAGCCAGATCACCTCAATAAATACATTTAGTCCCTACAATGTTCAGCTACCCAACCCTGCATTTCTATACCCCTTTGGTATCCATGCATCATGATAGTGTTACATCATGAACATCGCAGAGGGTTGCAGCCTTCCTCCAGAGCTTCAATCATAGTTTTAGGCGCACAGAGCATGTTCACTGTCATTGATTCTGCAGATCCTTCCCGTGTCATAGAATCATAGACTATCAGGGTTGGAAGGGACCTCAGGAGGTCATCTACTCCAACCCCCTGTCCTACCTTTCCTCCTTCCCAAACCCAGCTTGTCTCAACTTGGGCTGACACGCAGCTCCTCCGTTGTGCAAGGGTGACGTGCCATGACAGCAGCTGCCAGGACGGCCAGCACAGCTGCCACTGCTGCTGAGCATGTGTCTGCTAATTAGATGTTCTTCCGGGCTCCCTTTTCAACCTAGCTCAACTCGTTATACCTGCATGCTATTCCCCAGTCAGCTGTGTGTCACCAAATTAACTGTCTCTGGGTCTGAGACTCAGGGGTCTGCCCATGTATATTTCCCAAAAGGAAGGGGCTGACATTCATATCATTCTTTGCTGAATCATCGGAGTATGGTACCATCCAGCTCACTGAGGTTTACTACAGAAGCATCATTTCAAGAGCAGTAGTTTTAGGAATAAGAGCACCCGATGTGGAGATGACCTCCACTGAGAACTGTAGAAGGAATAGACAAAATGGCCATCATTTGGAATTAGATACTCAGCGTATTCTAAGGGAAAAAAAAAAAACATGTGTTTCAAATAAATACTTGCGTTCAGTGCCTGCTGATTCAATGACCCAGAATCTAAGAGTTCGTTTTCACACAGAAGTTCAATCCACCACTGCCATTTCCACACAAACTTAAAAGGTCATTTGAAGAAATGCCATTTTTCAAAATGAAATGTGATGATTTTTTAAAATTGAACATATGCCATTTATGAACTTTAAAAAAAAAATCCCACTGTGACACTAATCTGAGTAATTGAAATTGGCAGGGCAAATCCTGTATTCTCCCAAAACCCACAGACAGTGTCCTGACAACACACATACCAAAAAGAAAAGAAAAGAAAAGAAAAGAAAAGAAAAGGAAAGGAAAAGTACAAAGATGAAGTGCCAGCAAAATGAAATAGCCGAAGGAAGGTGCGACAACCAAGCACATGAATGGAAGAAAGCACTGAGGGTTATGCCTGAACACAAAAAAGAAAAAAAGGAAGTTCAGTGACTTGACAAAAAACATCCAGAAAGACTAGTGGTGCAACAATGATGAATGAAGACTGTACACGAAAAAGAAAAGGAAAAAATTAAGATTTTTTTTCCCCAGTGTTGCTGCAAATATTTGATAAAGCCTTCTTGGGTTCACAAACCTTTTCGTTTTCATATATCAAGCAAGAATGTTCTCATTTGAAAATACTCATCCAGCTCTTATCCCCTTGTATATTTTTAATGTAAACATATTGCAGAGGTGAGAATAATACTTATCACACTGTTTCTTTCAATTGGCTAATATTTCATGTTCACAAAACTCAGTGATGATTAAGCTGGGTTAAACAGTAACATATGTTCACAGCCATAGTACAAGAGGGATGCTTACATTAATCTTTCTACTGACAAATAATGCAAGCCTATGCTTTGTACAGGCAAATGGTCTGATCCTACTTCTATTGAAGTCAAGGCCCAAGCTTCCACTGATTTCAATGAGCGTAAGATTGGACCCAGAAAGATTTAAAAAAAAAATGTCATTTCCATGGTACATACATGGTGGAGTGTATCGGGGGTGATTGACATAGTAAGCAATCCAAGAAGTGAATCCCCAGTAAAAGGCACAGCCCTGGAATAGGGAAAAAAAAAAAAAGAAAAAGATACATTTTAGGAGGAAAAATTACAGGTAAATTCAAATTATAACTTAATATACATTTTCTAGCGGCAGTGCTCCAAGTCCAGATGACTACAGTGCTTTTTAAAGATGATTCATTAATAAAAATTAATTTTATTCTTCCCTCTTAAGAATTATTAAGTCCAAATTGGAAATTAGAAGCAGATTTTTAACAGTGATTTAAATGACTCTTGGCCTGTTCCTAGAGCATCGCCACTTTTGTGCTTTCCCTTACCAAGGGATCGTGGTAAATCAATGATCTAGCCCAATAAAAGGAGTGTCACTTTATCAGAGTGCAATATAACTAGACTCTGCTATGGTACAGGCATATTCCTTCTGACTCATACAGATCTAAAATCTATTTGTAAGAGATGATTGTAGCTAGGTTCAGCTTGTCAATCTGTAATTTGTTTTCAGCTCCTATGTTCCAAACTGAGACAGCAATGGTCATACACAGGTAAAACTTCAAAGGCAATAAAAAGCAAATCACAAAGAAGTACATATGCAAATAAGTTCCCTTTTGGGGACTACACTGAGTGGAATATTATTCCTGGATAAAGTATTACCGGTTGTGACAAAGCTTTTTATGTGCTATTCGTCCAACATCAGTAACTCTTGTAGAGTCACTTATTCAGCAAATGTGTGTTTCTTTGGGTAAAATGCATTAGCATTTTAAATCTCCCACACACATTTTTGTGGAACTGAGTTAACATTTATTAATTATTGTAATTTATTTGTCTTGCCATAGTAGCGTGAGCATTACTGGTCATGGATCCCCTTGCAAGGATCCCCTTGCGCTAGGTGTGGTAAAAACACAAAAGAAAAAGACAGTCCCGGCCTCAAAGATCTTTTATCTACAGCTAATGTTTTCTTGATGTTATCTTAGATGTCTATCACTTCTTTCAACAAGAAGAACCCCAAAGTACTTTACTGGGCATTAATTCCATTCCAGAGGTTCCTTGCAACCTGCAGTCAATGGGACTCAATATAGGAATGAAGTGCAACCCAAATGGAGTTTGTTGCAGGACTGGCTCTTATGGATCTGATCTGGCCCTGATGGGGGCAGGTGCAGTTCCACTGAAATTAACTCAGTTGCACTGTACCTGATCCTATGTATTCAGCATCACTTCGTCCACCTGTGAGAGAGAGCCATTTCTGCAGATGGAGCATGGCAGTTGCTTGACGGTGACTGAAGAAAACCCCATTGAACTGAAATGATGGGGGTGAAAGAAAGGGTACCATATAATGATCCAGTTGTAATCTTGCATAGATGCCCTGGTGAATACTTTACTTCTTACCAAAACTACCACAGGATCTAATTCTCATCAGTGCCTAAATGACAGTGAAAATCAGTGTTCCTCCCAAGTGCCTATGTCCCTTTGGAAAGTTACAAGTGCTTTTGGGACTCTTACCTCATATTCTGAGGTGCTATTTTCATTAAGACCTCAAGTTTACATCTCATTTGAAAGTTAACATCCTCCTCAGCACATGCCCACTAAACCTTATCTCCTTCCTTGCTTGGGTCAAAGGGGTCTGTCTGCAGAGCCAAACCTTTTCTTCTCGACTACAAAGCTTAAACATATCTGAAAGACGTTTCGTTTAACGTTCCCTATTGCTCCTCATGCTTAGCTACAGCTTACTTCATAATGCAGCAGCTGGAGCAAGAGGAAGGATGGAGTTTTGCTTACGGTGCCCGACAAATGCTTTGGAGACCTTAATTCTATTCATCTATCTATCGCTGCATCCCCAAGTGACTTTGGGAAAGTCACATGATGTTCTCCCTGCTTCAGCCCCCCATCTCTAAAATAAGGATAATAATCCTTCAGTTGCATTTTCTGTTTAGAGTGTAACCTCTTCAAGGCAGGGACTGTCTCTGACTTTACATTTGCTCAGCAAGTATCACAGTAGAGTCGGATTTTAGTTGTGAACTCCAGCCGTTAACATAATACGGATAACGGCAAACCAGTACCATTCCGTCAGAGAAATGCTA
Source organism: Caretta caretta (assembly GCF_965140235.1). Classification (NCBI taxonomy): domain Eukaryota; kingdom Metazoa; phylum Chordata; order Testudines; family Cheloniidae; genus Caretta; species Caretta caretta. Next base: position 17,855,796 of record NC_134209.1, read on the forward strand.
CGCCCTCTGAAGGCGGTATCCTGAGGTGGTTTAAATACTGTAAAGGGAACATAATTACTGGGCCTGGAAAACAAATGAATTTTCTTTCCCTGTCATTGTTCTGGGCCCCGTTAGCATGAGGTCCTTCTCTATATTGAATAGAATGATAAATATAATTGTCACCTTTATCATATTTTTCAGAGGCGTGTGCCCTCCGGAAATCTTGTGAACAAATAATGTCTCCAGAAGATGTCTGACATAGTGTAAACAATGACAGAAGCAGGCCAAGCTGGAAAAACAATGAAAAAGGGGGAATGAAGATACATGAAGGATGGGTGGTGAGGTCGTTTTTTTTTTTTCTTTTTTAAACAAAACAACAACAAAAACCGCCCACGCACTTTCTGCTACATCACCCTTTATTTTCACATAAAGAATAAGGACTGATAGTTTAGAACTGAAGAGTCACACTTGAAATCTCTGGGCATAGACTTTGCCTTCGCAAAAGCAACTGAATCCTGATATTCATGGAATCGTTTTCACAGAGTTATATAACATTGTATCCATTTTACTGTGGAAGCAACATATTTTACCCACCTTGAATTAAAAAGGACACAGCAGGCTCAGAATGTAATGTACAGCTATGACAGTCGATTAAAACAGGACAGCTGTGTATACAAGCAGACGTCTGCAATGCTTCCAACAGATGTCTCACACATTTTAGGGATATCTTAATGCTCTCGTAGGATGTGTCTGACATTTGAAAACATTCTGAATGGTTTGCTTGCCCTTTAGTAAGTACAGTAGCTGCACAGAGGTAGTTTGTATTTCATTTCCTTGCGGAGTCAAAACAAGATTTTGCTGCAAAGTGAATCCATTGCAATGGCTTTTTTTGTTCCACGTTACAATGGAACGAGATAATTGTTATAGAATTTATTACACTGATTCCCTTTTGAGGAGGATTATGAAACAACCACCAGCACTTCTGATTTGCTTCAGAGAACGAGCTGCAGCTCATAAAGATTGGGTTTAAAAAACAAATGTCAAGAGTGATTCATGGCAGCATTTTATCTTGGTTGTATTTACTGTACTAGCTGTGTCTGTCTCATTGAAAGCCAATTATGAGACATAAATGAAAAGTGATTTTCAGTGTGTGAAGTTTCAAATACTTTGGCCACCGTACAAAATTCCCAATAAAAGTCAAAGATTAAACAATTTTGAAGTAATTAAATCAGCAAGGTTTGAGTTTAGGAAAATCAGGTAATTAATGACTGTGCAGAAGGCTGAATCACACTTTCCTTCTTGTCAAGAATTTTAAAAACATTTGGCTTACATCAGGAACCACAACTAAATAGCTTTAAAAGGATCCGCAAAAAGACTCTCTGCATCCCAGCCCCCAGATAAATAATGCAGATATTTTGACCTCTCTTCTATTAAAACCCTCTATCTCCTGTTAAATGTACAACCCAGAGGAGAACCCACATGTTACTTGGTCTTTTGGCACTGTGTTACTCAAGAATTATTCTGGGTTCTATGCACAGATCTCCCTACTCAATCTTTCTGTGCCTTATTTCCCCATCTCCCTCCCAGTCTATGATATTACTTCCTTCCTCCCAACCTTTCTCTCGCTTGTCTATTTAGATTCCCCCGATCCTACAGCCGATAGCACACAAAAGGACTGCTGTGCCCATGGGCTGCTCTGCTGAATATTTTTTTATTAGTAGCTCAGCAACTGTTATTAAGCTCCTTCAGAACTCTTGGATGGATCCCATCTGGTCCAGGTTGAACTTTTAGAGTGAGATTTTCAAAAGTACCTACAGGATTTAGGAGCATGCGCCTCATTCAATCAGAGCCTTGCACTTAAATTTCTTAGATCCTTTTGAAAAACTTTCCATTTATTCATCACTTTGTTTCTGAATGTTCTCCTCTGACAATGCTTCTTCTTTACTACCTGTAAAGAGCAGATCTGGGTATCCTCTTTGCTGAAGACTGATGCCATTAATCTTATAAGACCATCCTTTATGCTGTGGTCCTGATCCTGAATTCATTTGGTTACTGGGAGGTACTCTGGTCTAATGGATAGGGGGCACAGGACTGAGGACCTGGAGTCTATTCCTCGTTCTGCCACTGATCTATTGCATGACCTTGGGTGAGTCACTTCCCACCTGTGTTTCCCATCACACCTTTCCTCTGGCTTGTCTATTTAGATATAAACTATTCAGGGCAGGAACTGTCTCCCACTGTGCGTACACACACACACACACAATGCCGAATGCAACAGGGTTCCATTTTGGGGTGGGACCGCATGGTACTACTGTAATACAAATAATAATTAACAATAACAACAACAACCTGAAACTCTCATTGACTTCAGAGAGGAGAGGTTTGGATGTGGAAGGAATGTAGGGTCAAGCCCTCTCTGGGCTCTAGCATTAAGAAACAACAGTCTCGTCATCCATTCATCTGGAACATTTAATGGCTTACCGTCCTGCATGACTTTGGTTCATGCACTTACTGAACTACTGGGTGGCGGAAGCTCTCCATATTCTCCTCTTCAGCATAAATACTTGAGAGACGAATGTAAAAGAGCAAGTAGATTAGTAGAGGCCCACTGTATTCAGTCAGAAAAACCTAGAAATGAAAAAAAGACTTCTCAGGATGGGGAATTGAACAACAAAGGAATAATAATAAGAAGAAGTACCTAAGTATTTGATCTGCCATGGCAAAGGGCCCAGTGGTACACCACAGCTTGACTACTGTGTGCAGATGTGGTCACCCCATCACAAAAAAAAAAATATTGGAATTGAAAAAGGTTCAGAAAAGTGCAACAAAAATTATTAGGGATACGGAACAGCTTCCATATGAGGAGAGATGAATAAGACTGGGACTTTTCAGCTTGGAAAAGAGACAACTTGGGGCAGAGGAGAGATAGGATAGAGGTCTATAAAATCATGACTGGTGTGGAGAAAGTAGGAAGTGTTATTTACTCCTTCCCAGAACACTAGAACTAGGGGTCATGAAATAAAATTAATAGGCAGCAGGTTTAAAACAAACAAAAGGAAGTGTTTCTCATACAAAGTGCAGTTAACCTGTGGAACCCTTTGCCAGAGGATGTTGTGAACACCAAGACTAAAAAAGTGTTCAAAAAAGAGCTAGATAAATTCATGGAGATTAGGTCCATCAATGTCTATTAGCCAGGATGGACAGGGATGGTGTCCCTAGCCTCTGTTGCTAGAAGCTGGGAATGGACAACAGGGGATGGATCACTCAATTACCTGTTCTGTTCATTCCCTCTGGGGCACCTGGCATTGGCCACTGTTGGAAGACAGGATACTGGGCTGGATGAACCTTTGATCTGACCCAGTATGGCTGTTCTTATGCCAATGCAAAGCCAAAACATCCCTCAAGTCCGGGGATCAGCTCTGACCATTTTTTTCAACTGGAAAATGTTTGAAAAAAGTTTCCAAATTGTCAAAAGGTTTCATTTCTGGTTCAAAAATAACTTTTCATTTCAAAACTTGAGCTAATTATCATACAAGCAAATGGGAGAAAAAAAACCCTCAAAAATGGTTGAAATTGAAACAAAGTGATTTAACTGACCGAACCTGAAATCTGAGTTTGGATTTTTGCTTCATAAAAATTTGCAAGATTTTGACTTTTCATTCTAATTCGGAACAGTAAACAACAATTATCACTGGATGGGAAAACTCTTTCCCACCCAGCACTAGTTATTACAACATTCTTCAACTAGTCATTTATAGCTCATTGACATATGAAGTCTGGGGGCCCGTCCTGCAGTCCTTATTCAGTGAAAGCCTCCACCGAAATCACTGAAGAGGGATTGCACTCCCAAGCCTTGGAGTGGAATGTACGCAGACAGGCAACAGAGGTCTATAAGGAACAACACCTTTTTCCAAAGAAAAATAACTCCTCCTTCTCTCAGAGTCTGCTGTGTCTACACTCGGGGGCTCTGCTGACGTAGCTCCACAATTCTGAGAGGAAAGGACATTCAGCAAGGGAACAGGGGGTATCCTGGCTCTGTCCCCTCTCTGCTCCACTCACCAGCCACAGTAGGTGCCTGGGCACACGGGGGGTGTTCTCCCATCACTAATCCAACTCCGCGAGAGGTGGGAGCTAGGTCGGCAGAAGAACTGTACTGTCTATCCCGGGGGTTCAGTCAGCACAGCTGGGTCTCTCAAGGGTGTGGATTGTCCACACCCCTTGGAGATGTAGCTATGCTGAGGTAAGTGTCCAGTGTAGACCAGCCCTTAGGCTAGGTGTATACCACAGAGCCAATGCCAGCATAGCTATGTCAGCAGAGCCCCCAGTGTAGACACAGCATACTCTGAGAGAAGGAGAAGTTCTGCCGTGTAGGAACCTCTCCAGCTGACATTACCTATGCTGACAGAAATCACTTTCTGTCGGCATATCTGTGTCTACACTGGGGACTTTGTCAGCATGGCTATGTTGCTGGGTTTGTGGGTTTTTTCACACCCCTGCCTGACACATCTATGCCGGTATATGTTTTAAGTGTAAACCAGGCCGTACTCCTGCCCCACAGCAAGGGGAAAGCTGGGAAGTCATTGGGTTGACTTGGGGGGGGGGGAATAGTCAGAGGGCTTGTCTACACTGAAAATGCTATAGCTGTGTCACTGTAGCGCTTCAGGGATAACACCACTTATGCCAACAGGAGGGGTTTTCCCATCGGCGCAGGTACTCCACCTCCCTGAGAGACGGTAGTTAGGCTGCCGGGAGAAATCTCCCTTTGGTCTACACTGGGGGTTAGGCAACAAAGTTATACCAGCCTAATTTCCTAGTGTAGACCAGGGCTCACTCACACTCCATTCTCTATTCTCTCCATTGGGCAATGCAGCTATGTATCACCCTTTTCTCAGGGCAGATTGTAAAGTTACAGTCCAGCTCATGGAAAACAGCCTTCCATTAATATTGACACAAAGCTTTTTAGAGAATCCCTGCTGGGGGAAATATAATGTGACCAGAACAACGAGGAGCATGGATCTGATTGTCTAGCCTCTCTGGAATGAAATTCCAGATTAAAACCATGTTGTACTACACATGTACAAGAGATTGTAATGAGCAAATTGTAACTCAAGTGCATAACACTGCGGAAAGGAGTTTATATGTTCATAACTAATGGACTATTTAGCTTAAAGGTGGCTGTTTGCAGTGCTTTAGAACTCTACGTGTTAAATGCCTGTGGTTTAAATGAATTTAATTTTGAATAGCTTTCTCCAAATAGTGCTCGGCAATCCCTCAGTGGACCCCTTCCCCCCATGCATTGTTTTTGAAATCTATCTTTAGCAGTGCTTATAAATGACTGCAACAGAGAGACTTTCCTTGAGCGCTAATCTTTAAATTGGGATGGCTTTTATTTTGGGACACTAAAACTCTTCCCTTTTCCTCTGTTAGCTACTATGGGACAAATTCTCTGATAGTGTCAATCCACTATCGTCCCAACTGAGCATCCAATTCTATGTGGTGGCTTTGAAAATCTCAGCCGATAAATGTAAGGCTCAATTTTCAGAAGGTTTTGTTTAATTGAATTAGGCCTGTGCACAATTCCCCTCTCCCCAAGTGAGTGTTTCCCTAACCCGGTCTGTCAGTAGACAGGCGGGAAGAAGGAAAAAAGCTGAGTCTGTATAAAGGAGGGCAGAGCCCGGGGGCAGAGAGGCCAGCGTGAGGTCTGGTCACCTCTTACATGCCACTTCATCCCCAAGTGAACTGAGGCTGCCAGAGTTTGTGGAGTGAATGGGTCTGGAATGTGAGGGGTCAAGACACCTTAAAAAAACAGTCTCACCATGGACTTCCCAGTGCAGCATGCCTGGGTGCAAGTGAGAATGATTATAAGTGATACTACAGTGACGCCTATCAGTCTGGGGGTCCCACTGTGCTAAGTGCAGTCCAAACAAATCGTAAGAGACAGTGCCAGCCAGGAAAAGCTTATCCACTAAACAGACACAGGGTGGGAGAGGTGACAGGCAGAGAGAGGCGAGTAGCTTGCTTGAGATCACCCAGCATGAATCCCAGCCCATTGCTGACAGCTCACAGAAGCTGTTCTGTGGGGAGTAGCCAGGAACAGAGCAGCAGTGTGTGGCTACTTGGCACGGCAGCAGAAACATGTTCTCTCTTGACCCTTTGCCCAATTTCAGACTCAGACAGAAGGCGGAGAATCAGGCAGGGCCCTGTGGATGGACTATAGCCTGACTTTGCCCAAGCAGCAGTAATATACAAGCTATGGGCTAGCTGATTCCATATGCCAGAGGAACAAGCCACTCAGAGATACAGTTGAGTTGTATATGCTGTGCTTTATCACCACAAGGAGCAACCTCACACACCAGCAACACCAACAACATGTCATGATAGGTCTGTGACACTGACTAAGCCCCACCTGACCAAGGTGGTCTATAGGGACAGGGACGGGCTTACATGTCATCAATCTCCAATACAAAACACTTAATTGCAGACTTTAGTGGCACATGATCCCGGAGCCTGTCATCAGTCTTGCAATCAAAGGAGGTCTGGGCCGGCAGGGAGAGATGATGTCTGGATCGCTGCATGGGGCAGCACATGGGATAAGTGCTGGGGATTATTATTTAGAGCTGATAAAAATACCATTTTTTCCCAAAAATATTCAGGGTTTCTTTTTCATTTTTTTGGTTGAAATTTCCTTCAAAAAGTCAGTTTTTCAATGAAAAAATGTAAACCCAAACCCACGATACTTTAGTTGTTGAAAACCACTTTGGACACACACACACAAAAAAAACAGTTTTCAAAAACTGAAAATCTTTGCCAATAAAATGTTTGGTATACAGTTAGTCTTTGAAAACCTGGAAAAAAAAACATCATTGAAAATGAATTTCTTCTGCAAAAGTTTGCCTTAAAAAAATTGGGGAAATCCCTTTTCAACTAAAAATGCTGATGAACTCTATAGTTAGTATTACTGTTGGGAGAGTGCTCTGAAACAAACCTTCCTGTGGTGGACATTGACTCTGTCAGGGACACTTCTAGCGACCCCTGTACAACAGTGTGTGCTGCTCTGTACGAGTGTGGACTGCTCTCAGAAGGGACATGTCCTCATTTTCTGTCCCCACTAGGAGTTTCTCATATCCCACGCAGCGGATAGCTGCCTCCCCTTTTCTCTCCCTCCCAGTATGCCACAAATCTGCCACTGTCCCATTTGCTTGGTGGCATTGAAGAAGTCTTTCTTTTTTGGGGGGCAAACCCATTATGGGCAGGAGCTCATCACCAGGTGCTTAGGAGCATCTTTACTCACTGATCCATCAGAGGGGCCTCTATTTCTCCCTGTCCACACCATCTGCTGTTGCCTTGTTAACCACTGGCACAATCAGATGTGTAGTCCACAATTGGGTGTGTGGGAACACTCCAATTCTTTGTGCACAGAATCATAGAAATATAGGACCGGAAGGGACCTTAAGAGGTCATCTAGGCTACCCCTGCCCCCCAAGCCAACTTTATTTTCAAACATTTTTCAACCCACTAGTTCCTTTTTGAAAATAAAAGGCCAAACAATGCCTTGGTGATCTTGTAACAAAGCCACAGGAGGGGTCAGCTGCAGGGACTGAATTTGGAAACTCTGGATCTAAAGCCTGTACCCCTTGAGCTACAAGACCACACCAGTTAGCTTGAAGGCAGTAGCAGACTCATAAACATCCACTTGTGGTCCAGCCATTAGGAGGGGACAAAGAGCCATTCTCTGCCAGCAGTTGCAACATGCTTCTGAAAATGGCGCACTTGCTCAGTGATTGATTTTCAGAGGAACCAGAGCTCGGACTGGTCTCATTTGGAGCTGCCGGGCACTTAGCATGTCTGAACATCAGACGCTCAATGGGTTATTCAATAACTTCTGACCTACTAAAAATATCACAAAAAGTGATCTGAGATTATAGAATGATAGTAGCCCCTAGCATGTTAATTCTATCAGCATTAATGTTGATTAATGACAAAGGGACACAGGGGTGCAAACCTCATACCCAGCCTGATTCCTCATTCATCCTGCATGGATCAGATTATTCCTATCTCTGACAGGTCCCGAGGGGTCTGGCTCTTATTTTATTTACCCTTTGGTAGAATTTGTACCGTGTGTCATGCCAATGAAGCCTGACCGCCCTGAATAACAATCAGGTCAGGGATTATAATCCCAAACCACATGAGGCAGTAAGTATATTTAGGAGACATGACTGCAGAAGAGGTGAAAGGAGCTCCTTAAAGTTATTCATTGCTTGTAACCCAGATGGAATGTGGCAGAGACATGAGACAATTTCTCTGACTGGTTGATGCAGCTGGATTAGAGCCTCGACATGAGCCCAGTGGGACCACCAGAGGGGATCACAGGATTTCTAATGCCAGCTAATTGCACTTCATGCACTAGTTAAATCAAAAAGAGATAAAAAGAAGATAAATTGGGGGAGGGAGGGACTGGAGCCTGGAGGACAAAGTAGAAACGTTATTTTGACGTAATAAGAAATAGCAGGAAAATTCCATACTTATAAACTAGAAGCCCACAGAGTCACAAATAAGTCTTCATGAGAATATACTAGCTGATTCTTCCATATAACACTTTTGACATGCCCTTTTTACCCTGCCATGTAACAGACCCCTAGTGTGGATCATATTGCATTTTGGAATAGTCTAGTATTATTTCATTTATGGTGAGCTGCGGGATGGAACTCCAGAGAGGCCATTTAACCTTTCCCGGCTGCTCTTTTCTCAGCTACGTACCTTGGCTCTTTCCATGCCATGTAAGGGTAGTTTGCCAGTTCATGGGTGACACCTCCATCAGTGAGGGATGCGAACAAGGTACTGTGCGCACAGGGAGGGGAGCTGATGGGAGTGGTTGAGAGAGCACCCTTGCTAGGAGCAATGAGTTTGGGTCATTGCCTGAGGCTATCAGCAAAGCAATAGCAATGACATATTTTAAGCATGTATGGGGCAATCATGTGGACAAAAGACCACAGCGGCAGTAAATAAGTTATCTAAAGGACTGAGTTTAGTTTTTTGACGAATGAAAGACAGAGGGTGGCTGGGTGTACAACTCTGAGTCTAGGCCAAATGGATACAGTGCATACCACACAGTCAATATGATACTGCATATCTTCTATTTATATTCATTATAGAGACTATTACTCTGTGTGTGTGTGTGTGTTGATCGTGGCTGGGATTTCGAAGGAACCTAAGAGAGTTAGGGACTCAACACCCACAGGCACCCAAATCCTACAGCACTGAGTGCCTAACTCCCTTAAACTCCTTTGAAAAAATCCCATCTCCAAGTGTTACTGTGTCAAATCTTAATATACAGCATTAGCTTCTGGGCCAATTTCTACCCCCACTTATACTTCTGCGACCTCAGGAAAGTCAACAGGGCACCATTTTGGCAATATCTTCAACTGATCTCTATTTTTGGCCTTTTATCTCAACTGTTGTTAAGGATTTTGGAGGCAGGTTGGCAGCAGACGGTAAAGTCCTGCAGTGCTAGCTGGACAGTCAAACAACTTTTTTGTTCCCAGCTCCTGAACATCTCCCCAAATCCGTGGTGCTATCTTTTAATTCCTGCAGACAGAGTCTGCCCGGGCCTGTATTTCTTGGCCTGGGGTTACAGTGACAGTGAAGCAGCATTTCTAGCTATTTAAGGCTCCGTCCTGGCTTGTGCTGCAAGTGGCTGAGGTGGAGCAGCGGGCCAAGGAGGAATTCTCAGTCAGAACCCTCCAGAATCACTGGAGGCGTGAACCGCGAAATGTACCGGGCCTGCTCTGCTGGTTATGGCAGAAGAGAGGGAAGGTCCAGTACCAGTCCTGAGATGCTGGATGCCACTAGCCCTCCCTATTCCTTGCAGAGAACTAAGGCTGTGTCTGCCACTTCAGTAGGACACATACCTGCCAGCCCCCGAAAACAAACAAGTGATTGTAAATCAGTGCACAGTTATTATAGCTTTGTCTATATTCAGGCACAACCCAGGTGACACATGTGCATACCCATCTGTAACCTAACTCCAACATGGGCAGAGAATGACTGGCAGTTATGGGACACCGGGTGTATTTGTGGGCCAGATTTCAAAAAGAATTCAGCATCCATCAACTCCCCTGTAGGCACCTAAATGAAGTGGCCCTTTTGAAAACCTGGTTATTTACAACAGTGAGGTGCATTTCCATGGAACTTTTCATCTAGAAGTCTCAAAGCCATTCACAAAGGAGAGTTATCTCCGTTTCACAAACTGAGGCAAAAAAGAGGTTAAGCTGCTTACCTGAGGCCACCAGAAGGAGAACCCAAATCTCTCAAGTCCCAATCCAGTGCATTATCCACTAGGCAACATGCCTCTCTTATTTAGCTACCTAAATAAGGTCTTGAGTGCTAAGGTCTTTTGGAAATCTGGCTCATCTGGTGCTGAGCATTTTGAAAAATCCGGCTATAGTTAAACCTGAAATATAGATCAGTTCTTCAGTACAATAACTTCTTGGGCTAAATTCCTACCTAGCCTGTCCTTAAACAGTCAACTGAACTGTTTTTCTGAACTGTATAAAATGGACTCCATGGATCCGGAATAAAAGACACAAGAACACACTTTTGAGGATCTAAAGAATCTATTAACCACATCCCTAATAATCACATTTTATGACACTCTCAAACCAACTGTCAATTCTGCCCAGGCCAGAGCAGTGGTCTCGATGGGACACTACTCCAGTTACACAGAGATGATTAGCAGCCTGCAGCTTGCTGTTCCAAATGGCTTTCAAACTCTGCAGCTAGAACCCAGAGAAGATGTTTGGGGAGAGAGTAAGAGAGACCGAGAGTTTATTTGCAGCCCCTTGTTAATTTCAAATTTGTGGGAGGTCACAAGCTGTTAATAAACAGTCCATGGACCCTTGCATGCCCAACCACTCTTCCAGCCTCATGGCATTCCTCTGCTACAATACAAAGAATCATGGGCGTTCAAGGTAATCCAACAATCTTCCGATCAGTGAACACGTACAAACTCCATTGCTGTTCTGCTGCATAAATCAGAAGTCACGCAGCTTTCCTTCGGTGTAACGTTCTATGTTGTACATAGACTTTGTATAGAATCAACAGTAATGAGGCTCTAACCCACACAATTGTACAAAAATGGAAAATACTGTGGTGCATTCAGCTTGTAACAGTTAAGAATGTGTTCGCGAGTACAAGGATGGGATTGTCCAAGAATAAAGTTAATGGGAGCTGGGTCCCTTAGGTAACTGGGGATTCCCAGCCAGTAATACTGTTTATATAATTGTTACACATTCCCAGGCCTCTGGGTAGATCATGGGCAGCTGGGATTAGCTATGGGACCCCTGCTTCTAAAAGTACAAACCTCTCCTGAGTGCCACATTCAATGTGTTGCATAAAGATGTTTGCTATTTTATGATATAGATTAAATTATCCTGTCTTGCTAACCTAAAGCTTTTACTGAGATCACCCATACATCTCAAGGGAATGAGTGGGATCAGTACCTGGACTGGGCAGCCCTCTAAGAGTCACCAGCTAATGTGTTGGTCAACTCCACAGTCCACTGTTCAAAAGTTGTATGAAGGTGGTTGACCAGGGCCCAGTTACTCCTGGTCTGTAAGAGCCCAGAAGAGACCTTTAAAGTGGGATTTCCAACAGGACACAGTGTTGGCCTACCTCTGCTCCCAATGACATGAATGGTAAAACTATCAACATCAACAGGAGCCAGAGGTAGACCAGCGCTGAACGTTTTTTGGAAATCCACCCTGCTGAGCCTCAGTTCCTACAAAATTATCCAAATATAGACAGGTCAGATGGCCAGAGACTACCAGCCTTCCTCAAAGTGAGTAGCACCCCACCTTCTCAGTAATCTCATGGGTTTCAGTCGAGGAAGGCACCGCTCTGAGTCGGGGAATAGAAATCAGCACTTAGCAATTAGGAAAATGAGTTAGCTACTTTAGTGCCCTGGAATTCTGTCTACATTGTCTTTGCCCTTACAACAACAACAACCCACAGGGGAGGCCTTTAATATGCATGCACCCATTCTTGCACATGTGCTATGCTCAACAGTGCATAAAACATTTGCCTGTCTTAAAATTCACTACGCTTCCAGCTGCCTTCCTGGAGAACTGACATTCTGGCAAGGTTAGTTATATGCTTGTGGCTTTTGCTCCTGACACAGAGAGAGAAACAATCATAGCATTCAACTTGGCCTTATTAGCACTGGCATCTGATGAATTATGATCAGCCAGTTGGCCAATTTCAACAGCAGGAAGGTCCCCGCTTCCCTTATCAGTAGATTTCTCTGCAGCTGCTGGGCAATAACAAAGGGCCGAGAGTGTATGTGGGCCAAAGAAAGGCCTAAACAACATTATACCATTATATACAGTGTCAGGCAAACTCAATCTGTTCTTTGTTGATAGCTCTGGAAGTTGAAAACTATTTAACTTCATTAACTAAAGAAAAAAAAAACAACCATGTGTGTACAGTTTGCCTTTGCAGAAGGCTACATTTCAAAGTTCACAGTGTTGACACGCATTAGTTCATGGCTTGTCCAGTTGTGCCAAAGTAAAGCAACGTGCATTATATGTAACATTATGCATTGAATCAGAAATCTCAGCCATGAACCAAGTGTCTGTTTAGAACTGAGGTCACTTGTGTCTCAAAATTATGATCAGAAAAGTGACTGTAAAAAAAAAAAAACCTTCTTATTCAGCATATCTACTTTCTGGGACCAGATTCTCAAGTGATGTAAATGGGTGTAACAAATCAGAAAGCTTTGTCAAAATGCAGCTTTCTGATACCTTCCTGTGTTAGTCAATGTTAAGACAATTGTATACTAAGGACATTGAGCATGTAGAACTAGTTAATAAAATTGTATGTTCTTTTGCTATTGTCACTACTGCAGAGTTTTCAGTTTACCCCAGAATTCCTTGGTGGTGCATTACAGAAATCAGAGGGCCTTGCCACATAATTGTCATCAAATTGGCCACAAAATCCACAGGCCCAGGCTTATTTATGATCCACTCTTCCAGTCATCCACTGGCCTATCCTCCCAACCATCAGCTCACGTTCTATCTTGATCTCACATTTTCTCCCATTCATTGATCCTATCAGCATCTCATTTACTGCTCTCTCTTTCTCCTCTTTACACTGACCACACAAATTTGCTGGGACCCCTATTCCCCCGTTACTTCCCCATACTTTGTGCACTTCATTTGTCTTGCCTCTTACCAAATGATGACCTCTGGACTGTGGTATTGTATACAAGCCCATTCCCTGGCCTCTTTCACAATCTCACATTGAGTCCAAGCCACATGATTTGCTTTCTCTACGGCAAAGATTCTCAACCTGTGGAAAGCAGCCCTGCCCCAGGAGTTCCCAAACAGGTATCAAGGTATCTTCCCACATGGCCACATTGGGAGAGGGGTCCTGAACAGGTCTGGACTAGAGAGGAGGAGATGGTCCTGTTATGGAAAAGGTTGAGAACCACTGCTCTTTGGTGATTTAGCAACTTCCTCTCACAATACTTTGAAACATAAGGGCTTGGAGTGTGATTCTCTTCTTACATACCCTGATTTCTTTACACAGACTTCATAGAATCAGAGAAATGTAGGGCTGGAAGGGACCTCCAAAAGTCATCAAGTCCAGCCCCCTGTGCTGTGACAGGACCAAGTAAACCTAGGCCATCCCCGATAGGTGTTCATCCAACTTGTTTTCAAAAGCTTCCAATGATGGGAAATCCATAACCTCCCTTGGAAGCCTATTCCAGAGCTTAACTACCCAGAGAGTTAGAAAGTTTTTTCTAACATCTAACCTGAGTCTCCCTTGCTCCAGATTAAGCCCCTTACTTCTTGTCCTATCTTCAGAGGACATGGAGACCAATTGATCACTGTCTGCTTTAGAACAGCCCTTAACATATTGGAAGACTGTTCTCAGGCCCCTCCTCAGTCTTCTTTCCTCAAGACTAAACATGCCCAGTTGTTTTAACCTTTCCTCCTAAATCAGATTTTCTAAATCTTTTATCATTTTTGTTGCTCTCCTCTGGACGCTCTCCAGTTTCTTCACATCTTTCCTAAATTGTGATGCTCACCATTGGACACAGTACTCCAGCTGAGGCCTCACCAGTGCTGAGTGGAGCTGGACAGATACCTGCTGTGTCTTCCATACAACACACCTGTTAATATATCCCAGAATCATATTAGCCTTTTTTGAAGCTTCAGTGCATTGACGACTCATATCTGTGTGTGGTCCGCTATAACCACCAGATCCTTTCCAGCAGTACTACGACCTACTCAGTCATTCCCCATTTTGTAGTCGTACATTTGATTTTTACTTCCTAAGTGAAGTACTTTTCACATGTCTTTATTCAGTGGCATTACTCCCAGTTTACCACCACTCACCAGGATGGGTTGTTGTTGGCAGGGGGGGAACTGAACCTGGGAACTCGGGATCATGAAACACACGCCTGTTTGAGCTAAATGACCCCAGCCGATTAACCAAGGCTAGAGCACACGCATCAACCTAGCCATCACTAGCAGGGGGGAGTGCATGCTCAGTGGGTGTGGGTTATATAAGCAAGAGAAGAACCAGGTGACTTGTTTCTTCCTTTCTCAGGGAACAGGAATACCTGATCCTTTCAATAAACCATGTCCTCTCCTCCTGCACAGAGTTGCATTACCCAGACATGAATGGGAGCAGGGGGAGGGATAGCTTTATAGCTAGTATACTTTGTTATTTTGGAACCATTTAACGTTTCTGTCTCTGTTTCCCATGTCTCTACATCGGGAATTACATTACTTATCCCCCCCAAAGGCGTGTGGTGTAGATTGATTAGTCTGGAAAGCAGGCTTAAGACAAAAAGTGCTATTATCCTCATTATGTTTCCATTATTTATTAGAGACTGTGTGTGTGGGCGGGGGGTGCCAAAGTAAAAAAAATGTTTCTTTGACCAAACTTAATTTTTTCTGTGATTTTTCCCCATTTTCTGGTTAAAATGTTTTTTTGTTTTTTTCTTGGTTTTCAGATGCTGAAATTTTTTTACTGAACACATTTTGTTTTAAATAAAAACAATTTTTCAAAAATGGGGAAAAAAGGGGGTTTCAGTGGTCTGTCAAAAATGATTTTTTATGGGAAATGATCAAAAGAATTTAATTCCCATCTAACATAATTCCCATTTTTCAACCAACTGTATTATTTAACAGACATCCATTGCAGTGTGCAGTAGTAAGTCAAGTTAGAGAATGAAAGTCTTCCTGCACTTAGAACAGTGTAACTGATTATTACTAATGACTTGCGTTACACTAATATCTAAGAACCTCAGTCTTGGTCCAGAACTCTATTATGCTGGGCACAGCACAAATACAGAACAAAAAGACAATCATTGCCCCCAAAGAGTTTATAATCTAAATCATTACAATCTAAGGCACCTACATGGGGACCCTCAGAAAGATTAATCTGAATTAACTTTAAAGTGGATTAATGGAACCCCTGCATCAATGCTCTTATTCAGAATTAAATTGGATGTAATCTAATTTATTTTAATTAAAAATTGAATTAATCTAAATCAAATGAAATCCACTTTATTTCAGAATAAAAGCATACACCTAGAGGTTTAATGGGGTTTCACTAATCCACTAATCCACTTTAAATTCACACCTTTAGTTAATCCGAGTTAACTTTCCTAAATGGCATGTATAGACAAACCCTAAATGTATTCCAGTTCTGCTGTTAAACCAAGCATTTTAATTCCCGCAAACAGCAAGGTACTTAAGAAATTGCCTAACTTTAAGCATATGCATAATCTCTTTGAAGTCAATGGCACTCATGTTCTTAAAGTTAGGCACATGCTTAAATACATTGCCGAATAGAAGCCTAAATGAAGTTCTGTTTTCAGGTCTTAACAACCTCATTAAATTGGCAGACTTAAACTGCAAATTAATAAAGCTTCATGCTCACCTCTTTGAGTTGGCTTTTATCATATTTTCTTCACCTCTGACTATGAGGATAATGATGGCGCCTGACACCCTTAGTGGCTAGATAACAGACCCAACTAAACCTGATTGTGTAATCACTGCCCAAATAAGGAGAGTTTTAACAAAAACGTGAATTAGATAGACAGAGGAGTGGCTTGAGGCTGATTTACAATAAGAGCCTTGTGTATTGTTATCTGTCAGCCACACAACAAGGCAATATATAAAAGAGGTCTCTGCCTACTAGATTAGGCCCCAAATTGGTCACAGATTAAACAAAACACCAACACCCCATTAATGAGGAATTCAAACCCACCAAGGTAGCATTTTTTTAGGAGCCATATAAAAATGATCTGTGAACTCAGATCCCACTAGCATCTCTGCTGCAGAAAACTAACCTTTTCTACTCCCAGTGCTAGGCAAAAACAACTAACAGTTCTTGCACAGAAGTAAATTACAAGTTTGTGCTAATTTTAGTTCCGGAAGAAACAGGGAGGGGAAAAGACTAGAGATGGAATTTCCTGTAAGAAAAAGCCATTTTCTTTCAACTGAAATGTTTTACAAAATTGTATCAATCATGAAGAAATGTTATTTTAGAAAAAAAAATTGAAAAAAGTTTTGAAAATATTGAATTATCCTGTTTTGACATTTTTAGAGTGAAAAGTTTTGATTTTTGGCTTCAAAACTTGTATATATACAAAATTAAAAATTAAAAAAAACAAGTTGAAATTGAAATAAAATGCTTTGATTCACAGATTCTAAGGCAAGAAAAAGGCCACTGTGACCATCTAGTCTGTCCTCCATCTTAGCAAAGGGCAAAGAAATTCTCAAAAATAGTTCATAGAGCAGATCTTTTAGGGAAAAAAATCCAATAATTGACCTGAACCAATTTTTTTTCCAGAATTCCATTTTGTTAAAAAAAGTGATTTTTTAAACAGCTCCAGATAAACAAATCTCAAATTGTTTTGAGGGACAGATAATCCATTTTCTGACCAACTGAGTAGGCAACTTTAAAAAGAGCTTTATGGAGTTCAACAGTTTCTCTCTCTCACCAACAGAAGTTGGTCTAGTAAATATTACCTCATCCATCCAGCACTAGAAGAGACAGCTGGAAGAGAACAATTTCCCCTCGACATTTCTTAAAGGAATATTACTGTATAAACTGAGAGAAAAAAATTATTAATTTTATATTATTTACATACACTGGTTATACTTTAAAAGTTCTTTCTGATATGCAAAATTCTACTGGTCTGATAATTCACTTTTACCTATAATGGGGAATTGCTTTGGAATTGGTTCCAAATCAAACAGAAGAAACCTCTTAAGAGTGGCTATATAGCAATCTAAAGTATGTTAGTTGCTTGGAAAACACATAGGACCAACTTCTGAAAGAGCTCCAGACCCACTTAGGCATCTAAATCAACTGGCCAGATTTTCAGCACCTGGCAGCACCTGTTGAGACTAGTTTGTGGGGAAGAACTGTCCTCAGAGGGAATGTTAGTTGTTGAGTTCTGGTGGCAGGGCACTGCAGAGGAAGCCCTAAACAGCTCCTGCCACCCAGTCAGGAGAAATGGGTAGGGGCTGGCCACTAGCTAGGACTGGCCCGGAAACTGGCCACACCTGCCTGCCTCGTTAACAGGGGCTAAAAGCTTAGGAGGAAGTGAGCCCAGGGGGATGGAGACCAGGAGAGGAGAGTAGGCTCAGAGGGAGCTAGGAGCCTGGTGCCATTGAGGCCTGTGCTAGTCCGAACCTGTAAATAGTTAGAGCTTGGTGGTGGGGACCGGACACAGGAATAAAGAGCATAGATGTTGTACCAGCTAGAAGAGGTCCTGACTCACTGGGGAGCGGGACCAGGAGGCTGAACCCAGCGTGGCACGGTGAGGCCCAGTTACAGTACTTCATGTGACAAAGCACTTAAGAGTTTAAGCTCCATTGTCTTTTGATGAGATTTAGGGTCCTAAAGTGCCTTTGTCATTTTTGAAGTTGGCACTTAGGCTCTTAAATAACTTGGGGTTAGATTCAAAAAGTGGCTTAGGAGTTGCAATGACTAACTTTTAGGTGCCCTGTGGCCAAGTGGAATCTTCATCTCCAAGTTAGGTGCCCAGGCTCTCATATCCTGCATGGGGAGACTTAGGTGCCTAGAGAGAGGGATGCTCAGAAGCCAAGAAGCTGAGTGGAGATCTGTCTAAGCTCAAAAGGCCTGAAATGGTAGATGGTAGATACGCTGGAGGGGAGGGATAGGATACAGAAGGACCTAGACAAATTGGAGGATTGGGCCAAAAGAAATCTGATGAGGTTCAATAAGGATAAGTGCAGGGTCCTGCACTTAGGACGGAAGAACCCAATGCACAGCTACAGACTAGGGACCAAATGGCTAGGCAGCAGTTCTGCAGAAAAGGACCTGGGGTGACAGTGGACGAGAAGCTGGATATGAGTCAGCAGTGTGCCCTTGTTGCCAAGAAGGCCAATGGCAATTTTGGGATGTATAAGTAGGGGCATAGCGAGCAGATCGAGGGACGTGATCGTTCCCCTATATTCGACATTGGTGAGGCCTCATCTGGAGTACTGTGTCCAGTTTTGGGCCCCACACTTCAAGAAGGATGTGGATAAATTGGAGAGAGTCCAGCGAAGGGCAACAAAAATGATTAGGGGTCTGGAACACATGAGTTATGAGGAGAGGCTGAGGGAGCTGGGATTGTTTAGCCTGCAGAAGAGAAGAATGAGGGGGGATTTGATAGCTGCTTTCAACTACCTGAAAGGGGGTTCCAAAGAGGATGGCTCTAGACTGTTCTCAATGGTAGCAGATGACAGAATGAGGAGTAATGGTCTCAAGTTGCAGTGGGGGAGGTTTAGATTGGATATTAGGAAAAACTTTTTCACTAAGAGGGTGGTGAAACACTGGAATGCGTTACCTAGGGAGGTGGTAGAATCTCCTTCCTTAGAGGTTTTTAAGGTCAGGCTTGACAAAGCCCTGGCTGGGATGATTTAACTGGGAATTGGTCCTGCTTTGAGCAGGGGGTTGGACTAGATGACCTTCTGGGGTCCCTTCCAACCCTGATATTCTATGATTCTATGATTCAAAAGGCCTGAAATGCAGAGGGAAGAGATGGGGTTTAGGGCCCAGATTCACAAAGGTGCCTAATTCCCATGGATCTGGCCCTCTAGATGATTGACTGATGGTCTGAAGGGAGATGCTAATTTCGGCTTGGGATTCTCAGCTGTGAACTCTCTCCGGGAGCCAGGTGCCCAAACCAAGTCAGCCCTTTCTCATGAAAAAACGGCTTAGGGGGCCAACCCACCACAGAATACCCAGTAGCCCGGTGGCCAGTGCACTCAGGTGCTCAAATCTCTGCTGCAGCTCATTTGGCTGGGGCCATGGAGCACTACTATAATCATCAATAACCATAAATCTTAAATAAATAAAAGTTTTAAATGCTTTGTATTGTACAATACAATAGTTTATACACTGTATGCTGTTATAGAATAACCCTACCATAAAAGTTCTGAATATTTAAACTAATGGCACAGTGAGGAAGAATATTCCTCCTGCTGAGAACTGAGACAGTTTAGTATATGGAACAGCCTTCCAAGGGAAGCAGTGGGGGCTAAAGACATATCTGGCTTCAAGACAAAGCTCGATGAGTTTATGGAGGAGATGATATGATGGGATAGCCTAATTTTGGCAATTATTTGATCTTCGACTACTAGCGGTAGATATGCCCAATGGCCTGTAATGGGATGTTAGATGGGGTGGGATCTGAGTTACTACAGAGAATTCTTTCCTGGGTGTGTGGCTGGTGAGTTTTGCCCACATGCTCAGGGTTTAGCTGATCACCATATTTGGGGTTGGGAAAGAATTTTCCCCCAGGGCAGATTGCCAGAGGCTCTGGGGTTTTTTCACCTTCCTCTGCAGCATGGGGCACGGGTCATTTGCTGGAGGATTCTCTGCATCTTGAAGCCTTTAAACCACGATGTGAGGACTTCAATAGCTCAGACATAATTTAGGGGTTTGTTACAGGAGTTGGTGGGTGAGATTCCGTGGCCTATGTTGTGCAGGAGGTCAGACTAGATGATCATAATGGTCCCTTCTGACCTTAAAGCCTATGATTCTATGACAATGTGGTAAGATGAATATTGAGAAACCCATGGAGAGGACTTTCTACACATGAATTAAATAGTAAAAGATGCTATCACCTGTGGTACTGATGCCTCGCTATAAATTCATTATTGACAATGGGGAATTAAGCTTTGGTTATGCTCCTGTTTTAGGCGACATAAACCACTGGGAAGGAAGAGATTAAACTCAGTTATTGTTACAACTAAATAATCTACAAACATGAAACAGTACCAGAAGCGCTGGTGTAAATCAGTATAGCTCTATGGAAGTCAATGGGCCATACGTGGTCAATTGAATTAACTCCACTGAAGTCAACACTAGGGTTGCCAACCCTCCTGGATTGGCCTGGAGTCTCCCAGAATCAGCATCGATCTCCTGGTGATTACTGAAAGCAATCTGGGAGATTTTAATAGGCTATTTTAAGAAAATGACATTGTCATGTTGGGGAAAAACATCTCCCAGTATAGCTTCAGTCAGAGTTGACAACCCTAGTCAACACACTTATGCTGATTTACACCAGTTGACGATCTGGCTGAAGTGGTGGAACTAAACATGCAAAGGGAAGAGCATATTGGGCAGATGCTCCTGCGATTCTGAGTTCAGACTCCAAGAATGCACCTTTCAGGGTGTTGCCTTCTGCCCTCCAGGGAAAGCAGAAATCTATGTGGCATTCATTCAGCAGAACAGCTACAAATGCCTACAGGTGAAAGCCTAGAGGGCTAGGACTGTAAGACCATCACAAATTGCAGGGAAGAGATGTGCCATCTTGCAGCTCTGACCCGGAAGCTGCCCTTGTCCAGGACAAAAGTCGGGCAGTAACATGCCCTTTGCCGATGTGTCTGCAAAGCACTAGTTCATTGCTGAGGCACAGTCAAAATGGGTCCGTTCTGTAAGTGATTTGCAGTAATGGTTAGTAATGCACAGTGATTGCTACCTGCCTGGATTACTGAGGGGCAGATCATATTGCTGCTCCATTACACCTTATGCAGCTGTGCAGGGGAGGCACTGAGGGACCACTGCCCACAGTCAGCTTGTGTGGGCATGTCTTCCCTACAGAGTTATCCCAGCTAGAGCCCACATGTTGTCCCTAATTCTCCCATCTCTCCACACAGAAAAACTTCGCACCCAGGCTGGAGGGTGCATTAAGCCCAAGCTAACAGGGACAGCTGGGGCTGTAGGCTTGAGCTGGAATTCCACTTCAGCCTGGGCTGGCAACAGGGCCGGCTCTAGGCACCAGCAAAACAAGCAGGTGCTTGGGGCGGCACATTTCTTGGGGCGGCATTCCGGCGCCGGCCCTGCCGCGCCCCTAGAAATGTGCCCCCGGCACCCCAGCTCGCCTCTGCCTGCTCCCCTGAGCGCGCCACCGCAGCTCCTCTTCTCCCCCTTCCCTCCCAGGCTTGCTGCACGCGAAACAGCTGTTTCGTGCGGCAAGTCTGGGAGGGAGGAGAAGCCAAGTGGCGGCGTGCTTGGGGGAGGCAGTGGTGGTGGAGCGGAAGTGAGCTGGGGTGGGGAACTGGTTCCTCTACTCTCCCCCCGTTACTTCCTACGCTCCCCCCCACCCTCGCTTACCTCCGCTCTGCCTGCTCCCCTGAACGCGCTGCCTCTCCCTCGCCTGAGAGGGAGGGGGAGAAGCGGAGTGGCGGCTTGTTCAAGGGAGCAGGAGGAGCAGAGGTGAGCTAGGGCAAAGGGTTGCGGGGGGGGGGGGGAGGAGGAAGCTGCAGGAAGCAATGTGGGGGGAATGAGGCACACCCGGGGGAGGAGGCAGGGCTGGGGATTTGGGAAAGGGTGAAATTCGGGCGAAGCTGGTGACAGGGGGGTATGAAAAAAAAGTGGGGGTGGCCAAAAATTTTTTTGCTTAGGGTGGCAAAAAGCCTAGAGCTGGCCCTGGCTTGCAACATGCCTACTTTGCAGTGAGAATGCATGTGAATCAAGCGAGGGTGCTGTTAGTCCTCCAGTGCTATCCCACAATTCCATCGGGGTTGTATATTCCTGTCTAACTGCTCCCTGTTTCTGCACTGTGTCTTAACCCAACTGTTGCCTGCTCAATGGCTGCGGAAGTGCAGCATACAGAGATGCCATCCAATACATCCTCCTGCCGGCATACTGTCAGCTGTCCAGAATCTCACACCCACCTCCTGGGGAAGGTGTGATGTGAAGACCCACTTCTAAGCGTGGCGGACAGGAAAGAAGTGGAGAGGTAGAGAAGTCAGTTGAGTGCGCTATGGCCCACTTGGTGGTTTGCAAACTGAGTTCCTGGATGACACGCTCATTAAAAGCTCTTCCTGCCAAATGCTGTTTGCTTTCACCTTCAGAACTATCTGCATAAACAATGAGTAACCCCACTTGGAGGTTATGTTCATAAAGCATTGTCCCCTGTCCCTGCCACAGAGAGCAGCTCCCTGCGAGGTAAGAGAGAGCACCCTGTGAATGAATTAATAAGAGTAGCCAGCTTTTACGCACCGCTAAGAACCATGGGCTATGCCCCCAGAAATCCATCCCAGCACACGGGCTAGTACAGAACCGTGGGTGCAGTTACATGGGTCAGGCACGGGTAGCACTGTGCAATGGGGATGCTCCATGTGTACGAAGCTCGCCCAGGCTTGGCAGCCAAGACTTATCCTGTAAGAACCAGCCAGAATGGCAGCCCGTATATTTCAGGGAGCACAAGGGCTAGTAACTGGTTGGGAGGAGGGGGGATGTGTGTTGTGTCCCTTGTGTGGGGGGGGGGTGTCACAGATTAATTTCCCACAGTGCAAGCGAGCAGCTCTAAGAAACATTTTGTTTCTCTAAGGTGGGAATCTTTCCAGTGCTCCCCTGCCCCGTGGCAGGGCTGTGGCTACAAGCTACCAATTAGCTTCTCCTATCGATTCTGACCAAGAAATGGAAATACTAAGGGCCAGATTCTCA
The DNA here is from genome assembly GCF_965140235.1 of Caretta caretta. Taxonomy (NCBI): domain Eukaryota; kingdom Metazoa; phylum Chordata; order Testudines; family Cheloniidae; genus Caretta; species Caretta caretta. Next base: position 17,878,764 of record NC_134209.1, read on the forward strand.
CAGCCTTCCTCACAGTGGGCTAGACTGGGCCCTGGCCATGCTCAAGGTGAGCAGGACAGTCACATTCCCCTGCCTTCCCAAGCCCTGGCTCGACCTACTTGGATCTTTGGCTTAGTGCAGAGAGGAGGCCCTGCTTTCTTGTTGCATGCCCCTCCAACAAGAGGGCTGGGAGAGGATCAAGAGTAGCTACCTAGGCACATGCCAAGAGGAAGCTGTTCCCTTCTAAGACTTGTGGTCATTCACTCCTTCCTGTCCAAGATGCGGGTGGCTACCTGAGTCACAATTCCATCCTAGGGCTGCCTCTGGGAGGCAGCAGTTCCACACTGCCCTTCATGCAGGCTCCAACTAGCCCATTGAGAGGGGCTTTAATTCTGACTGCTAAGTAGTAGAATACTCAGTATGGGGAAGGTTGTGAGAATCTGGTCCTTCCTCATCGATGGCAATTAAAAACTAATTCAAGTGCAACATTAAAAGAAGTGTAAGTAATTTACAGAGTATTGATTGCTATGAATGACTACATACTTCCTTTTATCACTTTCAGAAACCAAGCAACTCTAAATAACGTATGTTTCCGCATGCAAAAACCAGGAATTCCCCTCTCCTCCCCCAAAAGCTCTGTTTGCTGATGGGTCTGGGGCTCTCAAAAATCATATATCATAGCTTATAGAAAAGCCATAGGGTATAGCAGCATGGTCAAGTAGACAGAGCACTGGATTGAGCTCAGGAGACCTGGGTTCTAATCCCACCTCTGCAACCTGATGTGTGATGTGTACCTCTATTTCCTCTCCACCCTTTAACTGTCTTGTCTATTTAGACAGTAATCTCTTTGGGGCAAGGACTGCCTCTTACTATGTGTTGGTACAGCGCTTAGCACAATGATCAGTCAGCCCCCTCCCGCAGGCGTTACTGTAATATAACTACGTTGCTATTTCATAAAGTAAATTTCAGTATCTATTGAAAATTAATTCTGTCGTTGTGGCACTCCGTATCAAAGAGGTTAAAATACCTTGGCATCCTTAGCTTCATTAGTCAGCTTCAGAACGTAATCTATAGCCTGATCCTTCCTATTCCTATTTTCCTATTTTTTAAAAAAATGATTTTTTTGCCTCAGGGACTATTGTTATGTCCATCCTCTAATCTTTAATTAGATGTCTGAGTTACTAGGTTGATAACTTGGCTGACTATCACTTAATTCGGGTTTGAGGGATGATAAAATAATTATGCAATTTGACATAGAGAAGGACAGGCCAAGGAAGTGGGAGCAATCTGAAGCTTGAAATGTGTTGTACGTTAAGATCTATCGTGTTGATTGTTACAAGGACATACTTACTGTGGTCCAACTGACCTGCTGACCCAGATCTGTAAAGTACAGAGTAATGATGGAGGAAACTGCCAAGCTTTGAATGCTAACGGAATCCTTCAAATAGGGCCCATCTAGAATGTCAAAGAAGCAAGATAAAATGGTTTGAATAATACATCCCCTGCAATGACTCACCATAAAATGCAAGACACACAGGAGTTAAGCAGTGGTTGCAATTCACATTCCACCCCATGAATTGGGCCTGAAGTGAAAAGGAAGCCGTTTGTTTTCTGATGTATTTGGTGCTTTCAGGTCTTACTCTCCACATCTAGCGCACATAGGATTTGTATTAGATTTTATCCTGTGAAGATGACACCACATTGAGAAGCAATGCACAACAGCTGTTATGTGGCTGACTCATGTTCATCTACTCTATAGGGGACTCATTGCTCATAATTGCACAAACCCTTTTGTAAAGCAGTTTTAGACCATGCCTTGGAAGGTTTAACAGAAAGGCACCATGTGAGACGATGTCTCAGTCTCTGAATCCCTAAACTGTTTCTGGTCAAATGTTTGCTTTTTTCATGCTCAGTGGTAATTAGTGATGAGTTATGATCACTGAGTAGCGATTAGGAAGTCAGCTTCTGTTTGGACGAGCTCCTATAACCCAAGAACTCTCTGTCAACCTTCTTGGACCTAGTCAGACAGTGGACTGAAAGTAAGGAGACCTGAGGTTTGTTCCCAGCTCGGCCACTGACCTGCTGTATGACCTTGGCTGAGTTACTTCACCTATTTCTCCTTGTCCTTCTAGTCTATTTAACTTGTGAGCTCTTTAGGGCAAAGTCTCTCTCTCATTATGCGTTTATACATCAGTGGGGCTGTGTGGTGGGGCGGTGCCCCACCCCCATGCCAAATTGGGCTACAATAGGCCAGAACAGCTGCACAAGGCGGCAGCCAATCAGGGAGGGCCTGTTAGAGCCAATCAGGGCCAATATTACAGCCAGCCAATCAGGGCTAGGCTAGGCCCTATATAAAGGCTGCCCAGGAAGAAAGCAGGCAGCCTCTCCCAGGCCTTCAGAGGGTGAAGGTCTGTCTCCTAGGTGAGGGGCTGGGGGCCAGGCTGTGGTCCTTGAGAAAAAGGGCCTACCTGGTGTGAAGGGGAAACAGCCCAGGGAGAGAGATGGACAAAGGGAGAGAAGGAGAGCAGGCAGGAAGGCTGCCACCAAAGGGTCCCTGGGTCGGGACCCAGAGTAGAGGGTGGCCCTGGGTCCCCCCCTTCCCCCTCGCACTTCCACCTGGCTGTTAGGAGTGGCCATCACAGACTGCACCAGATCCCTGCCAAAAGGGGTTAGACTGTGGGGGTGTGGTTGGCCATTGTGGCTGGGGTGAAAAGAAGGACTGCTGATAACACCAAAGCCCCGGAAGGGGGTGAGACTGGAGCAGCAGGCACTGCCGGAGGGCAGTGTCCCAAAGAGGACGCCACAAGTTGGGAGCAACATAGGTCGAGACGCTAATCTAGGGTGAGAGACAGACAGGACACTACTGGCAGAGGGCACTCTGCATGAACTGAGCTAATTACCAGAGTGACCAGCAGGAGGCGCTGTGGTGGTGAGTCCCAACCCCGTCAGAGGCTGCTACTGGAATACTACTAACAGCATACTGACAAAACCATTTGAACCTCCAAAAATTTGGTTCATATTTTGGGAGCAAGTCCAAGTGTCTTTACATATCATCCAACTCAGTGGGCTATTGTTATTTCTGTTATCTAGCTTGTAATAAATGGTGGCCGTAGAGCATTTGTCAAATGCAAAATCCAGTGGTTTTTGTCTCTTTCTGACTTTGTGAAGTATTTGCAAGCTAGGCCTAAGATTCTCCCACCCTTACTTACATGGAGTAGTACCTTACTCCTTGAGAGTAATCTCACTGAAATCAATGGGCTAGTGATGAACACCCCACGAAGAAAGCCCCACTGTATGGACAGGGCTAGATTTGAAACTAATGGGTGAGTTTGGCTGCATTTAAATATGAGCCACATTCTGTTCACCATTTTGGCATAAAAAGTCCCTTTCAATGGGAATTCCTTATACAGGACAAGGACAGAGTGTAGTCCTGTCTGCATTTTATCTTTTGTTTTCTTTGGTTTGTAGGTGGAAACATACCGAAGCATCCTCAGTTGTGTGTGTGAATTGTTTGGGCTTGTGAGAGGGTTGGCCAGGTTGATATTCTGTGTGAGGAAGCAAAGCTCTCAAAAGGGCCTAAACCTGGGAACAACAATAGCTTGCGTACACAGAACATCAAACTGGTCAAGTCTCTCACAAGCCCAAACAATTCACGCACACAATTGAGGATGCTTCGATATGTTTCCACCTCCAAACCAAAGAAAATATGGAGGAGATGGTATGATGGGATAACATGATTCTGGCAATTAATTGATCTTTAACTATTCATGGTAAATAGGCCCAATGGCCTGTGATGGGATGTTAGATGGGGTGGGATCTGAGTTACTACAGAGAATTCTTTCCTGGGTATCTGGCTGGTGAATCTTGCCCATATGCTCAGGGTTCAGCTGATTGTCATATCTGGGGTCAGGAAGGAATTTTCCTCCAGGGCAGATTGGCAGAGGCCCTGGGGGTTTTTCACCTTCCTCTGAGGCATGGGTCACTTGCTGGAGGATTCTCTGCTCCTTGAAATCTTTAACCCATGATTTGAGGACTTCAATAGCTCAGACATAGGTGAGAGGTTTATCGCAGGAGTGGGTGGGTGAGAGTCTGTGGCCTGCACTGTGCAGGAGGTCAGACTAGATGATCATAATGGTCCCTTCTGACATTAATATCTATGAAAATGAAAGACAAAGGGGAACAGATTGCTTGGGACACATCAGAACAGTGCAAGGAGGGAAGTGGGGTGAAAGGTACATATAAAGTGCACCAGCGGTGGGTGAAACAATAATGGTTGCCCATTCAACAAAAGAGGAGCCACAAAGAAAACCAAGGATCACCTAAATGGTGGGGGACAAACAATGGGGGAAAAAAAGGAGGGGTGAATCACAGGTTCAAAATCAGGGATCCAGAAGAGGACACAAAGTAGACCACCTCAGACAATGCCCATGGCTCAGTGAAGAGAACTGAAGAGTCAATGCATTTAAAGTGTCTAACCTACTTGATCCCTAGAGACATAGGTGCGACTCCACCCAAAACCCCCCACATGCAGCCATCCCTCATAGAAATGAGGAGGAGGGCTACAGAAAGACAAGGATCAACTAATTATGAGGGGCAATGAATGCAAACACAGGAAGGGGGGAAAAAAAGCCACAGGGCCAAAACAAAGGAACTGCAGGGAGGCACAGAGCAGAGAATCCTAGACAGTGCCCACTACTCTGCGAAGGCGCCAGTGGAAGTAAAGGGTACAGGATGACATCACTGGCATCTGAAGTCCTTTACTGATTCGCACAGGTGCAGCTTGGGCACTGTCCATCCCAGTTCCGCTCCCTGTCCATGTCCTTCAAGAACTATGTAAATGAGAGAGACCAGTAGGCCAGTCTCAATGGCTCATTCAGCCCTCCCCGGTTTTTCTGTTGAGGCTGCCAAGAAGGGTGATGACTGGTGTCAGCAATGATGGTGGCCAGTGGCAGATTTAGAGTTTGTGGGGCCCTGTGAGCAGCTTCATTTTCAGGGGGCCACCCTCAGGACCCAGCCAAGAAAAATAATATTATCTCTTGTCCACCTACCCCCACCCCCCAGCCATTTTTCATCCTTTTTTTTCCCCCTTCCTCCTTCTCCTATATTATAAGTAATGGGAAGTAAATGGAAATAAAATGAGGTACCTTGATTGGGGCAGGGGGTTGGGATGCAGGGGGTGGGCTCTGGGAGGAAGTTTGGGTGCAGGCTCTGGGCTGGGGCAGGGGGTTGGGGTGCAGGAGGTGGGCAGTGCAGCTCCCAAAGTGGCCAGCACACACACCCCTCTGGCAGCAGCTCCTAGGCGGGGGGTGGGGGGTGTCTCTGTGCGCTGCTGCCCGCAGGCACCTCCCCTGCAGCTCCCATTGGCTACAGTTCCTGGTCAATGGGAGCTGCGAAGTCGGCATTCGGGGAGGGGGCAGCGTGCAGAGACACACAAAAACACACCCGCCCTGGGGACGCAGGGACATACCGGCTGCTTCCGGGAGTGGAGCGGAGGGACGGAGGGAGGCAGAGCGGGCAGGGAACTGCTTTAGCCCTGCTGCGCTGTTCCTGGCGTGTCTCTGCGTGCCCCTTGGGAGGAGGGGGTGGGAGTGGGTCTTTGTGCACTGGCCGGGGGTGGGGGCAGAGCACGGAGCTGCCTCCCGTGCCTGCCAGTGGCGTGCAAAGATGTGCCAGCAGCCGGCCACTTCCGGGAGCGGCATGGGGACATCAGCCATGGCATGCAGACAGCCTGCCTGAGTCCTGCTGCACCTCCGGCCAGGACTCGGGGGCAGGTTGTCAGATATTTGTCCTGTATTTTGGGGGCCCCGTGCCACCGCATGGTTTGTTGCATGGTAAATCCACTCCTGATGGTGGCACTGGCAGCTTTCCACTGAAAACTGCTGTCCCATACTAATATTAATATTTGACATGATGGTGCATGCTGAGCGAGGGTAATATGAAAATCCTCAAACAGATTCCTTAATTGAGGGGAAGCTAATTAGCTAGTCATACATATTAATTAGCAAAAGTGCTAATGGCGTAGCCCATATGGTGTAATAGTGTTAGGAAGAAACACCAGCTAACAGATTCGTAATATACTAGTAGGTGGTTTGACATCCAAATAAATACTTACTGCGTTCTAGTCGCAGGCCAATACGGGAAGGGTTCCACTGGGGACCTATTTAATTCATAAAGAATTACATTTAATTTCATGGTGTAGCTTCTAAACCTCATTTCTTATTAGTAGCAACAGTGTCCTTTTAGATCATAGCTAGAACTGTGAGACCATAAAACTGTCTACGTGTTTTAACTCTAAAAGTCAAATAGAGTGGAAATATGGAATGAACATGCAGTACAGAACATATAGTTATAGGGGAAATTTCCCATCCCCAAACTGTCTGGTTGGTTCGGTTTGAATGTCAAGTGTGCAATCAGCAGATGAGTGTCATATGTGTGGATGCCCAAGCCTTGCGGCATAATTGCACCAAGGAGTCTGTGTGTATGGAGTGGAGGGGGAAGGAGTCCATGTTGCTTTTAGCCTTTTATTTGATTTCCATATCAGTCTTGCCCAACTTCCAAGGAAAAAGTTGAGTTTTCTACTAGAGCTGTTTGAAAAATTCAGTAAAAACGTATTTTCTGCTGAAAAGTTTGGTGAGAATTTAAACTTTTGATGAAAATGCCCCCCCCCCAAGCCCTCCAAAACTGCAATCTTTTTGGTTTTCAGATTAAAAACAGAAACATATTCAGTTTTTCACCCCCTTTTTCAGTTTTGGGGGTTTCCAACAAAAAATAAAATATCTGTTGAGGAAAGCTGATATCTGTGAACATACTGAAACCCCAATTTTTCCATTACAAATAAATAAATAAAAGAGTTTGGATGGAAAATTTTCAACCATCTGCATTTTCCACCTGCCAAGCCTGCAAACTCCACCTTGCGGGGGAGGGGGGGGGAGGGGACTCTGCAATATACTATTTCAAAAGGAAAAAAGAGGAACTTTGGCCCTACTTTGTGACATTCCTCCAGTGCAAAGTGCTTCAAATCCCCTGATCCAGCCCCTAGATCTCCCCCATATAGGAGGATCATCAAGTAGCATGGAACCACTGAAGGATCTCCTATACCGCCCATTCCCCCACTGCAGGGGAAGGACACCTTTCTGGGGAAATGGGTACATCCAGTTGTCCTCTCTCCTCTGGAGATCCCCAGCAGTGCTTTGCAGCCATTGGCTGCTGGCAGAGCTAGATCCACCTTCACAACCCTGAGTCAGACTGGATGGAGAACAAGGCCAAACAACCCAGAGTATGATTACAGAACTCCCATGGGAAATCTGACTTAAAAGCAATGGATATAATTGTTTTTAAGAACATAAAAACTGTCCAGTCTCACTGAGGGTGAAAAACCAGCATGGATTGTCACCCAGGCACACTCTCTCCTTCGTCTTAAAATCCCCTCATGCGTCAAATAAGTCACTGTCAAAACAAAACAGAAGGCCCCTGTGAAGAAAATAATGGGGGAGGTTCTGGATGATTTCTGTTGGTACCCTCATCAATTGCACACTTAAAATCAGGCTCTAGAGGCAAAACCTTATGTGCTGGGTGGTTTGCTAAGGCCATGGCTAGACAAGTAATATAGGTTATGTAGAACACATATTAGCTGTCTCTCATCAATGCTGCATCCCTCTATCCCCCAGGGTTGATCACAACCATCTAACGTGTTTTAAATCCGTTAAACCCTCGTCTTCATTTGTGGTTTTGAAACATGTTAGCAAACATAATTTTTAAGCATAACTTATTTTCCTAGACAGGGCCTAGAGGAGCAGCCAGTCTTTTAAAGATATGTAATTTCACCTTCCTCTCAGCAAGGGCATAAATATTGATCCAAATGCACTAGCCTGGACATAAAGCAATAACCTGTCTTTAACAACAAACACATCAGGAGTCAAATTTTCTGAAACTAAAGCTGCAATCCCTGGGACTTTAAACTGGCTCCGTGGTGTAGAAAGACCTCTCCCTTCCAGCCAGTTACCCAATCCATTCAATTCAAACACAGCCATTCCTTTCTTTAGGGCTGTGATACATCTGTTAACATACATGAAAAGTTGCTCAAAATTCTAATTTCTTTATTGTGAGAAAACACAGGAACAGTGGAGGATATAAATATCATTTTGTTACTATGTTGCTGTTTAAATTGGTAGTGGTGGTCGACCTGAAACTGATGGAAGCTGAGCACTTTGGAGAGACGCAAGGTGTTTTGTAATGGTTAGAAGACAGCAGAATAAAATCCTTGTTTGACAAAGCTTCTAATAAAAATGTACAAGCAGGTAGAGCTGGACAAAGTTTTGTGGCCAATTTTTTTTTAAATAAAAAATGACTATTCACTAATACTGAAATGTTTCATGAAGCTTCTGGACAGTTTTTTTTTTTTTATTAGAAAGAAAAAAAATCTGAAAAAAATATCAAACTTTTCATTTGGACAGTTTTTGATTTTTTTGATCAAAATAACTTTTTTGTTTCAAAATGTCCTCTTTTTTTATTTTATTTTTTTAAAAAGGTTAAACATTCTTAAAATTGAAATACCATGTTTCTCTTGGGTCAAATTAAACATTTTGTTTGACCTGAAATGAATTTTTTTCCAACTTTTTGATTCACTGAAAATTTGCCATTTTCCGGCAGATATTTCTTTTTACTTTTAAAAATAGCCAAGAAAGCAAAATACGCATTATTCACCCTGCTCCTGCAGTTAGACAAGCTGTGGACAACAGAGTTGCATGCACACATCAGCACACAGTCCCTAAAATATAAGAATGCAGCCTAGAATTCTCTTGATTTATGGCAGAGAGAGTAACTTTTGTCAGAGTTGCATCCGATGAAGTGAGCTGTAGCTCACGAAAGCTTATGCTCAAATAAATTACTTAGTCTCTAAGGTGCCACTAGTCCTCCTTTTCTTTTTGTCAGAGAGTTCAGTAGCAGAGTACAGGCATTAGACTACACAAGGTGTACTGGTGACACAGATCAATTTTAGCTTTGATCTCTTCAGGCCAAAGCATTATCCACAAACTGATGCTAGAAGCACAAGAAAAACCCTATCTATCAAATAAGTACCAACTAGTTTTTTCAAGGTAGCAGAACAGACCGTGGCTATTAGAGATAACAAAAGGAAGATAGAGAAACAGCAGCTGTCAGACGTGTCGAGGATATGATTTGCTCCAGGACAGCAGATATCAATAGTTACTGGGGCCCAAAATGTGATGTGCTTGTGCTAAATTGATTTTTCTTTCACCCTGCATTACTGTATGTTTCAATAAAAAACAATTTGCCTGATTCTGTGCTTTAAGGCACAGCTCATAATCTTCAATAGGGCAAACAGAGGCAGTGCTTTTAGGCATGTAATCCTACATTTCAGGGCATTATCCCAAGCACATCATTGCTTTATAAACAGACTTATCATTTCAACTCCACCTTCTCCATGCAAGACAACCTTTGGTTTAACTAGGATATGCAGCTAATCTCAATTGACTGTGCTATTCAGCTACTCTCAGGTTCCACGAGCAAGAGAGGTTTATGTTTTGCATGTGAGCTTCACAATCTGTGGAATAGTGCAGGGACTGAGTTGTCAATTGCTTAGATTTTCAGGTGGTTGGGGCAGAAACCATCTCTTGGTTCTGTGTTTGCACAGTACCTGGCACAATTGGGCCCTGCTCCATGACTAGCTCATAGGTGCTACCATAATTACAGCAGATAGGAACATTTGGGGGGGGGGGGGCGGAGGAGGAAATTCAGCAAAATATGCCGTTTTGTCGAAACTGAAATGAGACATTTTGGTTTCAAGGAAGTCAAACAGGGCTCTGTTGGCTCCAGAGAGAGAGACATTCCAGCTAAAGAGAATCCCGTGTTATGTTTTAGGGCTGGAAGAACAACACAGACAATCTCCAGTTTGTTAAAAGGGGATATCCTTGTACTATGCATAATTTTATATACCATTTAATTCTTCATTAGCGTTCCTCCTCTGAGCCGTCCATTACTGTCTAAACACAATCCCCAAAACATGTGTGTCTGAATCATACCTTTTAACCCTTGCTGTTCGGGTGGGTATAAAATTAGGCAAAGCAAGTGTGCTCATCCTTATAATTTTTTTTTAATATATTTTTTTTACTTTTAAGGCCAGAAAGGACCATTGCGATCCTCTAGTCTGATCTCCAGTACAACACAGGTCATAGAACTTCCCGAATTAGTTCCTGGTTTGAACTAAAGCATATCTTCTTGAGAAACATCCAATCTTTATTTAAAAAATGCCAGGGATGGAGAAATCCACCATGACCCTCGGTATGTTGTTCCAATGGTAAATTACTCCTATTGTTAAAAATTTGCCACTTAATTCCAGTCTGAATTTGTCTAACTTCAATTTCCAGCCATTGAATCCCGCCATACCTTTCTGCACTTGATTGAAGAGCCCTATATTTATCACGTTTCTGTTCCCCATGTAGGTACCTATAAACGAATCACATCGCTCCTAAACCTTCTCTTTGTTAAGCTAAATAGACTGAGCTCCTTGAATCTATCACTACAAGGCACGCTTTGAAATCCTTCAATCATTCTTATATTTATTTGTATTGCAGCAAAGCCTCATAGCCATGGTTATGGACCAAAGCTTCTTTGTACGGGGCTCAGAAAAGTCTCAGCACATTAATCTAAACACCACACTGGTCGAGCAGAATTACAATAAAAGCCAAGTTATTAGAGCTGGTCACAAATGAGTTTTTTTCCAGGGGAAATTTTTGACATGAACCTTCTACAGTTTTCTTTGACATCTTTAAGGTTTTCATGGAGAAAATGAACACTGTTTCCCCCCCCCCCCCCGAAAAAAAACTTTTCAAATCACAATTTCTGTTTTGTCAAAAAGCCATTTTTAAAACACACACACAAAGTTCAGATGAAAAAGTTTGACTACCACCAAAAATTACAATGCAGAACCAGTGATGAGCTGCCAGAAGCTGAAGAACTGGTGCCTTCAGTCGCTCTGGGTGTTCGGCGGCCCTTCAGCGGCATGTCCTTCAGCCGCTCCGGGTGCGCTGCCGAAGGCCCGGAGCGAGTGAAGGACCCGCTGCCGAAGTGCCACCAAAGGCCCGGAGTGCCGCTGGGTGAGTAAAAATTCTCAGGGGAGCTTTCCCAGCCGAAAGCTCAGGCGGGACGGAAAGGACGGTATCGCAGGCCACAGTTTGCCCACCCCTTTAACAACTGGTTCTAAACCGGCTTCAAAATTTAACAACCGGTTTGCGCGAACCAGTGCGAACCGGCTCCAGCTCACCACTGTGCAGAACCCTTTACAAAGATGTATTTATTGCATTAGGGATTGGCAAGACAAAAAAAATACACTTCCTGAACAGTATGAATGTTGGCCTTATTTGATTACTGAAATATTTCCAAATACTCAGGTGACACATGTTTTGTCCAGGAGGTAGAGATTACAGAGAGATTTTCAAAACTCATCAGTGCATTCCCGCCAAATAGGTAGTTTTATTTAGACGCTCAGGCATATGACTTGGGAACACTAATTTCTGAAAAAAGAACAGGAGGACTTGTGGCACCTCAGAGACTAACCAATTTATTTGAGCATAAGCTTTCGTGAGCTACAGCTCACTTCATCGGATGCATCGCTTTTGGTGCTGGCTGGAAATGATTGCCCTTGCTAATGCGTGTGCTGAGCCGCTGCTGCCCACCAACGTGCTGCGCTCATGGAGTAATCATTTCCATTTCCCGGGTTGCTTGCTTTGCCCTTCTCTAGTTTGCCCACCTAGGGCTGTCTCTACCTCTCCCACGCCTAAAGAGGCAAGCACACATCCATAAGAAAAATCATTCAAAACTGAGAAAATGAAACCACTTTTCCCCACACAACACCTAATTAGACCGTGGAACTCATTGCCACATGGATGCCATCAAGGCTAACAACGAAGTGAGATTCAAAAGGTATGATAACGCAAAGATACTAACAAAGTTTGGAAGGGATATTAACCATCAGGCTTCAGGGTTTAAACCAATCTCTACCTACTAGAAGTGAGGAAGTTCCTTGCACCTTTTTTTGAAGCATCTGGCATCTGCTACTGTTTGAGGCAGAAAACTGGACTGGATGGTTCTTGGGTTGAATCCAGTCTGGCAATTCCTGTGTTCCTATTGTAGATTTTAAAATCTCCATTACTTTCCCTTTGCCCCTTTCCCTGTTCTGATGATTATTTGTGTTATATATTATTTGCATAGCAACAACAGTGGTTGAGAAGTTATTGAACCGTGACACAGACCAACCATGTGTTTTGACAGTTACCTTTTTTTTTTTTAAAGGTCTCATTATTTGATTATTGGGTAGTGATTTGAGGGCCTGGCATCAGATTAGCTACTGCCTCAATGGGCCTGGTTCTGATACCCTAATCCATTCTGAATAGCACCTTACTCCAAAGGGGTTATCTGAGCAGTAAGGTACTATTCAACACAGGTAAGGAATCACAATCTGGCCCTACACCTGGGGGACAAAGCATTAAGCATTTGGAAGGGATTTGATTTAGAGAGAGGGACTTGGAGGAGAGAGGATGGCATTAGGACAGATCAGTTCTGGGGGGGCGGGGGGGAAGGAGGGTTCAGGTAGAGAAAGCTGCATGGAAGAAAGCCCAGATATGAGAACTGGAAAAGGAAGTCAATTTGTTGTGCAACTTGGAGGAGTCAGTGGAGATAACAGCAGAGAGAGAAAATCAGGAGCTGGGATAGGCAGAGCCTTGAAGACAGAGACAGGAGCTTCGGTTTGATATAGGAGGCCAGTAGAAGCCATGAATGTGATCATGCATTCACTCTTCTGCCCATTTGCTAACATTATTTCCATTTAAATCTCAATCTGTCCTGCATATCATCTGAACAACAGACCTTCCAGAGACAAACATACAATCAGGACACTGGAGTATTTACCTAGCCCTCTTAAACAGTAAGGGTCACAGACTCTGCTGCCGTGAATGGGCATAGCTGCATGGAAGTCCACAGGGCTACACCGACTGTCACCGGCGGAGGAGCTCTCTGCCAGAGCTAAGCCTGGCCTTCTCAAAGCAAATGGGAGTTTTGCCAGGATTTGGCCCTACCAAACTAATACACACCACCAAGTAATACCCAATAGGATGAGGTTTTTGATACTCCTGGATTGGTCATCTGCAGGGACTGAACCTAGTTTCTCTGATCTCCACTGCCTGAGCTGAAGAACCAATACCCTTAGCTCAAAAGAAGTGGCAAACTTATTATCCTCTTAGGTGTTTGAGTGACCAGAGGGTGACAAAGAGCCGGAATGCATTAGTGTGGGTGACAAAGTTAACAGGGAGAGGCGAATCAGATTCATAGATTCCAAGGCGAGAAGGTACCATTGTGATCATCTAGTCTGACCTGTATAGCACAGGCCAGAGAACTTCCCCAAAACAATTCCTACAGCAGATCTTTTAGAACATCATCCAATTTTGATTTGAAAATTGTCAGTGATGGAGAATCCACAATGATCCTTGGTAAGATGTTCCAATGGTAAATTATTCTCAGTGTTAAAAATTTATGCCTGATTTCCAGTCTGAATTTATCAAGCTTCACCTTCCAGCTCTTGGATCGTATTATACCCCTCTCCGGTAGACTGAAGAGCCCAATATTTGTTCCTCATGTAGGTGCTTATAGACTGTAATCAAGTCACTCCTTAACCTTCTCTGTGTTACACTAAATAGATTGAGCTCCTTGCGTCTTGTTTTCTAGTCCTTGAAGCATTCTCACGGCTCTTCTTGGAACTCATTCCAATTAATCTACATCCTTCTTGAATAGTGACACCAGAACTGGACACACTATTTCAGCAATGGTTGTTCCAGTGCCATATATAAAGAGGTAAAATAACCTCTGTACTCCCACTTGAGATTCCCCTGTTTATGCAGCCAAGAATTGCATTAGCTGTTTTGGCCAGAGCATAACACCGGGAGCTCATGTTCAGCTGATTATCCACCCTGATCCCCAAATCTTTTTCAGAATCACTGTTTCCCAGGATATAATCCCCCATTGTGTACGTATGGCCTACATTCTTTGTTCCTAGATGTATGCATTTACATTTAGCAATATTAAAATGCATATTGTTTGCTTGCAACTCATCAAATGAACCAAATAACTCCATATTAGTGACCTGTCTTTGTTATTTACCACTGCCCCCAACTTTTGTGTCATTTGCAAACTTTATCAGAGTTGATTTTATGCTTTCTTCAGGTTCTTAATAAAAATGTTAAATAGTGTAGGCCCCATAATGATCCCTGCAGGACTCCATGAGAAACACATCCATTCTACGATGATTCACAATTTACAATTACATTTTGAGATTTCTCAGTCAGATAGATTTTAATCCATTTATTGTGTGCCATGTAAACTTCATCTCTTTCTATTCTTCATTAATCAAGTGCCATAACAGTCACTCTGCTATCTTACCTGGGAATCAATGTTAGACTGACAGGCCTATAATTACCCCAGCCATCCCGTTAACATTTTTTAAATATTGGCACAACATGAGCTTTCTTTCAGTCTTCTGGAACTTCCCAACTGTTCCAAGATCTACTGAAAATCAGCATTAACAGTCCAAAAAGCTCCTCAGGCAGCTCTTTTAAAACTCTTGGATACAAGTTACCTGGACCTGCTGATTTTAAAAATGTGTAATTTTAGTAGCTGCTGTTTAAGATCCTCCTGAGGTACTAATGGAAAGGGAAAAAATGTTATCATATGATATGACCATAACATCTGGGTTGTTTGTTTGTTTTTACCAAATACAGAACACTTCTGCCTTTTCTCCATTATTATAAATAATTTTGTCATTTCCATCTATTAATAGATCAATGTTAGGATTTATTCCTAATATACTTCCCTAGCTTCTGAATTATATTCATTACTATCTACTTCTCTTTTCTTGCATTTGATTATATACACACACCTCCACTTCCCCTCTAAACCAAGTGTTGGGGTTTTTTTAACTGATACAGCCTTCTTCCTTGATTGTGGCTTTTTGCACCTCTAGTAAAAGTGTTCTAAATAATTTCCAATAATCACACACAGTTTTTCATATTAAATTCTTCCTCACAGCTGGTTTGCCTCAGAATTGTTTTCAGCTTTGCGAAATTGGCCCTTTTACAGCACCAGGTATATATCACTTGTATCAGTTCCTCTTTATCCATCAAGCCAAGGGCTCATATTGAGAGCTCCCCTGTGTTGTATGCAACATTTTTCAAGTTAGGAGATTCTCACTTATAATATTTAGAAACTCCAAGGATGTTTTACTACTGGCAGCATGGGAGCTCCAGCATGTGTCACTCAAATTGAAGTCCCCCATGATCACACAGCTTTTCCCCACAATATGTTATAGATAGGCATGTAAGGAGCCAGTCATTCCGCTCCATAGTGTGATTCGGTGGTCTATATAGCAGACCCCAACTAACACCCTATCTTGTGCTCTATTTGGTAGGATATTGATCCATAAACATTCAAAATCATTTTCTTCTGTTCCACTCCCATTCCCACCACCCCCAATCTTTCCTAAATTGATTATAACCACTGATTTTAATATTCCAGTCATGGGAATCATTGCACCAGGTTTCAGTTATACCAATTAGATCAAATTTATGCTCATAAATGAGAAATTCCAATTCCTCTTGTTTGTTACCCAGGGTCTTCTGGTGATGTTCTTTGGTTCCTTGATTAATTTTGGTCTCAACATCTTGATTATGTGCTGAGTGCGCATATCTTCACTATTTTACCTGTCCCTTTTGCTATTAGTTTAATCCCCTCTTGACTGCTCTAGACAGCCTGTCCCCAGTGAGATTGGTCCCCCTTCTACCGAGGTGAAGGCCATTCAAACTAAACAGGGCCCTCTCCCTGTAGAAGGTGGATCAATGTTCCACAAAAACCAAACTCCTCCACCCTACCTAGCCAGCAGTTCACTTCCAAGAATCTTCTGCCTTCTCTCTTCCTTTGCTCATGGAACAGGAAGGGTCTCAGAGAAAATTGCATGGACGTTCTCCTTTAGCATTCTTCCAGATTCCCTGAAGTCATCTACTATCTGCGTGATGTTCTGCAATGCAGTGTCCTTAGTGCCAATATGAACCATCAGCAATGGATCCTTTCCCATAGATTTCAAAACCTACGTAATCTTAGAGTGACACCTCTCCAGGAAGGCAGCACACCATCTTGTTGTCCACCTGTCTCTTGCTGAATGTTCCTTCAATTCTTCTAAGTATGGAATCCCCAATAAGGATTGTCTGTCTTGCTTGGATGGTTGAATAACTCTTTGTGGACAAGGCTGATTTTCTTACAAGTTGGGCAGAGCTGTCACATACATCTCTCCATTCCCTTGGAACAGCTGGATTATGAGAAGTAACTTCCAATTTCCACACTGAGGACCTGTTATTGATTGGAAACTTCTAGCTGTGAGGAATTCCTCCAGGTCCTCTCCTTTCTGGTGGCCACAGCCTGCCCATCATAGTCTATCTCCAGCGGTGTGGCCTCTTGCCTCTGGTGGTCACAAACTGTCAGGATGCCTCTATGGCTCCTTGGTGGCCAGCTCCTTCATTCCTTGAACCTGGGGTACTGATGTTTCCTGAACTTGGGTGTCTAGGAATTCCTCAGCTTCTCTGATTTTCAGTAGCATCTCTGCTTGCCCTTCCAATCCAGGAATTTTCTCCTCTAGTACAGACACTCCTCCAGCAACTTTCACTTCACACTTTAGGAAGTCCCCTTCCGGCGTCATGCAGGAAAGAAAACATGGCACATCCATTGCAGGTCATCACCATTGTCCTATCACTGGGCATCTCAAAATTGTACAAGCTGAACCTAGAAGGAAAGCCTCTCACGCTCCCTCTCTCAACTCCCTCTGAAACTCTGATGTTAGCTGCCTCGGTCTGAACTTTCGAGTTCGCCTAGCAAATGACTTTTTATCCCTGCTTTGCTCAGCTTGGCCCTCACTACCAGAGACCATTTAATCTCTCAGAGACTTCAAATAGCTACATAACCTGTAAACAGAGAGCAAACAGTCAAACAAACAACCCACAGACACACCGAACAAAGAGTGATATAGTGCGGCAATAACACCTAGTTCTTATATAGCAATTTTCATCAGTAGATCTCAAAATACTTTATAAAGAGGTCAGTACATTATCCCCATTTTACCTATGGGGAAATGGAGGCACGGGGCAGTGAACTGAATTGTCCAAGGTCACCCAGCAGGCCAGAGGGTAAGCTGGGAATAGAACTCATGGTCTCCTGAGTCACAGTCTGTTTCTATAGAGCTGGACTTTCAGTTTTAGCTCTAGGTTTTACAGTTTCTGTCTCATTCTCATCAACATTGAGAAGGCTAAAGATCTCATGTAACACACCCATTAGAAGCAGAGGTAGATACAGTGCCGTAGCCTCAGGAGATGGAGGGGTAAGCGTTCCCATTCACGCAAACACCCTGGAAGAACCTGCTTCAATACAGAATAAACCCTGACTGCACATGCCTAGTTGTCATTTATCACCCCACACTAGAACCCATATGGGGCTTCATCAAACAAACAGTTACAACCCATACTCAGTAGGGACCACATCCTGAAATAAATCTTTCCTGAACCTCCTCTTCTGGCCTTCAAACAACCCTCAAACTCTCCATCAGAAGCAAGCTCCCCACAGACCAGGACTCTCCAACTCAAAGTGGCACTAGACCCGGCCAGAACAACAGATGAAAAAACTGCAGACATATCTCCTCTTCTGTAATGATCTGTATCACCCACAACACAGCTTTCACAATCCCTGGGTCCTACACATGACTATCACCACATGTGGTGTTCCTCATCCAGTGCATCAAATGATCAACAACAACTATGTGGGTGAAACCGGACAATCACTATGCTCTGAGATGAACTCAAACAGAAAAATGGTAAAAGATCACAAAACACCCTATCTCCCATCGTTTTCACAGAACAATCACTGCATATCCAACCTCTCGTCCTCACAGCAAACCTGCACAACACCTTCAAAAGATGAACCTGGGAGCTCAAATTTATAGCTCCACTGGACATTAAAAACCACAGACTTAACAGAGACATTGGTTTTATTGCAATGATTTGTAACACACCTTACTGCCTAATGCTTAATTGCAGCTACAGCTGCATGAACGCCCTACACCTACCGATACGTCCTACCTTGTATTTAGCTTAGATGCTGTAGTTACCTTTTCCAGCTCTGTGAAGCCTGAAAGCTTGTCCATTCCAACAACAGAAGTTGCTCTAAGAAAAGTTATTACCTCACTTACTTTGTCTCTGGCAACAACAACAACATGTATTTAATGGAGCTGTGGAGATGATAGACAAAGACACAACTCATTTATCAAAATGTGGACAGATCCCATTTCAAAGCAGGTAGAATACAGCAAGAAGCTGTATCCAAAGGAATCTGTTATACAGGAAGGCACCATACCTTCCCAGCAGTGCAATGCCATGGATTCGTTTGTGTGTGCTTTTGGATTAAAAAGGCCACAGAATGAGTCAGCCTAAAATCATAGGAACTAGTGACATTTGCAAAGGTTCATATGAAATTTTAAAGGCTCTCAATGGTATTATAGCTGCATGACTCCAATTGACTTTAATGGGCGCTTCCTGGGAAAAGCCCCCTGGCGTGCTTTGAAAGATCAAAGGTAAGTGTTGTCGAATTTTCCAGGCACTATGTAATTGAGGGGTTCCCTATCACAACATTATCATTTTGTACCATTTCATAAAACGGTAAGAAAAGTTCTTTCAGTGCTTTACTTCATCCGGTCATAAAGTATATGATTGGACGCTAATGTGTTACACCGCATTAAGGAAGAAATCTTAATGTACACCACAGAAAAAGTAAAGGTATAGTAAATATGCCTCCCTCTGTGCAATTAGGCATTTTCCCTTGAATTCAGCCCTTCAACAGTTACTCCTTCAAGCAATAAACCATCTAAAAAACAGATAATTTAGCAGACTGACTTTCCATGAACTGCTAATTTTATTATCAGTTAAATTGTTTGCTTCTGATTATATTTTACTACCCATGCATCTCTAATAACAAAGATGCTTAATAATTACATGCAGCACCTGCTGTGATATGAATAGAACAATATGAACAACAAAATTACTATAATCAATCATCAACAGCATGTTTTTAAAAACCTTAGAAACATAGGATGTTCTAGGGAATGCTGCAATAGGAGCAATTCATAAACGTCCCATCATATGATCACAGATTGCGATGCACCAGCTGAGAAATAGAACAGGACTTTCCCACAAAATACACTGCACCTATATCTGACTAATGTACCTCATCTAACTCGGGCGTAGATCTAATACCTATAAATCATTGGCATTATGCTGCTATGAAACTCCCATGACTGGAATGTAGCTGATTCAATGGTGTATATAAATTGTGGTGACACACAGCTTATCTGACAACTAAACTTGTCAAGGTCTTTCCATGACAAGTGAATGCTGAGCGAATGTTGGTATTCACATCCTCAACCCTTAAACAGCAGAGGTCATGAATGCCATTTCTACTGGTTGGAATGGAGTATCTGACAATTCTCAAGAACACTTCAGAGTCACCAGGAGTAGATAAAGATATCATCATCCTGACAACTGAGTCCTCTGCTGAACGGAAGTTTGAGTATCAGTGCTTCATGGAGCCGCGAATGCTCACAGAAAGCAGCTGAAATGACTGGAGTTTTCTTCTTTCCACTTTCATTTTGAGAAAAAGCCTAGGGATTCATTCTGCTAAGACGTAGTCACTGATTTGTCGGTTGGCGGCAATTCTGAAAAAGTGGGGCGAAATTAATTAGGCCGCAAATGAAAGTTTTCAAAATTTTTGTTGACTTGAACAACTGAAAAAAAATTATTTCAGATTCAATGAAATATTTCTTTAAGTGTTTCATTCAACCCTAAACGACATATTTTGCTTCAATTTCAAATTTCTAAACTTTCTTTAATTTTTTTTAAAAAATTGAAGGTACGAAGGTGTTTCAATTAAAAAACAAAACGAAAAAAAACCCGCCCTCCCACAACACAGACTATTTGGTAAAACAGGCACAAATTCACAGAACATTTTGGTCTTGCCGAATCTACCTTCTTCACCTAAAAAAATTTGCCCAGCTCTACGCATAAGACTTGTGGCAGCAAACAGGAAGTGAAGCACAACCACCCATGAAAGAAGCCAAGATAAAGCCCGGCTGTGGAACAAGGAGAAAAGAAAATAAGAATATTTGCTTGACACGACAGTCTGCGACAGACTTTTGCCACTGAAATGACAAAATATTAACACTAGTATCGTAGCGGGGGTAGAGCAGGCCGTGGCGACACGGGCTAGCTGACCCAAGTGTGTACCCATGTGGACATTGTGGGTACATGCTCAGGGCAATTAGCCCATGCTGCCGCTCACCACTACCCGTGTTACTGCAGTTATTTTTAGCACACTAGCTCAATGACAGCTAGCACAAGTACATCTGCTCAAACTGGGGACCCCACCCCTAGCTCCAAGTATAAACGTAGCCCGAGTCTACGCCAATAGTGTCCAACCCTGGAAGCTGTAACATATGATTTCCATGTGTTTCATTAGCAATACAGGCAGCGTTGTAGGAGAGAGATCTTCATTCCATAGGCTGAGAGGTCAATTACACGTCGAGGCTGAGGGCAAGCAACTAGCGCCCCATTTGCATTGCTGAGCCCCTGGCCTCACACCACACTAGTTCCCTTATGAAACCTGTCTCTCTTTCTCCAGTTGCACTCATCATGCTACACCATGGGCAACTGTGTTAAGAAATTTTGTATTAGATAACGGAATGGAAGTGTAGTCGCTGAGATGTACCCTGCGAGTGTTTGAATCTGGCCTGCCCCAGAAGCAGATCCAATGTGAGTGATCCGAGCACCTGCTGTGTCCTCTCTGCTGTTCTGTTCAGGTTCTTATCCCACTCTCATCCCAGGAGTATCTGAGGGCCTTCCACCAATGCACCTAAGCGACATGGTCAATGCCTGTCATGTGCCATGCATTCTCGCTCCCATCCTTTCCCCAAGGGGAGAATTTCATGTGCAGCAAAGGGTTCTGGTTTGGAAGGGATTCTGTGCTCATTTTTAGATATACATGCTGTTATGTGTTTATGTTGGAGAAGGCGGGTGGAAGAAATGCCCCTTGCACTTGGAGTGGAAGGTGGTGAAGTTTAAGATTTTCCTCAGCTCCTGGTGGAGTTCAGTCCATGATCACGGACTGGCCCCTGAGAAATGTTTGACTCCTACACAGACAAGCTTTACCCTTGTGGTAGAAACTTCCATTGTGCCAGAGGTGTGGAGTTGTTGACCAATCTTCATCCCTCTTTAGGCTCTTTTAGATATGCCGGGCCCATGTGATGGATTGTCCTGACGATAAGGACCAAGACCTCAAACTTGATTCAATATTCCATAGGAAGCCAGCATAGGGAGCAGAGGACATGCATGAGGTGCTCATGGTAGCCCATGTTGCTGAGGAGACATGCTGCTGAGTTTTGTACTAGCTGGAGTTTCCTAAGAGCTGATGGCTTTGTGGCCTGGTATATAATGTTGCTGTGATCTTTAGCCTGAGAAGTACAAAGGGAGTGAAACAGGATAGAGTATCTACCCCAAAGTGTTAACTGTGGCCCTTTGACCAGAGCAATGAATATGATTTCTTTAGAGCTACAATCCAGCAATGGGAACATTAAACTCCAGTTGTTATATAATGCTGTCTGGGCAGAGCATGAGGACCAGTTAATGGCATGTGTGAGCACACATTTTCCACAGAAAGGCATGGAGAAATATCTCCTGGTGACAAGATAAAACTATCAGCACCCATCTTTAAAGGAAGAAAAATGGACTTTGCAGTCTTCAGCAACAAACACGGTACAGGCAGTGGATAGTTGACAGCAACAATTCAACTCCATAAAATTGTTCTGAAACGTCTTGAAAAATTCCCTGTACTTTTTAGTTGCTTGGTCATTCTAGTTTCATCTCCTACACTCTTCCCAACTTACATGTCCTTCTTTTTTTTTGCCTCTGTCTTCACTAATAAGGTCAGCTCCCAGACTGCTACGCTGGGCATCACAAAATGGGGAAGAGATGGCCAGCCCTCTGTGGAGATAGAGGTGGTTAGGGACTTTTTAGAAAAGCTGGACGTGCACAAGTCCATGGGGCCGGACGAGTTGCATCCGAGAGTGCTGAAGGAACTGGCGGCTGTGATTGCAGAGCCATTGGCCATTATCTTTGAAAACTCGTGGCGAACCGGGGAAGTCCCGGATGACTGGAAAAAGGCTAATGTAGTGCCAATCTTTAAAAAAGGGAAGAAGGAGGATCCTGGGAACTACAGGCCAGTCAGCCTCACTTCAGTCCCTGGAAAAATCATGGAGCAGGTCCTCAAAGAATCAATCCTGAAGCACTTGCATGAGAGGAAAGTGATCAGGAACAGCCAGCATGGATTCACCAAGGGAAGGTCATGCCTGACTAATCTAATCGCCTTCTATGATGAGATTACTGGTTCTGTGGATGAAGGGAAAGCAGTGGATGTATTGTTTCTTGACTTTAGCAAAGCTTTTGACACGGTCTCCCACAGTATTCTTGTCAGCAAGTTAAGGAAGTATGGGCTGGATGAATGCACTACAAGGTGGGTAGAAAGCTGGCTAGATTGTCGGGCTCAACGGGTAGTGATCAATGGCTCCATGTCTAGTTGGCAGCCGGTATCAGGTGGAGTGCCCCAAGGGTCGGTCCTGGGGCCGGTTTTGTTCAATATCTTCATAAATGATCTGGAGGATGGTGTGGATTGCACTCTCAGCAAATTTGCGGATGATACTAAACTGGGAGGAGTGGTAGATATGCTGGAGGGGAGGGATAGGATACAGAAGGACCTAGACAAATTGGAGGATTGGGCCAAAAGAAATCTGATGAGGTTCAATAAGGATAAGTGCAGGGTCCTGCACTTAGGACGGAAGAACCCAATGCACAGCTACAGACTAGGGACCGAATGGCTAGGCAGCAGTTCTGCGGAAAAGGACCTAGGGGTGACAGTGGACGAGAAGCTGGATATGAGTCAGCAGTGTGCCCTTGTTGCCAAGAAGGCCAATGTCATTTTGGGATGTATAAGTAGGGGCATAGCGAGCAGATCGAGGGACGTGATCGTTCCCCTCTATTCGACATTGGTGAGGCCTCATCTGGAGTACTGTGTCCAGTTTTGGGCCCCACACTTCAAGAAGGATGTGGATAAATTGGAGAGAGTCCAGCGAAGGGCAACAAAAATGATTAGGGGTCTGGAACACATGAGTTATGAGGAGAGGCTGAGGGAGCTGGGATTGTTTAGCCTGCAGAAGAGAAGAATGAGGGGGGATTTGATAGCTGCTTTCAACTACCTGAAAGGGGGTTCCAAAGAGGATGGCTCTAGACTGTTCTCAATGGTATCAGAAGACAGAACGAGGAGTAATGGTCTCAAGCTGCAGTGGGGGAGGTTTAGATTGGATATTAGGAAAAACTTTTTCACTATGAGGGTGGTGAAACACTGGAATGCGTTACCTAGGGAGGTGGTAGAATCTCCTTCCTTGGAGGTTTTTAAGGTCAGGCTTGACAAAGCCCTGGCTGGGATGATTTAACTGGGAATTGGTCCTGCTTTGAGCAGGGGGTTGGACTAGATGACCTTCTGGGGTCCCTTCCAACCCTTATATTCTATGATTCTATGATTCTATGATTCTCGTGCACTCGTGCTGAGTCAATCACTGTCTACCACATAATCCTTTGACTCCTGAATGTAAAGGACATGCTTTGCATAGCTTTTATCCCGTGGATAGGGCATTAGACTAGCACTCAAGAGACCTGCTGTTATATGAGGGCTTTGGGGATGAGAGCAGCAGGAGGCAGGCTGAGATGGGGAGAAAGTTTTAAAAATCACTGGCCTCCTCCAACAAATGCTCCTGCAGGAGTCGAGTGCTGATTCTAAAACAGAAGACAGTGGGTGCTGGAGTCTGCTTGTGTGCAATCAGCTGGACATTTGGTCCTATAATAAATACGTCAACATGGAAAGCCGTGAGATAAGAAGGGAAGACACGGGGCATTAAGCATGGATGTTTCAGCAATGGAAATGCGTCACGCCTGGCAACACTTTGTGTATGTTTCAGCCCTGAATGACAGCGTGGCATACTGCAGTGCGATTAGACACAAAGGCCAGGGTAGATTAGTGACTAGGAAGAACGACAGTATGAACTCACCTCTACACATGACACGGGGGCATATGGTCTTGCAGCTGAATGTGCACCTGTCATTGTGATATATAAAGAGCTGCCGCTGACAGGGAAGAGGGTCACCTACCACACAGTTGTTATTGTTAGGGAACAAGGAGGAGCCCGCGGCACCTTCAGTGCCAGCAAGCAGCAGCGCTAGTGAAGGAGGAAGGAGAAAACAGCAGCAGCAACGTGGGCAACAAACCCTAGAGGGTGGTGGATGATAGATTGTTGCTTCTGCATTTGACCCGTGGGTGGCGCTATGCAGCAACATGGATCTGCACGGGGTGACCACCCCTCCTGGGTAGGGTGGGTGACGGAGGAGGGAGTTACGTCGCTGGAGGAGGGACATGGCAACCACTTGAGCAGTATCAGCAAACTGCAGACTGCCCGCAGTTTCCTTTGGTGTCAGATTCAGTTCTGGCCTGAACTATGCTGGGAGCAGGCTAGTTCCTCTGGCTTGGCGATCCTGAGCTGCAGAGTCAGCTCCTGGCTACTGCTGCTGTTAATCACAGGCAGAGCTGGTCAGAAAACAGGATGGGAAAATGGCACTTCTCTCCCCTCCCACCCCTTATTATTTTCAGCCTTCCAAGCACAGACTACACACACGCACACACAGTCACTGAGCTGATTGTGAGGATGGCTGTAGCGGTGCAGTCAAGTCAATATTTGGTGTCATACGGCGGTTAGTGTTTTTCTGAAAATCCAAATTCCGACAGTCATGGATGACGAGAGCATCTCATTTGTCTTCTTTCAGTAATTTTCTAGCCCACTTGGTTATGGAGAAATGCGACCCAAGCACCCCTTAAAGGCTCGCAAACCGGAAGGGGCCTGGCAGCAAAATGTACTATTTGGCTCAAAAAGATGAGACTCTTTTTTTGTAATCTCATTATTCTGAGGCCCCTGTTTCATAGTTTTTCTTTGGGTCGGCAGTACTGGGATGGTGATAGGTGACAGAAAACAGGAGACTGGTCAATTCAATCCACGCAGTAGGCAGATACATAAAATAGCGTTGTATCAACACAACATGGGACCAGGAGGAATGCTTACAATAAACATGCTAGCCATAGTTACTTTTTAAACCAGAAAGGGCTGCAAAAAGTATCTATGATACTTCTCCGGCCCCCTAGCACCTGAGCACCTCACAATCTTCAGTGTATTTACCCTCATAAAATCCCCATGAGATAACGCGGTGTTATGATCCCCACTGTACAGGTGGAGAGCTGAGGCTCAGAGTCTATTGATACCAATTGAAATCATTGCTACCAATGGAAGTTAGGGACCTAAACACCTTGGAAGATCTGGGTGTAAGGGACATGCCCCACATCACACAGGATGTCTGGGATAGAAGAGGGATCAGAACCCACATCTCCAGCAGGTACTGTATTTCCCCAACCACCCTTCCTTTCACATATGGGCCTGAACACTTGCTAAATGCCAAATCTGCACACACAGGGCCCTGCATGTCTAGCCATAAGCAGCCACCAGTGGGAGGCTTTGCATTTTTATAGGCACAGAAGGGGCTTGGGCATCTCATGTGCATGCACCTCTTAAAAACTTTGGACTGATGAGTCTACTGCCAACCCCGCAATTTATGGCATGGGGGATCCTCCTGCCAATTCCTGCTGAGCTTGGGATGGGCATGTTTTGTGAGCAAAGGAACAAAGATGCCCTTTTAGTGCCAGTCCTGCCCTAGTGAAGTCAGTGGGGCTCTGTACAGGTACACGTGTCCATCTGTACAGATCAGAGTGTAGCAGCAGGAGCTGACGTAGGTTAGCCGTGACAGCAACCGTTACAACTCTAGGTCATTGTGCAGTTGGCAATTAATTGTAAATGGTTAATCCCCCCATTATCCTGGAACATGCGGGCAGCCATGAACTTGCATCACTCTCAGGAAGAATGTTGATAAACTGAAGAGGGCTCAGAGAAGAGCCAAGAGAATGATTAAAGGATTAGAAAACCTACCTTATAGAGATTGGGCTCCTTGAGTCTATCTATTAAGCTTCAAAAAAGAGAAGGAAGGGGTGACAATTATATATACACAGACCTACGTGAGGAACAAATGGCTCTTCGTAAGAAAAGAAAGATCTAACATGATCCAATGGCTGGAAGTTGAAGCTAGACAAATTCAGACTGGAAACAAGGCGACAATTTTAACGCTGACAGTAATTAACCATTGCAACAGTTTACAAGGGTCATGGCGGAGACTCTTCACTGACAATTTTTCAATCAAGATTGGATCTTTTTCTAAAAGTTATAGTGTCGGAATTATTTTGGGGAAGTTCTATGGCCTGTTACACAGGAGGTCAGACTTGATGATCACAATGATCCCTTCTGGCCTTCAAATCTATGAATCTTCATGCTCGAGTCCAACCAGGACCCCACAAATTCAGAAAAAATCAGGTAGTTCATTTAGCTCTAGAGTCTATTGATTTATTTGAAAAAAGTTCTTATGCTTTGTTAGCAAGGAAGATGAAAAAATACTTAAGATTGAAAATTGTTCATTCACAGCTAAAGAATAATGAACACATTGGAAACATTTACTATGAATTAACCTGATGAAGGTCAACTGTTATAAGTAGCAGAAAATAACATTCTGCTTTTCGTGTAGCAGGTCCTATCAGTTTGTTGCTTCTGTGTTAAGTATTCTGTTTTAGATTTAAAGCAATTGGACCCTAAAAGCAATTTTTGATGCCCACATTTTCAGCAGCAGATTACCAAAAAAAAAAAAAATGCAAACATTTAGCTGTGTATTTTAGTGTTATTAAATTATTTTCTCCTTTCAGCTTGTAAAGTCTAAAGAAAAAGCCAAGTCCATGCATTATTAATTTTCCATGTAGCCTGCAGAAGCTATAATTAATTTTGAATTTTTAGGCATGCATTTGCATTTAAATGATTTTTACTGCACTAATAGCGAAGTGGGATGTGGCAAAACAGGAAAACAGATATTCTGACGGGACTGGCATTCGAAGTGGCAGTTGTAGCTATAAATCAATCCATTTAACACTGCCGCTGCCTGCTAAAGTCGAGACTTTAGCGAAATCAACACCTAACACCAGCGCTAAGAGCTGATGGCCACCTCAGTATTCAGCAATTCAAGAGATACAGGTCCTTTGCATACCTGACTGATGCAGCTGATTCAGCAGAGGCCTGCCTTTGCTCACTCTGAAACTGTGGCAGCAATTAAAACTAGTGCTGGTACATGCTGGAGATTTCCATTTACAGCAGGGATTATCTGCCCCATGGTAGTTAAGGTCGTATTGGGCTTCCCTATTACAAATCTAAGGAAAGCCGATGCAATTGGTGCCGATATATCCTGGGGTGGGGAAAGAACTAAAATAGGATAGACCGTGATTTTGTTGGGCAAGTCAAAGGCAAGTTGAATCTCTCCAGCTCAGAGGGATCAGGATGACGTCCCACTGGTAAGGCTGATTCCTGTTCACATGGGCTAGAAAAAACAATGGGCTCACTTGTGGCTTTTCCACAAACCCCCAGCAAGGAGCAGTGGCTATGTTCCAATGTGTTTATAATGGGTCAATAAATGAGTAATAGATGTTTTAACAAATGCTTACTCAGCTGTTACGGAGTCCAACAGGTCAGCAGGTTGCTTATGACCATCTCTGACACCTTCTTCTACTGATGTATTTATAACCATTGGTAAAACACATTGCTCATGCCTGTAACGTGTATAATAGAAATCAATCATTTATTAACCCTTTATAAATGGAAGCTCAGTACAAAGTGTGACAAAAATACAAGGGATCTCACACTATGGAACAAAGAAAGGTACTTGTATGGCCCAATAACCATAGTGTCGGAGCACCTCACAATCTGTAATCTATTCACCCTCCCCACACCTCTGGGAGGTTGGGCAGTGCTATTACCCCCATGGTACAGATGGGGAACTGCGGCCCAGTGAGAGTAATGCCCCATTTTCAAAGCTGTTTAGGCATCTAAAGATTCAGACAGGCACTTTTGTAAATGCCCCTAAATGCCTAAGCAGGTTAGGTGCCTAATTCCCATTGGCTTTGACTAAATAGCTTTGGAAGTCTGGCTCTTGCCCATGCACAGGAAATGGACAGTAGAGTAGGGGACTGAAGCCCTGTTTCTCAAACCCCAGCCTAATACCATAACTACTGGAATATCCTGCCTGGACTCAAAAACAACACTGTGAAATAAAGGTTTATTTTTACTTCTTAAAAAATCTGGGGTCAGTTTCAGCCGGTGCCAGTTTCAGACAGAACAAAGAGTTGCCGTGGCTGGCAGTGAAGAAGTGTTGCTTTGATAATGCTTTGTTCCCAGCACACTGCTTGCATATGCTCTCATCCCACTATCAGAGCTGCAGAAAGCTTTGTTTTGGACACTGCCATTTACTTTTAAGGCTGTGAAATATTTTTTTTACCCAGCAGCTCTGGACAGAGCTATAGGCAGAGAACACACAGCTGATAAGAATTTAATCCAACTGGGCAGAACCCCTTTCCTGTACTTATCTTTCTCAGAAAGGGTACTTCTGTTGGGAAGTTCACACTCAGCACAGACAAGAGAACAGAACCCTATGTCAGCTTTGACTTCTCTTGTCTTCCTTGATAAGTGGCACATTCTCAGGGCTGACCACCTCCGAGGAGGTGCTCAATGATCTCCACACACACTCGAGGCAGAGTGGGAGAGTTAATGAAACATGCTCCAGCTGACTACAACAGTAGAATTCTTACCATGGGCTCCTTTTACTGGGGGCTTTATAAAAAACTCAGTGTCTGTTTTCTGCCTGCCGCATGGATTGGGATATTTTCGGATGGTGATATTTGCAATCCTTCTTTCACAAAAACTGAGATTTCAACTTTCCAGCCCAACTTGAGATGAGAATAAAATTTGAACTCAAAAATATTTGAGGACTAGTGAAGCCATTTCCTGCCCAGCTATATTAAAGACACCTTTACAGTCTATCCCCGACCTGCACAGAAAGGCTAAAGCCGATGATCTGGTGGCCCCACTTCTTTAAAACACCACCTCTCGGGCAATTAGCAGTTATTAATAGAGGTAAAATTGTAGTTTTATTTCCATATTTGCTTGACTAACTAAAGCATAAAGCTAATCTCTAATCTAATTACGATGAATTCAAATTCACTTTCCATAGTGGCAGAGTGTTCAAACATCACACAGGTCCACCAACAGCTGCTACAAATAACGGAGTACATTTTAATTGA
This sequence comes from Caretta caretta, assembly GCF_965140235.1. Taxonomy (NCBI): domain Eukaryota; kingdom Metazoa; phylum Chordata; order Testudines; family Cheloniidae; genus Caretta; species Caretta caretta. The sequence continues at coordinate 17,908,206 of NC_134209.1, forward strand.
CCTTATTTCTTGCATATTGTAAATTAAATTCTTTTAATTCATTGTTTAATCCACTACACTGAAAATTAATTTCAGCTAATAGCATAGGGCTAAATGGTAGCTTTGCCACAAGCCCGGAATAAAGGGCAGCATGAATCTGTGCTGCCTTAGCAGCCGATCTGGGTCCAGATTGTGACTCCGAATCAGAATCAGGCACCCAACTCCCCTTTGTTCCAGGGGGAAGTAATTTGTACCAGTTCTGTATCTGGCACGGATTAATTCTCCCTCCATTTCAGAACTACTTTGGCTAAGCCACTGAAACATAGTCAAATGGAAGTCCCTTTTGAAAGCAATAGGAGTTAGGTGCCTAGGTGCTTTTGAGAACCCCACCAGGTGCCTATTGGCAGTTTTAGGCACCTAAATACCTTTACAAACCTGGCCCTGAGTGACTTGCCCACGTTCACACAGAAAGCCTGTGATCAAGCAGAGAATTGGGCTGACGTCTCCCAAGTTCCAGGCTAGCTCCCTAACCACTGGTCTGTCCTTCTTCTCTACTGACATACAGGAATGGTGACATATAAACGTTCACCAGAAGCTTAATCCTTTGTAGTACATCTCCCTCCATAGTGCCCTAACAAGGCCCCTTTGTCCCGAGTGCATGCTCTCCGTTTTCCATTGTCTCAGCCTACCCCAGAGGTTACTTTGGTTACTTGGCCTGCTGGAAGCAGGAGGTTTCCAGAGGACAGGCTGGCAATAACTGGAGCAGCAGGGAGCTGGGACTGGACAGCATGTCAGCTGGGTATGTATTATGGCCCAGATCCACAGAAGTAATTAGGCTCCTAAGTTCCCTTGATTTAAACAAACATTAGGAGCCTTTGTGGATCTGGGCCTACCTGCCGAGAGAGTCATGGGATTCTGCTCTGGCCTGCATCAGAGGCTGCACTAGGATCGTTAAAGTCAGTTCAGAATTTCCTCTTCCTCTCATAGGCCCCTGTGAGAGCTCAGAACAGAGGGGTCGTTCCTTTGTTTTAACTTTTAACAGGGGAGAGCATCGCCACGTCTTTCGGGATTCTGTATCCCATCAGTACCTGCAGGACTGTACTTTACAGCAGATCACCAGACGTGCCACATATGGCTGTATTTGCAGAAGATCTTAGTAGCTCCCCTGGGGAACAGCTGAGTGTTGAGCTCTTCTGCAAATCTCCTCACCTCTTTCTGGTGCCTCCATGGGAGCGAAGATCTTTGGGAAATCCGGCCCATTTGTAGGTGCCGAGCACGCTGAGAGATCTGACCCCATTGCAATCAGTAGGAGTTTTGCCATTGACAACAATGGGGCCAGGATTCCTGGCTCAGCAGCTCTGCCTTTGAGCTTTCATTACTCTGTTTGTTCCCAGCGTCCACCATTTGTCCCAACACACCCACTGAGCACACAGCCTTAATGCTAACTATGTCTGTTACTGGCAGGGGTAAAAGTAACTTAAAGGACTTACCCATACGCTGGAGTCCTGAGCATGGCTTCAAATGGAAGAGGCGGGGCCTTTAAATCAAGATTTAAAGGCCCCGGGCTCCGGCTGGGAGCCTCGGGGTCTTTAAATCACCCCCAGAGCTACCAGCTGCAGAGGCGGCTGTGAGCCCCAGGGCTCAGGGGTGATTTAAAGGGCCCGGGGCTCCAGCTGCCGCTACCGCAGCAGAGCCCCAGGCCCTTTAAATCACCGCCGGAGCCCCAGGGCTCCAATTGCGGGGCTCGGCAGCGATTTAAAGGGCTCGGGACTCCTGCCGCTGCTGGGAGCCCCAGGCCCTTTAAATCACCAGACTGGGGAAGCCGATCGGTCCGGTATGCCATACCAGACTGGTCTGGCTTACTTTCACCTCTGGTTACTGGGGAAAAATTTGAATGTCGGAGTCTAAATTAGTCCAGCAGGTTTTTTTTAAAAAAAAAAAGATCAAAGTTTGTAGCATTTTGTAGGCCTGAACCTGCTTCATTGTGATGACGACAGTAAACTCCTCAGGCCCTCATTCCACGTTTATGCAGCACTTGACACATTGGAGCCGCAGTTTCAGTTGGCTTCTATGCACTACAATGATAAATAGGATAAATAATAGCACGGCCTTGGAAAAGAGTTATGTCATTGCTCTTGCATATCTGCCAATTAAATCCCCCGCAAATGCAAATATAAATGAATGAAAGTAAAATAAAAAAGGTCACAGAAACATCCAATAATCTATGAAATTTCCTTTTCCTAATGAGGCGTTTAAATGACATTTTACATTTGTTCGGAGATTGTTTACATAGGATGTCGTTATGATGCAGTGTGAGAGCTCTGTAAATCTCAGCCAGGGAAAATGGCCCAAAGAGCAAAGAGGACCAGTTCTGCTCCAAGGTACGTCTCAATAGATTCACTGCCTTTTTATTATTATTATTACTACATTACTCATCAGAAATATCTGTAGTCCTGCTAATGCAGTGCAATAACATCAAAACAGCAGCTGCCAAAAAAGGAAACAATTTTCATTTGCATTAATGTTTTTGAGTTGATCTTGACTGTTCTGTCAATGGTTTAAATGCTGAAACGTTTCTGTGTTTATCAAGGCCTTCTTATTTTCAAAAACATTTAACCAGCAGAGTAAGGTTTGGATTTCAGAAATCTCCATTCTTCTAGATTCCTCCAGTTCAACAAAGCATGTAAGCATCCATTGGGAGTCACCAAAACACTTAAACACATGCTAACTCTAAATATGTGCTAAAGTCCCAAGGTCTTCTTACAGGATCATGACCTAAACAAGACAGGCAAAGGATGGGAGAAAGTTATTCCCATTTTACAGAGAAGAAACTGAGTCAGAGAAAGAGAAAGGGCCGGATCCAAACTTATTCAAATAGTGGAATGACTCCCATAGGTTTTGGATTAGGCCCTAAGTACCAGATTTCTATTCAAGTTAGGCACCAAAATACCTTTAAATGTCTGCCCTACATGACTTTGCCCAAGGTTACCCAGGAAGCCTACAGCAAAATCAGGAACTGAACCCAGACAGCCTAAATCCTTGCTCAGAGTTTGAAACACAAAGCCACCCTCCTTGTCTGAGGAATTCAGGATTGCCTCACCAGTGTCATGAGTTAACACAAATCATAACGATTCTCTACGAGGAGTAGCTTGTAACTGCAGAAAACACCACTACAGGAATATTTGATCCAATGTTCTGAGTCTGATCAAATAGCTATTCCTAATCACTCCCCCCCCCCACAATTCAAACTCTCAATGAAAAAGAAATGGAGGGTATCAAAAGAAGCTTTTAACTTGGTGACCCCAATGCCTTTCCTCTATACACATGCACCATGCACACTCTTGAGACACACAGACAAGTGTGATACTTCAGTGGCAGCCGGAGCCTTCTTTCATGGACCCTTGCTATGCAAACCTGTCCAACAGGAGTTGTAGATAAATCCTAGGAGCATGAAGAGACACAAACAAGGTGGGGGACAAGTATGAACTAAACATTTTAAATGCCTTTCAGGAAAAGTCTCAGAATTGATCACTCAATCTAGCTTTTTTCTTCTTATTTTAAAACCAAATGAGATCAGTGGTAGAACCTCCACTATATGGACTTCATTTAATAAGTAAATGAAACTAACAAGTTCCCCATGTGACTTTCAGTTATTCGGACAAATGAGCCACCGGTTCAGCTAACACAAGTCTAGATCAGCGGACAGGCGCTTGTCTGTGATACAAAAACCTTTGTGCAGATGTGTCTAGAACAGAACCAATTGGGCAGCCTCATATTTCTTGCTGTGTGGATGAAAACAAAACATAAGAGGCTAGGGGGCCACATGGAGCTCTGCACTCAGTTCCCCGCTCTGAGACGGACAGTCCATGTGTCCTTTAATGAATCACTTAGTCACTGCAATGCTGAGTGTGGCAATGCTTAGCTTCTATACGCTTAGCTGCTCGGTGGAATCCACTACACCTGAATTAGGCCCCTAGGCTCCCCATACAATGAATGGGGAGAGATTGGCGCTTAAGAATGGGCTTCACAGCAGCCAATACGCTACGCGAGGTGGGCAGGGGCACCACCTAAGCTAACCAATAGCAGATGCTGAGGGGAGGGGTGATTCCTAAGCCCCACCCCCTCACAGACTTAGGCCTGGTCTACAGCTAGAAGTTAGAGTGGCCTAGCTACATGGCTCAAGGCCATGAAAAATTTCACACCCATAGGGCTTGGCTACACTTGCAAGTTACAGTGCAATAAAGGACCCCCAGGCACCCTAGCTCACTCCCCGTCCACACTGGCAAGGCACGTAGAGGGCTCTGACTCCATGGCTACAGCGCTGCTGGTCTCCACCTTAGCGAGTGGAATAAAGTTTGCTGTGCCCCTGCTGGAGCGCCGCAGCGCCAGTGTGAACGAGGTGTTGCATTACTGCGCTCTGATCGGCCTCCAGAAACATCCCATAATCCCTTTAAGTCAAGTGGCCACTCGTCATTGTTTGGAATCGGCTGTAGGAATGCAGAAATGCCCTTTCAAAACTCTGTTTCTGACAGCTGGCTGCTTATCTGCTCCGAGACAAAGCGACCATTAGTGTGGAATGCTGTGTGTGAGAGAGAGAGGCGGGGAGGGGGGGTCTGCTGCTGTCTGAACTTACAAGACAGCATGCTGACATGCTCTCAGACCCCCAAACCCACTCTCTCTCCCCCCATACACACAACACACTCCCTGTCACACTCCACCCCCCCCCCCATTTGAAAAGCACATTGCAGCCACTTCCATGCTGGGATAGCTGCCCATAATGCACCGCTCCCAATGCCACTGCAAGTGCTGCAAATGTGGCCACGCCAGCGCGCTTGTAGCTGTCAGCGTGGACAGACTGCAGCGCTTTCCCTCCTGCGCTCTCCGAAGGTGGGTTTCACTCAAAGCGCTCTACATCTGCAAGTGTAGCCAGGCCCTGAGTTCTGTAGTTTGCTCAAACTCACCCCTTGGTGTAGATGCAGCTAGGATGGGAAAATTATTTCATTGACCTAGCTCCACCTGTCAGAGAGGTGGATTAACAACATGAACACACACACACACACACACCCCGAGCCCTTCCAGCAACGTAGGAAGCATCTATACTATGGCACTACAGTGGCCCAGCTGCAGTGTTTTAGCTGTGCTGCTCTACTGCTGAAATACCCTTGGGCACCTGCGGCCTTCCGTAGATCTGGGCCTTACTGTCTCTGCTCTAATTGTAAAATAGGCATGACGATCTCAAAGCGTTTATCTGTCCTCCCATTTAGACTGTATGTTCTTTGGGGCAGGAGCTGTCTCTTACTTTCTACTACACCTAGCACAAACAGAGTAAGGGGCCCCGCTCTGAATTCGGGTTTGTAGATGCTACAGTAATAATAGCAAACACATCCAAGCGTGTGTTAAAACCTGCTCAGTAAACGTAGTTGTCTCAAAGACAGTAAGATCATTGTAAGGAACTCTAGTACACAGCTTTAAAGATTTTTGCATTAATGTGGTACAGAAATTCACCATAACACGTTTCTATTTGTAGCTTTGATCTGCACCAAAACCTCCGAACGTCTTCTCCCAGTCAACCCATTTCCATTGGCAAGGTCAACAAAGATGAATGAATAATTTGCCCAAATGAACTTGCTGTATTTCTTCACTCCCTTTGCTTTAATTATCTGTCCCCGCTGAACACAAGTCATTGTGCATTTCCAGCTGAGTTACTACGAACATGGACAGAGGAAATCTGATTGAAAAGACTGGATGGAAGTGATTGCCAAGCCCACATCATCTGTAAATCTGCACTGGGGATTGGACGCTATGGATATTGCCTTGCAGTCGACCGATCTGGCCAGTGGGATTCTGGCTGCCCTATACAAGCCCATGGTTTGCAGTCATAGCTCTGGGCTGGAGAGAGCTATCTGGAGAATGTGTGAATTGTTACCAACTGTCCCCTCCACAACCATCTTTCTGTCCAGAGAGAGAATCCAGCCACAGCCCCTGGCCCCAGGATGGGATCAGGTCACTCTTCCAAAAAACCCCTTCATATTATGTAAATAAAAAACCTGCTCTCCTCAGCGGAGAGGGCAGGAAAGATCCCCCTGTGAGCCTTCATGTCCTTGATACAGCTTATTTGGGTCTCTTCCGCTTGTGTAACACTTGAAGGCTTCCTGGCTGATTGACAGGCCTAGAGTACAAAACTGGTTTGGGAGAGCCATAAATTGCACGATTTAACCTCCGAGTCCCCAGCAGGTGTATTCATAGTGCAGATCTGTCTTTCCCGGCATCCAAACTGACAGATTTCATTAACTTTCTCCCACCTTAGATTCCAGCTTGAAGAGACAGTGTGGAGAGATCAGAGGAATTGCAGGTTCTTAGCAAGACTCTTATCAGACTTCCCTGCTTCTACAGAACTGGTAGGCAAGGCATTGCTGAGCAATCACTGGCCTCCTTCATGATACTCTTAATGACTAAACCCCAGAGCATGCCTGGTTACCTCTCTGACCTATGTAGCTTAGTGTCAGGCCCGTTCTGCAAATGGAATTACTTGATGTATTAAGAATACTCATCCTTTCTCATAGCTGCAGTTTTTCCAGCTCCCATGATTTTATTGTTATCTGTGTCCTATTTGGTGTCTTTCCTTAAAGACCAAGCTCCTGGAGTCAGGTGGAATCTCAATCTACATTTTAAAAAAAGTCCCTAGCCCTTCTGATTGCAGAGAAAGCCTTGAAGAGGTGTATCCTATGTGGCTGAACCCCAGCTAGGAAATGGAAAGATCCTAAATGTGTGATTTTGAGAGTCCTGTTTTGTTAAGTTGATCTCATGATTTTGGCTGCACCTGACTCAATTGTTGAACATGTGGGGCTGGCCTTACTGCAACTGCTGGAAGGGAAGGCTTCACCCTAGGTATCCCTTTTCCAGCATGGCCCACACAGCCACTCACCCCCTTTTGTAAACCTAGCCCAGGCTTGGATGCAAACAGGAAGCAGCCATTTTTAAATGAGCTGCTCCTCTTCCAAGCAGTCAGCATTCCCCACACGCTGTCTGAGCAGAGCACAGCTGAGAAGCAAAAGCAGGCCCTGGAGGAGCAGAGCTAGCAGACAGCCCTTGATGTTTTAATTGGGGATTGGTCCTGCTTTGAGCAGGGGGTTGGACTAGATGACCTCCTGAGGTCCCTTCCAACCCTGATATTCTATGATTCTATGTTCAGAAAGAAGGTGGCAGGGGGCTGGGTAGAGGCCCGCAGAGCTGCTGGAAAAGGACCATGTGCTCTCCTATGGCTGTGTTATTGCCACCTTCTGTTTGCAAAGCCACAGAGGGCAGAGGGTACCCAATATTACCATGCATTAAAGGTCTCATGCACAACCAAGTGAAGTCAATGGGAATCTTTTCACCAGCTTCCAGGGGTTTTAGAACAGGCCCAGAAGGAGATCTCCTTCGTTGAGCAGCCCACATAAACTTCTGCATGGAGGAAGCCCTTTGCAATACACAGAAACACATTCTATTGGTCCTCTAAAACTTATGGCTGATTCTATCTACTGGTGCTGTATGTACTAAGTATTTACCTACATAGACATCTCATTTGAAGAGCACTCTTGTAGTATATTTTATCTCAAAACGATGGCAGCTTCAGGTTGTGTAGCTAGAGGACAAGGATTTTAGTCCCCTTGTTTGTTTTTCATTCTGTTGAGCTCACTCTAGTAACACTTGTTAGATCAAGAAGAATGCAGACAGATCCTGGTCAGCAGCAACTGGGATCAAGCCTGGGACCTCTTTGGCTTAATGCCTAAGCCTCTACTGTCTGTGCTAAGAGAGGCGTCTCTCAGCCAAGGCTGTAGCAAGCTCAATCTCAAGCTGGTACAGCCACCACTTGAAGGGGACAGATTGCCACCCTGAGCATACATGGCCGAGACACGCACCAGCCAGAATCTCTCTTTAGCTCCTGTTGTGTATTGTAACGGACCCCGCTTCCCCCTACCTGTCTGGCCGTGTGTTCTGTGTACCAGAGGCAAGCTCTGTGCATGCACCCAGCATTGGGCTGTATGGGGTCCAGCCCAGGTGTAGACTCCCTGGAACACTTCAGACCAGTAAGAGATTTCTTCCCGGGCTGCCAGAAATAAAAAGTGCAGACACCTTGGCCTTGATTGCTTTAACAGTTACAGCTAATAGATAAACCCAGCAGTTCCCAACACTGCCCCTAGGGGCAGTGCAGTCCAGGGGTGCACCGTGACCCCTCCACTCCTGCTGAAGCTCCAGCTCAGGGGTTCCCAAACTGGGGGTTGGGAGACCTCAGGGAGTCATGAGGTTATTACATGTGGGGGGTTGCGAGCTATCAGCCTCCACCCCAAGCCCCACTTTGCCTCCAGCATTTATAATGGTGTTAAATATATTTTTAAAAGTGTTTTTATTGTATAAGAGAGGTCACACTCGAAGGCTTGCTATGTGAAAGGGGTCACCTGTACAAAAGTTTGAGACCCACTGCTCCAGCTAGTCCCCTGCCAGCAACAGGGAGTGACTCTGTCCAGCTCTCAGACCTTCCAGCCCCATCTCCCCAGCTGCCTGCTATCTAGCCCTCCCTTTGCTGCCAGGCTGCTGCTTCCAGCCAGAACTGCAGCTCATGGGTCGCTCCTGAGCCATGTCCCCTGTGACTTCAGACAGTTCTGCTCTTTCCTGTCCTATGGAGGTTATGGAGCCCTCTTCGGGCTGGCTTTTGGTAGTAATGTTGCTTTATGATCCCACAGGTTCATTCTACTATTCTACTCTTCTGCTGATACAACCATTTTTTCCCCTCAGTAGTTTTTGCCCATAACCTTGAAATCCTTTCCTCGATCAGTATGCTGGATGACATCTCCATTTTATCACTTGTTCTAGAGGCTGCGTCTCTGATCCTTGAGTAGTTATTACATTTTCCACTTTATAGTCCTCAAGAATCTTTCCCAACTCTAACAAAAACTTTGCAAAATAAAGTTAAAGAGAGAATGCCACAGACATCAGCCCCAAAACTTTAGCCTGCCCTCTAATTAAAAACAGTGATTTGTTCAAACCATGCTTTTTCAAAAGGAAAAGCAAAGCCTGACAAAACACACACACATACCAGACCCATGGTTCCTAACATGGGGTCCCTGGAGAGTCTGCTGTGAGTCACAGGGAGGAGGGTCTGCCCCTTGAACAAGGCCTAAAAAGGGGTTCCAGCAATTTTGAGAACAAAATGACACTCTGGGTGGGAGAGGTCATGCTGCCATAGGTATTCCAGTAATACTGAAAGTAAAAGGGGGTCCAGGACATTTAGTCAGATACCAAATGAGTATTTGGCAGAAAAAAAAGTTTAGGAACCACTGCACTAGACAAAGCACATAAGGAACAACATGTTTTAATTGTCAATGCTTGATTTTGTCACCCTCCACTGCTCAGCATGGGCCTGAACAAAATGGTAACGCTCTGGTCTTCTCTCAAAACACTTTCCAAAGGAAAGTGGTATCATTATCTCCATTTACAGATGGAGAAATTGAGGCACAAGGCAGTGGAGTGATTTGCTCCAGTCCACCCAGCAGGCCAATGGAGGAGACAGGAATAACAGCATTCTGAGTCCAACTCTGGAGCTCTAGGCAACACTTCCTGCTAGAATAATTAAACTCAAAGGAGATGCTAGCAGTTAGATCTGTAAAAGTGAGATATACGATACTTTCCTTGTTTGTAAAGTGCTTTGAGATCTACAGCTGAAAAGATCTACCCTCTCTAACCACTATGTATTACTGTGAGAATATCCTACATGATCTAGGGTTAGGAACCGGAAGACCCAATTGTTCAACTTGCATCAGATTCGGTAGAACAAACCCTGAACCTCAGAGGGGGATGGTAGTTCACCCTAAACTACTCTTCCCTGATTCATAGATGCTAGAGGGCCTGATCCTCAGCTGCTGTGGAGCAGGTTTGCACCATTCAAATCAATGTAACAAACACTCATCAGTGGGTTATAGTTTGACTTCAGTTGGACTGTCAAGCCAATGGGAGTTTTGCCCTAGTGAGGAGTGAGAACGGACTTCAGAATGTGTTCTTATGAAGTCTTGGAGACCAAGTTAGAATCTACTGCAATTAGAATCTCAAAAAACAGTAACGACTTGTAACCTGGTGAGCATGATCCATCCTGCTCTTTAAAATAAGTCAATCTATAATTCAGTTGTCACTCCCTTCTTCATTGCCGTGGGCAGTGAATCAGATCCTCATCACTACTAGGAAAGGATTGGTGTTGCACAGAGAGGACTTGCTCATCAGGACAGGCTATGAGCTAGGGAGAGAACTTGACAAGGGTGATCAACAGGAAATGGATAGAGAGAGCAGGTGCACACGCATGCTTATTCGAGAATACCTGAGTCTGGGAACCATAGAATGAGGGTAATTAGTGGATGAGATATCTCACACTCAATTATCTAAGGTGAAGATAAAATTCCACATAGACTGAGCATTATGGAAAGCACCACATTGAAAATGTAACCTCTACAACTGCAACCATTTTCTACCCCTACATAAAAGGGGTGTATATTCTGATTGCCTTCCCCTTATGCCCCATTGTGCATCCATGCATATGCACATATATGAATGCTTGCAGCTATAAGAGTGGGAGAAAAGGGATGAAGGTAAACCAAAAATGTTAAAGTTGGATTGATGAAAAAATATGCAAGAAAGCAAGCAAATTAACTGGTAGGAAAGAAATGCTAGACTGAGGGCTTGTCTACACTACCGGCCGGATCAATGGGCAGTGATTGATCCAGTGGGGGGGGTGTCAATTTATCGTGTCTAGTATAAACACAATAAATCAACCGCCAATCGCTCTAGTGTCAACTCTGGTACTCCACCTCAATGAGAAGCGCAAACGGGAATCGATGCGAGAGCATCTCCCATAGGACACACTGCAGTGAAGAGACCATGGTAAGTAGATCTAAGTATGTAGACTTCAGCTACATTATTCATATAGCTGAAGTTGCATAACTTAGATTGATTCTCTCTCCCTACCCCCTCCTCCGCTCCCATAGTGCAGACCAGCCCTAAGAAAACAATCCAGCTTTTTAGGGAGACTAGACAGAAGTAATAGAATAGTGGGGAACAAAATCTTACAGGAAAAGCCATGTCACAAAGCTCTCCCTGTGAGCAATATAGAGCTACATGGTCATACCTTTATCATGCTAAGTAGCACCTTACTCCATACACAGCTCCAGTGAAGTCATTAGGACTACATGAGGAGTAAAGTACTATTAAGTGTAATGAATGGTGTCACAAGGCTGATTTCACACCAGGTTGCACTGGTTTAACCAAAAAAATTCCAACTGGATCTTAGTTAAACTGGTGTACACCCTTGTGTGGCATTTTTAGCATTAATGTCTCATTATAAACTGATTTTAAGTCAGTTTAAGAGTCTGTACAGGAATTAGCAACAGTTTAAGTGAATTTATAAAAAAACCCAAACATAATTGAACTGATACAACCCCCCAGCTGCCCACAACATTCTTCACAAGAACATGAAGAGTTTTCAAGCCATTCCTGTTCTGAATTTCTCAAACCTTTACAGAGACAAACAGAAATAATTTAAGAGCAGTCACCATAAGGGATATTTAAAGTTACCAACTGTAAATTTTCACAATTCAATTCAGCCCTGAGATTGAGATTTTAAGCCCAGAAGGGACCATTAGATCTAGTCTGATCTCCTGCATAACACAGGCCAGAACACTTCACCCAGTTACTCCTGTATTGAGCCCAGTAACTTGTGTTTCACAAAAGCATCTCTTCCAAAGCAGAATCCAGTCTCCATTTAAAAAGAGCAAACAATGGGAAAATCAGCCCCTTTTCTTGCTAGTTTGTTCTAAAAGTTAATCACCTTCCCTGTTAAAAAAAGTGTGCCCCATTTCTAGTTTGAATTTGTCTGGCTTTAAGTTCCTGCCAATGGTTCCTATTTTGCCTTTCTTGGAGTCAAGAGGCTTTTAATACCAGGTATTTGCTCCTGGTGTTGAGCTCTTATTCAAGAGAATGGGAATTACAAACAGATGTCTGAAGCATGACTGTGAACCTAAGGGACCACCTCTGCTTCCATTAGTTTGTCTAGAGTAGCACCTTTCTCTCACAGAGCTCAGAGTTGTGATGGAGGAAGGCACTATAAGGGTGGCAGAATCAGGACTTATGAAGTTTGTTGTATTTACTTCAATATTATGAGGATTTGGAGCCAATTCAGAGTTAAAAGACGACATTGCAGCATATTTGTTTGTGCCTACCCAATTTTAAAAAGGACATATGGCAGTAAGCACTTGTGGATTGAGCTATATTCTATAGTCTATAGTGATATTTGCTTTATCACCATTGTACATCATAACAGCAGGGCTACCTATAGGTCATATCCTTTATGGAAAGTCCATGGAACTCAGTAGAAAGATTCCCATTGACTTCAGTGGGCTTTGGAACAGGCTCTGAAGGTACTATTCAATGTAAAAGTTGAACTCACACCACTCTGTTTTCTCACATCAAGAGCATACATTAAATGGCATTCCAAGCCCACATGTCATTTATTCAATGGTCAAGATCCAGTAAGACTGCCCAACCCAGTTGCAGTAAGACCATGTTAATGTAGAAGGTACTGATATACAACAATGATAATATACATCAGGATATTATCTATGAGGATCTGCAGGGTAACAGCCTTAGCTAAGCCAAAGGGAATAGTGAATAAGAGGATGGTCACAGAGCAATACACTTACTAATTTTCTTTCCAGTTGTTTTAAAATACACTATCTCCCAAATTTGGCCCATCAGCTCAACAGAGGAAGAGGAGCCATGTTGCATCATTGCGTCTACAATCAGCAATTGCAGGAGGAAGAGAACTAGATGTCAAATGTTTCCTTAGTTTCATCTTTGGAAGACACATACACAGCCTCAAGTCACTTATTCTGGGAAATAATTAATGCCCATGCTGCAGAAGTGAGCCAGGGACAGTATCATATACCAGAGGTAAGAACCATGCAAACCTTAAGTTCCTTTCACGCCCATCAGGATTCTCTACAGATGTTTTTGACAAAGCTTTGGATTCTAGGTGCATTCCCAGCTCGGATTCCCAGGTTTTCGTCACCACTCATGTTTATAGGTGCATGTGGAGGAGGAGGGAATGTAGATTCAGGTAAGATTGCTCTATTCTCTGCCCAGGCCTGGGCACCAGCTCTATAACCTACAAATTATCAGGATCTATTGTTTTATACTCAACTATCTGAAAAAAGACCAAAAGAAGAACAACCCTAGAAGAAGGGAAGGATTGTCCGATGGTTAAAGGAACAAGAAAGGGAGGGCGTAATTCTGGACTGTGACAGATTTACTGTGTGACCCTGAGCAAATCACAACCTCTGTGCCTCGCTTCCTCATCTGTAAAATGGGGACAATACTACTAGAACTGGCAGAAAGCAATAATTCCATTTAATGAAAGATTGAGATTTTCACATTTGGTTTTGTTGAGCTTCAAGATGAAACCAAGACCTTTAAATTTCTGCACGAACCAGGGAGAGCACCCACATACACACCCCAAATAGCCAATAGCCCCAGTAGTTCGAGCACTCATCCAGGATGCAGAAGAGGCAGGTTAAGTCCCTGCTCTGAATAGGGACTTAGGTGCCACTCTCCTACCTCCCAGATGAGTGCCCCAACCACTTGGCCATCAACTAGTTGGGAGGTGGGTGGCAGCTCCTTGCCCATTTCTGGTTTTGACCAGCAATTGCATCTTGGAATTGAAGCCTTCCCAACAAAGGGTTAATCAAAGCCAATATTTGTCTGCAGAAGCTTTCCATTTTGGCAAGTTGGCATTTTGTGATGGAGGAGACATTTCAGCAAAAGAATCTCAACCCACTCTAAACACTACCTCCTTCGCCTTGAAGAATGTAGTCTAGATAGGCAAGACAGTCAGTCACCATGTGTTGTACAGCACCTAACTTACTGCAGGGCCCAATCTCTGTGGTGGCCCTTAGTTGCTACTGTAATATTAAGACCAGAAAGGTCTTCCCCTTTTTAGGGGTTAGATGTATTTTATACTACCCTGCTACAGCTCTGGAAGGCTACAGCACTCCCACGGTGTCACTGTTACTCCAAAACAGCTGTCAGGACAATCTAAGTCCTGTGTGAAGTATCATGAAAGTTAATTTGACAAACTTTCCCAAGCATTAGCCTTCCCTCCTTCCAGCCGGATGTTCAGAGTACTTACATGCTTTGTGAAATTTATGTTTTACATCAAGGAGGGTTGATGATGGAGGTACCTGAAAAAGAAACAGACAGGAGCAGATTAGTCTTTACTCCTTTGTCCTCCTCTTCTAATCTGCAGACGGGGACATACATTCATTTCACACGTGGCCATTTCAGTTTGCATACAGCTGCTTCAGGCAATGTCCATTGCAAAACCGTGACTTCACTGTTCTTGTTTGTACACCAAGACTCTTTGCCCATGTAATGTTTTGTTTATAACTGGGTTTAGCCTGATGTGGCCATAACCGATATAAGCAGCATTGGCACAAATTTCAGCTGTGGAAGAGGAAAGCTGCTATTTCTCATGTGACAGTCCCTTCCCCAAAGATCAGAACAAAGGTACTACTCCCTATAAGAAAGGGAGTCAGAATCTGGCCCTTGGAGCTAGGAACAGGTAGGGAGTGGGCAGTTTGAGAGGGCCTGCTTAAGGAGTAAAGAACTACTTAGTACAAGGGTACCAGAATCGGTCTTCCCAAAAAGAACTGCCAAGCTACTTCATTATACTCCTTACAACTCTCCTTTGCGTGATGCCTACAAAAACCAAAACACACACTTGACAAGGTTTAGATCGCTGGTGTGCTGAATGAGACCAATATTGTCTCATTGTTTCCTTGTACTTCCATGTCTGTCTGCAGCCATCTATTGGCCTTGTATTATACTGTATGGTCCTTGTGGCAGGGATGGTCTGTTTGTTCTGAGTTTGTACAGCACTTAGTACTAGACCCTGGAGTCCAGGTCCTTGGTTGGGGCTCTTAGGCATGATAGTCATAATAAATCTTGGTCTTCATGAGTTATTAGACTGGCAATCAGGACATGGCCAGGACATAAGTGCCAAGGGACTGCATTGCTCTAATTCTTAGAGGTACAGAAGAGCAATAAAGTTTTGTCATCCTGACAATCAGTGACCTGTGGAACAAGCAGACAAGTTTATTTTCTGTACTGTTGTTCACGTATAAATCAAATCATAGTATTTTACTTTTGAAAAACAATTGAGGTGCTACCAAATATTTTTTACAATTCATGTTGATTTAAAAAAGTATCATGTACATTGTATCTGTGATAGACACTAGGGATATATGGCAAATAGGGAAAGAGATGGCTTGCTAAAGGTGAAGGATGCAAAGAATTTGAATCTTAGGTTAACAATTCAGACCAGGCCCTGGGAAATAGCAATCAAATCCCATGAGGGATTCATGACTTTTGGAATATATGCTAATGCTCTCAGTCCAGCTCTTGGTAGGAGGAGAAGGTCTACATACCACCATCCTATCTTGGTCATCTAAGCAGAGAGACAAAAGTGAACAGAAAATCCTCAGCTGGTGCAAGCTGTCGACGTTCTAGTGGAACATGGCAGATCTCAGGGAAGCATACATGGCTTGTGTTGCCAATAGGGCATTACAGCAAGCTTCCTTTCTGGGGCCATTCCGGCTCCGGCTGCCATGGGCCTAGGAGCATGTGAAACAGTAATAGGACAGAACTGCTGCTCTTCAAGGTTTTGGAAGATACAGTGGCTAGGGTGGGATCATCTTAGTTTAGGCTGTAGAAGGGCATCTTGTGTGGTGATTCCAATAGGTTAAAAAGGGCTAATTTAAATTATGATGATTGAAATTACAGAAAGCCTGAAGTAAATATGCAGACGGTGGCATTCTCCTACATGGGGCTTATAAAGAATAGAATTCTGTAAGGGAAGGATGGTCCAGTAGTTAGGGTGTCAGCCTGTCACTCTGGTGACCCGCATTCCAGTCTCTGCTCTGCCAGTCATCTGTGAAACTATCACCAAGATGTTTGGTCTCAGTGGCTTACTTCCCAATCTTTAAAATGAGGAAAGTACTATGTGTCTAATTCATAGGGGTGTTAGGCACTCAGAGACCATGGTAATGGGGCCAGTTAAGTACCTTAGACTTCCTTCCTTGCAAACTTTGAAAAGAATGGGGGAAAAATATTGATCCAAGGAAATGAGCGGATCAAGAATCGACATCTATAGTTCAATACAGAAACCAAATTAATTCAGTATACAGTGCAACTATATAATGAATTCATCCTTAGCACAAGTGACAAATCAACATTTCTAAATCAGTAAGATATAGAATAGACAGTCCACTAGGTATGGATTTTGACAGAACAGAGCAATGTAAACATATGTTCCAGCTGAACACTAAACAGTTTCCATTAAATTCCGAAGGAATAAATGGGGTGGTGCTTAGCTTAAATCACTGGTGCTCAAACGTATTTATTTGATTGCCTTCCCCCTTTCTTTTTATCTGTAGTGATTACATCCCCACCTCCCACAAATACATAGATCACCACCCAGCTCTGAAGGCAGAGCCGAGAGCAACAGCTGGTGCTCTGAAGGTAGCGACACGCCAGCAGCAGCGCAGAAGTAAGTGATCATCAGTATCACTTTTCACAGCAGACTTGCATCCCATGGTCATCCTTACTTATCATAGAACATCAGGGTTGGAAGGGACCTCAGGAGGTCATCTAGTCCAACCCCCTGCTCAAAGCAGGACCAATCCCCAATTTTTTGCCCCAGATCCTTAAATGGACCCTTCAAGGATTAAACTCACAACCCTGGGTTTAGCAGGCCAGTGCTCAAGCCACTGAGTTATCCCTCCTCCTCTTATATTTATGTATAAGAGCCCAATGGAGGCCCAAGCTCTGCTCTATTTTTTTAGCTAAAGCAAAGCTCAACATGTGCCACCTCATAGTTTGAGAACTGCTGGTTTAAATAATTAAAGTTCAGGTCTCCCCCCACCAGACCTCCATTTCTGTGAATCTCCAGTTTAGATAACTCTTCCTTCCCTCAGCCAAGGTCCAGTGTCTGTTGAAAGTGAGAGTTAATCTGTAGCCAGGGCTGTAACTCCACTAAATTCACTGCGTGAAGTCCCTGAAGTCAATGGCAAAACACCCTCTTGACTTCAGTGGGGCCAGGATTTCACCCAATGAAATTACACCAGGTGCATGAGAGGAAGGTCTGATCCTGAATTCTTGGGCATTGTTTTGGAGTTTAGCACCAGCATTATCTTACCCTGTGGGTACAAAGACAAGAGAAAACATTTTATCGGTATCTGGTGTGTACATAAGCCATTCCAGAGTACCAACAGAACCTTTATAGAAAACCATGTCATCCTATAATGTACACACACACGCTTCAAAGCTTTCAGACTTGGCCTGGTTCCAGTATTCCTCTGCCTTTTTATATAAGGCCAGAATCCCTTTGTTACATGAGTGTACCTGCGGAGGTCTTGAAAGGAGAGGGAAGGTTAGACTACATTTTAGAAATCTCTAAAAATTACCAAAAATACCTTTCCCCACACAAAGTTTTATGAACTGGAAGCTTGGAATTTCTCAGTGTTAGAAGCAAGGGCTGTATATACAGAACTAAGGGTCTGAAACACAGGAAGCCAGACTAAAAACTCTGGACATTTTATTTCCTGGCCCCAGAGACGTGACCCAGATCAAGATTCTAAAGGTTTATACCCCTGTCATAAGGCAAGGGCAATATTGCTCATGCTCAGGGTCTGTTCTTACACCAGAAAGGGAGGATTCCTGACTTTCTAAATGTTTACAGGCACTAGTTACTTGTGTTAGTGTCTGCAGCCCCACCCAAGAGCAGAACCTTATTGTGACAGCTGCTGAATACACAGTGAGACTATTGCTGGCTCAAAAAAACTATGATCAAAGTGGACAAAGGGAAACAGAGGCCCAGAGATCAGCAACATAGCTAGGAATGGAAGCCTCCTGATTCCTAGTCGAGACAGCACTTGATCCACATGACCATGCTGCCTCCCCTCATTCAACAAAAAAGCTCCTGTTTTGAGCCCTGATTAGCCAGGAGGTATTGTACCTCACAGCTACCATTTGCCCAGGAGTGAATGTTGGCTCCTTCGTAGCTCAAAGCAGTGTAACTTTGTGGGAGACATGCCAAAGTTGGGAAGAAATGAGGAAACATTTCTGACAGGTTGCCATTTTTAAATGCGATCCCTAAGCGTAAGGGTTGATGCCTGTAGCCTGAGGTACTAAACACTTCCCTTGATAAGCCCCTTCTTTCAATTACTTAGGACTTTGCCAAACTTTAGCTCTCTGGGCTGAAGTCAGTGGGCGTTCCAATGATGGGTCCCAGGGCAAGAACTGAGCTGCTAAGTGTAGGACCCTTCCTCTAGATAGAGCTCAGAAGAAAATGGTTTCTCCAGCCCATGAAAGTTTGATAGTTCAAGAAGTTTCCTGTTCCACACGGGGACAGGACAAAGACTTTCCAAAGTTTTTCATAACACACCCTACACTCTGCAAAAAGAGTTCAGCCTCCAAATAGCTGAATCAGGCAGAGCTTGAGACCAGAACCTGGGTCTCTTACATTCCAGGTGAGTATTCTAAGAACCAAGCAATTCTTAGGTGTTCTTGTGGGTTGACCAGAAATTGGAGCCTGAGGAAAAAACCTTCCAACAAGATTTTAACCAAAACCAACCCTTTCCACTGAAAAGTTTCAGTTGTCATTAATCATCATTTTCTACCCAAAAACATTCAGTCAAAAGCTCTCACTGCCCAGCTCTGAAGTTTTTTTTAAAAAGAGTGATGAAGTTGGGGATGGGGTCTGTATTTAGAGATACCCATTGAACCAGAGGTAATCATATGTATTCCTAACAAGCAACTATGGGCTTGTACACGCTACCACTTATGTGTCACTCAGGGGTGTGAACAAGCCACCCCCCGGAGCAACATAAGCCACATTGACTTAAGCGTGGATGTGGACAGTGCTATATCGATGGGAGCACTTCTCCCATTGAGAGCATCTGCCTCTCGCGGAGCTGGGTTTTTTATGCTGACAGGATACATAAAATCTCTCTTCACCAGATGTCCTACAGCTGCATCAAAATAGTACTTCCAGTGTAGACTAGCCCTGTGACTATTATACTTATGGCTTAAGGAGGTCAGGCTACTTAATAGATCTGGAGTCACACTCAAGTTTTTTCTTTTTTTTTTACACTTAAGAGTGCCTGGAGCATTGATGAGGCTAGAAGGCTGAACAATTTGTTTTGCTGAACAACCAGCAAATGATTTCTCCATACTTCTGAAGAACTATGCAGAATAGAAGGAGAAAAGGCATTTTCTTCTTCAGGATGATTTGGGACATTTAGGAGTCAAGGTGTCTCTTCTTTATCCTGCAGAAGGCTTAAACACAATTTTTGTGAGTCACGGCCTTAAAAAAACTTCATAAAGCACCCAGTGAAGTTATGGATTGCAATATTGATCAGCTTGAAGACGATGCTGAGACATCTTAGAAATCAGAATGTCCTCTGCATGCTCCATTAGTTACCTTTTGTTCCTTTCTTTGTTCAATGGAAATAGAAATGGAATTGTAAGGTTGGAACACCACACCACCTCATTACCCACTGTACTTAATTGAA
Organism: Caretta caretta; assembly: GCF_965140235.1. NCBI lineage: Eukaryota > Metazoa > Chordata > Testudines > Cheloniidae > Caretta > Caretta caretta. The sequence goes on from NC_134209.1 coordinate 17,927,834, forward strand.
TACAAACTTTTTGAAATATGCTGTGACAGTTATAATTTCTTCTCCCCTTTATTCCCTTTAAATTTTTCTGGAAAAGGTGATAACCAGCACGAATTGGAGTAAAAGCAAGGTTAAATATGCAAAGGTCAAAACACAGTAAAGACCAATCTTGGTCTATTTAAGAAAGAAATTAATTTTAAAAGCAGTTCTTATTTGGAAGTATTCAGAAGAAAAATTTCTGCTTTCCAGCCATGAAAAATGTCATCTTGCCACCTACTCTTAGATCCATGCAAAGATCATTTTCCTGCCTCATTACTCGAGCCACATCACCCAACCTTTTGCATGCTTCCATTGTACGTTTGACAATTTAGCCAGTCTTGAATTGTTCTCCCATATTCTTTGGGAGAAGGAAAACTTTAAATTACACAATTGGAAAATTATGTATTTTTTATATCTTCACATAACTCAGCTAATAAGTTGATGTTTAGGGGATTTAAACATGTGCTCAAAGTTAAGCAGATGGGGCTTTCCTGGATAGTTACAAGTTACAGCCTGAGAGGTAAAGATTTTACAAATAAGAGCATAGAATCCAGACCCTTCTGATAGGCAGCTAGGGTCTGTTTCTGATGAACCCTCACTGGCTGCCTGGGTCTTTTCCTACCTTTGTTTGCTTGCAGACATCTGCCATGGAGCTGTGCTCTCCAGTTCTCTCCTAGAATTTCATCTCTCCAGACCGCTTTTCCCAGTTTGTTGCTGAGGAGTTTTCCTCAGGATCTCTTAGACTCTCTTACAACCCCCTGGAACTCCCGCTGCCCTCCAGGGCTGGTCCCTACAACACCTCCCTGGTGACTCTTCAGTCCTTCCTTTATAGGGAGCCACCCAGTTTGGTTTTCCCCAGTTGGGACTAATCCTTGATTACCTGTCTCCCTTCCAGGTGCCACAGAAAGGGCTAACTGGGCTCTCTGACTCCCCTTAACCCTATCATCAGTATGGGATTTATACACACATCACAGCGAGGTTAGTAGTGGAAAGTGTTTTGCAACCTCACCTGTCACTATGAGACACCATGATGGTCTAGTATATCAGGTGTCACCTCCAGGAAGGAAGATGGTCCAGTAGGCTGACAGGTGGGTAAACTCTGCTATATCCTGAGGTGTTCATCAGAGCACAAGGCCCTGGACAGAGGTCTGCTCCATTCAATGTCTCAGTTTCCCACTCTGCCTCTGGCTTACATAACAGGAGCCTCTTAAAGGTACAGTATCCCAGACTTCCTCAATGACATGAGGCAAGTCACTTAAGGTGGAATGCTCAAAAGAAGTTAGAAGTCCTTTTGAGCATCTCACACTTAGTGTCTGTGCCTTGGGGACGCATCTGTACAATGGGGCTAATAGTGCTTCCCTTCTTCACAGGGGTGCTTTGAGGTAAAATTCATTAAAGAGTGTTAGGGGATCAGTTCTTACAGTGAGGGTGTGGCCTAGTGGATAGCATGTTTGAACTGAGGTCTCTAGAGACCTCAGTTCAATCCCAGATCTAGCACTGGGTGACCTTGGGCAGGTCACTTCTCCTTCCCTATGCTTCATTTTCCCCTTCTATAAAATGGGGATCATGATACCAAACTCCTTTGGAAAGTGCTTTGAGATCTATAGCTGGAAAGAGGTGGAGTGTTGTTATAGAAGTACCTTACTCATACAGGATATCACAAATGCTACCTATCCCTTTTTCATTGCATCTTGCACATTTATAGGTTGAGGAAAGATAATACTGTAAGTCCACTGATGGATGCAACACAATTAGGTACTTTCTAGTGCTGAATGATTATTTTCAGTTGCTAAAGTTAAAAGAATGTCAATAAGAATTTGAGTAATAGAATTTGAGCAAATAAATGATCTTCCTCTTCATTATGATAGTTGAATTTTAATTAGTTTTTTAAGTTTGTGGAAGCCCAGTACTGTTGAACTATGCACCTCCTGTATACACTAATTTTCAATGGCTATTGAAATTCTGAAACTCCACCATTTGAACTGTTTGTTATACTCATGGTGGACAAACAGAAGTTGGATAAATTAAAAGAAACTCGCACTGAAAGGTAGAAAGGTAAAGACTTTATTTCTTAGAATCCAGAACCTTAACATACAAGAACCAAAAACAGAGAGAGACGAAGCAGGCTGCTCACTATATCAGAGAGCTAAAACTCACCCAACCTTGCTTTAGGCTGGCTTTTTGCCAACTGACTGATCACACCCCACACACTTCCCTCAGAACTCCCTAGCCTGCAAGAGGGACCAGGAAACCCTTTATGATTTAAAATTATGGCTTGTAATTTGTACACAATTTTCAATACATCACACTGTTCATGAACATTAGACAGCCAGATCCTCAGTTAGCGTAAATCTGCTCAAGTAGATTATGTCATCTTACACCAGCTGAGGATAACACAAATTATGTCAGCTTACACCAGCTGAGGATCCAGCCCAGAAAGTAGATAAATAACTGTCACAGGGTCACTCACCACATTGGCACCTCCTGCTGGGCATTTCAGGAATTAGTTCAGTCCCAGCAGATGCACCCTCAGGTGGTAGTGGCTCTCTTCTCTTTGCCTCCAGACTCATTACAACTCCTTCCTCTCAGCATCTGCTTTGTGGCACAGCCCTCCAGCCATGTCACCATCTGGTATCCCCCCTTTCTGGGGGAGTCCTCCAACAAGAGCCCAGCCACCCCTCGCAGCAGCTTGGCAGTCCACACAGCCTGGCCGCTGCTACAGTGGGTAGCCCGGCCCAAACAGCAGCTTCCTGCTGCCTCTTCCTTCCAGCTCACTTTCTCTACTTCCCCACAGCCTCAGTTCCTTTGGCTCCTGCCTCTGAATCCAGCTTCTTTGCCCTCTTCCCAGGGCCTCCAGCCTGCAATTCCTGGCAGCGCACAAGGAGCCCTCTAAGAGGCTAGTCTTCTCCCTAGGGCTCCTTGCAGAAGACTAACTTGCTCTTATCTGCAGCTTCCTTTTATATGGGACGGCTGGGCCCTGATTGGCTGGCCCAGCTCCCTCCCTAATTGTCTGCAGTCACCACCCTAATTGGCTGTTTCCCCTGCAGCCACTCCTTTGGCTGCCTGCTGCTTAGCCTCCCTAGGCTGGTTTTATCCCTCCCAGGGCCAGTCCTAATGCATTCCGGGAAGTGGGCGGGTGTCCCGTCACAATAACTAATGGGAATGCCATTTATTTGTTAAAATGAAGCATGCAACAGGTATCTCTTCATTACTGCTTTCATACACAGCCCTTGCTTAGGGCACATGCTGTGCTATCAGTAATCAGCAGGAATTGATGAAAAATCAGTGCGAAGAAAGAGCCATTTGAATTCATCTTCATTTTTTATGCCTTTGACTTAGCTTTAGCTGATTTGTTCTTCTTTGTGCTCATTTTCAAACAGTATTTAAAAGGATGTTGCACTGTCCATATCCTCCCTACATGCTCTCCAGCTCTGACCCCATTTGAGCTTGAGCCATGAAGGGGTATCATGATAATCACTTCCAACCTCTCAAGGGATATGTTATATTATTCACAAGAGTCCCATGCTTATGGGAGATAAGTGGTTACATGTAGGAAAGCATCTTCAGCAACTGCCAGTGATTAAATCTTCTATCATGGAATCTGACACCTTAACCATGGATTGCTGTGGAAGTTAAACACTAAGGCCCAGATACAGAGAGGTGTGGAAATCCATGGACGTTAGGAGCCTAAATACCCTAAACTGAGATCTGGAGCCAGACTTTCCCAGAATTCACGGATGTTCAGAGCTATGGTTTTAGTTCAAGCCCATTATCACCTATGTGGGTATTGATTGACCACAATTAGTAATTTACTACCAATAATTGTGTGCTCAGATTGGCTTTGACATATAAAATAATCTCAATGGAATACTTTGTCGTTCTGAATTAATTTTACTTGCAGACAGCATCCAAAAATATCAAGAATAGAGGGTCCAAATTCTCTGCGAGTGCAAATCATCACAGATGTATTGATTTCTGTAGAGCTGTGCCGATTTATAACATTAGAGAATTTAGTCCCAAAGGTATACTAGACTGATATCAGAGTAGTAGCTATTTTTAGGTAATATATTAGGTAGTAATTTCCGCAAGTGCTCTAAACAAAGGGTTGTTGTCATCCTGGAGAACTTGGAATCAATCAAATCTATATTTGAAAAGTGTGGTGGAAGTAGTGCATGGCTATTAATAATGTTGTAGGAGACTTCACTTTCATTTACAGTTACAGAATCCCTTTGCACCCGGAGGCTGAGAATACTTGAGTACTTAGGGGCAGTCATTATTTTCTACCTTCCCAGTGTCATCTTAGCACTTAAAATAGTCTCTCTTTGCAAGGAAATTGCTGAAAGCAAAGGACAGATAATGCAGGAAAATACTTAAGGCATTGGGGTGTGATAAGGTAAAATGGAAAGAGAAAGAAGTCTGTTAACATTTAAAAAGCTTTCAGTCTGTTCCTGACTTTACTATGCCCCTCATGTATACTCATTTCTGAGCAAAGCTCACCAGCTTTGCTATGCAACATCACTTCATGGCATCATACAGAAAGGACACCACCAAGGTTAAGTTCACATTGCAGGCTCAGAAGGAAGGTCTTGTGGTTAAGAGGATTCAGGAGATCTGTGTTCAGTTCCCTGCTCTGACACAGGTTTACTGTGTGACATTGGGCAAGTCACCTAATCTCTCTGTATCTCATTTCCCCATCTGTAAAACAGGGATAATAATGCTGTTCTTATCTTATTTTGTATATTTAATCCATATGCTCTTCAGCAGAGCTCCGAGAAATTTTTCAGCCAAAATTTGTTTTGGTTTGGGGTTTTGTGGCCAAAAATGTGGATTCAATTCAACCGAAACATTTTGTGGATTTGTTTTGAGTTCAACAAATTGTTTCAGTCAAACTAAAAAAACAAAATCCAGGAAAGCTGACATGTTTTGTTTTGACATTTCTGAAATGAAGCATTTCAATTTTTCACATTGAAATAATATTTCATTGAGAAATGATCTTATTTTTATTTTTTTTAAATGTTAAAAATTTTTAGCTTCGGGTGGACCAAATCGTTTTATTTGACCTGAAATGAATTGTTTTTCAACTTTTTGATTTGCTAAATATTCTGGAAAAAAAAATTGTTTGTGGTCGATGGTCGGTTGGTTGGGGTTGGTTGGTTGGTTGGTTGGGGTCGATGGTTGGTTTTTTCGAACAGACAGAGAACTGAAAAATCAGTTATTCACCCATCGTTGCTCCTCAGGGCCGGGACTGCCTCTAAGTATGTGTTTCCCTTCACAGATTGCCCCAGCAGGCACTTTGCCTACTTAGGAGTTTGACAGCAAGTTCCCAGCAGTCCTTGCAGGGAAATAAAAAGAGGAGAAAGGGACAAGAGAAAGCAGGAAATAAAGGATACAATGTAACAGGGATTAAAAGTCAACTCTAAGACTGGTGTGGTTAGAAATTCCAATATTTTTCTCACAACACCAAAGACTATCAACAGAAGATGTTTGCGGCCTCTCTTTTCAACTCATTTTTTTTTATTGTGGAAGTACAGCGCACATTAAAAAGGAGAGGATGGTTTTTAAAAGATAGTTTTAAAAAAGAATGATTTAAACTTAGAAAGTCATATTATGATTACAGTATTAATATATTCCGGGGCTTATTTATAGTCCATTGCTACATTACTACTCAGGTACGTTGTGAAGTACCACAGGCCTCATACTTCAGAAAGTACCTAAAACATGTACCAATAAATCATACCCTGGTACATTTTAATGCTATAGTAATACACATGTAGGTGGTGATCATACAGCCACATTTCCATCATGGGTTCTGCTGATTAACCACTAGACTAATATGGCATTTGAGGCCCCCTGTAATATTGCAATGCTACCGTACAGTCATAACTTGCAATTACCCATGAATTATCCTCAATATAATGGTTTGATCCTCAGCTTTACACAGCTGAGGATCTGCCCCCATAGATATATACTGGGCCATATCCATCCCTGTTGTAACTCCCCTTAATTTCCTGGACTTACATCAGGGGGAAAGATGACCTACAGTTCCTAGCCAGGATGATAGCTCTCATGAACAGCTTGATGAAAAGCCCATTGATGTCAAAGGGATTAATTCAAATCAGGCCCTTAAATTTTGGATTTCATTTTTTTTCAGGTCTAAAGAGTCTTTTCACTATAGTAGAGAATGAATAAGTAAAAGCCTGACATTTAAAAGAGGCTTCCGAACTTTGGAAATTATTATCGTTTAAAGCAGGAATCTTCTTTAATGGTTTCTATAATTCTCTAAATTACCCACTTTACCAACTTTTCATGCCCCAAGGTTAGCAACTTTCTCCCTAGCAGAAAACCTGATCGCTGCTAAATAAATCAATAGCTTCAAAGGCTGCTCCCAGGTATTCTGTGTCCAAAACCACATCGGAAGAAGAGAAATAATAGGGAAGAGCAAGCAGAAAATAATACATGCAAATCTCCCCTTTTACATGAAACTATCAGTTACAGTATTGACATTTCTATGAGAGTAGGAAGATGTGAGTCCAATGATTCCAGTTTAATAGAACTTGAGTTTGTTCACCTGCAGGGTATTTTGCAAGGTTCAACTAGTTACCCAGGGTCGGGTTTTCTCTTTAGTTTATTTTTGTTTTCCCCTCCCTATCTGGTGGTTGGAGTCTAACTCAGTTTTGAAAAAGTAACTAACAATAATAATACCTAGCTCATAGGTTGCCCTTTCCGTGAGTAGATCTCAAAGCACTTTACAAAGGAGGTCGGAATCATTATCCCCATTTTACAGGTTGGGAAACTGAGGCATGGGGCGGTGAAGTGAATTTCCCAGAACCACCCAGCTGGCTAGTGGCCAAACCAAAAATGGAACCCAGGTTTCCTGAGTCCCAGTCTGGTCCCAGACTCTAGCCACTAGGTCACACGGCAAATGTCTGCTTGTAATATGCTTGTAAATGAATTATTACTTCTATTGCAGTAGAACCTAGAGGCCCCAGCCCAGGTCAGTGGCCTATGGTTCTAGATGCCGTACAAACACATCATAAGAGACAGATCCTGACCCAAAGAGCTTATATTGAAAATAGGGTTAGGAAGGGACACGCAAGTTCCACTGAGTCGCCCAAGGCTGGATAGTAGGTCAGTAGCCAAGCCGAGACGAGAACCCTCCGCTATCTGAGCCCTAGGCCAGTGCCCTATTTGCTAGACCGGGATGCCCCTCTTTAGAAGGTGAAGAAGTTTGTTCCAAACCCTCAATCCAGCACCCACCCTAAGCCGCTGGGCTCGGCCACGGGGTAGTTCTCCAGGGAGCTGGGGCGGAGGCATGGAAGGCAGGCCCCACTAGGCACTGCAGTCACGAAGCACTCCCTCTCCAGGGAAGAGGATCTGCATAGTAGTGGACCCTCCAGCCTGCACCCAGCCAGTCCTTGACCTGTCCCCACCCCTTTGTTGTGGAGTCCTGCACTGTGCAGGGCCAAGTGTCACTGCATGGTCTCTCATGGGACTCCCCCCCCACCCCCCCCCCGCGCAGAGCAAAAGCACAGGGGCTACGTTGTAGGTGGGGGTGGAGTGAAGGGCATGCTTTCTGCACGTATCTCCGCCGCTGCAAGGGAGGCGGGCTGTTCCCACTGCTGGAGGGCAGGGCACCGCCACCGGGAAAGGTTGGTGGTTCTTTAGTGAGGCGCATCGTACATGAACCCAAACCTGGGGAATTAGAGCCACCATGCTAAGTCCAGTCAGGCCCCATGTGTTTCCCTGTCAAAGGAAATGTTATGGCTGCAAGAAAAAACCAAAACACCAGGGAGACACTCGACAGATTTGAAGATTCGCACTGTCTGAGAGCCCCTAATTTTGTCCTCCAACAATTCTGTTCATCTCAGTCTTCGCCACCCTGGGGCCTGATTCTTCACCACCCTGCCCTTTGCATGGCCATTTTCACCAGTGCAAAGTACATGTAAAACAACACCAGATCAGAACAGGACCATTTTATGCCCCCTTTGCATTAGCTTTGCCATGGTCTTGATGACTGCAGAAGTTGTGGGGCAATGGAGAATCAGGCCCACTAGCTGAATACATCATTTGAGGTCTTCCTTTTCCCTCTTTAAAAAGAACAGGAGGACTTGTGGCACTTTAGAGACTAACCAATTTATTTGAGCATGAGCTTTCGTGAGCTACAGCTCACTTCATCGGATGCATCTCATGAAAGCTTATGCTCAAATAAATTGGTTAGTCTCTAAAGTGCCACAAGTCCTCCTTTTCTTTTTGCGAATACAGACTAACACGGCTGCTACTCTGAAACTTTTCCCTCTTTGTCTCTCATTCTTTTTGTGTATTGAAGGAGAGGCTTTTGAAACGTGCCTTTCCTCCATTCCCAACCTTGGCCTCCCTTCCTGTCAATCCAAACAGATGCATTTCCTTCTCTGACTCCCATGATCTTTGGATCAGAACCAAGTGCATTTTGTTTTGAAGGTTCAGACAGTTTCTTATTTCGTCTGAATACATTGGCCTAGCTCTATCAACGGACATAAAAGTTAGCACATAATCACTGGTTGGATAGAAAAGCTACCTTAAAAGGTATTCAAGACAATTAACAAAGGGATAATCAAGGGCTGCAATGTACAGTAAGTACTAGGAGGAAAGGTTTCTAATAATTCCATTGTTTAATAAAGCACATATTCCTTTAAAAAGACCTTTGGAGTTCATGAAGTTCCATTAAAATTATTTGCATTTTTTTCATTTATGAAGTGTATACTCAGATAGCTGTAAGGCAACTAAATTATACTAGAAAACAGTTTTACAGTTCATAGTTGTAATTAATAGCTGGAGAAACCCCAGAATGGAATGTGTTCAGAATGTCTAAAGAATCTTTCAAAAGTATTATGCAAATATCCTATCTGGATTTTAGAGGTCCTGAAAATAAAGGTTTTGGTTAGCTGCTGCTGTTCCCAGTGATGGTCACTGCTAGATCAAGAGTCTTGGCAGCTGTTATAAAACTTGTTCTTGTCTTAAGAGAGAACCTGAGTACATTTCCTAGAAAAGGACCTGTTCAATGCTACTTCTCCTAGCCCGTCACTGCCACATTGTACAGCCAAAGAGGAGAGTCTGATGTAAAATGAAATGTCATGTTATTGCAGGAAATAGCTTTAAGAACACTTAATACCCTATTATAAAGGTAGCAATTGCTCACATACAAATGAATGCGATATTTATAAATATAACATACAGGTCAGAGTGTGGGAAGTTAATTTTACTTGCTAGAGATGATTATACATGCCTGACTCATGCCTGCTTTATTTGGCTGCTTGTGAGCTATGGAGGAAAATAGCTACTTTATTATTCCACTCTTCAAAGAGTGGAGATCAGCGAAGTTCCTTCTGGATGGGATATGATACCAGGGTCTAGTTTCTATAAAATAAGGACAAGAGGCCTGATTGTGCTCTCATACCAGTATAAAACAGGAGCAACTCCATTGAATTATGATGATGAAGATGGTAGGCCTAGAAAGTTAATCCATGGAGCAGGACCACATTATGCGAGGTGCTGTACAAATGCAGACCAAAAAGATGGTCCCTTGCCCAAAGCGTTTACAGTCTAGGTAAGCGAAGATAGTTACGCAAATGTAAAACCGGTGCGAGGGGAATCAAAATCAAGCCTAATGTTGTTTTGTGGCTTACACTGATTACACAATGTCATATCATAGAGTAACAGGGGCCATAGAATTACATTGATTAATAATAATACTAATTATCATTATTCATTTGTATTACAGTAATGTTGGGGAACCCCAGTCATAGAGCAGGACCCCATTGAATTAGGTGTAGTACAAACATAAAACAAAAGGATGATACCTGCCCCAGAGAGCTTCCAAATGAAGCAGATAGAGAGAGACATCAATGTTCAGTCCATAGTTTAAATAATTTTTTGTACCTATGAATGTTAATAAAGGCATAACAATAATACACAGGTCTTATATCATGCTTTTCAAGCATTCAACAATCATGAGGCAAGCCCCCCAAATCATGAGCATGTCATAAAAATCATGAGATAGAAAATAATAATAATAAATCTGAAGGCTTATTTATTTGCCTGCTGGTTTGTGAGCTTTCAGGGTACACATTTTCAAGTTTTTCTCTGCAATCATGAGGCACTGAAGGATACTTTTTCAAAAAATGAAAATTGAGAGTCTCACATAATCACATGACTCCAGGAGCTGAAGCATCAAGAAAACCCCCAATATCAAGACACTTGTGATAAAATCACAACAGTTGGCAATGATGCATCTAACATTTATGTGCTTATTTCGGATAAGTAGAAAATGGCATGGGACAGCGGAGAGTGGAGTTGCAATGGGGAAGGGGCAGCAGTAGGTGGGGGCATTGGAATGGTGGGGGCTGGTTTGCAGAGCAGAGAGAAAGTGGGCTTCCCACGGTTTGCAGAGCTCCTGTCCTATGCATTTTAGGAAGTGAGATCTGCTTGTGAAGAGACCTCGGAAAGTTCACAAGAAAGAAATCCCTGCCCTGTAAGAGACTCAAGCCCTGGGCGTGTGTCCTCGTGCATAGCTCACCCAGCCAAATGCTGAATCACATAACTGCTGAGCTTGAAGGCTTTTGATGAGGAAAGCTTTCTCTGTTGCTTTCCCATGGGTGAGTTCTCCTGCAAAACAATGCTGTACAACACATTCTGTCTTAAAAGCAACTCATGCAAAATTAATTACACTGTGCAATACTTGTTGGAAAATGCATTTTACTCCAGTTAATCTGAAGAAAAAAATCATATGTGGCAAACGCTGCAGCATAAACAAAAATGGCTGAGTTGATTTAACAGTGATCAATCAAACCATTGCACATTTAGAACCTTCAAATTAGACTATGTCTGGAGTTCGGAATAAAGGACAAATAAAGCTGGTTGGAAAATGGTAAGTAAAGTGCATAAACAATTTTGAAATGTTCTATGGTTTTGATGAAAAAAGATGAAAACTGAACATCGACATGTTTTCAGTTTTTCATAGCTTTCCAGAACATATATGCATAGATTACAAGGGACCACTGTTAACATCGAGTCTGACCTTCGCTATAACACAGGCCCCACAACAATTCCTGTTTGAGCTAGAGCAGGTCTTTTAGAAAAACACCAATCTTGATTTAAAAATTGCTCAGTGATGGAGAATCCACCACAACCCCTGGCAAGTTGTTCCAATGGCTAATTACCCTCACTGTTAAAAATGTGCACCTTACTTCCACGAAGAATTTGTCTTCCAACCCTTGGATCTAGTTACACCTTTGCTGGCTAGATTGAAAAGCCCATTATCAAATTTTTGTTCCCCATGTAGGTACGTACTGACTGGCTTTGGGGGTTTTCTCTCTTCCTCCCTTTTCTTTTTTTTCCTTCCCTTCGCTCACCTCCTCCCCATTCCTTTTCACTGGCAAAATGGAAAAAGCGAGGATACAGAAAGAAACCCAACACAAATGTAGGCTGGGGGTGGGGGACATTGTTATATATGTATGTAAAAGCTTGAACAAAATATGTTAACCATCTCTAATCATAGGCCTTCTCACTCCCCTGCAGACTGTGACCCAGCTTTAGGAAGGAGAACAGGAGTTACTGCCTGTTGTGAGCAAGTGGGTGGGGAGAGATTCATAGATTCTATGGCCTGAAGGGACCGTTACGATTCATAGATTCATAGATACATAGATACTAAGGTCAGAAGGGACCATTATGATCATCTAGTCTGACCTCCTACACAACGCAGGCCACCAAATCTCACCCACCCACTCCTGCAATAAACCTCTCACCTATGTCTGAGCTACTGAAGTCCTCAAATCATGGGTTAAAGACTTCAAGGTGCAGAGAATCGTCCAGCAAGTGACCCGTGCCCCATGCCGCAGAGGAAGGTGAAAACCCCCCATGGCCTCTGCCAATTTGCCCTGGAGGAAAATTCCTTCCTGACGCCAAATATGGCGATCAGCTGAACCCTAAGCATGTGGGCAAGATTCACCAGCCAGATATCCAGGAAAGAATTCTCTGTAGTAACTCAGATCCCACCACATCTAACATCCCATCACAGGCCATTGGTCCTATTTACCATGAATAGTTAAAGATCAATTAAATAATGATTATCTAGTTGGACCTGCTGTATAAACACAAGCTGATAAATCTCACCCAGTGATTCCCTCATAAAACCCCATAACTTCTGTTTGAGCTTGGGGGCTTTTCTACCTGGAGACATTAGTGTGGAGGGAGCTAGAGTGTGAATTGAAAACAAAATAGCTAATTCACATTAACTCTCTTTATGGACATTCTTAGGGTGGGTCTACACTACAGTTGCACCCCTGTAGTGTAGACACTTACTATAGCAATGGAAGAGGTTTTTCCATGCACCCTTTTAGGAGGCAGGGGGTAGGTCGACAGAAGAATTCTTCTGTGGATCTGGCTGCATATACAGTGGGGGTTAGGTCAACTTAACTACGCTGCACTGGGAGTGAAATTTTTCACAGCCCTGATCTATGTAGGTAGGTCGACCAAAGTTTTAGATGTAGACCACGCCTCCCTCAGTATTAAGAGTGCCTTTGTGTGCTTTAGCTTAACACACTCTTAATACAGTGTGAAAGGGTCCACATGGGGAGTTGGTGCAGAGTAGCCAGTGCACATTAACGACTCCAGCCTTTTTCCCCATGTAGACAAGCCCACAAAAGACATCCTGTCTTGATTTAAAGACTCAAAGTGATGGATTATCCATAATATCCCTAGGTCACTGGTTAATTATCTTCACTATTACAAATTTGCACCTGAATTTTTGTTTGAATTTGTCTAGCTTCAGTTTCCAACCATTGAATCGCACTATGCCTTTGTCTCAGATTAAAGAGCCATCTACTATCAGAAATCTCTTTCTCATGTAGGCATTTGTAGACTGAGATCAAATCACCTCTTAACTTTCTCTTGAATAAGCTAAAGAAGTTGAGCTTCTTTATTCTTGCACTATAAGGCAGGGTTGCCTGACCTTGCATCAGCCTTGTAGCTCTTTTCTGAGCCCTTTCCAATTTTTCAACATCCTTTTTGAAGTGTGGACTCCCAAACTGGACATAGTATTCCAGTAATGATGGTCTCACTAATGCCATAGATAGAGGTAATGCCACCTTCCTACTCCTACTTGATATTCCCCCATGTATACATCGAAAAGATCATGGTCATCCAGTTAGCTACAGCATCACATTGGGAGCTCATGTGCATCGGAGGGGAGGATAACTCAGCGGTTTGAGCATTGGCCTGCTAAACCCAGGGTTGTGAGTTCAATCCTTGAAGGGACCAGTTAGGGTTCTGGGCCAAAAACTGGGGGTTGGTCCTGTTCTGACCAGGGCATTGGACTAAATGACCTCCTGAGGTCCCTTCCAACCCTGACATTCTATGAGTTAGTTTTCTACTATGACCCCTACATCCTTTTCACAGTCCCTGCTTTCCAGGATATAGTCTCCCACCTTATAAGTGTGACCTACATTCTGTATTGCTAGATGTACGTAGCCTTATATTTGTCTGCACTAAAATACATTTAATTTAAATGAGCCAATGTTACCACACAATCCAGGTCAGCTTGTATAACTGATCTGTCCCCATCATTAACTATCACTCCACCATTTTTTGTCTCATCTGCAAATTTTACCAATAAACCTCTGGCTCTATCTATCATTCAACAGCCGGAATAGCTGGCTGGGCACACGGTCATAAAGCTGCTCCATGAAAAGTGATGAAGTAACTTACTACCTGTCTGGTGGGAAAGGGGAGGAATTGGGACACAATCGTGTACACTGATCAATTCTGCTGGACCCTTTATGCTTGTGTGAAGCCTCTTTGGTTTCCCTAGGACATCATGTGGGCACAAGTATCAGCCCACACAAATCTCCTTGAAAGATTAGGGCCTTCCTCACCAATACTGCAAAAACTTAAGCAAGCTAGTAGCTGTAGTTTCACTGTAGTCAATGGGAATCCTCATGAGATCATACTTACGCAGTGCTTAAGTGTTCGAAGGATCAGGGCCTAAGTCTGCAACTAACTTCCTATTCTTAGTCCCTTTTTCATTCCTCCCCTCAATTTTCTAATGTCTTCATAATAACCCCTTTCTGCCAAAAATGTGGAGTGCATGGTCTCCTCCTAGAAGAGAAGTTTGGGGAAACTTTGAAGAATAACCAGACAAAAACATTTTGGAGATACGACCATTTGAAATTTCTCAGAAAAATCTCTAGACTTTTCCCCATAACATCAATCTCTAAGGTATCCCCAATACAAAAGCATAAAAACACTAAAATATTCCCCCCACCATAGAGGCCACTGTTACTGCTGGTGGAACCCTTCTCCTCCCCCCTTCTTTAGAAGTGTTTTGAGATTTAATATAAATATATGACTACATTTTTTACTGACACTTATTTGTAGCATACACTCAAGCGTCACCATTCATGAATAATACACACATTACAAACACATGTGGATAAAATGTTTGGACCTCACTTCACCATCCTGTCCTGTGCCCATATTCACAAATTGCTTCAAGTGTAGCACGTGTTAAACTGGAATAGAGAAGCTTTCCTGGATAGGGTTATGAGGACTCAATCTTGCAAGGGCAGAATGCTCTAACCTGATCCAACAAAATACTTAAGCACATGCTTAAAGTTAAGCACGTGAGCAGTCCCACTGAAGTCCACGGGATTAGTCATATGTTTACAATTGAGTATATGCTTCAATGTTTTGCTGGATTGGGCTTGAATGCTCATCACCTTGCAGGTAAAACTGATATACATTGTAAGATCTTTGGGGCACAGATTGTACAGTCACAATATGTGCATATAGTACGATGGGGCTCTGCTCCTTGAGTGCAGCTATTTTTAGCTGTCCCTCATTTCACTTGTATAACAACATTCATAGCAGAGTCCCAAGAGCTAGGTATTATTAATTATTATTAATTGTGTACAGTGCCTCTATGGCATACATACACCTATGCAAAATGTATTACCAGTGCAGCCAACTCTTGGGGTTTGTATCACAAGTCTTGCAATATTAGATGTTTTTCTTAAAGCCCCAGCTCCTGGAGACAGGGGATTATGTGCGAATTTCAGCTTTTAAAAGATGTATTTCTAACCTTCGTGGTTTCAGAGAAAAGCCTGAAACTGTGAAGCAAGCATAATCTACAAGCTCAGAAACCATAAAAAATGTAAAAAGAACCTAACATTTATTAGTGCTTACACTTCAAGATTTTTAAGCCAATCTCATGGTTTTTGGGGAATGAGGAGTGGAACTCCTGACTCATCATTTTTAAATATTTGGTATCGGCACTGCTGAATTACTCGTAACCCCCATTTCCTATACCTCTCCCTGCAGAAACTTTATTCTTTGTGCAGCTACAGTCTGACATCTTTTCCCCCAGAGATATTAAGAGAAAGAAGGAATCCGTCAACATCTCTATATCTAAGTATCCCATTATCATTATTAGTGAATAAACAAGGTGGGCTTAAACAAGAGTAGGCCCTTTTTGTGCTAGGCATACTACATACCCATTCTAAGAGACAGCCCCAAAGATCTTACAGACTACATAGACAAGAAAAAGGAAATATTATTGTTCTACAGAAGGCAAGTTAAGGCACAGAGTAATCCAGTGATTTACCCAACATCGCACAGGAAGTCTGTGTGATCAGCTGAACCCACATCTCCTAAATCCCCCTCTCATGCCTTAACCACAAGACTATCTTCCTTGCTAGACAGTCTACAGCGCTAGGATTCCCCTTACTGAATGCACAGATCTTCTATTAACTTTAATGGGATTTCTGTGCCAGTGTAATGGTGACAACTAATCCATCGGGTAGCAGTGCCTGGTACTTATCTTCAGAGGGATTAATCATCTGTTCCCTCCACCTGAGCCTCCATAAGGGTGAGCAAAGAAGAGGCACTTGCTCTGTCATTAGTGATTTAGTTTTCCAGTCAGATTTATTAAACTGGGAATATTACACATGCATTTGCTAAGCAGCATACTCTGAACTGTTAACAATTTGCAAGAACAGACTAAGAAGATATATATTTTAAAATATGTGCATGGTGTGCCCGCCTGTTATTAATCTTGACAAGAAATAATTACACACAGTGCTGAGAAGTGAAGCTAATAGCAATTATATTAGAATAGAAAGCAGACATTAGAAGTGTCATGTTAGGTCTGTGTCTGTGCTCCATTTAATTAAGCAGCAGGTTATGTGAAATTTAGTGAAATGTTCTCTTCATTGCTGTAATAAATTATAGAACTATGGTGCATTGATACCAATGAGCTCTAGTTGCAATACAGAATGAATGTGTTAATCTCTGCCTTTGGAGTTGCTTTGGAATAGGATTTCCATGGTATCCTAAGGGGGTTGAACACTCGGCTGAATGGGAATTGGATATCCAAACTCCTTCAGCAGCTTTGGAAGTCTGAGGCTTGTGCTATTTTTTCAATGATCTCTCGTGCGATGCTTGGAGGCGGGGGTAGGGGAGGTGCTCATGGCAGCCAATGCACAGGTGGCCCTGGCTTTCTGACTGGAAGCCACAAGCCCATGAATTCTGTTGCCCTTTCTGTAACTGAGCCTTTTTTACTTGGCTTTTAGGGAGCATGTCACAACCAGCACTCAGGTATGAAGTGGGCAAGTACAATGAGTCCTCTCTTGAAGAGGGGGAGCTTATTGTACACCACAGGGAAGCCCCCAGATCGGTACAGTAAAGCCCTGTTTATCTGACCCTATTTTATTCGTCTCTCCGTATTCATGGCACAACCAGTGCACACAGGTCCAGAAGTGGGGTCTCTCTCCTGTAATGCAGCAGCCTCGAACTTTCCTATTCTACAGATTTTTGATGATCCGATCTGGCCCCGGTCCCAATTAGATCAGATAAACGGGGTTCTGCTGTATCAGGACTAAAACCCAAGGCCCCCTGGCCCGTAGCTGTTCCAGTACACCACAGTAATGTTTAGACAAATCATTGAGGGTGGGATTTTTCAAAGGTGCTTAGCATTCGCGTAATTCTGCTCCCATTGCTGTAAATGCCATGAAGTCAATGGGACTACTGATGAACTTAAAGTTAGGTAAATGCTTAATTAATTATTATTATTATTATTATTATTATGATTGGAGACTTTATTCAGTATATTTTCAAAAATCACATTAGTACTATTATTTTATTATGATCATAGGAGATCTAGTTACTTCTGCAGTGCAGACATAATCACACATTACATGATAATAAATAATGTATTATATCTTTGTTGATCATTAAATATTTTGCAATATTAAGACAAACTAATGGATTTATTTAATATTAGCCATATATCTGTATTACAGAATGGTACTTTGAAAGACCAGGAATGCTGGAAATGTTTTGGTGTATCCCAGCTTGCACATATAAAAGATGTTAAAATAAATATCTTCAGAAGTCTGAGTTATTTGTTCCAGTGGGGGAGAAGAAGAATCTCCAGTGGGGATGATAATAAACTTACTGTTCAGCCAAATGAGAAGTCTCATAATTCTGCTGTGCCATGTGAATGTTCTATACTCTAAAGAAATATTCTGGATACAAATTTTCATAGCAAAATACAATAGATCAGATTGCCTGCTGGCGTACACTGGCATAGCTGCATTGACTCAATGCTGATTTTTGTCCAGCTGAGACTCTGACCCTATATTTGTAGTTATCCAACATTAATAAGTAGCTTTGAATGTATCAGTGGTCAGCTCTGCTATAGAAAATCCTATGTTCCCGTACTTATATCCTATATTTGCAAAGAGCACATCTAAGTCAAGCCTTTGACTTGGCCACTCTGAGTCCACATAGTCACGTACTCGCTGTGCAAAAATGAATTATCCTCTTTTCCCCAAAAGCCATGGGTAATCCAGCCTCCAAATCTGCAATAGAAATCTGTGGTGAAAATGTTTATTTTTAGATAAAGTCTCTTGAGGTGATTTCTCAAGCCAGCATTTACTTATGTGGTAGAATCCAATCTTATCCAATCCCTTCGCCACACTTGTCCATAATTTGAATGTAATTTAAACCCCGTCATTAACACAAAAATCTCTCTTAGCCAAACTGCCCTACATGAAAATCTACTCTGGATCCCAGTTCCCCTTTGGATAAATGGGGTTCTACTGAACGCATCTGGACCCTAGAAAGAACTTAAAGCACTTAAGTGACTCAAGTCGTTGCAAATATCTTATAAAACTGGATTACCTTTTCCGAAGTGCCTGTTTTAAGTATTAGGCCATGACATAAGCATTGCAATCTCATAAACTTTAAGACCCAAGTAAAGTACCCGCTTGATTCTGATGAGCAGTCAGCAGGTATAAAAAATCCAAACTTATTTATTTCCAAAGGTTTTGAAACACAAGGGAAAAGAATCAAAGGACAGTGAATAAGGAGACATTCTGAGTATGTCCCAGTAAAATGAACAAGATTAAATCCATGTTAGGATAATGCATCTTTTGAATCACACACTCAGCAGTGTGCCGAAAATGACACACACTCACCTTATCCACCACACAGATCTGCCTCTTACTTTGGGCATCAAGGATTTCCACTTCAAAGTAAGTGATTTTTGAATGCCTGAGTGTGGGTGGTGATCTGAACTGGCCAGCACAGAGTACAAGCTGAGACAAGTTGAAAAAAGACCTCATGTCATTCTGTGGTCCCGGCAGCATGGCTCCATGCACAGCAAAGTCCTTCTTGTGTTCTGGAGCGCTGGGTTTATGCCTCCTGAACATTGTGTGACCCAGCAGCAGCAACTGTCATGTCGACACAGGACACTTCCAAGGGGAAATGTGTCCTCCCTGCATCAGTTAAATACAAGCATGGACTGATGAGACATTAAAGGTCAAGTGGCATTCCATGTTGAGAGTCCAGTCTTATTTAGCAGGACTGAAAACAATGGCTCTCTAATCCATTTCTATATTTAACTTGCTATTGTGATGTGCCGCTTTTTTTTTTTTAAACCAGCATTTGAAACAACACGTCCTACTTACTCCCTTTATCTTGATTCTCTACTATGACAAGTCAGTCCCTGAAATTCCCGGGCCAGAAAGGAATCAGGAATGAAATGCAAAGAATTCCACAGTTATCTATCTGGGTGAGGTGTTTAAACATGTCCATATATGAAAAATATGTGAAACGTTGTCTACCGTAGAGATGGTTGTTAATGCGCAAGGGGAAGTTAAAACAACAAAATGCCAGGAGTTCATCAGCAGAACTTGAGAGCTGCTGACATATCCTGGTGGCAGAAAAGGTTTGGCATTTGGCTACATTTAATGCAATGCATGGTATGTTACATATTCAGAGCAGAATTCTCTCCTCAGCTATGCCAGTACCCTTGAAGTCAAAGAAATTATACCAGTGCAAGGCTCCACTTCAGGAAAGCATTTATACTCAGAAAGAATGAAATCAATGGGACTCTTCATGTACTTAAAGTTATGTACATGCTAAAGAACCTTCCTGGGTCCTGGTCATTTGAACCCTTTCCTCCCCCCCCCCCCCCTAAATTCAATACCCTATTAGCCATTTTTATGATGTTCCACTGAACTAAAAGAGGCCTTAATTTTCTAAATAAGGGTCTGGTTAAAACAACACACATTTCCACATCATGCCCTTACTACTGCTGCATTTGTCACTGAATGTCTTTTCATAGAATTTGAGCAAAGTAGTGGCCCCATATTGATGTTTTCCATCTCAAAGGTCTCACCGTTGTATGCTGTTGAATGGCACATATTTAGCAGGAACCCCTCTCTCCCATAAACATGGAACAGCACTCCTCTGCGAGCACAATCTCCAGGATGTTACTGGCAGAGCACCAAATGAGGGCTGAATCCATCCCACCTATTAAAATCTGCCTTGCAGCTTTGGTTCAGGAAGGGTAGGCACAGAAAAAGTCATCCCGCATGTTTCACGGACAATGAACGCCATTGTGGGATAACCCATCTTGTGTATTGATTAAACAGCAGCAAGCTATCAGGAGAGGGATAGCTCAGTGACTTGAGCATTGGCCTGCTAAACCCAGGATTGTGAGTTCAATCCTTAAGGGGGCTATTTAAGGATCTAGGGCAAAAGATGGGGCTTGGTCCTGCTTTGAGCAGGGGGTTGTACTAGATGACCTCCTGAGGTCCCTTCCAACCCTGATATTCTAAGATAAACGTTTAACACAGTTGCACTGAAAATAAGGCTCTGTTACCTTTAAATCAACCATTATTTAAATATAATTTAGCAGTCAACCAATTATTTTGCTGAATACAAAGAAGCACTCTGCAATATCTGGGAAATCACCAGAATGGAAAGGAGAATGCGTTAAAATTCATACATTGACAGTGGCAAAGATACCAAAAATAAAATGTTTAGGCTAAGGCCCTGATCTTGCAGAAACTTATGCACACGCTTATCTTTACATGTGTGAGTAATCCAACTGGCTTGACTACGACAATCCACGGTACATAAAGTTAAGCATATACATAAGTATTTGCAGGATCAGACCTGTAAAAGTTATTTTCCTTTTATAATGCTGATCTCACCTGACCAGTTACAGCCAAATCGGAAAGAGATATGGGACTACAAAACTGAATAAATAGGGCCTAAACCTCCTCCCATGGAAATTAATGGCTTGACTTCAATGGAAACAGAATGAGCACACACAATAGCAAAATATAGGTATGGATAACAAGACTATATACATTAACAAGAGATACTACTTGATCTATTATGTGATCCTACCCCTGGATGATATGACTATGGAGGTTAACCTGAATCAAAGCAGAAGAAAGGTAGTAATACCCCAGATGTCATACATGGATGTGTCATGGCACCTTTCTGCACCTGGGGCCTCGTACAAAACCCATTTTAATTGCTAAAGCAGTTTTGTGGCCAATAGAGAGTCTCCCATTTACTTCAATGAACTTTGGATAAGGCCCTTGATTTTGGAATGCAGATACAAGTGATTTTGGGTGGAGGTTATAAATATAGGATTAAATCTTAGCCCCCACTGAAGTCAATCAGTGTTTTGCCATTGATTTAATGGGGCCAGGATATCACCCATACTATCAGATATTGTTGACAAGGAATTTCAGCCTATAACTGAACTGGAGAATTCTAAGAGTGGAGGTGTGATTCCCAGCTTGTGTAGGCATCCTTGTGCTAGCTCTCATCGAGCTAGTGTGCTAAAATAGTAGTGTAACCAGGGCAGCACACAGTCTAGCTGGGTTGAGTACAAATCCGCCAGAACCTGGTTACATACCCAGTATGGCGAACCTATGCTGTCACTCACTACTTCCTGTGCTAACCTATTACACTATTATTGTTAGCATGGTAGCTGGATGAGAACTAGCAGAAGTATGTCTACATGAACTGGGAATCACACTCCTAGCTCCAAATGTAGACATAGCCTAAAGCTTATAGAAAGAGATAATCTGGAAAAAAAAATATCCTTAGGTTTATCTACCTACCTATCTAGTTCTTATATTTAGCACTCAGCACAGTAGTATCCAAGTGCCTTCCTCCCCCCCAAAAAATCTACAAAAATGATATTTTTCTGTTCTTAGCCAAACAGAAAATTACGTTACGATAGATGAAGAGGTCCACCGTTCAGCTCAGAAACCAGATAATAGGTACGACATAAACTACAACCACAGAGTAGCCGGTATGCCAAGTAAAAGAAATATGGACAAATCTGATCAAATTTAGTCTAACTGTTTACATCACTTGGAAGCAGACAGATTGG
Organism: Caretta caretta; assembly: GCF_965140235.1. Taxonomy (NCBI): domain Eukaryota; kingdom Metazoa; phylum Chordata; order Testudines; family Cheloniidae; genus Caretta; species Caretta caretta. The sequence continues at coordinate 17,949,588 of NC_134209.1, forward strand.
TGTTAACTGGATTGGGTTAAATGAAAATGTAGAAAAGTAAACATCCCAGAGGAACATACAGTGAAGACTGTCTGGCTTTCTGGAAGATAAGCTTTAGTCAAACACAAGTTATGGAGCTCAATATGGGGATAATTGGAAGAAATTCTACGCCTTTTTTATAGAGGTCAGACTAAACAAGCTAGTCATCCCTTCTGGCCTTAAAATCTCTCAATCTATGAAATACAAAATATATCTTAACAAATGTATAGCTGTTTATTAATTGCATTGAAAATGACAGACGTATGAAAGAATAACGACAATAATTACTAGATCAGATGCACGTACTGGAATAGCAAACACCGTGTAACAACATATGTGGTTACATTTTAAAATGAAATACAAAGCTTTAAAAGTATAACAATAAAACCTATGATGCTTATATTGAAAAAAATCTTTCACTTCCTGGATACATTTAAATGACATAATTTTATTATCTGATATTGACAAATGAACAGTAGTCGATCAGAATCCATTTCAAGTAAATAAAACATCTACAGATGTTTTGTATTCATATTACTTCAACACTCTGTTGGCGGTAAGGTAAGCAAATGTTATAGGATATCAAAGTTTTTGGTGGCAAATTGGATCAGGCCAGATCTGGTGTACATTGGCACAGCACCCTTAAAGGCAATGGAGCTATACTGAGTTGCACCAGTTGAGGATCTGATCTCCTTCTTTTCCTCTTAACTCATGGGTGTAGGGCTTGGAACAGAGCACCCTTGATAGCAGTGAGTGGGGACTGATGGATGGAAAGCAAAGCACTTATGTACAAGGTGGGTGAGAGCTACTCTTCCAAAAATAATCAAAGATAGGGCGAGTAGATGATAACCCGAGATTTAAAAGGGAGCTGGCATACAGTAAGCAGCTAATTGGCCACTCATGTGTCAAGGACTGTGCTGACCCTTTAAATTTCATCTTTGTCTTTTACCACTGGCTTTGATGTAAAATAGTTAGGCCCATATGGTTCCCTCCTGTGCAGAAGTGCACATGGGGGTGGGGGATTAACAGCCAAATTCGACATCTGCATTGGCAGTGCAGTACACGCACATGCTCCCTATCCAAAGGCTGGTGTGGGTGGGGACTGAAGAAAGATCAGAGGCCTCAAAGGGAATGTCCCCAACCCCGTGGAACCCAAGCAGTTCTGTGGAGAGATTGTGCCAATATTAGTCGATATTACCATTGTATGGCACGATGGTTTGGCAGCCACTGATCCCAGTTCATTCTGGAACTCTGGGAAAAGCCAAAGAGCACATCGTGGGAATCGAAGCTGCTTCCACCAGCTTCCAGTCTCTACAATTTCTCCTGCTGCCAGTGTTTGGAAGGAGCGTGCTGACTGTCGCCTCTGCTGTCAAAGCCTGGCCCTGCTTGCTTTCCCCACTTGGCCCTTGGGCAACACACGCTTTTATGCAGCTTTCCAGGTGGGTCTGCTCCCCTCTGTGCAGCAGGGCAGTATATAGACCACAGGTTCAGGCTGATGGAACAATTTGAGATTTTACACATGAAAGGGATGTCAGCGTTTTGACCTTTTTCAGCCTTCTAATATGCTTCCTTGCAAGAAACAAATATGTATCTAGCAAGAAGCATTTGGAAAAAGGCAGCAGGGTTGAATGTCTAGGGCTGTACACTGAGACTTAGGAGACCTGCCCTGTCCTGGCTTTGCCACTGACCTGCCTGGGGCCTTGGGCAATTCGCTTCCTACCAGTTTCCCCTCCCATCCATTGTCTCGTCTATGAAGATAGTTAGATCCTTGGGGAAGAGTTGTTTCTAACTGTGTCTTTGAATGGTGTCTCACACACTGGGGCAATGATCTCATTTATGGCCTCTGGGTGCTACTGCCACAATTAATAATATCTGCTAATATTTTGTACTGGTATTTTCCGCCTTCTGGAGCGAAGGAAATTTCCTATTGGTCTACAGTATTTTGGCTGTTAATGCAGCATCTCTGTCACTCAGAGCTCCTGTCGGCAATAGCTCACCCATCACTGGTTTATCACCGACATTGCAATCTGTAGAATTCCTCCTTTCCCACAGGAATCTTGATTAGAGAGAGCCCCTGAAATGAAATTAAATTAAATTAAATTAAATGAGCTACGTTCCAGCGGGAGAGATTCCACTGGCCAAATTATGGCTGTTCCCATGCCAGCCTAAAGCTAGGCAGGCACCCAAATTAATATCTCAGCAACTAACCAAGGGCCTCATCTTCCAAGACCCTGCCATTAATTTTGGTGTAAGTTGTGTGTGCTCAGTCTTTATGTAAATTATGTCCCTTTTATTCACGTGCCTACATATGTATTTTAAGTGCCTGACTTGATGCACTCAATTTGAAAATGCTGGCTATAAATTGCTTGTGTGCCCCTGTACTTGACATGGCCAGGAGCTGAGGCGTGAGTATGCCTATTGGGTTAATGACTTTAAAAATGCTGTTGATTCTGTTCTGTGGGTTGATTCTTTACAACTAGGATCCTCTTTTGAAACAATCAAAATAGGAATGTGTACATGTGCATAGCTACTTGAATCTTGTCTACACAGAGGCATATACACTATCACAAGATGCTACATACCATATAGTCAAAGTTGCATAAAATGGTATATAATATTTTCGAGTGTTATTTAAGCACTAGTATTTGATTATGTAATTAAAGACTGCATTGTAATATGTTTGTACAATGCCTTGGTGTTTTCTAACTTTCAAGTGCTTAACCATGCAATTTTCACCATAGCTTTTTTATATGGAATGGCTAAATTGTATATACTTTTACACACACACACACACACACACACACACACACACACACACACACACCACCCTACCCTTCAGGGTGGGATTTTTCTAAAGCACTCAGTACTGGCTTAAATCGGCTCCATTGAAACCAAGGATACAGCTGCCAAAGGGTAGGTATCATGTCTGGGGAGAAAGGCACGCAGTTGGAACATGGTGGCTGCATAACATAGACCAACCATGAGGCTGCTCTAAGTTATGCTTGCGGCTGAACCAGCTCCCCATAGTTTGGGGTATCCGGGCAATATGAAAGTAGTGCATAGCCATCTTTTTCATTCTCAGCTGTACTGGTAATGCTCTGGAGAAGCTGAGGATCTAGCCCCACATGCATCAGCAGCAGGGCTCAGCGACTGGGTGTTTGATAATATGGTGTCCACTGGAGATGGTGCCAACTCTCTGTCACAGCTGGCTTCACTGGTGGTCCTACCAGAAGACCCTATCATGCCAGCATTGACATGGGGTATGTGGAGGGGTAAATGTAGCAGGGGATTTCAGACTTGGAGCTGTAAGCACCATGCTGAGTGGAGGCAATCAACTGGAGCTTACCCCAATGGGGTTTAGATGCAAAAATACCCATTTGATTAAGCAGTGTTTGCTGGGGGTTCACAGATTCGTAATTTGTATTAAGGGAAGGGGGCAGGGATTTTGCTGGTTTACCACCTGCTAGTTCAACAAGAATCATGTGCATAAATCAGGAAAAGCAGAGTGGGTTTGGTTTTGTTCATCTTGGGCCTCATGTGAACCTTCTCTCCAGTTGTGAGATTGTGGGGTTTTATTAATTTATTTTTGTGCCCCAAATGGCAAAACTTGTTTTGTTCCAACATTTTTCAAGATTTAGTCACTTACAGGCAGAGACCAAGCAAGGGAAATATCAGCTGATAAAAGGGGGAAGGGATAGCTCAGTGGTTTGAGCATTGGCCTGCTAAACCCAGGGTTGCGAGTTCAATCTTTGAGGGGGCCATTTGGGGATCTGGGGCAAAAATTGGGGATTGGTCCTGCTTTGAGCAGGGGGTTGGACTGGATGGCCTCCTGAGGTCCCTTCTAACTCTGTTATTCTATGTGAGCAACTGAAAACAGAATTGGAATGGAAACCAATAGCCAGACAGACAGTCTACACAATATACCCTCCCCCAGTGTGAATGCATGATTTAACAAATGTTAGACAGCTGGAAGATGGCTAGACATTAAATTACACCTGAATGTTACTGCAATTAGTGTCAGTCTGCGGCAATGGGTCATATTACACTTGGCAGTTTTTCTTGAATGAGAGGCATCACAACCCAGTGTGCTAATTCTGCAGTGTAACATCACTAGTTTCATGTGATGCTGGAGAAAGTTCAATATCAGAGAGAGCAGCATTAGGAAGATATGTGCCTAAAGACCGTCAATGACAGGCAGTTTGAGTTTCACAAAACCTTGGGGGTAGAACTCTGAATCCTCATGCGCTCCTGTGTCTGGACAAGCAGAGAGATATGGATATAGTACTCCATAGCGTACTTATGAAAACTGTGTAATGTGGACAAACTCCTGCTTACATGACAGCCATCATCTTGGGTGACACCAGGGGTTGAACCAGGGACCTCTTCAACCAAAGGCCTGCATCCTACCAAGTTGAGCTAAATACACCACCTCTTTGGCTGCGACATGTAACAGACCCATATCCTCTAAGGACTGTATTTCACATGGCATCTATAAGCCACACTGATCAATACATTATAAACACATTTCCCTAAACAAAGGGAGCCAGCAATTTTCTGTCATGAAACAATGGCAAAACAGACACATAACAAGACCTGTTATGAATTTTACACAAAACAAAGCAAAATTACCTAAACCTATTTATTTGCCTTCTGCGGAACAACGTTCTCATCAATATAGCACATAAGATTTGCAGGGGTGACTAGTGATGTTGGGTGCCTTCATTTCTGGGTGCCGAGAACCCAGCCTCTGACAACCTAGGCCAGTGATTTCAGTGTTCATTTTAGTGAGGGGTAACGTTTGCCCTTTGTGGCTGCAAGGCAGAAGAGCTAAAGGCTGGGGCAGCCACTAAGTCCTCCGCAAGCTGGGCTGGCAAACTGAAGTGCTCTATAGCGCTCCAAGGAATGATTTGAGAGACACCCAGGTAACCGGCTATCCCAAATATCACAGCCATTAAGGGGACAATGGCCAGGCCTAACTTGTGCCCCATCTGACTAATGTTTTAACTGAATGCTGCTATTAGCCAGAAGAACTAAGTGGCAGGGGGTGGGCGTGAGTGTTGCTACGGTTAGAAGAGCAGTACGGTACCCCTCATGTCATGCTGCCATGGGTTACCTTATCCTGCACTTGCAGGATTCCTTTTACTGTAAAGACAGCAAGCTACGGTGCAGAAAGAGCTATGGAGCTGGTAGGGCAAGGAGGAGTAGCATCAGCCCACAGAGTGAATCTCAGCCAGCCTCTCTCCATCAAACTATTGTCAGCCAAGTGCCAACGGATGGCTTCTGCTGTGGTACTCAGAATGGGAATCTTGAGGGCTGGATTAAGGCATAGAGTGGTTTTGAAACTTTCTAGGCTGTGTACCCCTTTCCAAATAATGTAGTCTACCACATACCCCCATCTGAGATAGGGTCATAATATACCTATGATTAGATTGCCAAGTCTGACTAAATAAAAGGCGTTGTCCAGCATTACAGGATTCTTCTCACAAAGCCCCTGATGAGAGCTCACGTACCCCTAGAGGTACGCGTACCACCGTTTGAATACAGGCCCCTGCCCTGGCCCTTCTGCCTGGAGTCCATCATGACCTCTGAATCTCAATTATTAAAATGTCAGTTTCTACCCTCATGTTCCCAAGAAAAAATGAAAAACATGACCCCAGTGTAGTTACATCTGCCTAAGGCTGCAGACAGCATGACAAGAGCTTTGAACTCTCCATTCAACGTAATGCCTTGGGGTGAAGGGCGTGGTCCCTGCCAACACAACCCTACCTGAGGACAATGATCTGGGAGTGGTGATGGCATCCTTCCTCCACTAGCCCAATAGATGGCTTATTACTGCTCCAAGCAGGAGTGAGGCCACATCACATGTGTAGGGTCACAGTGTCAGGGAATTAATGTGTAGGGCTCTGTAGGTCTTGATCCACCCATGAGACTCTATGGCTGTACGAATAGAACCCAGGACTCCATGAGCCACCCAGACATCATGAGAAATCTAGGAATAGTGTCTCTGAGAAGCATGATTAGACTTGATTTGTTTTCTAGCAGGTATCTCAGCATGAAAGTGGAGATTCACCAAAGCCCAGCATCTGGACTCAGCCAGAGGAAATTCCCTTTTATATACTGTGCAGCCTGGAGTGAGCCTGAATGATGTTCCCGAGGACTCGTGCTCAAATGGATGCTTGCTGCTGAGCGTCAGGATATGCCTGCCATGTTCCAAGCTGTGAGCACTGCAGACATTACAAACTTTTGCTGTCTTGACTCTATCATCTCAGAGCCCCCTTATGGATTCCAGCTTTGGCAACTGGTCCACAAAAGCTTCTGCAATAGCAGTGCCCATATGTTTGCTGTTGAACCCCACACAGTGTAAGATTACTGTTCTTGCACCCTCCCTCACTCTCCAATGTGCTGTTCGCCACAGAAAACACTCTATGATGCTTTGTCTCCACAGTGAGTGAGTGACATTTGGGATTTCTGGTCAGCATTATCACTAGCTGCCAAACCTTTTTAGGGATAATATTGTCATTGTCAACAAATCACACTGGTGAGTGAAGCCCTGGTAATGAGGCCAGCTCCAGTAGTTCTAAGTCACACAAAACATAAATCATCTATAGTTAGAAAGACTGACTATTAAAGGCAGTGTGGTCAAGGGGTGGGGGGAAGGCCTTGAACTGAGAAGACATTGGTTCTATTTCTGGCTCTCTTATTGGACTATGTGTCCTGGTGGTTCTGTCACTTCACCTGTCTTTCCTTTCCTGTCTTGTCTATTAAACTGCAAACTCTTTGCCTGCTAATTGTTTAATTGCTGAGGAGGGAGCTACTGGACTGGCTTTTATAAAGGCACTGAGTCCCTTTGTCAATCAGACTAATAATAAGACACTGCATTGGATTAGAGACAAAACTCCACTTTCTACATTTTGGCTTCATTTCAGCTCATCCTAAAAGGCAACATTGGGCAACCTTTCCTCGTGCTAATGTCTAATTCCTCACTTGAGTGGTGGCGTTCACTTCACTTGTGCAAATAACTCAGCAATATGAGGAAGGTGTGCACGCTCTAGATCAGAAGAATTCTCTGCACCTAACACGTGCCCAAACTCTGAGGCGAATGCCATGGGGTTTTGCTGTGAGAGTCTCTTTCAGCTGGCCAGAAAGCATGGAGAGCAAGTTCAAATGTATTTTATCTTGGCTGTGTGTTATCACACCACTTCACAGAGGAGAGAGAGAGGGACTGAGTGGATTAATGAGGCACAGGTGCTGATCTCCAGCACTTTCTGTCAGTGCAACCTTACTTCATGTCCTCACTTACTTTCACTGGAGTATTTTACTGACAGCGTTGTTTTGTTTCGTTTCGTTTTTTTACCCTCCATCCTAGAACACATCCTGAGCGGATAATGGACTGTGGCTTACTAGGATCAGATCAAAGAACTGCATTATTGGAAGTCCATCACCCACCAAGTAAGGATAATGAATAGAAATACAATGATGCCAAGTCATTCCCACAAATGGGAGCAGAGTAGGACGGACAAAACCATGTGTCTATCCCAATGTAACAAAGATAAAGCCGGCTATCCTTTACATAAGCTATTGTGGTAACTACCATGCTATTAAAAACTCATTCGCCACATAGTGAAGATCTGGGAGAAAGTTATTGCTAAGAGACTATAACTGTCAGTGACAATCAGTTTGGATTTGTGCCAGGCAAGTCAACAATGGATGCTCTCTGTGCATTAAGATTGCCTGTGGGAAAATATAGAAAAACAAGGAAAACCCTGCACATAGTATTCATACATCTTGAGAAGGTTTATGACCATGTCCCAAGAGAAGTCATCTGATGATGTATGAGAATGGAACAGATACCAGTAGACTATAATCAGACGCATCCAGGACATGTACGAGGGTGCTGTTACCACGGGCGGAAGGCCGTATGGACACACTGAACAGTTTCTAGTCAGAGTTGGAGGACACCAAGGCTTGGCACTCAGCCCTTTTTTGCTTGATGCACTGACAGAGAACACCCTGGTGCATGCTTTTTGCCGATAACAGTGTTCATGGGAGAGAGCAAAGAGAAGATGGAAGATTGAGATGTCTACTTGAAAGAAATGGCATGAAAATCAACAGAAATTAGTAAAACGGAAGTTAAATTACCTAGGTTTCATAGTACAGGATAATGGTGAATTCAATGGCAAACTTATAAGCATAACAGCAAAGGCATGGACTAAATGAAGAGAAGTGTGCAGAGTGATTAGAGTATAGAAGAATGCCTCTCAAATTGAAAAGCAAGATATACAAGCTGGTAATCAGGCCTGCACTTTTGTACGGCTCTAAATGCTGGACACTGAGAGAAAGGAGCAGATCCTGAATACAATGGAAATGAAACTGTTAAGATGGGTGGACCATGTTCGGAATGAACAATTTAGAGGATGTGTGAAGGTGGTACCTGTTATTGAAAAAGCAAAGGGAATCCAGGCTTAGAATGGTTTGGGGGGCATGCAGAAACAAGACTAGAAGAGTCCATAGGATGTTAAACTTAGAATTGGCGAGTAAAAGAAGGCCCAAAATTAGATGGATGGATGTTACACAAAAAGATTTGATTAAATGTGGAGTTTTTGAGGAACCAATTCAAGACAGAGTGGAATGGAGAAGAAGGAGTCGAAGATCCAACCCCATTTATATGGAACCAGGGGTAAAAGAAGATCACTCAATCAGAGCTAGAGCTGATCATTTTCATTTTCTCAAAATATGCTGTTTTGTTAACATTTTCTCCAGGAAGATTTTTGAGGTCTAGGGTTTGCTGATCATTTCTGACTAGAGAGACACCCAAATCAAACACCTGATGTCTTTGATCCAAAGCTAGCTGTTTTGACACAATTCTGTGGAATGAAAACATTCAAAAGGTATGAAGATTATTTTTTTTTCACCTCAAAACTTGTGAAATGGAATGGTCCTCCTCTAGACAGCTCCAATCAGAATATTATATGCAGCAGAGGTGTGGAATAAATTTCTTTTTGGAGTTTGGCATGTGAACAATGGAGTCCTGTAGGAATCACCAGACTGGATCAGACCCATAATCCTTCAGCACAATATCCTGTCTTCAACAGCAGCCAGCACTGGATGCTTCAGAGAAAGGTGCAAGAAACCCTGCAGTAGCAGTTCTGGGCTACCCCCAAGGAAAGTTTTCTCCTCACTACCGTTAGTTAGCGATTGCCTTAAACCCTGAATCAGGAGGGGTTAAATCCCTTCCAAAGATCTTGTTTATTTTTAATTTTTTACTGTTATAATTTGGGATACTCTTGTGATCCATATAAATATCTAATCCTTTTTAGAATAATGCTAAACTCTTTCCCTCAAGGACATGTACATTATTACAGGTTAGACAGAAACATCTGCCAGGGATGGTCTAGGTGCACCTGGTCCTGCCTCTGTACAGGGGAATGGATTTAGATGACGTATTGAGGTCCCTTCCAGCTGTACATTTGTATTATGCTGTATATGCACGTGTGCCAAAGAACATTAAGGTTGAAAAGTCAAGCACTTGGTTGTTAGGAAATGCTAGATTTAAGGTTGCCTGGGCAACCTTAATTCAGCCTTCTTGTGGATATGCATTATCATACGTTTTTAATCGTGTGATCGAACTATTTTTTCCACAGAAGCCCTACCTCATTGGGCACACCTGTGAAAGACTGAAGCAACCTTGCTTTTGGATTTTGTTTTACTTCCTCTCTGGTGTTATCCTTAATTCTTGATTATTATTTGTACCAAAGCAGCACTTACAGGTCCCAGTCAGAGTCTGAGCCAAATGTATGCTAGAAATAAATGAATGATCAACTCATACTTTGGGGCCTTTTTTTGTTCCAGTGTCTTGTTTAAGAGTCTATAGGAAGTCTGTGTCAGAACCAGGACTTTTATTATAATTCAGATTACAGCAGAACCTAGAGACCCCCAGTGAGACCAGGGTCTCACTGTGCTTGGCATCGGATAAACACATGTGAGGTAGGCCCTGCCCGCAGAGAGCTCACAATCCAAACCAATGAAGTGTGGGATGGGACACAAAGGTGAGGTCACCTGGTGGGACAGTAACAGAGCTAAGACAAGAACCAAGGTGTCAGATGGTAGCTGGCCTTCTCAGGAGGTCAGGAACTGAGCCTACCTTTGAGACGCCATTAGTTAGGCAGGGAAGTACTATGGGCGTGATAAAAGGCAGCTAGTCCCAGTGCGGGAGGGGAGGCTGGCTTGTGAACAAAGGATCTTGGGGAGAGAAACAGAGTGAAAGCTCTCAAAGGGAGGGTGTCTCAGGGGGGCCTGATGGGGGGGCTCACCAGGAAAGAAAACCAAGGAAGAGTGTCCTAGGTGGGGGAGGCTCCTAAAAGGGAGGAGATAGGACTGCCAAGTCTCAGTGGAACCTGGTCACCCTGGAAGGACTTCACCATGTAGCAGCAAAGCCAGAGCAGAGGAATTATATGCTGTTCTGAGGAAGAGTCGTCGTGGTTTGAAAATTGTGGGGGCCTTGATCCAAGAGGAGAGACCCACCTCCAGCTGATGACAAGAGGCACTGACTCCAGAAGAGGGTTCCACAGTAAGAGGGTCTTACTAATAAGGGGACCTGGACATTAGTGGGGTAAGTTAACTCAGCCCCTCCAGCTAGAGACACTGGGGCGGAGGCCTATTTGCATAATGTTCCACCTTTGGGTTAAATAAACTAGACCCCTGAAGGGTCACTGCTGAATACACATAAACCTCATTAGACGTATTGAAACCATCTAGGTGAAACTGAGGCAGAGATGTAATTGTACTGCTTCACTAGGACTACTAGGGGCACTCCAGGGGTGAGTACCCCCCACCACACAAGGTGACCACACTTGCAGTGAAAAGCCTTTTTCACTAGACAACAATGCCTCCTTGGAAGCACAAGTGGAAATAGGACATGGTCTTCAGCTTTCCTCCCCTAATTATCTTATTTTAAACTTCACTTTGCCAGGAAGGACAAAAATGATCCTATGCTATGAACTTATACTAAGATGTAGCGTGGCATGAGTTAATAGAAACCTCAGAAAAGAGTGGGATTTCAGTGCAGGCCCCGATACCTTGAAGAGCATCAAATCCAGCAATGCCATGATCTCTCCCCCCCACCCCGAATTAGCTAGCTTTATGGCTGAAGGAGGAAACGTTTCTCACCACGCTCTCCATTGCCAGCTATTTTCCCTTTACTTGTGCTAGGTTATATCGCACCCACTTGCAAAGTTTACAAGCGTACAAAAGGGAAGCATTCTCAAGTGCCGTCTGCTATTCAGCGAAGCCAGCAGGGAAGAACTGACTGTACCGCGTAAGTCAACAACACATTTTCTTGCCTTGCCCATCGGCATAATGGAGAGGAGAGACTTGCTTGCTTATATTAGTCCTCGTCTGACAACTCTGTGGTAAGTAATTTGGCACGAAAGACAAACACAGCTAAAGCAGTTGCCATAGTAGACTCTGAAACCTTGACAGGACCTGATATGTAAGCTCAGGCTGCCAACAGGCAGAACAAGGCTGTGATCTGTACACCTGTATGGCATTCAATGTAATGTATATATAAGTTGTGTAGAAAGCTGTGTCATAATTTGCAGGGCCATGAAATAGATTACATTAATTATTGACCTTTGGGCATCTGATCTGCACTCTGCCCACTAATCCAACTGTGACAGGGTATACCAGACTTTCTCTGCCCCCAGCCTAGAAAACTCAACAAGTTTTGGTCCTCCAGGGTCTAGAAAGGCCAGGAGGAACTAACCAATCAGGAGCCATCAGGTAGATTAATTAGCTTGCCTGCATCAGCTAAGTAGGAGAGCTGGGACAGGAAAAGAGCTGAGTCCTAACCCTGGGCAAAGGTCTATCCTTGGACTGCACCTTTGCAGTTGTACAGCCAACTGGTTTCTTTTGTTGGTGTTTGTTTGAAAGTTTAAAGGCATACAGACACATTTTGAGTTTAGCCTTAGCTAACTATTAAATGACTGCAAATCAGCCCTCTGCATGAGTCATCTTGCTATGGGTAAGCTGAGATGATATCTCCACTGGATTTATTCTAAGTCCATGAGCTGTTTCAAACCAGTGCCATTAAAAAGAAACACAATAGCAACCTGCTAAAGATATGAGTCTCTCTTCCTCCCTCCACCCACAAATGGGGAATTTGTACTCCAAGTTGGAGGCAGAGAATAGGCAATATTCAATCCTGGACCAGTGACTGCTTTAAGGTCTAATATCTTACAATTCTTCAGAGCTGGAAATCAAAGTGTCATACCATTGGAAAGGGGAAATTCACAGCTTTCCAATGGGATACACTGCAATTGATGCTAGCCATGGAGATTACTGAGATATGAGACTTTAAGGTGAGAAGATTTTACGAACCGAAAAGCGTTTTTTAAAGTCTGGCCCCACTTGTAGTTGATGAGCACTTTGGAAAATGACACTCAGTGCTTGCCATTTCAATATGCTATAGTAAGTAACACATAATAAGGCTAGAAGGTACCATGATCATCAATCAGTCTGACTTCCTGCATGACACAGGCCAGAGAATGTCATCCAGTGATTCCTGCATCAAGCCTATATCTTGGGATTGAGCTAGAGTATGATTTTTAGGGAGACCCTGAGTCTTGGTTTAAAACCTTCCTTCCATGTTCTGCTGTCATGATGTGATCAAAAGGTTTATTACCAGCAAAGAAAACTGAACAATCCATGTCAGTGCCATATACCTGGAACTCACCGTGTCACTGTCTGCCATTTCGTTCTGTTGACAGAAAACTACTAGCAAGCACTGGACACATTCTGAGTCCGTATGCTTTACTGAGTGAGATCATCTACACGGTTATTTTTAGCACTGGTCTGTGTGTCAGGGTTCTTGGCTTTTCGTCAGCTCCATGATGAACTGGCCAAAGCTGGGAGTCTCTTTAATGCTGAGGGACACTGTTGGTTGTTACTGTTCTTGGTATGAAGGCATCAGGTATTTCACTCTGTCCTATTCAGGCTAAAAAGGACTAAGAGATGCATTGCGAGGTGGGGGAAGTGATTAGTGAGATTCATTTACTGCATATTGTGACTATTATTTACATCTGTGTTTACCTTCTATAAAGGTTCCCAAATAGGGTGACCAGATGTCCCGATTTTATAGGGATAGTCCCAATATTTGGGGCTTTATTTTTTAAATATAGGCTCCTATATTACTTCCCACCCTGTCCCGATTTTTCACACTTGCTCTCTGGTCATCTGGGCAGCTCAGATGCTATGGTGATGGTTACTGACTACATTTGAATAAATAAATAAATCAGCTAAAATTTTGCAAAAATCTGTCCCAGACTGCTATTTTGGCATTTACATCTTATTTCCAAATTCACTGCATTTAAATGGACTCAGATAGTTCCCTCTGGGTTATGAACATTGATTAGCTAAGCACTGAACTACCTGTGGTGGGAAACAAGAGGCACAACCTCAGCTTCCCCTTCATTCAGTGCTACCATATTGATTTCTTAACCTCTCAGTAAAAGTACAAGAATTCCTCAAGGTCCTTGTAAAATTTCTGGCCTTCATTCAACTTTTGTACTGAAAATTTTCATATTTGGTCAAAAGCTGAAACACTACAGCCCAGACCTGAAATATTTTCATTCAAAAGGGTGCTGTGGTGCCTCATGGGAGTTGTAGTTTGGATGTCTTATGCTTCCATTCTGCCTGGCTCTGTGGTCAGATTCTCTCTCTCATAATAAGAAAAGGAGTACTTGTGGCACCTTAGAGACTAACCAATTTATTTGTCTCTAAGGTGCCACAAGTACTCCTTTTCTTTTTGCGAATACAGACTAACACGGCTGTTACTCTGAAATCTCTCTCATAATGTGTCACAGGTAGGGACTCACGTGATGCACCCCTTCCCTGCCACCAGGAATGAGAATGTGGTGTATCGTGGGAGATGTAGTCCAGCCCAGGAGCCCAGCCCATAGAGGCAAATGGAAGTTGAAGGCACCGTAACTACAACTCCCATGAGACATCACATCAGTTTGAAGACAAACGTTTCTGTGGAAATCTGACAAAAATGAAAAAAAATCCTAAATTTTCCATGGAAAAACCACCTATTTTCCAACCAACTCTAGCACATATTATAGAGCCAGGTCAACTGGTGTAAGTCAGCGTAGCACTATGAACTTTAACACAGGTAAAGATTTGGCCTACAGTTCTGAGGCAAAAATGATCTGTCTTCCTTTATGTTTTTTTGTCCAGTTACATTGCCATAGAACTGCATTTCTATACAGTGAGCATATTACATGGAAATGCCTGCAGATTACCAACTATCCTTTGATAAATGCCACCCCGTAAAGTAATTCCTTCCATTGTGCTGTGTATCTGTTCTACAATAGCTTGTTAGCTCTGCCAGGGTACCACCCAGCTATGTCTGCTCCTCTAGAGTTACCTACACTTTCTTGGGCCATTAGTTAAAAGAAAGAAGAAGAAGAAGAAGAAGAAGAAGAAGAAGAAAAGGACCAGGGGAAGTCCCGGATGACTGGAAAAAGGCTAATGTAGTGCCAATCTTTAAAAAAGGGAAGAAGGAGGATCCAGGGAACTACAGGCCAGTCAGCCTCACCTCAGTCCCTGGAAAAATCATGGAGCAGGTCCTCAAAGAATCAATCCTGAAGCACTTGCATGAGAGGAAAGTGATCAGGAACAGCCAGCATGGATTCACCAAGGGAAGGTCATGCCTGACTAATCTAATCGCCTTTTATGATGAGATTACTAGTTCTGTGGATGAAGGGAAAGCAGTGGATGTATTGTTTCTTGACTTTAGCAAAGCTTTTGACACGGTCTCCCACAGTATTCTTGTCAGCAAGTTAAGGAAGTATGGGCTGGATGAATGCACTATAAGGTGGGTAGAAAGCTGGCTAGATTGTCAGGCTCAACGGGTAGTGATCAATGGCTCCATGTCTAGTTGGCAGCCGGTATCAAGTGGAGTGCCCCAAGGGTCAGTCCTGGGGCCGGTTTTGTTCAATATCTTCATAAGTGATCTGGAGGATGGTGTGAATTGCACTCTCAGCAAATTTGCGGATGATACTAAACTGGGAGGAGTGGTAGATATGCTGGAGGGGAGGGATAGGATACAGAAGGACCTAAACAAATTGGAGGATTGGGCCAAAAGAAATCTGATGAGGTTCAACAAGGATAAGTGCAGGGTCCTGCACTTAGGACGGAAGAACCCAATGCACAGCTACAGACTAGGGAGCGAATGGCTAGGCAGCAGTTCTGCGGAAAAGGACCTAGGGGTGACAGTGGACGAGAAGCTGGATATGAGTCAGCAGTGTGCCCTTGTTGCCAAGAAGGCCAATGGCATTTTGGGATGTATAAGTAGGGGCATAGCGAGCAGATCGAGGGACATGATCGTTCCCCTCTATTTGACCTTGGTGAGGCCTCATCTGGAGTACTGTGTCCAGTTTTGGGCCCCACACTACAAGAAGGATGTGGATAAATTGGAGAGAGTCCAGCGAAGGGCAACAAAAATGATTAGGGGTCTGGAACACATGAGTTATGAGGAGAGGCTGAGGGAGCTGGGATTGTTTAGCCTGCAGAAGAGAAGAATGAGGGGGGATTTGATAGCTGCTTTCAACTACCTGAAAGGGGGTTCCAAAGAGGATGGCTCTAGACTGTTCTCAATGGTAGCAGATGACAGGACAAGGAGTAATGGTCTCAAGTTGCAGTGGGGGAGGTTTAGATTGGATATTAGGAAAAACTTTTTCACTAAGAGGGTGGTGAAACACTGGAATGCGTTACCTAGGGAGGTGGTA
Source organism: Caretta caretta (assembly GCF_965140235.1). Lineage (NCBI taxonomy): Eukaryota > Metazoa > Chordata > Testudines > Cheloniidae > Caretta > Caretta caretta. Next base: position 17,965,391 of record NC_134209.1, read on the forward strand.
GAATCTCCTTCCTTAGAGGTTTTTAAGGTCAGGCTTGACAAAGCCCTGGCTGGGATGATTTAACTGGGAATTGGTCCTGCTTCGAGCAGGGGGTTGGACTAGATGACCTTCTGGGGTCCCTTCCAACCCTGATATTCTATGATTCTATGTTTAACAGCCCTAATGGTGGCCCAGAGCTGCTCTCAGATAGTCCTCACCTGTGCTTTGGTAGGATCAACCCCTTCAAAAGGTACAACACAAATCAAATGGCTGGAATTTGAAGCGAGACACATGCAGACTAGAAATAAGGTGTACATTTTTAGCTGTCAGAGTAATTAACAGTTCAAACAATTTACCAAGCTAGTGCATTCTTCATCACTGAAAATTTTGAAATCAAGGTTGGATGGGTTTTTTTCTGAAAGATCTGCTCCATGCATTATTGTGGGGAAGTTCTATGGCCTGGGTTATACAGGAGGTCAGACTGGATGATCATAGTCGTCCCTTCTGGCCTTGGAATCTATAAACAGAGGCAGGGATTACTTCACTCACTATTGTAATGCAGCCACCTCTGGGGTGAAAAGGGGTTTAATAGCAACACTTGGGCTCATACTATGGTGCTAAAAATAATTGCGTAGATGGGCTCGCTTAGGCTGGAGCTTGGGGTCTGAAACCAACTCCCTTCCTGGGCTTCAGCGCCCAGGCAGGATCCTCTACACGGCTATTGTTAGCACTGTAGCACAAGACTGAGTCTGTAAATCAGGGCTCTGAGACTCACTGCCAAGGGGTTCTCTTTAGATGTGCAGATGTTTTCAAAGAGACCACTATTCATCAAGGAAGATGTAACCTGGCCAGAGGGAAAGACCTATCGGGGGCATGAGGGTCCCAAACCTACAAATCCCATGAGGCATTGTAGCAGCGCAAGTGGACACAGAGATTAATGTCAGCCCAACCCAAATTGAAAGGTTCCCGTTTCAGGCTGAGAAATGGAACGAAAACATATGGATTCAGGAACATCAATTTCAGTAAAAAAATAAATAAATAAACAAATATTTTGACATTTCTGAATCAAAACTTTTGGAACATTTTGTTCCAGAAAGTGTTGATCTTTTGACAGTTTTCCCCAATTCAGGATGAACACAAAAGTCAAAATATCAGAATTTCCCATAGGGCAAAAATTCTGCTCTAGTCATTACATTGGTTATGTCACAGAACTAACAAACAAACCCCTTAGACCAGATGCCAGAGAATCTTAAATGACCAGAACCATAGGTGTTGACTCCGTGGGTGCTCCGGGGCTGGAGCGCCCAGGGGGAAAAGTTAGTGGGTGCTCTGCACCCACCGGCAGCCAAGATCCCCACCGCGCCCCTCGGCCTCACTGCACCTCCTCCTTCACCTCCGCCTCCTCCCCTGAGCACACCGCGCCCCCGCTCCTCTGCCTACCTCCCAGCTCTTGCCACTGCCAAACAGCTGGAGCAAGCCCCAGGAGTGATGGGGGAGGAGCGGGAACATGGCATGCTCGGGGGAGGAGGTGGGGAAGAGGCAGGGCCAGGACAGAGATGTGGGGAAGGAGTCGAATAGGGGCGGGGACGGGGCGGAGTTGGGGCAGAGACTTTGGGGAAGGGGTTGGAATGGGGGCAGGAGGAGGCAGGACAGGGGTGGAGTCGGGGCAGGGCCAGGGGCCAAGAGGGGTTGAGCACCCACCGGCACCATTAGACATGGGCACCTATGCCAGACGTGCTCGGGATCTTAATCTTTCATCTCACCTGAATACCAGCAACTCCAGGAGCACAGTGTTCCCATCGGGCAATGCAACAAATCCTGAATCTTGACAGGGGGTTAGACTAGATTATCCTTGCCATCCCTGATTTGGTGAGACTGAAGCACTTTGCAAATTTGTGCTGGTTGCATTGAACTGTTAGTCTCTGGATTGTTTTTAAATAAAAATATTTTGTTTCAATATTTCCAAAATGAAATATTTCAATTTTGAAATTCCCTTCATTTTCCTTTTTTAAAAAAATATGTAAAGCTTTTACAAATGCTTGAAATCAAAACAAAATATTTTGAAATCAAGGTGTTTGATCAGACTCAAAATGGTGTTTTGTTTTAAATTTTGATTAACCAATTTAAACGAAAATTGTTTCAGGTGATTTTTTTTTTTTTTGGACATGCCAGTAAACTGAAAAATTAGCTAAACACAGCTCTATTCAATAGTAATCCCAGTTCAAAAACTAGTAAATTGAACTGTGTGTTCAAGGTAAAAGGCTAAACAGAAAAATAATAACCAGGTCTACCTATAAATGCAAACGTTTGACAATTCACTTTTTTTGGCATGGTAACTGGATGGCTTTAATTAATGTTAATGAAAATATCCTGGCCATAAGATGCATAAATATAGTTATTATGCTCTTTTCTATCACAATAAATACAAGATGAACTTCTAGTACTTTCATTACTTAAAATAAAGGGAAGAACTATCACAGAATTTGGTAACAAAAACTGAAGAACTGAGAGGGAAAAGATATCAACAGCTTATTAAAGAGGATAAACAAATCCTTCACCTTCTGAGTGAAATGGAACAGAAGCAAGAACAGGAAATTTAAGCTAGACTTGCAGCCAAAACCTCAGCTGGTGTAACTCAGGATAGCTCCGCTGATGTTAACAGAACTATGTTCATTTATAGGTGTCAGAGTAGCAGCCGTGTTAGTCTGTATTCGCAAAAAGAAAAGGAGGACTTGTGGCACCTTAGAGACTAACCAATTTATTTGAGCAAAAGCTTTTGTGAGCTACAGCTCACTTCATCGGATGCATTGGAAGCATGCAGGAGAGTGGGGTGGGGTGGGGGGAGGTATTTTTTCATGCTTTGTGTGTATAAAAGATCTTCTACACTTTCCACAGTATGCATCCGATGAAGTGAGCTGTAGCTCACGAAAGCTCATGCTCAAATAAATTGGTTAGTCTCTGAGGTGCCACAAGTCCTCCTGTTCTTTTTGTTCATTTATACAGGCTTAGAAGTGTCCTTGTATTGGCACTCTAAGCAGCAGTGGCTTTGGCAAAGATAGCCTGAGCGGAAGCTAGTGGCAGTTGTATACTGTGCTACTGAGTGAGATTATGGTTTCCTATGCACCAGAAACTTTAAAATGTTAAATGCAGAAAGCAGATGAGAAGCATGTTTTAATAACACCAATAGAGTTTTTCTCTGGGATGTATAAGTCTCCCAGAATTACGCAGCCCACCTGATCCCAAAGGGGAGCTATTTTAGATTTAGAAAAATCAGGCTTTTAAGGTGGAAAATCCAGTCATTTGAGCCGCGTGTGCTATAAAATGTGGCTTTAATAGTCAATAAAGCTGGCAAAAGTCTCTGCTCGCTACCTAATAGCTAGTAGATTTTCAAATTAGAGAATTCATCTGTCACACTCCACTTAGCATATCTATATCATTTCAACAAGAAGTGCCACCATCAGACAGTTATTTTAATGGGTGAAGAGGTAAATGCGCTGAGTAAAAGGTAATAGGATGGAAAAATGAAAGACAATTAGATCAAGACTTTATTGCTCTTCCCCCTCCCCCCCACTCTGATGCGACACTGAAGATACTTTTTCACTTGTCTTTGAATGGGGAAATAATTATGAAATTGGATACACACAAGGTCTTGCTTAATGCAGAGGGATGTTTAAAGCACTTCAGAGGCGATTTTTTTTTAAGGAGCAGTAGATTAAACCAAACCTGGTGTTCTTCCCATCCCATGGATGAGTTGGCAATGGTGGAGGGTTTTACTGTATGCATAAGGAACCGGAAAAAAATAAAGGAAGATGCAACCATAAAACTGACCCCAAATCTTTCCTCAAAACTCAAAGTGAACCTCTATTGAACAAGTCTGGATGTTCAGTTTTGCACACTTTTCCAATTTTTAGATTCTTCTCGTGACCCAGCTCTACCAGTGAAACTGCTCTTATGGGATTTGCGGACTGACAGCAAACGGAAGCTCCTAGAAGCCTTGCCTGCACTCATGAGATTTCCTACCCAGTCTTTCCTCGGTAGGGATCAGAGAAGATCTGAAGAAGCAACTGAACTTCCGGGTGCTTACGCAAACAAAACGAGCTCTGCGAACCTTTTGAGTTTTGCCCATCGTTATATCCGAGATAACACAATGGAAACCCCGGAAACAGTATGCCAGTCAGGCATGGGAAATCCCCAGCAGGCCTCCTCGGAAAAAGCATTCAGGTGAACAGATCCTTTTCAGAAGCTTCATCAAAATCTGAGGTTTGCCTCAACATATTCCTAACATCTCCAGCTCCCCCGTTCAACAGGCTTTCTGCCTCAGGGCAACCCAAGAGAAGGCCCTTGATGATTTGGCTCTGTGCCCTCTGCAGGCAAAAAAAAAAAAAGAAAAAAAATCAAACCAAGTCACCTCAAAACACTGTCAGCAAAACCACGGCTATTCATTTGCCTTTCACAGGAACTCAGCTAAAACCAATCAGCTCAGCACAGGTGTATTTACAGCGTTACTGGGATTTTATTAGGGCTGCTCAAAGTTTTCAAGTTTCAAAATTCTGGGGAAAGAAAGAAAGAAAGAAAGAAAGAAAGAAAGAAAGAAAGAAAGAAAGAGCAAAATTCCTCACAGTTTTTCAAAAAAATATTTACAGTCTTTTTTTCCGCTAGCTTTGTTTCCTATTGTCTCATTGCTAGCAGTATAGAGGCCAAAGCTTTGCTCCCTACTGTCTCCTAGGCTCTCAGTTGCACTATTGTCTGCACTTCTGCAGAAAGCTTTCTTCCAAATATGGACACTTCTGCTGCATTACTACTGCCAACGCTGACTCCCATGAACATTGTTAAGCAGCCCATGGTGTATCAGCATGCTCACATGTTCTGCAGAACATCAGACTTACTCCATATCATCAACGTTCGTAATCTGTGACATTACGCATAGAGGGCGTGAGAGGGCAGGGGGCATAAAGTACCAATTTGCTGAAACAAAAACGGTTTTCAGGAAAAAAAATATTTGAATGCTTTTAAGTTTCACTTAATCAAAGTGTCCCGTATTGCCATTTTCTAAACAACCACATAGGACTTTCCATTTCAAAATTAAAGCTAATTGTAATACCAAAAAAAAAAAAAAAATCGTCATTCTCAAAATGAAACGTTTTGAAACCACTAAAAGTTAGTTTAACCTGAAACAAAAATGTTGGGGAATTTTTAAGTTTGCAAACAAACATTTTCAGAATTTTGATTTTCTATTCCAATTGGGGATGGGGGGACATTTCAAACATTTCTGTGGGATGAGGAAACCGTTTCCCACCCAGTTCTAAGTATGAAAGTCAAGTACAGTAGTAAATATCAGTGCATCAGTCACCTGCATACACAAGTGAACAGTTGCATTAGAGACAGATGCATTCCTTGCGTGTATGAACATAGGTGCTGGTGAAAGATGCTGGACTGGCAACTCTGGTGACTGAAGACTTCTCTGGCTATAAAACAAGCCCAGCATGAACAAGCCTATAAAACAAGCCCAGCAAGCATGAAACCCTCTCCCTCACTGCCACCCCAGTACAGCTGATCAGAAGTTTTCTGACTGAAACTTTTTGCATCAGAAAATGCCGCTTTATTGAAAGCAAAGTGTTTTGCAGACATTGTCATCTTTGATGAAAATTCATTTGGAAATAAAGATTGAAAATAGTGTTTTCCTCTTTTCAGAATATTTCCACTTTATTCCAAAATCGCTTTTTTTAATATTACATAATATTAACTAGTCGATAGTTGAAATTGGAAAAACCAGCAGTTCTGTGAAAATGAAATGTTTTAATTGACCCTGAATCAGTTTAAAAAAAATTGGCTCATGGAAAATTTTGAAACTTTTTGTTTCTATTCTGAAACAGAAGTAGTTAATAAAAAACAAACAAAAAACCCACCACCACAAAACTGACCCCGGAATGAAAAAAAAACCTCTGATTCTCTTACAGTTCCACCTACCAGCTGGCCTAAACCTTGGCCTGGAAGAACTACTTTTAGGGAATCCATACCCAGGCAGTCCTTCATGTTTCTCCTGAGTACCAATGAGGCTGCCAGTTGGTATTAATTCTGACCCTGCTTTTTTGTGATGTGACACATGGCCTCCAGTACAGCGGTACTCAAACTTTAACAACCCAAGGATCCCACTTTGAATTAAAATTTTTCAAGGATCCCCAAGTCCCCACACTCAGCCCCAGGCCCCAGCCCTACCCCCACCCCATCTCTTCCCACCCCCTGCTCACTCCATCCCCCCCTCCCTCCATCGCTCACTCTCCCCCACCCTCACCTCACTTTCGCCAGGCTCTGGAAAGGAGTTTGGGTGTGGGGTGCAGGCTCTGGAATGGTGCAGGGGGTTGGGGTGTAAGGTAGTGCTTACCTCGGGCGGCTGCTGAAAGCGACCAACCCATCCCTCTGGCAGCGGCTCCTAGGCAGGGGGCCAGAGGGTCTCCGTGTGCTGCCCCTGCCCGCAGGCTCTGTCCCCACAGCTCCCATTAGCCACAGTTCCCAGCCAATGGGAGCTGTGTAGTCGGTGCTCGGGGTATCGGCAGTGCACGGAGACCCCCTGCCCACAGTGGCCACAGGAACATGCCGGTCGCTTCTGGGAGCGGCGCGGGGTCAGGGCAGGCAGGGAGCCTGACTTAGCCCCACTGGGAGGCCGGCCTTTTAGCACCTAAAATCTCCCAGTTTGGCTTCAGTAGCCTCCGGGAGATCGAGGGAGGGAGGGAGGCAGGAGGAGTTGATCAGCAGGGCCCGCGGACCCCCTGGAGTTCCCTCGTGGACCCCCAGGGCTCCGCGGACCCCAGTTTGAGAAACACTGCTCTAGTAACTGGACTGGAAGCACCAATTCATTTCAGAGATCTCTAAAAGCCACCCTCAGCTGGTACACAGAGGCAGCATGGTCTATTGGATCGGGACTTATGGCACCTGCCTTCTAGTCCCTGCTCTGCCCCTGCCCTGCCATGAGCCCTAGGGCAAGTCCCTGCCCCTCTCTATTTCCCCCCTCACTCTGTATCTGTCTGGTCTATTTAGACTGTAAGGTCTTTAGGGTCAGGGAATGCCTCTTACACTGTGTTTGTACAGCAACAATGGAGCCCTGGTCTGCGTTAGGACCACCATAATTATTTGTTAATAGCAGCAACAACTCTCAGGCACCATCAACCTGGGTTTAATTTAAGCTGGGCGCCGAGCTGTGAAAGACAGACAGGTTCTGAAAAGAAAGCAGAGCTCTCTTACCAACGGATGAGCTGCTTTGGGTATTTCAGGCTGAAAAGAAACTAAGCCAGAATTGGAAAAGCAGCTGTTTGACTAGTGCTCTAAACAAAACCATGTTTCTTAAAAGGGGCGGGGGGAGGAATCATGCACAGTTTGCCCCCCTCCCCCGTTTCCTGCAGGTATTTCCAATGGCCCTCTCCATCGTGTGACATTCTCAAAAAGGAGGGTGCAGGGGAAGGGTTTGCTTTCTAGGAGCAAACCAACAAGAACGATCACATTCAAAGTGCTTGCTCCATTGCGAGCTTCCAGCATCTTTCTGATCTAGGCAGTCTGTGCATGAAAGCCTCAGTATGTCTCTGGCATAAACACAGTACCGTATTTATTTCTTCGCTTGCTAGAAGAAAGCCTTATATCTTCTTCAGGTCTTCCTTTTTCATAAACAGCGAATTCATCTACAGCACAAACAATTAGCTCTGGATAGGAATATTTCTCAAAACATCCTTGGTGAGTATTTAATAGAACAAGATATCACGCATTCATGGGAAACAAAAAATGTTTTATTCAAGTGCCTTCCCATAACTTTCCGGTTTTTTCACCATCCCAGTAATAGCGTAAATACATTTGCAGTGCACTCTCTGCAGTGTTTTACATACCATGCTCAGATTCTATTTCTGCTTGTCTTTGAAATAACTAGAAAATGCATTAAATAATCACTATAAACCATTTTTGTTGATAAAGTTATCACTGTGCTGTACTGAATTATTCATACCAGTTTAACATCCTATCATTATATTGTTACAGTAAAGCAATTAAAGTAGGCTGTAGACATAGAATTTGGAGAAAAAGGAAATCCTATCATTCTGCATTCTCTCCACTACTCTAAATATATTTAGGTGAGAATCATAACATATTGGTCAAAGGTCTGTGAACTGTTTTTTTTTTTTTGGTTGGTTGTTTTTTTTACTTAACATTACTATAAATTGTATATGATGGGCAATCGATAAATGATTTTATAACAATACCTACCACTTATATAAAAAGAAAAGGAGGACTTGTGGCACCTTAGAGACTAACCAATTTATTTGAGCATAAGCTTTCGTGAGCTACAGCTCACTTCATCCGATGATGAAAGCTTATGCTCAAATAAATTGGTTAGTCTCTAAGGTGCCACAAGTACTCCTTTTCTTTTTGTGAATACAGACTAACACAGCTGTTACTCTGAAACCTACCACTTATATAGGGCTTCCACCATTAAAATGCTTTATAAGGGAGGTAACTATTATCCCCATGTTGCAGTTGGGGAAACTGAGGCACAAAGAAGTGGCATGGCTTGCCCAAGGTCATCCAGCAGGCCAGGGGCAGAACCAAGAATAGAACCCATGTCTCAAGTCCTAATCCAATGCTCTAGCCACTAGGATATACTGTCTATTAAAAAAACAACAACACTCAACTCCTATTTAAATATTATTGTTCTCTACAGGTGCAGAGCACTTTTGAAAATCTGGTCCCTTGATTTAAGTGCCTGAATGGCCTTAATATTTTCATGTACTTTTGAACAGCAATGATGCCTTTAATATTTCAGTACAAAGTAAAGGCTAGATTGTGATTTTGTCTATGGGCTCGCCTACACTACAAAATTAAGTCAATTTAAGTTGTCGACGTACAGCCACCACAGAAATTAAATGAGTTTTGTATGTCTACACTATGCTTCTTCTTTCAGTGGTGTGTGTCCTCACCAAGAGTGCTCACACTGATTTAACTGTTGGTGTGGGGCATTGTGGGGCACTGATAGCCCCAGCTCTGCCACCCGGGGCTGACAGCCCGAGCCCCGCCACTCTGCCTGCCAGGCACCAGGGACTGACAGCCAGAACAGCCGGAAAGGCAGCAACAGGTGGTGTAAGGAATGCAATGGCTACCCTGACACTGCATTGACCTAACTATATTGACTTAAGCGCTATGCCTCTCACGAAGGTGGGGTTAAGTTGGTCTAGTGGGTGACTTACATAGGTGGGAGTTATATTTTAAATGTAGATGCTTACAAAGTTAGATTGATGTAAGCTGCCTTATGTTCACCTAACTCTGGAGTGTGGACCAGGCCTAAGGGTTGGTCTATGCACAGTTTGAACACCAAACTAAAAATTGATTTTGAAATCTGATTGAGTGAAATCAACACAACTTCCTAATGTGGGCACATTAATTTTAGATTAAGAGAACCCTATATTCATGTTGTTTAATTTGTTCTTTTATTGGCTTAAACAAAATTGAAATAGGGCACTCTGAAATCCAGAATAAGTGGGTTCACAACAGGCGGCTGTCCCGATTTTACTAGCTGTTTGGAAACCGATTTAGTTAAATTCATTCAGAGTGAGTGAGTGACTGTGTGTGTCAAATCCTATGCTACCATGAAGGGAAGGAGAAGGGAGTAATTACACTCCCCAATCTTTGAACAGCCAGAGTTATGGCACATGTTCAGCCTGTGAAAAGGGCTAGTCCTGTTGGCATGACCATGAATAGGGGAGGTTGGAAAATCAGAAAATTGTCAGCAAAAAGTTCTCACAAAAATTTTCCCCGGTTTTTGGTCAAAATATTTGATTTTTTTTAAAAAACCAGCTCTTACAATGAACCATCCTCGTCAGGGAGGATACAATCAACAATTTCATGGAGCTTTTTCCACCCTCTAGAGATGCCCTTTTTCTGTCACAGTGAGTGGAAGACAGGGGGAAAGATATGACATGGAACTAGAGCTGGTCAACATTGTGGAAATTCCTAAGAGTGGTATCACTGAAATTTTGATTTTCAGTATAAAGACAGAATCTACTCCCATTTGTCCGCTGTCCCCAAATCAGTCACGATTTCTTGCCATAACCTCCTGAGAGCTGTGACCGCTGAGGAGAATGGGATTAGACATGCAAGAACATATACACAGCTGGTATGGAGAGGACCTGGGAGATAAACGCCTGGGGACCCCAATGTGGAAACTTGCCTTTGACGCTCCCTTCTCTAACAGATGTATAGGAACGAGTATCTCTCTCCACATTACTTTTAATAATTCCCAACCAAACACACTCCAAGGCATACACTTCTCCCCTGGCGAGAGTTAAGAGAAGAAACACATGGCAGATGTTACTCACATGGCTTAATGCACTATTAGAAAGTGCTCAGATACTATGGTGAGGCGTGCGATAGGAGAACATTTATAGAACAGAATACAGGTTGGCTTGGACTGCACACAAACAACAGCTCCATTCGTGGGACTTCTAGGCTGGGATTGTCACACAGCACCCTCAGGATGCCCAACACACACTGGAATTCAACAGGATTAGGCCCCCTATCTTCTTTAGGTACCTTTGAAAGTCCCGGCCATTAAGCTTCTGCAATGGATGGGGATAGCTGGGTGGGGAGGAATCTACCTTCCTTCCATTTACCATTTATTTCTCCAAACTTGGTGGGGTCATGTAGTTACTAGAGACCCAGGCTGGATTAACCACCTTGTGCAGCTTCATCATAGGGAAGGGAACTAGCCCAGGGTCTGTTTTCTTCACCATCTTTGCTCAGAAAAGTACACACAGACACACCCACTGAGTTTCGAAGTGGGAGGGGAGAATCTTCCACCCCTGATTTGCAATCTCAAAGACTCAGGAAAGCTCCTGCAATTCCTACCACTGTTCTTGTGGGGGGCTTCCTATGGAGGCGGTCACACCTCGACACCCCTAGCTCACTGCTAAAGAGAGCAAAAAGATCTTCAGCGTGATTAATGCTGTCCTCGGCCTGATCTCCTTTGCTGACAAGGAAGAGGGCTTGCGGTATGCTCCCCCTTTATTCCTAGATGACAGATGTAATGAGGAACGATCAAACTCCCCACTTCACACACAGCCTCCGAGCTTGTGACAGCCTGCCATGTGCAGCTGAAATCAACAGGACGCCTGCTGTGGAGAGAGCTGTGTTTCCTTTGAGTCAGGGGCTGCCTCCCATGTATCACAGAGCCTTTGTGGGCTGGCAGCCAGCGTGGTCAGGTTGGGCTGGGGATAGCCCTAGGGAAAGAGAAAAGCCATGTCAAGCCATTGTTTGTCAGTTGCACACAGTGTGATGAAGGCAGACTAACCATCTCCTCTCCACATCCAATAATCCAGAGCATGAAATGAACCAGGGACTGGCAGGTTAGCTGAACAAGAAGGGCTGGGTAATTTATTATACACATCTCTCTAATGAGCTGTAAAATAAATTGAGAATTGGTCGTTTTAGTAAATTCAGAGTAATCTCCATTCCTCAAGTGTCACGGCTAATGATTTACAGTTTGTTCACAAATGGGAATGGTAACACCCCGTTCTGCTGCTCATGGATGTATTATAGGGAAGCAGCAATGATTCCATAGCTATTCTTTGTATTCTGGGATGCGCAAACTGAGTTCAGGACTCCACTGTGCCAGACCTTGAGCAGACACAGGGTTTGTCTTCAATGCAGCCTTAACTTGAGCTCTTGCTCAGGGTATGTCTGGAGGGCTAATGTCCACCTTGAGGAAACATACAATTGATATCTGTAATTGAGCTAGCATGCTAAAAACAAGTGGCATAAGTAGCGGACCGGGCTAGCTACCTGAGTATGATCCCATCTGAAACCCTACACACACACATACCTCCCACTGCTGCAGCAACATACTCGATTATTAGTGGGGTAGGTCAAATCAGAACCAGCATGAGTTTGCCCACCTGAGTTGGACGTTACACCTCCAGCTCTTCTGTGAACGTTCCCAAACTACAGCTGTGTGAATAATGGATTTTTCAGTTCATTGGCAATCCTGGCGGGGGCGGAGGGGGAATAAATAGAATAGATAAATAAATGTTTCATTGAACCCAAAATGTTGTGTTCTAATTCTGAGCTTTTTTTTTTGAAAATGTATTCTTTTCTTTAATAAAATCAAAGGAAATTTAAAAAAAAATAATTTTGCATTAAAAAAACTCAGTGTTTCATTTGGGAAATGATACAATGTTTGATTTGGGGGGATTTTTAAGAGGTGTTTTGAGGGGAGGGGCGGGGGACTGAAAACATTCACCAAAATTGACATGGATTCAAACTGGTTGTGGTTAACCCAAATCTGCACTTTTTTACGGAAAAAAGTTTCAGTCAAAAAAAATGTGGCCTAGCTTTCCCTCTAATCCCCGCTCCTCGTCACACAAAAAGCCCTCTCGCCTGAGTTTAGTGGTGCTTTTAACTCAAGCTGGCTGGGTGTGTGTGTGTTAGAGCTTCCACTAGTCTTCACTAGTTAGAGCTTCCACAAGTTTTGCTTCCACTCGGGCTGGCAACATACCCACTTCGCAGCAAGGATGCAGGCACAATCACTTGAGTGTTGATGGTCCTCCCGTGCCTTCCCACAATTCCCCCCATGTGCCTGGACAAGTTCTCGCACAATTCACTGGGGAAGAATCAGAGACTGCAGCACAAAGAACCATGGGATATGCCTCCCAAAGTCCTATTAATGCACATGGGGGAATGCAGCTGGCTTTGTAGTGTGGCTGCTCTCACCTGAGCTAAGCTAACCCAGGCTCCAGTAACCCGAGTTAACTCTGCAGTGAAGATACATACCTATAGCGAGAGAAGCCATACCTCAGAGTGCTTACAATGAAAATAGACAAGACAGGGAAAGTGATTTGCCCAAGGGAAGAACACAGGCTAGGGGCAGAGAAGGGAATAGAATCCAGGATTCTTGGTCCACTGGATAGGACATTGGCCTATATTGCCTCTTACATTACGACAGACTTTCCAACATCTTTATAAAGGTCTGTTCTAACACCACTCCTCATCCTCGAATGGTGCCAAAACTAAACCAATCCACCTGAAAACTGGCATGTAAAGTCCTTTGGCAGGGTAGAAATTTCCTGGGAAGTTTTAGACAAAGCAGAAAAAGAGTTTTGAAGCTATGAGGGATCCAGAAAAGCACACCCTGCCTTTTTGTAAAGCTCTCTCACACATTTTAGCTCCCTCAGCACTTTGAAACAGTTTAGCTTAGAAATTCAGCATTTACCCCGGTGAGCTTCCTCTGTCGAGGAAAAGTTCCACTGACCAGTTTTGCAGAACGGAGTGTGGCAAATATTTGATTATTAAAAGGAGGCAAATACCTATTTTCGGGTATGAGTTTATGAACCTGAAAGGCATGTAGTAAATGTGCATATGGTGAGAAGCCCACACTTGTCTAGTTTACTGGGGAAGAGCTAATTATTATGGACCCAGTCCTAAGTATCCCCAGCACTCACTGAAGTCAATCTTCATGCAAATGCAGTATCGCTCCCTACAGAAAATGTGCACTGGCATTTCATCTCATCAAGTTTTTAAAGAAGTCTCCAGCGACGGTGCTTCCAAAACCTATTACACTTCACTGTCAGGAGGCTTTGCTGGTATTGGTCTGAATTTTTCACTTCCTTTATTACATCCAACTACCTCTAGTTTATACCTCCGTGAACTACACAAACTCATTACTCTTCCTCCTTGATATTTCACACCCTTCAATTATTTGTAGATCCCTAAGCTCCTCTCCCACACTTTGTGTTGGCTAGTAGCCAAAGTTAAAGTAGATAGCTCAGCTCCACAGCTGGTGTAAATCATTGTCGCTCTTTTGAATTCAACAGAGCTATGCTAACTTCGACCAGAGGAAGATCTCGCCCTACACATTAAGTACTTTTCCTCTCTCTCATACCATGAGAGTCACTGACCCTGAGATCGTTTTCAGATGGTTCATCTCTGTTCTCCCTCCACTTTGTCAGTGTCACCCTGACAACATGGTGCCCAATATTAAATACAGCGTTCCAGCAGTGATTGCACCAGAATCATATAGCTCTGCATTTCCAGATCCAAATTGCATTGTTCTTTCTTAGTGCATTCCAAATGGATGACTGATTTCTTTCCACTGTCACCCTTAGGTCTCCTCCAGCTTACTACATTTTCTCCATCCCAAGGTCTGCAAGTGTTTCAGATTGTTTTTAACTCCTGTGCAAAAAACCACATTTTTTCCCAAAGAATTTCATTTTGCTATTTTCTGCCTATGCTCATCACCTCAGGCAGAATTTGTATGTTTCCCCTCATTTAATGCAATGACAAACTAAAATGCATCAGACAAGCTCGGGTGTATTCAGGACTTGTGTGGTCTAATGAAACATGCACTCAACTAGTTTCAGTAGGGAGCATCTGTAGGTTAACACAAAACACCGTAGTCTATTCCATCAAGAGAATCATGGCCATGTGTCATCTGTATCCAAAATACAGGTGCAAGGTGTACAATATCATATTTTCCCACCCAATAACTCATGGAGAGATGGTGAGAATTGGTCTCTGGAACACGCTGAAGTGTCTATCTGTTCCGTAATTTGAATTTGATCAAATAAATGTAGATTGTCTTTTTACTTACTCTTTGGGGCAAGGACCATCTTCCATCTTTTCCACTGTGTGTTTGTACAGCCCCTAGCACAATGGGGTCCTGGTCCTTGACTGAAGCATCTAAAAATGCTACCGCAAGGCTGCTGCTACAGCAAAAAAATTTAGATATGAAAAGACAATCTAAGTAAGTTTAAAAACTCTAAAGAATCACAGGCAATCTGGATCCTTAGCGTTACTACATGTCTCTGTACATTGCTCACCTTTGTCCTGCATGCGTGTATTCATGATTTCGTTTAATATTTAACTTGTTTGAAGAACAGAAGATCAGCTCCTTATGAAACCTCCCAGTGATGACCTCATGCTGTTGGGTAATGCCACGGTTATACTTGGGCCCCAGATTGGATTCTTTTACTCAGGTTGAATAGCACATGGGTCTACTCCTGAGGTTAGGGACTATTCAGTGTAATCATAAAGGTCAGAATCCAGCTCTGGCTCATAGTGTGGTTCCTCACCATAATTCTCCTCGTTTCTTCAGCTGTTCATTATCGGCTCTCTCACCAGCTCCAAGAATGTCCATGACTGGTCCAAAGACTGGACTCAACTATTTAGGTTCTCACACTAGCCTTCACCACTTTGGGAGCACAGCTGATATCCCAGAGCATGGATGGAATTTCTTAAAGTACTCAGCCTTGGCCTAGCTCTGTTCCCGATGAGGTCAGTGGGAGTTTTTCCAGTGGGAACAGAGTTACGTTTGGGAAATCCCTCCCTATATTTTCACAGTGCAGTGGGTCAATGCAGTTGAGATCCTGAGGCAGATGCTTCAGGGCAGAACAGATTGGGGAGCATTGGGGAGCTGGTTATGACTCCATCATTCTCAAGAATGGGCCTCCTTCAGAGCTCTCCCAGAGCTACTCTAACTTCCACCACTCTTATTAGGTCCTAGTGGACTCTAGACCAATTCCACCAGTAGTATATGATCCTTAATGTACCCTACACCAATAGAGGATAGGTGTAGCTAAGCACCACCTTGTCCTCTGTTCACTGCCGACATTACATTTTCTGTCCCCAGGACCCTCCCTTTGTGAAAGGTGCAGGGCCCATCAGTGGCAGATGCCCAAGCAGGGGGCTCCCCTCCAACAGGAAAATTCTGTGCTAGCCCTTTTCTGCTGGATTCTGGGCCCCTTTATATAACCTGAATGGTGCAAACGTGGTTGTAAGTAGAACTGACAATCTGGCCCTTTCCCTCTAGAAGTCTGAAGTCATAGACTCACCGAATCACAGAATATCAGGGTTGGAAGGGACCTCAGGAGGTCATCTAGTCCAACCTCCTGCTCAAAGCAGGACCAAACCCCAACTAAATCATCCCTGATGTCTCTTTGTGTTGGTGTTTAAGAACTGACTCTGCAGAGAAAGCATTCTCACAAGGATATAATCAATCTGCCTGCCTTTCAGCTAAAAAAGAAAAAAGGATCATTTTAAAAAGTGTTGATTTCATATTGATGACTTCCATACTTCACCAAAAAAACCCCATTTCCTTGCATTGATTGTTTATGAAAGAGCAGGGCAAATGAAATAAGCACTTCTGAAGAAAGAAAATAGCACAGTCGTCAGGAGAGCAACACAAACAAGGATGCTGTTCCAATTACTGTGTGGGGCACTTTCCTGTTATTATTTTAACTAGTGGGACTATTCGAGGAGTAACAAGTGGTGTCCGATAAAATATTCCCTCTCCCACCTTGTCTCTGTAATATCCTGGGATTGACACAGCTACTACTACACTGCATAGAAGTGATGTCACTGACAGTCATCAGTCTCCGAGCCAAGCAGTCAACATTTCTTCATCCAGCTTGAGTCAGGGACGCAGCCTCTTGTTAGGAAACACTAGACAAACTGGCTACCACTGTCTAGCAGTAACACACAATGGCATTCGACATGTGTGTGTGTATATGTGTAGGCGACTGGTTTTTTTTTTTTTCATTTGAATTAATTTGTAATTAAAGGGCTTTTGGGTTCTGCCACTGGTAGAACTTTAAGCCCCTAGCACTCTAGGCACCTACCAAGTTAGGCAGCAGCTGAGTGGGGGGGTTTGGATTTACATACTCAAAGTGACAGGCCCCTAAATTTCTTTGTGGATCTATCCCCTAGTCTCTCTGTGCCTCAGTTGCTCATCTGTATAATGGGAATAATATCACTGCCCTGTCTCACAGGGGTGAGGTATATTAAATACATTAAAGAAGGCACTCAGATATTATGATGAGGGGAGCCATATAAATACCTATGATGGATGGAAAGAAGAGTGTGGTAAAAGCCAGTCATGTTAAAACACACAATTAGCCTGTGGAATTCACTGCCTCAAGATGCCATTGAGGCAAAGAGCTCAGCTGGATCACAAAAGAATATTCAGAATTATCATAGAAACTTTTAAAGATGAACCAAGAGTCTTGGAAGGAAAATAAATCCTCCTGCTTCAGGGCTTGCACCAATCTCTATCTATTGGGGGTCAAGAGGAGACTTTCGATGGAGGCAGGTCAGCCCTAACTGCAGGGTTTTCTTCCACCTTCCTCTGAAGCAGCTGGTGCTGGCCTCTGTTAGAGAGGCGATGGAACTGGATGGACCCCTGATCTGCTCCAGTCTGGGGACTGCTACGAGTTTACTTCTCTCCCTCTTTCATGTCAACACCATAATTTTTGCATGAGATTGAGAACCAAGATGTTTGCTATTTGAACAGGTGCATGCATATTGTCCTTGTGGGGTGTGCAGAGGAGGGAAGAGATGAAGGGCCAGGGCAAGAATTGACATTTTACTGCCTATTTGTAGGGTAAATAGCACTGTGGGGCCCTTCTGATCCTTGACTGGCTCCCCTTGGTCCTGCCATAACAAGTACCAGTAATGCTGGTTGAGCGGAGAGTGAGAATCACAACTCCCTGAACCTGCAGAGCCTGTTATGCTACAAAGAGGACTCACCCAGGTGTTGCTGTTCTTCCCCACCGTTCATAGGCGTAGTCTGAGACCCTGAGTCAGAAAAGCTCTTTAAACATATGTGTAAGTCCCACTGACTTCTATGAGAGCTAAGCATATTTTTCAGTGCTTTTTCCAAAGCCTGCTGAAGAGAATGGAGAGACTCCCATTGACTTCACTGGATCTGGCCTCCAGTGCTTGCACGAATCAAAATCATCATCATCTCGGGCTGTGCCTCCTACAGATCCCCATCCACAGCCTTCCCAGGTGGGGCAGGTTGTTGGAGTGCTTTCAGGGCCAAAAAATGGCTTTGCAAACTCATCAGATTTTAGAGGAACAGCCGTGTTAGTCTGTATTCGCAAAAAGAAAAGGAGTACTTGTGGCACCTTAGAGACTAACCAATTTATTTGAGCATGAGCTTTCGTGAGCTACAGCTCATCTGATGAAGTGAGCTGTAGCTCACGAAAGCTCATGCTCAAATAAATTGGTTAGTCTCTAAGGTGCCACAAGTACTCCTTTTCTTTTCATCAGATTTTGTGCCTTTGTTCCCATTTCGCTAGGCACATAAACTTCTTCTTATGAAGCACCAGATAGTGGTGATTGCTGGAGGTAAGATGCTAGCTAGATGGACCAGTGGTTTGATGGAGTGTTACAGATCCCTTGCTCCTGTTTTAAAGAGAGACTACAAGTTGTGGTAAGACTTGACTCATGACTACAAAGATAAAACCCTAGCTCTTCAGCTGGGTGCTCAAGATAGAGAGGAGGAAAGGAAAGAAACTCCAAAAAGCTATGTTGTTCCATAGTGGAAAGGTGAGATTGTACAAATATCAGAAATTAATTAGACTGAGAGGGTGATATTTAGCTCTCTCAGATCCTAGGAGAAAAACTGATTTCTGTCTCATTGAATTAAATTACATTTTCATACTGATTGACACACGCAGATTGTTTCCAATCTTCCTGCCAAGGTAAACATTAGCTGATGTTTATTCTCGAAATTATGCTGCTTAGCTCTAAGGATGTTATTTTAGCATTATACTGATGACCAAACACTGAGACTGGAGGTAAAATGGAAACAGAAATCTACCTTAGATCACTTATTTCAGCCAGTCACATTTTTCAGAAATTGAAATCTTGGACTTAGTAGATGGCAGTCACATACCATGGCATTGTGCTGGTAAACATGGGCCAGAAACTTCTAGAATACCCAGAGCTTACTGTCTTAGATTTTTATTACTACTACAGTATTATTTTTGTAGAGTCTAATAAAGCATAAGCCTTTTATTGATGCCTGAATGTGCCATTAACTTGTCTAATTTGCATCTTCGTGTCTGAATTCTCTAAAAGGTGATATTGAACTCTGTGCAGCATGGTGATGTTAAATAAGTTAAAGTTAGCTCAGATACATGTAGGCCTCAGAGATGGTCTCATAAAACTAGCCATTTTCTATATGCCCTACTAGCTGTATAAAAAAGAGGCGAAATCCTGCATGGCATCTTGGAAGCATTTAACCCTAGTCCTTCATAGAATTATAGAATATCAGGGTTGAAAGGGGCCTCAGGAGGTCATCTAGTCCAACCCCCTGCTCAAAGCAGGACCGATCCCCAACTAAATCATCCCTTGAGAGTTGAGTCATTATCAAGTGCCATGCCATTGGATGTTCACCCAAAGCAGTGGTGGGTAAGGAACACTGAGGCCCAGCAAAGAGGTCAAAGTCCAGATTCCAAATTCATTAAACCTAGGAGAGGAGAGTGTTGAGATGAAGTTGCTGGTTGCAAAGGAAAGGAATGAAGGAGGTGTCTGCCTCAGACAAGTGAGCTCGTAGTCAAGTAAAGTGGTACCATTGCACAAGAAGTGTTTCCTATGTAAGTGTGGGAGCACTGGTCAATGCTGGAGTATTTTGGGGGTTACTGACTTGGTGCCCAATCCTGCTGTCCTCACTCAGGGTAATATCACCCGCACCATGGAAAAAACCTGGCAGGGATGGTAGTGGGCAAAGAAACTCCACCAGTTCCCCTTATGGAGTTTCCAATATATCATTTTATCTGGGGGGCACGGGGAGAGACAGACATTTCTCTCCCCTTTAACCAGAAGGTCTAGACCCAGAACATATAACTAAGTCTCTTGACTTGGAGAAAACCAGGCACAGGTCACAGCAGGGTCTTGAACCTCTCTTTGGAGCACAGGTCACCCTTTGAAAGCGGCACTGCTCATCCCTTCCAGGGCCTGTGTGAGCCCACACCCTGTCTAGTCTATCTGCTTCTTTTCTTGGTGGATTCCTGTTTATCTCTGTAACAGAAGCTGCCTGTGGCATGTCTCTTACACTCACAGGCTTATCAAGGTAAAGGTGACAAGGCACTCTCCTCCTAGAATGACATGAATCTGCAACAAGCCTAAGACCCCAGGCCTATGGCATCTCCACACAGATTTCTTCTACTTCCAGTTCTCACGAGTCTGGGGAAGCTCTCACTTTAGACAGATAAGTGCCTGTCACACACGGAGTGCTGGGGATAGAATTAATGCCCATGAAGCAGTAACCACAGGGAGGGGCAGGGGAATGGCTCAGGAAACTACCAAGAAGAGAAAAAGAAATGAGGGGTGGGCGGGTGATGATGTGTTCTGCTGTGCTAACCCAGCTCCTTTAGTCTATACCAGGGGTGGGCAAACTATGGCCTGGGGGCCACACCTGGCCCTCCAGACACTTTAATCCATCCTTCGAGCTCCCGCCGGGGAGCAGGGTCTGGGGCTTGCCCCATTCCGTGAGCTCCGGGAAGCAGCGGCATGTCCCCGCTCCAGCTCCTATGTGTAGGGGCAGCCAGGGGGCTCCACATGCTGCCCCCGCCGCAAGTGCCCCCCCACCCCCGCAGCTCCCATTAGCCGGGAACCAAGGCCATTGGAAGCTGCAGGGGCGGTGCCTGTGGATGGGGCAGCTCACAGAGCTGCCTTGCCGCGCCTTCGCATAGGAGCCAGAGTGGGGACATGCCACTGCTTCTCAGAGCTGCTTGAGGTAAGCGCTGTCCAGAGCTTGCACCTCCCACACCCTAACCCCCTGCCTCAGCCCCAGCCCTGATCCCCCTCCTGCCCTTGAACCCCTCGGTCCCATCCCGGAGCACCCTCCTGCACCCCCTCAACCCCAGCCCCACCCCAGAGCCCGCACCCCAAACCGGAGCCCTCACCTGCACACCAACCCCCAATTTTGTGAGCATTCATGGCCTGACATACAATTTCCATACCCAGATGTGGCCCTTAGTCCAGAAAGTTTGCCCACCCCTGGTTTAGACCAGTGTGATCTCCCTGCAGGTCTGTATTGTTCCCAGGAGTTGCTAACAGTTTGCTTTCAGTAACCCACACTTTTGACACTTAGTTAACCCTCTGGACAGGATTGTTGGAGAACTGTTTCTTTACTGAGATTTCATGCTGAATAACTGCACAACACCTATCAGTGGAAGACATTTGTCATAGTGGGAGAGACTCCATAACTTCCAAAGATTACCAGGAAAACTTAATTCTAGATATCAGAGGGGTAGCCGTGTTAGTCTGGATCGGTAAAAGCGGCAAAGAGTCCTGTGGCACCTTATAGACTAGCAGACGTATTGGAGCAACAGCTTTCGTGGGTGAATACCCACTTCATCGCATGCATGTAGTGGAAATTCCCAGAGGGAGGTATAAATATGCAAGCAAGAATCAGGCTAGGGATAACAAGGTTAGTTCAATAAGGGAGCATGAGGCCCTCTTCTAGCAGTTGAGGTGTGAACCCCAAGGGAGTTTTTTTGCTGCAGGATGGCTACCTTTAGATCTGCTGTTGTGTGTCCAGGGAGGTTGAAGTGTTCTCCTACAGGTTTTTGTAGATTGCCATTCCTAATATCTGATTTGTGTCCATTTATCCTTTTATGGAGGGACTGTCCAGTTTGGCCGATGTACATAGCAGACGGGCATCGCTGGCACATGATGGCATAGATTACATTGGTGAATGTGTAGGTGAATGAACCGGTGATGGAGTGGCTGATCTGGTTAGGTCCTGTGATGGTGTTGCTGGTGTAGATATGTGCACAGAGTTGGCATCGAGGTTTGTTGCATGGATTGGTTCCTGAGTTAGAGTTACTATGGTGCGGTGTGTAGTTGCTGGTGAGAATATGCTTCAGGTTGGCGGGCTGTCTGTGGGCGAGGACTGGCTGCCTCCCAAGGCCTGTGAAAGTGAGGGATCGTTGTCCAGGATGGGTTGTAGATCACTGATGATGCATTGCAGAGGTTTTAGCTGAGGACTGTATGTGATGGCCAGTGGAGTTCTGTTGGTTTCTTTCTTGGGCTTGTCTTGCAACAGGAGGCTTCTGGGTACACGTCTGGCTCTGTTGATCTGCTCCAACCCCTCAGACAGAGACAAACACCTACAAGATGTTCACCAAGCATTCTCAAAACTACGATATACACACGAGGAAATAAGGAAACAGATCAACAGAGCCAGATTTAAAGGTAGCCATCCTGCAGCAAAAAAACTTCAGGATCAGACTTCAATGAGAAACTGCTGAGCTTCAGTTCATTTGCAAATTGGACACCATCAGCTCAGGAATAAAAAAGGACTGTGACTGGCTCGCCAACTACAAAGGGAGTTTCTCCTCCCTTGGCGTTCACACCTCAACTGCTAGAAGAGGGCCTCATGCTCCCTGATTGAACTAACCTCATTATCCCTAGCCTGCTCCTTGCTTGCATTCCCTCTGGGAATTTCCACTACACGCATGCGATGAAGTGGGTACTGCTCCACGAAAGCTAATGCTCCAGTACATCTGTTAAAATCTATAAGGTACCACAGGACTCTTTGCCGCTTAATTCTAGATAATCATTACAGTAATGATTGGTATTTAGGTATTCCTAACTACTAACCATTCATTAAGTTCACCATATCAATAGATGACGATAAGCCATGATTATAAACAATCTGTAACGTCTTCTACTGGTAACCGTCAACAACATACTAATCATGTCTGTAACCTCTGTTAGGGATTGTCTACACTAGAGAGCCTTTGCTAGTATGGCTTTAGTGACCAAGCCCCCTAGTGGGCACACAGCATAAGCCAACAGAACGAGTTCTGCCAGCGTAGCTACACCACCTCCCTGAACCACCTCAGCTAGAAGCACTCTTCTATCGGCATAGCTGCCTGTACTGCAGAGCTTTTGCTGGCATAGCTGGGGTGGGGGGCGATTTTAACCACACTCCTAACTGACATAACTTTTAGACCACGCCTTAATCGATTAAACCTTTATAAACTATTTATAAATATCCCCTTAACAAAGTCTGACCCTATTTACATTATGCAGGGAGTTCACCAAACAACTCCTGGAAGAAGGGGAGATGGAAGAAGTATATCTTTGTTCCATTTCAATGGAACGACTCCTGTGCTTAAAGCTAAGCATATGTTTAACTGCTCTGGTGGATGTGGGCCTTGAGAGCTTATTTATCAGATCAGTAAAGAACAACAAAGAGCCAGCATTTGGAGACATACGCTGACCTAGATCTATACCTACAGCCACCTATTGATGTCAGTGGGAGATGTGAACACTGCTCAAGAGCAACAGATGGTCCTTGGAAAAGGAACAGTCAATATCAAGTGTTATAAAACATGGGGAAAGTTTGGTAGTCTAGTAATGAAAAGATAAAGGAATAATCTGGACAAATATATTTTGGTTATGTTTATAAAATACCTTACGTTTGTTTATAACTATTTTGCATGTCCTGCTCATTCCCATTTAGTACTATACGAGTGGGTTATATTCCTTTAATTGATTAAACAGATACATTCATGATGGAAAACAATTGAAGTGGAACATCTCTGGATGACATTTTGCTTGTTGATTTGTGTTAGCCGCAGTATCTAGTATGCTAAAGCAAGTGTGCCATCTAGTGGGACAGCAAACAAGAATTCGGCAATAAACTCATCCTCCAGTTTAAACCCATTAAATATAGGGCAATTTTAATGGCTCCCTAAGTGCTGCTTATTTATCGCTGAATAACAAGTGACAACTAGTGCTATGGTGATATATCAATAGGTAGGAAGACTTTTGCAGCTGAGGTTGGGCATGTGGCCAGACGGGGACATTTCTTTGACTACGACAGGCCTGGAAAAGTGTAAAAGTGGAATTTAAAAAACTCACCACCACCACTACTTATTGGAGCTCCCTGATCATTACAGAACATACCGTAGCTGAATTGCACTTAACATCACAAATACATACATGTGGGAGTGACCATTAGGGTGACAGAATTGGCAGCACGATACCATGCTCTCCCCAACACCCTTAGGTTGTGGGTTCAAATCCAGCTCAGGTTGGTAGTAACTGTAAAACAGTCATTGATCTCTAAACTGCTGATGGGGTGTGAGATTTATGTGTCTGTTGCCCAGGGAGCAGCTGTCCAGCCATGTCACAAGAGATGCTATCATTCGTGGCAGCCCCAAACACAGAAGCCAAGGACTGAAAGCAATAGTCATTGGGGCCTCACTGCCTGCTAAGGTAACTAAATCCATCCTTTAGGCACCACTGACATTCTGAACACCAAAATCCAGCTGTTAGCTAAGCCTGTAGGCATTTAAGTCCACTAGGTTCCTAGGGGTGCCCTGGCCAGCATGCACAAAGCCTTCTAAGCACAGACACCTAATCACAGGAAGTGAGCAGTTCAGAATAGTACAGAAAAACCTGCAGCACCATGTCTCAGAGCCCTGGTCAATTGGCTTAGCTCGCAGGGCTGCAAACAGCAGTGTAGACATTCAGGCCTGGGCTCTGGAACCTGGCGAGGGTCTCAGAGCCTGGGCTCCCACTCCAGCCTGAACGTCTACACTGCTGTTTGCAGCCCTGTAGCCCAAGCTCCACAAGCTTGAGTCAATTCACCAATAGTCTCAGTGCCACCGTTTTTCTTTGCAGTGGAGACAAATCCTCACAGCCTTCATTCAGGGGGAAGTCCCGGAGTCCCCAAAGCAGGATTTTCCAAGTAGGCAGGGGAGCACCTCTCTCGCCACTAGGGCACGATCCTGTAGGTATGCTCAGTGTACGCTTAACATCTGTTACCTGTCAGATCCCACAGCAGGAGGGCTGGATGCAGACACAGATGGGTGGGGTTAGGGGCACTATTAAAATACAATTAAGCAAGCCACTCATTGTCCTGTGCTGACTTTAAATTATACCCTTGATGTCTGTCAGTGGGGAGAGAAAGAGTGTACACTTCTTTTGCTGCCATTCCCTAGCATTGCTCTTTGGCCAGTGAGAATCATCCATGATTGAGAATCCAGAGCCTTCGCTTCCGAGAATTTCATTGGGCCATTCCAAGTAGGGATTACTCCAACAGACAAACCCACTGAAAGCTGCATAACCCATTGTCAAGTCTACCTGCACACAAAGGATCACATAAGCACTGAGATGGCCCCTATTTCCTATTGGTGTCATGCCATGCAGGTCACCCGGTATGTAGCACACACACTTGGCAATAAACTCATCCTCCAGTTTAAACCCATTAAATATAGGGCAATAAAGACCCAAGAAGGAGAGCAGGGTGGAGATCTCAGCTACCTCCAAGATCAGGTGAGCTTCTATCACATCTATTTATTCAGAGAGTTCCAAGCGTCTAGTTCGGAGTCTCTCTCGCCTTCCATACTCTGTGGATTTAGAGCCCCTTAAAGTCAATGGAGAGACTTTAGTGGGGGACTAGATTAGTCTCTCAGGCAACAGACATTTCAAACTGAGTTGAACACAAACCTCTGTAGGGACTTATTTGTCCTTCACTGTTACAGTATCTGAACACCTCCCTGCCATCTGTGGATTTGAGTCTCACAACACCCCTCACCCCACAAGGTAGTACACTAGTCCCATTTTACCGAGGGGGAACTCAAATCCAGGGGAGACATAGTAATTTATCCAAGGCCACACAGCCGGTTAAAGGCTAAGCTAGGAATAGAACCTGTGTCTCCTGAGTCCCAGTCCAGTGCCTTATCCACTAGACTACCCTTCCTACAGTAAAAAAGGTTTCCAAATGCAGCAGCTCCTGATGGCCTGACACAAACCACTGCTACCAGAGGTGATGGCTTAGCAGACCAAAGAGTCAGTGGAATGAAGATCAAGGCATTTAAATATTACTAAAGTGGACTGACCTGTGTCCAGTGTGTTATTTACAGAAAGCTGGGGAGTGGTAGGGACAACAAGACGGGAAGGAGCACCACTTGAAATACAGGAACCACATATGACAAATCTCCTTTTCTGAGATTTAGATGGCTTTTTTTTTCCTTTTTGTAAACAAAAGAGATTTGTGAAGGCCATGAGGCATTGTATAGAACCTGAAAATAATTTATAGCCGAGGAAAACCAGAAAGACAAGCAAGGAGGCTTTTGTTACATGTACCGTGAGATGAACAGTGAAGTAAGTTACAGATTGGCAAATGCACTGCTAGCTAGTGACAATGTGTTTGACAAGGACAGAAAAGTTCATCAAAAGAGAGTGGCTAGGAATTAAAGGTGATTAGACAGGAAATACAGAACCAGTTACTATAGGAAAAGCAACAGACTGTGTGTGTGTGTGGGGGGTTATTATACGTCTTTTCTCCCTATGCTTCAGACCATGTTTGAAAACTAAACAGCCTGCTGTCTAAAAACATTTGGTGGAGATAGGGTGACATGGGCAAGTTGCAAATAAATACGAGGGATGGGTTAAATATTAGGCACTAGGTGATGAGTTGGACTACGTGCCCAGGCAAGGGAATAAGCAAGCCCCTGATGCCCCAGCACAGGCTACTCAGAACTTGGTGCTGGGTGCGGAGGAGTAAGAGGTGCTATTTACTTGTGTCCCTTACTTCAGCTGGTGGGTGGGGAGGCAAATGAGTGGAGACTTAGCTTTACTCTCCCCACCCATACACTTACTGGCTAAGGCAGGCTGATCTGACATGGAGGAAGCGCTGAAATTTACTCTGAGAGGCCAGCAGTGTCATAGGGCATGCCATCCAACTTTTCATAGCAGGTGCCATTTCCCCTGACTCACAACCCCAGCCTCGCAACAGCTGGATTTTGTTTTCTCTTTAAAAAACAAACATCCGCGCTGCAGAATGTGGATTGCTGCCCAACCCCCCTTCCTCCCCTCCCCCCTCAATTTGCAAAATTTGTCAATCTTAATTTTACAAGCAACATGCTTCACATTGCTACAAGGGTGACAAAAGTTAATTGCATCGTTATGGCACGATAGGCAGGCAGCATAGTCCCAGCCTTCTCTTCCAACACAAATCACAGTCTCGACTTCCTGACTCACCACTCTCCCTATGGGATGATCTGGCGATAATTGTTAAATGGCCCCATGACACCCACACAGTTCTGATCAACTCCTTGTCCCCTCGCTGCTATTAAAGATGGAAGTGCAGTGTTTCATCGAGCATCATAAGAGGGTGGATTGGCTTAGTTATACTCAACATGGGTCCCATCCAAAGCTCACTAAAGTCAATGGAGAGATTCCCATTCAGAGGGACTCGGATCAGGTCCTGGGGGAGAACTGACAGAGAGGGTTTCCTAGAACGATAAGGGCTAGATGGTGCCTTGCATAGGTAAGCAGAGCAGTGGAGGATACAAAAAGTTTGCCATAGCCCCAAGCAAGAACCTGGAGCAATCACCGTCCTGTGCACTGCAGACCTTCTGGATCCATTGCACTTAAGGTCTGCTCCAAATCCCCTGGGATAGCATGAAACTGACCTCATAGCCAGGGTGCTGGAAGCAGTTCCCTGTTGAATACCCTCTTTGCTGTGCCCAGATAATCCCAACCTTCAGAGGACGGTTTGGTCTTCCTTTAAATCTTTACTCACTGCTACCAAACGCCTGGATTCTGTAAAGACTTACACAAACATAGCTGCTCAAAAGACCCCCTCCCGGCCCTGTTGTTTTTTTTTTTAATAGAAACTTTTGAAACAGTTTTAAAATCTAAGTTTCCTAGAAGTATCATGTTTGAGGACAAGCCTGAAACATTTTGGTAAAAATTCAGGTTTTAGTAAAAAGTTCTGTTTTTTATAAAACAAAAACATGGTTTTTTTTTAAATCAAAACCCAAAGAGGTTTGGGTTTTCATTTAAAAACAAAGAAGAAAAAAGCATACACCCCAAAAAGGAAGATGTTAATGGAAAATTCCCTTTTGGTCAAAAAGCTGTTGCATACAAAAACCAATTTTCAACCAGCTCTACTTATGCATGTGCTTAAGTTTATGCTTTGAGCGGTCCCACTGACTTCAATTAGACTAACTCACGTAGCATAAAGGTAACCGTGTGCTGACGCCTTTGCAGGATCCGGGTCAAAGCTATCATGAGTCTGAATGGCAGAGAAGCCTCATCCAACCACTAGTAATATATGATAGAAATTGCCTAACTCTCTTTACTGACTTCAAAGTCATTCAGTCCAATTTAGAAAGAAGTGCTTTTAATTGATTTCCCCTTCTTTCCCTTTTCTTCTGCCTTTCAGTCATCTCTTTGCTACTTGTAATGCTTCCCAAATTCCTCACTCGATTTTGTAATAATTAGGCAATTAACTGCATTATTTATCAAGTATGCTAACATCCACTGATCTAAAATATATCCACACACAATCAATGAATTTAACCACAACATATTGCTCTGGATGTTACAGAGCTGTTTTTTATTTAAGTCAAATATTTCAACGGCAAATACTAGGATTATATTTCCTTTCAGTCACTGTTGCCTTCTTCTCTGGGACATAATGTTGCAGAACACGAATAATTGAATTAAGTTAGAAACACTCAAAAGCCCTAAAGAGAAATGGGCAAAACTTTTTTCTACCATTTCATAGAATATCAGGGTTGGAAGGGACCTCAGGAGGTCATCTAGTCCAACCCCCTGCTCAAAGTAGGACCAATCCCCAACTAAATCATCCCAGCCAGGGCTTTCTCAGGCCTGACCTTAAAAACATCAAAGGAAAGAGATTCCACCACCTCCCTAGGTAACGCATTCCAGTGCTTCACCACCCTCCTAGTGAAAAAGTTTTTCCTAATATCCAACCTAAACCTCCCCCACTGCAACGTGAGACCATTACTCCTTATTCTGTCAATGTGCATGATATAATTCAACTATGTTCTTCCCTTGTAGTCAATGGGACACATCACAATGTAAGCAGAGAATACTGGATCTGTGACTGTAGCCTGGAATTGAAACTTTGGGGCTGGACTGTCTATTTAACAAGACTTGCACAGTATCTTAATAGTTGTTTACTTTAAAATAAGATGTTCATTTAAGTCACTGGTACCTATGTATAACTTTAATTCCAGTTTCATTTAGGTCTAAATAGGTTATTAGGTTGTTTGGATCACAAATAGGTGTAATTTGTTTGCTATCTGTAAGTGTTCATTTCTTGAGAACCCTGATATCAAGAAACATCCAATGAACAATTTAACTGTCTGTACAGTATGAATTAAATCCCTAACATTTAACAGGTTTCAGAGTAGCAGCCGTGTTAGTCTGCAAAAGAAAAGGAGAATTTGTGGCACCTTAGAGA
This sequence comes from Caretta caretta, assembly GCF_965140235.1. Classification (NCBI taxonomy): domain Eukaryota; kingdom Metazoa; phylum Chordata; order Testudines; family Cheloniidae; genus Caretta; species Caretta caretta. The sequence continues at coordinate 17,994,420 of NC_134209.1, forward strand.
CTACCAAATTTATTTGAGCATAAGCTTTCGTGAGCCACGTGTAGCTCACGAAAGCTTATGCTCAAATAAATTTGGTAGTCTCTAAGGTGCCACAAGTACTCCTTTTCTTTTAATATTTAACAGTTACATAAATGCATAGATCACATTTCACAAGTTCACTCCTAACTAAAGCGGTGTGACACTTTTCCAAAGAATAGCTTCTTTGCCCTTCTCCCACCCCCACCCCCAAAAACAATTTTGGATCGACCAGAACTATTTGTGAATTTGACAACAGTTTCTCCAATAGTTTTGGCCCAAAAGAGGTCTTTTCGGGGTTAGACTCACTGAGGACTTAGCTCCGTTCACACAACAGGAGGCGGTGGTGTTCTCCTTACCCATTCCTACGCATCTGAGAGTGGGCGATCTGGGTTCTAGTTCCTGTTCCAGAGCAGCAGTTTGAACCCAAGTCTCCCCAGGGAGGGATAACTCAGTCCTGCTTTGAGCAGGGGGTTGGACTAAATGACCTCCTGAGGTCCCTTCTAACCCTGATATTTTATGATTCCTCCCAGATGAGTGCCCTAACGGTTGGGCATCAAAGGAGATATCCCCACCAGTTTTGTTAAAACTAACCCCCCATTCCCTGGGCTTTTGTAAAGGAAAGTAGAATGCCTGAAATCAAAACAAAATGTGTCATTTGACTCAAACAAGATTTCAGACTTTTTCCTATTTGCCAAAAAATTCAAACCACATTTTATTGATTCTTCAGAACTGCCAAGAAACTGAATAGTCCGTTATTTGCCCAGCTCCAATCTTAACATAAAAACAAATTATAGTGAATTAATATCAACATGCCACAGAAGCGAATCATGTTAAACTATCAAATAAACTGATAATTGCATGCCAACTTGATCACTTTGCCAATCTGCTGCATCGTCAAGGCATCCTTATAATTCCCTTTTCAAAGGCAAACACCACTCCTGGATATGTAGCCTAACCATTACTTTTGTTTTGCCATTTGATTAGATTTGTTCTTAAGATGATGCAGAGCATCCTGTCACTTTGATGCATTGCATTAAGGGCAACAACTAATGTACTGGAAGAAAGAGTGCAAGAGACAGAGTGATTTTTCTTTTAATTAGCGTGGAATGGATCATTCTGTTGTTTTCCTTTTTTCATGCTCACTGGTCTCCACGCTTCATCCTTTTGTTTTGCCTCTTCAGTTGTACTATCCTCACTGATCCACATGCAATAATGTTTCACACAGAAAACCAGAGAACCAAAAACATCCGTTTTGCCATTTTTAATGCCGCTTTAATGTTGCATAAGTACCCATCATCGATGACATCTTTTGATGCATGGCAATTTCTGCAGCTCCCTCTTTTTTTGTTCTTCCCCTTCAACTCTTCTTTTTTCAGGAGAAACTTGCTGAGGAAGGCAAAGAAGTTGAACTGGAAAAAAATTGCTCAGTGTTCTGTGGCATATCTTTAAACTGTATTTCACGACTGGCCATTTTACCCTTTGTCTGCTTTAAAGAAGAGATTTCTTTGGAATTTTTGTTCTGCAGCCTTTTGTGGGTCACACTCAAATATCCATCAGGAGGCTGGTTTGAAAGTTCATAATAAGATTTTCCAATTTTGACAAACCCCATTTTCTAACTGAAGTATCCCATGGGAATACATTGATTTTGGTGGAATTTTCCTTGAGAAAAGTTGAAAGAAAGTGTTTTCTTTCAGTTTGTCAGCCCAAAAGTCCCAGGAAGCTCAGCCACAGGCGCAGACCCCCATGCATCATGGGAAATGTAGTCTACCAGAGAGCGAAAGGCAGAGGGGAGAATGGGGTTGTGGGGGACCTGGAACTCCAACTCTGATTAAACACTGCGGAAGCTCAGGAGGATGCATCGATTGCTATGAATGGAGTTGAAACTAAAAACTGTTGCCTTTCAGTCACGTCAAAACCATTTTGTTCCAATTGCAAATGTCAAAATAAAACATTGACATTTCTAAATTGTTCTGCCAAAAGTTGATGTTTCCATTGCTCATCCTGATGCAGAATGAAAATAAGGGTTGAAATACTGGAATTTTGTACAGGACAGAATTTTCCATCTTTTGATCAGCTCTAGCCTCCTGTAATCAGGGTCACCTGACTCACCAGGTACCCAAAAAAACTAAAGGGCAGATCCTCAACTGGTAAAAATCGGTATCACTGATTCATAGACGCCTAGATACTAAGGTCAGAAGGGACCAATATGATCATCTAGTCTGACCTCCTGCACAACACAGGCCACCGAACCTCACCCACCCACTCCTGCGAAAAACCTCTCACCTATGTCGGAGCTATTGAAGTCCTCAAATCATGGGTTAAAGACTTCAAGGTGCAGAGAATCGTCCACCAAGTGACCCGTGCCCCATGCTGCAGAGGAAGGCAAAAAAAAACGCAGGGCCTCTTCCAATCTGCCCTGGAGGAAAATTCCTTCCCAACCCCAAATATGGTGATCAGCTAAACCCTGAGCATGTGGGCAAGATTCACCAGCCAGATACCCAGGAAAGAATTCTCTGTAGTAACTCAGATCCCACCCCATCTAACATCCCATCACAGGCCATTGGGCCTATTTACCATGAATAGTTAAAGATCAATTAATTGCCAAAATCATGTTATCCCATCACACCATCTCCTCCATAAACTTATCGAGTTTAATCTTGAAGCCAGATAGGTCTTTTGCCCCCACTGCTTCCCTTGGAAGGCTATTCCAGAACTTCACTCCTCTGATGGTTAGAAACCTTCATCTAATTTCAAGTCTAAACATCCCAATGGCCAGTTTATATCCATTTGTTCTTGTGTCCACATTGGTACTGATCTTAAATAATTCCTCTCCCTTTCCGGAATGTATCCCTCTGATATATTTATAGAGAGCAATCACATCTCCCCTCAACCTTCTTTTGGTTAGGCTAAACAAGCCAAGCTCCTTGAGTCTCCTACCTGTCATCTGTGGATTTGAAGTCATTGAAGTCATGGGAGCTACATTGATTTCTACCAGTTGTGGAGCTGGAGCCTAAGTATCAGCCCTGCCTCCCCCCAGATAAAAACCCCCTTAAAGAAGGTCTTCCAATTCTTTAGACAATTGTTCACAGAAGCAAAAATGATCAAGGTACAAGGCATTTGCAAAGGCTAATGGCTAACTTTCTAGAGTTGCTGACACAAAACTTAAATTAGGTTATGTGGCCAAATTCTGTCAGTTGCACCACTATAAATCTGGAGTTAATCCACTGAAGTCATTGGAGTTACTCTGGATTTACACTAGAGTGAATAAGATCAGAATGTGGCTCTTTCCTGCTGTTATATACCTCAAAGATACCTTCCACTCTTAGCTTCTAAGATCTTACAGGATCCCAGTCACAGCAAGACATGCTATGGAAACAGGCCATGAGCAACCCAGGAAAAGATCCCCACAGATGTTTGTTTTTAACAGGGGATGCAGTTTTACTGGTAGATGGGGGAATTTCTAACCAATTAGCGTCCTGTATATTTCCAGGTTTATCTCCTAACATCCCTTTCTCTAATCCACTATGGTACATGGAGAAATTCTCCTGTTCGCCCACACAGAACAGGTAAGCTCGAAATTTGGCCCTCTTACTCACACCGCTGAGCAGCTGCTCATACAAGTAATTCCCTTGGGTTCACAATCTTGCCCATAATGAGTGAGTTAACTGTTCTGAATTTTCTTCTGAGAGCCTAACTCAGATATCTGGCATCTTGTCATGTGTACTACAGTTGGCAAATGTATTTATTTTGCCTAAGGCAGACCCAGCAATGATCCATTAATTGAGTTCCATTTAGAGATTCCAACGAGTGAAGGCCCTGCAATTTAAGCCATGCTGCTTTCTGAAACACTGCCTTCAGACGCAGTAACATTCACTCATTGACTGAAATATGCATTGCTTCGTATCTCTTTGCATTGATGCAAGGTCCAAAATGAGGGCAATTAAAGAACCTACAGATCTTTGCATGGGATTTTCCCATTTGCTTTGGCTGCTTCTCAAAAGCAGTATCCCATCTTTGACCCCAGAATTGACAAGTCTTGCAATTAATAGTTAATCCAGTCTCCAGAGTATTAGACCATTTGCTGCTTGGTATACTGTAAATCATTTCAAATTGAAGAGGGTCATTGATTGCATAATAAGTGGTTCCAGGAATCCAATTTACAAAGAAAGTAGCAGAGTTGTTGATTACTACATTCCTGGATATTGCAGCGGATTGCAAGCAATACTCCCAACCTGGCTTCACAGGGCTTGGGACAGCTCGGCAGAGCTCCGTGCTCTTTTTGGAAGTTCTTGCAAAAGAGCTGTACAGCTCCAGGCGCACTGTTGCAAGGACCCTCCTCACTCAGCATCAGACCCTACTTCCGCCTCTGTTTCCTAACTCCCACATAAATCAGTGGGCCTCCTCAGTAGCCAGTGCATCAACGAAGCTTCCACCAGTCTGTTTTTTCTTCCCCTTTCCCAGAGTTGCATTTATTGGTCACATGCACACCTCAGTCCAATATCCATCAGAACTGGTAACCCAGGTCCTGCCACCTGGCCCATCCTAAATCCACTGCATCGAAAGGATTCTGCTGCTGCCTACACAACAGAAATCCCTAGTCAGGTCTTCCACCCAACAGGAAGGTCTTCCTGCTTCCAGTGTCCTCCCCTTGATCTCCTGAAGTAGACTCCCTGAAGTTCTCCCACTCGTACAGAGCACCAACCTGCAGGTCTCCTCTGCCTGAATCTCTGTTCAGGTCTCTTCAGCAGCCAGTGGCAATTTTGCCACGGAAAAGCTTCAGAAACAGACTCCAAGGAGAAACTGCTGAGCTTGAATTAATATGCAAACTAGACACCATTAACTTGGGTTTGAATAGAGACTGGAAGTGGCTGGGTCATTACACATATTGAATCTATTTCCCTAAAGTTAAGTATCCTCACACCCTCTTGTCAACTGTCTAAATGGGCCATCTTAATTATCAGTACAAAAGTTTTTTTCTCCTGCTGATAATAGCTCACCTTAACTAATTAGCCTCTTACTCCACCTTTTCATGTTCTCTGATTATATTATATATACATATCTATTCTTACTATATGTTCCATTCTATGCATCCGATGAAGTGAGCTGTAGCCCACGAAAGCTTATGCTCAAATACATTTGTTAGTCTCTAAGGTGCCACAAGTCCTCCTGTTCTTTTTGACATGCCTAGTGTTTTCAAAGGATGTTAATGGGGTTTCTAGGTCTTCAGGTGACAAATGGAAGCCCCCATAGTATAAAGAATGAGCTCTTCGACCCAGGTCTGTGTTCCAGATTACAGTAGCTGCAGTTCTTCTAACTGCTAAGGAATCTAAATGGTGGGGGAGCTGCAAGATATGGGGATTCTACACCTCGTTGCTCTGGGTGCTGCCGTGGCAGCGTACAGGGACCAGAAAGGACTCTCTGCTCATCAGGAGAGAATTTCCCCAGCACCAGCATTGAGTTCGGCTTCCCTAGTGGCCTTGCACAGCACCAGGCCCCACTTTCCAGGGTGTGTCAGGGGGAGGAAGGGCATGTCAGGGCGGAGAGAGGCTGGGGTGCCCTGTGGAGATTCGAGGCAGTGTTGCCACCCATACACAGCCGGGGATGGGCTGCTGTAAGTTAGTCCCTCGTGCTATCTAGGTTGTGACATGAACCCTTGGAAAAAAACACAGAAGCCACTTTGGCCCTGCGCCCCTCCGTCAGGGGTGGGTCTGCATGCTGCACCTCAGAGACACTGCATACAACATCCACAATCGCTAACCCACGTCCCCACCACCAGATCCTTTTCCCTTCAGAGCAGGAACTGCACTAGAATTCATCTGGGCTCTCCCACGGCCTTGGGCATGCTGCACAAATGGCCCTCCTTTCACAGGGGACATTGCTACGGGTGAGGGCCCTCTTTTATTAAACATGTTATTTGTAAGGAATGCCCCCAGAATTGTGGCCAAGATTTTCAGAAAGAAGAGCCTGAAGTCAGCCTTCTGAACCCAACTTGAGGCTCTGGTGTCAGAGTGACGCACTGACTGGAGCGCCTCCTCATGGCTTGGTGTGCCGTAGCAGACTCGCCTCTTCCAGTGGCCCCTGCTACACCTGCTCTACCCCTGCAATGGTCTGCCTCTTCTTGTGAAAGCCCTCCATCCAGGTCATTTATGGTCCCATTCCCCGCACTGCTGGGGTAACAAAGTCTGCCAACAAATTGTCCAATGCCCTCGTGTCAGGTCTTTTGCCCTGACTCTGGGCCCACTAGTTCTGCACCCCTTGTCTCTGGGCTTTCATTACACCTTGAATCAGGGGGGTTTACACCCTCTCAGTGACTGACAGGGAAACCCAGGCACTCTTAATCTGAGTTCCAGTCCAGGAACCCTACAGGGATCAGCCAGGGTCTGCTCAGACTCCTTCCTGCTTCCTTTGACTTCTTCCTTCCCTGGGAGGATCTCAAGGCCAATCCTCTTTGAGCTTCCTTCCTTGAAATCCTTCTTTGAGATTAGCCACCCAGGGTCTCCTCCTTAATTGAGCCTGACATGCCCTGTAGTTGCCACCAGGTATCCTAGCTCAGTTCTCCAGCTCCCCACAACCCTTTCGGTGTGGGGTATACTCTCCAGCATAGCCTAGTTTTTAAAAAAACAGGGCCTTTACATGCACAGTCTCCTCATAACTACTTAGCCCCTGGCACGTCAAACAAAGGGAACATCTGACTTCTTCCCCACTGTGGAAACGCAGCAAGTTTTCCCTCCGGATGTCAGACTTGCACAGCTTCATATTTCATCTGTCGCAATTCACTCCCAGCACCGCAGCCAGCCACCGACGTCAGTGGAAATAATCAGATGTGCGTACTCTACATCTACTGCGGGAAGCACAGGAGCTCCCGCTGTATCTCTGTGAAGGCATCAGGAGCGGCTTTCATCTGATGACTAAGGGCCAACTCATGAGGAGCCTCGCCTGTCACTGAACATCCCAGGTGTCCCTTCCGGCCTGCTCTCCTCTCGCAGGTCTTGTACATTAGGAACAGCTGCACCCTTCTGTCCCTCGTGAGTTACTTTAAATGTGTTTCGAGCACATGCCAGGGCATTTCGTACCAGGAAAGGGGGCTGTTTTAAGAAATAGGAAGCAATGGAATGACTTGACTGAATTACAAATCAAATCTTTCACTGAGAAGCTTGGAATGAAATCAAACATTTGCTGTTTCTCTTTTCCTTCTTCTAGGCGCTCACTTCTCCTATGCGGTGAGGCAGCAGCACCCTCTTGTGGACAGATACATTATTCAAAAGGTTGTGATTCCCCCCATGTTCTGCTCTACTATTATGTACATTTCCATAAGCAGGAGCAAACAGGAATTCAGTGGGAATTATCCTTTTCACTGCTGAATTAGCAGCCTATTTGTTTTCTTGTCAGGCTTTGCTCATCTATTCTTGCATGCACACAGGGGAGGAAACATCATTTCAGTTATTGATTTTTCTTTAAAGCATCTAATATTTTATTCTGAAAGCCAACATGTTCATATTAAGAAAACACAAGCACTTAAATACACACTGAGGCTTGGATTTTCAAAGGAGCCATGGGTGCCCAACTCCCTTAGGTGTTCCTGTGTTACTTGAAGGGGTAAATAACACTTCCCTGTTCACTTTCTCCACACCATTAGTGATTTTATAGACCTCTGTTGTATCCCCCCTTCCTATCCTCTCTTTTTTTCAGCTGAACAGTTCCAATCTTTTTAATTTCTCCTTCCATGGAAGCTGTGCCATACCCCTTGTGTTTTTTGTTGCCGTTCTCCGTACCTTTTCCAAATCTAATATCTTTTTTGAGATGGGAAACCAGATCTTTCATGCAGTATTCAAGATGTGGGCTTACCATGGATGTAAATACAGGCAATATGATATTTTCTGTCTTATTTTCTGTCTTATTAAATATCTGAGATATTTTCTGTCTCTCCCTTTCCTAACGATTCCCAACATTGTCAGCTTTTTTGACTGCCGCTGCACATTGAGCAGATGTTTTCATAGAACTATACGCAATGACTCCAAGATCTTTCCTGAGTGGTAACAGCTAATTTAGACCCCATCATTTTGCATGCATAGTTAGGATTATGTTTTCCAATGTGCATTACTTTGCATTTATCAACACTGAATTTCATCAGCCATTTTGTTGCCCGGTTACCCAGTTTTGTGAGGTCCCTTTGTAACTCTTTGTAGTCTGTTTTAGATTTGTCTATTTTGAGTAATTTAGTGTAATCTGCAAAACCTCACTGTTTACCCCTTTTTCCAGACCATTTATTAATATATTGAACAACACTGGTCCCAGTACAGATCCCTGGGAGACTTACTATTTACCTCTCTCCATTCTGAGAATGGACCATTGATTCTTATCTTTTAACCAGTTACTGAGCCATGAGAGGACCTTCCCTCTTATCCCTCTTATCCCATGACTGCTTACTTTGCTTAAGAACCTTGTCAAAGGTTTTCTGAAAGTCCAAGTACACTATATCCAATCACCTTACCTTACCAATCACCTTACCACCTTACCAATTAGAGACTTACCAGCGTCTAATTGCCCGGATCAGCTCTGCAGCCTTTTTTTAAAAAATGGCATCACATTAGCTGTCATCACAGAAGCTGATTTAAGCAATAGTTACATCCCACAGTTGATAGTTCTGCAATTTCATCTTTGAGTTCCTTCAGAACTCTTGGGTGAATACTAGCTGGCCCTGGTAACTTATTAGTGTTAAATTTAACAATTTGTTCCAAAAACTTTTCTACTGACACCTCAATCGGGAACCGTTCCTCAGCTCTGTCGCCTTAAAAGAATGGCTCAGGTGTAGAAATCTCACTCACATCCTCTGCAGTGAAGATCAATACAAAAATTAATTTAGCTTCTCTGCAATTGTCTTATCATCCTCACATGCTCCTTTAGCACCTTGATCATCCAGTGGTCCCACTGATTGTTTGGCAGGATTCCTGTTTCTTATGTACTTAAGATTTTTGCCATTAGTTTGAGTGTTTTGCTAGTTGCTCTTCAAATTCTTTAGCCTACCTAATTATGCTTTTACACTTGACTTGCCAGAGTTTATCCTTCTATTTTCCTCCATAGAATTTGACTTCCAATTTTCAAAGGAAGTCTTTTTGCCTCTAACTGCTTCTTTTACTCTGTTTGGCCATGGTGGCATTTTTTTGGTCCTCTTACTGTGTCGCCCCCCCCCCTCCAAATTTGGGCTATACATTTAATTTAAGCCTCTACTGTGGTGTTTTTAAAAATTTCCATACAGTTTGCGGGTATTTCACTTGTGACTGTTCTGTTTAATTTCCATTTAACTAGCTTCCTCATTTGTCTGTAGTTCCCCTTTCTGACATTAATTTAACATCCCTTGGGGTGGAGGTGGTGGGTTAGATACCAAAGAAGCCTACCACAGTAGCATTTAATTATATTATGGTTGCTATATTCATCTCTTGGACCAGATACTGTGCTCCATTTAGGATTAAATCAAGAATTTTCTATGCTTTTGTGGGTTCCAGGAGTAGCTGCTCTAAGAAGCTGTCATTAACGGTGTCCGTAAACTCTATCTTCACAGCCCATCCTAAGGTGACGTGTACCTAGCTGAAATCCCACATTATTACTGATGGGTTTTTTTTTTCTATTTTTATAGCCTCTCTCATCTCCCTGAGCATTCCACAATCACCATCATCATCCAGGTTACGTGATTGGTAGTATGTTCCTACCGCTGAACTCTTATTATTCAATCATGGAATTTCGATCCATAGAGAATCTATGGTAGCGTTTGATTCATTTGAGGTTTTTACTGTATTTTACACTGTGCTGTCTTTCATGTGCAGTGCCACCAGCATAATCTTCTCTGTCATTCCTATGTATTTTGTACCCTGGTATTAGTGTCCCATTGATTGTCATCATTCCACCAAGTTTCTGTGATGCCTATTACATCAATATCCTCATTTAATACTAGACACTCAAGTTCACCCATCTTAGTATTTAGACTTAGTATCTAGCATTTGTATACAAGCACTTGTAAAAATTGTTAGTTGTCTGACTTCACTTGACTGTTTCTCTTTGGTTCCTACTGTATTTTATCAACTTCTATCCTCTCATTTTTACTAGGATAGAGAGAACATTGTATCACTTCAAAATCATGTAAACATTGTATTATTGAAATTTAACTCCACCTACCTCCCAAAATATGCATATATTGGCTTTGATTAATATATCATGTTCAGCACTTGTTCTGGGTTATACGGGTATGTAACCAGCTATGCCGGTGGGGGAAAAACAATCCAATTCCAAATTCAAAGTGGGGTAGGGGGAGAAATCAAGCCATTTTAGAATCAACTATCTGTTCTCAATTTGGATAACAGGCATCTACTGTGACTAAGGTAACAGAAGCAGCCGAGGAAATATAACTAGTGTCTGGAAAACTGTATGTACATAGACTGGTGCACTCGGCTATCTCTGGTTTGGGGGAAGTAAGAAAACAGATTGGAAAGAACGAACACTGCAGAATGAAACAATTTATAGATCAGCACACAGCCAGATTTCCATGCAAAATGTATAACAACTGCAGTGGTATCTTATGTCATCACGATGCCACTTCCCCAGCATACTGCTCCATGCGTAGCAATTTCCAATCCGCAACAAGTGTGGGCATACTGCTTTGCAGTGCCAGGAATCCACAACACATACGGAGTTACAGCTGGTGTTAATTACTATGTGACTGCTGGTAAATCTCCCACCTATCCATTTCAAGTTACTGTTATCAACATGTAGTGGTTCAGGGAGAAAATGTGGGTAAGAGATGCATATAGCATAGCTCTTCTCTGAAGAATCAGTAGGGTTCCAGATCAGCTGTGTTTTCAGTGACAATATGCCAAACCCCAGCATTCCAAAATCACAAGGCAGGCCCCCAAAATCAGATGGGTTATAATTAAAATTCATATGATTTGTAAGTCAAAGTAAGGATCTTTTCATTTGCCTACTGGTTTTTGAACCTTTTACAGTTCACGTTTCCAAGCTTCTTTCTGCAACTGAGAGTGTTAGAAACTTTTCACAAATGAAAGCTGTGATTCTCATGTAATTACATAACTCTAGGAGCAGGGGCTTTCAGAAAAACACTAAAGATCCCATGATTTTCGCTCATGGGAATTGGCAACCCAGCAGCAATTGCCGCTTCAAATTTGCTCACTGTGCAAGTTGAAAGATTGTGTTTCTAAATGCCTGCAGTTCACCATGACAACTGGAAAGACAAGCGGAGCTCTTTGGGTGTGTCTACCTGTGTCTATCCTTTGCTTCTGGTGGTGAACGAGTCACAGTGACAATCCGGCAGGTCAAATTCTGTCCTGAGTTATGCCTATGCACCCCCATTCTTCAGTGGTATTGCACCAGTGTAAGTGAAGGCAGAGTCTGTCCTTGCAATTGGAATTTAGTCTTTGGTCCAGCAAAACAAAGGATTTAGGTACGCTGTGCTGGATTGGGGGCCTAAATTAGCACTTCTGTCAATAATGAGCGGAAGTACAATCTAGCTTGCTCTCCCTGCTCTCTTCAGTACTGGCTTGGCAGTGCCAGCAGGACTGAGGCAGTACGGACATTTTTCTGCTTGACTCTGAAAGCAGATCTGTCAAGTAATGAGATGCCATTTTTACATATCCATTTTCATTCTCCTTTTCATAGAAAGGCAAGGCTTAAAGGGACCTTGAGAGGCCACCTACTCCAGCCCCCCGTACGGGAAGATCTTGGCGGACCAGTAAACTGCCTGAACCACTACCGCTTATTGGTAAAAGTAGCCAAGCCAGTAGTCCATAAGTGGGCCTATGCAGCAGCCTTAGCCTGACCGAAGCAGGAGGAGAGGGGGTTTGGGTGACCACAGAAGGGCAGCTTGACCCCTCATCCTTCCTGGTGAGATCTCTGTTGAAATTGCTGAGGTATGTATTTTAGAAAAACAAGAAGCTCCTCTACATGTGCCCTCAGGGATGGGTCTGTCAGGGCCTCAAGGCATGCAAACTCTGAAAAAACACATCTGGCTAATCAACGATCATAAGGAAACCTCTCGCTTAACCTGTGAAATTGCTTGCTTAACAAGTTTTCTTTGAGTGATATGTTATTGTAATAGTAATGAATAAGGGAAGAAAGTTTGGGGTAGTTGGACTCTGGACACATCTTGTGGTCCCCAGTGGCAGATGGAAGATTGGCCATCAGAAAACTGTCACTGTGCAACTCAGGAGCCACACCCAACTTCAGTAATTGAGGGTTGTGGGTGTTTTACTAACCTGTTGCGGATGTATATAAGTGTTTGAGACTAAGTAAAGTATAGCTTTAAGTGAAAGCACTCTTGTGTGGTCCTGTTTGTCTCAACCATCTAGCAGTTGGATGGCTATGTCTCCCTTGGTTTATTTCCTGACACTACCTTGCACAGAGGAAAGTTACCAAGGACTTTGGGTTGAAAAAACCCTGGGTAATACCCCTATGGTGGCACAGGACCAAGTATATTTAATTGGTGTACTTTTTGGTGGGTCCAAAGGGTAAAACTCTGGACTAGATGTTATGGAACCTGGGCCACAGTTAGAGACAGGATACTGGGCAAGATGGAGCATGGATTGACCCAGTAAGGCACTCATTTTGTTACACTGGTAGGTCCTGGTGACTGCATGGGTCACAAACACCTGAGATCGGGTCTGAATGCACTCTTCTATTAACATAGCTGTTAGGATAAATTCACTGGGTGGGCAGAGTATTTTGTGGAGTATTGTTTTGGGTAAGGTATGTGTGTGAGGGAAAGGAAAGCAGATTGGAAACTGGGAGAGACAGAGGTAAAAAAAATAAAGAGCAAAAAAACCAAGCAGCAGCCTTCAAGCACGGTGTCTGATCCTGGAAAAAGCTGGTGAGAGTTTTGGGTCTGGTGCAGGCTAAACAGGTTGAGGGTTGTAAGTTAAGAAACTATTCTTCTGTTTCTTGTTCCTCCTGCATTCGGAGAAGCAGAACCTCTTACCTTCCTGGTAAATACAAAAGACTGCACCAAAGAAAAGGCCAGATTCTATCATCAATTTTTACCCCTGGCTGGAATGTGCCCCGAGGCCCCTGAAATGTGACTAGCCACTTGGATCAAAGAAAGGCAACAATATATACAGCCATGGCTTGAGACAGAATGATGGCGGAAGAAATGCTCACTTTCCCTACATGCCATAAAAAGCCTTGAGGGAAAAACTAGGATTTTGCCACACCTGCTTGACCGACAACAAATGGATCCTTTTACTTAGGCCATTGTTTCTATTTGTTCAGCCATATCAAGTGGAAATGGAAGGGCCAATTTCCTTTTGCAAAAGGACAGCCTTCTAATTGTGGGAAAGCGGTTAACTGGGAAGAAAGTCTTGGCTTTCTGTCTAGCTAGATCAATACTTGTTCAAGTAACAACAGCAGCGAAGCCTCAGCGGGAGGGACGGTGGTCAGGTGGCCAGATAGCAAGTGTGAACAATTGGGAGAGGGAAAATGGGTTAAAAGGTAAAACAAAGTATAAGACAAAGCTCTGAATATCAGGTCACCCTCGGCGGGTGGCTGCTTGAGAACATATCAGAGTCTTGGATGGGCAGAGCTAACTGGTGTAAGCCTGGTGTCACAAGCTAGCTTTGCTCTAGATCAAAGCTAGGTCGAACGTGGGCATGTGTGGTGCAATCACACCTCCCGATTGCCGTGTAGACCTACCCACATCCAAATGAATTTACAACTAAAACTAACAATGAGCCGCAGATGCAGCATACAAGCACCTGAGCAACCAATAAAGGGGAGGGGGAACAGATGACAATGTTTAAAGGTCAACCTTGAAAGGACAAAGTCACACAGAAGCAAAAGACTCATTTCAAGAGCCAAAAGCAGGTGTCCAAACAACACCGGCTCTCAGCTTCATTAAAAGGTTACACAGTGGAAGGCTTCCATTGCTGTATGCAGTGTAGTTGTAGCTATGTCGGTCCCAGGATATTAGAGAGACAAAGGGTGGGGTACGCTCATCTTGCCTCGCTCATCTTGCCTCGCAGACACCGGAAGAGTAATTCGCTAACCAGAAGTTACTTAGGTGGCAGTTCATGCTTAGCCCCTTTGTTCATAATGAGGGTTTTTTACCTTTAAAGTAGTCTTTGGCCAACAAAGATGCCTGAGGATGACACCATTTTAGAAGGACTGACAACCTTCCTGGACATCTCAAAGGTTTACATGAGACCTTGTCATAAAATTCACGCAATGGGGCTTTGTGCACTACCTAAATAAAAAATGAGCCATTTCACTCCAATGGAAGATGGATCCTATCAATAGTAGCATAGAATCATAGAATATCAGGACCTCAGGAGGTCATCTAGTCCAACTCCCTGATTAAAGCAGGACCAATCCCCAATTAAATCATCCCAGCCAGGGCTTTGTCAAGCCTGACCTTAAAAATATCTAAGGAAGGAGATTCCACCACCTCCCTAGGTAACGCATTCCAGTGTTTCACCACCCTCTTAGTGAAAAAGATTTTCCTAATATCCAACCTAAACCTCCCCCACTGCAACTTGAGACCATTACTCCTCGTTCTGTCATCAGCTACCACTGAGAACAGTCTAGATCCATCCTCTTTGGAACCCCCTTTCACGTAGTTGAAAGCAGCTATCAAATCCCCCCTCATTCTTCTCTTCCGCAGACTAAACAATCCCAGTTCCCTCAGCCTCTCCTCATAAGTCATGTGTTCCAGTCCCCTAATCATTTTTGTTGCCCTTTGCTGGACTCTCTCCAATTTATCCACATCCTTCTTGAAGTGTGGGGCCCAAAACTGGACACAGTACTCCAGATGAGGCCTCACCAATGTCGAATAGAGGGGAATGATCACGTCCCTCGATCTGCTGGCAATGCCCCTACTTATACATCCCAAAATGCCATTGGCCTTCTTGGCAACAAGGGCACACTGTTAACTCATATCCAGCTTGTCGTCCACTGTAACCCCCAGGTCCTTCTCCACAGAACTGCTGCCGAGCCATTAGGTCCCTAGTCTGTAGCGGTGCATGGGATTCTTCTGTTCTAAGTGCAAGACTTTGCACTTGTCCTTGTTGAACCTCATATTTCTTTTGGTCCAATCCTCTAATTTGTCTAGGGCCCTCTGTATCCTATCCCTACCCTCCAGTGAATCTACCTCTCCTCCCAGTTTAGTGTCATCTGCAAACTTGCTGAGGGTGCAATCCACACCATCCTCCAGATCATTAATGAAGATACTGAACAAAACCGGCCCGAGGATTGACCCCTGGGGCACTCCTCCTTTATACCGGCTGCCAACTAGACATGGAGCCATTGATCACTACCCGTTGAGCCTGACAATCTAGCCAGTTTCTATCCACCTTATAGTCCATTCATCCACCCCATACTTCTTTAACTTGTTGGCAAGAATACTGTGGGATACTGTGTCAAAAGCTTTGCTAAAGTCAAGGAACAACACGTCCACTGCTTTCCCCTCATTCACAGAGCCAGTTAGCTCATCATAGAAGGCAATTAGATTAGTCAGGCATGACTTGCCCTTGGTGAATCCATGCTGACTGTTCCTGATCACTTTCCTCTCCTCTAAGTGCTTCAGAATGGATTCCTTGAGGACCTGCTCCATGATTTTTCCAGGGACTGAGGTGAGGCTGACTGGGCTGTAGTTCCCAGGATCCTCCTTCTTCCCTTTTTTAAAAGATGGGCACTACATTAGCCTTTTTCCAGTCGTCCGGGACCTCCCCCGATCACCATGAGTTTTCAAAGATAATGGCCAATGGCTCTGCAATCACATCCGCCAGCTCCTTTAGCACTCTTGGATGCAGCGCATCTGGCCCCATGGTCTTGTGCTTGTCCATCTTTTCTAAATAGTCCCGAACCACTTCTTTCTCCACAGAGGGCTGGTCACCTCCTCCCCATGCTGTGCTGCCCAGTGCAGTAGTCTGGGAGCTGACCTACTTTGTGAAGACAGAGGCAAAAAAAGCATTGAGTACATTAGCTTTTCCACATCCTCTGTCACTAGGTTGCCTCCCTCATTCAGTAAGGGGCCTACACTTTCCTTGACTTTCTTCTTGTTGCTAACATACCTGAAGAAACCCTTCTTGTTACTCTTAACATCTCTTGCTAGCTGCAACTCCAGGTGTTATTTGGCCTTCCTGATTTCACTCCTGCATGCCTGAGCAATATTTTTATACTCATCCCTGGTCATTTGTCCAATCTTCCACTTCTTGTAAGCTTCTTTTTTGTATTTAAGATCAGCAAGGATTTCACTGTTAAGCCAAGCTGGTCGCCTGCCATATTTACTATTCTTTCTACACATCAGGATGGTTTTTCCCTGTAACCTCAATAAGGATTCTTTAAAATACAGTCAGCTCTCCTGGACTCCTTTCCCCCTCATGTTATTCTTCCAGGGGATCCTGCCCATCAGTTCCCAGAGGGAGTCAAACTCTGCTTTTCTGAAGTCCAGGGTCCGTATTCTGCTGCTCTCCTTTCTCCCCTGTGTCAGGATCCTGAACTCAATCATCTCATGGTCACTGCCTCCCAGGTTCCCATCCACTTTTGCTTCCCCTACTAATTCTTCCCGGTTTCTGAGCAGCAGGTCAAGAAAAGCTCTGCCCCTAGTTGGTTCCTCCAGCACTTGCACTAGGAAATTGTCCCCTACACTTTCCAAAAACTTCCTGGATTGTCTGTGCACCGCTGTATTGCTCTCCCAGCAGATATCTGTGTGATTGAAGTCTCCCATGAGAACCAGGGCCTACGATCCAGTAACTTCCGTTAGTTGCTGGAAGAAAACCTCATCCACCTCATCCCCTAGGTCCGGTGGTCTATAGCAGATTCCCACCACAACATCACCCTTGTTGCTCACACTTCTAAACTTAATCCAAAGACTCTCAGTTTTTTCCTATAGTTTCATACTTGAGCTCTGAGCAGTCATACTGCACCCTTACATACAGTGCAACTCCCCCCACCTTTTCTGCCCTGCCTGTCCTTCCTGAACAGTTTATATCCATCCATGACAGTACTCCAGTCATGTGAGTTATCCCACCAAGTCTCTGTTATTCCAATCACATCATAATTCCTTGACTGTGCCAGGACTTCCAGTTCTCCCTGCTTGTTTCCCAGGCTTCTTGCATTTGTGTATAGGCACTTGAGATAACTCGCTGATCATCCCTCTTTCTCAATATGAGGCAGGAGCCCTCCCCTCTCACGCTCTCCTGCTCATGCTTTCTCCTGGTATCCCACGTCCTCACTTACCTCAGGGCTTTGGTCTCCTTCCCCCGGTGACCCTAGTTTAAAGCTCTCCTCACTAGGTTAGCCAGACTGCTTGCGAAGATGCTCTTCCCTCTCTTCGTTAGGTGGAGCCCGTCTCTACCTAGCACGCCTCCTTCTTAGAACACCATCCCATGGTCAAAGAATCCAAAGCCTTCTCTCTGACACCACCTGCGTAGCCATTCGTTGACTTCCACGATTCAACAGTCTCTACCCAGGCCTTTTCCTTCCACAGGGAGGATGGACGAGAACACCACTTGCACCTCAAACTCCTTTATCCTTCTTCCCAGAGCCACATGGTCCGCAGTGATCCGCTCAAGGTCATTCTTGGCAGTATCATTGGTGCCCGCGTGGAGAAGCAGGAAGGGGTAGCGATCCCAGGGCTTGATGAGTCTCGGCAGTCTCTCCATCCCATCGTGAATCCTAGCTCCTGGCAAGCAGCAGACTTCTCAGTTTTCCTGGTCGGGGCGACAGATAGATGACTCAGTCCCCCTGAGGAGAGAGTCCCCGACCACCACCACCCGCCTCCTTCTCTTGGGAGCGGTGGTCGTGGAACCCCCATCCCTAGGACAGTGCATCTCATGCCTTCCAATGGGCGTAGTCTCCTTCTCTTCCCTTCCTTCAGATGTATCATCTAGTCCAGTCTCCGCATTAGTACCTGTGGAGAGAATATGAAAATGGTTGCTTACCTGTATCTGTGTTGCTGGTACATGGATGCTCCCCTTTCTTCTTCTGGAGGACACATTCTGCCAAATTTCTTCACCATCCTCCTATCCCCACTGTGCAGCCTGCTCTGAATCTTCAGAACACTGTGTCCGTAGAAGTATATCCTGACGTCTGTCCAGGAAATCTTCAGTTTCTCTTATGCAGCGCAGGGTCAATACTTGTTTCTCCAGACCTTGAACCTTCTCTTCCAATATGGAGACCAGCTTGCACTTTGTACAGACAAAGTTGCTTCTGTCCTGTGGAAGAAAGACAAACATGGCACATCCAGTGCAGGTCACAACAGCTGAACGCTCCCCATCCATATTACCTTCCTTCTACGAGCTTCCTCAGGAGTTGTAGTGACTACTCAGAGAAGCCAGCAAGATGTAAGCTTCAGTGGGCTCTCCCCAGGAGAACTTCCTCTGTTAGCCTCTCTGCTGTTCGCCGCTCAGCTGGTTCGCAGCTAACTGTTTTTTTAAAACAGTCAGGCCCACTCAAGGCTCACCTGGAGCAAAGCACTCCCAATTCACACTTTTCATAATGAAGGCTTTCAGGTAAGTATTCAATTAGTTTAAAGAACAGCAGCAAAATGGCTTCATACTATAAAACAAGTGCAGTCACACTCATTATCTGTATTTATTTTCACTAGTGGTTTGTGAAGACTGCCCTTTTCTTCAATCATGTCCCCATTGCAAAGTAAACAGCAGAGGAAATCTTTAATGGATTTTCAAGCTAAAACACAAAAATTAAGATTGGAAGTGCAAATGTGTCTCTTAAAGTCTTCCTCCCTCCTAACAGAATATACACATATATTTACATTGCCTTATGTGTTCTATTATAAAAATAAATACATCTTCCACCTCCATAGTACACAGCAGGATCTTGAAATTTGACATGGCATAGCCCTGAAGTCAGGAAGATGCCTTTTGTTGGCTTTATGAAAATCTATGTCATTCAGGGATTTAATTGCATCATATCTACTTTAATGGGGTGCCACAAGTGATTCATAGAGTTAAAACCAGAGTAGAGGTAGAACCACAGATTCTTGCCTCTGGGGCACCCCCTCATGCCCAGATGTAGCGTTGCAGGGGACTTGCCTCACACTCCTTCTGACACCCATGTACTCAGCCATGAGGCTAAGTCCCAGACAGTCCCTTCTCTGGACTCCCTTGCGGGGTCGTCTCTGGCTCAGCCCTCCGGCCAAGTCACACACTGTTCAGGACCCTTCTTGGGTTGAGTCCTAAAACTTACTCCTCCTGGGTGCATCTCCAAAAAGCCAGCCCTTGGCTCCTCCTGGACTTGCTTCCAGTTCTCCCCTCATCACCAGGGTGCTGGCCACCCAAGCTTTTCCCTGCAGCGAGTCTAAGTACCCTCTCACTCAACTTTCTGTCCCTCACGGGCTTCTACCTCATTCTTGGCTTTCACAAACCCTAGCCCAGGGCTCCCCCACTTTAGGAGCCCTACTGCAGGAGTTAACCCTATTCCGGTAGCTCCACTCCCGGCCACAGACAAGCCTAAACTATCAGACATTCCTGCAGGCCTTCTCCCAGGAAAAGTGAACTCTCCCTGATGCCTCTCTCCTGCGTGTCTTCCAAATATGAGCTCCCTCAGCTCCTTATGCCACCTAGCCCCACCTCCTCTGGCCAGAATCCAATCAGTTAATCAGCTCCTGAGGGTGGAACATCCCTAATTAGGTTATTTCTGTTTCCTTACAGGTGATGGGGCTTAATCCCCATCACAGGACCATAATGTTCATCTAGTGTGACCCTCTGTAAAGAACAGGCCATCCAGTTTCACTCAGCAAGTCCTGCATCAGGCCCAGTAGCTTGTGGTTGAACTAGAACCTGTGGTCCATGGAGCCCTGGGGTTCTGCAAACTATGTCCAAGTGTTCCAAAGGGGTCTGCATCTCCCTTTGAAATTTTTTAGGGGTCTACAAATGAAAAAAGGTTGAAAACCACTGAATCTAGCTTCTCTTTTCATCTTTATGCCTATAAAGGGGGATGGGCGGGGGGAGATAAATATTAAAACCTGTGTGACCTAATTGAAGAACCATACAAGAAGTGTGCATGCAGAGAAAATATACGTTTATATCTTACATTTTATTTTTTTGGAGTCATGGCTATCTTTAATGGCTCATTCATCTGATAAAGAGCATTGTTCTGTACTGTAGGTCATCACTCTATCAATTTAGATCTTTACGTTGCTCCTTTTTCCAGATTGGCAATATACAGTCAGATGGACACTGAATGTGCATTTGATTTAATCTCTGCAGATGTGAGTTCAGTCCTGATTAACAGCAAGTTTTGAGAGAACTGAGCTAATCTCTGCTGGTGCATGACCAAAAAGCCCCACTCCACCATCCCCCATGATTGGCCCAAGGAATGGCCATCATGCTAAAATTATCAAGAGCCAAAAATTGGATTTTGTGTAAATATTCACAAGTCCAATGTGAATAAAAAGAGAAAGCAGGTTTTATTACTCAAAACTGCCTGTTTTCCTGCCTGAGAAATTGTGTTATAATAATAATGTTTTGTTTTTTTAAAATGCCTGGAGATCCTTGAATGAAAATGCTATTGTATTGAAGATCAGTAAATTAAGCCTTACAACCCCTTTGTTATATAGGTGAGCATAGTTCCCATTTTACAGATGGGTAAACTGAGAAAGACAGCTAATGAGGTTAAATCAGTTGCTCAAGCTCATACAATGAGTTTGTAGTAGTTGGGCTCAGAACCCAGGAGTCCTGGCTCTCAATTCCTCTGGTCTAATAACCAGGCATGCTGCCTCACAGGTCCTTCTGTTCTTATTGAACTTCATTGTGATCTAGGGGTGACATCCTGGCCCTACTGAAGATCATGGGGGTTTTGCTGTGGTCTTCAGTGGGGCCAGAACTTCACCGTAGGTGCCGTAATTCCCCTTGTGCTCATTTGAAACACCCATTCCAAATATCCCTGGTGACCTCAAGATAGTTATCTGTAGGCTCGCAAAGTTTTCTGATGGGGTAACGTGGTGTTGGAAACCTCTGTGGAAACGTGACTATATAGAAGGGCTGGAGCAAACTGGTAAAAATATTATCATGATGTTTCACCAGGAAAATTTGGCCAGTTTGTTTAATCCAGAAATTGATGTCCCATTACATTTCAAGGAAGTAATTTTCCCCCTCCCTTGCAGATAAGCTTCTAAAATTCACTTAGGCAGGACATTGTGAGTCTTGTAATTTCAGTTTTTCAAACTTTTTTCATGAAATTACGCACAATAGCCATCATGGGAAAGTCTGGCTTGGGGAAAGACATGGGGAGTACTGAATGGCACGCAGAAACTCACTCAGTTACAACATATGAGCTACACAGACACCTGACCTGGCGGGGACAGAAGCCGAGAAAGCTGTGTGGGACCAAGTTCCCCTTGCATAACTGGCACGGTGATCCATACCAACCAGTAAACCCCCTCCCCCCCTCAGAGGTGGGTGAGGCAGAGGTCAGAATGGTTAGTGTTGTGAGCCATGTATGGTGCTGTAGCAGATAAGACACTGTGCTCCCAGGAGCCACCCCTTCCAGCATAACCAAGGCAACATTGATTGCCATCTCCTGTACATTAGGACAGGAAGGGAAATAAGCTAACAAATCTTGCAAGTCCTACAGTGGTCATAGCCAAGCTATGGGTGGAGGCATGCTGCAAACCAGCCTGGCGAGCACCAAAATCCATCTCCAAGCTCACGGCAGATCTACCGGTATATGTAAAACCACATAATCAACCAGTCTCGACATAGTCAGACACCAGGGACAAGATCTCAGAGCTATCTAAACCTATGGAGGGCCACATCAGGCCAGGCATCCCTCTGTCTCCTCACAGTCCTCATTTGACCCAACCTGCTGTTGTCTTCTTGCCAGGCCTGTTATCTCCACCAGTCATCACAGAATCATTGAATCATAGAATATAAGGGTTGGAAAGGACCCCAGAAGGTCATCTAGTCCAACCCCCTGCTCGAAGCAGGACCAATTCCCAGTTAAATCATCCCAGCCAGGGCTTTGTCAAGCCTGGCCTTAAAAACCTCTAAGGAAGGAGATTCTACCACCTCCCTAGGTAACGCATTCCAGTGTTTCACCACCCTCTTAGTGAAAAAGTTTTTCCTAATATCCAATCTAAACCTCCCCCACTGCAGCTTGAGACCATTACTCCTCGTTCTGTCATCTGATACCATTGAGAACAATCTAGAGCCATCCTCTTTGGAACCCCCTTTCAGGTAGTTGAAAGCAGCTATCAAATCCCCCCTCATTCTTCTCTTCTGCAGGCTAAACAATCCCAGCTCCCTCAGCCTTTCCTCATAACTCATGTGTTCCAGACCCCTAATCATTTTTGTTGCCCTTCGCTGGACTCTCTCCAATTTATCCACATCCTTCTTGAAGTGTGGGGCCCAAAACTGGACACAGTACTCCAGATGAGGCCTCACCAATGTCGAATAGAGGGGAACGATCACGTCCCTCGATCTGCTCGCTATGCCCCTACTTATACATCCCAAAATGCCATTGGCCTTCTTGGCAACAAGGGCACACTGCTGACTCATATCCAGCTTCTCGTCCACTGTCACCCCTAGGTCCTTTTCCGCAGAACTGCTGCCTAGCCATTCGGTCCCTAGTCTGTAGCTGTGCATTGGGTTCTTCCGTCCTAAGTGCAGGACCCTGAACTTATCCTTATTGAACCTCATCAGATTTCTTTTGGCCCAATCCTCCAATTTGTCTAGGTCCTTCTGTATCCTATCCCTCCCCTCCAGCGTATCTACCACTCCTCCCAGTTTAGTATCATCCGCAAATTTGCTGAGAGTGCAATCCACACCATCCTCCAGATCATTTATGAAGATATTGAACAAAACCGGCCCCAGGACCGACCCTTGGGGCACTCCACTTGATACCGGCTGCCAACTAGACATGGAGCCATTGATAACTACCCGTTGAGCCCGACAATCTAGCCAGCTTTCTACCCACCTTGTAGTGCATTCATCCAGCCCATACTTCCTTAACTTGCTGACAAGAATACTGTGGGAATCATTGTGGGGCCAGCAAACAGACCTCACTGCCCCGCACTGAGATCCTGGACAGTCTCCAGATTGGTCATGGGAATGTCAGCCAAAACCATCCCTGGTGCAAGTCCAATAGTGTTACACCAGGATATGCTTGTCCCCATGAGTATGCTTCTCAGTCCACTTACACCAGTTTGACATCAGTATAACTCCACTGTCTTCAATAGTCTATTGACTCTTGATATACGAGTGATGTGACATTAGGCTCTGGCCCTATATTTTCTCTCTTGCAGCTGGGCTGTTTAATTACAATTTAAACATGGCCCTTTAGGAGACCAACCACTGACTTCAAGGAAGTTACTCCAGACTGACACCAGCGGAAATGGATGCAGAAACTGAACCAGGCATTGTTGGCATCCACAATTCCTGCAGGCATTACTCCCTTGTATACTGTTTTGTGTATACTCTTTGCTCTGACCTGCATAGTAATACAAATCTACCTAGCCTGACATGGGAGGTACGTCAGGGGAATTTCTGGTTGCTTATTGAAAGTGTTATTGTAGAAGGGTGGACTTACTGCTAGGAGTGCCCCCTTGCAGCTGCATGTGGTGTGGCAGCTCTTCCACATCTAGTGCCCCCTGCCGAGTGCCACTCCAGTCCACCTTTTCTCCTGACTCGGCCCTCCAACCCAGTCAAGGTTTAGTCACAGCCCTTCCGGGCTAACAAAAAAACCAACAACTAACCAACTGCTGACTGCTGCTGTTGAAGCTGGGCCCAGTAATTCATACACACTTTCCCCAGGGCTGCCATATTCCCTTGTGAGGAGTTTCATGTCACCTTCCCAGTGTCTGGTAGGGGAATCCAGGCCCAGCCTCTCTGCTAGGCTCCAATCCAGGAAACCTAGGACAGACAGTCTCAGTTCAGACCTCCAGACTCCTTGCTGCTACTTCCTTGGACTCCTTCGTACCAAGCCTACTAGCAAGCCTTTCCCAAGGCCTCTCGAAGTTCACCCTTCTCTCAGAGCCAGGACTTACAGAGCTCTCCCCAGGACCCCTAATAAATCCCAAACCAAAAATATAAACGTAAGCCCCCTTCTGCCCTCCTCAGGCTTGACTTTTCATCCCTCTCTGTTCCTCATTTGAACATGTCCCAGGACTCTCCCCCTGGAAGTCCAGATCCTGCCCTATTATTGGGGCCCCTCAACACCAAGTTTGCTCTATCCCAGTGGCTACTCTCTCTCTCTCTCTCTCTCTCTCTCTCTCCTGGCCCCTTAACGTTGCAATTCAGAAGAGGAGTTCCCCCAAGCAGCCTCCTCAACCCTCCCAGTCTCTTCATTATCTCGTTCCAGAGAACAACAGCAACAAAGTTTCTTCCTACAGCCCATTTCCTCTTTGTGTGCTTTATGGTGAAGCAGACTCATCTCCTGAGTCTATAAGCACCACTCGCTATTTTCCTCATACACTCGTGCCACTGCACTCTCTTACCCTGCTCTGTCTCCTTACAACAACCTAGCAGAGCTTTTTTAGTGTCTCCCCACTTTCCTGACACTCACTAAACCCCTCGTAGCACTGTCCGTCACCGTAATGCATCTCAATTCTTCATGAAGAGCTCTTCTTTGCATTCCCGTCTCAGGTGATCAGCTGGGTTTTTTAACCTTACCCGTGTTACATAACCCACTGCTGTGTCTAGCCAATAGATATAAATTGTCATTCAACCCACCGTGACCAGTTAATAGGCTAAATACGACTACTCCGCTGACCCTCTCATAACCTTGGGGAGCAGCACTTCAGTCTCTGTTTATAGCCCTTTTCTGCGCCAGATGCCCTGCCTTTATACGAACCACTCAGCTCTCTCCCAGCTGGGACTCATCCCTCCAGCGGCCAACAGGCCTTTCTTTGCAGGCCACATTAACCCTTTCATCGGCTGGGGGAGGGGAGGGGTTAGACACACCCTTACGGTTTCTCATGTAAAGAAAAGCTGAAAAGGGTGTGCCAACGGAATAAAGCAGAGAAACATTTCTCCACACAACGCCGGTGTTGAGAAAAGGTCTTATACTGAGTTCTTTAGTACTCTATGTTCAGCAAACATTTCTCACTGTGGCAATGCGTGGAGTGCAGAAGTCCTTGGTCACCGCTAGGTGGCACTCTTGGTACAGTAAAAAGACCAGGAGGACTTGTGGCACCTTAGAGACTAACCAATTTATTTGAGCATGAGCTTTCGTGAGCTACAGCTCACTTCATCGGATGCATACCGTGGAAAATACAGTGCACGCATCCGATGAAGTGAGATGTAGCTCACAAAAGCTCATGCTCAAATAAATTGGTTAGTCTCTAAGGTGCCACAAGTCCTCCTGGTCTTTTTACGGATACAGACTAACACGGCTGCTACTCTGACACTTGGTACAGTAACAATCCAAGTGCTTCACTTCCTTGGTCGAGCAGCAGCATGAACACAAACACATTCAATAAATATAACCTCAGTGGTTACGAACTGATTTCCCCTGAATGTATATGTATGCCTCCTAGTTCTGTTGCTCATGGGGATTTACAGGGAGCCCAAAGCATCTTTGAGGATCAAATATTAAGGAGTTATTACACATGAAAATTCCGCTAGACACAGCCACTTACAGAATGAGGCAGTACAGGGGTGAAGAGTTCCTTATTTTATAAATACTTAACAGCGACTTCTGAACCTTTCTGTGCTTAGCCAGTAGCTCTCTGTCACTTTGCTGGTCAAAGCCTCTGAGGGTAATCACCTTTGTTGGATGGAAATAAGGGAAAACCACATGAAAAATAAGGGGCAATGCTCTATTTTAAGGGACATTTTAGGGGGAAGATCATTTTCCTTAGCATATGATGTATTTTTCTCTCAAGTGTATATTTCTGTTGCCCTCGAGTAGACAGTGCAATTATCACAAGCTTCCACTGAATGTTTAAAATGGTATGGATCATAGTATTAAAATAAGGGACGTGTCATCACCCAAAGGGACAGATCAAAGAAACAGGGGACAGTCCTTTAAAATAAGGGACAAGGGGTCACCTTAAGGCCTTTGGAAACTTTTGTAAAAAAAGAAGGAGAGATTAAAAGGTCAAATTCCATGTGGGAAAATCCCACAGAATATCCAGGAGACACCAAGATGTAGCACCTAGGGAGATTTAGCTACATCCCCCAGGGGTGAAATCCTGGTCCCATACCAGCAAATGGCTTCAGTGGGATCAGGATTTCATCCCAGGAGCCTTGAGCCCTCCCCTTCTTCCCCCCCAGTTTATTTCCTGACCAAATTGGGGGGGGGGGGCAGAGAACTAGGACAGAATGAGTGACCAACTGGCTGCAAGAATACCGAAGTTACCACAGAGAAGGAAATGTTCTCCATCTACTCATCACATTCTGGGGCAGAGAGTGTAATCATGGGTACCTTGGCCAGGACAAGGTCCTGCAGGAGGAAGTCTACCTGAGTCCAGAGATTTTCCTCAACCTTCAGCCCCTGTGGGGGACTCCAGGCCACTCACAAAGCTGTGAAATATTTCATCAGAGTCTCAGCTCCAGCTACGGTTGAAGACAATGGAAGTCTCCCAGTAACCTTGAACAGGGGAAGGATGCGGTGCCAAGACTGCAGTGGGAGAGACACAGTCTCAATCCAATGGGCTTGCCCCCTATTCCTGTACCATCGCCCCCTCTTCCTGGCTGGCTGACTGAAATAACGTCAGAGTACCCGGAAGAGTGGCTGCTGCTTTGACCCCAATGGCTCCCCAGACAATGATGCCATTCAGTCCCACCATTCATGACTGACCCTCCCCAGAGCTGGATGGAGAAGAAGGGAAAGCTCTGCTGCTTCCCATGGGACACCAGCATCCCTGTGGGGCTCTAATGAGTCACTGAGTCCTTGGAGAGTCACACAGGCATCCAGCTTGCTCAAGGAGCTGCCTAGTGGGGACCTTTTCTTCCTGATGGCTCTTTGTCATCTCACTGGCCTGCCTGCTTCCAGGAGGGTCCAGTCCTAAAGAAGCCACTGTACACCGTGGTCATTACAGGGCTTATAGACTTGTGGCACCTACACTGCCCGCAGTTAATTGGCTTGTGTCCAATCATCCATCACAGGTGGATGGGAGATGTCTACGCGTGGATAGGGGTGGGGATGGGAGAAGGGGATTTGTATGCAAAGAGCAGCAGGGCACTGGCACCAGCTAAAGTGGCATCAAGTAAAGACTCCCTATTGTCTGTCAGAGGGATGCACTGCAGAGACCTGGCATCCCTTTTCTGGGGAAATTTGTTTCAGGTGATGCAAAGTCAGGGCCAGCGCCGATCTCTGGGCCTGCAGAGATTTCTCTAATCGCTCATCTGGCTGTGGGTTTTGTGAGACTGGAGGCAGAAGATTGTAACCATGTTGTTATCAATCCCCAACCTCTGAGAACATGTTGTGATCCAGAACTACAGCTCTTGTCACAAACTACTTTGGGCCAACAGTCTAAATCACCAGTAGGCTGCACACTCTGGTGGCTATAGACACGGATCCCAGGCCTGAGTTACTAGGGAGGGAGATGCTGGAAAGGAATATACTTGTAGGCTATTATATGGAAACATGAAGAGGAAATGAGAGAGCTAGCCCTTGCCTACACTATAGAATGGCACCGCCATCGTGAGTAGCATTCATGTGACACAACCAGGGCCTGCTACAATGGTGGAGCGCACCCATGCTATTCCTGCTTCCCAAGAGCACAGAGCACCAAGTACAGCACTGAGAGTTGCAGGGCCTGTGGGTTTGTGCACCTCTTTCCCCACACCCAGCTCAGCCCCTGGAGCAGGTGCATAATATCTATAGTATAGAGTGCCCATTTGCACTTGCTCACATTTTTGACTTGTTCCAGTAGATATGTCACAAAGTGACTGGACCTTTAAGGGAAGAATGGTCCAGCCCCACCTGTGATGCACCTAGCTCACCTCCCCAGCTGGAGAGAATAAGAGTCACATGCCTCATTTAGCCATATGACTTGCCTGGCCTCCAGGGGTAGAGATAAGCCCGTGGCAAACCAAAGGGAAAGATGGGATACTCCACGTAGGAAGTTCTGGGAGTTGCTGCTTGGTAGAGAGCATGGAAAGACTCAAAGGAGCCCAGGAGGGGTTGAAAAGCAAAGATAGATCCTCAGGAAGGATGGGGTGGATCATGGCTGAGACTGGGGTGATGAACTCTTTGTGTTGGAGGGCTGGTTGTTACTGGGTGTGTTTTGTGATCTCTTAGGAAGGGTGGAGTTTTTCTTTAATGTGTTAGCTAGAGGGTCAAGTCACTGAAGCACCTAAACCAGGCCAGAAGGTAGGTAGATCCAACCTGAGTGAGGTAAACTGAGGCAGCAACAGCTAGCCTGAAGCCAGACTAGGTAGGTGGCACTCTTATAGGATGCTCTCAATGCTTTTGTCATGCACCAGGCTCTACACTTACACATGGAATGTAATTTCCTACTGTGCCTTCACACCATCCATGAAGACGCCATGGTGGAGAGAGGCTCAGCGTTGCTGTGCTCAAGGATGTCAAGAGCAGGATTCCAGTATTTTAATTAGTGTTACTTTTATCAGATATTTTTGTTCCTTTGTTTTGCACCTGCATTAGCTAGCATTTTTTGTCTCTCTTCTACGCTCCTCTAACAGACAGAGGCAGGAGTGGTTGGGACTCATGTCCAGCTGAAGGACATTGTACTTGTAACCCAGCCAATTCCATCCCATCCCTTCTTCCACCCACAAGGGAGTGGGGTCGCTGCTCCTTGGGATAGAAGGAGAGGGGATGACTGAGTAGTGCAGCACTGTTGTGAAGGATGCATCGGAGAAATGGGTGATGAGGGTTATCTTGTTCTTTTAACCAAAGGGCACGTGTAATTGGTTTATAAAGGGTTAATAAATGATCAATAGATGTTATGATCTTGGCTAGAAAATGGGTGGGTCATTCCCCCACCTGTAACGAGGTGGGCAGACTCCACGCTGACCAAAAAGGGTTGAAGAGAGATGTCCATTCTGCTACACCTGCAAGAGGTGTCAAGCCTGGAAGAAATAGTTAAGTGGGGGCAAAGCCCAGGTCTGTAGTGGCCAAATGCGACAGGGGGTATATATCTTGTGCTAGCTCCTTGAAAGAAGGCCTAGCAGGGGCGAGGGCCAATCAGAGACTGTTGGATGCCAGAGCCTCCCTGAGGGTAGGTAAGCCTGGCATGGGACTTTTAGATTGGGTTGTTTCCTGTGGTTAGTATGTTTTCCTTTGGGACCTAGGAGACTGAGTTTGTTGCCCTGTCTAAGCCCCGCTTAAGTTTGGTGTCTGACCATGATGGACAGTGGCCCATTTCCTCCCTGGATGGGGACAGCTCCCTGCAATAAATCTTTGTTGATTTGACCCAATTGGAGTCCATGTATCAACTTGCCATGAGACCTGAAGTGATTCCGTCACATTCCCCTAGGAAATCTGAGTTTTCACTAAAAACTTTTTGGTTTATGGAGGTTTGGTTTTCATGAGGAAAAGTCAAAAGTAGACATTTTCCATTATAAATTTTATTGAATAAAAAAATCCAATTTTCTGGTTTTTAAAAAGTTTTAACTGAACACTTTGGACCAGTCTGAATACTACATAAGTAGAAGGTGTTACAGATGGTTATAAGCAGGGGCGCCCTCAGAAATTTCACACGGTGCATCCAATTGAACCAATCACTTTAATTTAGCATGACACCACTCAGGTATGGCCTGGCCATCTGGTGGACCACATTCCAATGAGTGACACTGCAACCCAAAACAGCAGGTCACAATGCCACCCAGTTTGGGGGGGTGGGGGGGTGGGGGAAGGGGTTTCATCGTGCCTCAGGGGTCACAGCTGAGGATGCCAAATTCAGGACAAAAATGCTGAGAAATAGGGCAGACTCCCCCCAGACAGATGGTTATTCTCTCTTTAGATTATACCAAGCCAGTAGCAAAAGTAAACTTCTGTCTCACCACATTGGTTAACAAGGAGCTAAAAGCAGTCTCCTTAGGCATCCCAGCCCTCATCTCACTATCTAGACACTGGACTCTATGGGGAGTAGTACTGAAAACCAAATTAATCACATATAGAGCTCTTCTAATCCAAGAGATGAGGCATTTAGCCAGGTCAATATAACTCAGAACTTATCCACTAATCATGCTGATACCAATCCTTTAGTAACTAAAAACTAAAGGTTTAATAAGAAAAAAAGAGAGTTAATAATGGTTAATAGATCCTATGCATGCAAATAATTGTGAAGTCCTTAGATCAGATTTCTAGCAGTGATGTTATAGACTGCTGGCTTGTAAAGTCTCTCTGGTAATTTCCAAAAGATTGGAAGGCCCTCTGTCCATAGTCCAATATGCTCCTTTAAGTTGTAAATCCACAGTCCAGAAAGTCCGGGCAGGAAAAAGGCAAAAATGGAGATCTCAGAGGTATATTATACCCTCTCCCATGTGCATGGAAATTCACTGTCTCAAACAAACCTTACAGCCCAGGTACACGGAAAGTTACTGGCCCAAGATGGAGTCCAGGATCATATGAGCATATCACATGTCCTTACATGGCTTGATGACTCACAGTGGGTAGCCATTGCCCATATTCTTGCTGAGGTGTCCACAGGAAGAGCTATGTGGGCAGAATGAGTTTCTTCTATTGCCCATTGTGAGAGCTAAGTACCCTTGGTGGGCCATCAACACAAATCTATCTGTTTTGTTTCGACATTTTCTAACAAAAACATTTTGACATTCCTAAAAACTCAGCATTTTGTTGTGTTTGTTTGACTCAAGATTCCCTTTTCAACTCAGATCAACATGAAGCTGCATTTCCCTAGTGCATTGCCTTGTGAGAGCTGCAGTTTGGTCCTCCATAGTCTTCTGTGAGCCAGGATCCCTGGAGGACTATGTTTCCCACAGTAAAAAACAGGCCCAGCTGACCAAGCTGGGAACACTGTTTAATATTTTGGTTTTTTAACCGATTCAAAAATGAAACAGTTTGGATCAATTCAATAAAACCAAATATGCTGATCTGGGTCAAACTGACCTGAAACAAAATGTTTGCTAAGCATGATTTTGTTATTCCCAGGGCTAAACTTCTTGCTTCTTGTTTTACAGATACATAGTTGGAAATGTGTTTCAATTTCAGAACCACTGCAGTGATGACAAGTGTGAATTGCATCTTAGTCACAAGATCTGACACAGGGCATGAAGCCAGGTCCCACATCACACAAGGTGGGGTTGCACAGTAGCAATCAAACTCAAGAGGCGACTCTGTGGCCATTAGGTTTGAATCACTTGGGGCTCCCATTTTATATAACTGCTCTCATGAATTCCATCTGAGGTATCAGACGGAAAGTATCCCTTGAGGAAAAGGGAGGATGCAGTCTTTCGAACCTGACAAACTGTGTTTGTTAAAAGAGGACCAAATGCCCAGTTTTAAAAGGAGGAAGACAAAGAGTAGGGAAGCTATTTTCAATTCCAGCCCTTCAGAATTCAGGCTAAATCTGCTCACGTATGAAGTCAGCTCCTTGATTGAGTTGTTTCATTAACTATATGAAATGAGACAAGCAAAACACTTGGGGAAACTCGTGAGACGTAGAAGCAAAGAGAGAATTCAAAGAGATGATTTGAAGGTTGTGGTAAAATGCTTCAGTTTCGCCCACTAATTAGGGCTGCTGGGAGTATTGGGTAATTTGCAGTTTCTAGGTCATATTAAGTTTAGAAGCTTCTTCTGTAACTGCTTGAAAAATAAAGTTTGGCTGAACTATTCTACAGTGTAATTATGTTCCCCCTAGGTTATCTATCTTCATTTATTATTGCCATGTACTTAGCAACCAGGTAAAGTAGAGGGTAGATACCAAAAACAAGTGGGCTATGAAAATCCCACAGTCAAGTCTTTTCCCCCTTTAAATTTAAGAAATCAATCTTCACATTGATGTAAATGGATGCTTAATGGTATTTGTTTCCTTGTGCACTGTAGCTTCTGAAAAAACAACAACTACTATCCAAAAGCACCACAAAACCAATGATATACATGAGCCATGTCAACAACATTTTCATCCTCTGCACAGAGAACAAACTCCCTCAGATTTCCACCACAATTTTAACAATCACCAGCGGTCCATTAAACTCTCTCTGGAACAGACCCACATTAGCATCAACTTCCTAGACACCATGGTCCACTTCAACAATGGAACCCTACAGACAACTGTATACAAGAAACCCACAAATCACCACACTCTCCTTACTAGATCCAGTAGACATCCCAAACACACCAAAAAATCTGTTATATACAGCCAGGAACTCAGATACAACAGAAAATACTCCAAGAAGAAAGTCCTGGATATACAGCTTAACACACTTAAAACTGCTTTCACCAAACAAGGACTCTTCACCAGAGAAGTAGATTGTATTATGGAATGAGTCACCAAAATACCCCCAAGAAAACTTGCTTCAATACAGGAATAAAACCTCCTCTGACTGCACACTCCTAATTGTCACTTACCACCCCACACTGGAACTCATATGGGGTATCAAACAACTACAACCATACTCAATGGGGATCCTATCCTGAAAGAAATCTTTCCTGAACCCCCTCTTCTGGCCTTCAAACAACCCCCCCCACACACACACACTTCTGCATGCTCATCATCAGAAGGAAGCTCCCCACAGACCAGGACACACCAACTCAAAGCAGGAACAGATGCTGCCAGAACAACTGATGTAAAACCTGGAGCCATATCTCCACTGCTACAATGATCAACACCCCTTTCTAGATCCATTGGTTCTACAAGTGACTGTCACAGCATGTGGTGTGCCTCATTCTGAACACTAAATGCTGTAACAACAACTATGTGGGTGAAACCAGACAATCCCTATGTTCTCAAATGAACTCACAGGAAAATGATAAAAAACAAAAACACCCTATCACCCTTGAGTGAACACTTTTCACAAAGTGATCACTCCATATCTGACCTCTCCATCCTCAAAGGAAAGCTTCATGGCACTTTCAAAAGAGGAGCTTGGGAGCTTAAATTCATAACTTTGCTAGACACTAGAAATCAAGGTCTTAATAAAGACACTGGATTTATAGTTTATTACAACAATCTGTAACCCACTGACCTCCCTTTTTGTCCTGTGACTACAGGGTGTTAACAGGCTACTTCACCTTGAATGGTCCCCTATAATATGTGCAAACTATTTATAATAAACTATCTGTTCAACCTTGTGTTTAGCTGTGACACTGAGTACCTTTCCTAGACATGAAGAAGCGCTCTGTGTTCCTCAAAAGATTGTCTCTCTCACCAACAGAATTTGGTCCAATAAAAGATATTGTCTCACCCCTCATCTCTCTACTGTCCTAGCAAAACATACAAAGTGGTCATCAGACAAGCTAAAATGAGAGGGCCAGTTCCTTCATTAGTGTTAAGTGGCATAGTGCCACTAATTTCAATAGGGGTACCACTCTTCACATCAGCTGAGGATCTGGCCCAGGATTTCGTAACATGATGCTGCTGGTTACGATTGTACCAGCTGTATGGTTTCTAATAGCTATTCTAGTTATCTATGCTCCGAACTTCCTCAAAAGTCAGTGAGGACCAAGCCCTGCTCCCAACTGTGTTTCCAACAAACCGCTTTCAGCATCCCATGGTGCCAACCCAGCCCTAAACCCATAGACATTGGTGTCAATGTTGACTCTCCCTTTATGTGACCATGCGCTGCCAACATGATCACCCAGGACATCTCCAACAAGCCTATCCTCACCAAGACAATGTTGAAGACTTCTATCCTCCCACTCCCCAGAGTGGCCACACAAGACTGCTTCTATTGGTGTGTCTTTGTTACCCACCAGGGGAGGAGATGACAGCCTTCATGCAATCTCCTTCTACATGCGAAAGCACAATGAATGTCATCAAATCAGCAACAGGATACCCTTAAAGGACCTTCCAGTCAGAAAAGGAATGGCAATAATGGCTGTGTCAGGACCAAACCTTCCTTCAAATAGGGCCCTCACTGCAAAGTATGCAGCTCAACAGTGAGGACCTATCCAACAATTGCAACAATTCTATGGACTCAAGACATTGATTCCTTGCACTACAAGAAGTCTTTGTGGATACATGTGTCAACATTACAGGCCAACGGAAAGGACACCAGCCCTCGCTGGCTTGAGTCGTGGTCTCCTTGTGATGTCCCAAACAAAGACCTGATTGAAGATCTAATAGAAGAAATCCTAGGATTCTGCCTTCCCTAGAGGCAGCAGACTGCACTCAACTGCATTCGGACAACACGCAGAAGGTGTGGTATCTTCTCCACCAATAGAAAAATCAAAGAATCACCAAATTGTGACTGTGGTGAGGTACAAACTATGTGACACTGCCCTATTCACACTTACAATGGTGTCAGAACAGGGATTAACCTAGCTACCCCAGAAGCATTAGAATGGCTTTCGAATCTCAAGGTTCACTTATAATCTCAGCCTCTTGCTTTTCAAACATCATACAAAAGAAAGGAAGTTATGCCACACCCCGCTATAATGCCCTTTTTTGGACACTACAGGCATCTTACAAGAAGTACACCTTGTGAGATGTAGTTGGTTAGGGAACCCAAAGCAGACTCTGGGCATGAGGCAATGTTGCAACGTCTCTGAACTGGAGCATTTCAGAAATTCCTGTTCTGTGAAAAATTCAGGTCCAGAACAAATATCGAAATAAGGGAATTTGCAATGGGATGGAAACTCCAGTTTTTGACCAGCTCTAATTTTTTTTTTTTTTTGAAGGAAGACATTCAAAACAAAACCTAAAATATTCCATTGTAACTCTGGAAATCATTGGGTCAGGCTCTCAGCTGGTGTAAATTGGGGTAGCTCCATAGACGTGAATGCAGCTATGGCCACTTACATCCGCAGAAGATCTGGTGAAGATATACTAGGAGGGAGTGGAGAATCAGGCCCCTTGATGTTAGAGATGTCTATTATCCTTCATGAAATATTAAATTCATCTGACATTTGAAGTGTATGTTTACAGAGAAACAATTGAATGCTATTTAAGACAGTCAAGACACAATTTAGGAATGTATTAAATTGGTACATCATTTACAACAGAAAAATGCATTAATCACAGATTTCAAAATTAAATTTGTCGTGGTTTTACTCTCTTCAGGTTAATTAAGCCTTTTCAGTCAAGTTTTGGTTTGCTTTAAAATACATCCTTGCAACACTCGGTGTACACTTGTATGTTGTTGACTATGCAGAAACAGTGTCAATGTTACTGGGTTTTGATTGATGCTAATCAGGAGCTGGAACTGACTTCACTGGGAGCTTTGGATGAATTAAGAATGCAGAATCAGGCCCTTCATGTGATACGTGTTCAATTAACATGGAAGGCCTGATTCTGCTGCCTTTGCCCATATTGTACAATATCTTACCCCCCTCCCCCCCCCAAGTAGTTCAAGGTACATATGCCAGAACTGAGCCCTGAATTAGAACAGAGCTAGATCTGACTCAGGCTATGGACCTGAGCAAGGGCGGGAAAGAACCAGAGCTGGGTGGTGTGTTTGGACAATAATTTACTTGCCAAAAAAAAAAAAAAAAAGAGCAGTTGTGAGTTGGCCAAAACTATTCATGAAGTTGGGTCAAATTCAGCTAACAGATTTGTTTAAATAAAAAAAGAAAGGGGGGGGGGGGGCTGGGAGAAGAGACTGGGGAAAAAAACACTTTGTTGTGACATTTTCTAAACATTTTCAATTTTATTTAGAAATTGTGCTCTATTTAGTTGTTATTAAAAAAACAAACACACAAAATGAGACCAACACAGCACACTTGCGTCTGGTCCAAACAAAACCACTTCTTCATTTAACCCCAAACACTTTATTTTTTTAAGAAAAGAAAAAAAAATCATTTTAGGTTGACCCAAACTTAAGTTTGGAGGGATTTTTCATTTCAGTCACTTCACCAATAATATCAATTTTTCACCAGTCTTGAGGTCCAAGGGTGTAAGAGTAAGTAAGACAAGACATTCATCTACCTACTCCCAGGAGAAGGCATTGAGGGAGGTGTAGGGAATGGGTTAAGTGAGTGCACTACTCAGGAGCCAGCAGAGGCAGAGGGGAGGAGCTGGACTGGAGTTATGGGGTGATAGTATTGTTATGAGGCAGTAATAAATTATTATCCTGGTCCTCAATGCCAGGGAGGAATTTTGTGTCCAAGAGGTGCTAAGATGCATGGCTACTGCTGGGATGGAACAGTTGAGACAGCACCCCTTTGCTCATCCCTGTGTGTAAAGTCGCTCTCTAGCTCATTACCTGCATGCAT
This sequence comes from Caretta caretta, assembly GCF_965140235.1. Classification (NCBI taxonomy): domain Eukaryota; kingdom Metazoa; phylum Chordata; order Testudines; family Cheloniidae; genus Caretta; species Caretta caretta. The sequence goes on from NC_134209.1 coordinate 18,030,699, forward strand.
TCGTGGCATCATTAGCAAGAAGTAACTCAGGAGAAAGGTACAATGTTAAAGCTGCACAGCATGGGACGTGCCGATAATATGGTGTCTGCAATTTAAACACAGTGAACCTGACACTAGTTAAATGTGCAGGGGAAATTTATTCCCTGTTTCCGATACTCCTGCAATCTACTGTGAACCATGCCTTCCCTCTCCTCTAGAAATCAATCAGTCAAGAGGTGGCCTATTTGATTGTTAATACCTAGTGTGCTAACAAAACCAGGGATATAACAGATTTACATTACATCCCACTTCAGTCCCCACTCCAGGTAGCCCTTCTTGCCACCTGGCCTCTGTCCTGTCCTGTGATGTACCTGGGGGATTGCCAGGGTGTGGGGTTGTGAGCTTCTGGGCAGTTTTTACTCATATGGGTACCATCTTCTGTCCAGCCTAACAGCTCCAATGCTGGACCATTCTCTTCGGCATAACAGACCCGTTCAATCCAGGAGGAACCCCCCCTCCTCCCATGGACCCTGCTGTCAATGAGCTTTGGCTGAGGCCGTGAGTATAGGGAGCCATTGCATCTGCAATTGCCTCCCTGAGGCCATTCTCCAGTTGGGGCAGTCCTGGACTTCAGTGTGGCACTTTAGTGGCCATGCATGCTCTATGTAGTTGCCCCTGGGAGGGCTTCCCACATACATCTGTGAGTTGAACTCAGCAGCCATGAAATCAGGCCAGAGCCAGGGGTGCTAGCTGGCTTCACGCCACACAGGGAGTTCAAAGTGCACAGAGGGAACGTTTAACAACATCTAACAGGCTGGTGCCCTCCACTCCAGTCAGCTTGTTTCACAGTGCATGAAAGGCCTTCTCCAGTCCTACTTCCAGTTATTCCTTCCCATTCCTCCCCTTTTCCTCATAAAAAGCATCATTTCCAAGCAGATTACAGGGTAAATTACATTCTCTAGTCAATTACAAAAATTGATTGCTGACTGTATTTTGCCACTAATAAAAGCTATTGAAGTCAGGCGTCCACATCTCATTACGGAAAAACAGGCAGTAAGTCACCTTGAGATTAAAAACAAACCAACAAACCACCCCATTAAATTCTTCCCAAGGAAGATAGCACTGTGCTCACTTGTGTGTGTGTGTGGCTGGGGGGTTACCTAATATAACCTTTTATTCATAGGCACTCTTTTGAGGCATAAGGGGCCAGCTGGTGTAAATCAGTGTAGCTCCATTGAAATTAACGGGCCCAATCCATACACTTAATCAGCTGAATACAAGAATGACTACTTATTGGCTGGACTATGAGTCAGACTGTGCACCTGTACTAGGGAGCAGGGAAGGTATGAATCCCACCTCACATGGCTCACTTGGATCCTGACGCAGACGAGCATGCAGCTGTCCTGGCTCCAGCCCCCTGACCCCCTGCTCCAGCCCCCTGACTCCAGCCCCCTGACTCAAGGCCAGACTTGTTGAAGTGGCAAGTAGAGGCCAGGAGCAAACTACCTTCCATGTGCGAGGAGGAGACTGACTTGTGGGGTGTCTCGGACTCACAGATGGTGATAGTGGGCAAGATGGACCATTGGTCTGACACAATGTGGCCATTTCCATGTTCTCCTTTGTGAGCAATAAAAGCAAACCTTTCTGTTCCTACCTGAAATCCAGGCTGAAGGATGCACATATCCTAGTGCCTGAGTGGCAATTTGTTGTTTTCCTGTTAAATACAATGCAATGTGGGAAGAGAGGCAGAGAATGGGGAAAAGACTCCTTTTAGGCCATTTCTGCCCTGGGAATAGGCCCAAGCCAGCTCTCAATGTTGCTGCTCCAGGGCGGAGTGTAGCCGAGGGTAAGACAGAGCTTGTGCCAGTTGTACCAGTGAAGAGAGGGCCTGGTGGTTATGACAGTGATGTTGGCTTCAGAAGATCTGTGTTTAATCCCTATCTCTCACAGCCCGCTTGCCCGCATCACATAATCTCTGACCTTCACCTGCAAAATGAGGGTAATAACACAGCTTTGTCCTTTTATAGTGTAAGCTCTTACGATGTGTTTATACAACACCATGCTAAATGGGCCCTTAATCTTAATTGTAGCCTTTGTGTGCCACTGTAATATTGAATTATTAATCAAAGTCTAGGTTCACATTATCTGTGCTTAGGAAGGTCTGCACTGATTTTAGACAAGGGTTTTTGGGAGGTTTTAGCTGCTTCTTTATGGAGAAAACTTGCAAATCGGAATTCATCTCCACTTCTGAGTCACTGTGTTGTGGTACAGGACAGCTACTTCTGATAAGGAGGAAAGATTTCATTTCCTTGCTGGCAAAGCAGTAGAAAATGTGTGTGGGGGGGGAAGACTCAGGGGCGGGGGGAAACAAACAAAAGAAACTTCCAGTTATTCCTTATTGCATCCTGTAGCTCTGAGAAAGCCAATTGTCAGGAGGAGTTGATTAAGTTTTCACACATCTTCCCACCCACCTTGCGCCCCAAGAGCTGTCTTTTTCTAATATATATACAAAGCAGCTGCTCTTGCACTCAGACAATTTGCATCGTCGAACATGCCTTCCCGTTTGATCTCAAGAGCAGGCAGTTATGGGTTTGTTGGGTTGGTTCTCCCTCTTCTTTCCTACTTTGACTCAATATGAGAAGGTGAGATTGCAATGGGGCGGTCCCGAGCTCACTGTGTACTGGTCTGAGACTAGACTTCCTCCACACCAGCAAAAGCCCCAGTAATTGTAAAGTGCGTCCTCGGCCCTTTGAAGTTTGTCATTACACCATCAAGTCTGGCTGTCAGGCATAGCCAAGGCGGGCATTAGCATGTCAAAGAACTGGCTTCAGGTTCACTGTGAAAACACTATTTGAAGTCCTGGGTGTGGGACTCCGAAGGCAGCTGAATTGCGGGCAGTTATTCCAGATGTGCATTGTCTCTGCAGACATGCAATTTCACAGTCATTAAATATTTTAAGTTCATCAAGGCCTAATTACAGCAGAAAGCATGACAGCAGAGGCTTCAAAGCCCTAGTGGACGGGGAGGCCTATTGATCATCCAGGTGATTTTTATTACCTTGATATCCAGCTGCAGTGCTGCCTTCTGTTATATAATGGCAGGGGGCGGGAGGGGGGAATGGGAGGAGGGAAGGTTGTTGTCATTATACCGTAGTCATAAATTAGCCGCAGCCTGCTCTGCTATTGGTCATTGCTTCTGTGCCATGTTCTTTGCTCTGAGTCGGCTCCAATGTGCTGCATTAGCGCAGCACTTCTAAGTTCCTATCAAGCAATGTCTCCTCTAGGACCTTCTCCTGAGTGTTGGACCAGGAGCATCTGACGATTATGCTCCATGGTCATTTAATTGCAAGCCAGCTTCTGCTCTCCCTTCCAATGATGCAAATTCCACAGCCACTCCATTGACTTCACAGATTTCCACTGAAGTCAACAAAAGAAGAATTTGGCTCGCTATTGGGGAATATTCAATATGGCAAATTTTGGCCCCAGTCCTGCAGTTTACTCAGCTCACATGATCTACTGGCAGGGGTGCGCAGTCAGTGGGAGGTTTAGTGTCGTTATTTTTTATAGTAGAAAGTAAATTGAAAGTGGCTGTTCCATAAACTGCTACAGAAGCTGCTACGGCCAGAGTTCTGGGGGACAGGAGCAAGGAGCCTGAGAAGCCCAAGGCCCTGCTCTTTGTTTTGAATCTGGTTATGGTTGATATCTTTTCCCACTGTGTATTTTCTCTTATCCTGGTTCTAGAAGCTATTCCTGGTAGTAAAAGGATATGTCCATATAAGTGAACAAACTGTGATTTTAAAAGCTTGGTATTTTATATGAATTTAAGTTAATGAGCCATACTCAGAGCAATAAGAAATCTAGAAAATACATTAAGGTCCCTTCAAGTCACTGGAAAGATTCCTATTCAATTCAGTGAGCTATGGATCAGGCCCATATTAGTGTTATGACAGGTGGCACCAGGTGGTGCTGTTACAGATAATACTCCAAATACTTTCCCTTAGTGTGCGAGCAAGTTCTGATTCATAGGAAGACAGACTGTGTTCTGAGTTTGGGGTTATGAAATAGGCACCTTTAGGGGAGAGTGAGCTGTGTAAGCAGCAGGAGAGTTTTCTTTTTGCCTTGGGCTCTGATTAGAGTCATTCCTGAGGCAAATTTGCTCCCTGGGGCATGTTGAGTGGAGGAGATAACTGAAGAAAGGGAATGCACTGAACAGTGCTTGACCATCTCATTCCAGGAGTGGTTGGAGTGCATCATTTATTTCTTCTCCACTCTGAAGCCAACCTGCAAGGGCCCAGAATTCAGCGACTGCTTGGCAGCGGGATAATGCTGGTGTCAGGAAAAGGAGCAACAATACGCTTTGCTTAGTGAACTTGGCTAACTGCCATTGGTTCCAGGTATGAACTAAGTGGCGGTGGTGGCAGACAAAACTCATGGATAATGATGGCTGGACAGAAGTAGGCAAATCTCATGCACAAATCTCATGCTCAGAGTCAATTTACAAGAGCAGGCAAAGATCCCAGTGATTGACTGTGAAAGGAGGACTTACTGCTAGAGCGCCTCTTCATGGCTGGGCATGGCATAGCAGGCTCTTTCCTCTCTAGCACCCTCTGCCCACAGTCACTCTGGCCCTGCAGTGATCCCTCTTCCGGTAACTGGGCCCTCCAGATGGGTCATGTTTAAGTTCACCCCTTCCAGGGTAACAAAATCCAAAGTCCTTTCGTCAGGATTCTGGCCCCATCGTCCTCAGAACTTTCTCTCACAGGCTCCATCATCCTTCTCTTGAGGGCGGTTTCCTACCACCCTCTGGGTTCCAGTGCAGGGAACCTGCAGTTACCAGGCGAGGTCTATCTATACGGTATCTCCCTGAGCCTGTCAGCAGGCCTCTCCACAACCTCTCTAAACTCACCCTTCTTGCAGGGCTAGGACTCACAGGGCACTCCCCTGGAATCCCCCATCAATCCCAGTGTAAAAATAGAAACTTCTGCCGTCCTCAAGCTTGGCCTTTTATCCCTCTTTTGGGCCCCAGCGAAACCCCTGCTTGGGCTCTTTTCCCCCACCCCCACCCCCAATCCCAGAGAGAGACTCCTGGCTCCCCTGCAGCCCCATTCTGCTCCAAGCTTCCTCTCCTTGTTCTAGCCCCCAGCTCCTCCCCAGTGTGGAGCTCCTCAGTAAGGGGCTGACCCACCTTCCAGGTGTGGCTAGGTACCTTCACTGAGCTCTCACTCCCATTAACCCTTCCTGCGCCAGCGCAGGGTAGACTCAGAACACGCTGGGAACACCTTAGCTCTCCTTATTCTGAGGAGCCTGGTTTTAGGATGGGATTTTTCAAAAGCGCTCAGCATTGACCTAATTGGGCTCCCATTGAAGTCCACGGTAAAAAAAAACTCACACTGACTTCTTTAGGAACAGAATTAGGCCAGTGACGAGCCCACCCATGACGCACACTAGCTGTCCTGCAGGAGAGAGACACTTTTCCCGGGCTTCCTCATTAAGAATTTAGGGGGAACAAGAACAAAGCCAAGTAAGATCCAGGGACACAAAACCCTGTTCCGTTTCAGTTACGGCCGATGAATTGGACACAGGTGTGCCACAAACTGAGGGTGCCATTCTACCAGAGAGCACTCGAGAGAATGAAAACCTAAAGAAAGAGCAAGAGTATATTCAGAAAGATAACTATAATCAAGCCCTTTCCATGTCTATTAGGGGAAAAGACAACAACAACAACTGAAAGATTCAGACTGACTTTGTCAAACCATTTTTTTAGTGTTGCTGTGAAATCATTTCCAAACCGAAGGCAGGAATAATTGGAACATCTACAGGCTGTATCAATAATACCTCATTACCCAGCTTTGCTGCAATCCACTGATTTCAATTTTCTTTTGCACAAGCGATGTTTACCAGAGGACTTAGCATATGAATGGAGGTGGGGGAGAAATGTAAAACTCACACTCCAGATTTCCATGTCTTAAGCTGCCGAATAGCCATCAAAACTAATTGTTTCTTAAATGCTATGTAAACCTTATCTCATGTGTTGCCCCTAATCAGAGCAATTAATTTCATAATGAATTCTTTCTTCATGCACACTATCTTATTATTATCCTTAGTCTAAATTAATAACATCAACATAATCATTAGCGGATATGAAATTGTCTCTTCACTTCTTCTTATAGCATGTGGGCTGAATATAAAAGAACAACAGGGATGACAATTAGAGCAAAACATGGCAGCTGCACTGATTGCTATGCACCTTAACCCTAGCATCTGCAAAATGGGCTTTATTTAAATGTGAATCTCTCTCTGCTGTTCTCCCCCTTTCATTTCATTTCAGCTGTTTCTTACCGTCTGAAAAGAAAGAAAACTTTGTTGCGTTTAGGGTTAGATCTTAGGGTCCGATCCAAAGTCCCTTGAATGGAAGTCTTTCCATTGACTTCAGTGGACTTTGGATCGGCCCCTTAAGCCACAATTTTCTGAAGTGATTTGGGGTGCCCCATTCATAATTTTTTAAAGGGGCCTGATTTTGAGAGGTCAGGTGCTCAGCTCTTCCTGAAGACTGGGCCCCCATAAGATGTCAAGTTGGTCATTCTGTTGCACCCAAAAACCACTAATCGCTTTGGAAAATCTTGTCTTTATTGCTCAAAGGAGTTAAGCACCCAACTCCCATTGACCTTCTATCAGAATTAGGCACTTAATTCCGGAGCCTGGTCTACAGTATGTGATTATGTCGAATTTAGCCGTGTTGGGTCGAATTAAAACTAAATCCGTCCACACAACCAACCCAGTTTTGTCGACTTAAAGGGCTCTTAAAACCGGTTTCTGTACTCCAGCTCGGCAAGGTGAGTAGCGCTAAAATCGACATCACTGTTCCAGATTTGAGGTACTGTGGACGCAATTTGACGGTATTGGCCTCCGGAAGCTATCCTAGAATGCTCCATTGTGACCGCTCTGGACAACACTTTCAACTCAGATGCACTAGCCAGGTAGTCAGGAAAAGCCCCGGGAACTTTTGAATTTCATTTCCTGTTTGGCCAGAGTGGCGAGCTCATCAGCATGGACGGAACGGGAGGTACTGGATCTGTTCGCTGTATAGGGAGAAGAATTTGTTCAGGCAGAACTCCGTTCCAAAAGACGAAATGCCAGTATATATGCCAAAATCTCCAAGGGCATGGACGGAACCCCAGGCTGGGCTGAGCGGGGCCAGCGGCCAGGACCCCGGCTGGCAGGAGCTGGCGGCCGGAACCTCAGACCGACACGGGCTGAGCCGCTGAGCCTGCTGCCGGTCTGGGGTTCCAGCCACCGGCCGCGCTCAGCCCGCTGCCGGCCTGGGTGAACGGAACAAAAATGGGCACGCGTGCTGCAGGTTGCCAACCCCTGCGTTAAATGAGCGTGATGAGAGGAGGCAGGAGCGCAGTGAGAGGAGGCAGGATACAATGCTGAGGCTAATGGGGGAGCAAACTGACATGCTCAGATGTCTGGTGGAGCTGCAGGAAAGGCAGCCCCTGTATAACCACCTGCCCTCCTCCCCAAGTTCCATATCCTCCTCACCCAGAAGCCCAAGAATGCGGGGAGGGAGGCTATGGACACCCAGCCACTCCACCCCAGAGGATTGCTCAAGCAACAGAAGGTTGGCATGCAATAAGTTTTGAACTGTAGTGGGGCCTTGTCCTTCCCTCCTCCCCTCATCCACTACCCCACTCGGTGCTTCCCTCCTCACCCACCCCTCCAGGGCTACCTTGCGTGTTTTCCCCCTATTTGTGTGATGAATTAATAAAGAATGCATGATTTTGAAACAATAATGACTTTATTGCCTCTGAAAGCGGTGATCGAAGGGGGGAGGGCGGTTGGCTTACAGGGAAGTAGGGTCAACCAAGGGGGCGGGTTTTCATCAAGGAGAAACAAACAGAACTTTCACACCGTAGCCTGGCCAGGCATGAAACTGGTTTTCAAAGCTTCTCTGATGCGCAGGGCACCCAGCTATGCTCTTCTAACTGCCCTGGTGTCTGGCTGTGCATAATCGGCCGCCAGGCGATTTGCCTCAACCTCCCACCCCACCATAAACGTCTCCCCCTTACTCTCACAGATATTGTGGGGCACACAACAAGCAGCAATAACAATGGGAATATTGGTTTCGCTGACTTTTCCTTTCACTTTTTAACCATGGTCCTTGTATGATTCTTACAGAGAGTAAGAGATGGGGGAGAAGGGAAGTTAAGAAAGTGGGGGAAGGGTACAGAGGGGAAAAAGGAGTGGGAAAACACCTGCAGCTTCTTGTATAGCACTAGGGGCTCAGAGTGAAACTTCCCCAGGAGTGGAGGGCTCTCAACCTTCCCCTGGTGAATCCTTAGTCTAGGACTTGCTATAACAATATCCAGCTCTTTGAGACCTAGTTAGGAAAGACAACTCTTTCTGCAGCCCCTGAGATTGGAAATTGGGATTCCTGCCCCCTACTGCAGGCTTTAGAGCCTGCTTGGCTCTCCTCTGATCACTGCTATGCCATCCCCAGCGGCTTCTCGCATTGAACAGCTGCTGGGTCCGTGCTTTGAGAGAAGTCTGTGTCCATGTCCTCATCACTATTGTGATCGTGCTGCCGTCACCTCCTTGCCTGCTTTCGCAGGTTCTGCACATACTGCAGGATAATGGGCGAGGTGTTTACAATGCTCACAACGGCAGCGGTGATCTGAGCAGGCTTCATGTTTGCCGTGCTATGGCGTCTGCACGGGCAATCCAGGAAATAGGGCGCAAAATGATTGTCTGCTGTTGCTTTCACGGACGGAGGGAGGAGGGGCGACTGACGACATGTACCCAGTACCACCCACGACAATGTTTTTGCCCCATCAGGCATTGGGAGCTCAACCCAGAATTCCAATGGGCAGCGGGGACTGCGGGAACTGTGGGATAGCTACCCACAGTGCACCGCTCCGAAAGTCGACACTTGCCTCGGTACTGTGGACGCACTCTGCCGACTTAATGAGCTTAGTGGGGACACACACAATCGACTGTATAAAATCGCTTCCTAAAAATCGACTTCTATAAAATCGACCTGATTTCATAGCGTAGACATTAGTGTTTTTTTTTTAAATCCCACCCTTAAAAAGAGGTAACTTACCTGTAGAGTGACTGAATGTCTTTGAGATATACAGTCCGTATATATATTCCATGGTTGGTGAATGCATGTCCAGTGCACATACCTCTAAGTATCTTCTAAATCAGCAGTATCTGCGGGGGAAGCTCATTCACCTTTCCCTTCCTCCCAAGCTTTGCAAGTGGATAAGGTAGTCACCCCATCATACCCCATCACACCCCATCATACACGAGATCCCATGCCATCAGGACACCAAAGTAAGAGGGATGGTGGCTTGGGGTGTGAACCAGGTGCACAGACTACACCTCTCAAAGAACGCCAGTTACTGTACAGGTAAGTATCTTCTTCTTCATGTGCCAGTCCGTGTGCTTATTCCACAGCTGGTGACTCGCAGTGGGCAGGTGTGAGGAGTACCTGTGAATATGGTTTGTAGTACGGATCTTCCAAATCTTGCATTGTCCCAGGCTGCCTGCATCTGTGCTGTAGTTTCTTTAACGTGTGTATGGACAACCGGGTCATTGCTCTGCAAATATCCTGAACAGGCAGGTTCATGGAGAGGCCACAGAGGCAGACTGCACATCGGTAGAGTAAACACGTACTCAACCAGGAAGATGCATGCCTCCTAGCCAGTAACATGACCGGATGCACTGGGCAATCCAGTTTGATATTCTCTGTGTAGACATAGCTTATCCTTTGACTCTCTCCACATGAACCAGAAAGAGTCTGGGTGCTTTCTGGAAAGACTGTGTTCTGTCCAGATAGAACAGTATGGCTCTGCACACATCCAGCGTGAGCAGCCTTTCTTCTGCCCTTCCAGCACGAGGCTTGGGAAAGAACACAGGGAAGTGGATGAGTTCATTGGTATGTAATTCTGACACCACTTCAAGAAGAAATCTAAGATGTGAACTCATGGATACTTGTTGTATGAGTGCACACCTGGGCCAGATTTACCTTGGTGCAATTGCATCCCTGGACCCCGACAATATCCGCCACTAGCTGGCTTCCAGGTGAACCTAGCGGGAGCTCAGTGAGAGGCCGGAGCAATCCAGGTATAAGACCTCTTCCAGGACTTCCTGTATCCCAGAATGCATGGGGGATGTGCGATGCTGTTGCACCCAGCTTGTGAACCTCACCCATTTGGAGAGGTAGGTGGACCAAGTGGAAGTTTTCATGCTACTAATTAAGAAATGCTGATCATGCCATCTCATGTTTGCCTTCTAAGGGAAACGTTTTGATGTTTTGCAAAGAAAGCTCATAAAGAGATCACAGTGAGAACAGCTGGAATGAATGCTGATGTCACATAAATTCATGAATAATTATGTGTATTTTTTTCACAACTGCTGACAGCTTCTGAAATGTATTTATGTTTTCAGCCAATGTCTCCATCACAAAACCTGAGATCCACTATCAGCAATATCAAAGCTAAGGTCATTTTCAGATTTCAAAAAAGTGCAACTAGATCTAAAGGCCATTTAAAAAAAAAAAACTAGAGAGAAACCACTGACATCTTCATTTCTCTCCTGTTCATCAAGTTAACACGTTGGCTATTTGTAGGAAAGAGAAAAAAAAAGTAATTCTAAGAATATTTCACCTCTTTAACCAGTATAAAGATCAGGTCTTTTCTTTAAATTTCCTTTAATTATTTTAATATTTTAAGCACAAATATTGTTAAACTTAAGGGTTGGATATATCATACGGTTGCACTATCCATAAAGACTAAACAAAGAAAATTCAGTGGTTTTATTATGGTAGCACAGAGACTCACCACTGGAGATCAGAGTCCCATTGTACAAACATTTAGTAAGAAACAACTTCTACAATCTAAACAGACAAGTCAAAATATGGGAGGGGAAAGAGAAGTGAAGTGATTTGCCCCAAGTCACATAGCAGCTTGGTATAAGAGCTGGGGTAGAACCCAGATCTTCTGAATTCTAGGGTCGGTAGGGTGTAGAAAAATGTATTATGATTTAAGGGAAAGAAAATCTCATTCCCCCACTCCCAGCACACTCTGACCCTTACTATCAACCTCCCAAAACACACACCAATAAATTGTACAGGCTTACCGGTGTTATCATAGGTGGATTTTTTCCTCTGATGGTAAATGTAAGGTGGGTGTCATGAAAAATTTTGACTTTGGGGTCATCCTTATTCAAGTTGGAGTTGGGGATTGGTCCTGCTTTGAGCAGGGGGTTGGACTAGATGACCACCTGAGGTCCCTTCCAACCCTGATATTCTATGATTCTATGATCTGAAAACTTTGGGAAATACTGCATTACAACACGCTCCCTCGAGTGTATTGATAAGATTGTGCCATAAATGTGTACCTTCCTTTTCCTCTGGAGCCCTACAAAGATGACTCCTGCTGGGTGGTGCATAAGACAAGCACCTCCCGTTTTCTTCACAGTCACCTCTACTACTTCTCTTCCCCTTTGAGCAATGCAGAAGAGTCCCAGGAATTTAAATGGCTACGCAGCAGAAACAGCAAGCCTGAGGACCAGGCCAGCTGTGTGATGGCTTTCCCCTGCACATTTCCCATGGACTCACACCCTTTTGTGCAACAGAGAGGGGCAGCTGCAACTGGGACTGGATGCAAGATCTGTGATGTCAATTGGAATTTTGGCAGGGAAGTGCCTGACAGGAGGATTGGGCCCATAATCTTCATTTATTTGACCCTGAACCATAACCCTGATATCCGGGGCTGTTGTATTGTACATTGGGTTTCCTAATGCTCATTCTAGATCGAACTCATACCATACTGCTCTTGGTTACATATAACAGCCTGGAGCCATTTTTCTCTGCTTTATTCTCCTGCCAAATGTAGTTTGGCTATTATTATCCAAGCCAATTTTTTGTGGTATTGTCCAAATATAGGGCCAGATCCTCAGCATCACTCCAGGGGCATCACTAGAGCTAAGTCAAGTTACACCAACTTTGAATTGGTCCATGGACTTCAGTGAAGCACTCAGGGCTGCCCAGAGGGGGGGGGGGTGTGTGTCAAGTGGGGAAATTTGCCCCAGGCCCCGGGCCCTGCAGGGGCCCCCACGAGAGTTTTCGGCGGCGGGAGGTCCTTCCGCTCCATGTCTTCGGCGAAGTGCCCCAAAGACCCGGAGCGGAAGAACCCCCGCTGCCGAAGACCCCAGGCCCCCTGAATCCTCTGGGCGGCCCTGGAAGCACTGCTGATTTACACCCACAGAACAGGTCCTACTCAAACCATTTTCCTGAAGAGCTCAGCATCTAAATAAGTAGACAGCTATTCAAAAAGCAGAAACTCTCTTTGGAAACAGTGGGAGTTACTGGATGCTGAACTTTTTTGAAAATCCAGCCCCTACTGCCCACAGAAATATTCAGTCTGGTGTTTTATAAAATTCATGCCATGCACAGCTTGATTTCTTAATTTATTCATCCTTGATTGTAATGCATAAAACTTCTGTGGCCATAAAAATCATGTATAGATTTGTCACTTAAATTATACATCACACATGTGCTGCAAGTCTCAAGGAAGTAATCTGGTGTCTTCGAAAATCTATTAGATGTAACAAATACCCCTCTAGAGTTGTAGACAGGTTAACTTGCTGTGTAGGTCTCGGCAATACAGAGCATGAATTTCCATTTTATTCCACAAGAGAGCGCTACTTCCACAGGCAAAGCTGAAAAAAAGCAGCGGGATGGGTGTTGTGTAGAATCTATAGTACTTTAAGTGTAATATCCTATAATGGAAGTTAGGATTTATGATCGGTTACTTGACTAAATACAAACCCACAGACAATTTTTGTGATGGTCTAATAAAGAGAGCGAGAACCCTGGCTAAAAACACCATCTTTTTCATGTGTATTCAGATAAGAGGTTATATCTATATTCTGATACCCCAATTCAGCATTGATTTCAGTGCGGCTATCCACATGCCTCAAGTTAGATGTATGCTTAATTACCTGGCTGAATCAGGGTGTCCTTCAGAATTTCCTTTCCACATGAGCAAGATCCCTTTTAATCTTTAAAAGAAAAAAAATACAGTAAAGCAGGGCATTTTCCTAGAAATCAGACAAGATACTGCCCAGCACGTAAATGGACATCAAATCGGAAATGACTACGATATTTTAATAAGAAATCCCAGTGGAGGGATTCTGATTTACTAGAGCTGTTGGGAAAACAGAGTCGCCATTTCACAGTCAAATCCAATATTTTGACTCCCCCCCCATCCCTAAATGGGACAAAAAGTTGACAGACTGAGCATTTTTGCAGAACGACTCCAAAACAAACCCTGCATTCAGAAATGTCAAAATGAAAAAAAAAATCAACATTTTGAATCGAAATGACGTAGCTTCTTTCTAAACCTCAACAGTTTGGACATTTTGAAATGCTGATAGGAAGTGCAACCTTGCGTTTCAAATTTGCCTGTTAAAAGGAAAACAGAAAGCGTCATTGAAATCAACATGTTCACGTGGAAAAAAAAAAGATGATTTTGATGAAACCCCGTATTCTGACCAGCGCAACTATTTATGGAGTGCATTGGTGTGCATGGTGCTGTGAAGGAATGTAAGGACACTAGAGTTTATTATTTAACCCACGGTCTCTTGAGTTATTCTCTCAGCTTTTCCTTGTATCTCGCCATAGTCTGCTTCTACATCTGTTGCCTCTATTTTGTACTTGGATTGTAAGCCCTTTGGAGAAGGAACTATCTGTTCCCTTCTGAATTTGTACAGTGCCTAGCACAACGGGGTCCTATGTGCTATGATAATACAAATTATTATTAATAATTGTACTATTTATGGGTTTGATCCAAAGCCCAGCAAAGTAAGTGGAAAGACTCACACTGACTTCAGTGGACTTTGGACCGGGCCCTCTCCCACTCCCGTTTCTCCTTGCTTAAAGTCCTTCATTTGAAGGCACTTATGAAGGATTCCAGCCCTGGAATGAAGCCCTCTATTTAGTCAACTAGTACAGCAAAGGCAGTTGTGCTGAAAACAGCAACACTCCCACACACTGATAGACCCAGGAGAAATAAGTCAACAAAAAACAAGAATTTTTGTATTTCTTCCCCTCAGTCAGCTCCATCTACATCCCTAAACTGAAGGCACAGAACCACAAACTGGAGGGTCCTCAGTCTTTATAGTTAGCCTGCGGGGTATAAATTAAAACTGTTTAATAGGAACATTTGTCCCATAGGCACTTAACCAAATCTATGCCTACACTGTTCCATGGTTCGGATCATGAGTGTGAATAGCAGTGCACACCAAAGTGCTGTGCTGTAACTCCCTGGTGTGCACACTGCAGGCGGAGTGAAGTGACTTGCCCAAGGTCACCCAGCAACCCAGTGGCAGAACCAGGAATAGGAGCCTGCTCTCCAGAGTCCCAGTACAGTGCTCTAGCCCCTGAACCCATTCCCTCATATCAGTGCAATACTGTATCATCAAGGTTGGGCTATTTTCCCCCTCCTTAGATGTTCTTACATTTAACAGTAACACACATTGCCTGTCAGTATTGTCACAGTTACAGGGCTAGCTGCATCTGTGTCCCCTTTCCAGTCTCTCTGAATGGCAGCCACCTCGTGTCTTGGGCCTCTTGCCCACACCTGCCTCAGGGGGGACTCTTGCAATTCTCCTGCTCTCCAGGGTCTGGTTATATTACCTGTAATATTACAATGCCTATCACCCTGCAGGTCCAGCTGGGTTTCAGGCACCTGTGTTTTCCCCCTTTCTGAGCCTGTAACCACTGATATGGTGACCAAAAGACCCTTAAAATGGTGTATTTTCATTTAGCAAAGCATTAGAGAAAAGGGGATTTTAAAACAACAAAGAGCCAACAGGCATACGTAGCCTCATCTGATATCCCGCTTCCCTACAAGCTAAATTAGAGAGGGTTTCCTCATAATTTACAGGAGTAGAATGGACTTTCATTCTTTTTGGAAGCTAAGGCGCTCCTGAGATGCAGCCCGGTCTCATTTTGTCTCCCACCAATCTGTCCCCCGCTTTCTTTGAATAACTGAGCTTTTTGAAAGTCCCCGCCTTCCCTGTGAGTCTGAGCCCAGTTTCCATATTACCCCACAGCCCTGGTTACGGAGCTTAGGTGTGAAGTCCCCCTTCCGCCTCAGACTGGTTTTCCCAGTTGGCTAGCCAGGCCATCTTGGGGAATGTCTCCATGATGGCTGCTCTATTGCTGGGGCAGACAGACCCTTATTGGCCCGCAATCACTGGCCTTGTGATAGTACCTACCTGTGGGGGAAGGCATTGCAACTGTTTGCTTACCTCTCATAGTCCAGATTGTAGACCTGGCTGGGGCCCTAAGCATAGCTAGCAGTGTGACCCAAAGGCTGTAAACCAGAGTAGGCCTGTCCTTGGCAGAATAGTAACACACCAGGTGTCACCTAATGAAGTAAGCAAATTCCTGACTGAAGAGGATGGTGCAAAAGCACACAGATCTCAAGTAACTACATAAACACCTTCCGAAGAGATGGTACAGGAACACACCGACCCCTCGTAAAAAGAAGGAGGAGATGACAGGATGATGGATAAGGATGTTTTGTTCAAATAAGGTATAAGGGTGGTAACTAATAATATCTGGAGTGTAACCCGTAACTAGTTTGTATCAATGTATAAAAAGGAAAAGTCAGAGGAGGGGCATCTTTGTACTGGTCTAGGGGACAGCATCACGGCAATGTTGATCGAACGGGTACTCTGTCACAAGCATACACGTGTGAATGTACCTGTAGCTCCTACGGGGCACTAGGATCGTGCTTTGTCAACAATGAACCTGGCCGAGTGCCTTCACCACCGAACCGAGCCTGCAGTCTCTCTTTGTGAACAACATTGAGATCTGCTGAGTCAGCCAGCTGCACTCCCTGCTAGCGCAGATAACACGGGAGCCCCGAGAACGGCAGCCCGAGCAGCATTAACGACTCTGCAGCATCACCACCGCAGTCACTTGTGCTCCTAAATCACTTTGACGCTTCTGAAAATTTCCCCTCCTGCAGCGTAGATACCATACCCTTAGGTTCTTTTGAAAACCCTGCTCTGTTTCCCATTAGAACCGCATGTACCAGAAAGAGGCCACTTGTAGTTAACAAGCTTTGCAATAACCTTTCCCTGAAATGGCAAAGACAATTATTAAACAGATTTCACAGACATTTATAAAGAAAAAGAATAAATAAGAATTCTGTGGCCAGGTCCTCTGGCCTGTCGTGGAACAAAGGTATTTGATCCTTTTCTCCTGCGGGGATGTTTTGTCTGGATAGAAAGGCATCAGCAGACCGTAGCAAACTAATCCATGCTGCATGGGATAGGCTGCAGGCAAATGGAATACAGAGGAGGCATTAAGCATTTGGGCCATCTACACTCGTCACTTATACATAATTATTGTTCAGCCCCTTTGGTATTGGCCGCACCACACAGCTGATCGGGAAATTTTGTGGCAGAGAAATAGAGATGAGGCCCTTAATCTGATAAAGCGCAATGGGTGAATGAGCAAGTGTCAGGGAGAGTTAGATTGAGCAACAGCAAGCCTGTGTGTGTCCATGCATTATGGAACTGAAGGAAATGTAGGTACATATGCAATGTATTCATCTCCCATGTATTTTGAAGAATCATTTCTGTTCGCTGAGAGAGTGACGAACCTAGTCTGATTAAGCTGTTATAGACACTTGTCATAAACATAAAGGGAAGGCTAACCACATTTAAATCCCTCCTGGCCAGAGGAAAAACCCTTTCACTTGTAAAGGGTTAAGAAGCTAAAGATAACCTCGCTGGCACCTGACCAAAATAACCAATGAGGAGACACGATAATTTCAAAGCTGGGGGGGGGGGAGAAAGGGTTTTCTCTGTCTGTCTGTGTCTGGCTTTTGCTGGAACCAGAGCAGAGTAAAGGGCTAATAAGCAATCTAGTTAGATAGGCGTTAGATTCTGTTTTGTTTAAATGGCTGATAAAATACGTTGTGCTGAATGGAATGTATATTCCTGTTTTTGTGTCTTTTTGTAACTTAAGGTTTTGCCTAGAGGGATTCTCTATGTTTTGAATCTGATTACCCTGTAAGGTAGCTACCATCCTGATTTTACAGAGGTGATTCTTTTACCTTTTCTGTCATTAAAATTCTTCTTTTAAGCAGCTGATTGATATTTCATTGTTCTTAAGATCCAAGGGTTTGGGTCTGTGTTCATCTGTACAAATTGGTGAGGACTCTTATCAAGCCTTACCCAGGAAAGGGGGTGTAGGGCTTGGGGGGATTTTCGGGGGAGAGACGTTTCCAAGTGGGCTCTTTCCCGGTTATATTTTGTTAGACGCTTGGTGGTGGCAGCAATAAAGTCCAGGGACAAAAGGTAAAATAGTTTGTACCTTGGGGAAGTTTTAACCTAAGCTGGTAAAAATAAGCTCAGCGGGTTTTTCATGCACTTCCCCACATCTGTACCCTAGAGTTCAGAGTGGGGAAGGAACCTTGACAACACTGCAACACAATCTATTGCATGTGCATTGATCTCAGATGAGCTTATTTCAGACACAGACTAAACGAGGACTAGAGGCCTCCCGCCTTCCTGGACACACAATTAATGTTGCTTTGCTCCCACTGAAGTAGCTGTGAAGAGAACAAGACTCAGTTAACCACTCAGGTTACTTTTAGCACATACTTCGCCTCTGACAATTTGTTTCCAAGGCTTGTTAGCCCGCCAAGCATATGATTATTGGCCTGATGTCTATTGTGATGCTAATCCTCAATTTTAGCAGGGATTCATTAACAAACCCATAGTACAAAATACAGGAGGTGGGGGCAGGGGATTTTCAAAAGCCGGTGCTGAGTGCTTCAGGATATGTACAGGACCACATTTTCAGCTGGTATAACACCACTGACTTCCACAAGTTACACTTCCATAGAGTTTGGGCCACCATAACTACTGCCCAGCTTCAGAAGGACTTTGCAATACCCGTTATTGATAATCTGCTCGGGAGCGAATAGTTACTAGAACTCATCAAATAGGACCAGTTTCTACCCCTTGAGATCAGTGGGAGTTTTGACATTGACTGCGATGCACAAAGCATCAGGCCTATGAAGAAAGCACAGATTCATGAACAAACAGCTCCAATGTAATGGACTGGTATACCTGGGATCCTGCTGTTCATTAGTCACAAATAGAGAGGTGGCCAAATTATTCACAAACGAGCAAAGTCTCATGAATTTCTACTGGACGTGCATTATTTGATCTTTGCTATTCTTTCACTATTCTCCTGTTAAAGTTTAAGTCATCCAATCAGGAGTAAGCCACAAGACCATGTGACTTGGGAGACTACCTGATAAGCTCGAATACAGAATGTACCATCTTTGCAAACAAACAATGGGTCGGATGCCAATTGTTTACCTGTGATATTCATCAAGGGACATACTGTAAACGCCTTACTCACATTGGTGAGTAGTTACTCCCAAAATTATTTTTATATCACTGCTTGTAATACAGTCACACCTAAAGCCCCCAGAGACACTGGGGCCCCATTATGCTTGACACTCTACATACAGAAAAAGCTTGTGATGTAAATTGATAAAACAGACAAAGGGAATACTATTATCTCATTTTCTTCCGAACAGGCATGTGAAAAACAGAGAGAATAAATGACTTGTCCATACCATCCAGGAAGACTCTTGCAGAGCCAAGAATAGAACTCAGGTTTCCTGAGTTGCCATTTGGTTTCTTAACCACAAGATCATCCTCCCTCTGCATGATCCCTTTTGTTGAAATAGATGGGGCTACTCTTGGGTGTCCCTGCTAACCAGTGTGAGGAGTGGTTTTACCATCTGAAATATTTCTGCATGCTGAATGGCAGAAACGAGGACTGCAATGTTGGCAACCCCTCCAAAGACACTGAATTTCCTATTCAATAAATATGGATCAAGCTGCTCAAGTTAGACTCAAGATAATGTCTCTGTTTGAGCTGGATGGGAACCAGATTTTCCATCTTGTGGGAAATTCTGTGACTTCAAAATGGTAGAAGACAAAATAAATTGAAATTTCTATCAAAACAAAAATTAAAAAATCATTTTTGATAAAAATCAAAACATTTCATTCCTGATTTTGATCTTTTATTTTTTTTATACAAAATACTTCTTTAAAAGTAATTTTGATATGAAAATTTGAAATATTATATTCCAAAACACTCAAACAGGATACTCTGACATATTCAATGTTTTGACCAAAATTTTAATTATTGACACTTTTTTCTAAATGTTTTGATTTTCACCAAAAAAAAGGTATTTTTTTTATTGAGAATCAGTGTCAACTTAAATTTTCTGACCAGCTTCAGTCTCAATTGAGTGTGACCCCCTTTAGCCTATTGCTTATTATTTCAGTTGCTTTAAATAGTAAACTCTTAGCAAGGAGATGAGCAAACACAGCTCTAAGGAAGAAACACCTTTTGCTGCTGTCTTTGCTCAACAGAGGGGACCTCTGCTCATTCAAGTGTAATCGGTGAAAGCCAGGCCATGCATTCTTATTGCCCTATCGCTTTCTTTATCCTGCCTGCTGATGCTTCACAAATTGTCACTCCTACAAAAAGAACAAAACCCCACCAATGTGCTGCTGATGGTGCCCCAAACTTATTACTAATTGCTTGCCTAATTGAAGCATGAGTGGCTTTTTAGCACACTTATTCTTAATAGCTGCTCTGTGATTTGATGTATCTTGACATTATTGATGTGACTCCTGAGTGACATAGAAACATATCCAAGGGAGAAGCAGAGAGAACAAACGATTAGAGAAAGTTCATTACAATACCAAAAGGCTATTTGGCAGCTTCCTAGCAATGTAGATAAAGAGTCTAGCAATGCTAGACACTTTATATGTTCTAGTCTTTGTTAGGAAAAATGTTTACGGATTGGGACATAGATGGGTCCCACCCCTTGTGTATTGATTTTTTTTGTGTATTGATTGATTGTATTGTGTATTGAGAAGCACAACATACAACACAGAAACAATTAAATGGAAATATTGATGAAGACACTCTCCTTTAAAACAGCCAGCTAGCTGATCTCATGCAGACAGCATGGTTTCCCTGCTTGTGCTGCAGACTGTCTTGGACATTGGCACGTCTCTTGGAAAAAATATTCTCTGGGACAGATCTTCGACTGGTGCAATTCAACATAGTTCCATTGATTTTATTTTGCACCAGCTGAGGACAAGCTCCTTGAGGTCTGTTTTAATTTCTTCCCCACACATTCCTGTATAGATCTCTCAACTTTCTGTTTTATACCCAGGATTGGATTAAAACTAAATGAGACCAGATCCAATCAAATCAATAGTTTCCAACAAACCAAAGTGCTCTTGAAAACATAGTCACTGGAGGAAATCCTGACCACATTGAAGTCAATACAAACCTCCCATTGATTTCAATGGCGCCAGGATTTCACCAATAGAGTTTAAGGCCAGAAGAGACCATTATGATTGTCTAGCCTAATCTCTTGAAAACACAAAAAAATAGATTTTGACAGAAAAAGTCAGACACGTCTCCATATTTAAGTCCTTTTAAAAGTGTACTTCTGTCAAGTAGCCTACAGTGAATTGCACATAAAGTGATTTTTCTTGTTTTCTTTAGTACTAATCTGTCTATTTGTGTTTGTCCTTTAACAGAACTAAACAAACTTCAACATTTCTGTACGATAGAAAATTCCAATATTTTAACATTTGTTTTTATCCCAATTTGGGATGAAAAGTCAAAATATCAAATATTTTCACAAAACAGAACTTTCAGGACATGTGGATTTGGAAATGCAGAAAAGTTTTGTTTCACCTTGATTTGACACTGAATCGTATCTGCGTGAGCTACCACAGTGTTTCATGTGACTTATAATTCAGTTACCTGGCTCCCTGATTAGTCTACAAGTCCCATGATGCACGATGGTCATGCCACTCCCATGATGCACTGTGCTAGTTCTACCAGAGGAGAGACCCAAGTGCATCATTGGAGATGTAGTTCAACTCGGGATCCCAGTCCACAGAGGAGAATGGGGCATGTGGCACCCAGATTTAAATTCCCATGGATCATGGCAGTGGCTTAGGCAGAATCATATAGCTGCCAAACTGACTCAGAACTAAAGGTTTTGATTCAGCATGACAAAACAAAGTATTTCAGTTAGGAGTTGACCCTACACAAAAAGAAATATTTCTATTAGATTTTCCCAATGAACATTCAAAATAGTTTGGCAACACAGAAAAATTTCCAGTTTACAGAAATTGAATTTTCCATTGAGAAAAGACACTCTGACAGCGTAACAAGAGTCCATTCGCCGCTAGGCATCCCCTTGTGGCTGGGCATGGCATTGCAGCTCTCTCACTGCGCTAGCCCCTTACCAGTGGTCACCTGGGCCTTGTGGTGGTTTCTCCATCAGTAACTCAGCCCTCCAGCGAGGTCACAGTCTTTTGTCCACACCTTGAGAGGTCACAGTTGTCCAAACTAGAAGTCCCAACCTGCCTTTAACAAATCCTTCCTCCCTCTCTGGGGCTCTTCCTCTACCAGTCCTCTACTCACTCTGCTGCCCCCTTTTTGGGCTCAACAACCATTGGGGAGGGCTTGTATGCCCCCTCTTCGGGGCCAGTAGCGGAACCCAATCTCACCCTCTAATCTGGATTCCAGCCCCGGGCACTGTACTGCACAGCTAGGTCTGCTCCTTTATCCGTATTTCAGCGTTCCCTGGACCACTTCCTACCTCACCTCTTTATTTCCTGTCTGGATTTCCCAGTCTCTCCCCTGTTTGATCAGGGTCTCTCCCTGCCTGGAGAGCTTTCCTTAGAATTCTAGAAACAGGGAGTTAGAAGGGACTGCAAGGGTCATCTAGTCTAACCCCTTGTCAAGATGCAGGACGTGTTGTGTCTAAACTGTCCAAGAGACATGGCTCTCCAGCCCTCTTTTGAAAACAAAACTTACTCACTGTCTTGCTCTGAGTTCTCCCGAGAGACTCAGGACCATGCAAGAGCCTTCTTGCTCCCTGCCTGGCTCTATCCCCAGCAGGACACTATCAGTGATTACCCTAAAAAAAAGGAGTACTTGTGGCACCTTAGAGACTAACCAATTTATTTGAGCATAAGCTTTCGTGAACTACAGCTGTACTCCTTTTCTTTTTGCGAATACAGACTAACACGGCTGTTACTCTGAAACCAGTGATTACCCTGACTCTTTTTATATTGGAACCCCTGATTCCTCTCAATGCTGGGGGGGAAAGAGGGGGCTCATCCTGTAGTTAGGGCTGGCTTAGCCACAGGGTCTCCAGCCCACTGGGCAAGCCACCCTGTAGCAGACAGAAAATTCCCAACAATCTCTAGCCCTTAGCGTGTGAGCACCTCAAAGCAGGGACCATCCTTTCTTGAGTGTCTGGATAGTTCCCTATTGTGTTATGGGTGCCACATTAAACACACATTATATAATGCGAGGAAATATATTAGAAGGAGGAAGGTTGCTCTAGGGTGGCAATATGCAAGTGTGCTGTACCTTGTTAACATGGCACATCAGCAAATATAACGGCACTAAGGCATGGCTGAGCTATGATGTCTCTCTAGTAGAGACCGGGACATGACAAAACAAGTCCTGAGGGGCAAAATGAGGGCAGCAAACACGGGGGGAAAAACTTTCAGATGAGGTCAAAGGTGTGCTTTAACAAACCCATTAAAATCAACCCATAAAGAAAAGGGCTGGGGTAGCGCTGATAGACTGATGACTTTGCAGGTCAGAGGTGGGACTTGGTTACACTTCACAGCCCTGGCTTGACCTAGGTTGACAGAGAGCCTTTCTTCCCGGCTTCCCAACCATTAATAGTTTAATTTGGTTCATAGCTGCCCTAGCTCTTTTCTGAACACTCATTTCTTCCCATTTCGCTGTATGTCACATATCCTGCCAGTGCACCGTGAAGAGAGCCTCTTCTGTGTGCAGTCAGTATAAATTCCATAATTATGCGGATTCTGTTTCTTAAATCTCCAGGATACACTCTGTTCAATTGAACAATTGGCTATGCCATACAAGGAAGCACAACAGATATGCTGTTTTATATACTATGTTATTTCAAATTAGTGGAAATGTTCTCCCTTGGTAGAAAATGTAAAACCATAAGACGATTTACAACACAGTTTACAGGTATCCATAGCTCCATCACCTTTAAAGATTTCAGTGTTTGGTTATTATTAGTGTTTCTATTTCATACTGTTGTAGCTTCCAAAGGCTCTGCTCTAGATAGCAGCTTCATTGTGCTAGACACCTAGAGTGAAATCCTGGCTCCTCTGAAGTTAATGACAAAGCTCCCACTGACTGAAATGGAACAGGGACTTCACCCCTACCATGTGACTTATAAAACCATTCAGTGTTGACATAACTCTGCTCCCATTGAAGTCAATGTGAAAACAGCCATTGACTGCAGTGACAGCTGTGGTAGGCCAACACTGAATGCTTTTGAAAAAAACAACCCTCAGAACTCATTATGGTGGATGCTGACGCTGGGCTCTTTGGGAAATCTGGCCCCTAAGTTAAAGTAACAGCCACAATAGGTCAGGACAATGGTCCATCTAGCCCAGTATCCTTCCTTCCAACAGCAGCCAGTGTCAGACACTTCAGAGGGAATGAACAGAACAGAGCAATTATCAAGTGATCAATCCCTTGCCATCCAGTCTTAGCTCCTGGCAGCCAGATGGTGGGGTTGCATCCCTGATCACCTTGGCTAATAGCTATTGATGGACCTAACCTCCATGAATTTCTCTTTTTCTTTTAACCCAGTTATACTTTCGGCCTTCAAAACATGGCCTGGCAATGAGTTCCAGAGGTTGACTGTGTGTTGTGGGAAGGAGTACTTCCTTATGTTGTTTTAAAAGTGACGCCTATTAATTTCATTGGGTGACACCTGGTTCCTGTGTTATGTGAAGGGATAAATAACACTTCCTAACTCACTTTCTCCACAGTAGTCATGATGTTATAGCCCTCTATCACACCCCCCCTTAGTCGTCTCTTTTCCAAGCTGAACAATGCCAGGCTTTTTTAATTTCTAGGGAGTCTGCTCCATGCCCCAAATCAATTTTGTTGCCCTTTTTCCAACTCTAAATATCTCTTTTGACATTGGGTGACTAGACTGTATGTAGAATTCAAGGTGTGGGATTTGTATGGTGGCATTACGATATTTCCTCTTATTATCTATCCCTTTCCTAATGTTCCTAACATACCGTTAGCTTTTTTGACTTCTGCTGCACATTGAGCAGCTGTTTTCAGAGAACTATCCATGAAGACTGCAAGATCTTTCTTGAGTGGTAACAGCTAATTTAGACCCCATCATTTTGTATGTAGAGCTGGGATTATGTTTTCCAATGTGCATTACTTTGCATTTATCAACATTGAATGTCCTCTGCCATTTTGTTGCTCAGTCACGCGGTTTTGTGAGATCCCTTTGTAACTCTTCACAGTCTGCTTTGGACTTAACTATCTTGAGTAGTTTTGTGTGGTCTGCAGATTTTGCTACCTCATTGGTTACTTTTTCCAGATCACTTATGAATGTGTGTTGAACAGCACTGGTCCCAGTACAGATTTTTGGGGGCCACTGTATATACAGACCATTTATTCCTACCCTTTGTTTCCTGTCTTTTAAACATGAGAGGCTCTTCCCTCTTATCTGATGACAGCTTACTTTGCTTAAGGGCCTTTGGTGAGGAACCTTGTCAAAGGCTTTCTGAAAGTCCAAGTACACTATATCCACTGTGCCACATATTTCTTGACCCCCTCAAAGATTTCTAATAGACTGGTGAGTCAAGGTTTCCCTTTAAAAAAGTCACATTGACTATTCCCCCAACATATCATTTTCATCTATGTGTCTGATAATTCTGCTCTTCACTATAGTGTCAACTAATTTTGCCTGGTACTGAGGAGAGGCTTACCGGCCTGTAATTGCCAGGATCACCACTGGAGCTTTTAAAAAATAAATAAATCACTGTTGTATTAGCTATCCTCCAGTTTCTGGTACAGAGGCTGATTTAAACAACAGGTTACATACCACAGTTAGCAGTTCTGCAATTTCATATTGGAGTCCCTTCAGAACTCTTGGGTGAATACCATCTGGTCCTGGTGACTTATCACTGTTTAATTTATCAATTTATTCTTAAACCACCACTATAGACACCTCGGTCTTGGACAGTTCCTCAGAACTGTCACCTGAAAAGACTAGCTGAGATGTGGGAATCTCTCTCACATCCTCTGCAGTAAAGATGGATACAAAGAATTCATTTAGCTTCTCTGCAATGGCCTTGTTTTCCTTCAGTGCTCCTTTAGCAACTTGATAGTCCAGTGTCCCCTAATGGTTGCTTGGCCGGCTTCCTGCATCTGATGTGCTTGGAAAAGTGTCTATTAGTTTGTGGCATTTCAGAAGGCAAGTTCTGATCCAAACCCTCTTGAAGCCAATTGAAAGACTCCCATTGACAGCTGTGGGCTGTTGGATCAGACCCAGAGCATGTAATCAAAGAAAGCAAAATGCAGTCATTTAATAAAATATTAAATAGAAATAGAAAGTAGAGAAAGATTCAAATTTCTAATAAGAAGTTCCCCTCTGGATTCACATTCTTCAGTGAAATGCTCTGGGTTGTTGTTGGGGGGGTTGTTGGATTTTTTTTTTTGTCACTTTTGGCGCTGCATAGAGTACATACACTGCACGTCCCCCAGCATGGGTGTAAATAGCAGTGTAGGTGGTGGGGAACTGCTGCGATGAGCAGAGTAGAAACATGCTTAGGGTACGTACCCTCTGCGGCTCTCTGCACACCCAAACAGTGCCTTCTGCATCAGTGCTGCTATTTTTAGCAGTGTAGTGTCCCACGGGCTCCCTACTGCTGGGGCCATTCCCGGCTGCGGGGAAGGGCTCTGGAAAGGCAGAGGGAGTGGTAAAAGGATCCAGCAGCTCCCTAATGCCAAAGCCTGTCCCCGCTGCCTCCAAGTGGGCTGGTGACCCAGTGCGTCAGCGCCCCCCTTTGGTCAGACAGGGCGTCAGGCAGAGTCTACTCAGACTGATGGGGCAGTCATGCTCTTCTCATCTCAGTCTCTATAGTCCTATTCTGGAGGCCAGGAGGTTCATCTCTGTCTCACTGTGTGGTGTACCGTCTTCCCCTGATGTTTGGGAGGGGGTTAGCTGATCCTTGTCCTCAAGGGGCCTGGACCCCCCTTTGGCTCTAAAATCTCTGTTAAGGGAGAGGTGCGGAAATCCAGGCCCACCCCGCTCCACTGGGTCACAGCTCATGGTCCATAGCCCAGGCAGGCAGAATCTGTACCCTCCGCTCTTCCCTTGGTGCTGTAGGCTTCTGCAGACTGATCGTCCCTTCTTCATGTCGTCGTCGCTGTAGGGCAGCTTTGCACCACTTTGCTGGCAGGGCCTTCTTTCTCTGGCCTGCTTGCTCCTCTGCCAGCTGCCCCGGCCCCTCTACTTCTCAGTTCTTTTATTGCCCCAGCTGCTGCGAGGATGGGCCAGCAATACCTGCATTAATTCTCCTTGGTTGCTGGGCCCTCATGGGGTCTCTGCACCCTGTGGGACTCCCCGATCCCGAAGCCTTTCACTACCACATGTAGCTACACGTCGCAGTGTGGACACAGCCTGCTTTTCACCGTGGTGTGTAGCTACATGTACCCTACATGCTGCTGCCAGCTTAGACAAGGCCAAAGCCACACACTGCTAAAAACCTGAAGTGCCTTCAAATGGGGACCTGGGGAAAACCTGGGTGCATTGTGGGTGTGATTTTTCTAAAGCACATTGGCCTAACTCTTCTCCCACTGACATCAAAACCATTACCTTTGACTTCAATGGGAGCCAAGTTAGGGCAATGCTGAGACTTCTGGACATCCCACCCTGTGTGTACCACATGCATGATCAAACACTGCTTAGATCACACAGAATTGGTAATGTCATTGGTCACTTGACCTCACCTATCGTTATTTCCCAAAACATAGTTGTAGCTGTCAGCTCTTAGGGCAAAACACTAGGCTAATTCCTCATTAAAAAAAAAGAGCAAACGAAGGCCCCAAATCCTGCAATCAGGCATGTGACCTTATTCACGTGAGTGCTCCCACTGACGTAAACAGGATTATGAATAAAGTTAAGCACATGAAGTTTGCTGGATCAGGACCTAAGGTTAGAAACCATATTTTCCAGATAAAAAAGGACACTTTTGTGGCTGCATTTATCAGGGTCATAAAATACCTATCTAAAAGAGTCACGAGTGCCCCCTGTGAGCTGACACAGGCATATTCTCAGAGTGGAGAATTTTTGTTTTCTATTAATTCAATGTTATAATCCTAATAATGAATTTGTATTCCGTAGTGCCTTGAGGCCAGGGCCTCTTTGCGTTTGGCTCTGTAGAAACAAAAAAAAAAAATCTGTCTCTGCCCTAAAGAGCTTACAAAGTGTAAGACAATGGGTGAATGCAGCAAGCAAACAGGGGAGCAAAAGGAAATAATGAGATGTTACTGGTCAACATGGAAGCTGTTAGTCTCAGCGCACCAACTGCCTAAGCACTGACAAGTTTCTTTGTCGAAGACTTTGCGGATATTTACCGGTGTACAGAGTAAACCACAATGAGTCTGTGGTTACATCGGGTTAAAAAAAATTCACCACATTCTTTTGTATCTACCCATCTGAACAAGCACCTACATGCTGCTCAAGACAGCTATACGAGTGGTGCAGCATCCATCTTTGGACTCTTCCCTTTGGGTTCAGTCAAGAGAAGGCTTACATGCCCCTGCAGGAGGGTAAAGGGAAATGTTATATAGGCGGGACAGCACGGGAGAAAGCGTGGAGGTGAATGAGTTTCGGGCACAACATCCAACAGGTGTCATTCATATTCAGTTTGAGCAAAACAACAGCTCTGATATGCGTCTATGTTCATTGAACTGACTTATCTCTTTGTTCCTCACAGGGAAGAACTCATGCCATTGGATTGACTGTTCCTGGGAGGCATGGAACAATTTTTAACCAGGATAGCACTATGTCTTGAACAAAACAAGAAAACCCCAAACATTTTCACCAGTGAAATGAAAAAGCAGGACATGTCAGGCAGCCTGCAATAAATTCGTGGGATGCTCGTACATCATATGAACCTGGGACTGTAAAACTTGCATATACTGTGGCCACTTTAGCTTTTACCCAAAGCAGAGAGAATGCTGTCTATTGTCTTCTCTTCCTCTTTCCCATTACTGGGATACTAATGTACTGGTTCTGCCCTCTCCCCCTTACAGTGACCAGGGCAGCAGAATTAGGATTTGAAAGAAGCTGCCAGAGGCTTTATCCAGCTCCCCCACTGCAAGACTACCTGAGCCTGTGGCTGCCTCTAGGAGCTCCACATTCAATCCCTGCCCCCAGAGCTGACAGGAGCTAACTGGGGTTAATTATCTTTTATGGCTTTGACACGCATGGTATCGCTGTGCTATTTTACCAGGGGGTTATTGCCTTATTCCCACGCACCCAGCCTCACCGGTCATTTGATTTACCCACTGCATCTAATTACCATGTATTCTGGTTTGCTTGCACCATACAATATCTGCACCATCTTCCAGCTGAGCTACATGGATTCCTAATGCCTGCTGCCTGCCTCCTCGACCTTGCCCTCTGTTTGTTGGGAGACACAGGATTCGTGTCCTACTTTTGGTCTCCAGCCCCGCCCAATCTATTGAGCTGTAGAGAAAAGCCCCATTGCCTAAATCTGCATCTGACTTGCTTTATGCCACCTCCTGGGGAAGGGCAGCCACTCAGAGCTGGGGCAAAACCAGGGGCCTGCTTCATTCTCTCCACACAAGCGGCTGGGAAAGCGGTTGCAGTGCTCAGCCCTGTGTTCCCCTAGCCAGCAGAGAGCTGTTTACCTCGCTCGCAGACACAGAGCAGGTCACTGGCATTGCCAGGAACAGAGCCTGGGTCTCCGGAGGAGCTGTCCAGTGCCCAAGCCACTGGATAGCCAGCACACAGCCCTTCCAAAGATACAGGTGTGGTACATCAGGAGGCCATCCCCAGGCGCGGTGTTTGCAATACGACTGGCCTCTGCGGGGCAGCAGTACTGTGGACAAGCTCAAAGGAAAGAAAGTCTCATAGGCCGTGTATCTTCGGGGGTTTATAAATGTCTAGCTGGGCGAGAGGATGTTGCTGTTGAGGTTTGCTCCCTTTGCACTGAAAAAAGCACGAATGTAAAATGGCTATTTCATCCACCATAATCATTTGCACAGTGGGTTTTTCTAAACCAAACCCGAGTGCCTTCCTTAGTAACCGTGTGACCTCGTGGACAGTGTGCTGGGCTGGGAGACCTGGGTTCTTGTTGCGGCTTGGCCACTGGCTTGCTGGTTGCCTTTGGGCAAGTGACTTCCCCTCTCTGTGCCTCTGTCTCCCACCTCTAAAATGGGGATAATGCTACAGACCACCTTGTAACATGCTTTGAGATCTACTGGTAAGAGCTCGATATTAATACTATTAAATAAGGTTTAACGCCTTGCGCTGTTGCTTGGTGGGTAGCGTGTTCCCTTGATGGACAAATGCAGCTGAGGTTTTTCCACACCAAAACTTATATTAGATTCTCCTAGGCAGATTCATCGCATAATCCTCACAATTCCTATTTATTCCAAGCCATTGGCAGCTCTGAATAGCACTGTACATCATAAAGAGCATTTCCTTTCATTCTAAAGCCATTTGCATTTTATTTGTGCCTCAGAGGAGGAACAATCCAAACTGATTACAATCCGCAGACACTGTACATAATGAAAAATTAATTGCATCCATCTTTTCGCTGTAATGGTCTTAACAACTCATTTTCAACTGGTCATTTTTCCACCTGCTCACCAAGGCCCAGACAGCTGAGGCAAGCGTGTCTTTGACTCTAACTGAATACCAATGAAGCTAAGGTCATCTGAAGCCATACGGGTGGCAGCTGAGCATCCTAAAAGTGATGTCAGTATTTTGGTCTAGCAATAGCCATTGTGTGGCGAAGACCAAATAAATGCCTAGGACAAGAATCTCAATGCACATGTGCACACGAAAGGAAGGAAGATCATCCAAACCAGCACAGCAAACAAAGGTTGTTCTGGGCCTCCTTTCTCAGAGCCTCAGCTTAACAAGGTGGTGACAGGGGTCATAAATCAAGATTTGCATGCTAACACCAATGCCAGTGATTTGCTCTAACAGGTAAGGTCTGCTCGCTCCGCTCACACAATGGATATTCATCAAGACTTTGATCATGCTTTTGACAAGAGGGGCTGTTAAAATACATGGGGACAGGGCAAATCAAGCCCTTGCTTTACAGTGCAGAAGAGAATCAGAATGAAGCACCCATTCCCCATCTGTGTTAATAACCTGACCAAAAAAGAGCCCTTTCCCTAGACTGCCTGCACTGCAAGGATTCAAAAGACTTTTTCTTCCAGTGCAATTTAAGCACATGCCAGTTCTGAGTGTCGATTGGGTTTTCCTGAAGGACTGTAGCATCACATGGTCAACTACAGCAAATGACCAAACTAACTTTTCGTGGTTACATTCGATCTCAAACTCTTTTTTGGTGGAAAACTTGGTTTTCAACAATTTTTTTTTGCAACACATTTATTCTTTCCACAGAGCTTTTTAAATGTTCATAAAAAGTCTGAATGCCTGAAAATGGAAACATTTTCAGTTTTCAGCCAAAACCAAAAATGTTTTGATTCTGAAATGTGGCCACGATTCCTTTTGGGAGTTGTCATTTGGTTGCCTCCTGCATCCTTTCTCATCTAAGGGTTGGGCTCCCTGGTCAGGCTGCATCTTCCTTGTTGTACTGTGGTCATGTGAGTGCCATCATGCCTGGCTTTCCTTCACCAAGAGGGGAGAACATGGTTCATCATGGGAGTTGTCGTCCAACCAGGGGGCCTCACTAACAGAGGAGAATGGGAACATGCCGGAGCTGAACTACAAATGTGGTGCCATTTCAGAATGCAGATATTGCAGGGTTTTGGCCAAAATATTTCTGCTTTTGATTTTTTGCCAAAAAACTCAAAATTTTGCATGGGAAAACATTTCCCTTTACCCTCCTGCAGGGGCATGTAAGCCTTCGCATGACTGAGCCCAAAGGGAAGAGTCCAAAGATGGATGCTGCACCACTGGTATAGCTGTCTTGAGGAGCATGTAGGTGCTTGTTCAGATGGGTAGATACAAAAGAATGTGGTGAATTTTTTTTAACCCAAAGTAACCACAAACTCATTGTGGTTTACCCTGTACCAAAAGATAGCTAATTATTTTAAAAACTGATGGTAATAATTACTTTTAATTTTCCTTCAGAAAATACTCAGTAGATCTTGATAATGGGGGGGGAGGGGAACATGGCGGGGGAGAATATCTGTCCTGCATATTTGTGAGTCAGCACCAATTAATAAGGTAGCATGTTTGTTTGTTTTCCGCATCTTGAGAAATACAAATTTATGCCCGGCCAAATGAATGTTCGTTTTTCCCACAGCACAGGAAAGGACTCCTAATGGAATGGATGTTTGCAGCGCATCTCTTTCTGCTATAGAAAGATGAGAGCAGAAGTACACCAAGGCAAATGGGGAGTGTGACGTTGCATTCCATATGATTTTATGAAAATATGCTAATGAGGGTGAATATAATGTAACCAGAATATGCTCTATGCAAAAGGTTTCTTGTTGGGTATCATTACAAAGCTTATAATCTACTGAGTATGGTCATCCTATCTGTATAAATGTGTCATTCTTGTATCTGAAACTAGAAATATGAAATATAACTCTGAGGTCCTATTGTAATTATGCAAAGTGTGGGCCATTAATGGTGGTTTGGAATCTTGATGGCTCCAATTAACCAGGACAATTGACTGTAGATGGCTCTGATTACTTGTAAGTCTTCCTGTGAGTCAGACCAGGAAGAATGAAGGCTTGGGGTCTCACAGGACATGTGACCATGTCACCTGGTACTGGAATCCATCTTAAACCTGGTGCTTTTCCATTTAGAAGGAGGGGTAGGGACCCAGAGAGACAAAAGATTCCTGTCTTGTGCCAAAGGTAAATAAGGGGGTGGAACAGAAGAAAAGGGGCTGCAGTCATGAAAAATCCCCTAGCTACCACCTGAGCTGGAACAAGAACTGTGACAGGGGAAAGGATTGGGCCCAGACTAGGAAGAAATCCAGTCTGTGAAAGAAGTTTATTGGAACATCACTGAGGATGAGATTTTATCTGAAATCAGTTTCTTAATGTATTAGGCTTAGACTTGTGTGTTTTTGTGTGCTTAATTTTGCTTGGTCACTTACTTTGTTCTGTCTGTTATTACTTGGAACCATTTAAATCCTACTTTTATATTTAATAAAATCACTTTTGCTTATAAATTAACCCAGAGTAAGTAAAGTAATTCCTGGGGGAGCAAACAGCTGTGCATATCTCTCTATCAGTGTTATAGAGGGCAGACAATTTATGAGTTTACCCTGTATAAGCTTTATACTGAGTAAAACAGATTTATTTGGGGTTCAGATCCCATTGGGAGCTGGGTACCTGGGTGCTGGAGACAGGAGCACATCTTAAGCTGTTTTCAGTTAAGTCTGCAGCTTTTGGGGGATGTGGTTCAGACCTGAGTCTGTGTTTTCAGCAGGCTAGTGTGTCTGGCTCAACAAGGCTGGGTTCTGAAGTCCCAAGCTGGCAGGGAACATGGGCTCAGAGGTACTCTCAGCACATCAGGTGGCAGTCTCAAGGGGAGGGTCTCTGTGACTGAACCCATCACAGGAATATGACTACACTTCCTGTTCAGACATGGGAGTTCCCTGGCTGCATGGTTCAATAGGGCTGAGAAATAAAAAACGGAGTGAGGGATCTGGATTCTACTCCTATTTCTGCTGTGTGATGCTGGGCAAGTCTTTTCACCTCTCCTTCCCCTCATACCTGGTCTCACTCTCGCCTATTTATACCATAAGGTGTTTGGCTCTGTGCTAGAAAGACAGCTCCTATGGGGCCCTGAGACTCTACAATAATACAAATAATAATTCTTCTTCCTCTGCCTAGGCAGCATTATGCTATTCTTGTGCTTCTACAGTACAATGAGTACAAGCAGCTATCTGAATCTACTGCAATGAAAGCCAAGACTTTTTGGTTTTTAAACCAAACAGGAAATATTGACCAAAGCAGCTTCTGTCAATATGTATCCTGAGAGAAAATAAATCTTCATATTTGCAAGACTATAAAATCAATCTATGTTTTTTACTAGAGATGGAAGATTCAAATGGTAACTTTCCCAGTATTAACATGAATGCAATTCTGCAAGCCAAAGATATTGGAGGAATAATCAGCTCTAGCATATTCAGGGTTGCAAGTGAGTCCAGAATCAGATCCTGACTTCTGGCTCATGAGTTTGTCCTATAGATATCTAGTTTTTGTTTCAGAGGTATTGCCATTTCCAGTGATGTTCCTTATACCTAAAATAGTATGTGTGTGTGAGAGAGAGAGAAAAGAGAGATGGCATTGCACTGGCTCTCATGTAGTTCATCAGTAGATCTCAAAGCATTTTACAAAGGAGGTCAATATCATTATGCCCATTTTACAGATGGGGAAACTGAAGCACAGAGCGGTGAAGTAACTTGGCGAAGGTCATCCGGCAAGCTGGGGCAGAACTGGGATTAAAATGGAGATATCCTATTTAATAGTACAGTGCTCTGTTCACTGGGAGGTACTGCCTTCCTTGACAACCTGCAATCAGATCAGGAACGGACAGTAATGATAAATGGACATGGGCGATCAGATCCCAAATACAGTGTGTGACCCTACGCTGGGTGAGTTGTCTTTATCCCCACCCCTGAGAAATACGTTGGGGATCTGTTTTAACTCTTTGGTAACACTTGCGGAGCTTCTTATCTCAATAAAGGCTTATTGTATTGAATTGAATTAACATTTTTATGTGTGGAAGAGGAGATATGTCCAATGACTTAGCTAGGGCAGTTTGCCTGTTTAGCAATGCGTAGAAGGGAGGAGGCACATGTAACTTTCTAATGACAAAGACATTTTTTTGTCAATCTAGTAAGAGCAAAAGGGACAAACTAATGAGAGAGAGAAGCCACATGTAGGTCTAGAGACACACATATACACAGGCTATGTAACTCTCTAGCAAGAGAGAAAAAGACAGAGCTACGGCCTCACTAATGACAGGCTCAGAGTAAGCCGTCCGTATCTCTACCAACAAAGAGTGAGAGCAGTGACACAGTGTGTCTCATGCTGTCCTGACTGGGTGTCTGTCTAATGACAGCAGAGGACAAGAGAGACGAACCTGCTGACAGAACGTAGACTGGGATCCCCTGGCCTAAGGCTCTGGAATTCCTTATTACCACATCAGCCTCACCACTATATCTGGCCACAAAAAAATTCACGGTTTTCTTAAATGAAAAATAGCTTTTCAATGACATGCAATTTTTCTGGTGAAAATTTCCATTGGTATTCATTGAAACTTGGGGGAAGCTTCATTAAAACAAAAACATTTCCAGTTTTCAACAACTGAAATATTCATCCCCAATTTGCTTAGACTTGCAATTTTCAATTCATTTAAAAAAAGATTTTGGGTTTTGATTTTCAGATTTTTATGGGAATTCCTTCCCCCGCCCCACCATAGTTACTGTTCTTTACCATTGGAAAAAGGTGGGAGGGGAGGGTAGAAAAAGGTAGAAAGTGAAAAAAATGTTCTTCTTTCATTTTTTCCTTCCTTTTGTATTCCGCCCCCCCCTCATTTTTCCTAAGACAGGGAGGAAAGTGGAATAGGGGAGGAGCCCTCCCACCCCAAAATGCAACCCCAGAAGTTTTTAGTTTTCAAAAACTGAAACAATGATGGAGCAAAAAATGCCATTGAATATTCAATATTCAAATGCCATTTTTCTTTGAGGCATGGTTTTGGTCACATTTTTTAAAGGAACTCTATTGAGAACATGTAATGTAGGATCGGAGCTACCCCTATGGTCTGACAATTAAACATAAGCCAGCAAAGCCAGTCGACTTATGCCAGAATGTAAACCTTTTGTCTTACAGAATAAAATATATAGTCACTGCAGAGGTGGGAGAAAATGTGAGTACAGATCTAAGCTCCATCACTTGACATGATCAAGTCATATAAATGGAAGCCTGGAAGGATGTCAGGAGGTCATCCATATCCCCATGCTGAGGCAGGGCTGAGCACACCGGGACCATCCCTGACCAATGTCTATCCCCACAGAGGGTGAAGGTATTCACGATGTGCTGATGCATGTCTGGTGAGCTCCTTGAGCTCCCCCCTCGGTGAGGCTCAGAGGCCCTGCTGCTCTCAGAA
The DNA here is from genome assembly GCF_965140235.1 of Caretta caretta. Classification (NCBI taxonomy): domain Eukaryota; kingdom Metazoa; phylum Chordata; order Testudines; family Cheloniidae; genus Caretta; species Caretta caretta. The sequence continues at coordinate 18,066,004 of NC_134209.1, forward strand.
CTGACTCTGGCTGAGGCTTTCAGATGCTCTCTTGGCCTCCTTGGACTTGACGGCTTCTCAGCTGGTGGTGGGAAAACAAGGCTTGGGTTCCTGCTGAAATGAGTGATCCTTGGCTGCTGTAAATCAGCGTAGCTAAGTAAAGCGAAGATGATTTACACCAGTGGAGAATCTGGCCTGTAATTTTAGAATGTGCTGCTGGACAATTTTGAGTCATAAAACTTCCCCTGGAGAAGAACAGACCCAAGGGCCTTTTGTCACTTCAGTGTGCTACAAAATCTCATTTTTCCAGATGGCACAGATTTGGCTTCCCCCACCTCCACCCGCCAAACACAGAGAGAGCTATGATTGTGTGGAGACCAATAAATGAAAGACTGCTGCCAAAATGATTTAATACTGGCTGTGTAAAGTGTCAATTATTAAATGTTCCATACCCAGTGAAAAGGACAAGGAGGAGATGAATTACCAATTCAGTGACACTTTACAAAATATGCTCGGCTGAGATGAGGCACCTGAACTGTCAGGTTAGAAATGACCCCATTAGATAGGAGAGGAGCATGTGGAAAGGGGAGAAACAGAATCCTACAGAATAGAAGAAGAACTATTTGCATCAAGCAATTTCAACAGCAGCTTCCAAATAACAGTCCTTGAAGCACTGGCTGGTGGGCTGCAGGGAGCTACTAGATCAAAAGGAGTTGACAACAAGAGTCAAATGTGGGCAGGGAAGGTCAGGAGGAAGGCAGTTGTGACCTTCCAAGCTCTTACCACAAAATAAACTCCACCCACTTTTGATGTCACTCCCAGGCTATTGTGCAGATGTTACAGCTTTGTGACAAATGCCATTTATTCTTGGCAGGACCGTTTTTAATGTGCTTATGTTTTTAAGTTTGCTGAGAATATTTTTCTATTTTTCTGTGAAAAAAATCAAACCTAAAAACTGAGGAGGCAGGTTCAAAAATAATTGAGAAAACACCTTCTGGCTTCTCGTTTTCTCACAGAAAACCAGACGATTTCAACCCAAATGAGGTGTGTGGGTGTGTGTGTGTGTGTGTGTGTGTGGGTGTGTGTGTGTGTGAACATTTTGATTTTGGTTGGAAAGATTTTTTTTATCTTGTTTTTGTTTTTAAACAAAAGAGCAAGAACAAGCAAGCAAACAAAACCACATTAGCCCTCTCTTGCAGATGTTTAAAATATTACTGTGTGCTCTCAGGGGAAGACTACTACGCTCCATGAACTTGGCTCTCCTACAGTGGGGTCAACTACACTACCAGGCTCTGCCGGAATCCTCCAACTTAGCTTCCCTTCAGCAGGGCTCTGGGCTGCCTTAGCTTGGCTCCTTCTTGACTGGGATGAAAAATAAGTGATGGGATCTCTCAAGCCCATATTGCTCCAAAGTGCCCACTGGGGCCAATAAGAACCGGGGCATAAAACAATAGGGAGGAGAGCACCAACAGGGCTAACATACTGCTTTGTGGAGGGTCCTTTTTGAGTCCCAGGTAGGCAAAGGAGCTTGGGGCAATAATTTAAAAGACAAGTATCTCTCGTGCGGAGACTGGAGTGAACAGGGCCTAGCCCATCTCAGACTATTTGAATGTTAAGAAGACACAACTGTATCCACATGACTAAGGCTATCCATAGGAAAATCTGCACCGCGCACGTCAAATCAGAGTATTCAATCTCTGTGAGCGTGGTAGGGTTGCAGAGGTGGACCCCCCCTACCCAGATCATCACTAGTGGAGAGGGGACTCCTGCACATAAAGCACTGGGGCCATACAAACATAATCCCTCCTGGCCCACACCTATCACAGCTTTCATGTTGGCTTACATGGGGTGTTTGCAGAAACCCTTTCCTCAATAAATTCCCCATACACAACCCCTATGTAGCTCACGAGGCCAGCAAAACATCCTCTGCACCATTCCTTCTATTGCAACAGCCATGTGAAATCAGGCCCCCATTGTATGTATACAGAGCAAGAGACGGCTCCTGTCTCCAAGAGCTAACGGAAGAAGACAGAAGCACTGAGAGGCCAAGTGATTTGCCCAAAGCCACACAGAAGGTCAGTGAGAGAGCTGGGACGAGCACTCGAGTCTAGCAATCACCAGAGCACACCAGTTCTCAGAACTTTGGGGGACTGTCACCCTTTTGTTCACACATCCATAAATACTTTCAGACTTAGCAATTCTTGCCTAACTGATGACGAGACAACCCACAAAGCAGCACTCTGATCCTTCAGCCACTTACCCATGCACTTGACTGAAAGCACATAAGCAACCCTGGTAATGTCCATCGGCTTACTCACCGTGCTCGAAGGAACCAGAATGATTGGGGCCCAAGAGTTCCAGCCGCTCAAATATTTAGAATTACAGAAAATTCATAAACATGAAAAACGATCAGTACAGGAACAAGAGCCATACATAAAATCCCAGCAACCGTTTAAAAGATGCTATTGTAAAGATAAGGCCTCAATCCATGCAAGTGATTGATCTTGATCACATAGAAAAAGCAGAGCTTCTGCAAAAAGAAAGATCTAAAACCTAAACAATATTAAGCCTTCAATAATGCACTCAAGGTTGTAATTTGGTTATTACAGAGAGAAAAAAATTAGCAGGTGTAAACAGGATTTAAAACGAGGTTAACCATGAATTAGATAAAGGAGCATCAGAAACCCTTTCTCTGTTGTCAGATTCTTTATTGGGAATTTGGGAAGACCAAAAAAAAAAAAAAAAGGCAGGACTTGTCATCATTTTTACACACGTATGTACACCCAACTCACTGGTATTTTCCAGCACCATAAAGTGCATTGTGCATGAAGGAGGTCAGACTAGATGATCATACTGGTCCCTTCAGGCCTTAAAAATCTACTTCTAGGCATAAGATGCTCTCCTCTCCTCCCACTCCCAGCCACCGGCCATCACCCTGCTGGTCCAGGCAGCTTCCCCCCTGTTGAAATGGTGAGGGACATTGACCTGCATCTACATCCCTGTTTGATAACTGCTTCTTTTTTGCTACAAACCCATCAAACTATTAGCATTTTGGGAAACTGGTACAACATGATCTGGGACATCCTAGCAAAAGAGTAGCTTGCAAACCAGAAGCAGTGAGAATCTACTTTATAGGACAGCTACATTTCAAATAAGTTGTCATAAATATGAAGGGAAGGGTAACTACCTTTCTGTATACAGTGCTAAAAAATCCCTCCTGGCCAGAGGCAAAACCCGTTCACCTGGAAAGGGTTAAGAAGCTAAGATAACCTTGCTGGCACCTGACTCAAAATTACCAATGAGAGGACAAGATACTTTCAAATCTGGAGGGGGGGAACAAAGGGTTCTGTCTGTCTGTGTGATGCTTTTGCTGGGAACAGATCAGGAATGCAGCCTTACAACTCCTGTTAAGTTAGTAAGTTATCTAGGTAGAAATGCATTAGATTTCCTTTTGTTTAATGGCTGGTAAAATAAGCTGTGCTGGACGGAATGTATATTCCTGTTTTTGTGTCTTTTTGTAACTTAAGGTTTTGCCTAGAGGGATTCTCTATGTTTTGAATCTGATTACCCTGTAAGGTAGCTACCATCCTGATTTTACAGAGGTGATTCTTTTACCTTTTCTGTCATTAAAATTCTTCTTTTAAGCAGCTGATTGATATTTCATTGTTCTTAAGATCCAAGGGTTTGGGTCTGTGTTCATCTGTACAAATTGGTGAGGACTCTTATCAAGCCTTCCCCAGGAAAGGGGGTGTAGGGCTTGGGGGGATATTTCGGGGGGGGAAGACGTCTCCAAGTAGGCTCTTTCCCTGTTCTTTGTTTAAAACGGTTGGTGGTGGCAGCATAGAGTTCAAGGACAAGGCAAAGTTTGTACCTTGGGAAAGTTTTTAACCTAAGCTGGTAAGAATAAGCTTAGGAGATCTTTCATGCAGGTCCCCACATCTGTACCCTAAAGTTCAGAGCGGGGAAGGAAGCTTGACATAAGTCAAATCCAAAAAGATGCAGCCAGACAATCTAGCTTAGAATCCTTTATTCCCTTTGGAATTGTGAAGAGGATTCCAAGTATAGAAAATCAGAATTCTGTCACGCCCAACATGTTGGATCTTGTACAAGCTAATCATTTTTTATGACTCACATTCAGCATCATTACATTCGTTCTGTTTGAGATGTCAGCATGTGACTGACTGAAATGAAGAGCATCTGTGAAGTGTGGTGAGGAACATTATGAAGAGAATGTGTGATGGAAATGGAGATTTCAGGATTATAATTACTTGATTTTTGTCTGATTGGTTGGTTGGTTGGTCTTTGTTTTTCTTCCAGCACGAAGATCATATGCACTACCTGCATGTACTTCTCTGACACAGCTAACCAGTTTGTTCTGTGATATTCTTAATTGCAGTTTACAAAACTACCAAGCCACTCTGCATCCAAACTGTACTGAGAACTGTTAATTTTAAGACTGAACTGATTCACTTTCACAGAGACAACTGACACGGTCTGGGTCCAAAGGGACTAGGTCACTGTGAATTATACAAATAGCATTTAAATTGCTGATACTGTCACAGCAGAGTAGTGAGGCTGGACACACTGAATGAGTGACAGGATTGCACTGGAAAAGTGATGGGATGGATTATAACTTCCAAATAGATTGAACAGGAGATGTGAGATTACCAGAAAAGGAAGAGGATGTTGAAGAAAGGGAGTTACAGGAATCCACACTGTAGTTACTGAGGCCCCATTCTGTTTGGATCTGTACAAACATGTGGTAAAAGACAGTCCTGTCCCCAAAGACCTTACAATCCAAAACAGATCAGGCAGGGAAAGGGTGGTGGTGGGGGAGAAACAGAAGCGATGAAGTGGCTTCCCCAAAAATCATGCAGCTGGTCAGTGGTAGAGAATGTGATCTCACCCTCCTGAATCTTGGTCCATTTATCTATCCTCTGGACCACATTGACTCCCTAGAGTGATGCAATTTGTCAAATTAATACTCCGGAGCCCCGGCCTAATGAGACGCTGCAGGTCTGTGACAATTGCTGTAGAGATGAACACTACTTTTTCCTAAATCAGAAAACATGATAAATGTCAATTTAGAGATTATAAATCAGAAAGGACCACTGTGATCTCGTCTGACCTGCTGCATAACGCAGGACATAGGATTTCCCCAAAATAATTCCTGTGTGAACTAGAGCAGATCTTTCAGAAAAATGTCCCATCTTGATTTAAAAATTACCAGGGATGGAGAATGCGCTACAGCCCCTGGTAAGTTTTTCCCATGGTTAATTACTCTCATCATTAAAAATGTAAGTTTTACTTCCATTCTGACTTTGTCTAGCTTCAACTTCCAGCCATTGAATCGCGTGAGACCATTGTCGGCTAAACTGAAGAGCCTATTATCAAATGTAGATAATTACAAACTGTGATCTAGTCATACCTTAACCTTCGCTTTGCTAAAATAAACAGATTGAGCTACCTGAGTCTCTCACTATCAGGCCATGTTTTCCAATACTTTTAAGCATTCTCATGGTTCTTCTCTGAATCCTCTCCAATTCATCAACATCCTTCTTAAACTGTGGACACCAGACTTAGACCCACCAGGGCCAAATACAGAGGTAAAATAACCTTTCTACTCCCTACTCGTTATTCCCCTGTTTATACATCCAAGGATCGCATTAGCCATTTTAGCCTCAGTGTTGCACTAGGAGGTCAGGTTCAATAATAAATAAAAGCAAGAGAAAATGTGAAACAAAATGAGTTTGGGAGATTAGCAGTGAAAGAGAAACCAGTTCAAAGGAGATATGTATTTTGATATTAACACGGTGCAATAAAATGCTAGCATTGCCCACTGTGCGGAAAGACCACCTGATGGCTAGATTCTGCCACTCCAACATTTATTGTCACGAGTCAGGAGAGAGGAGGGACAGCTGCCAAGTGGAATAGCCACAGGTGAGTTATCCTCTCTGTGCTGGTTATGCCAAATATTGGGGCAGAGATCCATCATCGCCTATGGTAGATTTTATTCCCCACACTGTTTTCTGGGATAGAAGCTGCTTTAAATGGCAGTTGTGTGGAACTAAAGGTGCTTTGAAAGAGCATGGAGAGAAGATTCTGAATACCAGATACTGATGATTAACGTGCACCTTCAGGGGTGTAGTGAGGTGCAGAGCTGCATGATAGTGCAGTACCTGAAGCATTAGACATTGCATGAAACATCTCAATAATCCCTTATGGCACAGTACTATAGAATTTCATAGGGATCAGACAAATAGGTTTCTATATACACATGATTCTAAAAGCCATATTGGATCTGTAGCTTGGCCCAGGGGACAGGGTACTGAGCAGGGGAAAAGTTTGACTGGATTCTCCTCCTGGATCTTCCACCAATCTGCAAATCATTTCACCGCATGAGCACCTATTTCCCTTCTTGTCTGTTGTCTCTCTTGTCTATTTAGATGATAAGGACTTCAAGGCCAGGACAATCTCTTAGTAGGGCCTGGTCTACACATAGCTTTTCTACCACTGTAACCATTAAAATTGAATATGATTTTTTATAATACTTATAGCAAGACAATCCCTAGCATGGACACAGTTATACCAATATAAAGTTGGCTTACACCACTATAGCTTATCTCATTTCCCACAGGGGAATAAACTATACCAATAGAAGCACCTTTATACCAATGTAATTGTGTCCACACACTAGGGGGGTTTGTGCCTCTTGAACCATACCTGTATCAGTAAAAGATATCAACGTTTGTATTTAGACAAGGTCTACAACTTCCTACAGAACTTAGCACTATGTGGCTGTAATCACAACTGGGACCTGTAGGTGCTACCATAACTAATTCATAATACAGAATGATGGTATTTCTAAAGTATTTAAGGATTCCATAAAGTTCTAAAGCAACTCCCTATCAAGCTCTCTGAGTCAGATATGGATATCCTTATACTTATGTCGGGTAGCGCTTTGCTGCACAACTAGTCCCATTGACTTAAGTGGGACAGTTCATAGAGTAAGGGCCAGATCCTCAAAGGTATTTAGGCACCTACCTCCCATTGAAATCAATTACTTGTCAACACAATTATAGTTATGAGAATCTGGCTTTGAGTTGTTTTTTTAAAAAGCAATCTCTAAAAATACTGTCCTTTTCTGTTCAATTCTAGAAGATCCTTCCATAACAGATGCATTGTTAAATTGGGCTTTTAACAGAAGATCTTTTTACAAAATTATCTTTGAGTGTTTCACCCATTTTTAAAAAATGATGTATTTTTTTAGAACGTGAACAAATCTGCATTTTAATCAACACTCTTTTCTGCATATTAAATTTTAAGCACTGTTCATTTTAAATATACAGAATGTACAAAAACATTTTCAAAATTTCGTATTTTATACAGTTTCATTGAGGCCCCTCTCTTTTACAATATTTTCCAGCTGAGATTTAATTTCCCATCTATCTAGCTAAAGTTTCTAACAATTACCTGCATTTATAATATGCCCATCATCATGCCTTCTTCCTCACTTGTTGCTCCTCCCCATCAGCTTGGCTAGTCCTTGGGCAGACAGCATTTTCCCTGAAGTTTGATCAGCTATTTAAAATTAAATTTCTGTTGGTAAAACTCCACCAGGAACATCAAGGGTTGATCCTACAGGCGCTTAACTCTGTGAAAGCCAATGGGGAATGGATGTGTGCTCAGCCACCTACTTAGGTGCCTAAATAGAGATTTAGAAGCATAATTTTAGGGTCCAAGTTTGAAAACGTTGGTTGGGTTCTTTGAGACCTACAAAACCAGATTTTCAAAAATGCTCAGCACATGCACCCATTCTCTTTATTCTCCATGGGAAGCAGTGGCCAGGGGCGGAGGAGAATTCCAGGGTAACATTTTGAAAAATACCTAAATCTCTTTTTCAAAAAAGTGATCTGGCACTTAAAGTCTATGTTTCATTAACTTTTGGTGGACCTAAGTCACTTAGGCACTTTTGAGAAGCTTACAATTTCTGGGCTCATAAACTAACAAAGGGAGACATTCTGGAACCGTGTCTTACTGAGCCAAGAGTAACAGTGAGTTGCAGTGCGTCTGGCCCCATAGTCAATGAATGGATCTGGGACAAAGCTGTCCTTAGCGTTAGAGATGGGAGATTTTAAAAAAGAGCAGTGTCTCAGAGAGTGCAATCTTGTGCTACAGAAAACAGGGAACGTTCATAGCATAGTGGAAACAACACTCCCCATAAAGTTTCCTGGGGAAAGGGGAGGCTGCATTCAAGGTGTGAAGATTGTTTCTTCAACATGGAGACACTCTGGGTTCTTTAATCTGGACAGCCCTCACACAGTTCCAGTACAGCCATGTTACCTGCTTAGCGCATGAGCACTAAGGCTGAGAAGATGGCATTCCTGGGAGAAGGGGTCACATTTCAAGGAGGTTATGATGAACTGTGAGAAATATTTTAACTCACCTTTATGACATTTAGAATCCAGTTTAAAGAGGATGACATTTGGTGGTCCAGCACTGGACACCTAGTGAATCTATCTTGGCTGGTGAAAAATGCTTTGGAAAACAAAATAATGGATTTTCATAATCCTATGCCACAATGTGTCTTTTTCCTCCTCCCTTATTCTAAGCATATTATTTATTGTATTTTTGAGCTCATCCTGAGCTACTCAGATACTGTTTTAAAATTCAGTAAAGTTTCTGAACACTAAGAGTAATATTGCTATTACACAGAGCAGCCCTAGGACAGTTTTATTGCTACCTGCAGCCTTGATATGAATAGTATTAAAAAAAAGTCAGGATGCTACAAGAAAAAAAACCAACAACACAGAGCTGGGACTACTTCTCAGGCAGGCCTCAGATTCAAAAAGGTAGCCCTCACAATATGGCGTATTGTGGGCCTAATCGTGTTATTTATATTCCATTAGCACCTAGCAGCTGTGATGGGTATACACATAGTAAGAGACAGTCCCTGCCCCCCAGAGCTTACAATCTCAATAGACAAGATGAAGGAAGTATTATTGTCCTCATTTTGCATATGGAACCTAGAGAACCTCTTCAACTTTCTCCAGGTCACCAGAAGCAGAGATGGGCATCGAACCCAGATATTCTGATGCTGAGTCCTGTATCTTAACTAGAAGACCATATCTCCATGAGAGCAAAATCCAGCTGTTGGTTACAAACCAACTGCACAACTGAACACTGAATTGGCTTAAACGTTGTAAACTATACACACCGTCCTCTAGATCTATCAGAAAAGAGTGAAAAGGCAAGAGAGAAACCCCTGTAAGGCAAAGATGAGGAAAGGGGTAGGAATGCTGTGAGGTGAAATGGTTCTTGGGATAGTTATTTAGTGCTGTGCCTGTAGATCGAGGGCTTTAATAAAATAAAAAGCGCAAACGAGAAAACGATGTGCACTAGCATGATGGATGAATATGCCTGCTTCACTACTTTTGGGATGGATTAAGCTATTGAAAAACCATTCAGCATTGGCTAAAGAACTGTAATATATGTGGAATTCTACAGTTAATGCATCATTAAATAATTTGCTGCAGCTGATTTATAGGCACAATATACTACACTGTGTCAAACAGCGCAAGATAACAAATGGCATCACAAAAATAAGCTACAGGAACTTTTGTTCTAATCAGTCTTTTGAGTTTTAGAAGAGCATGGTTCTGCAGAATGGAATTGTCCTTGTCATCCCAACAGAGTAATTGGCAAACTCTTCACACTGCATATTTTTTAGGGTTTTTTTTTTTTTTTAAAGAAAGCTAGGTTTGAGAGGAAGTGACTAAGACTCTGAATTGTAACTCAGGAGACCTGTATTCTATTCCTAGTTCTGTCATTAACATCCTGGGTGACCATGGGCAACTCACTTCCCCTCTCTTACCTCTGTATGCTGTGTAGTGCAACAGGGCCCTGCTGTATCGGTATCACACTAATAGCAATAATGGGTGAGCTGTTTGTAATGAACAATTTATCTCTTTTAGCCCTTTCTTCTCCTATCCAGCTATACCTTTATTCCACACTGTTTACAAACAGACTTATTTTATTATTTTCTGTTATTCTAAATTATTTAGCGAGTGTTTTAGGCAACCATATTTCAGCCTAACCACAGCTCAGGAAGTATTTGCTCTGACTATTTGTTTGAATAGATGCTACTTTGGGTGACAGGGCATGGATCACTTTATGATAGCCTGTCTGTTCATTCCCTTTAGGGCATCTGCCATTGGCCACTGTCAGAGGACAGGATACTGGGCTTGATGGACCTCTGGTCTGACCCAGTGTGGCGGTTCTTATGTTCTTATGCTATGTGATTGGTCACCATAGTCACATATTATTGTTTCCCCTCAGTCTATACTTAAAATCTGTGTTCATCAATATTTAAGTCAGTGGCTCTCAACCTTTCCCAACTACTGTACCCTCTTCAGGATTCTGATTTGTCTTGCCTACCCCCAAGTTTCACCTTAGTTAAGAACTACTTGCTTACAAAATCAGACATAAAAAATACAAAAGTGCAACAGTAGCCTGTTATGTAGCCTGTTGTAAAACTAGGCAAATATGTAGATAAGTTGATGTACACCCTGGAAGACCTCTGCGTACCCCCAGGGGTACATGTACCCTAGTTGAGAACCTCTGATTTAAGTTACAGTAGTTTAAGCTTGTTTTTACACAGTGACTATAACATGGTTGCGTCTTTGCCCTCTTTCTAACAATGTTTCTGATATCAACCAAAATTTGTCTCAGGCCCTTGGCTGAAGATAGATTTATGAATAAAGAATTTGTAACATTTTTCAAAAGTGATTTAGGCACTTGGGATCCTAAGTCCCAGTCACCTTCAATGGGAATTGGGTTAGTAAATGCTTAAAGCCCCTTTTGAAAATAGAACTAGAAAATAGGTCATTTTGGCGCTTCTGAAAATGTCACCAATAGCCCAGTATTTTCCAACTTGAGAGCATAAAGTTGAACACTTAAATCCATATTTAGGTATCTAAGGGTAAGATTTTTCAAAAGCACCAACATTATTTAGCCACATAAATCCCTTTGATAGCCAATGGGACCTGTTCTCCTAAGTTAGTTAGGCACTTTTGAAAATCCCACTCCAAATACACGACCTGATTTTCAGGCACTGAGCAGGCCCCAGATCCTATTGAGATCAGTGAGAGTTGTACACACACACACAAATAATAATAATACCCGTTATTAATTGCTTCTCCTTTTGTCACATCCACTTCAATTGGCTTCAATGGAGCTATATCACTATGTTCCAGCTCAGACTCTGGCCCAGCATGTGTTACGTTAATAGGCAATTTTACATTTGTTAGGCCAGCTCTTGCTCCCATAAAGTCAAGGTAAGTTTTCCCATTGACTTCAATGGGAGCAAAAAAAAGCCTATTATAGATTCTAAGGCCAGAAGGGACCACTGTAACCATCTAGTCTGACCTCCTCTATGAAACCTGTTACTGGAGTGCTAAACACTCTATTAAAATGTGAAATCTTCTAAAAGTATGGAGAGGATGAATTGCTTATTAGTGCCAATACATACAGGAGGCCAGATCCTAAGCTGGTGTAAATCATCATCATTGTAGCAAATTGTAGTGGGACATAGCCGACTTGCACATTCATAGACTCATAGATCCTAAAGTCAGAAGGGACCATTATGATCATCTAGTCCGACCTCCTGCACAACGCAGGCCACAGAATCTCACCCACCCACTCCTGCGAAAAACCTCTCACCATTGAGTGACACCCAGAATGATCTCTTTCTGGGTCCTTAAACTGAGCATCCATCAAGAGCACCTTACGTTCTTCACTGACAATCTTATTGCATCACTGAAGCCCTTCATAATCATGTGATCACTGGCCACATAGCAGCCTTTCTTAGTAAACACCCTTTGTAACTCATTGCTCTTCCCTCCCGATATGTCCCTAACAAGAAAGATGCTGAAAGCAAACCAGGGCTGTTAGAGGCAGTTGCTGGAGTCTGCTACAAATATCCTCATTGCTGATCTTGTCCCGCCAGTTAACAAGGATCAGCTGATAAGAACAATGAGAATCGAAAATGTCAGTCTGTTCTTCAGCCTTCCTCAGCACCCATGTCTCAGTGCCATACAATAGAATGGGCATCACTATAGTTTTATCAAGCCACAGCTTCATAGGAAGCTTGATGTCATGACATCCTCACAGTTGCTGCTATATAGATGTCCAGTGCTGTCTATGATGCTTCCCAAGTATTTGATCATTTCCACCTGCTGGATGTCCCATCTAGGTTAACAGTGCGCGGGTTGTAAACTTGGACCTGGAGTCTGCTTGATGGTAATAGCCAGGGATTTAGTATCATCCAGATTAAGCACCAGACCTATGCACACTGCTTCTTGCCCACCCAGACCTGCCATAGTTCCATTTAAATCAATGGGCCAGATCCTTGGCTGCTCTAAATCCACATGGATCCGTTGACTTCAATGGCACTATGCCAGTTTATTCCCCCTGAGGATCTTTACTAACTGCCAGGATATTTACGAACTTCCCTAATTGGCAGCAAAATATTTCCGATATCAAACACCATGTCTAACACTTATCAGCAATGTGCTCCTTTAATGCCCACTTTTAAAACATCACGTGGAGTTACAAAGCATAGCCAGTGCAAGCTGATGGACAGCATGACCGTGTGGAATCAGCCAAAAACACCACTTTCTTGGAAAGCCCACTAAATAAACTAGCCCTGAGAAAACAGCCACTTGTAAAGGAGTCCTGTGAGTTCTGTTCCATTGTCAGAAATGTTGCAGCTAATTAGCAACCTGAGTTACCCAAGAGAAGGGGCAGGGGGGAGAGAGAGAGATAGGACTGAACTGCTGTTTGCAATGATTCAGCCCACAGGTGTTCTGATGCTGGCACAATCATGGACAAAAAGGCTTCCACGTTTAATTAATTAAAGATGGAGCCAGACAACTCAGGGATCCCTAATGAAAGGAGTATTCAGGAGTTCATGGGTGGGAGGCATTTGCTTCCTAGCCACTACTGAGTGCAGAGATTTGAACTACTTCTCCAAATATAGCACTAAGAAGTTTCCTTTCTGGGGGGATGTCATAAATATAAAGGGAAGGGTAACCACCTTTCTCTATACAGTGCTATAAAATCCCTCCTGGCCAGAGGCAAAATACTTTCACCTGTAAAAGGGTTAAGAAGCTAAGGTAACCTCGCTGGCACCTGACCCAAAATGACCAATGAGGGGACAAGATACTTTCAAATCTGGAGGGGGGGAAGGCTTTTGTCTGTCTGTCTGTGTGATACCTTTGCCGGGAACAGATCAAGGATGCAAGCTCTCCAACTCCTGCAAAGTTAGTAAGTAATCTAGCTAGAAAATGCATTAGTTTTTTCTTTGTTTTGGCTTGTAAATTCGCTGTGCTGGAGGGAATGTGCATTCCTGTTTTTGTGTCTTTTTGTAACTTAAGGTTTTGCCTAGAGGGATTCTCTATGTTTTGAATCTGATTACCTTGTAAAGTATTTACCATCCTGATTTTACAGAGGTGTTTCTTTTACCTTTTCTTTAAATAAAATTCTTCTTTTAAGAACCTGATTGATTTTTCATTGCTCTTAAGATCCAAGGGTTTGGGTCTGTGTTCACCTGTACCAATTGGTGAGGATATTATTATCAAGCCTTCCCCAGGAGAGGGGGTGTAGGGCTTGGGGGAATATTTTAGGGAAATAGGAACTCCAAGTGGTCCTTTCCCTGTTCTTTGTCTAAAACACTTGGTGGTGGTAGTGTTTTACCTAATCCAAGGGCAAAGGCTTTCTACCTTGGGGAAGTTTTAACCTAAGCTGGTATAAATAATCTTAGGGGATCTTTCATGTGGGTCCGCACATCTGTACCCTAGAGTTCAGAGTGGGGGAGGAACCTTGACAGGGGTTATTATATCAGGAGCAGAAACTCCACTTTAGTTAAGATTGGCCATGTGATATTACTCTGTCTCATCTGCTGTCGGTCACATATTATTCTTACTATTATTTGTATTGTGGTAGCACCTACAGGTGCTGATCAGGGATTAGAGTCCATTTGTGCTAGGCACCGTACACACACGTCAGTTCTTGCCCAAAAGATTTTATCATCTAAACACCCTAATCCTGCAAAGATTTATGCATATGTTTAACTTGGTGCATTGTGAGTTGACTCACTGCTTTCAAGGTTAGTGAAAAAATGCATGCAAAATCTTTTGCATATGCACATTAACCTTTGAGAAATGTCACGTTTGCTTTTAATGGGACTATGCACAGTGTATAGAGTTAAGCACATGTATAAGACTATGCAGGATTTTAACCTACGCACATGTCCTAAACTTGATGAAATTTTCCAGGCTTGTGTCCCCCACGCCTCTCCAAAAGGTGAATTTTCTTTGAAAGTTTCACAAAAGCCTGTTCAGACAGCTTTGAGCAAAAGGAGAGTGAAACAGATACATTCTCCCTATTATTAAAACAAACAAACAAAAACAACCCCACAACCTTCTGACCTTTTTGTACAGGGCAAATCCAAACCAGCATAAAGAGATGGAATTTGGTATCAAAATAGTCCTAAATGAGGAGAAATTCCATTGAGTATTCTGATGCAAATTGGTAACATGATGGAATTATGAGCTTTCAAAAAATCAAAGCGTGTGCATAAGTAGAAAGATTTTGCATGGGTTTTTTTTTTCCATTAATCTTTTAAAGCATACAGCTAAGGATTGGCATGCTGGGCATAACTGCCATCTCTGTGTACTGGAGAAAAAAAAGCAGAGAGAGAGAAGAAACTGAAACTTGTAATGTGCATCAATGTCTTAAACAACAGCTCTTCAAGATCCTTCCCCTCCGTTCCTGACCCCTTCTAGCTGCTAAAGAACGAAGGGAAAAGATTCCTGTGCACTACAGCTGGTTGAAAAATGGCATGAAGTTTTGATAATAAATGCTGACTTGTTCCTCCCACCAAATCCAAAATTTCAACAACAAAAATTCATCAGTATTTTGAAGAAAAAAATTGACCATCTATAGAGCTGGTCAAAAAAAAGTCCGCACAAAAAAGAGTGTGTGGAAAGTTTCCACCTGATTTTCATTGAATTCCAAATTTTGAGTCCATTGTGTCAATTGTGAGTTTCAAATATTTTGGAGTAGTTCTATTGTGCACTTTGTAAGGTGCTAAGATCTGCAGTCAGGGAGGCCTTTGCAATGAACAACAACTTTATCGAACCTGCAAATGTATGGACAATGTTCTCGATTCTTTATATACCGTTATATGGCACTTATACTAACTGTATACTGGGCAGATACATCTGGGGTTGGAAGGAGTTGATTTTTATCAGAAAATGCTGGTAAGGGTTGATTTCTTCATTCCCACGCCACTGACAGAAATATTTCCATCCCTAATTGAAATTTACAGATAGGCAAAGCAAGTAAAGTGCTGCTTGAGAACTGAGTTTAAGAGTACTTACCTTCTATATTTTGACAATTTGTGTTTTAATGCTTATAAAGCTTTAACTTTTTTTGAATCTCCATGGCCATCATTAAATCATTGTCTAACCGTTTCCCAGAACTTTGAAAATTTAAATTGAAGCAAATAGAAAAAATGCTTTAAAACAATTTATCAAAATTTTTAAAAAATACAAACTGAATTCTACCAAGCCTAGAGATATCTATTTTTTGGTATAGAACTGTCGTAATAAGATGCACTTTTAGTTTCTAAGGTTTGTAGCAAAGAAACTTTCTCCTTCACAGCCTCTAAAGTGTACGGGAAAGGGAGTGGCAATGGATTCTAATCAAATAGATCCAGACTATTGAATTTATATGTCCTATTGCCAGTTCTTGGCGAGTCAACCAAGCTTCATACTCCTGGGATTTTAAACTCTTTGATATGGATACAAACGCTGAAGGCTGAATTAAGTCATAAAACAAGATAGCCCCATGCTTATGGCCCAGCTCCTGAAGTCAAGCGTTGAGATTGGAATCTCGGCTTTCATTTAAAAGAAAAAAAGTCTGTAGCCCACTGTGGTGGGGTTTCTGCCCCCCTCCCCCCCACTGGCAGAAGAGGGGTTAAAGCAGCCCCAGGAAAGCTGCGCAGGAGACAAGAATTAGGAAAGGGCTTGAAGAGACAGCCAAACAGGAGAAGGTTTAGAGAGACAGCCAATCAGGGCCAGGCTGGGCCATATAAGAAGGGTTGCTGACCAGAACAGCTTCAGTCTCTCCCTGGAGATCAAGGAGGGAGGACTGGCTGCCCTGAAGGAGGGAGAAGACACAGCACCATAGAGCAGTGCTGGGTGGGTCAGAGGAGCATGAGTGAGCTCCTGGCCAACCGCTGCCAGGTGGAGGCCTTGATACAAGGGCAGAGAAAGGTGCTAGGGCTGCAGGGAAACAGACGGCAGGGGTTGGCGGCGCTGCAGCGTGTGACTACCCCGCACCCCCTCCCATTGCCACTGATGCAGGTGACTAGATCCTGGACTACAGCCTGCCACTGAGGCAAGTGGCTGGGCAGAGGACAGCTGCCTGCCTCCGTGCCCCTCCCCCCCCCGCCACCCTGGAAGGGAAGGAGAGAGAACCAAGTAGGGCACAGACAAAGGGCTGTGTCCAGAAGAGGACACCACAGTCCTGAGAGTGTCACGGGTCCTGATGAGACGGTGGCGAGATGCCACTAGATGAAGGCACACCGGCGAACCAGAGCTAATTCCCAGGATAGCCAGCAGGAGGTACCGCAGGGTTGAGTCATACCCCCATCACACCCACATGGATACAAACACAAACTTGAAAATGTAAACTAAGTTTAACAGGGACCTGCCTGAGTATGCAGGGAGCCTGAAACAATAGCTCCATGGGCTGCGAACTGCCCCATTCATTTGGGCTCTGAAATCTGGTGTGGATTCACAGTGTAGGATATGTCTATGTTAGTGGATTGCCTTAATTCATCCCTGAAAATACCAGTTTAACTCTGCTCTATGGCAGAGTCTCCTAAATTACATGTTCATCTGATATTTCTCAAAAAATAAACATCAGATCATCTTCTGTACAACCTCAGACACATCTCTGGAGAATCTAGTGTAGTACGGCCCCAATCCTGCAAACGCTGTCACACCTGCTTCACAGTTAGCTCTTGAACATCCTGTTGAAGTCAACACTCGGGCAATTTTTAACTGATGGGTTTAGGGTCCCTCACAGAGAGTGTCTAACCTACACTTGGGCTACGGCTGGAATTGCAGAATCGATTACAGCACCCTGATGCTCATCCTCAACCTTCACTGAGCAGATGTTGGTACAAAAAAGAATCTAGCCCCTGATTTCAAGACACCACGGGCCAGATTTTTAAAGCTTGTTAGGCACCTAAAGATGCAGATAGGTGTCTATGCCCTTTGGAAAATCCCACTTGGCTGCCATCAGCATCTTTTTGCACCTAAATGCCTTTAAAAAGCTGACCCCAGGACACCTGTTTTACACAACGGACTAAGTGGGATCATATTTACACTGGTCAGTGGCTCACTGCATTTAAACCCCTTTGTTTATTCTTATTAGTTGTACTGTGATAGCACTGAGAGGCTCCAGTCAGAGATTGGGGATCCTATTGTGCTAGGTATTCCAGACACACACCCAAAAAAGATGGACCCTGCCTCAAAGAGCTTCCAGTTTAAGCAATACAAATTACACTTTTGCATTTAATTTTCAGGACTACATGTTCAGCAAGTTCTGCTATGAGCCAATGCCCCAATGTAGCATCCCTGGCTCGTCTTGTCTCTCTACAGACAAATTTATATATACTTTCCATGTTCGAGAGGCTGAAACTAGAAAATGCCGGGTGGCTATTCCCAAAAACAAACATAGCAGGTCCAAAGTCAGCTTAAGTTGAGTGCTGGGGCATGAAAATTATTTACACTAAGGTCAATGGGTACATTTTTTTCAAAAGTACCTATGTGATTTATGAACCTACTTCCCATTGAAAGTCAACAAATAAATCAAGAGCCAGGTCCTCAGACCTTCCTAGTGTGATTGAAGTCACAGGGTGCATGTGGATTGACACCAGCCTGGCATCTGACCAAAGATCTTTCTGTAATAGTCACATAGTTTTGTTTGCCTCCAACTGCTAAATCCATGTGTTCCCCCAGGGAATTCTGCATAAACCTGGCTGCCCTTCCCCCTTTAGCACTGACTTCAAAAGGGGCTAAATTAAATATAAGACCCAGAGTGATGAATCTAAAGGTTATCAGAATAAACACAGTTATTATGCCTTTCTCCAGTTACAGTTTATCTTATAAGAGGCACTTTAAAAGAATATCTAATGTTTTTTCTCTCTTTTAGAGGATTTCTCTTCAGCCAGGTCATATTGCTGAAGGGATGAAATTAAGAATTAATTATTGCCACCCGTGCTCCTTTGAAGCAAACATTCTTCGTTCCTGGATTCAATCTCTGTAATTTAAAATGGATAACTGCACCTTGCTGACCCCCTGTCCTTGGCGCTGTTTCAGGAATTAGGATGGCTAACCAAGAGCTTTATAGGCATCGCACCCGGTGTAACACCACCATGGTACGATTGGGTTAGAGAAGATGCGTTTCCCATTTATTCTCAAATGGCGCCTCATTGCAGTGGCTGAAGAAGGAAACCCTTGAATATATTATAATCACGACACCGTGCAAGTCTTTGTAACACATTTTCTTTGGGAAAGTGTGGCTAGAGCACTCTGGTGATCTGGAAGCTGGTTCCAGCTCTGCCTCCGACCTGGGCAAGTCCCCAAAGGGGGATTAGGCATTGCAACACCTGATTCTTAGGTGCCCTCATTCCCAGCCTGAGTTAGGTGCCGACGCTTCCTGTGCAGTGCATGGGAAGAGTTGGCACCTAAAAATTATTCAGACACTCAGAAGCCAGCTAGCTGAGCAGGAAACCGTCTAAACTAGCTGGCAGAGATGCTGAGAAAGTTGGGCCTACTGCCCACCCCCCAGAAATAGTTAGGAGCCAAACTACCGGCTATTGTGATGTGGGTCTCTCTCATTCGCATCTGTGGAATAAATAAAAACATGTGTTGGGCCAGAGAGCGAATGCCCTGGTTGGGGCACTCACCTGGGATGAGAGAGAGAGTCAGGATCATATCCCTGCTCCAAGACGTCTCTCTCTCCCACATTGCAGAGGAGTGCTGTAATCACTGCGGTTTGGGGACACGCACACTGCTCACCACTCTCTGCCTTCTGTGGCGGACACTGTAATGGGCGGGATGAGAGATAGGTGGGGCAACACCTACATTGTGAATCCCACAGGAGCTTAGGTGCGAATGTGAGTACCACGCAGCTCAGCACGTAGGTGGTTTTGCACATGCCTGCCAACAGAAATGTAAGTGCCAAGGGAATTTGGGCATTTAGGAATTCAGAGAAGCAGGGGAGGTTTGAGGATCTCAGCAGAATCTAAAAGTTGAATTTAAGCACCTTAGTCCCTCTGTAGCTCTAGTCATCCGAGACTTTTCTGAGGTCACGCAGGAATCCAGGGACTTAATCATAGAATCATAGAATATCAGGGTTGGAAGGGACCCCAGAAGGTCATCTAGTCCAACCCCCTGCTCAAAGCAGGACCAATTCCCAGTTAAATCATCCCAGCCAGGGCTTTGTCAAGCCTGACCTTAAAAACCTCTAAGGAAGGAGATTCTACCACCTCCCTAGGTAACGCATTCCAGTGTTTCACCACCCTCTTAGTGAAAAAGTTTTTCCTAATATCCAATCTAAACCTCCCCCACTGCAACTTGAGACCATTACTCCTCGTTCTGTCATCTGCTACCATTGAGAACAGTCTAGAGCCATCCTCTTTGGAACCCCCTTTCAGGTAGTTGAAAGCAGCTATCAAATCCCCCCTCATTCTTCTCTTCTGCAGGCTAAACAAGCCCTGCTCCCTCAGCCTCTCCTCATAACTCATGTGTTCCAGTCCCCTAATCATTTTTGTTGCCCTTCGCTGAACTCTCTCCAATTTATCCACATCCTTCTTGAAGTGTGGGGCCCAAAACTGGACACAGTACTCCAGATGAGGCCTCACCAATGTCGAATAGAGGGGAACGATCACGTCCCTCGATCTGCTCGCTATGCCCCTACTTATACATCCCAAAATGTCATTGGCCTTCTTGGCAACAAGGGCACACTGCTGACTCATATCCAGCTTCTCGTCCACTGTCACCCCTAGGTCCTTTTCCGCAGAACTGCTGCCTAGCCATTCGCTCCCTAGTCTGTAGTGGTGCATTGGGTTCTTCCGTCCTAAGTGCAGGACCCTGCACTTATCCTTATTGAACCTCATCAGATTTCTTTTGGCCCAATCCTCCAATTTGTCTAGGTCTTTCTGTATCCTATCCCTCCCCTCCAGCGTATCTACCACTCCTCCCAGTTTAGTATCATCCGCAAATTTGCTGAGAGTGCAATCCACACCATCCTCCAGATCATTTATGAAGATATTGAACAAAACCGGCCCCAGGACCGACCCTTGGGGTACTCCACTTGATACCGGCTGCCAACTAGATATGGAGCCATTGATCACTACCCGTTGAGCCCGACAATCTAGCCAGCTTTCTACCCACCTTGTAGTGCATTCATCCAGCCCATACTTCCTTAACTTGCTGACAAGAATACTGTGGGAGACCGTGTCAAAAGCTTTGCTAAAGTCAAGAAACAATACATCCACTGCTTTCCCTTCATCCACAGAACCAGTAATCTCATCATAAAAGGCGATTAGATTAGTCAGGCATGACCTTCCCTTGGTGAATCCATGCTGGCTGTTCCTGATCACTTTCCTCTCATGCAAGTGCTTCAGGATTGATTCTTTGAGGACCTGCTCCATGATTTTTCCAGGGACTGAAGTGAGGCTGACTGGCCTGTAGTTCCCAGGATCTTCCTTCTTCCCTTTTTTAAAGATTGGCACTACATTAGCCTTTTTCCAGTCATCCGGGACTTCCCCGGTTCGCCACGAGTTTTCAAAGATAATGGCCAATGGCTCTGCAATCACAGCCGCCAATTACTTCAGCACTCTCGGATGCAACTCGTCCGGCCCCATGGACTTGTGCACGTCCAGCTTTTCTAAATAGTCCCTAACCACCTCTATCTCCACTTGAACCAAGCTCTCCCATGTTAAGTATTTTAACCCTGGGACCATCCCTTCTCCCTGCTACCCACCCTGTTCTCACACAGAGATTCTCAAAATCACATGACACCCAGCACTGGGACCAGATTTTCCCAAGATCTGAGCTCCCACTTGGATAACTGACAGAAGTTAAGCGTCCTAACCATGGTTCTTAGTGGGAGCTGAATGCTTTTGAAATTGTACCTGTAAATTATTCCAATTAATGTACACAGTTGTTCCCTGCCTCTGGACAACCGTGTTGATTGTAGTGTTGGTGTGGTCGTGTTGGTCCCAGGATATTACAGAGATAAGGTGCGTGAGGTAATATCTTTCACTGGCACCTTTCCCAGACCTGAAGAAGAGCTCTGTGTAGCTTGAAAGCTTGTCTCTCTTGCCAACAGAAACTGGTCCAATAAAAGATTACCTCATCCACCTTGTCTCTCTCTGGATAAACAGAACATATAAATGCATCAAACAAAATAAGTACAAGGAGCCAGAAGTTTTGTTTTAAATAATCTTCTGTGAAAGACTACAACTATTCCTTTATGAAATTTCCTTCACTAAAGGAAGTCAAATTTAGCTACTCGTCCAATTCATAAATATTAATCTGCAGTTAATAAGTCTACTTTTTGTGGTAATTTGAAATTGTGCTACAAATGTCTGGCCCATCAAAGTCTGCTTACTAATTATAAGTAAATGTGACTTCCTGTCTTTTTAAGGAAATAATAGTTTAATCTTAGGACTGTCACTTTTCATTGGAAATGATGGTGCCTGACAGCACTGTGTCAAACAGAGGTTATCACGGCTCATACTTGAAAGGCTCGCCGGCTTAGTTAATTGGTAAAACAATAAAATGAGACCATCAGCAGCTTAGTGAGTAGCTCTCTATTATTTCTTCCATTTGTAGAATTAAGAGCCCTCACTCTTTTATTGAATAATAGGGTTATATTTTGGGGGTGGGGGAAGAAATCAGAAACCTATTAAGAGCTCTGGTTTAGGAAGATAATTGGTAGGAGGAAGGGCATACCAATCAAAAGCACAAGAGGCCAGATTTTCAGAAGAGCTCAGCTTCCATCTGGGCACCTAAATAAGAGTCTAATTTTCAAAACGGCTCAGCCGTTGTGACCCAACATGATGAACTCTTTTGAAAATCCGACCCAAACGGGCTAGCTTTTGCAGAACATCTCTGCAGGATGGCCGCTGAGCATTCTGGAAAATCAGACCTGTATTTAGGTACCCATAGTGTCAAGTCTTCTGAAAACTTAGCCCCTGTTGTGGGTGCTCAGCCCTTGAAAATCTGGTTTTTAGTGTCTAGTTCAGCTCAGGTTGCCAGTTTTGGTTGGATGTATTCCTGGACCTTTCATCACTTGACAATCTTTAATTAAAGATTAATCTTTAATTCCTGGAGACTCCCAGACAATCCTGGAAGGTTGGCAACCCTAACTTCAGGCTGCTTTTTCCACCTAAACATGATGTCACAGTTTAGCCTGGCTGCACCTTAGCCCTCTTTCTGGTCTCTCTCAGAGCATTCAGCCAAGTCCTGGGCCTGCCTCAGAGTGGAAACTGGTGATTCTTCTTTCTTATCCAGGGATCTGGTTACCTATATCAACTACCTAACACCCAACTAGGTTCTGGCACCTGCTTTCCTTCAGGAGCCTGCTCAATGAGATAGTGAGCAGCCACTTCTTTTAAATAAAGTATTTTTATTTATCAAAGCTCTAAAAAAAATATTTTGAAAAACAAAAAAAACAGAACCAAACCCTTCTATTTAGCCTCATCTGATCCCACACCTCACTACAGGCTAAATTACACTGGCTTTTCTCTTAAGTTACAGGCATAATATGATGGTCTATACTATTATGTTCACCAATTTTACCAGACTAGGATACATTTTGTACAAAGTATGCCTTCTGAGTTATCCATTGTAACAACATAAGCTGCTGAACATTATTGTCCTGGCAAGATATATGAATCGATATTGTATGTGAAGTTATAAGATTCTAATGTGTACCACTGCTGTAAGGCACTCCAAGTTTAAGAAAAGCAGGCTCAAACAGTTTCTCAGAAACAAAGGACAGACCAGCCCCCAGCCAGGTGTTAGAAGACTGTCAACTGCTGTTCAACAGGCCAGACTGCACCTGGGGTGATGTCACAAGTAGAATGGATTTACATTCTTCAGAGACAAGGTCAGTGAGGTGACATCGTTTATTGAAGCAAATTCTGTGGGTGGAAGGGACAAACTTTTGAGCTACACAGACGTGAAGCACAGCTCGAAAGCTTGTCTCTTCCACCCACAGAAGTTGGACCCCCAGTAAAAGATATTACTTCCCCCACCCTGTGTGTCTTATATCCTAGGACCAACACAGCAACAACAGTGTTACATTCTTCTTGCTTGCCTAGGAGCTCTTGGGACCCAGCCTGGTCTCACTTTGTCTCCCACAGGCTCTTAGGGAAGCTGGGGGTTTGGAAAGGCTCCACCTGCCCCTGTCTGGGCCCAGTTATCATATTACCCAATGGTCTTTGTTACAGGGCTTGGGTGGGAACTCTTCTTGCTACCTCAGACTGGTTTTCCCAGTTGGACAGCCAAGCCATTGAGGCGAACGTCCTGAGGACGGTTGCTCCATTTTTCTCAGTCAGACCCATTCAGACTTAGTGGCTCTCAGTCACTGTCCTCATGGATACTTACCTGTGGATAAATGTGTTGAAATTGTCTGAAACTCTGGTGGCTAATGCACCGTTTTAGCACTCCAGTAGATCACACACATTCTGGGATGCAGAACAATATTCATTCCTGAACACCCTACATCCGTCACCTGTGGCCAGCTAGCCCACAGTTGTTTAGTCATCTTCTGGGCTCCAAAGAACAGGCATGAAAAAGAAGGTCTTTCCTCCCCTGTATGGGTGTGTCAGGCTAAATCACAGCCTGGCTCTTATAGAAAATCAGGGTTGGAAGGGACCTCAGGAAGTCATCTAGTCCAACCCTCTGCTCAAAGCAGGACTAATCCCCAATTTTTGCCCCAGGTCCCTAAATGCCCCTCTCAAGGATTGAGCTCACAACCCTGGGTTTAGCAGGCCAATGCTCAAAACACTGAGTTATCCCTCCCCCCTGGCAGCAGTCTGCCACATTTCTCAACTTGGCTCTTTGTCCAGGTCACATTTTAGTCCCACCCCTTCCAGGGTAACAAAGTCCAAGGTCCTTACATCAGGTCTTCAGCCGCAACTGTGTGCACCAGTGTCCTTGCACCTTCCAGGCTCAGGGCTTTCCAATGTCCTTAACCCCTTATATCAGAGGGCTTCAGATCAGCTTCCCCAGTGGCTGGCAGGGGAACCCAGGCTCTCCCTTGACACTGCGTTCCAGCACATGGGCCCTGTGGTACACAAGCAAGGTCTGTTCAAACCTGCCACTGTGAACCTCCCACCATAGCCTTTTACCCACAGCTTCTCAGGGCTCTGCCCCCTGGACTGCTCCAATAAATCTCAAACCACAAATACAACTTAATTCAGCTTCCAGCCTGCCCAGGCGTGACATATCATACCTCTTACATTTTCCTTACACTGTTCCTCAGTTAAACACCTCCCTGGACATGCCAATCCCACCCTTTCATCAGGGCTCACCACCAGAGCCTACTCCACCCTTGGGACTGCTTCTGTCACTCCTGGCCTCTTCCTAAACTCCCCTACATCAGGGATCTCAGGACCAACTCTCCCCCCAGGCTTCCTTCCTGAGCTTACCTGTGCCTCTGCTCTCAAGCACCCAGAGGGTAACTGCAGAGTTTCTATACCTCCTTTCCACTCCAAACTTCCTTAGTGTATACTCGCCACCCAGATCCTCTCCCAGCTAGGACTCCTCTTTAATTTAGCCTGGCTCAACCTCCAGGTAGCCTTGGCCTCTCAAAGCCTATGTGGGGTACACACTCCAGCTCCCTTCTCCACATCAAACCTGAATCCCATAAGTATAAACAGCCTGGTTTTGCTCATCAGGTAACTTCCCCAAGTCAACATCACTCTGCAGTGAGAGCTTGGCTTACAGTACAATACCAGGATTGGAACAATCCATATAGAAAGTACATATCTGAGGGGCCCTTGACAGTGTATAGAAGCAGCCTTTGCTGCTGCTGAGAGGAATTTCAATGTCAGAAATTCAGAATCTCACTCTGATAGTTTTGTGGGAGTTATTATTCCAGCTGTGCGCTTGCCCTGTTCCAAAACCACCCGAAGGGCCTGTTGAGGAGAGAACAACCAAAGGGCCTGTTGAGGAGAGAACAAAAACCCCAGCATAAAATAGCAATGAAACGAGTTGCTTGAGGGGTCTGTTCCCTCCACATGAATGTGGCTGGAGAACAGTGGCATCAAGGCTGCATTCATTGTGGCTACTTCCACTCCATGCCTTGTTGTTCACATTCATAACTGAAGGGATCGCTACTGGAACCATTGCCCGTTACCTGGTATATTTTCACTGGCAGGATTTCATGGGGCTCAGAGGAAGATCTAGCCCAGCAGGATGTGCTGCAAAATGATGCCCAATGCTGAGCCCTGGTCTACACTAGGACTTTAGGTCGAATTTAGCAGCGTTAAATCGATTTAAACCTGCACCCGTCCACACAATGAAGCCCTTTATTTCGACTTAAAGGGCTCTTAAAATCGATTTCCTTACTCCACCCCTGACAAGTGGATTAGCGCTTAAATCGACGTTGCTGGCTTGAATTTGGGGTACTGTGGACACAATTCGATGGTATTGGCCTCCGGGAGCTATCCCAGAGTGCTCCATTCTGACCGCTCTGGACAGCGCTCTCAACTCAGATGCACTGGCCAGGTAGACAGGAAAAGAACCGCGAACTTTTGAATCTCATTTCCTGTTTGGCCAGCGTGGCAAGCTGCAGGTGACCATGCAGAGCTCATCAGCACAGGTGACCATGATGGAGTCCCAGAATCGCAAAAGAGCTCCAGCATGGACTGAACGGGAGGTACGGGATCTGATCGCTGTTTGGGGAGAGGAATCCGTGCTATCAGAACTCCGTTCCAGTTTTCGAAATGCCAAAACCTTTCTGAAAATCTCCCAGGGCATGAAGGACAGAGGCCATAACAGGGACCCGAAGCAGTGCCGCGTGAAACTGAAGGAGCTGAGGCAAGCCTACCAGAAAACCAGAGAGGCGAACAGCCGCTCCGGGTCAGAGCCCCAAACATGCCGCTTCTATGATGAGCTGCATGCCATTTTAGGGGGTTCAGCCACCACTACCCCAGCCGTGTTGTTTGACTCCTTCAATGGAGATGGAGGCAATACAGAAGTAGGTTTTGGGGACGAAGAAGATGATGATGAGGAGGTTGTAGATAGCTCACAGCAAGCAAGCGGAGAAACCGGTTTTCCCGACAGCCAGGAACTGTTTCTCACCCTAGACCTGGAGCCAGTACCCCCCGAACCCACCCAAGGCTGCCTCCTGGACTCAGCAGGCGGAGAAGGGACCTCTGGTGAGTGTACCTTTTAAAATGCTATACATGGTTTAAAAGCAAGCATGTGAAAGGATTACTTTGCCCTGGCATTTGCGGTTCTGCCTTTGCAAAAGGTTTCTGGGGAGGGCAGCCTTATTTCGTCCTTCATGGTAGGACACTTTACCACTCCAGGCCAGCAACACGTACTGGGGAATCACTGTAGAACAAAGCATTGCAGTGTATGTTTGCTGGCATTCAACCAAAATCCGTTCACGCGGTGGGAGGAGGCAAAATGCGACCTTGTAACGAAAGCACATGTGCTATGTATGTAATGTTAACAGCAAGGTTTACCCTGAAAGAGTGTAGCGACTGTTTTATAAAATGTGTCTTTTTAAATACCGCTGTCCCTTTTTTTTTCTCCACCAGCTGCATGTGTTTCAATGATCACAGGATCTACTCCTTCCCAGAGGCTAGTGAAGCTTAGAAAGAAAAAAAAACGCACTCGCGATGAAATGTTCTCCGAGCTCATGCTGTCCTCCCACACTGACAGAGCACAGACGAATGCGTGGAGGCAAATAATGTCAGAGTGCAGGAAAGCACAAAATGACCGGGAGGAGAGGTGGAGGGCTGAAGAGAGTAAGTGGCGGGTTGAAGACAGGGCTGAAGCTCAAATGTGGCAGCAGCGTGATGAGAGGAGGCAGGATTCAATGCTGAGGCTGCTGCAGGACCAAACCAGTATGCTCCAGTGTATGGTTGAGCTGCAGCAAAGGCAGCTGGAGCACAGACTGCCACTGCAGCCCCTCTGTAACCAACCGCCCTCCTCCCCAAGTTCCATAGCCTCCACACCCAGACGCCCAAGAACGCGGTGGGGGGGCCTCCGGCCAACCAGCCACTCCACCACAGAGGATTGCCCCAAAAAAAGAAGGCTGTCATTCAATAAATTTTAAAGTTGTAAACTTTTAAAGTGCTGTGCTTAAAGTGCTGTGTGGCATTTTCCTTCCCTCCTCCACCACCCCTCCTGGGATACCTTGGTAGTCATCCCCCTATTTGTGTGATGAATGAATAACGAATGCATGACTGTGAAGCAGCAATGACTTTATTGGCTCTGCAAGCAATGATTAAAGGGAGGAGGGGAGGGTGGTTAGCTTACAGGGAAGTAGAGTGAACCAAGGGGTGGGGGGGTTCATCAAGGAGAAACAAACAGAACTTTCACACCGTAGCCTGGCCAGTCATGAAACTGTTTTTCAAAGCTTCTCTGATGCGTACCGTGCCCTCCTGTGCTCTTCTAACCGCCCTGGTGTCTGGCTGCGCGTAAACAGCAGCCAGGCGATTTGCCTCAACCTCCCACCCCGCCATAAACGTCTCCCCCTTACTCTCACAGATATTGTGGAGCACACAGCAAGCAGTAATAACAGTGGGAATATTGGTTTCGCTGAGGTCTAAGCGAGTCAGTAAACTGCGCCAGCGCGCCTTTAAACGTCCAAATGCACATTCTACCACCATTCTGCACTTGCTCAGCCTGTAGTTGAACAGCTCCTGACCACTGTCCAGGCTGCCTGTGTATGGCTTCATGAGCCATGGCATTAAGGGGTAGGCTGGGTCCCCAAGGATACATATAGGCATTTCAACATCCCCAACAGTTATTTTCTGGTCTGGGAATAAAGTCCCTTCCTGCAGCTTTTGAAACAGACCAGAGTTCCTGAAGATGCGAGCATCATGCACCTTTCCCGGCCATCCCACGTTGATGTTGGTGAAACGTCCCTTGTGATCCACCAGAGCTTGCAGCACTATCGAAAAGTACCCCTTGCGGTTTATGTACTCGGCGGCTTGGTGCTCCGGTGCCAAGATAGGGATATGGGTTCCATCTATAGCCCCACCACAGTTAGGGAATCCCATTGCAGCAAAGCCATCCACTATGACCTGCACATTTCCCAGGGTCACTACCCTTGATATCAGCAGATCTTTGATTGCGTGGGCTACTTGCATCACAGCAGCCCCCACAGTAGATTTGCCCACTCCAAATTGATTCCCAACTGACCGGTAGCTGTCTGGCGTTGCAAGCTTCCACAGGGCTATCGCCACTCGCTTCTCAACTGTGAGGGCTGCTCTCATCTTGGTATTCATGCGCTTCAGGGCAGGGGAAAGCAAGTCACAAAGTTCCATGAAAGTGCCCTTACGCATGCGAAAGTTTCGTAGCCACTGGGAATCGTCCCAGACCTGCAACACTATGCGGTCCCACCAGTCTGTGCTTGTTTCCCGAGCCCAGAATCGGCGTTCCACAGCATGAACCTGCCCCATTAGCACCATGATGCATGCATTGTCAGGGCCCATGCTTTCAGAGAAATCTGTGTCCATGTCCTGATCACTCACGGGACCGCGCTGACGTCGCCTCCTCACCCGGTATCGCGTTGCCATGTTCTGGTGCTGCATATACTGCTGAATAATGCGTGTGGTGGTTAATGTGCTCCTAATTGCCAAAGTGAGCTGAGCGGGCTCCATGCTTGCCTTGGTATGGCGTCCGCACAGAAAAAAGGCGCGGAACGATTGTCTGCCGTTGCTCTGACGGAGGGAGGGGCGACTGACGACACAGCTTACAGGGTTGGCTTCAGGGAGCTAAAATCAACAAAGGGGGTGCCTGTACATCAAGGAGTATTTCAGGCAGGACTGCACGGAGGGTTCCAATAAGAAATGGTGCACCTAAGTTATCGTTGTTATTGGAACAAGGAGGTTAGCCTGGCCTCTGATTGATACATGGCTAGATTTACCTCGCTGCACCTTCTCTGTGAGTGACTGCAGTGTGACCTAGAGGAATGAGTCCCCTAGACAGGGGAGGAGGCAAATGAGTACAAAACAAATCTGGTCTATTTCTTGTTTTGACCCACTCCATCTATCTTTTACATCTTTGGCTGGCAGCAGACGGTGCAGAAGGACTGCATGCCATCCACATCTCATGGCTGCTCGGCAGAAGATGGTACAGTACGACTGCTAGCCATCCCCATCTCTTGCCTGCCTGGCAGAAGATGGTGCAATACGACTGCTAGCAATCCTCATCTCTTGCCTGCCTGGCAGAAGATGGTACAGTACGACTGCTAGCAGTCCGTATCGCCTGCCCGCTCACCATAAGACGGTTCAATAGGACTGACTGCAGGACTAAAGAGAATGACCTGGTCAAGTCACTCCAAATTTAGTCCCTGCGCCCATGTCTGCCCAGGCGCTCCCAGCCGACGTGGCCAGGAGCACCTCGGACACGATGAGGACGACTACCAGTCGTATTGCACCGTCTGCTGCCAGAAGGCAAGGGGTTGCTGCTACTGTGCAGCAAAGCCGTACCGCGTCTGCCAGCACCCAGGAGACATAGGGTGACGGTTACCTGAGCGGGCTCCATGCTTGCTGTGGTATGGCGTCTGCACAGGTAACTCAGGAAAAAAGGCGCGAAATGATTGTCTGCCCTTGCTTTCACGGAGGGAGGGAGGGAACGGGGGCCTGACAACACGTACCCAGAACCACCCGCGACAATGTTTTAGCCCCATCAGAGTGCTCCATTGTGACTGCTCTGGACAGCACTCTCAGATGCCCGATTGTTTGCCATTGCTCTGACGCTGGGAGGGGCGCTTACAGGGTTGGCTTCAGGGAGCTAAAATCAACAAAGGGGGTGGCTTTACATCAAGGAGTATTTCAGGCAGGACTTCACGGAGGGTTCCAATAAGAAATGGTGCACCTAAGTTATTGTCCTTATTGGAGCAAGAAGGTTAGCCTGGCCTCTGATTGATACATGGCTAGATTTACCTCGCTGCACCTTCTCTGTAAGTGACTGCAGTGTGATCTAGAAGAATGAGTCCCCTAGACAGGGGAGGGGGGGAAGCAAATGAGTACAAAACAAATCTGGTCTATTTCTTGTTTTGACCCACTCCATCTATCTTTTACATCTTTGGCTGGCAGCAGACGGTGCAGAAGGACTGCATGCCATCCACATCTCATGGCTGCTCGGCAGAAGATGGTACAGTACGACTGCTAGCAGTCCGTATCGCCTGCCCGCTCACCATAAGACGGTTCAATAGGACTGACTGCAGGACTAAAGAGAATGACCTGGTCAAGTCACTCCAAATTTAGTCCCTGTGCCCATGTCTGCCCAGGCGCTCCTGATCGACCTCACAGAGGCGACCAGGAGCACCTCAGACATGACGATGACGGCTACCAGTCGTACTGTACCGTCTGCTGCCACAAGGCAAGGGGTTGCTGCTACTGTGTAGCAATGCCGTACCGCGTCTGCCAGCACCCAGGAGACATAGGGTGACGGTTACCTGAGCGGGCTCCATGCTTGCCATGGTATGGCATCTGCACAGGTAACTCAGGAAAAAAGGCGCGAAATGATTGTCTGCCCTTGCTTTCACGGGGGGAGGGAGGGAACGGGGGGCTGACGATATGTACCCAGAACCACCCGCGACAATGTTTTAGCCCCATCAGGCATTGGGATCTCAACCCAGAATTCCAATGGGCAGCGGAGACTGCGGGAACTGTGGGATAGCTACCCACAGTGCAACGCTCCGGAAGTCGACGCTTGCCTCGGTACTGTGGAAGCGCTCCGCCGAGTTAATGCACTTAATGCACTTAGAGCATTTTCTGTGGGGACACACACACTCGAATTTATAAAACCGATTTCTAAAAAACCGACTTCTATAAATTCGACCTTATTCCGTAGTGTAGACATACCCTGAGGGTTAAAGCTTTTACATTTTCCATTGGGACGAAGACTTCACAATAGGCTCTGTAGTAGAAAGAGAGCCAGAGACATTTTGTATCAGAAGCCCGGTGTGAGGCCCGAACCGAAAGTAGTGGCCCTGCTTTGCTGATATAAAGCAAAGTGAGCAGAAGTCAAGCTCTGCCTGCTTGCAAGCTCACAGAATCTGGCAAGAACAGGGTCGATATTGCAGAATCACACATTCCTAAGCATCGCTCGGTACCGAACACTCCCACAAACACATTCCAGAAGGGCAGTACCAAAGCACCCCAACATCAAGAATGGTACAAGTACGCTCCCCCTAGACAAGAGGGACACGCTGACCCATCTTAAAGAAAAGGTCAGGATGAAAGTATGATGGATAGAGGTGTTTTGATCCAACCAACAGGTACAAGGTGATGGATGGTAGCTAGCCACATCAGAGGGTGGCACCTAACCATGTCAAAGGGGTAATACGGAATTTGTTTGTGTTGGTGTACAAAGAGGTATCTCTAAGGAGGTGGCCGAGGGGACAGTGGAAAGTCCTGCCACTAACTGAGCCGGTCCACTGTCATGAGCATATATGCAGCACCTCCTGCACGCCACTGAACAGCTGTTCCCCAGCATGCAGGAGGCCTTGGGAGGGAGGGAGAGGAGTTAAAGGAAGGAGGGGAAGGAGCTGAGCAGTGGGGCCCGTGGACCCCCAAAGTACCCTCATGGACCCCCAGGGGCCCACAGACCCCAGTTTGAGAAATGCTGCTCTATACTAACCTAAGGACTTCCTATCCTGTGTTCCAGTTGACTAATATACCCTACTGCTTTGACAATGCTGTATGAATGTCATTGCAAGTGCTTGGCAAGGTGCATTAATCCCTGACGAGTATACAAGTCTCCATCAGGGGGGTCTGTCTCAGTTGGACTCACTTAATGGAGCTAATGGTGTGAAGCAGGAGTGCAGCAGGCCCAGAGGTCCAGTCTAAGGAAGCAGTGAAGCCACCTGACTTACCATGGACAAAGTGAGACACCCCTTGGGGATCTGGCACACTGAAGAGGTTTCTCCTAGAAACTGTTCCAAAGCTGGGGCTGTAGCTCGTAACGTGTGAATCTGTGACACCTGCATATTTAATTCCAAACCGTGAAGCAAATATGGAAACCAAATGTGATGTTTTTTCTTGTGTTTCATGCCAAGAAAACCCAGATGATATTGGAACAATGAATGAATGAAAGAACCTGTAGACTTGTTTGATGTAACAGAATATTACAGTATCCCATCACAAAATGAACCTGTTTAGCAAATCATGCACATGGCTTCCTTATTGGCATTCAGAATGTCACACAGTTGAAACAGATCCCTTTTGATAACCATTTCCAGTTGCCAGCATAGAAATCAGAATTGTGGTTTCTTCTGTTCATTTTCTTCCTGTTTTCTAGTGTTATTTAGGCTGGTGAAATAAATGCAATTCTAAGCACTTGGGTGCTGCTTCCAAGGTAGGGACAAAATCCCATACCTTTAAAAATGTAAATCCAGTTCTCTGTTCAAGACCAATAAAAGAAAGTAATCTGGCTACCGAAGAAAACAACCCATAACAGCATTTTCTGAAGATCTAAGTAAAAAAAGACAGTTGAAATGGAGCTAGTCAAAGGCACCACTCCTGCAATAGACTCACAGGAACTGACCTACTGTGCCAAACCCATGGTCAATCCAGCCCCATATCCTGTCTCCAACAGTGCTCAGAACCAGATGTTTCAGAGGAGATGTCAGACTCCCACATAAGGCAAAGGTGAACTATCAAAGATGAGGATGACACATAAGACCTGAACCACATGCCTTCCAAAATTGTAGTCTAGGACCGAATGTGGGCACAGAGCAAAAGGACCCTGTGCTGGCACATGATCTGCCAATGGGGACTCGCTTGCTGTTTTCATGGACTCCATTTTCCCCTACCAAAGACTGTCATGTCACATCTCTTCCTGTGATCTGCATATGACCACAAGGATGGCTGGAGTTTGCAAAACCATTGTATGAATATGACCAAGGCATTCTGGTGTCTGAGGTCACTGATGAGATTAAATTCTTTCTAACGCATGGGTTAGATTCTCTCATGTTCAGCACAGGGGCAGAGGGAAAATCCCAATCCTGTAACCAACCATGTGTCGGTTACTCCCAGGGACTGTTCTTCCAGCCCGGGCTTGCAAGGGCACAAGGTTCTCTGGTCCCACCCCAACCCATCTCTAGAACTACCCTTAGGCCATTCCCCCACCCCCTGGTGGTGAGCCCTGATGAAAGGGGGACTTGCCAGCTGGGTGTTTAAGGAGGCTCGCAATAGAACAGCGCAAAGGAGACAAGAGAATATGGTTCTTTTCATTATGATTAAGGCAGAAGAGAAAGAGTTAAGTTTGTAGAGGCGCCTTAACTGTGCATTTCCCTACTTGCATAAGCCTGGGTTTAAGTGTAACAGTAACTCTGAACTGGCTGCATTTCCACCGCTTGTTTTGTTTATTGAGATTGGGTTTTGCGACACCCCTTCCCCCCCCCCATTTCTTTTTAAGGAGTCCCAGGCGTATGGGGGGTATTTTACACGGATGGGTGCATCTCCGCCTCCACTTTGGTTTAACAATATCTGCTCCTTTGAGAGCCTAATTTTGACCAGGTGTATTAGCACCCTTTCGCACAACCTTAGGTGTGGACACCCACCATCCCCGAATCATACAAAGTGAAGATGTTATAGGTCTATGCAGTCGGCAAGTACGACCCTTGCTAATGCCCTCCACGGCCTGCTCTTTGTCCAGTTTTAAAGGACTCAGGCACTCCGGAACCTAAACCATTTTGGAAAATGAGACGTAAGATGCAGCAGGATACAGGGCCAAGATTTTCAAAGGTACTGAAACACCTAGCTCTCATTGATTTTAATGCAAGCTAGGCAACAAAATACATCAGAAATCTGGCCCCTCGGCCTTGTGATGGAGTGCAGAGCAATGCTTAACTACCTGAGCCTCACACAATGAGGCTTCCATTACTCGCCTAGGGAGACGATTCCCTAGTGCATCACCTTCCACTGATAGGAAACTAATGTTCAGTCTAACTTTCATGCCATCACTCTTAGTTCCACATTTCTTGGGGCCGAACAATTCATTTCCTTCCGCTCTTTATTCCTACTGATTGGATTCCTACCACCTTCTTCCACACTGCGCTTTTGCAGAGGCTGGGAAGACTCTGATTTTGTATAATTCCAAAGGATAATACCAATGTTTATTTTTAAGCATTTTTTTATGTTTTTAAAATCAAGTTAAATTTTCACAGTCACAGGTCACTATTGGGGGTGGGGGAGTCAGACAATTAGATGTTGAGATTCAAAAAGTGAAAGCTTGATAGCCACTAAAACTAATTGTCAAAGTACGCAGAGTAAAC
The DNA here is from genome assembly GCF_965140235.1 of Caretta caretta. NCBI lineage: Eukaryota > Metazoa > Chordata > Testudines > Cheloniidae > Caretta > Caretta caretta. The sequence goes on from NC_134209.1 coordinate 18,100,609, forward strand.
AGCCTTCATTCAAACTAATACGTTTTCAAGCAGCTTTTGTGGTTTGTTTTTGCTTTGCCTATCTGGAAATTTTGATCATCATCAATGGAAATATTTGTTCATCAGTTTGAGTGAAATCAATGTTTATCGACACTGACCAAACAAAATCTAATCCTTCCAAGCCTACTTGCATGGTTTTGTTCTGAGCCCATCCACAAGACCGTTCTCCTCCTAAAGACCCACGCATGCTTATTTACCGTCAGCCTCCTTGGCTTGCCTGTAAATTGCCTGTTGTCTCCCTTCCCCTACTGAGCTCTCCCTGCTTCTCCATAGCTAGTGAACTCTTTGAAGCAGGCTCCCTTCCCTTCTTGTGTATCTGGAAGGCATCTTCCATGTCATGGGGGCCCTATTCTTCACAAAGCAGGGAGCCTCTAGTTTCAATGAAATCTTTTCCTTTAAGAGTTACATCAGAACCATAATGAATGAAGTCTAGATCAAGCACAGGAAGGTCCTGTCTCTCTCCATGTCTCTCCCTATCCTATTTCTTCTATGCTTTGTTCAATTCATGTTGTGCCCATCAGATGACTATGCCATAGTGGGCCTGGCCATAAATAATAATTTATTATTGCCACTGAAATCAATGGCAAAACTCCTGCTGATCTCAGTGGGAGCAGGAACAAGACACTTTACTTTCAAAGGCAGTAGTCAGACAGATGCGGTGCATTACTGAAGGACAGAACTGCAGCAGTTTGTTATAGATTGCCATGTCAGAAAGAGGGCATTTTTTAAGAACACGGGGGGGCGGGGGGAGGGGGTGGGGAGAGAAATTCTAAGAATGCTGCTGGATCTGCATGATGATTTTGTCCTTTAAATTCTCCAGCGGTGAGTAAGCAATACAAAAAGGACACTGTTGAGGTATTTTTTCATAATTTAAAACGATCATTGTAGTTTATCTGCACAGTTTATATTAATAACCCCACTCAATCTTGACATTGAAATCTGTTTTCTTCCCACGCGGGTTCCCCTTCACCCTGCATGCACAGTTGTCTGGTTAACAGAAGGCAGCTGGCGTTGAAATGTTGTTAATGTTTTTCCACACTAAAAAAGCATCAGACCATTTGCCTTGAGAAAAAACCCATAGAATAATGCTACTAGTCTCTAGCTGCAGGGGGTGGGCTCATTTTTAAAGGCGCAAGGACAGGATGGCTGATGCCAGCGTAGCGCAGGGGAGACGGGTCAGGCCACAGAACAACAGGAGACAGGAGGGGATCTAAATGGTATCTGAAGAGAGAAGAAAGAAAGATTTTGGCCCTATGGCTTAAGTAGGGTCTAAGTGCTCCATAGGTCTTGTGTTGATCATCTCTGTAGAAGGGACTCTCACCTCTTTTGTGTGTGCAGAAGGGAGCCACTTAGTTATTCAACCAGGGAGGGAAACCAGACATTAGGCAAAAACCCAGTTCTGCAACTGGCCCAGTTTGGGCTTTGAGGGGAGTACAAGGCCACATACAACTCAGGCATCAACCTGAAAATACAACGCTGCAGCGAAGTTTCAGGAGGTCCCTAGAATTGTTATCCTAAATAGAACACGGTGGTCAAAACTCTGGTTCTTTGTCCAAACTGCTGGGACTGCTAGTCAAAGCATTGCACTGCTTCGTAGCTGCTACATTCCCATTGCTTCAGAGTCAGCCAGCAAAAAAATAAATTGTGCAATGCATTGGAAATATACGTCTAGTAACATTTAGCATTCATAGCCAACCTTTAGCATCTCTAGGGCAGATCTGCAGCTGGTGTAATCCTCAACTGAATTGAAGTCAGTGGTCTTATGCTGATTTACACCAGCTAAAGATCTGGTCCTACAGAGTTTCTGACACAGGTATCTCACATGTTCACAGGATTTTATGTATTCTTTTACTGAACTTGCATATTTATGCATTGAAATTGAGGCAGGTACATTATTTGCACATTGTGGCCTCGATCACTGGCTGTGGGCGAGGACCACACAATATGATTCAGGGGAAGGAATGCAAAACTAGTCTGAAGGCACCTTTGCACGCTGCCCTGATCCTGGAATGGCTGTGCATTGGGAACCTTTGCATAAGTTAGAGCAGCCTGCAGGCTGCTCTACGGGAGGAGACAATCTGCACACACATACACTATGAACTGTCTACGTCAGTGATTCTCAATCTTCTACACTACAGCCTTCCCCCCACCCACCCACCCACACCAAGACACCCCCCCCCGGTACCCCTTGTACTCACATCCCACTTAGCAATCAAGAACAGACTGATTAGGACCCCCTGACACTCCCTAGGTTGAGAACCTCTGCTCCAGACTGTCCCACTAGGAGGGCACAATAGCATACACTAGCCAGGGAAATGGCTGTCTAGTCCTCCTGGGCTGCACTGGCAACATTACCAGAAGTTATTTAACAGCAGCATCCACACAGAATTGGCTACACTGTCCTTGCGAGTCTCTCATGTCAAGAGACGAGAAAATTAAAGTATGTTTCTTTCAAACAAAGCGGGATTTTTCCCCAGGCTTTCAGGAGTGTGTCCTTCCACTGGGACCAGTGAAGCAAGAGGGTCAGTTCTTGAAGCTCATTGTCATGGATCCTGGAGATCAGGAACAAAGTGAGCACTTATGGTGTGGTACAGATGTGTTACAGGGACCTTCCCAACCAAGGAAGAGGCAAACACAGCTTAGGAATTGCTGCAACATGTGTAACATTCACTCCATTGCTTAAGAGACTATCAGGATAAATATGCAACACAATTTTAGGTGAGAGTATATAGGCCATTCAGGGGGAAACAAGTGGTTTATTGACTGCACAAGAAATCTATTTATCTAGCTCTGTAACTCCACAAATACTAAACTTCTATTTTTAGCCCCTGTAAGAAATAAGACAAGAAGCGAGACCTTCAAAGACTCATTAGGCCCATTAGAAAAACACTTGGAGCAGCTCCTATCAAAACAGCACAAAATAAATACCCTTTGTCCCTGGGATTTGGGATCACCCCATTTTCTGCAGCAGCACTTGCTGTTGATATATTACGGTCATTACCATCACCTATGTAGGACACTTTGTACACAAAGTATGATAGCTTCACCTCCCGGTTGAGGGTATTTCCTGCGATATGAATCATTTGTCAGTGTCAGATTGGCCAAGGTGAAAGAAGAAAATTTTAAACATGAAGCATGGCTAGGCAATACAAGTACAGAAAATGTTTTGTCACCCTGTTATTGGACAGTGGGAAAACCCACCTCTTTATTGGCCAAAATAAATGTAATAATAAAATAACATAAGCAGACGTTCCGCTCTTTTCATTTATTACCAATACCAGCTTCTCCTAACAAACAAAAAGAACAGGAGGACTTGTGGCACTTAGAGACTAACCAATTTATTTGAGCATGAGCTTTCGTGAGCTACTTTTCCACTGAGTGCATCCGATGAAGTGGGCTGTAGCTCACGAAAGCCCATGCTCAAATAAACTGGTTAGTCCCTAAGGTGCCACAAGTCCTCCTGTTCTTTTTGCGAATACAGACTAACACGGCTGCTACTCTGAATCCTAACAAACAGTTAAGGTCGCCAACTTTCTATAATTACCATTTGATAACAAAGACAAATATTATAGAGGGATGTTTCTTAAAAGGAGAGATTCCTCAGCAACAGAGATACATCTGAGAGATGCTGGAAAGGATTTATCTTAATCTTTTGGAGGATGTTTCTCTTCCCCCCCGACCATGTTAATCAAAACCTAGAATATAAATTTTGCCTGCTGTAGAGTAATCCAAATATGTTACCCTGCTTGATGAAATGCGGCTGATAACTCACATTTGAGCTGTTAATCATTGCTAAGGATTTTTTGTATTATTTCAAACTTATGTATTAAAATGTGTTCCTTTATGCCAGAGGTGGGCAAACTACGGCCCGTGGGTCACATCCAGCCCGCGGGACCCTCCTGCCCAGCCCCTCAGCTCCTGGCCCGGGAGACTCGCCTCCAGCCCCTCCCCCGCTATCGCCCCTCCCCCGCAGGCTCAGCTCACTGCTCCGCCGGCGCCATGCTCTGGGCCGGGGGGGCTGCAAGCTCCTGGGGGCAGTGCAGCTGCAGAGCCCGGCCTGACCCGGGGCTCTGTGCTGTGCGATGGCATGGCTGCCTGTCCCGGTGCAGCTGCCCTCCAGTCACCGGTGCTTCACGCAGCGTGGTAAGGGGGCAGGGAGCGGGGGGCTTGGATAGAGGTCAGTGGAGTTCAGGGGTGTGGATAGGGGTTGGGATGGTCAGAGGGTGGGGAACAGGGGGGTTGAATGGGGGCAGAGGTCCCGGGGGGGCAGTCAGGAAGGAGTGGGGGTTGGATGGAGTGGCAGGGGGGCAGAGGTTCCGGGAGCGGTCAGAGAGAAGGGGTGGTTGGATGGGGCAGGGGTCCTGGGGGGGCAGTCAGGAAGGAGACGGGGGTTGCATGGGGCGGCGGGGAGCAGTCAGGGGCCGGTGTTCCGAGGACAGGGAGAAGGGGTGGTTGGATGGGGCAGGGGTCCCGGGGGGGGGGGGCAGTCAGGAAGTATAGGGGGGGTTGGATGGGGCAGGAGTTCCAGGGGCAGTCAGGGCGAAGGGATGGTTGGATGGGGCAGGAGTCCTGGGGAGGGGGCTGTCAGGGGGCAAGAACCAGGGCAGGGGCCAGGCCACACCTGGCTGTTTGGGAAGGCACAGCCTCCCCTAACTGGCCCTTCATACAGTTTCCAAAACCCGATGCAGCCCTCAGGCCAGAAAGTTTGCCCGCCTCTGCTTTATGCGGGTCTTCTTCATGCTCATCAAGTATGTGTCTTTGTTCCTTTAAAATAGATAGATAAATAGATAGATAGACAGATAGATCTCTAAGTTCACTGGCCACATTTTGCAACAGCTTAAAATAGAGAGAGAAGAAAGGCTTTAACCATTTCTAGTACCATCAGTTATGGGTATTACGGAAGTGCTCAGAAGCCCCAGATGAGACCAGGACCCAACTGTGCATAGTAAGAGAAAGTCTCTGCCCTGAAGAGCTTACAATCTAAATAGACAAGACAGAGAAAAAGTGCTGTTATCCCTGATCTGCAGTCAGGAAGTGGAGGCACAGAAAGTCAAGGTGGATTCCAACAAACGTGTGTAATTAATTTTTCTGCCATAGGAATGTTCAGAGTCAGTGAAAGTCTCACAAACACCCATGCTGATATGCACTGGGGCAAAAGTTCTCATCTGGGATGTTCCTATAGCCACCTTGAAATCACTTGGATTTCACTCCTCTTTGTGAGAACTCAAGCCATCCAATCAGGGAACCACAGATAGCATCATGCAGCTGACTGACCCATCACAGCCCCGCTCCTGCTCCAAGAATCTGCCCCATGATTCACCTCCGCATTATTCCAGTGTTACCCTAACCTCATGCTGAATCACGCCCGCCTTTCTTAAGGATCATCAGCTTTTGCTGCTTACTCCCCACCTGACCTGCTGCCACAGGGCTAGATCCCGAGACAAGCACAGGCTGCTTAGCGTCACTCCAGTGGCACAAAGCAGATAAACCCAGCTCATGAGCCAGGTTTTTTGCATTGCTGGAGACCTGCACCAGAGTACCCGGGTATCTGCCCCACAGTCTTGTTAGGGTGACATCAAAATTGATGGAGTGCTGGGACCAATGCTTTTCACTATTGCCTCATGGTCACCTGGTGCTCCCCTTTGCTGTAGCCACCAGTTGTCTTGCATGCTATATTTGGATTGTAAGCTCTTCAGAACAGCGATTGTCTCTTTGGTCTAGCACAATGGGGCCCTGATCGGGTCTCTGATACAAACACACCTGTACATATTACTCTGCTGGGACACAATGACCAGCTCAGGTGAGGAACAAGCAGCAGGAGCAAGAACCATGGAGTGGAAGACATGGATTTGGTAGCATTTTACATGCATTCTGCACAAGTAACCATGGGCACACACAAAGATGCCAAGCACTGAGTCACACACCCAGATTCTGAGCCTGACTTCTTTGTTACATCCATGAGGACAAATCATCAGTGACTTCACTGAAACCAGCTGAGGTGTACTGCTGTAAAAACAGTGTGAGTGACGGGAGAGTCACACCCTCTGTGTCCCTGAAACATCCCTAAGAATATTTCAAGAAGGGGGAAAGGAGAATTAATCAAACCAAACATAGCCTATGTAAACACAACTGGCCAGACTTTTGGAGCAGTAAATCCCAGACAGAAGTTAAGGAGCTATGCTATTATAACTAAGACAGGGTCTACTTACCCCAAGAGCGCCTCCTCCTGACCAGGTGTGGCTAGCGGCTTATTTCCCATACAACACCCCCTAGCAATGGTCACTCCATGGCTGCAGTGGTCTCTTTTCCCACAATTCACAGTGCTCGCTCCTCACAACTCAGTCCTCCAGCTAAGTCACCATAGAGTCTCCCCTTCCAGGGTATCAAAGTCTGCTAGACTAGCTGTCTAGCTAGCACCTCCAGACACCCTGACGCACTTACCATTGGCTTCTGAAGCAAATACTCATCAGCAACTACACACCACACCACAGAAACACTAACCCAGGAACCAATCCCTGTAGCAAACCTCATTGCCTTCTCTGTCCCCATATCTACTCTAGTGACACCATCAGAGGACCCAACCACATCAGCCACACCATCAGGGGGCTCATTCACCTGCATGTCTACTAATGCCATCATGTGCCAGCAATGCCCCTCTGCCATGTACATTGGCCAAACCAGACAGTCCCTACGTAAAAGAATACATGGACACAAATCAGACATCAGGAAGCCAGTAGGAGAATACTTCAATCTTCCTGGACATTCTATAACAGATTTAAAAGTAGCTACACTTGAACAAAAAAAACCTTCAGAAACAGACTTCAGAGAGAAACAGCAGAACTAAAATTCATTTGCAAATTTAACACCATTAATTTGGGCTTGAATACAGACTGGGAGTGGCTGGCTCATTACAAAAGCAGCTTTGCCTCTCCTGGAATTGACACCTCCTCATCTATTATTGGGAGTGGATGGCATCCTCCCTGCTCAAATTGGCCCGGTCAACACTGGTTCTCCACTTGTGAGGTAACTCCCCTCCCTTCTTGTGTCAGTATATAATGCCTGCATCTGTAATTTTTACTCCATGCATCTGAAGAAGTGGTGTCTTACCCACAAAAGCTTATGCCCAAATAAATCTGTTAGTCTTTAAGGAGCCACCAGACTCCTTGTTGTTTTTGAAGTCTCAGAATTTCTCACTGGATGGAAAAGCTGAATTTTGACCAGCTCTAGAGGTTTCTGGTACCTAAAGAGGATTTTTTGGGTGCTGAGTATTTTCAACATCTTGGTCCTAAATCCTTATTTGGGATCCTGGGCTGAGATTTCCAAGGCACCACTGGGATTTGAATGCATATATTGAATATAAATACATTGAACATAAATGAATAGAAATTGATGAAATCTACCAGGTGGCTTTGAAAATTCTGCCCCATAATCCTTATTTAGGCTTCTAAATAAGCAATCTCATTAGCAAAGAGGTTGAGTTCCCATTGACCTCAATGGATCCTACTGGTTGCTCAACATGTTTGAAGTCAGGTTATTTATTTAGGTGACTAAATGTGGACCTAACTTTAGACTCCTGTTTCTGGAAATCTGCCTACATGACTCAGAAGTAAACAAAACGTATCACTTTCCTAGTCTAATGGCTTTTTAAGCTTCTTTGTGCTTCGACCCATTGGAAATACCAGCCAGAAGATGGCTTCTTCTCTTCTGTCTCCAGAGAAACCACCATCATTGTTAAGCAAGAGTAATTTTCAGTGTGGTTTTTTTTTATATGCCAGAAAACGCATGAAAATTTGAGCATCTCATGTCAAAAACATCAATTCTCTTCACTTACTCTTATGCCCCCCATTAAGCTTGGTATTGCATTTGAGAGATGGCACTGTATCTAAGTGAATTACAATGAGGGTATGAGGATGATCTATAAGAAGTGGGATGAGGAAGTGTAGTGCAAATGGTGTCAAGTTCCCATCACTTCCCCATTCATCTTGTGGTTTGGATAAAATAGAGATAGATAGATGCGCTTTCACTGTTGCCTTCTATTTGAGGGGGTTTCATTAAAAATTCTAAGCTGTAACAAAGGGACAATATAAAGACATAATAGTGAAATATAATCAGATTCCATTCTGCTCTTTCTGGACAATAACTCTGATCTATGTTCTGGAATAAACCTAATAGAGCACTTTACATTTCATTCCTTCCACTTTATTTTCTTTATTGAGTTCACAATCTCTCGGGCACCACATTTCAGAACAGTAACTGATCCACTTGGGAACGTAGCCCACTATAATATCATAGTAAGTCAGAAAATAGACCTTTTTGCTTTGAGGTTAGTGAAGGAGTACATTGTCAGATCTTAATCTTTTCTTTGGGAAATCCACATCAGCAAAGTATGATAATCAGCAGGGTTGGTGGGGTAATGTAACATTCCATTATACTGATAAAGGGAAAAAAACCCAGAGGGAGCTGCCTTTGATTGGCGAAACTGAGCTGGAAATCTCACCAGTTATGGCTCTTGCAAGATCCCTGGTAATTCCAAGCTAAAATCAGAAAGTGCAGAAAATTCTTTATAAAAAAAAAATCCAAAAAACCACACACACACGACAAAGGCAACCCAACAAAAAATTGAACTTTGCAAAAAGTTCTGGTTTAGTTTGAGTGGTTGGTATGGAGATTTAATTTTTGGAAACGTCCCTTTCTGAGGGCCGCACTTCTGATAACAACTGAGACTGAGGCCTTGCCTCACAACAAAGGCAGAAGGTCAAACGCCCAATGAGCTGTAGCTCACGAAAGCTTATGCTCAAATAAATTTGTTAGTCTCTAAGGTGCCTTTTCTTTTGTGAATACAGACTAACACGGCTGCTACTCTGAAACTTGCCAAGTTATTAATTCTATTGTTCTTTATTGTTAATTGCATTACAGTTCATCTCGAGTTCCCAGCTGAGATCAGGAGCCCGGTGTCCTAGGCACCGTGCAGGGTCAGAGTAAAAGACAGTCCCTGCCTTAAAGGGTTTACAATCCAAGGGTCTGATTGTCAAGACACCACAAGCCCTGAGAGAGGGGCAGTGCCCAATCCTTCTACCCCAGCAGTAGACTGAGCACTGAACCATTCAAAGGAGGGACGTTACCTGTGCCTGCCCTATATTAGGCATAGATTATTTCCTCCTACATGAAAATTCAGCTGCACTGGCTGCTGGACTTAAGGCTTCACCGGGGCCCCACCCCTGCCCACTCTCTATCTGCCAACCTGTGAAGGAAGCAGAGTGGCATCCCTATAGAAGCTGCTTTCCATCTTCACTGTAACCTGGGACACAGGTAGCATTCACCGGGGAATGAGGGGGCACCCTGCACTCCTTTGCACAGGCACAAAATCACAATCGCACCTGAAGTGGACAAAGTGAGCATTAATGTCCCCATTTTATAGATGGGGAACTGAGACTCAGAGGGATTAAGTGACTGACCATGGTCATACGAGGAATCTGTGACAAAGCCAAAAAAGTAACCCAGATCTCCAGCATTCCAGTCCAGCACTTGAAATCCACAACCAGCCCTCCACTCTGCGACCTTCTATTTGAAGATGTCCAAATCTTCATAGGGTGGTTCTGCATGGGCCTGATCCTGAGCTCACCTCCATGCAGACCAGGAACATCTCCATCGTAGCCAACGGAGTTACCCTAGGGAAAAGTGAAATGGCCCATCATGTCTCTTTACAAGTTCATCAGGCATCCACACATACATAAATACAGGAGGACAATGACATTTTTTAAAAGGGACAAATTTTGCCAGATGTAGTAGGAAGAGACAACATGCTGTTAGGAAAATTTCATTCTATTAGTCCTGATTTGCATGACAATAGAGGACATGGTTTCCCCCGCCATGAATTCTAACTTCGTGTCAATTCTGCACTCGGTTACTATAGCCATTTCTTTTATGTTTGTAATGCATTAGATGTATCCAATCAATCTAGTCGTCCTTTGTTGTCAGTGCTAAGTTCTATTTTATTTTTCTATTACTAGGCCAACAGAGGATGAGCAATCAGGAAAATGTTTAGCAACTAGTAGCGTAATTCTCCAAGGAGAATAAGTTCCATATGTGACTACGGCCCCTCAATCATCATCCTCCCTTGACTGTATATTAGAAAAGTTTGTGGTTATCATGTCAGCCCCTAGAAATCAAAGTCACCAATTCCCCAGCCAAGTACAGAACACAGAAATCTGTCAGTGCCGCCTTCCTGTATCACGGATCGTCTCAATTTCAAACCTTGTCTGTGGGAATCACCCTCTCCGGAGTCTGGAGACAACTGGGGTACTACGGAAAGAAAGTTAGCCTCTGTGCAAAACACACCCAAGCTAAGAAAATATGTACGGTGTCATGTTTCTCTTTGGGGAAATCAATCCGCTCGCCATCATTTGGGACCATGCAACCCATTTTGGGCCAGATTCTGGTAGCCTTACCCTCAAGACAAGAGTGCCTTACTTCTCAAATAGTGCCATTGACTTCAGTGGGGCAAGGTGCTACTTAGCATGAGTAAATGGCAAAAGATTCTGGTCCTTTGCTTGTGACCCCCAAGCTACTTATGAACATGATGTACTAGGCTACAACATCTGATGGATGAAATAAGCATAGCTCCATTGACTTTAATGAAGCCAGACCTATTTAAACCTGCTGAGGATCTGACCTCTTATTTCTGGTCTATTTCATATAATTTTTTCCAGTCATTTGCATGACATGCTGTGACATTCTGTACCTCGGCGGAACACCCAGCACGCCCATGTTCATCCTTATAATATGATTGAGTGGTATCTAATGCAAAGTTTGTCATGTTGGGTGCCTTTGGAAGGCTCATGATGCCCTGAGCCTGGTTGTTATAGTGATGTTATAGTAATTGTTACAGTAATGTTACAGGTTATAATTTCATGTATATAGTTATGAGGCTGAAAATGTATCCTCATGGCTTAAAGCAAGCCCAGGCAAAAACTCTCCAAGAACAGAGAGGCAGTTCACACCTCATCAGGGCAGGTATGGGACAAACCCAGCCCAGCCTCACAGGAACAAAGGATGCTGGCCGAGGCAGCAACAAAAGAATCCGTTAGACTCTCGAGGGAGTCACCCCCCTTTCCTTTGGCCAGTTTGGAACTATGAGAAGGTAATGATCACCTGACTCTGAAGGGCAGGGGGGCAAAGCAAAGGGGGAAGAAAGGACACAATAAAAGGGAGAGACATTTACCATGTTCTCTCTCTCTCCCACCTACATCTACAGACACCACACCAAGCGACTGAAGCACTGATCAGAGGGGAGAGCTTGGCTGAAGAGCAACCAGCCAGCCTGTGGTGAGAAGCATCCAAGTTTGTAAGGACATTGAAAGTGTTAAGATCAGCTTAGAATGTGTTTTGCTTTTATTTCATTTAACCAAATCTGACTTATGTTTTGACTTATAATCACTTAAAATCTATCTTTATAGTTCATAAATTTGTTTTTTTTTTTAGTATATGTGAAGCCGTGCATTTGAAGTGTGTCAAAGACTCCCCTGGGGATAACAAGCCTGATAAACATCAATTTCTTTGTTAAACTGATAAACTCATATAAGCTTGCAGCATCCAGCGGGTATAACTGGACACTGCAAGACGGAGGTTCCTAGGATTGTGTCTGGGACTGGAGATATTGGCTAGTGTCATTCAGTGGCACAATCCAAGGAGCAGCTTACATGCCAGAGGCTGTGTGTGAACAGGCAAGGAGTGGGGGGTTCTCACAGCAAAGCAGAGCAAGGCTGGCTCCCAGGGTCAAGGATTGGAATAATCTAGCAGATCACCAGTCCAGACAACACCAGAGGGGAATGTCACACATGCGGTGTTGATGATCAGCTCGATGAAGAGCTGTACGTTCTGAAGGCAAGTTGGAGACGGAAGCTGAAAAGTAAGTTCTGAAGGAGAATGCTGGCCAGCCTGAACTTCACAAGGGTGCAAGAAAAGAGCATCGGAGCTGACAGAAAGGGAAAACGATCCAACCATTCCAGATAAAAAATTGTACCAAGAAGGAGGAATGGATTGATAAATCATTAATATTAAAAATGCTATATACACAGGGCTTGAAATCTTTCATCCTGTTTAGGGGCGAGCACCAAAGGCCATTCATTACTTGTTTGAAAACAATGCCCGATTCACCCAATATGTGATTCACAGTGAATAATTCAATCCGCTGCAGAAATCAGTGAAAACGTTCCCATAGAGTCACTCAGAATAAGCCAGTGAAGCACTTGGCAACTTGGTAGGAATGGGTCTATTTCCTGTTTCTCTTGCTATGAAAAGCCTCAGCATCAGCAACATGCAAGCAGCATCAGGTCAAGAAGATGAGGCGTCTGGCAAGTGAAGAGCATGAGATTGTATCCCAGGTTATCTGATGAGAGTGTCTCCCAAGAATTTAGGAGTTTGTGTTAAGCTGTGTGTGTGTAGTTGCAAGACCCAAGGTCAGGTCCTTCATTTTCCACCTACAGTTCAGTCTGTGAGGCCAGAAGCTACAGAGGCCTCATTGTTAAGCCTCTTAAAGGAACAGTAGCTTTTCAATGGGGCATAGGCCAGTTTGGGATTTCCATGGGTGTTAGGTGCTTAACTCCCCTAGGATCCACTGAAAAATCCCAGAGTGTTCAGGAGCTCTCATGCACGCAAGTGTTACTGGGGCTTGGATAGGACAGCATCTGGCTTATGTGGCCCAGTAGTATAGTTCTTCATAGCAGTCCCCAAGAAATAGCAGTTGTGATCAAGCAAATAATGATATGTTTGGGGGGGGAAAAGCAAGTCATTAGATACGTAAAAACACGTAGGTAAGAGTAACAGAATAAATCCATTTCATGTAAAAAAATTCCATAATTACTTGTTTTCACTGGGCCGCCATTTTGATGGTCAAAGAAAGGGAATGGGAGAGTGGTACTTCTCAGAGAATATTAATGAAGACTATTTAGAATACCCTCTGGAAGAAACACATTTATTTTATATTCCCTGTACCTGCTGGATGCCTGCGGAAGAAGACGGGACTTCAGGGAACAGCATGCCTCCCATTTGAAAAGGGAGAAGAAAAGTAATTGTGAGTTACTCTTACCTACTACTGGATATATTCCCTGGTATAAACACATTAGTAGCTCTAGATAAGCCTACAATATATATTTGTGGCTGAAAACTGCAGATGATTATTTAGAAAATTGTGACAGGAAATAAACGTTTGCGAGACAAAACCTCTCCATGTTTTGAAGGCCTCAGGATAAAAGATGATGCTGCAGGAAACCTATGAAGAACTCAGTGGGCCAGATTCTCAGCAGGTGTAAACTGACGTAGCTGTATTGAGTGGAGCTATATCGACTGACACCAGCTGAGGAGCCAGTCTAATATTATCCACTGATTTCGCTGGACAGGCACCAGAGTAGAAGCGGCATAAACAAGTAGGGAATTAGACCTAGGTCTTTTAAGGGCTTAAAGAGAGTTTTCACTGGAAAACTACAGTTCAGTACTCCATTGAATGAAGTTCAGTATTCTTATTCAGCCTTAGAAAATAGTCTTAATCAAGACTGAAAAGTGCAAACTACCTATCACTCAAGGGACTCTGGGATCCAAAAATGAGGAGACAGATAGCTAGACAAAAGGGTTGAAAGCTTCAATAAAGGGAGTTTCCTGGGAGAATTTTCAATCTCTAGGATGAGATCTTGGGAACCAGCTCTTCTTCCCCCTCAGCACCGCTTGGGGGACAAGGGTACTGTCAAGGTTCCTCCCCACTCTGAACTCTAGGGTACAGATGTGGGGACCTGCATGAAAAACCTCCTAAGCTTATCTTTACCAGCTTAGGTCAAAACTTCCCCAAGGTACAAAATATTACACCCGTTATCCTTGGAATGGCCGCTACCACCACCAAACTAATACTGGTTACTGGGGAAGAGCTGTTTGGACGCGTCTTTCCCCCCAAAATACTTCCCAAAACCTTGCACCCCACTTCCTGGACAAGGTTTGGTAAAAAGCCTCACCAATTTGTCTAGGTGACTACAGACCCAGACCCTTGGATCTTAAGAACAATGAACAATCCTCCCAACACTTGCACCCCCCCTCTCCTGGGAAATGTTGGATAAAAAGCCTCACCAATTTGCATAGGTGACCACAGACCCAAACCCTTGGATCTGAGAACAATGAAAAAGCATTCAGTTTTTTACAAGAAGACTTTTAATAAAAAATAGAAGTAAATAGAAATAAAGAAATCCCCCCTGTAAAATCAGGATGGTAGATATCTTACAGGGTAATTAGATTCCAAAACATAGAGAACCCCTCTAGGCAAAACCTTAAGTTACAAAAAAGATACACAGACAGAAATAGTTATTCTATTCAGCACAATTCTTTTCTCAGCCATTTAAAGAAATCATAATCTAACACATACCTAGCTAGATTACTTACTAAAAGTTCTAAGACTCCATTCCTGTTCTGTCCCTGGCAAGAAGCAGCATACAGACAGACACAGACCCTTTGTTTCTCTCCCTCCTCCCAGCTTTTGAAAGTATGTTGTCTCCTCATTGGTCATTTTGGTCAGGTGCCAGCGAGGTTACCTTTAGCTTCTTAACCCTTTACAGGTGAGAGGAGCTTTCCCCTGGCCAGGAGGGATTTCAAAGGGGTTTACCCTTCCCTTTATATTTATGACACGCCCCCCAAATCTCAGCTAGGGTGAAACACTGGCTGGGATTTCTTCCTGGAGCTCTAGGAAAACAGAGTTAATAAGACACATGCATCTCTAAATATACTACCAAGTACATAAAGACTAACAATATTTTCCACATCTCAAGGACGATTTTAACCAGTTGATTCTGGGAAACTTTCACGGGAGAGTGCATCAGCCACTTTGTTAGAAGCTCCTGAGATGTGTTGGACGTCGAAATCAAAATCTTGGAGAGCTAAACTCCACCGAAGAAGTTTTTTGTTAGTTTCCTTGACGGTGTGAAGCCACTTCAGTGCAGCATGGTCGGTTTGCAGGTGGAAACGCCGTCCCCAAACATATGGGCGTAGCTTTTCCAGAGCGTAGACAATGGCGTAACATTCTTTTTCAGTGACTGACCAGTTGCTTTCCCTCTCAGACAGTTTTTTGCTGAGAAACACTACAGGGTGGAATTCTTGATCAGGTCCTTTCTGCATTAAAACTGCTCCCACACCACGCTTGGACGCATCTGTGGTTACTAGGAACGGTTTGTCAAAGTCTGGGGCCCTTAGTATAGGGTCAGACAAGAGTGTCGCTTTAAGCTTGTTAAAGGCCTTCTGACACTTTCCGGTCCACTGAACAGCATTTGGCTGTTTCTTTTTGGTTAGGTCTGTCAGTGGGGCAGCGATTTGGCTGTAGTGCGGTACAAATCGTCTGTAATAACCAGCCAAGCCTAAGAAGGATTGAACCTGTTTCTTTGACTTTGGGACAGGCCACTTTTGGATAGCATCCACTTTGGCCTGTAGGGGGCTGATAGTTCCTTGACCCACCTGGTGTCCAAGGTAAGTCACTCTGTTTAGGCCTATTTGACACTTCTTAGCCTTAACAGTTAGTCCTGCCTCCCTTATGCGCTCAAGTACTTTTTGTAGATGTTCCAGGTGGTCTGCCCAGGAATCCGAAAATATGGCCACATCGTCAAGGTAGGCGACTGCATATTCTCCTAATCCCGCTAGGAGACCATCTACAAGTCTTTGGAAAGTGGCGGGTGCATTTCGCAGCCCGAAAGGGAGTACATTAAATTCATACAGCCCGAGATGTGTGATGAAGGCTGACCTTTCCTTGGCAGATTCATCTAGCGGTACCTGCCAGTACCCCTTGGTTAAGTCCAAGGTAGAGATGAACTGGGCCCGTCCCAGTTTCTCTAATAGTTCATCTGTGCGTGGCATTGGATAGTTGTCTGGGCGAGTTACAGCATTTAGCTTACGGTAGTCCACGCAAAAACGTATTTCCCCATCTGGTTTGGGAACTAGAACCACTGGAGATGCCCATGCACTTTCAGAGGGGCGGATTACCCCCATCTGTAACATATCCTGGATCTCCCGTTCTATAGCAGTTTTAGCTTGAGGAGACACCCGGTAAGGTTGGACCCTAATTGGGTGAGCATTACCTGTGTCAATGGAGTGGTATGCCCGTTCAGTCAGTCCTGGGGTGGCTGAGAACGTTGGCGCGTAGCTAGTGCACAGCTCCTGGATCTGCTGTCGCTGCATACGCCCAAGGGTCATGGAGAGGTTCACCTCTTCCACACCACCAGCACATTTCCCTTCGTAGTAAACACCTTCAGGCCACTCAGCGTCGTCTCCTCCCTGGGCTGTAAACTGACAAACCTTTAATTCTCTGGAATAAAAGGGCTTTAGAGAATTAATATGGTACACCTTAGGCTTCCGGTTGGAGGTGGGGAATGCTATGAGATAATTAACAGCTCCCAGGCGCTCCTGGACCATGAATGGCCCTTCCCACGATGCTTCCATTTTATGGGCCTGGAGCGCCTTTAAGACCATGACCTGGTCTCCTACTTTGAAGGAACGCTCTCTGGCATGTTTATCATACCAGGCTTTTTGCTCTTTTTGAGCATCCTGTAAGTTTTCTCTAGCAAGGGCTAAAGAGGTTCGGAGGGTGTTTTGTAGGTTGGTTACGAAGTCCAGAATGTTAGTTCCTGGAGAAGGTGTAAATCCCTCCCATTGCTGCTTCACCAACTGCAATGGCCCCTTAACCTCACGGCCATATACAAGTTCAAATGGGGAAAACCCTAAACTGGGATGTGGTACAGCTCTGTAGGCAAAGAGCAACTGCTGCAACACTAGGTCCCAATCATTGGAGTGCTCATTTACGAATTTACGTATCATGGCCCCCAAAGTTCCATTAAACTTCTCCACCATGCCATTTGTTTGATGATGGTAAGGAGTGGCAACCAAGTGATTTACCCCATGAGCTTCCCAAAGGTTTTTCATAGTTCCTGCCAGGAAATTAGTCCCTGCATCGGTGAGGATGTCGGAGGGCCAACCTACCCTGGCAAAAATGTCTGCTAGTGCCTGGCACACACTTTTAGCCCTGGTGTTGCTTAGAGCTACTGCTTCCGGCCATCGGGTGGCAAAATCCATGAAAGTCAGTATGTACTGCTTTCCTCTGGGTGTCTTTTTCGGAAAAGGACCCAGAATAGCCACAGCTACTCGCTGAAATGGAACTTCAATGATGGGGAGTGGCTGGAGAGGGGCTTTGACCTGGTCTTGGGGTTTTCCCACTCTTTGGCACACCTCACAAGACTGGACATAGGTAGAAACATCCTTGCCCATTCCCTCCCAGTGGAATGATCCCCCCAAACGGTCTTTGGTCCTGTTCACCCCAGCATGGCCACTAGGGTGATCATGGGCTAAGCTCAAGAGCTTGGCCCGGTATTTAGTTGGAACTACCAACTGTCTCGGAGGATGCCAGTCTTCCTGGTGTCCACCAGAAAGAGTTTCCTTGTATAAAAGTCCTCTTTCTACAACAAACCTGGATCGATTAGAAGAGCTGAGAGGCGGTGGGTTGCTCCGTGCCGCCGTCCAAGCTCTCTGGAGGCTTTCATCTGCTTCCTGTTCGGTCTGGAACTGTTCCCTTGATGCTGGGGACATCAGTTCCTCATTGGATTGTGGACCTAGGCTTGGTCCCTCTGGAAGCGATATAGGGGATGGAGCTGTTTCTGTTGACTGTGAACCGCTCTCCGCTGGTGCACTATGTTGGGATTCAGGCTCCGGCTGAGCCTCTTGTGTAGGGTTATCGGCTGCTGCCAGTTCAGGTTCGGTGGGACCCTCTGGTGTTGAGGTTGCAAGTACTGGATTCAGTGCTGACACGGGGTCTGGTGTTGGTTGTTCGGCTGGTTCCGGTTCTAGGACTGGTTCCGTCTGGGTCTCTGGGACTGGATCCACTACTGCTGTTGCAGACATTGGCCTGGGGTCCGGGTCCATCACCTCTGACTGGGTCCTGATAGAAGTTTCCGGAACAGAGCTAGGCCTTACGGCTTGTTTAGCCTGGCTGCGGGTGACCATTCCCACCCTCTTGGCCTGCTTCACATGATTGGCCAAGTCTTCCCCCAACAGCATGGGGATGGGATAATCATCATAGACTGCAAAAGTCCACATTCCTGACCAGCCCTTGTACTGGACAGGCAACTTGGCTGTAGGCAAATTGAAAGAGTTGGACTTGAAGGGTTGAATCGTCACTTGGATCTCTGGGTTGATTAAATTGGGGTCCACTAAGGATAGCTGACACTTGTGCTCCGGTGTCCCTCCATGCGGTGACCTTCTTCCCGCCCACACTCACAGTTTCCCTCCGCTCCAAGGGTATCTGGGAGGTATCTGGGCCTGTGGACCTCTGGTGTGATTCCGGTGCAATGAACTGTAATCTGTTGGGGTTCTTGGGGCAGTTGGCCTTTACATGCCCCAGCTCGTTACATTTAAAACATCGTCCAGCTGACGGGTCACTGGGGCGAGGAGGGCTGCTGGAGAACGGGGTGGTGGGACGATAAGGGGTCTGGAGGGCTCTTTGGGAGGTAGGTGGGGCTTTGGGCGGCCCCCGGTAATAGGGTGTGGTCTGGGGTGGTCCCTTCTGGTCTCCGCTCCAACTGCGACCAGTTTTCTTCTTCTCTGCCACCTCCACCCATCTGGCTCCAATCTCTCCTGCCTCGATTACAGTTTTGGGTTTCCCATCTAGGATGTATCTTTCTATTTCCTCAGGAACACCCTCTAAGAATTGTTCCATTTGCATTAGGAAGGGCAAATTTACTGGAGATTCAACACTTGCTCCTGATATCCAGGCATCCCAATGTTTCACAATGTGGTAGGCATGTCGGGTAAATGACATGTCTGGTTTCCACCTTAGGGCTCTGAACCTCCGACGAGACTGCTCGGGTGTTATCCCCATTCTGACTCTCGCCTTGGATTTAAACAGTTCATACTTGTTCATGTGTTCTTTAGGCATTTCAGCTGCCACCTCAGCTAAGGGTCCACTGAGCTGCGGCCTCAGCTCTACCATGTATTGGTCAGTAGAGATGTTGTACCCAAGGCAGGCCCTTTCGAAGTTCTCTAAGAAGGCCTCAGTATCATCACCTGCCTTGTAGGTGGGGAACTTTCTGGGATGGGAAGTGGTACCTGGAGAAGGATTGCTAGGGTTTGTTGGTATATTCTGCTGGGCCTTTATCTTCTCCACCTCCTCCACATGCTTCCTCTCTTTTTCCTTCTCCTCCAGTTCTTTGGCCCTTGCTTCCATTTCTTTGTCCCTTGCTTCCATTTTCAGCCGCATGAGTTCTATCTGTCTTTCATGTTCCCTTTGTTTTTCCTCAGCCTGAAATTTGGCTAATTCCAGCTGTAGTCGAGCTGAGGATTTGGTCATTCTAACCTCTCTGTTTTTAACTAACTTTACACTCGAGGTTTAGAAATAAACAAACAAAACGTGGCTGTAAAATTTTGCTGTGCTGGAATAGAATACCTATTCTCTGATAGTGACTGTCAGCCTACAGAAAAAAACAATTCCCTTGTCTCTGCTCTGGGCCCAAATTAAAGCAAAAAACCTCCAACTACTTGGAAACCTGCTTACCCAGCCCAAAGAAAAAGCAAATGGGTAGAACACACACCCCCTATTTACTTTTAGGAAGAAAAGAAAAAAAAAACCTCTGGGTTGGAAGACTGTGAATTTCCCTGCAGGAGTTAAGTACCCTGCCTCCAGGCAAAGAAAACCTGCAATTCACAAGATAATCCCCTTTTGTCTCTGCTTGGCCACAGTTTCAGCTTTCAGTTTCAACTGCTTTCTGGACTCCTTTTCAAAGGAAAAAAAAATTTCCTTTTTAAAATCTGTATTTCTAGTTCAAAAAAATCTCAACTGGATCTCAAAATGATTTCAGGTTAATCCCACCACTGTGCCACCATGTCAAGGTTCCTCCCCACTCTGAACTCTAGGGTACAGCATGAAAAACCTCCTAAGCTTATCTTTACCAGCTTAGGTCAAAACTTCCCCAAGGTATAAAATATTACACCCGTTATCCTTGGAATGGCCGCTACCACCACCAAACTAATACTGGTTACTGGGGAAGAGCTGTTTGGACGCGTCTTTCCCCCCAAAATACTTCCCAAAACCTTGCACCCCACTTCCTGGACAAGGTTTGGTAAAAAGCCTCACCAATTTGTCTAGGTGACTACAGACCCAGACCCTTGGATCTTAAGAACAATGAACAATCCTCCCAACACTTGCACCCCCCCTCTCCTGGGAAATGTTGGATAAAAAGCCTCACCAATTTGCATAGGTGACCACAGACCCAAACCCTTGGATCTGAGAACAATGAAAAAGCATTCAGTTTTTTACAAGAAGACTTTTAATAAAAAATAGAAGTAAATAGAAATAAAGAAATCCCCCCTGTAAAATCAGGATGGTAGATATCTTACAGGGTAATTAGATTCCAAAACATAGAGAACCCCTCTAGGCAAAACCTTAAGTTACAAAAAAGATGCACAGACAGAAATAGTTATTCTATTCAGCACAATTCTTTTCTCAGCCATTTAAAGAAATCATAATCTAACACATACCTAGCTAGATTACTTACTAAAAGTTCTAAGACTCCATTCCTGTTCCGTCCCTGGCAAGAAGCAGCATACAGACAGACACAGACCCTTTGTTTCTCTCCCTCCTCCCAGCTTTTGAAAGTATCTTGTCTCCTCATTGGTCATTTTGGTCAGGTGCCAGCGAGGTTACCTTTAGCTTCTTAACCCTTTACAGGTGAGAGGAGCTTTCCCCTGGCCAGGAGGGATTTCAAAGGGGTTTACCCTTCCCTTTATATTTATGACAGGTACAAAGGTAGTTATAACCCTAATGGCAGAACTTAGCCCAGAGGAAAGAGGAAAACACAAAACAGAAAGTAGCTTTGACCATTAGACACCTCACAGTTATCCCCCCCAAAACACAGCTTGCTTTCCAATGCGTTCCCACCTTCCCAAGTTGCTCATCCAAACTACTCCAGAATCTGCATTTTCAGAATCAAACAAGCCACCCTTGGTATTACTCTGTGGACTACATTCTACCCGTTAGCAAACCGTGCAACCCCACTGACTTCAGATGCGGTGTCCACCAACTTACTTCATTGCACAAGGTCGCTGATTTCACCTTGTATACTAGTGCAGACATTTGGCTCCTGTGTTTATTTGACCTTATTCTAGAACCCTTACCCAGGCTGAGCATACTCTGTAAGTTGCTTCAGTGAAATCAGTGAGTCTGCTTGCCCAGGAACGTATTATAAGGTACGATTATGGGAAACAAAATCTGCCTCACTGATTTCTTGGAGCCAATGAAAATATTTTGCTTTGTTTTCTGCTCTCCTCCATTAGAAACAACAGGGCTGAATATTCGGTATGGAGCAGCTTCCACTTAGGCACCTAAATGAAGTGGGCAGATCTTCAGATGTGCTTAGCACTCAGAGAAGCTCCTGTGCATCTCAAATGAAGCTACTGGATGCTAAGTACTTTTGAAAAAAATCTGTCCCACCAATCTTAGATCGTATCACTTTAATTAGGTACCTTGACTGGCAATTACTTTACAGGCTGATTATAAATGATGTATTATGATCATTTTATTAAGGCATGCTGTACAGTTAAGTGCCTGCTTTAGTATCGATCCACTTCTTAATGAGCTTTTCTTTCTAAACATATCATGTCAGGTAAAATCTACAAGATCAGAAGCAACTTTTTCATTTAGGAGAGGCAGGATGAGGCTATGGACCAGCTGCAAAATTACACATTGAGTACATGGCAGTCCATCTGTTTCCATGATTAAATTTATTAGTGTACATCTGCAATGTGCAACCGTCTCATTGTTTTTCACAGGTGTTCTCTTGTTCGAGTTATCTTGACCATGCTGTTTTGGGAACTAAAGGTGTCTGATTCTCTGTCGCTCTGCATTGTGTTCCTCCTAAGGAGGGTGCCTGTTGGAAGAACCTTTAAACTGTTGTTCATTGCAGACAGGTGCATTATACATGCCCTTTCTCCTTCCGTTCCATTGCTCCTTGCCTTAGATTCTGTCTTCCTGGGTTATTACCGGCTGTGTCCTGCAGCTGTTGGACTACACAATTGATTGTGCAGATCATATATTCTCCCAAGGAGATCAGTCACTGGCCATGGGAGTGGAGAATAATGCTGTCAAGTTAATACATCAGTCTGAAGTTGAGAGTCCATCTTAGAAATAAGTCTAGAGACGGTGACCAAGCTTAGCTACTGAGCCCAGGGACCTAAGCTGCAGTGGCTTAATGTGTCGGTGCAAATATATTGAAGTGCTGTCCTTCCGGCCATGGGAGGAGACCAATAATGGAGACATCCCAGTTATTGCCACCTTGCTATGATTTTTTTAATATAAATATCCATTATCTCTAACAGGATTGATTTGGGACCTGGATTATGTTTAAGTGCTGAACCAACATTCATGATCACATGCATTATTGGTGCCATTCTGCTTGTTGACTGACCAATTCACCACCTGAAGGTGACTTGATTGATTTTTGACTATTACTTCATGGATAGTAACACAAGGACACTGAGGTCTTTCTCAACAAGGGAGGATGGTCCTACTTGCTGTTCCCTCAGAGAGGCCTACATCCTATTTAAAAGCTGGAGGGTTTTTGTTTCCCCCCACTCCCTACCCCCATCATGCAAAGTAATCTTACAGATGTTCTGCAAAATGAATCCTCATCCTGTAATTAAATGTCACAGGAAAATATAGCTGAGTGGTTCTCTTTTTCATAGTCCTCTACAGAGGAGCAGGTTGCATAGAGATCAATCAGATATGTATTAGTGAGTCTTGGCCACGTATGTTTCAGAGCAGGGAAAGTGGCATAGAACTCTGAATTTGGGGCTCAAGAAATCCAGGACAAGAGAAAGGAAACGTGTGTAAATGTATAAAAAGCATCCCATTAACAGTACCTGACTCCCTTCATCACTTTTGAAAATCCCATTCCGAGATTTTTAGCTCTTTGGGGCAGGAACTGTCTCTTACGATGTGTCTATACAGTGACTAGCACCATAAGGCTCTGAAATTAGACAGGCTTTTTTAAAATGCTCTCTCCTTATTTGTTGAGTGACATCCAAGACTAGCTTTTGAAAAATGTCTGATAACTTTAGTAATGGCATTAGCAATGACAGCATATTACAGTGATGTAAGATGGAGTCCTGGTTGTCCTTCCAAGTCTTCTTTAATGGCTTTCAGTACTGGAACTAATCTAACCCTAACTTCCCTTTCTCAAATTCCCAAATTAAGGAAAAGCCAAACTCCCATTCAGGTAAAAATAAAAAAAAAAAATTGAATAGCTAATTGAAATGACATTTTTCACTGAGATTTTTTAGATTTTCAGGTGCATTTTTAGAATTTTTTTCTAACTGAGCCATTTTGAGATTTTCAAAATTTGTTTCCACTTTTTAAAAATCAACTGAAACTATTCACCAAATTTCACTTAATTTTCAAAAAGTTTTGGTTCCCGCCCTGCCCCCCCCCCCCCCCATGCACGTTTTTGGTGAATTCACTATTTGCCAAAAAAAAAAAAAAATCACCCAGTTCTACCTCAGAGGCATTACCCAGAGTAGAAAAATGTTATTTCAATAAAAGATAATTGATATTACTTTAAAATTCAAAAGGTAACCTCATGTATTGGCTGAGAAGTACCAGAATAAATGAACAATACATACCATGAGCTTTCTAAATATTGCTAAAATAATTTCTTTTCAGTGGAAAGATCAAAATCGAATTGCCCCTTCCCTGGCCTGCTCATGAGACAGAATTTGCCCAGCAAGCATTGCCACCTCCCTCTTGCTCCAGGAGGAGATGGGAAGCAACTGAGTTACTACAGCCCTTGAAAGAACAGAGCTTACTTCCCCAATGTGCCTGGCCAGCCACCACGACTAGCAACGGAGGGTGACAGAGGCTTGGCTCCACCCTATCCCTACCCCTCCCCACCTACTTCCTCATGGGGGAAGTATGCAGAGATTAGGAGCTGCACTCTGTGGGAGAAGAGCTCAACTCAAGATCTAAGTAGGTCTTGCCTGAGCCAGGGTTTGGTACGTGTGCAAAGGGTATGGAGGAAGCCATATGGCAAACCCAAGGTACAATCTACCCCACTGAAATGAGTGGGACTACTCGTGGACTAAGGCACTGATCTATGTGAAAGAAGAGTGAGCATCTGGCTCAAAAAAAAAAAAGGGCAAAACAAAAAAAGCATCCTTTCTCTTAGGGCTTTGAGTCAGGAATACAGAGTGTCCAATGGCTTTAGCAAGCATGACTTAATGCAGAGGAAGGACATGTAAATACAGTATAAACAAAATGTTTCCAATCTTTGTCTGAAATCCAGACTTTGCAATAGCTGGCCATGAAATATCAGCCGCTCAGGGCACCAAGGGTAACTATGATTCAGGCATTCAGAATTTATTATGTGGCTATACAACATCTCCCCACTAGAAATTCAAATATACATGTATCTCATGCAAGCAATCACATCCTGCCTTAGTATGATGGCCACAAATGAAATGTTTTCAGGATTATTTTATATTTCAGTTGCATCCAAAGCAGAGCTGGTTAAAGTGTTTGTTTGGATGAAAAATGGCTTTTGGACCAAATTGTAAAAAAAAAAAAATCATGAAAATCTTCAGATTGAAAACCAGAAAATTTCAAACAATTAAAAACGAACAAAAAAACCCTATTGTTTTGTTATTGATGTTAAAAATGTATGGCTGTTAGAAAAAGACAGGGTTTTGATTTTCAAAAGCCAATCATTTTTATCAAAACGTATTTCAAAACCAAAGAAAGTTTGAGTTTTTTGCCTAAAAACCAAAAACATTTTTGCTGAAAAAAAATATTTGTTTTAGTTGCTCTCATGGGAAGCTACAGTCCCTGCCTCAAAGACCTAAGCCCAATTCACCAAGGTATTTAAAGATGTACATCCTTTAAGGGACATGTGTATGTTCCTCGTCACGTACTTAAAGTCGAACACATGCCTGAAGTAGTTTCCAGAACTGGGCTCCATCCAGGTAACTCAGGACAGCTACTGACATTCCTGCTGGTGTTCTGGGAAAAGCTTTTCCCACACTGCTGGCTTCAACTCTGACACTGATCGGTCTGAAGTGCACTTAAAAAAACAGCCAAAATGCCAAAAGAAAAGATTCTGTGTCTCAGTGGAATGCTCAGTGGAATGCTCCTGGCTCTCCAGCACAAGTCCCTTGCTGCTCCAAGTAAGTGAAAGGCAAAAAGCAGGGGGAGAGGTAGCTAATTATACTGGCCCATCACTAGAAATCAGTTGTTTTGCCTCCTCTGCAGCTGAATTGCAGCCTCATACGGCAGAACTAGTGCATTAGACTTGCCTCGTTAAGAGTCACATTGGACTTCTGCTGCACATCACTGTTAAAACACAATTCATTCATGCAACTATAAGAACATAGGAATGACCATACTGGGCCAGGCCAATCATCCATCTAGCCTAGTGTCCTGTCTTCTGACAGTGGCTGGTGCCAAATGCTTCAGAGGGCATGAACAGAACAATCATCAAGTGACCCATCCCCTGTCTAATCCCAGCTGCAGCAAAGAAGGGCAATCCTGCCATGACTGGGTTTTATTATTAAATCCAGACAGCTTCTAGCACTCAGAGGGTTAGGCCAACTCAGAGCATGGGGCTGAATCCCTGACCATCTTTGGCTAATAGCAATTCATGGAGGACAGATCCATCAACTTATCCAGTTCTTTTTTGAATCCAGGTATACTTTTGGTCTTCACAACATCCCCTGGCAATGAGTGCCACAGGTTGACTGTGTGTTGTGTGATGAAGTACTTCCTTATATTTGGTTTAAGCCTGCTGCCTATTCATTTAATTGGGTGACCCCTGTTTCTTCTGTTATGTGAAGGGGTAAATATTTCCCTGGTCACTTTTTCCGCACTATTGATGATTTTAGACCTCTATCATATACCCCCTTAGTCATCTCTTTTCTAAATTGAACAGTCCAAGTCTTTTAAATCTCTCCTTATATGGAAGTGGTCCCAGGCCCTTGATCACTTTTGCTGCCTTTCTCTGCACCTATTACAATTCTAATATATCTTTGAGATGGGGTGACCAGATGTGCACACAGTATTCCAGGTGTGGGCGTATCATGGATGGATACAGTGGCCTTATGATATTTTCTGTCTTATTATCTATTCCTTCCCTAATGCTTCTGAACATTGTTAGCTTTTATGACTGCCATTGCACATTGAACAGATGTTTTCAGAGATGATGCCAACATCTTTTTGAGTGGTAGCTGCTAATTTAGACCCCATCATTTTGCATATATAGCTGGGGTTAATTTCTTCCCAGTGTGCATTACTTTGTACTTATCAACATTGTATTCATCTGCCCTTTTATTGTCCAATTACTCATGTTGCATTGCATCTTCATGTGTGCGTATCCCTGCTGGAATCAACAAGACCGCTCAAGGAATAAAGCACTAATCTTAGGAAGGGAGGCACAATCTCACCCTACAGATATAAGTGTAGATCATCAGACACGGCATTTTAAAAATACGAAGTTCTTTCCACCTTCTCAATGTGTCATACTTTGGCAGTCCAGGACCCACCACTGCATAGGGCCCTGAATGACTGTAACACCCCCAGCTGGTAAAAATAGAACTCTGTGGGGCTCCACCAGCGAGGATCTGGCCCAATGTTTCTAAGCTGCTCAAACTGCAATCTGAAACTTCTGAAACCCTTGGCCACTCAGAAGTTACTATTTTAAGTGTTTTCCTTCCTATGCTCCCCTCTGGGCAAGTCACGCCAATTAAGCAGTATCATAAGCCTTACTCTCAACATTGGAACCAAAGCTGATTTCAGCTAGTGTTGAGAATCCCAATAGTTTGGTTAGCTTTGAAAGATTGTAGTAATTTGCATCTCACCACTTCTGTTCCCACCCTGAAGTAGAAGTGCTGAAATACTGTGAGAAGTGGTAGTCTGGCTGGAAGAAGGAAGTAGCAGACCTTTTTTGTGAAAACAACATATCCAAGCCAATTTTGCAGGCTTGCAGGGTTCACATACTCCAGATAAGGATCAGCGACATGCCCACACTTACTGCTGCTTGTGTAAACTAAAGGCACTCAGGGTCACATTGGGCTGGCTTGCAGAAGCCGTGTGAGTTGATATTTTTTCCTGGAAGCCACCATCAGATATTCCAGAACCATTAAAAAAAATGAAGGGCCAGCTCCTCAGCTGGGGTAAATTGAAGTAGCATTGATTTCAGTGTCTCCCCACCCCCAGTTTCTCCACCCCAGCCCCTCGCTCCAAGGACCGCCCCCCCCTGCTCTGCTGTGCCCCAATTTTGCCACCTCCAGCCCCCTCACTGTGGGGACTGACCCCAGCCATACCCCACTGTGCCCCAATTGTGCAGGAGTCAGCCCCTTCCAGCTCTGCAGGTGGCAGGTGAGTCCTGGGGGATGGGGGAGTGAGCATGGGGCGAGGTGGGGCAGGGGAAGAAGAGGCGGGGTAGGGGCAGGGTCTCGGAGGAAGAGGCGGGAGAGGGGTGTTTGATTTTCGGGGATTAGAATGTTGGCAACCGTACTCTCAACCAAATCAGTCTGGTGAATTTGATACAAATTCACCAAATGTTTTGGTCAACCCAAATCTGCATGTTTGGGCAAAAAGAAAATTAATCTGAAAAAACCATAATATGCTTTTTGCAATGTTCCTCTGACAGGGTGCTACTCACCAGTTGTCTGGCGCCTCCTCCTGGTCACTCTGGGCATTAGCTCCAGGCCAACACCCCTTCCCGGAGTTGCACACTATTACACCCTCTCTCTCTCTCTCAGGTCTGCTGCTCCTTCCTCATCGCAGAAGCCACAGCATCTTGTTCGTGACTCAGCCCTCTGGCAAGGTGACTCAGTGATTCCCTCTTCCGGGGGTACAGTCCTTTAATTCTCTATCACTCTCACAGTGACCCAGATAGGGGGAGAAGAAAAGCCTTTTTGCAAGGCCTGAAACATGTCACGTTTGGCCACAACAAAAATATTTCAAAACACTCACAGAATGAGATGCTGTTTTGTTAAGCCAAAAGGGAAAAAATAACTATCAAAGGAATCAGGCAGCCAACACTTATCACTTCATCTCCCTGATTTTCAGGAAATGACGAGGGCTTATTTATTGGAAGTTTGAGCTGAATTCAGAATCTTTCTCCACCTTATTGATGTTTTGCCTTTAGAATGGGAACGAGGACTCTCTGCATTACTGATAAATGCTAAATGCACGATTTCAACCCAATGAGACATTGTTAATGAGTCTTCATGTTAACCCCTTGACAATCTTCAAGATCTTTATCGATATCCTTCTGTGCTGCTCCCAGGTCTGGATGAATTCCAGGAGCTCTCAGATGTATTTAGCATAGCTGTCATGCTTCTGGATGTCTAGGTATCTCTTTTTCAGATATATTATTGCTGTTTAAATTCATGTATACATGCAGAATCATTTCATTAATATTTAGACAATCGTGGGTATAATCTAGTTAAATGCGCAGTCCATTCTAAACCTGTAATAAAGCAGAACACTGCAGAAACATTGTATGGGCAAAAAAATAAATAAAATAAAAATCAACAGGGGGATGAACTACAAATATACTTTTCCCCCACCCACAATACGTTTTAAGAGGTCTTAAGTACATGAAGTGCTGCAATCATTCATGTTAATGACCTTGTATGCCTTGCCAGTTTATATTCTGTACTGTTGCTGCGAAATCTATTAACTTTGTATTGTGCATTCGGTGGCTTTGATTATATCTATAAGATTCCAGGATTGTCTATGTGTGTGTCACTCTGATGCCTAGAACGTCTTTTGTGTCGATGTGAAGCGATGGAAAAAAGCTACAAGCATATTTGAGAGCTCTTTTTGTTCAGAAGATCATCAGGTTCAATCATCACTGGGACTGGCAGACTTGTAGCTTCCAATTCTTAAGTTCTCAGCCATTTTCATCTTTTAAAAACAAAACAAAACACAACTTTACAAGTTAGTCCATGCTGTCACACGAGTGTTTCATCAACTGGTGTTATATATGATCAAGTGCAGGTAGACTTATCATCCAGTTCTGGAGAAATGTGTGATATTTAGTGAGCCCTTGGTGCTTTTGGTGTTTGCAAGAGCTCTGCTTTATTCAGTGTCTGGTTCCAACAGCATCACAGTGCCCCATCCAGACTCTCTGGCTGGGAAGCTCAGCCCTTAAAGGCATAGCCACTACTACCACAAAATGTGTTTCCTTTGCACTAGGTCTCATTCTGTGAGGCAAAGTTGTAAAAAGCAACCCTACAAAACAAAGCGTTGAGAGACAAGAGTCCATCATGGGACAGATCCTCAGATGCATAGCTTCACTTATTTCATTGGAACTACATTAATTTCCAGTAGCTGAAGATCTGGCCCATTGACTGAGTGGAGCTATGACAGTTTGCACTAGCAAAAGGTCTTCCTCCATTTTTACTGTCTGAGTATTTTAACTTGAGGTGGGGAATAAACAGTAGCAGAACAATGGGAGCTGCTGGTGCTGAGATCTTTGGAAAAATCTGCCTACCTCATTTAAATGCCTGAACAAGAGCAGAGTTGAAAATCCGGCCCTAGTTCTAGGTGCTGAGTAGAACTGATAGCTGGCATCTTTTCTAACATTTTTCCCCCCGTCACAATTTTTGAGGTTGATGAATTGGCAAACATCCCACTGAGACTGTTAGATTTCAGTGAAGAGCCGACGGAACCCACACAGTTCCCTGGTACCTGGGGATTCCAGCCTGTGTGGCCAAGGGGAAGCCCAGGAGAATTGCCCCAGAGCCAGGCCTCCATTTCCTTTCATGGAGAACATTAACATTTTGATTTACCTTCCCAATCGGAATAAAACCAGATTGGGAACTGTTGGAATTACCTATCTCCACCCGCAGTAGAGACAGAGAGACTGGAGCCCATGGGCTAGTTCAAGGCCTAAGGTCTGAATCAAAGTCAGACACCAGGCTATGAGCAAAAGTCAGACCCTGTCGCAAGCAAACACTTGCTTACAAGTTCACTGTCTGGGACATAAACGGGGCAAAGGCACGGTGAGCGCTGCTAAAACGCAGGCACTCCTAAGAAATACTAGGTACTGGATATTCAGATAAACACATTCCAGAATGCTAGTACTGGTACATCCCAACATAGAGTTATGGCATAAACACAATCCTGGGAGGTGGTACAGGAACACACCGAGCCCGAGTAAGACAAGGACGGCAGGACAGGACAGGGTGATGGATGAAGATGTTTTGTTCGAACCAGCAGGTACAAGGTGTAGGGTCAGTAACGAACTACGTCGGGAGAGTAATAACTTGTTTGTATCAATGTGTAAAAGAGAAGTCATAGGAGGGCAGTGCTGTGAGTAGAATTCATTTCTTAATGGTTCACTGCACCAGCTAAAGGGGGGGGGGGCACCTGACCTCCCCAAAGGACCCCCCCCCCACACATGACTCCTCATGTGACCCCACCCCAACCCCAGACCAGGGCCCCACAGTCTCCCCCTCCCCGCCACCTGGGGAGCGGGTGCTCTGTCCTCCTCCCGCTGCTCTGGAGACCACTGAACCGCAGGGCTCTCTGGAACCACAGCGACGAAAGAAGTGGAACGTGGGGCTGCCAGGGAGCCCCATGCCATCAGCTCGTCCAGCGTGGCTCTACCGGTACCACCCCCAGCCCTGCCCTCAGCCCTGTCCTCCAGCGGGGCTGCCTACGGACCCCGGACAGGAGACACTAGATGCAGCTGCGTGGAAGGGCTGGGGGCAGGGCTGGGGGAAGTACAGCCAGTGGTGAGCTGGAGCCGGTTCGCACCAGTTCATGCGAACTGGTTGTTAAATTTAGAAGCCAGTTTAGAACCGGTTGTTAAAGGGTTGGGTAAACTCCGGCCCGCGGGCCACATCTGGCCCACAGGACCGTCCTGTCCGGCCCGCCTGAGCTCCCGGCTGGGGAGGCTCCCCCTGAGAATCCTTTTTTACTCACCAGGCGGCGCTCCGGGTCTTCAGCGGTGGGTCCTTCACTCGCTGTGGGACTTCGGCGGCACTTTGGTGGCAGGTCCCTCAGTGCCACCAAAGACCCGGAGCGAGTGAAGGGTGTGCCGCCGAAGTACCGCCGAAGACCCGGAGCCAGTGAAGCCAGTTCTTCAGATTTTGGCAGCTCATCACTGAGTACAACCACAGCGGAGGAGCTGATGGCGTGGGGCTGCTGGGCAGCCCCACAGTCTGCTGCTCCTGTGTCTTTCCGGTACGGCGTCCCGGCTATAAACATCTTACTGGTATGGCATCCCGGCTATAAACATCTTACTGGTATGGCATACCGGACCACCCTACTTGCACCATGGTAGCAGGGCCACCTTTGTCCAGCCTATGGGGCAGCAGAAAATCCTGCTGCTGACTGAGTTGGGTCCATTCTCATGGCCATACATGTGTGAGTGTTCCTGTAGAGACTATCCGGCACTAATACTGTGCTTCGTTGGCAATAAACCTGGCCGAGTGCCTTCACCATTGAACTGAATTTGTGGTCTTTCTGGATAGTGCTATCGAGGTCTGCTGGGCCAGCTTCTGCTCAGAACTGGGGTGGCACACGGAGAGAACACCCACCCACCCCAAGTGACACACACCCCCGGCTCCAGCGCAGAGCCTTTTGGAAAGTGTCTGTCCCAATGCGTTTTTGTTTCTTCATAAGCTGCCATGCTGGTTGTTGAGTTTAGTGTGTGCCTGCTTGGTGGTGTTGGTGGCTTGTGATGGTCAGGATCCGTGGGTCTAGAACCTGGGGTTGTGAGGTTGTGGAGACCGACGCCTCCGCATTCCCCATTGGGGAGCCAAGTGGAGCAGCATCCAACAACTACTGAGAGTTAGGCACTGTGGGAAGTACCACCTAAAGAGGCCAGAGCAACAGAACCCTGTGGCCACCTGATTGGAGCACACCAACTACATAAACTAGAAAGTTGCCCCAAGGAGCCTCATGAGCAATAATGTAGTCTCTGGCTTGCTACTGTTTCAACCTCATCTTTTGCCCTGTCTTGCTCCTGACTCTAACCCTGGCCTGGCTTTACCTTGGTACTCATTTCCTGACTTGGCTTGGTAACTAGACTCTAATCCTTCCTTTGAACCCCACCCAGAAGACAATACTGACCCAGCTGCCTACATCCCAGCCATTACAGCGATATACAGAAGTCAGACTAACTGATCTGACGGTCCTTTCTGGCCTTAAACTCTTACTCCTCTTTGTCCTTGGAAAATTTCTTGGTCTCTCGGACAGAGGACAGTCAGAAAGAACATAATTTTCGCTGAACAACAGGGGTTAACCAAGGAGTGCTTTCACTTGCCCCTTGCCCCTTCTTCTTTCAGATCTGTTTTTCTAAAGACTTCTGTTGCCAATTCTGAGGTTGGCATCGGGGTCAACTAAAATAATTAGGATCAGGCAGCATCCAAACATCCTTGTTGCTAAGCCAAGATGAGGCACAATCAATGGGGGTGAAAAGAACAAACCAGCTTCCACCAGGACTGCAGTGCATGCAGCTCTAGATAGAAGCACATAATTACCAGATTCAAAAGAAGATTACGAGCCACTAAACACCATCCATAGCTTATTACACTGAGTGATGGATGCCCCTCACTGCCTTTGAACAGCGCTACATACAAAGTGCTCCTTTATAGATCTGTGATTCAACGAGGCAGCTAGATCAGGAGGTTAATGAACTTCTTGCTGAGGGAAGATGATTCCAAAGCATGATACCTGCAATTTGAGTTATTTTCCTCTTTGTCTGTGGTTTTGTAAATGCATATATCAAAGTAACCACGGGAGAAATGCTATGTACTTTTTATTATTATTAAACCCAGGGGAATTGAATTGATTTAAGCTTTCTTGAACATATTCACTGATCACATTGATGCACTAGTTCCCCAGTCAGGAAGAGAACCAGGTTCATCTAAACCTAAGCCCTATGTGCAAATTATAAATAAATACAACATAAAGAGCTCCAGCATGTCTTTGAGAGCTTGGAATGAGATCTAGGAGCCCGAGGTTCAAATGTAAAAGTATAATTTTGCAGGTCAAGGAAAAAAATTGAAGTGCAACTAGCAAAAGACAAAAAAAATGGTTAATTATTGTAAGTACATCAGCAGCAGGAAGGTTGCCAAACAAACAATCAATGGGGGCCATGGATGATCAAGATGCCACAGGAGCACTCAGGGAAGAAAAAGCTGTTGCAGAGAAGCTAAATTAATTCTCTGCATTGGTCTTCACTGCAGAGGAAGTCAGCGAGATCCCCACACCTCAGACATTCTTTTTAGGTGAGAAATCTGAGGAACTGTCCCAGCTTGAGGCGTCAGTAGAGGTAGTTTTGAAACAAACTGATAAATTAAACAGGTCATCAGGGCAAATGGCATTCACCCAAGGCTTCTGAAGGAACTCAGATATGAAATTGCAGCACTAACTATGGAATGTAACCTATTGCGTAAATCATCTTCTCTAGCAGATGACTGAAGGATAGCCAATGTAAAACCAATTGTTTTTTTAAAGGCCCCAGAGGTGAACCTGGAAATTACAAGCCTGTAAGCCTAACTTGAGTACCAGGCAAATAGGATGGAATTTATACTAAAGAACAGAATTATCAGACACACAGATGAACACAAGATGTTAGAGAACAGTCAACAGCTTTTGGATAGGGAAATCATGCCTCACCAATCCATTCAAATTCTTTGAGAGGGGAAACAAGCATTGATGAAGGTAATCCAGTGGATATAGTGTTCTTGGACTTTCAGAAAGCTTTTGACAAGGTCCCTCACCAAAGGCTCTTAAGCAAAGTAAGCAGTCATGGGATAAGAGGGAAGTTTCCTCTCATAGATCAGTAACTGGTTAGAGGACAGGCAACAAATGGTAGGAATAAATGGTCAGTTTTCACACTGAAGAGAGGTAATTCAGCACGTTTATAAATGATCTGGAAAAAGGGGTAAAGAGTGAGGTAACAAAGTTTGCAAATACTAAATTACTCAAGATAGTTAAGTTCAAAGCCGACTGTGAAGAGTTAAAAGGGATCTCACAAAACTGGATGACTGAGCAACAAAATGGCAGATGAAATTCAGTGTTGATAAATGCAAAGTAATGCACATTGGAAAACATAATCCCAACTGTACATTCAAAATGATGGGGTCTAAATTAGCTGTTACCACTCAGGAAAGATCCCTGCCAGGGCTTTATCATTGTGGATAGTTCTCTGAAAATATTTGCTTAACGTGCAGCAGCAGTCAAAAAAGCAAACAGAATGTTAGGAACCATTGGCAAAAGGATAGATAAGTCAGAAAATGTCATTGTCAGCGTTCCCTCCCCACTCTGAACTCTGGGGTACAGATGTGGGGACCCGCATAAAAGACCCCCTAAGCTTATTTCTACTAGCTTAGGGTAAAACTTCCCCAAGGCACTAACTCTTTGCCCTTGGAGGGTACGCTGCCACCACCAAGTGATTTAACAAAGTATCAGGGAAAGGACCACTTGGAGTTCCTATTCCCCCAAAATATCCCCCCAAGCCCTTACACCCCCTTTCCTGGGGAGGCTTGAGAATAATATCCTAACCAATTGGTTACAAAGTGATCACAGACCCAAACCCCTGGGTCTTAGGACAATAGAGAAATCAGTCAGACTCTTAAAAGAAACAGAACTTTATTACAAAGAAAAATGGTAAAAGAAGCACCTCTGTAAAATTAGAAGGCAAGCTAATCTCACAGGGCAATCAGATTTAAAACACAGAGGATTTCCCTCTCGGCAAAAAACTTTAAAGTTACAAAAAGAAAACCAGGAATACACCTTCCTCTCAGCACAGAGAAAATCATAGAATCATAGAATCATAGAATATCAGGGTTGGAAGGGACCCCTGAAGGTCATCTAGTCCAACCCCTTGCTCGAAGCAGGACCAATTCCCAGTTAAATCATCCCAGCCAGGGCTTTGTCAAGCCTGACCTTAAAAACCTCTAAGGAAGGAGATTCTACCACCTCCCTAGGTAACGCATTCCAGTGTTTCACCACCCTCTTAGTGAAAAAGTTTTTCCTAATATCCAATCTAAACCTACCCCACTGCAACTTGAGACCATTACTCCTCGTTCTGTCATCTGCTACCATTGAGAACAGACTAGAGCCATCCTCTTTGGAACCCCCTTTCAGGTAGTTGAAAGCAGCTATCAAATCCCCCCTCATTCTTCTCTTCTGCAGGCTAAACAATCCCAGCTCCCTCAGCCTCTCCTCATAAGTCATGTGTTCTAGACCCCTAATCATTTTTGTTGCCCTTCGCTGGACTCTCTCCAATTTATCCACATCCTTCTTGAAGTGTGGGGCCCAAAACTGGACACAGTACTCCAGATGAGGCCTCACCAATGTCGAATAGAGGGGAACGATCACGTCCCTCGATCTGCTCGCTATGCCCCTACTTATACATCCCAAAATGCCATTGGCCTTCTTGGCAACAAGGGCACACTGCTGACTCATATCCAGCTTCTCGTCCACTGTCACCCCTAGGTCCTTTTCCGCAGAACTGCTGCCTAGCCATTCGGTCCCTAGTCTGTAGTGGTGCATTGGGTTCTTCCGTCCTAAGTGCAGGACCCTGCACTTATCCTTATTGAACCTCATCAGATTTCTTTTGGCCCAATCCTCCAATTTGTCTAGGTCCTTCTGTATCCTATCCCTCCCCTCCAGCGTATCTACCACTCCTCCCAGTTTAGTATCATCTGCAAATTTGCTGAGAGTGCAATCCACACCATCCTCCAGATCATTTATGAAGATATTGAACAAAACCGGCCCCAGGACCGACCCTTGGGGCACTCCACTTGATACCGGCTGCCAACTAGACATGGAGCCATTGATCACTACCCGTTGAGCCCGACAATCTAGCCAGCTTTCTACCCACCTTATAGTGCATTCATCCAGCCCATACTTCCTTAACTTGCTGACAAGAATACTGTGGGAGACCGTGTCAAAAGCTTTGCTAAAGTCAAGAAACAATACATCCACTGCTTTCCCTTCATCCACAGAACCAGTAATCTCATCATAAAAGGCGATTAGATTAGTCAGGCATGACCTTCCCTTGGTGAATCCATGCTGGCTGTTCCTGATCACCTTCCTCTCATGCAAGTGCTTCAGGATTGATTCTTTGAGGACCTGCTCCATGATTTTTCCAGGGACTGAAGTGAGGCTGACTGGCCTGTAGTTCCCAGGATCCTCCTTCTTCCCTTTTTTAAAGATTGGCACTACATTAGCCTTTTTCCAGTCATCCGGGACTTCCCCGGTTCGCCACGAGTTTTCAAAGATAATGGCCAATGGCTCTGCAATCACAGCCGCCAATTCCTTCAGCACTCTCGGATGCAACTCGTCCGGACCCATGGACTTGTGCACATCCAGCTTTTCTAAATAGTCCCTAACCACCTCTATCTCCACAGAGGGCTGGCCATCTCTTCCCCATTTTGTGATGCCCAGCGCAGCAGTCTGGGAGCTGACCTTGTTATCATAAGATCATAAGACAAAACAAAAGTAAACTAACGCATTTCCTTGCTAGTACTAATTCGAATGGAGTTGGATTGCTTGCTTTCTTGATCTCTCTCCGGCAAGCACACAGAACAGACAGACAAAACCTTTCCCCCCGCCCCAGATTTGAAAATATCTTGTCCCCTTATTGGCCCTTTCGGTCAGGTGCCAGCCAGGTTACCTGAGCTTCTTAACCCTTTACAGGTAAAAGGATTTTGTGCCTCTGGCCAGGAGGGATTTTATAGTACTGTATACTGGAAGGTTGTTACCCTTCCCTTTATATATATGACAGTCATAATGCAAATCCATGGTGCACTCACATCTTGAATAATCCATATAATCCTGGTCACCCCAGCTCAAAAGAGATAGCAGAATTGGAAAAAGTACAGAGAAGGGCAACAAAAATAATTAGGTATCGGGGGTAGCCGTGTTAGTCTGTATCCACAAAAACAACAAGGAGTCTGGTGGCACCTTAAAGACTAACAGATTTATTTTTTCAGATGCATCTGAAAAAATAATTAGGGTTATGGAATAGTTTCCATAAGAGAGGTTAAAAGGACTGGGTGTGCAGCTTAGCAAAGTGGGAGGATATAATTAAGTGGGAGGAGAATACGATGGAGGTCTGTAAAATCATGGTGTGGAGAAAGTGAATTAGGAAGTGTTATTACCACTTCACAAAACACAAGAACCAGAGGGTCACCCGATGAAATTAATAGTCAGCAGGTTTAAAACAAACAGAAGAAAGTACTTCTTCACCAACGCACAGTCGAGCTGTGGAACTCGTTGCCAAGGGATGTTGTGAAGGCCAGAAGTATGAGTGGGTTCAAAAAAGAACTAGGTAAATTCATGGCAGATAGCTCCATCAATGGCTATTAGCCAAGATGGTCAGGGATACAACCCCCTGCTCTGGGTGTTCCTAGGTCTCTTACTGCCAGAAGTAGGGAGTGGACAACAGGGGAAGGATCACACAGTTGCCCTGTTCTGTTCATTCCCTCTGAAGAATCAGGCACTGACCTCTGTTGGAAGACAGGATACTGGGCTAGATGGACCATTGGACCTAATATGGCTGTTCTGACGTCGTTCTACTCCCAGGTCTGACTTGCTGTTTGACCCTTGGTGAATCACTTCACTTTTATGTGCCTCAGTTTCCCCTCCTGTCCTTCGTTTGTTTTGTCTGCAAGTCATTGTGTCAGGAAGAGTTTCATACCTTGTCTACAGCACCTAGACGTAGGGCCTGAATCTTGGCTACTGCCTTTAGAGGGCTAATAATAATGGCTGTTACTGGCCCACGTTGGGACCAATATATCACTGCTCTGCTCCAGAAGGAGGAATTCTACACCCCTGGAGTAACCTGGCACTCAGAGAGCAATGCTGCTGCTATACCCTTATACCCATGCTATACCCATGCAACCTGGCTAACCACCTCCAGTGAGTGGTGCAGGCTTGTGAGGGCAGCTCCCTCCAGCCATTCCACTTTGTCCCCTTTGGAGTGGCAATCAGGTGCTCATCGTGTAAAGTCTCTGTGCTCTGGTGAGTACAAGCACGGTTGTAACCATCTCCTAGTTAGTCCCTGAGCAGGGGACACCTGCATAGCAGGCACCCGCAGTCTAGCTCACCTGGGCACTGGACACAGAAATAATTTAGGGACAGATCTTCCCACCCTTACTTATATTTAGTATCACTTCTCTCCATGACTGGTCCCATTGACTTCAATAGGCTTACCTGTGCGGCAAAGTGCTTCATGAGTAAGGGGATCAGAATCTGGTCCTTAACAGTGAATAGTCCTAAAGCTGTAGGTCTCCCAGGATACACCCCTCTCTCTGACCCCAATCTCTGCTGAAAGGTAGAGTGAAATAGGATAACTTCATCATTTATGAATTAAGTGGTCTAGAAGGACCTATGCTAGCATAGTGTGGCTCTGTCTCCCTCTGGTGGCTGGACCATGGATGGAGTTTTAGGACTCTTCTTGCTGATAGAGGTGGTCTTTTAGCTCAATCAGCAGAGGCATCTGCTGCTAGATCCGCAGCTCCAGAGTAATTTTCCTGGAAACAACTGGAAGGACTGGACTTAGATCTACAAATTTATCTTAATGGGGTAGATGGGATGTGAAACTGTTTATTTTTTCAGTATTTGAAGGTGACCCAGGCCTTGAGGTCCTAGAAAGCCTGGGTTCAAGGCAGCCCATCTCAGGAGAACGGTAAAAAAAAAAAAGATGGAGGGCATTTGGTTCCAGCCTGAGGCTGGCTGTCATAAGACAGATGTTAATAGGAAAATGATGAAACAAAGGACAATGCAAGTTATGTTCAGGCTGCATCAGGGTGACTGCATGGGGAAGGGGGGAATGAAGAGATGGTATAATTTAACAGTGCATATTAGTCAGTGGATACACATGAGGAAAACTAGGATATTCTGTGGAAAACATTAATTGTTTAGAAATTAATCTGTTCCACAAACTGTGTGCATCCTTGTAAATTATGATCTGTTATTTGTAGAAGTCGCAACAGAAATTGGTGCCCCATTGTGCTGGGTGTTGTATACACAGGTAGCAAGAGTCAATTTCTGTCAGAAAAACTTACCATCCAAATAGACAAGACAAAGTGGAGGACGGGAAACAGAAGGACAGAGAGGCAAAGTGACTTACCCAAGGCAAAATAATTAATTCTTTTGAATTATGAAGTACCATGCAGAAGGCTCAGTCAGAATCATGTCATCTTTTGTTTGTACAGGGCCAAAGTCTCTGCCTCAAAGAGCTCATGATCTAAGGCAGGGCTGGGCCATTTTCATTTGGTCCTCGAGCTCCCGCTAGGGAGCTGAGTCTGGGGCTTGACCCACTCCAGCGCTTCAGCGCTTCAGCCGAGGAGCAGGGTCAGTGGCTGCTCCACGCGACTCCTGGAAGCAGCCGCATGGCCCTGCTCTGGCTCCTATGCATAGGGGCAGCCAGGGGGCATCACTCTGAATGCTTCCCCTGCCCGAAGCACTGCCTCCACAGCTCCCATCAGCCAGGAACCACAGCCAATGGGAGCTGCAGGGGCTGTGCCTGCGGAAGGGGCAGCATGCAGAGCAGTCTGGCCATACCTCTGCTTAGGAGCCAGAGAGGGCACGGGAGCCACTTTAGGTAAGCGCTGCCCAGAGCCTGCACCCCTGAGCCTCTTCCCTCGCCTCAACCTCTGCCCCAGCCCTGATCCCCCTCCCGCCCTCCAAACCCCTTAGTCCCAGCCCAGAGCCCCCTCCTGAAGCCCAAATCTCTCATTCCCAGCCCCACCCCAGAGCCCGCACCCCCAGCCAGAGCCCTCACCCCCCCACACCCCAAACCCCTGCCCCAGCCCTGATCCCCATCATTCCCTCCAAATCCCTCGATCCCAGCCTCCTGAACCCCAAACTCCTCATCCCCGGCCCCACCCCAGAGCCTGACCCCTAATCAGAGCCTTTGAGATGCACAGATGATTGGTACCTGCTGTGGGCACGACTTGCCTTTATGCAGCAACTGCAGAATTCCCTCTCTTTAAAAAGGGGGAAATGCAGCTGAAAAAGGGAAGTGTCCAGTTCTTAATGGCACCCAGTGTATGTAATACTAATGGGGACTCTTACGATTACAAACACAGTTAAATGCATTCCCATAAAAGGGTCACCTGCTGCGGTTCGGGATATATAGCAATCAAGGGAATCTAGTCTCTAATTCGATTGTGTGTAAAGATCTGCTCCATCCAGGGCTGAACTGGGCAGGCCATCAGGGAGCCTGCTGCACATCCCAGCTTCTTGTCCTAAACAGCTGGAGTCCCAGCACAGGTTACAGCAGCCAAGAGGCTACTTTAACTTACACCGTCTGGTAATGATCCCCAGACACCATCCAATCACCTGGCAATTGGCAGATTGCAATGAGGCTCTGGATATGCTCCTGCCAGCCTC
The DNA here is from genome assembly GCF_965140235.1 of Caretta caretta. NCBI lineage: Eukaryota > Metazoa > Chordata > Testudines > Cheloniidae > Caretta > Caretta caretta. The sequence continues at coordinate 18,141,071 of NC_134209.1, forward strand.
CCTCCCATCCCCTATTATATTTCAGTCTGGGGGGTGGGGTTGCCTTTGCAATGCCTTATTATACATGCCAGCATCAGTCGATCAGTTGCACAAAGGTTAAGGTAGATGAGCTGACCACTTAGTGATGGAGTACAGGATGGTCATCACCAGTAAGAGCATCTCTGCTCCTGAGTGCACCTTAAGCTGGTTTGTAAAATACCATTTATAATTTCAGAGAAAAATGGATTAACAGTGTTTAGAATGGGGTCATCAGCTGCCTTGGGAAATGTACCTTAACCTTTGATAAGTGACATTTACTGGCCTGAGTGAGGGCTAAAGGTGGCTGGCCTTGTTAACCTGCACCACGGTGTGGAAGATGTGACTGATCCCTAAAGAGCCTAGGGAAATTATATTTGTTTACCCAAACAAGAAGGTTGCACAGAAATTAACCATTGTTTTTTTCTAAGAGTTTTGTGGAGATTGATAAAGCCCATCAAAAGCAACAGAAAGATTTCCATTGGGCTTTGGACCAGGTCCTCAGTCAAAGTTAGTGGCCAACATCCTCAAACTCAGGTACCTAAAGTTGGATACACTAATATTCAGAGTTTCTGAGGCTCCCACAAGTCCTCTTGACTTTAGTGGGAGTTCAAGGTGCTCTGAGAATCAGGCACTTGATTTCAGTGCCTAAGTTTAGGCACTGAAGTTTGAACATTCCCCTAAGGGCTGCTCTACAAACACAGATGGCAGTGAAACAGTATCCCAGACACCTTGCCCCCAATACGTGACCCAGACCACTGTGGCATAGAGCTATATCTCAGGGAAAGGAAGAATGCTACACTGCATCTCCACCAGCTGGAAAGTCACCTTTGTGGTGTTAGATGTTGCTTGTAATTATTAGAATTGGGAGCACTGGCTGTTGGGAGTCTGAAAGGACAGGAAACAGGAAGGAGGGGGGAGGAGTTGAAGAGGCTGAGGGAGAGCTACTGAGGGTGCAGCAGCAGCTTGGAAAAGAGGTTTCCACTTTAAAAAATAAAGTCCTGTTGAAGTTTGTTAGTACCTTGCCTGGGTACTACAACAACTTTGCAGAGGGGAATCACTGGGTGCTTTGCTAAGACAGTTTCCTGTTCCCTTTGTGCTATTTACTGAGCTTTAGAAGTCTGATGTTTGCACACATACACACACCCCTCACATATTTCTGACAAGCTGAGAAAATATCACTGAAATACAGCTTGATGAACTTTTATGTAATTAATGATGCTGAAAGTGGATACTTCAAAGAAGTCACAAACTTGTTGAGCTCATGGTGGAATATCATTAAGAGACTAAATCTTGGGTCTTCATTTCAAATGAGCCATAGAGAATAAATTTTACCTTTTCTTTCCTCACTGTATCAGCTAATTCTCTTCCCCTTCAAGGATTGGGAAAGCCAGTCAATAAGTGACATCAGGTATCTTTAATTTGACACCAGGGTATCAATTATATCACGCTTACTGACTGGCCACTCCCATTCTTGCTCTCATTATCTGGAAACGTTTTAAGGGCATGTTATCCTAGGCACTTAGTTGTGTTTGGTGACCAAGCGCTCATTATACATTTCTGGGGCATGTCATATGGGCACCCCAAATCTCCTCTAATGCAAGACTTTGGCTAAATGTGGCTTGAGTTAACCACAAAACAGAGGGCAAAGGTCAGAACCTTAGGTGGTCATTCTCATGGAATCCAGAAGACCATGGAAATCCTCATCTACACCAAAGTTTAATTTAACTCAACTCCTCTGCAAGTGAAAAGCCCAAGACAGTCCTGGAGTGGACTTTATCCATGGAGAATGTAGCAAGTTGGCTAAAGCCAACCCTTTAAAGGCCTACTACTGGCATCTAGTCTAGTAAGGCCATCTACGTTTGGGCTAGGAGGTGAAGTCAAAAACAAAATTAAAAAAAAAGTTTCGGATTCCAAGTTAGACAAGTGTCAGTCTTTGCTTATGACTCCACAATGTTGCCAACGGGAAAAAAAAATCTTTCCCATTTACTGCGACTGTGGCCAGATTCTGCCACCCACTCTGTGTGGTGTCTTTCTTGATAACCCCATTGATTTCAATGGAACAGAACAGACTCCCCAGTGTCACTGTGTTTACAAGAGTTGAGGAGCCGTTCCTATGAGTCCACCTGTAGAGTTTGGAATTACTCAGCATGAGGACAGCAGGATCTTGCTCTAAATTTGCATTTTTGTTAATCGTGGGATTTCCTGAGCAGAAAAACTGGCAGAATAGAGACAAAGGGCAAACCAAATAGACTTACTTTTGCAGAGTGAGAACTTCTTCATAGCAACTCTTATGCTCTCCTCAGAGGGAGAGTCACCTGAATATAGAGACGAGCTCTCTGGAGACAGAGAGAGTTGAAGAGAGCTGCAATTTGAAAGGAGGAGAGAGAAGTGTATTACTTTTGACTGAGAAAATGCCAGGTAAATAGAATTTCCATAACAAAGCAAAGTGGTTGAAAGACTTATTTTTTTCAAGTCAAGAAAGTGTGAATCTTTGTAGAAGAGGTACAAGGAATATATCTAAGCAGAAACCCAGTGCTAAGTTAGCAACAAGATTACAGAAGAGCACAAGCTACATAGAAGAGAAAGTCATGGAGAGAAAAAAACACACATACACACACACACCCCTGAAAACTGACAATTATACAGAGTGACACACATTGTGCTCAGATGCACATGGGCATTTGGGGGCTGTGCAGACTTTGCAGCAAACATCCAAAAACAGATTAAGGCTTTTCATTCCCACAGGAGAAGTACACATTTGGGAAGATCATCTTGAAAAACTGAGTATCATTGTAGCCCTTACTGCCAGCAGTAAATAACTTAAGTTGAAGAAGCAGAGCCCTTTCTATTTATTGCTGGGTTCAGAATGGCCCGAGGATTAGCAGGCACAGCAGATCTTTCATGTGCTTCAGAAGCAAGATATGAAGGTCACCCTTTCCTTCAGGCTGTCAGGTATGAGTGGATGGGAGGAAAAGTTGCTCAGACGTTACTGAGGGTATGTCTACACTACGAAATCAGGTCGAATTTATAGAAGTCGGTTTTATATATTCAAGTCCCCACAGAAAATGCTCTAAGTGCATTAACTCGGCGGAGTGCTTCCACAGTACTGAGGCTAGAGTCGACTTCCGGAGCGTTGCACTGTGGGTAGCTACCCCACAGTTCCCGCAGTCTCCGCTGCCCATTGGAATTCTGGGTTGAGATCCCAATGCCTGATGGGGCTAAAACATTGTCGCGGGTGGTTCTGGGTACGTATCGTCAGGCCCCCGTTCCCTCCCTCCCTCCATGAAAGCAAGGGCAGACAATCGTTTCGCGCCTTTTTGCCTGAGTTACCTGTGCAGACGCCATACCACGGCAAGCATGGAGCCCACTCAGGTAACCGTCACTGTATGTCTCCTGGGTGCTGGCAGACACGGTACTGCATTGCTACACAGTAGCAGCAACCCATTGCCTTCTGGCAGCAGACGGTGCAATATGACTGGTAGCCGTCCTCGTCATGTCCGAGGTGCTCCTGGCCTGTGGAAGCTTGCAACGCCAGACAGCTACCGGTCAGTTGGGAATCAATTTGGAGTGGGCAAATCTACTGTTGGAGCTGCTGTGATGCAAGTAGCCCACGCAATCAAAGATCTGCTGATATCAAGGGTAGTGACCCTGGGAAATGTGCAGGTCATAGTGGATGGCTTTGCTGCAATGGGATTCCCTAACTGTGGTGGGGCCACAGACGGAACCCATATCCCTATTTTGGCACCGGAGCACCAAGCCGCCGAGTACATAAACCGCAAGGGGTACTTTTCGATAGTGCTGCAAGCTCTGGTGGATCACAAGGGACGTTTCACCAACATCAACGTGGGATGGCCGGGAAAGGTGCATGATGCTCGCATCTTCAGGAACTCTGGTCTGTTTCAAAAGCTGCAGGAAGGGACTTTATTCCCAGACCAGAAAATAACTGTTGGGGACGTTGAAATGCCTATATGTATCCTTGGGGACCCAGCCTACCCCTTAATTCCATGGCTCATGAAGCCGTACACAGGCAGCCTGGACAGTAGTCAGGAGCTGTTCAACTACAGGCTGAGCAAGTGCAGAATGGTGGTAGAATGTGCATTTGGACGTTTAAAAGCGCTCTGGCGCAGTTTACTGACTCGCTTAGACCTCAGTGAAACCAATATTCCCACTGTTATTACTGCTTGCTGTGTGCTCCACAATATCTGTGAGAGTAAGGGGGAGACGTTTATGGCAGGGTGGGAGGTTGAGGCAAATCGCCTGGCTGCTGGTTACGCGCAGCCAGACACCAGGGCGGTTAGAAGAGCACAGGAGGGCGCGGTACGCATCAGAGAAGCTTTGAAAACCAGTTTCATGACTGGCCAAGCTACGGTGTGAAAGTTCTGTTTGTTTCTCCTTGATGAACCCCCCCGCCCCTTGGTTCACTCTACTTCCCTGCAAGCTAACCACCCTCTCCTCCTCCCTTTAATCATTGCTTGCAGAGGCAATAAAGTCATTGTTGCTTCACATTCATGCATTCTTTATTCATTCATCACACAAATAGGGGGATGACTACCAAGGTAGCTCAGGAGGGGTGGTGGAGGAGGGAAGGAAAATGCCACACAGCACTTTAAAAGTTTACAACTTTAAAATTTATTGAATGCCAGCCTTCTGTTTTTTGGGCAATCCTCTGTGGTGGAGTGGCTGGTTGGCCGGAGGCCCCCCCACCGCGTTCTTGGGCGTCTGGGTGTGGAGGCTATGGAACTTGGGGAGGAGGGCGATTGGTTACACAGGGGCTGTAGTGGCAGTCTGTGCTCCAGCTGCCTTTGCTGCAGCTCAACCATACACTGGAGCATACTGGTTTGGTCCTCCAGCAGCCTCAGCATTGAATCCTGCCTCCTCTCATCATGCTGCCGCCACATTTGAGCTTCAGCCCTGTCTTCAGCCCGCCACTTACTCTCTTCAGCCCGCCCCTCTCCTCCCAGTCATTTTGTGCTTTCCTGCACTCTGACATTATTTGCCTCCACGCATTCGTCTGTGCTCTGTCAGTGTGGGAGGACAGCATGAGCTCGGAGAACATTTCATCGCGAGTGCGTTTTTTTTTCTTTCTAAATCTTCACTAGCCTCTGGGAAGGAGAAGATTCTGTGATCATTGAAACACATGCAGCTGGTGGAGAAAAAAAAGGGACAGCGGTATTTAAAAAGACACATTTTATAAAACAGTGGCTACACTCTTTCAGGGTAAACCTTGCTGTTAACATTACATACATAGCACATGTGCTTTCGTTACAAGGTCGCATTTTGCCTCCCCCTACCGTGTGGCTACCCCCTCAACCCTCCCCCCTCCCCGTGGCTAACAGCGGGGAACATTTATGTTCAGCCACAGGTAAGCAGCCCAGCAGGAACGGGCTCCTCTGAGTGTCCCCTGAAGAAAAGCACCCTATTTCAACCAGGTGACCATGAATGATATCTCACTCTCCTGAGGATAACATAGAGAGATACAGAACGGATGTTGTTTGAACACCAGCAAACATACACTGCAATGCTTTGTTCTACAATGATTCCCGAGTACGTGTTACTGGCCTGGAGTGGTAAAGTGTCCTACCATGGAGGATGCAATAAGGCTGCCCTCCCCAGAAACCTTTTGCAAAGGCTTTGGGAGTACATCCAGGAGAGCCGTGAATGCCAGGGCAAAGTAATCCTTTCACATGTTTGCTTTTAAACCATGTATAGTATTTTAAAAGGTACACTCACCGGAGGTCCCTTCCCCACCTGCCGGGTCCAGGAATCAGCCTTGGGTGGGTTCGGAGGGGTACTGGCTCCAGGACCAGCGTGAGAAACAGTTCCTGGCTGTCGGGAAAACCAGTTTCTCCGCTTGCTTGCTGTGAGCCATCTACAACCTCATCATCATCTTCATCATCTTCTTCGTTCCCAAAACCTGTTTCCGTGTTGCCTCCATCTCCATTGAAGGAGTCAAACAACACGGCTGGGGTAGTGGTGGCTGAACCCCCTAAAATGGCATGCAGCTCATCATAGAAGCGGCATGTTTAGGGCTCTGACCTGGAGCGACCGTTCGCCTCTCTAGTTTTCTGGTAGACTTGCCTCAGCTCCTTAAGTTTCACGTGGCACTGCTTCGGGTCCCTGTTATGGCCTCTGTCCTTCATGCCCTGGGAGATTTTGACAAAGGTTTTGGCATTTCGAAAACTGGAACGGAGTTCTGATAGCACGGATTCCTCTCCCATACAGCGATCAGATCCCGTACCTCCCGTTCGGTCCATGCTGGAGCTCTTTTGCGATTCTGGGACTCCATCATGATCACCTCTGCTGATGAGCTCTGCATGGTCACCGGCAGCTTGCCACGCTGGCCAAACAGGAAATGAGATTTAAAAGTTTGCGGTTCTTTTCCTATCTACCAGGCCAGTGCATCTGAGTTGAGAGTGCTGTCCAGAGCGGTCACAATGGAGCACTCTGGGATAGCTCCCGGAGGCCAATACCGTCAAATTGTGTCCACAGTACCCCAAATTCGATCTGGCAAGGCCGATTTAAGTGCTAATCCACTTGTCGGGGTGGAGTAAGGAAATCGATTTTAAAAGCCCTTTAAGTCGAAATAAAGGGCTTCATCGTGTGGACAGGTGCAGGTTTACATCAACTTAACGCTGCTAAATTCGACCTAAAGTCCTAGTGTAGACCAGGTCTGAGATGCCCAGTTGAAACTATAGGCAATAGAGACCATATCATCCTCGGTACCACTTTCTCAGCTGGTGAGAATCAGCATCACACCCTCACTTTCTGGTGGGAATGGAGATATAGTTTGGGATTTGTCTGGGAAAGTTTTAAAGAACCACTCATTAAACTATTGTTCATTTGTGTTTATAATTTTTCTTTCACTTCCCAATAGATCTAACAGGCCAGAACCTCAGCTGATGTAAATCATAGAGTCACAGGGTTAAAAGGGACCATGAGGGTCATCAAGTCTAACCCCCAGCCAAGATGCAGGGCTTGTTGTGTCTAAACCATCCAAGACAGATGGGAAAGCTCCATTTAAATTAATGGAGCTTCACCCATTTCCAACAGCTGAGGACCTGGTCCAGTACCCTGTTTAAACTTAGTTCTGATCCATCCACTAGTAGGAGAGCTGCAACATTAGGAAGATACCAGATACTCTGCTACTCCCTTTCTCCTTTTGGAAACAGCAACAGATCCAGGCTACGAGGTCAGGGTGCGATCACAGGGGTTCAAGTGGGCATGTGTTGGTATTGTCCCACCTGCCTACGCTGAAGGGAAACAGGTGCAGTCCTCAGCATGGAGGAATGGGATGTGCATGACAGAGGGATCACACACACGCACACGCACACGCCAAACTGTAGGTTTGCCAGCATTGACGTGACCCTTTAAAGGCTGCTTTCCCACTGTAAACATTAATCAATATTCTGAATCGATTTGCAGGCAACTTTGTTTATATCCCAAACCCAGGGCCAGATGCTCAGCTGGTGGAAACAGGCGTAAGTGGGACACTGCTGAATTACTAGCTAAGGAACTGGTCAATCAGCCACATGCTTCTTAGGGCAGGGACTATCTTTTTGTTCTGTGTTTTTGCAGAACCTCGCAAAACTGGGTGCTGGTCCATGGCTGGAGCTCAGACACTTTGGTATGGGAGTATGGGCTGGATGCTATTCTGGTGTAACTCAGCATAGCTCCATTGCAATCAATTCCACTAGCTGAAGATCTGTCGTAAAGATCATGTTTTCACACAAGAATCCCTAGATGTAATACAGAGAACATACATGAGGTACAACCACAAGGGACTCGAAAACGCTGCCTTCAGAGGTGATACAGGATAATCTCCCACTGGGAGTTTTGGTTTCACAGGACTGCAGGATCTGCTCTTAAAAATATTTTAAGATTTTCCATGAGGCATCAGCGAATCTTACGTATATGAACTCACTGTGACAGCCTAACAAGGGAATGTTAAGACTACTAAATTAACTAACCTACTGCCTTTAGTTAAGGAGATCACTAAAAGCAATGACCAAATAGATTCCTGTCTCATGCCCGTGAACAATGGAGATTCACTGACAGCCTTCATTTTACTTGGAATGTTAAAAGGATTAACAATACTGTGGCATAAATAACACTTGACTAAATAAGGCTCAAGAGAGAGCACATAGACAAAAAACAATGGTCTTGTGGTTAAGGTGTTGAACTGGGACTCAGAAAACTGCGGGTTCAATTATCAGTTCTGCCACAGGCTCAATCTGTGACCTTGGTCAAGTCACTTCAGCTCTGTACTTCAGTTCCCCATCTGTGAAAAGGGGATAAGACAACACTCCTGCAATTCATGAAAAGAAGATAAAAATCCACTGATGACAGAGGGGAACATAAATACATAGAGGCAGATAGTCAAGGCCAGATGTAAATCACAATAAATCAGCTGGTGTAAATTGCCATAATTCTATTGACTTCAATGAAGGTATGCCAATTTACACTACCTGAGACCCTCAGAGGTTGTTTTGGTCACGTCTATTATCTCACTTCCCAATGAAATGCAGGTTTCAGAAATGATTCTGAAATACCGTATAGCATGTTGTTCAAAAGGGTTATGAGTTAGATCAACCTTTTGTACTGTCTCTCTCTTCTGAAATGCATCAGAAATGTCAATTAGTATCTGGTTAGAGTCAGCAGGGACCCTTAGAGCAGCCAGAATGAAAAACATCCCTCACCCAGGAAAACAATGAGAGCCAAAGGGTGCCAGATATTATCTCAAAGCTGACCTACAAGAAACGTGACCCGTAGTTGCAGAGACATGCTGCATACAGCTCCTGAGACTGAAAACTACATGCTTGATATATACAGACTGGAAATGTCATACTGTTGGCATGAGGAGAGCCTAGCAAATGAATAAGGCAAAATGACAAAAAGCAACTTTGTTCTTCTTTCAGTGTAAAATAGCACTCAAGAGAAAGGGTTAAATTCCTTTGTATTTCAAGCTCTCAAGTCCCAAATTCCTCCCCCATCCAACACCTTATAGTTAAGGCTGTTCATGTGTATGAATGTGTATGAATGCAACCAATCATAGAAGATTGAAGAAGTCACCAGTTAAGGCAATGTTACCATCCAGACTAGCTAACTGTGAGGCACCAGGCTCCTAAAATAATCAGGGGGTCAGTTTTAGATCTCATTGTTCCACTAAGGATGTGAGAATTTGGCCCGGCTTTAAAGCTGCATTCTCATAACCTTAACTCTGTCCCTTGAATCTGTGCATTATAGTATGATCTTCAACTCCATGATCAGAGACTAGTTCTCAAATACAAATACAGCATATTTTTCTACAATCTCCTGCTAAAACTTGTCTGCAAACTTATCCAAAAAGTCATACGAAAACTGTGCACACTCAACATTTAATTTTCTAATTATGTGACCGAATATTCAAACATGGGCTACTAACTCCATATTCGGCACTTCAATAAATAGCTACTTGACTTCAATGAGAGCTGTGAGGCTCAGTACCTTTAAAAAAAAGCCATTTTTTATTGTTTTTAGTTTTGCATTTTAATTGTGTACCTGTTGGCTACACGCTGTTAAATAAAAACAATAAAGTGAGTCTTCTACCAGGCTCTAAACATGGTTAGACCCGATTAAATAATATATCAAGTGATTTTGCAAAAACAGATTTTCAGAAGAGTTCATGTTTCATTTAGTTACCTAAATTTGTAAACTTCTGTAAGAAGTGACCACACATACTAAAAGTAGAAGTGAATAGTTGTGCCTTCCCCAAAGCACTTCTAAATGTAAGTGCCTGGTACTGTGGAAAGCATATCCTCTATGTTCTCCTTTAAAGCAGGGTGATTGGGAACTGGATACTGTGACATTTCAGAAACTGCTGTTGATCTGGGATGGGGTAATAGAAACTGCCAAGCAGAAGTAATCAGGTATACTAATCTATAAAGATTCTAATTATATTGCTAGACATAATTTACTTACATTCATGCAGATCCAGAGAGCTAATGGAATGAAAATTCCCTGGGAAAAAAAAAAGTCAAGAAGGATCCGTTTCAATTAGCTGCCGATCAGTTGCTACAGGAAATGATAATGACATATCATGGAGGGGATGGGGAAGGTGAAAAAATTCAGCCTTGAGAAGTGTGGAAAATAGTATAGCTAGCGGAACTGGAGAAAGAGGGTCATGGTTTCATGAGAGACCTAAGTTAGCATGACACCAGGGCTCAGCAGTGCAAGCTGAGACCCAGGCCGCTTGCGGTCAATACAGTACTGACCTTCTCATCATGCTCATTGCAGATCTCTTACCTACCAGTGTGCCTGCCTGTTGCATCATTTATAGCTAATGGAACAGACTTTACTTACCTGACACACCAAAAAAAAAATAAATAAATAAGCATTGGAAAAGGGGTGGCTCTTTCATCCCATTTCTCCAGCTGCTATAAATCAAGGACTGAGCCATAGGCCAGCAGGGGCTTGGAGAGCTGCGGGCCATGAACAAAGAACTCTTTGTGTTGTTCCTCTTCTACTGCTGTCTCCATGTTGATCAGCATAGAAAGGAGTCAAACTGAGTCCCATACAAGCCTGCTTGGCAATAAACATTGGTGGGACAGGTAATTTTGTAGTGATAATCAAGATGGCCCATTTAGACAGTTGACAAGAAGGTGTGAGGATACTTAACTTAGGGAAATAGATTCAATATGTGTAAAAATACAAACTTTTTTCTCCTGCTGATAATAGCTCATCTTAATTAATTAGCCTCTTACAGTTTGTATGGCAACTTCCACCTGCTCTGTATATATCTTCTTACTATATGTTCCATTCTATACATCTGATGAAGTGGGCTTTAGCCCACAAAAGCTTATGTGCTAATAAATTTGTTAGTCTCTAAGGTGCCACAAGTCCTCCTGTTCTTTTTGTGGATACAGACTAACACAGCTGCTACTCTGAAACCTTTCTCCCTAAAGTAGCTACAGATATAAGGGCAGTGTCCTGGGCCTTCCCCCTTTTACTGCAATTTCCCACTCCTTTTATATTGGAAGGGGGAGAGGGGGCTCATCCTGTAGTCAGGGCAAGTCACCCTGTTACATACAGAGGGATTATAAAATGCTGGTATTGTAACCGAAGATCTTCCCTCCCATGTGCAAGAGGGTAGAATAAATAGTTGAAGCAAATGTGATTTGTACATGACTCCGTACTCTGGAATGGGATGACTTGGAATCACTCAAACAGTGATCCCCAGAAAAATGATGAATCTTAGATAATTTTTTTACTGTTATCTCTTTATTACGACAGTGTGTACAGGCCCCAGCTGAGATTGGGACCCAGTTGTGCTAAGTGCTGTATATATATGTAACAAGAGACAGTTCTCATCTAGAAGAATTTACAAGCGGAACATATGCAACAGACAAAGCTTGGGAGAATGAAAGTGCTGTTGACCCCATTTTACAGATGAGGGACTGAGACACAAAGGTATTAAATGATTTGCCCAAGGTCACACAGGCAGTCTGTGGCAGAGCCAGGAATTAAACTCCTGTCCCCTGAGTTCCAGCCAGTGCCTTAGCCACAAAACCATCCTTCCTGTTTGCATAAATGCAGTTGCCATTCAATTAGCCATATGGTTAGACAGGGCCAGATTTTAAAAAAATAATAATACATTGCCAAACCTAAGCACTCAAAAAAAATATCACTAGTCAGGTCCATAAAGTCAACTTGAAAATTATGTGATTTAAAAATAATCAATACTGGCTTCTTTTTATTTGCTGTCTAGCATTTGAGTCTTGAGGGGTCAATTTTTCAAGCTTTTCCCCACAGCCAGGAGGGCTAGAACATTATTATTGTTAAATGAAAGCTGAGATGCTCACATAATCACCTGATTCCAGGAGCTGGGCCTTTAAGAGAAACACCAAATATCATAAGACTTGCAATAAAATCAAGAGCACTGGAAACACTCGAAGAGCTCTGTACCCAGTAACACCCATTCTAGACACCTAAGAGGCCAAATTTTCAAAAAGATCTTTGGATAGTTTGGCCATTTGACTTAGGTGCCTGATTAGGAGCTGAGGCCCAAAGCTAGGCACCTAAATACCTTTGAGGATCTGGGCCAGAGCTCTTTCACATATCTGGTCTGAACTGTGAGTGCTGAGAGCTTCAGGAAATCAGGCCTTCCGTATTTAAAAAGAACCAGTTGCGACCAACTTTGGTGTCACGGTAAGGAGCCGAGACCTGATCTACTTTCATTGTTTAGCAGGGGGAAGGATACTGACCTCTTTGGTAAAGCATTGTGATGTACTGATGAAAACTGCTGTCTAAGAGCGAGGTATTACTCATGAGAGTAATTTCGGGATGTTAGTGTTATTTTCACAGGTAAATAACCTGACTAATTACAAAGTTTCAAACCACTTTTCTAGAAAACATCCCGGGACTCTGCCTTGTGTTTCTGGATGACTGCCTCCCAGATTGTTGAGTGAAATATTCCATATTATCCTATTAGCTAGTGGCTTACTCAGAACAAAGCTGTAATATGCCTAAATTCAATACCCAGCAGCCACAGCCAGAATAAACTTTCTTTAAACAAGTAATCATGTTTTAAAAGGCCCCTGAGCAAACCTCTTATTTCATCTGGACTGTGGCCCAGATTGCTAAGTGTTCCCTAGATTTAGGTTAGTATTTTGCCTGGCAGTCATAAAAACACATCAACTCTGAGATTTACAAAGGGGTCTATGGGACTTAGGTGCTCAGACCCCCACTGAAATCCCAGTCCAAAATATTGGCTTAGCAACCTGAGCTTCCAGTGATTTCCCTGTGCTGTGACATGTTTTGTGCAATTCTAGTAATTACACCGGAATTTGGACTGTTCAGAATTGAACAGCATTTCAGGACAAGATTTGCCTCCATTCTCCACAGGGCAAGTGGAAGTGTCCCACTGAAACTGATGGAATTTATGCAGAAATATCAAGATGGTAATACATCCCTGCATTAGGAAGTGTGCTATCCAGCAAAAGAGAATCATTACTATGTCTCTGAAAGCATTTTGAAAGATTCCCTGGATGTTAAGTGAAGCTATTAACGTCTGCATATGCTAAAGCATCCTGGCATGGCAAAACTCCCATTGTCATCAGCAGGAGCAGAAGAGGACCACACTGAAGTGAACAATCAGAAACAAATCTTACAAATGCTTGAGTTTCTGCTGAACTCTTCCAAAATAGACACTGCATGGCATACACTAAGGATAGTAAAATGAAGTGCCTAGATGGCTCTCTAGGTATGATGTAAGAGGAATTATTTAGTGTGATACACAGGGGTACACCTAAAGCTACAAAAAAGAAGAAAGGAAGAAAAGGACAAATGAGGCCACAAAATAGTTTCCTTGGGAAGATTGTGGAATAAGCATTGTCTAGAAAATGTACTTTAGGAAAGAACCCTGCATTGACTAGGAGATATAACAGATGAGCCAACTACCAACTCTTGAGTCTAACCAAGATAGATTAGACCAAGAGAGAGCTAGAGACTATCATGGCAGTATCTGAACACCTTCCACATCAAAGCAAATCCTTCTAATTTACAACAGGATTGATTAATGTAACTCCATTGACTTAATTGGAATTGCTTATGAGTTACAGTAGGAGATTACAGTTAGATCTCACTGCCAGAATTGTTTTTCTACCTTTTAACCAGCTACATGGGAAATTTTGAAACTACTTCTATTGCTCATGGTTCAAAGTGGACCCAGTTGCTGGTTTTTTGCTAGAGATTTTTTTTAACATTCTTTCTTTATTTTTAAAGCAAAATGTTTAGCAAAATTGGTGATATCCTCAAACATTTTCATTTACCAAAACACACTTTCATTAAACAAAAATGTTTGATAATTTCTCACAGGATCTCAAAAAGATTGCAGAAACGTTTGCAAACATCAGAGAATGTCAACAATCTGGACAATTTTTCACAAAAATTCCTGTTTTCTAAAAAAAAAAAAAAAGGCCATGTTTATGGTGGAAAAAACTTCTTGTACAAAACATTTCTACCATATCTTTCTATGCCATTTTAGAACTATTACCACCTTTTGGAAAATGAACTATGGGTCATTTGGCTACAGCAAATATTTTCCCCAGATCTGAAGGTCCAAGACAGCCTAGACCTTCCCAAGTGTCTGTTTTAGACAGTCTGAAATACAATCTGAACTAATTCTTTTGATCATTTATTGTGCTGGTAAATCATTTGTTGGGGAGGGGGGTATTTATTTATTTGTTTTAAACAAAAAACTTTCCCCCACAATAATCTCCATGCAATATATTTAGCACAAAATAGTTTCCTTTTGACACCCATTAGATATCTGCTTCATCAATCAGAAACCAACAGATGTACTCTGATGGCTTTATTCATTTTTAACTCTCTGGCTCTCAGGCAAAATGAGTCTGGCCTCTACATTTAGCCTGACCAAACTTGGACCGCTGGATGCCAATCTTGAATTTCAATATTGGAACTGTCCTGCAATTTTCACGATGGGTGGCCATCTTGGCTTAGTCAAATATCTCTAACAGATGCTCCGATGAAGAGAGTGCGCAATGCTGCTCTGGATATTTTTTAAGGCCATAATGAATTTACGGTTCTTTCCAAATTACTAAAAGTTAATCTCCACACGAAAGAAGCCATTAGATATCATTATAGACTTAGTGTATGATGCATAATTGTGTTAATGTCTACCTCTGTGTAATGTGCGTCATACCAACATCAGCTCACCAGCTAACAGCACAGATGAGACGTGAAGGGGCATTTGCCATGCATACTTCATAATAGGTAAGCACATACTGTGACAAGGCACCTCCTCTGTGTCGCCGGGCTTAGCACTTCCTCCTCTGGCAGTGGTGCGGCCTGGGGTTAGTCAGCCCCACTCTGTGTTTATCAGTATTTTTAAGATAGGCCTAGGGCAGGCCCAAGAAATGATCTGCCACCAAACAAAAGAAACAAATTCACAAACACAAAATAAAGGGGGACACCTTTCCCTGCCCCCTCTTGGGGCGTGGGGGGGGGGTTGCCAGTCCTTCCCCCAAACAGGCTTTCAGTTTGGTTGTTTCCCCTGTAGGGAGGAGGATAGCCTCTTGCTCTGGAGAAGCCGATCTCCCTGCTGCTGCTAGTCTTGCAACAACTTGTCTCTCCTCCTTCTCTCTCACCAGAGGAGGGTTTTTTAAAGGTCTCATGGAGCCCTTACTTGGACTCACGTGTCATAGAATCATAGACTATCAGGGTTAGAAGTGACCTCAGGAGGTCATATAATCCAACCCCCTGCTCAAAGCAGGACCGATCCCCAACTAAATCATCCCAGCCAGGGCTTTGTCAAGCCTGACCTTAAAAATATCTAAGGAAGGAGATTCCACCACTCCCTAGGTAACGCATTCCAGTGTTTCACCACCCTCCTAGTGAAAAAGTTTTTCCTAATATCCAACCTAAATCTCCCCCACTGCAACTTGAGACCATTACTCCTCATTCTGTCATCTGCTACCATTGAGAACAGTCTAGATCCATCCTCTTTGGAACCCCCTTTCAGGTAGTTGAAAGCAGCTATCAAATCCCCCCTCATTCTTCTCTTCCGTAGACTAAACATCCCCAGTTCCCTCAGCCTCTCCTCATAAGTCATGTGTTCCAGTCCCCTAATCATTTTTGTTGCCCTCCGCTGGACTCTTTCCAATTTTTCCACATCCTTCTTGTAGTGCGGGGCCCAAAACTGGACACAGTATTCCAGATGAGGCCTCACCAGTGTCGAATAGAAGGGAACCATCACGTCCCTCGATCTGCTGGCAATGCCCCTACTTATATAGCCCAAAATGCCATTGGCCTTCTTGGCAACAAGGGCACACTTTTGACTCATATCCAGCTTCTCATCCACTGTAACCCCTAGGTCCTTTTCTGCAGAACTGCTGCCGAGCCATTCGGTCCCCAGTCTGTAGGAGTGCATAGGATTCTTCTGTCCTCAGTGCAGGACTCTGCACTTGTCCTTGTTGAACCTCATCAGATTTCTTTTGGCCCAATCCTCCAATTTGTCTAGGTCCCTCTGTATCCTATCCCTATCCTCCAGCGTATTTACCTCTCCTCCCATAGCTGGGAGGAGGTGTCCCTAGCTGGCCTGAGGTAACCCTTTCTCAGCATATAAGGAAAGGGGCCTTCAGCATTCTAGGGCTAATATCCCTGCCTTCCACCACTCTCGTGCAGCTGTCCAGCCCGACTTTGTCCAGTAGGAAACATTTGCTTCTATATTGCCCTCTATGCATCCCTCAGCCAACAGGGAAATAATGCAGCTTATCAGACTGAGAGTGCACACCCTCAAAGGCTCGGGTATTGAAAACGGAAGACAGCAATTGTACCACTTTGCCAAAAGGGGGAGCAGTTGAGAAATGAGTTCCCAGAAACACCGTCCTTTCTGGATTGGGGGAGGAGATACCGTGAAGCCTGTCATGCCACATGTGTCATGCATTGCTCTATGCAAATCGTGGTGTTATTAATAAGCAGAGCTTAGTCTACCTATCACTTCCATGTAGGGCTTGTTGGGAATTTTTCTACAAAGCCAAAATTTTGTGGAAGTGTATTGGGTTTGAGAGGAAAGGTTTGTGGGGTCCAGGGTGGAATTTCTGGTCAAAAGAAGAGGGAGAGACCCACCCCAGAATAGCCAATTGGAGGGATCTTTTATGGCCTGGAAAGTTGGAGCATTATCATCAGGGTCATCTCTGAACTGCAACTTTAAATCTGCAATTCCCCACCCACAAGATTCAAGGAAGGGAGTTAGATCAGAATCCATGGGACCAACCCCACCCATCTAGGGTGGGGTTCACATTAGATATGGCTTCCAAATAGAGTTCCCCTTCTTTGTATTTCCCCTCATAACGATTCGCTCCTCACCCCATTCTTGCCCACTATAGGTTCATGGCCTGATTTTCAAGAGGGCTCAGCTGCTATTTAGACACCTAAATAACTGGCCAGATCTTCCAAAGTACTCCACACCTCACATTTCCCACTGAGAACCCCAGGCGTGGGTGGATGCTGGCCACTGTTGAACAGCTGGCCCTCTTTGTGTCTGTATTAAACATGCCCAAGAAAAGTGACTTGTCCTGCCACAAAACAAAACATTGAACTAACATGACATTTGCCAGCTATCATCCTTACTTGTATATTGTTTCACTTCCCCTCCCACTCTTTCTCTGCCTTGTCTATTTACACAGTAAAAACTTGGAGGAAGGACCATTTCATATAGGTTTGAACAGTGCCTTACACAATCCTGACTGGAGTCTCCAGGTGCTATTATATATTTTACTATTATGTGTCTTGTTGTTTAGATAAAGATGAGGCAGAATTAACAGGATCTGAGTACATACTTAGGATTGTGACTGAAATTAGAGGTGCACTGAGGACTAAAATTCAAGAAGACCAGAATGTAACATAAGTATAGTTTAAGAAGCAGGGAAACCCACCACGAGAAACATACATGTTACAGAGAAAATGTCAGAAATCACCCTGAAAATTATTCAAGCAACAACAGCCCCCTATATTTGTTTTATTTTCCTTCTAAAACAAGTTCTGCAGCTGTAATTTGGCTTTGATTAGTCACAACTATCCATCCATGTTAACACTACATTTAATTAATTGTTAACAGTGGGGTTTTCTGGTGCGGGGTGGGGGAGAGCGGAAGATGTTTTGAGAAAATGAGATGAAAGCTTATGGAAAATATTTCCTTGCAGTGGTGGTGGGAGAAGTAAAGAAAACTTCAATAGAAAATGGACAATCCTCAGGGATACATATTTTTAGAATTCAATTAACCCATCACCGTCTCAAAATCAAATATTAATTGATTTTAGATGCCTTTTCCTGGGAATGGAAATTAGTTTTCTCTGCACCAGATTTATCAGCCAGATGTACTTTTTGATACTGCTGATTAATCTCCACCAGGTGAACATGCAAAACCTCAGGTCACAAAATGAGGATATTTTCCCTGTCCATCACTTCTCATTAATCTGAAGGTAACCAAAGCTCATGGATTTTGAGTCAGCTTGGTCCATTCGGATCTTAAGATCTACAATTTTTCTAGCTTGAATTTGGATTCAATAACAAATACGAATGAGGGGTGAGGAATTTTTTATAGTTACACATCAAATAATCATAAATGGTGTGTACAGACCAAGTCCAGTCTTCCTAGTCTTCAAAGTCACTTGAAATAGGGATTTTTTGTGTGTGTGTTTTAATGTGTTCTATTGTTGATAAGAGACATTTAGGCCGCAATTCAGGAGAGCAACCCTGTGCAACAAGGCACATAAAACAATGGGGTTTGAGTACATGCTTAAAGTTAAGCATGCGCTTAAGTGCTTTCCTGAACTGAGGCCTAAATCAAGTTCTCTGCCCTCCATCCAGGCACGTAACCCAGATGGAAGCGAAAGATCTCATGGATGACTTCAAAAGCAGTGTCCTTGGCAATATGCCATCCCTATTCTGATAAAACCCATTCTACTGGTGTTCCATTGGCCACTGTGTTATCAGTAGCTAAATCACTGATTTGTGGACTTTGTGCTTCTTTATCAATGAAAGGGCTTTAGATAAAACTCCGCATACTTTTCTGTCTTGCTGTGAAGGATGATCTGAATTTGATGGGCCAGATTCTCAGCTGATATAAACAGTATAGCCCTGAGAATCACGTCAGATACAACTTGGATATATGAGAACACAGAGATACTAGGAAAATGGAGTCTCCTGGCCCATTCTATCAGGAAATCCCAAATTTAAGCAGTGTGGCATTTTCGGGGGCCAGATCTCTAAATGACGTAAATCAGCAGGGCTCCACCAAAGTCCATGATGCTGCAGTGATTTACATCAGCTGAGGATGTGGCTTTGCTTGACGTCTTAAAGCAGTTGTTAGGTGACGAGTCCATACTGTAACAATCTTACAAGTTCAGTTGGGTCCTCCAGGTAGGATATTGTGTTTGTGGGACATCAACCCCCTTGTAACTCCAGCCAGGTTTTTGAAGGCAGAATTGCAGGTGCTAATAATTCTTTCTGTTGCTCTTCAAAGCTCAGCTGACAGAGCGCCTGGAGATTAAACCAGTGGCTCTTGGGGGGGGGCGGGTTTCCCCAGTTGAAAATTAAGGGATGAACCTAAAATGTTCCAAGACGCAGAATAACAACATATAATTTCCCTGATTTCCTTAAACCCTTTGGATTGCAGTTTTTTTTTAAAAATGTGACAATTATCCAAATTAATGGCAGGGTCCTCCTCTCTTAGTTCACATTCTATTACTGCCATCTCCGCCAATTACTAGCAATTCCTGACAAAAAAAGGAAACTATTACAATGATATTGCTGTGAAAACTCTAGCTGATAGTTGTCATGGCACAATCCATTCCCCTTTCAAATGGATCCACTTCCCCCCCGAAGTTCTGCCAGCTTGGATGCTTGCTACTGTGGGTCGATGGCACGCACATTTCGCTTTTTTATGTTCGACCGTAATCGTAACATCTTAGGTTCTGCAAGAGGGAGAAAAAGCGAAACCTCCGAATCAGAGCTGAGTCATGGAAATGAAGTTGCTCGAAAGAGCTGCTGTTCTTCACTAAAACAGCACATGCTTCCTCCCCAACCCTTAGTAGGAATCGTTGACCGATAGGCCTCAGAGGGATAGGAGTTGCGTGACCTTCGCAATGTGCATTACTTTGCAAAATGCATGTTGCATATTTTTAAAAAACACAGATTAAGATCTTGGTCTTTTTAACTGACCTTCTGCGTTCATTCCACTGAGTGCTTCCAGCTCTCAAGAAGAGGCACCTGGAGGCTCTGTCATCCAGCGGGAGGCTAGGAACAGGGTAATGTCAGAGATTTTATATGCTGTTTAAAGATGAATCCCTGCTGTTATTCATGGAAAATGTGATGAAATGAAGAAGCATTGAGAAACCATGGACGGGGTCCCCGATGAGGAATGATCTTGCGGTTTTGACCTTGATCTGGGACTCATAACATCTAGATTTAAGTCTCAGCTCTGCCACAGACTTCCTGTGCTGCCCAGGGCAAATCACTTGATCTCTGTCTGGCATTGTTATATGTATTGCAGTTATATGTATTGAGCTGAGATGAGGGCCCCATTATTCTGGGTGCTGTACACACACAGGAGAGCCCTGCCCGGAAGAGCTCACAGTCTGAATATACAAGACAGATAAAGGAAGTATTGTTATTCCTATTTTTAGAATGGGTGACTGGGGTGGGTTCAGTAGATAAGTCACGGAACTGGGATTGTGGTGAGGTGGGTTGTATTCCCAGATCTATCCCTGACCTGCCGGTTGATGTCATTTCCTGTCCCACCTGTTGTCCTTTCTATTTATATACACAATAGAAACAATAGTGTGTTGCATAAATGATCATACACAACCATCCAGCAAAACTTAAATATTGTAAGCCATCCCTTCTTATCCTAGATAAATATGAAACATTCAGTGCATGCCGTGAACCATTTACCATCATCTCCGAGAGTTAAACAAAAACCAAGAGAAACAGCTGCTGAATGAATTTAAATAATGAACAGGAAGAAATCTCATTCTACTCTCAGAGCAGAAATAGAGGCTAAACCTAATTAACTTTGGCCTTGATTCTGTTCTCTCTCACCCCAGTATAAATCAGGTTGACTCCGTTGGAATAAAAAAAGTCACACTGTGTGCAAAGAGGATCAGGTCTGTTATTTGTAGTGAAAGAGTTGGAGGCGTTAGCATATTGCAAAAGCAGAGTTTTTACTCACTCAGGTCGAGAAGCAGTGCTGGGAGGGAAGGCAATTATCTCTCACAATCACTGTTTTAAAAGGTAGAAAAAAACGATCCTGCAAATCTCTCTCAAAAGAGCAGAAACTCGTTGTTTTGGTGAAAGTTTAGGTTTTCCAAATCTTTTCTTTTTTAATGAAAATCAAAATGTTTACTGAAAAAATATTGGCTTTCCATTTCATTTTGTTTTTTCTTCACACAAAAGAAAAAAAAAAGGAAAATTTCAGCCAAACCGAAAATCTCCCAGAAATTTCAGTCTGGGCAAAAGGACTTGTCAAAAAATAAATATATGTCTTGACCAAAAATTATTGAGCCGCTCCGTGCAGGAGCGACAATGATGGGGCTTACTTTTTGAGTCGAAAACCCAGCGAGGTGGGCAGGTTTCAGAGCCCAGGCTCCGAAACTCAGTGAGGGGATGAGTAGCACAAGGCTGAGTCAGCTGATCCAGGCTCTGAGACTCGCGGCTCTGCGGTTTGTGTGTGTTCCCACGCAGTGTAGCCATAACCTAAGGCTCACACACCTTGTGAGTGAGCTGGATCTCGGTGCAATAAAGTCTGGGCCCATTAGTGGAACGTTTGCATCATTTGGACTCCAAACCCAAAGTAAAATTAATTGGGGGCAAGCCACTATAAACGTGCGCCAACCACAGCTGCCAAGAGGAATACAATGCTGAGAAAACCTCAAAGGCCAAGAAGTAGGACTCTGTGACTTCTCTGTCATACAGTCTGGCAATGAGCTCCATGCATGTTGACTCTCTGCATGAAGCCCCATGAAAGCCAGTGTGGTTAAATTAATCTATGAAGTTCTTTGCAGAACAGTTTTCAGGATGAGGTTCTAATATTTTGGTTCTAAGAAAAAATAAGTTACTCCAAGGGGGACAAAATGCTGTTTTGCACTATTTTAAAAAATGAAAAATTACATTCAGGACTTTGTTCAGAAGTGATATTATAACCCAGAAAGCTCAATCAATATGAAAAGTAGACAATTCCTATTTACTTTCTCCCATCTAGTTCTATTGCTATTATATGTCTGAGCATTACTATTGACGACAGCTGCTTTCACTGGGAGGGTGGTAAAGCACTGGGATGCGTTACCTAGGGAGGTGGTGGAATCTCCTTCCTTTGAAGTTTTTAAGGTCAGGCTTGACAAAGCCCTGGCTGGGATGATTTAATTGGGGATTGGTCCTGCTTTGAGCAGGGGGTTGGACTAGATGACCTCCTGAGGTCCCTTCCAACCCGAATATTCTGTGAGTCTATGATTCTAATGAGTTTGCTCTACAGCCTTTGCTAAGAGCCAGTTGGCTTTTAGCTCATGCGGTAGAGGCTCATGCACTAAACTCCAGAAGCCCCAGGTTCAATCCCGCCCCCCGACGACAAGCGGGGTCTGTCAGTGTTACAGATGTGTGAAGTTTTACCTCACATTACAAGTGTTCATACCTGTTTGTTGCTTATCTCTCTCCCTGCATTGGCCAGAAGGTCCATCTCCCGGGGCTGGATTCTGATACAAAAATTCCTATTGAAATTCCCATTGAAAGAGAACAGCATTGGCAAAGACATGGAGTTTAGACACTTTGCGCCGGACATGCTCAACTGGAAATATGTTTCAGTTTGATTAAATTGCAGAATATAAATTCAGCGGAAGCAGCAAGAGCCAAGGTTTGTGCCACACCCTTAGAGGGGAAACTACACCTACTCCTATGCATGGTCTGCAGGGCCCTGCCAAACTGGCAGTGAATTGGTCATTATGTTCCTTCCTCTCCAGCACCATTGTTCCCTGCTGAACTGGAGATATAGCAGAGTTTGGAGGTGAGAAGCCCTATTTTCAAACCTACAATACGCACGCAAAACAGATCTGTGCCCCTCAGCCATGATTTTACTCTTAGGCTATGTCTGCATTGCAGAGTTAA
Source organism: Caretta caretta (assembly GCF_965140235.1). Classification (NCBI taxonomy): domain Eukaryota; kingdom Metazoa; phylum Chordata; order Testudines; family Cheloniidae; genus Caretta; species Caretta caretta. The sequence continues at coordinate 18,163,742 of NC_134209.1, forward strand.
CTCGGGCAATTGCCAGGTAGGTCTGAGCACCTGGGTTAGCCTCGCCCAGGTGTGAGCATGGCCGCGTCCTCCTATTGCTGCATCGTCCCCATTTCTGCACTCCCCTGCGTGCGTCTGGGGGCATATCCCATGGCTCTTTGGGCTGCCATGCTCTAGGATGCTTTCCCAGCCAGTTGTGGGAGAACTTGACTGTCCTTTGGAAGGAACTGTGGAAAGGCACTGGAGGACTATCAGCCCTCAAATGATGTAGCTGCATCCTCACTGCAAAATGGTTGACTTCCAGTCTGAGTTAAATTGGACGTTTAGTTCTAACCTTTACCCAGGCTAGCCTGAGCTTAAAGCACACCAAATCCAGGTCACAGGGCTTTCTGAGTGGATGGTAGAGGGGTTAAGGATAAACCCTGGGTCAGAGCCCCATGTAGACATGTCCGTAGGGCGAGATTGCCAAAGCTCTGAGTCAGCGGCATTGAGTAGCAAGGCAGAGTAATTCCCCTATTTAGCCCTGCTCAGAGTGTGACTCCAGCCCAAGAGAGGACAGCTGGGGCAGCTCTCTCACGCGGGCTGCTCAAAGCAATGAGAATGATTTGCTACAAAACTCGAAACTAAAAAGAGATTCATTCAGTTCAGAATCGGTGGTGGGGTTGTCCGATCTCCCAATGAAGCATTTCCATCTCTCTTCAAACTGAGCTGATCATTGATAGTTTGTGGTTATTTCTCTCTCTCTCCCTCCCTGCCCCACCCCCGTTTCAAAATACAGAGAGAAAACGGGGATGGGGGGCACCAAAATGAAAACCGTCATCAATTAAAAACATTAGAAGCTGTCAAAGGTTGAATAAAAATGTTTGTATCTCTTGCAAATCCATTTTTTAAAATGATGTGTTTTTTTTAACCAGGCGGGCTGCTTCTCTGATACTCCCCCTGTAGTGAGCAAGAGACTGAGGTGGGGTGGAAAGGGGCAGGGACTGTGAGGACCCCTGGGTCCACCCACTCTGACCTGAGCCCCTGGCCAAACACACAAGCCACTGTACAAAAGGGGATGCAGTAAAAGACCCCAGCCCCGAACAAAGAAGGTCGTGGGGTGTAGGTGAATCCAGGGACAGAAATGGTGTTGAGGATGGAGCTGGAATGTGGGTGTGGAGATAGAATTTGAGAAAAGATGTGTTGGTATTAGGGCCAGCTAGGAGAATAGGAGAGAAAAAGTGGGTGGGGGGGAAGGGGCACAGGTAAGGATGGAACTAGGGATGCAGCTGACTCTGGGAAGGGTTGGGAGTGAAACTGCAGGAAGGGACTGGGAGGAGCAATACTCTGTGACAGATCTTTGTGTTGGGGGGCGGGCACAGTTAAACCCCAGCCCTGTGGAATGAGCAGCAGATTACTCATTCAACATGAGCCCACAGATCTCGGAGAAGCAGCCAGAGGCCAGGGTTCTCTACACAGAGCTCCAGACTGGGATTTTCAAAGGAGCCTAAGGGAGGTGGGCACCCAAACCTCATTGACCTTAGGCACCCAATTCCCTTAGGCAGCTTTGAAAACCCAGCCCCCAATCTCACCATAACAGCTCCTGGCAGCACTGTCCAACCTGGCTCCTTTGGGGCTTCCCTGCCAGGAACTGCCCAACAGCAGCTGCCTCTGGGCCCTTTAGGAAGGGGTTTCAAAGCACAGATCCAGTTCTTTACTCTGTTCCATTTAGATTCTCATAGTGCTCCCATCACCATGGTATGTGTGAGTACCACTGAGTCTGGAGCTGTCTCCCCTTTCCCATGGGCCTCCTGCTGGCTGCTGTGGGTGGGGGACAGTATCCATAACACACCCAGCCCTGCATCCTTATAACATGGGCCCCAGGTGCTTTACAGGGTTCCAGGATGGCAGGGTATACAGGTGGGTGAACCCACCCCCAACAGCCAGAAATCTTCAGCAGAGCATACCCTGGTGGTATGATCAACCTCAGAGTATTTTAGTGTGATATATCCTACTGATTATTGTTCCCCCACATGACTGTGCTTTCAATGACTATCTAATGAATTATATTAGCATGTGGGCCGGATCCTTTCTGTACATCAGCATAGCTTCATTCAAGTCCATGGGCCAGATCCCCAGCTGGTCCAAATCACAATAGACACCAATTCATCTACACCAGCTAAACATCCAGTTTAAGGTGTCTGTGTGTTTTTCTTACACCATTTGGGAGAGGTTAAAAAAATATTTACAATCTGAACAGCATTTTTATAACTATTAAGAGACTATTGTCCTTAAAAATAACGTGTTCTTTTTCCTATTGCGTGTCATGCTCAGGCTCTCAATTGTTCTTCTTGCCGAGCGGCTCAAACTAAAAGTTAGAGAATGAAATATTGTGCTTTTTAGCAAAATGGCATTTCTTGGAGTGTCCAGAAGAGAGCACGCACAGCTCAGGGACTGGAACGACTGCGTGAGCTGCGGGAAGGAAGATACCCGACCACAGCGAAGAAGAAAGCTTTTCAGGGAAATGATTCATTTCCTTGGGTCGCTCCTCAGCTAAGTCAGCTGTGATGGAAGGGACTGGCAGTTGCTATAATTCCAGTGAGTCAGTTCAGGAAAGGCAAGCTCACTTGAAAAGCCAAATTCTTTGAATTTATTTTCCAAACAAAGCTGACTAAACCCTGTGCTCCAAACTTTAGCGTAGCATAAAAAGGAAGAAGGCAGCTAATCTAATCACAGAATGCCCCCCCTCCACCCCCCAACACAAAGAAAATGAAATTAAGGAAAGTGCTTTGCATAACACGGTGGTGATTTATAGCACACTGTACTCTCTGTGTTAGTGGGGTGTGGGACGCCCATCCAACCCCCGGAGAATATTTTAAGAGTTAATGGAAAAAGAAGAGACCTGCACAGAGAGGAGATGACCTCTGCAGACTCAAGGGCAGGGCATGGGCTATAGGAAACATAGGTCAGTCTTGCCAGTGTTGCTTACATAACAGCACTTCCTGCCATGTAAAGAAATTCTTCCTCTGTGCCTCACGGCTAAGGAGATAAATGACAGCACATGTGTTTATTCTGCCTCACTTTCTGACCTGGACACTGGCTTTTTGTTCACTAATAACACTCTCTTGTTAATGATAGCCCTTGATCATAGGTCTTCCCTATCGTAGGAGTTAAAGGTGTGACATTATCCAACCGGATCTAACCAACCCCCCCTCTAAAACTCTAGTCAAAGCGATTGGACTTTAGCAGGAACTAAACTAGGAGCAGCTATTAGCACATGCTAAAGTACAGTTGCTGTGTCTTAACTAGAGATTTATTAGGAGTTAATTAGCTCAAATACCATCTAACAAGCCACCTTTAAATCCTAGTCTAGACAAAATCTGGGCCTAGACTCCCCAGGAAAAAAAGGCATATTCTTAAGTCAAGTTAGCTAACATGGGATAATCCTCTTGAAGACAAGGCCGATGTCGTTTTCATACACTTTAGCAGGCTGAGGTAGATAGCTTTAAGTCTACTTGCTAGTTCATATGCAAACTACACACTACCTAGGGTTTTACCTCCAGTTAGCTAATTGGAGTAAAGGAAACACCTTGTTTCCTAGTGAAGAAACACCCTAAAGGTATGTCTACACTTCAGCTGAGAGTGACCCTCCTTGCCTGGGTAGACAGACTCACACTAGCATGCTAAAAATAGCAATGTGGATACTGTGGCTTAGGCTCCCAGCCACAGTTGCCAACATTCACACGGTAAATAAGCACCCTGACTTCCACAGTGAGCCAAAAATCAAGCGAATCCCATTTCAAAACAAGGCCAAAGCAAGCCAATCCCTAAGAACCCCCACACTCTGTGTGACCAGGTCCCCCTGGCATGCAGTCTGGGACTGTGGTGGGCTCGTTGTGCACCCCGGACTCTCTCCCCTGTTTGCTGGTGTAACCCTTCTGCCCGTCAGAGTTGGCAGCAACAAGGGCCGGGTTCAATATCTAGGGGATCCATTCCAATAACACAATGCAAACCGGCTCGAGCCCCCACCCAGTGACCTGGGACAAATATATACCACCCCCGCTGGGCGCCTCCAAGAGGCAATACTTCCCCTCTCGCAAGCACATAGTCTGAGTGTAGCAAAAGCCTTTTAATAACAGAGAGAAACAATGTGGCATTATGTTTGGGAAACACCACCAACAGGATTCATAACAAAACCCATGAGCAAAAACCCACCCCAAGCAAATTGGGGCATGCCCTTTTCCCTTTGGTTCTTGAGTCCAGCAACCCCAAATCACTCAAAGTCCCAAAAGTCCAATGCCCCAAAAGTCTCTGTCCCTGGTCAGGGCCGCCCCAGAGTTCGAAAGTTTATCTGCGGAGCTTTACCTCCCAACCTGGGTGGAAATGGGACGGGGGTAAGAGGCACCTTACATGATCTGAAGCTGACCGCCCCACAAACTCCTTCACTCAGCTGCGCTCCGCTCCGCCAGCCGCCCCACGAACTCCTTCGCTCGGCTCCACGGCCCACAAGCAGCTCCTGCCATCCACAAACTGCTCCACCAGCCGGTCCACAAGGCACTCCAGCCGGCCCGCCAACTGCTCCACAATATATCTTCCGGCTCCCCCACTACTTAACACAACACTCAGTGATTTCAGCTCTTAGGTGAATTCAGCTTGTAGTAGGGGAGCCCCAGTGCTGGTGCACTGTCAGCCCAAAATGAGCTCAGCAGCCTATAACTAGACTTCTAATGAAATCAAAATTAGCTCTGATATTCCACAGTGGAGAGAGGAGGAAGTGCAATTAGCATGTAAGGCCCTCACCAAGGGGCCCATGCCACCAAGTATTCGTACTTGTCCCCAGCCTCTCTCCATTCACACAGTTTTGGAACCCATGACCCTTGCCTAGCGAGTGCTACTTAGTTGATGGTGAATCCCTCCATCATAACAAAAGGCCACGAACAGTTCCAAGCACAGTTCCCATAATCAGGGTAATAACAATTTATTCTTCCTGCCCCAATAACAGAGACACTGGGGATCCCACAGCAGCCAAAGTGACCATTTGGGCAGCTATGGTCTCATTCTAGGCGGGGTGGGTGTGCCTATGCAAATGAGATCGGCCCCTGAAGTTCTTTTCCACAACTTGCCACACCTCACCACCAGATGTCAGGGTGGAGCTCATCCTGACACTGCTTACATCGGGAGGCAATCAAAAAAAAAGAAGCAACAAGCTATACGCCAAAAAACAAGCCAACAAGCAACTCACAAGCCAATTAAGCCAAAAACAAGCCCAATTTTTGTGTTTTTTCCGTGGGTTTGGCACGTCTGCTCCCAGCCCCCGCCCCCCCGCCCCCTCGCCCCCGATCATTGGGGTCTGAGTTTGGATGACCAGCCTGAGTCTTCACCAGAGCCACAACACCCACGTTGCTACTTGTAATGCCCTAGCTCAAATCGAGCTGGCACTAGTCGGTCTTTCGGCGGTGGGAGGTTCGCTCCCAGTTGCAGTGTAGACATACCTTAAAGGCTGGACAGGCCCAATAAGGCCTACTGGACTGGGGATGACCAACCCCATCCTGAGCACAGGCAGAAGGGAGAGGAGAGTCTTCCCCGCTTACAGTCAGGCAGGCTGAGGACACCTCAGCACACCTGCCAGAACTGCCAATGGCAGAAGCACGCAGCCACCACTGTGCCCAATAAGGAAAACAAGCCCAGCTATCAAGGCAGGAGAACAGAGAGACCAGGAGGCAGAAAGATCTGAGACAGCAGAGGGGCAAGAGCCCCCCACACCGGGCTGCCTGTAAGAAACTGACAAGGAGACAAATGAAGACTGCAAGCCCTGGAATTTACAGGCCGATTGACTCATTTTAGCTCAAGGTCATGGACTGGGCTCACTGGAGATAAATAGAGGGGAACCAATTCGGAAAAGCTGAGGCCTCTAGAGAAACTGCCCCAAGAGCAGTTGAGCCCTACTGATAAAACAGTCAATATCTATGCCACGAGTAGGACTAGGAACACTCTCCCTATTGTGAGGTGCTGTGTCAATAGAAGAGGACCAGGTGGTGTCACCAAATCTATCAGAATTTTTTGAGTGTGTCGACAGACGTGAACAAGAGTGATCCAGTCAATATAGTGTACTTGGATTTTCAGAAAAACTTTGACAAGGTCCCTCACCAAAGGCTCTTCAGGAAATTAAGTAATCATGGGTAGGGCTCCAAGTCTGTCACAGAGGTTGCAGAACTCATGGATTCCGTGACTTTCCACGACTTCCCTGACTTCTGCAGGGGCCAGTGTGGCTGGCCCCAGGGCTGCCAAACCAACTGTTCAAGTGGCTCCCAGAACAGCCACACCAGCCGCTGCTGGAGCGGCCCTGGGGACAGCCATAGCAGCCGCTGCTCCAGTGGCCTCCAGCAGCAGTCCCAGGGTGGCTGGAGCAGTCACAGTCTATGGTCCCTGGGCAGCCGGCCGGAGCAGTCACGGTCCACGGCCCCAGGCAGTGGTCCCTGGGCGGCTGGCCCCAGCAGCAGTTCCCAGGCAGCCAACCAGAGAAGCTGCAGTCCACTGGCCCTGGCAGTGGTCCCCAGGCAGCCGGCAGGAGCAGCTGTGTTCCACGGTCCCTGGCAGCTTGTGTCACTGATCCCAGGCACCCCTCCACCAGCAACAGCCCCATGTCCCAGCTCCCACCACCCTTGCCCAAGATTTAATCACAGGTATTTTTAGTAAAACTCATGCACAGGTCACGGGCTGTGAATTTTTGTTTATTGCCCATAACCTGTGCATGACTTTTACTAAAAATACCCATGACTAAATCTTAGCCTTCATCATGGGTAAGAAGGAGGTTCCTCTTATGGATCAGTAACTTTTTAAAAGGTAGGAAACAAAGGGTAGGACGAAATGGTCTGTTTTCAGACTGGAGAGAGGAAATACCAGTGTCCCCCAAGGATCTGTACTGGGACTGGTGCTGTTCAACGTGTTCATGATCTGGAAAAGGGAGCGAAAAGTGAAGCGGCAAAGTTTGCAGATGATACAAAATTATTCCAGATAGGTAAGTGCAACGCTGACTGTGAAGAGTTACAAAGGCATCTCACAAAACTCTGAGACTGGATAAGTAAATGGCAGATGAAATTCAACAGCAATAAGTGCAAAATCATGCACACTGGAAAAAATTGTGGGTTCTAAATGAGCTGTTACCACTCAAGAAAGAGATCTTGGGGTCACTGTGGATAGTTCTCTGAAAAACATAGCTCGATGTGCAGCAGCAGTCAAAAAGGCTGACTGCTAGGAACTATGAGGACAGGGGTACAAAATAAGACAGAAAATATCAAAATGTCATTATATAAATCCATGGTGCACCCACACCTTGAATACTGTATCCAGTTTTGGTCACTCCATCTCAAAAAGGATATAGGGGAACTGGAAAAGGTTCAGAGAAGGGCAACAAAGATGAACCAGGGTATGGAACAGCTTCCATACAAGGAGAGACTAAAAAGATTACTGCTGCTAGCTTAGAAAAGAGATGATTGGGGGCAGGGGGTGAGAGAGGTCTATAAAATCATGACTTGTATGGAAAAAATGAATAGAGAAGTGTTGTTTACCTTTTCCCACAATACAAAAGCCTGCCGTCACCCAATGAAATTAATACACAGCAGGTTTAATACAAACAAGAGGAATTACTTTTCCATACAATGCGCAATTTGCCTGTAGAACTCATTGCCATGGGATGTTTGGAAAGCCAAAAGTATAAATATTTTTCAAAGTCTGGCCCATCATGCCTGGTGGTGAGGTTTTATATTACTCCTGTCAGCACTCAGTTTCTGTCCAAGTGTTCAATGCATGATAGTAAAAGGGAGGTTGAGAACATACAGTAAGCTAACCCCTCCCATTTTCCATCCTTCTAATTTCCACAAGTCAATTAATACTTTGAGTGTGTTCAGTTCAGTACGTTTAGTTCTTTCCTTTCCCTTCGCTGTAAAGGCAAGTGAGAATTGGGTTTTTGCAGCAACGGCAGGAGATGCCAATAGCTTTTGACTTTTTTCTCAGAGATACACTTGTGACCCAACTACAGACTCATTTATTGTGTTTGTTTTTAACTTAACTGGCCATTATTTTGCTTTTTGTGCATTATATTCTCTTTTTAGTTGTTGTTTTTTGGGGGGTGGGGGAGGTTGGATGGAGAAGCATAGGAAATGTAAGCCACGCAATAGACTGTTAAAGAGAATGAGGTACTATCTGCAGTTCATCAGGCTCAGACTTTCCTCCTATTACATTAATTATGGGTTCTGTCAATAAAATTCACCCTATGTGATGGGTTCTGGCAGTTGTGTGTGTGAGGGATCCTTACAGAATCATTTCAAATAGGAACAGAGGCTCACGTGCAAAATTTATTTCTGGATCTGGATTTTCCAACAGGAGTACTGAAGTGTTTGGATCTGGTGGGGATGTTGGACGCTTGGGGAAATCTGACCCAATTGTGGGTGCTGAACTTTTTTGACAATCTGGCTCTACCTAGATTTTTAACCCCATGATGTGGAGTCACAAAACTTCCATCAGAATTGCCCTACTTAGAAAAATCCAAATGCTCTGCTGTACACCCAATAGGAGGGATGTTACTTAATCAGCTCCGAGTTACTTAATCATCTGTGTTGCTTCAAAGTACCAATTCTGTGTGCAGACATAATAGAGGCTTGCATGATTGCTGGCTTGATGGGAAATCATGGTCTGTCTAAAAGATGTAAGCATTGCATGACATGTCTAATAAAAGGAGCAGATTTGGGCTAAATTTTTCCTTTAAAAGCATCACAAACAAAACACTGCTGTATTGGCCCACAGAACTCAGTGGTGAAGCATAAAACAATAATTACGTGTTTCCACTAGCAGCAGCAACATACTTCCTTCTGTTGGACTCCACAGAGGATTCTAGAGAGATCCAGGGATTCACACAGGGAGAAAGGATGAGATGGGAATGGGACCGAGGGAACGTGCATCAGCCCGGGCAATAGTGAGAGGAGGATCTAGAGGAAAGGTACTGGAGCCACAAGCCATACAACAGCTCTATGGAAATACCGCCTGGAAATACCGCCTGAAAAGGGAAGAGAAATGTTTCAGTGAAACTAAGAAATAAATGAAACCACGGGCAGAAGTCATCTGTGCATGAATAGGTCTCCTGTTTTTGCAACCCTAACACAGTGCTGCTATCTCTTGCAATTTAATGGTAAGTCTTGCACAAGTTGGTGTTTTTTCTTAAAGCCCCAGATCCTGGAGTCATTTGAACGTGAGAGACTCTTGTTTTTTTAAAAGTACATTTCTAGCTCTCGTGGTTGCAGAGAAAAACTAAAAAACATGAGCCCTAAAGACTCAAAACCCAGAGGGCAAATAAAAAGAGCCCAACCTATATCCATTTTTAAAAACAAAAACCCCTCATTTTTTAAACTAATCACATGATTTTTCATGGCCTGACTTGTGGTTTTTGAATGTTTGGGTTTGGCAATACTGCCGCCACCTACAAAATCACTCTCCTCTGTGCACAGGCATTCACCCCATCATTTGGGTTAGACTCGCCTCGAGATTCTAGTGTAAGCTGACATGTGTTGGCATAATCACCCCAATGGTGTACATTGTATTCCTTCCACTGTCCCATAATGCACTTGGGCACTGCTCAGGTGGCCCGTCTGGACATTCTTTGCAAGAAGCCTTCTACAAAACTGCCGCAAACCCCACGGACCCCAGAGCTGTGTACCTCCACTCACCCCACAACTGCAGCAGTGGCTACACATTTTGATATCTGTATGAAATAAACCACTAAGAGAGGAATGGTTTGCTTAACATGGCACAAGAAGAGACAGCTGGAAGTTCTGACAAGAAGGATGGTGGTCTGGTGAATAAAGCACTGACTTTGGACTCATAAGTTCTTGGTTTACTTTCTGCCTTGGCCACAGACTTCCTAGGGCAGTGGTTCTGAACTGTGGTCCACCGCTTGTTCAGGGAAAGCCCCTGGTGCGCCAGGCCAGTTTGTTTACCTGCTGCGTCCACAGGTTCGGGCAATCGCGGCTCCCACTGGCTCCCTCATCTTTGAGGCAGGGCCTGTCTCTGAGTAGGTGATGTACCAGTCTTGCCAAACCAAAGCATTCAAAAATCATAAGTAGGCCTCAAAAATATCATCATATTGGCTTAAAAATTTATCACTCTTTTCCTTGCCTTTTCGTTTCTGAGCTTTTAGGTTCCATTTGGCTCATGTTTTCAAGTTTTTCCTCTGAAACCACAAGGGCTAGAAGCTTACTTAAAAAATAAAACAAAAAATAAATAAAAAAACCTGAGAGTTTCCCATAATCACATGACTCCAGGAGCTGGGGCATACAGAAGCTAGCTCAATGTGTCCCCAATTTCATCTGGTGCCTTTAGGTGCTACTGTAATCTAAATAATTATAATAATCCAGGAATTAGATTGAAAAAAAACCTTCTTAACAGTAAACTCCATGTGGCTGTGGAATAATGTTCCAAGGGAAGTCATGAAAGCCCCATTGCTTTAAGGCCCTTGAAACTAGTATGAACAAAATACTAGCAAATATACTGTGGGGACAATCCTGCACTTGTTCCCATGTGAAAAACTAGATAACGTAGTAGTTCACTTCCATCTCTAACTGATGTGAACCCAGTATAAGGTAAGAACCTTCAAAGATAAGCCCATGTAGGGCTAAAACACATCACTGGTGTAAATGAAATCAATAGAGCTTTACCAGGGATGAATCTGACCCACATTGAATAGCTTGCAGTATTTAACCATTTTTTCTTAAGTATATCAGCTCGGAAAAACAGCAAACTATGATTTTTCTGCCATGTAGAGCCACATTTATCCAAGAACAATAACATCAGAATAGAGAGTAGAGCAGTGATAGTCCCTAACATGGGGCTATTGTGAAGGAAATAGTGGTTTCTAACAGAAAATATGACACCCTTTTCAGATGAATCACCCTTTACGGTTCCCTTTGGCCATACTAAAATCAATTTGCACACAAATTAGGGTTATACAAGCTAATTCGTTTTCTCAGGTGGTAGGGATATATTTATTGTTATTTTACTAATCTTTATTAATATCAAATCAAGTAATGTTGCCTAATGCTACAGCCAAACCAAAAAACTAAACCATCATGCAAAAAAAAAAATCCATTTGTTCTCAAAAAATGCCGTATTGCGTGACTTTTAGAGATACATTGTCTCATAAATGTCAACCATCAAAGATTTTTGCCAAATGCGTTTTTATTAATAAAGCTATTGCAGGAGAAGTAGCCGGCAAAGAAACATTTGTGAAATACCGTTGGTGGTGTTCCCCCCCCCCCCCATGCAATAAACCTGACTCTATAGGGAAACAGAAAACATCAAAATGATGTTCTTGAGAATACAGAGTTACCAGTTGCAATAAACAACAAGTCTGAATTGCAGCTGGGGAAGCACAGCTGATAAAATATCCTTTAAACATAGGCAAGCTTCAAATGTATCACTGGACCTGTCACTTAATAGGCAGTCGAAATATGTTCAGAATAATGGCCAGGTTTTGAGAACGCAACGTGCACCTGCAAAATTGGCAGCCGCATTTTTTGCGCTCACAATTCAACTGCTGGTGCAAATCTGAGTGATTGTTTGCAGGTGAAGTTTCAAAGGGTTTTTGAAATCCCATCCCCATTGAAGTCAATGACTAAATGCCCATTGATCTCACAGGGGTCAGGATTTCACCCAGAGATTAAAGCCAGAAAGGACCATTTTGATCACTGACACGGGCTATAGCATTTCACCCAATGGGGCCTCCATCTAGCCCAATAACTTGTGGTTGAACCAGAGCCTACCTTTCCGGAAGACATCCGCTTTTGATACAGACACTCCGAGTGATGGGAATTTACCACATCCGTCGGGAATCTGTTCCAATGGCTTTGAATCGTCCAGTCTCCTCCTGAAACGGTAACTATGGAACAGATTTTGCCTCCCTAATTTATGCTGAGCAGTGCCAGGGACCTTGCTCCAGCAAGGCGTTTACATGTGTGTGCACTTTTAAGCACTAGTAGTCCTTAAAATTACAGAGGTGCATAAGTGTTTTTCTGGACTGAGGTCTTGCTCCATGACAAGTCACGCTGAAATCAACAGAACTACTCACAGAGTAAACCATTACTCCGTATGAATTAGGACACTGGAATCTTGTTAACCCAGAAAAATCAGACCCTTCTCCATTCCTGCTGCCTCACATTGAAATATGAATATCCAGCTAGCTCCAGATTGATGAACAATGGATCACCATATTCTTATCCGTTCAGGAATTTATCATCATATACTGTAGCAGCAGCGCTTAGTGTTATGAGGTTATTGGCTTCTTTATTAAGGAAGCATAGCTTTGTCTTTATCAATTTGTGGTTCGTCTCATTTACTGCCACATGTTATTTCTGGTCCAGCACTACATCTAATTAATCACTCCATTTCATTGTAAGTTAATGTCCCTCCCCCGCCCCTCTTTTCCCCTCCGCTTCTTACTGAGTGGCTAGTTTCTGAGAAAAGGAAAGCAACATTCAGTGCAAAAGCTCTGTGAACTATGTAAGTGCTATGGAGGCTTAAATAGGATGATGCTCCAACCACCACTTCAGTGCAACCGAAATCCTCAGTATGGTACCTCTCCATCTTGCCTCAAATTTGAGTTCAATCCTTGAGCCATTTGGGATCTGGGGCAAAAATTGGGGATTGGTCCTGCTTTGAGCAGGGGGTTGGACTAGATGACCTCCTGAGGTCCCTTCCAACCCTGATATTCTATGATTAAATTCCCCTGAGTGCACTTCGTGTTAAAATGGCAGCATCGCCAGCATCCAGCCTGCTTTTTCCATCGTCTCCAGCATTATCCACTTGCAAAGGGAATCCTGACCCAATAGGCCATATCGAAATGTGAAAGAAGGCCCAGCCTTCACACGGATGTAATTAAACATTGGCTGAGTCCTTTGCTAGCTCATGGAACATAACCAGCGATCAGCCAGCACTTCGGACAGCTGTTCCTGGCAGAAGCGATGCTGCGTATCCACACTCTGAATCCAAGCTGCTAAACAGCTGGGTGCTTATGGAATGAGCAGGCTGAGAATTAGCCAAGATGGTATGTTTCCTATGCTGGAGGATTATTGCTTTCAGAAGTTAGCGGTGCATATGGCTTTCTTTCACATTTACAAGAAAGCCATGGCCAAATAGGTCTCCTGCCCATCGGTGGCACATTGGGCATCTGTAGGAGCTCGGCCCCACTGCTCACGGAAGGCTGTGTGGCTTTAGTTTGTTAACTCTTCACAGTCCCTCGGCTTCAGATACAGGTCCTACGGGAGGCTTTTCCCTCTCCGCCTTCCCTCTAATTTTTTCCATCCCCGTGCGGAATGAATTTTGTCATGTGCGTATGTGCGCCACCACTAAAAAGCAAAAACCTAGATACAATATATTTTTTTAAAAGGTACCATAGGTATGGAAGAAAACGAAAGAATATTAAAATAAGGGATAATTCACAAGTGCCGATGCTCACCCCACAGCACAGTCCAGGTGCGGAAAGTGACCTGGATGCAGGGAGCCTTGGTGTTATGTGTGTTGGGGGCACGGTATAAGGGAGACCGTGTGTGTGAGAGAGGAGGAGTGTGTGACAGCGTGTGACAGTGTGTGTGTATGAGAGACAGTGTGTTGAAGGCAGTGTGTGCATGCCTGAGTGAGTATATGAGTGTGCTCTCTCTAAGAAAGCACGCAGGGGCCAGGAGCCTGAAGGCTTGCTCAGACACAAGCAGCAGCCGGCAGCTCCGGCCCCAGAGAGGAAGCAGCACAGGTAGCTGGGGTGAGGAGACAGGGTGGGACCTCAGTGGAGACTGGCTACATGAGCAGGAGGAGGGGGGCACCCCTGACATCAGCCTTTCCCTCCCTCTTCCCCTCCCTTCCCTGCACAGCAGACAGGAGGACCTCCCAGTCCAGAGCAGCGTGGCCAGGGGTGGCTCTGGGGGAGGAATGCGGTGGGCGGGGGGTGTTCAGACAGGAGCAGCGGCTGCTGCACCCAGCAGTGGAGCAGAAGGAAGGAGGGACACCCCTTCTCCAGAGAAGTCACCTGACTCAGCTGGTCATCCAACTGCCCCCCTAGAGCTCGGGTCCCTCTGCCCTCTCCAGGTGCTGCCGCTCACCAGCCTGGCTGCCACCTCCGTCAGCCCAACTGGCTCTCGACAGGTCAGGTGGGACTCAGGCAAACCTTGCACATGGCGCCCTCTTTGGTGGGCTGCCCTTGGCCACCGGCCCAGCAAGGCTGTAATAATCAGGTGTGTGGCCCTTGAGGGACTTTTGCGCAGCCGCGCACCTTAGAGGGAACACCGGACAAGACCCTGTTTCCTACACTGGGAACCACTGATTGCAATACTCGGTTGTTTTTCAGCGGCAGCTGGGCAAATAACACGGAGTTTGAATAGACAGGTTTTCTCGCCCACCCTTTTACCTATATCCACCCCCCCCCATAGACCCTGAGCAGTCTCACAATAATTGCAGGTTTCACAGTAGCAGCCGTGTTAGTCTGTATCCACAAAAAGAACAGGAGTACTTGTGGCACCTTAGAGACTAACAATAAATAAATAAATTTATTTTAAGATAAATAAATTTATTATCACTACAAAAATTTTTTTTCTCCTGATGATAATAGCTCATCTTAACTAATTAGCCTCTCACAGTTTGTATGGTAACTTCCAACTTAACTGTATATATATATATCTTACTATATGTTCCATTCTATGCATCCAATGAAGTGAGCTGTAGCTCACAAAAGCTTATGCTCTAATAAATTTGTTAGTCTCCAAGGTGCCACAAGTACTCCACAAGTAAATTAATGCATTTATTGTCACAGTGCTCCTGTGTGGTAGGGCAGTGCAATTATCCCCATTTTACACCTAGGAAGCTAAGGCACAGAGAGGCTAGGTGATTTGCCCAAGGACACACATGCTGCTGTGGCGGAGCAGGGCATTGAACCTAGGGGTCCTGAGTCAGGTTGTAATGTTTTGGAGCAGAGACTCTCTCTCACAATGTGTGTATACAGCACCTGCGCAATGAGGCCCCGATCTCAGCTGGGACCTGCAAGAGCTACTGTAATAAAGATAATAAGAACTACACCCAATAAAGCTCTCCAGCTGTACAGGGGGTTGCTTTCTTTTGTTCTGAAGGGGGAGAGGGAGGACTCTGACAGCTTCTTGCTAGAGCACACTGACATTTTCTTTTTCTGTGGCTTTCTCAAGACTCCTCTTCCCAATACAAGGCAGTAAGGGCAGAGGCTGTTCTCATTGTCACTGGTTTATGAAGAGAAATAGACAGACTGTGTTTCAAAAGTAGCTTCCCACATATTGTCCTCAAACAGCTTCCAGTAGAACTTAAATTAATGCCTGTGATATCCAGCCCCAGAGAGACAAAGGACAATGGACATGCTGAGCAGAGACATGGCTCAGAAACGGGGCTGATCTCAGAGCTGGGATTGTTAATAATTCATAATACAGTATTGTCTAGAGACCAACCAAGAACATGGCTCAGTTGTGCTGGTGACTATACAGCAACAGAGTAGCATACAATAGTTCCTGCACTGGAGAGCTTCCAGCAAAAATAGACACGATAGATGGAAGGGTTTCTGCTGATTATTTACATCCATGGCCCTCATCGCTGCAGTGTCTAAGCACCTCATGGTTGTTAATGGGTTTTATCTTCACACACAACACCTCAGGGAAATACTACCCCATTTTACACATGGGAAACTGAGACACAGGGCAGCGACTTGCCTAAGTTAGTCCATGGCTGGTCTCTTGGATTGCAAGCGAGTGTCCTACCCATTAGCCCATCCTTCCTACCTGCAGTGGGTCTCCTCCAGCACAGACTCCAGTTCCAGGAACCACAGGAAAGTGGTCAATGGACAGCAAGTTATACAATGGGCAACTCAAAGTATTTAACAGCTTGAATTCCCATTTCAAGAAGGCTCTAAAGTGGGTGTAAATGTAAAGGGGCCTTAGTGTGAGTGAAGATCAGGCGCTGTGGCTTCTGGACATGACCCATTATCTTCAGCACTGTACGGGCATCCCTAGCGCCAGACTGGCTTGAGTTTCTATGCGCCACTGCCTTCTACAGGATGCTGGTGCCTGGTTTCCTCTAGGTGAAGCCATTGCTGGTTAGAGAGCTGCCCCTCCTCTTCTTGGCTCTGACCCCATTGGAGCCCTTGGAAAGGCTCTCATTGAGATGAACTGGGTTTGGATCAAGCCCTTTCTCACTGCCCTTGAGAGGTCCAGCTCCCTCCCCTTCTCCCTCTCCCCACACATCTCCCCCTCCTCCCTGGCTGAGAACTCACCAAACAGAAGAACCTGAAGGAAGAGCAACTGAAAAAGCCAGTGCCTGACTGAATGTTTATGGTACTGCTCAGCCTTTCCCTCTCAACAGCAGCACCTCACAGGGAAGAATAGGTGGCTTCTAAATATCTCCTCTTCCCTAAAGGAAGATCAGTTCTTCCACCCCCTCAACTCCCAAGTGGGAGAGAAGCCTTCTATTGCCTCTTCCCTCTGGAGAGAAAGACAGAGAAACAATGCAGAGAGGTTGCATAGGACCTCACTGGCACTGGAAATGCATCGGATAATGCATTGCATGGAGCCTCACGGGTAATGCCTTCGAATCCTCTAAATGCAGGAACATGTGGGAAAAGAACCCTTGTTTGCATTTGTATTGATGAGTATTGAGTCTCCACCATGGCCAAGTCTAACTGATGACCTCGCTGGGAAATGGGATGGGAAGCAGCCTTGCCTGTGTGCAGTTTATTTTTGTGCAGGCATGCATGGGTGCACGCACACACACACACACACACTTGCTTGGCTGGCTCTTGACCTACTGCTTGGTGACATTACCTCCTGAATGTTTCTTCTCGCAGCCCTTTCCCTCTTCTCGCTGCATCACATCACCTCAGAATGTTGAGATCCATAATGGCACCCAGCAAAAACTGAGTGGTGACTTCCTCCACGCTCATTTCAATCTGCTGTGGCCACCCATCCCCTTTAGTAAATTTGCAGCATGGAAACCCAGGGGAACTTAGTACCCAACTTGGCTGATGATGCACAAGAACAGAAGCCAGCCCTCTCTTGCTGTTTGTTGTGTTGGCTCTGCAGAACACATGTATTTTTGTACTCACGGCAGCAGATAAGGTTCTTAACGCTCACCAGGAGTAGATGTGTTGCATAAGACGGCGCAGAGTCACTTTGCATATTAAAGCTGCACTTTAAGAGACTGCTGAAATATTTATCATACTATATGCTGATTGTGCTGTCTAAGGGCAGCTCTGCACAGGGAGGGAGTGGTAGTTGTCAACATATACTGAGGGAAGACGTTAGCTGTGACTTTTCATGCACTGGGGGAAAAAACTTAATCTAATTATTATTCAACAGCTTTTCGGTTTCCCATCAACATCACTATGAGAGGCCCCGGGCTATTTGTGTTGCACCTTTGTTCCTCATTAAGAGGAGGTTAGCATGTTTCATCCCGGCACTGTTATTACAGATCAGCTGGCAGGATTTTTAGCGATGGGCTGGCAGCGTCTAGAGGAGTCAGGTCTCTGCCTCATGACATTTAAGTGAACAGCAGCATTGGGGATCATGGACCTGATCCAGTTCCCATGGAAGTCAACAGAAAAGCTTCAATGAGACCTGGAGGAGGCACAGTACGAGCTTCATCACAGAGGCCTACCTCGTTCAGCAAGCCCCAGAGTCACAATCGCACTGCTACTTTCAGTTAAAAGCTAGCTCCTACTTCTTTGTAACTATGCAATGGCATATTTCAATGCTTACAAAGGCAAAAAATGCCAGCCCCCCCCCAGAGTCTAGGATGTTCAGGAGTCAGACACAGCGTTGACAAGCTGCCAACATGTCAACAAGAGGCTCCTATCTACAGCTGGTTGGGAATTTTCCAAAGAACGGTGGGTTTTTTGTTAGAAAAATGTTGATTTGTCGAAACCGAAACTGTTTGCGGGAAAGGTGAGGGTGAGAAGGAAAACAACAATGAGAAGTAACCTTGCCTAAAGTCACAGCAAAGAATAGAACTCTGGCCAATCCTTTGTAGTCCCATAGTCCAGTGCCCTAGGCCATTGGGAGTTAGGCACCTAAATCCCTTTGAGGATCTGGGCCCTAGCCACTAGAGCACTGTGATGTTTTGGGGGATCACCCAGAGCAGAAAGGGGTTCTGTCACTACCTGCCCTGTAACCTTGGGGTGCCTTAATGCCTGCTATGGATCAGCTCCCTGGCACAGTACCCTGCCCACAAGCACAAGGTCTCATCCTGGCCTCCACCAACCTATTTCCTCCTTGCAAGGAGGCACCAAGAGCCCTTCCAGTCTTGAGTCTCCCCAAATCAGTCCTCCCGGAGTTCTTAATTACCAGACACTCAGACAGTTCCCCTCTGGTTTGTCAGCCCGGAAGGTGCGAAACCAGCCCCTCAGATATCAGCTCCCTTTGGCACACACACGCCACACAATTTGCACAGAGACCTACTTGGGTAAAAATTAAAAGGCTATTTAATAGAAAAACCAGTGATCCAAAAGTGAACTAGTATGGCAGCGCAGACAGACACGTTACACGAAAACCAGGACGGCACTACTTCAGCCTTCACATGCTGTAGGAGATAAAATCCCTTTTCTAATACCCGTTATTATAGCCTTTGAGCAGTTTCCCACCATACCCCTGGCTTGAGGGAAGGGCTTGTCCAGCGTTTCACAGACAGCTGCCTGCTTAAAGGCTGCCCATCGGTTTCTGGGTGCCTTTCACTTCAAGTCCCTTCCATTTCAGGAGTGGTTTTCAGTTTCCTGTCGTTCTGCTCAGTCACTAAATCAATATTCAAAGAGGAGAAACCCCAGTTGTCTCAGTGTCTTTCCATTAACTTTAATGCACCCGTGCTGGGTTATACAATGGATCGTTACTGGAGTCTTGTTGTGTGTAAACACGGGGCTTGGGAGGTGCCTCTCCCTGTCTGATCATTCACTGGCCAGGTCTGAGGTAGAGCGGAAGTTTTGTTACCACAGTTCTCTACGTACACAAATATGTAAATTCATAACCATAGCCTGTAGCTCATTATGATTATTAGGGTTAGAACATTACAAGTTTTTATAAAAAGACCTTAAATTGACACATTGTGTATTAATCTTGTATATAATCAGTGGCATTGACTGCTTATTCTCTAGGTTCAGACCTGCTCTTCTCCCCGGGGACATCTGGACCCGGATTGTCACAAGCACAGACAACTCTCAAGGGCAACCTCTAAATCCAACTCCTAATAGGATGGGTGCCAAAGGAACGTGAGGACCAGGAAATGGCTGCTCACCTTTACTTTGGATTTGTAAAAGATTATTTGTTGGCATTTAATTTGCACAGGGTGCTGTAAGACAGGTGAGCAAATTTGTACTCGCTCATTAGTTATTGTATTAGAACAGCCTTATTAGAATTCCAGATTATTCCACTAAGTGGGAATTGTGCCCAAGTGAGGAATGGAGGAGCTGGATGAATGTAGCAGAGGTGCCGAACAAAATTAGAGCCTGTAACTTTCTGTGTATATCACTCACACACACTTTGGTATAAATGACCACACCTCTCATTCAGGATAGAAGATGAATGGTGCACAGGGAATAAGGAGGAAGAGCACTCACTCACAATAGCACCATTGTCCAACAGATAGGACACTGGACTAGGAGCCCAGACACCTAGGTTCCAACCCTTATTCTACCTTTCACCTTGCTTGTACTTCCGTTCTCTGTCCTTGTCGCTTTAGACTGAAAACTCTTCTGGAAGATGCCTTCTCTGTTTCTTACTATATTCTTCCCTTTGTACAGTGCCTAGCACACAGGGACTTTGATTTTGGTTGAGAGGGCTCTAAGAACTATTGTAATATAAATAACTGTTAGAACACTGAGCAGTGATTAATCAAGTTTTGAGCAGCTGTTTAATTCACTGAGCACCATCCAGCTTAAGCAATAAGGCAGGGGCCTGCAGGACAGTTGTATGTGGTTACACAATTAAATATCCTACAATGCATGCACCCAGCAGGACAAGCGGCCATAACCGTAATGTCCTGTTTTTCACGTGCACCACTTTGTGACCTTCATGTTTTATTAACCAGCACAATCCACATTAAAAAAAAAAACTAACTGGGTCCAATAGCTTTTCCTGTGTACTAAGTGGAATGCATTGATGGGACAGTAACAGCTGAGGGAGAAACATGGCCCCTTCATTTACCATTAGGGTGGAAATTTTTCATGTTGGGTATCTGCTTTCGGGGGATTTTTTTTTTTTTTTAAGTTTCAATCAAAAAACAGTTCAGCCATTTCCAAGAATGAAGCTAGGGAACAATATGGCTGTTTTGCCCCTGTTAAAATATTACGGGGATCTTTTCTTTGAGAAGCTCTAGCATCCCCCTGCTTTAGAGAAGGGACTTGAAATTTGTCATAGAGGCAGCTTCTGTGGCGGGGTGGGCCTTTTGCTGTTCCTGTGAAAATGCATCTAAAATGTGGCCAAGTTTAAGCCCTTGACAAAAAAAATTGTAGTTCACACAGGCTCATGAGAAACTTTCTAGCACTTTGCAGCAAAGTTCCCCAAAGATTCCAGCACACTGGGCATGCTCCACCCCAGGCTGACTAAGCCTTTCTCTGCAGTTGCAGCTCTGGGTGGCCACAGGCTGTGTGGGGAAGTGCCAAAATGAAGGTCTCCTATGTAGAACTCCCATAAATTTCAATGATTTCACACTCAGTCCTTAAATGGGGGCTATAACTGTATGCAAATACTCTGGTTCTGTGCTCTTTGAGGGCTGTGCTCATGTGGGTTTAAATTATATTGTGAATTTCTGCCTCCTCCCCACACCCCTTCATGCTTGGAGATGTCATTTCTTCTGTTCATGCTTCCCTGTTTCTAGCATCTGCCTCGTGCCTTAGAATCATAGAATATCAGGGTTGGAAGGGACCTCAGGAGGTCATCTAGTCCAACCCCCTGCTCAAAGATTGGTCCTGCTTCGAGCAGGGGGTTGGACTAGATGACCTTCTGGGGTCCCTTCCAACCCTTATATTCTATGATTCTATGAAAGCAGGGCCAATCCCCAATTAAATCATCCCAGCCAGGGCTTTGTCAGGCCTGACCTTAAAAACCTCCAAGGAAGGAGATTCTACCACCTCCCTAGGTAACGCATTCCAGTGTTTCACCTCCCTCTTAGTGGGAAAGTTTTTCCCGATATCCAACCTAAACCTCCCCCACTGCAACTTGAGACCATTACTCCTTGTTCTGTCATCTGCTACCACTGAGAACAGTCTAGATCCATCCTCTTTGGAACCCCCTTTCAGGTAGTTGAAAGCAGCTATCAAATCCCCCCTCATTCTTCTCTTCCGCAGACTAAACATCCCAGTTCCCTCAGCCTCTCCTCATAAGTCCTGTGTTCCAGTCCCCTAATCATTTTTGTTGCCCTCCGCTGGACTCTCTCCAATTTTTCCACATCCTTCTTGTAGTGTGGGGCCCAAAACTGGACACAGTACTCCAGATGAGGCCTCACCAATGTCGAATAGAGGGGAATGATCACGTCCCTCCATCTGCTGGCAATGCCCCTACTTATGCAGCCCAAAATGCCATTGGCCTTCTTGGCAAAAAGGGCATACTGTTGACTCATATCCAGCTTCTCATCCACTGTAACGCCTAGGTCCTTTTCTGCAGAACTGCTGCCGAGCCATTCGGTCCCCAGTCTGTAGCGGTGCATGGGATTCTTCCGTCCTAAGTGCAGGACTCTGCACTTGTCCTTGTTGAACCTCAGATTTCTTTCCTCTAATTTGTCTAGGGTCCTCTGTATCCTATCCCTACCCTTCAGCGTATCTACCACTCCTCCCCATTTAGTGTCATCTGCAAACTTGCTGAGGGTGCAATCCACACCATCCTCCAGATCATTTATGAAGATACTGAACAAAACAGGCCCGAGGACCAACCCTTGGGACACTCCACTTGATACTGGCTGCCAACTAGACATAGAGCCATTGATCACTACCCCTTGAGCCCGACAATCTAGCCAACTTTCTATCCACCTTATAGTCCATTCATCCAGCCCATACTTCTTTAACTTGCTGGCAAGAATACTGTGGGAGACAGTGTCAAAAGCTTTGCTTAAGTCAAGGAACAACACGTCCACTGCTTTCCCTTCATCCACAGAACCAGTTATTCACCAACTCCTTTAGCACTCTTGGATGCAGTGCATCTGGCCCCATGGACTTGTGCTCGTCCAGCTTTTCTAAATGGTCCCAAACCACTTCTTTCTCCACAAAGGGCTGGTCACCTCCACCCCATGCTGTGCTGCCCAGTGCAGTAGTCTGGGAGCTGACCTTGTTCGTGAAGACAGAGGCAAAAAAAGCACTGAGTACATTAGCTTTTTCCACATCCTCTGTCACTAGGTTGCCCTCCCACACTTTCTTTGACTTTCTTCTTGTTGCTAACATACCTGAAGAAACCCTTCTTGTTACTTTTAACATCTCTTGCTAGCCGCAACTCCAGGTGTGATTTGGCCTTCCTGATTTCACTCCTGCATGCCCAAGCAATATTTTGCCTTGCCTTGTCTATCTTTTTAATGGATAGAGCACAGAACTAGGATTCAGTGACCTGACTTCTATTCACAGCTCTGCTACTAGCCTGCTAGGTGACCTTGGACACATTTCTGTGTCTCAGTTTCCCCAGCTGTAAAATGGGGATAATGACACTGACCTGATTTGTAAATTGCTCTGAAATCTAGTGAGGAAAACTACTACCTATGAACTGGGTATATTATTAGATTCTTCCACTTTTAAGATAGATCCCACATAATGTGAGAATGGGCCAAATTTTCAGAAAAGCTCAGCTCCCATTAAGGTACCAAATTACATTGGGTGGTGAGCCCTTTTGAAAATCTGGCCCTGCATGGTTTGTTCAGGGTCACTTTCTATTCCTTCATACAACCTCTTGCCTAGGTTGCTTTGCAAGAGCCCCTGTTAGAGAAAGATACAAAGGGTTTCCTAGAGTTAGCAAGGAACCCTAGTACAATGACTTAAGCATGGGACCATCCCTTCTTCCCTAGCCAAAAAAGAAAAGATCCCCCATCTTTGACAGTGCAAGCAACAGGCCAATTCATTGTCTATCATACTGAGAGCAAACAACACTCACCAAACCATCAGACCTAAAATTGCATCATAGGTAAAGACCTTGCAGCTGTCCAGTATCAGATAATTTGACACGATTTTGTGATTGTCTCCATTTCCACTCTCTGTATCCTGCTTCTTCTCCATACATATAAACATCCCTTTAGACAGAGCTTCATAAATATCAAAGCTAGAAGGGACCATTGTGGTCATCTGATCTGACCTCCTGTACAACACAGTTCAGAGAACGGCCCCAAAATAATTTCTAGAGCAGATCTTTTACAAAAAACATCCAACCTTGATTTAAAAATGGTCAGTGATGGAGAATCCACCATGCCCCCAGTAAATTGATCTAATGGTTAATTACTCTCTCAAAAATTTTCACCTTATTTACAGTCTGAATTTGTCTAGCTTCAACTTCCAGCCATTGGATCACGTTATACCATTCTCTACTAGACTGAAGAGCCTGTTAAATATTTGTTGCCCATGAAGGTACTTAGCGACCATAAGCAAGTCACCTCTTAACATTCTCATCCTGCTTGTGTGTTATATCCCTTTCCCCTAGCTCATGTCTGTCTCGCCTACATAGACTAAGCTCTGAGGGGCTGGACAGTTTACAACTATTTATACAGTGCCTAGCACCAGGGGGTCCCTTTCTTCTTTGGTCCCTAGAGACTAACATAACAAATATGATAATCAATCATCAGCATCATCCTGCTCTCATTAGCTAGCTTTGCATAAAGAAGTTAACTAAAGAATCCAAACGGTGTTCTGAATAGCTATAAAACATTGTTCCACACTCCACAGCGTCGTCAAAGGAGGAAAAAAGCTATAGAAACGGATTGGATTCCAGTAGTCCTTGTCAAATGAAATGAGAAAATATTTGGGGTGGGGGAGCAGGCTGGGGGGAGAATGGAAATTGAAAAACATCTTTAATATTTATGAACTTTGCAGCTATCTCTCTGATACCAATGCAAATGCTGTGGATGCTGTCTCCTCATCCAGTCCTGACATTTACGGAACAGAGTTCTGTTATTTGACCTCCCTCTGTAAACATTGACATTGCATTCCCATGTATAATAGATTTCAGTCTGTTTTACCGCAGTCGAATGTTTCCACTGGGAACGTTATTACTTATTATGGCTGGAAATGCACCTACACCAGCTGTGAGGCTAAACATAAAAAAAAACAAACCACCAGCCTAAATCCCGGAGTCTCTTAACAGACCTCTGCTGCCTTATTGCCATGAAGCCAACATTTATCCTGAGATGCCAGGAAGGAAAGAAAAAAAAAATCTCACAACCTTCTATCTTCCTTGGATAAAGACTCAGAATTCTTCTGCCTTTCTCTTTAATCAGTTACTTTCTTCTAAGGGTACACAATTAGCTGTATCAGACTCAATAATTACATCTAAACTCTGAGAAATACAAAAGGATGGGGAAACAGGCTTATGCATTCAACCCAGGTTTGTGGTTAAGACACTGGACTCAGGAGAACTGAGTTTAATTCCTTACTCTGCCAAACTCTCTTCATGACCTTGGGCAAAGCCACATTTTCAAGAGTTCAGTGTTCTGTTTAGAACAAGCAAAGAGGGAAGTTTGATTAAAAAACATAAAATACTCTTGATGGAAGGTTGCAATGTAACACTACTTAATTTCTTAGAATCCAGAACCCTACACATATAGAAACTGAAAACAGAGAGAGACAAAACAGGCTGCTCCCTAAAGCAAAGGCACAATTCAGACTGTTTTTTTGCTCCAGACTGTTTTTTTTGCCTTCTGACTGCACAAGATCCAGATTGCACACTGTCTTACAGAGACCCGCAGCCTGCAAGCAGGACCAGGAAACCCCATATAAAACTTTAAAAGATAGCTTGTAATTTTAAACAGTTTTCAATACACCACGTGCAGAAGATTCCATTGTTCTCAGTGGGAGCTGCCATGTGCTGAGTAGTATGGAAAAAGCTAAGTGTTATTTCTCTGTGGCTCAGTTTCTCATTTTAAAATGTGAATAAAATTACTTCATTTCTTCCTTTGCTGTCTGCTGAGATTGTAAACTGTTTGGGACAGGGATAGTCTCTAAGTGTATCTACACTGCCCAGAAGAACGGTTCCTCAGTCTTGGTTTGGGTCTCTAGTTGCAGACCTCCAAAATAGGGCGGTGCAGGGGGGAGGACTAGACTTCTGAAGGCATTTCCCCAACTCTTACCTAAGGCTGGAAAAAAAAAAACAAAAAACACGTGCTGTGGAAAAAGGGGTTTTTTTTGTTTTGTTTTTTTTTTAAACACACACACACACACACACACACACACAGTTAACTCTAATTTTGTTGCATTGCTTTTCACTTCTGCACTTAGTGATTTAAGCCAGAACTGGGAACAAATATAATTGAATTCTGCACGAGAGGCGGTTTCTGACGGTAATTCTGGAGAAATAGAAATACCCTAGGAAAGCATCTTCAGTCCCATTTTGCAGACCCAAGAGGTTCAGAGACACTTCAGACCAACATTCAGGCTGATCATTTTAAAGCTGTATAAGAGATTTGGCTGGATTAATGTTAATGGGAATTGGGCATCCAAACCCCTGTGGCAGCTTTGAAAAACTACAAGCCAAAATATCAGTTCATCCAAATCAAGCCTCCAGACCTTTGGGGACTTGCCCAACCCTGTCTCTTTAGCATTCGTCTAACCCACATATGATCGCGCCTATAACAAGTACTACAGAATTCGCCAGCAATGGAACAAGACAAGACATGGCAATAACTTTGTTGTAATGAGAACTGGCGGGTGTCACTGGGCCTTCGCGGCTCATAACTGCGAATACCGATTTCAGGACAAACTGCTGAGAAATAGGGCAGATACCCCAAAATTGGTGGTTATTCTCCCATAAGATATACCAAACCAGCAACAAAAGTAAACTTTTGTTTCACCACACTGGCTAACAAGAACTCAGAAAAGTCATCTTGTAGTGAGGCGACATCTCGCCGCCACAGCACCTCCTGCTGGTCATTTGTGAATTAGCTCTTTTCCAGCATACGATGCGCCCTCTGCAGGCCAGTGTCTTGCCTGCCCCTAGTCCCACGTCCCTCTCGGACACCAGTACCCCTTTCCCTGGGGTTCTGCCCCTGCAGTACCCCCACACTTTGAGTCTCCCCTCCCAGGGGAACCCCCAACCCTCTAAACCCACCTTGTCTCAGTGGCTGCTAGCCCCACTCACTGGGGCAAACTGCAGAGTCTGTAATGGCCACTTATCATTGGCAAGGAGATTGGACCAGCTTCCTCTGCTTCTGCCTATCCCCGGGCTGCACCTCTGCAACCCCCAGTACCTCTGTAGGTGTTCAACAAGGCCTGCAGCCTGGGATTTTACCAGGCTAGAGCTCCCCAGCTCCCTTACCCTATTCCCCAGCACTACTCCAGTTCTGGTACCTTCATCTCAGGCAGCTAGCCCTTCCCACTCCAGGACTAGAGTGAGACTTCTTCAGCTTCTGGCCCACAGCCCCCTTACCAGGGCCAGCTGGGCCCTAATTGAGCTGGCCACAGCTGTGGCTGTTTCCCCAATAAACTTAGCTTTTCCCAGCCACAGCCCTCTCCAGGGCTGCTTTTAACCCCTGCTTACTGGAGTGGGGCAGCTGCCCCACTACAAGTCTCCTTAGGCATTCCAGTCCTTGTAATCACCACCAAAAAACACTAGACTTCAAGACGAGTGGTTCTTTAAAACCAGTTTCATCAAACAAAAGGGTCTTCTGATCTGAAAGGACCAGCCACATACCCAGGATAATATACAACTCAGATCTTACCCCAAAATCACACTGTTGCCAATCCTTTAGTATTTAAAACGTAAAGGTTTATAAAATGAAAGAAAGAAAGGTGTGAGTTAAAATTGGTTAAAGGAATCAAATACATACAATAATTGCAAAGTTCTTGGTTCAGGCTTATAGCAGTGATGGAATAAACTGCTGGCCTGGTAAGTCTCTGGTTGCTTCCGAATCATTGGAAAGTCCTCAGCCTCTTGGCTAGAATGCTCCCATTAGAATAAGTTCATAGTGCAGAGGTCTGAGCAGGAAAGAGGCAAAATGAAAATGTTTCCAGGGCCTTTTATAGCTTCTGTCAAGTGAAGGGAGTCCCGTTGTCCTCACTGTGAAAAATTACAGGTACAAGATGGTGTTTGTAGTCATGTGGGCAAGCCACAGGTCCATGCATGATTTCGCTTAGTCATAGCAGAAGCCATTACCTATACTCCAGATGGAACATTCACAGGAAAGTTCATTAAGTGAGTTAAGTGTTCTTTGATGGGCCATTTAATTTGAATAGTTCCTTCATAATGTGCTGGCTAAACACCTTGTTGGTGTTTTCACAGGAGCAAACATTTGAAATACAGGTACAGAGCCAATACTCATAACTTCAAATACAAAAATGATACAGGCATACAAATAGCATAATCCTATTCAGAAAATCATAACCTTTCTATAGGTTTCAGAGGAACAGCCGTGTTAGTCTGTATTCGCAAAAAGAAAAGGAGTACTTGTGGCACCTTAGAGACTAACCAATTTATTTGAGCATGAGCTTTCGTGAGCTACAGCTCACTTCATCAGATGTATACCGTGGAAACTGCAGCAGACTTTATATACACACAGAGAATATGAAACAATACCTCCTCCCACCCCACCTTACTTGACATACTTTGTACAAGATTTGTTGCAATTATATAACAGTGATAGCAACAATGATCTACCTGGTCATATTTTAATCCGATAACGTCACAATGGGAAATACTGTTCGCTCAGTCCAACCCCTGATTCAATTCAAGCAGGGACATTCAGTCAACTTTCTGCTCTGAAGGAATGTCTGGAGAGCAGCTTTAATTCATGTCAATGCAGGCACTCGGATGCAAATGAGGAAATTCATACATGAGAGATTGGCACAGTCACCCCAAACACACTGGCTTTTGGGGTTTGAGAGCAATTCTGCTAAGGGGCATGAAAAGAGCAGAAGAGTGGGGAAACCAGTGACTCCTGTGCCAGCCACATCAGCCCCAACATAAGGGATTTGCCAGGTGAGACAGATGGACCAAGGAGATGGAGGAGCAGAGTGCTGCCATATGCAATGTTGTAAGGTATATCAGCCCTTAGTTTGTCTGACTGGAGCTGGGGCTGGGCTGGTCCCCGTAATCCACTCCCCATCGCCCCATGTGCTGAGTGCAGTTCACACACAGGGAAGAACTGAGCCCCTTGATTGCCTCAGGCTAGGCTGTGCCTTTCAGGCACAGCCCATCTCCCAGGGTGGTCAGGGGCTTGTCACCCCATGGGGATCAGCAGGTGTCATCCTGCCTCAAATTCATAGAGTTTAAGGCCAGAAGCGACCACCACATCCTCTAGTCTGACCTCCTGTGTGTCACAGTGCTTCCCAGAGCAACCCAGTCACTCTGTGAAGAGACTACCTTCTCCCCCACACAATTGGCCAGGCCATCGGACATAATATGGGGTAGATTCCCTGCTGTGCAGAGAAGTCTGCTCTTCTTCTTGTTCAATTGATAGAGGCATCAATTCAGCCAAGTATTTCATTACATGCTTAAG
The DNA here is from genome assembly GCF_965140235.1 of Caretta caretta. Lineage (NCBI taxonomy): Eukaryota > Metazoa > Chordata > Testudines > Cheloniidae > Caretta > Caretta caretta. The sequence goes on from NC_134209.1 coordinate 18,192,404, forward strand.
TCTCATTAGTGTTTGGAGCAGCAGTCTGCTCTCTTCTTCTCTGCCATTACAGCACCTAGCACAAGGAGCTACCGCAATATCAACTATGTTAGTAGTAGTTTTTCTCTTTATAGGGATGGACTTAAGCCTGCTCTGAAGTTAAGCACATGCTTAAATGCTTGGCTGAACTGGTGTCAATGAGAGGATTACAGTCCAGCAATCTGGTACCCTAACAGTATTAAGCTCACTACAGTTTGCAGGGTGGGAAATTAAATAAAAAGGCACCATTAAAAAATACTTGAGATATTTGAATTTCAGTCAGACGTTAAAGAAAAATACACTGCACTTACCTGGCTCTGGGTCAGCAGCCATCTGTAGCCAGCATCTGTTTTGTTTAAGTTTTACCTTTTAAACTTGCAGATCTAGTGGTTCCATTTCTTCTTCCTAACAGCCCCTGTGGGAGAAGAGGACCAGCATGGTTTTTCCCCCAGATTTTTTATTAACAATCTGGATCTGTCAATAACTCCTCCCAAGAAGGATCCCTCAACTGGAAAGCATCCTCAGGAATTACCTTTTATACTTTGATTTTACGCAAGTTCTCTCTCCCCCCAAGTCATTGTGGGAGAAACCTTTGCTTTGGAGTGCAACAGCTCATATGCTCTAGTAAAAATGCTTCCCATGCTACGGTCAACCCGATCTTCCCCCCATTATCATATTGTATATCCTCACTTAAAAGGGAAAATGGCAGTGTAAATCCTAAAAGAAGCCGACACATGGGCAGTATTTCAAAAGCATCTGTGCTTTCATGTTTTGGTATGTCTGGTAACTTTTATACCATGGAAGCTCTCGGGTGGCTGCCTAGAATCCTCGGTCTTGCAACTTGCTTCAAACAATTTGCAGATATGAAAAATATCCTCATTAAAGAAGCATTTCAGGATACTTAGCTTAGGAGCCAATTACCTTGTTTGGGTCAATATCAAATTTTGCTAAATAGCTTAGCTTCTTCACCTACCATTCGGATTTATGCTTTTCTCCTGCATATCCAGGCTTTAGTGATATTCTTCTTAATAGAGTATGAGGGATATGGTTTCTATCATAGTATGAAGAAATATATATGTGTATATATATACCCGTGCATTGTACATATGTAGAAATGATTGGCTATTTTTATCAAAACATTTTGTTTTTTAATGAAAAGAGTCCTTAAAAATCAAAACCTTCACAGAAATTGCCACTTTCAGCTAAATTTCATTTTGGAAGAAACCTGAAACAAAGGGGTTTGATGGTGAAGCGTCCCATTTCAACACTTTCAGAAGGGAACGCTTCAATGTTTCTTCTTGAACCAACTTTTCCAAATGACAGATTTCAGAGTAGCAGCCGTGTTAGTCTGTATCCGCAAAAAGAAAAGGAAGACGGGTGGCACCTTAGAGACTAACCCATTTATTTGAGCATGAGCTTTCGTGAGCTACAGCTTATGCTCAAATAAATGGGTTAGTCTCTAAGGTGCCACAAGTCCTCCTTTTCTTTTTTCCAAATGAAATTCAGTGGGTGGTTTTTTGTTTTTGTTTTTTAGTATCAAAGAACTTTTTCAAAACCTTTAAAGAAGGCCAAATTCAGATTTAAAATGTTTTGATTTCATCGTAATGAAACATTTTGAGTGATCCTCAAAGCCCTCATGTTTCAGTTTGGCTGTGCTTACGTTACCATTTTCTGCCTTATTTAAGCATGGACATCTGAAAGAGAATATAGATGCTTCTTGGAGTCTCATTCGAAACCATATGAGACCAAAAAGGCTACCACTGATGAGGAGGGAGAGGAGATGCTTCGTGGGTTTGGAACTTTGTCTTCTTGGCTTCATTGAGAAGGAATCTCTCCTGAACTTGTGAGAGAAGAGGGGAAATATGGGAAACTGAGTCTGACATAGGGAAAGGGTGATTTAAATGACTACAGATTTCTAATCATCCTCCTTGAAACTCTTACAAACATCTCTGGTTTTCACTTGAGAATACCAGTTTAATTCAAGATAAACTGGATTTGCTCTGAGCTTGCTCCAGTTTCCATCTCTCTAGTGGGAGACCGGAAGACCTTTCATGTTCTTCTGCCAAGTTTCCCCTCTTCCAATTCCATCCTCCCTTTATAGTCCCTCCAGGTAGAACTACACAGAGCAACAGTGTATGTGTTTCAAATTAGAAGTTAGAACTTTCAGCCTTATGGCATTTTCTGGAGTATTTCTCTTTGCGGGAACCGTGTTTCTCAGACTAGAAAACCACCTTTTATCCCTCAGAAAAAAGCTTCCGCAGATTGAAATTTATTGGCTGACTTCAGCCTCTCCAGTGATTAGAATTTTCTTTCTACGCTGTTATTCTCGGGTATTGCTGGCCTGTTCCTATACCCCGGGGAGAGAGGAGGCGGTGTTCACTTCGAAAAAGCAATCAAAACATCTTTGCTGGAAAAGATTTTACCAGAAGGCTCAGAACTGACTATAACAGCTTATGATAGAAAAACAATGTTTAATTCGCATCTACTCCTATGCAACTCTCTGTCCTGCATATTGTAATCAATATGCATTTGTTTTATATTTTTAAGTTTCTAAAGATTGTGGCAATCTAATCATTAGTTCTTTATGGAATCTATTGTCTCTTTTCTCTGTTGATATGCATTCTGGAATTGCAGGAGGAGGTGGTTTCTTCTAAACTTAAAACCTCATAAAACTCCAAACTGAGCAAGAAAAAATTCCCTAGGCCTTTGAGACGAAAGCAGCCCAAGAGACAGTGAAACTTGACAACCTTACAAATCTGCTGGAGATGAATATTGCTGCTTTGTGACACTGAGGAGTCAAAAAAGACACCTCATGGAAAAATGATTTCTCAGGATATAGGATGATTTTTCATCAGCTCTACTTCTACTGCTATGTCTGGGTGTCCTACGTGCACATTTTAAAAATATACATAATAGTCATTTAAAGCTAGACTCTGGCCCTGGCTATGCTGCCACACTTAGGACTATGAGGAGATAAAAAGTTTCCTTCCTCCACTGCATGAGTAAACTTGTATCATGAGTAGCAAAATTTTCAGTGTTGGGGTTTTTGTAGTTTTGGTGAAACCACAGAAATTTTCATCAACACTGGACATTTCCCACCAAAGTTTCCATTTTGATGAACACGTTATTTATTTTTATCGGAATAACGTTTTGAAGGAAATATTTTGACTAGCTCTGCTGAGAGCTAACAGAGGAGATTGGGTTCAAGCTCACTGGATGTCATGGACAGCAGGCCAACCCAGACTCACCCACACCTACTAAATACAATATACTCTAGCAGGGATCGGCAACCTTTGGCACACGGCCCGTCAGGGAAATCCGCTGGTGGGCCAGGGTGGTTTGTTTACCTGCAGCGTCCACAGGTTCAGCTGATCGCAGCTCCCACTGGCCACGGTTTGCTGTTCCAGGCCAATGGGGGCTGCGGGAAACGGCACGGGCTGAAGGATGTGCTGGCCGCCGCTTCCCGCAACCCCCATTGGCCTGGAACAGCGAACCGTGGCCAGTGGGAGCTGTGATCGGCCAACACTGCAGGTAAACAAACTGTCCTGGCCTGCCAGCTGATTTCCCTGATGGGCTGCATGCCAAAGGTTGCCGATCCCTGTACTACAGCGTGACATTGCCGCAGTATGTAATGGGGTCAAACCTTTTACATATTCATGAGAAATTTTTGTTTCTTACTAGTGATATGAGAATAGTACTAAGGACATTCCCTCTGCCACCTTCTCCCCCTCCCCCATGGTATGTCTACACTGCACACTCAGGTCAGGCTCTGACTCAGGTCTGAGCCCACCACTCCCTTCTGTCCACACACAAATCAGTTAGACTCCAGTCACCAAGCACTCAGGACTCGGCTCCTAAGACCCTGCTCGGGGTGGGTGGGAGCCCAAGTCCTGCTGCGACTTGGGTCCAAGCCCTGTCATTTTGCAGTGTGGACACAGGTCAAGCTGCAGACTCAAATCAGAAGGTCTGTTTAGCACAGCCTAGACACGTTAGCATGGCGGTGAGACCAGGGTCCAGCAGCTGAAAACCCAGGTTTAGAATGCAGTGGGGACGCTCAACCGCAGGCTTGGAAGCACCAAGTCCACCAGGTACCAGAGACTGGGGCTTAGTGTACAGTGTAGACATACCCACAGAGAGCTGGTTAAATAATGCCAGGATTCTAGGGCCTAACACTACCACTTAAGCCTAAGGTAATATCTGAAAGTCCTCCCTTAGGTTGTGGTGGCCTATGGTGCTGTGGGTAAAACTCACGTCATGTTTTAAGACCTCTACAATACTGAGTATAGGAAAAAAGAGTTGCTAAGTCTGAATTTCCCTGGTTTTAGGACGGAACACAACATTTTAAACAAAAATAAACTAAGCATTATCATTTTGCATATCAATACAACGGCATGCTTTCATCCCTTGACAAGATGGTCATTATGTACATTAACTGCCAGCTGTGAAATTGTCTGCCACTCCTTATAAAGGAAAGCAAGGAAAATTTAAACAAAAAAAAATCAATGTTTATTCCGTACTTAGGCAAATTCACAGAACAGGAATCTGCTCCAATTCACATTGCTGGAGAAATGGATCTTTTCATGGGCTCTCAGCACTGAGAAAGCATCCACTCATCATGGCATATCGAGTCTCTGCCTGTTACCGAAAGCCCAGATTCCTTTCTATGTCTCTTGCCCTTGTTTGAAGCGTAACAATGCTTGGCAGTTCAGTGAGGTAGGGACTGTTTTTTTTCCATTAAAAAAAACAAACACCTGCAGCTCTATCACATTTAATTCTGATGATAGTTTGTGAGGATAACTAAAATGTATTTAGCTTTTGCTTTCAAAGGGGCCCCCAAATCCCATACAGGTGAAACTGGTGAATGGTGTTATTGAAATCAGAGAATGGCTGGGGACACGTTTTGCTGAAACCCCTCTTCAGCCAGGCCAGCATATTAAGCAACCGTTGGCACTGAGCTCTCCCATTCTACTCTATATAGCTTTTAAAGGGTTATTTAATCTATTCTGTAACTATAGTTTGTTCCTCCAGACTCCAGTCAGGGAAAGTCAAAGGGGCTCATCCTTGGTCTGGCCAATCATCCTTATCTACTCCTAGGTTCTGACTGATAGATGATTCGGTCATAGCATTAAACACTTTGATAGCGATGAGTTCACCCACATTGTGATGAGAGAACAAGGAGCTGAAAGAAGAATGGAGGTCTACAGTTTGGGGATAAACGTAAAGCCACAGGGATATGAACAATCACGAAAGCTCATGCTCAAATAAATTGGTTAGTCTCTAAGGTGCCACAAGTCCTCCTTTTCTTTTTGCGAATACAGACTAACACGGCTGTTCCTCTGAAACCTGAGGGATATGAACGTAGAAGCGGGCACTTAACCAAGAGGGTGTGTCTCATTCACTTGTTACATCATGTCTTATAGGCATTGACCCTGCAATTTACAAAGCACCAGCAGCCCCTTGCACCCAAACATTGTAAATTTTCAGGGCTGGGGTTTAGAATGTAAGCTCTTCAGGGCAGAATATCTTTCCTATGTAGGTACATGTACAGCACTTCCTCTATCTGCTTGAGGCTCGTAGGTGCTTCTGCAATATAAATGTCAAACAAATAAAGAAGAATATTAAGAGTAACAGAGCAATTATGTGCCTGATTCACCACTGAGATACTTTCATTTTACACAGATGTATAACCCTATCAATTTCACTAGAGAACACAAACTAGAGTAATGCAGTAGTGAAACAGGGACAGAAAGGTCAGAGATGACTGAGGAACAATAATACCTTAGTTCAATAAGAGCGAGCTGTATGCGATAATAAAAAAACACAAGTCTTGTACAGCACTTTTCATCGGCTGATCTCAAAGCACTTCACAATCTTTAATGGTTTTATTCTCCCCACACCCCTGTGAGATAAGAGACAAATTCCTGGGCTATCACATGGAGATCATGGTGCATCAGTCACCCAGCACACTTAACCATCTAGGCCACCAGGAGAAACATGCATTCCGCTTATTAATTCAGAGGACAGAATGCTCTTACTAGCTGGCCTTTTCCAGATTCTCCTTTTCACCAGTGTCACACCATCATTCCCACCTCTAGTGCCAGAATTCCAAGTGTGCGAAAAAGGATTGTTAATGGGCTGTCCACACTGGAATCCTGGAGTCATTTACTAAAATGGAGTACGCTGATTGGTAAATAGAGATGTTGTATTATACATGTTTACTTGCCTCCTTTCAACTTCCTGAGGAAAGTGGGATTTAATGAACTCTGAGGAGTAGCTGAGTCACAAAGAGATAAAAATTCTGCTCTCGCTTAGCCTCAAAAAATCCTGGTGATGTCAGATTTAGTCCCTATATTATGGCAAAGAATCCCTCTTCTATGACATTGCCACTCTTCAATGCTATAAAACATGCCATGGAAAAAAAAAAGACAAAAAAAGACCAGACCTATCATTGCCCTATTTGTTTAAAATAACAGATCAGCATGTGGGACACTGTGGTTTCTCTAATCACTTCCATCCGTGCATGGTGAATTGAAATCCACTTCTGTCCTGTACATTCTAGTCTCCCAGGACAGGGCACTGACTTTTGAGTCATACACCAAGACCTGATGCTGATGTATTACACAAACTCCATCATCAGAACACCGTCACACGACCCATGTTTTAACAGCCATCCTTCTTTAGAGCAAAAGGTGCCACGGTGATGCATTACTCACCTGGATCTGTCAAAGAGCAGGCTTAGTTTCCTAAGCATTCTGACTGATGCTGGCAGGCCAGATGCCAGCTCCTGCCAAGGTTGCAGGCATTAGCTAAGAACTGACAAACTTGTTAGGATATAGATATTCAGGCCTGTCTGTAAAGCCCTATACTCTAAGAATTTAGGTGTATTCTTATCACTTGGCTAGTTATAGAGGTATAAAAGAAAGAATCAAAATCACTGTCTGCCGGTGTAAGGGCCTTCTCTTCCTGTGACAGTCTGAGGCCCTGTTCTTAAGCCAATGCCTTTGGCTAAGCAACAAAGGCAGCCATAAGCTGGGAAGCGACCGGTCACCTCCTCACATTCCAAACTAGTCACATTGAAATCAGGTGCTATTGGGCTGTTAGGAATACAGTCCTGTCCTGATAGTGCCTATCGCCTCCAGAGAAAGGGAATTGCCTAGAAGATGTAAAAGGAAACTTAGTTTGATAGCATCCTGTCTGGCAAGAACTCACTTATCAATAGCTGGGATGTGAAATCCTCACTTCTGTCTTGTTTTGTCATTATAGTTCCCACTTTGCTATTGTTTGTCTGTATAATCTCTGTCTGGTTCTGTGATTGTTCCCGTCTGCTGTATAATTAATTTTGCTGGGTGTAAACTAATTAAGGTGGTGGGATATAATTGGTTACATAATCATGTTACAATATGTTAGGATTGGTTAGTTAAATTTCAGGAAAATGATCGGTTAAGGTATAGCTAAGCAGAACTCAAGTTTTACTATAAAGTCTGCAGTCAATCAGGAAGTAAGGAGGGGGGGAAATGGGAACAGGGAATGGGGGTGGGGAAACTGGAATCCTGTTTTGCTAAGGGGGGGAATGGGAACAAGGACACAGGTAAGGCTCTGTGGTGTCAGAGCTGGGAAGGGGGACACCAAGGAAGGAAACTGGAATCATGCTTGCTGGAAGTTCACCCTAATAAACATAGAATTGTTTGCACCTTTTGGACTTCAGGTATTGTTGCTCTCTGTTCATGCGAGAAGGACCAGGGAAGTAAGTGGGTGAAGGAATAAGCTCCCTAACAAAACTCATAGCTGGAGACCAGACCATTTCACTTATGTGTTAGTGTTGCTCAAAATAGGTATTAGTCTTATAAGAAAATATACATGGTGTTTAAACTCTATAGAACATTTATAAGTTGCTCCATGCATTCCTCTTATTTGTCATGTCTGTATTCCATGCTAAAAGGAAATATGGAAGGTTTGCTCTGTAACTTTGAAAATGTTTGCTCTAAACTTGTGACCCCAGATGGGAAGAGTGTTTCCTCCCCCTCCTTCCCCCATTCAGAAGAACCATAAAAAGCAGATGGGGCACCAAGGAACAGTGCAATAACAAAAGATTGGTTAACGGCCCTATCACACCTTGGAAATGCTATGTGCAGGGAAGCTCCTCCTATAGACTTGAAAATAAATGAAGGAAATAAAACAAAACCAGGAAAATTTTCCATCCACTTTCCTGTTTGAACTCTCACAGGACCAGAGACCCCAAATTGAAGCCTGAGATCCCCAAGAGGCTACCTCCTGGGTCTGTCTTGATTTGACAAGATCACTACAACTCTGTCACTCTTAGGATTTACATTGCATTCATTTGTGTGTATCTGTTCGCTTGCTTTAGCCTGTAAATAACTTTCTTATTTCTCTTCCTAGTTAACAGCCCGTTATATAGTTTATTATAGGACTGACTACAGGCTCTGTCTTTGGTGTAAGATCTAGGGTACCAATTGATCTGGGGTCAGTGATTGGTCTCTTGTGACTGGAAGCAACCTGAATGTGGTGTGATATTTGGTTTAAGTGACCATTTATCACTAAGTCCAGTTTGCCTGGGTGGCAAGATAGACTAAAGAGTCGAAGGGGACAGTCTGTGACTCCATGGTAAGACAGTTATAGTGATCCAAGAGTTCACATTTGTTACTGGCTTGGCAAAATCTAATTATGGAATATACCACCAGCGTGGTGATATCTGCCCAGGTTTTGACAGTCTGCCCTGAGGTAGGCACTGATGGTCGTGAGCGCCTCCAGACAGGGAGACACTGATATTGTCCTATCAGAGTACATACATCCTGATGCAATGCCCTAGATGCTTGTTTTGTCCTGTTATCTGATGGGGAGGGAAAGAACTCCCTTGAATGCCTGGCATATAAAGATAACATTGTACACCATCATTTATGGATGAACGAGATCACACTTTTAGAGCCTTAACTTTGATTTGATAAGGCATCTCATTTCTGTTCTATACTTTTACAGCCTTTCTCTGCACTGTCAATTTTCTCTCTCGCATGCAATGAAGAAATTTTAGTGGCATACAGTAAACATTCCCTCTGAATGTAAAAGTGAACAAACACAGCCCCATAAAAATAACATTTCAATATATAATATTTACTGCCTTGTCTTTTAAATATCAGCTCTGTTGCGGTTGATTGATAGTGTCACTGCATCAGGAAATAAACACTGATGCCCCCAGGTTTTCGTGGAATTAGGTTCCTTTTCAGGTGATTTATTTTACCCGTCATGCTACAATGAACAAACTAAAGCCATCCAGAGTAGCCCATGAGTTATTTCTTTTCATTCTAACTTACCTGTTGGGGGACCTGTCATAAAGGGACATGCTCCCTCTTCCTCTGACCACACGTCCGGGCTCTGCAGCTGTACAGATCTAGGTAGATCAAAGTCTTGAAGGGCTAGTTAACAAGGCCCAGATCCTCAAACATATTTAGGCACCTAAATCCCATTGATATCCACTGGAGTTAGGCACCTAAATACCTTTGGGGATCTGGGCCCAAGTCCCTTCAAGTTTCTGTATAGGCTGGACTTGGATTGCAGATCTGCACAAGGAAGCCAGCACTCTCTATTGACTCACGTGCAAGATGGAGTAAGCAGGTGCTGCATTCCTGGTTACTACCTCCCAGAGGCAGGAGAGCGGAGAGGGGCAGGCAGTATGCAGTCTTTTCTTTGCCCTGACTCACTGGCCACCACAGCTGAGCTGCCATGGAGGCGTTGTCAGAATTTACTGCTGGTACAGGTCAGCTGCAGATTATTAACCCCACAAGGAAGAAGTAGTGAGGAAACAGACAGGATCTGACACTGGATTTGGGGAGATCCTGTTACGTGGATAATGGGAACTTCAAGTTCACAGTTGCGTTAAACAGGATTAAAAATAAACTTAGATTGGATATAAACCACCATTTTTCAGGGCATAAACCAACAGGAGTTGGGAAGAAACTTCTCCTATGATCAGGTTATTCCACAACCGTGTACTCCAGGGTTTCTTGCATCTTCCTGTGAAGCATCTGGTATTGGTTGCTACCAGAAACAGGATGCTGAGCTAAATGAACCGCTGGTCTGATCTGGAATGGCAATCAATCACATTTCCACTAGGCTCTGCTCCCAGCTGATGGCACCTTCCTCAGCTACCTCCAAACCCTGGTTGGGAATTAGCTGAGGAGGCCCTTGGCTGTTGTGTGCTGGCATGGTGGGGCCTAGGGAGCCAGAACAGCCTGGTACAGCAAATCATCCCCTTCATGGAGCACCAGCAGGCATCGCCACCCCTCCATTATCGAATGAAACCTTCCAAGGTCTGCCCAGGACTAGGAACTAGAGCTGTTCAGAATCTTGTCCAGGAAAATTTATTGGTTAACAAAAATGAGGTTTTGTTGAAAACACAATTTTTGTGGGGAAAAAAATATCATTTTTGATCTCTATATATTCAATGTAAAACCTTTTTGTTGAAAATTTTCATCAGGGTCAAGAATACACCGCTTCCTGACTTGCTCTGTGATTAGCCAGAGGCTGATGGGACACAGCAGCAAGAAAGCTATGTACAACCCGATGGCTGAGTCACGCAGCCCTTCTCCTTTGTCTCCCCCATTTCCTGAAGGCAGAACATGTATTTTGAGCACCGACTGGATATCGCTCACCCGTCACGTTCACAGTGTCTTTTGCTGTGGTAGCAGAAGCACCATTTTAAAGGCCAGATCCTCAGCTGGTGTAAATCAGTGTCGTTCTGCTGAAGTCACCTGCTGAGGATCAGGCCCCCGATGCTCAGAGTGTTCCCATTTGTTAAGTGCAATAACGTTATTGTTCAGAGGGTCTGGCTGAAAATGATGCTATTTACTAGAAGATCTGTGTCCCCATTTGGTCGTCTGCCTACAGTCATGTTATTTCGTCAGTGGAAAGGTCGAACAGTTTGCACTTTCGATGCAGACAGCCTGCTGTTTGCATTGGTAGCCAATAAAACCAGGCTTGTCTGTGTTTTTCTCCTTAATGATATGACTCTCTCCATCCGATCCCATACACTGGCCAGCTGGCTACATCTGATTTCAAGGTCACATAACTGGGCGGTGGCCAATGCTTTTCCCAGACTTTTATATGGTCTCAGTATTCCTCCATCCCTGTCATCCGTGCCAGCCAGCCTCAGTCAGTCTTGCTCCCCAGGCATCAGACCAACCACAGAATAGGCATTTTAGAGTTAGATCTCCACCAAGGGTCAGCTTTAAATGGGACTAAAATCAAATCAGCCTTGATTTCCCAATCCACATGGGTCCAGATTAGCCACAAAGCCACTTGCAATTCAGCTCCCACTTCTGAGGCTCAAATAAACCAGAAAACTAATCAGTGGCATGTTTATGCAGCATAAAAATAAACCGTCTGTAGCTGTTCGGCTCGAAACGTAGCTACTGAGCAAACACTTCCCCTATTTCCTTTAGGACACCAACTCCTCGTTCACTTGGCTGTTACAGAGATGGGAGATTGCACTGGCAAAACAATTGCATCCAAGCCTGTGGAGACTAGACCCCAGCACGAGGCCATTTTTGATGGATGGCGAGATTTCAGCCAGGGGAGAATTTGACAAATTGGTCATTTCATCCCAGGCAAGTCTACAAAGATTCAGCAATAATGCCACCGACGTGGGGTCTAGGAGTAGAACCCTGCTCATTTTACAGCACCTGAGGGTCTGGCCTACTGGGTTCACTGGAGCCGTGTGCAATTTACACCAGCTGAGGAACTGGCCAACTGACTTCAATGAAGCTATGCTGATTTACCCATCTGAGAATGTGACCTTTTACATCTGGGGGAAAAAGACTTCCTCATTTCTCAGAAACCCTTATGATACTATTTTAGGGCTTATAAAAGTTGTCCTCCAGTGATGGAGATGTAGCTAGGGAAATATATTGGGGGATTTTTCTGCAATTGGATTTTTAGCTTTTATATTCTCCTTCCTTCTTTCCTTTTGATCTGATTCTTAATTCACCAGGAATTTACCCAGGCTATTCCATTAGGGGAGGATTCACAAAGGTATTTAAGTACCTAACTCCCACCGAAATCAGTAGAAGTTAGGCATCTAAATACCTTTGGGAGTCTCCCCCTTCCAGCTCAATTGGCCCCGTGCAATCCAGCCTAGATAAGGGGGTAGCATGTACTCACGCTATCCCAGGAGCAGAGCCTGTATCAGAGCATGGCTCTTCATAAATGTGCCCATGTACATAGTGTACATAGTGTACATAGTGGCTGAGAATTTCAAAGACACCTCAGTGGGGGAGAGGGGTGAGACAGCCAAATCCCCTTGAAAATCATTGGGCACCTAACTCCCTTTGTCTGCTCTGAAAACTCCAGCTTCAATCCAGGGTTTCACAAATCACTACTGGGAATATATTTGTCATGGTTATGTGCTAAGGATGAGGAACACACTAAATATTCTCCTGCTACCTCCTTCTACAGGACTGGACTCCATTGGTAATGAGCCGTACAGTGACAGACACAGCCAGCCTTTGAGGCCCTGCAATACTCATGGCGTGAGGCCTCCCTGACTTGAGAGAGCTATACATGTAAAGGGTCATCCGAGTTCTTCCCTTTTCTTAAGGCAAATTTCTAGCCCTTCTTCTCGGGCAATCAGCCTTAAAAAAGGAAACCGCTGTCGAAAGTTTGCCAGCATTTTCCGAAAGATCATACGTGAGATTCTGTGCTACACCCCTAATTCACAGGCATCTTTGTGCACTCTGGGAGTGGAGAGGCCCCCTGCATAACCAGGACAGCCCTGGGGGCTTGTCTAATTTAGGGCAGCCTCCCTAGACTGCCTGGTAGGCCACACAGCTGCCTGGGGTCTCTGTAGCACAGGATGCTGCAGCCCCACTGCCAACAAACTCCTCCCACCACGTAGCCCCACCTTGTGCACACCCCCTACACCGGGGTCCTCTGAGGGCAGCCTGATAGTTGTCTTCCACTGTACCTAGCCGGGACTCTTCCCCTGGCCAGATGCAAGGTTTTTTGGGCCCCTCTGCACTGTGCTGGCCCTTTTACCTGGCATAAAGGGGCTGCAGAGGGCGCTCACTCACCCTGTGAGTTATTCCTGGTCATCCTATAGGACAGGTGAACCTATGAATCCCTGCATCACAGAGATTTCGGAGCGATCCCTAGATTAAGTCACAGTTGTAGGGGCCGTGTCACTCGGCCTGAAGCTAGCCTGTTCTCCCCCAGTTGGTTGCCTTCACCCAATAAGATGGAAAGGGGATTTTCTAGAACACCCAGTGGAGTTAGACACCCACTTCTCACTATGCTTCACTGGGAGCTGGGCACCTAACTCCCTTAGTGACTTTTGAAATCCCCATCCTTACAGTTTAAGTGGCTGAGAATCAAAATCATGCAGCAGACAAAGCACATGACTGAGATCAAGGGACTCCTGCATTGTCACCCTGGCTCTGACACCAATCCTTCTAGAGCCTCAGTCAGGTTATTTAATCTTCCTCCATACATTTCCTCTTTGCTAATCTGGGATGTTGAAACAATTAGTAAATAGTTATATAGATTACACAAAATGCCCCTTTGGTTAAGAACCAAGAAGACGCAGACACTGGACAGATCCCCTGTTTACCTCGGGGTTACACACACACACACACACTAGTTTCTTAACGGACCAGAGTTAGAGGGATTTCTTTTTGAAGTCTGAACGCAAAGAGATTCAAACTCCTTTAATGCAGATGTTTCCTACAAAGTGTCACAATTCTTGTTGTTTTGTTTTTGTTTTTAAAAAAACTTGAGAGTGAAACAAAGTGATCGAGACTTGACTTGTCCCACTGTGGCTTTGTCAAGGGAGGAATGAAAGTTCTGCTAATAGGGAACATCAGGGGGAAATGACAAGTGATTCAGACACACAGATGATTACACCTTTTCACATGACACTCATTGCTTTGCGCTCAGGGAAACTGTCACAGTCCCCAGAGAAGTCTCTAATTTTCCAGTGTTTCCTGCCGACTCTGTGCATTTTGTTTTATTTCACCTGTCACCGTGGGTTCCAAATGAGCATTTACAGCACATTACGGAAGTTGTTCTTACAGCGGTGGGAAAAGGCATTTAGGACAGGGTAGAAATCAGTAGTTTCTGCCAATAGGGTTCCGTGTTAGAGCTGGTTTCTATACAGCAAGTGTAGCCTTTTTTAATTATGTGCATCATCCAGCATCTTCCTACCACCGGTATAATGAGCACACCACAGCCCCCACTCAGCGTTCTCTCTGGAAGTGGAGAATTGGAAGAATCTCCTCATAAATACATTCACTCGTTGTGTTAGTCACGTGTCCTGCGTGCTCTCCCATCTCTTCACTGCTTTCTGCTTTGTAAGAACACATTCTGTTCCACTCCACACCTAACTTCCAGAATCGATTTAGCATCACAGCCAAAAAACCTACAGTACAAGAACCGTAAACTTGCACTGTCAAGTGCTCCAAAGTTAGGAAATGGTTACGTGTGCAACCTTCATAGGGCCAGCTTGTGAGTGCCCATTGTGACACAGTCATTAATTACATAATTGAATATTATTTTTTTCCTCTGAACTCCTGCCTCATTTAGTAAGCAAGATGGAGGATGAAGAAGGACAGGAGCCAGGATGGGGTAGTTTGGAGCAGAGGGGGAAAGAGAGAGGTTGAGGGCATGGGATGGAAAGGTCTAGAACCTGGAATTGAATCTTGGCATCTTGAGCATCTACATTGCTCTGCTGGCAACCAATAGCTGAAAGGCCACTGACCAAGTCTGTGTCAGAGAACTGGGATGTAGGTGGTCAGGCCAAATGGCAGGAGTGGGAGCCGGGCCTAGAGGTTGGAGTCCAAATTCCAGAACCAGGGGCTGAGACAGAGTCTGTCTGTCTCAGAGCCAAAGGTCAGAACCAGATTACCAGGAGTCAGGGAAGGCAGGAGTAAGGCTGGGACAGAATGGGAACAAGGCTGGGTGCTGGTCAGGATCTGGGCTGGAGCTGTGGAGGAGCTGCTTGGAGAGACGAGCACGGAGAGGCAGAGAGTTTGTGGGTGTGGGCGTTGAGCAGCCAACGAGCTACTGTTAGGTTTAAGAAGCAGCCTGCTGGCTTCCTCAGCCAGTCAGATAGGGAGGTTCGTCAGTCAGCCTAGGTGGATTGATAGGGCCTCAGAAGTACTGAACAAGCACAGCTAGGGCCTCACTCCTGACAGTGTGTTTCATTCCCACCACCACCACCACCACCTCAGTGGCTGGTCCACATAAAGGATAACAGCCTACTACTGCTACAAGTTACTCTATTAGCTCAAGTGGTAGAGGTCTGTGCAGTGGACCTATAGGTTTCAATCCTGCTGATGACATACATTGGGGGTCAATATGGTCTAACACGTTTGAATTTCTGTATATATATATAAATTGTAAGGTTGCAAAGTCAATCAAAGGGGAAATTGTAGAATGAATGTTGCTCATGCAACCTAAATTTGGCCCCTTTATTTGTATGCATTATGAGTCTGTGACAGACACATGGCAAAGTCATGGAAAATTTCAGCCTGAATAGTTAAAGTTTGGCCAGTTATAAATAACTGAAAACAAGGTCTTGTGATCAAAAGCACAGGGCGATAGGCATCACTACCAGGTCCACTTATAATTTACACACACACACACACACACACAGTATGTATACACATGACAACAGATATATAGTGCCTCCATAGTTTGGAATAAGGGTTTGAAATTTGGCAGGAGGTCACCCTGGTACTCAGGATGTGACTTTTGTTCTCAACTTTGGCCAAGTCCTAAACCGTTGGCAAATCACAGTTCACACATGGCTAGTCGAGACTTGTAGAGATGAATAATAAAGCGCTTTATAATGCCATACACTCTGAAAAATTAGATCATACACATTTCAGATTGGGTACCCAAAGTGACTGGATTCTTTTGACTTTAACGTCTCTGTGCCTCAGTTCTCCAGGTGTACAGTGAAGATAACAACACTGCCTCCTAGCACTATATTTTCCACTGTATGCATCTGATGAAGTGAGCTGTAGCTCACAAAAGCTTATGCTCTAATAAATTTGTTAGTCTCTAAACAGCAATAACGACTCTGCCGCAACAACAATGACGACCATCTTAGCAAATGTCTGGAGGAAATGAATAATTCACCTGACTCCAGGAGCTGGGGCTTTAAGAAAGACACCAGATATTACAAGACTATGATAAAAATTGCAGGAGTTCACAATACCAACACTGCTTATTCAGAAGGCAGTAGGATTTTTTTTCTATGGGATTCTAAAATTAGTTCCACTGTTCAACACTACAGAGAGCCCAATCTCTCTGCGGCCAGCAGGAAACCCAGGCTGGGATTTTCAAAGGAGCCTAAAGGCATTTCAGTGGTATCTGTGTCTCTAACTCCCTTCATCTCCTTTGTCAACCACAGCCTAATTCTTCATAGGCCAAGGTCAGCATTTTCAAAGAGGGCTCCCAGAGCTGGACTGCTAAACCCACGAAAGCCAAAGGCAGCTGACTGCCTAACTCCCTTTGTTCCTTTGGGAATCCCAGCCTTTGACACCCAAATAAGTGGCCTGATTTTCCAAAATGCTGGGCACCCAACAGCTCCCACTGACCCAGCAGGGGTTGCAGCAGAGATGATCCCTTTAGATGCTGCAACCTGTTCCCCAAGGCATGCCTGGCTAGCTCATTCCCAAGTGCACAGGAAAAGGTCCCACCCACTCCCCATCCTCACCTGGATGCCATGCTCCCCAGGGGCACTTGAGACATGGCTGTTGTGTCTGGCCCCTGGGACGGCTCCTTGCATCCTTCCACCAGGGGCCTAAAGGCAGGTTTTCAACAGTACTCTGTACGGATCTAACTTGGCTCCCATTGAAGTGAACAGCAAAACTCCCACTGGTTTCAGTGGGAGCTGAGTTAGGCCAAGGCTGCAGTGCTTTTGAAAACTCCACCCTGCCTATTTCATGTTAAAAGTGTGAGTAGGGACCGAGCCACCCTTCAAGTTGCCTTCCACAAATTGCTTGAAGCTGAAGAGTGGCTTTTGTGTGGGCATTTGATCTTCCCAGCCAAAGGATTTTCACTCATGAAGCAAATACCTCATCAAGTGAAACCCATTTGGAATATATTCATCACAGCTTTTGCATTCAATCATTTTCCTGGGGCTAGCAGGCTGTGTAGTAATTAATGCACAAAGAGCAGCCTATTCATTTTGTCCCTATTAGGGTTCTTGAATACCATTGCCTAATTGCTCCAGGTATATTACACCTTCACAAAGAGAGATTTGTCCTATAGAGACCGTACACCAGCTGAGGATCTGGCCTCACTCAGCATAGCTTCTGTTTTTAGTGTAGAGAGATGGATCTGCATCAACTGAGGATTTGGCCCAGAAGTGTATTTTCAAAATCTTAAAGCGGAGATTTTCGTAAGTGACTCATGAAGTTTGTTTCCTCAATTTCTGCGATGTGCAACTTCAAACCCCTGGAAGGGGGCTGATTTATAGAAAGTCCTGTGCAACCACATTCTGAAAATCAAGTCCAAAAACAGAGAGATCCACAAAACTGAGGTATCCTCTAGTCATTTTTTTTTAATCTTGACCTAAACATTTGCGTCACTAATGAGTTTGTCAGAAATAACCTTCAGATGAGCTGTTAAACCCAGATCCCTTCTGCCTCCCCCTGGTGACAGTCCATGTGCAAGGTAAAAGACTGATGACCCGAGTACATCTACGCAAGCTGGGAATCACACTCCCGTCTCCAAGTACACATATACCCTAAGTGTGACGATCAACATCTTCTCTCAGTGAGAAGATTTCTGTAGTCCATGGGAATGTAGGAACTGTTGTGAAGTGCTAGTGGATGATCTGCCACATTACTAGTATTTCACTCATCTCCTTGAAACGTGCTTTGAGACACCAAGTATGGAAGCTGTCCTGCATGTGTGCGTATAAATGAATGCTCTGCATTTTGCCCACTAATGACTACAACGTAATACATATACAATGGATGATGGAAAGAATCTTGGTCACACAACAAGGACGAAAGAGTCTTGGTCACACAACAAGGACGAAGGGTAAAACAGGTTGATCCACTGGACTGGTTAGAGGATGTGCCTATATTTACTGTGCCTATTGTAGTTATGGCTTGTGTGAAGAGAATGTGATCAAGGCATGGGATTGAAATTCAGGAGGCCTAGGTTCAATTCCTGACCCTGCCAGACTCCCTATGTGACTTTGGACAAGCTGCGATCTCCCTGTGCCTCATCTTCCTCGTTGTCAAATGGGAATAGTAATGCTTCCTTTCTACCACATTTTGTCTGTTTAGATGGTGTGCTTCAGCAACAGGAACTGTTTCTTACTATAGCTTTGTACAGTACATAGTACTATGGACTCATCTCAGTGGAGGTCTCTAGACTCTACCAGAACATGGATTATTATTAATTATGATTATTATTTATTATTATTAAATACACACCTAAGGCCAAATTTCCATCACTTCCCTTTAAGAACAATGGGAGCTTCTGGGTGCTGAACTCTCTTTGAAAAATCTGGCTGTATCCTTTAGAAGTTTAAACAAGCACTGAGGTTTTCTGAAAATCCAGATACTTCTTTAAGTAACTGCTGAAATCAGGGCTGGTGATTGCTGAGCTGTAGTGGAAATCTGGCCTTGTAAAGAACAACCTGTAACTCTTTGAGATAAGTAAGAAGTACAGGTGTACACACATTTCTTTTGCCCAGCACCATGCATCAGTCCCTGACAACTGACAGTACATATCACACATGAAATAGGTACCAGACAGAGTGCAATGATTCAGCTAGAAACGAAGTGGGCAAACAAGCCTGAGAAAAATGATTGAACTTCCTAAGATTCACATATTTGGCTGTTTAACAAAGCTTTTGCCAGACAGAGATAAAACATCTATTAGTCCCGAAGAGCTGTTAATCTTTTAGCAAACACATGGTTGTAGGACTCTGGAGATAAGGTAGCCAGGGGTTGGGACAGCTGGTGAATAAAACTGTGTATGATTCAATATTGTTTCAATAGATTTCCTTATAGTTCATTTGGAAATCATGATATCACTCAGTGACACTCCTACACACAAGCTGTGGCTCAATGGGAATGTGTTCTAAAGACCTGGGGTGTTTTTTGGAGATGTCTGGCATTGCTCATTTTCTGCATGCAGACAGATCTGCAGTGATTAAAACATTAAAATGGCTGATTATACAGTGCATGCTTTTTTCGCACCATCATCAAAGACACATTTCCTGTCGTCCGCTTGTGTCGTAATTAACGAAACGTGTCAGGAAGCTTCTTTTCTGATTCCATCCCTTCAGTCAATCTGGTCTAGTCTGGAAGACAACAGAATGGAACCCGCAAAAGCAGATCCCTTTTGGAAAAGGATATGGAAATCTTATTATCCCGATACAGGGCGCAACAGAAAAACCTGCTAACTCTTATGTTCAGGAGCAATGAGAAGAAAGCCCAGCAGGTTGGATTTTTGGTTTGGGACTTAGTTGGCATTCAGGACCGTTCTGAACCACTCATTGCTGGGCAACAGGATTGCAATAGCAGAGATAAACACCAGTCATTGTGAAGTTCAGGGTATGTTATTGCTTAGAGATCCCTCACCAAATACACACAATTTAATAAATAAATTCCCCTCCACACAATTTATATACCCTTCCCACTAATGAAAAAGCTCACTCATTGTTCGCCTGAAATCAATGGAAGTTTTGTTACTGGTGTCAGCAGAATTCTATCGGGCCCATTTATCTTGAGTGAAAAGGATATTCAAACTGTGCACCAGATCCTCAGCTTCTGTAAGCCAGCCTCGCTGCATTGACTTGATTTACATTAGCAGAGGACCTGGCCCCTTATTTCTCTGATGTCACACACTGGGGGTGGGGGGGAGAAACTTTTCATCTCCACTAAACCTAAGACGTAAGAATGGCCATACTGGACTAACCCAGTATCCTGTCTTCTGACAATGGCCAATGCCAGGTGCTTCAGAGGGAATGAACAGAACAGGGCAATCATCAAATGATCCATCCCCTGTCGTCCAGTCCTAGCCTCTGGCAAAGGGAGGCTAGAAGTCTTACAAACCTGCTGGACACTCTGTAGCTTCAATTTAAGCGCAGTTGGTCTGAGAACCGAGACCATCCCACTTTCATGGTAGGCAGGTCTCCAGCATATTACAAGTGTCCAGACATTTACATCCTGAGAGTTTCCTATTCACAGAATGGTCTTTTCATACCATATTTGGTGTATTGCCACTTCACACCGAGTTTGTGGGCAAATCAAAGGCATACTAGACAGAACAGCTGGATGCACTGCTGCCTGGTGTGTATTGTCTTTTTTTTCCCCTCAGCACAACATTACTTCTTTGTTTGCCCTCTCTCCTCCTCCTCTCCCCCCTCACCCTCCACCTGGCTCTATTTGAAGAGGGAGAGGTCCATTTGGTACTTAGAGAGGTCCAGGGATTTAGCTTAATAAATGCCAAGCCAAAACCTGACTGAAATCAGCTGTGCCTCTTTCCAGACCAATGGATCTTTTCCAGGAAGCCTAAATGTGCGCATAAAATGTCAACTCCCTGAAATAATTTGCAGAAGATTAGTTCCATGGTGATTCTATTTGATAAGAATGGGTATTAACACTACCTCAGTGGGCCTATTTGTACTCTGCCCAACTTATTGGGCATTTCCATAAAGATCACTGAAGTGTGAATGATAAACTAGCAGGAGAAAGCCTCCCCCCGCAATACCAGCTGTGTCTGAGTTCTGGATCTGAATGCATTATGCTGGCCTAATTTATTTCTCCATTACATTTATGACCTAGGACCTGGCTTTGCAGCTATCATTGTCACCCTTTTGGCCCTCTAATTATGCTAACAACAGCACCTGAATGCTAATTATCTTCCCTGTTTTTCATTTCAGGGAGCAACAAAGAAATCATCTGATTTCCAAAGCCTGTTCTGAGAGGAGGAGAAGAAGAGGAAATATGAGCTTCATAAAGGACTCTTACCTAACTGGAAGCTGTCCAAAATAAACCACAGGCAGGCTAAGGTCTCGGCTGTTCCTTGGACTGTTCATATGTACAGGAACCTAATGGGGAGTAAGTAAGAACAGTCCATAGCCCAGGCAGAGTAAGAGTAAGTGGGCATCATGTCCCTGGTAGTCCCCACCTCTGAACAGCAAGTGGGGAAGGGTAGGGAGAGGGTGGAGCGAGGGCTCCATTTTAAGAGCCAATGAGTACAGGCTTGGAGCAAGTTTGTTACAATCCCAGAACAATGGGAAAGCACAACTAAGACTATGGTTCAGTGGGTTCAGACTTCAGTGGGTATGTCGGTCTACACGACACGCACAGCATGGGTCTGTGGGACACAGACTTTAGATTCTGTTTCTACGCACTTGAGCATACACAGTGCATTGTCAACATTGGTTTACACTTACTCAAGCTGGGTCTCTCAAGCATACTAATGCATGACGCCCTGTGAGACCTTCTGGCTCAGGTCTGCAGCATGACCAGCATCCACCCTGCAAAATGACAGGATTGGACCTGGCTCAGACCCTGACTCACCCCCCCACAGCAGGGCCCTCGGATCCAGGTCCTGTGTGCTTGCTGTCCCAAGTCAAACTGATTTGTGTGTCTATGGTAGGGGAGCTTGGGTTCAGCATGCAGTGTAGACGTACCCAGTGGGAGCCATCATCGACGTGCCTCCTAGTGGGCAGGTGTGGCACTGCAGTGAGCCCCACCTCACCTTCCCTACTTGGGCAGCAATACATTCACTTTCGCAGACCAGGACAACGAGAAACCAAACAAACTAAGCAAAATAAATCTGTCTCTGGCACAACTTCATGGCAGGAGCATTGCAATAACAGTTCAGAGGGCCCGAACTCAGTGCAAAAACAAAGTCCCTGCACCTGGTCAGGTTAGAGAGCGCTCACCACCTGAATAGCTTCTAATCCCTTCTCCCCTATTCTTCTGCCTGTTCCTGTTTAAATAGGCCAGCCGCAGGGTGGGGCAGGAATTCTCCTCCATTGCACCCAGGCGGTGTTGGTTGGGATCTGGCTGTCTCTTAAAGGGGTAGTATACTCCTTCACTGGCAGCCTCTATCTTTTGAAAACCCAGCTCCAATTCTGGATTCAGAGCAATTATAAAAATCTGGCCCTTTGATTTTTTTAAAATAAAATTCAAAGAAATAATATATATTTATAATGTTTTCTTAGGGAAAAAAACCCCTATCCAGATATATGTGAAGGGGTGGGGGGAAGTAGATTTAAAAAAAAATACAGTTTGAGGTCAAGACAATAGTAAACATAGTTGGGTGGTAGGAATTTCATGGCAGTGCAGGTAACTCAGTTTGCAGTAGATGTTCGCTCATTTCCCTACTGGAACACTATTAGTTAAAGTTCTCCTGCCTGGGGGGTTTCCACTTATAAAGAAGAGGGATTTCATAGCTGGGATGGCAGACTTCTGATAATTTCATAGCTACAAGGTATGACTCTTTCCACTAGTTAGCCAAAGGATTTTTTTCTCAGCCCTGGTCTCCCTTCCCCCAGCGTGAGTCAGGAACAACTCCACTGACATCAGCGAAGTGACGCCAGGATAAAGTCGGTCTTCACCAAGGCACTCTGCAGCAGACTGACTCCCAGTGTCCTAATGCAGGGCCGCAAAGGCTTGCAAGCATTGGGTGGCACTTGTTCAGCAGGTCCACCCTACTCTTGTGGAGGGAGTTATGGCTGGGTTTTAAGGTCAAGCCAAATTTCCCAGAGCGCCTACAGAACGTAGGCACCTAAGTCCCATTTTCAAAAGCGCCTAAGTCACTTACAGGTGCAATTCACAAAGGCGTTTAGGCATCCAAACGACCATTGATTTTAATGTTAAGAGCAGGGCTTAGGAAGCCATTTGCACTGCATAATAGCAACAATGGCCTCATTGCTGATGCACCAGCCGTAAAAACCTACGCTCCTGCACTGGCCTAGTTAGTTCAGTGACTCGGCGTGATAGTGACGTAAGACTTCTCCGCTCCTCTCCCTTCTATCAGCTCCATGGAGGCAGTAAGCAGCCACATAGCCTTGCTTATTCCCATGTGGCTGGGCCCAAAGCTTGTGTAAGGGGTATGCTTTTCCTCCCCCGCATGGGTGTGTCTCTTGAGGGAGGAATTAGCTACAGTATGGTGACTGTGCCTTTTAAGGCTGAGTTTCCCAGACAGTCTGAACAGGGTGGGGTGATGTGACGTTCTGGTTGTTTTGCACAGACAGCTGGCACTGGGCATTGAATAAAGCAGAGCTGTTGGTAGCCCTTTCGGCAAGATGTGATCACTGAATGAAGAGGCATTCAGTCTCTAGGGCTGTGATTCTGGCACCTTACAACAACAGCTATGCTGGGATTTTCAAAGAAGCCCAAGGGAATTGAACACCCAATTTCCCTTGCCTTTCAATTGGAGTCAGGCACCTAACTCTCTTAGGCTCCTTTGAAAATCCCCGCTTCAACTCATATCAAAGGCTGGCTTTTTACAACAAAAGATTTAAAAACCAAAGGAAATTTTGCCTCCAGGAAATTAAACATTGGCGTTTGGGTGGAAAGGGACAGATATTAAACTGATGCTGTCCTACAACTTACATTTAGCACAAAACTAGAGGCCTGAAATGGAATCTGCCTAAATAGTGCAAAACCATATTCTTCTGGCTGTCCCAGTGCATCTGTGTCTGTTATTTAGGGCCCGATTCTGGTACCCTTAGCCATGCTGAGTAGTGTTACAGGACTGTTCTACATTTGTATGTATGTAAATAGTTAATAGAGAAGGTGTAACATTTTCAAAAGAGCGTAAAAGACTTAGGAGCCTAAGTCTCACTTAAAACAATCAATGGGATTTAGGCACCTACATCACTGAAATGCTTTGGGAAATATTAACGTTAGGCTTGTAAATCACTGAAGCGTTTTTGACAATTTTGCCCAAAGTGCCAGTAGATGGTATTCAAGAATATGTAGCATAATCCCTGGGTTTTGTAGGATGAATGGCATTTATGGTTGCACACTGCAAATGGCTTCCTCTCTGCAACACTTTACATTCACTCTTCACAAGGACTACCTGACTCCACAAACTGAAGTTGGTGGGGATAATTTGTGGAGTACGATGCTGCTCAAAATCATAGAATCATAGACTATCAGGGTTGGAAGGGACCTCAGGAGGTCATCTAGTCCAACCCCCTCCTCAGAGCAGGACCAATTCCCAACTAAATCATCCCAGCTAGGGCTTTGTCAAGCCTGACCTTAAAAACTTCTAAGGAAGGAGATTCCACCACCCCCCTAGGTAACGCATTCCAGTGCTTCACCACCCTCCTAGTGAAAAAGTTTTTCCTAATATCCAACCTAAACTTCCCCCACTACAACTTGAGACCATTACTCCTCGTTCTGTCATCTGCTACCACTGAAAATAGTCTAGATCCACCCTCTTTGGAACCCCCTTTCAGGTAGTTGGAAGCAGGTATCAAATCCCCCCTCATTCTTCTCTTCTGCAAACTAAACAATCCCAGTTCCCTCAGTCTTTCCTCATAAATCAAGTGCTCCAGCCCCCTAATCATTTTTATTGCCCTCCGCTGGACTCTTTCCAATTTTTCCACATCCTTCTTGCAGTGTGGGGCCCAGAACTGGACACAGTACCCCAGATGAGGCCTCACCAATGCTGAATGCCCTCTCACTGACTGACGGTACCAGAATCTGGCCCTTACACTATAAATTCCTCGAATACAGGATTATCTTTTTCGGTGTCTTGTACAGCACTGAGTAAACCTGGTGCTCTAAACAAATAAATAATAATCATTAATTACACATGCCCCTCACTCTTCTAGGGTCCCTCTAACTTGTTCCGTGAAATACAAATGCCCTTCCTAAAGTGCTGTTACTTCTTGAGAGCCACGATAAGATGACATCAAAAATACCTGAGTGTAGATTAGTTCTGTGCACCAGAAGGAGGAACTTATAATAAGCAAGCAGAATCATTACACACCACAACCAATTACAATTCCATTTTCATGCCAGTTTTCTACCTGCTGCATGTTGGCAAGGGCAGGAACTAGATTTATACTTAGAGCAAACCAGTTTTGCTTTCCTGTTAGCATGATAAATAGAGATGCAGGGGGGAAAAAAGACATTAGCAAGTAAAGAGGCGCAGTAAAGTACCTAGGATAGAATAAAAACACAATCCCTGAACCATGAGGAGACTGGGATTATTTAGTCTGCAGAAGAGAAGAATGAGGGTGGATTTGATAGCTGCTTTCAACTAGCTGAAAGGGGGGTTCCAAAGAGGATGGATCTAAACTGTTCTTGGTGGTAGCAGATGACAGGACAAGGAATGATGATATCAAGTTGCAGTGGGGGAGGTTTAGGTTGGATATTAGGAAAAACTTTTTCACTAGGAGGGTGGTGAAGCACTGGAATGGGTTACCTAGGGAGGTGGTGGAATCTCCTTCCTTAGAGGTTTTTAAGGTCAGGCTTGACAAAGCCCTGGCTGGGATGATTTAGTTGGGGATTGGTCCTGCTCTGAGCAGGGGGTTAGACTAGATGACCTCCTGAGGTCCCTTCCAACCCTGATATTCTATGATTCTATGAGTCGCTAAACAGGCCAAAATTCAAGCACCTGATCTGATTGTGTGTCTAGCAGATTGATTTTTATGGCAAAAGTATTGCTGGGGGGCGGGGGGAGGTTGGGTTTTGTACATCTCAGCTGGAGCAGAGCAATTTGTGGCTGTGTGATGGGGTGTTCACCCCATACTAGCCTGGAAAGGGTTAAATGAGGCTGAGAAGGGGCAACTTAAGCAGATAGCAAACCTAATTCCTCTCAGGTGTGGCCTAAGTTACCCCTGATTGATGATGGAGCCCAGCTCAGAAGGAATAGGCAGTTCTAGTATAAAGCCAGGAAGTTGGCAGCAGAAAAGGGCTGCAGGAGAAGCAGCTGCAACTACTTCCTCGGAGCTGGACACCTGAGTTGGACCCCATGGGCAGGACAGAGCACCAGGAAAGAGAAGGGATGTAGGAACGAGTAAAGAGAAATAGCAGAAGGGTCTGGGAGAAAGCAGAGCCTGGTTGCTGGATAGAGGGTCCCTGTGTTAGAATCCAGAGGGGAGGGCAGGCCCAGGTTCCCCTTCCTGCCACTGGGGAAGTAACACAGTCAGGACAGTGATCTGAAGATTGCCAGGGATGGTTCATTGTGTGGGGCTTTGATACCCCAAGAGAGGGAAAACGCACAGTGACCTGTCATGAGGGCCAAGCCACAAAGAGGGAGCAACTGAGTTAAAGAGAGAGGGGAGGTGCAGGGCACATGGACGAGAGATGGAATGGGGCATCAGACCAGGCAGAGATAATCCCTAGAACAGCCGGGAGGTGGTGTCCTAGCACTGAGTCTGTCCTGGGACAGTTACAAAGCTGGGTTTAACCGTTACTTGTTCACATTATGTCATGGCGACATGCATTGTTTTGTAAAATAGTCCTGGATTTTTAAGTCACTCTCATGCCGGTTTGGGGCCTGACATGATTTTTGAACAGATGGAGGTTAGCATCACTCTCACTCTCTTGTGTGGCTGCAACCGGGCCCTTAATGAGAGGACACCCTCCTTAAGGGGATGGCAGATTATGCCCTGGAGATGGAGGAGGCCCCACTGAGAGTATCAGAACCCTGGGTTCTCCCTGGGGTATTAAGACACAGCTCGAACTAAATGCCTCTGAATTAAACGAGAACCATCACTTGCCCTAGTGCTGCCCAGATGGCCAGAGCAGAGCTAGAGGCAGGTCTGCTGCCATCTTACAATGGGTGACTGGACGGAGATGGGGCGGGGGAATTGTTACATCACCCACTACTTCACTGCTCTCAGATGTATTTTTCTGGGAGTAAAATGATTAAATTTTGGAGTACAGAGTTTCATGTTTAAATGTCAAGCTTGAAATGTATTGGATCAAAAGACAAATCAATGGGATTTCAATTTTCTTGTAATAAATATGGCTTTTGTTGGTAGCTCAAGAAGAATATGTCTGGGCATTCCATCTCATGTGTTTTCTAATTCTTCTCCCTACCCACCCACCCAACAGATACATCACAGAACTGACTAGCAGGCACAAATACCTCTCCCCTGGACTCTGCATTATTTTAGGTCAGGAGAGCGGTCACACAGTTATTAAAGAGATATTTCCCACCTGCATGCTGCCTGATTATTATATTAACAGTTTGTGGGCTGCCACACAACCTACAATGTAAGCTTTTCCTTTTGTCCTCTCTCATGAGAATCACTGCGATGGACAAAATGCTCAGCTGGTGTAAATCTCCTGGTTCTGATAGAACTACACAAGTTTACGCCACAGAGGAATCGGACTCTGTCTCCCCCCCCATGCACACACTTACACAGCTACTGCTTAGAATCGGCTTTTTTCTTTTGGTTTGGTCAAGTGTGCCAAGCTCAGAAAAGTTCCTCTACATCATGGAAGACTGGCTTTTTCTATAGTTAAACAATAATCCTTGAGGAAATAAGTCCTCTACAACAAAAGATATAGGTCAGTCAACAGCTTCCAAGAAAGCTGAATCTTGTGATCAAAACAAACCAATAGTTAGCTCTGACAACGGATTTTGAAAGAGCAGGTGAGTATAACACCACCTAGCTCACATACAGCACTTATCAGTAGCTCTTAAAGTGCTCTACAAAGGAAGTTAGTGTCATTATCCCCATTTTACAGATGGGGATACTGAGGCACAGATCAGGGGAAGTGATTTGCCCAAGATTACTCAGCAGGTCAATGGCAGAGCCAGGGTTCCTGAAGTCCCAGGCCAGTACTCTAGCCACTAAGCAAGCATCTTTTTCATTAGCCATGGTCCGAATAAGCTTCCTTCAGACGCTAGAGAAATGCTCAACTGCTTGCTGAAAATCAGACGGGGCAGATTGCTTTCACAAAGCACCCAGAATTTCCAGGGCTGATGCTTAACTGAGCTGTAGTTGCGGGATCCGCGCTTCTTGGATCTGCAAAATCCATCTGGAGTTCTCAGAAGGACAGTTGTTCACATGAGATTATTGCCTCTTCCTGCTTCTAGCCAGAGAAGGTGTGCTGAGGTGGAGGAAGTGGCATTCACTGGGTGGCGTGCAGGCACCAGAAGGAGCATGGGTGAGACAGTCTCAGCCCACCACCATCCCAGTGTGGGCCAAGGCGTTATTGGCATGATAAGCTCTCCACGCATCGTCAAAGGGCAGAGAAAAGGCAGACCCTTGAGCTGCCCGGGTGCAATCTCTGCTACCCAGCAGAGGCCGTGCACGGCATTTGGGGTCTGATCCCAGAGGTTCATTCGTCATTATTGTCCATACCTGAGCCAGTGGCAGGTTACCACATAACACAGTCATCCTCCTTTCTCCCAAGTCCAGGTTTGCCCAGCCATTTCCCATTGAGAAGGTATTCACGGCTCCTGAAATACTTCCCCCGGCACGCCCTTGTATTTGGGACAATGGAGTAGAAAGGGTCGGTCTGTCTGTCTCTGCTCGCTCATGCTGGGGGCACAGGTTTTAGAACGCTCTTTGTGCTGCCCAGTTTGGAGTGGAAGCACAGCCCAGCGGTTAAGGGACTAGCTGGAAGACGAAGAAGTTCAGTGACTGTTGCCCTTTTTGGAAGAAAACTTTGGTAGAAGTTGACCAACCCAAGAAACACTTGAAGTTCATGTTTGGATTTTGGGTCAGGGCATCATGGATTGCGCATAACTTGTTTTGTATTGGGTGGATACCATATGCATTGATGTGAAGGCCCAAGAAGGTGACACTTGTAACTCCAATTTCACATTTTTCCTTCTTGACTTGAATGCCTGACTTCTCAAATCTGCACACGACTTCTTGAAGTTGCTTGGCAAGTTCATCCTCAATTGATCCCATAATCAGGACGTCATCAAAATATGGTACAGAGCCTGGAATTCTGGAAAGTTGTGTTTCCATGAAGCATTGTAACATTCCCGGTGCAATGGAAATTCCAAACTGGAGATGCTTGACTAGAAATGCTCCTTAATGAGTAATAATCATCTGAACATCTACATCAACAATCAGTTGTTGATACACTTGGGCAAGGTCGAATTTTGCAATGACTTTTCCTCCAGCAAAAACAGTAAGCATTTGATTAACAGCAGACATGTTTCAGTGCCTTGTTCCAGTGCACTTATAATCTCTCCAGATTCACACATCACCATTTGGCTTGAGTACAGGTATGGTTGGGATATCCCATTTTGTATGTACAACTGGCTCAAGGATTTCCTGTGCAACAATACCCTCTAGCTCTGTGTCAGTCTTCAGACACAGGGCAAATGGTACATTCCTGACCTTCATGTGGATTGACACAACTGTTGAATCAAGATGGTAAGATACAGGTGGTCCCTTATAAGCTTCCAATTCTTCAGAAAACACTTGAGGGTATTTGTCAATTATTTTTATTAGTTACTCTTTGTTGATGTTATGGATGCCTTGGACACAGATTCCCAATTGTGTGAACCAGAGATTCTACCTAAGAAAGACTTTTACATTGCCTCTCATTGCCATAAGAGTAAATCTTCCACAGAAAGAGCCGTAAGAAACATTCACATCACAGCTTCCAACGAGGTTGACATTTTGTCCATTGTAGTCTTAAAGGTTGTGTGCCAGACTTGACAACTTGGTAGGACAATGTGGAAAAAAAAAGTTTGAATGTGTCTTCATTGATAATTGGCACTCAGGAACCAGAGTCAACTTCTATATCTCATTCATGGCCATTGATGAGCACTGTTGTGAACATTTCAGAACCTCAAGATTCCTTCTTGTGGACATTCTGAATGTGGTAAAGCTTCTTTACACCATTGTTGAAGGAAGTGCCAAGTTTGTTTGATGCTTGAGGAAGAGAATGCTTCTCATGGTCCTTTTGCTTCACGCTGTTGACCTTCGATCGGCAGAGTCACTCCATGTGACCTTTCTTTTGTCAATTACTGAATTTCCTTTCCATACAAATTTCCTTAATGTTCAGTGACGCTGTTTCGGTGGCCAAGGCCTTTTCCTGAATGATGGTGAATGTCAAATTTGGCTCAGCAAAGAGACGGCATTGAAGCACTTTGTTCTGAAATCCATAGACAAGGCGATCTCACAGTATTTCAAGAATATTACAGAAGTTACTATATTAGGTGATTTAACACAGCTTGAGAATATAGGCGACAATGCCCTGATTTCATTTATGAAACTGAAGTCTCCGAACAATGACAGCTGGCATAGGTGAGAAATGTGCCTTAAGCAAAGCTACAATTTCATTGTGTATATTGGTTTTGTGCAAAGCAGGCACAACTAATGATTGTATAACATCAAATCTCTTGGCCCCACAGACTGCCAAGACAATTGCCTGTTATTGTTCAGTCATCAGTTTTATTGGATTCAAGATAATAAGGAAAATCTTTCTGAATAAGAATCCCATGGTTCAAGTTGACTTACATCAAAGTCCTCAGTGTGTCCCAAGATGGCCATTTCGAGTTACTGGAGAACAACACTGGTTCAGATTCCAAGATGGCGTCTTCAAACTCCAATGCTTTCTGGTAGTTCTTGAGATCCTGTTTTTCTACTGGGCTGGTTCCAGAATCCCGCTGCTTCTTTTTAATCTTCAACAGGATACCGTCCTCATTGCCAGAAAAAAATAGGTATTGTATTTGTGTGGTGAGGAACTTGCAATCACCCACAGTCCGCGGCAACAGTGAACTCTTCCTTTGTTTCATCAGGAACAGCAAAACTACAGACCACTGCCTGGCCGCAAGGAGGAAATCCCTTCCTCCCTGGACAGCAGCTCACAGGTACGAATAGAAGCACCTCCTGGCGAGTGCATTCCCCTCCATAAAACTACAGTGCCCTCTATGCATATGTAATATGTATCCTGGTTAGCAGCACCGTGGGGAAGCTATATCTGCAAAGCTACCATTTCCCCTCCTGCTCAGGTGGGTGGAACTCAACTCGCCTCCTACCCACAATGCACTGACTAACACAGCTGTGCTATCATGCAGGGAAATATATATGGGTGAGTGCAGGATACATTCCCCCCAGAGCAAGGGGAAACTAGGAGGCAAATTTTGGTTGATCCAGGGTCTTCTTCCAGCCCAGCACTGCTACACCCTGCCCCATAGACAGGGCTTGTGGCAAAGCCAAAATCTGGCCCAGAATTAACAGAGCACCATCCAGTTTCATTGCCGTTTAGGTTCACTGTGAGATGGCTGTATTTATTCCATCCACTCCTCTGCCCTTTGTGGCTTAGCTTTGGGTCAAACTCCCACCACCTGCATTTGCAAGTTCGGTTCTTGCTCTCAGCGCTGCCAGTTACAGAACAGGATTAGCATGAAACTCATGCAGAGCACCAAGAGTTCAGCAACATGTGCATTGTAATTTATAATTGAGGCTGGCAAGTCATGCTAATCCCTGGCAGATAAATAACTACTCCATTCCCACTTGACCCTGCACTGCCCAAAAGAGGACACTGTATAAATGTAATCATTATCCAACGGCAAAATTCATTTCTTACTCTCAATTATTTCTTAATTGAGTGTCATGGAAAAATGAATTGGACAATAGGGGTTCAATAGAAGAGGCGGGAAACAGCTACCATTGCATTGGTGCCATAGTTTCTTGTTTGGCCGGCTCCCACTCAGACACATCTTCTAATCTGGTTCTTGTTTACTCCAGCTAATTTGGGGGCATATTTTGAATCAATTATATGCCCCAGGGAGCAGTTACTCACCTGAGTAATCTCATTGAAATCATCAGGACTGTTCCAGGGAGTAAGTGCTCTACAGGGGGAATTAAGGGTTCCACAATCTGTCCCTAGGAAATATGAAATTAATTATCTCTGTCAGGGTCTTGGGGGTCGTATGTCCAGAGCCATTAAAGTGGACAGTTCTGTCCTGTTCTGCTTTTCACAGGCCCCTAAATGAATTAAGATGTGGGTCCTCCTACCCAATATCCCCTCCACCTGCGAAAAGCCTCCTCTACATGTAACAATAACTAACCTCAAGAAGCTCAATAGACTTGAGCCTGGAGATGATAACTGAAGGTGAGAACATGTAGGGAGGACAGCAGGCCATTGGTGACACAGATGGGATATGACTGTGTGCGCGCAGAGCCCTGTGCACCTGCAAGCGTAGGCTGAAGGGAAAGTATCTATAATTGTCACCTCAGACTACTCAGGGGGGGCTGAGACTTCATATGTGGACTTCTAGTAACAGGGCATCTTATGGGGGAGAGAGGCATGTGGGGGAAAGGGTGTCATGGGTAATGCAGTGACCTAATGTGTTAGGTTCACAATTTGCGTAGGCCAACCGGGCCTAACTGCAGGAAGTAGACAGGTGTCACAATAACCTAGAACAATGAATGTTCATGGGAAAAGGGAGACAAAAGAACTAAACTAGTCTAAACAGAAAGGACTCCTGCTTTAACTCAAGGACTGTGTTCAGATCACGCCTGCTAAACGAGAAGTATGCAACCAGAAGTCAATGCACCAAAATTGGTGTGTCAGCAATTAGGTGTAACTGGTGAACTGTATGAGGGGATGGGCTATTCCACCTATCACTCTCTTGGGGGGTTCTTAAAGGGCATTTTGTGGGGCAAATATACACAGCTGTGGATGGTGGCTAGCTGATGGCTGGGAAAACAGAAAGGAGTAAGCTTCACCATTATGGTTGCCTCTCCCACTGTCTCCTGGGATCCCAGATCTACAGTAACACCGTTGGGCCTTCATGACCCTGATCCTGAGAGATGTTCTAAGCAGACCAGGACAGAGAGAGAGAGAGAGAGGGACTCAGATGACATTACTACTTTCAGCTGACTCCCAATGACCAAGTGAAATGTGAGTCATTGTCTCCCACAGTTCTGTTCCTTTCCTTCCCCACCTTATTTCTTCTCTTTCCGACCCCTCACCTTTTTCCTTCTGTCTAGTAACAGTGTGGCCAAGACTTTATTTAGCAACACTGCTGTAAGCCTCTGACTAGAATGAAGGAGCTAAAAGCAATACAAAGTCAGTGCAATGCTGGTACAAGTTTTCCAGAGGGGTTAATAAGACCATGTGCCATGCTTTTGTTTTTCCAGCAGGTAGGCTGCAATCGAGACACAACACCACAGAAAGAAGCTGCATTTTCTTTCTTTCCTGTGCTTTTTTCTCTTCCTTTTGAATGTGTCCGTCTTGTTGGGTCTTCTAGGAAACGGGATTGGACTTCAACAATGGCAGTCCAAGGCCATCTCAACTAACTTCCTCTCTTTTGCCCACAAAGGATAGTTATTACCATCTTTAATACCCCCTAAAAGACTGTCAAATTCGGGGGAGGGGGAGTCCCTCTAAATAATCTCTCCAGCCAAAATGAATGGAACAAGGGATGTTGTTAAAAGGAAAGCCTTATTCATAGAATCATAGAACCATAGGGTTAGAAGGAACTGCAAGGGTCATCTAGTCTAACCCCTGCCAAGATGCAGGATTTGTTGTGCCTAAACCATCCAAGATGGCTATTAAGCCTCCTTTTGAAAACCTCCAGCTTCCGACCACAACCTCCCTAGGCAGTCTGTTGTCTATTCCATTGTGCTGCTGTTCTTAGTTAGGAAGTTTGTCCTGAGATTTAATCTAAGGCTGTGTCTACACTGCTCTTTTGTGGTTAAAACTTTTGTCGCTCAGGGGTATGAAAACAAAAAAAAAACAATC
This sequence comes from Caretta caretta, assembly GCF_965140235.1. Lineage (NCBI taxonomy): Eukaryota > Metazoa > Chordata > Testudines > Cheloniidae > Caretta > Caretta caretta. Next base: position 18,226,108 of record NC_134209.1, read on the forward strand.
ACCCCACACATCCTGAACAACAAAAGTTTTGACAACGAAAAGCACTGGTGTGGACACTGCTTCATCAGTGGGAGACACTCTCCTGCTGATGAAGCTACTGCCCCTCACTGGGGGTGGTTTTATTTTGTCATTAGGAGAGCTCTCCTCCATTTACCATAACAATTAGCTGGGTTCCTGACAACAGACTGTATAGACAGCCACAACATTATCCTAGAACTTGCCAGTGGTTTTGCTGTGAGAAATTTAAAGCCAGCTGATCCCCCAGGACTTTTTCAAACATTTCTTATGGTGGGACATTGGTTTCTCCTTTGATTTGGAATAATGGTGTATCGCTTATTCTCAGCCCCTCCCCATCCCACCAAACATGCACCTCTAATCTCCATCTATAATTCACATGCAATTAGCCCACTTGTTTTTAGCCAGAGATTCCATCAGATGCCCCTTGCGCAAGATTTCCAGTTTAATTCTGATGGCAACTCTGGTGCTTGTAACAAAGCTGAAGATGAAAATTCAAGTCCCCTTGACTAATCAGAACCCAAAAGGAAGTGAGCAAGGAACTGCTGCAATTTACTCTTCTCTCCTGCATCAATATAGATCAGTTAATTAGGAAACCTAGACACAAACTGGCGTTAATTTGTCTTTTCTGCCCCATGGGACCATTTTCACAGCTGGAGGTCACTTGAATTAAAATATGTTGATGACATTTATTCAGAAAGCATCAGGAACCCTCTACACTATTGGAAGGATACAGGCTATACACTCACAACCAGCATCACTTTAGCTACTATATGCCATATGGGCTATGTAATCCCATAATGACGAGAGACAGGGTTGTTCAATGTATCTTCCTTAAACCACTTGACTTTCACTGTGAATTATAGGTGTGATTAAATCTAGCTTGGTCTTCACGTGCTTCTAAAAATCAGAGATATAGTCAAGCTCTACAGCTGATAGCTTGTTTTTGATGCACTATATTTATTATAAAAAGAAAAGGAGGACTTGTGGCACCTTAGAGACTAACCAATTTATTTGAGCATAAGCTTTCGTGAGCTACAGCTCACTTTATCGGATGCTCACAATAAATGATGCAATAAAGCTCACAAGAGCTTATGCTCAAATAAATTGGTTAGTCTCTAAGGTGCCACAAGTACTCCTTTTCTTTTTGTGAATACAGACTAACACGGCTGTTACTCTGAAACCTATATTTATTATCATGCCATCTCCTTGGTCCTTAGTTTTATACAGCTTCACATAGCTCATACGCTTCTGAACAGGGATTTCTCAAATGCTTTCATTATACCACAGAGTTAATGGTTAGTGATTCTGCTGAATCTGCAAGAGATAATTATATTTGAGATTGTTTTGTCTGTGGGAGAGGGGTGGAGGTTATGGCTGGTGGGCAAAATGTACAACTTGACCTTTTTCCCCCATAACAGAATTAGGAGTTGAGTGCAAAGTTAGCCAAGGCAGACATGGGTAAACAGTGTATTGGACTTTCTTCTATGGTAATTCTGCATTCAACCAGTAGGCTAGAAATTCATGCCTCTGGTCTGTCTGTCTCTTGAAATGGCATTTTACTCACTTGTAATTTGGTTAAATGTTATCCTGAGTCAAAGAAATACTTACAAGTGTGCTTAAATCCCATTGAAGTCAATGGCACGTAGGCAACTGCTACAAGTTAAGCATGTGCTTAAATATTTGCTTTAATAGGGACGCTTTCCTGTAGGAAGACCTAAACAGCGTATGTGGAAAAGTGGTATTAGGAATGAATTTATTCATTTTCTGTTGCAATTAACGGTTTCAAAAAGGAAAAGGCATTTATTGAACCGAAGGCAAGGTCAAATAACGCTCTTCATTTCATCTCCCACTTCCATCCTTTCTGATTGGGAGCTTGGATCAGATCTATCAATCCAACTCCCTCAGACATTTCAAATACTGCAATACCTAGATGGGTGGTTAAAAATTAAGAGCTTCATTAATATGCAATTTCAAAGACTCTTCTTTGTACTGGGACACTCACTTGGTGAGTGTCGCCACATGGAGGGAAGGGCTGGCCTTGTTTTCTTGGCACTCATCAGCATCATGCAACTCCCTTTCCCACAAGAACAGCACACAGCAGTTACCCTGGTCTTTGCAACTGATCAAGAGACACTTCTCAGGGCAGATCCTCATCTGGTGGAAATGGTTCTCACGCCATTGACTTCAATGGCACTAGGACCATTTCCACCTGCTGAGACGCTGGGCTTGAAGTCAATTGGCATTAGATTAGGCCCAAAGGTCCCAGATACAATAAGATATTTAAGTATTGAAATCAATGAGTTAGACACCTAAATGCCTTTGAGGATCTGGGCCTATGTCATCAAGAAAGTTTATTGGGGGAGGTGTAGAGGACTCAATAGCATCCCCCGCCCCGAAATATTGGTTGGTTTTGTATTTTATTTTTTTAAACTTACCCATCGCTCTCCATTACATTTCAGATTCACACACACATACCCGGTAGCTGGGTATAAATACATTTGTCTCGTATGTGTTCCAATATTGCTCAGTACAGAATTAAATTAAGGTGTTCTCACCAGGGTAGAACTGCTGTCAATAACAGCTGCTATTTAAATTTGCAATCAAAGAGGTAAATAGTAGTGACCTGAGATTGCGTTCCTTCAGCTCTTTAAACCTTGAACGCAAAAAAATGTAAAAAATTAAAACAAAAACAACAAAACACTGAATCTCTAATTACCCTCCGTGCCTTCATCCGCTGTGAGGCTTCCATGTGTGAATGATGCCATGTGATGTGCACTGGGATTTTTTCTCCTCTCCGTAGCAGGATTGTTCTCAATATGAAATTCAAGAGCACTCAGGAGTTCTTGAACACAGGATCTAAACCCCAGCGGCATCCCTGATTTCAGTAACTAAGTAACTACGCATGTAATCTTTGTCAAGGCTTTCATTAAACTCTGAGGGCAGTTGCTTCCCTCTGTTTCAGGCTTCTGAAAGCATTTCATTTTCAGCTGTGATTTGAATTTGCTTACAAGTGTACAAAATGAATAATCAACAGCTTTCAATGGACCAGGGTAAACCCTTTTGTTGGTGGGGGCCACTCTTATTAACATTTCCCCTTTGATATTTACATCTGATTGTGCCTTTCCTTCTTGCTTCTTACTTTCATGCAAATAAGGCCTGACCTTTGGCACTTGATGTGTTATTAAAAATGCACACTTGGAAGCATGTGTATCCTAATTAGAGAAACTTCAAGGGTTTGGAGGGGATGAGGGGGGAGCAATGAGGAGCAGCATTAGGGGTGGTTAAATTCTTTTCCACTCCAATGTTGCAGAGGCACAGAAATGGTTCTCGTTTATTCTGCTGGGCTGTAAAGCGCCTCCTGGAAACTGAAGCTTTTTCCAACCACGCCAGTAAAAGAACTTGGTAAAAGTCTCCCTCACAGATTTAAAAGCAGGGTGTCAGAGTTGACTACATCTAAAGGGGTTCTGAAGTGCCACAGGGAGGAGGTTGGTGAGCATGGTTTCTTTGCAGCACGGAAGAACTGATTCGCTTATCACGACATTAATACACTAAGTCAGATTCAGGTATAGAGTGGCTCAGTTGTCCAGGTGTTCTGAATGAATGTATTGGGTCAAATTCACCCCGAATAATTTACATGCCACAGTCATAGAAGTCTGAGTTAGATTCTGCAGTGACAAAAATGTGCACGTGATTCTCAGCTCACACCAGGTTTTTTTGTTTGTTTGTTTGTTTTAAACTGGTGTTACTCCACTGGCTTCAGTGGAGTTATTCCTGATTTACACCAGCATGAGAGAGGTCAGTATCAATTCTTCTACATGAATATGGGGGGTGATTGTCAAAGGAGCTGAAGGAGTTAGGCACCCAATTCCTGGGGAAAACCAATGGGATCTAGGTGCCTAAGTCTTAAGCTCCTTTGAAAAATCAGAGTCATGAATTAGGGTCCAGACCCTCAGGTGCTTATTTAGCATCCTTTAACTCCCACGGGATCCTTTGAGGTCCCGGGTCTAGCAGCTTTATTGAACACATCCTATTCAGCCTGTTCCTCACGGATGTCAGAAGCACAGCTGCTGCTGACTTTTGGGGTGCAGGCTCAAACTCTATGTCCTGTTCGGAAGCGTCCCTGTCCTCATACAAAGCATGGGACAGATTCGTTAGGCGGTGTCTCTCTCTTGCTTGTTCCAAAGCCGATGAGGGGAGCAGGGTTGGATCATTAAAAAGATGTTAGCTGAGACCTATGTTAGACTTTTCATTTCTTGACTCTTTTCCCCATATACAAGGGGTCGGAGAAGCCCACTGTTATGCTGCCTGCGGTGATTGGTGAAATCTAAAAACAAGACTCACAGCCAACCAGTCTTCAAGTGTCATCTCCTCAGGCCCTGCAACAGCCTGAACATGGAGACAAAGACAGTCCCCCTGGGTACTCCTATCTGTCTCGCTACCCCAGGTGAGTGTCCGTTTGTGACAGATGGCCCCTTATACCAAGGATTACGGTAATATTCTGGTTAGTCCCTGTCCCAAAGGACCAGTCACTTACCCCAGGTCAATTGCACCTTAGATTTCACACCCAAAACAACAACACCTGGAGTCAATCCTATAAGAAACTATATAAAGATTTATTAAATAGGAAAAGGAAACTTGTGGGGAGGGAGGTTATCCCCCTCCTGCCATGAGCTCTGAGCTGCAAACTTGCTGGTGGGGAGGAATCCACTTTCATGACTCATCTTTGGGGACCAGGGGGGTGAGGGCAGAACAACAAAGTCTTTTTTCCTCTTTAACATCCTGCAATAGTCTGTCTTGTGTCAATGGACCCTTCCTGTTGGGGAGAATGTAACACCTTCTATTGATGATCTGAACTTCACACTTTTTAATGTTTCTCTCCTGTCTGACGATTGGAGGCTCACATTACAACCACTCAAATATTACCTCACAATATGGGATGCAGATGTTATAAGTGAGATTAATGCAGGCAGCAACTCACAAGCATACAATAAAGTCAAAACACTGAACACATTCTTATAAGTCTAATGCCTATTTTAACAGTATTAACATGCGAGTCAGACTGATTCCAGCTAAATTTCTATCAGTGTTCAATTGAGACATGGTGACTTTGGCATGAGCTGGCACCTGGTCTGCCATCATCACACCCATGATCTTTTGCCACTCCTTCCTGTCCATGGCACCCATTCATAGGACTTGGAGTTCAAGTTCTTTTCTCCTAAAACTTCTCTTGGCAGATGATTTCCATCATATCCTCAGTCTTCCATGTCCTTTCTTGCTGTCCACTTCCTCCCATACTTGCTTTCCTTGATTCTCCTACTAATTCACTCTATAACTAGGATGACAAGAAGTGGACTCAGCACACTGCCTTGTGTCAATGCCACCATCACTTCAAACCTCCACGGAACTCCAGGTATTGTTGCCACCTTACCTCTTGACTCGTCTATCCCTCGTACTTCTAGAAGTCCCACTCCTACCACCTCAGTACTCCAAACATCAGCTCCCATGGAACCAAGCCATATGCTTTCTTCACATCAATAAATACACTGTCCTTTCTGACTCCTGTCTCATTGAAGATACTGTTACACGCCCCTCAGCTTGAAATACTTAAGAGTTCCTAGTTCCATTCCCATTCCATCCCCCAGCCCACATGGCCCAACTTTCATGGAATCTCAGAGCTTTCTTTCAAAATCCCCAACTCCTTTCTCCCTTTGATCTATCTCATCACGTCAATAGGAATATCTCAGGGCTCCTGTGTATATTGATATGCAAAACATTCCACATGAAGACATGGAAATTGCTCTAGGTTCACAGTGGATTCACCTGTTTATCAGTTTAGTAGCCGTGTGCTTCCTGATTACCCCCTGTAACATCAGGACAATGGCAAGGGCTTGCTTAGCATAAGCGGCTCATTAAAATGCAGTCAAGATGGGAGAATGCTTTGTGTGTAAGTTTCTTATAGTTTTACTAATCCTGATAGAAAACCATGGGGACACAGATACGTCTCCGTTTGCCATTGAGCCGTCTAGACTTTTATTCGGCTGCGTGAGTTGATACAAAGGGCTTGGCTGCTTCATAGGGTTAATTCTCATTCAAAAGCTTCACATTACCAGCTAGAGCAAATGAGAAAAAGGCTTTTCTTTACCTCAGAATGATGATTCCTGAAATAAAGATAACCTTGTCTTGTGGGACCCGCCTGCCTGTTTCAATTAATGCTGCTTTTCAAGATAAAGTAAACAATTTAGCATTTAAAAACCCCACCACCTGAAATGTGTTCCCTTGAATTTGCAATCATAAAAATGCCAAGCTTTCTCCCTCCCACCCCCCCAATTTATCAGGCAACAAACAAAAGACTCTGCTGAGGGATTTCACCTCTGTATTTACACTAGCTGCCAGCTTTGAAGGCACTGGAAATGAGCCCCCTGGAAGTCTTTCAGAATAAATAAAGGCGGGAATAGGAATTTCCATAGATTCTTTTACAGCCTGCTAATGACTTGGGTGACAGGTCTGGGAAATGCCATGTGTGCGCTTTTTATTAGATCCTGTACCATTCACCTAAGTCAACAGCTATATTGATTCCCATTCGCGCAATTGGGGGCAAATTGGTTTTCAGTCAATATTAACAGGAGCAGAGCTCAGCGGAGGAAACTTGTACCAAAAACCCCCCATCCTGCTCTGAATAACGCAACAGCACTATCCAGGACTGTGAGGAGCAGCGGCCTCTCTGAGCGGTGCCACATGGGCAGAGGGGGCCTTCTCCATGTGGAGCTCTTCAGGTCTGCTTTCCTGACTGCTTCCTGCGGGGCTAGACCACACCTTTAGGCACAGGAGGCAGGAACTGCCCTGCCCCAGGAGGCACTCTGACTCAGACCTCCGCAAGTCACAATTCCACCTCTCTCCTTGTTTCTAAGACAGTAGTAGTAATTTACTCCTGGCCAAATGGCAGGTGAGTAGTGGGGCTCTGCTTATTCCCTACCACTCCCCACCCACGGTTCCTCCAGGGTGCAGCATCTGCTGACTCCTGTCTGGCCAGACTGCAATCCCAGAAGCCCATGGAGGATGTAAGGCTGGGGTGTTCTCCTTCCTTCCTTCCTGTAATCCGAGTCCCAATCTAGTCCTAAGTAACTACAGCCTTCACAAGGCAGTGAAACACACTACGCAGAGAATGGGAGCCCTGGGAGCGCCACGCAGAACTGCCCGAGCACCTCCCTGCCATCTAGCAGAGCCGAGTGTTTAAACAGGGGTCAAGCCACACAGGGAGCGAATCATTGGAGCAGGCGACATAGTGGCATATTCAACCCAGGCAGAAACGCAAAGCTGTCAGTCAGCCGTAAAGATAACATCTCCTCAGAGTGATAGGTGGGGCAAGGTGATGGAGACGCGACAGTCTTCACAATCGACAGTGGGTTTAGAGCTCAGGAAAGGTACCGGACTGACACCCTGGGATGCCGGAGTCCTCCTTTGATTCACAGCAGCAGTTAGAGGCCAGACCAAGATCACAGCCACAACCAGGCTGTACATACACATACAGAGAGAGAGTCCAGGCCTCATTCTCAGATGGGAGGAGGGTAAACAGAGGCACAGAAAGGTGGAGTGGACTGCCCAAGGTCACATATAAGGCCGGGAGTAGAACCCAGCTCTCCTGGCTCCCACACCAATACCCTATCCATTAGGCCACACAGTCTTCCAACTATATCATCTACCCTGTGGCTTATTGTGCTCATCCAGGACATGACTATGTAAGCCATCAACCCAAAGCAGAGAAAGACCAAAAAGAGACACCTGCAGAATGGGAGAGACAGAGGGCCAGTTGCTCCCATTGTACAGCACCTTACTCCAAACATTCCCACTGCCTTCCAAGGAACCACTCCCGAGATATTCAACGTGAATGAGTGTGTCAGAATCCGGCCCTGAAAGAAGTCCTTTGCCCTATGCATGGTGAAGAATTGCATCTACCTGCCAGCATCGGAATAGAAGATTTCAGCTTCTTTACTTTCCCCTCTCAAACCTAAATTTCCCCCTTAATGGGATATTAAAAATAATGAAAAAGGAAAATGAGGGGAGTTTTAAAATGCCATTATAATTCCGTTTTAATGCTTATTCTATTCCTGCATGCCAGCAAGTGGATCAGAGCAGCTTTTATAATATCTAGGTTTTTTTTTTTTATTATTATTCTTAACACAGAGACTGGCAATACATCATGTTTGGAAGCACCCTCCAGAGGCTGATAATTCTGATAGAGTTTCTTTTTTTATCGCTATTAGAACAGGCTTGTAACAATTTTGTGGAGTGTCTTTGCATCAGGCTGCTGCAAAGAAGAAAGCCAGCTTCCCTGGCACAGCGCTTTATGTTCCTACTTCCTGCAGTTCCAATCACTCCCAATGAAGAACACACAAAGCCCCAAATGAGTTTAGAAGTGTACCCATTACTTTTACCAAGCATTTTCCTGCAAAACCCAGTCAGGATAGTCAATAGCTATTGGTCCACTTGTCACTTGTGAAATTATTTCTCTAGCTAATGTATCTAATTTAGTTCCTTGTTTGCCAAGCACCGTAGATCCACATCAAGTGCTGCTCAATGGTCTACATGTTATTTTTAAAATGCTCTGCCCAGGGCCAGATTGGCAGCAGGGCTGAATGCTCAGCAGCTCCCATGAAGTTCAGCTGCTTAACTGGGAGCTGAGTTCTTTGAAAATCTGTCTGTATACACTATTGGCCAGATTCTGGCATCCTTACCCCTGTTAAATACGACCTTACTTGGAGAGTGGTCCCACAGAAATCAATGCAACTTCATGCAAAGTAAGGTAGTCAATGTGCAATACATGGAATAGCTCAACTTAAATGAGAAGGGTAAAATCCTAACCCTACTGAAGTCAACAGGGTTTTGACATCAACGTCAGTGGGGTTAGCCCCACTCGATTTCACTCGAGTTGTTTATTAAAAGAAAACTACAGACAACCAATTCCACTGAAATCAAGGGGGTTACACCAGTGGAAAGCAGGTGTAAAGAAGTAGGGAACAACATCCACCGATTCTGTGCATGGACCAAAGGTGCAAGGAGCACAATGACATTTAGGTCACTTCCATGAGTGGTTAGAATCGACACAAACTAAAGGAAGAAGCTGTCAAGTGGCAAACTTGATCCTTTTAGTCCTATGATAATAAAGTCAGTCACACTCCCCTTCTTGGAAGGTAAAAAGATTCTGGTTTTAATGAACACCAAAAAAGGGTGATGATAGCTTGCTGACAGGTGAGAAGGAAGCACATTTCTCAATGAGACTAAGACAACTGGATCTCCTTGTTTAATGTCATTTGCCATGAGGGAGCGATGGTTAAAGGCCTCCTCCTGATCTTATGCACATCTCCCAGACGCAGGCCAACATGAGCTGAACAATGATAATAAAGGGGGACTGTCAACCGTTAGTCAACCTGGATCCAGACCTAGATTCCAGCAAGGTTTCTAGTGAATTCAAGAGAATTATTTCCTGGCCATTGTGTTGTACCATTGCTTAGGACAGCAGCACCGGACTTGTTCCGCATAGATAAAGGATTTGTTCATCTGAAAGATCTGGGACAAATTCTCCTCCGAGATCTACTCATTTGCTCTTGACTCGGAGATCTGCAATTTCAATCAATCTATATTACGGTAGCAGCGAGAGGCCTTGATGGAGATGAGTGCCCCATTGTGTCAGGTGCCCTAGGCCAAAGAGACAGACCCTGCCCCAAGAGTTTACAGTCGGTACAGACAAGACAGAGAATGCTGGGGAAAGGAAACATCCTTATTCCCATTTGTAAAACAGAGAACAGCACCAGAGGGTGAAATTCTGGCCCACTGACTTTGAGGCCACAATTATATCCACGCAGCTCAACAGGGGGGGCTGAGCACTTTCAAATCTGGCCATAAACACATTTGAAAAACCAGACCTGAGCAGCTTCACTCAGGAAACGTGTGGCAATGTGGGGAATTGAAGCCCAGTGCCCTGAGTCCAGTCTAGTGTCTTAACCTCAATCAACCGTCCCCTAAATCTTTCAGTTTATCTTTACAATGTCTGATTTCTGCTGCCAGTTGTTAATTCGCTCTTTCCCCTCTCAGTGGGTACTCACATGAGATTGCTGTTGCTGTGTAACGTGAAAAGAAAAAACCTGCAACCTTCTGCAAACTATTTTCTCCTTTCTTCGTCTCTCATCTTATCCAAGGTTCACCTCCCCTATTTAATCTTCATGGCATTTATTATACATACAGACCTGTAATTTTTTTTAAAAGGTTGCATTCTATAAGTATCATCTAGATATATGGATACCTAATGAGAAAGTCTAGGCACCAAAGAAAGCAGTTGAATTTTCATAAATCATACGGCCAGGAGGTGCCCACTGTGATCACCTAGCCTGACCTCCTGTACAACACAGGCCATAGGACTTCCCTGAATTAACTCCTGTTTGTGCTACAGCACATCCAACAGGCGTAGGAGGGAAGAGAAACTGAGGCCCAGTCCAGTGCCCTACCCACTAGACTATGCTGCTTTCTCAAAACTAAAGACGCCACGAATTAAACCCAGGGCCCATAGTATGTACCGTACAACTGGCCTACATCCCCATGCAGGCCATCTTTCAAAGGGATCAATAGAACGGGCACTGAGCTCTTTAGAAAAATCAGTCCTTGATTTCAGAGCCTAAATGGGAGCTCTTTTCCTGTGAAATATCTGGCCCCCAGCTGTAGGTGCTGAGCACTTGAAAATATGGCCCTGAGTGCTTTTGTAACTCGCTCGAAATGAAGTGGCTCAATTTTCAAAAAGAAGCAGCGTCTGCGAGGACAGCGGGAGCTAAGGGGCGCTGAGCACTTCTGAAAATCTGGCCTCTAGCCTTCAGCCCCAGGCTGTTTCAGATCCATAGTGCAGGAGTGTACCGGGAGGGAAGTGGTGGGACAAAAACCTCTGTAGCCCTGTTAAATTCACCTTTCTTCTCAACTTGCTTCCATTTCAGTTAAAACCATTATGTAGCATGGGAGGACTGAGGAGTTATGCAGAGCAGTGTGGAGAAATTCCTGTCAGAAAATTCCTTCCAAGTTATTTTCCTCAGTTACAGGAAAAGTCTTCCTCCCTGACACTGCTGTTTGCTCAGCAAGCCAAGAGCAGGGAGGAGAGCACTTCAGATACTGTGCAATTGGAACCTGATCCTGCTCTGATTCAAATCAATAGGGACCCCCCCACGTCAACTTTAAAGATGAAGGATCCAGGCCTCAGAGAGCATCTTGCAGGCAAGGGCCCCCAAGCACATTACAGCCATGAACCAGTGCCTGAAATGAAGCTCAGAACATAGCGGTGAGGCAGGTAAGTGTTGTTATTACTGCCCCCCATTTCCTGGGTGGAGGCCCCCATTTTGTTAGCCTCTCACAGAAAAGGGAGCAAACAGCCCAGATACCCTAAGCCCCAGAACCAGTATTGACTCCCCTCTACCCCACAAACTTAAATACACACTTCCCCAGAGCTCCAACCTTGGGGGCACCCTGGGTTTACAGTTTAACTCTTTAGGGGGAGGTGAAGTCAGTGGGCTCACAGACTTTGCAAAGATTTCTAAACAGCTACGATTCACTTAGCGTGCAAAAAGCACAGATCCTGACAAAACAATGAAACACCTACCTGTGTTTCTCTGCCTCAGTTTCCTCACCATTCTGGACCATTCTTTGGGCAGCATCCTCTGAGGAATGGAGGATCCTTCCTCTCCTCCTGCTGGGACTTCTTCTGCAGAACTCAGTCTTTCTGATCTCTTTTAAAGGGGGAGGGGGGCTGCTAGATCTGCTTTTATAACCTTTGCCAGGTGACTGCTGCTAAGTTGCCACCCCCTGGATTTCAGACTTAAACAACTGGTCCGGGCTGGGTGGTAGCTATTTCTTTGTCCAAGAGTGCTCATCCAAATTTAAGGGCCTGCTGTTGTTAGCCCTCTACCACCTTGGCATTTTAGTTCAAAGGGGAGGCAAGAAAAGAAAGATTAAGAAGATTAGTAAGACCTGACTTACAAGCAAAATGGAGTTTGCAGCCTGAAACAGACATGCAGAGTGCCCAGTGTCATCCAGATTCCCTAAGCAGCCCACCGCAGCTCTAGCAAGTTTAAAGTGCATCAGTTTTGATTCAGTGACAACAACTTGGCTTTTGAGGCTTTGGCCATTGACACTGACCAGATGAAGGTTTTCAACAGCGGGGGGGGGGAAGTTTCCCCTATCGAATGCGTGTCCCGATGGGGAGGGGAGACAGGTGTGGGAGAGAGTCATTCTCACTTGCTCTGCCTCCTTTCATAGCAAGGGAGAGAGGACAGAATGCAAAAAGCTGGGGAAATACACAGATGTCTCTAGTTAGGTTCATGCGGTTCTCCTGGCTTGGCTGGTGGGAGCCCTAAAGCCTGGAGCACAAACCCAGCCTGATTTAGCTTCCTTCTGGCAATGGGTGATGTTAAAACCAACAGAGAGGCCAATGCAGTCATTTGGGGAAGAGCAGAGGGAGCACTGAACAATATTGCCCCACTGCAATGGTGCATTTGGGCTAATGGTGTGTATGTGGGAGAGGGGTGCAGATCCCACATCCACCTGCCTGGGAATTGTTTAACCTTCCTTTGAAGCGTCTGGCGCTGAACGCGGTCGGAGGCAGGATACTGGGCTAGATGGACCATCGGCCTGATCCAGTCTGGCAATGCCTGTGTTTCTCTGCCCAAAGCAGAGAGCTGGCTCCCACAGGGAGGAAGCCTCATTTTATTCATCTCTGTGTGATTATTTGGAATGAGCTTTCTCTGACAGTGAGTCTCACTGTCTTTCCGCTGCACGTCTGAGCGGAGAGACGGACACAGTTGACTTCAGAAACAATGGGAAATGTATAGTGATTTGGAAAAAAAATTAAAATCTCTCTCACCGTGTGACTAAGTTAGCCAATCAAAAGTTACAGAGTGGCAAAACAAAGCAAAAAAAGGGGAGACCGGGAGAGGCAAAAGTATGTTTTCAGTAGATTGTATTGATCACAAAAAACTGAAAAAGAAAGCCCACAAAAATAATCATTTTCAAAACCGACACAACAAAAATGATTTTGAAATTTGTCATGACTTCTTTCTTTTCTTTTTTTTATCAGTTGTGATGATTTTAATGGTTCCAACTCTGGGGAAGATATGTCTCTGTTAAACAAACAAGTTGGAGTCAAGGGAAGTGAAAAGTAAGGACTAGGAAAGAGGTGGGAGCTGGGCACCAGAACTGGGGTGTGCGGAATCTCTGTTCAGTTTTGTCCCACGCCTTGTGAAGCCTGGCTGTCGTCTGTTGCTCTCATTCACTGACAGCCACCCCCAGAATTTCGTGAGCCACTGTTCTCACTCACAACTACACATACACACATGCTGTACTGTGTGACTGCTGTTCTCTCTCTCACACACACACACTGGTATGAGGCAACATTCTCCCTTATACAAACACCCACCCACAGTATTGTGCGAGCTGCTGTTCTCACACACACAGCCACACACACAACAGTATGTGTTACTCTTGCAATCGAATAACCACATTGGATACAAACCCATAAGCCAGTGCTGCTTGGGGGTCCATTGCCAGGCACGTGGGAGCTGATTCTCTCCTCTCTCCCCCATGGGCTGGCTGCAGCGGTATCCATTTGCAGGCTGCCAAGACCCTCTGCAAGGCTGGGCACAGGAGCAGAATGCAGGCACCGATGGGTGCAATACGCTGTGGATCTAGGGGTGACTCCCCTCAGAGCACAGGAGATTTGTAAGGCATTCCCCCTTCCAGGCCATAGTGTGACATTATCCTATATGGTGATTGCACCCTCGCTTTTCAGGGTGTTTAGCTGGAGGCTTTCTGCTTTTCCTTGCATTGCCAAAGCATCTCTCTCCACCAGGAAGTCCCCATCTCCCTCTCTCTAGATACCCGTGGTACTCACCTGGCCCCTTTCACAGTCTTTAGTGTATCTATCCTCCCAACACCCGTGTGAGGAAGGGAAGTGCTGTTACCTCCAGGAAGTTGAGGCACAGATGGTACAGCCCAGATCCAAAAAAGTATTTAGGCTCCTTCCATTGTTATCACTTGACCACAGGCACCCAGGAAGCATGTAGCAGAGCAAGGAGCTGAACCTGGTCCCAGGCTAGTGATGATACACAGACGGTCTCCAGCCCTTTAAGCTCCACAAACTAAGAATTGCTCTGATTCTCCTGTGTTCAAGGGCAACCACAATGATTTACCCTGAAAAAACAACATGCTGCCTATCTCCATAGCATTTCAGTTTTACTGATTCAAAAGTAGCTGATGGTTGCATGCCATGCCGTCTCTTCTGGTAGCCTTGCCAACTGAGTAGGGTGTGGGTGTGGTGTTTACTTCATATCACCTTGCATGACTGGAGCTGCAGGTGGGGGGAAAGGAGCCCCCTTGCTGCCTGAAAGGTGGCAGGAATTCACACGCATGCTACATGCTTTTCCTGGAGTAGCTTAATCTAGCTGTGTCCTAAAAAGGGCTATTGGCCCTATTCAGAGTTCATTGAAGACTCCCATTGACATCTATGGGCTTTGGCTCAGGTCCTATTTGACTATCAAGTGTGCTGACTAAAATGGATGTGGGTTCAAATCCCAGACAGAATTACTGAGAATTAAGATACGATTGGTAGGAGTGTTATAAATAGCTAGACAGATACATAGCACAGTATTGCTAAAGGAAAACATTACAAAAATTAAGAAGCAGGTACCTCTTAAAATAAGGAGATTGTCTTGAAAATCATGAGATTTTTTTAAAAGAAAACAATAAATGTGTGGTTCTTTATATTCGCTTAGTGGTTTCTGAGCCTCCAGGGTTCATCTGTTCAGACTTTTCTCAGTAACCATAAAGGCTAGACATTTATTTTTCTTTTAAATGAAGTCTGAGATTCTCAGGGAATCACAGGACTCAAGGAGCTGAAGCTTTGAGAAAAACAACTATCAGGAGACTTGGGATAAATATCATGAATTCACAACACTGTAAGCAAGTCAGCGAGAGGCGAGTCTAGTGTTTTGTGGGACTCATCGGAATTTATGAGTAGAAACATAAGAACATAGGTATGGCCATATTGGATCAGATCAATGGTCCACCTAGCCCAATATCTTGTCTTCTGTCAGTCACCAACACCAGGTGTTTCAGAAGAAATGAACAGAACAGGGCAGTTATAGAGTGATCCATCCCCTGTTGTCCACTCCCAGCTTCTGGCACTTGGAGGCTAGGGACACCCAGAGCATGGGGTTACATCCCTGACCATCTTGACTAATAGCCATTGATGGAGCTGTACTCCGTGAACTCATCTAATTCTTTTTTGAACACAGTTATACTTTTGGCCTTCACAACATCCCCTGGCGATGCGTTCAAAAGAACAGCACACAGTATTCAAGGGGTGGGCATATCATGTATTTATATAGTGGCATTATGATATTTCCTGTCTTATTATGGATCCCTTTCCTAATGGTTCCTAACATTCTGGTAGCTTTTTTGACTGCCACTGCAGATGATTACAGAGAACTATCCACAGTGATTCCAAAATCTCTTTCTTGAGTGGTAACAGCTAATTTAGACCCCATCATTTTGAATGATGAGTTGGGATTATGTACAAAGTACCAACAGCGTGAGCATGATCCACATCAGGATGTCACTGTTATTCAAAGATTTTTATTTTTATGAAAAAATATAAAATTTTATATCTTACACTACAAAAACATGTACACAAACAAAATGCGCATAAAGCATCAAAGGAAAAATGAAAATAAAAGGAAATAAATACAGCAATGCTAAGCCTTCTATGAGTTAAAACTCCAATGCAGGGAATCAAACCTAATGCAAATTGGGGCATTGTTTAATAGAAGCACTCCGAGTCCTAACCCACTTGCACTAAGGGGTTTAGAAAGACTTAATAATAAAGGACTCGAAACTATACCTTACTCTCAGACTGCTGTCAATGTATTTCACACACTTCTTAATGACTAGTTTCAAAACTGCAGCAGTCTTAGGAGTCACAATATCTTGACCACTGGGACTTCTACATGTTTATATTCAACACCGAATAGACACAGCTTTTGCACCGTCATCATATTTTTGTTAACATATAGAAGGAATAAATAAAGTTTACAGTGGACTTTTTTTCATCAGTCTTTTTTTTTATGATTAGATAACTTCTCCACAGAATAAACGGAGGTCACTCTAAACAAGAACTGCGCTTCGAAAGACTTCCTCCTTCAGAGATGAAAAAGAATGTTCTTATCTCCCGTTCCCCTTGAAATATTCCCTTACAATTAGCAGCAAAATGGACTGAAAAAAAAGTGATCTATGTAACCATCTGGGCTACTGAGTTGGAAGAGCAAACCTCTTTGACTTACCCTAGGTATATACTCTAAGTACATCTAACAATTTACTTCTGATTATCAAACTTCACCATCTTAATGTAGGTAACATTTGCATTTTTCTTTCAGGTTTTAATTTCTGGTAGACCACTATAAGGATAGCTAACTATAGTACTTCACTTTTTTCCCCCTCTGTGCTTAGACAGAGCAAAACCAGAAAAACATTGTGACCCAATTCTACTGCATGACAATATATACAATAGTCCATTTCTAATACCTGATTTTAACCTACTTATTTTTACTTGCTACCCTTTCTTGCATAATAACGAAAAATACCTTCCAAAAGAAAATTTCTCTTCTTGTGCTTTGAATGATATCCCAACTCTGCTAAGGTAAAATAAAGATACATTGACTAAGATTTTAGACTGCAATTGTCAGAGGGCCCTAAGGGAGTTAGGTGCGTAGGCCCAGATCCTCAAAGATATTTAGATGCTTAACTCCCATTGAAATCAAATGGGAGTTAGGAGCGTAAATACCTTTGGGGATCTGGACCTAAATCCCATAGCCTCTTTTGAAAATTCCAGCTTAAAAACTGGGTGCCTAAGGATTGGATCCAAAATCCATATTTAGATAACTAAATGAACGGCTTGATTTTCCAATATGCTGAGCACCCAGCAGCTCCCTCTCTGGCTACAACAGGAATCTTGGCTGCACTTTGGAAAATCAGGGCACTGATTTAGGCCCCCCGTTTTCGAAAATCTTGGTCATGGTTTTTTTTCCACTCATATACAGAGTCTATTATAAACAGATTTGTAGCAACGTACTTGCTTGCATTAAATCTAAAAAGGTTTGTATAGGTATTTAAATAATTAAGAAAAAGTGCCCAAATTATTTACAAATGCAATCTGGTTACGGGCATTCTCTTTTCTACTAGTTAACCATAAAGATGTTCTGAAGGCTGGTCCAGCAAATGGAAACTGATTACACTGTTCTGAGAAGGTAATTCTCACCTTCATGTAGTAAATCCCCAACACACTGTATATGCATTTGAAAAACACAAATGGCCAACGGAACTTTTATTTTAAAAGTAAAAGAACAAAACCAAACTCCTCCTTGCATTTTTCACAGAGTGCTACTTCGCTCCATCAGTTAACCAGTGACAGAAGAGAACAGGCAGAAAAGGGAGAGGATAAGAGCTGGAAGTTGCTAATAAAAATCTCTCCAAGTACAGCTGATTGATGCAAGTGGCAATTGAAGAATTCCTCCAGAAGAAATAAGTTGTTCTGTCTGTCTTCCTACGGATTATTTTACAAAGCAGTGCAGGCAGGAAGACACAGAGAATCCCACAACGGTTCCCCTGACAACTCTAATAATATTATTATTTGACAAATCTCCTTTTGTGCGGCAATTGTTATGTCTTGATTTGGGTTTTTTTTTTCTTTGTGGCCCAGTGGCTGACAAAAATAAAACAATAAGACAAGAAATCACACAATCAAGATTTGTCAAACCTCACCCTTCTGGTATAAGTTGTCTCTTTTTTCCATTTC
The DNA here is from genome assembly GCF_965140235.1 of Caretta caretta. Classification (NCBI taxonomy): domain Eukaryota; kingdom Metazoa; phylum Chordata; order Testudines; family Cheloniidae; genus Caretta; species Caretta caretta. Next base: position 18,244,001 of record NC_134209.1, read on the forward strand.
TCACATTTGCGGATGAATTTGGTACCTTTCCAATTGGTGGCAGGCCCAGGGGTGAACAGATGTAGGAAGAAGGCATTTCTTTACTCCCTTTCCAGATACATCTGACTTCTTCCTACACCTGTTCACCCCTGGACCTGTCACCAATTGGAAAGGTACCATATCTCACTGAGAAGTAACTAACAGTTCTAGAAGGAAGATGGTTTTTTAGGTATATGCTTTTACTAAACATGTTTGCAGGAAACTTGCAGATGCACTAAAGGGATTTAGGAGCACAAGCCCCATCTTTCTTTGTGAGAGATTTTGTTTTATTAGAAGCTGCTATTTGTATTTGGGGTTTGAGGAAGTATAAAAGAAAAGATGTTTAAGAACAACTAAAGTGGTATTCAGATACTTGCTTCTGAGTGAGAGGAATGAATAATTTAAGCAACAGATTAGATGCTCTTTTATTCCAGAGGTGAAGAAGAGAAAGGAAAACAGAATATGTTGATACCATCTTCAAGAAAGAATGCTGCAAGATGCTATCCAACCCACATAAACAACTAATATTCCCTAGAATAATGAAAAATATTTGCCATCATTTGAGCAAGTCTTTCAATCCCTATCTTTAACAGAGACTTTTTTCTTAAAATGAACTATGGGGCCTATTATGGACAATTGGAGAATTCCATCTATACAGAAAATACAAAGTCCCTCATTGTTTCAAGATGGAATTCAATGGGAGCTGGGTGCCTAATTCCCATAGGTTCTTTTGAAAATCCCAGCACCCGTGCTTTACTATGTGCAAACAGAAACTGGTTACAGGCGAGTTCTGGCTAGAGCAATGTTGTTCAAACAAATGACATCCTTACTATAGGATTCCACCGCATTTATCAAATTCAGCACATTTCTCCTTCTGCTCCTGTGTGCTTTGTGACAGAGTGGGACATGTCTGTATCAAACTAACAAGGAGGGTGAAGTAATATCTTTTAATGGACCAACTTCTGTTGGTGAGAGAGACGTGCTATTGAGTTACCCAGAGCTCTTCTTCAGGTCTGGCTTTATGTAGCTCGAAAGCTGGTCTCTTCCACAAATTGAAGTTGGTCCATTAAAAGATTACCTCACCCCCCTTGGCTCTCTCATATTCTGCAAAGAATCAAATTGTAACCTCCATCTTGTGTTAGAAACTCCATTTTGTATGATGTGCCGAACACAAGCCTAACGTTAATCAAGGTAAGCTTATTGAATTGTGTTGCAGATAGACACCCTACCTAGGAAAGCTGCTTGACATCTCATTGAAGGGACATCAGGAGAAAGCATCAATATGGCAGTCTAGGGCCATCCACTTTGATTGTCTCCCAACTGCTGACTCAATTGAACGATGTTTTTTCTACACTGGGGCCTGAAGGAGGGAAGGGATAAGCTTTCCAGAGGAGCACCTGGGTGAAGGAGACAGAGACTGCACTTAAGAAGGGGTGCTGCTCTGAGTTGGGCGGCTGGCCATCACCACAGAACTGAAGGCTTGGTGGAAAAAGAGGGCAGGAGGGACTTTGTCCAGCCTGAAACATGAACAGACCACACTTCTGAAGAGTAAAGTGTCTGTGGTGAAGAGATTCCTTGCCTAAGCCTGCGCTCCCTGCTTCCCTGGCGTGTTGTCCTGTAAGGAGTTAACCTGTACCCCAGAGAGCCCACAGCCTCAGTGGAGCTCTGGGCTAGCGTGTGTAAGCAACTGAGTGGCTCGGGAGGTCAGAGGCACTGGTTTTATTGTCCAGGGTGGTGGACTGACAAGCCAATTAGGGCTCAAAACAAGAGGTCTGAGCCTGGGAGTGTGCCCTCTAGATCCAGAGCTAAAAACAGTGACTAGTCTCTACCCAGACCCAGCTGGCTTGGAAGCACATGGGTCCCTGAGATTAAATCCATTTGCAGCAGACTGGTCACAGTACACAGGGGTGCTGAGCCATGCTGGATATTTTAGGGGGAGACTTTCAAAGGTCCAGAAGAAGTTAGGTACCCAACTGCCACTGAAAGCCAATGTGAGTTGGATGGCTAACTCCCATTTATGCTTTTGAAATCTGCCCCGTAATATCCAGAGCTCAGGTAGAAACAGAGGGAGAAACAGCTTTTATTGAAATGCACTCTTGTTACCTCACATATGTAATTAAAACTCCTGAAAGCTTTGTTTGTATATGTTGTTTGAACCAAACAGCAGCAAAAATATAAGCAAAGTGGTAGCACAAAACAACCAAAACCAAGTCTAACCAAAAATTCTTGTACCTGGATGTGTAGCAAACTGTACAGTATATACATATTAATCATGTATTCATCTCACAGAAGAGCAAATTAAAAGGAACTTTATAACACAGAGGGGGGAAATATACACCCTGTATTGTATTTGCCACTGGACAAGCAACATGTTTCTACACTAGTCTCTATAACTTAACGCTGTGTAACAGCATTTTTTAAATTTACAAAACAAAATATCTATCAAGAAATAATCTAATCATATTGCTCTTCAATACACTTCTGTAGACAATTAAGACTTGAAGTAAACTTCAGGAAACTGCAGCTTTTGTTAGCCCATGAATGGCTACAAAACTTTTCCATTCAAGTTAAGTCCTTGGAAGTATTAACGTGTGCTGCCATAATTCAGTATATAAAGGTGCTCTCTATATATTCCATGTACAGACAAAGTGTGGTGGGAAGGCTTTTTCTTGTTGTTGCTGAAGCATAAGAAAATGGTTAACCTCATGTACAGTAGATCCATTTCCATGCATGTTACATTTACTTCATGAATATGAAGACACAAATAGGAAGGAAAGGAAATTTTTTAGTCAAACACTGATTATAAATTATGTGGCAGAGGCCAATGTCCTTCAGTTATAGAAATAACCGACTTTCCCTTTTTTTGTTCTTTTTGTTATAATAAATCTCAGGGCTAGTTTACAAAGTGCAGGGTCGATCACTTGAGAAAGTGACTTTAAAACCAAGTTACAACGGCACCATCCCATTCACCAACTGGACCTTCATCTCTTGAAGGCTGCTCATTATCTTCTTCTGGTGACCAACAAGTGTCACTCCAAGCCGCCTCAAATCCCTGTGTGGAGAAAGCACATGTAGGTTCTCTAGATTACTGTGGGCAGATCTCAGTATTTAATAACTTCTAGGTGCTGTAAATGGATAGTGATACCAACACCTCACGCTTACCGTACATGGATCTCAGACTGCTTTACAAAGGCGGTATCATTATCCTTTTTTTTTTAAACAGATGGGGAAATCTCAGGCCCTGAGAAGTGAAGTAATTTGCCAAGGACATATAGCAGGCCAGAGCTTAAATCAGGAGCTAGGAGCCAAACTTTCGTCTCCTCATTTTGAAAATGTTTGAGCTAACTGTGTAAATGTGAAACATCTGACTTGAACGCTGCACCAGGCGAAACTATTTCCTTCAGCTGATGTTCTGAGCAGATTAAAGTGAATACATCAAAATGATGGCATAGCCTCTGGCTTTAATTTTCACATCAGGTTGGAGAGCCAAACCTTTATTCCTTTTATCAAACACATCCAGAAATGTTTGGTTGCAGTGAGAGCGCTGGGGGCTACACTCGTATGAAAATCAGCCTCTTAACCAAGATGTTTTGCTTGATACGTGTATTAGCCAAACCCGAAGTGGGCTCATTTATACCACAGGAGCAATTTGACACACTAGGGACGTCCAATTCAGACTTCCCAGTCTTTGAGAAACACCTCCCAGTCTGGATGACAGACTTTTGGGGCTCATTGTAATTATTGTAATGGGTTATGCGGATACAAACTAAAAGACTCAATATAATCTGTTGGCAATGTATTGGGTTGGAAGCTGTTGAATGAACCATGCTCGATTCTTGGGAAATTCCATAGTATGTATAAAGATTTTGTTGCTTGTCTCCACCAGTAGGTGCCAGCGTTAAGCAGAAGAAAGTGCTCTTTTACCTAAAAGTGAATTAAATATTAAAGAGCCTATTAGGACTTCATATTTTTTTAAGGAGAACAATTTGAATGGGGAATTTTGCTGTAAAAATTACGCCATAATATGGCTTTAGGGCTATTATTTATGCTAATGTTTTGGGAGGGAAGGATCCAGTCATGTGTATTTATGTGTCTGACGTAAGAGGACATGATTGTTAGAATACTTATCAATGATTATGAAGGGATGAGGGCCCGTCCTGAAGCCTTCCTATGAGGAACTCTAGAATTCCACCTGTGAAGTGCCTTCTAAATCAGGTCTGGAGTAATTAATATAGCAATTTTTACAATATAAGGGTTCTAATCTCCTTTTCCTATATGTACATAAGTCCAATTGATGCCAATGGGAGTTCATGAGCACATTGGCTGGGATTTTCAAAAGTGCCCAAGTAGGAGCACTGAAAATCATTGGGACTTGTGCTCAGGAACTCTAAAAATCCCTCCCCTCGAGAAGAATACTGATCACTGTAGGGGCAGTTTCTCCAAATTGCTCAGCCCCCAGCAGATCCCAAAATCTGGCTGCTTCCTTCAGGTGCCTAAATCGGAGCTGAGTTATTTTGAAAATCTGACCCTAGGGATTCTGTGTTCAATAATCAGACTGTTTCTCAAAAACTGTTTTGTATACAGAACGAACAGGGCCGACATGAGCATTGTAACAAGTAGTCCTGTCCAAGGGAAAGCTAGATCTGTCCTCCACAGACTGACACAGTTTCAGCCTTTTGAGTTGGAACAACCCTGCTTTGTTTCGTTACACTGCCCCCTTTCAGCTGGTGTATGAGATGCATTAAGGAAGTCACAACCTGCGTGCGACAGAGATCAGGGAACCACAGCCGCATGCTCGTTATTTGAAACCAAGGATTTTTAATGGCTGCAAAAGCATCTAACTTTTTCTGAGACAGACCTTTCATTTCGGCCTCTACCAAATTATGAAAACGGTTCAGCAAGCAACACAGCAATCTTAACAGTGAAGGAACAGGTGGGAATGCCATTGCAATATTTGCAATGTGCACAGCTGGTAACGTACACGAAAAATAGGGTGGCAGGGTCAGATTTTTAAAAAGGCTCAAGACCTTTCCCACATTTTTTTCCAGTGGGAACTGTTGGGTGCCGAGCGCATTTGAAAATCCAGACCCTTCACTTAAAGTACCTAAAATGGGAGCTTAGCTTTTCTGAAAACCTGGCCCCAAATATTTAATACATTCAGTGTTTCTCTGATGGGATCGCTCTGCTCTAGCCATGCAATGCAGACCAGCCAGCCTGAAACACGAGGGGATGTTTGCATTCCATATGCAATTCTATTAATCCAATATTAAAACTCCCTCATAAACTAGAATAGGAGTTGGCTTCCTCTTTCCACAGCCAGTCCAGAATTTTTGACACTTACTATCCTGCTCTTTTCCCTTGCCATAACATACGCTCCATAACCCAATATACCTCTTGATTAAAAAAAGAGAGAGAGAGAGAGATTGGGAAAAATACAGAAGTTTCCAGTTTTGGTGTATAAGCTGTCACCAGGGGATCCACTGTATAAATCAAATATTGGAGTGAAGGGACCTGATCCTTCGATATATGAAGCGATTGGACATGACTGTGGGTGGTGCCTGCACAGGGGAGAGATGTCATGGTGCTCCTCCTTCTGCACAGGGTGTGGCCACAAGCCCTCTGGGGAAAGCAGTCCACGCTCATCTTTACAAAGCACCATAGCTCCACTGAAGTTTTCCTTCCTAGTGCCCCAATGGGTGCTAGCTATCTGAAAGGTTATAAAGAAGGGCAGCAATAAGGCATAACAGGGGAAGAGAAGGGTTACTTACTTGTAACTGGAGGGATGTGTGGTCCCTATCTGTATTCCACAGAGGGTTTACGCATGTGCGTCATGCATCCGGAGCCAGAGAATTTGAAAGTAGTCGTGTCCTTTGGTCCCCATACTCACCCTTTCTTCACCTCATGGTTCCCTCTGAGGCGATAAAGGGCAGGGTGAACTGACCGCGTCTCCGGTTCCTTCTCCAACGCAAATAGAACAGATCTGCAGCAGAGGGGAAGCGGGGGTGGGACCACACATCTTGGAAGAACGTCCAGTTACAGGAAAGTAACTTCCTCTTCTTCGAATGATGGTCCCTACTGTATTCCACTTAGGTGATTGACAAGCAGTACCTAATTCAGAGAAAAGTGTGAGGAAGAGGATGACACAGTTGAACGGAGGACAGCCAGACCAAATGAGGCATCTGTTGCAGAATTCTGCTCTCACTCCAAGGGGTGGATGCAGTCCCGACAACAGGTAGAGTGTAATACACTCCAAAATCCATTTGGAAATCCTCTGTGTGGCGATTTCCTGCCCCTTAATCCTTTCAGCAATAGTGATCAGTAGTCCAAGGGACTTCCTGATTGGTCTCGTCTTCACCAGGTAGGAGGCCAAGGCCCTGCAGACAGAGGCATTCCTCCTCTGCTGAGGCATGATACTTTGGAAAGAAAGCAGGTAAGTGTATGGGTTGGTTGACATGAAACCAGGATATGACCTTTGGTAGAAACTTGGGGTGTAGGCACAGGGACACTTTGTCCTTATGAAACATGGTGAAAGGGGGATCTGCCATCATGGCTCCAAGTTCACCTACCCTTCTTGCCAAAGTAATAGCCAGTAGGAAGGTGACTTTCATGGAAAGGAGGTACATAGAGCATGAAGCCAGAGGCTTGAAGGGCAGTTTCATTAATGCTGATAGAACGAGATTGAGGTCCCACTGGGGAGCGATAGGTGGTATGGGTGAGAAAGTCCCAAGAAGTCCTTTCCAAAACATGGTAGTCAACAGATGTGTAAATATGGAGTGTCCTTCCATGGGAGAGTGGAAGGCACTGATGGCTGCTATGTGGAGCTTGAGAGAATTGAAGGAGAGCCCTGATGTCTTCTAGGACAGGAGGTAGTTCAAAAGAAGAGGAATGTCCACTTCCTCAGGGGAAATCCCTTTCTGCTGGGCCCAGGAAGTGAAGTGTTTCCACTTGGCCCAGTAGGGATTCTTGACTTGTCTCTTTCCTGCTGCTCGAAAGGATGTCTTGCACTGCCGATGAATACTCCCATTCCAGAGAAGATGCCCCCAAATACCAAGCTCTGATGTGAAGCATCTGTGGATTGGGATGTCTGATCCTGCCATTCTGTTGCATAAGCAGCTCCTGGAAAGCGGGTAGGGGTAGTGGGGGATGGGCTGACATGTGGAGAAAGTTGGGAAACCAAAACTGGTGCGGCCAGAATGGTATGATCAGAATAACTGTGGCCCTCTCCCACCTGTTCTTGTGGAGGACTTGTGGGGGGAGTGGAAGAGGTAGGAAGGTGTAGTTGATCTGGTCCAACCAATGGAAGAAGAGGGCATCATCTTGAGAATGGATACCCTGCCTTTAGCAGTATGTACTGCATTTGTGTTTACATGGGAGGCAAAGAGATCGCTGGTCGGAGACCCATATTAGCTGAAGAGGTCATTTAGCATGGAATCATGAAGCTCCTGATTGGCGAAAAATCTTCTGCTGAGAGAGACTGCAATCACATTCTGAGTCCCTGAAAAACAGGTTGCTGACAACAGGATCTTATGGGCAATGCACCAATCCCAGAGATTGACTGCTTCCACACGTAGAGTAGTCAACATCGTGCCCACTTGTTTGTTGATGTAATAAATGGTGTTGTTGTTGTCCAACTTCCTAAAAACATGATAGGAGCAAATGGATGGGAGAAATGCTTGACACGCTCAGACCACCCAAAGTTTCAGAATGTTGATGCGCATCCTGGAATCACAAGGGCTCCATGTCCCTTGCATCACATGGGGATGTGAGCTCCCCATCCTTTGAGGCGTGAATCCATGAGGATCATCCTGTCCAGGGATGATGGGAGGAAGGGAATCCCTGTACAGACCTGCTGGGGTTCACTACTGGAGGGAAGAGAGCACCTCATGGAGTGACTGACAGCATAAAGCCCATGGCACATCGCGTGGGTGAGTAAACACGCTCGAGCCACATCTGTAGGCCGTGAAGTTGGAAGTGAGTGAAGGCAGTGATGTATGTGCAGGCTGCTATGAGGTCAAGCAGGGATTATCAAGTCCTGACTGGGACAGACAGTTGATTACCTGGTCAACGAGTTCCTGCAGAGTCTGGAATCTGTTCCTTGAAAGGTAAGCTCAGACTGTGACTGAATTGATGGAGGCCCCTATGAAGTCTAGGGACTGTTTGGGAATCAAAGTTGATTTTTCAATATTTGACTCCCAGGAAGGAAAGAAATCTGAGTAACATGGAGGTCCAGATTCGAGTTTCGTCTGGATCACGCTGCTAGTAGCCAGTCGTCGAGATAGGGGAAATAAGTATCCCGGAGTGCCTGAGATGGACTGCCACTACAGAGAAAACTTTGGTGAAGACTCAGTGAGCAGTAATGAGTCCAAATGGACCCTGTACTGAAAAAGCTAAGGACCCACCATGAACCTCAGGAATCTTTTGTGGGTTGGATGTATGTCTATGTGAAAACAGGTGGCCTGCATATCGAGAGTCATAAACCATATGCCTTTTTTCTAGTGATGGTATGATGGCCTCTAGAGTGACTATATGAAACTTGGGCTTGTGCATGAAGTGGTTGAGGTGATGGAGATCCAGGATTGGTCTCCACCTGCCCTTCTTCTTGGGTACCAGGAAGTAAGTCGAATAGAACCCTGTACCCTGATAGCTGGAGGAACACACTCTATCACTCCTCTTTGTAGTAAGGAATCTACTTGTAGAGCAAAGATGTTGTCATGAGAGTGGTCCTTGAAAAGGGATTGGGGTAGGAGATGTGGATGTAGTATGGTGAACTTGATTGTTTAGCCATAGTGGATGACATCAAGGACCCATTTGTCCATTGTTATTGCCCTTGAAGCTGGTAAAAAGAGTGCTAGATGATCCTCAAAGGGGATGCATTTGTTGCATGGCAGTGTTTTTTGCACGGTGGTTGATGGCTTTCTAGCAGCTTTCAGAAATATCGTTTCTCAGAGGATTTAATATGAGATGATGAAGACTGGGAAGGGGAGCCCAGAGGGCAGAATCATTGGGGCTTCTGGCACTTAAGAATAGATGCGTATGGCCTTTGGTAGAAGAACTGGGGGTCCTGAACCACTGAGTAGGTGGCATGTGGCAGAATTTCTGCTTGGGTGCAGGTGTATGGATACTCAGCAATCTAAGTGTGGCTCTGAAATCCTTGAGGGAGTGGAGTGAATCATGGGTCTTCAGATTAAACAGGTGCGATTTATTGGAAGGGAAATTCTCAATGGTAGTTTGCACCTCTCTGGGAAAATGGGATGAGTGCAGCCAAGATTCCCTCTGCATGACAATGCCCATGACCATAGAGTGCACCGACTGCAGCAGTTTGCCACCAGTTTGCCCTCCTCCATGATAGATTGGAAACACATTTGATCTTGCTGAGGCAGCTTTCAGTAAAGTCCTCCAATTTTCTGTAGCTGAGGAAGTCATATTTGGCCAGCAAGGCCTTAGAGTTTGAAAATCAAAATTGAAGGCTAGAGGGAAGACCTTTAGTCCCAGAAAGTCTAAGCGTTTGCCCTCCTTATCTGATGGAGTGGAGTGTGGATGTTGCTGTCTGTGCCATTCCATTGCTGCTTGCACCAGGAAGGAATTGTGGGGGGAGAGGGCGGGGGGAGAAAAGAAACTCCAACCCCAGGGGGAACCGGTAAACAGATTCCCCAAAGGCCTCCCTTCTATTAAAACTACTACTAAAAACTAAACTATTTTAAAAACAGCAAAAACAAGAAAACTAACTATAAACTGGGTTTGTCAGAGACAAGAGGACACTAGCAGCTCCGACTTGGACCATGCATCGGTGAGAAGGAACTGGAGACGCAGTCAGTCCTTTCTGCCCTTTATTACCTCGGACAAAACAATGTCGTGAAGCAATGGCTCATGTGTGGACCAACAGACACAACTACTTTCAAATTCTCCGGCTCCAGACGCATGGTGCAAATGCATAAATCCTCAGTGCAATACAATAGGGACCATCCCTCAAAGAAGAACATCTGTGCCTTATTTAATGTTGCCTTGTACATTACAAGGCAAGTGGTGACATTCTCAAAAGCACCTAAGGGTTGGTCTACATTAGGAACTTACATCACCATAGTTACCTCTCTCAGGAATGTGAAAAATCCACACCCCTGTGAGACGTATCTATATCGACCTAACCTCCAGTGTAGACAACCCTAGGTTGACAGAAGAATTCTTCCATTGACTTAGCTACCGCCTCTCGGGAAGGTGGATTACCTATGCCAATGGGAGAACACCTCCCATTGGCATAGGTTTTGTCTACACTCAAGTGCTACAGCGGCGTAGCTAAGAAGCCTAGAGGTATCTCTACAGTGTGATACAAGACATGTGGCACAGCTGAGTCTGGCCTGGGTCAGCTGACTTGGGGGCTAAAAATTGCAGTGTAGATGTTCAGTATCAGGCTGAAGTCCGGGATCTGAAACCCTGTGAGGGGGCAGGGTCTGAGCCTGGGCTCCAGCCTGAGTGTGAACATCTAGATTGCATTTTTTAGCCCTGCAGCCCAAGCCCCATGAGTCTGAGTCAATTGACCTGGGCTCTGAGACACGGTGCTGCAGGTTTTTTATTGCAGTGTAGACATGCCCTAAAAGTCCCATTTTCACAGATGAGTTGGGCCCTTCCGAGTTCCTAAGGGTCTAAGTTGCTTTTGAAAATGGGACTGAGGCATTTTTGAAAATATTACCCCAAATCTTTAAAAGGCACCTCACCTTCTTCCCTATTCATCCAGGCACCCACCACTGGGCACAGGCATCAGGCAATTGCATGTGTAAAAGATTTACTGGTTGCCTAACTATTTGCAAGTCTAGTTATTCACCTTGTGTGCAGGAATGGCACACAGGATCCTGCGGATTGCGGGTGCATCTGTGCAAGTGCAAAAGCACTGAGGCCCCACTTGTTAAAATAGGTGCCAATAGTATCAATGTAGCTGCCATGTCTACACTGTTAAGAGTTCTCTCCTTCATTTCCTTTCTTTGGCCTATGGTTGAAAATGAAAATAAACATGAGTTCAAAGCTGTGTACTACAGCCGTGTTAATGACCTGACTTCAACAGACCAAAGCCAAGGAAATCAGAGCGAAAAATCACTGTTTTGTCCTTAGCTCTTTCCATGGAACTCATGCACCACAGGTGGCATGTGCTGCAGGAATAGGCACTGTCCTGAAAGCCCAGCTCCAAATATAGTTCGGGACAATATGGCGGTCTCTTTAACTGTGCTATAGCTTATACTTCCATTAACTGAATTCTTATCCTTAAAGATTGGGCAAGAAAAATCTTCAAAACACTTTATTTAGAGACAGTTCTGCTTAAACACTACGGACCAGATTTTCAAATTCAGGTTAAAAGAACAGAGCTTCCATTTAAGCAACTAAGTAAAGTAGGCAGATTTCCAGAAATGTTCAGCATTCAGCATCTCACAACCTGGCCGCAAAGATCAGCTGTTTTCCATTTCCCATTTCAGGGCCAGATTCTGCCACTCTTACTCAGGCTCTGTGGTACCTTAGTCCTATGGAAATCAATGGGACTGCTCCAGGTACCACTCAACTTGAGTGAGAATGGATGAATTGGTTCCTGAGGCTGGGATTTTCAGAGGATACGAAGGGAATTAGGCACCCACTTACTAGAGACTTGTGCATGAAATAAGCATCTTTGTTTTTTAAGAGTTCATCTGCTCTTGTTCATTATTCCCTCCCTGCATCATCACAAGGTCAGAGCTGGTTCCTCTGGAAATAATCGTGATGTCACAAACTGAGGACTGGGGTTTTAGGGTAAGAATAAGTAGCAGGAGCAGGTGAATCCTTGAATAGTCATAATTCAAATTATTTTTTTTAAAAAAATAATAATTTATTTTATTTTATAAGAAAAATTACAATGCAAAGCAACACAACACATATCATTACAAATATTCATAGCTGTTCACTTAATAACAACCCCCCAGGTGTCCTGAGATTCAGTAAATACAGGTTTTTCAAAAGGTACGGGATAGTAGTCCACATTTCGTTAGTAATAGGTCCGATCAAGTGCCAGATTGAGAGTCAAGTCATGTCTATCTATTCTTGAGTGTTGTCCTGGTCAGGTTATTCTTGTTGTGTAATGAAAGAGCTCCAGACACACTCAAAGTCACTAGCTGGTCCACAAGTTTAAAGAGCAGGCCTTCTCCAATCCGCACAGTTTCCTTCAAGTCTGATATCCATTCGGAAACAGGGGCTGATGGGTGAGGCTCCACCTTTCACAAGGTGATTCATCCCTTTGCAAGAATTAGAACTAAATGTAGACATCACTCTTTGAACACATTCATTTTCAGGTCTTTGCTTAAGCAGGCAGAGCTCAGGACTTGGGGCGATATTCACATTAACCCTTTGGTTTTTAATTTTCTATTTGTTGCTACCAGGGAGTGATTTCTGGGACACATGCATTCATTTGAACCTTCTATTGGTGGTAGTTGGGATTTTTATTTGATTGGTGAGAGGACAGAACAGTATTTTCAAAAGTAACCAGTGATTTCAGGGGCCTCCATTTTGGGGTGTCCAACTTGAGACGTCTTAATGAGGCTTTGTTTTTAGAAAGCTCTGAGCAGCTGCTCTCTGAAAATCAGGCCCTTTTAAGATGACTAGTTGGGCACCCAAACTCGCTAGTCACTTTCAAAAATTTTGGCCGTAGTCTTTGAGGGGTCCTTATATTTTTTTCAGTGGAAAGTAGAACAGTTCTCTTTATTTCACTTTAATGATATTATTCTGTACTACTGGGCCAGGATGGTCCAGATCGCCTCTTTCTATCTAACCTCCACCTCTATCTCCATACAGGTTGAATTTTGCATCTACAGTCTTACCTAGTGTTTGGAGAAGACCTCATATATTTTAAAGGATGTTTTACTGGTGCAATTTGGGAAATGAAAACTACTTTCAAATGTTCTTGTTTTCACCTGATCCCCCCAAGTCCCAGCTCTGGAATATATTGAACAGTTGTCTATATTGACAATGACATGAAACATTGAACCTGAATTCTTATTTGCACTGTACAAAATATTTTGTTATCCCCTTTTACGAAAAAAATAAATAACCTTTTTAACCAGTAAAGAATGCTGTGTTCCCAAGTTAATTTTTTCCTAATAGCAATTAAAGAAGCTATAGAATTATAGGATGGATCCACATTAGTAGCCAGAAAAACATTTCTTTCCTTATTTGAGAAACAGTGACTCAGATCCTCAGCTGGTGTCATTCAGCCTAGCTTTGTTGACTTCAAAGAAGTAATGCTGGTTTACACCAGCCGAGGATCTAGCCTCGGTCTTTGATAATTTTCATTTTGGACTACTGAAGTCAATGGAGATTTGGTAATTTACATCAGCTGAGGATCTGGCCATTTGTGTTTTTAACATATATAAAGAATATCACAGAGTTTTGCTTTGTTTTTGTTTCCGATTAGCCTGTTCTAATTTTCTCAAGAACACTCTTGACTTGAGTGCGGATTATCTGACCAAATCCAGGTAGCTTGTGTTCAAACTGTAAAGTGAGATTGTACAACGGCAGAAGCTGTCTCAGAACCCAGCCTGACCTGTGGGAAATTCCCTGCATTTTATTTGCTCACAAAAATACATTGATAGGGCCAGATCCTCAGCAGGCATAAACTGAAGTCAGACCTTTACCGATTTATACCAACTGATGATGTGATTCATGGAAATATATAGCCTATACTACACTATAGCATAGTAATAGTATGCCACTCGATTTTAAAGAACACTCCCCATTTTGATTTTAATGAAGAGTACATCATATGGATATTTCTTAGGGCTCAGTTGTGTAAGCCTTGTTCACATTGGTTAGCAATCGATCAGGCACATAGTCTCATTGACTTCATTGGAATTACATGCATGAGAAAGGGCTTCGTGTTTTGTTTAAGGCAGTGGTTCTCACACTTTTGTACTGATGACCCCTTTCCCATAGCAAGTCTCTGAGTGCGACCCCCTCTTATAAATTAAAAACACTTAAAAAATATTTAACACTATTATAAATACTGGAGGTGAAGTGGTGTTTGGGGTAGAGGCTGACAACTCACAACCCTCCCATGTAATAACCTTGTGACCCCCTGAAGGGTCAGAGGGTTGAAAACCTCTGGTTTAAGGGCTGTACCACTGGGCCTTTAAAGAATATACGGAGGAGCAGCGTGGATATAGTTTGAAATATATCACTACATTTTGGAAGAATGTCCAAATAGTTGATATTTACAAAAACACGACTTCAGACTATAACGTGGATCTTTCCTTTCAGGTTAAAAAGTCAAACCCAGGAAAACAGAATTAAAAAGTCCACGATACTCTCAGGGGTTCCAGCCCCTTTGCACTGCTCTGGGGCTGGGAAGGGGTTTCAAGGCAGCTGGATTTGCCAGCCGAGCAGTAACCCCTTTTTACAGTGCTAGCAAAAGGACAACATACCCTGCCACTGTCCCATCCCAACACAGCGTTGGTACGGGGACCCAGGAGACTGTTACCAGCGGGCAGAGTTTAGAGCATTTCCCAGATTGCTATAAACTCAGTGAGGGACTTCCCAGGGCAGATCAGGTCAGTGTATCAAGGAGCCACAATTGTTTCCCCCAGCTTCCATGCCAATCCTGGTGCAGAAGAGAATTTCACCCACAGGGCCTGTTTTCACATAAACATTTTCAGGAATGAGAAGAGAGGGGAACACAGGAATATAGGAGATAAAGGCTGCGGCCCACAATGGAACATTTTCCAGAGTTATCCATGAAGCATCAGATGCTCTTTACTCAGGGGTCGGACAGGGCTGGTTTGCATCTGTCTGATGCCCTGGCACAGTCTTCTAACCTCTACTTCTGTGCCCCGCACTGCTATGCTACACGCACTGGAAGAACAGCTAATGAATTTAACAGGGTGTCTGTGAGATCCATTGAAGCAACAGCGCTCCATCGATCTTGTTAATTCCTGGCACCTCTGCTTGCAGCAGCAGTGAAGTGGAGCAGGGCAGAGGCAAGGAATGGAGGAGCTGAACCAGGAGGGGGAAAGGCTGGGGAAGAGGCAAGAGATTGGTTGAGAGAGACAAGGAGGAAACAGAAGCAGGAAGGAGGGGAAAGGAAAAGTGGAAGAAGGGGTAAGTGGCGAACAAGAACGGAAGCAAAGGAAGGGAACAAACTTAGAGGGAAAGAAGTGAAAGAGGAAGGGAGGAAAAGGACAACGGAGCAGAGGTAAAAGGAAATAGAAGAGAGGAAAAGGGATCAAATCAAAGGAGAGACAGCAATCACAAAGAGAAAGGACGGATAAGCAGGAAAACACCATCTGCAGCAAGGAATAGAGAGGAAAGTATGAAGGAGGTGGTGACCCTGTGATGGCAAATGGTGGAGCAGGGTGAAAATGTTCTGCTGAAACTTTTCTCCATGAAAATAATGACATTTTGGCACAATGGGATTTTTGTGAGGAAATTTCCACCCAAGTGAAAACATCGCAGGCTTTGGATGAAAAAAATCCACAAAACAATTTTAAAAGAACGCTTTCTTTGACATATTTCATGTACAATGAAATATGTCTTCTGATCAGCTCTAGGGGCGGATCCTGCACTCAGTGACGTCTTTGGCAAAACTCCCTTTGGCTTTAAGGATGCAAAATCCAGACTTAGAAGCTGGCAGCATACATGCAGCATGGAGAAGAGAAAAAGACATGGGGAAACAGCACAGAGAAACTTGGGGAGGACAGAGACATAGAGTGGACTCACTGCTCATAAAAAAAAAAAAAATAGGCCGGCTTCATTTACTTTGTTGATTTTATATTTACAAATAATTGCCGTTGGGCGGAGAACTACCTACCCTCCCATTTTAATACACGTTGGGGTGGGTCATAACCACGTAATCATTTAGCAGTGATCAAATATTTCTGATGAATCAAACCCTGATTAGGTGCAAATACAAACTAGTGTGGGATGTGGTTTTACATCCATTTCACATGACACAATTTTGAGGAAATATGGATGAACTTAACATGGGGAGTGGTGGAATGCAGGGACAGTGAGAGCCGGGATTGTGGGTTTAGTGAGTGGGGAAACCTCCCCACCTGGAAGTCTTAGGCATGTGCTTAACTTTAAGCGCTGGGAATAATCCTAGCAGCTTCCACTTTTCTGCTCAACTCTAGTAATCCTTCCCCCACGCTGTTTCTGTCTGGTGCTCTTGGCATGTCCCCTCTGCCATGTAGATTGTGAGCTCTCTGAGGCAGGAACTGTGGTCTTTGATCTATGTCTGTGCAGTACTGGGCACAACAAAATCATCACAGAAATGTCAGGCTGGAAGGGACCTCAGGAGGTCATCTAGTCCCATTCCCTGCCCCTGATCCTGGACTGAGGTCCCTAGGGTGCTACAGAAATACAAATAAGCAAATACATAAGATGTTGATGTCACCTCACAGTGCACAAAGTTAAAGAGGAGCGTGCTTGCAGGACTGGGGTTTCAGATTGCAGGGATAATAAGTGAGGAATGTTACAACTGTGGACATGACAAGTAGGGCCTGAATGAGAGGACAGATGCTGCTACGTTTTGACCTCTGCTCTTTAATGTTATTTTAACTCTCATGGAGGCTTAAAATCCCACCTACATGGGGGGTGGGGGGGGGGGGATTTTCTATCCCGCGGGGTGAATTCCACTGAGTAAAACTGAGGTCCTGTGACAAAACAACTCCCCTGCTGCAGGGCAGGAAAAACATGAAGGTTCTGGGAGAGTAGGGTTTTTATTTTATTTTAAATTGATGCAATCGGCATATTGGCCAGCAGAGTGTGTGTGTGTGTGTGTGTGTGTGTACTGGATCAGGAGGGGTGTGTGTGTGTGTGTGTGTGGATCAGGAGGGGTCATATTCCTTTACATTCTAATTCAACATCTGTGATAACCTGACTTCAGTTTAATCCCACTGGAAACCACTCTCTATGCTCAGTTTGAATAAGTGGCAGGAATAAGGCATAGACATCGTTACACAAACAGTACACGCCATTAAAAAAAATAGCACACAGTTCAGCCATAGCCCTCAGGCATTTACTACATGACTTTAGTGCTGTGGATTCAGTCTGAGCCGATCAGGCTGATTTCAGAAGTATGCATATGTACACATAAAGGGTCCCCAAACCTGTTCACCCAGGGCCTACTTCTGCATGGTGGAGATGGCTTCCTCTGAGTTGCAGAACTCTGACACCTCCTGCGGGAGTTAACCTTTGGGCTGGGCTCTAGTGTAGGATCTGAGTTGTCCTTGCGACATTATATACGATGCAGAAGTACAATTAATGATCAAAATGATCCCAATTCTCCTACTGACAGCTTTGTTTTGGACTGGATGGTTTTCATGCACACTTTGGGCCTGATTCCTATTTATACTCAGGCCTCTGACAGTTTATATGTAATTTATGGCCAATTTAAGACCTCTTTACACTGCCAGGATTCAGAACTCAGAATCCAGCTGTGGGTATTTATTACACAGGTCTAGATTTGACTGATGTGTCTCTGTTTGTCACTGTTGCCAAATCAGCCATCTCAACTGTACCTACATTTATGTTTATCTTTTCCAGGTAAAAAAAAATCACATACGATGACATTACTTCCTGCGCCTGACTCCCCACTCGCAGAGGTGTAAGTGAGGAGTAACTCCGCGGAAGCCAGTCACCCCAGTGTGAAAGCCCGGTCAGTGAGAGGACATTCTGGCCCCGCTGTATTTCCTTGTATAAAACTGTGCCAGCAAGAGAACTCTCTTTAAAAAAACAACCCATAATAATCCCGTTGCTATTATGCCCGAGAATGGTTTGTCAGTTATTCAAACTCAAGTGTAAATTTATTTCAGTAAAGGAGCCAAGGTATTGACAGCAAGCACAGTGACCGTAAGTTCAACCCTCTCATGCATTTGTTATCATCGACAGAGGCTATAAAAGATGAGGCTTCCTTGGCAACTGCTGACTGGGCAAACCAGTTAATTGCTTCCCTTCTTCTTTCCCCTCCCCCAGATCTCTCGACTACATTTAAATCAATGTGTCTTCTCCACAACTCCAACAAAGCAGGTGAAAATGATCAGAAAACTACTCACTCCAAGGTCACCTGAGCCACGGCCTCCATTGAACTGTATCCATTTTCCATGAAGATCTCTGTGTACCGTCCCATTTTGATGGCTTCCAGCCATTCACCTACTGATCTGTAGGCGCCACTTGCCAGGGGGCTATGCTCCACTAATAAATTTGACACTCTAAAACAAACAAAAAAGATCAGTTGGAAGGTGTACCCAACACCAATCATTCACTTACAATTTGTTTATATTACAGGTGAGCCTTTTATTATATTTGCCTAGATAAACCTGATACCCATGCCCTTAATTACATCGAGAGGTAGTTACTCATGGAATCAGTTGCATTAGTCTGCTTACTTACACATGGGAGTAAGTATTGCTCAATATGAGTAAGGGTGGCAGAATTGGGCCTTTAAATACCAAGGGGAGGATTTTCAAAAGGGTCTTACTACTCCCGTCCATGGAAGTTTGACCATTGACTTTGGTGTGAGCAGTTAGGCCAACGCTGACAGCTTTTGAAAATCCTGGCCTTTAAACTATTTTACCAGCAAAAAGAAAAGATGAAAGTACCACAAAGGACCAGATAAGCAAGAATTTGCACAGATCACAACCTGCCTCTTTATCTGTGTGGATTATTCACTGCAGCATTACTCTTTGCACCATTCTTCTGCTTTCAAGAGCACAAAGGAGAAGGCCTCAGCAGAACAGTGCTTTTAGCACACTTCCATAGTGCTGCTCATTTGTGAGCAGGCTGCCTTTCTATGTGGCCCCCGCTCCAAGCAGTAAACTGCAAGAGACTGCATACCTTCAGGACCTGTTTTGTTTCTACCACTCTGTTTTCCTTCTCCTAAATCAAAGCGTCCAGAGCCTGAAAGCCAAAATCTATTTCTAAGCACGTCAGGAGAAGGGAGACAAACACAAATCATATTCCTCAGTACTGAGGAAAACACACTGGTCTGTGATTAGAATTTAAATGCCTGATCCTGCAAACTTGGATAAGATTCTCAAAACGGGCTCAGCACCCAGCAGCTCCCAGTGATTTCAGCAATTGATTAAATGGACTCAGGAGGTTGGCTTTAGGCACCCATTTAAAAAAACAAACAAACTTGGCCTATGATTCAAGTAGCTTAGGTCATGGGATTTGTTCCACTGAAGTGAACAGAACTATTTGTACTGTGCTTATCACAGTGGGGTCCCGTTCTTGGGTGGTCGCTAGGTACTACTGCAATATAAATGACAATCCCTAGCTCTTATACAGGACTTTTCAACAGTAGATCTCAAAGTGCTTTCCAAAGGAGGCCAGTATCATTATTCCCATGTTACAGATGGGGAAACTGAGGCACAGAGGGGTGAAGGGACTTGCCCAAAGTCATGCAGATGAGCTGGGGATGGAACCCATGCTTTCTAAGTGCAGGTTAGTAATCTATCCACTAAGCCACACTGCCTAATAGTAATACATCTGTGTGGAATGCTATCCACAGATATAAGCATTTGCAGGGTTGAGCCCTGAATATGTACATATAATTCAGGTATACCTGACTGGAAGAACATCCAGGATATTATATTATTTAGCACTTCAGGAATCTTCATATATTGTATGATCACATTAGTACTATTTGTTTACTTAATGGCTATACTGAAGGGTCCAATAAAATGTAAACATTGCCAGTAACAATAGCATAATGCTTTCACATAAGTTTTTAAATACAGAAGGGATTCAGGCTTCCTTACTAATCGGAACAAAAAACTGGATTCTCAGTACTAATGCCATGAGGTGTCTACTGCTGTGCACACATTGTAATGTCACTGTGTCCTCTGGCATTTGTATTAATGGGAAATTTTTAATACAGAATATGTTATGTTTGAAAACATCCTTTAATTCTGAATTGAATTTAACTAAGGGTTGATTCAGTAATGTTCTGTTATGGATATGCCATTCTTTTTGGCAATACTCACATTAGTAGACATTAGGAATTGCTTGAAACTGTAAATGCATGAACATATCAGCAAAGTGCTTAGCACCTAAAAGAAATGGTTTACTGACAATTTTTACTTTCTCTAGTACACTCTGATAGGACAGTGCATGAACCACTACACAACATGCCCCAAAATGATTATTCCAAACTGAAAATGAAAGAGAAGTGTTCCACATTTTATGCTACCATAATCCTTTTTTATGCAGATGTGCTAGGAATGACATTACAACTGATTGCTAATAAGATTCATTCTTCAATGGCTTCCTCGGAAAGTTAATGATGCATGGAAAGTAGCCTGAAGAATCATGCCTACTTTGTATTTAAAAATGGCATGTACCGGTAGCGGGGTAGTCACCCCGCTCTCGTCCTAAAGGGGTTAAAACAACCCTGGGAGAGGGCTGCCCTGTGGAGCCAATAGTAAAAGCAGCTCTGGAGAGGGCTGTGGCTGGGGGAAGAAGTGTGAGAACAGCTGGGGAAGCTGAGTGAGTAGCTGACCACAGCTGTGGCCTTCTCAGTCAGGGCCCAACTGGCCCTTTTAAGAGGGCTGTGGGCCAGAAGCAAGAGAAGTCTCACTCTAGCCCTAGAGAGGGAAGGGATAGCTGTCTGAGAGGAAGGTACCTGAAGTAAAGCAGTGTTGGGGAAGGGCAAGGTAGCTGGGGAACTCCAGCCTGGTAAACTTCCAGCCTGCAGGCCTTGGTGAAGGACTACAAAGGTACTGGGGCTGCAGATGGGCAGCCTGGGAATAGGCAGAGGCAGCTGGTCTGACCCCCTTGCCAAGGGTGAGTGGCCATTACAGACTGCAGTCTGCCCCAGAGTGGGGGCTAGATGGTGACTGGCAGTAGCCACTGAGGCAAGGTGGGGATAGAGGATTGGGGTCCCCCTGGGTGGCAAGACCCAGAGTGTGGGGGCCCCCCCAAGGTAAAGGGGCACCGGGGTCCGGGAGGGACGTGGGGGCCAGCTGCAGGTGAGACACCGGCCTGCAGAGGGCACTATGGGCTAGAAGAGCTAATTCCTGAGTCAACCAGCAGGAGGCGCTGCACCAGTGGGTCGTCGCTTCACTACAATACCCCAATAAACAAATGTTGCCTCACAACGTATTTAGAAACCTAACTCCCCGAGTTCTGTGTCTAACTGTTAGGAGCTGATCTCCAGTGCCAACTGAACCATTCCCAACATGTTGCTCATTTCTAGACTGTTGCTAAAGTTAGTCTCGTCAATACAAATACTTGTGTAATTTCCTCCCCCTGAGGAAAATTCAACTCCTATAAAGCCAGGGCCAAATCCTCAGCTGGTGTAAATCAGTGTAGCAGTATAATTAAGAAGTAATATAAGGCTGCAGGGGAAAAATATTATGCACCCATAATAAAAAGTTATTATTCCCAGGCTTCTGCCATGGTGGTAAAGTTGTTATCTGAGACGACTGGCTGGCAGGAATTTACCAAAATATTTATACTTCTATTTCCGACCATGTCAGCCTTAATTGTAGGCTTGCATTTATCATGTTTCATACTAATATATTAGAAAATTGTGCACTTTTTTTTGGAAACCACATGGATTTGTTAATGTTTGAAAATCTGTTAGAAATGGAGGAAAACACTAATGGACTTCCAAATGATTGTGGTAGGTTATATCAGAGTAGGAATGCATCTGGTTTTACTAGTCCCCAGAATTTGCCCTAAAGGATTTCTTTCCTATTCATTATTACCAGGATAAAGTCAACAGAGAGATCATTTGAGTGATGTTTCTTATATACTTTGCAGGCCAAATCCTGCTCTCCCTTTCCCTGGGTGTAAATCACAAGTAATTCCATTGCGTAGCTATCAACATAGCTGCAACTCAAGCTTCTCCAAGACAGGTCATGATCATTTCAGTATGGATGCATTTATAACGTGACTGAATTGCTCATGTATCTGCCAATTTAAACAGAAAGAGATGATTTGGGAGAACTATTCTGGACACGATGAAGCTTGTGGTACATCCTCCAGGGTCTGCACAGATCAGAGAGTGAGAGCTATTTCAATATCAGGGTATTATGACATGAATCATGCATGGAGAAATGGAACTGGCCTGGATTTATACCTGTTCGATGCATTAACCAGTGTCTTCAAGCTGCTCGGGTTACGGATGAGCTTGTCCAACATGCTGACAATTTCGTCAAACTTGGGCCTGCTGTTCCGATCTTTCTGCCAGCAGTCGAGCATTAGCTGGTAAAGAGCAGCCGGGCAGTCCATGGGACTTGGCAAACGATAGCCCTCCTCCACAGCTTTTATCACCTAGGGGAGACAAAACAAGAGGGCGGGTGGTTTTCTTGTGCCAACTGCAAATCGTTTGAACTAAAACGCTTCATGCCCATCAATTCATCCATCGTTTCTTCCTGAAACGCACCGCATATCTCTGTCAAACATGTCACTGTCCCCGGTATCTTTAATAATCAGGAAAGGAGGGGTTGAAAAAATAATTTCCATTAACTGAAAGAAATTTGATGAAGATCCTCAGCTGGTGTAAACTGCCATAGAATCACTGAAGTCAATGGGCCAGATCCTCCGCTGGCGTAAATTGCCATAGCTCTGTTTGTCTATAGGCCTGAGATTCAGCTGGTGTACATTGCCAGAATTCCAGGGAAGTCAGGCAAAAGCATTGTCAAAGTCAATGGACCTACCCCAGTTTACACCAGTTGAGAATCTGTAATCCTTAATGTTTATCTGTCCTTGAATTCTGAGAACTGCAGCATATGCTCTTTTTAGCAATTTCTCGGAAAAGAACATATATATATTTTTAATTTCAAGGCATGCGCTGGACCACACATTTGTTTTGCAACAATAAAAGTCCACCTTTATTTCAAACCAGACTTTGAATGCTAAATGATGGATGGATTCAAGGCTGAGACAGCATGGCCATCTCATACATCATTCAACAATGTTGGGGTCTAGTCATTTGTTATTGTGTACAAATTTCTACCAGGAAATGAAAATGCCTGCATGGTGGGACATGGCCAATAAAAGCAGAGTAGGATTAAAATCCATTGATTTTTAAATGCAAAGGTAGAAAGAAATGATATTTTCATAACATGGCTCTGTATCTAAAATAACAGTTACAAACGTGCTTTCTTGTTTCCTTTAGAGTGAAAAGACATGATAACAACACACACTGACTGCAGGAGAGACCTTTTCTTTTTTTTTTTTAATTGAAGACAGAAAATAATCATCTATTTTGATTACAAAATAATTAATTTTCATCATTTTGGGGCATTTGTTAATTAAAATATATAAGGTAGATTTTTAAAAGAGGTCAGACCCAGCAGCTCCTAATTAGGTACCTAAATCAATCACTGGATTTTCAGAAGAGTTCATCTTTTATTTAGGCACATATGGTATGTGACTATTCCGAGATAGTCTTAACACCCCTTGCTGCATACTCTGTGCTCCTAGTCCTGTTGACTCAATCCAGTTGGAGGTTGCTGCCACTGATGGTGAATATTACGTGATAAACCATGGTGCTCTGATGGCGTGGATTTCAAAGAATACCTTGCAAATGAATCTCAGTCATTTTAATGCCCCTGCATGACTTATAATTACAGCCATCTAACACCATTGTTTTCAAATACAGTCAGTAGTTAGCAAAATTGTTCTTGTAATCTTAATCCAGATTGTGTTCATCCATGGTAAAGGCAGTCAGGCAGACCCACTACAGGCAATCATTATTATTAAGAAGGTTACCAAATGCAGGGCAGATATACTACCTGAGTTTGCTGATACAAGTCATCTCATATCACCCTCCACCACGGAGTCCTATCTAGAGCTGGTTGGGAACTTTTTAACTAAATGATTTTTCATGGGAAAATGCTGTCCAGACCAAAACTTTTTGCAGAAATGTATCAATTTCAACATGAGTTTTGTCAGGAAGGTTTCTCATGTCCAGCGTGGAATTTCTGGTAAAACCAGAGAGAGAAGGGAAAAGAACAGCTTGAATGTTAGAGATCCAGCTACAAGTCCCTGCTCTTGTTAATCCAGACCAGGGCCTTGAACATAGCTCTCCCACACTCCAGTTGCTCTAAGACAGGGATCTCAAACTCTAATCACCACGAGAGCCACATGAGGACTAGTACATTGGCCCGAGGGCCGCATCACTGACACCTTTTTGTACAACAAAAGTATAGTGAAAAATGAAAAAAATGAAGAGTAATATAGTATGCTATTAAAAGTCAATGTATTAACTTTTTAAAAACTGTAATGCGAAGAGGGGTTTTAATAAAATATAAACATTCAGCAATGCACCTCTCTCAAATGACAAACCGCACATTTACTTTTAGAATTATTTTGGTTAAACCCTCCAGCCCCGCCCCTACTCCAACCCTTCCATGAGGCCCCGCCCCTGCCCTGCCTCTTCCCGCCCCTGCCGAGACCCTTCCCAAAGTCTCTGCCCCCTCCCTGTCCCTATTCCAACCCCTTCCCCAAATTCCCGGCCCCACCTATTCTCTGCCTCCTTCCCTGAGCGCACTGCATCACCGCTCCTCCCCTCTCCCTCCTGGAAAGTCCTAAGCACCACCAAACAGCTGGGAGGTAGGTGGAGGAGCGGTAACTTGGCATGCTTGGGGGGAGGAGGGGAGCTTGGTTGCTGGTGGAGTTGACACCTATGGCAGGCTGCAGGAAATAACTCCGTGGGCCACATCGCACGTTTGAGACCTCTGCTCTAACCACTGGGATTCTGGGACTCTCTCTCTTGTTATTTCATGAACATTTTTGAAATGTCTTGGATTTGGTCCACATCAGAACAGAAACAAATGCTGAAACCTCAGATTTTTTCAGGAAATGGAATTCTTGTATTCCAGCCAGTCCTAGTCCTGCACCAATTGGAATCGCCCCTTTCATTAACAGCACTGACCCAGGAGGGGAATGAGGCCATCAAAGCTTCTACCAGCCCCAAATTTGGGGCTATCAAGTCTTCTAAGGCCACATGCCCTAGTGAACAAAATTACATGGTGCACTGTATTTTCATTGGGTGCTGCTGGGTACGGAGCACTTCTGAAAATCCAGCCCCAGTGTCTACATCAAGTAGACCTTTTGAGCCCAAATGAAGCCCCATCCAAAGCCCTCTGATCTCAATGGGAAGACTCAATGGCCGTTGGAGAAAGCCCATGGTTCTTCTATCTAATTTAGGCCAGAATTAACGAGTGGTCTTGTTCTATGACAATGGTTTTGTTCACAGCACAATAAATAGGCCCAACCTACTTCTGTTATCCAGATTCTGTTTTTTGTGTCATGTTTCTAGTCTCTC
This sequence comes from Caretta caretta, assembly GCF_965140235.1. NCBI lineage: Eukaryota > Metazoa > Chordata > Testudines > Cheloniidae > Caretta > Caretta caretta. Next base: position 18,269,298 of record NC_134209.1, read on the forward strand.
CTTGAGACCAAATTTGCAACCATTGAATAAAATCATCCCATGTGGCATGGGCAAATGATCATGTGGTGCCTAAGTACTGTACCTGCATGTGTATTTATAACACAGAGGGCTCCTCCTCCAAGATACACCAGAAAGAATATGGCAGCAAGATGTGTAGCAGACAAGCTGGAACCAGTACAGAATACCTCTGAACCACATCTGCAGTGAGGCTAGGTACATTTTATATTCCTGGCACTAACATCAATAAAGCGAACGCAATTTAAAGGACGTTGTCCATTCTGGCAATACAATGTAAGTGGTATCAAAACACTGCAAGATGCCATAATGCTGCAGCATGTCTTTTTCACGTGCAGACGTTCTCAGGAATCCAGTGTGAGAAAGAAGCAGCAGCTAGCAAGGCCCTGAAAGCAACCACAGTATGGTGGCATGACACCATTTTGTTCACTAACACATTCACCCTTAGAAGATTTGATGGGCCAAACATTTGGGCTGGGAGAAGACTTGAGGGCCCTAAGCCACCCTGTAATCATTGCTGTCCATTAACAGAGCAATGCCAGCTGGCTCAGGGCTGCCTGGTGGAGAATGAAGTGGTCTGGCTTGTGATAGTAAACACAGGTAATATATCTAACCCAATGGTTTCACTAATTTTAAACCAGAAGCAACCACTACACTCATTTAGTCTGACAACCTGCAAAGCACAGGCCAGAGAATTCCACCCAACAATTTGTGCATCAAGTCCACATCTTGTGGTTGACCTAGAGCATTGTTTTTAGAAAGACATCCAATTTTGATTTAAACACTTGATTTATAGCCTTCTGAATAATAGTGACTGTCCATATTGAGTCTGTCTGTATTGCTGTGAACATGGAAAAAAACCAAACTGAATTACAATTAGGAGAACAATTTTGCTAACCGCTGACTATATTTTCGAACAATGTGTTTTAACTGTCTGTAATTATAAGTCATACACCGAGTAAGAATGATGGGAACGCTTTCACGAGTTGAAATCCATGCAATCAGAGCACCATGGTTTACCACATAACATCTACCATCAATGTCAGCGATCTCTGACTTTTTGGCCATCAGCGGTGGGAGTTGAGTCTATGGAAGAGAGAAGGCAGAAAACACTCTGAGAATGGTCACATACCACAGTGGGAAACACCCTTGAGTTAAATTTGTTTGCTTACTATGATCCATTCAGTTGCCAAGTATATGCAATATAGGCACAGAGGTAATCCAAGCAAAGCTTGGACAGGAACCAATGCTAATTTCAAGAGCTAAATCTCTTATTAATTCTCTAATCTGAATGTTTTGAAGACCCAGACTCACGCACATCTTTTCCAAGATGCATTTGTGAAATTCATTCAATGTCCAGAAGGATGTAGCTAAATTAATTTTCTCTTTTTTTAAATAAAGGGTTCTAGAAAATGTCCATGTCTGAAATGCTCACTATCCACAAGAGGGATTCCTCTGGTGGTGGAGTGTTATCTTGCTGACTCCATATTGAATCCTAGTTCATACCTTGGCATTACCTAACATCTGTGTCATCCCAGTGCATTTGTATTAAAGCCAGTTAGATCTGCTTACTGCAATGGCAGAAGAGACAAACTTGGGACCAAATTTCTGCATTCTCTGCATTGGGCATGGCTGAAAGTTTCTGTATTAGATTGGGATAATCCCCTGGTAGGTGTATGTAGCATCTTAAGAGACGACTAAGAGGGGATATGATAGAGGTCTATAAAACCATGGCTTATGTGGAGAAAGTAAATAAGGATGTGTTATTTACTCCTTCTCATAACCCTAGGGGTCACCAAATTAATAGACAGCAGGTTTAAAACAAACAAAACAAAGTATTTTTCATACAAAGCACAGAAAACCTGTGGAACCACAAGGGCCGACTTCTGCTCCCGCCAGTGGGTGCTCAATCCTCCTCTGCTCCTGCCCCAACTCCACCTCTTCCATGAGGCCCCACCCCATCCCACCCCTGCCCTGCCCTGCCCCCATTCCACCCCTGCCCTGCCCCCATTCCAACCCCTTCCCCAAATTCCCCACCCCAACTCTGCCCCTCCCTGACCCTATTCCGACTCCTTCCCCAAATCCCTGTCCCAACCCCGCCTCTTCCCCTGAGCACGCCATGTTCCCACTCCTCCCCTCCCCTCCCGGAGTGGCCAAACAGCTGTTTGGCGGCGGCCGGGCGGGCAGTGCTGGGAGGTAGGCGGAGGAGCGAGGATGTGGCACGCTCAGGGGAGGAGGCAGAGGAGGAGGTGGGGAGGGGAGCTTGGCTGTCGGTCGGTGCAGAGCACCCACTAATTTTTCCCCGTAGGTGCTCCAGCCCCACAGCCAAGACTATAACAGGGTTCAAAAAAGAACTAGATACATTCATGGAGGATAGGTCCATCAATGGCTATTAGCCAGGATGGGCAGGGATGGTGTCCCTAGCCTCTGTTTGCCAGAAGCTGGGAATGAACGACAGGGAATGGATCACTTGATGATTACCTGTTCTGTTCATTCCCTCTGGGGCACCTGGCATTGGCCACTGTTGGAAGACAGGATACTGGGCTAGATGGACCTTTGGTCTGACCCATTATGTCCATTCTTATGTTCTTCATAGTAAACCTCCTTTAAGTAAGGTAGCAACTGAGATGGAGAGACTGAGGGTCATAGTTGCTCTGAGTTAGCAAAATAGCACACAACTGTCTGCCTACTTGAATGTTTTCTCTGCCCTTTTTGCTATTTGTGGTGGTAAGATACTGTGATTCTTTGCTTGGATGTTACAGCTGAGCAGGGAGGACAGATAGGATTGTTCTGTGCAGCAGGTGATCACACAGTCGCTTATGGTGAAAGAGGCACTAGATAAAATAAGGGAGAAGCAGGAGTCTCCAAAGGAACTTTTACAGTCAAGGTAACTGCTAACGCCAAATGGACAAGACCATTTTCTTTTAAACATTGGGTCTCCTGCTCCCCTCTCTGTGCTGGGGGGAGGTTGCTGTCATGGAGAAGGGGAGTTTTGCCCATCTGACATGCACCCTTCATCCCAGAAGTCTCTCTGCAGAGGTGGAGCAGGTAGAAAGGGGCAGTGATAAAATGCCTGCTTGTCTCTGCTAGAGTCTTCCCAACCTGTCTCACAAAGTTCCTAGAGCCAGAGGAGCTGTATTTTTCTTCCACGTTGTGAAACCCCCTTTAGGACTGCCTTTTATGCCTCGCTCTTGCATTCAGTATCGTGCAGGGATATGTAGGAACCGGGCAGCAAAGAGTAGGCAAGGGGAATTGGAATGAATGCCTCCTGCAGGCCCCTGGGACCCATGTGTATCTTGGAGGATCTGTGGATGAATGGAGTGCAGCTTCTTCCTGGGCTATGGGATTCAGACGAGGGCAGAATTCAAAAGGAACTCTATGAATTATGTTTCCCGGACTTCTTTCTCCCCTACAGCGATTATCCTGGCGTGGAGGGAGGATGTGAACCAGCGTTTCTTACAATATTGGCCTTAAAAGTAATACAGTCCCATTAAAATTAATATGGTGCAGGCAGCTTTGAACCCTATTCGTTCCGCTCTCTATGCAAGGAAATGGGAATTTGCTATTGACTGAAAATCACGTGTCAGAAAAAAGCCAAACATCTAACTCATGAGACAATCTCAAACCCTAAGAAAGCAGCTCACCAGCAGAATTATGAGAAATGGTCTGGTATTCTAGTGACCAGTCACTACTCAGTCTTGCCCATGGAGTCACGTCGGGCCAGATTTTCACAAAAGCTCAGCTCTCAGTTAGGCACCTAAGTAACGTGGCCAAATTTTCCAAAGCAGCTCCCCTGGAGGATAATGATGGGTGTGGAACCATCTTGAAAAACTGTCCCCCCGTTTAGCTACACACCTAAACGGGAGCTGGGCCCCTGTGGAAATCTGTCTCCGCTTGGGGGTTCTGAGCCCCTTTGAGAACAGAAGCTTAAGTGAAGCACATGAAAGGCCCCATAGTGCCTATGCCTTACCCTACAGTCATTAATCGCTTGGCCGCATGCTCTTACTTACGCAGAACCCCGGCTTGGTTCAATGTGCGGTCTGGAGCGTGTGCAGAGAGTGAGGCAGGATGCACCAACTTATTCTTCAACAACTTACTGAGGCCGAAGAGGACAGCAGCACACAGCAGAATTGCTGCTGACGCTTCACAATATAAAATCATTTATTTCCCCAATGAAAATTAAAGTTATATTCTCTCTATCCATCACATTGATTAATTGCACCGGACTATATTTTATTACATTATTTTTTAATCTTCACTGAATACTACCCTGCCCCCCGCCGTTCACTGTGGACTGGATCAACTCCGGGGTGTTATAGCAGCATAGCACCCGGGAAGTCAATAAAACTAGGCTGATTTGCATCACCTGGGGACCTCACCCACTGTCTGATCTGCACGCTGAATGCATTCCCACGCAGAGGAGGCCCCCGACCGCAGCTGCTCCCCACAGAGCAGAGATCTTCATGCTTCTCCCAGAAGCCCCTGCTCACTCCCAGCCAGATGCCTCAATGGAGTCAGTGCACAGTCAAAACCCAGGGTGTGCAGGCCCCTTCAGGGTATAACCTGGCCTGAATTACTGTGGTGAGGTATGAGCTCCTTTAAGGCCAGGCATTCAGGGTGCTTTGTAGTCCTGAGGGAGAGCACCTGACTGAGTTAAGGCATCCGGCGGGGAGCAAGCAAGGGCTTTTGGGAGCAGCAGGCTACATATAGTCCTCTGTGTGCTGAGGGGAGCAGCTGCTGCTGTTGTCCGTGGCTTGCTGAGTGTGAAGGCAAGCAGGACAAGAGAAGTCCTGTTGCAGGGATCCCAGCTGAAAGGGAGCTGGGAAAAATGTTCTGTGGGAAAGCCAGGGTGGTAAGTATAGAACAGGGATCGGCAATCTTTGGCATGCGGCCTGCCAGGTTAAGCCCCCTGGCGGGCCGGGATGGTTTCTTTACCTGCTACAGCGGCAGGTTCGCTGTCCTAGGCCAATGGGGGCTGCGGGAAGCGGTGGCCAGTATGTCCCTCGGCCTGCGCCGCTTGCCGCAGCCCCCATTGGCCTGGAGCAGCGAACCGCGGCCAGTGGGAGCTGCGATCGGCCAAACTGGCGGACGCAGCAGGTAAACAAACTGTCCCAGCCTGCCAGGGGGCTTACCCTGGCGGGCCGCGGGCCAAAGGTTGCCGATCCCTGGTATAGAGGCTGGGGCTGGAACTGGAACCTGGGATACAGGGAGGGACAGGGTTCATCAGCACTTCAGCTGTGCCACCCGAAGGTGGGGAGGGGGTGGCTCGAACCCCAGCAGCAATGGGGTGAAAGGACAAATTTTGCTTAAGACTTCTTAGTCTCTGGTAGCACCTTGTGTTTCGACCAGCCTGTGGAAGCCTGCTGTTCTTATTGACACGACAGCACACATGCTTCCAGCTGCCAGAGAAATACATACACACGCTCACAGTGGGACTGATGTGACAGGCAGGCCTTGTTCTGGCTCTGTTCACCCTGATGGAGGCAGGGGTCCTGACTCTGGCCCCAAGTTTGCAGAGTGGTTTGAGTTACTTTAGAATAAAAAAAAGCTGTATTACACAGGCAAGCTATTGTGGTAAAAGAGAAACAAGGTAACCCCCTTGAACCTGATACAACTCCCCTTCATTCAAGTTTCCTTGACTTAAACAGGAGTTGGATTGGTCCCTTGGATTGATATCCCTGGGTTTTTCTTTGAACTTGCTGAAAACAAGAGGACTTGAGTTTGCAGCATTTAACTGAAACATTTTGTTTGCTTTAGTTTTATTCATCTCTCTCACCACAGGAATAAATTTATGGTGCTACAGCTCGCATATGTTCTGCAGTGACTAAAATATGCCAGTCTGATGGTACATTGATTTAAAGCACAACCTTGCAGGATACTGAGCATTCTTGGTGGATGCTCAGCACCTGATGGGCCCAAGCCTCTGTTCCATTATTATTATTTATTTGTATAACCCTAGTGCCTAGGAATCCAGCCATGGACCAGGACTCTATTGTGCTAGGTGCTGTACAAACTGAACACACAGACAGGGCCTGCTCCAAAGAGCTTGCAATCTAAATAGCACGTATAGCCCTAGCAAAGAGTGTTTGGCCCCACTGTACTAGGCACTGTACCTACATATGATAAGAGACCATCCTTATTTAGACTGCAAGCTCTTCAAAGAAGACAAGACAAAGAGTCGAAGGGGAAAGAGAGACCAAGTGTCATGCTCATGGTCAATGGCAGAGGCAGGAAGAGAATCTAGGTTAAGAGCCCTATCCATTACACCGCATCACCTCCCTTTCCCTCAAGGAAGCGAGTACTTACTAATATAGACGGATCTCAAAAATTAAGCTATACTTAGGTAACTTTGTTTTCAGTTTTTACTGAAAATTCCCCAGGTCTTACAAGAGATAGCAAGTTTTTACTGATTTTTCACCCAAATTTTGGACCATTCAAGTATATGGAAATATGGATTATGTTAAGAAAATCCAGTACATGACATTAGGTAGATGTGTTTATGTTACTAATAAATTAGTCCAAGTGTCAATGTGAGCTGGCTGCCAAAGTAAGGTAAGGTAGTAGAAGATACATATGCATATCTATATGTACAGTTCATGAAATAAACCACAGCTTACACTGCTTTTATTTCAAATACTCTTACTTTTATCTGTTTGTTGCTTTTTTCCTCTCCTCCTGTCCCCAATATTAACCTCAACATTTACCCAGAAAACTGTGAAGTTACTTTTTTGTACTGATTTTTACTCATTTTTTTTAATTTTTATAATAAACACTGATAAATTCCCAGTAAATTTTAAATGAAATAAAAATGGAAAACAAAGGGCTTTAGCTACGGTTGACTGGATGAGTTTGTAAGTGTAGCTGAAATTATGTCATTTATCAATATGCAGCCTTTGGCAGACCTTCGTCTTTAAACATAATACTGATGGACTCTGATAATAACCACAACAGTGGCACTAGAATAGTCTGTCAAGGGAGACAGTCTTTACTCCATGCAGACTTACTTCTCTTTGTGCAAAGCTCGTTTTGAGCTGCTGCATAAAAGGGCATTCAATAAAAGAAATTTCAGGGGCAAAGAAAATCATTTCACTGGGCTTTTTAAAAGCAGCGGTCACTTTCAGACTGAAAGCCCTGCGCCAGTTCTGTCTCGGGTAGCAAGGGACTTGTCATACAGAGGCTTTGGCAAGTACTTACATCTTGATTGGTCATCTCCCAGTAGGGTCTCTCTCCATAAGACACTACTTCCCACATCACTATCCCATAGCTCCAGACGTCACTGGCCGAGGTGAATTTGCGGAAGGCGATGGCTTCTGGGGCTGTCCATCTGATCGGGATCTTCCCTCCCTTGTGTGAAAAACAAAAAAACAAAAGAACGGGTGGGGAGAGAAAAACATTTCTTAGAGCATCAAGGGAGATTCTTCCTGTTCCTGAATGATGCTGGAAAGAGATGTAGAATTTTAAAGTAAATCTGTTTGGCAGCATGAGGCCCCTCTCTATATTATCTCAGCCCATAAGCATTTGTAGCTGACTACAAACTGGCTGACCTGACCAGTTGTTGTTTAAATTCCATTTCAATGCTGGAACACGTTTAGCATCCACATCTCCGTTATGTTGCGCTGGTTGGTAGGGGGAAAAGCCAAGCATTCAAGCAATCAATACAGTGAACTTTCAAGAGTCTCTGACAGCAAATGCGGAAGGAACAAATGCCTTAAAAGCTCTAGGTGACTCTGGCGTAATGTGAACCTCATGCAAATTACAGGGCAGGAGGCTGGATTTTATTCTACAGATCTTTGACCCCAATCCTGAAGTTAGATCCGGGTAGGTGGGCCACTGAAATCAACAAGGTTCCACATGAATGCAAGGTCAGCCTATGCAAATTTGATTGCAGGATAGAGGCCTACACAAGAGATGGGGAGACCAGATGAGTGACAAAAACAACAACGATTCCTTCTCTCTTTGATTGTTATTGATTTTTTGTAATATTTCTTGCATAAGTAACATCTCCCTGCATATATCTAGGGATTTCAGATTTAGGGTTTTCTCCCTGCTTTCTAATTTTTCGATGTTTAACTTTATGCAAATTATAATACTTTAATCATAATAATATAAATCATCCCTAAAATTTTCAGGATTAAAAAGAGGATTTTAGTCAGGGTTTAAAGAATTGTTTTCCTTGAATTCTATCAAAATACGCCCCCCTTTGAAGGCCCTTGCTCCCAGGAATGAGCTACCTGCAAGGCTGGGGGATATTCAGGGAATCCCTCCAAACAATTTTTACCTCTGCAAAAACAGTAAAATTTGGGGTATATTTTTAGAAAACCTTATTCTCACAAGTTTTCTTCAGTGAAGCATTATTGGTTCAAACCATAAGCCAGTGGGGGCCAGATTCTTAGCGAGCAGCACTCAGCATATCATATCTGTTTATTCCAGATGAAGATCTGGCCAAATAAAGAAACCCTTATATGCCTCAATAGGTTCTGATCCTCCAATGTACAGGTAGACTCCAGTTGCCAACTCCTGAAACATTTTTCTAGGGTGAAATCTCCAGATAAGGTGGTGGCTCTGAGTTACTGGAGGGTTCTGAGCACAGATGGTGAATGTGTGTTCCTTACAAAATGATTCTTTAATCATACGTGTAAAAAAAAGTACATGTACATGTTGATAAATATGAACTGAAGCTATGATAAGAGGATTTCATCCAGCTATCACTATTACAAAAGGTCTCATTCTCACAATGTTTCCAGTACATTTTCAATACTGACTGTGTATATTAATATATTATGATAGATATGATGAATAGGTCTCCCTGTATCAGAGCTTATGGAGGCCCTAGCCTGTTTGCATGACTCTCTGTGGGATTTCTTTTGGTGGTCTGCAAGGGTCTGTCCTTGATTTTTGTTGCTTGGGTTCGAGCTGCCTGCCTCTAGCAAGTTCTGTCTCAATAAGCAATTCTACTCTGGACCCCCCGAAACGTGGGATATGCAGCACTCTTAGCCTGTCAATCACATGGATTGGCCACCTGCCTCCTGTGCCTAGGACCTGCCCATGTTTTAACCACAGAATCCCAACTTGGATTTTTACTCTGGAGAAAGGAGCAATATGGATGGGCTTCGTTCACACCCTTTTTCACTCCCTTTTCGCTTTGTATCACTTCCCTTTTCAGTTCAGACTATATTCCAACTATATTCAACAGGCAAGGGCCAAAAAGGAGCTTAATTTTAGGCTTCTAAGTCCATATTTAGGTATCTCAATAAGCAGCCTGATATTTCACAAGTGTTGACCACCCAGCAGTCCACCCTGAAGACCACAGGAACAACCGGGATGCTGGGTACTTTTGAAAATCAGGCAGTTAACTTAGTTGCCAAAACAGGGATGTAAGAGCCCAGTGTTATTCTTCTATTTTGAAAAAAAATCTCAACTGCATTACCTCATTTCTCACACCGATGCAAAGTTATGCCACCTCCAGCTACTGGGTGCATTTTCTGTTACAAAACAGAATAAGTCAACTGAAGTCTGCCCAGGATTGAGCTGTCAGACAGATTCTCTCCACATCCACCTTCTTCTGTGTGCAGCTTTGTTTTTTTGACAACGTAGAGCCCCATTTTCAAAAGAGCTCGGCACCCAACAGCTCCTGCTTAGGCCCCTACATATACTGCCAGATTTCAAAAGCGTTCAGGGCCAATGTAGGCACCTAAGCGAAATGACAACTGATAGACACTGAGCCCTTTTCAAAATCTGGCTCCAACTGTGAGTGTGAGCACTTTTGAAAGTGCCACTTGGCCGTCTCCATCATTTCCTTTAGTTCAATGGTCCAGTATCCCCAGAACCTACCCTTGTTGTGTATGCTGCTTCAGGGTCATCTTCTAGGACTCTGGACAGCCCAAAGTCAGACACTTTGCACACTAAATTGCTGTTGATGAGGATGTTTCTGGCAGCAAGGTCTCTATGTACGTAACCCATGTCTGATAGGTACTTCATCCCTGATGCGATGCCCCTCAGCATCCCAACCAGCTGAATGACAGTGAACTGCCCGTCGTTCTTCTGCAAAGATAAGGGGGGATTTCAATCACAGTGCGCATTTTTCTTCGCACCTTGAGTTACACACATGCACAAATAACAGAGTCAGGGGCAAGGCTCATGCAAAGGCAAATAGGGGAATTCATAATTAATGACCATGATGCTCTGGCCCAGAGGCTCCTGAAGATGTCATTGTTTGGAATAGTGTTCTCTAGAGACTAAGCTGAGACAACAGACCTCTTAACTCATGATTAGGGAATTACCTAATGAACCACTTATAGCGTACACACATATGTATGTAGACGTAAGCAGGGTCAGAATGAATTCTCCCCTGACAGCTAGCTAGGAGGGGGAGAGACTTCAGGAGCAACTGTATTTACATGAACACACCTACTCTGCTTAGATATCCAGCAGACAGCTGTGGTGCTCAAAGTAATCAACTTTGGCTGGTGTTGGGTTACAAATCACTTTACTACTGAATGCAGGGGTAATGAAATGCTGTTATCAATGGTGCTGTCATTACTGTATGAATAAAGGGGAGCAGAACTGTGCTTAGCCTGTCCCAAATGAGGGGACTACCCTTAGCTGAAAAGACCTCGTTAAGCCAGGGGCTCAAATGCCAGACCCCTGTGAAAGTAAGTGGGATGGGGACAGGTGTCCCAGCCAGGAGATGTGGACTCTCACTAAGCGGTTAACCTGTTCCTCCCCACTGTTCAAAGAAAGGGCTAAATAGGCTTCATTAGGAGCAATTTGTTATTTTAAATGCTCAATCAGAGTTGAAATCAGTTGTGGTAGGACCGTGTGTCTGCCCAGCATGCTAAGAGCTGTGTGTGCCCAGCATGCTAAGAGCTGAAAACCATGAAGGGCTTGTCTACACTGGCACTTTACAGCAATGCAACTGTCTCGCTGAGGGGTGTGAAAACACCCGCCCCCCCGAGCGCTGCAAGTTTCAGCGCTGTAACGTGCCAGTGTAGACAGTGCACGAGGGCCGGCAGTCTCACTCCCAGCGCTGGTAGCTACGTCCCTCGTGGAGGTGGTTTTTTACAGCGCTGGGAGAGCTCTCTCCCAGTGCTGCGCCGTGACTACACAAGCCACGTTAAAGCGCTGCCGCGGCCAGCACTTTACCGTTGTTAGTGAAGACATGTCCTAAGAGACTAACCTGCAGAGGTCACAGTAGAGAGGCAGGTAGCAACAGAATTTGCCTGACTGACGGGCGGGCAGCAGGAGCGGCCGGCAGGAGCAGCCCATGAGAGCGGCGAGCAGGTCGCTGGCATGGTGGCCAGTGGAGTGAGTGGCTGGCAGGGCGGCCAGTGGAGTGAGTGGCTGGCAGGGCGGCCAGTGGAGTGAGTGGCTGGCAGGGCGGCCAGTGGAGTGAGTGGCTGGCAGGGCGGCCAGTGGAGTGAGTGGCTGGCAGGGCGGCCAGTGGAGTGAGTGGCTGGCAGGGCGGCCAGTGGAGTGAGTGGCTGGCAGGGCGGCCAGTGGAGTGAGTGGCTGGCAGGGTGGCCAGTGGAGTGAGTGGCTGACAGGGCGGCCAGTGGAGTGAGTGGTTGGCAGGGCGGCCAGTGGAGTGAGTGGCTGGCAGGGCGGCCAGTGGAGTGAGTGGCTGGCAGGGCGGCCAGTGGAATGAGCGGCTGGCAGGGTTGCCCATGGAATGAGTGGCTGACAGGGCAGCCGGGCAGAGCAAGTGCTCAGATGGCAGAGCAAGCAAGGTGCCCTCTTTCCCGGGTGGGAGGTGAACTCACACAGATGCACCTCTGAACCCTGGGTCCTCACTATCCAAGGACAACCACTGTGAGTGGGGTCTGGTGAGGGAGCAGAGGCGGGCACAGTAAAGGGACTTTTGGTTGTAGAACTCAAGAACATGAGGAGGAAGGCACTGCCCCATGCACTCTGGGGCGGGTGTCCTGCTCACAGTTATATGTTTATGAATTCTGCTTGTGGCATTTTCCCTAATTAATGTTGGGTGATTTCTCTCCTTTCGTTGAAAGCTTCTTTTCTACACATAGACTCTGTGCTTGCGAGTGGGGAAGTATTGCCTTTCAGAGGCACTCAGGGGTGCTGTGTAATTTTCTCAGGTCACTCGGTGGGGGCTTGAGCCGGTTCTGTGTTGTATGCTTGAAAAGGAGCCCCTAGATATTGAACCGGCCCTGCTTGCTGCTGGCTCCACCTGGCAGAAGGGTTACATATGTAAAAACCCCACGGATAACTATCCCTTTGAGTCAAGGTTGTAAACAACACCGGTCACATGCAACACCCCCCCCCCGTGTGTCCTGCCCACGTGATCTAATCCTCACTACTGACAAAGTGCCATCCAAACACATGTAAACCTTTACTCCACAGGGTCGTTTGGAGATTTGGTGCCAAACTGCAGTTGTGTAAAGGAAGGCATGAAAACCAGTGCTTTTAGATGCAGCACTCCTCACAGAAAGGAAAAGAACGCTTTGTATTTTATTTATTATTTTATATATTTGTATTGGGGTAGATGGAGCTAGGACTTGGGGAGCTGTAACTCCACCCGCACTTCACAGTATTTCCCGGGGGAATGACCTTTCCAGGAGACCCCACTGTCCTCCAAGAAAAACCATCTGAGTATTTTGAATCTTACCTTTAGAATGTCTGCTGCAGTTTCCACAGTATGCATCCCATGAAGTGAGCTGTAGCTCACGAAAGCTCATGCTCAAATAAATTGGTTAGTCTAAGGTGCCACAAGTCCTCCTTACCTTTAAAAATGTGTCAAGAGAGCCATTCTCCATGTACTCTGTCACTATCATTACTGGCTTACCTGAAAAAAGGAAGATCACAAGTTTATTAGCTGCAATTCATCTAAAAGAAAACCCCCAGAGTTTGTCCAGTCTGGTTTGCAATGTGCACACACAGCCATGTTGAACCCATCCGTCAGTCACAAACGTGTACAGATACACGAGAGTCAGTCCCTGCCCCAAAGAGCTTCCAGTCTAAATAGGCAAGACTTGCAATGGGTGGGGTAAAGGAAATATTGTTATCCTCATATTAGAGATGGGAACTGAGTCACAGGGAGGTTAGGTGATACGGCCGTACAGGGATTCAGGAGAAGGGCCAGAAATAGAACCAGATCATGCGTCCAGCCCAGGGCCTTAACCACCAACTTTGTCTTTTCTCCTTGGGTGAGCTGAAAGCCCATGAAACATGCTGTGCCCAAAGGAACCCAGGTTCCATTGCACCAGATGAAGCTTCCCAACCATTGTGGGGAGCTAAGTAGATGGAGGAGGAAAAGGAAGCAGAGTGGCCACTCTTGCGGGATGTTGAACTGTATGAGGTAATGAAGAACCTGTGCAAAGACCTACCAAAACTGGCACAAAAGGGAGGAAGTAGAACTTCCAATCACAACCCCCAAACCCTCTTCAAGCTCCAAAACAGGGCTGTGCGAAGGAATGTCATCACACACACGGATGAGAAAATGTACTACATGAGGTCTAAACGACGTGACCTCTTGTACAAATGGGCGATATTCATTCCAGGTATAATTCCAGTGATGCTGGTGGGACAAACTTGGCCCGATGATTTGTGCTTCATCATGAGTGTTGTGAGTTCAGAGAGTTGAGTGCTATGGTCCAGCTCTTTTGCCCGGGTGGAACAGTGCGTCGGGTGAAGGCAATAATCAATGGGAAAAACATGACTGGTGACTATGTGGAATGCCCGTTGCTCTTTGTTTTCAGATAGTTTTTTTTTTAATTTTTAGCCTATGGAACTCATTGCCACAGGATGTTTTTGATGCCAGGAACTTAGGATTCAAAGAAGATTAGATACCTCTGTGGATAACAACAATATCCAGAGTTAAAATAGCAACCACATTTTTAAAAAATTACTTTGGAAGTGAAGACCCTATGCTTTAGGGTTTAAACCAATCCTTAACTAGTGGAGGCAGATCATCAGAACTGCCTGCTAAGGATTTTTTGTTTGCTTGTTTGTTTTTTGCACCTTCCTCTGAAGTACCAGGTGCTGCCCACCGTTAAAGACAAAATACTGAAGTAGATGGACCATGTGCATTAGACTATAGGATGGACAAGCTGACTCAGTACACCAGGTTCTATGTTCAAAAAGAAGTGAGCCCAATCACACCCAGGAACCCTGCTGGAGTTGCAATTAGAGCCAGAATTTGGCTGTGGATATTAAGTATACTCTCTACTGAATACGGTAACAGAAAAAGGAAGGATTTTCTCCAGATGTGTATACTAAAAAGATGGCCTAATTCAGGGAGTAAGAAAAAAGGTGATCCAAACAAAAGTTCAAAAAAGACTGGCTTCCAACAGTTGGCAGGAATAAGAATGTTTTTCCAACTCCATTTGATTAATTTTCATGCCCGAGTCATTTTAATGGTAATTATATATAGTTTTTGCTCAGTTTTTATATCTAATTTCTCGCTAGCTTGCCACAACGACATAGCAATAATTAGTGTGGCTTGCTCCAGGCCTTGTAAATTCAATGAAATCTTATAAAATCTTATATCTTATTATTATTTTTTATTTAAATCAATTTCCATTAACTAGCATGAAGCGCAGACAAAAGAGAAACCATCAATTATTTCTAAACTGCATTACAATGACTCGCGTAGAAATGATCAGCTAAAGCTGCTGCATGTCATAACATGATTATAAAGGTAACTGCTCTTAAAATAATTTCCTATTTTGCTGTTTAAGTTGATCTTAATCTTTGTACGTTCCTGTCATGTTAATTGTTTGACTAATTTATGTTTAATAATCTATGTAAATAAACATAATTGTGTATTCATCAATCAAAACACTGAGTGCCGTACAGATACGACCCTGGAGCATTGTGGGTTTGCATTTCTTTAATTTCTTAATGAGCACTGGAGTTACCCCCTTGTATGAGTTAAAGACTTGGCAGCTGCATTATTATTCATATTACTGTGGCAGTTCAGAGATCTACATGAGATCAGGGCCCCGTACAAACACAGTCTCTGCCACAAAAGATCTTATAATCTAAACAAATAAGGACAGGAGCGGAAACAGAGATGTGCTCACTGGATGATCAGTGGCAAAACTTGGAACAGAACTCAGCTCTTTTAATAGCATTTTAGTACCCGAACCATCAACCCTTTGCCACCACCGCTCCCTCAACAGCGGTGTTGCTATAGCCATTATAACCACATTTGGTGTTTGTCCTCTGTCAATCTTAGGTGCTTCAGGAAGGAGGGTGTGTATAGTAATCTCCATGTGCAAGAGAGGGAATCTGAGGTATCGATAGGGGAAGTGACTTGCCCAACATCACATACGAAGTCTGTGATGGAACTTGGAACAGAGCTCTGTGCCTCCCTATTCATCGGCCCCATTCGGCTTCCCCAAGTCAAAGTTCTCTACAAAGCCCTAAGACTGTTTGCGGGGAGAAACTCTGACCTGGCAGGTCTGCCTTCCCTGAAGTAGAACGATAAATTATTACCTCTCAGTGAGTACTCTAACCACTGGTCTATAGAGCGATCCTCAATTGTCCTCTGGCCCAATTAATATTTCATTAAAGTGTGATGGCTTGAACAAGAGAGACTGAGGGAGTCCCATATCATAATATCCCATAGGCAGAGCATTCACCTCAGAGAGGGGGCATTTCTGTGCAAGTCCCTTCTCCTCATCAGGCAGAGTGGGGAATTGAAATGGGTCCACTACATCCCAGGTATGTACCCTAGCCACTGGGCTAAGGGTTATGAGGGAAGCTCTACAATGCCTAAGTCCCTGTGTAGATCTGAGCCTGTTCTCCTTTAAATCAGTACCACTGGTGACATAGCAGCATCTGCTGGAAACAGCTGTAAGAAACTTAACCGTATTTCTGCACTGCTCTCCTACTTCTTCTGTAGGAGTGGGGCAGCTTTTTTTGCCCAGAAGAGTGTAGATTGCCCTTTCCTCCCATACAAGGAAGAGCTGGCAGAGCACAGCCCCTATAGAGGAAGTACTCAGCACCTTGCGGGACCAGGCCTGGGGTTTCTTTCTTCCAGAAAAGTTAAGGGTTGCTCAGGGCAACCCTTTCTGCTATTCTTTGAAAGGTTGTTGGTTTTTAATGTGAAAAAGCCAGTCTTTTAAATAAAAAGAGCCCGTGAAACTCCCCAAAGCCCGTGTGTGCATGCATTATACCAAGATGTCTCTGTGCATCATAAATGAGTAATTGAAGGTAAAAGACAGGCTCGTCAGTCATCGGTCATAAAATCTCTGCAGACATCACTGCATTTATGGTGTGCCCCGTTTAAGGACAGATTGCAAGGGACTGTAAAGTTGGGTCCCTTATCCCTGACACTAACAGGCCATGTTAGAGGAAGGATGGCAGCTCAATCTGACACTACTTCACGCTCCCAACTTCAGTCTCAGTCAGAAGACTTCCTAGCACTCATGTTTCATTATCAGTCTGCTGCAAATTGAGAGAAACTGAAGAATAAATTAGCATCATCCCAGCCAGCATGAAACTAAAGTTACAAACAGAGTGAGATTCAGCAAGTGCTGGCTTTCCTGATCAACTGCCCTGATTCCTATTTGCACTATGGCTCCGTTCGGGCAGTAGGAAGGGGACTTGAAGTGGGCGTGAATGTCATTTACACAGACGTCAAGCATAGACTGGTAGATCAGTGAAAAGGGGCATGAATGTAGCTCAGGACCTGATCAGCTTTGTGAAGCAGACATGTCTGTTTGTGGCACCGAGAGACAAGTGAGAAGCCTGTGGCAAAGTAGGGAATTGAACCCAAGTCTCTGAACTAATGTAACATCCTTCAGAGAATTTTTACTGATGAGAAACGGAAGCTCAGAGAAATGAAGTGATTTATGCAAGGTCACACAGAAAGCCTTGATGGAACACAGAATGGAATGCAGGTCCTCCCAGTCCAAGGCTAACACCCGAACCATTCCTCCTGCTTCCCTTGCATTTGCACAGAGTAAAATGTCACTCCATTGATTTATCTAGGCACCTATGGGATTCAGGGCCACAAACCTCTCGCTGACTTCCAATAAGGCTCGGGCTCCTAAATCCCTTAGGCACGTCTGAAAACTCTCCCCATATTTATTATCCAGAATTCACTCTATTTTTCAGTTGACTGTGTGTTAATTAGGTAAATAATCCAGGACTTCGTTGGTATTTGTTGTTTATATTTAAAGATTTGGTTTTCTTTAAAAATGGAGTTTTAGCCTGATAAAGATCTGACCCAAGAAAGGGCTCAGTGGCTACAAGTTTGGATGGACTATTGAAAGTGAAGGTAAAAACGGTTTTACATTACTTAAATTTAGATTACATTTTGATTTTGAATTTAAATTAATTATTTTTCCTCCAGCCCTTGAAAATGTTGGGGTTTGGGACCCGAAGAGACTATATATATTAAATTTCAACTGCAGTGAACAAACAGGCTTACACCAACGGTGAGTATGAAGTTACCAAGGGAAAGGGGACTTTGAATGTAGAACGCAACAGCTGATCCAGAATTTCATTAGATTATTCAGAGCTACTTCTTTCAGGATCCTCCCTCTTCTTAAAGAAACAGACTGTTAACCTAAGGCAGGGCAACTCTAGTTCATTTAGTTTGAAGTTTGATTACAGGTGAGCCAAGGGCACTGAATTAAAAACTATGCCTGTAAAATATTCCACTCTCTCCTGAATAGTTGCAGGAATAGTGGCGAGGACAAGGCAAATCCAGAAAGGACCTTCGCTAAGGCCTTAATACAAGTGGAGTCAGTTCACAACGGACCAGAAGCCCAAGAGACTCAGTGGCTGAAGTGCAGTACCTGTGGAGCTAGCTTGAGTAACAACAGCACTGAAGCCAGGTCGTAGCAGAGATTGTACAAGCCCACCTGGGACCCTGGGTATGTATTCGAGTGACCAGCCTGTACTGCTGCTCATGCTGCCCCAGCTCCAGTGCTACGGTTCTGATTATAATGTAGACAGGCCATTAGTATAGGTTATTCATAGTCCTACCCTGTTCAGATGTGCTTCTGCCCCACTCCCCTGCCACCAGAGCGCCGACTGGCATCTTTTATCCCCAGTAAAGGGGCCACGCAGTGCAACAAAAATAAGTTTACTCACAGCATTGCAGGCTGGGAACTTGCTGCATTATTTAACTGCATCACAGCAGAGTGGGAGGAAGGAAGGGAAAGGCGGAGCATGACACCATCCCTTCATGTTCTGGGTAACCCGGCCAATCCAATCGTGATAACTTTATTGTAATACTACAACTTAGAAGACCTGGGTTCTTTTCCCAGCTCTGGTCACTAACTGGCTGGATGACCTTGGGCAAGTCACTTCACCTCTTTATGCATTTGTCTTGTCTAAATAGCTTGTAAACTCTTCAGAATAGGGAGAACCTCTCATCGTGTGTGTACAGTACCTGTGATTCTTTTAGTTTGTAGTTTTAGTAACTACAATGTTCCTTCCTGGTCGTTTTTGTGAGAGATGACAAGTTTAGTGACCTTTATTTTAAAGTTGAACAAGTTCTCCTGACTCCCGGGGATTATAGCTAATATTGACCTATCTGCTCCATCAATGAGCGAAAGTTTACAGCAGTGGGTACATACTTTTTGTGACAACACCTTCCAAGTGAATGATGTTGGGATGGTCAAACTGTCCCATGATGCTTGCTTCCCCCAGGAAATCTCGTCTTTGTTTTTCAGTGTAGCCCACTTTGAGGGTTTTTATGGCCACTGGAAACTCGCGTTTTCCAGGCAGTTTCAGACGCCCACTACAAACTTCCCCAAATTCACCTGAAGAGAACAAAGTAAATAATTACTGTATGTCTGAAAAGCACCTTGCACACTGATGGACATTTCAGTATATTAGTAACAATAAATGACGGTTAATGATAAACAAGGATGACATACAAGGGACGACTACAATTATCTAGTCTGACCTCCTGTGTAACATAAGCCATAGAATTTCATGCACTAGAGATTGTTATAGAGGCCAGAATCTTGTGGCTGAACAAGAGTATTTCTTTTAGAAAGACACCCAACCTCATTTCACAGACTCCAAGTGATGGAGAATTGACCATATTCCTAGGTAAGTTGTTCCAATGGTTAAAGACCCGCACACTTTAAAAGCTGCCTTATTTCCAGATTGAATTTTCCTAACTTCAACTTCCAGCCATCGGATCAGGTTATCCCTTTGTCTGTTAGATTAAAGAACCCTCTAGTATCAGACATCACTGGAATAAATTGCCTAGGGAGGTTGTGGAATCTCCATCACTGAAGATTTTTAAGAGCAGGTTAGACAAACACCTGTCAGGGATGGTCTAGATAATACTTAGTCCTGCCAGGAATGCAGGGGACTGGACTAGATGACCTCTCAAAGTCCCCTCCAGTCCTATGATTCTATGATCTTCCTATGTAGGTAATTATAGACCATGATCAAGTCACTTCTGAACCCTGTCTCTGGTAAGTTAAATAGACAGAGCTCCTTTAGTCTTCATTATAAGGTGTGTGACAAGGCAGTTGAGGTCAGGTACTATCTTTTAATGGACCAACTTCTCTTGGTGGAAAGTACAGCTTTAGTGCTACACTGAGATCTTCAGGTCTGGGGAAGGAAATCAGAATGTCTGAGCTAAATACAACGTGGAATAGATTGTTAAGCATAAGGGCTAACATGTTGTAGGTGGTCACCTGAAAGGAAGTGGACAATTGAGGGTTAGATTGTTATATATAAAAGGTTTGAAGTGGGCAGTTAAGGGTAGCGGACAGTCTGGTGTGCTAAAAATTGTGGTCATGAGACATAAAACCAGTGTCCTTGTTAAGTCCGTGGTCTTTGGTGTCTAGCAGAGTTACGAAATTAAGTTCCCAGGACTGTCTTTTTGAGATGTTGTGCAGGTTTCCTTTGAAGATGTGTACTGAAATATAAGATATGGAGCTTTGTGAAAAGTGTTTGCCCACGGGTGATAGGGCATTTTTGTCTTTTCTATCACTATGCTCTCAGATGAACTCACATAAAAAATGATGGGAAAAAAACCCAAAACCACCTCACCTGTCTTGTCTCTCTCATATCCTGGGATCAATATGCCTATAGCAATGCAGCAGACAACATTGGAAGGTGTGTTTCCTACACCACAATTCATTCTCAGAGTTCTTCTCTGAACCCGTTCCCATTTTTCAACAACCTTTTTAAAGCATGGACCCCAGAACTGGACATGGTATTCCAGTAGTGGTCTCACACATACCGTATACTAAGGTAACCACTCACAATGGGCATACACAATACAAATATTTGACCGGCCTGTTCTGTGATTTTGAACAGCAATGCGATAAGCTCCTGCAGGATGTTAATGGCAGTTAGCAGATGGTCATTAAACATAGCTCCATACCAGCTCCGATAACTCTTTCAATTGTTATGCAGGAAGCTTCAATTTCCTTGGCAAATTCATGGACGGCTTGATTGGGGTCTTCATAGGTATGTGGGTCAATATAAGTCCTTACTCCTGGCAATTTAACTGTAAACATAAATTAAAATGTAAATGGCACAAGTAGAGATGATTGAGGATAACACTAAGTTTGTCTTTTGTGCTGACTTTACTCACACTGGAGAACACTGTCAAAGAAAACCGATTTTCATGCAAAAATGAATACCTGAACACTTTTTTAATACTTTGTATCTTGAAATGCAAGGCAGGTAAGCACTACCGGAAAAATGTTACATTGCATTATTTAAGAAGAATATGGTACACACATAACTTTCCTTATTACATTCAAAACCGCGGGGTGTTGTTCAGCTAAAATGATATACAGACTTATAGGCTATATAAGTGCTGGCTGGAGCAGTGGCTAGAGTGTTAGAATTGAGTTAGTAGATCTGGGTTCAGTCCCCTGCACCGCCACAGACCCCCTGTGTGACTCGGGCCAATCATTTAGGGACAGATTTTTAAAGAGACAAGGTGGGTGAGGTAATGTCTTTTATTGGACCAACTTCTGTTGGTGAGAGAGACAAGCTTTCAAGGTTACACAGAGCTCTTCGGGTCTTATCTCACCCATGAAGGAGAGCTCTGTGTGAGCTCGAAAGCTTGTCTCTCTCACCAACAGAAGTTGGTCCAATAAAAGATATTATCTCACCCTCCTTGTCTTGCTAATATCCTGGGACCAACACGGCTACAGCAACACTGCATGTAACAGATTTTTGAAGGTATTTAGGCCCTGCTGTGCTCCGTGTTGCAAAATCTAACTGATTTAGGAGCCTAACTCTCATTTTCAAAAGGTGTTTAGACCTTCAGGAGCCAACATCCCACTGACAGTCTATGGCATTTAGACTCCTAAGTGCTTAAATCACTTTTGAAAAATGAGATGTAGGTTTCTAAATCCATTAGGCATTGCAATGTTGAGCACAGCAATGCTTAATTACCTTTACAAAACTGGATCTTATTCTCAGATCCCCATGTATAAAACTTGAAAATACTGCCCCACCTCACAGGTATGTTATGACATTAAAACTCTATGAGGTGCTCAATGCTATGGAATAAGGACGATAGTGAGAAGACAGCCTAGGTGGACAACCCAGCCATGCGAAAGGTGGACTGAATGTAAAAGGCCAGAAGGGAAGAAATATGAAGGATCAGATTTTCAAAAGAGCTCAGTTCCCATTTAGACACATGGGGGGAGACTTCTTCCCCTGACTAATTTGTGCTCCTAATCTTTGAAAATCTCCTCTCCAATTGAGAACAACAGGAGTTGCTGAGTCCGTTTGAAAATCTGGTCCAAAGAAACCATCACCCTCAGCCTGTGGAGCTGCAATGATTTACGCCTATCACCTAATCAACTACATTAGTTCAAATAGTGTTATCATGAATTAGAAACTGCCCAGATCACATGTTTGCAATACAACACACCTTCAGGGTTGCACTTCTATGTAATAATAATAATAAAGAAAATCAATAATAGGCTTTTTCCATGGGACTGAGGAGTGGGAAGGTACTTTCAAAAGAATTGTTGTTATTATTATTTGAGAAGCACTGAAGCTACTGGCAGAGTAACTACTCATCAGTTTGAGTAAGAGGTTCACAGTGCAGTCCTTGAATTGATTGGCTTCCTGCTGCCTGTGTTAAATAGCAATGATAGAGATTTGAATATACTCTAGTGCAGACAAGGTAAAAATGCTTTAGATAAGTAACACCTCCCTCTTTTCATCTATAGATCCCACAGCACTTCACAAAAGTTTTGTAAAGTCTGACCCTAGATTTATAGAAGGGCTACAGTAGTACTTCACATGTTCAAGTCTACCTACAATTGTTAACTAATTAATTCTCACAACACCCTAGGGCAGAAGAAGAAGTATTATACAGCTGGGAAACTGGGCCAGAGAGCTGAGGTGGGCTATGTCCACATTGTTGGCAAAGAGAAAAACCTTCAGGTTCCAAACCTTGTGCTCATTCCTCCAAACTACAAAAGTGCCTGGCGTCAATGGATTAACCAAGCAAGATTAAAAATTGTGTGTGTCATGTAGTAGAGGACTGAGGAAAGCAATAAAATTGTTGAAATATTACTGACTAAAAAGGGAAGTTATAATTAAACCACTCATTTGGGCCTCAATCCTGCAAAGATTTATGCATATGCTTAACTTTACACACACGAGTACTCCCATTGAAGTCAATCGGGACTATTTTATGCATAAAGTTAGCCATGTTCTTAAGTCTTTGCAGGATCAGGGCCTTATTGCATAACAGAATCAACTGATTCTACTGGATACCAACTGACCATTTGCTGAAGAAATCTCGATTGTTATTCATTATTCTTAGTACCATGCAAAGCCAGAAATAGGAGCTGAGTCACAAATGCATATATGTATTTTAAGTCTTCCCTTACTATGGCCATTATGAAAGTGCATCTTTTCTTCTTCTGGATCTTGTTTAGCTTTGCTGTATCCACATCGCCTGGAACAGAATAAGCGTCGATCAATCAGATATCCAAAACCATTTCATTAAGTCACTCACATGAAGCACAAGAACCCAGAACAGATTCACAGGGAGCCAACATACCTAAGTCTATCTGCAGAAATGGTATGCCAGTGTTATGTCATCAAAATATTCCCCTTTGTCTTTTATTTATTGAGAAGGAGGTTTTTTGAATTTGTCAGAGGGACACTCCCTTGCGCTTAGCAGCAGTAGATCTCAAAATGCTTTACAAAGGAGAGCAGTATCACTATCCCCATTTCACAGATGGGGAAACTGAGGCACAGAGTAGTGTAATGATTTGCCCAGGGTCACCCAGCAGGCCAGTGGCAGAGCCAGGAATAGAATGTTATTCTCCTGAGTCCCAACACTGTGCACTAGCCACTAGGCCACAGTGCCTCCATCTACAAGGCCCACTGACTTTCAATTGGAAGTGTGCCCCTAAATCCTTTGGTTTTTTTTTAAAAATCCCAGCTGAAAATATTGTTAATTTTTGCTATTATTAAAAAGAAAGGGATAAGGAGGAACAGGAAAGACAATTGGCAGGAATGTGATAAAACACAACAATCATGGTTAGCATTTATACAGCACTTTTAGATCTCAGACTCTTTATAAGGGAGACCAGCTGCCGTTATCTCCATCTTACAGATAGGCCAAAAGGAGGGAGCACAAAGTGAATGGGACTTGTCCAGCGGACCCTCGCCACCTTCACAGATTGTTCATGCAGTCCCAGAACTTAAGTGTGTTTTCTGGGCAGCTCCAGCCTTTATGCACGGGCACCATCGCACACGCATTCCCTTCTTGGCGTGTTAGTCACCTGACCCGCACGAATCCTGAGATTAGTGTTTGGCTGCTTCTGCCTCGGCATGACCACCACTTGCTTGTGTGGCTCCCCCTCCCTCTCGCTGGCGCTCTGGGATTACGTGGATACCTCAGCTGCTGCCGTTACGGAGATGGAATCAATGGAGCGTGACATGGGCACAAGGGCGCGTGGTGGATGACAGGATCAGGGCAAATATGTATTCTGAACATACAATATCTAGCTGGTACCAGAGTTTTTCAAACTCATCACCTATGAACCAAGGATCTTATCCGTGTGGGTGGGATCCTCCCTATAAAAATCTGCCTGTAAGGTGGCGTACAGGCTGCAGGAGGAAGGCAGGCTACCTGTACATGGCCAGCATGCAGTTGTAGCACCTCTGGCAGGCACCCTGGGTCTCAAACCCATGTAGGAGCCAAGAAAAGCCTTACCCTCTGTACCACCGTACTGCAAGGTTTGATGAGGGAACCGTAGCTAGCACCCCAACTTCCAGAGGCTCCACCCTCTGACTCAGCAGGGTCAGGTGACTAGCAGTGGATTGCTGATTGGACACCACCAGCTATAAAGCTTCCTGTTCCTTTCCCACCTCTTGTCTGAGCAACTAGTTGCTAGCTTGGTCTGCTGATGACGACCAGCCTGCTGAGACCAAGTTCCTGCCTGGTTGCCTGGTTCTCACTCCTGTTTCCTTGCTCTCCAGTTGCTGACTCTGGCGTTGTCCCTTGGTGTGACTTCTGGCTCCAGTTTAACCCGCAGGCATGGCTCCTGCCTCTGCCTCTAGCTGTGGCCTATGGCATGACTCCTGACCATGACCCTGACTCTACTTTAGGCTCTGACCTCTAGGTCAGACCGTCCATGTTCTGAGCCCTGGCAACCTCTGTAAACGGTTCTTAATAAACAGACAGTTTAGCTTTAGAAACATGGAGTCCTGATATCCTCCAGCACATGACACATGAAACATGGTGGCAGCAGTCAGTCTAGTGAGACCCACAGCGAGATGAACAAGCCAAGAAACCAGCACTCCGAGCAAAACAGCAGCTGTGCTCTCCATATGGTGTCTCACGAAAGTCAATCTACGTGGTTGCAAGGGTCCAACCCACAGATCCAAAGGCCACATCAGGGCCTAAGAGCATTGTAAGGAGGCTAGTGGGAAAGCACGTTACCCCCGGGAGGTTGGGAGGCAGGGGAAGGAAGGAAGGAGGCCGTGGAGCTCATGGAAACAAAAGGGAGGCAGAGAAGAGAAGAAGATAGAGAGGGTTGGAGGAAAGGCATGTTGAGAGACTATGGTTGGAGTGAGCTGAGGGTGGTGTAGCTGGCAGGTGACAGGTGGAGTCTCCAGTAAGCAACGAAGCCCACAGAGCAGAGCACCACCATGGCAACGGTCAGGGAACTGTCACCAGCAGAGAGCAGCTAGCACTGAAATCAGAGGGTAATTTGGTAGCCAGGTGGAAGTCACTGTGACATGGAGTCCTGGGCAGCAAGGAGCTGCTTTTCCTGGTGCCTTGGCTCTGCTGCTGGCGGTTGCAGCATGAGGCATGTACCAGTGGCAAGGGCCTTTATAACCTTGCACTAGGAAGTGTATGGGGTAGGGTGGTTTTGGGGCAGCCCTGGCTACGTATGTCCAGGGCAGAAGTGACTAGTCTCTCTGATAAGGCCAGAAGCCTCTGCCATTCCCTCCTGGGTCTGCTGATAATGGATATGGGCTGAGGCACTTTCCTGATGATTGGTGGATCTTTATAACCTGCCTTAGGCTGTATGCAGTAGGAAGAGGCCTAAACCCAAGTCTGCAGTCTATCTACTGGTAAACAATATGCTGACATCGTTTTGGAAAACACTGGGCATGCTGCACCAGCCTCATTAAAATATACACTCATCCTGAACTTATTTGTCCTCTTTTATAGGCGAATCAAAATTAACAATTTGTATTTTCCTAAAGATCCACATATTGTCAGTTGTTTATTTTAACATCCAATCATAAGCCACAGGGCACCATCTGGTATTCTCTGGCTAGCTGTCTTAGTTGAGCTTCTGCTAGGGAATTATGGGAGTTTGACTTAGTCTCCAGCAGTTCCCTTGGGCTCCCCAAAGTATCCTAAAAGGCCCTTTGAAATTTCCTAGAATCATCTGCTTAGGGCTACTGTGCCACGAGATGTGAGGCATTAGCGGTGTAGTACAGGAGTAGTGTGGACGTGAGGCAAAACTGAAATGGTCCTTAGCTCAAAACCGCAAGGCAAATCTTGCTTTTGGGCTTACAGTGGTGGCTGTCCACCTATTCAACCAGCAATTGTTCAATTTTCTAGTGTAGACAAGCCTTCCATTTCATAAGAAAGTTAATCAAATCCTGCATTTCTTGCATGTCCCAAACTCCACCCAGTGGGTGAACGCCATACTTCAGTGGGAGTTTTGGGTTCACCAGATCCAGAACAGAGCTGGTTGGAAAATGTTGCATATTTTCCCCACAGAAAATTTAAATTCCTTGTCAAAACTTGAAACACCCCCAAACTGAGTTTTGGTTGCGTGTTGGCAAACCAAAATATTTTCAGTTGGAAACTACCAAAAAATGAAATATTGGTATTGCAAAAAGTTTAATATTTTCACCTGAAAATTGCCCCAAAATGAAGTATTTTTTTATTTTCTAATACAATCTTTTCAGTTCTGTGGATTTCAGTTTTTGGATAAAAAAATTTCAAGGAAGGCAGGTAATTTTCATGAAATTTGTAGTTAATCAAAATCCCAATTATCCATTCAAAAAAAGGGCCGTTTTCCAACTAGCTTTGTTTTCAGGAAAAGCATGTGTAAACCCTTCTCCTGTTTACCTTTTAAAAGCAAACATGCTCGTTTCTCTGTCAGACTCAAATCTCTCATCTGAATCCTTCGTCTGTAAGTACTCTTTCCTAATGCTACCTTTCTCATTAAACGGGGCTCCTGAAAATGTAATTGTATGGAGATGCCTACTATAAAATTGGAAATAAAACCTTTAATCCCTCACACAGAGTGATCTAAGAATACATTGGTGCAAAGTGGCTAATGTTTCACTTAGCTAGGGTGATATTCAGAGAGTTATTTTCGGTTGTGGCCATCTCTGGCGTTCTATAACATATGCAGCAGCATGTCATGTGAACATATAAAACAGGCTCTGGAACCCCTGAAAGCACCATTAAAACAAGCCTCAACAAAAGGCACCAAGTAAAACTGAAGCTGGTGTATGACCGGGTCTCAAGTAATGATTCAGCATTGCTAACAACCCATTATAGGAAACCTGTCCATTACATGTTATCTTCTGTATCTGTCACCAATACGCAGTCTTAACCAGTCCGATAAATAAGCAATAAAACCCCCATTCTTGGCTTAAATTGTACTTCTTCTCGTCTGGAATTTTAACAGGTTTTTTTTTTTTTACAAGAAAGAGGCATAGTGTTCTTTCTTTATTTCTCCCCACCTTTGTATTGAAATTATATTTGATCTATTCCATCCAAAAATATGTGATTTCAGGATAATCAGTCATGACATGCCTTTCAATATTGATCTTCTCCCACATATGTGTTGTTATTGACAAGTAAAAGTATCCAAATATTCTGTTTTTAAAAGACATGGCGGGGGGGAGGGGCTGACGGGAATGGTTGTTGTATAATTTGATTTTCACATGTGCATTTATGTTTAATATTGATTGTAAAAGATGCAAAGCAAAGATACCTGATGGACTTTCATCAGTGTAATTTGATGGCGGCTGTAGATAATATAGATTGTGTACATCTTTTCTATATCACATATCGTGAAGATATAAAGACATTGTTACCCCCTTCCTCTCCCACTGATATGAAGAAATTGGACAAGACACTCAGTAAATCTGTAAAGCTCCTGGATCTCCACTGATTTACATCTGCTGAGGATCTGGATCTGTATCAGTATCTTGAAAGCAACGTCCCCCCTGCAATATTATGTCGGTAGGTCCCATCACACGGAAGAGTAAGACCTCAATCATAGCTTGCAGTGTTTTTTAATAAAAGTATAAGAGGGGAAAAAAAGACATTTAGATTTTAAATATTCTTATGGCATCGTGTCTGATATAAAACCTACTTCCACACTGGCAAGCAGCTCATAAAATATTTATTGGGCAGATTATAAAAGTGAGGTTGTAAAATGATCCTTATACAGGTTTATAACATAAAGTGGAATGGAAGAAAGATGAAGAATATGATTGGGAAAAGGTGGGACTGAACCACTGAATGTTACCTAGCATAATGTAAGTCACTTCACAAGAGCAAAGACAGAGAGATTATCTCTCTCATTGGGATAACCTGTTTGTCGTCTGTAGTGTCTGTGTTTACGGTATACTTGCTCCTTGACTGAAATATACTGTGTGGTCTGTTCGTTGGGGGACCGTGTGCTGACTCTCTGTGTGCTGAGCCCAGCAGCCTGCTAGGCAAGGCCTAGGGCTACTCAGGAAGACCAGAGCTTTAAAAAGCCCGCTCCTAAGTGACCAGAGGAACTAGCAAACAGAAGCGGGTAACAAGGGTGTTTCGCAAGAGAGTTTAGAGGCAGGAGTCGGGTGGGGGGGGGGCGCTAGATACACTTAACATTCTTTAAACTTAAAGCCAAACACCCCCTGATAAAAACAAAACAAAGGAACAAGCTGCAGGAGTAAACAGATAACGCACCAACAGGGGGGGGGGGTATCCAGTTTATTGTACCCAATGCAGCATGCATGGGCAGGTGGCATATGTGTGCATTTGGTGCAAGGAGCTCCTGGCCCTCAGAGACCGTGTACAGGCTTTGGAGGAGCTGAGGGAGACAGAGAGGTACATAGATGAGACTTTTCAGGACACACTAGAAAGGTCCCACCCCTAGTCTGACAGACTCTATGCTGTTGAGGAGGATGAAAGTCTCAGGAAAAAGAACATCCAACTGGAGCAGAGGGAAATTATTCCACAGTTGGGACCCTCCTTCCAGATGATGTCATGGTATTCTCTCGTACTGAGGATACCTTTCCGGGAGAGGGAACTCCAGTTATTAGGAAAAGACAGGTAACAGTTATGAGGGATTTGATGATTAGAAACATAGATAACTGGGTTTGTGACGACCGGGAGAACTGCATGGTGACTTGCCTGCCTGGTGTGAAGGTTGCAGATCTCTCAAGATATCTAGATAGACTTATGTGTAGTGCTGGGGAGGAGGCGGTGGTCGTGGTACATGTAGGTACCAATAATATCGGGAAGGATAGGAGAGAGGTCCTGGAGGACAAATTTAGGCAAGAAATTGAAGTCCAGGACCTCCACGGTTGCACTCTCTAAAAGCTTCCAGTTCCACAGGCAGGATCAGTTAGACAGGCAGCACTGCGGGGTCTCAATGCGTGGATGAGACGATGGTGTAGGGAGGAGGGGGGTTAGATTTATTAGGAACTGGGGAAACTTTTGGGAGCCTATACAGGAAGGATGGGTTCCACCTAAACCAAAATGGAACCAGATTGCTGGCACTTAACATTAAAAAGGTCGTAGAGCAGTTTTTTAAGCTAAGGGCTGGGGGAAAACCGATAGGTGCAGAGGAGCAAGTGGTTTGGACAGAGACATCCCTTAGGGGAGGCTCTATTAATGAAAATTCTTTATGTCCTAGTAAGGAGGAGAGGATGGAAGATGATAAGATACAGGTAGGATCTGATGAGAAACAGTCAAATGAAAAAAAAAAGTCCCATTCAATTACCTCATGTAATGGCAGACAGCTAAAAAGTGACAAGGTTTTTTAAGTGCTCATATACCAATGACAGAAGTCTAAATAATAAGATGGGTGATCTAGAGTGCCTTGTATTAAATGAGGATATTGATATAATAGACATCACAAAAACCTGGTGGAATGAGGATAATCAATGGGACATAGTAATACCAGGGTACCAAATATATTGGAAGGACAGAACAGGTCATACTGGTGGGGGAGAGCCACTATATGTGAAAGAAAGCATAGATCAAATGAAATAAACATCTTAAATGAACCAAACTGTACCATAGAATCTCTATGGATAGTAATTCCATAGAATAAGACTATAGTGGTAGGGATATACTACCTACCAGTGACCAGGATGGTGAAAGTGACTGTAAAATACTCAGGGAGATTAGAGGGGCTATTAAAATTAAAAAAACCTCAATAATAATGGGGGAATTCAACTATCCCCATATTGATGGGGAACATGTCACCTCAGGACGGGATGCAGAGATAAAGTTTCTTGACACCTTAAATGACTGCTCCTTGGAGCAGCTAGTCCTGGAACCCACAAGAGGAGAGACAATTCTTGATTTAGTCCTCAGTGGAGAACAGGATCTGGTCCAAGAGGTGAATATAGCTGGACCGCTTGGTAATAGTGACCATAATATAATTAAATATAACATCCCTGTGGTGGGGGAAACACCACAGCAGCCCAACACTGTAGCATTTAATTTCAGAAAGGGGAACTACACAGAAATGAGGTGGTTAGTTAAACAGAAATTAAAAGGTACAGCGCCAAAATTGAAATCCCTGCAAGCTGCATGGAAACTATTTAAAGACACTATAATATAGGTTCAGCTTAAATGTATACCCCAAATTAAAAAACATAGTAAGAGAACCAAAAAAGTGCCATGTGGCTAAACAACAAGGTAGAAGAAGTAAAAAGGCATCCTTTAAAAAGTGGAAATTAAATCCTAGTGAGGAAAATAGAAGAGAGCATGAACTCTGGCAAATGAAATGTAAAAATATAATTCAGCAGGCCAAAAAAGAATTTGAAGAACAGCTAGCCAAAGAGTCAAAAAGTAATAGCAAAAAAT
Source organism: Caretta caretta (assembly GCF_965140235.1). NCBI lineage: Eukaryota > Metazoa > Chordata > Testudines > Cheloniidae > Caretta > Caretta caretta. Next base: position 18,299,818 of record NC_134209.1, read on the forward strand.
TTTTAAGTACATCTGAAGCAGGAAGCCTGCTAAACAACCAGTGGGGCCACTGGACAATCAAGATGCTCAAGGAGTACTCAAGGATGATAAGGCCATTGTGGAGAAAATAAATGAATTCTAGCATCGGTCTTCATGGTTGAGGATGTGAGGGAGATTCCCAAACCTGAGCCATTCTTTTTAGGTGACAGATCTGAGGAACTGTCCCAGATTGAGGTGTCTTTAGAGGCACTTTTGGAACAAATTGATAAACTAAACAGTAATAAGTCACCAGGACCAGATGGTATTCACAGAAAAGTTCTCAAGGAATTCAAATGTGAAATTGCAGGACTACTAACTGTAGTTTGTAACTTATCATTTAAATCGGCTTTTGTACCAAATGACTGGAGGATAGCTAATGTGTTGCCAATTTTTAAAAAGAGTTCCAGAGGTGATCCCGGAAATTACAGGCCAGTAAGTCTGACTTCAGTATCAGGCAAATTGGTTGAAACTATAGTAAAGAACAAAATTGTCTGACACATAGATGAACATAATTTGTTGGGGAAGAGTCAACATAGTTTTTGTAAAGGGAAAACATGCCTCACTAGTCTACTAGAATTCTTTGAGGGACTCAACAAGCATGTGGACAAGGGGGATCCAGTGGATATAGTGTACTTAGATTTTCAGAAAGCCTTTGACAAGGTCCCTCACCAAAGGCTTTTAAGCAAAGTAAGCTGTCATGGGATAAGAGGGAAGGTCCTCTCATGGATTGGTAACTGGTTAAAAGATAGGAAACAAAGGGTAGGAATAAATGGTCAACTTTCAGAATGAAGAAAGATAAATAGTGGTGTCCCCCACGGGTCTGTACTGGGACCAGTCCTAGTTAACACATTCATAAACAATCTGGAAAAGGGGTAAACAGTGAGGTGGCAAAATTTGCAGATGATACAAAACTACTCAAGATAGTTAAGTCCCAGACAGACTCCGAAGAGCTACAAAAGTATCTCTCAAAACTAGGTGACTGGGCAACAAAATGGCAGATGAAATTGAATGTTGATAAATGCAAAGTAATGCATGTTGGAAAACATAATCCCAACTATACATATCAAATGATTGGGTCTAAATTAGCTGTTACCACTCAAGAAAGAGATCTTGGAGTCATTGAGGATAGTTCTCTGAAAACATTCACTCAATGTGCAGCGGCAGTCAAAAAAGTGAACAGAATGTTGGGAATCATTAAGAAAGGGATAGATAATAAGACAGAAAATATCATAATATAAATTCATGGTACACCCACATCTTGAATACTGCCTGCAGATGAGGTCACCCCATCTCAAAAAAGATACATTGGAGTTGGAAAAGGTTCAGAAAAGGGCAATACAAATTATTAGAAGTATGGAACGGCTGCCGTATGAGGGAAGATTAATAAGACTGGGACTTTTCATCTTGGAAAAAAAATAACTATGTGGGGATATGACTGAGGTCTAAAAAATCATGATTGGTGGGGAGAAAGTAAATAAGGAAGTGTTATTTACTTCTTCTCATAACACAAGAACTAGGGGTTACCAAATGAAATTAATAGGCAGCAGGTTCAAAACCAACAAAAATAAGTATTTTTTCACACAACACACAGTGAACCTGTGGAACTCCTTGCCAGAGGATATTGTGAAGGCCATGTCTATAAAAGGGATAAAAAAAGAACTAGATAAGTTCCTGGAGGTTAGGTCCATCAATGGCTATTAGCCAGAATGGACAGGGATGGTGTCCCTAGCCTCTGTTTGCCAGAAGCTGGGAATGGGCAACAGGGGATGGATTACTTGATGATTACTTATTCTGTTCATTCCCTCTGGGGCACCTGGCATTGGCCACTGTTGGAAGACAGGATACTGGGCTAGATGGACCTTTGGTCTGACCCAGTAAGGCCGTTCTTATGAGATGTCAGGTGAATAATACCTGTCCTTCTTGGATGAAGGGGACACCTGGCCCCTGACCTTGCCCTTTAGGTTCATGCACATCTTCACCTTGTCATGTGTTGTTCGTTATGTGATACCGCATAGGCCTGCAGCCACCCAGAGAGGCACCTAGTGAAAAAAGCATGGGTGTGGGAGAAGGAATTCTTTTTTTGTCATCTTGGTCCTACCACAATGGCCACAATCCAACCTATAATGGAGTCAATAGACAGACTCCCAGTGGGCTGGATCGGGTGCTGTGGGCCCAGGTTCAGCAAAGTCCTTGCACACGTAAAGCTATCCCTGTTCAGCAAAGCACTTCAGCCCATGCCTATGTACTTGGCAGAAGAGGGATGTGACTACTCCCATGTCTCAGGTTAAATGCTTTTCTGAGCCTTAACCACCCTGTGCCGAGTTCCTCTGTCTCCAGGGTTTTGTAAGACTGAGTCAGGGGAGTGTAAAACACCATGGGGTTCATGCAGCTGCCCATACACACCATGGAAATGGGGAAAAGGAGCAAGAAGAAGGGGGAGAAGGCCATGGAGTTCACAAGAGTGGGTGCTATGCCTCTACGGAATGCCCCCAAAGCATCTCTCCCCAGCAAGCAGGGGATCTGTGAGTGGAATCTGGGGTGACACTGAATCCTTGTCACAGCAACATTAGCTCCAACTTGAACATTCACGGTGTCACTTTCTTTTAAAAGTTGAGATTATTACAGACAGCACCATCTTTCAAGGACACCGGACCCTCGCTAGAACACACGTCTATATAGCACAAATTCGCATATAACCCGGTCGCGGCCATGAATCCCAAATTTAATTACTTTACTTGGAATTCATTTTAACGCGGTCCCCACTATAACATGGTCCCCGTGTTAATGCCGTACTGTGCATGGATCCCAAATCCTGCGTTCTAGCGAGGGTCCAGGGTATTTTTCTCCATAGAGCAGATTATTGTTAGTTAATATTTGTACTGTGGTAGCACCTAAAGGTGACAGTTAGGGATCGGGACTCTGTGGTGGAAGGTACTAGGCACCTATAATAAAAAGACTGTTCCTGTCCCAAAGAGCATACAATATATGGCCTTGATCTTGCAAAGACTTACGTGCATGCTTAACTTTAGGCACTGACTTGGACGGGGCTAGAATTTCACCTTGTCAGTAGTCCCATTGACCTTAATGCATAAGTCTTTGTAGGATTAGGGCCTACGCAATGTTGAGTTGTCATTTTATAAGTGGGTTTTTATTATGGACCAAGGAATTATTGTGTACACTGGGGTAACGCTCAATTAAAAATCTTTATAAAAGGTGTTAAGCAACAAACCCAGCCGTATATGTTCCATGGCACTAATGCATTCCACACCCACTGACACAACACTCGGGGCTTTCTCTGCCTGGTTTTAATCACTTGGCTTCAGCTTGGCAGCTCTGGTTGTACATGGAGATGATCAGTGGAGGGGTTTCCCTGCTTATGTGACAATAACTTTATGCTGGGCTAAACACACCCAGAGATTGAAAGGCCAGAGAAAATCTTTGCTCCACTGAGGTCAATGGCAAAACTCCCTGGTGTTTAGAAGCCCCTGATGTAGTTATTACCTTAAAAACACAGAGGACCCTCTTATTATTATTATTATTCATCCTTGTCTAAAATGCATGCTCCTCCGACTGAAAGGTGCTCTCCATCTTCCCATCCACCTTCCTCCTTTCCGTCTTGCATTCACCCCATCCCTTGGGAGGAGTACCCACAAGAAGTCATTTTTGTTCCACTGGGTTAGATTCCCAGCTGGTGTCACGTGATGTAGTTCACACCAGCTGAGAATCTGGCCCATTACATGTCCTCTGAAACCCCCCCTGCATACTGCTCTAGAAGTGCTCCCGCCTGGATAGTGGCATCAGAAAAGGACATTAGTTGTTTCTCAGTTCTTGAGGGTGGCTAGACTGTGGGGCTAAGAAATGGCACAGTTTGATGTGTGGCTCAACTCATTCACAGAGCAAATACACGGCTTTCCCTGAAAGTGGTGGCTGTCTGAAGCATAGGGCAAATTTCTCCAGGTTTTCACTACACCAACGTGGTGCACTTTGTAAACTTCAATAACCATACCTGAAAGGGTGTCTGTGCTGTGCTCTGCTGCTAACAGCTGCAGACTCATGGGCTTTCTCAGCAATTTTCCCACCCGAATTGGCCCACTCTGTGCCGTACTATTCTGTATTTGCCCTCAGATTGACTGGGAAGTCTTACAAAGGAAGTTTTGAAAATACAGCAGATGTATTTTTAGCTTTTATTCTTTCCCTCTCATTGCTTTGGATGGCTCTTTGCCTTCCGCAAGAACAACTAAAAATAATTTAAACAAGAGACCGTTTCCCTCCCCTCCTTGGCAGGAAGCGGACTCTGAAGTGATCTCTTGTCAATCTCTTTAAAGAGGCTGCCCTGCCTTCCTTTAGCACAGTTGATAGTATCTGTGCCTGGAAGCCACTTCTCCCATTGTCTCCTTTGCTGCTACATTATTCTCCCTACAGTGCAGTAGTAAATTTAGGGATGATTTAGAGACAGCTTTTTCCATCTCAGCCAGTCTCTCCTCTATATCTCGTGCCCTTCTTTCTTTTTTTCCTCCCTCCCATATATTTTGGTAAATAAAATGGGCATGATCATTCTGATTTCCTGGGCTCTTGAGCACCTTCTACCCTTCTGAATAGGCATGTCCAGAGCTTCCAGTCACTGGCAACCCTTCATTTTACGCCTCATTGAGGAAATCAGGGCTCAAAGCATAAAGTAATAATGCCTGTATTTCTGCAGTACCTGGTACAGATGGGCCATCAACCTATTGGAATCTTTCTTTTGACATCATCATGGCAAAACAGACTAGTTCAAACAATAACTAAATATACCCACAGGACATGTGGCAGCCAAACACTTCAGACTGAGCTGCTGAGTCCAGTATTTCATTGCCAAGCATTCAAGAATCATAAGGCTTCATCAAAAATTATGATGTGTTAAAAAATAATACAACTGGGGTTCTTTTTATTTCCCTTTTGGTTTTTGAGCCTGTCAGACTCATGTTTTCAAGCTTTGCACTGCAACCAAGAGGGCTAGGAAAGCTAAGAGTCTCACATAATCACAAAAAGAAAAGGAGGAATTGTGGCACCTTAGAGACTAACCAATTTATTTGCGCATAAGCTTTCATGAGCTGCAGCTTACTGCATCCGATGAAGTGAGCTGTAGCTCACGAAAGCTTATGCTCAAATAAATGGGTTAGTCTCTAAGGTGCCACAAGTCCTCCTTTTCTTTTTGCGGATACAGACTAACACGGCTGCTACTCTGAAACCTCACATAATCACATGACTCCAGGATCTGGGGCTTTAAGAAAAAACATCCATTATAGATAGACTGGCAATAAATTCATGAGAATCAGCAACAAAACACTTCACAGGTGTTTTCTGTTTCTTGTACCCGTGTAAACTCAATAGACCTGATCCTTTTCTCAAATATGAATATTTGTATTGCCACAAACTGGAATAATTTGTGTTTAAGGAAAATATTAAAAGAACCCACCAAAATCCAGGAGTTTTGGAAGGGCTGTAAACCCTCCCGTCACAGGGCATGAGCCAACTGAGGTCAGATGGAAACTTTCTTGGAGGAATGTTAGCCCATAAATGCTACTGTAGGGTTTTTACACCTTCCCCTGAAGCATCTGGGGTGCCCATGGTCAGAGACAGAATACTGGGCTATCCTGGACCATGTGTCTGATCCACTCCGGCAAATCTTATGTCTCACCCAGAAGACTACACAATGACTAAACTGTAGCTCTGCAGAATCTCGATGCTCCTCGGGACAGCTCTGTGCATTTCCATTGTGTTTTCACAGCAAGGCCTGGCATGAGCAAAAGCGGGAAATCTTAGCTCTCTGCTTCAGTTATTTATATCCTATGAACTCAGATGGACACTTCTTGAGTGTGATTTTATGAGTTGCTGTCCAGGCTTAGCCAATTGGGAGCTGTCTGCCTGCCCCCCCATCAGCTGATTCAGAAACCTAAAATACAAAGGTGTCAGAGTAACAGCCGTGTTAGTCTGTGTTCGCAAAAAGAAAAGGAGTACTTGTGGCACCTTAGAGACTAACCAATTTATTTGAGCATGAGCTTTTGTGAGCTACAGCATCCGATTAAGTGAGCTGTAGCTCACGAAAGCTTATGCTCAAATAAATTGGTTAGTCTCTAAGGTGCCACAAGTCCTCGTTTTCTAAAATACAAAATAGTTTTTGCTTCTCGAACGATCCAAATCTAATCCAAACATAGTAAAAGCACCGCTCATTTTATCAGTCAGCAGTGTGAGAGACCACATCGGAATGGACATTGCTTATGCAACTTGGAAAGGGATTGGGTAGCTTGTGGGACAGACTACCAGCCCTCAGTACAACGGATCATTGCTAGTAGTGGCATGGCACCGCGGAAAACAACACACACTTCACTTCACTGTCATGAATGCTACATGCCAGGAAACGCTGCAACCTTTACCCCTGTCTTTTGGAAACTAACCCCTTAGTGATGATAAGCAGGAAGTGTCCAGCACATGAGTCACATGATCTTTGGTTTTAGGATGACACATGACATTTTTGATATGCTGTCTGGGTCAATCCATCATGAAATAATAGGTCAGATTCTCCATGGGGACCCCGTTCTTTCTGGAGACGTATTATTATGCTTCAGATGAGGCTATTTCCTGTTGTTGAGACAGACAAGCTGGGTGCTGAGCACAGATGAGAAAGTGAATCCAGGCCAATACAAGAAAGAAAGATAAAGCCAGGCTAAGCACAGAAAACATTGAGGTAGGACATCAAATAGAGCAGGTGGGAACACTGACCATATTAGGCTTGGATACGCAACAGCACGCAGGGAAGAAGCCCACCCACAGCCATGATCGCAGGAACTGAAAAGCAAACAAAAAGGCCCAGGATAAGGCATAAATCCCACTGCCCTGGTAATGTGCAAATATACTTGCAGCACTTGCATATGTACGGTATGCATTTGGACCCTGAACAAGTGGGCTTCAAGATTTTCATTGCAGGAGCTATGAAATGGGGAGAGTTTCCTTGAGATATTGTATGGGCCCTGATCCTTTGAAGCATTTAAGCCTGGACTTTATTTGACTGATGTAAATACTGCCACTGGAGGAAGTGGGGCTACCCATGTGCTTAAAGTTAAGTGGGGGCCTGGGATGTAGGTGCTTGCGTGATTTTATCACACAACAACGTGTTCAGTCTGATCGTGCAGTTATCTGTTAATATAATGTTCAAAGAGGTATGAACTTGGGTCCTTAATTTGCAGACACTTAGGAACTGTGTACAAGGAGCATTTGTGCACCCCAGCGGGGGTCAGACTTCTAGTCTGTCCCAGCATGCAGTGCACTAGCTGTCCGTGCAGATCCTGGAGGCACACACTAAAACTGCCCTGGTGCACATGGCGGTACTGGAGCACTGTTTGAAAACAGGACTCCAATAATGTGCACTAGGGAACTGTTAGTGCATGCCAGCAGGGTCCACATGGGCCAGTTAGTGTACAGCATGCTGATGCACACTAGAATTAATACCCCAGCTGGTGCTCACTTACATACCGTGTTGACAAGCCCGTACACAAATGCATAACTTTATGTACTCCCATTGACCTCCATGGGACTATTCATGTGAGCAAAGTTATGCACATGCAGGAAGTGTTTGCAGGATTGGGGCTCTATTTGCATGAGTGAATATTCTGGGGTATGCCTTCTCCTTAGTGATTTGCTCAGAATGTGTATTCAAAGGACACTGTGTGAAGCCACAGCTCATTTGAAGAAGATTGGTGAGGAATTATTCCAGGCTAAACGGTTCACCTGGCATCAGTCTATTATGAGAAGCAGGATGTAACTCTGTCACTAGCACAGAAGATGCCCTTTGTTGCCAAACTTCACATAATATTAAAGTTGTGTATTGCAGAAAAGAATACAGTGCAGGAGAAATAAATAATGGGTCCGAGGTTCGCTGGGGTAAGTCAGTATAGTTCCATTTTCTTTAGCAGAGCTATGCCCAATATTTCTAGCAAAATTATCATAATGTGCACTTCATTTTAAAAAAATATTCCCTCTCCAGATTTTTAAAGTAAAGTCTAATAGAACTTCTTATAAATTTTCTACCAGTAAAACAACTTTCACACTCTTGTAATTTTATTATGACGCTCACAACATTTGGTGTTTTTTCTTAAATCCCCAGCTCCTGGAGTCAGGTGATTATGTGAGAATCTCAGCTTTTCATTAAAATAATAAATTTCTAGCTGTCATGGCTATTGACACAACCTTGAAAATGCAAACACTAAGGGTTCAAAAACCAGAAACTAATAAGAAGAACCCAATATTTAAATGATTTTTAGGTCATGACTCACAATTTTTGAACATTTGGAGTAAGCAAGACTAGATAAGACCTATGTAGCCCACTCCAGGCTGTAATAACTGAATGACTCTGTCTCTGTCTCTCTCACACTCACACACACACACACTTATTCCACCTTCTACAAAGGAATGAAAACTACCATTCTATAATAGTGTCACTATAGCCAGAATTTTCTGAAGTGTTCAGCAGCCAGAATCAGGATCAGATTTCCAAATCAGTTCAGTTCCCTCTTAGGGCATGTCTACACTGCAATTAAAAACTGGTGGCTGGCCCATGACAGCTCACTCTGGCTCATGGGGCTCGAGCTAAGGGCTGTTTAGTTGTAATGTAGACGTTTGGGCTAGTGCTGAAGTCTGGGCTACAAGACTCTGCAAAATGGGAGGGTCCCAGAGCTTGGGCCGCACCCTGAACCTGAACATCTACACTAAAATTAAAGAGCCCCTTAGCACAAGCCCGTATCCCGAGCCAGCTGGCACAAGGGGATGTCTCATTGCAGTGTAGACACACCTTTAGACATCAAAAAACTGCCTAGATTCTCAAAAGAACCAAGCATGTTAGGTGCTCAATTTTTATGAAAATCTGGCCCTGAGCTCTTCTGAAAATATCGCCCCAACTGCAGACACTGAATACTTGTAACACCCTGAGTTCTTTGGAAAAAATTGCCCCCCATCCCCATTTCAGTGGCGTTGCTCAGGTGTCAGTGAAGGTAGAATTTGTGCCTCAATGTTTTATAGAACTAAAATCTGTAATTTACAGGCAAGTTAAACAGTTATTTTTTTCAAAAAGAAAAGGAGTATTTGTGGCACCTTAGAGACTAACCAATTTATTTGAGCATAAGCTTTCGTGAGCTACAGCTCACTTCACTGGATGCTCACGAAAGCTTATGCTCAAATAAATTGGCTAGTCTCTAAGGTGCCACAAGTCCTCTTTTTCTTTTTGGGAATACAGACCAACACGGCTGCTACTCTGAAACCAGTTTTTTTTTCTAGACCTGTGCTGCACACCATTAAAAAAAAAAAAATAGGACAATCCAACAGCTCAGAATGGTACGTATACCTTGCAGAACACCCACATCTGTTTTACATGTAAATTAAATTGATTCATGGGAGAACAGAATTAACTCCTTGGTCCTGGACATCAAAATTTCTTGATGGCAAAGAGCACAGATGCTTCCACTAGGGCAGTTAACGCAAAAGCAGGTTTCGTGATTGCTGATGTTTATTATAGTACCTATCATCTTGGTGGTGAGGCACTTGAAAGCCAGACAGTAGAGCAGCTGTCTTCTCCATTAGCTGGATCTTCTCACCAGACTTCAGAGGCTGTCTTAGCAGAGCACATTACAGCACACTAGCCTGACATCACAGGCTGAGCTGGCCCTTTAACAGGGCTCTGCAACCTCTCCAGATGGAAGGACTAGAAACAAGGGTCACACAGGAAGCATCTACTGAAGAACCAGGCCTGCTGGGAGAGATAAGGGCAGCCACGGTCCATCAGAAACATTCAGAAAGAGACTCAGGGCCTGGGAGGGAAAGGGTTGAGTGGATGTCACAGGGTTGCTGGTCTCTGTGAACAGATTGAGCCCAGCGCCTATGGACTAGAGCAGGTGAGCCTAATCCAGCTAATTAAAGAGTGTGGGGCTACACCTGGGCCTATAAAGGGCTGCTAATAGGCAGCTGAGGAAGAAAGAACAAGACAGGCTAAGCCCTGGTCAGCAGACACCACACTGGAGTAGAGCTAACTCCTGTGGTGGGTCCCTAGAGCAAGGGGGCCCAGGGGCTCAAGGAAGGAACCCTGTGGCTCCAAGAGGGGAGCAGAGCTGGAGGAGTCAAGGAAGCTGCCAGGAGTGGAGAGCCAGAGACCCCTGAGTGGGGTGAACTCGAAGCCTGGGGGCCAGGTATTGAGTTAAGACTGCCTTCTGCTTGTCTGTTATAAAAGAATAAACCTTGACTTGGACTGGATGTGGCATCACATGCTTGGAGATGGGGTACAATGGCAGCCCCCTGGTGACAGTGAGTACACCATACAGCGAGACTCTCCTTTGCCCCCAGGCAGGGGCCTTGGGGAGTGCAGATCTGCAGAGAGCAGAAGCCAGCTACAAGGTTGGAGTGCGGGGGCGCTTACTGCCAGAAAGCCCTGGTGGGGACAGGGTGGTGAGCCAGCTAGGAAAGTCAGTTTGAAGTTCCTGGGGTGTTTTTTTTTAATGTGATATTAATAAGGACCAGGCACAGTGCCACCTGTAATCCCAGCTACGTGGGAGGCTGAGGCTGGCAGATCGCTCAGGGGTTCTGGGCTATGGTGCACTATGGATGATCCAAAGCTCCCACTTTGGAGGAATGGCCATTACCTCCTCTCTAGAGGCAGAGGGTAAAAGGCAGTATTTGCCACTGATGCTGTCTGGAAACCCAGGAGCAACAATGGATGCACTAGGGAGAGCCCTGTGAATCTTTTTGGTGGGAGCAGGACATACACACACAGAGACCACCATTAATGTTGCTAGATGCTTCCCCCAGGCAATAAGCATCCCTTCCATCTTGGCTAAGTAGAGCAGCAGTTCTTACGTGCATTAGATGGCGAAACTTATGAACCTCAAGTTTCAGAAAAGCAAATGCTGTGCTACCAACATACAGCATATCAATATATTACAAACAATTGCATTGTCTAGGCACCAAATGAAGAAAATTGCTCAAGGAATACTTCTGTGTCAGGTGCACCAGTGAGTCCGCCTACTTCATTAATGAGCACATGTATTGCGTCTACCAACCAGAGTGTTATAGCTATTAATCAATACAGCTAGAGTCCTGCAAACTGACAGATAACTCAAAGCCTGTTTGTTTTGCACCTTGAATATTTGTGGTGAGCACAGATGCAACTATGAGTGTCTGCTGTACACAGTTCAGGTCCCTCAGAGTTATAAGTTAAGGAATTGATCATGAGAATCAAAAGCGTTGTTCTTAGTTTTAACAAGCTATTCTTCCGAAGCCTACAACTGGAGAAGACAAGAATCTAATGTTAATGGAAGACTTTTTTCTAATATTGTAGCCAGCCCTAAGATGAGGGGTGATTATTTCATATATCTGTATAGCAGAAGGCCAACATGCTAACCTAGCTCCCACTGAGATGATACACTTCTCTCAAACATGAAAGGAACAACATTACATATTGCAAGCTGTTGGGAAAATATGTCCAGCTTGTCTTGTTTCAATACTCAGTTGTATTGCTATCCTTCTAACTTTCCTACTATGGGAATATATGATCCTTTTAGCACTACCTGCTAGGGCTTACCCAGTTTACATGTTCAGACATGTCACCAAGGTTTTTTTACAGTAACTGATGAGAACAAAAGATTGAGCAGATGACGTGTATGCAGTCAGAGAGACAGAGAACAACTTTATAGGAAAGGCATTGTATTTGAAAAGACCACTTGGAAACATGTGCTTACAGAAAAAGAAATGTCATCTTATGCCTAGGTTATGGGTCTATTACAGGAGTGGGTGGGTGACGTACTATGGCTTCCAATGTGCAGGAGGTCAGAATATATGATCACAATGGTCTCCTAAGGCCTTAAAGTCTATGCGATCCAAATAAGCCCCAAATATTTTTTCCCCTAGACAATAGGCCAAATTCTATACCCCTGGTGTATATCCAGTGGAGTTTATCTTCCATCTTCTCAAAGAGCACCCAACAACATATTTGAAGCTCTGAGAGATAAATGGCCATGTTCTCTTCCATCCCCTATGCTTTATCCATTCTATAGCCAAGAAGAGACACTGTGAACTCTACAAAGTATTAAGGGTGGGATGTTCAACAGTGTGAACCCATGGCCTAACACTGCTCCCTCCGAGGTGAATGGAATCCCCGCTAACTTCAGTGGGAGCAGAGTTAGACTAACGCAAAACATTTTTTACAGTCCTACACTAAATCTTTATTGCATGAATATCACAGTATTCACTGCATCCCCTCAGCTAACACAGGACTATATGGTGACATCAACTGTTAAGCAGAACTTCCGTGTTGATTTCAGTGAAGAGTTCTGCATGATGTACCTCATGATGGGTGACAACCCCTAACCATGGTTTGCCACATCCTTCCCTCCCACCCTCTTATTAGGAACTTTGAATGAATATGCGACAAGGTTTGGACTTGCTAAATGTGTGCCAACTGTTAGCCATTCTTCAAGGTACTCACACCTGTTCAGTTCCCTGCCTGCTGCCAAAATGACATCCTTAAAATCACTACTCTCTTTAGGGGTCGGCCTCTGGGTCTTATTGCTTAATAATGGCCCTGGCCCAAGTGGGGAGCACTCAGCTCACTGTCCAAGCCAGGCAACATGAGCAGAGTGAAGAGTACTTGGATTGGCTGACCCTCTAAATATCCCATTTTCCTAGCTGGGAGCAATGGCCTGTGAAAGGGCAAATAGGCAGAAGGTGGCAGTTAATCCCTGAAAGCAGGTGGCTTCTGCCTGTCTTTTGGGGCGTTGCACATCTGTGCACAGCCTTGAGGTATTTCTAAGGCAGGGTGGTTGTTTTTGTTTTGGTTGCTGGGGTGGCAGAACCGGGTAAGTTGATCAACAAGGTGCCAGAAAGGTTAGTTCTAGGGAGAGACCATTCTTGGAAGGTACAGTCGAGACAATGATCGTGACCTGCAGGCTGGCAAGACCAGGTATCTTGGATTTGGAGAGGCGTTATCTCATCCAGAAGAGTTGGGAGAGTGACCAGAACTCTTCTTTAGTAGGGTGGCTGATCAAAGTTCATTCTACTGATAGTAGCCAAATTCACTCTGAGTGAGAAGGCATTGCCAAAGAGCTGAGTGGCCAGTGGGGTGATGACTTTGGTTTTTAAAGGTGTAGGGCAGGATGCTGTAGCTCTTGGATCAGCTTCCATTGACTTAAATGAAAGCAGGATTTCCCTGTTATTGGCTGAGACTCTTGACAAAAGTGGGGGCCTATTCCCACAAAATCCTTCTTGTTATCAAGTGTAGCTTGGGGGTGAGGTGTAACGCATTGTACTAGGAAACGGCTATAAATCTTTGGAGGTGATGTCCTACAGGAAAGCGGGCAGAAATAGACAGATAAATATGTCCTTTAAAATGCCACCACAAGTCATGACTCATTCCATGAAAATCTGTCACTACTTCTGAAAAGCATTATCTACAAACTGTCTCCCATGTTTCCTACAGAAATATCAAATAAAATGAACTATTTTAAAACTCCGGCACATACTGTAAAAGTAGTTTTCTTAGTGGAAAAACTCATCTGTTGTGATCTTCCACATCATAGAAGGTTGCAAATCTTGGCTCAGCACCTCCTGTACACAACTTACTCACCCCAAACCTCTCCGCACTGCAGTCGTTTAAAGAGGTGTATAAGTCGTCGTTTAAAGAGGTGTATATTTGTGACCAGAAACTAGCTCTCTGCAGCTGTGAGGGCTAATATTTAAAAGGCTAAATCAAATGAGGTCAAGGTTGGATAAGCTGCAGAAGCCAACAATTGCCAATACCCAAGTGGCAAAATTGCCTTTGCTTTGCCTTTTGAAGGCTGATTCCTTGCCAAAGGAGAATTTCTATATATGGACAACTGAGGGCAAGGGGCAGTTTTGATTGTTTCAAATGTATCTTTCCGAAGGTCCATAACAGACTCTCTTGGCTTCTTTGGCAGCTCTCTTTAGATGAAAAGGTCAATATCAGTGGTGCACACATGATACATCTACAGCCCACACTTTAGCTATTTTGAGTGGGATTTTCAAACACGCTCAGTGTTGTTCTAACTCTGCTTCCACTGAACTCAATAAAATCCCATCCCTTTGTTCATGCTATAACGCTATAAACATTTTTACAAATGCCTCTTTACACCCACCTTAAGATTCATAAAGTGTTACAAAGAAGCCTTAATGTAAATAAGAATCAAGCCTTGTAGTATCATGTGCTATAAATTATTACGTACACTTATTTATATCTACACACGCATACACATGCTAGTCAAGTGAGAGGCCTATTTTGGCAGCTCTGTAATTCCTTAAGGGCCAGAGATAGGAGCAACTGAGAGGACGTGGTGGTAGCAGCTGTGGCTGAATGACCAAAGGAAGGGGGCGGGATCAGAGAGGGTGAGGGGGGCAGAAAAGGGCAGAGGGCCCCAGAGCTGTGGAAGGATAGGCTTCTGCCTCCCTTGCTCCCACTTGGCACCAGTGGGGAAACAGACATAATGAACCAGTGGAGTAGCAAAGGGGTAGCACAGGGCAGCACGGTGGGTCTGCTCAGGGACGATCTGCTGCCGATCTTTGTCTCCTGCTCAGGCGGGTGATGGGGGCCAGCAAGTGACGCTCCCGGGGTAATGAGTTGGGCTGGGAATAGGACCAGACAGGGTGTCTGGGGCCCTGGGAGACCCTAGTTTTGAAGTCAGCTGACATGTATTGGAACCCACCAGGTATTAGGGCCCTTGGAGCCTTAGCATTTGAAGAGCTGGCCTCAGCCATGGTGCACTTGTGCTGTGGTACCAGCCCTTGCTGTCAATAATCCCGGGTAGCGTGCCACGCTACCTGGGATTACTTGACGGCAAGGGCTGGTACCACAGTACTGCAGGAGACCATGGCGGGGGGAGACAATGTTTTCAGTAACTTCTTCACCCTGGGTGGCAATGACACATGATGAGCAGCTCTGCATGAATCTTGAAAGGATTCTGAGACATGGAAATTCCAAAAGGGATTGTTGATTGTTTGGGGGGAGAGGGGGGGGGTGTTTTTATTTTGTAATTCATATATTTCAGCCAGTAATGAGAATGCATGCAGTAGCCATTTAAACACTGCTTGGACAGCAAAATTTAGCACGACTGGTAAAATGGCTCAGGTTTTTGAGGAGAGCAGGTAACCATAAGAAACCCATAAGGATAGCAACTAGATATTGTGTAAATCAGTGCTTATACCTGGCTTCACAGTGGTTTTTCTAAGACAGACCTCTTTCTAACTCATTAAGAACAAAGGTTTAATTTAATGAGCTTCCCTTCTAATTTTCAGGTCGGATTGTTATGCAATTGCTAATAAATTATGCTATGTCACTTTATCAAAATAAAAGAGCAGTTCATTAAAATAATTATCAGACATTTTGCTCAGCAACTCTATGACCTTGTTCAGAGGGCAGATTAGTTGCAAAGAGTTTCCTTGAGCAAGTGGAGCAGGTCTGCAATGCAGCTTAATTGTTTCGGGTAAAGCACACACCGTTTCAAATTCCCAGGAACCTCCCGCTTCAGGAACAAACTGTGTTTCTACAGATGGATGCTGGCCTGCGGAAATGCCACAGTGACTAACGGTTCAGCTGATCTTTGGTTCAGGGCTGGCTGCCAATGGGAAGAGCCAAGCTGTTATTTACATTCACTGGAAAGACAAGAGGAACTGCAGAGACACTGGAAAGCCAATGAAAGGAGGTGTGGACATATCTACCTTAAGGGACCCAGAAGAAAAGAGACTCTACAGCCCTTTAAAATTCCCAGAGGCTGCTCCAGCTGTGGAAGCGATTTCCTATGGACCCTCTGTCCTTCCTCACCTAGTACCAGTTGAGGGATTAGATATTTGTTGAGACCCCTCTCCCGCAATGCTCAAGTCAGATCTCCTTTCCCAGCCTAACAATTGAGGGAGGTGTTGCCCCACCCCAAATATCCCAACGTGCTCTTTTACACTCATGATTTAACCTGGCTGATTGAAAGCCAGACACAAACACTCTCCATCTGGCAGCTGCGTGGGGAGCCCAGTGTACTGTGATTCTCATGGGCTGCACAGCCACAGATAGGGAGCCCAGACAACACTATGAATTGGAAATAGCAGAGCCTGAGGCAAGGAGCTCAGCTGCATCAGCTGTCCTACCCTCCGGCTGCTCTGCTGCTTTTAGCCCCCGACCTAAAGGGTTTTTCCAATGTTGGTGCTGCTGCAGGTTGATCTTTCCCATGTTCGCCTGAAGCAGCAAGAGACTAACCTCAGCCTTGTGTCGTGGCTAAGTCCAGCTGAATCAGATCCTAGCGTTCAAACTGTCTGTCTTGCTAGAAATAATGAACGGGAAAGAATTTGAAAAGGAAATGTATGACCTTTGGTGCCAGGTACTGGAATGTGTAAATGCTCAACAGACAGAGCATCTTTCAGATCCAGAAACTGGTTAACCGATTCTAAAAGGGATTACACCATGACTTGGCATACATTTATCATCCTGGTAGTGTCAGAGCATGATAGTCACTCCAGGAATTGTCTTGAAATCATCTTGAGACAGAACAGCATGACTGAAATATTTTGTGGCATTTCTGCTTCAGCGGTGCCTTCTTTTTAATTTACTTTGTTTAATTTCAAAACTGGCTGCCAGCTTTAGGGTTTCTGTGTTTTTGTTTTATTTTTCTGTTGTCAAGAGACACTCAAAATACCAGTCAGGAAAATTTGCAAGGAAAAGAAACTTCTAAAAAAGCCCTGCAATTCCGAAGCTATTTTGCTAATGATGGATGGGAATTCGTGACAGTTACAAAGCTGCTTAAGGCTTCTGCACCAGTCACAGCTGAGGAACTGAATGGTCTCCCTTGATCTGGGTCCTGAATTTGCATCTACTACCTAGCAAACCAAATTTCCTTGCAGCTATCCCAGAATCCATTGGCAGCAGTTAGCTCAGCAAGTCCCCTGAACTAAATTAAATGGAAGCTTTGAGCGTGTCCATGAGTCTGCCCTTTAGGAGAGATGCCCATGCATGCCACACTTACCTCTGTGGATAGGGAACAAACCAGCATGACTTTAGAGCTGCCCTCGGCCTGCAATCATACTTCTCAGGCTGGCTGGCCTTGGCACAGACTGCTTTGTGTTAAAAGAAGCCTGTCTCCTTTGTGAAATAATATCCTGATCCAGCTAGTAATTTTTCAGTTACTCTGTCGCCATCTCACAGCTATTCTTCCTACAATCGGTCACCATTATACTGTGGTGCGGTATATACAGTATACCAGGCACACAACATTGCTGCAATATGTAGCGATCAAGGGGAAAAAAATCTACTTCCCTTTGTGTGGTGTGGGAGACAGTGAAATGTACAGATGTTGGCACAGTGTTTTCTGTTAGTTTGTATGAAGGACGCTGGACTGGTTTAACAGTTGCCATAAAAAATAAATTGCACTGTGCTTTGATAGGAGTTCATTAAAAAGATATTTCATTCTCTATTGGGAATATGTAGTATATGAACAAATGTTTCATATCCTGTATATTGGCATCTATGAAAAATCAGTGCCACAGTAAAAATGGATATAGACAGAAATCATAGATTTTTTCCAATCCTGCTGTTCATTTTGCATCGAAAACTTCTGTTGACTTCAGCTGGAGTTGTCAAGAACTGTATGGCTCCAATCCAGCCAGGTACTCCAGCATCTGCCTACATTTAATCACATGAATAGTCCTGCTGAAGTCAATTGAAGTCAATGGACTACTCCCTTGGTTCAAGTTAGGCGCATGCTGAAAAGCCTCGGTGACTCAGGCCCTAAGGATGGCCCTCCATCAGAGGGTAGCTAACTACTGAATTTACTCATATTCGGTGTATATTTAATTTTTTATGGCTCAAATCCTGAACACCTTGGGTGAAATCCAGACCCTACTGAAGTCAGTGGCAACTTTGCCACTGAGCCAGGATTTCACTTCTTGTCTTTACTCATGTTTTATACCACCACCCAGGGAGTTTTCCTGAGAAAGGCCAATTTGCAAAATATGAGTGTAAGCTGAGTAAGAACATCTGGGTTTGGCCCTTTGTTAGCAAGTCTAATGAGAGCGACTCTGTATAAAGATACACTCTGGAATCCAGTATCAGGGGACCTTTTGTACCATACAAATTCTGCTTATTTTTAAACAAATGAGAAAACAGTCTTGTGCGAAGGAAACCTAATAATGAAACAGGGTCCATCCGTATCAGTGGTGCCCAAACTTTTCCTGTCGTGCTCCTGCCTTACCAGTCATGGAATCTGTCCGTGCCCCCCTCTCCATTACTTCACAACCAAGGCTTACTCAGCAAAGGAGCTTGGGCTGAAGGGAGAGCTGGGGGCTGAAGTGGGGATGTGGGGGGAGCTGGGGCTAGAGGGAATGAGGGCGGGGCGGAGCGGAATTGCAGTGGGCCTGGAGCTGGGCGGGGGCTGGACCAGCGGGTGGAGTGGAGCTGTGACTGGGGGCAGAGTGGGGCTGGGTGGTGCTCCTTCCCTGCCCCTACCCCCTTCCCCCGCCCAAGGTTTCTCTGTGTCCCAAAGTTTGGGGACCACTGATCTTTGTAGAGATGAAAATCACTGGGAAGTGAACTACATATATGAACAGAAAATGTGGGTTTCTGATTTCATTAGATTCATAAAATCAGGATGTCCACATACTGCACTGTGTTACATGACAGCATTCGGTCATTTTCTGGCCTCCACCAAAATGTGCTGCTCAATCAGTCAGGTCAAAGTTCTGTATATATGTTGAAAAAGTATAAATGCACACTTTTTCTCTTACCTTCCACTGAGAAGGAAACCAATAACAACCGCCAACAGGATAACTCCCACTGTTACTGACACAGCGATTATAGGAATCTGGCTCTGATCACTGGATGCAGCTACTGCTGAGATGAGAAACAGAAAATGGAGATTAAGGTTAAAATTATAGCCAGCACTCACAAGAGTCTTTATTTCAAGGCTGCCAGAGAGATTGCAGTTTCACCAATTCATTAATTCTTTCACAGGTTGGTTGGTTTGTTTTTCCTCATCTGTTCTTTTTTGAAAGAAAAATGGAGGGGGCAGGGAAGGGTTCAGTTTTTGGAAACTTTAATTTCCCATCCTAATCAAAATGTCACAGAATTTACCTTTCCAAATGGTAAACTGGAATCTATTTTCCTGGTTATGCAGCACTAGAAGTCAGTCAGGGAGGAGACGGACACCAAAGAAAGTTCTTATTTTTAAAAAAAATATTTAAACACAAAGTTCACGGATTGAATTCCTATTAGCTGGAAGATGCGACATAACAAAGATCTCTTAAATAAAAGGCAGATATAATGCCCATGACAAGACTGAGTAAAATTACCTCAGCCTCAGGAGTCTTCTGAGGCTCACGCATTAACTCTTTGTAGCACCTCCAGTGTAAGACCAGCTGGTGCTCTTTGGAATAAAGTCGTGCTAAAGACTAATATTTTGGTTGGTGTCTGTTTACTGTAAGGAAAGCAGAATTGCTTCCAGATTGTGTCCTTTCAAAAATCCCCCTCTGCGGATTGCTTGAGAGGAAGGATTGTTGCGTGATTAAGACACTGGACTCAGGAGACCTCCGTTCAATACCTGGCTCTACCAGCGGCTTCCTGTTAGACCTTTAATAACAGACTTAATATGTCTGTGCCTGTCCGTAAAATGGAAATTATAATAGCACTTAATCTCTGCCTTGTCTGTTTAAATTGTCGACACTTTGGTGCAGGAACTGTCTCCCTATGTGTTTGTACAGAATCTAGCACCATCAGACCCTGGTCTTGGCTGCGGCCTGTCAGCACTTCTATAATCGATAACCAAAAAAAAGGTCTACTCTTTAGAAACAGTGTCAGTGTTCAACCAGTAGGTAGTCTCATACTTGAGGTTAAATGTAAGCATTTGAAAATTAATTCAAGCTGTCTCATTTTGGCCTTAAATCATATGAACTTACTAATGAACTGCTTGCCTAGAAACATTAATCATCTTCTTAACTAGGGATAAATGTTATCTGAGCCATATTTACATTTTCACTAAAATGTCATGGTTGCAATAGATAATCAGAATCACGGCACCACAGTAGGCTGTCCCAGACAGAGTTTAGTATAAACGTTACAGACAGTGGTCACTATTAAAAAAAAAATATAAAAAATGGACAGCATTTAACATGCACTGTTCTTTGAGATTACCACAGTGCTTCTATCTCCTTGCGGGAGAAGATATCTGTAGAATCTCTGTGGTAACTGGTGAAAAGTTGGCTTTCCTAGCCCTCATGGTTGCAGAGGAAAGCTTGAAAATGTGAACTACAAGGGCTGCAATACCAGAAAGCAAAGAAAAATAAGCCCAAATTTGCTATTTTTAAAAATTGCTATTTTTAAAAACTGGGCTTGGCAGAATTTGATTTCTATACATACTGTTGATGGATAATATAAATGTTTGAGAATTTTTTTTACATTTTTATCCAGTTGTGGGAAATCATGGGGGTGGTCAAGCAGTGAGGGTAGGGGTGTGAAACAATAATTATTTCATGAGAGTAGACACCAAGATTCAAAAAGTTAAAGCTTGATAACCATTAAACACAAACTCTCAATAGCATATGTCAAAATATACAAAGTAAACATCCTTACATCAAATTCTAATAAGTTCTCTGGCAGCATTTTCCTGACTCCGATTTCATTTGTCATAGATGGAAACATGCTGTGTCCGTTTGTGTTTATGAGATCAATGTTTACCAATAAAAATCTAAACCTTCCAAGTCTAATTTTAAGACAATCACATAATTTTTGGGAACTCGTGGGGTTGGCAACACTGCAAACTGGGTCTTAGAAGTTCTTCCTGCTGTGCCTTAGAGAAGGGAGGCGCTGAAGCAGAGGTAACTATGCCCCTTAATTTCAAGGCTGCGGGATATTGGCATGTAGAGGTCTCCTCAGGACATGGCTGTTCAGGGGAGGTATGGTCAGACCCACAGTTATTTTGGGTGATGGGCTTCATTACAACCACAGGCAGGGTATGACCTGGGGGAAGGTTTTCCCACACATTAGCACTTTCCCCCCCAAAGGATCCGCAGAAATTGATTGCACAGTCAAGCCAAAAGATGGAAGGAGAAGTGAGTCCTTAATTTTATGGAAGCTATAAAATAATTGAATATGGCCCAATATTAAATGTTAAAAAACCCATAATGTATTAAACATTGATTTTACAATGGGTTTCCAAGTAGCACTTTATATGGTAACTCTCTGATTGGCAATTCATTACATACAGTGGGGCCCAGCTAAAGTACAGTCAATGATTTCATAATGATTGGGCCACAACATTAAATCTTTATTGTCTAACTACTCAAAACCTACCCCACCATCTAGAGAATGCCAACTCCTTTCCCTGGTGCCTTTATAATGTTCAGGGGATGGAGAAATAAGGTCAGGCTTGCTGGGAGGTGTTGTGGGCTCCCAGGCAGCAGGGGAGAGCTAGAATGCCAGGAAGGGGATAAGTAGCAGAGAGAAGGGGACCAGCGTGGTGGGGGAGAGGCACAGGTAGGGGGTAACTGCAGTGGAGGGTGGGAGAGCTAGGTGTCTGAGGGAGAAGGAGAGCAGCTGGGTAGTAATGAGTCAGGCTGCTGGAGGGATAAGACAGTTAGCACCAGTAGATTTGAACGTAGAACCCTCGTTTAAAATTAATCCAGACCAGGACTTGCCCCCACTGCCCTCTTGCGCTGTCTCTAATATCTGCAAGTTGACAACGTTTGGCTTAGAAGCTGCAAATAACCATGCTGAGTTTATTGCACTGACCAGTGTGGGGCCCAATCCCGCAGAGCCTTGATTGGCGCATAGCAGAGTCACTAGGGTGACAGGTGACAGGAAGCACTCTACGTGGCGATGGCAGAATCATGTCCGTAAAAACGAAGGGTTGCAGCGGGAGGGGAAGCAGAGAAGCTACCAGATGTTGTGTGTTCCAAGGAGCCCTGTTGGCAGATGGCAGGATTCCAAACTGCTGGCTAACGTTCCCCAGGTGGGACATTCGTTGCTGCTCCGTTCAGCTGGAACACACCGCTCGGTACTATAGCTGGCAGCTTCTGTTGGCGCGCTCTAGCCAGCCAGCCGTACTCCTTTCCCACACAAATCAAGCCTCTTTAGCATGTGATGCACACTGCAGGTTGGTAGCAGCTCGTCTCTCCCAGTGCTCCTGCGTGCTATGGACGGACGGACACTAGAAACTCAGTGTGAGAGCGGCTAAGATTGTGTGGAATATAGGGCCTGCCAATGCACTTCCCCCCATGTGCCCCCGTCAGAGCAAGAGCAGGTCTTCCCTTTTACATGTTGGTAGAAAGTATATAGCATCGTCTAGAGCTCTGCGTCCTGCACGGCATGACCAAGATTAAAACACAGGCCTGGGAGTTGTCAATCTGCATTGTATTCCTGGCTGTACCACACACTTCCTGTGTGACCATGTGGAAGCCATTTAGGCCCAAGTCCTCAAAAATGTAGGTGTCTAACTCCCACTGATTTCAATGGGAGTTAGGGACCTAAATGTCCTTGAGGAACCGGGTCACAGGGCCTTTTCCAAAGCCAACTTAGGTCAATGGGGCTGCAGTTGAGAAAAACATTTAAGCACATGCTTAAAACCCATCCGTCTCCTGCAGAGCTGTTAAGCGTGTGCTTAAGTCCCATGTAAGTCAATGCTGACGTGCTTTGCTGCATAGGGATGCTGTGCTGAATTGGAGCCATTCCATTGACTTGAGTGAGTTTTGTATCAGACCCTTAATCTTTGTGCCTCAGTTTCTCTAGCTGCAAAATGGGAATATTCAAACAGAGGGGTTTGCAAAAATCAATTAATTAATTATGGTTGTAAAGTACTTTGAAACGTTATGATGTAATGCCCTGTAAAATAATATTATGATTGTTTTGAGAGCTGCCATGTGTATTTCCAAGATTTACATGATAAGTCGTTCAAAACTATTATTATTTTGGCTTGTGATATTAGGTCGTGGTGGCAAGGGACCAAATGTGCAATAAGTGCCACTATATTACTTATTAATATTCTGAAACATTATTACTGAACTCCTCAAAATTAGAAACTTTTCTACTGCATCCAGACCTTGCCTATCATAATACAGAATTATTTGCCAGCATAATATGGTTTGGTTTCTACTTATAGGACATGATTATAGTGGTTAATGCAATAAGAAATACATTAAATACAAAGTCTTATTGCATTAAAGTTTGCATCACTATGCTGTTTGCACTATGTTAGCTTTGCCACTGACTCCAGAGCTGGGATGTGAAAGGTAACTCTCATTGAAATGACAACATTGTATCTTTTTTAAAGAACTGATGATGACTTTTAAATGAACCAAGGAAGCAGTAATTAAACAGCTGATGACTGTAAATTTATAAGGAAAACATACAGCATGACTTGCTATTCACCATAAAACGAACAGAATATTACAATCATGAAACCTCTCTTGCATATAAATAGTATACAAGATTAATAAATGTCACTTGTACAAATTGAACTAGGTACACAGAGTCCATATTTTATGACAGTGAAAATTATCACTGACACCACTGCAAAGAATAGGTAAGCAAGGGACAAGAAGTATTTCTCCATCATAGTCTATAAAAGTATTTCTACACAGCAATTTAGGCTATGTAGACACTGAACTTTTGTCAGTAACACTTTTCTCAGTCGGGGTGGAAAAAAACCCACCCCTGGCTAGCTGTGCACTGAATTAAAGTGCTTAGGCCTTTGTCTACATGGCAAACAGCTTAAAACCGATCCTTTAAATATAATCAGGGCCCACATACTCCACAATTCCACGGAATTCACCCGGCCACAGAATTATGCTCTGGAATCTGAGCTTCTATTTAAAAACAATGTTTTCAGCCCTTATGGTTGCTTGAAAACGTGAACTGGGTGCAAACGGATGCACTGTCATCCACCTGAGCATGCAGGCAGCCTGAATCAGTCGCTCGATGACTTTGCCCCTGTGGAATTTAGCATCTGTCCACTGTGCCACAGAAGCAAGCATTTCCTCAGAGAATTTGCCATTTTGCTGGAGTCACATGCCAAGCACTTTGTTTTCTATGTCCTTGCCCAACTTGCACCTGGCTGCATTTGCCTCTTACTCTCCAGCTAGAAGAGGGAGCTAACAGGGTATGCTTCCTGCACCATTACATCGAGCCAGGCAGCAGGGCATATTTTCAGCTATGAGCTGTGTGTTTGTGGGTGGGGAATGGGGGTAAAGGGTATTTCATGGCTTTAAATTAGTCTATTTAACTGGCTATGAATTTACACAATGGCATCTCTAAATACGCACCAACAGATTTAGGTCTCAATCCTGCAGACACGCAAGTGCGTCCCCTTAAGCACATGTGGTGCTCCATTGAAGTTAAGCAAAAAGTTAAGTGTGTGTGTAAAGTGTATATAGGAGTGAGTCCTTAATAGGTCAAATTTTGCCCTCTATTATATCTGTACTATTATTATTTTGAGAATTTCGATACCACCTGGGAACCTCAGTCATGGACCAGGACCCTATTGGGCTAGGTGCTGTACAAAGACAGAACAAAATACCACTGAAGTCAATAGGGCTGTATGAGAGGGCAGGAAATAGCCCAAGGAAATTATCTGTCATTCATGCTCAGGACCTAGTCTTCAAATGCTCAAACTTTAGATCTTCAGAAATATTTTTTATAAACCAAACAAAATAATTAGTCTTCCAGGAAAACTTTTCCCTGTCCCAGGTCAAGGCTCACATTTCAGACCTTTTGTTATAGCCCTTCCAAAAAAAAAAAAGTTTTGCTTGATAGCTCAGTGGTTTGAGCATTGGCCTGCTAAACCCAGGGTTGTGAGCTCAATCCTTGAGGGGGCCATTTAGGGATCTGGGGCAAAAATTGGGGATTGGTCCTGCTTTGAGCAGGGGGTTGGACTAGATGACCTCCTGAGGTCCCTTCCAACCCTGATATTCTATGATTCTATGCTGCTGTTGTTGTAAGTGGTAAACTGCATCTTTTCACTTTCAGTAAACTGAAAACCATCTGAAAGGATTTCTCCTCTCCTA
Source organism: Caretta caretta (assembly GCF_965140235.1). Taxonomy (NCBI): domain Eukaryota; kingdom Metazoa; phylum Chordata; order Testudines; family Cheloniidae; genus Caretta; species Caretta caretta. The sequence goes on from NC_134209.1 coordinate 18,324,895, forward strand.
ACCAACCCCCCCCCCCCCCGCCCATCCCCTAACTTTCAGATCCAAACGTGACATTTTGGGAAAATTAGAAGCACTGGGATGGGGCTGGAAACTGTTTTTGCAACCTTAACTATAGTGCTTGCTGCAGAAAGGTTCTAATGTTCCAGTGATCTCTTTGATGTCAAAGCTCTTTCTCTTATTGATGCACCAAAAGTGACGTTGGGAGGTTTTTCTGTTAGAAACTTTTTCTAGCAACACACTCAGAAGGTATTTAAAAGATGTTGCAGAATCCCCCACAGACCACATTAAGAGTACAACAGTACAAGGGCCTGGTGAAATGTATGCCAGCCTCCCTTCAGTCCTGGCACTAACTTTCAAGGGTTCCACAGGGATTTCCTGATTAGGGGAAGAAGAATGCAGTAAAACCCCAAAGAGACAGTAATGAGTAAATGGCAACATTTCAGTGCAAGGGAGACAGCAGAAGACAGAAATTTTCCGACCAGCAAGCTTCGTAAATTTCCTAAGTTTAAAGACTTCCTGATTTTTCATCTCCCTCCAGACTAAATGAAATGAGGAAACAGGTACCAACATATGTTCACCTGTCCAACCCACAGTAATGACATGACTGATACTTCTTCACTAAATGAATCAGGTCAAAGAGAGAAAGAGGATGACAGGGAGACTGACAGAGTCCCTTGCAAAGATATTGATCCACTAACTCTTTTCTGGTAACCATTTCGGAGTCATGAGCTGACAGTAATTAAAATGACTTACACACTGGGCTGGTTTCAAACTCGAATCTTCGACTGAAGCCACCATACCCTGCTGCTGTGCGCGCTCGGATTTGGAAGATATATGTCGACGCTGGTTTCAAGCCATCCGCTGTGATCTTCGTCTCTTTCGATTTGATGATGGTGTAGCTGGTCTCTTGATCCTTTCCCCCCCCCAAAAAAATGCAAAGTTCAAGCATGTAAACAAAAACACTAGCAAAATACAAATTGCTAATTAACACAGTGGCAATAGTACTAATAATGACTATACCAACATATTTAGAAAGAATGATTGAACATGTATTAATGAGACTCTCTGTCCCACAAAAATCTATATGAAGACTACATACTGCAAAGACATGGGGTCCAATTCTCTATTGCCCTTCACTTTATATAGTCATTTACTCTAGAGTGAAGTGGATGTAAAATATAACAGGTCAGGAATTTTTTCATAAAATGGTGGGTTTTTTAAATTGGATAATGCTGATTTGTTGAAACCAAATCCTTCTCTGGTCCAGGATGGAATTCCTGATTTTGGCCAGAGAACATGAGAGACGTCCATCCCACAGAATGGCCAATGGCCCAGTGGTTAGGGTACCCACTCTGGCGCAATAAGAACAAAAGAATGGCTAAACTGGGTCAGACGAATGGTCCCACTAGCCCAGTGTCCTGTCTTCTGACAGTGGCCAATGCCAGGTGCTTCAGAGGGAATGAACAGAAAAGGGCAATTATCAAGTGATTCCTCCCCTGACATCCAGTCCCAGCTCCTGGCGCTCAGAGGCTAGGGACATTCAGAGCATGGTGTTGCAACCCTGTCCATCCTGGCTAATAGCCATTGGTCAAATACCAATGACTCAAGACATAGCATTTTAAATCCACTTTGCACAAGCGTCAACCACGACATGAAGGGCCTGATCCTCATTTCCACTCAAGCCACTTTACACTGCTCTTGCAGTGCCAAGAGATCACAAAGTGAGCATAGGTTACATTTATACTGCCAGAACAGTGTAAATAAGAACCAGGGCCAAAGTGTAGGGAGATGGAAAAATCAGTCCCTGATTCACACTAAGGCCACTTTACATCTTTCTGGCAATATAAAGATGCCTTAAAGTGAGCCACTTTATATGACACAGTGTACCTTGACAGTGGCCTTAGTGAAAATGAAAATCAGTGCTATTATCTAGATTTTATGCTTGGTTAGAAATACTAATAAAAAATACTAAAAATCCAATACACACAAACAGATATAGATATCTACACACACACATATTATATACGGATATAACTACACACACACTTTTTTGTGTATGGTGAGGACCTTTTAAATAAATTTGCTGAAATAATTCTGCATGTAAATAAGTTTTTAGTGTAAATGAGCAGTTTGTGGTCATCTTTGATTTAACATCAGACTCAATTTTTTGGTAACTGCTGCTAGAAATATTTACTTACTAAACAATCAGCATCCGATCACGTAAATTAAGGGCAACAACGTTGAAAACAGTTTTGTTTTTTAATCACTATCTCCCTTCAGATCTCCATAATGGTACTTTAAGGTAAACACATGATTTCAAGGCAGATCTTTTAAGGTCTGATCCAAAGTCTTTTGAAGTCAATGGGCGTCTGTCACAAGATGGCAGACCTTTAAGGGGAGCTGGTCCGAGCCTTACCTGTGACTGATCAAGTGAGTCTAAATGCCAGCATGTATGAGGGAGTTGTGTGAAGAAGAGGTGCACTCCTGAGGCTGGGCCTAAGAGAGGGAGTAGGGCATGTCTAAGGAATGGCTTCTAGGTCCCTGCAGCCTGTTCGGGAAACAGCTGTGTTTGGTACTACCTTCTGAGTCTTATGTTCAAAGAAGACAACAGTGCCCTGAAAGAAGGGCTGGGCACACTTTGGACATGGTATTAGTCCTTGCTGGGCTGAGGGAGACAGGCCACCTGCTCCGCTGACTTTAATGAGCTGTGGATCAAGCACCCGAGTGATCACCAGAAAACTCCAAACTTAGGATACTCCATTTTTTAACTAAAGCATGGAAAATTTGCCTGCCCAACTAATGGGTCTGGGTTGGACAAAAATGGAAAAAGCTGTTCTGTTTGCTTTTAAGAAGTGATTTCTCTTAAAGGAATGTGATTCAAGCCTTAATTTTCTCAGACTCTTAAGACAAATCATTCTTATAACATGGGGACATGCTTTCTTAATTTATTATTTTGTACAGGGCTGTATAGCAAGAGAATGCAAATTAAGTTAATGACAAACGAGAAGTGCTAAGGGTGACATAGTAATTAGCGGAATGAATAGTAGGGAAAATGGGATGTTAATATTAGTTCAAATTCTGACTTGCATTTCAATCCAATTACATTCACAACTAATTAATGTTTGCTTTCTGCAAACTTTTGAGTGCATGAGCTTTATTATTGAAAATACCAATCTTCAATATTAGCCAAAAGCAAAATTCAAACTATATATTCAGTTTTATAATTTACATTTATATTGTTTAGTTACATGAAACACCTAGCCTCCAGTTTAGCAAGGCATTTAGACACATACCTAACTTTAAGCTTCTCCACACTCCCTTTGAAGTCAATGGGACTACACACAGGTGGAAAGCTAAGCACATGCTTAAGTATGTTGTGGAATCAGTGCCCCAGTCAGATAACAGAAACAATACCACATGACTTATGTAAGTGATTAAGACTGTGTAAATTACAAATGGTTGCAACAGCTACTTATGAACAAGTTGCAGACTAATAACTATTTAATGAAGACATTTGAGAATAATTTGAATAAAAATGTTGTGATCTATTTAAAAACAATTTGCAAACACAACAAAAGAAAAAATAATCATACATTTTTCATTGTTAATTATTGGCTCATCATTAATAGTAATGATAGTAGGCTAAAACATCAGAGATAATCTACCCCAACCTAGTCAAAGGCAAGTGCAAAATGTACCGCAGCGTAACGTTTGTAAGCAATGTAACAAAAGAATTAATGGTTGTTTATTTCAAGCAAAGACAGATTCTAGTTCCTTGCTTCATATCTCATCACAGCGTCGCAGTTTTGAAATAGCTACATTTCCAATGCCGAGGAAGGTTCAATTTCAATCAACACTTAAAAAATAATAGGGACACTTCAAATGTTCACACAAATCTTAAAGCACTCCATCTACTGAATACGGAGAATAAGAAGGTGAGTAATTCTTCAGAGCAAATCTTTCCTGGAACTATGCCTAAATTAAAAGAAGCTGATCAACTAAAAGTCTTTTCTCGCTGCAATGTCAGCGTTACTTGGACTCACTGCAGCAGTGGTATTGGGTCCCATGCTGAAATGCACTGCACACCCCCTGGCAGCCCTGCGAAGCTGAGACACAATCCCTCCCCAGAGTTTTCCATAACATGTTCCAGCCCCGATCTGCCCTGGAGAGAGCTATACCCTAGAGTACAATCCAGCCCCATGTTCCGACTGCCCATTGCATGCCTTATAAAGTAATCCAGGACAAAGGGACAAACCTGGGCTGGCACGTATGGCCAAATTAAACGGAGAGTCAGCTTTTCAAAAGGTTTCAGCACCCAGAAGCTCCCACTGAGAAGCACTGGGTACTGAGCGAAAATGTGACCCCACTTGCGTATGTTGAAAGCTTTAGAAAATCTGTCCGAGAGGTTTATTGGGGGATGGGGTGGAGATAATAAAAGAATGGGGTTATTTTATACTGAAACCATGACTTTTGGTGTATGTGCATTTTGGCACATCAACTACATTGCAGTTGTGAACTAACCTACTTATTTTCAATGCAGTGTATTAGCTCCCGGGTGCCTTTCAGAATAAAAAAACGGTTCCCTCCTTTTACGGGAACAACTGACTTGAGTCTTTTTGCAAAAATGGAGCAAAAATCCGTCCACCTGAAGCTCTGTTAAAGGAATTTCAGAGAGGCCGTAGGCAACAGTATCAGCAAGGACTTTTCTGGGGGAAAACTATGTTCTAAGAGCTCTCACTACATTGTTGCTGCGTGCTGTTGTGCCTATATATTTAAGAAGCTTTGGCATATTTCACTGCTACTGGACTGATTGCTGCTGAATGTTCTAGGGATATCTACTGTGGGAGGGAGTGAGAGGGGACCAGTTGTGCAGCTGACTGCATAGCTATGGCCTCACACTGCATTGATTCGGTGGACAATGGCAGCACAGCTGGTTTGCTGGAGAACAATCAGTTAAAGGCCTTTTTGCAGTCATCAAATGTAATTTACGCAATTTGAGAAATATAATCACAATTACATGACTCCTCTTGAGTGATACATTCTTATGTTCTATTTCACTAACCATCCAAATTGAGCACTGGGAATACCTTTTGCATAGAGGGCTCTAAAATGAATCATGCCTTTTCCAAGGGAATAAGGACCCAATCCTGGAAGGAGCGGACTAGGACTGATCTAAATTTTTCTGTTAATTTTTTTTTCAACAGAAAACTGGGTTTTCAACTAAAGTTATTTTATGGTGAAAAGTGCTTTCTGCAGAAAGTTTTGATTTTTCATAAAAACAACAACAACAAATGCCCCAAACCATTTTTTCAGATGCAAACTGAAATATTTTATTTGCCTATTTACCCTGGTGCCACATGGGAGTTGTAGTTTGGTTTCCTCTTGTCCCCTCTTCTTCTCAATGGGCCGAGCTCCCCAGCCAGACTTTATCTCCCATGATTCAACATGAACAGGGGCTCCCCTTGATGTGTCGGAGGGGAGACTGCTGTGCATCATGGGGGATGTATTCTGACCAAGGAGCCTGGCCTATAGAAGAGAATGGGAGAGTGAGGAACCTGAACTAAAACTCCCACAAAAAGGGCATTTCAGAATCAGAACATTTTTTTTTTTTTAGATTATTTCACCAAATGGTTGGAATTTTCCATGGGAAACCTCCCTCTCTCATTTTCCAACCAGCTCAGTAGCCATGCACCCTCAGCACTTGCTGACTTCACTGGGAATTGAGGACATTCAGCAATTCATAGGATTATATTTTATATGATTAACTTCTGTTGTTGTTTCTAGGAATTGTAAACCTCACACAGCCTTGAAAATTACTATATAGCATGGTCAAGATTTACAAAAGTAACTAGTGATTTTGAGTGCTTCAATTTTTGGATTCTTAACTTGAGACACTTTTAAAGGTCCTGATTTTCAGAGGCTGGGTGCACAGCATATTTTGAAAACCAGACCCTTTTAAAGGTGTCCCAGGTTGTGCATCCAAAAATCAAAGCACACAAAATCACTAGTCACTTTTGAAAATCTTGGCTTAGGTGCATAACTCGCACACACTATTCACAAAAGTGTATTTGTTATAATGTGTATTGTAATGTCTTAATTTTTAAAAAAGTAAAGAATAAGCAACATTGTGTTAAAGAGGTTTGACACTTATGAACTAATCAAATATGTACACATATTAGTAATCTGTTAAACATCTTATTCATTTCATGGCCAAATGTAATTGGATTGGTCAAGCCAGGTGAGTGGGATGATGAAATATATGGTAATAATACCTATTATATAGCACTTTTCACCAGTAGATCTCAAAGTGTTTTACAAAGGAGGGTAGTACCACTATCCCCGTTTTACAAATGGGGAAACTGAAGCACAAAGAGGGGAAGTGATTTGACCAAGGTCACCCAGCAGACCAGTGGCAGAGCCAGAAACAAAACTCAGACCTCCTGAGTCTCAATCCAGTGCTTGGTCCATGAGGCCACATCATTACCCTATTCTCTGGTCAACATTTCTGGGAGCCAAAATCTACTGGCTGGCTGGCTGATGGATGAACAGGTTTCCACGACCTTGTCTCAGGCATCGGGACTCGGTTGTGCCCTTCCAAACCTCTCCTTCCCCTCCCCATCTGCTGCACAGAACCCATCCTTATTTGCTTGTCAGCATTACTGGCTACTTCCCTCCTTCCCAGGCTACCGTGTCACGAGATGAAAAAGCCTCTTCCTCTGAACCAGTGGGGGGATTCCTCTTGGAAGCAAGTTTCTGTTAGTACTTGCAGTGCCCCAGACTCTTTTTTTTTTTTCCCCCAGCCGAAACTCAGATCCACCCTCTTTTCCTGCCGGAACTCCTGAGCTGCACTGAGGGTAAACTTCGCACAGCTGAGGATTGAGCCCTGTGAGCCTACAATATTTTCATCCTTCCTAAAGCCAGCTGTTCTGGACGAATGGCGTTTTGGGGTGGCTGGTACTGGCACTCGCGTGGGGCACAAGGTGTTACGTATGTATCGTGAGCAGTGAAGAGCTAACATCAAAAGAACCAAACGTCCAATTTGGCTCAACACTGACTAGTTCAGATGCTCATCTGAACTTTATCCAAATCCTTTGTGTTTAGAAAACTGGGCTAGGAGTTCCATCAAACCCAGCATCCTTGGGAGATGTGAGATATATCCTGTGCCAGACAGGTAAGAAGGATCAAAAAGGCCTTGCTCTGTGGGTTTATCAGGGCCCAGAGGCACTGGAACAAGAGAAGTATGCAAAAGAAAACAAACATCCCAAACTTTCTGGAAAGGGGTCGTCAACTTTACCCAAACTAATGTGCCTGTCCTGAATGACATGGAAAGTTGTCCTGATTCTTAGCACCTTTGAGCCATTGTTTATTTTGAAGACCTAGGGCTAAAATTCTGCCCTCGGATCCAGGGAAGCAATCCCAACTGAAGTCAATGGGAACTGCATGCATTTCCGGGGGCACAACTTGTCCCTAAATGTCTTGGGCCAGGTACCAATGTCCCTGCTCAGGACCAGATTCTGGGTGGCCTTTATGTGGGCACAGAGCACAAATTAACCTTCCCCACCTTGTGCTGCTCAGGCCCAAACAAGATTTGAAGGCCCTGTGCTCCAGGTCACTCCCTCTGTTGGAAAGCTGAGCTGGCCTGCTTGCATAGGGTAGTAGGTTGCACCCCATGAAAGACAAGGCTGTGGGGATGCTGCTTCTATCAGTAGACATCCTGCCTCTCTGAGATTGGAAGCTCCTTGGTGCTCCCCTTGGAGCACGGAAGCTCCACTTTGCCCCAAGGATGGGGACATACCTACATGGTGCAATGACACTCACCATTTTTAAGTATTTTGTATATAACCATAGTGCCTAGATGTTCCCAGCCACATCAGGGCTCCATTGTGCCAGGCCCTGTGTACACACACACAAGAGACAGGCCCTGCCCCAAAGAGCTCACTCTCTCAACCAACAAGATAGAGGAAGAGAAAGGGGAAGGAACTTGCCCAAGGTCAATCCTCTGTCCTTACTCTGACAAACCTCCTATGGACTTCAGTAAGAACTCTGCTGAGGGAAGACTGCCTAGGGCTTCAGGATGTGGCCTCCTACACTGGAAGTGGTGTTTAGGATGTAGGAAACCCAGGTTCAAGTCCCTGGTCTCTATCAGGCCAGGCTATAGAGAGCCAGTGTCTCACTCTGTTAAACTTCCAAAGGTCTTATTTTATTTTTTTGAAGAGCCAGCAGAGTGGCACAGCGGAATCATGCTGGGCCCATAACCAAGAGGTCAATAGATTGAAACCATAGCTCAGTGGTTTGAGCATTGGCCTGCTGAACCCAGGGTTGTGAGTTCAATCCTTGAGGGGGCCATTTAGGGATCTGGGGCAAAAACTGGAGGTTGGACAAGATAACCTCCTGAAATCCCTTCCAATCCTGATAGTCTATGAAGTCCCTGGGGGTAGGGGCTGTCTTTCTGTTCTGACTTTGTACCGTGTTTACCACAATGGGGTCCTGGGCCAAGACTGGAACTCCTAGGTGCTACCATAATGCAAATAAATCGTAACAACCACCACCTATTGCAGAGATACAATGAGAATGCTAACATGCCCTGGCAGACGTTTTGACGAACACTGGAATAAATGCCAGCTGATCCTTAAAACACCAAAGCTGAAGTGTAAAATTAAAAGACTGGGGATTGCCTGATGCTCTGAGTGAGAAGAAGGATGCTAGTTCCCAAGCTCCTTTGACTCATAACAAATTAGTATACTTTAATTTAATGTGATAAGACTGGAGATGAAACTGACATGCAGTTTTAATGTATTTGTTCAACAGAAGTGGCACACTAATGGAAAACAACACACACATTTCAAGTCTTCCTAATCATTTACTGCAGAATCAATCTGACATTGATTTACACATAAAATTGCTTCACTGCCTTCCATGTGTAGGATAATTATAACTAAAAGAGAAGGACAGCAAAGAGAAGGTACTTAGGATGCTTTGCAATCAGTCAGTCACACCTTTTCAAAATATTTGATTTCATATTCCAGGATGATACCATTGGGTCGATCGGGCTCCTGCCAGGAAAGGGAGATGCTATTTTTAGCTATCTTTCCTTTTTTCACAATACTGATTGGAGAAGGTGCTGCAAGACAAGAGAAAAACAAAACAAAATGATAGTTAGTAGGACAGTATCTTGTTTCCTAATTTAAATTCAACATTGCATTAGTCCACTAATGTAAATCAGTATAGTGTACATTAACTTCAGTGTGGATTATATCAGCTCGGGATCTGGCACTTTGGGGTCAATGGAGCTCTGTGATTTTCACTAGGTGAAGCTCTGATCCCATTGATGATTTCTGAACTGTGAATCATGAAATATCAGAGTTGGAAGGGACCTCAGGAGGTCATCTAGTTCAACCCCCTGCTCAAAGCAGGACTAGTCCCCAATGTTTGTCCCAAATCCCTAAATGGCCCCCTCAAGGATTGAACTCACAACCCTGGGTTTAGCAGGCCAATGCTCAAACCACTGAGCTATCCCTCCCCTCGAGACTGTGGTCTCAGTCCAGCTGCTGTTACAAAAACTTAGTGATGTTTCCAAAGAATTGTTATGCAGTAATTTGCATAAAGCTTTAAATAAATATTTTCTGAGAAAATGCACAGGAGGAGATCAAATTAAACAAGGGCAGGGAACCCTTTTAAAATAAAAGTCACATCCTCACCTGGCATGATTTGACATAGCTCTGTTGAAGCAAATGGAGTTACATTGATTTTCAACAGCTGAAGATCTGGACCAAACCCACCAATATAAGAAGACTCCAATGCAGCACCATAGGTGCTGGAACTAAGGGTGCTGCTGCACCCCCTGTCTTGAAGTGGCTTCCACTATCTACAGTTTGGTTCAATGAATCTCAGCACCCCCACTATGCAATTTGTTCCAGCACCCCTGTTCAGCACAATGCTAAGCTGTCAGCTACAGCAGCAGTCCCCCCGCAAAACCCACAGCCTGCTCCTGGTGGCAATGAGGCTACATACTGCAAGCTTCCTGTCACAGCAAAGGTATTCACTTTACAACGTATTAAAATGTTCAGAAGAGGATCTCAGAGCTGCTCGGTTGCCTGAATTGGGGAAGTGATGTGTCTCTGTGTCAGTCTGTAATGCTTGTCTGTGTCAGTGATGCCAGGGAGAGGAGCAGCGCAAGACTTACAGCCTTTAGAGGAAGGGAAGGAAGAAGGCTGTGGCAGATCAGATGGGAAGGTGAAGGAGAGTCAATTGGAAGCATTAGGAGGAAGAGAGTGAGACGGTCTGACAAGCTAAGAGGCTGGGTAAGGCAGAGCAGGAGAGATTGTCAAAATTCAGTGTTTTCCAAAGGAAAAGAAAAAGGGAGGTCATTCTTTTCACAAAATGTTTGTAAAGAAAATCCATCCCATTATCTAACCAGCTCTAGCAATTGGCAAGATCCGGAGTGGGGAGACGGGTGCGCAGAGGGAGTGAGAAGTGACACACCATGGATTAGGAGTGTGAGCCCAGGAGTCTATGAGAGTGGAGGAGTACTGCTGCGTGACTAGGCAGATGGCAGAGCTGGGGGAGGAGAGAGAGAATTTGCAGTAGGGCAAGCTCAATGTGGGCACAATACTTGTGCCAGAGCTCCCCACCAGGGCGGGGATCAAGACTGAGGGCAGCAGGTGCTGGGGGCAGGTAGGGATTGGCCGTGTTGTTCAGTGTAGATAACGATTCAAGGACATTTTACACCCATGGAGGCCACTGAAGTACTTTAAAAATCAGCGTTTGTTTGGCGTCTAAATTTCAACTCCACATGTGGAAGGAAAATCAACCTGGTGCGATGATGCCTTATTTTTCAAAAGGATTGGTGTTATTTCAAGCCAGGGAATACCTCTATCAATCTGTCTGCTGATCCACCTGTTGTACCCAGCTAACCTCAAACTTTATAACACACCCATCTCCACCCTATCCGAGGCTGCTTTACTGCAGTGTGGTTACTGAGAGAATCATAGAATCATAGAATATCAGGGTTGGAAGGGACCTCAGGAGGTCATCTAGTCCAACCCCCTGATCAAAGCAGGACCAATCCCCAACTAAATCATCCCAGCCAGGGCTTTGTCAAACCTGACCTTAAAAACTTCTAAGGAAGGAGATTCTACCACCTCCCTAGGTAACGCATTCCAGTGCTTCACCACCCTCCTAGCGAAAAAGTTTTTCCTAATATACAACCTAAACCTCCCCCACTGCAACTTGAGACCATTACTCCTTGTCCTGTCCTCTTCCACCACTGAGAATAGTCTAGAACCATCCTCCCTGGAACTACCTCTCAGGTAGTTGAAAGCAGCTATCAAATCCCCCCCTCATTCTTCTCTTCTGAAGACTAAACAATCCCAGTTCCCTCAGCCTCTCCTCATATGTCATGTGTTCCAGACCCCTAATCATTTTTGTTGCCCTTCGCTGGACTCTCTCCAATTTTTCCACATCCTTCTTGTAGTGTGGGGCCCAAAACTGGACACAGTACTCCAGATGAGGCCTCACCAATGTCGAATAGAGGGGAACGATCACGTCCCTCCATCTGCTGGCTATGCCCCTACTTATACATCCCAAAATGCCATTGGCCTTCTTGGCAACAAGGGCACACTGTTGACTCATATCCAGCTTCTCGTCCACTGTCACCCCTAGGTCCTTTTCCGCAGAACTGCTGCCTAGCCATTCGGTCCCTAGTCTGTAGCGGTGCATTGGATTCTTCCGTCCTAAGTGCAAGACCCTGCACTTATCCTTGTTGAACCTCATCAGATTTCTTTTGGCCCAATCCTCCAATTTGTCTAGGTCCCTCTGTATCCTATCCCTACCTGCCACCGTATCTACCGCTCCTCCTAGTTTAGTATCATCCGCAAATTTGCTGAGAGTGCAATCCATACCATCCTCCAGATCATTTATGAAGATATTGAACAAAACCGGACCCAGGACCGACCCTTGGGGCACTCCACTTGATACCGGCTGCCATCTAGACATGGAGCCATTAATCACTACCCTTTGAGCCCGACAATCTAGCCAACTTTCTACCCACCTTACACTGCATTCATCCAGCCCATACTTCTTTAACTTGTGGACAAGAATACTGTGGGAGACCGTGTCAAAAGCTTTGCTAAAGTCAAGAAACAATACATCCACTGCTTTCCCTTCATCCACAGAACCAGTAATCTCATCATAGAAGGCGATTAGATTAGTCAGGCATGACCTTCCCTTGGTGAATCCATGCTGACTGTTCCTGATTGTGTAAGTGCTTCAGGATTGATTCCTTGAGGACCTGCTCCATGATTTTTCCAGGGACTGAGGTGAGGCTGACTGGCCTGTAGTTCCCAGAATCCTCCTTCTTTCCTTTTTTAAAGATGGGCACTACATTAGCCTTTTTCCAGTCATCCGGGATTACCCCGATCACCATGATTTTTCAAAGATAATGGCCAACGGCTCTGCAATCACAGCCGCCAACTCCTTTAGCACTCTCAGATGCAACGCATCCGGCCCCATGGACTTGTGCACGTCCAGCTTTTCTAAATAGTCCCTAATCACTTCTTTCTCCACAGAGGGCTAGCCACCTACTCCCCATGCTTATCTCCCCATGCATACCAACAGGAGAGTGGGGTTGTGTGGGGGGTGGGGGGGGAAGAAAACCTGGATTTGTGCTGGAAATGGCCCAAGTTGATTATCATACACATTGTAAGGAGAGTGATCACTTTAGATAAGCTATTACCAGCAGGAGAGTGGGGTGGGGGGAGAGAAAACCTTTTGTAGTGATAAACACCCATTTTTTCATGCTTTGTGTGTATAAAAAGATCTTCTGTACTTTCCACAGCATGCATCCGATGAAGTGAGCTGTAGCTCACGAAAGCTCATGCTCAAATAAATGGGTTAGTCTCTAAGGTGCCACAAGTCCTCCTTTTCTTTTTGCGAATACAGACTAACACGGCTGTTACTCTGAAACCTGTGCTAGGTCAGGCACTACTGTGCACTGATGAAAATAGCTCCATCTGTCGCTCCAGGGGCAGCTAAACTTCAGTGCTGAATACAATGGCTGCCGTTATAATCTTTACCCGTTCCTTGTTTTTCTAATTAACATTGCTGAGATGATACCTTAGATGCCACAGTGGCATTAATTCCTTGCAAATGGAAATTGTAACGATTTTAATGGTGACCACTAGGCAGCAAGCCCAGCTTCAGGTTTGTCTATTGAACTTTCTACTGGCCTTAGGGAGCCTGCAGAATTAAAGGAACTATATAATTTTACAATCAGCCTTCCCAAGCTATTTGCTATCTTTACAGCACACACATGCATTGCAAATGTATTTGATGGCTCATTTTCAACTCAGAGACCTAAACAACTGTTAAAGTTATGCTTTTTACAACCGCTACCAGCTTCATCGCGGAATGTCCTACAGAAAATAAAACGTCATGCTTTTATTGTTCCCCTGAGTCCTTGGTGCATCTGCGCAGGGCTGACTGGGGCTGTAATGGTCTCCAGGGATCACTCATAGAAATCCGGAAGGGAGCCAGAAAGAGAATGATGATGCACAAGCTAAATAATGCCAGTGTTTTTTAAATCGATAGCAAAACCCACAGGTCTAAAAATGACAACAAGGAGATATGAGAGCATCAGGGCAACACATGCCTGTTTTTGTAGGTACCTCTATGAACTCCATTACCACAGTATTTGAGCACCTCACACGACAATGCGTTTATCCTCACAACACTCTAGTGAAGTAGGAGGACGACACTTATCCAATTTCACCCATCAGGGCATAACATACGCAAAGACTATGTGACTTGCCTAAGGCAGGGCAGGGAATTGAACCTTTCCGCCCCGCTTCACCTAAAGCTGGCATCCTTCCCACCATACCATCCTTTCTTTTCTAGCTGAGATTGTGTATCTTCTCCGTTCAGCTCTGAACCTCTCTCCGCCGCCCATCAAATAAATAGCATTTTGCATTTGGTGTAAAAATGATAATCCTCAATTCAAACATATTTTACCTTCCAAAATTTCACTGATCCATAAAAATATTACTTTTTGTATGCAAGAGGAACTAATTAACATGCTACCAAAAAAAAAATCCCAGTTAAATAACAAAGACAACAAACAAACTCATTTTGCCAACTCCGAGCTTCAGCCAGAACGAATACGGGACATTTTCCAAATGTTTATTCCTGGATTGGACACCGTTGGCAAGTTTGTGTTGGAAAATCAGGACCCTAAATCTGAACATCTTCCAGGTAAACATATTCACCTGCTGTTTACTAATCTCTCACCACTTTGGCTTTCTGAGGACACTGTAGAGTACTACTCTCCCTCACATGGTCTTTTCTGAAGAGTAGGCCTCAGGTTCACAGTCACAGCAGCCTTCTATCTACACACTCCAGGGTGCCTGGAATTGAACTGCTGAGGGGGTACAAGCCAGAGAGGTGTGAAAGGCCCTTAACCTGTAAACAGTTTAATCGATCCTAAGACCAGAAAGGACCACTGTCATCATTCAATCTGACCTCCTGCATAACCAAGGCATAGAACGTCACCATTTACATCAAGCCCATATCTGATGACTGAGCTAGAGCATATGTTTAGAAAGACATCCCATCTTGATTTAAAAATTCAAGTGATGAGACCCCCCCACCTCTGACACATGAGAGTGCCTCCCTTGAGGTCAATAGGACTCTTCTGCTTGTGCAAGTGGGGCCTACACTGGCTCTCACACTGAGGGGTTAGCTTGTGTATTACCCACCAAAGCACCTCAGGAGCTAGAACCCCGAGAAGCACAATACCTCCCAGAGGACCCAGGCTGCACGGGGAACAGGAGGGAAGTAATTTACTACAGCTGTTTTCAGGGTGCAGGCTACTCCCTGTCTTTGTGCAACCAGCCAGGCATGAAAAGGGGAGAGGGGAGGGAGATGCCATGGTTTTGTCTACTCTCTATCCACTTGCTTCCTGGTCAGACCATCTGGCATGCAGCCCCTGCCCAGCCCCTAGCACCCGGAGCTCTGATCTGGACAGCTCCAACACAAATGCTCAAGGCATGGAGGGGGAGGAGGGAAAAGAATCCTCCCCCATAATCTCTTATGCAGCCACATTATGGCTAGTGCCATTCTTTTGATGGATTTATATCATCACACAGGAATCTCCATTTGTACTGATCTCCCGCCTCCCTCAACATGTGTATGACAGAGGTGTGACATGTCAGACATGTGTGTATATGACATGTGAGTTGTGTGTGT
The DNA here is from genome assembly GCF_965140235.1 of Caretta caretta. Lineage (NCBI taxonomy): Eukaryota > Metazoa > Chordata > Testudines > Cheloniidae > Caretta > Caretta caretta. Next base: position 18,340,135 of record NC_134209.1, read on the forward strand.
GTGTGTGTTAGGGGGAAATATTAGCCAATAGAGAGGGGGAAGTGGTGAATTCTCACACAATAGGAAGAAGTTGCTCAGAGTAAGCTCCGCTCATGATCCACAGGAAATTGATAGCTTAAGGAGGCCAAGCTGTCTCCTCAGCCATTGAGGAGCTGGTCACATGTCATAAAATCAACACCTCCCTTTGGGAAATGGTGTGTTTGGAAACAACTAGGCCAAAACATAACTCGTTCTTTACTTTTCCTCTCTCGGCCTCTGCCCAGATCTGGGGATCTAGGGCTGTGTGTGCAGAGTCTCAAAGGGCATCAGGAGTAGCCAATGTGATCTTTAAGAGACTGCAACCTTTGTGACGGGTTTATGTCCCTTTACGCAGCTTTGCACTTTCAAAGTTACCTTCACAAAAAGGCAGGCTGTGGAACATATGTTTAAAAGTAGAAGAGAGAGAAATCTGAGATTATTTCTCGAGTTTGTACCCTAACGAATCAAGGAAACATCAGACCAAAAGCTTTACAGTACATGTTCTGCAGCTCGGCTGAATTTCAGCTCTTCCTTTCTGTGTCCGTGCATCTCAAGCCTTCCCCCAGAAGACAAAGCCTCAGTAGAAGCGACTTAGTACCAAGAATGCTTTACCAGATAAAGGACCTTTCATTTTCTATGTGGGAGATTTTCTAATTTGTCAAAGAGATTTAGGAGTGCAAGTCCCATTAAAACAATGGAGCTTGTGCTCTTCAATCCCATCAACACTTTGGGAAATCTCCCTCTAAGATCTTAAAGGCAGTCCAGTACATCTTCTATAACACAGAAATCCAGTACCCCAATCTCCTTTCTGAGAACATGTGTAATAGAAAATGTACCATCCCTGCTCCAATGATAGAGAAAAATAAACAGAGCCTGGATATAGTAATACGCATGTTCAGATTACTGTGCAAACACTAATCCTCACCATGCCACGGTGTGGTGCTAGGAGGGAGGAGTATGGTTAGCTCCATTTTATAGATATGAAAAAGGTGGAGAGGAAGCATCTTGCCCAAGGCCATGCAATCTAGTGGAAGCGCCAGGATTAAACTTCAGGAGCATCTTAAGTGGCCCAGTGGATAATGTGCTCAACTGCAATCCGTAAGGGCATGGGTTTGAGTCTTGCTCAAACTCACACTGAAAGACCAGCTTCAAGGTAGGTCCCAGGCTTTGGGGTTAGGGAAGACAAAGGTAGTCCTTGATGCTAGCCACATCACTTCCTTGTGTACCATTGGCTGCGGAAACTGACATGCCTAACTGATTCAGCCTGCTGAACCACCTGGCTCAGGGCAGACTTTGACTTTTTTGAGTGTCTTACTTCTAATGCCATATTGGCCTTCCGACATAGCTCTGACTTTGCAATTTGTCTTTTCTTTGTTAGCTTACAAACTTTAATTTCTGCCTGCATAAGAATCCCACATGTTTGGCTGCAGCCAAGCAGAATGCTGTACTCTACCGGGAAAGAGAAGCAAGATAAGAAAATGGGTAAGTGAACTCCCAAAGTAAATTAGAGAGGCAGTAACTGTATCCATTTTGGATCTTCTTCCTAAGAATTGTTAAAGTGTAATCATGAGATAAAGACCAATTAAGTATATTTAATCAATCCCAGTGGTGCTGGAATGATACTGTAGCTACTCTGCATCCTCAACACATTGACGTTACAATGTTCTGAACTGAAGAAGGAAAGTATTAAGTATTTTAGAGTTTTCTTTATCAAACAAAATGTAATTTCAATCTGAGCTGCCAGACAAAGTCTGCAATCATTCCATCTTAAAAGCCTGCAACTGGATACTGAGCTATATGATCTCAGGAAAATAAAAAGATTACATTGAAACTTGCTTTTTAAAGGTCACTGGTTCTACAAGGGAATATCCTTTTAATAAAAGGGAGCCCATCCACTGAAAAGTTCCATTTAGAGTATAAAATTCAGGATGTGTAGAAACTATAATAAATGTTGCACAAAGGGGTGAGTTGGTAGGAAGGAACTTATTATTTAAATCTTTGCCTTGATGTCAATGGAGTGGATGTAAATAATACCTCCTTTTGATGCTGTTTACAAGCGAATCTGCACGTTCACGCTAACTTCAAACAAAATTCTCAAAATGAAAGTGGGATATTACATCATCTGCATTTACGTTCACTGTTCACCAAAACAATCATGCACGTGATGAAGACAAACAGAAAATGTAACAAGGTGTGAAATTGCTAATGTACATTTTGCTTTCCTGACACTAAAATTAATCATAAACCAAATAACATCTCAGAAAATTGGTCTTACTTTTTATGCTGTTTGTAACATTTCCGTAATAGCTTTAAGTGGCCAGACTAAATAAATAAAAGTCACTGCCAATTACCCATCATTATTCACATCTGAATAACTACAGAACAGGATTTCATAAGAAAAAGACCTTTTAGAACATTTTTCCTCTGCAACCTTTTATAATGACATTAGCACTGAATTAGCCAGCAAGGCACCAAACACAGTATCCAAGAAGTACTGCACTGAGCCTTAGTAACATCTAATGTACAATAAAGTTTATGGGAATAAAATCTTAATTGTATTTTAAGACAAACTAATGTTATCAGGTAAATGACCACTGCATCAAGATAAAATAATTAATCCAGACTCTACAACTCATATTCTAGATAATGCTATCCCTGGCCCAATTAATTTAGCCTTTGTGTATTTCACTTTGGCACAGACAGCAGCTAATGTTCCTTCATCTCACCCCCAAGCCCACATCTGGTGCAGCTTTAGGTTAACCAGTAGGGAAGGCTGGGAGAAAAATACAAGTTTGGCTCATTCTCATTGCACTAAGCAAGCTATTTTCCCCAAGCCAAGACCCTCAATCCGCCCCTGATCTCCATTGGGCCAGATTGTCACTTGGAGAAAACCATCGTGCCCCTCTCAAGTCAATAGATGCATGCCAATTTACACCAGCTGAGGAGCTGGCCCCACTTCTCCTTGTTGTCAGCTCTCCAACTACTTGGGCTTCAATTTCCTTTTAAAAGAAGATTAAAGTATCAGCAAAGGAAAAGATTATGCTCTTGCTGGCTTAGTATTGAAAGCCAGAGTGGTCTGTACCCTATGTGCAGCTATGCTACGGACCTCAGCCTATTTTAGTATTGTTTTATATCGGCCGGCAACTTACTGAATCCAATTACATTTCTGTATGTGTAAACACGATAGGGTCTCAAATTTCAACCTCCTAAACCCCTTGGCATTCTTTCCTAGATCTTGTGCCAATGTTGCCTTGCAGTCTGAAATCACAGCAAATGACACAGAAGTCAGATTCATGCTTAAGATTAGATCAAATCCATCAACTGACATCACAGAACCCAAAAAACCACAGTACCATTAACACAGGGTAGCACAGGAATCTGGCTGTAACTAGAGAAAAGGAATGCAGAGTCTACAGGTAAATTAACGTTACTTGTTTCCTAGTTAACACCGGCAACACTTCAAAAGCCTAGTTTATTGCAATTTTTCATTCTGTTTCTAATTAATGACATTATTGGATTTTTTTCCTTAAGGTCTTTAGTTATTGCCAAATTTGGAAGCTACATGAGTGTTGCTCAATTTGAATGAAATGACGTTCCCAGGTAATGGGAAATTACAGTAAGCTTCCAACAGCAGTGGATTTATTTGTTGTTAATGATAATGGTTTAGAAAAACAGAAATATGAAGTTAAAAAGGACAGTGGGGAAAATGTTAGTGACTTTATTGTCTTTTCTCTTTGGATTGCTAGATAATACACCCATTTTTTTACCTCAGGCACCTGGGGTCATGCTTTTAAAAGAGTTCTGAATCCACCAGCATCTCAATCAGCTGTTGCCGTAAAGCACTTTTGAGAATCTAGTCCTTGAGGTGAAAGTCACCTAGTCGATACACCACTTCGGTGCCACGGCAACTCTATTTTGAGATCCCGCCCTGGCCCATTATAAGGGGGTGACTATTACCACACATGATTAAATTCTGTACATTATGCAAAATAGGATCCCATTCCTGTAACATTTGAGTCGTCCTATGCCAAAGGGGCTCCTTGAAGGACTAAGGTGTTTGTACTAGCCATCTACACAGGGGCAAAACTTCACCTTTTCACATTAAAACATGAACGTGCCCTCTGTAAAATGATGGCATTTCCTTAGAACTTCTACCTTCCAGAGTTCATAAATAAATGCCAGGCCTCAAACTGACCTCCAGCTTCCCTCCCCCATGCCAGCTCTGAAAGCCTCAGAAAACAGAGAAGGCCCTTGCAGCAGGCCCTGAAATTCAACAGAATCAGATTTTGTCAAACCAATGGGAGTTGCCAGTTCCAAAGTCTAGGGACCCTCACTGAAGATGGGCTTCCCATCTTAGTAGTCCTGGGCATCACTAAGGAAAGCAGCCCAATTAATCTTAGCTGTTGTAGTCCCTCCTGAGGAGAATGGCTCTCTCTCTCTCTCAAGTAGTGACCACCCCAATTCTTCTGAGCTTTAACAATTAAAACCAGCTCCATGTCAGGCTGTTAGCCAGAATGGGGATGCTGGCTGAGTCTGGAGCAGGAACAAGCAGAGGCTGGAGGAGTCTGGCACAACCACCAGGCAGCTGGGAATTCTCCCCACAAGGTAGCATCACTGAGCAGACTGGAGAGGCTGCTTCTGTTAGGAACCTGTATACCTGCCTTGGGGGCACCTAGTCAGGACCTTGGTTGTGGATTGGCTGGGCCATTGTTGGCATCATTGGACTTGCAGGGATGACTCATTAGGCTCAGAACACTCACCAGCTCAGTCCCGGGAATGGCTCATCACACTCCATGAAGCAGACAGCAAGATGAAGCGGGAGCCAACTCAGATCACGGGGCGCAGAGGAATCTGCTCCTCTGGACAGCATGGGACTTTTGAATCAATCAATCAATCCAAGCATATTGCACACGGAGACAGAGAAATGGCGTTTGGTTCTTCTCTCTTTCGTTGGAGATCCCCGTTATCTTTCATGAGGTCACACCACTTTACTTCCCCTATGCTATCCCAGAGATGGCTGGTAAAAGCTACATGGGTTACAGTCGACAGACAGGCTAGGCAGCAGTTCTGGAGAAAAGGACCTAGGGGTTACAGTGGATGAGAAGCTGGATATGAGTCAACAGCGTGCCCTTATTGCCAAGAAGGCTAACAGCGTTTTGGGATGTATAAGTAGGGGCATTGCCAGCAGATGGAGGGACGTGATCATTCCCCTCTATTCGACATTGGTGAGGCCTCATCTGGAGTACTGTGTCCAGTTTTGGGCCCCACACTACAAGAAGGATGTGGAAAAATTGGAAAGAGTCCAGCGGAGGGCAACAAAAATGATTAGGGGGCTGAAGCACATGACTTATAGGATTGTTTAGTCTGCAGAAGAGAAGAATGAGGGGGGATTTGATAGCTGCTTTCAACTACCTGAAAGGGGGTTCCAAAGAGGATGAATCTAGTCCAGTGGTTCCCAAACTTGTTCCTCCGCTTGTGCAGGGAAAGCCCCTGCCGGGCTGGGACGGTTTGTTTACCTGCCGCATCCACAGGTTCGGCTGATTGCGGCTCCCAGTGGCTGCAGTTCGCTGCTCCAGGCCAATCGGAGATGCGGGAAGCAGCGCGGGCTGAGGGACGTACTGGCTGCCACTTCCAGCAGCTCCCACCGGCCTGGAGCAGCGAACCCTGGCCACTGGGAGCTGCAAGTGGCCAAATCTGTGGATGCGGCAGGTAAAAAAACTGGCCCAGCCTGGCAGGGGCTTTCTCTGCACAAGCGGAGAAACAAGTTTGGGAACCACTGGACTAGACTGTTCTCAGATGACAGATGGTACCAGATGACAGAACGAGGAGTAATGGTCTCAAGTTGCAGTGGGGGAGGTTTAGGTTGGATGTTAGGAAAAACTTTTTCACTAGGAGGGTGGTGAAGCACTGGAAAGCGTTACCTAGGGAGGTAGTGGAATCTGCTTCCTTAGAGGTTTTTAAGGTCAGGCTTGACAAAGCCCTGGCTGGGATGATTTAGTTGGGGATCGGTCCTGCTTAGAGCAGGGGGTTGGACAAGATGACCTCCTGAGGTCCCTTCCAACCCTGATATTCTATGATTCTATGACAGGACTGTGTTACGAACACCAACATCGTTTTGTTTTTAAGTGACAGCAAATCCCCTACAGATCAGGTTTGGGCTTTTTAAGTCAAAATTAAAGATTCACTCTCTCATTCCAATTATAACAGTTTACGAAGTCATTTGACAGCATGGGACTAATTTTTCTTCTTTTTTATATTACAGCAGCACTTTCAGGGCCAGTCGAGATTGGGACCTCACTGTGTTAGGTGCTGGGCAGATGTATAAGAAGAGACATTCCCTGCCTGAAGAGTTTGCAGTCTGAGGGTATGTCTACATTGCAAATGGAGGTGTATGTCAGCTTTAATCTAGCCTAGCACTTGTAATAATGGCAGTGAAGATGCAGCAGCATGGACCACGGCATGGGATAGCAGCCTGATACCTGGCAGGATTGTACTGGGGCAGCTGGCCTATGCCACCATGTCTTCTCTTGGAATGGGAAACCAGGACAAAGAGAAAAGGAGTACTTGTGGCACCTTAGAGACTAACAAATGTATTTGAGCATAAGCTTTCATGAGCTACAGCTCACTTCATCAGAGGCATTCAGTGGAAAATACAGGGGGGAGATTTATATACACAGAGAACATGAAAAAATGGGTGTTATCATACACACTGTAAGGAGAGTGATCACTTAAGATGAGCTATTACCACAGGAGAGCGGGGGGGGGGGGGAAGGAAACCTTTTGTTTCCCGGGGAGGGGGATAAACATGGGGAAATAGTTTTACTTTGTGTAATGACCCATCCACTCCTAAGTTAACTGTATCCAGTTTGCAAATTAATTCCAATTCAGCAGTCTCTCGTTGGAGTCTGTTTTTGAAGTCTTTTTGTTGTAATATTGCGACTTTTAGGTCTGTAATCGAGTGACCAGAGAGATTGAAGTATTCTCCGACTGGTTTATGAATGTTATAATTCTTGACAAAGAGAGAGATTCAGAGCTAGATTTTCCAAAAAAAGCTCAGCTCTCAGCAGATTCAAATGCTCTCAACAGCCCTGAGCGCTTCTGAAGATCTGTCCGTAAGAGACGTAGGTCACCCAGAAACCCTGTGGTTGAGCTAGGAATTGAAGCCAGATCTCACGTACATCAGTCTAGTACTTTAACAAGACCATGCCTCCATTGTAAAGACACCCTCTAATTCTGTGCTGACTTTCACTCCATGCAACTCACTGACTCCAATCAGGAAGAATTGAGCTCTACGTTTAAAATAAAATAAAAATATATATATATATATTTTGCTACACATAATTTCATAGAAACCAGCTACTTTCTACTGTAGGATTACCACCAAACTAGAACCAAATCATCTACAAAGATCTAATTGCCTTTTGCTGCAGACCCATTTATAGGGCCCTACCAAATTCATGAAAAACGCATCACGGACCATGAAATCGGGTCTCCCACTGTGAAATCTGGTCTTTTGTGTGCTTTTGCCCTATACTATACAGATTTCATGGGAGAGACCAGCACTGCTCAACTTGGGGGTCCTGACCCCAAAGGGAGTTGCAGGGGGGGTCACAAGGTTATTTTAGGGGGGTAGTGGTCTTGCCACCCTTACTTCTGCGCTGACTTCAGAGCTGGGTGGGTGGAGAGCGGCGGCTGTTGGCCGGGCGCCCAGCTCTGAAGTCAGCGCCCCGCCAGCAGCAAGGCAGATACCGTATATGCCATCCTTACTTCTGCGCTGCTGCCTTCAGAGCTCGGTGACCGGACAGTGGTGGCTGCTGACTGAGGGCCCAGCCTGCAGGCAGCAGTGCAGAAGGAAGGGTGGCAATACCATAAGATGTCATCCTTACTTCTGCGCTGCTGCTGACGGCGGCTCAGACTGGGCTCCCGGCCAGCAGCTGCCGCTCTCCAGCTGCTCAGCTCTGAAGGCAGCGCCGCCGCCAGCAGCAGCGCAGAAGAATGTGCAGCAGCCCTGCAACCCGCATACAATAATCTTGGGGCTCCCTGCCCCCCTGCTCAACTCCTTTTTGGGTCACTGGTTCTACTCCTTTTTGGGTCAGGAGCCCGACAATTACAACACTATGGAATTTCAGATTCAAATAGCTAAAATCCTGAAATTTACGAATTTTTAAAATCCTATGACCATGAAATTGACCAAAATAGACCCTGAATTTGGTAGGGCCCTACCCATTTAATAAAATAGTTTGGTCATATTTAGTTATCAATGCAAAACTAAAACAAAATAACATGGGAGCCATATTAATGCATGTACAAAATTACTACTCAAATCATTAATACCTTAATTTGTGTTATAAAAATACATCCATTAAATATGTTCATTTTATTGAGATTTTCCATCACTTGCTGATGTATGTATTATTAAGATATTAGATTGCAGAGTAGCAGCCGTGTTAGTCTATATTCGCAAAAAGAAAAGGAGTACTTGTGGCACCTTAGAGACGAACCAAGCTCTCGAAAGCTTATGCTCAATAAATTGGTAAGTCTCTAAGGTGCCACAAGTACTCCTTTTCTTTTTAAGATATTAGAAAAAGTATAGCTTTGAAATGTTTAAGTTCACTGTCTTTCTCTTAATCAAAGCACAGACCTAATCTGAATTAAAGCAGTGCTAGACACTTAGGCCATGTCTGCACTACCCGCCGTATCAGCGGGTAGCGATCGATCATCGGGGATCGATTTATCGTGTCTAGTGTAGACACGATAAATCGATCCCCGATCGCTCTGCCATCGACTCCGGAACTCCACCAGGGCGAGAGGCGGAAGCGGAGTCGACGGGGGAGCGGCGGCCGTCGATCCCGCGCCGCGAGGACGCGAAGTAATTCTAAGTCAATCTAAGATACGTCAACTTCAGCTACGCTATTCTCCTAGCTGAAGTTGCGTATCTTAGATCGATTCCCTCCCCTAGTGTACATCAGGCCTCAGATCTTAAAAGATAGCCGGTGCAATCTCAGCTCCGTTGGAAGTCCTCAGGAGTTTTGCCACTGGCTTCAAAGGAGCCAGGATTTCACACAGCTTCTCCTTAAAGAATCAGAGTGAAGGGAAGCAGTATATGGAAGAGCTGTGGCTGCGGCCTGTCTGTTTTGTCCACGTGTTCTCTCTGGCTAACATTTTTTAATTCAAATCATCGTTCAAGCTGAATTTTAAACATGGGGCCACAAATTGATGCACTAGTTCAACCACAGGATGGTATTATTATTTAAGTGGTAATAGTGCCTAGAGACCCATCAGGGCTTGCAGCTCTACGGGTATGTCTACACAGCCTGCAGCACCAGGCATCCTACCCCTCTCCCTGGGAGGCTCACTGTTGGAGGCTGTGTAGACGTACCTATTGTGCTAGGAGCTGTGCACACACAAAATGAAAGGACAATCCTGGCCTTTACAGTAAACACATGGCAAGAGACACGGATACAGCCGACAGACAGAGGCAGCACCGGGTAAAAGAGTAATGGCAAAGCAATACAACATAGAGTCCCTAAAGGAGTGAGCTTAGCAGGAGAAGGCCTAGGTCCTGCCTAGTTCTTACGTGAGGGTTATGAGCATTGGGGAAGCAGTAAGATGCTCCCCACATTGCATGGCTCATGAAACACAGCCAACAGCTGCACAGCACCGCAATGGGATAGGGAGAGGAGAACGTTAGGCGAGGCAATAGCTTCACCTCAACCCCCACACTGGCCTATTGGCTTGGCTGGCTGCATACTTGCTTCCAAATTCACAAGACAATGCTTCGTTTTTTAACTTTCTTCTAAAAAGTACTTAAAAATAATACACTTCGGCCCCGATCCTGCAAGGATTTAGGCACATGCATTGGGCACTGTGTAATGACCCGACATGGGATTGTTCACAATGCATAAAGTTAGGCATATGCATAAATCTTTGCAGGATCAGAGTCCTAAATTATAAGTTCATTTGGGCAAGAGCCATCTTTTCATTGTGTGTGTGTGTGTGTGTGTGTGTGTGTGTACTGTGCCTAGCACACTGGGCAACAATCTTAACTCCTTACTACTATAGCCTTGCCAGCCCCAGTCATTGAAAAATCCTGAGTAAGGCCCTCAAAAATCCTAACACTGGCTTACTCATGACACATTCTGGGTTCTTGTAAATTAACTTCTGGTTACTGAGCCTTTACGGTTCACGTTTTCAAACTCTACTCTGCAACCACGGTGGCAAGAAATATACATTTTAAAAGCAATGAAAGCTGAAGTTCTCACAATCACATGACTCCAAGTGCTGGGGCTTTAAGAAAAACACCAGATATCATGAGACTCATGATAAAATCGTGAGCGTTGGCATCACTGCTCCAACCATCCCAGTAATAAATAACAATAACAGCAAGAGCAGTAGTTAACATAAGAACAGCCATACTGGGTCAGACTGATGGTCCATCTAGCCCAGTATCCTGTCTTCCGACACTGGCCGGTGCCAGGTGCTTCAGAGTTTTGTGTCTAAATCTGGATATCACAGGCTAATTAATTAGTAATGACATCACTGAAATCTATTCTTACTGCATACTCTGGACAGAAATTGGGCCAGGTGCTGATTCCCAATGACACTGAGTATTCCCATGCTTCCAAATGTGATTGGAAATGAGACACTCTCCAGCACTCCAGCAGCCAAGAGAAATGGCTCACATAGACTATTACTACGATTTACCTGGAGGGCTTCACTGATGATTTCCACAGCGGATTCATGCAAACAGTCCCAACATGCTGGCTACACACACAGCTCTCCCAGGCCTTACCTGGAGCTATTATATACTGGAGCTATTATACATACGCTGAACAAATATGGTCAATATTATATTAAAAGCACGAGTTACCAGAATTTTAAGGGCATGTAAAGCCAGGAATGCCACAAATTAAGGAATGCTCTCAAAGCATTTCTCAGATAATTCAATACAATTTTGTATAATATTTTTCTGAAATCTTAGGCCCCATACTATGACCATTTGTACACCTGAGTCATTTTACTGGTACCATTCGGCCGGATGGTGCCCCCAAGACCCACATGTGGAGGAGGTCCTGGGGCAAGGCTGTGGGTGGGGCTGTTTTCCGTTCCCAGATACTGTAATACACTGATCTCCTGTGGGGCATGCTGCTTTAAGATGAATCAGCCACAAGTGGATCTGCCATGGCCCACACGGTATGGCAGGCCTCCTACCACAACACCATTTCTGACTAAAAGCAGCTGCCTGCATTGGCCTCTGTACCTCTGACCTCTCATCCCCCCCTCCTGTGACCCTTTTCGCCAACTCTCTCCCTACCACATCAGCAGCATTCAGGTCGACCGCTGAATTGCTTGGCACCAATCTCCACTCCTCACCCTACCTCCTGCCTGCTCCTATCACCCGCTGAGGTCATGACTCCATGCTGGGCTCTTCTCATGTGGCCTGCTCAGGCCCCGGCTTTCACTCCCCAGGATCACTGGCCCATCCTCCTGCCATGCCACTCTTCAGTGGCCAGCTCCCATAATAATTCAGCACCAGCTGCTGCCCTCTGCTCAGTCCCTCCTGCCACCCTGAAGACATGGGAGGAGCTCTGCCCAGGTTGTCTTGCAGGCTCTTCACTGCTTGTGCAGGAACAGAAGAGGAGCATGCAAAGGGAACTCTGCATGTCAGGTAACATTCTTAGAAGGCCCTAAGTGACTTAGGAGCCAAAGTCCCATTTCCAAAAGCTGCTTTGACTTTCAGTGAGACTTCAGCTCCTAAGTCACCTAGCCACCTTTGAGAATGTTACCCCTCCCCTCGCATGGGAAGGTCCGCTCCTTTTGGCTAGGACTACATTTAAACCACAGTAAGCCTCCGATATTTGTCCCACTGTATTCAGTCAACACAGGTTGGTATATTTTACTGCCTTAGTACCAGGTTTGGAAGGATTAGATTTTTGTCAGTAAATGTCAGTAAATGTCGATTTCACCACACACAAAGGGATGAAAAAATATTTCCATCAATAATAATTGAAACTGACAGAAAGGCAAAGTAAGAAAATTCTGCTTGAGAACTTAAAGTTTGAAGGAAAGGTATTTATTTTGTATATTGTTTTGACATGTGTGGTTGATCATTTGTGTTTTAACAGTTACAAAACTTTAACTTGTAAAAATCCAACATCTTCTGCCATGAGTTATTGCCTGACCTTCCTATAGTCTGACAAACCCCCATAATTTCCCGCAACCATCAAAAGTTAAATGGAGAAAAGTTGAAAAAAATGCTTAAAAATAAACGTCAATATTATCTGTCAAAATGATAAAATAATAATGATCAAATTCTGTCACGCCTACTCCCTATGCCAAATATCAAACCAGATACCTTGGAGGTATTGACTCTGGACGGGCCAGTATCACAGTAAAACGATAACTTTAGGCCAAAGCTTTCCAGCTGGGATATCTGCAATTAGGCACCTAGACCCATGATTAGCCACTTAAATAAGTGGTCTGATTCTGTGAGCTGCTCAGCATCAGCAACTCCAGCTGACTTTGGGTCTGTCTACATCTGAGCTGGGAGACATGATCTATCGGCACTAGTTCTGCTCAAGCTAGCACCTAAAAATAGGAGGGTGGCCACAGCACCGTGGCTGGCTGCCCCAAGAACAATCCCACTCGACTTCCAGGGCACGTCTTTGGGCAGCAAGTCTCAGATGCCACCCATGCCACCGTGGACAGTGCTCTTTTTAGAGCTAGTACCAGTCCACCTATGCACGCTGGGAATTGCACCTCCCAGTTCAAATGTAGACATAACCTTAGACGGGAGTTTCAGACTCTCAGCACCTCAGGAAACCAGGCTGTTAAACTCCTTTAAAAGATGGGGAACACTTGATAGTTAAAACCAGAGTTTGATTTCTTCACACCTGCAAATGCCTGTGATTTCCCTAAATGGTCTAGATTCCATTAGTGGTTTTGTGGTAAAACTTCAGAGCACTCTAGGCCCAGGCTTAAGCATGTGCTGAACTTTAAGCGTGTGAATAGTACTGTTGAAGTCAATGTGCTTAAGTGCTTTCCTGGATCATGGCCAGAGTGCTCATCATCTTGCAGTACTGAGACCTATACTATCAAAGATTCTAATCAAGGTATCTTTCTGCCCAAAGAATACCTCTTCTACCTCTCATTACTTATCTATCCTTAGTAGCTGAATTATCTCATTTGCATTTAAACAAAAACTTGCTTCTAAAAAACAGGGACTATTACAAAAACATCTTAAGCCCGCGAATGAAATGCACGAAATATATTATTCTTCCTTTCTAGGCAAACACCTTCCTTCAACAAGACCCATGGCATTGTTCTCTCAGCTGTTATTAAATGCTAACCCCAATAAATATGCCAAGTTTGTGGGCCATTTTTAAACGGTGTGGGAAGTTTCCTTCAGTGCCAAGCCTGCCGCTCTTGGTGCGATACCAACCACTCTAGTTGGTGAATTCTAACATTAAAACCAAATTACTCAACACTCTGGCTGAATCTCAGACAGCCATGTAAAGTCTTTACATTTTAGTCTGAGGAACAACTTCCGGACGTAGGCTAGTCTACACGGGTAATGTGAAAGCGCTGCACTCCTTGTGTAGTCACGGCAGAGTGCTGGGAGAGAGCTGTAGAGCACTGGGAGAGAAGATGTGTGCATGAGGGGGGGAGGGTTAGCTCAGTGGTTTGAGCATTGGTCTGCTAACCCCAGCACTGTGAGTTCAACCCTCAAGGGGGCCGTTTAGGGATCCAGGACAAAAATTGGGGATTGGTCCTGCTTTGAGGAGGGGGTTAGCATAGATGAGCTCCTGAGGTCCCTTTGAAACCTGATATTCTGTAAGACAGACCACCTACAGGATATTCATTATTTAGTTTTTCAATAACGATTTTCAATTCCCATAGTACCTTGTGGCCCTTGCAAGCATACGTTTTAATACCAGCTGTTAAAATGTAACTCATTAGCAAATTAAGTGCAGGTCAAAATACAATACAGGTGCTCAAGCAACAATGGACAATCAGAACTGCCAGGAAGAGTTTCTGCAACTTTGATTTCCATATATCTGGAGTCGAGATTAATCTTTTCAACATCTGGGGTATGGATTAAGAACGACATTGCAGCAGGCCTGCTAGATTAGTGGCGGTATGTTTCATTATGGTCCCAATCCTTCTCTCACTGACATCAACAGTAAAACTCCCGTTGGCTTGAACGATGTAAGACCAGACCCTGTATGAGTCTAGTTTTGAGTTCCCTCAAGATCCCTGGCTCCCCGGGTTATTGTGGCACTTCCTCACACTGCAGATGTTATCCATTTCTTCTCCAGAGAAAAGTGCTCAATCCAGAGTCTCAGCAGCACTCAGCAAGCCCTGGAGAGGGCTGTATGTCCCTCAGACCAGACTACATATGTAATTATGATGGTGGTTGCCCTGCATAAGGGATGGGATAAAAACGAAGTGGCTTCTGAAAGCAAGGAGGTGGGAAGAAGTACATTTCACCATGTTGACCAGGCTTTACGTTAGAGTCAGGTGGAAGAAGAAGAGCTTATCTGTCATACCTGAATCTTGAAGACGCCCCATCATCAAAGAAGGATGGTATTAAGGTTAAAGCACTGGGAAAAAAGACAGACTCAGGAGGTGGCAGTTCATTTCCTGGCTCTGCCAGAGACTTCCAGTGTGACCTTGTGCAAGTCACTTAATCCCCTTTCTGCTATGCTTCCTTTGTCCGTCTTGCCTATTTAGACTGTTAGCTATGTGGGGCAGGAACTCTCTAACTAGGAGTTTGTGCAGTGCCTGGCACCAGGGGACCTCAATTTTGCTTTGGGCCTCTCTAGGCACTGCAAGCAATAATTAATAAGAACCACAAGAAATCTCTTCAATCATTTCTGCTGGGAGGTGGCTCCCTCTGTTGCAATAACAGAAAACTTGGGGCCACCATGCTACCATTCTAAAGTGGCCTACATGTTCCCATCCCCACCTGGGCAGGAGGTTGCAATCTTTCCCCTCGGATGCAGGCCTTGTTACTGTCATCCACGGGTCTTTTAGTTCATGATGAGAGCACTATAGTGCTGCATCTACATGGGGCTTCGCTTCAAACCCACCCGGAAACTGAATAGCTGCTTTACTAAGCAAACTATCTCATGGGAACCAATAGTCTGCTCCTTGATTGGTTCTGGTGGCTTACTGGTCTCCAGTTGGAGTTTAAGGTGTTGGTTCTGACCGACAAAGCTCTCAGAGGCCTGGGACACCCCTATACCATTCTATCGTGGCTGTGGTCAACTGAGGTCCTCATGCTGGAGCTTCTTTATGGTAGAAGAGAGGTAGTTGCTGGCAGGATGTTCTCCACAAGGGTCTCTTGGCTCTGGGTCCTTGCACTCTCTCTAGTTCAAACATAGCCCAAATGCCCACACTGGAAAGACCATGGGTGAACCCCCCCTGACTTCACCGGGGCCACGATTTCACCCTGTGGGATATGCCTTTGTGGAGGGTTGAGAATATGGGTGCGATAAAGTTTGAGTGAATTTTGCTACTTCAAACTACTAGTTGGTCAAGGCAACTTAGCTTTGTTGGGTGGGGGGGAAGAAGGTTTGATGCTGGGCGGCTCCTCCAGGGCGGACTGTGATTGTAAAGGTCTGTCAGGGATTGCAAAGCTGGGGACAGATGACTGGCTGGGTTTGTATTTCAATTGCAATATGAACATTATCTGAGCTACCAAAAAAGCCAGACTCAAGGAAAGGGCCCATTCTGATGTTATACAGCTCACATACACTTTATTTGGAACATGGCTAGAATGCCACCTGCTCATACAAACCTTTCAAATTTCTATAGAATCCCGTGGGTTCCACCAGTAGTAAATTCTACAGGATTTTCTCTATCAGAATTAATCTTTTCCCCCTAAATTTGCCCTGTATAAATGTGAGATGCTGACACTAACTGGCATTAAAAAAATGTGATTAATGAATACAATTCATCAGCCAGGGTGATTAAACAACAGTACCTGTAGATACTGGGATATATTCACATATCTGCCTGCTGACAGTGACAACTGACGGTTCCTAATCTATGCTAAAACAAAACGCAGGTTACCGCCTTTTAGCAATCCAGTTTCTGCTCCCACTGATGAGTTCCCCCTGACCCATTTATACAAAAGTAAAGCACATTAAGTAGTTCTTAGTTCAGCAGCATTGAAAACTGCATCCTAACAATGCATGCAACGAATCCCATTTTTAAAACAAATATCGGCTTGGACCTTCTGGGGAGTAGTCCACGTGAACTAAGTGTCCACATTATCAAGGTTACTGCAGTGAACACAGCGATACAGAGAAAATATTTTTTTATTCAGAAAGGTTCCTCTTAACACATGGCTGAATGGTGGCCAAAGAAGACAAGTAAAGTGTGAGAGCTTTAGGCCAGGTCTAAGCACAAAATTATGTTGGTTTAACAAAAAAGGTGTTCTGTTTTCAAACCAATATAGGTAAAATCCTGCCTGGAAACTTTTAACTCAATCTAAACCTGACATAAGCCAGTTTAGCTTGTGTCCATAAATTCACAGATACAAGCTAAACCAATATAACCACTTCTAAACCAATGTTCGTACAGTTTAAAGCCAGAAAGGACCATTGTGATAATCTCGTCTAACCTCCTACAGAACCCAGACCAGAGAATTTCTCCTAGTATTTCCTGCACCAAGCCTATAACTTTTGGTTGAGCTAGAGCATATTTTTCAAATATCCAGTCTTTATTTAAGGACTTCAAGTGATGGAGAATCTACCACGTCTCTAGGAAAGTTGTTGCTCTAAGTGAGTCCACACAGGGATTTGCATCAGTTTAAGTATTGGGAGGGGGGGGGGGGAGGAGCTGAGACAAGGCCTCCAGGCCTCAAACTTCTTCAATAGTTCTTCCTGACTTTCACAACCCCTAGAGTACTGACTTCATAGTGCGCAATCCTGATGGTAACTGAAAATCTGTCTTTTACATCATAGAAGAGTATGGCTATTTCCAAAAAGCTTGTCAGCCTCTCTTTTGCAAGCAATTTCACAATGATGCTACAACACATTCCAGTTGTCCAGCACAATATGAAGAATACATTTTTTCATTTACTCTTTACAGATGCATTAATATCGCCTTTCCGTGCTGAGTGAGTACTGTCCATGTGTTTCAGATAAGAAAAGTGAAAATCAAAGAACAAAACACTCCTAGTTAAAAAGGGAACAGTAATTTTTATTCTTCAGGGCATAAGATGATTGCTGTAGGGGTCAGGAAGTCATTTTCAACCTCCCTATGCTGCCATTTTGTGAATTTAGCCCTTCATTTCAAGTGCCATGACACAGTTCATTTTGGGATTGAAGGAAATGGCTTGTTTGACCCAAAACAATATTTGTCAACTTCTTGGATTGAAGGAAATGGCTTGTTTGATCCAAAACAATATTTGTCGACTTCTTTGATTTTCGTTTCCAGTTTGGGTCAAACTAAACTTATTTTTATTTTTCCCCAGAAGACCCATCAAGCTGAAAAACCAGCTCTTGTGTGTAATTTAAAGAGATAATGTCAACTCACATATGTTCTAAAACTTAGCTCTTGTGCAAACAGATTTTTGTAAAACCTAAGACCAAAAAAAATGCTTTGATTAGTGTCTCTTTAAAATTTAAAAATTAGTTTTATGCTAATGACCATACTGTCACAATATCTGAAACCTAAAGATGACTTTATTGAGAACCTGAAAGTGAAAAAACAAAATGGAAATTCATTTTCCATTTTCATAATCAAAGGTTGTATTGGAACACAGGTATGAATATATGTTTAAAATATGATTTTAAGATCAGTGTCCCTCTAAGACTATCAGACAAATGCCACAGGATTTTGCAACATTTATCAGTCTAATAAATACAACGCTCACATTCATAGTTTAAAAATACTGTAATGATGTGCAAGGATCAAACCATCATATTCAGTCTGTATGATCTTCCGTTCATTCAGTGCTATATACTTTTTTAAAAGCACAATGGTTAGAATTCAGTTCTGTGGATTATTTTCACAAGGATCTTTTCTATCGGTGATTAACGTGTAAAAGAAACGTGAGATCTACTGAATACATATTTTTCCTCCTCTCTCAGACTCCAGCTCAGCGTAGTACTCAGCCAAGCACAAAACAAATTCCACTCAGTCCTACAAGCTACCAAACAATTGTTTTCCTAGCTGTATATTATTTCATTTGGAGCACCATGCTTACTGTACTCCAAGCAAGAATTTAAAATTACTCAGGCCATTAGTGCTTATCAAGCTTCTTGTTTATTGATCTGTCATGAACTTCAAGTACCGATTTATCCTGTCAAAACATCTCCACCTCCTAACTAGATGGCACATCTTGCAGTATATTTCAAGGAAAGTGCTATTACAATCACTGCATTTTTCCCCAGTGGCTGCTCCTATGTAAATTTGGACCATAAAGCAGAGTTTCCGAGTGGTACCATTTGGGTGCTGCTTTCATTTTAAAACTGCTGGAACTACTGAAAAGGTGGTGGTGCCTTTCATGTGAATTGGGAACAGGGGCTTTTAATGTCTGGGTGCAGCATTTAAAATGATGGTTGCACTTTATATCTTTCCTGTTGTCGTCTCTTGGCCACTTTAATGATGATGGCACTTCATATCTTTCCTATTGTTTTCTTGGGGAGAGGGAGAGCTCGGTGGTTTGAGCATTGGCCTGCTAAACCCAGGGTTGTGAGTTCAATCCTTGAGGGGGCTATTTAGGGAACTGGGGCAAAAAATTGGGGATTGGTCCTACTTTGAGCAGGGGGTTGGACTAGATGACCTCCTGAGGTCCCTTCCAACCCTGATATTCTAGGATTCAATGAATGTGACTCTCTCACGGGTATATAGTTGTCTCTCTGTTTTAATTCTTTGGACCTGACTGTTCACTAACTAAACCAATGATAGTTACTGCATTAAGCTAAAGGGACTAAAAGTATTTCAGGGACTGAGTATCCTGAGTACACTGCTCTCCCTCGCCGCAAGATGAGGTGCCAATACACTCTCTGTATCCAAGTAACAAAACAATGCAAATGGATTCTCATGAAATTGTGGCAAAAAGCAGCCTGACGACAGGAATTGAAATTAAAAAAGGAGTGAAAATCAAAAACAACATACTTTGGTAAACAAGGCTGGGGCAGTTTCTGAAAGTCCACGAGAAGCAATAAAGAAGACTATGGAAGAAAAAATTCCAGGACCACTGGAATGCGAGCAAACAGCCATGCTGGCATTGAGAAAATGGCAGGAATGATTTTAAATCAACTTTAGACAGTAGGCTGTATCCTCCTCTCTCTTGCATGGGAGGCAACTCTTACTAAATTCAGCAGGAGAAGCCACCATGTAACTGGGAGAAGAATTTCGTCCATTTTGAAAAAGTGTAGTGTAATATATACCTCTGGGTAGTAAATCAGCCTAAACAATGAACAAAATGTCCACAAAAGACCATCAAAACCAGGTAGGTATTTCCCAGGTGCAGCAGGCACATGATGGGTCATGGAAGATGTGGGGAGACAGAGAAACTGGGGTAACTATATGGTGGAAACTTAGTTCCATAGGCATTTTGGTTCCTGTGGGTAGAGCACTAAACTGGGAGTCAGTAGACCTCGGGTCTCTTCCCTGCTCTGCCACTGCTTTGTTGAATGACCTTAGGCAAGTCACTTCACTGCTCTGTGCCTCAGTTTCTCCATATATAAAATGTGGATGATAGCACTTGCTTCCCTTGCAAAGCACTTCACGATCTATGGATGTAAAGAATCAGATGTGCATGGGCAGGCACAGGTTATCACCACAGGATGTTACAATTGTCGTCACCTTCCCATCCTCGAGCTAAACCCATAGCTCTCGGAGATATTAATTAAACAGACTTTAAAAAAAAAAATAAGACTCTCACTGCTGCTGAATTACTGATGAGATTCTTTTATAGGAAATTCCTCGCCACTGTGCTGTTGCTCCTCTCTTACTCCTAGCCCACAGTTTCCAGCCTTGCCTATTTCTCTAATAAGCTTCCTTCACTCATGGATTGATGCACTGACAATAAAATTTAGATAATCCCTATCTTCAATCCTCTCCTTTCATGTGTACCCTGTGGTGTTTTATCCCTTTCTTGTGTGATCTGAATGATTTGATAGGTGCGTTTCTTACACACAAATCATGCCCAGCGGTCGATGTTTCTATCCACTGATTATGGTGTGTGGGAATATCATGCACAACTGAGCTCAAATGAAAGTGAACTTGGCTTTCCCTCCCCCCACCCCCAAACCCTGACTGAATTTTTCTGATTGTAAAACATACATTAGTGAATACTGCAGCAAAACGAGGGGAAACCACTGAACTGCATAAACACCATAGCTTGTGAGCCAGCAGCCTTCAAATTCATCCGTGCTAGAGGAGATGTTTATTGCCTGTGTGAACCCTCTCCTATCGCTTGTCCAGACATCTGCCCCGATGAAAGGAACACCATTCTGACAGATTTATACGTATTCTAAACTAGAGTAATCTATGTGCAACATGCAGCAAAAAGGGATGGGTTTTTAACAACCTACAGTGCCAGGTTCCATGATCAATATACACTTCCTACACACAGCTCGGCCTCTTTCGTTAATAGCATTATGATTCCATGATAGTGACTGCCAGATGAGAACCTGGCAGTTATACTCCATCTTCCCTTACTATGGACATTCTTTTCAATAAACAAAGATGGTGGGTTTGACTGTAGCAAAGGAAAGGGAGTTGCTGCTTAGATTCACTTAAGTTTCAGAGGTGAGTTCCTGGCTCCACTGAAGTTAATAGAAAAATTCCCATTGATTTCAATGGGGCCAGGATTTCACCCCCAACTGTTGAACTGCCATTAAATTAAGCTGCTACCCCTTCTCTTAATTAATGTTAGAGTGTACCACATCCTCCAGATCCCCAACTACTGAAAGGAGTGATGTTATCTAAAAGAGAAGTAACATTGCTTTACCTCAGTAGCTAATTCCTATTACCCCACAGCTAGTGTTTCAGTGTGTGTCATTCAATGGTTTCCAGTTTTACCTTTACTCTTATTAAGGATATTGCAGTATTTGGGGTATTCCCTAGCAGTGGACTGAGTGTCTGGAGACCCTGGTTCTGCCACTGGTCTGCTGAGTGATGATGGGCAAGTGATATCCCTGCTATATGCCTCAGTTTCCCCATCTGTAAAATGGAGGTAATGTCACTGACCTCCTTTGGAAAGCACCGTGAGGTCTACGGAATTGAGAAGTGTTACATATGAGCTGGATATTACTAATATACAGAATACCAAAGTAATGAGGCAGAGTGAATCACTTACACACCTCAGTTATGGAGATTTTAATGGCAGCCACTGTACTTTATAAATGCAATAACGAAGCTTGTGTCAGTCTCTGAGCTCTACAGGAAAGGAAGCAAAAGGTAGATTTTTCAAAAACAGGAATTGATGTTACCCTAACACTACTCGGCACTGATGCCAGCAATAAAACTCACTTTGATTCCAATGGGAGCAAAGTTACGCAAACCCTGAATGCTTTTTTAAACTCCCATCCCAAAGTTGCTTCCTGACATTCAAATAATAAGCTCTCATACCATATGGGTAAGAAACCTACTGCATGAGATTACAATGAGGTAACCAATGTCCAGGATAGGGAAACCATAGTGTTAAAACTGTACTAATGAATACCAAATACCCCAATAATGAGAACATATTGACATCAGCCGTGCAAGTGGGGAGACAGATGTTGCGATGTCTGTGTCTACCTTTTCTGGACTGCTATTTTACAATGATATGGCAGAAAGTAGTAGCATTGTAGTGCCGTGATTGCAAATGATCTTTCCCTGACTCTTTTAAAATGAATAAAGAAAGCTTGCATCTGACCCCTTGATGAGCGACTTGCTCTTGAGGAGGGTGAAAGAAAATAAACACCTAAAAATAGAAGTGTGCAAATGATGCCATTATGAGCAGCAAGATTGTTTACCACACTCCTTAGCCCCAGATTTATCACTATGCTTTTAACACACGCAGTGCATCTTTTTTTATTTTTTTTATAATTGGAACTCAGCCTGTGAAATGTAATTAAAGATCTCATAAATATTGCCAGCAAGTGCACCTTTCCCCCCACAACTAACTATTAAAATCTTCAAGCAGATCTCATCAAACCTTGATGGAATATGAACTAAAATATCTATTCGCACATGGTTCAGGATTGAGAAATTAATCTGTCTTTCTGTCTTCAACAAAATTAAAGTCACCCCTTCCTCCCCCTTACACTTCTTCCCACAATCTACTCATTTCTTTCATCTGATTTATTCATTTTCTAATCACTGAACAAAACTCAGCACTCAAATAAAGTCAGTGTGGTTCTGGCTAGAGTTCCATATCGTAGCTGCCAGGTTTCATTTTTGCTTCTTTCCGCCTTCCGTCTTGTATTGAAATAAGAGCAACTTTACCTGCCTTTAAGAGAGCTTATTCGTGCACGTGAGAAAAATTCTTTTCCATTCAGTGTAAATGACTGAGACCTGAACAATGAAACTCAACCCCATACCGAAGACCCTCTAATGGTACTTCAAAGACTTCGATGGGTTCTCGAGGGTGTGGAGGGGTGCCCAGGGACTGAAAGGAGGCCTAGTAAACAGACTAGCTGGCCTCCAGGCTTTGGTCTGTGAGAAGTACCTGCTTCTCTTTGTGAGGCAAGTGCTTCTGACTAGGCCAAATGGCAGCAATAGAAAAGTTTGACTGAGGCACATCTTGAGATTCACAATCCTTTAGATGCCACAGGGTGTGGAATGAACTTTAGGGTGCTCTCATAAAGACAAGTGATAAAACCCCTTCATATGAACGGCTACAGTGTGCCTTCGGGCACAGCCCTGTGTGAGCTGCAGCGTCCCAGGAATAGCCCCAGGGGGTAGGGTGATCACGTCTCCATTTTTTCGACGGGAAGGCCCAGTCGAAAATGGACATGGGCAGCTCCGGTAAGCTCCACTGACCGGGCCATTAAAAGTCTAGTTGGTGGTGCTGCAGTGATAAGGCAGGCTAATCCCTACCTGTCCTGGCTCCGCGCTGCACCCCAGAAGCGGCCAGCAGGTCCAGCTCCTAGGCGGGGTGTGTGTGTGTGGTGGGGTACAGGGCTCTGTGGGCTGCCCCCACCCCAAGCACCAGCTCTGCACTCCCAGTGGCCAGGAACTATGGTCAATAGGAGCTGCGAGGGCAGTGCCTGCGGGTGAGAGCAGCATGCAGAGCTGCCTGCCATGCCTCCACCTGGAAGCTGGACCTGCTGGCCGCTTCCAGGGTGCAGCGCAGAGCCAGGACAGGCAGGACGTGTGCCTTAGCCCCCGCACTGCACTGCTGACCGGGAGCTGCCCAAGGTAAGCCCATGCCCCAGCCCCAAGCCCCAACCCCCTGTCCCACCCTCAGGGAAGGGGCAGGGCTAGGGTGTTCAGTTTTGTGCGATTAGAAAGTTGGCAACCCTAGGGGACCACTGTGACTTGGTGACTCCCTTCAGAGATGTCATTCCCCCTGTCTTGCTATTTGAGTCTTTGGGATTGTAATCTGCTGCTGGTACAGATCGGCAACAAGTTACGGCACCCTGCAATGCAAGTTATGGCACCCTGAACTAGCTGGTGCATGAGGGGTGGGGAACACAGCACCTTCTCCGTCATCAGTGCACAGCGCCAGCTCTGGGCATCCCATCCAAGGAGAGGAGGGGATTTTTTCCTCCCCCGTTCTGCCCTGCATAGTTGTTTAGCCCCATCACAGTCCAGGTGTGGGCAGTCATGCTGACGCTGCAGTTTTAATGCCACACTGACAGACTACAATGGAGCCAGGACCTTAGCTGCCACACTCTGGCCTATGAAGCACGGGATGATTTCTGGTGGTAATGATACCCCAGTCGCCAGCCATGTCACTCTCACTCTCCCCTTTTAAGAAAGCTCAAGGGATCAGTGCTCGGGTGAAATCAGTGCACTGTAGAAAAGGCTTTCCATGGAAGGTATGTGGCCCTATTACCATCGTATCCGAGCAGCTCACAACCATTACATGAATTTATCCTAGGTCTCCCAAGTTCCAGGTGAGCACTCTAACCCCTGGACCAGCCTTCCTCTCCTTTCTCCTAGTGCAGACCGTTTCGGAGACCATTACCAGGGTTCAAAAGTTAAAAAATACCAGAAGCAACTGAAATCTTTGGAAAGCTCTCCAGAGTAAACAGCGCCAGAGTCTTCAGCACTTCATTACGGCTATCTTTTGATTTTGTTAAGTGCTGTTTTTGGCCCCTCATCAATGAACTGTTGCCAGGATGTTCTAAAGACTATGACTGCCAAAGGCTGAATAAAATGAATGTATTTATTGACACAGTAGCAAAACGCTCTCTCTTTGGATAGGAGATCATATGGTTGGGATTGTAGTTACACTTTATCATCAAAGCGCTGGAGTTTGCAAGCCCTTGGAATGGACACAGTTCTAACAGGTAATGGATCTGTTTTTTGCAGACAAGACAGAGTTCATCAACCAAACATATGAAATTCAGTACGCTCCACTCTGGTTACAAGGGCAGAGACTTCACTTATAATAAATACTTTCTTGTCATTCCAATGCCTTAAAAGGGAGGGTTAAGAGAGCTGGTAGGGAGCTGTGACTGTCGCAAAAAACATAAATAAAAAGATTGCAGAGAGCTACTGTACAAACGTTCCCTGTAAAATATTTTTCCACAATCTATTTAGATTACTTTAGTCCAACAAATACGATAAATGAAACTATCATGACAAACTGTATTATAGCAGCAGCAAGAGGACCCTTTGTGCATGGGACTGTTCAAATCCATAGTAAGAGAAAGCCCTAGCCGGAGAGCTTACGGTATGAACAGACAAGGCAGACAGAAAAATCAAGGCACAGAGAAGTGAAGTGACTTGCCTAAGATCACACAGCAGAGCAGGAGCAGAGCTGGGAATAGAATCCAGGTGTCTTGAATCCCAGTCCAGTGCCTGATCCATTGGACTGTGTTTTTAGTAGCATACCATTTTTATGTTTACCTTTGTGGTGGCCTTGAAACCAGTTCAGTAAAAACAGCTCCGGCTGCATTAAACCAGATCTGAGCTGTGGCTGTAACCTGCTTTGAAATCAGCTTACCTGAAATACTTTGAAAACTGGTTAGAAAATTTCACCGGGAAAGCCAGGCCCTGGATCCATGATAGTGACCATCCACCTGCCTTCTCCCAGGTCCTCCTACATGCTGAGCTCTGCAAATGCCCCTACACACTTGTTCTGAATCTGCCATTCCCCGTGTAGTGTAACTGGGGCAGCCCTGCGCTGTGGCTCGTGACCACTCCTACATTTGGTGAATGCCACACAGCTGGAATATGTAACATGTGCCAGCGGATCAGACCTGTAAACAAGGTGTCTGCTCTGTTTTCAGCCTGATTTACCATTTTCTGTATGATCTATAATTTACATCTTCAGTGGCTACGTGATGTGGGGTTTTTTTTAGTAGAGGTGCTATGGAGGAGGCTGCATATGTCACCGGAGTTTCGGAGTCGAGTTTGGGTCTCAATGCTGGCAACGCCCCTGCCTGCTTAATCAGAAGGCTGGCACGCCATGCCTGCGCATCTGGTTTTGCTCTCTGGTTTTATGCTCTTAGGCCCAGATTTTTGACAGTGTTTGGGCATTGCTGTGCTTGGCATTGCAACACCTCACTAATTTAGGAGCCCAATTCTCATTTTCAAAAAGATTTATGCATGTAGGAGCCTACATCCCATCAACTGCCAATGGGATTTTGGCTCCTAAGTACCTAAACCCCATTTGAAAATGAAATTTAGGCTCCTATATCAGGCATTGCAATGTTGGGCAGCAATGCCTGAATACCTTCAAAAATCTGGACCTTAAATGCTACCCCTTACAAGCAGTCACAAATACCCTCAAACTGAACCAAACACACAGCGGCATGTTTGGAACACGCAAAGCAGGAGCATATTTTTGGAAAATATATAGTCCCGGGCGTGACAGAGAGAGAGGCTGGAAGCGCAGAAGTGTCCACGGTAACAACTCAAACTAACAGTACGAAAAATGACTGTTGTGTCAGTGCAATTAATAACCCACTCAGCCGAGCACGCATTTCTATCCGTGGTTTAAACCAGTTGGAAAGATGGGCACGATTAACAAGTTTCACGTAGCGCCCTGAAAAGCCACAGAGACCCAAAGGGGCAGGGGAAGCCCAGACCCTTTCTTTTACGTTAGTTCAACACTCTCTCCTTTCGTCGCTCTCAGGAATACCGAACAGAGCAGTCGCCCTGCTATCACCTCCTGGAATGAGTCATGAGCTTGACTGAGTGGAGATGTAATTCCAATAGTGTTTGCAAGAATATTCTTCCAAATATTTAACTGGCAAGATGAGTAATTGCTATGCAAATTCCCTTGAAGGCAGTGACAGCGAAGTCGACTGTCTTAGCAATGCCAATCCCAACCTGGCACATCAAGAAAGGAAATTCCTGTTAAGGGTACAAGTGTCTATAGAGGAGGAGGAATTCAGCTTCATTGCCAGTGCCCTTCATTGCAGCTTCAGGGTATTAACCACCTAAATCATGTGATTTTCCTTTGGAGGCTGTGGCAAGAGCCACTGGTGCCAGCTGGCAAAGGGTTCACTGTTCTTTACCCGCAACTCCTAGCTCAGACATAACAAATTCCCCACACCTAATATACCACTTATGGTATTTATTCAGAAAGGGCAGCATGAGAGGTCTCTGATGAAAGCCTGTAACTTTTCAGTACTCATAATCATTGTCAGATGTGTGCGCAGGAAACACTGAAGGAATAATGACAGGTTTCAGAGTAGCAGTCGTGTTAGTCTGTATTCGCAAAAAGAACAGGAGGACTTGTGGCACCTTAGACACTAACAAATGTATTTGAGCATAAGCTTTCGTGAGCTACAGCTCACTTCATCGGATGCATACCGTGGAAAATACAGTGCACGCATCCGATGAAGTGAGCTGTAGCTCACAAAAGCTTATGCTCAAATAAATGGGTTAGTCTCTAAGGTGCCACAAGTCCTCCTGTTCTTTTTGAAGGAATAATGTAACTATATTGAAATTTATGCCCTTATGCGCTTGGAGTGAAAGTGAGTCACTAGCAAATCATATCACTCAGCGATGCCCCTTTCAAGTGTGAGGGAGTTGTCACCCCTCCCTGGCTAGCACATCATGTCCACCTTTGCACCAACTCACAGAAGTCAGTGGAAAACTGTTAGGGAAAAAGGGTTCCCCTCCCGTCTAGGGTTAGGAGGGTAGCCTTCCCTGGACTTCTGTATTAGCCAAACAAAACACAGAGTCTTGGCTCTTTGATATAAGCATAGAAAAAAGACAGCAGCGTAGCTTTACATGATTATAGGGTCGTTTTCTGGGTTTTTTTCCCTATCAAAACTGTCAATAAAACTGAGAGTGCTGAAACCCCTTGGAAGTGAAGAGGAATGACAGGACAGCGAGGGGATTGCCATCAGTGAATTGAGACAAAAGACTAATTCAGTATGGCACAGGGTGGGAAAAGACATTGTGCATCCATCTACTGAGGAGATACTTTAGTGAGCAGGGAGGATCCAGGAAAGACTGGGCCCTGGCTCCTTGGGGCTAGAAAACGCTGCAAAAGACTGAACTTTTGGATATTAATCTACTTCCTTAGCTAAGAAAGGGCAGGGCCTAGATTGTGGTTTATGATTTTGTTTTGGATGTAACCATTTATTTCCATCACTCACCTGTTTCTATTTGAATCATTGTTCTTTCCTCAAACAGATTGTCTTTTGTTTTCTTATATTTGAACTCAAGTGCTGTGTGTGACATAGGAGCGGGGGGCTACGGTTAAACTGAGGACGTTGCTCCCTTGGGAAGGGAGGATGTGGGTATCCAGGGGAACACTCTGAAAGGACGTGGGGACTCGGGCACATCTATTGCCAAGAGGCAGGGCTGGTATAGCCCAGAGGAGAGCGGCTTGAGCAGCTGACAGGCAGGTGGTGAGAGGGAACGAACACTCAGCTGACAAGAGCAAGACCCCATCACGCTGCAGGGAGGTGACAACAAGGTGACTCATAGCCCTGGATGAGCCAAGAAGCGTCACAGTGGCAGCTTTGGTTCTCTCTGACGCAGGGCTCTGCATTACGCAGCACAGAGGAAAGCAAACCAAAACCATGCTAACATGTACATACTTCTGTGGTGTATAACTGCCTGGGAGAGCAGGCAGCCTGCACTCCACTCCACTCCACTCCACAGCTCAGGGCCAAATTTTCAACTGGTCAGCATCAAAACTGGGACCAGATTTTCAAAATGTCTCAGCACCCAGAAGCTCTCACTGGGACACTGTTTGGGTGCTGCGCTCTTCTGAAAATCTGGCCCCAGTTGTGGGCAGGCATCTTTGAAAATCTGGTGGTTGCCATGGGATTTCTGCTCCCATTGAAGTCAACAGGAATTTTACCATTGCTTCCACAGAAGCTAGGGTGAGGCTAATGCTGAGCCCTTCTGTAATTCCCACAACCAGGCTGTCTTGCCTCTCTGGAAGGTCACAAGTGTATCTATAAGGGAAGCAGGTGGCTGTCTTAACCCTTCTTCTTGTACCCCTGTTTAAAGCCAGCTGTAAAATTTGGCTCAAATGTGCAAGATGTTGCATGTGCTGACCTGATCCAGTACAGCACTTACGTTCTTGCTTAGCTACGCACATGAGCATTCCCACTGCTCTCAGGTGTACAGGTGTAGACATAGCTGATCTAGACATAGTACTCAATCCTGCTCTGTGGAAATGCAGCTGTGAATGAAATATACTTGTTTGTTTCCTGGCTCTTTCCCATTTGTCCAAACTTTGAAATTATTTGTTTCAGGCCTTCCAGTTGAACGGATGGGGGGCAGCATGTTCAAATAAAATACTAACTGGCACCTGGTTATCCACTGAACTGACCCTTTGCTGGAAACTCATAGATAAATAACAATGGCCCAAACAGTATTTCAAAAGGTTTGCTTTTTTGTTTTGTTGTTTGTTTGGTTTTAGTATACTGTAGTATCAATGTACTTCTGCGGAATAGGCATCTTTAAACCTTTACAGTCGAGCTGAAAAGTGACTCCCCAAGAAAGGGAATGTCAGAGTTGGGAGGAAAATAAAGGATCATCCAATATCATTTTTCTAACACTCTAAAATACTCTTAGTAACTAAGTGTAGCGCGGTGGAAAAAAGTAAATGGTAGATAATGACCAGGAGATTTAGTCCCTGATTCAACAAGATACTAAAGCACATCCATAATTTTAAACCTGTCAGTAGTTCCACTGAAATCAATGTTACTCAAGTGCTGAAAGTTACACTTGTGCTTAGATAGATACCTTACAGAATCAGGACCATACTCTGTTTGCTAAGTTGTGAGCAGCATCACCAGCAGAGGGAGACAGAGTTCACATAGGCTGCACACAGACACTGCAGCTGTGGTTAGTCTCCTATTCCACAAGCAATCACAGAAGCTACAGCTATACCACACGCATCAGGCTTTGGATGTACTTTTCACGGATGTGGTACACAAAGTTACATGGCACGTTTCTATTTTTCCTAAGTCAACTGCAGTCTGCTCTTGTACCTGCCACTTCCCCCCATCACTCTACTAATTTCTGTGGTGCCCTGATTGATGCCAGGCTCAAACAAGACACAGCAACAGAGATCGATACAGCACTATGGGAAAGCGAGAGTGGTTGTTAGAGGAATGGAGCAATAAGCTGGTAAAAAGAAGAGTTTTAAGGCCTGGGCAGAGCCTCACTAACTTCACTGGGGTAGCATGTTGGAACAGGAATCCGCACACGTGCAACAAGTTGCAGGATTAGGGTCTCTTCATTTAGGGCCTTACCGAAAAGTCAATGGAAGTCATTGACTTCACTTGGCTTTAGGTCAGGCCCCTTCCTTCACAGAACGTGTGATATAACTAGCAACTAGCAGGACAGAGGGAATAAAATTCATATAATATCACACAACACAGGATTTAAGTCACACATTGAATCTAATCACTAGCATCTAATTGTAAGGATGGGAACTTTGATGTCTTTTTTTGTTTGTTACATGCTGTGTTTATTTATAGATATAAATAAAGACATTTTAATTTCATGTCATAATTAAATGGTCTTTCTGCAGATATATGCAACATTTCTATTTTATCCTTTAATGTGTTCATATATCAATGAGTGCATGGAATCACCTGCTGTAAGAATAAAAATGATCTAAACTGATGATAATATTCTGATCAGAGAGAAAGTTCCACCATTCCAAGGAATTCTTTTACTGTTAAAATGCATTACATGTTTCTACCATTCTGAGTATTATAGAAAGCCTGATAACAAACTAAGAGAAAGCAACAATTACCCACAAGGGAGTTATAAATAAAACTATAAAATATTCAACTGATCCATAATTCATTTGGTAGCAGACATCCAGCCATCTGGGCTGGGATAAACATGCGACTTAGGAATAGGATGGCTGGTGATGAAGATTTTATGTGCAGAATGGACACAGTCATTGCAAGTGATCCCATATAACAGTTTGTGTGTCGCTAGATTTTAGGCTTTGTTTTACACAATCGGTACCTCCATTTCTGTATTCCTCTGATTATATGTGATAAGCCTTCATAAAAATCACAAGTGAAATCCTGGCCCCATTGAAGTCAATGGGAGTTTTGCCATTGACTTCAGTGCAGTCAGGATTTTACCTCATATGTAATATACATATACATATAAAATATGTATTTTTCTATTTTTGTTGTTCATGTGTTTGTGTATGCAGCTTAATAATATGTGACTCTATGTGTTTATGTCTATTTTTAAACTGTCTTCATTGAGGTTAAACATCAACATGCACAATTCAACCTATAAATCAAAATATCTTTCTGCCCTCTCACCCCTCCCCATCCCCTTAAAATACAAGGACTATGGGCTTGATCCTAAGAACACTGACATCAATGAGAATCTTTCCATTATCTTCAGTGAGGCTTGGATCTAGACACAAGCAAAGTGTAAAGATGACAGGAGGCTATTTTCAAAAGCACTCAGTGCTGCCGTAACTGTTCTCACTAAAGTTAATGGGAAAACTCCCACTGACCTCCATGGGAACAATTAAGCCAGTGCTGAGCACTTCCAAAAATCCCATCCGAAGAGTAAATTACCATATCATTCTCACTGGAAAAGAAAAACAAAATGATTGCTGGAAAAACACAACAACTGAGCTCCATCCTTAAGGACCTTTGTGTAAATTATTTTATCTTCCTCCATTAGTCTACTTTTAAATAAATAATCTGTTCATATAGCTAAGACAATTAAAGAGAAAGAATAGCAATTCTTCAGTGTCACGGGGGGGGGGGGAGCAATAAGCTGGTAAAATGAAGAGTTACAAACCAAGGAAGTGCTACTTACACCTAAATTCTGACCAATTTGCATCCAGTGTGCAGCCAAAGCTAGAAGGTAAACTGTCGCTGAATGTAACAGCTGGGGCTGTTTCTCATTTCCAGAAAAGCTCTTTTACCCCACTCTGGAACTGGAGAAGGAACTTTAGTGTAAATAAGACTCAGTCCCAGCTCTTTGTAGTGATAGACACCCAGCAGCTGAGACAATGGGAACCATCACATGTTTCTGCATAAATATAAATGCATGCTTTCATTTGGATGAAAAGTCCTTCAACATCTTTTGTTTTAAAGAGTGTAAAGCACTGTTGGCTTAGAGATGTTTATGCCACATAACTGTGCCTCATTATTAAAATGAAAGGAAAGTGGGGAAAATGAAAACAAAAATGATGTGAAAATGGAAGGGAATATCATCCCTTTTACTGGGGACAGATCATTTTCCCACCAATTCTAGCACTGGTGAAACAACTGCCACTTTCTGGTGGTGGGTGAAATGAGCAAGAGTGGTTGCGTTTAAAAACATAGCAAGGCGCAAGTCCAGGTCTTGTTTCTTGTCTGAGACCTTTGGGTAGAGTGTTTATGCGGTATGCTGTACTTAGAGAAGATTCCCTGTTTGAAATTCCCTGCTATGCTGAATGAAGACACTCAGGTATGCAGGGCGAGCAAAAAAAAAAAAAAGGCAAACCAAAACAATCCTTGAGTTTTTCTGGACTTCTCCTAGATGCTTTTCAGTGGCAAAGTCAGAAAACATACACACTAGACATATGTGTGCACACAGACAAAGATCATAGAATATCAGAGTTGGAAGGGACTTCAGGAGGTCATCTAGTCCAAAGCAGGACCAATCCCCAATTTTTGCCCCAGATCCCTAAATGGCCCCCTCAAGGATTGAACTCACAACCTTGGGTTTAGCAGGCCAATGCTCAAACCACTGAGCTATCCCTCTCCCCTGCTGCCTTCATCGCCGTTTCAAACATGTTTCCCTGTGTAATATAATTTTCACAGGGCTGCAGCCCTCACATGGTGTCTACCCACTCCAAGCGCACACAGGTTTTGACATAAGATTATAACAAGATGTACATTGTAGATGCCCCCTTGCCAACCTGTGCTGGGTTGGTTTTCAGTGCCAAGAACATCCTAACAACTAAGGATAAACGTGCTGCAACTCCCTCTTTCTCCAGCCACGTTGCCCAATCTGTTGGAGTTGGGATCGAGGATCAGGACTCTTGCCAGAAGCCCATTTGATAGTACATCTCATATTTTTGCAGACACAGAGAGACACAGTGCTCAGCAGTGACCTGACCAGGTTTCCAGATTGGCTGTGGCAGCTGCCGGATCCCTCAGCTAATGTGGCTACTTGGCTTTCATCCACATCTGCTAGGACACCACTTTCGTCACTATCCTGGCTTTGAAGGGGCAGAAACAAATAATAGAAAATCAGATTCTCCTGCATCTTGGGGTGACCCTGTTCTCCTCCTTTAAGCAGCCAGAGCCAGTACTGGGGTGCCAAGAAGCCCACGGTCTCAGGCCCCTCCGATATGGGGTTACTAGAAACATAAAAGAGAAACTCTGCTTTTGTTAAGTACAAAAAGCATCCAGATCTTTTTCTTGAAAAAACAGCTCTGAAAACGCTAAGTGATGAAGGCTGAACAGTTGGATTCAGAGCAGAATCCACTTCTGCAGCAGGAGGCTGGGTGGGGACCTACCAATCCACCACCCATATGCATTTTCCCCCCATAAGGAAGTACTTGTTATTAGCCTGACTGCAAGTGCAGCTTGGTGCTCTAAAGCTCAAGACTAGCATGGGCTTTGGACCAGCTGACCGAATTCCAGAATGTGCTTTGCAAGTGTTCAAACCGGCATGCCCACTGCCTGTCATTAACAATGGTGGAGGAATGTAGCCATTAATATCCATAGAGTACATTTAACCCTTTCAGCATCTCTTGTCACTGCAAAGCCACATCATGTTACAACATGACTTTGAAAAGTCAAGTGACATGGCTTGATGTCTGCCAGGACCTTGCAGGTGAATCTTGCCCACATGCTCAGGGTTCAGCTGATTGCCGTATTTGGGGTTGGGAAGGAATTTTCCTCCAGGGTAGACTGGAAGAGGCCCTGGGGGGGGGGGGGGGGTTTCGCCTTCCTCTGCAGAGTGGGGCACGGGTCACTTGCTGGAGGATTCTCTGCACCTTGAAGTCTTTAAACCATGACTTGAGGACTTCAATAGCTCAGACATAGGTGAAAGGTTTATTGCAGGTGAGATTCGGTGGCATGCATTGCGCAGGAGGTCAGACTAGATGACCATAATGATCCCTTCTGACCTTAATATTTATGAGTCTATGAGGAGAGCCAGTTATGTTAACATTGCATCCAGCTGGTTGTGGTTAAATCCTGATCCACTACAGTGTGACCATGACAAGCTGGCACATTTCTAAGAAGAATTTTCTTCTGCCAGGGAAAGGAGACGATCAGAAGACTCCATGAAGCCCACTAGAGATCTCACCATGCAAATCTACTTGACC
Organism: Caretta caretta; assembly: GCF_965140235.1. Taxonomy (NCBI): domain Eukaryota; kingdom Metazoa; phylum Chordata; order Testudines; family Cheloniidae; genus Caretta; species Caretta caretta. The sequence goes on from NC_134209.1 coordinate 18,374,072, forward strand.
TGAAAGTGCTTAGAGTCTGTGTTTTATGGAAGCTATAGAGAATATTTATACAGACAGACATTCCTCCTTTATAATGCCCTGCACCTTCCCATAGTATCGATAGAAGACATACAGTATTTACAGTGCAGTCTCCAAAAAGTTAAAAACCATGGAGACATACAGCCAGTGTCACAGATAAGAGTGGGAGGGGGGGCATGGAAGCTGTAGGATTAATTTATATAATAATGAGAATTTCTCCATCTTCAAAGATATTTATCACTTAACTCTGGATAACACTTAAAAAAAAAGCAGAAAACATTCATTTACTTTAATTGGGAAGTGATAACAACTACAATGCCATGCCAGATAGATAGAACCTTTCATTTGAGTCATACCCATTAGCCCAACACAATTCATTGTTTGAATAGGTAACTAAGCAGCAGTTTTCAATATGTGTTAAATCCTCTGGCTTTCTAGGCATGAAGAGTAAATAAGCTCTCTATTTCTTTCTTACAGATAAGGGAAATCAAAAACAAATAAGGCTGAAACATGGGGAGCATAGGATTTCCAGTCTTCCATGACGATTCTGACCTTTTCCATGTTCTGACCAAAAAGACATTCCATCCTGTATGCCTTATACTTTATGTTAGCAAACTAATCAGTCTGAAGTAGGATTGTCACACAGTGGATAATCAGAACAACAATTAAAATCAGATGTCACAGGTCAATCTAAGCTGTCACCAACACAAGCAGGAATTTTCCCATTTTTCCTTTTTTCGGTCGGTAACATCTTGAATAGTGGTCATTACCAGTGGATAAACTGATTGTACTGGTATTAAAACTTCCCACACAAAACAAGGACTTTTCATGACAACAAAAACAGCTTAGAAGTTTGTAACAATCCACCTGTGATCAATGCAAGCATGATTTTAAGCCATTTTAGTTGATCCCTGTCAATATGTGCATTCAAATACGTACAATGGGCGTGCTTTTCACCCGGTATGTATGTCAAATCCTGTGAGCTGCCTGGAGTCCTGATCATACATATCCCAAACGATAGGTCTCTGAATAAGAATTCAGGGCAATAGCTCTGTTTCTGCAAAGATCAGAGGAGGCAGAAGACCTCGGGGGACTCAGGTATCAGGATTAATAGTTACTGTGCTATTTAGTCATAAAGCTTGGTGAAGAACTCAAAATAATTTCACTCAATATTTGCTTGGGCAGCAAAATGAATTAATTACAGCAGTGCTCACAACCCCTTTTCAGGTTTGTGTTCTGTGAATATTCTAGCAAGCCAGTTTCCTGGCCGGAATGTGCACCAAAGCAGGAATCAACACAGACTATTTTTGGAAAGCGAATTTTGAACTTGCAAACATGAGTATTCACACTGAAATCTGATGCCATGAGTTATATGTGTTCCATCAGGGAACAAAGACAGTATAACCTAGTTGACCAGTCATCACTCAACAAGGACATAATATTCCCAGACCTTATTCATCAGAGTCCTTACTCCCACCATTAGTCTCACTGATTTCAGTGGGGCTGCTCGGTTGAGTAACAGCTTACAGGGTCAGGCCCCAGCACAGCTGAATTTTATATATAGAAGAGTTTCAGAATAGCAGCAGTGTTAGTCTGTATTAGCAAAAAGAACAGGAGTACTTGTGGCACCTTAGAGACCAACCAATTTATTTGAGCATAAGCTTTCATGAGCTACAGCTGCAGGCTGTAGTGATGAAGTGAGCTGTAGCTCACGAAAGCTTATGCTCAAATAAATTTGTTAGTCTCTAAGGTGCCACAAGTCCTCCTTTTCTTTTTGCGATATATAGAAGACTGGTAACTAACTGCTCGTGGTCCATCTACAGGCCAGGAATGCACGTTGGGGACAATTTGCCAAAGCATTTCACAGAATGAATATTCATGAGACAATCATAAGCTGCCCACAGACCACTGGTGAATAAGGAAGAGGCTAAATTCCGCAAATAGTAATTTGCTCTGAATTCTTCCATAAGTTGTACCCTATAATCAGGTGCAGCGCCCCTTCCGGTGCCCTGGCTGACTGAGGGGCAGGTAGCTGCACAGCATCTGTGGACAGGGAGATCATGCTGGGTACAGCTTTTACAGCTATGCCCGCTGTAGAACAAACTTTGGCCAGCCTGGAGTTGGTGCATTGGTGGAGAGAGGGCGCAAAAACAATCCTCCTGCTCTTGGACCCAGAGCCTCACTGGGGAGCGGAGTCGCTGCTTCCAGGCTGAAAGAGGGGAAGGCAGAAATGATGGGAGGATGGGACGGGAATATGAGTGAGAAGCAGCCTGTGGAAAGTATGGCAGGGCAACCTCTCTAGGGCAAGCGACTCCCCAGAGCCATCCAGAGGAATTCTATCTGAGTTGGCCCGGCCTGCCCAAGGGCCCAAGAGGCAAATACTCTCCTGCACATCTGGGGGAGTGTAGGATACACTCAGGGCCTTAGCACTGCATGGTGGCTGGCCCTTTCGTGGACCTGCCAGGAGAACAAGGAAACTTCTCATCTTGTGCAGCTTGCATAACAAGGAGCCACAACAGCTCAGGGGAGCACAGGTGCTGTTCTTCTAAGGGGGGTGTCAGACACCTCAGTGGGGAAAGGAAAAGCAGACTGTGGTCCCACTCCCTTCCCAACCTGACCAGCGAGAAAGCTGGTGATGGGCAGCCTGCAGCCTGTGCCACAGGGAGTTTGGGGGAAGACCACACATCATCCCTGAGGCACAAACAAACTCCAAACGCTCACTGGGGTGGTGTCCCTCTGCAGGGCAGTGCTCGTCAGGCACATTTCGGCTTTTAGAGCATTGTAGCAACTGTCCGATTGCCTTAGTAAACAATCAGGGCAAGCAAGGACAGTCCGGTTCAAAGTGAGTTAAAAGGTTCTGATTTCTCTGAATTGGTGCAAAGAGATTCTCATACACCAGTCCGGTCAGGTTAGTTTTTCTAGTTGCAATGTTCCTAACTTTAAATATCCCTCTGGAACAGGGCCAGCCACCTCCCGAGCACCACGTCATGGCCAGTGGTGCCTCTCCAGTGCCTGCTACCATTTCCTCCCAGGGCCCCTGAATACCTCACAGTCCACAGGTAACTACCACATTCCCCTCCTGGGGTCCCATTTATTGAGTCTTTATGTACTGACCCTCCAGCCCCAACTCCAGCTCAGTCACTCTCCCGCTTCAGATAAGGAACCCCCAGCCCTTTTCCCAGAGCTAGGTCCCAGCTCAAAGTCTCTCCGGCTTTACCTGGCTGGAGCTCCGCCTTCCTCAGCCCCTCTGGGTTCCAGGCACCAAATCCTTGGGTCTCCAGCAGGAGCGAGGCCCAGGACTCCCAGGCTCCACCTGGCTGAAGCTTCCTCCGCAGTCTGGTTCTGACTTCCAAGCCCAAAGCCTTCTTTCAGTCGGGGTCTCTAGCAGGAGCCTTCACTCACAGAAGCTCTTCTGTGTCACAGCTCCCTTGGTCTCAGGGTCTTCCCTGCAGGAACCTTTCACACTCTTTAGCCTCTCCACCATTTCCTGAGCGCCCCACTTCCCCCAATCATAGCCTTCTGCTGCTCTTTATGGGACAATCCCCCTGATCTCTCCCAGATATAGCTCATTCTGTAATCAGGGTTAGCTAGCTCCAGCCCCTATGGGCAAGCCATGCTGACACACCCCTCCCAACAGAAAATCCCACAACATGAGTAAAAACACACAGGCTCCATACTAGTTTGGTTCTCACTAAAAACACTGAATACTCAAAGTAGATTGTAGATCTTTTCTGCACAACTCCTGCCTGACCTAGATACATGATGCATAATATGCCTATGCAACCTTAAATGAGACAGTTGGGCAAATGCGTTATGACACCACCTTTAATCACATGACCACAAGTAGTTTCCTCCCCAGCCCCACCCTGGACCCCTGCTTCATCCAAGGAATAGATCTGAGCTATGCAGTGAACAAGACTGTTCTCTGAAGGACAGGGAGTCAGCAACGTGTCCATACACGGACACGAGTGTCTGTGGTAAAAATTTTAAGGTCCATGGCAATTTTTTAAAAAATTGAACGACAACCCCCCCTCCCACAATGTCCATCACTAAGTACGGTCATTTTATCAAGTGTCCGTCGCGCAGTATGGTGGTGCCGACCCCCGCTGAAGGACCCGACCTCATCCACTCTAGAAGGCGTAGACAGGATGAGGTAGGGCAATGAAAAGTCCAGGTCTAAGGTGGGCGCTGTTTGCTCTTTAAAGATTATCCTCCTCCACCCCTCGGACCCTGCGTGTTCCCTTTGAAGGGTTAGTGTCCTCTGCCACCTCCTTCCCCCGACATTCCTTCTTCCTCTGCTGCCTGCCCCAGGAGCAGGGAATAGGGAGTCAGTGGGTGCTCACCACTTTGGAAAACCAGGCTTTGTAACAGGACTCTAAAAAGGGATTTAGGAACCTAATTTTAGGCTCCTATTTTTTAATATCTTGAACCGGTGCTGTTCAACTTATTCATGAGTGATCTGGAAAAGGGAGTGAACAGTGAGGTGGCAAAGTGTGCAGATGATGCAAAATTAGTCAATATAGTCAAGTCCAAAGCTGACTGTGAGGAGTTATAGGAGGATCTCACAAAACTGGGTGCTTGAGTAATAAAATGGCTGGTGAAATTCAGTGCTGATAAGTGCAAAGTGATGCACACTGGAAAAAATAATTCCAACTACACATATATAATGGTGGGTTTTAAATTAGCCATTACCACTCAAGAAAGAGATCTTGGAGTCATTATGGGTAGTTCTCTGAAAACTTCAGCTGAATGCACAACAGCAGTCAAAAAGGCGAACCGAGTGTTAAGAACTATTAGGAAAGGGATAGAAAATAAGTCAGAAAATATCATAATGCCACTATATAAATCCATCGTACACTCACACCTTGAATACTGTGTCCAGTTCTTGTCACCCCCTCTCAAAAAGGATATAGGAGAACTGGAAAAGGTTCAAAGAAAGGCAACAAAGATGATCAAGGGCATGGAATGGCTTCCATATGAGGAGAGACTAAAAAGATTAGAACTGTTCAGTTTAAAAAACTAAAACTAAACTGTTCAGCTAAAGGAGGGATATGATAGAGGTCTATAAAATTATGAAGGGTGTGGAAAAAGTGAATGGAGAAGTGTTATTTATCCTTTCCTACCCTTAATAGGCAACAGGTTTAATACAAACAAGAGGAAGTTCTTCTTCACCCCACACACAATTAACCTGGGAAACTTACTGCCATTGGATGTTATGATGGTCAAAAATATAACAGGGCTCAAAAAAGAACTAGATAAGTTTATGCAGGATAGCTCCATCAATTACTATTAGCTAAGATGATCAGAGATGCAACCTCATGCTCTGGGTGACCCTAAACCTCTGATCACTCCAACGGCCCTGCTCTGTACATTCCCCTTGAAGCTCTGGTACTGGCCACTGTCAGAGACAGAACACTGGGCTAGATGGACCAGTGGGCTGACCCAGTACAGCAGTTCTTATAAACAGTTTAATGAAAGCAAGATCCTTCATTATCCTCCTCCTAGAGATTCCAATGACATTGTGTTTGTGACAGTATTTTTAATACTGATAGACAGTCATAAATTAATCATTTAATCACTCAACTTCTTCAGCAGAAAATCATTATTGGATTCCATACGCTGATCAGCCAGAGTTAGCTAATCAATTTCATCTTCCAGCTTACTGTAATATTTTTTTCATCTTGCACACAGAACTAGCTATTTTTCTTGCTGTACTATCAAATCTAATTTTGAATCGAGACGGTTCACACATGTCTTGCAGTCAGAAAGGAAAATTACATCAGTCTGAAAATGCTAGACTGGCTACTGGTGCCGATTTAAAAAAAAGAAAAAAGAAAAAGAAAAGAGAGAGAGAGAGAGAAATTACTTAAGAAACAAACACATTTTTCAGGAAACAATCCCTACAGGAACCCAAAACCAGATACACTGTTTGTTGCCAAAGGTTTCATATATAAAAAACATCTGGTGTGGCCAATATCCTGCTGTTTGTGCATTTTTCAAAGTTCTGAAATTAGCAAGGTCTTGGGATTGACAAAGAAAAAAAACAGGCATTCCATCTGCGATGCTGCTTAGTAAGTATCTATCAACATGACATGCCATTTTTAATTTCCATGGGCCAGTATTTCTTATAGCAACGGTTCCTTTCGCCTCCAGTTCAGTCCTTATGCCAACCCGGTAGGAGTCTGATTCTCTAACCCACTCCACCAGTTTTAGGCAAGCATAGTTCCATACTGGCATGCAATGGGTGTCATGGAATGGAGAATTAGGCCCTTGATCTCTGACTGTGTTCATTGTGATGAGGAGCCCAATCATGCCACCTTAAGGTGAGTAATTCCCACTTGTAAAATCTCCCCCTCTAGCTCTAACTCCCAGTGCAAAGGATCCTCTAACCTTTGTCATCTAATGGTATCTAAAGCAGCAGGGAGCAACCTAAACTTCCAAGCTCTTTCAGGGGAATGTTTGATATATAGATCCGGCAACTTTTAGCTCATGCAAATAGACCTTGCTCATCTTCTGAATAAGGAGTGAAGATTGAACCATAAATAGTGCATTCTCCTGGCTCTATTATTCAATTTGGACAGGGCTGTAGGATGTCTATCTGGATGCGTAATGGATTGTGCAAACATGACATACTGAATCAAACAGAGGAAGCATAAAGATGTCGCTTCAAGTCTGCGCAATGAAATAAACACATTGGGCCCAATTCACCATTGTGTTACTCCAGTTCTACTACAGTGTGATTCCTCTGATTGCAATGCAGTTATGCTGGCGTAAATCCAGAATATCACACTGGTGAATCAGGGCTATAACGTCCATTATTTTTTGACATGAGCTGCATTTATCATCCAAAACCCACAGGGTAAGTTTTCCTCACAAAAGATCTGCTAATAACTGTACAGTGGGTACGTTCTTATCTCAGTGCACAGAGAGGCAGCTATGCATATAAATCCTAATACAACTATTGGGAGATTTTGGCATAACTCACAAGGTGGAAGTGTTTCCTTACAGAAAGTGGTGATCATCCATATCTGATCTTCTCACCTACCGTTACTTTATTGAGCTTTATGTGCCTTTAGCTCAGCACATCGGGGAAATATCCACTGCTGTGTATGAAATGCTAACATCAACCCAATAACTTGTTTTGTCCAAGAAGAGAACTGCTGGCAGCAGCCTTCATGATGGGGCCAATGGTAAACTGCATTAAGGGCCATGACACTTGTTTATTTGAATTAAACAGGTGGTTTTGCAGGTGTCAGGCTGACATCTGCCAGCGCTACTCTTGAAGGCTTCCTGTCACGTCAATCAGCACTGAGCAGTAACCCAATAGTGCTTTTATTTCCTCTCCTCGAGATACATTCGTATGGTTTGCCTGACACATCAGCAATCCAAATTAATTACCGGGGCACGGACTTGATTCGTTACAACACATCAATGCCCTCTCAGGTGGCTGCTGAACCTGCTAACATGTACCTGTGCTGTTCGAATGAAATTCAGTCCTGCTCAGCCTAGCATCCTTCTGTTTTGCAGCCAGGACTCTGAAATCTGTTTGTCGCTCAGTAGCTTGTGCCAGATTTCTCCGTTAAAAGCATTTTCTTTAGAAGGAGCAGGAAAGGCTGGCTTGGGAACCTGGCAGCAGAGCAGTGCACTGTATTTGCAAGAGCTCTGAGTTTAGATCCTAAAGATGGGCCCATGCTCCCAAATGCCACTAGCCAGCTGTGCTTGAGGAGCAGGGTCCTAAGCCTTTGCAGGAAGGAGCACCTCATGTTCCTGGGAGGTGCAGGAAGCGGACAGCATGAGTTCCACACTCAACCCTCCAGTAAGGAAGGCCATTTGCAATACAGCACCATTAAGAGAGGGAGAGTTAAGAGAGGCAGAACATGATAGGGCCTTTGAGGGCTCTGGGAACAGTGCCTACCAGCGCGTGTGAGATGCAGAGAAGGGTACACATAGTGCTGCATCCCGTGTAGAGGGCAGGACCATGGCTCCCGCTTCCTTGTCCCCTGGCCGTGTCCGTGCTCCCTGAGTGCAAACTGTGTAAATCAGCTTGGGCTTTACATGGGCTGTGCAAGGTGGGTCAGGCTCCTTATTCCCTCTGCACCCTGCCTCTGCTCAGAGCCTAGTCCAGGATAAGGGGGAGAAATTCCCCACTATCTTCATTTGCACGACGCAAAATTGAAATGAGACAATGAGCAATGACATCCCTGATCTGAGCCAGCAACACCTCCCCATCCCGAATCCGTTCATTTTTTCACTGCGACGCTAAAGGGACACTAGGACAGCCTCTGTCTTTTCACTTCCACTCCAGCTGCCACTCCAAGATCAATTAGCCATTTGCTAAACCAGTCAGGCCATTTAAACTGCGTGACACCTGAAATCTAAAGGATCTCGCTAGGATGTCCTTCTGCCAATAAGAGAGACAACTATGTTGCTCTTGTTTTAGTGGGGGAAGACACGGAAACGTTAAGCTATGAAAGATTCTGCATGTTTAATTAAAAACAAAAAAAACGACCAAAATGCACCCTGCTGAGAGTGAACATTCCTGCTGTTCCAAGGCTGCTGTAATTATACTGTGAAATGGGGGTCGGAGGGGGGACAACAACCGCCACATAGGAAAGGATTCAAGGCCCAGTCTTGCTACTTCCACTTATTTCAACGGGAGTTCCACCCCACAGAATGGCCAGGGCCTCCCACCCCAGAATCTTAGCCCCTTTTGAAGTTCCACTTACCTGCCTGATTTGTGGTTACATTTACAGACACATACTGCCGTGCTGCAGGGCTCTGGTCGGACACTCCGTTCACTGCCTCAATTTCAAAGGTATAGTTTGTATGAGCAAGCAGGTCCACCATCATGACAGAGGTGTTTTTCAGGCCGATTTGCTGGGGGAGGTACCTGACATGACTGCCACACGCCTCACACAGCCCCGAGTGGGAGCTGCACTTCTTGCATGCAATATAATAAGACACATCTTTCCTTCCACCAGTGTCAGCCGGGGGAATCCATTCCAGGAAGACACTAGTCTCGTTAACATTTGAGATGGCATTCCGAGGAGCAGAGGGGGGTCCTGGTTTGTAAAGTAAAGTGAGAAAAACACAGGGTGAAAATAGCATTCGCGTCCATCCCGCTCTGCGCTACTCTCTCGGCTGAAAAGAGGGGCTGCACCGCTCACGTACCACGTAGCGCACAGAGCCAATGCACCGCAGCAGCTGAAGGACTGGCAGGGCAACGGGGGGTCACTCTTAGCTCTCCCTCCTCGCTTCAAAGTATGCGTGTTGGGACCCACCCACCTATCTGATCCAGGAAGACAGGGAGGAGTATCCTACCAAGTGTCTTCCCTCGGAGGTGCTGCTAGACCCGGCCAGCCAAGAACGCGAGGGAGCAGGCATTAAGGCTGAAATCCTGGCCCCACTGAAGTCAATGAGGGTTTTGCCATTGATTTCAGTGGGATCAAGGTTTCACCCTAAAGATACATCTGCATGGCAGCGGGGAGCTGTAACTCCCAGCTCGGGAGAGACAGACATGCTAGCTCTGCTTGATGAGCCTGCTAAATATAGCAGTGCAGTGGCAACAGTACGGGAAGTGGCTCAGACTAGCTGCCTGAATGCAGACCGCGGACAGGCTTGTACTTGGGCGGCTAGTCCATTCCGCTGACCGCGCCTCCATGTCCACCCGGCTGATTCTGGTGCACTAGCTCGACCAAAGCCAGCACACGCACGTCAAGCCGAGCTGCGAAGAACACGTCCAGCCGCAGTGTAGACATACCCTTTGTGACTTTAGCACCAGAGCAACACGTACCGAAGAAATATCCTCCACAGATTATAAGTGATATTACTGCCTCCACGTACTAAACTGCAGCCTTTTTCTCTGCCTCTTCAAAGCGTGGCATGTTAACATTTTTGAATGGCTACTCTCCAGTTTCTTATTTTGCCGAGTATCCCCACTTAGGATGTCTGCCCAGCCCGGGTAAGGGTGTTCAAGGGTTAAAAGGTGCTGAGGCAGTTTTTCCGCAGCTCCCATAAGAATGGTACTTCTTTGCCATGGGCCAAATTAGACATTCAAGCCAAGATTTTCAAAAGTGACCAATGACTCTGGATGCCTCCATTTTGGCGTGTCCGGCTTGAAACACCCCAGAGGTGCTGATTGGTAGAAAGTGCTGGGCATGTGACTTCTGAAAATCAAACCCCTTTCAGGGGGCTCAAGTGGGACATCTGAAAATTGAGGCTACTCTGAAACCCAAATCCCTAGTTACTTATGAAAATCTCGGGTACACTCACTTCACTGGGAACTCCCAGTGAAGTCAATGGGACTGTCATACATGGGCTAAGGGCAACACGTGAGTCTCAGGAAAAAGAGCCCCTTTTTGGCCAGATTATAACAATCGCAAGATCATATTTTCTTTTTCAGATCCTATTCATCAATCTGAGTTGTCAACGGATAATGATTTTGGAGGAAAAAAACAGCCAAACTGTGTTTTAGGAAACATTTTTGTATAAATTCGCCTTGGAGACTGACGACAAAATTCTCCTCTGATGTGATGTGAAAGGATAATTTTGTACAGAAGGATGGCAGTAGTATACAACATGTTGATGATCTTAACAACGGATCTGCACTTTGTACCTTGACTGCACTGTGATGCAGGAGGAAGAAAGGGACACTTATTAAAGAGTTTTGCTGGTTTTAAGTCATGGCGTTACTGGGATTTTCTAAAGTCTACGGGAGTTAGGCACCTAACTCCCATTCAGTCTGAATGGAAACTGGCTGCAAAATTCCTGTAGGTGCTAAAATCCATGAATACCTCCTTGAAAGCCAGCTCCAATGTGCTTCCTTCTCTCCCCAGAAAGTGCATGCACATTTATTTAAATGCATTTCCTGGTTCTGTGTGATTCTAGTCATATGGCTGTAATTAACATATTGAAATACTTAAAACAGGCAATTTTGTGAAATTGCAATTATTTTGTAAACCTTAAACTTTTTCCCTAGCTACTTTTTCCTATTTTCTTTATTATGTCTGTAAAATTGATAAAACTCATTGTGAAACCTTGTAGCAATTTGCAGCATGTGTGCCATATCAACTGACGCTGCTCTGATTCTCCCAGGAGACGACGTTTTAGCCAATCCTAAGAGAGACCTGCCGCCACAGGGGAAAAAAAATCAACCCTGGATGTAAAATTAAAACAAAAAGAATGAACTAGAATGGCTTAGGAAAGTGCAACTCAGCTTTATTCGGAGTTATATATTAAATTCTGTATATTAAATATATTAAAATCACATTTTTAAAACTAACTGCCTTAACTGCACACACAGGCAGGTGGTTGAGCGTCTAAGCATCTATTTGTGCATGCAACTGTGGGAGCCATTGATAAAAATTTGTCTTTGGATGTCTGCTCTCAGAGTCCGAAGAGGTGGAGTTGAAGAGGCCAGTAAGAACTGAATCATGAACCACGGATGCACACATAGCGTTAAGCATGTGAGTGGTCCCATTTAAGCCAATGGCATGCTTAAAATATGCTCAAATCTTTGCAGGACAGAAGCGTAAGGAACGAATTGCAGGATATGTGCAATTCCAACTGTAGCCAAAGGGAGCTTTTCATGCATATGAACGACAGACGTTCTAATGATAACTATTGCAAATTATTCAAACTGGAAAACAAAAATTAAACCGAGGCAAAGAAGGAACTCACACAAACTGTGGGAATTGGCAGTGAGGGCTCCCCAAACAGTATCTGAGAATCTTTATGGATTCCACACTCTCACAAACCACCCCACAGGCATCCAGCACAATTTAGCCAATGGCACCATCGCACATGAATAGTTAGAATAACTTTCAGCCCTGTCATATCGATACAACGGAAGCTAAAGAAATGCAGGCCTGGAGTTGTGCTGAGTTATATGCATTGCACACGAGTACTTTTGACCAGTTAAACTGAACAGTTTTTCTTTCCACTATGTGATGTACTCTTTACAGATACTAGTAAACTAAGGGGGAGTGTGGGGTGGGGAAGGGGGAAGTCAAGCACAAGAAACACTTACTGGACAATGTGTCTTTAACAGTAGATAAATTATTACTTTACTAAAGTTGCCAGAGGTTTTTACTCGCTCTGTACAGAAGAGTCAGCTGCTCTTCTTGAAGGCTTAAAACCTTCAATTTCAATAGCAATGCTTTGAAATCAGTGGCACTCCATAACCCATAAAATTAGCATTCTCAAAGGGGCTCTATGAATGGTCTTTAGTAGTTTGGAGAAACCTAACAAGTACTATTTGAAGAATTTTGAAACTGTGCTCCACTAAAACTTTGAAAAAAATCACAGTGGTGAGAACAAACTGCTATTTTATTTTCCAAGGATCAGGGAACCTGATATCTGCTCAGAAGGTACATTTTTATTTTTGACCTCTCTTCGTCAAGGACAAAGAAGTTAGTTTACTGAAATAATCATAATAAAAAGATAGCTAATTTGTATATTAAGCAGATACTGATTTACCCACCCCAGATCATGATTTACTGACTCAGAAGGTAACTGGCAGAAGACAAAGTCCATATTTTCCTTCATGGACAATAAATCTGAAATATTAAATCAATGTGTGTGTTTTTTAAATATTGTCCTCTGATACTTATGCACAACTCACATTAAAGGGAATTGAGCTTTTTTTTCCTGAGGGCAAAATATTATCTGTAATGTTCTCACCAGAAACTTCTGTTGTATATTACATTTTATACCATTTGAAAACTTCTCCACTCTGGCCATAAATTTCAAAAGTGTATCCATTTTTTAAAAAAAATTATTTCCTTTTAAATTTGATGTCCCAAAGAGGAAAGAAAACTATCATTTTATTTTTAAAAGCTATTTATCTTCTGGGAAGTGAATAATAATTTTTCACAAAATTATCTTAGGAAAAGATACAGAGTCTGACTGAGAAAATTGCTCCAAAATGTAACAGGGCATCATCAATTTTAAAATCACATTTTAAAAAAATATTACCTACTGTTACCAATTCCAGTTCTAAGAAACGAGAACGTAAAGAAATTAAAGAACAAAACATCTTTCTCAATCCTTTTTTTCTTGTTCTTTTGAGCATTTGACAGCCCTTCATATATGGTCAGTTTCTGTTTCACTTTTATGGTGAGTTAATCAGTTTCCCCTGTTTGTGTGGGTCTTTCACATAGCAACATGGAACTGACAAGCATTTTGAAAAAAGTCAGGAAAACATAATTATTAAACCATAAATATTGGAAGGGGGACTTGGCAATGTAATACTTAAACTAATTTTAAGACACCCTTTTACTAGATTTCAAGTAGATGAAATTTCTTAGTGCAGAGCGCTGGACTAGATGACCTCTCGAGGTCTCTTCCAGCCCTACATTTTGATGATTCTGTTAACTTCTGAAGAAGTAAATAACAGAAACTTAGTGGCTCTAACAAATGACTCTTGTCAGTCAATGATCATGCAGGATTTTTTTCCCTGTATGCAACTGTGGAGCGGTCATTGAGTTTCACCAGAGAGGACCAGGATGTGTTGCAGCAGGGAACTTAATAAAAAGGTGGGAATTTCCAGGTGCCAGAGTTCTCTCACTGCTGTTTAAGGCATGGCTCTTTGTATCTATGTCCTCACACTACGGTAACACAGAGCAGTGAGCCACAAGTTGGTGTGTTTTGGTAGGGGGGTTGTTGCAGATGTTGTAACTTTCATCTGCCCAAGAAATACCCCAAAACCCTATTAATGCACATCCTGGAATGCCTTATTCTGCTAGCAGAATGGGACCGGTTTAACATATGTACTATTCCACTATACAGTTGGGATTGTCACAGACACCCAAGGGAATTAGCCACTCACCAGCCACTGAATTGCAGTGGAGGCTGGGCAGCTAATATGCCTGAAGCCCCTTTGCAAACTGGCCTACGTGTATAACTAACTTTTTATCTATGTTTGGAATGTCTTAATTTTAAAAGATAATTTTCCTCCCCTCCTGACAACACCAGGACTTCACTAGCTGGACTCTTCTTCCACCTATCTGTCTATGACCTTTACGCAGCATTGCCGATCACAAACTGTGTGAGGCTCCCCCTTCCCTCCCTGGAGTCGCACTGTCCTTTCAAGAGAGCAGCATGTTTCAAGTCACCTTCCTCTGTGAAAACCAAATGGAGAGACGTTCAGTGCTCCCAGGTTAGGCCCTGATCCTCCGGCTGTTCTGCGTGAGCCATCCCTTTCAGTGCCTGGAGCCCCCTGGAGGCAAAGTGGCTCATCGGCATGCAACAGCTGACAGGATCGGGGCCAAAACGGAGGGCAAATTGGAAGTAGCCAGAAAGGGCAGCAGGGTTCATTGGGAGGAGCAGGTGGGAAGCTGTCACTCTTTGTGACCCCACCCTGGGCCCTTACTTATTCCCCCTTCTCCCCGCAGCCCCTAGTACCTCTCTCCCGAGGAGCTTCTGTCAATTAGTCCAGGTTAGCTTAGAACCTGCACTAGGTACTGCTGCCCTAACCTGCTTTCTGCAGCGAGGGTGCTAGTCAAATAACCACAGTGATACGGTATGTATCAGTAGGATGTTGATTGGTGCACAGCTGTTTTAGGGACATCATGACATCTAGCCTTCTACAACTGAAAACAGTCCCTAGTAGAAGGAGAGGAGAAGCTCCTTCTTCACCTTATCCCAGCTGTTCTGAATATATTGGTTCTCTATTTTCTCTCTTCCTTCTCTGAGGGTCACTTCTGCCTGTTCCCATCCATAGAAGCTCAGTTACTTTTTCAGTTCCTTTCAACTCCCGTTTTACTGTAAAATCCTATCTGGAATTTGCACAGTTCCCAGTGAAGACCCTGATCCTGCAAAGATATATGCACATTCCTAACCATATCCACTGTGGTAAGCTGACTTCAGTGGGACTTCTGACAGTGTGAGCTTATGCATGTGTGTAAGTGTAAGTCTTTGTAGGACCAGGGTCTAAGTATTTAGAAGAGGAAGTGGACAAGATGCAGCAACAGGTCTACAAGCTGCAGATGAAAGGGTAGCTTCATACTTTGTGGGGAAAAGAGCGATTTAAAACTATTATTTGCCCTCTCCCTCTCCTCTGTCTCCAGCTCATAACATACCAACCTGATTGTTATTTCTCTCCCAACAATATTTGCCCCCCCACGCCCCCATCCAGTGACCATCATGGACATATGGTTTCTTTCTTTGTGGTAGCTCTGGACAGTCAGTAGCTCCCGCCCATATCACTATCCTGAAGTAGCTAGGAGTGCTAGACATCTCATTATTTCCCTGGTTGCCCAAGCTGACTATTGGGACACAGAATAACTTGTGACACTAAGTGGCACTCATATATATTGTGTCTATCTAGATGTATAGCTAAATAACTATATTTTACAAGTTTCAGAGTAGCAACCGTGTTAGTCTGTATCCGCAAAAAGGAGTACTTGTGGAACCTTAGAGACTAACAAATTTATCTGAGCATAAGCTTTCGTGAGCTACAGCTCACTTCATCGGATGCATGCAGTGGAAAATACAGTGGGGAGATTTTATATAGACAGAGAACATGAAACAATGGGTGTTACCACACACACTGTAACAAGAGTGATCAGGTAAGGTGAGCTATTACCAGCAGGAAGCCGGGGGGGAACCTTTTGTAGTGATAATCAAGGTGGGCCATTTCCAGCAGTTGACAAGAATGTGTGAGGAACAGTTTGGGGGGGGAATAAACATTGGGAAATAGTTTTACTTTGTGTAATGACACATCCACTCCCAGTCTTTATTCAAACCTAATTTAATGGTGTCCAGTGTGCAAATTAATTCCAATTCAGCAGTCTCTCGTTGGAGTCTGTTTCTGAAGTTTTTTTTGTTGAAGAATTGTGACTTTTAGGTCTGTAATCGAGTGACCAGAGAGATTGAAGTGTTCTCCGACTGGTTTATGAATGTTATAATTCTTCA
Source organism: Caretta caretta (assembly GCF_965140235.1). Taxonomy (NCBI): domain Eukaryota; kingdom Metazoa; phylum Chordata; order Testudines; family Cheloniidae; genus Caretta; species Caretta caretta. The sequence continues at coordinate 18,390,005 of NC_134209.1, forward strand.
TGTCTGATTTGTGTCCATTTATTCTTTTACATAGAGACTGTCCAGTTTGGCCAATGTACATGGCAAAGGGGCATTGCTGGCACATGATGGCATATATCACATTGGTAGATGTGCAGGTGAACGAGCCTCTGATAGTGTGGCTGATGTGATTAGGCCCTGTGATGGTGTCCCCTGAATAGATATGTGGACACAGTTGGCAACAGGCTTTGTTGCAAGGATAGGTTCCTGGGTTAGTGTTTTTGTTGTGTGGTATGTGGTTGCTGGTGAGTATTTGCTTCAGGTTGGGGGCTGTCTGTAAGCAAGGACTGGCCTGTCTCCCAAGATCTGTGAGAGTGATGGGTCGTCCTTCAGGATAGGTTGTAGATCCTTGATGATGCGCTGGAGAGGTTTTAGTTGGAGGCTGAAGGTGACGGCTAGTGGCGTTCTGTTATTTTCCTTGTTGGGCCTGTCCTGTAGTAGGTAACTTCTGGGTACTCTTCTGGCTCTGTCAATCTGTTTCTTCACTTCAGCAGGTGGGTATTGTACTTGTAAGAACGCTTGATAGAGATCTTGTAGGTGTTTGCCTCTGTCTGAGGGGTTGGAGCAAATGCAGTTGTATCGTAGAGCTTGGCTGTAGACAATGGAATGTGTGGAGTGGTCTGGATGAAAGCTGGAGGCATGTAGGTAAGTATAGCGGTCAGTAGGTTTCCAGTATAGGGTGGTGTTTATGTGACCATCACTTATTGGCACGATAGTGTCCAGGAAGTGGCTCTCTTGTGTGGATTGGTCCAGGCTGAGGTTGACGGTGGGATGGAAATTGCTGAAATCATGGTGGAATTCCTCAAGGGCTTCTCTTCCATGGGTCCAGATGATGACCACTTCCTGGACACTACAGTGCTAATAAGCAATGGTCACATAAACACCACCCTATAACGGAAACTCTACGATACAACCGCTCTACGTACAATGCCTCTACGAGCTCCATGATACAACCGCATTTGCTCCAACCCCTCAGACAGAGACAAACACCTACAAGATCTCTATCAAGCGTTCTCACAACTACAATACCCGCCTGCGGAAGTGAAGAAACAGATTGACAGAGCCAGAAGAGTACCCAGAAGTTACCTACTACAGGACAGGCCCAACAAAGAAAATAACAGAACGCCACTAGCCATAACTTTCAGCCCCCAACTAAACCTCTCCAGCGCATCATCAAGGATCTACAACCTATCCTGAAGGATGACCCATCACTCTCACAGATCTTGGGAGACAGGCCAGTCCTTGCTTACAGACAACCCCCCAGCCTGAAGCAAATACTCACCAGCAACCACACACCACACAACAAAAACACTAACCCAGGAACCTATCCTTGCAACAAAGCCTGTTGCCAACTGTGTCCACATATCTATTCAGGGGACACCATCACGAGGCCTAATCACATCAGCCACACTATCAGAGGCTCGTTCACCTGCACATCTACCAATGCGATATATGCCATCATGTGCCAGCAATGCCCCTCTGCCATGTACATTGGCCAAACTGGACAGTCTCTATGTAAAAGAATAAATGGACACAAATCAGACATGAAGAATTATAACATTCATAAACCAGTCGGAGAACACTTCAATCTCTCTGGTCACTCGATTACAGACCTAAAAGTCACAATTCTTCAACAAAAAAACTTCAGAAACAGACTCCAACAAGAGACTGCTGAATTGGAATTAATTTGCACACTGGACACCATTAAATTAGGTTTGAATAAAGACTGGGAGTGGATGTGTCATTACACAAAGTAAAACTATTTCCCCATGTTTATTCCCCCCCGCCCCACTCCAACTGTTCCTCACACATTCTTGTCAACTGCTGGAAGTGGCCCTCCTGGATTATCACCAAAAAACGATTTTTTCTCTCCTGCTGGTAATAGCTCACCTTACCTGATCACTCTCGTTACAGTGTGTATGGGAACACCCATTGTTTCATGTTCTCTGTCTATATAAAATCTCCCCACTGTATTTTCCACTGCATGCATCCAGTGAAGTAAGCTGTAGCTCACAAAAGCTTATGCCCAAATAAATTTGTTAGTCTCGAAAGTGCCACAAGTCTTCCTTTTATATTTTACAACACACACACAGACGCACACCAGCAGCGTGCAATTCTAGACGCTGCACATCCAGTTCCACATGCTTAACTCTCAAGTATAGTGGTGTAAATCAGGAGTAATTTAGATGAAGCCAGTGGATTACAGCAGTGTAAAACTAGCACAAGCCAGGTCGGGATCAGGCCCAAAGCCTGTAAAAACACCTTTTTTTGTCATTGTGCCCATTCTCTGTGCGTAACAGCGCAAACGGATTAAAAGATACACAGTGCGTGCTTACTTGTACAGGCCATTGTAGGTGGGTCCGATTCCCTTCTGAAATAGTGTTCTTCACACAGACAGGAGGTGGATGCTTCCTCGTGTGTGTAGCTGTGAGGGGGGCACTTACTGCAGGATGGGCTCTGGGGAGAGGCCTTGAAGAATCCAGGTCTGCAGACTGTAAGAGAGGAACCGGAGACTAAATTCTTCCAGCAAATATTCATCCCGTCCCATTTCTTTTTAACACAGCTCTTTAGAGGACCTCTTCACTGCAGCGGGGAGGTGGGATTCCCAGCTCAGCTAGATGTTCATGAGTAGCTCTGCTCAAGCCAGCATGCTAAATGCAGCAATGTCACCGTGGCTGCAGATGGGACTGAACTTGGGCAGGTAGCCCGAGCCACGGCCCACACTGCCTTGGCCACGCTGCTATTTTTAGCATGTCAGCTTGAGCAGAGCTAGTGCCCATATGGCTCCTCTAGCCGGAAATTACCCCCGCTGCAGTGTAGACATAGCCTTAGTGAAAGAGACAACAACAAACAATCATGAGCTATTTGCTCGTGAATTATTTAAAACACACAAGAGGGAGATAGGAGATTTTCATGTTAATATGTGGTACATGTTTAAAATATTTGTGCAGAAGAGAATGAGACCATTTTGGCCATTGATTTCTCTTGCAGCTGCCTTTGTCAGATATTTATTTTCCTTGCTGAATGTATCAGACGTAACAGATCTTCTGGCTTCTATCTCTGATTTGGAAAACATCAAAGTATTGCTTTCTCACTCATTCTTAGACACAGCTTAGGAGAGCGGTAAAATATGTTTTGTGGTTTTCGTTTAAGATGTCCCATGCCCAGAAATCAATGTCTCAGCAAATAAAATAATCATGCCGTCCTGGAGAGGAGGTGATATCTGTACAGACAGCTTTAAGACATTCTAATAAGACTATTTCCCCAGGGTTTCTTCCAGAAAACCTGTGAAGAATTTTGAACTGCTCCCTATAAGACAGCTATCTGTGGGTACCCCCTGAACCAGACATGCCCACTGCATAATACATTCCCTCTAGCTGTAATGTATATGTATGATGGGCCTTACAGACTGAAAGCTATTATTTTTGTTCTCTTTTTTCCCATATACCGGACGAGGTTGGGTTGGGGGATTCTTTTCCTCCCTTTGGCACTTTGAAATGCATACATTAATTGTGTCTGATTTCAAGGAACTGTCAGCACAGGCTCAAAGTTCATTGGTTGCTCTTCCTGCAAGGTGCTGAGCATCCCCGACTTGCAGGATCAGATCCTTGGCGATTAAGGGCTAGATTTTCAGTTTACTGTGCCTATTGAGCTCAGTGGGAAAGGCTGGGTCCTCCACCTTCTAGAAATCTGGCCAGTCAACATAAGTGTAACTAGGAGCTACTGGTGCTGAGCCCTTTGGAAAAATCGGATCATTTTTCTGCACTCATTCACCACATTTTCACAGTCAACCATGATAAATGTATGTACGGTTTTGCACGTGTCTCTGGCCTTTAAAAGAAAACAAACTAGCTCTTTAATTGCTGGATCTACAATCACCAGTACAAGGAAAATTAAAGTTCAGATAGATCCTCTTGGGAAGTTGATTTCCTGCCATTTCTGAAATCGAAAATAGACACACACATCCAGTTTGCCAGCTCCAAAATGCTGTTACTTTTCTGATTCCTTGAGAATCACTGTAAAATAATTATGACCATCCTGTTACTAATGATACACAGGCACTCCGACATACTTACAGAAGGTACACGGAAATTAAAAAGACTTTCAATCTGTCATTCAAAGTTCTTGCATAGCAAATATTGTGCGAAGAAAATGAGCTGATATTCAGAGTATTGGCAACTATTAAAATCTTCACTACCACCACAACAACATGATGTACAACTACAGAGTCAGTTTTTAAGATCTACTGCATGGATCTGAGATCAAAATTTTGCCATCATGTTGGATGAAGTGTGGATTTTTTTTTTTAAATGGGTCAGGGTAAATTATGCAGTTAGCCAATTTCTAGTCTCTGCACATATGAAAGATGTCATTCTCTCATCACACCTCCTGTATATTGCTTCTTCTGATTGGACACTGTAGCACGACACCTTAAGAAGTTATTATGACAACAGGGTGATGCAAAAGCTGCTCTGATTTCAGTTCTCCCTCCGCCCCCCGATAGGGAAAGGCACCCTAGATTAAAACAACAGCTCCTGTGAATGTGGCTGCAATTCAGAAACAAACAAGAAACATGGCAGTGTGTCAAGAGTGCATAGAAACCCTCCATGGTCTATATACCATGGGTGATTGACAGTTCTTGCTTCTGGAGAGGAGGAGACAGAGTGAGTACAATGATTACAAGATGGACAAGACAAGAGAGAGACCAACCATCAAACAGCGACCTTAGACATGGTCACCTTAGCAGCGGCAGTAGTTCTTAACCTTCCTTACACTTCGAAAAGGGATTGGTGCATACATTTAGGTAATGTTATATATTTAAGACAACGGGAAACTGTTTAAGGGCAGTCATTATACTTGGTCCATGATATTGACAAGAAATTTTAGCTTTTCAAAAAGGCTAAAGGGTAACCTTTGTAGCTTTTTATTGTATTTAATGTGAATTTTGTAACGTAGTATTACACCATCACGGGTTCGACTTTGGTGGCTATAGTTTCAAGCTTAAGAGAGTGAAAGTCACCTCTGCTACTTGTTTTAGATGTAGAGTCTTTAGGGACACATAAGGACCAAAGGTAGCAACCACACAGACATTCACAAGCCCAAGGTCTAGTATGTTCTACAAGTTTTATTAAAGTTACAATTAAAGTTATGATTACCCAAGCGTATAGAAAATCTATACAGACCTATGCACAAGTTAGAAATATAGCGCTACTCACATCCTTAACAATAGCGTTAGGGTCTGATGGGTCTCTCATGGATTGCTCATCAGTAGAGGGATGGTTCCTGCTGGAGTTTCCCATAGGGAGCTCAATTTTCCTAATCTAGGCACCCCCTTTTTTATAATGTGATTCTGACTATACATCATTAGCATTTCTGCACATATTACACTCTGTGGTTAGGGCATGTGTTAGAAAAATGTGATTACCAGGTATCTTGTAAGTAAAATATTACCCTTACTGTTAATTTTTTGCAATATCACCCATTAGTTCATCTTTTCCTGTAATCTTAGGGCATCGAGTTATTCTTTGGTCACTTACTTATGTCAGCGTTCCTTAACTCTATGGCTTACATATGGCTAAGCTAAAATCTTACAAGCCTCAGCCTACAGGTCTTGCGTTTCAGCCCTACTTTCTTAGATACCTGATACATGATTATTCCCTCTACATGCTGATCAATCTTGCACTTTTATAATCCTATAATTTAACTCTATTTAGCATACAGTGATTATATATGACATAACATGTTAGTTAGTTAAAACATCACACAATAAATGAACAATAAACTAAAATCATTGGCTACACCTTTAAATTTAAAATGAAAATGTAACGGCCCAATATCCAAAAGAGCTCAGCACCAAGCTATTTCCACTCAGGCACCTAAATAAACTGGTGCTAAACTGCATTTAAAATGTGCTCCCAGTTGTGGGTGCTGAGAACTTTTGAAAATCTGGCCATAACCATCCCTATAAATAACAGAAATGCATCGCCCGATAGCACGCTCAGATTTGAATTTATTCTGGAGGGTTGTTCATAAACTACTCAAGAACTGGCATGGTTTATGGCACCATCCCCTGCTCCATGCCTGAAATTCAGGCCTTTTATTTAATTCACATCTACCTCCAAGTTTTGCCTTATCTCTAATGATGCATTGTGTTACAGTAGAATATCTGCAGAGATTTGGGGGAGAAAAAATACACCCTAATCCCAATTTATATTTCAAAGTTAAGCCAAATTCACATGCATACGCAGACAACAGAGAAGATTAAATGAAAGCAAAAAATGCACATCATCTAACAAGGACAACTGATGTCTAGAGTGTACAATATGTAATTAGCCTTCAAAAAGGTCTTGAATTTATCTCATTATGTCTCATCAAGAAAGACAGAAAATCATTATGGCACAAGAGTTTACTGCGGTCCTATTTGCTGTAAAGCAGCACATGCAAGATAAGTCAGCTTTCTTTGATAGATTTTCAACAAGGCACCATTTGCCGATGACAGTGTGATATATAGCTCTGCTTGAACTGAATGTTTTGTTTTCATGAACAAACACAATGCTAACAAACATGCCCTGATGCTTGCATCCCAGGATATCCACATAATATTTTAATAACGGACATTAAATGAAAATAAAAGCTGTATCCTTTTTCACAGCAAGCGGAATGTCCACTCAGGCTGTATGACACCCTTCTGTGGAACAAAGTGCCTGTTGTAAGTTAATGCTGCACTTGGCAACCTTAACATGTGTCAAGGTTCCTTCCCCACTCTGAACTCTAGGGTACAGATGCGGGGACCTGCATGAAAGACCCCCTAAGTTTATTCTTACCAACTTAGGTTAAAAACTTCCCCACCGTACAAATTTTGCCTTGTCCTTGAACCGTATGCTGCCACCGCCAAGAGTTTTAAACAAAGACCAGGGAAAGAGCCCACTTGGAGACATCTTCCCCCGAAATATCCCCCCAAGCCCTAAACCCCCTTTTCTGGGGAAGGCTTGATAAAAATCCTCACCAATTTGCATAGGTGAACACAGACCCAAACCCTTGGATCTTAAGAACAATGAAAAAGCAATCAGGTTCTTAAAAGAAGAATTTTAATTGAAGAAAAGATAAAAGAATCACCTCTGTAAAATCAGGATGGTAAATACCTGACAGGGTAATCAGATTCAAAACATAGAGAATCCCTCTAGGCAAAACCTTCAGTTACAAAAAGACACAAAAACAGGAATATACATTCCATTCAGCACAGCTATTTTACCACCCATTAAACAAAAGAAATCTAACGCATTTCTAGCTAGATTACTTACTAACTTTTTACAGGAGTTCTGAGCTGCATTCCTGTATGTTCCCAGCAAAAACATCACACAGACAGACAGACCCTTTGTTCCCTCCCACCCTCCAGCTTTGAAAGTATCTTGTCTCCTCATTGGTCATTTTGGTCAGGTGCCAGCGAGGTTATCTTAGCTTCTTAACCCTTTACAGGTGAAAGGGTTTTGCCTCTGGCCAGGAGGGATTTTATAGCACTGTATACAGAAAGGTGGTTACCCTTCCCTTTACATTTATGACAACATGCATTGTTTTTTTGTGCCTATGCATCCAGGGGCATTTTATGATGCAAGTATTTTTACCCTTGACTGTCCCACCATATCACTGCATAGATGAATCAGGGAATTTGTGCATTACACCATGTCAGGGGCTGAACAATGACATCACGCCATAAAGAAGGATGTTTGTTGCAGAGGTTTTCTTGTTGTACCTTGCCGTAGATTCCCTCACTCATCCCACAGCACATGGGAGCTTGCTATGCCCTTCTAAGACACTACCTCCACTTATCCGATTGCCATTCCTGAATCACCTACTTATGGCCATCTCGTTAACAAGCAATGTCGTTTGTGACAGCAGCGGTAATCGGCATTGAGGACAATAAGCCAGTTTCCACCCACTTAATTTCTGGTCCAAACTCTGGATTCAGTGAGGTGCTTACAAATACCCCATGGACTCCAATGGGACTAATCACATGCTTAAAGTCAGGCACTTCTTAAAGCACATTTCTGAATTGGGGCCCAAGTCAGAAGAACCCACAGGACAGTCTGAGCACTGTAACAGAACGCACAGTAGTCTGCTGTCTGAGCTCCCACTTGATTCTGATTATGCCACTTTCAGCACAATGGCAGCTACTAATGGGAAGCTCAGAAACTGGAGTTTTAATTAAAACCCTTTTCTTTATAAACATGTCACAGTCCGCACAAGTCTTACACAAGTTCCACCCTTTGGGGAAAAGGAACAATGGATGTCATTTAAAGCGCACATATCCCAGGCAATGTGCCGACTGAACTGCCTGCCTGAGTTCTGATGGCTGAGCTAAAATACATGGACTAGGATAGGTCCACAGGCTTTGCAGAAGTCTGGGCTGTATTAGAAGAACATACATGACTGCAACAATTGTGGGCATCACACCTAGGATGAAGCTCAGCCCATGTAAAGCCTCACAACAGAATAGAGTCTGACCCACCTAGTGGGGGTGTAATGTGTTCCAGTTCAAAGAGGGAGTTCGCCACAAAGATGGGAAAGGAGAGCTATAGGGAATGACCGAGATGGGCTTATCCTGAGGACTCAGTGACTCATGGGCCAGGACGAACAGTGCAAAAATGGCCAGGAGAGACGTACTGTTTTCTGAGGGATACTTAAAATAAGCTGCACATGATGTACTGCATGCTGCAAAGCAAAAATGCTGCCTTACAGAGAGGCCACCAGTGCTTGTGGCTAGAGGACAGGCAGTGTGTGTGTGATCTCAGCGCCACTCCGGTTACACACCTCCCCAGCTACAGACATCAAGGCCCAGAACCCCAGTGGAATGTTCTGCCTCAACTTTGAGGGAAGGAGGCCACTTCTTCTCCCAACAAAACGCACTTCTCATGGCTGTAAAGGAGCATTTGGCCCACAGAGGCCAGCCCTTCTCACCATGTGAGCTTTTCCCTTCCTAACATGAGCAAAGTAAAGACTGTTCCTACTAGAACCACAGCAAGACACCCACACAACTAACTAGAACAGGTTTTCTTTAATCCAGGCATTAGGTGCGATTTCTAAAGGAGTCTAAAGGAGTTGGGCACCTACCCCCCACTGAATTTCAGTGGAAGTTTGGCACCTAACTCACGTAGGTCCCAGCCATAATTAATAAATGCAACAACATTCATAAATTACTGAACACTAAGCGTGAAGGCCGCCATCACGGCCAACATGCTGGGCACTGAGCCTGGAACCTCTGGAGCTAAAGCACGAGTTGCCTGAGCTAAACAGGCAAACCCCCACCGCTGCAACTGGAACAACTCATCTTCTCAAGGGATTGGGCACAGAGGGGGCCTCTACCGCAACCTCCCCATGGGTATTTAAACATACCTTGGAATCTGGTCTGTTATTTGATAGGTCCTCTGCTGCCATTCCTCTTAAAAGTACTTTATGCAGTGTACGCAAAAAGAAAAGGAGGACTTGTGGCACCTTAGAGACGAACCAATGTATTTGAGCATGAGCTTTCGTGAGCCACAGCTCAAAAGCTCATGCTCAAATAAATGGGTTCGTCTCTAAGGTGCCACAAGTCCTCCTTTTCTTTTTGCGAATACAGACTAACACGGCTGTTCCTCTGAAACCTGTCTTTATGCAGTATAGATGACTTTACTTAAAATTACCCAGGTCTCTGGGGTTTAATTTCTAATAAAATCTTACCTTATTCCTCTTTACTTTATCTTACTATTTCTTATTCAACAGCTTTTGAAAGGGTACTTATCTCCAGGCTGACATACAGATTCGTTTTCATGCCCCTCATTTGCTACAAGACAGCTAAAAGAATTCAAATAAAGTTTGGAGCTGTCAACGACACCTACCTCTTTGTTCCTAAAATTAGAATTGCTGTCCACTTCGCTGGTTAACCAGCCACCAATGTGCAAAAATATTCTTTAAATACAAATGATTGCTAAAGAAAAAGGACTTTTTAGACACAGCAAATATGTCAGAGTCCAAGGCCAGAACGGTGGAGTCAGACACAAACAAGGATTTGTTTCTGTCAGCAGAACATCCATTAACAGCAAGTCAAAGTTTGGCATTTTTCAGTTTTAGGCAAAAAAGGAAAGTCTTCTGCATGGACTAATAATAGCTCTCTGTAGCTTAGTCTGTATGTGATTCAGTGCTGGATTAGCACCGGAGGTCAATGTGAAGAAGGACAGCAGGAAGAGCCTATTGGATCGGGAATATTGTGCACTGATTCCTCAAACTGGCAGCTGGATTAGGAAGTGAAGCTTTGCAAGTAGCAGACAAGATCCTGAGACATGGCTGGAAATTGTCTCTGAAATCAGGGGTGGCGGGGAAAGGCATTGGGAGGGTTTCACGGCTGAATTTTCTGTGCAATGTAAGTACCAAAGGCAGCAAAACACAGTAGCAAACACCAAAGACAGAAGCAAAGCAAACCAGACAAATACCAAACTCATGTAACTACTGAACTGAGGCTGAATGATGCTTGGATTTTCTTAACATTACATGACTGAAATCATAAACAACCTGGGCCCAATTCTCACAATCCCTTTCCGCTACTCCGCTAGCTCAAAAGGACCACAAAGCTGGCTGATCTGGCAACCTGGGAATTTTCCCTGTGCAGAGGCTTTTTGGAGCCTTTATCCTCTACAACCATTCTATGTTTTATAGGAGCCTGCCATAGGCTCTCTCTCGCTCTCTCTGGCGCCCCTTTTAAGGACCTGCCCTTCTCCAGGCTTGACAAGCCTCACACATGTGTTGGGTTGAGGTTGATTGTGCCCAGAGGAGCTCTTTAACCCCTTCTTGAGTGCGAGGAGGGATCTGCCCCACCACAGGGCCTCAGCCGAGGTCCAATGAAGTGAGTGGGAGCGCTTAGTCCAGTGGTTCTCAAACCAGGGCCACCACTTGTTCTGGGAAAGCCCCTGACGGGACGGGCCAGTTTGTTCGGCCGATCGCAGCTCCCACTGGCCGTGGTTCGCCGCTCCAGGCCAATGGGGGCTGCAGGAAGCAGCAGGTAAACAGACCGGCCCGGCCGACCAGGGGTTTCCCTGAACAAGCGGAGGCCCTAGTTTGAGAACCACTGGCTTAGTGCAAAAAAAGAAAGAAGTGCCTGGGTACTTAGAAGAGAAGACAGACGGAGCCTTCTCTCCCTTGTGCTCTGGGTACAGCAGGAGTCTCTGTGTTCCCAGGAGTGCTCCTAGCCAATGCTTACCCTTGGGTGCACAAAAGGGAAAAAGAAGAGGGGAGACATTTCCTTCCTCACCACCAAGCAGACCTGGCTGCAGCCAAGAAAAAAGCAAGCAAGCCCCTCCCAGAGGCTGGTGCAGAAGGCACACTCTCCCTGGGGTGTGGAGAGCTTTCCGAGGTGCAACCTTTCTGAAGCACAACGCCTTCCCATGCTCTGGAGGGCTGATGCAGCTCCACGCCACCTCTCTCCTACGGCAAAGGCAACCGGCACAAGCCTTCTCCCGTCATTCCACAGCAAACTGGCTCACTGTTAAATGTCAGCGTTGAGTCAAACAAAATACAGTAGCACGAATTAACTGTTTGCAGCCAGGGAGACTTAGGTTTGATTTAGGAGAAGCTGTCTAATTCACAGGGTGGGAAGCACTGGAACAGGTCACCTATGGAGGCTGTGGTATCCTCACCATTGGAGGTTTCTAAGAACAGGTTGGACAAACACCTGTTAGGGATGGTCTAGGTTTATTTGGTCCTGCCTCAGCGCAGCAGGCTGGACTTGATGACCTTTTCAGTCCTACATATCTATGATTCTTACCAAAAGTACTCCAGCTTGTCTGGACTCAATACATCCTCCACTTACAGGATATGACCTTAAGCCCCACAAAGAAATAGGAGCTAGGCCCAAGCACAGGTAAAGAGTCTGTTGTCTATATTCAGATGCCTATATTCAGCAGTAAGAAAACAACTGCTAATCGACTCTGCCTTCATTAGCACATTGCTCGAGCAGAGGGAGTATGCTTTGAGATTAGGTAAAAAAGAGTTACAAATAAATCAGATCCAATTCTGAGTCTCCAGAGCTACTGTGCCTTCAAGCACTTAAACCACTATATCACGAACTCCCAAAAAACCTGCCTAGGCCTTTGTTTTTGAACAACCTATAAAGTATGGAATCAATTTAAGCAACCGAGCTGCTCTGAACCTTGATTTGTGATAATGACATTATTTTTTCTTAAAAAAACAGATGAAGCAGATTGCCGTGGTTGTCTTCTAACCAAAAATATAAAACAGATGATCTCTAAGCCTTTTTAAATAGTGCAAAAGGACTCCACAGGAAAATCAAGTCCGTTCCTGCAGGATTTTTTCAAGCAGGTTGTTAAGAATTAATCTTGTACTTCCTAACAACTGTCCTTGAGCTGCAGGGTAACTCAAACTGCTGCCAAGACTACACTGCCACAGGAAACATATAGAATTCCCTGATAATGTCTCCTTTTTGGTTCAGCTATCTGTGCACTAGCACTAGAGAGTGCTAGTGTGTCTCTCTCTCTCAGCTTACCTTAGGGATCTGAAGAGAATTAAATAAATATCCACTAATAAAACCCTATAATGCAAAGCTGTCAGTTTCTCTGATGCCCTGAGTCTTCCCAGAATCCTCCGGAAGCTCAAGCACCTTTGCTGAGGCTCAAAAGCTGTTGAACAGGCCTTTTAGGTAGTTGTTGAATAAATGGGTCCTCTGACCGATTTGCACCTTGAAGGTAAGTGCATCCAAAATGGGAACATTCTTTTACGGAGGGCATGTTCTTAGTGAATATCATGTATTTTTATGCTAATCTGTCCAACCTCTCTTCAATCCAGGTTTAAAGGTCATTCTGCATTGTGCATTGAAATCATCTCCCGCTTCTGAATAAGAAAGCAACCTTGAAAACTACAGTATAAATAAGTTAGCACTTCCACTTCCTCCCCCTGAAATATCACTTCCTCACCAGGTGAATCACTAAACTGTCAGCCAACAATTTATGACAGGAGTGCACCATCTGGGAAACCAAGAATTAACAACTATTAATGAACTAATGAGTGTCTTCTAAACAGAATAAAACCCCATCAACACTTCATGACAGGCATTGTTCTGAACATGTCACCAGATCCCCAAATCAGCTATGTCTGCAATCCATAAAAAGATCTGGGATACAACACATAGGAAGGCAGAGTGGTCTAGTGGAGAAAGCACTGAACTGGGACTCAGGAGAGCTGGGCTTTATTTCTGGCTCTGCCACTGGTCTGCTGGGTGACTTTGGGCAAGTTGCGTCCCCTCCATGTGCCTCAGTTTCCCCATCTTTAAAAAGGGGATAATGATTCTGACCTCCTTTGTAACGTGCTTGGAGATCTGCTGATGAAAACCACTAATTAAGAGGTGTTATTGCTGTTATTAATTATGATAGGCTGTGGGCTCTGTGGTGGGTGGCATACTGTGGGGGCTGGGTGGCTGACTGGGGGCTGGGGTGGGTGCTGAGTACTGTTGGGGTGGCTGCCTAGGTGCTGGGGTAAATGTGAGTGCTGGAGGTGGCTCTGGTGGCCTTGGAAAACCTAGTGCAGCTGGCTGGGGGGGAAGGGAAGGAGGCAGGGCCCCTCACCTTGCTGAGACCCCTCCCTCTGGATGCCACACCCCCACTGCCCCTTCCCAGCTGCGTGTGAGGGGAGGAGCGGCAGTGAGAGAGGCGAGGCCCACCACACCTGCCAGATGGCTCAAGCACAGCCTCTGCCTGCCAGTCAGCCAAGGATGAGCGATGGAGGCTGGGCTTCGGGCAGGTGGGCCACGGTTGCCACATGGGGTGAGTGCCATGGGGCAGCCCTGTTGTTTGTTTGCACACTGAATTCAAATTCCCTACCCTCTGGGAGCCCACTCCCTTTCAGACAGCATTAGAAGGTGCCCATCCGGGCATGGTGGTACCCTCCAGGAAATTTTAATCATGTGTGCACACTGGAGTACACAGCCTCAGAAAAGCAAAAGCTTGTTTTAATCCACGGCACGTTGGGTTTCTCTTTTTTTTTTTTTCTTGAAGAGCGGAAGCTGCGATCTCCATGAATGGGCTGAAATACTAAACATAGAAAGGTGTTAGATGCTGTGGGAGCCATAACTTTTATCGCTTGATCCCATTGCATATACTTATTTATTTTCATTTCGGTAAGAAGACACCTACACAAGGGTCTACCGTGTAATTAGTATTACAACCAAAACCACCCAGCTGTGTTACAATGATCAAACAGGGACTCTGCCAGTCTGTAACCTCTCCCCCGCTTCATCACTGAGGGATAAGTACCCTCCGCCCCCTCCAAACCACCCCCCGATCAAACAGTCACCAGATCCCCATGTTCTCCGTGGCACCATGAGACCAAATGCCAGGGTATCAGCCTCTAAACTGTCCAGAGCCAGACAAATTCAGACGGGAAATAAGGCATTTTTAACAGGGAGGGTATTTAACCATTGGAACAACTAACCAAGGACAGTGGTGGAATCTCCATCCCTAGGAATGTTTAAATCAAAATGGGATGTTTCCCTAAAGATCTGCTCTAGCTCAAACAGGATTTATCCCGGGGAAGTCCTCTGGTCTGTTATTCAGGAGCTCAGATGAGATGATCACAGTGGTCCCATCTGGCCTGGGAATCTATGAGTGTATAAGTCCCACATCAGCTTTCATATATGCTATTGCTGAGGCTTCGTTTCCATCATCCCATCCCCCCAACCCTGGAGGCAGGTACTCGTTCATGTACAATTTGTCAGTGACTATTTTCAGCTGAGGATCTCTGAGAAGTTTCATTTGGCTCTGCTGTATTAACAGTCCAGCTCCTACACTGTTCCATTGAGCCAGCTCAGAAACGTCCAGAGAAAGGGGAGCCTCGAGCTGGCCTCATCTCCCCAGCTCCTACAGGCTTCAGCTGCTCCCCCATTTTCCATGCAGTCCCGCTCAGCAGCCGACATTTTTGGCTATCCCCATTCCCCAACTGCAAGGCAGACTCCAGCTCTGGCTCCCCAGCCCCCCTGCTGCCTGGTTTCATTGAATGATGCAGGGAGCATGTGCTGTAATCCAATCAACTCCTCCTTGTGGGGAAAGCTGGGGAGCAAGAGGCAGGTCCCAGCAGGGCAGGGAGACAGAACCCAGAATGCCTGGTGCTTGGTTGCAGCAGAAGGGCAAACTCCATAGCAAAAATGCTGAATTCTGTGGCATGTTGGAAAAAAAGCAAAGTTCCGCAGCCACAGACTACACGGAGTCCTCATCGAGATTAAACAGACAGTTTACACCTCTTAGAGCAATTATTACGGGCTCTCTGCAGACTCAGGCAGGCAGGCTAGAAACATATATTTAATGAAAGCTGAGATTCTGTAGATCATTTCTGCTGCATGGGGTGAATTTCACAGCTGCAGAATACATGGAGTCCTGATAGTAAGGCATTATATAGCTGTAAGATATTTTTATAGAGAGTTAGATTTTAAAAAGAAAAATAAGCAGCGCAGGATTCTTTCATTTGCGTTCTGACTTTTGAGCCTTTAGGATGCACTTGGGTCACATTTTTAAGTTTTTGTGCAAAACCATTTTTTAAAAGAAAGTTGAGATCTTCATATAATCACATGCCTCCAGGAGCTGGACCTTTAAAAAAAAACATGAAATGTAATGACACTCATGAGAATTCCCAACAATTTATTACAAGGTAGTATTAGCCAAATTTTGCACTCACTTTCATAGGAGTGAACTGGAATAATTTCATTCATTTCAAGTTATACAGGATATACGCTGGTGTAACTAAGAGCAGAACATGGCTTAATATATGACATGGGAACATGTGCCAGAAAGCGTAACTTTACATTTCCTGATGTGTGTGTGAGTAAAATCAGCCACAAGATTGTAGTCCTATTTATTTATTTATTTGCATCTACAAATACTCTGGTGTTATTCTTTTATTTTATTCTCCCTTTACTACATAATTTTGACTTAAAATTTCAGGTCAGCATCATTACTGACAATTTTTAAACCAAGACTGCATGTTTTTCTAAAAGATATGCTGTACGAATTATTTGGGGGTAATTCTGTGATCACAATGGTCCTTTCCGGCCTGGGAATCTATGAATCTATGTGCTAAGTAAGAGGAACAGCAACAGGCCAAATGCTTCAGTCCTTACTCAGGGAGAACTCCCACTGAGTTCAGTGGGAGTTTTGCCTGAATAGTAACTAAATAGGAATAGCAGGATTCAGCCCAAAAGGTTCAATTCTACTCTCATTAAAATCAGTGGCCCAACTCTCACTGAATTTAATGGGAGTAGGATCAAGCAATCATGCCTGAAGTTCCCTATATGTTAGCACAGACATCCGTGTCTCTATTCATGTGTAAGCAGTGTCAGGATGAGCTCCACCCTGACATCTGGTGGTGAGGTGTGGAAAGTTGTGGAAAAGAACTTCAGGGGCCGATCTCATTTGCATAGGCACACCCACCCCGCCTAGAATGAGGCCATAGCTGCCCAAATGGTCACTTTGGCTGCTGTGGGGTCCCCAGTGTCTCTGTTATTGGGGCAGGAAGAATAAATTGTTATTACCCTGATTATGGGAACTGTGCTTGGAACTGTACTTGTCCTTTTGTTATGAAGGAGGGACTCAACATCAACTAAGTAGCACTCGCTAGGCAAGCGTCATGGGTTCCAAAACTCTGTGGAGGGAGAGAGGCTGGGGACAAGTATTAATTGTGGTATGAGCTCCTTGGTGAGGGCCTTACATGCTAATTGCACTTCCTCCTCTCTCCACTGTGGAATATCAGAGCTAATTTTGATTCCATTAGGAGTCTAGTTACAGGTGCTGAGCTCACTTTGGGCTAATGGTGCACCAGTACTGAGGCTCCCCTACTACAAGCTGAATTCACCAAAGAGCTGAACTGACTAAGAGCTGTAATCACTGAGCGTTGTGTTAAGTAGTGGGGGAGCCTGAAGATATATTGTGGAGCAGTTTGCGGGACGGCTGGAGTGCCTTGTGGACAGGCTGGTGGAGCAGTTCATAGGACAGCGGGAGCTGCTTGTGGGATGCAGAGCAGTTCATGGACTGGCTGGTGGAGCAGTTTGTGGGACGGCGGGAGCTGCTTGTGGGCCGTAGAGCGGAGCCGAGTGAAGCAGTTTGTGGGGCGGCTAGCTGAGCGGAGCAGAGCGAAGGCCTGTGGAGCTGTGGGGCGGTCAGCTTCAGATCATGTAAGGTGCCCCTTACCTCTCTCTTCCCCCCCCCCTCCATCCAGGTTGGGAGGTAAAGCTCTGCAGATAAACTTTCGAACTCTGGGGCTGCCCTGACCAGGGACAGAGACTTTTGGGTCATTGGACTTTTGGGACTTTGGGTGATTTGGGGTTGCTGGACTCAAGAACGAAAGGGAAAGGACATGCCCCAATTTGCTTGGGGTGGGTTTTTGCTCATGGGTTATGTTATGAATCCTGTTGGTGGTGTTTCCCCAACATAATGCCACATTGTTTCTCTCTGTTATTAAAAGGCATTTTGCTACACTCAGACTAGGTGCTTGCGAGAGGGGAAGTATTGCCTCTTGAAGGCACCCAGCAGGGGTGGTATGTATTTGTCCCAGGTCACTGGGTGGGGGCTCAAGCCAGTTTGCATTGTGTTATTGGAATGGATCCCCTAGATATTGAACCCGGCCCTTGTTGCTGCCAACTCTGACGGGCAGAAGGGTTACACATGTAAAAACAATCAACTGGTAAAATCCACTGGAAAATGAACTAACTTTCCCAAAGCCAGGTGTTTGCTGGCACAATACTGCAAAAGAGATCGAGCTCTCTGATGCACCCTGCCATACAGATTTGGATCCTGGCCAGCAAAGACGGAAAGATTCTCTAATTATCCTGTGGTTTAGAAAATTGCAGCCAATTGTGGTTAAGAAATATGACATTTGGGAGGATTTATGTTGATGATTTATGTCATGGATGTTTGCTCGACTGGCATTTCAGGGCTTCCGCCTAAACTAATACACTGTACATGTGTTGCCTTTAAGCAGCAACTAAATATTCTTGAGATGCCACAGTCTGGATGATCTTATGTTGTACGACTTCATTCACTGGAGATGTGGGCATGCCAGCTCTGGAGTACTTCTAGTGACAAGTGTCCTTCGGGGATAAAGAAATACGGATTATTGTACTTTAAACCCCTTTGGGCCTCATCCTCAGCTAGTTTAAATCGGCATCTCCTCCACTGACGTCATTTAGCATCTGGGTCCAAAATGAGCTTCACTAGCCATTATGAAAGAGGGCTAGGGCATCAAAAAATAATTATTTTTAAAAGCTTGATTTAAACACACACACACACAGATTTGTTTTCACAGAATCATACAAATGTAGGGCCAGAAGGAACCTTGAGAGGTCATCTAGTCCACTTCATGCTGGATTAAGTAAACCTAGGCCATCTCTGACAGACATTTGTCCAATCTGGTCTGAAAACCTCCAGTGATGGGGATTCCACAACCTCCCTAGGTAAGCACACTGGAACAGGAGACATATCAGTTAGAAAGTTTGTTTCCTAATATCCAACCTAAATCTCACTTGCTTTTTGTTTTTAGACTTACAATCATCTGTCTCAGTAGAACTGGCTCAGTAGCTGTAATTTAATTTTAAATCAGTTTAATCAAATGGAATAGATTAATATGCATCCTGCAGAACAACCGTATTCAAATTCCCTCTGAGGACGATTCAGACACACCTTGTACAGTCCACAATCTCTGGGCCCTCAGTGCAAACACACACAAAGGAATCAACCTGAAGTCAGGTGGGCTACTCATGAGAGTGAAGTGCAGGAGCATTTGCAAATCCGGACCTTATTTTACTAAACCCCAGAAACACCATCGGAGAACGAAGCTCCCCAGCAGTTCTGCTGCAGGTGACATTCCTATCAGAGAGGCTGGGCACTGACTGCATCCGATGAAGTGAGCTGTAGCTCACAAAAGCTTATCCTCAAATAAATTGGTTATTCTCTAAGGTGCCACAAGTCCTCCTTTTCTTCTTGTCACGCTAAAGCAACACTCAAATCTACTGTGTGGCTCTCCCCTTTGAATATGCTCCTTTCCCCCAAAATCCTGCGTCTTTTGCATGATATCACAACAAACTGGGTCCAGTTCTGCCCTCACTTCCATTGATGCAACTCCCACTGGGCCAGATTCTGCCCTGATTTACAGCCCATGAAACTGCACTCAGTTCAGTGAGGTGAAACAAATTAAAGAATGTACAGAGGGGGATCCTCCCTGAGTGCAAGTACGAGTGCCCCAGGACACGTGACGGGGGAACCCAGATTGACTCACTTACACTAATGGATGCAACCACGTCTACAATCTAAGGAGCGGTAGTATATCCGCGCGCATACGTACGTATTTTAAAAAACAGCGATGAGTCCCTCTCTTTCCCTCCTGCCAGCCCTCATGGGCCTTCCGTTAAACTAACATGGTATCAGAATATAGGAAAGTTGATTAACCTATTCCATTACAATTAAGTGAATACTAGAACCCCCCAGCTTTCTTCCCAAACAGCTGTACCAAATAGACCCCCTTTCCGAACTACGCAAAATGAATGGAGTTCTGAACACATGGAATTATGCAGTGTTGCAACTCTCACAATGTTACTGACAGTCTCACAATGTTCGGGGTTTTTCTCAAAGCCCCATCTCCTGGAGTCATGTGATTATGTGAGACTCTCAGCTTTCACTTTAAAAACGTTTCTAGCTCTGATGGTGGTGGGGAAAGCTTAGCTATATGAACCCTAAAGACTCAAAAACAAGGCGGCCAATAAAAAGAGCCCCATTATTTACTTTTTAAAAATCACTCATGATTTTAAAGACAATCTCAGGATTTTGGAGGGAGCTGGCTCATGACTTCTGAGTGGCTGGGGCTGATGGCCCTGCTTATGTGTTAATGAGGAATACCAAGTACTCAGTCACAAGCACCTCAGGCCTCAGGACACATGAGGGACAAGTCCCGCGCAGAGAATTTTGCCTTTAGATTCTGATTGGCACTTTGGTGGGTATTATTTGGAATGGAAACACTGAAGATGCTGTCATGTTTGCGACTGTTCTCCTACTGCCTGTGTCCAAGGTTGATTAGAATTCATCTGCTATACACTTCGCTCTGCTCTGGAATTGGTCTCTGAGCAGGTGCAGCTGTTCCAAAATGTTGGAGGAGAAGAGAAGCAAAGCAAAAGTTCCTTTTCTTTCCCTATACACATAACCTGACTATCCTTCCCTCCCTGACAAACCCATTTCCCATTGCCAGACTTCAACACATCATCAAGCACTCGCCTACAGCACATTCAGCAGCAGCTGTTCTGTTGGTTCTGGCAGTTCGTCAGATTTAGAGCTGTCAACGCTTGATTTATGAAAGTCTCATTCCCAAACTATTAGGAGGGATTACTATTGCTCATCTTAAATTTAATTGGTTCCCCAGCTACACCCAGAAAAATAACCACTGTCATCAAGCACATATTTATGTTGGAAACATAGAACATCTTATTAATATTATCACTCCTTTCTTCTTCCTTGTATTAACTTACAAATGCTTCCCCTTATTAATTACTTCATGTTACACAGCAAGGGACTCCCTGTTTCAAACAAAACATCTATGTGCCGAGTCAGGCACTGGTAGTCAAAGACCATCTTCTTCCTTTGTTGCATGTGTGGAATACTACTCACTGAAGTAAATGAGAGGTCTGTGACAAAGTTGAAGGCAAAGTATGCCCATAAATCCATCAAAGTAGAATTGTCAGAATAACAATGGCATAGGGAATGGCATACTACTCCAGGTGAGAGAGGCAAGCAATGACCTCTGGGAATGTCTTGAAAGGACAGCGACCAGTATTTCTCCTCCCCCACATAAAAAATCGCCATTGGGAATTCTGTCCCATGCATGAATGTTCTCCAGTGTTGCCAATGGTCATGATCTGATCACAACTCCCGTGGGTACCTGGTGTGTTTTTCTTAAAGCTCTAGCCCCTGGAGTCCTATAACTCGTGGGAGAAGCTCGGCTTTCATTTTTTTTTTTAAAAAGTAACTTTCTAGCCATCCTGGTTTTATGGAAGCACTTGATAAAACAAACTCTAAAGGCTCAAATAACAGAAAACAAGTCACATGTTGGGTTCTTTGCTTATTTTCTTCAAAATCTTGTGATTTTTTTTTGAGTCAACCTCATGATTTTTGAGTGACTGAAATGGGCAATATTGTTTTCTAGAAATCTCATGAAATGTGTTTCTTTGGTGTTTGTAATTGTTTCTCATGTTGTAGAATGTATGTCATAAAAAGCCACAGAAGGTGCAGAAGCAACACTATGGTTCCTTAGTGCTGAGTTTTAAAGCTGCATGCATACCGAGACACACACGTGCCACAGACATGATTTTGATATCCGTGACATACATGAACGAGCAATGGAATCTATTGCATTTACAAGGCATATTTGACTAACTGACCTGCACTCTGCCCATTGGTGCAGCCTTTGTGCCACTATACTTGCATCTCTGCATTCTCCTCACTAGTAATGCTAGGCTAGTCCCCCGGGGTCCTTGTGCCTCAGTGTTTCAGCACCTCTGAATACTAGTAGCTCTAGTCCTGCATAGTCCTTGTGCTCAAGCAAGACAAAGGATTGGGGCTGTGCCAAGGATCTGAAGAGAGAACACAAGATAGGAAGGATCCAAA
Organism: Caretta caretta; assembly: GCF_965140235.1. NCBI lineage: Eukaryota > Metazoa > Chordata > Testudines > Cheloniidae > Caretta > Caretta caretta. Next base: position 18,411,694 of record NC_134209.1, read on the forward strand.
CTTTCTACCTGCTCCTATGCCTGCCTGTCTCTTTCCCCTGCATCTGTTTTTCCTTTTCCCTCTTCCCCCTGGGAATCAATCCCTCTTCATCTCCTTTCCCATGTTACTGTATCCTTGTTATTCCCCCTTCTGTCCCACTCATCTCATAGCAAGCCTGCAGCAGAACCAGCTTACTGGATTCCCAGACCTGGGCTTTAATCACAGTCTACATCCATTTGCTTCTTTGACATCTACAAATGACTAAAATATGTAGGTGTTTTTGTTTTTAAATATATATATATAGAGAGAGATCAGTGAAATGTTGAATAGGAATGTTTAAGGCCATGCAACTTAAGTCAGTTCTTCATAACTTTTTAAAAAAGCACACGGATAAGTGGTAAAAAAACATAGGATTTATTATTTTGAATACAAATTCTCCTGTCATCCCGCCAACTTTAAAAACAAAAATAGTGGCAATTAAATTTGTTGCTACATTATGTAGATGGATTCAATTTACAAAATGCTTCTGTAAAATATTTCCCTTCAGCATGGTGAGAATATACTGCACTTTTATCGTACACTTTCTCCCCTGTTCACAAATTTATGTTGTCATTGCTGGCTGCCCTATTTTTTCCCTGCATTACTTAATACTTGTCATTTTCCAACAACTGTCTCTGCTTCTTCAGCTTTAAAGAATCCCAGCTGTAATCTAAAGCCAATGTTTACATTTTTGTTGATAATTTGTAAACTAGGTAGCAGTTGAATGACAGATATATAAGAATTAGTTTATTTCCTTTGCTATTTCAAGATCTTTTCTTTCCCTACATTTCAGTCTTGAGGCTGATACAGCAAATGAAATATATACACGTACTGCTGCCCAAGGCTTCAAAGTGCATACTAATTCTGCCAGGAATTATAGACACTCTGAAGAATTGCTAATTTAACAATGGACTGTGAAATTATTTTTTCTTTCTCTATTAATTGCTCTGTTATTTGGAAATGACTTCCCTGCCCTGGACTTTTTACTGTATGATGAAGTGTGGGCATTTCATTCCAGCACACAAAAATTAATAATTGAAAGCTTTCTCTCTGATAGCCAGTTGCTTCTAATTTACTATAAATATGTGAAACAATCTCTGATAAAAATAGGTTAACATCAGGCAGGTGTTCCATTGTCATTTTATCTGGGTGATTTTAGCAAAGTCTGACAGGAGAGCGCAGCGATACGTTTCACTTGTGTCTGACATTTTGATTCTGTTTGTTAGAGTGTATGTGCAGGGATCTGGCTTTCTCTCCAAGACCTCTATTCCTGTCAGCCTGTGCAAACACTATTTGACAAGATGTCCATTTAAAGAGAAGGGGGAGAGAAAGACCAGGTATCTGGGAAAGCTGCAGTGCAGTGCAAAAATAGATGCTCTTCACATACTAAATGACTTACAAAGAGAACAGCTTGAAATGCAGCCTGAATTGCAAATTTTAATCAATATCTCCCTAAAAGAAAGTGACCAAGAACCATATAAAGAGTGGGTGGAACAGGCAGAAAAATGTTAGCTATACATTCACCTGCATAAATTTTTAAACTTTTTTTTTGCGGCGGGGGGGTGGGGAGGGAGATGGCTGGGTTTTTTTAAGCTCTCTCTTACTCCTGAAGAATAAGATATGGAGATCCATACATGTAAGATGCCCAAAGGCAAGATTCTACCTTCAAAAGAATACTTTGTACAGCCTCAGATAAGTGAAGGAAAGGGTGGCGGAGTCTCCTCTCCCATGAGTGATGCAAGTGAGTGCCCTGGGTACTGAGCTCTTCAAAACTCTCTCTCAAAGAACCTGGATTTAATTCACAACCAGCTAGATGGGCTACAGGGATCTATGAAAATTATTAAAATGATGGCAGAGGGATTTACCAGCAGAAGCAGGAAAGACAGACGGAGCCTCTCTGTAGAAACCATGGCTTAAAACCATGCAGAGCTTCCCCTCCAGGAAGATGGAGTAAAATAAAAAGCAGCGGAAGAGATGAAACAGAACATAAATCTTGTGTTTAAGTAACTGACAATAATGGGAGGTTAGTGATTTACCTTCTTTTTTTAGGGAACAGGCTTCCAAGGGAGGCTGTAGAATCCTAGTCATTGGAGGTTTTTAAGAACAGGTTTGACAAACACCTGACAGGAATTGTCTAGGTTGTCTTGGTTCTGCCTCAGCACAGAGGACTGGACTTCATAACCTCTCAAGGTCCCTTCCAGCCCTACACCTCTATGATTTTGACAGTCTGAAGAATTCTCTTCTCCTGAAATTTCAGCAAGAATACTTTTAGAAGGAAAAGGTCCTGAAGTTGGACCAGCATCGCAAACTCATAATTCACGTTAAATTTAGAGACTACATTCTGTCACAAAGGTCTTAAACAGAGGTATTTTAATCAAGCCGCAGCCTTTACCAAGGAGTCAAAACTAAGACCCCCCCCAGGATAATTCAGCATTACTAATTTTGCATTACAGCTTCTTGGGAATTTTGGGGTTGATTGAGAGTAACAATAATGTGAAAGCCAAATGATCATGGCAGGAGCTGGGTAAAAGAGGGGCATGCCTTCCAATGAAGTTTTGCAAAAGCATTCCTGTGCTGATGAGCAAACACCTGAGGGTGAAACCCTTCCAAGGAGATCCACTGAACATATCTGAGATACAGTGAGGGGCAGGAGCAGCATCTTCTCTGGTTGCAATAAGGAAATGTGGCTTCTCTAGATAGCTCCATGCTACAAGCGAAGATGTTTGTAGTCTGAGCACCAATGAACCTTGGTCACAAACACATCTCTCATGGCTACTTTGTGACTTTAGGCACAGCCCTGATCAAGGGGAAGTGAGTCAACTACACAACACCAAAGGTAGCCCCCGAAGACTTTGTAGCATTGTTGCTGCTAATACAATACTCCTCTCCCCATCACACCCATTTGGCTACTCTTCACCCATTCACACTACCACATCCTCGGTCCTGTGCACCCCAGCTGCCCATACAGGAGCATAAAGGGAGGTCTTCCTCCCTTTTGGCATGAACATGTAGTCCATATCACAATCTATTAGCCAGGGTAGGCAGGGATGGTGTCCCTAGCCTCTGTTTGCCAGAAGCTGGGAATGGGCGATAGGAGATGGATCACTCGATGATTTCCAGTTCTGTTCATTCTCTTTGGGACACCTGGCACTGGCCACTGTTGGAAGACAGGATACAGAGCTACATGGACCTTTGGTCTGACCCAGTCTGGCCATTCTCATGTCTTTATGTTCTACCCCTGGGGGTAGTCTGTCCCGAAACTGGTGGTTTTGGATGCAAATACCGTCTAAATTGTACAGTCTAATACAATCTAATCTAATTTAATTGATTAAATACAAAGCCATGTCAGGGGGAAGATACTCTTACCAGGATAACTGATAAGCAGCAGCCAACACAGAAATGAAGACCTTCCGAGCTAGATTCTGATCCCATGGAATAAAAGGATAGTATTCAACCCGAGTAAAGGTATGAGTGTCTGGCCCTATCACAGAAAGATGGAGCAATGTGCTCCATGTACTGATCTAAAAGGTCATAAAGCAAATACAGTAGAACCTTGATTTTATGAATACCAATCTTACGAATGACCAGTGGTACGAACCATTTTTCCTGACTGGGCGGGAGGGGAAAAAATCACATAAAGAAAGTGATTTCGATGAAGAACAAGTTGACAGCCTTTCACATTTTGATGCCTTCTGTGCATTGGAAATTGCTTTTCCATGAGTTGAAAGACAAGAAGAAAGCAACAAAGTGCACCGTGCTGCAATTTCTGCACTTCATCTACTGTAATTTTGAGATGTTCAATTTTATGAAGTTCTCAATTTTATGAACTCCTCAATTTCCAGTTAGTTAGTAAAATAGGGTTTCTACTGTAGTAGCAACAGAATCCCAACCTGGATGTGGATATCCCACAGAACACGAGTCTCAGAACCCCCCCGACAGAACCAGGCAGATTCTATCTTCCTGTGTCTTTGTTACTCCTCCAATTTTGGTGTCATCAACAAGCCTGATCTCAGTTTAATTGACACCAGAGACTCACCTGACAAAGAATGGTATGCTCCATGGGATGCAGAGAGATGCTTGAGTTTGGAGTTTTAAGTCTTGTTATTTGAAATAATCTCTGGCAAGCCAAGATGAGGACTGAACCACAGCTGAACATCTAAAACCCATTTCCAAGAACCATGCAGCTTCCAGAATGAGCCACTACCTCAGAAAAGAGAAGGCAGAGACAAAGGGAGAGAGACATTGGGCGTGATTCACATTTATACTAAGACCTCTTCACACTACTCTGGCCTATATAATTTACCTTTACATTGCCAGAGTCGTGCAAAGAGGCCTTAAGGCCATTCAAAATCAGGACTTCTCTCTCTAACTAGTTCTTCCAGAAGTAGGAAACTCATTATCTCTGAAGACTTAAAGTGTTTACTATTACCTCTCAAAACTAGATAAAATCCAGGGCTGTAGGTAAATCACTGACCCCTCTGTCCCTCTCTATCCCTCTTATTCATGCTGGAAAAGAACCTCGGCTTTTCTCTGCAGCTTAATAAAACCTGTCGGGAATCTGTTTAAAGCTTTCATTCATTATAACTAGCCTTTAATGTTACATTCTGGATTTCCTTGAGGGGAAATGAACAGTTTAGAATAATTAATGATTTACCAATAGACTTACCAACAAAGATGCATCGTATTGAGTTACAAAGCTGAAGGCTCCTAAGTTCCCATTTGTGGCTTATGATTTCTGCTTCTTTTCCGAAGTGTCTGTATTTTAATTCAGTTCACATTCTGCTACTGCTAGTAAAGTGGCCTGAAGCAGACGGCAAGAAGGGAGCACTAAATCAAACACTTAAATTACTTCTTCCTCAGTTCCATGGCAGATTTAAAGAGCATCCTGGCACTAACGCTTTGAAATAATATACTGTCGGATCTGACACAGCAGAGAGACTCTGCTTCAATCACACAATAGTCCAGGTGACCGTGCAATTACAATTAACCTCCTACCCACTGTGCCTAATGATAAACGATCATTTGAATGATAGACTCAGCAAAGCACCCAGGTATCAGGGAAATGATTTCTGATTCTTACATATTTAAAAAGCAATTTCCAGTTAGGAAAAAGCCAAGGGACACTAATTTTAGTTTTGTATCCAAAAGAAATTAATAATCCCTGCCAATAAGCACAGAGGCACAGCTACACAGTGTCAGCTTCCTAGCAGCGAGATGTATGCACAGCATTTGAAATATTTGGTGAGTTGCCTTGCAAAGTCTCATACTGCTAGAGTGCTGTAATCAAAAAGGGCCTAATGTTCCAAATGGCCGTATGTCTCTGCAAGCCAGGCCAGAGCCCTTTTTGGCCCGAGGGCCACATCGGGGTGCGAAACTGTATGGAGGGCCAGATAGAGAAGGCTGTGCCTCCCCAAACAGCCTGGCCCCCCACTCCCTATCCGCCCCCTCCCACTTCCCGCCCCCCTCAGAACTCCTGACCCATCCAACCCCCCCCCACTCCTTGTCCCCTGACCCACCCCCTCCTGGGACCCCATGCCCCAAACCGCCCCTCCGGGATGCCACCCCCTCTCCTACCCCCCCTGCGCCCTGTCCCAACTGCCCCCTCACCCCCTATCCACACCCCTGCCCCCTGACAGGCCCCCCAGGACTCCCATGCCTATCCAACCTCCCCTGCTCCTGACCGCCTCACCCCCCCCACGAATCTCTGCCCCATCCAACCCACCCCCTGTCCCCTAACTGCCCCCTGCCAGAACACCCTGCCCATTATCCAACCCCCCACCCCCTTACCATGCAGCTCAGAGCAGCAGGAGCTCACAGCCCCACCGCCCGGCCAGAGCCAGCCACGCTACCCGCGCCACAGCGTAACTACGCAGGACGGGGGACAGCATGGGAGGGGCTGGGGGCTAGCCTCCCCGGCCAGGAGCTCAAGAGCCGGGCAGGACGGTCCCACGGGCCGGATGTGGCCTGCGGGCCGTAGTTTGCCCACCTCCGAGCTAGTCCTATTCTGGGGAGCAGGGTGTAGGATGGGGCAGCAGGCCAGGGGAGGTGGGTGTGTCTCACCACATGCAGGGACTGTCTGGCCCAGCTCCAGCCCAGGCTGCTGCTGCTTCCGTTCCGGCCGGTGGGGAGATGGGGGCGCACGGCAATTAGAAACCCAGGCCCAGCCCAGGGTGTCCCATAGCAGCCCCTGGCAGAGCCGAGAGACATGGTGCAGCACTGGCTGGCAAGGAGCTGAGACTGGGATCCGCTGCTTGGAGCTCAAGCAGGCGTATGTGGGGGCCCTGCCCTGACGAGGGCATCCAGTTGAGCCCAGGATCTATTCCTCCCCCCACACACCCCGATCTCCCTGCCGGGGCAGGATCTCAGCTCTAAATCACTACGTTTTGTCAGTGCCACCCCCAAGGGCCAGGCAGAATGTAGCAGGGGAATGAGCTCCTGCTCCCCGGACGGGGCTGGACCAGATGGCCGACACCACACATTGTGACTAGCCAAATTAGCCCCATATTGTGATTTAGCAGCTGAATTAGCCCAATTCTTGCTCCTGCCTCCCCACTGGCGGGGGCTGGGGGGAAGAATCACAGTATTGGACTAATTTTGTGATTTCCATGCAGTCCGTGAAATCATGATTTACACAAAGGCAGGGAGGGACCATCTCTTTGTTCTGTGTTTGTACTGCCCCTAACAAAATGGGGTCCTGACCCTCCACTGGGACTCTAGGTGAAGATTACATTCTGGTCTCCAAGGACTTGCTTGGGGTGATAAAAAGGAGTAAGAACCCCCCCCACCCCCACCCCCCCCACACACACACTCAGAGCTCGGATCTGGATACAAAAGGACTACGTGGGGCTCTTCGCCAGCTCTTTCGCTCCCCAGAGCAGGTGGGTGAGGGGCAGGCAAGCAGTAGGTGGAGCCTTTGTTCCAGCTACCCGCTCACTGGTCAGCACAGCTGAGCTTTTACAGGAGCTGTAGCACCAAGGAGAAAGCAGCAGAGGGACTGTGGCCCAAAGGAGCGTCTCTGCGTTACAGCAGCCCCTGGGGCGACCACCCCTTCCTCAGGGCTGTGCTTAGAGGCACAAGCTAGCCCCAAATATTGAATCAAAGGAAGCTAATGGGATCCTCACTGAACTGTTGGGACTTTCCCTTTGAGCAACGCTGCCTCCGGGTACTGGCTTTCTCTGACAAGGCAAGAATGTTAAGAAACAGCAGCCTAAAAAACCACAAAACCTTATGGACAGTTACTGAAACCATGCGGTCCTACGTAACTATTCAAAATGCTGGTATATTAGTCACATTCCTGAAAGGACTGCACTGTTTTCAAAAAACTTGGCTGGGTATTGGAAGAGCTGAATATGCATCATTGCAAATTCCAATCACCAGTTACAAGCAAACCAGGCACTTCCTAGGCACCCACTTCCCACAGAAACCTCTCCAAAGGTTTGTAGTGGGGAGTTTTATTTACATGTCCTCTCAAACTGTTAGCACTTGATCCTGCCCAGAGAAGATCAGCGCTGTGAGCTGCCGAGCTCACCTTTACAGTGCAGAGTGTTTTCACCTCCACTTCAGCGAGCCCAAAATATCATACAGGACTGAGCCCACCGACACCTGGGGCCACCTCCTCAGCTGGTGTAAATTGGCATTGCTCCAGCTACGCTGATTTGCACCATCTGGGGATCCAGCCCACTGATGTCAATAGAACAACACTGATTTACGCCAGCTCGGGATCCGGTCCATAATCCTTATGGCCTGTAAGAAATCTCTAGGTTCCTCTTCCACAGTGTGTTGTAATACATGTCCACAGAGCGTACTGAATTATTTTACTAGCTAAATCACCCTAAACACAATTACAATTAGCCAATATTCATAAAAACAACTAACATATATACATACTATTTTGTATCATCATGCATGAGTATCTACATATATTTCAAACGCCTGTTTCATCTTGCTTTTTAAAAAAAATAATTACATCAAACAAATAAATGCAACTCCTGCATTCAAGCAATTTATTCTAAGTGACTGATTATGGGAAAGTTGCTCATGAATTCTAGTCATGACATATCCTCTGTTCTTTCCATTTCAATTGTAGAAAAAGGAATGGCTTTCACATGCCTGTAGGTTTATCATTTTCAAGTTGAGCAAATTATCTACCAGTCTCTGGGACAGGGTTCAACTGACAGCTCTTAAAAACAAAATATGGCATCATGGTCTCTGAAACCCACATGTGGCTTACTCTTGCCTTGGTATGTCACTCTAAGGACAGCAAATACAGAGAAGCTACTTCTCAATTTTTAAACATGTCAAATCAATCAATCACTAGATTGCGATCTATCAGTTCTGTTCAATGAGGTTGTTGCTTAAAAGGTTAGAAATTATGATGTTTTAGCCTTTAAGGGATACTATGCATTTAACTTCTCAAATCTTCTTACAGGAATCCAATATGGTCTGTTTGTTGTCAGATTATCTCCAGCTGGCTCTTCTCCAAAATCCAAAATGTTATAGTGACTATTTCCCTACATATCAGCATGAGCCCATGAGCTCTCGCCTCCTGAGCCTCATAAAAACCTCTCCTGCTTCTAATCCCCAACCCCACGGGTGTTTTAACAGCTAAAATGGACAGTCGCAGGCCTACCTGCTGTAATTTATAACATTATAATAGATTTAATTTTGCTTAGTTTTGTGCTTCACTTGTCTCAAATTGCCTGAGTGGAATGGATATTGTGCATACAAATAGGTTGTGACTGTTTTGTTCTTTTTACCTGGATTTTAATCTTTGCCCACTGCACACATTTCTTTATGCATCCTTGAAGTCTGGCGAGAACAAGGAATACGAGATCACATTCCTCTCGGAGGTCCTGATCTGGCCGGGAAGATTAGCACCCTGTCTGAGCACTAGCTGTGAACCTAATTCCATGCCTGCCCTTCTTAAAAATATATGTTAGTATGCAAAACGTTGTCAACTGTGTGAATGAAGCACAATAGATTTGGTATCTAGCCCCACATCTCCCATCACATTCCTTCTTTTCCTCACAGGACATATTCTCACACAGTAGTATAATTTCTATAAAACAGAACTCATCTTATCCATGTCTCCATATTGATATCATCAGAAGGTCATAGATGAAGCCACAAAGAACTTTCAAACCTTTACCAGGGAAGAAAACTATACTTTTGCCTTCTTTTATCCTCTCATTGGGCTTTAATTGTTTCCCCTTTCATATAATACAAATGATGTGACTGTTGCTGACTCTGGCAATCTTATCATCAGTCTTGTGGTCATTCAGTGTTTTTCTTAAAGCCCCAACTCCTGGAGTCACGTGATTACATGAGATGCTCAGCTTGTGTTCTTTTATGTTAAAAAAAAGTTTCTAGCCTTTGTGGTTATGAAAAAACTCTTGAAAATATGGCCCCCAAATAGAGCTTGGAGGGAGGCGTGAATTGGTTATTTCCCTTTCACAGGGTCTGAAATACTTTTTAAAAGTGTAATTTTTTTTTAATCGCAAATGTTATCAAAAAGGTTAGTGGAAAATTCCAGTGATTTATTTTAAAAAAGGGACTCTTTTCATAAAACCATATTTTTAAAGAGATAATCTCAACCCACTGACATACTCTAAATAGCATGTCTTCTGTTTGAACCTGTTTGTAAGATAGTAAATCAACAAAGGTATCCTAAAAACACAGCATTGTAGCAATGGCACATTTTACAAAGAAATATGATTCCAGGAAAAAATGGACATGTCTATCAGCTAAAAAGAACCCTATCTTGCAAACAGAGATTTAAAAACAATCACAGAGACTCAAAGTTTTGTACCATACCATGGTTCTGTGTCAACAGTGTATTTGATTAACTGGAATAAGTATGAAAAGTTAAAATCTGTAAACTACATGAGTACCTCTTTTTTAACTAAACAGAAACTAAAATAATTCTGTTGTTCATTTGTTTTGCTGTTCCGTAATACATCCACGCATCAGCCCATGCTGTTACACAATATCTGGATTAAATTTCTTCCGCAGTTTACAGAGAAACAGCCGTGTTAGTCTGTATTCGCAAAAAGAAAAGGAGTACTTGTGGCACCTTAGAGACTAACCAATTTATTTGAGCATAAGCTTTTTTTAAAGCAAGTTTAGATTCCCATGCAGTAGTCATGCTTAAAAACTTGTCAGTTGCCTGAGAAAACGAAATCGCATTACTTTGATGTTTGCAGTATACCACAGGACTTTCCTGTGCCAAGTACAGAGGATCCTGCCAATTCTGAGGTACAACTAAATAGTTATTCAAAGGCAAAACTGACAAGTTGGAGCTTTATTTTTTTTTTTTGGTCTTGTTGTTTTTTTTCACATGTTGCATCACAACCCTGTAATGTTACTTTGAGTTTTCATGGTCCACGTATAAACACCTTCAGCTCTTTGCCCCAAGACACAACATAATAATGACTTTGGGGGGGGAGATCCTGAGTTTATTAATGGCTTAATCCATAATACAGACCGTTTGGAGGGTTTTCCTGGTCTCATGCTCTGACAAGGCTCAAAAGAGCCGCCATTGAGGGCTGGTTCAGACAAACCTCCAACATGCACATGTTTAGCCAAAAATTATTTAAACTACCAATCAGAGAGAGGGACTATCCAGCCATCAACCCAGGCTCCTCCCCCTAGAGACTTGTAACCCTAGGCTCAACTTGAAGCAGACTTTTTAGATCTTCTCGTTATGACTATGCCTCTTTCCTTTCTCTGGCCCTTGGATCAGCAATAAAATAGCTAACGAGGCTGGCATTGAAAGGATCAGAGTTATTAACAAGCCCTTTTAGTAAGCTGGACAGTTTGCACCGCTCATAGATAATGTGTCACGGTGTCTGTAGACTTGGGCAGAAATCAGCACCTTGGTTGGTTTGCCCTTCGTTAATGTTTTGGAGGTTACTGGTGCATCTATAAAGGCTAGATACTCATGTTTCTTTTAAATGGAAGCTCAGATTTTGGAGCACAAAATGGAATCCTGCAAACACCTCTCTCTCCATGTCACAATGAGCTGGCCCTGTATGATCCCGATCTAAGCTATCCTCACCTTTTGTGTGATCCTTCCCACAAATGACATGAGTCTTCCTCCCCAAACACACACCCCCCCCCGCAAACTCTCTTCCCCCCATAGATCCTTACATTTTTTGTTTGAAAATGGGGTAGAGGAAGGCCCTGAAATCTGCTGGTCATTCCATCTTCAGATCTTCCCTTTGCAAGACATCAAGGATTCTGAAGAGCCCTGTAATACTCTAGAGTTCTTTCCGTACTTAAAACCCAGACCAGCAGGACCCTAGCACAGGGTGTTGTGATTCGCAGTGATCCAGAATGGGGAATAAAGGACCATAGTAGGGATGCGAGAGTGAGCAGCTAAAATTAGCTTAGCCCCTGAAGAAGACATAAGGACTTCATTGGGTCAATGGGACAACTCTAAACTGACTTTCTGGGGCAGTACTTCAACACCCCAGTTAGAACACCAAACAACTATGCTGTTGATCATGAATAATAAATTCCACCTTCATATTGAGAGGGATGAATATATTAATTTCTTTAAAGAACATAAACCCTTTGCAAGCCTGATAAACTAGAAGGGCACCTTTTTGGCACCAAGACAGAAAGAGTAATAGTGACATTGCCCACGCAACCTGGAGTTTGGAAATCATGTATTTATAGAAGTACATTAAGACCAATTTAGAAAAAGTTGATTAGATAAAGTAATGTTCATTCCGGCAGGCCTAAACAATTTTCTTATTTCATTGAATCAGCAATAATGTACTCCTCAAAACACAATACATATATATCCAGTAACTGCCTTCTACCCTTCTTTGTTTAGTTGGCAGTATTTGTTTGGGGTTTATTTTTTAAACAGTAAGCATGTATTAGAACTGCTCTCCCTGGTCATTTTATTTTGCCTGTGTAGCATAAGGCAATCTAGAGGATGAAAACATTGTTTACTTATTAATACAAAGTTTGAACTCTAAGAAATCGTCAATGAGACTGTGGAGGAAAATTGTATTGTTTTCTTTATTATTCTGTGAAACACTTGAGGTAACAAACTAGACACCAGAAAGGTCTATTGGGGAAAATGATTGTTTAATTTTGCGTGTGCCTGCACAGGAAGTGCTATTGGTCTGTGTGTGTTGAGAGATTTTACATTACCATCCCTGCATCCTATCTGTAGTTCTTGATAACAGTTGTTCTAAGCAATGCTAATTTTAATATGAGGCAATAATTCAGATGCCAAAGCATTTATTAGCATGTATTGACTGTTTAAAATGTTACCTCAGCAGTAGCATATTTTTAAGATACGGTCACAAAAGATACAGTAAAATCCAAAGGAAACATTCAGGTCTTACAGGACCCAATGCTACAAACACAAATGCAAGAAGTGTTAATGGGAGTAATCCTGTGAGTAAAGTCATTCCCAGCTGTCTGTGGGATCAAGTCCACAGATAGCATATTCCATGTTTTAGGCAAAAACTGTTTATATTACATACTTTAAGGATCACCTTCAATTATCAACATTGTACTTTATTAGTCTCTCATGCAGCCCCTGATTTAATATTTCAGATCCTAAATATTGGCTTGTTTTCATCACATCCACTGCCTTCCATCCCCTGTCAAATCCTCAATTTGATGGTTTTTAAATCAAGAGAAAGACAGAGTCCATGTGATGCTCACGAGAGGTCTGAGGCAAGCCCAGGCTCCCAGATTACGCACCACTGGGATATGCGAACCAAAATAGACATCGGTTCAGATTCAGGATCTTGCCACGGCACCTCGAGCTGCACAGGATATTATTAAGGGACCAGATTGTCCAGCGTATTCCGCACACAAAGTTGGGGCCAGATTTTCAAAACAGCTCAGCTCCCATTTAGAAACCAAAATGAACCGGCCAGATTTTCAGAAGGCCTCAGTGCTCTACAAGTACCCATTGAGCACTTACTGAGGTGGTAAAATTGAAATAGGAGCTGTTGGTTGCTGAACTCTTTGGAAAATCTGGCCTAGGCCTCAGCTTTGACTGTAGCGGTGATCGCACTGCAGTGTTCCTGACGTTCCTCCAGGACTGGGGTGAAGGGAGGTGGCCAAGCCAGGCAGCATGGTCACTTGAGATGGACCAATGGGTTCTATTCCTGCATCGGCTGCTGACCTGTTGTGTGACTCTGGGCAAGTCACTTTCCCTCCCACCCTTCGTCTCGCATGTCTATATAGCTTCTAAGCTTTTTTAGTGCTGGGACAGGCTCTCACTATGTGTCCTTACAGTGGCTGGTACAATGGGGCCCTCTCTCAGTTGTGATATCTAGGTGCCACCCTAACACAAATAATTAACAATAGTGATCGTCAACTGCATAAGGAAGCAGCCAGAGTTGGCTCCCACAGGGCAGGGCTTTTGAGGGCTGATTGCTCCTTGAGGATTCAACTCTTTTCTGCTACCTACACTGTAGGAATAAGCTTGCAGACATGTGCTTCTCTGGGGCAGCTTCAGAGGGCAGTCCTGACTGGACCACTCTCCAGCTGCACACCATAGCATGATAGGTGCACATGCCTCGGTTTCCCCTTTCAAGTACCCCAAGGACTCCGCACTAGGCTCCCCTGCTTGAATAATACCCTTCCTGGGGCTAGTTTATTCAAAAACACAGTTCATTTAATCCCCAGCATAATCCATTTCCCACACCTAGTGCAAGCAGTCATTAAAACTCAAGACATCTTGTCCCTCAATGTCCCCATACCCACACTGGCGCCTTCAGCCATACCCAGGCTCCCTGCCAGTACTTTTCTGTCCCTCTGCCAGGATAGCCACCCCAGCCCTTCCAGCTGAAGAGGAGCCTCGATCTTCGCACAGGAACTTCCACAACCTCTCTTCTGAGAGACCACCCTCACCAGGAAAGCATCCCTCACTCCTCCTGGCCCTCTCATTGTTCCTCAGGCTCCTGCTCTTCAGGAAGGAGCCACCATTGGGTAAAGCCCCTCTGTAGCTCCCCTGCCTTCAGGCCTCTCTGGCCTAGAGCCAGCAGGCAACTCCCTCTGCTGTGCCCTGGCCTTCAGCCCTGGCTCTCCAGCTTGGGGACCGCAGCCAGAAATCCCGTCTTGTTGCTCTCCTACCTTCAGCCCTCTCCCAGGAACCATATAGTCTCTAAGCTTTGGCAGCTCTCAGCTCCTGCTCTTCCCTGACTGACCCAGGCTACCCAGCTCACCAGGTCTCTCCCACTCGCTGGGTCTCCCTCTGACCCTGCTCTCTTCTGTCCTCTCTCTAGGGCCCTGGTGCCCTGATCCTTTACAGCCCCAGGGTTACACCCTCTGAGCTGGCTAACCTGGGAGCATCTGTTCTGGTACAGGAGCACTGGACCTACTTCATTCCCAGGGGCCAGGGAGTTCCATAGCATATACTTGCCTTTTCATAGCACCTCTCATCACCAGCCTTTACAAACACACATCCTCACCATGCTCCTGGAACAGGTAAGTCTATTTAACCCTCTTTGCAGCTGACATTGCAGTGACAACCTCCTGATATCATAGCACAACCTCTCCACAATGTTGTGGGTTTGTGTATAGCTGGCTCAATCCCCTGGTGTTAGACTTTGTCCGGATGATACAAACCTGCCTTGCTTAGACGAATTGTTTGCCTGCCCCTATTATTTTGTTTTACTTTAGAAACAATTAATATTCCTTAAAGAGTAAACGTGTAGGAATGATTATATAGATCACTTCATTTCCATGCTAACATTTACTGCTGTTGTAGGAATAAAGGTAAATGGTGCTATCACGCCTTCATGAAATATAGGCATACCGAAATTCCAGCAGTCGGGCACATAATTTTGTCCCAGGCTTATGCCTGATTTCCAAGTATATGATAAACCTAAAACCCTCCATCATGGCTGAAGTGACATTTACAAAGGGAATCATTTAGAAAGGGATATATTTTTCATCCCATGTTACAAATTCAAATGTAGTAAAGAACATCACCTGAACAGGTATTTCTTTAGTTCCCTAACCAGCCTCAGCATCTGTTCCTAAAGATGATTCTTTTTGGTCAAAATGGAATACTTCTGAATTGTTACTTGAGCTGGTTTTATTTTAGAGTCAAATGAAAACCCTAGCTAGCTAATAAAAGAAGTGCACCAAATTAAATCATCATACTTATGGCAGTATGGAAGTAACAGAGTGTGAGAAAAGAGCCAGATTTTTAAAGGTATTTTTAAAGGGATTTTTAAAATTATTTTGGTGTCTAACTCCCACTGAAATCAATGCGAGTTAGGCACCTAAATACCTTTTAAAAGGTGGTCCTAAGTGACTCAGGAGCATATAACCAACTGATTTTCAATGGGACTTGTGCTCCCAAGTAATGTGAGACACTTTTTAAAAGCCCATCCCTTAACATGTAACCTGATTTTCAAAAGTGCTGAACACCCAACAGCTCCCACTGACTTCTATACGAGTTGCCAGGAGCCAAGACTTTTAAAAGTGAGTGGTGAAATCCTAGCCCTCTGGAAATGTTGCCATTGACTTCAGTGGGACCAGGATTTTCATATAGGTGCCTTAGGGTGGATTTAGGAACCTAACTTTAGGCTCCTGGCTTTGAAAATCTTGGCTTAAATGTTTAGCCCAGCTTGTGGGGCCTTAGCTTTGTAACCAACGTTAGTTAATAATCATTGCAATGCCTATTTCTTATATCGCATTTTTTATCAGTAGATCTCAAGACCCTTCACTGTCTTTTAATGTACGTATCCTCACAATGCCCCTGTGAGGTGTGGATGCATCATCATCCCCATTTTACAGATGGGGAACTGAGGCACAGAGAGACCAAGTATATCAACACTACAAAGACAAAGCCGCAGCACCAAATGGCAGAGCCTGGCTCAATTACCTTGGGCCTGCGGGACTAAAAATAGCAGTGGAGATGCTCCAGCTTGGTCTGCAGCCAGGCTCAGAAACCTGGTGAGGGTCTTGGAACCCAGGCTCCAGGCCAAGTGAAAACATCTACGTGGCTATTATTAGCTCTGCAGCCCAACCCCTACAAGCCCAAGTCAGTTGAGCCAGGCTCTGAGACTCGGTGCCATGGGTTTTTCCTTGCAGCGTAGACATGCCGTAAATGACTTGCCCAAGGACACACAGGAAAGTCTATGACAGCAGGGACTTGAACCTTGGTTTGCTACACCCTAAGCCTGTGCCCTCACCACCGGACCAAGTAGCTAAACAGCGAGGCCTTGTACTGAAAACACACTCCTAACTAGTCAGGGTGAGGGCAGGGAACATTGCTTCAACGTGATGTCTATTTTCTAACACTTGTATTGGAACTGTACTTGGCCCACTAACTTTCTGTTGAAAACGGAACAGAAAACAAAGAAACATTAGCATTCTCCAAATTTCAAATGCTGATTGGAACTGGGAAAATGTTTAACTCTGTCGTCTTTGGTTGGTAGATGGATTTAGCTCAAACCCCGTCGCTTGGTTACATGTTACAATTACAAGAGCAGAGGGAGTGACAGCACATTGGCTAGCGAAGAAAGCAGAGAAAGAGACAAATGTAAAGGCGACGGGGTTACAAGAAACAGATTCTGTTAAAGAAGTTTGGTTTTGCATATCTGGCATGATTCTGTGATGATACGCAATATGCATTCAGCCCAGCCTTCTAACACAAAGAGCGATCACAATGGGACTGTCAGGTTATTTTCATGGGTCAAGTCCTAAAATTCCAGAGCATGGGATATGCCCCGCCCAAACCAAAGAATACCATACTCCACAGAATATTGCACCTCTTAAGCTGTAGCCCATGGTATGCTTCGCCCGTACCCAGGAATACCATACTCCTCCAGAACATTGCACCATCTTTCTGATCTCTCTGTGGGGAGCTGTAGAGCGGACCGCTCTCTGTTCTCTACCCTTCTTCTGCTTCTTCCTATCACAAATTCTCTCCCCTCAATCATCAGCATCTCTTGTTTGGCAGCATACGGCAAAAGGCAGCTTGAGTGTAGCCCCAGAGGCAAGGCAAGTAGAGAGCAGAAGGATGAGAACAGGATGACACCAGAGGGCGCTGCAACCAAGATGGATGGAGCAATCCCCAAACATCATCCCACCAGCCAACCTCGAGAAATACTGTGCCCGAGTACTGCGCCCCCCCAAGATGCCCTCTCGCTCTGCATCTTCCTCCCCAAATCTGAAATCACCACAGAACCAGAGGAGATCTGCTTCCTCGCTTCCACAAACAAAACGACGGCCGGGTCGGCTGGAATGCAGCTGATGGCTGAACTGCAGCAGGCGGCTGCAGATATTGCTGAAATGAAATCTACAGTTTCCACCCTACTAACCACTGTGACTGGGATTCAGAGTGCCCCACAAGCGCTATCCAGACGGGTGTGTGAAGCAGAACACACACTTTCTGAAATGCGAGACGATCTCAGAGAGAACAAATTACAAGTTATGAAGAACTGTAATGATATCAAGACTATTAAGATCCAACTAAATGATATAGAAAGCTGCTCACAATGATGTAACATTAGGGTTGTGGGTGTCCCTGTGGGAACAGAGAAAAGCAAACAGTCTGAATTTGTCTCTAAACTGCTCAGTAAGTTGTTGGATCTGCTAGTAGATCTTTGTTTGGATACAGAGCGGGCATATCGGTCCTTGCCCCAAGCCAGCTCCAGGAGGTCAGCCTAGAGCATTGCTTTTGAAGATCCCAAAGTTTACCCTCAAGGAGCTTATACTGCAGAAATTCAGAGAAAATAAAAGGAGCTGTTATGGGGATAGCTAGCAATTAAAACTCTGCTCTTTCAAGCTCATGCCAGTGATCTGGTTGCAATGAGGGCAACATTTAATCAAGCAAAATAATTGGCCAGGAAGATGGACTTGGAAGTATTTTATTAAATACATGGAAACACTCCCTATTAAGAATGGTGAGAACATAGTTTCATTCAGTTCCTCTCAGGAGGCAGAAATATACTTCCAAAATCTGCAAACTCCTCCTTTGCAGAAGGAGACATCGATGGAAGGATCCACCCATACGGAATTTATGTACTGCTTTCAGTGAGCTGATATGGCTCCTCAAACAAGTTGATGGGTACTAGTTCACACTGATGTGTTAGTTCCTTTTCTTCTCCCACCCCCCACCCACCCATTGGCATTGAGGGTTAAAGGGTTATCAATTACTTCCAATGGCCTTAACTCATGGGAAAGGAGCATCAATGTAAAATCAATCATTTGATTAGTAATTATGTTTTCAGTCCTTACCTTATTAGACGGTGTGTCCTTATGGACTAATGTCTCGAGGTCTCTTGGTATTAGATGAGTAACTATAGTTGAAATGTTTGGGGCCCCAGGGACTATAAGGATCTCCAAGTTTCACTTGATTCCCCCCACCTCACCCCGCTTTGTGTGTCAAATGTGGGGGACAGGGTTGAACTATTTAAACAGATTCTTCTTTCTGATTGGATGGTACTAATGGGTATTGCTCTCTCCACTATCCTTTCACTTTTGGTTTCTTCACTTTCTGCCCCCTTCCCATTGCCTGCCTATGCTGGGAATTTCCTTCCCACTGGGTAGAGTATGTATCAGCAAGCAACACCCTACCCTGGACTATATAACTTGTGCTGCTTAGATATGCAAGGACCGTATGCCGCTCAAGAAAATTTGCCATTTCTCATTTATTGACAAAGCAACCTTCTATTATAGAGCGTATATTTTTTAAAATGATGGCTCACGTAATTCAGTGTGTTTCCTGGAATATAAAAGGGTTTTATTAAAGCTATTAAAAGGAAAAAATATGTACCCAGTGCTTAAAAGAGAGAATGCTGACATCACCGTGCTACGGGAGGCACGTCTGACAGAACTTAAAGCTGTAATAGAGATGGGATAGGCCTCCCAGTTTCCAGTTGCTTTAATTCTAAAGCAAGGGGCATTGCTATACTACTACATAATAGCCTGATTATTCCTATATTGAGCACAAGGTCTGAAAATGAGGGCAGATTTATTGAACTCCAGGCTGAAACTGGCAATTTTATAATCACCGTTGCCAATCTCTGGGGACCAAATCAGGATGATCATAATGACATGAGCCACCATCCTATTATTGGTTTCAGAGTAGCAGCCGTTAGCTGGAGACGCCGTTAGCTGGAGACATTAACAAAACTCTAGACCCAGTCCTTGATCAATCTTCTCCATTTCTACAAGGAAATACCGATACTCATCTAGTACTTCAAACATACATGGCTGATTTAGGCTTATAAAGTGTGTGGAAATCAGGTGATCCTATGGTCAGAGACTATAGATTTGGTTTGGTTTTGTTCTCCTGCAACTCTTTCAACATATTCAAGATGGGACTATTTCTTAATGTCTTAAGACTTGATCAATTCTGTCACTGATTGTGACATTGGTACATCTGACCAGGCTCTTATACATACGGCATTTAAGTCCCCAGGGTATGCACCCCCAACTAAAATGTGGAGATTAAATACTTCTCTGCAGTTTGAGACATCATTTGTTAACTCTGTCCTGCAGGAGTTAGATTTAAAAATAAACAAAATAAATGTTCCCACTGTTTCATCAGCTGCCACACTTTGGGAAGCTTTAAAGCCTTCGTCATAGGCCATATTATCTCTTATTCCAACTTTAAAAAAGTTTAAAAAGTTTAAAAGTTTAAAGCTGAGTTTGCTTTATTCTGTTTGAAGCAAAACTACTGGGGATCTGGCAAGAGAGCCAAGCAGTTGGCAGACAGGCTTAAGCCAAATGCTAACAAAAAGAAGATTGCTGCCATTCACGATAGTAGTGATAAATTATACACAGCACAGTCAGATATTAATAAACAATTTCAGCAGTTTTATTCAAAATGATATTTAGCTAAAGAGGCCATCCATAAAGATGCCCTAGGTAACTTTTTTAGTGGATTGTCTCTGCCACGGATCTCTGACTCTCAGAAGGAATTTTTAGGTGCCCTTCTAGAAATTGCAGAACTGACTCAGGCTGTAAAAGACAAAAAGGTCGGAAACACTCCTGGTGCAGATGCATTCCCTACTGAATTTTATAAAAAGTTCTCTGGAATTTTAACACCTAGATTATCGAATATGTTCAATGAGGCCAACAATGAGCCTACTCTAAGGGAAGCTGTAACTTCAGTTATTCCTAAACCTGGGAAAGATTTTGGATTATGCAGTTCTGGGAAGGAATGCTAAGTGGAGGTGGGATCCACCTAACGAGGAAAATGGAGAGTATCTTTGGATACAGACTGCTAACCTAGTGTGGTTGGCTTTAAACTAGGTTTGATGGGGGCAGGAGACAAAAGCGCACAGGTGAGTCCAAAACATGGAGACCTGGGTGAAGGGTCAGAATCTGGGGGAAGAATTATAGCAGGGACAGAAGAGAGACAAGAGGGAACATAGGGGGAATCAAACCAGTATCTTAGATGTCTGAATACCAATGCAAGAAGCATGGGGAATAAACAGGAAGAACTAGAACTATATAGTTATTCCAATGACATAGTTGGCATCACAGAGACTTGGTGGGATAATACACATGACTGGAATATTGGTATAGAAGGGTACAGCTTGGTCAGGAAGGACAGGCAGGGGGAAAAGGGAGGAGGTGTTGTCTTGTAAATCAGAGATGTATACACTTGCACTGAGGTTGAGATGAAAATAGGAGACAGACCTGTTGCAAGTCTCTGGGTAAGGATAAAAGGGGTGAAAAACAAGGCTGATGTCATGATAGGGGTCTACTACAGACCACCTAACCACTAACACAGTACTGTACTGTATTTGCTTTGTGTGTGTGTGTGTCTGTCTGCTGCTGCCTGATTGTGTACTTCTGGTTCCAAATGAGGTGTGTGGTTGACAGGTCAGTTCGTAACACTGGTGTTCATAACTCTGAGGTTCTACTGTATGTCCTGAGGCATCTATCTCCCTGTTTCTATTCCTCAAAATTATTTTAAGAAATTCAAAAATATTTTTAGAATGTTCCTTTGGGGCGCAGGTAAGATCTCTTAACAAATTACAGCTCCCCCTAGCTCTAGAGGGATTTCATTTTCCAACGTGAAAATTTATCATATCTCCTTTTTGTTAAGCCAAGCATCTTTGTGACTGTTAGATATGACCACGCAGACCCCACCTGGGTTCAGATTGAATGAGAATTGGTAAACCCTCTCCCACTTTCAAGCCTTGTAGGATCAAATTATTACAGATATAATGGCTCCAGAGTTCCCACAATAACAACTGTGAGGCAAGCTTGGTCAAACTTATCTAAAAAGTTCTGCTTCCATCCATTCGCCCATGTCGAGGTGGTTCAATGAAGCAATCCTTTCCTTAAAATTGGTGGCAAACCCTTGATTTGGAGGGATTGGATGCAGCTAATTGACAATGATAAACCATTTGTAGATCTTCAGCAAGAATTTGGTTCCGGAGCATGGAAATATCTCCAGTTGAAGCATTTACTTAAAATGTATTTGGACCAGAGGCACTGCAAGCTTCAGAACCTCCAGAACTTTTATTATTTTGGAGGAAACTTCCTGGATTTACTTGGCCAGCAGTAGCCTTTTACTATTTTCTGGCCCAACTAACTCAGCCAAAAGATTGACAATTTGAGAGTCGTTTGGAATACAGATTTGAATACACAACTGTCTCTGACCCAACGGAATTACAATTGAATCTAATATTAAAAAAGCCAACTATAGACCCGAAACTATGACTAATTCACCAAAAGACGCTTTTTCAAATACACTGGTCCCCACATAGGCTAATGGTAATGGGCCTCATGAATGTTGACCACTGTTGGAAACATTAGCTATTTTGGGAGTGCCCCTGTATCGAGAATTTCTGGAATGAGGTGGGTCAAAGGACCAATCTGATACTGGATGCTAAGCTGGAGCCCTCCCTCTTAAGTTTTGTTCTTGGACATATTCCTAACACCTGGAGGTTACCTAGTAGCAAGGCAGCTTGATTCCAATGTGCAGTGTTGGTTGCTAAAAAATTAATCCTGCAAAAATCCTGGAAAAGTCTATCCCTACCAAATATTGATGCCTGGCTCAGTGGTATGGCTGACCTCACAGCTAAGAATGATTGGCATTTCTCGGAAAGGGACAAATCAAAAAATTCAAAGCAATTAGGGCTGACTTTTTAGAGGTCCATGAGTAATACAGATACTAAGGGTAGATATGTCGCTTCCCCTCCCCCTTCCTTTAGTCTACTTAATTTCTGTATTACGGTGAATCTTGTATTAGGCTATATTTATTGTAGCTGAAAAAATGAATAAATTATCAATATAAAAAAGACAGGACTAGAGTGAGAGTAGGGAACAGAAAGAGCATGAGAACTATGAGGAAACGCTAAAGCAAGATGGGAGGGGAAGAGTGTGTGTGTGTATGCATGTGCAAGAACCAGGGGAAGGGGGAAGGGATTGAGGGGAGACAGTGGGTTTAGAGGAAAAGAAATGTAGAGCCAGGCACTCAGCTGTGGCAAATAAACACAATTCTGTTGCTTTGACGCTGACTTCCATCATTCTGGGAATCTGGCCCTACACAGTTTCCTGGAGAAATTAACATACTGCTGCATGTTACAAACACGGCACCTTCCAAGGTTTCCCATTACATGAGAATTGGCCAGCAATATTTGGCACCTCGCTCGCGCTCTCCCACCCAGACGCACGGATTAAGAGCAAGATAATACACTTCCTATTACTGCGTGAAGGTGGATGTGCACCTGCTCCACACTGCTTCAGGCAAACAATTGCCCTGTCCTAACCCTTTCCACAGCTAACATGGCAAGCAATTTATCACTGTCATCTAACTTCATTCACTTCTCTCGCAGAATGACAGCCATCAAAAGCTTCTCGTTATTGGCCTGTTACTGGGTGGCAAGACAATCACGGTCTCTAACAAGGTCTTCAAAAGAGAAAAAAAAACATACTGAAGCCCTCCCTCAGTGGAAGTTTTGTGTGCATGGGTGGCAAATGCCAAACATGTCCCTGACCTCCTATAACAACTGTGAGCCCTGCAGCTGGAGGACTTAAGCTGGAGGACCCCCTTGCAGATAAAGGTCCCTTCGTTCGGTAGTTTGCTTATAGTTCAATTTGCCTGATGTTCTTGAAGCAAATAAACTTACTAAAATCCAATGTGCAAGCCTCTACGATTGGGATATGCAGTGCAGTAAATAGCCATTGTAGCACTTTCTGTATGTTGCCATGAGCATATATTTGATGCAGTACCAGCAAATTATCATATAATGAGCCAGAGGTGAGCCTTCTGTTACAAAGGAGATGAGAAACCTTTTTACTCCATTCATTTTGCAGGTATTGAGTGCATGACACAAGGAGAAGAATGGAGATGGCCACATTAAGAAAAGGAAGATTAAGAAAGAAGCAAAGATTAAGCAGCAACCAGAATTCATTTTGCGGTCAGTGCATTATCCCATAAGAGACATGCCCTGCAGGTCTAGAGACACCAGGGACTCCCACTGGCTACTGGCCAAAACAAAAGGCCAATTAGAATCCATTTTGGAATGTCTTTTGTCTTTACAGTGGTACAGCTCTTTCATGTAGCCATGAGAGAGTCTTCTGTTCACCTAAAAAGAACAGTTACCTTGAATCCTCTTGGGGCTAGAAACTGGAGGGACTGCTCTCATCAAAGTAAAACACGAGTGGTGGGGGAGGGGGAATGAGCTTTGGGTAAGATGCACAGACAGCAAAACACCTTGAGACCTCAGTTTTGGACTGCTCTTCTGGGCATACTGTAACTGTGAGACACACACGTCTAGCACTGAAGAACAAGCAGACATGCCTATATCTGAAAACAAACTAGAACCTCCACGTTTTCCATCTATATTCCAGCCTGGGGCTCCCAGTAATCTATTTACCATAGTGACATGGGGGGATTTTAGGGACAAGCCACCCTGATGTGAATTGATTGAATGATCAGTTCACATCAACAGATTATCTCTGGATAGATGATGCAACTGGTGGGCATTGTCAGGGATGGAAACATTGAATCTGAGCTTACAGAAAAGGAACTAATCAGCAGTTCAGTTGCAGTGAGGGCTGAAAAGTCCTGAGTATCTCCTGCAATCTGTGTAATGTGCCTTTGTGCTGATAGGAGGAAACTACATATTTGCATGAGGCATACAGAAAGAGAATTTGAATTTTCTCTCTGCCTCCTTCAGTGCTGGTGTACTGGGTGAGCAATTTGATGCGATTTCACCTGTCGCCATAGGAACTGAACTGTCTCTGGATAGGGAGAACATTTCTCTCACATCTATACCTCATGACGGTTACATCATCATTAGAAAGTGTCATCTCTACATTTTAGTTCATGGTCTTTAGATCTTTAGAGGCAAGAAAGGCAAGAAAACCATTACCCACAACATCTCCAACATAAATTTCTCCCTGTAACAGCAAAATACCCAGCTCTATAATTCCTTTTTTGTCAAGATTATACTGGGTGCACTCTATTTGGTTGCAGTGGGAGTCTACACCCTTCACCTTGTCATCTTATCCTTGGTGAAACTAGGAGAGGCAACTCAGGAAAAGTCAAATGGAAATAAGGATCCGCTCAGCAGAGAGATACCCTCACTGCAAGAGGAAAGTGACCCCAAAAGTCAGTCAATTATGGGAAATGCTACATGTCAGACGAGGAACAAGGAAGAGGAACCATCAGCTGCTGATGGTGGTGGAACTGTTGTCTCTTTTGGGTCAGGGGCTACTTGGATCTCCTTCTATCAAAACACCAAAACTCAGCAATAACTACAGTTGGCTGAAAATTTTCCATCCATTTTTTTTTTCCTAAATGAACATTTTTGCTCTAAATGTTAATTTTGATTGAAAATTTCCAACCTGTGAAAACACCAAAAACATTTATCAAAATACAGTGGGGTTTTGGTAAATTTCTACCAAAGAAATGTAATAAGTCTGTTTCTTTCATTCATTCTCTGACTTGCTGTAGTAACAACATACATGCTATGCGTGTTACTGATGATGCATGAACTTTTTTCATATCCTCACAACATTAACCTCCAAAAATCCTGTCCTATCATGCAGTGACCTTAGTGCAAAACCCAGTATAGATTAACTGAGGGCAGCTTCTTCTTTGGCTGTTTGTCAGAAGTCTGAAAGAGAAATGTCTGTGCCCAGGACACAGAACAAAGTCAAACAATAACGGTACAGCAATATAATGACATACTAAATTCAGACAGTGCCGGAATTGAAAGCTATTGTTAACCTTTGTTTAACAAGCAATTATGAAGTTATACAAATGATCCTAGAATGCCTGAACACTAGACTGCAATACATCGAGCCAATAGTTACTCTTGTACAATCACACTGAAGTCAATGGACTAAATTCACCCCTATCATGCTTATTCCATGGGTGATTCTAGCCAAATGGTGATGAAAAAATGTGCAAAGGGGCAGAAGGTAACCAGTATAGGCACTCGTCATACCCTTATTTCAAGACACCACGATCATGCAGAGTTTAACAAAAAAGATACCAGGAGAAACCTTTAAAATCCCTTAGAAACAATGTCAAGGAGCAATGGGATGCTTGAAGCTTGAAACTTAAAAATCACCATCAAGGAAAAATGTAAAATAAGTAGGGTAAAATGCCACAGTACTGAAATCCGTCCTTCCCTAACATAGAGTATTAACCAGATGGTGCTGCTCTGTCATTTTGATGAGATGTATTTATTTATATCATCCACATACATATATTCTGACCCTCATCTCATCCCCTAGCAGTGAGAGGTCATTCAAGCGTGTCATGTATTAAATATCAGATAGCTTCATTTTTATATATTTTTTCCAGACTGATCAAACCTTTTTTTATTCCTTGCCAGAGGTGCTCCATCAGTTTGAAAAATGTCCAGAAATACAAAATCAAATGTCTAATGTTCCTGGTAACCAGGAACTCTCTTACCCAGGGAAGGGACTCTCACAAAGTGGGTTCAGAACCAGGGCCGGATTTCCAGTTAGACATGGTAGGGGCGCCTGCATTCTAGGAGCATCTTACTGCTCTAAAACTGTGTGCAACATGAAGGTCAGCTATAGGCGGGGGGGGAGGGGGGGGGGGGCGCTGAAGAAGTTGTGCCTACGGGTGCATAAGGCGTAAATCCGGCCCTGTTCAGAACACAAGGTTAATTGCTGACTGGATAAAATCTCCAGGAGGGTACACACAATACCTTACTGAGCATGTCTGAAATTAAGCTAAGGTGTCAATACAGCACCTACAAAAAGAAAAGGAGGACTTGTGGCACCTTAGAGACTAACACATTTATTTGAGCATGAGCTTTCGTGAGCTACAGCTCACTTCATCGGTTTCATGTAGCTCATAAAAGCTTATGCTCAAATAAATTGG
The DNA here is from genome assembly GCF_965140235.1 of Caretta caretta. NCBI lineage: Eukaryota > Metazoa > Chordata > Testudines > Cheloniidae > Caretta > Caretta caretta. The sequence goes on from NC_134209.1 coordinate 18,438,038, forward strand.
TTAGTCTCTAAGGTGCCACAAGTCCTCCTTTTCTTTTTGCGAATACAGACTAACACGGCTGCTACTCTGACACCTGTCAAAATTCAGAGGAACTCAATTTGTTCTTAAAAATAAACAGACTTTATTTGCAGTATGGATCAATTTCATTTCTATAGAGGAGTCAAATTTTATTATTAATGAGCTTCTTAATTAGTACTTGCCCTGTCTTTTTATGCTGTTGTATTGAATTCAAGTGCACGAGGCTTAATGAACAGATGCTGCTTCTCTAGGTGGTTTAGGAGCTAACACCTCATTATTTGCGAATATTTTTTAAAGGGCTGTTGTTACTCATGTGTCCTGTGCTCATTGCATGATCACAGTTACACGAAGTCAACCCAGACAAAGAGACTATGACAAACGTCTTCTTTCCTGAAGTCTGTATCTCTGTCCATGAGGGTCATGCTAGGACCACATCAGTGCTGCAAGATAGGTGGGTCTCTCCTCTGGGCTTCAGAAGCTTTTCATTAATTTATCTGCAAATACAAATTTTGCAGGGTGAAGGGTTTTAATAGTGGATATGTCCCTGCAAAATCAGTACTATTAACACATTGTCACTGCCTTTTTTTGACCCTGCAGAGAGTTACTCTAATATTGTGCCAACCTAGGGCAACATTTTCAAAAGCACCTAACTCACTTAGGCGTTTAAGTCCCTAAATCCTTGGGATTTAGGCCCTTAAACAACACTTATGAACTTTTGAAAATGTAAAACCAAGTCAAAGCTTAGTGATATTTTGCTTTGACAATCTCAGCAGGCTGTAGTGTCAGAAGGATTTTTTTAAACAAACAAGCTTATTTAGATTGTAAGCTATTTGGGGCAGGGACTGTCTCTTTGTTCTGTGTTTGTACAGTCCCTAGCACAATGGGCCCCTGGCCCATGACTGGGGCTCATAGGTGCTAAGGTAATACAAATGAAATGATATTAATTATAATATTGCAGCTTACTAACACAGAAACCTGCAATAAGAATGGCCCTTGGCAACTTTTCCCACATTGTAAACATATGGCCAAGTAAAGTACCCCCAGCAATTCGTACAATTTCATCCCTCCTTACTTATTTTTGCTCTTTTCTGGGGTGGCTGCTCAAGAAAAGGTTTCACAATCTAAAGCTCTAGAGTACTATTTTTAGAGCATGGAACTGGCGATTTCCGGACGGAAAGAGAACATCATTCAGCTGATCTAACTCTGCATACATATACATCTGATGAAGTGAGCTGTAGCTCACGAAAGCTCATGCTCAAATAAATTGGTTAGTCTCTAAGATGCCACAAGTACTCCTTTTCTTTCTGCATACAGTGTATATCACATTGCTGCTGATGTGATTTCCCCAGCACCACCAATGCTGCACTCACAATTAAAACACAGCAAACATGTACAAACGCCATGGTACAAAAGCCACATACTGGTCTTCAACTTCTCTTCACCTAGGGCTACACCTGCACTGTGAAAGAGACAGCAAGGCAGCCAAACAAAACACAGCACCTTACAATTATATTTCTTTTCCCAGACTGCGTTCCACAGAATACTATAGAACTCAGAAAGGTTCTAGAAAATAGAATTTGAGGAGCTGGTCATGGCATTAGAGATGGAACATCCCTCTCTCTTTTATCCCAAAAAGTTGCCAGAAAGGTTCATTTGACAGCCTGCATTTAATTCCAGTTAGCACATGTTAAAATTAGAACTAAGGACCAGTGCCTCAGCCAAAATCAGCTAAGCTCCACCGACTTCAGTGAAGCCACAAGGATTTACACCCGCTGAGGATCTGGCCCTAGTAACATTTTACTTGTGTAGAATATTTGTCATCCCCAAGACTCACTGAGCATTTTACAGAGCATACATTGTACACACTACTGACATGCAGACCTTCCCAGGGCAGAAGGCAGGGAGCAGCCAAAGTGAATACACAACAGCAGAGGGCAGGGGATTTTTTCCCCTAGGGCTCAGCAAGCCAGTGCTTTCCTAAAATGCTCCACTGGATCCTGGATGTGATGCTCTGCAAAACAAAAGTGGCAAATTGACTTCAATGGGGGCAGCGCGAGGCCAGCGCTGAGAGCTTTTGAAAAATCTCCTCCTTCTCATCTACCCAGAACAAACAGGAAGGAGCTCATTCTGTAAAGCTGTCATTGGAAGGCTCCACACACAGAATCAAGTGCATGGATCCCAATCAACTTATGTCCGAATGATGAAGGGCTGAGTTAGCCCTGCTAGGGCTGGGACTCATGATGGCAAAGATTCTGGGCATTTCAAAACAAGATGTGTTGACCTGATAGAGCATTATAAAATATGGACAAACAGCTAAACTCAACATATTCCCAAGTACACACAGCACGTTCCACCCTGGGAGAACAAGCACTGTGAGACCCCTGAGCAGGGGTGTCATTTAAAGAGTTACACTGCTGATTCCATGGTGGGGCATCAAATCCATGCCAAGAACAGATACAATTACCACTGGGCATGAAGGAAGATGGATTTGGAGAACAGCTGCTCTGTGTTGCTTGCTCCTGTCTGAACGCAATGATGCCTCTACCAGAATGATCAGCTTCAGTGAACGCTCATCAAAGCAACATTGACTTCTGTCCCACCTGATCCTCTCCCCATGGAGGGTGCAGGTACACTGTGGTCAGGCAACGGCCCCACGGCTTGCGAGGGAACTGCCAGGAGGAGGGGTTCTGAAGAACACCCAGAGCCATGGCTCTCTGCAAGAGGCATCTTTTCCCATGGGGTTCAGCTGGCTCGTGGAATCTGTGTCCTCTTCACCCTCGGGAAACTCACTGAACCCCCTTCTGAACTTCAGTTTCACCTTCCTCAGGGGTTTTTCAAAGGACGGACACAAGATATTCAAATGCAGGGAAAAGTCTCCTCCTTGTCATTAGCCTGCTCCTCTTGTAGGAATGCCACAGTCCATTGGTGAGGATGTCAAAATCATGTCCTGATTGATTCTCATGGCCCATTCAATGCACAACGACATCAACTAAGTAAATCAGGTAGTTTGAAGAAGCTAGACAGAGAAACAGAGCTGTGCCACCTAATACATATCACACTATCTAGACATGAGAAAAATGTTTGCAGTAGCTGACAATGGACATGGCTAGAAACACCCATGCTAAACCTTATGACTCTGATACTAAGCCCACTGAACTAGTGATAGTCTTTCGTTTGACAACAGCAGACTTTGGACTAGGTCTTAGAAACTTCTTGTAGAAGCTTCATTACAAATACCAGAGCTCATGGTGAATGGAAGAGTGCCCGGATAGCTCAGTCAGCAGAGCATCAGACTTTTAATCTGAGGGTCCAGGGTTCAAGTCCCTGTTCAGGTGTAGAAGCTTTTCTGGGGGGAGGGATAGTTCAGTGGTTTGAGCATTGGCCTGCTAAACCCTGGGTTGTGAGTTCAATCCTTGAGGGGGCCATTTAGGGATCTGGGGCAAAAATTGGGGATTGGTCCTGCTTTGAGCAGGGGGTTGGACTAGATGACCTCCTGAGGTCCCTTCCAACCCTGATATTCTATGATTCTATATGCAGCAAACCTTTCCAAACCCCTTGTGATGGAAGACAAAATCCAAAAGCAGCCGACGGGCCTTTGCAGACAGATTCTGAAATCCTGATATTGCCATAGACTTTAAGATCAGAAAGGACCATCATGATCATCTAGTCTGACCTCCTGCACATTGCAGGCCATAGAACCTCAGCCACGCACTCCTGTAATAGACGCCCAACCTCTGGCTGAGTTACTGAAGTCCTCAAAACATGAGTTAAAGACCCCAAGTTACAGAGAATCCACCATTTACACTATTTAAACCTGGAAGTGACCCATGCTGCAAAGGAAGGCAAAAAATGTTGTCTAGAGGTCTTCAGAAGTGGCCAGTGTTGCTCCTCCAGGGCAGTATGCATAGTATTTTGGCTTTGGCTTTGACTTGACTCTTCCCAGATTTCCGCAGACCTTAGACCTGTTTTGTGGGAATGGGTGGCACATCTGCTCTGGGGGACAGCTGTTTTCAAATTTTAAGTCAGGGCGTTTACACAGATCCCCTTCACAATTGTATGAGTACCATTCACAACTGGAACAGAAGGATGCAGCTGCTACATGAATGGACATCACCTGCCCTCCTGCTCCAGACTCAACTCAGGCTTTGTGGTGGATGCTCTGGCGTGTGTTGCAATATGCTGGGAGATCTATTTTGATTTCCCTTGAGACAGGAGAGCATGTGACTCTGTGAGAGTACGCCAGTTTTCATTCTTCTGTTAAAATCAACAGTAAGGAAGGTGACACAGTACATTTCTCTTTCTGCAAATGTGACACATGGACATTGCATGTGATTATTTCTATGCAAGGAATTTGTGCAAATGTGATTTATTGCTTTGCTGGCAACTCAGCATTTTGTCCTCTAAAGTTATTACATTCAGATCTTCACATTTAAAAGGCAAGACTCTGAGCCATTAGGAGAAAAGATGCGATGGCAGAAATGCATTAAAAATCCATAAATAGAAATCTCAACAAAAAAATTATACTAACTCTTGAGAGTTCCCTAGCTGAGCTTGGTACACAGTACCCTCCTTTAAACCAGAGGTTAGAAACAAATGTTCAAATACAGTTAGGGCTCATCAGTACCTGTGACCTGCAGTACTAATTTACCAAGATACACAGCAATACAAATTGACCCAGGACAAGATTTTCAAAAATAGGTACGTAAAGTTAGGCTCTTAAGTCCATATTTAGGCACTTAAATGATCTGATTTTCAAAAACTGCTGGAAAAATGCAGCCACTACCCTTGACTTCAGTGGGTCTTGGATCAGACCTATGGTGCCTTATGCCCAAAGTTTCATATGTGCATAGGCTGTAACGAATATAGCACTGGGCAGGACCTCCTGGATCATGGACTCCAGTACCCTGCTATCGCAGGCAGCCCCATCATATAATCCCACACAGAAACAAAATCCGTCTTAAAGCTAGTGAGGTTGTTTGTCCCCAGTACTCCTATTGGGAGGTTGTTTCAAATCCTCCCTCCTCCTAATTGCCAGCCTAAATTTATTCATAGCCAGTTTATCTCCATTTGTTCTTGTGCCAAGATTGCTTTTCAAGCTTCAATAGCTCTTCTCCCTCCTAAAGCCAGTAGGGGTTCTCATGATCATCTAGTCTGAACTCCAACAGAATGCAGGCCACAGAATTGTATCCAGTGAGCCCTGCCTCTGGCCCATTAACCAACTACAACAGCAGCAGTATGAAACGAAATGTGTTCTCCTGGGGCATCAGCTGAGATGCACAGGGACATGTCATCTGAAGTCAAAATATGTCCATTGCAGTTTGAGGCAGCAGTACTCAAACCTGTCTCTCCAGAACTTGCAGGAGTTCTGCAATGCTGCTTCAGTCATGATGGAGGCCTGTATGCCAGTCTTCAATGGGGCCATGCAGGGACAGGGGCTGACTGGGTGCCTCAGGTGCTCTGCAGGCTCAGGGCCTCTGAGCAGATGACCCAGGCATCATGTGGCAACTGCATGGCTTCGGGATGGGCCCGGCGTATTTTCTGTGGGATGGAGCAAACTCCAGCCCATTGATGAAACAATGTGGGAGGAAGGGGATCTGCGTAAGGAGATTGCCTCCTACCAAAAGCCCCTGTGCTGGGCTTTAACACAGGAGGAGATGACCTGGCCCTTTGGGATGGGGAGGTTATTGAACAAGTTATTTGATTAATCTTTGTGGGGCGGTTCGACTGGCTCCATATGTGGTCGGATATGAGACATCAATTTATTTGACAAAAGATAATAATATTCATTGAATAAATGAAACAGAATTTAAAAAAAAAAATCTTACACCAGCTCTAGCGCAAAGCAGCCGAGAGAAATTACACGCTCATCTCCGGCTTGTTTTCCAATACTGTCCTTAATACTGCTTTTGTCATGTGATCAAGTGCTTTAAGCCCCCCTTCCTGCAGAGCCTTATGCACACGCTTAACTATATGCACTTCAGTGGGACTATTTGCCATGTGTAATGTTAAACACAGGCATAAGCCTTTGCAGGATCAGAGCCTGTATGGTGCAGGGATGTTGAGTGGAAGGGGAAAGCAGCTTTTGAGAGAAATCCTCCCCCTTAAGGAGTAGCCCACAACATGACAAGGCTGGAAAATCACTGATAGTCAGGACCAGTACGTGGACAGTCTGACCTAGTGGTCAGCGCAGGGGCGCTCAGCCCTAGTGGTCAGAGCCAGAGTCCAAGACAGCAAAAGCCAGAATCAGAGTCCAGGAACCAAGCCTCGGTAAGACCCAGAATCAGAAACCAGGAATCAGCAAGAGTCAGGTCTGCTACAGCAGGAAGTCTTCCAGTTGCTCAGACAACTTCCTGTGCCTCCTTCTGGCTTAAACAGTCTGGTGTGGCCACGCACTGGGGCTGGTCATCATCCTTCCAATCAAGATCCTTGTGGATGGTACCTCCGGTAGGGGCCAGAGTTCTGCTACCCCCTCTCTTCTAGGAGTTCTGGGTGAGCTGCCCAGTGGTGGCCAGGTTGCGGGGGCTGTTTGGGAACCTGCGGGCCCTTACACTGATCTATAAAAACATTTTTAATCACCATAGTATCTCTTCATCTGGTACAGGACTCTCACGTATTTTCCTAGTTTTTCCTCATTATGAAGGGAACTGTATCATTACTAAACCACAGTCAGTCACTTATTTCTCCCCCTCTTTTAGAGCTGTACAAAAAGCCAGCATCACATCAACAACGCCCGTCCGCCAGGTCCAATGTTAGGATGTGTTTTGCTAACATGTGCTAACATATGCTAAACTGATCAAAACAAAACCTAGGGGGAGTCTTGCAGGGCAGCAGTGGCTTGTTTTTTATTCCCACCAAAAAGAGCTCTATCTTTAATGAAGCTGTTCAGCTTTATGTTTGAACAGCGAAAGCAGACGCCGGCTTCATCAGTGGTTAAGAGTTACAGAGCCCGAGAATGTTTTCTCGTCGAGCATCAGTTCCAGCTCTTTGAACCAACTGCCGCAGATTTCAGCAGCTTGCCCACACTACAATTTTCACACTTAGCAACTGTAAAATGGTTAAAGCGGTATCTTTCCACACGGCTGCGCCGTTATTAGTGCTTAGTTTGGCATGCCACCTTAGTTACGGGCTCTAAATGCCACTTTCGGCACTTCCCAGGGTAACCTTGGCCATGAAATTGGAAAATCAGATCATTTTCTGGTCTGTTTTCTTCTTTTCCTCTGGAAGAGATTAGATTTTGCTACGCTTGACTGACAAACCTCATTTGGGATTCAAGAGGCGGCCGAAGCCCTGACCTCCTTAAGAAGTGGGAGGCAAGACGTCTAAGGCAATGACGAGTAAGAAAGAACTAATTTCAACACATCACACAAATGACAATTAGTAATTAATTTGCACGGAGAGACAAAAATAGATGTAAATGGTTAGTGTGTCTCTCAGTGTCAGCTCAGGACATTAGTTTTGTTTCTTTAAAACAATGCTAAAATGGAAGAGCTTTTCTCCCTGTGTATTGTTGGCTATTTTCTATTGCACTTAGCAAAAGATAAAAGTACTGCAGTGTTTTTTTGCATTTTTAACTAAGCCCAGAAAAGAGACATCTAAGTAATACTTTAAAGAGCAATTGTTTTTATGCTTGTTTAAATGACTGTTTCACTTTTAACTTGTGATAATCTGTATACAGTTCATTATGTTCCAAGAATGTCAGGGCAGTATGCACTGCTGAAATCATTTGTTAAAAAACAGAAAAGTTTCCAAACTGTATATTATTTATAACACCCGATGGGCAAACCTCAAAAGAGTGAATTTCCAATGTCTATCCAGACTACTGTATAAAGTTATTAATTATTATTGAATCATAAAAATGTAAAATTGGAGGGGACCTTAAGAGGCCATCTACTCCAGCCCCCTGCACTGAGATAAGACTAAGTAAACCTAGACCAGCCCTGACAGGTGTTTGTCCAATCTGCTTTTAAATGTTATGATTAATACTCTGCAATCATAATAAGCCAGATTCTCAGATGGCATAAAGCAACAATTGACTCAGCTACAATGAATTACTTCTGCTGAGGATATGGGCCCATTGATTGAGCTACACTGATTCACGATACCACAGAACCTGGACCATTGATTTCATGAGATCTATGCTGGTTATTATGTTGGTAGCATTTATTCAGGAATTACATAGACATCAAAATAGCAGGTAATCAACAGTGCCCAACACTAAGATTTTTGAAATAATGCTTCTGGTGATTGTTATATCTAATGCTGACTGCACCAAAACAAAACGAGACCATCTCAACCATCTGAAAATATTGTAAACTGGGAGGCCAAAGTACGCCAAGAGAGTCCAAAAGTAAGCTACAGAGCTTCAATTCTTCTCCCTACCCATGTGCCTAGAGCCAAATCTCTGGATGCAAAGGCCCCAGTCAAGACGAAAGTACATCCACTCTCTGCGACACAGATGCCCTGTTTTATCGGTACCTCTTGGGGGGTTGTTCATATATTTGACCTTCATTGTGCCCCAGGCAAGGCTTACTGTAAATGACTGTTCATTGTGCAATATCAGGGTGAAGGACTTACCTAGAAACAGATGAGTATGAGCAAAGGCTGAGAACAGCCCATGCATGTAGGTAGTAAGTGAAGGATGGGGAAGGCAGGATCTCCAGCTGGAAATATCCACGCACTCTCCTTCTCGAATGCCCGACATATTTTTGAAGAAAATGTTATGGCATCACTTGTGCAATTGTGTCCTGGATCAGCTCTCCAGACAAAGCCCAAGAGGTTGCTTTAAGAGCTGTTTAAGAACTGGATTTACCGAGCTGGAATCAGAGAAAATGGTGTGCCTTCCTTGTTTTTATTCTGAAAGAGGGTAGGGAATAGGGATGATGGGAGAAGAGAGGGAAGAGGGAGTGCTTGGCTGAGGATGGAAGGGTGTGCAAAGGGCACTCTTCTCTCACTCTATCCAGCTGCATTCCAAAGCCCTTCTGTAACGCACCTCTCCGGCACCCCACCAAAATTGTCCACTGCCACCACCTCCCACTGGGCAGGAGCCACAGATCTTCACTTTGACTATCTGGATGCCCTATGCTGCACGTGTTTGTCCCTGCCTGCTCTGTGGTTTGGAAATAGTGGGTCGTATGGAAATGGAAGAAAAGAAGACACTGGTAGTAGAAAATAATATACTGAGAACGGCAGGCAAGTGGAAGGTAGAAATTAGGACGTTATTAAGGGGAATGTGAACTTGGCACTCTCAGTATTAGATAGCCTGGAGAGTGCATGTTTGAGGTGGGCTGGACATGGGATAAGAAAGGGAGAACGACCAGCAAAGAAAGAGGTCAGGGAGGAAGAGGACAGCCAGAAAGGATGTGGAAGACCAAGGATATGATGGGAAGACTCTGTCAGGAGAAGTTTGAAGAGAAAAGGACTAGAACTCCAAGACCTATGAATCTGTGCTATGGAATGGCAAAGAACCATGGGCACCTCTGACCCCATATAAATGGGAAAAGGAGTCAAGAGGTGAAGTGCATCTGATTGCCCAAGGCATCCTACTAACTTTTCAGTGACTAGCAATTATTCCCAGGCATGTAAGAGGTAGTGTAATTGGAGTGCACTGGAAATTGACAGTAATTGATTTTTTAGCATGCACTTTTATATTTCAACTAGGAGTGCCAAGCTAATGAAATAAACTAGTAAAGTACTAAAATGGATTACAGCATGTCAAACAGTGCGGAGACAGGAGCCTGTGAAAAACACCCCTCTGGATGTCAGTCAGATCCTCCACTGGTACTACACTGTGCATAGATCACTCAACTTAAGGACTTCAAGAGCTTCAGTAAAGTGTGTACATTACAGCTGTTTAAATTAACCAACCAAGTTCAGGAGAGAAAAACACATTGGTAAAAAGAAGAGCATGAGCAACACAGAATATGACATACCTCAGAGATTTTAAAAAGCTTGCTGCCCAACAAAGAAATTTCCTACTGGCTCTGTGCCCATTAGCAACCTGCTAACGGGCAGGGTCAACAGACCTTCCCATAATTAGCCATATTTTCCAGAACTGTTTTCACTCAAGACTTGACATACAAGCTGTTGGCCCAGAGCTGATTTCCCCCCTTCTGCAACAATACCTTAATGTAATTTAGCCAATTTTAAGGTGTCAGCAGCCAAAAAAGCATTACTTTGAACAGTTGCGCCTAAGAGACAGAATAATTTTAAAAGCGGAAATCCTGCAGGAGTTTAATCATAATACCTTGTCATATTCAAGTAAGAAGAAGAAGAAGAAACACACAAGTTGTTTAATTCTGAGCTCAGCAGGAGTGAAAAATCAAAAGCTTTAAGAGTCTGATCCAGCATCAGCTTGATGTCAGTGGAAAGGCTCCCATTGACTTCAGTGGGCTTTGGATCACACCCTAAGAACTCTTGAAGGGTGTGTATTACTGTCATCTGATAAAGTCACCATCTTTCACGGACAACCTATTGTGTCTAGAGTAGCCAGAGATTCTCCTCAAAGGGGCGGATCATATCTCCTCAAGACAAAACCCCCTGGATGGGAGTGGAGTGACCAGGAAATTCCACGAAGTTCACCTCACACAAGGCCTTCCCACTTATCCAGTACGATTCTGCTCTAACTCCACTGACTTCTGTGGATCACTGCTGACATACACAGCCATGGAAGAGAGATCAGAGCTTAGTCCACAGCATCTTCCCTCAGGCACTGGGGAGGCCAGAAAGGGATGTGGACCTCTGAATAGGTTCATTCAGTGGATCTACTGGGAATGCCGCTCCTAACCTCTTGGTTCGCAGAGGTCCCATGTGCCCCTTTTACACTGTTCTGCAATCCCCACACCCAAGCACCAGAACCATAAGGACATGTGATTTAACTGGCTCCTTTGCCCACTCCTGCAAAACCTTCCTCTCCACAGTGGGGCACAGGGTCAGGCGTTAATCTGAGTCCTTGAGGAAGGATTATCCCCCCACTTTGACATCCTCAAAGGAGCATGGCAAGGAAAAAGGCAGCTGCTCCATGCCCACACCCCCCACCATCCCTGCATGCCTCTTCCCATCCCCACAGGGTCAAGCGACATGGCTACTAATGTGCTGATCAGAAGTGAACAAGTTAGTGCTGACTCTGCTGTATCGCTGCCATAAGGGATTGCTAACAAACACCTTTCCTTCTTGAAACCACCAGACCCGCCTCTGTACATTCCTTGTTCCTGCCCGCACCACCACATGACACTAGCCAAGGAATTCATTCAGACTCCCACAGTCATACAGTACTGTCCATCCAAATGAAAAGTACCTTATGCAAACCAAGACAAAAGATTACTGCAAAAACACCGATTCCCAGATTGATGTTGACGATGGCTCAGCTGTGTGCTGCTCTGAAGATTATTAACAATGACATTCATTGGGTTGTAGATCAAGTGCTGTAAAGGCCTTTGGAAAAAGAGAATTCCTTGCTCTTCTACCCAGCAGCCTACGCTATAGAGTGGTGGAAAGGCTATCCATTCCCTTCCCATGCTGAGCAACTTGAAAGTTAACAGTGCCTGCAGCTTCACCATGTTTTCTACAACAAGATGCGAAGTAAGTTGAGTCAATGTATCCCCAGTCACAGCCTCAGATGGTCACCCACCCCTCCACCTCCACAAAACCACTCCTAATTTCAGGACAAAAGTCCCAAATATCCCATCTTAGTATTCAGATCCTTTTTTATTTTTCTGCATTGTATCTTGATTAAGACAAGTTTCATGGAAACATTGGATGGTCCCAGTATTTCAGACTCATGGCACAGAGAGTTGGCTTCTAGTTAACACAAAATACAAATGTACAAACAACCCTCTGGAAACCCATCTCTTCGCAGCAGAGGGTTGATTCAGTGGGTGTTTGTGAAGATCTTCACTTTGACATTTCACTGTTTGTTTCATCAGTGTCACTAGAGCACGTAGGGCCCTGCTCCGGGACCAGGACCCCATTATGCTATGGGCTGCGTAAACAAAGAACTAAAAGACGGTCCCCTGCTCTCTCTCTCCTGGCCTGATTGTGAATTGCTATATCCTAAGGGATGGGTTCTGGCTCTTGCATTGGACAGGATGCTGAAGGACACACACAATAGCTGCTCTGCTCTCTTTGCATCAGGTGCAGAGTGTGCTTCCCTGTGCTTAGCTAGCGCTTTTGCCCAGTGCTAAGGGATAAAAGCCATAGTCCCTCTCCATCCCCGTTTGGATGGCTAATACGAGCAGTGGCATTCACAGGACACAGTGCCTACCAACTCCCAATGGGAATGTGCCTAGATTCTGCCTTGAGGGCAGAGTGAAGGGCGATTCCCTGTGACCCTCTACAAACCCACCCAAAATTGGACACAATCTGGCCATGAGACAGCAACAATACTATTGCAAAAATTAAATTTTAACTTTGCTCTTCAGGAAATGGGCATGTTGTGCTCAGATTAGAAAAAAAAAAATCCAATGTGGAACTCAAACTGTGACACAACATGGCTTTCCACTATTAGATCACGCAATGCCTGCACGCCTTTAAAGACCAGACAACAACTGATGCTGTGTTATTCAACTCTGTAGAGCCCATATCCCAGTTAGGAGATTATTGATGAGTAAGGGATGAGATACAGCAGTTTGTGCAGTTGTTGAGAGATAACCTCGCTCCTTGGATTTGTGTTGAGATAGGAGGCCAAAGGCCAAATTCGTCAAGCACTTGACTCAACAATCACAAGACCTGCCATGTGTTACTCCACTTACAAAACAGGATAATTTACTTTTACAGTGGTGATAAATGTGGATAAAGCTAATTCCTAGCGGTGCAGATGTTGTCGCAGGACGATATGAGCTGAAACCTCCATCAGCCAATCAGAAAGCTTCCCCAGCCTTGTCCATTTCCTACATTTATATTAAGAATGATTTTAAAAAAAATCTTTCCCTTCCCCACCATGTAATTTAATATTAATAGCTTGACATTTCCTTTTTCATGTTAAAAAGTTCTCTATCGTAAGACATATATTTGATCACGATTTGCTCTGCGTATGCTATATTTTCATTATGAACAAAAATAATAAAAAAAAGAGTAAGGTAATAAAATAAAATGAAATTGTATAAAGTCTATCCGAGGCATTACAGCTGGAAGGAAATGAGAAAGATCCATAGGACTGCATTTTTATTCAACAGGATATTAATTCACAAGTCTTCAAGCTTTATAGTACAGAATCTTTTTAATCACTTGACGTGATACGCAGGACTGGTAGGAGAAAACCGGCAAGTGAAAAGTCTTGTACATAAGACACTCAGATGCTGCAGTCAGAGAGGCCATATAAGCAGGTAGGCAGATACAGAAAAGCCTGACTTACACTAATGCCCCTCTGCCATGTACATTCACCAAACCGGACAGTCTCTATGCAAAAGAATAAGTGGACACAAATCAGACGTCAAAAATTATAACATTCAAAAACCAGTCGGAGAACACTTCAAGCTCCCTGGACACTCAATTACAGACCTAAAAGTCACAATCCTTCAACAAAAAAACTTCAAAAACAGATTCCAATGAGAAACTGCAGAACTGGAATTAATTTGCAAACTGGACACCATTAAATTAGGCTTGAATAAAGACTGGGAGCGGATGGGTCATTACACAAACTAAAAACTATTTCCCCATGCTAATTTTTATCCTACTGTTACTCACACCTTCTTGTCAACTGTTTGAAATGGGACATCCTGATTATCACGACAAAAGTTTTTTTTTTCTCCTGCTGATAATAGCCCACATTAACTGATGAGTCTCATTAGAGTTGGTATGGCAACCCCCATTTTTTCATGTTCTCTGTGTGTGTGTGTATATATATATATATATATATATATATATATATATATATATATATATCTTCCTACTGTGTTTTCCACTGCATATATCCAATGAAGTGGGGTTTAGCCCACGAAAGCTTTTGCCCTAATACATTTGTTAGTCTCTAAGGTGCCACAAGTACTCCTCGTTCTTTTTGCCGATACAGACTAACCCGGCTGCCACTCTGAAACTAAAGGTTCTATTCATTCTGCTCACACCACGTCGCACCCCCCACAAAGATACAGAAGCTGGTTTCTGAGGTCTCCCTGAATTGATAATAATAATTGTTAGGTGCTGGTGTGATCACAACTGTACACAACACAGAAGGGAAAAGCAAAGTAGTCTCTGTCCCGGAGACCTTATAAAGTTAAGGGGGAGATTTTCTAAAGTGTCCGTGTAATCTCAATGGCACTTGTGCTCCTAAATCCTGAAGATGCTTTCGAAAAAATCTCCTCCTAGACAAATACATTGTTAATCCTTCACTAGCGCATTGGCGCAGGCTCTAGCATGGTGGTGTCATTTGGTAGTGGTGGGTTGTTGTTGGGGTTTTCTGCTGCTGTTGGTTGGCTTGTTAGCCTAAACCTTGAGGGCTGTGTTCTGATGTTCTGTTCTCAAATGTACTCTTGCTTAATGCATAGGATAATGGATCGATGGCCCTACTGACTATAAAAGTTTGTGACATCCTTATAGCTACTCAGTCCATGTGGCAAAGTCCTGGTGCTCAAGGTTCTGAGATATATCCCCACTGATGACCATGGTGTCTATATATATGTCACCACCATTTGTTACAGATACAGGATCCTTCCCTCACCCCCCCCCCACCCCACTATTTTTTGTGCCTCACAAGGACAGGTCACACTGTCATGAGTAATATTAGAATACAAAGCACTATTGTCCCCAAAAGGATCTAAGGATTTTGTAAAAGTACAAAATGAAGTTTATTCCTCTGTCCCATGTATTCCATAAATCCGCTGGTCTAGCTTATATGACAGACATTGAGCTGCGAAGACCAGAAGATATCTTTTACCATGCCAGATTGTTTCATTTTATTTTATTTTTTTATTACAGCAATCCAAAAATGGGAAAAATAAAGACATGCTTGATGTTAGTGAGTTACAAGCTTGTTGAAAAGGCTAGACAGCTGTTTTCAGAAAAGACCCCTTATGTGTCAAAATTACCAGAGTAAAAAGTTGAGGTAGTATATTTCTTAGCCGTAGCTGACCTGATGTTAAAGATCATATTACGCCTACCCATAGGTGCAACTAACTATCACAATCCACATTTTTATTTAGTCTCACACCAGTATCTCTTCTGTTTTAGGCATTGAAAAATTCCCAGATAAAATATAATACTAAGCTGGAGTTAAGGTTCAGAGTAAAAAACAGTAATGATGGGTAAGAAACTTTGGGGGCCAGATCCACCAGTAGATTCTGTCTGCTTGTGCTACACGGGAGCAGTGCAAAGCATTCAGACCATAATGGCCAATCAAATGCTTGGGATATAATTTTCATTAATGCCTAGGTGACTCAGGATCCCGTTAGGAAAAGTGACTCAGGAACTCAGTGCTCAGATCCTCAAAGGTGCCAACTCCCCCGGAAATCAATGATCTGCTCCATAGAAGTGCGACTGCTGAGATGGATGAGTGGTGTCAGCACAAGAGACCACGCAAGGAAAGTGTATGTTAGAGACATGCTCCAAGTGAAACCCATGAACAGAAAAATGAGTGAGTGCAGGCTCAGAGATCTGGTCATGTAAAGCACAATCCTGACAGCTATGAGTCCACTGGCTCATAGCTGAAGGGAAAAGACAGAGAGGCCAACACAAGACAAAGTGGTGGGAGGTCATAAAGGAAAAGGTTAGCATGACAGGGTACGTCTACAAAGCAAAAAAAAAAACAACCACCAATGAGACTCAGAGCCCGGGTCAACTGACGAGGTCTTGCAGGGCTTACGCTGCGGGGCTAAAAATAGCAGTGTGAGCATGCGGGTTCAGGCTGGGACCCAGGCCCTGAAACCCTCCCCACTCACTGGAGAGAGAGAACTTATACACTGGACCCCATTTGATGGGATTAACACAAGGAAGACGCAGCCATAAAAACACTTAAAACATTATTTCTATTGTAGCTGTGATATACCCCCAGAATGCATTTGTTATTTTTTCTCCCGGGCAAAATTCTCACTATTGCTCTAGAATCAGCCAATCCACTTAGAAAAGGTCAACCCCTCCCCGCCTCTGGTCTAGGAATACAGCAAAATGTAGGATCAGGGTATACACCGGTGGCAATGCACCGTTACATAATGCGGTGATTATGGACATTATTATCATCAACTCATCGACTCTACATTGCCTGGAAGCATTTGAAAGTCCTATTGTAAAAACTCGGCGGGCAACACTTAACTTGTCAGCTCTGTGCAGCTGTACCACAGGCAAAGACCACAATGGATTTTCTGTTTGGGTAGCTTGGAGGGCACACGCCACAAATGAGCCTGCTGCTCTTCAGCAGCAAATCATTTCTTTCAAAAGGAGCATCCACGATGTCTTGTCCTTACAGCAGCCCTGAGGTCCTTCTGTGGTCCCCCAACAATGCATTGTTTTCACAGTGATTTCACAGGCTGTTCGTTTTCAATAAATAGCAGCCATCTGAGCCGTCTGTGCAGCATCCCCGGTCTGCGGGCGTCCATGTATGCATGTGCGTATCTCCCAGCAGCTTCAGCAAATTCCAGACCTTACAGCAACAAAATACTAATTACAAACCAATTTCCTAACCGTTGACAGGTTTCTTTTGTACTGCTGATATCTTTTACAGTTGTGAATGCCCAGATGGCAGCAAAAGCACACTTGGCCTCTAGATTAATGATCAACATTGATCAGGAAGCATGGGCACAAGGGAGAAAAACCAATGCCCATTATCAGTGTTCTGTGCATTACAGGAGTGCTTATAGGCCACAACTGAGGTTGGGAACTCACTCCATTATGACTGTGCATACACAAGCTCCTGCCCCGAGAGCTTACGTTTTACATACACATGATGAACAAAGGGTGAGAAGGGAAACAAAGGCATGGAGGAAGTGACTTGACCAAGGTCACATAGTAAGTCAGTGGCAGTCCAGTTTTGGGCCCCACACTACAAGAAGGATGTGGAAAAATTGGAGGGAGTCCAGTGGAGGGCAACGAAAATGATTAGGGGGCTGGAGCACATGACTTATGAAGAGAGGCTGAGGGAACTGGGATTGTTTAGTCTTCAGAAGAGAAGAACGAGGGGGGATTTGATAGCTGCTTTCAACTACCTGAAAGGGGGGTTCCAAAGAGGATGGATCTAGACTGTTCTCAGTGGTAGCTGATGACAGAACGAGGAGTAATGGTCTCAAGTTGCAGTGGGGGAGGTTTAGGTTGGATATTAGGAAAAACTTTTTCACTAGGAGGGTGGTGAAGCACTGGAATGCGTTACCTAGGGAGGTGGTGGAATCTCCTTCCTTAGAGGTTGTTAAGGACAGGCTTGACAAAGCTCTGGCTGGGATGATTTAGTTGGGGATTGGTCCTGCTTTGATCAGGGGGTTGGACTAGATGACCCGAGTTCCCTTCCAACCCTCATATTCTATTATTCTAATCTCCTGCATCCCAGCCCAGGGCCTTATCCACTTGTCCACATGGCCTCCATGCTATACTATACTATAGGTTTACATATATACCTTCATAGTTTGTTGCAATGCCTCCTCCTTCAGGAGTCAAATAATGTCTTGTTTTATACCCAAAATATACTTCCAGACCTAAAAATGTTCATTCTTAATTTCATTTGACTTCTTAACTGTATTGGGAGGGAAGGCCAGCTGTTAATAAATACTGGACATGTTCTGCCTCACAGCCTCTGTAATGAAATCTTTTCTGTCTTCCTAAAACTCCCTCTTACTTTCAATTAGGGAATGTGGGCTTAAAATTTGGGAATTTAAAAACTAGGGCTAAGTTTTTCAATGGGAACTGGGACCTAACTCCCTTAGGCTCTTTTCAAAATCCCACCTTCAGTGCCTATAGCCAATCTGCTGCACTCTCATATGAGCACCCAGGTAAGTAGCCTGATTTTCAGAAATGCTGAGCACCCTGCAGCCTCTGCTGACTTCACCAGGAGCTGCTGCAGGATGCTCAGCACTTCTGAAAATTGGGCCACTTATGGAGGACCCTCAGTATGGATTTGGGGCCCCTACATTTGAAACTCTTGCCCTTGATCTTTGCACCAAGATCCCTTCTGACTATTTTGGCAATTTCGTCAATAGCTCATAATAGCGATAGGGAGAGAGGAGAATGTTTGCACCTGCTATAATTAGCTTTTAGTTCTTTAAATACCATTTTGATCTCAGCGTGTGGAAACACTGCATATTTAATGGCCGGAATAGAAAGCATTTTCTTTCCACTCCCCCTCGTCCTCACTTTTCTAACCCGACTTCATTTGCTGCACCTTGACAGGAAACAAGCGACTTTAAGTACCCCTTTATAAACAGGATGAGCAGGCACGCTTGTACTGAATTCAATCGGAGTCTTCTACACATCTGAGGGCATGCTTAGGCCTTAAAAAGGAATATGTTTTGCCTTTGAGCCATACATACAACGGCTACAGAGATCAATGGAGAAACACACAAGGACAGAGAGCCTTGCTATGGAAGTACAGTACTTACTCTACAGTTACAGTATACACCTAGATTCAGGGGATCAAAACCGCTCCGCACTCAACATTTTCTGTTTAGGCACCTAAATAACTGGCTGGATCTTCAAAAGGCCCCGGCTCTCAGGCCCTGAAATGAAATTTCATTCTCAATGGGCAGAGATACTGGGCACTGAGCGCTTTAGAAAATCTGGGCCCTAATTTGGGCACCCAAGCCTCTGCCAGCTTCCACCCGAGAGGGCAGGGAGAAAAAGAATGCTTTCTGCCTGCAATTCTGCACGGGTTGGCTGTAGCCAGAGGAGAATACAGGGGAAATGTGGAGGTTTATAAGCCTTTTATTATAAGGAACTTTCAAAAAACGAAGGGCAAGATTTTCAGAGGTAACTAGTGATTGGCCGCATTTTCAGGTGCCCAGCTTGAAAGAGGCCTGATTTTAAGAGGATGGCTGCTCCGCACTTTCTGAAAATTACGTTTCTTTTAAGCGTTCTCAAGTTAGGGACCCATTTCCTTCCCCCCTCCCGCCACCAGTTTCCAATATAGAGCAAAACCCACTCAATTACCATACTGTAATCACATTCAATGTAGTCAGGGAGATTATCTTAGTACTAGAGTTATTTGATTTTGGCTCCAGTTCAGACTGAAAACACCATCAATCATCATGCTATAGTTACATAACTCCATATCACTGCCTCCCATCAATCACATGCAGGCTAGCAAATGAACACGGATCTCTTCTAGATCAACCACCCACTGAATTCAGGAAAGACCAATGTCATCTCCCTTATCTTGCCATACAAAACCCTTCTGCAGCACTGGGATGGATGGATCCTGAACTCCACTTGGTGCAGGGTCTGAAGAAGGAACAAAGAACACAGGCATTATTTACAGGATGAGGGAATGTTGGAGCCGGTGGTGGATAATCAGCAAAACATGAGTTCCCAATGTAATGCTGCAGCGAAAAGTGCTAATGCGATTCTGAAATGTATCAACAGAGGAATCTCAAGTAGGAGTAGAGAGGTTATTTTACTTCTGTAACTGACACAGGAGGGACCACTGCTGGCACACTGCATCCAGTTCTGGTGCCCACAATTCAAGAAGGGTGTTGACAAATTGGAGCGGGTTCAGAGAATGAGTAAAAGATTAGAAAGCCTGATAGTGATAGGTTCAAGGTGCTCAATCTATTTATTTTAACAAAGAGATAGTTAAGGGGTGACTTGATTACAGTCTCTAAGTGTCTACAAAGGGAACAAATATTTAATAATGGTCTCTTTAATTTAGCAAAGAAAGGTATAACAACATGATCAAATGGCTGGAATTTGAAGCTGCATAAATTCAAAGTGGAAATAAGATGTACATTTTTAACAGTGAAATTAATTAACCATTGGAATAATTTACCCAAATGGTGTCTCCATCACTGGCAATTTTTAAATCAAGATTGGGCGGTTTTTTGAAAGATCTTCTCTGGGAATTATTTTGGGCAATTCTCTGGCCTGTGCTATACAGGAGATCAGACTAGATGATCCCAATAGCTCCTTCTGGCCTTAGAATCCATGAATCAATGAAAGAATGGATAGGGCAAGAAGCAAAAGCAGCTCCTAGCTCTCCAGGGATTCCCTTTGGGATGGGGATCTATGGAGAGTTGCCTAAGTCGACTTTGTAGATTCTTTATGCAGACAGAGCATCACAAAGCAGTTATAGTGGTGGCCAAGATCTGTCTGAATGTCTCACAGTCCCCATTCCACTATTAGCCAAAAAACACAGACTTTCGCCACCTTCTAAAGTATACATTGATTAGAATATCACAAGCATTTTTAGTCTCATGATATGATTCAGATATTGCACCAGAAGATGAGCACATGGTGAACATGGAGACAGGATTAAAGTTAAGGTTGTTTCTGGAACCTTAACTATGACCTTCCCTATGTAAGGATGTGGAAAAAAATAGTAAGACACTAGGCTGTACTATGTAAAAATTTAGTGTATGACCATGTAATTAAAGACTGTATTATAATACCTATGCAGAAAGGGGTAGAGTTAAGGTTATTTGTTCAATCTCCACTTTTTCATTTTCTGACTTCTCAGACTTGACATTAAAACCCTAACACTGCACTGATGTAGCCTTGTAAAATATTACTTTCCCACTCATATAGGGCAAGCATATTATTTTACAAAGCCTAAAACAACATTAGTTTTTGTCACTATGATCAGCACTATAATTATAAGAATACATGAGTAGATTTTGCTAGTAAACTGCCATGACAATTTTGCAGAACTGTATTAATGTCTGTTGTTGTATTTTAATTTAAAATGTACCAATGCAGTAAAGAGAAGCCAGAGACGCAGGTAACAGGAGATAATGCAATGCATGTTTTAATGGGCAAGGTGGAGTCCTCTTACTTTACTCATAAAAGGTGGGGTCTCTTTGTTTTCAGAAATCCTCTTCATAAAGTGCTCTTTAGTCAAAGGATACATTCTGGACAGACACATTCACAGACGCACAGAGCCCAGAAATACAGACGCTCCCCAGGTTACGCAAACCCAACTTACACAAATCCAAGCTTATGGAAAAACTTCCGTAAGCTAGAAATAGGAGGTTATTGGGTTTTTAGGGGATTTTTTGCATAATGGCCAGAGATACATTTCCGACTGACACAAATTTCAACTTACGCAAGGCGTTCCGGAACGGAATGCTTGCATAAAGCGGGGAGCTTCTGTATTACTGCTACATAGAGGCATCAGGATTTTTGTTAATAGAGTTCCTCCTTGCCCTACTTGTGCTCACGCTCTGGGCTAGACCACGCACTCCTCTACTTAGTACCAACTGCAGGAGATGGCCACAGCTGTGCAATGGTCATTGGCAGTGCTAGCTATGCTGACAGGGGCCTGGAGGAGACAGGACTTTGGACTGGCCTGTGGAGATGACCATTGAGGTATGGTCTCCACTGAAAAATTTTATTGGCATAGTTCCATTGGTCAGGGTGTAAAAAGACCCACATACTCCTGACTTATATAGCTATGTCAACTTCACCCCCATTGTAGACCCAGCTATGTTGATAGAAGAATGTGTCCATCGATGTAGCTGCCGTCACTTGGGGAGCTGGTATTCCTAGGCACACAGAAAAACTCCTGTAGTGTAGACATACCCTGAGAGAAGCACACAATGAATCCAGTCTGGGCTTCCTGGTGCTCCCACTGGAGCCATGCACATCCACACACACCCCATAAGGCCTTAACACAATGCCAGGAGACTTTTACCTCCGCCTCCTCACACAGTCACCTTCACGCTTTTTCATTCTGTCCTCTATTCCCATCCAAGACCAGCTCCAAACATCACTGATGCCATGGAAGTGTTTTGACTGAGTTCACTGGGCTTTGGATCAAGTCCTCTGAGACGATCCCCACTCTTCTAACTCCCTCCTCAAAACCCACTTCTCCCCTGGCTTTACACCTCACGTTCCCATTCCTGCTCCGGTTGGCCTGCCCCTTCCACCCTACTTCTGTCTCTGTTTAAAAATGTTCATGGATTCACAGATTTTAAGACCAGAGAGGTCGACTACACCCATCTAACTCTGACCTCCTGCTCCATTCAGGCCATAGTTTCACCCAGTGATTCCTGCATCAGACCCCAAAATACCAGAATGTATACACTCCATTCACAATGACTTGCATTACCGTTACATTTCATCTCCTCCCTGGTCCCCTTCCTTGCTAGGATACCTCCATTTCCTATGTTTGCTATTGAAGTTGAAGACTTTCTTGGCAAGGAACTTATTTATTTTTTTAAAAAATCTCTGTAAATCCTTATGTGAATTTATAGAATCATAGAATATCAGGGTTGGAAGGAACCTCAGGAGGTCATCTAGTCCAACCCCCTGCTCAAAGCAGGACCAATCCCCAACTAAATCATCCCAGCCAGAGCTTTGTCAAGCCTGACCTTAAAAATATCTAAGGAAGGAGATTCCACCACCTCCCTAGGTAACCCATTCCAGTGTTTCACCACCCTCCTAGAGAAAATGTTTTTTTTCTAATATCCAACCTAAACCTCCCCCATTGCAACTTGAGACCATTACTCCTCGTTCTGTCATCTGCTACCACTGAGAACAGTCTAGATCCATCCTCTTTGGAACCCCCTTTCACGTAGTTGAAAGCACCTATCAAATCCACCCTCATTCTTCTCTTCCATAGACTAAACATATCCAGTTCCCTCAGCTTCTCTTCATAACTCATGTGTTCCAGTCCCCTAATCATTCTTGTTGCCCTCCGCTGGACTCTTTCCAATTTTTCCACATCCTTCTTGTGGTGTGGGGCCCAAAACTGGACACAGTACTCCAGATGAGGCCTCACCAATGTCAAATAGAGGGGAACGATCACGTCCCTCGATCTGCGGGTAATGCCCCTACTTATACATCCCAAAATGCCATTGGCCTTCTTGGCAACAAGGGCACACTGTTAACTCATATCCCCAGCTTCTCATCCACTGTAACCCCTAGATCCTTTTCTGCAGAACTGCTGCCGAGCCATTCGGTCCCTAGTCTGTATCGGTGCATTGGATTCTTCCATCCTAAGTGCAGGACTCTGCACTTGTCCTTGTTGAACCTCATCAGATTTCTTTTGGCCCAATCCTCTAATTTGTCTAGGGCCCTCTGTATCCTATCCCTGTTCTCCAGCGTATCTACCTCTCCTCCCAGTTTAGTGTCATCTGCAAACTTGCTAAGGGTGCAATCCACGCCATCCTCCAGATCAGTAATGAAGATATTGAACAAAACTGGCCCCAGGACCGACCCTTGGGGCACTCCACTTGATACCGGCTGCCAACTAGACATGGAGCCATTGATCACTACCCGCTGAGCCTGATGATCTAGCCAGCTTTCTATCCACCTTCTCGTCCATTCATCCAGCCCATACTTCTGTAACTTGCTGGCAAGAATACTGTGGGAGACTGTGTCAAAAGCTTTGCTAAAGTCAGGGGAAAAAAGGCCACTGCTTTCCCCTAATCCACAGAGCCAGTTATCTCATCATAGAAGGCAATTAGATTAGTCAGGCATGACTTGCCCTTGGTGAATCCATGCTGACTGTTCCTGATCACTTTCCTCTCCTCTAAGTGCTTCAGAATTGATTCCTTGAGGACATGTTCCATGATTTTTCCAGGGACTGAGGTTGACTGGCCTGTAGTTCCCAGGATCCTCCTTCTTCCCTTTTTGGAAGATGAGCACTACATTAGCCTTTTTCCAGTCATCCGGGACCTTCCCCGATCGCCATGAGTTTTCAAAGATAATGGCCAATGGCTCTGCAATCATATCCGCCAACTCCTTTAGCACTCTCAGATACAGCGCATCCGGCCCAATGGACTTGAGCTTATCCAGCTTTTCTAAATAGTCCCGAACCACTTCTTTCTCCACAGAGGGCTGGTCACCTCCTCCCCATGCTATGCTGCCCAGTGCAGTAGTCTGGGAGCTGACCTTGTTCGTGAAGACAGAGGCAAAAAAAAACATTGAGTACATCAGCTTTTTTCACATTCTCTGTCACTAAGTTGCCTCCCCCATTCAGTAAGGGGCCCACACTTTCCTTGACTTTCTTCTTGTTGCTAACATACCCGAAGAAACCCTTCTTGTTACTCTTAACATCTCTTGCTAGCTGCAACTCCAAGTGTGATTTGGCCTTCCTGATTTCACTCCTGCGTGCCTGAGCAATATTTTTATACTCTCCTCTGGTCATTTGTCCAATCTTCCACTTCTTGTAAGCTTCTTCTTTGTGTTTAAGATCAGCAAGGATTTCACTGTTAAGCCAAGCTGGTCGCCTGCCATATTTACTATTCTTTCTACACATCGGGATGGTTTGTCCCTGTAACCTCAATAAGGATTCTTTAAAATACAGCCAGCTCTCCTGGACTCCTTTCCCCCTCATGTTATTCTCCCAGGGGATTCTATCAGTTCCCCGAGGAAGTCAAAGTCTGCTTTTCAGAAGTCCAGGGTCCATATTCTGCTGCTCTCCTTTCTTCCTTGTGTCAGGATCCTGAGCTCGACCGTCTCATGGTCACTGCCTCCCAGGTTCCCATCCACTTTTGCTTCCCCTACTAATTCTTCCCAGTTTGCGAGCAGCAGGTCAAGAAGAGCTCTGTCCCGAGTTGGTTCCTCCAGCACTTGCACCAAGAAATTGTCCCCTACACTTTCCAAAAACTTCCTGGATGTCTCCATATAAATGTTTATTGTTAAATACTAATTATAACACTGACACTAATAATAATGTTGTGTTGTCCTCAGTGAAGACTAGCCTTTCTAGATTAAATGGGCCCAAACATCAGTGCCAAAATAAAACCCGGGAGGGCATCAGCTGAAAAGGGAAACACTGCCAAAGCGTTGTGGGAGGGGGAGATCTATATATAGTGCACTCTCTGTGGCGGATCTTGGTGTGCAATTTGGCACATTAATTATTATTCATATGAACAGTTTAGCATTGTTATACTATAGTTCCAGAGAGTGAGAGGATGACATTTGATGTGAAGAACACATTGATTACACGCGATCCTTTTTATAAAGGGAAAAACAAAGTAGCTGCTGGTTTTATTTTGAGAATTGTGTTATTTTTCTAGAGTTTTACAATTTCAGTTGGAATATTTCCTTTCTCTCCCAAACTAAATTAAAAAGTGCTCAAGATTAGTTGTATAATTCGGTTACACCATGGTAAATTTAAAGTGACTCCACTGGCTTTAATGAGGTTACTGCTGATTTCCACTGATGAAACTGAAATGGAATCTAGCGCACTGACTTTTACTGTACTTTTTATATTTACCTGGGGCTTCATTAAAAATCTTTCTAGCTTTATCCTGGGGAAAAAAATGTTTCAAAGGGTTCTCTTCCATTATAGAAAGACCTGTGTGACCTCTTCAACACCTATTAAAAGATCTCAATGTAGTCATTCAAGCCTTGCAACTCTTTCTCATGACAGCACAGCATCCAAAACAATCTGTTTGGCCATTCTATTCACGCCAAGCAGACAAAGAGCAGACATGTCACAATATACCAACAGTCTAAATGCATTAGACTTTGATGTGTATTAAACTGTTAAACATATAATACTCTCAGGCAGATTTACTTAGATGTATCATAGGTTCCACAAAACGTGCCGCATCTCCAGCTACAATGCATCGGGTAGCATTTCGTAGGATTTCAGTAAATCTTCCAGCAGGAATCCCAGTTGTCCAGAAGGCTGTGTTACACAAGCATCAGTCACACGAAAAATGTGGAAAATGACGTTTGTGCATTTCTTAATGTTTGCAGAATCAATTTAACACAATTATCAGCTCTTCTTTTTTCACTGAAATTTTGATAGATCGTGCAGTGCTCCTCCAATTTAATTCACAGCAGTGAAGGGTGTAGGGAGCCTTGTGCCACCGAAGTGGCTAGGAACATCTGCCAGTTAGCAGTGCCCAGTCTTGTCAGTTGCAGAAGCATTGTTTGCTACCGCATAGCTTGAACAAACTCCATTGCAACTGATAGCAGGACTAATTACTGTGAATCATTCTACTCACAAAGACTAACCCAGGTAATAAATTGGCTCATTCGACATATTAAGGTGCTTTTTAATAGTTTTCATTCTCCACTGCTTGCAGTACGCTCTTAAGGTTTGTCTACATGGGGACACTCAGGAAAGTTAATCCAAATTAACTAAAAGTGTGAAGATAAAGTGGATTTGATCAACTGCATTAAACCCTTGTGGATGCTCTTATTCAGAATTCAAGTGGCCTTAGAACATAATAATGACCATACTGGGTCAGAACAATGGTCGATGTTGCCCAGTATCCTGTCTTCCAGCAGTAGCCAATGTAAGATGCTTCACCAGGAATGAACAGAACAGGGCAATTATCAAGCAATCCATCCCCTGTGTCCAGTCCCATCTTCTGTCAGAGGTTTAAGGACATCCGGAGCATGGGGCTGCATCCCTGATCAGCTTGGCTAATAGCCATTGATGCACCTATCCTCCCTGAACTTATCTAATTGTTTTTTGAACCCTGTTATACTTTTGGCCTTCACAACATCCCCTGATAACCAGTTCTACAGGTTGACTGTGTGTTGTGTTAAGAAGTACTTCCTTTTGTTTGTTTTAAACCATCTGCCCATTTATTTCATTGGGTTACTTCTGATTCTTGTGTTATGTGAAAGATTAAATAGCACTCCCTTAACCACTTTTTACCTTAAAGTTAGTTTAGTTTATTTAAACATAATTAAATTACATTAAATAAGGCTGCTTTAATTCTGACTAAGAGTATCCACACAGAGGTTTAATGAGGTTTGACTAATCGATCGTGAAAGTTAATTCAGGGGAAATTTTGTGAGTGTCCCCATGCAGACAAGCCCTTCGAAAACAGAAAATAACTATTCTCACTATTTACTTTTTCATATGGTTGCACGGAGCTAACCAAGTGCAGCTGGCTCTCTTAAGAAACAAAGTTTTAGTAATACAGTATTGTCATCCACAATCATTGGAAAATCATGAGTCAGGTCCTCAAAATTAATGATATTGGCTTAAAAATCAGTTTTAATAAACAATAGATTTGGGGAGGTCTCTTTATTAGCCTTCAAATATTTGAGTAATTAGAGGTCACATTTTCAAGCTTTCCTCCACAACTATGAGAACTAGCAAAGAAAGGTTTCAGAGTAACAGCTGTGTTAGTCTGTATTCACAAAAAGAAAAGGAGTACTTGTGGCACCTTAGAGACTAACCAATTTATTTGAGCATGAGCTTTCGTGAGCATCCGATGAAGTGAGCTGTAGCTCACAAAAGCTCATGCTCAAATAAATTGGTTAGTCTCTAAGGTGCCACAAGTACTCCTTTTCTTTTAGGAAAGAAAGGTTACTTACGCTATAGTAACCGTGGTCCTTTGAGATGGGTGTCCACATGGATTCCGTTCTTGGTGCTCATGCCCCCCAAAATATGCAAGATTAGATTCTTATGAATAGCAGTGGGACCTGCACCATGGCCACCCGCTCACTTCCTGTAGCCACAGGCATAAATGGTGGGGTGACCTCAACCTGCACTCAGTTCCTTCGTCAATAAGTATCCTACAAGAACAGGACTTTGACTAGAGGGAAGGCAGAGAAGGTTGTGGAATGTGTGGACAACACATCTCAAAGAACGACAATTTTTGTAGGGCAAGTAACCATTCTCTTGTCTTCGAGTGATTGCCCTCACAGATTCCACTCTTGGGAACTCACAAGCAATTGCCCATTCACCTAGAGGGAGGCAAAAGGAGTCTAATTTGAATAGAGATTGCAGGATCATCCTAGCAAAGCTAGCATCTGACCTGGATGCTTGAAGCAAGAAACAGTGAGTGGTAAATGTCTTGATATGCTGCCCTGCATCTCTCTGATATGAGGATGCTACAGAGACAGGCTGTTTGAGCCCTAGAGGAATGAGCCCTAATCTGTCCTGGGACAGATCTTTCTTAGCCAAATCATAACAAGCCTTAACACAGCCTTAGGCCCATTTGTACAGCCTCTGATATGGATTGTCCCTTAACTCTCTCAGCAAACAGCACAGAGTCTAGGCGTGCACCTGAAAGGCGTGGTCCTAGCTATAGGGCTTAGGGAAGATAACCAGGAGGTGAACAGACTGATGGATGTGGCAGTCAGTGGTTACCTAGGGCAGAAACTTCAGGTGACCGCTAAGGCTGACTTTGTTTTCATGAAACACCATGTAGAGAAGCCCATTATGAGGGCCTGGATCTCCCCTATTCTCCTTCCTGATGTGATCGCTACCAGAAAGGCCACTTCCATAGGCAGCTGGTAAAGAACACAGGTAGCCACTGACTCGAATGGGGAACCCATCAGTTCAGGCAAAACCTGGTGAAGATCCCATGAAGGAGGGGGTTCCCTGACCAGTGAGAAAACATGGGTGAGCTTTTTTAGAACTCCACCACTGTCACATGCAAGGAAATAGTATGGCCTTAGATGGGAGGATGATTAGTAGAGGCCACCTGAGGAGCAGTTGTATGGAGCTGAGGAACAAGCCCTTTTGTTTCAGGGGAAGTATAGGACAGTACTGTGGAAATTAGAGGTGTCACTGAACTGTCCAGACAGAAAACCTTTTTCATTTGGCCTGGTACACCAGCCTAGTCAAAGGTCTCTGTTCTGTATCAGGAAGTCCTGAACTGCTACAGAACGGCTTCTCTCTGTATCCATCATCCAGGCTGTCAGGTGCAAGGAGGCTTGTCCAAGTGCATCTGAGAAGAATCCTTCGCTCATGCCTCCTCTGGAACATTTGTTGTTGTGACATGTCACAAACACGTGTTACGCATGGGAACCCCCATCTGCAAAAGATGCTGTGGAAAACTGGGATCTGGATGGAGCAAGTCATGATTTTGGATAAATCTCTGCTGAAGACGTAAGAACATAAAAATAGCCATACGGGGTCAGACCATTGGTCCATCTAGCCCAATATCTTGTCTTCCGATGGCCAGCACCAGATACTTCAAAGGGGATGAACAGAACAGGGCAATTATCAAGTGATCCATCCCATTTTCCATTCCCAACTTCTGGCAGTTAGAGGTTTAGGGACACCCAGAGCATGGGGTTGCCTCCCTGAGCATCTCGGCTAATAGCCATTGATGGGCCTATCCTCCATGAACTTGTCTAATTCTTTTTTGAACAGTTATACTTTTAGCTTGCACAACAACCCCTGACGAGGAGTTCCACAGGTTTGCTATGTGCTGTGTGAAGAAACACTTATTTTTGTTTGCTTTGAACCTGCTACCTATTAATTTCATTTGGTGGCCCCTAGTTCTTGTGTTATGTGAAGGAGTAAATAACATTTTCTGATTCACTTTCTCACACCAGTCATGATTTTATAGACCTCTATCATATCCTCCAGTAGTCATCTCTTTTCTAAACTGAACAGTGCCAGTCTTTTTAATCTCTCCCCATAGGAAAGCTGTTCCATACCCTTAATCATTTGTGTTGCCCTTCTCTGTACTTTTTCCAAATCTAATATATATATTTTGAGATGGGTCTACCAGAACTGCACATAGTATCCAAGGAGTGGGCATACCACAGATTTATATGGTGGCATTATGGCATTTATTGATCATCTATCCCTTTCCTAACCCATTCCTCACATTGTTTGAACTATCCACAATGACTCCAAGATCTCTTTCTTGAGTGGTAACAGCTAATTTAGACCCCATCGTTTTGTAGATCTAGTTGCAATTATGTTTTCCAATGTGTATTACTTTGCATTATCAACACTGAATTTCATCTGCCATTTTGTTGCCCAGTTTCATGAGATCCCTTGTAACTCTTCGCAGTCAGCTTTGAACTAACCTAACTTGAATATGTCTGTCAGGGTATTCTGCAGGCCAGAAAAGTGAAAGGCCACTGGTGTGACCTGATAACAGGTACACTAATCCCACAGACACATAGCTTCCTGCATGGTGGCGAGCACCAGGATGCAGGTGAGGCCACAACGGACACTGCTATGTAAAAGAGTCCGATCTCATGCACATGGGGCATATATGCACCAAGAATGGAATCTGTGTGGACAGTCACCCAAAGAAGAACCAATTTTTTTAAACAAAACTGAAACTCTTACATAATAACATGACTCCAGGAGCTGGGGCTAACCCCCCCCCCCAAAATATTGCAAAATTCACAATAACATTGCTAGAGTTGATAACACTAGTAAAATCAGTAGGATCTTTTTCCTCCACAACCCTTCCTCTACACAGTTTGCTGCAAAGAACACACAAAGGTCCTCTTTGTGTGATTTAACTGGGAATTGGTCCTGCTTCGAGCAGGGGGTTGGACTAGATGACCTTCTGGGGTCCCTTCCAACCCTTATATTCTATTCTATGATTCTTCTACGTGTGTATTATAATGGCCACACCGGATTATTATATTTGGCACGCCCTCATCATTCCCCCTCGTAAAGAAACATTCAGCCACCTACTACATGTAGGCTGTAGCTTTGTTTCTTTCAACAACAGGGAGTACCAGCTGAAGAATTTGTGTTTGATACACACACATCCCACCCCCCACCAATACCCACTGAATATGCCAGGTGCCGATCCAGGGGATGGCCTTCACCATTTCAACAGCAGCACTCAAATCGGACTGAGTAGAAGATCCCTTTCAGACATTCAGAAAGCTATTCTCAGCAATGCTCGTAAAATGAACTGTGGCTATGTACATGCACAAACCACAGTTGTAAACTGAGATCTGATCTGGGACCTTCAGCTGCAGAAGTCCCAGCCATTACCACCCAAGTTCAAGGAGCCACTCAACTGCTGTCAGGAAATAGCAGGCTCTTATCCGCACTGAAATCAGACTCCAAAAGGAGATAGGATCACACAGGCAAATCCAAAGTACCACACATGCAATGGACTAATAAACCCTGGATTATCTAAACCATTTATGAGGTGACAATTCTGCTTCATCTCAGGGCAAGAATTTCCTTGTGACAATGCAAATATCCCTGAAATGGCCAATCCAGAGTCGCAAATAGTTACTGGGAAGCCCTGCAAAAAATTTTCAAATGAGGATCTTCCTGAGAATCACAGTGAAGGGGCTAACATACGCACATAGGCTCTGATTCAGCAAAGCACTTAAGCATATGTTTAACATTAAGCATGTATACTTCCACTGAAGTCAATGGCACTGCTCACATACTGGCTTTAAGTATGTGCCTAAGTGATCTGGACACTTAATGCTATCAATTAAATTCATAAACATAGCCTAGATCTAAAGTGCTATGAGATCCATACACACTTGCCAACAGTAACCCAATTCCTTTGTAATTCTGCATTTGCAGCGCAACCTATTTCTGTGCCCGGCTTCCCCTTTTCTTTGGTTTCTCCTTCAGGACTTGTGGACTGGCTTTGTGAAAGAAGGTCTGCTATTTTAATAAGTCACCCTTCCCTGGCAAAATAATCACTGAGTCTTGGGAACTTTATGGATTTGTTTACACACAAACACCCACTAATGTGTTAGTAGGTATGTCATCTGTGAAGCACAGCTTAATGAGTAGCTTGTGTGTAACATCGTACAATGTTTCATCTTAAGCATCTCTAACAAAACAAGAATATGCACAGTGTATTGCTCTTAAATAATTTACCAGAGCCTGGGTAAGATCTTATTTTTACTTATTTATTTAGTGCTGCAGCCTTGGAGATTGAAGTCCACTGTCCAAGGAGAATATATATAGCATAGGTAATGGCAGTGCAGATTTCCAAACCCTGCCCTCCTATCTGAACACTCTTCCGGGCACCACTTCTAGAAGTGGGAAGTTAGTTTAGTCTTCAAGCTCATTCCGTTCCATAGCCTGTCTTCTGAGTGATATCAAGGATACCAGTTATTTATAGATTTTAAGGCCATAAGGGACCATTATGGTCATCTTGTCTGACCTCCTCAATAAACCAGGCCAGAGAATTTATACCAATAATTCTCACAGCAAGCCCCATAACTTGTCGTTAAACAATTAGTGCTGTGATGGTAAATGTTATCACTGTTGCCCATTCTCCCAAGTCTTGCCTTATTTAGGGTTTTTCCAAATGCCCAAGCTCCTGGAACTATGTGATTATAGAGACTCTCAGCTTTCATTTAAAAACAAAAATAAGTTTCTAGCCCTCCTGGTTTCAGAGAAAAACTTGAAAATGTGATGCCTTAAAGGCCCAAAAACCAGAAGGCAAATAAAGAGAATATAACATTTATTAGTTTTTAAAACTTTGAGATTTTTAAGCCAGTCATGATTTTGGAGGGCCTGACTCATGATTTGTGCACATTTGGGGTTGACAATATTGTTATGTTGACATCTGTCAAGTAGGAAATGAACTAAGAAACCCCATTCACACACAAAAATTATTCCACATAGTCCACCAAATGGTAACAACTTCTGATCACTGCTGGCTTGAGATAAATTGAACTCATTGGTCCAGAATGGAAAATCTCACTTTCACATCACCAATCACCTGAACCACTCAGTCTCAGAGTTCATTTTCTAGAAGACAAGCTCTAGAAGACAAGACAAGATAGGGGAGAAGGGTGTACATCATTTTGTTGAGGTGCCTTTCCCAACCTGCTCTAAAACAAAGTCCAGCCAATGAATAAAGTCAAAAGCTCATCCTCTTCCTGGGGTTTGTCTGTATTAACAAAAAAATTAAACCTCTTCCTCAACCCACACCTAGATGTATTACTCAACCCACACCTAGATGCTCTCTGTATTTTGCCACTCTTATCTCCCTTATACCAAGACGGGTAATGAACTACTGTCTTACTGACTCAACACCTAATAACATACTTTTTAATAAATAGCTTTTCAAACAGACTATTATTTTCCTCCTAATATACCTAATATACCTTTGACAGATGTAAACTTCTTTCTTCTCCCTCCCCCATGCGCTGCACCGGAGAAAAGCTGAAGTTGAGGGATGGGTTAATAGGAAAAGTGTGAGTTTTATACAATTCTGGCTCATAACATATTTTCAGCATAAATTCTTTATGTCCCTAGTTAACTGCATAGAAGCTTTCTTGAAACAAATCAGCTTGTGTTCAGTTCATTACTTCCCATGAAAACAAAGAGAGAGACAAGCACTCTCTTTAGAAATGGATCAGGCAAGATTCTGATCTAGGGAAGCCTTCTGATAAGATGAACTAAAAATATTCTTATACAATTATGCATCTCACCATGCCTCCCTTATTGTTTTCAGTATTCATAAATCAATCTTGATTTGTCCATGCTATATTGTATTTCACCTCCAACAAAATCTCACAGTACTGTATTATTCAAACCAGTATCATGACTCTTGTTTTCGTTGTACTAGGCACATTTGGTTATTTCTGTTAGACTTTTATTTCTAAGCAGAAATGCAGCCATAATGGATAAAATAATCTCCCAAGTGGGTTTCCTTTAGCCCTGTTAACAAACAAGATAATCTCTCTTTCGCTTTCCACAAACTTGCCAAGAGATTAAGAAAACCGTTTATAGTCCATAGCTCTTATACGACTTTTATTACGATCAGGATAGAAAAGGAGTTTTGCATATTTGTTCTAGAGTGACTCTCTTCTGCCAATGAGACAAAAGAACGGATTTCATACATCAGTGCATGGTTGTTTTGATTGTTTGTGTTTGTGTTTAGTTTTTATAAAGGTGCCAGCCGCAAAGTATATGAATCGTCATTTCTAGAAAGTCTGGTTTGGCAAGCTGGCTAGTTATCAGTGGGGGGTTCTGGCTGCAGGAGGGTGAGGCCTGGCAGGCAGGATCCAGATGCACAGGGGTTAGGCAGACAGAGGGTGGGTCTGACCCAGCACCAGCCAGGTCATCTCCAGCCACTTCCCCTGACCCTTGGGCACCCTTCCGCATCAGAAAGTCATTTTCCTGCAGGGAATCGAAGAAATCTGCGGGGGACATGAATTCTGCATGTGTGCAATGATGCAGAATTCCCCCAGGAGTAATATCACGGAGAGGTTTAGCAGAAAGAGGGCACTTTGAGGTGGGATTTGAATGGAAAGGAGGTGGTTGTTTGATGCAGAAGAAGGAGACTATTCCAAAGCTAGGGGGATAGTATGAAAGAGGAACAGAAAGAGAAAAGGATAGAAAGAAACAAATTGAAGGTGACAATATTTTTATTTCAACAAATTAACAACATTTATGGCTAACAAGTTCAATCTGTAGTTTTTAAAAAAGCACAACTCTGTCAGAGCATAATTAAATCACTGAAGATCATTTTGTTGATTGTTTCAGCACCAGAAAGACTGATAAATTAAAGAAACCCACCAGCAGACGTGAATGTTTACCTACATCTTCTGATTAGTATTCTCTTGTCTCCCAAAATGAAGTTTCTGGGTAGCATAACGCTACAAAACACTGACAGCTCATGACATGCACTGCTTGTACCCAGACTACAGTCATGCTACGTCTTAGCTC
Source organism: Caretta caretta (assembly GCF_965140235.1). NCBI lineage: Eukaryota > Metazoa > Chordata > Testudines > Cheloniidae > Caretta > Caretta caretta. The sequence goes on from NC_134209.1 coordinate 18,472,461, forward strand.
TTTCATCTTTTGACTGTACAAGCTGTTAGTCTGAGAGGTTTTGTTTAAAGAGTAGATTGTCCATTTTGCATGAAGGTACTAAGTGCTTCCCCCCCCCACACACACAACTTTAAAGGGAAGGTCTAGCCATTTTACTACATAATATAAAGATTGAGGCCTATTGCTTTGTAAAGGACTGATCCAATTTCTTTCTTTTTCTTTCATCAGATGGAATTAAATAGATAGCATATTTATCCACAGTAACACATTATTTTAAACCAAACATTGGAGCATGGAGCACTGGTGGTTCAACAAAACAGAAAAACAGGTTTCAAATAATCCTTTCTAGTTTTTAAGAACTCAGCACAGAAGAGAAAGCCTAACAATCCTTTCTCAAAGGTGGAGGATGGAGTCTGTAGCTTGGTACCATTGTGTACTCCCTTTGCAGTGAAATTTACATAGGACATTGAATACACTGTATTTCTCAAACATCTCAGGACATTACAAATGAGATACCTATGTGACAAATCTAGGTTATTCTTCTGCCTCTTGCTTTGCTAACCCAGTAGAAAAAGTCCCTTGGACTGCAGCCTCAAGCCATACAAAATTCAATGAAAGATTCCACTGAATTACCCAGGAAATCCTGGCTATATTGAAGGCAATGGCAGAACTCCCACTGACTTCAGTGGGGCCAGGATTTCACTCTACGCATTCAGTTCCACGCTACAGAATTTCACTCATTTATTTCTTTGTCATTGTCACAATAATGTCTTCTGTTCTCCCTCACAACCTTCAGCTCAAGACTTCTCCCAGTTCCCAAAAGGCCCCAATTCAGCAAAATATTTAAGCACATGTCTAAACTGAACCATAGCTGAACCAATTAGCTGTGTCAGTCCTAAGAAGTTCATAAGAATATTATCTTATCACAAGGGAACAAATGAGGAATCCTGCTACTTGGAAAGGTTTAGAAGACAAACACAAAGCAGGTCAATTTGAAACCAAACAACTTCCTGTTTGTCTCTGGATTGACAGTGCTCATACTGTGTCACTAATTATGCAAAATATTTAACAGCAGAAGGCACTTTGATTGTCCGTGCTGATGTCTTCTTTGCTGGATCATACATTGCACATAGCAAGGTTAGTTACCCTTGTACATGATCAAGCAGAATCACAGAATATCAGGGTTGGAAGGGACCTCAGGAGGTCATCCAGTCCAGCCCCCTGCTCAAAGCAGGACCAATCCCCAATTTTTGCCCCAGATCCCTAAATGGCCCCCTCAAGGATTGAACTCACAACCCTGGGTTTAGCAGGCCAAATGCTCAAACCACTGAGCTATCCCTCCCCCCGCAAAAGGAATGAGCATAGAGGCAAAGAGCCCATTTTATTACATAAATATTTTCAGTGAGTAAGATGACTGATTTGAAAAACCAACCAAAGACAGATAAGGGCAAAGACCAGATCCACTAAGGGACTTAGGTCACTAAGTTCCAGATTTAGGCACTACTGAGATTCCCCCCTCAGTTACCATCTAACCCCGTAGGGGCCCAACTCACACAGTAAGTTCAACTAACTCAGTGCCTACATTTCTGCTGTAGAAAATCACTAGATGCCGACATTTCTGCCTCTGAGCATGTGCACTAGTGCCTCAGGCAGCCGCCCGGAAGCCCATCACACCTCTGAGCTCTAGTCTGCAACCCACAACCCAGGGGGAGATAAGCATCGCACCACCCATGTCGTCTGATTCAGTACGTTTGCTCTGAGCATGCCTAACTTCACACCAAACAGCCCAGATGGGTCGCGGGGGAGAGGGCGGTCGTGTTGGTTTGGGGGTTGCATCATGCTGAGCATTGCAACACTTAAGTCCCTGTGTGTATCCAGGTGATATTTTCAAGGCTATTCTATCTTGCCAATGAGTGCAGAAACCCACAATGGCACTAAAGAGATTTCTGTGTATGTAGGGAGTAGAGAAGAAATGTCACACAGAAGTTCACTGTGTGACCAGAGGGAAGAACTGTGTACTCAGACTTGTACGATATCAGACACCCTGGCCATTGAGTCCTTTTCCTTAAACAGTTACAAATACAATTTTAGAAAATGCAGGCATTGCCAAGCCACACGTTATGCGCCTCTGCTTATTCTCACAACATGACCCCAGTCCAACTTCCAGTAGACAGACGCCCACCTGGCCAAACCCATCACCCCATTTGCATACACATTCAGCTGAGAGAGTGAGGATTTAATGGGCACAGACACTGAACGGCTGTCTCATCCCCAGAGGTGGTCAGAAGGGAGGTGCTGTGATAGGACAGTGCAAGGAAAGTGCTCAGCTGCCTGTTCTGTGGATAAACAAAGGACTTTGGTCTCCACGGCTGATAATTCAGCATCTTTCGTGAGCATTAAGTGAGGGATTGTCAATGGCACAAAAGACAGTCAGGTGTCCAACTACTATTTGTACCTTTGAAAATCCACCTCCTTAAATCACACACCAATTATGTATAAAAAATATGTATTTGCTGAGAGGCACCTATACATTACATTATTTCTATTCTTATTGTAATCAACTACACCTTAGGATAACGATTCACTTAAGAAGAGCAAATACGCAGATCCACCCCGGTAGACTCCTGAACATGGAGGCTAGAACAATAGCCAGTGTGCATCTGTTATTCATAGATTCATAGATATTAAGGTCAGAAGGGACCATTATGATCATCTAGTCTGACCTCCTGCACAACGCAGGCCACGGAATCTCACCCGCCCACTCCTGCGATAAACCTCTCACCTACGTCTGAGCTACTGAAGTCCTCAAATCATGGTTTAAAGACTTCAAGGTGCAGAGAATCCTCCAGCAAGTGACCCATGCCTTATGCCGCAAAGGAAGGCGAAAAACCCCCAGGGCCTCTGCCAATCTGCCCTGGAGGAAAAGTCCTTCCTGACCCCAAATATGGCAATCAGCTGAAACCCTGAGCATATGGGCAAGATTCACCAGCCAGATACCCAGGAAAGAATTCTCTGTAGTAACTCAGATCCCACCCCATCTAACATCCCATCACAGGCCATTGGGCCTATCTACCATGAATAGTTAAAGATCAATTAATTGCCAAAATCATGTTATCCCATCATATCATCTCCTCCATAAACTTATCGAGTTTAATCTTGAAGCCAGATAGGTCTTTTGCCCCCACTGCTTCCCTTGGAAGGCTATTCCAAAACTTCACTCCTCTGATGGTTAGAAACCTTCGTCTAATTTCATGTCTAAACTTCCCGATGACCAGTTTATATCCATTTGTTCTTGTGTCCACATTGGTACTGAGCTTAAATACCTCCTCTCCCTCTCCGGTATTTATCCCTCTGATATATTTATAGAGAGCAATCATATATATGAGGCAGTTATGGCCCAGTGGATACAGCACCAAACTGGGACTTGAGAGACTTGTGGTCTATTCCTGGTTCTCCCATTGACCTGCAAAGTGACCAGGGGCAAATCACTTCCCCTCTCTGTGCCTCAATGTCCCCATGTGTACAATCAGGATAACATACTGCTGAAAAGGACCACAGATTGAATATGAGTCAATGGTGTAATGCAGTGGTGAAAAAGGCTAAAATCATTCTGGGGTGTATTAACAGGAGCCCTGTATGTAGGGCATGGGAGGTGACTGTCCCGTCCTGCTCAGCACTACTGAAGCCTCAGCAACAAACATAATAAAAGATGTAGAGAACCTATCCTAGGAGGAAAGGTTGAAGGAGCAGGGCACATTTAGCCCTGAGAAAAGATAACGGAGGGAACACCTGATATATGCAGTGTCATTGTAGCTGTGTTGGTCCCAGGATATTAGAGAAACAAGGTGGGGGAGGTAATATCTTTTATGGACTAACTTCTGTTGGTGAGAGAGACAAGCTTTCAAGTTTACATAGAGCTCTTCTTCAGGTCTGGGAAAGTTTTCCAGACTGCGGAATCCCTATCATGGGAGGTTTTGAAGAACAGGTTGAACTAACACCTGTCAGGGATGGTCTAGGTTGACTTAGTCCTGTCTTCGCCCAGGGGGTTGGTCTTGAGGACCTCTCGAGGTCCCTTCCAGCCTGACATCTCTATGATTCTATGATACTGACCTCCTTTGTACAGTAATGGAGATCAACTGATGAAAAGGGCTATCTAATCATATAAGAACAAGTCTAATTAATCCATCCTAAAAAGGGAACTGTGTGACATGGGGATATACTGTTGCTTATTTTTCTCTTAAATGGATTCTCTTTTAGCAATGAAAATGATGGATCTCTGGCAAGCTGATCTATCCAAGAGGGGAAATTCTCCCTTCCCTGTCTCCAAAGTAATCAAAGTAATCAAAAATAATAACAACTGTGTGACAAGATAAGGGTAAGGGCTTGATCCTACTACCCTCAACGTCAGTAGTAAAATTCCCATGAACTTCAGAAGGAGCAGGGGTAGGTCTTTGGAACGGTAAAATCATCCCTCTCGTAAATACATTGTGTCACTGCCCTGACATTATTCTTACAGACCAAAATTTTCCAGGCTAGGTGTCCAAAGCTAGACTTATAAACTCATAAAAGCTTGTATTTCAATGCCCAAATATGGATTTTAGACATTTATTTTTTGCACCCAGGTATGAAAATTTGGTATGTTTAAGGATAGGGATTTTCATTGGTTCATTGCAAGTCAACTGGAGTTATGCACCTGGTGATTTTGGAAATCCTGCCATTAATGATCAACCTTCATTTCTGGCTCAATCTATGCAATAGGCTTAAGGAATAAAGCTACAAAAATTGTGGAGTCCACAAGATGCCTGCCAAAACATCACGTCAATCTTTTGGCTGGTGTGTGCTCTGACCCGTCTCTGTTTATTCAGGCTGTAAGCTCTTGAGACGAGGATCTGCCTGCTTACATGTTTATGAGTACACTTTTCAGTACTATAACATAGTAAATTATCATTATTTTTTATGGCATTGGAGCCTGGGAAGAGAGACGTTTCCCCCTGGGATCAACCTGCCACAGATCCATCAGTTTTATTACTAAAAGTGAATCCATTCAGAGAATAAGCAACAGCACATCCCCTTGGTCACATGTACATAAACTCCAGCGCAGAGAGTGAACTGGGAATTCATATTGCAACCCAATGACTGATGCAAACAGATGACACCTTTAGTTTACTGCTTATGCCCATCAGTTTGAATGGCACCGTCTCTATGTACAAAGCAAATAGAACACTTGCTTTAAGACAAAGCAGTGTATGAAATAGGTTAGCGCACATTTACTGAGGGTCGTAAGTAACTGATGAGCTGCTTAGAGACATTGAAGACAAACCCATTCCACTTCTGATCATTTACACAGTTATAATTTAGGTACAATTTACTTATTATTCCACTGCCTTTAAACAACTTTGAAGCAAACACTGAATGTATACCATTACTCTTTATTGGAGCAGATTAAATTACTTCCATAACACAATTTAAAGTATGACTGGATCACCAGGGCCCGCTGACAGACAGCTAAACTACCTCTTTTAACTGAGTGCATAACAGCAAATGTAAAAAATCATCTTTGTTTCTTTTCGTAAAATCTTGGCACCCTTAAAAAGCCAAAGGGCTATAATTTGCAATTGCAAGTGAAGAGTCTGCGCTGCTATGTTTTTGCCTGGGGCAGCAGGAGCGGGGAGCACTGTATCCACAACAAACCTGCGTGCTTGCCTGGAAAATTATCTTTGAAGGGTTGGGTCTTTGTATGGCTCTCACTTTAAAGGTTATGAATCACTGTTGGAACTCAACCCCTAGCTTTTCACTACTGTTATTTATTGTTTGTTCTGTGGTAGCCCCTGGAAGTTCCCAACAGAGATCAAGGCCCTGTCACGCTAATCATTTTACATGGTTGTTCCTGGTGATTTGTGTGAGTGGGTCTGGTCTGAGGTGAACACACTGACACAACGCAGAGCACACAAAGGAGTCCCAGGCCCAGTTTCACAAAGTTGTGTAAAAAGTCACAAGGCAGATTTCCCCTATCCTGAACAACCTCATACTGGGCCAGTGAAGAGGAGGCGGGGGGGGGGGCTACACATATAAGAAAAAGATGATCCCTGCCCCCTATATCTTAACTATCAGCACAGAGTCTGATATCCTTACTCACTTCTGGACTGCTGGAGGAATCAGGTACAGTACTTCTCAATATTCTGCTTGGCACATCAGATGGGGGCCAGGCCATCAGGGAGCTAATTACAAGTCTCTGATTCTTCATTGACTTGGCATGAGTTACAGCAGCCTAGGGGCTGCTCTCATTTACATCACTCGGTGCAAGGTCACTAACAACCCTATGCCAGGGAAGGAGCAGTGGAGTAACAGAGAGCTCTATCATGCTCATGTCCCCATCTCTGGCAGTCCTCTCCCTCTCCTGGCCCACCCATTACAAAGAGATAGATGGCATGGCACTGGCTTCGTTGGCTTTATACCAGCAGGGAGTTCCCTTCCACCACGGGCATTCTTCACTGGGTATTTACAGGCAGAATCTGGCCCCTTGTCTTTGATCAGTCTGCAACGCACCACGTATACTTCTGGGACTACATATATTGTTGTTGTTATGATTCTAGCTATCCCCTTCAATAAATAATGAGTATATCCTTCCTTTCTGCTTGATCCCTACACTCACTGAGAATACATCCGCCAGGGTTCCCTCCCCACTCTGAACTCTGGGGTACAGATGTGGGGACCTGCATGAAAGACCCCCTAAGCTTATTCTTACCAGCTTAGGTTAAAAACTCCCCCGGCACAAATTCTCCCTTGTACCTTGGGTTTAAGTAACGCTGTCACCACCAAGTGATGTAATAAAGAACCAGGGAAAAGGACCACTTGGGAGTTCCTCTTCCCCCAGCAATCCCCCCAAGCCTTTAGACCCCCTTTCCTGGGGAGGCTTCAGAATATCATCCTAACCAATTGGTTACAAAATGATCAAAGACCCAAACCCCTGGGTCTTGGAACAATGGAAAAATCAGTCAGGTTCTTAAAAGAAGGATTTTATTTAAAGAAAAGGTAAAAAGAATCACCTCTCTAAAATCAGGATGGTAAATACTTGACAGGGTAATCAGATTCAAAGCACAGAGGATTCCCCTCTAGGCAAAACATTAAAGTTACCAAAAAATAAAACAGGCTAAACCTCCCTCTAGCAAAGGGAATATTCACAAGTGGAAAACAAAAGGTACTCTAACGCGCCTTGCCTTATTTACTTACTCTTTTTGTAATATCAGAGACTTGTACAGGATGGTTTATAGGAGAAGGAGGAGTTGTTTTTTTGACCTGATGCTTCTCTGCTTTCCCCAGAGAACACACCAATAAAGCCTCCCCCTCCCCCAGATTTGAAAGTATCTTCTTTCCCCATTGGTCCCTTTGGTCAGGTGCCAACCAGATTATTTGAGCTTCTTAACCCCTTACAAGTAAGGAGGAATTCTAGGCTACCCTTAGCTGTATGGTTATGACAACATCCCCAAATCCTCTAATGGCCTCCAAACATGTCATGATATTAGGTTTCATCACGGTGCGTTTTTATTATTGTCTGACATGGGAAACCCAAGTTACGCTGTGTGTTAGATTAGGCAGTGTGTTTGAAATTCCACCCTCCCTTACACACATCCCAAAACTGCAACTTCCCAGCCCCAGTCCCCAACCCAATCGGTTCACTACATAGGAGAGCTTAATTTCCATCAGAAGGAAACTCAGCAAATGGAAACAATACACATGCAAAACAAGACAGGCAGTAGGGAAATGAGTCAAGATTTCTGGAAAATATTTACTTGCAGCTTTGAATATGCAGAAATCTTGAAAATTCCACCATAATAATTTCAGAGAGACTTGCAGAAGAGGGCTAGTTAATATAGGCTACATACGGTCAAATTCTGTGGTCCTTACTTTGCCAAAACTTCCAGAGACGTCAGTGCAAACATTTTCCCAAATCCCTGATGGTATGGCAACGCTTTGCAATGGTGTCTGCTATATGCCTGTTTTGCATTCAAAGTGATACAAAAAGACTGCAAAACCAAAGTCTTGTTGAAAACGGAAAAGGAGCCTAGTGAAACACGTGTTTCTGTTTGGAATGAAGATCATACGCGTAACAGACCTGGGTTCTATTCCCAGCTCCTCCACTAACCTGATGTGGGACACCTCACATACCCTCTCTGTGCCACAGTTACCCCTACAAACTTTGTATGTTTAGACTGTATGTTCTTTGGGACAAGGAGGGTCACTCACTATCTGGATGTACAGCACCTAGCACAATGAGGCCCTGATCTCAATTGGAGCCTCTAGGTGCTACCACAACACAAACAACAATAATAATAATAGTTCCCATAAGAAGTAACCTCCTGCCACTTGCTTGCATATGGAAATGCCAGGGAGTGTATAAACTACATTGTATATAAGTTTACCATGTGCAGGTTTCAGTCAGAAAAGCACTGTTCGTGTCTCCCCCGGAAAGCAACTTAAAGGGAAATGTCAGAAATATAACTCGAAAAATAAACATCTCCCAAAAGACTTTCCAAGTTTTTTCCTTAAAAAACAAAACCAAACAAAAAACTAATTTCAGGCCAGCCTCATGGTAGAGAGAGAGCTTCAGGCTGCAGCTTAGAAACACAGGACCTGTTTCTGCACGGCAAGGAGCACTCTCAGATGCCACAGACTCAAACAGGAGTTCCAGGCACTCCAAATCTTGCAGCACTGAACCCTACGGGTGCAGGAAATGATTCAGATTCTTGGACACCGGTTCAGTGAAGGTCACAGAATACTACAGAGGTAAAGTGCCATTCCTCTGGAGAAAGGAAGGATCAGATGAATCACAATATAGTAAAACTCCTGCTGCTGGATGACTCATAATGCTATACTGGTATCAGGGAATGCTAATTACCAGACCTCTGAACTAAGATTGTGTTTATGTTACCTAAAGAGAGGGAAAGTGAGTGTGATCCTCCTTACCCCCACCCCCTTTCTCACACACACACGCACATTTGGAGAGAAAAGCAGGCTTTAAAGCAGGCTGGGATGCCATACGCAGCAAACACGCACCAGTAACAGCATGAACTTTGCAGCTTACGCCTGCAGTAAGATGCTCCTGAAAACACAGCACTAGATCCACCACTGTTGTAAATCGACATTGAGCCACTGACTTCTGTGGAGTTGCACTGATTTAAATAAGAAATCTTGTATTTTACACGCTCTAGGAGGCATTTGCCCCAACCAGAAAAATAAATCAGTATTCTAACCTAAAACCACAGTCCCTTTTTGATATCGGAAACACTGTTTTCAGACTACGTGAAGCACACGATGTGAACTGTATATCATAAATACAATTCAGCAGGATTAAATATGACAATAGTATATCAAGGTTTTGTTATTGAAAGTGAAACCATTTGCTGCAGATAAAGACCCAGCAGAATAAAAGCTTGATTACGGTGATGAATAATGCATATTGCCTATGGTACTAATTAACCTTGTACTCCAGTAAGAAATTATGGAACAATAAGGCCAATTTGAAAGTGTCCCGACACTTTTCCCAGTGGCATCTGGCAATCACACTGTGGAATACGGAAAAAGTGAGTCTGTTAAACAAGGCAGATTTGCTCAGCAGCTCATACTTTTTGGTATATTTCTCACATGTTCTCTACAAATTGTATGTATATATGGAAAATTCATAAGCTACGAGACAAACAAAACTGTCAAACCTGCTTTTCACATGCCCTCATGTGCACACACAGACAGAGGCAGAGAAGATGCACATTTGACTCAATCCAGCCACATTTCTACAGAGTCTGGTGTATGTGTCTGGAGTCAATCAAGTTTAGAGTTAAGCAAACGAGAAGCATGCCAATATTTGCTTGGGGGTCAGATTGTATCTTTCAAAAGGGGAACCTTTGCAGGAAGCATCTGGCCACTGTCAAAGAGGATACTGGGCAAGGTGGACCTCTGCTTTGATCTGGTCTGTCCATATCTAAGCATCTGTGTCTACAGACTAAATCCAGGCTATTATGCTGTACGAGTAGATCCAATGCAGATCCTGGGGATGGTACATTTTGAGGACCGCACACCAAGAGGGCGAGCCCTGGCTGTGCTGGGTATAGCTATGGAGTGACTCCACTGGCTCTGTGTCCTCCAGGAGTGAAGGCCCCTTCCCCACAGCTCCATCTCTCAGTCTCTGGGGCGGCTTCCAAGATTTGGCTCAAGATGCTACCGTGCTGTCTCTCATGCCATCGGAGGTGGCCACTAGATGAAGCATAAGCTGCTCTCATGAACATCCTTTAAATGCAGCACCGAGCCTGCTGCTGCCATTAGTACCCCACAAAGTACCTCAACGTACAGTAATGCTGTTGCTTTCTTTTCAACTGTTTGCTGAATTCCGATCCAATGAATGCGACGGAACCAGATTCTGCCCTCAGAGGTGGCAGGTCTACCCAAACTTCAGGAGCCATGCAGCTTCAGTGGGAGTCACACACAGGTCTGGGGGCAGAATCTGTCCTTTCAATGGTGACAAAGGGACTGTCTGGGAGCCTTTCTCCTGCCTCCGCTGACATCATTTTCCTTTTACATTGAGCTGACTGGCAGAATGTTTGCAGCTGCCTGAGCAAAACAACTGTATGAGACCCTGGGACAAAATATGTGAGGCTCTCTGAAAAGGCTTTCTGAAAGTCCAAGTACACTAGATCAGGGGTAGGCAACCTATGGCACGCCAGCTGATTTTCAGTGGCACTCACACTGCCTGGGTCCTGGCCACCCTCAAAGCATTTCAACTTACAAAGGCTGTGTTGACTCTTCCCCAACGTGTTGTATTCTCCGGTGTCTCTGACAATTCTGTCCTTTACTATAGTTTCAACCAATTTGCCTGGTACTGAAGTTCGGCTTACCTGCGTGTAATTGCCAGGATCGCCTCTGGACCCTTTTTTGAAATATCAGCATTACCGAGCTATCCTCCAGTCGTCTGGTATGGAGGCTGATTTAAGTGATAGAATACACACCACAGTTAGCAGTTCTGCAATTTCATATTTGAGCGCCTTCATAACTCTTGGGTGAATACCATCTGGTCCTGGTGACTTATCACTGTTTAATTTAAGACTTTGTTCCAAAACCTCTACTGGCACCTCAGATTTGTCACCTAAAAAGAATGGGGTTCAGGTGTGGGAATCTCCCTCACATCCTCTGCAGTGAAGACTGACGCAAAGGATTTATTTAAGTTCTCTGCAATGGCCTCATCTTCCTTGAGTGCTGCTTTTACATCTTGACCGTCCAGTGGCCCCACTGATTGTTTGGCAGGCTTGCAGCTTCTGACCTACTTAAAATATTGCTTTCAGTTTCTGTGTCTTTTGCTAGTTGCTCTGCAAATTCTTTTTCGGCCTGCCTAATTATACTTTTACGCTTGACTTGTGCTCCTTTCTACTTTCTTCCTCCTGCAGATATATGTCTAGTTATGCATAATGGCTAATTACAAGCATAAGTGCCTACTTGTACATGTAAAAATGCATTTAGGCACCAAAAATATGGGATTCTGAGCATTGAAACACACATGGGATAATATTCATGATCTAAATTTAGGAGGCTGCTTTAAAAACTCAGCCCTTGGAACAAAACTCAGCCCTTTGTCCAGTGCCCACCTTCATAGAAATAGAAAGACCGGCCAGTTTTGTGATTCTGCTACACAGTCAAGGGGCAGGAAGTAGGAAGCCCCATGCAAGAGATCCATGTCGTAGAGCAATGTTACACAGGTGTTCTGTCCTTACCACTATGGCGGTGGATTCTGGGGGATGTGGCCAGTAGATCTGCAGCTATGCCAATCACTCCCAACAAACATGTGTGTGTGTGTGTGTGTGTGTGTGTGTGTGTGCGTGCGTGCGTGTGCAATAGAAAAGCAGATGCCAAGGGTGGGAGGGGGGAGTAGACAGCTGCTCCACAGCCTAGGGAAGGACTCAAACCCCTACAGAGCACTCCTACATCTAGTCCACTTACTCTGGATATGCACAGGGTCCAGGATTTGGCCCTTAGTATTCAGGCTTAAGAGCAGAGTGTGAATAAATACCTCTCATACCACATCTGTGGAGCAGAATGAAAAACTGCATGTGGCCTACATGCTAAATGCCTGCATACATAGAAGAGTGTGATGCGGGGATCTCTTGGTGACAACTGGCAGAGGGCTCAGGGGCTGCATAAGGTTTTACAGGGATCCCCTGGGTCAGATGTATGAATAATAGCTCACCAAAGAGGACAGGTGAGATTTACCAAGAACCTGAGGTCCACTGGTCACCATAATTGTGAAATGTATGTTTGGCTAATATTGAAGGATTTATGTGTCTATACTGAAAATTACGTTCTTAAGGTCTTGAAACCAAGGCAGGACACCAGGAGATGACATACCCCCTGCCTCCAAGGAACACTGCTGAGGTAACAATTGCCAATCTCCCTGTCTGGTCATATGGATACGATGAACTGTGTGCCTCACAATGCAATATGCGCTATTTGCACACTGAGCCAAGCGTTAATCAAGAAAGTGCAAAATCTACAAGAGAAGGATATAGGGAAAAAACAACCAGCAGGGTGGTGCCTTGTCCATGAAAAAGGACAATGGATTGATCTGATCTATCTAGGGGTCCAAACAGACATCTGGGATCATTCACCGAAGAGCCAAGCAGACAACGTGTTTGCCTCATGAATGAAGGGGTCCAAGCCAGTCTGTCTGTAAAGCACTACAAGGGCTTTGGGTGAGCATTGCTCTACCAGACATAAGAGTATCTTGTTAAATAAGTCTAGGATCTAGAATTTATTTATATACAGCCATTTGTTTCCAGTATTTTCACTTGCCATTACCAGAGTCTCTCTCTCCTTTGTTATACTGGTTTTCACTATTAACATATCTCGGTGCTGGGTGTTAAGCGGAGGTGCTCCTGGCAAGCTGGGTATATTACTTCCTTGGAAGCACCCAATCTGTGAATACTGTGAGTGTCCAGTGGAACAAGGGCCGGATGCTCCAGGGGGACGTTTGGAGGGGTCAGGGGTTGGGGTGTGCCTATCGCTGCATGCATCTGAGGTACAAACTCCCGGTGTTATTCCTGCGGGGCCATATGTGGGCAACCACCAATGGGCAAGTCTCTTTTTTCTCTGGTGCTATCAAAATTCTCCTTCCTGGCCTAAATTCCTTTTTCACATGAATGATCGATTAAGTCTCTCAAGCATAAGCTTGCCTGTGCACCTGGTGGTGATTGATGGTGGGCGGGGGGGCCACACTACACTGACCTCAGATCTGTCCGTTGGTATTACCACTGTTTAAAGTCCCTGCTGCCAGCTTTGTCAGGGAAGCTACTGCTGTCACAATACAAGAGCAAGCCCTAACAGCCATGACACTTCATTTGTCTGGGCAGCAGAGTATGCCTGGGAAGCCGATCGCCCTGCTTTGGTGGAAGTGTGTAAAACAATCAAGCCCAGTTAAGCAAACTAGTTTTGACATATTAAATCATGCTTGAACTGTGAGGGCACAAAATAATGTAAAAACTCTTCTAAAAAGTCTTACAAAAATAAATAAATAATAAAGGCCAGCCTTGTGCAGGGCAGGAAAAGACCAAAAAAAAAAAAAAAGAGAAAGAGAGAGAGAGAGAGAGAAAGCTTTTATCTAAGGAGCGCATAGGAAACTGAATAAGCCAAAAGGGAGAGGAAAGGAGACTGTCTCTACAGTAACTACACACACATCCTCCTCTGCTGAGCTCTGAAGTTCTTCCCAGGTATTTCTCCTTGTGTGTGCCCCCTGCTAGCACCCCTCCAGCAGAGAAATGGCACCGATGCTCAGATCAAAATAAAATAGAATGGTCTGTGGGGGAAAAGCAAAATTTTAACAATTTTCATAGAATTCAAGAAGATATCTATTGTCCAAAGAGCTCCTTGTGCTGCATTAAAAACACATTCACCAGACTTTCATATACCTATGTACAACCATGAGACCTGGAATATACATCAGGGTACACTGGAAATTAATCTGATTTCACTTTTGTCATGGTAACTGATGAGTTTCTTGGTAACTTTTACACATGCTTGCTGCTCATCATGGTTGCGCAGCAATGCTCCCTCTCGCTGAGATAGTATTACTCTTGATTTCTTATTTATCCAGTGTAGACAGCATGCTCTGCGATGGGCAAACATATGCAGAGATACAGTGTAACAGTGTTCAAGGACCTCACAATTAATAATCACAGTCTCACCAATCCTTCAGTTGTGTTCATCACCTTGAATTCCCTCCCACCTCACTGGATGGATTTCTCATAGTAATTAATGTGATGGGTTGATTCTGATTTCCACTAATGTAACAAAGGCCTCTGCCCCATGCTCTAGGCTCCTTGGCATCCCTTTAACACTGATCATTGATTTGGCACAGCGCTCCTGTTATCAGGAAGTCCATAGTCATGCCTCTAATGCGATCTGGGCCATCGGCTATCTGCAAAGGCACTCACAGCTGGGAAGCTGCGACCCGCAGCGTACTTTCACCAAATGCCAAATTGTCACATCCCACCTCCGTCCTAGGGACCAGCTTTTCCACTCCCTCTGCAGTAATTAAAATGTTTCCCTTCCAGACAGCTTTGGAACATGATGATGTGATCTCCATTATTGCTTGTGACTGGATGACAGACCATTCCAACCCTATGTAATACATCAAATATGTCATTCGTGGAATTAGCATTATAGCAAAGGGGCCCTAGCCCCATTATAGCAAAGGGACCACACAGCAGGCATGCCCTTCACTCAGTGAACAGTAACCTTGATTCACAAGTACAATAAACTCATCATTGCCTTCCTATGGACACCCATTTCATGCAGTCTGTATCGGTCATTTACCACCTGTGGGCAGATATAACCGATTCTGATTTAGGATATATATATACACTGACCACCTGACTCTCTGTTACCCTCAGGCCTCTTTCTATTGCTCTGGCCGTGCAGATGCCTTTATACTGCCAGGGTGCTATAAACGGGCTTTAGTATAAATGAGACGCAGTCTTAGAATATGCGCATCTAGGGTAAGAATTTCAAAAATAGGAGCCTGATTTCAGGCATATAAATGGTTCGATTTTCAGAAGTGCCGAGCTCCCAGCAGCTCCCATTGACTTCAGTGGGAGCTACTGGGTGTTTGGCACACCTGGAAGACCAAGTTTAGACCCAAGGAGATGTCTACACAGCTGACGTGAAAGCGCTTTAACGGCTCCAGCGCTGGGAGAGAGCTGTCCCAGTGCGGTACAAAACCCACCCCCGCGGGGGGGATAGCTCCCAGCGTTGGCGCACTGTCTGCCCTGCCACTTTACAGCACTGAAATGTGCACTGCTCCGGAGGGGGGGTGTTGTTTCACACCCCCGGGCAAGGACAGTTTCAGCGCTGTAAGTGGCAGTGTAGACAAGCCCTATGGAAAGATTTAAGAACCCAGCAGCAGGCTCCTATTTTTCAAAGATCTTGTGTTTCAGTCACACTTTGCTTGACTGTACCCTTTAGCACATATTATGCAGTTTAAAAAAAATTAAAATAACAGTCAAACTTTCAAAAGCTAGAAAACTCTCTGATACGGTTAACTGCAGTCCAAGTTTCAGCACTGAAGGCATTTTACTTTCTTAGGCACTTATTATGAAAATGCCCCCTATTGCAGTCACATGTGGTATACAGAGTATATTTGCCTTGATTTATGTTAACTAGCAAGTTTTTTTTAACAGTCTGTATTAACTGTTTCTCAAGTTAAATTGAAATGTCACTAATCTAAAATGCCAACATGCTACTAAACTGCTCAAAGATCATTTTCAACCAAGGCCCACAGTTAGCACCTACTCAACATACATCTCATCTTTGCTTTGACTTTACCAGCCCTTTATGTTCTCCTGTATCACCCTGGTCTAGAAATCTGCCTGCTAACTGCTCTGATATATGACCTGTAATTCTATTGTGCCTGCTTCTCTATGTACACAATTATTTGGTCCAATGAAAGATATTTCTTCACCCACCTTGTCCCACTATTGTCTTCTTGTCTTGACTACTGTACTTTCTTCCTGCTAGATGTGGCCTCCTTACGTCCTAACCCCTCAAATTTCTTTTTTTCCTGAACAAATGACTATAGAGGCAGACCGGGGTGGGGGATGGGGATTGGAAAAGGGAAGTAGCTTGTGGATCTGGGCAGTTGTGTCAACTTCGTTTTTTAGCTCCATTTTAGGTATATGTTTTGTGTTTGCATAGCACCTAAAACCATGAAGTCCTGGCCCAGGACTGGCGCTCAGAGGTGTTACTGCAATACAAATAAAACAATAATAATAAATAAGGGGAATGCCATTTCTTGCGTTTAATTTTAACGTTTGAAATGATCAGCATGTTCTGAGGTATGATGTTTAGAATTTGTGGCGACTGTTTTCGTTAATTACAGGGAGCCAAAGAAATGTGGTCTGGGCCCAAGGTTATAAGGGAATTGTGTTTCAATTTTTCCAGTGCCAAAGTGAGTAAAAATGTTTCTCAATGAAACCTTAGCTCTGAATTGTCTATCACTGCCCCCATGTTTATGTAGGGATAACTTCTCTGATGATCAAAAAGGACAAAACTCTAGTGAAGTCGCTGGAATTATGCCTATTTACACCAGAAGACAATTTGCTCCATTGTGTGCTGAGAGTGTCTCTATTACATGTTTCAGAGTAGCAGCCGTGTTAGTCTGTATTCGCAAAAAGAAAAGGAGTATTTGTGGCACCTTAGAGACTAACCAATTTATTTGAGCATAAGCTTTCGTGAGCTACAGCTCACTTCATCGGATGCATACTGTGGAAAATACAGAAGATGTTTTTATACACACAGACCATGAAAAAAATGGGTGTTTATCACTACAAAAGGTTTTCTCTCCCCCCACAAAACCCACTCTCCTGTTGGTAATAGCTTATCTAAAGTGATCACTCTCCTTACAATGTGTATGATAATCAAGATAATAATTTGCGTATCTTCATAAATGATCTGGAGGATGGTGTGAATTGCACTCTCAGCAAATTTGCAGATGATACTAAACTGGGAGGAGTGGTAGATATGCTGGAGGGGAGGGATAGGATACAGAAGGACCTAGACAAATTGGAGGATTGGGCCAAAAGAAATCTGATGAGGTTCAATAAGGATAAGTGCAGGGTCCTGCACTTAGGACGGAAGAACCCAATGCACAGCTACAGACTAGGGACCGAATGGCTAGGCAGCAGTTCTGCGGAAAAGGACCTAGGGGTGACAGTGGACGAGAAGCTGGATATGAGTCAGCAGTGTGCCCTTGTTGCCAAGAAGGCCAATGGCATTTTGGGATGTATAAGTAGGGGCATAGCGAGCAGATCGAGGGACGTGATCGTTCCCCTCTATTCGACATTGGTGAGGCCTCATCTGGAGTACTGTGTCCAGTTTTGGGCCCCACACTACAAGAAGGATGTGGATAAATTGGAGAGAGTCCAGCGAAGGGCAACAAAAATGATTAGGGGTCTGGAACACATGAGTTATGAGGAGAGGCTGAGGGAGCTGGGATTGTTTAGCCTGCAGAAGAGAAGAATGAGGGGGGATTTGATAGCTGCTTTCAACTACCTGAAAGGGGGTTCCAAAGAGGATGGCTCTAGACTGTTCTCAATGGTAGCAGATGACAGAACGAGGAGTAATGGTCTCAAGCTGCAGTGGGGGAGGTTTAGATTGGATATTAGGAAAAACTTTTTCACTAAGAGGGTGGTGAAACACTGGAATGCGTTACCTAGGGAGGTGGTAGAATCTCCTTCCTTAGAGGTTTTTAAGGTCAGGCTTGACAAAGCCCTGGCTGGAATGATTTAACTGGGAATTGGTCCTGCTTCGAGCAGGGGGTTGGACTAGATGACCTTCTGGGGTCCCTTCCAACCCTTATATTCTATGATTCTATGATTCAAGGTGGGCCATTTCCAGCACAAATCCAGGGTTTAACAAGAACGTCTGAGGAACAGTGGGGGGGGGGGAAGGAATAAACAAGGGGAAATAGGTTATTTTTTATAATGAATCAACCATTCCCGGTCTCTATTCAAGCCTAAGTTAATTGTATCCAATTTGCAAATTGATTCCAATTCAGCAGTCTCTCGTTGGAGTCTGTTTTCTCTATTACTTGGTCATCCTATAAAAACAGTGGAATTTGTTAAAAGCAATATTTCTGCAATAAAACAAAATAAAATGCGAGCCGCAAAATTTCTCACTCAGGGCAAAATCCTGCCCCCAGTGAAGTCGATGGCAAAACTCTGATTGACTTCAACAGAGCCAGGATTCCAGCACCAATGTGGGCCCAATGCACGTTAAAATGGCCAAGATATAAAGCCCTGCAAAGAAGAAGTTTTATAATTGAAATGTCAACACGTCATTAACTTCTGCTAAGCGCTACTATAATAAGAAGCACAAAACTGAAAACCTGCTTTATGATCAACACAACATACAATAGTACCAATGATTTTAATACCTGATGTAAAGTTTGTGGAGTCAGATTGTTCTTGAATACTGTAACTGACAAAGCAGCTGAAAAGTCAAGGAAGATCACAGCCATATGAACTGGGAGGCACCATGACTGGCACGTATTGTCTTCCACATCGCCTCTCCCTATGCCACAGTACGCCCTAAAGAATTTTGCTTTGCTACAAGGAGGCCTTCGTTCAAGTCTTCTTGAAGATCTGTACTCAACTAAAAATAAGCAGTTTATCTGGGAACAAACAAACACATAACCTGGAATCTGCCCCAATTTGAGGATTGTAAATTGTCTTTTGGTTAATAAGTAAATATGACATTTGCAATTCAAACTTGCCAAGCAAATTTTGATCCTTCACTTCACCTACTGTAATCGTATTGTTCAAATCGAAATCCAATGGATAACAACAAGGTGGGGGCAGGGGGCTAATTGTCCTACCAGGAGGTGGTTGCATAGTAATCAGATTGCATGGAACAATAAGGTTAAGCGAGACAAAGTAATGGTTCCAAATCTCCTCTACTAGGGTGTGCTGTTACAGAATGAGAAAGAGATCTTCAAAGTCATTAGGAGTCATTACCCTACTAACTACATTTGTGGTATAGTGTGTGTACTCCAATCACGTTTCCTATAACTAAGCCCTATTCATGTGCAAAATAAAACAAAGAATGAAGCAATTTTTAATCAATCCTGCTGTGATACGAGTTTAATTTCAGAAAAACACTCCACGGCTTTTATTGAATATATCAACCCCAGAATGCACACAACTCTACAGAACAAACCGTTCCCACTTCAGCGATAACCGCCACTTTGCTGAAAAGCGACATTCATGTCATTTTCTTCATGTTTAAAAAAAAAGAAAAGACACAACACAGCCAAAAGCTCATCTACTTTGATGTTAGCTGGTAGTGTGCCTAATTAAAATTAACTAGGCTCTCCAGCTCATAATTATATGAACACCTAATATGCTGCACTCCCCGCCAATTTTGTTTTAATCACAAAAATGCACCAGAAGTATGAATGATAAGCACAGAACTCCCTGTAGTCTTGGCACTCTTTCCGAATTCAGTATTTTCCATGTACTGTGTATTTCCATCACTGTTTTTCCTTGCTATACAATCACCTCCCAGTAGAACAATTAAAACATGGGTTTTTTTTAATCCACTGGACTTTGCTTGCTATCCATTATACCTCGAGGGGGAAATCTTGCTTGCCTTTCTCACGTGAGTTGTCCCAAATGGGAATACTCCCACATTCGTCAGTGTTTTTAGCTTTGACAATGATCCACAGTTTAAACTTTAAAGCCAGACTGTAGCAGCTCCTATAAAGGGGTGCAAGAGAGGGGAGAGAGGAAATGCTTTCCCTTCCATACCCACTCCTGTACTGGAGGTGGCGGGAAGGTAAAATCCTAGCCCCGTTGAAGTCTCATAGACTTTAAGGTCAGAAGGGACCATCATGATCATCTAGTCTGACCTCCTGCACATCGCAGGCCACAGAACCTCACCCACCCACTCCTATAATAGACACCTAACCTCTGGCTGAGTGAAGTCCTCAAAACATGATTTGAAGACTTCGAGTTACAGAGACTCCACCATTTACACTAATTTAAACCAGTAGGTGACCCTGCCCCGTGCTGCAGAGAAAGGCAAAACTCCCCAGGATCTCTGCCAATCTGATCTGGGGCAAAATTCCCACAGATTTTATTGGGGCAAGGATTTTACCCAGAATATCCTGTTTCCACTCACTGAGCTCAACATGGGTGGCCTACCACCCAAAGAGAACCTAGCTGTAGAGGGTCATACTCATTAGCAATCCAACTTCAGCCCTAATGAGAAGCACGCACACTGCACACACTTGCCTCTGCATGCGTGCTGTCTGCCTCAGCCCTCCAAAGGCACCGCACGCACCCTCTGATACCACTGCTGCAGCCACGCCACTTTGCACCAATTCCCTTCCAACACAGCTGCAAAGGCCACTGTCTGTGGCTGCATCTGATGAAGTGGGTTATAGCCCATGAAAGCTTATGCCCAAATAAATCTGTTAGTCTATAAGGTTCCACAAGGACTCCTCGTTGTTTTTGCGGATACAGACTAACATGGCTACCCCTCTGAAACCAGTCTCTGACTGTATGTCTTTCCACTACTCAATAAGCAAGGCACAGAGAAGTCATTTCAAGCAGCTCCTCAATTGCAGCACTGTCTGTTGAAGATTAGTAACTTTGCTTTTCCTCTGAGTAAACCAGCAACAAAATCACATGGGAGTTGATTCAGCAGGTAAACTTTTGAACTATGGGAACTTGGATACCTTTGTCAATGACTTTTAATTAAATCCGAAGCAGAAATTTGTCAACATGGATTTTTTTGCTGAGGACTTTGTTTCTGACTAAGAATCCACTTCTTGCTTGGCAATAACTAGCATGAATTTCAACAGAAATAATGAACAGTAAGCAAAGAAAACATTTGGATAAAAAATATTACTTCAGAAAGTTGATTTAGAAACAATGAAATAATAATTGGGTTAGATCATATTTCAAGAAAATAAAGCTGTTTAAACATTCCTAGTTGTAAAAAAATTAAACGACAAAATATTTCCTCAGTTGGCAATTCCTTTCGAAAACACACACATTGTCCCCCAACTCATTTCCAAAGAAGTTCTTCCCTTGTAAAGACTGGCATTAAATAAGATTTGGCTTAAATTTTCTTCCATTATTTTGCAAGATCCTGTATAATTACAGTGCATTCCTGTTTCAAGTTGGCTAAAATTGGCTTCCAACTTTTACCACTGTCTCATGCCACTTAGAGCTGCAGTACACACTGGAAACTGGAAAAGAGGTCATTGTGTTCCTCTGAATTCATTATTATTTCTTGGTGTAGTTCAGTTTCTAATTCATTTCACTTCTTTAATTCTCAAATATTTGTGACTCTACTCTGAAAACTGATGGTAAAGAAATGGCATTGCAGGGCTTATGTTCACTGCATTCCAATCATTTCCATTCTGGTTACTCAGGGTTTACTGGTAAAAAAAATATGTCTTTTCTACCTAGCAGCCTCGCAAATTTACCCTGGGATCTGAAAGTCAAGCTGGGTTTTCTCCCCCTCATGTGTACCAGGAAAAAAAGGTTCTGTAGCCCAGATTAAAGCCTAGATTTTCAAAAGTATTTAGGTACTCAATCCCCAGTGGTAGATTACCTTTGAGGATTTGGGCCCATGTCCTCAATTACAGTTGTGTAACCCCATTGTTGCCAGTAGGATAACACAGGTTTAACTGGCAGGATGCATAACTGGAACTTGGTAGACAATTCTACTGACAGCATACAAGGAAGACAGGAAAGAAGCTTCCTCCATTTTAGCTGTGTTGGTTCTGCAGTGTTTAAAGCAGTAAAAAGTAGCAAAACCATATTGCTTGTTACTAAAAAGGGACAATAAAGCTGAATACACGCAGGGAACAGATCTGCTGAACCAGAAGGCGCCATTTTTACATAATCACTTTTCAAGGAATATCAACTCCTTATGTAACTCCCCAATAGGGAGCCCAGATGCATGCAGTAAATATATCCAAAATTGCAGTCACAGTAAAAAATACAGATATTCAGATGCAGGAAGCAGATAAGAAAAAAAAAAGATTAGAAAGTGTCATTTGGGCCAGATCCTAAGATGGTGTAAATCAGCAAAGCTTCATTGATTTCAGTGGAGCTACCATCAATTTACACCAGCTTAGGATCTGGGCGTTTGCCAACTGAAATGCAATCCCTGATGAGGCCTGCACAAGAGTGGCTAAATATCACCAACCAAAACTGAAACATGATACGATAGGCAAGTGAATATTGTCAGAGATGCTTTTAAGAACCCATTGAACCAGGGAAAATATAACCGAGCCAAAAATAATAGGATACTGTGCCCAATCAATACTGCGGAAAGCAATGTACCTACATGGGGAGTGCTACTTTTAATTTTTATTATTAGCATGTGCAGCAATTTATTCACGTGAATAATGAACCTTGTGCACAGGGCTTTTCACAAGCATTTTCCCACATGGTCACAATTTATCACAGGTTCTCTCATGACAGCTGATGATAAATTGGCCGAGTTGCAGAAAGAGGTATAAAATACAAGAAGTTTTGTTTATTAGATAAATACAATTTGACTGCCCATGTTATTTGAAATAACAACTGAATTATATAATGAGATTAAGCCATGTCATATCTGTCGCCTGAATGTCCCAAGTGATACAAATTGCTCGGCTGCTGCTGTCGGTGCCTCCTTCATAAAGCATCCTGATGACAAGATGATGAATTGAAGATATCATTGCCAATTAATGATTTTTAGACAGAAGGGATTTCAATTGTTCCCTTATGTTTGTGAGGGTGAGTGACATTTGCATCATCTCTAATAAAAGAATGTAGTCTGCTATTGTCCAGACAAGATGTTATGACTCAGTGAACATTATCTTTGGAAGGGAAATGCCAATAAACAAATTCAAGTTCTTTTGTGGTAGAAACACAGCAGGGTATTGTTCCAGGGCCAAGTATAGCTGCAAAATAATCCGCATTACGTGGCTCAAGCCAAAATTAAAGCTCAGGGGGGAAATTTTCTTAAGTACCTAGGGCCCAGCTCCTCAGAGATATTTAGACACCCAACTCCCCTTGGTTTCAACAGGAGTTGGGCACCTAAATACCTTTGAGGATCTGGGCCCAAGGATCCTAAATGCCTCTGACTTGCAAGGGAATTAAGGATTTAGCACTACACCCAAGAGCTGCACTGCTTAATTATACCAGTACAGTGAAAGCAGTACCTCCTTAGTGTGACTCTGTTACACTGGCATAAAAGTGTTCATCCTGGCATAGCTATTCTCCTACAGGAAGGGGCACTATAATACTAACACTAGAGGTTACTCTGGTCTACAGCTTCTCTGTGGCCGTGGCCAGCTTTTCAAGGGCCGCGACAAGTTTGTGGTTTATTTAAAGTTGGTAGCTGTTAGTCTGGATAATCTTCATGGCAGCTGCTGACGACAGCAGCCCAGAAAGATCCACCAAAGCCAAAGCAGAATAGAGCAGCGGCTCTGGTAGCCAACGGAGCAGTGAGTGCGGGAGGGGAGGGAAATCTGTGGTTTGGTAACCAGAGGAAGTGCCCAACTGCTCTGGGTTACCATCACGTGGCACCCAATCAATGTTTATGTAAGTGGGGGAATGGTCCCACTATTGTGGGGAACTTTCCTGGCTTCTGCACGACCCCGGTGAAGTGGGCTAGTAAAAGGATCTGAGTCCTCACTCCCAATTCCTTTACCCAGAGGCCTCCCTGCCCTCGAGGACTCCCCTTCCACTCTCCTGTCTGGCAGTGTCCTCGTAACCCCAACGAGGCTGGGCCCAGGATTCCTGGGCGGCTCGACCCCCAACCCTGCTGTGGTCACTAGGAAGAGGCTAAGGTGTCCCCACTCCAGGGTGCTCTCTCTGCACTGGGCACTTCCCTGACCCACTGATCGTTACATATAATTTAAAGCAAATGCAAGTTATTTAATCAACAATTAATTTAAAAAAGAATAAGGAAAAATGGGAAAGGTTAAAGGAAACACATCACCCCGCTCTGTGGCAGGGAACATCACAAACAGCGTCTCTGGAATGTCAGGGCAGTTCACAGTCTGCTCCTTGTAAGTCCCAGGCCTCCTTCTCCGACCCTGGCTGTGCTGCAGGGATGCTGCGGGTTGGACATTTGCTCTGGTGGTGGCCACACACCTCCGGGCTTTGGGCGGTGGGACCCTTCTTCCCAGCATCAGCCCCCTGTCGGGTTAAGATCCCCTTCCCAGTCTGGCCTGCAAGGACCCTTGCAAGACACCCTGCAAGGCTGGGAGTGTCTTTCTGCGCTGGGCCCTTTGCCCAGGGCCCCCCCTTAGCTGGCCCCAGTTGCTCACCACACCCGGCTCCAGACTGCTCCAGCTCCGGCTCCACTCCGCCTCAGCACTGATGCTGCTGCTCTGCCTCCAGCCCCCTGGGCTGCTTCTCTGGCCCCTCTGGCTCTGTGGCCGCAGCCCTGCGCCCAGCACAGGATCTGCTCTCCCTGGGCTGTGTCTCTGGCCCCTCTGGATCTGGCACGACCCTGCTCCATAGCTCAGCTCAGGCCCCTGCTTTCTCCTTAGCTCAGCCCCACTATCTGACCCAGGCAATTCCAGCTCACACGGAGGACGAGCCCCCGCCAGCCTCCTGACTCCCTGATTAGCTGCCCGCCCCGTCAATCAGGCTGTCCTGGAGCATTGGCCTCTCCCCATTGCCCCGGGGACTGCTGCTCTCAGGGTCTGGATTTCCCATTGACCCTTCCCCTTTTGGTACTGGGAGCTAGCCAACCAAAACACCCCCACTGAATGTTAGTAAGGACAGTCCCCTTACATTTGCTATTTTGGGGCAATTTATGTTTAGCAGGCAGGCAGGTTCTTGCCAGTATGTCTGGCTACATTCCCTTGCCTGCAGCAATCAAGATTTCCTCTGTTTTGGCTGGTGCTGCTTGGTTCCTCTTGGGCCAAATGCTAAGCCAGACGCACCTCCCCCAGAGGTGGGGAATTCATTATCAGGGCAAGGGAGGAACAAGGGAGGCTAGGTCCGTCAGTATCTGCAGTGTGTTCAGAGAGAGGAACATCCTTGTAAAAGCAGGGTTTTTTATAACAAAAGACCTCTCCCCATAAAGTCAACTTCCCTACTCCCTCCCTCCTAGGAGACTTGTAAAAGGGACAACGGCTATCTCTGGTTTTCTCCCGAAGACTTGTGTGGAGTTTTGTGTGATCAACAACTGCATGATCAGGACCCTGGTTTGAGACATACCCAACGAGAACCCACCATGGGCACATGTCCTGCTCTCCTTACTCATCACAAACTCACACTTATTTCAGGCAGGAGGAAAGTGAACTCAACATGGTCTGTGCACTCAAAGGGAGACTACCCTACACACCAACAAACCATTAACAACATACAGCCAGCGGCCCACAAGCCAGCATGAGAAAATGTCTTCAAGTTACAAGGGAATATGCGCATTCAAATTACAATTTACAAATAAAAATGCAAAGAAGCCACTAGTAAACACAAATTGCCTTGAAATGGCCTTTTGTCTGTGTTATCGGCAAATAGTTTTCTAATAAACCACCTATTATACACATAAAATTGAAGTGTAATTTTAAAAAACAAGCGTGTTATAATACAACAATGTTCCAGCAAATTCAGAAGTGTTTTATACTGGATTTATTTAGAAGTCCTCTTTTAGGATACTTACTTGGCATTAAATATATGTCTTAGCTAAGGCCCTGACCCTGCGATGTATTTATGCTTGCAGTGAGCTCAATGGGCTGCTCACAAGTGCAAAGTTCTGCACATGTGGAAGTTTTTTCCAGATCAGAGTCTAAGATAATATTTTAACTTTGAACAGCTGAGCACTGCGGTAGCAAAGCAACTGCAAGACAAAGCAGACAATTCCCATGATATGAAACTTCCCTTTTCTTGCTTTTTACAGAGAACTAAAAGGAGAGAGATACATTTGTATTAATTTACATATAATAAATTATGTCTTGATTTTGAAAACAAACTGTAAGGCTTCCAAGCAATAGTCCACAAGGGAGAAAACAAACCCTTAAACATTTTATCATCCGAAAACGCCCAAGTTCAAAAAATATATATAACCATTATAATGGGCCAGATTCTGATCCCTCATTCACACTGAATAGGATGTTACGCCACAAGAAGTAGCACTGGGCCAGATCAGCAGTGTATTAACGCCTAGGCTGACAAGGCCTAGGCCTAGGGCAGCAAATTTGCAGAGGCAGCAAATTTATAATAGCAAGGCTGCTTCCCCCGGTGCCGGTTCGCGCCATCCGCCCTTGGGCCCGCCCCAACTCCACCCCTTCCCCGCCCCCTCCCTGCCCCTATTGGTCCCCTTCCCCAAATCCCTGCCCCGGCCCTGCCTCCTCTCCTGAGCACGCCGCGTTCCCCCACTTCCCCAGACCGTTTCACGCACAAGCACCGGCAGGGAGCGGGGAGAAGCAGGGCCCGGCGGCGCGCTCAGGGGAGGAGGCGGAAGCAGAGCAGAGGTGAGCTGGCGCAGGGCGGCAATTATTTCTGGGTCTAGGGGTGGCAAAATCATTAATCCGCCACTGGGCCAGATTCTGAACACTCTCAGCACTCTGGCAGTGGAAAGAGTCCTTTAACGAGGAGTTGATTACAGCCTCTTTCCAGAGCTCTGGTAAATGAGAACCAGGTCCATTGACTTCAGTGAGACTATCTATGACACTTGGTACTCTGCAGCATGAACGAGCGTACTCGACTATGACCCAAGATGTGTGCAATGCAAAACCAGAGCATCAATTTGCCTTGCAAATTCTTACCGTGACAGGTGCTGTTCTTCTCCTCGTACCCTGCCTTACACATGCATTTTCCAATGGGCACCAGCCATTCCCCTTCGGCACTGCAATGCATCTTTGGAGGCTCATCAGTCACAGAGTGGTTCACACACGAGCCTGACACTTCCAGCAGCTGGGAGGAATCTGCCCCAGTGATGGTGTCAGGAAAGAGGGCCAGGTTACGGATAATGGAAGGGCACTTTTTGTAATACACCCTCACGGAAACCAGGGCGATGCAGGCACCTACATCCTGGAAAGCCAAGTAAAATCCCTTTTTGGTCAGAGGCCCAACATCTCTGACCTCAGTGTTCAGCTTCATGACCCGGTCTCCAAGGTCTAGCTCAGTGAAGCTCTCATCGGCGGCAATGGTGTCAATCTTGATGTACTGGTTTTCTTTGACGTTCCTTCCATCTTCATCATCTGATTCAAAGTAATACACATTGAAAGTCTCTTTGCAAGTCCCGAGTCCTCCTGGAAGACTGTTACAGTCCCTCAGAGTGAACTTGAGTTCGATGAAGATCCGGGAGGCTCCTTCATTGGAGATCCAACTAGTCAGAAGCCAGTTGTTCTGATTCTGTTCCATTACTTTGCACACTTGATATGTGTGTATTGGTGCATAATTTTCATCCACCTCACCAATTTCTTCCCACTGTGCAAAAAGAGAGAGGATTACTTAAAAAAACGAACAAAAAAAGCAAGCAAGCCACAAATCCCTAAAAATCTTAACTTTCTTGCAAGAGAGCTGCACTACTGGAAGAAATGAGAATGTTAAAATGACAGAGATTTCCATACCCTAGGCCAGACCCAATGCCCCACAAAGAAAGAGCAAAGATTCCTACTGAACATAAAGGCCACTGAGTAAGCCCTTTTGTTTGGAAACAAGTGAGAACAGGTCCAAAATTCTTTTTTATTGTTGCTTTTGTTAATTATTGGTTTGTTAAGCAATCGCATTAAAAGAGATGCAGTATTTAAGGCAAGACTGTGGCTTACTCTATGCAGCTAGGCAGTGGAGTGAAGTTGTATAAGGGTCCCCCATTTTTTCACTGCATGACTCCACAGCATCACTGAACAGCACACAGGAGGAAAAGCAGATTCCTCAGTGCCTCTCTTCCCCTCCATACAGGTGGGCAGGGAATGGGCAGAGAGGGGCATGGAATATGTGGAGCTTTGGCAAGTCAGAGCAAAGAGAGAAGTACTCTGCTATCAATATAAATCCATAGCAGATTACTTCCCCTAGAGCAAAACTGGATGAATTGTGACCCCTGGACTACTCCAGGGATTGTGCACTACACATTGCATCTTATGCATAGTGCATATTGCATCTTATGCAGGGTACCAGGTATAGTCACAATCAAGCCATTAATGAGGATTGTCTAGCAACATTTCTGATTTCAAATTATTTTTAAATGTACCACTTTGAAGGAATGTTAGTCAACTGCACAGCTGCAAGAAGCACAGAGATATCACCTAGAATAACACCCTACAACGCTGAAGACTGCTTTCCGCTAGCATCCAAGTTCTCTCTGCTTTTCACAACTGATGTGTCA
This sequence comes from Caretta caretta, assembly GCF_965140235.1. Lineage (NCBI taxonomy): Eukaryota > Metazoa > Chordata > Testudines > Cheloniidae > Caretta > Caretta caretta. The sequence goes on from NC_134209.1 coordinate 18,500,823, forward strand.
CTTTTAAAGACCCAATCACCCCCCTAAGTGGTACGGTGTTGCAGACGGGAGCCTTGGTAGAACTAACAGGTTTTCAGTGTTGCTCATTTCTCCTACTTTTGAACTGTTGACCTGTAAGGATCTAATTCCTAAGATCTCTTTCATCTACTCTTGGGGTTGTTCAGTTTTGATGTTTGCTTCTGATTATATTGGCCAATGCATCATTGTGAGAACTCTAAGTACACAGAGTATAATGTGAACATGAGGCAGACCCTGGTAACAAAGTAATAGCCACATCGTGGGCGGAATACACTCTAAGGCTAAAGGCCTGTTTCTAACAAATATTGTCTGAAGCCTTCAGCATCAGGGTATTAGCTCAGGGCAGAGGTGACAGAAACCACCCTCAAGTTAGAATCACCAGGCTAATTGTTTTCATGAAATTTTTGACACACATTTTAAATGAAAGAGAAGGAAATAAATGACAGGAAAACACAACAGGCTGCTGGGCTGCTGAAAGGAGAAGCCGTAAAGCCACAGTAAGCAGAGCCTTTTGTCCCCTCCTCCCACCACTCCCTCACTGGTTGTGCCTACGTGACAGTCCGGTGGGCGAGTGCAGCAGGTGTGGATATACCCGAGCCGGCTTTCATCCAGCTAGAGGAAAGTTGGGTTGGGTAATAACAGCAGCGAAGCCGCAGCTGCGTGAGAGGCTGCACTGGCCACCTGGGGCCCTGGGTACTTACCTGAGTGGCCTCTGCCCATGTGCAGTCACACCTCCCAACTGCAGTTGTAGACATACCCACTCCCGCTGCATTTTCTCTTCTTGTTCAGTTCTCTCTAGCCTTCCCCTCACCTCCTGGCCCCACTCCCCTCCCTACAGGTTGACAGTCTCCCTTAGAATCAGGGCAATTTATTTCTGGTTACACTGTGTGTCAAAACCGATCTGGGAGGAAAGGCTGGAACGCTGGCAACATGAATGAAGGGCTTGCTTCACCCTCCTTGGCACATGGAGCTGCAAACTGGGGCCTCCTGTCCTGGTGAGGGTGTGGCTGTCACGACACAATCAGATCTACACTTACAGGGCCAGAGTCAGCCCCTTTTCTCTCAGTGAGTGGCACCTCACTCTGTAAGCAGTCCCCCTAAATTAGGCCCCTATCTGACAAAGGCTTACACGTGCATGACATATAATTAAAATGAGATTTTTCACCACCTTTTCTCGGCACTAGTAAATCAGATGTGACTTGGCACTGCAGCCGATAAAAGTGCGAGTTTCGAGTTGATGATGTCCCTTTCATTGAATCTGGTTTTGAGTTTATACAGAGTTAGAAAAGACCGTGAACGACAATGAACAGTTACTATGTGGGAATTGTCTGATCAAGGGTGCATGCCCATGCGAGAATGTATGAGAATGCACGGTGCTGGTGAGTCAGCTCCTGCACCAATGAAATCAATGGAAGTTTTACTGTTCCCTTGACCGGGAGTAAGAGCTGTAAAGGGCTGACCTCACATTTTGTGAAGACAATGCTCATTGAAGTTAGGGAGGCAGTGTGGCCTAGCGGCTATCACCCTAGACTGGGACTTAGAAAACCCAAGTTCTATTCGCAGCTCTGCCAGTGACCTTGGATAAGCCTCTTTGTGCCTCAAGATGCCCATTTCACAGAGGTGCACTAGTTCTGACCTCCTTTGTGAACTTTGAAAACTACTGATGAAAAGCGGTATAGAAGAGCAAGGCATTTTACTTCAGTGGATGCATGGTAGAGGCCCAAATATGATATTTAGAGAGCAGCTGACCCTCCATATAATTTGCTCCATTTCCAAGTAATTACACTTTGCTACAGTTGACCATTACGCCATCTGACAATTTCTAACAATTGCTCTACTTAAAGGAGTGTGGAAAATTTGCAGAATGATGTTGCTTATTGTCTATCTGCACAAGACGGCTGTTCAGAACACCCAAGTCTCAGGCTCTCCACCACTGTGAAATTAAGCTGATTTTCATAAAAGCAAATCTAGGATTTGTGGTTGTGGGAATATACAGAAAAAGAAGGCTCGTTTGTTTAGATATAAAAATTAAATCCAGCAATATTTCCTGTTTCCTCCAAGTGCTAAAAAAAAACATAAGAGAGCAGATACACGCAGAAATAGATTAACTGAGCCAGATTCGGATCTCAGTTGCAGCAAGTAAATGGAGCATAACTCCACTGACTGCGGTCAGGATATGCCAATTTACAGCACTGTAGCTGAGATGAGAATCTGTGGCATCAGTCCCACCTGCCATCAAAAATAGAGCTGTCATCAGAGATGGAAAGGAAAAGGAGGTGCTAATGAGTTAAGGCTGCTTATCTCTGTACATTCACAAGGGAAACGCATCCAGATCTTATCAAGGCCTCCCACCTTTCACACTAGGCTCTGTCCTGCCATTTAATCTGATCTTCTTTCTTCCTATCTTCAGGTAGGAGAGGACCCTTTATTTCTCCTCTGATTAGGTGAACCACTTTGTTGTTGTTGTTGTTACTCTGGAGACTGTAATCATTCTGTTACCGTTCTGGTTCTTACATCCATCCCTGAAAAAGCGTCAGGGGCTAATCACCATCTTTTCAGCCTGGTCTTGACTTTCTTGATTAATATTTTAGACATTATACAAAGCACTTCAAACAGCACAGGAATAAAAACAAACTAGAAGGCCTAGCTGATGAAATATGTGCCATAATGGTTCATGAAAAAGAAAACCTGGCACATTAATATGACAACATCTAGCTGAATGTATTTGCATGAAAAAATTAAGTACAGCAGAACCGAAAAATTGCATTACACATTTGAATTCCTCTCTGCAGTACACACTTTTGAGATATAAATCAATGCTATGTGCAGGAGTAAAACAAAAACGCAACATTAATTTGGTGCTAAATGTTTCTTCTAAGTCTTTAATAGCCTTAAGAAGAACAACACAAACACATTGCAATGGCCTCATGGTAAATCATTTATAGAAGACCTGTTTCTGAATGAGAGATTTTCAGTAGGCTTCAGCTCGTGAGTTAACAGAAGCTAGAGATGCCCTTTCCTCCATCAATACGAGGGCATTCAGTTCACACAGACTGCCAAGGGAAAGGCCAAAAGATACCATGGATCCAAGTCAAAATACAAGCCAAAGAGCTCATGACAGTTCAGCCTCATGTTCAAATGCTAATTTTAAAGTACGTACACAAACAGGCAATGCCTCTTTCGATCTGTGCCATTTCAGGAGTCACCGCTTGATGATGCACAGCTATGGGTTGCTACTTTCTAAAAAAAAAATTACAGAGTGAGAAAAGGGTTCCAAATTTCAGTTGTAAGAAGAAAAGTATCATGAGAAACTTAGACACTGGTCCCTTAGGTCCTTCATTTAAAGTCGCCAAGGGGCACATGGCAAGACTCCATATTGCTTGACGGTGAGAAGTAAGAAGCTAAAAGAAGTACCTGAAAACATGTTACCGCTCTCGGGGGAAGGTTGCCATACAAGATCAAGGACAGTAAGATGGGACAGGGGATCTCAAACTTTTTCAGAGTGTGAACCACATCCCAGTAGACACCTCCCCTCCCATGGGCTGCCTCATGGACTACCTGAGTTCCCATGTGGTGATTATGCCACATTCATGTGGCCGCCCAGTGACTTGCTTACATGGAAACGTAACATTAGGAAAGTACTGATGTATTTTAAACTGAGTCTTATGAGATCAGGGTTTAGTCCATTTGGAAAAATAATTCATCACATTGTCTCTATTCCCACTTCGTTTTCTCTCCCTCTCCCGTCTATTTTATCCATCTCTCGCTCACCCTACTCCTTTGCACACATTACTTTGTCACTTGGTCCTTTTCCCCTCCCCCACATCCTTCCCTGATGCATGGTCCCCTCCCCGCCAGGGCATTCCATTTCCATGGATGGGTCTGCTTCCACTCACACCCCATGCTGCTGGCTCTCAGTTACAGGCCCTGAGTGCAGCCGGCCTTAAATAGGAAAAGGGCTAATGAATTATTTTTTCCACATGTTTGGTACATACCCAGAGCTACAGTTTCCTCCCAAACTGTAACCCACACCATGAGAAAACCTCACATTTATCAGGACAATATTCTCAGCCATCCAGTTATATATTTTCCCAATCATATACTCCCCCCATAGAAACCAAAGGCATTCCACATAACCCATCAGATTCCTACCTAAAACCAACCTCCAACTCCCTCTGGGCCTTGCAGCCTGCTTGGAAGGCTAACAAACAGAGCGTGCCCGGTTAAATTATAACCAAGCAGCTGCAGCTGGACCACTTCCATCAGTCTCAGATATTGGCCTACATGGACCACTGCTCTTATCTGGTAAAGCAATTACTATGTTCCTAGGCTCCCTCTCGCCTCATGCGGCACTGTATACTCAGTCAACTGTGCCAGCAGCAATCCTGCAGCAGATCTTGGTCATCCATGGAAAGTGAGGGGCCTCGCCTCCACCAGAGATCTGTGGGATTGGAGCCCCATGGGACTTAGGATGCAGGGTGGGCTGGAGCAGGGCACCAGACATTCCTCTCCCCATTGTCCCTTGCTGACCCTGAGGATATCCGAGTCATGATCAAGTTGGGAGTGGTTCCACTCTCTGCGGCTAATGCTGCATTGCATCCATCAAGCTCATAAAGGGGCCATGAGGAATAAGGAGTATAGAGATGACAACGAGAGGCCAGTTCTGCACATGCCAGCTTGGGGCTCTCCTTTCCTACAGATCCCTGGGATCTAACCTCTCCCACCCAACCCCATCTTCTCCTGCCTAAGATGGAACAGCTGCTGCCAAAGGAAGCTCCATGGAAACTCTTACACCCTTAGCCATTCCTGAGGCTCTCTCCATTGCAAAGGAGGATCCAGTCCGGGTTCATATCCCTTGCTTTGAACATTTGAAAGCCGCCGAGATAACCCACATGTTCACACCCACCCTAGAGTGAGGCAAATTCTGCCCTGGGTTATAGCAATGCAGCCACAGTGACTTCAGAGAGCTTGCACTGATGCAAATGAGAGCAGAATTTGGGTACATGTGAATTCCTGCACTCAAAACAAACAGAAAACCCATTCCCTCCCCACAGGGAGCTGAACAGCCTGGTGCGTCACAACACTTCTGCGCTTTCAGGCAGATAACGTAGGGCAAGCTCTGTCATTTCCTTAGGAGCTGGCTACCAATCAATAGCCTCCAGCTCAACACTGGCAAGATACAAGCACTGCTTCCTAGCACAGAACTTTTCTCAGGCAAACTGCTCCTTTCCCCCCGCCTTTGCGATCGGGATTTTTATTCTGTGCAGTTATTCCAATTTGGGACAGTTGTGAACACTGTTACGAGGACACTGAACATCACTTCCAGAACATCACACTAGGGAAGGCACGTGACAATCCTACGGGTCGCAATTATTGCTAAATGGCAAGCGGTGTCTTCCAAATAAGGTGTAGGTATCCCCGAATTATTCTTTCATTAGTTCTCAGTTACTTCACTGTAAGACAACTTAGTCTGACATTGCTCTGTCTCTCAAGACTCATTTGAAATTGGCCTAGACCTTGGTTACCCTACCAGGTGTGCCACCTATTTCTGCTACCAGCCACGTAGCTCTAATGTCACTTGCACTAACCAAGTCTTCCAGAATCAAAAGCAAAAACGTACCTTTTCAGCCATCTGCAAACTTGCCTCCAGCTACCATATTAGAAAGTTCAAAAAACAGGAAATCTGTCCAAGCAGATTCTCCTCCGGTGTATACCCTGTGCAACCTCGCTGGGGTTAGACAAGGGGAAATCTTTATTGAAGAAAAGAATAATACATACCCTCCCGCACTGCAGAACCCTGTGGAAGTGATAACACAACTGTTTCTGGGTGCTCCCAATGACTGCGGCAATGCACAGGCATAGACGCATTGAGCTTGCTTTGCCACCCTGCTAGTCAGGCAGACACCAATGCGCAGTGCTGCCATGTTTTGCCATTTTATCATGAGGTTAAGGAGAGTTAATGCTATTCTTAAAGCCCCAGTTCCTCGGTCACGTGATTATGTGACAGGTTTCAGAGTAGCAGCCGTGTTAGTCTGTATCTGCAAAAAGAAAAGGAGGACTTGTGGCACCTTAGAGACTAACCAATTTATTTGAGCATAAGCTTATGTGAGAATCTCAGCTTTCAAAATAAATAAATAAATAAATAAATAGAAGAGAGATTCTATCCCTCCTGGTTTCGGAGGAAAACTTCAAAATAGGCTCAAAAACGAGGTGGCAAATAAAAAGAACCTGACATTTATCCTACGTATACATCTCATGATTTTGGGGGCCTGGCTCATCATTTTTGAATGCTGGGGTTGGGAGCCATTTCCCCTCTCCAAGGAAGTGTGCTGCTTAAACTGGCAAACGCTCTGGATAGCAGTAATGTCCCATATATGGTTTCTAGGCATTGCCGAGGTGATGGATGGAAACATGGGTGGCCAATCACAGGATTGCAAGGAGCACAGATGCAGTTGGCTTAAAGATCTGCAGGATAAACAATGTAGATCCCCAGGCAAGATGAAAACATGCTGGCCACCTCTCCCTTCCATTTCAGAGCTACCACTCGCTCACTGTCACGGGTTCCAGTTCAGAACAACGTAGGCATGTACTTAGCTTTAAGCACATAGTTCCCATTTATGCCGATGGGACTACTTGGCTTAAAGTTAAACTTCCGTGGAAGGGTTCTGCTAAACAGGACTAGCCATGGGGACTAGTGGCTTCCTTAAAGATATAGATCTACAGCAGCCTGAAGTCAATCCTGCACAACTTTGCACTGGAAGGGGAGTATATTGCATCCAGTTCTGGGCACCACAGGAAAGATGTGGACGAATTGGAAAAAGTCCAGAGAAGAGCAACAGAAATGATTAAAGGTCTAGAAAACATGATCTGTGAGAGAAGATTGAAAAAAATGGATTTGTTTAGCCTGGAAAAGAGAAGACAGAAGACTTGATCAGTTTTCAAGTACATAAAAGTTACAAGGAGGAGGGGGAAATTCTGTTTTTCTTAACCTCTGAGGATAGGAGAAGAAGAAACGGACTTAAATTGCAGCAAGGGCTGTTTAGGTTGGACATTAAGAAAAACTTCCTACCTGTCAGGGTGGTTAAGCACTGGAATAAATTGCCTGGGGAGGTTATGGAATATCCATCATCAGAGATTTTTAAGAACAGGTTAGACAAACACCTGTCAGGGATGGTCTAGACTCTAGATAATACTTAGTTCTGCCATGAGTGCAGGGGACTAGACTAGATGACCTCTTGAGGTCCCTTCCAGTCCTATGATTCTATGATATGTGCCATCATGTTTTACAATATCCATGTGTTCCTTTACAACACACAAGCTACACAGGGTCTTACAGAGCTTTTGTTGATCCTGGACCTTTATATAAAAGCCATCAAACCAGTGGCAAAATTCCCTTGAGTACAATGGGAACAGGAGCAATTGTAAAAGATTTTACAGAAATTATACAAGATCCTTAGGCATAGCCAAATTATATTTTTTAATATGTCTATAATTTTAATGGACAATATCAATGTTTATTAGTCAGCTTTTAAAGATATTTATCAGTATAAATTTTCATTACTGTACAACATTACAGGCTTTAAGCATTTGGGGATTTTTTATCATCAATTTAAGTTTTTACAGCTGCAGAAAAATTATGATATGGAATGACAGTTAATACTAAGATCCACAAAGTTAATGCTTTATAACCATTAAAACACCACTTGTCAAAACCACATGTAAACATATCTACAGAGTTTATATGAAGTACATAAAGAGTTTCTGGTACTGCCTATCTGTAAATTTCGATCACCATCATTGGAAATATTTTTATCGGTTTGTGTGTGCAAAGTGAAATCAATGTTTACCGATACAAATCAAATCCTTTCAACCCTAAAGTCAAACAGCTTCCAACCACTTTTTCCAAGGTCTGATATTAAGGAAAAAACTTTAGAACTCAGGAATTAACTTTCTTGTCTCTTCTTGCTGACAACACTTAGTTACGGCAAAGGAACATAATGCACAAAAGGCATACAGTAAAGAAAGGATCTAATCAATTTCTTCACTCAGGTAAGAATTTGGCCTAATTAAAAAAAAAAAGTGTGTAAAGACAAATAGTCAGCAGCAGAATATTTTATGGTAGTTTGGCACGTTCTCCTCAAGTTCTCTAGTTTAAAAGAAGAGAATATCAAAAATTGAGCTATTTTCCTAACCCTTTTCTGCCTGGTTGCACTTCTCTGATGGCTTTCATTAGAGCCACTCTGTTTATAGTCAAAGAAACAAAGCATGTGTAGTACATACTGTACTCAGAACAAGGTGGGACCTAATCCATAGCCCACAGAAGTCAATGGGAAGCTTTCCATTAACTTCACTGTGGCTTGGATCAGGCCCCCAAAAGATTATTTTTCCTAAAGAAAGAAATCGGACACAAAATCTTTAAATTGAAAAGGGTGGGGGGAAGGAGGGGTGATAATGAATTTGGAATCCAAAACGCCTAGCATGCAATACACTCGAACTGGGTCACGTAATATTTTCACATCCAGTACACTGAGAGTCATAACAAACAACTTTATAAAATATTAAACAGTTGCAATATATACAATTTAAATTAAATAAAAAGATTGCAAAAGCTCAGGCCATGTTTTTTTTTTTTTTAAATTTGGATTAATCTTCCCCAAAATGTTTTGTTTTTTTTTAAATCTGGTAAGTAAGAACCGATCCTAAGTGCTTGATAAAACTTGTGTTCCATTTATAATTTCATGGCATATCAAAAATCACCCAGGGAAGGAGTTTAGCATTTCAGTCAGGACTCAGAAGGATGCTGAAAACAGCCTGCAGCTTAGAATTCTCATTACCCTTCCCCTGCCATCCCCCACATTTCTCAGTAGCCCTGTTCTTTCAGCAGGAGATTCCTATTTTTGTGTAATCACTTCAGCAATTACCAACACTCCCCCGAGACTGACACCTTCAGACATGCCTGGCATTTCGGCAGCCACCTTGGTGGTACGCTTGTCCTTTGCTCCCAAGCTGCTTCTTCTAGACCAGTGTGGATAAAAAGGTCACGGCTAACACCAACACACTATTTCTTTTGCACGTTCCGACGAGGAGATGCACACAACATGATTTAAAGGCTGGGCACGGGATCCTGCAGGCAGTTGCACCGCAGGAAAGACAAAGTTGCAGCTATAAAGAGAGCCAACGCTACTGCCAGATGACAGTGCCTTGGGTTTCACAATTCGCTCAGATTCAGTTTGTCAGCCTCAGAGCTGATATCTATATTAACTAACGAATGCTCACATATTCCCTGCCATCTTTTGTGTGCTAGGTTTCAAAGGGAAAAGGTTTGCCTGGCGGAGAGCAGACTTAAATAAATAAAGAGAGGAATATATTCAAGTTCCCGAGTAAATTCTCACTGCGGCTGCTTTCAGGGGCTCTAACGGTACAAAAGTGCATCTGAAAAGACATCTGCATCATAAGGGTGGCAAAGTAGCTGACCGAGAAAACAAGATTTAATCCACGTTAAAGGCTACCCAACTCCACGCTGAGATTTATCAAGGCAGGTTTTAACTAGAGACCTTCTTTTATGTCCCTACATGATGCTGAACTTTTGGACAAACCAAATTTAGCACAGGCTGGGGGAATGGTTCATGTCCCATTTCCACTACAACATGGAACCACGTTGTACATGGGTTGGATGGTACCCAACCAACTCGCCCCTCTCTGGGCATGTGCTGTACACAGTCTTTAATTACATGGCCACTTGTTAATTTTTCCACAAGACCTTTACAATATCGCCATCCCCAAATGTTCAAGTATTGTGAATCAGGTTCCTGCAAAAATCATGACTTCAGCTTAAAAATCATGAGATTAACGTCCCTCCCACACACACACCCTGAAATGTGGGGTTCTTTTTCTTTGCCTTCTGGTTTTTGAGTCTTTATGATGCACTGGGGTCAGATTTTTTAAAGCTTTTCTCCACAACCATAAGGACTAGACACTTACTTCTTTGTAATGTAAGATGGGAATTTCTCATAATCACATGACACCAGGAGCTGAGAGTTTAAAAAATGCAAAACATCACAAAATTCACACAAAAAAATTGCAAGAATTGGCAACAGGATGGAAGCATTAAGATTACGCGGACAACTGTAAATCTGGCCACTGAGTGCTTGATTTTATAACCTAAATATTCTTCGAATACACTGGGTTGTGGTGGATGTTTTTTTTAAATGCAATTATGGACATTTATTTCCTTGTGCCCACTCCCCTCCATTCCTCAACTACACACTGGAATGGAACAGTAAAGAATCCAGGCCAAAATCTTTGTTCTTCCCCTCATTCTGACTGCTGGAAGGGAGCAGGAGAGATTTCTTTTCCTTCTCCTTCCTTGCCCTCTTCCTGGCTTCTCCAAGAGATGTTTCCTTTCTCTCTTCATCGTTGGCCTTGTTGGTTGCTGGTTGGGATGAGCAGGGAGCCAGTAGTTCTGATTCTTTTGTTCCTCTCCGTAGCTGCCAAGTTTCCCATTTCGGGGACTGTTTTACAACCCTTCTGTCACAAAATCTGATCAAACGCATGAACCAAGGGAAAATGTTACAGCAAATCATACGTATCTGTAGCGATGCCAACTGAGTAACTCAAGAGCCACAAGACCAGCAAAGACATGATTAACTAGTGTGGCTCTAAAACTGGAACACAGAGATTACCAACTCACGATGATCTTGCAACACCTATTCACAGTGAGTAGCACTTGCTCATGCAAGTATTTCCATTGAAATCAGAGGTTCTTCTCATGTGAATACTACTGAGGGTGAAAGTAAGACATGTAGAATGGAGCAGAAATTTTGACAGCTACTGAATCTAGTTAGTGTCATTGAATAGATCGGGGTGGCCAAACTTACTGCCCCTCCGAGCCGCATACAATAATCTTCAGAAGTTCGAGAGTTGAGCATGCCTTCTGGGGCTCAGGGCTTCAGCCTTGTTCCTGCTGAAGCCCCAAGTCCCAGCAGGCAGCTCCCACGGGGCTGAGGCCCCAAGACCCCCCTCCACACATGACAGAAGCTCCTACCCCACCACACTGCTGCAGGGCAGAAGCCCTGAGCTACCCGTGCCCCAGTCTAGTAGGTGGAGAATGGGGTGGAGTGGAGATGCGGGGGGCCCTGCGAGCTGCGCTTTAAGTGTAAAAGAGCCGAATGTGGCTCACGAGCCATGGTTTGGCCACCCCTGGAATAGATAACAAGCAATACAAATACATGCAGATTCTAGATGTCCAACATAGATAACAAACTATAATAATTTGCCAAAAGAAAACCCACAATAAGAAAGGATAGGTGTACACCCTCAATGTTTTTTTAAGGCACCTTCACCCTAAACTATAACATCTGGGAGATACATGCTCAGTAACATTACACGCAGGTGTTAACAATGAGTTTTTCCAGGAAGGTTTCTTCTGGTGCTTTAGTCCTGAGACCGAAAGCTTTGCTCTCACACTTTGCTTATTTATATGTGCAATCAAGGTTGTCAGAACCATAATCCAAATGGGAGGTGAACTCGGCTGGAGGTTACTGTAATCAAAACAAAAGAAGTGCCAGATCTCTAATCAGAGAAGGCTCTGACCTAGACCAAGAACAAAGCATGCTGAGTACATTACTGTCAACCCAAGCTTTAAGAAAAGAGAAAAGGTCTGAAAACCTGTGTGCACCTTTTTTGGATTAAAGGTACGATCCTAACAACAATTCAGCACCAGAGCTCAAATACCATGGTGATCAGCATGAGACACACAGTCGGAAAGACAGTCCAAGCACATTACATTTCCTTGCTTATTATAAAGATCATTGCAGAACAATTAAATACATGACATAGTGAATGTGTTGCATACACCTGTTAGATTAATACACAAAAACTCTAGGACCAGATTTTCAAAAGAGCTCAGCCACACAGCAATGCCCATTTTTGGCATCTACACATGTGCCTGGATTTTCAAAAGGTCTCAGGGCCAGATTTTCAAATATCCCTAAAGATGCAAATAGGTGCCTAGTGGGATTTTGAAAAGTATTTCAGCAAGATAGGTACCTAACTCCCGGCTGTATCTTTGAAAAGCTCATCAAAATTCAATGGGATTGAAGCATGTAACTCCCTTAGGCTCTGGAAATCTAAAATGGCCAGATTTTCAAAAGTGCTCAGCACCCATCAGCTCCTACTGGAAATAAGGGAAGCTGCTGAATACTGGGCATTTTGAAAATCAGTCATTTCACTTATGTACCTACATGGGAGCTGTGCTCTTAAAAATCTGCTTCCTGATTGGTGGGTGTTGAGCACTTTTGAAAATCTGGTCCATAAAGCACAAAAAGTGACATTTAGCAAATAAATCTATTTTTCTAATATATATTCTGACATTTGAGTAAATAAATCTGTATTTGAATTTTTTAATATTAACTCTATGGGGGTCTTTGTAAAGCTTATGTTGAGAAAGATACTTTTCCCCCAAGAACAAACCTTACTTCTCCAAGCTTTAGCTCTTGCAAAGTGGTGAAATCACTAATCAGATCAACTCAAATTCTAAATAATTATCATCAGCTACCTCATATTTTCTGAGAGTGAAATTAAAAAAAAATGGTTTTAAAGTTTCCAGTGAGAAAAATTAGTTAACCGAAGAGTGCATTTAATGAAAATAAAACAGATTATTAACCTTGTAGCTCTCCTTATGTTGCAGGCAAGACAGATATAGTTATACATACCCTGGCCAAACCAAATGTCACAGCATACAATCTGCAGGGCCAGATTATAGCAAGCCTATACAATGTATCAGACCTTGCAGAGAGTGTACTATTTTACCCCTGCTCTCTAATCTGTCCGAAGCTTTTCACACACAATATTACATTCATGGCTTAGGCCTTAACAACTGCACCCATAAATCAATTTCAAATCTTGCATTAATCATCTTCCTGTAATCAGTGGCTATTCAGCGCAAATTTACATCTCATTTCTGTTGGCCAAACAGCCACATTAGGCCTCGAAGCTTATTCAGGCTTAAATGATTATACTCCCCTAATAAACGGTGAAGTCCTCTCAGTCCGCTCGCCGTGAGCTGCATTAACGACATTCGGCAGAAGCAGAGGCCCGGGAAAGGCAGCATGGCGTGCAGCCAGCCCCAGGTGCCTCCACAGCGAGCCACAGTGTGACTTCTCTGATACTCCCAGACGGCAGGAAGAGGACGGTACGCAGCTGTGTACGTGTGCATGGGCACATGCACACTTGTGTGGGTCTGTGCCGGTGTGTTGTGCATGCACATGGTAGCAAACATTCAGGGCTATATTGTGCCAATAAGGGCCTGCACAGATAAGGGAAATTTGCAATCTCAATACGTGATGCACCCCCCCTCCCCCCAATGTAGACACAAGTGCAAAAATGGGCTCTGCAGTTTAATCCACTGATTTACTGGCAGTAATTCACACTAGTGCAAGCAGCGTTTTACACAAGTGTAGTACATCGACTCTAGGGCTTTGCACTGGTGTAGCTACTTGATAGAGGGTGTCTCTATAGTGCAATCATGGGGTGTGATTGCAGCTTGGATGGGGCCTGGAAAAGTAAAGCCGTGGCAGTGTGACCGTCAGTGCAGGCCAGCCTCACAACTAGCTACCCAGGGTCCTGGTCAGCTGAAGCTCACACTGCTAGCTCACCAAGCTAGCACCCTTAAAGCTAGCTCGGGTATGTCAGCTCGAGCTGCAGTTACCCCCGTGACCACAGCACAGACATACCCATCGACACAGCCCTGTGTTGGGAGTAGGGCAGAACCATGCCCACCTCCAGCGGGTACTGAAAAGTATGCCTGTTCCTACTCCCCTTGCCAGGGCAATCGGTGTTTTGGAAGGGGGCTCTCGCGTATCCCTCTGTCTCCCTTTAGGGGTGCACCTGTAAAATTACTCAGACAGTAGAGAATGACCCTTGCAATGGTACAGGGATCTTGACCTTTAGTAACTTGCCAATGTCACGCAACTGTGGGCAGAAACAGAAACGTTAAAGTAATTACTATTAGCGTTACCACAGTGCGCCGAGGGGCCCTGCTCATGGATCAGGTGCTAGGTGCTGTACAGACGCAGAAATGAAGTTCCGTCTCTTTCTAGCTGTCCTGAGTGCCACATCTTTATCACTGGAGGACGTCAGAAGAAAAGCAAGGGCTGGATTTTCTGAAGAGCTCAGCTCCCACGGAGGCAGCTAAATGAGGAGGGCATGTTTTCAAAAGGGCTCCATACCCAGCAGCTGCTATTGAGAACAATGGCAATTGTTGGGTGCGTAGCTCTTTGGAAAAGCTGGCCTCAAAACCCGTCAGGCAGCTGTAACTTGTTCACACCACCTTTGAATCTGGTCCCACGTGGCTTTCTTTGATCAGCTTAGTGCAGGGTATTATATTTTTAATGGCTAACTCTGCACTTCCTTTCTGGATTGCCTTCACTTCACAGGTGTGACAGAGGAGATTATCACGTCCCAAAGGTTGTATGTAGCTAAAGCATGAATAGTTCAAGATGGGTTTTGCATGTTCTTTCCTGTGATCCCAATAATGAAGCAATCCATCTTGATAGAACAAAGAGCAATTATTTAATTAAAAGATCCTCAGTAATCTTATATTATTTAACTGATATAAAAGGCCTCACAGTGATTGTACATTCTCTTTCAGTAAAGAGTTGATTCACTGTACTGAATAACATCTGAAAATCAATGAGTTTGTTATGACTGCTGTTAAGTACTTACCCAGTGTAGGTGATAAATTATATATGAGTATGTATTACTGTTATTCCACAATCTAGTTACTTTTGTATTATTTGAAGCCTAATCCCCCCTTGCACTGCATCAGTGTAACGCCACTGAAACCCGTGGAGTTACACTGGTGTAAAAGAAGTAATGCAGTTGTGAATCCGGCCTTAAATGTCTCTCTAAATCTGGATGTGAAGAAACACGGGGCTATTTTATTTGACGATGGACACTTTATCCACTAACCCATCAGAGTAAGTATGTATTTATGAGATGTTTTATATCATAACCGTTATTTTTCCTGACCTGCAGTTGAATACAATCTCCTCTGACCCACTTCGGTCTAAAATGTTATTTAAAGAACCAACTGAACATGAGCTCTCTGTGTGATGCAGTGGCTAAAAGAACAATCCTTTGCTAACATTGTTACTGGAATGCTAAGTCCAGGGCAGGTGTCCACATTTTAGAAAGGGTTCAGAAAAGATCTACCGTGATTCAAGGTCTGGGAAACCTGGCTTGCAGGGAGATACTAAAGAAGCTCAATCTATTTAGCTAAGCGAAGAGTAGGTTAAGGGGTGACTTGATCACAGTCTATAAGTACCTACATGGGGAGAAGATCTCCGATAATTAAGGATACGATTCTGTCATAGAAATCATGGATTCTGTGACTTTCAGGGACTTCCAGGACTTCTGGGGCAGGAGCCCCATGGCCACTGGAGCACCAGCTAGGGGTGGGTCAGCACCACTCGGGCGGGAGCAGCAGTGGTCAGCCCTTCCTGCAGGAGCAGCGGCAGGACCGGAGCAGCTTCTGACAGTCAGCCCTGGTTGCCGCCGGAGCAGGAGCAGTGGGTCCCGAAGAGTCACCAGAGGAGTGGCCTGCCCCAGGGCCACCGGAGCAGCGGTCCCAGGCCACTGGAACTGTGGTCCCCGGGCCACCGGAACTGCGGAGCAGCGACCAGGGTTGGGTCAGCCCCTGCTTCAGGAGCAACTGCAGGCTCCCAGCAGTGCTCTGAGAGTCATGCCCTCCCCGCAAAGTATTTTTAGTAAATATCGGGGACGGGTTTTTTGTTTCCAGGAATTTTTGTTTACTGCTCGCGACCTGTCCTGGACTTTTACTAAAAACACCTGGGACAGAGTCATAACCTTACTGATAATAGGTGGCTCTTTAATCTAGCGGACAAAGACATAACAAGATCCAGTGGCAAGAAGCTGAAGCAAGACCAATTCAAACAGGAAATAAGGTGTAGATTTTTAGAGAGGGTAACTAACCATTGGAACAACTTCCCTAGGGATGTGGTGCATTCTCTATCACTTGAAATCTTTACATGAAGATTGGATGTCTCCAACAGAGATGCTCTAACCAATTGCAAGATACTGAACTTCATGAAGAAATCACTGGGTGAAATTCTCCGGTATACAGGAGGTCAGACCAGACAATATAATGGTCCCTCTTCTGGCCTTAAAAACCATAAATCTATTAATCTTATAGCCTTTTATTTATTTGATCTAAAATGGCTATCTAAAGTCCTACACATTTGTTTCTTGGAGGTGGAAACACATGAATAGAGGCCTTACGTTACATGAGTCACTTCCACTCGTACAGCACTGCTCTCTTAACCTTTTACAGTGTGTGTGTGTGTCTGTGTGTGTGTGTGTGCTCCCTGCCAAGGGCCTGTGAATTTTTGCATGGAAGAGGGCTGCTCTCTGTTTGTTGTGTACGGGAGAAGTGGAAACAACCCACGCACCTACAAAACAATTGTGGGAAAACCCTGACATACTAACCTTTTCCCTACACTTCCAGCTGGTATGATTATCAGAGGGAGGGATGATCATGCTCGTATGTGTTTGTTACCTTTAAATTGACAAGCTGCAGTGGGGGAGGTTTAGATTGGATATTAGGAAAAACTTTTTCACTAAGAGGGTGGTGAAACACTGGAATGCGTTACCTAGGGAGGTGGTAGAATCTCCTTCCTTAGAGATTTTTAAGGTCAGGCTTGACAAAGCCCTGGCTGGGATGATTTAACTGGGAATTGGTCCTGCTTCGAGCAGGGGGTTGGACTAGATGACCTTCTGGGGTCCCTTCCAACCCTTATATTCTATGATTCTATGACACATGCCTGCTGCTGCCAATTTCTGACAATTTTAACTTCATTCATTTTTGTATTTCAGTTTCTTTTACCACTCCTCTCTGCTTCCTCCCCCCGATCTTGTCAGAGTGGTGTCCAAAGTAGTTTATTAAAGACTCGAGTTTTTTATTACTATACACTCCTATTTTCAGCGGCATTTGAGTCACACTGACAATTCTCTCTCTACCTGGCCACTCTCCTGCTGGGCTAACAAAAATAATGATGGAGAAGAACCTTAGGCCTAGTTTACACTTCAAATTTGGATTGACCTAGTGATGTCACTCAGCAGTGTGGACAATTCACACCACCAAGGAATCATAGTTAAGCCTCTCTAACCCCTGGTGTAGACGTGGAAAGGACAACAGAAGAATGCTTCTGCTTGGAGAGGTGGATTAACTGCAGCGACAGAAAAGCCCCTTTCATCACCATAGGAAGTGTCCACTCTATGGTACTACAGCAATGTATCTGTACCCAGAGTGTCAATGTTGACTAAGATATAACAGAACCCTATATTCTCCTCTCTAATAATGAGCCCTCGGTAGGTGCCTGCACCACGCTCAAGAGGCTAACATACTGGACGAGGAATATCAGGGGGCTGTGGTAACTCCAGGGATGAAATAGGTCAAAGATTCCATTCCGCCTGGACCGACACTGGGCCGGTGACTAGGGCAGCAGCTTGGAAGTGGGTGTTTAAGAGAAAGAACTGCAGGAGCTCAGTGTCGGTGTTTCTTTGGGAGTGCGGAGGAGTTCAGCCAGCGGAAAAAAGGGATGGTGGGTCAAGGGGAAAGAAGAAGAATCTGGTTGGGTTGAGCAGTGAAGGGAGAATCTTCTCAAGGCCTATCTGAACCTTTTGAGGTTAAGAGCCCTGCCACTTTGTGTTGTGATCTGAGGAGATCTCACAAGCTAGTCTGGATCAGTGGTTGGATCCAAGAAGCACATAGATGTGGCAGGCGAATGGTGCTGGTGATTCACGAGAAAGAATTTGTCCTCATGAAACAATATTAAACCAATTCGCCAGCATGGCAACAAGCACCGGGCTGCAGAATGTGCCACCTTTCAGAGAAGACGTGATACCTTGCTCCTGACCACATGTGGTCATTAAGCACTTCCTAGTACTGGCCACAAGACTCAGAAAAGAAGGGGTGTTAACCTCTGGCAGAGCTCCAGCTCAGTTAATCCCTCCACCTACTTCACTTCCAGATGGAGTTCCATTTGGACTCTTCATTTCCTCTCCTATACTGGGCTTGATCTTGTGCTGGGATCCACCAGCATGACCACCCCAGCCATGCAGAATTCCAATGTGATTTTGTAACTGTACGTGGAGAAAGGGTCTCAGTGCAGAATCTAAGCCATCTTGTGTAGCTCTTTGCTACAGTTGCATCATCTCAACATCGATACGGCAGCATTTCATTGGTGGGTAAGGCGATCCCTGTCTTTAGTTTGTATCTCAGATTAAGATTTTAAAATCTGCAGGAGTCTGTTGTAGGAAAGGCACTACAGCATAAAAATGAAATGTATCATTTACCAGACCATATTCTTTTCTGATTCACTACAGAAATGAACAGATGGATTGCCAATTTGCTGAATACACATGAAGTCAGAAGTTGGGTTTATTATTATTAAGCAGCATATTTACCCCTAGGAAATCAATCTTTGATGTCTGTTCAAACTTCAGATCTTTCCACCAAAGTGATCACAGTAAAATGCCGAAATGTTTACTTTGTTATCAGAGGAGGTGTATAAACATACTGGGGAAAATTTAAATATAAAAAATGCCATTCTGGTAGAAAGAACTAATTAAAATAGGCAATACCAGCACTGCCGATTATGTTATTTAATTGACATTCTTCTTACTAAAATACATATCCAGTGAAAATTTAGATTAAAGAACTAAAGACATGGTATTCAGATGCTGAAAAGTTGCCTCCATAGTGTATAATACATAAAGCTTTCTAATAATGTGTGCTCTCATCCATAAATTATTGAACACAAAGGGAACTTAAAGTGCTAAGCTGTGGAAGAAATTTCATACTAAATAAAACAATAAACTGCTCAGGAGAAAGCCACACAAAGAAAACCCTGTTGCTGCATCTGTCTAGTTTTTCCCCCTCAAATTGCCTGTTTATTACATCACACTTTTTAAAGCTGTCACTTGACCTTGGTGCAGCATGTGTCTGTGTGAACGTATATACATCTATAGGTACCTTTTGCACAATTTTAAGTAGACAGTAATTAATCCATTGATTTATTCCAACAGTAGTTATCTCGTCGCTAATTCTTTTCTACAGTAATTATGTTCCCAGATCTATTCCCAAGCTGTCTATCTGCAAGCCCACATCAGCTAGGTGGATGATATGATACAGACGGTACATTGAAGATAATCGCTCCAACTTCACAATTTGACATTTGCGCTAATTTGAGCCACCTGCGTTGTCCACACATGTTGGTTTTATTTAGCTGTACACAAGCCCCGTGAGCCCAAATCTTCAAACCCTTCCTCAGCTGCTTGCTCACTTAGGGCCTGATCCAAAGCGTGTTGAAGTCAATGGAAGACTTTCCACTGACTTCAATGAGTTCTGGATCAGGTTCTTAGGTCTCAATTCTGCAAGGGGAGCTGCATGGATGGACACAGATGCCTGCACAGAGTTCCCCAGACAAAGATGGGACTCCATGAGAGCATAACTATTTTCCCATACAAATCCTTTGCAGGATCAGGCCCTTAAACAGTCCCATGAGTCAAGGGCACTATATTCCTGGGCAATGATTACTTTTTGGATAAGGGGTTGTGAGATTGGACTCTTTTGCTCTATATCATAATCACACAACTTTCCAGGAAGGCTATGCTATAGTCTTTTGCCTTATTTCTATTCTGTGTATGCAGACATACTTAAAGGTGATTTTCTTATATCCATGTGATAATGTGGACAGATATGTGATACATTTATGGATCCTCCTAGGCAGGAAGTGAGCGGCGGGTCCCTTTGGGAAACTTGGGAGTCTCCCCTTCTCAGTGGTATGAAGATCCCATTTCTGACCCTGAATGTGTCATGAGATATAAAAGCTACCCCCTTCCAAAATTCTGTACCAAAAAATCCCAAATTTTATTTTTCAAAATACTGCAATATAATCATACCAGTTTCACTTATTTTGGTAATTTTGTTTAAACAACCATACAGGAAAAAAAATCATAATAACTGTTCAGCATTTCCTAAACACATGAAAGTTAAGTTACAAATACTTAGTAACCAATACCCTGCATTCCAGTTATAATCCTGGATTTTCACTGAAATTACATAACTTTTATTTTGGTGTTTGGTGTCCTATAAGGTAGAATGTCGCTTTAAATTGCTCAGACTTTCCTACGTGAAAGTTATACAGTTTTGCTAATCATTGTCCTGCATTTTTTTTAAAATGGATAAGTAAAATAGATCCTAAACTGTAATATAACCCCATTTTGCCTCCCTGGCACAGGAAAAAAAGGGAGAACGTACATAGACCTTCCTAGCTGAGGATTCTGTTACTGTCATTTACAATAAAGCTCCTTTACCCCATTCTGGCAAGGTAAAGGAGCCTTAGTTGTTAGTCTCTAAGGTACCACAAGTACTCCTGTTCTTTTTGCGAATACAGACTAACAGGGCTGCTACTCTGAAACCTGTCATTAGTTGACTAAGAATTGGAACAATTAACTAACAATGGGAACATCAGCAGCTTGCCTGCATAGTTGTTACATTTCTGCTCTGCCTCAGGGACAGAGCCTGCTTCACACAGCCCTACGCCTCCAAGCCCCCACGGGATGCAGCAACATTCGCACGCAGCCCCACCCCCTTAATGTCCGTATCCCCACGGACGCAGGCACGCCCAGCTTCCCTCCTGCGGTGATCTGCTCTCTGCTGGGGGCTGCTCCCAGCACACGTGCCCGGGCTTCTGGGGAAGGGGCATGTGTTCCCCACAGATTTCTTTGCTCCCCAATTTTTCTGCGGGGGAGCCAAGAAATCTGCAGAAGGTCTGAATTCTGCGCCCCCGTGGTGGCGCAGAATTCCCCCAGGAGTAAAAAGCATCATGTCTGTAACGACTTTACAGACATGATGCTTTTATATCTATTATAAAGCAGTTGCTGGCCCAGTAATGAACATTGCCATTCCTGGGCTTTAGGCAGATGTGAGCATCAAGGAAGGGCCCTCCAGGATACCTATCCATTTCCCTCCATTATTTGCCCCTCTCACCCCATCAGGCTGCTCCATTCTCCCAGCTAAGGAGGGCAGTGGCTGTCTCTGAAGAGTACAGCACTGTTCCTGGGCTGAGAGAGCGGGGTGAGGTGCTCCCCGCAGGACAGAAGGATTCCAGTCCTTGCTGCACCACTTGGGAAGTCTGTGCCTCTGTGTTTGACCGCTCTGTACAGAGGGTGGATCAGCTTTTCTGAACCGTGAGTAGTCTCCCCTCACAGTTACTCTTCTCCTTCACCGTTCTCCCCGTGAGCAATGTCAGGATACGTCAACGCTGCAAAAAAACCCCAAACAAACATGACAGCAACTGGCAGAGCCCAGGTCACCTGACTGGGGCTCACACTATGGTCTAGCAGTGTTAGACGTTCCCACTCAGGCTGGAGCCCAGACTCTGAGACCCACCCCCTTGGCCGGGTTTCAGAGCCTGGGCTTCAGCCCAAGGAGGAACGTCTACACTGCTATTTTTAGCCCCATAGCATGAGTCCCACAAACTCAAGTCAGTTGATCCAGGCTCTGAGACTCGCTGCCATGGTTTCTTTTAAAACGATGTAGACATACCCTCAGTTCTCTTCTCTCCTCCACACTCACCCATAGGCCCGTGATGTTGTTTCTCTTCCCTTACATGCCCAAGTAGTGAATGGCTCCCTATCTTCTTACACAACAGCAATATGCATGCCTCTCTTTCCAATGCATTCATTTATTACCTTGTTGCTTCAGAAGTACCCTAAACCTTCTAGCTGGTTTCCACTGCAATGGAAATGTTCTGCTCCCTTTTTTGTGTCCACAGCTCCCCTTTGGTTTCTCTAACATTATTGGAAGAACCAAATCAACATGAGCTTGGAGAACGATGTGGCGGCTAAGAGAGCAAAGGCAATCCTTTGCAAAGATCGCTGGAACGCTGTGCCCAGTTGAGGTGTCTGTATTTCTAAAAGGATATTGAAAATTGAAAAGGGTTCAGAAAAGAGCTGCAATGATTCAAGACTTGGAAAACCTGACTGGCCGTGAAACTAAAGAAGCTCCCTCTATTTAGCTTAACAAAGAGAGGGTTCTGAGGTGGCTTCATTACAGTCTACAAGTATCTACGTGGGGAGGAGGATACTGACAGTTGAGGGCTCTTTCATCTAGCAGGGAAAAGGCATAATAAGAACCAGCGGCTGGAAGCTGAAGCTAGACATATTCAGACTAGAAGTAAGGTGCAGACTTCTTCCAGTGGAGGGTCGTTAAACACTGGAATCCCTAGGGATGTGAGGGATTCCCCATTCTCTGAAATCTTTAAACCTCAATGGGATGTCTTTCCAATGGTAATGATACTAAACTTCCTTTGTAAAGCACTTTGAGATCTACTGATGAAAAGTTTCAGAGTAACAGCCATGTTAGTCTGTCTTCACAAAAAGAAAAGGAGTACTTGTGGCACCTTAGAGACTAACCAATCCGATGAAGTGAGCTGTATCTCACGAAAGCTCATGCTCAAATAAATTGGTTAGTCTCTAAGGTGCCACAAGTACTCCTTTTCTTTTTACTGATGAAAAGCACAACCTTCGTGCCATTATTATATCTAAATGATGACTATAGCTCAAACAGAAGTGACTGGTTTTATCGTAGAGCCACTCAGTGTGTAATGCGGGAGGATAATTACAATAGTGCCTTCCGGCCTTAAAACCTACGAATCTGTGAAAGAAGCAACCTTCAACTCAGCCCTTACTTTGAAATGGAAATAAAAACCAGACACATGCTGTTGCTTAACAAACTATTATTTTTATTTTATTTTACTGATTTACTCAAGTAGGAACATAGAATTATAATTCAGAACGAAACAGCACATCAAGAACGTTGATTTTTAATTAACAATGATTTTTAATTAACAATTTTAAACAGTGTGGAGTTGCTGAGTTTCTTATTTGTTATTATTATTTTGATTACACTTTTCTTGATTTCATTCATAACAAAGGGGAAAAAAAACTCAATTAGAGCAACGAAATAGTGAGGGGCTTAGAAATTTAAAGATGTATGCCTGGCAGGGGAGGACAGTGCTACAGTGGAAGGAAATGTGTCAGCAGTGACTGAATCAGACTCTTTTTCTATTAGTAGGAATGTTGATTTTGGTTTTGAAGAACAGATAAAAGCAAAGAACAAGAAAGTAATTTCAAAAGACTAAAAATAGAACTCAGAGAGAAGAATGTAGGGAGGACAATCTTGTGTTTATGGGACTGAAACCAGGTTTCAGAAGATTAAGGTTTAATTCCTGGCTTTGCCACAGATTCCCTGTGTGATCTCGGTAAGTCAATTCCCATGGCTGTTTCTTAGTTCCCCATCTACAAAATAGGTGTAATCACACTCACTTCCTTTTCCTGTCTTGTCTGTTTACATTGTTAGCTTGTTGGGGCATGGGCTGTCTGATGTTCTGTCTGTACTGCGCCTGACATGCTGGGATACTGATCACTACTCAACTCTCATAGGTACTACAGTAAATAAAAACAACAAAACACAACAGTTCCCCCGCCAATAGCAGCCTAGCATAAGGATGTGGTAGCAGTGAAATTTTCAAACAATATGTAAACAGAAAGTGTCTTATAATTTATTCTTGGTCTACTCTTTAAGACAAAAGGAGGGTGTGGCATAGGGCCATCACTCTCACTGCTCTCTGTATAAAGAAAATCTACTATATGATACAGAGAGTTCTACATTGGCAAAACCAAGGCCAGCAAATTTGATTTTTTTTATTTTTTAAGCTGGACGTTTTTAGTAGAGTCCAAAAAGTGTTGCCAATTCTCATGGTAACACTGCAGGTTTCTTCTCTTAAGAAAAGGCTGTTTTTCTGTAACATGTGTGTTCCAGATTTTCTGGAACCAGTTATTGTTTCCTGCTGGGGTACAGAGTTCCAGTCAGCTGTTAGAACTGGTCTAGCTGAGAGTAAAACAGGGTGAATGCTGAGGTCATGCAAAGAGTATTTTGCTCTGTCAATTGAACATCAGCTAGGGCCATTTATACTTGTCAGACGCTGGAGAACCTGGTCTCTCTTCAGTACTCTGGACAGTGCTGGCCTTTTACAGCCTTTATATATTCAGCATCATAAACAAATTTTTTAAGAGCTACATACCTTCTCTGGTTTAAAACACATATACTTAGCTCGGTCCTAGCATTCTCTAAAAATAATTGAAAATGTCACATCAACACAAGTAAATACGAGCATTCCCAGAGAATATGAAATTATTCCCTGTGTTCCGAGTAAACAAAACATTCTTAAATAAATGTATATGTCTGGCAGGTGGAAACTTTGATTTATATTTGTCCCAAGGTGGCTGAAACACCAGGAGCTGTTATTGGCAGATTGTCACATGGCCTTGTAAACTAGGAGTTGTGAGCTTTCCTACCTCATGGATTTGGTTGCTCAAATCCCATTAAAGTTAACAGGAATTAGACATCCAAATCCCCTATTGTATGCAGTATGGTTGTAGCTGTGTCGGTCTCGGGATATGTATTTAGCTGTGATTCTCTGAGTACGTTTCCCAGCTCTGAAGAAGAGCTCAGTGTAAGAGAGCTTGTCTCTCTGACCAACAGATATTCCCTCATCCACCTTGTCTTATCCAAATCCCCTAGGCAATTTGGATTATCCCATTCTGGATGTTTGTGAGATGCACTCACACCCCTATTATCACCCAGCCTGGGCTGGACCTTACAGGGGAATAACTCTTCTCACACTGCTTTGGATCTCTGGCTTCTGTTCTCACATGGGACTAGGAAGTCCAGAGTTATGCAACAGTGAAAAATACAAGGAGGCCATGGGGATGGGGATTACTCAAGTATTTCCAAGCCTGAAAAGGTTTATTTTGGGATCAGGTGAAGTCTGGAGTGAAGAGGGTTGGTCCTGATTTATCTGGAGTAGTTTGCCGAGCCCGAATTACACATCCTCCCCCTCTCTCACGAAAGCATTGATCTGTCCAGTCACGCATCCTACCACATTAGTATTATGTACAGAAAATTGCAAGTCGTTTTTTTAAAATCACCTGACAATACATTTATTTTGATGGGCACCAATGACTAATTATGCTCCCTTATACTTTCCTTAAAAATCATTTGTATTGATTTTCCCTGCTGCCGGGATTGAAATCATCAGGGCTTTGCCTGATTATTATCTTAACTATAATCCATATTTTTTAAGATGTAAAATACACTCCAGAATTAGTGGAGAGACAAAAAGCAGATCTGCCACCATTAAGGTTAATTGCACAGACCCATTCAGTTATTCAATCTGGCATCAGAATAAAGCAAACAGTAAACCAGGAGAAGGTTTGGTAATGAAGTGACTTTATCTCACCGGATTATACTTGTGGCTATGACTTTAATTGTACAGTCTAGAAGGATTTGTGACATAAACTGACTAATCTTGCGTTATTGTAATGATTTGTAATCATAGCACTGGCTATGATTTACTGGGTTATTATACATTTGCATGTTATAATCAGCTAGAATAGGCAGTGCACGCCTTACAATTCATAACAACACTTAAAATTATACATCTTGCAATGAGCTTTGACAGCTGGCCAACCATAAACAGCTTGGAGGATTGAAACCTGAAGTGTGCATGGTTTCTACTCCTCAAGAAAATAAAGCTAATGAAATAAAACTGAACAACAATGTGTATATTGAACAAAACACCCAGGACTGAATTTTTGCTGTGATTAAGTGGAGACTAATAATTCCATATGGGAGCAAACAGACCAAGTGCTCTGTCTCCAGGGCCCATTCTGCTAGCCCCCTGGCAAGGCAGCAAGTTACTGAACTGATGGCCCCGCTTCCAGAATGATCTTGAGATGTTCACACGTCAGGCGAGGAGAAGTCAGGAGCGACCCGGATGTAACAGAGTCGGGGCATGTCTCCACTGGAGCTGGAAATGTAATTTCTAGTTGGAGGAGACATACCCGCACTAGCTCTGATTGAGAAAGTGTGGCCAAAATAGCAGCCTAGCTGCCCGTCGCAAGCAGCTAGCTGCCCCAAGCACATCTCTCTGGTCTCACAATGCTGTGGCTACTCTGCTATTTTTCACATGCTAGCTTGATCAGAGCTCTTGCACGTATGTCTCCTTGAGCTGGAAATTATACCTGCAGCAGCAGTGTAGACATGTTAGTGTCATGTAATTAGCACCTCAAGCTGCTGTCTGCAGGCACACGCCACAAGGGGCCTTAGAAAAGGAGAGAGAACCAGGCCCAGCATGCGAGGAAGTTGCCATCACAGAATGAAGAGTTGGCTTACAGCCTGAGGATGAGACACAGACTAAACAAAGAAACTCAGTTCCATCTGCAGGAGAACAAAAGCTCCAGACCCCTCTATCGCCCCACTTAACAGTCAGACAACAAAGATAAGGCTTAGGGATTTCACTATCTTTTTGGTCCGATCCTGCAGACGCACACACGAGTAACTGTATCCAGGTGAGCAGTCCCATTGAGTTCATTCGTGCTACTCACTTGAGTAATGCTACCAACAGGCTCAAGCATTTGAAGGATTGGACCCGTAAGCAGTGAAAAATTAGATTATGGCAAGTCAGGTGACATGACGCTATTTCCTCCCCAGCCCCGCATTCTCACGCCCTCACTTTTAGGGCTTGATCCAAAGGCCGAGGCAGAATGGCCATTCATTCATGCAATGAGAGCGGGCTTGAATCCTTAGGTAGCAGCTGCCCTCCCTGGACGGCAGGAGTAGCTGCCACAACTATACTAATTCATGTATCAATACGGACCAGCATGCCACATGTGACAAATCGTACCAACAGAGATCCTGTTCTGTGGAATGGGTATCACTCATCATCCCCAGCTCTTGCCATACACCACCTGGATATTCCACATGACAATGCACTGAGGGGCTCATCCGGGGCCCATTAATGGCAACAGAAGACAGACCATCAGTACTGATGGGCTTCGGCTCAAGACCTCTGTTACAAGCCAATGGCTCAACCCTGCTCTCCTCCAAGGCAAATGGGAGTCTTGCCATTTATTTACACCAGGCCCTTACACAAGCGTTCTTTTAAAAAATAAATAAACATGTCCCAAAGTATTTCGGTTGTTAAAGCCTCATCTTTGAGACTGCAGGAAAGCAGTTATTTATAGTAAGCACATGTCCGAAAGCGGGTTTACCTTGCTCTGCCATAGGCATGGAAAGACACAAAGGAGACACAGCTTGCTTACTCCATTTTTCCAATACCTGCCAGTACATGTACCCACAAAATTCAGCATCAAGCTATAGCAAAACTTCCCCATAGCTCCTACGTAACTGGGGTAACACTGGCAAAAAGGCAGCCATGAACTTCACCCAGATTGAAAAAAGAACGCTCTCTCATATCTCTAGCTCTCATTCACTTCTGAATCTAACCTTGAGCTCACAGGGGACATGTTCACTTAAATGTATTTCTATTTTAAATAACAATAGAAGAGTAACTTCAAGCTTAATTATACGTAGGAAAGTCTGTAGTCTCTCTTCCAGCAAATGCTTATAACTCTTCCAGGTCTGCAGCAGGAGGTTTTTTTAAAGCACACTGTTACCTGACAGGGCAAAGCAAGCTGCAGCAGCAACCTGAGCCCCATGGTGCTCTTTAATGCTTTTATACTCACCATACAGCCCATGGGAGGCTTACAATAAATCACAGGGGCATCTCAGCATGGGATGGCACAGCAGTACAAGCAGAGATGATTGACAGCAGTGGTGTCACTAATGTTGCTACAGACATACCTCTCTGTGCAAATTTGGATCCATCTAAATACTAGTTAGTAGCCGTAACAATTTTCTTTGTGGCATTGGAAGTGATGGGAGCCTATAGCCCTGGTGGGTGCTTTGAAATAAACACATAGGACCACCAAAAGTGGCTATTTGTTATCCCTTGTGTTACTTGTATTTCATGTCAGACTGTTTCAATACCTTGAATGGTAATAAGAAACAATAATCTTGTACCACTTTGTATAAGTTTTTGTCCCAGTGGAAGATGGAGGCCATACACTAGATAATAGAGCTGAGCCATCGGGTTTTTTTTTTTTCAATCAAAAATGAGGTTTTGTTGCAAATGAAATTTTGGGGAGGGAAATAAGTGTTTTCAACTAAGCTATTTGAGTTTTCATTGAAAGAAACCCCAAACACAAGAGATTGTTGGATTTCAGCATTTGAAACAAAAACCTTCGGTTTTCAGTTTTTTATTTGAATTAGAGTTATTTTAATTTCGTTATTTGAAATTATAATACCTTTATAATAAGTTTTTCTTTTTAAAAATGAACCTGTTTAAAATGAAATCTGAATTTGTGAAAAAATATGGCAAGGCCTAAACTTATTACAATTTAGTTGTAAATGTGAAACATGTTTTGATAAGAGAAGTTTATGTATCCAAAACGTTTATGGTTGTTTTAATTAAATTCCAGTTATCATCCAATGCATCTTGATGCAAATGAGCAAAAAGTTATCTAGTAAATAAGAAATACTTTGACTACTTTCTAACATAATAAAATGTATAATTAATAAGAAAATGAAACTATTAAGGTATATAATTGCTTAAATAAATGTATATACGTAGCAAAAATATGTACCAAATCTAGTCTAAAGCTTCTATTTTGTTGCAAATCAACAAGTTTTAATGGCTATATCAACCAATGAGAATCCGTCTTTCTTTAGGAAATAACTGAAGTATAAATAGAAAAGTTGATTAAAATAAATGATTTAAATCAAGGCTTTCCACTTGGTGATTAAAATCATTACTTAAATCGCTGATTTAAATCAATCCACCCTGTGACCAGCTCTGCTAAGCAATATGAAGCTGAAGCAGGAAGTTTATTAGAGGCACACTTAGATACTTAACGACAGGGACATCCCCTGCCTGATCATTCACATTGCTGGAATTTGCAGTTATTCAAAGACATCTCTCAAAGGGCTCACTCCTCTTACATGTGGGAAAGGGGGTTCAGAAACACAAAGCATTGAGCTAACTCTGCTCCCACCAGAGTGACCAGATGTCCCAATTTTATAGGGACAGTCCCGATATTTGGGACTTTGTCTTATACAGGTGCCTATTACCCCCCACCCCTGTCCCGAGTTTTCACACTTGCTATCTGGTCACCCTAGCTCCCACTGACTTGAAGGGGAGCAGCGTTAGGCTAATGATCAGAGCTTCAGAAAATCCCACCTCTCATGGTTTCTATTCTAACACCTTTTTTCAAAAATTTATAATATTACAGAACTTTGACCTTCCAGACTGAACATTACAGCATTTATCCCTGCCTGCAGTGGTCAGGGTTTTAAATGTGAGCAAAAAAATAGCCCAGCTGGTTTTTGGCCTTTATCCAAAGCTCAGTGAAGTCAGTGGAAGGACTCTGATTGACTTCAGTGGGCTTTGGATCAGAGCCTTTCAGAGCTAGTCACCAAAAACAAAACAAAACAAAACACCACCGATTTCCTCCATTATAAAAAAAGAAAAGTTACTGCAATCTTGAATTAGTGGTTAGCCACAATGCAGGTATCCAAAGTAAAAACACATGCAAGCTAATGGAGCAAGACCAGGACTATGCGTTTCTTAGCCATATAAACGGATTATGTGGTTAAGTAATATACACGTTACGGGGAATGCCCGGTATGCGAAGAGATGGGTACATGCTTTAAATTGAGAAACACAAGCTATAAACGCTAATTCAGGTTTTAAAGACCTGCATTTTCTCATGTGGTGCTTAATCCAGCAAGATTTAATATGATTCAGGATCGCACTAACTATATACATTTGTAGAACGTCATTACTAAAAAACATTAGATTCAAAAATGCCTGAAGTTGTACATGAGACAAAGAGAACACAACGCTCTTCGAAGAGAAAGTCATTCAAAGCCCTTTGATTCCTGAATTTTAATTCCTGGATTTTGGAGAAAAAGGAATGTGTTTCAGCATGATATGAGATTGTTTATTCAATGTGCCCATACACCTAATTCTGACAACTCCACTTATTGAGATGCATCAAGTTCTTCTGTGATATCGGCTCAAGAAATTAATATATAAGGCTAGAAAAGAAAAATATTTATTTTCACATTACTATTAATAGTAATTTATTTTATGGCACCTCAGAGCATGCTCGGCACTTCACACACAGTTAACAAGTTACGATCCTTGCCCCAAGCTGCCAACAGACTAAGGCCCAAAGCTACAGGGACTCACACATCTGCTTAACTTTACACACCGTGAACAGTCCCATTGAACTCAGCTATTCACAGACGAGATCCAATGTCCACTGAAAACATGGAAGCCTTTTCAGATACTTCAACGGGCTTTGGATCAGGACCACAGTCCACGCCCATAAGCCTTGGCAAGATCAAGGCCTAAGGCATCATCCTACAAGCTGTTCTGCTTGAGTGACAGCCCACTGATGTCAATGATGCCACACAGCTTCAGGGGTCCCCAAGCATGGGGAAGGATCGGGGCCTAATTTCAGGCAGCATGCAATTAATTGTGATAACCAGACGGAAAGAAGGGGCTAGAGAGGGAGGTCTTCAATAACATTATAAGACTACATAGTGAGGAGTGCTCTGTAGCATGATATAGAAATGATTATTTTTTAAACAATGGCGAATAGAAATTAAATAGAAGTCTAAGGTGGGCTAATTTCTTGTAGGCATCACAGAAGAAATGGGTCTTGAGGAGGGATTTCTAATGAGGAGAAAGTGGCTTTTTGAACAAACTCAGAATAAATAAGTTTGGAGGGCGGACATCTCACATAAGGCATGTGTATTTAGGTGGGGCAAAGATTCAGCCTATAACAACACACTGATTCTGATCTCATTTACACCTCTGCAGCTGTAGACTTCACACAGTTACTCTGACATACACTGGTATATCATAGAATCGTAGGACTGGAAGGGACCTCGAGAGGCCATCTAGTCCAGTCCCCTGCACTCATGGCAGGACTAAGTATTATCTAGACCATCCCTGACAGGTGTTTGTCCAACCTGCTCTTAAAAATCTCCAATGATGGAGATTCCACCACCTCCCTAGGCAATTTATTCCAGTGCTTAACTATCCTGACAGTTAGGACATTTTTCCTAATGTTCAACCTAAACCTCCCTTGCTGCAATTTAAGCCCATTGCTTCTTGTCCTATTCTCAGAAGTTAAGAAGAACATTTTTTCTCCCTCCTCCTTGTAACAACCTTTTATGTATTTGAATACATGCCCCCTCTCAGTCTTCTCTTCTCCAGACGAAACAAACCTAATTCTTTTCAATATTTCCTCATAGGTCGTGTTTGCTAGATCTTTAATCATATTTGTTGCTCTTCCCTGGACTTTCTCCGATTTGTTCACATCCTTCCTGAAATGTGGCGACCAGAACTGCACACAATACTCCAGCTGAGGCTGTATCAATGCAGAGTAGAACGGAAGAATTATTTCTTGCGTCATGCTTACAACACTCCTGCTAATACATCCCAGAATGATGTTTGCTTTTTTGCAACAGTGTTACAAGATCCCTTTCCACAGTACTCCTTTCTAGGCAGCCATTTCCCATGTATGTGTGCAACTAGTTGTTCCTTCCTTAGTGGAGTACTTTGCATTTCTCCTTATTGAATTTCATCCTATTTACTTCAGACCATTTCTCCAGTTTGTCCAGATCATTTTGAATTTTAATCCTATTCTCCAATGCACTTGCAATCCTCGGTATCATCAGAAAACTTTATAAGAGTACTCTCTATGCCATTATCTAAATCATTGATGAAGGTATTGAACAGAATCGGGCCCAGAACTGATCCCTGAGTTCAATATGCCTCACTCAATATGCCCTTCCAGCTTGACTGCGAACCACTGATAACTACTCTCTGGGAACAGGTTGTATTTCCCTAGTTTGTTTAAGAGACGGTCATGTGAGACAGTATCAAAAGCCTTACAAAAGTCAAGATATACCACTTGACTTCCCCCCATCCACAAGGCTTGTTACCTTGCCAAAGAAAGCTTATAAACATACACACACACACACACACATATACAGAGAGAGAGAGAGAGAGAGAGAACCACACACACACACACAATGGGCCCAGCGGTTTATTTAAACGGTTACAATGGTGTCGCATAACAAACATGTGATTAATGTTTGTCATCATTATCATGCAATACAAGATTGCAAACTTTGTTGCTAAAAGATAGTGCTGGACCTGTGTAGACCAAGCACACTGGTCCTTTAAAAAAGGTGATGCCCAAAAGAAAATTATACTACCATGGGACCATGGCCTTTAGGCAAGAGAATGGGATGACAGAAGTTGGCTATACGATCTCTTCCATCTCTAAGTACGGCACCAGGACCCAATGCTGGAAACACTTAAATAAGAGTCTAACTTACCACATATGTGTAGCCCAGCTGACGTCAATGGAACCAATCAAGTGTGTAAAGTTAAGCGAGTAAGTATGTAAAAGATCAGGGCTATAGTTCCCAAAGCATACAACATGTAATCTTGTGAAAATGGTAGGTCATATTTTGTCCCTATTAAACTTGACATCGTCCCTTAAAATATTCCTTTTAAATTATTAAAATGTTGCTTCAGATTGCCTCAATTTTCCTCCAAAGATGTGTACAACTTGTCATATTTGTTCCCCTTGTAGCGTAATTCTTTTTGCATTCCCAGCCAAATTAAGGGCAGAGAACTGCTAATGTATATTTTTAACCTATTTCAGTATTATTTTCATCTTTATTAGGCTCCCCACTGCTGGTATGAATTCTAGCCTCATCCCTGAGGTGTCTCTCTCTGTTCTGCCTTCAACATTGTTCACAACTGAACAGCCGCATTCACTGGAAACAACACAGGTTTCCAACTGTGGTGCCCTAAATATGCCAGTTACAATCAAAGCTACATGACATGGCTCAATGGTGCCAAAATCCGCCTTGTTCTTCCATCCCTCCTTTTAAAAAAATTATTAATTATTATTATTGTTATTATTTCTACCCCAAAATCAGTCAACAGTGCAGGGATTTCAAAGCAAAATCTCAGGCTACACTCAGAAGGAGAGAGAGCAACACTAATATATTCACAAAAAGAACAGGAGGACTTGTGGCACCTTAGAGACTAACAAATTTATTTGAGCATAAGCTTTCGTGAGCTACAGCTCACTTCATCGGATGCATAATATATTCATGAACCATGCTGACTAATCTAACCCTTAGTTATTTTTAACTTCAAAAGGCACACACATAAGGGGAGTTCTCTCAGAAGAACGAACCAGAAACACTGCTCATCAAAAACCAAGCACTCCCCCCCACCCAAACAACAGACATCTGCAAGGTCAAATCTACTGAATTTCCCCACTGACATATGCTTTTTGCCCTGATTTGCTTTCATCGGCGGGGCAACTGTTTTTTCTCTTTTGGTACAAATGTAATTAATTAGTCAACTCTTTGGTATCTGCTGCAATGAATATACAATTATGAGCAAAACCAGTATCCTCAACATCTCCACAAGACAAGGTTCCTTAGTGTATGTTTGTTTTCCAGTCTGAGCTTAAAAAAACCCAATACGTGTAGCTGTGCAGTGAGCCCCAGCCCCAGCCCCAGCAAACAGCCATGTCTCAAAGGACCATAGAGGGTTTCCTGCTGTATGCTACAGGAAGTTCAGAGAAATCAACAGGGAACAAAAAAGCCTGGTTATACAAAAGTACAGCAGGTGTGTCATGCTCTAATTTGGAAAAAAAAAAAAAAAGTCCTAAGAGGTGTTTGCAAGGAAGTTTAAAAAAAACCCACAAGAGGGAAAGTTCTAAAAACACGCACCCTACTTATTGTTACTATCGAAACAAAAATATCAGACCTAATTGCTGAACAAATAGAGCCAACTCAACCGGAGTATTTATTTTAAAAGGCAATTGTTGCAATTAGCCGGATGTAATTATAAGCACATGCATTTCTGCATGGCCACATCAAACAAGATGTAAAGCATGTGTCTGCAGGGAGTCTCTGGGTGGGGTGTACCTAGACCTAAGAGCCGTGCAGGGTGTCTCCTACCCTGATTCTGCCCCTCTCTAGGAAATAAAAAGAAAAGAGGAAATAAGTCTGCTTAGTTTAGAAATCCTGTCTGGATCTGGTATAAA
The DNA here is from genome assembly GCF_965140235.1 of Caretta caretta. Taxonomy (NCBI): domain Eukaryota; kingdom Metazoa; phylum Chordata; order Testudines; family Cheloniidae; genus Caretta; species Caretta caretta. The sequence goes on from NC_134209.1 coordinate 18,534,984, forward strand.
TATTTCTCTTACACCATTTCCCATTGTTTCAATCTCTGTGAGTTTTATATGTGATAAAAGGGACTGTTTAGTAAAAGCAAGTGCAGTTACTGCATGTCAGGCTTAATCATTGTCACAGCCACATCTGCATAAATTTCTAATGTGGCTCGCTTCATTGAAATCTACAAAGTACCCTCGGAAATGTGCCAGGAAGGGTATAAAGTGCAAGCACGCTAGACATGCCCCATTTTTAATCAAGAAAGCCCACCCACAGATGCTGGGGTTTTTTTTGTTTATCTGGAGGTCTTTTAGCTCGTGATCGCAACTGTGTGCATAATTCTGCTCTCAGGTGAATCTAGGGTAATTCCATTGACTTCAGTGAAGTGAAACCACATTTACAGAATATCTGAGAGGCAAAACCATCCCCTCTGCCACTAGTGATGACAGGATAAAAACCTTGCCCAGGTGCTGCATAAAGGGGCCTCTGAGACAACATCAACGCTTTAACCCATACTCTGCACATGGCCCCCTGGGATCCAGAGTTCAGCAGATGGCAGGTCGCACTTCCTGTGCTTTACCCCTCCACAACTTTGTGAGGATTTTAACAGACACGAGCACGGGAAATGCTCCGCACAGGCCCAGTGCTCTGTCGGGGAGGGGGCTCCAGGGATAGTGGACAGAGGGAGAGCAATGCTACCAGGAACCAGGAGCAGAGCAGGAAAGCCAGGGGGAGAATATAGCACCATACATAGCAGGAAGGACAGTCCAGGAGATAGGCACTGGATTATGAGTCTGGAGATGTGGGGCCAATTCCCAGCTCTGCCACAGACTGTCTATGTAGCCTTGGGTACGTCACTTAATCTACTCTGGGCCTCATTTCCCATCTGTAAAATGAAGATAAAGCTTCCTTACCTTCCAGGGTGTTCAGAGAATAAAATCCATTCATGATTGCCAGGTACCCCAGTGATGTGGGCCAGATTGGGTTGCTACCCGTCCAGGTTTTACCAAGACAGTCCAGTTTTTGGCTTCTGTGTCTGGCTACCACAGGTAAGTGCCTAAATAGACTGAGCCACTGGACAGACAACTCTAACCTACAGTGCTTTCCCCAAGAACCACAAAGTCAATGGGCCAGAACCTGAGCTGGGGTAATTCGGCATAGCTTTAATGAAGTTCCACTGATTGACACTAGCTGTGGGTCTGACCCACTGTAATGAATTAAGAAACGCCAAAAATGGCTTATTTGTACCTGGAGACATAGCTGTGGGAAGGGCATGCACAGCCCTGAGCCCTGGCTCCAGGTTGGATTGGATTGGCCCTCCACCTTCATAGATTTCATTTCTCAAGCTGCATGCAGGTGGTGTGGTTTTCACCAATGCTGCTATTCTGCATTTCACTGGTATCAATGAGACCAGGAGCAGACTGAATTAAGGCCAAGCAGGAATTTTCTTCCTGTATATTTGGAAACAGCTTAGCAAAACTGAGGATGTTACCACAATATAAATAATAAGTTAGCATCGTTTGCAGTACAGACACCCCCTGACTTACGCAATCATTCTGTTTCTAGATTATGGAACTTTTTCCGTAAGTGCGAATTTGCGTAAGTCGGGTCTTGCGTAACCCGGGGACAGTCTGTAATAGGATGTAGACAAAATGATTGCCCATACTGACCACCCCATGGAACCCAATTGATTTCAAACATGAAAATTTACCATTTGTCGTTCTCAGGATAACTTAATAATGGTTACACAATATTTTGCTAAACCACCCTAAAATCATTCATCTTTGTACTGAAGACGAGTGTTGAGAATTTCAGTCTGAGTCTAATGCTGTCCAGAAAATCATAAGTGTTCATAAAAATCACGTTTAGCCCCAAAATCATGAAATCAGCTTAAATATCATGAGGTTTGGGGGTTTTTCTAAACCAGTACATTTGGGTCCTATTTTTATTTGCCTTCTGGTATCTGAGCTGGCTTTTAGGGTGCATTTACTTAACATTTCCAAGCTTTCCTATGCAACCATGGGGACTAGAAGCTTACTTTTTTAGGAAAGATGAGATTCTCGTGCAATCTCTTCATTCTAACAGCTGTAGCTTTAACAAAATACTAAATTTCACGAGACTCATGATGAAATCATGAGAATTGGCAACACTGCATGAGTTACTGAAAGCAGGAGTTTAAAGAGGATATATTATCATAATAGTAACTGTGGTATCCCTGCAACAGTGGTATAATAAATGTAACCATAAAATACTTGAAGTGAATAGAAACTGAAGGATAGTATTAGATAGGGGAATAAATATGATGCAAAGGGGTTATTCCAGTACATATACTATATCCAGACACTGTTTTCACTGACAGGAAGTGTTGCATGCGGGAAGGTTTCTCCTTTGCTTCCTGCAGAGATTTGTATGTGTCCATTCACTGAACCTTTGCATGACAATCAGTGGCCAATCAAAATTCATTGCAGTCATTTACCTTTGTCTTAGGAAACCTGGCTTCCCAAGGAATAGCCCACCTTTCTCGGATCTTATTTTAAAATTAAAGCTCCCCACTTCTAAATCTGTATGCCAAGCTGAGAGTTATTTTAAATATTTACACCAGGCTGATCTTTAGAAGAAATACCATATAAACGAGAGGGTTGGAGCTTTGCTGATTGTAGAGGTGATAAATGGGTTGGGGGGGTAGATCAGAAAGATACTTCTCGCCACTTCAAAAATACTGCCAATATATTAGGCCAAACAGACAATTGGGCTAATTGGACATCATGAATTTTTATGAAGCCCCATGAAAACGAAGGAAATTTAGGGACTTCTGGCAATTCAAAAACCAATTCTGACTGCCTGCTTCACTTTTTATTGATTTGGGCAAGTTAATTAAAGAAACAAATCCTTCTCTCCTGACTCAATTCCAAGTTGATTTGGTATTCATGGGTCAAGCTTATGTTTTTAAACCCAGGGTGGTAGTTGGAAAGTCAATCTGTAAATACATAAAGCTTCTCTGGGTCATGGAAAAAGAAAGTTGAGGCCTATGCTTAGAGCAGTTAGCGTCTTCCCTGCTCTTGTCTGCACATGCACACACAACTCTATGGGACATTTAGGCTCCTATGATTTCTGCACTCATGTCTGTAACAGCGTTTTAGCATTGCTGACAATAAAATATGGCTTTCTTATGCTGGGGGGGAAATACTAGAAAGGGCTGGCACTATAGAAAATAATATTTCATCCAGTACCTACAAAATCTTCTAGTTAGGGGGACACTCTCCCCTCGGACCTTCACAGCTGATCTTAACTCCATATGCTGTTCTGCCAGCATGGGATCATTAAGATGCCCACCCATGTAATAATAATACCTAGTTCAAATATCGCACTTTTCATCTGTCTATCTCCAAGTGATCCACAAAGGAGGCCAGTGTCATTATCCCCACATAGGGAGAGCACAGTAGGACAGTCAAATTCCTCCAGGGGCATCTCAGAGGGCAACTCTGCCTTTATGGCCTGATCCAATTTCCATTAACATCAATGGAAAGAATTGGATCTGGCCCCTAGTGCAGTTCAGGAGAAACTCTCAGTTCTCTACAATCTCTTATATGTCTGAAGTCAAAGACAACTACAGTCACCTTTTGGCTATCAGTGACTGCTGGTATACAACCAAGCCAAATTAGGCCTCTGTTTCCATATATATATATAAATTATTGTCATTTGCATGACAATCAGTAGCCAATCAAAATTAGATTCCAAGATGGCACTGCAGTCATTTACAGCTGCTGACTGTCTACAACTCCAGGTATGGTATTTCGGAACCCTCTCCTTACTCAAGACCCGATCCTGCAGCATGCTGAGCTCCGATCAGTCCCGCTCAGCGACGGGTGAGGGAGCTGGGGATTCCCAGCAACTCACAAAAATGCTCAGCCCCTTGCAGGATTGAGTCCCCATTGTTTCATCAAAATTCTCTGTGCAGTCGCAGTTTCAACCCCATCCATACAAGCCAAAACCACAACAAAGAACAACCCTCGGGGATGATGGGTCTCTTAGAATCACAAAAAAAGCCCTTACTTGCATTCCTCACTCTCATGGATGAGACCATTGTTTTCACTATCGCTACTCACAAGATGCAGAATTAGGCCAACTATAAATAAAGACATTACAGTGTTGCCAACGCTTGGGATTTTATCACAAGATGATTTGGAGTTTGGTTTTTTGAAGTGCCAGCTCCTAGAGTCATGTGAGACCCTCAGTTTTCATTTAAAACAAAGAGTAAGTTTCTGGCCCACCACAATTGCAGAGAAAAGCATGTAAACATGACCCAAGTGCATCCTAGTGGCTCTAAAAACAGAAGGAAAAAGAACTCAGAGTTTATCACTTTTTAAAAATGTCATGATTTGGGGTGGGGAGTCTGACTCATGATATTTGAACTCGTGGGGCTGGCAATGCTGCAGAAATAAATCAATTCCTCACCCCTCCCCAGCTCCATTTTTTCCAGTCGCAGTTTGTTGTTTTGTTTTGTTTTTTTCCCCTTCTATTGCCAACAATTCCCCCAAGGGAATTTTCAACACAGAACTCTGCCTTCGAAATGGAAACTATTAGTGCTGCTCTCAGCTTGAGAAAGCAAACGTCTGAGACTTACCCCATTTTTCGGGTAGGCTATCCATCCCAGATCCCCCATGACTGTGCGGGAGTCCAGTAAATTCACTAAAAAGAAACAAGAAGAAGAAAGCCTTAATGAGTCTGCATGGATACAAGTGTCAGTAAATACATGGGGCTTTGCTGGCCCTGGTAAAGGCACTTGGCAATTAACAGAAAGAGAATCTGATTGCTGTTAAAATAGGATACAATCAAGACAAGTTATTGCAGTGTTAAGAATAGATCCCTGCAGGCATTTAAACAGATGCCTAACGTTACTCAGGTAAGCAGTTCAATTACTTGTATTACCATAGCACCTGGGAGTCCCAGCTCTGGGCCAGGATCCTATTGTGCTAGGCGCTGTACAAACCCAGACATGTCAATGTAACTATTTGCAAGATTGGGGCTTCAGACTAAGTTCTTTGGGGCACAAGTCAGTCTTTTTGATGACGTGTGTACAATCCCTAGCGTGGTGGGGCCCTGATGCCCAAATGGGATTATGCCAATAAAAAACAACCAGTCATTTATAAATGGAACAAAGAGTGCAAGTTATTCTGTTTATATAAAGTTGCAGCTCACTTTAAAAATGAATGAGTGAGCCCCTTTATTATTTTATAGAAATGGTGGTGGGCAGGAATCAGTCCTCACACAATGCTGTCGGAAACCGTTCCAGCCTATTTCTTCACTAAAGACTGGACATCTCCGGGGTAAATTGCAGGCTGTTTGACTGTGGCTAAATTCACTGAATTTTGCCCTGGCAAGCCACACAAGCAATTAAAAAAACAATTTACATTAAACAGCAATAAACTATTCCCAAGCTTATAACATTTTTTCATGAATTACCTAAAATCTGTAGTCCAAATAGTGAGTGTAATTAAAAAATAAATCTTCACACACTTAGCCAAGCTAAGAAAAATTGCAGCAGCTCTTGGTGCTGTCTCTGTAGTTAAGAGTCTGTTGTGCTTTGCATTATTAGCTCTGTTTTTAGAGCTGTAAAACTGCAGGATACGAATGGTCTCAGGACTGAAACTTGTCATACAAAGTTGCAGACAAAGAGGAAACTTCTCTCTTAATGGAAGAGAGAATCACTTCTCTTCCAGGAACAGATGTCCTTTTCACAATAGATTTTATATTTATGCCACACGACCTCACTTTCCTCATTCAAATCCCTCCTCAAAGCCACTTCTTTCAGTCAGCCTTTCATTTCTGACCACCACACTGATTATAAAAATAAACTCAGACCACAATTTTCAAAACCGGGTACCTAAAATTAGGACCCTAAGTCATTGGGTAGGCATTTAAATAAACAAGGCTGATTTTCAAAAGGTACTGAGCACTCCAAAGAACCTCTTGCAGACAATGGGAACAGCTGTGCTCTCAGCACCCTTTGAAAATTAGGCCACCTATTTGGAGTCTAAACATTCACTCCATAGGGGAACTAACAAGATGGGTATGTAACATTAAGCATGTCATAGTATGCTACATTATCTCCATAGCTCTCCCATCAATCCATTGTGCTTTCTGTCTGCACACGGACAATCAAGTAATGGACCAATGAAAACTCTTGGCATGTGTACAGCCCCTGCCCCCCATACTCAATTCAGCCAATTGGACTGCAGTGTGCAAATTAACGCGAGAGGACTACTGATGATTGGCTGAGTACTTTTGATGTCACAATGTCACTACTTGCAAATGACCTGATTAGTTGTAATTGTCTTGTCAGGAATTGCGATTGTTTACGATTGTTTACGTCCTATCATTAAGATTTTTTTTTCAAATATGCCTATTATTCACAGATCAGTCAATGAGATTTACATTTATGGGAAACTTGAAGGTTTAGTAACAAGCAAAAAAGATGAGATTAAAATAAAAAGCAATTAAAAAAAATCTCAGAGGAGACTTTTTAAACGACTAAAATACAGATTTAACTGAAACAAATCCTCAGCAAATTCAGTCTTTGCTCAGAGATTATGTGCTGTAAACTGGGGAGAGGCCCACTATGGCTTTTGTTAAACAAGAAGCTTAAATTCCCCTACTTGAAGTGAAAAAATTACCCCAACCTTAACTCTGGAGTCACAGTTAAGACCTATAAACTATCCGCTTATCTAGACATTTATACAATGCTCATCACCATGGTACCTGGGTGGCTTCTCACAAGAGCAGGCACCTAGATGGTGTCTAAGCGAATACATTTCCATGAGAGTGTAGCAAGAATTCTCTAGCCCCTTTCAGCAGCTCAGCTGCTGTATGGCTGGGCTGCTTCCAAGTTTATTCCTTCCGGTTAAACAAAGGCAAAATTGGGACTTTGCTATGCTGCCAGTCTGGAGCGCCATAAGGCCAGGAATGGCTTCCTGGAGCATGCTGGGGTATAGTCACAAGAAACATATCTTTAGGATCCAGCCCCCCTCGGCTGCCTGTTTAACCAACCACATGATTTAACCCCATTATTCTCCAATGCTATGGATGAAAAGGAGTACTTGTGGCACCTTAGAGACTAACCAATTTATTTGAGCATGAGCTTTCCAATGAAGTGAGCTGTAGCTCACAAAAGCTTATGCTCAAATAAATTGGTTAGTCTCTAAGGTGCCACAAGTCCTCCTTTTCTTTTTGTGAATACAGACTAACATGGCTGTTACTCTGAAACCTGTCGAAATGCTATGGATGTTATTGTGTAAGAGTCAGATTTTGCTGCCACTGAATTCAATGGGAAAAATCCTCCCGTTGACTTCAGTGGAAGCATGATATACCTGGAACAGAAAGTCCAGTACCCAGGGACTATTATACAATGGTGCAGCTTCTGCGCTCTAATACACAGCAAGGTTATGTGATGTTATGAGTGTAATATAATTTCTCACTGAAAGGTGTCAGGGCCAGAAAGAGTTAATTAACTCACAGACTTACCTGACCCATGGCCGAACTTTAAAAAGCTGGTTAGGAAGATATGTAAATGAATAGAGCTTTGAAATGCAAGCCTGCATTGTTAGAGATAGAAGGGTAGATGTTTGCTCAGGTCTTGTGATGTAAGCAAACAAGTCTTGTCTGTTGCTATAGCTTTAATTCAAAGATCAAAAAAGGAGTATTAGTATTTAGGAAGACACTTGAGGGAAATTGTATTATTGTCTATATGTCTCTTTGAAAGTTGTGGTAATCTGTGTCTGAACTGTTTAATGGATAAATTATCCTGTGCTAATTGCCACGATGTTTGGAAGAAGGAAACTCAAGCCTATTGTTTTCTCAGGCCAAAAGGCTGCAGGAAATGTTTAAAAACCCTGGGACACGATCCTTCCTCGTCTCAGAGCTGCTTTGGGTTTCAAGAAGGGGAAACCTTGAGCCATAAGGATTGAGATCCCCAGTCACTGACTGGAGTCACCCTGAATATGGACATTGGACTATAACCTATGGACTATTTCTAAAAGCATTTTTGGCAACCATAAGCTCATCTCTGCTATGTATCTGAACCTCAAGAACTGAACTCAAGTCTGTATGTATATTGATCGCTCTCTTTTCTTTTTTAATACATTTTAGTTTAGTTAATAAGAATTGGCTATAAGCGGATCTACATTATAATTGGACCTGGGTGTGTGGCTGACCCTTTGGGGTTGCAAGAATCTTTTCTTTTCTATGATAAGATTTTCTGTAATCATCGTCATATCTGACATGTGTGTCTGGAGGGAGGCCTGAGACTGGGCATTTTAAGGGAACTGCATTGTTTGGACTTCTGAGTAACCAGGGAGGTAATACCGGAGCTGTTTTGGGCTGGCTGGGTAAATCTAAGTATTGGAAAATCCACCAGCGTTTGGGGTTTGTCTGCCCCGTTTTGTTTGCAATTCACCCTGACTGAGTGATCTCAGCTGGCTCTCACGGGCAGCACCATGACAGCTTACACGAAGAATATACATAAATATGAACATTTTAAGTAACTCTCCCAATTGTATGGTTGCAAATTGTTGAAGAGGATTGTTGAAACAAAATGGTAGAGTCACCAATAATTCCCACTACCGCAATTGCTGTAATTAAATTGTGCAGAACAGTATATTCTTGTTGTAAATTGCAATGAAGGCACAATGACTATTGATTTACATTGTACAACTTAATTAAAACTTACTTGTCCTGGCGATGCCACTAATGAGTGTAATTAGATGGAATGTTTGACACCACACAGTTTGCTTTGTAAGACATTAATTAAATATCAAAAAAATGGTACGAAAGGTGTTTTTAATCCAACATCAATTTCTAAGAAGCACGCGATACACCTAACTGCAGTAATAACCTTCTAGGCAGTTATCAACTGCAATTAAAAAAGAAGTTTCCATACAGAAGGACACCAAGAGCTCACTGAAGGCAATGTGAATCTTTCTTCGAGAGAGGTAAATGAATGGAACCAAATCTTAAAACTCTACTCAGTCCTTCCTCAGGTACAACTCCCATTGAAGTAAAAAATGAGCAAACTCTCCAGAATTTGGCCCATGATTCCACTGAAATTATGGCACAGTGCAGAATGCACAACTGGGGGGGTATGGTGGCTTTCAGCTACCTTTTTGTGCCCTCCTGATTCTGGGCTGCTTCAGGGGATGGATAGGCTCCCGGCCTATCTAAATTATCCCAGACGCTCCAGGCTGTGCTTTTGGGAACTGCCCCAGATCTCTGCAGCTGTGCACGCTGTGGCCCCCAGCACATTATCTACACCAAGGCTTGTGATGGGGTCCTCACAGCCTTATGGCAGTCTTCTGCAGTGCCAGAACTGTGGGGGATCATCCCCTGGCCACACCCAGGATTTTAGGGCTCCTTTATGGGGCTATGGCTCTTTTACCCAGCATAAAAGGGTCGGCTTGGGGGTAAGGATTTCTGCCCGAGTTTTGTATAAACTAGCAGAAAAATTGTGTGGCAGACAAACCCTGCATGAAGAGGGCTGCTTATCTAATACTGATTCCTGTGGCGTCACTTTCACTGTATACCTTCCAAAATGCTGTGATAGTCTTTGAAGTAGATCAGTGTATTTTTAACTAATAATCAGTCTACACTACCTGAAAAGGCAAAAATACTGCAAACAGAATGGCTTATGTAAGCACTGATTATAACCACTCCATGCAGATGTGAAATAAATGCACTTATTTTCGCCTTGTGTCCATTTTCAATTGGTTTTGCTTGCTCCCTCCTACCTGTATAAGCATCAGACCTTCTTACTACCCTGTTTCATAGTCAGAAGCCAGGATAGAGTGCTCATCCTTTTGCTCCAGAAAACCAGATTCTCCTGCTGCTCTAACTAAAGGGAACTCTCCTTTAGATACAGCAGTCCTGGGGCTTGTCTCATGACACACACCTGAGCAGGTATGACATTCCATCCTACAATCATCAGCAGTGCAACACACCTTTTAACCGACACATTACACACACCACTCCAGGCCTCAGTTTGGCAACATCCCACATATTATTCATAATAACCAGCAATGCTCATTTAGCCAGGCTTTCATCAGAAACAATTAAAATCAAACGTAGGAGTTCACATGGGAGGAATGATCCCAAATTAGGCCCCCATTTAGGAATGCTCCTAAAATGTACTTAATGCATCCCTGTTCAGGACAGCACTTTGTCATGTGTTTGACTTTCCCGCTGAAGTCAAAAGCATTTCAGTCCACGTTTAATCATATGCACATGCTTAACTTTAGACACAACTACTGTGCTTAGCAGGGAAGATTTCCTGAATGAGGGTCCTACACTCTAATTCAGTGCTCAGAAATCTGATGCCCACGTTTGTGCCTTGTAGATTTTGTGCAACTTGGGGAGTTCTTCCTACTGATAGAACTCCCAAAAAACACTTGCAACCACCACTAATGCCTGATGTGTAGAGGTACTGGTTCCTCCATAAGCCGAACAGCATTTACATAGAGTGATTTATTCATACCACTGCTACCCAGCATCAGCTAGAAGAATGTGCTGAGTGTCTCAAAGAAGCAGCGAGAACCCAACAGCCCATAGGCATACACACTTACTCTCAGACATTTTTGCCAACCAACTTAAAAATAGAGAACATGAAAGAGCAAATAAATGCAAAACTTCTCATCTTCACCCTACGCGCACCCCTTCCCGCAAGCCCTAATTATCTCTAATGCTCGATCGAAAGAAACATACCAAACTGCACAGGATCTATATAATCATTAGCTTTCATGCCTTCCGGGTAGGATAAATGATGATTAAGTCTAAACTCACACCAGAGCCTGTTATTTTTTTAGGACAACACACAGGGGGAGGTTTGCATATGCTCAAACTGCACATTCTCAGATGGGCTCTATTTACTCGTGATGAGTCATCCGGTTTGGACCAAATGAGAAGAGATGCAAATATTTCCCCTGAACACAAACTGTGTCCCATAGACGGAGACTGGACCAGGTGCGCTACTCCAAAGTCTTGAACCCCCACATAGACTGGCCTCTCCCAATCTCATCAATAGGACAATGTAGAGACCATTGCTGGAAGTAAGCACTGACACAAGAGACACAAGATGGGATTTTTCAACAGTCTATCGACAGCAATAGGAGTTTAACCATTGACTTCAGGGGAACAGAACTGGACCAGAACTGAGCACCTAATAATACCCAGCTCTTCTGCAGTCCTTTTCATCAATACATCTCAAAGTTCTATGCAAAGGAGGTCAGTATCATAAGAACGGCCATACAGAGTCAGACCAAAGGTCCATCTAGCCCAGTATCCTGTCTTCCAACAGTGGTCAATGCCAGGTGCTTCAGGGGGAATGAACAGAACAGGGCAATTTATCGAGTTATCCATCCCCTGTCACCCATTCCCAGCTTCTGGCAAACAGAGCTTTAGGGAGCATGGGGTTGTGCCCGTGACCATCTTGAGTAACAGCTATTGATGGACCTGTCCTCCAGGAACTTATCTAATTCTTCTTTGATGCCACTTATACTTTTGGCCTTCACAACATCCCCTGCCAATGAATTCCACAGGTTGACTGTGCATTGTGTGAAGAAGTATTTCCTTTTGTTTGTTTTAAGCCTATTAATTTCATTGGGTGACACCGGGTTCTTGTGTTACGTGAAGGGGTAAATAACACTTCCTTATTCACTTTCTCCACACCAGTCATGATTTTATTGACCTCCATCATATCTCCCCTTTACTCATCTCTTTTCTAAAGTGAACAGTCAGTCTTTTTAATCTCTCCTCATCTGGAAGCGGTTCCATACCTCTAATTATTTTTGTTACCCTCCGAATTCTAATGTATCTTTTTTTGAGATGGGGCAACCAAAACTGCACACAGTATTCAAGGGTGGGCGTACCATGGATTTATGTAGTGGCACTGTGATATATACTGTCTTCTTTCTATCTCTTTCCCAATGGTTCCTAACATTCTGTTTGCTTTGTTGATGGCTGCTGCACACTGAGCAGCTGTTTTCAGAGAACTGTCCACGATGACTGCAAGATCTTTCTTGAGTGCGAACAGCTATTTTAGACCCATCATTGTTCCCATTTTTCACAAATGGGAAACTGAGACATGGGGCAGTGAAATAATCACCCAGCAGGACCACAATACACCTGGGAATAGAATTCCAGTCTCCTGAGTCCCAGTCTGTGACGAAGTGGGGGAGAGTCCTGGTTTCCGTGTTTATGGGTTTTTTTCCCTTGGTTTTCCTATGGTTTGCATGCAGAGGGAGTGGGACTCAGCTTCCCTAGGGATTACCGGTTTAACAAGGTGATGGGAGAGGGAGTTTGTTGTTCCAGAGGACCAGCATGGAACCGCAGCCAATGACCTGGTGACCCGGAGGCCCAACTCAGGAGTCACAGCCAGTTCTGGCCGGTGGGGAAACAATGGGCTGTGAGGACCCTGTTTACTACCCTGTTTGCCTGGAAAGAAGACAATAGACAGAGGCAGGACTTGGGGCTGGGGATCTCAGCTGCCCAGCTGGGAAGCAGGGGGGCTCTGTGCTGGAGAGAGGGAGCAGGCAGATCCCACCTGGATGCAGGAGAGACTTGGATGTGCTGTGCTGAGGAAGGCCCTGAGAGTTTCCTGTGCTGTGTTCAACGCTCAATCAACCCTCCTGTTTTACGCAGGCTGAGAGTCACTCCAGTCGAGAGAACAGGGTGGCATCATCCCCTTTGGAGGCCCCGGGCGTCCAGAGTGACTGGACTCCCTGAGGGAGCCCATGGTGAGAGACAGGTGCGCTAAGGCTCACAGAGGGGCAGCTCCAGGAGGTGGAGGGGCTTAACCCCAAGAGAGAGTGGACCCCCGGGGAAAAGGGCTGTCTCACTGAAAGGGGCACCCCCCCCCCAGACCGCATGGGGCCAAGAGTGGGCACGATCTGTGAGTCTGTGACAGAGTCACAATCTCTACCCTCTACCCCATGCTGCCACTTTTGAAAATACCACTCACAGATCCTGCTGCCACTCCCTCTGTTATGGGTATTCTAACATAATAATTATTATTCATGAGGGGGCATAAAGTGTGATTGGCAATTTACAGACAAAAAGGCGAGACAGTCACTACCCTGAAGGGTTTGCAACACTACAGAGAGCTAGGACAGGAGACAAGAAAGCTGTGTTAGGGAAAGATGATGAGGATTATGCCAAATACAGTCATGAGAAATACAGTCATGGTTTTATATAGCTGGATTTTGAAGAGTGCTCAGCCTTGACTTAACTCTGCTCTCATTGAAATCAATGGTTACCCACCCGCCGTGTAAGCTCTGCTTTTTAATGTATAATTAATATTTTAATGGTCTAATTACTTCGATGGAGGAGCATGGGCCAGCATTGTAGAGACAGTCAGAGAAAGTGGATTTTGAAGGAGCACTTTCGGATAAACGGGATGTGGGGCGGCATACCAGCTCACATCAATACATGCATTGCGGGCAAAGTCAGACCAACCACTGATACCACGGTGACGGGCGCTCACTAGAGAGATGGAGGAGCTTGTGGGTGATATATAAAAGCCCCTCTCTAACTGACCTCCTGTCTAAGATATGAGACCCATCAATCCACAATTTGTCAAGAAATCTTCCAGTCAGCTCACCCCTTTTTTTCTTTCCTCTAGCATGCCAAGCTACAATAAGGCTCTAACTTTAACAGTGTGACGCTCCTCAGGAAGTTATTTTCTTCCATTCTGCTTCTTCTCTGTTGTCCCTGTATTAAGTCTCCCCACATTTTGAGGGCTCCACCCACCAGGATTCTCAGCCTCCCTTGAAAGCACTCTGATCTAGCTTCCCCTCCCCTCCAGGACTGGCTGGGTCTTGCACGGTGCTGAGCACTCTGACCAAAATCCAGCAGAACACATAAGCAAATGCTTACACTGAAGCACGTGAGAAATCTCACACAAGGCAACAGGAATATTCACATGCGTGAAATGAAGCACGTGGTTAATTAAGTGCTTTGTTGGACTGGGGCTAGAGTGCTCATCACTTTGCAGGATCGAGCCCTGACAGAGGACATGGAGGAAAAAATAAAAAGGAAAGTACTAAGTTACAATACTTTCCTTTGAACCCTCCTGGGGAGTTTGTTTGAATGGGATTATATGCTTCCATCATTCTCCGAGTTTCCAAGCTACTGAAAAAGTGATGTGCAAGCCCAAGTTTGATATGATAGACATAGTTGTCAGGGTCCCCCAATTTTTTTTTTACAGGAACCAACATTTTGTCCCCCAATAGCTCTGAGGGAGGTACAATTCCTCCAGCCGCCGAAGCCTCCAGCAACAATGGGGAAAACACCACCCTGTGAATCAGCCAGTAAGAAGTATTCCATTCTCTCCTCCAGTCTCCCCGAGCGCAAGGTGGGGAAGATATTGGCAAAGCATATGATAAATAATACACTGCATAGCAAGAAACCAGAGTTACACCACAGTCCCACCTCCCTCTTATGGGAGTTCACAACACTACCAAGACATTCTGAACAGCAAGACCCCTCCATCGTCACAGTCAAAACTTTTTCTTCCCCACCAATCGCTGTCAGTTTTATTGCACCACTGACGCTATTCATTTTCCTGCTGTTTTCCCGGTTGTGCTAAATAGTTCTACAAAGTTGTAAATCTAAAAGTACTCCTAAAAGTAAGCGACAGTCAAAAATAATCCAGGAAATCAAAAACAAATGAAAGATTAAACCCCCAAAAGAAATCAAAGCCATTATGGAGCAGATGTTTTTTATTATTTGCCTTGAGTTAAGACCAAAAAAAGACCATGCAAAAACTGGGAAATATCAATTTATATGCTAGTGGAGACCAACTCCAGAGAAACATAAGTTATGCAGAGCACCTATTATTTATAGGCCAATAGAGGAAGAAAATACACACAATTTAATGAACCTACAAAATGATATTAGCTACAGATTGATATTTTATTATGATGACTCACTTCTGCTGTAGGTTTTCTATAATCTCCTTTATAGCAAGCCCCAAGATGCTGGAGTCTGCATCATAGATTTTAAGGCCAGAAGGGACCATAAAGAATATTTAGATAAGTTGGATGTATTCAAGTCAGCAGGGCCTGATGAAATTCACCCTAGGACACTTAACGAACTGGCTGAAGCAATCTCGGGACCATTAACAATTATCTTTGAGAACTCCTGGAGGACGGGTGAGGTGCCAGAGGACTGGAGAAGAGCAAACACAGTCCCTGCACCCAAGGAATTATAGACCAGTCAATCTAACTTCAATACCTGGAAAGATACTGAAACAAATTAATAAACAATCAGCTTGCGAGCAACTAGAAGATAATAGGGTTGTAAGGAACAGCCAGCATGGATTTATCAACAAGAGATCATAGCAAATCAACCTAATGTCCTTCTTTGACAGGGTTACTGGCCTTGTGGATTGGGGAGAAGCAGTAGATGTACTATATCTTGATATTAGTAAAGCTTCTGATATAGTCCCATGTGCCAAAACTAGGGAAACTTGGTCTAGATGAAATTACTATAAGGTGGGCGCAGAACTGGTTGAAAGACCAGACTCAAAAAGTAGTTATCAATTGTTTGCTGTCATACTGGGAGAGCATATCTAATGGGGTGCTGCAGGGGTCAATCCTAGATCCCTTACTCTTCAATTAATGACTTGGATAATGGAGTGAACAGTATGCTTACAAAATCGGCAGATGACACCAAACTGGGAGGTATTGCAAGCAACTTGGAAGACAGGGCTAGAATTCAAAACAACCTTGAGAAATTGGAGAATTGATCTGAATTCAACAAAATGAAATTCAATACAGATAGATGCAAATTACTTCACCGAGAAAGGAAAAATTAAATGCATAACTAGAAAACTGGGAACAACTGGCTAGCTGGTACTATTGCTGAAAAGGATCTGAGGTTTACGGTGGATCACAAATTGAATATAAATAAACAATGTGGTACCATTCCAAATGAACAGCGAATATTCTGGGGTGCATTACCAGGAGTGTCATATGTAAAGGACTGGAGGTAACTGTCCTGCTCTACTCAGCACTGGTTAGGCTTCAGCTGCAGTACTGTGTCCAGTTCTGGGCACCACTCTTTAGGAAAGTTATGGACAAATTGGACAGTGTCCAGAGGAGAGCAACAAAAGTGACAAAAGGTTTAGAAAACCTGACCCATTGAGGAAAGGTTAGTTTTGATAAAAGAAGACTGAGGGGGGACTTGAAAATAGTCTTTAAATATATTAAGGGCTGTTATAAAAGAGGATGGTGATCAGCTGTTCTCCATGTCTACTGAAGGTGGGACAAGAAGAAAGAAGCTTAATCTTTCTAGTGGTAAGGATAGTTACAGGCATCCAAGGTAGGTTGTGGAATCCCCATCATTGGAAGTTTTTAACAACAGGCTGGACAAATGCCTGTCAGAGGTTGTCTACATTTACTTGGTCCTGCCTCAGCACAGAGGGCGGTACTTGACGGCTTCTCAAGGTCCTCTCCAGCCTGACATTGCTATGATTATGATCAGAACACAAATAATAGAATTTCACCCAATAATTTCATTAGTGCTCTCTGTCCACTTGCAACATTGGGAGTTCCATGGCAAACTGAGAGCTGTATATAAACTTGAGGCCCTGAATCAACAGAGCATCCCTGTTTGGAGATTGACTATAAGCATGTGCTTAAATCCCAGTGAAGTCGATGGAATTTAACCGCATGATTAAAGTTCAGCACGTACTTCGGTGCTTTCCTGAATCGGGGCCTTAATGACTAAAAAGAAATCCCATTTCTGCTTTTAAAATACCTATGATCCCAAACAGGGGGTGGGGGAGAGACTTCTCCTAAAAGGTCCACCCATCAAATATCCTTTCCAGGCATTTTTCCCCCTAGAATGTGAATATCAAATTATGTTACACATACTATTAAACTGGACAGAAATAAAGAGACACAGCACAGACATAACTATAGTTGTCAAATTACCCTGACAGATCTCATTTTCAGTAGACTCACAAGATTTCAGCTGTCCAGCCTGTCCACCACCAACAGAGCCTTCCAATCCACACTAATGACCATTTTGCTGCCTTTGAATTCATTCAAGTAGAAAAGAGTAACTGACATTATGTTTGGATGGCTCTTGGGAGCAAAGAATGGTTAGGATGATTTATTGGCTTTTCTAATGTTTGACAGCTTATACCTTTCTCTCTCTCTCTCTTTCTGTGTGTGTGCAGTGGAAAAACAAAGTATTTTTCTCCCATTGCCTTCTGAAAATACACTATTAGTAGGGAAACACATAAAAAATAACACGGGAAAAGCCAGGAATGATAATAGAAGCATAAGCTGCTTGACCGTTCAACTCACGGCATGTAAAGAAGAGCGACGCAGAAGACAGCCAGTAATTTTACCCATTTTGCATGTGCAACATAGAAGAAAATTGATCCCAGTGAACATTATATCATTCAGACAATTTTTCTTGGGGGAATAGCATGAGCCCAAATGTCTATGCTGCAATTTTATAGCCCCAAAGCCCCAGCCTGAATCAGTTGACACAGGCCAGTCCCAGGGCTTTTATTGCAGTATAGGCATACCTGAGAGTGGGGTCTAGACTGCTCTATGGGGCTCGGCATGGTTGCAGAGGGCCTTGATGCAGATTGGTATAATAAAGTGGATGCCTACTGGATGTGGGAATAACAACTGAGAGCATCATCCCAGTTAAAGGAAACAACTCAGTTCTTTGAAGGAAAAACAAAAGGCAAAGGCCAGGTTATCAGACCTAGCACAGGCCCAGTGAGAAGGCGGGAAAGGTGGCTCTAAAACTCTTTTGTGTCCCACTCCTTTCCCCCTACACAGACGCACACAATCCTGGGACTACCAGGGACCCGGTCCTGTCCCTGGTGGAAGTTAGAGCAGCCTGGGGGCACCAAGAGGATGTTCTGGCAGCCCTGGATCAGACAGATGCAACAGTGTCTCAGCCACACCCCTTCTTGCCTGGCCACAGCCCCGTGCCAGCTGCCAAGGGAAGTAGCGGCTACAGCACCCCGAGGCCACTAGAGCATTCCCTACACAGAGGGACATTCTCCACTGCCCTGATGCACCAAATGTGTCGTCGCTTTGTGGCAGCAAGAGGTACAAAGCAGTCATAGCTTGGCTGTGTTTCTGAACTTATCGCGTAACCCAGGAAAGATTAGCACAGAACATCAAACCCAGTGACGTCACCAAACTAGCCTTAAGGGTGGGTGGCTTGTGCCGCTCTCTAGTCCCTTGAGAATTTAAATGTTTAGACTTACAGTGAGGAAGGAAAGTCTAGTGTTTAGGGGACTAGCCTTCAACCCAAAGACCTGGGTTCAATTCCCCGCTCTGCTACCGGCTCCATGTGTGACCTGGGGCAAGTCACTTATTCTCCCTATCCCTCAGTTATTCATCTGTACAATGGGGAACTCAGCCCTGCCCTAGCCCAGAGGGGTGAGGTGAGGGTAAATATTCCACAGAATTGTAAGGTGCTCAGATTCTGCAGTAAGGGGGTCACGTAATTACTTCAGATCAGTGACTACCCTCAGCTGTGATTTGTTTAAGAAACAAATAGGGCTGCTAATTTCTGGCTTACATCCCACAATTATTTCACTATTTCATTCGCCCCGCACGCACAGAAAATAAATGGCTAAGTCAAAAGTTAGTCAAAGAAAGCCAACAACCAGGAGAACTACTTAGCTACTGAAGGGCCAGCCCTTAAGTCTGCCAATACAACCGCTTGCGAAAGCTGCAGAAAAGCCAAGTGCTTTCTCTTGTGCAAAGCTTGCCATCCAATGGTTCAGCTGGGCACACAAACAAGAGGGAAGGATGAGGACAAGAGTGGTATGAGCAAATGAAGAACACCTCAACCTCTCCCAGGTTTCTAGCTGAATTCAATTAGACTGGTACTTTTGCATGTTTCTCTTACATATACATTGACAGTCAAATTGCTTATCCAGTTTCACAAGAAAAACAGACGTAACTAACGCAATGAAAGTAGCATGAGGCTAATCATAACAACAGAATGTTTCATTTTTGAGGAGAAAAAAAAGTAACAATTTGAGTCCAGACAATGACTTGCTGGTCAAGTTCTCCTGTGTTTGAGTCAACTCCGGCGCTCACTAAACCAGGATCAGGCACACATTGCTAATGAGATAGCCGGCCTCGGATTAAAAAATGATTTCAAAAAATGAATTTGGGGTAAGCACAGGAAATTGTCAGGTTTGTGAATTCCTTGTTTACCCAATAAGTAGGCTTGACAGAATTTTATTTTTATATATAATTTCACTGGATAACATTTTATTTAATTTTATAATTTATTTGTAAGCATTTTTCTCTATTTTTATCAATGTAAATTTTCACACTGGCAGGAAATGTTTACACTGGGGTCAGACAATTATTCAATGACAGTAGATGCTGAGATTCAAAACGTTAAAGCTTTATAACCATTGAAACACAAATTGTCAACATTACATATCAAAATATACAGAGTAAATATCCACACATCCAACTCTAAGTTCTCAAGCAGCATATTTCTTACTTTGCCTGTCTGTAAATTTCAGTCATAAATGGAAATACTTTTTCATCAGTTTGTGTGGGTGTGGTGAAATCGACACTTACCAATAAAAATCAAATCCTTCCAAGCCTGCTGATGAGGGTTACAAAGGTGAGGCATTGATTGAAAAGGAATTCTAAACAGCACTCTTGCCCTGAAACAGAGCCCTGTAGTATGGTTAAGAAAACGTTCAGGACTCAACACTCCAAGGAAACGTTTACCCGGGGTTCGTACACTCGTTTTTCCTTTGCCTTATGCAGGGAAATTTGATTTTAGGTTTTGTAAACGAGGGACAAAAGAACCCCAATTGCAAGAAGGGCTGATTTTCCTCTCACAGCAGAGTGAGGCTTTATTTCAATAAAGCACCTAAGCACACGTTTAAGTCCCTCCCTATTCAGTGAAGCACTCAAGCAGGTACAAACTTTAACATTAAGCATGTACTTACGTGCTTTGCTGTACAGGGATGAACTGTTGAATCAGGGCCTCCTATAGTGGAGAGTTGCACCAATTAAGCTAGATGTGGGAATGTAAACTGATTCCATAAATCTGTGTGGACACTCTTATTTAGGTTTAAGAGTGGCTTAGTTTGGTTTAGCTTAAATCAATCAGGAGCAAATTTAAGCTAAACCAAACTAAGCCACTCTTAAATCTACAAAAGACTGTCCACACAGAAGTTACACCAATTTAATTAAACTAGTTTAATTAAATTGGTTCACGTCTGTATGTAGACATGGTCTAATTCAGGAATAAATCCTCACAGAGGTTAACGGATTTACACTGGTGTAAAGAAAGGAATCAGGCCTCAAATGTCTTGAACTTTGAGAAAAGAAGTAAACTCTTCAAGCTTCAATTCAAAAACCACATATATTGACTTTGATGGGCCTGATTCTCAGGTCACTTCTGTCCAAATTCTGTATTGTGGTACACAAGCATAGACCCCTTTCTGTGCCTTTGTAGACTCCCAATGACTCACGTGTAGGGGCTCTGTGCTAGCAAACCACGTTGCAGGATTAGGGCTTCGGTGGAGTCCCTTCAGTCTAAAGCCATTGGAGTTACACTGGTGGAAAACTGCTGCAAGAGGAGAATGCGGCCCTACAATTTAATTCATTAACTAATGTCAGAAACACAGGAACACATCATATGCACGAATCATATCAAACATTGGGCACCGGTTTTTGATTTTACTTATACAAGTTTATTCGGCTGCACAATAAAAATTAACATGACATGGCTCATGGCATAAAATAAACTGATCTGGTTGTTTGCATCTTCTTGAACACTTCTTGAAAGTTGTTCTTTTTTTCAGAGAATTAAAATATTTGTAAAAGCATTTTGCAATCCATGCAAAATATAATTACGGAAACACTTCCTTGGCTGACCTAAAATTTAATTTTATTATTTGCACCACACAAAGGAAATTGAAGGCATGCAGATGAATACTATATTACGGTTTTAAATGTTACATAAGAGGGGATGAGGGCCAACCATACTAACTCTGCAGTTTCCCACTGGGAATACCTGTCAGTTTATCCAACTGTAACTTGATTCACAAATAGCTGCTTTATACGTCAAATCATGGTGTCAACGTGTATGATACTATAGGAGGAAGGTCTGTCAATGTTTCTATTATAAGATGCTTTGCCTATTTACATATATTTATAGTTATTGTGATAACATGCTTTAAGATGTAACTTGGCTTAGATGCAGTCTTAGGGTCAACTGTTATGTATTTTGAAAAATATATAATACATCATTCATAAGTTGCCTCATACTTAAAAGCTATGTTTCAATTGCTTTTTGTATATTTAAAGCAAAAAAAGATTAGATTTAAAATTGAAACTGGTATTTGATTCTTACTGAACAAGGTATAATTGCTTTGAATATTTTGAAAAGAAAAAGCTAAAACTGACAGAGATGTTTAAAGACCTGATTCTGAAAACCCTATTTCCTCTGACTATTCCTTACTCAAATCAGCGGTCCCATTGAACTCAATTTAAAGTCGACAGGATTACTTGCATGAACAAAGATTATTCTTGTAAATCAATGTGCAGGATTGGGCCCAAATTTTTTACTGTGGAAAGAAATAAAAAAAACCCGGTTCCAATGCCATCCACTGAAGAGTATATAACTTCTAAAAGCTGGTAATATGTACTTTATTAATAGACTGGAATGGCTCCAAAGTTAGATATGTATTTTTACACAACACACATTAAAATATCACCAGCTTGCATAGTTTCCCAGTCTATAGCATTGTTAAAATAATGTAAGAGCTGTCTGACTATGTGATTTATGAAGCGGAGACTGTACTGGTTATGTAAGTAATACCTTTTTAAGAAACCTGGTTACATCCGTTTTTTTACCAAATAGATTGGAATAGCTTCAAATGGAAGTATATAATACAGATTTCGGTTGCTTTTCAACACTCATTAAAAGACAGTTCTAACTGGTTAAATATATATGTTTTGATAACATACCCAAATATATATTTACCCAATGGGCCAGGTCAGTGGGAGTTCTGCCACTATCAGATAAATACATACTCCATTAAGACCTTAGAACAGCTAGAACCATTCCAGTCTCTGGAGTAAACAATCTGCATTTTATAACCTTCATCTAACTCTGCCTGCTCCCGCTGTCCCTATAAATAAATAAATAAATAAATAAAATTAAACTATAAATGAATCAATTAAATAAATCCAGCCAGATAAATCCTCCAAACTATAATTATTTAAAACGGACAAATCCCTGGAAATTCCAAGTTAACCCTACTACTCTGTTCTAAAATTACTGAAATAACAGACGGAGATAAGTTACGGATGAAGAGTTGACCTTAATCTTGAATTTTCTACTTTTGTCTGTTTAAGCCACATTGTTATTATTTCAAAGAAATGGTTTTGGGTTTTTTTCTTTTCATTCATTTAACAATCTACTTAGCAGTTGTCACAGTACTGTCTGATCATCACTTATTTCTGCTGAGTAGTTCTAACGTATTCTTTATTTTTAGTGGTCATTATGCAAATAAGATAGCTGTGATATATTATTAAAAACAATCAGAAAATGTACACAAGTCTTTTGAAAATCTGCCCATAAAACACTTGAATGTCATCTGGGTTACTTCCAAATGAGAGCTGAAAATCAATCCAAATTTACAGAAAACATGAACCAAAGCATTCCTTAAAAAAAAAAAAAAAATAGCCAAGTCACTTCCAAAAACCTTAAAGCTTATGACAGAATTTAAATTGTGGGCACTTTTACCATTAAGGATGTGCAAAAAATAAAGTCGAATACAATGCAGTCCCTAACGTCAAGTAATGGTTCAGAAGTTACTGCCAAGGGAAAAAAAGAGGAGATTATGTTCTTGTGTGGGCTGTATCTATTTGGGTTCATATTCTGTGCCTCTCAACATGGTATCTCAATCATGTAGCAACTCTGGCATCAAGCAGCTTCCAGAAAAACATAACTCAGGCAATTACTGTGTTAACATTGTTGTCTTACAGCCTCAGGCAACATATTTCTGATTAATTGCTATCAGTATTCTTCGCTGTGCAAAATAACTCCAGCCCAGTATATTCATTCAGTCAATAAAAATAAAACATGCATGACTGTAACTCAGGGGAAGTCATTTCTCTAAGGATATGTCACGGGTAATGCATTTAATGTAAAGGACTGCTTTTGAAATAGTGGCCTTTGAATAGTCTCAATAGAGTTGAATTTCTGATTGTATATTATTAGAAGGGGAAAAAATACAAATAATGGGATTTTAACTCGTGAAATTTGCAAAGGAGTTCAATAGTAATAGTTACACGATGACTCACAGATGCCATTGTACTGAGCCCTCTTCCTTTACTGCATGTTATAGATTAAGATATAGTATGGCAGCTACTAAAATGGTTTTCTCCTTATAACAAAAGGAAAAGGAGTACTTGTGGCACCTTAGAGACCAACCTAAGAGACTAAAGGTGCCACAAGTCCTCCTTTTCTTTTTGCGAATACAGACTAACACAGCTGCTACTCTGAAACCTCTCCTTATAACAGAAACTGTGGCCAAATTTTTTAAATCAGGTGTCTACTTTTATCCTCCTAAACCCATATTTAGGCATATTAGAAAGTGTGTTTAGCCCCCAAACAGCTCCTGTTGAAAACAATGGAAGTTGTTGGCTGCTCAGCTATTTTGCTCAAATATGGATTTAGGAGCCTAATTATTATTTTTTTTTAATTGGCCTATATTTCAAACAAAATTTTCATAAACCCTTCCACCTCTATTGTGATGCCTAAACACGATCCACAGTGCATGGTATGGATTTCACATCTCCTACCTAGCAATACCACTGCAGTTAAAACAAAAGTTCAGTTTAAGATTAACTCAGTACTAATATTTGATTCGTAAGATATGTGGAAATAAAGTTCTCACAATTGTTACTGGAAAATAAAAGCGATTACGCTAACACAGCCAAGTGGTACACATCCTTTGCTGACCAAGTTCTTTTTTAGGCACAGCAGAAACGAAATTACAAAGGAAACAAAACAAAAAACAAAACAAGGAAAACTTGACTAACTTTTTTATCCTCCCATCTTCAAGAAGTCCAACCCCTCCTCCCCACAGTTGGCTACAAATAAACCTATGATCTCTCAGCTAGTGTAAATTTTCAAATCTCGATTGAAGTCAGCTGAGCTAGGGATGGCAATTCACACCAGCTGAGGTTCTGTCTCCCAGAATGCACCTTGAATGCTGAGAGAAACAACACTGAACTTTTCAAAACCGACTGTTGACAAGTGTCAACAGCATATGGCACAGGGACTTTAGCAACCGAGGCTCTAATGAATTAGCCTTGATTCACTGCAGGGTGAATCATTTTCAAAGTAGAACTGTTCAGCAGTAATTGGCCAAGAAGCCATGCTGTGAAAAGCACTTGTCAGATAATGCTTGTTTACAAATAAATCTACAAATGGTAGAGTGGCTGTTTGCTGAATAAGTTCAGGTCCACCTCTAGACTTCACTTCCTGCCCTGGGCTTATGAAAAGCATAAAAGATGAAGATTGTGAACAAAAGGGGGAAGAGAATGAGACGGTATAAAGTCAACCCATGTGCTGTCAATACTTATTGCAATATTCCCCCATCTCTTCTTTCCCTAAAGATCTCACTAAACCATGTAACAAGGCAATTTCCTTTAAAAAATTCCAGTATTCTATCATACAACAGAGGCCCGATCCTGCAAGTTTTTGTTCACAAGTGGCCTTAACTCACTTGCAGCCACCCCTTTGACTCCAGTGGGACATACTCACATGCGTAAGGACCATGTGTGAGTAAGAGATTGCAGGTGCAAAGTGTCTGTCTCTCTTTTTATTAATAGATCAGTGCAAATCATGATAAACCAGAACAAAACAACATACTCCCAACTTAGAAACCGTTCATATAAATGCCCAGTGAGTAGCTTACTCTTGAGAGCAATCCAACTGACTTTACTGGAATGAGTAGTCCCAATGAAGTTATTCACAAGCATGGATATGTTTGCAGACTGGATCCATAATGACTGATTTGTCGAAGAGAAATCTAAGGAAACATTCACCCTCCCCTAATCTATGCATTCTCTAGCCCTGAGCACTCCATAACTTCACAGCCACCACCATGCATTTGTCCCTTCCTCTGTATATTTTTCTGTGATTTGCATTAATCCCATTTTCTGAAATATATCATGACAAGCTATTTACCTCAGGCCACAGCTCTGAAACCTCGCTGTGCCTTTTCCCCTCCTCCCCCCTTGTAGGAATTTCACTAATAAATCACTGCGTGTAATAAGCTTGGCTTATAAGCAGGCTTCTTGGCCCGAAAGTTTGTGTATTACAACCTGCATGTGGATCCAAAAAACAACAAAAAACCTCAATATGATCTACCTTGTGGATAAAAAAAAAAACAACCCAAAATCGAAAAACAGGTTTAAGAAAAATGGGAAAGCATCCCTGCCAATCAGAAAACCATGTCATATGTCTTTACATATTGACTTCAAGCAGATGAAACTTTTAAATTGTCAGCAATAATCAGCACAAGTATCCATTCCGCTTGTTGCGGTATTATGGGGTAACAATTCTTATATTCTCATTTCCCCGAGGTGGGTTTTTTTTTTCCTTGTTGCACAAGGCACCTTCTTAAAAAAAGTAAATAAACTTTGGACAGCATTTGAAATGCGCCAGAAATAAATAAATATCTTCAGGGGGGAAAGGTATTTCCTACTCCCATCCTCTCTCCTCTTGGGCCTGTTTAGCTTTAATTTGGGTCTGGATTTTTGTTGTACTGCTCCTGGTAGCTCTGTTTAGGCGCTGGGGTCTCAGAGCCTTACTCCGGGGGCTAATTCCTGGGCTCTGGAGCTGGGGTAATTTCAATGGGACACTAAAGAGAGGTTGTAAGCGTCTGGCTGGACACATACAATCCAGTCCAACCCCACGACACAAAACATACAGTACAACCACACAAGCCGAACGGCAAATAGGCAGACAGCACAATAAACACACACAGAGCACAGCCCAACCCAAACACAGGCACAGCACAAAACACCCACATAACCCCAATGCACAGCATGCAGCCCGACACACATACACACACAAGCAAACACAAAACACCCAGAGAGCGTCACACAAAAGACAAAACATACACGCAACCCCACACACGCCGTGGAATAAACACACACGCCACCGCAGCGGGACGCAGACACGCAACCCCGGACTTGCACCCCCCCCCCCCCCCCAGCCCCACAACACACGCCGCACCGCGCACCGGGGCGCCAGGGTTGAGCCGCCTGCCCGAGCCGCCCAGAGCCCCGCGGGGCGCCCCGCGACGCCCCGCCACAGCCGGGCGCGCCGCCCGCAGCCGCTCAGCCGGGAAGGGGGCTGCCGGCCCCGGGAGCCTGCTGCCGGGAAGAGCGGAGCGAGCCTCGGGGAGCTGCGGGCCGGGGGGACGGGGACTGGAGAGACGGGCCGGGGGGGGGGGGGGTAGGACACGGGTTGGGGGCACGGGGCAGAGCGGTAGGGGGGCGGGGGGAAGGGAGCTATGGGGGGACCCGGGGAGAGGAGGGGCAGAGCGGGTTGTGGACACGGGGCAGGGCGCTGGGGAGGGAGGGAGCGGTGGGGGGAGCTATGGGGGGACCCGGAGAGCGGAGGGGTATGGCAGGTTGTGGGCACGGAGCAGGGCGCTGGGGGGGGGGAGGGAGCAGTGGGGGGAGCTATGGGGGGACCCGGAGAGCGGAGGGGTATGGCAGGTTGTGGGCACGGAGCAGGGCGCTGGGGGGGGGAGGGAGCGGTGGGGGGAGCTATGGGGGGACCCGGAGAGCGGAGGGGTATGGCAGGTTGTGGGCACGGAGCAGGGCGTTGGGGGGCGGGCGGTAGGGGGGCTGGGGAAGGGAGCTATGGGGGGACCTGGGGAGCGGAGAGCAGAGCGGGTTGTGGGCACGGGGCAGGGCGCTATGTGGGGGGAAGTAGGGGGAGCTATGGGGGGACCCGGGGAGCGGAGGGGCAGGGCAGGTTGTGGACACGGGGCAGGGCGCTGTGTGTGTCTTGGAGGCTAGAGAAAGGGAGCTATGGGGGGGACCCGGGCAGCTGAGGGGCGGGGGGGAGTGGTGGGCACGGGGCAGGGCGCTCTGTCTGGGGGGCTGGGGAAGGGAGCTATGGGGGGACCCGGGGAGCGGAGAGGCAGGGCGGGCTGTGGGCACGGGGCAGGGCGCTATGTGGGGGGAGCTATGGGGGACCCGGGGAGCGGAGAGGCAGGGCGGGTTGTGGGCACGGGGCAGGACGCTATGTGGGGGGCGGTAGGGGGGAGCTATGGGGGGACCCGCGGAGAGGCAGGGCGGGTTGTGGGCACGGGGCAGGACGCTGTGTCTGGGGGGCGGTACGGGGGAGCTATGGGGGACCCGCGGAGCGGAGAAGCAGGGCGGGTTGTGGGCACGGGGCAGGACGCTATGTGGGGGGCGGTAGGGGGGAGCTATGGGGGGACCCGCGGAGAGGCAGGGCGGGTTGTGGGCACGGGGCAGGGCGCTATGTGGGGGGCGGTAGGGGGGAGCTATGGGGGGACCCGCGGAGAGGCAGGGCGGGTTGTGGGCACGGGGCAGGGCGCTGTGTCTGGGGGGCGGTACGGGGGAGCTATGGGGGGACCCGCGGAGAGGCAGGGCGGGTTGTGGGCACGGGGCAGGGCGCTGTGTCTGGGGGGCGGTAGAGGGGAGCTATGGGGGGACCCGGGGAGCGGAGAGGCAGGGCAGGTTGTGGGCACGGGGTAGGGCGCTATGTGGGGGGCGGTAGAGGGGAGCTATGGGGGGACCCGGGGAGCGGAGAGGCAGGGCAGGTTGTGGGCACGGGGTAGGGCGCTATGTGGGGGGCGGTAGAGGGGAGCTATGGGGGGACCCGCGGAGCGGAGAGGCAGGGCGGGTTGTGGGCACGGGGCAGGGCGCTATGTGGGGGGCGGTTGGGGGGCGGTAGAGGGGAGCTATGGGGGGACCCGGGGAGCGGAGAGGCAGGGCGGGTTGTGGGCACGGAGTAGGGCGCTGTGTCTGGGGGGCGGTAGGGGGGAGCTATGGGGGGACCCGGGGAGCGGAGAGGCAGGGCGGGTTGTGGGCACGGAGTAGGGCGCTGTGTCTGGGGGGCGGTAGGGGGGAGCTATGGGGGACCCGGGGAGCGGAGAGGCAGGGCAGGTTGTGGGCACGGGGTAGGGCGCTATGTGGGGGGCGGTTGGGGGGCGGTAGAGGGGAGCTATGGGGGGACCCGGGGAGCGGAGAGGCAGGGCGGGTTGTGGGCACGGGGCAGGGCGCTGTGTCTGGGGGGCGGTGGGGGGCTGGGGAAAGGGAGCTCTGGGGGGACCCGGGTAATGGAGGGTCAGGGCGAGTTGTGGGCACGGGGCGGAGGGGACCCGGAGACGGCGAGGGGCAGGGTAGGGAGCCGTGGCCAGGAGGCTGTGAGGGGCACGGGGGCTGGACAGCGGGACCAGGGGGCTGGAGAACACGAAGGGGGCGCAGTCGCCCGCCCCCCGGGAGCCGACCAGGTGCTCCCCCAGGCGCAGGGCGCGGACACGGGCACCGGCGGGATGCTCCAGTCCCTTCCCACCAACCCAGGGCGAGAGAGCCCGAGTCACTCCCCGGCTCCCGCGGCGGCGAGCAGCCCCGGGGCAGGGTCCCACCCACCCAGCGCCTCTCACCTTCGTTGCTGGGGCTGGCCAGCAGGCTCCGCAGCGCCCCGCACAGCAGGAGACACGTCCAGAGGGGAGCCGGGGAGCCGCCGCCGCTGCAGCCGAGCCCCGCTGCCCCTGCCCGGGCGCCCGAGCCCCGCATCCTCCTCCGCAGCCGGTGCCGTCGCCTGCCTCCCCGCTGTGCGCTCCGCTCCCCTAGCGCATGGGTGCGCGCTGGCGGGCCAGGGCTCTCCGCGCTCCCCGCTCCGGCGCTGGGGCAGCCGCGCTCTGCCCGCCTCGGGCTGCGCTCCCGAGCCCAGCAACGTGCGCTATGTGGGGGGCGGTGAGGAGGGGGGGGGGGGCAAGCCCCGGCCGGAGATGGAGGCTTGGCGAGGGGGAGGCACCGCCAGAGCAGCCGCTGGAGGAGGAGGGAGATGGAAGATGTGCGCCCTAGATGGCCAGAGCGCCTGAAACTGCACCGGCCGCCGCTGCTGCGTGTGTGTGTGAATCCGCCCCCCGTCCTCGCCCGACCCGCTCCGCTCTACGTGCGAGCGGGGGTGAGCGGCGCCACGGAGCTTCCCTGCCCGGCTGCTGGGAGCAGCCAGCCACCTAGCAGCGCCAGCCGCGAACTGGGGCTCGGCCCTCTCCCGGAGCGCCAGGGAGACGCAGGAAGGAGAGCGAGGGGCCGGCTACGACGCCACACAGCGCGTGCCTCCGCTCTGTGCCTCTGAGCCTTGGAGCTGGAAGGATGCCCGATGCCCACAGCCCATCCTCCCAAGCAACTCCCTTCCGCGCACACACCGCAGGGAGGAGGCAGTGCCTGGGACCCTCTCTCCTCACCCTGCACCTTTCCCCTCCCTGGGATTGTTGAGCTGGGAGAACGGGACTCCCTGTAGAACCCCCCACGGGCTGTGTGCCTGGATTTCTGACAAGTGGGGAGTCGGGGATAGGCTTTGCTGGCGTGGATCTCCTTGGTATCTAAAGTACCTTTTATTGATTGCTTGTTCGTGTCACTGTATTCGGTGTTCAGCTTATTAGTTTGTATCATGCCAAGGTACGGCAGGAGTAATCACCTTCACAAAAGGACTGGAGAGAGTTGGCTAGCTGGTCTACATGAAATAAGTGTTCAGTATGGGCGAAAAGCCTGATCCTATGGAAGTGAATGAGAGTGTCGTCCCTGACTTCAGTGGGAGTGGGGTTTCACCCTAGGTGTTCAGAGTAACCTTCAGGCAAGTGGCTTCTCCCTCCTCATGCCAGCAATGACATTGTCTTCAAGTACAGGTGACTCAGCTGAGTAAGGATTTGCAGGATCAGCCTCCAAATTCTTAAACTGGTAGCCAAAGGGTAATAACATGGGAGTCATCAGATGCCTACAGGTGAAGTGGGAGGATGGTGTTGAAGTTAAGGAACTGGCTTAGGACTCAGGAGATCTGGGTTCCATCACTGGCTTTTCCACAGACTTCCTCTGTGACCCCGGAGATTAAGGAACCTCCCCCTGTAAAATGGGGATAATAAATCATTATTTCTCACATCCTCTCTGCCTTAAATTGAAGCTCTTCTAGGTAGGGACCATGTACTTACAGACAGCACCTAATGGGGGCCTGCTCTCAGCCGGAGTCTCTAGGCACAGTTGAAATAAAAATTACTTAAAACCATTGAGACAAGTTCAGCAAACCCAGTGCAAGGAGCTGTGTGCCTCGTTTTGCTAGCAGAGCTCCTTGCACCCAGGGAGATTCAGCTTTGCACATGGCAGGATATTTGCCACTGCCCTCCATGGATTTTCAAAAGGGAGGGTTCATACTTTAACTTCTTGCAGCATTTCACAAGAGCTCTGCTGGAGTCCAGAAAGCCTGACTCAGTGGATATATTTGGCCAATTTGGCCAGGCCCGTTTGGCACCAGACCAACCGCTTATATCACACTCTTTTCCCCCACTGGAAATTCCTGTAACAAAGAATGCCATCAGAGCTTTCTGGCCCATCAGTCTCCCCTCACTCTATCCCTCTGACTCATGTTCCCCTCTAAAAGAAAAGGAGTACTTGTGGCACCTCAGAGACTAACCAATTTATTTGAGCATGAGCTTTCATGAGCTACAGCTCACTTCATCGGATGCATGCTGTGGAAAATACAGAATTCCACAGTATGCATCCGATGAAGTGAGCTGTAGCTCACGAAAGCTTATGCTCAAATAAATTGGTTAGTCTCTAAGGTGCCACAAGTCCTCCTGTTCTTTTTGCGAATACAGACTAACACGGCTGCTACTCTGAAACATGTTCTCCTCTGACATTTCTTCTTCTTCCTTCCCCCACCTCCACTATGTCATGAAGCTTCATCTCCCAAGCTCACGCTGGCATTGGTGGTGACTGGAACCAGAGGTGGCTGCAACAGTGAGGGGTTTAAAATAAAAGGGTATCACTGAAGTCAAATACGTCAGTGGTTCTCAAAACATTGCCTATGGCACACACTCATGGTCCACAGAGCACTTGATGGTGGGCTGTAGCAAGCTAGATGGCAGTTTTACCAACCCAATATGACGACGACACTCAAGAGTCACAAGTCTAGTCCCCCCAGTCAAAAGATTGGCGTAACATGATGCTTTTAAAATGATACATTTGGGGTTCTTTTCCTTTGAACCTTTCGGGTGCACTTGGGTCACATTTTCAAGCTTTTCTCCACAACAGGGAGGACTAGAAATCTGCAACTACTAAAAGGCTAATTGTCTCGCACAATCACTTGTCTGCACAGTCTGGGGCTTTACGTGAAACATGAAATATCACAAGACTTGCAGTAAAAGCAGGAGTGTTGGTAACTTACGTGGCCCCATTATTAGCTGACAAATTGCATTAAAGACAACAGAGGATGGATCAAATACTTCCCTAACATCCCTTTTGCATGTAATTGATTAGTGCCCTTGCTACAGAGGTGTTATATGAAAACACAGCTGAAAAGAAAGGGGAGGCACACAATTGCAAAGGGATGAGATGGTAGGCCCAGGAGACGCTGTTATTAAACCCTGGTCAGTGTTGCTATGACAAAAAGCTTAGACGCACCTGTATAAGCAGTTCCACTCCCCACCCTATCCTCAAGCCATGGCATTGCAGGCAGGCCTTTGCCTCGAGCACCCCTTGTTGAGCACCTTTGGCCCTACAAAAATAACAAGGAGTCCGTGTAGCACCTTAGAGACTAACAAATTTATTTGAGCATAAGCTTTTGCCCAGATAAATTTGTTAAGTCCCTAAGGTGCCACAAGGACTCCTTGTTGTTTTTGCTGATACAGACGAACACGGCTACCACTCTGAAACCTTTCGCCCTACAGTTGCTCTTTCTGTCAACTCAAGGACTAAACTGTGAAGTCACATCTAGTCTAGATTCCCTTCTAGGGTAACAAAAACTCACACAAATAAGAGATTCTCCCATCCTGTTTGGGCTTTTCAACCAATCCCCCAGGCTCATTTCCCCACCCCTTCTTGCCTTCATTTAAATCACTCAGTAGCTCTAGAATAATCTCCTATAATCCCCTCAGGCCCTACCAACACCCTAGTACCCCCCCCCCCTCAAATTTACTCTTCTCAGCCCTTTCACACAGCCCAGGTGTCTCACAAGCTGTCTCCTGCCTCCTCTGACTAAGATGCAGCTAATTATGGCACAGGTGAGCTGACTGGCCCTTAAAGGGGCAGGCCGCCCTCTGACAGCCTGAAATACAAAATAACTACATGGAGGATCTGGGTTTGATTTTCAAAGGTACACTTGTTACCCATTGGTCATATCCAAAATCATCCCAGGCATGATGATAAACATCAGATACTATGTCTAATTCTGATGCATTTAATAAAGCTTTGTGAATTATAAGTCCAGAAGGGACCATTGTGATCATCTCATCTGACCTCCTGCACTATATTTACCTGTGGCGGGTCGGTGCCCCACCCCCATGCCAGATTGGGCTTCAACAGGCCAGAGCGGCTGCGCAAGGCGGCAGCCAATCAGGGAGGGCCTGTTAGAGAGCCAAACAGGGCCAGTATTACAGCCAGCCAATCAGGGCTAGGCTAGACCCTATATAAAGGCTGCCCAGGAGGGTGAAGGTCTGTCTCCTGTGTGAGGAGACTAGTACCAGGGACAGAGCAGTGCTGGGCAGGCGGGGGAGTAGAAGGGAACCCCTGCCCAGTACCTGCTGTGTTGTGGGCCCTGAGAAAAAGGGCCTACCTGGTGGAAAGGGGCCAAAGGGGAAATGGCCCAGGGAGAGTGATGGACAAATGGAGAGAAGGAGGGCAGGCAGGAAGGCTGCCGCCAAAGGGTCCCTGGGTCGGGACCCAGAGTAGAGGGTGGGCCTGGTCCCCCCCCGCCCCGCCCCGCACCTCCACCTGGCCGTTAGGAGTGGCCATCACGGACTGCACCAGACCCCTGCCAAAAGGAGTTAGACTTTGGGGTGAGGTTGGCCATTGTGGCTGGGGCAAAGAGAAGGACTGCTGATAACACCAAACCCCTGGAAGGGGGTGAGACTGGAGTAGAGGGCACTGCCAGAGGGCAGTGTCCTGAAAAGGACTCCGTGAGCTAGGAGCAACGTGGGTTGAGACGCCAATCTAGGGCGAGAGGCTGATGGGACACCACCAGCAGAGGGCGCTCTGCATGAACTGAGCTAATTCCCAGAGTGAACAGCAGGAAGTGCTGCGGTGGTGAGTCCCAACCCCGTCACATTACCTCTGCCTTCAGTTTTAATGGTTAATAGGGAAAAAGAGGTGTGGCTACTAATTTGACAAAGATACTGAAGATGCATGCCCAGATTATGTTTTTTAATCTTCCCAAGGTATTGGCACCAGGAGCACAGCTTTGATTTCGGCGCCTATTGTTTGTTTCATTCAAATATTTATTTTTCACTTTGTCATTCACTGAATGACACAGCCCCGGCCCCTTCCCATGAGTAACATTTTACATTTATGCAACAGCGCATCAGCAATTGATCCCCAGGTTACTTTGCTTTGGCAAAAAGCCCATAAAGAGATCAAAGGTTTGACTATATATCCCAATTAGGAGACCAACAAAAGATGAATAAATAAAATAATGTAACAAAATAAAGCCCCGTAAGCCTTGTAGGTACACTAGCCTGACTCTAAACAAAAGTAAGAGGGGGAAAAAAATGGTTCTTTCATTAACATGATTCTGCCTGCATGTCACACACCCTGTGTGTACTGTGGGTCGGATTTTCACATGCTCTCAGCATTGGCCTAACTCTACTCCAAGTTAAATCACTAATGCAAAACCTGTTGATTTCAATGGGTGAAATGCTGGCCCTAGTGAAGTTAATGGGAGTTTTGTCACTGACTTCTATGTGGGCCAGGATTTCACCCACGTATTTACGTTACAATTCTTCCCCCCAGTCTCTGGATCACATTGATCTAGACTGAGGACAGTACAATGAAGGGTTGTAACAGAGTGTGCTGGTCTGTACCTTTAAGCCCCAAGCCAGCCCTGTTTGGAGACAGAGCCTTTTGTTGAACAGGTGGTTTGGCCTAGTGGGAAGGGATTGTCTGACCCAGCTGGGAAAGGGTCTGGGGATTCTATAGATGGGGGAAGAGAGCACAGCTTGAAAGAAAAGTCATAGGAAGGGTTTTGTAGCTTGTTCTGCACTAGGACAGAACTTGCTCCTGGGTTTCTGCTTTGATCAGGTAAGCTTTATTTTGGTGTTACTTTGTGAGTCTGGGATTTGAAGAATGAACAGTGTCCTCATGGAAGGGCTGGACCAGACTTTGGAAATGGCGTTAGTCCTTCCTAGACTGGGAAGGTAGGTCAGTAGCCCTTTAAGGTTATTCACTTTCATGGTTGCTCTGTCTCTGAAGAGGCACTAGTGAGTCATCCCTTATAGCTCCAGAAAGGTGTGAGAAGCCAGAAAGAAAACCTGGTCAAGCAGCACCTTGCTACCATTCCCTCATGATACAGAGGATAGCTTATGTGGAAAAACAGTCCAGCTGGGTTTGAGGCTTCCATCTACTGAGAGACAGGAACTGGTGTGGTTGGACAGGTGATTCTCCTTCATAGAAATTGATGGTACCAAAAGTTTTCTGTTTTCATCTAATATTTGATGGATGGATGTCTATGTGGGCTGGTTTATTTGTAAATTGGAGAAACTACAGCTGATATACTAGGGATACCTTAATTTTCTAAGAGAAACAGATGAGGGTTTGGTTTTTTTTGTATATTTCATGAGCTAGTTAAGAACCACAACAAAGGTCCAGATTCTATCACTGTGTATATTTGTCACTTCATCAGACACTCTCGTTTGGCCTGCTTTTGACCTAGGTACTGGCTGCTATATTTAATAAGATACTGTTTAAGAAAAAGGCTCCTAGAGGGTATCTGTGCTGCCAGACATAGGAGTTGAGAGAGGTGTTCAGAAAGATACCTGTTAAATAAGCTTAACTTGGCTCTATCTAAGTATTTATCCCAAATGACACTTGAAAGTGAGTGAACAGTATAAACAGGCTTAGCCAACCTACAGCAAAACCAGCTCTTTCACTGTGGTATGTCTCCATTGCAATTAAAGAGCTATGGCTAGCCCATGCCAGCGGTTGAATTGCAGTGTAGATGTTTGGGCTCAGGCTGCAGCCTGAGCTTTGGGACTCTTCCCACCTCACAGGGTCTTAGAGCCTGGGCTCCCACGTCAGCCCAAATATCAACACTGCAATTAAACAGCCCCTTCACCTGAGCCCCAAGAGCCTGCACCTGCTGGCATAGGCCAGCTCTGGGTTTTTAACTGCAGTGCAGACATACTCTGTCAGACCAAACTTGAAAAGTGATTCTAGTCACCTCTCTCAGGTTGTCACTGACCCTCACTGCACTCCACAGAAAAAGCCCATCCGTGACAAGTCTGAGGAGTCACACCCTTATTGCACAGAATGCTCAGTTGAGAGGCAGTGGGGCCTAGTAGAAAGGGTGCTAGACTTGGACTTAGGAGACTGACAGTTCTACTGGAAGACTTGCCATTGATCAACTCAGTAAAACTAGCTACGTCTCCTCCCACTGTCCACCTTGTGAATTAAGGGCTTGTCTACACTTGAAGCACTATAGCATTTCAAGTGTAGACACTACCAACGCTTCAGGGGCAGCGGGTTAGAAGAATCATAAAAGATTAGGGTTGGAAGAGACCTCAGGAGGTCATCTAGTCCAATCTCCTGCTCAAAGCAAGACCAACCCCAATGAAATCATCCCAGCCAGGGCTTTGTCAAGCTGGGCCTTAAAAACCTCCAAGGATGGAGATTCCACCACCGCCCTAGGTAACCCATTCCAGTGCTTCACCACCCTCCTAGCCAAATAGTGTTTCCTAATATCCAGCCTAGACCTCCTCCACTGAAACTTGAGACCATTGCTCCTTGTTCTGTCATCCGGTACTACTGAGAACAGATGAGCTCCATCCTCTTTGGAACCCCCCTTCAGGTAGTTGAAGGCTGCTATCAAATCCCCCCTCACTCTTCTGCAGACTAAACAAACACAGTTCCTTCAGCCTCTCCTTGTAAGTTATGTGCCTCAGCCCCCTAATCATTTTTGTTGCTCTCCGCTGGATTCTCTCCAATTTGTCCACATCCTTTCTGGGCGGCGGGAGGGAGGGGGCAAAACTAGATGCAATACTCCAGATGTGGCCTCACCAGTACCAAATAGAGGGGAATAATCACTTCCCTCGATCTTCTGGCAATGCTCCTACTAACGCAGCCCAATATGCCGTTAGCCTTCTTGGCAATAAGGGCACACTGCTGACTCACATCCAGCTTCTCCTCCACTGTAACCCCTAGGTCCTTTTCTGCAGAACTGCTGCTTAGCCAGTCGGTCTCCAGCCTGTAGCAGTCCATGGGATTCTTCTGTCCTAAGTGCAGGACTGTGCACTCGACCTTGTTGAACCTCATCAGATTTCTTTTGGCCCAATCGTCCAATTTGTCTTGGTCACTCTGTACCCTATCCCTTCTCTCCAACATATCTACCACTCCCCCCAGCTTAGTGTCACCTGCAAACTTGCTAAGGGTGCAATCCATTCCATCATCCAGATCATTAATAAAGATGTTGAACAAAACCGGCCCCAGGACTGACCCCAGGGACACTCCGCTTGATGCCATCTGACACTGAGCCATTGATCACTACCCATTGAGCCTGACAATCTAGCCAGCTTTCTATTCACCTTATGGTCCATTCATCCAATCCATACTTTTTTAACTTGATGGCAATAATACTGTGGGAGACCATATCAAAAGCTTTGCTAAAGTCAAGATATATCACGTCTACCACTTTCCCCATATCCACAGAGCCAGTTATCTCCTCATAGAAGGCAATCAGGTTGGTCAGGTTCTCCCACTGGTGTCGGTAATCCAGTTCCCTGGGAGGTAGTAGCTAGGTTGACAGAAGAAGTCTTTAATTGACCTAGAACTGTCTGTGTGGGGACTTAAGTCTGCGCAGCTATACTGCTCCGGGGTGTGGATTTTCACACCCCAGCGGAATGTAGCTAGGTTGATCTCTCTAGACTGACCAGCCCTTAGATGGTAAGTTCTTTGGGGCAGGGACTCTCTTGTG
Organism: Caretta caretta; assembly: GCF_965140235.1. Classification (NCBI taxonomy): domain Eukaryota; kingdom Metazoa; phylum Chordata; order Testudines; family Cheloniidae; genus Caretta; species Caretta caretta. Next base: position 18,572,209 of record NC_134209.1, read on the forward strand.
CAATGTTTAGCACAATGGGTCTCTGGTCCTGGCCATCTTCTAGATGCTACTTTATCGAGACAGCAACAATAGGTGCCTGCCATGACTTACTGCTGCCCTTGCCTGAGGCATAGCAGTGTCCCGAAGCCTGACATGAGGAATGAACACTGATCTCAAAAGAAACATACAGCTCTGCAGAGAAGAATTCAACAGACTGTGGATCACAGAAGGCAGAGAAATCCGATGGGGAGCAGGGTGAGGGAGGGACTCCATCTCCCTGCCAAACCAGGGAGTATATTTTGTAATGTATTGTCTGGATTAGCTATAAAATTCCCCTTGATGCTACTGATGCATCTAATTCATCTCACTGTCATGGCACATCTCCTGATATTCACCTATGTTTTATTTTCTCAATTTCCTCCCATTACTCCTAGATATGTTCTGCACATCGCACACACAGATTCCTCTCCTTCCTTGGTGTTTAAGGGCCCCCCCCCCCCCCCCGAAATATTTGCAGAGTATCACATCCTCACTTAGTCACTGCTTAGCCAAATTAGGTATCTTTAGCTCTTTTCTCACAAGTCAATCCTCCAGACTTTGATTATATTTATTGCTGTTCTCTAAGCTCCCGCCTGCTTGCCAATGTCTTTCTGGTAACGATTGACCAGAATGGAGCAGGAATTTCCACCTACTGTCGCCTCAGACCCGTCCCAGCTCTGTCACAATACCTTTGTTTATGAGGCCTGAAATTGGATTGGCTTTTTTTTGCACCCTGGGCCACTGCCAACTCCTCTCTCACATGCTCTCTGTAACCTCATCGATCTTTCAGCATTGCTACTTACCAAGTGTCTCCTTCTGATTGAGTTGATGATTCAGTTCATTTTTCTTAGCTATGTTAGCATGCTTGGATTTTTTTTCCAAGCTGAATTACACTTTATTTCTCTGCACATGCTACCTCTTCTCTAGTTGCCTGTGTTTTATTTCTCTGTCCTGGGTGGTATTAGCAACTCCTCCTAACTCTTCAGTATCATCTGTTAATTTCATTAGAGTGTTTATTCCACCATCCAGAGGATGATAGATTAGGATGTTAAATAAGATTAGCCCCAGCAGATTCCTTCAGTAACCTGCCTTCTGCAACTAGATGCATTGCCCTTTACCATTATTCCTTATTAAAATCTAAATGACATAGCATCTCTCCCCCATCCACTAAGGTCCTGAGCAGCAAAATAATTAAGCACATACTTAAATTTAACCAGATTATTCCCATTGAAGTCACGTTCTCATTGCATTTATGGGAGAGAGGCCCTTCTTTCATATGGCTGGTATAAAGCAGCCACCACAATTTCACCTGAAGTTGATTGAGACAAATGCCTACATCAGGAGTCACATTGTATGGCCCAGAGGAGGAACGTTAGGATTTGTTGAGTTGCTCTGATGACCGGGAGATCGCTGAGCGCTGTTTGGTTGCCGAGCTGATGGCATTCGTTGTGAATTCTCACTTAACAGAGTGGGCCCTGTGAAGGCTTCCATCTTCCACTCCCGTATCATAGGTAAGCATGCCATAAACGAATCACATAAGTAGTTCCAAACCTGCCATCTGTAACTTTTTCTTAAACCTTCACAAAAAAAAGCCCCCAAGAAACTGCCTTCTCTAGCTTATTAATTACCCTACTTTTCTTGTTCCTCCTTAAGGGCCCCAACCACCCCAAAAAGGTCATTACCTTCTAGGCAGGAGCCAAGTGCATATTAAAATTGAATGAAGACCCTTGTCTGATCCCCGCTTCCATCTGCTGTTTGTATAGGAGGTCTGATGTACTTGACCACACTTGCACAGTACATATCAATAATTTGAAGGCATGATTGTATTTGTTCTTGTAATGTCTCTTTCCAGTCAGCTTCCAAAAATGCAATCTCTAGTTTTAACACAAATATCTCTGGTAGGTAGTTGGCTTCAGAAGGAATGGAAATCCACTTAGGCCAATGGAAACTGAAATGATCTTAAACCCTTCATCCTCCCAAACTGCTAGAGAAAATCTTCACCAGTATAAAACTACTGAGGAGGAAGAAGTTGTCAAGTGCAGTTTTGCCCCCTTCTGGCCTGACAAGGCATAGCAATGATCACCCCTGTCAATCGTTTCTGAGTACAGCATATTTGATACTCAGGATGGCAAAGACTGCAAAGAGGATACAAGTAAACAGTGCTTGTGAACAGAAACAAGGGTACCTAGGGGAAATGCACAGGTGGGAAATAGTTGCATTCCTGTGAGAACATGAGCTGCTAGGAGTTGGTGGGTGCTGAAACACTTTGAAAACATGACCACGTTATTTAGGATCTTCACTGAGAGCCAAGCTCTCTTGAAAACTTGGCCCACTGTGTAGAAAAGAACTGTTTCAATGAGAATGCTTTGAAGGTAGGGTGACTCTTCAGCCTGGCACCTCTTGCTATGGACCATGTTGTCACCCTCACTTGGTCCTGGTGATAGTTTATTCCCTATGGCAACTTGGTGTTGGCAGCCCTCTCACATTTGCAAATATTCTGTTGCTGTTTGTATTATGGTAGCACTTCAAGTCCAGGACCTCACAGTGCTAGGCATTGGAGAAACATGACAGTCCCCACCCCAAAGAGTTCAGCACACAGTAGCTTCCATTTTAAAAAAATCTAGATTACTCTCGTACTTGGATTGAGAGACTAGATGACGACAACAGGTGAATCAGCAAACTTATGTAGGGAGCACAAAGCAACAATGAGACATCACTTGTCAGTATGATAAGCGGTACTCTCAGAACACCAGCTGCCTGATTATTGGTGAGATTTTTGTAGGCATCCTAGCAGAGGAGCATTTTAAGCAAGGCAATGAGGTGAATTTGGGGAGCTCCTCAGGCATAAGGAGCAGCATGAGAGACAGTGTGCAGGCTAAATGTGTCCATGTGTAGTAATGAGGCTAATCTGGATTTCTCACTGGCCCAGTCACTAGTATCTGATGATCAGTGTATTTATCCTCGCAGCCCTGTGAGGCAGGGACATGCGATTATCCCCCATTTTACAGATGGAGAAGTCAGGTGCGGAGACTAAGTGACTTTCCCAAAGTTGTACATGGATTCAGTGGCAGAGCTGAAAATTGAACCAGGTCTCGCAAGCTGTTGGCTAGTGCCATGATCACTGGACAATCTTTTTTTTTTCTGCTCTTTTCAGTAACCCTTTCCACACGGTAGCTCAAGCTTTTAGTGTACTTAAGTTGCGGTTTCTGATGCAAGTCAGCAGTCAGTTCTGGTCCTTGATTCCTTACATTTACTTCCTCTTAAGATGCCAATGCAATCATAACTTCACAATGACCTCTCTGCTGTCAATGGTCCCTTTTGAACGTCTCCTACTGAGATCAATAAGGCGAAGAGCAGTCTGTCTGGATATCCTTATTTTATTTATGGGAACCACCAGCTGCTACTCTGGGCCCACCAGTTTCTATGCCTCATGTGTGGTGGACCGCACTCCAGTGTGATTTCTCCCAGCATATTCGGGGGGCATGTCTGATGTTCGCCTGTCATTCATCCTACGGTGCTTTCTTAACTGAATCATGTAACTCAGTCATTCATATCCCAAATACTTGCAGCTGAAATTGCCAAGCATTTGCTAACACACATTCTTCTTTGCTGTTGTGAAGTGACATCTGGGTTACTGCAATAGCCCTTGAGTCACTTCCATCCCATTGACAGCTCCTGCATTTTGAAGACGGTTGCATGTTTAACTTTTCTCCTTCCTCTGCAGTGCTCAAATTACACCATTAGCTAGGCCCAGTCTTCCGAACACTTAAGGAAGTGCTTAACTTGTGTGACTCCAATGTCTACTCATGTAGAAAGTGCTCTGGGAATGAAGTATTTAGGTTCTCTATGCATTGTCACCCTCCGCCATTTGGTTATTTAACAAGCTAACATCTGGGCCAAATGTCCTGGGACAAACTGCCCAGGGGTAAATCTTGGCACAGAAGCCTTCCATGATTAAATGAGAACCCTGCGGAGTTAGTCTATTTTTTTTTTTTTTGTTTCCCTTGAGTGGTATTAACCACCTGGGGTTTCAAAGATGGAGACAAAGTTTGGAAGGGAAACAAAGGCTATGTCTACACTAGCACCCTTGTCGGTAAAACTTTTGTCAGTCGGGGTGTGTGTGTGTGGGGGGGGTCCCCAACGGACATAAGTTTCACCAACAGAAGCACTGGTGTGGACAGACCTATGTTGGTGAGACGCTGCCACTCATTGGGGGTGGCTTAATTATGCCAATGGGAGAGCAGTACAACTGTGCCTGTAGTGTAGATATAGCCAAAGTTTTTAAAAAGCACCAACTCCCCTGCCCTTCTGATACAGACTCTGCATAGGACTTCCCAGGTGCTAGAGAAATAACACTGGCCATTTGACATCGGTGAAATACTACTTTGTGCACAAGATCACAGTGAAATGTAAAGCGCATGATCTGGATGATGTAAATGGTTGAACTCCCCTCCTATAGTTTCTCTCTGGCTTTTCTTTGCCATCCAAATGTCACTTCAGTCTCTGGCTGCGTCCCTCCTTCAGCTCCTCCTCTTTGTACATCTCTTCTTCCCATACAAACACAGACACCTTTCAGCTCTGGCTGATCCTGTTTCCTGCCTTTCAAAATTCTGCCCCCAGCTAAACAGAAGAGTGGGTGATTACAATTTCACTCAAACAAGAGGTGAAGGAGATGGGGGAACAAGCACAATAAATGGAAGAAGTGGCAATCAGATTACAAAATACCCTGTTCCAGGCTATATCTGTAATGGGTCTCTGGTCTAGGTCACATCAGACATTCTGCCCAGAGTGAGGCAGTGATGCAACGACCTTTAAAATATTTTTATCTTGTTCAGCATTTATTTAAAACAGTTAACTCCATTTTGGGTCCACTGACTTGTACAGATCCTTTCTGTGTGAAACTTGTTTAAAATAACCGTCTTTTCAAACAACACAGTTAGCCCATTTACATATTGAATAGATGCCCTAAGTATTTTTCTCAACATCATTCTACTCTAGCCAGTTCCAAAACCTGACGGAATAACCTTTTTAAAGTTGTTTATTTAACTGTTCAAAAAGGTTAACCATTATTAGAAATACGTGATGTGCTATACAGATCACTGTATCAATGAACAAAACTAAAGAAAATGCTTTAAATTTAGCCCTCAGTGGCACAGGTAGCTAACGCAACCTGCCAAGAACTTAAATCTAGGACATGTGTGAAAGATTCAAAATGAAAGATTCACAAGCTGTTTGTGCATGACACTTAAAACGCTATGGGATTCACCCCGCTAGAAAACTGGCTGCAGAGTTCATCCTTTGCTATATTGCCGTAATATCTAAGCTTGGTATTTAAAACAAAGGGTGAAATCCCGGCTCCACTGATGCAATGGGACTATTGCTATTTAATGGGACCAGGATTTCATCCTAAATACTTAGCCCTGATGATTTGCCAGATGTAAACCAATGCCATATTGTTATCTTGAATGTGCAAACAGCTTCAGACAATAGCTGCATAGGAGGTATGAATCCCTCCATTCAATTTCAAGGCAGGGGTGGTGATTCTGAAATCTAATGACAATTTGTGTCATTGTTTACTATTTCATTGCAGATCATCTTAGCAGAGTCATCCAGTTAATAGCCCAAATTCTCAAACCTGAGTCTCTCTATTTAAACACTTGAGGGCTTCATGAGAAGCTATTGTGCAATAAGTTGGGGCTAGGCAGAGCAATACCTAACTACCTTTCAAATTCTAGGCCTTTGATCTTGTCTTTGCGGGGAAATCACTAGCATTCCTATACCAGCATAATTATACCACTAAAGTTATACTGCTATAACTCAGTGTGTGGATACATAGAATAAGTGGCCTCTTATGTAACATCATGGCAAATCCCAAAGGGTGACAGCCTTCTTGCAGATTGAACACCACCCAGATCAATCTCTCGCTAGCAGTTTAAGATGACGTGGTGGAATATTCTGTTTGTCCATCAGTGGCAATCTTGTGGTGCCATGGAAGCTTTTCATGACCATGTGACTGTTGCCATGTAGCGACATTCCTTGGTAAATAATAAACTGAAATTATAGAAACCTTGCTTCGGGGATGGTTTTTTTCTATGTTTTTTTGAAGTGCAGGAGTAGGTGGGGTGGTATTGCAGGTGTCATTTTGGCTATGCAAGAAAAGCTTTACTAAAGTGTTTAGGAGTTTCCTGAAGATGGTCAGACTCTGGAGTATTCCAACCTCTGAAAACTCGTTCCATAGCCAGATCCTTTTGACTGAAAAGGATTTCACACTCTACCCTGAGCTTTGTGATCTGCATTAACAAATGTAGATTACAACTGTCTGAGTGGTTCATGGACTGAAAGGATGCTGGCCCTTAATGTAGCTGGGACTTGGATCCAACAGGTTACAGGCTTAAATGGGCAGCAGATGAATGGGGAAACAGGCAGGAACTGGAGTACAGGCTTAATGTGCTCATGAAGGGGGGGCACAGACTGTAGAAGAAGCTAGAAAGATTGTGTGTAAAACACAGGTGTAACTGGGAAGGGAAAGGGCAAAGCTGTGAGATCTCCATGGGGATGCAGAAAGTGAACCACCCATTCCTTTCCTGGGAAAAGAAACACTGTGTATATTTCACATCATTACCAGAAAAGACCCTATAGCCTACAGCAAACTTGACCTAAATTCTGTGGCATTTCACTGAAACAGACTATTAAACTATGCAGAAGAATAACCCAATCTGTTCTACATCCTTGTGTTTAGACAGGAAACTCAATTTTCTGCTGTCCTTAAACTTTTAACTTTCATGTCACAGATCTTAGTGATTCTACATAGCTGCATTGCAGAACTGGAAGGGTTAGGTGTGTCGATGCATGGGGCTTTTGGTGCCTGGAAAGATATAGGAATTGGTTTGGGTCTGTTGGTGGTTTCTGCTCAAATAACCAGCAGTGAAATAGTTAACAGTGACAAACTACCATCACTAGGCTTCAGGATCAACACTTCCGCATCCACAGTGGGACTTACCTATCCAGTCAGGGTAGTGACGTTGCTCCAGTTTTGCTTTCAGGCCTGCATTTAGCCACAGTGGTGTTGGGGTAGGCTGTCTTGTCAAATGATTCCAGGAAATGACATCTGTAGCCTATCTAACATTTAAAACTGTTATTAACTCTTCAAGCTTCTGAACCTCTTTCAAGAAATATATAATAAAAAAAATTTTAAAATGCCATTTGTTTGCCAGAAGCTGGCAAACATACTCTAGTACCTCTGCCCCTCCCCCCCCCCCCCCCCAATTGCTAATTTTGAGGGGGAAATCTACATGCAACAAAATATCCCTTTGGACCACCATAGAATTGCTACTCCCACAAAAAGCTGTCCATTACCTCTGAATTGGGCTCTTCAAAAGAGCTATTCACATCTAGGCAGGAGAAAGTGTTTTTGGAAGCTGGGCCATGACCAGAATGAAGAACTATCACAAACCTTCCCACCTTCCGCTGTAAGGGCAGGGTGCATTTCTTTGGCCTTGCCTTCTCCTACATGAAAAGGGAGCAACACATACGTATTATAAAAATATTCCAAAACACTCCACTGCATACTGCTCCCCCAGGGAGAGGATGAGAGAACAAACATGACGGATGTTAGTCACATTGCTTACTGCATTCCTGCAGGTGCTCAGATGAGTGTGGTAAAAACCTATATAGAGTAGATTAGGCACCTAAACAAAGCAGCCAGGCTTTCACTGAGGAAAATGTGGCCCTTAATGTAGCAAATTCCATGTAATTATCCAAATTTTTTTGCCTGGACCTCACTCTGCTCTTCCATTGGCCTGTGAATGGGTGACCTGCATTCAGTTCCTTACTCTTCCACAGGCGTGCCCTCTGTGATCTTGAGCAGGTTTCTCAATCTGTTGGGGTTCAGTTCTCCATGTGTAAACTAGGGATAGTAATTTGTCTGTCTGTTGAGTCTTCAGGGCATGGATGGTCTTAGCACATAGCACACTGGGACCCTGTTCTTCACTGAGGCCTCTATTCTATGTGCCGGGTCCCTTCTGACACAACACAAATGCACCACTCCACTAGGTCAGTCTTAATTTTTGCAATAACTTTGAGCTCACACTTCAGTCTTGTTGCCTCTTAATTGTCTTCTCCGTTAACAAAACAAACTTGTTTCCCATTGACCTCTCATAACCCCCTCCATTCTGTTTATCATTTCTATTTCCTCACACTGTTCATCTTAATGCCTTGCCTCAAATAGGATGACTAAAACTTGATGCTCTGCTCTGAATGGAGTCTAAAAAATGCATTATGAAACATGACATCTTTGGGTTTCCATAGGGATGGGTGTGACATGTCATTCCATATTTATGAAAATATGCTTATGATATGAATATGACATAACTGAGATATGCTTTACACAAGAGGGCTCATGTGAGATATCATTGGAAAGGTTATGATTTTCTGAATGTGATTATCCTATTTGTATGCCTGTATCATTTCTGTATCTGAAGTTAGGAATATTGACTACATATCTGTATTTCAACTATGCTTGCTTTGGGTGACTCCCACTGCTAACACTTCAGGTACAACAATGGAAAAGCCAGACAGGGCAGATGGCTCATCAGCAAGGACAATAGACTGTGAAAAGCTTGCCCTTCCTGTGGATGCCCTACAGTCAGGTTGTCTTGTCACCTGATACTAAAATGTTACCTGGGACTTCTTGTAACTTTCCATTGTAAGGGAAGGAGGATCAAACTAGGAAACAAAGGACTCCTGCCTTATGCAAATCCGATTTAAAGGTGGGGAGTGAGGTAATCCCAGGTTGTGAGTTCTCCTGCTACTCAACCCAAGGTGACTGGTGGAAACAAAGACTGAACTGGGGGAAAGAACTGGACCCAGGCTGGAAGGGTGTCTGGCCTGTGAAAAACATTAGAACTACATTTAGGGTGAGAACTTGCATGTAACCAGTTTCTTTAGTGTATTAATCTTAGATTGCATGCTCTGTTTTATTTTCTTAGTAATCTGCCTTGTTCTGTCTGCTACCTCCTTAACTGCTTAAAATACCCCTGGTATAGTTAGTTTTTATTTCTGGTTTACAGTATAACCCAGCTGATGTGATTTCTAACTGGGGGGCAAGAAGTTGTGTACACCCTCCTCCACATGGAGGGAAGAGGTGAATTTCATATAATTTTGGGTTTGTACTCCAAGTGGGGGATGGACATCTGGGTGCTGTGGCAAGCCCCTTAAGCTGAGCCTTAAGCAATCTGTTGTCTCTCTGTGCAGCTGGGTGGGGACCTGCCTGTGTGCTTGGCTGGAAAAGGCAGGGGAGCCTAGCCCCGCAAGGCCAGGTAAAAGGGGGCCCAAGATGGCAGAGTAGTCTGCCTCAGTGGTGTCCCAGCACATTAGGTGACATCCCAGGGGGTCCAGCCCATCACAATATGCTTGATGTTATTGGGTGAGGTCAGACCTCATACATAACACAGAACTTGTTGGCTAGAATAATCCCTTCTGGCACTAAAAATCTATATCCTTGGACTTCTATAAAATAGTCCCATTTTAAAGACCTGGCCTTAAAATAAATGTGTGCAGAAGCTGTGAGCCTCTTAATTACACAGCTCTCATTCTGAAACACTGAGATCTTTCTTTTAAAATAGAACAGATCTGTTCCTCGCTAGTTCAGTGTGAGATACAGAATCAGGAACAATGATGGAACAGATGCTGTAGCAGTGGTGAGTATATCTGAAGGAGATGGCAGATGCCACTCTGTAACAATTAGCCAATAAAAATGCAGACATTACTATGTACCACAACTCCAAATGTGCAGGACTGTTGGCAAACTGGAAAACATACCGCACTGTTATGCAAGATAAACGAGTTGTGTTTGTGCATGGAATCAGGATCCTGAGTGTGTGGCCAATAGATGTGATGTGTTCACTTTACACCAAGAGGTAGTGACTCAGGTGCCAGGTAAGAGCCCTTTATGGTCTTGATACCATCATTGCTCTTTCTAGAAGAAGTTTTCAGTGCCAGAAAGGTAGAGAGCTAGATAAAAGGAGCAGAATCCCTGAGGATGAGGTGGGAGCTGTGAAAATCTAACTAAATCTCTTGCCAGCTCATCAAGCTATTTTCCTATCCAACTGGTCTACCCTGGTAGTAGTAATTACTGAGCAGGAAGCGGTTAACCAGCTATGGTTGTGTCTACGTTGCATGGGTAGGAATTCCTAGCTCAAGGAGACATACCCATGCTAACTCGAATCAAAGGATCATGCTAAAAATTAGAATATAACCATGGCAACATGAGCCATGGGAGGGGATAGCTGCCCTAGTATGTACCTCATCACTCGTGCCCTTGTGGGAGAGCTCAATCAAAGCTAGGGCGGGTAGGTCTCCTCATGCCTGAGACCTTCATGGTAGATATAACTGAGAGGCAGTAGGTTCAGTTCATAGGACACTCCCCTAGAACTTGAGTCCTGTAAATAGTCATAACTTCACGGGAGTCAACTTACACCACGCTGTCTAAGGATCTGTGCCTAGCTCTGCCACAGACGTCACGGTGTGACCTGGGACAAACCACTTCGCCATGCCTATTTCCTTTCCCATCCTTTCTTTGAACCAGGGACCATCTCTTACGAGGTGTGGCACCATGCCTATATCAGTGGGGCTGCAACCTTGACTGCATCTTCATTTAGCATTATGGTAGCACCCAGATGTTAGTTTTTTTTTAAAAAAAATCACATTTTACATCCAGCCTCAGTATCTCAAGAATTTTTCATTAGGATAAAATAGCCGTTTCTTTCCCTAGCCTAAAAATAGGATGTATAAACCTTACCAAACTCTTTCTTAATGTAAAAACTAAAGCCAGCTAATACACACTGAACTAGCATAAGCACTAACCTGGAAGGACTTGGAAAACCCGGTCGTCTTTCAGAATAGGATCTCTTAATTTCAGTCCCCTCTTCAATATGGGTATGAGACTAGAGTAAGATCAGTTCTCTTCTGTAGTTCCAACTAAAACCAGTTTTCAAAGATTAGAGACTTTCTCCTGTGATGGAAACTGTCAATATCTTCCATCTCATTCTGAGTTTTGGAGTTAGGGTTAGTCACTGAACATTATTCTCCGTCTTTTCTATTTTCCCATAGACTACATGAAATCTAGGAACAATGCTATTGATTTAACTTCTACAATTCTAATGACGTGCCAAAGGCACTCCTAAAGCATTCAGTGGGTTTCTTCAGGGGAAACCCAATCATGCTTTTATAAATGAAAATTTTATATTAACCATTTAAAGGGTTAATAGAATCATAGATAGACTCATAGATATTAAGGTCAGAAGGGACCATGATGATCATCTCGTCTGACCTCCTGTACAATGCAGGCCACGGAATCTCACCCACCCACTCCTGCAATAAACCTCTCACCTATGTCTGAGCTATTGAAGTCCTCAAATCATGAGTTAAAGACTTCAAGGTGTAGAGAATCCTCCAGCAAGTGACCCGTGCCCCATGCTGCAGAGGAAGGTGAAAAACCCCCAGGGTCTCTTCCAAACTGCCCTGGAGGAAAATTCCTTCCCGACCCCAAATATGGCAATCAGCTGAAACCCTGAGCATGTGGGCAAGATTCACCAGCCAGATACGTAGGAAAGAATTCTCTGTAGTAACTCGGATCCCACGCCATCTAACACCCCATTACAGGCCATTGGGCCTATTTACCATGAATAGTTAAAGATCGATTAATTAATAGATGGTACAAGCCTGTTGGACATGAGTCGTAGCTGTTATAGAAGGTGATATAGGTGGCTATAAACCATAGTTTAAAAGCAACCTGTTGACCTCAATAACTCTTAAGATCTATTGACTTATTAACCCTTTGTGGGCTCCATATGAACGGAACCTTAATATTAAGGATGACCAGAAATGCTTGGCATAGAACCAAATCCATGCTACTTACCCATCCCTCTGGAGGAAGGAGTGCTACAAACCTCTTACCTGACAATCCTCTCTTTAAATGGCACTAACCTGGGAGGAAATAAAGGGATAAAATATTGCCCCTATTGAAGTCAATGGGAGTTTTGCTATTGACTTCAATGTGGCTGGGATTTTACCCATGTACTTGTGACACTGAACAGGCCTCTTCCCTTTGCTCCAGGGTAGACACATAGAATGACCTCCTGAGGTCCCTTCCAACCCTGATATTCTATGATTCTATCCTATGATTCTATGAATATCAGAGTTGGAAGGGACCTTAGGAGGTCAACTAGTCCAACCCCCTGCTCAAAGCAGGACCAATCCCCCACTAAATCACCCCAGCCAGGGCTTTGTCAAGCCTGACCTTAAAAACCTCTAAGGATGGAGATTCCACCACCTCCCTAGGTAACCCATTCCAGGGCTTCACCACCCTCCTAGTGAAATTTTTTTCCCTAACATCCAACCTAAACCTCCCCCACTGCAACTTGAGACCGTTGCTCCTCGTCCTGTGTAGTTAACAAGTGTGTAGTTTGAGTACTGGTGCAGCAAACAGATCTCTCCCTGCAAGGACACAGAGCTCGAGCCACAAACAGCAGACTTCAGCACCAAAAGGGCTCTCCATAAATTATGTAATGTCTGAGGCGGTGGCTAGGTCCTTAATTGTGTGTCAATGTTAAGAGGTTGGTGGGTCTCAAAAATCACTGAAAAGGTGTCACAATGTTAGGACAGCCTCTAAGTCCCTTTAGCTGCAATGGACACTCTCCAAACCTGATCCTGTAGGTGCCTAATGCCCACGGGTGGAATCTCTGGCACCCATGGGGAATGTACAGAGTGGTTTAAGTCTTGGTGATGCCTCACAGCTAACAAGCTGCTTGGAGCCTGAGCTCAAGCCCCAGCCCTGGTGGGGGGGAATGCTAGTTGGAGAATCCCACCAGTCTCCCCAGCAGGGCCCAGTTCATGGCTGTGCTTAGAGGACAGGGATCAAAGCCTGTACAAAAGACAGCTGGGGCAAGCAGCTCCGGATACCTTTTTAGGTTCAGTCCTTGGGGGGGCTTAAGTTACATCAGCCTGTGCCTAGATGCTGCTGAGCAATGCTGCTGCCTGGAATACGCCCAGCAGCGTGCGCTGCAGGACCACCTCTAGCATGCCCTCTAGGCCTGAGGTCCTCTGGGGTCCTTCCACAGTCCCTGAGCTGGGTGCATCCTCTCCTGGCCCAGTCCAGGGCTTTCAGACTCTCCCGATTCCATCCCAGGCCTTTTTACTCCGCATAAAACAGCTGCAGTGGGGGGTGAGAATATAACCTTTGACTGCTGAGTGCCGTGTCCATGTAGAGTTAGGCACAAAGTGAGTAGGACCTTGGGGGCATTTCTTTGAGAGTGGCTAAACGTGAGTTATGGGCTGAACTGGAAGTGAAGGATTGCAAGGTAAAACCCCAAAAAGGCAAACCTGTACATAACAATACACTTGCAGTCTGAGCCTTGCAGAGGACTAAGGTACATAGGATATCCTGAATGTGGCTGTGATCACAGGCGCCGACTTTCCAAGGTTCCAGGGTGCTCGACCCCCCAGCTCTGCCCCAGGCTCCACCCCAATCCACCCCTTGCCTGCCCAAGGTCTACCCCTGCCCCGCCTCTTCCTGCCCAGTTCCACACCCTCCCCCGAGTGTGATGTGTCCTCGCTCCCCCACCCCACCACCTCAGAGCCTCCTGCCTGTGGCTAAACAGCTGATTGCGGCAGGCAGGAGGCAGGTGGGGGAGGGGCTGATCAGTGGGTCCTGGCAGGAGGCACTGAGGGGGGGGAACTGATAAGGGAGCTGTCGGTGGGTGCTCAGCACCCACCATTTTTTCCCCCATGGGTGCTCCAGCCCTGGAGCACCCACGGAGTCTGCACCTATGGTTGTGATCCTATTAAAGGATTTGGAAAGACAAATACACAAGCTCTGGCTGAGATTCTTGAGACTGACACACCCAAAATCTCTACCTTTCAGGTAGGGAGGAAAGATTGTCCAAGGACTAGAAGACTTCACTGACTCCGGTGGCCTGTCTCTGCTCTGCCACAGACTTCCTGTGTGACCTTGGACAAGTCATTTAGCCTCTCTGTGCCTCAGTTTTCCTTCTCTAAAATGGGGATAATCGCATAACCCCACCTCACAAATGTTGTAATAGAACTGTAACTGGGTCCATATTAGATAAAGGGCTGTTTGTTTGGGTTTTTTTTTTTTTCCAAGAAGTGCTGAAAGTCAGGTCTCTTGAAACAGTCTCAGTTTAGGAATCCAAATAACCAAAATCACTTCTGATAAGCTTGGCCCATTATGCTTTGCCTGTGTGACTGCAATTACCTTCCATAATCATCCCAGCAACAGGCTTATTTCAAGCAGCAGCCTGCAGATGGCTACACTAATGAAAAATAATCAATATATTAACTTTGCTTTAGATCTACAGCTGTAGTAGGCAGGCTGGAATCCTACAGCATCACTCATCTTGTGTCTGTTTTGGGAGCCACTGATTTCCTCTACAAGTATTTTATCAAATAGTACAACCGTGTTTCATCTCAGCATAGAAAATTTAAACACAAGACCTTTAATTTGATTGCCTATTAAGGGCCAAATCCTGTATTCTTTCTCAGTCCAAACTCCCGTGGACTTCCATTTGTTAGCTGTTATGGTTGCAGCCCTTGGCCACAACCACAGCTGTGGTGAGTGCTGCAGAGACATGGTGGATGAAGCACTCCATCTAAGACAAAAGCTGGGAGTAAGGAAGTAGTATTTGCTATTTACACAGCTGCCAAGTTCTGAGGGGCTGAAGTGACAGTTGTTGGAGCCCTTTTTTTTATGAAAGGGCTGCATGGCTCGCTGCTACTTCTGGGGGAGGGGAGAATTGTAGTTTTGCTCTCCACAACTGTCCTTGCCCTTGGTAGTCCTCTGGTTCCAGCTCTCAATTCCTCTCCACGGTACTTACCTCCCCGCTCACCCAGGGAGCCTGGGGCAGCCAGGAGGTGAAGTAATGGGGTAGTGGGTTAAGTCTGGATGCTGAGGTGTCTAAGGGTTTTTCTATCCCAACTGGACCAACCTCTGCTCATGGTGGTGCTGTCACCCCACGCTTCACACTACTTCACACAGACTGAACAAGGGGAGCAGTGACATTAGAAGCAGAAAGGCCATTGTTGGCTTGTGTTGCTGGGGCCACAGAGGCCTGGAGAAACCACTGAAGGCAAATACCTTCTGTCTCCTCATACCTCAGTGGGGCAGTGGCCCAAGTGCCATGATCTCACCCTTTGAGGTGGGGGGCACATATTAAAACAGGACCATGCATTGGCCCTGCAGTAGTGCTGGCCTAATGCTCCCAGAAAGAGGGGTAGGCTGCAGAAACATTGGCAAATGGGAGGGGCCTGTAGGGAATGGCCCAGAGATCATGTCTGCTGTGAATGTCACCCACTGTTATCAGTCTCCTTGTTAGTTCCCTCTCCAACCCTCTGGGGAGCACCATGCACATCTGCTTTTCTAAGAGAGATTAAGGGGTTCTCAGATTCAGGCATAGAAAGTGCACTTATACCCCAAAGCTAGTGTCCTCCAGCATTGGTGGGAGAGCAAGGAGCTGCAGAACAAATGCTGTCAGCTCCCCAGTAGCTGCAGGGTAAGCCTTACCATGGTGTGAGAGGAACTGTCCTTGGTCTTGGCATGAAAAGAGTGGCTGGGCAGACCAGGACCACGTTCCAACACTGCTTCTGCTTTGGTGGAGTGTTTTCACTTTCTGACCCCTGTCCCTGGCAGAGACATGGGCTGGACGTTGTCCCTGAGAGTTAGCACCTCACTCCTTTTGAATTCCAGCCTCTGTAAGTGCTTAGCAGTGAGTTGGGATGCCCACTTTAGCCACCTAAAGAGATCTGTGTTAGGGGGCAAGGGATAGCTCAGTGGTTTGAGCATTAGCCTGCTAAACCCAGGGTTGTGAGTTCTCCCCTTGAGTGGGCTATTTAGGGATCTGGGGCAAAAATTGGGGACTGGTCCTGCTTTGAGCAGGGGGGTTGGACTAGATGACCTCCTGAGGTCCCTTCCAACCCTGATATTCTATATCCTGAATGAGGGATGATAAACACTGCCTGAGAATCTTAACTTTCCCTCCTAGCAAAACAGCTGAGTGTCCAATTTCTTACTCAAAACACTGTTTATCACACTGAATGCTTGTGCCACTGGACTATTTGTTGCTCGTAAACACACAGCAGCTTCTACTGGATGTAGCATTGCATCTTGCAATTATACACAGAACAAACAGACTGTAGTTATAACACTGAGTTATTTGAATTGATTCAGTTAAAAACCAGAACACCAAGAGTTCTCCAAAGTTCCTGGGATCCCACTTCCTCATGTGGAAAACCAGGACTGTGCAACAATACTGACCCCTATGGGGTGAAGTCTTGGCCTCATAGAAGTCAATGGGAGTTTTATCACTGGCTCTGATGGGACCAGGATTTCACCCATGGTCTCTTCAGATAGAGAGGATGTGGCCACTCCTCACTGGCTCTGCCGTGGAAAAATGACCCTATAAAAATGACCCTTCCTGCTCAGTTGTAAGTTTGTTTTACTGCTTGCTGGCTGCGTGGGCTCTGTCCTGTTTAGAGGGCAGCTGCCAGGACTGTACCATCCAACGGGGAGCTGTGTCCGAATGCCGATGCTCTCAGGAGGAGCAACTGACTGGGCACTTCTAGCATAGGGTGACCAGATGTCCCAATTTTATAGGGACAGTCGCGATATTTGGGGCTTTTTCTTATATAGGTTCCTATTACCCCCTCCCCCCGTCCCAATTTTTCACACTTGCTGTTTGGTCACCCTATTCTAGCATCATGTCTTTCATTATGCAGTGTTATGTGCTAGCCCCCTTGTATTGGCTATTGTTTGAGTCTGGGCTTTGCTGTCCTGTACTAGCCACTACTCCTTCCAGCTTTAGAAGAGTCCCTGCTGCTGTTACTGCCTTCCGGTGGGGGGGAATAGTAGTCCTAGATGCCCCAAGATTTAAATCCTAGGGGGTCAGATTTTTAAAAGTGCTCAGCCCCCACAGTCAGGCCTGAGACTAACAGCAGCTGCCGGGTTCAGATACCTCTTGAAACTCTAACCACTTCCTTCTGTCTATTCAGGGATTATGTGGACCCCCCCACCACCACCATAATATATGAGCACCTCACAACATCATGGAATACCTGTCAGAGTTAAACCTCCGATCAACCTGTTATCTCATCATACTGACACAATAAACTCTAATGGTTCCTTCAAACGATCATGTCAAGATGTGTATTAGGAGTAGGATGCTTAATCTGTGAATTATTGACATAACAGCAGAATCCATAGTCTCTGGATATTACATAATGGTGTAAACTGTGGGTTATTGACCGGCAATACCAGTGGGCAATGAGTGCACTCAGAAGGTGCTTATTGGCTTGAAAAACAAGAAGCTTTGCCCGCTTGGAAGCACAATGGTCCTTACCTAAACTACAGCATAACTATAACAGTGCCTGTTTAATTCCTAAATACATCACACAACCACATGGCCAGAGATAAGGAGACAGGCACTTGGTTTCTGTCTCGGCTCCCATTGAGGGGGCAAGGTTGGGATCAGATAGGGTGTACCCTAACTGTAGTGCATTTTACTATATATCCCTGCAGGCATTCTTTCCTTTAGCAGTGGATTTTGCATCTAAGTGGGAATAATTACTTTAGGCAGAGTAAAAGGAACTGAATCCTGGCTTGCTGCATAGTGTATGCAATTCCTACAGATCTCAGGATTAAAAGGAGAGAGCTAAATTTTAAGGACTTGATTCTGGGCTCCAATCTGCATAGCAAATATGTAACATGCAAGAAAGAAACAATGTGGCCGTGACACAGATAAATTTCTGTTATGCTGGTAGAGTGGCAGCTGCTAGCAATTTTACATATAAGGTAAATATAACACTTTTTCTCAAAATTGTAGTAAAGCATAATATGTTCTTGCATTTGTGTCTTTCCTGAAGAATAGAAATTACATTTGCAGTAGTGTCTAAAGGCATCAAAGATTTGGGGGTGGGGGTGTAAGATGGGCTCTGATTTGCAGAAATGCTGAGAACTCCCTGCTGTAACTGGAGGCAGGGGGAACTGTATATGTAATTATGCAAATAAAGACCATATCACAATGCAGACCCATAAGGGAGTGGAACTAAGATTGCCTGGGTGGCCTTAATTCTGGCACTCCTTAACTTGAGTCCTTGACTTTGCAACCTTCATGTTCTTTCAGTGTAGTTTCATGTATAATTTGCTAGCTTTTTTTAAAACAAGCAAACTGAAAAAACACATCCCACTGTGGGGCTCACCAGAAGAGTTGGAAGCTTGAGCTCCACAGAATGGTTACCTGCCACTTGAGTTAATGGAGTCCCTGACAACAATGATAGGCTCTTGTCCTCTATGTGCAGCAGCCACTGGAGAGGGATGAGACGCACATTTTGCCGTGGGTTTCACAGACCTTGGCTGGCCAATGAAGAGGGTCACATAGGAATCTTGAATTCCATTCCAGGCACTGGAGGGGAGTATATTTCAGTGGGCACAGACCCTTTTGCTCCTGTTCTTCCCTAAGCCTCACCCCTTCTGTCTTGTCCCCAGCCCAGTCCTAGTTCATCCTACTTGTCTCAGTCCCTGTCTCCTCACTTACCAAATCCTGCGTCGTCCCCCCCTCGGCTCCTTATCCCTCCCCCCCCCGTCTTCCTTTTAAAACTGCATTTTCAACACCAAGATACTATAGTTATAGAGAAGTACCACAGGTAGGCTGACTTTGTCTCTCAATTGCCATTGCTCTGGCCTGCTGCCCCGATGATGAAGGGTTATTCATGATCCATGTAATCTACTTCCCCACTAATCCTTTATTCAATGTTCTGTTAGAACTCCACAAAGAGACAACCCATCCCACCAATAGTACATATTCGATAATGCTAAAAACTGATCATTACTTAATGGTTGCTAAAATCAATGGAACAATCTCATTACTGTAACTAAATGCAAAACAAATCAAGTAAACAGAGCACATTGTGAACCTAGCTGCACCCATGTTAAATCTAAATCCCAGAATGAGTAATGGAGAATGCTGGTAGAAATGACTGAGACTGACATTTAGGGGCATCATATTTCAAGCTTAAGGTCCAATGGGCCAGATCCCTAGCTGGTGTAAACTGGCATAGCTCCATTGAAGGCCTAATATTTTCACACAAAAGGGGAGACTTCCAATAATGCCCAGGGGATTCAGGAGCACCAGTCCCTCAGATATCAATGGGACTGGTGCTCCTAAAGGCCTTAGGTGCTCTGGAAAATTCCTCCTTCCTCCACCAATGCCTATGTTTCATACTTGCTCACTTCTGATGTCACTTGGCCCAATTGTGCTAGAGCATCAAAATGATACATGATCCTCATTTTGCATTTTTGGTGCTTCCACAAAGTCATAAATGATGTAAAAAGTCCTATATAACAATTTTCCCTGCCTATCCCAAAGACATTTTATGAAGTTATCTGCACTCAACATCTCGTATTCTAACAATGTTTTCTGCACTCTCCCCAGTCTTTTGATTAAGTGAGCAATATTTGCTGTCTTCTTTCCTTTTAATTTAATTAACTTTCCCAGCATCAATGTTGTGATTGATACCAAGAATACAATACGTAGTGCATAAAATAAAGCCTCAAATCAAGGGCTAGGCTGGGCCATTTTTTAAGGCACTGCAATGGCATAAAGCCATGCACAGGCCCTGTACAAAGAATTCTGATCACATATAATGCCTTTAGATCCCTACAAAATAACTATATTATGGGAACAATAAGTGTTCAACATATGGAAAATCCCCATGTAACATGCTCTTCATGGGTTATTGAAAGTGTGTGGGGGAGGGAGGGGCATTATACCCAAATACTACCACCTATTCCTCACCAAGAGATCTGAGAGGTTCATCCGATTCATCCAAGTCAAGATTAGTCTAAGGAATAGTCTGGCTATTCATGCATTCTCACAGAGGTTGGGATAGTGGCTGTATTTGATTTAAAAAAATCAGCACTAGCCAGGGGAAGAAAATAGGTCTCCTTAAATGACTTCACGGAAGATGGCTGCATTTTAAAGAATCCTTATTGAGGTTACAGGGACAAACCATCCCGATGTGTAGAAAGAATAGTAAATATGGCAGATGACCAGCTTTGCTTAACAGTGAAATCCTTGCTGATCTTAAACACAAAAAAGAAGCTTACAAGAAGTGGAAGATTTGACAAATGACCAGGGAAGAGTATAAAAATGTTGCTCGGGCATGCAGGAGAGAAATCAGGAAGGCCAAATAACACCTGGAGTTGCAGCTAGCAAGAGATGTTAAGAGTAACAAGAAGGGTTTCTTCAGGTATGTTAGCAACAAGAAGAAAGTCAAGGAAAGTGTAAGCCCCTTACTAAGTGAGGGAGGCAACTTAGTGACAGAGGATGTGGAAAAAGCTAATGTACTCTATGCTTTTTTTGCCTCTGTCTTAACTAACCAAGTCAGCTCCCAGACTACTGCACTGGGCAGCACAGCATGGGGAGGAGGTGATCAGCCCTCTGTGGAGAAAGAAGTGGTTCGGGACTATTTAGAAAAGCTGGAAGAGCACAAGTCCATGGGGCTGGATGAGCTGCATCCAAGAGTGCTAAAGGAGTTGGCAGATGTGATTGCAGAGCCATTGACCATTATCTCTGAAAACTCAAGGCGATCGGGGGAGGTCCCGAATGAGTGGAAAAAGGCTAATGTGGTGCCCATCCTTAAAGGGAAGAAGGAGGATCCTGGGAACTACAGGCCAGTCCCTGGAAAAATCATGGAGCAGGTCCTCAAGGAATCCATTCTGAAGCACTTAGAGGAGAGGAAAGCGATCAGGAACAGTCAGCATGGATTCACCAAGGGCAAGTCATGCCTGACTAATCTAATTGCCTTCTATGACGAGATGGCTGGCTCTGTGGATGAAGGGAAAGCAATGGACATGTTGTTCCTTGTCTTTAGCAAAGCTTTTGACACAGTTTCCCACAGTATTCTTGCCAGCAAGTTAAAGAATTATGGGCTGGATGAATGGACTATAAGGTGGATAGAAAGTTGGCTAGATTGTCGGGCTCAACGGGTAGTGATCAATGGCTCCATGTCTAGCTAGCAGGTGGTATCAAGTGGAGTGCCCCAAGGGTTGGTCCTCGTTTTGTTCAATATCTTTAATCTGGAGGATGGCATGGATTGCACCCTCAGCAAGTTTGCAGATGACATTAACTGGGAGGAGAGGTAGATACACTGGAGGGTAGGGATAGGATATAGAGGGCCCTAGACAAATTATAGGTTTGGGCCAAAAGAAATCTGATGAGGTTCAACAAGGACAAGTGCAGAGTCCTGCACTTCGGACAGAAGCTTGCTTCAATGTTTGCTTCATGTTTGCTTCAGTGTGCTTGCATCATGTCGCTACTCTAACACTTATAGGTGTGTGGCAATTCTCTGAAAAGGGCCACATCTTTGCAGTTTAATGTAGCCACGCTACACCCACCTCCACGTCAGACAGCATTTGAAACCTTATTTTATGTATGTTTAGATGAGGAATGATGTGGATCTGTCAAATGGTGCCCTAAACCTGTAGGAGAGGTGAATCAATGGTACCCAAAATGAGTCTCTCTTTTTTTTTTTACAGTTCCAGAAACACTGCAACATCACTGACCATAGTTCTTACTGTTTAAGTTAATTTAACACCTCAGTGTGGTGTTCATTGGTCAAAGCTAAAAGATTTCTGTTGCCTCTTTTTTTATTTTTATATTTTTTGAATGCTCAAGTATCATTTTTAGAAATGATGAAGCTGTTTAGCGGGTGGCAAAAATGGCAGATATGAACACTTCACAATATACTAACATGAAATCTTTTCACCTCAACCACTAAGAATATGCAATGTATCAAGTGATAGTTTCCTATATTTTTCAGTTGAAATTAGCTGACTGGGATAGTCTCTCAGTGAAGGTGGTACACCGTTAGCCATAGATTGCACATCTATCCATTGTACTACATTCAGAATTCACTTACCTTTATATTTACTGGCTATGCAACACTTTTTTCTCTATTTATAGGTATAAAAGCTGACAGTGTAGCATCCCGTCTACCGGTAGAAGGTTTTCATTTCTATTCTCTATGCATGCAGTACGGGCCCTTGAAATATTCTAAAACTAGCTTTCTGATTTAGTGACATTTATGCATAGGTCCGCATTAGTGTTAGATGACAATACACAGCTTCATACTATGAATTTGCAAAAGCTATGAGAGAAGTGGTTCACCAAAAGTAGTGAAGTTGAACTCCACAAACAAGTCCTTGCCTCTGCACTGTAGAGGGATGAAGAGCATGTTACAGCTCTTACCAACCAGGTCCTCAACCATAAGAGGAACCCATTTGATCTTGAATCACATTTGGAGGTGCTTACAACAATCTACTGGACTGCATGTAACATCAGAGATACAAGAGTCTTGACTGAAAATAGATGTTGGTGAAGAACATACACTTGTTAAGCATGCACATACCCCTAGGTAAAATGAAGTGCTAACCATTTGAGCAAGAAAGGGAAAGAGCTTTGGTTTAATACCAAAAAGTGGAACTTCCTTATTTTTGTACATTTTGTATGTGTAAATTCAGTGGGAAGGTGTCTAAATGACAGAATTGCATTTTATTGGGATGACGATATTTTAAGCCACTAATTTCTTTTTTAAAAAATTCCATATTCCCTTAACATATTTGCTCCCCTCAGTTGGATGAGTCTAGTGTCTTACAGAGTCACTCATGGTTAAATTTATGCCTGTATTTATCAATGTACACTCATTAGACCTGGGGAGTGTCTAAATACCAGGACTAAATCAGGAACTCTGATTGGGGAAAAAAAACTTTCCAGTGAGAATAACTGCACCAGTTCTATAAAGTAATAACTTATACTGTATGAAAAGGAATAACTAGCATTAGCTTCTAATGTTTAGTAGGAAAATACATTCAGCTTTGGACCATGAACTGTTCTTATCTAAATTACATCTTGCCACCTTGCACAGTATAAGTCTGGCATACTGGGCTCCTCTCCTCTTCTATCTTTTGGCACCCAGGCCATGGTCATGGGATAGCTGAAATGTCCCTGTGCTCCAGCAATCGCTGTATAGTATAGTGGCCCTCTGGCTAGCTATGGAATTTAGCATAGCCCTAGAGGAAGATAAAAGTATGGCAGTGGTATATTCTCTCTACTAGTACCTCAAGTGCTTAGTCTTGCCCACTTCAGGAAAAAAATACTAGATACAAAAAACCCCTAATTTTTAAAGGCAGGGGAAGAATCGTGTAATTCCTTAATTGTGCAAACAATGTCTTTTTAAAGCAAGGATCTAACAAAGGATGGAACAAATAAATGAAGATAATAGGCTGGTGTTACTAAGGGGCAGAGTTGAGGATTTTTTGGGGGGGTTGTTGGCTTATGAGTATGTCAGATGGCATGGGGCGGGATGTAGTTTGTTTATAAATTGGTTGGTTGCTGTACAGACCATTTGACACCATTTGATTATGGATTTCCTAGTGTTTTAATATTTGGGTTGCTTGGGGCTGTATTTGAGGAACTGAAACTGCGGTTCTTGGGTTTTTTAAAATATTATAGATCTCTTCCAGATACATAGAAGTAGCTATTTTCTTCAAGTTACATGTATGGTCACTTGCATTAGCTTTAGTCTTAAACCATCACCGCCCCCCCCCCCCCCCAAGAGAAATGTTACCATCTGCATGATGAAAAATCTGTTTCTGAAGGGGAGATAAATGCAGGATATTTGGTCAGTTGGATTCTCCCTATTCAATTTGAAACCTGGACAGTTTAGCGTCTACATTTACATCTTTGAATACACATGGGGCGCTAATAAACAGAATTGGCAAATGCAGAGGGACTATAGGTGTTCAAGCAATATCCCCCAAATGGGATAACAGCTAAGAAAAAAAATTGTAGTAATGAAATATCTTTTTACATCCTCGGTGATATCTCCTAAGAGATTAGAAATTCTGCTTCAGCTCTCACACCTTTCCTCTTTGTAGGCCTGCTGTGAGCTGTTTGCCAATGGTTTGAAGTCTAGGGAAAAGCCTATTTACCCCTCTATTTGCCAGTTCAACTGAATTTAATCTACTGCCTCATGACTGAGTTGACCTGGTTGTTCCAGCCAGGTGAAACAAACTTTTCTGATATCTGGCTGCTTCGTCACAGAAAAGCAGGATTCACTTTGCCCTGTCCCAGGGCTCCTTCCAGATTCCTCCAGCAGATGGTTTCCCTAGTCTGAACTATGTGCAAAATGACCCCACTGCTTTCACTGGGGAGTTTTTTAGAAGTGCCCAAGGAATTTAAGAGCACAAGCCCCACTGGCTCATGGGCCCCACTATAAAGATACTGATGGAGATGGGAGTCGTGTAAGGAGTTAGGGCAGGACTAACGCTGCAACTAGTTATTTTATCTTTCTTTCTTTCTCAGGCTGTAGTCTAAGTAGTCATTCCTACTTGGGAAAGAGTTTAAACATGTGCTTGACTTTAAGCACATGCTTAGGCCCAGACCCTCAAAGGTATTAGGCTCCTAATTTGCACTGAAATCCATCCCAGCTAGAAGCAAAAAATACCTTTTTGAGGATCTGGGCCTCAGTGTTTAGGGGCTTTTCTGAATATGGGATAGACCTAAACATATGCTGAAGTGCTTTCCCGAATCAGAGCTTTAGATGATAAACATACCTTCCTGGAGAAGCATTTTCAGTTCTTGTGATTCTAGTACTTTTACATACTTTGACACAGTCTGGTGATATCTAGTAGGATGGACACTGGAGAACGACCTAGATGCACCCAGCACAATGGGACTAGTGCTGTAGAAATGCAACAAAAAGATGCTCCTGTCCTGACATCTGTCCTTAGGATTTATTTTTTTGCGTGCTTTCCCACAAAGGTGCTCTGGGTAATAGCATTTTAGAGGTTGCCACTCCAGCCTCTGCTTTAACCCTGAGCTCCTGGCTGCCATGGAAACCCATAAGCTCCCGGCCCCCACAGGGAGTGGGGGAACCCCCAGAGCTGCAAGCGGCAGGGGTACCCAGCAGCTCCCGGTTGCTGCAGGCAGCTCTTAACCCCTGCGAAGCTGCCCTGCTTCAGGCAGTGTGGGGACCTGCAGATCCCCATTTTGTCCTGGACATTTATAGTAAAGGTCACAGCTTCTGTGAATTTTTCTTTTTTGGCCCGTGACCTGTCCGTGACTTTTACTAAAAATATCCGGTACAAAATCTTAACCTTAGCTATGGGATCAGTATCTAAAACTTGCCCGGCATGTGAGAGGCTAGAACACCCTCTGACCTCAGATTGGATGTGCTGGGTGATCCACCCCCTCTCCTGGGCTTGGATGGGGAGGGCCTCCAATTGGTGATGGGGACTTGAGGGGAAAACCCTGTGTCTGGCAGTCTGCTGTGTGGTTCCCCTCTCCAGCAAATAGAAACAACCGTTCTAATCAGAACAGGGAAGAAGCTGGATGAAGAAATGGATTTTTGCAATTTGTGAATTTTCCAAAAGTTTCTCAGAGCTTCTCCAATTCATTCTCTTTGCTTGCTAACCTCTCCCCTCTGAGGCTCTGCATGCTGCCGATCACCTGGATTCAGCCACCAAAACTGAATTGTCTACTCTACTGCAATATACTTACTGACCTCACTCTTTCCTCCTTCCATTTCACAGTGCTTTGCCGAGCCTGCTGTTCTGCTTGCTCCGAATATGAATCTGTTCTGGTGCCTGGGAATCTGTGAAGAGCGTCAAGGCGGTTGGTTCAAATCCAGGTCACATCAGCAGCGAGGAAAGTCATTGCTTTCTGATGGCTTCTCTGAGGTGTACGTGAAATGAGTTTGAGCTCATTGCAAGCCCTGGAGGGTGAGTGTCCACAGGTGTCGGTGACTGCACAAGGCAATTGAAAATCAGCCCCCCCCTTGTTTCAATTAACTTTGAAGCGTGGTTCTACTCCGACAAATGTCTTTGCACAAATGGCTGCTTCTTACCCAACCGAGCTAATCCCTGCTAGCTGCTCACATGACTTGCTGCCCTTGACTCCCAGTAGCTGAGTTTGCTCTGCAATGCTGGGAATAAGCCAAAGACCTATTCTTGTGCTTTGTGAGGGGGGTGGGGTGTAGAAACCTCACACTGGTCCAGGAAGGGCTAAAAAGCTGCTCTGAACACAATCAACCCCACCCCGCTACACCTGCAAGAGCTGTCAGGCTTTGGGGGAGAGGGGCAGTTGAAACAGTTAGCTCAGTTGGGAGGCAGAGCGTGAGCTTCCGGAAGGATGGGCTGGCTGGGACCTGGCTTCCACCAGAGAGCTAAAGCCCCAAATCCCCCTAAGTGAAGGTGGGCCCAATATGGGGCTGTTCTCTTTAGCCTTCCACACGGGACCTGCTTATGGTCTGAATGGGACTGCCACACAGGCCATAGCCTCCCCTGAAGGGGGGGTGGCTGCCAAGGATAAACCTTTGTTGGCTTGCCCCACTACTGGAGTGCAAGCAGTGATGTGGTCACACGCTTCATCAATGAGAGAGGCTCCTAGCTTCCAATGAGCTACCCCTGGGCAACCCCATGAGGACAATAGCATTGCTCAGGTGTGTGACTGAGGGATTAAATCGGCCGACCTGAAACTTCATTACTTGCGGTGGGGCATGAAGAAAAGAATTGACCTTGGCTGTAGCTTGAGAGGAATGCATGCCAGTGGCATGGCCGCTGTATTAGGGTTCTGGAGAGACATGTTCTATTTCCAGTTCAGCCCGTGGCAAGTCACTTCACTTCTGTTTTCCCCTCCCACACTCTGTCTGCCTTGTCTGTTTAGCTCCTCAGGGCAGGGATTTGTACGGCACAAGCACAAGAGGGCCCTGACCTCAGGTGGGGCTTTTTAGTTGTTACTGTAATGCAAATCTCTCAGACTCTTGTCTGTAAGGTGAGCAGGCGTGATAGTGGGTCACTCAGACAGTAGGCTCCCATAATGCCACTCTTCCAGAAGAGGAGTGCCCGTAAGTGCTACACGTAGGGGGTGTTTAATCCTCCAGTAGACACCTCAGATAC
Organism: Caretta caretta; assembly: GCF_965140235.1. Taxonomy (NCBI): domain Eukaryota; kingdom Metazoa; phylum Chordata; order Testudines; family Cheloniidae; genus Caretta; species Caretta caretta. The sequence goes on from NC_134209.1 coordinate 18,599,252, forward strand.
AGTTTAGTCTCATTTCTTTGCCTTGAAGCTTTTTCATCTTTATTATTATTAGGGTCAAACACTTGTGCTGCTCCCATCAACTGCAGGTGCAAATGAAATTGGCCCTTAGCTGACAGACTTTCTAGCCTAGACTCTCCTACCGTTCTGCTTTTCTCTTCACTGGTCCTCCAAGGACCTTAGCTCAGACAATGTCCCAACGCCCATAATTCCCTCTCTGATCCTCTTTTTTCCTCTTCAGGATTCTGTTGTCTGAAATGTTAACTTTCTTCTCCCTTCTAATCCTAACCTGAGAAGGAAGCTGGCGGGGTTATGCAATATTAACATTCAAAGGAGTAACACTTGGGTTGATGGACATATTGGTCATCCAGTGAGAAGCAAGGAAATGCCTGAGACATCACAGCCCTGTTACCCCCTTTCTCAAGCAAAAATTCAGACCTTTGTGGTACAGCAATTGCATAAATGAAAAAAACAGTTCCCACAGGAGAGTTGTGTGTGACTGGATGACAAGGGAAGTGGCCAGGGTAATAATAAATGGGATGGGACGCATCCACAGGACAGCCTCTTCATTAAGCTGTGATCCACCCTCGGTATTAACAGTGCCCCCGTATAATGAACATCCAAGTTACTCACAGAAGCACCGCAGCCTCAGAACAAATGCATTTGGTGGTCAGAAAATAGCATTTTATTTGAAAATTTTCAAAAGAAACACGGCTTTGATGTTTCCAAAAGCTGAAATGTTTCCAGCCCTTTCCCAGTTTTTGTTGACAAGCCAGAAAACATAGCTACCCACAAAACTTTATTTCAGAATAAAGGCTACATTTTGACCAATATATTGCTATCATGAGGGCATAGCACTCTTTCTAGTGGTGACTGGAAGCTGTCTTTCCTAAACTAACCTTTTCAGGGGGCTCACATCTATCAGAAGCAAGAGAATGGCTTTTCTGTATTTGTGACCTACCGACTGGTCTATTAAACTCCTAATTCTTTCACCGGCCGTGTCCTCATTTCAGTAATATTCCTTCTTTCAATAGCTCCCTTGTTCCAAGTTTGTGTTGAATTTACCACTCCCAATGTATGCTGTGCATTCTGCCTTAGGCTTAATGCATTCTTAGAACAATTGCTTGTAGGAGCAAAGAAGCATTGATACAACCACTATAAATCTAAACTAAATTTTTATCTAAACACACCCCGTCACACTGATCTAGGGGCATGGATCCTATGAAAAAATGTTGATTTCAGCTCTGTTTCAGCAATACCTTTCTCCTGAATGAGATTCAGAGTTTGTCTGTAGTATGTTCATAAACAATTAAATGCAAGCATAAAAAAACCCTGGGGATCTTAATGCCCTCTTTTCATGGGAAGACTCATATGTGGCCCATGATAAATATAAGACAAAGCTAACTTCTGACATATGAATCTTTATGCTAGAGGAAAACATACAGGCGCTATCAGCCCCTCCACTCCTTGCCGATATTCAGAGCAGCTATTTTCTCCTTCAAACGGCAATTTCCATTTCAAGCGGGCTAAGAGAGGTCCTCTAGCTAATTCATGTGGTGATGAGATGGGGGCAGTGGCATGAAACCGGGAAATCAGGTGGATATGTAGCAAATAAGGCAACACAAAATACTTGAAGTGCCATTGCTGACAGCACCCGCAAGTGCAGATTAAGGTCTTCCTGTTCTAAGAGAGGCTTGTGCTTGAGGCACACAATTAGCCTCTTGACACCAGCGGAGTGCGTTCACTCTGGATCACCGGATCATTTTTTCCAATCTTAGAATCTTAGCGCTTCGGCAGCACTTAGTCAGTGTCGGCATGCTTGATAGTTGGCTTCTAATTATAAATGACGCTCCTTCTATGGAGGTGTGGACCTGATGCCGTTGAAAGTCACACACAGAGGGCCTGATTTCTTGTCTCCAAGCTAGGCAATTCAGTGGCTTTCATCTCAGTGACAATTCAAACCGTGTTATCCTTTGTGAGTAATTCTACTTCTGCCATGCTATTCCAGGAAGCAGTATCCCACCAGTGCCAACGCTTGACATGCATTTTGTTCCAACTCTTGCACTGCTTTTGTGTAATTTTTAACTATATCACAAGGGACATGATTACGGAGCGTGGACTATTTGGCTCTTAGCAATGCTTCTGGGCGAAGTACTGAAGTTTGAATTCTAAACTAATAAAGTGGGGTTTATAATTCATGTTGACAAGGAGGGGGTAACTGAGGAATATTTTCTCTTGAATGCCTTATTATTATGGTTCTCACAATCCCCTAAATGCGACATTAAAATGAAAATTTCAAGTCAGACAATAAACTACAGCAGTATAATAGCTGGCTTAAAATCCTGCAACTCTGCACGAGAGCGGCTGCGGAGTTCCATTCAGGGACTGGGTGGGGAGAAGGGTCAGAATTCCCACCTCTGCCTGAAGGCACAGCTGTTCTGAACTCCCTGGGAGATGCAGCCACCACCAGGCTCGAGGGAGAACTTTTGCCATTGGTCTGGGGTAGCAGATCCCCCTGACTGTTTCCCCGATCCATCCATCTTCGGATCCAGAGAAGATATAGGTTGCCTACTTAGCAGGGAAGGAGAGCTAATAAGTGAGGACATCAAGAAGACGGAGGTGTGTTAATGCTTATTGTGCTTCTGCCTTCACTGAAAAGGTTCATGGGGCCAAGCAACTCAACATGATTGCAAGCGGGAAAGAACACATTCCAAAAGAGGGAAAACAGGTGAAAGAATATTGAAATAGGGCTGGATGAATCCAAGTCATCAGGACCTGAGGAAAGTCATCGTAGGGTACTTTGCTGAAGCAATTGCTTTGAGAACTCATGAGGACTGGTGAGGATCGGAGAAGGGGAAACATTGTTTCCCTTTTTTAAAAGACAAGTAACAAGAGGACCTGGGGAAATATAGACCGGTCAGTCTAAGTTTAATAACTTGTTCTAGTGTCTTTCTAGGTATCAAGAATCAATTTTGTAAGCGCCTAGAGGATAATAGGATTATAACGAATAGCCAGCATAGATTTGTCAAGGCCAAATCATGTGAAATCATTCTAATTTCTCTCTTTGACAGGATTACTGGCCTAGTGGACAGGGGAAAACAGACCTCTTTTTAAGTAAGGTTTTTGACAGTTTGGCAGTGTGTATCCAGTAGGGCCCTACAGGGTTCAGTCCTGGGTCCAGTACTAGTCAATACTGTCATTAATAACACTGGATAATGGAACAGAAAGTATGCTTATAAAACTTCTGTAGGTGGTGATGCCACACCAGGAGGGGTTGCAAGCACTTTGGAGGACAGGATTAGAATTAGAAACTTCCTTGGCAAATTAGAGAACTGGTCTGAATTCAACAGGCAGAAATTCAATATGGAGAAGTGCAAAGCACTTCATTTAAGAAGGAAAAATCAAATGCAGAACTAGAAAATGGGGAGTAACTGGCTAGGTGATAGTCTTACTGAAAGGGATCTATGGGTTATAAGGGGTCACAAATTGAATGAGTCATCAGTGTGATGCAGTTGCAAAAAAAAAAAAGAGCTAATATAATTCCGGGCTGTATTAACAGGACGGTTGTATGTAAGACACAGGGAGTAATTTTCCTGCTCTACTTGGCACTGGTGGGCCCTGAGCTGCAGTACTGTGTCCAGTTCAGGGTGATACACTTTAGGAAAGAAGGGGATAAATTTAAGTCTCTCTAGAGGACAGCAACAAAAATGATAACGTTTTAGAAAACTTGACCTATGAGGAAAGGTTAAAAAAAAAAACCCTAGACTTCTTTAGTCTTGAGAAAAGAAGACCAGGGGAGAAAGACCCAGAGGTGAAAGTAAGCCGGTAACGCCCCGGTACAGCGTACTGGCAAGAGCCAGTGCACCGTACTGGGGCAGCCCGGCTTCCCCAGGGGGCAATTTAAAGGGCCTGGGGCTCCTAGCAGTGGCCAGAGCCCCAGGCCCTTTAAATTGCTTCCAGAGCCCCACTGCTGGAGCCCTGGGGTAGTGGCTGTGGGGCTCTGGCAGCTATTTAAAGGGCCCGGGGCTCCCCTGCTTCTACCGCCCGGCCCTTTAATAGCCACAGGAGCCCCACCGAGGCTACTCCAGGGCTCCGGGGGCTATTTAAAGGACCTGGGTGGTAGAAGCAGGGGAGCCGCAGGCCCTTCAAATAGCCCTCAGAGCCCTGGGGTAGCAGGGGCTCCAGGGGCTATCTAAAAGGCCGGGGCTCCAGCTGCCTCTGCTGCCCTGGTCCTTTAAATAGCCGCTGGAGCCTCACTGCTTCCCCAGGGCTCTGCCGGCTAATTAAAGGACCGGGGCAGTAGAAGCAGGAGAGCCCGGGACTGCTGCTGCTACCCTGGTGGGGGAGGGTGTGAAGGAGGAGAAGGGGGAGGCACTTACCTTACAGGGTGGGCTGGGGCTGGCTCTGACCCCCCCCAGGCCCTGCCCTTTCCGCCCTAGGCCCTGCCCCTTGCAGGGGCCAGAGCTGGCCCCAATGTACCAGGCCAACCTTTCTATATCTCCCCACCATTGGGAACTGTCAGTATGGGCCATTCAGAACAAATGTGTGGACCGATTAAGAGGACGCTGACTTGGTTGGCTTCAGCTTTGACATATGTAGTGTTGCATTAAATAAACTTGCTTGTTGCTGATGCTGTATAAGACAATGGGCAGGTTTTGACCACAGGATGGGCTTCAATTGGAGGACGACGGATACACAGTGTGTTGCAAAGGGAAAACTAGGGACTTTCCTTCTTTTTTCTCTAATATGTGGCAAAAGTGATTTGGCCAAGAATGCACAATCAGTGTGTTGTTGCTAGTAAACCAATGAGAAAAGAGAGAATATGAAAATAACTTGGACAGTAGAAGTTGTGTAAACCGAAGCCCACACATGCCTTTTGTAGGAATTGCACAAGATGCATAATATTCAGGAAACTTAATGGTGATTGGAAGACTACTAATAAATTGGATGTGTATATATGTCTTAACGTGAGGGGATAGAGCTTCACAGGAGAAATCCATCATGATCCACCTATGAACAGTAACTGGCCACTTTCTTTTTCTGTAAGTCTGTTTCCTTCTTCAATAACTGTGATGGCAAAGCATGCTTTTGGTTCCCATAATGTTTTGAATTAATAAACATGAGTGTCTCAGCCCGAAATCGTGGCTTTCTTACCCCACACCACCTATCCCTGCTTCCAGGGGACACAATGCCTGGAAGCAATACTTCATGGGGCACAGGGAGTGAACCCCCCTTACATCCTGTTGTTTGTTGTTTTAATGATGTATGATACAGTGCTGTATCTATATGACTTGGATTCCCCTATCCCTGGTCAGCCTGGGTCCTGAAGTTGCACTGGTTGATCTCCTCCAAGAGATAGATCAGAGCATTTGTATCTGTATTGTTAAACTATCGGCTGACTTAAATGCTGTGGGGCTTAGACCTTGTGGGTGGGATGGGGCTGCTGTCAAGTGGCTTTGTTACTATCTGAGAGTTTCCAGACAGCAGTGTTGGGAAATTACTCCACTTCCCCCATGGTGCTCCGCTGTGGAGTTCCATCTTCCCTCTTGGCTGGTGTGGGGCACTGGGGAAGCATGGCTTGTGGTGTCTTCCCTAAGCAGATGAGACACACTTTGATCCTCCGGTCTCTAATTCAGATGTTGCCCTTTCCCATGGTCCGGCTGAGATTGAGGAATGGAGGAGAGTGTGTTGGCTCAAACCAGATAAAGCCTTAAAGGACAACACACTTCTACATAGAAAAAAAAATTGTGCAGGGGAAACTAGTCAAAAGCTGCTGATAGGATGTGGAGCTCTCCAAGGAGATCTGGAGGAGAAGGAAAATGAGGAACAAAGTTTTCTTTATATCCTCTTTCAGGTCATCTTCCCCTCCACATATTGAACTCTTTAGGATGCCTAAGAAAAAGGCTCATTACCTCAGTTCAGTCTGTCATGTCTCCTCCATTCTTGTACTATAATAATCTCAGCACCATTAGACTGTGAAAAGATAAAGAAATATTTTTGGGATGGGGAGGGAGAGAACCTGTTTTTTCTTGATCTTACACAGGCCTGAAGGAAACATTGGCTCTCCAGAGTGGTTTTGTTTCCCTGGATTTCTATACAGTAAGTATCTGCTGCAGAATTGCAGATAGAGGGGAAGTTGACATACGACTAGAACTCTCAGAGGAATGAGAAACTCAGAGATGCATTTAAATAAATGGCTTTGACAGAGCTTGATCCAGAGGCTAATGTAGTCAGTGGGTATTTCTGATGCAAATGAAAAGGCTTCCATTCACTTCAGAGGGCTCTGAATGAGGAACAGTACTTTCCAAACTCCCTGGTACCAAACTTTTTGACTGAAACCAGGCAATTGACTCTTTCCCCAATGCAAATCTCTTATGCCATGGGCAAAATATAGTATTAAAATTAACAGTAAAGCCAACTTTCTTGATGAGTATATTTAGGTACCTCAGTATTTTAGACTGCCTTTCAGCTGTAGCTACTTGGTTTTTTTGGGGTCTCTTGCCCTTAGAGATGAACGAAATGAGGCTACTTAAACAAACCATTTCATTATTTGGTGATATTTAATCTTGGAACTTCAATTAAAAAAAAAGTGTACAGAAATCTTATTGAGAAGCATGAAAAATGTGGTGGTCTATTTCATAGACTCATAGATATTAAGGTCAGAAGGGACCATTATGATCATCTAGTCTGACGTCCTGCACAATGCAGGCCACAGAATCTCACCCACCCACTCCCACGATAAACCTCTCACCTATGTCTGAGCTATTGAAGTCCTCAAATCATGGGTTAAAGACTTCAAGGTGCAGAGAATCCTCCAGGAAGTGACCCGTGCTGCAGAGGAAGGCGAAAACCCCCCAGGGCCTCTTCCAATCTGCCCTGGAGGAAAATTTCCTTCCCGCCCCCAAATATGGCAATCAGTTGAACCCTGAGCATGTGGGTAAGATTCACCAGCCAGATACCCAAAAAAGAATTCTCTGTAGTAACTCAGATCCCACCCCATCTAACATCCCATCGCAGGCCATTGGGCCTATTTACCATGAATACAATGGTGTTCTATTTGGCAGTTTTTGTAGGGCTTTATATCTTGAATTGACTTGGAGATATATATATTACAATGAAATGCCTGTTTGGATTGAAGGACTTTCCATAACTTTAACACTTCATCGGCTTTGGATCACTTAATGCATGACTTGTCCTCTTGGAGCTGACCCACTCTTGCTGCAGCTTCTTTAGAAAAGGACTAGATCATCTCTGCTTCAATACAGTAAGAACAAAGTATGTTACATAAAATCTCCTTTGTATTATAACAAAAAGGTAAAGTGATTTATTTCCTGGAGAATAGCATAAATTTCCCATTACTCTCCTGAATCTAGTCTCAGACTGTACAAATTACGTTGAGAAGTCAATATTTTTTGACACTGCTATGAAGGCAAACTTGGTGTAAAGATTCCTCCTCTTCCCTCTGATCCTGATCCAAAGTCTATTGAAGTCAATGGGGATCTTTTCATTGACTTCAGTGGGCTTTCGATAAGGCCTGCCCCAATCTCATATTTCCATGCACCGACTGCATTGCCATATCCCGTCATGGAAACTGTTTTGGTTTTTTGGTATCATGGTAAAAACATACAGTAAATCCTATTTAATTGTGATACTGTACATTGGGAAATCCACTCCTTCGGGAAACTTCTCATGGGACTAGATTAAGACCAGTGCTCTGAATAGCTGCTGATAAGAGTTGTGCTTAGAGGGGAAACTTTCTGGTGACTTGGTGCCCACACTTTCCTCTTGTGTGTCAGTCTTCTCTGGGCTCTGTTTGCTCCAAGCTATTCGCCTTGTCTACATTGGGGATGTGCCCTGGGTTCACCATCCTTAGTATGGAGAGACACAGCAGGTATTTGAGCTTTAGTAAGACCTAGGTCTTATCTTTAGCTCTCAAAGTGCTCTGCAAAACGAGGTCAGTATTACTATCCCTGCTGTACAGAAGGGGAAACTGAGGCACAGAAGCCAATGATTTGCCCAAGGTCACCCAGAAAGCCAGTTGCAAGGCTGGGACTAGAATGCAGGTTTTCTGAGTCTTAGTGCAGTGCCCTATCCACTAGGCTATTCTACTGATTCCCTACTACCTCTGACCTCTGCAAGAGCTCTGTGTAAGCGCAAAAGCTTCTCTTTTCAACAGAAGTTGGTCCAATAAAAGATGTTACCTCACCCACCTTGTCTGGCTAATAGCTAGGGACCAACATGGCTACAACACTGCATATGAGTGTTTCATATATTGCCATGTGCATTCAAAACACGAATCAAACACATGTTCTGCCCAATATACAAGGGGAAATTTTACTTCCAGTTACTGTCATGTAGAACTGGTTGAGAAATATTTTTCCCATGAAGAATAAAGGAAACACTTGGGCTTTTTTGTCAACATTTTCACTGAATTTGTCAAGTTTTTTTGCTCTACAACACCCCCCCCCCCAATCTACAAAAATAGAAACTTCCATTTAGTCCCCAAGCCACTTTTTTTCATCAAAGTAAGAAGTTTTCCACTTAAAACAGCTTTATTAAGCTCAGAAGAAACATTTTCCCTAAGCACCAGTTCTCAGTCAGTCCAAACAGTAGAGCAGTAGTCTGACAACAGAATCTAGATACCAGAAAGAAATGAAGACCACCACCTACATTCCACATGAAGTAGAACCTCTTCTGGGCATTGGCTAAATATAAGGGGCCAAACTTTCAGAAAGGTGAAGTACTTAGCGTCTCCAAGGCATGCTGAGCATGGCTGAAGATGTGGCCACATCATTTAAGTGCCTACATGAGAATTTCTGAAAATCTGTCCCTAGTCATGGGTCCTGCGCACTCTTGAAAATCTGGCCTCGTATTTTGTTTTGTCCGAGTCAGCACCAGCATGGTATCACCCCATTCTGCCTGTTTGTTCTTTGTCTACACACAGTGATAATGATCTGGCTTCCATCCCGTGTGCTGAGGTGAAAGCACTTACTAGCTGTAAAAGCAATCTTGTCAAATTCGCTGATTTGAATCTCTTGACACAAGTTCATAGCACCACTCCCCATCCTGCTTTACACCACCAATGTTGATTTGAATTCCTAGCTGGCACAGAAGTTCCTGATTTCTATCAATGCAAAGTTTTTCACTATATGAAATATTGATTGATTGTTATTTTGCCATAAGATGTTTTGACACCTGCACCTACCTTATATTCTCAGCTCCAAGCTAAATTACTACCATTCCTTTTGAAAACGTCTTTTGCAGACCTCTGTTTACAGTCTCTAGTTAATTCAAAATGCAGCTACCTGACTTTATTAATACCCATTATAAATGCCCCAAGACTGAGTAACATTAGCTTTTGGGATGTATTTGTATTGATTTTTTGGAAGTTCTAAAAACAGGTATTCAATCAATCAGAAGTAGTTGGATTTTTTTTGTTTTTATTTTTTTTAAAATACTTTGTTGGTGAACAGCATCCCTCTCATGGAATTCAGCGTTGATATGTTTTATTGAACTGGAATTTAATGCAGCCCAGGACTCTGGAGAACTCTCCCTCGATAGCAGATGCATCATCCTCTTCAGTACTTACTTAAATCAGTAGTATTAGAAGCAGAAGTTGGACCCCAGATTTAATAATCTAAATGATTAGTAGCACAGAAAAGCATGTTTCTCTCCCCCCCACACACCTCCACAATGTACAGGGTTGTGATTGTGCATCATGGGATATGTAGCCCAGTGGCGGGATGGCAGTACAAGGACCCAAACTACAACTCCCATGAGGCACTGTGGCAGCTCATGCAGGCAGATTAATAGCCCAAGCCAAAATGAAATCATTTGTTTCAATTTTCCCCAATGTAAAATTCACCAAAATTGATCTTTCCCCAGAAAAGTTCAACAAAGCCTCTTTTTCCAAAGGAAAATGTTTTTTGTTCCCATTTCTTCAGCCTGCCCTATTGTTCAATGATTTTGTTCCGGATGCTGCTTGCTGTATCTGTATTTCAGTTTGTTTTTATAAAGCATCTTTGCAGAGTTTACTAGGAAGGGCACTTCATAAATTCCTCAGGCTACAGTATGTTGTGGAGCGGTTTCTATGGTGATTTTTTTTTCCAACTGCAGACCAAAAAATATTCCTAACAACATAGGGAAACAGGAACTTAAAAATCAAACGAGTTTAGCACAAAATGGATGTTAAGGTTTATCCCATTGGAGGTTTGTTAGCAGCATCCCCATTGGACTGTCCCATGGTTTGGGAATTGTGGTGCAGTAATTGCATAGGTCTGCATGTGGAAGGTGTCATTTTACCAGCCAGATTTTCAGCAACAACCCTCCCCCCCCAACCCCCAGAACAAAAACCTGATCTCTGCAAAGATCAGCAAGTGTGTGAAAAAAGCACAGTTTAGCTCACTCTTTCAGAAAGGCAGGTCTATTGCCCCAGACTCCAATCTTCTTATTATTGAGATTCCCATAGAAATCTCCATGCCTGGACAGGGCTTTAAATGGAAGTGACAACCCATCGGTGCTTTCCACGCTGAACAATCTCTCCTCTGTGCTACGCGAGATCATCTCCATATAGCCAGTCTTCCACCACCACGTATTATGTGATGGAGTGTCCCTTTCGTTCTCGGCCCCTCTTGTTAAGAGCTGTACCCAGGAAGCCACTTGCCCTGCATAATACCTTTATTCTGCCTACAAATTATTCTTATGCCTCCATATCATGACTTCATATATACTAACTATAAGCAGATACAGATGCTGCTTTTTTGTACAACTCTCATACCCATGTCAATAATAAAAGCCAGTTCTCCAGCACACTTTCTAGAATACACTTGAATATCTTATTACATCCTTCCCTTCACCCAAAAGCCATTCTAGTATTTTTCACACTTGTTTTAGCACATGCATATATCTCTGACTTTTTTTTTAATAAACACTTTTTTTCTCCCTTCTGGTTATTTATTATTTGAATTGTAGCAGCTAGAGGGCCCCAAGCAGCCAAGACAAAGGGTGGGAGAAATACTACACTCTTATCCTTCTCCTAGTGCACTTTAGTTTCCCGTGAACACTTAACCACAGCAATAGCAGAGTCTGGTATCAGCTTGCCATTCATTACAGCATACCTTACCTATACAATGTCCGTACCCTCAAAGATCGGATATGCCATTCTTTGTGCTAACCAGCAACTAATCTTCCCCCTTCCCTGCCCCCCCCACCCCCATTCCACTCTCTTCACAGGAAAGAATGTTTCCTTTCCGATTGTTTACTCTCTCTTGCACCTAATCACCCTCAAACTCTCCACAACTCTGAAGCATGTGCTGACAGTTTCAGGCATTCCCTTCTGCGTCCATCAACGGGAGCTTTCCCTCTTTCTCTGTTGGAAGCATTACCCGTGGATGCCTCCTGTTGCTATTCCTACTGGATCTGAGAGCAGCTATTCATCTTATACTTGAGCCAAGGTAAATTAAGGTTCAGGAAGCTGTATAACATGGTTGAAAGCAACTAAATTCTCTCAAGGAAATTATGGGCAGATTGAGAAGTACACCCTGGTAAATAATGCACCATAAAGGAGAGATCTTTGGCAGAAGTTAGCTAAGAATACTATTAAAAAAAGAAAAGGAAAGGAGTACTTGTAGCACTTTAGCCACTAACAAAGTTTTTTGAGCATAAGCTTTCATGAGCTACAGCTCACTTCATCAGATGCATGCAGTGGAAAATACAGTGGGAAGATTTTATATACACAGAGAACATGAAACAATGGGTGTTACCATACACACTGTAACGAGAGTGATCAGGTAAGGTGAGCTATTACCAGCAGGAGAGAGAAAAACCTTTTGTGGTGATAATCAAGGTGGGCCATTTCCAGCAATTGACAAGAACATGTAAGGAACAGTGGTGGGGGGGGGGGGGGAATAAACATGGGAAATAATTTTACTTTGTGTAATGACACATCTGCTCCCAGACTTTATTCAAGCCTAAGTTAATGGTGTCCGGTTTGCAAATGAATTCCAATTCAGCAGTCTCTCATTGGAGTCTGTTTCTGAAGTTTTTTTGTTGAAGAATTGCCACTTTTAGGTCTGTAATCGAGTGACCAGAGAGATTGAAGTGTTCTCCGACTGGTTTATGAATGTTATAATTCTTCATGTCTGATTTGTGTCCATTTATTCTTTTACATAGAGACTGTCCGGTTTGGCCAATGTACATGGCAGAGGGGCATTGCTGGCACATGATGGCATATATCACATTGGTGGATGTGCAGGTGAATGAGCCTCTGATAGTGTGGCTGATGTGATTAGGCCCTATGATGGTGTCCCCTGAATAGATATGTGGACACAGTTGGCAACGGGCTTTGTTGCAAGGATAGGTTCCTGGGTTAGTGTTTTTGTTGTGTGGTGTGTGGTTGCTGGTGAGTATTTGCTTCAGGTCGGGGGGCTGTCTGTAAGCAAAGACTGGCCTGTCTCCCAAGATCTGTGAGAGTGATGGGTCGTCCTTCAGGATAGGTTGTAGATCCTTGATGATGCATTGGAGAGGTTTTAGTTGGGGGCTGAAGGTAACGGCTAGTGGCGTTCTGTTATTTTCTTTGTTGGGCCTGTCCTGTAGTAGGTAACTTCAGGGTACTCTTCTGGCTCTGTCAATCTGTTTCTTCACTTCAGCAGTGGGTACTGTAGTTGTAAGAATGCTTGATAGAGATCTTGTAGGTGTTTGTCTCTGTCTGAGGGGTTGGAGCAAATGTGGTTGTATCATAGAGCTTGGCTGTAGACAATGGATCGTGTGGTGTGGTCTGGATGAAAGCTGGAGGCATGTAGGTAAGTATAGCGGCCAGCAGCTTTCCAGTATAGGGTGGTGTTTATGTGACCATCGCATATTAGCACTGCAGTGTCCAGGAAGTGGCTCTCTTGTGTCGACTGGTCCAGGCTGAGGTTGATGGTGGGATGGAAATTGTTGAAATCATGGTGCAATTCCTCAAGGGCTTCTTTTCCATGGGTCCAGATGATGAAGATGTCATCAACGTAGTGCAAGTAGAGTAGGGGCTGTCATAAATATAAAGGGAAGGGTAAACACCTTTAAAATCCCTCCTGGCTAGAGGAAAAACCCTTTCGCCTGTAAAGGGTTAAGAAGCTAGGATAACCTCACTGGCACTTGACCAAAATGACCAATGAGGAGACAAGATACTTTCAAAAGCTGGAGGGGGGAGAAGAAAAAGCTCTCTCTGTCGGGGTGATGCTTTTGCTGGGAACAGAACAGTAATGGAGTCTTAGAATTTAGTAAGTAATCTAGCTAGAGATGCGTTAGATTCTGTTTTCTTTAAATGGCTGAGAAAATAAGCTGTGCTGAATGGAATGTAGATTCCTGTTTTTGTGTCTTTTTGTAACTTAAGGTTTTGTCTAGAGGGATTCTCTATGTTTTGAATCTAATTACCCTGTAAGGTATTTACCATCCTGATTTTACAGAGGTGATTCTTTTACTTCTATTAAAATTCTTCTTTTAAGAACCTGATTGCTTTTTCATTGTTCTTAAGATCCAAGGGTTTGGGTCTGTGTTCCCCTATGCAAATTGGTGAGGATTTTTATCAAACCTTCCCCAGGAAAGGGGGTGTAGGGTTTGGGAGGATTTTGGGGGGAAAGACGTTTCCAAGCGGGCTCTTTCCCAGTTATACATCTGACGTTTGGTGGTGGCAGTGATAAAGTACAAGGGCAAAAGGTAAAATAGTTTGTACCTTGGGGAAGTTTTAACCTAAGCTGGTAAAAATAAGCTTAGGGGATTTTCATGCAGGTCCCCACATCTGTACCCTAGAGTTCAGAGTGGGGAAGGAACCTTGACAGGGGCATTAGGAGACGAGAGCTGAGGAAGTGTTGTTCTAAGTCAGCCGTAAAAATGTTGGCATACTGTGGGGCCATGCGGGTACCTATAGCAGTGCCGCTGATTTGAAGGTATACATTGTCCCCAAATGTGAAATAGTTATGGGTGAGGACAAAGTCACAAAGTTCAGCCACCAGGTTTGCCGTGACATTATCGGGGATACTGTTCCTGACAGCTTGTAGTCCATCTTTGTGTTGAATGTTGGTGTAGAGGGCTTCTACATCCATAGTGGCCAGGATGGTGTTTTCAGGAAGATCACTGATGGATTGTAGATTCCACAGGAAGTCAGTGGTGTCTCGAAGATTGCTGGGACTACTGGTATCGTAGGGCCTGAGGAGGGAGTCTACATAGCCAGACAATCCTGCTGTCAAGGTGCCAATGCCTGAGATGATGGGGCATCCAGGATTTCCAGATTTATGGATCTTGGGTAGCCGATAGAATACCTCTGGTCGGGGTTCTAGGGTATGTCTGTGCGGATTTGTTCTTGTGCTTTTTCAGGGAGTTTCTTAAGCAGATGGTTTAGCACTACAGTGCTAATAAGCGATGGTCACATAAACACTACCTTATACCGGAAACCTACTGACGGCTATACTTACCTACATGCCTCCAGCTTTCATCCAGACCACACCACATGATCCATTGTCTACAGCCAAGCTCTACAATACAACTGCATTTGCTCCAACCCCTCAGACAGAGACAAACACCTACAGGATCTCTATCAAGCATTCTTACAACTACAATACCCACCTGCTGAAGTGAAGAAACAGATTGACAGAGCCAGAAGAGTACCCAGAAGTTACCTACTACAGGACAGCTGCCCCGTCAGGGTGGCTGAACAGAATGTAACACCCAGGAATCATCCCCACTCTGGGTTAAGGCTCTCCTCCTTCAGGGGGCATGCATCAGGCTATGGCCATAAGCTGAGCTCACAAATCCGGAGGAACAGTCTCCTCTCAAGGCAAGTCAGCACTGGCCCTCTCTCCCTCCTGGTAGGGGCTGCGGAGCAGCAGTTGTCCAAGGAGCTCCTCCCTTCAGCAGGTCCTCTCTCCAGGAGCTGATGACTGAAGGTCTGCCATCAACTAAGCCAGTTTCTCCCTTTTAAGCTCCTTCCTCCAATTCTGCCTTCTCACAGGTGTGATGGGGCAGTGCTACCTAAGCCTACATTAGCTCATTAACCCTGTGGTACCCAGTGTGAGGTTTGTATACCCATCACATGCAGCTTCATTGCTCGAGGACCCGAGCTGGCTGGACTAAAGCAAGTTCAGGTATGTCTACATGAGCTGCAAGTCGCACCTTTTTGATTGCAATGTAGACATACTCTTAGACGTATGTACACAATGTAAGGGTGCCTATCTTGTGTCATTTATATGCCAAGGAGTGGCGGGAGGGTGTATGAACAGCTAGGGAGGGCACTTTAATTTACACATTCATACCTTCTCCTGTCAATTCCTTTTCCTTCTCCTGTTAATTCCTTTTCCTGCTATCCTCTTCTCTTCTGGATTTGATGCATGAACAACAGTAGTTTAAACTGAGTGGAACAGAATCAGAGGGGATGGTGCACAAGGATCATAAGTTACTGTCCAGCTAGTGGGAATCAAAAGGAGCCTAGATCAAGTCTAGGTTGACACACGTTCTCCTATAAATCTCAAAAGCTATTGCTGCCCTCCTTGGGAGTGATGGGTGGGCATTACGTTAGCTGTTGGGAGAGGATGCCAGAGTAATACAGTCAAGGTGAAATCCTGGTCACACTGAAGTCAATGGCAAAGCTCCCTCTGACTTCAGTGGGGCCAGGATTTTACCCTCGATGTTGTGGAAACAGCAGGGTTGAGCACTCTGAAAGGATGCTCTGATTATAACAGCAGGGTTTCTCATGCTCCTGAAAGGTGAGGCCCCTCCTTCATCATAATGAAACTGCATTCCTGCCATGTGGCATTAAAGGCCTACACATCTCACCTGTTCCAGCTCCTATGTCTCCCCACCTGGTCCTTACTTCTTTATTTCTCCCCTCTGGGAAAAACTGCTGAAGAGCTGCATGATAGGATTCTTCCTCTTCCTTCCACATGTTGGTGAGCAGTAAAATAGCTAACCATATTGACATTCAATATGGCAAGTGAGTTAGCACGCATTGCGTAAGTGGGGCAGCTCACACCTCTGTGTTTCAGGCTTTCTGCAAACACAGACATCGCTGCATCAGTTAACCTTCAAAATGTGACCTGAATGTTTCTTTGCAGTCCTAGCACCTGGAGCAGTGGTTTTCAATCTTTTTTCACCTGTGGATCCCTAAAAAAATTTTCAAATGGAGTTGTGGATCCCCTTGGAAATCTTAGATCTAGTCTGTGGACCCCCAGGGGTCTGTGGACCATAGGTTGAAATCCACTGACCTAGAGTCTTTAATGAAAGCTGATGGGGAGGGATAGCTCAGTGGTTTGAGCATTGGCCTGCTAAACCCCAGGGTTGTGAGTTCAATCCTTGAGGGGGCCATTTAGGGATCTGGGGCAAAAATTGAGGCTTGAGCAGGGGTTGGACTAGATGACCTCCTGAGGTCCTTTCCAACCCTGATATTCTATGCGATTCTGAAGAGCAATTGGTCTGTCTGCAAGCCAATCTAGTAGTCAAGCCCTCCTAGGGTGGCACCTCCCACACTTGGAGTAACACTGTACTATGGTAAGGATTTGTCTACACTCGACTTTACCTTGAATGAACTGATTGCCTGTTAACTCCAGATAGCAAATACACTTGTAAAAATAAAACTTCCCAAATGTTTGTTCCAGGATACAAAAGATGTGTTTTGCTTAGCCTAAGGCTCTGTCAGCAGAACTATATCACTCAGGGGTGTGAATAAACCTCCCCCCGAGCAGCATACATTACACCGAGATAAGTGCCGGTGGGGAGAGCGCTATGTTGGTGGGAGAGCTCTCTCCCGGTGGCATACAGCATCTTCACCAGATGCACTGCAGGTGTGTTGCTGCAGCCCTGTACACGTTAGGGTGGCCAGATGTACCGATTTTATAGGGACAGTCCTGATTTTGGGGTCTTTCTCTTATATAGGCTCCTATTATCCCCCATCTCCTGTCCCAATTTTTCACATTTGCTGTCTGGTCACCCTAGTACATGTAGACATGCCCTTAGGTATTAAGGTTTTCTAATCATCTAATAAGTAGAATAGAGATGAGTAAATAGTGGATTTTTTTTGATTCACTGGTGATTCCCATATTTTCAGAAATTAGTTCTGGGTTTTCTGAAAATAATTTCTTTAACATTTTCAGTGAATTGAAAAGATGAAAAAATATTTCAGGTCAAATGAAGTGTTTAATTCCATCTGGAATTATTCATTTTAACAGAGCATGGAACGCTTCTGGTTTTTAATAAATTGAAGGACATTTCAAACTGAAAAGTCACATCAAACAAATCAAAATATTTCACTTAAGAAAATGTCAAAACAATATTTGCATCTTCAGACTGGTGTTTTGTTTTGTTCAGAAGAAACATGGTTTGCTGAAGAAATTACAGATGGAAAAACTTTGCCCAGCTCTAATTTAGAAGTCTTTTCATCAGAGGAGAAACTGACTTATCAACAGTAAATGGCCACTGAGAAGAAATAGGAAGTAACGATATGCATAGTGTCAACAAATTGACAAAATTGGGGAAAAAATGGAAAAATACGTATTTAGTCTCATAGGTCTTGCTTATAACTATAGGAAATAACATTGTCTAGAAATAATGTATTGTTGTTGTCGTCAATGTCTCTTTACAGTTGTTTCTACATCAACAACTACTGACAGTGTTGTGGTGTTCTGCAGATCTTTGCAAGCTCTCAACGATCCCTCCAGAGCTCCAACTCTGAGTTGGGTGACATTTCAGTTTCTAGAACACTGACTTTCAGTGGGACTTGTGCTCCTAAGTCATTTAGATACTTTTTTGAAAATTCCTGCCTCAATTGTGCTATGGCCAAAGAGTTTCAAAAATGGGTACCTATAACTAGGCTCTTCCGGAGCCCATATTTAGGTCCCTAGATGAAAACTTCCATCTGCATCAGACCAATGATTCATCTAGCCCATCCAGCAGTGGCCAGCACCAGAGCTTCTGAGGGAGCGTACAGAACAAGGTAGCTTTGGAGAGATCCACTCCATCTTCCCCTTCTGGCAGTCAGCCAGATCTGAGTGGTCTGACACACCCTCCTCCCCACCCCCGCAAGAGATCCTGAGCACCTATCAGCTTCCATAAATGCCAGTGGATTCTCAACACTGTTGAAAGGGCTCAACACTAATTTAGATATATGACTGCAGGAGTCCAACCTTTTAGGTATTTTTCTTAAAACTCTTGGCCCATGTGTTGAAGACCTAATGCTGTGACGTGCTGATCAGAACCCTCAGCTCCCCATGCATTCAATAGATGGGAGGTGCACAGACTCAGGTAAATACCGGTTTTCATTCAGTGAAAGAAGGGCAGTGCTCCGGCTCTTTGGGGAATTCCTAGGGTTGTCACTCATGGAACTAGAAAAGGAGTACTTGTGGCACCTTAGAGACTAACCAATTAATAAATTGGTTAGTCTCTAAGGTGCCACAAGTACTCCTTTTCTTTTTGCGAATACAGACTAACATGGCTGCTACTCCGAAACCTGTCACTCATGGAACTGTATTCTAATGTATTATGCAGCTGTGTTTTTGGATCATCTCCAAACCCATACACTTGGACTGGCTCCAACATATCTGCACAAAGGACTATGAAGTAGAGGGTTAAAATAAAATCAGACTGATCGCCCAGTGAACGCTGCAGAAGTATGTCCTATGTAGGCTCTCTGACAAATATCTGCACCATGCATTTTAAGTACATTTTCCATACTGTAGATCTTTCTCTTTGAGACCCAGTTGGTAACTTTGAAGAGCAACAGTACCTGCATGGCCAATATAATCAGCACAGCTGTCAGTAAAGCCTACACTAATGTATCCTGAAAGAGTGATTAATGGGTTTTGACAATATCATTGCCTTGCATATTTAATCAGATTATACATCTGTTAGGAATGGTGCACTCTCACATCTGCAGTCAAAACCCATGATCTGCATGCAGATCATGGTGGCTGCACAAGCATGCAACATGATCCATCAGTCTTTTTTGTCGACCTTTTAACTGTGTTCCAAAATGATATGAAACATGGCATTTTAAACAAGCTTGTATGCAAAGTTCCAAAGGGGTCTAGTTGCCTTTCTTGGTGCATTTCCCCCCAATCCCAAAGGGAGCTAAGCCTACACTCCTCCTCAGACAGGCTAACTAAAATAACTTATTTTCTTATGCGGTGAAGGATTGTCCCCTGGTTAGGGCACTCGTCTAGGACTCAGACCTGCATTCAAATTCCTGCTTCGCCAGACTCCCTACGTGACCGTGGGCAAGTCATTTAGTCTCTCTGCCTCAGCTCCCCATCTTTAAAATGGGGATAACAGCGCCCCCCTACCTCATGAGGGGTGGGGGGGTATGGATACATTAAGTGTTAGGTGCTGTGTCACTACAGGAATGCGGGCCACATAAGTGACATAGGTAGGATTAATGTTCATATTATTGGGATATAGCTTTGTTATATGGGACCAGATCTTCAGCTACTCTATACTGGCTCACTCCTCTAAAGTTCACCAAGCTACACTGATTTACACCCGCTAAGATTTTGTTTGATGTTGAGCAGAATGTCTCTTTCAGGAAATTTTAGGCACCTGGCTTTAATAACTTCCCAGAAGGAATTCTTATAAAAGGGGCTTATTGATGACTAATGTTGGCTTGGCGTTTTCAGTCAGTCCTGCCCATACCCCCGCATCAAAGGGAGAGAGTTTATTGCAACACATTTAGGCCAACATTTTCAAAAGCAGAAGCCTTAAGTTAGACACCTAAATATCTAGTCTGATTTTGTTTGTAACAGCTCTGCATGCAGCTGCTCCCCCTGAAGTCAGTTGGGCCCAGATTCACAAAGGTATTTAAACTTCTAACTTCCATTGAAATCAGTGGTCGGTAGGAGCCTAACTACCCTTTTGAATCTGGGTCTTAGAGCTCATTCCTCTGCTCAGTAAGGTGAAGATGAAGGGGTACCCATCTGATTCTCCTTGCTTGGAGCAAGTGGGCACGTAGATGGTGGCAGGAGCTCCATCTCTGCCTTCACCCCTCTTATCCACCAGCGTAACTGTTTTGGGCATGTAGCAAGGGGCCAGTTGCTCCGTGAAGTAGCTGACTTCCCTTCTCCCCCCCCCGGACACCAAGCCACATTTCATTCACTACTCTGCTTCTGGGGCAGCCGCACGCTACCAATCACTGAGGGCAAACAGGGGAGCTGGCAAGCAGGGATACTGAGACTCAGCCAGAGTGGGAACAAGACTTTATGATGTGCTATGAGAAGGTCCCTTTACTCTTCCAATTCTCCACCCTGCAGTCTACAAGGGTTACTCCTCCCTCGGCTGCACTAACAGAGGCTTGTGCTGGAACTGCACACTGCTTGGGAGACTAGATTATTTACAGTTTCACATCACTTATTCTGATATCCTGGTAGTGGTCCCCTGAGCAATCACTCATTTCTTTTGAAGGAAGAGGTCCCTGCCTGGACTGAGTGGGATAAATTACTTTTCTATTTAAGCATCAGCTCTCTCCCTAATCTTTGCAGGATCATCTACTTCTGCAGTACAATTTGCTTGGAAACAGGCATTTTATTCATTCTGAATATATTTAAAATAGAGTATTATAACTATACAATAAGTAGCTAAGACACACTGATCAACAAACCAGGAGAACAGCCTCTCATCCTATCTTTCCTACTTATTGTCCCTCTGAAATGCAGTTGATCATAGAATCATAGGACTGGAAGGGACCTCAAGAGGTCATCTAGTCCAGTCTCCCGAACTCATGGCAGGGCTAAGTACCATCTAGACCATCCCTGACAGGTGTTTGTCTAACCTGCTCTTAAAAATCTCCAGTAATGGAGATTCCACAACCTCTCTAGGCAATTTATTCTAGTGCTTAACCACTCTAACCGTTAGGAAGTTTTCCCTAATGTCCAACCTAAACCTCCCTTGCTGCAATTTAAGCCCATTGCTTCTTGCCCTATCTTCAGAGGTTAAGAAGAACAATTTTTCTCCCTCCTCTATGTAACAACCTTTTATGTACTTGAAAACTGTTACCATGTCCCCTCTCTGTCTTCTCTTTTCCAGACTAAACAAACCCAATTTTTTCAATCTTCCCTCATAGGTTTGTTTTATAGGCCTTTAATAATTTTTGTTGCTCTTCTCTGGATTTTCTCCAATTTGTCCACATCTTTCCTGAAATATGGTGCCCCAAACTGGACACAATATTCCAGTACTTCAGCACAGAGTAGAGCAGAAGAATTACTTCTTGTGTCTTGATCACAACACTCCTGCTAGTGCATCCCAGAATGATGTTCACTTTTTTGCAACAGTGGTACATTGTTGACTCATATTGAGCTTTGTGATCCGCTATGACCCCAAGATCCCTTTCTGCAGCCCTCCTTCCTCAGCAGTCACTTCCCATTTTGTATGTTTGCAACTGATTGTTACTTCCTAAGTGGAATACTTTGCATTTATCATTATTAAATTTCATCCTATTTATTTCACACCATTTCTCCAGTTTGTCCAGATCATTTTGAATTTTAATCCTATCCTCCAAAGCACTTGCAACCCCTCCCAGTTTGGTATCGTCCGCAAACTTTATAAGTGTGCTCTCTATGCCATTATCTACATCATTGATGAACATATTGAACAGAACTTCTTCTTGCCCTATCTTCAGAGGTTAAGAAGAACAATTTTTCTCCCTCCTCTATGTAACAACCTTTTATGTACTTGAAAACTGTTACCATGTCCCCTCTCTGTCTTCTCTTTTCCAGACTAAACAAACCCAATTTTTTCAATCTTCCCTCATAGGTTTGTTTTATAGGCCTTTAATAATTTTTGTTGCTCTTCTCTGGATTTTCTCCAATTTGTCCACATCTTTCCTGAAATATGGTGCCCCAAACTGGACACAATATTCCAGTACTTCAGCACAGAGTAGAGCAGAAGAATTACTTCTTGTGTCTTGATCACAACACTCCTGCTAGTGCATCCCAGA
Source organism: Caretta caretta (assembly GCF_965140235.1). Lineage (NCBI taxonomy): Eukaryota > Metazoa > Chordata > Testudines > Cheloniidae > Caretta > Caretta caretta. The sequence goes on from NC_134209.1 coordinate 18,621,195, forward strand.
ATGATCCCTGTGGGATCCCACTCATTATGCCCTTCCAGCATGACTGAACCACTGATAACTATTATCTGGAAACGGTTTTCCAACCAGCTATGCACCCACCTTAGAGTAGCTCCATCTAGGTTGCATTTCCCTAGTTTGGAACTCCTAGTTATAGGACTGCAAGATGCAATTTCTCCACATTTGTTCCAAATTTTAAAGACTGGGCAAAGGGAAATGCTTTGACTAAAAAATATTAGACACTGAAACAATCAGCGATTCATAATTTAGCTATTGAAGGACAAATTATTTGTCTATTTTTGCTGACATCATCTTTTGATCGAAAAATGTTGTCATCCTTACAGTGATCTGAGGTTATATTTATTTCAGTAGTCAGTACTAGTCAGGCAGGATTTATAATTAAGGTGCACATTGTAGGGAGAATGGTCACTTTGGATGAGCTATTACCAGCAGGATAGTGAGTTTGTGTGTGTGGTTTTTGGGAGGGGGGTGAGGGGGTGAGAGAACCTGGATTTGTGCAGGAAATGGCCCAACTTTATTATCATGCACACTGTGTAAAGAGTTGTCACTTTGGATGGGCTATCACCAGCAAGAGAGTGAATTTGTGTGGGGGGTGGAGGGTGAGAAAACCTGGATTTGTGCTGGAAATGGCCCACCTGATGATCACTTTAGATAAGCTATTACCAGCAGGACAGTGGGGTGGGAGGAGGTATTTTTTCATATTCTCTGTGTATAAATAAAGTCTGCTGCAGTTTCCACGGCATGCATCCGATGAAGTGAGCTGTAGCTCACGAAAGCTCATGCTCAAAAGAAATAAAGGTAAAAATGCAAGCTAATTCCTAATTTGACCAAGATAATAGGCTTAAAAGCAAAAGGTTTGTCTCACCAAGAGCTGCAATACATTTCACGGGCTGTGTCCCATTCCATCCTGGGACCACTCCCTCCTTTGTTGAGTTCTTTTAGAGTCCTTGTTGTCATGAGCAGAGAGATGAAAGGAGGAGAGAGAGATGTGTCTAGAGACATTTACCCCTCCCCCTTTCTTATACTCATACTTTGAGCTAGAAAAAATCCTTGCTGGATCATGGGGGCAGGCAGTTCCATTGTGTACATGAGCTCCAAACTGTTCTTCGGATGAATTGTCAATTTCTTGTTAATAACCCCCACACACACACCTCCCAATTGGAAAATGTCTGATTAAGTAAGTGATACCCCACTTGACTTTTTGTTGATGCCTGTCTGGGTTTGCCAGTGTTCTTTGTGTCTGGAATCTGGTTTGTGGGTGTCACCCAGACTTACAACATTTCAGTAACAATCGTACAGTAAAATCTCATAGCTTTACCCAGTGTCATTATACACATCTAATGGGACAATGATGTTCAGCAGATTACAAGTTTTTAAATGATATCTCATGGCATCATCCTCCTCCTCCTCACTCCCATAACTGCATTGGTCATTGGGGCACCATCACTGATGAGCAATCAACCAATTGTCTCCACCCCTGAAGATTGTGTGTCAGTGCTTGAGTCTCCGCGAAGTCCATTCCTGTCCACTCTTTTATGTTGTCAATCCATCTCTTCTTCTGTCTACCTCTTCTTTTCTTTCCCTGTACTGTCCATTGGAGGATAATCTGGGATAGGCCAGATGATCTTGTTACATGGCCATACCACTTCAGCTTGCGCTTCTTCACGGTCATCAGGAGGTCTTCATATGATCCAGCGCATTGGGTGATGATGTTGCGGACCTCTTCATTAGTGACATGGTCGAAGTAGGAGGTGCCCAGGATTTTAAGGAAGCATCTCATCTCTACTACCTGTGTTTTCCATTCAAGTTCTGCCATAAAGATCCATGTCTCACACGAATACAGAAAAATGGAGATGACCAATGCGTGCAGCAGTGTGTTTGGATTCCAGGGAGATGTTCTTATTCCTCCAAATTGGCTTTAGCTTTGCCACTGTTGTTTGTGCAGTTCTTGCCCAAATTTCTGCCTTGAATCCTTCATCTCACAGCATACTTTGTACAAAATATATCAAAACCATATAATGCGGTGAACATGGCTACCGGGTGTCACACCTTTGTCTTCTCTATCCCAAGAGTCTTAAATCTGCTCTGTTGAAAACAGAAGCACCCACTCTCAGTGTACTGCAGCAGCTCAGTGAGTTCGCATTAGGCCTTCTGTTATCTTCTGACCACTGAGTTGCAAACACACCATCAGGGAGCCTTCTGTGTTTGCAATGGAGACGGAACAGAACAAGCCTTTTGCAAAGCATGCTGCTTCCTAGTCATCGGAGCAGAGCCTGATATTCGGTAAATCTCTGGTGCAAGGCCAGCAAAGCAGACTTCAATAAGAGTACCAGGAATGGCTATGCATACTGGCAAATAGCAAAGAAGCTGGCACTAGCTGGCACCAGACCAGTGCAATGAGTGGATGAAGTGACTCAAGAGTGAGTACCAGGTACCAGAACAGCACCTCAGGCAACTCGCAGCACTGTCCAGTGTTAATACAGGCTGGGATTTCCAAAGGGAGTAGTGGAGTAAGGCACCAAAATCCCACTGAAATTCAATGGGAATAGGGCACCCAACTCACTCAGACTTTTGAAAATCCCACACAAAATCTTTATATAACACACCACTCCATCACGTATTCCCTATGTCTATCCAAATGCACAAGTACCCCAAAGACATTCTGGATCCCATGAACCTCTAAGGCCTTTTGAAAACATTAAGACAATGTACTGAGCAGCTAACTATTGGCTGAGACAGAGCCCCATGATCTAAAACATCTGCACACTAAGAGCAATAGGGCTATTTATGATGCATTAAAATTGATTTCACAGGTTGCAGCATCTGAGGCACATGTCCTGGGTCCTCTCCTGCTTTGCTTTTTGGCTGTCAGCCACAATGAGACAAACATCATTCAGACTACTGCAGAAATAGTGCATTGATCAACACACTGGTCCCGCCAACCAATGTTCCAAGTATCTTCAAGATTTAGGAAAATGTTAAAATATTAAATTATGGTTCTCTTGTTTGCTGCAACTTGTCATCGACTGAACAGAGTTTTGTCATCTGAGAACATTCAAAACAAGATCATGCAAGCAATGTCTGACTTACTGGGAATATAATGTTTTGCCAACTTTTGTGAGAACAGATGAAAATATCAGTGGCCAGTACAAAGACTCAAATTCATAATACCCACAACCACACAGTTATTTTGCCTTTATGAAGATGTCTTCCATAAACTAAAAAAAAACAAATCTCTTTTTTCTGTGCAGCTACAATACTTACTGTGCTGGAAAACATTGGGGGGAAAAATACAGAAGAGATCTGACCTTAGTAAGGAATATGATAAATTAGAGTTGTGTTTGAGTTCAAATTAGATTTGCAGACCAGTTAACTTGATTTCAAGCCAGGATGAGCTTGTAAGGGATGGGAAGATAACAGTCTTAGGCTAGATATTTGGCCAATGAATTCTTCAAGGTGGGCTTTACTTTTTTTGTTTTTTTTCTGCTCCTTTTTTGTTTTCATGTTAAACTGTGGTAGCAGGCACCTGTCCACTGTGTAGACTGGAAATGGGAATGGGGACGGGGTGAGTTACATCACTTTTTTCTTTTTAAATAGAGCTGTCCTTGAACCCTGAGAACTTTACAAGACAGTGAGTTGAGAATATGTCAAAATTCCACCCCATTTCCCCCCGGAATATAGAAACAAAGTTGGATTGTCTGGCAGCCAAATAAAGGAGGGTAATGGAGATTGACTTTAAATATAATCTGGAAGGAGGGGTTGAAGAAAAATCTTCAGAATTTCATTTTTTTCCCTCTTCAAAAGAATCTGTAGAGGTCTGGCCTCGGGTGGTAGCAAGTCTCCTAGGACCTTTAATCAGGGAAGAGCTTAGAGAATTACAGAGCTGAAGGTACGGATTCCAATCGAGGCCAAGATTGTCCATAATAGGAGTCTAAAGTTGGGGCCGTAAATCCTTTTTTAGGCTCCTAAATAGAGCTGTGTGAATAACTAATTTTTCACTTCACTGGCAATTCTGAAAAATCAAAAGAGGAAAAATTTTTTTTGCTCAATTAAAACATTTTAAATTTGAACAATGTTATTAAGATGAAAATTTGAAATTAAATGTCATTTTAAACTGAAGAAATTGAAATACCATGTTTAGAAAGTATCAAACCAAACCATTTATGGTTTTTTTTTTCTGAATTTTGTTTTAAGAACATAGGAAGGGCCATACTGGGTCTGACCAATGACAGAATCCTGTCTTCCAATAGTGGCCAATTCCAGGTGCTTCAAAGGGAATGAACAAGAAAGGCAATCATTGAGTGACCCATCCCCTATCAACCATGCCAGCTTCTGGCAATCAGAGGCTTAGGGACAACCGGAGCATGGAGTTGCATCTCTGACAATCTTGGCTAATCGCCATTAATGGACCTGTCCTCCAGGAACCTCATTATTTTCTGAACCCACTTATACTTTTGGCCTTCACAGCATCCCCTGGCAATGAATTGCCATAGGTTGACTGTGCATTGTGTGAAGAAGTACTTTCTTTTGTTTGTTTTAAACCCGCTGGCTGTTAATTTAATTGGGAGACTCATGGTTCTTGTGTTATGTAAAGAAGAAAATAACATTTCCTTATTCACTTTCTCAACACCATTCATGGTTTTACAGACCTCTACCATATCTCCCCTTAGTCGTCTCTTTTCCAAGCTGAAAAGTCCCATCTTTTTAATCTCTCCTCATATGAAAACTGTTCCATACTCTGAATCATTTTTGTTGCCTTTTCTGTATATCTAATTCTAATAACTCTTTTTTCAGATGGGGTGACCAGAAATGAATGCAGTATTCCAGGGGTGGGTACACCAGGGGTTTCTATAGTGACATTATGATATTTTCTGTCTTATTATCTATTCCTTTCCTAATGGTTCCGAACGTTAGCTTTTGTTTGTTTGTTTGTTTTTTGACTGCTGCTGCACATTGAGCAGATATTTTCAGAGAACTATCCACAATAACGCCAAGTTTTCCTTTTTGGGGGCGGGAGAGGGGGGTAGTAATAGCTAATTTAGCCCCCCATCATTTTGTATGTATAGTTTGGACTATGTTTTCCAATATGCATTGCTTTTCATTGATCAACTTTGAGTTTCATCTGCCACTTTGTCACCCAGTTCTGTGAGGTCCCTTTGTAACTCTTTGCAGTCTGCTTCGTATTTGGCTATCCTTGAGTATTTTAGTATACTCTGCAAACTTTGACACCTCACTGTTTATCCCCTTTTCCAGATCATTTATGAATATGTTGAACAGCACTGGTCCCAGTGCAAATCCTTGGGAGACCCTTCTGTTAACTTTTCTCCATGTGAAAACTGACCATTTATTTCTACCCTTTGTTTCCTGGCTTTTAACCAGTTACTGATCCCTGAGAGCACCTTCCCTCTTATCCCATGACTGCTTACTTTGCTTAACAGCCTTTGATGAGGAACCTTGTCAAAGGCTTTCTGAAAGTACAAGAACACTATATCCACTGGATCACCATGTCCATATGTTTGTTGATCCCCTAAAAGAATTCTAATAGATTCCAGAGATGTGATTTCCCTTTACAAAAGCCTTGTTAACTCTTCCCCAACATATAGTATTCATCTATTTTTCTGGTAATTCTGTTCTATACTATAGTTTCAACCTATTTGCCTGGTACTGAAGTTAGGCTTCCTGGCCTATAATTGCCAGGATCTCTGGAGCTTTTTTTAAAAATTGGCATTACATTAGCTATCTGCCAGTCATTGGGTACAGAGGCTGATTTAAGTGACAGGTTACATACCACAGATGGTAGTTCTTCAATTTCATACTTGAGTTCCTTCAGATCTCTTAAGTGAATAACATCTGGTCCTGGTGACTTATTACTGTTTAATTTATTGTTTTGTTCTAAAATGACCTCTATCGACACCTCAGTCTGGGATAGTTCCTCAGATTTGTCACCCAAAAAATGGCTCAGGTGTGGGGATCTCCCTCACATCCTCTGCAGTGAAGACTGATGCAAAGAATCAATTTAGCTTCTCTGCAACAGCCTTGTCTTCCTTGAGTGCTTCTTTAGGACCTCGATCATCCAGTGGCCACACTGATTGTTTGGCAGGCTTCCTGTTTCTGATGTACTTAAACTGTTTTACTGTTAGATTTGTGTCTTTTTTGCTATTCAAATTCTTTTTTGGCCTGCCTAATTGTACTTCTAAACTTGACTTGCCAGAGTTTATCCTTTATATTTTCCTCAGTAGGATTTGACTTCCAATTTGTAAAGGATGCCTTTTTGCCTCTAATCACCTCTTTTACTCTGTTTAGCCATGGCAACATTTTATTGGTCCTCTTATGTTTTTTTTAAATTTGGGGTACACATTTAACTTGAGCCTCTATTATGGTATCTTCAAAGAGAGTTTCCATACAGCTGACAGGCATTTCACTCTTCCTTTAATTTCAGTATAAGTAGCTTCCTCATTTTTTGTATAGTTCCCCTTTTTGAAGTTAAATGCTACTGTGATGGTCTTCTTTGGTATTCCCCCTTCTTCCCACAAGGATGTTACATTTAATTACATCATGGTCGCCCTTGCCAAGAGGTTCAGCTATATTCATCTCTTGGACCAGATCCTGTGTGCCACTTAGGACTAAATCAAGAATTGCCTCTCCCCTTTTGGGTTCCAAGACAAGCTGCTCCAAGAAGCAGTCATAAAATTTCTGGACACCATTAATCTCTGCATCCCATTCCTGAGGTGACATGTTTTCAGTCAATATGGGTATACAGTAGTTGAAATCCACCATTTATTATTGTGTTTTCTGTTTTTGTAGCCTCTCTGATCTCCCTAAGCATTTCATAATGGCAGTCACCATCCTGGTCAGGTGGTTGGCAGTATATCCCTATTGCTATACTCTTATTTTTCAAGCATGGAATTTCTATCCATAGAATTTCTGTGGTATAGTTTGATTCATTTAAGATTGTTACTATATTTGATTTTGTGCTTTCTTTCACATACTGTTCCACTCCCACACAAGGGCAATCTACATTCATTTGTATATATATTATGCCCTGGTATTACCATGTCTCATTGTTCATCCAAGTTTCTGTGATGCCTATTGTATCAATATGGTCTTATAATATCAGGCATTCAAGTTCACTCATCTTTGGAGTTAGACTCCTAGCATTTGTATACAAGCTGTTATAAAATTGGTCAATATTATTTGTCTAACTTCAGGTGATGGGCTTGAATGGGACATTTCCATTTGACTGTTTCTCTTCAGCTCCTACCGGTACTTTCTCAACTTCTATCCTCTCTTCTTTACTAGGCTATAGAGAATCCCCATTAATAGATCCTCTCCTAAGGGATGTCTCTGTCCAAGCTGCTTGCTCCTCTGCATCCATCAGCTTTCACACAGTCCTTAGTTTAAAAACTCCTTTATGACCCTTTTCATTTTACGTGCCAGCAATCTGGTTCTGTTTTGGTTTAGGTAGAGCCCATCCTTCCCGTAGAGTCTCTTCCTTTCCCAAAAGGTTCCCCAGTTCCTAAAAAAATCCCCAAACCTTCCTCCAAACACCATCATCTCATCCACGCATTGAGACCCTGCAGTTCTGGTTGTCCAACTGGCCCTGTGCGTGGAACTGGAAGACTTTCAGAGAATGCTACCATGGAGGTCTTGGATTCTAATCTTTTACCTGGCAGTCTAAATTTGGCCTCCAGGACTTTTCATTTACCTTTCCCTATGTCACTGGTACTTACATCTACCATGACCACTGGCTCCTCCTCAGCACTGCCCCTGCACCCAATCAAAACAATGCAGTGAAATCTACATTCATTAGTGAAATGTTTGTGTCAATGAACCTGCATTATTTGCCCCAAAATTTCATCTAGCTCTACACTTAAAACAGCCCTGATTTTAGAACATACTCATTATTCAGCAGCTCCAATTGACCTCAAATCTGGGCTTGAATTCACACATCTAAATATGGCTTTAGAAGCCTAATTACAGCCTTCTATTTTTGCAATCCTTAACCTGCAGTTATGGTGTTAGGGTATCTTAAGTGGAGGGTGTTGGGAACTTTGAGAAAATGTTTGTCCAAGAGATTGATTTGTTGAGTCCAAATTTTGTTTTGCAGAAAAGGATCAGGTTTGATGAATTTCCTGTTTAGAAAACTTTTGAAACTGTTGAAATATCCTGTTTTGACATTCTTGGAATGAAAAGCTGCTTCTTGTTGTTGTTTGACACAATTTTGTTTCAAACTTTAACTTAAATTGTAGTAAAAATGTAGAGGTCAAAATCAAAAGGCTTTGAAATGACCAGAACGCAATGATTCCATTTATATGAATTGAAGGGTTTTCTTGGTCTGCAAAAAATTGAGAGACATTTTGTCCTGATTTTTTTAAGTCTCCAATTTTCCTCGGCCGGGAAAACTATTCCCTGCCCAGCTCTATTTTTAAGTCACTAGAGTAGTAGATGGATGCAATCATTATGATGCATATTTGCTCTTTGTCAAGTGGCCAAAAGCCTCCTGAGTAATCACAGCATGCTACAATTTTACAAGGGTGGTCTTTGATCCAAAGAGCTTTCAGTATAAATACACAAGCCAGACAGAAGACAGGGGGAAAGCATGCAGAATACAAATAAAGTCACCAAAGAGAAATTTGACTCAAGTGTTGTTAGTTACAGGTTTTCTTTTTTTTCGCCTTCCTTTCTCTTTAATTTGCTCCCTGTTGCATCCCTGATCCCTTCTTCTACACTACAACATTCCCTTCCTTGCATACCTCCTGCCCCCCTTCCCTATCACAGGCGCAGTGTAACAGTTACAATGTACAGGGATTAATGCAAACATAAGTAGCCAATCAGAAGAGACTCTCGATAGCTCCAAGCATGGGTCCTTGGCTGCTGTAAATCAGCATAGCTCCACTGAAGTCAAGGGAGATTGCCAATTACCAGCATGGGCTTGCTGAGATGGAGCTGATCTGTCTTGTTTCCTCCCTGTAGTCTATTTACTACTCAAGTAACCAACCCATATTTATTGTTAGGACAATGTATTATTTCTTCTCATCCAAGGAAACATCTTGTTATTTAGCTGGGATACACAAATAAAACACTGGAAAAGAGCTGCCGTGCAATGTGGCTTCTGAGGAGCTAGGCAAGTTTGAGTCATATACATTGCGTAGATGAAACTGGTTCCATAAGGGCCCTCAGATGCTGCTTCAGAGGGACAGGATGGCTCAGAGGACTGGCAATAGGCTTCACAAACATCAAGCCTGGTAGTAACCACAAACCTCACTGGTGGTCTGGATACGTGCCCTGAGGTGGTAAACTCATGTCAGTTTCTGGTGACCAGGGGTTCTCCTCTACAGGAACTGCCCATGTTGACACTGCCAGCAGGGAAGCCAAAGACTCTATCAGCATGAAAATGGAGTAGCCTCTGAAGGTCAAGTCTGAGGCATGTTGGCAGGGTTTGCATCATTGCTGTGCTCAGCTGGAAGACTCCTTAGTCTCCAAGGTTTCCAGGCTGGCACACCCCTAACTTTGCACGGTCGCCCCTTTCATTCTTTTGCCTCCTCACTTGTTTGGTCTAACCCATTTTGGTCCCTCTAATTAAGGGATGGCACCAGTTACTTCTGGGTGGGGCCTCTTTCAGGGGCCCTGCCTGCTTTCCCCTGCCTGAAGATAAATAGGCCTTTCCCCCAGCATTAAATTTACTTAATTTATAAACATCGTAAATTCAACACCAGAAGAGCTGTGGACAGTCACACTTCAGTATGGCCCTTGTCTACCTGCTTTTTGATTGTAACTTTGCAGAGGGTAGGAAATCAGTCATGTCATTACTGAGCACACCACGGGCAAGCAATGAAGGGGCTAAGTAAGAATGGGAACTGCTCAGACATGAATGCTAGTGCTGAGGCAAGAATGCTATAATATCTGAGAAGCAGGGCTGGACCCAGGCATGTGTGGCATTTTCTACCCCACAGGGCTCCATGTTTTAAGGGTCCCACAGGTGGAGGGCCTGATCCCCAGATACCATTGAAGTCAATGGGACTCTTTCAGTGACCTTTGGAATGGGACCTTAGAAGTCATTCCCAAAGCACAAGCTTGAGGCCAATGGTGCTGGCTGCTCTGAAGAGCTCCCATCCCGGGACAGCAACCCAAGAGTGCACAGATCAAAAGAGGATCCACCAGCCCTCTCTTCCTGCTGCTTTGAAGCTGCATTGAAGGCCAGATATGTCCTGTTTTCTCCTCACTTCTGCCCCCTCCCTGGCCCCCATAACTGAAATATTAACTTTCTTCATAAGCAAGGATGTTGAAAAATTGAAAATAGTGCAGAAAAGAACTACACCAATCAATCCAGGCCTGGAAAATGTGCCTTTTAATGAGACATTTAGGAAGCTCAGTCTATTCAGTTTATTCAAGAAAAGGTTGAAGGCTGACACGATCATGATCTACAATTATCTACATGGGAAAGAGATTTCTGGTAGTAGAAGGCTTTTTAATTAGCAGAAAGAAGCATAGTTAGTCTTGAGAAAAGAAGACCAAGTGGCAAGCTGATTTCAATCTACAAATATGTTAAGGGCTGTTATAAAGAGGACAGCGATTGATTGTTGTCTATGTCTACTGAGGGTAGGACAAGCAGTAATGGGCTCAATCAGCAGTAAGGGAAATGTAAGTTAGATATTAGGACAAACTAACTATAAGGATAGTTAAATACTGTAATAGACTTCCAAGGGAGATTGTGGAATCCCTATCGTTAGAGGTTTTTAAGAACAGGTTAGACAAACACCTGTCAGGGATGGTCTAGGTGGACTTGGTCCCCTCAAAGAGCTCCTGGGGTCCCTTCCAGCCATACATTTCTATGATTCTGTAATGAGATCTTGGGGTTGGAAGCTGAAGATGGACAAAAAAAGTCACTAATTGTGAGAGCCCTTCACCCTTGGGCAACTTAACTCAGAATGTGATGGTGTCTCCGTCACTGGTAGTCTGTGGAACTGGACCAGATATTTTTCTAACGGCGATGCTCTAGCTCCCCGAAAAGTTGTGGGCTTGTTGCTGGAGTCAGTGGGCAAGGTTCTCTGACCTGTGTTGTACATAGGGCCCTACCAAATTCACGGTCCATTTTGGTCAATTTCACAGTCATAGGATTTTTTAAAATTTCACGATTTCAGCTATTTAAATCTGAAATTTCCTGGTGTTGCGCTTGGAGGGGTCCTAACCCAAAAAGGAGTTGTGTCGGGGGGGAGGAGGGTCGCATGGTTATTGGGGGGGCGGGGGGAGGCTGGGGTACTGCTACCCTGCACTGCGGCTGGCGGCAGCGCGGCCTTCAGAGCTGGGCAACTGGAGAGCGGTGGCTGCTGGCCGGGAGCCCAGCTCTGAAGGCAGAGCCGCCCCCAGCAGCGGCGCAGAAGCAAGGATGGCCTGGTATGGTATCGCCACCCTTCCTTCTGCGCTGCTGCTGGTTGGGGCACAGAAGGAAGGGTGGCAATACCACCACCCCCTGCCCCCCAATAACCTTGTGACCCCCCTGCAACTCCCTTTGGGGTCAGGACCCCCAATTTGAGAAATGGCGACCTCCTCCATGAAATCTGTAGAGTATAGGGTAAAAGCACACAAAAGACCAGATTTCACGGTCTGTGATGCGTTTTTCATGGCCATGGCCTCCTTTATACAGGAGGTCAGACTACTAGATGATCATAATGGGTCTTCAGGCCTTAAATCTATGAAGCGGGAGTCTCAACGGGGTTCTCCTCACCTTGATTCACATTGGTCAATATACACACATTTGAGTGTGAATAGCATTTAGTATTTAGCAGTTAAGGGCATGGGAAATGAAGTGTGCCATATAACACTGCTGGGCTGAAATACAGCCATCATCCCAACAAGCAGTGGGTCGCTTTACATGAGGACTGATTATTCTTATCCATCCTTGACAAGACAGAGAACCTTGTCCTCAGTGACCAAGCACCAGCAAAGAATATGAGTGGTCAGTCTTTAAAGACAGCATGACTGAAATTGCACTGGGAACCCTAAAGGAATCATTTAAAGCAATTGCCCAAGGTTGGCAGAATTACAGTGTGATCAAGAAAACTAACTCTCAGCAAGCTATTTCTCAATATAGCTGTCACACCCAGAAATGAAGTCTCTGTGGAGACAGTGACAGGTGACAATCAAGTGTATTCAAAAGGGAGCTTGGAAGTCTCAGACACTGAATTGGTGCCTAAGTGCCCCAGTCTGCATGCATTGGTGGGTGAGACTTTGTTCCGGTTATGACCTCTCTGTTCATTTCCACCCCCGCCCCGGGAAACACTTCGAGAAGCAGAGGGCAGGAGAGTGGGAGGAGAAACAGGTGAGGGCCAGAGATAAGGCAGGGTAGAGATGTGTGCAGAAGGTCTATCATGAAGCACTACAACTACACCAAGTGTTCCTGAAGGGGCAATGTTTGTGGTTGTAATTCAGGCTGGTATTTACAACGCCTATGCAACAGCTGATATAAAAGGTCTTGCCAGATGACTCGCTATTTTAGAAAGGTTGAAGGGAAAAACCTCCTGCTGCCTGCAGAATACAAATCAGTGGGACAGACAGCAAGCATGGCTTTGCTTCATCAAATCACCTTTAGCATTTCAAGGGTGGATCTTTACTCTGTTCTCTAGGGGTGGCCAGATTACTGGAAGATCGCCCTTGGGGTGGAGAAGGACAGGGGCTGCCCTGGGGATACCTTGTGATCCCTCGGAAACCAAACCTTCTGCTTTTGTGCTACTTAGAATCATAGAATCATAGAATATAAGGGTTGGAAGGGACCCCAGAAGGTCATCTAGTCCAACCCCCTGCTCGAAGCAGGACCAATTCCCAGTTAAATCATCCCAGCCAGGGCTTTGTCTTTTCACTTTTATGAGTGAAATTCCTTTCTACTAGAGCTGCAATAGCAGGCGTTGGGCATCCAGTAGCTGGAAACAGGGCCAGAAGCAGTGAGTCTTCTGAAGTGCCACAGGGAGGTTTAAACATGTAATGGGAATTTGCAGCACCACTCAGCATTGGTCTAACTCTGCTCCCATTGAAGTCAGTAGGAGCTTTACCATTGATTTCAGTGGGAGCCATGTTGGACCAACTCTGAGTGCTTTGGAAAATCCCCACCACTACCTCCTCATTGCCAGTACCCTCTCAGAACAGAACTAAGCCCATGTTTTGTGACCTTTTGTATTGGAGTGGGGCTAGATGCTCTTTTGCAAAGCACACCGCGAGTCACCTCACACGCAGGTTCAAAAAACGGTTAAGCCCTGGACCAAGTTTGACTATTTCCTTTCCCTTGTCAGTAAAAATGTTCGCATTGTGTTTGTGGACCAGAGCCCCCACCATATCCTGCAAAGCACTTTCTTAACTGTAAGTGTAACCCACTGGTCAGTGTGTACAACGTACCACCCTCTGTGCCCACTCCACAGAGGACACGAATGGGCGACATCTCTCTGCTAGCAAGCCTTGCTCTTTAGCTCAGGCTAGAACAGCTCATGCTTTTAGCTCTGGAGAACCACAATTCATTCCTGGGTGTCGGCCAAGATGGCGACCACCGCGTAAGCATGTGAGTGTTCCCATTGGCTGAAAGGATGCTACCCATGTGCTTTCTCTTCAGTAAAGACCTTAAGTGCTATGCTGGACTGGAATCAGATCAAGCAACTGGGTGACTGATTTCAGCCACACAGGTGAGTCTACACTGTGATAAAAGACCCACAGCTGGCCCAGGTCAGCTGATTTGGGCTCACAGGCAGGGATGCTGGAACAATTTGTGTAGTAGGGGTGCTGAGAGTCATGGAACCAAACTGTAAACCCTGTGTATAATAGAAACCACTTCAAGGCAGGGGGTGTGGACCCTCTGCATCCCTAGTTCCAGCACCTGTGCTTGCAGGGTTCGGCCTCTGGGGCTATAAAATTGCAGAATAGAGATTTGAGACGCCATGAAAAGCCGGATACTGGGTTAAAATCTGTGAGATTTACAAAAGTAATACACATATGGTTCTTTGCCGTTGCCTCCTAGTGTTGCAGAGTTTAAGGGTCAGCTTTGAAACTTTCTCTGCAACAATGAGGGTAGAAACTTTGCTTTAATTGAAAGCTGAGAGTGTCAGCTAATAACTAGATGCCAGAATCTGAGACTAACCAAAAAAAAAAAATCCAAGAAATATTTCAAGACTTGCAATAAAATGTCAAGAATTGACCACGCTGCATTTTCAGGATGGTTTTGACGCAATCAGAACCTGTAAAAGCTAGGTGGAAACTCACTGAAAGTTTTTATGTAGCAAATCTTTATGGCAAAACAAACTAAAGGAACACAAAAAGGTTTCTCCATTGACACTCCAAATGGCCAGGGTGGGGCTGAGAAGGAAAGAGAATAGATGAAGCCAATTGGATTGGCAGACCTAACAGGGTGGAGTGCTGCATCGCTTAAAGGGGTATATTGCTGAGAGGACTCCTGCAGATTGGTGAGCTGTGGGAGACTTCCTGTGTCGGAGGCAGAATGCCTCCTGCTAAGAGATGGTCAAAAAGTGGCATGTATTTTACATGGGGAATTTTGAAAACTTTGTTTTTTACAAAGAACAGGAGTACTTGTGGCACCTTAGAGACTAACAAATTTATCTGAGCATAAGCTTTTGTGAGCTACAGCTCACTTCATCAGATGCATGCAGTAGAAAATACAGTGGGGAGATGTTATATACACAGAGAACATGAAACAATGGGTGTTACCATACACACTGTAACAAGAGTGATCAGGTAAGGTGAGCTATTACCAGCAGGAGAGAAAAAAAAACCTTTTGTAGTGATAATCAAGGTGGGTCATTTCCAGCAGTTGACAAGAACATGTGAGGAACAGTGGTGGGGGGGATAAACATGGGGAAATAGTTTTACTTTGTGTAATGACCCATCCACTCCCAGTCTTTATTCAAGCCTAAGTTAATGGTGTCCAGTTTGCAAATTAATTCCAATTCAGCAGTATCTCGTTGGAGTCTGTTTTTGAAGGTTTTTTTGTTGAAGAATTGCCACTTTTAGGTCTGTAATCGAGTGACCAGAGAGATTGAAGTGTTCTCCGACTGGTTTTTGAATGTTATAATATGTTAGTTATGAGAAGAAGGTTTTTTTTCTCTCCTGCTGGTAATAGCTCACCTTACCTGATCACTCTGGCTACAATGTGTATGGTAACACCCATTGTTTCATGTTCTCTGTGTATATAAAATCTCCCCACTGTATTTTCTACTGCATGCATCCGATGAAGTGAGCTGTAGCTCACGAAAGCTTATGCTCAAATAAATTTGTTAGTCTCTAAGTTGCCACAAGTCCTCCTGTTCTTTTTGCGGATACAGACTAACACGGCTGCTACTCTGAAACCTGTCATTTTTAAAAAAAATTCAGACGAAAAGTGCAGGGTTTTTTGGACAAAAACCCCAAAGTGTTTGGTTTCCAAAACCTGCTTTCACTTTTAAGAAGCTGGCTTTTGCTAAGAAGTTCCATTCTGGGAAATGTTTCAGTAAAAATTCAAGACCTTTTACTAACAACTTGCTTTAGAAAACAAACACTTGAATTTTAACTGAAAATATTTGCTGGAAAAAAATGGTTTTCCATTGGAAAAACTGGGGGGGGGGGGACACAAACTGGAAAATGTTGACTAAAATTAACGTTTTGGGGAGCAAAAGTTGTTTTGGTGAAAAATCTCTATTAAAATATAAGTGATGAAAATATGTCAACCAGCTCTACTTCTGCTGCACAGCTCCCATTAGGCATGGCTCTGCCTAACTGCCACGATCAGTCCCAGAGAGTAGAGTGCATCAAAAACTTGTAGACAAAGCTGTTTTCCTTGGGACAATGCCATTTCGTGGAAGTGTACCAGTTTCGATGAAGTTTCAATTTCAGACACTCAACCCAGACTAGCCAATAAGACAGTGGTTAGGACAATGGCAATGCAGGTTCGAGTCCCTGCTCCAGATTAGGGACTTGACCAGATGTCTCCCACATGCCAAGCCAGAGCCCTAGTCATCACATGACACAGGCATCTTCTCCTGCTAGCACTGTTCCACTTTGTCTAAATCATGAAATAAAGACTGACTCTGTACCCCAGTGGTTAGGGAGCTGGCCTAGAACACTGGAGACTCAGGGTCTGATTTAGAGCAGGGACTTGAAGGTGGATTTCTCTAAGGCCAGTGCTATTCTGAGGTGGTCAGGCTGCCCCTCAGCCGTTTGTACAGCAAATCAGTTTCATTCTGCATCAGAACAAAAACAAATTCAGAAACCTCCGTTCCATTTCATGACAATTTCTTGTCTTCCGGCCAGCCCTCCCAGAGTCAGGGCATGTATAACAGAATTATACCATACCGCTATCTCAGCCTCTCCTTTTATTTCTTTGTAACTAATTAACATTCTTGGTCTGTAATGGCTTAATCCCCCCACAACTTCTTCTAAACAGTGAAGTGCAGTCCACCCACAGAGATAGTGTAAATCCCTCCTGTATCATTAAATAGGGATAAAAATGCTGCTTTTGGCGGGAGCACTTTACTCTGGAATGGCTAGTGCTCTATAAACAGAGAACAGAACATGATCTTGCATGAAGAATTAAATCCATGGACAATGTGACATTTATAACTTCCCAGATGCATTGCTCGCGAGTAGCGAAGGGAAACCAAGCCACTGGTTGGTACAAATTAGTATAATTTTTTTTTTAATGCCAAGGAAGATCAGGTTATGTTAGTTTTATCGCACCAGGTCTTTTGACTGGGCCAGCGATTTTCGTGTCTCAGATCATGCTTTTTCAGTTGCTCAAACAAGCATTTTTTTCAATGCAAAGTGCCGTAGCTCTACAGGAAGACTGGAGAGCACATCATAGCTAATGTCAGAGTGACCGTATATTGCTGGCATAGCCCCAGAGATAATAGTGCATGTTCACCAAGGAACATACTTTTGTAATAAGCCTAAAGAATGGGCAATCAAAGATCTTTTGCAAAGGGCCTCAACCCAGCTATTGTGTATTCCTTCTCCCTAGTTTTCGTTGCTGTTGGTCGGTGGTTCACTGGAGGCAAGGGATCACTTCACACATTTCATGAGATCCTGCAACGGCTCACACAGCAGTTCACATTCCTATTTAATAGGCCTGTTATGAAATCCGAGGCTGGAATGACTCCTTGGCGTTAATGTTGTAGTGAAGAAATATTGCTCTTTATCCTTTGTCTTGCTTTTTTAAAAAATGTAGACTGCATCCTTGGCTAGTCTGCTACTAATTATGTACCTAATGGGGGTGGGAATTTTAAAAGCGTCCAACACTGGCCTAAATCAGCTCCCAGTGAAATCAGTGGTAAAGCTCTTGTTGATTTCAATGGGAGCAGAATTTGGCCAATGCTGTGTGCTTTTTAAAATCCCACCTGGATGCGACTGGCTGTTTTCTACGGCCAGTATTGTAATAATAGGTGTCTAAAAATAGATTCCTAAGCTCAGTATAGAACTGGTTAAAATTTTCCCATTTAAACTTTTTTTCACAGAAAATGACATTTGAGATAAATGAGTCCCATCCCCAGCCCCAGATCTGTTGCTGTAGAAAAACTGGAAAAGGTTCAGTTTTTGGCAACCAAAACTTAAGCTGCTGTGGCTTAAAAAAATTCTTGGTTGCCACTTGCCAACAAAGTTTCTTTAAAAAAAAAAAATCTGAAAAATTCCTACGGAAGTGTTCTCATTGGACTGTTTGGCAGATATATATATATTTTTTCTGCCTAAGTCTAATAGTCATATGCCTAAACTAAGTGGGAAAGGAGGACTTGTGGCACCTTAGAGACTAACAAATTTATTTGAGCATAAGCTTTCGTGAGCTACAGCTCACTTCATCGGATGCATGCAGTGGAAAATACAGTGGAGAGATTTTATATACACAGAGAACATGAAACAATGGGTGTTACCATACACACTGTAGCCAGAGTGATTACGTAAGGAATGGGCGAAGGAATAAACTGCACTCCCAGTCTCTATTCAAGCTTAAGTTAATGGTGTCCAGTTTGCAAATTAATTCCAATTCCAACTTGCAAACTGGATACAATTAACTTTGGCTTGAAGAGAGACTGGGAGTGGATGGGTCATTACACAAAGTAAAACTATTTCCTCTATTTTATTCACCCCCTGCCCTCCCCGGCTGTTCCTCAGACATTCTTGTCAGCTGCTGAAAATGGCCCACCTTGATTATCACTACAAAAGGTCCCCCCCTGCCCCCGCACCCGCTATCCTGCTGGTAATAGCTCACCTTAAGTGATCACTCTGGTTACAGTGTATATGGTAACACCCATTGTTTCATGTTCTCTGTATATATAAAATCTCCCCACTGTATTTTCCACTGCATGCATCCGATGAAGTGAGCTGTAGCTCACGAAAGCTTATGCTCAAATAAATTTGTTAGTCTCTAAGGTGCCACAAGTCCTCCTGTTGTTTTTGCAGATACAGACTAACACAGCTGCTACTCTGAAACCTAAACTAAGTGGGTGATTTTCAAAAGTGCTGAGAACCCAGCAGCTCCTACCCAAGTCGGTGAGAGTTAACACTTTTGAAAGTCAGGCCACTTATTCAGGTGTCTCAGCATAGTCTTAACAGGCTGACTTTAGACCCCTATCTTTAAAAAAAAAATCTTGGACTGTGTTTTCAATGAATGTAGAATCCAGTTCATTTTATCTACACACACAGGTTTAATCTAAATGTTCTCTTCATTTTAAGACATGCAAGTGCATTGAATTTAGACTTCAATGGTTGCCTTGGTTGCATAAGGCCAGAAGTTGGTCCATAGTATATCATCTGAACAGCAGACAGATTGTTTTTTCTAAACAAATGAAGAGTCTTCATCTGTTTCATGAGTTTTTCTCCCACTGTTTTCCTTTTCATTTGATACTATGAACAGTTTTTACAGACTTCTGGTACAGGCAATAAGAAGGATAGACCACTCCCCTCCCCCAGTAAGGGTGAACAAATTCTTTATTCCATACTGTTATAGCCAGACACTCGTACACTTGCTCAGCTTGAGTAGTGTCTTGCTCTGACTTCTCGTGCAGCGTGGTGCAAATCAAGGTGATAGCCTGTGACCCCAAACTGAATACTGTCAGCACAGCTTTTCCTTATATGCATGTATCCATTATTCATAGATTTAAGGCCAGAAGAGACCCCTATGGGCACATCTAGACTGCGTTAAAAGACCCGCAGCATGGCCGCGGCTGGCCCGGGTGTGCTGATTTGGGCTCATGGGGCTTGGATTGTGGGCCTATAACATTGCGGATCCCATTGCAAGGTGCCCATCTTTCTGCATCCATTGTACAAGAGCCAAGGCACCTAACTCAGGCTTCTTGGATCTCGCTGTTGTTCCTGTGATTTTTGCAGGCACAATGCTACATCCCTTTGTGGATCTGAGCCTGACACCCAAGTCGACACCAGGAGTCTGACAAAGCAGGACTTGATGTTGGGTCTGAATTCCAGGCTATTGTCCTAACCACTGGGCCATAGTGCATACCAGATACTAAGAGGAAAAGTTTAAAGTCGAGACTATGCGGCTTTATATTCCATTACATCATTTACTTCCCCCAACCTAGCATGCACGGCATTTGTCGGACTACATTGTGAATGACACTCATAAAACAGCCAAAGTGCTGAAAGCTGCCAGCTGGTTAGCAGCACCCTAATATTAACAGAGCACGACAACTGGGTCTCCTGGTTTCCTTGGGCTTATTGGCAACTGACTTCCTTTCTTTTTTTTTCTTTTAAAGTCAAAAGTCCAAGTGGAATTGGAATGTGGAGCTATTTTCAAAATAATAGCTCGATTATTGCTGTTTTCGCAGGGTTCTTCAGACCCCTTCTCAGTGATTGGTCCTGCTCTGAGCAGGGGGTTGGACTAGATGACCTCCTGGGGTCCCTTCCAACCCTGATATTCTATGATTCTATGATTCTGGTATTAGTGGAATAAATGAAAAAATATGTATCCATTTTTTTGTTAGCAAATTACACCAAAATATAATATCCTGAATAACCCTTTCCTTCTGAAAAGGAAACCTGGCTCACGCCCACAACAAAAACTAGCCAGCCTCCATATTTTTGCAAAACTTTAAATAAGTGGAATCATATGTTTTGAATTTTTTTAAAATAGATTTTAAGGCCAGAAGAGGGCCATTATAATCATCTAGTCTGACCTTCCTTTCTTCCTTTCTACAATGAATGGTTTATGTTCTCACCAGAAAGAGCCAAACTGACCATTAACACAGTACAACGTCTTTCTCTCTCTCTGCTGGCAATTATGTCTCTTCCAAAAGAATATGAATAGCTCTTATGCCTAGAGTTAGTCCAGCGCATGGGCTTGATCTGGAGTCATGCCTTTTACAACAATTGGCTCATGACTTCAACGAAGGTCCAAAGATACACTTGGAAGCTTAGGTAACGGGAAGCCTTCTTAACCAGGAAGGTCCCCACTTCACTGCATCCAAAGGGTTATTCCTATCCCTCACTGGTTTCTCAATACAACATTGATCTCTAGGATAACTAAATGGCATAACATTTAGATTAGTCCCACGAGATGGCTCACCAAATGGAAAGAAATATTTTGCAGTGGTTTCTGGGTACCAGTTTAGAAACAGGAAGCGCTGCCTTTCACCTCTGTGTTTGAAGCTGAAAGAGATGAGGAATGGAGAAAGCAAAATCATCACATTTAAATAGCTCAGATGCCACTGATAGCAACCGACTGAGAATGCAGCACAATTCTTTAGGAGATAGAAAGTTCTCGAGGTGGAGAATGTGAACTATTAGTTTACTAAAAGAAAAGAAGGACTTGTGGCACCTTAGAGACGAACAAATTTATTTGTTCATCTCTAAGTTGCCACAAGTCCTCCTGTTCTTTTTATGGATACATGCGAACACGGCTGCTACTCGGAAACCTTCCATTTTACTGGTATTTTACTTGACAAATACTGCAAACAAATCTACAGAATAAGATTCCAGGATTGTCACACTGTAGCCTAAAATGTCTGAGTCCGTGTGAAGTGATGGAAACAGCTACAAGAATGGTTGACAGATCTCTTTGTGTAGACTATCACCAGGTTGAATCATTTCTGGGTTTCGTGGTCTGTGGCCATCCAATTTTTAAGTTTTCAGCCATTTTGATTTCACGAATTACATGAATTTCCTTTTAGATTGTAAGCTATCTGGGCCCAGCACTGTCTCTTACTATGTGCTGTGCAATGGTTAATACTTTAGGGCCCTGATCTTGGCTATGACTTCTGTAATATGTAGTACAAAAAGTGTTTTTCAAATATCTGTTCCAGTTTGTGAACACAGGAGCTTGGATTGTGTCACACCCCCTTCATATTCACATTCCACAAAACTTTAGAGGATAAATTAACTGAGGAACAGCCACAGAAATAGGGGGTTGCATTGGAGAATATATGGGGAAATTTCATGTTAAATTTGCTTAGTCTGAGCATTCCCACTATCAATCTGATTACAAAAGTGACACTAATCCAAACAGGGAACAAAGATGTACCCCATGACTTTGGCAATCAATCGCACTGCTTGCATTTTTAATATCAAATACAGCACTGGCAGCAGATTTTGATCAAAACCCAACTACAGCCCAAGAATTATTTGCAGAAGTTAATCAGTGAGTCATGTTGAATGGATAAATGAGAAAAATCACTCTTACTCTGGACAATTCACAAATAGGGGGGGAAATGAGTAAATTGATCAAATAAATTCTCAGTTGTGAATTATTTGCACCAGCTCTAATTACTACCAGTCATGTTTTACCCTAGTGCTAGGTGAAGTGATCCCGGAATGTCCCTCACCTATTTCATAGCACTGAAAGGCCTCATTCATAGCCGTGGTAAGAAATGGAAAGACACCTATCGAAGTCCAGAGAGGGCTTGGATCGCTCATATCCTAAGCTATTACAGAAGCCGGGACCGGCTTTCCCAGAGGGCAATTTAAAGCCCTGGGGTAGCAGCGGTGGGGCTGCAGCGGGATCTAAAGGGCCCTGGAGCTCCAGCCGCTGCTACTGCCCTGGCCCTTTAAATCTCCACCTGAGCCCTGCTGCTGAAGCCCTGGTGGGGATTTAAAGGGCCCCCAAGCTCCAGCCCCCTCTACCGCCCCAGCGCTTTAAATCCCTGCCGCTGCTACCCCAGGGCTCGGGCAGCAGGGCTCAGGTGGGGATTTAAAGGGCTTGGGGCTCTGGCAGCTGCTACCACAGTGGAGCCCCAGGCCCTTTAAAGCTCTGCCAGAGCCCAGAGCCCTGGGGTAGCGGTGGCAGCCGGGAGCCTCCAGGGCTCCTCGGTGATTTAAAGGGCCCGGGGCTCTGCTGCGGTAGCGGCAGCTGGAGCCCTGGGCCCTTTAAATAGCCCCTGAGCCCTGGGGCTCCCAGCCGCCTCTGCAGCTGGTAGCTCGGGGGTGATTTAAAGGGCCCCAGGCTCCCAGCCACCGCTACTGCAGCTGGAGCCCTGGCCCTTCAAATCAAGATTTAAAGGGCCCGGGGATTTAAGGCCCTGCCTCTTCCGGTTAAGGCCACACCTCTTCCGGTTGAGACCACGCCCCCTGCTCAGGACTGCGGCGTACCGGTAAGTCCTCTAACTTACTTTCACCCCTGAATGCCTGTTTCACAACCTCAGCTTATGTACTTAATTCACAGTCAGGCATTTTGTCTGTATAGATCATCATCATTAATGGGAGTAGCATGTGCTGAGTATTTATCCCTTACTCTTTGCTATTCGAAAGCTTCATGGATACCCAGTAAGATAGAGATCTAGGGCCAGATTTTCAAAAGTATTTAGGCACTTAAAGATGCAGATAGGTGCCTGGTGGGAGTTACAAAGAGTTAGGCACTGGTTCCCATGAGTTTCAATGGGAGGTAGGCACCTAATCAGGTTAAAATTCCATGAGGGCCAAGATCCTCAAAGCTATTTAGGTTCCTAACTCCCTTTGAGGATCTGGGCCTAGGCACTGATCTGCATCTCTAGGCACCTAAGTATCTCTGAAGGTCTGTCTGATAGTGGTGAACATTCCCATATTCCACTGAGGAAACTGACACATTACTGGAGAGAGATCTGGTATTGAAACTCAGCAGCTAGTACCCATATGGTAATGGAATGCTGGAACAGCTGGAATGTAGCCGCCTTAAAGAGACAGATTCATTATAGCCTTGATTCAGCAGTCTGTCCTTATCCAGCAAAGCACTTAAATACATGCTTAACTGTAAGCACATGCAGATGATTTCCTGCTACTCCAAAAGGTTAACGTGATGAAGTTAAATTGTTTACAGGGCTTTCACTCAATGTTTTCCATCCACTAGAATCATTTAAAAACCATCTTTAGTGGAATTGTGCCATTTGTCTATGCGCAGTGTATAAACATTAGAGATGAAAAACCACTGCAAACCCTGTTGTTTTTTTTAAACTGACACCCTATCAGGTTGAGTGGTGTGCGAGAGAAATATATGGTAACGCGTAAGGCACTTACATACCACCACATTGCATTTGGGTATGTTACTTAAATCACTTTAATAAGATGTCCTCATTATGTGGTATAATAGAAGCAGAGATGCAGACAAGCTATAAATTAGCGTTATTGTTTGGAAGCCGTTCATCACAATTTTAAGCCTTTATAAACTGAAGTTTAAAAAAGAAAGACAAGATGTTTGGCTGCCAAGATTAATTGTGCTCCAGGGTGGTTAATCTCTTTCTATTCATATCAGCTTAAAGGGAAAAAATCAGCATTACTGAATCACATATAACTATTATTCAATATAGCTATTATTCAGCTGGTGTGGGAAGAGTGGCCATCCAATGCTGGAATCCTAGTGGTAAGCTAAATTTAGCCGTTGCGCGCCCAGCGGCAGCTTTCATGGAAGTCAACAGGACTTGGGATTTGCAAAAGGGCCTACATTGAGCTGGGCACCAAAATTTGGCCAGCCAAGTTTACTTATACATTTAGATTTGGAATGATTTAAAGACACACCTATCCAATGCGCTAGGTGCCCCTACATTATTAATGCAGTATAATCCCAGCAACACTGAAGTAATCATTTCAGTAGGAACGCAGCCAGCCAGCCACCTCCAGAGACTCTTTTCAACCCGGTCGTTGTTGTGGTTCGCATACCCTCGATCCTCTCTACAGAACAGATGTTATGGCAGTGTGCTCGGAAGATCACTCTATTCAGGCTATTTTGGCCCAAGGGGTGGTGGAGCAAGTGCCAGAGTCTGAGCCTAACAGAGAACACCCTACCAGCTGACTTCCACACTCTCTTGTATAATAATGAATTGGATCCAGCATGATCTCCCCTGCTGACCACAGCTGGGTCAGTACGGCACAGGGAGCAAGGTGATCCCTTGGATAGGCCAACCCCAGGAATTCATAGATCATCATCGGCAATCCCTCCAGACCGAGGACGATCTCTCTCATGGGTTTTATTTTTTATGGGTCCTTTGGTGACTGAAGAGTCCGAACCTTGAGCCGCAGGCTCGATGGCAGATGTTGCAGGTGGTGTTAGAAGTCAGGGTTAGGCCACGATAGAAGAAAGTGTAATCACTGCCCTCTTCCCTCAAGTGGCCTTCATTGGCATGTCTTGTCTCGCTGAGCCCTGGTCTACACTAGGACTTTAGGTCGAATTTAGCAGCGTTAAATCGATTTAAACCTGCACCCGTCCACACAATGAAGCCCTTTATTTCGACTTAAAGGGCTCTTAAAATCGATTTCCTTACTCCACCCCTGACAAGTGGATTAGCGCTTAAATCGACGTTGCCGGCTCGAATTTGGGGTACAGTGGACACAATTCGATGGTATTGGCCTCCAGGAGCTATCCCAGAGTGCTCCATTATGACCGCTCTGGACAGCACTCTCAACTCAGATGCACTGGCCAGGTAGACAGGAAAAGAACCGCGAACTTTTGAATCTCATTTCCTGTTTGGCCAGCGTGGCAAGCTGCAGGTGACCATGCAGAGCTCATCAGCACAGGTGACCATGATGGAGTCCCAGAATCGCAAAAGAGCTCCAGCATGGACCGAACGGGAGGTACGGGATCTGATCGCTGTTTGGGGAGAGGAATCCGTGCTATCAGAACTCCGTTCCAGTTTTCGAAATGCCAAAACCTTTCTGAAAATCTCCCAGGGCATGAAGGACAGAGGCCATAACAGGGACCCAAAGCAGTGCCGCGTGAAACTGAAGGAGCTGAGGCAAGCCTACCAGAAAACCAGAGAGGCGAACAGCCGCTCTGGGTCAGAGCCCCAAACATGCCGCTTCTATGATGAGCTGCATGCCATTTTAGGGGGTTCAGCCACCACTACCCCAGCCGTGTTGTTTGACTCCTTCAATGGAGATGGAGGCAATACGGAAGTAGGTTTTGGGGACGAAGAAGATGATGATGAGGAGGTTGTAGATAGCTCACAGCAAGCAAGCGGAGAAACCGGTTTTCCCGACAGCCAGGAACTGTTTCTCACCCTAGACCTGGAGCCAGTACCCCCCGAACCCACCCAAGGCTGCCTCCTGGACTCAGCAGGCGGAGAAGGGACCTCTGGTGAGTGTACCTTTTAAAATGCTATACATGGTTTAAAAGCAAGCATGTGAAAGGATTACTTTGCCCTGGCATTTGCGGTTCTGCCTTTGCAAAAGGTTTCTGGGGAGGGCAGCCTTATTTCGTCCTTCATGGTAGGACACTTTACCACTCCAGGCCAGTAACACGTACTCGGGAATCACTGTAGAACAAAGCATTGCAGTGTATGTTTGCTGGCATTCAACCAAAATCCGTTCACGCGGTGGGAGGAGGCAAAATGCGACCTTGTAACGAAAGCACATGTGCTATGTATGTAATGTTAACAGCAAGGTTTACCCTGAAAGAGTGTAGCCACTGTTTTATAAAATGTGTCTTTTTAAATACCGCTGTCCCTTTTTTTTTCTCCACCAGCTGCATGTGTTTCAATGATCACAGGATCTTCTCCTTCCCAGAGGCTAGTGAAGCTTAGAAAGAAAAAAAAACGCACTCGCGATGAAATGTTCTCCGAGCTCATGCTGTCCTCCCACACTGACAGAGCACAGACGAATGTGTGGAGGCAAATAATGTCAGAGTGCAGGAAAGCACAAAATGACCGGGAGGAGAGGTGGAGGGCTGAAGAGAGTAAGTGGCGGGCTGAAGAGAGTAAGTGGCGGGCTGAAGACAGGGCTGAAGCTCAAAGGTGGCGGCAGCGTGATGAGAGGAGGCAGGATTCAATGCTGAGGCTGCTGCAGGACCAAACCAGTATGCTCCAGTGTATGGTTGAGCTGCAGCAAAGGCAGCTGGAGCACAGACTGCCACTGCAGCCCCCCTGTAACCAACCGCCCTCCTCCCCAAGTTCCATAGCCTCCACACCCAGACGCCCAAGAACGCGGTGGGGGGGCCTCCGGCCAACCAGCCACTCCACCACAGAGGATTGCCCAAAAAAAAGAAGGCTGTCATTCAATAAATTTTAAAGTTGTAAACTTTTAAAGTGCTGTGCTTAAAGTGCTGTGTGGCATTTTCCTTCCCTCCTCCACCACCCCTCCTGGGATACCTTGGTAGTCATCCCCCTATTTGTGTGATGAATGAATAACGAATGCATGACTGTGAAGCAGCAATGACTTTATTGGCTCTGCAAGCAATGATTAAAGGGAGGAGGGGAGGGTGGTTAGCTTACAGGGAAGTAGAGTGAACCAAGGGGCGGGGGGGTTCATCAAGGAGAAACAAACAGAACTTTCACACCGTAGCCTGGCCAGTCATGAAACTGGTTTTCAAAGCTTCTCTGATGCGTACCGTGCCCTCCTGTGCTCTTCTAACCGCCCTGGTGTCTGGCTGCGCGTAACCAGCAGCTAGGCGATTTGCCTCAACCTCCCACCCCGCCATAAACGTCTCCCCCTTACTCTCACAGATATTGTGGAGCACACAGCAAGCAGTAATAACAGTGGGAATATTGGTTTCGCTGAGGTCTAAGCGAGTCAGTAAACTGCACCAGCGCGCCTTTAAACGTCCAAATGCACATTCTACCACCATTCTGCACTTGCTCAGCCTGTAGTTGAACAGCTCCTGACCACTGTCCAGGCTGCCTGTGTACGGCTTCATGAGCCATGGCATTAAGGGGTAGGCTGGGTCCCCAAGGATACATATAGGCATTTCAACATCCCCAACAGTTATTTTCTGGTCTGGGAATAAAGTCCCTTCCTGCAGCTTTTGAAACAGACCAGAGTTCCTGAAGATGCGAGCATCATGCACCTTTCCCGGCCATCCCACGTTGATGTTGGTGAAACGTCCCTTGTGATCCACCAGAGCTTGCAGCACTATCGAAAAGTACCCCTTGCAGTTTATGTACTCGGCGGCTTGGTGCTCCGGTGCCAAGATAGGGATACGGGTTCCGTCTATGGCCCCACCACAGTTAGGGAATCCCATTGCAGCAAAGCCATCCACTATGACCTGCACATTTCCCAGGGTCACTACCCTTGATATCAGCAGATCTTTGATTGCGTGGGCTACTTGCATCACAGCAGCCCCCACAGTAGATTTGCCCACTCCAAATTGATTCCCAACTGACCGGTAGCTGTCTGGCGTTGCAAGCTTCCACAGGGCTATCGCCACTTGCTTCTCAACTGTGAGGGCTGCTCTCATCTTGGTATTCATGCGCTTCAGGGCAGGGGAAAGCAAGTCACAAAGTTCCATGAAAGTGCCCCTACGCATGCGAAAGTTTCGCAGCCACTGGGAATCGTCCCAGACCTGCAACACTATGCGGTCCCACCAGTCTGTGCTTGTTTCCCGAGCCCAGAATCGGCGTTCCACAGCATGAACCTGCCCCATTAGCACCATGATGCATGCATTGTCAGGGCCCATGATTTCAGAGAAATCTGTGTCCATGTCCTGATCACTCACGGGACCGCGCTGACGTCGCCTCCTCGCCCGGTATCGCGTTGCCATGTTCTGGTGCTGCATATACTGCTGAATAATGCGTGTGGTGGTTAATGTGCTCCTAATTGCCAAAGTGAGCTGAGCGGGCTCCATGCTTGCAGTGGTATGGCGTCTGCACAGGTAACTCAGGAAAAAAGGCGCGAAATGATTGTCTGCCCTTGCTTTCACGGGGGGGGGAGGGAGGGAACGGGGGGCTGACGATATGTACCCAGAACCACCCGCGACAATGTTTTAGCCCCATCAGGCATTGGGATCTCAACCCAGAATTCCAATGGGCAGCGGAGACTGCGGGAACTGTGGGATAGCTACCCATAGTGCAACGCTCCGGAAGTCGACGCTTGCCTCGGTACTGTGGAAGCGCTCTGCCGAGTTAATGCACTTAATGCACTTTAGAGCATTTTCTGTGGGGACACACACACTCGAATATATAAAACCGATTTCTAAAAAACCGACTTCTATAAATTCGACTTAATTTCGTAGTGTAGACATACCCTGAGACTAGCGATGTCAGTGTTGTACCTTGAGAGTTCTCGGGCGACAATTGCTCTTCTGCCTTTGGGTCTTTCACTTTTTGAGTCGTCTAATAGGGTATGGACATACCAAGTTGCAAGAGACATTTTTGGTTTTCGGCTGCATTAGGAGTGATCCCTCTGGATGTGGTTATCCAGTCAAGTATGGTGGGATAGTCTATATTTGAGACACCTTTTCTAGCCCCTTCCTCATCTGGGGTGAGCAGAGTGGTTCCTAAAAAGGCCTGCTCAGTCATGACCGCTGCTGCCAAAAATGCCCCCCATCCCAGTTTAGGGGCACATGATGACCATCTTCCTGTCACCGACTGTATGTGGGTCTGTGACTAGAGACTCCTGGTGATCACTTCACCTATCCCCGTCGCCACTCACCCATCGCCACAAGAGTTTTATGGGTAGGGGTGGGTAAAAAGTTCTTCCTGTGAGAGAAGCCCACATGTGAGTAGTTTAATGCTGGGGAGCCGTTGCGCACCAGCAGCCATAAAAATCTTGGTGTCCGGTGGCAAGGAGGTCCGAGACGACCGAGGGTTTCTCCTCCGTTGCAGCCTTCGTCCACCTTCAGTCGTTGAGAGGTGATCCTGCTTCATCTGCTGTTGAGGTCTGATACTGGGTTGCGTTGGGCCGTGCTTTGTCTGGTACTTCACCTTCGACCTTACCACCATGGGTGACCCTACAGGGAGTACTGGATTCCTGATGGCATCATTCTTAGGATCTTAAGTATACACAAGCTTTTCCACCATATCAAGGTGGCAGCCCAAGGAGAAGATCATAGATCATAATCAACACCTCAAGGAGATCTAGGATGCCCACTGATCCCTAGATTTTAAGGCCAGAAGGTATCGTTACATTATCTAGTTTGGCCTCTTGTATATCACAGGCCACTTCAACTTGAATGGTCTCTTACAATACATGTTAACTACTTATCCTAAATAATCTGTTCCACCTTGTGACACACTGAGTGCCCTTCCCAGACCTGAAGGAGAGCTATGTGTAAGCCCAAAAGCTTGTTTCTCTCACCAGCAGAAGTTGGTCCAATAAAAGATTTACCTCACCCACCTTATCTCTC
This sequence comes from Caretta caretta, assembly GCF_965140235.1. Lineage (NCBI taxonomy): Eukaryota > Metazoa > Chordata > Testudines > Cheloniidae > Caretta > Caretta caretta. The sequence goes on from NC_134209.1 coordinate 18,650,704, forward strand.
TAATATGCTGCCAGCGATCCCCCACACACTTTGAACTCTGGGGTACAGATGTGAGGACCCACATGAAAGACCCCCTAAGCGTATATTTTACCCGCTTAGGTTAAAACTTCTCTAAGGCACTGATATTGCTGCCACCATGAAGTGATTTACCCAAAATATTCAGGGAAGGGTCACTTGGAATCCCTATCCCCCAAAATATCCCCCCAAGCCCCTTCACCCCCTTTCCTAGTGAGGCTTGAGAATAAAGTACCAACCAGTTGCCTTAGCAATGTGAGCACAGACCAGACCCTTTGTCTTCAGGACACTGAAATCAATCAGGTTCTTAAAAGAAGAACTTTATAAAGAAAAAAGTAAAAGAATCACCCCTGCAAAATCAGGATGGAAGGTAACTTTACAGGATAATAAAAATATTTTAAAACACAGAGGTTTCTCCTCTGCGCTCAGATTTACAGTTTACAAAACCAGGAATGAAACTACCTCTGTAGCATAGGAAAATTCACAAGTCAAAACAAGAGATAACCTAATGCATTTCCTTGCCCTACGCACAGTTTCTGTGGTTTTATATGGATTGTTCCAGGTATATTTTTCAGGAAATATTGTACCTGCTTGGCTTCTCACTCCGTCCAGAGAGGGAACAACACACAGAACAACAAACAAATCCTCCCCCCACCCCAGATTTGAAAGTATCTTCTTTTCTCATTGGATCTTCTGGTCAGGTGCCAACTAGGTTATTTGATCTGCTTAAAACCCTTTACAGGTAAGGTAATCCAGTACAGCTGCCAAGCATACACAAAGGTTGCTACCCTTCTCCCTATATTCATGACGTACACTAGGACCAACATGGCTACAGCCCAATAACTTGTGTTTGGGGGCTTTTCTTGAAGATATTCTTTGATCAGCAGCCTTGATTTGAAGATCTGAAGAGATGGAGAATCTACCACTTTCCTTGTTAGTTAGTACCAACGGTTAATCACCTCTGCTGTTAAAAATGTTTGCCTTATTTCTCATTTGAATTTGTCTGGCTTCAGCATCCAGACACAGGGGCTTATTATGCCTTTCCCCGCTAGATTAAAAAGACCTTTAGTCCCCTGCTACTTTCTCCCCAGGACAGTTCTTATAAGCTGTAATCAAGTCACCTCTCAATCTCTTTTTGATAAGCTAAACAGATTGAGCTCTTCAAGGCTCTCCCTGTAAGGCATTTTCTCCAGCCATCAAATCATTTGTGACTCTTTCCTCTAGTTCTTCAACATCCTTTAAAAATGGGAACCGCAGAACTAGATGCAGTATTCGGTGCCCTCCAGGCTCCATTAGCGAGCTGCAGCACTCCGCACCAGCTTCAGCCTGTCAATGTTTTTTTGGTGGAGCCCCATGTAGAGCCCATTGCAATTGTCTCTTTTAAAACCTCATCCCAAACTCTTTGGTGAAGGCTCTGTCTTCATTTTTGACAAATGCCTGGCATGCACTCCATACTATGCAGAGAAAAAGGATGGATCAAGGCACGGGAAAGATACTCTGAGATCTGATTCATTTCCTGGCTCTAGCCACAGCCTTCCTGTCTGACCTGAGGCAAGTCACTTAGACCCAGAATCCCCATGGACGCCTAACGCCCACTGGAGGACCTGGGCCTTAGCTTCTTTGTGCCTCAGTTTCCCATTTGAAAAAAGGGGACAACAATACTCCCCTTTTTTCATACCGATTTTCTATTTAGATTGTAAGCTCTTCACGACAAGAATTTTCTCGTACTGTGTGTATGGACAGTGGCCAGCAAAACTGGGGCCCTGAACTTGGCCCTGGCCTTTAGGCGCTTCTATAATACTCTTACTAACCAATACAAATCATTGTTTGGAGCAGTATTGACCTGGGAGGAGGCTTCTCAGTGGAATGCTAGGGTTTTGATTGGTTTAGCAGAAGGATGAAACGTACTTTCCATAGAAAGCCCAGAATGTTTTCAAAAGAGAAATAGTCCAGGAAGAAAAAAATTGACTTTGCGAAGCCTAAATTTTGTACGTGAGAGAAAGGAACGAAAGCAGGGGTCTGATTCTGGGAAGTCCTGTTTAGTCCTGTGCTGGAAGAGAGGGAGTAGTACATGAGAGTTTAGGCTTATGGGTGATCTGCTGAGCAGACAGTCCTCAGAGGGAAATTAAAGACACAGACACAAGGATGGCCTTCTTCTGGTGCCCTACCGAGCATGTAACTGAGCTTTTTATTAGCTGCCTTAGAAATTCTACCCCCCGCCGGTCCCACAATGACATCCATCTTCAGCATTTTATTACACTTTTAGGGCCTGATCCACGTCCATTCAAGTCAAACGGAATCTTTCCTTGATTTCACTGGATGTTGCACTGGGCCCATGAGTGCTCTGCGCGTGTATGGAACAATGGCAACAGTCAACTGCCTTTCTTGATCAGTCTCCATGCACCCCTCTGCCCTCATGACAGTCTGAATCCTTTGTGCATTGCTGGTATTTCAGATTTTTAAAAGCACCCAGAAGGATTTAGGAGCACAAGTCCCACGGACTTTGAATGGGACTTATGTACCTAAATCTCATAGGTGTTTTTGAGAAAATCTCCCACTGCATGTTTTAAGATCTGCGCGGGGGGCAGCAGGGTGGGCATGCTCTTGTCACAGCTCTGCCATCCTTTGCTTGGATGCAGAAGGTGCTGTGGTGTAGCTGGCCCTCCCTCATGGGACTAGTGGCCACCAGAGCATGAGATGGGAGATGTGCCTATGCTCTGTAGCAGGACTGCAGAGATGGGGTGCAATGGGAGAAGTGTCCCCCATATGTGCAAACATACATATAGGCTGTGGATTTGTTGTCACTTCTCCTGACAATTGTTATGGCTCTTCAGTCATGCTGTAAATGCCCCTAAAGGTCCTGATCCATTAGTCGTTGCAGGTGTCCCTGTATACAGACATAATTTACCAAATTATTGACCAAGCTTAACTCCAATGACCTGCACAAACCCCATGCTGCTGCTTCCAAAACCAGAACTGCAAAATGAATCCAACTCTTACACAAAATGAGACACTTTACATTGCAAGGTTTGTTCCTGACACACCTAGCCACTCAGCAAGCGGCCTGTGGAGCACTGCTTTCAGCCTTATGTACGGATAAAGACCTATCGGCTTTTTCAAGGCACAGAAGGGAGTTGGGCACCCAGCTGCCATTGGATTCCAAGGAGCTTTATTAACGACACCTTGCTTCTCTCAGAATAGCAAAGGCCTTTGCCCTCTGCCTTGGTTCGGGGACAGCTCTGGGTCCCTTACAGCATGGCTTCATTGGAATCACACCCAGCGTTGCCAGAGCCGTCCGGACCACCACTCGAGCGCCTAAATTCCGGGATGGAGCTCCGCTCTAGCCCTTCAGAGAGCTATGCTCGGGCAGCTCTGCCTTGTTGTTTGCTGAGGCTCAGGGTACGTCTACGCCCTGCAGCGGGAAGGCGTGATCCCCAGCGCCGGTCTACAGACTCGCCCTAGTTCAGCTCCAGGGAGTATGCTAAAACTAGTACTGTGGACGTTGCAACATGGGCAGTGGCTCAAGCCAGCCCAGGGGATTGGACAGGCTTGGACTCGGCTGGCTAGCATGTGCTATGACATCCACTCTGCTATTTTTAGTCTGCCAGCATGAGCCCCACCCCCACCCCATCATCCTTCCCCTGCTCCCCCAATCCATCGCTTGTTGCTCCCCTCCCCAGTTGTGCCGCCACTCCGGCTTTCCCCACTGCCTCCCATCTCGCTGCAGTAGCCCTGGCCTGTGGCGGGGAGCAGTAACCAGGCACCGGGCCAGGCCAGCAGTGGAGTAGAGTCAGGGTTAGATGACGTGGGTGCGGCCACACCACTCCTCACAGCTCAAGGAGCAATTTGCAACATCCACTTCCACGTTCCAGCCCTGAAGCAGTGCTTCTGATTGGAAGGATAGAGCACTGTGATGCATTACATCCCAGTGGGTAGCAACAGAAAGAACAGCCTCGACTCTGCCCTGCAGGACGGAAGGGAGGGCGTATGTGCAGTACGTGTAGGTGAAGAGAACGGAGAGGGAGGAAGAGCGCGTGCATGCTGGATGCATGTCTACAGGACTCTGGCACTATAAAATTTAGCATGACACCGTTGCTGGCACTCCCAGGCAATCCCTAGCCAGCCTAGCCTTTGGAATCAATTTTGACAGTTGTCTGTGTCCGGGTGTAAAGGGAGTGTGGGCTCCAAAAATTAAAGGAGTCTTCCTTGCTCATCGTTTCATTGAACCTTTCCACTGGCTTCCCCTTCTCCACTGCGTGAAGTTCAAGCTTCCAGAGCTCACCTTCAAGGCCCTTCACAGTTCTGCCTCTCCCTGCAGATCTGCTCATGTCTCTTATGTTGGCCCATCCCTCTTGTCCACTTCTCTGCTTCTTGCAGAACTGTCTTTGCACTTCAAAATGTTTTAAAAAAACTAAGCCAATCTCCACACAGTAGAGCTACCCATTGGGTAGAGACTTACTGCTGCGTAGACTCAAAAAAGTCCATGAAAGAGACACTCCGCATCTTTTCCTTCTGTAGCAACAAATAAACATCCCTCATATCGTGCCCTTAAATCCAGTAAAATACACACTCTGGTGGAGTAAACGCTACCATGGAACAGTCTCAACAGAGTGTGCTCTGCTGCTAATGCAAAAAAGCAATTCTGAGGTATGCAAGGTAACTTATATTTGCTGCGGTGCAAATGCACACATGGAAAAGGAATAGTTGAATACGTGTGTGGAAACACTAACACCCAATTTACGTCGGAGCAAATGGCTCCATATTGCATGCACAGTTTTTAGACCAACCACATTTGAAAATGTGTACACGTTCTAGCTATTAAAGTTCACAATCCATATTGAGACCTCATTAGCAGATTGTGTGTGATGCGCCCACACACACACACACAGATATAAGTTGCAGTCTCCAAAAGTTACTCAAGTACTGTCTATAGAAAACTGACACCACAAAAAAAAAAAAAAAAGGAAAGAAAACTTTTAGCTGCAGGGATCTCTTTCTGTCTGTGGCTCAAGGGCAGAACAAATGTAAATATTACAGCAAAAAAAAAAAAACCCAAAAACCCATGCTAGAACATTTGAAAACATCTCTTAGATAAAGTGGTGAAGAAACACCAGCCACAGACTGAGGACTGAACAGAACCCGTAAGCAATGTATATTTTAAATGATTCACAATTAAATAGTTAGCAACATACCTCCAGCATGGGTAGTATTTGAATGTAAAGTTTGTAGGTGCTGAATTAAGAGCCCTGGAGAAAGAAGTCTTCAGATAATCCACAGAATCAGTGCAATATGGGAAGAAGGAGTGAAGTATCTCTCAGTTCTAACCTGGAAAGAAGAAGGCATTTCATTCCACATATCCACTTATCTCCTGAGCTCCCAGCAGAGAATCCCGCCAAGAACACCAGCTGCGATGTTGAGTTTGCAGGGGTGCACTGTGAATATTTAATCTTAGATTTTAAGGGCATGTAGTAGGCCAATCACAACCAGTGTGCCACACCCCCTGAAGTCTGGAAGCAGCATTGTGATGAGTCTGCCCCGAGTTGGTCGTCTGCTGTCGGGTTCGGGCCTCATGCGGAGAATGCTAGTTTTAGAGGCTTGACAAGCGAGTCACGTAGCGCCTTACCTCTCTTGGGATATGCAAAGTTTGCTGCAGTGGATAGCTTGAATCAGTCAAGGGGTCTTCGAGCACCCTCTGAGTCTATGTCTCAAGGTTCCTACTTCCTTGATTTGGGGGCCTTTTCCCCCATTCAGAGTCTCTTGTACCAGGGTAGGCTCACAGCTTTCGTTGTGGGTAAGGGAACCCAGCTTGTCCTCTCCACCAGGTTCCAATCAAGGGCCATGGGAGAGGCAACAAAGGTCTGCTCCCCAAAAGTGTTGCTTCCCTGAGTTACTTCCTACCAGCCCCCTGCTCCCCAAGGGCAAAGTGAAGATGCTAAACAAAATGAGGCGACAGTTAATCTCAGACTTCCGGAGTGTCAAGCGTCCATTTTTCCTTCAACAGGTCTGGTAGAGTCCCAGTAGCCAAAGGTCCTGGGCAACTGGACCCGTAGCAGTGCTTCCTTCTGAGGCGCTAAGAGCATAAGGTCTGTTTATCTCCACCTCTGGCTGAGCTGCTCCGCTCTTTTATGCTCCTCCTCCAGCCCTACATGCTTTGCAGGTGAGCCCAAACTTGCTCTTTAACCCCTTCTTTTCCAGTGAAGGGTTTGTACACCCCATTGCAGGGCAGAAGAGGCCATTTGAATCATCTGCCCTAGCCTCCTATAGAGCACAAGCCATAAAACTTCACCCCTGTAGCCCAACAGCTAGGGGAGAGAGAGACACAGAGGGGAATTGAGTTATCTGTGGTCACTCTGCAGTGGTAGAGATGGGAATAAAGCCAAGGTCTATACACACAGATTTCCGGAGAAATCCAGAAAAATGGCCACTTTACTGCAGTCTTTCAGTCTCAGAGTGGTGCTGCTAAAGGGCAGAGCAGCCACCTGACAGGGGAGGCAGGAAGCCGATGGCATCACCACATGCCTCCCTGCAGCAATGGGCCTGCTCCTTCCTCCAAAAAGCCACAGTTAATGAAAAGCTTGGTTGCGCCAGACAAGGCCTCCGGGGACCTTCGTACCTCTATCTGGAGAACACCCCAGCTTTTCACAACGCAGTGTGCCCAGTTTGCTCTTCTCATGAATGTTCTCTGCAGAACAGTGATCTAACATACTTGGATGGCCCCCAGTGCTGTAGGATCTGCACACCTCACAGGCTTTATTGTATTTATCCTCACAACACTCCTCTGAGGTAGGGCAGTGCTATTTTCCCCATTGTGCAGATGGAAAACTGAGGCCCAGAGAGGCTAAGAGCCAGATTTTAAAAGATATTGAGGCACCTAAAGATGCAGGGTGACGGTGTGCATTCACCTCTCATAAGCGCCTCCTGTTGGGTAGGTGCAAACCTGCACACTCTCTCTCTCCGCGGTGCCCCCTGTCGGCTGTTGCCCTCATCAGGCAGGACTTCAGTGGCTCAGCCCACCCGCTGAGTCTCACAAAATCTAAAATGGATGAACCCCTTTCGGGGAAACAAAAAGTCCAACAAATGGTCAGCCCTCGCCCGGGTCTTCAGCCCCAGGTCTGGGCCTATTTCAATTCTAGCCCCTTTCTCAGACTTTCAGTGCGGACTCTTATCCTCTTCTTGGGGCTTAGGCCTCTTCCCCAGCGGCCCGCCCACTACTCCGGGTCCCCACCCAGGGACCCAACAGCAGGTAGTTGCCATGTGCAGCTTTCTTTAATAGCTGCTGCTGCCGAATTCCCTGGGCTGCTTCCCACTCTGTCCCATCACCTTCCTGGTTTCTCTGTCCCCTGCTTGAGCAGGGTCTCTCCCAGGCCTGGGGAGTTTCTCAGTCTCGTGCCTGATTTCTTCAGGTCTTCTCTCAGGCCTCGTTGCCTGGAGAGCTTGTAACCGTCTCGGCCCCCTTTTAGTCCGGGCTCTCCCTCGCAGGCCTCTAGACCTTCTCCATCCTATTCCTGTTCCTGCAGGGTTTCTCCCCAGTCTCTTTACAGGTGGAGTGTCACAGCCTTTTAGTCCTTCCTCTCAAAGGTGCTGACTTTCTGATTTCCTGGGCGGGGCGGGAAGGAGGGGGCTGACTGCTTCTTTAGGCACCTATTTAGCTTAAAAAATCTGGTCCTAAGTGACTTGGCCAACGTTATGCAGGCTGAAGCTGAATCTCCCAGTCCTAGGTTAGTGGCTTAACCACTGCACCGTCCTTCCTCACCAAGCAGCTTTCCCTATAATTAGTCCCTTCCTTCAGCCCCAGACCAGACTTTTCACTCGTGCCACGATTTAGTACCTCTGAGGCGATCAAGTTGTGGCAGTGTCTGGCTTACATTATCCCTGAATAAATCACGGAGGCAGAAGCTAATTTTAGAGGTGCATGCTATTTACACAGCTATTTTGGCAAACTCTGCAGGGGGGAGATGAAAGCATTTTTAAAAAGAAACCCTAAAAGGTACAGGAGATCGTAATAGAATTTTTGTAGGATGCATTCCACCTTTCTCCTCGCCTTGGAGGATTCTTTGTGTGTGGCTGGGACAATTTAAGGACCTGTTTATGGGGATACAGATCTAAAAGTGAGCATTAATCTTATTAGTGGTAATGTGATCATTACGCTATAGATTAGGAGAGCTCAAAGTCATTTTTCTTTAATGTCACCCCCTCAGCGTTCCCATCACTGCACCGAATCACAAAATGATGAGATTGGGGACTTTTACATCCTAATACAGGGTAATCTAATTGGAATTGATCGTTCTTCTAGAACATGTTGGAATGTAAATACACTTAGGAGCTGACCACATCATAAAAATAAGGTCTAGACTCAGATGGAAGGGAATGGTGGCCCAGGCTGTTCCTCAGAAAATTCATCGAACCAAACGCTAACCACAAAATCTGTAGTGCACTTGAAGTGAAACATTTTAAATACAAAATAATTGAATGTTGTACTTACTTTTGACATAATTTTCCATAATGATCGGGGGCGGGGGGGAAGGGGCAGTTCCCCGGGACTACTGGAATACAACGAGTCTTATTCTCTCTTGATTTGCACCTTGTGGAATTATTTACAACTGGGCAAACTGAGTGCCGAGGGAGTGTAAAACAGTGCCCTTCTGATGTAACCTCATTTTACACCCACTTAGCACTGCAGACATGGCTAAACAAGGTGCAGGGCAATAGAGAAGTAGGGCCACCCTGCATTTTAAATCCTCTGACAGAAACGTTCCCTGCTGTCGTCGTAAGCTTACAGAACAGGGGTGCCTCTGGACGCTGTGCCCAACCGTGCTGGGATGCTAGGACCCAGACACAAAGCCAGAAGTGTCCCGTGCCAAACAGAGCAGCTGACAATCACTGGGGCTGAGCTGAGCTGCTCAATGGGTGGCGGGTGGGATGAAACTATTGTGCAGCAGATTCATGATTCGCCTTCCACTTCCAGAGAGGGACAGGTCAGCAGGAGTGGGGAAATCAGATTCAGGCTCCTCTCTTGGCCAGTTGGGGGAGGAGGAGGGGAGGAGACCCTTGAAAAAGGACTGTCCTAGGAAAGGAGTTGGTGGTTATGTGGGGATCCTGAAGCAGGAGAGAGCCTAGGAAGGAGAATAGGGCATGGCATGATGGCGGACTGCTTCTCAGCTGGATACAGGCCAGCACAAAGAGGATCAATGGCCCTGCAGCCAGAGAGTGGAATAGAGCGGGACTGGAAGGGGACTTGCAAGAGCAGAGCCCGTCAGACGCCACATTTCAGTTGGCCCAATCTGAAACTTCTGGTTCGTGAAAGCTTTTGAGATGGGGCAGAGGAAAAATTTTGAAAATGTTCCTGGGCTGGGAAAACCATTTTCCATTCCACACTAGCAGCTGCACCATTTGTACTTAGGGAGTGAAATATAAACACCTTAAAACACTGAATTCAACCAGTGATTCCAAAGTGTATATGTTTCCGGGACGTTGCTCATTTTTGAATCCAGTTCTTTGGTGACACTACGTTGCAAGATACCTGTAATCCACCCTTGAATGTGTGGCATTTTGGAATACCTGTCGTGTCTAATGATGCAGGGATTGTCATATGAAATAAGGATATTTTCATACAAGATAATACTGAGCAGTCTCCTGCTGGAATGTCTAGTAGGGTTTACGGTTTTGAATCCAATGGGTAATCTTCATCTAATCCCATCCATTCATTCGCTGTTCTGTATCAACACAAGTCTGCGTCTTTTACAATGGCACAAGTTTTGTCTGGTGTCTGATTTTTTTTTTAATTGTTAGAATAAAATAAAGGTGAATCTACAGATGCAAATGGGACCTCTTATATTTGGTGGGAACGGTGTGTCAAAGCATAGGCATATTCCCACTTTTTAAAAAACAATGCTGAACTCTTCCAGCTAGTGCTGTAATATCCCTCTAATGTTCAACCGCAAGAATGAAAAGAATGAAGTAATTTACTCTGCTCAGATACAGGCAGAAATAGCTACTTAAAATGAGCATATTACTCTGCTTTTATTTTTATTTCACACAATTCCCCGTAGCTTAATTTAATTTTGAGGGGTTTTATTTGAGGAAAATTAACTCAATGATCACACAACTTCTTCTGAGTCATAAAAAGAGCAGGTCAGGCAGGATAAAACTGCTTTGCGCGAATAGGAAGGTATTATACTCGCCGACTTTCAACCCTGTTACTAAGCCAATATCTGTGATTTACTTGAATATGTTTCAGCAAATACAAAACAAGCCCAACTGGGTAGCTGCTCTGGAGGGACTCTGTGAAATGAAAGAGAAAAACAAATGTATTAATAGAACCTGAAAACAAAATAATGCTCCTTATATGCTAGCAGACTTCCCAAAGGCATAAAAGGATATTAAAAAGTCATTAGCCCTGCTGGTTTACTCACCTGAGAATCTTTGAGATGATGCTTAATTCCACATTTTTTGCTTTAATGATTATGTGCATTTCTGCACGTGGAAAGACATTCTGGTGGAGCTTCTTTACAGGAAAGATGCTTAAGTTTTCCCAACAACTTAAAGGTCAATTTCTGCCTCCAAACACATTCTTACATCATTTCCCTCAAATAATGCACAGGGTCAGTCCTATTCATTAAGGCAGGGATTTTCAACAGAGATAACAGGCATTGGGGCCAGACTTTTGGAAGTATTTAGTCACCTACAGATGCAGCTGAGTGTCTAGGTCCAGATCCACAAAGGGGCTTAGGCACTAAACCCAGTCCCTTTGTGGACCTTTGACCTAGCTGGATTTTTTTTGGTGGTGTTGATGGGAAAGCTTTGAGGCTGTAGCTCAACCACAAGATATTCTTGGGCGTGAGGCAGGACTTGCTGAGTGGCATTTTCTGGCAGGAAGTCAGACTAAATAATGAGAATGGTCCCTGAACACTACACATGAATGCCTTTTGGTAGCTGCAAGGTTACTGAGAGAGCAAGGTGTTTGGGGCTGTTTTGCAAAGCATTTCAAAATGTGGGTTCATCCCTGTTTGGAATGAAAACGAAACGTTCCAAAATTTTCTGCAAAAGGAAAAGGAGCTCTGGCTCTAGGAGAGCCTGGCAGGATGCCCCTGTGCTCCGGAGCCTGGAGACCCAAGGGTCGCTAACTCCAAGGCCATCCGGCTGCAGGAGCTGGGCCAGGCAATAGCACAGATTTCCAGTGGGATGCTGCGTGGGTTCCAGGGAAGCTCAGCTGAAATTGAACAGTCTCAGCGAAATGTTTTGATTTCAATGAATTGGCTAAAGTCCAATGAAAAAAATGCCTCGTTTGAGTTTTGCTCACCAGCTGTAAAACTCGGTATTTGTACCTAACCTGTTTAACAATATTGTGACGGCATGTAAACCCGTCGCGGGTGAATCAAGGATTAACAGGAGCCTGAGAACTCAGTTAGCCTACCTTGCTGCACCTGGAGGGTGCATCAGGCATGATTGGTGATCAGAGCCAGCTGGGGAAGAAGTGAAAACTACAGGGCAAAGCCTAGGCTAAGGACACAGGACAGAGAGAGGGTTAGAATTCCCTTGCTCTGGGAAAGGAGCTAGAGAGATGTAGATTAGGAACCAACCCTGGTGGCTGACTCTGGGAAAGGGGCTAGGATCCAGGGGAGTATCTCTGGAGGTTGGTGCTCTGCAGCGTGAACAAGTTGCTGGGGAGATCCGAGTGGGGCTGAAAGCTTAAGCTCAGACAGGCAGATGTTGAGTTTGTTTTGTTTGATGTTTTCTGCATTCTGTGGGGGGATGCTGGGGGAGGGAACCTGCTGCTCTGAGAAAACAGTGGGACTGCAGAGGTGCACAGCCTGGTTGGAAGATGCCCTATCGATTAGAGGTGTGGGGGATGTTGTTAGTATGGAACATTGATACCCCCCCTAGAAGTGATGAGCCTTTACAGTGATGTAGCTGGGGGGCTGAGAGAGAGACATCACCCCAGGACCATTCAAGCTCCACGTGGATCAGACTCTGCTATGCCTCACCTAGGTGCATGCTGGCCGGTGAGTCCCTCTTCTACCATTATTAACAGTTATTTTATAAAACTGAGCTCTAAAGAAAAACAGAGCGAGAACTTCTGGTGATCATCTCTGAAGGATGATACAACAGGGACTAGCTTTGTTTGGGCTTTACTTCACTTACTAAAGGCTTTGAAAGTAATCGTAGAGCTGATTCAGGAGAGAGTTCTTCGTCGTCCCTGGAGTGCTGGCCAGTGGTTTGTTGAGGGTGGCAGGAGTTTTCCTGCAACTACCCTTTTCTCTTTGCAAATAGAGTGATTACCTCTTTAAATATTTAAAATGCAGTGTGCCCCTATGCTGTACCATGGACTCTGTCTCCTACTTGGTTGCTGCTGCTCATGGCAGCCTGCTTGGGCAGTAGGGGGAAGCTGCTGAGGGTATTTTGTACTTCTGTGCCAGGGATGTGCTGCCAACATTTTAACAAGGGACTCCCTTGTTCTCAACCCCCCAGTCTTCCCCCACCCTGCCCCAAAGAAATCCATCAAACCTTCTGATGGGGAGCTAGCACTCCTGTGGGCACCAGCCTCAGAAATCCTTATGCTACGGGCAGTGCAATGACAAGTCTGTGCCCAACTGCTGCTCTGGTTTGATGGGAATCCTCTCCCCCCATCTCTATGCCTATGCTGGTTCAAGCACAATCCAGCCATTCACGTCTGTCACGCCATTGAGCCTAGCTGGTGCATGGGGACTAGCAGACGCTTTGCAAGCCATGTGCCTGGTACTGCAATACCTATATCAGGGCCCAGTGGGGAGGTGACAAAGGCAGCGATGGGACCATGGGGATAATTGCCCTATGTAGTCGACTCTGTCTTGTTTGTATCGCTTCGCCTGGTTTGAGCCAAGCCTTTAACGGCCCGGGTTTGTAGAGCAGGCCTCACTGAGCAGTAGAGTGCACATTTGAGAAGGGGGTACCGGGGGCAATGAAGGTGAAGAATCCACACTGTGCAGATCGGGCTGGCTCTCTGCACGTTTGCTTAGGTGGAGGAACGGCGTGGGCAATCTTGCCTCACGAATGCTGCGCTTCCCCTCTGTGCCCTCCTGAGGGCACTGCTGTGCTCCCCAATGCATACCAGCGAGACGCTGCCCCGTCTCCAGAAAGGAGAATCCCTGAGTCTGGAGGTGTTAGACCCACTGTTGGTTCACCCAGACATACTGCCACTCCCATGCTGCAGATATGACATTCTGACACCCTCCAGCTCAGCTGCACTTGAGCCCTGTGGGCCAGGTTTTCATAGAATCATAGATTATTAGGGTTGGAAGGGACCTCAGGAGGTCATCTAGTTCAACCCCCTGCTCAAAGCAGGACCAATCCCCAACTAAATCATCCCAGCCAGGGCTTTGTCAAGCCTGACCTTAAAAACTTCTAAGGAAGGAGATTCTACCACCTCCCTAGGTAATGCATTCCAGTGTTTCACCACCCTCTTAGTGAAAAAGTTTTTCCTAATATCCAATCTAAACCTCCCCCACTGCAACTTGAGACCATTACTCCTCGTCCTATCCTCTTCTACCACTGAGAATAGTCTAGAACCATCCTCTCTGGAACCACCCCTCAGGTAGTTGAAAGCAGCTATCAAATCCCCCCTCATTCTTCTCTTCTGCAGACTAAACAATCCCAGTTCCCTCAGCCTCTCCTCATAAGTCATGTGTTCCAGTCCCCTAATCATTTTTGTTGCCCTTCGCTGGACTCTCTCCAGTTTATCCACATCCTTCTTGTAGTGTGGGGCCCAAAACTGGACACAGTACTCCAGATGAGACCTCACCAATGCCGAATAGAGGGGGACGATCACGTCCCTCGATCTGCTCGCTATGCCCCTACTTATACATCCCAAAATGCCATTGGCCTTCTTGGCAACAAGGGCACACTGCTGACTCATATCCAGCTTCTCGTCCACTGTCACCCCTAGGTCCTTTTCCACAGAACTGCTGCCTAGCCATTCGGTCCCTAGTCTGTAGCGGTCTATTGCGTTCTTCCGTCCTAAGTGCAGGACGCTGCACTTATCCTTATTGAACCTCATCAGATTTCTTTTGGCCCAGTCCTCCAATTTGTCTGGGTCCCTCTGTATCCTATCCCTGCCCTCCAGCATATCTACCACTCCTCCTAGTTTAGTATCATCCACAAATTTGCTGAGAGTGCAATCCACACCATCCTCCAGATCATTTATGACGATATTGGACAAAACCGGCCCCAGGACCGACCCTTGGGGCACTCCACTTGACGCTGGCTGCCAACTAGACATGGAGCCATTGATCACTACCCATTGAGCCCGACAATCTAGCCAACTTTCTACCCACTTTATAGTGCATTCATCCAGCCCATACTTCTTTAACTTGCTGACAAGAATATTGTGGGAGACTGTGTCAAAAGCTTTGCTAAAGTCAAGATACAATACATCCACTGCTTTCCCTTCATCCACAGAACCGGTAATCTCATCATAGAAGGCGATTAGATTAGTCAGGCTTGACCTTCCCTTGGTGAATCCATGCTGACTGTTCCTGATCACTTTCCTCTCATGTAAGTGCTTCAGGATTGATTCTTTGAGGACCTGCTCCATGATTTTTCTGGGGACTGAGGTGAGGCTGACTGGCCTGTAGTTCCCAGGATCCTCCTTCTTCCCTTTTTTAAAGATTGGCACTACATTAGCCTTTTTCCAGTCATCTGGGACTTCCCCCGTTTGCCACGAGTTTTCAAAGATATTGGCCAATGGCTCTGCAATCACAGCTGCCAATTCCTTTAGCACTCTTGGATGCAACTCCCTTTTCCAAAGGGATCTGCACCCAATTAGGCACAGGGCCAAGTTTAAGACCCCCCCCCCTCCCCACTGCCCCCAAAAAGGCACAGACCTGGCCCCAAAATGACGCCAAAACTCCTGTGCCAAAAAAAGTAACAACAAAAATGGGGATTTGTCACCCCCGCAAATATAGACACCCAGAGCAGCTGTCCTGGCTCACTGCACCTAGCCCAGGCTGCTCCCCTCCTTTGGGTGGCAGCAAGTTTCAGAATTAAGATGGAGGGTGCTGATCAGACTTTGAGCTATTGTTTCAGGCTGTCTGCAAACTCAGGCAGGCACCAATTTACTTGGAACATGTTCTCAAGGTCTTCTGTGCATCCATGTAGCTAGGAACACATTTGTCAAAAGACAAGCTGAGTCTGATTAAGTGACTCCAGGAGCTGGAGCCTTAATCTGACCCACTCTAGGCACTGAAGTAAATAGCCAGATTTTCATAAGTGTTCAGCATCCATTTTGGCACCCAAAGGAAGCGACCAGACATTCAAGTGTGCTCAACGCTCATTGTTCTCAATGGGAGTTACCAGGTGTTGAACACATTTGAAAATTTGCCCTAGGAGCATCATGTTAGACCCTTGTCTTTAACTTGCAATGTAATGGAACGCTATACCACTCTTCTTTTACAAATGGCATAACCATGCCCTATTTATACAAAGCTGCAACGGGTGAAACTGAGAGAGACCCACTCAGAGTATCCTACAGCCCAGCGGTTAATGTGCTCTCCTGAGACGTAGGAGATCCCTATTCACGCCCTTTCTCCCTGTGGGGGCAGGGATTGAACTGGGGTCTCCCATGTGCTGGGTAAATTCCTCCATCACTGCCCTTTCATGTGGAGTTAGGCATGCTTGCAGCTTGCCTAACTGGATGGGAGCCTGCAGGTGAGAGAGCTGGGAGAATGCCTTTCTTCACATGGCTTGAGAGCACGCTGGGGCTTAGGCCTCAGAGAGGCGGAGCCTTAGGTGCCTAGGGGACTTGTGCAGCAAACAACTCGGTGCCGAACAGGTCTCAGCACCTGCAGTGTTGGGCCACAGCCCAGTGGAGCGGGGTTCATGGACCTGTGCTTTTGGCACCGGATTTTTTTTGAGCCTACGTCCCTAGCTCCCAGTTTCAATGGGAGTTAGGTATCTCGATGCTTTTGCATCTATCTGCATCTTTAGGCATCGAAATACCTTTACACATCTGGCCTTCCATTGGCCATAGGAGCACTGGCAGCCCACTGAATGTTAGCGAAACTTAGGCTGCCTAGTGCTGAAGCCTTTTGGAAATCAGACATAGGCTCCCCGAGGGCTTTTCTGCGTTTAAACATTTTGTCACTTTATACTAGTGGAGTTGAAGTGGCAAAACCCCTCTCATCTGGAAGCAGTTACACCAGGGTAAGTCCTATTATGCTAGTGTAGCTCATCTACACGAGGACTCCTATTGGTAAAACTCCACTGGCAGAAAGTCACCCCTCAGATGAACACAGTTATGCTGGTAAAACTTTGCAGTGTTGTCCAGGCCTGAGTCACTCAGGTGTGGGGGGTTTTAAACTTGCCTCAAAGCAAATGTAGTGAAATCTACTGAGGCTGCAAGGTGCATGTTACTTCAGAGTCTCCAGACGGTCCCCTGGCTGCATTCGGTGCTCCGTCACTTCCGCAGTCTAATCCTTTACTGTGTTTGAGGACCTCTGCTTTTTCTCTTTTGGATTTATTAATCTGCTTTCTTCCTTACTCTTCGTGTTCATTAGGAGCTCCTTCCTCTTGTCTGGAGAACCACTGATTTTTCAGGGGCCTCTTGCTCCTTAAACCCTCCGGTGCTTTTGAAAAATCGTCCACCCTATAAATGTAGCACATAAATCTCCTGATAACACAGTGATCTCTGTTTGAATGTTGTGGTTTCAAAGACTCCATTTGGTCCCATGCTGAGAGCAGGATCAATTTCTTGGGGAGCTCCCTCTGTCTTGAGACCAAAAGAGGGAACTTTGGTACCAATTTCACAGGCTAGTTCAGTCTAATTTTAAGCTGGGCCTATTTGCCCCCGTCTGATCAGGAGGACTGGGAGTGCAGGATTAAGGAGTGAACAGATTTCTCAAATGTGAAGGCTCAAAACTAAGTGAAGCTTTAAAGGCCTGGTCCAAAGCCTTTCCACTGATTTCAGTGGCTTTTGGAGCAGGCTCTAGTCATCTCGCACTAACTGCGAAATGTGACATGGAGCCAACTGAATGAAACCAGAGCAAGGCTGGTCTGTCCCTGTGACTTGATGTAGGTCAGGCATCTAGCAGCCCTAGCTTTGCACATATTGCAATTTGATATAGTAGTTGAAGAGAGGCCAGCTAAAAGGGAATTGCAGTAATCAAGTTGTTTGAGGGGGAAGAGAAATCGATTTGCAAACCAGGATTTCAATCTTATTACGAGACAAACACAAGCAAAGACAGGCGGCGCTCCTGGGATGGAGCCAGGAGGGATGGGGAAGGGGATGGCAATGCGATATGATTCAAAAGGCCAGCCGCGGTCCAAATTAATCTGGAGGCTGAGATTTGATCAAAAAGTTGTCTGTCAAAAGCAAATGGAAATGGCTGTTAATTATGAGCCTGGTTAGGTGGTTAAGCCTCATAATTTCAAGTTTCGGTGCATTTAATTGTGGGAGACTTGATTACATCTAGTTTTCGATGTCAGGC
Source organism: Caretta caretta (assembly GCF_965140235.1). NCBI lineage: Eukaryota > Metazoa > Chordata > Testudines > Cheloniidae > Caretta > Caretta caretta. The sequence continues at coordinate 18,668,178 of NC_134209.1, forward strand.
AGAGCTGGAGGAAGAAGCCGTGCAGGGTAGGCAGCATCAAAAGAGGTAAAAGCAAAATAAATCCATAGAACACCAGAGAGCTGCTGAGAGACACTGACCTTCTGTAATGGAGAATAGCATAAAGGGCAGCGTGGCCTATAGATTCTGAGTAAACTCAAGCGTGGGACATTTCCCTGTGCAGTAGCCTGCTGGGCTGAAGTGGGAGGGGGGGGACGCACTAGACAATAAGGACTAGTCCCTGTGGGGCAGCTAAGATCTAAATCAATCTGCTGCTGTTCTTGAAATACCAGCATACGTTTCCAAGCATTATATTAACATTTCATGATCAATAGTGCTGAAAGCTGCACTACACAGAGGCTAAAATAAGTGCTGACCATTCACTGGGATAGGAATTAAATAAAATTCTGTCTACTGGCCGTAGAAGCAATGCCATGCCCAGTTTCTCTTCTTGATTAGAAATTACCTGTCAACCTGATCCCTTTTCCTTAGGTAAGCATATTTCAGGAGAGGGTTCCTTTTGCTCAGTTGTGTATTGACTACCAAACATATATATGGCTGCTTATTCATATCTGATCTATACCATACAGACCATAGAGAACTCAGATTCATTCCCCCTCAAAATATGTTAATAATCATCTGGATCACCGTAGCTCCCAGGCTCTGACCAAAATCAGGACCCCACTATGCTAGGTGCATTACAAGCATAGTAAGAAATGTGAGCTGAAGAATTTAAATAAAGGTAAGAGAAAGGACGTGTTACTTTAGAGATGGGGAAAGTTAACTTGTTTAGATGCATTTAAAAATCCCAGTAGGCACCTAAATACTTTTTAAAAATCTGGCCTAAACTGGCTTGGCCACGGTCACCCTTGGACAGTGGAGCTGTGGGTTTGTCTCCTGGATCCCAAGATTAATCACAAGGCCATTTTCCTTCTCCTTATACTTGTTTGATTAAAGTATATTGAGAAATAGAACACCTGGCTCTTGAGCATCAGAGACATGCAAATGGGGAAGAGACCTTTCGGCCCTGAGGAATCTCTGACCTGGGTAAGGAAAGAAGGAAGAAATGGCAGTCTTGGTGAAAGGTCCCCTTCTTGTGAGATTTCTCACTGAAGTGTTTTTTATAAACTCACCCAAGTGGTTTGGTTTAAATTAGATAATGACTCCGGTGATGGGATTGCAGGGGGATCATGAGTTAAAAATTCATTGTTAAGCCCTTCATTAAAATTCTGCCACCAGTCCGAGGGAATTCAGTGTGATTGTCCCTGTCTTGGATTGACTCAACCTACCTCTGTGTATTTCCCAGTCTGCAAAAAAGACGATGGCTGTGGAGTTCACTAAAATATTTTGGAGAGCACATTTCTTGCCCTTGGCAAAACTTTGGTTCATTTTTCCAAGGGTTATTTAATTTTTTCCCCAATGGAGGATACACCCAATACTTCCTAGAATGTCTTCACCTCCCTTCCACTTCAGCTTAATATGCTGCTAGGCTATCCGAGCCAAGTCAATGGGATTTCAATGAGCTCTGGATTAGAACCTATTCGTTATTGGCCCAATAACTCAGCATCCACAGTTGGTTACTTGTATCTAAAGCCAGTCTTAGGACCAATCAATATTCAGCCATGACTGGTCTATAGAGATGAGCTCTACTGCGCTCCAGGAATGAAGACAGTCTCTCTTTTTTTTTACAGCAAACCGATTCACAGTTACAGATTGGCTGTGTGGGAGAATATTGGTTTGGCATTAGCTTCTTGATTTAAGTCACCATCTCAGTTAAAGCCCTCATGATGGAATTCCTAAGTTTTCTTCATCAGTATAACACTGTTCTTTTCTCCTTTGTGACATTTCACCCTTTCAAAGTTTTATTAGAGCATAAGAGAGGCTTCAAGTAATGAGCTAGGACCTTCATGCTGGTTTAAATACCAAGGTATAGGCATACTCTGGCTTAATGAAGAGGCTTATGTGATAGCTTTTGAGATGTAGAATGTAACGTTATGGATTTGCACTAGAAAAAAACTTTCATGAACTTAGTGATGCTGACTTTTATAACCTTTAACACGCTTCCTCGATTAATCTGCTTAAGGCCCCAGCCTTAAATAGCAGATCACAGCTGCAGTAAATTGATTTGCCCCAGTGATGCCTGCGGCTGCTGACCAAAACAGTTTTTTAATTTAGTTTGTATGGCCTGGAATGACTCTGTTAGCCATTTCTTACTTGCTTGGACATCTGCCCAGGATTTGCATAGAAGTGTGAAATAAAAAATCCAGTTTTATTCTATTTGTCAAGGATATGGCAAACTGCAAAAGAAAAGCATACTGTAGGACCTCACTAATTCACATTAATGGCCAGGAAACCTTCTGCCAGTGACTAGCTACTGCAAATTAGCAAGCAAGCAAACTGGCATGCACACGCAAACAAGGACAGTACATCACAAAATGTACTGCACCCATTTGTTCTGACAATTGTCGTTTATGTTATTTATGACAATACTTCATTGCGCACTACTAGTAAATGTAACGTAATATATCTTAAGTTTAAAAAAAAAAAAAACACTAGTACCCGGAGGCATCACTAGAACATTTTGCTATTAAATCTTTGGGCTCACCCCAATTCTCAGCAATGGGAATATTTTTTATTAGGTTTTCAGATTATGCAAAAGTGCCCCGGGCTCATCTAAAAAGCCATCTTGCCTTACATGTCACTGAGATGCGTCCCATGTGCTATATATTTAATAAGAACAGGAGGACTTGTGGCACCTTAGAGACTAACCAGTTTATTTGAGCATAAGCTTTCGTGAGCTACAGCTCACTTCATCGGATGCATACTGTGGAAAGTACAGAAGATCTTTTTATACACACAAACCATGAAAAATGGGTGTTTACCACTACAAAAGGAAAAAACAAGGGGAAATAGGTTACCTTGCATAATGACTTAGCCACTCCCAGTCTCTATTCAAGCCTATTTCCCCTTGTTTTTTCTACCACCACCACCCCCCACCCAGCCCCTCAGACATTCTTGTTAAACCCTGGATTTGTGCTGGAAATGGCCCAACTTGATTATCGTACACATTATAAGGAGACTGATCACTTTAGATAAGCTATTACCAGCAGGAGAGTGGGGTGTGGGGGGAAAGAAAACCTTTTGTAGGGGTAAACACCCATTTTTTTCATGGTTTGTGTATATAAAAAGATCTTCTGTACTTTCCACAGTATGCATCTGATGAAGTGAGCTGTAGCTCACGAAAGCTTATGCTCAAATAAATTGGTTAGTCTCTAAGGTGCCACAAGTCCTCCTTTTCTTTTTGCGAATACAGACTAACATGGCTGTTACTCTGAAACCTATATACTTAATGACACTGTATTGCAATATACCTAATATTGGTTTCCAATTCTTATTTCATTACATACATATAACTCCCCCTGAAGTCTGCCTATCAAAGTATATTTATACCACACCCAACACTGGTGTGAGCACTAACAAATTTAAAGCAAAAATGCAATGGGAGTGGGTTGTTTTTGTTTTTTGTTTTTTTTTGTTACAAGTTTAGGACTACAGCATAGGAACACGCACTGCTCCCAACTCTCATGATTTTTATCATGAATCCTTTGATATTTGTTGGGTTTTTTTCCTTGAAGCCCCAGCTGCTGGATTCATGTTATGTTATTACAAAAGAATCTCCACTTTCGTTAAAAAAATGTTTCTAGCCCTCATAATTGCAGGAAAAAAGGCTTAGAGGGATGATTGCCCTCTGATTCTTGAGCCTTCAGGGAAATAAAGAGAATCCACCACTGGGTATATTTTAAAAATCTCATGGTTTTTAAGTCCGTCTCGTGATGTTTTGGGGAGCCCTGAGTCATGATTTTTGACAGCTTGGTTTGCAGAGCTGGCTGTGCAAGGAATGTAGGAGCAAGATACAGTGTTGCTGGATTATGTATCATTTGTCATTACAACAGTCACCAATAATACATGAAAACCAAGGTGAAATATCCTATATAGCAGTGGGCTCAATAGTGTTCAAGATAATTGAGGTCGAGCTCCAAGTTCCCTTCCAGCCCCCAATTCTCTTCCCCCTGGGTTTTTTTTTTTTTTCCAAACAAATTATTTTTGGGTTGACATTTTTCATGCTTGTCTCAGCACCAAGGGTGGACTTTTATTAAAGTTTGAGCAAAATGAGTTGTCACTTTTCAATTAAGTGAAAAATGTCTGAATGTGAAAAATAGATCAGAATATTTTTGCTCAAAAACGAAAAATCCCTCATCCCCCAAAGCTAAGTATTGTATAAATCATGCCACGCTCAATGTATCAGACTCACTGAGGACTAGCCTGACACAGCCTTGGTTAAAGGGCAGCACATGGGTGCATTGACCCAAGGTAGTGTCCTTGCCAGGCAGTGTGGTCTAGTGCATAGAGCACTGCGCTGCAGCTCAGGAAACCTGGGTTCAACTTGCAACAGTTCTCTGTGCCCCCCATCCACGGTAAAACCAGACCCTCCTCTTTTGTCTGAAGTGCTAAGTTCTGCTGGTGAAAAGCACGATGTGAGAGCTAGGTGGTGGTGCTCTGCCCCAGAGGGACACTTCTTCCCAGGATCTCCTGCAGCAATAGTGTTCCTGGATGCAGGGAGCCCTGGTGTTGCTCCTCGCTCCCCTCCGCAGAGCCTTCTATGGGGTGCAGAGGAATGCGGGGGCGGGGGGGGGGAGTCAGTAGTATCTGTGTGTTACCGCTTGACACCCCTCCCCCATTCCTCCACTGGGAGGAAGCAGGGAGAAGTCTGGGCACGCGCCCCCCATGCATCACCTCTGTGAGTTTGTGGTGCTCCCCTGCCAGTCGGCTCTGCGCACACACCCACACACAGACCATGGTGCAGTCACCCAGGAGGCCCACCCTGGGAGCCTGGGCCATTTTGGGAGCCCTGGATCCTCCACCTGCCCTGGGTTGTACACCGCAGGGGCCAGGGACACTAGCCGGGGGCTGCTCTCCGGCCCCCATCCAGGGCAGGTGGAGGATCCGGGGCTCCCCACAGCATCCCAGTCCCTCTGGATAGCTCTTACCGTGGCTCAGCTCAGGCTTCTGGCCTGGCCAGGGGGCATGGGCCCCAGGGGGGACAGGCAGAGCAAGGGGAGGGGCCACAGTTCCAGCACCAGTAGCTCCCCCCACTTCTAAGCAGGTTCCGGCAGTCCTGCATGGGCCCCCAAATTGTCCGGGGCCCATGCAGGCATGGGTCTGTGCATTAATCCACCCCTGACTTTGGGTATGTCTACCCAATTAGACACCCGGGGCTGGCCTGTGCCAGTGGACTTGGCTGATGGGGGCTCGGGCTAAGGTACTGCTTAATTGCAGTGTAGACATCCAGGCTCAGGCTGCAACCCGAGTTCTGGGACTCTTCCACCTCTCAAGGTCCTCAGACCAGGCTACAGCCCAAGCCCAAATGTCTACACTGCAATTAAACAGCCCCTTAGCCTGGGCCCTGCAAGCCTGAGTCAGCCTTATTATCCTAGCTAATATAGGGTAACTATCAATAAGGGTAGGACCTAGCTCATGTTTTATGATTTGTTTTGGATGTAACCACTTGTTTCCATCCCTCACCTATTTCTGTTTGAATCGTCATGTCTTACAATAGATTTCCTTTTGTTTCACTGTACCTGAACTCAAGTGCTATACGCTGTTACCCTGGGAATGGAGGATCTGGGGTTTCTATGGGCATCCAATAACCAGGGGCTGGTTACTGCAGGGAGACGCTTTCAAGGGACTGTGGGACTAGGGTGTTTCCGTGGTCTATTGGCAGGGTGTGTGTGGCCCAGAGGACAGGGCTTGAGTGGCTGACAGGCTGGTTGTGTTAGGGAGCCAGCACCCAGCTGGCATAGGCAAGACTCCCTCGTGCTAGAGGCAGATAGCAAAAGGGTGACTCTCAGCCCAGGGTGCCCTGAGAAATGTCCCACACTCCCCACCCACTTCCTACATAGGAGAGGCCCCAGCACCTGGAGCTAAGATATTTCCCCTCTCCCACTGTGTGTCTGCCTTGTCTCTTTAGATTGTATTCTTTTGGGGGCATAGACTGTCTCTCACTATGAATTTGTACAGCACCTTGCACAACACAACCGGGACCTTGGTTGGGCTCTCCTGTAACAGAAATAATTTTGAACAGAATAAAAATGAGCTCTACTGTATGTGTTAGTACCCAGGTCCCGACTTAACTGTGGGCAAATGCTGACTCTTACCTCCAGGTGGTTGGTATCTGAGATTCTGTGGCTTTCACTGTACTTGAAGTCAAGAGCTAACTATGGCAACTGTATGTAATCTTATGGAAAATATTGACTTCGTAACGGTGACAGCTGCATAGCACTGTTTACAAGGGTTTTCTCTTCCATGTCGCATGGAACCAAAACATCAGAGATTCTGCATGTGTGTTTCTCTTTGTTTTACTTTAATCTATAACTGTGAGAGACTGGTAAAATATGCCTCCCCCAGCAAACTCTCCTAGCTTGTAAACCTTTGGAGAGTGTAATTAATGTCCTTGGAGACATTTCCAAGGGAGAAGACCCTATATTTTCTTTAATTTCCTGGGCTCCCAAACTCCATTTTCTACTGGTCTCACTCAGAAATAGAAATCCAATCCCACTCCAAAATAAAACCTCGAGTTATTGGCAGCTTCCACTCTCCCTAATGGGAATAGAATGAATTCTCAGGTTTTTCTTTTTGTTCTGTTTTTTTTTTTTTTTTTTCCAGTGAGCACTGAGACAGATTGTTTGTCACATTTTGGGCACAGTAACAGCTTGTGTGAAAATCTGGACTGTGGGGGGGATCTTTTAGAGTTATGAACAATGCATAATCACATCCAAGGTGGGTCATCCTGCACCCTCTTCAGAGTGTTCTGGATCAAACCAGTGCCTGGCCCAGCCAGTTTGTCTCCAGCAGGTGGCAGAGCCAGGCAGGCACCCTGGAAATGTGGACGGTCACAGGATAACTGGACTCCAGGGAAAGTTTGCTTCTAACTCCCAAAAGCCACTGCTGTCCAAACAGGAACTTCAATCCTGCTCCTTCGGACTAAAAGCCTGATGCTCTACTGACTGACTACCTAGGGGTGCTTCAGTCAAGATGTTCAGAAATAGGAGTCGAAACCTAAATAACTAATCTGATTTCCCCCACCCTTCCCCAAAAGTACTTGGCATCCAGCAGGTCCCATTGTTCTCAGTGGGAGATGGTGGATGCTGAACACTTTGGAAAATGCAGCTGCTTCCTGTAGGTGCCTTCATGGGAGCTGAGCGCCTTTAAAAATCGGTTCCCGTGCCCCCATTTCCCTGGCTTTCCGGCTGAGGAGAAACAAAAAAATCACTGATTGAAAAGATCACTCTGGGAGGGGAGGTTTAGTCCTTTCCCATCATTCGGTGCTGCAATTCTTCTGACGTTCACCCTCCCCGGGAGGAGCATTCTCAATGCCACAAGTAAAATACTCTAGGGCCTTCTGTCCCTGAAGACCACACCCCAAAAGGGATTTTGCAATTTCTGCTGGTTGGCAGGGTTAGAAGAGAGAATCCAAGTGACCGCTCTGGTCTGAGCACTTTTGCACTGTAATTTGATGCCCTAGAAATTCATCTCACTGGTCTTTTTAATTGAAAACCTTCCTGTATTATTAAGAAATATTTTTTTGAAGTTCTTAGTTCAATGAGTCATGATAGATGCATTGTGTTTTGTTTTTGTTTTTTTCCCTCCCACTGGATAATACCTTATTATCTTGTTGGTTGAAACTGAACACATTTCTATCAAGCTCTTGTTCAACAGGTTGATGGCTAGAAAACAAGCCAGGGAATTCTCTCTGTCCTCGCATTCATGGGAATATTTATCTGGGATTTGCAAACAGGAAACCTAGCATTAGGCTATAGAATAGTAGTGCTAATTCTCGTGCTGCGATTGCTTCTGGAGACACAGTAGGTGTCAGGATAAATGTGTCCGCCTCTACTGGGCAGTGGGGATGTAGAGTGAAAGGTGGTATGGCCTAATTGATAAAGCTCTGGACTGGGACTCAGGCTGATTTGGGGTCTATTTGACTCTGCTACTGACCTGCTGGGTGACCTTGGGCAAGTCACTTCATCTATCTATGCCTCAGTTTCCCCATCTATAAAATGGGACAATGATTCTCTTTAGTAAAGTCCTTTGAGATCTACTGATGAAAAGTGCTACATAAGATCTGTGTATTACTCTTATTCTGTTCCTTTCAAGGTCATTTTATATAATCCTTAATGAAAATTCTCAAAGACTCCCTGTTTTCATTCTTTTTTAGCAGAGGGTTGGTTTTGCAAATTTAGCTAGCATCAGAAACCCTCCCAGTTGAGTAATAACTATACACATTTTATTAACCATTTGGATTTTTTTTTCCCCAGCACCATGTTCAAAACCTAGGCAAGCAATGAATTTAAATTCTACAGCAAACTGCTGAAATGATTTCAGTGTCAAATATTGAGACTACAGGCAGTGTGAACTCACTTTTTTTTTTCAATTTTTTCAATTGAACATTGAAATTTCAGCATGCTTCTGAACAGTCAAGCTTCAGAAAGGATTTTTCTCAGTTTCTCATGTATTCAGTTAAATAATTAAAGGGGCGATTGCTGTGGTCTTTAATAAACACAGCACAGTTGGGTCAGATTCATTGCTAATGTATCTCCAGATGTCAACAGGTTTACATTCAGGATGAATTGTACCCATTTTATGGACTTGTGTGTTATGAACTACGTACGATGGCTACCATTTTATTTTAAAGATGTCAAAGCCCAAAAACAACTCGGTCTAATACTCTCTGGTACAGTAGGTATTGCCATTTTGGAGACAGGGAAACTGAGGCACCAAGGCTCCAGGCCAGACTTGCAAAAGTGCTTAGCACCCACAATTAGGGTTGGCTTTTTCAGAAGAACTCAGCAGCTCCTTTGGGAACCAGGGGACGACCTGGGAGCTGAACAAGTCTGAAAATCTAGCTACTTCCTATAAATGCCACAATGAGTGTTGGGTTCTTTTGAAACCTGGCCATAAGTGACTCGCTGCAGGTCATCTGAGAAGTTGTTAGCAGAGCAGATAGCTTATTATTGCTAAAACCTTGCTGCCGGCAGGGGGTATGCTGACCTTCCAGTATTAGTCTGCTATGACCACCCCATTAGTTTTAGATATTGCAAATATTTAGTTAGCAAATGAGACTGACCAATATCCTGTTGCATCTCATTTACAAGTTCCTGTTAAGAAGGGTGAACATAGAGGTCACTGTTAAAAAGTCAACATTTTATCTACAATTACTACATATTAGTATCTGAGATGCTATTAGCAACTGGAAAAGGAGTACTTGTGGCACCTTAGAGACTAACCAATTTATTTGAGCATAAGCTTTCGTGAGCTACAGCTCACTTCATCGGATGCAAGCTTATGCTCAAATAAATTGGTTAGTTTCTAAGGTGCCACAAGTATTCCTTTTCTTTTTGCGAATACAGATTAACATGGCTGCTACTCTGAAACCTAACCAGCTTAGCTGTTTATCTGCATCTTTTGATGCCTAAATACCTTTGAAAAACTGGCCCTAAATCCAATTGAAAGTCAACGGGATTTCAGCTTCCAAATCACTGAATTGCTTCTGAATCCTTTACCCAAAGGGGAACTATTTGTAGTTCTTAGGGTAGGGGAAATCTGTGGTATCTTGATGATGCTTGTAGTATCTGTTGTCAAATATCCGAGGAAGGTGTAAGAAAAACTGATTTAGACATTTATGGGATAACCTACTGCCACAGTTTCCTCCTGATCTCTGTTAGAGATCGGCATAAGCAGGTGGCTAACCTTTCCCAAACGTTAGTCTCTTACTACTAATTACTAAACTCTGGATATCTTTGTGAACCGTATAAACATTTAATCCTTTCTAGAACCTTCCTAATATCTTGGACTCAGTCAGCTTGTGACCATGAGTTCCACGGGCCATTGCGTGAAAATATGTAATTTCATCAGCTTTTATGAATTTGCCATCTTTCGATTTCATGGAATGCCCCATGTCCTTGTAGTGGGAGAGTGGGTACATAGAAATTCCTGATCTACTCTTTCTGTATCAATTTTTGAGATGTCCTCTTCAATTTGTCTCCTCTCTAAGGTAAACAGTCCTGGTCTTTTTTTTTAATTTCTCATCATATGAGGTTTTTTTCCATGCCCCCTAATCACTTTCATTCCCCATCTCTGAACCCCTCTTATTTCTGCTATATCTTTTTGGACAGGTCTGACTAGAACTGAACACCAGTATTGCAGTTGAGAGAGTACCTTAGACTTGTATGACACCTTGCTATCATCTCCGTTATTCTCACTTCCATTGTTTATACCTTTAAATATTGTGTTTTACTGATGGCTGCTACACACAGGACAGAGTCATGGAGCTGTCCATAGTAATGCCCTATCTTCTCTCTGAATTAATACAGTAAATTAGAACCCAGTACGTCATACAATTATTTCAAATTATCCTCCAACGTACATTACTTCTTATTTGTAATTTCATCTGCCAGCATGTTGCCCATTCACCTACCTCTGTAGTTTCTCAGGATCTTCTCTGGTCTTGACCACCCTGGTAACTTTACACCTTCTGCAAATTTGCCATATCATGGCTCACCCTCTTTTCCAGATCATTAAACAATCTGGGTCCTGGTATGGAGAAAAGTCAGAGATTAGACCAGATCTGCCATCAACAGCAGGAGCAGTAACAAGAACTGGAAGTCTGATCTTAGCCAACTCACTTGGTGAATGACACCTGGCTTTAGTCATTAATGTGCCAGTGATTGGCATTTGCAACACTGACACTATCCTGGCAACCTCAAGCCCCAGTGAGCGGTCAAATCTCTTAACCCTGCTCTCCGTCATACTCCAGTAATATACGTAGAAGGGATCCCAGAGTGGGGAACACCAAACTCCCATTGACTTCAGTGTGGCCAGGATTTCTCTCTCTCTCACACACACACACACAGTTCTTAAGAGGAGCAGCAAGAGGTGGGGAAGAGTTTGGAGTGCTGATTGTGAGGAGAGAACTGCTGGCTACTGAGCAGCCCCAGAGCCATCCCTTAGGATTTTTGGGGTCCTACGCAGTATTATTAAGCTGGTGCCCCGAGCTCGCAGCCCGGCGGGGTTCGGGGGGGAGGGACGAGGCAGCAAAGGATAACAAGATGCCCGGCCCGCCTCACTGTGGTGGAGAGTCACAGTTCCCCGCAGAGACCCCTGTACCCTCTCCCTCACACAGAACGGACATGCAGAGGGTACCTAATTAAAAGCACTAAATTTAGGAATAAAAAATGTCAGTCACAAGTTTTTTAATATGCCCTGAAGTTTGTCAGACACTTATTTGCAAAAACTTTGTAGTAAGGGTGAGTCAGTTGTCTTGCTGAATACAACATTAAATATTATGGAATGATGCAGCTCTTCTCCGTTTTACATTTTCTTAATCAGTATTTCCAAGCTGATTTTATATTTTAAATGTACTCTTAAGCCTTCATAAAGTAATCATTCCGGATTACTACATATTTAACTCACTGAAACACAGACATTTATTTTAAATTAATCAGTCACAGAGGTTTCGTGTGTGCATAACAATGTTCATTGCTTTTGGAAAAAGGGAACACTAATTTACTTTGTGTGATCTCCATAACAATAGACATGTTCATGAAATTTCACCAACTTTAAAAAATGTTTCCAAAGATTTTAGGCATAACAAAGGATTTTATATTTTACTAAGGTACTGATTTTGCTGGAGGGTTCTCTTAAAACTAGTTCATCGGATAGTCAGAAGTAAAGAAAGGGAAACTCTTTGTCCAGCTATCTGGAAGGAAAGGGGTGTTGTCCCTTTAAGGCTCTTTTCAATGGGGGTGGGAGGAGAGGGGGTGAAGGGAGAAAGGGATGGACAGAAAGGACAGGAAGACTTTGGAAGCAAGGTTTTTTTACTATAGCAATTAAAATGCATATTTTAGATAAGGGTCGTCTTTTGAAGGATTTATTTAAAAAAAATATATGTCTGAAGATCCAAGCATTTAAGGCTAAAGATGATTATGCATCTAAAAATCTATGCAAGGATTTTTTAGAGATGTGATTTTTATAATCTTTACCAACACACTAATGAAATATTTTTAAAGCAAATTTTAAACTAAGGTCCTGTAGACTGACATGTTCTGAGTAAATATTATAGTATTATAAGAAAAGTAATGCACAACTGTTTTGGTCAGTAAATTCAGAAACTGACAGTATATACCTGGGGTTTGGCAAATGCCTATTAAATGGCTTAATTACCCCTTGAATGGCTCTTTAACAGTTTCAGTGTTCTGCTAATAGGTCTGGCAGGCTGGAAGGCTTTTTCATTTCTAACTACTAGATCCCCTCCCGAGAAAGACTCACCAGGCTGCAGCAGCCAGCTGTGGGAGCATGTAGGAAGGGTCAGAACAGGGATAGGAAAGCCTGAAGGGTGGACACTAAGACCTAGTGGTGCCCCAAATTTTCAGGTGCCCTACCCAGCTGCATATGTTGCATATGCCTAAGGATGGCCCTGAGCAGCCCTGTATCATTATGGTGAATAAAAGCCCCATTTAATCTGTAATCTACTTTGCGTCCTCTTGTTATCACAGGCCAGTGCAAGCTCTCTGAGCCTCTGTTGAGGGTTAAGTAAATTACATGTGTACATTTAGCTGGGTTATTATTTTGAATTATACAGTGAATTTAATTTGAACTGATCTTCAAAAGGGCATCAACAAACCATTTTTCATTTGTCAGGGGAAAGCACTTTTTATTGTTTTTTAAATGAGAATGATAATTAGAGAGCGAAGTTTAGGTGAAAATGGCGCCATGGAGCCAGCGTGTTAGTTCAGTGTTTGTACATTTCTAAATGGAAATAGCCGCATCCTGACCTGGTCCTAACTCATCAACAAGTGCTGAAAGACACACACAGCGTGTTCTTGGAGGGGGTCTCTCTCTACTACTAATCATAATGAGAGAAAAATTCCCTAGAATGACCTCTAATAGGAACAGAACAAGGACAATACTTTTCTTCCAGATTAATGATTGGGTAATTCTGGAAGATATAAGTTAAAGATGGGCAAACAGCCTTGCAATAGGAGCCTGCATTTTCAAAACTGACAAATGATTTTTTTTTTGGGGGGGGGGGGGGGAGGTCCAATCTTTTAAAAGAGTCTGATTTTCAGAAAGCGCTCATCACCTGCCTTCTGAAAATCCAGTCTCTAAGCATCTCAAATTTGATACCTAAAGATGAAGGCATCCAAAATCACCACTTTCAAAAACTCTAGGTCTTGATTTTTATTCTATATATGCAAAGCATTTTGATTTGACTTTTTTCCAGCTGGCATCTCTTCTCTCTCCATAAGAAAAGTCCAAATGGGCTCTGATACCGCCAGACCAGGTGCCAGCTCATGACAACGTCCCAGGCCTCATTGAACGCTGACAAATGCATGGTTGGAAACTAGTCTGGCTTACCTAAGGGTTAGTATAGGTAAAGTGGATATTAGAGTTGTAAGCATGTGTTTAGTATTTAGACTTCATGGAATGTTTGTAGGAAACTGCATGCTTTAATCCTACTTTGTAATATCTGTATCCCTTGGTATAAAGTTACATTGAGTGTTTGCATTGCAAACCCCTGTAATTGTGTAACTCGCCAAACAGGAAAAGAAGCGTTAATTAAGGTGAAGTGCTCGTCCTGCACCCAGGATGGTCAATTAAAGGCAAATGAGGCCATTGTGTAGCATCAAAGGACAGAGACCGTGTTGATTGCATTCCTAACTCCCTTGAAGAAAAAAGAAAAGAATGCATCCGATGAAGTGAGCTGTAGCTCACGAAAGCTTATGCTCAAATAAATTGGTTAGTCTCTAAGGTGCCACTAGTACTCCTTTTCTTTTTGCAAATACAGACTAACACGGCTGCTACTCTGAAACCTCCCTTGAAGAAGGGGAAACCAGCTCATGAACCCATGCCATCAGCTTGGATTCTGGGGTGACGGGGATAAAAAAAATCCCTGAGAGGTTACTTATGTCTGGACTCTGAGGGGTAAAGATTCCTAAACATAAGCCAGAGATCCCCATGCTGCTTGGCATGGGTCAGCCCTAGAGGACGTACAGAGCAGCTTATTATAGAAGCTCATATTGCCATATTAAATCTAAGACTGTAACTCATTTGGGTTTGTGTTTTCCCCTTTTAACCTTGGAAATAACTCTCATTTCATCTCTTAGTTAATAAATCCTTAGTTTGTTAAAAGAAAAGGAGTATTTGTGGCACCTTAGAGACTAACCAATTTATTTGAGCATGAGCTTTCGTGAGCTACAGCTCACTTCGTCAGATGCATAAAGTGGAAAATACAGTGGGGAGATTTATATACGTAGAGAACATGAAACAATGGGTGTTACCAGACACACTGTAAGGAGAGTGATCACTTAAGGTGAGCTATTACCAGCAGGAGAGCTGGGGGGGGGGGGGGGGGCGGGGGGAAACTTTTGTAGTGATAATCAAGGTGGGCCATTTCCAGCAGTTGACAAGAACATCTGAGGAACGGTGGGGGGAATATTATTGTGATTTTGGGGTATATAGTTACCATTTCTCACATAGTCCATCTTGCCTGGGTGGCAAGATAGACCGGACTGCCCAAGGGGACTGTCTGTGATTCCATGGTAAGACCGTTAAGAACTTTTGGAGTTCACACTTGTTACTGGGGTGGTGAAATCTAATGATAGAACATACAATCTGTTTGGGATGTCTGCTATGGACGTGGTCATGAACCGCTCCAGACAGCTGACATGGGTGTTAAAAGCCCTCTACAATTTGTTGCACATTTTCATGTGTTAGAGTTAGAGTTTAAGGCTAGAAAGGACCACCAAATCATCTAGCCTGATCTCCTGTATATTCCAGGCCACCAACCCCACCCAGCACCCACACGCTAAACCCAACTGAAATCAGACCAAAATGATGCAACCCTCAGGAGACTAAACTGTTTTGTCCCACAGACAGAGAATAGGAGAGACTGAGGTGCCCCGGTGCCCAAGCCCCCCTGCAATGGCAGGGAATTATCTGCAAGATAACCAGATAATCCTGCCAAATCATCCACACTCTATGCTGCAAAGGAAGGCAAAAAAAAAAAAAACCCAAGGTCATTGCCAATCTGACTGGGGGGAAATTTTCTTTGACACCATGTGGTGATCAGTTAGACCCTGAACAGGTGAGTAAGAAACAGCCAGGCAAACACCTGAGATATATATAGAGAGAATGATCCATGCCACCTCAGAGCACTGGCCCTCCCTATTCGGTACCCCGTCTCCAACTGTGACCATCCCTGACGCTTCAGAGAAGAGAGACCACAAAAAAAAAGTACACTGGGGATGGGGAAAATCCCTTCCAGACCTCTGCAGGTGACTGATGTCTTGAAGCATGATCTTTAAGGACATAAGACATAAACTGGAAGGGACCCCCAGGGCTGCCAATGAATTGTCTGCCAGAACACAATATATAGGACAGTGCATCTGAAACTTTGGGACAGTGGGATGAGGTCTGAGAGTATCCACTCCTCTAGCAAATGGCTAGAATATTTGATGAAAATTGGAGTGAACAGGTAATCTGGAATCTGCCTGACATTTGTATTTTTAAGTACTAGTTCCCGCCTGTTTCCATTGCTAAAACGCAGCCTAGCGTACACAGAATGCAGTATATGGTAGCTACGAAAGATGTGGGTTTCTGATGCTGACATTCATTTTGTGGAAAACATATATCCGAAGACATTTTAATAGACAGTCACACTTCCACTTCTACTCCATCTCATTTTGTTCCTCTGTCCTGCCAGGCATGAATAGGAGCTGGCGGGGGGCGGTAATGTATTTCCACCAGGAGATGGTTTAGAAACATGATTTTCTATTCTTTCCATGCCCTATACGCCACCCAATACATTCATTCTTGGTTGACTCCTCATTCTTTTACCCAATTAAGGCAATTTATTAAGGCATGAATATGCAACAAAAATAACTCTGGACAGATTTTTCTCCATCCTGGTTATGAATGTGGGCTGCATTTTTCCATATGCCATTCCAACTGCCGGCACAATAGTTCCATGCTACTTGGCATTACTCTCTCCTCTCTCATCAGTTTTCATCTAAGTTTAAACGGCTTTCTAACACTTGTTGCTTTTACGAAAAGGGGATGAGAACATGGTTCACAGAAGGCACCTCACTGCTTTGACAGGATATTTTTTAGCTATTGAATGAAATTTTAACCTGGAAGTTTGATATGTCTGACTTGTAAGACCACTTTTAGAGTAGGCAGTATTTATGAATAGCTAATAGCTTTGTAGTATAACTGCCATGCTTTCAAAGGATATATAATATTTTTCATGTAAGGAACAAAACATAATGTATGGAACTCTCAGGTCCCTTATTTAGCCAGGTTGTTGCTTTCCTTTTGCCAACACCATCTTTAATCCCGACTGGTGCTACTTTTATATCACTATTTCAAGCCCTTTAAAGCTTGAAAAAGCTTAGCTACATCTGTAGCTAATAAATAGACCTGCTTTTGTAGAAGCTTCTTATTCTGTTAAAAGCATAGAATCATTTACATTCTGCTTTCACTGCTGGTGTCGATTGCAGATGGCTTATGTGGATTTGAGGCTGTGGATTGTTATGTTTTATGATAAATTATCCGGGTCTGATCCTGTGCAGGTGCTCAATGCCATGGGGCAGATCCTGAGCTGGTATAAATTGGAGCTAATGGTGCCATGCTGCTGATGTGACCCATTGTCTCCAAAGCGTATTACGGGCGCTCAGCACCTTTCAGCAGGCCCTCAGCACTCTGCTGGATCGTGCCCATCGCCAATAGCAGACAGTGGTAAGATTTAATACTGACATTCTTCATAAAGATTGGCCAGCTGGAAGCTTCCAGTCCAGGTGGCAGCATCGTGGTACTAAATAGGAAACATCAAATGTGAGATGTTTAAATTGGACACCTCATACCCATTAAAAATAAAAAGCTATGTAAATTAGAACCCTCTCACTACATCTGAGCTAGCGAAAACAGAATAGACACATACTTGATCAGATGTTTTGATTTAAATATTACATTTTGTACTTGGGCTCTCCCCCCACGTTAATTTATGTTTAGCTAAAGGTGACCTTAGGGGTGAAAACTGAGCTGACTGTACCTCTGATCCCTAGACAGCACTGAAATGTTACCAGTTACAAGCTGACAAATCTTACAAATCCCTGGTAAGCGTTACCTTGGTTGAAATCTAATTAATAGTAGTATAGGATTACGCTCCCACTCCTCCTGTGGTATGTAATAGTCACTTGGTGACTTTCATATGCCAGCTGCCTACTCGGCATACATGCTACCAAGGTGCAGCTAGGAAAAACTGCAAATTCCAGTACTTGGCAATAGACTGTTCTATGGGACACAGAGAGCGAGCGAGAGTACATTCCTTCCAGGTTCTTTCAATGCCACACTCTGTTCATCCAGCAAGTGCTCCTTTATCTTAGACTGGTCAACAGTTTGATCTCGGTATTATTCAGGATTTTTATGTAGCATGCGTCAGATCTGGAGGTAGGTTTATTTTCCCCTCCAACTTTAGTGGTTGTATCCATCACGAACACTTTGTGCACATAAGTACCTGTGTATACTGCAGCTTTGGTCAAAATCTGCTAGATGGTGCTCAGTATAGGGTTACAACTTGCTATGTTGTGTCAGGCTCATGAGGAGCTCTGTGGAACGCAGCAACGTTGTGTAGCTCGACAACCTTTTTTTTTTTTCCCCCTCTAGGTTTATGCGCATGTGCACTCACACCCCTGGTGCGTATGTGTTATAGGTCCCCCTCGGAGCCATGCCACAAAGATATGAGCTGTTACAGCCCCCATCTACGTCGGCCTGGTTCTCTAGCTCCAGTCGTAGCAGCTCGTGATTGTAGCTCTGAAGGTTCTCGGTTCCATCCCCAGTGTGCCGGGCAAGCATCACGTTGCCCAATAACCCATCCGGTGAAATCCAGGCCCCCTTGGGGTCAATAGCAAAACTCCTCATGACTTCAGTGTGCCAAAAATTTACCAGCCAATGTTGTAGCCGGGGTGATCCTAGGATATTAGAGAGACAAGGTGGGCGAGGCAATATCTTTGGAGCAACTTCTGTTGGTGAAGGAGACAAGCTTTCTAGCTACACAAAGTTCTTCTACAGGTCACGCTGGGTATTAATTCTAAGGTGCAATTCAGACCAATAAAGGGTTGTCACTGTCTGACTGTAATCTCAAATGCTTTGCCACTGTAACTCCCTGCCAGGAATGTTCACAGTCCGCCACAAGCATGCAGGTCACATCTGTGTATAACTGAAGCCCTGGTCCAACAACTCTGACCCCAGTCACGCCTCCAGCAGCCTTGGTTACTACATGCAGGGTGACCCCCAACACACCAAGTCCCATGCTTTCCCAAAGCCCTGTGTCTGTCAGCCTGGGCTCCCCCAGCTCCCTGGGCAGCCAGATCACCAGGGATTTGGGCAGCACAGGAAGGCAGCTGCTCAGGGAACCAGTTCCCTGAATCTCAAGCAGATGCCTCCTGAGACTGCCTGACACCCCAGGCCTCCAGCTCTACACAGAGGGAGGCAGCTTAGACAAGGAGCTGCCTGGGGAGTCGGGCAGTCAAGAGCAAGCCAGAAAAATCTGTTTTGGGTCTCCCACAAGGGAATTCTTCCGTCCCACTCATCTCTTTGCTGTTCATCTTGGCGTGGAATGAATTCTCCCTCTTCCCCCCCCCCCCCGCCCCCCAAGTAGAATATTGTTTGCAAGGGGAAAGCTTTGCTTTCCAGTCAGGTCTAGTTCCAGGGGGTGGGGTTGGATTTTCTTGCAAATGTTTTCTGGCCAGCTCTGCATTTCAATCAACAGAGCCTGCTGGGATGTTGAGTAAGTATCACAAGTCAAAGGTTACACTTATGGCATAAGGCTAATTTAAAAAGGCATTTGATTTTTAGATTCCTTATTAACCTGCGTTAAAATGCATCTAGTCTCAGGATTTTCACACTCCCTACCCTGGAACAATGGATAGGTGTCATCAGCTACCCACTTCTTGTTTGGGATTGTTCATTATTTTTTATATAAGAACAAATAAAAAAATTTAATTAAAGCTAATGTTTAAGTATATAATACACAGGTTAAGGATATAGTGTCAGTACATCTGGGTATAGTGCTTAGATTATCCACAAATAGAGTTTGTTTTAAAAGTCATAAGATACAGATAGTGCATAATCAGCAATAACCCAAATTTAGGTGAATAAATTTAACAATACAGTTTTAGATATTAGCATCCAAGTGTTCAAGTACATCATTCATGAAAAGTTATACAGAGAGTTGGTTGTGGAAAGCGCATATATCAACGAGTGAAGATTGTCCCTCAGTAATTGAGAATTTAGAGTAGGCTGTCCATTTTTAGAAAACACAATCCATCAGGGAAGAATTTCACTTATTTTCCCCACTGCATTTCTCAGCGGCACTCCAGCTCATCCCTCCTGGTATTGCCAATGTCCGGTGATGTGTTCTAGGTCGATGTCCCTCGACTACCTGATGGCGTCCAGCACCATGAGTTGTCGCATCAGCTGAGCATAGGGTTGACTGATTCCGCATTCCTGCAACACTCACTCGTTACTGGGGTCCCATGCACCCAGGGCTCCGACGATCAGCACATGAGTTTGAACTTCGTAGCCCCTAGCTCTCCAGGTATTGGCCAGAGGGGCCTATTTCTCCAGATTTTGAGATCGGGCATCGTGAAAGGCCGGGGTCCTCTTTTCAAAGGGAACTGTGATGTCCACCATGATCTTCTTCTGTTCCTCATTGATTATGATGATTGATGATGTCTGATTGCAGCTGGGTATCTGTTCCAGTGATGGCGGAGTTCACGGCAACATTCCCCACGGGTGGTGGGATGGCTCTGACTAGTCGATCTTGGATGGCATTGTGTCGCAGCTGCCAGGCTCTGGAATGGGACTTACAGCTACACAGGACATGAGGTAGGGTCCTGTTGGCATAGCCGCGCTTCCTGCATCACTTGTCCCAATTTCCATGGCAGATGACTCCGTTCAGCAGAACGCAGTTGAGCCGGGCCCTGTGGATGAACCTCCAGTCGGAAATCGGGTGAAGCTGCCCCTAGGAGAAAGTGATTGGTGGCTTGCCGCTTATACATCACCTCGAATACCTTGCTTCTGTCTCAGGTTTTCCCTGTATTGGCAGCGGATGGCTTCTTTCAGGGTCCTCTCCAGCATGGTTCTAGCTCTTGGAGTGAGGATCGTGAGGACTCTGCATTCTTCACCTATGGCACCAGGACTCCCAGCTCCTGGCGTTCCTTGCACCACATCTGGTGGCAGCCGATACACTTCTCCAGTCGTTGCATAGCATTGTGGGCAAGAGCCCAGAGCGAAGTGAAGTCTCCCCCATCTCTTCCAAATTTGCTTTCCAGCAAGCCGCTCAGGTAGGTGGTGACATCTTGGTTTGGAGGGGGTCCTGGCAATTTGCTTCTTGATGACATAGCACTTTCTGGGATGTCCCTCCCCGTGGTGTCCGGCCACGTCGGAAGGTGTGAGTGATCATGGCAGTGTCGCACAGATCACCTATTTGAGGGACATTGGTGCTGCCCTGCCTGTGCGAGATGTACACCAGTTCATTGCTGGCTCTCTTGGGAAGAAACATCCACTTCTTCCCTAGCTGCCTGATGGTGCTGTCTGCCTTGTAAAGAGGTACCTTTGCCACTGCAGATCACCTCAGGACAAATGAGATACGGGGGGGGGGGGGATCAGGAAGGTGTTCAAGGTGTTGATCTTCTGCCATGGTACCAGTAGGGAGGAGTCGATTTTGGTCACATCTTGTAAGATCTCTGTGATGGTATCCTCAGGTGTCTGCTGAACGCGGAAACCTGTGGGCATGCTGACGTTGGTATGCCTGCCCGTCCTTAAGGAAGACCCTGGGTCTGAAACGGCATTGTACTTTTATACTGTGCTGGTTTAACCCAGTACATTGCAAGAAGTAGCATGTAACCTAATTATTCATGGGAAGTGTTTCCCACTGAGCTATTGTAGAATGAACCATGGGCAGCATTACTATCTGAAATATCTATCACACCAATGTAATGAGCTTTCATGCATTACAGTAGCTTTGATAAAGAGGCGATTCAATCTCTGCAGGAATCCAAGCATTCCCATTGTGGCTTTATCCTCCGACACAGTCCTACAAAGGGAGACTAGTATTGTGTGGGGGAAAATAGGAAAAACTCTTTTTGGAAATTCCTGGAAGAATAAAACAAACACAAACCTAAAGGCAAATCTAACCTCTTTTTTTTTTTTTTTTTCTAACACAGTCATCTAATCTGGAATTTCATCCTAGCTCTGATGGAGGAAAAGAGAACCCATTATCCCAGGAAAACATGGATTGCGTTACACACCTATTCCCTACCTAAGGGGGGCAAAGTCAATTACTTAACACAAAAGTGCTGAAACCATTAGTATAGCCTTTTAGAGTTGAAATAAACATGTGTATTATATGTCTCTAAGTCCCAGTAGACGACACAACCTTGTGTCATATTCCACTGTGGATCCATTAGCAATATAATGTCGTCTAACCACAGGCCATGATAATGGTTGAAATTAGAATGCTTTTTAAAAAAAAAAAAGAGAGAGAGAGAGAAAACCATTGGTGCTTGATAAAAAGAAGACCTTGTCAGACTAAATCTGCTTCTCCTGTGTAAAAGAACACTTGGGATGTGTCACTTCAAGCAATAATGAATGAACGGGAAGGTGTGAAACTGTGAGAACTTTTCTAGCATGCAAGAATTAATAAAGGGCTGAGCAGAAGCAAATTCATCAGCGTGGCGTTTGCTAGCACAGACAAAAGGGTGGCAACGTTTAAACAACAGACTGACACCCAATTTGGGATGGCTGACAAAGGACAGACAATGACGTGTTTGTATAAATCAGCTGTACAGTGGAAGCTAAGTGGCTGCTTGGAACCGTATGCAACAATGCCAGAGCAGTAGAAGCCGTTCTAATTGCTCAGAGGGTAGAGAAAGGGATTGTTGTCATGGGTTTAAAGCAGCAAAGAATCCACGTAAGGCAAAACTTCAGAATCAAGCCCCTGACCTTACCCCAGATAGTGAGGGAAGGAAGCTGGAACTTGACAGCTGAATCTTCCTTTCATGACCACTATAAAAGTCTCTTAGGGGCATAAGGTTTAGTACAGTGGATTCCATGAAAAACCATTGCAGAACACACAGCACCAATACATCCTATGCCTTTCTATAGATTAAATGAATCAATCAATCAATGAATCAGGCAAACGGGAAAGTGTGTTACCTGTAGTAAACTCAGTAACTCCTTGCACTCAACTCTGTAGGCAAAAGGACATGCAACACCTGACCCTGTGTGGTTGGCTAAGATGGCTCCCTTCCTCTGTGGAATGGGGCACAGGTCGCTTGCTGGAGGATTCTCTGCACCTTGAAGTCTTTAAACCATGATTTGAGGACTTCAGTAGCTCAGACATAGGTGAGAGGTTTATCGTAGGAGTGGATGGGTGAGTGGCCTGCATTGTGCAGAAGGTCAGACTAGATGATCATAATGGTCCCTTCTGACCTAAATATCTATGAATCCTTACAAGACCAGAGCTGGTGTATTATTTTCTTATTTATTTTATTTTTATTTTATTTTACTAAAGACAATCTTGTTGGGAGAAATGATTCCGATAATTATTTCTCCCCTCCCCCCCTCCAAAAGGCAGTCATATGTTCACTCATTATGGCGAGTTCCACTTAAGTGATTAAAAATTCATGTTCCAAGTAAGAAAAGCTGTAAAGCTGATAATTATTTATTCTGATTACAAGATCTGGCCAAACCAGTTTGATTGGGTCAGTGGAGGGAGAAGAGTGGAAGGAGGTCAAGCTGCTTTCTGGTGGATATGTGGTGGTGCCGGACTGCCAGTAGGATGGGAATCAAATGCTGCTGAAACTCTCTGTGGAATGAATGAGACCTTTCATCTAAATGAGAGAGGCGTTAGCCTATTCTAAAACCTGACATTCCATTTAGGGTTTGTGTAGGCTAGGTGTGATGCTGGATCACGTTAGCTAGTTTGATCTAACACCTGCTAAGGGCTCGTCTTCACTACAAAGTTAATATGAGTGTGACCCCAACTGCAGTCCCCCTCCATGTCCTTGCTGAGGATCTAACCACTTAACTGTTGCAGTTCTTGGCATTTTTTTAAATGTAATTAAGATGTTGCTATGTCCGACTAATTTGCATATTACTGTGTCTATATGTAGTAATAGTCTGAGTTACTGTCCATTTTAGCAAATGCTATTAAGATGAGTGAAGAGCAATTTTGCGTGGTGCTTCGCTATTTCCACATAGCGTTGATATAAACTTGGACTGGAGAAGATTGGAGTATGCAGCTAACACAATATGTGCACGGGTGAAAATCCCATCTGAGATGTTAAGCAGACAGTCCCAATAGTGCTAAAGGAAAGTTGTTAAACTTGTAGCTAAAGATTCCAGCTGAGGCGTTGAAATAAAGGCCTACAAATTTGGCATCCAAGTCCATGTTTCAGAGTCACAGAATCATAGAATATCAGGGTTGGAAGGGACCTCAGGAGGTCATCTAGTCCAACCCCCTGCTCAAAGCAGGACCAATTCCCAACTAAATCATCCCAGCCAGGGCTTTGTCAAGCCGGGCCTTAGAGGTTTTTAAGGATGAGATTCCACCACCTCCCTAGGTAACGCATTCCAGTGCTTCACCACCCTCCTAGTGAAATCATGTTTCCTAATATCCAACCTAGACCTCCCCCCACTGCAACTTGAGATGTAACTCACCTGATTCTCAAATGTGCTGAGCACCCAACAGGTTCCCACTTGCTACAGTGTAAGACTGGGCGCTCAGCAGTTTTGAAAATCAGGTCTTGAAGAGTCTAAATGAAAGTCGGTGGGACTCATGTTCCTAAATTAGGCACTTTTGAAAATTCCACCCTAGGATCCTAACTTTGGGCCTCTAGTTTACATAAATCTGAGCTTCCACTAAGAAAGGAGGTACAAACAGGAGGCGATTCACAGGCTAAATAGAAGTCACTAACCAAATGGATTTGATGGGTATCACCACTCTGCCAAAAGGTTTTATTTCTGAAAACTAGCCAATGAGAGCGAGCGAGGTGGCTTGAAAGAGACTGTCACAGAGCAACGTAAGACAGGGACCGACTCCAGTACAGGACCCTGGCCAAGTGGATCTATGAACATCCAAGGAGAGATCACATAAAGGTCTTTCCTTGATAGAGGGTAGACAGTCTAATACTTGTAAGCCCAATCTAGGCCTATGATACTCAGCTGGGTTTCTCATAAGCATTGCTTTGTCTAAGATGACCTAGGTTTAAGGACTGTTACCAGGGTAAATACTGCAAAACTTTCTGAAAAGAAGAAAAGGGGCTGGACTCTGGAATCCATTCAAGCTTGTTGGAAAGACAGACAGGGTCAGATGTAGTCAGCCTCAGAAAAAGCCAGTGCACACACATTGTGGTGTAGCACTGCCTATGGTCAGGGTGAAGCATGAATGAAAGTACTGGACCAGAGCTGGTAACAGACGCAGTGACACAAATGCATAACACATAAGGGTGACTGGAAATTTTATGTCAAATCGAAAATAGTTTTTGATTAAATAAATAGTTTCACAAGAGTCCAATTTTTTTTTTAAAAAAAAACAACCCTACCATATTTTTGATGAAATGACCAAAATGTGTTGGTATTTGATGAAACCTGAACACTTTTTGCAAAAACTAGATTTTTTTTTTTCAGGGAAAAAAATCCATTCCCTACCACCTCTCACAGGAAATACAGCCAAATCTATTGCTCTGAGGTTTTGTACATCCACTTATGTACCATCATCCAGACAAGGCTTTCAAAGCACTTTAAAAGGAGTAATGAATTGAGTTTGAGTCTGCATTGTAAAGCGAGTAAGCATTTTTGCCCATTTTGAAATGAGCAGTTTGACAGTATTTGAGACATTGCATGGCTGTTTCCACTAAGATAGGAAATCAATTATATGATTCAAGAAGATTCTTGGGGTAATCTTTGTGCACATTTTGTAAATAAAAAAAGGCCCTGTTGCCAGAATACAGTAAAAACCAGAGCTGGTTGGAAAATGGAATTTCAGTTCCATGGAAAATTGACATTTGGTAATAAATGTCCATCTGGAGTAGTGATTACAAAGTTAAAATAATGAAAAGTATAATGGAAATTCTGTAAAAATTTCATTTGGAAACTTCAAAACATTTTTGCTTTGATGGTAAAACTATTTCATTTAGTTAACATCAAAACACTGTAATTTAATATTCAGTGTATCTGTATATAAATGAAGATTCTAATCTAAATTCAAATGAAATTAAACAAATGAAAGTCAAAATGAAATGCTTCAATGTAAAAAAAAAAAAGTCAATGAATTATTTTGAAATTTTTTCATTGAAAATGTAGTTGTAAGTGACATGTTCCCAGGAAATATTTTAATTGCAATGAAACTGCACTTTCTGGTGTAATACTGTTCAGTTGTAAAAGTTTCAACCAGTTCTAGTAAAAACAGACAGCAGTCTGGTTCCTTTTTCTGAAATCCCCAAGTCTGTTGCTACAGTGAGCTCTGTGCCCAAAAGCTGGCTCTCTGCTTACCCTCAGGGTGACACGCACACAACTCCTTTTGCATTTCTCCTCCAACACACACAAGTTGCAGTCCTGTGTTTGCAAGAAGGGAAACTCTGGAATCCACACAGTTTAGATGCCATGCAGCTTAGCATCTTGCGGAGTCCTCCTCTACAGCTGTCTTGATTACATAAAGGCATTGTTCCTTCTGTTGAGTCTGAAAGGGAGTGCCCAGCACCCATGAGCTTTCACAAGGTCTGTGATTGGCTTGGAATCCCAGACTTGCCTGATGGCAGCCATTACCATTATTTAGCATAACAATATTCTCATACCCATTTTATAGGTTTCAGAGTAACAGCCGTGTTAGTCTGTATTCGCAAAAAGAAAAGGAGGACTTGTGGCACCTTAGAGACTAACCAATTTATTTGAGCATAAGCTTTTGTGAGCTACAGCTCACTTCATCGGATGCATACTGTGGAAACTGCAGAAGACATTATATACACAGATACCATGAAACAATACCTCCTCCCATCCCACTCTCCTGCTGGTAATAGCTTATCTAAAGTGATCACTCACCTTACAATGTGTATGATAATCAAGTTGGGCCATTTTCAGCACAAATCCAGGTTTTCTCACCCTCCGCTCCCCCACACACAAACTCACTCTCCTGCTGGTAATAGCCCATCCAAGGTGACCACTCTCTTTACAATGTGTATGATAATCAAGGTGGGCCATTTCCAGCACAAATTCAGGTTTTCTCACCCCTCCCCCCTTTTCCAAAAACCACACACACAAACTCACTCTCCTGCTGGTAATAGTTCATCCAAAGTGACCACTCTCCCTACAATGTGCATGATAATCAAGGTGGGCCATTTCCAGCACAAATCCAGGTTTTTTCACCCCCCCACACACATACACAAACTCACTCTCCTACTGGTAGTAGCTCATCCAAACTGACCACTCTCCTTACAATGTGTATGATAATCAAGGTGGGCCATTTCCAGCATAAATTCAAGTTTAACCAGAACGTCTGGGGGGAGGGGGGGGGTTGGAAAAAACAAGGGGAAATAGGCTACCTTGCATAATGACTTAGCCTCTCCCAGTCTCTATTTAAGCCTAAATTAATAGTATCCAATTTGCAAATGAATTCCAATTCAGCAGTTTCTCGCTGGAGTCTGGTTTTGAAGTTTTTTTGTTTTAAGATAGCGACCTTCATGTCTGTAATTGCGTGACCGGAGAGATTGAAGTGTTCTCCGACTGGTTTATGAATGTTATAATTCTTGACATCTGATTTGTGTCCATTTATTCACACTGAATGCATCCGATGAAGTGAGCTGTAGTTCACGAAAGCTTATGCTCAAATAAATTGGTTAGTCTCTAAGGTGCCACAAGTACTCCTTTTCTTTTTGCGAATACAGACTAACACGGCTGCTACTCTGAAACCTGTCATTAAAAAGTCAAGAGTTTTGGAAGGGAACTAGAAGTTGGGTCATGCCCTGAAGATCTAACTAATGGGGGCTAGACAGAAACTTTCCTTTGGGATATTTTATTCCATAACTGTCGACTGCAGGATTCCAAAGATTCATGCATTTTTAAGGTCAGAAGAGACTATTATGATCCTCTAGTCTGATCTCTTCCATAAAATAGGGCAAAGAACCTCAGCCAATACTTTCTACATTAATCTATAACTTCTGTTTGAGTTATAATATATCTTTTAGAAAGACATCAAGTCTTAATTTAAACATTTTGAATGACCGTGAATTACCACATCCTAAGGTAAGCTGTTTCTATGGTTAATTACCCATACTGTTAAAAAAATTATACCTTTATTTCAGACTGAATTTGTCTAGCTTCCACTTCAAACCATTGGATCTTGTTGTGTCTATTTCTGCTGGATTAAAGAGCCATCTACTATCAGAAGTCTTTTCCCCATGTAGTTACTTGTAAACTATGGTCAAGTCACCTCTTCATCTTATCATAGAATATCAGGGTTGGAAGGCACCTCAGGAGGTCATCTAGTCCCTTTGATCATCTAAATTGATTGAGCTTCTTTAGTCTCTCACTATAAAGCAGGTTTTCCAGACTGTGGCTTGTTTTTGTAGCTCTCTTCCAAATCCTTTCCAATTTTTCAGCATCCTTCTAGAAGTGTGGACACCTGAACTGGACACAGTATTCCAGAATAATTCAGTCTCACTAATATACTCTCCTTACTCCTACTTAAAAAGAAAAAGAGTACTTGTGGCACCTTAGAGACTAACCAATTTATTTGAGCATGAGCTTTCGTGAGCTACAGCTCACTTCATCGGATGCATACCGTGGAAACTGCAGCAGACTTTATATACACACAGAGAATATGAAACAATACCTCCTCCCACCCCACTGTCCTGCTGGTAATAGCTTATCTAAAGTGATCATCAAGTCGGTATGCATCCGATGAAGTGAGCTGTAGCTCACGAAAGCTCATGCTCAAATAAATTGGTTAGTCTCTAAGATGCCACAAGTACTCCTTTTCTTTTTGCGAATACAGACTAACACGGCTGTTACTCTGAAACCTGTCATTACTCCTACTTGTTTTTCCCATCTGATAAATCCAAGGGTAGTAGTGTTCATCCTCTTAACTTTGCATTGGAAGTCCATGTTTACTTGGCTATCCGCCACAACCACTTAAGTCCTTTGCAGGATCACTGCATTCCAGGATACAGCCCCCATTTTAGAGGTTCATGCTTTATTGGTCTTGGTTCCTGGATATATGACTTTGCATTTGGTTGTATTGAAACACGTTAGAACAAGCCCACCTTACCAAGTGATCCAGGTTGGTCTGTATAGTTGGCTGTATCCATCATTATTTATCAGTTCACCAATTTTTGTACTGGTGTAAATTTTCCTAATTCTAGAAAGACTGAATTCCACTGGGTCAAGAACAGATCCCTTCAGGTCCCCACTATAAGCAACCCCACTGGATGATGATTCCTCCTTCTTCATTCCTTTTTGCTATCTATTAGCTAATCAGTTTCTAATCCATTTAGTATGGGCTACATTGATTTTTGTATAGTGCTCAGGTTTTTTAGCAGAACATTATGGAGGACTAAGTCAAATGTCCTTCAGAAGTCTAAATATATTATGTCAACATAGTAACCTTTCTTAACCAAACTTGTGATTTCATCAATCGCCATAAGTTTGTTTGGCAAGATCTACTTTTTATAAAACTGTTTTTGCCATTAATTACACAACCATCTATTAATTCTTTACCAATTGCATTCCATATCCACTTTCTGTGACTTTTTCTCTTTTTTTTGCCCATGATCGATATCACGCTAATTGACCTATAGTTTCCCCAAGTCATACGTGCGGAAACTAGGGGTTCTGCTACACATTCAGTCTTGAAGTGGCTTCCATCATATCCAGAGTATAGACCCTTGCCCCAGGTCATCCCATTTACCTCTCATTAAATCATAGAATCATAGAATATCAGGGTTGGAAGGGACCTCAGGAGGTCATCTAGTCCAACCCCCTGCTCAAAGCAGGACCGATCCCCGACTAAATCATCCCAGCCAATATTTTGCACCTTCCTATAAAGCATGTGGTATTGGATACTGTCAGAGATAGGATCTAGGCTAGATGGACCTGATCCAGTATAGCAATCCCTGCAAGGTTATTTTGATGGAGGTGGTTGATTAATAGTTACACAAGGTTTTGTTGTTCGTTTGTTTTTGAAGGTTTTAGAGTGTGTACTGTGGTAGCAGCCAGGAGCCCAGAGTGCTAGGTGTTGTACAAACACAAAGCAGAAGCAAAGAACTTGCAGTCTAAGGGGATCTTGCTCAAACTGTCCAAAAACACTTAACCTTGGAAGAAAGGCGAAGCATGGAAAAATTCAGTAAACAGGAATCAGAGTAGCAGCCGTGTTAGTCTGTATCCGCAAAAAATAAAAGGAGTACATATGGCACCTTAGAGACTAACAAATTTATTTGAGCATAAGCTTTCGTGAGCTACAGCTCACTTCAGCGGATTCATGTAGCTCACGAAAGCTTATGCTCAAATAAATTTGTTAATCTCTCAGGTGCCACAAGTACTCCTGTTCTTTTTGAGTAAACAGGAATGTTTTCCAAAGTTGTGAACATCTGAAAGCAGTAGTTAGAATCGGAAGATTGTTATAATGCAAACTGTTTGAAAAATCATTACTCAGGACCCTCAAAATTGAGAGTGGCTTATAAATTGAGATTTTTTGCGGGGGTGGAGTGGGGAGAAAAATTCACCATCTGTTTTGAGCTTTTAGGCTATGGTTAGGTCATGTTTTCAAGCTTTCCCTAATAAAAATTACAGAAGAAATAGTAACAGTAAAAAACAAACAAATAAAAACCCACCACCACTACAGCCTAATGGAACTATGAGCAATAAACAGGACAGGCTGCCTGATCTTGCCAGAAACACCTGGTTGCTCTTTTTCCTTGCTAGAATTACACCTACACTGGGTGAAGGATACTTAGTCGATGCAATGGTGGAGCTGATTCCGCCCCCATGATGCACTGCGATCCATTCCCAAAGCTCCTAGCGGGAGAAGATGGCGATATGCACAATGGGATAACTACCCACGGTGCACTGCTCTCTGTCGGACGTGCTCCACTGACATAAGGAGTGCTGTGCAAACATTTACAAGCAATGTAATTACCGCGTTTTATGATTGTCCACTTAACTCTGTAGTTTAGTCATGGCCCCAGGATATTAGAGAGACTAGGTGGGTGAGGTAATAACTCTAGTAGACACCAGCAATCATGGACTGAACAGAAACACTGGATTTTTGGCTTATTACAACAAACTGTAACCCACTAAGCACCTCTGTTTGTCCTGTGACTGCAGAGATGTTAATGGGCCACTCTGCCTTTAATGGTCCCTTACAACATGTGCTAACTACTTATGCTAAACTATCTGTTCATCCTTGCATTTTCTGTGAAGCTGAGAGTAACTTTCCCAGACCTGAAGAAGAGCTTGCCTCTCTCACCAGCAGGAGTTGGTTCAATACAAGATATGACTTCCCCCACCTTTTCTCTCTTTCTCTTAGGGCAGATTTAAAGTACCCAGAGATCTGGATTCAATCCTCATCCCTGCTAGAGGCTTTCTCTATGACTTAGGCAAGTTGCTTATTCATTCTGTGCCTCAGTTTCCCATCTGCAAAACAGGAGGGATAATGCTTCCTATGTTTCTTTAAATTGTGACCTCTTGGCGGACAGGGGCTGGCTCCTGTTCTGCATGATTCTAGCACAGTGAATGCAATATCCTGGTTGAGGTCTGTGTGTGATACAAATAATAATACGTTTTCTTTGGCATTTCATACACAAAGGACTATCGTATGGATTGCTGTCTGACAATGGCATGGCTTGGGATACTTAGTGACCAATCAGGTTCTCTCAGATACTCAGAAGCCGTGTTATCATGCTAATTATCCTCTTTGTCTCTCTCTGTGGCATTATGGAGCAATTATGTTTCTTTTTCTTCCTGTATAGCTACTGTGTGATTGCTAATTGTCACCATTAAATGAATGAGAGAGTGGCAATTTTCCAGTATTGAATAGTAAATGTGATGAGTGCCCGCCTGGCTCTTAGATCAGATCAAAGACCAGTGAGATAAGAGGCGTAGACTTAAAACAAACAAACAGAAAAACTTGGC
This sequence comes from Caretta caretta, assembly GCF_965140235.1. Lineage (NCBI taxonomy): Eukaryota > Metazoa > Chordata > Testudines > Cheloniidae > Caretta > Caretta caretta. The sequence continues at coordinate 18,699,480 of NC_134209.1, forward strand.
CATTGGTGTTAATTCCTCTATGACATTAGGACTGACTAGGGTAATTGAAGCTTTTTGTTTATATTCTTGGACTATTGAGTCACGACTGGGGGGGATGATGGCTGAGTGGGACATGCTTAAATGATTGACAACAGAAGCGTACAGTCACTGCATGAAGGACTCGGCCTGATTCAAAACTACTCTTCAGCATATGCTTTATTCACTTGTCTTTGACCCTGCTGAGTGTTTCTTGCCTTAGAAGCTCATGGTTGTTATTTGTGTTGCTATAGCGTCTAGACTCCCCAGTCATGGACTAGGATCCCATTGTGCTAGGTGCTGTACAAATGCAAAACAAAGATGGTCTCTGCCCCATAGACCTTACAGTCTAAGTGAGAGCTGGGTTATAGCCTGATTCAGAGACCTAAATAATGGGATCACAACTAGGCAACTTTTTCCCCCAAAACAGTTCTTGAAGTTAAAAAGAGAGAAAAACAAATCTTCTTTTTGTACTTTAGTGAAAAGGGGAAGAGAGAACTTCATTAATATTTAAGAATAAAATAGAATTAAAATAAGTTGTAGAGACAGTCTGGTCTTGGTATGGTACCAAAGCAGGAGTGTCTTCCTGAGAGGCCGTGTGGTCCAGTGAATGTAACACTGGCTTCTACTCCTGGCTCTGCTATTGATCTGCTGTGTGTGACTTTGGGCAAGTCACTTCATGCTTTTGTCTTGTGTGCTATTGTGAACTCTTTGTGGTAGGGATGATTTCTTGCTGTGTTTGTAGGATTCGTAGTACAGTAGGTGATACAGTAATATAATAACTGAGCCTATAGACAACTTGAAAAGAACAGTTCCAATGAATCTGTTAACTCTGAAACCTAATGATGGTGTAGGTGGCAATATTGATTTTTTTCACTTGCATTCTTAGGGAGGAGTGTTCAGCTACTGCTGTTTATCTATTTCTCACAGCTGGATGCAGTGAATATTAAGGCCAGGATAAGTGAGATGGCTTGTTGCTGTTAAGGGTTACTGGAGTGGAGAGCTAGGATTTTCTTTCTACAGATGTAATCTGAAGTCTTCTCCAGTCCTATGCATGAGGGCATGTCTTCAGGGGAAAACTACTGTGGCTTGATTCCCCAGCTCAATAAAAACATGAGGCTGTCGTCACATGATCTAAAGACAGACTGGATTTGCCACCTTTAACTCGGCCTGACTAGCCCCTTGCTAAACCCACTGCAACTGGTAGTCTGGTTAAGAAGTCAACAACCTGCTGACATGTAATGTAATACCGGCAGACACTGTACTTGTATATCTGTCTATTAAAATGAATGAACAGAGGGCTCACAGCAGAAAGCTTAATGAAACAAGTGGATTTTCTGCAAATGTACTGCAGAGGGAAATCACTGCTTCTACATGATGATAAAGGAAAGTTCCTTTTGCAGGGGAGAAAGGGATGGAACTAGTTTCCGAGTTTATTCCAAAAGTTAGTCACAGGTGTACTCACAACTCATGGCAACAGCGTTGACTGACACAAGGTTAGGAGCTACTTTTCCAGCTGCCAGCTGAATTTCATTCCGCATAAATTGCCAAGATTTTCAAAAGTGGCATGAATTTAGAAACCTTAATTTCGGGGTGTGCAACTTGCGACAATTTTAAAAAGGAAAGGACTGAGCATCCAGCCTCTGCAAATCGGACCCATCCAAGTTGTTAAGTTGGATACCTCAAATCACTAGTCACTTTTGGAAAACCTTGGCCAGCTCATTTTTTGCATATGTGCTCTGATCAATTTATTTTGATTGTTGATGTGCTTGTCAATGTAAAATACAAACCACCGAAGAGTCGTCCTCCCCAGAATAGCAATTTCACTAACATGTAGGTGCACAGAGCACAGGGTACATTGGGCAATTGGTAGCTGGGGAGAACAGTGTGTACATTTTATTCTATTTTTATCCTCTAAGTTTTAAGCTAATTTATAGCCAACATCATTAACTATTTTCATATAAAAGGCTAGATTTTTTTTCAAAAGTCCGTAATCATTGTACTCAATGGGGAGGATGGCAGGAGATTTCTGCACTGTTCTCAACTACCTGGGTGCTGAGTAGAGATGTGTAGACAATTTTGATCCAAATCTTTTTTGGGGAAAAACACAGATTTGGCAACCCTGAAACATTTTGTGAATTTCTGTCTTTTGCCAAATTTGTTCATGTTGTGGGGGAAGGGGGGACATCTGGAAAAGTCAAAGCACTTCATTTTGACAGTTTCAAAATTAAACATTTCAATGTTCAGTTGAAAACAACATTTTTATCTGGAAATGTCCTTCAATTTTATTTTAAAATAATGCAAAATATTTTAAAAAGTGCTCCACGTTGAAATGAAATCTTTCATTTGACGCACTGGACAAAAATTCTGTTTCTCCTCTTCCCACCCCCCGCTTTGCTATTCAGTTCATCCAGCCTCTTGAATTTTCCTTTGGCCATAACAGCAATGAATGTAGAAGAGTCCGTAGATAAATTCTCTGTTCTGTTATATCTAAGTCCCTCTAATAGCCTTTCACTATAGAGTTTCGTGTTGTGTTCTGAATCACTGAAAGTGAGACAGACATTTAGTACTAAGAAGGCTTCTGTAGAAGAGCCTATTAAAACATAGAAGAAAAAATATCAGATTTTTCTTTGCAGCACGAAAGCTCAACAAGTCTTACTGGAGTCTTGATAAAGGATAACCCTTTTAGGAAGAAGCAAGCAGACAACTGAAAACCCATCCAGCCATCTGATTTGAAGTTGTTAGAAAGCTGAGAAAGGATTAATCTCCCTAACAAATTATCTTCATTGTCAGGAATACTTGAATCAAAAGTTGATCTGCTTTTACAAATCCCAAAAGCTTTTAAAGTACCCTATAAACCCACTCTGTCAAAAGAACGTGTGGTCCACCTAAACCAATATCCCATCTCCAACAGTGGCTGTTACGAACTACTTCACAATAGAGCTGGGTAGAATTTTTCAACAAAAAATGCAGATTCAGTGACACCAAAACGTTTAATGAATTTGTGTTAGTTTCACCAAATTGTTCATGTCGAAAGACGAAATTCTGAACAAGTCAGTGTTTCAGTTTAGAGAGAAAAGATGGTTAAGGTAATATGTTTTCTTGGATCAAGTTTGTTTGGTGAAAAAGGCCACTTGCTAGTTTAAACTAGAGTAAACAGTGGATTCTCTGGTTTCAGAGTAGCAGTCGTGTTAGTCTGTAGTGAGCTGTAGCTCACGAAAGCTTATGCTCAAATTTGTTAGTCTCTAAGGTGCCACAAGTACTCCTTTTCTTTTAGTGGATTCTCTGTAACTTGAAGTCTTTATATCATGATTTGAGGACCTCAATAACTCAGCCAGAGGTTAGGAGTCTATTACAGGAGTGGGTGGGTGAGATTCTTCTGTGGCCTGCGATGTGCAGGAGGTCAGACTAGATGATCATGCTGCTCCCTTCTGGCCTTAGTGTCTCTATGAGTTTAATGGAAGAGATATGTCAAAATCTCCTAGACAGATACTCTTGCATGTGGTCCCTGGCTTTAAAAAAGTTTTAAATCTGGGCCTTGGGCCTGTCCATAAAGCTTTTCAAATAGTTAATATGTAATGTGCCAAATACATGATGGTGTGGGGCTGGATAAAGGTTCTATTGTCACTCCTTTAGGATGAGCTGCAGGACTCAGTCCTCTGCATGGACTGCTGCTGTCACAAGAACCTGCCTGGGGTGGGAGTGTAGACACCCCTAGCTTGCCCCTTCCCCTCCCATGCAGGTGGAGAGTGGGTGCCCCTCCACCTCCTGCAACGCACTTGCCAGCATAGCTGAGCTGGTACAGCAAAGGAAGGTAGAATGCTCCAGCCATTTTCCTGGTGCAAATCTCTTCTCCTTCCCCTCCTGGAGTAAAGGGGGGAAACGGGGGCTGGTGTGGGAGTCCCTGCTCCTTAGGCAACGCATGCTTCCTATGCCACAGGCTGGGTAATAGCATGAGGTCTCCAGGTTTCAAAAATGAAACTGGCTCTTTAGGAAAGGTGAGTCCTCATGGCACGTGTCTTTCGGCAGCGCACAGAGTACATACCCACCTCCCTTCCCAGCACGCGTATAAATAGCAGTGTAGAGTAGAGTAAAGACAGGCCTGAACTCTGGGGTATGTATCTGGGTGTATCCCTTACATGGTGCTTTGCTTGCCCAAGTCGTGCTTTCCCCAGCTACACTGCTATTTACACCTGGGCTGGAGTGTTTCCCCACCGCAGGGAAAGGTTGAGGCAGCAGGGTAAGGCTCCGGAAGCTCCCCTCCCCTCTGCCCCCGCCAGAGTCTTTCCTAGCCACAGTGAAAGGCTCTGACAGGGGGAGGCATTCACTGACACGCAGCTACACACCACGGTGTGGATGCAGCCCGCTTTTCACTGGGGTGTGCAGCTACACATGCCCGACACATCACTGCAAGTGATGTGCAGTGTAGATGTAGCCTATGAGAACTCTTTACAGAGACACTGCAACTGCGGCTGGCATTCCAACCACGTGCACACAGGCTGATGACCGTTGCCTCCCCCAAAGGCTTCTCTCTTGCAACCTGTGCTTCTCTCTCCATGCTAGTTCCATGCAGGTTGCTACAATGCAGCAACACACAGCCCCTTCCTCAGGTTGGAGAGCAAAGAGACTCGCCTCTGTTTGTAACTTTATCTAAACAAAACCATTTTCAGCCAGAACCTGTCCACGCATCAGTCATGAGTAAGGGCTGTCTTCCAGCCACCTGGCAATCTTCAGACCTCAGCCATTTTCTGTGTATCACTATTCAGCAAAAGTTGCAAGAAGCTCTTTACTAATGGGAGAAGTGTTTTCATCACCCCTTGATAAAAAAAAAATTACTACCATAAAATCTACAAGCTCCATTCATGGACCTGGACCCCACGGTGCTGTGATAACACAGCACAAAAGGATAATCTCTAGCCCAAAGAGCTTACTGTCCAAAAACTTTTCACCATGTAAAACTGAAGTAAAATGGGGGACTGTTTCCCAATTCTGTGAACACCTGAAAACAATAGTAACACCTGTAAGATTATAGCTGTTTGAAATATCATGAATCGAAAACACTGATATCATGAAATTTTTGAAAAATAATATATTATCCGGTTTTAATTTACCTTCTGGATTTTTTTTTTTTTAGCATCTAGGTTACACTTGGGTCATGTTTTCAATCTTTTCTTTGCAGTCAAAAGGCCTGCAAACCTAAGGTTATTTTATTTTGTAAGGAAGCTGAGATTCTCCCCTAATCACTGGAGTCCAGGAGCTGGGACTTTAAGAAAACTCCAAATATCATGACTAGCAGCTGTAAATTCATGAGAGCTGATAACACTGAGGTTTTGTAGCCTCAACTGTTGCCTGCTGTAATAACTGTTTAAAAACCAAGAGAAGAGCAAACATTTTTTGCTATGACAATGTATTTAGCAAACCATGTTACTACTGTAGGGGTAAGGAAGGAAAAAACCCTCTGTAATTTATGAGGGTCTGTCCTATAGTTGTATCCCATATTACCTCCTTTTTCACTAGGAGGGTGGTGACAGGAGGTAATATGGGATACAACTGCAACCTTGCTATGCCGTCATAAGCGCTGCGACTGTTCCTGTTTGGCACACAGTGTTTATAATTTCTTATGCGATGGGTGACAGCCTGTAACAAATGCTTTCCCAATTTAAGGTCACGTTCGGCGTTATTCTGTCAGATTTCATCTGACTACAGAGAAACTTTCAGGAAGTCCCCAAGGACTTCAGTGGAAGTTGCCCATTTCTTTCTCCTACTCCCGTCTTATCTTCAGGATGTTTTCTGGTTGTTGCCTAGTGTCAACTGTTGTACAATACTAGACAAAACAGCTTTAGTCCTGAGTAAATGATAAGTGCAATATATAAATTCCAGTGGCTTTTCCTATCCTTTATAAGGATGCTTGGACGCTTAGAAGATTTCTGAAGATCCACAGCAAACCAGACTGTTGCGCTGGGCATCACAGCATGGGGAGTAGGTGGCCAGCCCTCTGTGGAGAAAAAGGTGGTTAGGGACTATTTAGAAAAGCTGGACATGCACAAATCCATAGGGCCGGACGCGTTGCATCCGAGAGTGCTAAAGGAATTGGCGGATGTGATTGCAGAGCCATTGGCCATTATCTTTGAAAACTCGTGGCGAACGGGGGAAGTCCCGGATGACTGGAAAAAGGCTAATGTAGTGCCAATCTTTAAAAAAGGGAAGAAGGAGGATCCTGGGAACTACAGGCCAGTCAGCCTCACCTCAGTCCCCGGAAAAATCATGGAGCAGGTCCTCAAGGAATCAATCCTGAAGCACTTACACGAGAGGAAAGTGATCAGGAACAGTCAGCATGGATTCACCAAGGGAAGGTCAAGCCTGACTAATCTAATCGCCTTCTATGATGAGATTACTGGTTCTGTGGATGAAGGGAAAGCAGTGGATGTATTGTTTCTTGACTTTAGCAAAGCTTTTGACATGGTCTCCCAGAGTATTCTTGTCAGCAAGTTAAAGAAGTATGGGCTGGATGAATGCACTATAAGGTGGGTAGAAAGTTGGCTAGATTGTCGGGCTCAATGGGTAGTGATCAATGGCTCCATGTCTAGTTGGCAGCCGGTATCAAGTGGAGTGCTCCAAGGGTCGGTCCTGGGGCCGGTTTTGTTCAATATCTTCATAAATGATCTGGAGGATGGTGTGAATTGCACCCTCAGCAAGTTTGCAGATGACACTAAACTGGGAGGAGAGGTAGATCTGCTGGAGGGTGGGGATAGGATACAGAGGGACCTAGACAAATTGGAGGATTGAGCCAAAAGAAATCTGATGAGGTTCAACAAGGATAAGTGCAGAGTCTTGCACTTAGGATGGAAGAACCCAATGCACCGCTACAGACTAGGGACCGAATGGCTAGCCAGCAGTTCTGCGGAAAAGGACCTAGGGGTGACAGTGGACGAGAAGCTGGATATGAGTCAACAGTGTGCCCTTGTTGCCAAGAAGGCCAATGGCATTTTGGGATGTATAAGTAGGGGCATAGCCAGCAGATCGAGGGACGTGATCTTCCCCTCTATTCGACATTGGTGAGGCCTCATCTGGAGTACTGTGTCCAGTTTTGGGCCCCGCACTACAAGAAGGATGTGGATAAATTAGAGAGAGTCCAGCGAAGGGCAACAAAAATGATTGGGGTCTGGAACACATGACTTATGAGGAGAGGCTGAGGGAACTGGGATTGTTTAGTCTGCAGAAGAGAAGAATGAAGGGGGATTTGATAGGTGCTTTCAACTACCTGAGAGGTGGTTCCAAAGAGGATGGTTCTAGACTATTCTCAGTGGTAGAAGAGGACAGGACAAGGAGTAATGGTCTCAAATTGCAGTGGGGGAGGTTTAGGTTGGACATTAGGAAAAACTTTTTCACTAGGAGGGTGGTGAAACGCTGGAATGCGTTACCTAGGGAGGTGGTAGAATCTCCTTCCTTAGAAGTTTTTAAGGTCAGGCTTGACAAAGCCCTGGCTGGGATAATTTAATTGGGGATTGGTCCTGCTTTGATAAGGGGGTTGGACTAGATGACCTCCTGAGGTCCCTTCCAACCCTGATATTCTATGACTCTATGATTCTATGGTGGCATCTACCATTAACCTAGAGACAATGATTATCTCCTCTGCAGTTACGCGAATACCCTTCCAAGGATCCTTTCTATAGCAACCAGCAAGGGGAATTAGTTATCAAGTGCTTTGAGCCTCCAATGGAAATTGTCACTTGGGGACCTAAGCCAAAGCCCATTGAAGCCAATGGGAGTCTTTCCATTGACTGCACTGGGCTTTGGATCAGGTCCTAAACATCTGATTTGTTCATCCGCTGTCAACCAGCTGTATCTCACCCCTTTCTCCCTGTGAATACAATGGAAATGTGGGTTGTGGAAGGGTTACCCTTGTATTGTTTGACCACTCACAGAAGTACCAATAGCTAGTGTGAGACTGTAACAATCATGGCTTTCAGGATAGTGATGGTCATCTGCTGAAGACTTGTAATGCCTTGCAGTAAGGGCCTGATCCAAAACAGGTTGAAGTCAATAGGATTGCTTACACTGGCTTTGGATCAGGGTCTTATTCAGCACATCAAAGTACATTATAATTTCTGCCCTGTATTATAATACTCTTCGCTTTATCAGTGCGGTAAACGGAGTGGTTGAAAGGCTATGGCTTGAATTTTTAATCTGTCCGCTCACATCGGGTCCCTGTATTCTTGGATGCTCAACGTGAGACACCTTTGGCTGACTTTGCTCCGTGCTTCTGAAAGCTGTCCCAAAGCTGAGCACCCAAAAGGAGAGGCAGTCACAATGAGGGGAATTTTTTCTGAAAATTTTGGCTTGTATTGCCCAAGGTGCGCATCGAACACAAAATTCTGGGTTCTGCCCTGGCTCGCAGTCCCCTCATCTAACCACTAGGGTAGGATTCTCAAAGAAGTCTAAGGGAAATAGGAAATCAAATCCCATTGGAATTCAATGAAATTGAGGATCCTAACTCCCTTAGGCTCATTTGAAAATGACAGTCTAGGTCTCATTGCCTCCCTTTTGGAGCTTGAAGGTGGAACTGTTCCTTGGCTTTTTGGTTGCTAATCACCCAAACTTTGCTGACTGGCTTAAATAAACTCCAGGTTCAAATTCATTCAACAGTACAAAAAAATACAGTCCCAAGAGCCAGGGATGAATCAATAGCGAGGGACGATTCCACATCAGTTATAACCATCTAATCTACTTTGTAATGAATAGGGAAGCTGAGAAAAGCGCCATTGTGTTCTTATTTTTACTGTCAGGCATGCTTCCAAGATTCCTGGGAGGAAGCCCTCCACCCTCACCCCCCCAACCCCGCCACCAGTTGCAGCGGTGAGGGGAAAATGCAAGGTCAGACAAAGGTCAGTGCCATTGAGTTTGCTGTGCCAACCTGAAAACCCACCCCATTAAATATGAAAATCCACTCATTGTCTCAGGTCTGATTGTATCCTGTCTTTCAGATCAGGCACCCCTGAGGCAGAGCAACGCCAATAGGCGGATGTGCATTGGACCACATCATTTGCAGGGTGTCTTTAGCCGAGAAAAGTTTTGTTGAAAATGTGTGTGATTAATGCCTTCAACTATTATCTCTAATTGAACAGACATGAAAAGGAGCCACTTTGTCAGCCTAGCTAAGCCTATTGCACAGCTATTAAGAGAGTATTCAGACCTGGCTGAATAAAACTATTACCACCTCCTGTGTTCTGTAAGCATAACCTGTTATTGGAGCCCGGCACAAAAATATGAATGACTGTTTGATACATAGCTCCAGTAATCCTCTAAGCACCAGTATGGAAGAAGAGGGAAAGGCTGTTTAGCACATAATTGAATGTGCTCAGGCATGTGCATTACTATTAAGTAATGGTACTTTAATTTAAAATATTTATATCATAGAAATGTGTCAGTTTAACATCAACTACTCAGCATGATTAAATAACCACTATCTCACTCTCTCTTCCTCTCCAACTATCCACACACTGCACGAGTGAATCAGTGTCACAGAACTCTAGCATTCCCAAATACCTGCTGTGGGAACGCGGAAGGGAGAGCTTGCTAGCTCATACACAGGAATTAATTCAAGGAAGTTCTCCAGCCTGTGTTAAGCAGGACATCAGACTAGATTATTACAATTCTGAGCAATGTATTTACATGGCATTAGAATTGGTCACAAATTTTCAAGTGAAACATTTTCCCACTGAAAAATGGTTTTGGCAAAAATGAAATTTTTGTCCAAGAAAAAAAGGCAGTTTCAATTAATTGTTTTGATTTTTGTTGTTGTTCGATGGGAAATTTTTGAAGCAAAATAAAATTGGTTGGGTTTCAAACTCAATTTTCCACTCATTTGGTTTTGAAACCCCCCCCCCTCCCCCACCGCAAATGTTAGGGTTTTAAAAAATCTGAACAAACCCTTCAATTCCAACAAATTATAATGAAAAAATTCATTTTGTTTTGAAATTTTGCTGTGAAAGATAAAAAGTTCAAAAGAAAATGTTTTCATCCAATATTTTTTTCATGGGGAAAATAAGCCATTTTTGAGCCCTTTAGAATCATAGAAGACCAGGGTTGGAAGGGACCTCAGGAGGTCATCTAGTCCAACCCCCTACTCAAAGCAGGCACAATCCCCAATTTTTATTTATTTTTTTGCCCCAGATCCCTAAATGGCCCCCTCAGGGATTGAACTCACAACCCTGGGTTTAGCAGGCCAATGCTCAAACCACTGAGCTATCCCCCCCCCCGACCCATTTGGCATAGGTAGGTAACATTACTCAAGGGATGATGTCATGTATGCTAAATGTGACCTGTGGACAGAGCAGTTAGTGGAATAAGAGGCCTCATTAGTGATGATGACCTGTAGTGGGTGACAGTAATTTGACAGGGCTTCATTCAGAGAGGGTGAGAGTCACATGGGCTCAGCCTGCTCACCAAAGGAAATCAGCTAAGGTCATGTCTGTATGTGCAGCGGCACAGCTGTACCGGGGCAGCGTGTGTGGTGAAGACGCTCTATGCCGACTGGAGAGAGCGCTCTCCCGTTGGCATAAAAAACCGCCTCTGTGAGTGGCAGAAGCTATATCGGCAGGAGAAGCTCTCCCGCCACCACAACGTGGACACGAGCACTTCTGCTGGTGTAATTTTGTGTCGCTTTGGGGTGTGGTTTAATCCCACCCCTGAGCAACGTCAATTATGCCACATAAACTGCAGAGTAGACATAGCCTCAATCTGCTTTCTTACTTCGGACTTCAAAGCCTAAACGTGGCGCTTAGAATGGTGCAGAGCAACAGCTGAGATGTCTTGCTGAAGCAGAGTATTATCAGTGAGACTTTACGTGCATGCAGCAATTTCATCCATAGACCTCAATGTACCTTACAAACCCAAGAAAGCGCCGTTATCCTACTTTTATAGATGGGATAACTGCGGCGCATTCTGCGAATTCATCTGTGCCTCAGCCACTTTGCACTCTCCAGGATAGGACTCATGCCACTGACAGACTGTGTTGAGCCAGGAGGAGACACAGCCAGGGCATTGTTGCACCTTGGTTTCCTCAAGGCCCCTAAGGAACAAGGGAGCCCTCGGAGCTGCAGTGGATCAAACCAACCCCCAAAATAGGAGAGGAACATGCCACCTTTCCTCGGTCCCTCTCCTGGCACGTGGATGAATCCAGCTTGCAGCAGTTACTGATGCCAGGTCACCCAGCAAACGAATGGCACAGCTGGGCTTACAACCAAAGTCTGCTGAGCCCCAGCTCGAAGTTCACACCACTAATCACAACAGCTTCCTTCTGCAAATTAGGTGCTTTACAACCACCGAACAATCCCTGCTATGTGCAAGGTGCTGAAAGAGGAAACCACAAGGTTTCAGAAAGCCACAAAGAGAAGCAATATTTGGACAGACCTCATGGACGAGTGGAGGGGTGGGTCAACCCTTCCATCATACAAATAAAACAACCCCCCAAGGCAAACCTGAAGCAAAGAAAACATGCTGAATTTCACAGCCCTGTGCTGCAATACAAAGCATGTCAGTCAGGCAATACGGAGCTGGGATGCAAAGAAACAAGAACCTTGCTCACCTAAGGGGAGGGATTTTTTAAACCGTGTGAGCAACATGGTGCTGTGATTGCCTATACTAAAAATAAAAGGGATTCTAGTCACTTGCTAGAAGGCAGAGCGGGTTGAAAAACACACATTTGCAGTGGGAAGTCCCTGACTTGTAAGTCTCATTCATTCTAAGCCACTCTAATTTCGGTAGCTATGCTGTCTTGGGCTGTGATCACAATTAAGCAGCGGCAGGCCTCATTAGCGCTTAGCTGACCTCCATGGGGAAAGCAAGGTGGTTCAAGTGATTCAGCAGGTTGTGGTACCCTTATCCTCCAATGGCATAAAGTCACTGAGGGATCTTACACCCTATGGCATAAGTTACAGCTGCTCTTTGTCACGGATGCCAGTCGCACAATCACAGCGGCCGTAACAGTTCATTTTCAATGACGTGGTAAGATGAGATAGCAGACAATTGTGGCAACCGGGTCTGATTGCCAGAAAACCCAACTGGAACTCTCTAAACTAGGGAACTGTGCACTGGTGTAACTATGCTGATCTGAGCTATGCCCCGATGTGGGCATATTGCATTGCTGCAAAATGTGACTTGACTTGCCACGGTAACCAGCACCAGTACCAACCTGATCTTACATCAGTGCAGTGAATCTACCCCGGGGCTTGCCTTGGCCTGACTACCTCAGTGCAGCAAACATTGGTGCAAACATGCCTGTGAACATCTGCTCAGAATGATTTTTTTCCCTCCAGCCTGACTAGGGTAGAGTCACATTTCGGTCGAGCTGGGAGATATTCTGACCGGCCACGCATATTCACCTCCGCATTGAAGGGGAGAGACAGGCCCATGAAGAAAAGAAGAATGTGGCCTCCCCAGATTTTCTCCTTATTGTTATAACAATAATCATTCACCTGTCTATATTTCCCCTTGATTTCTTTCTCTCACCTCTCCAGCTATCTCCTGGCTTGGCCGGCTCTGTTGCATTCTGGAAAAGCACCTGGCTCTGCAGTCCTTCTACATGAAAGGAGCTCTATAAATGCGAGGCATCATGATTATATTAGCGATAGAAAGGAGCTGTTGCAGATACCTACTTCGGGAATAATGACCTCTAAGCGTTCTGGGGACTGTTTGAACACCACTGACTTTCCCAGTGCTCCAACAGCACTTATCTTGTGCTGCTGGCTGAGTTTTCGAGCTAATGGGGCACCCTCATTGTTTGTTATATTTGTACTGTGAGGAAACCTCATTTTCCAGTTGCCTCGCCGCTCTGCTGAGACCATGTCTCTGAACAAAAGGGAATGACTTTAACATTTAGAGAACACATGACTGCTTCCTTCCAGTGGTCACCCTGCAGGGAATGAAAGCTTTACATTTTCAGTGTCAATTCATTATTAGAAGGTCCTTTATACCAAGCTGCATCCTCTTGAAGGGATTTGCCTTTGATCTTTCACCAGGCGTTGGGATCGCAGCAAGAAGCTTATTAGTTGTGACTTCGTCAGAGAAGGGAAAAAGGTAGGTGAGAGGTGTTCAATTCATGGATTCAGTTTTGGTTAGGAAGTGCGCAGCTGGTGTTTGGACAGTGGATTTTCTTTACAGGTGACTCGCTTTTATAATAAGCCTTCTCTAAAGAACAGGCAGCCACCCAGGGCCCGACTTTTGGAACCAACCCCCAGTTGCCCAAAAGAAAAGCAACGAGCTGTTTTATTTGGTGATGCCCTGACTTTTTCTATGCTGCTGTCCAGTAATGAATGACTGCAGAATAAGAAAATGATCAAGGTTTTCTGTTTGCTGGAGGGCAGGTGGAGGGGGATCAAGGGAGAAGGTCTGAGCCAGTTTCCTTTCTGTGCACTTATATTACTGGATGCCCATGAAGGTCTCAACTGTGGTTTTGCAAAAGCCCTGAGTTAAGGGGCAGCCCGTAGCAGAGCTGCCCCAGGAGCAGAGCAGGGACCAGATTGTGACTCAGGGAACCACACCCTGTTCCACTCTTGCTCCCGGGGTAAGCGCAGTGCACCAGGACTATAATAAGAACAGGAGGACTTGTGGCACCTTAGAGACTAACAAATTTATTTGAGCATGAGCTTTCGTGAGCTACCGCTCACTTCATTGGATGCATGCAGTTGCAGTGAATGCATCCGATGAAGTGAGCTGTAGCTTACGAAAGCTCATGCTCAAATAAATTGGTTAGTCTCTAAGGTGCCACAAGTACTCCTGTTCTTTTTGCGAATACAGACTAACACGGCTGCTACTCTGAAACCTGTCATTATGGAAGGCACAGGACTATAATAGGCACAGATTGCCTTCCTTTCTTCCCAGCCTCAGTAGCCAGCATGTTGTGGGGTGGGGGTGGGGGGCAGAGTCAAATCTCTGGCCACTCCCCACCCACCTTCTGGGCAGTCACCCATTCCAGGGAGCAATAGGGTGCTTTGCACCCCTCTAGTCTGCTGTGCAGATACTCAGCCAGGGTCACAGGGCCTCCCTAAATAAGCAGAAAGGACCTTATAAATGTTCTAGTTGCATGTGGCAAAGCAGCATTCGTCCTGGGTTCCTGCCTCCAGTTTGAAGGACAAGTAATCCAAAGTCCTGAGACATCTCTCCTCTTCCCAGCATGCTTTATGAACTTGCCTTGGACCCTACTGAGTGTTTTCTTGGACTAGATGCCCATGATTTATTCTTTGTATTGTATTATTGTAGCTAGGAGCCCTAGCTATGGGCCAGGACCCCCTTTTGCTAGGTGCTGTACAAACACAGAACAAAAAGATGGTCCCAGCCCCAAGGGGCTCACAATCTAAGTATAAAGCAAGAGACAACGAAAGGAATGAGGGAATACAATCAAACAATGAGACTACATTGGTCAGCATGATAGGCAGAGGTATCTCCACACCAGCAGCCTAACTATGGTCAAGTTTTTCTTCAGCAAGCTTGGCCTTAGAAAATTTCATGTTAACCTCCCTGCTTATTTTCTTTGATACCCAGCAAATCATGGGATCAACACCCTTTCTTCACCTGTAAGACCTGCAATGTATCAGATTTAGTATGGTTCCTTTGGACGGGCCAGAGGGGACTGACCTTTAGGTATGTTTTACATACCACAAGTCCTGAGTTTGAGACCCACCTGGAGTGATGAGCTGGATGCTCGCTCAGTCTCTCTGAATCAAGAGTGAGTAGCTCTGTAGAAGTCAATAGCATGAAACCTGTTTGAGACAGACAGGTGGCTCCAGCCAGAGAACTCTGATAACTGGTACCATCTGCTGTAGTCTGTTTGGCCACCACTTAGCAGCCCAACAATCTCCTCTCTCTCTCATGCCTCATTCATGGCAGGGGATGTATGCAAGTTGAGAACTCCCAGCTTGAACTGTTTGGGATTTTTTATATCTTGATATTTTTAGAAATGTCAAAATTTGGGGGTGAAAACGTGAATTTGTTTTTACAAAACTGGCATGATTTTTTTCCTCCTTTTTTTCAAGACATTACAGAACTGGTCAACATTTCTTCTAAATGATGAACAATGTGAATGCCAAAAAACAAGGGAAAACTGAAATTTTCCCTCCCTTTTTTTAATCCTACAATCTTACCTGACTGCATATCAAGCCGTTCTCATGATTCACCTCCGTTTATTGCACAAGCCCTTTCATTCAGAGACAGGGGAAAATACAATCACCTTCTGATTTCACCTAATGCATTTAGCGATTCTGCAGTCCTCTGTATAGTGAGAAGGAAACATCCATATTCTCTGTTTGGAATAGCTTCAAATGGGGAGACATGAAAAAGATAATTCAACACTGGTAAGATATTAATCTTCATTGTATTGATCTCACATTTTAATGATAGAGGAGATCTATTCGTTTGGTGATAGTTCATTTCCAGCTAATCCTAAAGGGAAAGGTTCTCGAGAAAATTTATTTTTAAATACTTTAATCTCTTTGGCAATTAGATGGAAATAATGTAGTGTGTGCAAGGTTCAGGCTTTCAAATGCTGTAAAAGGGTGCAATTTGCAATTTAAATAGTGTATTTTGTGGTTACCCTGAGTCAGAGAAATGTATCTTGTGAAGATTTAATAGCACTTGTAAGGCAAGGCGAAATATAATATCTTTATGATTACTGTGCTCATTGCATGATGTGTTTTGGTGACACATTATTGCACTAACACTGCTAATTGCAGAGTCAGCTTGGAGCTGAGTTGCAAGAAACACTTGGAGGGCTGGGGGAAGGCCAGAGGGATGCATAGGCACGTGTGCTGAGGAGAGTCAGACGGGGGGTGCTCCAGTTCGCCCTGCCCATCCCCACAAGCTTGCATGTCACTTTTCTTCTAGTGCTGCACAAAGGGTGCTGTGTAGCTTTACTGCCCCAGGAACAGAGCAGGAGGCTGAGTCCAACAGTCCCCTCACCGAGCAGCAGCAGCTTCCCCCTCTGAGCCACGCTAGCCACAGCATCGGCGGCATCAAAGCTCCATCCATTCCCTGCCCACCTACCTCTCTCTGTGGGAGTAGCTGCCTGGCAGAAATTTAGAAGAGCCTATGCAAGGGTGTTCATAGAATCCTAGAATATCGAGGTTGGAAGGGACCTCAGGAGGTCATCTAGTCCAACCCCCTGCTCAAAGCAGGACCAATCCCCAATTTTTGCCCCAGATCCCTAAATGGCCTCCTCAAGGATTGAACTCACAATCCTGGGTTTAGCAGGCCAATGCTCAAACCACTGAGCTATCCCTCCCCCCAGTGTTACCTAGCACTGGTCAGTTCTTCCCCACCTCCCCAAGCGGGAAACTTTGACCCTTTTTTTAAAATCCCCCACACCAAAAAACAATTTTTTTTTCCAGCAACCAAAGCCAGTAATTTTTCAGCCGAAAACTGCTGTTCCCCCCCACCCCCGTCCCCCCCATGTTCCCCTGGCCCTACACACACATTGTTTGGTCCAAACTGACAAGCTTCCAGTTTTGGCTGAAGATTTTCAGTTTTCAAACAAAAAATTGATTTCCCCTCCACTCCCCCAAGGAAATCAGACATTTTCTGTGAACAGTTCTGTTTAGTGGAAACCCCAAATACCTGTCAAAAACGAAGGTTGGTGGATGTGTTTTGACCAGTCCTAGTATGACAGTAGAGAATCTCATGCCCTTTCATTCCCCTGTGGGGAGAGCAGGTCAAGCTAGGAACACTGGGGAACTTCTGGGTGCTGAGCTCTTCTGCAAACCTGATCCTTCATCTTTATATGTTATAATAAAAGGGGGCGGACAGCAGATGTGCCATGGAATGGTAGTTCCCAAGAGCAACACAGCTTCATCACTTAACACAGCTATTTAGGGGATAATGAGGTGCTCAGATTCCCCACGGATGGGAACCATGTAAGTATATACATAGATGGCTAGCTAGCTAAGTTTCTTGCAACATCTGCCTTAGAATCAGTTATTTGGGCAGGGTAAACCCCATTTGTAGCAGAGGAGCAATAAGCATTTGATGGAAGGATCAGCTCCTTAACCCGTAGATGTTATTTTAATGGCCGAAGTAGGAATATGGGTCTTTATCCCCTTCGGCGATTTGCCTGTTTGGAAAAATCAAAGGGAATCTGTTTCTGTAGTTCCAACTTCCAGACCACAGCTGATGTAAAATGGAATAACTGCGGCAATTTACAGCAGCAAGGGATCTGGCCCATTGACTTAAAGGACACAGTGCTGATTTACACCAGCTGGGGAATCTGTCCTCTCTGTATTGGGAGAGCGTTATGTAGGTTTGGGACCCACTCCCGCTACCAGAATGTTGCCTTCATCCAGGCTCTTTTGTAATACTAAACATTCTAAGATCGAATACTCATGCCCCTTTAAAACGAAGCCAGTCGGGGGGGCTGAGCAAAACAAAATTACAAGATTTGATTTTGTTTTAATAAAAGGACGTTCATGTGGATTAGAGAGACTAATTCGACTGTGGCCACGCTTGCTGCAGTGATTGCTCTGTGGCCAATTCCAGGCTTTTACAGCCTGATCAGCGCTGGGGTGGGGGTCGGAGGTGCATGGTTTACATGCCTGGAAGTACTGGGTAGGATTTTCCAAAGTGCTCAGGGTGGGCCTAACTCTGCTGCTGTTGGAGTCAGCGGTAAAACTCCCACCAATTTCTGTGGGAACAGGGTTAGGCTTACGCCGAGGACTTCCCACCTGTTACAGCTGCATGGGGCAAGGACGGTGCTAGTGAGGGCATGGGGGGCACGGACGGACTGTGCTCACCTGCAGGACTTCCCACACTTACTATCCCAGCACAGCCCTGTCAGAGCATGGAGAGAGGGAGGTCAGATTGGCAGTGACCGGGGGGAAGAGTTCACCTTCTCTGCAGTGGGTGGGTGAGGATCACTCCCCAGGATTATCTCATTTAATCATTTCCCTGTCATCATGAGGGCCTCAAGCACCGGTGCACCTTGGTCCCTTTTATTTACTGCCTGTGGCACATAATAACCGAGTCTCCTGCGGGTCTCTTTCACTTTGGTCTCATTGCAGTTGTTGGTTGTTAGTGTGTGGGTAGCCTGTGATATGCAAGGGTTCAGACTGGGTGATCTGGCGGTCGCTTCTAGCCTTAAACTCTGTGAGTCAGCAGTGTGCCCTTGTTGAGTCAGCAGTGTGCCCTTGTTGCCAAGAAGGCCAATGGCATTTTGGGATGTATAAGTAGAGGCATAGTGAGCAGATTGAGGGACGTGATCATCCCCCTCTATTTGACATTGGTGAGGCCTCATCTGGAGTACTGTGTCCAGTTTTGGGCTCCACACTACAAGAAGGATGTGGATAAATTGGAGAGAGTCCAGCGAAGGGCAACAAAAATGATTAGGGGTCTGGAACACATGACTTATGAGGACAGGCTGAGGGAACTGGGATTGTTTAGTCTGCAGAAGAGAAGAATGAGGGGGGATTTGATAGCTGCTTTCAACTACCTGAGAGGTGGTTCCAGAGAGGATGGTTCTAGACTATTCTCAGTGGTAGAAGAGGACAGGACAAGGAGTAATGGTCTCAAGTTGCAGTGGGGGAGGTTTAGGTTGGATATTAGGAAAAACTTTTTCACTAGGAGGGTGGTGAAACACTGGAATGCGTTACCTAGGGAGGTGGTAGAATCTCCTTCCTAAGAAGTTTTTAAGGTCAGGCTTGACAAAGCCCTGGCTGGGATGATTTAATTGGGGATTGGTCCTGCTTTGATCAGGGGGTTGGACTAGATGACCTCCCGAGGTCCCTTCCAACCCTGATATTCTATGATTCTATGATTCTATGACTGTGCGACACCTCCCCACCCCGCCCATTGCTGGCTGCATTAGCTGCCTTGCCCCTGTGCTTTGGAAGCAGCCAAATGATGAGGTGGGTTTTGAACATGCTAATGAATTGCTCGGTATGGGAGGAGGGACAAAAATGTCCTTCACTGGGCTTTGGATCAGGCCCTATATGAACTCTTTTGTCTATATAAATCTTGAAGGAGTTCAACCCTGTGTTCTGTATGACAGCCTGGAAATAAGGGGATATTTTTATTCCTATCTTAACAAACCATTATCTCCCAAGAGGAATAAAGGGACACAATGCATGGATGATCTTACAAGTGAGTTTCCGATGGCCAGATATAGCCAATGATGTCATACTATTTAACACAAACCAGCGGAGCTGGTTGGGAACTTTCGATT
Organism: Caretta caretta; assembly: GCF_965140235.1. Classification (NCBI taxonomy): domain Eukaryota; kingdom Metazoa; phylum Chordata; order Testudines; family Cheloniidae; genus Caretta; species Caretta caretta. Next base: position 18,718,699 of record NC_134209.1, read on the forward strand.
TGAAAAAGCAGTTTCTGCAAAATCAAAGTTTTCTATGGGAAGACAATTTTACAGACATTTTTAGATTGTTCATTGGGAAAACTGAAACAAAATATTTCATTTCAGGTCAGTTTGAGCTGAATCAGAATATTTTGGTTTGTTGAACTGAGCTGAAACATTTTATTTCAAATCAGTTTGACTTTAAGTGGCAGCTGTCTGAGATGCTTCTTGGGAGTTGTAGTTCAGGAGCTTCATTTCCACAGTCTCCTCTGTGGGCTAGTGCCTTAGCCAGACTACATCTCCCATGATGCGCCAGAGTCTCGCCTATAACTGACCTGCATGGTGCATCATGGGAGTCGGATGACTGCAAGTGCATCATGGGAGATGCTCTCTAGCCAGAGAGGCCAAGTCATTTAGAAAAATGAGGTCATGAGGCATCTGAACTATGTTTCCCCACAGGCACATCATGGTACTAGAGACAGATGCAGTTGGACTGACTTGAAATGTCTGTTTGGTTTAACAAACTGAAATTACATTTTTTGATGCAGGAATGTTGAAATGTCTCATTTTCATTGAAAATGTCAATTTTTGTGGATATTTCTAAATCAAATGTTTGCAGACTTTTTGTTCTGTGATAAATGTTGATATTTCAACTTTTTTTCTCTCAGTTAGAGATGAAAACAAATACAGAAATATTAGAATTTCCCAGAGGATGTATATTCCAATTTTTATTGAGCTTTACCAATCAGTAAACCAGTGGGAAAGAACCAGAAGTAAACCACTTGACTAGAACAGTCAGTGAAACACTTCTATCATGTCATAATTTAAACACAGGTGTCAGCTGGAGGAAACACTTTAAAATCCAGGTTTTCAAAAGGGGTCAGCACCCAACAGCTCCTGTTTAGGCACAGATAACGAAAAAAAAATTCCAGCACCCAGCAGCTCCCACTGAAAACTGTAGCATCTGCTAGGGACTTTGAAAATCAAGCCACTTCATGCAAGTGTCTAAATAAGAACTGAGCTCTTTGGAAAACTGGCCCCTTGTTAAGGGTGCTGAGCACTTTTGGACAAACTGGCCCAAAGACTGTTCTTGCCCTCCCCTCCTCCCTGCAAAGAACTTACAATCTTGGTTCATGACTAGACATAACAAGTGGATGAAACAAAGGCATGTAATGGAAAAGTAAGGGGCATGACGCAATGGTGAACACTGCAAGTTTTGCGAGGTAGGTAGTAGTCACAGATCAATGCCTGCCTAATTCTGGTCAGGTTGCAGAATTTGGTAAACTTCACAGCAGAGGTGAGTCTCCCTGAAGGATATGAAAGAGGATAAGGTGGTGGCTTTATCCATGTTGCGGGAGTTTTTCTTATGTATATAGGGCAGAAGAAGAAGAAGTGTTTGAAGAAGTAGTTAACTGGCAGATTTGAAAGGCTGGGAACACTGGTGGAGTGAAGGCACCCTTGAGAGAAAGGCTAATCTTAAAGGTGATGGACATAGGATTGAGGTAACAGCTTGGGAATTTTGGCCTAGGGCAAATACATAGTGATTCTCCAACCAAAGGATGCTGAGGTCAATACGCACTTAGAGCTGAACAACCTGGTGGGCACTGGGCCGGGTTACAATAGTAATGGGGTTTTTATGTTTCCTTGCAGACTTTACAAGTCCATTACTGTCACAGTCAATCTGGGACGTCTGGACATCCTACTCCCTGCCTGTGTGTAAAGCAGAGAGATCAAGAGATAGATTACAGTGCAGGTTTATTGTTGTCTCGAGTGATGTATTGACTGTTTTCCAGGATTTTTCATTGCTTTCCCTCCCTAGTGGAAACTTGAATAAGAGAGTCCTGGAATTCATGTGAACACACACTTCTTCTAACCAAGCACTTGGATAAGCAGTTTCTGAATAGATAAATCACAGGTGTCTGTTGCTTGCAAATCTTTAAGGAGAATAGCTTGGAACCTGCAAGGAAATTGCAATCCCTCTTCCTCTGTGCTGGCTGATTGGTGACTAATTTGCACAGTGAAGAATTAAAAGCAGCCAACTCCGATAGGACCATGTGAGCAGGGCATTAAAACTGAGAGTGGTGGGTTCTATTCTTAGCTCTGTTACAGACTCCTTGTGTGACCTCAGGCAAAGCTCTGTGCCTCAGTTCCCTATTGGTAAAGTGGGCATAATACTACTTCCTTTAGCAGTCTGGTCTATTTCCGTAGCAAACGCTACAGGGCAGGGCCTCTCTCTTATGTGGCTGGACAGTGCCCAGAACATCAGTGCCTTGATTTTGATTGGGTCTGATGGTCAAAAATCTGTATCGCTAATATCTATAAGGTGCGCCCTATCCTGCCTTCATCCCCACCTCAGTGAGGTGGTTGGGGCTCTGAATGACAGTTCTAAATCCAATTTAGTTAAAAGTATTATACAAACAGCCGGACAAAGCCAAGTAGGAGGCGTCAGTGGGGCAGGTGGGGCTTAGGCTGGCCTTGACAGAGTGCCTAAAACTGGGCACTCAGGCCTGGGTGCGCACAAAGAGTCAGGCATGGCAATACTGGGCATCACAACACCCAACGTGTAGGCACCTCACTGCGATTCACAAAGTCAGAGTTCAGCTCTTAGGCTTAGGGGGAGGGATAGCTCAGTGGTTTAAGCGTTAGCCTGCTAAACCCAGGATTGTGAGTTCAATTTTTGAGGGGGCCATTTAGGGATCTGGGCCAAAAATTGGGGATTGGTCCTGCTTTGAGCAGAGGGTTGGACTAGATGACCTCCTGAGGTCCCTTCCAACCCTGGTATTTTATGATTCCTGGACAATGACTGGGGAGAACTAGGCACCTTAGACCAGGCAGGGTTCTCACAACACATTTTTTGGTGGCCTCGAAGTGCGGCCACCAACTCTTACTTAATTAGTACTTAATTAACTTTAGGAAAAAAACAATAAATATGCTCATACACATGCAAATCATTGTAATTTGTTGAATCTTTTTGCAGACTCAATAATAAAAATAAGGTACAGTTGTATCTATTCTTTACTGGAGCTAAACAGAACAGAAACACAAATAAGGTGCTCTGCAAGGTCTTGTCTTTTGTTATGGTTGCTTCTTTTGCTTTTTTTGGTTGCTTTTGTAAAAAAGACTTGTGAGCTAGTAAGTCTGCTGCTGTGAAAAGTGATATTAACAAACACACACCTATCACTTTTCACAGCAGCAGACTTAATCAGTCCTGGCAAGCCTGGGGACAAATTAAGCCTTGGAGGGGGAGGTCGGTAGAGGAAAGTAGGAGATGGGGGGAGGGATGCATGATGGGCTGGCGGAGGCAGTGGGAGCCAGGGGTGATGGGGGGTGAACCCCGCAGCCGGGGGTTGGAGTGCTGTGGCCAGAGCCTGCTGCCCACCACCCAAGGACTGGAGCCTGACCCTCTACATCCCCAGGAAGGTGGGGAACTCACTAGCTGCGTGCTCCTCCAGCGTTTCTCTCTCCAGAGGGGGGCAGGGTCCAACCATTGCTGGTGGCTCTCAGGGAGGGACCATTTCTTTGCCCCACTCCCATCGCTGCCCAGGAGCTGTGGCCTCAAGAAAAGCCCATGGTGGCCGCATGCAGAAATGCTGCCTTAGACTGTGATTCCCAAACACCAGTGCACTAGGCAGCTTCCTGCCTAAGCTAGCCAACCAGAGATGGGTGTACTAAGCCCCACTCCTCTGACACAGCTAGGTGCATAAGTCCAGGCTGGGGGAGGCACCTCGCGCAGCTAGAAATTCTTGGTCGTGAGCCCTCTTTGGCTTTAGGTGCTGATGCTGTGTGAGTAAGAAGCTGGGGGAGGCGGCTCTGCCTCCTGACTTATAGCCCACTCCTCAGACAGAGAGGGGACTTGAACCCAGGGTCTCCCATATCCCAGGTGAGCACCCTAATTACTGGGCTGAATGTCATGTGGGAGGCCAGCCTGTTCCTTACCCCTCACACACACACTGCTTTGTGTGAACCTGCCTGAGGGCCTGTCAGGGTTCCTTCCCCACTCTGAACTCTGGGGTACAGATGTGGGGACCTGCTTGCAAGACCTCCTAAGCTTATTTTTACCAGCTTAAGTTAAAAACTTTCCCAAGGCACAAATTCCACCTTGTCCTTGAACAGTACGCTGCCACCACCAAGTGATTTAGACAAAGAATCAGGGAAAGGACCGCTTGGAGTTCCTGTTCCCCCAAAATATCCCCAAGCCTTTACACCCCCTTTCCTGGGGAGGCTTGAGAATAATATCCTAACCAATTGGTTAGAAAGTGAACACAGACCCAAAACCCTGGATCTTTGGACACTAAAAAAAAAAAATCAATCAGTTCTTAAAGGAAGAATTTTAATTAAAAAAAAAAAGAAAAGGTAAAAATCCCCTCTGTAAAATCAGGTTGGAAGATAACTTTACAGGGTAACAAAAGATGTCCAAAACACAGAGGAACCCCCTCTAGCCTTAGTTTCAAAGTTACAACAAAACAGGGATAAACCTCCCTCCAGCAAAGGGAAAATTCACAAGTTGAGAAAACAAAGATAAACTAATATGCCTTGCCTGGCTGTACTTACAATTTCTGTAATACGAGAGACTGGTTCAGAAGGGTTTGGAGGACATGGATTGATGTCCGGTCCCTCTTAGTCCCAAGAGCAAATGAACACAGAAACAAAGAACCCAAAACAAAGCCTCCCCCTGACCCCAAATTTGAAAGTATCTTTTGTCCCCATTGGTTCCTTTGGTCAGGTGCCAGTTATCTCATCATAGAAGGCAATTAGATTAGTCAGGCATGACTTGCCCTTGGTGAACCCATGCTGACTGTTCCTTGTTGAACCTCATCAGATTTCTTTTGACCCAATCCTCTAATTTGTCTAGGACCCTCTGTATCCTATCCCTACCCTCCAGCGTATCTACCTCTCCTCCCAGTTTAGTGTCATCTGCAAACTTGCTGAGGGTGCAATCCACACCATCCTCCAGATCATTTATGAAGATATTGAACAAAACCGGCCCCAGGACCGACCTTTGGGGCACTCCACTTGATACCGGCTGCCAACTAGACATGGAGCCATTGATTGCTACCCATTGAGCTCGACAATCTAGCCAACTTTCTATCCACCTTATAGTCCATTCATCCAGCCCATACTTCTTTAATTTGCTGGCAAGAATACTGTGGGAGACCGTGTCAAAAGCTTTGCTAAAGTCAAGGAACAACACGTCCACTGCTTTCCCCTCATCCACAGAGCCAATTATCTCGTCATAGAAGGCAATTAGATTAGTCAGGCATGACTTGCCCTTGGTGAACCCTTGCTGACTGTTCCTGATCACTTTCCTCTCCTCTAAGTGCTTCAGAATGGATTCCTCGAGGACATGCTCCATGCTTTTTCCAGGGACTGAGGTGAGGCTGACTGGCCTGTAGTTCCCAGGATCCTCCTTCTTCCCTATTTTAAAGATGGGCACTACATTAGCCTTTTTCCAGTCATCCAGAACCTCCCCCGATCGCCATGAGTTTTCAAAGATAATGTCCAATGGCTCTGCAATCACATCCGCCAACTTCTTTAGCACTCTCGGATGCAGTGCATCTGGCCCCATGGACTTATGCTCATCCAACTTTTCTAAATAGTCCAGAACCACTTCTTTCTCCACAGAGGGCTGGTTACCTCCTCCCCATGCTGTGCTGCCCAGTGCAGTAGTCTAGGAGCTGACCTTGTTCGTGAAGACAGAGGCAAAAAAAATCGTTGAGTACATTAGCTTTTTCCACATCCTCTGTCAGTAGGTTGCCTCCCTCATTCAGTAAAGGGCCCACACTTTCCTTGACTTTCTTCTTGTTGCTAACACACCTGAAGAAACCCTTCTTGTTACTCTTAACATCTCTTGCTAGCTGCAACTCCAGGTGTGATTTGGCCTTCCTGATTTCACTCCTGCATGCCCGAGCAATATTTTTATACTCTCCCCTGGTCATTTGTCCAATCTTCCACTTCTTGTAAGCTTCTTTTTTGTGTTTAAGCTCAGCAAGGATTTCACTGCGAAGCCAAGCTTAGGCACCTACTGCAGAGGGTTGTGCATCACAGTGGTCCTGAAGCTGGGGATTTAGGTGCCTAACTCCTTTTGTGCATCTGGGTCTCAGTCAAGGCAAGAAAGATGCAGGCAAGTCCCTTAAAAGCTTCTACAGACAATGCGCTACTTCCAAACTTGCCCCCTTAGGAAGGGCCAGATTGTGGCATTCAGTCACTATCCCACCTTAAGGATGGTGTGGAGGACCCCTGTCCCAGGGGGAGCTCTAACAGGGATTGTGGCTTCTGAGGCCATATTCCCGCTCTGTGTATGGTGGTGGGGTGCAGGCTACTTTACCCTGAGAGCTGCTGCCCCCTCTTCACTCCCAACCAGAGCAGGGGGTATGGGGTAAGCGAGTGGCAACTGCGCCCCAAAGGGCAAAACTGCCTCTGAGCCTTGTCTACTGGGTGTGTGGGTGGGAAGCTCTTTGATGGTGACACAAAGAAATAAAGTTTTCCCCCCCACCCCAATACGGATTAGCTCTACCCAGTGTGAGAATGAGGCAGCTGTGATGCATATGTCAGTAACAGCACCCCTTCAGGGTGGAGAGGAAGAGAGACAGATCACAGGCCAAAAGGCTCATCTCCACGATAAACCACCTGAGAACTAGGACAGAACCCTGAGAGCTGCAGAAAGGGCAAAGGGGCTCAGGGAGGAAGTGGTAAAGAGGGCAATTGAGGCTGGCTTCGTAGGTGGAGTGAAAGCCACAGTCAAACTCTTGATAAAATAATAGATCTAACAGGTAGGGCAGGGTTGAATTCTGATTCTAAATATTGATGCTAGGGATGGGATGTTAAAATCAAGGCGAGGGCAAATCCAAAGATATTCAGGTATTAACTCCAGGGTCACAGTTTATATTAAAGGTACATTTGTTTTTATAAACAGTTAGTAAGGGGTAAATCAATGATTGATAGGTGTTGTTATGCACATTATGCCCCTGAGTCATATGTCCTGGAAGTGTTAACGATGAGGTGTTTACATTTTCCAGCCAAAAATTTGCCCTGTCATAAAATATTTTTTCACTTAAATCAAAATTTCCCTTCAGAAAAATGTTGATTTCAATTAAATGTTTCCATTTACCAACCAGAAGATTTGAAATGAGAAATTTCTAAAATCAAGCAATTTTTTAAAGTGTTGGCTTACAATAATTGACTTTTTGGAAGCTGAAAAAGTCTCCATTTTTTATTTTTGTGATTTTTAAAGGGGGAGTTCCCCTTTCTCCCCATTTTTACTTCTCCCTTTCTTTTCCTCATTGACAAAGTTGGAAAAAAGTAAGGAAAGGTCTGAAAGTGGAATTTTCCTAACTGTTACACCCTTTTTTACCTCCCTCCTTTTCTCCAGATTGTAGAGAGGGGGGAGCAAAAACCTAAAAAGAACGCTAAAATTCCAATAATTGTAAACCAAAAACTGCAATAACATTTCAAATCCAAGGAATAACATTTTATTTTGACATTTGAAGATGAAATGAAAACTTTCATTTAGTTTCTAAATGAAAATTTCCATGGAAATAGGAAAATCTGGGTGAAAATATCTTAGCTGAAAATTTTTGAAGTCATTTCCCCCCACCGTTGCAATTTTGCACAAGAAAAAAATTGTGTTTTTTCCCACCAGTTCTGGTTATAAGTAACCTTTTGGCCTGTTGGACTCTTGAAGTGTCTATAATAAGTGACTAACCATTTATTAAAACATTTATTAATCATTTATTAACCTTTTTATAAACTACTTATAAATGTACCAGTGCTATAAAGTGTGACTGGGAGGTGCTACATCCTGCTTGTGGAGCTGAGGAAATATCCCAAAACTATTTAGAGCTTGTACATCATAACTAAGTTGTGACACTGCTTCCTCATGACATGAGATTGCCATTGTGATGTTTTCACATTGCATCTCACCGGCATGACACCGTTACCCACGCTGACATACTTTGTCCCTCTCTAGTGGATAGCCCATCCATCTATGAACATTTTGGAACTGATCTTCACGCTCAAGCTGTAGAAGACTCATGGTTTTGGATCCAAAGGGACTAGATTCAGTCCCCAGAGCTGTGTTGCAACATTTTGATGTGATGAGTTTGCTTGGGAAAAAGAAATTGAAAGTAGAAACACTAGCTAAGCTGATGGGGTCTTTGTGTGCAGTGCAAGGCGACAGTCCCATTGTAATGGAATGTTGGAATATTATGTCTGCCAAAACCAACTTCACAGACTTCTGGGTTCAGTTCTATGACCTAAAATGTATCTGTCTTGGACTTTCACCAGAAAGGTTGGCCCATCCCCAGTTACATCCTCCACTCATCAAAAAATTATTTAAAAAATTGCCCGTGTGTAACACAATTTTTACGTGGCTGTCATGCCAATGAGCCATCAGATAGCTATTTGAGTTTAGCCATGTTCCCAGGGCTCTGCTGATATGGACTCTGCTAATACAGAAACAAGAAAGTAATCAAAAACAAACAGTTGCAATGCCATCTTAATTTTGGTTCAGATGAAAATACAGTGGGGTGGAAATAAGCAATGTTTGCCAAATGGGAAAAGAAATACTGGCAAGGAGACGTTATTTGCTAGCTTCTAAAATGGTGAGGCAAAAACAAAATATCTGCACATTTCAACCTGTGGCACATTAGAATTCATGCATAATCTCACGGCAGGGAGACTGTAGAAAGTACAGGTAGGTGTTTGTAGCTGGCTTTTTACAGGTAGCAAATGTCCAACGCTAAATTTAATCTAGATCTGATTTTTACCGCCACAACTGAAACAACACTGCATTAGCCTCTGTGCTCCATGCACATTTTGTATGAAACTCAGGGTTGATGGGCAGATTGTTAATGTCAGTCATCAACCCAATGGGAGCAGAGAAACCTGGCAGCAATAATCTAAAATGGATACCAAGAGGAAGGGGGAATAAAAAAAAACAGCTGTATGAGCAAACACTGGCAAATATTAGCAAACATTTGTCAATATTTTCTCCTCCTACCCAGCAAAATGCAAACTAGAACCAGTATTATAGGGTATGTCTATACAGCAAAAAGATGGTCAAGTGGGAGCATACCTAAACTAGCATACCTACACTAGCTTGAAACCAGCTAGTGCAGGTAACAATAACAGTGAAGACAGCACAGCATGGGCTTCAGCGTGGATAATACAAGCCCAGTTGGACCCTCATTCACCCACATGGCATTGTTTTAACTGCAGTAGTTACTCATACTAACTGGATCCAGACTAGCCGTTGGTGGGTAGAATACTTAGAGAGAGAGTGGATTTGGAATGCTGCTGAGATCAATGCCGGAGCAGGGATGGAAGTTGTGAGTTACAACCATTGTGGCTGGGATTTTCAAAGGAACTGAAATTCAGTGCGAGATGGATGCCCCTTTGAAAATCCCAATCTAACTACTTACTTTCTGCTTTTGTGGGCAATGGAGGCAATGGGAACTTTTGTTATTGACTTCAATGGGGGCCAAGATTTTGCCGTACCAATTCTTGCTTGTTTTGTTTGGGGGTAGAGGAGGCTCAATTTGGTTTTATTCATTGTCCAATCTTCTGAGTCAGTCTTAGGTCACAATGTTTTGTAGAGAAAAGATAGAAGTGCATTTAAACCATGTGAAGTTCCCTTTCTGATCACTCGGAGCTTGCCAGTTTACTGGTAAAATTGGTAAAAGAGCTGCTGGTCAAAATGAGAGTCCACATTTCAGATGGTTCCTTTAGTACTCAAAGGCCAAAATTCAAGTGATGTCATCTACATTTCACCACCCAAATTTGTAAATCTAAAGCACTGAAAGAATTTACTGGTTAGAGAACTATTCCCTGTAGTGTACAGCCAGTGGTTCCTAGTGGTTAGCACCTATAGTTGGGGCTATGCTTCAGAAGTCATTGAAATATTTCAAAGAAAAAAATATCTTGTTGGAAAATGTTGTTTTGTTGAAATTTTCCATGTGAAAATATCAGTTTCAATGAAAGCTTTCAATTTTCCAACAGGAAAATTCAAGGTGAATTAAATGTTCATTTTGACTTAAAAATGGGGGTGCAGATGCCCCATTCTCCCTATTTTCCAACTATTTCCAGGAGGGTAAAAAGGGGGTTGGAATAAAAGAAAGGTAGAGAAAGGGGAAAATTCCAGGAGAAATCAAAATGTTTTGGTTTTCCAAAAATCAAACCCGTATTTTGAGTCAAATTGATTTTTCATTTAGAAGTTTCACCTCAAAACAAAAATCTTTGTTTTGATTAATTTTGAAATATTCTATGGACAACCTTAACAGAGCTCAGCTCCTGTTTAGGCCCTAAAATCAAGGGGGACATTTTTGTTACAAAACATTTTTGAAAATTTATGAAATTTTGACAAAATATGCTTATTATCCATTTATCATGCAAATAAAGTTCTTTACTGATGCAAGGTCAAATATTTGGTTTGCAACTTAGGCCTGGTCTACACTGCGGGGCGGGGGGAGGGGGGATCGACCGAAGTTATGCAACTTTAGCTACGTGAATAACGTAGCTGACGTCAAGGTACTTAGAGCTACTTACCGCAGCGTCTTCACTGTGGTAGGTCGACTGCTGATGCTCCCCCCGTCGACTTTGCCTGCGCTTCTCACTCCAGTGGAGTACTGAAGTCGATGGGAAAGCACTTGGCAGTCGATTTATCACGTCTTCACTAGATGCGATAGATCAACCCCTGTTGGATAGGTCGCTCCAGAAGTAAGTGTAGACATGCCCTTAGGGCCCCACATTCATAGAATCATAGAATATCAGGGTTGGAAGGGACCTCAGGGGGTCATCTAGTCCAACCCCCTGCTCAAAGCAGGACCAATCCCCAATTTTTGCCCCAGATCCCTAAATGGCCTCCTCAAGGATTGAACTCACAACCCTGGGTTTAGCAGGCCAATGCTCAAACCGCTGAGCTATCCCTCCCCCTCAAATATTAGGTGCCTAATTCTCCATTGTTTTATCATTTTCACCTGTGCAAACTGAGAGCAAAGTAGGTGGAAAACTCTCCTTTCTGATCTGGAGATATGGTTATACCCACTACTATACAAGGTGCAGGGCAATGGAGAAATAGGATCCACAATGATGTTTAGACACTGTGATGGGGTGTTCACTCCACACAAGTCCAGAGGGGGTTAATATGGGCCAGAAGGAGCCAATTAACCTCCTATGCCATAGCTGGAAGGAAGCCAGGGATTGATAAAACCTAGCTGCAGATGAAGCCCAGCTGGTGGAGGAGTTGGAATAGGATTATAAAGATAGGAAGTGAGAGCAGAAGGAGGCTGCAGGGAAGGGGCCTGGAGTCACTCTCCAGAGGAAAAGGGAGTAGGTCAGGGACAAGGGGGAAGCCTAGGAGGAAAGTAAGTCCAGGGATCCTGCCCTGGACTAGGGAGTCTGGCAAGTGGCCGAGAGGGGTGAAGTAGCCGTGGGGAGCAGAGGAAACTCTGGTGATGAACCCAGAGATGGACCAGGAGATAGAGAGATGGGGCAGGAAGGAGATGAGGGAAACAGGGATTGAGAATGAGCAGATGTAGTTTGCTAGTCATAGGGGCACTGGGCTGGAACCATGAGTTCTGGGTGGGACCAGTTTCCCCTACCAGCCCCTGGGAAGTGGCACAGGACCCAGAGGTGGAACAGACCATGTGAGACAGCCTCCGGACAGCTTGTCTGGTGGGACTTTGATACCCCACAAGGGGGGACTGTATAGTGACTTGGCCAGAGGGCTGAGTCACAAAGAGGGAACATTGTGAGTCGTTAAAAGAGAGAGGGACTGCAGTGTGAGCCTCCGATGACAGGGGGCGCCAGAGGGGGGGGGAAACTAATTTCCAAACCTAGCCACAAGGAGGTTACCTGCGGTGAGTGGAGCCCTTTACAGGCACCTAGTTCCTATTGATTTAATTGGGAGCTACACACATATCTACCTTGGAGGATCAGGGCATCCTCCACCCTTCTTGAAAAACACACACTACCAAGTCCTGGGTACAGAAATAACCCAGAAAGTTGCTGTGATGCTATGTAATGTATCAGGCCAGATTCCAATCTCATTTACAGCACTAGACAGTTAAGGAAAGTCCACTAGTGACGCCAAATATATCCCAGTGTAAATTAACAGAATTTGGCCTGTAGTGCTTTGGGGACACTAATGCAGCATCCTGTAGTAATTATTTTATGAGGCAAATGTCATTGCAGAATGAAGTTGGGAGCTAAAGGGGTTGAAATGGAGTAGATGCTTATAATAAATGTAAATGTGTCCTTTATCACCCCTGCAAGCAACAAATAAGATGAAATTTCTCCTATGCATAAAATAGATACCTATCTCTAGATCTTTTCATTTTTATCTGCTGCTGCTTCTGTCTGTGCCCACTCACTTGTTTTTCATTTTGAAACGCTTCCAAAGCTTTAACAATGTAACACACATTGGAAAGGACCTGCCCTTTTCTGGAAAAAGGAATGTAGACCATCAAGAATACTATATAGCTAAAGAACTGGTTACCCATCATTGCTTCTAGACACAGTAAATGCACCGCAGAGGGGGCATAGCTTCCTTCAACCAGTGCTATTTGGACTCTTCCTTGGATACTGATAATCTGAATCCACTGAGTGTTTGTTGAACAAGCTATCACACACAGAAGTGCCCATAGGGATTTTATGGAAATCAAGAGGAGGGACATGGTAGCGCAAAGAAAACAGCATGTTTAGCTCACAGATGCCAATTGCAACTCCTTTTGATAGGGATGTCTGCTTCCGGATTCAACTCCCGCATGCTGCAATGGCAGAAATAACTGAAAGATGATGTGAAAAATATAAACCCAGCTTCAATCAACTATTTGGAGATGAGTAAATCCAGCCCCAGGAGAAAGCTGGGAGAGGGTTTCTGATTTTTAAGCAATGTTCCCTAAATGTGAAATAATGGATTTTTGCCAATACTGTCAGAGTTGAATACTGCTAAGCTGTAAAACCTGCTTTCCAGTCCCACATACAGTTAAGCACACTGAAATAAAGACCACCTTGTGGGATTATAGTAAAGAATGTATCCCTCAGTCAAACACTAATATCTTCAGGTTTAGAAGTAGGCTGTGAATCCTGCTGAAATAAATGCTTGTTTAAGGACTAATCTGCCTGAAGGAATAATTTTCTGTGCACTTAGAGCTAAATTACATGTTAAAGTGCTAGGCAGGTAACAAGCCCTGAATTCTGCTTAGTCAGATGCAATCTTGTAGTAAGTGTTTAGCATATGTAATGTTTCTGAATGACCTTCCAATTAAACCCTCGTCATTTGGCATATTATTAACCTGCATGGAGACTAAAAAAGAGTAACAATAAAAAGACAGCCAAGCAGTTAGGAGAGTTGAACATAGACTATGCCCTAGTCCAGATGAAACTGGACTCCATCCTAGCCTGAAGTGTCCTTTTAAGGGGTAGTTTGGAGCTTATGGCTGTAACAGCCGGGGAGCCGTGCCACACCGTTGGGCTGGGCTATAGAAATGGGACAAGGAAGCTGACTGAGCAAGGGGGACCAGAAGCCATGTTGACTGCTACAGGTTGCAGGCCCCAGGTTGCTAGCCTAACCTGGGCCTTAGAGAGTCTGTTTTTTCTAACGGGAAGGAGGGTTGTTCTGACTCAGGGCTTTAAGTTAAGGGCCTTATGAACTCAGTAAAGTGGGTCCTCCCCTGATCTGACGCCTAAGGGAGAAAATCTGCTTGCCTCCTAGAACATTAAGGACCCTAGTCACTCTGCTGGCTGGGTGTTGGTTTGGAGCCTTATTTAAAGGGCACATCTTTTTTCTCTTTGGGGTTGGCCTCTCCCTTCTTGGATCCTGGGTAGCCCGAGAGGATCCTTTTCATTGGAGGCTTTTAAGAACAGGTTGGACAAACACCTGTCAGGGATGGTCTAGGTTGACTTGGTCCTGCCTTAGCAAGGGGGGCTGGACTAGATGGCCTCTCGAGGTCTCTTCCAGCCCTACACCTCTAAGATTCTGTACATATTGGACTCAGATGTGTGGCTAAAAACAGTTAAGTCAATTTTCCTGGTTCGAACGTGTGGTGGAGGTTTTAAGCAGTATTGATTACATGACTGGGGCTCAGATGATGATTGGTAGCATGGATGATAGCTGCTACTTTGGTCATTCTCCTCCCCCACCTCACCCCCTTTACATCTCTCTGGTGTAGGTGAAGGTCCCCCAGAGCTTTGGATGGGATTCCCATTGGGGCAGGGTTTATATAAAACTTCAATCTAAACCTCTTATGAAAGGACTGAAGGGGAATGAGTGGTTCAGAGGCACTTTTCCCTTTTGTGAACTTTTCTTTCCTCCCCTACTGATGCCCACCCTCGTCACTAACTCCTTCTCAGACCTTGTAGGGGGCTCCTGGCTTCCAAAATTGAAAGGATTCAGCAGAGATAAGACCACGCCTAATTCCACCCCGATGAAGCTTGATGGTTCCAGATATGTAGACTGTGGACACAGGAAGTCAAGGCAGTCGAGCTGAACAGGAGTCAAAAAGCTGTGACCAGCGAACTGCCTTTTCACAGTGCCCGGTGGAGGCAGCTGGGGTCTGAGCTGCCATTGGCCTAGAACACCCCCTTCCGGTGGGTTGTGTTCTGGGAGGCGAGGTGGGACTGAGACCTCTGCTTGTGTGCAAAGATGGTGGCCATTTTGTTCTGAGAGGATTGGTGTCACAGGCAGAAATACACACTGTGCTCTCTCAAGAAGACTTCAATGTCATCGTTCTCTTCATTCCAAAAGTCATTGTGACTGAAAATATTTTAAAGCACACAAGAAGTAGCTGTGTGGCATCCTGCAGCCTGACTCCTCCTCCCCCACTTCTCATGCCCACAGGGCCTCGCCATGCAGCCCAAGGATTCCCCTCAGACACATGCATGAGTATGTCAGTGAAGGCCCGGATGTGAGGTGCGTGAGGAGTGTTGTGGAGGGGAGGGAGGTGCTGCAAGACTGCTCTATGTCTGTGCATATGTTAATAGGTAAGGTGCTCGTACATGGTGCTCAAGAATATATGGCATAATTCCTGAGGTCTGTAGGATCAATAACACTTGTGATGGGGAAATAGCTTTGTCTGCACAGCTCTTTACATCAGCTTTTAACCAATGGCGTGAAGGATGGTTGTTGGGTATTATTATTATTATTTATTTGGCGTATGCAATCCGGACAAGCCCAGCCACAGTGTTCTCCTCAATGATGTTCAAGACTCAGGCCTCCAGGAAGTTGAATCATTTTGCAGTCCTCAGCAATATGAGTCATAGTTTGTGGCTGCCCAGATTGACATTGTCTCTGAAACGCCACCGAAATTCGGTTGCAGCACAAATTCCATGTCCAGTACGAAACTGGGTCAGAAGGTCCCGCTGCCTTCATCATAAATCAGACACAGGTTGATGCTGAGTGGGCTCTGAGACAAGATCATTATTTGTCACTTTCCCTGCAGACCATGAAGCATCCTCTACTGTAAATCCCGCACATGGTAAACTTATCCACAATGGGCAACGTGAGGGCAGGTGACCACGTGGTAGATTAAACAGGTCTTTAATTAATGGTAGATGGGGCATATCGTGTAATTTTTCATGAGCTATGCTACATTTTCCTCTCTGTAACCACTGCGTGGAGCAATATTGCAGAGAATCGGTAACCATGGTAGAGGAGTAGACTTAAGTGTGCCTGAAATAATACTCATGGTGCAATTAAGTCGTATGTAGATCATCTATGTGGAGAGAAGTGAATCCACACTGGAACGCAATACTCCACTGCTGAATGACAGAGTGCCAAGGCTGAAGTGGTGTAACAATTGGGCATTGGCCCCCCATGTCCTTCCAGCCGGTTCTCCGAGCAGGTTGCTGCCCTGTTTGACCTTAGTTGCTGTCTTTGTGAGATGGTCACGCTATGTGAGAGTTCTATCCAACGCGACGCCTAGATAGATCAGGTGTGAGTCATGCTTTATTTATTGACCATTAAGAACTGTGATCGCCTCTCTGCCCACTTGTGCATGAGCTGATGATCTCCATTTACTAAGCCAGGAGCAGCCCATCAGAAACTGAGCCAGTGGCCTTCTCTCTCTCCCCCCTTTCCTTTCCTCGCTATGCTCCCTGGAGTAAATCAAGAATAAAACCAAGCACACCAAGAAACAAGGAGAGATTTATTTGGAAACACCACTGACCACAGCACTGCGTCTTTGGCACTTCTAAGGCACCCTTACAAGAAACAGGCTACTGACTCAGAAACCTCTGCACCTCCCCATGCTTGCGCTTTTGTTTGTGTAATAAACTAAATTAAGTAAGCTAACGAGTCATCAAGCAAAGCTAAGTAAAAACAGATCTCAGGCGATTTTCTAATTGGAGTCAAGGCAGTGTACTGCGAATAGTCATTGTTGCTGCAGATGTATTGCAGAGATTGGCCTTTTGCCTTCATGCCTAGCATGACAAAGCCGTGCCATCAGTCACAGCTGTGTGCCTGTTTAAACCCAGGGCTATAGACCCTAATCAAGACAGGGGCCTTCCTAAAAAAGGAAAGCTAAGCCTGGAAGAAGGTACTTTTCTGTATTTTTGGTAGGCTGAGTCATGCGATGAAACACTTTCTCTAAAAACAGCTGTAAGACCTTACGCTATACCCCTTCCTTTTGAGTGTTGGTATTCAGACCACCTGCCTATGCACGGCCTTTAACCTCTCCCAAGCTGGTGGTATAATCTGTCTTGATTAGATGCTGTGGCTCTGATACGGTTTCAAATTCTTTTTATATTTGTCTTGTCATATCTACCTATTCATCCGCAAAACACTAACAATAGATAGAGGACAAGGTAGTGCATTTAGTGTGCTATTTAAAGCTGTCTGTGGTTGGATGTATTATGACTTCATATTCTTCTCTCTGCAAATACATTCAAAAGAGAGAGAATACAGATGCCAGACCTGCAATCAGAGCTGCAAAAACTTTTTTTTAAGTGATCCATATAATCTGTATTCTTTGTAATCAACATGAATATTCCTAATGCAGAAGAGAAATCAAGGCACATTGATACAAATTCAATCTGGCATGTCTAGTCCAGCATGATCTTGCCCTAGCTTTTCTGATATCATGGCTACTTAGTTAACAGTTCAGGTACAATAGGTCCCTGTTTGCTTTACAAAGATCAGTAGAAGATGTGTTTCCTTGGCAGTCCCTTATTAGCTGCAGTGAAATTACAATGCACCAAACCTCAGCTTCTCAAAACCCCACATTGTACTAAATATGGTACAGACAAAGCCTAGGTCTGCGTAAGAAACATATACATCCCTGCAAACTATAGTTTGCCATCGGCAATGGCAAGACTTGATTTATAAAGAAGGTGGAGAATATAGAATTGTTTGTACAGTTTCACAGTAATAATTACTGTAGGTAAATCAGTGCCATTTCTTTCTCTATAACTGTTCCATACAAGGGGTTTGAAATTAAATTACAAGGAACCAGCTTAATTTGGACACCAGGGCAGAACATATTCTTTTTCTGATCTTAAAGTAGTACAGAAAAAAGGAAACTAAGCTAAGCAGATATAATAGTTATCACATATATTTATACTTTATTATTATTTATGTGTAGGATCAGCAGAATTCAGGGGTTTTAATCTAATTTTGACAGATAATATCCATGTTTAATTTTAAGCATTTTAAATTTTTTACTTGTTTACATTTTCACAGTTGTGCAAAATTATGGATTTTAAGCATTTGTTTTTCTATTTTTATTTTACATTTTTTCAGTTGTGAGAATTTATGGGGGAAGATCTTAAGAAGAACAGCCATACTGGGTCAGACCAATGGTCCCTCCAGGCCAGCATCCTGTCTTCTGACAGTGGCCAACACCATGTGCTTCAAAGGGAATGAACAGTACAGGTAATTATCTCATGATTCATCCCCTGCCATCTACTCCAGTGGCTCTCAAACTTTCCAGAGCACTGTACTCCTTTCACAAGTCTGATTTGTCTCGTGTACCCCGTTTTATCTCATTTAAAAACTACTTGCTTACAAAATCAGACATAAAAATACAGAAGTGTCACAGCACACCATTACTGAAAAATTGCTGACTTTCTCATTTCCACCATATAATTATACAATAAATCAATTGGAATATAAATATTGTACTTACATTTCAGTGTATAGTATGTAGAGCAGCGTAAACAAGTCATTCGATATGAAATTTTAGATTGTACTGGCTTCACTAGTGCTTTTTATGTAGCGTGTTGTAAAACTAGGCAAATATCTAGATGAGTTGATGTACTCTCTGTGTACCCCCAGGGGTAAGTGTACCCCTAGTCGAGAACCACTGGTCTACTCTCAGCTTCTGGCAGTCAGAGCATGGGGTTGCATCCCTGACCATCTTAGCTAATAGCTCTTGATGGACCTGTCCTCCAGGAATTTACTTAATTCTTTTTTGAACCCAGTTATAGTTTTGGCCTTCATAACATTTCATGGCAATGAACTCCACAAGTTGACTGCGCGTTGTGTGAAGAAATACTTCCTTTTGTTTGTTTTTAAATTTGCTGCCTATTGATTTCATTGGGAGACCCACGGTTCTTGTGTTATGTGAAGGAGAAAATAACATTTCCTTATTCACGTTCTCCACAACATTCATGATTTTATAGCCCTCTATTTTATCCCCCCTTAGTCGTCTCTTTTCCAAGCTGAAAAGTCCCAGTTCTTTTAATCTTTCCTCATGTGAAAGCCATTCTATACTCTTAATCATTTTTGGTACCTTTCTCTGTACCTTTTCCAAGCCTAATATATGTATTTTTAGAAGGAGTGACCAAAAATGCATACAGTATTCAAGGGGTGGTCATACCATGGGTTTATATAGTGGCACTATGATATTTTCTGCCTTATTATCTATCCCTTTCCTAATGGTTCTTAATATTCTGTTTGTTTGTTTTTACTGCTGCTGCATGTTCAACTATCCATGATGACGCCAAGATCTTTCTTGAGTGGTAACAGCTAAATTAGACCCCATCATTTTGCATGTATAGTTGAGATTATGTTTTCCAATATGCATTACTTTGTATTTATCAACATTGAATTTTATCAGCCATTTTGTTGCCCAGTCACCCAGTTTTGTGAGATCCCTTTGTAACTTTGCTTTGGACTTAACTGTCTTGAGTAGTCTTATATCCTCTGCAAATTTTCCCATTTCACTGTTTACCCCTTTTTCCAGATCATTTATGCATATGTTGAACAGCACTGTCCCCAATTCAGATCCCTGGAGGACACCACTATTAAATCCTCTCCATTCTGAAAACTATTTATTCCTACCCTTTGTTTCCTGTCTTTTAATCAGTTACTGATCCATGAGAGGACCTTTTCTTTTATTCCATAACTGCTTACTTTGCTTAAGAGCCTTTGATGAGGGACCTTTTCAAAAGCTTTCTGAAAGTCCAAGTACATTTTATCCACTGGATAACCCCTGTCCACATGTTTGTTGACCCCCCTCAAAGAATTCTAATAGATTGGTGAGGCATGAGTCCCCTTTAGAAAAGCCATCTTTGACTCTTCCCCAACAAATTGTGTTCATCTATGTGTCTGATAATTCTGTTCTTTACTATCATTTCAACCAATTTGCCTGGTACTGAAGTGAGGCTTACTGGCCTGTTATTGCCAGGATCGCCTCAGGAGCCTTTTTTCAAAAATTAGTGTCACATTAGCTATCCTCCAGTCATCTGGCACAGAAGCTGATTTAAGTGATAGGTTACGTACCACACTTAGCAGTTCTGCAATTTCATATTTGAGTTCCTTCAGAACTGTTGGGTGAATGCCATCTGGCCCAGGTGATTTAATATTGTTTAATTTATCAGTTTGTTCCAATGAGTCAGACAATATGGGTGGGGGGATCAATCATTATTTAATGGCAGTAGATGCTGAGTTTCAAAATTAAAGCTCTGTAGCTGTTAAAACACTTTGTCATCATCACACATCAAAATATGCAAAATTAATATCCTTAAATCAAACTCTAAGAAGTTTTCCAGCAATATTTTCCTTCCCTTGCCTATCTGTGAATTTTGATGATTATCCATGGAAATATTTTTTTCATCAGTTTGTGTGAGTACAGTGACACTGTCGTTCACCAACATTTATTGATAAAAATCGAATCCTTCCAAGCATAATGATGCGTAATTCTCTAGTGAAACCCAAGTGAGATCAGGGCTCCATTGTGCTAGGGATCATGGAAATACATAGTGAGAATCAGTATCTGTCCTGAAGAACCTACGGTCTAAGTAGCCCAGACACACAAAAGATAGGAGGGGAAACTGAGATGAAGTGACTTGCCCAAGGTAACCCAGTAGGTCATTGGCAGAGCTGGGACTAGGCCCCAAGTCTCCCGCATCCCAAGCCAGTGCTTGGGGCACATGACCGCACTGCCTGATGATGGCTGTTTGCTGGTGATAATTTAGAGATTTGATTTATTTCCTACTGCATTTTATTACTCAGTTGATGGTAAGGCTAGGCCTATTTAAATGGAGACAACCTGCAGTAGTTTAAGACCCAGATCTGATAAACACTTATCTACTTCTGCACCAGAGTAATGCTGTCCTGTTGAGTCCAATGGACCTGTTCAGCAGGGTAAAGCTCCTCAGATGTGTAAACGTTTGCAGAATCCGGGCCATCCCTGCGTGACCCGTATTTAGACGACAATTTGTACTGTGCTGTTGTCGCTTTATCATAAAATATGTACAGATATGCCCCGACTTTGTCGTTTGTTTAATAATTCCAAAAAATAGTTCAGTAAAACTTAGCAAGTGTTGCAGAAATCATCACTGCGCTAGAGTGACTGACATGCCACCTCTTGGTCACAGTCCAGCCCCTACTCAAAGAGACTTCTCACCTGAAGAAAGGCTACTCACAGGTGGAAGAACTATTGGTATGGATTTGCAGACTTTCCCCTGACGACTCTTGGAATCGTCTCAAGGTAACTGTCTCAGATGAGTAAAGGACAGTTTGTGTCATTCTTTCGAAGCCCTAAATTGAGCTCTCAGTATTCTGGGGGATATTCTTGGGGCTAAAACAGCCCCCAGTGTCAATTAGAGCAGCCTTGGGATTGCCCTGATTTATGGCAGCTTCCCAATGGCTGTCTAAGGGCTGCTTCACTGTTGGGAGCAGTCCAGAATCTCCATCCAGCATAGGGTAAGGGAGACTCCCCAACCCAGCCTAACACATCCTCTCCTGTTCTCAGCCCCACCTCCAGCAAGCCCCCAGCACTGCGGCTTCCAAGGGGGCCTGCTGAGGGCTGCTTACCTCAGCACTTTGCTGTGCCTTCACTAGGGCAGTTCTAGCCCACCTGTCTATGGCACAGTGTCAGTCGCTGTACACTGCTGGGGTGGCTCATAGGTAACAGGGCTGGAAGCAGAATTTGTCCTCTGGTGTTTAAGGTAAAGATTCTGGAAAACTAACTGCAGCTGCTGTCACCAAAGGCTAAGTGCCGTCAACAAAAGACAACCTGGCCCCATTTGCCACTCCGTGCCTCAGTTTCCCCATCTGTAAAATGGGAATAATGACATTTGACTTGCTTTGAGATTGACAGATCTGAGTAAGTGCTAAGGACTATTACTATTTAAAGGGCCCAATCTGCACTCATTATTCAGACAGGGGAAATACCATCAGCTCTCTGGTGCCACCCTCCTCTGTTAACATGCCTGGTGTGAGCCTTTTTGTCCATTGGTCTGATCAGAACTCAGTTGAGAGAAAGGCCCCAAACTGCAGGTTCCTACTGGTGGACCGATGTTCTAGACCATCTCAAACAAGAAACTGACCTGTTGCGTCCAGTGAATGAGATTTTTTCCTCTCCCTGTGTTGGGTTATGTTGGTGTCAGCCAGTCCCACTCGAATGATGGGCCCTGGCACAATGCACTAAGAGAGAGAGCTAAATTCAAGGGGTTTTTCAGGGAGGGCCAGATGAGGCCTCCACACCACAGAACGGAACTTCCATGCTGAACCCGGCAACAAAGCACGTCTATTTTTCCTTTTTCCTACATGCTCACACTGAGACAAATGAGAGGCGTCAAGCGCAATGGTTCATTATGACAGGTTTCAGAGTAACAGCCGTGTTAGTCTGTATTCGCAAAAAGAAAAGGAGTACTTGTGGCACCTTAGAGACTAACCAATTTATTTGAGCATGAGCGTTCGTGAGCTGTAGCTCACGAAAACTCATGCTCAAATAAATTGGTTAGTCTCTAAGTTGCCACAAGTACTCCTTTTCTTTTTATGGTTCATTATGTCATTGGCAAATGGGAGATTTGGCTTTCCAAGGCCCGAAATCAGTTGCTTGCATGAAAGGAGCAGGGTAGCTTTAAGAGACCATGAGCTCTAATCATGCATCTTATTTTTGCACACAGCATGAATAAAACTTCAAAGGTTTGAAGGCAGAGGGGGTGAAAAAAGAGCGAGCACACATTCTCCCATCCAGGGAAACGTCTGTGCCTGCCAGAACCATTTAGTGGATCTGCTAAACAGCTTTGTTAAGGTGTTTATCCCTTCAAGACGGTTCATAGCTGTGGGCATTCAGGGCTATAGAAACGAATTCAGAATATGCCAAGCATTCAGGACAATGTTTCCCAGCCAGACACAATGTAGCGGCTCATCTGCATAATCCCTCCATCCTGCTTGAGAGGGAGGGAAAAGGGAGAAGCGGTGGATACTGGCATGTCAACCCTGACAGCTTTATTAAAGCATAGAGTGTACGGCTGGGCCTTGCTACATCATCCCGACGAGGCACTCGGACCTGTCTGATGAGGACTGCTTGGCTCCGGTTGGGGAACCTGGAAAGGCAGGTGGAGAGGCAGAAAGGATGCAGGAGGTTTCTTCTTTCACTGTCCACAGAGCACTGCATTTGACTATACTCCAGGTTGCCTTTCCCCCACACCCATTAATGACACTCCAAGCAAAGATCACATCATGCTATGGGTCAGTGGATAGCAGCGCTTCAGGTGAAGTGTGAAATCTATAGTGCATAAGGAAAGACCCCAGGGGCAGATTTTCAAAGGTGCTCAGCTCCATTGAGGCACCTCAGCGAAGACGCTCGGTTTTCAAAACAGCTCAGGAACCTGGCAGCTTCCATTGCCCTCAGTGGCTACTGGGTGCTAAGCCTTTGTGAGAATCTGGCTGTTCAAAAGCACAATGCGTCCTTTGTCGGTTGCGTAGGTTGTTTTGAGCATCCTGTGAATAATCCTTTCTGTTCCTCAGTGTAAATCGTTGTGATGGGTTCGGTCACAGAGAGCCCCTGAAATTACCTCTGAACTCGTTTTCCCTGCCAGCTTGGAACTCCAGCTTGGAACTCCTGCCTTGTTGAGCCAGACACATTAGCCTGCTGCAACAGCGACCCAGGGTCTGGACCATGCCCCAAAGCTTCAGACTTTTACGGAAAACTGCTCAGCAGGTTACCTATCTGCAGCACCCAGACACCCAGCTCCCAATGGGATCCGAACCCCAAACAAATCCGTTTTACTCTGCATAAAGCTGTTACAAGGTAAACTCATAAATTGTCCGCTCTCTATAACACTGATAGAGAGATATGCACAGCTGTTTGCTCCCCCAGGTATTAATCATGTACTCTGGGTTAATTAATAAACCAAAGTGATTTTATTAAGTATAAAAAGTAGAATTTAAGTGGTTTCAAGTAATAACAGACAAAACAAAGTAAGTCACCAAGCAAAATAAAACAAAACACGCAAGTCTAAGCCTAAAACATTAAGAAACTGATTATAGGTAATATCTCACCTTCAGAGATGTTCCAATAAGCTTCTTTCACAGACTAGACTCCTTCCTAGTTTGGGCCCACTCCTTTCCCCTGGTACAGTCCTTGTTAGTTCCAGCAGACACCTTAGGTGGTAAGCAGAGGCTTTCTCATGACTGGCCTTCCTCTTTGTCCTGCTTCACCTCTTTTTATAGCTTTGGCACAAGGTGGGAATCTTTTGTCTCTCTGGGTCCCACCCCTCTTTCTAAATGGAAAAGTACCAGATTTAAGAAGGATTCCAGCATTGGGTGACATGATCACATGTCCTGTGAGACCCTTAGTCTCCATTCTTCCTGGGCTGGCCCACACATACCCGGAATAAGAAAAGGAGTACTTGTGGCGCCTTAGAGACTAACCAATTTATTTGAGCATAAGCTTTCGTGAGCTACATAAATTGGTTAGTCTCTAAGGTGCCACAAGTACTCCTTTTCTTTTTGAGAATACAGACTAACAGGGCTGTTACTCTAAAATGTACCCGGAATGTTTGCAAGTAAACAGAGCCATTGACAGGTCATTGATTCTGAAGCACCCTTAATGCCTTCCACTTAATATGTTTACATCAGTAGTACAAGTTTATATCTGATTCTCCTAACTCCAGACATAGAAATAATCCATGCATACACTCAGTAGAGCATAAGCTTTGTAATGAGACCTTACAAGAGACCTTTTGTATAAAACATATTCCAGTTAGAGCATATGCACATTCACAAGCATATTTTCGTAAAGCATATGGAGTGCAACTCACAATCGTATTCCTGAATTTCCTTTTGGCTTTTGAGGAACATTACAGAACATTTTCAGCCAGAAAGAGACACCTATTTATTAGAGCTGAATGAATAATTTGCAATAAATAATTTGTTCAAGGAGTTTAGCTTTTCTCTGCTTGCAAAGAGTTCCATAATCTGATTTGTTATTCAGATGTATGTGATGAATGTTCACTTTTTTATTATTTGATTCCATGGAATCATAACTAAATCCAGACTATGGAGCTTTGTTGTGACTAGTCAGAAAAGTCACTTAGTATTGTCTCTGCTTCCTGATTGGTTAAGTGCACAAATGCATCTCATGTGAATGCTGGTTTGTATGAATTTACAACTTGGTTACGGTGAATATCTTTGCCAGTAAAACTCAATCATTCAAATGTTTTCAGAAAGCACACATGAAAGGGAACTGAATATAGAAAAAACAAATCCATCCATTCATTGTGCAGCGGCAGTCAAAAAAGCAGAGAGAAGGATGGGAATCATTAGGAAAAAAGACAGAAAATATCATATTGCCTCTGTATAAATCCATGGTACACCCACATCTTGAGTACTGTGTGCAGATGTGGTTGCCCCATCTCAAAAAAGATATACAGGAATTGGAAAAGGTACAGAAAAGGGCAACAAAAATGATTAAGGGTATGGAACAGCTTCCGTATGAGGAGAGATTAATAAGACTGGGACTTTTCAGTTTGAAAAAAGAGACAACTAAAGGGGGGATATGATAGAGGTCTATAAAATCGTGACTGGTGTGGAGACAATGAATAAGGAAGTGTTATTTAGTCCTTTCCATAGCATAAGAACTAGGGGTCACCAAATGAAATTAATAGGCAGCAGGTTTAAAACAAACAAAAGGAAGTATTTCTTCACACAACTCACAGTCAGTCTGTGGAACTCTTTGCCAGAGGATGTTGTGAAGGCCAAGACTATAACAGGGTTCAAAATAGAGCTAGATAAGTTCATGGAGGATAGGTCCATCAATGGCTATTAGCCAGGATGGGCACCAATGTAAAAGCATGCTCTGAAGTGTCCCTAGCCTCTGTTTGCCAGAAGATGGGAGTGGATGACAGGGGATGGATCACTTGATGATTACCTGTTCTGTTCATTCCCTCTGAAGCACCTGGCATTGGCCACTGTCAGAAGACAGGACACTGGGCTAGATGGACCTTTGGTCTGACCCAGTATGGCCGTTCTTATGATCTAAAAAATGCCAATGCATATTGGTGCATATTTTTCTTTGCATGATTTATCCAATGCTATTGTTTGTGGGGGATCATGATAGCAAGAGATGGGAATTTGGGGGTGATGGGAGGAAAATAGAATGCCTTTTTCAAACAAATGGGAGTATGAGATTTGCCGTATTAGATCAGACCATTTGTCCATCACACTGATGGCTCTTAGTACAATGACTAATGTGCTGGATTAGCAGTCTGGGTTCTATTGCTGGTGTTGTTGCTGACCTGCTTTGTCACAAGACACCTCCCCTCTGTTTGCCTTCTACCTCTCATCTATTTAGACTGTCATCTCTTTGAGGTAGGGTCAGTCTCCTGCTATTTAAAATGGGGATAGTGAATCTACCTCCTTTGTAAAGTGCTTTGACATCTACTGGTAAGAGCCAGGTATTATTTATATGTACAGCTAGACAAGAACATCTTGGAGGAGATTTCTATGTGCTGCTATAATATAAATACTATTGTCAAGTGAATGATTATAATGGGCAGGTCCTGTACCCTTTGAAGTGCATGGTAAAGCTCAGCAAAGCAGGATCAGGCACCGTAACTGCAATAGAAAATTCAGAGGAAGGTGTTCTTGCTCCTTAACTCACATTGCCAAGTTTTCAATACTATGTATGGGGTATTTTCTTCTTGACTCTTTGCATGGCCAGCTTTGAAGCATGGCATTGTTTACCCTTACTTTGTAGAACTCATATGAAAAGAAAACAAAACACGGCAATTTTCCCAGTACGTCCAAACGAGCTTTTGCACAACTGCCTTTTCATTAAACTGAATCATTGATTCCTGCTCGCTCTGTTCGTTATGTTGGGTTCCACTCTGTGCCGTATTTCGCTCTGTAGGGAAGAGTTCATTAAAAATGCATTTCTTTTGTTGTTCCACTGTCTAGTGATTGCATCCTTAAAAAGTAAAACGAGTAGTTTATTATTGCATTTAACTCCCGGATCAGAGATAATGTCAACACAAGGCTTAGTAAGAGCTGCTGCATAGCCCTTATTTTAATGTTTCTTACATTATCTGTGACCACTTAAAATGTGTCTTGCACCTGATATGATTAGACCTTTCAATAAATGACTTCTTATATCAGCTTATTTTATTTTTCGTTACAATGAAATAAGCCAACCAATTAACCCTTGGGTTACTTCTGCACCGGTCCATGATACAATGACAGAGATATGGGTTATACTATTGAACCTGACATCCAGCTCCTAAGGACTCTGAGGCAAGGTTATGCATCTGTCTCACACCTCACAATGTATCTTCCCAACACTCTGAGGGGGGAGGGATAGCTCAGTGGTTTGAGCATTGGCCTGCTAAACCCAGGGTTGTGAGTTCAATCCTTGAGGGGGCCATTTAGGGATCTGGGGCAAAAATTGGGGATTGGTCCTGCTTTGAGCAGGGGCTTGGACTAGATGACCTCCTGAGGTCCCTTCCAACCCTGATATTCTATGGTGGTAAATCCTATTGCTATAGCTACACTACAGCTTAAGTCGACATCAGTTATGTCGCTCAGGGATGTGAATTAGCTATGCCCCCAAGCGACATAATTCATGCCGACTTAAGCACCGGTGTGGATAGTGCTGGGTCAGGGGGAGAGCGCCTCCTGCTGACATAGCTAGCGCCGCTTGCCGGGGCTGACGGGCGAGCTCCCTCCTGTGGGCTTAGAATGGCTACCTCGAGAGCTTACGGAGGAGCAGCTGCTTCAGCGAAGCTGCACTGCTAGTAAGTTGTCTATTGTAGCCATAGTCTCTGACTACTAAAGCCCAGAGGCCCAGAGCCACAAATTTCCATTAATTTCAGTGCAAGTTGGGCGCCTGAACCCCTTTGTGGATCTGGGCCAGAGAGACCACGTGACTTATTTAAAATCACACAAGTCTGTGGCCGAACAAGGACTTAAACTTGAGTTTTCCAAATGCTGACCTAGTCCTTAATGACTAGCCCATCTTTCCTCTTTAACACACTATAGGCATAGTCCTATTGATTTCTGTGTGTAAGGTACTACTCCAGCCCCAGGACTTCACTCTGGGAGCTGTAAGAGCCACCACCCTGAGCCCTTGTAGAGTGGGGCACATCCAGCCCTTCCTTTCCAGCCAGGGGATCTCCACAATATTTGTTAATTGTGTCTCTTGCAGAGCTGCATGGAGCATGCCCTGCCCTCAGAGTCATTCACAGCAGGCACATGGCTGATAACGTTCTAGACGGACAAGGTGGGGGAGGTCATATCTTTTATTGGACCAAATTCTGTGGGTGAGAGACCAGCTTTCGAGCCACACAGAGCTCTCCTTCAGGTCTGTGTAGCTTGAAAGCTTGTCTCTCTCGCTCACCAACAGAAGTTGGTCCAGTACATGATATGACCTCACCCACTTTTTCTCTTTAATATCCTGGGACCAACACGGCTACGACAGCCCTGCACCCAGCAATTTTCTAGACCGTCAGAGGTCATTGACGATCCTAGCCCTAGCAGTCATGACCACCGTGTTTCCACCACAATATACAGGAACAAAGATGTCAACAGCCACGTGGTGCCAGAAAAGAAAGTAAAAATTATTTGCCCGGATTGACAGATGGGGAAACAGAGGCACGAAATCAAAATTTAGGTCTGGCAGAAGCAGTATAAAGGCACTTTTTTTTAGGGGAATTTGTGACTTCTGATGCCAGCTGCTCCTACCGACTCCCATGCCTGTGCGAGTCCTACTTGGTGTGTTTCCCTTACCCAAGCCACCCTGAGTGGGGGGATGGGTAAGACTACATGAGACCAGATGGCGTCAAAGGGGACGTCTCCCCCGCACAATTTTGGGACTGCGAGCATGCTGCAGAGAGGGGGTAGCCCCAGCAGGCTCTTCTCTTTCCCTCTTGCCCCCTGTCTCCGTGTAGAGCATAAGCTCTTTGGGGGAGGGTCACTCACTGTGCATGGACAGGGATTAGCCCAATGGGGCTGTGATCTCAGCTGAGACCTCCAGATGCTCCTGTAATGCTAATAATGATCCTTCATCCGCCAACACCAGTGCACAGCCCGCCTTGTGCTGACAGTCCATCACCCTGAGCGCTCTCAGAGCCCACCAGTGAAAGGAGAACGCAGATGGGATTGTGCCTCCAAACACCGCCCCTGTATTCCTCACCTGATCCACACAGAGGATGTTTGCCGCTACCGTTGTTGTTGTTATCTCCAACCAAGACTGCACTGCTCTCCTGCACCATCTGTGAATGGAGGGAGCTTCCTGCCACAGCTGCCAGGAAACTGCAGCAAGTGTATTTGTTGGCCAACTCTCTGACACGGACACCAACACACCATTGTATGCAATCGTTTTCCCGGAACTAATACCAACAAATTCACTAGAGAGCCCACCCTACGGTCTGTTAGCTACCCCCCAACCGAAACTGATGCTAACCCACACATTATATCCACCACCAGCACACCTAAGGGGACAAATGGGTCCCTAGATCAAACACCATCATCAAAAGGGGCAGCGCTGTCCCCACTTTCAGGACAGAAGCTCAGGACTGAGGTGGCATGGAGAGCAAATGAAGCTCCTTCTCTCTTGTCATGGTCCCTCCAGTCAGGGGGCAGGGTGAGGGAGCACGGCTATCCCTTCACTTGCCCTGAAGATGTGTATCTCCCACCTCCTCCTTTCTCAGGAGATGTCATTCATTTAATTCCCAAAGTTGCAGACCTCCCGTCCCAATTTGATACCCTCCCACTTTAATTGTTACAAATTATTTACCTCAGAAATAAAGAATCATGACACTGAGATGATAGAACACATGACTTACACCAAAGGAAAGAATCCTCTGGTATTCTAAGTTCCCAGCATGAATGAGGAGGGCACAACTACACAGAGAGGCGGGATGACCCAGTGCTTAGGGCACCAGCCTAGGATTTGAGGGACCTGGATTCAAGTCCCTATTCTGTTACAGACTTCCTTGGGCATATTACTTAGCCTCTCTGGCCTTTCCTTTCCCATCTGTATAATGGGGACAATAGCAATCCCCTAACTCACAGGCTAACTTCATTACAAACGTTGAGGTGCTTAGATATTAGAGTAATCGGGCCAGATATGTCCCTGAGAGAAGCAAAATGCTGTTGATGCGGCCCCTCTTTTGGGGTCTTTCTCACACACTGCTTCCCACATTTAGACCCTGGCATGTTAAGAGCGATGACTGGAATCCCAGTAGCCAGGGCTGTCAGCCTGAGGTACCCCAGCTAATGCTGCTCTCTATCTCAAGTGAAATAACTGCAGCAAACCAACAACTGACAGATCACCTGGTATGCAAATTTGTTTTCATTCCCCTCTTTCATAGTCAATGAAAGGATACAAACAAATGCATTTCCCCTTATAGAATGTCTCTCTGGGGAAAGAACAAGATGAGTGGCACAGCATTTCTTTCTGAGATAGGTGAGTTAATACTGAAATACTGCTGTCTTCCATGAAGAAAATTCAATACCGCTCATCCATTTTAAATCTTATTTTCCCTGACACGCAACACAGTCGGCTCAACAGGGGAAGAATCATTGATTTATTTTGCTAAGGTGTCAAAAACAAAAAAGATCATGGGGGAGTATAGATTTTCTTCTGCACCTCTGCTCCTGTTTCCCTCTACGTGGTCTCATCTCCACATGGATTAAAAGGAGACCAGAGGGGTGCACATGTTGGTTGTATTTGATTGTACCCAAAGCCATGGATCGAAGGGTGTCAACTCAATCTTGAGCAATAATTGGACTTGAAGATATATATATATATATATATCCGAGAAATGTGCTACCCCTCTTGAATGCAGTAAAAACTCAGGGAATGCCATGCTGCATCAGACTAATGGTCCACCTAATGTAGTATCCTGTTTCCAGCAGCAACCAGTACCAGCTACTTCAGAGGAAGAATCTGTCCAACAGCTATTATGGAACAGCTGCTAGTCCTCAGGGGAATCCTCTCCTAACACCCATTCTTATTATTACTTGTATTACAGTGGCACCTAGAGGCATCTCCTGAGATCCAGGGTGGGTCAACTGCTCTTGGGGCTGTCTCTTTAGAGGTCTCAGATTTTCCCTGCTGGCCTTCTTCTATTCATCTCCAATGAGCCCAGTCCATCAACTTGACCTAAAGTGAGTCAATCAGTTCTAAACTCTAGGGCTTGTGGGCTTCCTTTGGGCAAGTCTACACTTAAAATGCTGCATTGGCATAGCAGCACTCATTCAACTGCAGTAAAGTGTCTTTAACAAAGACACTTTACGCTGAAAGAAGAGATCTCTCCTGTTGGCGGAGTTAATCCACCTCCCCGAGCTTTGACAGTGGGAGACGCTCTTCCTGCCTGACTGTAAGCGGGGAAGACTCTCCTCTCCCTTCTGCCTGTGTTCAATATGGGGTTGGTCATCCCGAGTCCAGGGCCCCAGCGGACAAGGCGCTATACAACCACATAGCGAGAGTTAGTCCCTGCTCCAAAGAGCTCACACTCTAAAGAATGGTAGCCATGTTAGTCTGTATCACAAAAACAACGAGGACTCTAAAGAGAAGTTTCTCAGCACATCCGTATCGGTCAGAATTAGAACCCATGTCTCCCGAGTCCCAGGTTAGCACCCCAGCCTCTGGATCACATGGCCTCCGTCACTAATTTCAGCCTGTCTTATGCCCTGAAGCATGATGGCTTATAATTCTCCTCTAACTGTTGTTTGGTTTTTAATCATTCCTATTGGATATAAATGTCCGTTTCTCATATGAATCCCACTAAGTCCCCCAGGTGGTTTGTTCACTGTGTGGAAAAAGTGTTTCCTTTTATCCATTTTAACTGAGCTGCCTTTCAGGTGATGGAACAGTAAGAAAATGGGAACATTCTCTGTAAAGAACATTAGTCCATTATGAACAAGTGTATTCATAGCCTTGAGAAAATATATGGTAGAGCATGACAACAAGATCTTATGAGGGTGATTTACAGTTTTATTGTCCTTCTGATCAATTTCTTTGCCTTTACAAGAGAATACTAGTGGTGACAAAATTTTATAGTCCATTAATAATTTATTAACTCTTTATAAACTTCTGTAAATGGAGCCACAATGTACAGTGTGACCAAAGAGAAAACCCTGCCTCTTATTACCGCCTTGATAAAAGATGGGGGATTTCAGAAAAAATATATCGTTTATTGGCTTGCCTTGATGCCAGATGTCAGCTTGATTCTGAGGCCCAGTGAAACATGGGGAAAATTACACACACAGACACCCGCCGCCCACTGTTAATTGGTTAAAAATGTGTTTTGAGTTGTAGTATAAAGTTGGCTTCAGATGGGCTGAGCTGG
Organism: Caretta caretta; assembly: GCF_965140235.1. NCBI lineage: Eukaryota > Metazoa > Chordata > Testudines > Cheloniidae > Caretta > Caretta caretta. The sequence continues at coordinate 18,750,700 of NC_134209.1, forward strand.
TTTCAAAACCATGGGTGTTGTAGATTATCCACTAGAGGCCTGAATCTCTCTTTCTTTGAAGCCTGTGTAGTCATTTATGTGATAATATGTTTACTAAGAGTATATTATGCAGCCACTAGCTGTCCCCACATGCTATATAGAATCCCAAACATGGTGTGATCACTGGTAAACAAAGGAGACAAGGCTAGAACTGGAGCTTTGTTGACACCTGCTTATTTGCATCTGTAGAGTAGGTATTTTCTTTAATAAATACCTCATGTGTCAGGTATTTAGACTGTGGTCTGATTCTCTATTACCCTGCACCTTGTGTAGTTCTTGAAACCAGTGCAAAGAGAATGTAAGATGCCATTACTGACGTTAGTGAATAGTGAATGTTAATTTGGTATTTTATACCCACAGAACACAGGTATAGGAAATTACAGAGACCAGATTCTCCAGTGCCCTGCACCTTGTATAGTCATTGACACCAGTGCAAAGTGATTGCAAATTGTTGCCATTGTGAGTTGATAGGATTTTACACCCACTTTACACACATTGCACTGGTTTAAGCAACCACAGAAGGTGCAAAGCAACAAAGCCTTTGACCCACTCTGCTGAAGGCAAAGGGGAACCAGGACATAGAGGCAGAAAAGAGAAGAATTTTGTTGGGCGCTTTAGTCAAACAACTCCCATAGTGCTAATAGGGGGCTATTTGGGCACATCTGCTGTACACAGAGATGAAAATCTGCCAAATCCTTTAGAGAGAAAAATAAAACAATCCATTTAAAGATAATCAGCCAAAAAAAAAAATCCAACCAAAGAATAATTAAAGAGACAGAAAGCTCTATGGTATTGAGTCTGCCAAAACTATAACATTCAGTAATATCCCACCAGTGCATATTAAAGGAAATGGAAAGCAAATGTCATGCCAAGAACAGACATTTGCAGCTCAGCCTGCTACTCTCTCATTGTCCAGAAGTGCAGGGAACTGACACAAGTTCATTTTCAATGACAAAGTAAATTTTATCATGTGACAATGGAGGATGAAATAAATCTTAGATAAACATGTCCTTTCTATTATAGAAAAGGAAAGTGGATTATGGCGATCTGAGCACCCTACTGCCTGGAGAGAGGGGGGCCTTCAGCTTGCAGCACACGCATGCCATTGGTGTTTATTTATTCCAGAGAAAATAGATTAAACACAAAGCAAACTGCCTGTAAATAGTGTTAAAAGGATGACCCACACTGAAAATTCAAAGTTGATGTATGCAGACAATCCACAGCTCACCTGGAGGTGAGGAAACAATATATAAATGAAAAGGGACACAGGCAGAGGTAAGAACTGCAGTGCCGCAAGTGGCTTCATTTCCTAACTTTGGTCAGCTTTGTAGAACAAGCAAAGCCCTCTGCATTCGGAACACCCACATGCCTGGAGATGTTAGCTGCTTATATTCAAGTCTGAGAGTGCATTTGACTGTCTCACTGCACCGTCAGGGCTCGGAATGAGCTATAACACTCTATCAGGCAAATATGTATTTATTTAGGCAATTTCTTTAAAATTGATTTTTGATCCAGTACATGGTAAAAGCTCCTAAGGAACCAGCTATGTAAATCCCTCCTTAGCTGTGTAAATATACTTCTTCTCATCTCCTTCGTTATCTTTCATGTGAAGGCACAGGGGCTGAATGAAGATTAGTCAATGGGTTAGAATCCAGTTACAGCAAAGGGATACCAGGGAAATAGATTAAATTTCATAAATGTTCTTATGAATGGAATCCCCCGTCATTAATTGCTATAAGAGTAGGCAGATAACTAATGCTCCTCAACCCCCATTCAGCCCTGCAAGTGACCTGCCGGGCAACCTTGGGCCAGTCACTTTCCAATCTGTGCCTCACTTTCCCCTGTAAAATGAGGATAATGGTATTGACCTCCTAACTTCAAGCATCAGAGCAGTCCCAATGAAGTAAGTGAGATTAGTTGTGTACTTAAACACGTGCTCAAGTATCTTGCTGCACCAGGGCCCTGGTGGTGATTGCTATTTATGGAGCTCATTGCTAGTTTTCTGCAGAACTGTTTCTCCTCTCCAAACAGGCGGGGATTCTCAAAGGTGCTTAAGGGAATGAAGCACTCAACTACTGCCCAACTACTTAAGGGGGTTAGGAACCTGAGTCCCATAGGCTCTTTTGAAAACACCAGCTGTAGAAATTGAGGAACTATTACAACAATTATGATCTACTTCCAGATATCGGCACATGGGAATGCTATCCATTTGTTACAATATATGGGCCAAAATCGTAAAAACGAGAGTCTAAGCTGTCTGGAATTTTTTGTCCATAGAAAATTTTGACTTTTCTTCGGAAAAAAAAAAATCCACCAACCTCAAAATTCAGTTTGGAGTGAAACCCAAACCAATTTCAGCTGGAAACTGCCAAACACTGACCATTTTCATCTGACAACTGAAAAAAAAATCAGTTTTTGCTCATTTTCCATGAAAATTTTCAGTTTAGTCCAAAACCCAAAGAAGTTAAGGTGGAAATTTTTTAACCAGCCCCCACTCCAAAGTCCACATTTAAGCATTGAAATAAGTTGCTTGATTTTCAATGTTGTTGGACACTCAGCAGCTCCTCTTGACACAAAACCCAACTTTACTGTGGGCCCCTGTTTTTGACCATCCCGGATGCTCCTTTTCACTGATCAACCTAGAATCTCGTTAACTCAGCCAGTCCCCAAATACGGTTCCCCTTCAGCCAGTCTTATTGGCTGGATAATTTCTGCATACACTCACCAATGCATTTGTTTTGTGCGCTAGGCTACAGGGAACTCGTCAATGCCTGAGACATAGGTCAAGACAGGGAGTTTCCTTGCTAACCTTGGTAATCATGACTGCATTAACATCCTTGCACAATTCTCTCTGCTCAGAGTTCACACTCGTTAGGACAATTCAGCTGCAGCCCAAAGTCACATGGGCACAATACATATGCTGATGTCTCTCATGTTTTTTGGTTCTGTCATTGGAGCAGAACTCTTCTTCTTTACATTCTGCGCATCAGGTGCACCTCAGAGGCCTGACCCAAAGGCCCTGGAGGTCGACTTTGACTCTAGATTGACTCTAATGGATTTTGGATCAAGCCCTTAAGGATATGTCTACACTGTATTGTAAAACCCTCTGAGTCTGGGTCGAGAGACTGGGGCTTGTGTTAGGTGCTAAAAACAAGTGAGGCTGGAGCTTGGCCTCTGAAGCCCGCGGAGAGAGGCAGGTTTCAGAGCTGAGCTACAATGTCTATGCAGCTGGGTTTAGCGCCACACGGGGAGCCCCAGGAGCCCAAGTCTGTAGAGCCAGGCTCTGAGGCTGGCTGCTGCTGCCGTTTTCAGAGTGCAGTGTAGACATCCCCTGATTTGCTGCTGTTCGGCCAGGCGCACAGACACGTGCAGCTTCAACGGCAGTACTCACGGGCTCAAAGTGACCCGCATCTAAGTACCGCGAGCTTTATCAAACGTGCCTCCGGCCCTGTGGGGGTAAGTTGACGCATGCGAACGCCCTGCATTTTTTGAACTCTCTGTGGCCAGCATAATACAAGTTTCAAACAATAGTTCCCCTCACGTATCTTTCTGAGCAGACTTGGAGCGGCTCGTCAGGTAGGGGGAGCTCCACGAGGGGAGGAGGCATGGATTTGGAGGGCTGTGGGGCAGAGTGGGCTGGCAGAATGTTCTTGGGGCCCCTCCCCGTGGGCCTATGTGCACATCCCTGGAGCTGTGTTACCTCTTCTGCTGTGACCCTTCTGCAGTGGGGCCAGAGGAGTCCCAGGTAGCACAAGTCCTGTGAAACTGCCCTGCCAAGGACGGGGAAGACCCCTAGGCTCATGCAAAGAGAAGGGTTTGTGGGAGGCCTCCCAGACTATTCTGTGTGTGGGGCAGGTCCACCCCACCCCCCTAAAATAAAAATGCGGGAGGAACTCAGTTAGTGGATCCCTGCAGAGTTCTCTACTCCCTGTGTCCCTCCTGCGGCGCAATCTGAGCCCGGGTTTCTGGGCACTTTCATTGTGAAGTGTCCAGACCATGCTGGGAAGCCGTCCTTTGATCTCTTCTGGCTGGCTGTTGGGAATGACAGCTTGCAAATGGCGCAGCAAGCAAGCATGGGGTGGGGGTGTCATTCTTTATTTGCCTCTCATGTCAGTGTGGCTGCAGAGATGATGCTATGGAATTTCCACAAGTGTGTCAGAATAGGGCAGCTCTGCGCACAAAGATGCCAGGATCTCGCTCTGTCCAGGGAAGGAAAAGGGTCTTGTATGGTGCCAAATGAGCAGACAACCCTGGGGTCCAGTCACCCCTTTAGAGTGAAACAGAAGTGAGCAAAGAAAGATGCCCCCCAAAATACTCCAGATCAGCAGTGTCAGCAGTTCCATTGCACCCATGCAACGTTGCCGTGTGGGCTCACAGCAGTGGGTATGCTTTCAGAGAGTGGGGCCATCTGGTTTATCCAAATGCCTCCATCTCCATGAGACACAAGCCTAGCAGATTGCGTGTAAATCTGGGGACCAGTTTGGATGGGAAAGATCTCTGCTAAGCATGGCACAGAAGGAATGATGGCATCAGCTGAAGCAGGTAGGCAGACAGCGGTAGTTTCGAAGATGAGTAGATAATGCAAATGCAGTCCCTGTTCCCAGGATAATCACTCAGAATAACGAAGGTGAATCAGAGATGTATGAGAAGCAGTGTTCATCTGATCTGATATGAACGTGGCTAGGTAGAGACACAAGCTGTAATGTACCATGTCTGAAAACGCTGCACATATGAAAACTCTGCGAGTGGTTATAATAAAGCAAAAAAGTGCTACACAGTAAAATGAAGAGAGATCATATTGAACACTGTATCTTCATCTCCTGTTTTGAATCAGTTGTTTCCATTCTGGTGTATTCGTTTGCACACTGGATTTGAGAACAATTCCAGAAACAATTACACCCATTTTTCTCACCGGAGGAATCTGAAGTTTTCAAAGATCGTGCCAAATTCATTGTCTCATATATTTCTCGGCTTGTTCATACTTAGGGATGCTCCCCCCCCCCACTTCCTTTTTCCCCTTTGAAATTCCAGATTACTGGGCTGGAGAAAATGGGGCATACATTACACGAATAGTAGCACAAGATCCTATTTGTCACAGATGAAAGTACTATATTTATGCCTCATTATAACCCATTCATTGCTGTACGGACCCAAAGCCCTCCAGGGAGTGTCACAAACACACATCATTTTCTCGCGTGCTGCATTTTGCATTTGGATCTCTGATTTAGCTGACAGATGTGAAAGATAAAAACAACAACACGCATGAAGCCAGACTAGTCCTTTGTGGCTACACATGGGCAGATGCTGAAGAGCGGTAGATGTTAATTTCTGCTCCAAACATTCCTGCCTGATCCCACTCCCCATGTCTTTCGGCATGTGGGATACAGCTTAGCATTGGGCTATGGATCAGCATTGGCTCCAATGGCACCGTGCTTGTGCATGGCAGATCATAGAATCATAGACTATCAGGGTGGGAAGGGACCTCAGGAGGTCATCTAGTCCAACCCCCTGCTCAAAGCAGGACCAATCCCCAGTTAAATCATCCCAGCCAGGGCTTTGTCAAGCCTGACCTTAAAAACTTCTAAGGAAGGAGATTCCACCACCTCCCTAGGTAACCCATTCCAGTGTTTCACCACCCTCCTAAAAGTTTTTCCTAATATCCAACCTAAATCTCCCCCACTGCAACTTGAGACCATTACTCCTTGTTCTGTCAGATGAATCACACCACAACCATCACCCACTTTTGATCAGACCAGCCTTATTCGCTGGCATTCAGAAACCTGTCAGCACAGGCCTGCTTAGAGTAGAGCCGTGAGAATAGCCCATTTTTCAGTTGGGTGGCAAAGCTGAAAAGAAAAAAGAAAAAAGTTTCGGCTGGACCGACCCAATTTTTTTTTCAATTTTTTCAGAAAATCAGAACAGTCAAAAATGTGCCATTTTGGATCAAATGAAAGCTTTCGATGGCCCCAAAACAAAATGGTTCATTTGGTTATTCCAGGGTTTTCTTACCTTCGAATTCAAAATAAAAAGTTGTTTCAAAGAAAACAAACAAAAAAATCGAAACAGTTCACTCTGAAAATGTCCAGATGAAACATTTTGACTTGTTTGAATTTGTTTGTTTCTTTGTTTTGGCTGAGAGAATTTGGCAAAGTCAACACAAATTTTCCAAACGTTTCGGTCAAGCCGAATGTGCATCTTTCAGAGAAAAAAAGTTTTGACCAGAAAACTGCCCCTGGGTCTAGTATGGCCTCTCTCACATTTAAGCTGGTTTCCTTGTCCTGTATTGAAATGTCCATTATCACTTTGGAGTCTCTGAAAGTTCTAGGTCCAGTTTTTACATCGCAGCATCAGAAAATGTCGTTGAGGCCTTCGCTGGTTGATTATTTCTGGAGGAATTGCCTAGTTATACAGCAGTGGCTCTGGGATGGACTTAAAACCAAATCGGCTCTCAAGTGTTAAGTAGCTCTGCACAGAGACAGAGTATGGGGGGGATAAAGATGTGGGTCGGAAGTCTTGGTTGTGTCATATTGATAAGCTCTCTGGAGGAGGGACTGTGTCTTTGGTATATGTTTGTACAGCACCCAGCACAATGGGGCTAGGGTCTCTAGGCACCACTGACATTCATATAAAATAAATAACAACAGAGCCTGGACATTCTAAATGGGGGCCTTCACTTCTGGAAGTTGTTTCCCTTACTGGTTCCACAGAGGCTGTGCTAGATGGCCTTCTCTGTGTAAGTCACGGTCAAGGTACGGTATTTGTTTACGTCGGTATCTGGAAGGTTGGATGGGCAGTGTTGCCGCAGTAATTTGGGGAGGTTTTTGAGTCTGACAAAATGTTATGCTCAGCATTCATGTGATTTTGATTGTGCTGTATATGTGCGTAGAGGCACTGAAGAATAACTAGAATGTGATGCCGGCCCTGAAACATGCTGAGGGAAAAGGCTCATATTCTGGGGTGTATTAACAGGAGTGTCATACGTAAGGTACGGGAGATAACTGTCCTGCTCTGCTCAGCACTGGTGAGGCATCAGCTGGTGTACTATGGAAAGTTGTGGACAAATTGGAAAAGTCCAGAGGAGACCAACAGAAATGATCAAAGGTTTAGAAAACCTGACCTGTGAGGAAAGGTTAACAAAACTGGGAATGTTTAGACTTGAGAAAAGAAAACTGAGGAGGGACTTGATAATAATCTTCAAATATATTTAAGGCTGTTATACAGAAGATCAATTTTTCTCCATGTCCACTGAAAGTAGGACAAGAAATAATGGGCTTAAACTGAAACAAGGGAGATTTAGGTTAGATATTAGGAAAAAACTTTCTAACTATAAGAATAGTTAAGCTCTGGAACAGGCTTCCAAGGGAGGTTGTGAAATCCCCATCAATGAAGGCTTTTAAGAACAGGTTGGACTAACATGAGTTAGGGATGGTCTAGGTTTACTTGGTCCTGCATCAGCACAGGAGGCTACACTAAATGACCATTCAAGGTCCCTTCCAGCCCTACATTTCTATGATTCTATGGTCTGACCTCCTTACGCTCTAGCTGGCAGACATGGCCTTGTGTAGGAATGAGAGCTCCAAGAGCTCTCATGAGCAACATGTCCTTCCCCATCATCTTTTGATTGCTGGGCCTTAAAGGCACCACTGAGTTCAGGATGGACCTATCTGATCAAACACAAACAGGCAAGCCATAGGAGGAGTCAAGAAGGCAGGTGAGACAGGCATTGCTTGAGTGGAATGGGCGATACCTGTGTTCATCTTTGCTTCTCTTTCTTCACTGCATATCTGCTGCTGCCTCCTCCTTTGTGTGATGGGGCCTTGCAAGGCTGTGCGGTCTAGTGGGTAGGCACTCGCTTGACAAGGAAAACACGAGAGTTAGGAGTAATGAGTCTCCAGCGGGGATCGATCACATTTGGTGGCGGGGCCAGGGAGAGTTTCTGTGTGGCAGCAAGAAGCCCTGCCTTCGACTGAGATGGAGCCCCTAGGGCTCTTTCTTGGTGGCAGCAGGGGCCAGGCAGGCCAGCAGCTGCCATGGTAGGGCCAGCGAGCTTTTCCCCTGCCCCCAAGATACCCAGAAGGAAGGGAAAGCATCCACCATTCACCGCACCTCTGCCATTGGGGGTGACTCTGGGTATCCTGCATACACCCCCTGGGTGGTGGGTTAGGGAGGGATGTAGAGCAGGGAGAGGTACAGACAAAAATGGTACCGGGGCTCTGAGCTCCAACTCCCTCCTGTCCTGTTGAAAACAGAGCAGCCTGGCGTCCCCTCTCCATGCAGCAGACAGACTCTTTGAAGCCCCATGGGAAACCAATGGGAGGAGCCGGGGATCCAGGGTCTAGCTACAAGCAGGATGCCCTGAGAAGCTCCTTCTCTGGTATCCTCGCAGGGTATTCCCACCTGGGGAGCACAGGGCAGGATTTCCTGAAACACCTAAATGACATAGGAGCACAAGTCCCACTCAGACGTTGGCGCCTCACTAAGGCAAGTTGGAAGTTTTCAGTCAAAACTGTTTTTGATGGAAAATTGACTTTGCAATTAAACACAAAACAATCATGGAAAATGGCCACTTTCTGCTGAAAAAACCCAAATACCTGAAAACCAAGACAATTTGGGCCAAACCCTGAAATTTCCGGGTTTTTGACAAAAAATCAAAACTTTCCATGCGCCTTGCCTCCATCCCACGTTCTAACCAGTTTTATTCCTAGATCATTAGGTGCTTCCAAAAATCCCACTCAGAACCTCCCAGGAACCCTGAACCACAATGGCCCAGCCTGGGCCATTTACGCCAGAGCCAAAGGCAAAAGGTTGGGAATGTGATAAGCCATCTGACTGGAAGCTCTTGGACAACCTTGCAGGAGGGGTCCATCATGAGGGCTTCAGCTATAAAACTCCTGTTGTGTCTCCTCTTCGTCGTATCCTCTTTAAAATAAGTATTCCTCCTCTTTGCAATCTCTCCCCATATGGAAGTCTGTCCAAGCCTCTCTTCATTTTCGTTGCCTTCTCTGGGCCTTCCCCATTCCTCCTATATCCATTTATACACACTGAGTGCAGCTTTCCAGTCAAGAGTCCATATCATGGATTTATACCATATTTCCTTCATTATTCTGGATTTGGTTCTTAATACATCCCATTTGCTTTCACAACTCCTGTTGCTTCATTGGCAAAGTTTGTACTGAGTTGTTCACAACGATTCCTCAGTCTTTTCCGCAGTTACTCAGAGATGAATTCCAAATGAGCTATATGAGGGCTCCAAATAATTTCTTCCGACACGCAGAACCTAGCACTTGTCTTCACTGGATTCCCTCGGCCATCCAGTTGCCTGGTTGCCTCGCTTTGTTCAGTCCCTCTGAAGTTCCTCACGGTCTTTTCTATGTGAATTATTTTGTGCCAGTCACTATTTTGCCACCCCCTTTCTCCAAATAAGGAAGGACAACAAGCCACTTCTGGTCATTTTGTCGTACCTGCCGATTTTGCCAACATCTACTTCTTGGTGTGCATTGTGAAACACCATCAAGCGGTGTGTGAGTGGAAAAATTGCTGAACAGGAAAAAGCTGTAATTCTCTCTCTGTTGACGCAGAGTAAAGCAGCACAGGTCACCTCTCGTGACTCTGCCCGTAACTCAATGTCAAGCAGAGCACACCTCAGGTGACATTCACCCCCCATTACATAGGTTTCTACAGCTCTGATGGGCAGGGCAGGATAGCTGTGGAATAGGCACCCAGGCAGATGCCAGGCCTCCGGCATTTGACAGTGCTAGTTAGCTTCTGCCTAACCAGAGAAGGAGGTGGACTTGGAGAGCAGGTCAGGAGATTCAGCTGAAATCCAGGCTCTGTGTTTCCATGGATTTCTCTGACATGACATCCACTGAGCCTTAAAGACACCCTTTAGAAATGAGGCTAGGTGGATTAGATTTTTGCGAACTATTCAGCAACTCAATGCAGTGGTTTTATTGGCCTGTTTTGAGGCATCTAAGTTTGAAAATGTTCAGCTTGGGAAGTAACCTTCAGTGTGAGTTACAGGTGCTTAAAACCAATCCAAATCTGGCCCTTTAACTGCTATGCAGACTGGACAATAGTCACCAGTAAAAAGTCAACATTTACCCAAAGTTATCACGCCGTGGTCATTTGAACTACAATACCATGGTATGTGCCTATAATCAGAATGTTAGAGAGACAAGCTGGGTGAGGTAATATCTTTTATTGGACCAACTTCTGTTGGTGAGAGAGACAAGACACTGTATATAATCAGAATAGGAAATAAGCATGAGAGCTCAGATACCACTGTGGAGTAATTATGACTGAATATTTAATTTTTAGTGGTGATCAATGTCTGGAGAGATCATTGGCTGTCCACTGAAATGCAGCTACCTCTGGGGTGGAAAGCTGCAGTTACTTTTTGGTGAATAGGGTTCTTGATCTAATCCTACAAAGACTTATGCTTGTGGTAAACTTTATGATTTATGAGTTCTATATACAGAGACCCTGAGTCAGGAAATCATGAGCACATGTTTAATTTTATCTCTATTCAGCAAAGCACGTAAACATATGTTTAAATGGTAAGCACATGCTTCAGTTTCACTGACTAGCTACACGCAGCTAAGCGTGTGAGTGTGTTTTTGCGTGAACAAGTTTTAAGTGTGCCAACATTAAAGTCCAGTTTTCCTTTGGTTCCATTTACCAGAAACTATTGGTAAAGTAGCTTCTAAATAGCATGATTGTGAAAGTGCTTCAGTGTTCCAACGTTAACTATTTGGTGGCCGTAAATGCTTACAGATCTCTTTTTGCAACAAGGGTATGAATTGCAAATATAAAATAATATTGAAGTGACATTCCAAAATATTTAGAAACATTTTATTTGTTAAATGGGATTGACTGTGTATCTAAAACTACAGATCTAAGTTTTCTCAAATAATAGCATCTGAGAATACTTTCCTGAAATGGTATTTGTCTTTCTTCTAAAAAAATAGCACTCTGGGAAAAAAACTCACCGATTAAAAACTTTCCCCAGTTGGCATTCCTCTTAATTTTACATGATTTTATTTAAAGCATTCTAATATACTTTTCCTAGGCTAGATGCCAAGACACAGTTAATGAGAGTTACACTTAGCTGCACAACCCGGAGAAATTAACATGAATATTGACATTTGCTTTCACTCATGGCAAGAGTGGAATGATGGGACTTTGTGAAACGCTGTGGGGTAGCTTTCCTCAGCAAAAGACACTGTGCAGCAGTGACAAATAATAATCACAGCGATCTCGTCATTGTATGACATGTACATTCCCTTTTATGGTAGTGGTCATGGGAGTTAAACAGAGTTGCCAGTATAGGACACAATTCAGAAAAGCACTTGATCATATGCTTAAGTCTATGGCTATCCAGGACAGCACGTAAGTGCAGGCTTTCAGTGAAGCATGTGCTTACGTCCTACTGAAGAGCATGTGTGTAAAGTTAAGCACGTTCTTATGCAGTCCTGAAGAGGATTGCTGTAGTGAACGAAGTCCATAGTTAGATGGACTTGTTCTGTGTGGTTAGAAAACACTCATCTTCCACCCATCTCAGTAAGAACTGAGAGCAATCAGTCCTTCAGTGAAGGAACTCCGCTCCTTTCAGGATTGAACCTTTCCAGAAGTATAGTAACTACAGTGCTGATCCAATGTCCACTGAAGTCAGTGGGGATCTTTTCATAGTGTGGATCCAGAGGTTTCTATTGGAAGCCATTTTTTTCTTTGCCGGTAGAAATGAAAAGTTCCATGAAATTGATGACGTTAAAAATACAGGTGTTCTAAACATTAGATACAATTTTCCCACAGTGCAACCATTTCACTATAAAAGTCCATATAGTCGTACCCTTTTGATGTCAGAATTAACATTAACTAGGAAATTATAAGTGTTTGCCATGAAAAAATTCAAAAGAAACGAAAAACATTCATCATTTTTCCAAAATTGTTTGTTTTTATTTTTTAAATGAAAACCTGAACACCCAAAAACATTGAGTTGTGTTCAGGTTTTGAAAACCAAATACTTTTGGGGTTTTGGTTTTTCACTGAAAGAGCTGAACATTTTGGAAGGGACAACATTTAACGAAGCACTGTTTTGTCAAAAATCTTTCATCCAAAAATTTCAACCATCTTTAACTTGCACCCACTTTACTAGTTACTAGGATAAAATACATTGAGGTGAGAAATTACTGTTTAATCTGATCATTTTTTATATGTGGCTTCTCATGCATAGACCTTCCCTGAATAGTTAAAAGGTTCAGCTTAGATCATTAAAAGTTTGACAGCTCTCTGTGGAATTTCAAGGTAGCACCCTCAGTTGGTGTAAACTGGCATCACACGACTGAGGCCAATGGAGTTATGCTGATTTAGACCAGCTCAGGATCTGGCCTCCTGGATGTATTTAGTTATTTTTAGTCCTTTCCAATTATCTTGATTCCTAATTTTTTTTAAATAGCAAGTTAGATGGACACTGAGCCTTTGTCAGAAACTTGATAGAAGAAGCATCTGAATGGTCCCTTCTGACCTTAATATCTATGAATCTTCTTAAAGAGAACAGCTTTTGGATTGACACAACCAAAAAAACCCAACCTTTCCCAGGACTGCCTGGAAAGAAAACAAGCCCCTGAGTCAGGAGTTTAATTAAGGCTAAATCCATAGCAATAAGCGAAAAACAAATATAGTTAATTTGATTAAATCCCAGATTCAAAGAACTGTACACTGCATTGATTACTTCAAAGCAAACAACAAAGGCAAGGCTGTTCCCTTGCTTTGACCCCCTTTATGGCATTATCACTGCAAATAAAATCAGTAACACGCAGATTGCTGAGGACTGTGGCTAAAACAACCTTATATACTGATCCATGAATCTTCAGCCAATCAGTGGACTCGGCCTGGAGGCAACTCAAGCCCTCTGTAACCGAGTCACAGAAGGCAAGTAGGGAGGCAAGAAATAAACCAGTGCTGGGTATGAGGTCACAGTCAAGAGGTTATTTGAGCCCAACAGGTGTCCTTAAAAAAAAACAACCAGACAACCAGCCCAAGTGAAGCCAAACAGAAAGGAGCATAAACTAGGTCAGGGATGCATGACAGAGCTTCCAGGGGCTATTCACTTGAATAAGGATAGGGCCCCAAACAAAACCCTGCAGCCCTTATGCAATTCCGAATCCTACAGCCCTAAATTATGGGAGTAAATTGCTGAAGGATTGGGCCCACAGTCCTTACTCACTGCAGGATCAGCTCTCTGCTTTTCTGCATTTGGGTAGTGGGAACAAGGGGAAATAAATGTGATTGAATGAAGGAATGCAGCTAACATGGGCAAAATCAGAATCCACGGGCTTGAAAGCAAAGGGGAGTCATTTCCGTGCATGTATATCTGTAAATATGAGTTAAAACAGAAATTCACACTTCATGTAATATTGTAAAGAACTCAGGCTTTAGTCTGCGTATGGGTTCCAATCCCATGGCACCCACCCTATTGTGTGGGCAGCAAGATAGCAGACACCAGTGGTGAAATCCTGGCCCCACTGAAGTCAACTGGAGCTTTGCCGTTGACTCAAATGGGGCCAAGATTTCTCCCCCGTTGCTTAAGCAGAGAATTAGAGAAAGACCTCCTTCCTGGAAATCCCTCAATTTATTAAGACCCTGCTACAGCATATCCTGGTTCTCTCCAGGAACTGAAGGACGACGATTTCTGCGTTCGACCCAGCTCCAGCCTGATACTGCCAGGGTGCATGAGGAAAGGGGTGAGGAATCTTCTCTCCTTTCATCCTTGCACAGGGGCCGGCCAGCCAAAAGAAGGCTGGGGAGTGGGCCCACTGCTCCACGCTAGCACCTTCCCAAAAGGGGTGGGCAGCGGTAGGATGAGAATGGCCCTTCCTCTAGGTAGTGATTTGACCAAGCTTCTCTGCTGCCGTGGGCTTGTGTCCTGCACCTATTTAAAGAGTTGCTGCACAGCGTGTTCCCGAGAAGAAATTGAGCTCTCACAGTTCCTGGGGATCAGAGGACACTTCACACAGCCCCACACCTCAAAACAGAGTTGTGCCTTTAAGGGTATGTCTACACGGCAATGAGACGCCCGCGGCTGGCTGGTGCCAGCTGGCTTGGGCTCGAAGGGCTTGGGCTGAGGGCTGTTTAATTGTTGTGTAGACTTCTGGGCTCGCAGGGTCTTGTGCCTGGGCTCCATCCTGAGCCCAAATATCTGCACTTCAGATCCTTAGCCTGAGCCCCTGAGTCACCTGGCACCAGCCAGCCACGGTGTAGACATGCCCTAAGGCACAGTACAGCTTTTCAGTAACGCCAGGCAGGTGCTAAACTACATCACTCCCTCAAAGGGAATAGACAAGTCCTACAGAGCTGATCTGTCTGTGAACAACCCTGTCTTGGGATTACTGTACCTGATATTTACTTGATAAATGGCTGCCCTCACTCCCGTTGCTGTGATCAAATGCATTGGTCCTGAATTTCTCCCAGTCTAATAGTCAATCGCTTGAAATTTGGAGGCAGGTATTCTTCAAAAGCCCCTGCATCTCTTCTCAGTCCAAGCAACTGGTCTCTGGAGACTAACTTCCCATAGGCCATCATGCATAATGTGGATGAAACCTCTTGAATTATTGATCTTGCAGAGGCATATAATTGTAGCTTACCCAGTGTGTTCTCTGCACTCTGATTTATCAGATCTTCTCCTCATGTTTTCACTTTTGGCGCTCAGAAAATACAACTGGCTCACACTTTAATAAATATTGACTTCCAGCCATTTGCTGCTCTGTGATTATTCCTGCTAAAGAACAAACTGGTTGCTTCCTCCATTCAGCCCTGCGCTGGATGCCCAGAAGTATATGTTTCTAATCTGACATCACCTGAGCTAATCAGGCCCATCCCTGCACAAGCAGGGGTCCTTGCCTTACCCCCGGGGCACTGAGTACTTTCATCCTCACTGATGCGTGAAGCCCATTCTTCTCTTCCTCTGTGTCTGGTGCACTCCACCTGTCTTTGCTGTTCCCCAGCCTGAGGTAGGACAATCGGCTCAGGTGGGGCTAGCTGGGGAGTGGAGAATTCCTGGGAAAGAGGAGGTGGGTCCACCTGACGCTCACCAGCCCCCACTTCTAGCATCCTGAAGCCCTTTCTCTCCTTCCTTCCCCTTTCCTGAGAGCCTTTCACACACGATAGCTTTACCCCAGAGCATAAGGACACTCATGGAACCTGGCCCCTGTGGGTGGAAGGCAAGGAGGGAAAGGCTACTTGCATCCTTTCTTTCTTCCCTGAGCTTCTGCAGTCACCAGACACCATCAGGCCCAATGTTCAAAGGCTGCTCACCAGGGTGAGTTCTTTCCCTTGTTGCGCTAGTTGATTCCACCTCCCAGGGTAATGCTCAAAACAAGGAACCGCCAGGCAGTGAACCCTGTGTGTCATGCATTGCCTAACTCCATCTTCTACCCCATTTACAGTCAAAGGGTAGTTTACATTTCCATGCATGATTTTACATTCATCCACTTAGCTGGAAGGCAGAGGTTTACTCATCACATCATAGGCATTTGAAGATGAGATGTGCATTTAACCACTCGAGTGCCATTACGGGATGTTTTCCCGTATTACTGACACACTGTATCTAACAATCAGCGAGCTGCTGTTCGCAGAAACTTGAACTAAAATACTGACAGTTCGTGAGGAAAGATGAAACTCTGCTTTTGTTACTGACTCTATCAAATATTCTTGCTGCATTACATGCAATAAGGGCCAACCTCTGTCCTCAGGTACAACTGTGCACTTGAAGTTTAGTCACATGGGTGCCAGGTGAGGCAGGATTAACCCAAACCAACTTCTTCTGCACAAAACCTCAGGCCCAGATTGTTAAAGATATTTGGGCACCTATCTCATTGATTTCAGTGGGAGTTAGATGCCTACATACTTCTGAGAATCTGGGCCTCACTGTTTCCTGCACGTGTAATTATTTTCAGCCAGTTTCACCAAAATAGCAGTTTGGCCGATATATTTCAAACTGACCCCTGTTGGATCAATGCCTTATGCTAGAGCAGACCTCCACATTTCACCTTGGGTTATTACAGAGGGCAATAAGCCATGGTCTTCGACTAGCTTCTAAAGTTCATCAATTTGGGGTCAACCTTAATTAGTCTCCTGATTCCGTCAACTAGACTGTCATTGGGTACTTTGCTTGGATCTCATCTGGTATTCTGTGCTGAGATGCTGGGACTTCAGTAGATACTTCAGGAATATCCCCATGCCCAATGGGTTACAGTAGTTTAGGGATTCCTTCCAGCAGCTGCAAACTATACAAAACCTCCCTGCTGCAACATTCACTAGTGCTGCAGTCCAAACATATTTGTCCTCGCTGATGACCCCACATTGGCTACTGCTGAAACAGGAAGTGAATCTCAACCTTCTGTCATTTACATACAAAGATGCATATAGTTTATCTCCCTGTTACGTATCATCACATCTGTGAATGCCTGTGATTCATGGCAGTCATAATAATGCATCAAATGCATGTTACAACCACAAAATAATTCATGATCAGGACTCCTCTGGGAGGAAGCCATGTGGGATTTTCCCTGTTTTAGAGATAGTGAAACTCAGACAGAGGTTTTGTTATTCTTTGCATTACAATAGATCTTAGAGCCCTTCACTGAATCAGTGCCTCACTGTGCTTGATACTGCACAAATGCATAGGGAGAGACAGTCCCTGACCCCACCTGTTACAATCCACATTGACAAGAGAAAACAAGAGCGGATGGGGCACTATTATCACCGGAGCCCTACCAAATTCATGTTCTGGTCAATTTCAAAGCCATCGGATTTGAAAATTGGTAAATTTCACGTTTTCAGATGTTTAAATCTGAAATTTCAGGGTGGTGTAACCATGGGGGGGTCCCAACGGAAAAGGGGATTGTGGGCTGGTAGCAAACCTGCTGCAGGGGGGTCATGCCACCCTCCCTTCTGTGCTGCCTTTAGAGCTGGACTCTGGAGGCTAGGCAACCGTGGAGCTTCCTGCAGCTGCAAGAAGTTCCCGGAGGTGGAGGTGCGTCTGAGCTCTCCCCAAGAGTGGCTATGCAGGGGATGGACAAGCCCTGTCCCTCCCAGCCCAGCTGGAGCTAAGAACCCCTTGGTTGGGGCATTCTTAGCAGCAGGGGGAGGTTGGCTTTCACAGGGAAGGGCCTATTTCAGTCCATGACACATTTTTCATGGCCATGAAATTGGTAGGACCCTAATTATCACCCTAGTTTTACAGATGGGGAACTGAGGCACTGAGAGATTAAGGGACTTGCCCAAGATCGCACAAGGAGTTTGTGACAGAGCCATGGATCGAATCCATATCTCTTGAGCTCCACCCGGTGCCACAATCACAAGACTATATGGTGATCTGCACGCAGGTCTGGAAATGAAGCCCAGGAAATGAGTGATTCCACTGTCTAGGCTACACAGTCACTGAATGTCACAGGTGGGATCTGAACTAAGGACGGCTTCCTTTCTAGTCGTGTGCTCAACCCACTAGGCTTTTGTTCCTCGTCAGCTGGACTCAGTGGTAAACAGAACATTCGGTTCGAGTAACGCTGTCCTTTTTGCCCTCTGTATGGAATTTCCACTACATGTTTGGTCCCTGGATGATTGCACGGCTGCCTTTGGGAGTTCTTTGGTTGTAACTTAAATTCTTGTAATTTAATGAACAGATGCAAATTAGAGAAGATGAAAATAAAACACCGGCCAAGTTTTTTTTTAAACTGGATTCACTTTTCTATTTAATCATCTGAAACTTTTTTCTCTCTCCATCAGTCCAGATGCTAAACAGTAGAATACACTCTTCCTTCCAAAAAATTCTGGGCCTGAGCCTCAGCTTCAGTGGAGGTATGCTGATTTACACCAGGTGAGAATCTGGCCCATAACATGGTATCTTCCATATACCAACTATGATGGGGTGTTTCAGGCCCTTTGAGGCCCTGTGCTCCTACCCCAGCCCGCCCCAGAAAGAGCAGTAGAAGTAGGCCCTCCAGGCTGCATAGTGAGGCTGTGGGGAAGCAGCCAATCAGAGCCCAGCAGGCTCATATAAAAGGCACTGCTGGACAGAACAGATCAGTTGCTGGCTGGAGCCAGGGGAGCAAGAAAGGCGCTCCTGGTTGATGACTGGGACTCGAGCAAGACTTCAGCCCTGAGGTAAGGGTGAAGATGAAAATACTGGGGCTAAGAAGGGAAGTGGCCCAGGGAAATGCAACAGCAAGTATTTAAAGGGAAGCAGCCTGTGGCTGCTACTTATAGGGTCCCTGGGTTGGGACCCAGAGTAGTGGGCAGACCCAGGTTAGAGGCCACAGATGGAGAGGCCTAAGCCCAGAGAAGGGACCTTAAATGAGCCCGGAGACAGGGCTATGGACCAGGATGCACAGAGGGCACTGTGAGAGACCCTGTTGGATTTGAAGGGGTCTGTTTTGTTGTACACCTACGGACAGCGTGTGACTCACCGGGAACGCCGAGTCACTGAAAACCGGCATGAGAAGTTTAACTTTTGACAGGCGTCACCACAAGCAGAGCAAAGCTGATAGAGGGCAGGTGCAGGGCACACCCGGCCGGCATGGGAACTAACGAGAGGTGAGTGGCCCTGTTACACCAACCCTATATCTCTGTATCAAACACATGGTCTTGTGCAAATCTAATTCTCAGGAATGATTTGTCAGGCCCTGGTCAATGTTGTTTGATAGCTGAGTTCAAAACCTCCCTAAGTGTCTATTGTGAGCATTTCTACACATGATAACAAGACTGCCATAGGGATTCTTGTTGTGGTGTCTATGCTGCCCATTTCTCTGTGCAAGCAGAGATGAGGCACAGTGGGAATGTAGTGTGGAGGTCACAAAAGGAGTGGCTTAAAAAGACCCTCTGGGCTCTCTGCTTATGGCTTCAGGCCCACTTGGGAAGTGATAGGAGCAAGAATATGGTCATTTGCAGCCACCTCATTGATCCTTGCTGCCTCTGTCTGCTGAGATCTCTTGCTGTTCCACCCATTTCCTTCCTGGGGCTCAAGGAGGCAAGACACTAAGCAGGGAAGAAGCAGCCCTTGGAGCTCAGAGGATTCCTTTGTTTTCACTGCCAGCTGTCACCTGCCACCAGATGCATTGTACTCACCCTGGAATGGTCTCATACTCCCTGGGGTTCCTGCCCCACAGATCACCCCCAGGTAGCACTGTACTCCTCCACTCCAGATCTGGCCCGGAACAAGGCTCACCTAAAACCCTACCCGAGGCAGAGTTTTGAACCCAAAAAGAGAGAAGCGCTAGAGATGTCATGAAGCCCTGGGACGTTGCTATTGGTTTAACATGGAAGGCACTCAGATGCTAGGGTGGAGGGATAAAACCTTACCATAGATAGGTAGATTGATGTATCCGTTTAATCACTTATGTCACTATTGTAAGCAACTCATGAGATTTTTCCTGTACTCCTGTACTTTTTCCTGTATGTAAATCTGGCACTGGTCAGCTTTGCTAAACTTTTGAGCCCATGGGTAGAGATGCAAAGAGAGGAGGAGGCTAATACAGAGAGGCCCCCTCCGCTGTTTGAATTCTCCAAGTTTGGAGGCTGTCATCATTTTCTAATCCTGGCACAATAAGGGTTGGCTGCTAGATGGTCCAGATCTACTTTGGCCATGGGTCTGATGACACACGGGACTCACCTCTCCTTGTAATGCTTGTGTTGGCTGCCCATCTGAATGGCTCACTTACCACTGATAGATAGCATGCTTCCCCGTTCTCCTTTTAAATCAGAAGCACACTTCTGTGCCTCTGCCAGCAAAACCCTGGCCATCGTGTGAATTTCTGGCTGGGGGAATCGCATCAGAGATGAAGAGTCAGCCTGTACCAGAAACAGAGCTGTCGACAGTGGAGTTCAGCCTGTACACAGCCTGGTGACGGTTCCTACAATACAGAATTGTAGCACACGTTTGCTAGAGGAAGTGGCTGAGTTTGCTCTCCTTCTCTCCCCATCTAGCTCTTAGCTTGTTTACAAGCTAAGACACTCGTTCCAGTGATATCCAAGCTCTGACCTATTAGATGGCTCACATTTTCTGTTCTAACTGCTATTATTTGTGGCTGAGATTCTCAAAGCCAACGAAGAGCTCTGAATGCCCAGTTTGCATGAACTTTAATGGGAACAAGACAGCCAAATCTCCTAGGGTTGTTCGAAAATCTCAGCTGACATTGATACTTTCTGTGGGGCCCCAGCTGCCAGTCCCTCACAAGTCTCAGGATCTGGCCAGCTGTGTGAACGTTTCTTTCATTGCCACAGTCTTTCCACTTTTATGTTGTGCAAGCTCCCCTCTTCAATACCTCCCTCCCCACCTCCACCACCAAAGCTTCTCTCTCACCTCTGGGTTTATGAAATCGAGAATATTCTGAGTCAAACAAATACAATTGATTTTTTTTTCCCCATCAGACCCTTGTGCAGCTAGGAAATAGGCTTGTTCAATGGCAGCGTTTGTCTTTCTGTCTATACCATCACTTCCTGAGGTGCTGGCTCTTGGCTGCAGTGACCCAGAGAGTGTCCTTCTCTCCTTTAAGGCTAGGACGTATAGAAGACACACCAGCCGCACATCGACAACAAACTTTTCTTTATCACTTTTTTTCCACACAGACAAGTACAGCTGCTATCCCAGAATTTTTAAGGTAGACTGTTAGGGAGGATTATTTGTATTGTGCTGCGTCACGCAGATTCCACACTACTAAATTGAATGCATTAGGTCTTACAACATCTCTAGGGCGTAGGGTGGGTAAGTATTATTATCCTGATGTCACACATAAGGAAACTGAGGCAGAGAGAAGGTAACTGACTTGGATGCCTGTAGCTGAGCTGCCAAAATAACCCAGCTCTCTTGAATCCAGGCCCTGTGATGTAGGCAATCTTTCCTTTCTTCCTGCTAAAAACCATGCATGTTGCTAACCCACTTCACAGCATTGTTTGTCCTTAATAAAATTCAGTTCCAGTTATGACCCTGAGAGATGTGATTAGTAAATTAGACTTTTTAATTAGCATTTTGCATAATTCATGAAAATTGTAATGTAGTCGTGTATTTGATTGTCAAGGTGCAGATGTGCTAACATGCAGTTATAATTTTCTCATCTAAATAAGTCTTTTGGTAAAACCTCTAATTTTTTACAACTCTATTGTATAAGATCCATTATTACAGCTTATTTTTTTTAAAGCATATGAATTCAGATGTGGATCTCTCTCCGGCTTGCATCATTGCACATGACTGTTTTTCAGGGCTTGAAACATGGCCATAAAAGTTTGCTTCTGGGTTGGAATGATAGCATCTGAATTTTCTGAAACACCTAAGAGATCCAGTCCTTAACATCCAAAAGGATTTTGATTTCAGCTTTCCTATTGTTATAACAAAACAAAAGCGAAATCCAACATATCCAGAAGGGACGAGATGCAGCATGTAGTAATATATGGGTGGCTGTACAAGGGAGTTACGCACCCAATGCAACTTCAGTGGGAGTTGGGTGCCTAAGTCCCTTAAGTATTTTTTAAGATCACCCCCATATGTCAGAAAGATATATAATGTTCTGTATTCTAGGTGAGCATTAGAGATGAAGGGGTGATTGTCAGTAGCACAAATGGCACATAAGGGGTGGGCTGTCTAACGCTCATTGAAAGTCAATTACTGTGGTAAATCTTGCAAGAAGTTCTGTTTCCTGAAAGTCAAGGGCAACTGACTGAATGATTTAAGGAACCATTTCAAAAGCAACTTATGCACAGATTTCTCAAAGATATGTAGGTGCCTGGAAATGCAGATAGCCATCTAGGCCCAGATCCTCCAAGGTATTTAGGCAACTTACTTACAATGGGAGTTAGGTACCTAAATATCTTGGAGGATCTGGGCCCTAGTGATATCTTCAAAAGCACCTGAATAGATTAGGTACCTGACTCCCATTGAAATCAATGATGCTCTCACGCGGCACCTATCTGCATCTTTAGACTCTTAAATGCCTTTAAAAATCTCTCCCTAAATCTCTTCCTAAAATGGGAATTAGGCTCCTAAGGAAACTAAGGGCATGTCTACACTACAATCTTAAATCAACCTATGTTAGGTTGCTTACAGCCCCCTCAGCAATTACTGTGATGGCTGATGTCCACACTATCCTTCTTCTGTCGGTGGTGCATGTCCTCCTCAGGAGCGCTTCCACAAATGGAAGTGTGGAGGGCTGAGAGCCCGGGCTCTCAGTTCCATACAGCTCCCCCCTGGGGCCCAGCTGCCCCCTAGGGCTTCTCACCTCTGGCAGGGAGATCCCCACCTGGAGTCCAGTCCGCTGCCATGTCTGCACAGACACTGTATTGTCCTAACTACACCAACATAAGCCCTACACCTCTCGTGGAGTTACGTTGGTGTAGTACGGCACTTACATTAGCAGGAGCATGCCTGTAGTGTAGACACTGACATACTTAGGTTGACATAAGCTGCCTTATGTTGCCCTAACTCTGTACCAAGCCTAAGCAGCCATGTGATATGGGGGGCGGGTTCTCTTATGGGTCAGTAACGGATTACAGTTGGAAAACACAGGGTAGGGATAAAGAAAGGGTCTGTTTTCACAATGGAGAGAGGTAAACAGTGGGGTCCCCCAAAAATCTGTGTGCTGTTCAACATATTCATGGACGATCTGTGAAAGGGAGTGAACAGTGAAGTGACAAAGTTTGCAGATGATACACAATTATTCAAGATAGTTAAGTCCAAAGCTGACTGTGAAGCGCTACAGGGGGATTTCACATAGCTGAGTGACTGGGCAACAAAATGGCAGATGAAATTCAAGATTGATAAGCGTGTAGTAATGCACGTTGGGGAAAAATAATCCGAACTATACGTATGCAATGATGGGTTCTAAATTAGCTGTTACCACTCAGAAAAGCTCTTGGAGTCCTTATGGATAGTTTTCTGCAAACTTCAGCTCAATGTGCACCAGCAGTCAGAAAGGCTGACAGAATGTTGGGAACTATTAGAAAAGGGTTAGAAAATAAGACAGAATGTATCATAATGCCACTACGTAAAGACCATGTGGTCCCCACACCTTGAATATCATATCCAGTTCTGGTCTCCCCATCTCAGTTCTTTTGAAAATTTTATACAACTTTTTCAAGTTTTTATATATAATAGTTAGGGTGACCAGACAGGAAATGTGAAAAATCGGGACACGGGGTGGGGAGTAATAGGAGCCTATATAAGAAAGACCCAAAAATTGGGACTGTCCCTATAAAATTGGGACATCTGGTCACCCTAGTAATAGTTCCCATGTTCCGTTTCTATTTCCTAAGCATTATTGCTGAGATTTTCAAAGCTGCCTAAAAGACAGATACCGATTTCAAAATTAGTTTAATTTCAGTCAGGAAAAAACTGACCACTTTCTTTCACTTCTCTCCAACAGAAAAAAGGTGACGGGAGAGGAGGAAAATAAAATAAGTGTTATTTTTGTTCCCCTCAAAGCAAACATTTTTCAAATACTTTTAAAATGAAAAATCAAACATTTTTCTTTCATAAAAAGACACATTTCCACCAAAACTAAAATTGTTCACACAAGTGCCATTTGGTTGACCAGCTCTTCTCCACTAAAAAAAAAATTCAACCAAAATTTTCCGACCCATTCTCTCCAGAGTATTTATGCTGTAGTAGCAATCAGTAATCTTCATTCTGTATCAGTTAAGTCAGTGGGGGCTTTGCCACTGACTTCAATGTGAATAGAATCCAGCCCACGATCCCAGCCTGGATCAGTCCCTACCACAAACACATTTGAAAGCACAACCCCGGCATCACGGCAAGGTTTTTAATTATGTGCCTGATGGGAAGCTTTAATGACTTCAGTGGAACTATTCATGTGCATAAAGTTAGACATATGCTTAAGTGCCTTGCCGAATCAGGGAATAAGGAATCATACACCTCTCACTGAACATTAGAGGTGATTGCAGAAGGGAAATTCCTTTCCATGGGAAAAACTGGCAGTTTGCAATTTCCTTTCATCCCAAAATCGAGATGAAAATTCAAAATTTTAAAATGTATTGTGAAACAAAAATTCCAAAATATTTCATTTCAGAAACTGTGTCACAATCTTGTCAAAACATTTCATTTTTACTTTCTCATCTGACTGTGTTCTGACATAGACGTCAAAATGATAAAGTTGAAACAATGTGTTAGTTCTTAGCATGCTGACGTTATGTAGGTTTGGTTTCCTTCCCCTTTCCCCAACACATGCTAAGGGCCTAAGCCTGCAAGTGCTCACAGATATGAAACCAATGGGACTGTTTCTATGAGTAAGGAATACCGTCATGTGGTCCTCATGGGTTTATTGTTTCCAGCCCTAATCTAGCAATCCAGGGTGCTGATAAATCAACTGCACATAACGGGCCTGATTCTCCCTGATACTAAGCCCATTTGACACCACCCTGGCAGTGCAAAGCCACCTTACAGTGAGTGTATCTGTGATCTATGCCCATATTATGGCCCTTTTACACTCCACCAAAGTGCTTTAAAGCGGCATTATCGTAACTGAGACTCAAACCCCAGACAACTAATTTCTCCCCTTTCCCCAAATGAAGCATTGATGAAGTTTCTTATATATTCTCTTGTATATTTTTCCTTCATTGAATGCCTTTTTTTCCTAGTAGCGCTCTAATATCCCTCACAGCGGCTAAGCCCCCAAATGATATGAATGCAAGAGCTACCTTTAGCAGGGTTATTCCCTTACTCTCCCTCCCAAATCCTCCCCTCCTAGACTTAGTGAAGAGGATGAAATTGCACAACTCCATCAACGCAACCATCTGTTTGGATTTTTTCCTAATCCTCAATGTCCCTCATCCAATATATTTATATTAAAAAAACGTAGCATCTGTATTTTGGTCCTACTTCCTTAAAGGTGTTCCCTCCCCAGCTGAAATACCACAATGAAATTAAAGTAAGCAGCTAAGATGAAGAACCGCTTCATTGCCCTGCAGCATTAAAGAAAAATGCAGTGTAGATTTAGCTGAGAAGCAAATCTATAAGACAAAAGGGCCTGCTCTCCCTCCCATGAAGTGAACAGAAGTTTTGCCATTGATGTCAGTCTAGCAGGAGTGGGGCAGAAATATAAAGAAAGCCACAGAAAGGACACTTGAAACACACACGGATTTGGTAAAAATCAATTATTATTTTTTGTTTACCCTGGAAAGGTTTTAATACAAATGATTTTTAAGGGGGTTTTAAATTGGCTTCCAAGATAAATCTATCACCCATGGATTGATTGGCATGTATGTGATCCAGTCCAGCTCCCCATTTAACCTCTTCCCCTGTCAAAGCCGTATTGGGTTTGATTTTCACAAAGAGCAGTTAGGTACCTAGTTCACGCTCTCAATCAATGAGTCTCTGTTCTGATCTTTGCTCCCACTAAAGTCCCATTGGCTTCAATGGGATAGGAACAAGGCCTTTGAAAAATCTCCCCTGAGACTGTCACACGTAATCTTACGGGTACATTTTCAAATAGTTTATAAATGGTTAACAAATGTTTAATAGATGTTTTAACAAATGGTTAATCAATTGCTATAGAGTAATCTGGAGTCCAGTGGGTCAGTAGGTTGCTTAGAATCCTTGCTTATAACCATATATAACCTCTTCTACTAGTGTGAGTAAAAATTCCTATAATATACACTTGTGATAACTGCAACGTCTATAACAGCTGTTATCAATAAAAATCTCTTTGTAAACTACTTAGAGATGTCTCCTAATATAAAGTGTGATCAAGTAGATTACAAGAGCCAAGACAGAAAGTTTCAGAGTAACAGCCGTGTTAGTCTGTATTCGCAAAAAGAACAGGAGGACTTGTGGCACCTTAGAGACTAACCAATTTATTTGAGCATGAGCTTTCGTGAGCTACAGCATCCGATGAAGTGAGCTGTAGCTCACGAAAGCTCATGCTCAAATAAATTGGTTAGTCTCTAAGGTGCCACAAGTCCTCCTGTTCTTTTTAAGACAGAAAGTGGTTGTCATACACTCTCACAGCCAAGGAGGGGTGATGGATGCTTGCAACTCACTGATAAATGCATGTCCTGTCCCCCCTTGAGGCCCAATCCACAGAGGATATGAGTCGGTTAGAACCTGAGGTAGAGTGCCTTGGTTATTCCACTTATGTGACAGCTGGGGATTGAACTGGTGACTTCCAGAGCTAAAAGCATGAGCTGCTACAGCTTGAGCTAAAAAGACAAGTCTCTCTAACTAGGGCTGTAACAGATTCACCTGAGGATTACACACACGCACGTACCAAGCCATGGTGCTCACAGCCGTACACGTTACACACGGTGCTTACCACCAGCAGGGATGCCAATTGGAGACCAAAGCTGCCCAGAGGAGGGATAGCAGTTTGCCCCCCACCCCCATTTGAGAGGGCCCCCCAAACCAAGCGGCTCTGTGACTTGGTGCATAGGGTCATACCACCACTCAGGTTTGGGTTGGAGGCCCCCTGTCAAAGGGGCAACCAGGCTAGATCTGAGTGGTGTTGCAACTCCGTACCAGGTCATAACACCCAGAGCGGGGAGCCGGGCCCAGCCCCAAGGCACAGGAGTTGCTGCGTCTCTTCCAGGAGTGAGCAAAGTGAGTGTGCTTTCCCAGTTTCATTTGTACTTTAATTTTATCGGTACCTTGCTTCTGCCCAACACTGCCAATGCACCAGCTCCACTGGCAGGTGAACTCAATGGTGACAAATGCAAAGTAATGAATATTCAGCAGACTACTTTGAACTTCAAGGGTTGACAGGGCTACAAATGCATCTGAATGTCTTCTTTAAGGGTATAGGAATGGGCAAGAGATCAGACATACAACTGCAAAGACTCAGAGGCTCTTTACCTAACGTTTTCCACAGGCTGGCATCCAAAGATTACACGCAACAATCTCACCATCAGTTTCTCCATTCCAGTCCACCAGTGATCTTTACTCAGACGTCCCTCCCCAGGGATGGAAAGTAAGCAGAAATTGACAATGATGAACTATGCAGTGTCTGTATGTGGAGCAGCCAGACAATAAGGCCAGGAAAGATACATGTCTGCTGTTACGGGGAGAGACAGGAGAATAAACAAATGGGTAAGGGAACAAAGCAGGGTGAAGGACAACTTGAAGACAAAGGAAGCTTAAGTGGCAAATCTGGCAACAAACCAGCCAGGTAGCAGGAAGGATAGTGGATGGGAAGAGAAATGACAATGAGTAGAAATGAGCGAGGAGCTAAGGAGAGTTAACTGTGTTCAACAGGAATTCTGCATGCGCTCTGCAAATATTATTGACCTGACCACGAACCTCAATAACAACTCTCAATTTTCATAGATTTTAAGATCTGAAGGGACCATTATGATCCTCAAGTCTGATCTCCTGCATATAGGGTGACCAGATAGCAAGTGTGAAAAATCGGGACAGGGGGTGGAGGGTAATAGGTGCCTATATAAGAAAAAGCCCCAAATATCGGGACTGTCCCTATAAAATTGGGTCCTCTGGTCACCCTACCTGCATAGCACAAGGCAGATAATTTCCTGCATTAAGTTTTATGCTTTTCCTCCTAACTTCTTTCCCCACCTCCCCTCCATTTAACAGATGATTATCAGTTCACAAGAGCTTCTCATATGCACACATTATCACGTGTGCTCTGCATCCTCCTCCACTCCAATGAGGGAATGTAATGGACAAAATCACCAATATGTGTGTGTTAAAAATGGGAGTGTGCATTGCACACTGTGCAATGTCTTGCAAGTTGCTATCCCTCTTATAGTGAGGGGAAGTCACCGGACGTGTCTGCTTGCTCAGCTGATTGAAATTTCTGCAGTTTTAGGACTCATGGCTCCTGCTGCAATTGAGCAGATGGGTATTTTCTAGGCTTGTGCACAAACTCTGTAAGGGCTTGTTGTCCCACATCCACAGGATGGGGGCTATGGCCCCAGCTTTGGACAGTCTCTGAGAGGACCCCTTCAGTGTGCAGGACCCACTCCTAGGCATCTCACTCTTCTTCCAGAGTAACTCACACACCTTCACCACCTCCTTAGACTGGATCTTTGGGCCGTCAGCAGCTTGCTTCATGCTGTGAGCTCCGTTCAGCGAGTCCAACTGAGACAGACCGCTGCGGGAGACTTGTACCGTTTTAGGGAGCAATGCAGCTCTGCAAGTATCTGCAGTGACAGCCAGCCAGCACTGTCATATAGTAGGGTTTATTAGTCAACGGGAGCACAGCATGGGAAGTCCTTGCTTAGCACAGAGGAATGAAGGTTAAAGCAGTGTCCATTCTGGGTAGCCAGAAGCTGTAGTGAGTCCCATTGTTCAAGCTCTATCTCCCCGTCTATCTGATCTCCTTGCTCAGATGCCCGCGTATGGCCCTCCCGACTGCTTCCCACAGCCAACCCTGAACATCCACCTCATCCCCCACCACAGTCCCTTGTTCTCCATCTGCTTGGCTTCCTGCAGAGAGACGGGGCAATCTATAGTCGCTGGTTGCTAGGCATCAAAATCCCAGTGATTTGATTAGCCATTATCTTCAGGGGTTCTCCACAGATACAGGGTTGACCCATTTAGTCCCAGGCAGCTAGGCACCATTCACACCAGTGTCTTAGCCTGCTCCGAGAGCAAACAGTCCCTTTCTAATCTTTAGGTACCAATGTAACATATAGGGGAAACTGAGGCACACATAGGCATCATAAAAATATTACAAAAATTCCCACTTCATCCCACTTGGCTACACAAACTGGTAGACGAGTAGAGTTAAAATGGTATCACCTCTCTAGAGTAGAAGCAGGCACCAGGATAAAAGGTGCTTAGATTGGTATCACTCATTCTGGCACAAGAAGGGAAATAAGCTATACCCGTGTAAGGCATCTTTATACCAATACAATGCACGCTAGGGGGACTGCCCTGGTATAACTCTGTAAGGAAAAGGTCACACCCCTGATCAAAATAGTTATACCAGTATAAATCCCGTGTGTAGATCAGGGCCTTAAAGCGCCAATATATTGAACTGGGATTTAGGCATTTAGGTGCAAAGCTAGCAGCCCGCACGAGGGCAAAGCTTTCACACCCTCACTTTTGGTCCTGATTTTGCCACCCGTATTCATGTAGATTGTGATCTCCTTTCTCATATTTGGTGGGATTCCATGTGGGGCAAAGCAAAGCACTCCTCACTGTGAGGGAGGGTATGAGAAGCTAGCACTTGGTGCATACTCCCATTGAAATCAAGGAACCTGATTCTCATTTAGACAAAGGCCATTTTACCCCACTCTGGTAGTGACAAGAGGCTCTGAAGTTGGTATAAAAGTAATTTATTCCATCTTTCAGGTCCCTTTACATCCCCATCATCGTGTGTAAGAATTCAGGCTTATCGACTTCAGTGGGACTTTTCACCCAGGACTAGATTGTGATATCCTTCCTCACACTGAGCAGTACCTTGCTCACAAGTAGTTCTGCCCAATGTAAGTAAAGGTATCAGGCCCTAAGGGATTTTCTGCAATGTGATGACATAAATTACATCACTGTGTTTGACCAAAATACAGAGGTTCAGATTGTGTCTTTTGCACACACTGAGCGGTGCTCCTTTCTATGAGCAGTCCCACTGCAATGACGAGGCTAACTCATGGACTAAGGTAGTACTGTACGTGAGGACGGAGAGCAGACGCTGGCCCAGTGTATTTCCGTGCTTTAACAGGGAGTGCAGGGGGTTTTCCAACAAGGAATTGTTTGAATGGATGGACTCGGGTTACTGTGGTTTCAACCTAATCCCCATTTTATTCAGTCCCATCAAGAAGGGGTTGTGCAGCTGGATTTGACTAACATATGATAGCGGTGTATGTGAGTGTATCGTGAAGGAAACTAGTCATATGCCAGGAAGCATTGGATAGATCTTTGAAACGGGAAAAGGAAAATTATCCCAAAGGGAGGGGGAAAATACAATTTTTATAATTCTGTCAATAGCAGATTTGCAGAGCTTGAGAAAAAATATTGTCTCAGAGACTCTTTCTTCTTCAAGCATGCAAGCAAACGGAATGCAGGCAAACTCTCTAGTACTTTTACAGAAGAGGAGGTTTCAGGTTTTAACTGAATGTAAATGATGCATTCAGTATTCAAGATACAGGCCTGTCAAACGTCTTGAAGGGGAGAAGTATATGCCTTCTGAAAATAGCATATTAAAAAGCAGGGAACGGCCTGGTTATATCAGTAAACTGGTATCATGTATATGCTAAGAGATCACTTACGTGAATGAGATGTATTATAATCAGGATGTTTATCATGCATAATTACTGAGCAGGAGTGGATTTGTACTGTGCTGACAGGTTCTGATCTGTAGTAATAGATGTATGTTTGTTCACAGCACTGAAGGCAGACAGTGGTAGAGTAAGGATTCGATCCTGCAAACACTTAAACACATGCTTAACTTTAAGTACATGTGTAGTCCCACTGGTCAAAGATCCAGATTCTCAGCTGATGTAAATCAAAGTAGCTCCATTGAAATCAGCAGAGCTATTCTTACAAACACCAGCTGAGGAGCTGGGTCATTGAGATTATTCATGGGTTTAAAGTTGATGTGTTTTCAGGATTGGGATGTGAATCTCCAGGACTGGCATCCAGACTGTATAAGAGTAACTTTAGAATCTCCAAAATGTCCTACGGTTCCTCCCATAAGAAAGACAGCTGGCCACACTGAGCTATTAGCCTATTGGCTGTTAAGGAACATGCCTGGTATCTCACGTCCAGGAGGTCAATCCTCCAGCTACTGCATGGACCAGGCACATCCTGATACTCTGCTAATTCCAAAAGGGGTACATCCAAGCCGGCACCACAGCAGATGATACGTAGGACCGACAGTTAAGGTGCTGGAGTTAAAGAGGGAAATATATACAAAATGAACTAAGAAAATCCTGCCCACAATTTTGTCTCCAAAAACACCCTCTTTAAGATTCTGGCTTGCCCTGCTTACCCATGCAAATGAGGAATGGGGTGTTAAAGGTGTCCCTTCACTCCCCTGTGTGGGCTACCTCTGTGTCATAGCACTGGGTGGGGAGAGCGGCCTCCATGGGTTACAAGGACTGAGCGGGCAGAGGTGGTGAGCTGGCATCTGGACTTGACTCCAGTCCCTGGATGCAGCAGTAGGGTTGCCAGTTTCTAATCGCAGAAAACCGAACACCCTTGCCTGACCCTTCCTCAAGACCCCGCCCCTGTCCCGCCCCTTCTCTGAGGCCCAGCCTCTGCCCTGCCCCTTCTCCCCTCTCTCTGTCATTTGCTCTCCCACACTCTCGCTCACGCGCTAATTGTCACCAGGCTGGGGCAAGGAGTTGGGGTGCAGGAGGGGATATGAGCTCTGGGCTGGGGGTGCAGGCTCTGGGATGGGGCCAGAAATGAGGGGTTCAGGGTGTAGGAGAGGACCCTGGGCTGGGGCAGGGGGTTGGGGTGTGGGAGGTATGGGCTCTGGTGGGTGGGAGGGGCTGGGCGGTTGGGGTACAGGAGGGGGCTCCGGGATGGGAATGAGGGGTTTGGAATGAAAGAGAGGGCTCAGGGCTGGTGGAGGGGGTTGGGGTGCAGGAGGGGGTATGGAGTGCAGTCTCTGCAAGGGAGTTAAGGTGTGGGAGGGGACTCAGGGCTGGGACAGGGGGTTGGGGTGCAAGTGGGGGTTCGGGGTGCAGGCTGCGGGCAGTGCTTACCTCAGGTGGCTCCCAGGAAGCAGAGACAAGTCCCTCCGGCTCCTAGGCACAGGCGCAGCCAGGGGGCTCGGCACAGCATGCAAGCCAATGGGAGCTGCGGAGCCGGCCCCTGTGAGCTGCGGAGCCAGCCCCTGTGGCCGCCCCTATGCCTAGGAGCAGGAGGGAAATATCGTAGCTTCCCGGGAGCCACGCGGAGCTGGGTAGGGAGCCTGCCTGTGCCACCAATTGGACTTTTAACAGCCCAGTCAGTGGAGCTGACCAGAGCCACCAAGATCCCTTTTCGACTGGGTGTCCCATTGAAAACCGGACACCTGGCAACCCTATGCAGCAGCCAGCGCGGCTGAGCGGAACTGGTGAAAAGGGGGCTGTAATCTGTGCCTAGTGCGAGGCTGACTCGGATTCCTTTCCCCTGAAGCAAGGCATGAATCCGGGGCTAGAAGGGAACTCATACCCCTAAGTCATAGTTTCAGACACTCCTAAGTGACTTAGAGAGACAAGGTGAGGGAGATAAAATCATTTTTTGGACGGAAAGATGTGAACTCACCCACCTTCTCTCTCTAATATCCTGGGATCAACACAGCTACAGAAACACTGCACACTAAGTGACTTAGAAGCCTACATCCCATTTAGAAAGTGACTTAGGCACTCAGGAACTGAGATTTCCTTGAAAGTCAATAAGATTTATGCTCTTTAGGGCCAGATTGCCAAAGGGGTTTAGGCACCTGAAGATGCTGAAAGGCGCCTAGTGGGATTTTCAAAAGAGCATAAGCAGGTTATTCCATGGGAGTTAGGCACCTACCCTGTTTGGCTCTTCTGAAAATCCCACAAGGCATCTATCTGCATCTTTAGGTGCCTAAACCCCTTTCGAAATCTGGCCATAGGTATTTGTGACAAGTTTACTCCTCTTTAAATTGTGAGCGCAGAAACCAGAACAGAAATGATAAGAGCATCAACTTGTGACAGAAATACTCAGACACGTTTTTTTAAAACAATCTCCTTTATTATGGCATCCTACATTCCCACACTGTGTGTAACCACAAATAAAACTATCTACCAAATTGCAACCAGGCTAAGCATGGACACGCAAGGGGCAAGAACCTGCTACTCCCTGCGATTTGCAGCAGACGGTGCACAGGATGTGAATTCTGCTGAAAGCCATTTTAATATACCTGGGCCATTTTCTGGTTTTATTTTACTGCTTATTCATTAAATCTGTTTCTTGAAAAGTTGTGATCAGTGGCAATTTATCAAGTGCTTTTGAATTGCACTGAAAGACAGAATCCAAAACTATAATCTGCTGAGGGGCTTTAGAAAGCAAGGCCACCCACTCTTGTTTACTTGTCTCAAAGGTTCTGCAACCTTGTTGCTGCATTCCACCGCTTTTCTGTAGCGTATATTCCGCTCACAAAATGTGTGTGTGAATGTGCAAAAAAAGGTCATTGAATAGAGAACAGTGCAATTGCATAGGTTAACCAGCTCATTCTGGGGCAAAATTTCCGGAGAACAGAGTTCCACACTTTCCTTTATGAAGGCACTAGTATTTGCAACTGTGGTTTTGAGGCTGCCGCTTGATTTGCAGGTACGACTTGGAGTGATCATAGATGTTGTGATCACAGAATATCAGGGTTGGAAGGGACCTCAGGAAGTCATCTAGTCCAACCCCCTGCTCAAAGCAGGACCAATCTCCAATTTTTGGCCCAGATCCCTAAATGACCCCCTCAAGGATAGATCCCTAAATGACCCCCTCAAGGATTGAACTCACAACGCTGGGTTTAGCAGGCCAATGCTCAAACCACTGAGCTATCCCTCCCCCTGCATCCACTTCTAACTTACTGAGCTGCACTTGCAATTAAATAGTTAAATGGACAAGCACAGGGATTTGTGCCTACCGTTGCAAGGGCAGATTTTCAGGTGTGGATTGTAGCGGCAAGAAGGAAATTTGCCCTTTAGAAAACAAAACTCTGGAAGGGGCAAGTACTATTTTTAGGTGCACTCATGTGTGTTTGCACCTGGTTCTGTGCACATGCACATTTTGTGAGAGAAAGTGGGTGCCTGCTGCATATTAAATAGGTTGCAATATGGGCCACTATGTACAACACCTAGCAGCTTCCGTTCTTCTCAGTGCTCTGGCTTGATTTAAAGTCTGTTGGGGTGGTCTACAGAAGCAGCCCACCAACACCAACCAGGTCCACCTGCCCTAAGAGGCTCAGAAGAGGGGAAGAAGGAACGTAAGGCACCCTGTCTGGGCACCAAGTGACAAGATTTGTTCTGGGGGGTAAAGGAAAGAGGGTCAGGTCCTCTTTCTCTCCAGGCAACCTACGGAGCACCGCTGGCCTGTAGAAGGCTGCCTGATTGGTGGCAAGAATCAGCAGACTGGGTTTTAAGCCCAGCAGCAGTTCAGCAACTGCTCAAAGCATTTGCCCACGGTTGTGATCGTTTCTGTGTCTGCTTGTTCCCAGCCTTGCTCCCACTTTGCTTCACTCCATGTAATTAATTCCTGACCCTCGGCTTTGATTTCTGTCTCAGGCTTTGACCTTAGCTCTGGCATCTGGCGTCTGACTCCAGTTCTGACTCTTGGCTCCAATGACTTACTCCTGCTCTAACCACTGGGCATGACTGCCCGCATCCCAGTCAGTGACACAATCAACGAATAGCAAATATTCACTTCAAGTTTGGTCCATGATCTGAAAGTTATTTTTCAAATTAGAGTAAGGAATTATTCAGCTAACGATTTTTTGGGGGTGCGGGGAGCAAGGCTGATTTCTCTTTCTGGGGGGGGGGGAAATGAAACTGTCAATGTTTTGACAATTTTGAAATCATTATTATGATTATCTACTATTATGGTTCAAAATGACTCTTCATTTTGAAATTTAAGTTACAGGTTGGATCAAAACAAAAGGTTTTTAATTAATCTATTTCCATACAACAAAATTCAGATTTCGGTGCATGTGAATTTATGAGATTTTGATGTTTTGTTCCTATTCAGGATGGGAATTTTTTTTCTGAGTCTCAGAAAGTCTCACAGGATGAGAAACCACCTTCCTGCCCAGCTTGACCTATAATGAACGAACACATTTAAAGGAAATCAGCTCCGTTTGCAAAGCACTTGCTAACCATTCCATTTGCGACTAATGGCTTAGCCAGCTCTGCTGACAGTTGGGGTAAGAGGCAAGGTGGCAGCTGGTAAAATTGTTAGCACAGATGAGACCATTAAATGTCTATGGATGTTGGGAGATTGCCTGCTTGTGGGAGATAATAACAAATGTCCTCTGAGGCTCACTCACCACTAGTGGTGGTAACTTTCCAAAGGTTCTCCAGTTGGTAGAACTTTTTGCTTGTCCTTAATGAAGGATTTCTCCCCTAGATGAGCATTTGATTTAAACTGAAAACACTCCTGCATGGCTACTGTTAGTCGGCTCGGTAAATCAATGTTTGCTTTTACATCCTGCCACAGAACTACTTACACAGGACACACTCACTGTGAAGCTCTTGGTACAGAAAATTATCTCGAACGCACAGCCTAAAGTCCACTGGTGCCTGCTGTAAACTCTATACCTCTGTAGTTAAAAAGACTTTGACATGCCAGCCATTCTCTGGCTTTCATGAAATCTCAGATCTATTATTATTCTTTGGAAGAGAGACAGTAACTGTAATCACCACTAGTCAGAAAGGTATCAATGGGAATACAAGTTTTACCCTGAAGGGCTATTTGAACTCGCAGAAAAATGTTGAATTGCCCCTGAAGCAATTGCCGATTAACCAGTTAATGAAGCATCTGTGACGGCTGGCATGTCCCAGACATGTCATTGCAATGCTTGAAGGACGGAGGAGTTTAAACAAAAGATTGATTGTAGTGACTACTTTTATAGCAGCCAATCAGATATAAATGAAATGAAATTCTCTTTGCCTGATATTTCACCATCTATTTGTGGGCCTGACCTGTTCTGTTAAAAATTGTCTGAAAGCTGCTTATTCCTCACTTTCGGAAGGCTTATGCTTTACAGCATGTAATATTTGGTTTATATTTTCTAGAGTTGTCTCTGATTTCCATTTGCTGCTTGGCAACTATGATACAAATATATTAGGCATGAGAGTTAAATGTAAAAAGATATATGTATGCCCGTGTAAATGAATTCTCCCCACTGATAATTGCATTATATGACACACACAGTAAATTAAAGGTCAGACTTTTTAAAGTGCTCAGCATATTTAGATGCGTAAATAGAAGCCACTGTGTGCTGAACTCTTTAGAAAATCTGCCCTTACATACACTAGATGGGTGTGTGTGTGTGTAAACATGTGTGACTCACACTTTTTTACAAAATTCAAACCCATCAAATCTGAATCTTTTCTGAAATCTGATTACAGACTTTTGAAATGAAGCTGATTGTATTTCATAGATTCTAAGGTCAGAAGGGACCACTGTGGTCATTTGGTCTGACCTCTTGTATGAAACAGGCCAGAGAACTGCCCCGAAATAATTCCTAGAGCAGAGCTTTCAAAGAAACAGCCAATCTTGATTTGAACATTGTCAGTGATGGAGAATCCATCACAACCCTTGGTAAATTCTTCCAATAGCTAATTACCCTTATTGTCAAAAATGTACGCCTTATTTCCAGTCTGAATGTGTCTAGCTTCAACTTCCAGCCACTGGACCATGTTAGACCTTTCTCTGCTAGACTGAAGAGCCCATTATTAAATATTTGTTTCCCATGTAGATAATTATAGGTATTTATTTAGAAATGCTGATGTACTGATCGGGCAAGTTGGGCTTTTCTAGACAAATCCTCCTGGAGGTGGAATATGAAGGGTATCTATGTCATATAGCCATGACTGCCCTGTCTTGGCATAACATAAGCAGAAAATTACATTAGTTTCAAAATAACTTATATTTTACCATATCTGTGATGGTCCGAGATGTGTTATGGCACTGACAAAAATCTGTTCTCCTAAATTACTACTTTGATATTTCAAATGCTCACACTACTTTTATGTGTGCATGAGGTCCCTATCTCTGTCAAGAGTTCAGTCCCTCCAGCTCTCTGCCATGGAATCAAACTCAATTTTATTCTCAAGCAAATGAAAAGGGGGCAATCATAAAGATACATCCACTAATTATGGATACTTGTGTGATTGTCCCTACCGCCGGGTGTTGCAATACCAGTCCCATCTAGATAGCTGGTAATGTGCTGGGTGTACCACAAGGTCACAGGCAAATGCTGTGTGTGCGAAGGGATGACGCTGAACGTGGAGTTAATTAACGAATACAGTATAGAATGAATTCTCCCTGTAACAAGCCACAATATATTTCATAAAGCAAGAGACCTCTTAGCCCTGTGAATAATTGTTAAAGGAACACACCCGTTACAAGAATGTTCTCCAGGATTTAACACACTTCTGCTCGCTCTGATTTGCATGATTTCCCCACAGTCTTTTGCAGAAATGTTATTAATTTCAGCAAATGGTTTTTACCTCTGTAGGTTGAGAGGAAACACAACTGGAAACGGTAATTTTGTGTTTGATGAGCCTGATTATGGAAGAAAGACAAAACCGTGATGCCCTAGCTATAAAACCAGCTGTACATCTTCTCCAGAGGAGTCACAGCAGCATATCCACTGCCCCCTCCTTCCCCCAGCAGGCACAATGCGCAAAACCCGTCCAAGTTTTCTTTCTTTCTTTAAAATGGCAACAAATTCAAATCCTCCTACAGCGTCTGGGTGACATTACAGGTAATTCTACAGGTAATAAATGCAAGCTGACTTGCAGTGTGAGCCAGTGAAGGGGCACTGTGCTAGGACTCAGCTGACCTGAGTTCCAGTCTTCAGCTTTGTCACTTACCAGCTTTTGTGACTCTGGCCAAATTGCTTCCGCTCGGTTTCCCCTCCCACCTTTTGTCCGTCTTGTCTATTTACATTGTAAACTTTTGTGGGCAGGGACTGTTTGTTCGGTGCCTAACACAATGAGGTCCTCATCTCAGTCGAGATTCATTTAATACTTGTTAATTATTTGTAATAATGGAAAAGACTTGGAGGAGGAATAACCAAGTTGCACAGTGCTAGAAAGGAAAACAGAGTGAAGAAGGCGAAAAGGAAGAAGTGCAAAGGAGCCACAAAGTGGAAATGTTACATTACAATATAGAAAGCTTAAATGCCAAATAAATAAGAGGCTCGTGTACAAAGCACCACGGGGATAGGATGGGTATTCATCCACCTGCATCTCTTCCTGGATTTTAATGTTCATGTTGAACCAAATTCCTTTTTTGGGTCCTGTCAGGGGTTCCCTCCCCACTCTGAACTCTAGGGTACATATGTGGGGACCCACATGGAAGACCCCCTAAGCTTATTTCTACTAGCTTAGGTTAAAAACTTCCCCAAGGCACAAATTCTTCCTTATGCTTGGACAGTATCTCTGCCATCACCAAGTGAGTTAGACAAAGATTCAAGGAAAAGAACCACTTGGAGTTCCTGTTCCCCAAAATATCCCCCCAAGCCCCTTCACCCCCTTTCCTGGGGAGACTTCAGAATAATATACCAACCAAATAGGTTAACAAGGTGAGCACAGACCAGCCTCTTGGGTTTTTAGGACACTAAAAACCAATCAGGTTCTTAAAAGCAGAACTTTATTACAAAGAAAAAGTAAAAGAAGCACCTCTGTAAAATCAGGATGGAAGGTAATTTTACAGGGTAATCAGATTCAAAACACAGAGAATTCCCCTCTAGGCAAATCCTTAAAGCTACAAAAAAAACAGGAATAAACCTCCCTCTGAGCCTAGGGAAAATTCACAAGCTAAAACAAAAGATAATCTAATGCATTTCCTTCCTATTACTAACAATTTGTAATCTTAAATGCTTAGTTCAGGTATGGCTTTAGGAGATGCATTTTCCCTGCCCTGGTTCCTCGCTGTCTCAGAGAGAACACAAAGAAACACAAAACAAAAACCTTCCCCCACAGTTTTGAAAGTATCTTCTCCCCTTATTGGTCCTTTTGGTCAGGTGCCAGCCAGGTTATTTGAGCTTCTTAACCCTTTACAGGTAAAGGAGGGATTTTATGCTACCCTTAGCTGTATGTTTATGACAGGTGCTCCCCCAGAACTTTGTTTTAATGTGGCTTCATCTCTGTTGGTTCTTTCCTTCCTGTGGTGACTCTGTAGCCTGTCCTGGATCAAAGAGTGCACTGGGGCACAGACTGGGAGAGGACTGTTGCAATGCCCAAATCCAGGTGCAAGTTTCTGCGTTAGAAGTGACGCTTGCTGTGTCTCATAGCGGTAATCCCTGCTCCCAAAACAAAGTTTGCTAGCTCCACTATCATAAACACTTCTTGAATTTTCCAAGGCCCTGATAGATTCCTGACCAGGCCACTTTTATTGACGCTGTTGCCCACT
This sequence comes from Caretta caretta, assembly GCF_965140235.1. Classification (NCBI taxonomy): domain Eukaryota; kingdom Metazoa; phylum Chordata; order Testudines; family Cheloniidae; genus Caretta; species Caretta caretta. Next base: position 18,789,785 of record NC_134209.1, read on the forward strand.
GCTTAAGGCTGGGAGTTAGATGCCCAAATCCCATTGCAGAGTCAATGGAAGTTGGGTACCTAACTCGCATCGTCATCATCATCAAACTCACATTGTCGACTGAGGATGGTTGCACCAGGCAGAGTGACTATGGGTAATGGTGTCAGACCAGGTGTCATGAAGTAAAGTTCTCAGATCGGGCTCAGTCCTGAGAATCCACGAATCTCTGGGGTGACCCCCTGGGCGGTGCCAGGCGGGGTCAGGGTGAGCACACCTTCATGCATCAATGGAGCATTTGAGAGCACAGTGTGCTGGGTTGTTTTAGTCCATCCCGGAGACGTGGCCAAAGAGCATGCAACATCACTTTTGACGATAATGAGCATTTGGAGGAAGGCCAGACCTCAGCGAGCCTGTGACATTTCACACAAAGTCAAACCACTTTACGCTCAGGCTTTGGTGATGACAGCGCACAGAATGCCTCTACCTGCTCCAAGTCTGCCTTACCCTTATGCCAGCTTTGCAGATACCAGCCTAAGTTTCCAGTGTCTTTGAAATGAATTATTTGCATTTGTTTCTCCATATAAAACACATGATCACCAGTGTCCTCTGACTATGGAGGTGGGCCATCCTTTTTCATCCTACCCATTACCTAACTGTGCTACTAATTTCTAAAAGGGAACAAGTGATCAGCCCAACACTGAATTTATATCAAGGTTGCAGTAGTGTTAGGTTGCATAATTCAATGAATTCACTTTCCAGAAAACATACCATATGTTTTGAATTCTTTGTAATTAGCAACCATAATTTCTCATTTCTGCACAGTAACAATACACGTCTATCTGCTGCAAAAAGTTGCCAGTGCCCTAATGAGCAGACAGTTTGCCGTCAAAGAAACATTGTAAGAAGCGTTACGTCGATCTGGTATTGCAGCTTTTATTTCCTTGCTAATCCACCCAAATCAGGTCAACCCTTTTAATTTTCAGGATATCAACATTTTCAGGGTGACCAAGTAAATGATATTTAACAAGAGTCTGCACTATAAAGATATAAGATTTCACAATTGATTAATTCCCTTTGAGCAGATGATCAATAATATATAGGCACAACAATCTGAGGTCAGAAAGTACACAAGGAAAAATAGGACAAAGGGCAAGAAAAGAAGCAAACATCCTGAAATTTACTTAAAATGTGTTTTAAATAACAACAGAGACTCTGGCCTTGATTCAGTAAACACTTAAGCATGTGCTTCACTTTAGGGATGGATTTAAGCATCTGCTTGACCAGGACAGCACTTAAGCATGTGCTTGAAGTTGAGTGATTAGCTGAATCAGGGCTTCTCGGATTAAGAGATCTCTTCAAATATTTCAGACAGATTACCAGAAACTAAAGGGTGCCAATACTGATGTGAAAATCAGAGAAGATCCCCTCCACAAAAAAAAAGACAGAAATTTCAGCTCACTCCAATTTAACAACCGGGATTCATTTTGGTTGCTTAACTATTTGGGCAATTCATTTTCTCCCAAAATTAGTGATTGGCTCACTCCCCAGTCTTATTCGGCATTGTAGTACATATTTTTTCACCTTTGGAAATTTAGAGATAACTTTTCAAATAAATGCTCAAGGGGTTAATATAGGAGGAAACAAATGTATTTGTTTGTAAATTCCATCAGCCTAGGCTTATATTGACACTTCCTCTTGTCTTCCATGCAGACTTCCTTTGTTTTAAGGTCGTATGTGTCAGACTGCAGTATTTTCATATTGAGTGCCAAAGAAAAAGCTTCATGTCTACACAAAGTAGTACATTATTGAGTATTTGCTTGTTCGTTCTCCCCCCTCCCCTTTAAATCAAATATTAGTTCTGTTGAAAGGTGACACATTGACAGCCCTGGAGATGAACATCCTTCATGTATTGACTGCAGGTGTAGCATGGACAGCAGCAGTTTAAACTTTATGCTCCTCTTCTTGGATAAATTTTCAAAATTGAGGGTCTAAAATTAGCCCCCTAGGCCAGTATCTAGACACCTAAAAAAGCAGATTGGTTTTCAAAGCCTGTTCCATTGCATCATAAGAATTACATGCTGTAGGGATCTATCTCGGTGGTGGTCAACCTTGTCCATATCAGGTCTGCCCATCAGTCAGTCAGGGCCCCTCTTTATTTAGCAATATGGGAAGGCCAGGGTGGCCCTGAGCCCCAGTTCAGAAATTGTCCTCTATCTAGCATAGGGTTTTGTTATAGCTCACATCCGGATTAGTTAGATGGGCAAAGCAGGGGCCCACTCCCCAGTGTATTTCATGCAATCTTCTGCTCATCTCCCTTCCCTGGTCAAAGCGGCTCTGCTTGGGACAGTTGTGTGTGTGTGTGTGTGTGTGTGTGTGGTGGGAAAGAGGTACACGTGTCATCTGGTCACTGTGGAAATGCTTTATGAAAGAAGAAGGTCATGCAGAATTTCTTGAAGGCGATCAGACTCTGGAGTAGTCTAACATCCTCTGGAACTTTGTTCTCCCGCTGGACTCACTGTGTATAGTCTACTCACTAAGTGTGCTTTATTGTTTGCCCTGTGTGGGTATTCATATGACTCTCACTACTGTAGCATCTGTACAACCTACAATCATATAATGGATTTTATCCTCACAACACCCCTATGGGATAGGAAACTATTATTTCCATCTAACTGTTTGGGAGCTGAATCACAAAGTAAATTAAGTGACTTGATCAACATTACATAAGAAGTCGGTGGCTAAAAAAGTCTAGAGTAGACATGGCCAATGGCTCGTTTGTCTTCAGTGGGCCATCTTGTGTGCAGGACGAGCACTTTACCTTAATTAATGCATCCGATGAAGTGAGCTGTAGCTCACGAAAGCTTATGCTCAAATAAATTTGTTAGTCTCTAAGGTGCCACAAGTCCTCCTTTTCTTTTTCCTGTTTGAGTTACAGAATTACAGAGGTCTACAATGCAAACACACAATATAACTTCATACCATGGGATACAGACATTATGATTAAGATTAATACATGCAGCATCCTACAAGCATTCCATAAAGTCTAAATACATTCTGTTAACCCTAATATCTATTTTTAATTATACTAACCCACGGATGAGCCAGACTGATCTCCAACTATGCATTTGTCAGTGTTCAGTGAGGCCTGGGGCCTTGGCATGAGCTGGCACGTGGTCTGCCAGTAGCACAGGGGTAATCGGAGCGAATAATATCAACAGCAAGGGCAGGGGTAATGTTTAGAAACCAGCGTTGTCAAATTTCATAACTGTGTCACCAGACTCGCAGTATTTGGTCTGGTACTTAACGCCCCAGTGCCTGGGGATTACTTTTTTAAAGGAAAACTGAAATTCTCATATCCACATGGTTCCATAGAAAAGCTTGAACTCTAAAGGCTTAAAAAAGAGAGGTCAAATAAGTACCCAGCATTTAAAAAAAAAAAAATCTCATTATTTTCAAACCAGTTCGTGGATCTGGGGGCCTGACTCATGGTTTTTCAACCCTAGCCAGTAACAACACTGGAAATCTTACAACTGGAAGCACTGAGCCTTCTCTACAGAAAATTAGCATGCCAACCAATTGGATGTTGCCTTCCTGCCATTGTGTCTATGACAGCCAAGGTAGGCCAAGGAACTGATACAGACACAACATCCACTCGCTTGTTCCTGGGAATTAATCTTTTTGTTACATGTGATTCTGAGATGGAATCTGTACACCCACCAGACTAACAGATTCCCCTGGATCCAGTTTATTTCCTCTTCTTGCTGTCCTGACTGGGTGCGGTTACACGAATAGAGTCGCCGTGCTCAGGATGGCCGCAGTCCCATTAGGTAACTCACATGCAGTGTGCAAAAGAAAGGGCAACCCTGGGGCGTTACCTCTTGCCCTGAGCAGGTGACACAGCTGCCTAAGAATAAAAGAATAAATGGACATAAATCAGACGTCAAGAATTATAACATTCAAAAAACCAGTCGGAGAACACTTCAATCTCTCTGGTCACTCGATTACAGACCTAAAAGTCGCAATATTACAACAAAAAAACTTCAAAAACAGACTCCAATGAGAGACTGCTGAATTGGAATTAATTTGCAAACTGGATACAATTAACTTAGGCTTAAATAAAGACTGGGAGTGGATGGGTCATTACACAAAGTAAAACTATTTCCCCATGTTCATTCCCCCCCACACACACTGTTCCTCAGGCGTTCTTGTCAACTGCTGGAAATGGCCCACCTTGATTATCACTACAAAAAGTCCCCCCGCCCCACTCTCCTGCTGGTAATAGCTCACCTTACCTGATCACTCTCCTTACAGTTTCAGAGTAGCAGCCGTGTTAGTCTGTATTCACAAAAAGAAAAGGAGGACTTGTGGCACCTTAGAGACTAACCAATTTATCATGAAAGCTTATGCTCAAATAAATGTGTTAGTCTCTAAGGTGCCACAAGTCCTCCTTTTCTTTTTGCGAATACAGACTAACACGGCTGCTTCTCTGAAAGCTACCTAAGAGTCACAGTTATCATCCTGGTTTCCCCCGTGCCATACTGGCTCAGTGGTACTGTCCTGCATGGAGGAAGAAGACAACAGAGCTTCATTGCCCCTCTCTGTGTGCTCCCTGCTAGCCTTCACGAGTGATGTCCTCACCCATTGCCCGTACAGAGCAGTGATGCCATGAGGCCATGCAGGGGAATGAAAGGAGGGCTGAGGGCACTTTACTGCCTCCTTATTCCGCTGGGTAGGGCAGGAGAAATCTTGTCCAGATAGTGATTAGAAACTAGCACTAGGTAACTGATTGCCTTTTGGGATCCACCAATGGGTAATCTGTAATAGGTTATTTCAGGGTAATGATCCTGATAACAACCACATCCTGGCTATTTGACCCCAGACTCTCAGTGACTAATGTAAACCTGAAATGTATCTTTCTTTCTATTTTTCTTGATGCTGTCATTCTGCTTCCATTATCCTCTTCTTGTTTCCTTCTAAAGTTTGTCAATAATCTATCTATCTATCTATCTATCTATCTATCTATCTATCTATCTATCTATCTAATCATTATAAATCCACAAAACCAGCTAGAAGGGATCTGAATGAATAAGTTTGGCCTTTCTTTAATAAGAAGTCCTCGTTGTCATTGAATCATTCCACCCTCTCGTCTCAGCCCAGAGCCCGTTGTAGAATGGAGGCTTCTGGGAAGCACAGCCAGGCCTGCCCTTTCATGTTCCATCAGTACAAAGAGGCTCCTGATGGGGCTTCAGAATGCTCAGTGCAGCAGAAGTGTCTGCTTTCAGGGAGCCTGACATCCGCTTAGCGGGGTCAACATTCCTCTGGGCTCCCCCTGCATGGATATGAAAGGTTGGACTGGGGGAACAAGCCACTTGGAAACCATCTTTTCTTGTTCTGTAGCCCATCTGCTTGGGGAGCTGATTGACAGCTTGAGGGTGAGGGGCCATAGTCTGCGGTAATTGTCTCAGGACTTTACTCAAACATGGCTGTAGAAAGAGCCAGTCCCCACAGCCCGGGGAAGAAAGGGAGCCTTTGTGCGGTCTGACACAGTAAATGCCACTTCTGTCATGATTTAGACTTGTTGGGGTCAGTTTTTAACAACGTGGGATGCTCCGAAACCAGTCTCTTCCTCTTTGCTTTATCTCCGATGACTTCTCTTCCTTCTTTATTTCTGCTTCATCAATGGGCATTGTTTCAGTTAGGTTTCAATTCCCTTTCAAATGGTCTTAGTCTAAAGAAAAAAGGGGAGGAAATCCACTCTGTTGAATAAGATTTTTTTTCTGGGGTTGTTGGTTTGTTTTCTTTTTTCTTCTTCTCTTCCTCGCCTCTCATGTGTTACAAAGAATAGCTCTTAGTATTCTCTGAGGAGCTACAGCATTTGCATATTAATTTAATTGTGTGTGTTCATGCAAAACTCTTCAACTCACAGCAAACTAGCCACAGTTATTAAAATTAATTTGCAAAGGAAGAGAGCTATTGTTTTCCAAAATAGGAGGTGTCAAGCCATGCACTCTTCCACGTGCTAACTGCTGCCTCTTAGCAGTCTGTTGTGTGCATTGGCCGTGGGGCATCTCGGTGTGAACAAGTCAAGTTCCTGTGGAAAAAGTAGGGAGCGGTGAAACTTGTAATTGAAGTGTTTGATTTGTGGAAAGGCTGAATTACATGCTGTAGGGATCTATCTCAGTGGTGGTCAACCTTGTCCATATCAAGTCTGCCCATCATTCAGTCAGGGCCCCTCTTTATTTAGCAATATGGGAAGGCCAGGTGGCCCTGAGCCCCAGTTCAGAAATTGTCTTCTATCTAGCATAGGGTTTTGTTAGAGTGCACATCCTGATTAGTTAGATGGGCAAAACAGGGGGTGGCTCCCCAGTGGATTTTATGAAATTTTCTGCTCATCTCCCTTCTCTGGTCATAGCAGCTCTGCTTGGGATAGTTGTGTGTGTGTGTGTGTGGTGGGAAAGAGGTACGCGTGTCATCTGGTCACTGTGGAAATGCTTTATGGAAGAAGAAGGTCATGCAGCGTTTCTTAAAGGTGGTCAGACTCTGGAGTAGTCGAACATCCTCTGGAACTTTGTTCCCCCGCTGGACTCGCCGTGTATAGCTTACTCACTAAGTGTGCTTTATTGTCCTCCCTGTGTGGGTATTCATATGAGTGGGGGAGGTTTAGATTGGATATTAGGAAAAACTTTTTCACTAAGAGGGTGGTGAAACACTGGAATGCGTTACCTAGGGAGGTGGTAGAATCTCCTTCCTTAGAGGTTTTTAAGGTCAGGCTTGACAAAGCCCTGGCTGGGATGATTTAACTGGGAATTGGTCCTGCTTCGAGCAGGGGGTTGGACTAGATGACCTTCAGGGGTCCCTTCCAACCCTGATATTCTATGATTCTACGATTCTCACTACTGTAGCATTTGTCCAGTCTACAATCATTTAATGGATTTTATCCTCACAACACCCCTGTAAGATAGGAAACTATTATTTGTATCTAACTGTTGGGGAGGTGAATCACAAAGTAAATTAAAAGCAGCAAAGAGATCCAGATCCAGACTAACATGGCTATCCCTCTGATACTTGAAAGTAAATTAAGTGACTTGACCAATGTTACATAAGAAGTCTGTGGCAAAAAAAGGAATTGGACCCAATTCTCTTGTGTGCGCCAAACCAGTGCCCTATCCACTAAACCAAGCTTCCCACCTTGCCTCCTTTTCTGCTTTGTCCTCGGATCTGTGACTGCTGTATTGTCCCAGAGGAGCACAGTTGTCTTGGCACTGCATGCACGGAGAGGTAGTTCACGAATGGAGATAGAGATCTAGTCTCTTCTCTACAGACCCGCAACTCCCATGTTAACAGGCATTACCGCTGTGCACCGAGAGGAGAACAGGCCCATATGGTATGTGTTTAATATACCAGAATCTCCGAAACATGTGTGTGACTCCCATTCAATTGTGTGGCAAGGGAATGATAAATTCATCTATGTACTTATTGTGACTGATAACACACGAGAAAAAAGATGTGAGGACAGTGGAACAAAATGTTTATTTTATACCGACAGGTCTTTCTTCTGTCACTTTTAGGGTTTATTGTGTATGGGCTAGTCAGGAGTTTTTTGCTCACACATTTTTCATTAAGAAATGCTGATTTATCAAAATAAAAACTGTCCGCAAAACAGATTTGGATTCAACAAATCTCTTGTCTCAAAAAAAAAAAAGAAAAAAAAATTGGAAAAAAAACCCTTGACAATTGTGAATGTTTTGGTTTGACATTTTTGAAACAAAAATTTCCAATTTGAAATGACTTTTTGTTTTGAAAATTAAGTTGATTACACTAAAAAGAGACGAATAGCAGAGGAAAAGGTCTAAATGGAAATGAAGCATTTTGAAATGAAGTGAAAGGTGTGTATTGACCGTGTGTGTTTCGGGATTTGGCTGGTTGGTTGGTTCACAATTTCTAGAGATTTTGACTAAGTCACAGTTTGAAGCGGGAAGAAATTTCAACCCCTGAAGAATATTCGAAGGGTGGGAAAACGATTTCCTCCCCAGCTCCTTATACGATGCATTATCAGTAGACTGGCTCTTCTCAGTCTCCCATGCTGCCAACAGACATCTGTGTGGTAACAATGGTTTGCATATGTTGTGCCACACTGAGAAATGAGCCTCGACTGTGCCCTCCAGTCTCTGTGCCACGCTTACAGGAGAAGATCCCCTGGGGTGGGGAATGGTCATTTCTGGGCACTGCCTCTTGACCTCATTGCTGGGTAGTGTGACCCTTCACCTTGCTTCTCCAGCTGGGAATATGATACTGAAATGAATGCGTCCAGCATTTGGTTCTATATACTGCTAGCAGAAAGTAAATCCAGGCACTTACGGAGGCAGGCTTCATGCATTTTTATTAGCAAAGCTAGGGCACACCCGTTGCAACATCACGGTGATCTTAAAGGGAAACCCCATTGCATAGTATAAGCTATCAGAGAAGAAGGATGGTCCTGAAGCTAAGGCACTGCAAAGGAACCCAGGAAACCTGCTTTCAGTGCTCACCTCTGCCAAAGCCTTCTCCTATGTGCCCGCAAGGGCTGGGGGGGGGGGGGGAGGAGATACCAGTGAAAGGAGGACACTCAGGCCTAAGAATAATAAACTATGCTTTATTGAAGGAAGGAAGAATTTACGCTTCAATCTGCGCGAGGAGCCCCTAGGATGTGTGGAGGGGCTGCAGGGGACTCTGGCCGTTTGGGACAGCTGACCAGGCAGGACTCCGCCGGGGGGGGGAGTCCTCTGCGGTGCTATATTCTCCACGCTTATCTCGGGGTTACATGGGGTCAACAGCTGGCTACATTCTTATATGTACGATTTATGCTTATTACATAAACTGACTTGTTTACAGGCAAAAATATGCTAAGCTATGCTACAATATCTTTTGGCAGGGTCTGTTGGACAAAGTTCATTGAAACTGCCTGCATCCTCCGCTAAAATCCAGTCACGTACTCAGTCCACCACTTAGCTCCTGGCCAATCTTCCGCAACCTTGCCCCTACACCCTATGACCTTGGGTGAGTCACTTAATTTCTCAGTGCCTCGGTTCCCCATCTGTAAAATGGGGATAATGATGTTTTTTTTTCTCCTACCCTTTGTCTGCCATGTCCATGACACTGTAAGCTCTGCAGGGCAGGGACTATCTTGTAGTGTCTACACAGCATGACACAATGGGACCCAAATTTTGGTTGGCCTTTCTAGGCACAATTCATATATATGGGAGGAAATATTTCGGCATGAATGGCGAGGTTTCACTATCTAACTCCTATTGCTGTTATAATCTCTGATCTGAAACGGCAGTGAGAAAATATTTTATAGATAATGTAAAATGCCTTCACAGTACCCTTTTGTTATGAATGTAACCTTAGAGAAAAATGATGAATAGGAGTCCTGTAGCATTTCAATATGGATTTAATACTTTACAAATTTCAGCTTTTTTTTAAAGGGAGTTTGTACCTTCATGGTATAATTTTCAAAATGTAAAACAAATAACTTTTCAGGCCTGAGCTGACACAATAGAAGTCAGTAGGTGCTTTGCTATTCAAAAGCTACACAAACGAGTCTGAAACCTTCTCCTGGGTTTATACCGGCAGAGTCAATTACAAATATATATGCACACCCACAGATTGCCTCTCCTGTACTCAGCAATGGCAAAGGGAGTCCTCGACTATTTGAAAGTTCTATACGTAATACCAGACCTAGGTCAAGTCACGTCCAGTGATTAAAGTGTGTTCCCAGAACTGTAACTGGCAGAGTGTATACAAAGTAATCTAACTTCAGCCCATGCACAGAACCATAATACACAGTGTATTTGCCACATTGCTTTTCCAACATTTTCTCCTGTCACTGATAAGAGAAATGTCAGAATGACCTTGGGGAGCTAATAACTGCTCATTGATTTGGTTTTCAGGCTTCCATAGTATTTTGCCGACTGTGTCACATTTGTTAAGGTGAGAGATGCAAAAGTGAAGCTTGTTTCTTAAGTTTTTGGCCAGTGGCTGAGACAAGATCTTTGAGGAATATAGAGTATGTATTAACAGAGGCTATGCCTTCTTGTGTGACCTTGGACATGTCATTTCTTGTCTGTGTCCTAGCTGTGAAATTAGGATGACGATATTTCCTTTCTCCCATCCTTTGTCCATCTTGCTCATTTAGATTGTAAACTCTATGGGGCTGCGAATGTCTCCTATTATATGTATGTACAGCCCCTAGCACAATGGAACCCTGATCTTCTTTGAGGTCTCTGGGTGCTAATGTAATGTAATAACACATCTGCCATATGAACAAAGGAACAAAAAGAGATGGGTTCAGTACAGCATGATGTTTAGGATCACGGCTTGGGGTGTCTTTCAAAATACACTGAAGATTTGGCTTCAGCCCTTAGCCTAGACTCTTACTTCGCTTAGAGGTTCTAACCCTAGGAGCTGCTGGGAACTCAGCACTTTTGAAAAGCAGGTCACTTATTTAAGTGTCTAAATGTGGTCTTAGGAGCCTGGGTTTAGGCTCCCCTTTTTGAAACTCTTCCTGTATGTGTAACTGTGTCCATCCCACACAGGAATGGAATTGGTTAATGGAGGCCAGATGGGCCAATTAACCTAGTTGATGGGAGGCTGAGAAGAAAGCCCTAATTAGAGGAACAGGCTCACCTGTGCAGGAACAGGAAAAGCCTATACAAAGCCAGATGGCTACCTGTGGACAGGGGTGGCTGTTGTTGAAATGGGGGTAGTTACTCTCTGGGAAGAGAGAGGGCTGTTTAAGGACTACTACTGCTGGGAAAGGCTGCAGGGAAGCCAGTTGCAGTCACACCCTGCCTGGAGGGAGTTGGAAAGCCAGCAAACCCACAGAGGGTGGGAGCCAGTGGTGTAGAAAGAAGCTCAGGGAAACAGCAGCAAGAAGTAGAGCTGTACAGAGACTCTGGCTGCTTGTTCTTGAGCTGGAACCCAGTGTAGAGGGTGGGCCCAGGATCCCCTGCCAGTCATTGGGGAGTGACAAAGGGCATTGGAGATGCCAGCCAGGCAGCTGGTCTGGAAAGACTGAATTCTCTGAAAGGGGAGGACTTTAGTGAGCCAAGCTGCGAAGAGGAGACTGCAGATCTGGGAGTTAGTGGGGCTGCAGAGCGAAAGCGGTTGGGGGGAGACTCTGCTGGAGGGAGAGTGCAAGCTGGCAGAGCAAATCCCCAGGACAGCCAGCAGGAGGCGGTGAGTGCAACCTGTGACAGTAACCCTTTGGTCAGTGTATGTTACAAATCTGACCTCTTAAATATCCATGAGGCAGTTGGTGAATAATATTGAACAAGGGTCACATTTATAGAATCCCCTGACCTTTTGTGGACAGCAAAAAGGTGACTTTCCTATTGATAAGTGTACAGATGGGGCAACTGCTTCCATAGTCTTCTTTAAAGTGATTTTTAAGTTGTGTGAGTGATGATTGTTCTCTGCTTGGCTTGGATTAAGAGACCTGGCAGCCCTGAGGGAAAAGCTCAGCAATGACTCTGAGCATGAATTGCTTTGATCAGACAGAACTGTGTTGTACAAGGAACAGGTGCTCCTGGGGAAGTTTTGAAAGAGCTTGTTAACCATATCCTTCACAGCAATACATGCTTATTCTCTTTACTGGATTATTCATTACAAGCACCATAATAATGTAGCGCATGAATTTGGGGGTTCCTTTTGTTACAAGAAAAATAACTTTTTAAACCCTCTACCTGTGGACTCTACTGCACCATTTTTAAACTGTACATTGAAAAGACATTGTTCAAAATGCCATCCACCCCTTTCTGTATTTACTGCAGGATTTGTCTAAGTTATTTTGCAATGGTCTATGCCTCTTTTATTCTGCATGTCTAGAAAAAAGAAGTAAGCTTTCATAAATTACTTTGTAGGGTGATTATTTTAACACTTTACCTCAGGTTCCTGGACAAGTTGATTGTATTAACTATTTAAGTGCTTTGAGGACTTGCATTCAGCGTAAAGGCATTCACGTGACCCTTAGAATATATGGAGAACACTATTGCATATGTCCCACATATTCACCGCCTCCTCCTCAGCTCTTACTGGGCCCTTACAGTGTATAGGACAATGTATGTGACAGACTGCCAATATCCTGAATGAATGGATGAAGTTCCTTCTTACTGAAGTAGGTACTATAATGCCTTTGGGGCACATTGTATTAGGGATCCGAGAAGCAGCTGTGTTAGTCTCTATTCGTAAAAAGAAAAGGAGGGCTTGTGGCACCTTAGACTAATAACAAATTTGTTAGTCTCTAAGGTGCCACAAGCCCTCCTTTTCTTTTTGTATTAGGAATGTGAGTGTTACATACCATTGTGAGGTTCTATGGAACTTCTTTAGCAGAAAGACAGCATTAAGGCAATCCCTGGAAGGCATGAGGCAATTTAAAGGTCTTTTTGGAACAATAGTTATGAAGCAGATTTCGTAGGAATACTTTGAGGTGAAGGGAAGGCAAATTCTTCCCTTGGATCCCACCATTTTGAAGCTACACAAGGTCTCTCTTCCAGGTGTACTAATTATGGGGAAACCCCAGATCAAAGACCCCTGATCTGTGTGAAATGGTGGGCTAAACTTTTGTGAAAGTGTTCTGGTTCTGAGCTGAAGCTGTGGATGAACTGGTAACCACCAGCAGTCACTTGGGGTGAGGGTTTGAATCTGTGTTAGGGTTAGGAATTAAATCTGGCAAGCCTAGTGGCATGCTTGTAGGCTCTCATAATTGTTAATGTTTTCTCTGTAGTGCTTTGAACCTTACAGAATAAAGTCAGCTTGCCTAGAAAGAACTGTGTGGTAGCTATCTGCAGCAAACTCTGTCAGTCTCGGAAGAGAAAGCAAGTCTGTCAAGGCGATCTGTTTTTGCTGGGAAATATACAGTGAAGGGAAGGTAGCAGGAATGCTCCCGAAAGGTGTCTGGGGGCCACCAGCACCTCTGACTTCCCCCCTCCCTCCCATGTTGCTTGCCCTTACAGTCCATAAAAAGTGGGAGGGCCATGGCCACGTAGTGTGCCCTTACAAGGAAATGTGCAGTCTGGATATATACTGGTCAGAAGGGAGTGAGACACGGGTCACTGCCCAAGAGAGGTAACAGCTGGGCAGCTGGAAATCTGAGGGTGGGTTCCCTGGCTGCATCACGGATCATTGTTGTGTGCGGCCTCTGTCCCCTTTCTTACATATAGCACTTGTGTAATTTAAATTTTAAAACTTGCTCTAATTGTAATTTCAGTATAAAAATGTATGGCTGGGCTTTTCAAAGGAGACTAAGGAAGTTAGATGCCCACATCACATTTCAATGGAAGTGCCTAATTCCTTTAGGCCTCTTTGCAGACCCCAGATATTTCTTTTGGTTGTGTGGCTAGTTATAACAACTTTCTTGCTGCGTAACACTTAGAACGTTCCAAGCAAATAGCCAATCGCTTACCAGAAATCAGATGTGAGCTTGCAAAGTGATATGGCTTCAGAAGCAGCCAGTACAAAGATGGGCTGCAAACACACAAGCGTTAATGTCATGGAAAAGAGCTCAGAGCCCCTCTCTGTGCAACTGCCCCCGGAGTATTGCATCCAACCAATTCTAGCCAGAGAGAGAAACACATGTGGGGGCTGGAGGGACTGGTTCACCAGGAAAGGATAAGAGGTGGTGGGTAATACTGAGCTTGGCAAAGTGATGTCCAAGAGGGTACCTGATAGCCTACAGGTATTAGAAGAATGAGGTTGAGTGCTTATGAAGTATGAGATACAGGGGTGTAAATTAAAGCAATGGGGAATCTCAGGAATTTTTCAGCAGTTAGTCTATAGACCTAGAAAATGTTCTTTAATGTGCCAACTTCCTCTAAGGTTAACGTGCATCTTCACTCTCTCTTCTAGTGACTTAATACACTTTTGATCCATTTTATTCCCCCAAAAGCGTAGCACATACCAAAAAAAAATCCCCTAAAGTACTCAGGGGCTCTCAAAATCCAGCTGCAAACACTTTCCAATCCAGAAAGGCTTCATAGCCTGGTCTCACATGAGTTGAAGTCCATGTCAATACTTCATTTCGCTGGACACTGTATCAGGCCCATAGAGTAAAATCTTCAAAAACATTAAGATTTAGGGTCAAAGGCCCATTGATACTTAGGTCCAGGTTTGCAAAAGGGACTTAGACACCTAATTGCCAGGTTACGTGCCTACATCCAACATTTAGGTGCTCATGGCACTCTCAAACACTGCTCAGCTGTCACCTAACCCTGTAGGTGCCTAAACTCCCTCAGCACCTACATTTCTGCTGTAGAAGTTCTCTAGGGCCATAAGTTTCTATCTCTGGGCATGTGCACTGCTGCCTCACTCTAGGCATCCAGACGCCTACACCCAAAAGTGATGCACAAACCAAAGGACAATAGACATTCCCCTGCATCTCTTACCTGTGGAGCCCGAGCCAGTAGGGATGCTCAGAGCACACCTACCTGAGCAGGCCTCGTTCAAGAGGTGGTGGTGATGGTGCCTAACGTCCCATATGGCTTTTATCCCAGTGGTTAGCACTCACTTGAGCTGTGGGAAGCCCAGATGCGGTGCCCCACTCTGCCTGATGGTGATAAAGGATTTAAACAGGGGTGTCCCACCTTTCAAGACAGTGCCCTAATCACTGATGTGGGGCTCCCTCAGTCTCCTGTTGGAGCTGTTCCACTGGGGTTAAATTAGTCATCAAACTATTCCCTGGGGGGGGACTGCATCCTGAGTCACCCCCAGGAGTTTCCCAATAACAAGCTATGGAATCCTTCTCACTCAGTCTGATTCAGTGACTCTCTTAGGTGCCTGTCTCTCCACACGCACTGTATAAGGAGCCTAGGTACCTAACCCAGGGTTTGTGAATTCCAGTGATTTTTCTAGGTGCCCAAGTCCCTTTGTGAATCTGACTCTTTGGAGGTTAAGTCAAATTAATGGGATTTAGGGTCAGCTTCACAAAGGCATTTAGGCACCTAACAATGCCGATGGGTACCTCACTGGATTTACAGATGGGAGTTAGTGGGATTTTCAAAAGCACCTAGACGCTTATCTGCATCGTTAGGTGCCTAAATGCCTTTGTAAAGCTGTCCCCCTAAGTCACCTAGGCCCAGATCCCCCTGAGATCTTTAGGCCATTAACTCCATGGACGTTAGGTACTAAAATACGTTTCAAGATTTGGGCATTTTGAAAATTTTACCCTTAATGGCCTAATGGTTAGAACACATACTCGGAGCTAAAAAGAATCCTGCCTAGCTTGCCCACAGCACCTTCCTCATACTGCTATTTCCTTGTGCTGATGGAAATTGGTTGAAAACGGAGGACTTTGTTACCCAGCAGATATTCCAGTTATGCTGCCCACTGCAGAATTAAAACATACTGAAAATCCTATTTAGTCTGCCTTGCAGAAAGGAACTGTAATAAATTACTATAGCCTTTTACTTGCAGCAATTGCTTTAAAACAGAGTGCATTATTGATATAGCTCTTGCAGACATGAAATCAAAATCATGATCCTTTGTCAATTTTTCTTTTTAATTAATGATATTTTCTACAAGGATGTGTTTGGTTTTTTTAAAACCTCTCGGATGGTTTGAAGGCAATCACCAAACACAATCTGAACATAATGCTACGATCGCTGGGTGAAGTTCTCTGGCCTGTGTTGTGCAAGAAGTCAGACTAGATCCCAATGCTCCCATCTGGCCTAAATATCTGAATCAATGTAAGACTAAATCAGAAGGACTGCGCAGTCCTTGAAGCCAAATCATCAGCTGGTATAAACTGGTTTTGATGGTCACACCAGCTGAGGATCTAGCTGGTGGGCTTTAAAGCCAGAAGAGGCCATTGTTAAAAATACAGCTCAACAGTGCATTCTGACCTCTGATGTAACATAGGCCATAGAATTTCACCCACTAGTTCCCCTTTTGAGCTCACTTACTTGTGGTTGAACTGGTCTATGGAAGCTGGGGGCGGGTTTGGGGGTCTATGGAAGCTGGGGGCGGGTTTGGGGGTCTATGGAAGCTGGGGGCGGGTTTGGGGGTCTATGGAAGCTGGGGGTGGGTTTGGGGGTCCATGGACCCCCACTCTTAAAATGAGGGCTATGCCCTCCCACTTTTTGCCAGCCGTAGGGGCAAGTGATTGAGGGAGGCAGTGCAGAGGAGTGAGCAGGGGCGGAGCCTTGGGGGAAGGGGTGGGGCCATGATTCAGGTGCCAGTGGGGCAGGGGGGCCCCCACTTTTAGGGACCTTCTTGTGGGAGCCTGTCTGATTTCAAGGATTCTCAGGCTATCACAGTGAGCCTTACTGTGGTGGAGTGAACTGTCACATGGGGGTGTGTGGTGGTGGTGGGGTTTGGGACAAAAATCAGAAAACCTGCTGACTCCAATTAACCAATCCTCTGAGGCTGCTGGGAGCAGAAGGTGTCTAGGGTCTATATAAGCCAGACCCAGCTTGCTCCAGAGATCAGAACAGGCAAGGCCCAAGAAGGCTGAAGGAGGCCCAAAGGGAAAAGCTGCTCCAGAAAGGGACGGGAGGAGGGGCAGTCGCCTTGGCAAATGGGCACGGAGTCTGGGGAAACCTGGGACTTGCCTCGGAGGTCAGACCTTCTGGGGAAATGGGACAACAGATCTGGGTGTAGATATTAATAAATTAAACACTGATGCCCCACTTCCATAAGTACTCCTATGTGCTCTCTGGACCTTTCTCTCCCCACGCTTTCTTAGTAGCCATATAAATACCTAATCCCATTTTTCATCTTAAAATGGGTTCCAGGTCATAATTTTATGTTAGTGGGGGCTAACATTTACTGTCAGCATAAATAGATAGATGTGGACGTAGTGCCAGGTTTGCAGAGTAGGTATTTGTTTTGGGGGTTCAGCATAAATAGGATCATTTGGGGTATGTCAAAGGTTAATTTATCTTTAGGTGGGAAGAAGTATAAATTAATTGGCAAGGATGCAGTATTAAACTGATGTGGCTGTTATAGAATTCCATTGAATATGGAAGTTTATTTTTTGTATCCGAGACTTTGTCCATACTGTTCCAGAGTTTAAGTTAAGATTTTTATTGGTAAGTGAATGAAGTAACTGTTGTTCCTGTAAATATCAAGGAGGTGTGGCTTAGGAGTGAGTTTAGCTTGGAGAAGTGGGGTTTTTTGGTTTTGCAACTAGGCTTAGTTTTTGGGCTTGTAGGTGTTGGGTAAATTGTTCAAGCCTCTGATCAAGAATGTCTATTTACTTAGAGACCAAGGCAGAGTAGAGTAGGAGATGGAAATGCTTTAAATTCGCAAATGCCACTAAACATCAAATAGATGTTTGCCAGCAAGTTAAAGAATCATGGGCTGGATGAATGGACTAAAGGTGGATAGAAAGCTGGCTAGATTGTCGGGCTCAACAGGTAGTGATCAATGGCTCCATGTCTAGTTGGCAGCCGGTATCAAGTGGAGTGCCCCAAAGGTTGGTCCTTAGGCTGGCTTTGTTCAATATCTTCATAAATGATCTGGAGGATGGTGTGGATTGCACCCTCAGCAGAAGTTTGCAGATGACACTAAACTGGGAGGAGAGGTAGATACGCTGGAGGGTAGGGATAGGATACAGAGGGCCCTAGACAAATTAGAGGACTGGGCCAAAAGAAATCTGATGAGGTTCAACAAGGACAAGTGCAGAGTTCTGCAGTTAGGACGGAAGAATCCCATGCACCTCTACAGACTAGGAACCGAATGGCTCGGCAGCAGTTCAGCAGAAAAGGACCTAGGGGTGACAGTGGACAAGAAGCTGGATATGAGTCAGTGTGCCCTTGTTGCCAAGAAAGCTAATGGCATTTTGGGATGTATGGGTAGGGGCATTGCCAGCAGATGGAGGGACGTGATTGTTCCCCTCTATTTGACATTGGTGAGGCCTCATCTGGAGTACTGTGTCCAGTTTTGGGCCCCACACTACAAGAAGGATGGAAAAATTGGAAAGAGTCCAGCGGAGGGCAACAAATGATTAGGGATCTGGAACACATGACTTATGAGAAGAGGCTGAGGGAACTGGGATTGTTTAGTCTGCAGAAGAGAAGTATGAGGGGGGATTTGATAGCTGCTTTCAACTACTCTTTGGGGTTCCAAAGAGAATAGATCTAGACCGTTCTCAGGGGTACCAGATGACAGAACAAGGAGTAATGGTCTCAAGTTGCAGTGGGGGGAGGTATAGGTTGGATATTAGGAAAAACTTTCCCACTAGGAGGGTGGTGAAGCACTGGAATGCGTTACCTAGGGAGGTGGTGGAATCTCCTTCCTTAGAAGTTTTTAAGGTCAGGCTTGACAAAGCCCTGGCTGGGATGATTTAGTTGGGGATTGGTCCTGCTTTGAGCAGGAGATTGGACTGGAAGACCTCCTGAGGTCCCTTCCAACCCTGATATTCTATGATTCTAGATACCAGAATTTGAGGAAAACCTACCCAAGAAATTATACAGCACTCTAACCAAAAAAGTGTGTAATGTAAAATTCCATTGTAAAGATAAGTTACCATTTCAACTTAATATGTTAGGATTAAAAACCTACCTAAACATGAACTTAGTTTAAAAAAGTTTTCTGTAAATTTCAAAGAATTATATATAGAACACAAGTAACATGATAGGATAATTCCAAAATGTTGTCCAAAGCCTGTGATGTCTAGAAGGAGAAACTGATAGACAAATCAGTAGCTCTGAGCCAACTACTAAGAGTTATTTCACGTTAACTAAAAGTAAAATTTGAACTTGCTATTGCTAAAAAGCAGGGAGTTATTGGAAAAGCAGAACAGCCAACAGATTGGGCTAATTCCATGGTTACTTTGCCTTTTCAATTAAGGCTGTGTTGATCCATGCAATTTTAATAAGGCTGTAAATGTTAAAGATCAAGATTATTAAAAACTTGAAGAAATGGTGGCTGGCTTGACAGAAGCAAAAATATTCTCAGTAATGGATTCAGGATTGCATACTGTTTAGCAAACTAGAGCTTGATGATTCAAACTCAAATTTTAATACATTTACAATTTCCTAATGTTGTAAGTGGATGCCATTGGGTTTGAACTCCAGTCCCAAGGTATTTTAAACCTTGATTACACAGGTCATTTTAGGATGACTGGGTGCATCATGCATGATTTAATTTGGATGGGACTAAGGCTGGAAGAAATGTTCTGTTGAAACATTTTTTGACAGAAAATTGGGATTTTGACTAAACAATATTGTTTAATTTTGCAGAAGTCTGCTTTTCACAGAATTTCAGTTTCATGTACAAATAAAGCTGAATGCCTGAATCAAAATATTTCAGTTTGGAAATTCTGCCCCAATGCCTCATGGGAGTTGTAGTTCTGCAGCCTCACGTTCTCATTTTCCTGTATTGACTGGGTTCCGCAGCCACATTATAGGTCTCATGATGCACCACGGCCAAAGACTCCCATAATGCACCACTTCCCCGCTCCAATAGGGGAGGCCATGGTGCTTCATGGAAGATAGTCTGACCAGGTGTCCACAGAGGAGAATGGGATAATAAAGTACTTGAACTACAATTTCCAAGAGGCATCATGGCAGCATTTGCAAACCAACATTTTTCAGTTTTCAGCCGAAAAATCCATATGTCCACAGAAAAATAAACCATTTTATTAGCTCTACTTGAGACTTTTTGGGTGTCCTAGTTCTTGGGTGCCCAAGAACATGTACCTTTAAAGGGCCTGATGTTCAGAAGGCAGGTGCTCAACAAAGAAATCATTTAGATTTTGGTCATGTCCTTGTTCTCCTTAATTGCTGTCTTTATTCACGCTGATTCTCTTGCAAGCTTTCTGCTTCTAGTTGACTTGAAGAACTTCTAGTTCTGTTTCTATGTTGCTAACTATCTGCTCTTCAGATTCACGGTTCGTCACAAGAAGTAGGGTGGCAAAGTAGGACCCACGGGGAGGAGGAATAAGAAATTTGCAGAGTGCTATTGAAACACTTATGCAACAAAGGTGCTATGAGGCATCAGAATAAAATAATCCTTTAGGGTAATGGAGTATTCTGACTGCCCAGTGGATAAATTACATCCCCAGATTATTTCATCAAACCTCATTGCCTGGGGTTGCATAAACTGATGTTTCAGGATCATTCAGCACTTCTTGCATTGCAACAAAAAGTAATGGAAACATGAGGAGAAATGACAGACAGTGCTAGAATCCTAGATTATGCTTTTAGGCACAACCCCCTGCAAAGGGCAGTGTGTAAGATACACCTCCCAAGGAGTCACTGTGACCCAGGTACCATTCTGAGTCATGATTCCCTCCCTGCTGAACTCTTGCTCCAGGGAGGGGGTGTATTACTTTGGTCCTGGTATAGGCCAGCTGTATACTACACCTCCTGCACCAGCTCCATTGTACTGCCTGGTGGGGTGGGGCTGTTAAGGTTCTACCCACTCCCACTCCTCCTTAGGAGGAGTAGCAGATGCCCACATGCTCCTGGACCCAAGGTAGGGTCCTCTACACTGGAGGGGGAAATAAACAACTCTGTGGCAGGGAGTCATCAAGCCCAGGCCTATGGATGCTGGCTTGTGGGGCTCACGCTATGGGGCTAAAGATAGACATGTAGACCTTCCCGCTCAGGCTGAGACCCACCCCCTCACTGGGTTTCAGAGCCCAAGTTCCAGCGTGAGGGGGACACTTACACCACTGTTTTTTTAGCCCCAGAATACAAGTCCAAATCTGTAGACCCGGGATCTGAGACTTCCTGCTGCAGGGAGGGGTTGTATTGTGGTGTTCTGTTTTGCAGTGCACATGCCTCCATGGGGCAAAGGAAGGTTTTTGTTCCCCTGTATGGACATGTGGCCTAAGTCACTATCTAGCCCAAAGAAAAGAGAATAAAATAACCCCATCCAGTCTGTGCTATTGAAAACTAACCAGTCCCATTTCCCCTCTGTGTGTGTGTGTGTTTGTACAGTGTGAGGAGGTGATTTGCTAGACAGCCAGATACTGTAGGAACCAGGCTCTGGTTTGAGACATCATCCCGAAGTGCATGTCTGCTGGGATAATAATTACAAATCTAGATGCTCAGTGTTAAAGCTGTCCTGATTTTATAGGGACAGTCCTGATATTTGGGGCTTATTCTTATATAGGTGTCTATTACTGCCCCCCAAATCCCCTGTGCTGATTTTTCATACTTGCTGTCTGGTCACCCTATATAACTGATTTTTCTCACTGCTCCATTTTCCTCCCCTGCCATTCCCCAGCTCTGTCACTCTCACTCCTGCCTTTCCCAAGCAGGAGCAATAAATCGTGTGTGCTGGAATTCCATGAGGTCAGGGGTCACTCCTGGCTATAAATCCTTCCTGCTTGTTGGCTCAGCACCAGCACTTGGCCTTGGTTTTAACAGCTGCCTGTGGAGGGGGTAACAGCCTCAGGATTGTCAGGGGCTGCCGGCCTCAGAGCTGTGGTGCACGAGGACAATTTGCCAAAGGAGTTTGTTCGATAGCGTGGTGTGGTTAGTGCCGCGACTCAGAGCCCCAGCAGCAGAGAAGAATGTTCGAATCAGCCACGTGACCCAGACGACACTCATGCCAGTCTGAGCTGCGTTAAAAATGTCCATTAGAAGAGAAATTTAATGGAAAACTTGGTTGTCAACAAAATAAAAGCATTCATGGAGAGTGACTGCTTTCATATTACTTATTACTGTAGCATCAACAAGCCCTAGACATGGACCTTGGACCCCCAACATTTTGAGGTTTTTTCCTTTTTCAAGGAAGTAAAAATTTTCCACTAATTTTGTCTTTTTATAAACATTTTTTCCATGGGACAAAAATCCCATTTACCAAGCCACTCTCCTGCCTACCCAAAGAGTTCAAAAGTCACAAGTCAGGCTCCAGAGATCACAAGGGTGGATTAAAAATCATAAAATCTTTAAATTAAAAAAAAAGTTGGGGACATTTTATTTGCCTTCTGCTTTCTGAGCCTTTAGGCGCTCATGTTTTCAAGCTTTTCTTTGTAGTCACAAAGGCTAGCAACTTACTTTGCCTGTTCTGTGAATGTGAGATCTCAGCTTTCACTGGACTCCCTTAGCTGAGGCTTTAAGAAAAACAAGAGACTCTCAATAAAATTGAAAGAGCTACTCCACACCCATCCCTGCTCCTTTCAGGTGACTTGGGGGAGAATCTTAGAAGTCATCCTCATGCTCCCCCAACCAAAGGGGCTGCCATTCTATTTGGCTCTTAAGTGGACAGGGGGCGGTTCCTTACCGCCTCCTCAGTCTTCCTATAACACACTATTTGACACAGCAACCATGATCCTGCCCTTAACCAACTAGTAAAGCACCATTGTAGACAGTTAGCTTCCTCTCGTGACTCAGCCTCCATCCTGACCTCAGGGGCTAGGAGGATAACTCCTCTCCTGTGACGGTCCTTGGCCTTTACAAAAGCAGCCCTGTGGCTTGGCAGTGAGATGTGGATGCAGATCTGCTAAGCCCTGGATTTAGGCCCCCCCTCCTCCATTTATTTCAAGCCAGCCACAGCTCGGAGGTAGCTGATGAAACCGATGGCATCTGCAGAAGCTTTCTGAGTGTTCTGTTCTTCCCCTTCCTTGTGGTGAATGGCATTAGTTGGCACAGGCCATTAGCCTCGTGCCACTTGCGAAGGCAGTGCAGTTTTGCTAACATTCGGGGCACAACACGTTTGCATTAACAGCCGAAACAATAAGGTTTTATTGTGGCAGGTTGTCAAGCAAATTTTGGCTTGGTGATGTGTGCTGAGGGGGCTTGTGATGACATTAGATTAAACTGGTTCCCAGTCATTGGAGAGAGCTGTAATGATGCATGAAATAAAATTTAAAAAAAAAAACAACCCTGCCTGCCCTGTGCTGAGAGAGAATACAAAGCTCTGCTGGGCAGTAAAAGATGGTCTATGCTGTTTGTGCCTGCATCTTTCTGGTTACACAACTTCTCCAAGGCCAGAATTTTGTTTGTGCTTGAGTGAGCACAAGAGATTTTTAGGGACCTCTCTTGGTTCTATTTACTTATCTTCCTCTAAGGCAGTTATCTGCCTCAACACCAGTGTTAATGAGACAGAGCTCTGTATCACACTCATACACACCCTCCATCCACTATTAAGAAAAGCAAACCTTTCTAAAGAACAAATATGTTTTATCTCTGATTTCTACTGTTCCATTATACAGTAGAACCACAGTTACAAGCTCCACGGGAATAGAGGTTGTTTGTAATTCTGAAATGTTTGTAATTGAACAAAACATTCTGGTTCTTTCAAAAGTTTACAACTGAACACTGACTTAATACCGTTTTGAAACTGCTTTTAAGCATCTTAATTTAAGTGAAACAAGCACAAACAGTTTCCTTACCTTGTCAGATCTTTTTTAAACTTTCCGTTTATTTTTTTTAGCTGTTTACGTTTAACATGCTACTGTAAAATATATATATTCGTTTTGGGTTTTTTCTTCTACTGCTGTCTGAATACTTCTGGTTCCAAATGAGGTGTGTGGTTGACTGGTCATCTCATAACTCTGAGGTTTTACTGTAGTTACATTAGATACTGCAAAGACTTACACTTAAAGACATGCTTAATTTTATACTCATGAGTCACCCCACTGAAGTTAAACTTGTGTGTATCAGGGCCTATATTTCTCCCTTGCTCAACATTCTTTTAAACATGAACAAGACAGCAGAAAATCCTTTTTAAAAGGATTCCTAGGAAAATCAAGACATACTATTTGAAGGGTGCTCTCTCAGAAGCTTCTTTATTCTTAAATTGGTCAATTTAAAATCAACTTTATAGAGTTCCTTTAAGGGGTGTTGTGTATTTATGCAAAGTTCATTCTATTTTAATAATTCTAGTTCATTTGAGCTTTGATTTCTGTTAAAGTTCAGGTAAAAAACCTAGTCACTCGGGTTAGGAATTATAATTTTGGGGGAAGAGCGTCATCAAGAAAAGAGATTTATTTGGATTATTTGCCTGCTACCTCCTGTCCTGCCTCTTTAAACCTGTCTGGTAGTACAAAAGGGAACACGAATAAAGGAATGTGCCTCCAGAACTTTTCATTATTAATGATGCTCTATGACTAAATAGCAAATCTGCTACTGAACCCCAAGGGGGTGATTAATTTAGCAGACTAGGAGTTTGATTAAAAGGGAATGAAGTGTCTGACAGTCTATTTATCAGTTATGATATTAAAACACTCTAATCATTGTGGTGCCTGAATTAAGTTCAGAGCCTAAATGTCACTTCATTCTCTTCCTTTAGATCGGGGTGTGTATATGCCTACTAGTCTGACAGGAATAAAGATGTGATGAATTCTAGGGTACAGATGTGGGGACCTGCATGAAAACTTCCTAAGTTTACTTTTACCAGCTTAGGTTAAAACTTCCCCCAGGTACAAACTATTTTACCTTTTGCCCTTGGACTTCCACTGCCACCACCAAATGTTTATCTGGGTTTATTTATTAGGAAAGCATTGTTTGGAAACGTGTCCCCCCCAAAATCCTCCCCATCCTTGCACCCCACTTCCTGGGGAAGGTTTGGTAAAAATCCTCACCAATTTGCATAGGTCACCACAGACCCAAACCCTTGGATCTTAAGAACAATGAAAAAGCATTCCGTTTCTGAAAAGAAGGATTTTAATAGAAGTAAAGAATCACCTGTGTAAAATCAGGATGGTAAATACCTTAATAGGGTAATTAGATTCAAAACATAAAGAATCCCTCTAGGCAAAACCTTACATTACAAAAAGACACAGACAGGAATATCCATTCTATTCAGCACAGCTTAATTTCAAAGGGCTGTCGCTCCTCTTCCTGAGCAGGCAGCAGGGAAGAGTGGGCAGGGTTGCGAAAGGTCTTGACTCTGCCCCTGTCCCCAGTATGCCAGTCAGCATTGAGAGGGAACTAATTTACACCAGGCCAAGAGCTCATGTAAATTACCTCCCCCTTAGAACTAGGGAGGAAAGGGGGACCAAATGGTGATTGAATCAGTCTGGTCCTTCTGTTCCTAAGGGAGCACAAATGTACACTGTCCCTTACTCAGGTGTTGTGGTAACTCCCCAGTGTAGCCCTCAGGTTGTTAAAAGAACTGAAGAGCAATATCTAAGTGATGTAGCCAGATTTTCAGATGCACTCAGCTCCGATTGCTGACTTAGATTGTTTTGACTGAATATATTTTAATGGAAAGTAGCTTTTTGACCAAATGAAAATTAACCATAATTTTCATGTTGATAAAAATGTTCCAGTTTTTCAACAACACAAGAGGAAACACACAAACAACCCAAAACTGGGACATTTTTCAAGACAAATTTTCAGATTTCACTTTAAAAAGTTTTTTGAAAACCAAAACTTTTTACTATCACTGGTTTTTATTTTTTTGTTTTTATTTTTTGGAAAACAAAATGTTGTGGACTTAGATCTGTTATTTCATGGGGGGGAAGTAAAAATGTATTAAATGCATTTTTAATAAAAAAAAATCCCATGAGAAATTGGGATTTTTCAACCAGCTCTAATATGTAATAATTGGTATGAAACAGAGCTGACCAGAAACTTTATTTAAGGAATAAACTAAACATGGTTTGAGATTTTTTGAAAATTTAGATGAAGAAAAATTTTGCTCACCATTGCATTTCCAAATCCTAGTGCAGACCAGAAGTGAGTAATAAAATACACTAGGATCACAAGAGGGGGTTTTCTCATGGTTGTTCTGGACCAAATGGAAGCAGAATATAGTGGAAGTCTCCTTCATCTTCTGTAGTAACTAAACCAGTCAGTCCTTTAATGATACTTTACTTTGTTTTAATTTCCTTT
Source organism: Caretta caretta (assembly GCF_965140235.1). Lineage (NCBI taxonomy): Eukaryota > Metazoa > Chordata > Testudines > Cheloniidae > Caretta > Caretta caretta. Next base: position 18,815,533 of record NC_134209.1, read on the forward strand.
TACTTTTATAGTTACTTAAATGTTAAGCCCTGAGTAATGGTACAATTCATTATTTATATAGTGTGCATGTATGTTGTATGAACCTGTACATCTATCAGGGATGGGTATATTGAAACTGATTCAGGGAAAAAAACCAAGCCTGCTACTTATCCTATAAATCTGTGACACAACTTACACAGATTTCACCCCCACAGAGCAAGACTGTGGCCTTAAGCTTCCCACACTGGGCTGGTTAGAGTTGGGAAGGGACTGAACACTAGAAAACTTTTATTGGTCATACCAAATATGTACACATTTTCTAGAACTTTCAAATAAACAAACAAGCCCGAGACATATGCTCAACATGGAAAATTCCACTCTGCAGGGTTGAAGTTTGGCAACAGTCAAGCACCTGAAAATGGGGTCTTATCCAAGACTACCTGTGCTGGCTGATAATGGGGGAAGTGGAAGAGCCAGAATGAGGGCAGCTGGCTTCAGCAACATTACTGAGCATGCTCAGTACAAGCCTAACAACAAACTGAGGGGTTGGGGGGAGGGGGCACATGACTCCCACCCCCACGTGTCATCTCTGGGTCTTGTAATGGGAAGTGTTGGCAACCTGGACTATAGGCAGCAGTACCCAGCTCTCTCACTAATAAGAGCCACGCTTGCTGTCTGTCATTGGTACTAAGCACTCTCGTGATTGCTGAGTGTAATATCCATCACAGTGAGCCACAGGCAGGTAATTCTTAGCCTCACCAAAGCTTGAGGCAGCTTCATTTAAGGGCAAAGACTATCCAACTTAGGTTTAATGGGAGCTGCTGGGTTCTGAGAGCTTTTGAAAATCAGGCTACTTATTTAAATGTCGGACTATGGATTTAGGAGCTGGACTTTGGATACTCCTTGATAATCTTGGCCTGTCATGTTTCCTTTTGGGGCATTTTTTCTATTGGCCATATCCTCTGTCCCTGCTGAGCAAGTTTTGCAAAGGGGATTCTCCTCCAACATCACAGGGGGACGGCAGAACTGCTCCAGGATTGCTCCTGCAACTTCTCTTACGGGTGTGTGGTGAGGAGATCAGTCCATGGACTGATGCAGATCGACATGCTGTCCGCTGACTCTCAAACTGCCTTCTGCACCACTGCATGGGAGCTGTCCCATGTTACCAGGGTGACTTACGTGCCGTGCTGCAACAGGGCCTGGAAGTCCAGTGCTGTTGCTACTAACCATAAGAGCAGGCCACGTGGCAGTGTGGGCATGGGATCTGAGCTTAAGGGAGTCAAGGCTCTCCAAAGCAAACAAGGGAAGTCACACTCACAGATTAAAAGGCACATTCCCAATGAGAACCATTACAAACCGTGCTCATGGAGCCAAGAGGAGCCCAGGGGCACAGTCCCTTATGCCTCAGTGACAGATACTTGAGCTTGGGGCGGGGGGGATAAAAGGCTCATCGGTTATGCACTGTAAAGGTTATTTTCTTTCCCCATTAAAAGCAGGAAGATCTGTGGGGGTGAGGGACCTCCATTAGAAACTCTCCCTGAAAATGAAAGAAAGAAATGGGAAACAGGCAGTGCACACCCTGACCCAATAGCATTTGCCTCCCACTGAAAAGTTCTGCCCCGTGCTTCACAGCTGCAGCTGAAGAAGCATGAAGAGATCACCTAGATCATGCTCACCTCCTTCTCCCCCAGTCTCCACCCCTCCTCATCCCTTGGGGCTTCCTGCAGCTGGCTGCTGCAGTAGAGTAATAAAGAAATCACTCTGTATGTGATACCCCCTGGGTGGGGCTTTAGGAAAATGTCTCTACAGCTCATAAGAGGCTTCAGAGTCTAAGCAGGCAACAGTGGTCTCAACAATATCTCCTCTTTTACTTGCTTGCTGGGGGAAAATTGTGGTTGCATCAGAGCCCTTTTAAAATGATGTATTGAAACACGTTCATTGCCCGCCCAAGTGGGGCTGGTTATGCAAACAATCAAGTGCTGCATGGCATGCATTCTCCATCCTACTCCTCTATATCCAAGAATAAAGTAAACAGTTTGCTCATGCCATGCAGAGTGTCATACAGGCATTACTGTTCCATCAGCAAGATCTCAGAAAGGAGTAGAGTTGTCTAAGTGGTGGAGAAAGGGAGAAATTTTGCTTTTTTCCCCTTGCCAAATATTTTCCTAATTTTTTTAAATTGAAACTCGTTAATGTACAATTTCTTTTTTTCAGAATGGTGCAAAATTGAGACCAGCGCTATAGTTCTTTGAAAAACAAGAGGCGGGGGGACAGTTCCCCCCCCAAAAAAATCTTCAAAGTTTGTCTTGACATTTTGTTTTCAAATTTTGAAATTTCATCAATTTTAAAAATTTCAACCAGCTCCAGAACTGAATTTCCTATGAGTCAAGAAGGCTGTTCGTAAATTGAAGAGTCACAATGATTGATTAAAGAATTAGAAAACATACCTTATAGCGATGCACTCAAGGGGCTCAGTCTCTTTTTAGCTTAACAAAGAGAAGGCTGAAGGGTGACTTGATCACTGTGTATAATGGGCTCTTCAATTTAGTAGACAAAGGCCTAACAAGGTCCAATGGTTGAAAATTTAAAGCTAGACAATTTCATATTGGAAATAAAGCATATATTTTTAAGAGTGAGGGTAACAGTTGGAACAGCTTACCAAGGGCTGTGGTGGATTCTCTGTTGCTAGCAATTTTTAAATTCAAGATGGGATGCTTTTCTAAAAGAGATGCTCCACTTCAAAAGGAATGATTCTGGAGACGTTTATATACTGTTATAGAGGAGGTTGGACTCGATGATCACAACAATGATCCCATCTGACCTTGGAACCTATGAAACTCTTATGCAGTATGATAGCTCACAGATACCATTGGCCACTTTGGAGCCTTTATTCTTGTCAGTCCACCATCTTGTAGCATTCCTTCAAAAGCAAAGCTCTCTTGTGAGTGCAGTGCTGGGCACAGAAATGTTGCCGATGATACATTTGGGTACTACAGTAATATCTGTGGACCATACTGGTTCCTCAAATCCTTTTGCAGCCTGTGGCATACTCCAAGGAAAGCATGCTGATCCTTAGGGCTTCATCAGGCAAAGACTTACACATGATAGCAACAGGCCCTTTGATTTAGTCATATAATTTAAATCCAGATGTGTCCATTAGAACTTCTAATCCAAACTCTTGTATATCACAGGCCATAGAACTTCACCCAGTTACCTCAGTATTGAGCCCTGTATTTGTTTGACTAACCTTCCAGAAAGGCATCCACTCTTGATCAGAAGACATCTGAAGATGGAGAATCGACCACTTCTCTTGGTAGTTTGTTCTAATGGTTAATCTTTCTCTGTTAAAAATGTGTGCCTTAGTTCTAATTTGAATGTGTCTGATTTTAAATTCCACATTTGGGTCTTGTTAAACCATACATTCCAAGTTTTGGTTCTTATTTCCTTTACTGCTAGGTTGAAAATCCAATTAGTACCTGGTGTATTCTCCCAGTGAAGGCTACTTTTACACTGTAATCAAGTCACCTCTTCATCTTTTTGAGCATCTAGCAGACAAAAAACACGTAAAATCCAGCTGATAGGAAGTTGAAGCAAAATAACTTCAGGCTGAAAATAACTTGCACATTTTTAACAATTTGTAAAGTGCTATGGTGGATTTGCCACCCCTTGAAATCGTTGAATCAAGACTGAATGTTTTTCTAAACTCTGTCAGATGCTATGGTTGAATCTTGATGCAGGAATTACTAGGAGACATTCTATGGCCTGTGTTGTGCAGGAGGTCAGACTGGAGGAGGAGGATGGTCCTTTCTGGCCCTAAAACTGTGCGCGCGCTTAACTTCATGCTTTGTGCATAAGTGTTTGTGAGAATGGGACATCTCTATTCCAGTTGTGTGCATGCCTTGGCATGCACACGGAAGCAGACAAAGTTGCTGTGATAGGGTCTTCATGAACATTAATGTCCTGCTCTGGATATTTCCTTAATGGCATGGAGTTGCCCAAGTGTGGAACTGTGAGAATGGAAAGAATTATTCCGGGTCTTAGCAATAGAAATTTTAATTGAGCATTTGTCTACTTTTCACCCTTAGCTTTCCTGAGGTCCTACCCGAGCTGACTCTTAGCCAAATGAATTCCTATTCAGGAGCTGTTGGCTTGCCACTAAGCAGAAGAATATCCCAGAACAAATAGGAGACTGCAGAGTGCTCCAGTCGTAAATGTAATGAAAGGTTTCCTGTAACATCCCCACACATGGCAAATCCAATTCACCACTGTATATATCCGCATGGCAACTTTCTCATTCCTGGCCAGTGTGCTACTGGGTAACTGAGGATACAGTTTATTTCAGGCTTTGAATCTCAAAAGGGAAACAATTCTTTCATCTCTTCCTGTGTTTAGGATAATGAACACAGGTGCTTCAGAGGAAGGTGTAAGAAATCCTGCAGTGGGATAATCTTTCCCCCACTTAGGGCTCATGCTGATCTCTAGTAGTTAGAGATGGGTTTAAGCCAAGCATGGCAGGCTTGTTATGTTTTTCTTGTTTGGATGAGGGATAGCTCAGTGGTTTGAGCTTTGGCCTGCTAAACCCAGGGTTGTGAGTTCACTCCTTGAGGGGGCCATTTAGGGATATGGGGCAAAAATTGGGGATTGGCCCTGCTTTGAGCAGGGGGTTGGACTAGATGACCTCCTGAGGTCCCTTCCAACCCTGATATTCTATGAACCGAACAGGAGCCAATGGCAATGTGCTGGGGAAGCTAGATTCTATAGTAGTACTAATAAAAATAGCATGGGGGAGAGATGAGAAGGTATTTCTAGTCCTATAGGTCTGTAGCAAAGAGCACCCCTCTTTCCACAAGGACCAAAGAAAATTATCCTGATGTCTTTTTTTGTCCTACTGCCCTTCTCGCTTGGTAGAAGCTTCAGCCCAGATCCTCAAAGGTGTGTAGGCACCTAACTCCCATTGATCTCAATTTTAATGGGAATTAGGCACCTAAATATATTTTTAGAGGGTCTGAGCCTTAGGTACCCAAAGGATGTGCATGGATTTGTCAATCAGAGCTTCTGTGTGTGCAGTTTGTTTGAAAATCTGGCCCACCAGGGTATAGCGATACAAGCTGCTTTCATCCGTTGGCCATTTAGTCAAATACAGACCAATGGCCAAAAGCTTATGCTATTCTAAAGACCATGGCATGGTCTTTTTAAAATGAGTTTGGTGTTCTCGTTTGTTCCCACTGGGTTGCTGGGCACATCAATAAAGTATGGACTTCTTGAGAAGGTTAGGACCTGCTGAGGGGCTGAGCACTTTGGGAAATCTGGTCCTCCCATTTTGCCACCTACATGGGAGCTGATTTCCTTTGAATCTATGGCCCCAGCTGTGCAAATCTGGCCTGGCCAACACAATTGATAGTTTTAGTAGAGACTCCAAAACTAACGGGTGAGATTTTGATCCTCTCACGTACAGTGAGTAGTCCCCACTCAAGTCATCGAAGGATAGAACTCGGTGGGATAGCTCCTAGCATCAGACATTGCTGTGAGTAAGAAGATCAGAATGTGATCCTTAGGGCATATGGACAGCTGCCCTGTTAACCTAGAGGCAGCCTTGACAGAACAAGGTTGAGGTACGTTGTTAGGCAAAGTGGCGAAGCTTACCCTGTCTTTGCTTTGTACCAGGGATTGTAGCTCTTCTGTAGGTAGACAGAGAACCTCAGATTTCAGAAGGGAAATCTGGCACCTTTTGCCAATTATTCCCCTCCTCCCTCCAAACAAGAAAAACATAAGCCTGCCATGCTTGGCTTAAACCCATCTCTAACTACTAGTGATCCACATGAGCCCTAAGTGGGGGAAAGATTATCCCACTGCAGGGTTTCTTACACCTTCCTCTGAAGCACCTGATGCCAGCCACTGTCATAAAGGACAGTGAACCAAATGGACCATGTGTTTGATTCAGTCTGGCAATCCCTATGTTTCCATTTTGTTGCATTGGTTACTATAGATCATCTAGTGAGGGTCAGACTAGCAGGGCTGGGTAATCCATTCTTGTGTGTTTCTGACCAAGAACCTGATCCTTCATTGTGCTCCATTCTGTCAGAATCCCATTGGGCTCCTGGCCCAATGGAAGGTCTGCATCCAAGGCTATAGCACTGAAACACCAAGATTCAATTTTTGAAAAAATGCCAGGATGGTGCTATCCAAGTCAGTCCTAGCATTTCCAAATCCAAGACCTCCATTAAAACGGGCCTGATTAGGGCAGCTAATCACATAAATAAAGAATTTAAATAATAGCATTAACCTTCTACAGTGAAACCTGCCCTAACATCACTGACAAAATTAGGTCTATTAATTATTTACATGGTCATTTGATAGAAATGTATTTTGATGGCAGATTATGAACACTTGAAGCAATAAGTTAACAATAAATTATTGCTCTTGTAAGGATTTTTTTTAATATTTCGCTATTAATGTCCTGAGCAAACAGCCACCTTCTTTCATCTCTATAAGATATGAATATCCTGTATCACTGACTACCACACCCCACTGGAGAGAAATTCTGCACCAGGGAGAGCACATTGGCTTTAATGGAGCTATGTTGAGCTACATCAGTTGAGAATCTGACCCACAGTAAGTAACCAACAGCTGAGAGTTCTGGAATACTGATGAGCTGCAATTCTGTGGTGGATTCAGATTGCATAAACCATGCAAGAGAGTTTGTGTATTTGCTAGATCCTAAAGTTTATTTAGAGCCTTAATACTCCAAGTGTTTTTATGCTACCCAACACCAGCTCTGTGCACTGCACAGACTCCTACATTCCTTTCCATGTTTTATTCCGCTAGGCAGTGATACAGCCTGGATCACCATAGTGCCCTGGGTACCTCCGGACACTTCTAGCAGGTAAGGAAGTCGTAGTGGTCTTAGTATCTGTGCCTCAATTCCTTATGGCAACAAGTTCAACTCCCAGTTGCTGGTTTCCAAGTGCAGCGCCTTAATCACACAACCACCCTTCCTCCTAAGGTTAAACAGCATGTTGCAGAGGATGGTTTACATTTAACCACCCTTGGCTTATAGGCCCATCACGCTCCCTCTGCATCACTCTTTAACCTTTTTCCATTCCCTTCTGACCTCTGCTACTTCCCCTTTCCACCTCTACCTCCAGGTCTTACGGAGGTGTTCCCATGGCCACATTATTCTTCAACCTCCCTTGCCACAACTATCGTCATCGCCAGAGGGGTTTGGCCTCAGCATTTCGGCAGACTCGCCTTCCCCACTAAACTCCAGTGGTTTCTCAGTTGAATCCCCAATGTCGTGTAACAGGGCCACATTATGTGTATTTGTTTGCACTGGTTGTGGATTGCTTCACAATCCATGTATTAGATGCCATTAAATGCCTCCTAGATTCTGCCTTTATCTCAGCATTGTTTGGCACAAATACTTTTGAATCAGACAGGATGGTGAGTTTGTTGTTTTAACAATATGTGTGCCTGCTTATGGAAATGACAATGGTGCTAGATGGGCTTACTGGCTGACCAGAATTTGAATGTACATCACCAGCTAGTGCACAAAAGACCCGGGTATGTAGAGTGGAGGGAAATCTGTCATTATTTATGGAAATATCCACTATTCATGGAGCCATCTGCTGTGAATGATTCAACTTTGAGAAGTGTCATAAAATGAGAGAGAATGATGTTAATGCCCTGCCTCACTCAAGAACTGAACCACTGAATATTAAAAAAAAAATCCTTTGTAAATCTTCTGCCAGACAGAGAGAAAGACAGATGATATTTCTCAGGTTCTCCCCCCTCCCCCCCAAGAGCAATTCATTCCATTTGTTTATTCCCAGACCCTTAGTTATTCATTGCTGCTTTTTCTTTCCTTTTCTCTCTCTTTTGGGAGAGAAGCTGAGGTGCATCTGGTAACCTGTTCAGACCTTGAAGATTAGTGAGAACATTCTTATTTTATCCCCAGATCACTAGCTCTCCAGTAGTGAAGTTCTGATGCAAGTGTTTGCTGTTTCCTCATCTAATACCCGTGTTACATGCATTTCTATCTTCAGAGCACTTTACAAATATTACCTAATCTTCACAACACTCCTGAAGTAAATACTAACCCCATTGTTTCTCTTACCAGATTGTTTAGATATTTCCCTTAATGATATTGGTCTTTAAACAAAGAGTTAAACCTCTTTACCCATTCCTAACTCGTGAGTATAATATGTTTGTCCTTAAACATCTGGCACACTTTCCTGGTGTATTTCCCCTTGCATCTTACCTCACTTAATTTATCCTATTTTTCTGTGCATTGCAGTAGCACCTATCAGCTGAGATCCATTGTGCTTGGAGCTGCAAAAACAAGTAATAAGATGCAGAATCTGCCAAAAAAGCACATAAGAATGGCCATCCTGGGTCAGACCAGACATCCATCTAGCCCAGTATCCTGTCTTCTGACAATGGCCAATGCCAGGTGCCCCGGAGGGTATGAACAGAACAGGCAATCAAGTGATCCATCCTCCTGGTACCCATACATTCTAAATAGGCAAGAAATACAAAGGAGGAAACTGAGGCACAGAGAACATGAATTTGCCCAAAGTCACTTAGTGGGTCAGCAGCAGAACCAGGAATAGAACCCATAAGTCTGACTCCTAGGTCAGTGTCCTACCCATTGAACCATACAGCCTTTCTGACCCTGGCCAGGAAAAATTTCAATCTACAGAAAAATGTTCCTGTCTCAAACTGGGAAGGAAAAATCCCAAACTCAAATTTTGATGAACCAAAACTCTAAGAAGGGGGGAAAAAAGTTCTGGTCAGTTAAATTTTGTGTTTGATCATTTCTAAACATTTGGTTTTGATTTCTAAAGTAATCTTTTTTCAAAATGACTGCTTAAATTTCTAAACAAAATTGTTTCAAACTACAAAGTTTCATTTTGACAAACATTTTAAGTTTCAATGTCAAAACCGTTTTCAAGATTATTTTCGAGTCAAGAAATCAATCAAACCCAACCCTCGGCCACAATGTTTTGGTGTAGACAAATCACATTTATCAAAGTCTTTGGAAGAAAAATTCCCAACCAGTTCTAGTTACTGCCACATTTTCATCTTAGCTGCATTTCATTGTCTCATTCTAACATCTCTGTATTTGATTCCAAGTCTCCGGCTGCCTTCTGTCTCTGTGAAAGCTCAGTTAAAAACAACTGTGTACCAGATCAGAAACGCCTCTTTAGCCTAATTTCCTTTTCTTTAAATGTTCCAGTCCTGTGCAGCATTAATTTAAAAATTTCCTAGTACTACCTCTGGACTTTTAAAGCACCTCCTTCCTTTTAATTTGCTCAATCACTTCATAGTCCAGTTCCATTGTCCAGTTCCATTTGCATCAGGTGGCTTATAAACTGTAATATGTTCCCATAACTCTACAACATTGGAAATGCTGGAGAAAGACAGTCTCATTCCATAATGATTACGGCCCCAATTCAGCAAAGCACAAGAACATGTGCTTAAGCCCCACTGACTTCCATTAAGCACGTTCTGAAGTGCTTTGCTATAATCAGGCCTATGCCAGTTTGTCCAAATTTTCCTAACAACCCCAGCGTCATGAGGAAGCCTATAGATTAGTGCCTCATTGACACTCCTGCTAAATCCGTCTCAACATGGAGGCTGAAATCCTGGCCCCCTCAAAGTCTATGGGAGATTTGCCATTGTCTTCTGTGGAGCCAGGATCTCACCCATATACTGCTATCTACTAACACTCCAATTGTAATGATATTCTTATAGGGTGGTTTCAGTGATGGTACCGTTATCTCCACTTCTTCTGAACCACCAAGTGAGACTACCCCAGATGCAATAAGCAATGGTCTTTGAGCAAGTGGCTTCTCAGTTCAGAAGGTGGCAAAGCATTTTACACAAGGGCTTCTCATCTCTGGCATTTGCACTTCCCTTGATTTGTCACTCTTCAGATTGTCTTTTTGTTCAGACCTTTGGAGAAACCGGCCTGGGGGAGAGGGGACTGGTTGAGAATCATATGGTGACTAGATAGTTAGTGGACAGCTCTCTTTAATTATTGGGCCTGTTTCTGCCATACTTACACCGAGTAGTACCTTATTTGGTAAATAGCCCTATGGTAGTCTGCAGAACTATGGGGAAAGGTAATATACCCCATTACCACCGGTAGCAGAACCTCTGCCTCCTGCCACAGTTCATCTAGTTCATCTCCTTCTGTTTGCTTTAAACACTCATTGCTCCAGAGCAGCGGTTCTCAACCAGGGGTCTGGGGGCCCCTGGGCACGGGGGGCACTGCAAGCAGGTTTCAGGGGGTCAGCCAAGCAGCATTAGACTCACTGGGGCCCAGGGCAGAAATCCAAAGCCCAAGTGCATGGGGTTGAAGCCTGGGGCTATGAGCCCCACCACTCAGGGCTGAAGCCTAAGAAATATAGCTTTGCATGGGGCCCCAGTAGCATGGGGCCTCAGGCAATTGCCCTGCTCACTACCCCCTAATGCCAGCCCTGGCTTTTATCTGTAGAAACACAGGTGGGCCGTGGAGTTTTTATAGCATGTTGGGAGGGCCTCAGAAAGAGCAGTTGAGAGCCCCTGCTCCAGAGGACAGCTGTGAGGCGCAGGACGATGCTGTCCGCAGCTCCGTGAGCAACAGCGCTTTGTTTGCTTGGGACACCGAATCTGTTGCCAAAGCAATTATTTGCAGCTAATCACCACAGTGATTTGTATTTAGTCCCACTGTGCTAGTAAAGGCAGCTGGAAAAGAATGTGTGTGTGTGTGGGGGGGGAATCGGCACAAATAAGCCTGGCCCTAGGAACGGTCCCTTCACACCACAAAGAGCTGCTGATGGCACTGCTGCAGTCTCCAGCCCAGGGAACTCTCTTTATGCCAAGTTCATCAGCTGCGATTGTGGTGGTTGATTAGAATGTGGAAGAGAAGGGCTGAGTGCCTAGACATATTAGGTCCAGCCTTAGTTGGTGCAAAGCAGTGGACATCCATAAGCTTCATTTGAGCTTGTATCTATTTATGCCAGTTCAGGATCTGGTCCACTGGAATTGTTCCATTTACATCTGTTTAGACCAGCTGAGGATCTGGCCCATTGGGGAATGGACGTGATGTCCTTCAAGCCATGCTTTTTGTGAAGACTAAATGAGAAGGGTGTCCATCTTGTATAGCATGGCCATCCGAGCTTGTGCTTCCTTGGCTGCAAAGGTGCACTGGGTATGAATTTAATTTCACTAAATAGCTACAGCTTGCAGGACCAAGTCACCAGGGGAATGAAGGCTGAGCAGAATTTATTAATCGGTAATTTTTTTTCACAATTTTATTTTTGATTTATGAATTTCTATTCGGTTAATTGGTCTTGAACCAGCAAAAAGCTAATAGCCGTTCATTTACTACCACAGTAATAGGCTCCTTCACATACCAGATGTCAATAAAATCTGATCCTTATAAATGGAATTTGGCTTGCCGCATCCTGCTACCTGAAATAATTCATGTTTGGACTCCAATCCACACTGAGGTAGAATCCATGCTAAGTTTTGCACAATGGTTAGGCTAGAGATGAACCTCATAGAAGATTAGGGTTGGAAGAGACCTCAGGAGGTCACCTAGTTCAACCCTCTGCTCAAAGCAGGAGCAACACCAACTAAATCATCCCAGCCAGGGCTTTGCCAAGCCCGACCCTAAACACCTCTAAGGATGAAGATTCCACCACCTCCCTAGGTAACCCATTCCAGTGCTTCACCACCCTCCCAGTGAAAGTGTTTCCTAATATCCAACCTAAACCCTCCCCCCACTACAACTTGAGACCATTGTTCTGTCCTCTGCCACCACTGGGAACAGCCGAGCTCCATCTTCTTTGGAACCCCCTTCAGGTAGGTGAAGGCTGCTATCAAATCACTGTGCTCTTCTGCAGACTAAGCCCTGTTCCCTCAGCCTCTCCTCATTTCTGTTGCCCTCCGCTGGACTCTCTCCAATTTGTCCACATCCTTGACATCTGTGGGGGGCCCCAAACTGGACACAATACTCCAGACATGGCCTCACCAGTGCCAAATAGAGGGGAATAATCACTTCCCTTGATCTGCTGGCAATGCTCCTACTAATGCAGCCCAGTATGCTGTTAGCCTTCTTGGCAAGAAGGACACACTGACTCATATCCAGCTTCTCATCCACTGTAATCCCCAGGTCCTTTTCTGCAGAACTGCTGCTTAGCCAGTCGGTCCCCAGCCTGTAGCAGTCCATTGGATTCTTCCATCCTAAGTGCAGGACTCTGCACTTGGGATTTCTTTTAGCACAATCCTCCAATTTGTCTAGGTCACTCTGGACCCTATCCCTACCCTTCAGTATATCTAACTCTCCCCCCGCCCCCCCACCCAGCTTAGTGTCATCTGTGAACTTGCTGAGGGTGCAATCCATCCCTTCATCCAGATCATTAATGAAGATGTTGAACAAAACCAGCCCCAGGACCAAATGCTGGGGCACTCCACTTGATACCAGCTGCCAACTAGACATCAAGCCGTTGATCGTTACCTGTTGAGCCTGACAATCTAGCCTGCTTTCTATCCACCTCATAGTCCATTCATCCAATCCATACTTTAACTTGCTGGCAAGAATACTGTGGGAGACCGTATCAAAAGCTTTGCTAAAGTCAAGATATATCACATCCACCACTTTTCCCATATCCACAGAGCCAGTTTTCTCATCATAGTCAATCAGGTTGGTCGGGCATGACTTTCCCTTGGTGAATCCATGTTGACTGTTCCTGATCAGCTTCCTCTCCTCCAAGTGCTTCAAAATGGATTCCTTGAGGACCTGCTCCATGATTTTTTTCCAGGGACTGAGGTGAGGCTGGCCGGTCTGTAGTTCCCCTGATTCTCCTTCTTCCCTTTTTTTAAAAGATCGGCTCTGGATTTGTCTTTTTCCAATCATCCAGGACCTCCCCAATCACCACGAGTTTTCAAAGATAATGGCCACTGGCTCTGCAATCACACCAGCCAACTCCCTCAGCACCCTCAGATGCATTCGATCCAGCCCCATGAACTTGTTCATGTCCAACTTCTCTAAATAGTCCTTAATCTGCTCTTTCACCACTGTGGGCTGCTCTCCTCCTTCCCATATTGTGCTACCCACTGAAGCAATCTGGGAGCTGACCTTGTCTGTGAAGACCATGGTGCAAAAAAGCATTCAATACAACTTTTTCCACATCTGACACAAGGTTGCCTCCCCCATTCAGTAAGGGTCCCACACTTTCCCTGCTCACCTTTTTGTTGCTATCATACCTGTAGAAACCCTTCTTGTTCCCTTTCACATCCCTTGCTAGCTGTAACTCCAGTTGTGCTTTGGCCTTCCTGATTACACCCCTGCATGCTTGAACAATATATTTATACTCCTCCCTAGTCATCCAAACAAGTTGCCACTTCTTGTAAGCTTCCTTTTCGTGTTTAAGCTCATCAAGGATTTCTCTGTTAAGCCAAGCTGGTCGCCTGCCATATTTTCAATCCTTTCTGCACCATCAGGATAGCTTGTTCCTGCATCCTCAATAAGGCTTCTTTTAAAATACAGCCAGCTCTCCTGGACTCCTTTCCCCCTCATATTCGACTCCCAGGGGATCCTGGCCATCAGTTCCCTGAGGGAGTCAGTCTGCTTTTCTGAAGTCCAGGGTCTGATTCTGCTGCTCTCCTTTCTTCCCCGTGTCAGGATCCTGAACTCAACTATCTCATGGTCACTGCTGCCCAGGTTGCCACCCACTTGTACTTCCCCCTACCAATTCTTCCCTGTTTTTGAGCCCCTAGTTGGTTCCTCCAGCACTTGCACCAGGAAGTTGTCTCCAACACTCTCCAAAAACTTCCTGGATTGTCTGTGCACTGCTGTATTGCTCTCCCAGCAGATGTCAGAAGTCCCCCCGCCATGAGAACCAGGGCCTGTGATCTGGAAACTTCTGTTCTTTGTCTGAAGAAAGCCTCCTCTATCTCATCCTCCTGGTCTGGTGGTCTATACTATATGCCCACCACGACATCACCCATGTTGCTCTCACCTCTAAACTTTAACCCAAAGACTCAACAGGCTTTTCTCCAGTTTCGTACTGGAGCTCTGATCAATCATACCGCTCTGACATTTTCTCCCCTGCCTGTCCATCCTGAACAGCATATACCTGCCCATGACAGTACTCCAGTCATGTGAGTTACCCCACCAAGTCTCTGTTCCAATCACATCCTAGTTCCTTGACTGTGCCAGGACCTCCAATTCTTCCTGTTTGTTCCCCCAGACGCTTGCATTTGTGTACAGGCACCCAAGATAAGATAACTAGCCAATTGCCCTACTTTCTCAGTATGAATCAGGAGGCCTCCCCTGTTCCATCCTCCTCGTTTCCTCCCAGTATCCCACTTCCCCACTTACCTCAGGGCTTAGGTCTCCATCCCCCAGCAAACCTAATTTAAAGCCCTCCTCACTAGGTTAGCAAGTCTGATCGCAAAGATGCGCTTCCCTCTCTTTGGTGGGTGGATCCTGATCCCATTTCTTCCTAGCAATCCTTCTTCCTGGAACAACATCCCATGGTCAAAGAATCCAAAGCCCTCTCTGATACCACCTGCGTAACCACACATTCACCTCCACCATTCAACGGTCCCTACCTGGGCCTTTTTCCTTCAACAGGGAGGATGGATGAGAACACAACTTGCACCTCAAACTCCTTTATCCTTCTTCCCAGAGCCATGTAGTCTGCAGTGACCCACTCAACGTGATTCCTGGCAGTATCATTGATGCCCACATGGAGAAGTAGGAAGGGGTAGCGATCCGAGGGCTTGATCAATCTCGGCAGACACTCTGTCACATCCTGAATTCTAGCTCCAGGCAAGCAGCACACTTCTCGAGTTTCCCGGTCTGGATGGCAGATGGATGACAGTCCCTCTTAAGAAGGAGTCCCCTACCACCACCACCACCATCTCCTACTCTTGGGAGTGGTGGTCGTGAAACTCCCATCCCTGTCCCTTCCAGTAGATGGGATCTCTCTGATAACTCTTCCAAACTATTCTCCAACATAATACCTGTGCAGAGAGCCTGAAAAGTTTCTTATCTCTGTCTGCATTGGAGGTACATGGTTCTCCTTCTCTTCTTCCCTGTTCTGCATTGTCCTCTCTGATTCTTCAGCATGCTGTGCCTGCAGTACCAAACGCTGACTTCAATCCAGAAAGTCTTTCTTTTCTCTGATGCAAGGCAGGCTTGATACTTGGGTCTCTAGTCCTTTAACCTTCTCTTCCAATATGGAGACCAGCTTGCACTTCATACAGACGAAGTTGCTTCTGCCCTCTGGGAGAAAGACTAACATGGCACATCCTGTGCAGGTCACAGCTCACTGCTCACTGTCCATAATGTCTGTCTTCTGAGAGCCTCTCCAGATGATGCTTTCACTGCTTACAGAAGCCTGAAAGATACAAATTCTGTGGGAACTCCCCCCTAGGTGAACTCCCAGGCAAACTCCCTCTGTTTTCCTGAATGAAAATTCTGGCTCTAAACTTCAATGGCAAAGTTAGACAAGTAAAAATTAGAAATAAGGCACACATTTAACAGTGAGTAACTGACCACTGGAATAACATCAAGAGACGTAGTGATTTTTGCCATCACTTAAAAACTTTAAGACACTGTGTGTGTGTCTGTCTCTCAAAATTACTCAGCAGTTACTGGGCTCACTGCAGGAGTCCCTGAGTGAAATTCTTGTGTTGTACAAGAGGTTAGAGTAGATGGTCATAATGGTCCACTCTGGCCTTAAAAATCTATGAACTTTGTGTGGTCCCCCCCCTTCCCAATCTGAACCTGGAGGCAACTTTTGCTTCTGAGCTCTCTTGCTCTCTACTTTGGATCCAGAGTTGAGTCAGCTTAAACGTCATGAATTTTGGGATAGATCAGTCTGCATTGAAATGTTGCATCTTGGGCCTATCTTAAGTCTAGATTTTACTTTGAGTATTGTGGATTGAGGGGCCAGCCTACTGCTGTTCCCTGTAGATCAGATTTTGTCACTCTCACACTGAGTGGCGCTTTACTCACGGTGGTCCAAGGAACCCAGTGTGGCTCAACGGTAGTTTCATTTGTGAATCAGTGGGACCAGAAATCCAGCCTATTATACTGTTGCTTGGTCCAGTTGGGAATTATATTGGGCCCCCTTTGGATTGGATTCAGATGTGGATGAAACTTGCACAAGAATCTTGCACAAACAAGATCCTGACCAAACATACCCATGGGGTTTTATTATCATTATAATTAATACATGTGCTGTGACATAACTTCTCAAAGATAACGACCTGGTAGTCCTAGAGCTACTTTCACTGGTTTTGCTATTCTACTCCTGTCTCTTGTGCAGATTGAAATGCTTAGTAAACTCCAGTCTTGTGGACAACAAAAGAAATGCAAATATTGAAATAGACCCCCACCAACAGTTACCTCCTTCCAGTGTGTTTCCTTTTTTCTACCTTTGATATATAGTGCGGCTCTGGTTTAACATCTAGAAAGCTACTGCTGCACTCCATTATCAAAGACATATTTGTTAAAATGTGCATATAAAAGGGTTTGTAATTGAAGTGCTGCTTTGATGCATTTAATAGGATGTAAACCTGCCCTCCCTTTTCAATAGGAGCCGCTTTATGTGCATTAACCGTAATATAATAATGCCTCTCCACTGTTCTTTTGCCATTAGCAGCTGGGTTTTTTTAGTTAATCTTAAAACTTTAATGTACTCTAAACACATTAACCTCTTTCTCCCCCTTCGGAACTTGTTGGGACTTTAACTGACCTTTGTTTCAAATGAGAGATCGTTACAAACCCAACATCAGTGTAATTTACCCCAGTGCTGCCTGAAATCTGGTCCATAAAGGCAGCTTCTTGCCTTGGAAATGCTAGCAGTTACGGGAGCTTGTGCATGACAAAGAGAATTAAAACAAATAACCTTGCAAGCAATTCACCGGAATTGATGGTGCGCTCTCCTGTATTCCCCTGTCCCAAACCAAATTAAACAGCATTGCACTGTTACAGTAACAATAGTTACAGCAATAATAATTAATGCTTTCGTATAGCTCTTTCCAGCTGTAGAGCTCAGAGTTTTACAAAGGATGATAGATGTGGTCTGACTCAGTGCATGGGGGTAGACTAGATGACCTCTCCTTTCCAGCCCTGCATTTCTAGGACACACATCATTAGTCCCATGTTACAAATAGGGAAACTGAGCCTCAAAGTTGAGGGACAGGATTTTCAGAACTAACTAGTCACTTTTGGCTGCCTCCATATGTGGATGTCCAATTTTGAGATCTCTTCAACAACCTTGCTTTCCAGAGGGTGGTAATTCACCACCTTCTGAAAATCCGGCTCCTTTAAGGCATCTCATGCAAATCCCCCAAAATGGACTAGACTTCTGAAAATCTTGGTGTAAGAGAGCTGCCCTAAGCCTCACAGCAGAGCGGTGGCAGAAACAGGATTAGAGCACCATCGGGAATTAAAAGTAAGTATTAATTCTGGTCACCGAAAGTATAATCACAAAAATTATGGAATACTATTGACCTCACCAGTAAATCCATCTCACCAGCAAACACAAATTTATTATTCCAACTGGACTACCGATCTTCATCAGCTGGGATCAGCTTTTCATTGCATTTATGTTAATCACAAGAACACCTGATGTATCCATTTGCTAATGCCTGTTAGCACCTGGAATGGGAAAAGTTTGTGCTTATGAATTACAAGGGCTAGACTGCCCCAGCCATGTGCCTTCGTAGGATGAATGTTACCACCCACTGTGGATATGACTTCACTGTAGAGTTAGCCCAGGAGTTCAGCACCTCAGTCTGAGTGCTGAGGTTGGCCTGAGCCATCTGGGAACAGCCACACTGCGAAGTCCTACCCGAGTTACTGTGTCCTCACTGGTGCTATAAACCCTCCATTGGTGTTGCAAGGACTTCTGGGAGCATATCCCATGATTCTTTGTCCTCCAGTAAGCTGAGCCACTCTGATTCCTTCCTAGTGAATGGGGGGGAGAACTTGTCTGTCCCTCTGGGCATTGGGGAGGAATTGTGGGAAGGTATTGGACTATCAGCGTTCAAATGATCTAGCCTGCATCCTCACTGCAAAGTGGGTAGATTCTACCCCGAGTGAAAGCACAACCCATGCTCTAACCCCATCCCCAGCTAGCCACACCACCACATTGTGATGAGAGGGTTGGTGTGTGGATGGGAAGAGGGTTGGGGCAACACCCAGGTAATAGCCTGAGTTCACCCTGCAGTGAAGACAGACCCTTCAAATAGGCATCTCTGTTCATTTATCAGTAGGCTCCTATTTTTTGACTATCTTGACCAAAATGTTAAATAGTACCCTGAAGAATGCATCTAAAAACACACCTGGACCTACTTTGATGCCAGATTGTACAGTCTTAATTCATGTTGAGCAATTTTTCATGGACGTAGTTGCATTGAAACCGGTGAGGCTACTTTCATGAGCTAGTGTTCCCTGGTGAGAGTTAGCAATCCCCACTCTCTCTGGCAAAGTTACACAAGAATTGTGTACTATCAGCAAGCAAAGTTTTACAAGGGGGGGGGGGGACCAAGAATATGTACAACAAGCATGAATATGTATTTCATGCTAATAGTGGTTCAGTGCTGTTGCAAAAGTAGACTACAGGTGCACATATTTTCTTTTGAAATTAAACACTGCAGCTGTGTCATTTTGTGTTTCAATAATTTTTTCAAATGACAAATTGCATATGGCGGTTTGGATTTTTTTTAAAATGTGCACAGATTTGCTGGTGTGTGTGTGCAATTCAACAAAGTCCCCTTTCGCCAAACTGCAAAGCATGCTCTGTGCTAAAAGAAACTTGTTCACTATGAGCATGAGCTCAAGTCAATGGAAAGGTTCTCATTCACGTTAGCAGGCTTTGGATCAGGCCCTCTATACACAAATTCAGGGAAGGGTAAATGAGCATGTCTAGTTTTTGTTGGCCTAAGCCATGGATTAGGATCCTATCACTGCAACAAAAATCAGTTAGTGGTTGGCCTCTGTCTGGGGAGGATGACTGATTAAACTCAAAGACCTCCAGGAAAATATGGCCGAGATAGTCAAACCACTCCTTGCTCATCACTTTATTTTCTTCCCTACACTTGTTTGAGGATCGAGCCCTACAATCTCAGCAGCCGTCGCTGATCTCTGTGGGATTTGCTGGGTACTGAGCACCCATGGAAACCTGGCTATTTCACTTGCGTGTCTACTCTAGCACTGAGCACTCTTGAAAATCCAGTGACGGTAGAAACCCCCAAGTTACGGACAACCTCCATTCCCGAGGTGTCCATAACTCTGAAATGTTCGTAACTCTGAACAATGTGCAGTTCAGGCTCCAGATCCAGCAGCTTGCAAGCCAGGCCAGGATTCACAGCAGCTGATCAACCTAGTCAGCCCTGACATGAGTTTGCAAGCTTGTCCCCCTCGGGGCAGGGTGTGTGAGCGAGAGGGGGGAAAAAACCAGCTTGTTCCCCCTCCTGTGGCAGGGGGTGAAAGTTATGCGGACTCGAGCACTGCTGTCTCTCGCTGACTTGGCCTGGGGTAGCCCCTGGATCTTGCTGTAAGTGGCTGCCCTGCGAGTGGAGGTGAGGGTGGAGTGGGGACAGCTCACCCCAATGGGCCTACACCTTTAAGATGCAATCCAGGCCCAGTATGGTGGGTTTTTGTTTTTTTTTAAATCTCTGCTGCTGCCTGACCGGTTACTTCCGGTTGCATCTGGTTGACCGGTCAGTTTGTAACTCTGGTGTTCGGATCTGTGAGGTTCTACTGTACTTGTTTAATGTGCCTAACCCAGCTCCTCTATGTGAATCTGACCTAAGAAAGGTTTTGCTTCTCTTTTTAACTGGAGTTAATTGATTGCTAGTTAACTTGAGGTAGCTAACTCGTTTGTGAGTGCAAGGCTAGGTGTTCCATGAAAGGGTTTGTTGCAGGACAAATGTCTGCAGTCTATCTTGCTTTTTGCTCGTTCTACAATACACAGACTAGGAAGGAACTGCACAGATGCAGCGAGACCCAGTAACCAGTTTTACTGACTATACATAACGTGCAAGGCCTGGCACCTGCAAGTACCTGCTGAGAGTGGGGGGCACAATTTGAAGGTTTGCCTCCCCAACAGTGTGTCGCATGCCCCCCCCTTTACTCTCAGCAGCCCGTCCCTGCAGCTCCCAGCTGTTTGCTGCTGCCTTTCCCCACAGCTCCAGGAGCAGCCGCACAGGGAGGGCAAACCCTGGCAAAAATCAGGGGAGAGGGGGTGTGGGCATGTGGCCTCAGGCACATAACCCCTCCCACTCCCATGCATCGCCTTCTAAATCACAGAACAGGGTGAGTGTAACTAGAGGGCTCACAAACTATTTAAAGGGGTACTCCCCTATTCCTAGACACAACAGTAGTTTTACCTTAGGGGTCAATCTAGGGCACTTTCTTAGCTCCAGTATACCACAAAAGATTGGGTCTTGGAACAAATGTTTTTGCTTGTCAGACTAGCATTCACAAACGTGTGAAACAAGTCAAGTTAATTGATTAAGTCACTTGAGTTAAAATAGGAACAAATCCTGCCTCGACCATGTGTGGCCTAGACAACACTCGAGGAGATAGTCTAGGGTACAAGATGAAGACTAGCTGCTGTACTTTCACTGCGTTCTGGCTTTTGTAATAGTTTAAGAGAACACATTTCCAGAGCAATGATCACGTCTTAGATTTCAAACTGCATAGTATTTAGTTTATAAATCCAGACTAAATACTACAGTTTGGCCAAGCGTCCTTTCATTCCAATAAAATGGCTTATAATGTCCAGGATGAAAAGACACCTGTAGAAACAGGAGAGGCAAACTTAGCCTTGTTTGAGACAGCTCATAACCTGGATCTTTGAAAAACACACATGGAAATTCCAGTCCACCACCCTAAAAAATGTCTTATCCCATGGCTATACGTAGACTCAGACTAAATTGCCCCAAAATCATGCAGACCAAAAATTTGGTGGTCCTCTTCAGAAGAGCACTGGAACCAGGGCTGTTCAACATATTCAAAAATGATCTGGAAAAAAGGGGTAAACAGTGAGGTGGCAAAGTTTGCAGATGATACAAAATTACTTAAGATAAGTCTAAAGCAGATTGCGAAGAGTTACAAAGGGATCTCACAAAACGGGGTGACTGGGCAGCAAAATGGCAAATGAAATTCAACTTTGTTTTCCAATTTGCATTATTTTGTATTTATCTATCTCAGCTATACATGCAAAATGATGGGGTCTAAATTAGCCATCACAAGAAAGATCTTGGTGTCATTGTGGATAATTCTCTGAAACCATCTGCTCAATGTACAGCGGCAATCAAAGAAGCTAACAATGTTTGGAACCATTAGGAAAGGGATAGATAAGACAATAAATGTCATGTCACTATCTAAATCCATGGTATGCCCCTTGAATACTGCGTGCAATTCTGGTCGCCCCGTCTCAAAGAATACCTTTCTCTCTCTACCTATTCCATTTCTAATAGGTAACAAAATGATGGGGTATGGTACAGCTTCCCTATGAGAGCTTAATAAGAATGGGAGTATTCAGCTTGGAAAAGAGATGAATAAGGGGGGTATGAATGTTGTGGAGAAAGTGAATAAGGAGTGTTATTTACCCCTTCACCTAACACAAGAACAAGTCCACCAATGAAATTAATAGGCAGCAGGCTTAAAACAAAAAAGTACTTCTTCACAACACACAATCAAGCTGTGGAACTCGTTGCCAGGAGATGTTGTGAAGGCCAAAACTACAATGGGGTTCAAAAAAGAAAGGTCCATTAATGGATACTTGCCAAGATGGTCAGGGATGCACCCTATGCTCTGGGTACCCCTAGTCTCTGAGTGCCAGAAGCTGGAACTAGATGATGAGATGGATCACTTGATGATTGCCCTGTTCTGTTCATTGCCTTTGAAGCATCTGGGAGTGGCCACTGTCAGAAGACAGGATACTGGGCTAGATGGACCATTGGTCTGACCCAGTATGGCCATTCTGATCTTCTTAAGAGTTTTTTTTTTTCTTACTGAGGGCAAATTCTGAGCCCTGCTTACATGGGAATTAGGTAGTGCAGAGATTTTGCACTACCTCTCTGAGGGAGCACAGTGCAGAGCCACTTGGGGGACAGGAAAAATGAAATCTATCCGTCTACTCTCTATGCATGCTCTGTCTTTGGATGAGGGACATGGAACCACTCATGCAGGGAGGGGTCAGTGGAGCTGCTGTTTTTCCTCACCCCAATAGCCACAATAGAGATCTTAGGCCTGATGACCCTCTTGTGCCTCTCAAGCCTACCCCATGGCAGATTGTTAATGGGGTGAGGGGGTCCCACTCCCCGGCCTGGTGCATATGTGCTGCCTCCTGGGTGTAATCCTCCAGGTCTGTCTGATGTACAGTCAGGGGGGCAGTTCTGGGAACATTCAGCAACAGCCCATGGGTAGCCTCTGTGGGGCTCCATTGGTAGGTATGGTAAGACCATCTATGCAATGGCTACGGTGCAGTCAAAGCAGAAATCGCCACTGGGATAACCTCTCTGTGCTGTGTTAATAGGGTAGACATTTCAAAAACACCTCAGTGTTGGTCTCAACTCTGCTCCCATTAAAGTCAATGAGCTTTTCCATTGTCTTCACTAGGCCAAAGCCATGGACTTCACTTGGAGTAGAGTTAGGCCAATAGTGAGTGTTTCTGAAAACCCTACCCAAACTCTCTAAAGTAATGACTGGAAAATTATGCTTAATGGTTTTTTAGAAGGGGCAAAGTTGGGGGAATGCCATGTCGCGGGTTACAAGCAAGCTTTTTGCGCACGCTGTTGAACAATCTATGTTGCTATTTGCATAACACTATAGGTATTCCCAAAGAACCAGTCATGTTCTCACAAGTGCTTAGAAGCCCCAGTTGGAGCTGGGTTTTAGAAAGAGCGCTGCTTCCGTTCATCTATCTAAATGGGCCCAAGGCTCTTCTGAAAATCCAGCCACTGCTGGGGTATCTAAAATGAGAGTTGCTGGGTAACGCTGAGCTCTTTTGAAAATTTGGTCATTCTCACATGGTGGTGGTCGTGACAACCAGAGTATTCTCTTCGTCATCTAAACTGGAAGCCCCAATGCTACCACACTAATGTTCTATCTACAGCATCAAACTGTGACTTTATGCTGATGATGATGCCTTACTGTTAATTAAGGATGATGCTTCCCCTCCCACTGATAATGAATATTGCTCTTGGAGTACAAAGTTATCACTGCACAAAATTAATGACTCCAAGTGATGTTGCTTTCTAGATTTTTGCCCTTCAGCCCTGTTTGTCTCCTGGAATTTTAAGTGGGTACCCAAAAATGTGGTCTATTTACTCTGGAACTGACATTAGCCAATGTAATTAAAGATACATTTGAATCCAATTATAAAGCAGATTACAAAAGATTGGGAGAGATGGCTGGAGTGAAATATAAGCCAATGTGAGGGAGTCAGTGGGCCAGATTCTGTTCGCTGTTGAACTCATGCTACTATGTAGAGTTGCACAGGTATAAATGAGCGCAGAATTTAGCCCAAAAGTCATCAGAGATGCTCCCAGTGAACATCCCACAACACTATTTTACACTAGTGGGAGCAATATTTAATAATCTTAAAATAAAAAATCCCAATAAGCTAAAATAATTACTTACCAACCTGCCTGGGAGAAAAGTAAATTGTAATACTGATGTTCCGATGGGAATACATGACCTACCACAGAAATTCAGCCTCTTTTTAAGGGTGCATAGGAGCAATCACCCCAAAGTTTATGACAGGAAACTAAAGATACTATATCCACCTAAAATTGTCAGGGGAATTTTATGAAGCCGCATATAATCTCCCAGCTCTCCCGGCTGATCAAGACCCCGTGGTTGAACAAAATCTTGAAAGTTTTCACAAACCAAAAATTCAGAACAAATTTGTTGTTCAGACCAATCAAACAGTTTTTTTAAGAATAATTTCCAAACAATTTTTTTTACTGTAATTGACTTAATTTAAAAAACGAAAAATTATTTCAAACTGGAAAACCAGAATTTTTTGTTTAGAATTTCAAAGCAAAATGTGTTTTTGTCAATTTTGAGGAAAAAATTCAGTTTTGAGCTAGCATTTTCAAAACAAAAAACCAACAACAAATTTGTGTTGGAAAAATTCCCAATCAGCTCTAATAATCAATAATCTGACTACCCAACAATCTGGACTTTCAGCGTGCAACATTCTGAGTGGCTGGAACAAAAAATAAGCTATAAAAAATCACATATTTGATAAAATTCACAAATATAAGGATGAGTTGATGCTGTGACACCATTTGAATAGTAATGTGATTTTGTATTTCATTTTGATTTCACATAAATCACCTGATTTCACAGAAAATCTGACAGAATTCCATGTTTATTCATTCACAAAAGCAATATTTTGAGTGGAAAAGGCCAGATATGGGTATGCCATTTTTTCCCTTCCTACCTTAAATTCTTGTGTAGTATCACTATTAAACAGTGGTAGCATTTCAGTGGCTGCATTTGGTTAATTGGATGATCCTGTTTCATAGTTTGAATGAAAGGCATTATCTAAATGTAATGTGTTATTTTTGGAACTGCTTGAAAAATGAATTCATGAGAGTTTCCAAGGCAGTTCAGTTCAGCCAGTTTTCTAAATGAAATGAATTTTCATTGTTCCAAATTTTCTGTGGCATTAGTTTCTCACAGGGGTGGGCAAATGTTTTGGACTGAGGGCCACATCTGGGTTTGGAAATTGTATGGCGGGCCATAAATGCTCATGAAATTGGGGTTGGGATGTGGGAAGGGATGAGGGCTCTGGCTTCGGTGGTGTGGGCTCTGGGGTAGAGCCAGAAATAAGTTCAGGGTGTGGGGGAGGGGGCTCCAGGCTGGGGCAGAGGGTTGGTGTATGTATGTGGGGGGGGGGGGGTGAGGGCTTCAGCTGGCGGCACAGGCTCTAGGGTGGGACTGGGATGAGAGGTTTGGGTGTGGGAGGGTGCTCCGGGCTGGCACTGAGGGGTTCAAGGGTGGGAGGGGGATCAGGGCTGGGGCAGGGGGTTGGGGCACAGGAGGGGCTCAGGGCTGCAGGCTCTGGGTGGTGCTTACCTAAAGCAGCTCCCGGAAGCAGCAGCATGTTCCCCCTCCAGCTCCTATGCAGAGGAGCTCCCAGAAGCAGCAGCATGTCCCCTCTGCAGCTCCCACTGGCCGCAGTTCCCAGGGGCGGCACTTGGGGCTGGGGCAGTGCTCAGAGCTCCCTGGCTGCCCCTAAACATAGGAGCTGGAGCGGCACAGCCGCTGGGAGCCACGTGGAGCGGCCCCCGACCCCACTTCCCGGCTGGAGCATGGGAGCAGGGCAAGCCCCAGACTCCACTCCCTAGCAGGAGCTTGTGGGCTGGATTAAATCAGCTGGCAGTTTGCCCACCCCTGGTTTATCAGGAGGAAAAAATATGTGAGGAAGATCGAGTCCAATAAGTGTGGCTGAATTCTTTAAGCATGTTGCAGGATTACTAGACAAGAATGAGAGAGATTATTTCTTCTATCTGAAGATGAGAGAAACAGTCAGTACACACAATTGATTGACCTACTAAGACAGAAAGCAGGGTGTGGAGGAGAGGCCTGTTGAAATAGTTATCATGTGCTTGAGGGTAGGAAATAAAAGGTGTCAATAAAAGAAACCAGGAACATCAGCCATCATTATTCAGGCAGTATTTGTTCATGCTCCACGTTAATGACCTTGAAGGCAGTATTATCCTAAAATCAGGTGATCAGATAATAAATGTTGT
This sequence comes from Caretta caretta, assembly GCF_965140235.1. NCBI lineage: Eukaryota > Metazoa > Chordata > Testudines > Cheloniidae > Caretta > Caretta caretta. The sequence goes on from NC_134209.1 coordinate 18,841,297, forward strand.
TGCTATAGGACGGCTTTCATGCAAGTATATCACAAAACACATGGTACGTGGCATTATCAATCTAGGGGCAGATGGGCAAAAGTGCTCAGGAGTTCCCAGCAGTGGGGTTCAAGAGGTGGTTTTGGTTGTCCCCCTGAAAATTGCTATTGTTAGAGCTTTGCTTTTTAATGTCTAGACTTTCCTTCTGCACTGGGCATGCTTCCAGGGCCCACTGGTCTCCTGCATCAGGCTGAAGCAGACACAGAGAACCAAGCTGCTTGGCAGGACACAAATAAAACAGATCCTCCCCCATCTTATTTTCCCATCAAAAGACTTAACAGAAGGTGCACTAGGAGCCTATGAGTTTTGCTCTGAACTCTTCCGCTATTCCTGTGTTCTTTGCAACCCATGTTACTGAGCAAGGCCTCAACGCCACTCTAGGAGGGCAGCCATTACCAGTGCCTCCATCCCATTTTATGGAAATGGTAGTTTCACAAGGTCACTTGTGGCCCAGAGAGGACTAGAACTCCTATCTATAACTTGCAAATCTAAGTCGTTTCCCTTCGTTTCTAAGACCTTTCCCTCCCTCCATTCACCAACAGAACCTGCTACTCCTTTCCCTCCCTCCATTCACCAACAGAACCTGCTACTCCTATGTATTTGGCTGGGGTGTTTGTAAACCAGACATCTCCTGCCTGCATAACCCACATCACACCTCTTAAGGAGCTGCTGGCTGGCATGATGGGAATGGCCAGCTGCTGCTGCCTGGGCAAAGGGTGGTGCTTTTGGATACTTGGGGTCACCTAAGAGTAGTGCTTGTCACCATCAGTTGCATGAGGAGAAGGAGGAGTAGAAGGCATGAGAGAGCGGGAGACCAATTTTTCTCCATGCTTCATATGTGGAGCACTAGATAACTCTAGAATTCTTCTGCCTACAGCAACCATTGTCTAGACTGATAAGCAGCTCACGGAGAGGTAAGGTCATGTAAGCCTGTCTCAATTCAATGTACAGGAGCAACGTGACACTTGTAAGGACCATAAATATGGCATGTAAACTATTGTCTAGGACCTGGACTCAAGTAAACCTGTACTCAGTACATGAGTAGTTCCCAAGTCAATTGACTTCTCGTCCAAGTCGCTGGGACAACTCACATGCTTCAAATTAAGCCTCTGCTTATGTGCTTTGTTGGATAGGGGCATAAATGGGCTGAAGCTGAGGAGAGAATGAGCCAAATGTGTCTAGAATACTGATGCAAATGTCTAAATCAAGAGCATAAATAAGTATTGTGCTGTAGATTCACTAAGAGGGAGCTGGCGAATGACAGTCTGGAAAAAATGGAAACCAGGGAGTGGGGATAGTAGGCATGTTAGAGTACTAAGCACGCAATGGCAATTATAACAGAATGTACAGTATCTTGACTGGTATTTCCCGATGGATTATATGGTTTCCTGCTGCATCTTAATGGTCCCTGGTTGTGACCTTATATTAAAGTAAAGGAAGATTTCTGGTGGCAAAAATTTAAAACATCCAGCATTCTTGGACACTTTTAATATTTGTATACATACGTAACTTTCTCTCTGTTGCAAGGTTTTAGGAATTGGTGAACATCTAGAAGGCATCTCGGTGGAGATTTTCAAAGCAGCCCAGGAGATTTGACACACATGTTTTCAGAAGGATGGGCCATATTTCCTAATGTCGATCCCCACAGCTGGGTCCAGATTTTCTATTAATTGTAAGGGAGATTCATCCAAATCCCACAGGCAGCTTCGAAAATCCCAACCCTGTTCTTTGTTTTAGGATACTCATATCTCCAGTGACTTTTCTGATGTTCCTGGTGGAGTTGGCCTTACTAACTGCTGGACACCAATGAATTGTTGTTTGCAGGCTATAGTGAAAAAAGAGCAAATTGAAGGAAACATCCAGTGATGAAAAGTCTTCCCATATATGCACACGAACAAACCAACCTCTTATAAGTACCAAGGGAGATGGTGGATTCTCCCTCATGTGAAGTCGCTACATCAAGATTCGGTGTCTCTTTAAAAGGTACATTATAGCTCAACCACAACATCTAGGCTTTATGTGGAAGTTAAGTGGGTGAAATTCTATGTCCTGTGTTTTTACAGGAGGTGAGACTAGTGGTCCCTTTTGACCTTTAAAACCTATGTATCCAGAAGGCAATCAATAATAATTGGGCTTCAGTATAAAGCTCCACACTAGCTTGATGATCAATGCATTCTGTGGATTAGCTGCTTCAAGAGATGTATGTTTAGGCAGTAGCCTTGAGGACAGATCGTGTCTCTAGCATAGAGTTTCAGGTTCCATTGACCTGAGAGGTATTTTAGTTTCTAGGATGTTGCTACCAAGTGCCTACCTCACCTCCATTTTCAATAGCACTTATTGCTGCCAGAAGCTCGGCAAGTGCTGCCATTCGTAGTATTCTTCGATGGACTTGTGACTCTGGACACCAAGACCAACATTTCCCCAGGTTTCCAAGTGATTGTAAAATGGGTTCCTGATGTTTACACTGAATGCCTAGCTTTAGTAAGCTTCTTTTCAGGGGCTATTTAGGCTAGTGTGTCTCTATCCAGACAGCCTCAGCTGAGAGCTGTCCCTATGAAGTGCCATTAAACTGAGTCTCAGGCTGACACTTGGATCCTCGATTTTGTACACATCAAACACTATGGTGGGCAGGACGGATTGGAAATAGGGGCATTTTGGCCAGGGTATGTATTTTGATGAAAAGACCCTCTCCTGAGAGACCGAGGGCCTTCTGTGCATGGAGTGCTACCTGTAGGCTGCAAGCCAATCAAAACTATCGGCCAATACAAGTCCTCTGAATGATCCTTAATCAGTGATGTGACCTGACTGGGCCCGTAGGAGGCACTTAGTGCGGTGGGTAGAGGCAGAATGAATTTTTTGGAACACTGGGAAGCGTGACAAGGGCTTTTGAGTCTCTCTGGGTATGTCCATATTGCAGACAGCTGTGGCTGGCCCGTGCCAGCTGACTCAGGTTCACTGGGTGGCAGGGTCCTAGAGCTCGGACTGCAGCCCAACTCCAAATGTCTGTCACAATTAAACAGCCCCGTAGCCCGAGCCCCGGAGCTTGAGTCAGCTGGCATGGGCCAGCCCTGGGAGTCTAATTGCAGTGTAGGCATACCCTCTGTCTCTGACTCAAGGCCAAAGAAGCTGAGGAGAAAAGGTTTATCTTACTAGATACCATCAAGACTTCACCTCACTAGGACTTTGTAACGCATCCCTGGTTTTATTTCAGACTTGTAGTAAAAGTTATAGAAACACATGGGACTGCAAGGCTGTAAATGATATATTTGGTTTTTATCTGGGTCTTCACTAAGTCTGGTAGGAAAAACTGATTATTTTTCCACACAAAATTATGAACCAACATGGTTTCATTTTGATTTAATTTTTATTTATTTGTCAAAAGAAAATGAAAAAATGCATTTAGCTTGGAAATGAAGCAAAAACAAAAAATTCAATGTTTCAGTTTTTTCTCCTTTTCACCACTGAAAAAGAAGGAAAAAAGTTTAAAAATGAGATACAGGGAGAGGGGATCTATAACTGAATAATTTTTATTTTGTTTTGAATCAAATCACAGTGAAATCTTTCTTTCATTTTGGTACTAAAGATTGTTTAAGTGAATTGAAATTTTTCCACAAAAGTTTTTTGAAATCATTTGAAAAGAGGCTGGTTTGGGTATTTTGGGGGGAGGTGGGGGGTTAAAATGGTGTAAATTGACGTCACTTCATTGAAATCAATGGGTCAGATTCTCTCCTGGTGTAAACCACCATAGCTGCACTGAAGTCAATATAGCTACACCAGTTTAATCGTCTTCATTTGATTGCATCCTTGTCCTCATTTTGAAGAAGCAAAATAATAGATTTTCTAGGGAACAATCCCAAATGTCATCTCTCTGACTGATCTGCAATTCAATATAATGGTCTTTTTGATGGATTTTTTTCCCCTTTCAAATTTGAATAATATCATTTGTGTGATGTTAGTCATTCTCTCGGTTTTAATTTGAAACCCTATTTTTAATCAATTAGAAAGAAATGACCTAATTAAGGACTAATTTAGTCCAGGAGCTTGAAAAAAAACCCCTCAACATTGTTTTATAAAATAGTTGAATTTAATTGGAGATGTGCTCAATGAACTGTATCGACAAGTAATTTGGAGAAGTCAGCCAATGGGAACCCCTGATTGGCTAGTTCAGACATAATATAGGCAAAGCTTCACTAGTATTAATGCGCTTGCTATTTATTATTATTAGCAGTACAATAGTGCCCAGAGATGCCGAGTGAGATCAGAGCTTCACTGGGCGAGGCACTGTAAGAGACCATTTTTGCCCCCAAGAGCTTCTAGTCTGAATTGATCAGACAGACAAAGCAGAGGCATGGACAGGTGAACTGACTTTCTCAAGGTCACACAGCAAGTCAGTAGCAGAGCAAAGAATAGCAGCCAGGTTTCTGGAACACAAATCTGTGCCCCTATCCACTCCATGAGTCGTAGTTATTGAAGCAGAACTCGGAGTGCTAAAGTTACCATCCATTCATCATACATGTTTTTAAAACATTTTTTTCACTGGATTATATTTTACTCTCGCTCTTTCCCCCCCTTCCTTCCAACATTTAAAGGGCTGGGTGTGGGTATTCAAAGCCGCTGTCCAATTGCCATTAAAATGAATGGGAATCGGGTTCCCAAATCTTCTAGATGGCTTTGAAAAACCCATTCCTCGTTTTCAGTTGGGCAAACCATTCTGGAAATTTCTGCTTGGAAAAATCAGCTATTTCTGGGCAAAAAACATGCATCTTCGAAGTACTTAAAATAAGAGAGGTGTTCCCCCCTCCCCTTTTAAAACTCAGAAATGACTGAATGGATTTTATTGAAACTTTTTAAAAAAAAAAAAAAAAGAAATCTGTGGGCTGAGAACTCAATCTCTGAGCAAATCACACCAGGGGTTTTTCACATAATTCCTGACCCCTTTACACCTGGGTTGGATTCTGGTGTTGGCTAATATCTGTGCACAGGAATATATGTGTATCCCTCGGGTGAGCGTGGTCCTTTTTCTGTGTCTCTTCAGCAGAGGATGTAACCTTTACAGCTAAAGCTGGCTCGAAACAGGTTTTACCAACCCATACGAATTTTCAAGGGTTGAAACATTTTCTTATCTTGAATTGGGACAAAAAAGGAAAAAAATTTTTTTTCAAAACTAAAAACACAGAAAAAAATGGATTGGGTCAATCAAACCATTTTTTTCAATTAATTTTTTACTGTAAATTAACTTGAATTTCTAAACAAAAAGTCAGTTTGAAATAAAAACTGGAACTTATCAATGAAAAAATCCTGCAATGGGATGAAACTTTTTGGTAGCTTTTTTGGGAATGGGAAATTCCTCAGACCCGACCCTTTCCTGTGAAAAGTTTGTTTTGACAAGTTGCCATTTTCTGATGGGGGTGGAGGGGGAACAGTTTGTTGCAAACTTCCTGAGCAGTTCTCGTTACAGGCCCAGAGGGGTAGTCTTGTCTCTCCACTACGGTAGCTTGTGCTTTTCGCTCTGCAGGTCCCTGGTTCAGTCCCCAGTATGCATGAGGAGATGGGCTATCAGCAAAATACGCTTCCCCCTCGATATAAACATCCTCAGCAACGGGAAGGAATTGCAGCTCAAAGGGAGGTCTCGGAATCGCGTCACCACCAGTGTGGTGCCGCTTGCAAACTGACTCTTACTCAGGGCTATATGTACAATCTAGACTATAGTGATGTGCTACCATGCACCTTATAGAATCATCAGCAATGATGGGAAAGGACATGGTGGCTTTGTTAAATGTCATACTAATATGGATAGACCCTGGTCTGTTAGCACCCCCTAGCAGTGGATAGGGAGCTACACCAAACTGACTCTCTCTCATATGTCACCACCATACTGAAGTCTGGGGTCATCAAGGCCTTGTTATGGCTCAGCCCTCTGGCCAGGTTCTTAATAGTCTCTGCCCCTTTCAGGATAAATGAGTGAGCGAAGTCTCATGGCTCTAGTGGGGGCTAGACAGCCTTAGATCTCCTGGGTTTAGCGCTGCCTTCTCCAGCATCCTTGGCTGGAGTATGTAGGGGAATCCAGGCCCGACCATTCCACTGGTTCCAGCTCAGACCCCTTGTTTGGGACAGCCGGAACCAGTCTTTCTCGGTCCCTTGTTGTTCCCTGAGCTACTTCCTGTCTCTCCTTCTCTGCAGGCTTCCCCTGCTTCTCTCTTTGGAATATTGGCTTCTCTGGTAGCTTCTCCTCAGTCTGCTGGAGGGATCCTCTCTCTGCAGTCCCTCTGTCTTTCTAGCAGCTTCCTTTCTCCTCAGGAGCTCCTCCTCTAACTCAGGTCCTCAAACTTTTATCATGCCCAGTCCCTGCCTAATTAACTGCCTCTCAGTGACTTAATTACTCCCAGGTGAACCTGAGCTGCCTCACTCCCCTTTGTGGAGCCTGTGCAGAGGTAGGCTGGACTCCAATCCCTTGCAAGCGCTAACTACCCTCTCACAAATAGCGTGGGGTGATGCTTGGGGGGGGAGTGCTGGAGAGTAACTCCAGGTACGGCCCCAGAATTTAATTCTCACTAGTGGGCCTGGCAGGTTTCACTAGAGCACAGAACCTCGTAAAAGTACTGCTCCAATTCCGGTTAAAGTCAATGGAAGTCTGTCTTCTGTAGCTGGAATCGCCAGCATTGCTTTTCAATGAGACTGAAAGTCTATGAGGAGAACAAACCAGTACAGACTGTTGCAGTGTTGGAAAGATCTATTTATACCTGAATCTGGCATTTTGTGCAATCTAGCTTTATTGCCGTGCTCACTCATTTTTCTTGCAATTAGCATTGTGCTATTTTGAGGGTGCGGTGGAGGAACCACTAAAAGTCTGCTTTGGGCAACAAGAAAATCTTGCAAGCCACTTTATCACAGAATCTATACTGCAGGACAACCGGAGTAGTGTACTTTTTATTAATGTGAATTAAAAAACCTGTCTTCAGATAATGACTCTCTGAGAAATGCCTCTCGGACAAAGCCCTTCCAGTATATTGACAGAAGTCTGGGTGCGTGCTTTTGCTTTGTGACGGGGAGTAACAATATTCTATGCTGTAAGGAACAGGACCTGTTGAGGATAGTTGTAGGCTCGGATCACTTCAGTTTCATGATAATACTTTTGTCTTTTAATTTCATGTCCTGTTGTTTGTCTTCTGAATCTTCTGGTTGAGCTCCTGGTCCCGTTGAAGCCAAAATTGGAGTTTTGCCATCGTCTTCAGTGAGGTCAAGATTTTACCCTTTGTGCCTGTAGTAACCATGAAGGTCCATCCTTTAATCTACAAAACAGGCATGACCTCGCCAATGAGCCTTCACTGTAATCCCTGGGGCCCTTTTGGAGAAGAGGGCAATTGAGGGCTTGGCCAGTCTCCAGAGCCTGCCATGTGCAATGATGATGTAACATCATCGAGCAGGGGGTTGGACTAGATGACCTTCTGGGGTCCCTTCCAACCCTTATATTCTATGATTCTATGATAGACACCTATGAGCTGGGCTGAGAACACGAACTCATCTCACGTATGCCATCCAATGGTTGTCTGATAGTATTGACTCTCACACATCACCAACCTGGGGCAGCTACCGACCAGTGACTTAGATGTGAAGTCTATCCCGTTACCAATATTCAGAGCCATCCACTCCCCAAAGACATCAGTTTATGATGCATGCTATGGACTACTCAGCCTTTCTGCACTATTGCCCAGTAAATTAAATGGTGAGTAATCCACATGTATAGCAGCATTACAGATTGGGATTGACTGAGATTGTCTGTCAGTATGCTTCCCGATCTCTCCGTTGCCATGGATATCCCTGTGATTTCTGGAATGATCACATGCCAAACCTGGCACTTTATCGGTGCTCTGAATACAGGAAAGCTATTAACTATTTTACTGAAACCTGCAATTGAGACAGACTATATAAACTCACATTGGCAGAGTGGGGCACAGGGCCCTATGTAGCTTGTTAAAGTCCATCTGGAATGCATGGCTAAAAATCCGCATCACTTTAAAAATGAAGTATGCCCGTGTAAGGCTGCTGCTTCCTGTCTTTGTAGTCAGATCCTGAACTCCTGAGAGGTCAACAGAGGGAGTACAGCCTACTGGTCTCTCCATGAAGTCATAGCAACAATATAATATTAACCGATTGTCTCGTTTTCCAGCTACACTAAATCTAGTCTGACAAAGGTGAAAATCTTAGTGCTTTGCAGCTGGACGAAGTGTTAACAGAGCACAGGGCCCTTCCAAAACAGCAGCTTTGATTTAAAGTCACGTCACACTTCAGCAGAGAGAATATGCATTCGCTTCATCCAGAGTGCTGACTCCATGAGCTCGGAGAGCGCACCCACTGCAAATAGTGTTGCAGAGAAAGTGAGATACTCGTGAGAGTAAAGGACTGCCAGTGGGGCTACGGGCATGCAGGACTGGACCCCAAGTAGACCACAGAGAAGGTGGGTCATAGGAGGGATGCAGCAGCAGACTTTTAGGGTACGTCTACACTCCATTGAACAGGGGCTAACACAGGGGCCCAGAGCTCGGGCTCAGGCCTGAGTCCAAATGTCTATGCCACAATTTTACAGCCCCGCAGCCAGAGCCCACAAGCCCAAGGCAGCTGACGTGAGCCCGCCACAGGTGTTTAATTGTTGCGTGGACATAGCTTTAGATTTTATCAAAAGAACCCAGCACTCCTCAGTTTTTACTGAGGCACCTAAAGATGTGCCACTTAACAATAAAAATCGAATCCTCCAAAGACTAACACAACCTCCAGGTTGGCACCATATGGATAATTTGTTTTGGTGGCGTGTGTTTCAGAAACACTCATTGCTTCTTGCCAGTTTAAGGGTTAGTGCCTTCAGGCACAGCCCCAAGTAAGGAATGGTGCATTAATTGCCGTGCCCGGGATGAACCTGCAAGAGGTGCTATGAACCATACACCCCCCAACTCATGTAGGACCCCTGGATCTTGAAAGCTGTGTTGTGACAGGGTGTTGACCATTGTAGCAGTGGAGATATGTCTGTAGGTTTTGCATCTGTTCTGGAAGGGTCATGGACTGAACAGAGACACTGGATTTTATTATGATAATCCGTAACCCACCAACTCCCTCTTTTTGTCCTATGACTGCAGAGGATATAGTTGTGGACACAGCCTGTGAAGATGGTCTACTGTCACCTGGTTCCCTCCTTTTGTCTGGGGTGATCAGAACATCTTTCCGAATAAGAAAACAGGAGGCCTAAGAATCACACTACCCCTGCTCAGAGTTCTTTCATAGGCTCCCCATCGCCTGCATCAAATTCAAAATTCTCATCTGTGCCTTCAAGGGTCTTCACTGCTCCGTCCCTACCCCCATCTCCTTCCATCTCCTGCTCGGGTGTTGTGCTCACCTACTTCCTCTTCTTTATCTTCTGCATTGTCTCCTTCTCCCAAAAGCACCTCGGCAGATCCCTCAATGCCCCCACTCCTCCTTGCCTGCTTTGTCCCCCCGACCCTGCACATCACATATCCTGCCTCAAAAGACTTCTGTCAACGGGCTTCTTTTAACTAACACCATTAGGCTGTCTTAGAACATGACCTTGAGGAGTGGTGGTTAAACCTTGGTTCCAGTGAGGTTTGGCAGTGACCGGCTGGCATGATGTCAAACACGACTTGGCCTTGCAAAGTGACTGCAAAGTCACCTTTAACTGTCACTGGGCTTGACTGCCCAAGCAAATCAGAGCACGACTTTGAAAAGTCATGTTAATCACATCAAAAATGCTCAAGAATCTCTTTCAGGTCAAAGTGATGGTGACTCTACAGCCCGTACCTCCTCTGACACTGAAGAGAGAATACAAACCGTTTCATATTCATATTTTGAAAGGACCTTCATGGGGAGAAAATACTGGGTACTAGAGGGCTCTTTCGTGTAGCCTAGAAAGGCAGAACAGGAACCTGTCGCTGGAAGTTAAAGCCAAAGACATTGAAACTTTTATCACCGACGGTGATTAACCATTAGAACAAGCTACCAAGGGAAATGGTGGGTTGTCCCGCTCTTGATGTCTTCTTATCAAGACTGGATGCTTTTTCCGAAGAGATGCTTTAGTCATACACAAGTTATTGGGCTCAATAGGGATAAATGGGTGAAATTCTGTGGCCTGTACAGGTGGTCAGGTTAGGTGATTGAATGCCCCCTGCCCTGCCTTTGGCCTGAATCTATGAACTCTCCAAGCTCTCTCTAACTGGAAAACATAAGGAGAGTTTCCCCTTTTCAAGTTAAACTGATCAACTGGGATAAACAATCACCCCTGAGAAGACACTTAAGCATGCCAAAATTTGCAACTGGTCAACAGTTCTGAGGTCTTTGCTTGACTGACAGTAATGACACGTGGTGGTGTTTTTTGTTTTTTTTTAAATAGTGGAATTAGTTCACAGTGTTATGGTGTGTCAATCCAGTAAGGAAAGCTGCTCTTTTTTCATCGGCTCTCATCCTTTGAAGTTAATTTGAAATCCTGCTGCTGTGTCATGTTCCCCTGGTTTTCAATTTGTGGTACAAAACTTACTTTAAATCAAAAACAAGTTTTGATTTATTTAAGGGAGGAAAAATGTAAATGAATTTAATTACCTTCTAAAAATGAATGATAATTTACATAATATAAACACTGAAAATTGAAAACCCTCAATACAGTAGAAACTAGGCAGAAAGCAGGAAAAATCTGAAAGAACTACATCTGAGAGCCAATAATTGCACTAGCTCAGAGCTACACCAGGTGCTTTTAGAAGCAATGCCTAGCACAATGTGACCCCCCACCCCTCAACCCTTTGTAATGGGTTCTGCGTTACAGACTGATTCATATCTGTACTGGGAATGGCTCTCATCAGAAGACATTAATTTAAGATGCAACAAAATAGCTTTGCTGCTGCATGACACACAGACCTGAACTTCCAAACAGGACAGCAAAATCACAGCTGAGAAACTCGCAGGATGTGGTCCTTATAGAGTATGAAGTCCTCCCCTTAGCCACAGAACAGAGGCGTAGTATAAGCTTCCTCATGCTGCCTGGGAAGTATTTCTCAATGCTGATCTTGAAGGACCATGGACTTGTGGACTTTAAGGCCAGAAAGGACCATTGTGATCATCCAGTCTGACCTCCTGCACATTGCAGGCCACAGAGCCTCACCTCCCCCACCCCCCGCCCAACTCCTGTAATAGACCCATTACTTTTGGCTGAATTACTGAAGTCCTCAAATCATGATTTAAAGACTTCAAGTTATAGAAAATCCACCATTTACACTAGTTTAAATCGGCAAGTGACCCATGCCTCATGCTGCAGAATGTGGAAAAACCCCAGGGTCTCTGCCAATCTGATCCAGGGGGAAAATAGCTTTCTGACCCGAAGTATGGCATCAGTTAGACCCTGAACATGTCACAGAGTGGCTACATGCCATCATAGGCAGTCTCATCATACCATCTCCTCCATAAACGTATCAAGCTCAGTCTTGAAGCCAGTTAGGTTTGTTGTTCCCACTGCTCCCCTTGGCAGGCTATTCCAGAACTTCGCTCCTCTGATGGTTGGAAACATTTGTCTAATTTCAAGCCTAAACTTGTTGACCAGTTTATATCCATTTGTTCCCATGTCCACGTTGGCGCATAACTTAAATAACGCCTCTCCCTCCCTGGTATTTATCCCTCTGATGTATTTATAGAGAGCAGTTATATCTCCCCTCAGCCTTCATTTGGTTAGGCTAAACAAGCCAAGCTCTTTGAGCCTCCTCTCAGAAAGATAGGTTTTCCGTTCCTTGGATCATCCTAGTACCCCTCCTCTGCATGTGTTCTGTTTTAATTCATTTTTCTTAAACATGGGAGCCCAGAGCTGTGCACAGTATTCCATCTCTAGAGGTGTGAGAGCATTTCACACTCTCTGCCCATTTGCTCCTTGGCTTTTCTGCTGTTGGTGGTGATGGTCGTTGTGATGGAGACACCGGTCTACAAAGAACAGGACTGATACCACCAGATTTTCCCAATTAATCTTCAGATGGTAATAAGTTTAGTCTCCATTGATCAGAGAGGGATTTGACCCAAAGACCTAGAGTGGAAAGACTCTGTATCCTATTGCAAATCACCCAAACTTCCAGTTCCTTATTGAAATTGCTTTCAAAATGATCAATCACTTATTCACCAATGGCAACAGGAAAGTCTTTCCCCTCTCTGTGGGGAAGAACTGTCATTTGGATTTGCCTCCTCCTCAGTATAAAGGTAAGTGCATAATACTAATCTCAGTGTACCGAGGAGGGCAGGGCATACTAAGGAGAGGATGAGGTCATGAAATGACGACATTAATTTTCCCATTTGCTATGTTTGGGATTTATTACTCTTGGTGGACTATTATTATGTATTTTTGTATTATGACATGACTAGAACTGGTCAGAAGATGGGCAGGTAGAGGTCAGTTGTGTGGGTGCTGGAGAGTCAAATAACCACACACAAAAATCAGTTATTTATTGTCATCTCTTCATGGATATTACACCACCATTATTAATCATTAAAGGACTTCATAACATTTTGATGGACAGATAGCAAGAGCTTAGATCTAATAAAATTTGTTGTTGCCATTTGAAATTTGCATTATTAGATCAGATCAGAAAAGAAAAGAATCTCTCTCCTTGCATAATCTTATTTTCCCTGAGCCATACAAAACTTTGCAAACGGACAGTTCAGCTTTACATGATTATTTTTTTTAATAAAAGGGAAGACTTTTTCTAAGTTCTCTACAGAAATAAAGTCTAGGGTAGAACTTTTATACCAGTGGAATCAAGAGCAAATTAATTATAAGCACTAAAACAAATCCAATCTCAGTGATCAGAATAATGGGCTAGACCCCCAGCTGTTGAATATAAGGTGAAATTGAAGCTCTGGACGGGACACCGTGAAAATAAGGTGAAACTGAAGCTCTAGTGAAACCGAAGCTCTGGACAGGACACAGAGAAAAATCAATGGATCTATGCTGATTTTCACCAGTTGAGGCTCTGGCCCAGTGACTGTGGAAGATTAAGAATTCATAGCCCTGGGAAGTGAACTGTATAATTCAATATCTTATCTTTCCCTCAAGCATGAACGAAGGAAGGAAGCACTCAGGTAAGAACTAATCAGTATAGCTGAGCAAATAATTTATAGTGCTAGTTGGAAATTTTCTGATGGAACATTTTTTTTTCCCTGCTGGAAAAATGATGATCTGACGAAATTGACATATTCCCTGGAAATGTTTCTGCCAGAGAAACCTGCCTGGTTCCCTGTCAGCTGGCCCACTTCCATGGCAGGCTGCAGGAGAGCTGGGAAGCAGGCAGCCCTGGGAGTCCCAACTGAAGCCAGGACTCTCTGGGCAGCCAGTCTTCCAGCTAGGCAACAGGTCTCTGGGGAGCTCAGGGGAACCTCATCAATTCTGTTTTCAAAAGCCCAAATTAGAAGTCCTTTTGGTTGTTTTTTAAATACAATTTCAGAATTCCCAGTCTGCGGAGTCTTGAGCTTTCATTCCAATGCAGACCATATTTGGTTTTAAATTTCTGAATTTCCCACGGAATGGGGGGAAGTCCTAATAATTTACTTGTGAATTTACTCAACAGATTTAGCAGCTTATCCGCTCATGGGCTTCACGGCACTAGTAATTACGGGATGAATTTTAGGCAGTCTCTCAGGCTGAGTCGGTCTTGATTAGCCACATGGTATGCGCTTTGTCCCCTGATTGGACGACTGTAATTTCTATTCCCAGGAGGTAGGAATGAAGCCACTGAGGCCCAGACCCTAAAGGAATTAGGCAGCTAACTCCCATAGCCTTGAGGAGCTGCACCTGAGTCTCTCAGAGAAGCTGGATTTGGAAGCAGCTAATTCAATTCCCAATTCAGGTACAGATTTCCTGTATGACTTTTTGGGCATGACTTACAATTGCCCTGTGCCCCAGTTTCTCCATCTCTAAAACAGGAATAACAACACTTCCTTACTCCCAGCTCTATTTAAGCTTAGTCCTGCATGGAGAGATTGCACAGGGACAATGGGTAAAGGTAAGCACTTGTGTTAATTTCAGCAGGATCAAGGTCTGAGCCTGAAAGCACTGTAACGCAAGGACCTTGCTTTCTATACATGTATGTGTCGTTCCCAGACAATGTGGCCCTGATTTTAGTTGGGACTTCTAGGAACGATGGTAATATTATTTATTATATGATAATTTGTAACACAGCTCAAGCAAATTCATTTTTTAAATTCATCTGACTTCTTGTGGGAATTTGTTGCCCTCTTCTGCTAATCATCATATAGGTAAAAGTTATTAAATCAGTTTAACCTACTAACACAGTTTCATTCTGTCCTGTCTAGCTCCTTTGGGTAGGGGAGACCAGAGAATGACCTGATTCTGTTTGCAGTGAACTACCTATGTTGTCCTACAAATACAGACCCATTAGCCCCTCCATTTGCAGATTCTTTTCTTTTCATTGTTGTGGATTTACCATCATTTATTGGAATAAAGCTGCTTCTCGCAGCTCCCTGTAGTTCCTCAGAGCCACACGCTTTCTACTAATGGGCCATCGTTATAGAACATGCAAAACTGAGACTGCTGACGAGCAATAAGCTTTCCGTAGCAAAAATGATATTCGTACATGAATGACTCTTCACTCCCAGTTTAATACAAAGGGGAAAGAAATGAACTCTGTAGGAAAAGTCTGCAGCACCCAAGAACTCATGTGCTGTACCTTACTGGTTAGGCTGGAACTGGCTTCCACTGACATCAGTGGGACTATATTCCCCTGCTTACTTTTAAGCATGGGCCTAAGAGTGTTTTGTTGAGTGGGAGCCTACAGCCATAGGCTTGTGACTTTTTTCTTTTTAAAAACCCAATACAAAAGTAAGACCTTTCCCACCACATCTTTTGTATTATTATTCTTAACGGCCAGGTCCATGATAACAATTATAATTCAGGTTTCAGAATTTTAGCAGCCGTGTTAGTCTGTATTCGCAAAAAGAAAAGGAGGACTTGTGGCACCTTAGAGACTAACAAGTTTCATGTTCTCTATGTATATAAATCTCCCCACTGTATTTTCCACTCTTCACACTCTGATGCACTCTTCAGTGTGGAATGGGAGATATCTTTGGCAATCTGGCCCTTAGACACTTCACGGGCATTCAGGTTAGGGGTTTGCAGTGCACCCATTTTACATCAAATTTAGTTTGCAAGCTTTTGAACATCAGCAACTGCTCAGTAACTTCAGCTTTTCCTTCTGAATACACAGGGAGAAACATTAGCGCTGTCAGATGCTAATTAAACGGAGTTAGTTTGATGATCAATGTGTCCTCACGCCATGAATTGTCTCTGCGTGCATGCGCACACAAAAACGCCATATCCTTTCTTTGTATTTTTTTCTTGATGGCTGATATGCATAGCAGAAGGAGGACGCATGCATTTTATCACTGTGCAGGGATTAGTGAATCCCTCTGTCAATCCCTTTTGCCAGTCAAGTATGCTCATTTTATGACAAGAATTAACACAGTCTTGCAGCCACACAGTATTGATAGCGTGCTGGTTTCTTATCAGTGATACTCCTCTCCCCAGGGCTACTGCAATATCCAGGAGTGGGAGTTGTTGCCAGAGTATAAAGAATAGATTTTCATTAGTACATGGGGGGGAAAAGAGAAGCACCTGTGTGTTGGTTTGTTGTTAAGCCAGGCAGCCTTTTCAAGGGTACTTTGTGGTAGGCAAGCAGTGAGGATTCACCAGGGTAAATGGACTTCGTGCCTTTTGGTACCCGTGCCCAGGACCCTTAGATTCTATTTGCAGGTTTCTTTCTTTTCATCATGATGGAGTCAGAGGCCGTTGGGATCTGGCCCAAGTGCTGCAGCCCTTCAGTGCTGGGGTGCTTTGGTTTGTAATATTGGGAATTTTTTTGCTCCTTTTCTATTGGGCTGTTCGTGGGAGCCAAGTATCAAGCGTGTTTAACCAAGTGTGGCTTACAAGGAGCGCACACCCTGTGCACTTCTCTGGAGGAGTCTAAAGTAGCACGCAGGAGCCTTGTATTCATGTTGCTGCAGGGGATGGGCTCTAAAATAGGTGGGCCATCAGCTGCCACATTTCCCAGACACGTCAGGACGGTATCTAGACGCCAATTAAGAAAAGCATCCCTCGTCAGGAAAGCACTTCAACACCCATGTTACATGGTCAAGTTAAGAATGTGCTTATGTGCTGTACTGAACTGGGATGGACTTACTCAAATATATGCTTCCATGTTTTTCTAAACTGGGACCCACCTGGTCCATTTATGGACCAGATTCTTCCAAAGTGCTCAGCACCATTTAGGCATCTGTATGAAAAGGCCAGATTTTCAGTGGTGCTCAGCAGCACCTCAGGGTATGTTGGTTGGTACTGAGCAATTTTGAATATCTGTTCTTACCTGTATGCTTGTTATAAGCCAGCCGTAATGTGGGCTGTTTCTTTAATATTCCATGATTGACAACATGAACCTGAATGTTTGTATTCCCTACCACTGAGTCTATGGCGCTCTTATCTGATGCATTACCCTTATGCATTTTTAAATTAATCCCAAATTAGAAAAAAGAGATAATAGCCACCAAACTGTATGAAAAAGTTTGATTATTCCAGTGCCAATTAAATACCAATTCACTTGATGTCAAGGTGAGTTTAACTGATTTGTGGTCCTTCCATAGAGTTTTGATGATTGCAGATTAAGAATTATTGTTCTTCTAAAGGTTTCAGAGTAGCAGCCATGTTAGTCTGTATCCGCAAAAAGAAAAGGAGGACTTGTGGCACCTTAGTCTCTAAGGTGCCAAAAGTACTCCTTTTCTTTTTGTTCTTTTAAAGTTTTCCATACATGTTTACTTGCAATATATTATTCAGCCACTAGATGTATCTGTCTGCTGTATAGCAGTCCAGACAGCGTGGGGTATTTGGTAAGCAAGAGAGACAAAGCTAGAACATGAGCTATGAGGAAACTTATTTATTTGAGTTTGCAGTTGTAGCTCTTTTTCTTTAATAAACACCTCCGTTTGCGAAGAACATATCATGATACGCTGAACTTCAGAAGAGGCAAATCTACCAGATTAGCCACTGAACAGCGATGGCTGGGCATCTGAAAAATAGTAAGATTGTTGTTATATGTTCTGTATTGTGGTCATTTTATTCCCAGGGCTGGATTGTCTCTGGACCTTACATAGTTATGTAAGGAGATAGGAGCCTTTTGTAGCCCTTTCCCCCCCTCCCCTATAGCAAAGTATCCTCCCCTATAGCAAACCTTACCCCATGCATCCCAAGACAGTCTGGCCACAGAACTTTATCATACAATTGAGGGATAGCTCAGTTGAGGGGGGAGGGATAGCTCTGTGGTTTGAGCATTGTACTGCTAAACCTAGGGTTGTGAGTTCAATCCTTGAGGGGGCCATTTAGGGATCGGGGGCAACATTTGGGGATCGGCCCTGCTTTGAGCAGGGGGTTGGATTAGATGACCTCCCAAGGTCTCTTCCAACCCTGATATTCTATGATTAATTGCATTGTTATAAAATAATGAATGGTATCCAGGTAGTCAATCAGGAATGCCAAATTATCTTTTCCTATACAAGTTCAAACAGACATCTAATGGATTTCAAAGGCAACAATGAAAAAAGTGACCCAAGGAACGAGTTTGCACAACATATTCTTTTTTATGCTGCTTTCTTTGCACAAAACACATTTAAGCTGTGCAACTTACCACCGCAAAATATCATTGGAGCAACATGCTAATCAATATTGAGAAAAAGATTAGAAATAGCTATCTGGATAACGAAAACATCCACATGATGCACAATTTTATCCAAAAGGCTATCCTGTCTCGTCCATATGCTGGTATTTATGATTAATCACAAAGTGATGGGAGTTAACAAGAAAATCACCCTGAGTAGGGTATTTCATTCTTGTCCATATGGCTTTTTGCACCTGCCTCTGAAGCAGTGGTTGTGGCCCCTGTTGGACACAGACTACTGGGTGAGCTGGATCCCAGCTATGATCTGGCATAGCAATGACTAGAGTCATTCCCCAAAAGACAGCCACCAAGAGGGCTAGCCTTCTTGGAGCAAAGCTCTTTGAAAAAAGGGCTAGCCTTTTTGGAAGATCACAGCACATGCGGTCTTTAGATGATTTCTCCAAACCTTAATATTTCATTGCTCTGTTTCATATTAAAATAACTTACCAGGTTGCTGGCTCTCCGGGCATCTAATTTATTTGGAAAATGGTCCCTGGTATATTATTTTACATATAGGCAATTATGGTAAGAGGGCACAAACTGTCATTGTCAAGACCATCGTCACCCCACTGTGGAAACGTGAGATTTCCCCAAGGGCTCACTGGTGGCCTACCTTTGCCCGCAGTGAAGTTGCTGGAAATTCTGAGATCACTGGAAGGAGAGTTAAGGTAAGGCTGAGTGCTTTTGAAAAATCTCTCCCATTAGAGATGAGATGTTTTGCTATAGGGGAGGGTGTTTTGCCTTGTCTGTTTTCACAGATTAGATCAGACCCTCAGGTCCCCATAGGGTGTGTCTAACCGTCTACACGACCCGTTCCAGAGGAAGTGTGTGACACATGGCAGTACCCAGCAACATCTTTGGGAGCTCTCACTGTATTGTGTGGTGGGTCAAGAACTGTCTGTAATTCTATGGGGTAGGGTAACATAGATCCTCCAGGAACAGTAGGGGTGGGAGGGCAATTAGACAAATTCATTTAGGTTGTAAAAACCTCCATAGAGGTCTCACTACCTATAACTAGCTGAGACTGGGTTCTCCAGAGACTGACAGACAAAGAGAGGATTTTTGGATGAGTTTAAATGGACTCAGCTCTGCTTTTTGATTCAGCAAATGGACAGGACCTTCTGTCCAGGGAGGGGTTGGAAGGACTGTGGAGTACTGAGCCTCCTCTGTGAGGCTGAGGGGTAACCTCTGCTAAGCGTTCAGCATGTGTAGATGAGCTTTTGTGTGTTTTCACTGTCATGCTTTCACCTTAAGAATAAATACGCTTCTTATAACGAGCAAGGTGGTAGCTTGTGATGGCTGGGAATTACATTGTTCCTAGCCTTCAAAGAGAAAGCTAAGCACAGATGCTGGCCTGTTTCGGCAGTCTGACTTGCTGGGAAATAACACGGTACAGGCAGGGACGTGTGCAGTCTGGAAAACCCTGGTTGGGTGAGGGAGAGAGACAGACAGGTCTGCTCCCCAGGGAGGTGACGGCTGAGGATCCAGCAGCCTAGAGTGGGTGTCCTTGCTTGACCATGGAGGGGGACTAGAGGTGCATTGCTATTAACTGTGCCATTGCCTAATTTTATGATTAGTTATCTATGTGGGTGGCTGCATAATATGCTGGGCTAGAACTCAGGAGTTCTGAATTATTCTTGGCTCTGCCACTGGCCTGCTGGGTGGCCTTCAGCAAGTCATGTTGTCATTCTGTGCCTCAGTTTCCCCAGTTGTAAACTGAAGATAAGGACACTGCCTTCCTTGGTGAAGGGCTTTGAGCTCTATGCTGTATAGAATTAGGTGGTATTATTTTCAATCCCCATAATTCACCTTGACAAGTGTGTGATGCTGTCCAGTGAGGAGATATTTTCTTTAACCCCTATTATATGTACATGGGATAGGATTTTTTTAAATGTATCTAAGGGAGTTATTTGCCCAACTCCCATTGAGCTGGGTACCTAACCCCCTTAGGCACTTGTATTACCACAGTGCAGATGGGTTGTTGTTAATATAGTAGGTAAAATAACTAAAGCTGTCATTTATCGTAAAAAATATCATCAATTATCAGGCTCCATAAACTTCAGCCATTGACTCAGTAGCACTGTAAAGCAGTGAATTTCAGTTGGGTTAGCGTAGATGCAGTTCCACCAAACCATTTTTTGTTTGCCCAGTTCTGTAGGGATAAGCTCTCTATTTCAAGCACCAAGAGTCCTTCACAAAAGTCCAGTTCACCCTATTATTATTTGTGTTACAGAAACACCTAGAGACCCCAGCCGAGATCAGGGGCCCACTGTGCAAGGAGCTGGACCACCCCATTGTAAGAGAGAGGCCCTGTCCCGCAGAGCATGTGTCATAGTTCAGGGCAACTGTGCCTGTATTTTCCCCTCAGACATTCAACAAGGGATCCAACTCTCAGATTTCAGCTCTGCAGCTGTAACCTCTCTTGCATGGAGACATGTCTCTCTCCCTTCTGAGCGGGGTTGTCCCAGGCTGGACAGTTCCCGGATATCAGGGTGTCAGTCCAAGCACAGACAGGGGCCTTAGGACACCAGCTAGTTTTCCTCTTTGAAGATGGATAACTCTGTAAGTGCTGCAGCTATGTTACCACACAGGTCTTTCTAAGCCTACTTCATTCTTCAGCATCACAGAGAAAACATCTCCTCGATCAATCGGTCCTTCAGCCTTCATATAGATTGTGCTGATACAACGCATCTTCCATTCTTCTCATATCCTGGCCTTCCTTCTCCATGTGTGGCCATGTATTTTCAAGATAAAAATCTTCCCATCTCTTTGGAGGTTAGCCAAGTGGTCAATTCAGTTCCTGTGGGTACCACTCAGCGACAGCTGCAGTCCATCAATTGTCAGGGAGCCTCGCGATATGCCCATCCCATCCCATTTTACCACGTCTGCTCTCAACAACGAGGTCCTGCACTCCATTCTGCTGTGTGATCACTTCATTAGGGTCACGGATTGAAGTTCCCAGAATTCTTCTTTCCATCACCCTCTCCATGACAGTCAGTTGCTGCTCCTCTGTCTCCATGTTTTGCTGCCATACAACATTGCTGGCGGTACTGTTGAGTTGAAGAGGCTGGCACGTGTTGCCTTGTTGTTTTTTCCTTGGAGGTCATCCTTGATAGAATTGAATGTGCACCAACCTGCTTTCTTTCTTTGCGAGAGTTCACCTTCCTGATCCTAGCACCTGTTAACTTCTTGGCCCAAACAGACATACTGCTCAACTTCTTCTATTTGTTCTCCCTTGATTGTTATTTGGGCAGGTATCAGACTGCATAAATTTCATTTTGGAGCGGTTGATTTTCCATCCGACCTGGCTGCTTTTTGTGTTGAGTTCTTGCAGCATTTTCTGTAGTTTGATAGTATTTTCAGCAATCAAAACAATATCGTCCATGAATCGGAGATGGTTTAACGCTCTCCCAGAGAAAACATAGTTAAAAAAAAAAAAAAAAAAAACCTACCCGCATGCTAATAAGCCTTCCCAAGCTCATCCCAGCTCTCTCACATGGGCTCTGGCAAGTGCAGTCTTTTAACATCCCACCCTAGGGGCATCCTTGTGGTTACAAGCTTGTTGGCACTTCAGCTGAAAACAAGAACATTCATAACATGTTCAGTTCCCTTTTTATGCAATTCAGGGGTCTTTGATGTGGCACTTCCAGAAGCAGATAATTAGTATACAAAGGGTTGCTCTCCCCCCAGATGTAGTTTCAGAAGGTTGACTTTGGTGTGGGAGAAGTTGTATTCCCCTAACCAAAGGCAAGGAAATCCACTTCGTGCACAGTGTTCTAAAAAGACCTTTGAACATCCTCATCCCTCCCAGAGATGGTCTTAAACTTTGTGATCTGCTTTAGCAGAAAGACATTAGTGCATAAACATCTGCATTTGTAATACAATGAACTCCAAAGGTGTTAATTTCTAAATCAATAGGGTTGACTTTAATTCAATAACAAGTTATCTTAATTCCATAAGGTTTGTTCAGGATATTGTCAATCTGTCACAGCATAGACTCTAAATAGACAAGGATGGGGATCAGGAAGGGTTATTAATCCTATTCCTCAGATGGGACAACTGAGGCACTAAGGCTATTAAATTAGGTGTCCAAAGTCCCACAGGAAGTGGGAAATCCCAAGAATGGAACCCAGCTGTCCCAGGTCCCAAACTAAGGATTAAGCCACAAAACCAGTCTGCCTTCTTATTCTAAGCCTTTTCCCCCAGAACATGTTTGTATCACAGAGAGGGGATGGTCCAGGGGTTAGGTTGCTACCCTGAAAGTTGGATAAATGAGTTCAATTCAGTGTTCTGTCGCAGACTTCCTATGTGACGCTGGGCAAGCGTCTCAGGCCCTCCGGTTGTTCAGTAGGGTTGATGGACCTGCCTGCCCACCCACCCCAGAGTGTTGTTAGGATAAATGTGCTAACAAATGTGAGGTGCTCAGCTACTTCAGTAAAGGGGTTACACCTTAGATAAGCTTTGTAATGTCACGGTAGTGGTGGTTGTTTGTTTGTTCTTTTTTTAAAGAAGCGTAAGTGCTTACCTAGCCTTGTTCCCCACAGCTTGGTGTGATGAAGCTGCTGACCAAGAAAGCAGAGATGCTAATGTTTTGATCAGATTCCATAGCAGTATATTTGATGCTGTTTCTTCTGATTCCCTCTCTATACCATGTTTCCTTCTTGGGAACCCAGACTGACAGGCCTGTTTAATCTTTTATATTGGCCACAGTGAGAACTTCCTATTAAATATTTCATATTGTTGTACTGATAAAGAACATAAGACATTATGCAAAACTTGGCACAAACACAGCCCAGAGGCGCATCTGCTTCAAAATAAAACACTTGAGAGATTCTGGAACTAAACAAGTAGCCGGGTGGCTGAAAAATCAAGCGAAGCAGCCCGTGTTTTCAGCAACGTTGCAAGAGTCTCATTATGGGTGAGCACAGTAAGCACCCAAACGCTCCATGTTTCAACCAAAAATCTTCTCAGGTTGTTCCCCAGGTCCTCTATAAGTAGACCTTTCTGGAGATTGCTCCTGTTGCTGTTCTTTCTTAGTTAACGTAGTGCGATTGTATTTTGTTATTTATTGCATAGTTCCAAAGTGCTTCAGTGTAGACAAATGTGAGTATTAATTTAGCAGTCTGACCATAAAAGGCAGAGATGTACGTGATGGCGTCTGGCCCTCTTTTATAAGATATGTGCCAATGCAGCCGTGTGGAAGTTGAGAGCTACATGCTTTGATTATTAAATGTTTCCATTTAACACAGGGCAAAAGTGAAAAATCTGGAGGAAAAATGCTTTCAATGGTGTTAAGCTGTGGGCTCCAGTTTTTGCATCGTATATTGCATCTGAAATGGCATGGAGGTACTTACTGTGGACCGTTTCTCACCTGCCCTTTGCAAGGTAAATTCCATCAAAGGGCATCATGGGACATTAGATGGAGTGCTGATATGGCCTAAAAGTGACCGGCTTTGGGAATTGGTTTGTGAGAGACCAACAGTGTCCAGGCTAAACATTGCATCATGCTGTCATCATGCAGCTGTGCAATGTATCCAATTATTTCGTAATTCATGGGGCAACAGGGGTTCCTGACCCACAGCAAACTCAGGATTCATAATGTCTTGAAAGCTAGCACTGCAAGAAATAGGGCAGGCACAATGCTGTCACCAGCAATCATGTCAAGAAGATGGAGTCTGTAGGATCTAGCTTAACATGAAGGCAGCTTGGTGAAGCCAGAAAGAGAGAATCTGTATGCTATGGGGGGGGGGGGGGAAGAGGTTTGTAAGAAGTGTAATGAGCTCTGTGGCCACTAGAATGAAGAGGGTGACCAGGGAATGGAGGAATCCTGTTAGCTTTCTTGCCTCCTTTCTGCTGAGAGGATATGGACTTTGAGAGAGGGAGGCAGAAAGGCTGGAGACAGAATGGAAGATGGACATGTAAAGAACTGCCCAACTTTGTGGTAACTGAGTTCCCCAGCTGTTGCCTGTGGAGCAAGGCATCATCAGAGAATGACATGTTCTAAGAGCTGGGGAGCTGTTTAACTCCAGATACTGGGCCTCCAAGGTATGTTTTGTACAAACCATGTGTTATTTCTTAGCAGGCATGGCAAAGGGCTGTCCTCCAGCTTTTCCAACCGTGTGGAGCAGAATGGCTTTCAGGAGATTTCACACGCTTAGATTTAATTCACAAAATGTTCCCCATTCAATGCTCCAAACTTCCTCGAGATCTACAAGCTCTGTTTCCTGGGAATGAGTAATGTCATTCCCCTCTGTCCGAGCCAGAGTTCAATGGGCTTTGGATTAGGCTGTTCTCATTTTACCTCTTATCTCTTGTGTTCCTTTCTCTTGACTGCACGCCAGATAGATTTCCATCTTCTGAAATATACTTGCTATCTGCCTCAATCTCTTGTACCTTTCCCGTGTCATCACACCTGGCCATGCAATGCAAAAATCGGTGCCACAAGTTTAGGCTTCTAATGTCCACGTGCAGCTTAGTGAAGCACTGTAGCGTTTAGTGAAGATACTACCTACACTGACAGGAGAACTTCTCCCAACTCCCTGTCCCCAGCAGGCACTTGCTGCCCTCCCATTGACACAGTGTTGTCTACAGCGGGGGTTAGGTCAGCATAACGGCACCGGTCAGGGGTGTGGATTTTCCACCTGCCTCAGCAACATACTTATAGCAACATAAGTTGGTAGTGTAGACCAGGCCTAAGTGGCCTGATTTTCAAAGGTGCTGTGATCCCAACAGCTTCTGTTGACCTCCATGGGAGCTGTCAGGTGCTCAGAACTTTTGCAAATCACAATCTTTATCTAGGCTGGATTTTCAAAACTGCCTACAGGAGTTACGTGCACCAATCCCACTGAATTTCAGTGATGGACTTGCTTAGGCTCCTTTGAAATCCAGCCTCTGGAGCCTAAACAAGGATTGAGGAGCCAAGATTTAGACTCCTAATTATGAAAATCGTGACCAGCTTTTTTGCCATCCTGAATTCTGTCAAATTTATGTTTATGCAGCCTGCTGTGACTGGCACAGTATGCTTAAGAACCTCCACGCTGAGTTTAAGGATTTTAATTCAGCCCCAGTTTCTTCCTAGACTTGGGAAGATATAGCTTTAAAGCGTCCACACTGCAGTTCAGCTGAGAACTAGATATGGGGTGGGATTTTCAGAAGCACATAAGGGTAGACAAGCTCTCAGTCACTGAACAAGCTGCAGCTATACGGCTGCACTTCAGCATAGACACCACTACGGCCTCAGCCGAGGTTCTCCTTTCGGCATAGGTGATCCACCTCCGCGAGAGGTTGCAGCTCGGGCAGCAGGAAAATTCTCCCATTCACCTAACATGGTCTATGCTGGGGGTTAGGTCAGTTTAACTGCATTGCCCAGAGGTGTGGATTTCTCACACCCCATAGGGACATAGGACTAGCCTAAACTAAGAAATTAGGTCAGCATAACTGAGGCAAACAAGTCCCACTGACCTCCCAACAGGACTTGTGCTCCCCTCCTAACTATACGTACATTATACGTGTCCTAACACACTTGGGCCCTTTGAAAATTCCACCCACTATTATAAACTCTGTAGTTTCCTCTGAGTTGCAAGACTAAAATTTTTGGTATTGACTCAGGCCTGTAGTTCTCCCCATCAAGCAGAGTCTGCAAAGCACAGGGTTTAGGTTTAAAAAAAAAAACCCATAACACAGTATTTACTAGCAAAGACCAAAGGAAAAAAACAGGGAATGAATTGAAGTTGCTGGTTATTGGAAGACTAGAACAGAGGGTTGGTGCTGTCATTAATGATGATACTTTAGTTCTGTATGTTGAGCAAATATTAAACACTTATCACAGTGAATGTACAAAATGAGACATGCACTTTTAATGTTCTTTTTCTATTTAATATGAAAGACAAGTTGATGAATAAAAGGTAGCTTGACAACTTAGTCCACAGCTACGAAGGTAGATAGCACAGCACCTTGGAAAATGCAAGGCAATTATCTCTCCAGCTGGGCTCTGTGGGAAACTTGCTGGTTACAGGGAACATAGTTTCAGAACTCAACGAGTTGTGTTTTGAGTTTTTGGCTCCTAGGAACATGAAAATGTAAGGCAGAATACTGCCAAAATTGTATGTAAACTGGTGCATTTTACCAAAATGGGGCTGGATTCCCCCCTGCCTCTTAAATGGTGCTAATCCTCCATAGGTAACTCACTGTTTCAGCATGAGAGAACTGTATTTTTCTCATTAAACATACCTACATCCAGAAAAGGTCAAGGAAAGTTATTACGGTTGCAAAGACAAGCGCACAGAAGAGTTAGAAAACATCACCATTTTTATACACACACACGCTTTTGCCAATGAAAATAATTCACACCTGCCAAACAGCAGCTTGTCTGTCAATCTCAAAATTAGCTGGGTGGGTAAAAATGTTTGCAATTATACACTTACATAAGGCAGTTAAAGTGGGCCACCTTTTCCCACAAATAGTACTCTCTACCCTGCTTGTAAGCTACAAAGAATGAACAGAAGAAGGCTGATATAACTTCACCTGCAGAATTTGATCAGACAACCTTAACTTCTCAAATAAATGTCCCACTTTACACATTTCAATTTGTGGTGAACTGTGAAAACTTTTCTAGAGGGGCATAAAATGTTCTGTAGCGGGTAGGAAAAGTTGGGGTGCGGGGACGTAGTCAGGGCAGCGCAGAGACAGCGAGAGCTAAAAAGAGTTCTTTCCAGGCATTCAAGCAGTTGAGTGCTAAAACCTGATCTGTTTGCTTTCCTAACACCTGAAAAGCACACCCCCAAAAATACATGCTTTAAAATGATGCCTTCAAGTGAATGAGTAGCAAAAGCCTCTGCCCAACTCTAGAGCTAGTCAAGCTATTTCAAAGCTAGATATTTTTGATAGGATAAACTTTGTCATGAAAAATGTTACCATTTTGTGACCAGGGAAGGTCAATGGACATTGGGCCCTCTAATGCCCTTAGGCCTAACTGAAAATCCAAGCCTAAACTAAACGTAATTAAACATTTTGTTCTGTAAATGAACTGCACGTCTTTAAGGGCTGGTCTTAATTCTCCTCTCGCTTATGCTAGTGTAAACTGGGAATAACTCCATGAGCTCTACACTGATGTTGTGAGCGCAGAAGGAAACCCAATGTATACAGGCAGCATGGGTGGGATTACGAAAAGCACTCAGCATTTGGCCAACTCTGGCTCCACTATGAAACGGGTGGGAGTTTTAATCATTGACTCAGTGGGGAACAGACTCAGGTCAACATTGAGTGCTTTCAAAAAATCTCATTCTATACGCCGATCAATTTATAATTACATCTAGCTCTTATCTAGCACTTTGCATCAGTAGCTCTCAAAACACTTCAAAATCGCTAATGTATTTAGTCTCTCAGCAATCCAGTGAAATAGGACAGGGTTATTATCCCCATTTTACACATGGGAAACTGAGGCATATAGCGGTTGACTGGCTTACCAAGGTCAATGGTAGAATGCAGAATTCAACTCAGGTCTCAAGGCCTTGGTGCGGATCCTACATACTGGCCCATCCTTATGGCACAAATTGGCTCAGTGTCAGCTTAATAATCCCTGCTAGTAACAGACTTTCATAGATGTAATGATGTGAATAATATTACGGCTCATCTTTGAGTGTTGCACCTTTCTCATGCCTTTTCAGGGTCTTGCAGCTACCATTTATATTGATCTATGTGGGGCAGTACTTTTCTTTCCAAAATCTTGTGATTTCAGCATGACTTTCTCTCTGATAATAAGGGTACATCGTCTTCCTGGCTCCTGGCTGTCAGATCTTTGCTTTGTAACACACAGCTTGGGAAAAAAGAAAGTGAAACCCTCAGAAAACAGCTGATGTATTTCCTGAAAAAGATTAGGGTCAAATAAAGTGATCACATACGGCTGGAGCCCTTATTAAATACAGACATCCTTATAATAATAATATACTGGGGTATTCAATTACAATTTATATTACAGTAGCAGCGAATGGCCCCAACTGAGATCAGGACCCCATGTGATGTCCAGAATGTATGGTCTTTCTGAAATGAATGGTCTGAATGGAATATATTTGCCTTTTAAAATAGATGTATGCTACATCGATAGGCACAGTATAAAAAACCTGGAGAGAGAGAGAGAGAGAGAATTTAACACAGAGAAAAATAAATCATCTAGACAGTTTCAATCTTTTCTTTAATTTTCTCACCTTTTTTTCCTCCCAGATTTTATGAAAAGGTTGTCAAGATGCACAGTATCTCTCATCAGATATTTATTTATTCATTTAAAATATTAATATGGGAGAATCCTATTACAATACTGCCACCCAGGAAGAAGCAGCCAGCAACAGACATGGATTGCAGCCCGGCAGACAGTATTAAACGTAACACCTTTTTCCCCCTGCTTTTATTTTATCCAGTCATTGACTCCAGTTGCAAAGAAATCTGCAAGTGCTTTCCCACCCGGCACAGGAAACTGAGTTGTACAGACACTGTTTGTTTGAAATGGTAAAATATAAGCGGTGTCAGGCGGAGATCCAATATGAGTGGCCAAGATGTCAGCCTTTAGTTACTCACTTTTGTGGCCTGATGTGCAGAGAGTACTGAGCACCCACCCTCTGAAACTCAGGCCCCTTTATTATAATACCTAGCTGTTCTCATCAGTGGGTCTTAAAGTATTTACAAAGGAAGTCAGTCAAAGGAAGTTACATATGGGGAAATTGAGGCACAAAGTAGTAAAGTGACTTGACCAAGGTCACCCAGCAGACCAGGGAAAAGAATGCAGGTCTCCTGTAGCCCATTCTGGTGCACTACCCATTGAGCAACACTACCTCCCTCTTTATGGCATCTCCAATTGGCCACCCCACAACCTGAGGCACTCAGCCTCACTTGTCCTTTTGAAAATCTTGCCTGCAGATGTTTTTAAATGCTGACTTTATTTTTCTTCCACTCCAGTAGACACTGCAGAATTGCGTTTTCTGGAAGACTCCACCTAGCAGAGACGGCACAGAGCTCAGCCCCTTGCCTCCCTTGTTCGTGCCCAAACTCAGTGGTCAAAGTTTGCTTGTTGCAGTTCAGTTCTCATAACACTACATTTAGCACAGCTTGCCCTTTGTACTGGAGAAAGGAGCAGGGCTGAACTGGCATCATCTGCCAGCTCTAGGGAAAGCAGCCCCTCCAGGTCACAGCTGAGGGCACTGGAAGCAAGGCAACATGGAGAATCTCACGCAATCTGCAGATTCGGCATAAGTCTTAGACTGGCTCTAGCCTCGTCCCCTCGCTCCTGGATTTTCCCAAGTCCCCAGCTCCTGTTGTTATTTTGTATTGTGGCCACAGCTAGGGGCCTCAACAGGGATCAAGCCCGCCTTGTGCTAGGCCCTGGAAAAAATGCATGACACAACGATGAGGACAATAGGGCCCCATGGCTGGAAAAGCTGCCCCCAGCTGTGGGGTCGTTTCAGAATGGGCCCGCCCCCAAACTGTGCCCGTTCACCAGCGCCACTTGTGGTGATGGTTTGGCGGGGCAGGCATGCCCGCACTAGCTTGAATCCAGCCCGAGTAACAACAGCGGCGTAGCTGCTGTAGGATGCATGATGGCATTGGCTAGCCGCTCCAGACTGTACCTTAGGTCCTGGGAAGGCTGTGCTCTGGAGGCTAGCCAATGCTGCCAGCCTGCTGCCATTACCCGAGCCAGCTTTGATCTGGGGGTATGCCAACACAGGTTGCAAGCATACCTCCTGACTGCAGGACAGACGTAACCCGCCCCCCACATGTTAACATGGGCCCTCCTCGGGGCCTGCTTCGGTGTACTTGGGCATGTGAAACCAAACAGCCCCTAAAACTGAGGGCAAAAAGCAGGGTAAGGACAAAGACCTGTTTGAGACTTGACTGCCACAGCCCCCATGGGCATACACACACTCGCCAGGTCTGTTCACAGGAGTGGGCACACGCTCAGGAGCATCCAGAACATATTTTGACACACAAAGCCCATCGTCCCATGACACGGGGTGCTGAGCACTTTTGAACAGCTGACCCTTGACCTACAGGTCAGCGAGATATTGGGCGTCATTGTCACATAGCAAGTATGCATTCCAAGAGCTTCCCTGCATACCTGAAAGTGGTGAGATTTGCACACACCTTGCTGGAAAAAGCCATTCTTTGTCAGCAGCCACCACTTTCTTGAAAGGGTGAAAGAAAGAAGAATTAGTAGGGGAAGCTAAAGTGGATGGGAACCTGGAAGGCAGTGACCATGAGATGGTCAAGTTCAGGATCCTGACACGAGGAAGAAAGGAAAGCAGCAGAATACGGACCCTGGACTTCAGAAAAGCAGACTTTGACTCCCTCAGGGAACTGCTGGGCAAGATCCCCTGGGAGAATAACATGAGGGGGAAAGGAGTACAGGAGAGCTGGCTGTATTTTAAAGAATCCTTATTGAGGTTACAGGGACCTCCCGATGTGTAGAAAGAATAGTAAATATGGCAGGCGACCAGCTTGGCTTAACAGTGAAATCCTTGCTGATCTTAAATGCAAAAAAGAAGCTTACAAGAAATGGAAGATTGGACAAATGACCAGGGATGAGTATAAAAATATTGCTCAGGCATGCAGGAGTGAAATCAGGAAGCCCAAATCACACCTGGAGTTGCAGCTAGCAGGAGATGTTAAGAGTAACAAGAAGGGTTTCTTCAGGTATGTTAGCAACAAGAAGAAAGGCAAGGAAAGTGTGGGCCCCTTACTGAATGAGGGAGGCAACCTAGTGACAGAGGATGTGGAAAAAGCTGATGTACTCAATGCTTTTTTTGCCTCTGTCTTCACAAACAAGGTCAGCTCCCAGACTGCTGCACTGGGCAGCACAGCATGGGGAGGGGGTGACCAGCCCTCTTTGGAGAAAGAAGTGGTTCAGGACTATTTAGAAAAGCTGGACGTGCACAAGTCCATGGGGCCAGATGCATTGTATCTGAGAGTGCTAAAGGAGTTGGCGGATGTGACTGCAGAGCCATTGGTCATTATCTTTGAAAACTCATGGCGATCGGGAGAAGTCCCGGATGACTGGAAAAAGGCTAATGTAGTGCCCATCTTTAAAAAAGGGAAGAAGGAGGATCCTGGGAACTTCAGGCCAGTCAGCCTCACCTCAGTCCCTGGAAAAATCAAGGAATCAATTCTGAAGCACTTAGAGGAGAGGAAAGTGATCAGGAACAGTCAGCATGGATTCACCAAGGGCAAGTCATGCCTGACTAATCTAATTGCCTTCTATGACAAGATAACTAGTTCTGTGGATGAAGGGAAAGCAGTGGACGTATTGTTCCTTGACTTTAGCAAAGCTTTTGACACGGTCTCCCACAGTATTCTTGCCAGCAAGTTAAAGAAGTATGGGCTGGATGAATGGACTATAAGGTGGATAGAAAGCTGGCTAGATTGTCGGGCTCAACGGGTAGTGATCAATGGCTCCATGGCTAGTTGGCAGCCGGTATCAAGTGGAGTGCCCCAAGGGTCGGTCCTGCAGCCAGTTTTGTTCACTATCATCATAAATGAGCTGGAGGATGGTGTGGATTGCACCCTCAGCAAGTCTGCAGATGACACTAAACTGGGAGGTGAGGTAGATATGCTGGAGAGTAGGGGTAGGATACAGAGGGACCTAGACAAATTGGAGGACTGGGCCAAAAGAAATCTGATGAGGTTCAACAAGGACAAGTGCAGGGACCTGCACTTAGGACGGAAGAATCCCATGCACCGCTACAGACTAGGGACCGAATGGCTAGGCAGCAGTTCTGTGGAAAAGGACCTAGGGGTTACAGTGGACGAGAAGCTATGAGTCAACAGTGTGCCCTTGTTGCCAAGAAGGCCAATGGCATTTTGGGATGTATAAGTAGGGGCATTGCCAGCAGATCGAGGGACGTGATCGTTCCCCTCTATTCGACACTGGTGAGGCCTCATCTGGAGTACTGTGTCCAGTTTTGGGCCCCACACTACAAGAAGGATGTGGAAAAATTGGAAAGAGTCCAGCGGAGGGCAACAAAAATGATTAGGGGACTGGAACACATGACTTATGAGAAGAGGCTGAGGGAACTGGGGATGTTTAGTCTACGGAAGAGAAGAATGAGGGGCACCTGAAAAGGGTTTCCAACGAGGATGGCTCTAGACTGTTCTCAGTGGTAGCAGATGACAGAACAAGGAGTAATGGTCTCAAGTTGCAGTGGGGGAGATTTAGGTTGGATATGAGGGAAAAACTTTTTCACTAGGAGGGTGGTGAAACACTGGAATGCGTTACCTAGGGAGGTGGTAGAATCTCCTTCCTTAGAAGTTTTTAAGGTCCAGCTTGACAAAGCCCTGGCTGGGATGATTTAATTGGGGATTGGTCCTGCTTTGAGCAGGGGGTTGGACTAGATGACATCCTGAGGTCCCTTCGAACCCTAATATTCTGTGATTCTATGAATGTAGCTTTACGCAATTAACACGGTAGCAAATGGCCTTATCGTTGCTCCATATGGTGTGTAATTTAAATCATGCATCTTGAATGCTGCTAAAATTGATACAACACAATTTTAATGCGGACAGATGTTTAATTACACAAATTGCCTCCATTTCTGAGATTTTTTTTTTATACAAACAATAAATAGAATCAAATCGGACATGTTCCCCTGACATTGAGGCATCCAAAATAGGTTTGGGGAAAAAGAAGTGTAAATCATGGCACATGCCTGAAATTCTATTTTTACCCTTAAGAACACAACACTAGTGTCTGGGAGTGGTTTCCATTCACTGTGCTTATGCTTCAGTGTAAGTTATTAGGCTGGCGGAGCAACCTATCGTCCAGGTCAGGAGGCTGCCCAAATACAGCTCACACAATGTGGAATCAAAAATGACAAAAGGAAAGACACTTCGGAGGCCCAATCCTCCTGCCCTGACACAGCCATAACACAGAGGGGTGGCTGACTTTAGGAATACAGCCAGCAAATTCCTCCCGTTCCTCAGAACTCTTGGGGGTGCTCACTTCTTATTCAGGGAGATGAAGCCCTGGCTGGAGATAGAGGGACTGCGGGAGAGGAACTGACCTCGCTGGATAAGGGTTGAATTAACACTTTTTGGGGGGTGGGAGGGGGGGAGGGAGACAGATACATCTAGGTTCCAAAGAGAAAAGGAAGAAAACCAAGGAGGGGCTGAGATGTGTTCCCCAGGGGCCTGGCAGTGCCCCCCCGTCCATTAATGTCACCTACCTAATCCCATTCGCTGCCGCCAGCATGAGGAATGACTCACCTGCGTGCCCAAAGGTTGGACGGTTGGGGCCTTTGTGCATTTTGAACATTCCTAGGGCCACACAGCGCTGCAAACCTGTGACGGTACCACCCCACTGACCACAGGCCTGGGTGAGACATGCATAATTTATCCCCTCAGGAGTAAGGCTCAGTTCACCCTCTGTGGGGGAAAAAAAAAATAAAACCCTATAACCAGCGGGGGGCGGACAGGGGGAGGGGAGGGCAAAATGCCATGAATTTTAATTTGGAGAGGTTCCTCCTCATCCCCCGCATTGGTGTTGCGGGGTTCTTTGTGATAACTTGGGGCCTGATCTGGCCAACACTTGCTGGCAGGTATAAAGACAGGTCCTGTTCCCACTGGAGTCAATAGCAAAACCCAATAAACTTCAATGGGATCAGAGTCAGGCTGTTTATCGATTCCTATTGCAAAAAGCACCATTGATTTAAATGGAACTCCATGCCCTAATAGATGCTAGGTAAGGACTGTTTTGTAGCTAACGGTGCTTTTGTTGGCAAACAATTCAAAAAGTTTTTGCAAGGAGGAAAACAAACCCTAGATCACTGAAAATTTGAATAAGGTAGATGGGGACATGTACCATCCACTCACTCTGCTGTGAGCCGATGTCACAGGGGAAAGGGTAGGAGGGTTTAATAAGGGGAATCCACATACCAGAAATCTGCTTTCCTGAAATGAAAACTTAAAAAAAAAAAAAATCAAGGCGGCCTACTGCAATGTCACTTGTTCTTTTAGAATGCAGATATTAAGTGTCTGCAATGGCTGTTGATCTGTGCTTTTAACTCCTCTTCAATAATATATTTTGTTGCATGCCATCCCTGTAAAAGCTAGCCCTTCACGGCATAGTCACATACTTGGCGCAGCTTTATACAGAACTGACGTAAGACACTCCTAGTTTTCATAGCCCAGCAAAAAGAGAAAATAAGGCAAAAACAAGGTATATCATTAGGGCCTTACCAAATTAACCGTCCATTTTGGTCAATTTCACAGTCATAGGATTTTAAAAAGTCATAAATTTCACGATTTCAGCCTATTTACATCTCAAATTTCATGGTGGTGTAATTGTAGGGCTCGTGACCCAAGAAGGAGTTGTGTGTGTGTGGGGGGGTCATTGAAGGGGGGAAGGGTTGCGGTATTACTACCCTTACTTCGGCGGTGCGGCCGTCAGAGCTGAGCAGCTGGAGAGCGGCGGCTCTGAGGGCAGAGCCGCTGCCAGCCGCAGCGCAGAAGTAAGGACGGCATGTATGGCATGCATGATATTGCCACCCTTTCTTCTGCTGGTGGGATGCTGCCTTCAGAGCTAGCCGCCGCTCTCTGGCTGCCTGGCTCTGAAGGCAACACAGAACTAAGGGTGGCAATACGGCGACCCCCCCCCCCCCCCCCGCAGCTCCCTTTTGGGTCAGGACCCTCAATCTGAGAAGCGCTGGTCTCCCCTGTGAAATCTGTATAGTATGGGATAAAAGCATGCAAAAGACCAGATTTCGCTGGGGGGAGGTAGCGGGGGGGGGGGGGGGGGGGAAGAGACCAGATTTCATGGTCCGTGACATGTTCTTCATGGCTGAGAATTAGTTAGGGCCCTATATATTATATATGCAACTATGATATAATGCTTATAAATGCTAAATTTGCATATATAGTTAAGCCAAGCTACTTTCATTGAGACCCCTCCTTTCCTCTCAGAATGAAATTTTGCAACATGCTCCTTAAAATTATACCTCTTTATAACATTTTGCAGGAGAGATATAACTTTCTCAAATAAGGGCTGTTTTCAATGACTTAAAGCTAAAATGTTCTTTTAATTATAGTTTCAATCCTTCCACCTGCATTTCAATGTTTGATACAAAGACCAGTTTACAAGGTACACATACCTGTAACCCTTATTTGCATGAGTAATGATTATATTAACACACATGATTAGTTCCATGGAGGTCAGTTGGCCTACTCATATATGTAAGAATTAGTTATGTGATTAAGAATAAACGAATCAGGCCCATACTACAAACACGATATTGACCTGTATTTTACTTTGGGACCTTCGAGGCTGAGACTCAAAATGTATTCAATTTCCAATCTTCCATATAAACTTTTCCATCTCATTTTAATCGGGGCACATCTCCTTACATATATTTTTGTGGGGTTGTTTTTATATTATTTAAGTGAACATTAGTAAATAAACTTTATTTTAAAAGTTGATCTAGCTTTAATATGAAATTTAATTCACAAATGAAATATGTAACCATTTTAGAGCAGGATCTTGCATCAAGCTTAATTAACTTCACTCCTTGCACCCTGTCAAGGTTCCTTCCCTACTCTGAACTCTAGGGTACAGATGTGGGGACCTGCATGAAAGACCCCCTCAGCTTATTCTTACCAGCTTATGTTGAACGCTGCCACTACCAAAGTGTTACACAAAGAACAGGGGAAGTGCCCACTTGGAAATATCCCCCCAAGCACTAGACCCCCTTTCCTGGGGAAGGCTTGATAAAAATCCTCACCAATTTGCATAGGTGAACACAGACCCAAACCCTTGGATCTTAAGAACAATGAAAAACAATCAGGTTCTTAAAAGAAGAATTTTAATTAAAGAAAAAGTAAAAGAATCACCTCTGTGATGGTAAATACCTTACAGGGTAATCAGATTCAAAACATAGAGAATCCCTCTAGGCAAAACCTTAAGTTACAAAAAGACACAAAAACAGGAATATACATTCCATTCAGCTCAACTTATTTTATCAGCCATTTAAACAAAACAGAATCTAACGCATCTCTAACTAGATTGCTTACTGACTTTTTACAGGAGTTCTGACCTGCATTCCTGCTCTGGTTCCGGCAAAAGCATCACACAGACAGACAAGACCTTTGTTCCTCCCCCCACCCCAGTTTTGAAAGTATCATGTCTCCTCATTGGTCATTTTGGTCACGTGCCAGAGAGGTTATTTTAGCAGCTTAACCCTTTACAGGTGAAAGGGTTTTTCCTCTGGCCAGGAGGGATATAAAGGTGTTTACCTTTATATTTATGACACACCCATATAAAGTCTTATTGATTTCAGTGGGACTTCACTAGACTGCAAGGTCCAGGATACCACCACTTGGATTTGGGATTTTACTGTATATTGTAACTCCCAGAGAAGTGCTGAGACCGTATTTTCAGGATTTAAATTTGAACGCAAATATATCTCAGATTTTTAAAATAAGAACAGCAATTAATTCTAGAAGGGGAAACCCTCCTGATCTAAAAAATCAGCAAATATTAGTGATGAATTCAATCCATTATCAGACTGATTATTGTTTGGAAATATATTTTCAAATTTATCTGTTCCACAGATAAACCAATTTGTTATAAAAAGACATCTACGCTTATAACCTTTGGTTTCAGAGGAACAGCCGTGTTAGTCTGTATTCGCAAAAAGAAAAGGAGTACTTGTGGCACCTTAGAGACTAATAAATTGGTTAGTCTCTAAGGTGCCACAAGTACTCCTTTTCTTTTTGCTTATAACCTTGTAACTCAGGTTTTCAAGAAAGTTCACGAAGGAGTAGCTTGGTTTCAGTATTAACATAAACATATCGGCTGTTCAAATAAGCAGGCATAAACTAATTATTTACTTGTCTTTCATCTGATGATCAGGTTTTCTGCTTGCAAGGGCAAAACGTAGGTCATTCTGATCCTCCTTCCTGCTCTCACAATCTAGTTCAGAAGCTCTGTTTTTCTGCAACCTTCTGCTGTGTATACATTTAAATTTTCCTACAGTCCCCAGAACTTCAGTTGCTGACAGAATGTTAACACCACCTATCAAATGGGAAGCAGAATCTATTTTCAGAGCTTCAAAATTAATTAAAAAGCATCCACTTTGACATGTTAAATAATCATGCTTAATATTGCCTAGATAACATTTGAAGTAATTTACAAAGCAGGGAAGAGTATAAAGTGATTGTCTTCAAAGATACAGTTGGTATTTGTGTATGATCTGATCTTACAACTACCAGGAAACACGGATATTGATCACAGTGTTTGAAAACTCAGGACCATAAACACTGAGGCTTTTGTACCGATTTTAAGAATAGTCTTTCAAATATTATTTTTTAAAACAGTCACTGAGAAGACTCAGGGCACTGAGGATATTGCTCATGCAAATTTTAAACTATAGGAGTGTACAAAGCATCATTCAATTGCATCCTTTCCTTCCTTCCTTCCTTTCTTGGCTTTACTGAATCTAAAAACCAGCAATGTAGATTTCCTTTTTATTTACTCTGGCAATTGAAAGAGGAAGATGCAATTTGATGTGGTGAAACCCGTTCCTTCTCTGTTCCTCCTACAAATCAAAACAAATTTACAAAGACAAAAGAATGGATTCTTTGGCTTGATATTCACCCTTAGCCACCCATGTATCACACATAATTAGCAAGTGAAACCTACAAATTAGATGTCGTAATTTGGTAATTATACCACAGTCTGGTACTTTTTAACCTTTTCTTGCCCAAACTAGAACACTCAAATGTTATTTTTGTTTTTCACAAAACAAATGGCAAAAATGAATGCCCTATCTGCCCACATACTGTCAATCTTTCATTCTGAAAATGGAATATTTGTGGTAAATCAAGTTTATATATATCATGGAAACATGCATTATTGTTCTAAATGCAGGATGTCTATCTAGGACTTTAATAGAAAGCTAATTACAAAAAAACTTCACATGCGAAGGCTAGGGACATATGCCCGACCTTATTCACACACCCACAAAATGCAGTATTTACTGTATTTCTTCACCAAAGATATGTACAAGGGGATTGCATAGTAAAGAAAGTTGTGGGTATGAATGTTGGCGTGAAAACAACTTGCACTGTTCTAACATTGTAACATCCAGGCATTTTATGTGCAATGCCTGCTCTATTTATTAGAATTGTTCTCATGAAAACTCGAAAAAGATTTGCTTGTGTTAAATGAGTAGTCAAGTGATCCTTGCCCTCTGCGCACACTCGCAGAGAAACTGCAAAGAGAAGAGAAGCAGGATACATATTTTATAACTATTTGCCTATATGGTATGATGGGCCTGATCCAAAACAGATGAAAGACTCTCATAGATTTCAAGGGATCAGGCCCTCTATTTGTTCGGACACTCATTTGTCATAACTGAGTAAGCAGCCCTTTTCAGTGTCTCCTGAATCTGGTAGTTCTTACTCAGTCTTAATTTATAGCTGCGAATCTGATTAGAATCAACATTTTTGTTAATTGAAAAATTGCTCCCACACAACAATACCATAACTGAAATCAGGGGAAGGAAGAATAATTCTTCCAAAGGGCTTTAAAGTGTGGGGGGAAAATTCTAAAAATGATTTGCAAATTGCTGGAAACACAAATAACCCCTGCTGTTGATCTCAGGCCCTTTGGTTTCTTCTGCAGTGTAATTATTGTTACCCAACTATGGCCCTGATTCTGAAAGCCTAATTTTAAACACATGACCAGTCCAATAGGAATTACCACTATACAGGAATATGCAACAGCAATGTTAATGCTATTAGCTATCAAAGATTGATTCTTTGGTCTATTCTGCACACCTTGCTATTATGATATTTATTTAAAAGAAGGCTTGAAAACAAAATAAGTTATGCTTTTCAGTTCTCTCATTGCAGTGTCTTTTTTCACCCCGCTAGCCTTTGACTGTCTTCCATTCCCATTGGCTGGGCAGCACTCTTTGGGAAATGTCCCTCTTCTCAGAGGCTGGCAGTAAAGAGCACACATTAACTAACAGGCTGATAGCTCTTGGAAATGCTCTGGATATATCAATATAATTAGAAATCCAATTAATATTTTTCTGTGCCGGCTTTTTCAAACAGAAAAAGCCAGTTGATAGTGCTCTAAGGCTTTGCTATTTTTACTTAATGGCACTAGGGAAAGTGCTGACGAACGGCTCTTTCATTCCTTTGATGAAGTCCCTAATACCAAAAGTAAATTAAGGCCAATCTTCCCAAATTGTGACATAAAACTTAATAAATAACTGACTGTCCTTTTCTTTTATAAACACTCAAAATGAGCTATTTTCTAAAATACCAGGCTGACCGGATGCCAGCTCATGCCAAGGGGCCCATGCCTCAGTGGAACACTGACAAATAGAGCTGGGATCAGTCTGGCTCACCTGTGTGTTAGAATTGTTAAAAATAGGTATTAGAATTATGCAAATGTGCTAGACTTTATTGCATGCTTGTATGTTGCTGTCTGCATTAATCTGACTTATAACATCTGCATCCCATATTGTAAGGTAATATTTAAGCATTTGTCTTAAGCCTCTGGGACTGTGTAAAATCACCAGATGGGAGGGAGACATTAACTAGCATAAAGTGCTGATCTCCAACAGAAGGTGTTACATCCTGGCCAACAAGGAAGGCCCGTCAACACCAGACAAACTATTGTGAAACATGAAAGGGGACAAAAAACTTTGTTCATTGGTCTCCCTCCAGCCTCATGAAGATGAGTCATGCAAGTGAATTTCTCCCATCAGCTAACTTTGCAGCTCAAAGCACAAGTGGGGAAGGGAATAAAAACTCCTAATCAAAAGGAACTGTATCTCTATGCTACTTAGACTCTGGAGGGCACAGTTTTCTAGGCATAAGCAAGAGATCCCTAGCTGTTTAGCCTGGGTTAGCCCTAAAGGACGTGTAGAGCTAGCTTATTCTAGAAGCTTCTATTATCTTCTGAAACTTAAGATTGTAACTCATTTGTGTACATATGTTTACCTGCTTTAAGCTTGTAAGTAACGCTCTTGTTTCCATTTTCCATTAATAAATCTGTATATAGTTTATTACAGGACTGGCTGCAAGTGTCGTCTTTGGTGTGAGATCTAAGGAGCAACTGACCTGGGATAAGTGACCGGACCTTTGGGATTGGGAATAACCTGAGTATTGCTGGTCTGTGTTGGAAGGGACAATCTATCACAAAGGCAGGCTCGTCTGGGTAGTGAGACAGATCAGAATATCCAGGGCGACTGTCTATGCCTCCATGTTCAGGCTGTTACAGTGACTGAGGAATTAACACTTGATATTTGGCTGGTGAAACCTAAGTGCAGGACTCACAACCAATTTAGTGTTTGTGCCCTGCTCCTTATTTGTCTGCTCTGATGTTGGTACTTGTGCTCTCGAGCCACTGCAAGACAGCTTGACAATGGTAAAAATTAAAAAAAGCCAAATGATAAACTAATCTTTTGCCTGATTACATTAATGCAGAAAATGTTATGGAAAGATTAATACAAAAACACTTGAGCAAATGTTTTACTGTTTTTAGAGGGCACTGTCTTCAGTTCTAGGCTAATGAAGATGGGTTGCAGGGCTTTATCGTTTTATGATACGCTACTCCTTGCGGTCTGATAACATAAGAGGGCATTTGATGCCATGGGTTAACTTTATAGAGACGATCTTTGAAACTGGAGAGCAAACATACAAAATAACAATACAGTGTTTAGCACTTTATGGCATTTTCATCTTCAAAGCATTTACCTGTTTAATCTACACAACTATCTGAAGTGGCACTGATCTAGGTTATTAAGGTATATGCTTATATGTAAACATATAATTCTATACAACATACATTTCTTGTCTTTCATTTCAAAGGATTGTCACCAGTCCTCTGACAATGCAAAACCAAACAAACACTCTGAAGAGATGAAAGACAAAATAAAACCCAATCATGTAAATTAGCCTTTGTCACTTTTCCCAGACTTCAACTAACAATTGGGAAAGTATGTACCACATGAGGGAATTCTAGATAACTTAGGTCTGGATGTAATCAGAGCCCTTTCTTCAGCTGTTGGGTTTGGTTTGGTTTGAGTGGAGGTCCGCTACCAGCAATGTGACCTGGGGGGATACACAGGGTCTTTATGGCGGTAGCCAAAAATCACGGGTTTCCCTCAGGTCCCAACCTGCAGTTGAACCCAGCAGTGCACACCCCAGAACCTGTGTGGAGCCTCATTCACCTGAGACATACATAGATGTCCTGCATCTCGTGTAGTCATTTATTCTGTGCAAAATAAGTGGAAGACACTGAGCACAATTTTCTAAGCACCTGAGTGATTTAGGAGCCTAAATCATATTGAAAATCAGTAGGACTTAAACCCAGGATGGGGCAGGGGGCAGCTGGGAACACATGATAGGTTGTAAGCTGTCATAGGCAAGCAGAAGTAATTAGTGGCTTGTTTTTTCATGCCAGAATGGAGGTGATGGAGATTAATTTCCCCAGCATGGTGACCATTTGGGGAAGGGATTGATTAGCAGCCACACATAACCCTGCTCTGCTGTCACATACAGTGACCCTGAATCACCTGGACTAGCCCCACATCATGCAGTCCTGGCAGAGCACAAGGAGGCCTGTGAAAGAATTACATCTCCTGGGGCTGAAGGCCATTCAGTGCACCACCGAGGAGCATCAGCCCATGCAATGTCCTCCCAGCAGCCTGTTTGCACAGCCTCAGGGAAGCAGTCAGCACAGTGACCTCGCTCTACTTCTGCGGCACTGGCCTGTTCTCCTAATGCTCCCTTCCCCTGTCCTCACCTTTGAATCCTCGGTCACTACCAGCAATACGTTACCCTGAAGCACCCGACACCCTGCCCATCTCACTTTGCAACGCAGCTATTGCCCGTTTTCAGCCACCTGCCCTCCTAATCACTTCACTATTTCACCTCATCCATCTGTTCTCCATTCTCCTTATTACTTTCCATCCTCTTCTCACCCCATGAGTTCCTCTGCCTCGTCTCCTACCACCTCACCCTGATCCCCTCGACGCCACTGCCTCCTCTCCCCCATCACCTCAGCATCGTCTCCTCCCCTCACTCAAGTGTCATTCACACCTCCACATCCTTCTTATTTTTCAACTTGCTTCGCCCAGTCCAGGCCCGCCCTTCATACCAGATGCCTGCCTGTCCTGCAGAACAACTCTGGAGAGGTCACAGGACTATGCCAAATTATGGCCACCTTTTGTTATCCATGGCTAACCCTGCAACCTGTCCCAACTATCACATTCCCCCTCAGCTCTTTTTCCTCCTCATAATCGTTAACTCTTTCTGTCCGCCGCCATCTTTCCAGCTCATTTCTGCAGGCCAAAGACTATGTGCTTGGGTCCCCTATCCGAGAAATGTTTCCAACTGCTACTGCGGCTTACTCCTCCACTTGTCTCCTCCTAGACTTTCCTTCCACCATCTTTCTCCTGCCTTCTGCCCTCTCCATTCCATGGCCCTAAGGTCACTGATAGCCTCCTCCTTACTATAGCCACCCCTTCCTGTTCTTCTCCATCTCCCCAGTGCCTCTGAAACTCTTCCCTCAAGGCTAGCTTTCTCCTCCCTTGGTTCCACCCTACTCCAGGCTTCCATAACGCTATGGTATCCCTGTCTTTTTCCTACCTTGCTGGCCATTCCAAACTCTTCTTCTTTGATGGCTCCTCATCCTCCCCTTACTCCATACCTCTTTAGGTGCCACGGTTTCAATAAGACCCTCACTGTGGCTTATTCCCAATGTTACCTCTCTATGCCTAGCCTCTTCTTCACTGACTAGTCCTGAATCTCCAGGACTGGACAGACATTAAGCATGGCATAGCAGAACAACAGAATCGTACAAGTTAGAGGTGGAAAAGTTCTATGAGCTTATCCACTCCAGCCCCACGAGGTCATTACATGATTATTTCCTACCTACCTACATTTACTGGAGATGTATTTATTCTAGTTATAAACATCCCAAGGAACAGTCATGGAAGGTGATGGGGTACAGAGGAAGTATAGAGGGGGACAGGGCAGAAATAATTCTTTATCCACTTGTAAAACTTTCAACATTTTGTATTTTCTGGATATAAGTCTCTTAGGCACTTAGGGGCCAATCCTCCTCTACTGAAGTAAAGGGGAATTTTGTCATTGACTTGAATGTCCTTCAAGTTTTCAAGATAGGCAACGGGGCCCTCTCCCCATCCCCATATTGTTAGCTACTTCCACATTGCACCCTGACGTAACTCTCTCACATAGCTATATCTTCCATGGACCTGCTAATGTCTGCTGGAGGGGGGCCTCACAAGACCTGGTGGGGAAAGGGTTCCCTTCCTCCTGCTGCTGACCTCATACATCAGCTTGGTTGAATAAAAACACAGGGAAATTTCCCTAAACAAAAAACTTTATTGAAACAAGCATGACGGTGGAAAGTGTGTTCCAATGGAGTCCACAACACTAGTCAAAAATTCACACGTTAAAAAAAACCTCCAACAGCAACAACCCCAAATGACCCAATTGTTAAGAAGTCTGGAAATGAATCGTCCAGGGATTCAGCCAGTTCCTCACTGCCCTATAACCATTGGCTCCAATTTGGGGTTCCACTGTGGCCCCTTTTGATTAGCTCCATCGAAGGAAGAGAGCAGAAGAACCAGCAAGCCAGCCTCTTGGGAATTCTTTCTGCACAGGAGGATTCCCCAGGTGACACAAAACCTGCAGAATGGCTCTGTGCTACCTTTTTCTGCAGTCCCCAGAACAGGACTTGTCTGGTTTACATCCG
Source organism: Caretta caretta (assembly GCF_965140235.1). Taxonomy (NCBI): domain Eukaryota; kingdom Metazoa; phylum Chordata; order Testudines; family Cheloniidae; genus Caretta; species Caretta caretta. Next base: position 18,884,854 of record NC_134209.1, read on the forward strand.
AGTCAAACCACTTCCTGGCCAGCCACAGAATCTAGGGCGGGGTGAGCACCCTTCCACTTTGCCTGCCCTTCTCCCCCAGCCAAGTTGCACCAAAGCTTATCTCAGCCACAGAGCGATGATCACTCCACCAGACTTACCCACCCAACAGTAACATTCCCCGCTTTGCAATCTGCAAAAATGTGTGTAAAGGTCAAATGGACAAATTCCTGGGCGATAATGATGCTGAGAATTTGACATTTCTACTGCAGTAGCACTGATAGAAGAGTCAGGGCCCTCTTATGCTAGAGGCAGTACAAACTTAGGGTACAGCTCTCTTGCCCAGAGCGCTTACAGAGTCCTGCTACTGTGCTTGGAGAAGTATTATTTCCAGAGGAGCTTTTCAACATGTCAATCAATCTTCCTTCCTTCCAGCAAGGGCTTTCCTAGTCCATACTAAAGGGCCTGAGATGGAAGCACTGGCCCAGTTTAAAGAAGAATCCCAGGAGACTTCAATAGGACCATAAAAATAAACTGACTTAATTTGATTAATTTCTCTCCATTCCAGCATTGACTACTTGAGCTTTTAGTTATTTCAGCTTTCGGAAGCAGGGGGTGGGGGTAAGAAACTGGAGTAGGGGACAGCCAGCCTTCCAGCCCACCCCACCTCCCTCTCCTTGCTGCAAGGGGAAAGGAATTCACTCTGCAGATCTGCTCTCCGCCAGTTCCATTGCACAGCGAGCCTGTAGTTTTCCTTTATTTTATCACTGAAGGAAATTAAGGTCAGCACTCACACGGTTAATGGGGGGTGGGGGTGGGGAGAGGAACTCTGCAATGGTTTCCTAGCTCCAAAGTGGAGGCTTGCGTGTCTCAAAATCGGTGACAAATGTTCCAGCCGTTAAGCAAAACTTTGTTTATATTGCGTGCCTCTCAACAGAAATGAAGAACTGGGGAAACAATCCACACAAGTGCCTGGCAATCTACTCTGGTTCTCTCTTAGCGAATATGACAAGCTCACCTGCTGCGGGAGGCTGGAAATAAAAAGGACAATCTCACACTATCAATAAAACATGAGCCCCAGCCCAATTGCAGGCCGAGTTACCCACCAGAGACCGAGTGTAATGCTTCATTTGGTCGATGATGGAAGTGCTTTAGCCTGAGGTAACTTTCGGGGAGGCCATGTTTGCGTGCAAGCCTTCACTTAAAGCGAGACAGGGCAGCCAAGCTAATGTTCACACGAGTGTAAACGTACAGAGAAATGCACGAACCGCATGAGATGTTACATCACTCAAGCCAGTCAGCTTTGGTAGTGGCCTCATGTTTTATTGAAGCTTCCTCCTCAGAGGACAGCTAAAAATTCACTCAGCGCCTGCAGAGAAGTGTCTGTTTTGGCTGTAGAGAATGGTTCCCAATCACAGAAAGATAAAAACATCAAAATAAGCTAATAGGGATATGCCTTGAAATGCAGTCCCTAGTGGGCATGGGGCCAGGTTTCTGGGGGGGCCACATTAAGCACAGATCAAGGGTTTGCAGTGCGCAGCTGCACTTGGAGCCTGCGAGCTGCGATATGGCAGGCAAGCAGATGTAAGCGGATGCTGCTCCAGTGAAGGCAAACAGGCAAGGGAATTCTCTAGAAAGATGGAGAAACCCATCCTCAGAGCTTGTTATAAATCAGTGCAGGGCGGAGAGCCCACCCCGTCAAGCCAAAAGGATGTGCATATGTGCATATGTCCAGGGGTGGGCAAGGAGAACTGATTGATTACGTTTCCAGACTTCATTAGCAAAGTCTGGATAAAAATGGGTGAGATTCTCTTCACTGCTGTAGGCCTCTGTGGGGGTGCAGAGAGGCTGTCCATCGCATGCAAACGGCTGGGAGAATTCCCTCCGCACAGGCTTGGCCTCGGACAGCTGTAGACTGTCCTACGTGGGCCTCATCACAACCCTGCCTGCAGGGGGTGTGCCAGGAGTAATGAATCCCGCCCACCAACTCTCCACCCTGCCCCACGCCTCCTGAAGGCGCAGCCCCTAACTATTTGTTCCAGGAAATCTTTAAATCGCTGCAGGCATTAATTCTGTTTTCTTGCTCTTCCTTTAGATAAATTCCTGAGCAAAAATTAGCACCGGTCCGTTTCGATTTTGAGTTGCCTCCTAAACCATAAACTTGCTGGGGCAGGGAGTGTGTGTGTGTGGTGGGGGTGGGTCCTGATGCTTGTTTGTGTCCTTATGTGCAACCGCTCTAGGAAGAATAAATACAGAATTATGACAATTGCTCAGTTCTGTATGTCTTTGCCACAATCCTGGTTTGTTAGGTCTTTGAATGACACTACCATTAATATTCATTCATGGGGCAAATGATTCAGTTGGGGGTGAGTTTAAAAAGAGTATTTCCACTGTGTTTTGGTTGGAGTGGGAGTCTTTTCAGCATTATTACAGACTCCTGGTGAGCAGGGATAGAATTACAGCTTTAAATCGCACGCTGAGTTTTGAGTCTGTGTGTAGCAGTGTGTGGTGGGAGGTAGACGGGTGTTTGTTGCTTAGAGTAACATGTGAGAAACCTCTCTCCTGACCCAGTTTGCCAATTATGGGTCAGAGCTGGGGATAGAAAATGCAGATTTTCTCTTCATCTGCTAAATTGCAGGGGGTTGGCTGTAATTATTAGCTACAGCACTTGCCTTTGGGCAGTGGGACTGGCTGGCTCACTGATATATTATGTAGGCCACTGATAAGAAACAGCATTGTCAGATCAGTACCACAATGGAGGATCAAAGGGGCTAGGTGAAATGTTTGCGTAGCTATTTAGTCATCTAAATACATACATTATTGGCCAAATAATTCACTGTTTACTGACAAGTAATAACCACAACTAAAATTCCTTTAAAAAAAGTTTTTTTGGCATGTAGTTAGCATTTTATCCTTTTTTAAATTTTAGTGTACAGAGGGGAATTGTATATGAAATTCTATCACTTACAGCAAAAGTTTAAAGAACTGCTGCTATCTCCTGGAAAACTTTGAAAAACCTTCTGTTTAGCCTGAGAACATTCCATTTCTCTATCATATTTTTCTGTTTTTCTTCCTGTTTTGTTTAATTATGGATAAGTGACATCAACATAGCTACCAGAACTTTGGCCAAGATATTAAAAAATAAGGATCTAAAATTAGGCTTATAAATAGAGCTGTTCAGGAAATTAATTCCTCCCCGTCCCTAATAAAACTTCAAAGAAAAAAATCATTAATTTTTTTCTTTGAAATTCTTCATGTTTCGGGTAACTGAAAACTGATTTTTCCCCCCCTGAAAAATGAAAAAAAAAGTTTTTGGCTGAAAATCCATTTCCCCCCCCCATAAAAAAAACAGATCTCTTTTCCCTGCAAAAGGTTAATCAATCAAAAAAACATTTTGTTGAAAAAAATGTTTGGTGGGAAGTGTTTGACCAGTTTTTCTCATAAGTTTATATTCAAGATTCTACATAAATTGTCTGACTTTCACAAGTATTGACACCCAGCAGCTCCCATTTCCTTCAGCGGGAGCTGCTAGGTTCTTAGAAGATTTGAAAATCAGGCCATTTATTTAAATACTTAAGGTTAGACTCTTTGATCCTTCCTTAGGTACTGATTTTTTAAAATCATGGCCTCGGTTTCTGAAGAATTTGTCTACTGAGGTTGATGCTTGTTCCCAACCTGGAGTCACTACGCTGTGAGAGCGCAACTGGTGACAACTAGGGAAAGGCCCAGACTGCAAACTCTGAATCCATATCTGGACTAATGCCTCCTCCTCCCATTGCTAAGTAGATAAGCTGACTACTTAAAAATCTGGACTACAAGAATTGGCATTATACGCATTTTGGGGAGGGTTGCTCTCTTACAGGTTGATTTTTATAGATTCATAGAGTTTAAGGGCAGAAGGGACCACTATATCAGCTAGTCTGATCTCCTGCACAACACAGGCCATTAAATGTCATTCAGTTATAAAGGGCAAATGGCAGTTAGATGAGTAACTCCCTTTGAAAGTCAGTGGAAATTGGCCACCTAACTGCCCTTTGTGCCTTTCAAAGTCTCCCCTGTTGTCCCCATCTCTTAGAATTCTGGCTCACAAATATACAAATGAATCCTAGAGGGTCCTACAATATACAAATGAATCCTAGATCCTCACCGAGCCGATAGTGACCTCAAGAGAGCTACTTTGATTTACACCAGCTGAGGATTTGGTGGTTTGGCTTTAGGCTTCAATGCCACAGAATGCAAGAATGTAAAAATCTTCTTTACTTGAAACCGTGACCTTCACTCAGCAACAGTTTGGCCCGGGTCATTGATTTTATTTGGTCACAGGTTAGAATGAATTAGTTGGGGATTGGTCCTGCTTTGAGCAGGGGGTTGGACTAGATGACCTCCTGAGGTCGCTTCCAACCCTGATATTCTATGATTCTATGAATGGGTTTGGTTATTTAGCAATGAGCAGAGCTGGCCTGAGCTTTTCAGCCAGAGCTGTAAAATAAATTTTACCCCCTCAGCAAGTATCAGTGATTCCTGTCAGCCATTATCACACAAGATCCACCTCAGGACTTTGGACTGGGTTAGAAAAATGGGTCTTTAGGGCATGGATAAGGGGTGAAGCTCAAGAAGAAGGGAGAACAGTGGGGGGGGGGGGGGGGAGAGAAGAGGATGGGAAAAGGGAACTGGAGAAAAGCAAGAGAATTGTAGGTGAATGCAACTGTAACAGCCAGCGCTGCAGGGAAATGAACTAAAACTCAGTCTGAAACTCCAGAGCTTGAGTTAAAAGAACCAGGCTCGGGGGTGGCGTGGGGACTTGTAACAGCCTCGCATCCTCTGCAGATCAGGCCCAGAGGGAGCTGGCAACATGCTGACCAGTGGGCTCCACAAGCAGAAGGAGTGCAGAGGAGAGAGAATGCAGAGATTCAAAGCAGATGTAAGACAGAAGAAGAGGGGAGATGAGATACAGAAAGTGAGACAATAAAATGTAAATAGCCATCAAAGAATGACATCAAATAGAACACGAGTGAAAAATCGGCCTTATGAGACGACGGGTGGAGATTTTCAAAAGGGCACACAGCACCAGGCTAGCTGCTGCTGAAGAGGATTCTGGGTACGCAGCATTTTTGAAAATCAGGTTACCTACTTTGGCCAAATTTAGGCCCCCTACCCTGGGCCCTTTGGTTATGCAGGAGCAGGTGGTCTGCAATGACAATAGTAAGGACCCTGACTTGCCATCCCGTACAGTCAGAGGGAGTTATATGGGCCTGTGGAGCTGGCCTGGCATAATATACAAGTTAAGGTGGAGTCACCGCAGGTAAGGGCAGGGTTATGTAAATGAGCCCGCCTAGGTGGACCCCATGTCAGCAGCAGGTAGCAGAGGGCCTGCCGCGGGTGTCCTAGCCTATAGTGGTTTACCTCGCCAGTCCTGGGCCAGAGGGAACGTGGCTGCCCACGCGTGTCGTGCTGATCAGCTGAGCCTCGGCGTCCTACCAGAAAGAGAGAGGCAGGCCCAAAGACAGCCCTAGCACAGGCCAGGTTGTCCCGCTGACACAAGGCGCTTGCCCAGGCTGCAGCATGCAGGCGGACATTGACCTACCCAAGGACTTTGGGGACTTGCTGGGTTGTGAGAAACCGGCTTCACTTACTTCCTTTCAGGGCAGTAACAGCCACTCCTTCCACAGCCAGGGTGTGATATGGGAGATGGCTTACACAACTGCTCAAACAGCCTACCCTGCAATACTGGTGTACCGTCTTCCTCTTAGGAGCCTAAAAACGGCCTTAGCAGCTTCACCTTAGGCCTCTGGTTTTGGAAACAGGAGCTGGTCTGAAAAGAAACCAGATCAGTAGAATGGGGGAGATGAAAGCAGAGCCAGGAACAAAACAAAGGAGAGGAGAATGGTTACGTCAACTGACATTAGCGAGAGCCGCTGTGTTCTATTTCTGTAATCATTTTCTCACTACGTTGGCAAAGGTTTTGGTCTTTCCATGAGTCGTGAGACTGGCTTAAAAAAATAACGAGATTTAAGATGTAATAAACCTTGGATTTTTTTTTTTAAATGTGCATCTGGTTTTCGAACCTTTAGGGGCCAAGCTTTCAAGCTTCTCTTTGCAGTCATGGGGGCTAGAAATGTTTTTTTTTTAAATGAAAGCTGAGTCTCTCACACACTCACATGACTCCCGGGGCCCAGGCTTTGACAAACACAGCAAATATCACTAGACTTGTGCTGAGGTGGCAACACTTTCACACACAAATAAATTAGAGGAACAGCCCCCATAGTGCCACTGTTTCAGCTGCTGTTGCACTTTGCAGTGTTGGTGCGGTCGCACCCATTAAGGGAGGTAGTGGTGCCTAGGGGTTGGACTCGGAAGACCTAGGTTCAATTCCCAGCTCTGCCACTGGTTTCTTGGGTGCTTAAGGCAAATCACGTCCCTTCCCTGTGCCTCAGTTTCCCTGTGTTTAAAGGAGATAATGATATAGACCTCTTCATAGAATCAGAAGATCAGGGCTGGAAGGGACGTCAGGAGGTCATCTAGCCCAACCCTCTGCTCAAAGCGGGACCAATCCCCAATTTTTGCCCCAGATCCCTAAATGGCCCCCTCAAGGATTGAACCCACAACCCTGGGTTTAAAACAGGCCAATGCTAGACTTTGATAACTATGGACGAAAAGCACTATATGGGAGTTAGGTAGCATGAAAAGGACACCCTCTGACAAACAGCAAAGTGTCAGCTCTGTCTCAGAAATCTAATCATAGCACAGAGTTAAAATCCAGACCCTGTTTCACTTCCCCTTCTCCCTCCATCAGATCAACTGACGGAAAGCGGTTGTACAGCCAGCGAGAAGTGGAGAATTGTGGGCCCATCTAATCGCTGCTCAGACAGACAATCGGCCACGCATTTGGAGAAGGTTAGGGAAATAGGACAGTGAATCATAATCAAGAAGGCGGGAGAGGGGGGGAGGAGAGTGAAAATCATACCTGTGGCAAAAATATGGATCCTGTTAGGGGAGGAGGAAAATCAGAGCCAGTTGGGAACATGTGCCTGCCTCTTTCTCTCTTTACAATAGCTCTGGGTGTTCTACGCAATCATGTGACTGCCTCCTGCGAACCCCTGTATGTGTCATTGGGATACAGCTGATCCATTAGCAGCATGTGCCGCGTGCCAGTTGCTGGCCTTTAGGGAAGAAGGAAATGCATTAGAGAGATGGAGGCAGACACAGAGGGGGGAAAAAAAATAAAAAGTCTGCAACCAGACTTAAACCTGCTCTTCTGATTGCTGCATTCTTTTAATCTTCATCCCTTACATTGCTTCCCCCCACCCATCTTCCCTTTTGCTCCTTCATGCTGTAGCAAGGGTGTTGAATATACCGCAAGCACCGCCATAATTTGGGGGTAATTACTTTACATACGTATTTTGGGGGTCCCAGGTATCTTTGTGGTATCCATCCAGCTCTAACAAACAAACAGACCTCCATAAATCCCCCAGCACTGCATAACCAGCCAGCAGAACTGCAGACAGCATGTGTTATAATGCTGTATTTTCAAAGACTACTTACAGAGGAGGCATTCCTCTCATCCACTATTCATATTATGACAGCGCCAAGAGAGCAGGGGCTGAGTGTGTCAGGCGCTGCATCCATAAACCCCGCCCCAGAAAGCTTACAGTGGAAATCATTATTCCCACTGCACACACACCTAACAGGCACAGAGGGAGGCCGTAACTCAGCCAGCATTACAGAGGTTGTATTTTCACTAGGATTAACTCATGGATTTTAACGTGAGTTTACTCACTTGGTGTAAATTCCTATGGAAGACACGGCAGGTAGGTTGCAGTTGTCACATAAGCTAGCAGGTCATGTGAAAGACGAGGACCCCCCAGTCCTTACCCTTACCTGCTAACTCATGTGAAAGTGATGAAGTGCTGTGTCTTCATTGGGATTTTACCTCAAGTTAAGACACTTCCCCCACACCCACTCCAAGTGAAGATGCTGGCCAATAGGAGAGGCGGTGGTTGTGCTAGGAACAGAATGCAGCTCGCTGGAGTGCTGGTGGCTGGCCTGAGCCACCAGACCACCCTCTCTAGCCATTTACTTGAATCACTGAACTGTTTTATTTTGGAAAGATTCTCACTGTGGTGCACCTGGAACAGTCGCTTGCAGCAGGACAAAGTTGAGGTAAAAATGGAACCCACTTAGGATGTGCTGTGTTATACGTACTTTGCTCAGGTGGGCATGACTGCTCAAGATGCAAAGCACAGAAGAATCAGGCCCAGAGAGCTGACAAATGCTTCACGTCACGTGCTTTGTTTAACATATTCACTTTTTTCTTGTTCACAGTCTACATTTATTTCTTTGGGTTTAAAATACACCTGCCCATCCCTGCAGGTACAATACAATATTTATTTACAACACCATGCAAATATAAAAAAACATATAAATGGCTACAGTTAACCCCACACCCCATCCAAAGTACAACTCACCCTGTCCATTCAACCATCCTCCCTATTCCACCAGGGAATCCCCAGTGCAACATTCCCTGAAAGGGGAGATTGTGGGGGGTTAATTTCAGGGCCAAGGAGACATCACTGAATATTCGCTGTCTCCACTCTTACTCAAGCCTGTTCACAGTCCAACCTCAGGAGAACCATCTTTGCGTTTTGCTGAAGTAGTAACCTTGCAGGTATGGTCATCCTGCCATTTTCTCATAAACATCCTATAGACCGGGGGGTAGTCCATTATTGTGTGTCAAGGTCCAAATTTCTTGGTCAAGGTATAGTCTAGGTCCAGACTCCAGAGACATTTTTCATATGGCAATAGCAACAAAGAATAAATAATAAAACAAAACCAAAAAGATTTTGTGGTCCGGTCAACAGCGTCTGGTGGTCCAGATTTGGCCCCCCACTCCACCAATTGACTACCCCTACAAATAGACTATCAAAAACAGATCAGGGACAGATTTTCACAAGTGATCAGCACCCACAAGCGGACCTGGTTTTTCAAAAAGTTCAGCTCCCAGTTAGTCAATAGCCAAGTCCCCGGTTTAGGGTCTGCAGAAGGATACTGCCCATTATGTGTTACATCAGCAAAGCCACCAGGCCAGACAACTGATCAGCATTTCCAGTATCAGGTCTCCTAGATTGGCATTTGATCTTACACAAGTAGAAATTTAATTAAAGAGGGGCTGTTAATAACTTAACAAATGCTAATGAAGAACAGTCTGAGTGCCCTCCCTCTGGCAACCTAGTAATAGCAACATGCCTAACACTACACAGGAATAGCAGATCCAGTTAAGTGAGAATCTAAATGGGGTTTCTCACCTTTGACAACAGTGACTCAAGGCACTCAGGGCCCCTTTGTGATACTAGTCTGAGTAGGGAAGAGAAAAGAGCATGAGTTGAAGCTCCTGGGCACAGTTTTATATCTCCAGGACTTCACTGAACTCAGCCAGGTTCACCAATCAGATCCATGGAGTTCCTTAGGAATTCTTTCACCAAGGGGGAAGAGAGTTTGCTCAGCTGTGGTTCTCTCCCATTAATCTATTGATCCCACAGGATCCATGTGGATCTCAGGGGGTCCGCAGAAGGCAAAGGGGCATCTGCATTAGATGGCACGTGGACTCTGCTCTAGGTCCAACCAACATGCTGCTTCCTGGGTCCTCCTGTACTAGCGCAGTCCCCTGAAGGAGGATCTCCACTACACACAAGGGCAAGCCAGTATATGAGAATACAGCCTCTCTCTGTACTAATTTCTGTTTGTTCCCAGAGCAACTTTTAGGAGGAGACTCTGAAGCAGCCTCGCCGACTCCCCCACCTCCTTGAAGCTGTGCCAGGATAAAACCCTGCAACGTCCCCATGGAGGAGTGTCAATGGGACTGGGAAGCAAAGGGGTAGAATCATAGAATATCAGGGTTGGAAGGGACCTCAGGAGATCATCTAGTCCAAACCCCTGCTCAAAAGCAGGGCCCATCCCCAATTAAATCATCCCAGCCAAGGCTTTGTCAAGCCTGACCTTAAAAACTTCTAAGGAAGGAGATTCCACCACCTCCCTAGGTAACGCATTCCAGTGTTTCACCACCCTCCTAGTGAAAAAGTTTTTCCTAATATCCAACCTAAACCTCCCCCACTGCAACTTGAGACCATTACTCCTTGTCCTGTCCTCTTCCACCACTGAGAATAGTCTAGAACCATCCTCTCTGGAACTACCTCTCAGGTAGTTGAAAGCAGCTATCAAATCCCCCCTCATTCTTCTCTTCTGCAGACTAAACAATCCCAGTTCCCCTCAGCCTCTCCTCATAAGTCATGTGTTCCAGTCCCCTAATCATTTTTGTTGCCCTTCGCTGGACTCTCTCCAATTTATCCATATCCTTCTTGTAGTGTGGGGCCCAAAACTGGACACAGTACTTCAGATGAGGCCTCACCAATGTCGAATAGAGGGGGACGATCACGTCCCTCGATCTGCTCGCTATGCCCCTACTTATACATCCCAAAATGCCATTGGCCTTCTTGGCAACAAGGGCACACTGCTGACTCATATCCAGCTTCTCGTCCACTGTCGCCCCTAGGTCCTTTTCCGCAGAACTGCTGCCTAGCCATTCGGTCCCTAGTCTGTAGCTGTGCATTGGGTTCTTCCGTCCTAAGTGCAGGACCCTGCACTTATCCTTATTGAACCTCATCAGATTTCTTTTGGCCCAATCCTCCAATTTGTCTGGGTCCCTCTGTATCCTATCCCTGCCCTCCAGCGTATCTACCACTCCTCCCAGTTTAGTATCATCCGCAAATTTGCGGAGAGTGCAATCCACACCATCCTCCAGATCATTTATGAAGATATTGAACAAAACCGGCCCCAGGACCGACCCCTGGGGCACTCCACTTGACACCGGCTGCCAACTAGACATGGAGCCATTGATCACTACCCGTTGAGCCCGACAATCTAGCCAACTTTCTACCCACCTTATAGTGCATTCATCCAGCCCATACTTCTTTAACTTGCTGACAAGAATACTGTGGGAGACAGTGTCAAAAGCTTTGCTAAAGTCAAGATACAATACATCCACTGCTTTCCCTTCATCCACAGAACCAGTAATCTCATCATAGAAGGCGATTAGATTAGTCAGGCATGACCTTCCCTTGGTGAATCCATGCTGGCTGTTCCTGATCACTTTCCTCTCATGCAAGTGCATCAGGATTGATTCTTTGAGGACCTACTCCATGATTTTTCTGGGGACTGAAGTGAGGCTCACTGGCCTGTAGTTCCCAGGATCCTCCTTCTTCCCTTTTTTAAAGATTGGCACTACATTAGCCTTTTTCCAGTCATCCGGGACTTCCCCCGTTCGCCACGAGTTTTCAAAGATAATGGCCAAATGGCTCTGCAATCACAGCCGCCAGTTCCTTTAGCACTCTCGGATGCAACTCGTCCGGCCCCATGGACTTGTGCACGTCCAGCTTTTCTAAATAGTCCCTAACCACCTTTTTCTCCACAGAGGGCTGGCCATCTATTCCCCATGTTGAGATGCCCAGCGCAGCAGTCTGGGAGCTGACCCTGTTCGTGAAGACAGAGGCAAAAAAAAGCATTGAGTACATTAGCTTTTTCCACATCCTCTGTCACTAGGTTGCCTCCCTCATTCATTAAGGGGCCCACACTTTCCTTGGCTTTCTTCTTGTTGCCAACATACCGGAAGAAACCCCTCTTGTTACTCTTAACATCTCTCGCTAGCTGCAGCTCCAGGTGTGATTTGGCCCTCCTAATTTCATTCCTACATGCCCGAGCAATATTTTTATACTCTTCCCTGGTCATATGTCCAACCTTCCACTTCTTGTAAGCTTCTTTTTTATGCTTAAGATCCACTAGGATTTCACCGTTAAGCCAAGCTGGTCGCCTGCCATATTTACTATTCTTTCGACACATCAGGATGATTTGTCCCTGTAACCTCAACAGGGATTCCTTGAAATACAGCCAGCTCTCCTGGACTCCTTTCCCCCTCATGTTAGTCCCCCAGGGGATCCTACCCATCCGTTCCCTGAGGGAGTCGAAGTCTGCTTTCCTGAAGTCCAGGGTCCGTATCCTGCTGCTTACCTTTCTTCCCTGTGTCAGGATCCTGAACTCAACCAACTCATGGTCACTGCCTCCCAGATTCCCATCCACTTTTGCTTTCCCCACTAATTCTTCCCGGTTTGTGAGCAGCAGGTCAAGAAAAGCTCTCCCCCTAGTTGGCTCCTCTAGCACTTGCACCAGGAAATTGTCCCCTATGCCTTCCAAAAACTTCCTGGATTGTCTATGCACCGCTGTATTGCTCTCCCAGCAGATATCAGGAAAATTAAAGTCACCCATGAGAACCAGGGCGTGTGATCTAGTAGCTTCCGTGAGCTGCTGAAAGAAAGCCTCATCCACCTGGTTCGGTGGTCTATAGCAGACTCCCACCACTACATCACTCTTGTTGCTCACACTTCTAAACTTAATCCAGAGACACTCAGGTTTTTCTGCAGTTTCATACCGGAGCTCTGAGCAGTCATACTGCTCCCTTACATACAGTGCTACTCCCCCACCTTTTCTGCCCTGCCTGTCCTTCCTGAACAGTTTATAACCATCCATGACAGTACTCCAGTCATGTGAGTTATCCCACCAAGTCTCTGTTATTCCAATCACGTCATATTTCATATATATATATATATATATATGCCACAGGTCTCCAGGCTCAGCTCCAGCTCCGTGCACTGATGGGGATATGGGACTACACTCCTCTGTGCCTTAGTTTCCCCATCTGTAAAATGGTGGTGAGTAGCACTGACATCTCACAGGCGGGTGTGGAAGAGTCATTGGCCGAGTATGTGTAAAGTACTGTGACACCGAGGCAATACATGAATACCATTATTGTCCTTAAGAAGTATCCCTTGTATTGAGTAGAACCTGCAGCCACAACTTTGCAACCTTTTCCTTTCTGATTAGCACTCATGGATCCCTTTCTCTTAATATAAAGAAATACTCCTGTAAATTTCAACTTTAATGAGTAGAAGTGAGCGTCGCGTACAGAAAAAAAAAATCAGTTCAAGTTACAGATTCCAGATCCAGTTATTTCTCCTTGGAATGCACCAGGGATTTGAACCTGCTCCCATTCCAGGTGATGGAAAGGGCCTCCATTGAGCCTAGCAGCATGGGCTCAAGCCCTAAGTCGGGGGAATTCTTGATTTCTGCCCCAAGTTGTCAGTTACCACTATCCTAATCTCTGGATCTCAGAAGAAAAGCAACTCTCGGGCCAATGTTTTCAAAGATAGGAGCAGAAAGTTAAGCTCCTAAGAGCCCTTGTTTAGACTCCTAAATAAGAAGGCTTGGCAGAATTCGATTTTTAATGTAATTTCAACAGATAATATGGATGTTTAATTGTAAGTATTTTTTTTTATTTTATCCATTTATATTTTCACAATTGTGCAAAATGATGGGTTTTAGCCATTTTTTTCTATTTTTATTTATTTAAATTTTCACAGTTGCAGAAAATTATGGGAGAGTCAACCCATGGTGGTGGTCAGGAGGAGACAGACAATTATTTAGTGACCACAGACATTAAGATTCAAAAAGTCACAGCTTTACAACCATTAAAACAAAAAATGCCAGCATCTCACCTCAAAATATACACATCGTAAATATCTTTATCTTGAATTCTCATAAGTTCTCAAGCTGCATTTTTCTTCCTGTGTCTATCTGTGAATTCTGATAATTATCCACGGAAATATTGTAATTAGTGTGCATGCACGTGTGTGTGTGTGGGGGGGGGGGGGGAGTGAAACTGACGTTTACCAACATTTACCAATAAAAATCTAATTCTTCCAAGCCTATAAATAAGCCATCTGATTTTCAAAATTGCTGAGCTCCCAGTTAAATTAACAACAGCTGTGTGGTGTTCAACATTTTTGAAAATTAGCTCATTGACTTATGGGGAAATTTTCAAAAGAACCGAAGCCCCAAAAGAAGCAGAAGTCCCACTGATTTTCATGGGCATATTGTTCCTAAATCCATAGGTATCTCTGAAAATCTCCCCTATACATTCCTAAATAGGGACTTAGGAGCCAAACTTTAAACTGCTGGTTTTGAAAATCTTGAACTTAATTTACTGTTGCCAAACCAAGACACAAAAGGACACCATGTTCCAATTCATATGCTTCTGTCATGGGGGGGGGAGAGGGGGAGGGCATATTTAAACAGACTGATATCTAGATAGACAAAATAGATTTGATAGATCCTTGTGTGCTCAGCACAGCAGGAAAGAGGCTGACCACCCACTTATTGTTTTGCATATTCCCTTGCGGTTAATATTGTTGCTGAGTTTTAATCTCTTGTCCGTCTGACAGCCGTAAAAAGGAGAGCAGTTTACCTGTAGTTCTAACCCTACATTTTAAGGTAACAAACTGGATCCAGGAAGCACTTCTGGCATATGACTGTAGATGGGGGGGGGGGGGCGGCAACAGCCCCTGTTTATTGTAAGTGAGTGCTCCTTGTCACTTCAGATTTTCTATTTATGTCCCTGCTTGGAGCTTGTCAGCCCACATGGATTAGAAATTAAACTGTAAACAAGCCTTTTCCATTTCCTGCCTAAGGAAGGATTAGCATATATTAAAACATGCTCAGGGGCTTTGCACTTTCTGTAATGAAACCTGTTCAAACAAATTGATATGCAGCCACTAAATAAACTTAGCAGCTGGAGGAAACATGGTTCTCTTTCCTAATTTGCCTTCCCCCCCTCTCCCCAATCAACCTCTTCCCCAAATTAACTTCATCCATTTTGGTTTCTGTAACTAACCCGGGGTGCACATGTACTGGGCAATGAATTTGGAATGGGCAGAAGAATAGATCCGCAAAGCGAATTCCCGAAGCAAAGGATGTGGGACTTGACTCTGCTACCAAAACCCCTCACACGGGAAAGAGCATGCAGGAGAAAGGGTAAGTAAACAGGACAGCAGCATATGCTAGGGACATTAAGCAAGTATCAGTCAGACGGTCTGCAAACACCTTCAGTTAGGGTGACCAACATCCTGATATTATCAGGAGTGTCCCAATATCAGGGGCAGTGTCTTATATAAGCAACTTTATCCCCCACCCTCCGCCAAAAAAGGGGTCCCGATTTTTCATACTTGCGATCTGGTCACCCTACCTTCAATAACGGTCTGAATGGGAGCTGAGCTTGTTTGAAAAATCTGGCCTTAAATGTTGTTGGTTTGTTTGTAAGTTACCAAAATGACACCCGAAAACTGCCAGTCAGACCGCGACTTGGATCGGAAGGTTTGTTTCATTAACATTTGGCACCACTATATAGATTGAGGGGTGGGGGTGGGGAACAGAAGTAAAGATAAAAGTATTGCCGTGAGCGAACATCAATGGTTTTCATAACGGCGGTGCTGAAAACACAACAGCATTTAAGTCATTAGCATCTGGTTCATATTAAAGATGCTTCTTAAGTGGCACGCATCAGTATCGCTTGTACCCATGTGGCACATTTGTGCAGGAGTTGACTGGTCCTCTTTCATAGCAGCTGTATCATTGCAAGGAGAGACCAAGTACTTCATTATCTTACTTCCTCGTTCCCCTAATCTAAGTCAGAATCTTCGTATTGATATTAGTATTAATTCCAGTAGCAGCTAGGAGACCAAACCACAACCAAGCCCCATTGTGCCAGGCGCTGGATACAGATGGAATAAGAGGCAGTCCCTTCCCTGAATTGCTTTTGATCTAAATAGACAAAGAAAACGTTATCATCCCCATTTCAAAGATGGGGAACTTGAGGCCCAGAGAAGTTACGGCTGGGGTTTTCCACCGAGCTCATTTGAGTACTTCACTCCTTTTAGGTTCTTTCTAAAGCCCCAGCCAAACAGACTTGTCGGAGATCCTCCAGGAAAGCTGCGGCACAACCAGGAATGAAAGCCAGAAATCCCAAGACCCAGGCCAGTGCCTTAACCATGAGTTAGGTTGCGGAAGAGGCAGTTTTTGCTGGAATTAGCCAAGCACAGGTGTTACCATACTGTTCAGCCTATGACCCAGGGCTAGAATCAGCCTTGGCATATACAAGGAGGATGTGTTTATTCCAAACCTGATGCTGCTAACACCTATTGTAAAGCACTTCCTTCTGGTTACCTCCACAACAGCTTTTGCACTAAACCATAAAGAGTGTTTAGTCGAAGACAAATGGGAAATAGGCCCTGGCTGTTAAGAAATGAAGTCTACTTTCCTTGGGTTGCCATTTGCTGTTGTCACTGAGTGCTGGATAGCTTTCAGGTAGCATCTGAGAAGTTACAGGAACACTGCACTTCTCCAGCAGGTATTTCACTACAGAATCTGCAGAGATTTGGGGAGCTACACCCATAGTAAGGGATCTAAGTATAGTTCC
The DNA here is from genome assembly GCF_965140235.1 of Caretta caretta. Taxonomy (NCBI): domain Eukaryota; kingdom Metazoa; phylum Chordata; order Testudines; family Cheloniidae; genus Caretta; species Caretta caretta. The sequence goes on from NC_134209.1 coordinate 18,901,184, forward strand.
CTTTTGTAATTCCCTCTTGGTCTTTGCTACACTTTCAAAATCGAGCTTTTCCCGAGATAGTAGCCTAAGTAGACTCTGGAGCTGCAGCTGAGAGTTCTGTAAACCACAGGAGAGAGGAAAAGCAAAGGTGTGTGAGATGCTGCTGACAAGGCTGTGGTAATCTGCAATGGGCTGAAATAATGTCTGTGCTGAAAAAGCCCAGATTTTTATTACTACTTATATTACAGCAGCATCTAGAAACCCTAACCAAAATCAGGACCCCAGTAGTGTTAGGCTCTGTACAGACACACAGTAAGAGACAGTCCCTGCCTCAAAGACCTTGCAGTCTAAGTAGACAAAATGGGACGCACAGAGACTTGGCCAAGGTCACACAGCTACGCAGAAACCCAGCCAGGAATGCACTGGACTTCCCCACTAAGACAAATAGAATCGTGTTGCACCGTATAACTACAGAGGTGTTCTCAGGTAGGCGGCCTTGCCGCGAGTGAAAGATTTTTCTTGGAGAGAGGCACTGTCTGGTGCCTGGTTCTCTCTCTGCTCCAGCTAGGAATTGATCTGCAGCAGCCCCATAACATGGCTCAGATTATTTCATGCCAGCTCAGCTGCACTGGCATGGGCAAAGCCACACCGAGGCACTGCCCCTCTGCTCCATATCCTCTGTGCACGATGAGGAGTAGCAGCCCCATGAAGGCTGCTCCCCACCCTCCTTGTGCTGTGTTCTGCAATATCAGTGGCCTTGCAGGGGAGTAAAGCAGGCCACAACGTGGCTGTAAAGGACACAGAGAACAGGAGACAGAGCTGCTGCGCATGGTGGTGATTGTTTGGTTAGCTTCTACTGCCCATCTCATAAAGTGAACACAAGGGGACATTTAATTAAATGGAGAGGTGGCCCATCCAGAAGTGCTAAGAGGAAATACTTCTTCCCTCAACATGTAATTAGATTTTGGAACTCATTGCCTCAGGATGTCATTGAGGTCAAGAAGTTAAAAACCTCCAGGGCTATGGAAAATCAGAATATCCAGAGTGATCATAATTAATGACAACCACAATTCTGGAAGGGATATAAAACCTCATGCATAAACCAGTCTAATATGGGGGAAGGTAGATTATCCCACATCTGCTTGCTGTGGGGTTCTACCACCTTCCTCTGAGTTAACCGGTAGTGGCCAGTGTCAGAGACAGGATACCAGATTAGTTGGACCAGTATGGCAATTCCTGTGTAACTGAAGAAGTGTTTCCTTCCTTCTAGCCTCACCCAAGCACTTTCTGTGCGTGAGTTTGCCTAAATAATTCAGAGCAAATTATCCAAGTAATTCATAATACCAAATAACTCCGGTTGAGCTGAATTAGTTTGCAACCATCTGAACAAACAAACTATAGCACTTGGGAACCAGGGCACCTGCCAGGGCATAGTGTCCCATAGCTGGCCCATCTCCAATATTTAATTAATCTGTCATCTTTCATTAGATCTCTGTGAAGCCTCTAAATATCTTCCACATCTAAGAAAAGAGCCACATTTATGAGAAATTGACCGTTGCTGCATCATATAAACCTAGCAGGGTTAGTGATTTCAGTCTCTTAAGTGGCCATGTAATTTTAAAGGCACACTGGCCCTTGATTACATTGTAAACTCAGTGACATGAGTGGGAATACAGCAATAAAGCACTTGTTTGGTAATCTTTGGTTACAGCTCACAGTGACAGAGGAATTAAATTAGGTCCTGAGTATGGTTTATTGTTACATATACTCAAAAGGAAATAGCTACTTTCTACCCTGTGGGCCTTTCTGCTCCCTGAAATTTCTATTAACAAATCTATGGTAATAGTTTCATGGGAAAGAATTAATTTTCAATTGCAATTCCAGATCCTTCTGTGACAAGGACAGTAAGCTGGTTACAGCCTTTACAGAAGCAGAGCCACTCAGCCCCAACATTTCAGGAGGAAGCTTGTGCTTAACTCATGAATGTGCAAATTCCCCTTTTGCAGATGTTCACTTGCAGAGGAACAGTGCACAACAGATGACATTTGTGGCAGGTGAAAAGGCGTACACTGCCTTCCAACACGCAAAGAATGGCTTCATTTCTTGGAGATTTAAAAAAAAAAAAAAGCCATAAGTTGTCTGCTGTCCCTGCCTTTAAAACTATAGCACCGACTGCTGTATAATTAAGGAAACATTTAAATGTGTGGTTCCACCTAAAAAGACCATGGCTAGTGGTGGGGATGGGGAGGGAAAGGGAATGAAAAATGGGGTAGGGTCCATCTCCAGGCACTGAATGAAAGCACAGTGAATCTCTGCATGAGACAAACACTATATGCAAGACTGGGTCCTGCTCTCCCAGCTTTTCTGGGGGCTCTGCCCCTTTTCTTCCCGGAATGGAGGGAGAGCAGGACCCAGAAGGGGTGGAGCCTTGACCCTGCTCCCCCGGTGCTGAGCAGAGAGGAATGTAATCTGGTGCTGGAATGTGCTGGTAGCAGACCACTTCTCCCTTGGGAGAACCAGAAACTCTTAAGGTGTGTCTACACTTCAAACTGGAAGGGGTCAATGGCAGCTGGAGGAGACATACCCACACTAGCTCTGACTGAGCTGGCAAGGTAAAAATAGAACGTAGACGCAGCGATGTGAACGGCAGAAGGGGCTAGCTGGCACGCATATGCAGAGACAACCCACGCCCGCGGATAGTGGGGGGAAGCGGCTTCACCAGATGTTACTGAGCATGCTCAGTACAAGCCAAGCAGCAAATCTTGCAGGGGAGGGAAATGTGACCCCACATGCCCGCCTCCATGCATATGTCTACACTGCAAAAAAAGAAAAACAATGCAGCAGCAAGTCTCAGAACCTGATACACACTCAGGCTTGCACTGTGGCACTAAAAAAAGCTGTGTAGACACTCCTGCTCAGGCTGGAGCTCAGTGAGGGGGTTTTTTTTAGCTCCAAAAGCCTTAGTCTATGGACCTTAATTCTGAGATTCGGTGCCGTGAAGACATGCTTTATTGCAATGTAGACACACTCACTATCCCGCCTCCTGGGCTGCTTAGCTGCCCTGGTGCATCCAGCCATGTGTATAGTCTCAATCCCTCTGTAAACACGTAACCCTTCTGCCAACTGGAGATGACAGCAACGAGGGCTGGGTTCAATACAAAACAGAACCAGCTCAAGCCCCCACCCAGTAATCTGGGAAAACTTACCACCACCCCTGTATGCCTCTAAGAGGCAACTCTTCCGCTTTCACAAGCGCCAAGTCTGCGTACAACAAAAGAGAATTTTTGTTCGGAGGGAAAGGGAACCCAGCATTAATCTGGGAAACACCGCAGCCACATTCAAAAGTATGTGACCATATGCAAAGTAAACCCAACCCTACAGTGCATTGGGTAGTGTCCCCTGCCTCGGTTTCCCACCTTGCAGTGGATCAGTCCAATGGATGAGTGTCCCTTTAATACATCACTCCCCTCTCCCTCTGCGGCACCCCACTCACAGTTGATGTCCTTTGGTTATCGAAGACCCAGAGTTCAGAGGGGTGTTCACAGGCGTTCACTTCCCACCCCAGAAAGGGGAAGGAGGACATCAAGCTACATCTCCATGGTCACTGTGCACCTCAGCATCTTGCTGTTTGCTCTGCTTTTCCCTGCTGCTGTTCCTGCAATGTCACGTTCTGAAGTTCTACCACGGAACCCACATCTTTAGTGATTTCACTGGGTAGCAGGGAACCTCCCTACCACTACCGCCTCTGTATTACCTTTCATTTCACCACCCTTCCCTCATCATGTCTAAGACATGGCCCCTAGACCTGCTTATCAATGATTCAGCTCAAGTAATCACTGAACAGAAACCATGACTCTCAGTTGAGTCTGATCAACTCCATCTTTAAACCAGTGGAGAAGGGACGGAAAGGTCAAATGATACCTAAGACTCGTTGGGAAGAGTTCACACCACCAGCTAGCAGCAGGAACACCCCTGACCCCATCTCCTTCACTAGCATTTGGCATCCCTACCCCATGCTTTGTGAGTGAGGTTCAGTTTAGGGTGACCCTTCCCCCCCCCCATCAGTGCAGGTATAATTCTGCTGCCGTCTACCCATACAATAAAGGATAACATTTCATTACCCCTGTACTCAATACTAAAGTGATTTGTAACCCAACAGCAGCCCAAAGTGATCATTTTGGCAAAGCAGCTCCATCATGCTGTGCACGTAGGCAGGGTCGGTGCAGCTGTGCAAACATAGCCTGGTCCTGAAGTCTTTTCCCCCCAGCTCATCACTAGATGTCAGGGGAGAGCTCATTCAGACCCTGCTAACAAATGAGATTTGTCAAGCCCCTGAATTGACAGCCCCAAGCAGTCAAAGATGAGTCAGGTCCCAAAATTAATAAGAGTGGCTTAAAAACAACAAAATTCTTTTTTTTTTTTTTTAAAAGTATACATTATAGGAATTTTTGGTTGCCTTCTGATCTCTGAGCCTTTTATATGTGTTTGTGTCACATTTTCAAGCTTTTCTACATAACCATGAGGAATAGAAACTTATTTTTTTATGAAAGCGGAGATTCTCACATGAATCCAGAAGGTGGAGCTTTAAGAAAAATATCAAATCTTGAAAAATTCATAATAAAATTGCAAGTGCTGATAACACTGAGTCCCATATATATCAACAAAGCCCACTGAGCTTAGATTGTTATGGATGTCTTAGAAATACCTAAAATAGATGGGTGAGACAGATACTGTACATAACAGACCTTCCAAATGGTTGTACTAGCAGCGAAGTAATTTCTTCTTACGGTGAAGATGATATCCCAGATGTAAACTCTTTGGGTGGGTAAGGGCTTAGAGGAACATGTGTTTATCCTAGATAATGCACGTCTTTACCATGAGAGACTTGCCCACCAGTTACATATACCCACAAAGCAATACAACATGTGCCACAACTTATAGGATACAGCTGTTTACATCTCTGCCCTTTTCTAACGGAGCGTAGATTTACAACAAGGCGCAGCAGGGAGGATCATAAAGAGTAGCCCAGGTTAAACTGGCCCTTGATTAGTTCCTCTGCCTTGGTGCCACTAAGTTCCTATATACGATCGAATCGAATCCTGGATTCCCCAAGTTACGCTGCCCTTGAGAGCGACAATTATCACCACCACTTTGGGGTGTCACTTCCCCCCAACACCTGTACACAACAAATGCAATGCACTGTATTAGTTGGACCCAATAAAGAATGTGTGTAATTTGTTACCAAGTTAGTTTATGCAGTGGCTGTAGCCTGGAAAAGAGATTTTCATAGTGGTGACCGGGCAGTCACCCATTGGATTCCCACTGATGTTAATAGGATTTGATCAGCTGAATCGCCATGCTTTGAGTATTTAACCCTAAATTATACAAACTGTGATGTGAAATCCCATAACAAAAAGTCTCCACTCTATCCCTCTGCACTGTGTGGTAGCAAGACCACCTACCTGACCGGAAAAGAGAACAAAAACATTCCATATTCTTCATGGGATGCCCAATCCTAACTGGTGTTGAGCACCTCCTGCAAGGTGCTAAGAACCATCAGCTTTCGTCGGTTGAGGGCTACCTGCCTAATGGGGAAGTGGGGGGGGGGGGGCAAATGCAACCAGACAAGATCACAAATGCCCAGATCTTCAGTTGGTGTAAATCAGCATCAATAGCCCCTTAACTTCAATGGACCGACTTTGGAGGATGCTACCCAGCACCCTAAATGGATCAAACTCTGTCCCTCAATGACCTCCTCCCTTCCCAAAAAGGGTCATTTCAAACAGTACAAAGCACCACAATGCCATCTTGTCCTTTCCTCTTTAAAGGATACTGTTAAATAAGTATGAAGGGCCAGATTCTGGTAACCTGACTGATTCCCTCAGCTTCTGTGGGAATCCTCATAGAGCGAGGTGGGAATCCTCATAGAGCGAGGTGCTATTTCACACTACGTAAGGTATGAAAGCCAGCTCTGTCAGCTTCATGTATCAAGCACCTACAAGCTTCTACTGCTGTTTCCAAGCCCAGCTTTAGGGTGAGGGGCTTCCCAGTCAGTTTCTTCTCAGAAACCCCCATCCCCTCGCACTCTTGCCTGCCAGTCAGAGTCAGTGCTCTTCGGACCCAGTTTTACTGTAGTTCAGACACTAGCCTGGATTTTGGGAGACCTAGGTTCAACTCCCAGGTCTCCCAAAAATTCTCGTATGAGTTTAAGCAAGTCACTTAGTCTCTCCGTGCCTCGGTTACCCATCTACACAATGGGGATAATTGCACTGCCCTACTGCACAGAGGTATAGGAAGGATAAATACATTAAAGACTGCGGTGCTCAGATACTACAGGAATGAAGGCCATATAGGTACCCTGGTTAGTAGTAAGTATTGACATTACAGTAGTGCCCAAACGGTCCTTTGTGCCAGGCACTGTCCAAAACAAGATTTTCCTGGTCCTGGAGGCCTTCCAATCGAAGTAGGTCTACGCTTGGAACGGGGCTGTGATCCCAGTGCCCGTCGACATGCTCTCATTGAGCTAGAGCACTGAAGGCAGTCGCGAAGCCGTGGTAGCGTGGGCAGAGGCTAGCCCCCCAGAGTACAGCATGCCAGGGTTCAGGCGGGTTTGTACACAGCATGGCTCGCCCATGCCACCACTTGCCGCTGCCCATGCTGGTGAGGCTACGTGACTATTAGTGCACTGGCTGGACGACAGCTAGGGAGAGGTGTCTATGCAAGCGGGGAAATCACACATCTGTTCCAAGGAGAGCCATACCCACAGGCCGACGAAGGATAGGTAACAACTGTATGTTAACTTCAAAACTGTCCTTTCAGCTGGAGCGTCCTGAACTCCCTGCCCGCCTGTTCCAGAAGGCAAGCACATGGGCACACACGGCCTGCTTATTCCTGCATGCCCGGACCGGAGGACTGGGTAGCCTGCGGTCTCAACCTGGCTCACTGGGACTACTGCCATCTCAAGTATTGCACAACAGGGCTTGACTTCAGAGGTATCTATTTCTGCTATAGACGGATTATTTTGAATCTTTGCCTTACTGTACTTTCCAGATCTCCCAGCAACCTCAGCAGCAAGGCTCTTACCCAAACTCATGGACGTAAAGGCTGACATGGGGAATTCAACAGATCATTCACTTTGACTTTATGTGCTCCGTTTACCGGCCAGCCCTTGGAAAGCGACAGTGCTGTTGGAGGATGAGCCCCACGAAGGGAGAACTCCACTGCAATGGGCATCTTAACATGCTGCCGTTGGGTACAGTGCATTCTCGGGCTGCACGTTGCACTGTGCGCTTCATGGCAATGGATTGATGTCGCTGCGGGGGGAGCTTTATGAAATATTAACACGTGCATTAAGTCCCGGAAGCCTGGCACTGCTGGGAACACAAGATTCCTGTAACTTGGGGGAGAGAGCTGTAATACCAACTCAGACGGAAGAATGGATTTTTACCCATTTTAAAAAAGTGAATTCTCTACATTCAGGCCCAGAGCCTCAGCTGCTGAAAATCAGCATAGTTCCAGTGAAGTCAATGGGGCTACACCAGTTTACATCAGTGAGATGTACACTTCAGTTTCTGTGGTAAAATAAAATTGGTCTAGGAGTGTAAGACAAAAAAAAAAAATCTACCGCAGTAACAAGAGCTCGCTCTTAAATCGTGCTTTTCATCCATGCGATTTCCCTCGGTAAAGTGCCATTCTTCCCCCCTCTTTGCAGATGTAGAAAACACAGGCTTCGAGAGGTGAAGTGACTTTCCCAAATCACCCAGCTGGCCAAAAGCTAAGCCAGGAAGAGAACTCAGGTCCCCTGGGTCTTAGGGTTTGTCTAGATCGGGGTGGCCAACCCATGGCTCCAGAGCCACAAGTGGCTCTTCAGAGGTTAATATAGGGCTCCTTGTTTAGGCACCGACTCCGGGGCTGGAGCTACAGGTGCCAACTTTCCAATGGGTCGGGGGGTGCTCACGGCTCAACCCCTGGATCTGCCACAGGCCCTGCCCCCGCTCCACCCCTTTCCACCCCCTCCCCTGAGCCTGCCGTGCCCTCGCTCCTCCCTCCCTCCTGCCACGAAAGAGCTGATCGGGAGGTGCTGGGAGGGAGGGGGAGATGCTGATCGACGAGGCTGATGGGGGCTGCTGACATATTACTGTGGCTCTTTGGCAATGTACACTGGGAAATTCTGCCTCCTTCTCAGGCTCAGGTTGGCCAGTCCTGGTCTAGATCACCAGTTAGTGCGCAGCAACCTGGGAAAGAAATCTGCAGCATATGAGCACGCTGTGGGGACCCTGATACATGCACTAAAAGCTGCGTCGGGAGGGTTGACCGACTTCCATGTCAAAGCTGGGGGGGAGGGGCGGGCTGGATAGCTCAGTGGTTTGAGCATTGGCCTGCTAAACCCAGGGTTGCGAGTTCAATCCTTGAGGGGGCCATTTAGGGATCTAGGGCAAAAATTGGGGATTGGCCCTGCTTTGAGCAGGGGGTTGGACTAGATGACCTCCTGAGGTCCCTTCCAGCCCTGATATTCTATGAAAGCACCCTAGGGAACTTTTAGTGTGCGGTCGCAGAGTCTGCATGAGCAGTCAGTGAGCAGCATGCTGCTCTGCTGCAGATTTCCATCCCAGCTTGCCACCGACTAAGGCTGTGTCTACTCTTACGGCAGAATCTAGAATGCTTGCACTGCGTGCCCAGCTCGCACAGGGACACACAGCATTTCGACGGTGAGGCACAGCTTAGGTGAGTACAGACACAGCAGAACCTTTGGGTACATACCCGACCTGGCTCTCCACACGCCCAAGCAGCGCCTTCCCCATCTACACTGCTGCTTTTAGCAAGCTTCATCCACACCAGAGTGTTTAGCGACATGCAGCAGGGAAAGGCTCTGGCAGCATCCGGCTGCTGGCGCCTTTTACTGCGTGCATGTCGCTATACGCTCTAGTGTGGCTGAAGCTTGCTTTTTCACTGTGGCGTGTAGCCACATGCCACCTGCACGCCGCTGCAAGTGTAGACAAGGCAAACTGGTCATCTGGACAAGGCCGGAGTCCACTGCCTCAAGCTTGCTTATTAAAGGAATATTAAATTCCTGCTGATGCCTCCTGCAACTTATCCTGTTTAGAGAAATTTCTGTTGTGTTGCCTGCATTTCTCACGCCCGATTGTGGATCTGTTACTGGGAACACTTGCAGGCAAACAAGGCTTTCATTGCAAAGGGTTCGTCTGCTCCCGCTTCTAGTTCCTCACCTGAAGCCATCATCATCTCGGACAGAACACATGGCTGCTGCTGAAATGATGATGAAACTGGCCACAGGACTAGGATTCTGAGAGGCCGGTAAATAGTGGGAAAACATCAGTTCCCCGCGCAACAGAAATCCAAGTTTAATGCAAATGTTTAAAGCAGCAAAAACCCCACAGGGAATTAAAAAAAAAGTGAATCTCTTATACAGAATGCAGGCAGGAATAGGCTCTAAACAATGCACTTCAAAACTTTCCAGGGCTCAGCTGCTCTTTATTAACACATTTGCTTCACTGTGTCATTGAGGAGATGCTCCGGACAAGATCCTTGGATACAACTGGTAGCACGCAGCTCAGCTCAGGAAGGTGGTGCCTTTGCATGCCTCCAGTGAGTAAAAGGGATCTGGATCCGGTTTAGGGTGTCTGGAACAGTGCTGCTCTGACACAAGCAGAGCAAAATGTACAAGAGTGCAGAGCATTGACCTATATCTGTTCTCATTAAAGTTGCTGAGAATTTTACCATTGCTTCCCGTGGGAACAGAGATAGGCCAGCACTGAGCATCTTTGAAGATCCCACCTATAATGTTGTAGGGCCACAGTGAAGAATGACACAGGTGCAAAAGTCTATTAGCAGGGTAAGGTATGACTCAGTGTGAGTACAGGTAACAGAATTGGTCCTTCAGCAGTAGGGTCTATTAAAGACGAATATTTGGACTTATTTCACACAGAAATATATACAAGGTACAGACTCAATATTCCTTATATACTAGCCTTATTACAGTCTTGTTTCTCACAGACCTAGAAATATACACCTGTTAAGGCTAGTGAAAATTCCATTCATTGTTATGAAAATGTCATTATAAACCCATGTGCCTTGGCCACTGGCTCATGACATTTGAGACCAAACCGCAATTTAGATTGCAATCTCTGTGGGGTAGTGACTGTCCTTTTGTTCTGTTTGTACAGCTCCTAGCCCCATGGGCTCCTAGGGGCCATGGTAATTTAAATAAATGGTTTACAATGGCATCGATACTCAGCCGCCCCTTTTCAACTGCCCCAATGCAACAGATGGAAAAATAACTTGCTTTTAGGCCAAGGTCAAGCGAGCATTTGGGACCAGGCTCCAAACTAGCTCTCCAGCAGACTCCACATTCTGTAGATTTGTGTGGGAACACAGTGCTGGGATGTAGCACCGAAAGGCTTAATGGAAGACGCAAAGGTTAATTCCGGCTTCCTGACCGTGCACACACAAGTCATGCTGCGTGTTACACTTTCAACAGTTACTTAAAAGGAAATTACACACAATTAATTTGCCACAGCTATCTCGTTTTAGCCTAATTAAATGCCTGAACACTTGTTTTAACAGAAGATTTAAAAATAAGCACAAGTTCAATGTGTTCTTTTTAGAAGAAGGCCATACCATGTTTATTACTTATGGAAATTTCCTTAATTACACAGCTGGGTTATTTATTGCATTTCCATCCTTTTAATAGCCACTAGCTCTTTAATTAACTCACAGGAGCAAGAGGTGTCTTGTTAATTGTTAATTAAATAGTTTTAAATAGACAATAGATTGCAAGTGGTAGATTTCTTTTTCAATGGACTGAAGAGTTGCTGGAAGGCCTGAAAGTGCTTGATACGGTCTGCTTCAGTCTGCAGGTAAAAACAATCAAAACCTCCATACTTCAATGCAAAGGAAAGGGCTGCAGGGCAAAAGCGAGATATTGGCAGCCTGGTGTGTAGGTGTGGCTCAGACACGATTTAAACGTTCGGAATGTTGGGTCCCACCCAGGCAAAATTCCTCCAATCAAGAGAGGAAAGACAAAACCTCTAAATCAATCCCGAGCAGAGAACCACATCCGAAACGAACGCACCATGGTCTGAAAACAGTGCACACAATCGGGGATTTATTGCGCCAGTCAGACGACAAGAGGGCCATTGACTAATCTTCTCCAAGCACTCCCTGGGTGACCTATCTGCAAAGGCGGCACCAATGTGCTTCAGGCTGCCAACAGACATTAACATCAGTGGTCTGACACCCGCACTCGGCCTTGCTCTCATAAATGGTTCCATGCTTTGCCGGACTGTTTGTTTAAGGGGGATTAAATGCTGACCTTGGATGTGGAAGGAAACCACTTTCATTTAATATTGTGCTTTACTGCTCGTAAAGGGGACTCAAGTGTACTCCGCACTGCGGCTGTATATGGTAGGTGAATGACAGAAACATGGCTGTCAGTATCCATCATTTCTCACTTATCTAATATTTACAGGCAGGAATCATCTTGGTGTTCTGTGTTTGTATAACAGCTAGCTCAATGGGGTCCAGGTCCACGTCTGGTGCTCCTATCATCATGCCAATATAATAATGACCGACGCATGCCTCCATACTATTTCAACAAAGTCCAGATTGGAGACCTGACCACTGCTCTAATGTTACGGGAGGTCATTGTGTTCTACTCTCTCACCAGAGATGTGTAGATTCTAAGGCCATTTACTGGGGTCATCTAGTCTGGCCTCCCACATAACACAGCCAGAGAACTTCTCCAAAATAATCCCCAGAGCATATCTTTTGGGAAAAAAATGCAATCTCGGTTTAAAAACTGCCAGAGATAAAGACTCTCTCTCGTGACGTTTATAAGAAGGAACAGATTTTCAGAAGAGCTCAGTTCCCAGTTTGGACTCAAAGGCCAGGCTTGGAAAAGCCAATGGGCCGGAGGGGAATATTCAGCCCCTTAGCAGCAGCACAGTCCTGCGGGGACTGGGTGGGGGGGGAGAATTAGGAAATAAATGGGGAAAATTAATTTAGATTTTCCAAAATCTTGTTAGTCTGTATAGATCACAACAGATTGTACTTCATGTGTGAAATCCTGACGCCACTGAAATCCTTGGCAAAAAACTCCTATAATATTCAGCTGGGCCAGGATTTCACCATATGACTTTTGTGTCACCTGTGTCCCTTTAAATGTACAAGGGTCCATCACGTAAGGCATTATATTACAAATTCCTCAATAAAACAAACTTTTATTCCAATTTATACCGTATTTATAAGTGAGTTTGTTAGATCTTTGGGCAAGGACTGCCTTTTTACTATTAGCTGGAATTTTAAAATGGAGGTACTTAAATCCATATTTAGGCAGCTAGGTAAAGAACGATGATTTTCAGAAATGCTGGTCCCTCCAACTCCACTGTCTCACAGAAGGATCTCTTGCATTTGCACTAGTGACTGGGGGAATCCTTGGGAAATGACTGAACTTTGAAAATAATCAAATAAAAGGGTGAATTTCAAAGGATGCTGTCTAAATTACTCCCATTCAGCGGCTGTGTTCCATTGCCCAGAGGTCAATGAAAAAGCTCCCGTTGAGTTCTAGGGGTATTGAATCTGGTCCACTTTGTCTGCAAAACACACCGTTTGTGTACAAAATGGACATATGAATTGCACATGCAAATACCAGTTTTGTACACACAAATGTGTGCCTTGTGGGTGCAGTGAATGCTGATGAACATAGTAAGCAGATCTGAGCAGCTAATGTATAGATGACAGAAAAATTGTCTAAAGGATCAAATGATATTAAATCCACAGAAGGTAGTTATGTCACGTATAGCAGAGGAAGGCTGATCCATCCATTGCTTTTTGTGGTGTCCGCAGTATAGTTTAGCAAAATCAACACAATTACAGCAATTCTGTCACCTGGAAGCACTAATTAACTAGATACCTAGTGAAAGATGCACATTTCTGTGTGCTTGTATTAGATTGTGTACATCAGTCTTGAAACAAATAGAGAGGGTGCCTTTTACATACCCAGACATACATTTTTGTTAAAAGCTACTATTGTAAATCATTGTTAATGTCCCAACATTACCACAGAGATGAGCACAATGACAATTATTCTGTACCAGGGCAATATGTAGAGGGTGTGCGCACTTCCATTTCAAAATTAGAAATAAAATTGATCTGTGCCATTAAAGCCATGTCTCCGGCTGTTTTATCATTCCTACAATGCACTGTGAAAACACAATAAGGGAATACACAGAGTGGCAACTTACAGTAATTCTTTATAGAATGCACCGGTATTGAATACGTCTGGAGTATATTGATAAACAGATCCATTGTAATAACCAGTGGATGCAATGATCACACCATAGTTAACCTTCATGGGACCAATTTTCATCAGGGTACATGGGGTTGGGGGAGGGAGAATGAGACATAAATCCCATTAACCTTAATGGGAAGTAGGGGCCAGCGCCTTGACTGGTGTAAATTGGAATAGCTCTACTGAAGCCAGGATAGCTAAACTGACTGACATCAGGATCTGTCCCTGCAGGAGTCTACTTCTCCCCACCCCCCATTGACCAAACTAAGACTTTACACCTGGAGGTAAAACTGCAAACGGGGAAGCATTGATATGAAATAGAGAGCCTTTTAGATTGTTAGAGCAACAACAAAATAAATGCATTTTTTAAATATCACAATTCAAGAGACCCCGAGAAAAAAAAATCTACTTTGTGAAGAGTTACAGCAATAATCTGCTCAAGATATACCAGTAAGCTTAGAAGGACCAGTCCTGCTTGTGCATATGCACGTTCATCCTTACCCATATATCTCCATCCTTTACAACTGGTATCCATGGAGACAATGGAGGGCGAAGGTCATGATTTTGCAAAGTATTTCCTCAGGTAATTGCTCAATTTTCATAGCTCAGTAGCAGCCACTGGTGAACAGTTAGGTTATGTCCCCTTGGGCTATCCATCATAGATATTTGCCAACTCATTCATTTTTAAATGACCTGAAAGAAGCCTTTCTAAATTGGAAGCTATCAAGGCTTCTGTAGCACCAACAGAGGAAAAAACAAGCCAGGAGCGACCCCTTAGCATTCATATCCAAAGCCTGCACACAGAGGCATAAGGATGGCAAAGAAGGGAACTATTGGCTGTTTGTCTCAGCAAGTACGTAATAGTCAGCCAAGCCTGTCAGTGTTCCTTAATTCCTGCAGCAACCACGCAATAAATAAGGGACATTTCATGGGTTGATGCAGAAACATGCTTTCATTATTCCTGTAACAGCACTTGCATATTGTCTGGGGGGGGGGGGGGGAGGAAGAGATCTGATCCTGAATTGGGTAGTCATCACCACCACCACTGAGCAAAGCCTAATGACAGGTAATGCACCCGGCATTGACTTGGACAATAACCATTGCGAATACAATTTTCTAGCATCGCCATAACTTTTGTATGGAATGGCACCTGGCGTGCACGAACTGGGCCAGTTCATGCAATCTCTGGCTGTATTAGGCTTACTAAGGGGAAAAGCTGACAGGCGGCCACGCGTCAAGGTCAGAGAAGTCTTTGTCTGGGCCTCAATCAATCATCCTGTCACTAGCTGCTTTTCAGGGAGGAGCAGCTCAGCAAGGAGACCAATGTAAGGACTTCCCTTCACAGGTTCTGATCAGGAAAGCAAACCTTAACTGTAGAATAACAATAAAGAGAAAGACTAAGGGCTAGATGGTACCTCTAAGCAGAGCCATGAGTATGGGTCCATGTGTGAGCTGTACTGGACTAGTCTGCATTGGGAGATCCCAAAGACATCCCTGGGAATCTCAGCTCCTTCCCACATCTCCCGGACCTAGGACACCGAGGGGTGTAAAAATCAGCCACAATTTAAGATACCCTTCCCTGGGCCAGCTCAGCTGCATGCACCGGGGACTTCAAACCGATTCTCCCTAGAAGAGTGCCCTAACCACTGGGGTCTACAGTCAATCACTTGTTTTCTCTGGCCCACTGAACATTTAATACAAAATGGTACAGTTTTAAAACAGGAGAGGCTGAGAGATACCTCACCCAGAACATCCCACAGCCTAGGGCACTCTCTGGGGAGGTAGAAGACCTCAGTACAAGTCCCTGGTCCAAATTACAGTGGGGATTTTAATCTAGATCCAATGCACTGGAGCAGGTGAAAGCCAGGATTGTTTTTTAAAATCCCAGCCAACATGCTGTCAAATGCACAAAGTTGTAAATAGCCTGAAAAGGCAGAAGAAGAAAAAAACAACATCACATTGTTTTCCCCTCTAATCTCTTTCCATTCCAGCATCTCAGTTGTTACCTGGAGCTATTGTTAAAAACAGTTCTGTTAGAAGTGTGATTTTTAAGTTGACAGTTTCCCTTTAATTTTAAAGGATCTGAAAAACATTTCCAGTGTTGGACAGATTGAGTTTTAACAACACGACAAACACATCCATTTGTTGATCTCAACTCCTCGCTATCCAACTTCAATTAACACGATAAAAACGTGGCAGGAATCCAGTGTTGTGGCATTTGTCTAAGTAGCACATGGCCTAGCAGTTGGAGAAACTGTTTGTCATTGATGAATGATAGCAGATAATTTATGGTGTGACACCTGGCCCACATAACCAGGTGGATGGGGGGGGAATCAGATATGATAAAAAAAATCATCTTTCAACAAAACCAAAAGAACCATTTACCTTATAGAAGAGACAAATAAGAGTGAAACAATAGAAGTATATAAAATAATGAATAAAGAGAAGGTAAATCAGGTTCTCCAGCCAGTGTGGAATGAGACAGGGCACTTACTGCAGTAGCTTTGAGTGGATGAGACCTATTCTCTATCAACTGCCCTGATTTATTTCCTTTCTTCCAGATGCAATCCAAGGTGCTAGTTTTGCCTAGCACATGGTTTGGGACATGGATATTTTAGAGAGCAGTTTTCCCTGTATAGCAAGGAAGAAAATTGAATACATTGCTCGAGAAGTAAGTAGCTCTCTGGGAAGAGATCGGCCTTGGTTAAATAAAAGTCTGTAAATAAGTAATTTGATAAGCCACATCTAAAAATCATACAAACCGTATAAATATTGATTGTTATCTGATGAATGATGATCCAGACATCAGTGAGCCAAAATGAAAAAAACTCATTTTATGAAGTTTCCTGCCTGGGATTTGCAAGATCGTTGGGCTAAGCTGCAACTCCTGGAGTAAGGCACTTCTCAATAGGAGAGAAGGTGGCAGGATCTGTCCCATTGGTGCAGTTTCTCCTTTTATGTACAGCGCTCAGCAGGGGTGGTGGGCAAGCTGTGCCTCTCCAGAAGAAGCCTCAGAAGGTGCTGTGACACAGCGATAGCCCTCGGAGACCATTCCTCTCCTGGCCCCAGGGGCCAGTCATTTACGAGCAGTCTATAGCAGCAATAAATCATAGTCCTTCCCGCTTCCACCTGCTCCCACGCACACCAGCTCAGCTATTCTGGGCAGGAGGTAGGGCTGTGAAGCTAAAGCACTCCCCCAATTCCAGAGCCCCCTCCCCCACTCATCTACTGTAGGGAAGGAGCATTCCCCATGTGCTCCTGGGACCTCAGGTTCTACAGGGAGCTCTGATCCCAGCAGCTCCCCTAGGCAAGCATGCAATCCAAGTCCCAGTTTGCTCTTGATGCTCTCCTAGACTAACCCCCTTCATCTTCGCTGGGATCCCCCAGGAAGGCATGGACGAGATTGAGCCTCTGGATTGCTATGATTGGCAATCACCTGTAAAGGAGAAGCTGCTGGCAGGCGGGGGTTTTTGTGAAAACGGTGGTACTAGTGTTTATGAAACACCTCAGTTCAATGAAGGTGTCATAAGAAGTTGTGTCAGATGCCTTCCCAGCCATCCCCATGCCAGGAGCAGGCTGCATAAACAACGCTCACAGCATGGCCAAAGTGAGGCAAGAGAAATCCTGACCGTTGTCAGACAGATGCAAACTTTGTACATGTCCTCCAGAATTAAAAAAATGGCTGCAAACAGAGCTGTAGTCAGCAGTAACATAGGATCCTTCTGAAAGTAGACGATGCTGCTCAGAGTTAGAGGAGCATTGCAGGCCAAGCCCTTGGATGTACACCCACTTGCAAGTCTCCTGGTGTGTAGCTCTAGATAATATATTGTAACGCGTCCGGGGTGGGTGTATCTTGCTGCTGAACGGCTGTACCGCCACTAGGCCCTACCAAATGAGGACAGGGCTGGCTATCTGGACGCCCTGTGGAATGCAAAGGAGAAGATCTCCAGGAACAGTGGGGAATATTAAGGGCAGCCACATGGCCCCAGAGACCCAAGACACCCGCAAAAAAAGCGGCACGGGCTTGCCAGTGGCAGCAGTCCCCACCCCACCTGAGTCCCACCCTTCTCTACTGGGGACAGCAAGTGCAGAGCTGAATTCAATGCTGTTCCCGTCCTGGTTAACTTCCACCTGGCTATCCATGGAGTCACAAGGGTGCCCAAGAGCTGCTGCTCCTCGGCTCTATGCCTAATTCCCACAGACTGGCCATCGAGGGTGTTTTACATGGTCCAAGGGAAGGGCAAACACTCAGCAGAAGCACGGACCCCCCTTCTGCCCCTGCTTTTCCTCTCCACCACCTGCATACGGGGAGGGGGCTGCAGGGCACACAGCAAGAGAGGAGTTCTGATTATTTGGTCCTGTCTAAATAGTGACTATATTTGAGCTTGATGGGATCAAGCCCTTCTGGATGAATAAACCCAGCTAAGGACACCTCCTTGGTTCCTAAGACAAGTCGCTTCATGTAGTTGACATTTGCATCCTGGAATATGGACACCATCTGATGGGAATATAAAACTCCAACAAAAACATTGCTGCCTTCCCAGCCACAGAGTTTCTGCCCTACCTCCCACCAGACCCCATTTGCCATGATCTGGTAGGAAGCCTTCTCCCCCAACTCCGACAGTTTCAGCTTCAGCTACAGTTTCCTGGCATCTTCATCCTAACCCCCTCGGCTAGCAGTCAGCATCCTGCTTGCAATCCAGTGCATCCCTCTGGGTATGAACTAGCTGCCCCGGGGGCAGGGGCAGGACTGCACTTGGGTGTCTAGCCCAGGCCACTGCCTGCACCATTGCAGCCATGCTGCTATTCTGAGTATGCTGGCTGGAGCGGAGCTAGTGTGTGGATGTCTACCTGGGCTTGGAATTACACCTTCCAGCTGCTGTGAAGATGTACCCAAAGTCTTCCAATACTGGGGCTTTCACTTGCTTTTTCTCTTTATGTTCTTCATGGTCAGAAGAAGAGGACCTTGTATGTGAAGACATTATTGCTTAAGGGCATCGATCCTCCGAGGAGGCTGTATTGAAATGGCAGGTTTTACTCACTGGATATCAGGTAACATTTTGATATGGGATAGGTACAAATATTAAGCAATTGTAAAACATTGCAGGTGCAGTGCTGCGGAAATGCAGCTGCTTCCAGGGTGGAAGGTGGCAACCCCACAGAACACAACACAGAATGCAGGCTTGCAGGGGAAGGAACTTAAGCTTTTTAGAATTAGGCAGTGAGACTATGCAGTCCAGTGGCTAGAGCATTCAGAGCCTCCAGACCAGGACTCATGGGCTCTACTCCTGGCACTGCTATTGACCTGTTGTGCGACATCAGGTGTGTTGTTTCACCTCAGCTTTCTCTTCTACCCTTTATTGGTCTTCTCCATTTAGACTGCTCTCCTTGATGCAAGGGTTGTCTTTTACTATGTGGCTGCACAGTGTTTGGGGGGCCCCCATTACAGCTACAGCCAGTAAGCACTACAGTAAGCAAACCATACCGACAGGAGAAGAGAGATGGGATTTTGGGAATGTTTTCGGTGATCAGGCTGAGCTATGAGAGTGATCAGGAGACTCTTGGGAATGATCAAGACGACTACTGAATACATCAGCCTGTCAGGAGTCATTAGGGTGTTAGAAAGATAGCCAGGATGGATAGGAAATGAAGGATGGTAGGAGAAGGTTGTCTACAGTCAGCCTGGAAGACGGGAGATCTTAAAAAAAAACTTCAAATAAATGTGGGCAAGCTTCAAATATATCTTGGGGATCAAAACCCAGACCTGTGAATATCTGCTTACCAATAATTAGGATACTGTAATTTTTTGAAAGAACCTGTATCTCAAACAAGGCCTTTGGGCCAGATTGTCACAAGTGCTCAGCCCCCAGAATTGGGGCTGGGTTTTTGAAACAACTCTGATTCCCATCTAGGTACCTGCATGAAGGGGTCAGATTTTCTGCATATTCAGAAAATGCAGAGAACATTTTATCATTGTTATTTTTATTATTGCATTGGTGCATATAGATAAAGAGGAAAAAATAGCCATTTTGCTATTGGAGACACAAATTCAAAAAGAAACTGTTGACTTTACATAAAAAGTCCAAAAGCACAAGAACTAAAAACCACTAATAAAGACTAAATTTCATGTACTCTAGTTAGAATTGGAGGGGGAATGGGAAGAAACCAATATTTTTTTAATAGGATGAGCAAGTCAGCAATCTTTGAAATCTTATTAATCTTTGAAGACCCAGGAGATGTTCAGGTAATTGAAAAGAACGGGAATAATACAGTAATTTCTAATAGCTCAGCAATGCTGCATACGTACACAAACACTGAACCCTCAGTGAAATAATTGTTGTACATTGCTTAGTGAGCAGACAACATGGCAACACTTTGCAGCTGGTAAAGATTTTTTTGTCCTCCCTTAATGCAAAATAAAGGGGAATTTTATGCATGTTTTAAGAATAAATCAGTGTTTAATTTATGTATTTGCCAACTGTCTTATAAACCAAACCAATCCCTCTGAATCTTGAAGATGCCATCTATTTCCCATATGCTGAAGGTGATGGTTTAGCCCCGAAAGCACTTGAGCAGAGGATGTACTAATTAGAAGCCACTTTGCCAATTGCAAACATCCCAGAAAGCAGCTATTTTGGGAGACCCGCTAAACCGAGATCACAACCCTGCTCTCTGGATTTTCTCTTGCAGCCTCAGGATTTTTCCTTTCTGCTGTGCAAATGCAGGAGTCCAAAGCAAAACACACGTTCTTCAAAAATCAAACAGTGTCTGATCCAGCAAGGCACTTCAGCAAGTGCCTAGTTTTAAGCAAAAAATCTTCCCATTGATGTCCACCGGAGTACTCCTATGGTTCAAAGTTCAGCAAAGCTCTTTAGCATGTGCTTAACCAAGGCTAGGCCAAGGTTGCCACAGAATGGCAAAAATATTGTACACAACTTGAGTACAATACTAGCTTAGGAGTGACCTACGTTACCTTTCTGATGCCTTGCCACCTATCTTGCATCTCCCAGCTAGTCCTCTGCCTGCAGGATTCCCCTTCCCCTCCTGCTAGCAGTTCACCTGAAGAACTCTGAAGGGATCGGAGGATACTTAGACGGAAAAAAGCAACAAAAGTTGCGGGATCTCATCAAGATGCCACTTTTCAATGCCCCTGAAAACTTCAGCTTTGACAAACCTTCACAATGGACAGAGAGGAGGCAGTATTTTGCAAGATTTCGAATTGCTACAAAACTCCAGAAAGAAACTAAAGATATCCAAATATGTTCTTTAATTTATGCTATGGGGAAGCAGGCAAAACATATCTTTAAATCCTTTTTCTTTACTGAAGAGAGTCACAAAGATGACTATGAAAGGGTTCTGGCTATGTTTGATGCCTACTTTATACCCCAGAGAAATGTGGTTTATGAAAGAGCATGTTTTCACCAGAGGATTCAAAGACCGGGGAAAATGTTGAATGTGTTAAAAGAGCTCTGCAGGCATTGGCTGAAAACTGATTTTGGAATTGCAAAACATGAAAATATCAGAGACAGAATGGTTATTGGGTTAACATAAAAATATTTCACAGCAGCTACAATTAAAAATTGACTTAACCCTACCCACAACTATTCAAATAGCAAAGCAGTCAGAGATGGAGAGACAGCAAAACCAAGAGCAACTCACCAAACTTGAACAAACAAGAAAATAGCTTAGAAGATGTTAACAAATTCAGCATGAGAGCTGTAAGAAATTATCACTGAGACAAAGAGAGAACTCTCAAACTAAGAGGGACAATTTCCAGTCAAACACCAAAGCCTTCCAAGCCTAAATGCAGAAGATGTGGAAAAATTCATAGTCCTCAGATGTATGTTTTGCCAAAGGTACAAGTTTTAATAAATGCACAAAATATGGACATTTTGCAGCTGTTTGCCACACAAAAGCAGTCAGGGAGTTGACTAATATTACAGGCGGCCAGGCACCAGCAAGCATATAAAGAATAAAGTATCGGCACGTGAACACTGCAAAATTAACAGACCAGCACAAAGAACCTTTAACACTACCTCTACCAAACAGACCCTGGATGAGACTAGCTGAAGATTTATGTAAATTTAGAGGCCATCATTTCCTGGTTGTAGGGGACTATTTTTCCAGATATATAGAAATAATGTACTTGAAAGACATAACATGTCAGTTTTATCAAGAAACTCAAGTGCAGTTTTGCTCACTTCAGTATTCCAGAACTTGTGATAGACAATGGACCACAATTTATGTCATTCCCAACTAGATAGGATTTGATTTCAGCCACATACCATACTCACTGGCTGAGTTGTCATTCACTGCCACTATGCTTCCCCCCACCCTCGCTTCAAAGGAATATTTCTCCTTTCTCACACGATTTCTATGCACTGTCTTTCTCCTGTTGGAACTGACCAAGCAGGAGATGAAATTCATTATGATTGTGATGCTCTCCTAAGCAACCAGATGCAAGACAAGTATTGTACAGTTCTTCAAAGAGACTACTCACCTACTTATGTCCTGTGCTGGATGAGGGCCTAAGACAGTGGGCTATCTGTCCTGAAATGTCCTGTCTTTTTTTTTTAATTGTTGTTACAAAACTATATGAATTAGGAATTTGGAGAGTTGTATGCAATAATGATTAGTCTAATGTGGCAGAGTTATTTTAAAAAATTAACCTGGTGCACAGAAAAAGAGTGAAACTTATTTTGTGCATGTGGGGAGGGGAGCATGCGACTTCAGCCAGGGTTGAAAGAGAACTGAGCTGGCATGTGCCTAAATACCTTAGCATTGTTCATTTCCTCCACTTGCCCTATGCTGCCTTCCAGCCCTGCCTCAGATTTCAGTGTAATGCTTGCCAATCAGTTACAGTCTTTGGCCCCATTGGATGACTGTCACGGGAGCTGCCCAATGGTGCGCCACTAATGAGGCGGCTTAAAGAGCAGCTGGGGATGCGCAATTGTTGGATTAGGGTCAAGGCCAACTAAGCAAATGGATGAGAGAGACAGAGGCTGAATGACTGCCAACAAGCAGGGTTTCTATTATCCTGCTAAAGCAGGACATTCATTACCGTCTATTGTAACATAATTTGGGTTCAGTCAAGCTGTCTCTCCCTCTCCTCAGATTTACAATTCAAAACTATGAATAGGCCAATGAGCACATTGTCCCATGTGGCCACGTTACCCTGGGAGAGAAGGCATGTCAGAAATGAATGAGGCATGAAGTCCAAACTCAGGGTGAAGCCAGAGCTGATACCTCATTACTGGGTGCTGAGATATCAGGGTAATGTGCCAAGAGATTTTTGCATCTCTCTGATGCCTGTTTGCTCATTGAGCAGAGACAGGATTTAAAAAAAAAAATTAAAAAAAAAATCCTTGTTTATCCTTGGGGCGGGGGGGGAGGAGGGAGGGAGGGAGAACAACCCTCCAAATCCTACTGTATCCCAAGAATAATTTCACCTCATTTTTGGATAAGGCTGCTCCAAAGTTTGTTTTCCACTAAGATGCAATTCTTCTTTAGTCCAACTTTTTCAAGCTAGTTCCTGTTATCATTTTAACTACGGGTGGGTCTGTGATATTCAAAAAAAGTGATATGAACAAAATGGACTTAAGACCTTTTTTCTGCTCCTCCTCCTAGAACAAAGCTCCTATTTTAAGTCGGATAAATGTAACCTTTCCCCACTGATCTGCAGTA
Source organism: Caretta caretta (assembly GCF_965140235.1). NCBI lineage: Eukaryota > Metazoa > Chordata > Testudines > Cheloniidae > Caretta > Caretta caretta. The sequence continues at coordinate 18,924,156 of NC_134209.1, forward strand.
ATTACACAGTTTATTACTGCTTAGCTTCATTTTTAAAGCCCGCCTGCCATCTGGACTAAAGGAAACATAGCGTGATTGTTTGTGTGCAGTGTATGGCTAGGAAAGCAATGGGCTTGGGTGTTGAATTGAAAACAAGTACACTAATTCATAGCGCAGGAACCAAAGCCTCAGTGAGAAAGTTAATTACGCTCAGGTTTTTTTTGTTTTGTTTTGTCTTTTTTGGGGGGGTGGGGGCGGGGAGAAAGAGGAGGATTTCTTTTAAACAGAAAATCCCTTGCCTCAGCCAGACAGATGACAGGGATAGGCGGCTACACAGGGAACAGTAAGTGGACAGTGGAAGGTTTCAGAGGAACAGCCGTGTTAGTCTGTATTCGCAAAAAGAAAAGGAGTACTTGTGGCACCTTAGAGACTAACCAATTTATTTGAGCATGAGCTTTCGTGAGCTACAGCTCACTTCATCAGATGTATACCGTGGAAACTGCAGCAGACTATTGTTTCATATTCTCTGTGTGTATATAAAGTCTGCTGCAGTTTCCACGGTATACATCTGATGAAGTGATCTGTAGCTCACGAAAGCTCATGCTCAAATAAATTGGTTAGTCTCTAAGGTGCCACAAGTACTCCTTTTCTTTTTGGACAGTGGAAGTTGCTCTCTTAGGGCCTTCAATGGGCTTTGGATCAGGTTCTTAAGGCTAAATTAGGAGTTCTGAGCAGGAAGAGAGCCATCTCCATAGGTGCTGGAACTAGGGGTGCTCCTGCACCCTCTGGCAGGAAGTGGTTTCCATTATGTACAGGATTTATAGTTGTGTTCAATGGCTCCGAGTACCCCCACTAAACAGATTGTTCCAGCCCCCCTGTCTGGGTCAAAAAAGACAGACAGATCACAGAGAAGGGACGTTGAATGCAGTTTTAAAATTGATTTTAGATACATATCGGGCCCTCATTACCATCACATCTGAGCACCTCACACAGGGTTTTCCTCCTCGCAGCACCACTGAGATAGGGCCATGCTATTATCTCCATTGCACAGATGGGGAACTGAGGCACAGAGAGGCTGAGTGACTTGCCCAAGATCAGACATGCAGCTTGCAGAAAAGCCAGGGAACTGAATTCAAGACTCGAGCTAGGCGACTTTTTCTGATGTTCAGAGGTGCTCCCATTCTATTGGGGCTGTAAGTGCTTAGCACCCGTGAGAACAGAGCCCACAGTTCTGTGCCCTTTAGGAGAGGCTCTTTTTTGTGCTGTGTAAACAAAAAAATATCAAAGCAACCTCAGATTTGTGCAGAGAATTAAGGGACAGATGGCAGAGCTGACACCACATGAGAACACACCATTTAACCAAACTTTAGAGCGCAGCACGCAACAGTGGACATTCTCTTGAACAAAAAAAAAAAAGCAAACATAATGGTTAACTCATTGCACAACACACATACTTGTGAGAATGAACAAACAAATATTGGCTCCAATACAATGATAGCATTTAAGTACTGTTGATGGAGTTTAACAGAAGATTCAGATTTTAGGGACAGAAGGGATCCAGTTCATCTAGTCTGAGCTTCCACATAGGGGCCATATAATTTCACCCAGTTATACCTACATGCAGCTCAATGGACTTGCGGGGGAACTAAAGCAACTATTTTAGAAAGATATGTAGTCTTGATTAAAAGATTTCCAGGGATAAAAAGACCCACCACATTCTTTGGAAAGCTGTTCCAATCATTCATGTCCCTAACTGTTAAAAATTTGCACTTAGTTCTATTTTGAATTTGTCAAGTTTCAAATCCCGGCAACTGGCTCTTGTTTTGCCTTTCTCTGTTACATTAAATAGCTTTTAGTATCGGATAGCTTCTCTTCATGTAAGTACTTCTAGATCACAATCATAAGCTGCCTCTGAACCTTCTCATCAATGAGATCAATATATTGAACTCCTCTGGAGTCACTCTAAGGCAAGTTTCCAGAGAGAATTCCTAAACACACCTACTAATCCTGGAACAGGATTTCCCACTGACCTCTCAACACTTTGCCCCACTTTCTGCTCCTTGCAGAAAACCCTTGGTAGAAAATGAGCCTTGAGGCATCTCTGGAACCAAATCCCAGCCCTGATGAAGGTTGGGCCTGATCCAAACTCCTCTAAGTCATTCAAAGTGTTTGTTGTTTTCCCATTGGATACAGCTGTGAAGCATGAAACAACTTTCAGAACCTCAGACTTCTCACTAAGACGGTCCAATCACTGGCTTCCTTCTGTTGACACCAGATGGTGGCTCTCATCTGAAGAGCTTTGGATCAACTGCTGTGGCATCATATCTACGTATGGGACTTATATGGCCTTCAGCACCATAAGCATCCTCCATAAATTAAATGATAGATTATATGGGGAGCAAGAATGTGTCAGGTTTGTGATATCCAAACTCCCTTATGATGAAAGCTGGCCATAACATTTCAAATGATTAAAAGTGTAGTAAACTCTTTTTCACACTCTCAACCAGCCCTGGTGGGAATGTGATTTTACTTAATGCTCAATTTTTACTCAGGATAATGTAAAAAAATGCCAACATTCTTCACTTTTCACCCTCCCCTCCTAAAAATACATAAAAACCAAAACAACTGGAATTGGTAGCCTCATATGGGCACAAAAGCAGCAAATTCATTTAGAACTAAGTGAATAACCGATTTTCTTGGTTTTGCCCCCAAACCAAAACTGAGAGGTTTTTTTATTTTTTGCCAAAACAAAATAATTTAAAAAAATGTTTTTGGTCAAATGAAGTATTTTGTTTGACCCAAACATGGAATGAAGCACTCCCTGAAATCTTAGGGTTGGGGGTGTTCACCATTGCTTGGTGGTGGGGTTTTTCCCCCCAAAACACAAATATAAATAAAACCGTTTCAAAACAAAGTCAAAACAGTTAATTTTGAAACTGTCAAAATGAACCGTTTAAACCATTTCAACTTTTTTTCCAAGCTGTATTTGACCTGAATTCACAATTAGGTTCAGTGCCCTGAAAAATGCACTTTATAGCAAATTTACTATTCATCGTAAAAAAAAAAAAAGTCACCCAGTTCTAGTTTCAATCACATTTTGAAGGTTGCCATCTAATCAGCTCAGGAAGGCGATTTAGTACAGATTGCCAAGGAAGGGCAGAGCATTGTGCACTGTCAAATAAAAGCCCAAACTGTCCCCCGCTCAGTGCACGCCACTTTGCAGTAGACTGCTTTACAGAAGCAGGAAAATTTATGCAAGAAATGCCATGCATGCAAAAGTGTGTTAGCAGACAGATGTCACTAAATGCTGACAGCGGTTGTCCTACCACCCACCCACTGCAGACAGGGTGGGGGGCAAGACTTTCAAAGAAAGAGGCTAAAGTTAGGCTCTTAATTCCATATTTAGGCACCTAAGTAAATGGCCTGAAACAAGGACTTCATTGGGAGCTGCTAGGCACTCAGCACTTTTGAAAGAGGCGATTTATCAAGAAGCTTAAAAAAGGATGGGGCCAGATTTTCAAAAATGCTCAGCATCTGGCAGTTCCCCCTGGTATACAGCAGCTTGCCCCAGATGTCAGTGGTTCAGAATGACAGCCCAGGCCACATCAATAAGTGCCTAAATATGGCTTTAGGAGCCTACTGTTACCTGCCTATTTCTGACCATCTTGGCCACGATGTTTTCTGGCCATCATTCTGGCTTCTCATTTGAAAGGCTCCTATCAAGAGCCTCAGTCACCAAACAGGAGACCTCTCCAGCAGCATTTTTCTGACCACCACCATTTTAAATTCCCCTGGGAGGTTAGACGCCATCAAGGCTTTGGTGCTAGGTCTCCACAGGACTAGCAGATTGAGCACGGGAACATCATGAAATGCTCCGGGTTTCATGGCATGCCAATTCAGCCACCCCTTTTCATTTCTCATCGGTCATGCTACCACACAAAGGCACAGCTATGGGTCCCTTTGGCCAATTTTCTATCCTTGACTTTGATGGCTGCTTCAACAACCGAGTCTGTGGGTACGGCATGGAAAAGCAAGCCTCTTTCACCCATATGCCATTTGTTCTCAGGCAGGTAGCCAGAACGTATCTCAAATGAGTTTTGTTTCCTATTCACAGGAGACTCCTTACAGACATAAGCCTGACTGCATTTTTTTAAGTTTATACATTAACACTTTCTTCAGCTCTCAAGACACCCATTGCTAGAGTTAGGGTGGGATTTTCTAAAAAGTTTAGAAGATTTAAACACTCAGATCCCAACTTAGTGGAGTTGAGCATCTAGCTCCCATAGGTCCCTTTGAAAATCTTAACCTGGAATTCACATCTTCACTGATTTGGCTAGAATTTGTAGCCCACTAACAAGAACATTTTTCAATCTTGCAGTTTCATGATGCCCACGTAGCACTTCGTTGGACCTGGGTGACATTTTCAAGAGTGCCCAAGCCAATTTTCAACATGACTTAGTTCCATTGGACTTAGGCTCCTCAGGGCCAGAGGTACAAAAGCATCTGGGTGCTTAGAGATGCAGACAGGTGCCTAGTAGGATTTATACCCATGCTGAAGGATGGGGGGGCGCTATGCATGCACGTACACAACATACCTCTTAAAGAAGCATGCAGTGTAGACATGCCCTAAGTGATTTAGGTGCCTAACTCCCATTTTATAAAGGGGGAAAGAGCTAGGAGGCTCCGATGTCTAGAGAATAGGAAAGTGGACTGGGAGTTGGCAGACATGGATTCTGCTTCCAGTTCTGCTACAGTTTTGGGCTGGCATGTGACTTTGGGCATGACTCTTCACCTCTCCTTTCCCCATCTGGAAATAATTAGGCTTCCTTTCTCCCACTCCTGATTACTTAATGTGTAAACTCTTCAGGGCAGGGATTGTCTTACTATATTTCTATACCAGCGGTTCTCAAACTGTGGGTCAGGACCCCAAAGTGGGTCACAACCCCATTTTAATGGGGTCGCCAGGGCTGACTTAGACATGCTGGGGCCTGGGCCAAAGCCTGAAGGCTTCAGCCATGGGTAACAGGGCTCAGGTTACAGAACCCCTGCCTGGGGCTGAAGCCCTCAGGCTTTGGCCCCTCTTGGGGGGAGGGGCTCAGGCTTTGGCCCGCCACACCTGAAGTGGCAGGTCTTGGGTGGGCGCAGGCTTTAGTCCCCACTCCTGGGGTTGTGTAGTAATTTTTGTTGTCAGAAGGGGGTCACGCTGCAATGAAGTTTGAGAACCTCTGGTCTCTACAGAGCTTAGGTCAATAGGGCCCTGATCTCAGCTGGCACAACTGGAATATAAAGAATAATAAATTATAATAAAGTGTGCTGCACACCACCTCCCTAGGACATCAACAATCCAAGCAAAAGACCCCATGATTGGCCTTAAAAGGATAATTGTCATCACAAAGTGCTTTTCAAGATCAGGCAATGTCTGCAATTTAAAAAATCTGCATACTTTCGGTCTAATCATCACCCCTCCCTCAATAGCTCCAGGAACGCATTATTAAGTCTGTTGATGAAAACGGGAAACATTATGCTATTTTAATACTTGTTTTCCTGTCTCATTAAAGTGTCATCTCTGCATCTCCCACTCCCTGTTTTTGAGCCAGCCAACTTGGAAAACAAAATTAAAGCTCTGTCACAGGCATCAGTGATCAGTGCTGGAATGGGAAATCCAAGCGAGAAGAGTGGCATAAGTCAGCTCTGCTAATGTTCTGCTGCTTTTATCGGTCCTCAGTGAGTTTATTTCATTACTGTCTGAACTCAGCCCAGAACGAAAACATTCAAAACAAATTGGCCCCAAATCAGATCCAGAAGGAACTGTCAGGGGAGGGAAGAGGACAGAAAGCCCCTTAAAAATTAAAAGCTAATTGCTCAGCCCAGTTTGCTAAGGAGAACGCTGAATGGTGGCACAATGCATCAATCAACGCCATTTACCTTTGGTGAACTGGGTTTCAAGCCTAACCTGGTCCCAACTCGTGACACCTGATTGATTGTGTTTGCTAGAGCCAAGTGATTCATGCACAGCAAATCATTTACAGTAAGAACTTCACCTTCTTTTACTACTATCAAAATGTCGACAAGCAATTTCCTGGCCAAAGATGCGTAACTAGCCAGTACTTCCAAATATTAGAGAATTGGGAGATGGCAAAGACCCTTCAATAGCATCCAAGTACTGCTTTTTTTTTCTGTACTTTAACCCTTTGAATTCCCTTTCGAGATAGTTCTGCTTTGTACTGTATAAGTTATGCTTTTTCCTAAAATTTCTTCCCAATCAAATTGCAGAATCAGAACAAACTACTACTTTAGGTTTCTCAGCTACAGCTGGAAAAGAAATTGATGGTGTAGCCCTTAGCGCTAGCTTTAGCATTTTATTTTACACAACAATAATGCAAATGAACCTATAGGCCTGTATTCTGTAAGACAGTGGTTCTCAACTTATTTACCATTGTGAGCTGCAGCCAATACGACCTGTAGGGCCCTGTGGATGTCACATGGGCCGCAGCTCTGTGCTGATTGGGCTGCAAGTGGCCTGAAGGTTGAGAACCACAGCTATAAGACATTAGCTGAAGCAGTTAGCATAAGGCTTTGAAGTCTGAACTTTGACTCAAGTAAATGGACTAATGGTCACCCTGCATTTTGGTGAACCGGGAAACGTGTACTTAAAAGGGAGTTTTATACCAGGCAAAAAAATAAATAAATCACAAAAACATTGAATTGATACTTAGCTTGGATATTTTAGCATAGAATATTGGCAAATTCTAACCGTAAACTTGCCTTGGAAACAAACTGACGTACATGGTAATAAGATTATGAATCAATTAACCGATAGGCTAAAGGTCCCCAACATTATTAGGGTGAGGAAGTTAGATATGGACAAAGGAGGCTGGACATTTGAATGAATATTCATGACAGCCTCTTGTCCCTATAATAGGCCAGACTACCACGTAAGAAGGATCAGTCAATCTCTCTGCACCCACTGGATTTGCTGGACCTTTTTCCTCATACCACCAGATGCCCAAGGAAGGCTGTAATTATGTGTGGGGGGAATGGTACAAGATAGTGCTTTAATTCTGTATTTTTGTTATCTTTTTATGTGGCTGGAAGGGTTTGTCTCTTTACTAATTGTGCTAATAAATTAGCAGAGAGTTTTGCTTTGCCCTCACTGAGGGTCTTCATTGTGCACACTGGAGTTCCAAACGAGACACTGAACTGGTCAACCTTGATTGTGTTGTGCCATATTCAGAAACTTTTTAAATTAGAATTAATTGGAAACCAGTAATGATCCATAACCACTAAAGAAATTGGGCAACAATGTTTTCCTGTCTTTTGGGGGGGGGGGAAGAGGGGGACAAAAATGGCTGTTGTATGTGTTTTGGATTTATGATCCTAAGTGCTGGTCTACACTTGGACATTTTTAATTGGGGTATAGTTCAACCAGACAAAAAGCCCTAGGGTGGATGCAGTTATATCAGTATAAAAGAGCTTGTAGCAGTATGGTTTATGCTGATTAATGAACTAGTATAATGTTATTTCTGCATCCACACTAAGGTATAGATCAACAACTATACTGGTTAAAAAGAGTCACATCCTAACTGACAGAGTGATGCTGGTATAAACTGTCTACTAGTATAGCCCAGGCTTAAATCACTTGGGAGAGATTTTCAAGAGCCCCTACTGTGTTTAAACTTATGTTCTCCTGGCCATCTGCCAGTTCCTTACTAGTGAGCACAGCAAAAGGTAAACAGCCGACCACCATCTTTAACGTAGGAGGGCAGTGAAAGAGACTAGGACATGAAGCATAGGAGAACTGTGCTCTGGCTGACTCCAATATGGTTGCCCTCAGTAGAAGTTCGAAAGCTTGCAACCTTCTCTACACTTAGCAATTATAACAGCCTCCTCAGCAGCTGCCCATTCTAGTCTGGCATTAATTTCCAACTCCAGAGGTCAGGATATTCTTTGGCAGCCAATTTGTTTTTTGCTCTGGGAAGTATAGTCAGGCAATAAAGTATTCAGCATTTATGAAATATTAACACCAGGATAGCAGAATCCATATAACATTTCACTGGGGAATCCAACATGCCTCTTTCTCATCATGGGAAGTGGGGAGAGAAAAACAAACCAACCACCATTGGATGAAAACATTAATTCTAAAGTATAACACAAGGGGAAAAATGCTCCATTTTAGGAAAAGGGAGAGCTAAGTCCAAGTCCATGCTTTGCCACAGACTTCCTCTGCAGCCTTGACAAGTCACTTAGCTTTTCTATGCCTCAGTTCCCCATCTGTGCAATGGGGATAACACTGCCTTGGTGCATAGGAGAGTTGAAGGTAAATGCATTAAAGATGGAGGTGATGAGATGGGGACCACAAGTTCTTTAGACAGAACCTGGGCAACACATGTAAATATGCAAAATGGCTATAAAAATCTCACCTTAGTTTGTCTCCCATCATTTTATCCTCCCATAAATTTTTCTATCCTGCACCAATGATGGAGTAAGATTTAGAGATGGAGGAAAAGATATGGGGAGAAATACCACCACCACCACGTTTGTCATGGAATAAACAAATGAATGATTTTATTTCACTGCATCAGAATCAAACGTTTAATGCATGTTTAAACGAAAATGAAATCAGGTAAGATGAAAGAATATAATGGCAACACAAATAAGGCCCTTCCAGAGATAATGCTGATTAGACCGTCAATGGCATTTTCCTTTAAGAAACTGATGAAATTGAAGTAGAGAGCTAAAAGGGCATTTTAAATGTTGGTGACATTTGAAGAGCAAATGTGAAAGCTGATGGTGTCAGGATCAGAACTGAAGGCCCATGAAATCATTAAGGGGTAACTTCTGCCTTGAAAAGTGTAAAAATGCAGAAGAGTTCTCCTGAAATAAATCCTAAAAGCAGAATCACAATGGAAAGAATTCATATTCACGAATGCCAAGACTCCAGGAAGATGTCCAAACAGCACCTTTTGCAGTTTGCCAGGGCCAGTTACCCCCAAGTAAATAAAGCGTTAACAGCAACGCCGAATCAAATATTTTGAATCTCCAAAAAGATTTAGGTCCAGCCCTTGTTTTGGGAGAGGCTTGGATAGTTTTGTAGTTGTTCTAAATAAAGCACAAGTCTCCTTCTATGAAGATGAGCAGCATATACAGACTCCATGAAGTGGCATAAGTGTTTTCAACACTCGTTCATGATGAGCTGTGTAACTTGTTGCTTCACTGCTAGTGAAATCTGAGATTTGCCCAATGGCATTCCATATCAGCGCTCAGTTAGAATTGGTCCCAAATTTTTGGCCAAACAAAATTTATGAAAAAAATGGGTTTTATCCAAAAAAAAATCCATCATTTTCTACAGGAAAAGGTCATTTGACAGCACTGAGTTTTTCCCCATAGGAAATAAAAGGGTTCATTTATTTTTATAATTGAATTGTTTCATTACGGTTATTGATGCATTTTCCCCTTCGTTCTTGTTATTTGTCAAACAATGGAACAGAACAATGTGTAGTAGGGGGAGAAAAGGGGTCCCCACTCTTCTTTCTCCCCTCCCCAACTTGAGTAGTTTGCAGAACTTCTCCAACTTTGGAAAAATTACAAAAGGAAAAAGTAAATTCTCTAACATCTCAAAAGTTGTAAACTGGCAATGTGACTAAGTTATAGGCTGAGATCCATTTTTCCCCCACTCTTAACATCTCCAACTTTGGAAAAGTTTGGAAAAGAAAAAAGTTCACAAGCCTTCTATTTCTACAGCATTCATGATAATGGATTCAGTGGCAATGCAGGAATAAAGGGAGGGTGGGAAAAAAAGCTCAAAATTTGGAATTTAAACTAATTGTTAATTTTTTGGTTTTTAAAATCCAAAATGAAAAACAATTCAAACTTCATTTTACTTCAACATTTTCCCATCAAAATTTGAATTAAAATATTCACATGAAATTTTTTTGCTCAAAAGGTCATAAAACCCAATTTTTCAATCTGCTCTAATCTAGACACAGAGTGGGGTTTTCAAAAATGCCTAAGGGAGTTAGAGACACAACTCCCATAGAAAGTTAATGGAATTTGGACATCTCGTAAGTGCTTTTTAAAATCTCTATACACACAGCACGTGTGTTCATATAAATACTGTTATATAGATAAGACATGCAATAGAGCATATGTGGATTTATAATTTCATAACAGAGTTTACGTGCTCTGTCCTGACTCAAGCACTGCAACCTAGAATGTCTTAAAGGTTTCTGTATGTATTAGATTGTCATATGCAGCACAAAGGTGCCTGATAGCACTAAATATGCCTGGTGATGACTGGAATAAATCTGCTTCCATCTCCGTTGTAGCTTAGGCCTTTGTGGCATGTCATTTCTGGATGTTCTGTTTTACAAGATTGAAATTGTCCAAAGTCACCTACTATTAGAAGCTGGATCAATACAAAAAGGGATTTACTACCTGGCTGAGTGCATAAATCTACAGTGATTAAAGCTGGGACTGGAAAACTATTGTACATACATTAGAGTTTTTCCCTCTTTCCACTGAGAAAGGAAATGAAATGCATTAATGTCAAGGACAGAGTCTGGATCTGAACATGTTTGTGACCAGTTGAAATTATCTAGGCCTCATTTAAACATGCTTCTCTCTCCCCCACGTTTAAAATAAGTGCATATTTTTATTATAGGCAGAATGGGTTAACTACTCCATATAGTACATCATCATCAAATATCCCTCCCCTACTCCAAAATGTGACTTTTCGGTTAGAGAAGAGTGAATGTCCCAGCCAATAATTTATTCAGGTAATGTAGCCTCTTTCTGCAGCTTATCACTTGAAAATATTTTATTCAGAATAATTGTTGGTCTATAGATAGCTTGTAAGCAGTTTAAAAATCAAAAATTAAGCATCTGAAGTGGGCTGGGTAGTTTTCATTGAACTTATAGGTTCATGGTACAATTTCTTTCTTCTGATTGAATGAATGTGGCTCTTAAAACCAAATGTCTGTTTCCAAATATTCCTATTTACAAATGAAAAGATTGCTTTCTGAAAATGTTCTCCAGTCACCACTTAGAATTTGCTGGTTCTGTGAGCATTCCTGTTAGTAAACCTGTTTGCAAGAACGCTTGTGGAAAGTGAACATAAGAAGAGCCACAAATGAAGCTGAAGCGAATGTAGTTTTGTCCAGCTCTGGTAACCAAAACACAGCTACCTTTTCAAAAGAGCCCAGATATTGCTCTTATTAGGAACCCCTGGGAGCAGGGCTCTTTTGACAAATCTGGCCCATAACATCTAGGCCAGGGGTGGCCAACCTGAGCCTGAGGAGGAGCCAGACTTTACTGTGGCTCTTTGGCAATGTACACTAGTAATGTCAGCAGCCCTCCACCAACTCGCCCTCCCCCCCTGCTCCCAGCACCTCCCACCCACTGGCAGCCCCGCCGACCAGCACCTCCCCCTCCCTCCTGATCACCTGTTTTGTGGTGTGCAGAAGGCTCGGGGGGGTGGGGGGGGGGGAAGGAGCAGGGGCAGGACCTGTGGCAGAGCCAGGAGTCGAGCAGTGAGCACCCCCCAGCACATTGGAAAGTTGGCACCTGTAGCTCCAGCCCCAGAGTCGGTGCCTAGACAAGGAGCCGCATATTAACTTCTGAAGAGCCGCATGTGGCTCTGGAGCCCCAGGTTGGCCACCCCGATCTAGGTGCCCCCCCAACCAAAAACAAAAAAACAGCACACACTGAATATTATGACTTACACGCTTTGGGTTTTACCACCGATTTCAATGGGCACAGAGCCGGGCCAATGCTGAACACCTTCGAAAAGCACCCCCTTTGTCTTCCCAATCCAAAGCTGTGTGGCATCCCAGGAGCTCTTGCCTTGACTTCAGTGGGCTTTGGATCAGGCCCCAGGACTTTCAACTGACCCCCCCCCTTAACTACAGTGGGAAAGTCAGAGCTGTACTCATGCAAGAGATCATTAGTTAAATGGACAAGTTAAAAGACATACGGTCCTGTGTACAGAGAGGAAGGGCACAGTTCTGCCCTTCCTTGGTGAGAGAAACAAGTGTGAAAAGAACCCAAACCCCTTTCCTTGCATATTGCCCGTTAATTATTAACGCACAGTGCCTAGCTGGATTTTTAAGAGCAATGTCTGCCAAGACAGAGACAGGAAGCACGGTCACAGCAGATGTGTTGGAAAGAGCCTCACGTGACAGTTTGTGTTTAACCAACCATCTCCCTTTAAAAAGGTCTCTGGGTGGAGGTTTGGGGCTGGTCACTACACAGCTCCTGTCAACGGGCCAAACCCTGGGGGCCTCATTTAGAGTTTGAGGATCTTTGTTTGTCCAAGTAAGGGCAGAGTACAAGTCAGAGGCCTGGAAGAGCCAGCAAGCTACCTCAGTGGCTCATGTCCCAGAGAACACTGTCCAGCCATTGGTCTCCTGCCCCTTTTCTTCAGGGCTTTGGTTTTATTTCTTCAAAAATAAAACTGTTTAACACAAGTCCAACCTAGCAACCATATCCTCTCCCACTGGCCCTGGGTCCTCTGCAGGAGCCTGTGTAGCCCATAGGATTATTTTACTCGCTATTATATCCTACTAATCCAGCCAGCAGTATCAGTTAATATATTTCTTTCTGAAATTAATCCATTTTATTCTTATATTTTATCAGTATTAATTCCTTGGAATTTAGGATGTGTTGAGATGTGTTTCCTAACAAGTTTTGCTGAAATGCAAGAAGCCTACCAGCCTGTAAGATCTGCTATACAGCAAAAAGCATAACCAGTTCTGAATAGGTCAGTATAAAAGCTGGCAACCTTTGGCACAGAAGAACAGTCCCTGAACTTTAGGGAACCAAAGGGATGAACTATCCCCTTATCCGGCATCTATAACTGGTTGGTAACCACAAGGTACACCACAACTTGGAGATCACCAAGAGAGCCTAGGTTGGCAGTTTTGGAGTGAGATACTTCTCTAAATATATTAATAAGGATTAAGTGTCATAATCCACTAACCTATAGGAGAAGGGTAGCCATAAATTTCTTAGGGTATGGAAATAAAATTTGGGTATAGTAAGTTGGGCCTGAATTACATAGGTCAGGATCCTAAAAAATACCTTGTAAGAGAGCTCTTGTAGGCTCTTCTACCTCCTCAAGCTTCAGTTTCTGGGAGTGCTTTTTCCAGTTTTCCTATGCTCTATAGACTATCAGCTCAGCTTGTGCAGTACAGTATAACTATTTTGGAAGCCAGCACCATCGTGTAATTGGGCACGCCAGGAGTAAGGCTGGTTCTTCACCTCCTATTACTGGGTCCTCAAGGAAGGGTGTAAGTATGTTCGGTTAAGGCAATGAAATAAAATAAAATAAAAATGTTAAAATAAAATTGTTACCACCAGGAGTTTTGGAATTTTTACTGTTTTGTGATTATAAGTTTCATAGCATTTATTATTCTTATGTTAATTTCAATCAAAGTTATCAATTTCTCAGGGTGGTTGGCAGCATATGTGTTCTTGCCAACCACCCTGAGAGTCCTCTTCCAATATAGAACTCGGAGTTCTTGAGCTCTGTAGTCTGAATTGGATAAGAACCTATAAATCTTCTGGTTGGCTGCGATCAGTGGCTCGCCACAACAACTCACATCAAATTCAGGTCTACACCGGTCTACTTCCTGACTGACCTGGGAGCACTCTTCTGCTTCCCAGCAGGCAGTCATATGATTCAGTCAGTCAACTGACCCCCTCCCCTGGTGGGTTTGATAATCCTCTCTGCAACCTCCCAGTCCCCAACACTTGTCCTCCAATGGGTTCTGCTAAAGAGTAGTGCTCCCCCCGCTCCCGCTTACAGAGGCAGACTGCCAAGTTGCAGCCTGTTCATGCCTAAGGGTCTGTCCCCTGCACACACAAATCTCTGCCTCCTCACCTGGGAAGGGTGGTTGCCTGCCTCTAAATGTGAAAACACCATCCCAGCCACTATGGACATAGAAGCCCTCTACACCAACATTCCTCACAAAGATGGACTACATCCCCAATAATGTCACGGCAAACCTGGTGGCTAAACTTTGTGACTTTGTCCTCACCCACAGCTATTTCAGATTGAGACAATTTATACCTTCAAGTCAGCATGGCTGCTATGGGTACCCGCATGGCCCCACAGGATGCCAACATTCTCATGGATGACTTAGAACAACGCTTCCTCAGCTCTCGTCCCCTAACGCCCCTACTCTACTTCTGCTACATTGGCAACGTCTTGGTCATCTGGACCCATGGGAAGGAGGCCCTTGAGGAATTCCATCAAGATTTCAACAATTTCCATCCCATCATCAACCTTAGCCTGGACCAGTCCACACAAGAGGTCCACTTCCTAGACACTACATTGCTAATAAGTAATGGTCACAAACACCACCCTATACTGGAAACCTACTGACCGCTATACTTACCTACATGCCTCCAGCTTTCATCCAGACCACACCACACGATCCATTGTCTACAGCCAAGCTCTAAGATACAACTGCATTTCCTCTAACCCCTCAGACAGAGACAACCACCTACAGGATCTCTAGCAAGCATTCTTAAAACTACAGTACGCACCTGCTGAAGTAAAGAAACAGATTGACAGAGCCAGAAGGGTACCCAGAAATTATCTACTACAGGACAGGCCCAATAAAGAAAGTAACAGAATGCCACTAGCTGTCACCTGCAGCCCCCAACTAAAGCCTATCCAGCGCATCATCAAGGATCTACAACCTATCCTAAAGGACAATCCCTCTCTCAGACCTTGGGGGATGGGCCAGTCCTTGCTTACAGGCAGCCCCCCCAACCTGTAGCAAACTATATACTACACAACAAAAACCACCAACTCAGGAACCAAACCCTGCCATAAACCTCGGTGCCAACTCTGTCCACATATCTATTCAAGGAACACCATCATAGGACCTAATCACATCAGCCACACTATCAGAGGCTCGTTCACCTGCACATCTACCAATGTGCCAGCAATGCCCCTCTGCTATGTACATTGGCCAAACTGGACAGTCTACACAAAAGAATAAATGGACACAAATCTGACATCAGAAATCATAACATTCAAAAACCAGTAGAACACTTCAGTCTCCCTGGTCACTCAGACCTAAAAGTGGCAATTCTTCCACAACAAAAACAGACTCAACATGAAACTGCAGAACTGGAATTTGCAAACTGGACACCATCAGATTAGACCTGAATTAAGACTGGAGTAGTTGGGTCATTACAAAACCTAAACCTAATTTCCCCCTACTGTTACTCACACCTTCTTGTGAACTGTCTGAAATGGGCCACTTGTTACCACTTCAAAAGTTATTTTTCCCTCCCTTGGTATCCTGCTGTCAATTAAATTGTCTCATTAGCACTGACCCCCAACTTGGTAAGGCAACTCCCATCTTTCCATGTACTCTGTGTATATATATATATACACAGACACAGACCCTGTTACTGTATTTTCCACTCGATGCGTTGGATGAAGTGGGTTCTAACCCATGAAGGCTTATGCCCAAATAAATTTGTTAGTCTCTAAAGGTGCCACAAGGACACCTTGTTGTTTTTAAAGGTAGGAGATATCAGCCCTGCAGAGCCAGGCTCCATGTTCTCCCCTAAGTCAAGAAGGAAAACCCAGTGTCATCTAGTACGGTCATTCTCAAGTCCCATATCGCATATCTGGGATGCCAGTTGAGGGCTTACAAGCCTGCATTTGCATATAGGGAGATAATGGACTGACAAGGGATTGCGCCATGCACTCGACAACATACAAACACTCTGCTCCCTGCTGTGTGGGCAACACCGCCCTTTCCAGCATGCGGTCCACCCCACCCAGGCAACGGGATGCTCCTGTGTTACTTGGCTCTTTCAGAGGTCATGGATCTTGCAACATGCTGGTTGTGTGTAGGAGGATCATTTCTCTCCTGTATGCAATCAGACCTGCTTGGATGTGCCACCACCCTCAAGGCCTGTAGGATTCATACAGGGTTCATGCGCTTCGCAACATTCAGGGCACACCTGGAGTGTTGTGTAGGAGCAGTGCACACACAGCTCCTCTCAAGGGCATGAGCCTTGGAATCTCGCCCAGATGACATGAAGCCTCCCAGGACTGGGCTCAAGGCCCGAGAGCAAGGAATGCGGTAGATAGAAATTGGTAAATAAGAACGTTAAACAAAGCCAGTGTATTCCTTTTATCTGTTGGAGAATGTAATGCGCGGGGGGAGAGAAAGAATAAAGGAGAGGGTGGAAAGCTGTCAGGACCAGTCTGTTGGCAGACTAGCCTGTTTGCTTGCTTAAAGCCCTGTGCTGTCTTGTATTTGAACCACAACAAAGGCCACAGAGTAGAATCCCATCCACAGGAAGTAGAAGAACTTGTGCTCTACACAAGCACCCATGAAAGAAGTGACTGGTCAAGTTCTGCCTGCCCCACATTTGTCAAGAAAAGAGAAACACACCTGGCCCCCAGAGAGTTCTCTCGGGTCAGACAAAACACACTAGAAGCACTGAATGTGTTGTTGGCGGGGTACAATGGTAAAGTTTCTCTAATGAGCCACGTGCTCCAGTCCTCTAAAGATTTTTGCAAACTGGCAATAGAGAGACAGCATAGTGGTAGTTAGCACTGTGCCTGTGATAATCACAGCGTAATCATGTATGATGCTACTTGCAGTTCCTTCCATAATCACTGTAATTTTAAGTGAATTGAGTGCCATTTAAGTGACAAGATTGTTCTGAGTGTCAGCAATACATGCATCCAAAGTTATACCAGCTTCTAAGATGTTCTTGGCATGGAGTGCTTAATGGCATTTAATGTTTGTAAATCTTGAGATGAGTTAAATGTTAATTACCACTGGGGAAAAAAACTCTCAAGCTGAAGTATGCAAAGAGTGCAGCATACTTACTGTTCCTACTATATTCTCTTCTTTCTAATCATTCAGTAAACACTGCATGGCCTACCAATAATAAAGACATTTCTTGATTTTTATTCTGATTTGTTTTTGTTTTTTTTAAATGCTTATTCAGGAATGAAGTACGCTTTTGTTAGAGCCAATTGAAAAATGGGGAGGGAAAACAACCTCCCCCGCCCCAAAATCAAAATGTCAGTTTCTTCATTTCACCAGGTTCAAAATGGACCCTTCACTTTTCAGAATTTTTAATAAAAAAATTAATCAAAACATTGAAATGGCTAGAAGGTTTTAGAAAACTAGGTTTTAGTATAAATGAAAAGTTTCCATAACCATTTTGATGAGTCAAAAATCATGGAAAAAAGTTAAATTTTAAGCAAAAGTTATCTAGAAAAAGGCTATTTGTCAATTCATAAAATTTCAAGCAAATATTTCAACAAGCTCAAGGTGTTATAGCTTGGCTTTTGAAAGAGAAAGAAATTAAGCCCTCAGCTCCCCCTGACTACTTGCCATCTGCCATTTCTTCCAGGTGAGTCCCTCAACCTACCAGCATCACTTCAGTTTTGTCTAGATGGGGCTTGAGTCAACTAGACATCATCCATGCTGCTTTCTCAGCCAGGCATCTTCACTGGCTGAGTCAGACGAGATACAGCTCTACAGCTGGATGGCACTGGCATTCTGAAGAGACTGTAGTGAATGGCCCCCATGCACTCACTGAACTGGAGGGGAGAAAACTCACATTTTTCTGGATCCACACATGAGAACAATCCCAGAGATAAGTCACTGCACCATCCTTTGAGGATACTCACTAAGTAGCGAGCAGACCCAACCAAGAGCAGCTCCTTTCACTCCAACTATGGTCTGCAATACATCTGCTGATTTTTTAATCTATTGCCAGGGAGGGGGTGGACCGTTGATCAAGATAAGCAACACGACCTCTGTGTTTACCTGCATCTGCACCCCAGATTAACATGGGGTCAAGGAGATCCAGGATTTCTAAGTGCTAGAGTTCTCACTGCAATCTTCGCAACAACCTTGACCAAAAATGGAAGATGGTAAGTGGCCCGGCTGCTTGATGACAGACTGTCAGGTGGTTTCCTGAGCATGTGCTTGCTTGAGAGAAACCAGCTGTTGTGTATTTGGTTGTCATGGTAATAGCACCTTGTTGCTATGGCAACTGAGTTAGATTATTAGGGGATAGCCCAGCCAAAACTGGCTGGTTTGGCTAGTTCAGTGTGTTTGGCTAGTTCATAAATGGCTGCTTTCATGGCTCACAGCTGTGTCAAGTGATTTCTTCCTAAAACTGATGCCCCCAAGGATACAACAGTGGTGACAAGGATGGGATCCCTGTGCTGCCCCAGCAACAGAAGGAAGTAGAAGTCAAGGTAGAAAAAACCTACCAAAATCTTTTAGCTGTTGGAAGGGGGTGAGAACTGGCTTGTTGGCAAGGACTGTGAAACCTGAAACTAAAACCATGGCTACACTTACAGGGCCGCTGGAACCTTTTGAGGAGAATGTAATGCAATGGCATGTGTATACTGAGCATTTTGAGCTCTCTGTTATTGCAAGTGACGTTACAGAAGAGAAGAAGGTGCCAATATTCTTAAGTGGGGGCTAAAACCTACTCCCTGCTACGCAGCTTACTACACCCTGTTAAGCCCGAGACCAAATCTTACAGTGACATTGTGGAAATCCTGGGGTCCCATTTTTCCCCCAAACCACTGGTCATTGCTGAAGGATATAGGTTCCACAAAAGAGACCAAAAAGAAGATGAAACAGTTGTACAATTTGTAGC
Organism: Caretta caretta; assembly: GCF_965140235.1. Lineage (NCBI taxonomy): Eukaryota > Metazoa > Chordata > Testudines > Cheloniidae > Caretta > Caretta caretta. The sequence goes on from NC_134209.1 coordinate 18,942,801, forward strand.
AACTTTTAAAAGGCTAGCAGAACACTGACTTTAAGGAGATGTTAAATGATGCCCCACGTGACAGATTAGCGGGTGGCCTGCACAGTGAAGCTATACGGAAGCGCCTATTGACAGAGGCTCAGTTTCCCTTACCAAAGGTGGTGGATATTGTCATCTCCATGGAACTGGCTACAAAGGAGGCGCAATACATCGGTGCATCCCCTAGGATTCATAAAGGGTCACAAGAACCTACCCACAAAATGGTGCGGAGTCAGAAATGTTACTGCTGTGGTAAGCCGGGTCACCAGACCTCAGAATGCTGGTGTCAGGACCTGGTGTGTTGACACTGGGGCAAAAAGGGACACATTGAGTGTGCCTGTAAACAAAAGAAAAAGGCCTGTGGTCTGGCTGACCAGAAAGGGGAACCTGCATGCCCTAGAGCAGACCCAGGATGACCAAGGAGACACCTCATTGCAAGAAGAAGTGCCACTCCACGTTTTGTCTTTGGCAGTGGGCTCACATGAATACTGAGTAACCCCATTGTTGGATAGCAAACCTATACACAGAACTGGCACCAGTGCAGCTGTCTCGCTGGTCTCCGAGACTATGTATAAAGAACAGCGACAGCATCTTCCGCTTAAGGCAACAAAAACCTGTTTTGAAGACGTATACAAGAGAAGCTGTGCCCATGTTGGACACTACTAATGTTAAGGTGGAGCTCAATGGACAGGCTGCTAAATTGCCAGTTTGGGTAGTTGGGTAATTTACTACCCAGATTCTGCCTAGTTCAGCTGAATCTTCCCAAATAGTTGGCTTGGGAAGATTCAGCTGAACTGGGCAGAAGTGCACCTAATGACTACAGAAGAAACTGGTCTGACCACTATACTAAGGAAACGTGCTGCTGTTTTTGGAGAGAATCTGGGAAGTATGAAGGAATCACTGACATTGAACATTAAACCTGAGTCAACCACAATATCTGAAAGTCAAAACTGTGCCATATGCCATCAGGCCAAAAGTTGAAGCGGACCTGGAGTGCCTGGTCACCAATGGAGTCCTAATACCAGTTACCTATAGTCCATGGGCCACTCCTATTATTCCAATAGCGAAGAAAGATGGCTCCCTCCAGATTTGTGATGATTTTAAAGTCACTGTCAACCTGGTGTTGTGTGCAGAGCAAAACCTGCTTCCCCACATCAATGACTTCTTCGCGGGCCTGGCTGGGAGACAAAAGTTCAGTAAGATTGATCTGAGTCAAGCATATTTACAGATGCATGTCGATGAGAAGTCCCAAGAGCGGTTGACTATTGTGACTCATAAGGGGCTTTATAGATACTGTCGCCTACCCTTCAGAAAAACGTCTGCTCCTGCCCTGTTCCAGAGGGCTATGGACCAGATCTTGTGTGGCTTGCCAGGACTTCAGTGCTATCTGGACGACATCCTGGTCACTGGAAGGAAAGAGGCTCACTTAAAGAATTTATAGGCTACCCTACAAAGACTGGAAGAGTAAGGCCTATGAGTTCACAAAGGCAAGTGTGAATTCTTCCAGCCTTCTGTTGAATCTTTGGTACACATTATTGATGCTATGGGTCTTCATAAGGCCCCTGCAAATGTTAAGGCTATTGTGGAGGCTCCCCTGCCTCGAAATGTTAGCCAGCTGTGCTCGTTTCCAGGACTATTGAACTATTATGGAAAGTTCATCTCACAGTTAGCCACACTGCTAAAACCACTTCACAAACTCCTTGGGCAGAACAAGACCTGGAAGTGGACTGAAGCCTGTAATGTTGCATTTAACAAAGCTAAAGATGCATTGCTAAATTCTGAAGTTCTAATGCACTTTGATCCATCTTTACCCCTACAGTTGGCCTGCAATGCCTCCCCTTATGGAGTGGGTGCAGTTGTGTCACAGTTATGCCTTTGGGAGAAGGGAGACCTATTGCTTTTGCTTCACGCACTCTAAGCAAAGCAGAAACTAACTATGCCCAAATTGAACGTGAGGCATTGGGAATCATTTTTGGAATTTGGAAGTTTCATCAGTACCTGTTTGGGTGGAACTTCACTCTTCTTACAGACCATCAACCTCTGACGTCAATTTTTGGACCCTACACAGGCATTCCCCCATTACCTACTAGTCATATGCAACGCTGGGCATTGTTACTTTCAGCGCACACATATGAAATCAAATATCGGAAATCCACTCTGCACGGCAATGCAGATGGTCTCTCAAGGTTGCCTTTGCCAGTCAAACATCAAGATACTGCCCAAAAGGAAATAATCTACTTTGAACACAGAGAATACAACCATCACTGCTACTCAGATAAAGAAGGCAACTCGCGTTGACCCCGTATTGCCCCAAGTTAAGGATCTGGTGATGCATGGAAAAATCTCAATGAACCTCTCTGGTCTCACCCGACCTTGTTACCTACATGTCCAAGAGGACAGAGTTATCGATCCAATTTGGTTGTTTGTTGTGGGGGAGATGTGTCATTATCCCACCATCACTGGGATCACAGATGTTAGAACAGCCACATTCTAGTCACTGTGGAATAGTGTGCATGAAGGAAATTGCACAAAGCTATTTTTGGTGGCCTGGATTGGACAGTGCTATTGAAGAGAAAGTAAGAGCTTGTATGTCATGTCAGGGTGTCAGGAATGCACCCCAGTGGATGCCCCTACACCCATGGGACTGGCCTGAAAACCCATGGCAATGTATTCATGTTGACTTTGTTGGCCCCCTTGAAGGAAGCATTTCTTGGTGGTGGTAGATGCCCATTCTAAATGGCCAGAAGTCTCTATAATGCAGTCCACTACTGCAGAGAGTACTATCCAAAAACTACAGGGACTCTTTAGTCGTTTCGGTCTGCCAGAACAACTTTTGAGCAACAACGGACCACACTTAGTCTCTCAGGAGTTTCAAAATTTTATGAAGGCAAATGGGATACACCACATCACTTCAGCACCATATCATCCATCCACCAGTGGATAAGCTGAAAGATTTGTGCAGACAATGAAACAAGCTTTGAAATCAGCAAGGGGACAACACTGCATTCAAAAGCATCTGGACACCTTCTTACTTTCCTACAGAAACACACCTCATGCTACGACCAAGGCATCCCCGGGCTTTCTAACGGTGGGATGACAGCTGCGCACTTGCTTTGATCTGCTGAAAACTTCTGAACCCTGACAAATTGTGCAACATCAGCAGCAATATCAAGTCATCAGACGTGCACCCAGAGCAAAAGACCAAACCTTTAGCTTGGAACAGCCAGTTTTGGCTTGAAATTATACTTCTGGAGCTAAACGGGTCCCTGCCATGATCATCACTCAAACAGGACCTGTTTCCTACACAGTCCAGACTGCAGAGAATCTCACCTGGCGGTGATATGTAGATCAACTGTTGCCAAGTCATGCCAGTCCTCAGGACATATCTTCAGTAGATTTGTCTGACTTCATCTCTTCTGGCGAGGCACCGAATCAAGAATCGCCTGTTCCTGACTGTTCTCCATTACTGCTGGCAGCTCAGATACCCCCTTGCCTGGAACAAGCTGATACCACCTCCTCACCCATTTGCACAATGAACCCTGAGCCTGTTGTCAGGCCTGCACCCAAGGTACTTTCCGGTGCACCACCACCAGAAGTTTGCCATAATCCACCTAGAGACAGTAGACCTCCTCAATAGATGAATCTTTAGCTAGGGTGAACCCATTGTTATGGGCAAAATAATCGCCAGGGTTTAGCTGGGAATGGAGGCAGTCTACCAGCCTTCTCTAGTTTAGAGTTTGTTTTAGTTAGGGGACGTTCTTATTAAGGGGGGAGGAATATGCTGTGTATTTGGTTGTTGTAACAGCACCTTGTTATTGCTATGGCAACTGAGTTAGATTATTAGGGGATAGCCCAGCCAAAACTGGCTGGTTTGACTAGTTCAGTGTGTGGAAAATAAATGGCTGCTTTCATGGCTCACAGCTCTGTCTCTCAAGTGATTTCTTCCTAAAACTGCTGTCCCCAAGGATACAACAAAGTGGTGACAAGGATGGGATCCCTGTGCTGCCCCAGCAACAGAAGGAAGTAGAAGTCAAGGTAGAAAAGAAAACCTACCAAAATCTTTTAGCTGTTGGAAGGGGGTGAGAACTGGCTTGTTGGCACTGACTGAAACCTGAAACTAAAACCATGGCTACACTTACAGGGCCACTGGAATCTTTTGAGGAGAATGTAGTGCAATGGCATGTGTATACGGCGTGTTTGAGCTTTTTGTTATTGCAAATGACGTTATAGAAGAGAAGAAGGTGCCAATATTCCTAAGTATTGTTGGGGCTAAAACCTACTCCCTGCAACACGGCTTACTACACCCTGTTAAACCCAAGACCAAATCTTACAGTGACGTGGAAATCCAGACCAGCCTGTCTTCTTTCCCTCAGAGGGCTTGGGTGGACAGCATTCTCAAGCCATACATCAGTTCATACCACAGGTCCCCAGTCTGGCAGCCCTACCTCTGTGTACTTCCAAGTACCACCCTGACTGCACGGGGTTCCTCCCTTTTAACGGCCCACCCCAGGCCTAACAGGTGCAGCAGGTTGGGGCTGACTGATCACAGGTGTTCAACCCCCCACCCACACGCTTAATTTTAAGCGCATGACTAGGCCCACTTCAGCATCACCACTCAGACAAAGCTAAGCATGTACAGCATTCTGGGATGTATCAGCAGCACATTGTAAACAAGACATGAGAAGTAGTTCTTCCACTCTACTCCATGCTGATAAGGCCTTAGCTGGAGTACCCTGTCCAGTTCTGGGCACATTTCAGAAAATGCGGACAAATTGTAGAAAGTTCAGAGAAGAGCAACAAAAATTATTAAAGGTCTAGAAAACATGAATCCACCACACTGACCTATGCCACTTAAGCTAATGGAGCGACTGATAGCAGTAGTAGGTTGTCATCCTCTGTGTGGACCAGCACTAGGGGGAGATGCGACACTTTGCTAGTGAGTTTCACAGATGTTTGCTGATATCAGAGGAATGGTAAGATTTTGAATCTTGGATTCCTTTCCAGGCTCTGGAGAGAAGTTTGGACTAGTGAAAACCCCAGTCCCATTCTCCTCACCTAGGTAGTCCCAGTTTCCAATCCTCAGGTATCTCATCCCACCAATCCCCTTGCCTAGCTACTCCAAGTTCTCCCCCAACACCAACAGCTCCTTGCCCTCATGTCCTTGCCCAGCCACTCCTAATTCCTACCTTTCACCTCTCCATCTAATCCGTTTCTCTTCTTTCCCCCCTCCAGTAACCCACACACCCCACTTCCCCATCCCTTCTGGCTACCAGTCCCTGTCACCCTCCCTGGGCTTCTTGTTCCAACCTACTTCCCTTGCCTCCCCACTAGGTCTGGTGCTTGCCACCCCCCTCCAGATTTCAAATCCCTGCTCCAAACCATGGGGTGAGAGCTTCTTAAAGAATTTCTCACTACTATTTCATATGAGCAAAACAATGGATTTTTCACTAGCCTCCTTCTTGGAAATGGCTGAATCACTTAGAGTCATCATGGGTAGTTCTCTGAAGATGTCCACCCAGTGTGCAGCGGCAGTCAAAACGGGTTGCTAGGAATCATTAAAAAAGGTATAGAGAATAAGATGAAGAATATCTTATTGCCCTTATATAAATCCATGGTACTTCCACATCTGCGTACAGATGTGGTCCCCTCATCTCAAAAAAGATATACTGGCATTAGAAAAAGTTCAGAAAAGGGCAACTAAAATGATTAGCGGTTCGGAACGGGTCCCATAAGAGGAGAGATTAAAGAGGCTAGGACTTTTCAGCTTGGAAAAGAGGAAACTAAGGGGGGATATGATATAGATATATAAAATCATGAGTAGTGTGGAGAAAGTGAATAAGGAAGAGTTATTTACTTGTTCCCATAATATAAGAACTAGGGGCCACCAACTGAAATTAATGGGCAGCAGGTTTAACACAAATAAAAGGAAGTTCTTCATGCAGTGCAGAGTCAACCTGTGGAACTCCTTGCCTGAGGAGGTTGGGAAGGCTTGGACTATAACAGGGTTTAAAAGAGAACTAGGATAAATTCATGGAGGTTAAGTCCATTAATGGCTATTAGACAGGCTGGGTAAGGAATGGTGTCCCTAGTCTGTTTGTCAGAGGGTGGAGATGGATAGCAGGAGAGAGATCACTTCTGCTTATGACCTGTGAGGGAGGATTGAAAACATTGGGTGTGTTTAATCTGGTGAAGACAAGACAGAGGGGACATAAGTTTTCAAGTACATAAAAGGTTGTTACAAGGAGGAGGGAGAAATTGTTTTTCTTACCTGAGGATACAACAAAAAGCAATGGGCTTAAACTGCAGCAAGGGAAGCTTTGGTTGGACATTAGGAAAAACTTCCTGTCAGTGTGGTTAAACTCGAATAAATTGCCTGGGGAGTTTGTGGAATCTCCATCATCGGAGGTTAAGAACAGGACAGACCAACACCTGTCAGGAATGGTCTAGTCATTACTCAACCCTGCCTTGAGTGCAGGGGACTGGACTAGAGGACTACTGAGGTCCCTTCCAGTCCTACATTTCTATGTATGTAAATATTTGCTGGAATTTTTCCTTAGGAATTTCTGCCTTTTTCTTTGCATATTGTTGAGCCACATTCAAGGCTTAAAGGAACAAGCTTAACATATTTTAACAACTAATCTGACATCTCACATTCCCCAGAGGCTGAGAGAGAAACTCTGACTCTAGGGAAGTTAGGGTCCTTTTGCCATTTACTTCAGAAGAGGATTTCACCTTTTGTTCTCAGGCATGGGACCGATATCCGTTAAAACTTCAACAATTCATTTTTCCTATTTGTAAAAATTCCCCCTTCAAGAGGTTAAAATTAGAGCTAGGTGGAGAACAGAAATTCCATTTTGTGAAGGATTTGGGTACAAATTAGGGGAAAAAAATTCTCTGCAAAGAAAACATTCTAAAAAATTAGTTGCAGATCATTCAAAATGTTCACTTCAATTTTGAGAGCTTATTTTGTATTACAGTATAAAAATTTAAATTCAAAACAATCATTTTAAAATAAAATGTTTTGTTCCAAAAACATTGAAAGGGGATGCTTCAGCATTGTCGGGACTCTTTTCCATTCCTCCCCACTCCTGCCCAAAAGGAAATTCTGGTAAAAGTTACCCAATTTTGCAACTTTAGATAGAACTGCATAACCCATCAGAATATAGGTCCACCACAGTTTCTCAAATCAATGCCAGGTAAAATCCCATCAGGACAAACTTCCCTCTTCACTGAAGGATTTTTTTTCTCCTTTCTTAAGCTAATGATTGTGTTTTAAACTTGTTCTTTAACTTCTCGAGCACTTTATAGAAGAAAGCTAAGTGACAGGGAGAGGTCATTCCCAGCAGGGGAAGACATACATACACTAGTGCTGCTTGAGCGGGCACCTGAAAATAGCAGGGTGGCCATGGGGACACAGCTGCTGTGTTGCCATAGCCTGTGTATCCACAGTTGTGTACTGCTCGTGAACTTTTAGGGTAAGGATCCAGGAAAGAGATGAAAGGAGCTAGTCAAAAATGCATTTTTGTAAGAAATGGAAAATTGTTCAAGAAAATTTCTGGGTTTGTCATGGTTTTTTCAAAATATTTTGGTTTAATTGTTGAAAATTAAAATGTCCACCAGAAACTGAAACCAAGTTTCGGTGGACATTTTAATTTTCATCAATTAAAAACCAAAACTTGTTGAAAAAAATCAAACACAAAGATGACAAACCCAGAAATTTTGTTCAAGAAAATTCGGTGTTGTCAAATGGTCATTTTTTACTGGAGAAAAAACCCATTGATGAACATTTCTTGTTTGGCTCTAGAAAGAAATTACTTAGAACAGTAAGATCATAACTGGGAATAATGGGATGAAATAAAGAAGGGTAGTTTCAGGATGACTATTAGGCTGTGCAATAGCCTCTCAAGGGAAGCAGCAGAAGCCCAGCACTTGGAACATTTAAAAACAAAGCTGAAGATAATACTAATGAACGCACAAGAGAGAACAATCATGCATTGACAGATGCCCTAGCGCTCGGATTCAGGAAAGCACTTGAGCATGTGCTTAAATCCCACAGAGCTGGGGTATTTGTTTGTTGTTATTTTTTAACCTCAGCTAGGTGCTTAAATCCTGCTAACTGCTCCCCTGAATCAAGGCTTAGTTCTTCAAATGTGCCGAGCATCCCCACAGCTCTCAGTGAGGTCAACAGGTGCTGCTGCGTGCTCAGTTCCTCTGAAAATCAGACCACAGTTTTTGGTGGCTAAATATGGATTTAAGAACCTACATGTAGGATTTGAAAAGCTTGATCCTCGTAACAACGTACCGAGCCGTTTATGTGGATCAACGGCACAATATTAGCCTGGCCTTTTCTCTAACTCTTCTCAGGCATCAATAGGACGATGCTCCTGCACTAACAGAAGGTTTGAAAACTGTGGCCTTAGTTTCTTGCCAGTCTAGTAGTGTTCTCCTTACTGTTGCTATTGGTGAGTTCATAAAAAAAGTTTATCAATGCTATTTTCCTCTTTCTATGACAATCATCCCCTCCCCCCCAATATTATAACTGAGTAGGAATTAGTTGGGTCAGCCATTGATGGGACCTCAGAGAGAAAGTTGAATTCACACCATGGGCAGGCAAAGACGGGGCAGATAATAGCTTATGTACAAGGTCTCAGGCACAGAGAAGGTTGCCATCTCCCTCCATTGTGGGCATGGAGAAAACCATGTGACCCAAGAATCTTATTGCCAGCTGGCAAAAGGGCACAGAAGGGGTGCATAGAGGATTCAGGTATCTCCCAAGTCTGGGCTGAACCTTCTAGTTCACTGAAGGTGGTCATGTGAGGTCTCTAGAAAGGGCTTGTGTCATATTGATCCTCATAATCATTGTGGGATTATATTTGAGGAGCTGTGTATACATAATGAAAATATGTTTTAAAGTGTGTCACCAACCAAAGAAGAAACCAGGTTTCTTCCACACAGGAGGCAAGATGTGTATTCATCAAAAGGGAAATGAAGCATTGTAAGCCAACACAATGGAGGCCCCCTTTACAGATGAGTCAAAGTAAAGAGCACACAGGAAAAAAAAACCCAAACAAGCAATCAGGGTTAGCCTGGCAACGTGTAAAGACAATGAACTTTGGTAAGGGAAGTATAAATAGGAGGCAAGGAAGACATCCCTTTATCCTTCACCTAAGAAATAATCAGACAATGTGATTACATTCATGAAAATGGGACCTCAGGTTTGAAACACTGCCAAGTACATTTGGGTGAGAAACTTATTTGACCTGGAGGTTAGTCTGTTAAATTAAGGAAGCATGTTCTGATGCTGATTCACATGTAACCCTTTTGTTCCTGTTATTCTTACCACCTCTTCTCTTGATCTTTGAGAAGCAGCTCACATTCTTTTTACTATAACAACTCTCTCTCAGTGCCGAGGTATTGTACAAGGAGCTGATCCTGAGCTGACTCATTCTAGTTGGTGTGTACACTGTTCCCTTGGGGACAGCAGACCTGGCATTACTGGGAGTGTTCAGTGGATAAGGGGCTAAACATGACAGGTGCTTGGGGACTGGGGTGCACTGACTGTTACCCCGCAAGGCAAAATAAGGGCTGGCATTACCCAGAAGAGATTGTCTGGGTGGCTAGCAGACTGCAGGCATCAGAGAGATGATGCCCTGTGTTTAACTGGGTAAGTCTCCCTCTCACTGAAGGAAGCGGACTCTCAGTCCTGGGTACCTGGAGAACAATCACAACCAGAAGCTTGGATTTTCCCTGTGGTCTAAGGGAGTTAGGCACCTACATGTTTGAGGCATCCAGAAGGTGCCTAACTCCAATGAGTTACCCCTCATTAAATCTCGTAAGCTCCTTAGAAAATTCCAGCTAAAGTGCAAGTATTAACAGGGTATGCAAAAAGTATTATACCCTGTGCATGTAGACCCAGATCCAATCACTGGTATTATTCCACACGTGAATCTGGCCTGCTAAATCTGAGGGCTTCTCTACATCTCATCTGGGGTAGCTCTACAGGGATGTGATTTCTAATTGGTGCAGTGCACCCTTAACATGCATCAGGAGGGTCTACATGGACAAATCGTGAACAGCACAGGAGTGTGCTTTAGAAATCACACTCCTATATGTAAGTGGGGGGAATAGTCCCACTACTGTGGGAAACTTTTCTGGCTTCTACACTACCCCGGTGAAGTGGGCTAGCGAAAGGATCTGTGTCCTTGCTCCCACTTCCTTTACCCAGCGGCCTCCCTGCCCTTGAGGGCTCCCCTTCCACTCTCCTGTCTGGCAGAGTCCTCGTAATCCCAACAAGGCTGGGCCCAGGATTCCTGGGGGGCTCAACCCCCAACCCTGCTGCAATCACCTAGGGCAGGGGCCAGGGTGTCCCCACTCCAGGGTACTCTCTCTGCACTGGGCACTTCTCTGACCCAATGACCACTATATACAATTTAAAGCAAATGCAAGTTATTTAATCCACAATTAATTTTAAAAAGAATAAGGAAAAATGGGAAAAGTTAAAGGAAACATCACCCCACTCTGTGGCAGGGAACATCACAAACAGTGTCTCTGGAATGTCTGGGCAGTTCACAGTCTGTTCCTTGTAAGTCCCAGGCCTTCTTCTCAGGCCCTGGCTGTGCTGTAGGGATGCTGTGGGTTGGACACTTGCTCTGGTGGTGGCCACACGCTCTCAGGCTCTAAGGGGTAGGACCCTTCTTCCCAGTGTCAACCACGCCCTGTCAGGGTTACGATCCAAGCCTGGCCTGCAGAGCCTCCTGGCTGAGGCACCTCCCTGTGCTGGGCCCGCTGCCCAGGGTCCCCCTTGCTCTCCCCAGCTGCACCACTCGGTCTCTGCACTGCTGCTGCTCTGCCTCCACCTCCCTGGGCTGCTTCTTTGGCCCCTCTGCCTCTGGTTGCTGCAGCTCTGCTCCCAGCACAGGGTCTGCTCTCTCTGGGCTGCTTTTCTGGTCCCTCTGGATCTGGCACAGCTCTGCTCCCAAGCTTAGCTTGGGCCCTTGCTTTCTCCTTAGCTTGGCCCCACTCTGTCAGACCCAGGCAAATCCAGCTCATGCTGAGGACGAGACCTCCCTGGCCTCCTGACTCCCTGATTAGCCTGCCCGCCCTGTCATTCAGGCTGACCTAGAGCATTGGCCTCTCCCCATTGCTCCTGGGGACTATCCGTCTCAGGGTCCTGGTTTCCCATAGACCCTTCCCCCTTTTAGTACTGGGAGTTAGCCAACCAAAACACCCCCACTGAATGTTAGTAAGGGGGCAACAGTCCCCTTACATATAGGGCACAGCACCCCATCATGTAGACAAGCCCTAAAATATACTACTTTTCCCGAAGGCAGTTGTTTCTTCCAAGAAAGTCTCAATCATCTCTTCCATTTAGAAGAAGGGGTAATCTATTTCAGAGCAGGCATTCAGAGACTCTCTCCCTAGAAACATCAGTCAGAGTTGGGAAGTAGCTGCCTCTGAGAAGGGCCAGAAGAGAAGAATTGTAAGTGTGTACTGAGAATGCACTAGGTTATGTTCATATCCACTCTCATTAGTCTGTCGCTGCCCGGAATGGATTCAAATGGTATCCTTTTCTGTTCCTATACAATCTTTGTCTCACACACACAAGTGAGTCACCACACGTTAATCCACCCTCCATGCTTTTTATTGTAATTTTCACAGGTTGCATTAGAACAATAAATTGTGTTCCTCACAAAACCATGCAACATCCTGATAAATATCACTTTGGTGCCCTGAGATACAAATCCACAGGCCAGATAATGCAAATGAAAAGTAAAATGAACAGCAGGCCAGACAGTGCTATCCTTCCTCTCACGGTGCATCAGCTCTGACCACAAGTGTGTTTGCTGGGGCAACTTGTGAAGTAAAATGAGTCTCGCTGTGAGTGAGGGGTTCACACTCTGACCAGCTGAAAAACAAATACCTATACCACGAATCACTCCCACCGTGCACACACCCCTCCCATTGCCCAACAAAAAATGCTAAAGCTAGAATTTTCTAACAAGTGTTCAGTGATGCTCTAACTCTGCTCCCACTGAAGTCAATAGGGAAATTTCCACTAAACTTCCCCAGAGCTAAAATCCCACCCAAAGTCCCCAGAACCACCCCTTGCCTTCTACATAAACAAACAAATTGGGAAAACCAACACCACTTTTAAAAACAAACTACACAAGCACCGAGCCATGCTGTGTAACTGACAAAGGACCAGATTTGGATAGCCTTACTCCACTTGAACAGCATCTTACCCCACAAGTTGTCTCATTGCTTATAGTTAAGCAGGCGCTTAAGTGATTTGCTGGATCAGGCCAGCGTGCTCAGCAACAGGCATGGCTGGAAAACAGTCTATTTTTCACAAAAAGTATTTCAGATATAGACTGCCAGATATTGAGGTCAGAAGGGACCATTATGATCATCTAGTCTGACCTCCTGCACAATGCAGGCCACAGAATCTCACCCACCCACTCCTGCAATAAACCTCTCACCTATGTCTGAGCTATTGAAGTCCTCAGATCATGGTTTAAAGACTTCAAGGTGCAGAGAATCCTCCAGCAAGTGACCCATGCCCCATGCTGCAGGGAAGGCAAAAAACCCCCAGGGCCTCTGCCAATCTGCCCTGGAGGAAAATTCCTTCCTGACCCCAAATAGGGCGATCAGCTGAAACCCTGAGCATGTGGGCAAGATTCACCAGCCAGATATGCAGGAAAGAATTCTCTGTAGTAACTCAGATCCCACCCCAAATGTTAAGGTCTGAAAATTTGTTATTGTTCGGCCACGGACTGAAAACAAGGCCTTTCAAAAAATTGTGAGAAACAAGCAACAGCCTCCAGAATAGCCAAAAAACTGGTGGCTGGGGGCTCACCTAGGATGTGGGAAAGTTTGGGTCAAGTTCTTGAGCCACATGATTTAGAACAGGGACTTGAATCTGGGTCTATCCCACTGAAAAGGGGTGCCCTAGGTACCAGACACCTGATTATTCTGGAGGTGGGTCTCTCTTGGGTTTTGATCTGGAATTCCATTCTGGACTTAACGTTAAGCATATGCTTAAGTGCTTTCCTGAATCAGGGTCTAGCTGTTTATAGCAACCTTGCTTTGTTCAAATTTGAACACTGGCCTTCTGATCTATTTACAAACAATGCCATTTTTAAAACCTGTCTCTGAAGTTTTACTTTTAAACATAAAAAATGCAAAATTCATGCAATCGCATATCACTGCTCTTTGGGATTCATTTTGATTTTTTGGCCTCACTTTTTAATAACTTAGATAATATAAAAAAGTTTCTCATTTCAATGATTTAGCAGCACATTATTCCCCTTTGGTCATAAGCTTGTTTTGTTTTTTAATAATATTCTGCTACTTTTATCAACTGCTTTTCTGGGCCTTGGGCTTTTCCAAAAATCCAGTTGTAATTAATAATGTTCTGTTCGTTTATCCATGGCTCCTGGCTTTTTAAAGTTCAGATTCTTTGTCTCTAATCCTAAGTGAGGAGTCTTAAGCTGGTAGTCTAACTTTGGGAAGATCCGAATGATAGAACGCCCAGTGGAGCTAGAAGATACTCCATTGATTTTTTTTTTGGCCTTGAGATGCTCTTCTCAATGAGAGGCATCATGTAGTGACGTAACATATCTGACTAGGTACTCAGCCAACATCGGCTGCTGGAGTATTCAACATAACTGGGAATTGGTCCTGCTTCGAGCAGGGGGTTGGACTAGATGACCTTCTGGGGTCCCTTCCAACCCTTATATTCTATGATTCAACAAGTAACAAAGGAAAAGATTTTTTGAACGATAATGCAATATCATACTGGTCAATGTTTCAAAAGCACCCAGCAGCTCTCCATCATCATCCCTCTCTTATATAGATTTTTCCACTACCAGTAGGTGTCAAAGCACTTCACAAGAGGTCAGTATCATTATCCCTATTACCCAGGTAGGGAAACTGAGGCACAAAGAGGAAAAGCAAATTGCCCACGGTCACCCAGGAGGCCAGTGGCAGGGCTGGGCATAGAAAGTCTCTTGAGGCGCTGTTCAGTGCCCTGTCCACACATGGCCTCTCCTGTATTAAATACACTTACAAGTCTACCGTATCCCTCACCACCACAGAAGCTTCCCTATTAAAGTTAGCACCATTTCAATGCCTAGCTCCATTACAACAGCTAAGCCCCAAAGCACTAAATGATTTAACCTGGGAGGGCAGGGAGGCATTGTCCCACCAGTGCTATCGTTACAGCATGGACACACTGGCGGACCCCGAGAAGATGAATGCCGAGTATTAGTGTCAAAGACTGGCCGATTGCCCAGGTAGAGTTACACCATGACACCAGCAATCACAACTACTAGCGGTCACAGTACTGCTGGCTTTTGAGGTCCTCTCTTTTCAGAGCAATTCTGTCCTACCACATGTGTGTTCCAGAGTTGCTAGCATCCTGCCAGCTGAAGACAATTGATCGCACATGAGGAGTTGCCCGGCACAGGGCACATTGGAAGACAGGTTGAAATCCATCTCCTTCCTTGTCTCTTTACATTTCCAAGAACAAATCCCAAGCCACAGCACTCTGCTGGAAGGAACAGTGGGAGTCGCCAGGAGTTAGACTGGAAGGATCTGACCACTGCTCTAGTAACAGCCCTAGTGAAGGGTGCTGTTTGTGACCTGTACACAATCCAGAGAAACCATGTCATTTTTTTAAGCTACGCCAAGGCTATGGGGCATTATGACTATTCTGACATTCAGAACATGCGGTCATATATCCCCACAAGGGGCTGCATCCTCATCACTTTACTTATTTTAGTAACCCCACTCAACTAAATTGAGCTACTCATGTGAATAAGGCAACATGGAACTGCTCAATTACACCACAACCTCAGGATCTACTAAGCACACTGCAATCCTCAAGCCCACTATCTGGCCCCTCTCGACTACCTAGGTTAATGTGTTGAACAAATATCCAGCCAGTTGCAGGCCATCCTCTAGTTTTCCATGCATAGGTTTTGCTTGTGCAAGAAAGGGCATGGAATTACCCCATTTATGCGAGCCAATGCAGTAATGGAACACTTTGCCACATTTATTCATACAAATACCAGTTTGCATGTACACGTGTGGGCAATTGTGTGCAGCAAGTCGTGTACCCTAGATTATAGGCCACTTGAAAAAATTGGCTGTGTGTCCCAGATCATAATCTGATTTATAATTTGGTTCCATTACTGGTATTACAGTGGTGGTTATGGGCTCCATGATACCAGGCATTGTACAAACATGTAATAAGAGACAACCCCTGCCCTGTACAGTCTTTAATCTCAATAGACTAGACAAAGGTGAAGGGCTTGATCCATGTCGGGGCTTAGGTGTCACAGATCAGTGGGGGGGGGGGGGGAGAACGCCTAGTCTTTGAATCCTGCTGGGGTTTAAGCTTGAGCTAGGGCGCCAAGTAGCTCAGTGGCATAAGGACTTATGCAGCTGTGTGATGCCCACCAACGGAAACTTGGGGAAACATAGGGGATTTTGCCAGTATAACCCGAGGTGCCTAGGGAATTTAGGTGGTGGCTGAGGATCTTAGCGGCACCTAAATGACCTTATTTAACACTTGGGTTTAGAGGAAGACAAGAGGGCAAAAAAAAAAAAGCTCATCTGTCTACATGTTCCCGTCTTAACAGTGCAGTGACCACTCAAAGTAGTCCTGGGAGATGGTTACTGCTACTTTTATTCCTTTGCTTACCGGAGAACGGGTTCTGCTGTCATGAAAACTGGCATATGGACTTCAGATGACATCTAGTACTAACCTCCTCCTTCTCCCCTCCCCCGCTTTCTCTCCTTTGCCCATAAATCAAAGGAGAAAGGATCAAATGGACAAAACAACAAAGTGGTAAAGTGCTCACTTCAGGGTTGTAGCCAATCTAATTAATTTTTCATTTAGGTCTGATGTATTAGAGGCCAATCAATCGGGGATTATGTTTACAGAGTTGTAGAAAGAGGAGACCAAGTCGTCATTTGTTGTCTAGGCTGTCCAAATTAGTCAGTTAAATGATCCTGGGGGAGAGCATAAAGGATATGGAGAGGTTATTGTAAGTACCTTTCTTTTAATTACAGACCAGATAGTCAACACTTTCTGCAGCCCTTGACTCCATGCCTGAAGGACAGAGCTGGCTCCTTGGAAGCCAGATGGAGGAGAGTGATTGCTGCAGACCCAGCTTTGGGAATTGTGCATGGTTAGTTACCTCACCCCCATCCCAACAGGGGTAAGCATTCAGGGGAAGGTATGTAGTAGTTAGCCTCCTGATGAGTCCCCTGGGAGTTACTGGGCCTAATTCTCATTTATGCTAGGGCAGTATGAAGGGGACTTAAATGGAGATGTACCTGCAATTCACGCTCGCTTCAAGGCCCTTTAACACTTACTCTAAGGTCCCTTCGCATCCCACTGGAAGTGTGAATCAGGCCCAATAACGGGTGAGATTTATAAACAAAAATGACACACCTTTGTGTTGTTCCTAGCTCCCATCAAAAGTCCATGGCAGCTCGGTGCCAAATTCACTTAAGAAAAATCTCAGCCAGTGTGCCTATTTTTGCCCAACCATTTCCTACCTTCTGCTGAATACTCACCCGTGTAAGGCCAGAGTTTCAGAAGTGCTCCATGCCAACTTAGGCACCTAAAGAAGTGGCCAGATTTTCGTATGAGCTCAGCACGTTGGGCGCTGAGCTTTTCTCAAAGTGTGGCCATAAGGATCATAATGGGAGCTGCTGGGAGGGGGGGGGGGGGGGAGAAGGGCCTGAGCCATTGTGAAAAATCTGGCCCCTTTAAGGACTGTGGCACCATAAAGCTCATAAATATTGTATATGGTACCACCACAGATTATGAAACCAGGAAGAATGTTAAGAATTTCACTTCTCTGTTTAGAGACTAGCAAGATGGCTGGTAGCTAAATGCCCCCGCTAAGAGAAGACTTTTATATAATATCAGGGTTGGAAGGGACCTCAGGAGGTCATCTAGTCCAACCCCCCTGCTCAAAGCAGGGCCAATCCCCAACTAAATCATCCCAGCCAGGGCTTTGTCACGCCTGACCTTAAAAACCTCTAAGGAAGGAGATTCCAGCACCTCCCTAGGTAACCCATTCCAGTGCTTCACCACTCTCCTAGTGAAAAAGTTTTTCCTAATATCCAACCTAAACCTCCCCCACTGCAACTTGAGACCGTTACTCCTCGTTCTGTCATCTGCTAGCACTGAGAACAGTCTAGATCCATCCTCTTTGGAACCCCCTTTCAGGTAGTTGAAAGCAGCTATCAAATCCCCCCTCGTTCTTCTCTTCCGCAGACTAAACAATCCCAGTTCCCTCAGTCTCTCCTCATAAGTCATGTGTTCTAGTCCCCTAATCATTTTTGTTGCCCTCTGCTGGACGCTTTCCAATTTTTCCACATCCTTCTTGTAGTGTGGGGCCCAGGACTGGACACACTACCCCAGATGGAGTTATGCTGGGTTTGTTAAGCAACTGCGTTCTAAAAAGCATGAACTGGGTTAACTTGTGTGTCTTGTATGAGACTGAGCCCATCAGCACCTAATAAATACAATTCTTGTTAGTTATTGATGAGAGATGCTGCATTATTAGCTCTGCAGAGCAGACTTCAGTGTTGATCTACAGAACGGGTACTTATTTTTGATCGTGTTTGTTGTGGCAATGCTTAAGGGTCAACCAAGAAGGGGCTCCAAAATGCTTCCATTTAGTTTGTATGAGACACAGGGCAGGGGAAGGGGCAAAGTGAAAATGTGATGGCAGCAAACAGCAGGTTAGTCTCCACCCCCCCTTTTAAAAAAAAAAAAGTGGGGTTAGTTAGGAGGGAACCAGCTAAATGGAAAGAAAAGGGAAGGGAGAGGGGACACTGAAGGGAAAGGGGATGAGGGGGACAGTACAGGGGATGAGACTAGCAGATAAGGAATGAAACAGATGAAGGAACTATGAGGGAGGGGAGGAGAACAGTTGGAGCAAACCCCTGAGCAGCACAGAAATGCCAGTCGAAACTGTAGACAGGTCCCTGCAGGTAACAGCAGCACAAGCTTTCACTGATTGTGTGCATTACCACAGAGCTTTGAGGACGCATCAAATCATGGCCCCCTCGTGCTACCTGCTGTACAAACACACAGTAAGAGAGAGTGCCTGCCCCAGCAAGAGCTTATTGGCCTAAGAGACCAAACAGAAAGGGGGGGGGGGGGGGAAAGAGAGAAACTCTGCCTGAACTCTGTATTTCAAAGGTTTTTTTATTTATGGTTTTAAGTAGAAGCCACCCAAACTTTTATCACAACACTTAACATCACAGATAAGTAAATATATAAGGGGGGGAAAATAGCTCTCTGTCATCATGGCTGTTCAATTCACACAGACTCAATGTGAAGGGAAAAAAAAGGCGAACAAACAAGGAATGCCATTCTACCGCATGCTACCAACATTCAATAATCAAGGCAGTCAAGAAATTGCCACCTCTGAGAACAGATATTACTTACAATTCATGAGTAGCTATCAGAATTAAGGACCAGCTCATACAGACCCTTATGTACGGCCCTGATCCTGGCACTCTCTCAGCTATGCGTGTATGTGACGTCAGGCTTGGGCATAAATGCAAACAGGATTGGGGTCTAAGTTATGATAAAGGGGCAGATATTATTGCTTATTTATATTACAATAGCACAGAGCTCCAATCAGGGCACCATTGTACACACAACAAAAGATGGTCCCTACCCTAGAGATCTTTGATCTATATATTTTTTCATCTCTCTAGTTCCCATAGAAAAATGCTTATCTCCAATATCACAGACGCGTCTTTATCCACATGATGCTAAAAGATTCTTCTTCCATGGAAGTCAATGCAAGGGTCTTTATCTATAACCCACTAGAGTTGGATTTTCAGAAGTACCTATGTCACTCAGATCCCCATGTCTTATTCAAAAGCCAATGAGCTTGTGCTCCCCGAATCACACAGGTGATTTTGAAGAAAAAAAAAACAAAGCAAAACAAAACCTCTATTCATTTTGAAGCCAAATCCAACACAATGTGTTTAGATTGCCTGGGAGAAGAAGAGACTGGCTAAGACTCCAGGCCAGATTTTTCAAAAGAGATTATGACCAGCAGCTCCCATTTAGGCACCTAAATAATGGATTTTCAAAATGCTTACAGCCCGTTTAGCTACTTAGGGCCAGATCCTCATCCAGTGTAAATTCTCAGGGCTCTGCTGACTTCAGATAAGCAATGATATTTTACACCAGTTGAGAATTGGGCCCTATATTAAGGTACTCTAAGTTAGCATACTCACCACCCATAGCACCCTTGTGTCAGGGGCCCTTGTCTCCAGCACCTCCTGAAGGCTGTTTGCCTCTGGCTGGGTCTTCTGTGGCTCAAACCAAGTCACAAGGTACACTCTCCTTCCAAGGTAACAAAAGGTCCAGCTGAAAGTCCAAGCTAAATACTCAAATGATAGTTCTTCTGCCCCTCCTGGGCTCCACTGAAATACTTTTACAACCCTTCCTCAGGGCCTCCCCGCAAGAGCCTGCCCTGCTCCTGCAGAGGTCTTCCTTTGCTGTCTCTCATCTTAACAGGATTTCCCTCACTGCTTCCCTTCCCCAGAGACCCTAGCAAATTCCCCTAGGGATCTCCCTGCATACCCTAGCACAGGAGTTTCCCCACCAGTTTTCTCTCTGTGGGTCCTCCTACCTGCAAGAGATTTCTACCTTCTCTACAATCTCTTCCTCTAGACTGAGCTGCCAGCTCTATGTAAGTAGTTCTTCCTGATTCCCTGCAGCTGGGGTCACTAATTATCAATAAGTGCAATATCTCCATCAGCTGGGGGCTGGCTGGTAGTTCACAAGTAAGGCTGAGCCTTGCCTGCCTTAAAGGGCCAGCCAGCCTCTGATGGGTACCTATGGTGGGATTGTCAACACTCTCTGTCCTGTACAATCGTGCCAACTTCATTCCCTTCCAGATGGTTCTGGGACAGTTGGTTTCATTTCTAACTCTCACCATCATGCCAGTTTTCTCCATTGGCAGTAAGGACAATAGGCCTCGCTAGCGGCCGGATGGTCCAGAGAGGGCTGCTTCATCTCTGTCTGAGGCAGGTTGCTACTTTGCATCTCAATTTTTCCTTTCAAGTCAGCCTCTCCTCGTGGGGGTATGGATAAAGCAGCTTTAGATACTCTTAACATTTTCCCTAGTGACTCCTTACCAGAGTTATCGCTGTCACACTGCATCTTGGGGGAGCTCAGTGTCAGTGTTCATCATGGAGGCTGAATCTCGCCGGGGTCTCCTGTCCCATAGGGATGGACCCGCTCCCTGCTCCAGCTCCTTGTCCCTCGGCGCAGTGTGGTCAGGATGAAGATAAAGGGTGCATCTACGGTGCAATCAGAGGTGTGAGTGCATACCTGCACTAGCTTTAATCTAGCTGGCATGGCTAAAAACCACAGTGAAGACACCGTGGCATGGACCCTGGTGTGGGGTGGGAATGAGAGTACATACACTGGGTTCTTGGGAAGCTTGCACCCACCTCTTCACTGCTATGGTTAGCGACATTATAGCTAGCATGCGTATGCCTACCTGAGCTGCACCCACACCTTTGATTGCAGTGTAGACATACCCTAAGGCAGAGGGCCCCAAACTGTGCGGCACCGTGGGACCCAGGCCAGCCTCCACAGGGGGCAGGGAAGGAGCGCCACCCAGCCCCTCCCCACCCCCAGCTCTGCTCTGGTCCCGCCACCAGCCACGTCCCTGGCTCCCAGCCCCATGCCTGGTCCCAGCCCCACCCCCAGCCTTGGCCACTGGCTGTGACTCCGTTTCCAGCCCTGGGCCAAGGCTGGGGTTGGGTCTGGGAGTGGAGCCGCACCTGGCCATGGGTCTGGCCCCCACTGCAGCCTGACTGTGGCTCCACTCCCGCCCCTGCCCCCAGCCTCGGCCTTTGGCCATGGCCCCACTCCTGACCCCGCTCTCAGCCTCACCCCCAGCTGTGGCCCCAGCCTCATCCCCCTTACCGCTGTCCATGCCCCTGCCCCTCCCGCCCCCAGTGCCACAGCTCTGAGAGACATAGGGGGGTGCAGACAGGGTAAAGGGGGCCTGACCCTCAAAAGTTTGGGGACTGCTCCCCTAAGGTAACTAAGTGGCTGGATTTTCAAATGCGTTCAATCACCCAACAACATCCGTTTGACATTCTCCTCAGGGCATGCAGCATTGTAAGCCACCGGGTTACCCTCTGCCTCAGCAAGGGAGAGCTTTGTTGGGACTTAAACTGTGTGTCAGCTCCCTGTCCACCTCAACTGCAAACTCCCTGAGACTCTGCCAGTCTGAATCTTGCCTTACAATTACAGCACCATAGACACGTAAGGACAGAAGAGACCTTAAAAAATCATAAATTCCAGCCCCCTGCACTAAGGCAGGACCAAGTAAACCTAGATCATTCACAGCGGGTGTTCGTCTAACTTATTCTTAAAAACTTTCAATGATGGGATTCCCCAATTTCCCATGGAAGCCAATTCCAGAGCTTAACGACCCTTGGAGTGCGGAATGCCACTCTGGTGGGTGGAGTCAGCTTGTAGATGGAGTGAGGCATGGCGAGGTGGACTGGATCAAGCTTTGTGATGACTGGCGTCTAAGGAGGAAAGAATCGCTGGCTTGGATTCAGAACACTGCTTGTGCGTGGGTCTGCCCTACCTGTGGGCAGAGCTGTCACTCACGTGTTGGACTCAGCAGCCATCAAAGAACTCATTGGCGCATACGCCATGCTCTGGAAAAAGCAACGGTGCCATTGAATGATTGATTGAGTCAGAAAGTTTTCCTAATATCCAACCTACATCTCCCTTGCTGCAAATTAAGCCCGTTAATTGTCCTACCTTCAGTGGACGCTGGGAACAATTGATCACCATCTTCTTTATGACAGCCATTAACAGATTTGAAAACTATGGACCCCCAGCCTCAGTCTTCATTTCTCAAGACCAAACATGCCCCATTGTTTTTTTAACCATTCCTCACAGGCAAGGTTTTCTGAGCCTTTTATCATTTTTGTTGCTCTCCTCTGGCTAGGGTTGCCAACTTTCCAATTTCTGCTCCAGCCCCTCCCCTTGAGGCCCTGCCCCCTGCTCCACCTCCTCCCTCAAGGTCCTGCCCTCCATTCACTCCTGTCCCCCCTGCACCCCGCCCGGGGACCTCAGCTTTCTCCTCACCCCACCAGTTACCTGCAGGGTGTGGGGGAGGTTCTTTCCATAAGCCATTCACTCAAGTCATATAACAAGTCTGTGGAGGAGCTGGAAATGGAACCCAGGAGTCCTGATTTCCTGCCCCCCTTGCTCTAACCCACTGCCCTCCCAAAGCAGAGGATGGAACCCAGGAACCCTGGCTCCCCCTGCTCTAACCACTACCTCCCGCTCCCCTCCCAGAGCCAGGGAGAGAACCCAGGAGTCCTGACTCCTAGCTCTCCCCCCACCGAGCTCCTCCAGGCCCCCAATACCCAGATAAGGGATGGTCCCAAACACACCCAGGCATCCCCCGCCCATCTGGGTCCAGGGAACTGGGGGCAGAAAGCTGCTCGCTTCCATCTGGGGAACTTGCCCCATTGTTCGTAGCCCACCCCAGCTCCTTTCTTTCCTTAAAATCATGAAATCTATCATGTCATAGTCGCTTTCCCCCAGATTGCCTTCCATCATCAGATTCTCTACCAATTCCTTCCTGTTGGTCAGAATCAAGCCAAAAATGGCTGTCTCCCAGGTGACCTCCACCATTTTCTGAAACGAAAAGGTGTCCCCAGTACATTCCAAACCCTTATTGGAAATTTTGTGTTTTGCTATATTGCTTTTCCAACAGAGGTCTGAGTAGCTACAACACCCCATTACTACCAGGTCTTGTGTTCTGGATTTTTCTGTTATTTACTCTCATCCACTTCCTCAGGTGGTGGTCTGTGTTAGACTCCTACCATGACATCCCCCGTATTTTTCACCCCTTTTATTTTTGCCCAGAGACTCTCGACTGGTCTGCCTCCCACCTCTTGCTGGACCTCAGAAAATGTGCCTGTATTCTGAATATATAATGGAACACCTCATTTTCACCCTGACTGTCCTTCCTGAGCAAGCTAATACCCTCTATAACAATTAACCAGTCATGAGACTTACCCACCACATCTCTGTGGTGCCAATTAAGTCACAATTTGGTGTATGTACCAATGCTTCCAGTTCTTCTTGTTTATTCCCCATATTCTTTGCATTTGTGCATAGAGATCTAAGATGTTGAGCAGATTTCCCCACTGGTTTCCTCCTTGCTGCACCTATGACCCTATTTTAGCTTTCCATGTACCCCCACCTCCACCATCTAACCCTCTGTTCAGGTTGCATTTTTTCATGCTGTCCTGTGGGCTTTTGTCACATGCTCCCTTTGAACGTAGCTGGTGAGGTGGTGCATGAAGATGCTCTTCCCTTTCTGGGTCAGGTGGACCCCATCTCTTCCCAATAGACCTTGCAGGTAACAATCAGTAAATCCGAGTTCCCCAGCGACATCTCTCTGCATGTCCAGCTCCTCTCACTGGGCACTCACAGAAATTAGTAAATTCGCTGCCTCCAGAGAGACAGTGCACACACCAATCTCTTAGTTTAGCTGAGGTCCCACACTTCACTTTCCCATACAGCACTGAGACTGTTTTCTAACAAAACAGAATACGCGTGTTAATAACGCACACAGATTTAAGTGATGCCAAGCAAGACTAAAAGGGATAAAAAAGGGTGACAAACAAAACATGCTTTCTAGTGCCAAAAACGTAATTCTAGCAAGCTATAAAGCAGTTTCTCACTTACATTAAGGTATCAGCAACTTCAGTCCTTCAGGTAGGAGGGTCCACTTTACACAGAATCAGAGGCTGCTGGTCCCTTTCTTCCCTAAGTGATGGATAACTAGGACGTCTTTTTACTCCCTTTATATTTTGCAAAGTCCATTATGTTTGCCTCACGACCCGAGAAGATCAGTGCTTAATTTGTAAAGAAAGAGGTGCCAAGGCTCAAGCAATTAGATGCCAGGGCTCAAGCAATTTTTTATATTCATAACTGACG
The DNA here is from genome assembly GCF_965140235.1 of Caretta caretta. Taxonomy (NCBI): domain Eukaryota; kingdom Metazoa; phylum Chordata; order Testudines; family Cheloniidae; genus Caretta; species Caretta caretta. Next base: position 18,966,862 of record NC_134209.1, read on the forward strand.
CAGCAAGCCAAGATGCCAGGGCTATGAATTTCCAAGCCTAGATGTGCCAGAGCTCAGCCCTGGCAAGCCCTGGCACAAATTAAGCACTGCAGGAAGACATTCTAGGGGTTCAGACTCTGGTGTGTCCTCTACAGTGTTTACCAAACTATTTCCTCCGCTGCTTGTTAGCTTTGTTTACCCTATATGTAAATATACTTTCATTGTCCTCTGCCTGTAACCAAGCCAAGCAGACAGGTAAAGCCACATTCCTTTGTCTAGGGCAGGCTTGTTTATCCATTGCCTCCCAAACATATTATAAGAACATATTTCGAGCACACACATATAACTCTGTATACACAACCTGTATGTACATCAAACAATGATATTCATGACCAGTGTGGCATCAGTTTTTACGTGATACCTTATAAGACACTGTTTGACTAAGTATTTTGAAGCAGTGTTTTGAGTGGGTCCTTTGCCTGTTGGCATAAAGAGGGTATAGGGTCACAATGCATCATTGCCAATGGGAGCTGAACCCTTTTGACTATCTGACCACATCGTTTAGGTGTGTAAACGTGAGCTGAGCAGTGAATTCCTTCCCCGACTGTGGGTGCCCACAAAGCACTTTTGAATCTTCAGGCCTAATTCTGCACAGAAAGCTAAAACACCTTAACATACACATGGATTTCATAGACTTCAGTTTTATACATTTAAAACTATTGAAACTAACCTTTTCTGTCCATACCATGGTCCTTTGAATTCAGACTCTGAGGAACAAGGAGTCACACAAAGCAAGCATTTATTACTCAGTTCACCATATGCAACCTGTCAGCAGAGGAGACGGATTAATCAGAAAATGTATTTCTTTGACAGCACAGCTTGAAGAGCTTGGGGAGCCTGAATTCCTTTCCCCTCCATCATGTTTGCTTAACCGAAAGATTTCTAACTCCCTGTCCCACCCCATCCCATTTAAATTCACCCCAATGACAATGTGCCTTGCAAACCCCTCTACGATTCCTGTGTACCCAACAAATTCCGGCCACCCTGCTCATCTGAAATCCATCCACTCCCAAGGAGCAGATCGATCATGCTCAATGAAGCAGATAACCCATCCAAGGTTGGTAGTATCAGCATGCTGTTTTTCTGTCTATTTTAAAGGAGCTGGTGAAAGACCGGCCATCACAGGATTATATCTCCGTGTTTCGTAGATTGGAGTACTCGCTCACCACAGGGCAGTGAGAAGCTGTGGACCTAATTAACCATTCTGAAACCTTTTCGTTATTTTAATGAGTCCTTCTGAAGAGCTCTCCCCACTGATAAAAGGCACATGGAAGCCAGGCTCTCTCGTTATTTCCCAAACGAGAGCAAAATGGGGGGGGGGGGGGAAATAAAAAAATCCCTGCACAAAAAATGACTCAGGCTGCTGTTGATGTTACCTTTTGAGTCTATGAAGGCAGAGAAAATGATGATAATGTTCCCATTTTCCAAGCCATCACAGATGGTGGAGAGCTCTGTTGCTGTGACGCCTAAGGTGTCAGAAGCTATAGACGACAACTCAGGCTTTGATCACAATCAGTTAACAAACATAGTCCTCAAAGGACAAAGAGAACTTTAAAACAAAAAGCACAGGGACTAACTCTTAGCAACAGAATTAATAACCCTTAGTAAAACAGACCTGCTTATAGTCATTCCCATTCTGTATCAAAGATAGATATTAAGCTTTCCCTCGCCAAGCACCCTGGCAGATAGGGTCAAATTCTGCTCTGAATTTTTTAGAGCTAATGGGTCTAACCCCTTTCATAACACCACAGCTTTCAGCTACACTGTAGAGTAGACACTGTGTACTGTAAAAAGAAAAGGAGGACATATGGCACCTTAGAGACTAACCAATTTATTTCAGCATAAGCTTTCGTGAGCTACAGCTCACTTCATCCGCTGTAGCTCACGGAAGCTTATGCTCAAATAAATTGGTTAGTCTCTAAGGTGCCACAAGTCCTCATTTTCTTTTTGCGGACACAGACTAACATGGCTGCTCCTCTGACACCTGTGTACTGTGTCTACTGTAATACAGAGTGCAGTACCACTTGCTGCCACCAAGGACTCCAGGTGGGGCTGCAACTGCCTCAATATACATGGCTGCCCCTGGAGTCTCCTGGCCTTCATAGAATCATAGAAACGTAGGGCTGGAAGGGACCTCAGGAGGTTATCTAGTCCCACCCCCTGCACTGGATTAGATAATTGCCAACATTTCTGCAATTGCTTCAGCTAGTTTTTCATCAGGCACTGCCAACATGAGTACATCCAACTTATCTACATATTCTTTAACCTGTTCTTTCTCTATGTTGGCTGGCATTCCTTCCCCCCCTTGCAATGTGAATTGTGTTGAGTATCTGGTCACCATTAACCTTTTTAGTAAGGACTGAAGAAAAATAGGCATTAAATACCTCCGCCTTCTTGATGTCATCTCCTTCTCCACTAAGTAGAGGATCTACACTTTCCTTCATCTATCTCTTGTTCCCAGTGCAGTGGTTCCCTTGAGCGTACACAGAGGTCTTCTGGAGGTACATCAACTCATCTAGATATTTGCCTAGTTTTACAGCAGGCTACATACAAAGCACTAGAGAAGTCAGTACACCTAAAATTTCATACAAACAATGACTTGTTTATACTGCTCTGCTCTACACTGAAATGTATGTACAATATTTATATTCCAATTGATTTATTGTATAATTACATGGGAAAAATGAGAAAGTCAGCAATTTTTTTAGTAATAGCGTGTTGTGACACTTTAGTATTTTTATGTCTGATATTTGTAAGCAAGTAGTTTTTAAGTGAGGTGAAACCTGGGGGTTCACAAGACAAATCAGACTCCTGAAAGGGGTACTGTAGTCTGGAAAGGTTGAGAGCCACTGGCCTAATATATTTAAAAAATCTCCTCTTGTTGCCTTTCATGTCCCTTGCAAGGCCTAACTCATTTTGTGCCTTAGTCTTCCTGATTTTGTCCTTGTATGTTCGTGTTATTCTTTTGTATTCCTCCTTAGTAATTCGTCCTTGTTTCCACATTTTGTAGGCTTCCTTTATGATTGTCCGGTCATTATAGAGCTCCTGATGGAGCCATATTGGCCTTGGTGCACACAGACTGCAGGCAGTGGTGGGAGGAGGCACAGAGCAGGGAATACAGGCTGATATGGGGCTGACTCGCCTCAGTCCTACAGAGGCAGAGTGTAGTGTTCTATGTACAGGCTCCCTGCGGCCAATTCCTGGAGTCACTGGCACGCATGGACTGCAAGTCACAGAGCTAGGAGGCACTGAGGAGGGAACACAGGTCTCTTCAGTGGTAAATACACCATCGACAGAAGCAGAGTTAAGCCAACACTGAGCACTTTTGATAACCGCAACCTATGGTTTTTATGATAGGGAGATGAGGACACCAAACCCCCACTCTGTAGCCGTCAGTTCCCAGCCCTGCAGGCTGATTTCAGAAGGTCAAATGCACCATGGGGAGGCCGGCTTCTTTTTTTTCCCCTAACCCAATCAGCTCGCCCAGCTGTGAGAACACTCCAAGCTATCACCAGCAGCTTGTGAATACCCGCAAGGCACGGTTCTGCTCCCGATGGTGCCTCCTGGCTCTCTGCAGGGCAATAACAAGTAGTAGTTAGTAGCATGGCCCAGAGCTCTCATCTTTCTCATCTACTCTGGGTTCCCCATTATTCTGTATCACAGCAGTGGCTAGGAGCCCGAATGGAGCGAGGTGCTGTACATATACATGTTGAGAGACACTCTAGGCCCCAAAGAGCTTTCAATCTAAACAGGGAAGACAGACAAAGGGTGAGAGGGGAAACTGAGGCACGGAGAAGAAGTGACTCACCCACGGCCACCCAGCAGGTCAGTAGCAGAGCCAGGAAGAGATTCCACATCTGCTGAGTCTCCAGTCACTCTCCTAACCAGCAGGTCACACTGCTGCCTTTGCTGCTGTCTGTCAAGTCGAAGAGAAGCTATAGCCAAAGGAACGCAAAGAGCCATTTAAAACTTCCTAAAGCAATCAATCCACAGGGTTTGGTTTTTTTCAAACGAAAAAAATCTTATTTGTGACTAGCTCAATAACAGAGCAAGTCAAACACTAAGAAACGAAAAGAGCAGAGCCCTGGAGTTGGTCAGTGTATGTACTGCAGTTAGAGGTTAGCTTTTCTAGGAGGAGAATTCGCGGCATATTGACTCTTAGGGACAGATGGCAGGTAGCGCTGCAGGTGCAGCCCTAGCTGATCTAACAGGCCTTTCCTCTCTGCAACTGCTGAGCAGTTCCTGGGGCTTCCTAACTCAGGAGCGGGACACACGGACTTTCAGGAGACTGACAAAATCTCTTGGTGAAGCCAGTCAGGGTTAACAGGCCCTTGGAAGATGGAGTTTGGCAGGAAAGTGGCTATATGGTGGCTTTCATGATACAGCCATATAAGTGGGGAAGGACATGTTTTGAATGCCTCTCTGTAGCCAACAAGGATCTCTGCCAGCCTGGGCTTCAATGTCCAGCAATGTGACACAACAGCAATCTAGACAAAGCAGGTTCTGGCCAGCTGCGTATGAGCCAAGAGTAGAGGTTTCCCCTCTGTGCGGGGCTGAAAATGGCTCCTGTGTTGATCACAGGTGCATAGAATGGGCTTAATAAGCCAAAATGTTTATTTTGTTAACTATCCAACCTACTGTTATAGGGGCTTGAGCCCTGGAGACTCTGTGGAATGAGTGTGACCAGGGTAATCATGCCAGACTGATTAATGACTGGAGTGGAAGCTAAGCAAGAGTAGCTCTTAATGCAAGCACCAAAAGAATTTGCTGCAGAGGTCATAAAGGCACTAAACCTATTATCTGTGTGTGTAATAAACATTATCCAAAGCAAAGAGATTACAATGTGTAGGAACACTGGAAAATCTGTAAATGCCAAAGCTATTTTCAGCTAATCTGCATTAACCCACTAAACTGGCATATTAGCACAGAGGATTAAAGTGTAACCCTAAAGCCAGTATGTTGGGGATTCTAACATTTCGCTTTAGAGCAAAAGTGGTAATTTTCTGATACCTTCCAGTACGACAGGCGAAAATCCCAACCCAGCCGATCAGAACTAGAGAAACAGCTAACTGGCCCCTTAGTTCCAATTCACAAGTTGTCTAAAATGTGTTGGCTCATCTTCTCAGCTGAATAAAGCCAGGTAGATTTCTTTTAAAAAGGAAAGATATTCTTGCAGATCAAACCTATACAATCCCATCTCCTTTGGCTCATTTGGTGGGAAGTTCCACACTGCACCTCTTCTATGACAAAGCACAGAATTTGCAGGCCAGCGACTGGTGCTCAAGCATTCTTAAATCACCTTGGGGCATGTCTACACTGCAGTTAGACACCTGTGTCACCTGATTTGGGCTCACGGGGCTCAGGCTGTGGGGCTGTAAAATTGCAGCATAGATATTCAGGCTTGGGCTGGAGCCAGAGCTCTGGGACCCCGCAAGAGGGGAGGGTCCCAGAGGCCAGGCTCCAGCCTGAGCCCAATTGTCTGTCGCAGTTTTACAGCCTCACAGATCTGGGGCTTTGATGGTGACTTTGCACTGCTCCAGTCCTTTTACCCAGTGCAATGGGGCCAGAGCAGTGGTGAGGATCTCACCTTTGTTTGCAAATGAATGAGTTATTTTTACTCCAAAGAATATGCATGGAAAGCAAAACTATAACAAATAGTAGTGCAAATATACATCCTCAGCCGTTAGCACCCTTGCAGCCATTTTGAAAAGCTGTGGAATTATTTCAACATTCACCCAGAGGGAAGAGAGCCACCTGCTGAATTCCCACAACCACTTTCTGCAAGATTTTTATTTTATTTTTCCTTGGACAGTTCCCATCAATGTATTGACCTAACCCAACCCGGCTTAATTGGTGAGATCTGACAAGGTCAGAATAAAAAGCCGGGCAGAAAATAATGACACAAACTTTCACTGAAACTTTTGTTCTGAGTTTAGAATGTCTGGATAACTTTGTATTTTATTTTTCTCTCTCTCTCTGATTCTTGGTTTTAGCCAGGATCTGAGTCACAGAACTGCTCCTCCTCTTTATCCAAACAGAACTTCCAAACTTTTTAGAGTGACTCATTATTAATTGCACACCTGGAATAGAAGTTATACTCAGACCTATATATCTTGGTTAATTAAAAGGAACATCTGCTTAACATACAGCATGGGATAAATGAGAGTTCCTTTGAATACAATACTGATCTTTTTTTAAACACAACCAGGAATGAAATAGTAGAATATATATTGACCTAAACTCTTACATGCTGATTGGATAACCTTCAAAGAGCAGACTTCTTGACACAGTCCATATCCCCTTGGGACAACTTAAGACTTAAATATTGCAAGTTCAGATAGAGGCAGGCTGGACCAAAAGATCAGAGTAGGGCCCTCTATGTTCTGAATTCAAGTACAAATTCTAAATGGTAACAGATGACTCCAGAGTGCATATACACTACAAAGCTAGTTCATGCAAGTCTCCTTCAGTCTGTTAATTAAGCTGAGGCTTTTGAATGCAAAATAGCCTACTATAGTCTTATCTTCCCATGTATATAACCAGAATAATTTTAACTATCTAGACAAGATGAGTGAGGAAATTTCTTTTACTGGACCAACTTCTGCTCGTGAAGGAGACAAGCTTTTGACCTACACAGAGCTCTTCTTCGGGTCTAGATATCCTGTATCTCTCTATCTATAGGTTTGTGCAGATTAGAGAGAAGGATGGATAATGCATGGTGGTGTCCTATAGTGGATTAAATGTCTAATAGGCATGATATCAAAATAATTTCTTTGCTTATGAGTGGTAGAGCCATGAATGAGGATGTCATGTCTCAAGGTCTCCAACTCATGCCAAAAAGCCCTTCATATTACACTATTCAATATTTTGTTTATCCATTATATGCTACAGAAAAACTATTTTACGGTATGTAACAGAGTATAAAATATTTTTATTTGGAAACTGGTTTTATCCCACCGCACCTGAAACACAAATGCTGTAGTTACCATGTGTCCGGATTTTCAAAACTACGTGCCTAAAGTTAATCATCTAGGGCCCGATTTTTAAGAAAGCTCAGCTTGATAGCTCCCATTTAGGCATGTAAGAAAGTGGTTGTAATGTCAGAACAGCTTACAGCCATTTGTTCCTATTGGTCTCAGAAGGCACAGCTGGGTGCGGAGCACTTTTCAAAATATGATCCCAAGATTTTCAAAACGCTGAGCATTCAGCAGCTCTCACCAGTGGCGGATTAAGGCAGGCCCCATGACCAAGGACCCCAGCCAATTTGGGGGCCCCTGCAGGAGTGACGGAACCTGTATAGAAGTGGGAGGACCACCAGTGCTAGAACTGTGGCCGCACCCCCTGCTCCTCCTCTTCCTCCTCTGAGGCCCTGCCCCCTGGCCAGGCCAGGAGCCGGGGCTGGGCTGTGCTAGGGTGACCATATTATTAACCCTCCACCCCCTGTTCAGAGCTGGCCTGAGTCCCTCTCCCTCTCCCCATGCAGAGCTGGCCTGAACCGCTCTTCTACCACACACAGGGCTGGCCTGAGACCCGCTGCTGACCCCTCCCGCTCCCCTCCCACCCCCCGCCCCCCGAGACCCTTTTTGCCAAAACTGTGCATTTGTCCCGATTGCTCTTGACAACTGGTGAACAGTTGGCAAGAGAAAGTTGGCCAAACGCCCTGTTTTGCCAAAAAAGTCAGAACGTATGGGACAGGGCTTGAAAAGGGGACTGTCCCAACCAAAACGGGACGTGTGGGTCACCCTAGGCTGTGGTAAGAGGCGCCCAGGGAGCCCAGGCCGCTGTAGGGAACCCCTACACCTGCCCTGGATGGGGGGCCTGGATACCCAAGAGAGGCCCTGGTCCCGTGTCCCTGCCCCCTGGAGCGCAGTGCCCAGGGCAGGTGGAAGGTCCAGGGCTCCTCACAGTGGCCTGGGCTCCCTGGGCAACTCTTTCCACAGCCCGGCTCCAACTTCTCAGTGAATCAATGGGTGCTCATCATCTGTGAAAATCAGGTTAATTACTTTTGTGCCTTGGGAGGCTAATTTTAAATGCTCTGATCTGAAAATCTTGTGTATGTACATACTGCATGCACATCATTTCCTGAAACAGATACAAACTATATTGTTCTTCTACAGACTGTAGCTTGCTTTTCATCAGGAACCAGCTGAATGGCATTTTATGAGCTTTCTCTGAATAACTGGATAGGCAGCTGCTAAGCAAAGTTGCAGTATATTGAAAGACAGCAGCATTACACGTAGGAACTGGGGGTTGGAGGAGAGATGGGATAAAGTTCGTAAGGCATCTTCCTGCTTTAAAAACCTAATTCCCAGTTTCAACAGTGACTTGAGGCCCAGATCCATTTAGGTGCCTAACTCCCATTAGGAGGTGATTTTCAAAATTTTACCCATGGTCTTGTTCTGGCTGGCCAGTCCTGAAAAGATGAACAGATGTGAGTAACCCCTACAAAGTCTCTTGGAACACAATACCTCCATTCCCAAGGAATCATAGCAGGGCTTCGTGCACATCAGCACTTTCAAAGCTAATTTTCTCTATATATACTGAAGTAAATGTAGTTGTCTAAAGGGAAATATGAGAAGTTGGAATGCGGAGATCATTTAAACATGGCCTTTGTGGTATTATTCTTAATTATCCCACTGTCTATTAACTATATAATTTCACAGTTCATTCACTTTAAAGGTTGTGGTTAGGAACAGGTCCAGTGGTCCTTGGAAAAGAAAGTATTCATCTTCTAGGGGAAATGAGAATATTGTGGATGCGGCGGAAGTAAAGGGCTACTCTCAGCAAGGATTCATCCTGAAAAGCACAGGCATGTGAGAAGGAACCGCAGCCCTTTAAACACTTCCGTCAGCAATGATGCTCTTCAGCATTTAAAGCAGAGCTATCTGTAGGTGCCACTGAGTTTTCTGAGAGGCTTGTCTGAGGTGTCCATGTTCATAGATGTTTGTAAAAGTTTGTTCTTTTTAGGGATTGTGCGTCTCTTGGCTCCACCAGAGCTACATATGGAATGTTCTTAGCACCAGAACTGACGGAATGCTGGGTGTTCCACCAACTATTCCCCACTGCTCTCCAAATCTTCTCTTTAGAGGAAGACCTATGGTTAGGCTCCAAAGTCCACAATGAAGCACCCAGATAAGTGGGGTGTGCAGCTGCACTCAGGTGTTCCCGTATTTTAGATCTTGGCCAGTATCTCTATGAGCACGTACCCTGAAAATGAAATCTTCCCGCTATTATTGTTGTGATGGTGTCTAGGAGCCTTAGGTGTGCTAGGTGCTGTGCAAACACAGAACAAAAGGAAGAGGCTCAAAACTCATGTTTTCTGCTCCTGTTTCTTGGAAGCATTTCACTCCCTTGGAATCAGCAGCACCGCACCTGTCACTACTTCAATAAGAATGGTTAAAAGGGGATTTCATTCCAGAAATGTATTTTTTTACATTTCTAACAATGTCCCCATCATATATTTCCCTGGGCACAAGAATAAAATTCTTTCAAAAGTACAGAAATTAGTTGGCAATATCAATGACATATTAATAGATGCAACCCAGAATTCCACATGTAGGCGTGGATTCATCCCACCATCACCGCTTCAAGCGAAAACCTGAATAAGCAGATGGGCTTTACTCTGTGAAGGTCAGCTGTTGTGCTCTGTTTTTGGACAAAGGGGGGAAATGAACTGCAGAACCAAGGGACCTGCAGCTTCCAGGGACTGAAAGCAAGACAACATCATCTCATTTCAACTGCCTTGACTAGAGCTGGTGAAGTGATATTTGCAAATAGTTTATTTGGCTTCTTTTCCCCACCAATTGTTGGTCTGGTCTATGTGGTGTAGTGATGCGCACTACAGAGGTGTGAATTCTAATGTGTATCAATGTGGTGCATACTAACCGGCCCGTGTGGACCCTGCCAGTGTGCATTAAGAGTTCCCTCATGTACATTAACATAATTCAGGACCACATTAACGTGCACTAAGGAATCCACGCCAGCAGAATCTACACAGGTCAGGTAGTGTGCAACATATTTGTGCACATTAGAATTCACACAAACACACACCCTGAAGGGAGCACTGCCCATGGATAACCCCATCGAACTGAGCAGGGCTGGATAGCAGAGAGTTGCTGAGCAAGCCCTTGCCTCAGGAAGAAAATGAGCAGTCGGGTCATTTGTTGCTGGTCATTTAACAAGATGGAGTGGGCTGTGAGGAGAGCTTCTCAGGCACTGCTGTTTCTTTAAGGGATAAGTAGGGTTCAAATGGAAGGGGGGAGTTTGTAGGCTAACGGAGAGAAGTAGAAGTGGTGATTGCAGATGAAGAAGAACCTTGCCAAAGGGAGGAAGGAGAATTAATGGAGAATTGGTTGGATGAGGACAGACTTGATTGGGGACAGAATCTATAATAGCTTTGATTAAAGAAAACAGAACTACAACTGCAGAGACAGATTTCCACACAGCTCAAGTTCTAGCATTGTCCTTGTTTACCAGGGATGGCATTCTGCTTGGGACTCTACACAACATATGGGGTCATCTAGTGCCTGAACAATTTATTGCAAGTAAACGTACAATTACAGGCAGAACTAATTTGTGGCCAAAACTGATTTATTGGGGGAGTAAAGATGTGCCAATGAGAATTAAACAAACATGACCAGGAATGAGTCTCTTGGGGCATGTGGTATTGTAGGTATTTGGTCTTCAGGTGAGACAAGGTCTGTGAAATCTTTCAAACCCTGTTCTTCAGGAATAGAATAGCTATGAACAGGGCAGGTAAAGGATAAATCCATTCAGAGGGTTTAACATAACAATGTCACATGATTATGCAAACAGGGATTCATGGATTTTCACTCTTTGTTATGGTAATTTTCTAGGTCTGCTCAGGTGACATTTGATAGGCACGTCTCCATTTGAATGGGAAGGAGTAATGGGATGTTATTTTTTTGAAACATTCTGTCCCCTTCAATATTGAACAGGGTATCTGTTTTGCTGACCATTGTGCAGGGAATGAAATAGTTGGCATACAGAGTCTCAGTCCAAATTTAAGCACCTAAATAAGTAGCCAAATTTTCAAGAGTGTTAAACACCGAGTAGGTTTCAGAGTAACAGCAGTGTTAGTCTGTATTCGCAAAAAGAAAAGGAGTACTTGTGGCACCTTAGAGACTAACCAATTTATTTGAGCATAAGCGATGCATCCGATGAAGTGAGCTGTAGCTCACAAAAGCTTATGCTCAAATAAATTGGTTAGTCTCTAAGGTGCCACAAGTACTCCTGTTCTTTTTGCAAACACCGAGTAGGACACAAAGGCCATGATTTTCAAAAGTGGGCTCCTGAATAAGTGGCCTGATTTTCAAAAGTGCTGAACACCCAGCAGCTCCCTCTGACTTATTTAGGAGTTTGTTTGAGGCCAAATTTTCAAACAAGCTCAGCAATAGCTACTGGGTGCAAAGCACTTATGAAATGTGGCTGATTCATTTTGGTGCCTAAATGGGAGCTCATTGGAAAATCCAGCCCTTGAAGATCAAAGAGCAGGCAGTGTTTCAGTGGCATTGTCAGTGAAGCATGCATGAAATTGAAATGGGAGCACCTTACAAAGAGAAAAATAAACTACTAGTTAAGGCTGTAAATTGACAAGTTGCATTATTCTGCTCCGGACCAATCACTGTTATCACAGAATCGTCCTACTTTTTCTAAGGGATGTTGCCATAGTGATACTATAGAAGCTGCGAAACTGCCCTGACTATTTATCATGGAGATTGAAATATATTATGAAATGGTCTTTAATATACTATAAATTATATATACTGCAATACCATATTCTATTATAAAATAGGCTTTAAATAACACATAGTGGGACACAAGTAACTGCTCCAGAGTTCAGGTGGACGATCACGTCCCATTATAAGCCTGATTTCCAACCTTCCTAACGACCCCAGGAAGAAATCAATCACCCTGAGATTTCAACTGCCACATTTGATTATAGGGTAGGAATTTTCTGGGAAGGTGGCAGTGGGGGACAGAGGCAGGGTTTTGAATTGAGGGTGTTTGGAAACGTTACCCATCATTAGTTTTTTAAAATGTATTGATAACTTTTCTTTTGGTTTACCTCACCGAAGAGGCCTGACCAGTGAACCCCAAATGTCTTTGCTGAGAAGCAGCTCCTGGGGCAAGATCCACACAGGGCGTTTAGGCTCAACATTGCAACACCTATCTTTAGGCACCCTGCTGCCTAGTAGAATCCACTGCCCCAAGGGAAGGGCCAGCCTCCCTATACAATGCATGAGGAGAGCTAAAGCCAGCACACTGAGAAGGGAGCCACCTAAGCTAACCAGAAGGAAATGCAGAGAAGAGGGGTGGGGCTAAGGCCTCAAAGGGAGGTGCCTGCAGCTGCCTGGGATTCACAGCCCTGAGCTGTCTCCTGGAGCTAGGAACTTAAGCCAGGTCTGCCCTTTCTCACAAAAAGCTGAGGAAGAGGAGGTGGAAGTCCCCACTTTGCCTGAGTAGGGACTAAGGCTCCTACTTGCTCCGTGAGTGCACCAACCACTGGGCTAGGGCTCCCTCAGGGTTGTTGCCTTCTGCATCAGATCAAACACACACTCTCCTGGTGAAGCTGCCTCCTTTGTATAAAATACTCAACCAGCCATTGGAACCAGGGCTTGAACCTGGCTGCATGGCCATCCCAGCCACATGTCCTCACCACTGGGCTAGAGAGTTATTCACATTGTCTCACTCTGGCCCAATTAATTTTTATTTAAACAAAATAGAACAGCATCAACAGGAGAGCCTCCCAGCCCAGGATGCCCCACAGCCACTGGTTAGGGCACTCAAGGAGTATTGGGCAGACCTGGGTTCCATCCCCACGCTGTCTGAGTCACAGCAGAGCTGAAGCTGGGTCTTCCCCATCCTTGGTGAGTGCTCTAACTAGCAGATAGGAGGGGGCACCACTGCCTCTGGTTTGGGTGGAGCTCAATCAAGTAGATGTGCCCTAAGGTGGCTTCTGAGCATGCCTACCAGATTGAGCCCGGCAGGTAAGATAGGTGGGGGAACACTCAGGCAAGTGCCAGGTGTCAGGGCTTAGGTGGCTATGCACATGTCCAGAAGCAGACATTTAGGTGATATGTGGACTTTATTGCTGGAAACCAAGGGAAATGTAGGCCCTTATAAGGTGAGGCAGCAGCTGAAATGGGGATTTAGAGGATCTAAATGTTGGACTTAGGCATCTAAAGCTGCAGTTAGGCACCTAAATCCTTTTGTGGATCTAGCCCACAGTTTATTCCAGAAGAGGTGGGGTTAGTAGGAGCATTACAAAGCTGTTTATCATAAAGGGCATGTGATAAATTATACTCCTCCTGTGCAGGAGGAGTCAGGGTGCAGACTGGAAAAGAGGTGAGGAATTGGATCAGTTTATCCTTCCAGTTCCCACAGGGGACAGATTAGAGAACACAAAGCCTATGTTAGCCATGGAGCATCTCTGCAGCCACCCCACAGTCTGGGAAGGAAGATCTTCTCAACCCCCTTTCCCAACCATGAATCATCCCAGGACCTGGCTTGGCTCATAAGACCGACTACTGAGTAGTGTATTTTAACCTAGGTGCTTATAATAGTCTCTCTTCTATTCACTTCCTGCTGCTCTTTGTTAGGAAGGAAGGAAGGAAAACATAGCCAAAGCAACACAGGGTTACAGTAAATGATATTGAATGTTGTCATCTCTTGCACTCAATCTATCATTTCACTGATTCCCACTTGCTTTTGCATTCCCTTGTCCATTTCTGGATGAGGGAAGTACTAAGCATTAAAATAAAAGCCAGAGAGAGAGATTTCACAGACTATCTATACTATTACATCATTATTTGAAACCAGAAGGCCCCAAAATGTGCTATCTGTGAACAAGTAGATCAAAACATAGTAAAAAGGCCAACACACAAAGCCGCCACAGGGAAGAAAGGTATTTTTTTCAGCAGAATCAAATTAGTAGTAGCAGAATACGTAAAGCCAGCTGCTTCTCAACTTTTTCAGCACCTGCCCTACTAGCCTGTTTAAAGTGCTCTGAGCAAATCATTTGCATTGGAAACCCCCCGCCCCATATTCTATCAATTTCAATGCGGCCATCTTGTCTGCTTACAAAGATCCTCAAATGCATTTGTTATTTGAAACAATTCCCTACTTTTGTTTCAACAAAAAAATGTCGTAACCTGCAAATTGTTCCTGAACAGCTCACTGGGAGTCATTGTGTACAGTTTGCACTGGGCTGGTTAGGTCATGGGTTGTCCACCTCAACTGGATGGCTTATGTAACGAGATTGTAAATTCTTTGGGGAAGGGATGGTCTTTCTGTTCAGTGTTTTTACAGCACCTAGCACCATGGGGGTTCTCGTCTGTGACAGGGGCTTCTAGGTGTTACCACCATACAAATAATGCTAGATATTAATAATAATTCATATAATGGATAAATAATATCCATAATAAACACAGTGTGTATTGTGAACAGCTAACTTTACAACTACATAACCAATTGAGAATCCACTGTCAAACTTAACATTCCCTTTTTGCAGCTATTTGTGCTACTGAAGTTCAAGCAGTCCCATGATCCTGGGAAGTGAACATTCACTTCCAAAGGTGCAGCTCCACCTTCGAGACACTTTACATTCACAATGAACTTTCCCCCTGGCACTACCCAATAGTGGAGAGACCAGTTTATGGCCTGATATCATGTACAGCTTGCCTTGCACTTTAGGGTTTGCTCTGTCCCCTGATGTGTTGCGTTGGATGAAACCTCTAGGATTGTATTTAAAGACTGCAGGTTTTGAGGATTATACCTGCTAAGGCAGTGGTTCCCAAACTTTAACAGCCCGTGAACCCCTTTCACTAAATTGCAAAATCTCGTGAACCCCCTCCTAAAAATGAATATTTCCAAAGATTTAAGTTTAAATTTCCTCCGCACTCCATGGGTCTCCTGCTGCTGGACCCCATTGACCGCCCCGGTCAACTGAACTCCGCTGGGGTTCGGGCGGCCGGCTCCCCTGCTGACAGGGGCAGGGCTCGGGCTGCCAGCCCCAACTGCCCGGCCCCGCTCTCCCTGGGGCTCGGGCTGTCTGCCCTGCAACTGGGTCCCACCTGCTGCCGCCAACGCCCTGGGTCCTCTGGCCGCCATGAGCAAAATTTTTCTGGCAACCCCCTGTAACATTCTGCAAACCCCAGTTTGGGAACCATGTTTGTCTTTCTTCCACAGGACAAAAGCGACTTTGTCTGTACAAAGTGCAAGCTGGTCTCCATATTGGAAGAGAAGATTGAAGGTCTGGAGCAACAGATAACGACCCTGCGTTGCATACGAGAAACGGAGGATTTTCTGGACAAAAGTCAGGATATGCTTCTACGGGCACAAAGCTCTAAAGATTTAGAGCAGGTTGCACAGCGGAGCCAAGAGGCCAGTGAAGAAGCTTGGCAACATGTGACCTCCAGAAGAAGAAGGGGGAATGTCCGGGTTCCAGCAACACGGACAAAGGTAACTAACCACTTTCATGTTCTC
Organism: Caretta caretta; assembly: GCF_965140235.1. NCBI lineage: Eukaryota > Metazoa > Chordata > Testudines > Cheloniidae > Caretta > Caretta caretta. The sequence goes on from NC_134209.1 coordinate 18,982,408, forward strand.
TCCACAGGTACCATTGCGGAGAGTGGACCAGATGATATGTCTTGGGGGAGAAAGCAGAAGGAGACTCCGCTGGTTGGAAGGCATGAGATGCACTGTCCTGAGATGGGGGGTTCCACGACCACCACTCCCAAGAGGAGGAGGCGGGTGGTGGTGGTCGGGGACTCTCTCCTCCGAGGAACTGAGTCATCTATCTGCCGCCCTGACCAGGAAAATCGAGAAGTCTGCTGCTTGCCGGGGGCTAAGATTCGCGATGTGACGGAGAGACTGCCGAGACTCATCAAGCCCTCGGATCGCTACCCCTTCCTGCTTCTCCATGTGGGCACCAATGATACTGCCAAGAATGACCTTGAGCGGATCACTGCGGACTACGTGGCTCTGGGAAGAAGGATAAAGGAGTTTGAGGTGCAAGTGGTGTTCTCGTCCATCCTCCCCATGGAAGGAAAAGGCCTGGGTAGGGACCGTCGAATCGTGGAAGTCAATGAATGGCTACGCAGGTGGTGTTGGAGAGAAGGCTTTGGATTCTTTGACCATGGGATGGTGTTCCATGAAGGAGGAGTGTTGAGCAGAGACGGGCTCCACCTTACGAAGAGAGGGAAGAGCATCTTTGTGAGCAGGCTGGCTAACCTAGTGAGGAGGGCTTTAAACTAGGTTCACCAGGGGAAGGAGACCAAAGCCCTGAGGTAAGTGGGAAAGCGGGATACCGGGAGGAAGCACAGGTAGGAATGTCTGTGAGGGGAGGGCTCCTGCCTCATACTGAGAATGAGGGGCAATCAACAGGTTATCTCAAGTGCTTATATACGAATGCACAAAGCCTTGGAAACAAGCAGGGAGAACTGGAGGTCCTGGTGATGTCAATGAATTATGACGTGATTGGAATAACAGAGACTTGGTGGGATAACTCACATGACTGGAGTACTGTCATGGATGGTTATAAACTGTTCAGGAAGGACAGGCAGGGCAGAAAAGGTGGGGGAGTAGCACTGTATGTAAGGGAGCAGTATGACTGCTCAGAGCTCCGGTACGAAACTGCAGAAAAACCTGAGTGTCTCTGGATTAAGTTTAGAAGTGTGAGCAACAAGAGTGATGTAGTGGTGGGAGTCTGCTATAGACCACCGGACCAGGGGGATGAGGTGGATGAGGCTTTCTTCCGGCAGCTCGCAGAAGCTACTAGATCGCACGTCCTGGTTCTCACGGGTGACTTTAATTTTCCTGATATCTGCTGGGAGAGCAATACAGCGGTGCATAGACAATCCAGGAAGTTTCTGGAAAGCGTAGGGGACAATTTCCTGGTGCAAGTGCTAGAGGAGCCAACTAGGGGGGGGAGCTTTTCTTGACCTGCTGCTCACAAACCAGGAAGAATTAGTGGGGGAAGCAAAAGTGGATGGGAATCTGGAAGGCAGTGACCATGAGTTGGTTGAGTTCAGGATCCTGACACAGGGAAGAAAGGTAAGCAGCACGATACGGACCCTGGACTTCAGGAAAGCAGACTTTGACTCCCTCAGGGAACGGATGGGTAGGATCCCCTAGGGGACTAACATGAAGGGGAAAGGAGTCCAGGAGAGCTGGCTGTATTTCAAGGAATCCCTGTTGAGGTTACAGGGACAAACCATCCCGATGTGTCAAAAGAATAGTAAATATGGCAGGCGACCAGCTTGGCTTAACGGTGAAATCCTAGCGGATCTTAAACATAAAAAAGAAGCTTACAAGAAGTGGAAGGTTGAACATATGACCAGGGAAGAGTATAAAAATATTGCTCGGGCTTGTAGGAATGAAATCAGGAGGGCCAAATCACACCTGGAGCTGCAGCTAGCGAGAGATGTCAAGAGTAACAAGAAGGGTTTCTTCAGGTATGTTGGCAACAAGAAGAAAGCCAAGGAAAGTGTGGGCCCCTTAATGAATGAGGGAGGCAATCTAGTGACAGAGGATGTGGAAAAAGCTAATGTACTCAATGCTTTTTTTGCCTCTGTCTTCACGAACAAGGTCAGCTCCCAGACTGCTGTGCTGGGCATCACAACATGGGGAATAGATGGCCAGCCCTCTGTGGAGAAAGAGGTGGTTAGGCACTATTTAGAAAAGCTGGACGTGCACAAGTCCACGGGGCCGTACGAGTTGCATCCGAGAGTGCTAAAGGAATTGGCGGCTGTGATTGCAGAGCCATTGGCTATTATCTTTGAAAACTTGTGGCGAACGGGGGAAGTCCCGGATGACTGGAAAAAGGCTTATGTAGTGCCAATCTTTAAAAAAGGGAAGAAGGAGGATCCTGGGAACTACAGGCCAGCCAGCTTCACCTCAGTCCCCGGAAAAATCATGGAGCAGGTCCTCAAAGAATCAATCCTGAAGCACTTACAGGAGAGGAAAGTGATCAGGAACAGTCAGCATGGATTCACCAAGGGAAGGTCATGCCTGACTACTCTAATCGCCTTCTATGATGAGATTACTGGTTCTGTGGATGAAGGGAAAGCAGTGGATGTATTGTATCTTGACTTTAGCAAAGCTTTTAACACGGTCTCCCACAGTATTCTTGTCAGCAAGTTAAAGAAGTATGGGCTGGATGAATGCACTATAAGGTGGGTAGAAAGTTGGCTAGATTGTCGGGCTCAACGGGTAGTGAGCAATGGCTCCATGTCTAGTTGGCAGCCGGTGTCAAGTGGAGTGCCCCAGGGGTCGGTCCTGGGGCCGGTTTTGTTCAATATCTTCATAAATGATCTGGAGGATGGTGTGGTTTCCACTCTCAGCAAATTTGCGGATGATACTAAACTGGGAGGAGTGGTAGATACGCTGGAGGGCAGGGATAGGATAAAGAAGGACCTAGACAAATTGGAGGATTGGGCCAAAAGAAATCTGATGAGGTTCAATAAGGATAAGTGTAGGGTCCTGCACTTAGGACGGAAGAACCCAATGCACAGCTACAGACTAGGGACTGAATGGCTAGGCAGCAGTTCTGCGGAAAAGGACCTAGGGGTGACAGTGAACGAGAAGCTGGATATGAGTCAGCAGTGTGCCCTTGTTGCCAAGAAGGCCAATGGCATTTTGGGATGTATAAGTAGGGGCATAGCGAGCAGATCGAGGGACGTGATCGTCCCCCTCTATTCGACATTGGTGAGGCCTCATCTGGAGTACTGTGTCCAGTTTTGGGCCCCACACTACCAGAAGAATATGGATAAATTGGAGAGAGTCCAGCGAAGGGCAACAAAATGATTAGGGGTCTGGAACACATGACTTATGAGGAGAGGCTGAGGGAACTGGGATTGTTTAGTCTGCAGAAGAGAAGAATGAGGGGGGATTTGATAGCTGCTTTCAACTACCTGAGAGGTGGTTCCAGAGAGGATGGTTCTAGACTATTCTCAGTGGTAGAAGAGGACAGGACAAGGAGTAATGGTCTCAAGTTGCAGTGGGGGAGGTTTAGGTTGGATATTAGGAAAAACTTTTTCACTAGGAGGGTGGTGAAACACTGGAATGCGTTACCTAGGGAGGTGGTGGAATCTCCTTCCTTAGAAGTTTTTAAGGTCAGGCTTGACAAAGCCCTGGCTGGGATGATTTAATTGGGGATTGGTCCTGCTTTGAGCAGGGGGTTGGACTAGATGACCTCCTGAGGTCCCTTCCAACCCTGATATTCTATGATTCTATGATTCTATGAACCACTGTGCTAAGGGAAGAACCGAGTGTGTATCTTAACCAAAGATACACAAAGGATCTGCGGGAGAGCAAGTCCTGTGCATCGAAAGCAGAACTGCATGAATCCCTTTGGTTTCAGTTTATGTAAATTCACTTGTACCTAAGCTGTAGGGTTTTTCCCACAGCAGTTCAATTCCTTCAAGTAACCTAGGGCTATCAGGTTCACATGCTCCTAAAGCTAGAGCAGGAATCCATGTGAATCTCCGGATAAGTCAACACTAGAAACGCTACTGCAGCTGAGCTGCTGTAGCACTGTAGTGTAGACATTTGCTACAGCGACATAAGAGGCGGTAGCTAGGATGATGGAAGAAGTCTTCTGTTGACTAGTGGTGTCTACACCGGGATTTAAATTTGATTCACCTGTAACATTGGGTACAGCTTGCTTACAGCCGTGTAGGTTGCTTACCCTCAGTAGGTGCCAACCCTGAAGACTTTATGATCACACTACTTCTGCTGAAGATATGAGGAGTTTTGGGTGTGCCAAAAACATGCTAAGAAACCAGATGTGCACTTCTCCTACTGCTGCCGATACTGTGAATTGTTCTGCTACTTTGTCCTGCCACCTGCTAAACATTTCTTTATAACCCTTTACTGGGTATAAGCAGATACTGCTCTGTTGTGTAGACTAAAAGCCACCAAATATTGTGGAACTTGGCCAATTAATGACCAAGACTGAGAATGTTTAATAGGAGATAATGTTTGCACTACATCTCATGCAGATGTGCATTCGCCAGCAGGCCATCACATGTCCTGATCCCTTACAGAGCACTGGCTTTGTCTCCTGATGAACTGTTTTAGCAATCATGGATCTTTGCCGCCAATTCAGCAATGTGCTTAAACATATGAGTAATTCCCTTTAAGTCAACAGGGTTGCCTACGTACAATTGAACACTCAGGCCCTGTGCATAGCAGTCATTTCCTCCTCCCCCAAATATTGCGTAGCCTTATTAAATAAACAGCCCAGGATTCCACTCACCTGCCTCAAACAGAAATGATCATTGCATGTCCAGCAGTCCTCCACATATGTCTTTTTCTCAAGCAGTTCTAATTTCACTCAGAACAAAGATACTGAGTGCCCCAAATCCTGGTAGAGTTAAAGGTCTAAAACACCCGAACAAGCAAAAACTTAAAACAAGTCTCTTCCCTAGTTAACTTCACGCACTGAAAGGAAAGTTCTCACACTTTGAACCTGCACCGTTCCTTCCTCTGCTCTCCAAAGTGAAAAGGGGGATATGTGCACAGAAGCGGAGTGACAGCAAGGATTGGTGAACATTGAGGAGGTGTGCATGAGAGGGTAAGAATATCAAGGTAATCTACATCTGCCAGTTCTCTCCCTCTCTGCTACTCTGTGCACCTGACTGTAGAGAGTTAAACTTAGGTGATTTGGGTTAGCCTTGCATGAGTGAGAGCAGCCACACTGAGAAATAACACTCATGGTGCTGTAACGCCCTGTGTTGGGACACTGGCACTGTACTCACCGGGGTGTGGGGCTAAGACTTCTGGAGGTACATCCCATGGTTCTTAGTGCTGCAGGAAACTGAATTCCTTCACAGTGCAAATTCTGGAGACCATCTGTCCTTTCCACGCACATCGGCAGAGTTGGTATTAGCCTGGCAACTCGTTAATGTAAACTTCTTCCAGCTTGGCACACTCCAGCTTTCTGTCCCCTGCCTTTGTTCCAACAAGTGGCAAGACATGGACACAACTCACAGTGATGACCTGTGCCAAACGTTCACACTAATGCAGCTCTAATTTTGGCAAGCACAATCGGAGGGCTGGTTCAAAGATTTGTGAGGAGGCCCATTGAGCTGGTAGGCCATGTATCAACATGCAGTAGGCCTGGTGGGGAAAGGTCCTTGAGATGCACGTGTTCAGCCAACCAGTCATTGATTTCACTGGCTAACAGCTACTTCTGGTCACCAGTCAGCTGGAGTTTTCAAAAACTGGGGTTCCCACAGAATCCCAGTACTGCCAACTCTCATGATTTTATCATGAGTCTCTTCATATTTGGTGCTTTTTTTGAAGCCCCAGCTCGTGGAGTCATGTGATTATGTGAGACTCTCAGCTTTCATTAAAAAAAAAAAGAAGTAAGTTTCTAAGCCTCATGGATGTGGAAAAAAAGCTTGAAAATGGGACCACTAAAGGATATCACACTAGAAGACAAAGGAAAAGACTGCTAAATTATTATTTTTTAAAATTTCATGATTTTGGCAGGCCTAGATCTTGATTTTTGAATGACTGGGGTTGCCTACACTGGAATCAAGCCTTTGACATTTAATAATTCATATGTCTTCTTCACATCCTTTTCTCCTTTTGGTATAATCTTTATATTTAGCCATGTTCCACAGTGCAAATTCCTGGGCAAAACTAACTCCACAGAAATCAGGAAATATCTCAACTGACTGAAATCAGAACTTCACCTAAATTAACTATGGCAGCAAAGACAGATAAACAATTCACAGGGGGAACACAACAATTGCCCAGACTAGATCAGACCAGTGGTCCACCTAGTGTACTCTCTTCTAGCAGTGGCTAGTACCAGCTGATTTGGAGGAAGATGCTAGGAATCCTGTAGTAACAGTTATGATATAGTCTGCCCAGGGAAAGTTTCTTCCTGTAGTCACCAGACATTGGCTTATGCCCTGAAGCATGAAGAGAGATGATAACAAACTCCCTTTTTCAAATGTTACCTGGTTCCTGACCGCTACACATCAAAAATCCAATGAATTGAGAGTGTGTCTACACAGGGACACTCGGGGCTTGTCAACATTGCAATGGAAGCCCAGGGTCAGTGGGACTCAAGCCTTCTGGCTCGGTGTTTGTAAGCCCAGGCTTGAGCGTCTACACGGAATATTTACCTTAGGTTTGTAATTTCTGAACCCGGGTCTCACACCCGCACTCAAGTATCTACATGGCATTATGCAGCCTTGAGTCAAACTAACCTATCCCAGGCTTCCTAGCTCTCTTCCCAGCTGTCCTCACCCTAGTCCTTTATACATGAGGCACTGTGGAAAAACTTGACTGTCCATCCCGCTATAAGTTGTCGCAGCCTCCCAATGCATCCAGCCAAGCCATCTTTCAGGCTTGCAGGCTCTTGTCAACTGGAGCAAACAACATGGCAGAGTCACTATTTGAAGAACTTGTCTTGCTTGGGCTTTCACTCCTTGTGTCAGTAAACAGGCAGAGCATCCATGAGATACCGGTGGACGTTTCAGCAGCAACTTCTGACCTACCGTAGGCACCTATTGAAAGAAGAGGAAGATAGTGATTCAGACAGGGCAGACAAACTGTGTTGGATACAACTTCCCAGTTGTGCTGTACCTGGACTATCTTTATTCTTAGAAATACACATTATGTGAGCTGATGCAGTGATAGTAATAAATGTTCTTAAAAGTTAGCTCAGTGCTCAGGACAGACCCAGGATCCGGTCAAACTCCTCGTAAGACAGAGAATGATAGAGACCTCCCAGAGGTGTGGTTCTCATCCCTGTCTTTACAACAGTTGCTCTTGAGCCATTTAATCTGCTCCCTGGACCCAACACCCATCCAGCAAATCCCCAAAGCTGCCAGCTAGCTTCGCTATTTCCTGGTCTGTATAGTCATCACTGGAACTCTTACTGAAGTTGAATGTCTTGCTTGCCTCACACCAGAGATTGACCAAATCTGGCTGCAATCCTGTGACCAGGCAGCAGCGTGCTTGCCAAAGGACTTCTTGTTAGTGGCCATTGCAAATGCACAAGACGGTTCACTCTGTTTGCAGCTGAGCAGTCGTAATAAAATGGAAAGATTAAATGCCAAGCACCTGTACTTGAACCAGGGCATTGCTTCTATTTCCTGGGACTCAGTTGGCTAGTTTGGGGATAGAAATGTCTGAACACTGGTGCATGGGACTGTGGAATAGTATTGGCAGATTCTCAGGACACAAGTCTGGGGGATCTGAGACCACGCTGCAAAATGATGGAGTTTGGACTAGAGTCTCAATGGGACTTAGGCTCAAAGCCACCCCCCTTGCCAAGTCTAGGGCCTGGAGGGCTTAGTGGCCCAAGTTGGACAGATTTGTTTCTACACTGAAGGGGATCTGGGCTCAAGCCTGAGTCTGAGCCCTGGCCTACATTGCATATAGACATAACTTTCCTGAGGGTAAGACCAATCAGCTAAAGATGTGAGCAGAAATTAAAGCAGCCTTAAATTCACTGAGTCCTCATTTAATGCTCAATATAAAGCATCCACACTGGGGTATAAGGTGCTTTAACCTGTATGCCCTGACTTCACACCTTTAGTTGTTTCGCCTTAAATTTTCTGAGTGCCCCATGTAGACATGGCTTTAGTTGGCCCAGATCTTCTATCCATGACAGAGATAAATAAAATATTTGCTCTCCATCCAGCCTAAGCAATGATATCCTTCTGCATTCATTCACCTAGTAGCTTTAAAGAAAAGCATATTCAGCATTAGAAACGCAATCTCATCTAAGAAGGAATAACTAATCCTTCCCATATCAGATTACAATTCAGGCTAAAATATGATGTCTCATATATTCAGCCCCTCTTCGTGCACTATCTTTAACAAAATTGTGAGATGATGGTTATGCAAGCTGGTTCTTACTAGAGCAATGCAAGTTGTCACTTCTGGTTGATGCCCAACTTCAAGGTCAACTTCAAGACAAATCCAGGAACGTTGTTCAGGCCAGTTCTCCTTTTTATCTCTTTTTCAGTCATTTTGTATGCAGCAGTCTTGGTTGGCATGCTACATTCGGAAATATTTCTGACAGTCATAGAACAATTAGAATAGACAGCCTGTATCACTGATTACTTTTCCTGTTTACATTACATTTTTAAAATGTGGACTACTAAATTTTCAAAAGCATTTCCCTAAATTGCATATGCAAAAGATGCAACTGCACACATAGAAAAGGTGATTGCACATGCTGTTTGCAATCTCTTCATGTTCTAGGTACGATTTAGTTGGTTGAAATCCAGCTGCATGATTTGCGTGTGCAATTTAGGGGCATCATTTTAAATATTTTGCTCTTTGTCTATTTTTCTTGTCACTGTCATGAACATGTATTTGCTGTCCATTTCACATGGAGGAAAAGTGGATGGGACATTGAGCAAAACCGCATTAGTACTGCAAGTCTCCCGCAGCACAGTCAAATTTCAAATCTCTGGACTTTCAAAATTCGGAGTTCATGTACTTGGTCATGTGCTCCACGTCAAGCCAATAGAGTGGACGGATGCATGCACAGAACAACTGACATCTTTCAGGTGGTTCCCAAAGCAAGGAAAAGGAACAGGATCATCCCCACCTGTCCAAGGGAAAAAGAGTACAAAAAGGGGTTATATCAGTTAGACTGAGGGAAACCAACAGATCGATACAGTTAAGCCTCCATATTCAGAAGTGACTAGTGATTTTGGCTGCCTCCATTTTGGGGGGTCCAACTTAAGACATCTTAAAGGGACCTGGGTGTCAGAGGATGAGTGCTTAGCACTTTCTGAAAACCAAGTCCCTTTTAAGGCATCTTCAGTTGGACACCCAAAATCACTCATCATTTTGAAAATGTAAGCTTAAAGTGCGCTATCTGCAATATCATTATTGTGCAGATGACCAGACCAAAGAATGTCTCAAGTTCATCCAGTGTAGTTCTAATATTCCCCAAGTACACTGAACCAGAACCTCTTAGCTGAGCACCACAAAACACAAAGCCAGAGGCGAATCAACATATTCCCTTTACAAGCTCCTGTGCTCCATCCTGAAACATTTAATTTTAAATAACGTGCCTTTTAAAGTGCAAATCAAATCTAGTCATGCATATGTGTGCGGGAATCTGAAAAATGGCCACAGCGAATAATGATGAAACGAGCAGTGGATATTTAAAACAAGCAGAACGGCCGTGTGTGCGCCAAAAGTGCTCCTTTCTCATATGTTTTAACACCACTTTGATAAGCAGAGGTAAAGAGCCACCTACTTTCTATGGCAACTTATGAAAGGAAGAAAAAAACCAAGGCAATAGTCAACATGTACAGCCGGGGGCAAACCAGCAATCCCATCCCATTTAAAGTGATGGAGTGTGACATAAACCACACATCTCATGGCAGCTTTGTGGCTAGATTCCATCCTCCTGTTCCAGCCACTGTGCACCACTCATGTGGCACAGAATCTGGCCCTCCTGGCTGAGAATTCTCCCATTATAAGGGAGCTGCCAACTGGAGTAAAGTGGCAAAACCAGCTCCTATGCTACTGTCTTGTCATATCCTGGCATGGTGTAGGAGGATGCATGTTGGAGTGGATGGTGCTCTGACAGTTCTCCACTTTTGTATGGTCCCATAGGGTGACATAAGAGAGCAGGTGACACAAGAGAACAACGTGACATAAGATAGCAGCTCCTAAGCTGCTCTAAAACTTACACTGATAGGCCAGGGCCAGCACAGATTCCCCAAGGAAACTGAATCAAGGAAACTTAAATGACTCCCTGACCCCCACCCCGCACTGTGCTGATCTCAACACAGAAGAAAATCTAGACCTTTGTTCTTAATGATTACTTGTGACATCACATTTTCTTGAAAGCAGCTAATCCCAAGCACTGGTTGGAGGACCACCAGAGATATGGGGGCACTTGCTGGCAGTCTGCAGGGACCTGGATCTCCTCCTTGCTTCCAGCTGCTAAACTGTATTCAGAAAAGATAAAACCATATGAAATACTTTTCTATTATGCCTACTCCATGTCACCAATTGCTGTAGCTGCCAAAGAGATGTCACCCAATTGCCAGAAGAAGAGGGAGAGGTCTGTACAACCAGGGCAGTAATGAATGAGAAGAATTGTTGACATTAGACTGTCTCTGTTAAGATGCACTCCACACTGTGACAAACTGTGAAACAACCATCGCTGCTGTATGGGACAGGAAGTCAGAAATCCTGGGGTTTGCCTCCCCCGCCCACCTTTTCCAAGGACTCTCTGTCCATTCCTGGACAACTAACTGACTCTGCCTCAGTTTCCACATCTGTCACATGAGGACAAAGATATAAGAACATAAGAATGACCATACTGGGTCAGACCAATGATCCATCTAACCCAGTATCCTGTCTTCCAACAGTGGGCAATGCCAGGTGCTTCAAAGGGAATGAATAGAACATGGCAATTAACAAGTGATCCATCGTGTCGTCCAGTCCCAGCTTCTGGCAGTCAGATATTTATGGACACCCAGAGCATGGGGTTTCACCCGTGACCATCTTGACTAATAGCCATTAAGGGACCTATTGTCCATGAACTTATCAAATTCTTTTTAACCTTTAGCCTTCTTAAACTTGTTATACATTTGGCCTTCCCAACCTTGCAGCGATACCGTGAAGTTTAGTGAATGACTGTTTAGTAAGTGCCTTGAGATCCTGAACTGAGAGGCACCCTACGCCTGGCTTTTGTTGCTATTATTCAATCTGGTCTTTTGTGTGGTGTGGTTTAGTATCCAGAGTTTAAAAGTTATAATGAAAACATCTGTGGCAGCTTGAATTAAACATCAGTCTTCAGCTCCCACTGCTTTCTCCACATGCTCTAATCCTCCTGGATGACCAACCATGTGCCTTAGTGCATAGCTAGGAAGTCTGTTCTACTCAAATTTTTACACTGCATTCATTGTGATCACTGAGTCACTACCTTATATTTCCTCTGATCTTCAGTGTTCACTCCTGGCTACTTCAGTATCCTGTCACAAAAATCAAATCAATCAATAAAAAATAAATAATAAGTTTGTGCCTTGTTCATTTGATTGTGAGAGAGCGTGCTTGGAATTGTCCCTGAATGCTCTGGGATCCATCCCAGCCAGAAGCAGACAGAATTCTCTGGGTAACCTTGCTGGGGTAAGGGGTGTTACCCATCAGCTGTGAGTTCGGCAGATAATATTACAAGTGGGTGGAAGTAGAAAAGTAGTACATCTTACACTAATTTGCTATGCTTGGGTGTCAAATTCAGCCCAGGCCTAAGTCAATGGGAGCTGCTCTTACTTATACTGGGACCAAATTGGATTGCATTGGCACTTTGTGTTTTCCAGTGCCTCAGTTTACAGCCTTATCCCCCGAACCTGAGAAGACTTACTCATGGGCATAACTTCAGCCACGGCAAATAGTCACACTGAAGACACAGGACCTACTTCATATTTACACTGAGGCTACTTTGCACTGCTCTGGTAGTGTAACGAAGCCTTAAGGTGAGCATAAGTAACATTTACACTAGCCTTAGGGTCCATTTACACTGCTGGAGTGGTGCAAAGTGACCGCAGTGTCAAAGGAAATTAGGCACACAGTCCATATAGTTAAGTATATGAGGTAATCTCCACTGGTCCTTTTATTAATGGAATTTCCTAGGTTTTTGTTGTTGTTGTTGATGATGGAGGTGGTTTTTTAAACAAATACTAATGAAAAATGCTACCTATTTTCCATAGCCTCATTCTCAGAAATGGTTTCAGTGCTTTTGCTGAAACTTTGTAAAAAACTTCAGCCTGGCAGATGGAAAAAGTCAGCCAGATGGAAGTTATAAGCAAGTAAAAAAAGTGAGATATAATTGAAATTCTTAGGTCTGGCTACATTTGAGCTGGGAGGTGCAATTCCCAGCTCATGTAGATGTGCCCACACTCAAGCTAGCACCTAAAAATAGCAATGTAGCTGTCATGAATATAAAGAGAAGGGTAACAACCTTCCTGTATACAGTACTATAACATTTCTCCTGGCCAGAGGCACAAAATCTTTTTATGTGTAAAGGGTTAAGAAGCTCAGGTAACCTGGCTGGCACCTGACCAAAAGGACCAATAAAGGGACAAGATACTTTGAAATCTGGGGGGCGGAGGGGAGGGTTGGGAAAGGTTTTGTCTGTCTGTTCTGTGTGCTTGCAGGAGAGAGATCAAAAAAGCAAGCAATCCAACTCCATTCAAATTTGTAAGTACTAGCAAGGAAATGCATTAGTTTACTTTTGTTTTGGCTTGTGATTTTCTCTGTGCTGAGAGGAAGGTGTATTCCTGGTTTTCTTTTTGTAACTTTAAAGTTTTTTGCCGAGAGGGAAATCCTCTGTGTTTTAAATCTGATTGCCCTGTGAGATTAGCTTCCCTTCTAATTTTACAGAGGTGCTTCTTTTACCTTTTTTCTTTCTAATAAAGTTCTGTTTCTTTTAAGAGCCTGACTGATTTCTCTCTTGTCCTAAGATCCAGGGGTTTGGGTCTGTGATCACTTTGTAACCAATTGGCTAGGATATTATTCTCAAGCCTCCCCAGGAAAGGGGGTGTAAGGGCTTGGGGGGATATTTTGGGGAAATAGGAACTCCAAGTGGTCCTTTCCCTGATTCTTTGTTAAATCACTTGGTGGTGGCAGCGTACCCTCCCAGGGCAAAGAGTTTGTGCCTTAGGGAAGTTTTACCCTAAGCTGGTAGAAATAAGCTTAGGGGGTCTTTCATGTGTGTCCCCACATCTGTACCCTAGAGTTCAGAGTGGGGAGGAACCCTGACAGTCGCCATGGCAGCCCAAGCAGCAGCTTGAGCTGGCTGCCAAATTATATGTCCAGGGGTCAGGCGGGATTGTATTCGGGGCAGCTAACTCGAATGGCCGACTGTGCAACCACTGCTAGCTCAAGTACAGCTAGCACAGGTACCTCTAGGCAAGCTGGGAATCACATATCCCAGCTCAAATGTAGCCAGACTCACAGGCGTCTCGAACTACAGACACTGCTGTCAGCTCTGTCTGTAATAAGAATGTTGCAGAAGACATTTCAGCGTTCCTCTTCACAAAGAGCCTGACTTTGGAAAGCTTTCCACTGGCAGTATTTCCTTTAGGTTTCTTCTCCACTCCTGGACTTATGTTGGCCTAATTCCATTGATCACTTCTGTGGAGTTACACCCAGACAAAAGAAATAGAGTGAAGAATCAGGTCCATTGTCTTCAATGAGCGTTCCAGGAGTGGAAGGCCCACAGTTTTAAAAGTTACAGGAAGTATGCCTTGACCCTTCTGGGTCCTGCTGTTATTTTTCCTTGCTGAGAATCCAGGTCACCACTGGGTAAGCAGCATACGTGTCTCATGCCCTGGAGTACTAGAACACATTTGACAGCAGCACCATCAAAGAAGTGTGTCTCCTTGTTACAGGAGATGAAGCCAGTAACTGCACCATATGTTTCAACGAGACATGGAAGCAGAGCCAACATTAGTGAAAACACAACTCTGTCTTATCTTTTGTCGTCTTGGAACATCTAAATTGCATTACTATGGAAATGAAGCTGGCAGCTCTGTGAGACTGAAAACTTCCAGGAAATTGTGGTTTGTTTGTTTTGTTCAAATGCTCTTACTGAAATGACAGATGCTAAAGTTAGAGAAGCAGGAGCAGTCTGCATGTGTACATTCACATCAGAAATATCTCAACTAAAGGTGAAATTTTAAACTAATTATCTTGCCTAAAAAAACGAAGCTCCCACTGTCTGGACTTACTAGACATATATTGATCTTGCCAAAAAGCACAACAATATTTACTAATTGCCATATTTTATCAAATGGGTCTCTATTGTTTACATTGCTACAGAATTTCCATGGAAACAAAAGATTTCAGCCGGGCACAGCATTACTGGAATAGTAAATATATGGCAATGTGGGAGACTGGATGACGCAGGAGCTTTGCGTAGCAGAGACTTTCATCTCCAGGGAAGGGGTTCTGAAAGTGATTCACTAAGTTGCCCTGTAAACAAACAGTCTCCTCCCAAGTGCCCCCTGGTGGCCTCAAGGAAGCTGTGAGAGTGGCCACTTGCCTCAGTTTCCCTCTTGAGTTCAGAGTGAGTCCAATACAAGCATGTCCTCAAGTCCCTCACAGTGTATTAACCAAAACACAGGGCAAAAGTCCCAAGCCAGAAGTCCCACAACATATTCCTCATCAATCCCGTGCTCATAATCTTTAAAAACCCAGCTCCGTTATAACCATCCTGGTGTCTTCTGCCAGACCAACACTCTTTATCAGTCACCCTCTGTCCACCCATCAGGGCAACCACCCCATCCTTTCCTTCTGGGCACAACCCCACTCTTCCCAGTTCACACTCTCACAGCCTCTCCACTGGGAGCCTCTCCTGGTTCCTCTGAGACCCAGATCCCCAACAAGGAGATGCCGGCAGGTAAGCCCCTTGGTTGCTTCCCTTCCTTCATCCCTCTGGCCCTTGGCTCCAGCACACAGCCAGCACGCATCTCCTGCTACTGCACCTCCTGCCTTCAGTCCTCTCCAGCACTGGCTGAGGGACATGAGCCAGCAAACCCCTGACTGCTCTCCTGCTTTCAACCGAAGAACTGCTCTTCCTGACTACACCAGTCTGCTCTAATAAGAACATAAGAATGGCCATACTGGGTCAAACCAAAGGTCCATCCAGCCCAGTATCCTGTCTGCCGACAGTGGCCAATGCCAAGTGCCCCAGAGGGAGTGAACCTAACAGGTAATGATCAAGTGACCTCTCTCCTGCCATCCATCTCTGACCCACTTAACGCACTCTTGGGCCTCCTATAGCTCCCATAGCTGCCCCACCATCTTAATTGGCCCAAACAGAGAACTGCTGGACTGGAACAGGAGCCCAATTTCCTTTAGTGGGTCAACTATCCTGTTACATGCCCACATCTCGACTGCAGCAGAGTGGAAAATGACGGCAGGGGGTGGAGGAATCACAAGCACCTGTTTGAATTTTTTTCATTACTATGTTTTTACTTTTTCCCTCCAATTTTGAAACTCAAAATTGTGTTGAAATTTTAAAATTTGAAAAAAAAAAAAAAAGGTCAGTCAGCTTCATTCTTCCGAAAGTCCATCTCACCTCCTCTTCGCAACCACGTAACTCTTCTGGCACCACTCCATCTGCTTACATGGAAAAGCAAGACTAGACAAAGATGTGACGTACACTAAGTTACTATTTATACTCCCATGGCACGGAGACTGAGATCAGGGTTCCATTCTGCTAAGCCCCATGCAAACACCCGGTCCGAGACAGACCCTGCCCTGAACGGATTCCAAGCTAAATAGAGAGAACAGAAAAAGGGTGGGAGAGGAAACAGGAACAGAGAGAAGAAGTGACCTGCCTAAAGTCTCTCCACTAGACTACACAGCCTCAGCTCTCATTCCTGAGATTTGGCAAGTAGGACAAAGGGGGACATTAGCACTATGTGACTAGCCAGTTCTCCATGGACAGCAGTTTGAGACTCACTGTACTAGATCATCAGTTCAGATCTGCCCCATGCTGATCACAAACAAAAGTTGTTACCAACTTGGTCTCTGGATGGCTGTAGATTTCCAGTCTCAGTCGCATTCTTAGTGGACAGGTGCCCGTATCACAGAAACCACTGGTCAGCCTCAACAAAGAGGTTAGAGACTGAACAGATGTGATCTCCATCCCGACCGTCTCTGGTAGGATGATCCACTCTTTAAGTGCCTTTTCAGTCCTGGTGTGTTCTGTTAAAAGTGAAATCTCCACTCAAGCATTTGATTAATCCAGTTCCTGAACTGGTATTTGTTACTGCATACATCAAATTATAAAACTGAGTCTGAACCAGTGCTGTACGACCCAGTGCTCACCAAAGCATGCAATGAGAGGCCAATGTCAAAACCTGAAGTTAAATCTTCCACACAGCAACATGTATGCAATATTAAGCTACTAGTAGCCCAAAAAAACATGCCTTGGGGAAACTCCTCTCAATGTCATTGTTGGAATATACTATATACTGAAAGGTCTATGCTGGTCCTCCAAAACTCAGTTCAGTCACTCTCTTTACTCTTCTGTGTTTTGAAAGATGACAGGCCAGTTGCTATAATCTTTGTCGCAAGAATGAGGTTTATTTCCTCATACCTATTCAATGAAAGGCAGCCGTAATTCTATAGGTTTTAACCTTTGCACCGTTCTGTCATTTGATTGGCTGGACATTCCAATTTTCTTTTGCAGCCGACGCAGTAGCCAGCCAACCCAAACACTTCACACTTAAAAGGTTAAAGCAGTAGAGCATAGTTTTGTCTTTTATAGACTCTGTTAAGCATTAACATTCCCCGTTTCTCATTTTTATAGCCAAGAGTGCAATGAGAAGAGAAAGTGGCACAAACATGAATCTCTCCTGGTGATCGTGATTGACAGTGAGTTGGTGAAGGACAGAACCTGAAGTGGGTTGATGATGAGACCATGAAACTAATTTCCTTTGTGATATAATCCTGATTCTAAACTAGAGGAGAAATGCTAATGCATTCATCTGTCTCTAATGTCACTGTGCTAATTTAATACATTACTAAGAAGATAAATCTCTGACTGCATCCTGCATAAATAGCATGCATTGTTATGATTTTGTTAATAAGCCATGGAAAATTAACATAGGCATTGCTAGCAGCTTCAATACATAATATGAATTTATTGTTTTGTGAAATGTAGTTCTACACCCAAGTTATGATATTGCACTAATTTTCCCAGACAGCCTTAAGACATTTGACAAACTAGAAATGTAATGTACTGTCCTTATCAAGTCCTTTCTCAATAAAGTCCTTCAACCCAAAGCACCAACATTTCTGAAAGATGATCAGCAATGAATAGTTTAAACCAAATAGCTGGGGAGAGGATGAACATTTGCTTTTCACAAAGAAATGCAAATGATCCAATCTGTGTTTGCATCACTGACTAAAGGTAAACTTGGAAACGATGGAGCAAGGAAGTAGTCCATCTTGTAGGTGTTTGTCTCTGTCTGAGGGGTTAGAGCAAATGCAGTTGTATCGTAGGGCTTGGCTGTAGATAATGGATCATGTGGTGTGGTCTGGATGAAAGCTGGAGGCATGTACGTTAGCAGTCAGTAGGTTTCCAGTATAGGGTGGTGTTTATGTGACCATCGCTTATTAGCACTGTAGTGTCCAGGAAGTGGATCTCTTCTGTGGACTGATCCCGGCTGAGGTTGATGGTGGGATGGAAATTGTTGAAATCATGGTGGAATTCCTCAACAGCTTCTTTTCCATGGGTCCAGATGATGAAGATGTCATCAATGTAGTGCAAGTAGAATAGGGGTGTTAGGGGACGAGAGCTGAGGAAGCGTTGTTCCAAGTCAGCCAAAAAAATGTTGGCATACTGTGGGGCCACGCGGGTACCCATAGCAGTGCCGCTGACTTGAAGGTATACATTGTCCCCAAATGTGAAAGAGTTGTGGGTGAGGACAAAGTCACAAAGTTCAGCCACCAGGTTTGCCGTGACATTATCGGGGATAGTGTTCCTGACGGCTTGTAGTCCATCTTTGGGTGGAATGTTGGTGTAGAGGGCTTCTACATCCATAGTGGCCAGGATGGTGTTTTCTGGAAGATCACCGATGGATTGTAATTTCCTCAGGAAGACAGTGGTGTCTTGAAGATAGCTAGGAGTGCTGGTAGCGTAGGGTCTGGGGAGAGAGTCTACGTAGCCAGACAATCCTGCTGTCAGGGTGCTCTCGAAGAGCAGTCAGGTGTGAGATTGGAGGGAGGGAGATGAGTGAGCAGAGGAGAGAGATTTGCAGGCCATTAGCATACAGATGGTGGTTAAAGCCACCAATGGAGATATAGTCACCTCCAGATAGCCAGGAAGAGGCTGAGAGATGAAGTCAGGATTCTGTGAGACACCCTATGATAGGAAGCTGGTGGGAGGAGCTAAATATGCTAGTGATTATTATCACACTGTGTTTATTATTATTAAATAAAGCTGGTCATTGGACAATATTTTATAAAAATTTCAACTAGTTCTATAACTGGCTCAACAAAAACAAAACCCCCAAATCGTGTCAAAAATTATCAGCATAATTTGGAGTGGTGGGATTTGGCTTTTGGGGGGTGAGGGGTGAGGGCAAAATTGGATTGTCAACAACCTTTTTCACTGAAAGTAAAAATCATGAAACATGAAACGTGTTCCAAAATGTTGTTTCAACCCGAAGCACTGGAGTAAGTGAGGATACACAGTTTGGCAAGCCGGAAACATCCTAGTGGTGCAGTGACAGGGCACCACCTGTTCTGCCCTGGGTATTCACTTGGGGAAGACTATCTTACATTTCCCATGTGGTATCCACCGGCAGAGGCTCCCTAAGCACACACGCATGGGCTCCCTTCTGATGGGCTTGCCACCCCAGGAGCCCTGCACCAGCTACGGTCAATTGGACCCAGAACATGTGCGATAACACAGCCAAGTGTCCAGCTTCTGTTTCAAACAACAGCTCTTCTCACTTTCAAAAAACCATAGTAATCTCTGGCTCACCCCACAATGCCACAAACAGTTCGACATGGTCTGGAGCTGGCACACCTTGCACAAGTGTTTGCTTGAAAACAGGACCACGTTCGATTACAATCCTCTCTGATGGAAAAGGCCTGAGCAGAGCAGAACTAGGGTCCTGGCCAGCCCAAAATAGCCTTCACTGCCACCACTAGACCTTTGAAACTCCGTAAGCATCTTGACTTCCTTCTGGGCTGCCACCAGAGAGACAGGTTAAGAGCCCTTCTGGAGGATGGTATCACTAAAAGGGAATTCTCCCAGTTCCTTTCCTGCGTTATGAACCTAAGTTCTGGTGTTGGATTTGAGGCCAGTGTTTTTCAACCTGTGGTCTGCAGACCCATGGGGGTCCACAGACTATGTCTAATATTTCCAAAGGGGTCTGCACTTCCATTCAACATTTTTAGGGGTTTTCAAATGAAAAAAAGTTGAAAACCGTCGGCTTAGAGACAGGAGTGTATCCAACTGAGCCACTGCAAGGGAAAGTAGCAAGACTCGCTAAGTAGCTGGTTATCTAAGGTTTTGTGTCTGCCTTAGGTTTCTCTAAGGTGCTTATCACCCTGGTATCTAAATGCCATGCTGTGATGATCTCAGAATCTATGTACAACCTAAGCATTCTGGTTGACATTATGAAGTTGTTATTATGAAACAGTTGTATAATGGACTACTTCTTTGTGGACATGGAATCCACTATCTGCTGAAGATGTTGGAGCATGTCTCTGACAGACAAGGCACAATGGTTAGACTGTAAAGGATCACCTGGTCAGGACAAAAGCCAGGCTCCAACTCAGGAGAACTGGTTCACAAGCAGAGAGGTCACCTGGCAGTGAAGTCACCCGGAAGGGATCTGTGATCACCCGTTGAGGCAGATCAGGGATCAGCTGACAAAGAGAGTGTCTCTCAGCAGGGGCCTCTCCTCTTCTCCCCCCTGAAAGGGCCTGGGTCTGGCTTATGTAGGCCTCGAGCCCTGCCACTCCCAGCAGCCTCTGAGAGTATTAATTGGAGCCAGTTGCCTGAGAGGGGGGTTGTTTTGTTTCGATTCCCCCATGTGACAGTTCATTCTGTCAGGCCATGTCTCACTCATTTTTAACCATCGTCTCACAACCGCTCCACCACCGGAAGGACCAGCCCAGCTCCAAAATGTCAGATTGGTGATGAGCCCAGCGGTAACACTGTGCCATGCAATCTCTTGCCACATGGTGTATGAACATAAGGGCTACATGCAATGCCATATGCGGCAACCAATTAGATAAATGCGACCATTCTGAATGCCTGGTCCTCTTTCAGAGGGCTGGGCATTTGCTACAATAGGATGAATCATCCATTATTAACTTGAATCCATGAATGATTCAATAGCTGCCGTGCTAATTACAGTTGTGGCCGTATCCCCTGGCACCACTCCCCCATCACACGGTGAGGATTCTGTTCCCGGTTCACACAGACACGTGCACAGTTCTCACAATACAAATCAGTCGGGGTTTTAATGCTTGCATGAAAAAATCTCACTTTGAATGCCAGGGGACCAGAATGATTCAAGGATTCTTCTGTGGGTAGTTAAGCAGCAGGTTATGTAGGAAAGGCTGGCTTGGCTTTGCCAAACCAAAACAATACCCAGCCATCGGGCATATCTCTAAACGGTAGCTATTCCCCCACTGCTTAATGCAGGCATATACATGGGATCCCCTTGTAATTGCATTACACTTTCACAGCTTCAGCTTCACTGGCATTAGATCGTTCACTATGAAGGTGAGTTGGGAGACACTGAAAACAATATGGGACTTCTCTTCTATTTCACTATAAATGGAGTTCCTCTGATATATGAGGTCACTATGCTGTACGTAGATTCAACTGCATAGTAACAAGGCCCGCGGCCAAACTCCACACTGATTTACACCCTGCTCAACCCTAATAAAGTAATCCGTACCGCATGGAAGCTAAGTCTGTACAGAACTTTGCCAACAGTGTGGTATGTCTGATTTATTTTCAGCTGCAATACACAGCACCGCCGTGCCCCTTGGCTGGTGTTCTGTAATGGAAATAAGAAAGATACAGAACTGGGAGATTATTATTCTTTGGGCCAGATCCTGCTCTCAGGTAAAGAGGTGTAAATCTGGAGGAACTCCATTGACATCAGTGGAGTTACGCCAGTGTAATATTGGGGTGCGCGTGCAGAGAACTGGTGTTTGGAATATTTACAATTGGCCAGGTTTTCAAAAAAGGCTCTGTGGTTTTGTGAATCTGGCCCCAGCTGAGACCCTTCGGAAACATGGCCCATAGTGGTTTAGAAAACACAGATCAATCCTTAACAAAATAATACTAGCTTTCTCCCCACCCTTTGTCAGTGTTCTCTTATTGGATGGTAAACTCTTCTGGCCAGAGACTGTCTCATAATACGTGTACAGCACCTAGCACAAAAGGGCTTTGATGTGTTACCGTAAAGCAATACATAATAAATCATTAAAAAACTAGGTAATACTTACTCTTCAAAGGGTTTGACGGGAAAACGTACACAAATATTCTGCAGCTATCTAGTTGCCAGAATAGCTGTAACAAGATGGATGTATTTCAATCCACCAGATTATCTGTTTCCTTCTTGACACCCAGGATCAAAGCAAGAGCTAGAGCTAAAGAACGGAGGTTGGTGGAAATTCACTTTTTTGTGCTGTTTCATGGGCAATTCCACATGAATTTAAATTTGCTTTCATTCTGAATCGGAACAAAATCTCGAAACGCGGAACTTGCTGTGAAACAAAATACTCTGAAATATTTTGTTGTGGGGTAATCAAAATGTTTCAGCTTTGACATTTATTTTACTGTACATTATAACTTGTAATTTATAATAGATAGTGAGGCTGGGAAAGATTCGATTTCTATCAGTAAATATTGGGAAACATCGGTCTCACTGTAAACACAGAAAGCAACGAAAAAATATTTCCATTGATAATCATTGAAATTTACAGCTAGGCAAAATAAGAAGAATGTTGCTTGAGAACCAGAGTTTGATTTAAGGATATTTATTTTGGATATTTTTGACATGCGATGTTGACAATTTGTGTTTTAACTGTTATAAAGCCTTTTTGAATCCCAACTTCTGATGTCATTAAATAATTGTCTGACCCCCACCTGCCCCCATTGCCTGACCTCCCTCATAATGTCCCAAAATATGACATTTTAAATAGGAAAAAAAATTAAAATGCTTAAATCCCATAATTCTACACAAATGTGAAAATGTAAATCAATAACAATAAAAGGGCTTAAAATAATCATTGATATTATCTGGCATAGAATCATAGAATATCAGGGTTGGAAGGGACCTCAGGAGGTCATCTAGTCCAACCCCCTGCTCAAAGCAGGACCAATCCCCAACTAAATCAAATTATAAAACCTATAAATCAAACTCTGCCAAACCTAAATATAAAATAAAAGTGAAAACAAAAATGTTGGTTCTAAACTAATACATTTGTTTGTTTGTTTTCCAGGCTAAATCCTCTGGGTTTTGTCAAATCAGCATTTCCTGATGGCATATAGAACATTTTCCACCAGCTTTACTGGAGGCTCTTGTGTTGCCTTCTTCAAGAAGCAGTTTTGGCCAAATAGAAAGCCTTGAGCTGTGTGATAAATATGCATGTTCTGTTTCTTCATCCAGCCGCAGCTGGGGAATCAGGCAATAAATGCTATTTATTTATTTTAATAGTATGCTTAGTGAAAGTATTACCAATATTTCCTACCCTTAAAAACATTCCTGAATGTATTTTACTGTGAGGCTCAGCATTTTCATAGTAATTTACAACTTTAAAAGGGTAAACTCTATTATTCTCTGTCAAACCTAGAACTGGGTAAGTGCAGAATGTTACCATATGAAGTATGATTAAATGTATTGCTGCAATCATTAGTACATATTGATTTTGTTTATAACAACCCAAAGGGAATACTAAACCTATGATGCTTGTGCTGTGGGATCTGTCCCCCTGACAGGAACCAGACATGGCAGTACCAGCTTTAAAACAGCAATCTCCTGTTAGTTCTCCTGAAAGGGAGAGCTTCCGAAGAGAGCAATGCCACTCCTTTTCCTTTTAGGTTCTCATTATTATGGCTACCCATCAGTGGCGTGATTTGGAGGGCACTCTTGTAATAACCGCAGAATCGTACTGCTAATTTGCCTCGTTCAATGCAAAAAAACCAAATAGCAACCAATGCCAGGTCACATTCAAGCATAATTTTATCTTGTCTTTTTTTTATCAGTTTCATGTAACTGTGATCCTAATAATGCTTTAGAGTTGTGTAACGCATTTTGTCAGCGTTCAAAGGACCTTTTATTAATCTTAGAGCTCGTGGTGAAATGATTTTTCAATGGAAAATGCAATTTCTGCACAATCAAATTTCAATTTTGCAGATTTTTTTTTGGTGGAAAAAATTAAAATGGAATATTTTGGGATCAATTTATGAGCCACTGCAGCATCACGGGGAGACACAGTTTAGTGTTCTGCTGACTGGAAACGAAACACTTTGATTCAGGAAGGCTGAAATGTTTCATTTCAATTCAAGATGTCCAAACGGAACCTTTTCAGAACTTTTTTTGTTTGTTCTGCAAAAAATGTCAATATTTTGAGTTTTTGGTCCCAATTAGGATGAAATATTAGAATTTCCCACAGGGCAGATATTTCAACTTTCTCTCAGCTCTAATTATTAGTGCTGCTGGTTGAGAAGGAAATATTTTCCGTGAAGAATGTCAAAAAGGCATGACAAGTTGTTGAATTCAAAATTTCCCACAGCATGCTTTGATTTTTTGTTAATTGAAAGGAATTTCAATTATATTTAAATTTTAAAGCCCGAGCACCTGGACTCAAGTGATTGTGGAAGAATCTCAGCTTTGATTTTAGCGAAAAATGGAATTTCTATTCTTGGTGACTGCAGAGAAAAAGCTTGAAAATGTGACACCTGAAGGCCCCAAAACCAGAAGAGAAATAAATAAGCCCTAAATGTATTCATTTAAATCTCCCAATTTTTCAGCTAATTTCATCATGGTGCGGAGCATGACATTTGAATGTTTCAGGGTGGCATTGCTGGTACCCCAACATTTCAAACTCTCTTAGGTGCTATCTGACATTAGGGGGGGCAACTGTCTAATCGCGCAAACCCAAACACCCTTGCCCTGCCCCTTTCCTGAGGCCCTGCCCCTGTCCCACCCTTTCTCTAAGGCCCCACCTCCCACTCACTCCAGCCCCCTCCGTCCATCACTCACCCTCCCCCACCCTCACTCACTTTCACGGGGCGGGGGCAGGGGGTTGGAGTGTGGGAGGGGGTGTGGGCTCAGAGGGAGTTTGGGTGTGGGAGGGGATTCAAGGCTGGGGCAGCGGTTTCGGGTTCTGGGGGGGGGTTCAAGGTGCAGGCTCTGGGAAGTAGTTTGGGTGCACGAGGGGGCTCAGGGCTGGGGAAGGGTGTTGGGGTGTCGGAGGGGGTGAGAGGTGTGGGCTCCAGGCGGCGCTTACCTTGGGCTGCTCCTGGAAGTGACCAGCAGGTCCCTCTGGCTCCTAGGCTCAGGGGCAGCCAGGCGGCTCTGCATGCTGCCCCTGTCTGCAACCACCACCCCTACAGCTCCCATTGGCTGCGGTTCCCAGCCAATGGGAGCTGCGGATCCAGCGCTCGGGAGGGGGCAGTGTGCAGAGACCCCCTGGCCACCCCTGTGCCTAGGTGCCAGAGGGACGTGCTGGTCGCTTCCAGGAGCTGCACGGAGCCAGGGCAGGTAGGGAGCCTGCCTTAGCCCCACTGCGCTGCCAACTGGACTTTTAGCGGACTATTAAAATCTCCCAGATTGGTTTCAGTAGCCACTGGGAGATCGATTTCAATTCTGGGAGACGCCCAGCCAATCCGGGAGGGTTGACAACCCTATCTGACATCCACAACCTTAGTATCTGAACACTTCGTAACCTTTATTGCGTTTCTCCTCACAATGCCCCTGTGAAGTAGGGAAGTGACGTTATTCCCGTTGTTCAGATGAAGCACAGAATAATCACATGATTTGCCTGAGGCCAAGCAGGAAGTTTGTGGCAGAGCTGGGAACTGAACCTTGGTTTGCAGAGTCCCAACCTAGCCCACAAACCACTGGCTATCCCACCTCCCCTTGACCTATTAGCACCCCCCCAAGATCATCACCTTTGGATGGGCCGTACCTATCTGCAGCAAAATCCCCTTTCATTGAGTCCTTGTTACCAAACTCACCTTGAACCACATTAGCAATTTCTACCAGCTGTGCCCTGAAGACGGAATGTACACCAGGAAGCCGTACTTCCTCTTTTAATCTGCCAAGGCTTTCTGACCCCATGTTTAAAAAAAACCACTCATTTAATCGGCTCCCAACCTGCCATCAGGTACAACCAGTGTAAATTCCCCTTCATAAAAGTTTCATCAGAGCGTTGGGCTTGCTGCCCTCTCTTTAGATGGAGAAATTACAGGCCGGGAAGATTGGCTAGCAATCATGTATGATCAATAGGTTTGTGGTGGATGGCCTTCATGTACAAAAGCTCTGTATTAAATGACCTTTGCAACTATTTCCTCTATCCTGCAAGCATTTTTTTTTTACTTTATTTTGTGTGAAGAAAAATTATTATTGATTGTTTTGCTTCGTTTCTGTGTCCTCCAGCTGTGGACCCTCTGGTGGCCGCTGTTGGACTAGAATACATCTGCTTTCAGGGCAGAATGCAACAGGCTAATTTTTCACCAGCCAGGTTTTTTTCTGAACAGATTTCAGGCACGGTCCTTTCGTCTGTAGGTTTCTGATGCCTCAGTTGTATCAGGCGTTTGTCATATTGCCCTGTACCTGCTGTAGTCGTCTATACCACTGCAAAGTGGGTGTGAAACCCATTCTCCTTTGGTAGCATTTTACAGTCAGTTTGCATTGGTGAACGTGACTATGCAGGGCAGAGCAAATGTGAACCAGACCCTCTGTCAGGTGGCATGATGCCCCAGGGTTGTGTCTTTGCTCTGTCCACAAGCTACAGGAGATGAAGGAACCACACAGGCATGGTGGGGACTAAATAACGGTGTTTACAAGACATGTGTAACATGCAAACCGTGGCTACCTACATACACTGCTGCTTCAGCAGGGTTTCGGAGGTTTCGGAAACACAGAACCCTGTAAGGGCCACAAGCCATTTAAAGGGATACTACCCTATTCCTACACAGCTTCTTGCATCACAAAGAGATGCTAATTCTGAATGTGTTTCATTTGCATTAGGCATAGTGGGTCGATATTATGCACTCAGGCTGCTTAATAGTCTGCCTTAAGCCATGTTTATCTGGTGCTACATGGAGGCGTTCATCACACAGATGCTTCTGCAAAGTTATTGTGTTTTGTGGGCGTAACCTCACAGGGTGGGTGTGGCAGTGGCGATAGGAAACTGAAATTCTTGCCTTACCACAATGCTGGTTTTCAGCCCATGTGAAGGCCTCTGTTTGTGCTGCTGGGTTTTTTTTTTGTTTGTTTTTTTGAGGGGGTGGCGGGGGGGATTGGTCCTGCTTTGAGCAGGGGGTGGGACTAGATGACCTCCTGAGGTCCCTTCCAACCCTGATATTCTATGATTCTATGATTCTTTTCCTTTTTATTAGCTGTAGAAGCTCAGCGGGGAACAGACTTTACTGGTCAGTTGCTCAGGTTCTAAAAGAAGCTGCACCACAGCTAACAACACAGCATTCCTCCTGAAATTTAACCGACCACATGGTCAGTTAAACAGAACTTGTAAGAGTAGTTGAAATGGCACCCAAAATATTACACAGAAGTGAGCAATTACTTGCCATTGGAACTGTTGCCATTCTCATGAGGAGGAGGAAGTGGTGGTGTTATTTGTTTACATTACAGTAATGCCCTGAGACAAATCAGGATCAGGGCCCCGTACAGATAAAGACAGCCTTGACCCCGAACAGCTTACACTCTAAACAGAGATAAGGCATGACAAGCAGGGGGGACCCAATGGAGACCAGGAAGTGAGCAAACAGACGCAGTGGCTATTGGAACACAAGGTTACGTAGATCAGCTCAGGGCAAGATTTTTCAAAGGCACAAGTGCCAATTGGACACCTAATTCCCACTGAATGTCAATGGGAGTTGGGCACCTAACTGCTATTTGTGTCTTTAAAAAATTGCCCTCTGAGCAGACAATTCAGAAGCCGGAAATTTTCTTTCTCCCTTTTTAAATAACTGAGCAAGAGCTATTGAAGAATCCTTCTCTGATCTTCTCAGCCAGGCCTGCCCACTTCTCATGGCCCCTCTCGCTATCTTGTCTGCAGAAGTTGTAAATATGCAGAGCAGCTGCTTCCAGACTTTGAGGTGGAATCGAAAACCTATTGTTGGGACCAACTCTCAGGATCAGGATAATCATAAAATGTCAGCCCTGGTCGAGAGTTATTTGGCTCAGTGAGTTTGTGACAGCAAGTACGCTGGCTCAATGCCTCTGCTCAGAAAACAACATCAGACACCTGGATAATCCATCTTTCAGAAGACCTTTATTTCCCATCCGTCTTGCTGAATGTATTTACTTTTTCCCCTCCTCCCTGTCAGTCTTCCCTTATGCACAGCCGCCAACAGCCGGACACACTAAATTCCTCATGAAGCCAGTATGCAATTTTGCCACTTACTGCTCTCCACCTGCCATCCCAGAGCCACTAATTAAAGCCTCCATCAATTAGTGCACTAGTGACAGCTAAACGAAGCCATTTACAAATGTCAGTGATACGGAGCAGACAGTCTCCCTAATAAGGGTAATGACGACCCATAAACACCGATGTCCCGCTGCCAGCCCATGCATGGAGAGATCATCCAGCGAAACGCGCCTCGCCATTTTTAGTCGCCCAGCGCGGCCGCTGTCAAGCTTTGCTCCGAGAAAAGTAAGCCTGTGTCATAAATATAAAGGGAAGAGTAAACCCCTTTAAAATCCCTCCTGGCCAGAGGAAAAATCCTCTCACTTGTAAAGGGTTAAGAAGCTAAAGGTAACCTTGCTGGCACCTGACCAAAATGACCAATGAGGAGACAAGATACTTTCAAAAGCTGGGAGGAGGGAGAAAAACAAAGGGTCTGTGTCTGTCTGTATGCTGCTTTTGCCGGGGACAGAACAGGAATGGAGTCTTAGAACTTTTAGTAAGTAATCTAGCTAGGTATGTGTTAGATTATGATTTCTTTAAACAGCTGAGAAAAGAATTCTGCTGAATAGAATGACTATTCCTGTCTGTGTGTCTTTTTTGTAACTTAAGGTTTTGCCTAGAGAGATTCTCTATGTTTTGAATCTAATTACCCTGTAAAGTATCTACCATCCTGATTTTACAGAGGTGACTCCTTTACTTCTATTAAAAGTCTTCTTGTAAGAAAACTGAATGCTTTTTCATTGTTCTAAGATCCCAGGGTTTGGGTCTGTGGTCACCTATGCAAATTGGTGAGGATTTTTACCAAACCTTCCTCAGGAAGTGGGGTGCAAGGGTTGGGAGGATTTTGGGGGGAAAGACATGTCCAAACTACGTTTCCCAGTAATCCCAGATAAAGTTTGGTGGTGGCAGTGGAAATCCAAGGGCAAAGGGTAAAATTAATTTGTACCTTAACCTAAGCTGGTAAAAGTAAGCTTAGGAGGTTTTCATGCAGGTCCCCACATCTGTACCCTAGAGTTCAGAGTGGGGAAGGAACCTTGACAGCCTGTGACCTAGAAAGCACGAAAGCAAATCTATGCCTGCTTGCAAGTCTCCACCATGCCGCTTTGACTTTGGAGCTGCCACGTTATGATCTCTCTCACTAGTCCTAGTCACTGCTGGCTGTTGGAAAGAGGAAAAGGAAGGATGGTCCAAGGGTTAGGGGCCTGGCCTGCAACCAGGATTCAGATCCTGCTGTGTCTCATGCTTCTTGTGTCGCCTTGGGCAAATCACAGAGGTAATCAATGGGCATCTCTGGCCCTCTGTGCCACAGTTCCCATCTGTAAACTGGGATGATAGTGCTTCCTGACAGCAAAGAGGTGTTGTGAGGTGCCTATGTAACCCACACACCTCCTGGGTGTGGTGTTCTGTCCTATCTAGTGGCACTGAGACCACTTAGAGAGAGAGATTAATGAGTCTGCCCTACAGCCTTAGCTAACAGCCAGTTGGCTTTTAGCTCATGCGGAAGAGGCTCATGCACTAAGCTTCAGAGATCTCAGGTTCAATCCTGCCCGCCGCCGACTGGGGTCTGTCGGCGTTACACCCACATACTACAACAGGGTGGGCAAACTACAGCTCGCGGGACGCTTCTGGACCATGAGATGTTTTTATCGAGCCCACGAGCTCCCACCAGGGAGCAGGGTCAGGGGCTTTCCGTGCGCCACCCGGCACGCCCAGCCCTGATGAGCAGTTTGACTTTGAGCACCATATTCCCGGAAGATTCTTCCAGCACGCAGACGAGCCACATTGCGCAGCCGTGACTTCACCGCCCCAATGCGGCAGCAAGCCCAATCCCTTCCCGGTCTCCTCCTCGAGAGCCACGAGTGGAGGGGAACCGCCGAGGGGCCGCAGCTGCACCCCTCCCAGCTCGTGTGCCTCTGCACGTGGCACAGCTGCCTTGCCAGCAGGGTCCCTTGTATCGCCCCAGAGATCCCCCTGCGTGCCACGCCCCAGGAGTCCTCTGCCCCACCTCGGTAACATCCCTTACTACATACAAACTTTTAATGAACGCAACAGTGGAAACAGAACTCACAACAGTAAGAACATTCTGAGGGGAGGCTGGGGCATAAAGTTACAGTTGAGTTTACACCTGCCTCTGCCTCTTCTCGTCCACGTGGGTTCTGGGATAAAGTGCCGTGGCTCAGAATTGTCAGGGGCACTGACACCCGACAAATCCAGGCTAGAGAGAGGGCCCAGATTTTTCACAGCACGTGCCATCTTGTCAAACAGCTGTTTGAAATAAGGGCAGCAGTTAGGATTTTCTTTTCCCATTCAAAGATGAGCGCTGCAAAAAAAAAAAAAAAGTGGACAGTGAGTGTCAGGTTTTCAATAAAGAATGAAATACAAAATATTTTTTCAGCAAAATATATATGTGTGACAAGCTACAGTTCTGGAAGCCACAACAAAGGCAAGTTATGTTCTGGCGTTTAAAATAGCTAAACAAAATAAGTCTTTTGCTGAAGGGGAGTTTTGGAAAGAATGCAGGGTTGATGTTGCTGGCATGCTGTGCCCAGCATACCAAAACAAATTTGAGAACATTCGTTTGTCATGAAGAACTGTTACTCACTGTGTAGAAGTGACTGATGAACATTTGGCTTCTGAGTTGAACAAGAAAGCACAGGGCTTTACGTTGTTTCCGTTAGCTCTCGATGACCTCACCGACATTAAGGACACAGCACAGTCACTGATTTTTGTTAAGAGGAATTGATGACAATTTTGAAATCACAGAGGAAATTTTATCAATGGAATCAATGAAAGGCACAACTAAGGAATCAGATTTATATGACAGAGTGTCTGGCTGCCTTGAACATCTCAAGCTCCCCTGAAGTAAACTGGCAAATGTAATCACAGATGGATGGCCAAATTTAACTGGGAAAACCATAGGACTTTTAAAAAGAATTCAGGACAAAGTAAAAGAAGACATCCCTGATAAAGAGGTGATTTTTCTGCATTGTATTATACATCAGAAGGCCCTCTGCAAAAATGTCCTGGACATTGATTATGTTGTTCACACAGTAGTGAAAATAGTGAACTACATAAGAGCAAGGGGACTTAATCATCGGCAGTTCATTTCCCTTCTTGAAGACACTGACGTCGAACACCAGGATTTAATTGATCATACAAATGTCCACTGACTCAGCCTAGCAAAGGTATTGCAGCAAGTGTGGGAGCTCAGAGATGAAATTTGCACTTTTCTGGAGATGCAGGGGAAAGAAAATGATTTCCCTGAATTAAAGAATTCAAACTGGGTGTGTGACCTCACTTTTGGTGTGAATATCTTGGCACATTTAAATGAACTTAAAGTAAAACTGCAAGGAAAGAATGTGTTTGTACACAAATTGTATTCTAGTGTGACAGCTTTCAAAGCCAAGTTAGTCTTGTTTTCAAAACAAATTAAGGACAAAGTGTTCACTCACTTTCCAACAGTGAAATACTTGGACGTGTCACCAGAGCAGAGAGAAAAGTACAGCAAAATTTTGAATTACTTGCACAGAGAATTTTCTCGTCAATTCTTTGACTTTGAGAAGATAGAGAAGACACTGGAGCTGGTATCATGCCCACTGTCATTTGACTACAAGAAAGCCCCACAAGCTCATTGATCTCCAGTGCGATTCCACCTTGAAGGAAAAATACAATTCAGAAAAACTGGACAAGTTTTATGCCTCCTTGAGTGAAACAAAGTTCCCAAATATCCGCAAGGTGGCACAGAAAATCCTTGTTTTGTTCGGCTCCACCTATGTCTGCAAATAAACATTTTTCGTGCTGAATTACAATAAATCTTGCTACAGATCCCAGTTAACCGACCAGCATCTCAACTCAGTATTGCGGATTTCCACAATGAGAATGACACCAGACTTTGATGCCATTGTAAAGAAGGGTTTCAGAGGAACAGCCGTGTTAGTCTGTATTCGCAAAAAGAAAAGGAGGACTTGTGGCACCTTAGAGACTAACCAATTTATTTGAGCATGAGCTTTCGTGAGCTACAGCTCACTTCATCAGATGCATACCGTGGAAACTGCAGCAGACTTTATATATACACAGAGAATATGAAACAATACCTCCTCCCACCCCACTGTCCTGCTGGTAATAGCTTATCTAAAGTGATCAACAGGTGGGCCATTTCCAGCACAAATCCAGGTTTTCTCACCCTCCACCCCCCACACAAATTCACTCTCCTGCTGGTGCTAGCCTATCCAAAGTGACAACTCTTTGCATAATCAAGTCGGGCTATTTCCTGCATAGATCAAGGTTTTCTCACATCCCCCCCACCCCCATACACACACAAACTCACTCTCCTGCTGGTAATAGCTCATCTAAACTGACCACTCTCCAAGTTTAAATCCAAGTTAAACCAGAACATCTGGGGGGGGGGGTAGGAAAAAACAAGAAGAAACAGGCTACCTTGCATAATGACTTAGCCACTCCCAGTCTCTATTTAAGCCTAAATTAATAGTATCCAATTTGCAAATGAATTCCAATTCAGCAGTTTCTCGCTGGAGTCTGGATTTGAAGTTTTTTTGTTTTAAGATAGCGACCTTCATGTCTGTGATTGCGTGACCAGAGAGATTGAAGTGTTCTCCGACTGGTTTATGAATGTTATAATTCTTGACATCTGATTTGTGTCCATTTATTCTTTTACGTAGAGACTGTCCAGTTTGACCAATGTACATGGCAGAGGGGCATTGCTGGCACATGATGGCATATATCACATTGGTGGATGTGCAGGTGAACGAGCCTCTGATAGTGTGGCTGATGTTATTAGGCCCTGTGATGGTGTCCCCTGAATAGATATGTGGGCACAATTGGCAACGGGCTTTGTTGCAAGGATAAGTTCCTGGGTTAGTGGTTCTGTTGTGTGGTATGTGGTTGTTGGTGAGTATTTGCTTCAGGTTGCGGGGCTGTCTGTAGGCAAGGACTGGCCTGTCTCCCAAGACTTGTGAGAGTGTTGGGTCATCCTTTAGGATAGGTTGTAGATCCTTAATAATGCGTTGGAGGGGTTTTAGTTGGGGGCTGAAGGTGACCGCTAGTGGCGTTCTGTTATTTTCTTTGTTAGGCCTGTCCTGTAGTAGGTAACTTCTGGGAACTCTTCTGGCTCTATCAATCTGTTTCTTTACTTCTGCAGGTGGGTATTATAGTTGTAAGAAAGCTTGACAGAGATCTTGTAGGTGTTTGTCTCTGTCTGAGGGGTTGGAGCAAATGCGGTTGTATCGCAGAGCTTGGCTGTAGACGATGGATCGTGTGGTGTGGTCAGGGTGAAAGCTGGAGGCATGCAGGTAGGAATAGCGGTCAGTAGGTTTCCGGTATAGGGTGGTGTTTATGTGGCCATTGTTTATTAGCACTGTAGTGTCCAGGAAGTGGATCTCTTGTGTGGACTGGACCAGGCTGAGGTTGGTGGTGGGATGGAAATTGTTGAAATCGTGGTGGAATTCCTCAAGGGCTTCTTTTCCATGGGTCCAGATGATGAAGATGTCATCAATATAGCGCAAGTAGAGTAGGGGCTTTAGGGGACGAGAGCTGAGGAAGCGTTGTTCTAAATCAGCCATAAAAATGTTGGCATACTGTGGGGCCATGCGGGTACCCATAGCAGTGCCGCTGATCTGAAGGTATACATTGTCCCCAAATGTGAGATAGTTATGGGTAAGGACAAAGTCACAAAGTTCAGCCACCAGGTTAGCCGTGACATTATCGGGGATAGTGTTCTTGACGGCTTGTAGTCCATCTTTGTGTGGAATGTTGGTGTAGAGGGCTTCTACATCCATAGTAGCCAGGATGGTGTTATCAGGAAGATCACCGATGGATTGAAGTTTCCTCAGGAAGTCAGTGGTGTCTCGAAGGTAGCTGGGAGTGCTGGTAGCGTAGGGCCTGAGGAGGGAGTCTACATAGCCAGACAATCCTGCTGTCAGGGTGCCAATGCCTGAGATGATGGGGCGCCCAGGATTTCCAGGTTTATGGATCTTGGGTAGTAGATAGAATATCCCAGGTCGGGGTTCCAGGGGTGTGTCTGTGCGGATTTGATCTTGTGCTTTTTCAGGAAGTTTCTTGAGCAAATGCTGTAGTTGCTTTTGGTAACTCTCAGTGGGATCATAGGGTAATGGCTTGTAGAAACTCGTGTTGGAGAGCTGCCGAGCAGCCTCTTGTTCATATTCCACTAACCCAGGAACTTATCCTTGCAACAAAGCCCGTTGCCAATTGTGCCCACATATCTATTCAGGGGACACCATCACAGGGCCTAATAACATCAGCCACACTATCAGAGGCTCGTTCACCTGCACATCCACCAATGTGATATATGCCATCATGTGCCAGCAATGCCCCTCTGCCATGTACATTGGTCAAACTGGACAGTCTCTACGTAAAAGAATAAATGGACACAAATCAGATGTCAAGAATTATAACATTCATAAACCAGTCGGAGAACACTTCAATCTCTCTGGTCACGCAATCACAGACATGAAGGTCGCTATCTTAAAACAAAAAAACTTCAAATCCAGACTCCAGCGAGAAACTGCTGAATTGGAATTCATTTGCAAATTGGATACTATTAATTTAGGCTTAAATAGAGACTGGGAGTGGCTAAGTCATTATGCAAGGTAGCCTGTTTCTTCTTGTTTTTTCCTACCCCCCCCCCCCAGATGTTCTGGTTTAACTTGGATTTAAACTTGGAGAGTGGTCAGTTTAGATGAGCTATTACCAGCAGGAGAGTGAGTTTGTGTGTGTATGGGGGTGGGGGGGATGTGAGAAAACCTTGATCTATGCAGGAAATAGCCCGACTTGATTATGCAAAGAGTTGTCACTTTGGATGGGCTAGCACCAGCAGGAGAGTGAATTTGTGTGGGGGGTGGAGGGTGAGAAAACCTGGATTTGTGCTGGAAATGGCCCACCTGTTGATCACTTTAGATAAGCTATTACCAGCAGGACAGTGGGGTGGGAGGAGGTATTGTTTCATATTCTCTGTGTGTATATAAAGTCTGCTGCAGTTTCCACGGTAAACATCTGATGAAGTGAGCTGTAGCTCACGAAAGCTCATGCTCAAATAAATTGGTAAGTCTCTAAGGTGCCACAAGTACTCCTTTTCTTATTGTAAAGAAGGGTGACCAGCTGCATTGTTCACATTAATCAGAGAGGGCACGGAAAGGGGTTAAATTTGTTTTAATTATTGTAATACATTATTATGATGATACAGTTAGAATAGTAAGTAAGGTTTTATGTTTATTTTCACTAAAATGTATCTTTATTAAATAGAGTTTATTTGAATATCTCTGAATTGTTAATTTCATGAACGTTCATGGCCCACCATACAATTTCCATACCCAGCTGCAGCCCTCAAGCCAAAACGTTTGCCCACCCCTGGACTACAGGAATGGAGCTATGTTTCTGGACTAATGCAGGAACAAGCATCCAAGGCTTGCAGATGTGCATTACTGGTCACCGTGTAGAGGCGACTACTGCAGTTACACACAGTGGTTTTTGTGGCTAATACACTAGTGTTAAGGCTGATTCCCCACTCTGGCCCTTCGAGTGTGGAAGGTGGGGGCCCGCAAGGATTCTAAAAATTAATACTGGCCACTCCAGGCTTGTATTAAACTCCCAAGGTTACAGTTTCTTTCTGATCTTGGATTGGTAAATGCTACCACCACCCAAGTGCAGAACCCCTTTGAGAGCCCAGGAAGGTGCACTTGGGAATTAAGCACCAAGAATAGCTTTCTTGAGGTCCAGCTTAAAGGTTACAGGCAAAACAAAAAGCATTTGGGATTAGCACAGAGGAACCCAGAAGCCATAAAGGAATAAAAGAGATCAACCTAATCACGTTTTCCTAGGCATTTCCTGATCTACTTACATATCTGGGGTTTCAAATGAGTAGTTTCTAGGTATGATACTGATGGGTTTTCATACCTGGCCCAAGCTTCTTACAGCATAGCTGCTCTGTCTGCCTCTCCCCGGAGAACAACCATAGACAGACAAAAGAGGAGTCTTGTTTCAATTTTAAAAAGTTCTAGCCTTCCCATTGGCTCTTTTGGCCAGGTGCCCACTCACTTCCTTTTACCTATGCATAGCAGTGAGACTTTTTAACCTTTACAGGTAGAGCGATTAGAGAACAGCTACTAAGAGGGATTTTTATAGCCACTGGCTGGCTGGGTGTCCATAAAAGGGAGCTACCCCACCCCCCTTCATTTATCACAACTAGATATGCAGTGATACATACTTGACTGTTTAAAGAGACAGACAGCCACCAAGCAGTATTCAGATTGCCTGCAGGATAAATTCCAGAGTCTGATATATTAACCAGCGTGAGACAGTGTCTTACTCCACTAATCCTCCCACAGAAGTGAGTGAGATCCCTCCTGGAGTAAAGTGCTACTCAGTGTGAGTATGGTTATCACCATCTCCCTTGGGAACCTGATTGTGCAGTACAGAGCTGGACTCATGGGCTGCCAGTCTGCTTAGGGTGTGATGTGTTAATGGTTTGAGGCCTGTCTGTGTGAGAGGCACCTCCCATCCTATACGTTTGCAGGGCAGCTAAGATAAAGGACGAAGCTCTATCAATTCCTGGGACCAAACCCTGAGGCATAACTCCCTCCTCACATCGCTTTCTTGACAGCGTATTTCCATTGAAGTCCACTGACTTCAGTGGGGATGCTCCTATTTTAGAACAGGGTGAGAGGAGGATCGGGCGCATTATAATTGACCGAAGGGCTCTCATCGGAGCCTTTGGAAGTGGAATTTGCCCCCCTGTAGCAGTCTAATTGGAGCCCCAGTCTAGCGGCCTCGAGAGAACAATGTAATGCTCATTTAGGCCTCGATGCTGCACGATGATCGGCATGGGTCGACTTTTACACCTGCACTGTCATGAAGGAGAAAGAGGGCACTTACTGAAGTGAATTTGTTCCCTGCCTGGGTTGCCTTCTCAGATCTACGCTCACCCTCCCTCCTCCCCTCCACTATGGAGACGTAGCCAGAATTGGAGAGGTCCTCGGTGGAGGGATGGAGGTTTTTATGGAATGCCGGAAGCGTGGGGAACGTGCGCATTCCCCCAACTGCAACCTGATTTGAAATGAGTTCAGCCCCACATGGCAAGGTGCATAGAGGCACAACGAGGAGCTGAAGACACAAGTGCACTCTGAAAGCTAACGCTACTTTAGTTATCGCCTCTTTATGCACCCTCCCCGGTCCCAGGATGGAAAATCAACTACCTAGTCACCCTGGAAACAGTCACTAGCAGGCCCTTAGTGAAAATCTGATCCAAAAATGGCTTCATTTAAAACTCTAGTTTTTCACGGCTACTACTATAATAGTTTAAAGTGACGAGCTTCCAGAAAACAGCCCTTCCAAGCTCATTGATTGTTTCGTGCCAGAAGATAATCCTGAGCTAGGACTTTCATTGATTTATGTCAGCTTTAAAAGCCTGCTTCTCTTGAGTTATTCCAATACATTTCAGGCCAGGCAATTAATTCTTTCTTTTTTAAAAAAAAACCCTATGTAATGTATATGAGATTTCCAGTGCGCCACACAGTCTTAGCAATGAATCTCTTTGAAATATGTTTTTAAATGTTTATATTCCAGCATATTTCACATATCAGATTGTTCTGGCATTAGCAGCTGTAGTAGCCAAGTGAAGTTAAATATATTTGAGTCTGCCTTATACATTGATGTGTCAGAAACCTTTTGTCTCTTTGGCAGCATTTAGCCGTCTGATGTGAAAGTCCTACTTCAATGTTGTCAGACAGTACAAAACACTCTCCATGAGACTTTATGGTGCTTTTAGACATAAGCTTTACACAGTGTGGCAATCCAAGAAATAATGGGTTAATTATTTCACATGTATGCATGGTCTAAGTTGAAATACATACAACTAACACTTTTCCTATTGGCTAAAAATGCCTATGATAAATAAAAGGTGATAGACTGGTGCAACTCATTACAGCCTGCATCTGAAATTAGTTATCTTGAAAGCAGAGTTACTAATTTCTTAGGTTAGACTGATTTTCTGATCTCCATTCTATTTGGAAATGTTTATTTTGTTTTATAAAAGCTTAGGCTGATATTTTCAAAGGTGGGTGCATAGTGCTGGGCACCTCAAATCCATGTTTAGGCGCTTAAATGAGTTTGGATTACAGATGACAAATTTCAGGCACCCAAGTTTGAAAATGCTGACTATGCGTTTGACTAAGGACATCTTAACTGTGTGCTTCATGACTGGTCAGGCCTTAGATTCATCAACATTTTCATACCTGATGGGAAGAGTAGGACTGTCTCTAGGACTACATCATAGTCCATGAGTTTTCATCCTGTTATGCTCAACCCCCATGCCCTTCCCATATTGCCACAGTGAGAGGGGTCCCAGCTAGATGGGAGCGGTGTTCCCAGAGGAGACTCCTGCTATGGGAAAGGAGATTTCAGTATAGAAAAGGTTGAAGGAGACCATGGTGGTTCTCTTTGAAAAGACTATTACATTTCCCATGGTGCATCAGAACAACCAGGATTTGGAAGTGTGGTTGGTATCCTTCCACAAAGGTGAGATTAGTCTGCACAATGTCATAACAATTAAAAAAGCTATAGCAGGATAGGGGCTGCTCATTACCATACTTAAAAAGTTCAAATACTAATCAGATCACTACATGAACTATGGTGCTGGTTCTACGGTAAACACCTACCACTCATCCCAAAGCAAATCCATAACCATGCCACAGATCCATTGCCATTGTTTGTACCTCCCCAGTTTGCCATGGTCAAGGAAGGAGAACGGGCTGCATGAGCTGGTGCCAGAAAGGAGAACATGGCAATGATCTTGCCCTTATCAGCCTGCCCCGTGGGAATCGCCCTGGGGGTATACATGGCGAGGGAAGCTCTTGTGATGTTCCATTACATAATGCACATGGACACATAAGCAGGGGAGATAAGGGACGTTCCTTATGCTCTTCCTGTCTCTCCCTTTCTCTCCTCCTCCCCACACAAGTGCCAGTCACACCTCTGACCCCCAATTTACTGCGCAATCAACCAAGTTTGAGCAGTGCAAAAGCAGAAGCATTTATGGTCACCATTTCGTTTGGAATATTTTGCCACCCCACCCTGAAATTTTGCTTTAGCATGAAATTCTGGGGTTGGGGGGAAGATTAGGTTTTGCTTTACAACATGCAAAGAAAACAAATTGGTTTAAATAGTCTGGCTTGTGAAAGTCTGGGTAGAAGAATAAAGCAGCCACGTGTGTATCATGTAGGCAAAGACAGAGAAAGAGAGGGAAAGAGACGTGCTTCTCAGATATCCCCAACTGAGTCCCAGAGTTCTCTACATTCCACATAAATTTGAAGCACCCTCACTTCTATTGCTGAAAATAACTTACATCCGTAATAAATGACCATGAAACGGAGGTGTCAGAGATAGGGTTGCCAACCTTGATCAGCCATATTCCTGGAGGTTTCATCACATGACATAACCTTTTAATTGAAGGTTCATCTTTAATTCCTGGAGACTCCAGGACAATCCTGGAAAGTTGGGAACCCTAGTCAGAGAGTGTTTCTTACCTCCAAACAGTGAATCCCACAGCGTTCTACCATTTCCTGCAGGAATCCTTTTTGGGGTCCCTTATTCTGGCTCTTTGTCACATATTGCATCTCATATATGGGCAGTGGGAGGATGGGAGGTGTGGAAATCTCTCATGCCACTGGATACCACTGCTGATGCCTTCTTATTCCTGCTCTGGTGTCTTGCCACAGTAGGAGTACTCACATATGCACTCCTTTACACGTATGGTGACAGGTGATCTGCTGAACCCACATACCTTCCCAGGTGTCCAAATAAGAAGGGCAGTGAATTTTTCAGCTTTTGCCTCAAGGGAGCTGGGTTCAATTCCATCATACATGCAAGCTGGGCAGTCCTAGAGATCATGGCCTGTCACAGGGTCCACACATTGCTAGGGCACTTCCACCTGGCTGCTCTGGGGATTAGCTCCTTCTGCCACTCATTTGCACACCCTGCCACCTCTATCTGTGACTCAGAGCACTCTCTCTTTGTGGCTTGGCCCTCTGGCCAGGTCACTATATTCCTCCCCTTCTGGAGTAGCAAAGTCCTATAGGACAACTGCCCCAGGCAATCTTCTGCTCCACTGCCTGGTCTGTGCCACCTCCCCAGTGGCTGGGCCTGCTCTCTACTCTGGGTTGTAGTGCAGGGCAGTTTACTTTCTCCCAGATCCTGTTGTTTTTTCCCTACATCTTCTGCCCACCCCCACCCCACCCCCCACCCCCCGGGATTACCAGTCCAAACTCCTTCCCCACAGGGAGTAACTGCAGGTCACTTAACTCCATAGTCCCCAAACATGCCTCCTTTCCCCCAGGGAGTGATGGCAGACTACTTCCCCTGCAGCCCCTTACCGCTGCCAGCTTCCTGGCTTTAGATCAGCCCTGCCTGTTCCTTCTTGGCTACGCTCCATCAATCAGTCTTTCAGTCCCTGGCTCTCCCCCAGGTGCAGCCTATCAGGTTATTTAACCTAATTTAACCATTCTGCCTATTATGGGGTGGACACCCCATCACATGGCTCTTTGTCTATGGTGGTCTTGAGAGGGTATTGTTCCTCTAGTCTGTTTAGAGTCTCATACCATGCCCTTCACCACAAGGGCCACTGGATGATATCAGGGAACAGTAGAAAGCCACTTCTTGCCGCTACTGGCTGACAGGGATTGCTTTCTAGGGAAACCCTGGAGTTTAGGCCGATCGGGAAATTGCAAGCAACAAAGGCTGTATTTCAAAATCGTTACACATTGTGTGTCACATAGCTGCTGATTGTATCACACACAACTACCGGGAATGCAAGCAAACCCTGATTTGCACATGCTTGTGAGTATTTGTGCACACAAATTGAGATCTATGTGTGCACTCTGCAATTTGCCTACACATGAACTGGACACACACAAAGTATGTGTGCAGTTCTGTGCTCCCACGTTTGAAAAATCAACCACTGGCTCTTTCCAATTGGCTCAGAGCAAGCAAGCATCTGAAAAACTCATCCAAATGGCTTTTGTTGCTTATCCTTACCACATGGAGAAGGCCCAGCCACCCAGTGAACTGGAATAAACAGCATGTGATGTCCAAGAAATGACTAATTAAAAGTAACCTTATCCCAGGCTTCCCAATTGTGCAAATAAATAATAATAATTAAAAAATGAAATAAAAAGGTAGCATCCAACTTCAATAAGCAGTTAAGTTGACAAGAAATATTTTATACAAAACTTTGTGTCAGAAACTTGACAACACAAAAGCAGATAGCTATTTTATGTTTCTAAGATCATTTTAAATATTATGCCTACATTTATTTTAAAAAGGGATGTGGAGAAGGGGAAGGAAGACGATGAGGAAGAGCAAGAAGGTTTCTACATTTATCCAGAAATAGCGTGCCTTATGAGAATGAATTTTGGGGTGTAATAAATTGTATAACTTCCTGCAAAAACTCAGAAGTGTACAGTTCTAGAGTTTGGCATTGTCATAGCAATACCTTAGTTATTCCATCATTGTACAGATGACAACATTGCCTTGTTTTCTTATGCTAAGACGGCGACAGCTGCTCCAAAAATTTTGTTTTCATCTACTTTTTCCCACATAAAATTTCAGTTTTTCAGTGGAAATTCAAACAATGAAAATTTTCAGTCAAAACCCAAAATATTTTGGCCAAAAAATAAAAATGTTTTGATATGGAAATACTGTTGCAGTGTGTCATGGGAGTTGTAGTTCAGGTACCTCAAGCTCCCGCTCTCCTCTATAAGCTAGGCTCCCTGGGCAGACTACATCTTCTATGAGGCACCAAGGTTTTCCCTCTTGGAGAAGGGAGCTGGTGTATCATGGGAGTTCCCAGCCATGGTGCAGGGGAAATGTAGTCTGGCAGAGGAGCGCGTAGAAGAGAATGGGAACACGAGGCAATGAAAATACAGCTCCCATAAGGCACCCCAACAGCCTTTCCAAATCAACATATTTCAGATTTCAGCTGAAATATTTTGGCTTTCAGGCAGGACTTTTTGTAAAACAATTTGTTTAATCAAAAACCCACGCATCTGTCAAGAAATAGTTTTGATGGAAATTTTTCAGCCAGCCCCCGTCACTGCCATGACTCAATTTTGCCTTGTTTTTAAATGGTTTTTCTAACGACCTGATATATAGCCCAGTGAAGTCAAAATGGAAAGACTCCCATGGACTTCATTGGCCTCACACTGGGTCCTGTGTCTACAGAAAGAACCGAAGAAATAAAAACTCAGAGAATGTAAGAAAAATACCCTCTGGCAGGTCCTGAGCCGATTGTCTTTCCTGTGTTTTCTATTACAAACTGCCACACAGGAGGGAGTGGAAGGTTAATTGCACACTGCGCATTTCACACGGTATTGAAAAGCCCTGAAGTATTTTTTGCGGTGTTACTTCTGGTCTATCATTTACACTGAGAACTGCAGAATCAAGCCAGTGGGTGCGGGCTTTTATTTTATGCGACATGCAGTGCACCCCTGTGATTCTCTCTTTCTGTCACACTCACCATGCTATGCTTACAGGCCTTTGCAGGGTTTCTAGTTCAAGACTTCCAGACGAAATGAAACGAAGTCAGCAGATGATCTGACTGATGCGCGTACCCACACAGACCACAGTAGGGCGCTGGATAAACGTGCACGGGTAATAAATGCTACATTGCTACAGCTGAATTATAAACACCTTTAAAACACCACGTGCGCCCCTTGAATCCCACACGCTCCTGGTGCTAGCTGGAAGCCCTGTTATTTAGTTTTTGTCTCTGATTTGGCTATGGCAATCTGTAATCAATGGCTCTTCACAGCAACATGCAGAGACATGATTTTTAGTTAATGTGATGGTGGCTGTGTGATGATTGGAAAGGAGAGTGGAGGCTCTTCAGCTTTTCAAGTAGAGATGGAAAACTGCTGGCTGCAGGAGAAAGCACCGCTACAGGTCAGGAAGTGAAAAGGTAACGTGCCTACCCTACGCGTCCATGTCTAGCAATATAGCTGAATTACCTTGGGGTCAACGGCAAGCCTGGCTGCACACCTGTGCAAGGGAGTAAGGGTTTGTAAGGAATCCCCTTACTGTCCTACACAGACTGCCGGTATTGCCAGTCTGAGTCAGGGCAGGGCAGCCACCTCCAGGCTGCTACTACTGTTCCCACACGGATGGGCAGGGAGTGGGCAGGCAGTGCGGGGATCACAGTTCATTCCCCTCCCTATTCCCAAGTTACCACCCTGTCTCTTACTCAAGTGCTGATCTAGCCTCAGGTTGCTATTCACGATTTTACTGCGAGTCTCATGATATTTGATGTTCTTTGTGAACCCCCAGCTCCTGGAATCATATGAATATGGGAGAATCTCAGATGTTATTTTTTTAAAGTAAGTTTCTAGCCCTCATGGCTGCAGAGACAAGTTGGAAATGGGAAGCAATGTACCTTAAAGGCTCAAAAAACAGAAGGCAAGTAAAAAGTAACCCCAACTTCACTATTTGAAAACTTTACTACTTGATTGTGGGGTGTCTGAGTCATAATTTTTGAACGCTTGGCATTGGCAGTACTGATTCAGCCCCCATGTGTCCCCGCTGCATTTCTGAATCATGGGACTGGCAACACCAAGTGTTTAAAAATCATGAGTCAGGCCCTAAAAAAATGAAATCATGGCATTGGCTTACAAATAATGAGATTTTTTTTAAAAAAAACTAAGACATTTGGAGTTTGTCCTGGGGGTTGAAGTTTTCAATCTTTTCTCGGCAACCACAAGGCTAGATTCTCATGCAATGACAAGACTCTAGAAGCTGGGGCTTTAAGAAAAAAACACCAAATATCACAAGAGTCATGATAAAATCATAGGACAGGAAGGGACCTTGAAAGGTCATTTATTCCCATCCCCTGCACTCATGGCAGAACTAAGTATTAACTAGACCATCCCTGTCAGGTTTTTAAAAATCGCCAATGATGGAGATTCCACAGCTTCCATAGGCAATTTATTCCGGTCCTTAACCACCCTCAGAGAAATTTTTCCTAATGTCCAACCTAAACTGCCCTTGCTGCAATTTAAGCCCAGTGCTTCTTGTCCTATCTTCAGAGGTTAAAGGGA
Organism: Caretta caretta; assembly: GCF_965140235.1. NCBI lineage: Eukaryota > Metazoa > Chordata > Testudines > Cheloniidae > Caretta > Caretta caretta. The sequence goes on from NC_134209.1 coordinate 19,026,066, forward strand.
ACAATTTTTCTCTCTCCTCCTTGTAACAACCTTTTATGTACTTGAAAACTGTTATGTCCCCTCTCAGGTGTCTCTTCTCCAAACTAAACAAACCCAATTTTTTCAATCTTCCCTCACAGGTCATGTTTTCTAGACCTTTAATCATTTTTGTTGCTCTCCTCTGAACTTTCTCCAATTTGTCCACATCTTTCCTGAAATGTGGCATCCAGAACTGGACACAATACTCCAGTTGAGGCCTAATCAGCGCGGAATAGAGCGGACGAATTACTTCTTGTGTCTTGCTTACAACACTCCTGCTAATACATCCCAGAATGATGTTCACTTTTTTTGCAGCAGTGTAACACTATTGACTCATATTTAGCCTGTGATTCACTATGACCCCCGGATCTCTTTCCGCAGCACTCCTGCCTAGACAGTCATTTCCCATTTTGTACGTGTGCCACTGATTGCTCCTTCCTAAGTGAAATACTTCACATTTGTCCTTGTTGAATTTCATCCTATTTACTTCAGACCATTTCTCCAGTTTGTCCAGATCATTTTGAATGTTAATCCTATCCTCCAAGGCAATGGCAACACCTCCCAGCTTGGTATCGTCCACAAACTTTATAAATGTCCTCGCTATGCCATTATCTAAATCACTGATGCAGATATTGAACAGAACCGGACCCAGATCTGATCCCATGAGTGTGGGCAACACTGTAAATATGACACAGATCAGATTTATCCCTGGTGTGACTATTAAAGCCTGTAGATTTACACAAGGGATGAATTTAAGTTTAGAAGTGTGTGCAACAAGAGTGATGTAGTGGTGAGAGTCTGCTATAGACCACCGGACCAGGGGGATGAGGTAGATGAGGCTTTCTTCCGGCAGCTCACGGAAGCTACTAGATCGCATGCCCTGATTCTCATGGGTGACGTTAATTTTCCTGATATCTGCTGGGAGAGCAATACAGCAGTGCATAGACAATCCAGGAAGTTTTTGGAAAGCATAGGGGACAATTTCCTGGTGCAAGTGCAAGAGGAGCCAACTAGGGGGGGCGCTTTTCTTGACCTGCTGCTCACAAACCGGGTAGAATTAGTGGGGGAAGCAAAAGTGGACGGGAATCTGGGAGGCAGTGACCATGAGTTGGTTGAGTTCAGGATCCTGACGCAGGGAAGAAAGGTAAGCAGCAGGATACGGACCCTGGACTTCAGGAAAGCAGACTTCGACTCCCTCAGGGAACGGATGGCCAGGATCCCCTGGGGGACTAACTTGAAGGGGAAAGGAGTCCAGGAGAGCTGGCTGTATTTCAAGGAATCCCTGTTGAGGTTACAGGGACAAACCATCCCAATGAGTCGAAAGAATAGTAAATATGGCAGGCGACCAGCTTGGCTTAATGGTGAAATCCTAGCGGATCTTAAACATAAAAAAGAAGCTTACAAGAAGTGGAAGGTTGGACATATGACCAGGGAAGAGTATAAAAATATTGCTCGGGCATGTAGGAATCATATCAGGAGGGCCAAATCGCACCTGGAGCTGCAGCTAGCAAGAGATGTCAAGAGTAACAAGAAGGGTTTCTTCAGATATGTTGGCAACAAGAAGAAAGCCAAGGAAAGTGTGGGCCCCTTACTGAATGAGGGAGGCAACCTAGTGACAGACGATGTGGAAAAAGCTAATGTACTCAATGCTTTTTTTGCCTCTGTTTTCACTAACAAGGTCAGCTCCCAGACTGCTGCGCTGGGCATCACAAAATGGGGAAGAGATGGCCAGCCCTCTGTGGAGATAGAGGTGGTTAGGGACTATTTAGAAACGCTGGACGTGCACAAGTCCATGGGGCCGGACGAGTTGCATCCGAGAGTGCTGAAGGAATTGGCGGCTGTGATTGCAGAGCCATTGGCCATTATCTTTGAAAACTCGTGGCGAACCGGGGAAGTCCCGGATGACTGGAAAAAGGCTAATGTAGTGCCAATCTTTAAAAAAGGGAAGAAGGAGGATCCTGGGAACTACAGGCCAGTCAGCCTCACCTCAGTCCCTGGAAAAATCATGGAGCAGGTCCTCAAAGAATCAATCCTGAAGCACTTGCATGAGAGGAAAGTGATCAGGAACAGCCAGCATGGATTCACCAAGGGAAGGTCATGCCTGACTAATCTAATCGCCTTTTATGATGAGATTACTGGTTCTGTGGATGAAGGGAAAGCAGTGGATGTATTGTTTCTTGACTTTAGCAAAGCTTTTGACACGGTCTCCCACAGTATTCTTGTCAGCAAGTTAAGGAAGTATGGGCTGGATGAATGCACTATAAGGTGGGTAGAAAGCTGGCTAGATTGTCGGGCTCAACGGGTAGTGATCAATGGCTCCATGTCTAGTTGGCAGCCGGTATCAAGTGGAGTACCCCAAGGGTCGGTCCTGGGGCCGGTTTTGTTCAATATCTTCATAAATGATCTGGAGGATGGTGTGGATTGCACTCTCAGCAAATTTGCGGATGATACTAAACTGGGAGGAGTGGTAGATACGCTGGAGGGGAGGGATAGGATACAGAAGGACCTAGACAAATTGGAGGATTGGGCCAAAAGAAATCTGATGAGGTTCAATAAAGATAAGTGCAGGGTCCTGCACTTAGGATGGAAGAATCCAATGCACCGCTACAGACTAGGGACCGAATGGCTAGGCAGCAGTTCTGCGGAAAAGGACCTAGGGGTGACAGTGGACGAGAAGCTGGATATGAGTCAGCAGTGTGCCCTTGTTGCCAAGAAGGCCAATGGCATTTTGGGATGTATAAGTAGGGGCATAGCGAGCAGATCGAGGGATGTGATCGTTCCCCTCTATTCGACATTGGTGAGGCCTCATCTGGAGTACTGTGTCCAGTTTTGGGCCCCACACTACAAGAAGGATGTGGATAAATTGGAGATAGTCCAGCGAAGGGCAACAAAAATGATTAGGGGTCTAGAACACATGACTTATGAGGAGAGGCTGAGGGAGCTGGGATTGTTTAGCCTGCAGAAGAGAAGAATGAGGGGGGATTTGATAGCTGCTTTCAACTACCTGAAAGGGGGTTCCAAAGAGGATGGCTCTAGACTGTTCTCAATGGTAGCAGATGACAGAACGAGGAGTAATGGTCTCAAGTTGCAGTGGGGGAGGTTTAGATTGGATATTAGGAAAAACTTTTTCACAAAGAGGGAGGTGAAACACTGGAATGGTTACCTAGGGAGGTGGTAGAATCTCCTTCCTTAGAGGTTTTTAAGGTCAGGCTTGACAAAGCCCTGGCTGGGATGATTTAACTGGGAATTGGTCCTGCTTTGAGCAGGGGGTTGGACTAGATGACCTTCTGGGGTCCCTTCCAACCCTGATATTCTATGATTCTATGATTCTATGAATTGTCCCACTGCCATTTAATTTGGAGTTAGAAGTAAGCCAGGAAATGCTGTAGCAGGTGAATGTGCATGGGGCCTCTGTCTCTGGAGCAGGTTCTGATCCCCTTACTCAGTTTGGGTAGCACCTTTCTGCTCAAACTGTCCTACTGACTTCAGCTGGGCTCTCCTTTGAGTAACGGGTTCACAATCTGGCACTCTGTGACTTGCTCTTACCTCTGATTTTCACATAAAACCGAGCTGCTCTGTGGCATTTAAATTTAAAATGCTAACTAGAATTATAACGATGTTTTCTCAGTCAGTGTTCAAGGAAACGATTACTCTCGCTACTGTCCAATCAGAAGAACCAGGAACGGTGGTGGATGTTAAAACACAATACACCTAGGACCAGAGCCATCAGCTGGTGTAAATTGATTAACTACACTGATTTACACTGATGGAGTCTGTTACATTTTCTCTCTCTGTAGATGACACTGCTTCCAGATTTGCCTCCATTCCACATGTCCATATTCTGTCCAGTTTGTACCACTTTTGGGGCTGCGGTAATTTTCTCTATCTACTCCTTTCCATCTGTACTGAATTCATCAGACTAACTGGACCATACAGAAAGCAACTCTGGCTGAGGGTGTTAGAGGGGAGGTTTAGGTTGGATATTAGGAAAAACTTTTTCACTAGGAGGGTGGTGAAACACTGGAATGTGTTACCTAGGGAGGTGGTGGAATCTCCTTCCTTAGAAGTTTTTAAGGTCAGGCTTGACAAAGCCCTGGCTGGAATGATTTAGTTGGGGATTGGTCCTGCTTCGAGCAGGGGGTTGGACTAGATGACCTCCTGAGGTCCCTTCCAACCCTGATATTTTATGATTCTATGATTCTGTAGAACATAGTGAAAGTGAGAAGCAATTTTGCCTGCTAATGACGATATATCATGTAGCCTTCCTCCCAATTTCACAAACATATTTTTTTCCCCACTCTGGGTTCAGAGTTTCATGTTGTGAAGGGTGATGAAGGGACAGGTTTCAACTGGACGACCCTGAAATAAATGAGTTTTGTAGAGTACAGTGAGAACTGGTAGCAGAACTTTCCTTTGAATTATACTAACGTTCGGCTCTGGTTTATTTTTCTTTCCATTTAGGTCTTGCTAGAGGTCTCTCTCTCCCCACACACACCCTCATGTCTCACCATAATTTTCTGTGAAATTCTAGCAATAGTTAAGATGGAACTGGGCAAAAAGAAGAAGAAAGGGGGCAGGAGGGAAGAGAGAGAGCACCATAAGACTTAGCTTTTCCCTGTGACACCTCAGGATGAAGGCAGTCTGACTCTCCACTTTGGGAAAGAGTATTTCCTTCAGAAGAACAAGGTGACACAGCCCCTTATAAGGAGGAAGATCTAAGGGCTGGTCTTCACTACAGGGAGATCCATGCTGCTGCAATGGATGCAGCAGGTGTTGATTTAGTGGGTCTAGCGAAGACCCACTAAATCGACAGCAGAGTGCTCTCCAGTCGACTCCAGTACTCCACCTCCCCGAGTAAGGGAAGTCGACCAGAGAGCATCTCCCATCGATGCAGCACAGTGAAGACACCAGGGTAAATCTACCTAAGCTATGTTATTCACATAGCTGGAGTAGCGTAATTTAGGTCGACTTATCCCAGTAGTGAGGACAAGCCCATAGACAGTGGGATGTGGTCAGCATTCAGCACCAGCCAGAGAACTGAATGTAAATCAACCTTATTTTCCATTAACATTTTGCCTTTAGGGTCAGACATTCAGAAGTCGGCTCCATTTTATGCTTGCAAGTGGTGGAAATGAGAAACCGTGTGTGCAAACTTGCAGCTGCAATTCAAGCCATTTAGATGTTCAAATATGGGATTAGCTAGCACACTTATCAAGCATGGGTTTGGGTTTTTTAAAGTCATTAGCTTTCACATAAAGGGAGTGCACTGCTAATTGTTAGAAACTGAGACTTGTTTTATACCAGCTGTATACAGTGTTGCCAACTCTCACAATTTTATCCCAACTATCACGATATCTGATGTTTTTCTTAAAGCCCCAGCTTGAAAATATGACCCCCCTAAAGGATCTAAACCCAGAAGATAAATAAAAAGAACCCAAAATTATTATTTTAAAAAAATAAGTCATGATTTTTAAGCCAATCTCATGATTTTGGGGGACCTGCCTTAAGATGTTTGGAAACTCAGGGTTGGAAATACTATTATTAGGGGCTAAATTGTGCCAGGGGTTTCTAAGTAGAATATGTCACTGGACAAAATGGGTAGGCTGTGTTCTTATTAAGATACAGCTTGTATTCATCACTTACACTCCTTTTATTTAAACATTGCGCAGCTAACTCACCAGCAACCAGAGACCTTTGCTAGCTGCAGCCCGTGCCTCCCTGAATGCCGGAGTCCAGAGTCCCATCCCCTGGGATGGAGTGTGACCTTTGGCCTCCACAGCCACACCCACATCCTTACCAACCAATCACAGCTGCTCCGCCTCTCCCCTGTTTCCCCACCCACTTGCATCACAAGTGGGAGTAGAGGCAAATAGCCTTTGCTTTTCACTCGCCATGGAGCTGTTCACACTCGCCTCCCGCCAGCCCAGCCTCTATCGCCCACTGGTTAAATTTCAAACAGGGCATGTTTGTGTGTTCTCCTATGCTGCCCCATACGATTGGGAGGTGCTCCCTGAAAATATCCACAAAAGCTTCCTCATTTATCCATCTTCAGAAGCAGAAGGGCTGCCCTCTCCCTTTTCCCTGAGCATGGAAGAGTGGAGGTTGTGCCAATCTAGCCCTTAAAAAAAAAAAAAAACAGTGATAGATACGATGGATATTTACAAATCAGAACATTTGTGGCAGGAAGTTTTAGCATCTCCAGTGGTGTATAACTGGCTGCAGGTCCACCACTGCCTTCTTGTCTCAAATGAGGAAAAGGCTGCATTTATTTTGTACCTATCTGTGTGGGGGTTTGAGGACAGCACATTTTCCTGCCTTGCAATATGTACCATGACTGGAATAAAAAATAATTTGCTGTTCGTCAACCAAAGTTGTCTTTCTCTCTCTCTCTCTCTCTCTCTCTCTCCCTCCCCCCACCATTGATTAATTCTGAATAATCAATTGACATTTGGCACGGTCTTATTTATAATAATTCAAGTCAGCAACAACATAATTTAGAAACTGGCTACTAGGCATGTGCTGGTAATGAATCGAATCCATGTATAATTCAAATTCTTAGACTAAAAAATTACATTTAAATAACGTTAAGGTTGTGACAACCTGACAAAAGCCAGCAAATTCAATATAAAAACGTCTGCTCCCTCTTGCGGCTGAGGAGGAGACAGGATGCTACAAGCTGGGATCAATATTTGCTGGCTTATGAGCGCTTGCATTGCAGTGTTTGCATTCCACATGCACAGCATCCTCAGATGTATGGGCCGTGCGATGCTACCTTTGGGTTGGACTCCAGCTCCAGGAAGTACTGTGCCTTAGAGACACTCTTCTGACTCACAATTCCTCACTTCCTTTCTCCTCACTCCAGTGGGGGCAGTAATTTCCAAATGTCCTTTATTTGCAGCAAATGACAGTAGTTCCACACCGTTAAGTTCCTCCCATTTCCCACCATCCCTGACCACTCCCCACCTACTGGCTCTGAAGAAGAGGGAAATGGTTGCACAGCACCTGCTATCTCCTACCTCCTCAGACCCCAGGCCCAGATAGCCCACAGAGGGATCAGGATCAGCCTCTTGATTCAGTCTTGCCCATTGGGAGCCATGCGCATTCATCCATGGAGAACTTTTGTCCCCAAGGGTTAAATTTGTGAACATAATTGGTTTCAGGTGTGTGGAGGGGAAATTATAGTGATCTTGCACGACACCTAAAAACCCCCCAATTTATAGCTGGTTGTAAAATCAAGTGACTCAACATTTCCTCCAGAAGCTGCCCTCCTCTCACATGCAAATACACTTAGTCTTGTGCAAATCCATTTCCGACACAGCTAGTCACACATTTTAATGGTGCCATATTTATCGGCTGTTAAGGAGTGGATTTTCATTTTTACCCAACAGATCATTCTGCCTGGTAAGGAGCCCGTACAGCTGAGTGTGTAAATCTCTCCTACTTTTCTGGCTTACCGAGCTGATACAGGAGTTAAGGTATGTTTATCCAGCTGCTGCATGTAAACAAGAAGGGCTGCAGCCCGCAGAAATGCCCCTCCAGAGCTGCTGCAAGCTTGGAAGCTCCCTGGAGCTGTGACCTGTGATCTGCAGTGACTATTTCCCATTATGCATCTGTGATGGGACATGCCCCCATTCACTGACAGCAAGCCGAACAAGCGTCCCTGCACTCAGGCAGTGCCAGTCAGGCGCACCTGCAAAGCATGCGCTACCTGGGGAAGGGGAGCTTAAAACGGTGAAGCTGACCACAGGGGAGGAGTCTGCCCAAGAGAAGAGGCTGCTAGAGAGATCAGTAGCCAGAGGAGCCGAGCCCAAGGCAGTGACTAGCTTTCCCTTCCCCTCCCCCTGTTTAGGGCAGACAGACACTGCAGCCCGGAGAGGGACTCTGGATTGCTGCTCTCCATCTGTACCCTGTAGCTGGACCTGAGGAGCAGCACCAGGGACTGGAGGTCAGTGGAGTCAGAAAGGACCCCAGGACTGAGCTGACCCCCACAGGGAACTCCCCCAGGAGAGGAGGTTCTGGAGGGGAACCAGGCACAAGTTGTAAAAAGATGACAGACAAGTCCAGACAACAAGCTGGCTGACTACAGCAACCTGTGCCACCCCACATCCTGGGATGGAGTCCCAGGCCAAGCTGATTGGCCACCACAGAATCTTGCTCCAGAATCTGCCTGGGAATTATAGGCAATTCCGTAGTGAGCATTTAATAACTGATATGATGCAGCTCAAGTGGACACCGCAAAGTACACGCAGAGCCTAGGGCGAAACCAACTGTGAGTCAAAGCAGTGACTCTGAAAACGACTGGGAAGGAGAGGTGGATAATCAGCTGAACGTGAGACCTCAGACCAAAAGAGCTAATGCAATCCTGGGATCCAAAACCAGGGGAATCTCAAACAGACGTTACTTTACTTGCGCATTTGGCACTGGTGTGACTGCTGCAGGAATCCCGTGTCCAGTTCTGGTGCCCACAATTCAAGAAGGATTGAAGAAGTTTCAGAGAAGAGCCAGAAGAATGATTAAAGGATTAGGAAACATGCCTTACAGTGACAGAATCCAGGAGCTCAGTCTGTTTAGCTTACTTACCAAAGACAAAGTTAAGGGTTGTCTTCATCACAGTCTATAAGTATGTGCATGGGGAACCAATATTTAATATTGGTCTCTTCAGCCTAGCAGAGAAAGGTGTAACATGATCCAATGGCTGGAAGTTGAAGCTAGACTGGAAATGAGGTATAAATGTTTAATGGTCAGTGTAATTAACCATTGGATCAATTTACTAAGTGTTGTGGTGGATTCTTCATCACTGGCCATTTTTAAATCAGGATGGGATGTTTTTCTAAAAGACCTGCTCTAGGAATTATTTGGGGGAAATTCTATGGTTCTCTGGCCTGTGTTATACAAGAGGTCAGACTCAGCGATCTCAGTGGTCCCTTCTGGCCTTGGAATCTATGAATCTAGATCAGTGTAAATAATAGACTTTGTGGTTCACTGGCAATTCTAAAAAATTGGAGGCTGTGGGGCGGGTCAACCCAAATATGAAATGTTTCAAAATTGTTGACATCACAAAGTAAAAAGAAAATGTGTTTGGGGGTCAAATAAAACGTCCTGTTTTGATTTCAAGCTCTTTCCCTCAAACTGTTTTGGCCATACAAATCTGCATTTTCCCTCGGAAAAAAAGCTTTTATCAAAAAATTCTCCCCTAGTTCTACTTGCGAGGACCATGATCAGAAGTGGATGAGCAGTGACACTGGTCACTGGTCTACGACTTCTAGTTAAATATTAATCCTTGTTAAAAACTGTGTATACAGAAAGAAAGGTGGAGTGAAGGTGTGAGGATAAATGCACTGTTTCTTTAAACCTGTTGCAAGAAGCTGAGAAGAACTGGGGACAGGGGAAAGTTGCTAGGCAGAAGCCAAAGACAGCTGAGGAGCTTTAAGGATAATTGCATTTATTTTATGCAAATAAAGTTCCTTATTCAGTGTTAGAAGAAATTGACTGATTCTTTGTCATTGTCACATGACCGACTCTTACAGAATGTATATATCCCCTCTTTGTTGCACTTTGGTGAACATTAAACCTCCAGATACACAGGTAATGTGCTGCTGTGGGCCCGACTGGCTCTGTGTTCATCTGGGCCCTGCACTCAGCTTTAGTACCCAGCTCAGAGTTGATGAAAACCTGGATCACCGTGACTAGGTTCATGTCTGCCAGGAAGAAGCAGAGTCACTGTCCCAAATGCTGGTGGAGAAACATGTTTCTGCCCAGGGCTGGTCTTTGGGAGCCTTGTCAGAGATATGAATGAAGTAGAGCTCTGAGACCATTCTGGAAAATGAAGGGAAGATGCCCTCATTAGAGGGAGCAGCCACATTTCCTGTTGATTCATCAAGGTACTTTCCTTTAGCAGCTGCATCATCTGGGTTCAGCTTGGGCCAGCTGTTCTTCTTTCATGTGCTTATTTCTTTCAGATACTGGGACAACTGGGTAGCTGGATGGCATGATTCCAACATGGAGGGTCATGGTCCTCTCCTATTGCCAGACAGACATTATAGTTCACCTATTTTTGCTTTTAAACATCTTGCATTTGCACAGAAACATTTACAGGGTTTGTTGTGTATAGTTTAAAGGAATAGGGTAGTATCCCTTTAAATAGCTTGTGAGTCCTCTAGTGGTGCTCACCACGCTCTGCGATTTAGAAGCCACCAGAACCCAACCACAGGAGCAGTGTATATGTAGCTAGGCCTCTTGTGTTGTATATATTCTGTACATACAGTTATTTAGAACCTGTCTGGTTCCTTCAGGTCATGTGTGCTGTGTAAAAAGCAAAAGGTACATGTGAACCAGTGGATTCTCACCAGTCCCAGTGAGTTTGGCAAATGATCACTGAGGTGTCTTGGCCCTCTGGCTAAGCCCCAAATCCCACAGCTCTAAATGTCACCCAGACATTGCCTGGTGGGCCAAGATGACCTGATTACCTCAGACACAGTGCAGTGAGAAAGGACACCAGAGAGAATGTAGGAGTACCTATAAAAGGAGTACTTGTGGCCCCTTAGAGACTAACAAATTTATTTGGGCATAAGCTTTCGTGGACTAAAACCCACTTCATCAGATGCATAGAGTGGAAAATACAGTAGGAAGATAGATATATATATATGTATATATACAGAGAACATGAAAAGATGGGGGTTTCCGTACCAACCCTAACAAGACTAATCAATTAAGGTGGGCTATTATCAGCAAGAGACAAAAAACTTTTGTAGTGATAATCAGGATGGCCCATTTCAGACAGTTGACAAGAAGGTGTGAGTAACAGTAGGGAGAAAAATTAGCATGTGGAAATAATTTTTAGTTTGTGCAATGACCCATCCACTCCCAGTCTTTATTCAAGCCTAATTTAATGGTGTCCAGTTTGCAAATTAATTCCAGTTCTGCAGTTTCTCATTGGAGTCTGTTTTTGAAGTTTTTTTGTTGTAGAACTGAGACTTTTAGGTCTGTAATTGAGTGTCCAGGGAGGTTGAAGTGTTCTCCAACTGGTTTTTGAATGTTATAATTCTTGACGTCTTAGCATCTGAGGAAACTAACCCCATATTAACCACCTTTCACTGGTGGTCATCAAGGCAAATCCCAGTGGTCTCTGTAAACAGCACACATGTGCAGCCATACAGCAATCTCCCATATACTGCATATACTGTGCCGCTCAAAACTTCTTCTGTCCCCAGGTGGGCGCTGCAAGCTGCAGGCAGAGGTAAGAGTGGGACCCGGCAGGGCTGGCCCGGCCACCAATGCACCCAGGATTGGGCCCAGGAGCAAGTAAGTACTGAGGTAGTCAAGTCAGAAGTTGGCACCCTAGTGAAACAGACATGAACTACTGGGACCCCAGTTCCCAGCCTAGAGCTGGCTGCCTCCCCACACCAAGGCTCAGAAGCTCCCCTTGCTCCCCATGCAGAGCCTCCATCGCCATCCCGCAACATCCCGACTGCCCCTGCTCACCATGCACAGCACCCACCTAGCTCCCCTCTTACCCAACACCTCTCCTGCCCTCCTCTCTCATACAGAGCATCTATCCCACTCCCCTCCTATCCCCGACTGCCCCCACACACAGCACCCACCCCGCTCCCCTCTTGCCCCTGAAACCTCTCCTGCCCTCCGCTCCTCATACAGAGCACCTACCCCACTCCTCTCCTTCCCCGACACCCAACTGCCCCGCCCTCCTGCTCCCCTTGTACACCTGACACCCAACTGCCCCGCCCTCCTCCTACCCCCGACACCCTGACTTCCTCAAGCACACCACAATTCTCCCTCTCCCCATGCATAGCACCCATCCCAACCTCCTGCTATCATTGACACCCCCAGGTGTCACCCCAAGCACAAAAATGTTGTGGTCAGTGGAGTTTGTAGCCCACACAGCACAAAGCAAATTTAGAGGGATCGTTGGTCGTAGCCTCCTTGGAGATCACGTACCAGCCATTGGCCGTTCATGAGGTAAAACTTAGTGCGTTGAGGGGCAGGAGGGAAGGAATGCTAAACGCCTGTCTTCAACTCAGCCCTCTCTTGACCCACCACATCCAGTCTTGCCATTTCTACCGACATAACATTTCCCAGAGCCAGCCATTCCTGTCTGTCCAGACCACCAAGACTCTTAATCTTCTTGCACCTCAACTACTGTCATCACCTTCACTCTGGTCTTGAGCCCAGCTCTACCGCACACCTCAAACTCAATCAAAACACTGCTGCGGCTCACCCTTTGGCTCGTTGTCCCCACCAAATCATCTCCCTCTCTGCAGCCCTTCACTGGCTCCCACTCTTACACCATAACACAAGCTCCTTGTCTTGCCTGTAAGGCCCTTCACCTTCTGCTGAGGGGGGACTTTTTGCATGGCAGTGGGAAATATTAAAATTCCCTCTCCTCCGACACAGACCTGGACTCCAGGCCTGTGCTGTAACATCACAGACATTCTTACTGCTTTCCTTGCATGTGGAGCAGTGCCGGAGAGGCCCCAGGCTGAGAATCTCAGGTAGGAAAAAAGGTGTCAGGGAGCAATAATCAATGCTGTGGGTATATAATAAAAAAAAGGTGATCTTTCCTCTTTCTTAGTGAGGTATGACAGACAGATTGATGAGAAGGAAAATGTTCTCCTGTAAACTCACACTGGAATATGGCAATGCATTGCAAAACCAGATCCCAGTGTTTCGTGGCAAGGCACAGCTACGTGGCAGGAGGCTTTTCAAGTGTCTCTGTCCAATGCTGTGTAATTTGGGAACTAAGAAACTGTTGAAGGCGCACCGTGCACATCAGACTTCTTGACTCACACAGCTTGCTCATTGGTTTGTATGTATGTCTGCCTTTTAATTTTGCCATCAGCGCACACCAAGCTGTTCTTAGTCGTTTCAAGTGATTTTTACCAGGCTGGGTTGTTTTTGCTTTCACAGGCAACTGAAGACGTTGTTTTTAGATAGGTCCAACCCGGCAACAGCTTTCAAACAGATTCCGCTCTTCAGGGTGTTAGGACACATCCCTGGCCCACAGAGCCGCCTCCATTATATTTGCTCTGGTCTGCCAGCAAAGATGTCAATATTCTGTTTGTTCTGCCATGACTTTACTGTGCCACCCCCTAGTCTGTAAACTGGCTTCCTAGGAAACAAAGAAGGACTTAAGGCACTGAGGATACGTCCAGGGATGAGCTGCCAAAATCTTAACAACTGGTTCCCTCCTCACCCCACGAGGGAGTCGTTGCCCACCCCCGCCCCCCAGGACTCCTGCCCCATCCAACCCCCTGTGTTCCTTGATGCCCCCACCCCCGGGACCCCTTCCCCATCCACCTCTCTCCCCTGTCCCCTGACTGCCCCCAGAACTGGGCAGGAGGGTCTCGTGGGCCACCATAGTGGGTGCCCAGCCCACCCCGCCCCTAAGAGCCAGAGGGACCTGCCGGGGGACGAGGTGGGGAGTCCTGGCGGGGCTTACCTGGGGCAGCTCCCAGGAAGCATCCGGCAGGTCCCTCTGGCTCCTAGGGGTGGAGTAGCGTAGCTGGGGGGGAACCGGCGGCCGCTCCCCCCACTGATCACATCAAAAGTGGCGCCTTAGGTGCTGACTCCGGTGGGTGCTCCGGGACTGGAGCACCCACGGGGAAAATTTGGTGGGTGCAGAGCACGCACCGGCAGCTCCCCACCCCGCGCCTGGCCCCAGCTCACCTCACCTCCGCTCCGCCTCCTCCCCTGAACCCACCGCCCCGCTCTGCTTCTCTGCCCCCGCCCCGGCTTCCCGCAAATCAGCTGTTTTGCCCTCCTCACGCCCCCCCTCCCCACCCCCGCCCCAGCTCACCTCCGCTTCCCTGGGCCTGAGTGTGAAGCCACTGCCTGCTTCTCAGCCCACGCCAGCTTCCCGCGCGAACAGCTGATTCGTGGGAAACCGGGGGTGGGGCGCAGAGAAGCAGAGCGGGGCGGCGCATTCAGGGGAGGAGGCGGAGGTGGAACGGAGGTAAGCCTGGATCGGGGTTGGGGTGGGGCGGGGAGCTGCCGGTGGATGCTCTGCACCCACCAAATTTTCCCCGTGGGTGCTCCAGCCCCGGAGCACCCATGGAGTCGGCACCTAAGGTGCCACTTTTGGCCAGTTGTTAAATTTAGAAGCCCTTTTAGAACCGGTTCTCCCTTGTGGAACAACCAGTTCTAAAAGGGCTTCTAAATTTAATAACTGGTTCCTGTGAACCGGTGGGAACCGGCTCCAGCTCACCACTGGATACGTTTACATGGTGATAACAGTCCCGGGGCACAACTGTAGCTGGCATAGGTGAGCTGGCTCAGGCTTGCAGGGCTCGGGCTGCAGGGCTATAAACTGCTTTCTAGATGTTTGGGCTCAGACTAGAGCCTGAAGGGCTGAGACCTTCTCTCCACACAGAGTCCCAAAGCTCCGGTGCCAGCCCGAGCCCCAAAAGCTACACAGAAATTTTTCAGCCCCTCAAGCCCAAGTCAGCTAGCCCAGGCCAGCCATGCATCTTTTGCATCCCTGAGTAGACCTAGCCTGAGGTAAGGAGCTAGGTAACCCCTCTGGAGTTAAGACCTGTTGTAATAACTGAGACCTAGCAGGCCTACTTTAAGGAGACAGAATGAACTTAGACAGAGAAGCACTTTTGGCACCTTAGAGACTAACAAATGTATTTCAGCATAAGCGTTCGTGAGCTACAGCTCACTTCATCGGATGCTCACGAAAGCTCGTGCTCAAACAAATTTGTCAGTCTCTAAGGTGCCACAAGTCCTCCTTTTCTTTTTGCGGATACAGACTAACACGGCTGCTACTCTGAAACCTGTCATTAGACAGAGAAGGTTTACTGATACCACTCAAGGACCAGGCTAAGGTTACAATTGGAGCAGGGGCCTGGAAATCAATTGACACAAACTGGTTGTTTGGAAATTAGGCCTAACTGGTGGACCAAATAATGAGAGGATAGACCATTCCGCCCATCACCACTTTGTGGGGGCTCTTCAAAGGAGGCAAGAGGGAGAAAAAGGAACTTTTACCATCATCACGGCGGCAGAAGTAGGATTGTTGCTATGACACCAGACCTTAATACGCCAGTGGAGACATATAAGCATCGTTGCTGTGCCAGCAAGGACCTCAGCCTGAAACATGTGAGATCCAGCTCGGTCATGCCCTCCCTCGGGTCCCCCTTTCCATCCCTTACTATCTTCCTCCAATCTTCTCTCTCACTCGGCTTTTCACTTCATCCTGAAAACAACTGTACTGCACAGCACCAGTATGATGAGACGAGATGGGCCATCCAGCTCGGCTCAACCTGAGAAGGACCAGCAAAGGAGTGGGGCCTGACCTGACCAACCAGAGGACGTCCCTGACCGGGAAGGCAAGCCAGGGTTCAGATAACCACGGCTGTTGTGGCTGACCAGCCAGGACCCAAAGCACCTGTCCATGACTGAGCAGCTGCCTTGTATCCTGAGAACATCAACAAAACAGTAATCCCCTGTCTTTTCTGTCCTTTCTCTTCTCAACCGTCGGCTTCTGTCTGTTTTGTCAAAAGCAGGAAAGTGACTATTGGTCCCAACACAAAATTGAAGAATAGATCTAACCCTTTCTTCCCACCAAGCAGAAGTGTTTGACAGAATAAGAGACTTTAACAATAATCACCATCTTCAAAGACAGACTTTGGTAGGTTTTGATTAAGCTTGTTTTGCATAATCACTCAATTTCAGTTTCAATGCTTTTTGCCTTGTTTTGATTCTTTTCCTTTTGTGTGTTTCAATCAACACATTTCTAACCTTTGGCATGAATTTCGTAGCATGCCCGCCATGGTGCTAAGCCGGCTGAGATCCCTGCATACCAAACCCCAAACCTTGTTTAACACCGTTTAATGTTGGATAGTTTCAGGGTCATGTCAACACCTTTAACTCTTTGAGCCTATGTTTTCCATCGTAAGTAATACAACAGACTTCCATCGAACAAAGGACTCCAGCACATGTTTAAGACTATGAGTATCCCCATTGACGAAAACGAGATCATTCATGCGCTTAAAGTGAAACATGGGCTTAAAACCTTGAAGGAGCAGCAGCACCCTGAAAACTCTGCCAAAGGACCTCTCTTTCTCATTGTACTGTTGGAAGATTACATCCCCTCTGACACAGTGTCAGATTCCTCTGGTACAGTAGAACCCCAATTTTATGAACTAATTGGGGACTGATGAGTTTAGCAAATCCAAGAGTTCACAAAACCGACCATCTCCAAATTACAGTAGGTATGGTGCATAAATTAATTTAATTATTCAGTGACAGTGTACATGAAGAACGGCAACAAATGTATACCGTATGCCTATTACAATCTTGCATATGGACTGCGCTGCATCACACACTACTGTATGTATATGCGGTAGGGATCCTGTAGTCCCTAGTGAAATAAATTGCTGATTTTTCTTTAAGAGAATTGCATCTCTTCTTTGCCACCAATCTCTCAGCATGATACATAAGCTTTCCCAGATGTGACTCATCTGCTACTAAGATACTTTCACCAGTGGTAAAGATACATACTCTCTGAGTTCATGTGATCTCTACTCAAGCGCATAGACACGTACCTTGTTCATGGAGGATAAAAATGGTTCATTTCACTGGTTGTTTAGAAGATCTGTGTTCATAAAATTGGCGTTCTATTGTAATTTAAAGGGAAAGGGAAAGGGTGGGATTTGCAAAAGCACTCAATAATGACCAGCTGTCTCTCCTGCTGAAATCAGTGATGCAATGAGGGTAAAACTTCTGTTGACTTCTATGGGAGCAGTGTTAGGCCAACACCAAGTGCTTTTGAAAATCTCCTCCAAACTATATACCTTGATTGCTGCTGTATGGGACACACTGGTTTTCTGATCCTTCGGGTAATTAAATGTATTATCATGATTTTGTTATATTATAGAAGCACTTAGAACCCCCAACTGAGATCAAGACCCCAATGTGTGAGGTGCTGTACGCTACAACTGGTTGGAACACTTTTGAAAACATGAAATTTCATTGAAATGCGATGTTTAATTGAAGCAGAAATATTTCACGGAGACATACCAGTTTCAACCAAGTTTTCATTGGGAAGGTTTTTCAGGTCCAGGGCTTTCTGGTCCCTTCTCCCTAGAGAGAGGGAGAAAGAAAAGCAAATCAAAAGTCTGAGCTGTTCACTCCAAAACAGCCATCTTAACACAATTCCATTTTGTGAAAACATTCCACAGATTTGGGGTTTGTTCCAGTGCGGAACAAAAATATATTTCAAAACATCGTAAGTTGTTGCTAAACAGAATTGTCTGTACAGCTCTGTTGTACACATATATAGTAAGAAACCATCTCTGCCCTGAAATGCTTAGTCTAAATAGGAAAGAGAGACAGCATATGCTTGAAAACAACTTATTATCCCCATTGCATAGAGGGACTAAGGCAGAGGTGAAAGTAAGCTGGTACGCCCCGGTATGGGGTACCGGTAAGAGCCGGTGCACCGTACCGCAACCGGCTTTCCCAGGAGGCAATTTAAAGCCCTGCGGTGGGGATTTCAAGGGCCCCGGAGCTCCAGCCGCTGCTACCGCCCCGGGCCTTTAAATTCCGCCTGAGCCCTGCTGCCCAAGCCCTGGGGTAGTGGCAATGGGACTCTGGCAGGGATTTAAAGGGCCCTGGAGCTCCAGCCCCTGCTACCACATCCGCCCTTTAAATCCCCGCCAAATCAAGATTTAAAGGGACCAGGAATCTAAGGCCCTGCCTCTTCCGGTTAAGGCCACGCCTCTTCCGGTTGAGGCCACGCCCCCTGCTCAGTACTCCAGCGTACCGGTAAATCCTCTAATTTACTTTCACCCCTGGATTAAGGACTCAATCCTACAATGTGCAGAGCACTCTGGCCCTCATCCAGCAAAGCCCTTAACCATGTGCTCAATCTTAAGCATGTGAATAGCCTCATTAAATCAGTGTTTTGTGGACTGTGGGCCAGCGTGCTCAGACCCTTGCAGGAGCAACCTTCAAGATCACAACAAAGGGTCAAGGCAGAGACAAGATCTGACTCCAGAACTCCTGAGCCCTAGGCTACTTCCTTAACTGCAAGACCCTCTTTCCTCGTCTCATGAAAGCAGAGTTACCTTCCTTCAGTCACCCCAGGTTACAATTTCTCCAGGTGTGCAATGTCTAGTGTGACTCCAGATCACTAGTTTTTCCTCATGATCTGGGATTGTTACTTGGAGGTCTTTCCCCACTGAGTTGCTCCTTCTTCTATTGACATTAAAGGAGCAGAAGATTGAGCAGGAGCAAGTAAGCAGGAGGAGAGCGTGGGAGGAAGTTGTGTTAAATGAGGAGAGGCAAAAAGTCATGGGCCATTGTCGCTAGTTACGTAGCTGAGATCCCGTTGATGTCAAGGGAAATTGTGGGCTCATAGCTGGTAGCAGAATTTGGCCCATGTCACCTGGGCCCAGATCCACAAAGGTTATTAGACCCCTAAGTTCCATTGATTAAGTTAGGAGCCTAAATACCTTTGAGGATCTGGGCTATGATCTCCACTGTCAGAGATGGATAATTTCAAGATGAACTCTCCAGACTTCTTAGCAAACCCATATCCATCCTGCTCCCATGTGAACAGAACCCTGTGGAACAAACTGATGTGAGAACTGGTTCATGCCAGCAAAATATTAAATAATCAAGTGCTTGTAGAATCCTCCATTTCCCATCTGCTGCCAGGAGGAAGAAAGGAAATCATCATAGAATCATAGAATATCAGGATTGGAAGGGACCTCAGGAGGTCATCTAGTCCAATCCCCTGCTCAAAGCAGGACCAACCCCAAATAAATCATCCCAGCCAGGGCTTTGTCAAGCTGGGCCTTAAAAACCTCTAAGGAAGGAGATTCCACCACCTCCCTAGGTAACCCATTCCAGGGCTTCACCACCCTCCTAATTATAAATTGATTGTTCGATTTGTTCATCTCTGAGGTCTGTTTGCTGTCCAGTGATAGAATCCAGATCGGCAAAGCTACAATATGCTGTACTTTATAGACTCTCCATGTTGAAATAGTTTGGCAACCATTTAGGCTTAGCTCTTCCTTAGCAAAACCCCACATCATCTGTGTGTTCATTTTATTGCATACGCTTAGCCACTTCTTGCATTTTCTTCAGTCCTTCATTATGTTCAGTGCTTTGATACAATGGGTCAGGTCCTCAGCTGGTGTAAATCATAAGAACAGAAGAATGGCCACACTGGCTCAGAGCAATGATCCATTTAGCCCAGTATTCTGTCTTCCTACAGTGGCCAGTGCCAGGTGCTTCAGAGGGAATGAAAGGAACACACAATCATTGAGTGCTCCATCCCCTGTTGTCCTCTCACAGCTTCTGACAGTCAGAGACGAGGAACACCCAGAACATAGGATTGTGTTCCTGACCATTTTGGCTAATAGCCACTGATGGACCTATCCTCCATGAACTTCTTTTTTGAACCCAGTTATACTTTTGGCCTTCACAACATCCCCGGCAACAAGTTCTACAGGTTGACCATGTGTTGTGTGAAGAAGTACTTCCCTTTGTTTTAAACCTGCTGGCTATTAATTTCATTGTGTGACCCCTGTTTCTTATGTTATGTGCAGGGATAAATAACACTTCTTTATTCACTTTCTCCACACCAGTCACAATTTTATAGACCTCTGTCAGGAACCTCCTTAGTTCTCTCTTTTCCAAGCTGAAAAGTTCCATGGCCCCCTTAACTTCAGTAGGGTTATTCCAATTTACATCAGCTGAGGATCTGGCCCATTGACTTAAGTTAAGTTACAGTGATTTACACCCACTGAGGATTGGGTCCAGTGACTTCAATAGGGATATTTCAATCTGCACCTGCTGAGGATCAGGCCCATTTAAGGAATAGCACTCACAAAGGATGTTCCAAAATGTATGCCAGCTTCAAATGCTGTTTGGATGATTAACAACATAGTCTCACACTGATCTTAAGTATGCCATTAACCTGATGTTTTTATTCTGTTAACCTAGAGAATATTCACACATACGCTGAACAGCAGTAATGAACTGATGGCAGTGATTAATTATCCATTGCAATTCTGTAATAGATCAATGCATATGATAACTCATGATCAAGAAAACAACTGCTTCTTTAAAGTCCACCATCAATCCAGTGAAAAGGCACAGTATTTGTTAACAAAAGCAGATGCACTCAGGCCTGTAAGGTCCCTGGCTAGTAAGAAGAGGTTTTTTTGAGCAATACATTACAAAAAAAATATTATAAACCTCCTCTAAGCATAACCCACTAAATTCTGAATGGTTCAGTCAGCAGATGAATTGCAATCAACACTTCAAACTCCACATTCAATGGTTTCTCATTAGAAATGGTGGAAGATCCTTTACTTGACGTTTAAAACAGGACCGGACAAAATATTAGAAAATACAGTGTAGGGTTTTCAAGAGCACGTTCTCCCATCAAAAAAGTTTTCCCATTGGCTTTAATGGGAACAGAATTAGGGTCACACCTTCAGTGTAGAAAAATCACACCTTAGGGTAGAATAAAAGCCTCTTCATTGTCAGGAAAACAGACTAGACAGTGGCCATCTCCATCTCTGCTTCTAAGGGTACGTCCGCACTGCAAGCAGGAGTGGAATTACAGCATGCGTAGACATACCCAAGCATTTTTACACTAGCTAGCTTGCGTACCAGCAGCAGGGATGCCACAGCAGCACACACTTCAGTGCAGAAAAGAGATCCAGAGCACCAGGCGGGCTTGTACAGGCCACGCCGAAGGCCATGATGGCTCGACTTCACGGCTAGTCGCTGGATTAGAGGCAGCCCGGGAACGTGTGCACATGCTGCAATCACACACCCCGTTTGCATCGTAGACATACTCTAAAATGCGACAAGGGGGGATGAGGTGATGTCTTTTATTTGACTTCACCCACCTTGTCTCTCTAATATCCTGGGACCAACACAGCTATAACAACACTGCATACCTTAAGATGGCAAGTCTGAGATGGGGTTTTATTCCAATATATTTCAACTCCCAGCAGCCCTAAGTTGTTTAAATACTTTATATTTAGGCTGCAAGTAGCTCTGATAGCTACTCTAACCTGTGAGTTATGCTGCATGTTGTTCGTAGCACAACGCCAGCCAGTATGTATGTCTGCAGAGCTGACCAAATCAGGAATCTACAAAGCAGCGCTCACCGGGAGAGTTCTGCTATAGGGGATTTGCAGCCCAAAACCACAGAAAAGGATATTTGACTGTTTTCTTTAGGACTTAGACTGAGATTACAAGGCTTAACATTTATGTATTCACACACTGTCTCAGGGAGTTGGGCTGGGGGTAATTCATGAGTGATCAAAGATTATTTATTTGCCGATAAAAGCTGCTTTTCACCAGAGGAGAAATCCCTTGGGGTGGAAGTTAAAAGGTACAAATGGCATCACCAGGTCTTTAAAAATCTACTTATCAGGACAGTACTGTTTTTCTTCTCTAAAATTGGGTTGAAAAAGTGATTTATTAATTTTTTTACAAGTTATAATCACCAGCGGTGATTTCAAATTTTGTTCCACGCAGTCCTCCACCTGACATCACTGAAAATAACATCTTCACATGCAGCTGCATATATATGTCCATCCCTGTCTATAGCCCCACTGGCGAGGTCATGCTTAGCCAGTTCTCAGTGGAAATGGTCAACACCCCTTTCACCACACACAGGGCTGTTGGGGTGGCGCATAAATATTCTGTGCTATCAGGTAAAAGACGTATTGCTTGTACGAACCTGCAAGAAAGGCTGAAAAAGGAATCCAGTTGTCAGGTGGTTTTTAAGGGTCCGTGCCATGCTGGTATGCCTGATTAAACCACATTCTGAGAGTAGTAACAAACCTCTTCAGCCACGCCTGCTTCCACAGCATTTTGTACTCTTCATGAAGAGGAAGGAGACCCCTATGGTTTGGGCACCGATGAGGAACTGGTGAGGTCTTAGCACTGCCACCGATCCTTGCTGTGACTGAGACAAGTCACTTGGGCCCGGATTCAGCAACCCATGTGGCTGGGATTTTGATAGAACGGGAATTTCAGTCGGAGTTGAGCACCTAACTGCCTTAGCCTCCACTGAAAATCCCTGCCTGAAGTATGAATTGTCCCAGTCGAGTCAACAGAACTATGCTCATGCTTAAGTTAGGCATGTGCTTAGGTGCTTTGACAAAGCAGGGCCTTAATCTCACGGGTTGAACTCCCTGCAGAAATCAATGGGAGTTGCTATTGACGTCAATGGGGCCGGATTTCACCCTCTCTGCCTGATTTCCCCATCTGTAAATGGAAATAACCCCACTTCCTTTTCTCTGTCTTGTCTAATTAGCCTAACCGCTTTCAGGCAGTGACTGTGTTGTGTTCGTACAGCACCCGGCACAGTAGGGCCCGATTTCAGTGCAGGCCTTCAGACACCATTATAACACTAACCAGTCACTGAGAAGACCACCACCTTATCACAAGGCCCTGTAGAACCATGAAAAGAACCCAAAGAGGTCTGTCTGTTTTGAAACCCTGTTCATCCATCTGATTTTATGACACCACAATTAGCACAAGATACATAACTCTGAGGAGTGGCAGAGTTCATTTATCTCCAAGTAGGGATGACTCACAAGAGTTATAATTTCCAAACCCTCATTTAAAGGAGAAGGATGGCAGACTCAACTATTATAGATTATGCTTTGGCAACTCTTTTAAAAATAACAAAGATCTGATTAATTTTCAGCAGCTTTCACCAAGCCAGAAATGGTCTAGGCGGTGGGGAACTTGTCATTCCATTTTTGATCATAAAAAATTGTTTGTTCTTAGATTCAGCCTTGTTGGGTACAGTTTACAAATGAGCACTTGCGCAAATTAAATCCTGACCTGTCTCTTGTGGAAAAGAGGCTCCTTTGCCAGGTGGGAGATTTCAAACACCTAAATCAGGGCTGGCCTTACCATGTGGCGAACTGAGGCGGCTGCCTCAAGTGCGAGACTGTGGGGGGGAGCGCTACTGGGACCCAGAGTGTAGAAAATGGTGTCTGCTGCTGGTGCATATGTATTCTCTCTGCTCGAGATGCACAGAGATGGGGGAGTGCTGTGCTGGAGGAAGGAGGGCACAAGAGACATAACAGGCAGGCAAGAGAAAAGGTGAGAGGGAATAACAGAAAGCAGCAGGAGCTGCAGGGAGAGAGAGGAAGAGCAGCCTCTCATATACCTCTCTAGCACCCCCAGGAACCTGGACTGATTAACCCCAGCTTCTCAGGGAGTTCCTCTTTCCTGCTGCTTCCCTGAACCCACTTGAGGAGAACAGGCAGTCAACTGAAGTAGTAGGAGCCAGTTAGGCCCTTAAGATGCTGATACCTTCCCTCACTCGGGCCCTGCTACCAGCCTGCTTATTTGTCCCCTTCAACTGAGTGTTGAGAGCCACCATAGCTGGCACAGAACAGCAGTCATGAGTGAAAGAAGAAAACGCCCCTCTGGGGCAGCATTCAGAAAAAGAAAGAAAGCAAAGGAAGCTTTTCTATCTAAGCAGGAAGGAGCTCTCCTGAGATACATAGACACAAATTCAGTGCCTTGCATAATGACAGGTTTCAGAGTAACAGCCGTGTTAGTCTGTATTCGCAAAAAGGGGCTGTAGCTCACGAAAGCTTATGCTCAAATAAATTTGTTAGTCTCTAAGGTGCCACAGGTACTCCTGTTTTTTTTATAGACACAAATGTTCACAGTGAGCCTTCCGGCCCCAGTGAGGATGTGAGTGGTGAGGAGATGCCTGATCTTTTGGTTAGTCAGAGTGCAGGTGACTGGCAGCTACTGCAGCATCCATATCTCCATCTCAAATGGATGTAACCGTGCACATTCCCGAAGAAAAGTGTAGATCAGAGTAGAGTGTGGTGGAGGTGCAAGAAACAGCTGCTGCTGTGTTTAGTTCCTTACGTCCAGGCAATCCAGGACTGTGGACCCACTTAAGCAGTAGCCTGAGGGGACTTCCTTGTACTGCATGGGCCACAGCAAGTGCAAAACGTCATGTTCCCCAAAGACAATGAAAATAGAAGTTTCCATCCAACACGTTACTGGCGTGAAATCCCCAATGGCTTATGTATTCAAAAACTCAGAATGCTGCATACTGTTTTTGTTGCAAACTCTTGCAGTCTAATATTCCAGCCACATTGGGTTCTACAGGAACAAAGGACTGGAAAAATCTGGCTAGAAATCTGGCATGCCATGAGAAGGCAGCAAATCACCAGAGAGCATTCCATAGGTGGAAAGTGATTGAGATGAGACTAAGGTTAAAGGCCATCATAGATGATCAGCATCAAGAGAAGACTGCATCAGAGTCTCTTTACTGGCAAACTGTTCTGAAAAGGCTTGTTGCCATTGTGAGAATGCTGGCTACCCAAAACCTAGCACTGAGTGGCACTTCAGATCAGCTGCATGTGCCAAACAATGGAAACTTCCTTAAAATTGTGGAGCTGATGGCTGAGTTTGATGCTGTACTCCAGGAGCATCTAAGAAGAGTCACCACCCAAGAAATGCACACACACCACTACCTTGGAAAAACAATTTGAAATGAGATCATACAGTTACTGGCAACAAAAGTCAATCAGAAGATTGTGGCAGATCTGAAGTCAGCAATATATTACTCTGCCATTCTGGATTGCACACCTGACATCAGCCATACGGAACAAATGACTTTAATGGTGCGTTTTGTGACAACAACAGAACCTAGTGAAAATGTCCCTGCAGTGGTGACGGTCAGAGAGCATTTTCTAGAATTTACTGACATTGATGATACTACAGGAGCTGGTATGACAAACGTGCTTCTTAAAAAGCTGGAAGATACGGGAATTGCGATAGCTGACATGAGAGGTCAGGGCTACGATAATGGTGCCAACATGAGAGGAAAGAACAGAGCAGTGCAGACACGGATCCGAGAGTTAAACCCTCGAGCTTTTTTTGTCCCATGCAGTTCTCATTCATTGAACTTGATGGTCAGTGATACAGCATCAGCTTATAGTGAGGCTGCTGAATTTTTTAATGTCATTCAAAGCATTTTTCTCTGCATCAACTCATCAATGGCCAATTTTGAAGCAACATCTGGGAACATCCTCTCTGACACTGAAACCACTGAGTGCCACACGATAGGAAAGTCGAGTAGAGGTGATAAAGACTATCAAACACCAAATTGGGAAGATAGATGATGCCATAGTTGCCATTATGGAGGATAATGCTATGACAGGAACTGTTCATGGGAGAACAGTGGCAGAGGGAAATGGAATCATCAGAAACAAACATAACTACAAATTTCCATTTGGCTTAGTGTTGTGGCATGACATACTGTTTGAAATAAATGTTGTAAGCAAGAGACTCCAAGGTATTGACCTTGATCTATCTGGAGCAATGGAACAACTGGACAAAGCAAAGTCATACCTCCAGTCTTACCTGTCAGATGAGGGATTTCAAAACGTTCTGAAGAGGCCACAGAAGTTGGCAGAGGAACTTCACACTGAAGCTATTTTCCCACCCATTCAAGAATACAAGAGTCACCGAAGAAGACAACATTTTGATTACGAGGCACGGGATAATCCCATAAGAGACCCCAAACAACAATTCAAAGTTGAATTCTTTAACCAGGTGCTAGATTGTGCAATACAGTCAGCTGAAGAACGTTTCATGCAGCTCAAGGAACATAGAAGTATATTTGAGATGATGTATGATATTCCAAAACTCCTCACTATACCTGAAGAAGACCTACATCAGTGATGCAGGGCACTTGAGACAGTGTTGACAAATGATGACATGCGCGATATTGATGCGAGTGATGTAGGTGATGAACTGAAAGCCCTTTCAAGATACATTTCAGCAGGATCAACTCCAAAGGCTGTTCTGGACTATATGTGCACAAATAAGCTGACCACCCTCTTTCCAAATACTTTTGTTGCTCTGCGCATACTTCTAACACTTCCTGTAACCGTTGTCAGTGGAGAACGTAGCTTCTCCAAGCTGAAGTTAATAAAACCACATCTACGCTCCACAATGACACGAGAGGCTGGTCGGCCTTGCAACCATCTCAATAGAGCATGAGCTGGCCCAGACTGTGGACCTTCAGCAGGAAGCAGTTCAAATCTTTGTAACCCAAGGCAGCACGGAAAGCACCGCTTGGATTATTCAAACAGATAAAAATGCCAGTGTTTGCTATGCAGACAAGAAAAGTTACATTTGCTGTTTAGGTGTTTGAAAGTTAAGTGTTACTTAAAATTTTTGAACGAGGCATTTTAAGTTAGTTCTGCTTTATTGGGGGAGGTAGCAGAGCAGTCCCATTAGAGGAGTAGAATAGGAAGAAGGCAGAATTGAGACCTTTCAAAGTTTTGACCCAAGCGAGGGGGCATCGGAGTGTCATTTGAGCTCCCCGTCTCAGGTGCCAAAATGTTGTGGGCGGGCCCTGACCTAAGTCCACTCTTTGTTTTGAAGAAGCCTTGCTACCCGTGTCCAGATAGAAGTGCAGCAAGTGTCTGAACCAGAGGCAACAACTGGGGGGAAGAGGCATGCAGGGTCATGTGCTCCCTCGCTCAAATTGCTGCTTGGCTTATACTGAGCATGCTCACACAGACTGAGCATGCTCAGTAACCCTGCTGAAGCCGAATGCCCTCACTCTGCCCCGCCCCCCCCCACCTCCCTACCCCCACTATCGGCAGGCACGAGTCGTCTCTGGTCTGAACACTTCTAAAAGTGAATGCAGGTCATGGGTTCTACAAACATACACCACAAAGGTGGCCCCTAACCCAGTGAGCTCACAGTCTAAGATGTAGACGTATAGATGAGTGGGGAGGTCTAGGGAACATAAGAAATACCCGAAAGGCAGGCAGCTCGAAAGCACTCAGCACTGGCCTAACTCAGCTCTCTTTGCAGTCAAGTGGACATTCAGCATTTACTTCAATGGGGGGAAACGTCAGTGGGAGCAGAATCAGGCCAATGCTGAGAGCTTTGAAAGTCCCACCATAAAGCGTATGCTCATTAGCAATGGGAAGAACAACACAGCTGAGTCAATGCAAATTGTTTGGGGCCACAGAATCTTTCTGAGCTTCAACACTCACTAAGGCCCAGATCCTGAAAGGTAACGAGGCACCTAACTGCGCCTTATTTCAATGGAAATGTGACAGGGCAGATGCCCCCTAAGCACTGTCACACCCCAATGGCCCCCTCCCTCAGGTCCCTTGGGGAAGCAGAGTTGTAATATATGTTGCTAACGCTGTTGCAAATATCGCAAAGTATTATGGGAGAGGCTAAAGGCGACTGTGGAATGGGAGATTCCTTCGCAGGTTTCTGGAGGCTGGCAAGTGTGGGGGGGAAGAGAAAATCAGCAGAGAAAGAGAGAAAGCAGAAAATGGGTTAACTCTGCGCTCCTGCTAAATCCAAGATAAGACGGTGACTTCAGCCAACTAAAGGCCGCAGAGGTGCTGCTACCTGCCAAGAAAGAAGGGGGTGGGGGCTGAGATTTCCACCCTGCCCTGCTGTGAGAACGAAGAGTCACAGAACAAGAAGCTGCAGGAACTCCAAAACAAGGCAGCGAAGGTCAGCAAAGCAAAGTAATGAAGATCAACAGTCTTTTCTCCCGGCCCTGAGACTAGCTGTTTTGGGGAAAGCTGAAGACACTATGGAAGGCCAATTGGAACTGGTACACCGAGCCTGGGGAACAAAGGTCTTTGAATGGGACACCCCCAAGAGACCCCAGGACTTAAAAGCTCCCAAGAGCGGAACAAGTTGGAGACTTTGCAGCAGAATCCCGGATGACCTGTGCACAGGACAGACTCCCATCCATCCCCCTCACTCTCCTCTTCTGACGGTACCCCCAGGCCTGGCCAGCCTGGGGTGGCTTGGCTGTGAGTATGAAAGTGGGTCAGGATTTGAGCATTCACGCTTCTTCCTTCCTTTGAGTGACGTGGGAACAGTCCCAGCGCTCACCACTGTTATTTTATTATTTTATCAATAAAGCTTTAAAATTCAGTCACTTGCTGTGCTCCTGTATCTCCCCCCGGAACAGTCCTGCCATCTCAGCCTGATCACCTGAGATCCTAGGCAGATTGGTAACAGAAAACTGTCACAGCACCCCCTCATGGCCAGAGGTCATTCTGTAGCTCCCTGCCTCCATCTCCTGACTAAAACAGTTATGGCTCCCTGTGCTGTGAGAACAGTGTTATCTCCCTATTGCAAGGAGTTACATTCCACCTACTTCAGGGCCCCATAACAACACCACACAGTCTATCTTGTCCAATTCACAGCCCTTCTTGAGGTCTGAGTTTGTCATCACACAGTTCCAAAAACAAAAAAACAAAAAACCCACAGACACCAAAACCTTTCTACCCACAGCCGTAAACTGGGCATAGCCCTTCATCCTTGAGGGACTGTCCCTTTCTGCAGCCGAGCACCTGAAGGAAAGTCAAGGCCTGGCCTGCCTTCTTTGCATCCTTCCCAAAAGGAAAGCAAAATTTTCAGCTAGGTCTTCTTACCCAGCTCAACTCCCTTCTCCTTGAGGTATTTAGGCACCTAACAATGCAGACTGGTGTCTAGTGGGATTTTCAAAGCACCAAGGAGCAATGGGAATTAGGCACTGAGGCCCAGATTTTTAAAAGTATTTAGGTGCCTAACTCCCATTGAAACCAATAGGTCTCAGATGCCTAAATATCTTTGAGAGTATGGGCCCTAGGCACTTTTGAAAATTTCAGTAGATGCCTATTTGCATCTTTAGGCATCTAAGTACCTTTGTAAATCTCTCCCATACGCACCTAAGTCACTTCAGCACTTTTGAACATTTTACACTGTACCACACTTTTTACCCTTGTTTCATTCCATAAATGGCACATGCTAACAGCATGGGTTTGGCATAACATTAAAACTGTCCAGAGGGCGAGAGCCCAGCACAAGTTTTGTGGTCTTGCTGATCTGCAGAGATATCACTTTAACTGTGCCATAATTACTGATGCATTATTCCCCCAACCCCCCCAAAAATATTCATGGCTACCAGCAGTTAATGACAGATTTGTTAATTAACAGCATGAGGCAAAGCCAAGGTTGATGTTCTAATAAACAGGTCATTAACTTTGGTAATGACCAATTTGGGAAGATGATTGCTCTGACAAACTGTATTCCATGGCTTATAAAAATTTTAAAACACAAGTGGCAGCCAGGGCTTTAAAAGAGCTGTTGTTTTGAAACACTACTCATTCCGCTAGAAGTTACCACTTCCATTTTTCACCAGCTGTAATGTGTCATCGTGAATCAAGGTGAGTATATTTCAAGTAATAGTAGTTAAAATAGATAAAGGACGTAAAATAGATTGAGCAATATAAAGACAATTGGCCTTCGCTTTGAAAGTCAATCAGCAAAGGCACTTTGTCTTCATAACCGTATCTCCACCACACCAACCTGCTGCCATTTTAATCACCTGACTTTTAACGGCATTTCTGTATAAATCCAAAGGATGTGGCTATGTGGGAGAAGGGGCTATTCCAAATAATACACCAGAAAATGCAACGAAGCGTAAAAACTATTAAGTGTACAATTGTTTAACTCCCCTGACTAAAACGGTTATGGCTCCCTGTGCTGTGAGAACAGTGTTATCTCCCTATTGCACGGAGTTACATTCCACCTACTTCAATTCCCATGTAGTTACAATTGGATCCACTCCCCTTCCTTCCTCGGTGTGCTACATTGCTGTGCAATGTTCAGAAAGAAGCCCTGTTTTTAGCCCATGAGTGTCTGCCTTTAAGTAGCATGTGGATTTATTCCCCGGTGATAGTGGGCACGTTTGTCTTCTGCCTTGCACCTTGTGGAGGCATTTCCACAGTGAGCACAAATTGGGTGTAAAACATTGTCAGATCAAAGTTCTTCCCTTACTCTTGGACATGGGTAGGATGTTATACCGATCACAATGCACTCACAGCAGCATGGGCTGAGTACAAGTACCTACCCTAAGGTCCTAGGTACATACTCGGGCAGATAGCCTGTCCCACCACCCATACTGCTGCAGCTACTTTGCTATTTATAGCATGCTAGCTTGATCAAAATAAGCACATGAACATCAACTCAAGCTGGAAGTTACATCTCCAGCTGCAGACATACCCAAAGAGGAAGGTGGGTCTTATGCATAAGGCACAGGATGGACGGGACAATGATCTAAACAGGAGGAATGACATTCAGTTTGGAGCAAGAGCCCAGTTTCCTGTATTTGTAACAAAACAAGGGCCTAAGCCATAAACGCACTGAAGACTCCTATTAACTCTGATGGGCTTTGATACAGGCCACAAAAGAGAACTGTTTAAAGCTACTGTATCAGGGGGGTGATAAAAGATCTTGAGGCTGGGAGCAGAATGATGCTGGTGGGAATGTGATGAAAAGAAGGACTTCCTCCATATTTGCTGGAAGTGCTTGGTCTTTCAAGATTACTGGAATAAGATCCAGACACAAATGGTGTTAATAGTTGGGTGTACTGCCAGAGGATCCATTAGTGATTCTTTTGGGTCTTTCAGTAGATAATTAAACAATCCAAGGGAATAGTGACTTCATATCACACCACTTAGTCATTGCCAGACTGTTAGTAGGCAGATGCTGGAAAAAGAAAATATTTCCCTCTATAAATGCATGGTTCACTAAGGACCAGGGTGTAGTAATTATGGAAGAAATAACAGCAGTTTCCTTCACAGCAAAGTATGAAAAGGGGAAATCAATGTTTGGAGCCAGATTTGGGTTAGATTGTGCAACCTTTACTCAGGAGTTGTGTCATTGAAATCAGTGGAGTCTGGTGCTACCCAACATGAATAAAGGAAGCAGATTCTGGCTTATGAGGTAGAATCACCCACAACAAAACCAGAGCACTTGAAAAACTTTTCTATGGTTTACTTAGGACAAAGACTGAAAGACAAAGATAGGAGACATGCACACACACACACACACAACCCAGATGGACTATTCCCTACAGAGAACAAAAGAACACAGCATAGCTCTGAAAAAAATTAAAATGAATTTAATGTATTTATTATAAAAATATTAATCATCTCCCTTTTATCTCGCAATTATCATCAGTAGCTCTCAAAGCACTTTACAAAGAAGGGCAGTATTATTATCTCCATTTTACAGATGGGAAAACTGAAGCACAGAGAGGGGGAAGTGATTTGCCCAAGATCACCCAGCAGGCCTGTGGCATGTATTATTTGCCTATGCTGTGTGTCAGATGAAAAGTAGAACTGCTTGTAACAATCTTGGGTTCATTAACTAACAAACCAGTGAATGAGAAAGGAATAAAACTTTAATAAACTGGAGAGCCTCTCTGGCGAGCTACTGCACACAGTCACGCCGTGTTCCCAATCCCCATCTTCAGGGCACATCTCCAAATTCCTATGTTCATAATACTGTCCCTTTTGAGGGAGCATCTCTAAACTATAATGTTTTACAAACATATCTCTACATCTTCCCTCTTAAAGAAAAATAAACAACTAACAACTATCTAATAACACATGCATTAAATTCTCTGCCCACATAGTACATTTCCTTAAACCAAATGTGTCAACTACCTAGAGAGGAGAGGTTACCAGCACATCACTCTCAAGTGGGTCTTTATGACTCACTTACCTCAAATACCCTTTCTCCAGGCAGGTTAGCAAGTCTCTATGAGTCCCGCTCTGATCTTCTCAGTATCAGCCTTTCATTAGAGTCTGAGTTGTTTTCTTGTTCCTTGACAGTTTCTCCTTTGTCTGTTGATGATAAAGGATCAGTCAGATGGAAAATTCCAGAGATTTCAGCAAGTTATTGCTAAATTAGATCTGATCCTTCTTCCCATTAATAACTGAGCTGAAGGAGAGCCATTCTCCAGGAATGCAGTTTGGTAAACCAGTAATGCTTTATACAAATCAGGCCCACTGTCAAAAGCCTTTTTCATAAGGTTCTTTACTATCCATATAGACCTTGCCACAAATCCACCTGATTGAGGGTGAATTGGACTTGATGTTTTGTGATAAAAATCTCAATCTATAGCAAATTGCCTAAAATCTGCACTGGAAAATTGAGGCTCATTATTGCTGACGACTTCATCTGGAATTCCATGTCTGGAGAAGATTCCCTTCATGCTGGTTATCACTGACTTACTATTAGTACAGTGCAGCATGAAAATTTCTGGATACAGAGAATAATAATCTGTGACTATTAAATAATCCTTTGATTGCCAGGTAAATCAGTCCGTGCCAACCTTCTCATAAGGTCTTTGTGGAACTGGATGAGGTCTCAGTGGCTCTGCCTGCTGGCATGGCTTGTATTTCAGGCATTAAAAGCAGTTTCTTACCACATCAGTAATGTCATGATTGAGCCACGGCCAATACAGCACCTCTCATGCTCATTGTTTGAACTTCTCAATTCCTAAATAACCCTCGTGGATCTTCCGTAACATTTCTTTTCAGAGGCTTATTGGAATTACAACCTTACTGCCTTTGAAAATCACCCCATCTATCACAGTAAGTTCATCTCTGCAGTTTCAATAGTCTCTTTTATCCTTGGACAGCAACTGCTTATTTCTTCAAGCCACCCTTTAATTATCACTTCTTTAGGGATTCCCAATGATTCATCTTTCTCTGTTTCCTCTCTTATTTGTTGCAGTTTCCTGTTAGCTGTGGGAATTGACTTTAAAATCAAATCTACACAGGCTTGCATCTCTGTCTCTAAAGTCTTCTCTGGCTTCATGGAAGTTACTGCTCTGGAAAGTGCATCTGCAGTTAACATTAATTTACTGGACGTGTAGGTCACAACCAAATCATACTTTTGCAGCTTCATCATCATTGTTTGAATCCTTAA
This sequence comes from Caretta caretta, assembly GCF_965140235.1. Classification (NCBI taxonomy): domain Eukaryota; kingdom Metazoa; phylum Chordata; order Testudines; family Cheloniidae; genus Caretta; species Caretta caretta. The sequence continues at coordinate 19,058,880 of NC_134209.1, forward strand.
GGTACAGTCTTTTAGTGGTTTGCTAAATAAAGCTATCAGGTGCTTGTGGTCCATTTCAACTTCCACTGTCTGACCATAAATATACTGATTGAATCTCTCTCAGGCAAACAATATTCCAGAAAGCTCCTTCTCAATCTGTGCGTATCTGGTTTCTGTCTCAGTCAGTGATTTGGATGCATATGCCACAGTTGCCAACAATCCTCATGCTTCTGCAAAACCACTGCACCTAACCCAGACTGTAAAGCAGCTACTGAAATTTTAAAAGAGCTTCCCGGTGCATAGAACTTTAATACCGGTTCTCGTATCCATTGTTGTTTTAAACCTTCCCATGATTCCTCCTGTTCTGCACCCCAATACCATTCATTTTCATTCTCTAGTTCTCAAAGCTGCTGCTTTAGTAGATAAGATTAGGTATGAATTTTCCAAGATAATTAACCATTCCCAGGAACCATTGGATATCTTTCTTTGGCTGGGGATGTGGCATCATTTCAATGGCTGAAATCTTCCTCTTATTAGCTTCTATACCTTCACTGGAAATACAGAAGTTGATTCTGTAACCCCTAAAACACATTTCTCCCTATTTAGTTTGAGGTTTGCAACTCTAGTTGCATCCAGGATTTCCCGAAGTCCTTTCATTGAGCCCCAGAAGATGTCATCCATTGAGTTAACACCATTAATATGTTCATAGATCATATGTATGGTTTTGTGGTACACTTCTGGTGCTGAAGCTATGCCGAAGGTAAGCGTAAGAATCTGTATCTTCCAAATGGGGGGTTAAATGTATATAGCTTTGAGCTTTCTTCCATTAATTTTAGCTGCCAAAAACCTGAGGATGCATCCAATTTACTGAAATATTGAGCATTTGCAAATTGAGCCATAATCTCTTCTCCAGTTGGTAATTTGAAATGTTCTGACACCATGTAACAATCTTGGGGTTTATTAAATAACAAACCAGCAAATGAGAAAGGAATAAAACTTTAACAAAACAAACTGGAAAGCCTCTCTGGTGAACTGGTGCGCACAGTGATGGGGGGTTCTCAACCCCCACGTTCACGGCACATCTCCAAATTCTTACGTTCATAATGCTGTCCCTTATGAGGGAGCATCTCTAAAGTATAACCTTCTACAAACATAACTCTACACTGCTGTTATTTCAGATGTTATATATGTTACATTTTCCCAGTTACTGCCGTGTGTTATCCCTTTCACTTCAGAGCAGCTGTGCAATTTTCTGGAAAGTGAAAGCTATTTTGGAAAAGTGTAAAATTATTAGGTGTAAAATTAGCAAGCACCAAATAACGTAATAACCAAATAAAATACTGACCAAGAATCATTCAGGAGCTGTTGTGATCAGCTATATAATGATGCATGAGGCTGGGGAGAAGGGACAAGGAGCTTTCCCCATCCATTGTATCCCTGTATAGATGCTGAGCACAAAAGTATTTCAGAGCGCAAGGACTGTTTCCTGCTAGTGCAGCTGCAGACTCTTCTTACCCGAAAAGTAGTGAACTGAGGGCAAATCCATAGTTCTGCCCCTTCACACAGAGCAGGAGCATATGCACCCTTTGAAAGGTCCAGAAGGAATTATCTTCTGGAGGTTCCTACTGGCCCCTCTACACCCTCTCCAGTGTGGAAATTGACTTAAGATCTACAATCTACCCTTTAATGCATCTCCTAGTAATAATGACTTCAGTGAGGAGTATGCCTGAATGAAAAGAGAGCCCATGGCTCTGGATTTAGCCCATTCATAAGAATTAACACACAATACCTTGCATTCATCCAGAAGAACCTAACATTCATTCTTTTACCCATGTAGCATTCTGCATACTGTCCTGTGTGGGTCATTAATTATGGGATTGCCACAAATCCAGTTGTGTACTGTAACAAGACTCTAGAGAAGTGGATGGTGTGAGAAGTGATTGTTAGGATTTTATATCAGTTTAAGAAATATCTATAAATGTAAATAACTAGCAAGCTTGAGCCTGTAGACTTTAGTCAAACATTTTAAAGCTGGGTACTTAAAATTAGGTACCTAAGTCGGTATTCAAGAATCTAAATAAAAGTAGCCTGTTTTTTCAGTGGTGTTGAGCACACACAGTTCTTGTTGATTTTGCTGCTGAAAAACAGCCATTTTACATGCTTAAAAAGGTATTTAGGTGCCTAACTTTAAGTACCTTAACTTGAAAATATTGACTTTTGACTTTCATGGAAATACATGCCTGACTTTACATCAACTTGTACTTTGTGAGTTTTAAGTTTTCCCTCCCATTAAAATGTTTAAAACAGGCTAAATAAACCAACATGATACAGGCTGACCTCAAGAATTTGTGAGGACCCAGAAATTACCAGCAAGCACCTTCCTTACTGATTATTTTAAACAAGGTGGTTTGTGTCCAATAAAACATCATTCTAGAAGCAGGAAATGTTGAGAAATTGATATTCATAAAAATGACGACAAAGGCCTTTTTTGTAAACAGACTATCTCCTTTAATTTGTGACAAAAAGAACACGGCAGCTGACAGAGATGAAGATTAAATGGACCGAGACTGACTATATCTTTCAGTCGACGTGGCAATGAAAACTCATTTTGGGTACAGATGGGAATTTACCAATACAAGACAAATGATGGTATAAGGTAGAACAGGAGGTTGGGGAAAATAAAAGTTATAAATGACAACACACCCATTATCCCGCAATGTAGCAATCACAGCAGACACATTCCAACTGTCCATCTTAAAAAATTGGTTTTATCCCCACAGACGGTCTCAGTATTTGCAGACAAATCATGTCAAATATACAGGTGATATCATCGGCATTCTACCCAAAAGCGAGGGAGAGCTAGAGAACATGGCTAAAGTCCCAGGATCATTAAAACCTACAGGGTTTGCTAGAATTGTTAGGTCAGAACAAGGTAAAGTTAAAAGCTTGCAAGAATAAAAACCATGTTAGTGGCGGGGCCTTTCTGCTGACTTTGCTGAATGCTCTGGAATATATAAACTGGCTTGATTTTTCAAAAAGTGACTGGTGACCTTGGGTGCCTCCAGTTTTGGGAGTCCAATCTGAAACACTGTAAAGGGGCTTAATTTTCAGACAGCACTACGAACTCCACCCTCTGAAAATCAGGCCCATTTAAGGTCCCTCAAGGCAAGCGGAAGCCAAATTCTAATTAGAAACAAGGCACACATTTTTAACAGGGAAGGTGATTAACTGTTGGAACAAGCTACTGAGTGAAGTCGTAGATTCTCCATTGCTTGATATCTTCAGATCAACACTGGATGCCTTTCTGGAAGAGATGCGTTAGCCAAACACCAGCTATTAGGCTCAGTACAAGGATAACTGGGTGAAATTTAATTGTCTGTGTTATACAGGAGGTCAGACTGGAAGATCTAATGGCCCCTTCTGACCTCAAACTCTATCAATCAATAAGAAGGCCTGTCAATGAACTAAACCACAAATATAAGCCGGTCAAGCATTCAATAATGTGGTTCTGTCCTTTCTGCCCCTGCACCGTCTCTCCATGACATTGTGATGAAAAGCAGGATTAATTGGGCAAGTTTAACATTTTTTGGACTGGACCAGGATTTACTCACCCTGCCAACCACCACTGCAATACTGGACCAAAACAGACATGTAATCCTCGGTATCTAGCTTCCACCCATATTCACAGACACACTCCATTTTGCCAGTAGTTTTGTCTGTGATTTTTAAAAGCACTCAATATTGGCCTAATTCTGCTCCCACTGAAGCCAGGGGGAGCTTAAATAGACTTTACTGGGAGGAAATTTAAGCCAATGCAGTGTTGCCAACTTTCATGGTTTTTTCATAAGTTATACAATATTTGTTTTCTTTCTTAGAACCCCAACTCCTGGAGTCATGTGATTACCTGAGAATGAATCAGATTTCATTAGCCCTCATGGTTGTGGAGAAGAACTTGAAAATGTGACCCCAGTGCACTTAAAAATGCTCAGAAACCAGAAGGCCAAGAAAAAGAACCTAAAATTTATCATTTTTGTTAAATCTCATGATTTTTGAAACAATCCAATGATTTTGGGAGGGTCAGACTAGTGAGTTTTGAACACTTGAGATTGGCAAATAATACAATACTAAATGATTTTGAAAATCTCACCCTTTATTATGTTTATTATGTTGTGGTAATTGGGCCTACAAATGTGCCCTAATTGTGAGCTCAACTGTGAGGAGGGAAAGTTCATAAAATGTCACAATAACCTGTCACGACAAAAGTTGATGGGAAAAGGCGCAAAGGGGAAACAGAAAAACTGAATTAGTTGAAACAAAAAGGCCTCCTGCTATAACTCAGGAACTGTGTTAAGATCATGTCTGGGTCAACAAGAAAAGGGTGGAACCAGAAATCAATGGACCACAATTAGTGTTGGAATTGGGCCTAATTCGTGGACAAAATGAGGAGAGAATGGGCTATTCCATCCATCACTCCCTTTTGAAGTCCTTATTAAAAAACAGAGAGAGATACAGACAGACAGACTTTGGGGAAAAGCTGGCTCTCTCTTAAAAGACAGGAGAAAGGGAAGGAGTGAGTTTCACCAACATGGCTGACAAGCCCACCATCTCCTGGGATCCCGGGAATCAGCATGATACCCTTGTGCCTTCTTCATCCTAATCCTGAGAGATGCCCTGCCCCTGACCAGACTGGGCCACAGGATGACTCTGCCAACTTCACCAGCTCTGGCTAAATCCCACATCCCAGGTGGTGTTTGAGACTGTCTCTCTCTTCTGCCCCACCCCCCATGTGTCCTTTTACTTCCCTCACTTTATTTTCTTTCCTACCCCTCTTCTTTTTCTTTCTATCTCATAAGAGTCTGGCTTAACCAGCCAACACTGTAGATTTTGCTGCACTCCTGTAGCCTGTGACCAGAGACGCAGATAACAGCAAAGCCTGAACCCAGCCCGATGCTGGTACAAGTTTGCCAGGTCTCAGAGTGGCAGATCAGACCATGTGCTGGACAGCTCCAGCCCATTTTGACTCACTGCTTCTCTTTTCCCCAAAAGGAAATTTATTATTACCATCTTTAATACCATCTATGAGACTGTCAAACAAGGGAGATTTCTTTCTAAAAAACATCCCAGCTATAGGAAAAGGGAACAGGGGATGTTGTTAAAAGTGGGGTGTTAATGGTGCATTTGCCATGATAGTAAGCAGGCTGAGATCTCTGTATTACCAAACCCCAAATCTTATCTAAAACTGTTTAGTGTTGGACCGTTCAGCAGCATGTTAACACATTTGACTCTTTGGATCCATTTATTCCATCTAAATTAATACAACAGTAAGTATTGATTTAACACACATCTACAGAAGGAGATCTAGGTGAGACAGTACAAAGCTGAAAAATACAAAATATACATAGTCAAACCATGTGTCCAGTGCCCATGGAAAAACAACTCACCGCGTCGGTCTGAAGAACCTCTCCTTTCCATCAATCTATCCTACTGACAATATGAATCCCAGATTAAGCAACTGTGTGGAAAAGCTGCCAACATTTCACACTGCTTTATACTTAAGAAAAACAGAGCTTTCTGCTTCAGAAGGAACCAATCTAGGGCTTGTAATAACTAGAAAGTTTGGTTGAAATGTTACATGCTTCCTATTGCTCTGTTGTTCCATTAAAGATAATGTGCTTGCTGAAGAGGGCATGGTTGTGGGTGGTGGAGATTTTGGGTAGTATTCTGGGCAACATAATTGTTCATCTAAATCCTAATTAATCATAAGTAATTACTCTTAGGTTACTTCCTAGCTCATCCAGTTTCGAGCTGTCAAGTAAATCAGAGCGAAGTTTGGAAGGCAGGGCAGACATTTCCGTGTTTCACCCACAGGAAAAGGATAACGCTAATAATTAGGCAATATCAGAGGTTAATATCCCATCAGAGAAAGGGAGCTGAGATTTGGCCCTATTTGAAACCCATGACTCCCACAGGAGGCGTGTGGAAGTCTATTTACTGTACTCTGTAATGTCTTCCAGCTGCATTTGATAGAGGCTTGTACAATCACAGATCACCTGGGCATTCAGAGGGCCTGTGGTGGATGAAGGTGGAAGCAGGAGAAGAGCATTTGGTATTGGTATAACTTTAAATGAAGACACACACAAAACAGCAGTCAGAAACTAGCTGGGACAGGCCCAGGGTTGCCGTGGCAGCCATGAGATTCCCAAGTTAGCCCTGAAGAGCCACCATCTACATAGGCATAGAAATCACACAAGGCAACAAACCTGGCAGACGACACTACCTAGCAGTATGAAAGCCTGACAAGTTGAGAGAGGGAGTCTTGAGACACAGCGGGGCAGGCCTCTATTATCAAATTTCTGTCCCATGTAGGTACTTACAAACTGGGATCAAATCACTTCTCAACCTTCTCTTGGTGAAGCAAAACAGAGTCAGTTCCTGGAGTCTGCCACTATAAAGCATGTTTTCTAATCTTCTAATCGTTCTCGTGGCTCTTCTCTGACCCCTCTCCCTCCTTGAGCTGTGGCTATCCGAACTGTGCACAGTATCCAGAAGCAGTTGCACCAGTGCCAAATACAGAGGTAAAATAACCTCTGGACGCCTACTCTAATTTCCCCTCTTTACACATCCCAGGACTGCATTTGCCCTTTTTGGCCACAGCGTCATGCCAGGAACTTGTGTCCAGCCGATTATACATACGCACACACACACACCCCACACAAGTCTTTAACAGCGACACTGGTGCCGTCTGAGTCACCGAAAAGGGGCCCTAAAAGCCCTGGCTCCTGCTCAGGGAGGATCCACAACCAACAAGCACTGCAGGGGACAGCCATAAGGCTGCCTTCTGGGGACACCCCCAGCCCTGGCAAGCCCTGGAGTAGGAGGCATTTCGAGGATGGAGATGGAGAGCAGTGGGCGTGGAATGCCAGGGGCCAGGCTACAGCATAGTGCTGCAGAGATTCTAGGAAGCACTGTGGCTGATGGGGCAGTCCAGTCAGGCCACTGTAATGTTGTCAGCCCCCCAAGAGCTTCTCCAGCCATGGGAGCTGCCCAGGACTGGCAGGGCACAATGGTGGCTTACACCCATCTTAGCCCCTACTCCCTCCAAGCTGCAAGCTTTGTCTCTCTCTTCTTTTCCTGGCTTTGACTTGGCTGCTATATCCCCACAAGTGTTGAAACAGGTACGTTAACCTCTGGGAGCAAAGCCGGAGTTTGCCACAGCTGACCATGTTGTTCATCTGGGGGCACCCTCTTCTATACAAATGACATCAATGAAAGAATCAACAGTATTAGGAGAAGTAACGAGCACACAGAGCTAGCAGCAAACGCAAGCCAAAAAGCTGTGGTCGTGCTTTGTAAACAACACAACGCGGTAGCGAATTGCTGTTTTGACAGATGTGTAATATGCCATTTGGCTCAGAGTCGATATTTGTGGTCATTTGAAAAAACAATTAGATGGCATCTGGGAGAACTGGCATATTAAAGAGGGAATTAATCTTAAAGGAACTCAATGACCTTCACTGATTTCCAAAGGCAAAAATGTCGTATGGATTTTCCAAGCCTGTGTGCATTAGTTATTGCTTCATTCCCCACGTATCTCATCTTTTCCTTTTCTTTTCTTTTCCCCACACAAAGTGCAGATCAGATGGGACAGATAGACAGACGGACAGTGTGTGTGTACACACTTACATGGGATTTGGTCTTACAATTTGTTGCCAACTTGATTTTCATCTTACGGATATTGGCAATCTAACATCATTCAGCCTAATTTTTTTCCAAAGTACCTTACACAGACTGCCTAATACTCTCCCTGCTCATCAGCTCCTCACTGCTGTTAAAATTAAATCAGATTTTTATTAAATTAACAGTCTCTACATTTAATTTCGTTTTAAACAATTAATGTGTCAATAGCCAAATTGGCAGTGTTCTTTAATGGAGTTAGATTGGCGGGATGGGGCTTCTGGGGTCTAGTTTCATTTCTGCCACTGACCTACTCTGTGACCTTGGACAAGTCATTTCACCTCTGTGCTTCTGTTTCCCTTTTCTCCCTCTTACATTTAGACTGTAAGCTCTTCAGAGCCATGACCAGATCTTATTGTATGTAGCACGATGGGGCTTCGATCTTGGTTGAGATCTCTAGGCGCTACTGTAACAAAAGCAATAAAAGCACCAGCTGGTAAAAACAGAGGTTGAAGGCCTGGAATAGCTTACGTTCCAACTATTGTTTGCATGCATGTTTAAAAGTATTTTGCCATGCAATGTGCCTGCAGATAACTGACGAGAACTGTCTATGTCTTGTTGGCCGGGAAACCACCCTGCATCCCTCCACGCCAAAACAAACAGGGACATAATAGCAAATGATCCATACTGAAGGGATAGGGTTTAGCTTCCCTCATCCCTTTTCCTGTATATGTGGCAGCTAATCTGGCACTGGTTGGGCTGGTGACCACTTACAATTGCTGTGAGTACTAATGATTTATGCAACTGCACATACATCTACTGGTACCCTCCCCTCCAGTACCCCTCCCCCAACCCCCTCTTACCTGTTTATTCACTTCCTGTGTATTATCTGAATCTTACATGGTGAGGTCTCTGGGGTAAGAGCTGCCTTTGCATTATTTGTTTTTACAAAGCATCCTGAACCCTTTAGGTATTCCTTAGCAGCTACTGCTATAGAAATAACCACAATAAATATTGTGGCTATGCGGGTCTCTAGAAATGATCAAGGAAAATTTGGAATAATGGGATTCTCAGGAGCCGATCGTAATTTTTTTTCATATATTCACCTTTCAGACCAAAGGAAAAGAAAATGGGCATTTGATATAGAGCCTCTTAAGACAGTCTGTGTCAATGCACAACAAGAAAAACACTGCAGTGAGGTCATAAATGCAGCAGGTAGTAATTAGTTCATTGCACACACATAAATGATGAATGGAACTTTGGCTTCCCCCATCCGAAAGCAGAAAAAAGTCCAGTCCATTTGCTCTGTCTAAGGTGTAAATGGGTCTCCAGCATGTTTGCAATTTACTGATTTGCAATCCACTATGCATGAGCCCAGTTAATTAACACTTAAAGGAAACATGAACACCCTGTTGTAAATCTAACCGTTCTCTGTAATCCCACTCTCCATCCAGGACTGTTTATTTATCATGTACTGTCGGACCGTATTGATTAGTTATCACAGCCTCACCCTCATGACTTTGAGTCTGGCATTGAAATTGCACTTGAATATGACAATGCACATTTCACGTTCTGATGCACGTACTCACAGACACTTGAAAATTCATTCTTCACAGGTGGCGCTCACATGAACTTGTAACAAAAAAGTATTGAATCACATCATATTTTTCTCTGATTGCTGCTGGTTTGCAGCTCATGGTAATGAAGAAGACTATATTAGAACTAAATTGCAGAGAATTCTGAGGAATAAGGGTGTTGCTATGAAGAAAAGTTCCTAGTACATTATCAAAACATTCACGTTTGGTGGCAAGGGTCTGTGCTTTTTTTTTCCTAACACCACTGATCACCTAAGATCTGGAATTCTCTTACCGATTAGATCCTGCAATCAAGATCTTAAAAAATGGGTGTCTAGAATTACGGTCATGGCCTGAATGTTCGGAAATGCTCACAATGGGAGCAACTGGGTGTGCTGAGCTCCTTTGACAATCTGGTCACCTAAGTCTGTATTTTGAGCACCAAAAGAAATGCTGAATTTTTCAGCAACCTGGTGGCCTCCCTGGAAGACTATTCCACTGGCCTCCCTGGAAGCCAATTTCACTTCCAGGCAGAAAGTAAAATTGACAGGAGCCTTCCAGCCCACTGGTGCTTGGCCCCAGAGGGGGAGGAAAAGGCAGAGAACCAGGGCTCAGCGACTCTCCCAGAAAGCTTTAATTAATTTCACTGCAGGAAGGAAGCAAAATTGACAAGAGCTTTCCAAGTGGGCAGCTGGGGAACCATCATCAAGATTTTTCCAATGGAAAATGTTTGGTTTTGCGTAAAGGGCACTTGACATCATAAAATCGCTCAGACAACGAATTTAAACAGTGCTGAGCACCCAGCCATTCCCACTGGTTTCAATAGGATCTGCCAGGCACTCAGCATTAATTTAGGTGCCTGGAAAAATATTTAGGGCTGGAATTCTCAAATGATCCTGAGTGAGTTACGTACCCAAATCCCAATGAAATTGCCACCCGTTCATTAAAATCTCTGCCTCTCTTTGTAAGAGGGAAATGTAGGGCTTGAAAGGGACCTCAAGAAGTCATCAAGTCCAGCCCCCTACAATGAGGCAGGGCCAAGTAAACCTCGACTATCCCTGACAGGTGTTTGTCCAACCTGTTCTTAACCCCTCCTCCCATCCCCCACATGATGGAGATTCCACAACCTCCCTTGGAAGCCTATTCCAGAGCTTAACTATTCTTGTAGTTAGAAAGGTTTTTTTTTTTACTCTTAATCTTCCTTGATGCAGACTAAGCCCATTACATCTTGTCCTACCCTCAGTGGATCACAGTCCTCTTTATAAACAGCCCTTAACATATTTGAAGACTGTTATCAGGTCTCCCTTCAGTCTTCTGTTCTGTTATTAAACACGCTCAGTTTTTTTAATCTTTCCGTGTAGATCAGGCTTTCTAAAACTTATCATTTTTGTTGTCAAGTTTTAGAGGAGTAGCCATGTTAGTCTGGATCTGTAAAAGCGGCAAAGAGTCCGGTGGCACCTTATAGACTAACAGACGTATTGCAGCATAAGCTTTCGTGGGTGAATCCCCACTTCTTCAGATACATGACATGACATGACATGACATGCATCTGAAGAAGTGGGAATTCACCCACGAAAGCTTATGCTCCAATACATCTGTTAGTCTATAAGGTGCCACAGGACTCTTTGCCATTTTTGTTGGTGTCCTCTGAACTCTCTCCAATCTATACCATCTTTCCTAAAGTGTGTTGCCCAGAACTGGACACTGTATTCCAGCTAAAGCTTCATCAGTGCCGAGTAGAGCAGGACAGTTACCTCCCATGTCTTGCATACAACATTCTTGTTAACACACCCCAGAATCATAGGACTCGAGAGGTCATCTAGTCTAATCCCCTGCGCTCCTGGCAGGACTAAGTATTATCTAGACCATCCCTGACATTGTCCGACCTGCTCTTAAAAACCTCCAATGACAGAAATTCCACAACTTCCCTAGGCAATTCCTTCCAGTGCTTAACTACCCTGACAGAAAGGTTTTCCTAATGTCCAACCTAAACCACCCTTGCTGCAGTTTAAGCCCATTGCTTCTTGTCCTATCCTCCGAGGTTAACAAGAACATTTTTCTCCCTTCTCCTTGTAACAATCTTTTATGTACTTAAAAATGCATGTCCCTCTTCAGTCTTCTCTTCTCCAGATTAAACACACCCAATTTTTTCAGACTTTCCTCACAATTCATGTTTTCTAGACCTTTAATCATTTTTGTTGCTCTTCTCTGAACTTTCTCCAGTTTGTCCACATCTTTCCTGAAATGTGGCAGCCAGAACTGGACACAATACTCCAGCTGAGACCTAATCAGCACAGAGTAGAGCAGAAGAATTACTTCTTGTGTCTTGCTTACAGCACTCCTGCTAATAACTCCCAGAATGATGTTCGCTTTTTTTGCAGCAGTGTTACACTATTGACTCATATTTAGCCTGTGATTCACTATGACCCCCGGATCTCTTTCCACAGCACTCCTGCCTAGACAGTCATTTCCCATTTTGTACGTGTGCCACTGATTGCTCCTTCCTAAGTGAAATACTTCACATTTGTCCTTGTTGAATTTCATCCTATTTACTTCAGACCATTTCTCCAGTTTGTTCAGATCATTTTGAATTTTAATCCTGTCCTCCAAAGCACTTGCAACTCTCCAAGCTTGGTATTGTCCACAAACTTTATAAGTGTCCTCGCTATGCCATTATCTAAATCAGGGATGGCCAACCTGAGCCTGAGAAGGAGCCAGAAAATTTACCAATGTACATTGCCAAAGAGCCACAGTAATATATCAGCAGCCCCCCAGCAGCTCCCACCACCCAGTCCCAGCGTCTCCCACCCACCAGCAGCCCCGGCAATCAGCACCTCCCCCTCCCTCCCAATCAGCTGTTTCGTGGCATGCAGGAGGCTCTGGGGGGGAGGGGAAAGGAGCGAGAGCAGGGCAGGCTCAGAAGAGGGGGCGGGAAGGGGTGGAGTGGGTGCAGGGCCTGTGGCAGAGCCAGGGGTTGAGCCGTGAGCACCCCCTGGCATACTGGAAAGTTGTCACCTGTAGCTCCAGCCCCAGAGTCGGTGCCTAGACAAGGAGCCGCATATTAACTTCTGAAGAGCTGCATGTGGCTCCAGAGCTACAGGTTGGCCACCCCTGATCTAAATCACTGATGCAGATATTGAAGAAAAGAAGTGGAACCAGAACCGATCCCTGCAGGACCCCACTTGTTGTTATTCCCTTCCAGCATGACTGTGAACCACTGATCCATTCCCAGAGAGTAGGTATTTCCAGCCAATCATGCATCCACCTTATAGTAGCTCCACCTAGGTTGTATTTCCCTAGTTTGTTTGCGAGAAGGTCATGCAAGACGGTATCAAAAGCCTTACTAAAGTCAAGATATACCACATTCACTGCTTCCCCCCTATTCCCACACGGCTTGTTACCCTGTCAAAGAAAGCCATTAGGTTGGTTTGATATTAGCCTGTTTCACAACTGCATCACATTGTTGACTCAGATTCGATTTGTGGTCCACTATAACCCCCAGACCCTCTTCAGCAGTAATACCTTCAAGCCAGTTATTCTCCATTTCATAGTTGTGCATTTGATGTTTCCTCCCTACTTTGCTCTTACTGAATTTCATTTTGTTGGTGTCAGACCAGTTTTCTAATTTTCAAGGTCGCTTTGAATTCTGTGATGATGACATGATCATCTTCACAGCAACTAATTAAGATGTCACAAACACATAGCATTATGGGCCAAATTCATCCCTGCTGTAACTGCTTTAAAGTCCTTTGAAACTACTGGGTGCTCAGCACTTCTGAAAGTCATGTCAAATATTCATTTTCCTAAATAGATTTAGGTGACATCAGTCACACAAGTGTGAATATATCGGTCTTGCTTTTGATTGGAGCCAAAACTTTCTCTGAGCCCCTGAGACATCTTTGCAATAGGTTCACGAATGTATATCTTCTGTTTCTCCACTGTTAAGACATTTCTATTCACAAAGGAACCATCTGCTATTTGGCCTTGTAGCAACAATGAAGGAGAATATGAATTGACAGAACCCAAATCAGCACGCAGGGTAAAATTCATGTGCTGTACTGGGCTCTATATAGGGCCTTAACATGCAGTTTAAGTGGTGCACAGGTCTCTGTCTGGACCCTCTGCACTGGGGTGAATTTCACCCCAAGTCTTGGAGTACGTCTACACAGCAGCGGGGGCCTAAAAACAGTGGTGTGGCTACTGCAGCGACACGGGCAGCAGGTGCTATGGGTGTCGGATGGCCTTGTACTCAGGACAGCTAGCCCCACCTGCCCTTCATGCTGCCCCAGCGCCACTTCTCTTTTGATGGCATCAGCTCAAGCAGAGCTAGTGCAGGTATGGCTCCTCGAGCTGGAAAAAAACGACACCTCCAGCTCGAATGTAGAGGTCTTCAGTGTCTCTATGCTCCTGTATCCCCGTACTCAAACCTCTCCCTCCTTCACTGATAGCTCCCCACTACCTGGTTCAAGATCCCCTATCTTGTAATTTAAGGAATCTCTGTCTGATTTCTATCCCTCCTGCTGAAGACAGAATCCCAAGCTCAGTCCCACATCTACCCTGAAGAATGCCCTCAACTGCTTTCTATTCCTAGCTGTAGCTGTCTCTACCGCCTCTTCCGTGAAACCCTTTTTTGCCCTAGCTTCCTCTGTTCCTCTCCCGTGTGGTCTGGTTCACTCTCCAGATTGCTTTTGCCTCTCCTATAACCCTAGCCTGCGTCCAAGATGTTCTACAGCTGAGCCAGCACATGAAATTGGAAGTTTGTGGAACATTACTTTTTTTAACTTAAAGGAACCCAAAGAAATATCAGGAAAAGAAACAGGTCCAATTTTTTAGCAGGAAGCAATATCAAAGGTTTTCTCTACAAATGGCACAGAATCGTTTACTGTCAAAATTGTGTAGAAATTTTACTTTTCTCTTGAAGAGATTCTAGGACAAACGTGGAAGCTAAATTCAATTGATATGATCTTCTGAGCGGAAATCACAATGCAACCTTAACTATGGAGCCATTAAGAGCAACTGCAGTGTATATACATGCATGCACAGATGGACTGACAGACAGAAAGACAAATCTACACATAGAAGACAGACACAACACACATAGATAGATAGGTGCGTAGGTAGATAGAGTCACATGAATTCGGGAGACAGTTTAATACTTTGCTCACATGCACTAAAGAAGTCTCAATTTCGGGGCCTCACTGGGATGTCAATCTCAAACTGACAAGAACAATGTCACATAAAAGAAACATTTTAAGTTCATGTGTGCTAGGAACCTGTTAATTTTCAAACATTTCAATCTCTCTCTCTCTCTCTCTCAAGATTTGTCCTCTGAGAATATTGCTCAACAGCAGTGGGCGAACCTGAAACTAGAAAGAAAACTTGGCATGAAAATACAAAAATCTTTAAAGATTGTGTTGAATCACACTGCTTGAACGGAAACTGCACCCCAGAAAAAGGAATCCTGCTTAGCTGCCCAGAAAATAATTCATGGGTCAGATCCTGTTACCCTTTACTCACCTTGAACAACACCTCATCATGGAGCAGGTCCTCAAAGAATCAATCCTGAAGCACTTACATGAGAGGAAAGTGATCAGGAACAGTCAGCATGGATTCACCAAGGGAAGGTCATGCCTGACTAATCTAATCGCCTTCTATGATGAGATTACTGGTTCTGTGGATGAAGGGAAAGCAGTGGATGTATTGTTTCTTGACTTTAGCAAAGCTTTTGACACGGTCTCCCACAGTATTCTTGTCAGCAAGTTAAAGAAGTATGGGCTGGATGAATGCACTATAAGGTGGGTAGAAAGTTGGCTAGATTGTCGGGCTCAACGGGTAGTGAGCAATGGCTCCATGTCTAGTTGGCAGCCGGTGTCAAGTGGAGTGCCCCAGGGGTCGGTCCTGGGGCCGGTTTTGTTCAATATCTTCATAAATGATCTGGAGGATGGTGTGGATTGCACTCTCAGCAAATTTGCAGATGATACTAAACTGGGAGGAGTGGTAGATACGCTGGAGGGGAGGGATAGGATACAGAGGGACCTAGACAAATTGGAGGATTGGGCCAAAAGAAATCTGATGAGGTTCAATAAGGATAAGTGCAGGGTCCTGCACTTCGGATGGAAGAATCCAATGCACAGCTACAAACTAGGGACCAAATGGCTAGGCAGCAGTTCTGCGGAAAAGGACCTAGGGGTGACAGTGGACGAGAAGCTGGATATGAGTTAACAGTGTGCCCTTGTTGCCAAGAAGGCCAATGGCATTTTGGGATGTATAAGTAGGGGCATAGCCAGCAGATCAAGGGACGTGATCGTCCCCCTCTATTCGACATTGGTGAGGCCTCATCTGGAGTACTGTGTCCAGTTTTGGGCCCCACACTACAAGAAGAATATGGATAAATTGGAGAGAGTCCAGCGAAGGGCAACAAAAATGATTAGGCATCTGGAACACATGACTTATGAGGAGAGGCTGAGGGAACTGGGATTGTTTAGTCTGCAGAAGAGAAGAATGAGGGGGGATTTGATAGCTGCTTTCAACTACCTGAGAGGTGGTTCCAGAGAGGATGGTTCTAAACTATTCTCAGTGGTAGAAGAGGACAGGACAAGGAGTAATGGTCTCAAGTTGCAGTGGGGGAGGTTTAGGTTGGATATTAGGAAAAACTTTTTCACTAGGAGGGTGGTGAAACACTGGAATGCGTTACCTAGGGAGGTGGTAGAATCTCCTTCCTTAGAAGTTTTTAAGGTCAGGCTTGACAAAGCCCTGGCTGGGATGATTTAATTGGGGATTGGTCCTGCTTTGAGCAGGGGGTTGGACTAGATGACCTCCTGAGGTCCCTTCCAACCCTGATATTCTATGATTCTATGAACACTTTACTCCATACGTAGTCCTGTTGATGTCAATGGTGCCACATGCTGTGGGGAAGGAAGATCAGTATCTGGCTTCAAATAATGAAACCAGGCAAGATAGCGGCTTTGAATATGTGTGAGCTGTGACTATGTACACTGGTAGAATTGCTACTGCCCCCTATCTTTTATTCCTTAAATATTTTCCAAAATGTTATGTCTGCATGCAGACACACACAACGCCTTTTCTTGTCTGGGAGGTAACACGGGCAGTAACTGGGAAGGGGGTAGGAGAGACAGGGCTGAGAGATGGAGGGGAAGATAGGATCAGAGGAGGGATAGAAGCAGAAAGGGATAGTGAGACAGGCTAGCAGGGTCTGTACCCTTTACAACACTGGTTCTCAACCTGGGTTACGCGTAGCCCTGGGGGTACTCAGAGGCCTTCCTAGATATTTGCCTAGTTTTACAGCAGGCTACATAAAAAGCACTAGCGAAGTCAGTACAAACTAAAATTTCATACAGACAAGAACTTGTTTATTCTGCTCGATATACGATACAAATCCAATTGATTTATGTTATTATTCTATGGTAACAATGAGAAAGTCAGCAATGTGTCGGTTTTAGTGTGCTGTGACACTTTTGTATTTTTATGTCTGATTTTGTAAGCGTGTAGTTTTGAAGTGAGGGGAAACTTGGGGGTATGCCAAACAAATCAGACACCTGAAAGGGGCACAGTCGTCTGGAAAGGTTGAGAGCCACTGGCCTACAGTTCAGTCCCCTGGAATAGAACCCAGGATCCTGGAGTCTCAGCATTCCTCTGCTCTCAGCAAATAGCTGTGAAACCCATTAGCAAAACGGGTGCCTTATCTCCCTCTAGTGGCTAGCCCACACATAGAGGATGACAACCTACTAGTGCTCTCAGTTACTCTATTTGCTCAAGTAAGCATCTAAAGTTTTGAACCTTGCTGACGAGCAACGTGGCACCAATATGGTGCCACGTAATGGAATTTCTGCTGTTTCCGTTGCTCTTTTAAAAACCTACATACAGAAAACTATGTTAAAAGAACACTACAGTTGCAAAGTCAAGGACTCAGAAATAAGGAAATGCCAGAATTAAGGGTGCCCTGGCAGTCGACAGTAGTCAAAACTTGCCTTGACTTCAATGGGAATTTGCCTAAGTAGGAACTGTAGGATCAAGCCCATTTAGTGATCTTATTATAGGTTACATTTCCAGGTGTACACATGTGCCTAAGGGCAGGAAGTCGCAGGTGCTTTGTGAGCATTCACATCTTCCTAGGGCAAATGTGGGAGAAAACCATCTGAGAATGAACAACTGGGTAGATGGGTATGTCTATTGTTGTATTTGTATGGCCCCCCAGGACTGGAGTGTCTGAGCTCCTCGCAATTCCCCTGTGAGTTAGGGCAGCACTGTTATACCCATGTTACAGAAGGGGAACTGAGACACACAGTATATTAATGGACGTATCTATGGTATCATAGGCAGTCTCTGGCTGATCCATGACTTGAACCAAGTCTCTTCATCCCAATCCAAATTCTGCGCCCTGTCCATTAGACCCTCCTCCCTTCCTTTATGCGTGGAGGTGCATGAAAGGATCTGTGTCAAGCTGTAGGCAACAGCATGTGCTCTGTGTCACTTTTTGCACCAGAGCATAGTCCAGGTGTTGGAATACAAATAGCAAAAGATCTGACTGTGACAAAGCACAGATGAATTTTGGCATAAAATGATAAAAAAGTAAAAAAAGAAAAATGGCACCAACCACATTATAAAACCATTATTTGTCAAGGAATTTGTGCTGGTTTTTATAGCCAGCAACCAACAACGCTCTTTGAAATTACTGAGGTATCTTGTGATTCTCGCCACACTTTGAACATGCTCCAGCAAAGAGCTTAGTAATAATGTAGCTTATTATTTTTATAACTTCCTTGAAAAGAACGGCTCAGAAGCCTTCCCAGTCTGTAATCACCCTGACATCAGTGACTCCAATATGTGCTAAAAAAGTGAAGGAGACCAAGTCATTGCATCTCTCTGCAGTGCATTGTGGTACATAGATGAGTCAGCTCCCAAACCGCAATGAAAACACTGCCCCTGTCCATATAGAAAGGACATCAGCTTTTATCTAGCTCTTAGAGCTAGATTCGGACTTGAGGTCCAGCCCGGAGCAAGGAGTGGCACGTCATCTGCACCACCCCTGACCACTTCCAGCTAGTAATTTACTACTGGTATATTCTACACATCCTCGCCCCAGCACGGGCTCTGTCACACTGGCTAACTGGGGTGGGGGTGTTGAGATAAGTGTTCATCTGCTCCTTGCCCATTCCTACCCACGCGCTCCACCGAAGGGGTAACTGTGTAATAGCCTCATTTCCTTTGAGAGAGGAAGGATGGTCTGGTAGTTAAGGAACTGAATGGGGACTGAGGAAACTAAGATTAGGTGATTTTAGGCAAGTTACTAAATTTACCGTGGGTCTCATTCCCTCAGCTGGGAAATGGGGGTAATAGAACTTCCCTACCTCAGAGGGATGCTGAGAGGATCAAATCCATTAATGGTTGTGACGTACTCAACTACCATGGTGATGAGGGTCAGAGAAGTTCCTAGATAGATGTTTGGACCTGATATCTGGGTCACCTGTGCAGGGATAGAAGGAGGGTTACTCCCAAATGTGGGCACATATTTTTATTCTTAATAGCGCTTAGGAGCCCAAGTCATGGGCCAAGACCACACTGTACTAGAGACTGATCAAATGCTTACAACAGTCCAAGTCAATTACAGATATACGGTGAAATATTTTCAGTGGTTTAGTTTATGTAAGGGTTTCAGATTACCTTTAAGCAGAGCCAAGATAGCACTGTGAACCAATGGCCTGCCCTTGCACCTCTGGGAACATAGGCGGAGTCCCTGCTGAGCTCTTGGGTGAAAAGTTTAGCGTTCTCCACTGCTCTCCTTGCTGACTGCCAGCATAATACAGCCATCAGGACTATTAACCTCCCAGCTCTCCCTTAGAACAATAATTGTATGAAGGCTGAGGGACCGTACTAAGGGGTAGTCTGTCTGGGGCCAACGGCAAGTGATTGATAGACAGTGAGACGCAGTTGTATGCCTAATGGAAATGTTAAACCAAACATTACTGCGGTCAAGATAAGTGATTGGCTAGTTAAATGGCAACAAAGTTTTTAAGATCCTGTGAATCAATACTTTAACTAATTGGTAAATTAATTACTGTCTGTCATCTTTCCCCAAAGTACTCAAGTTTAAATGTCATCCAAGTTATTTGGCTGCCTAGTAAGAAAAAAATTTCAGCCCAACATTTCCCTGTTTTTAGCTTCACAGCCCTTCCTTTGTATAAACACATTCCTCTTGTTTCCAGGATACATTTCTCTTTGAAAATAATTGTTAAGACTTAGCAACAAGATGATCTAAGAGGAAAAGTAAGGGGGGAAAAACAATAGTACTGGATCACTCTGGGTGAAGAACAAAGTTTTATTGTGATTCTCTGAAAAACTGAAGGAACCACGAAGTGGCAAGGAATTGCAGAGTGCAGGCATGATCTAATGGAATATTTGCATCATGATCCATGGTCAACCTCTTTGCCATACAGTGCTACCATATTGGCTAAGGGAAAGCACAGGCCAGCGTGTGACACAGTCTTGTTCTGGCCACGATCAGATTATTACCTGGGTTTTGATTAATGTGCAAAACACAATCAAATTATCTGACTCAGCGCCCAGCTCTGACGTTCCTTAAATGGTGCTCCTTAAATGAAAGCAATCCACCTTGGAAGGTCAAAGCTGACTTTGAAAACAATCACACCGAAACTCAGGAGCTTGAGAAAGTGATGCAAGTTCTGAATATTCAAGATAGAAAACAAGAGGAGTTTCTGGAATGGACTAGATACTTATACATCCCCCATCGCTGTAGTATTATAGTGCCTCACCATTATTAGTGCATTTTATCCTCACAGCAACCTTATGAAATACGGATGTATTACCGCCATCTGAGGCCCAGGGTAGATTAAGTGACTTTCCCAAGGACACACAAGAAATCTGTGGCTGAACCAGGAATTGTACTCAGGTCTCTTGAGTCCAAGTCCAGTGCCCTAGATGTACTTGTAATGGGCCGTTTATAACTTGGGGAGTTAAAGAAGTGAATGAAACTCAGGTCATTGCTGTTCCTAGCTGTGCTATGGAGATGTTTGGCTTAACAATATTTAGTTACCATTTGGAGTACTTCATGTTACTGGATTTCTAGAGGAATATATACTAGGAACATGTATTAAGTTATACGATAACATACTAGACTGTTTAAGTACGAAATAGAAAATGTGTCACTCCAGAGGTAGGGAACGTTGTGCTTTAACATAAATGTCTTCAGACTCCAACGAGAAACTGCTGAGCTTGAATTAATATGCAAACTAGATACCATGAACTTGGGTTTGAATAGAGACTGGGAGTGGCTGGGTCATTCCACATATTGCATCTATTTTCCCATGTTAAGTATCCTCACACCTTCTTGTCAACGGTCTAAATGGGCCATCTTGATTATCACTACAAAAGTTTTTTTCTCCTGCTGATAATAGCGCATCTTAATTAATTAGCCTTTTACTCAACCTTTTCATGTTCTCTGTTTGTACGTATATATATATATCTTCTTACTATATGTTCCATTCTATGCATCCAATGAACTGGGCTGTAGCCCACGAAAGCTTATGCTCAAATAAATTCGTTAGTCTCTAAGGTGCCACAAGTACTCCTGTTCTTTTTGTGGATACAGACTAACACGGCTGCTACTCTGAAACCTTCTTTTCTTTTGACATGCACAGATCTATAATTAATTCACTGGGCAAAAAACTGTCAAACCCTCTTCTTCCTTTATCTACCGGATGCTTTCAACACCAACAGGAGAGAGGGAAACCCAAGAGCTAAGAGACAACCATGCATTAAAGGGTCTATTTTTCTCTCCATACATGCTCATGTATCTACCAATACTACCAGTAGAATTCACCATAACATTACATATGGAACCCAGGTCATTATGGTTTAAGTTGGTTTAATGGACTAGGTACTTATACATCCTGCATCACTGTAGTATTTACAGCACCTCACCATCATTAGTGCATTTTATCCTCACAGCAACCCGATGAAATAGGGATGTATTGTCGCCATCTGAGACCCAGGGTAGATTAAGTGACTTTCCCAAGGTTTAAGAGTTTCTATTTCATGCAAAAATCTATTATTTCAATTTTTTCCTTACAAAAACAGAATGAAAATAAAAAAAATTCTAAATTCCCTTGTCAAATTTTATTTTAAAGAATGGGATCAAAGCATTTAATTTTCATAAAATGGAAATGTGTTATTCCAATTTCAATTCTTAGAGTGGCATAGAAGTTAAGGTTGTGTCAGTGGGAAGTATTTGCATCTATTCTGGCTGTATTCAGTGGTGTACCACTAACTGGTGGAGGCAGTCATTGGACCTGCTTGGTAAAGGTGTGTTTGGTGAGCATTTCCTGGTTTTCAGACAGCTGAGTTTCTCCTCAACTCAGCATTCTGCAAGGGGACCACATACCACCAAGCAACCTTAATGCTGTGTTAACATGTTTTTGCTCTTGAATGCAACAAAATTTTGTCGAAATCGACTTATTTCCACACAAAAATTTGCCTTCACCAATCAGCATTTTCTGGTGGAAAAATGTTTTGTCGGAACATTCCCAACCAGCTCTAGTTCTCAGCTTACACTCATGATCCTCTACTCAGATGACATCTGTGCAATCCTCACCAGCAGGAGAATGGGTTGCAACAATCGAGTGTTAGGGGTGCGCATCCACTGAAAGCAATAAGAGTTATGCCAGGAATGAATTCGGCCCATTAGTGTTACACTCTGCCATGACAGTGCTAATATTAAAGCTGGTATGCACTGTATTTCGCAGACCAAACCCACCCATGCCCTCTGTTTTATTCTTACCAGTATCTGAGAACCTGGGTCTCTTCTCATGGTCTCTGCTGTCTGGCCAGACTTCTTCTCAGGGTTCCTCATCCTTAAGCTGCCCCTAGCTACATACTGCCCCTCTGCTGTCACATTGCCTGCCTCAGGTTTCTTCTCCCCTGGAACCACTCCTCCCACTCTGTCCGGGATTGACGGGGCTCCCCTGACCTGACCACGTCCCTCACACATACCCTCTATCGCATGTACATCATCAGCTCTCTGCCCTGGGTGAGACCTTTCACTCTCAGCCCAAGCTCTGGCAGCCATGGGTACAGTGCCCCTTCCTAGGCTCCAGACTTTGCCTTCCCTGTGTCCACAGTGTGGTTTAAGGGGCCTCAGCAGATCACCAGGGATGAGGCACATTACTCATTCCTCCGCCCAACACAAGCTCTCTTCTCTTGCACCCCCTGCTCCCACTGCGAGTCACTAGGCCCACGGATGTACAGAGCAGAGGAACATTCAGGCCACCTGAGCCCAGCAGAGGGCAAGACTCTGACGTCTGAGCCTTCTAATTCAGCACTTGGTTCCTGACTACTGCCAAACATCTGCATGATCAGACACCCCTTCCTCCCCACTCCTGTGGGTCAGGGTTGGGGCCCACTGGCAGGCAGAGCATGTGACTAAACAGAGGACTTCATTCTCATTTGTAAAGCATGGTATTTTCTGGCAAACCTTCCTTCTCTAAGACTTCCCTGTCGGAGGGCAGATTCTCCTCTGTGTTACAGTTGTACTATCCTAACAGTTTGAACAAGAGTAAAACGTGGGTTGTTAAATACAAAAGGGCTCCCTTTCCATTATTGACATTTGTGGCAACTCACATATTTCATTTACATCAGAATCTTCAGTTCCTTATGATCACTTCCACATGGACCCTGAAAAATATAGCCCTTGCTTTGCCATTAAAGTGCTAAGAGTCTGCAAGTCTCTCCCTGATTCATCCCTGCCTACCGAGATTGCTTTGCTTAAACTGGAAACCTATCCAAGTGATGTCACTAGCTGAGCCAGTCACAAAAAATGGGATCACTGGCTTTCGAAGGCTATCGCCTACTATAGTGAAGATTCCCTTACCCCTTCCTTGCAAAGCAGGTAGTACGTATATATATCAGAAAATAGGCAATATTAGGAGAAGAGCCATTTCAATTTTGTGAAAAATTCAGAGTTCTTTCTACCTTCCCCTCACCATAGCAACTCAACAACAACAACAATAAGCCTCCCGACTTCCAATCAGGTCTTCTTGTGCAATGAGAGAGAAGCTTTTATCTGCTAGGGCTGGGATGAAAGACCATCCTAACAGCTCATTTTTAGGAGCATATGTGGCCTTTTCAAGCAAGTACATGTTTTTGTTTCTTTGGCCTTGTCTTCACCACTGGGGTAATTCGACCTAAGTTACACTACTCCAGTTACATGAATAACGTAGCTGGAGTCGACATAGTTTAGGTCGACTTGCCCCGGAGTCTTCACTGCGCTGCGTCGATGGGAGACGCTCTCTGGTCGACTTCCCTTAGCCCTGGTCTACACTGTGGGGCGGGGGGGCCGACCTAAGATACGCAACTTCAGCTATGTGAATAGAGTAGCTGAAGTCGGCGTATCTTAGGTCGACTTACCTGGCTGTGAGGACGGCAGCGAGTCGACCGCTGCCGCTCCCCCTTCAACTCCGCTTCCGCCTCTCGTGAGCTGGAGTTCCAGAGTCGACGGGAAGCGTGTTCGGGGATCGATTTATCACGTCTAGATGAGAAGCGATAAA
This sequence comes from Caretta caretta, assembly GCF_965140235.1. Taxonomy (NCBI): domain Eukaryota; kingdom Metazoa; phylum Chordata; order Testudines; family Cheloniidae; genus Caretta; species Caretta caretta. Next base: position 19,082,686 of record NC_134209.1, read on the forward strand.
TCGATCCCCGATAGATCGATCACTACCCGCCGATCCGGCAGGTAGTGAAAACCTGCCCTTACTCTTCTCCGGGAGCTGGAGTACCAGGGTCAACTGGAGAGTGCCCTGCTGTCCATTTAGCAGGTCTTACACCCACTGCATCGATCGCAGCAGCGTCGATCTCTAGTAAAGTCAAGCCTGCAGCACTGCCAATTTAGCACAGACTGGTATAAAGCATTTTAGTATTTCCTAATGCAAAGCTTGGATTGTCTAACAATGGCTACTCCTGACACGCTGAAAAGGGGAGCATGTAACATGTTACTTATTCCCTACCCCACACTGACCCGGCACACAATGGGACAAATTACTCCACAATAATACCACCACTTACTCTTCCAGAGTTCAAAGTAAAATTGGATAAAGAACAGTGTGAAAACTGACAGTTTATTCTTTTTATTCCTAATTATTTGTGTTACGGTAGTACTCAGAGGCCCCAACTGAGATCAGGGCCCCATTGTACTAGGGGCGGTACAAATAAATACAAAATTGTTTCTTTCACAGTTTTCAGCCTCAGGTGCTGATCCAGTGCTAATTGAGATCCATGGAAAGATTCCCATTGACTCCAATGGGCATTTAATGAGGCCTTCAGTAGGTAAAGGAATTACTACTGAAGGTCTCATTACTAATTATTTTATAAACGGGTAACTGAGGCCCAAGGTGATATAAGAAGTCTTTGGTGAGATGAAAACTGAACTGAGATCTCCTGAGTCCCACTTTAGCCCCTTAACCACACAATCTAGCCCCTGCGTCTGGAGTCTGTGTCTTTCTTACCGATTATTTTTCTTTCTTTTTTTTCCCTTTTCCTTGAAAGAGAATAATTTCAGACTCATAAACTTCTGCTAATATCACAGGAGAAAATAATGTATTGTTTTCTCTCAACAGGAAACATGATTTCAAAGCCAGTTTTCCCACACCAGCTGCCATCATAATATTCTAGTTGCCTCCAGTAAAATTTTAGTTGGGCTACAGCAGATCATGTAAGTTTACTTGCCAAATAGAGAGGGCCTGATTCTCCACTGCCTGACTCCAGTTTTACACCAGTGTAAACCCATTGACCTCATCAACCCAGAATAATGCCATGGTGAATCGAATGCTAATAAGAGCCCATTGAACAGAGTGTAAACTGGTTTCCTCAGCATTTCACCTCTTCCTAGCCTTTAAATGGCAACTAAATGATTCAGGATAATGCAGTCTCCCAGGGAGACTCCCTAGAACTTCTAAGAGTGAAAGGGGAAGGGTCAAGGAGGTGGATGATGTCACTAGTGGCCATCCACCTTGAGAAGGATGGCAGGTCAAAAGCTTCTGTGATGAGCTGGAGAGAGACTACACAGAACCAGCTCCGGCATGAGGAGGATTCTCTCACCCTGACCATTCACTGACACCAGCTTGTCACTGCAATGAAGCAGTGATAGGTTCGTTAACAGCACCAAGGAAGCAGTATACTACTGACTGGATGACAGAACCACCAGCAGCATTATTCAGCTTGAATGGCTTTCAGAAGATCTATCAATAATGGTGCATGACCACAGAGGAGAGAGAAAAGAATATGGCTTGCCCTGCTTTTCCCACTATCAGAGTTATTATTTACATTACAGCAGCATCTCAAGGCCTCAACTGGGACTGGAGCTCCATTGTGCTAGGTGTTGTACAGACACATAGTAAAAGACAGTCTATGGCCTGAAGAGCTTACCACCTAAATAGACAACATAGCCAAAGGAAATTGTATTATCCCATTTTACAGATGGGGAACTGAGGTCCAGAAAGAATAAATAGTTTGCCCAAGAAGTCTGTGGCAGAACATGAAATACAACCAATACCTTCTCAGTCTTATTCCTTGTTTACACTACAGGGGAAATTTGATCTAAGCTACACAATTTGAATTACGTGAATAGCGTTACTCAAATCGATGTAGCTTAGATCTACTTACCAGGGGGTCCACACTATGCAATGTCAAGTGGAGATGCTTTCCCGTCGACTCCCCCTACTCTTCTCGATTCGATGGAGTACAGGAGTTAACTGGAGAGAGATCTGAGGTCGATTTAGCAGCCCTTCACTAGACTAACTAAATCGACCACCAATGCATCAATTGCCGCTCGTTGATCCCCAGTAATTGTCAACAAGCCCTTAGTTAAGTGCCTTAACCATAAAAACACCCTTTCTTTCTCAGGACCAGCTCTCTCATTATCAAACAATTATTAAACTGGAAAATATTGACTGCCATCCAACACTGTGGCAGACAATGATTTAAAATACAACAGTAGGTAATTCTGAAGCTAACCATCGGGGGGAGGGATAGCTCAGTGGTTTGAGCATGGGCCTGCTAAACCCAGGGTTGTGAGTTCAATCCTTGAGGGGGGCCATTTAGGGATCTGGGGCAAAAATTGGAGATTGATCCTGCTTTGAGCAGGGGATTAGACTAGATGACCTCCTGAGGTCCCTTCCAACCCTGATATTCTATGATCTGCTCAAGAGAAAGTTTTCTTCATCCATGCAATCCAGGCTCATGTCTATCAGTAACTCACCATTGTGTGTGAGATAGTAAAAGCAAAGATTGGAAATGCTCCTCCCTCCATCTTCATTGTCACTGTCATTGTTATAAAGAAAGCAGCAACAGAAGAATCACGTTTATGAGGTTTTGCAAATTACTTTTGATTTTGCAAATCTAGTTGGAGTTCTTAATTTTTTTTCCTGTTATCTAAACACAGACATTTGTTTTTTTCCCCACATGTTTTTTTTTTGAAGCCACATAGAATTTTGACTAGCCTTGTGATTTAACATTGACCGATAACTCATGAAAATGTAAATGTACGACTGAAAAAGGCCAGATTCTCAGCTGCTGTAAATCAGCATAGCTCCATTGGAGCTACACTGATTGACACCAGCTGAGTGTCACAGCTGAACTTGGAACGACAGGAAACTTCTCCACGTACTTCTGGCTAAATACTGATTTTGCTCAACATTTCCTCACAGTGCTCAGAGTCCAAAAGCAAAGAGGTTTGAGTTCAGTACTGTCAGCCTTTGAACAAAGCTCCTTTTATCTGCCATCAGGAAATCAGAGGAGTTTCCCTGCATTACTGAAGCTGATGGGCACAATCATTAGCCGTGATATTAATCAACATGGAAAGAGTTTTATCTCCTGGAGGAATGCTTCATCTTCCCATCGTCTTTGATTCAAGATTACATTCACCAAATTAATCTGCCCCAGATTTCACTACTATACCTTTAAAAAAATGCATGACTTGCTAGGTAGAATACTGTCGAACTTTATAAACAACATGTCAGCACTGGTGTTCTGTAAATATTATACCTAGTGTCATGGATGGAAATTCTGAATTGACTGTAAACATATTAGTTATTTGTTCATAAATCATCTCTCATGTTATTGCTTGTATAACATGATGACTGAGCATTTTCTCGTGCAATCTGTAGTACATGTCTAAAGCTTTTTTATTGACATATATGGAGTCTCTGTGAAAACATACATTCATTTTCTTGTCCTTGTTTTAGGAGAGTTGTTTATTTTACTCTCATTAACTGATAGGCACAGGCACCTCCTGCAGTCATCCTCTGCGTTCACTTTTTATGAAAGTGGAACTAGTGTTTCTCGGTTCTCAGACTGGTTCAGTTACGAAAGTTAACTATTTTCAAAATCAGAAGGTCTGGATAACTGCATCAAAGAGTTCTAAGAGAGCTGGCAAAGGAGCTCTCTGGACCATTAGTGCTGACTTGGAACATTGGGGAAAATTCCAGGGGACTGGAAGAAAGCTCATGTTGTGCCAATGTTTAAAAGAATAAACGGGATGACCCCGCTAATTATAGGCCATTCAGTCTGACATCAATCCCAGGCAAAATAATAGAATGCTAATTCAGGACTCAGATTAATAAAGAATTAAAGGAGGGTAATATAATGCATGCCACTCAATAGTGATCTATAGAAAATAGATCTTGTCAAAATCATATTTGGATTATAATTATATTATAAATTTGGTTGATAAAGATACTAGTGTGGATGTAATGTACTTAGACTTCTGTTAAGGGGCATGCCTTGGCACCACATAACATTTTGATCAAGAAATAAGAAAGATACAAAATCAACATGGTACTTATTGAATGGATTAAAACTGACTGATGGGTCTCCAAATGTAATTGTTAATGGGGAGTTATCACTAAGAGGATGTGCTTTTCGTGGGGCTCTACAGGGATTTGTTCTTGTCCCAACACTTGTTTTTTTGTCAAAGACCTGGAAGAAAACAAAATCATAACTGATAAAGTTTGAAACTGGGGGCACAGTAAATAAGGAAGAGGACAGGTCACTGGCCCAAAACTATCTGGATCACTTGGTGAGCTGGACATAAGCAACCAATACATGTTTCAATATGACAGTCATACACCATAACATCCTACATCTAAGAACAAAGAATATAGGCCATGCCTGGGGGACTCTATCTTGGGAAGCAGTGACTCTGAAAAGGAGTTGGGGGTCATAGTGGACAATTAGCTGAACATGAGCTCCCAGAGCGACAGTGTGGCCAAAAGGGCTAATGCGATCCTTGGATGCATAAATAGGGGAATCTCAAATAGGAGTAACGAAGTTATATTACCTCTGTATACTGACTGAAATACTGTGTCCAGATTCTGGGGTCCACATTTCAAGAAGGATGTGGATAAATTGGAGAGGGTTCAGAGAAGAGCCACAAGAATGATTAAAAAATTGGCAAACATACCTTACAGTGAAAGAGTCAAGGAGCTTGATCTTATCAAAGAGAAGGTTTAAGGGGTGACTTGATCACAGTCTATAAGTACTTACTTGGGGAACAAGTTTTATAATAGAAGTGTCTTGAATCTAGCAGACAAAGGTATCACAAGATCCAAAGGCTGAAAGTTGAAGCTAGACAAATTCAGACTAGAAATAAGGTGCACATATTGAAAAGTGAGGGTGACTAGCCACAGGAACAGCTTAGCATGCGTTTTAGTGGACTTTCCATCACTGGCAATTTTTAAATCAAAATCAGATGTTTTTCTAAAAGATCTGCTCCAGTTCAGCCACAGCTATTGTACTTCAAGCAAGAATTAATGATTAGATTCATAGATTTGATGGCCAGAATGGACCACTCTGATCATCTAGTTTGACCTCCCTCATAACCCAGACCATAGAACTTCCCCCAAATCATTCCTGTTTGGTTGCTGCAGTAAATTACAGCAGGGCCACCAGCTACTCCAGCATGTGCCTGGGAACTAGCTCTGCAAACAGTAGCCCCAGCAAGTTCTATTAGTTTGATGCCACATTCACAACCCCTCACTTGCACCCAGAGCTGGGAGTCTGGCCCAGGGCTGCTAATTTGCCAGCCAGTGAGGAAATGATTTTCCTCACTCAGCTCCGATAAAGAGTGCCATGGGCATTCAAAACAAGCCAATCCCATCACATTTTAGAAACCCAGAGCTTTTGTTGGAAGTAACCCAGGTTCATTTGCTGTTGCCACGTGGGTGCAAAAAGCGATTTATTTATTTATTTATTTGTTTTTGCTGGAATGAGTTCAATTGAATTTATATCAAGACTGGGGTTGTTTGTGAGCTGATGACTCATGTTTTTGTCTATTTCTGATTAAATATTATCCCTGGAAATGGCATGCACATGTTTTCCTATTTAATTGTCATGGCTGAGAGGGTTTAATCCATGCACCAGTTCAATAAAATGTTATCATCAGCTGTCCATGAGAAATCTTATCTGGTAGCCACTGTATGCCTGGATGCATTTGAAAAAACTGCACTCCTGATTTCAGAAGGAGGAATTCAGGATTACGCTCATTTCACTGTGAAGGAAACACACAGTTAGGAATCCAAACTACAGCTGCATTTGGTCTAGGCACAAATATCGGGTGAATTCCTGGTCCATAAAAGTATGGGATGCACAGCACACCAATTAACTGGGTGTGGTGCATGCAGTGGCTGAGCAAACCTCACCACATCACTCCCATGGTCAACGTTGACATGAACAGAACCATGCCCAGGTGTATATGCTCGCCAATCTGAGTAAGTCCTGCAGGAGTGGGCCCTACAGGCATGATTCAAAGCCCATTGACATCACGGGCAGTTATTTCCCTTTATCTCAATGGGCACTGGTTCAGGCCACAAGCATCTCATTTTTAAAGAGCTCACCGTTGCAGCTGGGTTTCCAAAAGATCGCAGCACCCTGCAGCTCCCATTGTGACTTTTGTGGCCAGATTTTCAAAAAAAGTTCAAAGCAGCACCCCAGGTACTGAGGCGCCTCTGAAAATCTGGCAACTTATTCTGATGTGCAACTTAAGCTGTTGCTTCCTTGTGAAAGGAATCTTCCTTAATAAGGCCTATTTCCTTGGTGGATCTCAAAGCATTTCACAATCTGCAATGCATTTATCCTCACAGTACCCTTGTGAGGGAGCAAAGCATTATTACCCCTGTGTTACAGGTAGGAAACTGAGGTACAGAGAGGCTAAATGACTTTGCCTGATGTCACACAGAAAGTGTGTGGCAGAGCAGGGATTTCAACATCGCTCTCTCACATCCTAAGACAGTGCCCTAACCACTGGACCGCGCTGTGACGTGTCATTCCATATTCTTTATGAAAATATGCTTATGATATGAATATGACATAAATGAGATATGCTTTACACAAGAGGGCTCATGTGAGATATCATTGGAAAGGTAATGATTTACTGAATGTGATTATCCTATTTGTATGCCTGTATCATTTCTGGATCTGAAGTTAGGAATATTGACTGTGTATCTGTGTTTCAACTATGTTACTTTGGGTGACGCCCCCTGCTAACACTTCAGACACAACAACGGAAAAGCCAGACAAGGTGGATGGCTCATCAACAAGGACAATGGACTGTAAAAGAGCTCAGTCTTCCTGTGAACGTGTGGGTCAGCCTGAGAAGAATGGCTACAGGGGCACTACAGAGGCATGCGACCATGGCACCTGATAGTGGAACCCATCTTGAATTCTGTACTTTGCCACAAGAAGCTGGGGGGAGGGGTCAAAGGACTCCTGCCTTATGCAAATCCTATTTAAAGGGTGGGGAGTGAGGTAATCCTGGTCTTCAGTTCTCCCTGCTACCCCATCCAAGGTGACTGTTGGAAACAACTAAGACTGAACTGGGGGAAAGAACTGTACCCAGGCTGGAAGGGCGTCTGGCCTATGAAGAAGATTATTAGAACCACATTTAGGGTGAGATGTATGTAACCCATTTCTTTAGTGTATTAATCTTAGATTGCGTGCTCTGTTTTATTTTCTTAGTAATCTGCCTTGTTCTGTCTGCTACCTCCTTAACTATTTAAAATACCCCTGGTATAGTTAATACATTTATTTCTGGTTTACAATATAACCCAGTTGATGTGATTTCTATCTGGGGGGCGAGAAGTTGTGCATACCCTCCTCCATGTGGAGGGAAGAGGTGAATTTCATACAATTCTGGGTTTGTACTCCAGAGTGGGATGGGCGTCTGGGTGCTGTGGCAAGCCCCTTAAGCTGAGCCTTCCCAGAGCGGATCTGTGTCTCTCTGTGCAGCTGGGTGGGGCACTGCCTATGTGCTTGGCTGGGAAAGGCAGGCTGGTGGAATAGTCTGACTCAGTGGCATCCCAGCACACCAGGTAACACCCCTGGGGATCCAGCCCATCACACACGCTTCCCCTTTTTTCCCCATTGCAGCTGTTCATGCATAATAGCTTCTCTGGCTCCTGCACACCTGCAGCATGTGGGTAAAGGCTGCTGGATCCATGCATCTGCAAGTCTGCTAGCCCCTGAGCAAGTCCTGCCTTGTCCCAAAACCCACCACAGGTAAGAGCACAGAGATCTGAGCCAACATGGAATGCACACACCCTGTACAGCCCCTGCCTCCTGGTCCCGCTCCCTCACATGGTAAAACCAGTCGGGGGAGGGATAGCTCAGTGGTTTGAGTATTGGCCTGCTAAACCCAGGGTTGTGAGTTCAATCGTTAAGGGGGCCATTTAGGGATCTGGGGCAAAAAAATGTAAGGTCAGGCTTGACAAGCCCTGGCTGGGATGATTTAGTAGGGGATTGGTCCTGCTTTGAGCAGGGGGTTGGACTAGATGACCTCCTGAGGTCTCTTCCAACCCTCTGATATTCTGTGAGTCTATGATTAACCCACATCAGTTCTGCTGTATCTGGGTCCTCTGCACTCAGGAAGGGAGGCTGGATTTGCCTTTATATGAAGATGAGCAGCAGTGTTTTCTTAGCAAAAATAGCTACCCTCCAAATGAGATCAGATTTCAGCCTGCTCATATTTCTTTCGCCATGGGGACTAGTTTTTGCAACTGCCAATGCATTAGAAGATAATAGTGAATTAATGTACAGTAATGGTAATGAACAATAAAATGCTTTATAATCATTATATGGCACTATTACTTCCAATATGCATCCGTAAATCTGACTGGGGAGGCAGCTTTCAAACAGATCCATTTGGTATGTATTTAGAAAATTGGCTAAAGGTCATATAAATACTCAGTAGATCTAATTTTCCATTCCACAACATTTATCAAAACACTAGTAGCATTAAACTAGACGCATGCTGCTCTGCAAACTCTCAGCAGGTCAAAAGGATTGGCACTCTGTGCTAAAAGGGACTTGTTCATAAACGATCTGGAAAAAGGGGTAAACAGTCAGATGGCAAAATTTGCAGATGATACAAAACTACTCAAGACAGTTAAGTCCCCAGCAGACTGCGAAGAGCTACAAGAGCATCTCTCAAAACTGGGTGACTCGGCAGATGAAATTCAATGTTGATAAATGCAAAGTATTTATCATTGGAAAACATAATCCCAACTATTCACGTACAATGATGGGGTCTAAATTAGCTGTTACCACTCAAGAAAGAGATCTCGGAGTCACTGTGGATAGTTCTCTGAAAACATCCACTCAAGGTGCAGCGGCAGTCAAAAAAGCGAACAGAATGCTGGGAATCATTAAGAAAGGGATAGATGATAAGACAGAAAATATCCTATTGCCTCTATATAAATCCATGATACACCCACACCTTGAATACTGCGTGCAGATGTGGTCGCCCCATCTCAAAAAAGATATATTGGAATTGAAAAGGGTTCAGAAAAGGGCAACAAAAATGATTAGGGGTATGGAACAGCTTCCGAATGAGGAGAGATTAATAAGACTGGGACTTTTCAGCTTGGAAAAGAGATGACTAGGAGGGGATATGATTGAAGTCTATAAAATCATGACTGATGTAGAGAAAGTAAATAAGGAAGTGCTATTTACTCCTTCTCATAACACAAGAACTTGGGGTCATCAAATGAAATTAACAGGCAGCAGTTGTAAAATAAATAAAGGAAGTATTTCTTCACACTATGCACAGTCAACCTGTGGAACTCTTTGCCAGAGGATGTTGTGAAGGCCAAGACTATAACAGAGTTCAAAAAAAGAACTAGATAAGTTCATGGAGAGTTATTAGCCAGCATGAGCAGGGATGGTGTCCTAGGCTCTGTTTGCCAGAAGCTGGGAATGGGCGATAGGGGATGCATCACTTGATGATTACTTGTTCTGTTCATTCCCTCTGGGGCACCTGGCACTGGCCACTGTTGGAAGACAGGCTACTGGGCTAAATGGAACTTTGGTCTGACCCACTATGGCCGTTCTTATGTTCCTATGTTCCTGGCAAAATCTAGTACATGGAAAAGAAAAAGTATAATACTGCTCCTTTCAGACCCCCCAAATGTCCTAAAATCCTGTGAGGGAAACAAATAAAGACCCAGATCTTGCACTGATTTCACAGATGCCCCATTGATAGACCTTTTCACAAGTGCCAGGGTCCTTCTATGTGAATCTGATTGCATGATAAGAGACAAAAGTAGGGTTCAGCCCTACACTGGGTTGAACACTCTGGTTTTGATCCAACAATGGGCTTAAGTGATGGCTTCACTTTACACAGGCTAGTGGTCTCGTTGACTTCATGTGCTTGAAGGTAGATACATGCCTAAGTGCTTTGCTGGATCAAGGTCTTCATAAATTTAACCCCAAAAAAATCAGAAAACATCAACAAGTTAAGGCCAAGATTAAGTTAAGGCCAAGATTAAGCAGTGCATCATGGGCGTTGTAGTCCAAACAGGAAGCCCAACATATAGAGGTGATTGGGAGCACGAGGCACTTGAACTACAACTCACAGAAGGCACCATGGTAACATTTCAGAATCAAAATATTTAATTTTTTGGCGCAAAAATTTCTGGATTTGTTGTTGTTGTTTTGTTTTTGTGGAAGATGCCACAATTTTCATTGAAAATTTCAACAAAAAATACCCTCTCTCTTTAGCTTCATCAAAATTTTCCACAGCCCCTCTACTATTTAGGAACATATATAAGAGTAGTCTGCTTTGCAGAGGTATTGAGAAACCACAAAATCAACGGGAACTGCAGCTGCTCAGCATCTCTGAAAATGCGGTGATTTAGCCTTAACTGTTCGTAGGGTGAGTGTGGAGCGTTATTAAATAAAGCTTGTAAAGCACTACGTACGTGCAAAGCACTCTCAAAGCCACTGTGTGGCAGAGATGGACTAAAACTCACAAAACAACCAAAAGCTCTGTCCCTAACCAAACAGGCCATGTACTTTGGCTGGCGGAGTTGGGGTGCCTCTTCCTTCAGCTTTTCCAAAATTCATGAAAAGGCTTTTAACATCTTCACGTGAATCACCAGAAATCATGTTTAGTCTTGCAAAATGTCACAAAAAACCCTTCTGGACAATCAGACAAGATTTCACTATATGGCCCCATCACTGTAGGATCTGAACACCTCTGATTTTTCTAATGTATTCATCCTCACACCTCACAACACTCCTGTGGGGTAGAGCAGTGCTATTATCCTCCTTGTATAAAATGGAACTGACTGAGGCACAGGGAGGTTCAGGGTATGTCTACACTTACCTCCAGAGTGAGCAATCCAGCAGTGGTCGATTTGTCGCGCCTAGGGAAGACGCGATAAATCGACTGCCGAGGGCTCTCCCGTCGACTTCGGTACTCCACCGGAGTGAGATGCGTAGGCGGAGTCGATGGGGGAGCATCAGCAGTCGACCTACTGCAGTGAAGGCACTGTGGTGCGTAGCTCTAAGTACGTCAACTTCAGCTACACTATTTTCATAGCTGAAGTTGCATAACTTAGACCAGAGAATCATAGAATATCAGGGTTGGAAGGGACCTCAGGAGGTCATCTAGTCCAACCCCCTGCTCAAAAGCAGGACCCATACCCAATTAAATCATCCCAGCCAGGGCTTTGTCAAGCCTGACCTTAAAAACTTCTAAGGAAGGAGATTCTACCACCTCCCTAGGCAATGCATTCCAGTGTTTCACCACCCTCCTAGTGAAAAAGTTTTTCCTAATATCCAACCTGAACCTCCCCCACTGCAACTTGAGACCATTACTCCTTGTCCTGTCCTCTTCCACCACTGAGAATAGTCTAGAGCCATCCTCTCTGGAACTACCTCTCAGGTAGTTGAAAGCAGCTATCAAATCCCCCCTCATTCTTCTCTTCTGCAGACTAAACAATCCCAGTTCCCTCAGCCTCTCCTCATAAGTCATGTGTTCCAGATGCCTAATCATTTTTGTTGCCCTTCGCTGGACTCTCTCCAATTTATCCATATTCTTCTTGTAGTGTGGGGCCCAAAACTGGACACAGTACTCCAGATGAGGCCTCACCAATGTCGAATAGAGGGGGACGATCACATCCCTCGATCTGCTCGCTATGCCCCTACTTATACATCCCAAAATGCCATTGGCCTTCTTGGCAACAAGGGCACACTGCTGACTCATATCCAGCTTCTCGTCCACTGTCACCCCTAGGTCCTTTTCCGCAGAACTGCTGCCTAGCCATTCGGTCCCTAGTCTGTAGCTGTGCATTGGGTTCTTCCGTCCTAAGTGCAGGACCCTGCACTTATCCTTATTGAACCTCATCAGATTTCTTTTGGCCCAATCCTCCAATTTGTCTAGGTCCCTCTGTATCCTATCCCTGCCCTCCAGCATATCTACCACTCCTCCCAGTTTAGTATCATCTGCAAATTTGCTGAGAGTGCAATCCACACCATCCTCCAGATCATTTATGAAGATATTGAACAAAACCGGCCCCAGGACCGACCCCTGGGGCACTCCACTTGACACCGGCTGCCAACTAGACCAACTTAACTCGCCCTCCCCCTAGTGTAGACCAGGCCTAAGTGACATGCCCAAGGTCACTCAAGAAGATTTGTTCCCCATTCCAAACAGTTTACAATCCTGCAGGGGGATCTGAATCCCAGTGAAGTCAGTAGGACTCCTCTTTGGTTCAGGAGTCCCCACTGCAGATCCAATGGCTGGAGACTGTGAAGCTGTGTATATACTTACTGCACTCTGCAAGCAGGGTTGCCACCCATCCGGTTTTCACCCCAACAGTCGGGGTTTGGGCTTGTGTGTCCAGGTGCCATTTGACAAGCCTTGATGTCCAGTTATTTTGAACTTGTGGGGGAAGAGGCAGAGCAGGAAAGGGGCCTCGACAGTCCAGTTACCAGCCATTAGAAAGGTGGCATCCCTAAATGTAAGTGATTTGTATTAACGAGTAACTTTTGCAAATATTGCTGCTAACTTTTCCCTGGTGCACTACAATATTATTTCTAAATGTCAGTGCAACCATTCCAATTAATCACTTTCTCTGCATACTGATTTCCTGTGGAATCTCTCTTTACTCACTTCTTTAGACTATCGAAGGAAGCGATCCTTTATCTTACTGCACTATTTTCCGTCATTAATGACAGCATTTTACATTTCTTTCAGCAAACCCCTGATCAACTATTTCCACTGCTCGGCCTCAGATGAAGTCTGGAAGCTTGGTGGTGTTTGTAAATGGTCATAAATCTGGAGCTGATTGACTACCCCTTTGAGAAAAGTGGTGGACAGACCTGAACCCCAGTTTAAAAAAAAACCAACAAGCCAAACTCAAAAGTCCCTGCTAGCATTGCTGCAGGCAAACCAACAGGAGACAAGTCTGAACTCTGAACAACTTCTGATGATATTGGTCTTGTTCCCCAGCAGGAGAGAAAGGGAAACATGGCAAAGCATACCCTCAGCCAGGCAATGGTGCTGAGAAATGCGGTGCTCGCTATTATGAGGAATCCTTAGCAAAACCTATCTTCAGCATCTTCTTAACCGCTGGACAATGCAATTCCCATTTACAAGAACAATGTAATATTGGGAAGGTAGCATGGTTTATTGCCACTGACTTGCAGGGTGACCTTGGGCAAATCACCTCTCCATGCCTCAGTTTCCCCATTTGCACAACAGGGATAATGATACTGGCTTTCTTTGCAAAGCACTTTGTGATCTACTGACTAAAGCACTAAGACAAGAGTGAGGGACGAGTATTATAATTAAATATTTTTATTAATTATTATTAATTATTATTATTACCACTACAGCTCCACTGCTACGGTCCTGATCCCAATCCTATTTAACTCAGTGGGAGTTCTACTGTTCACTTACGTGGGAATAGGATTGGACCGAAAGGTCCCAATCCTACAAACACACACCTGAGAAATGTTACTCAGTTGCAAAGTCCCATTGACTCCAGTAAGATAGCCCACGAGCATAAAGTTATTCCTGCATAGTAGATTGGAGGAGCGGGATCATTAATTATAATGCATAGGTGTCCTATTAGTGAAAAGGGACATTTTCAAAAGCACCTAAGGGATTTAGGAGCACAAATCTCACTGAAAGTCAATGGGACGTGTGCTCCTAAATCCCAGGGGTGCTTTTGAAAATGTCCCTCAACGTTTTTAAGATGGGATTTTCATACACTCTCAGGATTGGCCTCACTCTGCTCTCATTGACTCTAGGGATGGCCAAATTAGGCCAAAGTGAGTGCTATTGAAGATCCCTCTCTTAAGGGCTTGTATATTTTCTTGTCCTGTCATGCTCTTCCCACTGTACAAGTGGCAAAGAGTAGTTTTCCCAATGCCACCTTTCCCTCCTCGGCGCTGGTGTTTCGCCTGTTTGTGTTACAGCATGCCAACGAAAAGCACTGTCATTTGATGTCTGTGCTCTGCACACAAACAGTCACACGATGAATCGGCGGGGATGGCTAAATCTTCATACACAAGGCGAGCCCTATAAATTAAATGATAGGCTCCTCTGAGAGCATCATCAGTGGAACACTCCTCCTCACCCTCCCACATACAGGACATGTGTCAAGCAAGCAGCAACACACAAGACATAACAGGGGACTGCAGAAGGAAAACATGGTTATAGTAGCTAGTCTCCAAACTGTTGATAAAACTGTCTCAGAGCGGTAGCATCCTTGTTACATGTACAGAGCATCACTGCCTGTTCTTCCCAGAGCTGAAATTTCATTATTTATAATACAGTAGCAGCTGAAGCCTCAACTGAGATCAGGCCACATTATGCCAGGTGCTGCACAAATGCATGGTAAGAGACAATTTCTGCCCCAAAGAGCTTACAATCTAAACAGACAAGGGGTGGCAGGGGAAACAAGGGCACAGGCAGACGAAGTGACTTGTCCGAGGTCGCACAGCAAGTCTGTGGCCAAGCTGGGAACAGAACGCTGCTCCCCCAGATTCCCACGCTAGTGCCCTACCCATTGGACCACACTGCCGCTAAAGCTGCATTGTTAGCAGCCAGACTTGCCTGGCCTGTTAAGCTAGACCAACGTTCAGCCTTTCTCTACAGCACAGTGCGGAGGCGGAAGGGAAAACGGTGATTTCCTACTACAGATCCATGCTGAGAAACATACAATATACATATACTAAGGAGTATACATTGATAAGCTAGAAAATAAAGCCACTTCCAACCACCCACTTGCTGATCTTATATGCATAAAAGGCACCCATGACCACACCTGCTGTGTAATCTAAGGCAACGCAATCTTTCCCCGAAGACGTTTGAAAAAGGACATTTCTGATGCACTGACTGACACCAGTGCAAGGGTGTCTGCAGCACTGTTTGTCTGCCAAGTGCCAACTCCTGGGTGTGGGTGGCCGTAGGCTGGGACGTGGTGGAGTCGGGTGGGCCCGTGGCCCCCTACTCCCTGCCACCCCACTTGTCCTGGCCTGGTACTTCCAGTGAGGGAGGCGGGGCAGGTTCAGCTCCACCCACCAGGGGGAGTGCCGTGGTCCCTGGCTCTCGAATCGAGAAGGAGGCCACCCCGCCTCACTGTCACAGGGCAGGAGAATGACACCACTAAACATCACAGAGCAGTTCTTCGGAAATAGTCATTCCGAGGGCTGCCAATGATTCATACTAGAGAGACAGCCAAGAGACCATGCCCTGCAAAGCTTCAACATTTGACTGCTAAACTGTTTGCGAAGCTGCCATTGGTGAATGGTGATCAGAGGCAAGAAATGGGAGACCACAAATTCGATCAATGCAAGCATGTCCATGGACTAGTACAGAATACATAGCTAACCCTAGGCCCAACTCCCCTACCCCTAGGAACCCTAATCCCCAAGTCCCCTACCCATAGGAAAAATAAACCGGGGGGGGGGAGCCATATCCATGAAAACCCTAGCCCCAAGTCCCCTTTCCATAGGAACCCTAACCCTAGCCCCAAGTCCCCTAACCACAGGAAACGTAGCCCTAGCCCCAAGTCCCCTACCCATAAGAACCCTAACCCTAGCCCCAAGTCCCCTGCCCATAGGAACCCTAAAGCTAGCCCCACATCCCCTAACCACAGGAACCGTAGCCCTAGCCCCAAGTCCCCTACCCATAGGAACCCTAACCCTAGGGCGGGAAGTCCTACCCATAGGAACCCTAACCATAGCCCCAAGTGTCCTACCCATGGGAACTCTAACCAACGTCAAATGACAGTGGTTTTCATTGGCACGGTATAAACAGAAACAGACTAAACACAAGCACCTAGGAGGGAATGTGGCATTGGAGAAATTACTCCTTGCCACTTGAACGGGGGAAGAGCATGACAGGACAAGAAAATACACAAGCCATTAAGAGTGGGATCTTCAGTGGCTGCCCCTAGAGTCAATGGGCGCAGAGTGAGGCCAATCCTGAGAGCCCATGGAAATCCCATCTTAAAAATGTGGAGGGACATTTTCAAAAGCACCTCTGGGATTTAGGAGCACACATCCCATTGACTTTCAGTAAGACTTGTTCTCCTAAATCCCTTAGTTGCTTTTTGAAAATCTTACTTACAGGACATCTCAAGCCAGAAAGTAGGCAATAGAACAGTAAATCCCTCCAGCACTTCACCGCCTTAGCAGAAAATAAGCCCAAGCATGTGGGGGCGGGGGGAGAGGGCAGGTGGAAGAGGGGGACATAGCAGGGCTCCAGGTAAGTCTCCCTGGTTGTCAGGACCTCTCTGTCTTGAAGTGACTTAGATCAGCTGCTGGTTTGCTCTAAAATATGGATCCTATGCCAGTGGAGGGCTGATGTTAGGGAATTCTACTCTACTGCTGGGCAGGGGCACAGTCTCTGCGAGTGGGACCCGACACACACATGGCTCCTAACTGGTGTCAATGCTGGCAGTGAGTGGCTGATATAATTGATTGATATCAGTGCTTATGCTCTGGATGATCTTACTGCCACAGATATCTTTGACCTCAATAGACCAAGGGTCACAGAAGAGACCATGTTGGATATCAACACATTTCTAGCATCACATATAGTCTTCACAAGATAGGAAAAAAATATGTGTTGAAAATGAAGAGCCTGAGTCTCTGTTGTCCTGCACCTTGCATCGTGATTTGCACCAGTGCAAAAGGGGGTGCAAACGCTCTGACGTGGTAACATTCTACAACATGTGGCATTCTCTTTCCTTAGGTGGGAGTGATTGAACCAGGTGGAAAGTAAGAGAGAATCAAGGGCTAATTCTTTGGAAAAATTAGGCTTATGGCAGTGAAGTTTGGCCTAAAAAATCGAGACTTAAAGGACTAGCCTATAAACATCACAGCCAGAGTAGTTGGAGGGGAAGGTTATATCATCTACTTCCCGGCCACCCCCAACAGACTGTATAAGGTAACGGGGAGTCTTGGATCTTGTAGGATATGGGTTTCTAAACAGCCAGTGTAACTTGCATCACATCCCTGGAATTTCAGGATCTGTACAAACCGTGTATCTCTAAGCAAATCTGAAAAGCTGAGAAATCATGTGAACCAAACTCTGCAGTTCCCGTTTAAGAAAAGGATACAATCTGACACCTATAGTTCCAGACACCCCTAGTTACAACACTGCCCAGCAGATAGAAAGGATGGTTTTCAGTAAGTGTCATTCTGCCTGCTGTTTTTAATTACAGTGTGTTAACAATCTCCCTTTTATAGACAAAAGGGCACTTTGTCAAGCTGGACTAGGTTAGCAGTTTGATCATTTAATTTTGCTTGCTTAATTGGCATCACTCGGATTTCCAGAAATATTGATTAGAAAGGTTTTCCAGACCCTTTACTGGGCTTTGTTTCAAAGCAAACCAACAAATGTTGTGGAATAAAAGCTACAACATAAATAATGCAAGGACAATATATCATCTATGGTATATATTAACGGTTAGTAAGGCAAGCCACCGAGAGCTCAGATTTAAACTCTCAGTGGGAATGCCAGTGTTGTCAACTTGTGATTTCCTTATTATTATTCAATATTTAGTGTTTCCTTAAAGCCTCAACTCCTGCAGTCATGTGAAATATCACAAAACTTCAGCTAACAGGTTTAAAAAAAAAAAGTAAGTTTCTGAACCTCATGCTGGTGGGGGGGAAAACGTAAAGGCTGAAAATCCAGAAGACAAATAAAAAGGATCCAAAAAATTATTATTTTGAAAAATCGCATTATTTTTAAACCAATCTCACCATTTTTTTTAGGGCCTGACTCCTGGTGTTTGAACTGTTGAGGTCAGTGCTGCTGGCACCCCATGCAAGTTTATCTGCCTCTGTCAGGACACTCCAGTAAGAAATCACTCAGAAGCAGCAGAGAAGAAAGGAAGCAGCAAGGATCTGGGAAACCATTCACAACAGTGAAACGTTCATAAATTACACTTTGGTCTTTTTTTCCAGAATTTTTTAATATTTTTAAAAATAACTTTGTCCTCTGGGGACTCCGTGACAAAATTACATGTCAACCTAAATTA
Source organism: Caretta caretta (assembly GCF_965140235.1). NCBI lineage: Eukaryota > Metazoa > Chordata > Testudines > Cheloniidae > Caretta > Caretta caretta. The sequence goes on from NC_134209.1 coordinate 19,100,824, forward strand.
CAGCCTGCCGGGGCAAGCAGAAGACAAAACCAGACCCTGTCGTACGCGAGTGCTGCAGGATGTAATCGCCATGCCTTAATATGGGCACACAGGTAGGACGCGGTATTGTTCTCATCCACTTCACTGGATCCGAGCCTGGTGACTGTCGAGAGAGCAGTGCAGACAGTAACAAGGATTCCTGCTGGGAGTGCTAATGGTACTGACATGCACAGGCGCTGGCTTGGTTTTGCTGGTGGGTGCTTGCTGCCTTCCGGGCTCACTGTGCGCCATCTGAGTACCCCCCTATTTTTTTCAGTGGGTGCTCGAATCCCAGAGCACCCACACAGTCAGTGTCTATGCAGACATGACACAGGCATACTTGTCCAATGCATACTCACTCTGGTCTACACTACGAGTTGAGGTCGAATTTAGCAGCGTTGGATAGATTTAACCCTGCACCCGTCCACACGGCGAAGCCATTTTTGTCCACTTAATGGGCTCTTAAAATCGATTTCTGTACTCCTCCCCGACGAGGGGATTAGTGCTGAAATCGACATCGTCGGGTCCAATTTGGGGTAGTGTGGACGCAATTCGACGGTATTGTCCTCTGGGAGCTATGCCAGAGTGCTCCATTGTGACCACTCGGGACAGCACTCTCAACTCGGATGCACTAGCCAGGTAGACAGGAAAAGCCCCACAAACTTTTGAATTTCATTTCCTGTTTGTCCACCGTGGCAAGCTGATCAGCACAGGTGACCGTGCAGAGCTCATCAGCAGTGGTGACCATGGAGTCCCAGAATCGCAAAAGAGCTCCAGCATGGACCCAATGGGAGGTACTGGATCTGATCGCTGTATGGAGAGATGAATCCGTGATATCAGAACTCCGTTCCAAAAGACAAAATGCCAAAATATTTGCAAAAATCTCCAAGGGCATGAAGGACAAAGGCTATAGCAGGGACCCGCAGCAGTGCCGTGTGAAACTTAAGGAGCTCAGGCAAGCCTACCAAAAAACCACAGAGGCAAACGCCCGCTCGGGGTCAGAGCCTCAGACATGCCGCTTCTATGATGAGCTGCAATTCTAGGGGGTGCCCCTACCACTACCCCACACCTGGACGTGGACTCCGGAAAGGGAGTCTCACGCAACAGGGATGAGGATTTGGGGGACGAGGAAGATGATGAGGAGGGAGAGGTTGAAGATAGCGCACACCAGGCAAGCGGAGAAACCGTTCTCCCCGACAGCCAGGAATTGTTTATCACCCTGGAGCCAATACCCTCCCAACCCGGGCTCCCGGACCTTGAAGGCAGAGAAGGCACCTCTGGTGAGTGTACCTTTGTAAATATAATACACGGTTTAAAAGCAAGTGTGTTTAATGATTAATTTGCTCTGAAGACTTGGGATGCATTCGCAGCCAGTACAACTACTGGAAAAGTCTGTTAACGTGTCTGGGGATGGAGCGGAAATCCTCCAGGGACATCTCAATGAAGCTCTCCTGGAGGTATTCCCAAAGCCTTTGCAAAAGGTTTCTGGGGAGGGCAGCCTTATTGCGTCCTCCATGGTAGGACACTTTACCACGGCAGGCCAGTAGCACAGAGTCTGGAATCATTGCATAAGAAAGCATGGCAGCGTGTGGTCCCGGTGTTTGCTGGCATTCAAGCAACATCCCTTCTTTATCTCTCTGTGTTCTCCTCAGGAGAGTGATATCATTCATGGTCACCTGGTTGAAATAGGGGAATTTTATTAAGGGGACATTCAGAGGTGGCCATTCCTGCTGGGCTGTTTGCCTGTGGCTGAAAAGAAATCATCCCCACTGTTAGCCATGCGGTGCAGGGAGCGGTGAAGCGATTATCCCAGAGAATTGGGTGTGTGTGTGTGGGGGGGAGGGGTTAGTTGGGTTTGTGCTGCATGTTAACCTGAAAACCACAGCCCCCTCCTTTTAAATGGCCAATGTGTCTTTTTCAATTTTAATCTCCCTTTTTTTCCTCCCATAGCTGCAAATGTTTCAATGCTCCCCCTGTCATCTCCGTCACAGAGGCTAGCGCAGATAAGAAGGCGAAAAAAACGATGAAATGTTCTCTGAGCTCATGCAGTCCTCCCGCACTGAAAGAGCCCAGCAGAATGCATGGCGGCAAACTATGGAGGAGTCCAGGAAAGCACACAATGAACGCGAGGGCAGGAGGGACACATGAGAGGATAGATGGCTGAAGCAACAGGAGAAGTGGTGGCAGCATGGTGAGAGGAGGCAGGAGGCAATAGTGAGGCTACTGGAGGATCAAACTGATGTAAGCAGGGTCAGGATGACCTTTACCCTGATATCTGGTGGCGAGTTGTGGAAAAGAACTTCAGGGGGTGATCTTATTTGCATAGGCACACCCACCCGCCTAGATGGTCACTCTGGCTGCTGTAGGAGCCCCAGTTTCTCTGTTATTGGGGCAGGAAGAATAAACTGTTATTATCCTGATTATGTGAATCAAGGAGAGTGGAACTGTACTTGGCCTTGTGTTATGATGGAGGGACTCACCATCAACTAAGTAGCACTCGCTAGGCAAGGGTCATGGGTTCCAAAACCCATTGAATTGGGGATAGGTATTAATATGGGGGTATGGGCTCTTTTGGTGAGGGCCTTAAATGCCAATTGCACTGCTTCCTCTCCACTGTTCAATATCAGAGCTAATTTTGAGTCTGGTAGGAGTCTAGTTACAGGTTGTTGAGCTGAATTCAGTTTGGGCCAATGGTGCACCAGCACTGAGGCTCCCCTACTACAAGCTGAAATCATTAAAGAGCTAAAATTACTAAGAGCTGAAATCACTGAGTGCTGTGTTAAGTAGCGGGGGGTGAAGATATATTGCGGAGCGGCTGGCGGAGCAGAGCAGTTTGTGGGGCAGCTGGTGGAGCAGAGCGGAGTGGAGCCCCATGGAGAGGTGGGGCAGTCAGCTTTGGACCACGTAAGGTGCCCCTTAACCCCCCCATTTCCACCCAGGCTGGGAGGTAAAACTCTGCAGATAAACTTTTGAACTCTGGGGCTGCACTGACCAGGGTCAGAGACTTTTGGGTTGTTGGACTTTTGGGTTGCTGGACTCAAGAACCAAAGGGAAAGGACACGGCCCAGTTTACTTGGGGTGGGCTTTTGCTCATGGGTTGTGTTATGAATCCTGTTGGTGGTGTTTCCCCAACATAATGCCACATTGTTTCTCTCTGTTATTAAAAGGCTTTTGCTACACTCAGACCCTGTGCTTGCGAGAGAGGAAGTATTGCCTCTTAGAGGCGCCCAGGGTGGTGGTATATTTGTCCCAGGCCCCTGGATGGGGGCTCGAGCCGGTTTTGCATTCTGTTATTGGAATGGAACCCCTAGATGCTGAACCCGGCCCTTGTTGCTGCCAACTCTGATAGGCAGAAGGGTTACACTGATATGCTCCGGAGTATGATTGAGGTGCAGGAAAGGCACAGACCACCACTGCAGCCCCTGTTAATCAACTGCCCTCCTCCCCAAGTTCCATAGCTTCCTCACCCAGATGCCCAAGAACACAGGGTCGGGAGGGAGCCCTCCGGACACCCAATCACTCCACCCCAGAGGACTGCCCAAGCAACAGAAGGCTGGCATTCAATAAGTTTTGAAGTGCAGTGTGGCCTTGTCCTTTCCTCCTCCCACACCCCACCCGGTGCTTCTCTCCTCCACCACCCCTCCCAGGCTACCTTGACAGTTATCCCCCTATTTGTGTGATGAATTAATAAAGAATGCATGAATTTGAAACAACGATGACTTTATTGCCTCTGCAAGCAGTGATTGAAGGGGGGAGAAGAGGGCAGTTGGCTTACAGGGAAGTAGATTGAACCAAGGGGGCGGGTTTTCATCAAGGAGAAACAAACAGAACTGTCACACTGTAGCCTGGCCAGTCATGAAACTGGTTTTCAAAGCTTCTCTGATGTGCAGTGCACCCTGCTGTGCTCTTCTAATCACCCTGGCGTCTGGCTGCGTGTAATCAGTGGCCAGGTGGTTTGCCTCAACTTCCCACTCTGCCATAAATGTCTCCCACTTACTCTCACAATATTGTGGCGCACACAGCAAGCAGTAATAACAATGGGAATATTGGTTTTGCTGAGGTCTAACCGAGTCAGTAAACTGCACCAGCGTGCTTTTAAACATCCAAATGCACATTCTCCTACCATTCTGCACTTGCTCAGCCTATAGTTGAACAGCTCCTGACTCCTGTCCAGGGTGCCTGTGTATGGCTTCATGAGCCATGGCATTAAGGGGTAGGCTGGGCCCCAAGGATAACTATAGGCATTTCAACATCCCCAACAGTTATTTTCTGGTCTGGAAAGTAAGTCCCTTGCTGCAGCTGTTCATACAGACCAGAGTTCCTGAAGATGCGAGTGTCATGTACCTTTCTCGGCCATCCCACGTTGATGTTGTTGAAACGTCCCTTGTGATCCACCAGTGCTTGCAGCACCATTGAAAAGTACCCCTTGCGGTTTATGTACTGGCTGCCTTGCTGCTCTGGTCCCAAGATAGGGATATGGGTTCCGTCTATCACCCCACCACAGTTAGGGAATCCCATTGCAGCAAAGCCATCCACTATGACCTGCACATTTCCCGGAGTCACTACCCTTGATAGCAGCAGGTCAGTGATTGTGCTGGCTACTTGGATCACAGCAGTCTCCACAGTAGATTTGCCCACTCCAAATTGATTCCCAACTGACCGGTAGCCATCTGGCATTGCAAGCTTCCAGAGAGCTATCGTTACTCGCTTGTGAACTGTGAGGGCTGCTCTCATCTTGGTATTCTTGCACTTCAGGGCAGGGGAAAGCAAGTCATAAAGTTCCATGGAAGTGCCCTTACGCATGCAAAAGTTTTGCAGCCACTGGGAATCATCCCAGACCTGCAACACTATGCGGTCCCACCACTCTGTGCTTGTTTTCCGGGCCCAGAATCGGCATTCCAAGGCATGAGCTTGCCCCATTGCCACCAGGATGGCCAAATTGCCAGGGCCAGTGCTTTGAGAGAAGTCTGTGTCCCTGTCCTCATCACTCTCGTCACCGCGCTGCCGTCGCCTCCTTGCCTGCTTTTGCAGGTTCTGGTTCTGCATATACTGCATGATAATGCACGAGGTGTTTACAAAGCTCATAACTACTGCGGTGATCTGAGCAGGCTCCATGCTTGCCGTGGTATGGCATCTGCAGGACAGCAGAGTTGCAGGGGAAGCGGTGGTTGGATGACCAGTTTTGCAGACCTACTGTACCCTCTGCTGCCAGAACACAACAGCTGAGCAGGCTGCATGCTTGCCATGGTATGGCAAGAAAAGAGCAGGCGAGCAGAGTTGCAGCAGAAGTGACGACGGTCATATAGAGGACCTGTGAGACCACCAGGAGAGCAGGAGAGCAAAGTGGCAGCAGAAGCGGTGGATGACGACGGTCACATAGAGGACCTACGAGGTGGATTCATAGCACCAGGAGAACAGAGTGGCAGCAGAAGCAGTTGTTCGATGACGACGGTTTGCAGACCTACGCACCATCTGCTGAAAGTGGTATGGCACCCGCACGGAAAAAGTGCGTAAAACGATTGTCTGCCGTTGCTTTCATGGAGAGACGGGTGACTGACGACATGTACCCAAAACCACCCATGACAATGTTTCTGGGAGCTCAACCCAGAATTCCAGTGGGCAGCAGAAATTGTGGGATAGCTACCCACAGTGCAAAACTCTGAAAGTTGATGCTAGCCTCGGTACTGTGGATGCACTCCGCCGATTGAATGCACTTAGTGGGGACATATACAATCGACTGTATAAAATCGCTTCCTAAAAAATCGACTTCTATAAATTCAACCTAATTTCGTTGTGTAGATTAGATTCATTGTAGCACTCGAGTGATGCTATTCACACGCTGTGGCCAACTCTTGTGACTTTATGGCAAGTCTCACAATATATGGGGTCCAAGCTCCTGGAGTCAGATGATTATGGGATAATATCAGGCTTTTTTTTTCCCTAATAAAAAGGAAAGTTTTTCGTTCTCATGGTTACACACAAAAGCCTGAAAATGTGAATGTGAACCTGAAAAGCTCAGACACCGGAAGGCAAACAAAAAGATCTCCCCACACCCATTTATTATTTTTAAATCTCACGATTTTTAAGCCAATATCACAAATTTTTTTTTGAACACTTGGGGTTCGGAATACGCAAGCTGTAATAGCTTTTCAGTGTAAATTGTGGCCCATTTCCTTGAATAAAAGTTGTTGCACCACACAAAGTGCTCTGTCTCTTTAAATCTCGGTTAACAGTCCAACTCTGGGGAATAGGAAATGCTTTGCTGCAGTGGCCGAGATTCCTGTGATGTCATAGTCAGACACGACGGGAACTCATGAGACCTTGTTCAAGTCCCTGCTCCATAACAGGTGTCCTGTGCAACCTTGGGCAAGTCACTTAGGCCCAGATCCTCAAAGATATTCAAGCACCTAACTCCAATGGGAATAGCTTTTCGGGCCTTAGTCTCTCTGTGCCTCAGTTCTTCCTGTGTAAAATCAGGATAATAACTGCCTTACAGGGGTGTTGTGAGGATAAACACATTAACAGCTCGTGAGGCGCTCAGATATGGTAATGGTGACCACAGAAGTGCCCTAGATAAGATAGGCAAGCAGGGTGCTCCCATTTTTCCATCTCTTGTTGTGGAGTATGGGTGTATACCTGGACAAGACCCAAGAAACCTAGGTGCAACTGATGCTGGAATACCATGTCCAGTTCTGGTGTCTACAATGCAAGAAGAATGTTGATAAAGTAGACAGGGTTCAAAGAAGAGCCCCCAGAGTGATTAAAGGATTGGAAAACATGCCTTATAGTGACAGATTCAAGGCATGAAGTTAATTAATCAGTGGGACAATTTACAAAGGGTCACGGGGGATTCACCATCACTGGTAATTTTCAATCAAGGTTGGATGTTTTTTTCCTGAGGAAAGGTTCTAGTTCGATCTGGAGCTATTTCAGGGAAGTTCTACAGTCTGGTCCACAGGAGGTCAGAGGATCATAGTGGTCCCTTCTGTCCTGAGTATTGATGAACTTGTGATAAAATAAGCAGCTCTTGTTTGCTGAATCTAGGCCCAATCCCACCAACGGCATCAGTGCTCAGCTTAGATACACTCTGGGAGCTCATGTGCGCATTGCAGTGGACAGCCATTTACCAACTAGGTTTTTTCGGTATGCAGTTGGGCCAGTGTCCCCAGGGAGGCTTTACCAGCTAGCAAATTTCCATCCAAACTGCTGCCACCAGTGTGACATCTAGAAGTGAAGTGTTTTGAGCCTGAGGGAACAGACCAGTGGGCAGCAGAATCCACTGTAAGCCTCATATCAGTCACTACTGTTAGTTGCTGTGTGTGCACTGGCAGGATATTGATAACCAGGTCATGTAGGGCTTAGTTCTACCCCTAAGGAAGGCAGGGGAAGTTTTGGTCATTGACTTCAATGAGAGCAGCATTGGGTCCTTACCAATTACACTGAGGATATGAGGTCCATGCATTAAGCATACTCTGAGATAATGCCCAAGACACAGGTTTCATATGCAGTCATTCTAAATTACCACTACGTAACATGCTCAGGTGAATCCATTTTTGCTTTTTTTCCATCTCTGCCCTAGGCACTGCAAAAGAAGCAGTCAGCAGATGAAAAGATGTAGCAATTCTCGATTAGAATAAAGAAATTCCTCTTCGGTAATGATCACTGTATTCAAAGGTAACAATTTAGCTAGGTTATTATGGAGCTAAGTCTTATGGGAAAGTAAAATTTTCAAATTTTTTTAATTATGAAATTATGAATTCTGAACACCACTTGGAGGGGATCACTGCACGAACATCCATATCGCTTCTGAAGTAGAGACGGCTGTAGTAAAAATAAATAAATAACTAAATAAATAGGGGCTTTTTATTAGGGAAATCAGTAGTATAGAAAATTTTCGAACACCCATAACAACACTTTTTATTCTATGTGCCATGGAAATTAAAATTACTCATCTGCACTTTTTCTTCAGAAATTTGTAAAATATGCATGCCAGCCTATTTGTCACTTAGTGGTCTGCAGGAATTATTAAAAATTGCAACAGTGTTTTGAATATAGTAGGGTGATGAAAACGGCAGTAAATAATGCTGTGTACTAGGGGAATGGGGTGGAGTTGGATTTTTTTTTTCTTATTATTGAAGCTAGCCTAATGGAAAAATGTAAAATTTCATTATTTTTGTCTCTGTGAGATTAATAATAGTAAAAATAAGGTATTGAAAAAGTTGTGTTCCACTGTGGGAAGAGTAAAATATGAGAATAATAAAGGGTAGTAGTATTTTTATTAACAACAAAATGTGTTTTCTTCATTTAGGCCCTGACTTGAGTGGGCCTCGGATCAATGGAAAGACTCCCATTGACTTCAACTGGCTTTAGATCAAGCCCCAGGACAAGTGTGGCGGCTCTGAAGGAGGTGGAGAATACAGAGGTGAGCCAGCGTGACTTGGTCATGAAGAGCGTGGGTGCTATCTGAGTGGATACGCACAGTTGTACAACCACATGGATTGCTGCTCAGTAGCATGACTTGAAAGCAGCAGCACTGCATGCCATGGGTCGTGCAAGAAATGACTATCTTGCACTGTCTCAAGCAGTCAAGGAGCATATGAATATAGGCTAAGCAGGCTGCTCGATGGCTTACGGAATGCAGAGTTCACAAATGCCAGGTAATGGACATTGAAAGGAATCACATGAACTATGGATACACCTTGCTGGGTCCTCAATTACTGGTAACCACTCAGGAGAAAGATCTGTCCTGTAGCTTGATGTGCCTCTCTTCAGCGTGTGCCGCGGCAGTTCAAAAAGCAACAAAGAACTTGTCACACCCATAACATCATATTCCATCAAGACCATCTACCGTTCTATAATCGAGATGGTCTGCAGCCTTTAGATACATTTCTACGGCTGCTAAAAATGGCCTCCTCCATCTATGGCACAGCAGACCTACTGTAGCAGACTGATTTGGCCTGTGATTTGAGCTATGGATTCCTGAACTCTAGCTTGATTAGTGCAATTCACTATGACTAGCAAAGAAACAACAAACCCTGGAAAAGGTGCAGCTGATTCAGAATGCAGCAGCTCCGCAATACATGCTACTAACGGCTCATGACCCCCCTGCTCCACTGACTCTGGTGGCTCCCCGCCCCCAGGGACTATAGAATGAAAATCCAATATTCTGAGCCCGCTACAGGATTCGTCCAGGAACTGCTTCCTTCTACATGAACATGACCTCCCACGACAGCTGCCAGCAGGACAACAGTTAACAAGGCTGAGATTTCTGAGCGCGCAGGGGCAGAGGTTGCTTGGTAGCTGGCTGGCAATTGTAGAACTCACTTCCAAAAAGCATCATATTACAATCACATTAATGTCAATGGGACTCTCACCCAGGGTTTTGAGAGCCAAAGATGCAATAGAAGGATTACTCAATGTAGCTATAGGGTGATCTCTTCAACAAACCCCATTTAAGTCAGGGAACCTACACTGCTTTACACTAACGGAGGGTCTGATCCATGGAGAGGACAATTTTGCCTTATGGCCAGATTCGGATATCCTCACTTTGGTTTACTCCATGCGTGGTCCTACTGATTTCAATAAGGTATTAATCAACATGAGTAATCTGTACTGGAATCCAGTTGTTCATGTTTACTGCCTTCTCTACTCTCAGGGGGATATGTAAAAAACATTTTATGCAGGAGTTTGAGTGAAAGCAAATTGTTGCTTAACATGGTCTCTGTAGATCTTGTACCTTTGAAGTGATCCACAGTCAACTGATACAAGATACAGAAAGAAATAAGCACATGGTTTGATTTTTGCCTTACTTGGTAATAAGGAGGAAGTTTTGAAAACAAAAACTCAAGATATGGGAGAAAATGAAAAAGCAAATGACAGCAAGGAAGATTGAAAGTCAGCTGCACGACAGAGTTACTTGTAGCTTGAAGAATGAGATTAAAAAAGCCTGACAAGAAAAATGCGGAGGGTTACTTGCGCATGCATAGATGTATGCATTTATTCATTGGCAATTAATCTAAGGTACTTCAGAAATTAAACCAAAAGGTAACGTGCCTTCAGTATAAACAAGATAATGCAGCCCTGTATACGATACTGGAATTGATTTTGCAGGAATTAAATGAAGAACTACTAACCTAAGGAGAGAAAAACTAGAACAGCAAGCAGAGTAGGCCTCAAAAATATCCACCAGGTAAAGAAGATACGGTACCAGAATCAAGAGGCTATTCAGATGTAAACAGTAAAACAAGAAAAATAATCTGCCTATTTAAAACTATTGGCCAAATCAGTGTAACACTCACCCCATGCGGCTCTACTGAAGGCAGTGGAGTTGCATGGGGAATGAAACAGTGCAGAATTGGACCTCATTGTGTTTTATATGGTATAGGTCAGCACTGACTAAATCCTAAAACATCTCAAACTATCGTGTTTCTGGATGAAGACAAAATAAGGAACAAAAGGTCTGATCATGGTATTCTTAGGCATACAAAACTCTATTGACTTCATGTTCCATGGCTCCTGAAAGTCTCTCTCTCAAATGGCCTTCATTTGAGCTACCCAGAGGGCTGTTCACGCTAAAGGAATGAATCCCACCGCATCTTAAATTCCCTGTACAAATAACTTCTCTCTCTCTCTCATTGAGGCTTTGTCACATATCGCATCCAGCATTCGGGCCATGGCAGGTTGAGAGATATGCTTGACAGTGACAAATGTTTAATAAAAGACAGGAAAGTTGTTGGAAAGAGGACATTGAAGAATTAGTAGCACAGGTGGCCTCTGCAGGTAGAGACGACTGCATCTTGAAAAAAGAACCGGAGGACTTGTGGCACCTTAGGGACTAACACATTTATTTGAGCATAAGCTTTCGTGGGCTACAGCTCACTTCATCGGATGCACAGAATGGAACAAATAGTAAGAAGATATATATGTGTGTATATATATATATATATATATATATATATATACAAACATACAGACAACATGAAAAGGTGGAGTAAGAGGCTAATTAATTAAGATGAACTATTATCAGCAGGAGAAAAAAACTTTTGTAGTGATAATCAAGCTGGCCCATTTAGACAGTTGACAAGAGGGTGTGAGGGTATTTTTCTTAACATGGGAAAATAGATTCAATATGTGTAATGACCCAGCCACTCCCAGTCTCTCTTCAAACCCAAGTTAATGGTATCTAGTTTGCATATTAATTCAAGCTTAGCAGTTTCTCATTGGAGTCTGTTTTTGAAGCTTTTCTGTTGCAAAATTGCCACCTTTAAGTCTGTTACTGAGTGGCCAGAGAGGTTGACGTGTTCTCCTACCCGTTTTTGAATGTTATGATTCCTGATGTCAGGTTTGTGTCCATTTATTCTTTTGCATAGAGACTATCCCGTTTGGCCAATGTACATGGCAGAGGGGCATTGCTGGCACATGATGGTATATATCACATGGGTAGATGTGCAAGTGAACGAGCCCCTGATGGTGTGGCTAATGTGGTTAGGTCCTATGATGGTGTCACTTGAATAAATATGTGGACAGAATTCGCATCGGGCTTTGTTGCAAGGATAGGTTCCTGGGTTAGTGTTTTTGTTGTTGTGGTTGTTGGTGAGTATTTGCTTCAGGTTGGGGGCTGTCTCTAAGCGAGGACTGGTCTGTCTCCCAAGATCTGTGAGAGTGAAGGATCATTTTTCAGGATAGGTTGTAGATCTTTGATGATGCGCTGGAGAGGTTTTAGTTGGGAGCTGACGGTGACGGCTAGTGGCGTTCTGTTATTTTCTTTGTTGGGTGTGTCCTGTAGTAGGTGACTTCTGGGTACTCTTCTGGCTCTGTCAATCTGTTTCTTCACTTCAGCAGGTGGGTATTGTAGTTGTAAGAACGCTTGATAGAGATCTTGTAGGTGTTTGTCTCTGTCTGAGGGATTGGAGCAAATGCGGTTGTATCTTAGAGCTTGGCTGTAGACAATGGCTCGTGTGGTGTGTCCTGGATAGAAGCTGGAGGCATGTAGGTAAATATAGCGGTCAGTAGGTTTCCAGTATAGGGTGGTGTTTATGTGACCATCGCTTATGTTAATTTCAATTTTATATCCTGTAAAGAAATGCCAAAATTAACCTGTTCTCACCTCTCACAAGCAAGAAGAAAAAATCGACACATGCCATTAGTGGCGTATCTGGCAGCAACACAACGGAAGGTGTCACATGTGAGACAACTTTTAGTCTGTTTTGGAGCATGTGCAGACTATGCCAAGGCAAGATGTTCTGCACAACAACATTGAAACTATCGCTCATATTATACAGTGAGGAAAAAACATTACTTCAAATATTCTCAAATGAGATGTTGAGCTAGGTTAGATGTTTATTGTTAGATTTGTTGGAATGTCAAATCCAAAAAAGCTCTTTACAGATTCCAAGAATTCTTTGGGAGGGAAAATAGATTTTGTAAGTAGGTAGATTTTACCTTTTTACAAATTTATTTGACAACTTTAAATGATTTTACACATAGGGTGCAAGGGGAAGATGGAATTGTCCTCGCAGATAGGAAGATCACAAGAGCAGAGGATCATTTCATGCCATGCTAGAAACCTTCTCAGGTGGGTAGGTAGCAATCTTGAAATGTCCCAGTAATTCTGTGACTCCTGCTCCTTACTAGATAGTGGATAAAATTCTCAAAAGTGCCTGAGTGACTTAGGAGCCTAAGTTCAATTTTCAAATGTGATTTAGGCACTTAGGCACCTAGAGTACTTAAATAACCATGACTTCTAAGTCATGATAGCCATGGCTCCTAGGACACTTTTAAAAATTGGACTTAGGATCCTAAACTACTTAGATGCTTTGGAAAACATAGCCATGTCCCACACAGCATTTCTCTTGCTGGGGTGGGGAGTAGGAATGGGTGGTAGAGGGTTGTTTGGATCAGGGAACTCTAGAAGGAGTAATGGAAACGTCTAGTAATGGGGATCCAGCACTGAACAGAGCTCTAAACTGTACCTTACTGCGTAGTGTGTCCCACACAGGAGCTGGTTCAGCCTTCCTGTCTCACTAAACTGCATTCGTGCCCATGCTCCACAGGACAGCGCCTGCCAGACCCATCCTCCCCCATCCCTTTCAGGGAAGAAAGAGGCGCCTTGAAGGGGAAGAGGGGAACTGCCCAGAAGCCAGTAGGAAAACTCACGTAGGAGATGTATGAGAAGGGAGAGAGTCCAGTGCAGTCAATACCATTTTCACAGGGAGAAGGGTGGGGCTAGCATAGTTACCCTGTGCTGTGGGGGGGGAACAGGATGACTTGAGTGTGGGAAAGAGTGAGAGAATCAGGGGTCAGCAGTGCCTATACGATAGATATGGAGGTCTTGATGGGTGTGGCCTGAGGCAAAACGTGAGTGAATGAGCATTATTTGCTTGGGAACACCAGAGAGGATGGAACAATGGAGAAATGAAGACAAGGAAAGAGCCTGGGTTGGAAGAGAGAGAGATCAGGCATGAGAAGGAATGGTAGGGCAGGACAGCAGAGATGGGAGAGACAGTGAGCAAGATGAGAGCTTGGGGAGGAGAGAGAACATGCCACAGGGAGCGAGGAAGCATGCAGAATGAAATGGAAGGGCAAGGAGGCTGGCTGGAAACTCCAGGAGTGAGTGGAAATGCCCATGAATGGCACAACTTTTTCCATCTCAGCTATAACTCAGAAGTTCTTGAAACCGAACAACTGAAACAAAACAATATTTTAAGTCGAAACAAAACACAGATTTTTTTGAATTGGTTCTAAACTTCCCACAGGAAAACCAACATTTTTCAGCCTACAAGCTTCGTTCTACATTTCTCAGAGAATAATTTCCATTGTGCAGCTAGGGTGACCAAATGTCCTGATTTTATAGGGACAATCCTGATATTCAGGGCTTTTTCTTCTATAGGTGTCTATTACTTCCCACTCCCCTGTCCCCATTTTTCACACTTGCTGTCTGGTCACACCTTATGTGCAGCCACCTCAAGTCCTGGACTATAATCTTGACTCTGGGCTCAGACATGTCATTTTGGCAGTTTCTCCCATCTGTAAAATGGGAATAATAATACTCTTTGCCCTCCCAGGAAAATTTAAAGATACATTCATGGATGTCTGTGAAGCACTCAGGTACTACAGTATTATTAGACAAGTATGGAAGTGAAATAGCCTGAATCATCTCTGTAGACAGAGACTTCCTCAGGCCAGGGCTGGTGGGATGGGGGTGGAATTAGCCTGCAGCCTCATCTGCTCTCTCTTTCTACAGCATAACTCGCCTATGGACAAGATTTCCCCACCTTGATTCAGCCCCGTTACAATCCCGCAGCACAGAATGCCCAGCGCCTCTGACCCTAACGCTAAGCAGCATGGCAATTTGTTTCAAATTGATAAGAGACTCGTATAGATTAATGGCAGCTCTAAAATGCTAAGGATACAGCATTTTATTTGAGAGAATGACCCAAATGTACAGACAACTCAAAAATCACATCAGTAGGTCTCTCATCCACCTCACATTGCCCATAGCTGTTTTCAATAGGCTTTAAAAGCAGATGCTTAGCTGCAAGCCAATCCAAGAAATAAGGGAAGCCAAAGGAGGTGGGGGAGTAATAACACAATGTATGGATATGCTTGATTGTTTCCATAGCCAGGGCATCTTTCTGAGTGACAGATAATTCATCTTTTAACAGCTCCGTTGCCTAGAGATCAGTCTCATGGTTATCAGCTAAACCTACATAAACTGAAGCATTTTCCAACAGGAAACCAGATGTGATGGGGTCAGCCCCAGCCTGTGACAGGGACATCTGGGTTAATTATGACTGATGCCGTATCACTTTTCATAAAGTGCACACTTGCCAGATCAGGTATTTTTACTGTCATTTATGGAGTGCAGCAAAAGACGGTAGCTACAGAGTTCTAAGGTCAAGGAGAAAAGGGATGGAGCGTAAAATTCGCAATTAAGCTTTCCAGGGTTGGGGGGAGGAGTAAATACAAATACACATTAAGCATATTCTATATTTTAAATCCTTTGCTTTTAATACTTTCTGTGGGCCAGATCTTGCCAGCCTTATCCACATGAAGTAGTACCTTACTTCCTTGATTTCAATGAGGTCACTCCCCATGCTGCTCAACATGAGTAAGGCTGGCCACTCTAAATATCTAGAAGCCCCCTACAGCTCCCCATGCTGGGGTAAACTGTACACTGCACCCCTGAAGTCACTGGTATAAAGCAGGGATCTAAACAGAATTGAGCCCTTAAGATTTTTTTGTCTCCCAGTGGCCCATGGCTGGCTATTCATGAATTACTAGCAGCCATATACTTCCTGGGCCATAGCAGGGGGCATAACTGATATGGAAGAAGTAGGGAACCTTGCAGAGCCTGTGCATTGCATGAGCAGAATTCTGGTCCCTGCACTCCAGGGAATGCCAAATCACACCCTGTCAAGGGGTCCACAGCTCACCGCTGGGGCACCTTCTGGTGGCTCATCTGGGGATTACGCTGCCCAGTCTGATACTCCTGGACTCTCGCTTGCACTGTGGCACCTCCTGGTCCAGGAGGTGCAGCCCTTCATCTTTGTAAGTTTGTGGCTCCCCCTTCATGGCTTGGCCCTCCGGTCAGGTCACTATATGTTTTCCCCTTCTGAGGTGCCAAAGTTTCATCAGCCTGCCCGTCCGAGTATTGCTCCCTGCAGTCCTCTATGCCAAAGCTATGCCACTTCCCTCAGGGGCTGGTAGGCAAACGCAAGCCCACCCTCTACTCTGGGTGCCAGCTCAGGGACCCTCTAAATCTGCAGCCAAAGTCTGCTCCCTCCCAAAACTAGCTGCTGTTTCCCTGAGCCTTTTCCCCACTCCACCTCTCTCAGGCTTCTGCTCCACCACCCTCCTGCGTAAACCCGTCCTTCCGGGCCTGTATCCCAGGGCTTCTCCTCTCCCCTGGGTGGCCTCCTTGCCCTCTCTAATGCCTAGAGGGTGACAGCTGTCCACCTCAGTGCAGCGCCTTCCTTCTCAGCTGGGCTCTAGCATCAATCAGGGGTTGCTTAGGCCACCTAGCTCCCCTCAGGTGCAGCCTGTCTGGATAATTGGCCCCTTCTCAGCCTCATTAACCTTTTCCAGGATGGCTTGGGCTGAACATCCCCATCCCACTCCCGCTACGGTACACAGCGCCCCAGAAGTGGCGGCGGGAAGAATGGAGAATCAGCTCTGCCCCCCCTCCCCCACAGGCTGGACGTGTGTGGAGGGTTTGTGTACCACGCACAGTGGGGCGCCTCAGGAGGCATTTTGCCTCTCCGAAGCACCGCCGCACACTCTGAGGTGGTATCCAGCTCGGCAATGCTCCTGCCTAGGACCGTGAGCAATGTCTACAGTCTCTAGCTACGCACCTGTTCATGTCTTTTTCTGTGCACGCAGTCACACAACTTCACAGGTGAATGGCAGAGTTTCTGTAAAATAACTGCCAAATTATTATGCACTGGATTCTGGCAGACTCTACTGTGACCATGCAGAGAGCGGGAAGAAAGGTGTTACCCGAGGGGTTGAGAGCACCATAAAGAAAGGAGGCAAGGAGAGGTGAAGAGTAGGCGGATCCATATGCTCAGCTGCTGCAATGACCAGCCAGCACAGCTGGCCATCTTCACAATAGAGGAGCAAGCGGTCTCCCTTAAAGGGATATGGCAGTGTGAACTCTTCCCATGCACCCTGGGAATAACGGGAGGCATTCTACATCTTTGGGGTCTGCACTGCCCTCTGCACAAGGCTGTGCCTAAGTGGCATAATCAAGGACTATTTCCCAGGGTGGAGGGAGTTCTTGTGGAGCGTTCTCCATGCGGTCTGATGTCTGCATGGAGGAATGAATGGAGTCAGAACAAGACTGGGCAGAAGGGGGCACATTATGGGAGCGACTTTGAAGAATGTCCATCCTGCTGCCCTCTGCAACTACAGGAGATTCCCTGAGAAGCTAATACAAGCCCAGACTTGGTGTAAACACCAACATGTTTGTGCACACATATACATTGCCACGCTTTGCCCTCCACTGAAATTCATCTCCGGTGGAACATGGCAGCTCTACAAATGGTCCATAGCACCTCTACAGAGCAGGAAGTAAACTAGCACTACTTCCTGTGGAAACCTTCAATACTAAGGGTGTGTGAACTTCAGAACTACCAATCGCTACCTAGCAGGCAAACACTTCTCTTGTCGAGTCTAAGATCTTTGGAGCAGGGACTGTCTTTTTGTTATACATACAGCACCTAGTGGCCCCGGGCCCTGATTTGTTGCTGGCAACTCAAGGTGCTGTCAAAATAGAAATAAAACGAATAATATCATCATTTGGTTAAGCACTCAGACAGTCCAATGCTTATCTGAACTACCCAACCATCATAAGGAATAAGCAGTAAAATCCTTGTCTGAATGTGTCTTGTTTCAATTTTTCCACATTTTTTTTAAAGTTTTTTCTTCAAATCTTGTGATTCCCAAAAGTATTAAAACTAAAATTAGGGATAATTTTTTAGCACATCATCTGGACGGGGTGGGGAATAAACAACTTTCAAATTAGTTGCAGAGAAGTGCACAAACGAATTACCCACTGTTTTCAGCCCATCATGAATAATTCAAATTCCCCTGTGTCAGTGGATCTAATTAGTAATCATCCAGACTATTCTTAAATTATCTAGTTTTGAGTTACTTACACAGCAACTCCATTTATTTCCAATCTACTGATTAACCCGTTTGCCAGTGTCATCATGCTAGCACAGTCTGTTGCTGGCAGTGGAATGCTCCCCAGCAAGCATGCCATCAGTTTCTGTTATTAATGTTCCTTTAACAATTAACCCCCCTAGTGTTCAGGGACGCACAGCATATGTCACATGCAGAGATATTTTTAAAGTTCTGTGGCTATGCACCATATGTCCTGCTGGCTCAACCACCTTGAAATGCAAAGAGATGTCATGAGCAAAGGCCTGACCGGGGATGCGTGGGGAGACATAGCACCTGTGGGGATAATTTTGACGTGCAATAATGCAGTTACCTCGCATCACAACAGAAGTTAAGGTGTGATTCTACTCTGAAAAGTGACTTTGTAAGAATGGCCCAGTAGGCATCCATATAAGGCTTCTCACTGACTTTCAGAACAAGTACAAAAGATTAGTTTTTCTTAACCGTCAACCCTGCAAGCACAACCTGGAATCTGCAGGTCAAACTGGGTCCTTTCTAACTCACCAGGATCAACCATAAAGATTCTTTTGCCAGAACAAAGTTGACGATTCAAAGCCAGATGGAATCAGTCTCCCAGAACTGCTTTGACGGCCAGATTAATAGGCAGTAAAACCTTACTTTAGACAGTGAAGTAGGAAGAGAGAACTCTGGAGTACAAACAGGAAGAGGGTCTCTCAAGTAAGATGGGGCCATTTGTGCACAGATGCTTTTCAAAGTAGAAATGCACTTTTGTGTTTTCCCAGTAAACTCTGAATTTGTATTTAACATTATTGATATGAATATCAAGAACATCCAGAGGTATTGTAATTAACTTTTTTTTTAAGAGACATAACACTTTGTACTTCAAGACTTAATCCAGCGGTGTATTAACGCCTAGGCCGACAAGGCCTAGGCCTAGGGCGGCAAATTTGCAGGGGCGGCAAATTTATAATAGGAGCCAGAGGCTGTTTCCCCCGGTGCCGATTTGCACCCTCTGTCCCCAGTCCCACCCCAACTCCACCCCTTCCCCGCCCCTTCCCTGCCCCTATTGGTCCCCTTCCCCAAGTCCCCACCCCAGCCCCGCCTCCTCTCCTGAGCGTGCCGCGTTCCCCTCCTTCGCGAACCTGTTTCATGCACAAGCACCGGTAGGGAGTGGGGAGAAGCAGTCCCCAGCAGCGCGCTCAGGGGAGGAGGTGGAGTGGAGGCGAGCTGGAGGGGCAGGGGGCCGGCAATTATTTCTGGGCCTAGGGATGGCAAAATCATTAATCCACCACTGACTTAAGCTAATCTTTAAATATTAGAGACCAGCACGTGACCTGTGTGGGGCAGATTAGCCCATATCTGCCTATTGCAGGGTTCTTTATCCTCCTCTGAAGTGGTTGGTACTGACCTCTGTCAGAGACAAAACACTGGTCTAGATAGACCTCGGGTCTGATCCAGTCTGGCAATTCCTATGTTCCTAAACTTGGTTTGTTTTAAAAAGGTCTTTGGAGATTTCTGGTTCATTAATTCCTTTGCAACAACACGTCCGCAAAGGAAGCGAATGCTGCTCGACAAATCCCTCCCTGACTGAGAGCACAGTCTTCTTTATGAAACTATAAGATAGCCATCCTTCTGGTAACCCTTCCATGAACCACTAACTCATGTACACTGTGGTTGCAGTGCTTCAGCCTGGGGATCAAGGTACCAAATTGGGAATCAAGCAGACTTGTGTTTCTTGCATAGTGTTCTAGGGTGAGATCCTCAAAATGCTCAACATTGGCCTATGTGCTCCCATTAAAGTCACTGGTAGACTGGACTCTCAGATGACCATCACCACCTCATGTGGCGGTTCAATCATGAGACAGAACACAGCTTTATGCAAGCAAGCAGGCTGGTCAGCTGAGATGGGCTGTTCTGCCCCCGCACCTTCCACCTTCTCCTTTTATTATATTTCTCCCCCCTAAGCATTACACACTGCTCCCGCAAAAAGATACACAAACGAATGTATGACGTTGATTAATATACTTAGTTGCCATCCTTTATCTACTACAATCCTGGTTCTCAGGCCTTGAGCCCAGGCTAAGAAAGCCTCCCACAGTTGCTGTCCCAACAATCAAGTTTTCATGGTTCATATCTAGCCCTTGTCCTTGGATAGAGCAATGTGTGCATTGCTTCTACAGAACAGTCAGGGTGTGCCCTGCCTGCTTCCAGGTGGAATAGCTAAACATGAACCCTTCAACCTCACATGTTTTAAACACCAAACTGAACTGGTCAAAATGTCTGTCAATGTTTTGGACAAAAAATGGCTTTTGGACCAAAATACAATTTTTTATTTTGATCAACTTTTCCCAGTTTTTCAGTGAAGAACAAGGAAGCGAAAAAGGTGAAAAATTTAGGTTTTGTATAAAATGTTTTTGGTTTTAGGTTAAATTTTCCAGTTATTGAGTTTCAAAAATTAAAGATTTTTAACCACAAAAATAGTTTTTAGTTTGGGTTTTTCACTGAAAACACAACTTTTTGGGGTGTTGGGGGTGTATTAGGGTTTTCTGGGAGCTGAGATAGGGAAGTTTCAATCTTGTGGACTGGCTGGTTTCGTGCTGAGAGGCTGTTTGCTGGCTCATGCTCTGTGTGTTTTGGGCTGGATTGCATTTTTACAGTCACTTAAGGGTGCATGGAGCCTAGGATATGCTGTTCCTTTGTATTTGACATGTTGAAATCTAAATAAATAAGTCAGGAGAGCTGGTCAGACATGTCCTTGTGAATCATTTTTCAATAATTGACAGAGGGGAAAAATGATTGAATGAGCTATTCATAAACATCGTGCAACCAGCTCCTGACACAATCAAGCACCAGCTCCTCACTGTGCATGGTTAGGCGCATGTCACTGCAAAGACATGCAAACAAATGGTGCGTCAGATTCCCTGAAAGAGTGTTACCCCCATTCTGTCACCCTAAAATTAGGGGTTCTGATGATCAGAGTTTTCCTCATGGCCACTTAGCTGGTTTCTCCAGGGCTTGCTGGATTAGCAGGGCAGAGGGAGGGTCAGTGGAGGGAGGGGCTGCTGTGTGACTTCCCCTCTCTGTGCCTCAATTTCCCTTTCCTCTATCTGTCTTGTCTGTTGATGGTCCCTGCTCCAAAGAGCTTACAATATCTCTGACCATATGGTTTTGTACAGCTTCTGGCGCAATGGAGTCTCAGCTGAGGCCTCCAGATGTTACTGTGATGCAAATATCAACAACTCATTCTGATCCATAGTAAACAAGGTACACACTCCAGTTTTAATTTTAAAAAAAGAATAAGTCGTTTGAAGCAAATATTCCCTTCTCAGATGTTGGACTTCCTTGGAATTTAGTATTTGCAAGCACAGCATCTAAATACCTTCACATAAATTAACGAGGAAAAATCAGAAAAATCAAGAAAGAGAGACCTGTAATTAATTAGAATTGCGAATGCTTCCTCATTAGTACAATATGTTCTGCTGGAGCTGGCCATGTGGAAAAGTTCTGCATAACAAAATAGCAGGGAAGAAAGCACAGCACAATTTAGATTAAATAAAAAAACTGATGCCATTAAAGGAAAGGAATAAAGTTATAAATATATTTCCCTGGCATCAGCCAACAGCCGGAGTTTACAGTCTCACTTCTGTGGCCAAGTATAATAAAATTGATCTGTTAACTATAAAGATCTACATAATAGTTTGCAGAGAGTTTGAGTTATTGCCAGTGGTATCAGAAGTGGAATTCTTCCTAAAGAAACTGATCTTGTAAGTATTCCTTTTCCATTACACATCACTGCAAGCGAGCAGCAAATAAGAGCCAAGTTTCCTAAGACTTCAATACTTGGGACTGGAAGGTTCCCCTCCCCCACACCCAAAAAATCTGGACCCTCTAAGTGTGAAATATTTAGGATGGGAGAGATGAAAAGAGCAGAAGGAGTTAAAATGCACACGTATATGATCAAGAGATAACATGGCCATACCGGTACCCAAGCTAACCCAAACATTCAAGAAAATAATGAGTGGCCCCAAAAAGTCACGATTGGCTGACCAAAAATTCACAAGCTCTTCAAAAACAATAAATTTTTGGTTTTTTCACTTTGCTCTTTAGATTACACTTGGGTCACATTTTTCTAGCTATTCTCCACAATCTTGAGGGCTAGATTTTTTATTTTTTGAAATGAAAGCTGAGATTCTCGTGAAATCAGGTAGGTCTTTAAGACAGACACCACATATGATTTTTGAAATAAAATCATGAGAGTTGGCAACAATGTAGACACGACTGCCTTGTCTACACTGGGAATTTAGCCAACACTGCTACCAAGTCCTAGCGTAGACATGGTTTCCCTTGGTTCTGCAGGGTTTACGGGTCACTCCAGGTCACTTGGGGGTACAATGGTGCCATTAGTTACTGGCCTGAGCAGCAGGGCTGGTGTGGAACTGTGAAAGGGACAAATTTGCAAGGCATTCTGATGTCAACAAATCTGCATTTTTCGCTGGGGGGCCGGAAAAAAAGTTTCAACCAAAAAGCTTTGCCCGGCTCCAGTCATGAGCCAGATATCAGGGATGAGGTTCGCCACAAACCAGGGGCTCCCTGCATTCCCCTTCCCTCCCCAATCTCCCTGTGTGCCATCCTTCCAGCCCCCTCTATTTCTGGACTCCTGACTCCCTCCCTCCCTCATGCCAAGGGCTCTGTGTGTCCCCCATTACCTTCTCCCCCCCACATCCTCCCCTGTCACATCTGGGGCTCTGTATGCTCCCACATTCTCACCTCCCTCCATACTTGGGTCCTCCATTCCCCCCCCAACCCAGGGCTCTGGGTGCCCCTGTAACACCGACAGATCCCAGTCGTCGGACAGGATCAAACCTGGGACCTCTGGAGCTAAATGCATGAGCCTCTACTGCATGAGCTAAAAGCCACATGGCCCTTAACTAAGGCTGTAACAGACTCATTAATCTCTAAGTGGTCTCGCTGCCACTAGAAGGGACAGAACACCACACCCAGGAGGTGTGGGGGTTACACCCCCACAGAAACAAATATAATCTAAACCCCATTGACTTCCAGTGGGAGCTGGGTGCCGAACTGCCCTTGGTACCTTTGTAAATCTCCCTCAAAGTGACTAAGGCCAGGTCTACACTAGATAATTAGGGCGGTTTAACGGCCTAAATCAGAGCGTGAAAAATCCACACCCCTGAGAGGTGTAATTAAGCCGATTTAAGTCCCCATGTAGATAGCGCTCAGCCGATGGAAGAATTCTTCCTTCGACCTGCTTCTCAGGGAGGTGGATTAGCTACGCCAATGGGAGAACCCCTCCCGTCGGGGTAGGTGGAGTTTATGCTGAAGCCCTAGAGCAGTGCCGCGAAGTGAAGACAAGTGCCCTAGGGCTTTAAAATAGGTGCCTAAAGTTATGCGCCCCTTGAGGTTTAATGGGAGCTGCTGAGTGCTCAGGACTTTGGAAAACCAGGCCATTTATCTAGGGGCTTAAAAAGGGATTTAGTCGTCTATCTACGCTACCTGCCACATATTTGATTGTTTTTAACTTTGTTTTTATATACAGTACAACACAACAAAAACAGGCCTATATAAATACATGCACAAGATGGAAATAGCACATAAATAACAAAATTCAATGTTCGTTATTTGCAAAACCTGGACACAAACAAACCCTGAACCCATGGAGGTCATTCAGGGCATCAATTATTAAAGTGATTAGACAGATCAGTGATACCATAACCTATGAGTGTGGAGGACTAATATATACACTAAGCTGCAAAAAGTATGCAATAGTTTAATGTGTGACCAGACATCCTCATAGTTATTCCAATAGTTTCTATAAGACAGAGTCATTTTTTCCATTAATGCAGCAGTAGATAACTCACTAAGCCAGTCTGTGTGTGAGAGAGGAATTGCAGATTTCCATTTTCTCAAAATAATTCTTTTGGCCACTAACATGGTTACAGCAATCCATTTCTTAATGTTAACTGATAATACCAACTCCTCCAGCACCCATAAAATACTCACGCTTGGAGAAGGAAAGCTAGTGACATTTAAAGTTTTGGAGAGAGCACGGAATATGGTGTTCCAAAACACAGACATTTTTGACAGCTACAGAGGATGTGCGAAAGGTTGACACGTGGCTGTATGCATCTCCAGCATTCACTATGGGTTGCCAATCTAGCCTTGAACAAATGTTCTGGAGGCCAGTAGTAGCTGTTTAATATCTTGTTCTGGAAGACTCGCAAGGGTGCCACATATTTTACAGAAAAACTATTTCGGAAAGGACGTTTTGCAATTGTAATTGTTACTGTTTTCACATCCATCAAACCTTGCTGCCATAGCAATCCTACTGAGTCCATCTGCACAGGTCTCGGAGGAGGAAGATCATAACCAATATATTTTACAACCCTATACAAATATGTAACATAGCTTTCCAATAAATAATAATGTTGCAGTTTTAAGGTCCTATATCTCAAGGCCTTCCAGGGCTAAAGGGAAGTGTTGTGGATCCGGTTAAAAGCTTGGGAAGGAGAGAGATCCCCAGAGTATAAACCTCCGCAATACATAATAATGTTGAAGTTTTAAAGTCCTATATCTCATGGCCTACCAGGGCTAAAGGAAAGCATTGTGGATCATGTTGAAAAGCTGGGAATCTCTCTCCTTCCCAAAAGTATAAACCCCTAAGGTGGGAGTTTCAATGTTGGCCTAGCTCTACTCCTCCTGAAATCAATGAGCGTTAGCTACTCACCGACTTCAATGACGTCAGAATTAGGCCCAATGCTGAGCATTTTTGAAAACTCAGCTCTGATGGGATGTCACATATCAGACTTTAAACATCCCACAGCTACTGCATACCCTGCACTTCAAGCCCGTGTAATCTGAAGGACAAATATAGGACAGAGTTTCAAAAGTACCCAGCACCAGGGCTCCTTGAAGCTAAACTTAGGTTTTCCATGGAACTCAAATTTTCATGGAAGTATCTGCTTTCCTTGGGGTTGGGTGGTTATTGTTTTTTTTTTTTACTGTTTCATTGGACATCTGGAAACGTTTACAGCCAAAATGTTTTCAGCTCCATTGTTTGTTTTGTGGTGAAAGGTCAAAATTTTCCACATGGGAAAATCCCCATCTCCAGCCAGCTCTGCTCAGCACCCACAATGGGAGCCATATTTTAAGAAGCACTCAGCTCCTGGTTAGGCATCACAGTGAGGTGGCCACATTTCTGTAAAGGCTCAGTAGATAGTGATACATATAGACAGACTCAGATGTTAAGGCCAGAAGGGACCATCATGATCATCTAGTCCAGGGGTGTCTAACCTGGGGCTCCGGAGCCACATGCAGCTCTTCAGAAGTTAAGATGCGGCTCCTTGTCTTGGCATCGACTCCAGGGCTGGAGCTACAGGTGCCAACTTTCCAGTGGGCAGGGGGGTGCTCACTGCTCGACCCCTGGCTCTGCCACAAGCCCTGCCCCCACTCCACCCCTCCCCTGAGCCTGCCGTCATCGGATGAAGTGAGCTGTAGCTCACAAAAGCTTATGCTCAAATAAATTGGTTAGTCTCTAAGGTGCCACAAGTACTCCTGTTATTTTTGCGGATACAGACTAACACGGCTGCTACTCTGAACCCAAGCATCTTTGTGCTTTCTCCCAGGCTGTCCTTCACGTTTGGGAGAACCATCCACAAAGCTACAGCCTTACACACCTGCTCATCTGCCTCAAGACTCTCCCTGGCCATGATGCCTACAAAACACTTGACAGGGATTAAGCTGCTAGTGTGCTGAGACCGCTGCCTACCATACCGACCAATACTGTCTCTTTGTTTACGTGTATTCCACCATCTGTCTGCATCCCTCTGTTGTCTCTTCTCTTATACTTACATTGTAATCTCTTTGGGGCAGGGACTGTCTTTGTTCTGTGTTTGTACAGCACCTAACACAGTGGGGTCCTGCTCTGTGACTCGGCCTCCCAGGCACTACAGGAATACAAATAGTAGTCACATATCAGCATCAGTCGCAGAGACTGGAATACAGCCTAGAATCTGAACCTGCCCAGAATGTGTGTGCCCAGAGTCTTCTCTGGGGTGCAAGTTACATTGCCATTTAATAGGCCAGCTCTCTCTGGTAGCAAAGATGGGCTCAGCACCCCATTTGAGGGGATCAAGGAACCTGGTTCTAGATCACTTCTCTGCATGCCTGAGCCTGGAGCCAGACAGGAGCCAATTCAGCCACAGGATTGCTCTAAATTATGCTAGAACCATTCTGCTGACTGGGGATACCCAGAATGCAGTGCACTCTGGGAACACCTCCGGTTTCCCATTGCCTTGGTCTGGGGGGCATGGATCAGCGTTCACGCCATGGTCCGCATCAGAACCCGGCCCAGGGAAGCCAATGATCCAACCAGCAGACCAAATTTGGTGATGAATCCTGGTCAAGTGCCACTTGAGGCACACTGCACATACACTAAGAAGATGGCCTTGGCCTGTCACGGTCGCAGTGTCTACACTCAGGGAGCCAGGGGCTGTTCCCTCCATCAGCCTTCAGTGGTGCAGGTTTGATACCCTCCACACCTCAAAGAGAGACGATCACATGTGCCACACAATCAAATTACAGCCATGGAGATCTGTGCTCTAAAGCGGTTCCACGCAGCCAGTCACCACTGAACCTTAAACGCTTTGCCCTGGACAGCTCAAAGCTGGGTACAGACTTGAAATGAAGCAGGTTCAGCTGCCCTGTGCTAGAACAGGTGCTCCCAGCTCGGACAAGAATGAGGGCAGGACAGCACCTGGGCTGTGAAGAGGCAGGGTGGCAGTAAGGAAGGGGGATACTCTGGGTGCAGGAGCAGCAGGTAGCCCCGTGTGAGGAGGCAGTAGGAGGTGGCTAGGGGAAAGGACATCCCAGGAGAAAGCCCCTGGAAGGTGGCGTTCAGAAGAATTCTGCCCTGGGCTTTGAGGCAGGAGAGGCTGAGAGAGGCGAAGGGGAAAATCCAGCAGCTGTAGCCCAGGGTGGGCTGAAGAACTGGTTTGTGGTTGGGAAATATTTTTTAAAACGTGCCTAAAGAGAGTCTCATGGCGGGTGAGGAAGCCAGCACCTCCCAGCCTACACTTCCAGGCAGGCTTCCATTGCTGCAGGGGCGATTCGCACCCACTTTGTTTTGTGCCCACAGATGAGTTAAAGGCACAATAATTAACCACAAGTGCCACGTTGTTCAAGGATAGGAAGTCAGGACCAGACTTTCCACGCAGTCAGCATCCCACAGGGCCCATTCAGGCACCTAAATAAGTGGCCAGATTTTCAAAAGAGCTTGAGCAAAAGCTGCTAGGGGCACTGCACCCTTTGGGGAATCTGCTTTGTTCCACTGCATGAGAGCTGAGATCTTTGGAAAGTCTAGCCCTAGCTAAACTCCAGGAGTGGTTTTTTTCCATTTACTGTGTTGCTATTAGGTGTTGGTCCCCCCTTTCTCCCATCAGCAGCTCAGTCTCCTGCTCCTGCCCATGGTGCTGCTTGTCCTTGGTCTCTCTCCCATGCAGTTCCCCTATCACTTTATCCATTCCCTTCTCTTAGACCGACACTCCCTGCCCACCTTTCACCTCTTGCCCTTTATCCCCAAGTGCCTCCTAAAAAGACAGGCAAAAATGTCCAAAAACAAACAAATAAGTTATTTGATCTAGATTTAAAAAAGCAGAACTAACCAATGTGGCCAATCACCCTGATCTTATTGTTCGTACAGCGCCTAGCACAATGGGGAGCTGGCGCATGAATACGGCTCCTATGCTACAGAAATAAAATCAATTGTTTGCATGTTGTGTCCTTTTCCCCACCCTCTGTTTGGTTTTTGTCTTTATTAGACTGTAGGGCACGGATTGTGTCTTTCTCTATGGCCTAGTCTACACTGCAGGGGATCGAGCTAAGTTACGCTACTTCAGCTATGTGAATAATGTAGCTGAAGTCGACGTACTTAGATCTACTCACCGCGCTCTCTTCACTGCAGCGAGTCGGCTGCTGACGCTCCCCTGTCGACTCCGCCTACGCCTCTCGCTCCGGTGGAGTACCAGAGTCAATGGGAGAGCGCTCGGGGGTCGATTTATCGCATCTAGACTAGATTGCTACTGCGTTTTGATGGCTACTGCAGAACCAATAGAGTTTAAATATTCGCCATCCCAAATGATCTCTAGCGCTTTGCTGAGTAGGGATGACCTTCAGCCTGGGTTAAGTGCTTTGCTGCATTGGGGCCTAGGGCAGAGAGTGCAGAAAAGTCTCCTGCTTTAGATTCTTTTGAATCATTAATGTGTAAGGGAAACACTGGAGTGTGGAGCTCAGGTCGTGGTAAGCCAATAGGAGGACTTGATTTTTAAAAGGTTATTTATATGCTCATGGGGGTGGCTTTGTGCACTGGCGTGAATCAGTGCAGCTCCATTGATGTCTCTGGAGCTGGGCTGATTTGTATCAACTGATGACTTTTACCAACTGATGATCTGTCCCGGAGTATTTATACATATGGTAGTACGTCCCTCCTGGCTGCACTGTAAACCACTTGTAACTTCTATTTTGAAAACAAAAGTGCCTTTCCGTTCATCTTCGCAAGGAACCACATTTCTTCCAGGTCTACACCTTCAGAAAAAAATCCCATGGCACAAGTACCTTTAAAATCCACCGAGCTCAAGTAGCGGGGAATATTATTCAAATGCATTCTTCCCGCTCTAATCACCCTCGGAACACTCCGATCTGCTTTCGGTTCCTTTCTCCAGTCATTAGTTATTGGAGAATTATTATTAGCGAGGCTTCAGTGAATGCTCAGACTGCTGCAGCCTGAAATTATAGCCCTGCTACCGTTGATGGGAGGGCGAGGTAAGGAAATCTGCACACAGAGAAGCCCACGCAACTTGCCAGCTGCAGTGATGGCTCCCCTGCTGCTGCTGAAACCTTCTGTAAGGACTTGCTTTATTTTTCCTCTTTATAATAAATGCGCAGTTGTTCTATGTCTCAAACAGCTCCCCTGCTTTTCTTGTCTGCTGCAGGGGTTAAAGGCATGATTGCTGCGTGCTGCTCAAGGCTGCACATGGGAAAGTTCCACATTCATGAGACTTATGCGGGGCATGCTGAGGTCCTTGAGGCCTTTCACATGGAAGGGGCGGGGGCAGTTCACAATCAGATTGCTACAGTGTGGATTTTTGCCACACCTCCCCCAGTGCAAGGGGTGCAAAGGGAGCATCAATTAGATGAACATATTATAAACATCTTTAGCCTGGCCCACCCCTCTGCTGGCACTTCACTGTGCTAGCCTGCAGCATTCCTTGCACTTCCCTGGAACAAGGACTCGGAGGCAGGTGTGCAACTGGGGAGGAATGAATGGCAGAGAACATTTTCCCCCAGCCCAGGTACCTTGTACAAGGCCCCTAGTTGTCTCTCCCTTCCTATTGGATGGTGGTTCCCTCATACTGCATGCATGCTAGCAGGGAGCTGATCCCATGCAATCAGACACATACAGTGATGTCATGGCAGTCATTTCAGAAGCAAACACATTATGCACTGCTGCATACAGGATGTTCACACTTCTGGAGGAATCTAGCTTTACAGAGCCGGGTCAATCACAATTTATTTAGCTCACTCGCATGATCCAAAGCGGAAAGTAGATGTTCTGGCTCATCCCTTCAGCATTCACAGCTGCCAGCTCTCCCCATAGTCACTGCTGCAGGCTACATAGCGACAGAAACTCGTAGCCTGTCATTTCAAAGTCCCCCGCTCCATCTCCTCTGCAGAGCTGAGCCTCGTGTCCCAGGAGCACCCGTGCTTTGGACATGCTCATGCAAAGTGGGTCTCTTTGGTCTTCAGCCATCACAGCAGGGGCTTTATGGAGACAAAATGCATGCCACCATCTACTGGGATGGCATATGGGAAATTGCCACATATACCTGGGTAGCTTATGCCAATGGGAGAAGAATTATTCTCTCTACAGGGTGTGAGCCACCTCTTATTATCCAGGAGTAGAATTTTCAATGGCACTTAACGTAGTTAAGCACCCAGCTCCTCTAGATTTTCAGTGGGAGCTGGGTAACTCAGGCCCAGTCCCTTCAAGGTATTTAGGTGCCTACCTTCCACTGACATCAACTATGAAATCAACTCCCTTTGGTGTTTTTGGAAATACTGTCCCGGATTCACAGTTGGCAGCCTGTTTAAACTTGTGAGGGATCCCCCCAAAACCAGAATCAGCACATTCTGCAATAAAATCCACCCACCTACCATCATCCTCCAGAAACCCTAACCTAGCAACTGAGGCCTAACGAGCTTCATCCCATGAGAAGCACCCCAATGCAGCCCCTCTCTCAGAGTAAACCCTTCTACTCCACAGCCACCAACCCTTACCCAAACTCCTCAGCTTCATGATAAAACCCTCCTACCCAGACCCAGGACACTTCCCCACACACTCTGGTTGGGACCCTCAACAATATTACACATCAGTTTCATCTGGACCCTGGCATTAGTCACCATTCCCTGACTTCCAAGGGTCTTTGATCATATCTCCCTCCTTCTTCCTGAAAGAGCTTAAGAAAGAAGTAGACGGCCAAGTAAACGGTGGGAGACAAACTCACGGCCATTGGCACTAGAGCAAACAATAAGCCTAACTCGATCCTAACAGGGAGGCGCATTTCTGAGAAGGCAGGAAAGCGCACAGCCATGGAAAGACGAGGAACCACATCCCCAGCTGGTGTAAACCAGCAGAGCCAAATTGAAGTCAACAGGCCAGATCCCCAGCTGATCTAAATCAGCATCACTCCACTGAAGTCAATTGTGCTATGTATCGAGCTCCACTCACTGAGGAACTGGCCATGCCTTCGCTGAATAAACTGGGATGTAACCTTTTCCTTTCGTCACAGAAGCATTTTCTTATCTATTAAAACCCCTTGTCCATCTCATGGTCTGTGGTGGGGGAGTTACCACTGTGAACCTCACGGGGGGAAAAGTACTTCCTGCTCTCCAGTAGAATGGGAGTGGGTGCCGGGGGGAAGGGAAGGAGGATTGAGGACAGAAATGTAAGTAAATGGTAGACTCACCCCAGGCAAGACCTCCTTGCAAAACTTCTGGGGGAGAAATGAGACCAGTTTTAGAGGGCAAGTGAAGGAGGTCTGAAGAATTCAGGCCAAAGGTCCTCAAAGGAGCTAGCATTTATTAACCCCTTCTAAGGCCAAGGTTTTCCAAAAGCAGGCGCTGGAAGCCAGGCTTCTGAGTCCATATTTAGGCACCTAAATGAGAAGCCTGATTTTCAAAAATTCTGAGCATCCGGAAGCTCCCAGTGACCTGAATAGAAGCTGCTGGGTGCTCAGCACTTTTGAAAAGCAGGTTACTTACTGAGGTGCCTAAATAAAGTCATCAGAGCCTAACTTTTGGAGCCTATTTTCAAGGAACTAAGCTAGAAAATGCCATGGTTTTAGTGAACCCGAAGAAAATCTGCAACAGGTCAGAGCTCAGAGGATGGGGAACCACTTCCAGCTACTACCCTTTGTAAACTCACTCTCTGGGACACTAGTTTCTCCTGTCCCTCTAAAGGAGCCAAATGTTCCAAACCCAGAGGGAATAAACAAGCACCGGCCCATTCCCGTGCTCACATTCTTTGGTGGTGCAACGGAGGCTGGTAGATTATAACGTGTGTGTAGAAGGGAGGACTTACTGTCGGTGTGACCCTCGTGGCTGGGTGTGGCATAGCAGCTCTTTCGTATCCCGCGCTCCCTGCCAGCAGTCGCTCTGGCCCTGTGGAGGTCACCTCTTCTCACGACTTGGCTCTCCAGCCAGCTCATGTTTGTCCCACCACTTCCAGGGTAACAAAGTCCAACACAAAATCAAGTGCCCTTTCAGCCGGTCCCCAGCCCCAACTCTCAGACCTGTGGTCCTTACAGCCTCCTCTCAGGGTTTTCAGTTGTCCTTTTTCCACACCACTTTCGCAGTGGCTGGTAGGGGAACCAAGCCCCTTCCTCTATGCTAGGTTCCAGTCTACAGACTCTCGGACCAGCAGCCACGGTCCGCTCCATCAGACACCTCGCCGCTGCCTCCCTGGACTCCTTCCTGCCATCAGCAGTTCTCCAGGCCTTTCCCCCAGCCCCTTCCTGGCTCTGTGCAATGATCAGAGCCTCTTAGGCTTCTCCACAGAGGTCCGGTTCCTGTCCTGGTGCAAAGGGTCAGCCACAGGCTCTTACTCCAGTCCTGTGCCCCTCTCCTCCACACTCTGCCACCAAGAGAGGGACTGCAGAGTTCCCCCCTCTCTCCCCGCAGCACCAACTTCTGTCCAAAGCCCCCCGGACTCCACTGTCACTCCCTCTTGGGCCTCACTGCCTCCTGGCTCAGGGCAACCTGCCTCTGGCCCAAGGCCTCACCGCCCCTGGCCACCTCCTGGCTCAGGAGCCTTGGTTCTGACTCTAGGCTTTGCTCTGTCTTTAGCCCAAGAAAGGAAACACCAGCTACCCCTCTCCTGCGTCTTTTCCCCAGCCTGCTTTCCTTCCACTGCCCGCTATGCCCCTCCCCAGCTGGTTTGATCACCAATTAGTATCTACCCTCCAGGTGCCCCCCAGTGGCCTAATTGAGCTCAGGCTCCTGTTAGCCCATACTTAACCAGTGTGCAGATTACACACCCCATCAGGGTACATTTGGGGTTAGATCTCTTGTAGAAGGGTA
Source organism: Caretta caretta (assembly GCF_965140235.1). Lineage (NCBI taxonomy): Eukaryota > Metazoa > Chordata > Testudines > Cheloniidae > Caretta > Caretta caretta. The sequence continues at coordinate 19,133,134 of NC_134209.1, forward strand.
CGTCTTGGGAAAATCCTACAATCCAGTCTCATTTATCCCACAAAGATGGGTATGTTTGTGCCTGACACAAAGTTACATCTCCAGCTCTCACTTCCTCTGGGAACACTGTCCCAACTGGCATGCCAAACAGGGCTGTGAATTCCAGTGGTTAGTGCACACTCACTCGCCCGAATTCTTCACTCATTTATACCAGGATACATCTGAAGTCAGCGGAGTTATTGCAGGTTAACCCTAGTGTAACTGAGAGCAGAACCAGGCTCACTGACTGCCCTTCTTAGCTGAGACAAAATTACCAATCTACAGATTTTTTGTTGGAAAAAGGACTTTTTCCCACAAATGAAAAAAAAAATCACAAACAAGTTACCTCTTAATCTTTTTTTCAATTTTGTTCTCACTTTTTATTGATCTTTTTATCAACAATTTTATGGTTATCAAAACCATTATCTGGATGTTTTATTTACTGAACTCTCAGTTCTCAGTGAACACAAGAATGCTGATAACAGTGTTGATCATGGTTTTAATAAAAAATGATGATTAAACATTTATTTTAAAACATCATGGAAAATGTTTGGCGGGGGGAAATTGTGTCTAATCAGAGTCTTGTGAAACAGGAATAACTTCAAAAATTTGATTTGTATGCAATACTTTAAAGTCGGTTTTGCCCAAAGGCACGTAGAAGTAGTATTAAATGACTGCAGCTTAAACAGGCATTGTCTCAGCCTCTCATAAAGCAGCCAAATTAATGGCAGATTTAATTATAAATTAATAGCAAAATGACTCCTTTGGGGCTGCTTTATGCCATTTGTGGGTCCTTCTAGAATCCAAGCCACTTCTCCATCCATCCAATCCTGAGCTTCCCCACGTGGGACCAATCCCATGACCCAACCCAAAGCCATGCCCTAATTGGCTGGCAGGGTTGTGGGTCTCTGCAATCTTCTCTCAGCAGCCCTGGCAAAAGCACCCCAGCTCCAGCCCCCCCCCCCCCCCTGGAATGAACGTGGCTGAGCCTGGTGGATTTGACACTAATTTAAACCCCACCCATCAGCCTTCAGCCTGGCAGCACCAAAGAGAATAATCCTGGATGCTCATCACCTGATCCAAAGCGTGGCAAAGTCAACAAGCTCTGGATCAGGCCCTCGGCAAGCTGATATTCCCATGGCTGTGTGGAATACAACAGGATTGTCTCTGAGCCCTGAAGCAGCAATGCTTTTCAAATCAATTTCAGGCTCTTGGATGCAGAGTATGAAGTGATATTTCAAAGCATCCTCCAGAGACGTGCGGGTGGGGAGATGCTGCCACCTCAGCTCAGATGATCCAGAACGGTGAGATTCAACGTGAGCATCAGGTGTTTTCCATTTCTCAGCCTAGGAGCAAAGACAAGATGGCTGCCCCAACATAGCTATCACCATTCCTATTCCAGACCCATCTGCCTTCTCTTCCCCTCACGGTACTACTTTCAGAAAGTAATCTGATCTTAAAAATATCCTAGTGTTTAACAGGCAGTGCTTGTAACTAATGGGATGATATTAACTGACAAGGGTCAACTCAATTAGCATGCATTAATATACATGTATGTGTTCCTTGAACAAAGAGGCTCACTTCTTAGACTGAAATATTTTCTGGTTCCCAAGTCCCATAGTCTGTACGGATTAGACCAAATCTGGCAATCCACCCAGCTGGAAACTGTTATTCTGTAGTATTATTATTATTGTTGTTATTATGTGTATTACAATATGGCCTATAACCCTTAACTAAGATCAGTGCCCCATTGTTTTGGACACTGTGCATACATATAGGCAGAGGCAGAAGAGCTTACAAATAGGGCTGTCGATTAATCGCAGTTAATTCACGCGATTAACTCAAAAAATTAACTGCAATTAAAAAAATTAACAGTAGAATACCAATTGAAAAGTATTGAATATTTTTTGATGTTTTTCTACGTTTTCAAATATGTTGATTTCCATTACAACACAGAATACAAAGTGCACAGTGCTCACTTTATATTAGTTTTTATTACAAATATTTGCACTGTAAACATGCAAAACAAAAGAAATAGTATTTTTCAATTCACCTCATACAAGTACTGTAGTGCAATCTCTTTATCATAGAATCATAGAATCATAGAATATAAGGGTTGGAAGGGACCCCAGAAGGTCATCTAGTCCAACCCCCTGCTCGAAGCAGGACCAATTCCCAGTTAAATCATGAAAGTGTAACTTACCAATGTAGATTTTTTGTTACATAACTGCATTCAAAAACAAAACAATGTAAAACTTTAGAGCCCACAAGTCCACTCAGTCCTACTTCTTATTCAGCCAATCACTAAGACAAACAAGTTTATTTACATTTACGGGAGATACTGCTGTTTGCTTCTTATTTACCATGTCACCTGAAAGTGAGAACAGGCATTCACATGGCACTTCTGTAGCCGGCTTTGCAAGGTACTTACGTGCCAGATATGCTAAACATTCAGATGCCCCTTCATGCTTCAACCACCATTCTGGAGGACCTGCTTCCGTGCCGATGATGTTCATTAAAAAAGTGTGTTAATTGAATTTGTGACTGAACTCCTAGGGGGAGAATTGTATATCTCCTGTTCCATTTTACCCACATTCTGCCATATATTTCATGTTATAGCAGTCTCGGATGATGACCCAACACATGTTGTTTGATTTATGAACACTGTCATGCAGATTTGACAAAACGCAAAGAAGGTACCAATGTGAGATTTCTAAAAATAGCACTTGACCCAAGGTGTAAGAATCTGAAGTGCCATCCAAAATCTGAGAGTGACGAGGTGTGGAGCATGCTTTCAGAAGTCTTAAAAGAGCAACACTCCGATGCGGGAACTACAGAACCCGAACCACCAAAAAAGAAAATCAGCCTTCTGCTGGTGGCATCTGACTCAGATGATGAAAATGAACATGCATCGGTCCGCTCTGCTTTGGATTGTTACTGAGCAGAACCCGTCATCAGCATGAACGCATGTCATCTGGAATGGTGGTTGAAGCATGAAGGGACATATGAATCTTTAGTGCATCTGGCACATAAATATCTTGTGATGTCAGTTACAACAGTGCCATGCGAACACCTGTTCTCACTTTCAGGTGATGTAAACAAGAAGCGGGCAGCATTATCTCCTGCAAATTGTAACCAAACCTGTTTGTCTGAGCGATTGGCTGAAGTAGGACCGAGTGGAATTGTAGGCTCTAAAGTTTTACATTGTTTTATTTTTGAATGCGGTTATTTTTTGTACATAAGTCTGCATTTATAAGTTCAACTTTCATGATAAAGAGATTGCACTACAGTACTTGTATGAGGTGAATTGAAATATATTATTTCTTTTGTTTTTACAGTGCAAATATTTGTAATAAAAAATAAACATAAAGTGAGCACTGTACACTTTGTATTCTGTGTTGTAATTGAAATCAATATATTTGAAAATGTCAAAAACGTCCAAAAATATTTAAATAAATGGTATTTATTGTTGTTTAACAGTGCGATTAATCATGCGGTTAATTGCAATTACTTTTTTTAATTGCAGTTAATTTTTTTAATCACTTGACAGCCCTACTTACATAGTAAATAGAATAAGGGCAGGAGCGGGAACAGAGGCACCAAGCGGTGAAGTGACACCCAAAATCACTTTGCAAGTTTGCAGTAGAGCCAGGAACAGCACCCAGGTCTCCTTACTGCCACCAGACTACACCACCTCAAGACCAAGAGCCAAGATCGTGGGTAAAATTTTCATAAGCACCTATGTGACTTAGGAGCCTATAACCCACTTTCAAAAGTGAAGCATGGCCAGATTTTCAAAAACTCTTTTGACAATTGTCCCCTGGATTTTTATGTGCTCTCCTGACCTAGACTCTGGCTGAGACCTGGGATTTATAAAAAATACTTTGGCACATTTACACTACATTTTTGAAGTTCTGCGGCTGCAGTACATTCATCCTGCAATGAGTTTATCCATCAAAGTAATCACCTGCAGTCTGTACAACTGCATGAGTCAATTATAATTATTATTAAAGTAAATTATACTCCATGTCGTATTGTATCACAGTTAACCAAATAGCCATAATGAACCCCAATCATACCATATTCCTGAGCAGGCATTCCTGTTATTTTTCATAGGAAGAAAAGAGATGTGTTCATAGAGCTATCAGAATGCCCTATTTTCAGGACACGTGTAATCCATTTTAAGGCAATAAACTGCTAAATAACAGTGAGTTATTGTTTCCCAAAACCTTCCCCACCACCACCATCACTGCACCTCAGTGGATGCAGAAAACTGCTTTCCCCCAGCAATGGCCTCTTCTTCAATAGCTATCATCCATACCTCCTTAAATAAGGAGATTTGCTCACCATCCCCACACAGAATAGCCTTTGGTTTAATATTATGAATGTGTGTACGCCTTGTGTGGGTGGCTTCGGGGATTATTCTGTTTATTTCCAAAGAACCTTTGTTTTTATAATGACATAGAATGAGACCCCCTGACTGTTTACATGTCTTGCAATGGCCAATTGCAACTCCGGTTCATTATGATGCACATCAACCCGCAGGGTTACTCTGTGAGCAAAGAGATTTTAGTGCAAGGCTCCTCTCTCTCTCTCTCTCTGTATGTATACATAGAGATATACAGATTCTATACTCACACACACACACACACAGGTTTGTCTGTCTTCTTCCTTTGTATGGCATTTGAAAAAGCAACAGGCTGGGATTATAATTGAATTTTAAGATTCAAAAGCCATTCTAATGTTTCTGGGGCAACCAGATGAAACCTCCTTGTACCACCACCGTAAGCATGAATGCAGCAGTTGTCTGTGATGTGTTGCATGGTTTGTACCTCACCACAGTCACAATTTGGTGATTCTTTGGAGGAATGTCTGTGCCGGTGTTCATGTCTATGCATCTATTTACAATAAGAGCAAGAGTGTCAAAAGCGCTCAGCATCCTCAATTGCACCCAGATTTTCAGAAGAGCTTTGTTTGAGAACAACGGGAGCTGCCGGCTGCGGACGCTGTTGAAAATCCAGCTGTTTCATTTAGGTGTCTAAATGGGAGCTGTTGGGTGCTGAGATCTTTTTAAAACCTGGTCATACATGAATCAATTTTTAATTCCTGAACCCAATATGCAACAAAGAAGTTGAAAAGCGTGTTGTATTTAATCATTAACCTTACTGGATGAAATTCTGCATTGGCTGTGCTATGCAGGAAGTTGGACTAGATGATCATAGAGATGCCTTCTTACCTTAACATCTAATTAGAAAAAAAATAAAATTAGGTTGTATGACCCCAGTTTTCTTTAGCCACATAAGATCTCCTTCTGGCCCTTTCCTCCGCTTTATTATAATCTGCATTTTGGAACTAAAAGCCTTAGAAGTTAACATATTTCTATATTTGCTTGACTACCCGATCTGCAGTACACATTCTCATGAGCAGTCAGTCAGCACAAAGTCAGATTTCTACTTCTCGTAAATAGTCTAAACGAGACCAAAAAAATAAAAGACAACAAATGGTAAACTTTTGTAAACACTTTTGATCACTCCTCACTGGCCTTGTAAATCTTTCAGACACTGGACAGCCGGACTAACAGGACACAAAAATTATGTCCTTCGCCCTAGAAATCTCTCTCACATTCTTTCAATGGCTCTAATCATATACATTTATTGTTGCTTTTGTTTCCTCACATATTTTGTGTAACAAATCGCAACGGGTTGCTGTGCACTCTAGGAGACAGCACATTCTGTGCATGGCTATTTTTTGGAACAGCAAGTCCCATCTGAGTTAATACATTGTGTTGTCCTGTATGTAACCACTGACCACAACTCAGATAGAACATAACACATGTTCATCTTGTTGCTCCATTGTTTTTGCAGTAAGTCAATACAAGATGAGGTGAAGCATGCCTCGCTCAGCATGTATTGATCTGTCCGTTTGCTTATTGTTTATATCACTTGTCAGTTCTGGTTCTGTTATGATTATCTTATCCTACCGTAAAATGACAGATTCAAAGACTAAATGCTAGTCAATTTCCAAGGTTGGCTGATACTGAGAACCAAGTAGACACACTTTCATCAACATAGACAGACCTGGGTAACAAACATCTTGGGCCTGATTCTCAATTACACCAAGGCTCCTTTATTTCCTTCCGGCATGTAAATGTAATTTTACCCACTTTAAGGACCATTTCTATCGCCAGAGTGTTGTAAACGGGCTTTAATATAAATGAGAATCAGCCCCCTTATGTTTCTTGCTAAAAGAATCAGGTAGAATACCCTACTGCTGTGTACATTGGAAAAATAAATAATATAGCAGATCTGTGTCTAATTCCCATTAGCAATGAATGCTCAACAGTCAAGGAAAACGTGAACTTGTCTATCTGACCCCAAACTAAACTTCATTTGCCCATTCAAAATCCTACTCTGGTGGTCAAAAACACCCTCATTTTGCTGTCCTTCATAATCTTTATCTTCCCCTTAGTTTACAACGTTACTGTATTTTTTCATACATACCCACAGAAACAAAAGCAATATGCCATTGGAAGAGGATCCATGTATTTCTAATGAATAACACTCCCATCTGCAGCCCTGATGTCTCATGAGATACTGAATTTTAACCTGCAGCTGGTCCAGGACTGAATTTTGTGAATCTTGGGCCACTGTTATTCTAGAGTTGGCTGAAGAGTTCCAAATGTGGAAGGAGAAAAGAAAACATGCTTCTGTCCAGTTCTGTTATTTAGATATGATGGCTGTTTGAGATTGATCAGGTATTTGAAGTAGAAGCAGAAATTTGTGGACAATGATTGCAGCCATGATGCTGGCTTAACCAGCTAGCAAAGGAGTTGTTTGCATAGGCCGGTGGTTCTCAAACTGTGGGTCGGGACCCCAAAGTGGGTTGCGACCCTGTTTTAATGGAGTCACCAGAGCAGACTCAGACTTTCTGGGGTCCGGGGCCAAAACCCAAGGGCTTCAGCCCTGGGCAGTGGAATTCAGGTCACAGGCCCCTTGCCTGGGGCTGAAGCCCTTGGGCTTCAGCTTTGGCCCCCATCACCTGGGGCAGTAGGGCTTTGGCCCCCACCACCCGGAGAGGAGAGGCTAGGGCAAGCTCAGACTTTGGTCCACTGTTCTGGGATTGTGTCGTAATTTTTGTTGTCAGAAGGGGAATGCAATGAAGTTTAAGAACCCCTGGCATAGGCAAAGCCTAAGGGTTCAAAGCCACTTAGTCCCTCCAGCAGCTGGTGAATGGTGCCTGGTTGGGGAAAACTTGGGACCAAAATGACCATGTATGAAATTCTGGCTTCTTTGATGTCAATGGAAGTCAGAATTTCACCTCATATGTCCCAGTTTTAATGGGACAGAACTTGGTTCATAAAGGAGCCACAGGACTTTCTTTCGGGATCATAGAATCATAGAAGATTAGGGTTGGAAGAGACCTCAGGAGGTCATCTAGTCCAACCACCTGCTCAAAGTAGGACCAAGGTGATTATTGAGATATTCTTGTTTTTCATTTTACCAACCAAAATGTTGGTGTTTTTTGTAGTTCAAAATATTTGTCCAAGATGTGCTGCTCTACCCAATAGAATTTACCCTGTGTTTACAACAGTCCATTGGAAAAAGCGTTCAGTGCGATGAACAGTGTTCGCAGTGAAGAGAAACGCTGAAGGAGTTTAGCCACTATCTTTGGCTCACAGAGAACATTAACCCTCATTCAGGATTCCATGATAGAATCATGCTCACAGGAAGACACTGGAAATAAGCCCCCACTCTGAGAAATATGTAATTGTTACTTTTGACCCAGTGACTTTTCCTTTCATAGGAGTATTTTGTGACCCTAGAAAGTATTGCTACAAAAGTGTCCCAGCTTCTGATTTTTGGAAATAGGCTTCCCTTATGTGGGACTTCAGTGGCACATAGACCTAGTGTTGGGCGTCTGCACTGGAGTGAATTTCACCTATTGTGAATTAATCCACTACACGCCGGAATATTTTAACCTAATTTTGGTGTTGGAGACATTTTGCCAGCAGATCGTTAGCCTAGCATGTTAATATCATTTGGCGGATGACCAAATGTCAGTGATAATGTCACCTCTTATGAAGTGTCTCCATATTCTATTAGCAAAGATAGCATTTTATGTTCATCCATTTTACCCTGACCTATACACAATACCACTTATCCCCCAGCAAGGGACTTATAACAGCACTCCCTCTTCAATGCTTCCAAATGGAGCCCTCTCCCAGACCTACAAAGCACTGCTCTTACGTTGTTAAAAAGCTTTGAAAAATGCATTTGGGAAGGCAGATATGCTCCTTCGGAGCATGCAGCAGGGCAGTACATGAATAAATGAATGTGATCAGTAAACCCCTGCTGAAAGGATCAATCACTTCGACTTTAGAAAGACGGGTCAATGAGAGAGAGAATCAGACAGCTGGTTCAGCCACGCACTTTGGAGTTTGACTGAAGGGATGTGGGTGACAGAAAAGCAAACATGGGGTCCGGTCAATTTTCCCTATAACTGTGACTGAGAAAGATCAAGCCTAATGGGATTTCTAATCAGATGAAATCATCCCACCAGCATACCCCATGGAATGGAAAGCTGTGAATGGTACACCACCCCGCTCCTATTGCAGCCTTCATGATATCATTACATTAAAACAGTATGGGGTTAGAGTATACATCCCTAAATCATGTCATGCTGGCCACAAATGCTCTTAAAGTTGGAGATGTCACCTAATGAGACCCTAAGTAGGGAAAAGACTACAGGACAGATTTTCAAAAGCGCTCAGTTCCTGTTTATGAACCTAGGTGAAGTGGCCAGAGCTAAGAGGAATCTTTCATTACTAGAACCGCTAGAAAAATCATTCCAGGATTTTTAAAATCTTCAATTACATTTTGCTGCCTTCCTCCGAATTTAAGGATCCATTATAAGAAATAAACTAACTAATGAAAAGGTTCCTATTTCATTTCCAGTGTGAAAGCTCAGCCACCACGGTGCAAAATGATGCATGTAGCTCTGTTCTGTTGACCTTGCAGAAAATTGTCTCAAAACTAATCTCAGGAACAAAGGTGTTAATTCTACCACTCAGCATTCCGTCCACTTCAGTTAACCTCAATGAGCTGTTAATTTCAAAACCTCGCTGAAGCTGTTTAAATAACATTATTAACCTCAGGCAAATCTAAGAAACAAGTCAATGGATCGGCCTAGATTAAGAACAGGGGTCGAGGTTAGGTCAGGGTTAGTTCACAGATGTTGGTATAAACCTGATATAATAGTTATCTTTTTCCGAGTCTAGACACAGATTAGCACTTCTTTCACTTCAGTGTAGCTGATCATGAGGTGTCATCTAATCTCCCTCGCTTTTCATAATGTTTTCTATGGTTCATTTTAATTTGGGACCTAAATTTACCCCCATCCCCAAATACTGTAAAGAAAAACCTGCATGAATAAAATAACAGAGAGAGAGAGAGAGAGAGAGGGAGTGCACACACAGCGATGTGGCATAAGCGCTGAAGCTGTGAGTTATGCAGTTCATCCAAATGAGTGCCAATAAAGCTCTAATTCTATGACATTATATATACTGCAAATGTCAGAGTAAACCTATTTTAGTCATTTTTTTAAATGTACGTATTGGGACTATGTTTGTATCCCTTCACCTATGAAGTCTTAGTTTCCACAAGTGCAACTGCAGAGGGCATCTCAGGAGCCATAAAAACACTTAAAAAAAAAAAAACACGTGTAAAAATTATTTTGCTTTTCTATCCAAAAAAAAAGAAAGCCTTTGAACTGTTGTGCCAGATCTCTCAAAGGCCAGAAGTGAGTGTTGTGTGCTCCAGTGAAAAGCTGGGAATCTTCCCCTATCCCAGTAATATAAAGCTCCCGTGTGGACTGAAAAAGAATGAAACATTTCATATACAGGTTGGTATGTTATTGATTTATTAATTATTATTATTATTTATTTTAACAGCACCTGTTTGAAGCCACTCAGGAATTTCGAATAATAAAATAAGACCCAGGAGAGCTGGGTTAATGAGCAGATGGCACATAAAGTGATCAAAGGTACATGATAAATTGATCACATGGCACTGCAATATATCACACAGTTATGACAGCCACATATGTGATATATAGTTCCCCCAAAGTGTTAAACACCTAGCAGCTACCACTGATGTCAATGGGAGCTCAGCATTTCTCAGAATCAGGGCCTGTTGCAGGTCAGGAATTTTTCAACTACAGTAATTGTTTTTTTTCTTTGAAAAACGCTGATACATTGAAACCGAAAGCGTTTGCCAAACAGGTACATCTTTGATGACTTTCTCAACTCAAAAAAATGTTGGAAAAAAGTTTTGGAATGGTGGAAATGAAACATTTTGACATTTTAAAAATGAAAAGTTACAGTTTTCAAATTTGAAAATTTTCAAAGTAAGATAAGTAGCCGAAAATGGTTAAAAAAAAATAGAAGGGTCAAAATCTAAATGAAATGTTTTGATTGACAGAAAGTAGAAATTTTTTTTTTTTTAGGTTCACAAATGTTTTTAAGATTTTGACTTTTCTCCCCAGTTCAAGCTGTTGGAAAATTTAGCACTCCTGAAAATATTCAAGGATGGGAAAACCGTTCCCTGCCCAGCTTTTATCAAGCCTTTTATGAAGGTACCTAGAAAAGGTACTGGCTGAAAATTGTTGTCAAATGCACGAAGAAAACAAACTGAGAAAATATAGAGAATACTATTTTCTCTAATCTCTTTCAGTTCTAGTATTTTGGGTGTTACTTGTCTCCATAGTAGGGCCAACACTTTCAGATAGGAGTGTGATTTTTAAGCTAATATGTCTCTTTTGAAGAAGGTGTTTGCCTGTTCAAATATATGTAACAGGTGCACAATTGCACTATGAAATTCAATTTGAATTGGGTGCCTAACTCCCTTAGGCTCCTCTGAAAATCCCAGCCACATTATGAATCCAGAACCACTCACACACGTTTTTCTCCCATCCCTGAAATCACAGTAGTTTTTGCTCACGTGTTCTGCGTCCCAAATACATTGGCAATGCACATAACTGCAGAAAGGGTGACTGCAAAGCTCATTTTGCTTCCTTTTCCGTCATGCAAGGGCTTTTGTGAAGAGAAATTTATTCCCATCATTATCCTCCTTTTCATTTCTAAGATTTACTGACATTTACTTTGGATCCGAGCAATCATTTTCTCTCAGCGAGCAATTTAATTACAGCCAGGGCATGTTCCAAATTGGAGTCCTGCAAAATTCAAGATTCTGACACCTGGAGTCATTTCTCAGTTATCGGCTCCAGTTCAGAGGGCTCAGTGTGCGCTTGATAAAATGCTCCTAGGTTCAAATCTTCCATCTTCTCATAAAGAACTCACAAAGCTTCCAGGAAAGAATGTCTGGAATTCACCTCAGCATTTGTGTAGCAACAGACAGCAGGCCATTAGCTATGAGTAGAGCCCCAGGAAACTATATTTTTTATATATTTTCATTTTTTGGAAATTTCTTGTTATTTCATTTTCTCCATCAAAAATTTTGGTTTGTTTCTTTTTTATTGCACATACATTAATAAAATACCTCAAATGACCAAATAGAAATAAAAACAGTGTATAAATAATAATGTATCGACACTACCTCATTTTATTAAGCATTATTTCATGGTACTGTATTGAAAGGTTTTATCCCCTACCGAGCCCCAGCACCCTACCTCCCATTAGTCCCAAGGAATACTGCCCTATCCTTCTTTATATATTCCCCCAGCTCCACTGAATGCAACACCCCCCTCCCCCCAAGAACCTTCCTCTGCCTGCAGGGATCCAGTCCTGCCCCTGAGGTGGGAGACCTTGGGGAAGGTCTGGTCCTGCCCCCAGGATGTGTGAGGCCCTGGGGGGATTGTCTGCTCCACACACCCCACAGTGGCAGCTCCTATCCCACAGGGCTGAGCCTGGCTCCCCACACCAGGCATTGCAGCCTGGCACACACGGTCACAGAAGGGCAGCCAGATCAAATTTGAGCAGCAACCCCCATGCGTCAGGTCACAGCACCACTCATTCAGATTTGGCCTGGCTGCCCCTCTGCCATCATGACAGAGAGATGGGTGGGCCAAACTGGAGCAGCTCTGCAAACACATGTGCCAGCTCACACCATCCGGAGCAGGGATTCCTCCCCAACTGCCCCCTTCAAACTGATGTGAGCCCTTCTTGTCCATATACCTCACCCCGCCATGCTCCTGCCACTCTACCTCCCCACAGCTCCCTAGAAACACAGCCCCATTTTCTCATGTGGGCAAGGTCATGTCGCTCCCTGCAGTTTTCTCCTCGCTCAAAACCTCCCCAAAATGGCTCCCTCAGACACACTTCTTCCCCAAGGACCACCCACCTCCATCCAGTGCTCTGCAAAAACACATTCACAGACCTTAGTCCTTCACCTCCAGACTTTGAGATAAGGCTACAGATGTGGCAGCCTTCGAATGAAGGCCATTGGCTCCCCCATGGCAGTTAGTCCTGACAGACAAATAAGTGCCATTATAATCCGCAGTTTAAAAATGTGGAGCTGAAGAGTAGAGGGATTACGCAATTTGCCACGGGTCACTCAATGAGGCTACGGCAGTGGTGAGAATTGAACTGGGCCATGTAGTTGGAAGCTGCCTGGACGCTATAACTTTGTCGACAATGGACACGGGTTATGATTATCATTATTTATTTGGATTGCGGTAGTACCTAGAAGCACGGACCGGGACCCCATTCTGCTTGGTGCTGTACAAACCCAGAACGTAAATATGCCCCAAAGCGTTTACAATCCATTCCAGGGGAGAGGGTCCTACACTTATCAGTCCTCCAGACACATTCTGGGGTTAGTTCAGCTCAAGACCTAGGACGAAGCTGAGGCTTCCCCCAGCCAAACCACTTTGTCCATCTTTATTCCATGTGGGAAAGGGCTAAGTGAGGGCACAGCCACCCATGTAAAACCTGCCCTGGGACCTCAGCCAGGCCCATAGATATGGAAAAGTCTATGGAGCACCAGAGGATCGTTAACCTGTGGGAAGAATGTCTAGTCCAATGAGATTATTCCTTCATTATGCGACTGTTACATATGACAGGGATGCAGGTCAGTTGTAACGTGTTGATCCCCATCTGAGTCAATAAGGGTGATGTAAAGCACAGGGATCGGGTGTCATTTGCACCCCGTCCTAACTCCTTAGTGCACAGGTGCTTTTACGAAGAAAGATAAGGAAATGCGATAGACAGCCTTCTGAAAATTGTGCAGTGAATGCATTTTCCCCACTGAGCATCAAAGGTGACAAATATTGGGGTAATGAAGTAGAACTTTGTGTTATTTCAGCCTGGCTCATCATTATTGCAGTAGAGCTAGGAAGCAGACCAGAATGTGCATGGAATTTCTTATCAGCCTAAAGCGGGAGACCATGACAACGAAGAATTAGTAAGAGGTTTAGAGTTGTGTAATTAGGTTTGGCTTGTCCTTGTAGGACAGGCCATGACACACTTCTCCCTGAGCCTGCTCCCATGCAAATTAAATGCTTCCTCTTTCCCACAACACAGCTCAGAGGGGATGGCGCTCTGACCTCAGAGCTGGGTATGCCCAAGTAATTCATGCTATGTCACTGTGAAGCAGGTGGACTAAAGAGGTGAAACCTATCCTGTCTCACACCCAAGGGCCAGGGAATTGCACAGCATCCACTACGCTAGCAGCAGCCCCCTACACATTTAACCATGGAAGGGAGATTTTCTCCAGTGCCTAGGTGATTTAGGAGCATCATAGCCTTTTGGTGGGGGTGGAGTGCCTAGCTTTTGAAAATCCCAACCTGTATTGAGGCCACTGGCTCATCATCATCTTCTGTACCACAGTGATGCCTCAGAGACCTAGAACCCACCCTGGAAGGTGGTGTACATATGTGTATTAAGAAGGAATCCCTGCCACAAAAAATGTACAGTCTAACTAGCTGAAGGGAGTATGACTGTCCACATTTTAAAATGGGGAACTGAAGTGCAGAGGAATTCATTTATTTATTCCAGGTCACACCAGGAGTCTGTGGCAGAGCCGGGACTTGAAGGCAGATCTTTTGCATGTTATCCCAGCACCTTAACCACAGATCAGCCACACTCTCACCAGTACCCATAAACTCACACTCCACGAGCCCTTCCCAGACTCCCCCAGACCCATCCACCCTCTTCCACGCTCCACTCTGGTCTCTGCAGTGCAAAAGCACTGCTCCATGCAGACCCAGGGGCCAAACAGGCCCTCCTGGGTGGTTCTTCCATCTGCAGGCCCCCTGTGCAGCACCCCTGGAGAGCCTCGACTGAGGTCGACTCATTAACCGTTAATCCAAGCACAGATTCATTGTCTGGTGCCAATTCACATTAAATACAGTCTCTTCCTGTGACACAGGTAGGCCCCAATCATCCTGCAGCCAGCTCCATGCAAAGCCAGGTGCAGTATGAGGGCCCATTGCAGTCCTTTCTGTTGACGACATTGTAACTAGTCGTTTTTCTCCAACTCTTGCACACAGCTGCTCCATTTCAGAGCTAGTAGTACTTCACTCCCAAGCACGCAGAGCTGCGACAGAGAAATCGCTCTTTAAGGAGCACGTGGACAGAATACAGATGCTCATTTCCAGTGATTTAGAATGGATGCCTGACCAGCCCCACTATGAGGGGGAAAGAAAGGGAGAGAAGCAGTTAGAGAGACAGCGGATAACTATGCGCCCCCTGCTGTTGCATGTGAGGCCTTTGTAAGATTTGGCTGTGTTAAACGAAACACTCCTTGTTAGTTTACCCCGAATCTCTGACCCTTGCCTTGGTTAAGCCCCATAGTGCAATTCCGAAGAGTTCATCACAGTCATTTGTTGCTCCGAGCAGACGACGTCACACCCAACCTAAGCTGTTCACTGTGAAAACCCATAGCCAGCCAAACCTATTCCTCTGATCATCAGACCAGCCTGTCCTGATACATGAACTAGGGTCTTTCCTTTTTCCCTTTCCAGCTCCTTTCTGCAGTTCAATGACCACAACAGCTGCCAGGTGCATCCTTGGAAGAGTCCACCAGAAGGTGGGCCTTGATGCGCAGACAGACTATTGGGAGACTCCATGCATGTGAGAGTTACAGAGATACCATCTGTGATAAATGAAGGGGGGGAAGCTCCCTTTTATGAACACCAGCCAGCCAGCAGCTATAAAATCCCTCTTAGTAGCTGTTTTTTAATTGCTTCACCTGTAAAGGGTTTTAAAGTCTCACTGCCATGTATCGGTAAAAGGAAGGGAGTGGGCACCTGGCCAAAAAAGCCAATGGGAAGGCTAGAACTTTTTAAAATTGAAACGAAGACTCCCCTTTTATCTGTCTGTTGTTTTTCTACTGGCTGGAAAGGCAGAGCTATGCAGTAAAAACCTTGGGCCAGGTATGAAAAAATCAACAGTATCATACCTAAAAACTACTCATTTAAAACCCCAGATATGTAAATAGATCAGGAAACGTCTAGGAAGACGCGATTAGGTTTATCTCTTATTTCTTTCTTTATTTTATTGATTTCTTATTTCTTTTATGGCTTATGGATACCTCTGGGCTAACCCCAGGTGCTTTTGTTCTGCTTGTAACCTTTAAGCTGGACCTCAAAAAAGCTATTCTTGGTGCTTAATCCTTGTAGTTGCTCTTTTAAAACCTAGCAATAGCCTGAGTTCCCAAATGTATTTTCTTCTTTTATTTAATTAATAAAATTTACCTTTTTTAAGAACAGAATTATTTTTTTGTGTCTTAAGAGGTTTGTGCCCATGTTGTTTAATTAGCTGGTGGCAACAGCGGATTTCCTTTTTTTTTTTTTCTTTTTTTTTTTCAGCTCTTCCCCAAAGCAGTGGTAAAAGGGCTTGAGGGTACACCCCAGGAAGGAATTCCCAAGTGCACCTTCCTGGGCTCTCAAGGGGGTTCTGCACTTGGGTGGTGGACGCATCTACCAATCCTAGGTTAAAAAATAAAAACCTGTAACCTTGGGAGTTTAATACCAGCCTGAAGCGGCCAGTATCAATTTTTAAAATCCTTGCAGGCCCCCACCTTCTGCACTCAGAGTGCCAGAGTGGGGAATCAGCCTTACCACCATCTGTGCAATTTCACAATTTGTTTTGCTTCTTCAAATGGGGGGCTATGAATCAGACTTAGACAAAGTCAGTTATGAGTTAAAGATTCTACAGTACCAGCGCCCGGGAACTCAACCTTTTAGATGAATACAGACCTAAATTATTACTAGTAACATGCTTACAAAGAGGAACTGAATAGCATTTCCATGCTCCGTGTGGTTTGCATTACCGGTGATTTTTATATAATCCAATACATTACAGCCAAATCTAATGAGGAAACAGCTCACTCGAGTCCCCTAAGGGTCAGTTGCATGTGTTTCTTTGATTTATCCACGTATGATTTCCACAGCACTTTCACATGCTGCATCCCAACCAACATTCAAGTCCCGGCCAGCAGCGCTATTCATTAAGCCAAAGAGAACGTTGGTCTGGACATCCGAGTTGTTTCTATTCCCTATTTTTCCTGCTCTTAAGGCCTGGTCCTGCATTCACAGTAAAACTCCCACTGACTTCAATTGCTGCAGAACCTGCAGGGAACTGCTCTGAAGTTTCCAATTTGTCGCTCGAAATTTAAAGCATTTATTCACATGAACTGTACTGGAGGAGAACGTACCCAAGATCTTTACAATTTTTTAGTTACTGCAGTCTATTGACTAACTCTAGTTACTACATTTTGGTGACAACAATTTAATTAAAAAGAAACCAAATTGTTGACAGTACACATTATTTTCATATGTAAGTATTAAAAGAAAGGGTGACAAATGCAACAAGTAAGGGAAAACCAAAGCCTTGGCTGGGATGCTTTAGTTGGGGTTGGTGCTGCTTTGAGCAGGGGGTTGGACTAGATGACCTCCTGAGGTCTCTTCCAACCCTGATATTCTACGATTCTATGAAATACAGCAGAGTTCAGACATTAAGTTATTATTTCAGCTAAGATAGGATCTAAGAGTCAGAATTTTAAAGCGATTTAGGCTCCTAAACAGGCAGGTAGACCTAAGTCTACCATGACGTTTTCAAACCCATAGTTCAGGCAGCACCTAACCCCGCTAGGCAACTAAGTCTCCTAGATGCCTGTGTTTCTGGTGGATGGCAATCCAAAGCAGCCAAACACTCCTGCCATCCCAAGCCATTGCTCAAGCCCTGGAGGCCTTCATGTGGGATTCTCCATCTAGGCAGGGGAACACCTCTCTCGCCAGTGAGGCCAGACCCCGTAGGTGTGCTCAGAGCATGCGTAATATGCATCATCTGTCAGAACCTGCAGCAGGAGGCCTTGACGCCGCCACTGACAGCAGCCGAGCACCAGCACAAAAAAGACAGCCGGTGGGGAGTGCGAGAGAGATCTCCAGCGGGAGCAGGACAGGGAGGGAGATGGCTTCAGCTGCTAGGGCATGCACTACCTAAGTAGCTAACATGGCTTAGGTGCCTGCCTCCAGGAAAAGTGGAGAATCCTGAATGGGGGAGGTGGGAGGTGCCATCTCTGGCCTGTCAGCCAGGCAGCCAAATCAGCTGATTAGCACCTATGCCTCTCTCCTCTCCCCCAGTCCTCTCTGCAGCATTTCACTCCGCATTCAGCTGCCTGGCTTCTAAAAATCCTGTTGGCATTTAACACTCTCTAGAGCACCTAAG
This sequence comes from Caretta caretta, assembly GCF_965140235.1. Lineage (NCBI taxonomy): Eukaryota > Metazoa > Chordata > Testudines > Cheloniidae > Caretta > Caretta caretta. The sequence goes on from NC_134209.1 coordinate 19,150,838, forward strand.
CGTCACAGAGCTGCCCGACACTAGGTGGCCTCGGGGTCAGGCTAACAATGAATACCGGTTTCTGCCACCCTTATTCATGCTGAGCAGTGCCTCGCTTCTGGCCAGATGGGCAGGTACGGCGCGTGCTCTGAGTATGGGGCTGCCAGTCGCTGCGCTGCCCCAAGAGCAGGGTAGGGACCAAACTGTGATGCAGACAGTCTCGGCTTCCCCCTTCCTTCCGGCAGGAAGTAGTCCGCATCAGCCATGTCCCTGGAGCAGTTACTCCTTCCCCCCCCCCCCCCCATGGCGTCCACTCGGCTGCATGGGCAAAGAGACTCAGCAGCTCACCCCGTGCCCATGCACCTGCACAGCAGAGGGACTTGGGGACCCAAGTCAGACTGATCTGTGTGTGGACAGAAGTGGGGGGTTGGGCTCCAACCTGAGTCAGAGCCTGGGCTTAGTATGCAGTGTAGACAGATCCACAATGTCCCTGTGAAAGGTATCCTTTTCTCTGTGAGCAGAGGTGGGGACCAGAGGCTGAGGCAGACTTGCCCAAATTCACCCTGCAGCGTCAGTGTCGGAGCTCCTGTTATAACTAGCGCGGAGCAAAGCATTGATTTTTCACTGCAGTGGCTGAATCGAAAAACTTCGTTTTGGGTTGAACAAAAGGAATTTGGTTTTGCTTGTTGTTTAGTTTTCAGGGGAGGTTTACCCTTTTCTGTTTTAAATAAATTTTGCTCAATTTTGAAACAAAATATTGTTTCGAAATGAAAAAAGTCAAAACGTTTGGTTTTGAAAACGTGGAATTGAAACATTTGGATTTTTTTTACTTTTGGGGGGGCAGAAACTATTTCTCCGCATTCGCAGATCATTTCAGACAGCCCAACATTGCATTTTTCAGTGACTAAATTACTCCTCCAAAACCATTCACCCAGCTATCCCTATAACCCAGCTCTTCTGACTCCTGCTTTCTTGCGACAACACTGCAATTGGCGGGGACAGTCCAGTCCCTGCACTCCCACCACTTGTTGTCCCAGGCATGGGTCATATCTGCCAGCTGGAGGCCAGAGCCCAGCGCAGGCTACACCAAAGGGCAGCATCCCCATCTGATTGCTGCTCTGAGGAAGTGTGCATCCAGCACGGCGGAGACTGAAACCTGGCAACTTCGTGATTCAAAGGCAGCTGCTACTCTACCAGGAGAGCTGAGTGGGAACCTTTGGCGAGAGCTGGCAGAAGCTGAACAAACCGCACCCCCTCTGGAAGTCACTGGTCCCTCCCTTGCATCAGGCATCCCAGTGCGCACACTCTTGTTGCTGCGGCTGCTGTTTGTACATTTCTAGCTCAAAAAAGTGCTATCATTACACCCAGGAAACAGGGGAGGGGAAGCAAATTACTAGGAGATGTAGAGGAAGTGTTCAAGGCCTCAGGAACCAGAGAGCTGGACAGGAAGAAAAGGGAAGCCTGTGCGAATGGACAAGAGAGAGCTCACAAGCATGAGCATGGCTGGTGCGCACACGCAGGTGAGAGCCAGTCACCCTGCTCCAGTGACTCTGGATATTTAGCTACAGTGGAACACCTTCAACAGGAAAGCGTGAGGGAGCCCTGTAGCAGAACATCCCATAGCCCAGTGGCTAGGAAACTCACCTAAGAAGCAGGAGATACCTGTTCCAATCCCTTCTCCTCACCAGGTGGTGTGGGGACATGAACCAGGGGTCTCCCACATTCCAGGTGAGCACCCTAACCACGGGGCTAAAAGTTATGTGGGAGCTCCTCCATTTCCTTTCTCCTCCCCCCCCAACCACACTTCCTGCAGAAACCACCTTAGGTGCCTCACTCCAAAGAGGGCTCACAGCTGAGAATCACTAGTCGAGCAAGGCGCTGCCTCGAGCCAGGACTTAGGTGCCTATCTCCGAGAGAGGAGTGGGGCTTAGTGCACCCGCCTGTCCTCTGCATCACCCATTGGGGCTAGCATGCTGGCTTTTGTGAAGTGCAATCTCGGGCACCTGTCTCTGCCCAGGCACTATATGGGAGCCTAAGGCGTCCACCTCCGGCCCTCTGAATCACAGCGTCGGATTTTCTAGACACCTAAAAGGTAGGCGCTGTGATGCTGAGCGTACGCCTATGGCCCTTTGTGAATCTAGCCCTAGATGCTGAACTCCCGCTGAATTCAGGATTAGGCACCTAAATACCGCTAAGGATCTGGGCAACAGTCTCTCCCTCTGCCTCACTTTACCATCTGTACAATGGGGATAAATGCACTTCCCTACCGCACCGGGGTAGTGCGAGGCTAAACACATTAAAGACTATGAGATGCTCATAGGCAATGATAATGGGGGCCATATAAGTATGTAGGGGTTTGTCTAAAACAGTGAGTTCACAGCAAAAGCTGAGGTGTGAATCTACCCCACATTAGCCTGCTGGGGACTAATTGTCCCTGTGGACTCTGCCGAAGAGCATTAACAGTTTGTTAGAGCGCTCCGATCTACTCTTTGAAACAGGACTAGACCAAAGGGCACTAACAAATTGTTAGTGCAGGTCAGCAGGGTCCACACAGACTGTTAGTCCGCGGGAGGCCAGTGCAGGGTAGACTCACGTCCCAGCTTGGCACGAACAAATTGTTTGCATAGACAAGCCCTAAAATAGATTGACACAAACTGTGTGTGGCAGGTAGACACAAGCAGGAAACGGCGTGGAATGCAGCAGCTTTTGAACAGGGCCCAGCAATACTACAAGGCAGTTTAGCAGAGGAAGTAAAGAAGAATGCCTTATCTAACTGAGAATACATGGCAAATTGAAGTAGGCAGCTCAGGTAGCCATTAGAACTGGACTTTGGCCAGGACACTGAGGGCTAAGACCTTTAGTCTTACAGCAAATGCTATGGTCAGGTCTCGTGACCACAATCGCTAGCAAAGACAGCCTGTTAAAGGGGAAAGAAAACCTCGACAGCAGAATTTCCACAGGCTATCGATGAAATAAAGTGTCATTTTCAAAATGCTGCCAACAATGTAGTGAGGAACATCAAACAACAAAATGGTGCACTTCCTGCAAAGATAGCCAGCTAGATGGTCATCATTCTGGTGGTGGCTGAGCCTGAATGGGATGATAACCGGGTAGCTGACGAAGACACTTCCCACCCTCCCAGGGGTGCTGTGAAGATAAATCCACTAGTGACTGCAAAGCCCTCAGATACCTCAATGATGGGAACCATCTAAGTTGACAGATGGAATATGGTGGAGTTTTCATTTAATCACACAAGAAAGAACTCTCTCGTATTCAGTTTGCTCCCCAGCCGTCCCCCTCCACCCACGCTGGGCTTGTTTTGTCATTAGTTTTTCAGTGTCCCTAATAAGATATTAATGAGATGCTAATTCCACATGCAAATTACAGGAAACTAGCACAGAAGAGTTGTTATATTTAGTCCGTCATGATTTTAATGCTGTCTTTACCCATCATGTGCCTCACGTCAACTGCTTCTTTACTTGTACTATCTTCCTTGCTTTTCAAAAGTGCTGTAGGTGACTTTCAAGCTAATGAAAAATGGCAAAGATCTTGAGTGACACCAACATCTTAAAAAATAGGCTCTTAAAGGTAACATCTGAGTGCCTCACTCCCGTTTTCAAAAGTGACAATGTCAGTAATCAATGGGAAGTAAGCACCTAAATACCATTAAAAATCGGGCTCTTAGGTCGCTAAAACTCACTGAAAGTCAATGGTACTTAGGCTCCATAACTCCATAAGTGCTTTTGAAAATTTTACCCTAAGTCAGTAATTAGGCACCTGAAAAAGTGCTCTGATTTTCAAAAATGCTGAATACACAGCAACTGCCACTGACTTCACGGAGAACTCAGCACTTCTGAAAACTTAGGAGCCTAAATAAGGATTTAAGGGCCTTATTAAGGAGCCTAAATAAGGATTCAAAAGAGCTCCGCTCCCAGCTGGGCCCCCAAATGAAGTGGCCAGATTTTGAGAACGAGAGCTGTTGCTGGGTGCTGAGCACTTCTGAAAATTCAGTCACCTTATTTAGGTGCCTAAATGAAAGCGACGGTCTTTTGAAAATCTGGCCCCAATTGTGGGTGCTGAGCCCTTCAGAAAATCAGACACTGGAAAATTAACTTGAGGCTCCTACTTCTGAAAATCTTGGCCCAAAAACCTGTGCCTGTGAACTGTAACCGGATGCGAGGGGAAAAAATGTGCAGAGCAATCAACGATCGGTAAGCTATTGGGTGGCCTATCAGCTCACACACTGAACTGAGATTCAGAAAACCTGGGTTCCGGTTTTGGATCTGCTGCTGGGTGATGTTGGACAAGTCCCTTCCCATCGCCGTGTCTCGGTCTCCACTTCTGTAAAATGGGCATAATGGTACGGACCTCTTTTGCAAAATGCTTTGAGATGTACTGATGAAAAGCGCCAGGGCCAGCCCACAAAATTTTGGCACCTGAGGCGGGGAGCTCAAAAGACTCCCCCATTCCCCTTCGCTTGGGCCAAAACTTTGAAAGGTCTCAATTCTGCCTTCTTCCTGTTCTACTCCTCTCATAGTACTGCTCTGCTACCTACCCCAATAAAGGAGAACTAACAACTTAAAATGCTTTGTTCAAAAATTTTAAGTAACATTTAACTTTCAAACACCTAAACAGCAAATGTAACTTTTCTTGTCTGCATAGTAAACACGGGCATTTTTATCTGTTTGAATAATCAAAGTGGTGCTTTCCATGCCTTCTTGGTTTCAAAGATTTGAACTGCTTCCTGCTGAAGATCCACAGTCTGGGCCAGCTCATGCTCTATTGAGATGGTTGCAAAGCCGACCAGCCTCTCGTGTCATTGTGGAGCGTAGATGTGGTTTTATTAACTTCAGCTTGGAGAAGCTACGTTCTCCACTGGCAACAGTTACAGGAAGTGTTAGAAGTCTGCTCAGAGCAACAAAAGCATTTGGAAAGAGGGTGGTCAGCTTATTTGTGCACATATAGTCCAGAACAGCCTTTGGAGTTGATCCTGCTGAAATGTATCTTGAAAGGGCTTTCAGTTCATCACCTACATCACTCGCATCAATATCGCACATGTCATCATGTGTCAATACTGTCTCTAGTGCCCTGCATCGCTGGTGTAGGTCTTCTTCAGGTATAGTGTGGAGTTTTGGAATATCATACATCATCTCAAATATACTGCTATGTTCCTTGAGTTGCATGAAATGTTCTTCAACTGACTGTATTGCATAATCTAGCATCTGGTTAAAGAATTCAACTTTGAATTGCTGTTTGGGGTCTCTTATGGGATTATCCCGTGCCTCGTAATCAAAATGTCATCTTCTTCGGTGACTCTTGTATTCTTGAATGGGTGGGAAAATAGCTTCAGTGTGAAGTTCCTCTGCCAACTTCTGTGGCCTCTTCAGAACGTTTTGAAATCCCTCATCTGACCGGTAAGACTGGAGGTATGACTTTGCTTTGTCCAGTTGTTCCATTGCTCCAGATAGATCAAGGTCAACACCTTGGAGTCTCTTGCTTACAACATTTATTTCAAACAGTATGTCATGCCACAACATAAACCCACACAGAAATTTGAAGTTACGTATGTTTCTGGTGATTCCATTTCCCTCTGCCACTGTTCTCCCATGAACAGTTCCTGTCATAGCATTATCCTCCATAATGGCAACTATGGCATCATCTATCTTCCCAATTTGGTGTTTGATAGGCTTTATCACCTCAACTCGACTTTCCCATCGTGTGGCACTCAGTAGTTTCAGTGTCAGAGAGGATGTTCCCAGATGTTGCTTCAAAATTTGCCATCGATGAGTTGATGCAGAGAAAAATACATAGATGCTTTGAATTTCATTAAAAAATTTAGCAGCCTCACTAGAAGCTGATGCTGCATCACGGACCACCAAGTTCAGTGAATGAGAAGTGCATGGGACAAAAAAAGCTCGAGGGTTTAACTCTTCGGATCCGTGTCTGCACTGCTCTGTTCTTTCCTCTCATGTTGGCACCATTATCGTAGCCCTGACCTCTCATGTCAGCTATCGCAATTCCCCTATCTTCCAGCTTTTTAAGGAGCATGTTTGTCATACCAGCTCCTGTAGTATCATCAATGTCAGTAAATTCTAGAAAATGCTCTCTGACCGTCACCATTGCAGGGACATTTTCACTAGGTTCTGTTGTTGTTACAAAACGCACCATTAAAGTCATTTGTTCCGTATGGCCGATGTCAGGTGTGCAGCCCAGAATAACAGAGTAATATCTTGCTGACTTCAGTTCTGCCACAATCTTCTGATTGACTTTTGTTGCCAGTAACTGTATGATCTCATTTCAAATTGTTTTTCCAAGGTAGTAGTGTGTGTGCATTTCTTGGGTGGTGACTCTTCTTAGATGCTCCTGGAGTACAGCATCAAACTCAGCCATCAGCTCCACAATTTTAAGGAAGTTTCCATTGTTTGGCACATGCAGCTGATCTGAAGTGCCACGCAGTGCTAGGTTTTGGATAGCCAGCATTCTCACAATGGCAACAAGCCTTTTCAGAACATTTTGCCAGTTAAGAGACTCTGATGCAATCTTCTCTTGATGCTGATCATCTATACCTAGGGAGGTGGTAGAATCTCCTTCCTTAGAGGTTTTTAAGGTCAGGCTTGACAAAGCCCTGGCTGGGATGATTTAACTGGGAATTGGTCCTGCTTTGAGCAGGGGGTTGGACTAGATGACCTTCTGGGGTCCCTTCCAACCCTGATATTCTATGATTCTATGGTGACCTTTAACCTTAGTCTCATCTCAATCACTTTCCACCTATGGAATGCTCTCTGGTGATTTGCTGCCTTCTCATGGCATGCCAGATTTCTAGCCAGATTTTTCCAGTCCTTTGTTCCTGTAGAACCCAATGTGGCTGGAACATTAGACTGGAAGAATTTGCAACAAAAACAGTATGCAGCATTCTGGGTTTTTGAGTATATAAGCCATGGCCTCTCCACTTTGTCACCATTGGGGATTTCACACCAGTAACGTGTTGGATGGAAACTTCTATTTTCATTGTCTTTGGGGAACATGAAGTTTTTCACTTGCTTTGGCCCGTGCAGTACAAGGAAGTCCCCTCAGGCTACTGCTTAAGTGGGTCCACAGTCCTGGATCATCTAGACTTAAGGAACTAAACTCAGCAGCAGCTGTTTCTTGCGTCTCCACCACACTCTTCTCTGATCTGCACTTTTCTTCAGGAATGTGCACGGTTACATCCATTTGAGATGGAGATATGGATGCTGCAGTAGCTGCCAGGTCACCTGCACTCTGACTAACTGGAAGATCAGGCATCTCCTCACCACTCACATCCTCACTGGGGCCGGAAGGCTCACCGGGAACATTTGTGTCTATGTATCTCAGGAGAGCTCCTTCCTGCTTAGATAGAAAAGCTTCCTTTGCTTGCTTTCTTTTTCTGAATGCTGCCTCAGAGGGGCGTTTTCTTCTTTCACTCATGACTGCTGTTCTGTGCCAGCTACAGTGGCTCTCAACACTCAGTTGAAGGGGACAAATAAGCAGGCTGGTAGCAGGGCCTGAGTGAGGGAAGATATCAGCGTCTTAAGGGCCTAACTGGCTCCTACTACTTCAGTTGACTGCCTGTTCTCCTCAAGTGGGTTCAGGGAAGCAGCAGGAAAGAGGAACTCCCTAAGAAGCTGGGGTTAATCAGTCCAGGTTCCTGGGGGTGCTAGAAAGGTCCTTAAGAGGCTCCTCCTCCTCTCTCTCCCTGCAGCTCGTGCTGCTTTCTGTTATTCCCTTTCACCTTTTCTCCTGCCTGCCTGTTATGTCTCTTGTGCCCTCCTTCCTCCAGCACAGCACTCCCCCATCTCTGTGCATCTCGAGCAGAGAGAATACAGATGCCCCAGCAGCAGACACCATTTTCTACACTCTGGGTCCCAGTGGTGCCCCCCCGCCCAGCCCCAGTCTGGCAACTGAGGCGGCCGCTTCCGTTCGCCTCATAGTAAGGCCAGCCCTGAAAAGCACCTTATAAGAGCTAGGAATGATTACTGCAGATAGTTTTATAGAAATTCAGATTGAGTGGAGCGCGGTCTGTAGCAAATGAGATGTGCTATCCGGTGTGAAGTGGCTGGTTATGGTACCATGTCAGCAGAAGTAGTGATGCGATGCCCATTTCATACTCATTCGTGGTGGGGATAAGGCTTAGGTATTGCCAGAGACACTTTGCGGGAGTGCTGTGTCCCGCTGTTATTTTAAAGGGTACCTTCTGCAAAGCACTTGCTCGAGGACTGACACAGACAAATCCCATTAAGAAGGTAACAGGATTATGCCCATGTCATTCCATGCACCAAGCCTCTGAAAATTTACCACTTTGGATGCTTGCAAGAGGAAATGGAAAGTTGAGTCTGGTGGGGGGAAGGACACAAGCAGCAGGTTCACAATCTAATTTGCTGCTGCTTCCTTGTTTTTCTGTGTAACAAGGTGAACCCTGCTTTGTTACAGCTCTTATGCATGACTGCAACTACCCCATTCGCCGTCACCACAGTAACTCACAGGCGGCCACACTTTGGCAAGGTATTTAACTCTTGGCCAGGATTTGCAAACGTGGAGGCCTAAAATTAGTCTCGTAGGTGCCTAAATATGGCTTTAAGCGAGACGACTGACTTTCAAAGGTGCTGAGCACCCTGCTGTTCCCACTGACTTCAGCAAAAGCGGAGAGAAGGAACTGCAGCAAGGAAGTTTGCCTGGACACAGGACTTTCTCCAAAGACATCCGGCAACACTGGACCAGGATTGAAGAAAGCAGGTGTTGAGTGTAAGCCAGGGCTGGGGAGAGAGATTTTGCAGTGGGAAAGAGTCAAGGGTGGAGGAGACAGAGTACAGGGATTCAGCAAAGCAAATATGCTGGAAATCAACTTAGCCTCATTGATTGTAAGCAATTTGGGGCAAGGACCATCTTTTTGTTTCTACGTTTGTACAGCGCCTAGCGCAACAGGGTCCAGTTCCACGACTGGGGCTCCTAGGTGCTATTGCATTACAAATAATGCTAATAATAGTCTTTCTCCTTGGCTTGCTCTCCCACACAACTTTCGTGGACAACAGCGAGTCCAATTAACACCAAAGGAGGATCTGGCCCATATATATTGACTGATTGCTAATGTTAAAAAAAAAAACTGGACACTACACAGATTCAGTAGATGCCCACACAGGATGTTGTCGTTATTAGCAACAATGCAATCAGTGGTGTAGGTGAGAGAGAGAACGGACCACATTTTTTCCTAGAAAGGGGTGGTGAAATCCAGCTTGGCCTGTGTTTCAAAAAAGGGTTCAGCCCCCAGCAGCCCCACTGAGAACAGGGGGTGCTGTAGGGTGGAGTCTGCTAACTGAGAGCGGAGGTCTTTGGAAAATCCAGTCCCAAATGTTTCAAACGTTCGCAAAGAAAACCACGGTTGGGAACGTTCCAAAGGAAAGAAGAGACCCATGTTGAGCTGGACACAGACAAGGAACAGAGAGAAATGTACCCATAAAAAATGGCTCTTTCCTCACCAAATGGTCTCAGAGGAGAGTCTTTGGGTCAGATCCTTAGCTGGTGTAAATCAGTATGGCTCTGTCAACTTCAGGGCTGCTACAGCAATTTGCACCAGCTGGTGAACCGGCTCCTTCTCATGTTTTTACTTTAAATTGCGGCCTCTGTCCTGAAACGCTATTCAAATCCCTGCCGATTCCTCCCTTCCTCCCAATGGTTTCAGCTGGTTTTATTGTTCTGAAGCACCAGACAATTTTGTTATTAACGGTAAATCCTTTTAGCCCCTGGTTAGCGCAGGTTGGGCTGTGATTGACGAGGTAATAAAAGTGTTAATGAGAGAGACTGGAACCGCCAGAGATCAATAGTTGCCAATAAGAAAAACAATTCTGATACTTAATTTTGTAGAATTCCCCCAAAGCAGTTGAAAATACATCACAATAGGTCTATTTTATTGTTTAATAGATGTTCTCTCTTTGGTGTTCCCAGATAGATATCACATTAAACAGAGATGGGGGCTAAGCACCAAAGCCTGAATAGGACTGTCACTTAGCTGAAGTTTGCAGAGATCAACAGGGGCTGTTAGGATCTGGAGTTTGGTCTGAGTCCAGCTCTAAAATTAACACACACACATTAACAGCTAGCTTTCCGGACCAGTTCATTTTCCAGAAGCAGACTCTATTTGTTATCCTCTATTTGGTATGCCGCTAAGGGTTACCAAAAGCTACAGTGATGGGATAAGAGCGACACAGACTGAACACCCAACCAGACCTTCTCAAGGACCTAGCTAGAGATTGGTCTGGGTGGTACTTGATCTGCAAGGAGACGACATCCTTTTGGCATGTGCCTTGATGTTGGTGAGCCTGTGTGTGAGCAGGTGCGCTTGTGTGCACACACATTTTCATGAGGACTGTTTAAGGACTAATATAGAAATTACACCCCAGGCCAATTGAGGCAAATGGACTTACAGCTATATGGTGCCAAACGACACACCATGTGCAAAAGTGTTGCGTAAGCTGCACTGTCCCGGGACGCCAAGTTCTGTGCACACCAAAGGAGGCTGGGTGGGGCCCCTTTTTAAAAATCAAGCCCTCAGTGAGTTGCAGCTGTGTATTGAGTCTTCATATACGAGGCAGAAGCAAATTTCAAATATGCACCCATGAGCCACCTAAACTGTACTAAAAATATTGCACACAATGGGCATGGCCTAAAACTGAGTCTGCAACATGATCTTCTGCTAAGCTCGGTCACTGGGGTGAATATAACCGGTTGCAGAAATTGCCCATCAGTGGCTTGCCGACAGGGTCCAACACATAGGAGCCACCCTGTCTTCCCCAAAACATCCACTCAGAAATCCAACCCAGGCCAGATGCAAACAAAGACCCAATCAGGGTACGTCTACGTTGCAGTGTAGAAGAACTCCAGTTAGCAGACCATGGCTTTGTTAACCTAGTGATTGAGTGTCTACACACATTTGTAACCCCAGGTTAGGAACTGTTGAACTCCGGGTCCCAACCTGCGACTCCAGCATCTACACGGCATTATGTGGGCCCAACCACCTATATCCCAGACTTCCTAGCACCCTCCCCAAACATGGCCACTCTAGCCTCTTATTCATGATGTAAAGTGGGAAAACTTGACTGTCCATCAAACTTGACCATCCAGAAGACAAAGAAAGTCAGCCCGTGGGATACTTTTGCCAGGCTTCCACAGCATGAGTCCAGTGGGGCTGCATCTACACTGCAAAGCAATAGAGCTTGAACCCTGGGTCCCAGCTTGACTCAGGCTCAGACCCTCCACCCCTGTGGGGTCCAAGCCCTGGGTTAGCATGATTTGTGTGTTGATGGAAGGGGGGTTAGGCTTCAGCCTGAGTTCGACCCCTGGGCTTACATTGCAATGTAGACATACCCTTAGATTACGATGCTAAACAAGAGACAACAGGCTGCCAATGCCTAGGGTTGCAAATCAAACAAAGGGAAGGAATTTAAGAGGGGCACGGAGAGGGTGTAGATCAAATGCACAATTCTAATCCACTGTGGGGGGTTAGATAACATCCAGGGGAGTCACACCCACAACAGCCATTCCTTAGCGATGTCTACATTTAGCACTGGTCTAGGATACTTGGCAGTCCTTTCAAAGAACAATAAGAGACAACGTAGGTATAGGCCAGTATACCAGGTCAACCTAGACTTGCAGCTGTTCTCAAGGCAGCTGGATTAATAATATACGGGTTTCTTCCAGGAGAGACAGCACCAACAACAAACAGTGAGACTTCAAGGCCATATCCCAGATCCCCTCACTAATCTGCACACACATCCCATTGATCTATCAGCAGACTTGTCACATGTTTCTCCCTTAGGCTGCTGTCAGAGACCAAAGCTGACTACGGAAGTAGGGTGAGTTTCCATTCACTTCCTGCAGGGAGTGCTCAAGACTCACAAATCCCCAAGGGATCACGCTGGCCTGCAGATTTCCCACCTGGTAAACTGAGTGGACTGACTGCTGCGTAAGCGGCACATACAGACTGCGATTTTCAAAGCTGCTTAGGGGAACGGGGATGCACAATTCCCATTCAAATCAATGGAAAATGAGTGTCCAGATCCCCTAGCCAGCTTTGTAAACTCAGCTAGAGAGAATAATGTGCCCGGTGCTAGTACTAAGAAAGCAGGGTACATATGTTCTACTGCCTTTCCCTACAGGTGAAACTGTTGATCTTCTAGACACCTTGCAAATTACTCCAGTTCCTCCTCTCCAGACTCCCTCACAGGAAATTCTGCTTGATTCTGAGATGGGCTATCTGTCCATCAAACAACTAGGCATTTCAAGACCAGACCCATAGCCATTTGATGCATCAAAGAGAGAATATTTGGCTTTCATCACTCTGCTGCTTAGAATTTGTGACTCCATGTTATAGTACCGGAGGAGGTGACACTTGATGCTTGGTTGGTGAAACCTAATTTAGAACTCCCAACCAGTTTGGGGTTTGTGCCCTGGTTTGGAACAGTCTGCCCAGAGCCTGGCACCCAAGTTAGGGTGACCAGATAGCAAGTGTGAAAAATTGGCATGGAGGAAATGGGGGTAATAGGTAGCCCCAATATGGGGACGGTCCCAATAAAATCAGGACATATGGTCACCCTAACCCACTTTCATGAGCCACTCCAGACAGCCAGACACCATACACAATGGGCTAGCTGGGCAGGATAGGGAGTAGAGCCCAGAGTGTCTAGCCCATCAAGTTCTGCTTGCCACAGGACTGGTGTGGGAGACAGGGCAAACATGGCTTTTGTTCTCCTCGCCCCGGGACTAGCTGGTATTGGAGTCTGAGCCAACTTCTGGCCGCTCTAACTTTTGCCCAGCTGCCCTTGGCCCCCCAGGAGCTATTCCTACAACCAGGGATTGCCAAAGCACAGAGGCATTCCTGTCATGCCTCTATTCCCGTACCATGTCCCTTGTGCTGGGCAGCGGGGTGATGGCAGCACAGCAACCCTGAGATTTCCCCAGTGCAGAGGGAATTCTCCAGGGGCCAATTTCATCAGGCTGGTTTCTGCCACTGCAGTGGACCAGAGAATCAACTACAGAATTTCATCTGGTACTGGACAGGGAAAGGATTCCACAGCTTTCATTCTGACAGCAACAGTGATCGCATAGACAGAGACAGGCATCAAAGAGGCTGGAGCTGGGGAACATACATTCAGTGGCATTGGTGGGGGAGAGGAAACTGCTCTTGTGGGTGAGCTAGAGCCGGGGGGTGGATTTTGCAGTGGGATGGAGGGCAAAGGAATCAAGGGATGGGGAGAGAGTGGAGTGAACGGATTAGACAACTAAGCCAAGAGAACAAAATTTGTGACTTAGCGTGGCAGGGGAGTAATGGACCCTGATGGGCTGGAGGTCACCCAAGCACCAGAAACAGGTGACAAGTGTGCAGTGCCTAGGCAGAGGACATGTGGCCAGTGAGAAAGAACTTGGTGATGGAAAGTTCAGAGGGCAAGCAGTGCCCAGTGAAGACAAGGCGGAATGGAGGGCTCTTTGCTCCATGAGACCATCTTTAGACATTCCGAGTGGGATTTTCAACTGCCTTGAACACTGCCATACCTCTGATTCCATTGCACTTGGTGGCAAAATGCCCACTGACTTCAGTAGGAGCAGGGTTTGAGCAATACTGAAAACCCCAGCACCTATTCAATCAGACACACAGACGTACACAACTGTCCTCTGCAATGACACCTCAGTACCACCACAACATATTGAATTAGCCCCATAACCGTCCTAAAAAAACCTGTCCATTTTCATTTGCAGTTGGATGAGCAGTCCAAAGAGTCCTTTAGATCCTGTGTTACCTTCTCAAAGGACACCCAGTCCTTTCCGGGACCCAGGCAAACGGCTCCACCAGACCCAGATCCACCAACATGCAATTATGTTCTCTCAAACTTGGATATTTCTTCTGATGTCTTTCCCTGAATGATGAGTTACCCTATTTGCTATAGTCTTAAATCTGCTATCATTTTTATGCACAAGTGTGTTCTCTGTCTAGGTTCTTACCTGACCCCCCCCATCACTGGAGTAGCTGAGCGCCTCAGAGAAGCCTTGTGAGCCAGGGAAATACTATTATTTACTGGTGAGTCTTGCCCACATGCTCAGGGTTCAGCTGATCACCATATTTGGGGTCAGGAAGGAATTTTCCCCCAGGGCAGATTGGCAGAGGCCCTGGGGGTTTTTCACCTTCCTCTGCAGCGTGGGGCACGGGTCACTTGCCAGAGGATTCTCTGCACCTTGAAGTCTTTAAACCATGATTTGAGGACTTCAGTAGCTCAGACAGAGGTGAGAGGTTTATCGCAGGAGTTGGTGGGTGAGATTCTGTGGCCTGCGTTGTGCAGGATGTCAGACTAGATGATCATAATGGTCCCTTCTGACCTTAAAGTCTATAATTCTATTATCCCCAATGCACAGATGAGGAAGAGAGGCACATGGTGCTCAGCACACTTTAAAAAAAATAAGCCAATTATGTAGGTACCTAAACATGGAGTCAGAAGTAGAGCTAAGCCAATAATTGATCTTTCAATTCAGTGGAGGGACCAGAATTTATTTTCAAAAATCATTTTGTTTCAAACTCACATTTAAATTTTCTGGTTTTTTCCATTTTGTTCCATTGCATGTTGGGGTGGGTTTTAGCCTTTTTTTAAAAACCAATTAAACAGATCTCGCTAACTTTCTAAATGAAGTGGCATTTCAAAATTAAAGTCAGACCATTTCATTTCGAGAAAATCAACACAAACCATTTGGATTTTTTTCAAAAAACACATTTTTATTTTTTATTCAGCCAAAACTACTGGCTGACTTTGATGAGATTTCATGAATCATGTCAGTCACCCCCAAACTGGATTTATCGGCAAATAAAACATTCGACTAAAACATTTCACCCAGCTCTACTTAGGAGTCTAACGGCAGGGCTCGGTGTTTTGAAAACCTTGCCCTAAGCTCAGGGCTGCTCTGAGTTCTGATAGAAAGGTGATGGTTTCCTCCATTGGCCCTACTGGTGGAGGGTAATACTCTATAGGGACAGCCTAGGAGTTAGCTACAGGGTCCATGTCACATGCTAGACTGGTACTGATTGTACGGTAGGCATACAACCCCAGCTGCAGCTGCAAAACCAGCTAGACCCAAATCCACCCTCCCTCCTTTTCACATATTACTGCCTCTACACATGGCACAATTAAACAAATCTTGCTGCCTGTGAAAAGAAGGGGATAATTAGAATCAAAGAGCATGAAAGGCTAGATCAGCATGAAAGAATACACAGGCGACCCTAAGGGGTTTGGTTTGTCCCTTCAGTTTTATCCCCCTTTTCTTTCTCCATCTGCATTAATGTGATGCTAAAACCCTGCAGTGTCTGGCGCATTATTATTAACGGAGGCTGATGCTTCAGAGGTCAGAGTGCCATAGCATCTTGCCATTCAGTTTAATTATCTGCAAGCATCACCAGCTTGAAAAATGGAGCGATAAGGCCCTGATTATTGAATTCAAGCTTATGCCATGTGCTATCATACACTCTACATTCACCTAGGGTCGCATCAGCCTCTCTCAGCTCCCTGCGGAGACAAAGCAGCAAGAATGTTTTCTCTTCTGCTTTCTTCCATCATTCTGCCGGGCTAGCCAGAACCTGGACTGGCCAAACGCAGGTTAATGAGCCAGCCACACTCAACACCTAACTTCCCCAGGGGCATTATTCACAGCTTCTTCGTCTCATTTGTTACCATTCACAGCAAAGGCTAAGTCTGATAAGATTGGCTCCAAACCTCACTGAAGTTAATGGAAAGACTTCAGCGGGCTGTGGACAGATGCGTGAGTAATTGCTGCGTCGCTTTGCACTCTGGCATACAGATTGTAAGACACTGCTCAGAGGTTCACTCAGGGTAGAGATGTGAGATTAGAGATGATCAAAAAAATTTCATTCCAAACTTGTCAGAAAAATACCTTTTCCGTGGGAAACGCCAGGGGAGGCCTTGAGAGAACCCAGGCTGGGCCGACAGACTCTCCTGGAAGTGCAGCCTTCAGAGATGCCCGCAGTCTCCGGACAGATCCCCTACACCTTGTTAAACAAAACTCAGGCAAAACATGGCCAAAGCTGGTCATGACTGAGCCCAGCTCACAAGCGTGCATGGACAGGATTTTCCTCACACCAGAAATCATTATTAAGATGACAAGTGGGCCATTAGGGTGAAACTAATCATTATAAACGTGCCAGGCACTTCCCAAACATGGCGGAAAACACAATAACCCAGCACAAAAAGTGCACAGTGCAGTTTTCAACAAGAGATGGATGACTAGATGAATAGACTCCCGGCATCTGTGGGGAGTGCCTACCACATTGGGCTTCCATAATCAACAACACCAACAAATTATTGATCTAGATTTGTGCAATTGCTAAAAAGGACACCTATCCATGTGCACCTGGACCATTTAAAAAGACAATCACCAAAATGCCTTCGGTGCAGCAGTAACATTTAACGTAATTCACCACCTCTAAGCCGGGTAATTTACAAACTCAAACAACAAAAACAGTCTCATTATTTCAGGATTTAACAAACCATCTTTGCTGTTCATGAAACAACCTTAGAAGGAAGAGACGTTTTCTGGGGCGAGCTCTGACAAAGGAAGGCCAGCTGTAAAACAAGCCCGCTGTGGAGCCCATCAGTAGAGCAAGCGGCCATTGTCATGCCCCACCGAGGTGTATCACCTCTGATTGTGAACCGGTACCAGGTTGGCCAGCCTCACAAGGTAAAAATGCCTTTGACAAATTTCATTCCTGGCTAAAGCGGTGCTACAGAAATTTCTCCAAACGCCGAGCTCATTTTCAAAGTGTCATGATTGCCTCAAACAGAAAAAACGACACCAGTGCCCCCTGGCTAGCTCACTTTTCCTTTCTCCTTCTGAGAATTGGCCAAACAACGGGAAAGAAAAGCCCAGAAGCCTTTTTTAGCCTCCTTATTTTTCTCTGTCACATCATTAAAGGTTCAATGAATCTCCAATTAAATCTCCCTGGCTGCTGTCACCATTTTGATTGATAGGTGTAAGGTGTCCTTGGATCAACCTAAGTAGGACACGCAGTTGCACACCCCACCCCCCCCACACACACACACAGAGTCGTCATCCATTATCAGCCCTTTGTCATCATTACCCTCACACGTCAGTTCATTTACCACAGAACCAGTGTCATCATCTAATAGGGGCAATAGAAAACATTCATTACAAACAAGAGGAAACTAATAAATCAGGCAGTGCTTCGGTGTGGATCCGCTGGAGAAACAAAATTTCCAGAGTGTTTACGGTCTACTCTTTGAAGTACACGTCTCCCTCCTCTATCAAGGAGGACAGTCGCACAGAAGGAGGGAATAGGCGGAGAGGAGTTATCAGAGATGCAGAATAAAGAATCTTGATAGCTTTCACACCTCTTAAGCGCATGCATAACTTTAAGCACCTGGCTTAGTCCCATTAATGGCGCCTAATTGTTTTGCTGGTACGAGGCCTAAAAGAAACTAAAAGTGTAAATGCTGGCAAGGTTCTTCACACAGTACTGGGACTACAGATGGTTGGGAACTTACTGATGAAATGCCCTTCCCCCAACCCTGCACCGGTTGGAAAATGCTGACTCTTCAAAACTGAAAGGGTCGGGTTCAACACACCTCCCGATTTGAAAAAAATCTTTTTTAAGATGTTTGAAATTGCTGAAATGTCCCATTTTGACATTTTCAAAATGGAATTTTTCATTTTTTCAGCTCAAAATAACTTTGCATTTAGAAAGCATTGATAATTTATACTATAAAAAGGTAATCAAAAAGGAAAAGTCAAAACTTGAAAGGAAACATTTTAAAATTATCTAAACTAAATGTTGTAATTGACACAATCAGATTATTTTTTCCCAAATTATGAGTTCATGAAAATTTTCCAGATTCTGACTTTTCATCCCATGTGGGATGGGAACATTTGTAGAAATCTTGAAAATTCTCACAGGATGGGAAAGTCGTATCCCACCCAGCTCTAGCTGGGTCTGGTCACAGGCTTTATTTACATGTGTGCTTATTGTAAGCTCTTTGAGACGGGGTCAATGATTTTGTTCTGTGTTTGTACAGTGCTTAGGACACGGGGGTCCTGGTTAATGACTGGGATGCTATCAGCTACCATAAGACAATCAATAACAATGATAATCGGTGCTTGCTGGATCAGAACCAAAGCACTCAGCATCTGGCAGGATTGAGACTTTGCACATTGTAGCAAGAGGAATATTGTATACAAAGATGAAGAAGAAAAAAGGCAAAGAATGGTTAAATCTCCATCCCATGTACTTTGTTTAATTATCTCCAGTCACCGCAGCATGTCTGAAGTTTCATAAATATATAACATCAAAATTTTGGTACATCTGGGGACAGCCACCAGCAGTTGCCAGTGTTCCCTGGGAAGAGGGTGGGAGATGGATTGTCCAGTGTTCTCCATGGGAAAAAATCTTTCACAAATCTGGCCTTTGCAGTGTTAAGTGCCCATATGTGTAAATTGGTTTTGAACGGGGCTCTATTATGCCACAATTTGATGAGTACAACACCTTGCTGCCCATTCAGATCAGTTGGCCACAGGAATAATATTTCAAACTAGAACAGCATCACAAGGATGTTCCTGTGATTTTCCTTTTTTTTTTGGATTTAATTTAATTTTTTGTTCCAGCCATCAGCAACTAGTCCAGGGAATCACTCTCCAGGGTCCTGGACTATCTCTCATCTTAACAGCCCACCGCAGCAATGACCTTTCCTTAAAAATAAACAAACAACGCCTTGGGACTAAACAAAACTGTAATGACACTGATCATCACTGCTGAATTGTGCCCTGTCACAACCATTCCAACAGCTAGTTATTGCAAGGAATTAGGCTGAGAGCAGATTACCATGAAGCAGCCAAGGTTCGGTGAGTTCCGTTCTAATTTAGGGTGGATGTATTTCATTCCTTGCCAAGGTTTCCCTCCACGATAAAGGACAAAGGTATCAGCATTAAGCACAGGATCTAACCTCAGCTACTTGACTTCAGCTCCGCTCCAGTCTCCACCAGCTCTACCTAGTGCAGAGATAATCACGCACGGTGGAGTTGGAAAGGCCTCATTTGTTCATTCAGGGGGAGTTTTTCAAAAGTCTGTAAGGGATTTAGGAGCACAAGTCCTATTGAAATCAATGGGACTTGTGCTCCTAAATCCAGTGGGTTGGGAGTGAAAATCAGCTCCTTAGTCCTTCCCACTATCTATGCAAAGTTGTTCTCTACAGTATATTTTCTAGTGGTTTTTATCCTCTCTAGTTATAAATGTCCCATGTGCAGGAGCTTTCTTCTATTTCCCTTGAGAGACTATTCCCCTCAGCATCTGGCAGCTTTATTGCTTTGTCCGTTTGCTCTGATATTGGCTATTGTGAAGCTGGTGTATTTAGATTGTAAACTCTTCAGGGCAGGGATTGTCTCTCACTAGTTGTGCAATGCCCAGGGCAACATGTCCCTGATTTCATTTGGGACCACCTTGAGATGCCACTGGAGTACAAGTCGTCACAAGATCTTGGCTGAGATAAGTGCACAGTCCACTTTTTTGGCTACCCTGCAAATTATTGTGTGTGTAAACGTTATTTGTGGCATGATGATATTGTGATATAGTATCAGTGTCCAGTATTTTCCCTACACAAGTTTCCCTCTGTTAGAATCCTCTCTAAAACGTCAGGATTAAAACACCCACTAGCCACCACATTGTGTTAATCACAAATGACCAGGTCATGAATGACATGTTTGATAATAGACAATCAGTTGTTGGCTGACTGCAGCTTGATCACCGCTGAGAATTCAGCTGGTTCCCCAGAGATAAAGAATCTTGTGTGTCTCCTCTCCCCCACCCCCTCTCTCCGGCCGCCTCTATGTCAAAAGACACTAGGCTGCAAAGAATATATTCAGCTGGCTGAATGAGTAGCATCAAACTTCTTTGTCACATATTGGGGCTTCTCTTCTCAGGTAAGTTAGGGCATCTGTGTCACTGTAAACTACATAATTATGAGCTGCACCAGTGTCTCAGCCCTGATCCTTGTTCGAACTGAGAGAGAGAGAGAGAGAGAGAGAGAGCAGGTCGAAGACCTAAAATAAGACCTCATTCTGCAGTGGGGTGCACAGCAACAGCCCTGAGTAAATCCACGTGTTTTTGAATTGTGGCTGACATGGTTAGTTGCAGCAGGATAGTCGGTTAGCCTGCCGGCTGCGACTACTCCATGAGCAGACAAAGAATGCTTTCAAAGACCACTCCTGAAAACAAGAATGCTCTGCAGTTCATACTGATTTATCAAGCAATGGGTGGTGTGTACAGTTTGGTATTCTTCTTATCAGAGCCAACACCTTCATATTTCCATGCTTGAAGCTAAGTTCTAAGTCCGTGTCTTGGCACCTAAGTAATAGGCCTGATTTTCAAAAGCTCTGTGCACCCAGCATCTCTCATGGAATAGTTTGAAATAACTATTTAGGAGCTGTCTTTAGATTCCTAGTTTTGAAAATCTTGGGCAAGGACCCTAAACTTGAGGAACTCAGGATTGAAAATGTGGTCAATAACAAAAAATACAACGATTGATCGCAAAAGTCTTCTTCTCCATTTGCAAAGAGAAGCTTTCCTTTTAGCAAAGCAGCTCTTCCTTCTAGGGTTTGAAACTTGATGATGATGATTTATTATTTGTATAGCCGCGGCACCTAGGAGCCATAGGGGTCACGGCCCCATTGTGCTAGGGGCTGTACACACACAACAAAGAGACAGTCCCTTCTGCAAAGAGCTTACAATCTAAGTCCATATGATTCTATCTATACACAGCTACTCTATAGATTGAAGTCATTTATTTATACTTCCCTCCCTCACCCGGGCAATGTGAGGAGAAAATCCATGAAAGACCGTGAGGTGCTGAGCCACTGTGGGGGTGAGGGCCATCTATGTAGAGAAGTGATTACGGTATATGTCCACACTGCAGTCAGAGGTGTAATTGGAGCACATGTAGACAGACCCGAGGTAGCTTTGATCTAGCTTGAATAACAATTGCAGTGAAACCACAACAGCACAGGCTGTACGACCCCACTTGGGACCCCTGTTACTTACTCCAGTGGCTTTCCTGCCATTATTATTTGAGCTAGCTCATCAGAGTATGTCTACACGTGCTGCAGTCACATCTCTGGTTGCAATGTAGACACACCCTATACGTGGGTTTAAATAGCCTAACTTAAGGCTCTTGGGCACAGATCCTCAAAGGTAGGTATTTAAGCACCTAACTCCTATTGAAATAAAAGGAAAGGATGCACCTAAATAGCTTTGAGGATCTGGGCCTTATTCTTTAAAATCTTGGTACTGCTGCCTACTCCTATGCCATACAGCGTACTGGAAATATAGAGAGAGATTGTACAGGGAGAGAGAAAGATTCCTGAGGGAAATTGAAGTCCATCATGCAGATCCGTAAGGTAGCTATGCAATTCTTTGCAAGTAAGGCCTAGTCTACACTACGGGGTTAGGTCGAATTTAGCCACGTTAGGTCGATTTAAAAATGACTGCATCCACACAACCAACCCCATTCCGTCGACCTAAAGGGCTCTTAAAATCGATTTCTGTACTCCTCCCCGATGAGGGGAGTAGCGCTAAAATCGACCTTGCTGGGTCAAATTTGGGGTAGTGCAGATGCAAATCGATGGTATTGGCCTCCAGGAGCTATCCTAGAGTGCTCCATTGTGACCACTCTGGACAGCACTTTGAACTCCGATGCACTAGCCAGGTACACAGGAGAAGCCCTGGGAACTTTTGAATTTCATTTCCTGTTTGGTCAGCGTGGCAAACTCAGCAGCACTGGTGACCATGCACTCCCCCCAGAATCGTAGAGCATAGAATGTTTCTATGCTTCCCCTATCATCTCCGACCCAGAGGTTATCGCAGATTAGAAAGGCGAAAAAAACCGCACTCGCGCTGACATGTTTTCCAAGCTCATGCAGTCCTCCCGCACAGATAGGGCTCAGCTTAATGCATGGAGGCATTCAGTGGCGGAGGCCAGGAAAGAATTAAGTGAGTGTAAAGAGCAGAGGCAGAACACGATGCTGAGGCTAATGGGGGAGCAAACAGACATGATGAGGTGTCTGTGGGAGCTGCAGGAAAGCCAACAAGAGCACAGACCCCTGCTGCATCCACTGTATAACCACCTACCCTCCTCCCCATGTTCCATAGCCTCCTCACCCAGACACCCAAGAACGCAGGGGGGAGGCTCCAGGCACCCAGCCACTCCACTCCAGAGGATGGCCCAAGCAACAGAAGGCTGTCATTCAAACAGTTTGATTTTTAGTGTGGCTACAATAAGCAATGTGACCTTGTCCTTCCCTCCTCCCCCACCCCACCCGGGCTACCTTGTCCATTATCTCATTTTTTTTCAATTAATAAAGAAAGCATGCATGGTTTCAAAACAATAGTTACTTTATTTCGAAGGTGGGAGGGTGGTTGGCTTACAGGGAATTAAAATCAACAAAGGGGGAGGGTTTGCATCAAGGAGAAAAACACACAACTGTCACACGGTAGCCTGGCCAGTCATGAAACTGGTGTTCAAAGCCCCTCTGATGCGCAGCATGCCCTGCTGTGCTTTTCTAATCACCCTGGTGTCTGGCTACTCAAAATCGGATGCCAGGTTATTTGCCTCAACCTCCCACCCAGCCTTAAATGTCTCCCCCTTACTCTCACAGATATTGTGGAGCGCACAGCAAGCAACAATAACAATGGGAATGTTGGTTGCACTGAGGTCTGACCTAGTCAGCAAACAGCACCAGCGAGCTTTTAAAGGCACATTCTACCACCATTCTGCACTTGCTCAGCCTATAGTTGAACTGCTCCTTATTACTGTCTAGGCCTCATGAGCCGTGGGAGCAAGGGGTAGGCTGGGGTAGGTGCGACCGCGTGGTGCTGCCAGCTGGGAGAGCAGCCTGAGGCAGAAGCCTCCAGCTCGCAAGATATTCCAGGCAGGACTGAATCTCCATGAGACGAAACTTAAAGAAGAGAATGACCTGGAGTTTCTGGCTCCCATTCGGTGCTCTAAGAGGAGAATAGCCATGTCCGTCCAGGTGCCCCTGATCGACCTCACCGAGGTCTGCCAGGAGCATCCAGGAGACGTACGACAGCTATCAGTCCTACTGCACTGTCTGCTGCGAAGGCAAAGAGCTGCTGCTGTGTAGCAATGCAGTCCCACGTCTGCCAGCAGCACCCAGGAGAAGTATGGTGACAGTGAGCTGAGCAGGCTCCATGCTTGCCGTAGTATGGCGTCTGCATGGGTAACCCAGGAAAAAAGGCGCGAAACGATTGTCTGCTGTTGCTGTCACCGAGGGAGGCCTGATGACATGTTCCCAAAACCACCCGTAACAATGTTTTTGCCCCATCAGGCGTTTGGAGCTTAACCCAGAATTCCAATGGGCAGCAGAGACTGCCCACAGTGCACCACGCTGTAAGTTGATGCTAGCCACAGTAGTGAGGATGCACTCTGCCGACTTAATGCGCTTAGTGTGGACATACGCAATCGACTGTATAAAATCAGTTTCTAAAAATTAACTTCTATAAAATCGACCTAATTTTGTAGTGTAGACATACCCAAAGACATAAACCTAGTGGGATCCATAGGCACGCAAGCAAGTGGCAGGATTTGGCCCAAGAAAACAATGTTTAGATGCTTAGCGTGCAGTGCGTCAAGGCTCCCCCCTCACATATAGTGGCAAAGTTAGTATTCTTCTAAGCATGGCATGAACTCTGCTTTAATACAATAGGGACAATAGCATGAGCTGGCCTGTTTTCTCCAAAACTCACTCATGGGTTGGGTTGGATTTTTGTTCATTCTAAATCCTCTGCTTCCAACAACATTTCCGATTCCCAGGCCCGAGAACACAGATTGCAAAAGAGGACAGTCACCCAACATGCTTCTATTGAACATGTGTTCCAGCAGCTGCAGCTCATTTGGCTGATAAAAGGAAACAGGGTTAGACAATTACTGGGACTTTTTCAGAGGGATATTCTGAAATCTTTGAGTAGGGCCCAGAACTGATAATTTATTGTCAGTTTCTCTTAACTCGGTCATTTTTAAAATAGTAGGGATTTCAAGAGTCTTTTTTTACAGTACTAGAGGTATCTAAGTGAGCGAATGATGTCATGGTTTAGATTTATTTCAATTACTCTAAAAAGTTCTCCTAGTACTTATATAAGGGGCTGTTGAAACATAGGTGGAAAGAAAATAAAAAACTGGACTTATCATCCCTGAGGAAGATCTTTCAGAAGCACAGATGAGTTAGGCACCCAACTCCCATTGATTTTCAGTGGAAAGCAGGCTCTTGTCTGCCCTTTGTGCCTTTGAAAATCTCCACCCCAGCTCTAAAATTGCATTTTTCTGCCCTCATCCACCTATCCAGCTGGTTTCTAGCAAGTGGGCTCAGGGAATGGTAGATACAGAAATGTCAAGCAACCAACAGCCTGGCAGAGGCCGATGGAATGAAAAATGAACGGATGACTGCATGTAGCTTTCAATTAAAGTTTCATTTCTAAGAGCTGGTTGAATGACAGCTAAAAGAGTCCAGGGAAAAGCCAAGGACCAGATCCCCAGCTGGGGTAAGTCAGCGCAGCTCCGTCCCAGTGATGCACCTGCTCCCAGTGGCGAACCGGATTTGGTCCATGGGACAATCCCATCCGGCCGCGAAACACACACAGTAGAATAAAATAGCATCCTCCGCCCACTGTGACCACACGCACTGGAGATGTGAGGTCACACCACAGTGAGGACGCCAGTTTGGATCCCCTAGCCCATGGAATTGCATGCAAAGGTCACAGCACGTCCCTGCTCCATTCACTGTGTCAGTTTACACCGGTAAGGTTCTGGTCCCATTTTCATGTGTTTTATCCACAAAGGGACCCAGCCGTTTGCGCACACCAGGGTTTAGCCTGGTGTGCACAAATATGTTACCAAATACACCTGGTTTTCTGCTGGCAACATCAGTGGGAATTGTGAATGCTCCCCGCTTCTGAAAAACAGGCCAGCAACTGACATGCTGGTGTACAGATGAAGACGCCAGCTTAGGCGACTCCAGTTTGGAAAGGCTGGTTTGGGTGGAACAGATTGACGGCAGTGTAGGCCCAAATGTCAGCCAGTGAGTTAAGGAACTAGTTCCCACTGGGCTGTGGAGCAGCCTCCCAAAGTCATTGATGGAAGCCTCTTCGCTTGAGTCATTTGGCCCCAGACATGATGAAGCTCTGTAGAATATTCGTGCTGGGGAAAGGGCTAAGCACAAGACACTCCACACCCCATAAACCCCCTATTGTGATGTGGTGGGGGGGGTCACAGACAAGGGGACCTCTGTATGTCCTGCCTACTGCAGAGCGGGTCTCTCCTCCAGTTGCACACAGGGTGATCATTGGGATAGGTGGGGAGCACGGGGAAGATAGACACACAGTTTATGCTCCCTCACATCCAGCAGCCCTGCCAGGCCATGCAAACGGAGCGGAGGGACTGGCCCAGAGGGAGCAGCAGTGAGGGATTTGTGCTGCAGGCCTGGAGTGGGAGTAGGTCTCGCTGCCTCTCTACTTCAGAGCAGCCAACTTCACCCTTGTGGAACACCCCTGTGCTGAGAGGGGATGTACTACGTGGTGCAGCAGTGCAGGGGCCAAGTCCTCAGCAGGTGTAACTCCACGGCAGTCAGTGGCAAGACTGATGTCACTGGACCTCTACTGATTTACACCAGCTGAGGAATTTTGCATCTCGAGTTTCTAACCCGTGACATTAGATCACAGTTAGTGCATAAACCACTACCTCCACTCAGCAAGCCAGGAAGTGTCTCCACCTCTCCGGCCTAGGATCAGCAGTGTCCTAGCAGGGAAAGACAGCACTAAATCCCTTTCTCTTTACTCACCATAATTGGGGTCAGGGCAGCGAGTACTGGGTGATCGGGGAGACAGAGAATTGCTCTATCAATCATTATGTTGCACAACTAAGTGATCTCTAAAGGCAACGAATAGTTCAGATGACAGAGAATATTTTTTGCTATTGGAAGGGAGTTTGGGGCCAGTGGATTTATTGATGGGCACAATACATAGAGAGAAGAGGAGCGTTTTATGGACCTGCTCACAAGCTTGCTGCTTCCCAGGGCTTGCTATGAACATTTTCATCTCCCTTTCTGTCAAACAGTAGCATTAAATCATTTGCCTATTGCCAGGCTTGCTGGAGGCTATGCCTTGGACTTTAAAGACCATCGCTAAGTGGAAAGAGATACCATTATGAGCCTCATGGCAAACAGCAACATAAAGCACAAACTCTTCAGTGCCTGGGGCCCAGCCCTCCAGTGCTATGCACTTTGTGCAGCCATTAATGTGACTCTAAGCCAGTCGCATCATACATCCACTCCTCATAGGGGCAAATGACCACACAAGGTGCAAGTAACAGTCCACGATATTCACGTGCAGTGGACTGACCCGAGGACTTCTGGATCCACCAAGCGAGCTAAAGGACCAGCATGTTAGCTTGGAGACAACCACCAACCTGTAAATATATATTTATCATCCAGTCACTAGTGGGAGAAAAAGACATGCCATGCGGTAAGCGTGACTTACAGCAGGAGCTGAGGGAATCAGGACCAGCCTATTCAGAGCTCTAGGGGAACAAACACCACATGATGCTACACCTCTGACTGCAAATGAAGTGCTTCTGCCAGGCTTCAAGCGGGCATCCTGGCCTTTGCTGGGCGAGCGGTAATGTTTGGAAAGCAGGGCACAGCTAAAGGATTTCACAGTGAAATCACTGCTTAGCAAGGGGAGTCACCTAAAAGGTCTGGAAGCTGTAGACCATGGCCAACAGTGGGTCAGAATATACTTAGTAAATGATAATGCAGGACACAAACAGAGAAATGGGGTGGGGAATATGTTCCCTGGTGAGGAGATTATTAGAACATTAAAAGCTAGGGAGTGACTAATTTTGGGATGGGGGAAGCGGAGATCTCTCTGGATCTCCCACTCCAGGGCTAAACTAGATATCCCTAGAGTGGTATCCTACACTGCAGAGAAAATTAAGCACGTTTGTTTCAGCAGAAAACTGAATTCTGCTGCCCTCCTCCATGCTGAGTAGCATCTTACCCCAAGCACTGTGCAAGCAGAGAGATTCCACGGTGCTTACGCAGAGGACTAGAGAATTACCTTCTCCGTGGAAGCCCCTCACTTTATTCATTTCTTCCTGCAACATATCCCGGTCCTCTCTGGAGCTGGAAGACCTAGGACTCGATGAGTTGAATTCGTCTCCACACAGAAGGGCTATTCATGGTGTAAAGGCACAGGATCTGGCACTTGAGGATTTTAAATCTACATTGCGGTATAGACAGCCTGGGGGAAGTTGCACAGCTCACTAAGTCAATCTCAACAGTATTAGTGCTGCCCTCAGAAAGGCAGCTCAGTGGGCATGTTACCTTGCAGGGATAGATCAGGCTCTCTTTACCAAGCACTTAAAGGGCTAGGTTTTCAACCCTATTTTTGCACAATTCCCACTAGGCACCAGTTTGTATCTTTAGGTGCCTAAATCTCTCTGAAAATCTGGCCCTTTGACACACAGGGTATGTCTACACAGCAACTGGATGCCCACGGCTGACCTGTGCCAGCCAACTCCATCTCACGAGGTGCAGACAGCGGGGCTGTTGCTGTGTAGACGTCTGGAGTCGGGCTGGAGCCCGGGCTCTGGGACCCTCTCACCCCACAGGTTCCAAGAGCCCAGGCTCCAGCCCCAGCCCGGAAGTCTACACAGCAATGAAAGGGCCCCACAGCCCGAGTCGGCTGTCATGGGCCAGCCAGGGGGGTTTCTTTGCTGCATAGACGTACCTTAACAGTTTCACCTCATCCATGTCACCTGCTGAATTAGTTCAAGCGTGGTTCCACTCTACTAAGTGACCCTGGAAAACCAGCTTCATGAGGGTCCATGTTTGGCATCTGAGTGGATTTCAATGGCCAACGCACTCATTTTACAAGGGGTTTCATAGACAAAGTAGCCACCCCAAACACAGCAAGAAATCATATCTACAGCCAGGCACTCAGATACCACAGAACATGCTCCAAGGAAAGAGTCCAGGATACGTACCTTAACACACTCAAAACCACCTTCACCAAACAAGGACACTCCACCAGAGAAGTAAATTGCATCATGGAACGGGCCACCCAAATATCCCGAAAGAACCTGCTTCAATACATAAATAAAATTCCCTCTGACAGCACATCCCTAGTTGTTACCTACCACGCCACGGTGGAACCCATACAGGGTATCACAAACAGCTACAACATATTCCATGGGGACCCATCCTGAAAGAAATCTTTCCTGAACCCACTTTTCTGTCCTTCAAACAACCCTCCAACCTCATTTTCAGAAGCAAGCTCCTCACAGACCAGGACTAACCATCTCAAAGTGGCATCAGACCCTGCAAGAACAACAGATGCAAAACCTACAGACATATCTCCACTGCTACAACGATCAACACCCTGTCACAACACACCTTTCCAGACCCCTGGGTCCTACACATGCTATCACAACACATGGTATACTTCATCCAATTCACTAAATACCCCAACAACAGCAATGGGGGTGAAACCAGACAATCACTAAGCTCTTGAATGAACTCCCACAAAAACACCCTATCACCTGTGGGAGAACACTTTTCACATAGAGATCACTCTCTATCTGACCTCTCAGTCCTCATCCTCAAAGGAAACCTACACAACACTTTCAAAAGGCGAGCCAGGGACATTACATTCAGTTACATTCATAACTTTGCATGACACTACAAATCAAGGACTGAACAGAGACACTGAATGTATGGCTTATTATAACAATCTATAACCCACTAACAACCTCCTCCCCCAGCTACTTCCCCTACCTCCGTGACTGGGGGGGTGTTAATGGACCCCTTCACCTTGTTTGGCCCTTTGAAAAATGTGTTAACTATTGATGCTAAGCAATCTGTTCCACCTTGCGTTTTGCTGTGACACAGAGTATGTTTCCCAGACCTGAGGATGAGCTCTGTGGGGCTCAAAAGCTTGTCTCTCTCGCCAACAGAATCTTGTCCAACAAAAGATATTACATCACCCTCCTTGTCTGTCTAATATCCTGGGACTGACATGGCTACAATACCACCGCATGGAATTCAGGAAGTAGGTCTGCTGATGACGCTCACACAGGAACAGCCACAGCTCCTAGTTTTAGCTGACCGGCTCTGCAAGGCTAACAGGAATAAAAAACAAGTGCATTTTCCCCCCTAAGTCTCTGATCCAGCAAAGCACTTAAGCACATGCTTAACTGTAAGCCCTGGAGGAGTCCAACTGAGGTCACTGGGATGGGATTTCCAAAGCATTCACCTCCACCTCCCACTGGTGTCAATGACAAAATCTAAAGTTGTAAGGGGCTGCGAACCTGGCCCTTTGCGGAGATTTGTCCCTGTGTGTCCTACTCTTTGTGTCCCCACCAGCTAGGCTGTCAAAGTCATTCCAGACATTTGTACAAATGTATGAGGTGCTTCCTTCATAGTGCTTGGAAAGGTTTTTCAATTTCAGGAGCCAGCTACTCTGCTCATTCAGGCATCATTCTGCCTTGAGACAGTTCTTCCTTATTACAAGGTCACTCTAACCTGGAATCTTCTGCTGCTGTTCAGTTTTGAGCGATCCAGGTGCTGCGTGTTAAGACACACGTTCCCTTTTCACAGGGTTTGGTGTTTAATAATCACTTCATGTAAGATAACCCAATATCCTCTTTAATTAGGATGTGCTGTGCATTCCCTTCCTGCTGCTTCTGACAAGCTCCTCCCTCAAATTAATCATGAAATATCTCCAAGAGATAGGAAACAATTAAGATAGGCAGGATGAGTAAATCTAAGGGACTCTGAAATTAGCTGTTCAGCATTATCGCTATCAAAGCCAAGCTTCACTTTAAATGGAAAACACGTCTGATAAGCTCTAGTACATAAATTAAACCCCAGATTGTACAAAATATGTGCACAAAATAAGAATGCTGTGGCTGTCCAGTACCTGTTTAACAGGGTGTCTGTTATCAACCAGTGATTATGATAAGTAGAAGAGAGCAAACCCAGGGAGGTAATTGGATTTGCTAAATCCAGCTTGGCTTTGGTTCTGGAACCTAACACAAAAGAGGGCAGCTGTCCTGGACTCCCACCAGCTGCATACAGTTAAGATCATTAACACAAACCATCGGGGACTGCATAAGGATAATCAGGGTTAGAGGATTGTGGGGCAGCATGTTTATTTAAAAAAACAAACCAACATCTTTTCACTTTCCCCAGATGCAAGTCCTGAATGGAAGCTCGGCTGGAGATCCGCTCAGACACGGCATAGCTTTTCAGAGACCAGAAGGGCCACGGAACCAGTAACTCCGGCCTAAAGCCAGGAACCTGAAGTTGTTTTTAGAAAGACATTCAGTCTCGATGCGAACACTTCAGGTGACAGAGAATCCATCCCATCCCGCTGAGAGCTGCTCCAACAGTAAATTCCCTCGCTCTTAAATATTTGCATTTTATTTTTAGCCTTAATTTATCCAGCTTCCACTTCCTGCCTTTGGATGCTAGATCAAAGAGCCCTTTACTGTAGAAATATTCTCCCACGTAGGTACTTCTAGGCCACGGTCAAGTCACCAGGTCTAGACTAGCAAGGCTTTATTATTCCAGCAAAGTGCCCCTAGCATGGACGCAGCAACCCCGGCAAAGCTGTGTTTTGTACCAGTATAATAAACCGCCCCCAGGAGTGCAACAAGCTAGACCTGAAAAAACCCAGCTCTCCCCACGCAGTACGGCTACACTAACGACGTCTGCTGGCATAGCTATTTCCATCCGGGATCACACCCCTGTGCCAGCAGAAGTCTTCGGCGTAGGCGTGGCCTTGGTTGTCTCTTTATTCAGCTTAATAGATTGATTTTCTTACCGAGCCAGGATCGTTCTTCATGAAGTGTGGACAGCAGAACTGGGGCACGATACGTCAGTGATAGTTTCACCGACGCTGCAGAGAGTTCATGCCGTTGGTGATCCCTGTCTGAGGAAAGGAGTCTGATTTATACTACACAGTCTTTCACGATTCTTTCAGTACTTGATACAGGCCGTCTCCCTCCCTCGCACGAGTGCCTGAGGCCTGGGCTGTGCCTCAAAGTTTTGCTGGCATCGCTACGTTGGCCAGGAGCGTGGGAAGGGAAAAGAGATCACCCCGCTAGCCTGTGTAGCTATGCCAGCAAAACTCCCCAGGTAGATGCAAGTACGCCAAGGAAGAAACGCTTCTGGTCAGCATCGCTAGCGTCCTTTGCGGAGATGCTGTGGCTGCCATGTCAGCCGAATGCCTTGTGCCAGCTTACGCTGAGCCTGCACTACAGGGCTCTGCTGGCTACGCGGAAAGGCTCTTTCGGGTAGACCGAGCCTCATTCTCTGCTGCTTTCCTCCTTGCTTTGCACTCCCACATCATAAGGGTGCAAGGGAAGGGAGAATCCAGTCTGTAGGCCCAGAGTCAGCTTTGGCTTTTGGCCTCCTTATGCCAGCTGCGCCACCCTCTCAGCAACGGAAGGGCTGTCCCAGAAGTGCGTGCAGGGAGGACCGCAGCGTGACGTGCTGGAATCCAGTGGCACAAGCCAGAGCAGAACACAGACGGCTCTAGTTTGCCCACATGGCTTGTGGAGGCCCGGGCAGCCTCCAGGATCAGAACCGCGGAGCAGGAGAGCGAGTCTGAAATCTATGTGAGCACAGACAAGAAGTCTAGAGGAGGTACCACAGCACAGGGAAGAGATAGGGTCTATTCCATTAGCCTACTGTTTACCTTAGGCAAGTCTCTTCCCCTTCCCATTACCTCTCACACCCTTTGTCTGTTTAGACTGTAAGCTCTATGGGGCAGGGACTGTCTCTCAATGTGCGTTTGTACAGCACCTGGCATGATGGGGCCCTGATCTCATCTGCAGCCTGGAGGCATTACTAGGGTACTAGTATTAAACAGGCAAGAGAATTCAACTCGTCCATAGCACAGGAAATCCCCTGACCTTTTCCAGGGATCCTCTGGAGCTGGCTGGTGTTTGATAGAACACTTGGCGTCGTTTTACTTTCACCATCCACAGCGACCAGGATTTTCAGACAGCCCCGTCAGAGGAGCAGGAAATGCCGAAGGCTCTGAAGTGGTTTACAAGGACTCCAGAAACGACTTCCTTTGGCTCCATCTGCTCAAGCACATCCTCTTGGCTTTGTGTCAGTGACTCAGACAGGCAACAGACAGCAGCGCTGCGGAGATGAGAGGGAAGAAAAGAGAAAAGCAACAGTCAGGTAGAAAATGAGAGGCTGCCATCACCACCAAGGAGACGACCATTTGGGTAGCTTATTGGCTGCTGCAGTTATTGCTTTTGTCTTCAAACAAAGCTTATGAAGATTTCACTTTAAAGCATAGCTAAAACCGCAGGATTCTTTCCCAGCTCCACGTGAGAGAGAGAGAGGAACCACAAAACAGAACTAGTTCTTTCTAAATGGACTACAACAATGCGGGAAGTGCAGACGTGGAAGGATGCATGATTACTACACAATCACGAAAGGTTCCAAATGAAACCGGAGCCCTGTTAGGAGCTAGGAGTTAGGAGCTAGGAGCTGTACAAACACATTTGGGAGACAGTCCCTGCCCTGAACAGCTTACAGTCTAAGTGGACAAAGCAAACAGAGGGTGGGAAGGGAAACAGAATTACAGAGAGGGGAAGTGATTTGCTCAAAGCCACACAGCAGGTCAATGACAGAGCCAAGAATAAAGCCCAGGTCTTTAACCTCTAGACCACACTGCCTCCATGAAGAATGGGATGGAGAATACATCTCACTTGATAAGGGTGTTCAGTTCTGGTTATTCCATCTCAACTGGAACAGCAGGGCTGACGAACAGGCCCCAAGACTGATCAAGGCCATGGAAGGGGATACAGACAAACCACTAGCTAATGGGGGTTGGGAGGAAACTTTCCCTGGAGCAGGTTATCCAATAACTCTCTGCTGAGGAATTTCTTGCACCTTCCTGTGATCCGGCCAGTGCTGGCCTCTGCCAGAGACAGGATATTGAGCTAAACAGACTCAGGTCTGATCCACACCCTCCTGTGTGTGTGTCCTGGAAGCAGAGGTGGAGAGCCAGCCTCAGAACACACCTACCTCAAGCCTCTGCTCCATCCCTGAGTGCGGGTGAGCTGGGAAATGAGAAGAAAAGAGGGTCCACCAATAGCAGGCCACAGGACTAGTTATCCCAGGATACCATCTGCTGCAGGACTGACTTCAGCCCTCCTCACAAGCTAGGCTGTGGCCTTTATATGCTGCTTAACTTACTCAGCTCAGACTGGGGGCAATCCGTGGTCACCACCAAGCTGGCTTTGACCATCACAAGGCCCGGCAATGACCATTTGCTCGCAGGCCAGGAGATGGGGCAGAACTGATTTTGTGGTTTCTTTGAGGCTCCAATCCTCTGTCATTGCCATAGTGAGTGTCCCATGAGAGCTCAGCCTCCTCAGGATAGACCCTTTGCCACCTCAGAAGAGGAAGCGACATGAAACAAGCCCTTTGCTACCAGGCAGCTTTGGTTTGGTAGCTTTTTTTTTTCCCCAGACAAACGCTCTCCTGGAAAGCTGCACCAGGTTAAACAACACAGCTCCCAAATTCACGAGTGAGGAATAGCAGAAGGAGGAAGAGTAAGAGCAGCATTCAGAGGAAAAGATGGTTTCAGCCAATAGGAAAAAAGAACTGAGTGCAATGGAGTAGCATGGCCCAGTGGGTAGGGCAGCCACGTGTGATTAAGGAGGCCTTGTGGCTATTCCCTGTTCTGCCCCTGAACATCTGGGTGACCTTGGACAAATCACCTCACTTCTCTGTGCCCTCTACTGCCTTTGCAGATACACTGGGACAAGCGAGGAGCTATGTTTGTAACCACTGGACCAGACACCGATGGCACAAAGCTGCTTGAAGGTTCACACTGCCAAAGGAAATCGGAGTTAGAGAGAAAGGCTGATCTTGTGGTTAAGGCCCCACCCTAGGACTCAGGAGGCCTGTGTTTGACTCCTGGTCCTGCCCCAGACTCCCTGGGTGATCTGGAATGGGTTGCCTAGGTCAAGACTTTCAAAGGGAGAATCCTACAGTTAACCTCTTCAATCCAGGTTTTAGACACCTAAGCCAATGGTCCCATTTTCAAAGGTGCTGAGCACTCAGCTCCTCCCACCGTTGCTGCGGAATCTGCTGGCTGCTAAGCACTTTTGCAATCTCGAGTCATCTGTTTATATCAGGAGCCTAAATGGAGACTCCCCTTCTGAGACTCTTGGCCTTCATCTGCAGGGCCACCCGGAGGATTCAGGGAGTCTGGGGTCTTTGCCAAAGTCCCGGAGTGGAAGAAGCAACTGCGGGTCCTTCACTCCGGGTGTGTTTGGCGGCACTGAAGGACCCCCGCCGCTGAAGTGCCGCCGAAAACTATTGTGGGGGCCTGGGGCAAATTGCCCCACTTGCCTCTCCCCCCCCCCCCGCCCCGGGCGGCCCTGTTCATCTGTCTGTCAAAGGTTATATCTCAGGTCACCCCTAGGAGGAAAGGCAGGAACTATCTTACCCCATTTGCTGGACAGCAGCCGTGCTGCAGTATTTGGGGTAGCTGCACCTCTTAGCGAGTCCATCCCCTTCCAGGGGCAGGAGGGGTCCAAACAAACATGTAGGTAGTTCCAAGGCCCTCCAGGGGCCATGGCCCTTCCCTCCCACGAAGGAGGGGAAGCAGTATTTTGGGCTCTGCAGGGAGTCTCAGCTCCCACCCTTCTGCTTGGGGAAAGGCCCAGAGCTAGCACTGGGGATTTCAACAAAAGAAACAAACCAGCCCGTGTGCTTTCCTCAGACTCACACTGCTCTCAGGCTCGTCTTCAGTATGTAGCCCAGTAGCTGGGACTGCCAACTGCAGCTCTGGCTCAGGTTGTTTCAGAGCACACAACCAGCTGGGCTGGGTTCCTCCCTGTTAGGAGCCTGCCTGCCCCAAGGTCCGACAAACCACACAGATGCAGCTATTGAGGCCTGATTGTGACCCCAGGAGTTCTTTAACCTCTTCTTGACACACACTCTCTCTCCGTGAGAGAGAGAGATCCTGGGGGACGGGTATCTGCTCTCCCACCTCACTTTCCCAGGTGGAAAATGGGGAAGAATCTCTCTTCCCCCCTCCTCCATCTGTTCTATCTGTTTACACAATAAGGGCAGGGATTGTGCAGTGCCTGGCACCGTGGGGCTCTGAGCTCAGTTTGGGCCTCTAAGAGCTACTGCATTACAGCGCCGAATGATAATTCTGAATAACGGGTGATGGAAAGCCAACACAGCAGCTCCTATCCCACCCCAACCCCTCTGTGTTTGAGGGCTGCATGCAGGTCCAGCTCCAGATGTGGCCCACGACATTCTCCGTAAAAGTATTCCTACTCGTGTTTAAACTTACGGAAGTTCAGCTCGTAATGTTAATAACCTTTTGATTTATTCCGCTGCCACCAAGTCACATATTGGTTTCTATTTTTAATAGTTCTGATATTTGCTGTGTTTAGCGCTTTGAAGTTTTACTTAAAAATAAAAAGCAATTGACTGGAAGTCTGAACGGGGAACATGGAACCATCTGTACATATTTATAAAGCACTATATTTGGGGGCTGACTGATGATGTAATAGTCTACTCACGCCCTTCCATACTTGCCGTATATATTTAAAGGACCAGATGTTTTAAAAGCTGCTCCTGTGGAGAACAAAATCTGGCTACTTCATTAGGCACCCAACTGGGAGCTTTTACTTTTAAAATCCGGGCCCGCTTGTGGTTGTGGAGCATTTTTTGGAGACTGAAATGTATTTCGTCACCTTTATACTCAGGGTGCAGCCTCTTGTACACAACCCTGCTGGATTAAAAGAGGCCTAGATGTGACCTCAGCTACGGAACAAATTGTTCCAAACCCTCTGTGGTTCATAAAATGAGGAGCCGAAGCAATAAATTCTTTAGTAAAAACCCAAACACATGAAACTCAAAGAGTAGAGAGATGGGTTCCTTTGAAGAAATGAAAATGAAGTTTATCATGTTTCATATACTCTTTTAGAGCCTTTATGGGAAAACCAAACACACACGGCTTCTCCATCACTTGCAGTCTTGAAGTCAAGGCTGGGCGTCTTTTGGAAATTGTTGGGTGAAGTTCCCTGGCCTGCATCATGCAGGTCAGACTTGATGATCCAGTGGGTCCCCCATTAGAGATTAAAATCTATGAATCTGTATTGTCCCAGAACAATCCTCAGTCCTTGTTACTGTCTGGATGGGGAACACGCTCCCAAACCTTTCAAGTTTCTGTCAGTAGCAGGACAGCCTGGAATTGGGTAGGGTGGATAGGTGGCTAGGGCAAAGAACTAAGCCACAAGAGATTTAGATTCAGTTCCTATCATAGCCATGACCTCCTGTGCCATGCTGGGCAAGTCACTTAATGTACCCTAGACAATATGTAACAGGGATTAAACCCATTCATGGGCATGCTCAGATACTACAGTGATGAGGGCCACGTACGTCCCTAGGCAGGCAGAACTTTCGGGTCAGTGCTTTGTCTTTGATTTTCTGCGGTTCTACTTGTCCCTGTCCCCCACTGAAATCAATGACAGTGTTGCTCTTGACAACCAGGGGAGGAGGAGCAGGCCTCAGCTTCCTGTCCCCCCAGGATACTGGACACCCAGAGGTGGCACCATGCTTCCACACGGGCCATTTAAGTCACTGAGAGCTGGAGCCAGTGTTGCTGCTGCACAGCCAGAACCTCTCACCAGACAAAATAGGGTTGGGGGTGCTTGGTTAGGGTCTTCCCACTGGTCCCTAGAAGCTTGGCGCTATGGGAAGGAACTGACTGTTGTGAATCTCCTGGTCCTCACATGTGTGTGAAGAGGTAGTGTGCTCCAGAAGTAATGTCCTCCCTGGCAGTCAGGAGGCCTAGCTCTGACACTGACCTGTTGCATGACCTTGGTCAACACACTTCACCTCTCTGTGCTTCTGTTTCCTCTCTCACCCTTTGCCTATTTTAGCCTGTAAGCAATTAGGGGCAGGGTCTGTCTCTTACTATGTGTCTGTACAGCATACAACACAGTGGGACTTTGATCTCAACTGAGGCATCTCAATGCTGCATCAGGCCCAGGGAACAAGTTTTCTCTTTGTTCGTGAGTGGTTTTCCCTCAGCAGTGGAATCTCATCCTGCCACCCACCCTGAAATCTTTCATTATGCACTGTTAATTGTCTATAACTGACATCGGCCACCTGTTCACTCAGCAATGCTATTGGCATTTAACAATTTGGCACCAATGATTTCCTGTCTGTCCATTTCTGCCAAAAGACATTGCCTTGGAAGTCTTGACTGCCAGCACTAGGGAACTAAAGAAAGGCCACGATGCTGCAGCGTTCGGATTCCTCGTTATCCCAGAGAGCACCAACATGGACAGAGGCCAGTTGACTCTGGTCAAGAGGATAGGTCTGGCAGACTTTATGGACAAATCAACCAATGAATCCAAGCAAAGGGACATATTAAAAAGCAAAGATCCTTTGTGTGTCAGCGTTTCTTAGCACTGAGATGAAAAGGCCAGATTTTCAGTTGGTGGTGTGCTGACTGCCTGCCAAAAATTCAGAGACACAGGCACAAGTGGGAATGCAGCTGGATGGAAAGCACAGTTCCATGTTTCCAGAAGGAGACGTACCCAAGTGCATGCCCACAGATCTCTGCCGGCAATCAGGGGGCTGTACCCATTGTCGACAAATGTGCGACACAGCTCAGCGGCCAAGGTAGCTTATGCTGCTCGCCATGACGCTGGCACAAGGACAGCAAAGAGTCCCAGTGAAAGTCTTACAGGCAGGTAAATATTCAAGTATTATTTATTCTCTAAAAAATGCATGACTGACGAATTCTAGATATAGTCCCATGTGGCTTTATCTTATAGTCATTGTTTCTTGTAAGTTACAGATAGCTCAGTGACTAACCACCATCAGTTCTCAAACCAGCCTTGGAAAACAACCTAAACTGAGTTGTGAGCTCTTCCATATCTCAGCCTCTGTTTACCACAAGGTTTTCTCTGATGAGCCAAAGTGTGGGGGTGAAGCACCATTCTGCCGCTGCTACTCTGCTGTATAAATACTTCTCTTTCTGATTCAGTAGATTTCTCTGGGTTGGGAGGGTGTCTCCCAGGACATCACAGGCCGGGCTGTTTATTTATCCACGTGCATATCAAAGATTTTCTGGAATCACAACCAAAATATTCAGGTCTTGGAGCAGCCAAGGTGTGCGCGCAGTGACCAGCTTGTCTGCAACAGAGGCTGGGGCTGCTTGAGTCTGATTTCTGGGTGTGACCACAGGTGATTACTTTGCACTGGAATTCTCTCCATGAGGAGGGAAGGTGGCAGGTGGATGGTGGCTCCACCCACCCAGCTCAGAAGTGGGAGAGGGAGCTGCAACACGCCGCTCTTCGCTCTTTTGCATGGTGGTGTATCCTGCCCTGAGCAGACCCCTGTCTGTGTTGATGTTCCTGGTAGGTACAATGAACAAAGAGACCCTTGAGTAGCTTTGTTCCCAGCAGGAGGGTGACATTTTTAGACCAGCAGTAGCTGGAGCGATTTTCACATGCTGGCATTTTGTTCAGCTGGAAATGGGAAGTCCTGGGTGTTCCCCTTCTATCCCATAAATAATAAATAATACACAGTTAGAAATACTGCATGATTGACCTGCCTGCTTCCAGCCCACTGGCTGCAGAAGGGTTTAAAAGTGGACCGGAAAGATTCATTATGACACATTTTTAAAAGTTGCTGACACTCAGGGTGCTCAAACTGAGCCCTTTCTCCCCCTCCCCCTGTAAAGCACATTAAAACCAGCCTCATTCTATACATACCCGAGAGCCCAACATTAACACTGTTACCTTCTGTGAGTCTGAGAGCAAATAATAGGGGATAAAAATAGAAATAATATTGCAGGGATATTACAAATTTGCAAAAGCAAGAACATGCGCCAATTATAGCTGAGCTCATGCTCCAGCCTTCAGAGGCAGATCCTGACTTAGACTCCATGACCGTGTCTGGGAATGGCACTTAGGAACAAGCATGGCTAGTTGCCCAGTTATATCCTCCTTGGAGTAGGTGGATGGGGAGGGGTGGGCAGAGCTTCAGCTCTTCATCCCCACCCGCCACGCACACATTCCACGGACAGGGTAGCCGACCTGACATTGGCTAGCAATCAGTTACGACCCCCAGAGTAATGAAGGAACTGAGGAGGAATGGTGACTCCTTGGCTTGTCTCAAGGTCAGCTTACATGGCCCCTATGATCAAGACTGTGCCTAAATTCACAGTCTCGCCCCTTAGTTGTGTCTCTTTACCATCATCATAATTACTTGAGTTAAGGGCAGAGTAACTCAAGGCATAACACTCTTTTCCCTGTTCCAAAAAAGCACCTTTTGTTCACTGTTGGAAGAAAGCAATTTTTTCCACCATTGTCACAGAGCCCCTTCCCCGATCCTTTGTTATGCAGCAGTGTCTGAGACACCGGCTTGTTCCATCTGCATCTCGCACATATTAAGCAAAGGTAATGCGTTAGCAGCCTCTGTAGAGGAAGCAATTCCTAATTCTCAGTAATGCAGCATCTTCCACTTAGCACCATAAAGCAGTTCAGAAATGGAATCAACACTTTTCACCCACGTATTTAGGGAGCAGCAGGCATTGCTGGTATGTCCGTCCATTACTTAACTGCTGGGTCATATATCCATGGTAGCAGATGGCTTTTACATCCACACCTCTTAAGTGTTATCTGACACCATCCGCCTGCCTTGGCCCCAATGGGAGAAAAAAAGAGCTCCAATTCAGACCAGAGAGGTTTTCCCCTTAAATTAAACGCCATCTCGAATGAGGATTCAAAAGGCCCTTCTGCAATCCCATTTGGCTCTTGAGAAGTGCCCGCTTTGATCTGCAGAGGTGTTGCTTGCACGCTCTCTGACTGCCTTAATCTAGAGCTCTG
The DNA here is from genome assembly GCF_965140235.1 of Caretta caretta. Taxonomy (NCBI): domain Eukaryota; kingdom Metazoa; phylum Chordata; order Testudines; family Cheloniidae; genus Caretta; species Caretta caretta. Next base: position 19,190,851 of record NC_134209.1, read on the forward strand.
TCACATGAAGGATAGATGCACCATGTGTACGTTCTTAAATGAATTTGTCCCCATGAGGCTCTCGTGTATCCTTTTCTTTGTCCATTTTTGTCTCCTAGAGCATTTGTTCACACCTGTAGTATGTAGCAAGGGAGAATCAAACTGCATGTTTCTAGGGAACATTTCTTTCTATGATCCCTCAGCATGGATCCCTCTGCCTTCAGCTGTCCCTTTTCCCCCATCCCTGGCTGGGCTGCCAATGGACCTTTTGCAGCCCCAGAGGAAAGAGCTGCATTGATCCATGATGTTAGGAAATTCTCAGGTAAGGCTGCTTATTCCTCAACGATTGTTGTCTCTTTAGCCCTTGCGGTTAGCCAACAATCAGGGCGTGGCAGATTGCCACTGCTGGGATGAGAAATTAGTTATATTTATCAGGGAGCTTCTTGGTGTAATCTTGTCTATTTTTAAAAAGAAAACCATGAGCACCTGTACAGAAAGTCCTGTTTCCCTCAACGCTGTGGAAACAAACAGCAGCAGCCAATTTCCTTGGTCAGAAATCCCCCAGTCTGCCACGCCAGCAAGTTCTGTGCCTAAGAAACCCTGCCCCTCTGCTTTTACAGATGGGAGAAGAGGTGGGGGCGGGGGGAAGAAATTTCCCTGATACAGGAAATACAGCTTCAACTTGCTCTTCCCTTACAATACAAAACAATTTATGATCCAGACCTGCAGTCCTTGTTTCAACAAAACTACCCATTTCAATGGGAATACTGCTTTTCTATAGAGGCTGCAGGATTGGGACCTTAATATGGAGGGTTAACTTGGACCCTCCCATTGTTGGTTAGATTTTTACTTTCCTTCTTTATCAATATGTAGTTAGCTCAGACCTGTTTTACCTTGAGGTGCAAGCCTTCTCTTTGCACCAACTATCCTGCCATGTCTTATTAGCAATGAATCACTTCCCTGAGTCATTCAAACGATCGGTCCCGGTTAGAGGAATCTTTAAGAGACAAAGAACAATTAACTGGGGTGGGATGAAGAGACTGGTCCCTGCAGTGAACGAAAAGAGGAACTGGTTCCAGTATCTTGATTGTCAGGGTTTCTGGTTTAGTTCTCTACCAGGGAACAAATTTTTCTCGCTCTTTCTTGAAACAACTGAGCAACTCTCACTTCAGTAAAGGATCCATGAAGAGTGAAGTGGATACAGTCCGGCAATTTCAGAATCCTATCAAAGGGCAGGCAAAGAAAGAAAACCTCGTCTCATCTTCTTGAAGTGACCGAGAGCAGGCAGGAGGGATGGATTAATGCAACGGAAAGGACAGTGAATAGGATTTCTTTTTCAAATGAGGATACAATTGCACATTTATTAGGCGCTTACCTGTCACGTCCGCTACGAGAATGAATTAATAAACAGCAAGGCTCAGGTTTTCAATTAAACTCAGCACCCAGCCACTCCTATTAAGGACAAGGAGGACTGCTGGGAACTAAGCCTTCTGAAAATCCCACCACTTGAGTTAAGCGGAGCCAAGCTCTTTTGAGAAGCTGGCCCTGATAAAAGACAGGTGATGCTCATTAAATGAGAGTTTAAAAATTCTTCATGTCAAGCCAGTGTTGTGGTTTGCTCTGTATATTTAGTAATAATTAATAATGATATCTAGCTCGTGTATAGTGATTTTCATCAGTAGATCTCAAAGCAATTCACCACCATTGGAGTTACATTTAGCAGGGAATTGGGCCTATCATTGCTAAAATGGCTTTGTCCGCGTTACAGTTTAGTACAACAATGGATATATTTAGTCCCCAATCTGAAATGGGAAATGTAGCATCCAGACTGGCCTAAAACCAGGTTAACCAGTTGAGTAGTTCCTTGTTCAATGCTACATTGGGCCCCTTGTTAGCCCCTGGCTGCCATCTTCCCTGTACATCCTGCTTGCAGCACAGAAAGTGTTTTTTCTTCCACGGATAATTGTTAATATTTACAATCACATGATGAAGGAATCACTGCATTCCGGCCAGCAGCTATATCCTGACAATGGGTGAGCACCTCATTTAAACCAGGAGAGAGCCACTCCTTGCATTGTCCTTTGTGCAGACATTTCCACCTGCTCCCTCCCTGACTTGGATTGGAGTAAATGACAGCACGAGGGCGCAGGGCAGGGGAGAATCTGGCCCATTCTGGGGTCATTCAGGCTACAGCTTTCAGAAATGGCAGATGGTTTTGGGGCATCCAACTTGAGACACCTTGAAGGAGCAAGCGCTGAGGGTGATTTGAACTGCTAGGTGCTTCTGAACTTCAAGCCCTTAACTGCTCTGCATCTCAGCCTCTAGTATGCAACCAGGAAGGACAGGAACTAGCAACCCCCACCCGCTCCATTTGCGCTGAGAGAGGAAATAGAGATTCCCTACTCAAAGAGCCGCCTGCCTGGGAGCGGAGATGTTACTAACCCTAGGTGGGAGCGGGAGAACTTTCCCTTCATTGGGAGTTTTGCCTGAGTGAACACTGCAGGGTTGAACTACAAGAGCTGTAGAATCATAGAACATCACGGTTGGAAGGGACCTCAGGAGGTCATCTAGTCCAACCCCCTGCTCAAAGCAGGGCCAATCCCCGACTAAATCATCCCAGCCAGGGCTTTGTCAAGCCTGACCTTAAAAACTTCTAAGGAAGGAGATTCCACCACCTCCCTAGGTAACGCATTCCAGTGTTTCACCACCCTCCTAGTGAAAAAGTTTTTCCTAATATCCAACCTAAACCTCCCCCACTGCAACTTTAGACCATTACTCCTTGTCCTGTCCTCTTCTACCACTGAGAATAGTCTAGAACCATCCTCTCTGGAACCACCTCTCAGGTAGTTGAAAGCAGCTATCAAATCCCCCCTCATTCTTCTCTTCCGTAGACTAAACAATCCCAGTTCCCTCAGCCTCTCCTCATAAGTCATGTGTTCCAGTCCCCTAATCATTTTTGTTGCCCTCCGCTGGACATTTTCCAATTTTTCCCACATCCTTCTTGTAGTGTGGGGCCCAAAACTGGACACAGTACTCCAGATGAGGCCTCACCAATGTCGAATAGAGGGGAACGATCACGTCCCTCGATCTGTTGGCAATGCCCCTACTTATACATCCCAAAATGCCATTGGCCTTCTCGGCAACAAGGGCACACTGTTGACTCATATCCAGCTTCTCATCCACTGTAACCCCTAGGTCCTTTTCTGCAGAACTGCAGCCTAGCCATTCAGTCCCTAGTCTGTAGCGGTGCATGGGATTCTTCCATCCTAAGTGCAGGACTCTGCACTTGTCCTTGTTGAACCTCATCAGATTTCTTTTGGCCCAATCCTCTAATTTGTCTAGGGCTCTCTGTATCCTATCCCTACCCTCCAGCGTATCTACCTCTCCTCCCAGTTTAGTGTCATCTGCAAACTTGCTGAGGGTGCAATCCACACCATCCTCCAGATCATTTATGATGATATGCCCTTGGGGCACTCCACTTGATACCAGCTGCCAACTAGACATGGAGCCATTGATCACTACCCGGCAATCTAGCCAATCTAGCCAACAATCTAGCCAACTTTCTATCCACCTTATGGTCCATGTAGGCGAGGGGATGGATGGAAAAAGGTGTAGGGAGACCTGACAGAGATGTACTTGGCGGAAAAAGGGGTGGGGCCCTCCCCGCCAGCATTCCAGCGTGGAGGAAAAGAGGAGGGGGAGGGAGGGTTACCAACAATGAAAACAAGTTCCTCCTGTTGCTAAGTGGCATAATTCTGGGCTCTATCCAACTGCATACTTAACCAGTGCTCATTGCCGTGAGATCAGAGAGCTCCCCCAGGTGACAGAGCAAACATCTCCCACCAGCTGTATTGCCTGGCATACAGTCTGGGCAGATGCATCCTCCTCTATATAGCCTATCATGTGGAAAACAATGCAATCCCGCTATCCACTGCTCCGTCCTTGGCTAAAATCTGATCCAATCAGGTGACCTTGGGGACCTTTGTTTCTCTGAACTGGAGGACCGCTATCCAACACAGCTGCCTCACAGGAAATAATTAATAGACTCATAGACTTTAAGGCCAGAAGGGACCAGCATGATCATCTAGTCTGACCTCCTGCACATCGCAGGCCACAGAACCTCACCCACCCACTCATGGAACAGACCCAGCACCTCTGGCTGAGTGACTGGAGTCCTCAAATCATGATTTAAAGATTTCAAGTTACAGAGAATCCACCATTTGCTCTAGTGTAAACCTGCAAGTGACCCATGCCGCAGAGGAAGGTGAAAAACCTGCAGGGTCTCTGCCAATCTGACCTGGGGGAAAATTCCTTCCAGACTCCAAATATGGTGATCATTTGGATCCTGAGCATGTCGTCCAGACCCACCAGCCAGACACCTGGGAAAGAATTCTCTGTAGTAACTCAGAGCCCTCCCCCTCTAGAGTCATCTCCTGCTGTTGGGGATTGTTTCCACTGGCAGTCACCAATGGGCCACATGCCATCACAGGCAGTCTCTTCATACCATCCCCTCCATAAATGTATCCAGCTCAGTCTTCGAGCCAGTTAGGTTTTTTGCCCCCACTGCTCCCCTTGGGAGGCTATTCCAGAACTTCACTCCTCTGATGGTTAGAAACCTTCATCTAATGGCCAGTTTATATCCATTTGTTCTTGAGTCCACATTGGCGCTTCACTTAAATAACTCCTCTCCCTCCCTGGTATTTATCCCTCTGATGTATTTATAGAGAGCAGTCATATCTCCCCTCAGCCTGCTTTGGTTAGGCTAAACAAGCCAAACTCTTTGAGTCTCCTCTTATAAGGCAGGTTTTCCATTCCCCTGATCATCTTAATAGCCCTTCTCTGCATGTTCCAGTTTGAATTAATCTTTTTCAAACATGGGAGACCAGAATTGCACACAGTATTCCGGAGGAGGTCTCACCGTTGGCTTGTATAATGGTACTAACACTTCCTTGACTCTACTGGAAATACCTCACCTGAGGCATCAGCCTTTTTCACAGCTGCTTCACTTTGGCAGCTCATAGTCATCCTGTGATCAACCAATACACCCAGGTCTTTCTCCTCCCGTCACTTCCAACTAATAAGTCCCCATTTTATAGCAAAAAGTCTTGTTGTTAGTTCCTAAGTGCATTACCTTGCATTTTGCACTATTAAATTTCATATCATTTTGTCTCCCTTTTAACCAGTTTCTTATCCACCTCTCAGTTCTCACATTAATCCCCATCTTCTCCAATTTAACTAATAATTTCCCATGTGGAACTGTATCAGATGATTTACTGAAATCCAGGTAGACTAAATTACTGCATTTCCATTTTCTAAAAAATCAGTTATCTTCTCAAAGTAAGAGATCAGGTTGGTTAGGTATGATCTACCTTTGGTAAACCCATGCTGTATTTTATCTCAATTACCATTTACCTCGAAGTTCTTAACTACGCTCTCTTTCAAAATTTGTTGGGCCATGCCTAGATAATCTTTAATCTCCACCTCATCCTCAATTTAGCTAATTGGTCCACATTCACAGTCAAGTAAATACATTCATGGGGCAGCCAAAAGGGTTGAAATCTGGTTTTTAAACTGATCTTTTGCTGTCGTCTGATGGAAAGATCAAATCTGGGAGTTCTTCTATCCACAGCATGTCACCACACCTCATGATTCTAGTGTCATGACTGCCACCTTGGCAGATACACTGGGGACTGAACCACAGCTAAAGCTCTCTAGCTGGTACTGGGACAAACTCATATTCTTTGTGGATCAAGCCCCAAGAGGGGCCCATAACACACACACACTATTTCAACAAGAACATTGCTATATTTTTCCACCTGACACAGCGCATAAGGCAGTGGGGAACCAGGTGCTAAGGGCCAGATTTTCAGACATTCACGACACCCACTAGCTCCCACTGTTCTCCGTGGGACTTCCTGGGTGTGGACTCCTTCGAAAAATCTGGCCACTTTATTTAGGTGCTTAAACGGGAGCTGAACTCTTTTGAAAACCCAGCCCCAATGGTAAGCCCGGAGCCCCTTTAAAAATGTGTTGCAGACGTAATAAGCTATCCCTTGACTTCGCTCATGATGATTTGATTGCATTTGGATGTGAAGACTGAGGGGATGAGAATGCAGGAGAGAGCGGTTGCTGGATGCAAGCCCGTCTCTCCCTGTGCCGTGCCCTCTAGGTGAAGGATGGGATTTTCTAAGGGAGCTAGGGGCACAAATCCTATAGGAACAACCACAACTGTACAAATAGGATAGTTAATCACGGGAGTGCTGAGAGCCATTGAACCAAACTGGAAACCCTGTAGATCAGTGATTCTCAAACTTTTTTTTTTTTGGCAGACCACTTGAAAATTGCTGAGGGTCTCGGTGGACCACTTCGTGATCTTTCCAAATGTTGTTTGCACCATTAGCTAACTATTGTAAAGCGCGTTGGATAAAAGCGCAATATTAAAAAAAAAAGTAATAATAAACAACTTTCTTTGTTTTACAAATAAAAGCACCCAGCTCATAATTTAATATTAGTAGTCTTACCTTTCTAATGCGATGGATGTACCCTCTCTCTCTCCCCCGCCGCGGCAGCCCCCAAGCTGGGGCTGGGAAGGGGGGGGATCTCTCCCCAGCAGCCGCAGCCCTGGAGCTGGGAAAAGTCACCTCCTTCTCTGGCCGCCGCAGCCCTGCACATCCCAAATTCCCCCCAACCCCTCTTCTCACCCCACTGCCCCTCCCACCTACCACCTCACCTTCCACGTGCATATTCTCCAGGGTCCAGGCACTTAATTAGTAGAGCCACGCCTGTGCGGCTCCACTAATTAGGTGGGTGGCTCTTAATTCTCTCCTGTGCAGCCACCCAGGCTCGCACCTTAGAGAGAACTATCCACGGACCACCTGAATGGAGCTCGTGGACCACGGGTGGTCCACGGACCAGTTTGAGAACCTCTGCTGTATATAATGGAAACCACTACAAGCCAGGGGGGCAGAAGCACCCCCAGCACCCCTAATTCCAGCACCTATGGTTAATCACTTTGTAAAATGTATTTGAGACTCCAGGAAACATTAAAATATATTTGTGTTATTGGCATCTAGCAACTCTTACAAATCGTAACACTCACCGATTTCTCCCCGAGCTGGGAGATCTATTTTTCTGACATTGTGTCCATCAAACCCCTAGTGGGATCCATAAGTTTTATCCATATTCTTTTTCTCGTCCCTCTCTCACTAATTAACTGTCCTTTGAATGGAAGAAATGGAAAACTCTGAGAGTGAAGGTCTGATTTCTGAACACGCTGGGCCAAATCCAGCCATGGCATAACACTATTGGCTTCAGTGGAGTCACTGCCAGGAGAATTTAGACCAATCAGGGTGTAATCTAATCATTTGCAATGACATTCAGAAGGACAGACTTTAGGTTATAACCAGATCGTACATCGTTAGACACCAAACAAGTGCACAAATTGAAATGATCAGCTCGAAGTTTTAAAATCCAGTTTAGTTCAGGGTGTGTTTACAAACACGGACAGATATGGGGCCAGATTCCCAGTGCATACGGCCCCTTCGCACCACTCAGGCCGCACAAAGGGGCTGTAATCTGGATGCAGATTCTCAGCAGAGAATTCCACAGGAGTAGGGAGACTCCCTGCAGGGGGCAGCTGTGTCAGACCTGTGCCACTAGACTCCCACCCTGACAGGGGGCAAGTTGCTCAGGCCAAGATTATAAAAAATAGACGTCTAAAATTAAGGCATGTCTGGGTTACCGCTGCAGTGAAGAGCCTTACATGGGTGTTGCTCATAACAGCCTTTTATCAACACACACAACCCTCTTCCCTGAGCTTGGGGGAACTTCCCCCCTGGCGATCAGGCACAGCCGGGGTAATAGTCTCGAGCCTGAGTTCCACTTTCACTTGGGCTGGTAACCTGTCCACTTTGCAGTGAGGATACAGGGTAAATCCTTTGAGTGCTGCCAGTCCTCCAAGGCCTTCCCACAGTCCCACCCTGACTGTGCCGCTAGACTCCCACCCACTGGGGGCCCCGCCATGCTAAAACAGGCACATTCTGATCATAAAAAGAGAATAGAGCCCCCCCGCCCCTTGAGCTGCTCGGGGCCCTAAGCAATTACTTCGTCTGCTTATGCCTAGCGCCGGCTCTGACAAGAAGCGCGCTGGAGGAGAGCAGGGGGCTGGGGAAGGGAATGTGCAATGCTGAGCCATTCCTCCACTGTTGTGCAGAGCCTACATCCATGGTTTAATTTAGGGCTACCTGGCCTCAGGGCTGGAGATGGAACTGGCTCCCTGACATTCTCCCTCTCCTGTGCTAACCAGAGCTCTGGCTCAGGAGGGATTCTAGCCACTCCGATTGAAGAGATAATAGGGGCGGGATTGTTTTTGTCATTTGTTCATTAGCCATCCCATGAGATGCTTTGGGAGAAGATGGTGATTTTAACATTCACTCCTGACCGAAACAGCGGTTTGTGACCCCAAGAAACCAAAGCTCTTCAAAGCATGAAAGAGAAACAAAGCTGATGCAGCACCTGATTCTCCCAGCTGCCTGTCACCACTGCTTGCCGTGCCAAGCAGAATAATCCATTTCTCTTCATGTCTGGCTTAACACGTTTGTTGACATTACCGTCCTGGCATCTCTATCAGTCAGCCTGACAGCAGATCGCAGCGGTACAATGGCAGAGACTGAAGGCAAGGAGAGCTGCCCTGCCCACCAGTCAGACGTGATTACAGCCCTGCTTGCAAAGGTTTAGTCTACAAGGGAGGGTGCATCATCTTTATTACAGGGTAGAGCAGGATCAAATATGCTGCAAATTACACTTTGGAACCCTTGGAAACAGGAGTCAGTCGAAGGTGAACTGTGTACTGCCGTATTCTGCCTGTACAGCACCGGTGTGCCAAGAGGATCTTCATGGACATTTGTTCACACACGGAGGAAACCGTGAGGAATGGGAATCAGTGAATGCGACTGACAAATGGATACTTCAGGGATCCAGTTACCGCACTGAACGGCCAGGGGAACTGGCACGTGTCCAAGGAAAGGTACTGAAGTAGGGATGTGGTTTGGGATGGGTGAGAGAGGGATCTATGGCCCAGATTGTTAGTTACAGACTCATAGCGGCTAAGGCCAAAAGGACCACCGCATTCTCTCGTCTGACCTGTATATCACAGGCCAGCACCACCACCCCACACCAAGCCAACAGCCAGAATTACACCAAAGTCCTACAGCCCTCAGGAGGCTAAACTATTGTGTGCCACAGGCAGAGAAAATGTGGGAGCAACGTGCACCAATGCCCGAGGTCCCTGCTATGGCAGTGAACTGATTAAATGGCATATAACCAGATGATCCCAGCAAGTTGCTCATGTCCCATACTTCAGAGAAAGTTGAAACACCCCCGCCCCCCAAGGTCCCCAGCAATCTGACCTGGGGGGAAATTCCTTCACAACCCCACACATGGCGATCAGGTAGACCCTGAGCATGTGTGCAAGAACCAGCCTGCCAAGCCCCGGAGAAACAGAATGTTCTGCACCAGCCAGATCACCAGCCCACCCTGTCCAGGGTCCCATCTCCAGCCGTGGCCAGCCCTGGTGCTTCAGAGAAAGGAGACAAAAAAACACCAGAATATATCAGGAGAAAAAAAATCCGTTACTGACCCCTACAGGTGACCGGCTGAAACCCTGATGGTTGTAAATGTTTTTACGAGTTTCTCTACTAGGCGTTGCAAGGTCTACGTGACTTGGATAGGCAAATCCCATTTTCAGACATGATTTAAGCACCTAGGAGCCTACATCTGAATTACAGCCAGAGTAATTCTAATACAGCCTCCTAAGTCACATTGGAAAATGGGGCTTAGCCATCTAACTCACTTAGGCCTTGCAATGTTGAGTGGAACACCAGAGTACCAAATCTGGGCCTCTGGGTCTAGGTACAGAACTGCAATGGCCCCTTCAGTGTAGCAGCTGAACACCGCACATCCCATACAGAAATTGCCCTCCCAACACCCCAGTGCAGTATTAGCCTCATTTTACAGATGGGTCATGTTTTTAAAAATAGGGGCCCAACATTGGACTCCTACATTCAGATGAACAAGTAGCCTGGGGTGGGATTTTTAGAAGCATCTGAGGTAGTGAGGGGCTCTGGGAGTTGGGTGCCTAATTCCCTTAGGTGTGCTTGAAAAATCCCACTAATGATCTTCAAAAGTGCTGAGCACTCAGAAGATCCATCTGAAGGTCCCAAATATGCCTTTAGGAGCCTGGGTGTGTGTCTCTATTGCAGACTTAGCCAAGGGGGTTGGCACACAGGTCCGAGCACCGGGATGGCCTAGCGGGGGTGTGAGCAGCCACCCAGCAAAGCTCAACCCAGGTTACTGTGTCCTTACGGGTGCTACGCTCCCCTGTGTGTGTCACTAGGTCGTCTGGAGGCACAGCCCCCGGTTCTTTGTGCTGCAGGAACTGCTCTATGACTCTTTCCCAGTGAATGGTGGGAGAACTTGTCTGTCCTTCTGGGCACACGGGGGGAACTGTGGGAAAGCTTTGGAGGACTGGCAGCACTTGAAAGATTTACCCTGTGTCCTCACTGCAAAGTGGACAGGTTACCAGCCCAAGTGAAAGTGGAGCTCAGGCTCGAGACTATTACCCTGGCTGGGCCTGCTCTCCAGGGGGGAAGGTCCCCCAAACTCAGGGAAGAGGGTTGTGTGTGTTGACAAAAGGGTGTTATGAGCAACACCCATGTAAGGCTCTTCACTGCAGAAGTAACCCAGACATGCCTTAATTTTAGACGTCTATTTTTTATAATCTTGGCCTGAGCAACTTGCTCACACCCCACTCCACCCCTTCGCTGTGAGTCAATCCGAGAAGCCCACGGCTTAGGTCTAGGGGAAGCTGTATGAAACATTTGCCAGGAAACCTAACTTCATGCAAAACTCCCCTGCTTTCATTACTAGCTCCGTTCACAGCCCTCAGCACTCTCCGAAAGTCACTAACCATCATGGACCTTTGGAGCCAATTCCTGGCTTCCTTTGAAATAATTTCAGTCCGGCATTTCTTATTGGCTCAGAGCGAAGGCAGGGGGAACACAGAAGTTTCAAACCAGAGATGTGCTTGGAGATTTTAGGTTAGATTTAAAACCGACATTCAGGGGGACAAACTCAGCCCTGGTGTAAATGGGCTTAGCGGTTGCTTAGGACAGTGCTCAGCTGCATTTGGCCCAGGGGTACAAGCCCCTAGGAATCTAAACCACAAACTAGTTTACATGGAGCTGTACAAACAAATCACCAGGTTTCACCGAAAGCTCTAGCAAAGGCCTTTAGGTCTAAGGTTTGCATCGCTCAGAACTAGGCAGTAGGATCATCACCTGGCTCCTAAATAGTCCTCAAGTAGCTGCTCCAGGAGCCATTAGGCTCCAAGTTATTTTTAAATGGAAAGCTTTTATATCCAGGGTCCCTATTGTGACAGCCGTTGCTCCCCACTGCCACCACAGCCGATCCATGCATATACGGAAAGCTGGCAGGGCTACAAAAGCCGTGGTGCTGAGGCGATCCATCCAGAACATTCGGTCATTCATCCATCTGGTTGAAGGACATGTGGGAGAATGCACTTGTCTGCCAGTGCCATGAACCAGGCATTGCTATTAATGTAGGTTCAAAACGCAGATGGGCCAAATTTTGTAAGCTTCATCTTTCTAATTTGAAATGCTGCCCTTCCCTCCCTCCCTCGAGAGCACAAACAAGATTGGGAGGAGACGTCCGTGGAAAATTGGAGGGAGGGGACATGTGGTCTTGGGTCCTGGGGAAGCAGGAAACACAAGACCAACTTGAGAGTAACAGCAATGCTGCTCCCATCACATGCACCCAAGAGGGCCACAGGAGACCTTGGACTCAGGGGGTTTGATGGCTCTGAGCTCAAGCCGCTAGCCTAAGCTTCTGCCTGTCCCGCAATGTCCACACCACTATTTTTAGTGCTCTAGCTCAAGCCAAACTTATGCTAGTCTGTTTGCCTGAGCTGGGAGCTCACTTCCAAGTGCAGTACAGATGTGCCCAGTGAGAGCAGAGTTAGGCCAATGCTGAAGGCTTTTGGAAATCCCATCTTTAGCCTTTTAAGTCAGTCACGGTTGTCGTTTATAGTGAGCATCCTAAATTTCAGGCCTGTGAGCTGTAAATTTGTCATGTGGGGGCCACACTACATTCAGTTATTGCTGACTGTCCTTTTTCCTTGTTTTTTAAAGAGATGAGGGTAGTTCCAGAAATACATTCTCAGACTGTGGCATTATCAATCACCAGTTTGACCGACACAGATTGCCTGGAGGGTTACACTCTGGACAGCTCTCTGCCATTCTCCAGCAGGTGTTTGTGTTACAGACATTAAAAAGCTGGGGATGGCCAGTTTTAGTAATTGCTCATTAGCAAACATTAATTTTAGACACATCTGTAGAATGAAGGGAAGCAGCTGCACAACCATTGGACACCTAAATTAGCCAGGCACAGGTGCGCAAATAAAGGGCAGCAAAACGGCACTAGATGATTCTTAAAAATGCCACTGACATTGTTGAGAAAGTTCTCAGCCCCTCGCCCCCAGAAGTGAAATTTTCACCAGAAGACTCAAAGGCAGTTTCCCGCCAAATTTCAGTGTTCTAGCTCCCATCAAAAGAGTTATTTCATAATGGAGAAAATTAGTGTTTTCCATTCTCCTTATTCTTAAAAATGGCGGTGATTGAGTTTTTGTTTGGGAAGTCTGCCCAGAGGCCAGGTTCAGTTCAGCCTCTTTAGAGAGAGTTCCAGAAAGTTCCAAAACAGCAGCTCAGAACTGAAATGCTTAGGCAGTGTGACAGGGTCGGGCCAGATGGCCATAGGAGAGTAATAAAAGGCAGATATATTAGCCCCAGGCTAAGTAGGTCCCTTTTCCCTGGGTAAGGTAACAAGGAAGGTTCCAGAACAATCAGGAACCTTCTGGAGACAATTAAGACAGGCTGATTAGAACACCTGCAGCCAATCAAGAAACTGCTAGAATCAATTAAGTAAGGCTAATCAGGGCACCTGGGTTTAAAAAGGAGCTCACTTCAGTTTGTGGTGTGCGTGTGAGGAGCTGGGAGCAAGAGGCACTAGGAGCTGTGAATGAGAACGCGGACTGTTGGAGGACTGAGGTGTACAAGCATTATCAGACACCAGGAGGAAGGTCCTATGGTGAGGATAAAGAAGGTGTTGGGAGGAGGCCATGGGGAAGTAGCCCAGGGACTTGTAGCTGTCACACAGCTGTTCCAGGAGGCACTCTAGACAGCTGCATTCCACAGGGCCCTGGCCTGGAACCTGGAGTAGAGGGAGGGCCCGGGTTGCCCCCAAATCCTCCCAACTCCTGGTCAGACACAGGAGGAGTCGACCTGGACTGTGGGTTCAGGAAAACGGCCAAGCTGAGGGCTGCCATGAAACTCCAAGGCGAGCAAATTCGCCAATAAGCGCAAGACCCACCAAGGTAGAACAGGAACTTTGTCACAGCAGCCTTAACACAGCTGGGACTAACTCTTCTGCTATCATGATACTTTGCACTCAGTGAAACTTCCTGGGTCAAACAGAGCCCTGGCGTAAGGCGATGTCATGCTTTAACTCACTGCATTCTACAGAGAGATGAAGCAAAGCAGAGAAGTTAAAGTCCACGTTTTCAAAAGCATTCACCAATTTTGAGTGCCCATCTTGCCATGTAGGACCTGATCTGAGCATCTGCTAGGCCAGCTGGAGCTGTGGGAGAAATTTGTTTTTTTGGTTGATGGTGCAATTTACTATTATTATTAATCTGTATTGCAGCAGCTAATAATGAAAAGACAGTCCTTGCGCTAAAGAGTTTACAGTCTAAAGTGTTGGATAAGCAGTGATAGGTCAATACAACAGAGAGATGGGGGAACACAAGGTAACACTGTGATGATTATAATTAGCAAAATAAGGAGCAGTCACCACTCACCAGCTGCCTATCCACTATCAAGTGTTTTGCAGTTACCTTGTCTCCATGCAGTAATAAGCACCAATTATTATTGTTTACTTGTATTACCCATCCATGAACTAGGACCCAGCTGGGCTAGGCGCTGGACAAATCTAAGTAATCAACATTACCCAATGTCAGGTATTGCAATGCAGTGACAGTATGGATGCATTCTGCTGCCGTGGTAACACGACATGAGCAATTAGTCCTACTGCTCTCCTAGGGTGCACTAGTCACCATAGACAAACTGCCAGAATACAATACCCCAAGAATTCTGGGATACCTACCCAGAAAGCAATGCACTAAACCCATGGCCTCACAGGACCAGTATGGACACACAAGCCAAAAACTTCACACCAGTGCAGCATTAACACTGTAAAGTCACTCAGTCAGAGTTAGATCAACTGGGTTAGCAGCATCGATTGATACTCATAAGACAAGAACAAGGGGAACATACAGTGAAATCAAAAGTAGAAAATTCAGAACAGAGAAAAGGAAATGTTCCGACAGTGCACAATTAGCTGGTCAGACTGATTGCCACAAGATATAATTGAGGCCAAGAGCATAGCAACATTTAAAAAAAGGGATTAGACATTTATATGGCTAGCAAGAATATCCAGTGTTATAATAATAAATACTACAAAAATTAAACACCAGCTTTGGAAGGGATCTAACTCCTCATGCTTCAGGGCATGAGCCAACTTCTAACTAATGGGGGTCAGGAGGCAACTTCCTTGGACAGGTTATCCTGTAAATCCCTATGGCAGGATTTCTTGCACCTTCCCATAAACAGCTGGTACTGGCTACTGTCAGAGACAGGATACCAGAGTAGGTGAATCTTGGGTCTGATCCAGACTGGCAAGTCCTGTGTAGACCAATGGATTTTTTTAATGCAAACAATCTAAGTCTGCAAAGCACTTGGGGACCTTTTAGAATGAAGAGCTGCCCTAATATTGGACAGTCTGTTCCGTGATAAGTTCTGAAATTTAAAAAAAATATTCAATTCGACACAGAGTGAAAACAGAAATTTCAGAATTTCCTGCACACGGAGAATTTCAAAGTTTCATTGTGACCTTTTTTGAAACATTTCTGAGGCTCCCCGAGCTGGGGACTCTGGAAGCCCTAGTGCTGAGGCAGTCCCCCTGGCAGGCTGCCGTGGAGCCCCGGCTCTCATTGCTTTGAGGCTCTTGGCTCCCTGTCAGTCTGCCAAGTAGCTGGGAGCCTGGACTCTTGGGATCCCCAGTCCCACGGGGCCTTCGAAGGAGCTGGGAGGGAACCGGGCAGAGCTCCACTGAAAACCTGCCTAGTTTCCATCAACATTTTCTTGAAATCAAGATTTTCCCGCGGAATGTTTTGGTTTTCACAAATCGACATTTCCAATGGAAAAACGTTGCATTGGAAAATTTCTGACAGCTCTTGTGCTACATAAATGTTGGCCACTCATTTCTGGACTGGCTGTTTGTTTGCTTTTTCAAGCAGGATTGTTGTCTCACATCTTTCCCCTTATATTCTCGGATGTCCACGTTTATTGCTTCTGAACAAAAATATCATTTTCACAGTTAATGCGTCCTTCGTGTGCTTTCAACAAGGTTGACTTTAAAATGTTCTACTCCAAGGCTTTAAAGGCTCCAAGGCTTTAATTTTGAGATTAAAAGTACTATTTCCTTTTAGCTCAAACAAGGTAAAGAACCCAGGGAGAGTACTGAGATAGAAGAAGAACATTTCAGAAGCTGAAAGGAATTCAGGAGATTTAGCCACTCTCCATACATCTTAAAATGAAGTTGCAATTCTGTCCTTTCCAATGGCAGCAGACATAATTAAAGCTAGAGAGAGAAAGATCACTGGTTGTTCTGAATCAGTGAAACTTGACAACCAAGAAAACAGTGCCAAGGTATTTCTCTCAGCCCTGAACCCTGTCTCAGCTTCCTCTCCATTCCCTGTCACTCTATTTACAGAGAATGTAAATATACAGCTAATGGGAATCCATGTAAACAGGGGAGGGATAAATGAGGAGATCTAGTTGGTGCATCTTGCTTGTGACCGCCATCACATAACCCTCGCACAAGTGCTTTCCGCCTCTAGTCGTCAGTGAACCCAGCACAGCTGTCTGGTCATGGGCCATACAGAGGTAGGCGTGTTAAAACCAGAACTTGCTTAGCTGTTTTAACTCTTTGAACACTGCTGACAGATTAATTTGCTTTCAGACCCTTTATCAGCAGGTGCCTTGATGACAACGTTCTCCTCCAGCTCCTTCCCAAACAAGAGTCTCCTTCCACTTCCCAGAACGTCCTTCAACTATCGCCCAGCTGATAAATCTCTGCTGTTCCCTGGCCACCTCCTTCCTCAGACCCCTAATCTGTGGTTCCCTCCCCCGGTAGATTTCTGGCCTAAGAGTTGGATGGAGAACCAGAAGCAGAGGGTGCATAACCATCAGCAGCGTAGGCCAGGGGTGAGATTGGACCTGGGACAGCTGAGAAGTGGAAAGAGCCAGCGCTTGCTCCAGACAAGAGTCCTCACTTGCTTCGCTTCCCAGCTGCCAGACTACTCTGCCTTTTCCCTGGTACGCCATCCCCAGAAGACTCGTAAACCCTCCCAATGAAACCCTTGCAGACTCCCATTGACTCTGGTAGGTACAAACCCCATGCATGCAAGGCCGTCATTGGGTCTGTAGGAAAGAGCCAGCTTGGGACATGAAAGCTCACTGCTTCTGGAAGCTGTGCAGCACTCATGTGGATTGGACTCTAGAGTCGCCAAGGAGATCACCAGCACCGCTCCCCAATTGGGATAATATCAAACCCGGCAGCCTCTCCTCCCTAATCCCTTCCTTTGGCCTTATTCCCTGGACACGTGCAGGTGAGGGCGACCTGGAGCAGTCTATTCAAATGCTCCCATTCCTGTTCCATTCTCCTTTCGCGCCACGCAGCCAGAGAAATAAAGACAATGTCAGCTGCAACCCCTCTTCGTGGATTACCAAGACACAGTGTGTTCTCGAAACGGCTCTCTTAAGGATGCACCTCTGTGATACGTATTTAAGTTGCTCCCCAGCGCCGGGGCTGCCTGTGTGAAAGAAACCTAGAAACTATTACTGTGAAATTGCCTCGAGCTCTCGAGCACGGGAGGCAGCAACTGGCTAATAGTTTCTTTAGACAGCACTGGCAGATGTGTCAGGTTTCTTCGCAACTGTGCGCCTCGTGTGTGAGCGATGCCTTTTTATTAATGTGCCCAGCTGTACTTAATCCATGATGTGAGGCAGGCGCGTCGGCAGCACCATATGGACCAAGGAACATTCTGAAGGACTAACCATAGAGCAATGAGGACTCCAGGGAGATCGCAATTCTGGGCCTGATTATTCCCTTGGGTCACACATTATTTTATCAAAGGATTCTGGGAGCAGGGAAGGTTCTTCAAGTGGCTTGGGTCTAGCCACATGAAGTTTCCAAGCAAAGGTGCATGTCTAGTTTTTTGTCGTCAAAATACAATAGCTACAATCCCCCAGCAGGGTACCCCAACTGCTGCCCTGATCAATCTGTACCAATGTGCCGGCTGTAGGAAGCCTTCACTTGTGAGAATATTGCATTGCTGCAGTCTGAAGCCCTTTACAGAGGAAGGATGGTCCCAAAGTTAAAGGCACAGGCAGGAGATTCAAGAGAACTGAATTAAGTTCCTGACTTTGCTACAGACTTCCTGTGCGACCTTGGGCAAGTTCCTTAAATCAGTGGAACTATGCAGATTTACACCAGCTTGGGGAGCTAGCCCTTAACTGCTTACATCTCAGTTACCCTTCTGCCGCCCGGGGTAACATCACTTCCTTTCCCTTCCCTTTTGCCTGTCTTGTCTAGCTAGGTTTTAAGCTTTGCAAGGCAGGTGTTGTCTTTTATTCCTATGTGCACATTCAGCACATAGCACAATGGAGCTGCAATCTTGGGCTCCGGCCCCGAAGTACCATTGTTATACAAATTATAATAATAAAACACACTGTAGCCTCCCACTGTTTTAAACGTACCTGTCAACACAAGTCCACACTGTGCTGTGTAAACCCAGCTCTATGAGCAGAGAGAAATGTATTTAACACACGCTCCTGAGGAACAGGAGCATTCAGAGATTTTGAGGTCAGAAGAATTTCACCTAGCAATGTCTGCATCAAGCCCATATCATGCGGCTGAGCTAGTGTCCTGGAGAACAGCGCTAGAAGAGGGAAAGGGGATGGGAGGAATAGGACCGAAATGTTGGCTTAAACAAATTATCCAAGAGCCTGCTTCCATTGTTGCTGTATTTTGTTAGGCCATCACTCACCTACAATGCTTCCCAGGGTGGGATTCAACTCAGCTAAAGCAGTGGGCGATAATATGTCCCTGGACCTGCAGTCAACTAAAAAGAATGGAGGCGGGGGGGGGGGGGGAGAGATTGCACTGTCAGCAGAGCACATCCCAGGTGAAAACCATTCCATTATCAAACCATCCAAAGCTTGCATAGTATAAGGAAACACCAGCGATCTGTTTTCCCCTATAATAAATTGTGTGCAAAACCATGATGCAATCATAGCAAACATTCCAAATATCCTTGGACAACAGCTGGTGACAATTCCCCCCCCCCCCCCCAAGAAGGCAAAACAGCATGAAATATCTCCCCTCTTGCTTTTATTATATCCTGTTATCGGACTTGACGCTTATGTGTTTTATACAAGAGCATCAGCTGCTTATGCATCAACTTATGGCTGCTGTTTGCTCATTTTTAATAACAATGTCAGCCTGTGGCTTCATTCTATTTGTCAGGACAGCTGGAGATTGATCATGTTCAATATGTTCATATTGCACCAGTCCTTCCTCTTACGGATCATTTACATGAAGACTCTCTTCATGTAGACCCCTAGATGGATTACAGCAGGTCAGTCACTGACTATTCCTATGCTTAGAACAATAACATGCCCTTCAAAGGATCCATATATTCAAGGGAGTTACTTGCCAAAAATTTAAAGAGACAAGTTAGTGCCAATCAGGGTACGGCACTGTTCATGAAGGTCCATATTGTTTACTGTGTGTATAGCAGGTTGAAAGTTTTTGGCTGCAAAAATTTCCCATCCAAAAATGTGGTTTCATCTAAATTGGAATTTCCCAGGGGAAACCATTGGTTTTGACTAACTTTTTCAGTTTTCTGATCAGAAAATTTGAAATAAATTTCTAAACCAAATTTCATTTAGTTTGAGCTTAAAATTTTGCGTGGTTTGATTTTCCATTTTGTACCGTTTTCCCACTTTTTCCATTTGAAGGAAAGTGATTTTTTCCCACATTTTCACATGCAGTCTTACCATTTCACTATTTTTCAGAGGGAAAAAAAGGGGGGTGGAGTAAAAATGGGAGAGGAAAAGGGAGAGAAGCCCCAAAAATCAAAAATGGAAAACTGAAACGTTTCTGTTTCCAAAAACTAGAACAAAACAGCATTTAAGTCAAAACAAAACAAAACATATTCATTTAGTTTTCAAAATTTTAATTGGAAATTAATATTTTTGTTTTGTTTCAAAATGAAAATTCCTGTGGAAAACCTGCATTGGGCAGGGGGAGGTAAAAAGGGGGTTTTCCTGGAAATTTTCTGTGGAGAAAAATGTTTTCTGTCCAGCTCTGGTTTTGCATAAATGCTGTAGATAGGGCTGACGTACATGACTGGCTGTTCCATAAAATCTGCTTGCCCAGCTTCCAATGACAGAATTTGGGCCACAGAAATCTTTATGTGTTTCCAATGTACCATCTCTCACTTAGTCTTCCTATCCACTACACCTTTATTGTCTGCATACGTTGAGCCAGCATCTCATCTGCTATAACACTAGATGTTCTACGGCACTGGTTTCAAACACCCCTTGGTAATCTTGGTCCCAGAAGCAAATCAACCAGAAAACGTCCTCAACAGGTTTTGCATCATGCAGTGCATACTGAGCATGTCTCCCCTCTAACAATTCAGGCTAAGGTTTTCAAAGGTGCCTAAGGGAGGCAGGTACCCAAGTCCAATTGAAATTCAGACTTGGTAGTGCCTAACTCCCTTAGGTTTCTTAGGAAAATCTGATCCTAAAAATGTTTGTATCTTTCACTTTCTATACTGAGAAACACAGATGGACCAATAAACCCTCAGAAGCATACTTTTTGCCTCATTAACATTAATTAGTAGCAGTTATTTGTATTGCTGTAGCACCTAAGGGGCCTCACCCACAAAGATAAGGGCCCCATTGTGTTAGGTGCTGCACACACGTAATTACAGAGATAGTCTCTGCCTCTAGGAGTTTACAATCTAAACATACGTTCTCCATATAACTGCATTATTACCACGATTTCAATCTTTCAGCCTCTCTTATTATTAGTCCACAAAGAACAGTGTGATCTTTAGTTGATGTCAAGCTGATTTATGATAGCATATAACCGAACATGATTTAGCAATATTGGTCTGCCTGTGATCTCAGTGTTCCAACAACATATACCCAGCATTAAACAGAAACATTTCAGAACTGTCAAAAAGATTTTAAAAACTGGCACACATTTATTCTCACATGCCCCCTGCCCCAGAGCGGGTTGCAAAACCTTCACATATTGAACACAGAGCCCTTACTCTGTGCATTACAGCAGCTCTCATTGTAACGTCGGGTTCCGTGGCACAGGAATTCTCTGGATGTGCTGCTCAATAAGAGCTCTCTCCATTTCCTGCACACTCATATTAATTATTTGCATTGCAGGAGCAACTAGGAGCCCTAGTCACAGACCAGGACCTCTGGCGCTAGGTGCTGTACAAACACAGAACAAAAAGATGGTCTCTGACCCGAAGATACTTAAATTGTAAGTTAAGACAAGAGACAATACAACACAAGAAAACAATGAGACAATATTGCTCAGCATAGTAGGCCGCCGTCTCAGCACACTAGCAGCCTAATCACTGTCAAGTTTTTTGTAGGCATCATGCCACAGGAGAGTTTTAAGGAAGGATTTGAAGGACAACACATTAGCTGAGCTTATTCCATGAACAGACACCAAACATACATTCCTCCCTCAACCTTGCATTGTTCAACACAAACAAGAGACTAATTGCCAAAGGAGACTTGTGATTGAGAAAGGAATCAGGTCTCCAGACACTGAGCATTACACTGGTGGGAGGGTCAGCATTGGCTTTGCTGGAATAGGATTGTGAGCAGGTGTGAAGAATATAAATGAGTGTTTCAAAGGGGGGGGAAAGCTACAAAAACGAATAAACGATACATTTTATTTTTTTCCCCAATTTCAAACCTTACCAGAAATTGTGTCGTCAGTTCAGTACAGAAAAGGGGCGTTTATAATCCTTTAAAAAACCTGCTTGTATTACACTATGTCTTTTAGAGTCAGTTGAAATAAAGCAGCTATAATCTCTGTGACAGTTGCTACCATTAATGCCTATCATAAAAGCCGGTAAGGAGGCAGATATGTTGATTTATCATGCACTGCTGCTCCCATATATCTACTTTCTAATACAAAAAATCAGTGAAATTATTACTGACTGTGGGATTAGTGTGCCCACATTTGTATTTTAATGTCAGCTACTGTAAGGTTTTAAAGCTTTATTTATGCTTTTTTTTTTTTTGGAGGGGGAGGGAAAGAAGTGCTAGCAATCGGAGTGTGCCCCACTTCAGCACCATGCTGTGTTAAAGCTTCAGCCTAACTGGTTCTTTGCTGGAGAACCAAGGACTTTTAACTGAGGTCTAATTCAAGCTTAGAATCCAAGTGCTACTGGACCTTGCACACAAGAGGCGCCATGACCCAGTGGGTGGTGTACAGGAGTCTGGAGACCCGAGTTCTGTTCCCAGCTCTTCCACTCATCTATGTGAGGCCTTGGCCTTCCCCTCTTTGTGCCTTTGTTTCCCCTCCTACTCTGGCTATTCAGAAGTATGGGCTCTTTGGGGCAGCAGCTGTCTTACGTTATGTACATGTACAGCACCTAGCACACTGGGGCCCTGATCTTGGGTAGGGCGCCTGGAGGTGCCACTGTAATACAAAATATAACATATCACTCTCTATACATTCACCCAGGTAGGGTTCTCCCTAGCCTGATTAACTGTTATGGGTCAGAGCCTCAACGTAGCTCCTTTGCAGTCTCTGCAGCAGCTAGGATGGCATACACCCACTGAGGATCGGGCCCTGTGTCTGTTGTTTCACCTCTATTTTTCCCAACACATTATTTTATTGAGTACATAAGTACAGCAAACACTGAGAAGATGGATACATAATTCTGAGCGAGGCCTCCACTTGCTAAACCGTTTAGAATTGTTTTGATTCATCTCCACTTCATGCTTTTTCGGGGGCTGTAAATACATTCCATCAGCATTAAGCACCTCATGAAGTGTTCTGAGTGTTAGGAGGAAGAACTACAAGGAGCTGATACTGGGGGTTAAGCACCACTGGGAGACCATACAGATGCCTTATATCAAAGACCTCCTTAGAGGGAGGGAGTGCGTTTCACCAGTATTAAAGATCATGTAACTATGACCACATGGGGTGTGATTCTTTTGCAATATAATGCAGGCCAAGTCCTGCAGTACAGGGTGAGTCACAGTAGCATTTCCCTACCTGGCAGGCATAGGAAGCAAACAACTGCGAGGGAGTGTCTGCTGTGGGAGCGTTCCCAAATCAGGACAAGACAGTAGAGTTGGTCAAAGATTTTCTGATGGAACCGGTGTCCATCGGAAAATGCTGATTCCATGGAATTGACGCTTTCTGCAGGAATGATTGATTTAGTCAAAACGTTTAACGGAAACCAAGCAGGTGAGACAGCGTCCAGCCTGCCAACCCATCCTCTGGTGGGTGGCCCACCTCCCGAACTAGCCGACTTCCTAGAATGAAAACAAAATTTTGAAATTTCAAATTTTTTCATGAAAAGGATCCAGTTTTTCACCCATCTCTACAAGAGAGCAAGGTAGCATCACCCTTCCTGGGGGCCCTCTGTGGCTCAAAGTACTGACAATAGAATTTCAGGGCAATGGCTTAAGATTGTAACTGCTGTTTTTTTATTATTGATCAGTTGTGACAGGCAGCATCTTGTGACACAGGCCTGTAAGAGTCAAAATCAGGGCTCTCTCTGTTTGGATCTTTAGGCTGGGATTTGCCCAAGGATTTTGGGCACCTCATTCCCTTATACTTGTTTCAAGCTGCCACTCCTAGATCATACAACTGCTCCTTCTCAGGAAATGCAAAGGAGAACCTGCAATATAGTTTAATAGTTTTCAGCCAGAATTTCAAAACGGCTCAACATCCAGCTTCTCTAAAGTGATGGATTTTCAAAACAGGTGCTGAGCACTTGATTTAGCTGCTTAAATGGGAGCGAAGCTCCGTTGAAAATCTTGCCCCAATTGTGCATGCTGAGCACTTTTGAAAATCTGGTCTGTGATATCAGATGATAGGAATACACACTAGCACTAGAAAGCCAACCTTCTGTCTTCTGATAGCGGCCAATGGCAGGTGCCCCAAAAGGAATGAACAGAACAGGTCATCATCAAGTGATCCATTCCCAGCTTCTGGCAAACAGAGGTTAGGGCCACCATCCCTGCCCATCCTGGCTAATAGCCATTGATGGACCTATCCTCCGTGAACTTATCTAGTTCTTTTTTGAACCCTGTTATAGTCTTAACAGAAACAAGCAGCCAGAATAGAACACTTGTGCATCTAAAGCAAAACAAGCAGCAAGCATATTGTTCTAGGGTACAATGACTCCAACCATGGTCTTTCCAACATGATCATATCAATGGCTGGACCTGCCAAGTGCAGGCTGGAAGTGCTGAGCTTATAAATGCTAGGAAGAGAAGGATGAGCAGGGAGCTCCAGGAAACTTGATCTGGTTTGAAGAGCACTACTGGTATGTCACCACGCTGCAGCTGCCTGGCATGAAGAGCAAGGCCTAGGAGGGCCAAGAGTGCCTTACGTGGACTGAGAATCATGCCAGAGGAGTACTTCGGCCCGGCTACAGCCCCGGGGCTGGAGGAGCTCTCTGCCCCCCTCATCCCACGGCAATACTGAACAAATGGCTTGGCTCCCCAGGAATTCATTATAGCGGGGGTGCACTGTATCCGATGAAGTGAGCTGTAGCTCACGAAAGCTCATGCTCAAATAAATTGGTTAGTCTCTAAGGTGCCACAAGTCCTCCTGTTCTTTTTGCGAATACAGACTAACACGGCTGCTCCTCTGACACCTGTATATATAACGACGCTGGTAAGTACAACACACTCACTGACCGCATGCAGTCCTCAAAACAGAAGAGTGGCTTTCCACTGCCCCAGTGATAACATGCCAAAAGGAAACAAAGCAAGAGCAGTGGTGAAAGAAAAGTTAATTTAAATCCTTCTTACGGTGCTATAGGAACAGGTATGATTTCTAGTCTCACCAGGCCCCTCCCTTTCACTAAGGTTGAAGCCTGGAGATTATTTTCCAAATGAGTATCATCATCTGCTCCATTTCATGTTCCATAACCAAGCTGCGCGCCTCCCGTGGCTGCTGTTTCGTACATGAAAAACAGAGGAGATCATTGCCAGCTAGGGGCACATAATACCTAGGACGACACAAAACAAAACTATCCTTGATCTAAAAACCATTAGCACTGGCTAATTAATTGTAAGTGCTACCCAGGTGAATTTTTCAAACTACTGACAAAAACAACACAGAACAAACTTGGATGGTGCTTGCTGGCTGAAATTAATCATGGAATCTAGGAATCAGAAGCGCTTGGATGTTCCAGGGTAACCACAAGCTCAACGGTTACCCAAAGGAGAGATGTACGAAGATAGCAACAAAGTTAAGATTTTGAGTGAATCTTTCTTTTAACCTAGCACCTGTGTTTAGTAAGGAGATTCACTCTTCCTTATTCCCACTAAACATGTTCTGGGTTCGAAGGTTTGGGAAGAGGTTGCAGTCCCGTGTTTCGGTCAGGGGACTGGGAATCGAGATCTGTCCATTCCTTTCTTGCCTCTGCCCTTGGCTCTTGCGACTTTGGGAAGTGTCTCACCCACTGTGCAGTTCATCTGTAGAATGACTGTACCAATATTTAGCTGCCTTCATGCTTGTGTTTCCAGACCAGTTAGGCGCGAGGCTTGCAGCATGTATAAACTGCTCTGAGATCTTCTGACAGAGGGGCTATGTAGGTGCCCAGCAGTAGTTTCGAAAAACATTTCTGATTAGAAAATGCTGGTGGCTGATTCGCTTCTTGTTATTTTTTTTTAAAAGAAAAATAACTAACGATGCTAAAGCTATATTATTCAAATTATGGTAGCACCTAGAGGTGCCAACTGAGGTCGGAGCCCCTATTGTGCTAGGTGCTGTATGTAGTAAGAGCATCTCTGCCCTGAACACCGGACAATCTAAATAGACAAAACACACAAAGTGTGGGAGGGGAAGTAGAGGCAGAGAGAAGGGAAGTTACTTGCTCAAGAGCACAGAGCAGGTCAGTGGTAGAATAGGAATAGAGCCCAGCTTTTGATTTATTTCTTTTTAAATCAAGGTTACAGAATGTAATCCTGCCTGGTTTCGTTGTCAGATTAGAGCCAGCAGAGAAGGAGAAACGAACCAACATCCTTAATCCTCTTCCAAATGATGTGCATTAGTGGCCTAACAGTGGGATTGATGTGGAGGAAAAAGCTACCTAGTTGTTAAACAACAGGTATAAATTAGAGCTTTATATGCCAAAGGCACAAAAACTGACTGTGTACTTCTGCAGAATCTGTACAGAGTTCATGAACAGAAAAAGCCATGCTCCAAAGCCAAAAATAGCACAAGAACACAGAGCTGCCAAAACCCACTCAAATCAGATCTGGGCAGAAAAGGCAGGTTGTCACATTAGGCAACAGAAGTTTGAGCTGGGAGCTTCGGTTTGGTCCATGAACCTGGAAAAAATTTTAAACCACATTATTCACCGGTGTGCTCCCGAGAAACCGGACCAGGGTTTGAAATTGGTCGCAGTGTCTGACACATGCAAGAGGAAAGGAGAGGACGTAGAAGGCATGCCAGCCCACCCTAAATGGTGAAATAGCCAGGCCAATTCAATTTGCATCCCAGAATCCCAAAGAATTTAGCAAACTCAGGAACCACCCAATCCACCACTCAAACACTTCCACCTCTGGGGTGTGGAATGCAGGAGCTTCTAGGAGAGATCAGCATCTCTCCATAGCACTTTAGGATAGGAAGTGAAGGATAGTGTATCCTTTTGAAACCGAAGAGTTTTAGGTACTCAGAGATGGTCAGAAAGTGATTTTTTTCCTTTGTGAAAAATTTATCTGGAAATTTTTTCTTCTTCATTGCGTTGACTATTTTTCTTTGAAAAAAAAAACCTCCAAATTGATTTTTTTTTTGGTGGGGGAGGGGATGTTTGTTGGTGGTGGTCAAAATCTATTGCAATCAGAATGTGAAAATTTCCATTTAGTCAAAAAGCCATTTTTCATTTTAAAAAAAAACCCAAACATCTGGGACACAAAGCGTCAGACTGGTTCTGCTCAGAGTGTAACTGGCCAAACTGCAATTTAGAGTTCGCATTCTTGTGGCAGATACTTAGGATCTCAACGTGATGGTGGTTTTGTGCTTAAGGCACAGGGAGAAACCTGCCTTCTATTCCTGACTCTGCCACAGATACCCAAGACGACACTGGGGAAGTCATCGAACCTGCCTAGATCTCAGCACGAACTCTATGGTAAACCACACAAGTGTGTGCCCTGGAACAAACATTTCTGGAGTGTCTGGAGAGCTTGTACCAATGTATTAGCAATCAACTAACTCAAGTTAAAAATCTCTAGTGTAGACAAGCGAGGATGGGAATTGTCTCCTACTAGGCATATGTACCGTACCTAGCGCAACTGGGCCCTGATCTCAGGTGCGGCCTCTGCACCTTACTATAATACCAGTAAGTCTCAGATCTTTTGGAGATGTTTTTATTGTATGCGTGCCTATGAGCTGACTGGTAGAGGCAGTGCACGCATCCTAATGAAATATATGACTAAAGATAGCATAACTAGAGAGCTCTACTCCATGGATTTTCGCCTTTCAGTATAGTGGCCTACTTCCCCATCTTTCCAGTGTCTAACGTGACTCTTTCAGGAGAAAGATAGGGGCAGTGAATGGGATGAAAATGTCCCCCTCTGCCATTTAACATGCTAATAGTGGATTACAGAAAAGCCAAACTACATAATGAACCTCACACAAAACTCATGCAAGTTATAAGCCTAAGGGCTTCTCAAACAGGGGCCCTGGGAAAATTAAACCACCAAGGATGAAATCCTGGCTCCGTTGAAATCAGTGGGGCTAGGATTTCACCTCAAGACATTTTGACAGTATACGTCACCTGCAACCCAGTCCGTACTAGAAACTAGCCCTGATGCCTTCCTAGTCCCACACCTTGAACACTGAGTGCAGATCTGGTCGCCCCATCTCAAAAAAACATACTGGAATTGGAAAAGGTTCAGAAAAGGCCAACAAAAATTATTAGGAGTGTAGAACGGCTTCCGTATGAGGAGAGATTAATAAGACTGGGACTTTTCAGCTTGCAAAAGAGGCAGCTAAGGCGGGATGTGATAGAGGTCTATAAAACCATGAGTGATATAGAGAAAGTAAATAAGGAAGTGTTATTTACTCCTTCTCATAATACAAGAACAAGGGGCCACCAAATGAAATTAATATGTAGCAGGTTTAAAACAAACACAAGAGAATATTTTTTCACACAACACACTGTTAACCTCTGGAACGCCTTGCCAGAGGATGTTGTGAAGGCCAATACTGTAACAGGGTTCAAAAGGTAGCTAGATAGATTATGGAAGATAGGTCCATCAATGGCTATTAGCCAGGATGGGCAGAAATGGTGTCCCTAGCCTCTGTTTACCAGAAGCTGGGATTGGGTGACAGGGCATTGATCACTTGATAACCTGTCCGTTCATTCCCTTTGGGGCAGCTGCCATTGGCCACTGTCAGAGGACAGGATACTGGGCTTGATGGACCTTTGGTCTGACCCAGTATGGCCATTCTGATGTTCTTATGTTCTTTGCATCAGGACTTTGAACTTGAAATCCAGTCTGGAATTAAGTACAGCTGGTCAAAAAATTGTCAGTTTTCCCTGTGAAAAACCTGACATGAAGAATCTCAAAGTGAAATTAAGTGAAAATTTCTTCTGTGTCAGTTTTCAAAATGCAAATCAATTCAAAAATTCTTCTTTTGTTTTAAAATTTCCTACAGAAAAATGGAATCAAAAATGATGTTTTTCCTGTGAGACATTCTCATTTTTGATTAAACCCATTTTTTCACACAGCTCTAGGGTGAAGAGGGTCATGTCTATGAAAAGGATAGGAAGCCAACTTCCAAAAGTACGCAAGGTTTGTAACGACCTTCCTTTATTACAGGCCAGTGAAGGCAAACGGCATGCTAAAAATGGGGAAGTGTTATTGTACCACAAGGAACATGCCATCAACAGCAAAGGGGGAAACTGAAATGTCCTAGTTGCACAGAGAGAGACACTGCAGGGACAAGAAGGACTTGTATTAAAAATGCATAATTTAATCAAGAGAAAGCCACTAATTAGGTGGGAATATGCAGACCTGATATTGGCTCTTTAATATTATAGTGTTCTTAGATTCTGCAATAATTTCTTACAGGACCACCAAAATGTAAATTAATATAAAAAGAAAGAGTTAACAAAATCAAGGGATGAGATCAAACATTGCTGATCGTTTGCAGTGTCCTGCTGACTTGTGATATTAAGTACAGCATAAAATGCTCAGAATAAAACACAACATGCATTCAAGCTCGTATTTTTCCCCTGGTCATAGTAGCTTGAAATGAACCCAGATGCACTTGTTCACTTAGTTAGTAAAACAGGAGTTAGGGAGTATGATGCAACACTCTCAATCTCCCAGCTAAGATTGAGTGTTCACATGTGGTTTGCACCATGTTCTATACTTCCCCACCCCCGTTTTCCAAATTAAGATGAATAGGATGTTAGGACTTGGGGTAATGCCAACTCTGTACTAATTGGACATTACCTCCAGGGTACCAGTAGTTTCCTGCTTGAGGTTTGCGATGGGAGGGGTTCCTTAGCGGGCAGACAAGCATACTGACAGGCAGCATAATAGATGTTTTACTCTACCATAGACCAGAGGTGGACTCATGGGCTCCTGTTCCTTACCAGTGGATGGCTTGTAGACTTACTGACAGCTATTTAAAATGTTATTTGCACTTCTTCAGCACGTCCTCTGAGTATCTCAACACTTTTTATCTGTGTCAATTATGCCTCATAATTAGCTATCATCTGCATTTCACAAAGGGGGAAAGAGAGGTTTCCCCAAGCTCACCCAACTGTCCAAGCGACAGGTCCAAGCTCACCCAACTGTCATACAGGAGTCCCTTACGCATAAAATAGAAGGGGACCCTGATAAGATCAATACATTTCCAACATGAATATTTTCTAAATCCAAGACATTAAAAATGTCCAGACTAACTGGTACTTAAACACAGATGAGCCATCCCATAATAAGAACGTAACCTTGTCAGGGATGGTCTTCTAGGTGACACAGCAGGTCCCTGGCAGAGCTGGGACTAGAACTGAGGCCTGGTTTCCATTCCTAGTCTAGTGAGATCGTGGATGCAGGTAGTCGGCACTAGGAACAACTGGAACGTACATTATATACTTTTAAAAAGCTGTCTTGGGGGAAACATCTGTAACTCAACTTGTCTCAAACACTGAAAATGGGCCACTCCCTTCCCTTCTGTCTAACTCACCATCTCAATTTAATATTTCCGATATGGCGATCAATATCAGAAGAACGATGCTCTTGTTGTTAAGGCACTAGGCTAAGACATTGGGAGGAGGGATAGGTCAGTGGTTTGAGCATCGGCCTGCTAAACCCAGGGTTGTGAGTTCAATCCTTGAGGGGGCCATTTAGGGATCTGGGGCAAAAATTGGGGATTGGTCCTGCTTTGAGCAGGGGATTGGACTAGATGACCTCCTGAGGTCCCTTCTAACCCTGGTATTCTATGATTCTCAGGAGACCTGACACATCAGCCCCTCCTCTGCCTCAGGCTGTCTGAGACACCTTGGGCAAGTCACTTAACCTCTCTGTTCCGCACATACCCATCTGCACAATGAGGGTTATATGGTTATTTTGCAATAGTGCCCTATTGTGCCAGGTGCTGTATAAACGCATAACAAAAAGACAACAATACTTTACTGCCCCTACCCATTTAGACTGAAAGCACTTCAGGGAGGGAGTATTTCTCACCATGTTTGTACAGTACCTTGCCCCATGACTTCCTGATCTTAGCTGGGGCCTCTACATGCAGCTGGAATACAAACAATAATAAAAATAGGAAAGAGTAAGGCGAGTCTCAGAACTAGCAGAATTTGCACTTTACGAGAGAGAGAGAAAGAATTAAATAGAACAACCTGCATTAAAAGAAACGGAAAATACAAAATTACAATATCAATCCTCCGCCTATACAAAGGGGTACTCAGGTATTATATCAAACAAAAACAAATATTTTATTTACTTTTTGCATTATTTCCCTTTTATTTCATTTTCTACATTAAGATTAAAGATTCATTATTTCTAAAAACACTCTTAAGATTCCCTCTCCATCCTCTCTATTTTCTTCAGTCTCAAGCATCAGACACCTGCACTTAAAGGGCTCAATAAATGTAACATTATTATATTACATACATATCAGCTATTGATAGTGTTATAAAAGTGCTTGAGAGCGGTTATGGTTTCATATACACAGAGCCAGATTCTGCTGTCAGTATACTCCAAATTTATACTGGTGTAAATGTGATCTTTATTTTCTTCTAATTACAACAAAACATTCAACTTTCACTGCAGTTCGAG
This sequence comes from Caretta caretta, assembly GCF_965140235.1. Taxonomy (NCBI): domain Eukaryota; kingdom Metazoa; phylum Chordata; order Testudines; family Cheloniidae; genus Caretta; species Caretta caretta. The sequence continues at coordinate 19,221,624 of NC_134209.1, forward strand.
ACAGCTAAGGAAAGGTTTCCAGGGAGCCATTTGCCCCACCCCCAGCTGGTGAATGTTCAGTCCAGCAATTTACATGTTCTTGCCTTAAAGATTCAGAGCATCATGTCGTGCCGGTTGCTGAGGTGATGATATCATTTCCAGGTGGCACTCCTGAGAATGACTTAAATAGTCAGCCCCACACATTTCTGTGAGTCACGTGTAACCTAACCGTTGCCGTGTATTCGAGGGAGAGAGGGGACTTTCCAAGCTCTTGTTAAGGCCAGTCTCCTGCTATGTCAGTTGGGTGGCCAAAACTTGGAAGCAGCTCAGGTAAAATAAGGGGAGAGTTTACACGCTCGCACAGCGGTTCATCTCGCCAGAGAGGCTTGGTGGGTAGGAACTAACAGTTCAGATAATGTTCTGTGTTTCTCTTACACGGAGGCACTAAGGAATGGGTCTGACAAGCTACAAAATACCTTTCAACTTTCAAAACCTTCTCATCAACCATATTGTGTCCTTTGCTGATTGGTGACAGGAATTCCCAGTTGTTTAGAACCTTTCTGTGCCTCAGTTTCCTCTTCTAGATATGATACTTACATGGCCCCTATCACCATAGTATCTGAGCAATTCATTTCTCTTCATAACATCCCGGTGAGGGAGGGCAGTGCTATTACCCCAATGTACAGATAGGGAACTGAGGCATAGAGAGACTAAGTGACTTGCCCAGGCCCCCCACAAAAAGCCTGTGGCACAGCAGGGAATTGAACCCTGGTTTCCCAAGGGCCAGGCGACCATCCTTACTTTCCGGATAGGCCTCTGTGAGTGGGGGTGGTAACGTCTGCCCGCTGAGACCTATAAAGGGCCATTAAGTACTAACTATTATTATTGAACAACAATCAAGATTTACACACACAATCCCACCTTTTCACCACCCAAACCATTTTCATCTGAAGAAATCCAGACAGTTTGGCTGCTGCGGGATGCAGCTGGGACCCGACACAGCAGCAACGATGCAGGGTGAGTCATCCCCAGGGAAGCTTGGCCAGCACCGAGCTGAAGGCAGCATTATCGCTTTTCTTTCCTGAGCCCTAAATTCCCACACCATTTTGCCAAAAGACTAAAATCAGGCTGACAAAGGAGAACCTGGGGATTGCCCTCACACCCTGAAATCAACGCCCCCTTTCTTCATAACGCTTGACCATTGTGCGTATCGAGATGCACAACTGTGAACAGAGAGTGTAAAGTCAGAAAAAGTTACACCCAAGCAACCGCAGCTCTGCTTACATTAAGCTTATAACATTCTCCTGAAAGTACGGAGATTATTCTAAGATGGCATTTATATCTAGTTATTACAAACAAAGGGAATTTGAGAGGAAACAATGGATCACCCCCTGAGCAACTGGGGAAGAGAGTCTTTAGTTCATCTGAACTTTTTGCCCTAGGAAAACCTGAATGGGAGCATTGACAATTGAATTCCACTTCATTGAAGCGTGAGCCATTTCCAAAGGAATAAAGAAACTCTTTCACTCCCAAGGTGGAAATTGAACATGTAAGCAACAGGTCTAGGAGGAAAGAAAGGACTTTTCTGCAGAAAGACCTCATCAGTTCCCTTACATTTTACTGACCTCTAGTGGTGATTTAGCAGAGTGGAAAATATACTTCTATGTATACAGAATATGCATGAGTGTACGCACACAAGGAATATGGGTCCCATACAGTGGTGAGCTGGAGCCGGTTTGCACCAGTTCGCTAGAACCGGTTGTTAAATTTAGAAGCCCTTTTAGAACCGTTTTCAGAGTAACAGCCGTGTTAGTCTGTATTCGCAAAAAGAAAAGGAGTACTTGTGGCACCTTAGAGACTAACCAATTTATTTGAGCATGAGCTTTCGTGAGCTACAGCTCACTTCATCGGATGCATACCGTGGAAACTGCAGCAGACTTTATATACACACAGAGAATATGAAACAATACCTCCTCCCACCCCACTGTCCTGCTGGTAATAGCTTATCTAAAGTGATCATCAAGTTGGGCCATTTCCAGCAGAAATCCAGGTTTTCTCACCCTTCACCCCCCCACACAAATTCACTCTCCTGCTGGTGATAGCCCATCCAAAGTGACAACTCTCTACACAATGTGCATGATAATCAAGTTGGGCCATTTCCTGCACAAATCCAGGTTCTCTCACCCCCTCACCCCCCTCCCAAAAACCACACACACAAACTCACTATCCTGCTGGTAACAGCTCATCCAAAGTGACCACTCTCCCTACAACGTGCATGATAATCAAGGTGGGCCATTTCCAGCACAAATCCAGGTTTTCTCACCCCCCCACCCCCATACACACACAAACTTTTAGAACTGGTTGTTCCGCGAGGGTGAACTGGTTCTAAAAGGGCTTCTAAATTTAACCGGCCAAAAGTGGCACCTTAGGCGCCGACTCCATGGGTGCTCCAGCCCTGGAGCACCCAAGGGGAAAATTTGGTGGATACAGAGCACCCACCAGCAGCTCCCTGCCCCACCTCACCTCTGCTTCACCTCCTCCCCTAAACGCGCCGCCCCACTCTGTTTCTCCGCCCCAGCCCCCCCCCCCCCCCCGCCCGGCTTCCCGTGAATCAGCTGGGGTGCGAGCAGGTAACCGGGGCGGGGCGCACAGGGGAACCGCTCCCCCCCCCAGCTCACCTCCGCCACCCTCGGCCTGAGTTTGAAGCCGCCGCCTGCTTCTCAGCCCTCCCCGGCTTCCCGCCAAACAGCTGATTCGTGGGAAGCCGGGGCGGGGGGGGGAGAGAAGGGCTGGGGCGGAGAAGCAGAGCAGGGCTGTGCGTTCAGGGGAGGAGGAGGTGTGGAGGTAAGGTGAGCTGAGGCCGGGCGCGGGGTAGAGAGCTGCCGGTGGGGGCTCTGCACCCACCAAATTTTCCCCGTGTGATCAGTGGGGGGAGCGGCTGCTCCTGCTGCTCCCCCCCTAGCTATGCTCCCCCGCCCCTAGGAGCCAGAGGGACCTGCCGGATGCTTCCTGGGAGCTGCCCCAGGTAAGCACCACCGGGACTCCCCACCTCGTCCCCCGGCAGGTCCCTCTGGCTCTTAGGGGCGGGCACCCACTACGGTGGCCCACGAGACCCTCCTGCCCGGTTCTGGGGGCAGTCAGCAGACAGGGGAGGGGGTGGAAGCGGCAGGGGTCCTGGGGGGAGCATCAAGGAACGCGGGGGGGATGGATGGGGCAGGAGGCCCCAGGGGGCGGGGGTGGGAAACGACCCCCTTGTGGGGTGAGGAGGGAACCCATTAAGAGTTTGGCAGCTCATCACTGGTCCCATATTCTGTATTAGAAACGTGAGGAGTTTATCCACTACTGTCAATGGACAGACCACGCTTGTAGGCAGGGTGGGGACTTGCCACTTATAGCTAAGGGGAGATTTTTGCCCTTCCTGGTAAGAGAAGAAACAGCACCATCGCTTTGTCTGTACCCTTGACATTCAGATGCACTCATGAGGGGTGCGAACAATATAAAAAGCCAACACGTTCTTCCAAAAACCAAAACTGCAATCTAGTCTGGGAAGGAGTTTGCAGCTGACATTCAGAGCCGCCTTTCAGTAAAATGCTCTTCTCTATCCACATATCCCTTTGTTCCCATACACAGTTTTTTTGCTAACGGCTCTCCACAGAGGAGAGAGAGAAACTTTCCCTGTAAGGCGACCCCCGGGTTTGATTATATTTGTATTGCTGACTGCATAGCGTGCTCTAAATGTTAATGCCTTCACTGCTTGGGTCCCAGCGGCTTGGCTACTCGCACAGCAGTGTGAATCTACAGCACATTAATGTCTGCTGTGCATCAACTTGACATGGGGACCCTGCTACCGTGCATTAAAAGTTCTGCAGTGTACTTTGACGCACCCCGGTTTCAAACAGCAGTACGTCAAAAAGCACTACAGGACTTTTAGCGCCCGGTAGCAGGGTCAACACAGCAAGTCAGGGTGCGGCCACCCAGTGCACTGTAGATTCACCCTGGTTTTCTGTGCACTAATTGCTGCGTTGACAAGCCCTGAGAGGACACCCAAATAAAGACGTTAGCGTCTATCTGGTATTGACGCTCACCTAGTATTTAGAATTAGCAAACGGATGGGCTATAAATATAGTTTTCAAACACTGCATTTAGGGGCTGATGCTCGTGTAAGGCCAGTTTTACATAGTATAGCACCACTCACTTCAATGCAATTACTCCTGAAAAGATGCAGACCCAATTGATTAACTACTGGAAATAAGGGAGAACAAAACAGCACCTTAACAGGAACTAAGGAAGTGACCCCCCCAACACGAGAACAACGAAGTCAACCTGAGGAAGTCAGTCCAAGGCTTACAAGGGGTTTGAGAGATGTCAGGTAAAAATCAAATGAGCAGACCAAGCATGGCGTTTTGGATAGAAAAGCTCTCTCTCGAATGGAATTGGTTCAAGTAAAGACCCTATCCAGCAGAACTCAGCCAGTCTCTGACAGGTTGTCAGCAAATATAGCAGGGATTACTTGGGGCCTCTCTAAGTGGGTAGTGCAGATTTCTTAAAATTGTCTGCACTTTAGTTTGTGTATTGCCAGCTGATCTAGAACAAAGTTTGGTTTTATTGGCTCCTGTAAATCCTGGTGTACCAGAGTTAAAGCACGTTGTCTCTAGCCATGCTGAGGTTTTTGCCTTGCTTACCACCCGTAAGGTGGGTAGCAAAGTAATCATCACTTATAACCCCAAATGGTGAAAGGCAGGACATGTGCTCTGCAGATTCTGGCCTTGTTCTGTGCAACTCAACTTCCCCAGGCCACAGAAAGAGCTGCAAGGAAGGATGTCATACCCTACGCCATCCGTAGAAACATCTCACGGGGTGGACTCAGACCTGAACAAGAAGGAAATGGCAGAAGGTACATAGTTTGCATGAACACCGAGAAAACAAAAAAGCAATGCGAAGCATCACAAAATGGCAATACACATTGTGGAACCAGCAAGCTATTTCCTGACTGTTACTTTGTTATGTTGCATCTCTTCCCCCCCCACCCCCAATTGTCTGTGTTTTGTTGATTTAGCCCTGGGAGTAGGGACCTGTCAATACAAGCCTGTGAAGAGCTGAAGAATAATAGTTACCAACATAATACACGGCTACTAATTAATTACACATCAGGTTAACGGACTTGCCTGCCAGGCACTGAGATCTAGGGGGTTAGGCTTAGGTCTGGGTGCCAGGTGACCTGGCATCAAGCGTTGGATCTGACTTATTTGCCGTGATCTTGGTCAAATCACTTATCTTCCCCCCTCTGCTCCATGGGGATTTCAGTACTTGCGTACTTATTTCACAGGGATGCTGTTAGGATTCATTAGGAATATTTGTAGCCAGATTTTCTGAAGCACTCAGCAGCTCCCCTTGTTTTCAAACATATTCCCTGCCAGCTGGTTGTGTTCGCAATGGGAGCTGGCAGGTGCAGGGAACTTTCCAAAATCTGTTAGTTGCCCAAATAGGAGCAGAGCTGTTTTGAAAACCTGGCCCCCAAACTCTCTATTTACTTTTTAGTTTCTGCCCCTTTCCTCGGTCCTGAGCCTGGAGATTTTCAGGCCATAGAAGGTAAGGAATGGAAAGGATAATATGGAGGAATGTTTGGCACAAACCGTCCTCTCTGGTGAGAGAAGCCGATTGAAAAGGAAAATGAGAGAGTTCCTAGAGCAGCAAGAAAGCATTTTGAACTGTATTGAGGGGAGGGAACAACAGCAAAAGGAATAACCAATAAGGCCAATCAATCTCCATCCACATTTCCCAGCAAGCAAGACGATCCGTTTCCTGGTACCTCTCACAATTCTGCCCAGCCTTCCCAGTGACCCTGAGGCCTCAAAGCAGGACACCAGAGTTTGAGCTAAATGCATACATAGCTAGCAATTTTAGGCATTCCCTGTGAAAATCTCTGGCCTTGGATGGTGCCATAACCAGAAACGCAGCTGCCGTGACAGTAACAGAAATATTTACCAGACAAGACCGGGCACAAAAGTAAAGTCTGCCTGAGATGGACCAGACACAGCATGGGTATCGGGTGCTGTCTGCAGCAGTGGAGAAAGCACTGAGGCGGGGGTGTGGAACTTCCATACCCTGCAGCACCAAACATACAACAGGGCGAGGAGATGTTTGTTCCACCCCACTGGACATGGCTTTAAAGAGCGTTTTCATGAGCTTAACACCAGGGGTGCCTCACAAGTGGGAATCCTAGAGGACCTTGTAAAGACTCAGACTGATCACCAAATCAAGACAATGGCCGCAGGCCCCAGGCTCTTCACCAAAGCCCTTAGCAAGCAGATTCCTACCTTCTAGAGCTCATTTTCCTGGCGTAACGAACTACCTACTAACCTAACCTAAGTTGCCATGAACTCCTGAACGCAGCAATCTGGCAGTGGGTGTCCTCGCCTGGTGTCTTCCTCATTGCTGGTGGGACAGGCAGAGGTTCCAGCAGCTAGAACACAAGTCAGCTTACAGAGCACTCGAGGCTGCAGGTAACTGCCCTCACACCAGGGCTCTCAAGTTCCTCATGGAAATCAGCTCCTCACTTTTAAGCCAGCCAAGGGCAGACACCTGGGAACAGCAGCCCTGCTCTCTTCCTTTTCCCTGGAGAGAGATTGCTGGACAGTGGCTCTATTGCTCCTCTTTGCTCTCCCTGGTGAGGAAAGTGTTGGAGCAATGGTCTGATCAAAGCCCAGCTGATAGATCCAGGAGCCCTCTGTGAGCTCATGCTCTCTGGGTCTTACCTGTGTTCGTTCTCCGTCCTCTTTTGGGGGTAGTGAAGTGTGGGGGAGTCTCTCAAACCTGCAATTAAGAGCCCTGAGTCTGCATTATAAATACCAAGCTGGCTGTCTCTCACAACTTGATTTCCTTAGGCTCTGAATTGGTCCAAGACCTGCTTCTACTGGAATAAATGTTAAATGTGCTGAGAAGAGGCTAAAAGAGCCTTATTTTCATGTCTTATGTTTGGCAATAGTCAACCACGGGAGCTCCTGACCTGTTGTTACTAAGCGCTTGCCATACTGCCCCTGCAGATCTTAGGCACTAAGTTATGGTATGTTTGTTTCTCTCATACAGGGCAAGCGAGAAAGATAGCAAGAAGGACCAGAATCTGAGATCACCACTCTGAGCAGGGGCAGCTCTCCTCCAAGACAGTATAAATGGAATGCTCCTCAGACAATATTATAAGCTGTCTCCCTGGTCACGTTGTCGAACCAGAGCCGGACTCTATCTGGGCCCCTGTAAGGATCTTAGCTGTCAGAGGGTGATGCTCTCAGCTCTTGAGTATAAGGCAAAGTCTGGCCCATACTCCCTGCCTGCTGGTTTTGGCACGGCTCTTCCGTCCCACTGTCAGCTGCAGATTGTTACGTTATTAAAGAGGAAGACTAGAGGGGAGAGTGGCCCTCAAATACAGAGGTGTGTGTAGTCCAGCACATGCCTCATTACCAACACCACAGGCTGGTGGAGCCCTGGAGTCAGAATGGAGGATAAGGGAAAGCCTGATGCAATACCAAAGGAGACAGCCATCAAACTGTAATTGTGTCCACCTAGTCTTATCACTCTGCTTTCGCATAATAAAAAAGCTCCCCCATCCTCTCAATTCCTCACATTACCAAGCCTGTGGTCCTGGTGTCCTGTGCATTCTAGCTAGGTCTCTCTCACACAGACAGTGTACAAAATCCAATTCAGAATAGTTAGCGAAGGAATATCTTTCATATGATACCCAATAATTATTTCGTTACAACTGCTTATTACCCATGAAACACGAATCTTGTTTTTGCGAGAGCTGAGTCCCAAGAGAAAGCAATCAGACCATAGCACTCCAGTGTACTTCAATCCAATGCAAACGATATAGTGGCCTACAGGAGTGGGCAGATCTGATTTAAAACCGGATTAGACAACAGCACTGGGAAAACATACTGTAAGGGCCAATCTTGCAAGGTGTATGGGTAAATGTGATCTCAAGTAATAAATCTCTTCCTTCTCTATCAGACAACTGAGCAGTCCCGAAGTCTTGCCTGGTGTGCTAAAAGGAGTGAGGTGTTTATCTCTATCATACAGCAGCATGCCTCAGAGAAGTGCAGCTCCTCCAACAAACATGTTCTGATGGCTCCCCTAGGGATGGCCAATGGCCATTATAACCCTGTACTATAATTAAGTCTCCTGTGTGCACATGTTGTACAGAGCAGGGTAAAGCATTGGTCAGATTCTTGTTTAAACTAAGGCCCTTTTACTCTTCTCTGCCAGTGTAAAAGGGCATTTGTGTGAATCAGAATCAGGCCCATAGTCTTGTTTTCTGTGTAATATTACTCAAGAAAATATGCAGTGCTTTTAACAAGTGGAAGAATTTCCCTCACTCTGAATTTGAAACCAGTTCAGCCTCCTGCCCTTTTGAGCCCTGTGAAAAGCATTCCTTTGGGCTCCTTGCCACTTCTCAATCCCCATCCTGTCTAGTGGTTTCTGACCTTTCAATGGGTGACAAGAAAAACATGAAGCAACAGGATTGTGATCCCTTGAACAACTCTGGAACCACATACTGGAGGAAGGGCCAAGACGGGCTCCCTGCTTCCTAATGAAGCAGCCATACCTTCTGCTTTTAGTTCAATGCATTGATCTGACCCAAGTAATAGAGAATCTGTTTTCTCTTTTAAGAGTTGCTATCCATGGAAGAGATTTTCAAAGGTGCCTAAGGGATTTAGAAGCGCAAGTCCCATTGATTTTCCGTGTTTAAGGGATTTAGGCCCATAAATACCAGTGAAAGAGCCTTACGCTCTTTGGAAAATCTCCCCCTAAAATGTACAGAAATGCAGAAAACCCTTGTCTATTGCACTTAGTTTAGATATTGGCGTTTGCAGTTACTTAGTGCTAGCGTAGTTGTGACGAGGGCAAACAGCAGGCAGGCATTCCTGCTGCTTGGCTCCTCTGAATCAGAGAAGAGTGGCCAGGGCAACCCCTCATTCTATTGGCAATTAAGTGCGTATTCTGCAACAGTTCTGAGCTCTCTAGTCAGCTTCCAAGGAAAAGGCGCAGGGCTGTGTCCATGCCCCTGCTCAACTGGTAGTTCCTTTTCAGCCAAAAAAAAAGAAAAACTTAATTGCTTTCTGCACTGCAACAGGACTAACAATATCACATTGCAATGAACAGCAAAGCTCATTAATAAACATGCAATGCGGGGGGAAAATTCCACTGAACCTCCTCCAGCTCATTAAATCCGTAGACGTTTGATGGGCATTAAACAAAAGTGGGAGGCTGAGTGTAGTGCTGGTGTGGCTGGCAAACAAACAGACAAACCTCACAGCCTCCACCAAGGAAAAGAAAAGCAATTACATATGACATTTAAAAAAATATATCCTAACATACAGCATTAAAATATTTCATGATTAATTGCTTCAGAATAAAACAAAGGGAACACAGCACTCACTTCTCCACAAAATGGCATTAAGAGGAACACTTTTATCAGTGAGGGTAATTAAACACTGGAACAGATTACCAAGGGATGGGACAGGTTCTTCATCATTTGGAATCTTTAAATCAAAACCAGATGTCTCTCTCAAAAATATGCTCTAGTTCAACCACAAGTTATGAGCTCCACACAAGAATTACTGAGTGAAAATCCATAGCCTATATTATGCAGGAAGTCAGATTAGATCAAGTGTTCTCCACCAGGGGGTTGGGACTAAACAGGAGTCAAAAGAGGCAACCACTCTGCCCTTCTCATACTGCTAAGTTGGAGGGGGTCCCACAAGAAAATGTCCATAGTGAGACAGCCAAAGTTTGAAAACCCCTCTACTAGCTAATCGTAAGCTTTAAAAAAAGAAATAGTTACTAACCTTTCCATAACTTTTGTCCTTCAAGTTGTGTTGTACATGTCCATTCCACTGTAGGTGTGTGTGTGCTTCAGTGCACAGTTGTTGGAGAGTTTTTCCCTTCGGGGTACCCATCAGGGCATCACAAGCACCCTCTGCTGCCTCACACACCGTGCACAGGCTTAAAGGGTAGAGCTGCTCCTGACCCCTCTCTGTTCCTTCCAACCAGCAAGACCCCGATAGACAGGGGAAGAAGGGTGGATCGTGGAATGGGCATGCACAACACACCTCGAAGAACAACAGTTATGGAAAGGTTAATAATAGTTTCAAGTGATTGCACATGTCCTTTCCACTACAAGTGACTCACAAACAGTCCCAACTGGAAGCGGGATGTGGGGGGCTCGGAATCTAATTGAACAGGGACTAGAAGTCCATTAGTCCAAATTTAGCATGGTCTCTAGATTATTAGGAGATGGAGCAGAGAAAAGTAAATGTATGACCTGATGACCAGGTTGCCACTTTGCAAACATTTAATATGGGAGCATGACCCATACAGGACACAGAGGCTGCTTGGGACCCAGTCAAATAATCCAATGCTCTATCCAGAGACTTCACATTAGCCAATTGGTAACATAGCTGAATACAACTGGATATCCAAGACAAACTCCTTTGAGTGGATACAGAACAGCTGTTCATTCTGTCTGCAAATGCAATGAACAATTGAGTTAAAGATCTGAAAGGTATAATACGATCTAAATAAAAGCTAAAGTTTTCTAACATCTTGCGTATGCAGCCTCTCCTCACCTTGATGACCATGAGGCTTTGGGAAGAAGATCAGCAAGAAGATTGTTTGGCTAATATGAAAACTGGAAATCACCTTGGTAAGAAACTTTGCGTGATGTCTAAGGTAAACTTGGTCTGTGTAGAAAACGGTGTATGGAGGATTTGATACTAATGACTTCAATTCCCCCACTCTCCTGGCCAACATACTGGCCACTAAAATGCCATCTTCACAGAAAGGTGCACCAGAGAGCAGGTCACTAGAGGCTAGGAGGTAGCGGGGGGGACCCATCAGTGTCATTCAGGCTTCATGGGGGAATAGGATTCTGCACCTGTGGAAATTGTCCAGGCCTTTTAAAAATCTTACAGACATCAGATTGGAAAACAGAAAGGGGTTATCAACGGGTGGGTGGAAGGCCAAGACACCTGCTGGGTGCACTCTGATTGAGCCGATAACCAATCCTTGATGGTTTAGGGACCAAAGATAGTCCAGTGTGTGCTGAATTGAAGTGAGGACTGGGAAAGCCTCTTTCAGTCTTGACCAGACACAGAACCTCTTCCATTTAGCCAGGTAAGTACTCCTAGTTGATGGTTTTCTACTATTTAGCAACACCTCCTGAACTTCCCTAAAGTAGTATTCCTCCACCCATGTTAATCATGAAACCTCTAGGCTGTCAGGTGAAGGGTCTGGAGACTGGGATGTAGGAGGTGGCCACGATTCTGTGAAATCAAGTCTGCATGAAGTGGAAGTGGCAGTGGAGGACTAGCTGAAAGGTCTAAGAGCTCTGAAAATCAATGCAGACAGGGCCATGGTGGGGCGATCAGTATAGGATGAGCCTTGTCCTGCTTGACCTTGCACAGAACTTTGGGCAGAAGAGGGATTCAGGGGGTGGGGGTGGGGAGAAGCATACAGGATTTCCTCTGACCAGGGCAGTAGAAAAGCATCCGTCAATGAACCCGGGCTGTGGCCTGTTCGGGAGAAAAGCTGGTGACATTTTCTGTTGACTTCTGTTGCAAACACGTCCACTCAGAGAGCTCCCCAGAGTTGGAAAAACAGATCTTATGTCTGGGCACAGAGATCATTCGTGGTGCTTGATAAACAACTACTCAGATGATCTGCCAGTTTATCCTGGGCCCTTGAAAAGGAAAGCCGCTTCCTGAAGTATAAAGGTGGCAATGCAGCAGTTCCAAAGTAGAATGGCTTCCCGGCAAAGCAACCAAGACCAGGCACTGCCTTGTGTGGCATACAACAAGACTGTTGTATTGTCAATCAGAACTCACAAGTCCCTTCTCTTGATGTGGGGAAGGAATGCCACGCAAGCTGATCAGATAGCTCGCAATTCCCTGATATATATAGGCAGACTGAGATCTTGGGGAGAACAGAGACCTTGCTTCTGCAGGAGACCCAAGGCAGCCACAGCTAAGGTAAGAGCTTGTGCAAGGGAACTTCTTTGCAGACATTCCCGGATCTGTCCACCAGTCTAGGGACGATAACATTTGAATTAGAATATGGACTATTATGTCTATGTGGTGCTTCCTTGGAGCGTACGCCTCAGCCGCCAAACACAGCCTGGCATACTGCAGCAGTGCACGCTGCCACATGCCCCAGCAGCCTGAGGCAGTTTCTGACTGTGGGGGCGTGGGTAAGCTCTTAAGTCTAGAATGATGATTTGCATAGTTTGAAACCTTGCCTCTGGTAGTAAGGCATTGGCTGTCGTGAAATCCAGGACCACTCCAGTAAATTCTATTTTCTGTAGAGAAGACAGGACTGACTCCTGAGTTGATCAACAGGCCAGGCCCATCCAATGTGGAACAGATTATGTCTACGCTGGACAACACCTGTGACCTGGATCGACCTTTTATTAGCCAGTCATACAGATAAGGAAAGACGTGGACTTCTGACCGCTGAAGGAATGCTGCTGGCACCGCCATACACTTTGTGAATACATGAAGGGCAGCATTGTGAACTGATAGCGGGAACCCACTAATAGCAAATCATAGAAATTTCCTGTGTCCTTTAATTTAAGAGCAGCAGACCAGTCCCCCAGCTCCAGGAAAAGAATAATAGAAGCTGGAGTGACCATCCAGAATTTTGATTTCTTTAGGAACTTCTTTAACTCTCTTACATCTAAAATAGGCCTGACACCCCCTTTGCTTTCGGGATCAGGAAGCATAAGGAATAAAAACCCTTTCCCATGAGCAATAGAGGAACCTGATTTATAGATCCCACAAGAAGCAGCAATTGTATTTCTCACAACAAGAGTTTCATGAGAGGGGTCCCTGAAGGAGGATGGGGAAGGGGATGGGAGGAGGGGTAGAATTTGAAGGGCGTATCCCACTTCTACCGGATGCAAGGAAACTATTGAGGGGGAAACACCCACGGGTTCCTAAATGGCCTGATACAGCCCCGATCTCCAACTATGTGCAGCCCAACGGTGTATTCAACATGCCCCATGCTGGAACTGAGGCTGAAACCAAGGCGGGGAGGTACTGTATGCCGATTGGTGGGAGTAGTGAGGCGGAGACGCATAGGAGCTCACTTCTGACTCTGACGAGCCGTACTCATCGGTACCGGAGATGCAGGCTAGGAATCAGAAGGGGGTGCTGGCAAGATCATTTGCGGCTTTCCCTTAAATGGTACCATCTTAACTGGTAGGCTAACGGCTATCCGCTGGTCCCTGGTGATGAGGATGTGAATTTGCTGGCGTCAGTGCCACGCAAGACCCCAGGACTGTTGGTGAAGGTGGTACTGAGAGTCACTCTCTCTCTCGCAGCCTCAGAGGCCTTAGGCTTACATGGAACCAGGAAAGTGTTATAGTCCTGTGATACCAGAGTCTGAGGCAACGCTGACAATGGAACTTCAGAAGTCATCTAAACAGGCCCGTACTGGGCTCTGGAGTCAATTAACTCCCCTGCACTCCCGAGACTGCCTCCTTTTTGAGCACACGATTTTTAATCCTTATTTGAGCTCAGTCTCTTTGAGTACCTGGTACCGAGCATGACTTGTGGTGCTGCCTCTTTGGCACCAGTGACACTGAGCTGCCTCTTGGTACAGCACGGCCAGAGACGCTCTGCTAACTGATGCTGCAGCACTCAGGACCCGGGCCAAGGTGGACAGTTTTGATGGATGCTGGAGTGCTGATTCCAGACACAGATACGTAAACTTGGCTGCCCTGTCCTCCTTTGAATGGGACTTAAAGCCCTTACAGACGCTGCATCTGTCATTTACCTGAGCCTCCCACAAGCACTTAAGGCAACTGGAATGAGGGTTACTAATAGGCATTGCCTTAACACAAGAGTGGCAGGGCTTGAAGCCTGGAAACATGGCATATCTCCGGTACCAAGACTGGTACTCAAACTAGGTGCCAGAGATGTACAATTTTTTTTTAAATCTAAGCTGTACTAACTACTCTAACTACACAGATTCTTTTACAGCACGAGAAGAGAACTGCAGAGGCAAGAATGGGAGCTCCGTCCCAGGAGACAGAAAGGAACTAAAGGGGGTCAGAAGCAGCTTGACCCTTTGTGCCTGCACGCGGTGTACAAGGCAGCAGAGGGTGCTTGTGCCACCACGACAAGTACTGCGAAGGGAAAAACTCTCCAACTGGTACTGGAGCACACGCATCTACAGTGGAATGGACATGTGCAACCACTCAAAGAAGAATCTATGCATCTAGATCCCAGGTAGCTTTTAGAAAACCTGATTAACTCTGCTCTCTAATTAGAAACCACTACACAAAGGGGCTATTGTGCAGATCTGAAAGGGACAAATTAAGCAGTTAAGTTCTATGTTAGCAGAACATTGTAAGTGCCTTGATTTTGCTCAGTGATCAGTGCTATTTTAGTTATTTATTGTTTTTAATAAAATGCTGTTTAGGAAAGTTGCATCTGCTTTTATGTCCACTGTATTATGACAAGAATATCTCTTTCCAGTAACAAAGCACACACAGCACTAATGTAGGAGGATCATAAAATGCACTGCATTACAGCATTAGAGTTGTGAGAACATCCGTCTTTGCAAAGGTTAATTCTTAATGGTATCTAAAAGGGAGGGAGAGGAAAATGAAACCAAATGCAGAACGATGCTAGACAGGGGAAGAGTCATACCAAGGTTATAAGGCTATAATATTCTGTTAAGGCAGCTGATCCACATCTGAGATGGATGTCTGAAAAAAATGTGACAAGTACAGGAGATCAATATGCACGATACTGGATCACAAGATCAATTTTATTGGACTGCAGTCCTACTATGAGATTTATGACTGGATCTAATCAGCATAGGAAATGCACGTTCAGATTTTTCAGCTCATAGTAGAGAGGAGACCCTCATATGAGATCTGATAGTCCATCCCCCTACAGTGCAGGACTGTTCCCTGGAGTATATTCCCCACTGCTTTGACCACGCCTTGATAATTAGACACTAGATAATGGACAAAATTTTCAAACATGCCTACATGACATTCCTTTTTCAGATAGGATTTAGGCACTTTGGAACCTAAGGGGTTGTCTTTACTGCAGTGTCAGCTGGAGCTATAATTCAAATTTTGCCCTTAACCTGACTCCCGTTCACACGTACAAGTCTCTAGCTCAAGTTAAGTGGTGCTTTAAGCTCGAGCTAGCTAGCCCATCCAAGGGGATTCAGCGGGGATTGGGTGGAGCTCCAATGCTGCTGAAGCTTGAGCTAGTAATGCAGTGTGGATCTTACTCACCAGCTGCTAATCCAATCACTGCGTAGCTCCACTGTTGTTTTGCAGTGTGGCTACCGACTCTGCTCTCCCTTGAGCTTGGCTAGATCCAGTGGAGTAACTCGAGTGTACTAACTGAACTGTCGCGGTGAATTGCAATGTGATTTAGGGAGACAAGGTGGGTGAGGTCATATCTTTTATTGGTTTCCCAAACCTGAAAAAGATCTCTGTGTAAGCGTGAAAGTTTGTCTCTCTCACCAACGGAAGCTGAGCCAATAAAAGATATGACCTCACCCACCTTGTCTCTCTAATATCCTGGGACTAATAGGGCTACAACAGCATTGCATACAATGGGACTTAGGCTAATTTTGGAACTGGGAATTGAACGCTTCGGAAAATGCTACCCTATGGGAGTAAGTTAACCCCTTAGTGAACAGACTGATTTATTCTGATTTGATTTAGTCAGATTTGAAAACACTATCACCTATCCTTAGTTTACTTTCCATAATTTCTTATTTTTAAATTTTATTTTGATCAAAAAACATCGGAATTCTTGATTCTGTACATTGGATAAGCAACCCAAAATTCAGCTAATTCATCAGAACAGTACTTGTAATAGGTCTATTAAAATTACTTCAGCTCATGGGTGCTGTATATTTTCACACGAGGAAGTCACCCCAGCTCTTTCTCCAATTTTTTATAATGTATATACTTTATTTTAAGCAAGAAGCCAATTCTCCACCTGTGTGAGAGATCCATCTCACAAAGCTAGGCTTTAAGAAATAAAGCACATCCTCAAGGAGGCATGATTCCTCACCACTGAAGTCAATGGGAGTTTTGGCAATTACTTCAGTGGGAGTGAGATCAGGTTCTAACAGCACTGGAACGACCTTCGCCAGAATTATGCATTGAAAGATTCTAGCTGGCAGGAAGCCAACAGAGATTTTCCTGTGCAGTGTGAATGGGGGTGATCTGGGTACTAAATTAGTTTAGAAAACCTTGCCGAAGGCCAGATTCCCACACGCTTCTCTACATCTCTGTCTAGCAAAGGTCACCCTGTTCAGGGTAACTTTCCTCTCTTTTCCCCCCATTCCAAAAGCTTTAAGGTTTCTCTCTCTCCCCCCACACTATGGTACATCTACACTGCAATGCTGGGGTGCGACTGCAGCTCACACAGACATACCAACGCTAACTTTGATTAAGCTAGAGTGAGTACCAAAGCAGTGAAGCTGTGACAGTATGGGCTTCAGCACAGGCTGTACAAGCCCACCCAGAACCCTATGTAATTACTTGGGTAGCTAGCAGGCATTGAAGCTCCTGCTGCCGTGGTACCTGAGCTCGCTCAATAAAAGCTAACCCAGGTATATCCATATGAGCTGCAATCACGTTCCTGACTGCAGCGTACATAATCCTAGTTTGTCAGTGCTGGTCCAAACTCCCAGCTCTAATCCCTAGCCAACACTGCCTCAGAAAAGAGCACCATCTTCTTATAAACTAAGCACCGTAAAGATGTTTTGTTTCAAAAACACAGCAGTATTCACAGCTTACCTGAATCCAATTCAGATTTTAAACTGCTCTGGGGAGACCTACTTTTATGACCTATAGTAAAGATTTCTGAGAAGCTGAGCTTCTTGCTGTGGTATTAATAATAGATCTATGCAGATTGATATTCCTGGGAGATAAAAGGAGAGGAAAAATATTAAAAACTGATGCTTCTGGCAAATGAAAAAACTAATGGATCATATTTTCCTGAGGGGAGGGGAGGTGCTTTCATTTTATTTCACTCTGATAAGTGTCTGAGACCTGCCATAGTGGGTAATGCTCAGAGATCACTGTCTGCAGCTAACAGAGAACGTCTTGAAAACAAAAGATGCTGAAGGAGATGCAAGTGACCCGTCAGGTATTTCAAGATGAGAGTAGCAAATGCACAGGATTATGCAGCAGGCTCTAACTAAATCTGTAACCCAGCTCAACAATAAGAAGAATCCTATGAAGCTCACCTTTCGGTGTGGGACTCCGGGCTGCTTGACCCATAGACATAAGACCACCTAGATTTCAACAGCAATTCAGCAAAACTAAAATCACAACATTTACAGGCAGGATATGCAAAAGTGCTCTGCACTGGCCTAACTCCACTCCCACTGAAGTCAACAATCAAACTCCCTTTGGCTTCAATGGGAGCAGTTAGAGCAGCGAGAAGCACTTTCGATGAAACCCCTGAAAAGTTTCACCCGTGTAGCTCATATTTTAATGAATGTTACAAGTGAGACACTGCCTGTTATCATACAAACATCTGGATTTTTCTGAAGAAACCCCATACAGTGCCAGAAAATACATTCTTAAATGTGCTATAAAAGTGAAGAATTTAAGGCTCTGATTTACCTTATTTACTCTTTATTGATACAAAACCAGAAATGACTCGTGTGACCACAAATGGTTACATAAATTTACAACATACAGCTGACAAAGAGATCTGTGTCAATGTCCACGAAACAATATATTCCCAGACCTGAAGAGAATTCCAGCTGAAAAGTAATTACAGACTTCTTTAGAATCCCCCAATATCCAATGTAAGATGATCTCCAATTTGCTGGACAGGCTATGAGGAGGAGGACTCATTTAATGAATGTTCTATAATTGGCCTGAAATACAAAAAGCATGGAAGTTAGTTTATTCAAATTAACAGATCAATCTTTCAGCAAAAATTTACTGTTCCCCCACTTGCCCATATCATAACCTAAAAAAAGCCAGTGGACAGCAAGGCAATTTTTATTCATAACAGCACGGAAACACTGTCCAGATACAAAGGTGATTTTCACACACACACACACACACCCCATTTACACTAAAAACAGGCAGATTAGCCTCTACCAGATTAATGAAATCTGTTAAACCTATTCATTTGACATCTCCAAGATCTTATGGTTCCCTCAACCACTACGTCAGTTGTCATTACAAAATCACTCCTTGCTGTGACACTGCATTTTATCTGTAAATGTTATTCATCTGCTGCTTTATTTGGTTGATTATTGTGACTTTATGTATATTGTGTAGTCACAGCAAAAATTATTTGAAGAGCAGAAATTACTGTTAGAACTTTTAGTACACATTTTAATGCACAGTGCTCACTCTAGATGCACTATGTTATGTGGAGGAGTTTCAACGGGATGCTGAATTTTCAAACTGCTCTAAAATCCCCATATATAATCAGACTGAAAACTGCTATACTAGTTCTAGGCCTGGGGTAGAGTTTGTGGCGCAAGTTTGGAGGCATTTGATCAAAGCGTTCCTAACATAAAATGACTTATTTAACGTTTTAACTTTCTTCTAGTGCTTTTTTTGCATAGAGATCAGGGGAGGGATTTAAAGGCATTACCCACAAAACATTTCACTGGACTTTCCCTGCTGAGATCTAGAGTCCAGGACCAAGAACCAGCACCAAAATATAACAACCTAAAATGTATTAGATTTTCTTTTTAGTTCTGTAAAGTTTCACTGGGTTGCTCTGGGATACATATGAGCTCCGTTAACCACCACTGTTTCATATGCCTACTGGAGCGGGAGGCAACTTACATTTAGCTTGCTTTGCAAATGGAAGTTGCAGAATCACTTGTAAAGCTGCTGGGATTAGAACCCAAGACTCTGATATGAAAGACAATTTAAAAAATTATGGCTGACTGTGCCAGAGCTGAAGTACCCTACAGCAATACTCAGAGGATGTGATTCTGTGTATTAAAGGATTCAGGATGTTCAAGAAATTAAATATGGCCCATGTCCCTGTGGCTGAGACAATGGAGTGAGCAAGGCACAGAGGATTGTGTTCAGAAGTCTACTCCAGACTTCCTTTCTGATGTTAGGAAGTCACCTGAACCAGAATTTTTAGAGGTGGTGGAAATCGCCTTCTGGGGTCTGTATGAAAAACACCACTCCACAACCCCATGAGAGGTAGGAAAGATGGTCTTGTGTTTAACACACTGGACGGGGACTTAGGACTTCTCAGTTCAGTTCCTGGCTTAGCTTTAGTCAATTCACAATCTCAATGCCTCAGTTTAGAACCAGAAGGCTATTTTGGCTCTTCAGGGGACTGAGCATTTTGGCTGGGTTTGGTGCAAGGAGCCTTCCAAAGCTGTACAGAGATTCTACATTGGGAATCACCCCCTGCTCTAAGTGAGGAGCACTCTTTAGAGGTCCTGGAGGGCACCAGGAAGACACAGGACGGACTCTGCAGGTCTAGGGGCCAGTGCTGTGCTTGGTGTAACATTTTTAGATTAGCAGTGGTTATTAGGCTGTCTTTTGATGAAATGGTGGCACTTAAAGAGCCATTGTCTTTGCAAGCTCTCCTCAGCATGAGTGCCATTTAAAGCTTATTCTGCAGCCTCTCTAAAATCCATAGAAGTCTGGCTAACTGTCCCCTTTCAGTCATGCATTTCGCTTCCAATTCTCCTTCCCTCAAATTCCTCCCTCCAGACATAGCCTCCTCACATGCCCTCCTGAAGTTTATGGTTACCAACAGGAACAGACCTGCTCTAATTGTGACAGGTGGAGAAGAGACTCAGGACTTCCATTTCCCCCAGGGACAGGGAAGGGGGAAGCCATACAACCCTTTCCCTCTACCAGGAAACCCCTAAGGGATGCAGCTGCACAGGTCCCAATGAGAAGGGATTCCAGGGCTCCTCTTCTCTGCCACTACTGGGGAAAGGGGAGTGACTCTGAGGTGAAGTGGGCACGGCCCAGCTCCTCTTCCTCCCAGTGTTGTGGCCAGCTCGTAACTGATGTCCTTGCAGCTCTTCCACCACTAGCTTCTTTTTTCCTATTGGTCACTCAACCCCACCGGGTGGGCATGGAGAGGCCAGGAGAGGAGGTGCTGACAGATGAGGAGAACTAGGGAAGCACCTCCTCCCCAGCAGTCATGCCCTCCCTCACTACCCCAACTTTCTGAAGGGGCAGAGGGAGGAAGAGGGAGCATGTAAATTCACTTGCTAAAATGCTTGTTGACATGGAGTTACAATTGCAGGGACAAAACAGGGCCCTGTGCTCTTCCAGAATGTCAGAGTTTGAATCCCAGAACCAAAACAACCTAGAAAAGCTGCAGGAAATGCAGACTTAAGGTGACACTTCCCACACAACACAATCACATAACTCTTCACCCATAGGAATACAAACAGAAATTGGGAAGGTCACAGTACTTTCCTGTCCCTGCACACAACCCCAAACCAAGATAATTATTCATAGTCCAATTGATCCTCAAAGTGCTTTGTGCATCAACAATCTGAGAAGTATTTGCTGCTTATTGGCAGAGACCACACAAATGGACAAAAAATGCTAAGGGAGACATAAGATGCTGTGACCTTCCTAAGGACACCTCAGGGAAGGGACCATAGGGGTCAGAGATTTTTTCAAAATGCCTATATGATTTATATATGATTATTTATATATATATGATTTAGGAGCTGGCCTGTGCCCAAATCCCACAAATTTCTGCACAAGCTTAACCCTCTTCACCTGTGCAAAGGTAATGCCATCAGTGGAACTATTTATGTATGTAATATTAAGAATATGTTTAAGTGTTTGCAGGATCAGGCCCCCTAGTTTGTTGTAAAACAGAATATAATAAATCACAAATTAGACTAAGTAAATCCAAGAAATTTAAAATCAAGCTTGGCACTTTGTCGTACACTTATTTAGAATACAGAAAGGTAAGGACATTGAGGCAATAATTCTGATCCCCCAAGTGGATAAATTACAAAACCAGAATTGGATTATTTTGAGGAAAACTGAGGGGCAAACTATTATTGCTATCGTACAACTCTAATTGCATTTTTTTTTTCATTTTCTGTCAGGTTCAGAAAGCAAAACAGGTTCTTCGTTTTGTATCTGGAGAGTGTGGTTAGTCTGGCCATTCAATGACCAAGTTATTTTACTGAAGCAGAAGACTGAAGTAGAGTAAAATGACATCTAGCCTAGACTGATTGGATGAGATTGATCCACCTATACTTTCATTTGGTTTATTTAAAGTTTAACCAATACGAATCAGACTAGATCACAATGGTCCCTTCCTGGCCTTGGAATCTATGAGCTCTAAGGAGATCCTGACCCAAAAATACAAAAACAAAACAGAAACAAGTAGTAAAACATAAAAGTAAACATTCAACATGATCAAAACTTATTTAGCTCTTAAAATACACTGAGCCTTATTTATAAGTTAAAATATTTGTTCAGCTATGACACATGGGTATTAACTTATTCCCACAACTGCCAAGGCGCCTTAGCTATGAATTTTCATAAAAGTGTTCAACAAATTCTAGTTACTCAAAAAGCAAGTGTTTGCATTTACCAATATTAGTAAAATCAGCTACAATAATAAATGAGGGTACATTTGCTGGGTGCAGCATGACCTCTGCAATTATCACGTAATTGTACTTTATGGGCCAATACTGGGAGCCTCAGACTTTCCTCTCAAGGACCTTCCTTCAGCACTTTTTCCCTGCCAGGCTATATAATTAGTCCTACCTCATAAGCTTAATTGTAAATTTGTTAATTAGCCCCAGAGCTGACTTGGCATTTATTGAGACATAAGGGAGGGTTCTTGGTCTATTCAATGTACAGACTACTGCACCCTAGGGGAGTCCCCCCATCAGTAATAAAATTTCACAAATTATGTTTGAAAAACTTTTCTATATTTAATTAACTTTAATTTCTTTAAATTGCCCATTTTGTGCTACAATGAAGGTGAGGTTAGCATAAAGGAAGGATACAATTTATCAAGTTCAGGTATCGTCTTCTGTTGCCTTTATGGAATAATCACCAGTTGAACACTGCCTTTTGGGTTGTTGATGAAAAAACTCATTGCTCCTACATGAATAATGTAAGAACTAGTAGAAACCCAGGACAGGGATCTAAGTTACCATGGTGGCTATGTTCTGTTGAAAATGGCAATGGAAATATTTCACTTACACAGTCAAACTCTGTGTTCTGCTCTTCCATTTCAATAAACAAAGTTCCATTCAATGGCATATTTGACTTTGAAGAATCTAAAGAAACTGGTTTTCTGCAATCTTACCATAACAACTTTACCATCTTACCTAACTCTTGACAATGTTTATATTTTACTTTAAAAAAAACTATTTGTGACTTTGGCCCATTCAACTGCTTCTTTCCTATCGCTCCCTTTGATTTTAGGCATGTTGGTTTAGGTACGTTCATATACTGATGGTTGATAATCCCTAAACTCTCTTCATAAAACTGCAGTATTGAACAGGAGCTTTCATGTTTACTACCGTTAGAACAAGAAACCACCAACTAGTGAATTCCCAAACTTACTTTATTCATACACCACCTTCTTAAAAAGAACTGTTGTGAAGTCAACAGAACATTCAGCTGACATACAACCAATGCCATAAAAATACTTTTATAACTTGTCTCCTATTAGGCAGAAAGAACCGTCATGTTATCACCTCCATTTTAATTTTTTTACAGTTAAAGTCTTCATTTCATTTGAAGTTAAAGCCTAATGTTTCTAGGATGTGTTATATTTCTGTAAATATTTCAGAGTAACATGTTCAAAATGAAAAAAGGAAATGGGGCGTAGCTGTAGTAGGAGGCTGTATTAAGACTATCAGAAAATACTGTTTCAGAGTAGCAGCCGTGTTAGTCTGCATCCGCAAAAAGAAAAGGACTACTTGTGGCACCTTAAAGACTAAAATTTATTTGAGCATAAGCTTTCGTGAGCTACAGCTCACTTCATCGGATGCATTCAGTGGAAAATACAGTGGGGAGATTTTATATACACAGAGAACATGAAACAATGGGTGTTACCATACACACTGTAAGGAGAGTGATCAGGTAAGGTGAGCTATTACCAGCAGGAGAGCTGGGGGGGGGGGGAACCTTTTGTAGTGATAATTAAGGCGGGCCATTTCCAGCAGTTGACAAGATCGTGTGAGGAAGAGCGGGGGGGGGGAGGGGCGGAATAAACATGGGGAAATAGTTTTACTTTGTGTAATGACACATCCACTCCCAGTCTTTATTCAAGCCTAAGTTAATTGTATCCAGTTTGCAAATTAATTCCAATTCAGCAGTCTCTCGGAGTCTGTTTTTGAAGTTTTTTTGTTGAAGAATTGTGACTTTTAGGTCTGTAATCGAGTGACCAAAGAGATTGAAGTGTTCTCAGACTGGTTTTTGAATGTTATAATTCTTGACATCTGATTTGTGTCCATTTATTCTTTTACGTAGAGACTGTCCAGTTTGGCCAATGTACGTGGCAGAGGGGCATTGCTGGCACATGATGGCATATATCACATTGGTAGATGTGCAGGTGAAGGAGCCTCTGATAGTGTGGCTGATGTGATTAGGCCCTATGATGGTGTCCCCTGAATAGATATGTGGACACAGTTGGCAACGGGCTTTGTTGCAAGGATAGGCTCCTGGGTTAGTGGTTCTGTTGTGTGGTTCCTGGTGAGTATGTGCTTCAGGTTGAGGGGCTGTACACTTCAGGTGGGCCCTATGCTACCAGCTCTCCCAGCTATCTTCAAGACACCACTGACTTCCTGAGGAAACTACAATCCATCTGTGATCTTCCTGAAAACACCATCCTAGCCACTATGGATGTAGAAGCCCTCTACACCAACATTCCACCCAAAGATGGACTACAAGCCTTCAGGAACAGTATCCCCGGGGGAGGGGGGGGAGGGTCCAATATTGCCAGTGGTGGGAAGGGCATAGGTGGTTCCATCCAGGGGTTTACATACCATGGGGCAGGATCCTGAGAGTAGGATGAGGTAATTTTTCTGTGACTTCTATTGATTGGGGTCTGAGGATGGGAGATTTGATATGGTGAGCATTTCCCCTGCAGTCTAGCTTCCTCATCACTGGATGAAGGCTGTCCAGACCCTGACTGAGCATTTGGAGAGAAGCAGGCATTAATTATGGGTGACTGCAGGATGGGCGACACCAGCAGGTCCCTTGACTGTGTAAACTGCAGTGCTGGAGCCCCTCTGTGAGGTGAGGGCTGTGCAAGAGGAATCTGCTATGAAGAAAAGTTCCTCTGCACCAGTGTCCTAAGCGTTGTTTCACTGCTGGCCAGCCCAGCAGGTGCCGGTGCCGGGAGAGCAAGAACAGCCCACGGGGGGTCAGGCCTATCAGCCTGTGTTGGCACCGCGACAGAAACGGTGCCGAATGGTGCCATATGAGAGGCAGGCAACTGGAAGCCTGAAGCTTTGCGGTACTGCTGCAGCCGGGTTTCGCGCAGCGCCGGAGGAGCCCAGCACGTCAAAAGTGCTCAGCCAGGGAAGCGCCGGGAGGGAGGCTGTAGACCCGCCCAGGGAACTCTCTTCCCGCGGGTGAGAGAAGGTGCCATTTTTTGGACTTTTTTTGTCCTTCTTTGAGGCGGGGGGGTTGTGGTGTGCAGCGGAGCCAGAGTCGGCACCCGGGTCTGAAGCTGACCCTAAGGATTTCTGGAGGAGGAGCAGTTTTAGTCTCAGCTTCGTGTCCTTCCGTGCCCTAGATTTAAGCTTGCTGCAGTGGGCACGTTTTGGGAGGGAATGTGGGAGTCCCCCAAACATTTTATGCATTTTGAATGGCCATCCGACAGGGGGATGGCATCATTGCAGGTAGAGCAGCACTTAAAGCCTGGGGAGCCAGGCATGTCGGAAGCGGCTGCCGCTGACAGGAATAAAGAAAAAGTTGTTTGTTTTTTTTTGAGAGAGAGAGAGAGAGATGGAAACTAAATACTCCTGGTAACTAACTAACTAACTAGAAAGGTAATTGTAACAAAGGGAGAGAAAGTCTCTAATGAGTCTGCTGACCTCCGTCTCAGGCCGGGGACAGTAGAGAAGGAACTGAGGAGACCAGTCGCGCTCATGAACTATTAAGGTACACTCAGAGCGGGGGGCAGGCTCTCCACATGCACAACCAGTATGAGGACTGCTGTAAAAATCTGTGAGCGAAGGTGCAGGGATGCATCAACACCTGGAGTGGAGCACCCACAGGGACATCTCTCAAAGAAGAACTGTATAGACCCAACATTGCACAAGGTCATGAGAGTAACCTGGAGTCTTAAAGGAAATGTCGATGTTTTTATTCAAAAGATACAAGTCTCATCTAGCCTTGCAAAAACCTACTGAGAAGAAAGTCTTCAACTTTATAGTATAAAATTTGTTTTGGGGTATTTGGGCAAATAAATGAGGCTCAAGCAGAGAGCATTTCAGTTGGCTGCCCCCAGACCTAAGAAATGACCACGACACCAGAGGAAGCGTACACACACAAGAGATTTTACTCAGTGTTCTTTCACAACCAACCAACAAAAAATGTCTTTGTCCACAGGCAAGTGTCTGGTTCAACAGATCAGGAACCAACAAGGATCAATCTCTGTTGCCACACTAGTCTGTAAACTGGGCCGTCCTTTACTTCAGGGTAAACTGGTAAGCTGTTCCTCTTTCTCAGGTGAACAAACTACAAAATCAACAGAATACACCCACACCCTTACTTAAACAAGACACTTTGTTCCAGAGGTTTATATGATGCACTTGAATCAGTTTTGTACCACCTGGGACTAAGGGTATGTCTTTACAGTGGCATAGAGACTCAGAGCCCAGGTCAAGTGACTTGGGTTCACAGGAATTGAACTGCAGAGCTAAAAATAGCTGGAGCCTGGTCTCTGAGCCTGAGCTCCAGTCCAAGTGGGAAGGTCTACACTGCTACTTTTAGCCCCGCAGCCCGAATCTTGCAAGTCCAAGTCAGCTGATGTGAACCCAGACTCAGCACAAAGCAAATAAATCAATCATGTTAGAAACTACACTTGGGCATAACATGTTTTTGGCTTTAGCTCTTGATTAGTTTTCGTAAAATGTGTTAAAAATTTAAGGCTTCAGGGCTGTCAGTTTGTCAGCAGACCAGGCACATCTCTGGAGGCATCAATGGAATAACACACTGTAATGCCATTGTGTCTTTTTCATGCCCATGATATGGATGTACCACGTCCCGCAATAACAGAGAAGTTCAGTACCTTCGATCCTTGATCTCTCTGCTAAGCCTACCAAAACTATGATATGGATGTGCCCAAGAAAAAGTAAACTGATGTCACCATTTCATCTCATACCTCAAAAAGTACAGCTAACAGAGAACACCAATCTTGTTCAATAATAACCTGGCTCATATCTGAACAAGTAACTTACTAGATAAAATGCTCTGTATTCTATTACCTAACTAGAGTCATCCAACCTCACTTTTATATAGCATTATACAATAGACATCATTATGGTCTATCAAGTAAATAAAATGATAGGTTGTCCTATTTCCTTGGATAAAGTTATTGTACCATGTAAATGATGTGCATTATACAAACCCCCCAAAATAGCCGAATACAGATGCTGAACTAAAAAATAACTGTGCTTAGAGGTCCACCTACTGGAGTATATCGGAAACATTTCATAGAATCATAGAATAACAGAGTTGGAAGGGACCTCTGGAGGCCATCTAGTCCAACCCCCTGCCCAGAGCAGGACCAATCCCCAACTAAATCATCCCAGCCAGGGCTTTCTCAAGCCTGACCTTAAAAACTTCTAAGGAAGGGGATTCCACCACCTCCCTAGGTAACGCATTCCAGTGTTTCACCACCCTCCTAGTGAAAAAGTTTTTCCTAATATCCAACCTAAACTTCCCCCACTGCAACTTTAGACCATTACTCCTTGTCCTGTCATCTGCTATCACTAAGAATAGTCTAGATCCATCCTCTTTGGATCCACCTTTCAGGTAGTTAAAAGCAGCTATCAAATCCCCCCTCATTCTTTTCTTCCGTAGACTAAACAATCCCAGTTCCCTCAGCCTCTCCTCATAAGTCATGTGTTCCAGTCCCCTAATCATTTTTGTTGCCCTTTGCTGGACTCTCCAATTTCTCCATATCCTTGTAGTGTGGGGCCCAAAACCGGACACAGTACTCCAGATGAGGCCTCACCAATGTCGAATAGAGGGGAACGATCACGTCCCTCGATCTGTTGGCAATGCCCCTACTTATACATCCCAAAATGCCATTGGCCTTCTTGGCAACAAGGGCACACTGTTGACTCATATCCAGCTTCTCGTCCACTGTAACCCCTAGGTCCTTCTCTGCAGGACTGCTGCCGAGCCATTCGGTCCCTAGTCTGTAGCGGTGCCTTGGATTCTTCCGCCCTAAGTGCAGGACTCTGCACTTGTCCTTGTTGAACCTCATCAGATTTCTTTTGGCCCAATCCTCCAATTTGTCTAGGTCCCTCTGTATCCTATCCCTGCCCTCCAGCGTATCTACCTCTCCTCCCAGTTTAGTGTCATCTGCAAACTTGCTGAGGGTGCAATCCACACCATCCTCCAGATCATTAATGAAGATATTGAACAAAACCGGCCCCAGGACCGACCTTTGGGGCACTCCGCTAGATACCAGCTGCCAACTCGACATGGAGCCATTGATCACTACCCGGTGAGCCTGACAATCTAGCCAACTTTCTACCCACCTTGTAGTGCATCCATCCAGCCCATACTACTTTAACTTGCTGGCAAGAATACTGTGGGAGACCGTGTCAAAAACTTTGCTAAAGTCGAGGAATAACACGTCCACTGCTTTCCCCTCATCCTCAGAGCCAGTTATCTCATCATAGAAGGCAATTAGATTAGTCAGGTATGACTTGCCCTTGGTGAATCCATGCTGACTGTTCCTGATCACTTTCTCTCATCTAAGTGCTTCAGAATTGATTCCTTGAGGACATGCTCCATGATTTTTCCGGGGACTGAGGTGAGGCTGACTGGCCTGTAGTTCCCAGGATCATCCTTCTTCCCTTTTTTAAAGATGGGCACTACATTAGCCTTTTTCCAATCTTCTGGGACTTCCCCCAATCGCCATGAGTTTTCAAAGATAATGGCCAATGGCTCTGCAATCACATCCGCCAATTCCTTTAGCACTCTCGGATGCAACACATCCAGCCCCATGGACTTGTGCACGTCCAGTTTTTCTAAATAGTCCCAAACCACTTCTTCCTTCACAGGGGGCTGGTCACCTCCTCCCCATGCTGTGCTGCCCAGTGCAGTAGTCTGGGAGCTGACCTTGTTCATGAAGGCAGAGGCAAAAAAAGCATTGAGTATGTTAGCTTTTTCCACAACCTCTGTCACTAGGTTGCCTCCCTCATTTAGTAAGGGGCCCACACTTTCCTTTGATTTCTTCTTATTGCCAACATACCTGAAGAAACCCTTCTTGTTACTCTTAACATCCCTCGCTAGCTGCAACTCCAGGTGTGATTTAGCCTTCCTGATTCCATTCCTACATGCCCGAGCAATATTTATATACTCATCCCTGGTCATTTGTCCAATCTTCCACTTCTTGTAAGCTTCTTTTTTATGTTCAAGATCAGCAAGGATTTCACTGTTAAGCCAAGCTGGTCGCCTGCCATATTTACTATTCTTTCTACACATCTGGATGGTTTGTCCCCATAACTTCAATAAGGATTCTTTAAAATACAGCCAGCTCTCCTGGACTCCTTTCCCCCTCATGTTATTCTCCCAGGGGATCCTGCCCATCAGTTCCCTGAGGTTGTCAAAGTCTGCTTTTCTGAAGTCCAGGGTCCGTATTCTGCTGCTTTCCTTTCTTCCTTGTGTCAGGATCCTGAACTCGACCATCTCATGGTCACTGCCTCCCAGGTTCCCATCCACTTTTGCTTCCCCTACTAATTCTTCCCTAATTGGTTCCTTCAGCACTTGCACCAGGAAATTGTCCCCTCCACTTTCCAAAAACTTCCTGGATTGTCTGTGCACCGCTGTATTGCTCTCCCAGCAGATATCAGGATGATTGAAGTCGCCCATGAGAACCAGGGCGTGCGATCTAGTAGCTTCTGCAACTTGCCGGAAGAAAACCTCGTCCACCTCATCCCTCTGGTCCGGTGGTCTATAGCAGACTCCCATCACGACATCACCCTTGTTGCTCAGGCTTCTAAACTTAATCCAGAGACTCTCAGTTTTTTCTGCAGTTTCATACTTGAGCTCTGAGCAGTCATACTGCTCCCTTACATACAGTGCAACTATTTCTAGTAATAGACTAGACAAGATTTATAAATGTAGGACTACATTTTTCAAAAAGTGCTTGATTTTCACAACTACCAGTATGTTTTCCAATTCTGCTTTTCCTTCTCCCCTAAAGAGAAAATTTTCCATAAACTATACGTCCTTAAAGCCAGTTTTATTTGCATTGCAATTCCTGTTTTAGGAACTCAGACTCCCTTTTCATGGCATACTGTGGAACCAAGGAAACATCTACTCCTCCACTATCACTAGTTGGTTTAATAATGTATTCCATTATTTATCTCAAAATGAAGTCTGTCCAAGGAAGATTAAACTAAGTCTGTGGGCAGAACAAGAAGGTACAGATATCCACTGAAGAGTCAAGGCACCTAATTTGGAGATATCTGCACACCTTCTCCAAACTCTACACACTAGACATAGCAGCTTTGGCTGGGGCTGCATTTTAATAGAATAGCTAGCACCAGGATCATAAGCGAGCACTGCTACTTAAATAAATAAAAAACAGACCTTCTGAGACCTCACTTAGCTCAGACTTTGTTCTTTACAACACATTGGGCTTTCTTGTTAAGGAAGCTACTGGAAGGCAGCTACCAACTTCTCCACTCCAAACCCCCTCTTTCAAAGGAATGTTCTTGGAATGTCCAAGCACTTTTGCAGATAGCTTTGAAGTTAGTTAGCAGCTGACAAACCAAATACAAGGTACTGTGAAGCCAATTCATCTTCACTATTTTCATGTGTGCCAGAAGTTTAGCATAACAATCACTACCAAGACTTTCAACAAAGTGATTCACAGGTAGTGGGTCCTCAAACAGCTTTCAACTCCTATTCAGCTTTTTCTACTTCCTCCTTTTCCTGTGCAATGGCAGAGGTAATTCAGAAAAGGGAGAATATTTGAATAGCTGTGGTTTATCCTTATCTTAGGCCGTAATGAAACTTGACTAGCCTGGGAGGCTAACGTTATCCACACCATCTGCTGTCTAGACACTTGGCTTCAGGAGTACACTGTACGTTCATGATTTTCCCAGAGGTCCTCATTACTATCGAGGAAGTCATGGAGCATAGTAGAGGTAAACGTTAAGAATTCTAATGTGGTTGGCAGTTGCCATACTATCAAGGTAAAAGATGCAAGGTAAAATAAAATACCCACATATTCAGAACGAACCACTCATTCTGTAGTCTTCATATATAGCTGGTCTAGAGGTTTATATGAGACCACTACCCCCTTTGAGGCAGTGTAAGGGGCCAGATCTGTCAAAGGCCCTGGTGTTTAATCAGGCCTCCTGGCTTTTCCATGAGGTGCTGTTTGAGATACAGTTCTCCAGGAATTTGCATTCTCTTGAATGACCAGCAGATACTGCACGTTTCTGTTGTGTCACTCATCCAGACACAGCAAGCACTGTGCGATCAGTGTGTGTGTGTGTGGGGGGGGGGGATCTTCAACCTGGTGAGGTCATATCACTAGATTTCAGACTAACTACTTAAAATGAATACAAACTAAGTAGTGGGTACTAAACTAATACTAACAATCTTCAAAAACAACAGAGAAAACTCACTGTAATGCAGTGCCTATAAAGTAAACTGCACAGGGATCTCCGACTCAGGCTGCAAGTAGTAAGAAGGAACTGGGGGCACAAGGGCAGTGCAACCCTTTTACGTAGCCTCAGGAGGGGGCCTGAGGTGGCACAGGGCACATGCACCACCCCGACAGGTACTACTACACAAAGTTCTCCAACTATGACACACTGAGCATGTGCACACCTGAGTCCAACATACACCTGCAAACACTCGAAGAACAACTATTGGCATTAACACTAGCTCTTCTGGTAATATTTTAACAATGCACGAACAAACATTTTGTGAAGATAATTAAACTGCTTATTGATAGTGAAGCAGTCTTAACGCTAAATGGATCAAATTCATACAGAAGTACTCTAAATATGTGCCTAGACAATTAAAATGTCTTATTTAAACCATGGCAATCTGATAAATATACAAAGCAGGAGTGTGCCTAGTAATTCAGTGACTCCCTTTGATCCCATTTACATCTCTCTGTTTTGTCAAAAAACAACTGTCCCTAATGTTGATACACACATTTGAGATCTTCGATCTCAGCATTTTCCTAGTCTAGAATGTTAACCCCAGGCCAATAAAATTAAATAACATTCTTGGCTTGAAAATCAACAAGTTTGCGGAAGCCTCCTGGGATCACTGGCCATGAAAACCTGAGGAGAATAGTACTCTCTCTCTGACCATTTCAACTTTCAATGTTAGGTGGGATTGCAGAGAAGGGATTCTAACAGGTCCTCAAGCATTATAATAAACCTTCTGGATGTTCGACTTAAACATTCATATTTTCATCAGTAAAAATTTAAATATAAAAGCTGTATTTTATTTTCATTTATGACCATCTATTCTGTTAAAACTTGACAAATGAAACTATATTTGTTAGGCATTAAACAATAAATTGATAAGGACAAGAAGACTCAGCATGCAGCGTGATAAGACTTCTAAATGATTAAAATGAAAATCTGTATTCCAATGTATACAAGAGACAGCTTGGAAATAGTCCAGCATTCAGTCAGATTGTTATTGAATGGGGGGAATGGGTTACCAATGAGATGAAGGTTCATTAATTTCAATGAGAGGTAATTTGTCAAGCAACATAGGACGTGTCAAGAGAGATTACTTAGATCTCATCTTTCTTTTTCAAAAAAAAGGAAGAAAGATGAAAGCACTGAACTGCCAGGAGAAAATACAGTTGTTACAAAGAGACATTCAGAGATAGCAGAGAGAAAAGTTGTCAGCTCTGGTTAACGTCTTGTCCCCTGAGATACATTACAGTGCAGTGACATCAAACTGGACAATTGTAATTGCTATTATGAATGACACAAGGATAAAAAGAGGCCTGAGGTATGTGCTGTGACAAGCAAAATAGAAAATCTACCATAAAAAAAATACTGTCCAAAACTTACCCAAATACCAACTTTCCATTGGTCTAGTTTCGAAAAGGGAGGCATTTTGCATTTGAAAAGGGCATGTGAAAAATCTCACAATTGTCTGCAACCTCTAACAATATCCACCATAGATGACTTGAGGAGAGGGCACAGGACAAGCTGGTATAAATTTTCAACCATACACTATAGTTCAAAACTTAACAATTCATTTATTAAGATATGATTTTTAAAAAAATTAAATACCTCTACCTCTCTGTTACAGAATCAAGTCTTTATACTGTATACACACAAGAGATCAGAGTAAATTGGTACAAGGGACTCTTTAAGTGTCTTAATTTTTTGGCTTTAGGATTTGAAGCTCAGTCTCAGTACATGTACTTACTTAGACTATGGAAGTCATAGACCATTTCTCAATAACCTGTATAATTTCAGGACCACTCTGTTTTATTTTTGAGTTCTAAATTTGGGCATGACAACTCTCTGGGAGGTGTTGGGTGCCCAGGAGTTTTGAAAATCAAGTTACTTAAGAGTGAAACTTAAGGTACCTACTCTAAAAACTGCATACAGTTCAAGCTCTTCAAATATCTATATTTGTAAAGATCAGTGTATATTTAGAGTAATATATTTTTAACAAAACCATTTTGGGATGACATTTTACTCAGCTCAAAAGTTATAGGTTTCATAATACTTACTGCTAATTAGAAATAAAAGTTTTAAAAAACATTTTTATGAGCTGCTCAATCATATCACCTTCCTTTTGACAAAAAAAAAAGATTCTTAATTCCATAGGAGCTCAGGTGTCCTATTTTTGGTAGTGGAAAAATTACTTTGTATACGCACAGCTATAACATTTAAAAATGCAAATTTTTAAGAAATAGAATGTTCAGATGGACATAAAAGGCCCTTTTATATTCAAGAGTAATTGGATAATAGAAAACCACACTGCACACAAACCTGAAATATATTTTAGTTAAAACCTTTATGTACAAAGTTATTTTCCCCACCTTTCTCCTTTCAGCTGTGTGAAGAGAAGAATACTTTCCTCATTCAGGAGATTGCGTATATTGTATCCATTTCCTAAGAGTAAAAGAATAAAAAGTCATCAGAACGTTTTATTGCATTATGACCACACATTGCTGTAGCATTACTTAACTTTGAACACTTGTCCTATAGGCATTTTGAACTCTTTGGCAGTTAGGATAGGTCGGCAACTTAAACAGGATTTCATCCATAATTCCGAAGCAAGATAATGGGCAAGCCACCAAAGTCTGAATTTAATTTAAAATGTATGAATAGTCGGGAAGAAAAAAATTACATCTAGAATTGCTTATTTTGATATAGAGTTAGACTAATTTTAAGAAGATGTGTATTGAGGAGTGTCTTGAAGGGAATGTGTAAGATTGGGCCATCAACAGTTATGAGAACTTTAATAAAAGCCGTGATTTTCACACCAAGAAAAAAAAACAGGGCTATCCCATCAAGAGGTTCAAACTTGTAATCAGAGTTCTCAAGAGTAATGTCTGCAGATCGTCACTAGCAATTTGTATGCTTACAGCACCACAAACTTAGAGCCATTTAAAAGAGTACATACTTCCTGTAGAGTAAGGCTTTTGATATGAGGTCTACAGTCCCTACCACCTTCAATGCCTCTCCACTTATTCCGAATACCAAGAGATGGACCCTAGGGAAGTGGAGAAGGATGGAAGTTAAGCATAGAGCTGTAGAGGCCATACACAGAGATCTTACCAGTCACAGGTAATTAGTCAATTTTTTCCCTTCAGAAATTGCCACTGCAGATCAACCTCCTGAAGGAGGGCTGAGCACTAATTGAACAGTGACAGCCAGAATAGGATGTCAGGTTGAGAAATTATTGCAGGGGTGGCCAACCTGAGCCTGAGAAGGAACCAGAATTTACCAATGTACATTGCCAAAGAGCCACCGTAATATGTCAGCAGCCCCCCATCAGTCCCACCACCCCCACTCCCAGAGCCTCCTGCCCACCAGCGGCCCTGCCGATCACTGCCTCCCTTTCCCTCCCTACCCATCAGCTGTTTTGTGGCATGCAAGAGGTGGGGGGGGGGGCGGGGAGAAGGGAGAAAGTGGGAGAAGCGAGGGCATGGCAGGCTCAGGGGAGGGGGGGCAGGGTCTGTGGCAGAGCCAGGGGTTGAGCCGTGAGCACCCCTCGGCACCCTGAAAAGTTGGCACCTGTAGCTCCAGCCCCAGAGTCGGTGCCTATACCACACATTAACTTCTGAAGAGCCACATGTGGCTCCAGAGCCACAGGTTGGCCACCCCTGAATTATTGCTACAAGAAATTATAAACAGAGATCCAGTGGCAACTTTGCACTTCTCTGATAGATATTTGTGGCACTCTGTACCTCAAAGCAGCACCCTGAACCCCCATATTCATCTGTCATATAATTATATTTCATTCAAAGTATGTCATGTAAGATATCATATGAAAGGTCACGATCTGCTGAAACTCACTGTTCTATCAAAATACGTATATCATTAATGTGTATGAAGTTAAGCGATTTTGAGTTCAGTAGTGGAGTTGTAAAGGATTGACAATTCTGTAAGAGAAGCACCACACAATGGGGACTGCTCAACCCTGTGACTCAGCAAGTCCCATCAGGTATGCCTGGGCTAGATTCTGTCCATACACAAGAATTACGAGTATAAGGGACAGGGGCATTGTGCTTTTAACTTTCTCCTCCCTCACCTACACTGGAAGCAAGAAGAACCCTGGGAAGACAAAGACTTGAACTGAGAAGACTGGTCCCAGGCATAAAGCGGAAGCCTGTGTATTAAGAACTGTATCCTACCTGCAACATCCAGTGGGGTGAGAAAAACCGCTTGATCTAAATATTGCCTAGTCTAATAAGGTTTAAGATTTAGACTGTGCACTTACCCTTTATTTTCTTTGGTAACTATATCTGACCTTTTGTGCCTACCACTTATAATCACTTAAAATCTATCTTTCTGTAGGTAATAAATCTGTTTTATATGTTACCTAAAACAGTGTGTTTTGCTTGAAGTGGCTGGGAAATCTCAGTTCAGTTTACAAAGGCTAATGTGTCCACTCTCCACATCAAGGGAGGGGTGGACTCAGTAAAAAACGTACACTAGTCAGGTTTCTGATCAGGGCAAGACGGTATATTCCTTGGATGCAAGATTGGGGGTTGGGAGATTTGCTGGTGCCTATCTCTGTGTGATTTGTGAGTGGTTCAGGGAGCATACATGCAATCTAGCTGGGCGTAGGGCGTCACATGCTGTTGTACTGAGAGATAACAGCACATGGAGGGGTTTGCTGCTGGTCACTAGCAAAGCATTGTGAGAGACCACGCAGGCTGGAGAATTAAGGGGACCCAGTGATAGCCCAGTTCCAGGCTGTACCCAGGGATTCCATCACAATATTACATGAAGTTCCATCAAAGTTGCCTTCAGCCTAGTGAAATTGACTGTCTACTTCAGAATCATCACTAATTAAAGTCATAACAAGCTTGAATACTGTCTGATCCATTTACAGCAAACTAATATGGAATAGATTCCATTTTAAATTTATCTTGGAAGGGAAAAAACTGGGTAATTAACAAAAAGTTTGTCCCTCTTAACATCCAACTTGTGTAACCTCGCCTTGACAGGTACATTATGTAGTTTCAGAAACCAAACCAGACGTGTCAAACTGATTCAAGTGGAATTTTATGACAATTTTAAACAGAACATTAGTGTGCAGATGCAAGACCAACTTAATGCAATAAATAATCAGCCAAAGTTGGTAACTTGCTGTCTTCCTTGCAGATGTTATAGCTAGGAACAGTATTCAGGTTCAGATAAATGGAATACTTCAAGGACTCAGGGTGTAACTATCACTCTACTCCTGGGAGACTGCAGACAGGCATTTGCCAGGATGCATCACTGCAGTAGGGCTGTGGCTGAATGTAAAAAGAAGTTAGATTGTAAATAATGTGTGTTGTGTGATGCTCAAACGTCCAATGGATCAGCGCAACTGCAGCCTGAAAGGTATAAGGGAAAAGATGCCCCTAAGGGAGTGGCTAAGTAGGCTTTACCCTTTATGCCTGTAATGAGGTGGAGCAGTGCCTGCTGCTTTTCTTTTCTAAAGAAGGCTTTGAAAGTAAACTCTGGGTACCTGAAGAGCCCCAGTCACTAGATCCAGATTTGCTCAGTTGCTGGCTAACACTCACAACCGTAGTAATGGTTGGTTCTAGCTCCATCTAGTGATCTTACAACCAGATGGGGATTCTGAGACCAGAGTAAAAAACTCAGCCACCCCAAAAATATCCAAAACTCTTACCAGATGTCAGTGCATTGTAACAGAGGCTATCTTCAGGTGGGTCCAATCAGTTTCAAGTGCCTCAAATCTGACAGTAACTACAGTAATTCCCCTCGCTCTACCTATAATTTTGGCTCTGGCGTGGTTGTGGATCTCACTGCTATTTTTGGCACCTTAGAGACTAACCAATTTATTTGAGCGTAAGCTTTCGTGAGCTACAGCTCACTTCATCGGATGAAGTGAGCTGTAGCTCACGAAAACTCATGCTCAGATAAATTGGTTAGTCTCTAAGGTGCCACAAGTACTCCTTTTCTTTTTGCGAATACAGACTAACATGGCTGCTACTCTGAAAACTGCTATTTTTGGTTCCAGAATCTGTTCTTGAGAAGCAGCCTCCATTGCTGAACTCTCTACAGTAAGTGGTAGGTCTTCCCTAAGCTCCGGATAGCCCGTGTGGACCTCTTACCCTTCAATTTTGGGTCTGAGGCCCTGCTTTCAGAGAGATGTCAAGGATCTAAGGGAACTGAATGCTCAAGGGAGATCAAATAGATGTTCATACAATGCCCAAAGTCTTTCACCAAGACTTATTCCTTTCAGTGAAAGAGGTTCTTAATGTGGGCTTCTGGCAACAACTTGATCCCTTTTTCTGCCTCCAATCCTAATATTCTGAACTACTTATTTCCACCACAGATTGGAATTAATTCATTACTATTGAGATGAACTTTGCATCCATGTCACCCTCCTAAGTCAGGGACTTAAAGTTTCGGCCCTTTACTGTGAAGAGGTTTAAGAAGAACCTGTTTTATGTTAATACAGTTTGTAAACCTGCTTCATCACAAGATTTCACTTTTGGGCTAATGAGAAAGATAGCAACTAGAGAAACGACAACCTCCTGAACCTGTATTAAATTGGAACCAGAACAGAGATGAACTGATCAAAAGATTTCCCAAAAACTGTGTATAATGGAATTGATCACAGAATAGTAAAATAATAAATCTCTTCCCCCAAAAGGGACTGGGGAAAAAAATCCAACATTTACTTTTTATACAGGAACATGATTGCCTGGAAAAAGTTCAGACTGTTCCTGTATCTGATTAACTGAACAGGTCATAACTAATGAAACAATTATCCCTCCCTCAAATTATTACAGCAAGGAATAATTACAAAGAGGAAAATAATAGAAAAGACCATTTTTAACATGCAGCTAATTGGGTTTCCTTCAGTCCCATAATACACCAACTCAGACCATATTATAACTAAGGCTGTGTATCTCTCACGGAAGTCACAGATTCCGTGACATTCCACAACATGTTTGACTTCCACAGCTGCAGTGGCCGGTGTGGCTGGCCCCAGGGACTGCCCGAGTAGCGGCCGGTGTGGCTGGCCCCAGGGACTGCTGGAGCAGCAGTGGCCCCAGGGACTGACGGAGAGCTGTCCCCAGGAGCCTCAGAACAGTGGGCGGACATAGGCAGTCAACCGCCGCAACCTGAGCAGGGGCCAGCCGTCAGCCACCAGGGACCCCACAGAGCAGCGGTGCCCTAGGAGTAGCTAAGGTTTAGTCATGGGTATTTATAGTAGAAGTCAGACAGGTCAGGGGCAGTGAATTTTTGTTTATTGCCCGTGACTTCTCCATGACTTTTACTAAAAATATCTGTGACTAAATCTTAGCCTTAATTATAATCTCCTACCAGCAGATGAAAACAGGAAACAACTTTTGCGATGTCAGACCCCAAATAAAGGAAGATTTACCAGCTTAACATGTTCCTTTAAAAAACTTCCTTTAGAAAACTTCCTGAGCAGTAAAAATAGTAAAAGCAATCGTGACAAAGAAAACTATTTTCACCCCCAAAATTGTGATGCATTGTAAAAAAAGTCCCAAAAGATATGATTAGAAACTAACAAAGGATGTTCTAATCCCCTCCAACATTACAGCAAACCAATAGGAATATCCTAGTGGAATATTGTGAAATTTGTGAGAAAAGTCAGTCAGTAAAAACTGCTTTTTTCCAGTGCCTCTAACATCCAACACTTCAAATGCTTTCTTCAGCTTCGGCTACCGTCATTCCTTATAGCTCAGTCACACCTATTTTCTTGTATCAAGTTTATTCACAAAGTTTCTTTACTTCTGGAGTGAGAGATCTTTTTTACTCTCTCATTATGATTTTTTTTTTCTCAGTTTTTTAAATTACAGAGAACTCTCACAAAACTCACCATTACCTGAGTACAACTGATTTTCAGCTCAACTCCTCTGTCAATGTTTTGTCTTTCCTACCAGATTTCAGGATCCCAGAGCAACCAAATCCTTTTCTATCTCTACAGGCACAGGACATTGGATTCTCTGGCAATTTTAGTACTCTTGATCCAGTCATCTGCTGAAAGTGGCCACATCCAAATGCTAGAACTAAAAGTCTTCTGCAGATGAATAGAGCTCCAAGGCATTTAGTATGTTTAACTCAATAACCCTGTCCACACGTCAGGACTTTTCAAACCTATCATTCCCAAAGGGGGCAAACTCTTGATGGGAATAATGGTGGAAGCTCTAAATTTAGACAAGGCTCATATTTAAACATGGTGGTAAAAATAATTGTGCCTGTCTGAACCATGGAAAGAATAGTCAAAGGGGAATTGGCTTCGGTAGTTTTACCATATTTTTCACACAGAACATGTAAGTCCTTGAAAGTCAGATGTCTGTAGTTATTGGGTGGATAGACAGCTGCATGAGAAATTATCATCCATGATACCTGTAGCCAATAGAGGGCCAGTAGTAAGATTATATAGTGAAATTCACCAGGGGCTTTTGATGCTTGCATTTATTAAACCTGCACCTAATAGTATTTGTAGCGACAGGGTGTTCTGGCAGGTGCAATCTAGACTAAATCCTGCAGGGTTTCAGTACATACCTTTAAAGATGCATTATCCAGAGCAATAGAGAGGACAGGAGCCATCCTAACCATGTCATCTCCAGCCCCTGAAAAGTCTTTGACCCTTTGCTTGGGACTACTAACCTAAAGACAGAAAATTCTGCTAAAACACGGAGCTGCAAACTAATTACACTGAAAGCCAGATAACTTACACCTTGCCTACAGTGGAGCTGCACCACTTTCATTATACCCGTACAAGCCACCTAGCTGGGATGCAGTTATGTCGGCATAAATGTGTTTTATACTGGTATAACCATTCCTGTACAGGTAGGGGAATAATTATACAGGTTTAAATCACCTTTATGCTGGTATAACTGCATCCACAATAAGGCTTCACTGGTATAGCTTTCAGTAAAATATATATCATATCCCTAACCAACCATAAAGTTACACTGGTAAAACACAACCGAAGACCAATCCCAAAATAAGCAAGCTGGTTTAGCGGACTAGAAAAGATCAAAGAACTGAACAGTGTTTGGCAGTCTAGTAACTTTCACAGGCTGGAGATGAACACCATTTCCTTCTTCCTGCCTTCTGCTGGTAGCAAGATATAATAGCTGTTATTTGGGCTAAAATAGTAGGGATTTTCCAAAACCTTTTATGAAACTGTTAACACTTCAACTAGTACTGCTACACTTTGTACTAGCCCTTATTGAGTGATTGAAGACAAGGGCATAGCTTTTGGCTTCATAGTGCATTTGAAGCATGAAGATAACCAACATAAACATACAGTGTTTTGTGTTACTGCTTACACAGGATTGACCATTAACTTCTCTCTGCCTTTGGGACTTATTCATCTCTTAATGAGGTTCTTATCCCCAAATTCAGCAAATGTTATCCAATTATTCCCTTTCTCCTAGCACCCCCTCAGCTTAGTTTCCACCACTTATACTTTCCCTTCAGCTGGTCCCTTTGCAACAAGTTGTTTTTAAAATGTACTTACCTTCTGGAACATAGAAAAAATCTCCTGTAGTCAGATAATAGGACGTCTTATGAAGGGTAACAATAATCTTGCCACGGATAACATGGAAAGCCTTCAGAAATTAAATCAAAAGCAAATATTCTAGCATTAGTGAGATATTTTCTTTGCAAAATGATTGTAGTACTAACAAAGAAAAAAATCCTTTATGCTAAAACTTCCCCACTCATATACACCGAAGTTTTTTGTATAAATACAAATTAAAAACTTCCAAAAAACTCTCAAAAAACAATAAGCCCTCAACTCCTCTCATCACTCCCCCCAACCCACTACAATTTATGGTTGTGAAATCAAGCATTTAATAAAGACAGGTATTTGAAATGTAAAAGTCTTAATAGAGAAGAAAACTTTACATTGCTACCTACATTTTATGGTATTTATTAACAATATATGGATATTTTTTCCATATAATGAAGAACACAGGAAGGCTAATGTGTACCAGGTGTCTCAGTTACTTTTGTAGAGCAAAATTTAACTTGGTGAATTTCCCTTATTTTTCAGTGTTTGATTCTACAATTTAAATGTTTCATTAACATGTTTTCTGCACGTATTCCTTTTTAAGAAAACATGTAATAAAAGTTACAAATACAGCATTAACTTCAAGTAGTAGAGTACTTCTAACAATACTAAATAGGTCTTTAAAGTATCAAAGCCTTTCAGTACATGGTATTT
This sequence comes from Caretta caretta, assembly GCF_965140235.1. Lineage (NCBI taxonomy): Eukaryota > Metazoa > Chordata > Testudines > Cheloniidae > Caretta > Caretta caretta. The sequence continues at coordinate 19,262,740 of NC_134209.1, forward strand.
TGCTATACAAGAATATATAAGGAAACCGATGTACTCACTATATTATCTGTGTAAACAAATTGGTGCCCCTTTTCCTTAAGTGGTTTCAAGATCAATTTACCAGCAGCAAAAACAGATGTGTTCAGGTTTTTATATATTTCCACTGACTCATCATTAAAGAAACAAGAATGATTACTTCCAGTGTTAACACACTCTACAGAAAAACAAAATTGACAGAAGCTGAATAATATCCATATGTATATTAAACATTTTTGTCATTAGCACAGTACATCCTCCAATTTCTTAATCATATTGAGTACTCAGCATAGTACTTTGTTGTAAGATTCCAAAGTACCAGGTTCAGCAGCAGACTGAAAAATTCTAGAGTAGTGTGCTATCTCCCTTTTTCCCCTTCTCTGGCTCCCCTGACTTTCTGCATGAGGAAGGAAGAGGGGTATCTCAGCACCTCAGGAGTTTAGGTGTGCAGAGGAAGCCCTGATCAGCATACTTCCCTGAATGACCCCAAAGGAGGACCAAATTCTGCCGTATTGTCACAGAATTCCTCAGAACCCGGTCAAGTCACTTCAGCAACTTACCTAGCAAAACCTCTTCATTAATGGTTGGATCCCATACAGCAGTTGGCTTAGAAGTATCTGCTAGGGAGACATTCAAATGTTCAGCAACATGACTCCCTGCAAAAGAACAATGTAAAAAAAAACTAATCACTGTACATTTTTAAACCAACCTGAGATGATGTTATGCCACCACCATTTTCCAAATATTTTAGAATTCAAATGCATAGTTAAGGATTTAAATAATTCCCCAAATTTTAAATATTCAAATAGGTTGAAAGACTACTCCCTTAATAAATGGGAATTACTTGTAATACTAAATTTTGGAAGCTATAATTTCTCAGTGGAGTCACTCTCTTATGCAAGACAAACAGGGACTCCTGAGAACAGTGGTAACTGCTCCTGTCACAACAGTAACAACAATACATATCCAAGTTGTTCATTTGCTGCTTTAAAGACACTGGAGTTCCTGAAGCCACTTAGAATTTTAAACATTTTATGAAATCCAAAAAAAGCCTTCCCCCTACTAAATTCTGATGGAGGTGACAGTGGGAATACTGAAAGATGAAACCTTCAAAGAAAAGTTATTAGAAGTGAAGGTTTTCCTTTTCTTTACAAGCTTACAGGATCTTCACTTGGAGATTAAAATCTCAAGGGATATTTCTAAAATAAAAGTAAATCTTCCAGCCAAATGTCAGGAAGACAGTGTAACTTCTTGCAAAGTACAGAAAATTAAGACTCCTCTGAGGAAAAATCTTCAGGACGAGTGAAGGTAATCAAACCAAAGTAAGATATCCTACATCTCACACAAACTAAGGGGCAGGACGGTTTGGGCACCCTATAACTGGGGAGTAATTCCTACAAGCAGTCTGAACCTCGATTTCTTTCTCAATGTCAAATGCAACCTATATCACTTCATAAATACATGGAGAATACCACATGGCAGCTTTGCAGATATCCTACACAGGGACAAATCTAAGGTTGGAAACAAAGCCACTCTGCCTCAGATAGATACGTTTTCACATGAACCCTCTCCCAACTGCAGGCCTCCATGTGCTGTAGCAGTGACAGATGCAATCAGACATTTCAACAGTTCTCTTGGTTTCAGTAGAACTTGGGGATTTATGTTAGAAAATTTACTCAGCTTTTTTCATTTAAGGGTTTTAGTCTGCATCAGCTAAAAACCCAGTGATGTTCGTGAAGTGTTGATGAAGGAGTGCCTCTGAGGATGACTGGCTTATTAAACTGGAAAATTACCACCCCCTTCAGGGGGAAATTCAGAGATGTCTGAAGTACCAGCTAGTTTTAAGAAATAAAGTATAAAGGTTTAGTCACTAGAACCTAAAGTTATTTTGCTACCAGCTGAAGTCAGAAATGACTTACCAGGTAGGAAACGTGACCCCAAAAGTACCAAGTGCCTCAAAGGCAATATTTAGCATAATTAGGAACATATTAATATCCCATGACAGAGGGCTCTTTACTGGGGGTTTCAAAGTGAACCTGATAAATGATGGCAGAAACTCATCTTCTTTCAGTGATTTCACGATAGGTCAAACCTGCTGCCAAAAGGACATTTAGTAAATGGGTCTTCAATCCAAATTAGGGTGGTCGATTAAGTGCAGTTAACTCACATGATTAACTCAAATTAATCGTGATTAAAAAATGTAATCACGATTAATCACAGTTTTAATCGCACCTTTAAACAATAGAATATCAACTGAAATCTATTAAGTATTTGGATGTTTTTCTACATTTTCATATATATTGTATTCTGTGTTGTAACTGAAATCAAAGTGTATATTATTTTTGATTACAAATATCTGCACTATAAAAATAATAAAAGAAATTGTATTTTTCAATTCACCTCATACAAGTACTGTAGTGCAATCTCTGTCATGAAAGTGCAACTTACAAATGTAGAATTTTTTTTGTTACATAACTGCACTCAAAAATAAAACAATGTAAAACTTCAGAGTCTACAAGTCCACTCAGTCCTACTTCTTGTTCACCCAATTGCTAAGACAAACAAGTTTGTTTACATTTACAGGACATAATATTGCCCTCTTCTTTTTTACGTCACCAGAAAGTTAGAACAGGCATTTGCATGGCACTTTTGTAGCTGGCATTGCAAGATATTTACTTGCCAGATATGCTAAAAATTCGTGTGCCCCTTCATGCTTCAGCCACCATTCCAGAGGACATGCTTCCATGCTGATGACGCTCGTTAAAAAAATAATGCGTTAAATTTGTGACTGAATTCCTGAGGAAGAATTGTATGTCCCCTATTCTGTTTTACCCACATTCTCCCATATATTTCATGTTATAGCAGTCTCAGATGATGATCCAGAACATGTTGTTCATTTTAAGAACACTTTCAAAGCAGATTTCACAAAATGCAAAGAAGATATCAATGTGAGATTTGTAAAAATAGCTGCAGCACTCAACCCAAGGTTTAAGAATCCTTCCAAAATTTAAGTGCCTTCCAAAATCTGAAAGAGCCGAGGTGTGGAGCATGCTTTCAGAAGTCTTAAAAGAACAACACTCCGACGTGGAAACTACAGAACCCGAACCACCAAAAAAGAAAATCAACCTTCTGCTGGTGGCATCTGACTCAGAAAATGAAAATGAACATGTGATGGTCCGCACTGCTTTGGGATTGTTGTCCCCTGGAATGGTGGTTGAAGCATGAAGGGACATATGAATCTTTAGCGGACCTGGCACATAAATATCTTGCAACGCCGGCTACAATGGCTCCATGAGAACGCCTGTTCTCACTTTCAGGTGGCATTGTAAACAAGAAGCGGGCAGCTTTATCTTCTAAAAATTGTAACCAAACTTGTTTGTCTGAGAAATTGGCTGAACAAGAAGTAGGACTGAGTGGATTTGCAGGGTCTAAAATTTTACATTGTTCTATTTTTGAATGCAGGTTTTTTTTTGTACATAAGTCTACATTTGTAAGTTCAACTTTCATGATAAAGAGACTGCACTACAGTACTTGTATTAGGTGAATTGAAAAATACTATTTCTTTTGTTTTTTTACAGTACAAATATTTGTAATAAAAATCAATATAAAGGGAGCATTGTACCTTTTGTATTCTGTGTTGTAATGGAAATCAATATATTTGAAAATGTAGAAAACATCCAAAAATACTTAAATAAATGGTATTCTATTAACAACAATGCAATTAATCGTGATTAATTTTTTTAATTGCTTGAGAGCCCTAATCCAAATTCACAAGCGAAAGTCTTCAGAGTTTTTGTTTTGTGCATTTTAAAGTAGTTAAAGCAGTTTTAGTGGGAGGCGTACCTGCCCTACACCACAAATCTTTTCCAAGTTAAAATTATATTTTTTTCTCAGACTCCATTCTAGAAAGTAGGAAGTCTCAATACCTCTGCTCAGAAATATCAGGCTTCTGGAATTATACCCATTTCCAGATAACAGACTGACAAGGAGCCAGCTTCTTTACTGGGATGGAATATGGTGTTTTGGTTCGAAGTGATCATCTGCAGAACAACTCAATCATAGGAAATGAGATCAGTCACCACCATCTGCAGTATGAACAAGAACTGTACTTATCTCATCAGCACAGTCAGCTAACATTTTTAAAACAACTGTCCTCGTCCACACTGAAGGTAAAATCATTCAACATCAACATGTTGTCTAACACAATGTGTTTTCCCAATATACGTAAGACCTTTGTGTATTGTCTTTTGGGATGATATTGGTGTTGCTTGCGTTCATGAAACGTTTGGTAGTTACAGCAGCTTGCCCACACATAATAGGAGTACGTGCATTAACTTACACTATTTAACCAATAGGCTGATCAATGACAGAACTGCAGTTCACCTTCTTTACCCATTGCTCTGAGTTTACCACCAACCTCCGATTCCCTCAAGTAGCTCCCCCTTTCTCGCCACATGAAGTTCTTCTTAATCAAGGGTTAGCCATGACCAGTGTTTTAAAGCCCAATGTCCTTGTCCACACTAACATGTTAGTTTTAATTCATACTAATATGTTTTAACATTAATTACACTTCTTACGAAATCTTCCCCCAAAGGAGTACTAAGGGGTGTGAAGAGCTAGCACTGTGCATAATCTGAACCATTGCTCTATACTGCTATTGAAATAAAAAACAAAAATAAGTTTCAAGGAAGTTTATACTTGTTTTTGGTGTATATTTTCTCTTTACTCTAGCCTTCTTGCATGGATCCTTTTCAGGAGACACTATTCCACCTACCACAAACCCTCCTGAAACAGAAGAAAAGTAACAAACATTACTGCATAGTAGACATTTTAAAAGTTATTTTTATGAAAAAGAATATTCATTTTTTTTCTTTAAAAAAACAGTGCAGTTCAGAATTTACTCTGTTTGGACACATTGCTTTTTTTTGGCCACAAATCGGACATCAGGAATGGTAACATGCAAAAGCCAGTAGGAGAACACTTCGACCTTCATGGACATTCTATAACAGATTTAAAAGTAGCCATACTTGAACAAAAAACCTTCAGAAACAGACTTCAAACCGCAAAACTAAAATTCGTTTGCAAATTTAACACCATTAATTTGGGCTTGAATAGGGACTGGGAGTGACTGGCTCACTACAAAAGCAGCTTTGCCTCTCCTGGAATTGACACCTCCTCATCAAGTATTGGGAGTGGACTACATTCACCCTGATTGAATTGGCCCTGCCCACACTGGTTCTCCACTTGTAAGGTAACTCCCCACTCTTCATGTGTCAGTATATAACGCCTGCATCTGTAATTTTCATCCATGGATCTGAAGTAGTATTTTTTTACCCACGAAAGCTTATGCCCAAATAAATCTACTAGTCTTTAAGGTGCCACCGGACTCCTTGTTACTGATTTTTCGGTTAACTTGTTTTTTTAATCACCACCTTTTGTGAAGCGACCCAGACAGGAATCCAATCCAAAAACTCAGATTCTCTCTCAAGGCTAGATCCACAGATCGGGTCTATAGCTGTGGGCAGAATCAAAGCTGATTGGATTACTGATGGGAACTAGCTCCCACCTTCCAGAGACCCACTGAGTTTTGTTCTGCCTCCTGTAAGTACTTGCAGGGCAGTGGAATTCAGCACCTGCTGTGAGAGAATCAAAAATCCTGAAGAAACAGTCTCCTACCTGGAATTTCCACAGTGCTCACCCACCCACCCAGCCCCCTGCCTGCCCAGGTAACAGGCTCAGTGGATGGCAAAGAAAGGTCCAAACAGAAGCCCAACGCTGCATTCCTCCTGCTCTGTATTCCGGCAACACGGAGCAGGTGGAGAGGTTTAGGTCTCATGTGCACTCCAGCTTCCTCATCCGCTGGGTTGGAAAGGCTTTGCTTTGGCCACCTTACTCCGACCCAGGAGCCAGTCCCCAGGCACACCCCCCTCAGTGGGGAGTCAGACAGCCAGGCAGCAAATGTATTGAAAAACGGCAAGAAAACGATGAGAGCCCTTCAGCCACCAAAGTGGGTTTCATCAAAGGACAGTGGCCCAGGGAAACCATAAGCAGGACCAGTTGAATCTGCCAAAGACAGAGCCAGGAGCAGACTGGTTCAGACATGCCCCCCCTCACAGCGCAGGTTTCATCATCCCCCATCACTTCCATCATTGGACAATTTGGTCTCCTTCCTGCAACCCCAAGGGAAGTCAGGAATTCTGCATGGAGAAGAAAAGAATCTTCCCCGCTCCCCGCAAGAAATAAACACCCTCTTTGGCTAGGGAGCTCTTAGATTTGGCATGAAACATGCCTGCCATCTTGTTAGCCTCAATCAGCAGCTGCACTGTCCCCTTACAGATCTTTTATCCACTCTTAAAGGGGCAAACATAAAGAGATGCCTGTTGGCAGAACAGGTTCACAGTACTCCTCATCTGACTCGGGTTCCGAATCCCACCTCCCCAAAGGAGTAAACTTTTTAAAAGGATTCAAGAAATTACCTCAGACACTTAGGGTATGTCTAGGGTTAGTTGGACTCAAGTCAGCTGACCCGTGTCAGGGAACCTTGGGCTTGAGCATCTACATTGCATTTTAATCCTAGGTTGAGGATTTTCTAACCTGCGCTTGAACCAAGGGCTCTAGCGTCCACACTGCAGTGCACAGACCCGAGTCAAAGTAAACATATCCCGAAGTGCTTAGCACCTCCACCCCGTCAACACTCCAGCCCTAAGAATGTGGTGCACTGTGGGAGAACTACTGCCCACCCTGTTTCCGAACTGTCATAGTGTTATTGGTGGGACTCAGGTGCCCATAAGGAATACACGAGTACATAAATTGCATATGCAGCTCCTTTTGTGGCTGTCTCAGCAGAATGACTGCAGTTTGAGAAGGCCTTATACTGAAGTACCATCTAACCTGAGAACTGGGCTCTCCATCTCTAGGCTGGGTCGCACTGGCAGGAAAATTCCTTTATCCCTGCCTCCAAACTCCAGGAGGCAGGGATAAAAGGATTCCCTGGAGACTGCAGGGAAGTTTTGAGGCTGGCTCCCACTCGCTGCCCCGACAGTGCATGCAGCCTGAGTGCCCCTGCACATGCAGCCCCAGGGAGGACAGGAGTGGCAACGAGCAAGGGCCAGAGAGTGGAGCAAGAACCAAACAGCTGCCCTGCAGGGAGGGGGAGTGGCAAGGCTCCAAGGTCAGCACAACCAGGGGAGGGATAATTCCCAACATCCCGGAGCTGCCTCCCAGCTGTCAGCTTTGCTCCCTGCTCTGGGCAAGCTCCATGCAGCAGTGAAGATGAGCCGGAATGGGGAGCACACTTGACCAGGCAGCTGCTGCCAGGAACTCTGGGATACATCCGGAGGTCTTCTGGGACCTAAGCCAAGCCAGAGCTTTGTGCCCACAGGAAAGCAATAGGGCTCGGACCCGAGATCCCAGCTTAACACAGGCTTGGACCTTCCAGCCCTGCAGGGTCCTGGAATGCTGGGTCCAAACCCTAGCTTAACACAATTGGCGTGTGGACACAAAGGAGGTTTGGTTTGAGCCTGGGCTCAAGCCTGGATGTATATTTATGTGTAGACCTATCCTTGGAGAAAACTGACCTGTTCTCCTGGGATAGCAGCAATTCCTCTGACTCATCACCAGCGGGTACCAGAGCTAAAGGCTCTGTTCAGAACATTTTCACATATACAAAGAAAAAGCATAATAAAAGGAATAGAATTGTCTCTCTCTGGTGGTTCTTCAGCTTTATCATCATTTAATTCACTTTCAGCCTCTTCTTCATGGTCATCACAAAAGAAAAAGAAGGTTAGGAAATCTGTTCAATCTAAGTCCAAGAGAGGAAAGTCAGGATCGTCACAGAAGGAAGGTGAATTCTCAGTCTGAATCACAGGCTGACAAAAGCACAACGATCTTTTTTCCACCTGAATCATTTGAGACAATGTTACAAAAGGTGATTAGATGCTTGGGTATTCCATCAGATGAGCCCATCAGAAAAGATTCCAAGGAGAAGAAGAGCGGATTGGTACAGAAATTACAAAAAAGTATTTTCCAACCAGTTTAAACCCTGAACCGCACATTCCTCTTCATCTCTATTTGGAAAAAATAATTAAGGCCAAATGGGAAACACTGGCAAAGTCCGTGAGATTGTCCCCTAGGTCTACAGCAAAGCAAATGGAACAAGTCTAAGCCCAGACAGTGGAGAGACCAGTCTTCCCGCAATGAAACTGAAGACACCAGAAACAATGCCTGAATATGGTCAGGAGAATTTGGACAAGTAACATCTTGGGGGGAGACTATTAAAATTCAAGAACCAATGGCCTCTCTGCGCATCAGACAGACGGGTCCTGGATGTGGTTTGAGAAGAGTACATCATAGAATTCTCAAAGATCCTGAATGATCTATTTCCTTCCTTCTCCAGTATCCTCAAATTCACAAAAAAAGACAAATATGTTGAAGACCATAGATCATCTTTTGCAAATCAGAGATTGTTCCAGCCACTACTTAATCTTGTTTCTGGTACCCAAAAGATCCAGGGAGGACTGACTTGTCTTGGACTTAAACCACCTGAACAAGTTCATAAGGAGAATCAAATAAAAGATGCAGACCTTGAAGTCCATAGTGGTGCAATCTGCCGAGGGGACTATCTTGTGCCAATCAAATTGAAATAAACCTATTTTCATGTTCCAATTCATCAAATGCAGAGGAGATTTCTGCAATTCACTCAAGGGACCCATCACTTTCAATACAAACCACTGCCTTTCAGACGGTCATCCACGCCTTCAGTGTTCACAAAAGTCCTTGTTGTTCTGTGGCTTTTCTCAGACAGAAAGGGATACAGGTAAACTGTTTCCTGGACAACATTCATCAGAGCCCGTCCAAGGAGGGGTCCACTCAAGCAACTGAGTCAACAACCCAAATGTTGCAACGGCACATATTTATAGTAAATTTCAAAAAAGAGTCGTATCTTGGAGTGTAGCTGAAGAAAGAGGTACACACAAAATCTTTCAGTCAGCTGAAAGAGGAACAAGATCAGATCAGCAATTACCCTCCTGAGAATGTGAGTAGGCACCCTCCTGAACTTTCTAGGGATGACTGTATCCTGCACAGGGATAATGCCCTAGGCAAAAAATGCATGAGGACCCTGTAGAATTTTCTGCTGTCCCTTCCCTGAAATTTTCTGATTTTCCCATCTCAAAAAGTAAACATTCCATCACTTGTGTTGAAATTCCTGCATTGGTGGATGAGTCCAGAGATGTTCCAGGGAGGGTTGGTCATGGCAGAGCCAGAGAGGTCTGTCATAACAAGAGACACACCAGTCTTGAAGGATGTGGCATGTCCTCTAAGTCAGTGGCTCAAAAGACACTTTCCTTGAAACAAAAAAACAACAAATTTTCTACAGCTTAGAGCATTAAGTATGCTCTTTGACAACTGGCCCCAGTGTTGCCAAACAGTCATATTCTGGTAACGACACAACCAAGAGGGAAGTACGAGGTCAAGGGATTTACAAAAGGAAGTTGCATCACTAATGCAGTGGGTGGAAACCCATCTATTGTCTAACAGGGCCTTGCATATCAAGGGCACCACCAATATGAAGGTCAGCTGTCTGAAGAGAAGAAAAATTGATCAGGCAGAATAGTCTTCACTACAAGTCCTTCCAACTGATCATCAAAAATTTTGGGGTTCTGAAATGGATCTTTTTGCATTCAAGGCAAACTGGAAGGTTCACAATACTTTACAAGAAAAAGAAAGCCAGGAGCTCTAGGCATTAATTAGGTAAAAGTTAAAAAACTTAAAGCTTTTAATTTAACTTTTGTCTAATTAATGTTACTGCAGCATTCAGAGTATTTCCCGTACTTAACGTAGGGAACACCATAAATACTGTGTTGATGTTAATTTTCTTGCAATTAGTAATTGTAAAGATTGCTTTAATTAATATATATAATGTAAAAAAATAATTACAAAATTACTGGACAAGAGGAACTAAAGAGATGTAATATTTAGATGTTAGTATCCATTTTTCTAATTCTCGCTTAAAATATACTTCATTCTAATTAATTCACACATATTAAAAAAAGGCTAAAAGCTGGTAAACAAAACATAATAGAGGGCAAAATCACACACATCCAATGCATAAAAGAAATCTGGCCAGTACCGATGGTGAAAGAGACTCTCTTTTGACATGAGTTTGCAACTTCATACAAAAAGGTCAGTGCAATTTTGGCCAGCACGTACAAAGGTATTTTATCATACACTGCTAACAAATATTTTCTACCTTTTTCTATCAGGAACCTCACCTACAGATCTGAGCATCACATCACATTACCAGAAAGATAGACAAACTGAAGGTAGTTTGGACCAAAAAAAAACCAAAAAAACTCTCTGATAAGTTCTTGGAATGTACTCGGGGACAACTTGTTTCAGAAGGTGAAGGAGTTAATCAGGAAACAATCATTTTAGAGTTAATTCTAACAGGGATTAATTGGTTCTGATCTGATGATAGAAAGCAACCTGGGTGAAAGCAATCATAAAATGATAGACAGATTTCATGATTCTAAGGAAAGAAAGGAGAGAGAGCAGCAGAATAAGGACAATGGACTTCAAAAAGGCAGACTTTTACAAACTCAGAACTGGTAGGCAAGGTCCCATGCAGGGATAAAATCAGAAAGACTAAAGCACAAAACAAGTTACACCTAATAAGAGACACAAACGGCAATATTAAGAGGTTCTATAAATACATTAGGTGCAAGAGAAAGATGAAGGAAAGCATAGGTCGTCTACTTAGCAGGGAAGGAGAGCTAATGATGGATGACACCAAGAAGGCTGAAGTGTTTAGTGCTGATTTTGCTTCAGTATTCACTTAAAAGTTTGTAAAAAGAAAAGGAGTACTTGTGGCACCTTAGAGACTAACCAATTTATTTGAGCATGAGCTTTCGTGAGCCACAGCTCATTGTGACCAGATGTTTAACACAATTAATATTATCTAGGGAGAAGGAAGAAAGTCAAAATAGGAAAAAGACAGGTGAAAGAATATTTAGATAAGTTAGATGTATTCACATCAGCAGGGCCTGATGAAGTTCACCCTAGGATACTTAAGTAACTAGCTTACGCAATCTTGGAACATTTAACAATTATCTTTGACAACTTATGGAGAATGGGTGAGGTCCCATTGGATTGGAGAAGGGAAAACATAGTACCTATCTTTAAAAAGAGAAACAAAGAGGACCTGGGGAATTATAGACCAGTCAGCCTAACTTTGATACCTGGAAAAATAATGGAAAAAATTATTAATCAATTTGTAAGCACCTAAAGAATAATAGGGTCGTAAGTAATACACAACATGGATTTATCAAGAAAAAATCATGCCAAACCAAACTAGTTTCCTTCTTGGACATTGTTACTGGCCAACCAGATGGGGGAGAAGCAGCAGATTTGATATATCTTGATTTTACTAAGGCTTTACCTCGCAGGGGTGCATATCCATGGTCTCTTGAGACTGAAGGATGCCTACCGAAGTAAGGCTTTTGACACAGTCCCTCATGACATTCTCATAAGCAAACTAGGGAAATGTGGTCAGATGATTTACTATAAGGTGGTGCACAACTGATTGAAAGACCATAGTCAAAGAGTAGTTATCAACGGTTCTCTGTCTAACTGGGAGGATGTATCTAGTAGAGGTCCCACAGTGGTCTGTTTTGGGTCTGGTACTATCCATCATTTTTATGAATTACTTGGATAATAAAGTGGAGACTATGCTTATTAAATTTGCAAATGCCATCAAGCTAGGACAGGTTGCAAGTACTTTGAAGGACAGCATTAGAATTCAAAATGATCTTGACAAACAGGAGAAAGGATCTGAAATAAAGAGGATGAAATTCAACAAAGACACATGCCAAACACTACACTTCGGAAGGAAAAAATCAAATCTACAACTACAAAATGGGGAATAAGGCACTGCTGAAAAGGCTCTGGGAGTACAGTGGATCACAAATTGAATATAAGCCAACATTGTGATGCAACTGTAAAAAAAGCAAATATCTTTTGGGTGTTTTAACAGGATTGTCATATGGAGCACACTAGAAGTAACTGTCTCACTCTACTCAGCATTGGTGAGACCTCAGCTGGAGTACTGTGTCCAGTTCTGGACACCCTCAGAAAGATATGGACAAACCTGACAGACTCCAGAGCAAAGCAATAAAAATGATAAAAGTTTTAGAAAGCCTGACCTATGAGGAAACGTTAAAAAATTGGGTACATTTAGTCTTGAGAAAAGAAGACTGAGGGGTGACCTTGATAACAGTGTTCAAATACGTTATGGGCTTTTATAAAGGGGAGAGTGATCAATTGTTCTCCAAGTCCACTGAAGGTAGGACAAGTAGTAATCAGCTTAATCAGTAGCAAGGGAGATATAGGTTAGCTATTTAGAAAGGTTTTCCCAATATAAGCATAATTAAGTACACTAACAGGCTTCCAAGAGAGGTTTGGAATTCCCATCACTGGAGGTTTTAAGAACAGGTTAGACAAACACCTACCAGGGACTGTCCGGGTAGGTCCTGCCTCAGCCAGGGGGAGGGACAGCTCAGTAGTTTGAGCATTGGCCTGCTAAACCCAGGGTTGTGAGCTCAATCCTTGAGGGGGCCATTTAGGGATCGGTCCTGCTTTGAGCAGGAGGTTGGACTAGACGATCTCCTGAGGTCCCTTCCAAACCTGATATTCTATGATTCTATGACTGAACCAGATGACTTCTCAAGGTCCCTTACAGTCCTACATTTCTATGATTCGAAAAGCAAGAAAAATAATCAAGCAGCATGGATGACTGATCTATCTAGAAAGACTAAAAACTAAGATATACGGGCCAGACATTCAGAAGAGCTTAGCACAGTTTTTCAAAATTCCTTAGAACTCATGCAGGACACCGAAAGCAAGTAGCCAGATTCAAAAAAAAAACCTCAGGATCGAGCAGCTCCCATTGAGAGCAAATGCAGCTGAGTTCTTTCAAAAATCTGGCCCTACTTCTAGGTATGCAATACTTAAGGAAGGTGCGTCAACTATTTAAAAAACAAGGATGGAGAAAATTTAATGCAATCACAGACAATGCAATTAAACTAAGAAAAAATGTAGGCTGACATGCAAGGCAAAAATCCTTGACAGTGAGATGTATTCCATTACTTGTGACATTTAAAATCAGACTGGATGAATTAGAACAATAGACACAGAAAAATAATTCTGCACTGGAAGAAGGACCAGACTCAGCCTAACAGGTGGTTTCCTTCTCTTACCTTCATGATTCTGTATTGTAGGAGAATACAGATTTGGCAAAATCACTTTATTCCGCCCTTTAGGAATATAACATTAACATACTGAAGTACAGAATGAGTAGCTTCACTTTCTGAGGGTGTGTAGCAATCTCTTATGACATTATTTCTAGTTATATATGTTTTAAGGAGAATACTTAATGGCTATGGGGAGCAAATGAGAAAGAAACTGAGGGAAAAACAACTGAGACAGTTTGAGGCCACAGATGTCACTGATTATTGTTTTGGTTTTTAGTACATAAGTATGGTCTAATGAATATGACTCAAAAGAATTTATTACAAAAAATAAGTCCCGATATATACTCTGATAGTGCAGTGAATTAAAATTAAAGACAAGCAGAAATATATTTAGAAACAATACCTGAAGGTCTCATCATATAGTTCACACGCTCCCCTCGCCAATACTCCAAAGGCTTTAGTCGTATTCTTTTTGTCCGACGAACATTGGGTGTTTGGGATGGCATTACTAATGAACAGATTAAAAGAAAAAATAGTTCATATTGGATAAAATAAACCCAGATGTTATCAGTAGAAGTCCAACATGCTCTAATTAGTTACTCTGAATCATTACCCCTATTGAAGGTCCTAAAGTAAGCTGTCACTTCCCACAGCATAAGATACCTTACTAATTTTGTAGGGATTTGTTTTCAATTGTGCATATTTCAATCTGGTGACTGTAGCATAGTCTGAAATTTCACTAGCATGAGAGACTGTTGCTTTACAAAATGTGCACTCTTTTGCAAAATTATTGCATTGTTTAGCTTTCAACCAGGCCTTTTTTAAAAAAAATACAGCCAGCTTTCCGGGTAATATTCAAAATGCGGTCTAGTGACAAGCACACCAGGACTGGCAACATTTGAATAGTGTTCAACTACTGCTCTCACCATCAGGAGCTCAGAGATTATGACATTAATTAACATGCAACTATTTATTAGTCACGTTTTTATCAGAATAGTGTTTAACAGAATACCTGTATAAAACCAATAGCACTATGTATTAGGCTAATACAGAATATTCATCACATCCTTAACACTTAGGCTATAACACATTGCTTTTATGACTGCGCGAGAAAACAAGCGTTGTCAATCATATTTCACATGAGCACGTAGCACTGTAATACACAGATATTTTGCCCTATCTGTCCAACAATAGCCCCCATACTGGGTTTCCATTACATTTCATTCCATTTATCTCAGCAACCTCCTGAGGCATGTCACAAAATGGGTTCAAATAGTAAGAGCAATGAAGAGGCTATAATACATTAGAAGCAAAAGGAAGACCAAAGACAGAGTAGGTCCATTATTCAATGAGGAAGGAAAGACGACAGAAAATGCACCAATCGCCAAAGTGTTAAATGCCTTTTTTGTTGCAAAAAGGTAACAATGATCAGATGACTAACACAGTGAACATCAGCGTAAATTTGTAGGACCTGAGGCTAAAATAGGGAAAGAACAAGTTAAGACTGACTTAGACAAGTTAGTGTCTTCAAATCAGCAGGGCCTGACAAAAAACATCCTAGAATACTTAAGAAACGGGCTGAAGAGATCTCTGAGCCATTAGCAATTATCTTTGAAAACTCAGACAGGAGAGATCCTACAGAACTGGAAAAGGGCAAATATAGTACCTACCTATAAAAAGAGGAATAAGGACAACTAAGGGAATTATAGACCAGTCAGCTTAATTTTGGTACCCAGAAAGATAATGGAACAAATAAATGAGTTTGTAAGCATCTAGAAGAAACTAAGGAGATAAGTAACAGTCAGCGTGGACTACTATAAACCTTGAACTATACAAGAGGAATAAGAGCTCTCGCTGCATCCGAAAGCACCTCACGGAGCGGAAACATAAGGTATTGGTTAAAAGAAAAGAATAAATGGCCAAGGCTTAATTTAAAGAAAAGAGGGTAAGATCTTTAAAATATACAGAGAAGTTAGAGTTAGACAACACAATTTATAATATTTATAACAAAGTGGCAAATGTTAAATACCAAAATCCACATGTTTAAAATAATTTTTAAGACAAACAGAGTTTTAAACAATGAAATAAAAATGAGAGGGGCAAAATAAGAGAAAAATACTGATAATTAAACAATCAGTAATATTAGCATGGTGAGGCTAAAAAGAAAATTGTTGACTATAACCAAAAAAGAGAAAGCTCAGAATTTATTCAACATATTTTTATATTTAAGGCCAGAGTTTAAATTCATTTTAAAATTAGACACGGGTTAATTCTGTTTTTAAAAGATGGAACTAACAAGTCCTGCCAATCACCATCATGACCACTTCTGCTTATTGTATTCTATTCTACCACCCTTGGCATGTTTTTCATCTTAATGATATGCTCTTGGGGATTGCACCTTTCTATGTTTGCACAATGGGACCATAATCTGATTGGGATTATCACACTACCATAATATAAAAGAGAAAATTAACATTTTTTCCCCCACAAGTTTTGTGAGTCTTTATTGCACTTAATAATTTATTGCAAAATTGAAAGCCTAGTTGTATTTCATGCACTTACATAAAGGAACTTAAAAATAACCTTACCTAGTTTATGCTTTAGTGGTGTGTTTGAAAAAAATTCACTTGCATCGCCCTTCAAGGCTATAGATTTATCTGAAAAATGCAATATAAATCACCACAACAGGGATTACCATGATCACATGCTATGTTTTTCCACGGACTCTGGCCTCATTCGGCCTCATTCAACCTCATTACATTTACATATAATTAAAACCCAAAGATATTTCCAAAATGTAGGTAAAACCCAATTTCTGAAGGAAAAAGCAATATATACATAGGTTAGCGCATTCATGGATGATCCCAGTAGACTAAAGAACCTCTTGGTTCTTCTGAAACCTTTCATGATTCTGCATGCAATTTTAAATTACGATGAGTAGTGTTTTAAATACTTTAAATTAAATTTGCAATATTCTCATGTACATAAAAAAGGAACTCAAAGAAAATGCCACCTTTAAACCTTACCTGAAGATGAATCCTCCCACTCACATGCAATAGGCTCATCATTTTTTGAAGTAAATTTTACATAACGTTTCAGTACAGGCCCACTTAAAAAAAAAATAGCATCTGTGTGAAAATGTTAATTATGAACAATAAAAACATTACAAAACCAATAGTATCAAATTTCAAAGTTTTTTTTCCATAATGCATTAACAATTTCTCCTTCTGAATATGCCAAATATTTTTCAATATAATAAAAAAACATAACTGAGGGAAGAGGAAAAAAGGCTGTGGAAATGGATGTAGACATTCCATTGTACATTTGCAGCCTAGTATGGGGAAATGGGAACAAAACCACATCTGGTATTTAAAAATTAAATTTGTGACAATATTTGTAGAATTGGAGTGGCAGAACATCTGTACTTAAGGGGCTTGGAAGATAGAGGACATGGTATCTATATGCGCCCTGGAACACTGTAAGTAATGCAATGAACTTGGTAGACTGTTTTGCCCAAACAACAGAAATGCTTGACTGACAGACAGCTGGGACAGATTAGAAGCCCAGAGCAGCTGTAAAGAGAAAGTTTTGCACTTGCCCACAGGAGACTCCTAACCTAGAAACAATAGTCTCCACACAACCCTTTCTAGTTAAACAGATGCATAGCCCATTGAAACCACTGAGACACTACTCTGGAGTCTTACAGATAGATCCTTGATTTAGGGGAAGAAATTGAAGGGCAGTTGGGTCCATGCTCCCTCAGATATGGGTACAAAACTAGAGAGCAAGCGCAAACTGCCCATCAGACATGCTAGCTACCAGCAGAATGCGTGAGCTTGTGAGCCAGGGAGCACATCATTCAAGCGTGTGGATCCATGTAGACAATTATAGTGAGGAACCAGTTTACTCTAGTAAACAGTTCTATACTTAGCATTTATATGCCCTTTCTATTGGTAGATTTCAAAGCACATTACAAAGGTGTGTAAGTATTGCCCCCATTTTATTGCAAGGAAATGGAGGTACAAAGGTTAAGTGCTGTGTTTAAGGTCAGCAGCAGCTGGGAAAGGGTGGGATAGCCAAGCTTCCATGACCTCTCATTGCCCCCATTTATACCAGAAACAGGGAGACCCATCCAAGTCCCACCACCACATGGCTGCCAGCGGACAGGAGTTGAATCTGGAAATCCCCCAGCTCTTCTGGAAGCCTTAAAGCAGTCAGCTTCTCCCGATGTCAGAGCTGCATTTCTTCAAATCAGCACTTCATTCTTTGACTCCTTCACTTCCTGCAGACAGACTTTCAGTGGCATTTACTCCATCTCCATCACCATACTTCCTCTTCTCCTCCTCCTGACAGATACGAAGAACCTCTCCCCACTCCCTTCTCTATGCCAACACTCTTTGCTCCTCATCATTATGCCTCCTCAACTTTCCCTCCCTTCTCCATAATGTTCCACAGGTATCTATAAGTGCTTTAAAAAATGTTTTAAAAGGAGTAGGGAGGGGACAGAAAATAGAGACAATGGTTTAGAACTTGGACTAAGTTAAGCCCAGTCCTGAAACTTGATCCTCATTGGCCCAATAGCCTGCCTACCCAAAGTCCCAGTGAAGTCGGAGGAGTTCTCCACAGATCAAATTCCAACAACAGTGCTTCAGGGAGCAGTCATCATTGATACACTCGTCCTCCCTTCCTGCATATTGTTGGTTACACTACCTGCATTAGGGCAGTTAGGACTCAACAGTCTGTGCTGAATTATAACCAAAACACTCCACAGCAAGCTGAACATAAAATCTGCAACTCCACCCACTGAACTCTGAGACACTGGTGTGGCAAACCAGAAATTCTGCAGCAGCTTCATTTAAATTAAAATATTGAGTATCATTGAATTAAGATATTAAAATTAATAATCCCATCAGCAGATGAGTTCCTGTATTATTTATTTTTATATTAAATTCCCTGACTGGGGATGTATGCATATATACGATGCCTAGCACAATCCCAGTCTCAGTGGGACTCCTATTACTAATAATAATATACTCCTACATCAATAGTAATGCTACTGATACTACAATTAGTATTACTGATACTACTGTTAACAGCTATTTACCAAGCAAGATTTAAAAATCCCAATCTGATTTGGGATCAAGGCAACAAGTCTCAGGAAAAAAAGCAAAATCCTGGTGATGGCTCATTTATCCTATAGAGAAGGCTTTGCAGCGCTGCTACCGTCTCTTAGTGCTGAGAAATATTAAAATGAAAATTCGACACACAACAGAGGAGATTACCTGCTATGATTCTTGTTTTTCTCAGGCGCAGGAGAGACTCTAGAAGAGATGCAATTGTTAGTAATCTTACTGAAAGTAATTCTTTATAGTAAAGAGGGGCATATGGAAGGAGTTTTAGAAAAGTACTGATACAAAATAAGAGTACAGAAGTTAGTTTGGCAGAAGCAGAGACAGGCTTCGTCAGCTGTAATGACCAATCATAAATCGAGTACTAACTTCACTACAAGTAAATATTGTGCAAAAGTAAATGTTTGTTAAAAGTAATTGATCAAAGTAACAAGTTTCTTTTTTAAAATAATATCAGGAAGTCATAAGATTGCTTTTTCAAGCCCAAGGCTAAGGGGAATAGTTTGGTCACTTCTCTTGATGCTTGTCACTCATATTTTAGACATTATTCTTGGTACTTAGGACTAAGGTGAGTGGTAATTTTTGGACTGTAAAAATGACTATTAATGGAATTTACTTTTCATGGTCTCTTCTGTTTACTATATAAATTCACTCACCTTGAAAAATATCAGACTAACCAATTTGATTTGTTTACGAACAGTTTCCACACAGTTTAATTTGTGTCTATGTATTTCTAACATTTCCCTCCCCCATTATCTGGATGTCAGACTCGTAGAATGCTACAATTCTGGTTGGCTTAACTATATTATTCAACAAAAAACCCTATGCATAAGCAGTTTCCAAAGAACTATTTCTATCAGTCTTGGGTTTGGAGAATTTGGTATTTTACAGGTCTAGACATTTATATGATAAGAACAGTTACATTAGACAGAATAAAACATTTAGAAATCAAGAAAGAGGAAAAACTCTCTTGGATCAGGGCATAAGTCAAACACTAACTAATAGGGTTAGGAGGAAGCACCCCTTTATGAACAGGTTGTTCCATATTTGTTCACTATAGGGTTTCTTTCATCTTAGCACTGGGCACTGTGAGACAGGATACCGGGTTAGATAGGCCCACTGGTCCTATTTGGTATAAGGATTCCTAGATTCCTATGTTTTACAAAAGAATTTTACAAAAAAAAAGTGAGGTCCCAACTCAAGCTGATTGCATCCTTTAAATTGCAACTGATTACTTTTTTAAATTAACAGCCATGAATATAAATTCAAGTCCGAGTTTCCTCTTAAGGCTTTTCAGAAATTTTACTGAATTATTCTATACCTTGTAATAGTAAATATTCTAAATATATATCCCTTCAAAATTGATTTCACAGAAACGACTCGATATAAAATTCCCCCATGTGAACCTTTATACTGAATCTGGTACTGTAACATCATAAGAGGACTCTTCACAAGACAGAGCATTAGGTCCCTATTGCAAGAAAACCCTGGATTTGTCAGCCCATGTTTAGTAACAGCTTTTTAATAATGTCACTTAATTTACCTGCTTATTACTGACTTATGGAGTTATAAACTCTATTGTATATTTTAATTGCTTAATAATGCCTCAAACTTGGCAGAAAATGTTTTATGAACAATTAAGTTGCACTCAATCATTTAAAAAAGTACACAAAACCACTTACTGTGATTGGTGGACATTACTCTTTTTTTTATATTTTGTTTTCATAGACGCATTTGACATCTTGTGGTTCTGTTTTGCCATGTCCTGGCCAGAGGAACCCTTGCGATCTGTTGCATTCCCAGGTTCAGCATTTTCAGGGTTTGAATAACCAATCATATTTGTTCTTTGATTAATCTGAGCAGCTGTCCTCCGTAGAGATTTCGCTGATGCTCTTTTCCCCTCATCAGAGTCTTCTGTATTGCCTATGAAAATCTGTGAAGGTTTTTTAGATTTTGCAGGAGTTTTGATATGTACATTACCAGATGATTCTAGTGAATGTATGACGTTTTTAGGTTTGGGAGATTTACGGGACTTCTGTAATGCAGAAGTCGGTGATTCCTGTTGCAATGAAGGAGCAAACACTTTGTTTGACTTTAATATCTCTCTTTCATCCACCTCCTCTATGGGCTCACTTTCAGAACTCTCCTCTGAGATTTGTACCCTGGATTTTCTACTACTGGATTTAAGGGCAGATTTTCTAAGTTTGTTTCTTCGGTTTTCTACCAGTTTTTTAGATGATGCAACTTTTGAAAGTTTCTGTTTAGCAGTTTGTTTCTTGTGGGATGAATGTAGAGCAGTTTTTAAAATGGACTGGGGAGGTTTTGGAAAATTATGATCCTCTTTTGAAGACACAACCTTCTCTTGAGGCTCCTCAGTCATACTACAAGATCCAAAGGAATCTTCATTAGGTATTTCTGTTGGTTTAGGTTGTTCTGTATCAGAAGTATCTGGGTCTGATCTGGAAATTGAAAAAGTGAATTTTTTGGGCTGTATCTGTTTCAGGGCCGTGGACTTTTCCTTGTTTGGGGTTCTTGTGGATCTTTGTCTATCTGTATGTTTTTTACTTTCTTCTGCCAACATACAAAAATGCACACATTAATTTCCTTTTTTAACACCACAGGAATACCTTTATACATAAAACAATATTATATGATTATTAACTGAAATATCATGAACATAAATTTTTCTCTGGTGGGTGATTTTCACTTAAAGTTCTCAAAGCAGCACTATCTAGTGAATACTCTGTGTACAGTGGTAAATATTCAGTGTACAGTAACTCCTCACTTAATGTTCTCCCGCTTAACGTTGTTTCGAAGTTATGTCGCTGCTCCATTAGGGAACATGCTCATTTAAAGTTGTGCAATGCTCCCCTATAACGTCGTTTAGCTGCTTGCTCTGTCCACTGCTTGTAGGATTCTGTGGAAGAGCAGTAACTTTACAAGGGAGCATTACACAAGTTCCTCTTCTCCACCACCTCCCCCTCCCTCCCAGCGCTTCCCCCGCCACCAAACAGTTGTATGGCGGTGCTTAGGACTTTCTGGGAGGGAGGGAGGGAGGAAGTGGGGAAGGGCCATGTCTTCGCTCCTCCCTCTCCCTTCCAGAAAGTCCTAAGCGCTGCCAAACAGCTGTTTGGCGGCAGGGAAGCACTGGGAGGAAGGGGGAGGAGCGGGAACGTGGTGTGCTCCGGGGGAGGAGGTGGAGTGGGGACAGAAAGAGGTGGGCCTGGAGCAGAGCGGGGATGGGAAGAGGCAGGCCTGGAGCATCCCCCGGCAAAGTCGGCGCCTGTTCTTCTGGTGGGAAGCTGCTGCTGCACAAGGTGCTTCTTAGCGTCCTTGCCTGCCTCATTGTCTGCAGCGGGCTGTGCCTTTGTGGGGTACTCCAGGGGCACCTCCCAACCACAGTACAGTACACTACTGTACAGACTTTTGTCTGCCCCCAAAAAATTTCCTTGGAACCTGAGCCCCCACATTTACATTAAATCTTATGGGAAAATTGGATTCGTTAAACAGCATTTCACTTAAAGTTGCATTTTTCAGGAACATAACTATGTTAAGTGAGGAGTTACTGTACCACATTCCGTTCATCTACTGGGTGTTAATCCCTAATCTAGAAAGATTTGAAGCACCTTTTGTTCTCACACAGCTGCTTCCAAGTCAATTTTATACTCTTCCTGTTAAATAGCTCTCCCCCGCATTATTCCTCAAATGCTGATTCCCTGCAGACACACCACATATCTCTAGCTCCTTTCCACAAAGATGGGAGTGGAACACAGGTGGTACCACCTTCCTTGGTCCCCACGACAACAGCAAAGCAAGTAATCACTGCTACCTTCCCTGATATCTCCACATGTGGGCAAGGGGGAAATGAGTTACTGTTGCCTCCCTTACTGCCATATACACACACACACACACACACACACACCCACCCATACTTTCTCAGTTGATCCTTCCATCCCATTCAGGACTCTCCCAACCTGCTTATCAACTGCTGAATAACCAGACACACTCAGGAATAAGGGGACCAACAAAATATTTTCTTATATTCCCCATTCCCTGATTTAACATCCCCTGTAATCAATCAAAACATCCCCAAGGAGATCAGCTCCCAGGAGGAGTACCACCATTCTAAACCAAAGGAAAACGTCTTTGGTTGTTGACGGATTCAATTAAGAACAGGCAAATCAAGGGCAGAAGGATCTCCCATTAATAAGGAATGTGAAAGACTACTAGTTTTCTTTTATCGTAACAATTCAATTTTCAACATTTGCAAGTATAAAAATCCAAAGAGTCTTTACATCTTGATCTGTTTTTCTAAACATGACTTACCCATGTGAGGGCTGCTTTGCCTTACAGATTTAAGAGCATCTTTCTTTTTGTCAGATAAACCTAGATTTGTATCCGAAGCATTTTGTAACTCGTCTTGTATCCCTTCAGCAACGTCACATGTTTTCATTTTCGACTGTTCCATACGAGTCACTTTAACAGGTACTTCATTCTGTGCCTTCCTATCCTTACGTTTCTTGCTTTCTCGTACAACTGCCTTTTTCCTTTTGGAAGGCTGAGATTTTGGCACAGGCTTTGATAAGGCCTGTTTCTCTATTTTTTTGTTCTTTTGGGGAATTGAAAACCAGGATGTAAAAGAAAAACCATCCGATTCGTCAATTAAAAACTCACACTCATTTTCCGTTCCTAAATCTTTTATGGGAGAAGGTGGTGGTGGTATTGAGGCTGAATACCTAAGGATAAAAATACAAAAAAAGGGTTGTTTTTTCATGTAATTTGGTTCAGCAAATTTAGAAACAGTTTTGTAAACAAATGAGATAAAATATTAAAGGAGAAATGCTTAGAATGTTTTGGGTTATTTACCAACTATATAATATCTGGGGGAAAAAAATCACCAGTAATTTGAGCATTGTACTACTATGGACAGAATAACAATCCATATAGCAAAATAATTAAAAATGTAACTTGTTTTTCCTGGAACATTCTTCCATATTTTACACTTGTATGTACAAGATTTTAAGCATCAGTAAACATTTTCGGAAATTGTCTTATACCAACTGGGACTAATAGGCTTCTGTTTTTCATTCCAACTGAAAGGAAGATGATTTAATTCAATTTGAGCTTTCATCTCTGAGCAGCATTCAAATGCTTCAATTTAAAAACCCTCAGAGTTTAATCCTGCAAATCTAACAGTGACTTCACAACATCTGAGCACGTTACAAGGTACTGCTCAAACGACTTTCATTCATCATTCTATCCTGTTTTCTCCCTGCCACTTGACCAAAGGGGGACACAGCCACTTTTTTCCTATCTGTGGCCACCGGTTTGTACCTCATCATTAACTCAGACATTTTGGAGAGCCATAACACTGCTCCCACCTGACCCCCATCCCAGCTAACTTCCTCTCCCATTAAGTTAAACTCCCTAGAAAGCAATATTCTACCTCAGGCTAAGTACCATACACCCAACTTCCAGAGAGCTCAGCTCCACCATTGCTCTTAAAAGTCACTCCCACACAGCCTTGACCCAGCATAAATCCACCTCCACCCCACTCAGACACTACTGTTTTTGTATTGAATCCACAAAAAACTAGGAGTGATACACTACTTTGGCACATACAAGCAAGAACAATAAATGTCAAATCATAAAGCTACAAAATTGGTTAGGTTGGTTGGTTAGTTCTAATGCTATCACTTGGACAGCACAGAGGCCACTGAATGCGTTGTGCACCTCTATGATATCCTAACCTGAGCCAAATCTGGCATGTTACCATGTAAGATGCCAATGAGGAACAGATGTCTGTTGACACCCACCAGCCATCACGTTCTAGGTTTTCCCAGGGGTCTTTTTGTCCCAGCTTTCATTGGGACAAAGTTGAAGATTATTCTCAGGGAAGTCAGTAGGCAGATAACAATTCAACAGATTCAGAGCAGATAACAATACTACCTTAAAGAGCACTGGGCAACCGTTTGAGTGAGCGGAACCTGTTTAGTTAGAAAATGGATCTCTTCATTCGACTTGAATTCATACCCTTTGATGTTTTCGATCGTTCGGAGATGCTTATCTGAACTGTGTCCAACTTCTTTTCAATCTTGACAGGGAAGGACCATATTTCAGTAAGACAGGTCAGAATACGGACCACCAGCTTCGCCTCTCTACTTAAAAACACTATTCAGTTTGCAAAAGACATTCTTGATAAGGTGCCCCTTACTAACAATACTTTTGCAGTGCAGGTTTCAAGTTTTCTTGATACCACTCATGTTATCAGCAACAGAGCTGAGGTAGGTGAAATCACAGACTATATCAACTGGGTGTTCACCCACCAAGATGCTGGAGCCCGCAGTGTGTTTGAAACTGCTGACTACTAGAATCTTGGTTTTACCGCCAACTAATTTTCAGGCTGACATTTGCCACTGAGCTTTCCAAGGCTTTAAGTGCCTCAACTAGCTTGTCCGTTGATTTGATGACTAGTGCTATGTCGTTGACAAAATCAAGGTCAGTGAGGTTCTTGTCATCAAGGCATATGCCTAAAATGCATTTACTTAGTTTCTGGTCAAGCACAGAGCCTGTAACGGCACTGGAGAGTTCTGGGCAGCAATGTATCCCTATCAAATACCTGACCTAATGCAAAAGGTGTTTTTTTTCCTCATTTACAAGAATGCAGCTTGAGGAGTCATCTAGCAGATGGAACATTCTACAGAGCTTTTAAGAAAGGACTGCAAGTTTTCAAGTTCAGCCAAAGCAATACTTTGTCAACAGAGTCCAAGGTGACTTTAATATCCACAAACAGTGTGAATGAGGCACCTGGATTCTCATATCTTCACAATAAGATGGCACAGCATGAAGATTTGCTCCATCATGAAACTGCCAGGACTAAAGAAACAAAACAGAAACAAAATTTTTCCCCAGGACAGACAGAAGAGTAATGCCACAATAGTTACAATAGTCTCATTTGCTGCTTTTACATTTCCAAAGCAGTAAAATAATGCCTTTTTGCCTGTCGGATAGGACAGATTCTGTTCTCCAGATGATACTGAACAGCGTTTGAAGCCAGGACATTTTTAACAGTTCTGCAGGAATTCCAGGTCTCTGCCACCTTATTTCTCCTTAACCTTCTTTACATCTCTTTGGATTTCATTATTAGTGAATTTGCTAGGATCAAATTGTGCAGAATGCGTCAACTGAGCAGCAGCCTTCGTGTCATTTTAATAGGCAGCAGGTTTTTTAAAATAAAGTATTTCTTCACATAACACACAGTCAACTTGTGGAACTCCTTGCCAGAGGATGTTGTGAAGGCCAAGATTATAATATGGTTCAAAAAAGAACTAGGTAAGTTCATGGAGGATAGGTCCATCAATGGCTATGAGCAAGGATGGCACAAATCCAAAACCATGCTCTGAAGTGTCCCTAATCTCTGTTTGCCAGAAGCTGGGAATGGGCAACAGAGGATGAATCACTTGATGATTACCTGTTCTGTTCATTCCCTCTGAAGCACCTGGCATTGGCTACTGTCGGAAGACAGGATTCGGGGCTGGATGGACCATTGGTCTGACCCAGTATGGCCGTTCTTATGTTCTTCTGTCAGGGTCCAAAGAAATTGTGGGTGCATTTAGCAGCTAGCTGAAATGTCACACACTCTGCCTCTGTACTGATTAGCTGACAAGAACTGGAGTTGACCTCACTAAGTGAATGACCCTTTTTGTCAGCGAGGTCACTCAAGCATTTAAACACAGAGACAATGTTGCTCCTGGTAGCTTTCTCCAGTGCGATGGCTTTGGCTTCCATAAAAGTTTTGCAGTTAGCATGTATTGCTGCCTTTTTTTTTTTTTTTTTTTTTAAAAGTGCCACTTCGCTTACAATACATAACCATATCATCTCTCAAATGACCCGTGTGACACTGGTCAATGATGGTGTGACGTTATTGACATAATCTGGGACCATACAGATCATTGTTGCAACCAAGGTCCTGTAGCAGCACCAAATCTTCTATAAAGTGGGTCAAATAAGGTGTCTAAGACAAGATTACGGTTTGCTGGTTATGATTATGCTGTCTATATGTGTGTATCATTTTTGTCTTTAAAGTTATGAATATTGGCTCTATACTGTCTGTATTTCAAACTTATGCTGTGCTTCTGGGTGACACCCCAAACAAGTTGGTGTCAGCTCTGCCTAGCCTGCGTGATGGCCATTAAGGACCATCAGCTATACAACGGACCCATTCAGAGAAGGCAGATACACCTTGCGACTCAGCAAAGTATGCAGGGACTTCCCCATGTGACTCCAAACTTCATTTTGCTGTAATTTTCCACAGTAAGAACAAAGAGGTGTTCTTACACCTGGAAAAAACTATAAAAGGCTGATGCCTCATCTCCATCTTGTCTTCAATCCTGCTTCTTGCCTGTGGAAGGACTTTGCTACAACTGGAAACTCTAAATAAAGGACTGATGACCCATCCCAGCAGTGGATGTACTCCAGAGACTTGATTTGAACCTGCAGTTTATTCCATCACTGCTACAAGCCTGAACCAAGAACTTTGCCATTACTGTAAGTAATTGATTCCATTTAACCAATTCTAGCTCTCATCTATATCTTTTTCCTTTTATGAATAAACCTTCAGATTTTGATTCTAAAGGATTGGCAACAGCGTGATTTGTGGGTAAAATCTGATTGACCTGGGTCTGGGGGCTTGGTCCTTCGGGATCAAAAGAAACTTTTTCTTTTACTGGGATATTGGTTTTCATAACCATTTGTCCCCATAATGAGTGGCACTGGTGGTGATACTGGGAAACTGGAGTATCTAGGGGAATTGCTTGTGTGACTTGTGGTTAGCCAGAGGGGTAAAACCAAAGTCTTCTCTGTCTGGCTGGTTTGGTTTGCCTTGGTGTGCACAGAAACCCCATCCTTGGGCTGTAACTGCCCTGCTTTAAGCAATTTGTCCTGAATTGGCACACTCAGTAGGGTCCCACCAGAACCAGCATCGTTACAGATGGTTAAAGTATAACAGACCTAGGGCTTGCTGGCTCTTTTTCTGAGACCAATGACAGTCACAGTGACATCAATTCAGCATCAGTATTCTCTGCCACAGTCTCAAACCTGTTCAAGATTTCAACTGCACAGCAGTTTCAAATGCTACCGATTTTTATGTTAGATAACTCAAATTTTGGTAACCCAAGAATCATAGATGGAAATAAATGTACAAAACAATTACTAAAATCAAGTATCAGAGGGGTAGCCATGTTAGTCTGGATCGGTAAAAGCAACAAAGTCCTGTGGCACCTTATAGACTAACAGAGGTATTGGAGCATAAGCTTTCGTGGGTGAATACCCACTTCGTCGCATGCATGTAGTGGAAATTTCCAGAGGCAGGTATAAATATGCAAGCAAGAATCAGGCTAGGGATAACGAGGTTAGTTCAATCAGGGAGAATGAGGCCCTCTTCTAGCAGTTGAGGTGTGAACACCAAGGAAGGAGAAACTCCTTTTGTCCTTGTCAGCAGTTTCTTGTTGAAGTCTGGTCCTGAAGTTATTTTGCTGCAGGATGGCTACCTTTAAATCTGCTATTGTGTGTCCAGGGAGGGTGAAGTCTTCTCCTACAGGTTTTTGTATATTGCCATTCCTAATATCTGATTTGTGTCCATTTATCCTTTTACGTAGGGACTGTCCAGTTTGGCCGATGTACATAGCAGACGGGCATCGCTGGCACATGATGGCGTAGATTACATTGGTGGACGTGCAGGTGAATGAACCAGTGATGGAGTGGTTGATCTGGTTAGGTCCTGTGATGGTGTTGCTGGTGTAGATATGTGCACAGAGTTGGCATCGAGGTTTGTTGCATGGATTGGTTCCTGAGCTAGAGTTACTATGGTGCGGTGTGTAGTTGCTGGTGAGAATATAATTCGGGTTGGCGGGCTGTCTGTGGGCTAAGACTGGCCTGCCTCCCAAGGCCTGTGAAAGTGATGGATCGTTGCCCAGGTTTCCTTCCCATGGGTCCAGCTGATGAAGATGTCATCAATGTAGCATAGGTAGAGAAGGGGTGTAAAGTGGACAAGAGCTGTGGAAGCATTGTTCCAGGTCAGCCATAAAAATGTTGACATATTGTGGGGTCATGCGGGTGCCCATAGCGGTGCCACTGGTCTGGAAGTATATATTGTCACCAAATTTGAAATAATTGTGTGAGGATAAAGTCACAGAGCTCAGTAACCAGTTGTGCTGTGGCATCAGGGATACTGTTCCCGACAGCTTGTATTCCATCTGTGTGTGGGATGTTTGTGTACAGAGCCTCTACATCCATAGTGGCTAGGATGGTGTTTTCTGGAAGATCACCAATGCATTGTAGTTTTCTCAGGAAATCAGTGGTGTCACGGAGATAGCTAGAAGTGCTGGTGGTGTAGGGTCTGAGTAGAGAGTCCACATATCCGGACAGTCCTTCAGTGAGAGTGCCAATGCGCGAGATGACGGAGCATCCAGGATTTCCAGGTTTGTGGATCTTGGGTAGTAGACAGAATAACCCCGGTCGGGGCTCTAAGGGTATGTTGGTTTGTTCCTGTGTTAGTGTAGGGAGTGTCCTGAGTAGATGGTGCAGTTTCTTAGTGTATTCCTCAGTGGGATCTGAGGAAAGTGGTCTGTAGAATTTGGTATTGGAGAGTTGTCTGACAGCCTCCTTTTGGTAGTCAGACCTCTTCATGATGACAACAGCACCTCCTTTATCAGCCTCTTTGATTATAAAGTCAGGGTTGTTTCTGAGGCTGTGGATGGCATTGCGTTCTGCACGACTTAGGTTATGAGGCAAGTGAGGTTGTTTTTCCACAATTTCTGCCTGTGCACGTCGGCGGAAGCATTCTATGTCATTTTAACCCTCAGGAGGAGTCTATGTGTAATGTCAGAATTACGACTTAGATTCATAGCTTCGGAGGCCAAAAAGGACAACTTTGATTTAGTTTGGGAGGTCATGTTCAGCTGATTAGCTATCATTACCCCCAAATCTTTTCCAGAATCACTGATGAATGATGAACAGAGTCCTACATCCTGTAAGTATGGCCTACATAAGTTCTTTGTTCCTAAATGTACATATTTACATTTAGCCACATCAAAACACATATTGTTTGCTTGCACCCTGCTTACGAACAGATCTGGATCGCTCTCTCTCAAAGACCTGTCCTCTTCATTATTTATCACTCCCCCAATCTGTGTCATCTCAAACTTTATCAGTAATGATTTTATGTTTTCTCCAGGTCATTAATAAAGATGTAAAACAACATAGGACTAAAGATGGAAACACACCTGTTCAGTGATGATTCCCTATTTACAAATACATTTTGTGACCTATCAGCTAGATACCTTTTAATACATTTAATGGGTGCCATGTTAATTTTATATTGTCCTAGTTTTTTAATCAAAGTGCCATGCGGTACTAAATCAAACACTTCACTGAAGTCCAAGTATATTACATCAACACAGTTACCTTTATCAACGAAACTTGTAATCTCATGAAAAAAGATATCAAGTTAGTTTGATGAGATCTATTTTCCATAAGCACATGTTGATTGGAATTAATTACATTACCCTCCTTTTACTCTTTATTAATCAAGTCCCGTATCAGCTGCTCCATTATCTTTCCCAGGATCAATGGCAGACTGACAGATCTATCATAACCCAGGTCATCCTATTTGCCCTTTTTTAAATGTTGGCACAATAGCTTTCTTCCAGTCTTCTGGAACTTGCCAGTGCTCCAAGAATTACTGAAAAATCAGCATTAATGGTCCAGTAATCCCCTCAGTCAGCTTTTAAAACTCTTGGATGAAAGTTATCTGGACCTGCTGATTTAAAAATGCGTCTAACTTTAGTAGCTGCTGTTTAACACTCTTCTGAGATACTAATGGAATGGAAAGAGTGTTATTTATGGAGAGCAACTGCTTTTTCCCAAATACAGCACAGAAATATTTAACACTTCTGCCTTTTTTGCATTACTGTTGATAATTCTACCATTTCCATCTAGTAATGGACCAATACCATTGTTTGGACTCTTTGTTCCCAATATACTTAAACTCCTTCTTATTGTCCCTAACTCCACTGGCCATAGATTTCTGCTTTGTGCCCCTTTGCTCCCCTTATCAATTTTATACCATTCCTACCTTCTGATTTATATTCACTACTATCAACTTCCCCTTCCTTCCATTTGTTATATATCACACTTTTTATAGCTGCCTTCACTTCCCCTCTAAATGTTGTCCATTTTTAAACCACTATGGCCTTTTTCCTCAATTGTGGCTTTTGGGGCACTTTAAAAACACTAACTGCCATTATTTCCAATGATCATTTTTCTGATTATTTTTAGTAATCAGATGGACTGCTCTAATACATCATTCAGTATTAGATAAATTTGTTGCTACAATATTTGAGATTGTGTTGATTACTTGCTAACAATTAAGTTTTACTTCAATGCACCTTTTTTCAACAGTTCCTGTTGTCACAGCCCCTAAGAATGCTGAAGAAAGCGACTTCTTTTCCTGTTCAGAAGGTCCAGTAACACATTTTGCTCTTTCCACTGGAACTATCTGCTCTTCTGTCCTTGCCTGAGGACCTTCTGACCTTCGAACTTCTGTCTGTCTCCTCATCACTGCTAGAGTTGCTTTTTCATCAAGACTTAATCTATATGTAAAAAAAATAGTATTTAGATCTGATACTGTTAATCTCTAAATGTACTTTAAGTTTCTTCCTGGATCCTCCTCAGTTTACATGATGTTTCTTTAAAAAGTTATGAAAATATATTGTGCTAAGAGCAAACATTCTGTCAAGCAACTTAAAATATAGTTTTGCAGGTGACTATTTTAGCAGCTCTACATTTCTATTTCTGTGACACTGTGATGTAGAGTCTAACATTAACTTCTTCTACCATGTCTGATAACTTGAAGTGGGTTTGCAAAAACAAATTTGGAAGGAACCAGGGCTATCCAATACGCACACAAGTCTCATTTGAATCACTACCTCTTGACTTAAATTTTACTGTGAGCACTGAAGATTGCTATACAGTAGAATTTTCAAACATTTCTTCTGTAGATTTAGCAAACGAAGCAACTTACAGGTGTACAGATGTTTCTGCTTCCTCAACAAGGAGAACAGGTGATCCAATGACCTCATAATTATCCTCATCAGTATCAAAGATGCCAGCAGGGCTTTGGCTTGATCTTTCAACATCTTTTAATATACTACTTGCTTTCTTGTTAGAACCAACAGGATTACCGGCATCAAAAAGATCATCTTCACTTGAGCTTGTACCTTCTTTTAAAACACACCCCTCTTTTTTGTTAGAGCCAACTATGTTCTCAAGTGCTATAGCTTTCTGATGTTCTTCAGCTGATTGTCCTGTTATAGATATTAAACAGCATTAGTGTTTTCACCTCAAAAAACAGTATAAAAATTCCAAGAAATAATTACCCCCAAAATTTAACAATTAAATGATAGCAGCACCAACCTGAACAGCTGATTGATTTTACTGGTGATGCATCTACAGAGGATGTAGACTTAAACGTCTTCTTCACAGAGTTAAATAAACCTGAATTTAACTGTAATGTTTGACAGTGAACAGCAGGAGAGGTAGAAAAGAAAAAAGTTTGTTATGATACAGCAATAGTAAAAATATTAACAAATATAAATCCTCACATTACATACCTATTTTCTGATCATAATCTTATTTAAAAGCAGATTCTCATCACAATTTAATACTTACATTTCCAGTCCTTTAAAAATGCCAGTAAAATGATAAAACATTCAAGTAATTAAACCACTTCAAGCCTCTCACCACGGTTCAATTCTTAGTTCTATAAGATGCTGAGCAAGTTATTTATCCTCTGCATGCATGTAGGCCGATGTAAGTAATGGATTTAAATCACTTTTTTAAAAAAATCACTCACATGAATCACATTGAGGCTTTGTAAAAACTAATTTGAAAATCTGTGCTATTGAAACTTTAGTTTAATATTATAATAATATTAATAATAAACTAAATTATAAATGCTGAGGAAGAGAGGTGTTAATACCACTGCGGATGGAGAATCTTTTGATTTTTACAAAACTGCTATAACCAATTCAAAATACTGAAAATTAAGGCCCTGACCCTGCAAATTCTTAAGCAGGTTTGTAACTTTACTTGAATCATTCCATTGACTTCAGTGGAACTAATCAGGTGTGCAAAATTAGACAATATGCATAAATGATTGCAAAATCAGAAATTAAAATTAGATTGTTTTTAATAAAAAAATTAAGTGCCATAAAATCTTTGTTGGTTTAAAACAAAACTGCTTCACAATGAAAATACAATACATTAAATAAATTTCAATACATTAACAAAGTTATTGTGAACTTTTTAAAATACAGGCCAAAATTTTTAAAAATTGGAGTCTAAAGTTAAGTTCCTAAGGGTGGGATTTTTCAAAAGCACCTGGGTACCTTAAAAGCAAAAGTCCCAATGACTTCAAAATACAAATCATGATGGACTGTTACTGCCTGGTCAAAGCATTTCAGTTTTATTGATTTGTGGAAGTTAAATGTATCAGAAGGTGTTATTGGGTGCAAATATAGCACGGGCCATTCGCTTATCAATTTTTTTCTTGAGTTTGTATTATTCTCACAGTCAAAATGTTAAGTGGAACTGACTTGTCTTTTTCAGCATAGATAAGCTTGTTAAGTATGAAATTTCTTAGTACAAAAAAAAACCCGTATAAAATTTGAAACTCCCCTAAGGAGCAAGAAGCTAATTAAAGTGTAACATCTACTTTAGTAATTTAGTAAGTCTATAAAAAGGGAAGTGCTAACATATAAATAAAATGTCTTAAATTTGAAAAAATGTAATTAAAGATCATGATTTAAACAAAATTTTATCACTGAGTTTTTTTAAAGTCATGATTACCACCAACCCTGCTATGCACCCCAGGTCTTCAGGAGTAAAATAAGGGATACCTCCTGTCACAGTTTCTTCCCCACTCTGAACTCTGGGGTACAGATGTGGGGACCCGCATGAAAGACCCCCTAAGCTTATTTCTACCAGCTTAGGTTAAAAACTTCCCCAAGGCACAAAATCTTTGCCCTTGGACTAGGGTATGCTGCCACCACCAAGCGCTTTAACAAAGAACCAGGGAAAAGGACCACTTGGAGTTCCTGTTCCCCCAGCTATCCCCCCCCCCCCCCCCCCAGCCCTTACACCCCCTTTCCTGGGGAGGCTTGAGAATCAACAAGTTGAGCACAGACCAGCTTGGGTTTCTTAGGACCCTAAAAACCCAATCAGATTCTTAAAAAAACAGAACTTTATTAGAAGACCAAAACGAAGATAAAAGAAACACTCTAAGATTAGAATGGAAGATAATCTCACAGACAGTCAGATTCAAAACATAGAGAATCCCTCTAAGCAAAATCTTAAATTACA
This sequence comes from Caretta caretta, assembly GCF_965140235.1. Classification (NCBI taxonomy): domain Eukaryota; kingdom Metazoa; phylum Chordata; order Testudines; family Cheloniidae; genus Caretta; species Caretta caretta. The sequence continues at coordinate 19,296,551 of NC_134209.1, forward strand.
AAAAGACACAAAAACAGGAATACACATTCCCTACAGCACAGCAAATTTACAAGCCAAACCCAAGAAAACCTAATGCATTTTCTAGCTAGATTACTTACTAACTTTACAGGAGTTGGAGGGCTTGCATCCTTGATCTGTTCCCGGCAAAGCTATCACACAGACAAAAGCCTTTCCTCCCCTCCAGATTTGAAAGTATCTTGTCCCCTCATTGGTCATTTTGGGTCAGGTGCCAGCAAGGTTACCTTAGCTTCTTAACCCTTTACAGGTGAAAGGATTTTGCCTCTGGCCAGGAGGGATTTTATAGCACTGTACACAGAAAGGTGGCTACCCTTCTCTTTATATTTATGACACCTCCTTAATCAGTGGTGTTGTGAGGATAAACTGATAAATAAAGCAACTGGATAGGATGCTGATAGGGGCCATATAAACATCTTAGCAGACCACACACATACAGAAGCACTTGTTCTGATAAATATAGGACCCCTACAATGAGCTGTCTCCGTTGAAAACCTGAAATACGCACAATATTGGTAAAACGATGGGTATGCCTACACTGGAATAAAAAAACCCAGGGCACTGAGTCTCACAGTCAGGTCAATTGACTTAGGCTTGCGATGCTTGGGCTGCAGGGCTAAAATCTGCAGTGTAGACATTCAGGCTCAGGCTAGAGCCCAGGCTCCGAGACCCACCCTCCTCGCAGGGTTTCAGAGCCTAGACTTGAGCCTGAACATCTAGACTGCAATTTTATTGCCTACAGACCAAGCTCCATGAGCCCGTGTCACCTGATGCGAGCTAGCTGAGGGACTTTTATTGCAGTATAGACGTACCCCAAGAGACTGCAGCTTGACCTCTTTGGTAGCAGAGACTACTCAGACAGGTGCAATCACAGGGCCAAGACTTTGTTTCTACGAAGCCAGCTAGAAAGTGAACTACTCTACCTCTTACAAACAACTGAAGATTATGAGCTAACAAGCGCCTTTTATACAAGCATCATCCTTCAATGGCTCAATTATACTACTTCCATTTGGTTGCTGGGAAGAACACAAAGAAAGATCTAATAAACACAATTGTATTCTTTTGCATTAGGGTGCAAGCTAGCCCTACCAACCAGCAGTGGGTAACCAAGGAATCATTCATTGCTTTTTCCAGCAGTGGGAGTTTAATTGTAAAAAGTTTAGTGGGACCAACGGCTGAAGCTGGAAGGGTGACAAGAGAAGCAGAAGTTCAAGGGAAGTCTGAACCTGAGAGACTACTAGAGAAAGTTATCAGGAATGAAAGCTGGGTAAACTATTATGAGAAAAAGGATGGAGCAGGGAGATAGAGAATATGCCCAAATTGTTTTACGATGACAACTGAGGGAAATAATGTTATCAACCATTACAGCAGAGCAGCGGTTCTCAAACTGTGGGTTGGGACCCCCTTTGAATGTGGTCGCCAGGGCTAGCTTAGACTTGCTGGGGCCCGGGGTTGAATCCCGAGCCCTACTGCCCAGGGGCAAAGCCAAAGCCCTCGGGCTTTGCCGTCCCCCACCCCACACACACACCCAGGGCAGTAGAGCTTGGGCTGGCTTAGGCTTCGGTCCCCCCTCCTGGAGTCATGTAGTAATTTTTGTTGTCAGAAGAGGGTCACGGTGCAATGAAGTTTGAGAACCCCTGCAATAGAGAGCTAAAATATGCCACAAATGTAAAGAAAATGTACAGACTGTATACATCAAGAGGTGCATGTATAAAACTGTCCAATGTGGAACAAATACACACTGAAGGGAAACTGTTCCCCACACCAAACAGTTACATTGTTAATATAACTAACTTACCTCTTTGCTCAGTAATAAATCCTCCTTTTGCTTAGAAATGACAGGGGTTGAGCAATGTGTTATGCTTGGAGAATTTATTGAAGAATCACTAACACAATCTAAAAAGAAAAAACTAAATGTAACAAGATGAATGGAATAGTACATAGCTTGCATGTTTTAAAAAATATGATTTACTCAGAATTTGAGAGGAAAAAAATCCAGTCAACAAGGAAAGATATAGTTTATGTAACAGGTTATAGTGCAGTTTCCATGTATTTTTAGAAAGATCATTGCATTTTTTTGCATTACGCTATAAACATGCTACATGAAAAATCAAACCGCTTATACAACTACTCCTTTTCCACTACGTGAGATTAAGGAGAGTGTTACAACTCGCTCATAAAAAGATAAATCAAAGATAAAAATTACAGACAAAAGTTAGAAGCTTACTTTCAAAACAATCTCGTATAATTTTCAGTACATTTTGGCCTGGCTGTACATTAATCTGTTGTTTTCTAGAGGGAAGAAGGAAAAAAATACATTGAAAGAATCATTTGCAGTAAAAAGTTACCCACTTAAAATTTGCACGTAGCCTGTTTATCTCAGCATATGCAGCAGCAAGCACTATGCTCAACATTACATAATGGTTGACAGTGTCATTGCTATTTCCATTAGTTCATAACTTCCTATAAACTTTTCATTTACCATGCTTAACCTTCTGTATGGAGTGTTTTGGTTGGCTTTTTGTCTTGGGTTGTTTTTTTTTTAAATTCAATGGAAAACAGCTCAACCAATGTTGAGTGCGAGGGGAGTGAAGGAATGTCTTCTGCCCATAGAACAAAATTTACAACTTTTTTCCTAAACTGCCATACAGGTAAAACAGTTTGAAAATGAGAGGTGAAATCTGGCATGAGAGCAGCCCTCATTGGGTATCACTACCTAGAGGATAGGAACAAACTGTTTTTTTCAAATGAATATGTCACAAGTTTTTAAAAATCAGATATTAGGCAAGTAGGGTAGATTTTTTCACTAAGCTAATAAAGTGTGCACCTAAAAGCGGACTCCCAGCATATGCATGTGGGACTTAAATGCATAGTACAATAACAAAATGTATTACTGAGAATTGGCAGGGACAACTACAAAGAGGGAAATGGCTCCTGCTGAAACTAAAGTGTGAAGGGGCTGAATAAGGTCCCCAGTGGAACTTGCAGTGGAGGAATAGATTGAGGAACAACTCCTGAAGACTGTTAAGGTGCACAAAGGCCAATGAAGCATACCTGAAAATTCTGAAAGGGGCTTTACCCAGTAGACTAGCTATGGTGAGAGCAAGAGAGGGGTTCCTACTGCCTACAGTGCATTAGACAGGTCATTTCTGTGGTGCCTAGCCAAATATTTCCAGTTGTGAAACTGAAAAAGCTAGGTTGGAAACACTCTAGTTGCTTGGTGTAAACACTCAGAAGTTGGAAAAGCCAAAGTTAAGATCGCAAGAACAACCTCATAGTGCAGTTCTACTCACTGACATTTGTCACTGTTAAAAACTAAATTAAAATAACTTTAATTAATTTTTAGGCATCCCCTATTGTCTTTTTCCTTTCTGCAGGCAAAAGCCAACCTGCCCACCCCATGAGTCCTGCATCAGCTAGGAAGGAGTCATCAGGGATCGCACAACAACTAACTGAACCCGGGGTAGCAGCCCTAAGGTGTGGGAAGGAAAGGAAAAAAGGAGCACTTCCAGCTACCTCCCACTTCTTCCTCATACACACATAAGTCTAATTTAACTTCAGGATGGAACATTGCCTTTTCCCTCAGAGGGAAAACAGCAGGGATTAACAGAAGGATTTTTCCCCCTGAACCATAGGAAGTAGGAGTCAGATGAGGGAATTAGGAGAAAAACATGCAACTTTCAGAAAAAAATTGGAGGGTCAGTTGGTGGGGGCGCAGATGAGACTGCACAATTGTAACCCCATCCGCATTGGAAGCTAGGATAGACAGGGGAACGGAAACAGAAATTTCCCCCCATCAAGTAAAAATCAGTGAAAGCACAGCAGGTTTGTCCCTGAAGTGAGCACTGAGCTTCCGGCTCCAGAACTGCCAGCATCCACCCCCTTCCAATAGCACTTTGACAAATAGCTTGGTAAGAGAGGCCTGCAAGTCCTCCACCCTCACCACCAAGACCTCTATCCAACCTGGGGTGGCTGAAATCAATGCTCTGAAAAGATCCTGGGGCCAGAGAAGGGAGTATCAACAGGCCCTACCTTCACTCACCGTCTTACCCAGAGGCAAATCAAAAGGTTTCTGGATGGGGTAACGTAGTAGCTAAGAAGCAAAAAGCAAGATTAAGGTTACGTACACAACCTAAACACTGGCATTAACTGACTTCTGAGTGACCAACCATGCACTCACTTGTCCATGTCCACCTTCGAATACTCTGTTTAACTGAGGATTGCTCAACTGTCCATGACATCCAAGAGGGGGGAAAAATTAGATGCTTTCAGTATCACTACTTTAGTATTTAAAATCTTAACTTCCACATAGCCACATCACAAAAATAAAAGCAAAACACAAAGCAAATTTGAAAACCAATTTAGAGGGATATAGCTGATAGACTGCAGTTATGATATTAACCTACTGATATAAACCAACATAACTTTCACAAGTGGTCAGTATCTAAGAATTAAAATTTAAAATGCAAGCACAAATTAATTACCCTTCTCCGTTGCAGAATCTTGCTCTGTAGTCATTTTTTAAATGATTCTGTTAAAAAACAAAAGTCAATTTCTTATTATCAAACATGATACTGCTCGAAAAAGAAAAGAAACTGAAATTATTTAACTAATTCTTGTTCCCTGAGTACATCAGTCCAGAGGATTCCCAGGCTTTGATTTTGTGCTGGTGTGAAACAAGTAGGAACTCCCTTAGCTGATGCTTTTTGGCCCTCTACAGTACTGGTAGCTGTACCAACACATGTAGCTGTACCCACACATGGGGATACATGTATACCAACAGCCAGTAACTCAGCTTACCTCTAAAATAGGAGGGTAAAGCATCCAGACAGCATGATTTAATTACATGGCACACATGACATTCAGGTTCTCCAGAATCTAAGCTTTCATTTTAAAAAAAACTTTCTAGTCATCATGACTGCAGAGATAATTTTTCTAAATGAACAATGAATGTTTTCTAAATGAACAATGTCTCCCTGAGTCTGTAGACCACATGAAACAATGATAAATGGATGAACTCCCATGTCTTCTATCGATCTGACTGGAGCATCACCTTAATGTTGGCACTGAAGTGTCATTTAAATAGTTTAATCCAGAAGGTCCCAAAAGTGTGGGGTGCATCTCCCTAGGGAGGCAAAAAGAACATTCGGAGGAGCGCAGCAGGCCAGCCCCAGCTCCCGGCCCTGCACCCAGTCCTGCTCCCCACCTCGGGCCACAGCTGCATTCCCAGCCAGGATAGGGAAGAGAAAGAGCCTGGCTTCTTCACAACGCCTATCGGGCCAGGTCAGGAGACAGGGGAAATAGGGAAACAGACAACATGGGACTACTAGGGGGAGTCACAAACAGGGGCTCATAAGGGCTAGTGGGGGAGAGCAGACTGGGGAAGGGGGATGAATGGGAGTGGAGGCGCAGGGCCATGGGGGGGGAGGTGCAGGGCCACATGGGCAGAGTGGTAGGGGGTTCAGTGCTACAGGGGGATGGCTTTGCGGGGGCACAGATACACATGAGGACAGGGGATGCAGGGACACATGGAGATATGGGGAGGGGACTGGCTGAGGGGGTGCAGGGACACATGGGCAGAGGGGGTACAGAGATACGGGGGGAAGGAGGATGGCAGAGACACATGGGGACAGGGGCAGATGTGCCTGACTGAAGGGAGAGACTAGGAGTCAGCCAGGATCTGCCTGGGATACTCCCCAATAATCCCTCCCTGCCCTCCTCAAAAACCTGTTCCATACTTTTCCCACCCATACCCAACAACACTTCAAGTTCATACCCAGGCTCCTTCCCAGCAATTATTTCTCCCTCCCTCCGCTCCTCCGTTACCCCTGACTCCTCCAAGCCTTTGCACTTCTTCTGAGGGGTGCAGGAAATACAGTTTTATACTGTAGTTTAAATGAATTATTACTCAGAGTTCTGTATTAATATGCCCAGTGAGGAATCTATTTGTCAAAAAACATTTCCTGAATCTTTTTTTTGTCTGTATTGTTACATTCTTGCTGACAAGTATTTTGAAATAAATTACCAAAATAATTGAAATTGGTGTGATTATATTGTATTATTTTGACAAATAAAATAAGCAGAATTTTGCAGAATTTTAAAATAGTGTGTGGAGAAGTTTTAATTTTTTGGTGCAGAATTCCCCCAGCAGTATTTAGTGGATGGAATGGAGAAGGGGAGAGGATGCTCATTAGGCTGGGAACTAAGACTCACAAACTGGGAAGGAAGAGAGAAACAGGGAAATGAGGATGGGGAACAGAAACAGAAACAAAAGGCAGAAATAGCAGTGGGTTTAAAGGGGAGCTTATTTTCTCACTGACGATTAATGCAACAATAAAGCACTGAACAAATACAATTATTCTTTTCTCAAGCTGTATAAATCTCCTGCTGGCATCAGTGAATTCTACTGTGTATTCCACTGTGAATTCTACTGTGGAGACTGGAGAGTCCTGAATTTATACCATAATTAAACAGAATTCAGCCCTCTCCTCCAAGTGAATCTGGCACCCTGCTCTGGAACCTTCCTACCTAGATCCTTTTTAAGCAAGAATCAATGGCTACAAACAGTATTTCAATATGGTTCTTCCTGTCAGAGAGGTAACCCACCCCCCAAAAAAGGGGGCTGATGGCTTTGTTCCACTAATAAGTCCTTGGGGTTTTTAACCTTGAGCTTGTAACATTGCTAGGATGGGCATGCAGGCGACTGAAGAAAATTGCCAGAATATTCCTATAATTAACACCACATAGGTATATTGTCATGACTCTGGTCCTGCAGTTCTTCTGCGTTGTCTTCGGCACTATTTGTATTCAGTCATTGCCATTAGATTTTAAGGCAGAGTAGTCAGAGGCTGGTTGAGATGACAAGCTACTTCATCAAAGGTAGCAACAATGGTATATTAAGAGAGCGACTGGATATTTCACTACCTCAGAGCACTTAGGTTGGAGCTGTCACAGCTTCAGGAGAGCGCCTCTTCTTGGTCACACACCAGACTGTCGATAAATCTTGTATCTAGCCCCCCCCTTCTAAGAGCTGCAACAATGTTACCCATTGCCCGTTCCCTAGAACCAGGAGGGCCCCTCAATGTTTAATGTTCAACAGTTACAGAGTCATGTTAACACCTTGATTCCATCTAAATTAACACAAGTCCCTTCCCCTGGATCAGCCTCTTCAGGTGATCCAACACACTTACCAGGTCACTTTACTGATAGGCGCTCTCTCCTCTGACAAGCCAGTTCTCCTGGACAGTAGTCAGCCAATTGTTTAGAATGATTCATGTCAATGGGAGAGCACTTAAATCAAGAACCTGTTAGCCCTTTGCCATCAACCTTTGGAATTTAAGTCCAGCATGGAGGTAACAGGACAACAGACAAGGTAAAAAAACACATTACAAATGGAGTCTGCAGACTGACATAGATACATATAAAAAGACCCCAATATCAAAAAGAATGAATAGATTGCACATACTGCTCCCGCAAACTGTCACAGGAACAAAGCCCCAATAATAATGCACAAAAAACTATTCAAACGAGAGATTTTTAGCTTGTATGAAGATACAAACTGTTTCAAGACAAGCTTCAAAATGGCACTGCTGGGATTATGCCAACCTGAGTAATGCTACTGCAGAGTATCCAAGCACTCAGCAGAGAAATTACAGGCTTGTGCTTTGAGGTAGACAACTTTGAAAACAGTTTAGATCAGCCTTAGGACAGCTTTTAGCAGAGTGTCTCTCGGGGGACCTAAGACAGAATTTCAGGAATTTCTGTCTCAACCTAATGGGGTCCTTGATAACATCTTCTGGCACATCCAACACTCAGCATCACACTGTACTAGACTCCCAGGCAATGAATACAGCTCTCAGGCCTAGGGATGACTGAATGCAAAACTGCACTCAGTGGACACTTTAATGCCTCTGAACTTCCATTCTTCCACCAGCTAGACAGGGACAAGGATGACATCCTGTGAAGAAATAACCAGAGCAGCCGCGCATCAAGATAAATCCAAAGGGCTCTGAGGTGAAGAATAGAACAAAGCAGTATCCCATATACATCAAAGCCACTTAACATGAAGCAATCTTCCTCAAGCATCAAAACCCAATGACAGTACAAGAGCTGATTCAAAGCAAACAGTGATCATGTTAATGGAGAAACATCTGCAGGACCAGAGCCTTGACCACAAACCTATTCGTTGACTATGACACCAGGCAACAATGAACCCCCAAGACTATACTGTCAAGAAAAGCAGTAGCAGAGAAGTCATGGAGGTCCAGATCATGTAATCCAATATACAGATGGATCAAGAACAAGTTACAAGTTATTTCTTAAATAAGAATGAGTGACTAGAATGCTATTAGTCTAATGCATGGAACAAAGTCTGGAAAAATCAGAGAGCAAGAACCAGCAGCAGAGGTGCAGATCCAACAGGGAGTTCCATTGCTTGAACGTGGTTAGAAAGATACCAGTCGGGAAGGATGTAGAGGGAGCCGAGATACAATGGTCAAAATGTGACCTGTGAATCTGAGTGTACAGCTACTTGTAACTCAAAGCCATCATTAAGATATGGAGCAGATCCCACCTGTATCACATGAGAAGCAGAAGACTGAAGAGTTAGAATCCTATGGATATGGTATTGCTTGAGAAAATTTTACTTGTTGCTAATTCTGTTTCTCATAGTCCTTAGAAGGCCATGTCCAGGACCTGCTACCAGAAAATGGAGACAGGAATATTTAACATTTATGAGACTCTCTAACAGCTGAGGAAAACAACCTGAGGAACTTTAAACACAATAGCACAAAGTTCACACAAAATCCAACTACTGTAAAACTAAGTTTGATAGGAAATCATGTATTACATTGTGGAAGCCTGCTTAACAACAGTGTTGTGATGAGAGATCAAGTTTAAAACACATATGTAATACACATGGTAGAACAAGCTATTGGTAATTAATCTACAAACTCTTCCAGTAAAAAGCATTTGTCTGCATCTCAGAATGATTACTTAGACTGACCTACAGAAGTCACCATAAAAAATGAACTGCAAATGATTTTTTAATTAAATTTTTTTTAATTGAGCCCTTTTTTGCTTCTTCATGAATCAATTGCTTAAAAAAGGACTAAAAATTAGTTTAGCAAAAAAAGTCTGCTTATGTTTTCTTTATTTAGCCCAAGAAATATTAAGAATGTCAAGCCTGACCTGCCCTGAAATTGCTGGAGAACTCGTTGGTAATCTCAAATGTGTATGAAAACCTCTCACACCTTAACTAAAGAATTGGGAATTCTGGAACTTCAACAAAGACTTTCTTTCTCATAAATGTTTTGAACAATTTCTTTTTTTTTTAAGTCACCATTAAAAATCCATTCAATTTAAACTGCTGAGGTTCCAGTCTTTTGTGATGTCATAATCCCATGGTTCTTCTACATATTTTAAATATTAGAAATTCAGGTCTGGAACTAAGTACATCATAAAGAAGCATCATAAAGAACACAGACTTCCTTCCACCCTTTGCAGGTCACCATTAACAAGTCAATGTTTGCCATTATATACCAGTTACCATAGTTATTTCCTATTCTAACCACATAGAGAAACTTCTCCAACAACCCCAGTGTGCAGTAACTGCTGGGAATTGTTGAGTTTAATGAGGACCCTGCTGGAGCAGGGAGTACTAGAAAACAGATTATCGAGCACATTAAATGTCTGGATGATAGGCACTTCCTAAACATCCTCTTGGGTGAGACAAAGAGCCCCAGCACAGGAGACTGAGGGCTTGTCTACACTACCACTTGGGGAAGGTCTAAGATACGCAACTTTAGCTACGTGAATAACATAGCTGAAGTCGACATACTTAGATCTACTTACCATGGTGTCTTCACGACAGTAAGTCGACAGCTGACACTCTCCCATCGACTCCACTTGTGCTTCTTGTTCTGGTGGAGTACCTGAGCTGACAGGAGAGCGCTCAGCGGTCTATTTATCGTGTCTATAAATCGACTACCCGCTGCCTGCCAAACTGGCAGGTAGCGTAGACAAGCCCTAAGAAGCCAGGAAAATCCACCTGGCTTGCAACAGGCAGCTGCCATCACACAGGGCAGCATCACCCCACTTGCAACAAGAAGGAGACTCCAGGGGAGATGGGCTGGCCTGTGTCACAGGTAGAGTGGACAGCCGACCCATATATGACTGGCTCTACCCACTGTTGTACGCTTAGGCAGTCAGCCAGCTCCACAGGGAAGGATGTGCAATGCAGAGCACAATGGGGCCCTGGCCTATGACCAGGGCTCTTGGGCACTGCTGTAATACACGTAAATACCTGCATGCAGAGAGGGCTCCTGGGCACTACTATAACACACCTGAGAAATAACTACCCCCTGAGGGGCTCCTGGGTGCTACCGTAATACACCTAATAAATGATTACCCTCTGTGGGGCTACACCTAAGAAATAACTACCCCCAGAGGAGGGGGCTCCTGGGCACTACCGTAACACACCTAATAAATAGCTACCCCCCGGTGGGGTTCCTGGTCACTAGCGCAACACATCTAAGAACTAACCACCCCCGGGGGGGGGGGGCTCCTGGACGCTACTATAAAATAACTAATGAATAATTACCCCCAGTGGGACTCCAGGTCACTACCATAACACACCTAAGCAATAACTACCCCCCCCCCAGGAGGCTCCTGGGCGCTACCATAACACAGCTAAGAAATAACTACCCCCTGTGGGGCTCCTATGCGCTACCATAATACACCTAATCACAGAAGATCCGGGTTGGAAGGGCCCTCAGGAGGGCATCTAGTCCCACCCCCCGCTCAAAGCAGGACCGACCCCCCACTAAATCACCCCAGCCAGGGCTCTGTCAAGCCGGACCTGAAACACCCCGAAGGAGGGAGATTCCGCCACCGCCCCGGGGAACCCATTCCAGGGCTTCCGCGCCCTCCCGGTGAAACCGTGTTTCCTGACAGGCAACCTACACCCTCCCCCACTGCGACCATCGCTCCTCGCTCCGTCACCTGCCACCGCGGACTACCCCCGGGGGGGGGGGGGGTTCCTGGGCGCCACCGTAACACACCCAAGAAGTCACCAGGCCCCGGTAGGAGCCCCACATTCACCCTCCCGAGCCCCGCCCAGCACCCTGCCCTGGGAACCACCACCCCGCAGCAGCCTCAGCCCGCAGCCAAGGCGGGAGCGGCGGCGCGAGCAGCCACGATGCGGGCGCGGGGGCAGGACCCGGCTCTCTCACCAGCGGCTCCGCCATGGCGGCTCCAGCGCTCCCCCAGGCCTGCGCCGCGGCCGTTCCCGGACCAGACCGCGCCCGTGCGCGCCCGCGCGCGCCGCCCGTCGCCGCTCCGGCGATTTGAAAACTCGGGGGCGCCTCCACTGCGCAGGCGCTCCCGCTGAGGGAGGGGGTGAGAAACGCTCATTGGTTAACGGGGGCGTGCGTCAGAGACAGCCGTTCCCTCTTCGCCGCCTGCCGGTGGGTGCTGCGCCTGCGCACGAGCCTCTCTTTCCCACAGAGTCGGCGGCCCGAGGCGGGAGGGGTCAGAGTCGAGACAGGGAGCTACTTCGCACACCCGCCCCCCAGGCACACGCGCCTGTACCCCGGCCCCGCCCCCCAGGCACACGCGCCCGTACTCCCGCCCCGCCCCCCAGGCACACGCGCCCGTACCCCCGCCCCGCCCCCCAGGCACACGCGGCCGTACCCCCGGACCCGCCCCCCAGGCACACGCGCCCGTACACCCGGCCCCGCCCCCCCAGGCACACGCGCCCGTACCCCCGCCCCGCCCCCCCGGCACACGCGCCCGTACCCCCGCCCCGCCCCCCAGGCACACGCGCCCGTACCCCCGGACCCGCCCCCCAGGCACACGCGCCCGTACACCCGGCCCCGCCCCCCCAGGCACACGCGCCCGTACACCCGCCCCGCCCCCCCGGCACACGCGCCCGTACCCCCGCCCCGCCCCCCCGGCACACGCGCCCGTACCCCCGCCCCGCCCCCCAGGCACACGCGCCCGTACCCCGGCCCCGCCCCCTAGGCACACGCGCCCGTACCCCCGGCCCCGCCCCCCCAGGCACACGCGCCCGTACACCCGGCCCCGCCCCCCAGGCACACGCGCCCGTACACCCCGCCCCGCCCCCCAGGCACACGCGCCCGTACTCCCGCCCCCCAGGCACACGCGCCCGTACCCCGGCCCCGCCCCCCCAGGCACACGCGCCCGTACCCCCGCCCCCCAGACACACGCGCCCGTACACCCGCCCCGCCCCCCAGGCACAGGCGCCCGTACTCCCGCCCCCCAGGCACAGGCGCCCGTACCCCGGCCCCGCCCCCCCAGGCACACGCGCCCGTACCCCGGCCCCGCCCCCCCAGGCACACGCGCCCGTACCCCCGCCCCCCAGACACACGCGCCCGTACACCCGCCCCGCCCCCCAGGCACACGCGCCCGTACCCCGGCCCCGCCCCCCCAGGCACACGCGCCCGTACCCCCGCCCACCGCGCGCGCGCACCCACCCCCAGGCACACGCGCCCGTACACCCGCCCCCCAGGCACACGCGCCCGTACACCCGCCCCGCCCCCCAGGCACACGCGCCCGTACACCCGGCCCCGCCCCCCCAGGCACAGGCGCCCGTACCCCGGCCCCGCCCCCCCAGGCACACGCGCCCGTACTCCCGCCCCGCCCCCAGGCACACGCGCCCGTACTCCCGCCCCGCCCCCAGGCACACGCGCCCGTACCCCGGCCCCGCCCCCCAGGCACACGCGCCCGTACCCCCGGCCCCGCCCCCCCAGGCACACGCGCCCGTACTCCCGCCCCCCAGGCACAGGCGCCCGTACACCCGGCCCCGCCCCCCAGGCACACGCGCCCGTACCCCCGCCCCGCCCCCCAGGCACACGCGCCCGTACTCCCGCCCCCCAGGCACAGGCGCCCGTACACCCGGCCCCGCCCCCCCAGGCACACGCGCCCGTATCCCCGCCCGCCGCGCGCGCGCACCCACCCCCAGGCACACGCGCCCGTACCCCCGGCCCCGCCCCCCACGCGCACGCGCCCGTACCCCCGGCCCCGCCCCCCACGCGCACGCGCCCGTACTCCCGCCCCCCGCGCATCCCTCCACCCCGCAGGTCCCCATTGTGCCCGGCCTGCGCACACCCGCCTCGCCCCCTGCTACCCCCAGCCCTGCCGTCTGGGCAGACCCCGCGCGCCCTCCCCCGTCTCCCTCACACCCAGCCCCATCGCCCCCCCCTTGGCTTTGTTTCACTGCGTACCCGCGCCCTTCCCCCCCGAACTACCCCTTTACCCCCCATTGCCCCATGCATGCTGTCACCTCCCCCCACGCTTTGCTGCCTCACATAGACACCAGCCTCCCCCCCCCACTCCATCGTCCTACCACATAGCCCTCACTGTCCTGTGCCCATCCTTTCAAACACAGACCCCTGCCTTGCCTGCTCTCAGCCACCCATTCTTACTCACACGTGGCCACTTTTGCACCCAGTGCTGTCCCCGCACCATTGTGCATTCATATACCATCCCTTTGCAAGCTCCTAGACATACACCCCACTCACCCTCTTGTTGCACCACCCATGCTAAGCTAGTCTGTCCTGAACTCGCAGCCCCTCATGCTTTCACGCTGAACAGTGTGGTAAATAGTAAACTGTCGCAGCAAGAAAAGGGGCAGATCCAAGGCTAGAATCCCAGCTTCTGAGACCCACAGCCAATGCCTACACCCCCTCAGTCAGTGGTTTACAGACCAGCTGTAGAATCTCTGGGTGGTTGAGTCAGCCCCCCTGGAGAAATGTGGTCAATAAACTGTGGTTTTCAGCTGCAGAACCCAAAGCAATTCACAAGGGTGGGTAACATTAATCTCTTAAGATACAGTACTCGCTGTGCAAGATTCTCACTCCTGCATATTGGCTGCCTAACATGGGACAGGTGCTATTCTAGCTTTGAGGCCCACATTTTTTTTATTATGCCTTTCACAGCTAAAAGGCCATGTTGGGGGCTTTGTTTTGTGAAGTGCTGTAAAATGTGTGTCTCATTTTGTGGCTGCCCAGCTCTGGATACAAAGGCCTGATGTTTTAGCAGCACTGAGCACCCATCACTCAAATTGAGATTCATAGAAGCTGCTGGTGCTTAGCTCTGCTAAAATCTAGGCTGTTGGTGCCAGAGGTGAGCACCTAAAAATTGAAGAATCAGAGGCCATTTTTGAAAATTTGTCCCATAGAAGGACAGGGAAAATCTGTCATTTGATCATTCTGGTCCCTTTTCGGCAACAAGCTGCAAAGTCTGCTTTTGGCAGAAGCCACATGCTCCAGCTCTTCATCCGTTCCAGCCTGTGTGCTGCTAAGTATATCCTCTTTACTAGTGTTCCTCTCTTGTGGTCAGGCCTAGCTTATTTTTAAATTCACAGTCTAACTGTCCATGACTATTTTAAAAAAGAAAAGGAGGACTTGTGGCACCTTGGAGACTAACAAATTTATTTGAGCATAAGCTTTCGTGAGCTACAGCTCATTTCATTGGATGCATTCAGTGGAAAATACAGTGAGGAGATTTATATACATAGAGAACATGAAACAATGGGTGTTACCATACACACTGTAACCAGAGTGATCACTTAAGGTGAGCTATTACCAGCAGGAGAGCGGGGCGCCGGGGGGGGGGGATTTGTAGTGATAATCAAGGTGGGCCATTTCCAGCACCACAAACATCAACCAGACATCAGCCCTATGGCTCTGGCAGTTTCTACCATCTTTCTCCATTGGCATAACTGACCCACAATCACTTCAAGTATTCAGATAAGAGCAATTTCTCAAACATTTTACTTTTCTTGTCCCAGAAAATTGCATCTGCCTTTGCTTAAAATGTGTGTTGTAATGGGATTTGCATAGGTACATAGAGACACACTAGACTCTGCAAACATTTAAAAGTAAAGACCTTTTGGAGTCTTCTAATTGCAGCCTCGGAGATGCTCTAACTTGTCTGAGGCTGGAGTAGCCCGTTGGGGTTCTTCTGGCAGCCAAAAATAGCTGGAGTTCAATGGCACTGTGGTGGTAGCCCTGGCATTCCTTCTAAACTGGAGTTCAAAGGGAGCAGCAGAGAGCCATTATAGTCAGTTCAGCGCCATCCATAAAACATCTGTACTAGTGATATTCCCTGGTAAAAAGCTCTGCTGTCTTTATGGTACGTTTGCTCCACTGGAGTAGAGTAAAAAGGCCATAGGGCAATGCAGAATAGGTTAGCATCTTAACAGAGGTTTTGAGGAGATCCTCTAGAGCCAGATGCCTCAAGTGAAAAATCTAAGTTTTATGAAAATATAAAACAATATTGCAGATGTGCCTGGAATTTATTTTGGGTTTGTTTGGTTGCTGTTTTGTTTAGTTTTATAAAAACAAAGTTACAAGAAGTTTGGGGGAACAGGTTGGAGTTCTTTCACTGTGAAAATTACCTTTTCCACTAGGGAAGGTATAATGGATGACATTTCATCATAAATGGCACGTCTCAAAAGAAAGGGAAGCTTCAAACAGGTCTAAATGTTACCTCTTAAATGGTACAACGTATCCTACAGTTTGTGTTCAAAAAAACAAACAAACAAAAAACAAACAAAAAATCATGAAAAATTCAAAAGGGAAGCTATCTCACACACTGCTGTAGAGCAGAGAAGGCAACTCCCTGAGAACAAACAGTCACTTTAAAATACAACCAAAAAAGTATTTAAAAAAAAGAAACCTTATTTATTTAGGAATAGTTAAGAGGTTTACAGATCCTTGCTATTTAAATATCAGTGACAAAACAAGATTACTACAGCAAGCTTCTGTTTAGAGAAACATCACACAGTGATGTACATTAATATGGTAACACTGTTACAGAAAAGTGGTGATTAAAGTATGAGAATCTTTACACTACACGTGACATGCTGTTTCTGGTGATTTTATTAAAAAGAAGCATTCTTAAGAGTTAAACAGAGGAACTGATTCTCCAACACCCTACACTTTTTATAAAAAGAAAAGGAGTACTTG
The DNA here is from genome assembly GCF_965140235.1 of Caretta caretta. Taxonomy (NCBI): domain Eukaryota; kingdom Metazoa; phylum Chordata; order Testudines; family Cheloniidae; genus Caretta; species Caretta caretta. The sequence goes on from NC_134209.1 coordinate 19,312,558, forward strand.
TGGCACCTTAGAGACTAACAAATTTATATAGTCATTCACATGCCTGCAATGTGCGTATAATGCTACCATTCTGATTTACTAGCATTTTACGCCCGTTTTGCATTCATGATGTACAGACAAACACCCACATAAATTGCAGCACAGTTGTCAGTCAGGTCTAGTATTATTTAGATAGTAATGCTTTAGACCTCAAGGGTCTACCTCTGAGTTGAAATATAAAAATTTTGGGGGTCAAAACCTTCACTAAATCATGCTGTAATCTGTCAAAATATAGTAAGAATGCATCAGTTATTACATGTTAATTTCTGCTTTGAACTGATGGTGGTTTTAGATTGTGCTGGCTTTCCAAGGCTGGGAGTTCAGTAAGTGCCGCTCTTCAGCTACTGAATGTCACAAAAATGGTGCATATCTTGCCCCATTGCTGAATTTCCCCAGTAGAGTCAAGTTCTGCCATTTTACTACAAAAATATGCCAAAAGTAGCACAATTGGAAAAAATTTGCCATCTAATAAATTCTTAGAAAAAGTTAATAATATGGATTTTTCCAAGAAGTCATTACTTGCGGAGTAAAAATCGATATTTTACTTTCACGTAGTTCTGGGAAGTACCAGATTTTCTGTTATCCTTGCCTAGCAATTGCACAGTCTAAAAGTTGCCTCGCAAGCAGGTCACATATATTAAAGCCCTATTGGATCTGCGTGAAGGTTGCAGGGAAGCAGAAAAGGAGCCTTGAAGGTAACACACAAGAATAACGGGGGAAAATGTGTTCCCTTTTTCTAGAGCACGCTCTCAAATACTTTTTGTTTGTTTGTTACCTATAGAAATATCACAATGTCTTGCTGTCCCTGTTCTTTCTTGAGGATTTCTGGAAGGGACGCAAACCTGAAGATAAATCCTGGCCCTGTTGAAGTCAACAAGAGTTTTGCCATTGACTTCAGTAGGGCCAGAATTTCACCCTGGGAAAGGGATCTCTCCCACACCTTATCTGAACTTTTGGGGATGATGGATTTTTCACAAAGAAAGTTTTCCCCCCCAAGTGTTTATCAGAAATCTGAGTTACACATGTATCAACAACAAAAACAGCAGTTTTCACTAAAAATACCTTCTTCTCTCAATCACTCTTATGTCAGAATTCCACCAGATCTCCAGCAAAAGCAATCGTCAGACATTCTTAATGTAAAAAGCCAAGTGGAATTTTAAAAAGCCAAAACAAACATTTCAGAAGCAAACGGGCACAATCTCTCTTTCTTTGCAGGTCACCTGTAAAGATTCCAGAGTCTGTGAACTGTAAGAGGGAGGTTTCTCTGACAGATCCCCGACTAAATCCAATAATGATAATCCCGGTAAGAAATGGCATAATTATCATTTGTGATTGTGAACCTTGGTCTGCAGGATGGAAACATACAAATAGCATGCTAGGAAAGTTTCCTTTAATCCATTTAATCTTGTTCCTCTTCGGATTATACAGTGAGAAAGGGGTCTGTGCGGTGTGTTGTTTATTTTAAAATAACCACCAAGACTTCCTCTTTGTACCGTCAACTTGTTCTCTCAAACCGGGGCGACCTTTCCTTTGCCAGAGGCTAAAGATAAGCAGACAAGAATACACAGAGGAAAAGAACACAGCCAAGATTCAGCGGATAGGGAGGGAGCAGGATGGCTAAGCCTGAGAAAATCCCTGTACCAGCCCCACGACGAATCTTCCAAGCGAGACAGACGATTACTGCTCTGCCCCTGTACTTTGAAGGGTTTCTATCTGTCAGACGGGCACGGAACCAGGTAAGGTGCACAATCCGAGCAGCTACATTCAATTAAACTTTTTCTGAGAAATGTGTTGTAACTCATTACAGGTGTTGAGACCTGTTCCTTAGGGCTGGTCTGCACCCCAGCTCGCACTGAAATAATTAAATCTGTTTTAATTCACACCTTTAGTTATTTTAGTGAAAGTCCTGTGCACACATATTTCAGAATGAAAGTGTCCCATTACAATTTAGTTGAAGTCAATTTTTTACCAATGTAAGCAAAATCAAAATAAGAAACTCTTATTCTGAAGTAAGTATCCACACACAGATTTGCACTGAAATAACTAAAGGCATGAATTAAAACAGATTTAGTTATTTCAGTCAAGTTTGTGTGTAAACAAAACCTGCGTATCTCTTGGCACTTTCTGCTGTTGCATCAGAGACTAATATTTCCCATACTTGAAACTACTATTTTTTTTTTGCTTTCAGATTCTTATTTATATATATGTATATGTATATATATATTCAACTAAATAGACTCTTTAACAAAATAATATAAATATAAAATGTACCATAAAAGTCTCCATATTTATAGACGTGCATTTCCTTTTCGGTAGACAATATTATAACAAGCAAAGATGGAGAAAGATGTTGATTTCTGAAGCTGTAGTTTATTTTGGGTTTTCCAATGGACTCTTACTCCATTTCAGTTTTATTCTATAAATGTATATAATCAAAAGAACTGCATTACACACCATAATAATTATTCAGTACCCCATCATATTTTTTTTATAATCTACAGGAAAGTTGATTGAGACTGATTTCAGAGCTGCAATAATGATGAGACACTTAGGTTACACTTTAAGACACAAGAGCAAAGTTTGATTTGTTTATCTTGTTCTGAAATATCCCATACTAGTCTTAAGCCTGAAATTCTCAGTCATGGAGCATTTAAAATGAGCATGGTGATGACTTACAATAATTAAAAATATATAATGCTGAAATCATTTAACTTTTATTTATGGACTACTTTGGAAACACAGTCCAGTGGAATTTTTATGAGGCAGGATAATAATTTATGCCCTGATCCTGATCTTGTATGCATGTGTGAACATTATTAGTAAGTATTTACAGACCAGGTCCTTGAACATGCTGATTGCTTTTTAGTATAGATTTCTCTGTTTTAGCTCCTGATGATAGTGATCATTATAGTTAAGACGGCAAAACAGTTTCCGTTATAATCCTTTCCCCGACCCAGTCATGGCTATAAAAGATTTAATATTTTCTGTGCTTGATCACTGCGCAAATATGAATTTTTTCAAAAATAAGTTTGAAGGTAAACTTGTATTTCCCCATTATTTTTTTATTTTAGTAGAGTGCGGTGGTTAGACTATTCACAAAGAGAAAAGTAACTACTACCCTTTTTTTTTTTTTTAACTACAGTATAGCAAGAGGAAGTTCAGAACAGTGATATTTTTGAACATCACTATTAATGATGTATTCCAACATGGAAGATTGGTTGAAGTTTCATTATGCTGCGTAACAGTCCATAAATAAACAGCAGATATTTTTCAATTTCTCCCATATGTGGAATCTTTTAAAAGCCACTCTCTCTCCAGAGTCACTAGCTCACATACTGGCAGTTCACTGCACAACTCCAAGATCACTGAGAGGTTTTTCGCAGGAGTGGGTGGGTGAGATTCTGTGGCCTGCGTTGTGCAGGAGGTCGGACTAGATGATCATAATGGTCCCTTCTGACCTTAGTATCTGTGAATCATACATGTAACTGATAATTTTTCAGCACTGCAATAGGATTTTCTTGGGCATCAGAAAAGGCCATGGAAGATTGTATTGAGACTATTAATTTCAGGAACGGGAGTGGTCTGTTACAGAACTGCATTTCCTTACGAAATTTTAATAAATGGAGGGACTGCTATCAAGGTTAGGTCAAAAGTGTCCAGGAGCAGGGGTATAACAATAGATATTACCAAAAGTTTGGCTTTTGCAGAGGTTTACACTCCATCTAATTACCCATTACACTCCATCTAATTGCCCCCATGCATCCGATGAAGTGAGCTGTAGCTCACAAAAGCTTATGCTCTAATAAATTGGTTAGTCTCTAACGTGCCACAAGTACTGCTCTTCTTTTTACGGATACAGACTAACACGGCTGTTCCTCTGAAACTTTTCCCCTACTGTTACTCACACCTTCTTGTCAACTGTTTGAAATGGGCCATCCTAATTATCACTACAAATGTTTTTTTTCCTCCTGCTGATAATAGCCCACCTTAATTGATTTGTCTCATTAGAGTTGGTATGGCAACACCCATTTTTTCCATGTTCTCTGTATATATATATCTTCCTACTGTACTTTCCACTGCATGCATCTGATGAAGTGGGTTTTATCCCATGAAAGCTTATGCCCAAATAAATTTGTTAGTCTCTAAGGTGCCACAAGAACTCCTCATTCTTTTTGCTGATACAGACTAACACGGCTACCACTCTGAAACCTTTCCCTAGAATGTTGTTTCCGCAGGGTTTAAAACTGTAGCAGGTCTCCCCAAGCTCCCCTAGGGGTATGCGTTGCTGATAAACATAGTGGGGATTGCTGATAGTATGTGAAACCTAATATGTGTAGCAGTGAAAGGGATAAAATAAAAATAAACTAAGCCACTGACCAAATGTGTACTGAGGTTATTACAGATGGTCCTAGACTAATGCAAAAACCCCGCGGCTACACTAAGGGATCAGCATTACATTTAAGGTGCAATACCTCAGAAACCATCATGGCTAGAAATATTATAAATGGTGTCAGCTGTTGCAGTCCAGGGGAGATGGCATTGCTCAGCTCCTCTGAAAATCAGGTCACTTAGTTAGGCCTAAATATGAGTTTAGGAGCCTAACTTTTAGACTCTCATCTTTGAAAATCTTGGCGTTTGAGGACCAATACATGACTGAAGCTCTCATCTTGGACCAGTGATTAGAAAAATAAAAACTTCAATCTGAGATATGACCCATCATTAACAATGTATGCTTGTATATGGAGCATACTATAAAATAATATAACATTTATGTAGGACCTTTCATCCTGAAATAGTCTCCAAAACTTCACATACTGAAAGACAGCCAGCTGTAGGCACAGAAGAAAATGACCCACTGGCACACAGTACGCAATATAACCGACTGAGGAGGGGAAAACATTGCTAGGAAGACCAGGACAGGACATCGCTCTTCCAAACTTCAACATGCAATCTTTTACGATCAAGCAGAGCGCCAGGAACTCTGTGTTTGAGGGATCAGCTCAAATGTGTATCTGCTATGAATAAAAAGTAGAGCCAGAACCAAGCTGTGAAGTTTGTAGTTGGATCTGGAGTCAGATTTCCCTAAAGACAGTATGTGGCTTGGATCTATGGTTCTCGGTCAGGGCCTATTTATAATAAACAAATTAGATAATGCACATTCATTACTTGTCCTTCAAAGTCTATTTGAATGTGATAAAGAGAACTGCATGAGCAGATCTCTGTGCCCATGTGGATTCCCCATTGATTTCTATAGGGCTCTGCACAACCAAAAAGTCAACTTGCACAGTTCTTTTTGCAGAATCGGGTCCTTAAAGGCAACCTTGCCTGTCTCTCCCTGCTCTTCTTTCTTTCAGCTCCAGATAAATGCCAATGTTGATGTCATAATTGGCAGAGCCATGAAAATCAGTTAGAGAAATAAGGATCCCCCATCTGCCTACAGTTTATATCCATGTCTAAAGAATGACTTCTGTTGACACTGGTATGCTAGCTGGCATGAACAGAACATAATTTTGCCAAAGCTACTTTTTAAAGATAATTTTTTAAAAAATACCTATTTAAAAATTGAGGCACCAGCCACCAGAATTATTTAAATTAAAAATTCGTTCAAGAAAAGTTTCATAACATGGAGGAAACTGCAGTGTAGATGAAGCCGGAGAGCACACAGGAGTTACATGCTACTAAGGATGGACTCAGTTGAAAGACAAAAATAGCAGAGTAATTCACATCCATAGTAATAGGTCGCACAGTAAACTGAAACACCAAGAAACCCCAAATAAACTACTACTCTTGCTATTCAAATAGCTAGCAGCAATCAGACTTATTCTAAAACATTTCTTTATTTTATCTAGCATGATGGAAATAGCCATGTTTAGTAACACTTTCCCCCCAATAGCTTTAATAGTAATAAATGTGCATTTATATAATGCCTCTGCTCTTAATCCCCAAGCATTTTACAAATAGAAATCACTTTACCCACCTCTGAAATGCAATAACGCCTTGAGTAGAACGTGGCCATTATTCCTCGGGCCACAGCATTATCACACAACAAATCGGAAAAGGGAAAACTAGCATTACATGCAATTGAAATGGCAGTTCTGGACAGCCTGTTACAGAGCAGGTGCTATGCTGAGAAGGCAGCATGGGTTCACAATTCTATTAATTTTAGTTGGAATAAAGGTGACCAAGTCTGTGCACCTTATTTATAGGCAGTGTTGAGTTTGTTTACCCGTGACCCAAAGACATTCCTGAATGCATAGAGCTTGCAGAGTGACTGGTTTTGCTCATTCTTATTAGGGTGAAATTCATGCCTATGCAGAGTGTCTGTATAAAAACTATGCACTTCTTAAGCCTTCAGAACAGGGGGTTATGAGAGACTAAATTGGTGTATAGCCCTTGTGTCAGCTCATGCTTGTGTGTGGGGTGGGGGATTCACTGACTTCAGCGGAGCTACAGTGGCATGTGGAGAATCAGATCCCTCTTCTTTTACACGTTATCCAAAGTGGGGAGCCTGACAACTATAGCTGTGTGAGAGGGTCAGTCACCTGAGTACTCATTTTCAAAAGTAAATATTCTTCTCGTTAAATGTTGCCAATTTCATTGGTCTAAATTGTAGCTTTGCCACAAGGTCATTGTATAAGGCAGCACCAGGTTGGGCTGCCTTTCGTGCTTTGAGAAGCAGATCAAGATTCACAATCTGGGTCTCCTTTGCAATGGGACTGGAGAGGAACATACCGTGTATCAGGTCCATGCTTGGTGCAGTGTACGTCCCTCAGTTTATCAGCCAGCATTGGGGGAGGGATGGAGTCAGTCCCTGGGATGCTGCTTCCCTGCCATACAGGAGGAGCATGAGAGGGTGCCTTGCACCCTATATAGCCATGCAGAGCAACGTCTTTACCAGCTTTTCCCAGTAAGCAGATAGCAGGAATTCCTCCAGTCAGCTAGTGCATTTTCAGTAAAGCAAAGTATCACTCATTCATGACAACAAAAGGTGAAACTTCGCCTGTCGTCCTGCACTTCTCTGTTCTTGGCCAAAATTACTAACCAAGGACGGGGCCTAGCAGCCTTCGTTAGTTCTTTTGGGGCTGAAGCTGGAAGAAGGCCCTCAGTCCAGAAAGCATAACCCCATTCTAGACAGTTCAGGGCTTACAAGGATGCTGAGGGGAGAACCACCCTAGTCCACAAGTGGTTCTGGAGAACTGAAAAGAATTATTATGAGACTGAAGTCTATGGGGGAGAGGTCACCAGGTAGAGGTTTGGGGGGAAATATCCTGCATGCCTTAGTTTGTCAGGCCTAGCAGATGTGCAGTTTTTACCCTTGTGTGAGAAACGCTCACTTTTTTGCCAAAATAGTACTTTTTCAAAAGTACATTTTACAGTTTTGCTATCTTCATTTACTAGTCCATGAGTAAGGCCCTTCTTTTTTGTTTTTCTTTTTAAACCAACTTTTACCAAAAAAGCCCCAGGTTTTACAAAAGGTTTTACTGATTTTCACCTGAATTTTGGAGCACTCAAGTATGTGACAAACAGGTGGATGTGTTTAGGTTAATAATAAATTAGTCTCAGTGTAAATATAAGGTTGTCTGTTAAAGTAAGGCAAGGTAGTGGAAGAGATACATGCATGGGTACATGTATACATACTGTTAATGTAGAGTTCATGAAATACACCACAGCCTGAAGCTGCTTTTACATTCAATACTCTTCCTTTTCTCTTTGTTGCTTTTTTCTGTCCTCCTGCCTCTCAGTATTAACCATCCTCGTATTTACCCAGAAAACTATTACGTTAATTTTATGCACTGATTTTCACTTATTTTTTAATTTTTGTAATGAACACTGATAAATACTTGGGCAATTTTAAACAAATAAAATCCCAAAATGAAAGGCTTTGCCCACAATATATGCTTCTCATGCATCCTCAGACAAGAGAGCAGAGTGTTTTTTATTGCGATTGTCTTACAGCCTTTCCCATCACTAACTAGCATGTTCATTACAGGGAAGATTTACAACAATAAGGCAATAGCTGGTTGCAAATCGATAGTCTATCATCATTGAAAGGAGAAGTAGATAAAGTGTCACTGTGAGCGTAACAATCTAGCTTTACGTTAGAGGGAGATATTGGTGAACAAACAAACCAGTACAGTTAATATTAATCTTTGTGGGACTAGATTGTTCAGAGGAACAATGGCAGGATGTGTAGATCAAGTCCAGCCCCTTGTGCTGTGGCAGGACCAAGTAAACCTAGATCGTCCCTGACAGGTGTTTATCCAACCTGTTTTTAAAAACCTCTAATGATGGGGATTCCACATGATTGCTTCTGGGTGATCAGCACTTTTGAAAAAAAAAATCAGACCCCACTTAGTTAGGTACCTAGTGTGACACCCCAATATTCACCACTGTCATGTAATTAGGACGAGTTTTGTACAAAGTATGTCTTCTGAGGTATTCTGAAAGGCTCGCTCTGCTAGACATTAATATCTCATTGGATTGCATGTGCTATCGTTGTATGTGAAGTTATAAAGTTTGGCTATGTGTTACTGAAACATGTTGTGAGGTTGAAAACACCCACAAGCAGCCTGCCAGGTACGACAGTAAAAAGGCCAAACAATGTGAATGGCTTATTGAGGAAATGCACACAAGCACAAGGATTACCCCAGGAACTGTGTACAATAGAAACATCTCAGAGGTATCACTACGCAATGGGAACTGTTTGACCTAGGTCACAGCAAAAGAGCTTTCCAGCGAGTGAGAGGAAGATATAAAAAGGGGGACAATGACATCAAAGGGGTTCTCACTCTCCAACACCTGAGAGGCAAGGACTGAACTGTGGGAAGTGATGGTCCCAGGCTAAAAGGATCTTTAGCCTGTGTATGAAAACCTGAGAAAGCCAAAGCAACTTGTGCCTTAAGAATCTGCCAGCCTGTTTATCACTCAGGGTGAGAATTTGCTAATTTATATCCTACCTAGCTAGTGTGTTAAACTCAGTTTGCGGGCGGGGGAGGAGGGTTATTTACTAAGGTGATCTGCTTTGATCTGTTGGCTATCCCTTATAATCACTTAAAAATATATCTCTTGTATGTAATGAACTTGTTTTTGTTTTAAACCCAGTTTGTGTAATTCACAACACAGGAGGGGGGGGGGTGCAAAAAGCTGTGCATATCTCTCTCCGTATTGAGGGAGAAGGCAAATTTCAGTTAGCTTACACTGTACAGTTCTCTGTGCAAGACAATACAATTTTGGGTCTACTCTCCAGAGTGGGCATGCACTTGAGTGCTGGGCAATTCCTTAGCCGAAAGCTTTCCCATGCAGTACTGATTTCAGTGTCTGTGTCTTTCTGCAGCTGGGTGTGTCCCTACCTGTGTGTGTGCTAGAGGAGGCTTGAGGGCCTGGCTTAGCAGGACAGGGTAAGGTAGCTCGGCTGCTGGAACAGGCGGGCTCAGTGGTACCCCAGGACATCAGGTGGCACTCCAGAGTGGGGGGTAACCCGTCACATCTAGAAATGGACTTAATAGCCTGCCTAACTTTACACACACTTTTTTTTTTAATCTTGGCCCATGCGTGTGTTCAGAAAGTGTCTAGACAGATATTCACTGCCTAAAGCTTTAACAGAAATTAGCTGATGGATTTGAGGGAAAAAGTAGTAATCATAGACTCCCAGTCAACAGAGGAAGATGTAAGGATTCCAGTTTTATAGTAGAAATCATGGAATAAATAAAGAGGTGTACAAAGAAAGTATCTCTGATGAACAATAAGTGACTGGTTTTCTCCTGATCCCTAACTACTTTAAATAATTAAAACAAACTGACTGATGACAGGGGTGAGAGGAAAGTCTGCATTTTGTCTAGTTTGCTGTTTGCCCTAGATGACCCAAATCCCGTTTCCCACCCTAGTTCACAGTCATTATAGTCTGAATTAATACAAATTCCAGCCCCCCTTTTCATCTGTTTTCAGTACGGAGTCTGCTTTTTATGCAACTTAGGGAGAGCAATATGAAAAATAAAAGCTATTAAACAGTTCTCTCCCCCAGGCTGGAGTTCACGTTTTAAATGAGGGGCAAAAATGTCAAAAAATATAAACTACTTGGTCATCAGTACTGAGATATTGTCAGTGCTATTGATAATCCATACTGATACCAATACTTGGTCAGTTACCATAACCAAGATATTGAATGTGGATCACTACGATGCTACTCTAGTTTTAAACTTAAATAACTCCAGTGAAGCCAATAGAGTTACACTGGCATAAACTGGAGTAGCAAAGTAATGAATCAGCCCCCAAGTCTATATATCGGAACTCCTGACCTGGAATGAAATAATTTTACAAATTGTTTCATTTGCTGGAAGTTATAAAACAGAAGGTCTTTGACCTTTACCAAACTATAAAGCACTGAAATAAACCCACCTGGGTTATGGTACTTTTCTTATCCATATTTCATTCACTTTTCTTTGGGGGCTAAAAAGATTTTCCAGGTAAACTGACTCTTGCCCTTTTCCAACAGGATTTTGAACAGTACTGGACAGAACTCAGAGGGATTACACTTTTCTTTTATAGTGATAAGAAAACCCCAACCGTGAGTAGTGCAACATGCTTGTGTGTATGTATATATGATTATTTTTAGTAGCCATTTTCACCAAGTGAGTATATACTCATTTACTGCAAGTGTCTCTCCCATCCCTGTTCTCGCATCTTTGAAGCCCATGGAACATGTATCAAGCACTGCAACAGAGAGCCTGAGTTACAGTGTAGAAAGTGATACACATAATAAAAATAGTGTGTGTCTACTCCTAACAAAAGGAAGATTCTTAGTCATTCAGGCTATTCTATATATTCACTTTTGAGATGAGAACCAATGGCTAGTGGGGAGCACACTGCAAGCAACACAACATTTTGATATTAACTCAATGATTTTAGCCTTTTGCTTGGCACATATGCAGCTCTTTAGATCTTCAATGTGCTTTACAAACCTCAGTTCAAAATATCCTGATCACCCATTAACTCCTGCCCATTTACTATACAGGGTCATTCACGAACATGTTGCACATGGCACTTATGAGAGCAGGGAGGTTGCTCAGTCCTTGACTAAGACTTTCCCTCCCTCATGTTTTACCTCAGAAGCAGCTGCTGTATGTGTGTATACACTTTTTTAATTGTTTGGAGACCAGTCAGGTTGAAAGGTGCGGTATAGTTATAATATGCACATCTTCTGCATCTTGCATATGGGTACTTAAACCAGTCCGTCCAATAAACTGCTCCAACACAGAGCTTCTGCCTTTCTGCACCTCAGAAATGAGGGCCAATACAAAGCAAAAGTTCTTTCATATCCCACGTGGACATAGTCTGTCTCATTTGAACTGTGGTTGAAACTCTGCTCGCAACAACCACATGTTGTTTATGTACAGCTTCTCAGAGCAGTGTGGCAGGGATATTTTTCTGATACCATTTTATAGATAAGAGATCCAGTTCTTCTCTCACATACGATATACCCTGTTGAGGGTCCATTGACTTCACTGGGTTTATTCTTGGTTACACTTGTGCAAATGAAGAACATATCAGCTCTGTTGCTTTAGGCAGTCTTTATAGCATGGTTTATAACATGATTCTTAAACGAAAAACTCCAATCCATGTTGCTCAGTGACATAGGAGCCGACTCCGTGGGTGCTCAGGGGTGGAGCACCTGCAGGGAAAAATTAGTGGGTGCTCTGCTCCCACTGGCAGCCAAACTCCCCTCCCTGCCCCACCTCACCTCCGCCTCCTCCCCTGAGCGCGCCGCATCCCCGCCTCTCCCCCTACCTCCCAGCGCATGCTGCCGCAAAACAGCTGTTTCATGGCGTAACAAGCTCCAGAAGGGAGGGGGGAGGAGCGGGAATGCGGCACATTCGGGGAAGAGGTGGAGCCGGGGCGGAGATTTGGGGAAGGGGTTGGAATGGGGGCAGGGCACGCGTGGGAGGGGGCGAGGCAGGGGTGGAGTCATGGTGGGGCTGGGGGCAGACGGGGAGCGAGCACCTTCTGGCACCAGTGGAAGTCGGTGCCTTTGCTCAGTGAAACTACTTCAGTTATATTAGCAACAACTCTGTTCAATGAATGGAGCTGTAAGTGCTGTTCAATTCAAATCAGAAGGTAACTGAGCAAGATGCTCACATGAGCAATTCCCAGGTAATTACCCTAAAGAATTAACATACTTTTACTGTACATTTCCACAGAACTCAAGTAACATCCCCAAAATGTTCCCCATCACAGGATGTACATACTGAGATGGACTTGTGATGGGAGAAAGATGTTTTCTACCTTATTTTTTTCTCCAACAGATCCATGCATAGTCACAGACACCTCCTACTCACCCAAAAGTCAACGGTAACAAGAAGAAAAGGAGTACTTGTGGCACCTTAGAGACTAACCAATTTATTTGAGCATAAGCTTTCGTGAGCTACAGCTCACTTCATCGGATGCATACTGTGGAAAGTACAGAAAATCTTTTTATACACACAAATGGTGAAAAAATGGGTGTTTACCACTATAAAAGGTTTTCTCTCCCCCCACCCCACTCTTCATGGTTTGTGTGTATAAAAAGATCTTCTGTACTTTCCACAGTATGCATCCGATGAAGTGAGCTGTAGCTCACGAAAGCTTATGCTCAAATAAATTGGTTAGTCTCTAAGGTGCCACAAGTCCTCCTTTTCTTTTTGCGAATACAGACTAACACGGCTGTTACTCTGAAACCAACCATAACAAGAGAACTTCCAGAGGGAACATTTAGTGAAGTACTGTAACTCCTGTTGTTAGTCTACAGGGCTCGAAGCTAAAAAGTTGTGTGGGTGTTTTGTGTAAGAAGTGTCACTTTAAAGCTGCATTTCCCAGCTTTTAACATTTGTTATTTGTTTTTCAATTGTAGCTCTAATGCTCTTGCCAGTGGCTTGCTTGGGGGAACCTTAGGGTAGAGAGAAGAGTTTTACCACTCCATGTCAGTATAAAGTAGCCACAGTGAAGTGGCCTCAGAGCAGTCAGATGTCCACAACAGACGCCCCCTGGAGAAGGGGCAGCCTGGGAAGGGAGAGCACAGATGGGGGGAGCTCAAACTAAAGTTTATGAGCCTATCAACAGTATGTATGTGCCATCCATATGCACCTCTTGCTGCCAGGTCCAGGAGTGGAGGTGCACCCTTCCTCGATTTCCCTGAGTGGCTTTAACATGTCACACAGCATCCCCATAACCAAGGGTCTGATTTACTAGTGGGAATGCATGACTGAACTACACCCAGGCTTGTCAGCCAGGAGACAGACGACTTCTGAGTTTATCAATCCCACAGCCAAGCCCTTTGCTAACTCTCAACCTTGATTTTTTCCCTGGAGCCATGGCTTTCCTGCTAACTGCAACTCTTCTCCCGAGGGCACATGGCTGTAGGGAGCTCAGCCTGTGAGGAGCTATTTCCTTTCCCTGGGAACTCCTCTTCTTAGGAGTAGTCTCCTATAAATGACATCTGGTTGCCTTTTAATCAGAGGCAGGTGCTCATTAGCCACCAACCAGCCACCTAAGGAGTTGACTGCTTACAGGTGAGCTGGGCTCATTCTCCTTAAAGATACCTGTCATGGGTACAGTGGGTAAAGGGGCAAGCCACCCCATGAAAGGGCCCTATCCTGCCAATAAATAACATTTAGTCACGTTGTGTGTTTATTGGCACGATAGGGCCCATATATTTTACCCTGCCCTCTCTGCTGAGTGGGCTCTTCCTAGAGTTTCTCCATGCAGGACAACCTCCGTCTCACCATCTAGTTATCTCTTGCCTCAGAGAGACTCAACTTTTTAAGCTCCTCTATTGCAGCTAATGGGACCCACCATATTTGGCTGCCAGGGTGAATCAATAAAATAACTATGTATCTCCACATGGGACACATCAGTGTAACCCAGAGCTGAATCTAGCATAATTTGTAATCGGTCTGGGAATGTTGTTGAATTCTGGGATCCGTGCTGCACACCCACACTGAAGAGTGGTGAGAAGTTTGCCCAAAAATGTATATTGTGGCTGAAAACAGCTTCTCAAAGAAGAAATAAAGGACTGTGTATTGCCATGTATGTTAATGGCACCAATCTGAAATTTAAGAAAACCCTGGTGTTTTCTTGTTTCAGTTAGCGTCTGCTGGGAACAGCTGACTTGTTTAGATGTGCTCTAATGCATGCCCATCTTTCTTTCCTTTCTCAGTATTTAGAGAAACTAGAGCTGACGAATTTGACATCAGTAGTGAACGTTTATCCAGATGAAAAGTGCGGTGCACAGTTCATCCTGATGCTGAGAAATGAGGAAGTGGAGCTGAAGGTGAGTGAACCCAGTAAGGCATGACTTATGCACATTTGCCGTGTTTGACCCAAGCTGTTCTTGATCCCCATAACATAGCAAAAAGCAGTGGCAGGGCTGTTATTTTTCAAAGCTTGGTGCATGATACCCACTGCCTTTTGGGGGTGGGAAGGGGCATTTTGGAATCATTCTAGTTTGTTTAAATAACAAATGCACACACAGTGGAACCTCTGGAAGAGAACACTGCCACTCCTGGCCTGGGGAGGGGTCTCCAGGGCTTCTCCATCTTCTGGGACCATGGCACTCCCCTCTTTCCAGCCCTGGGAGGCAGTTTCAGGGCTTCCTTTGCACATGCAGTCACTGTTGCTCCCTGCTGAAGCAAGGGGGCTCCTCCTTCTCCTCCCCCCACTCCTTCTGTGTCAGGGCTCAACTTCTGCCTGTTTCTACCTTCTCTTCCTCCCATGTCATCTCTTTCACTTATATGCATTCCATAGCACTCCAAGCAAGAGTGGCACCCCATTGTGCTAGGCATTGTACATACTTAGAGAGAACCTCCCTGCCCTGAAGAGCTTACAGTCTAGCTAGGCAAGACAGGATGTGAGATGAAACAGAGGCGCAGAGCTAAGAAGTGACTTGCTCAAGGTCACACACCAAGTTGGTGGCAGGGCCAGTTAGGGAACCCAGGTCTGCCTCTGGTGCAGTGCTCACTTCCACTTCCCTTCTCTCTCACATACAGTGAGGGTGAGGAGGTATGGGATGAGGAGAGGAAGAATAGGAAAGATGGGATAAAAAAGCAAGAGGGAGTGGTGAAGATGAATGTGGGGCACGGAGTACATGAGGGGGAATTCTACTCTCTTCCCCCTCCAAAATAGTTACATGGGGGTCTTCATCCCCTACTGTGCCCCGTCCCATACACGCTGAGAGGCAGATGTGTAGTGATGAGGTGCTGGTCCCTTTGCCTCTCTCTAGAGCGCCTGCTCTCACCCTCCACCCCTGCTAAGTATTGGGCAAAGGGAATCAGTTTTCCATAGCCTATCACCCCCTCCACATTATGTGAGAAGGGGTTTGAGGGTGTCATACAGAGGGATTGTACCTGTCTTCAGTCTCAAGGTAGGTAGTCACTATGGCATCGTGTGCATTAAATCAGAAGGGGAGCTGCCAGAGGAGGTCAGAGTTAGGTGACCATATGTCCCGTTTTGGCCTGGACAGTCCCTTTAAGCCCTGTCCAGGGGGGCAGGCAGGGCTTGGGCCAGTGCTGCGTGGTGTCCTGTTTTCCCTTTGGGAAATATGGTCACCCTAGTCAGAGTACAGATTGAACACTCAGCACAAAAAGGCGGTAGATAAGAGGTGACAGTGAGGAAACCTGACAAGTTCCAGCTGGTTTCCTTTTTAAGTCAACTTAAAAATGCAGACTCAGAGGGGACTGTGAGAGGGACACATACAGCAGAGACCAGGAAATACTTGGTTTTGGAGTCACTCTTAGGTTTCTACTTTTTATTCTCTCAGGTCGAGGACTATGACAGTGGGGAGGAATGGAAAGGCTTTATCTTCACAGTCACACAGGTAAGGAAGCTCTTTAGTGCTGGTTCTTAGCAGATGGTAAATTGTATCTTCAATTGCTTGATCACATGTTGGTTTGTATGAAATATACTCTCTCGCTAAGATGCAGCTAATTATGGCACAGGTGGGCTGATTGAACAGACCTGGCTGGCCCCAGGCCTGAGGGGGAGGACCACCTTGTTTCAGGCTACCATAACATTAAGCATGTGCCTATTTGTTTGCAGGATTGTGGGCTTGCGTTCGTTTTTTACAATTTTGAGCAGTTGCAGTGTTTGCCATATGCACCTTTTGTAAAATACTAGATTTTTTTTAAATGCAATAGTTCAATATTGCACAAAAAGGGATTTACCCCTGTTGGCAGACTGGTTTCTCCCCAGGGTCCAGGACAACCCATGCATTATCTCTTGTGCTGTTCTCTTCAGAGTTTAAAATTGAAACAGCCGCAATGCCTGTCTCTTGTAAAAAGAACCTTCAGAAAGGCTGCAAGAAGGGTGGTTTCTTTTAGCTTAATTTGAAGTTTCTTCACTTGGTGACAAAGTCTGGGCTGTTCCATTTAGTTTTATTTAATTGTCATTATTAAATATAACTTCTGCTTCACTTGCAGTTTTTCTGTGGACAAGATGCTTCTTTGCAAATAATCTACCATTGTGCTCACACCAAATCACTGGAGCGTGATTCTGCTTTGATCAGAACACAAGCCTTGTCAAATGCTATCGGGCTGGTAGAAAAGACCTGAAATAAGCTGTTTGAAATGTCTTAACTACAACAGCCTGACGTATACAGCCTTCTCCCTTTCCTTCTTCCAACCCAGTGGTTTTCAACAGACCCCTGGGGGTCCTCAGACTATGTCTAATATTTCGAAAGGGGTCTCTACCTCCATTCAGAATTATTTATTTATTATTTTTTGCAAATGAAAAAAGGTTGAAAACCACTTTGTTCTAGCCAATTTACCAGGGATTGTTCTTCACAGCCCCAGGCTGAGACTTAAGCCACATCTAAACACAAAATTTACACCAGTTTAATTAAAATAAATTTTAAAATCAATTCAGTTAAAATGGTGCAAACCCCTATGTGGACATATTTCTGTCTGTTCACAATTGGCTTATATCAGTTTTGCTTAAAAGACCAAATTGGTGGATAATGATTGGTTAGTGATTTAAGCCAGTTGTAAAGTGATTTGAGTATGTCCACATGGGAGTTTACATTGCCTTAATTAAATTGATTTAAAACTTGATTTTAGTTAAATGTGCAAATTTCATATGTAGGCCAGCCATTAAGGGTTCATCGACACTGCAATAAAATATCCATGGCATGGCTATGGCTGGCCCAGGCCAGCTGATTTGAGCTCACGGGGCTGACATTTGGGCTGGAGTCCGGGCTCAGGAACCCCGTGAGGCAGGAGGGTCTCAGAGCCCAGGCTTCAGCCCAAGCCTGAAAGTCTACACTGCAGTTTTTAGCCTCACAGCCCCAGTCCTGTGACCACGAGTCAATTGACCTGGGCTCTGAGGCTCAGTGCTCTGGGTTTTTTATTACAGTGTAGACACCCTCCATATGACTGATTTTCAGAAGGGCTAAGTATCCACAATTCCCATTGAAATCAATGGCGTTGTGGGTGCTCAGCATTTCAGAAAGTCAGGCCACAGCTGCATTTGCTTGTTAAGACTCCCCTGCCCTCTCTTGGTTCTTATCACGCAGACAGAAAGCAAAAGACCAGAGTCCAAAGCGCAGGTAATGCAATGTTTAATGGGGTTAACAAGCAAGCATATCGCAGCTCTTTACACCAGTAGAGCTTGCCTGTTTCCCCCTTCTCCTTTTTAGTGGGGTTAATTATACCTGTAGTGCTCGCCCCTGGTACCACCCCTTACAATTTATGGTCATATTCCATTGTGGAGGGTCTTGAGTCTGGGGGCTTTAGTACCACCTCTTTTGTACCCCATGGGACGGGTAGGGAGTGAGATTGTGTTTCAGCCAGGGTCACCATTTCTTTAGTTTTTATGTTTCTTATACCTTCCCCCCAACTCCCTCACCCCTCCCGCCTGGTTGCTTGACTTTGGCGTGGGAGAGGAGTTGGGCAGCCTTCAAGTGTACGCTCATATATTAAACTCCCACACTACCCAGCAACACTTTAACTCTATTCCTTATCTTTTCTCATTTTGCTATAAACCCCAGCTGGCTGTGGGCAGATGCAACACACAGTGCCTTTGTTCACACGTTAGTAAGGATATAAGAATATCAAAAGTCAAACGGGCAAACAAAACCCAAAATTCTATCTCAGGCTAATAAACAGGCCTAAATATTATATTACCATCACCAACACTGCTACGAACGTCTAGCTACACTTGCTAAGAATCACTTTGGAGTTTTTATTCCACGGTAGACTTGGACACAAGACAGTTCCATTTACCAGCCAGTGCTCATCTACTAAATCCAGCCATTAAAAAAAGATTTCTGCTTTGTAGTTGTCTTTTAGTAGAGCGTGGTGGTGGTGTTGGGATTCACCACTGTTAACACCCACCAACGTTATTCTCCCCATTCCATTTCTTTTACAACTTTATTTTTTGTTAATTCTCAGTTGTCAGTTCCAGCGTGTATATCACTGCTACCTGGACAACTTATTAAGCTGCATGACGTGCTAGAGAAAGAAAAGAAAAGGAGGACTGCAATGGAACAGTCACCCAGTGCATCTTTGAGCACGGAGCAGACAAACAAGGGAGACTACGTTAACAAAATGAACACTATGCCAGAGTAAGTTCAGACTGAACTATGTCAATACAAGTCTGATCAGAATTTTCTCTTTTCTTTCAGAGCATTTTCATTTTCCTATATATAAGCATACAGGGGTCTATACTGGCCCCAGACCTATTCAACATATTCATAAATGATCTGGAAAAAGGGGTGAACAGTGAGGTGGCAAATTTTTCAGACGATACAAAACTACTCAAGAAAGTTAAGTCCCAGGCAGACTGCGAAGAGCTATTAAAGGATCTCTCAAAACTAGGTGACTGGGCAACAAAATGGATGATGAAATTCAATGCTGATAAATGCAAAGTAATGCACATTTGAAAACATAATCCCAACTAGACATGTAAAATGATGGGGTCTAAATTAGCTGTTACCACTCAAGAAAGAGATCTTGGAGTCATTGTGGATAGTTCTCTGAAAACATCCACACAGTGTGCAGTGGCAGTCAAAAAAGCACACAATGTTAGGAATCATTAAGAAAGGGATAGATAATAAGACAGAAAATATCCTATTGCCGCTGTATAAATTCATGGTACACCCACATCTTGAATACTGCATGCAGATGTGGTTGCCCCATCTCAAAAAAGATATATTGGAATTGGAAAAGGTTCAGAAAAGGGCAACAAAATTTATTAGGGGTATTGAATGGCTGCTATTTGAGGAGAGATTATAAAACTGGGACTTTTCAGCTTAGAAAAGAGACGACTAAGGGGGGTATGATAGAGGTCTATAAAATCATGACTGGTGTGGAGAAATTAAATGAGTGTTATTTACTCCTTCTCATAACACAAGAACTAGAGGTCACCAAATGAAATTAACAGGCAGCGGATTTAAAACAAACAAAAGGAAGTATTTTTTCACCCAACGCACAGTCAACCTGTGGAACTCCTTGCCAGGGGATGTTGTGAAGGCCAGAACTTTAACAGGGATCAAAAAAGAACTAGATAAGTTCATGGAGGTTCAGTCCATCAATCACAGGATGGACAGGGATGATGTCCCTAGCCTCTGTTTGTCAGAAGCTGGGAATGGGTGACAGGATGGATCACTTGATGATTACCTGTTCTGTTCATTCCCTCTGGGCACCTGGCATTGGCCACTGTCGGAAGACACGATACGGGGCTAGATGGATCTTTGGTCTGACCCAGTATGGCTTTTCTTACAAACAAAACCAATTATTTATATCAATCATTATTAAGACTACATTTTAGTCACAGGTATTTTTAATAAAAGTCATGGACAAGTCACTGGGAGTAAACAAAAATTCATAGTCCGTAACTAGTCCATGACTTGTACTATTAAAACTGATTAAAACTTGGGTGCCCTGGGGAAGGGAGTGGTCTGGGGGCTCCATGGGCGCTGCAGGTGCTCTGGGGGGCGTGGCCAAGGACCCCCACTGGTGCTGCGGGGAGGGCTGGCAGGCTCCCTACCCAGCTCTGTGCAGCTCCCAGAAGTGGCCAGCATGTCCCTGCAGCCCCTAGACAAAGGCACAGCCAGGGGTGTCTTCGCGTGCTGCCCCAACCCCGAGCACCCGCTCCGCAGCTCCCATTGGCCAGGAACCACAGCCAATGAGAGCTGTGGGAGCATTGCCAGCAGGTGGACGCAGCGCACAGAGCCGCCTGGCCACGCCTCCTCCTAGGAAGTGACATGTTACAGATTCTGGGGAGCCCCCCCACCCAAGGTAAGCGCTGCCCAGAGTCCTCACCCCTGAGTCCCCTCCCACTCCCAAACCCTTGCTGCTGCTCATGGTGAGGTGGCCCGAGATTGCCCCAGCAGCGGTTGGCAGCCCCCGGGCCAGCTGCACCAGCTGCTGCAGAAGTCATGGAGGTCCCAGAATCTGTGACCTCTGTGAGAGACTCATAGCCTTAATCATTATACATTAAGGGGTCTAAGTTTGACTTTGTCATGAGTAGCATGGAATTTTATGTATTATTTGTTCTTCCATTGAACACTGTACTACACTTGTCCCTTTTCGTTTATTGAAGCAGTGCTTGAAAATACCTATTGCATAAAAAGAAGAGGGACACAGAGGTCTGAGAACAACTGTTGCTAGCTTGTTTCCTTGTAGCATATGTTTATATGTATGTATGTGTGTATTTGATGGGTGCATTCTTGGTTTCGGGAACTATCACCTCATTATCTTCAAAAAATCCCTGATAAACAATAGGAGCCATGATAAACTGCAGGTTTTTCCACGGTGATGGGCCAAAGACACCATGTCAGGATCCGGATTCTGAACACATCAAAATTCAGGCAAGGGTGTTTGGATCTGAGATTTTGTTTTAGCCCATTGTAGAGATAGGGATTATTTGCAAAGTTTAGCTCTGGATTCAGCTGTGGGTTTCAGTACACAGAGTTTGGGTTATTTGGATATAGGGGTTTGGTTCAGGCTCATCTCTGTAATTGAGTAATCACTTAAATTACTCTAACAACACTGGAGAATTCTGGCATTTCAGCCCCGTCACTCCTGCTACTGTAGCAGCGTTTCACTGCACTCATCTTGTCTCTCTCCACTCGCCAGAGATTTTAGGCCTTGCTGTTTCAATGTGTTTTGTTTTGAGAAAGTACAAATGGGCCATATGCAGCTTTCGTGGAAGCTTTATTTTTTTTAACCATGCCTTAGACTGTCACATGTTTGTCTTTCTAGGAAAATTATACTGTACTAAGTAATATATTTGCTGGTGATGGATATTCAAAGTATTCCATATAAGGTGAGCAAAATGGGTCAGTTTACGTTACTCGCTTTACTTTGGGTATTAAGCCTTGTTGGTTACACAGCCTACCCTCTGAGCTGTGCCCCGTGTCACACGCTGAAAGGGATGAATCGTAGCTATCTGGAGTTCTGCCAATTGGCTGATACGGTGGCATCACTCTATGGAATGACCTTTTCATGTGTGAAACTTCTTGGAGCAACAAAGGCAAATGGCAGCCCCAGATACCTAAGGTACAGGATACTCTACGAATAGGCTGGTAGGGCAGGTCTAGTCTTCATGCTACTTGCCCACTGTAGAACGATCGGCTTCTGCTAGTGGAACTCAATGTGTTCACGCTGCTTCTCTCCTCCCTTCTTTGCAGGTGCTTCTATGCAGTGTCACGGCAAAAAGCGATTGAGATGTTAGAGACGAATCCTTCTTGGGGGAACTTGATCCTGCGGCCTGGTAGTGACAATAAGAACTACTCAGTCACTATCAGACAGGTGATAGAGTAGGTTGAATCCACAAGATATTATCTAACTGCTAATTGATATGTACTGCGTTATGATGCCTAATTTAGAATTTCCAGGGATCGCTTGTGAAATCTGTCCCGTATTGTGAGAATAATGGGGAGAAGGTAATTCAGGCATTGAGCATAGGCTCAAGAGACAGTGTGATTTGGCTTACGGAGGAGGAGAGGATTGACACGACAAAGGAGACACAAATCAGTCAAAGAGTGCTGGCCTGATGAGGCGGAGGGCATGTGCCTGGTCCTTGAAATGTCGTATCCTACGTCATGGAATCTTAGACTTTCAAACCCCAGAGCAAGCACCAACCAACGTGCACACTCTGGAGCCATACCTAACACTAGAACAAATGATCAGCGTTAAGGCTAATAAAATTGAACTCAGCATCAAACCACACAAGACTTGTTACATTTCAGCGTTTGGAGAGCTTCAGAACCAGAGGCAGCTGAGACCCAAAACAAAGTACTGGGCCTGTAGGTAGCAAACACACTACTCTTGCTCTCCTCTTCCTGGCCTCACTTACCTCAGGGACTAACCTTTTCTGCCTCCTTCCCTAGGGGGACCAGACTTTCAGTCAGGACCCCAAAGCATAGAGAAGTCCCAGGAAGGGTTTGGGTTGTGACATGGGCACTGGTTTGGGAGGGTGGGGGGCAAATGGCCATTGCTCACCATTTTTAAATGGGGGGGGGTACCCATGTGGCTCCATGTTTGAGAACCTGAACTCGGCACAGTAGAGACGGGGCCCAAACCCTCCCACCTTGGCCCCTGTCTGAAGCTGACTGACTATAACAGAGCCCTTCCCCACTGGCATGACAGAGGAGTGGGTAGGCCAAATTCGAGTGAGGGGTGTTGTGACCTGGTACATAGGGTTGCACCATCACTCAAATTTGGCCCGTTTGGTTGCTGCCCCCGCCACACACACAGTTTTGCAGTCCTTCTGGCGCCAGTGGTTGGAGATTGGGATGGTCCATGACACAGAGGGTTTTGGCAGCTGGGTGCACAGAAGGGTCCCCTCTGCACCAGTCAAGGGAATTCCTGTGCTGTTTTGAAACATGATGTAGAACATTTATATAACTGAGTCTGAAATCTGAAATCAGTAAAGTTTCTGGCATTCTTTCTATGAGATTTTCACGTAGAACCAGAAAACTATTTCAAGAGACCCCACGCTCCTAGGCCCTGCTGCTGTTTCCAGCATCCCAGGTTATGCTCAAGGAAGACAAAACTTGCTATTCCTGGTATTTCTAAAGTAAAACAAAGACCTAAAAAATACCTTTCCAGCTTCTTCTTGATACATCACAAAGCAGCAAAAAGGCAAACAAACCAATTTTTCCCCCTTAGCTGGTCACCTTTAAATGAACTGTTTCAAAAAGAGATTGATAACATTAGTGTATTGAAACTTTCCATCAAATGAACATCTTAAATAAAAGATAGGAAACTTGCAGCCATCACCCTTCATTTTCATTTACACTATTTTATTAACAGCAGTGTATTAATACTGTACTTTCTTTTTGTTTCAGTGGGCCATGCATAAAGCACTACAGAGTGGTGAACATGGGCAAAGGTTACACAGTTGAACTGGCAAGACCAGTAAGTGGGTGTTTCCTTGTTGGCGATATAAAACCATATATTGGGTCTGTGTTAGAAAGCTGGAAAGAGTATGGAAAAGTAGAACAAAAAAAGCAGGGATTTGTCTGATTCATAGATTCTAAGGCTAGAAGGGACAATTGTAATCATCTAGTCTGACCTGTGTAGCACAGGCCAATGAACTTCCGCAAAATAATTCCTAGGGCAGAACTTTTAAAGAAACATCCAATCTTGATTTAAAAATTGTCAGTGACCAAGAATCCACCACAACCCTTGGTAAATTTTTCCAGTGGTTAATTACTCAGTTAAAAATTGGATCATGTTATTATACCTTTGAGAAGTTAATTCTATGTCTGTGACCAGCCTGTAAACTGAACTCGTATCTGAACTTGTCTACATGCAGAGTTGTACCCATTTACCAGTACCAGTTTAACTAAAAGTGTGAATTAACACCAATTTAGATCAAACAGTGCAAAATCTGTGTGGACTCTCTTATTTGGCTTTTCGCCAGGCTTGTTTCAGTTAAACCAATTAAGAACAGGTTTAACCTAAACTGAAATTACCCTGAAAGAAAAGGAGTACTTGTGGCACCTTAGAGACTAACCAATTTATTTGAGCATGAGCTTTCGTGAGCTACAGCTCACTTCATCAGATGCATACCGTGGAAACTGCAGCAGACTTTATATATACACAGAGAATATGAAACAATACCTCCTCCCACCCCACTGTCCTGCTGGTAATAGCTTATCTAAAGTGATCATCAGGTGGGCCATTTCCAGCACAAATCCAGGTTTTCTCACCCTCCACCCCCCCACACAAATTCACTCTCCTGCTGGTGCTAGCCCATCCAAAGTGACAACTCTTTACATAATCAAGTCGGGCTATTTCCTGCATAAATCCAGGTTTTCTCACATCCCCCCCACCCCCACACACACACAAACTCACTCTCTTGCTGGTAATAGCTCATCTAAACTGACCACTCTCCAAGTTTAAACCCAAGGTAAACCAGAACATCTGGGGGGGGGGGGTAGGAAAAAACAAGAGGAAACAGGCTACCTTGCATAATGACTTAGCCACTCCCAGTCTCTATTTAAGCCTAAATTAACAGTATCCAATTTGCAAATGAATTCCAATTCAGCAGTTTCTCGCTGGAGTCTGGATTTGAAGTTTTTTTGTTTTAAGATAGCGACCTTCATGTCTGTGATTGCGTGACCAGAGAGATTGAAGTGTTCTCCGACTGGTTTATGAATGTTATAATTCTTGACATCTGATTTGTGTCCATTTATTCTTTTACGTAGAGACTGTCCAGTTTGACCAATGTACATGGCAGAGGGGCATTGCTGGCACATGATGGCATATATCACATTGGTGGATGTGCAGGTGAACGAGCCTCTGATAGTGTGGCTGATGTTATTAGGCCCTGTGATGGTGTCCCCTGAATAGATATGTGGGCACAATTGGCAACGGGCTTTGTTGCAAGGATAAGTTCCTGGGTTAGTGGTTCTGTTGTGTGGTATGTGGTTGTTGGTGAGTATTTGCTTCAGGTTGCGGGGCTGTCTGTAGGCAAGGACTGGCCTGTCTCCCAAGACTTGAGAGAGTGTTGGGTCATCCTTTAGGATAGGTTGTAGATCCTTAATAATGCGTTGGAGGGGTTTTAGTTGGGGGCTGAAGGTGACCGCTAGTGGCGTTCTGTTATTTTCTTTGTTAGGCCTGTCCTGTAGTAGGTAACCCTGTAGTAATTACCCTGGTTTACCCAGAAATAAGTGTCCATACAGCCTTTTTTCTTTTTACCAGTTTAACTAGATGTGTTGAAACTCACACCTTAAATTAAATCGGTGCAACTTTCTCCCGGGTGGCTCACCCTTCTCTTCTATCTAGTTCTGAAATGCCGGGTCTTCCATCACAATTTAGAAATCGAAACTTGAGAAACAGACTGCTCGCCCAAAATTACCATGGCACTACAGGATGACTAAGGTTTCATTTGGATTTGCAGGTTGGTTAGATCTCTGTGCTCATGCTGGCAGCTTCCTTGTGGAACTGCTCAAAGTAGGAAATTGTAACCTCTGTTGCCCTTGACTGGGCACTCAAGGGTGTTACCACACCACACCCTGCAACTCGGTCTCCTGAAATCTACAAGTTTCCTTTTCTCTGAGGCCTCTGCCACTGAATAGCCCCAGCTTAACTGGAATTGGATGTGGGGACTGTTAGCTCAAATGAAAATGTTACTGACCTAGTACAGAAAGGAGAGTGGAAAAGGACTAAACCAAAGATGGTTAAATAAACTGGTACTAGTTCAGTGGGTTGCTCTAAGTGCCCAGAAGCAGAGCCCAAACGTTACGTACAGAAATTGGTTTAAAAAGCTGAACTAAAACAAAAGACCAAATGAGAGGCAATGTTGCCTTGTGGTGAGGGCACTGGACTAGGACTCAGAAGACCTGGGCTGTATTCCTGGCTCCGCCAGAGGCCCGCTAGGTCACTTTCTGCCTCAGTTTCCTCACCTGTAAAATGGGGATACTAAGCATGATCTCCTATGTAAAGCACATTGAGATCAACTGATAAAAAGCACTGTGAAACACTAATGAAAATTATTTTGAACACCAGACAAATAGTAAAGCCATGGAGCCTCACAAACTGGCAATGGCAGAGGTTGCAGCAGCTTCTGGGGATCACAGACAAGGGTGTCATAGGTGTGCAAGCCTAGGGGGACAAATCTGGAAAGGGAGCACATGTTCTACTTTGCATTGGACCCCACAAAACTTCAGGCCAGCTCTCCACTCCCCTGTTGTCCTGGAAGCATCTCTTGGGTATTAGCATCTCCTCCTGCTATTCAAACATCTGCCTTTGGTGAGGATCCTAAAATGAAGCTGTGCAATGATGGGGGTGGTGGAATATCCTGTGGAGCCATTTTATTAAAACCTTTCAGCTCATTTTATCCCTGTCTGACAACAAGATTAAAATCCAAGGCCAAATCCAGGCGCTCTCACTCAACCCAAATTCCCCCTGTAGGATCCGATAGCCTGTCTAGAAAAACTTTGAGCTGAAGAGGGGCAGGACCTCAAGAGACAAGTGTTTTTCTAGTCGTTTGTGTCATGTCTCAACCCAGGCTTTACTTTGGGGACAAGGGAGGAACCCACACTGTATTGTACTAGCACCTTTCCTTTGTTTGGGGCCAAAAGGAGCTCCACACCAGGTTGTTTCCAGCCTGGCTGGAGCTGCACTTTGCACTGAGGGAGAGAAAGGCAGCAGCAGGGGTTTCTGGGAAGCAAGCCCAAGCTTCCGCCTTGTTCAAGGCCCAAGCCTGCGGTGCATCCCCCTCAGTGCAGTGCATAAGCCCGCTCCTACAATGTGCCTAACATGCAATGCTGATTTTCAGCAAGTATTTTGCCCTTCTATTTGCATGCTCCTGGAAGCTCCTATTTTCACCGCACTTATAGTAAGTAGGTGGCTCTCAAAACACAGTGCATTGCAGTTTCAGCTACTTGACAATATCTTTATGTACCTACCTGCTAACACATTTCAGACTGAAAACATGGCTCACAGTAACTTTTCACACCCCTTTTTGTTACCTAGGTTATGCTCCTGAGCCTTCATGATGTCATTGATTACTTTGTGAATCAAACTCAAGGGAGCTTGAAGCCATTTGTCACACACACGTATGACAACAAATCGGGTATGCGGCTTGTTTCTACATGTAAGCACAGCAACTAATTTGCAAGCAGGCCATATGGGCTGAAACGTTTGGGCATAAGACATGGATTGAATATTTTGAACAAAAACATCTCACGTTACAAACAGAGGAGGAGTTAATTCTATCAAATCACTCTAATTACAAAATAACTGAAGTAAGCCACCTATTCTTTCAGCAGAGCTGGGAGGGTCCCAGAGCTTGGGCTCCAGCCTGAGCCCAGAAGTCTACACAGCAGTGAAAAAGGCCCACAGCCCAAGCCAACTGGCACCAGCCAGTCATTGGGTTTTCTTTGCTATGTAGACATACCCTTATTCTTAATAAATGGGGCTAGGTTCTTCAGGGGAGCATTAAATCTTCTGTCCTTTTTCTGCAGCTGGACTTCCTTTAGAGCATGCTCCAAGAGAGATGCACCCGGCGATTGTCCCTCATCCCGGAGCCAAGCCTCTCAGGAGCCCTATGCCTGAGACAGTAACAGCACCGCTTCAGGAGAATCCTGTAGCCAGATACATGTATGGTGAGGACAGGACAGCTTTGGGGGCCTTCTGTCTCTTTGAAAGTTAGGTTTGAAGTCAGGGGAAAGTGAGTTTTTTGGGGAAGGAAGAGTCACATGCAGTGGGGGCTACAGCAGCATCTCTATCAGTCTGCACACCTCAGTATCAAAAGCAGCATGGCTTCTCCCCCTGACA
Organism: Caretta caretta; assembly: GCF_965140235.1. Lineage (NCBI taxonomy): Eukaryota > Metazoa > Chordata > Testudines > Cheloniidae > Caretta > Caretta caretta. Next base: position 19,340,355 of record NC_134209.1, read on the forward strand.
AGGACGTCTCAGGATGTGGGGTAAACGCAAGTAGATATTGTCAGTGGCCACAGGGAGGGATTAGAGATGGAAGACAAGAGGTTTTTGCCTTCAGTGTATTGGTTCAACCCAGATGATGACTGCAGCGACTGACTCCTGTTTAGCGCCCTGTGTTAAATGAATTGGTGTGGTCTCTCCATTTTTGTGGCACACGAGCCCGTAGTTGATACTGACACTTGTTGGCAGTCTCAGTAGCAAGGCCAAGGACTGCATGGGCTATGTGCACTGTCCGACCCCACTGTCAACCCCTGGCCTTTGCGCAGTTTCTCCCCCATATTGCCCCTTATACATGGGCAAAACTCTTAAAATCTGAACAGCTCCTAATTGTATGTCCTCTTTAAACCTCACCTTCGCCACGATGCCTCCAAAAACCACCATTCTGATCATGGCCAGGCAGGTGATAAGCTGTGACTCTTCCACTTTTCCAATTCTCTTCCTCTGACCCATTAAAAAAAACCACCTCGAATTGACAAACCTGTGCCACTTCACCAGATTTGCTCGCATGGTGTATCGTCATCCTCTTTATGTCATTAGACTGAAGTTCTTCAGGGCCTGGAGCTCTGTTTGTACAGCACCTGGTACATTAGGGCCCCAATCACAATATTTACTCCTAGCCACCTCCACTGGACACTTACCTTGCTTATGCTTGAGGATACGGAGATAAAATTTGCCCCCAAACTTAGATTTTGTAAGAACAAACTTTATCAAAACCTAGAGCCAAGGGAAATGCTTCCATGAATTAAAGTAATCCAGTTGATTCCTCTGCAGAGGGAGGAATCCAGACCCGTGCAGTGCTGAGAAAATGACTCAAGGACTTTCAGAGAAATTGAAAAAAAATGGTGAAAAGCAAGAGAGTTATAAAAACTGTTGCAATAATCGAAGGTGCTCTTACTGGCCTAGGACAAACTTATTTACAGTAGATAATGTGAAAGGGCCTCTGATTATGCTGGACAGAGTAGACAAAGTCCAGTTCTGCTACTGCTGGCAAGGGCGGCACTTGAGCTGGAAGTGCTCTTCTCCCACCAGGACAGTTTAACAGCTTGAATATTTAAATCATCTCCCTCCAGCTTCTCCTATTGCCTTGAGTTAAGACAGGAGTAAGGGCTAGCGCAGCACAGAAGGGAGGGAGTGTTTATGGCAAATTAGTACGGAAAATGAAAAAAGTGTATACGTACATGTACAGTGCCTAGCTCAGTGGAGGCTGTAGATTCTACCTACAATATAAATAAGGCAAATAAGCAGAGTGAGAGTTGAGAAACCGTGTTGTAGTGACAATGGAGCGCGCAAGCCCCGCTGGGAAGCTGCTGAAGCTGGAATGGCTCTGCCATGACACTTCTGCTCTCTAGTGTTAACAAGTGTTTTTCCCATTCTTTCAGAAACTCTTTGCAAAGAGCTGAAAGAAAGAGCGAAGAGACAAGAGGCTGACAGACAAAGTGCAAATCAACCCCTTTGAAGTGAAGACTGTAGGAGGGACAGCCATTTTCTTGGGGAAAAAAGTCACATTCTAAACCAGGAAATCCCAGTGGGGCCTAAATTTAGTAGTACAGTCTCATCTTGTATCAACAAATCTCAGAAGCTGGTGGAATAAATTACGGGACATGAAATTGGATGTCTGTTTCCTAAGGCTTCCAGTTTGTACAAAACAAAGTCCATCTCCATGGCTTTAAGCACATTTGTCTCAGCAGCCTTATGAGATTTTCTGGGACACAATAGAACGGTCCCACCCCCCATCTGACAGCCTCTGCGCTGTTGAGGAGGATGAAAGTCTCAGGGAAGGGGAACATTCAACTGGAGCAGAGGGAAACGATCCCATAGTTGGGATCACTGTTCCCTCTAGGCTGTGTGCGCACACAGATCCTAAACCCTGCGCACACGGCGAAATACTACGCGCACAAAAATTTGCACAGAAGAAAGTTTTTGCACACACGACCTGTCAAAAATTAAAGGGAACATTGGTTGGGACCCTCCTTCTAGATGATGTTGTGGTATCCTCTCGAACTGAGGATACCTCTCCAGGGGAAGGAACCCCAGTTATTAGGAAGAGACAGGTAATAGTTATGGGGGATTCAATCATTAGAAACATAGATCGCTGGATTTGCAATGACCGCGAAAACCGCATGGTGACTTGCCTGACTGGTGTGAAGGTTGAGACATCGAGATAGACTTATGTGTAGTGCTGGGGAGGAGCTGGTGGTTGTGGTACATGTAGGTACTAATGACATAGGGAAGGATAGGTGAGAGGTCCTGGAGGCCAAATTTAGGCTGCTAGGTAAGTCACTGGGGCGGGGGGAGGAGGGGCGGTCGCCAAATTAAATTAATAGGCAGATTTAAAACAAACAAAAGGAAGTATTTTTTCACACAACACAGTCAACCTGTGGAACTCTTTGCCAGAGGATGTTGTGAAGGCCAAAACTGTAACAGGGTTCAAAAAAGAACTAGATAAATTAATGGAGGATAGGTCCATTGATGGCTATTAGCTAGGATGGGCAGGGATGGTGTCCCTAGCCTCTGTTTGCCAGAAGCTGGGAATAAGTGTCAGGGGATGGATCACTTGATGATGACCTGTTCTGTTCATTCCCTCTGGGGCACCTGGCATTGGCCACTGTCAGAAGACAGGCTACTGGGCTAGATGGACCTTTAGTCTGACCCAGTTTGGCCATTTTTATGTTCTTATATTCCTCAAAAGCAGGGAGGGAGGGCAACCCATTTCAGCCCTTCCCTCCCCGTACCCTGCCAAAAGAAATGGATCTTCAGAGAGTCCCATAAAGTCTAGGCTTGGGCTACTGTGGCCCAAGGAAGAGGAAAATGAATTTTGAAATTCAGAGGCCCTCCCAAAGGATTTGCTTCCACCAGTACTGCAACCCCACTTGTATTAATTGAGTAGGTCCAGCTTGAGCAGTAAACAGCAACTGCAGCAGCACTGTATATCGGGTGAGAAAAGCAGTCCCTCACCTAGGAAGCTTCCAGTCCATTTAGAGCTTTACAGTTCAGAACTAAACACCGTAAGGTCCACTCAGAAATCAACAGGTAATCAATCAGTGAAGTTTCCCCACTTAAGTTGAAGTTGGGGCACTTTGCACCAGCTTTGAGTTCCGAATCGATTGAAGGGATAACGTGCTGTAGAGCAAAATCTTGTGGTGATGGATCATGCTTCTATAGACAGTGCCTAATTCTGCAAGAAATGGAAACAACCTGTAGCTCAGAGAGCCATGGTGGTCACTGCTGCTATGAGCATCTAATAGCAGCTCAGTAGTAGCCCAAAACTGCAAATGGAGCAAAAAGAGGTGGATGTATGCCCTCAACATGGCAGAAATAATCTTCATCTCTCGTAGGTGCTTTCCCCACCACCTCTTCAGTCTTACTCAAATGGAGAAATAAGGGAGAGCACACGGCTTTTCACACCGTACATTGTTGTATCCTTTTTGCTGAACAGCGATTTTTCCAAAGTATTAGAGAGCAACTTCATGTTTATAAAAAAAAAAGCATTTCAGATTATTTCAGAGCATACAGAGGAGGACCATTCTGCTGAAGTAATCTCTCTGAGTAGCATCACTTAGCAGCAGTTTGCAATATCCCAAGTTGAAATTTGCACATTGCTGTGAATTGAAATAATGGGGAATTTTTATTCTTCTTCACTACATTTGTGTCTTGTACTTTCCATGTGCAAATTGTGGTTTTGCTGAAGTGATTAGCAGTAGCATGGTTCATGTTGTAATTAGGGCTCCTGGTTGATATATTACTGAGATGAATCAGTGCTCACCTGGCAGCTATTAGGTCACTACAGACACCTCCATTTAAAAAGATGTTCATCCGCTTTGTCAGTAGTTCAGGTTATTTTTAATGTGAGAAAAGATGAACAGCAATTGTTACTGGCTGGTAGGGCCACACACATTTCTGTCACATGCTACGTTCTCTTTACATTTGGTAATAAAAACCTACTCCTGTCAACCTCTGTTCAGACAAATCCAGAGAAATACACATCAAACTGAGAATGCGCAGTGACCTAGCATATATACTACTGTAAATACATTGGTTCAGCTAGGCAGAAATCATCCACAGAAGGCACCCAAAGGGCACCCACTATTTGTGAGATGTGGAGATGTCTCTGTGTTTCGCTAATTTTGGCCCCCCAATTCCCACCACCTGTATATTGAGAGTTCACAAAAGTGCATGAGTGTTCAATGCTGGAGCAAGCCCTGTTTTCAAGTGCCAACACAGCATGTAACTACATGCTGTCAGGAAATAGGAAGCTGTTAATAAAGGCCACTCGGTATGTTACATTTGAATATTGACTTTTAACCCTGAAGAGACCATCAGATCTAAGTCAGGAAAGCACCCAGACTAACAGACTTTTATAGACTCCTTATTTTCAAAGGTGTTCTATGTGATATTAACATCCAGCTAACATACCCGACTCCGCTTTCATGTTGAGTAAATAAACAAAGAAGTTAGTTACTCAAATTACATTTTATTGTTTCCCAGCCCCTGACTTTTAGAGTTCACAGTGCTTTACGTTTGCCCCAAACATTTAAATAAAAAATAAAACCTATATCACAGATTTCATTTGGGATTTGCAGTCCCTGCTATTGCTGGGGGGGGAACACACATTTCAGTCAGTACTCAGAAACAGATATTTACTCTCAAATAGTCTTCCCTGTCTGCCTTTTGCCCTATGTCAATTATTATGCACTTTGCCATCTCTACGAATGCCATCTCTTTGCCTGTTTTACAGAATGTTCGGTTTTTGTGTGTTTTTTTTTTTTAAAGAATAAGTTGTAAAAAAAAAAAAAAAAAAAAAAAGTTAAATAAACCAGCTGGGTTTCAAACCAAATCTGTTAAAACTATAAAATATCTATAAACTATGTTGAGAGTAAAAAATATATACACCTTACAAAAGAGGTACTACATTTAAGACTTATTCCCAAATATTGGAATAATTTTAGTGGATTCCAGCTTGTAAATTCAATACATATTTGGTGTCCAAATGCCGAACCATCCGGATATTTTGTTCTTGAATAAACCAATTGGGAGGAAAGGGGGGATGAGAACAAGCACAATTATCCAATATTTTAGGCTCCAAAATATCCCTAAAGGTTAATAAACTGAATCATATATTGACATCACTGATTTTATAGTGGTGAACAAGTTTTGCATCATATGCAGGAGATACAGTAAATGCAAACTATTTCCAAAGCAAAACTAATAATAATGTTTAGGGCGATGTTAGTAGATTAGATTTTTGTTCCCATCTCACTTGCTTTAGTTTTTCCATAATCAGGGAAACAATTCACACAAGCTCACCTGTCCAGTGCGTAGATGCTGAAGAATTCTGCCACTGATGCTGTCGTACTGCACCAGCATTTTCTACTAATTGCCAAAATGATTTCCTGACTGCCACTGAATTAAATGGATCTATCAGACTTTAGACACCTAAATTATAGTTTGAGGCCAATATAAACTCAATTTTCAGATTAACTCAGATTTGTGTTGTAGAGACAGATATGCTATATAAAGCTTCCTTCTAGAGTTACGGCACCAAGAGGAGATAACAAGAACCAAATGTTTGATATGAAATACACAGAATAGCCTCTTGACCCTCCCCCTTCAAAAGGTAACAATTTGCTACTGTGCTCTTAATTTGGAAGCAGAAAATTTAAGCCACAACTTCACCTGCCTCTTCATCAAGCAGAAGAGCTTAATTGGGAGAATAAGGGCATAACTCTCCAACAAAATTCAGCTTTCTCCGTACTTCACTGTTCCCAAACTGCAATCTTGGGGCAGAACTCAACTGTCATCACTCGGTTGATTTCAATGAGTTATGACAATTTACACCAGCTGAGAATCCGCCCCCTGCATTTCCACATCCAGACTGACCTAAAAATAACTGCTCCAACATACAGTAATAGCAATGGCTCAGAAGAGAACACCGACAATGTAAGTGAGGCAAATTCATTTGCTTTTTTAATAGAATTACACTTGGGATGAATTTGGCCTAGTGCTCAGATTATGTGGTTGGCACCCCAATTTTAGAAGAGAGTCATGAGAAATGGATTATGAAACATTATTGACCACCATGTTATAAAACAATTTCCCCAATTTTTGCTTCCCCCCCCATTTAACGTTTATCTTGCATATTGAAATAAGATGCTAAGTTTGCCATTTTCCCCCTTCCCCCATAAATTAATATAAATCTCTTCTTTGTGGTACGCATTATACATGACATTCCATTTCAGCAAACCTCCAGTCCTCTTTATGAACGGGCAGATGTATGCAGAGAATAGGGACAGGTGAACAGTAAATCCAGTTTGACAGACCTCTTCAGTGCAATTCACTGACTTTGACTGTTCCTGATTTAATTAAGGCTTCACCAAAGAAATATGTATTATTTGATTTAAGCCGAAATCAGCACACTCCCTTCAAAGCAAATGGTCCTAGAGCGACTTTAGTAGCATTACCATCAATTGTCTTCATGGATGAAGTAGTATCTCACTGGTGGCCCTGGCAAGTCTTCATCTCCATCTGTTTCTGGAGCAAACGACACCGTGAGATCCACATATTTTTTATCAGCTGATGGTTTCACTAGCTTTTGCATCCTGCAAAGAAAGGAAGACAAGAGCATGAAAAGAAGCAAAGAGCCGGCTGGGCTGAGCTATCCTGTGTTATGGGAAGTTGTTTTATTTTGACAGCTCTTCCAGGAATGAAGTGCAACCCATCAGAAGTGTGGTTAAAGACAATGAAACTTCTATTAATGCGATATACCAAAGTTGCTCTCTCTTGGTTGTGGAAGGTCACATTTCAGTTAGTGTATTTCTGCTTTTGCTCCGAGATCAGTCAACCTCTGAATGATTATGTTGCTTGTGATAAAAAGCAAAGAAAAGATTTTGTGCAGGGCTGGGAGTCTGGAGGAAAACAACAATTCTTTCCCCCATCATCCACCAATAGGGCAGATAGATCCATGCAAGAGCTGTTGCCCCGATCATATGGGCAGTAGTCATGGGCATGGCCCTTTGTACACCCCACAAGCAGTTTTGACCAATGGATTTGTACTGTGTATGAACAAATCCAATGGTCACATTTCCAAAACCTCCACTGTCCACCGACAATGGCTCTTTCCATGGTTCTCTGGAGAAAGCCATCATGGAGCTCTGCGTGCAGGAAGTTATAGGGTCCGCTTGCAATGGGACTGTTCTGCTGCAGTTTGGGCCTTCTATTGTCAGGGATTTTGGAGTTGGATAGTGGTGGTGGCAAAGAGCCAGGATTGAGCCCTTGCTGAATATCAGCTGCAATGCTAGTAGGCTTATTGCAGTAGATAGCACTAAAACATGCCCCGTATGTGGTTTTATTATTGAAGTACCACCCTGGAAGAGTGGCCTCATTGTACAGCATCTTATTCTTAAATAAAACTTATAAGAACATTCTGATCTGCAAGAGCCAATTAACACTGTTAGATTACACATTTACTAGTTACCCAAAAATATTTTGACTATTTTGATTGAGATGGCGTAGCAGATCAGTGCTCTGCAGTGAGAGTCTATGAGTTTTGCAGTCTTCATTTGGAATCTAGTTGAAGTTTGCTCTCTTTGAAATTTGCTACATTACAAGAACCACTGAAAGCGTAAGTCTCTTCTCACCTGAACAATTAAGGGTCTTACCCTTCCACAAGAGGTGGACAGTAAATTCAATGGAGCCACCCAGCCATCCTTAAAAGCAAGTTTCATAAGACAGAATGACAAACTGATGCAGCAGAGCATCATTCTGAATGCAAGGGCATGACACAAACGCCTACATTGGCGAATCTGAGCCATTGGGTGGTTGCAATTATTTTTAGAGCAAGAATGAAAATATGCAGCGCCTCGGAAATAAAAACCGATCAGGGTTTATAAGGTCACTCAAAATGCACTACAGTCACCAGTGCACCTAAAAACTAAACTTCAAGAGAACAAAGAAAACCACTTTGTAGGGTGAATAAAATATAACCAAACTTATGTGAGGGGACTCCATTTTCACTGTGGAAACGCCTGCTGGCAGCCAGCTACATGATAAACAGCTATAAACTGCAGCTTTGTGCTCCCAGCACTCAGTACTCTGGAAATGGAGGCTACTTACTGTAACTGGAGGTCCTTCAAGATGTGTGGATCCTATCTGTATTCTACACATGGGTACGCATGCATGCCATGTGCCCAAGACCAGAGATTTTCCAGAGCAGAATCCGTTGACGCACACATGCGCAGTTGCTTCCCTTGTGCTCCTGACCAAGGGTATTAGAGGCAGTGCGGGTTGATGCCTCTTCAGTTCCTCCTCTTAGCACAATCCAACAGTATCCAAAGCAGAAGGGAAGAAGGGCAGGTAGTGGAATACAGATAGGGACCACCCATCTCAAAGAACCTCCAGTTACAGTAAGTAACCTCCATTTCTTCTTCGAGTGATGGTCCCTATGTGTATTCCACATATGGGTGACTGGCAAGCCGTGTTCAGAGTGGAGAAGGGTGTAGGGAAGCTGTCAGCAGAGATGCTCGTAGTACTGCCGTCCCTGCAGTTGCATCTGCAGTTTTGGCTCGAGTTACAGCGTAGCGTACGGTGAACGGGTGACAGAACTCCAAGTTGCTGCTCAAGAATCCCTTGAGGGAATGGAGCTATCAAGAGCTTTCATGTATTTATGCTGTGCCTATCACCATGGTATCTAGGTGCCAGCCACATTAAGTAAGTAAAAAGAATCATTAACGTACCAGGTCACATCCCTGGAGCCACAGTTCGTTTTTACTACCTTATTAGTACTTACGTCAGCTTTAATCTTTTGATGTGTCCAGGCATCACAGGAACATACAGCATTTTGACGCCCTGTACAACCATTGTTGGCTCTATTCCGTATTTCTCCTACAATTCAGGAATGCAAACATTTTAGCAGACTGCAGACAGACAGACAGTTAGTTCCAAATGATGAAACCATTTCTAAAAAGCAACGTCCCAGATAAGAAAAATGTCCATGCATTAAATATAAAATTGACCAATGGTTTATTGAAATTGATTTGATTGAATCGTTTTATATACTCAATTGACAGCACTGATCAGGGGCCACACAAACATGCACTTATTCCTAAAAATTATTTTGGCATTAATTGGAGCTTGACACAAGCCAGAAAAAAATGAAGCCATTTTCCCCACAACCTCTACTAAACCATTACAGTAAGTGAAGTCTTACTCTGACAGCATTTATGAAGTCCAGCAGAGTGAAATCTTCTTTCCCATAAATAGTCCACCTGTCCCAGATTGTAAATGATATTCCATTTCTGTTTGAAAAAGAACAGAGTGCTAAACATTCATTTATCTTGCACTCTGGAAGTGTGGATTCAAAGTCTTTTCTTCAGAAACTGATATTGTCATTATCAGTAGCTCTGCTATTAACCTACTGTTTAACTTTCCTCCTCTCTCTGCCCCTATTTCCCCTCCCTCCCTTTGTCTGTCTTGTCTATTTAGACTAAGTTCTCTGAAGTAGAGACCATCCCTCAGTATGCATGTACACATTACTTAGTACAATGAAGCCCTGAACCCAGATTAGGCCTCTAGATATTACTGTAAAACAAATAAGGTGAAGAAAGATACTGGCAAACTTGTAGTTTTATACTGCATAGATATGTATATTTGCAACCAAAGACTATGCAGACTGAACAATGTTTGACTAATACATTTATTAACTGAAATAATAATTAAAAAGGCAGTAAGCAGGGACCAGACATTCAAAATTGTTCAATAATCAGCAGCTCCCATTGAGAACAAGGCTGAGCACTTTGGAAAATCTGGTCTCCAGTTTGTATAGGTCAGAATGTTTATGTTGGCTTTCCAAATCCTTGCACTGTACATTTGAGAACAGCCACACCAGATCTAAGAATACTAGTAATGCTTAGTGTAGTGATAAGAAAAGGAGTACTTGTGGCACCTTAGAGACTAACCAATTTATTTGAGCATGAGCTTTCGTGAGCCACAGCTCACTTCATCAGATGCATACCGTGGAAACTGCAGTAGACTTTATATACACACAGAGAATATGAAACAATACCTCCTCCCACCCCACTGTCCTGCTGGTAATAGCTTATCTAAAGTGATCAACAGGTGGGCCATTTCCAGCACAAATCCAGGTTTTCTCACCCTCCACCCCCCCACACAAATTCACTCTCCTGCTGGTGCTAGCCCATCCAAAGTGACAACTCTTTACATAATCAAGTCGGGCTATTTCCTGCATAGATCCAGGTTTTCTCACTATCTATGCAGGAAATAGCCCGACTTGATTATGTAAAGAGTTGTCACTTTGGATGGGCTAGCACCAGCAGGAGAGTGAATTTGTGTGGGGGGGTGGAGGGTGAGAAAACCTGGATTTGTGCTGGAAATGGCCCACCTGTTGATCACTTTAGATAAGCTATTACCAGCAGGACAGTGGGGTGGGAGGAGGTATTGTTTCATATTCTCTGTGTGTATATAAAGTCTGCTGCAGTTTCCACGGTACACATCTGATGAAGTGAGCTGTGGCTCACGAAAGCTCATGCTCAAATAAATTGGTTAGTCTCTAAGGTGCCACAAGTACTCCTTTTCTTTTTGCGAATACAGACTAACACGGCTGTTCCTCTGAAAAGTGTAGTGATAGGAATTGCATACTACCCCTCCAAGTGCTCACTGTGTTCTGTGGTTTAGAAACCAGCTAGAGCTGTAGTAGGTAGCGAGGCCTTGTATGTCTGTACAAAATTAACATAGTTACTTGGAACCCAACTGTAGTTTCTTCATATTGTTGTTGTATGAGGACCAAAAGACAACACGTAGCCAGGTTGTATGGGTTCCCTCCAATTCCCATACATACTGCGTGTCTCCAGATCCTGATGTAACAGTACACCCCTCTCAAATATCAAACATAAGTTCCTAGACAACACACCATCATTGTGCTCCTTACCTTATTTCTGTTTTTCTTACTTCAGCAGCTTCTGTGAACACTATTATTGGAATGGCTAGATTTAAAAAACAGTTCTTATATGCTTCAAATGGATGTTCACCCACAATTTTGATCAGTTCCAGGGCAACCTAGGGTAAACACAAAGACAGAGTTACTTAATACTTTACAAATTACAGAATTTCTTGGGATAAAGCTGGTACATAAAATTTGATGTACTCAGCAGCACGCCAATTCAAGTAAAGGACTTACAGCAGGCTAAGACTGGTAGGCGGAAGACATTTGGTATGGTCTTCCATTAATATTAATAGGAACAATAGAAATCACTGTCAGAGAAAGGGGACAGAGTGTCAGCATGGCGGGGCATAATTAAGGTTAACCTTCCTGTATGCCCAATTTCAAACCCCTCCCTAATATCTCCAATTCTATGTCCAGGCGTATGTGTTCTTACATTAGGGCAGAATTTTCTGGAAAGCTTGAGACAAACCAGACAAGGAACTTGGGAGAGATGGGTTCAGAAAAAATAAGGTAGTGATCTCAGATCTCAAACATTTTAAAAATTTGGTTAGTAATAACCCAACATCTTGGCCTAGTAACTCCAAGTATGTTTTATTCTGCTGGTTTTGGCAAGGACTAAGAGCTTTGACTGTTTTTTGGTGGGAGACAGGAAGAGAGGCTAGGTTATTGGTATTGCAAAGAGTTCTGAACTCCAATACAGCAAAGTTTGCAGCATCTCTGATATGGAGAGCAGCAGGCTTTGGGGTGGTCTGGGGAAGAAGTGGAATCTATCCCTGCATAAGTTGCAACTTCCTCAGTCAGTGCATAGCATGAAAGCTAGTCCCATCACTGAAACTTTGTCATCATTTTTGGAAACCGAGGAAATTCCCAGCCAAAAATGGAGTTGCGTAGAAATAGCTGAACCTCGACCGCATTGACATTACTGTTGGTTTTCCAGTTTAAGATTGAGGTTTTCTGCAAAAACGCCAATACTGTGTTCAGGTTTTTCCCCACTTCGTTGGTAAGTTATTTGTTGCTTTATATTCAAAATTAATGGAGTTTTTTGAGCTATGAATGTGTTTTTATTCTGCTACAAATGAAGTTCTATCATCAGAACCCAGGTATGCAGCAATCATGAACATGGGCTGGCTCACACCCTCCTCTGGAAAGGTTCCCTCTGGTGGAAGAGGTTAACAGACTGTATACACTGAAGGCTGAAACACCACCCCCAAAACCCACCAGACTGAAAGGCACTCTTAGCTCTGCTAGTCCCCCTCTCCCACAGCATTACTGCTCCTGCCTGTGCCATGCCAACACTGGCTGCCCAACAGCAGTGGAAAGGACCCAAGGTGAGGGAATATGACTCTTCCACCTGTATTACTACGTAGAAATTGGTGCACAGAGCAAAGGATGGTGCTGCAGAGAATACCTACCCCTCTGTGTGGAAGTGACCATGGAAATTCAGAGATCCATACACAGATCACCAAGACACACTCCAGGCCTTTATTCTCCTGGACTATAAACAATTTCTTTGCTATTCCACTGCTAAAAATACATGACCTCTTCACAACAGAAAAAGGAAGGGGCATGCATTTAATTTCAAGTAATTAAAGGGACTCTCACCTACTCTTACATTACATAAGATTAAACTCAGTGGCAACTGCTTCTCTCCTTGACAGCACATGGCCTGTATTGATCTCAATGGAGTAAACATTTCTCAAATATAAAGTGAAGAATGTATGTGAAATAAAGGACTGCAAACTGACGTTTTACCTCAAGTCTGGTAGCTGACACCTTCTTGCTAATACGTGTCACACTCACACTGGTGTTAACATTAATAGGTTTATCCTATTTTAATACTAGTTCATCAAATCTTTTGTAAATACAGTAGTTACCCTTAATGTTTGCACATTAAAGTTTCCTTCTAATTGCTAAACTAGCATTAAAAGCATGATGAAATTGGTTTATAAACTATGCCATTGGATTCTCATACTGCTAACACCAAATGCTGTATCACATTCAAAATGGTGAGTTTTAACACACATATTCTATACCACAGAAAACACTGCTTCTTGCCTTTCAAAGTTTTCTACTTGTTTAAAGATAAGTATATTATACTGGTAATTAATACCCCCTTCCCAATCTTTCCAGAATGCCATAAAGCCTACGCTGCAGGATCACAGAAGCAAGAGGCCACTGTAAAGTTAAACCTAGATTAGGATCAGTTTTACCAAAAGTCTTGCAGCAGGGATGTATTAGCATTAACCAACACTCAAATAATGAAGAACAGGCAGAAAAGAGGGGATTTGCTTCTCGCAGATCAGAGGTGGTTTCGCAAAATAAAGATTCCTCAAAATGTAAACTCACTGACCAAGCCAGACACGGCAGCAGTAGCAGTTGCAATGGCAGGAATAATCTTTCCAGCGATCCGCTTTGTTTTGAGCCGATCCGCTGGTTCAATGTTGTACATCTTGGCTCGCAGATTAGATGCTGCTGTTATGAAGTCTATATGCCCGTTTGCATCATCATCTTTTTCAAAGGAGAGCATCTTCATTTGCAAGTCATCTGTTCATGAAACAAAAATCAAATGTTGACCAGTAAGATGAATGAATTCTAAAATAGATCCAGAACATCAGTAATTTATTTGATTAATACAGTTTCAATTATATGCTTTTTAAAGATATGGGAGTATTAGGTCCTGGTGCAGGGGTATCTGTGCTACAAAGAAAACCAGCTGCCATATTTGAGGACTGAGTTTATTGCATTTGGGTGCGGGTTTTTTGTTTTGTTTTTTAATATTAATGGAGACACCAAGCACTTAATTTACTTTGCAGTGCCAGGAACCAGTGTTGGACTGTTTTGTGGGCATTCTTCCCCACCCAGGCATGGGGTTTTTCTCCCCACCCTGTACTGTACGGATCCCCTTTGTGTAAGTGTTAGCAGTGTGTAATCATTTCACTAAGACTAGAGTTACATCTAATTATTACTTTTTTAAGCATCAATATTTTCACATGTCTGAAGTACCTGACCAGGCACTCTTTTACTATTAGAGCAATTACAAATCAAGTTCCCCTTAAGAAAGTAATTTAAGGCAGCAGTTCACCTTTTTTCCATACCAAGACCACTCCCAGTCTGGCTGGGATCTAGCCAGGACCCACCCACACACGCATAGCAACAGGAAAAGGGCAGGGTGGTCACAATGCTCTAACGCCCATTTGTGACTCCCAGGTTGAGAACCTGTACTTCAAGAGATACAACAGTCATAATGGCAAAGCCACTAGGACTTAGATGTTTATTTCTTAGGGAACCCTTAGAAGTCAGTCTGTGCTTTTTTATATTTTTAAACAACCTGTTACGGATAGCTATTATCTCTTAAAAGAAATTTTTAGTTTTTTAGGTGATACACAAGAAAGCTTTAAAAACCCTCTCCAAAGTGAAAAGCTGGCGAGGCACTAAACTATTTTTCCAAAGACTTGAGCAGCACACAGATGGCACTACGGTAGCAGCTAAAACTCAACAAGTAGTGGAGTACTTTACAAAGGAAGTTACTCACTTTTCAGAGCTTCATTGGATAATATGGCTTTTTCCAGCTGGAAAATAGCATTCCTCTCATCCTCACTGCTTACTGGAATATGGTCTGGTTTTCTTGCAGTTTCATCTGTCTGCACAACCTATGAATATATGCAGCAGCTGAGTATGTGGCATGGTATTACCCTTAGCTCCAGAGCCACGGTTGCCCAAACAGATTACATGTGGCATGCCTTGCATTATCACCAACATCTAACCAAAAAGCTGATCTTTTCTCAACAGCTAGGAAAACTGAAGAAATCCACATCCCTGAGCGGCACAGTTAAGCCAACCAAACCCCCGGTGTAAGCAGCACTAAATCAATGGAAGAATTCTTCTGTCGACCGAGCTACTGCCTGTCAGGGAGGTGTTATTACCTGCGCGGACAGAAACCCTCCCACTGGCTTAGGCAGTGTCTGCACTGAAGCGCAACAGCTGCAGAGCTGCAACCCTGCTGCTGTTGGATTTCAAACACAGAGAAGCCCTTACATATGAAGGGGTCAGATACGTCTTTCTGCCAAACTATCAAGATCACCGACAACGTAACAGCACCACACATGAACAGGATTTATAGTCTCAACAACTCCATTCTCCACAAAGCTGCAACATAAAAAATTACAAGAGACAGTTTGTTGCCACGTATTTTCAGCAGCTGCAGCCTGATCTGACCCACTGAAATCTTTTTGGTTAATACAGCTCTAAAACATTAGCTTTATGTCATGGAGAAAAACAATCCCATTTTCTTTCCTAGTATTACAATAATGTAACCCAGAGCATTGATGGTAACGGTAATTAAAAGTTAACTAAAAAACGTTGATGTGCAGGTATAAAAAAAGCCTGGAGGCTTAAGGCCATGGACTGCACTTATATGATTCAATTTAAAAACAAAAAATAATTTTGAAGAGTTCAGATCATTGTCAGCTTCATTTTGGCTCAATTTAGCTGGGATATTTAAATGCAAAATCTTGAATATACAACCTGGAGAAACAAAGCAAGAACATATGCTACACAAACCATATTCTCAGCAGGAGTTCCTCCACATAACAGGAAAGGGAGAATTACCAACCGACAAAAGGAAGATCACAAGAAAGGTGTTTGCTTAACTTAGAGCTTATTAAAATATTAAACCTACTTTATTTGAAGGTCTGAACTCTTGTATATTTACTCCTGAAATTATCTTCAAAATAGTTTCTTCTGACATATCCTGTTTTTTTTAAAATAAACATAATTGCAGCTTACTTTTATAAGAAACAGACAAAACCTTATTATATCTACTACCCTTTTTAAAAAGGGCAAAGAAAAAAGTTAAAAAACATATTTGTAATTTATACTTCATTTATAGCAGAATTACAGGTTTATGGGCTAGGTACCCCGCACTTACTTAAAACTGAAGAAACATCATAAACTATCCGGCTGGGGAACACAAAGGTATTTTATACTGAACAGTTCTATAAGGTCTAAGTTTGTAAAAGTGGCATTTACCTACATTATAAAACGCAATCACAGTATTACACATAACTAGGTACTTATACACGTTACAACAGTCATATGTTAACGCTACTATGTTTACATCCGCTTCTCTATAATGTTTATATATTCTTGCAGCTAGCAATGTGCATTAAGTTAAATGCACAATAGTGAAAAATAACCCAGCATTTCCTTTATTTGAAATTCCTGTTCTTCCTTCATCTCAGCACTACTGAGAAGGGTGGGAAAGGCTGAGACAACATACTGTGTTGCATCTTGACTGTAGTTCATCTGCTAAAGGAGACTGCAAAGAACAAATAGTGGCCAAAAGTGGCTACATGAGAGACTGCTTAAAGATCTGAGGGTAAAAATCTGAACTGCAAATAAAGATCATGGAGGCAAGGCAAAAAACATACACTTACGGCTTACAGGAAAAAGGATATAGGAAGAAAAATGAGTTAATGCTGGCCAAAAAGGTTAAGGGGAGCAAGACAGACCTTTACAAATATTGTCAAGGTAAGTAATTATAGGGAAGAAACAGGTCTACTAATAAGTAAGTGAGGAGGGCAAATGAAATTAATCCGGATTGAACGCGGCTGAGATACTGGTATAGTGTTTCTTCTTCTTCTTAAGGACGGAATTAAAGAAAAAGTTTGGACAACTAAAAAGTAGAGCAGCTTCTTGAAGATTAATATGGATAAAGAGCAGCAATGGTGGCACTGGACCATCATGCTGAAGACTAAAACAGTAGAGGGATCAGTTGTAATTCTAAAAGTATTTGGTTTCTCAACAATTTATCACTGAAGACCAAACAGAAACAGTAGCATTTGAATGCATACCGAGTATCAAGTACATCTAACCGCTGCTCTAATTATAATTGAATTATTACCTACCTTTTCTGTGACAGGGACACAGTATACTCTTGCAAAGAGTTTTGCACCACTCACTATGAAACTGTAGTGTCTGTTGGAAAAAAAAAGAGAAGGCCGTTATTTTTGTATCAAAATCTAAATTCAGATTTTAAAACAGTATTTGTGTTTCAGTAGCACCCTGTAGCTCCAATCACGATTGGGGCCCCAGTGGGTCAGGCTCTGAGAAAACACAAGACAGTAAGGTTCCTGCCCTGAAGTACTTATGATCTAAAAATGAAGGCGAATGTGTTACCAAAGTACTAACAACAACATAATCATTGGACGCTTCTACACATCAGGGAACTATTGCCCAAGAATAATTTTCCTTACATTACAGGATCATTAAGAAAGTAGATGGAACACATGAGAAAAGGAGGATTTCAGCTAATCACAGCTGAGTATAATCAAAACTATCTTGTCAAAATGTTGAAATCCTCACTGAGGACTTGTCTTCACTACCGGGGCAAGTCGACCTAAATTACGCTACTCCAGCTACGAGAATAACGGCACTGCGTCAATGGGAGACGCTCTCCAGTCGACTTACCTTAATCTTCTCGGGGATCTGGAGTACTGGAGTCGACCAGAGCGCGCTCTGCCATTGATTCAGTGGGTCTTCACTAGACCTGCTAAATTGACACCTCTGCATTGATTGCAGCAGCGTAGTGAAGACAAGTCCTGACACTGCACAACTTCAAAAGACGCCTGTATGACTGACTTTTAGTCTCCCCCTTATTCTTGTCAGTGTCACACCAGAGAGAATTCAATGAAACGCTTGTTACAGGAGATGCATACGTTTCACACGCTCAAAAGAATTCAGTCTTATAATAACTACATCCAACGCACTGCCATATATATTCCCATTTGATCCCACTTTTTAAGAGCTTGAGTTCACAAACTAGGTGAGTGTTTCCCCAAGAGTGGGGAGCAATTTCTCAAAGGAGAAGCAGATATTTCATCTGAAAAACCTCAAGACTTTGACATGCTTCTTTTGCATTAAAACTTTCAGTTTAGTTATTTGCAACACTGACGTCTACCCTTGGTTACACTGAGGTTGCTATTAAGGGGAAGGCGCGGGCGGCACTTGAGGTTTTGAACTGAGCTAAGACCACACAAACTGAAGTTCCACAGACGACAATTTTTCTGATAATTCACTTATGCACTCCACCAGCATGGGATGAGTTCCATATCTACACAAGCCTATTAAATAATATCCCTCCCTCCCTCCAGGTCTATACAAAATATCAATAGAGGTACAATACTTACAAAGGATCATTGAATTCAAACTTTATTGGAGAAGGTGGCCTCTTTGGTGACTGCCAAAACAAACCTGGTAGTTGGAAGAATTTAAAGTGAAATTCTAAGTAGTTACTAACATAGTAACACAGTAAAGCAATGATTTACTACATAAAGTCACATCAAAGTGAGGTATAAGTGGCTATTTATACTTACTTCCATCTTTTAATCGTGTATCAAGGGGAAAAGAATGAAGTAGTTGAAGAGCCTAGAGAAGAAATGCCAGAGTACTATTAATACTCCATCATACACAAATCAGCACTTCAAAATATGAATGAAATAAAAAAGAGATGTCATTGTGGTGCTCTAAAGTCTTGATCCAGCTTTGTCATATTTCCCTCTAATAGAGGGAAAGTTTTCTAATCAGTTATGAATATATAAGAAATTTATGTTCATGTAGGGAGCTCCTTTCCAGTTGTTCAGAACCACAGGGTTGAAGTAATGAAAGCACTCGTGCATATCAGAAGATACAGGTGCCAACTGATTATGGCACTCTCCAGTCTTCAACCAAAAATATTGTTTAACATGTGAAGTACACACTAGCAACCAAGGAACTGTGCATGCAATTAGTACTTTTTCTTCAACACAGTCACCCATTTGTGTACACATAATTTAAGCCCATTACATATCACACCTTCAAAACTACGTCAACACTGTCGGCATGTTTTAATCATCCTGTCTGCTATATATTTGAGAAGACTGAATAAGTACACCAATACAAGAAGTAAGATGACACCAATCTTAGTGCAATATTAAAAGAGTCTACTGGAACAAAAGAGAGACAAGGTAGGTGAGGTAGTATCTTCTATTGGTGAAAGAGACAAGCTTTTGAGCTTACACAGAACTCTTCAAAGTCAATTCACTGAAAGCATTAGCAATATTTTAATAGAGGGGCAACCTTGTGGGACTGGAGAAATATGGTATTTATTCAGCAGATACACTGCCAAAAAATAAAGTAAGTTCCACCCGAAGTTTCAGTCTAGAGACACTAAGATAATGTGAGGATTTCTAATAATTTATGCAAGACTATACCCAACGTGAAATCTTCGGAAGAGATGAGCTGGGTTTTGCGTTTTTTTTAATTGTAGCATTTGTAGCAAAGATTCACTATCTGGTCATTCTGGAGGAAAGTGACAGGAAACAGATCTGAAAAACTTTTTGCAAATAATGTTCGTATTTTATCCATGAGATAAATAAAAAGTTATTTTATAAGCCTCAATTAATCAAAAGCCATTTCTCAACATTAACAGGTTTTACATACAAACCTTATGTTTAAAATACTTCTCAAATTTTATTCTTGCAAGTTCCACACACTGCGACCAATTTCGGGGTCTTCTACTGAGTGATTTAATAGCTTGAAAACAGCCTTCTAAACTCTCTCCTGACTTTATTCTCTGAACAGAAAATGGGAATAGGAAAACAGTGTTAGACTGGACAAGCTCTGTTACAACCATTTAATAAATTAAACTTTGTTACCTTACTAAGAAAAGGGAAGGTGGAAGTCTCATTTATGAAATATTCTTTATTCTAGGCTTCACTATTTCACTTCATGCCACCCTTTTTGCAACTTCAGCTTTGCAATTTCTCCAAACACTATTGCCTAACATAGCAGTTCTGAAGTTACCTGCTTTTAAGAGGTTTATCCCATTTTGTTTCAATCGGCCTCAATCCTGGTTACCGTGGGGTAATCAATGCTCAGTATAGAGAATGAAAATTCAAATCCTCTTACTGGAAGTTGCATGTTAATTTACCATGCAGAAAAATGAAATGATTAACTTGGAAGCAAATTAGTTTCTTTCTAGTTTCTTCAGATTAGTTGTTACACCAGTTCTCAGGAAGATGCCCACTATCAGAGGGCAGTATAACAACTCATTGCTCCCACCCATGTGTAAAGGTACATATCAGCTAGAGCAGCTTTCTACACACAACTGACTCAACTTTGGGCTACTAACTGAGACACAGTGGCAATTCAGAAAGTGGTAGGGGTATTCCTGATGGTAAGGCTATTGTGGATATTTATAACTAACCTTATTTTGCACCCAAGGTGACCAATGATTATTAAGGCTATGTTTTAGTCACGGGTATTTTTAGTAAAAGTCACGGACAGGTCACGAGAAGTAAATAAAAATTCATGGCCCGTGACCTGTCCATTAACTTTTACTAAAAATACCAGTGAATAAAACTTGGGGTGGGAGAGGGGGTGCTGGGAGAGGGCAGCACAGCTGCTTGGGGTCAGGGGGAGGTAGTGGTGCATGGCCCAGGACCCCCGCTGGTGCTGGGGAGAGCAGGGGGGGGTGTTGGGTTGGCAGGGCCAGTAGGCTCCCTACCTGGCTCCGCGCCCCCACAGCAGCAGAGTTTGGGTGTGGGACGGGGCAGAGGCACGGGACAGAGTGAGGCGGGCTGTGGGTGGTGCTTACCTGGGGGGCTCCCCAGAAGCAGCGACATCCCCCTTGCTCAGCTGCTAGGCAGAGGCATGGCCGGGCAGCTCTGCGTGCTGCCTCCACCTGTAGGCACCGCCCCCACAGCTCCCATTGGCTGCGGTTCCCGGCCAATGGGAGCTGCGAAGCCAGCGCTCTGGGCGGAGGAAGTACACAGAGCTGCCTGGCCACACCTCCGCCTAGGAACTGAGCAAGGGGGATGTCGTCGCTTCTGGGGAGCTTCCCAGGTAAGTGCTGCCCACAACCCACCTCACCCCACCCTATGCCCCAACCCCCTGCCCCACACCCAAACTCTGCTGCTGCTGCGGGGGGCGGGAGGGGCGAAGAGGTGCAGTGGCCCGAGACTGCCCCAGCAGCGGCCGGTGCACCTGGCACAGGGGCTCCTTGAGCTGCCACAGAGCCAGGCACACTGGCTGCTGCAGAAGTCACAGAAGTCATGGAATCTGTGACTTCCGTTACAAACCTGCACCCTTAATAATTATCATCACATCACAGATTCTGTATTAGGAATGAAAACAGAACTGAACTTGAATCTTTATCTTAAGTAAGGGCCATTGCTTCAAGCCCCTTATTTTAATCACAACATTTATTCCTACCTGCAAGACCTCTTCTGCGGATGGGTAGGTTTGCCAAAATTTGTTAAACAATGAAGGCTTGTGAGCAAATGCACTTTCAAACTAAAAAACAAAAGCAGAAACATGGTGTTGTGCAGGTCACTATTCTCTAAGTTGATTTCCCCACACACACACTTCTAAATACAGAATGAATGTGTGTACGTTGCCAGGCACTACACTTACCTTATCTCTTGCCCACTGTATTGTGTGCTCAATGGCAGCTGGGAAAGATTTTAAAGTGCAAAAAGGTATTTCTTCTTCTGGTGGATCTCGCTAAATTAAAAAAAAAAAGAGCAGTGTATACTGATAGACATGTTAACGTATATTATCATAGAATATCAGGGTTGGAAGGGACCTCAGGAGGTCATCTAGTCCAACCCCCTGCTCAAAGCAGGACCAATCCCCAGTTAAGTCATCCCAGCCAGGGCTTTGTCAAGCCTGACCTTAAAAATATCTAAGGAAGGAGATTCCACCACCTCCCTAGGTAACGCATTCCAGTGCTTCACCACCCTCCTAGTGAAAAAGTTTTTCCCAATATCCAACCTAAACCTCCCCCACTGCAACTTGAGACCATTACTCCTCGTTCTGTCATCAGCTACCACTGAGAACAGTCTAGATCCATCCTCTTTGGAACCCCTTTTCAGATAGTGAAAAACAGCTATCAAATCCCCCCTCATTCTTCTTTTCTGCAGACTAAACAATCCCAGTTCCCTCAGCCTCTCCTCATAAGTCATGTGTTCCAATCCCCTAATCATTTTTGTTGCCCTCTGCTGTACTCTTTCCAATTTATCCACATCCTTCTTGTAGTGTGGGGCCCAAAACTGGACACAGTACTCCAGATGAGGCCTCACCAATGTTGAACAGAGGGGAACGATCACGTCCCTCGATCTGCTGGCAATGCCCCTACATATACATCCCAAAATGCCATTGGCCTTCTTAGCAACAACGGCACACTGTTGACTCATATCCAGCTTCTCGTCCACTATAACCCCTAGGTCCTTTTCTGCAGAACTGCTGCCGAGCCATTCGGTCCCTAGTCTGTAGCGGTACATTGGATTCTTCCGTCCTAAGTGCAGGACTCTGCACTTGTCCTTGTTGAACCTCTCAGATTTCTTTTGGCCCAATCCTCTAATTTGTCTAGGACCGTCTGTGTCCTATCCCTACCCTCCAGCGTATCTACCTCTCCTCCCAGTTTAGTGTCATCTGCAAACTTGCTGAGAGTGCAATCCACGCCATCCTCCAGATCATTTATGAAGATATTGAACAAAACCGGCCCCAGGACCGACCCTTGGGGCACTCCACTGGATACCAGCTGCCAACTAGACATGGAGCCATTGATCACTACCCCTTGAGCCTGACAATCTAGCCAACTTTCTACCCACCTTATAGTGCATTCATCCAGCCCATACTACTTTAACTTGCTGGCAAGAATACTGTGGGAGACCGTGTCAAAAGCTTTGCTAAAGTCAAGGAACAACACGTCCACCGCTTTCCCCTCATCCTCAGAGCCAGTTATCTCGTCATAGAAGGCAATTAGATTAGTCAGGTATGACTTGCCCTTGGTGAATCGATGCTGACTGTTCCTGATCACTTTCCTCTCCTCTAAGTGCTTCAGAATTGATTCCTTGAGGACCTGCTCCATGATTTTTCCAGGAACTGAGGTGAGGCTGACTGGCCTGTAGTTCCCAGGATCCTCCTTCTTCCCTTTTTTAAAGATGGGCACTACATTAGCCTTTTTCCAGTCATCCAGGACTACCTCCGGATTGCCATGAGTTTTCAAAGATAATGGCCAATGGCTCTGCAATCACATCCACCAACTCCTTTAGCACTCTCGGATGCAGCGCATCTGGCCCCATGGACTTGTGCTCGTCCAGCTTTTCTAAATAGTCCCAAACCACTTCTTTCTCCACAGAGGGCTGGTCACGTCCTCCCCGTGCTGTGCTGCCCAGTGCAGTAGTCTGGGAGCTGACCTTGTTCGTGAAGACAGAGGCAAAAAAAGCATTGAGTACATTAGCTTTTTCCACATCCTCTGTCACTAGGTTGCCTCCCTTATTCAGTAAGGGGCCCACACTTTCCTTGACTTTCTTCTTGTTGCTAACATACCTGAGGAAACCCTTCTTGTTACTCTTAACATCTCTTGCTAGCTGCAACTCCAGGTATGATTTGGCCTTCCTGATTTCACTCCTGCATGCCCGAGCAATATTTTTATACTCTTCCCTGGTCATTTGTCCAATCTTCCACTTCTTGTGAGCTTCTTTTTTGTGTTCAAGATCAGCAACGATTTCACTGTTAAGCCAAGCTGGTCGCCTGCCATATTTACTATTCTTTCTACACATCGGGATGGTTTGTCTCTGTAACCTCAATAAAGATTCTTTAAAATACAGCCAGCTCTCCTGGACTCCTTTCCCCCTCATGTTATTCTCCCAGGGGATCCTGCCCATCAGTTCCCTGAGGGAGTCAAAGTCTGCTTTTCTGAAGTCCAGGGTCCGTATTCTGCTGCTCTCCTTTCTCCCCTGTGTCAGGATCCTGAACTCAACCATCTCATGGTCACTCCCTCCCAGGTTCCCATCCACTTTAGCTTCCCCTACTAATTCTTCCCGGTTTGGGAGCAGCAGGTCAAGAAGAGTTCTGCCCCTAGTTGGTTCCTTCAGCACTTGCACCAGGAAATTGTCCCCTACACTTTCCAAAAACTTCCTGGATTGTCCGTGCACCGCTGTATTGCTCTCCCAGCAGATATCAGGGTGATTGAAGTCCCCCATGAGAACCAGGGCCTTCGATCTAGTAACTTCCGTGAGTTGCCGGAAGAAAGCCTCATCCACTTCATCCCCCTGGTCCGGTGGTCTATAGCAGACTCCCACCACGACATCACCCTTGTTGCTCACACTTCTAAACTTAATCCAGAGACACTCAGGTTTTTCTGTAGTTTCATACCGCAGCTCTGAGCAGTCATACTGCTCCCTTACATACAGTGCAACTCCTCCACCTTTTCTGCCCTGCCTGTCCTTCCTGAACAGTTTATATCCATCCATGACAGTACTCCAGTCATGTGAGTTATCCCACCAAGTCTCTGTTATTCCAATCACATCATAATTCCTTGACTGTGCCAGGACTTCCAGTTCTCCCTGCTTGTTTCCCAGGCTTCTTGCATTTGTGTATAGGCAGTTGAGATAACTCGCTGATCGTCCCTCTTTCTCAGTATGAGGTTGGACCCCTGCCCTCTCGCGCACTCCTGCTTCCTCCCGGTATCCCATTTCTCCACTTACCTGAGGGCTTTGGTCTCCTTCCCCCGGTGAACCTAGTTTAAAGCCCTCCTCACTATTACTACAGGTGCATTGTAAATGTCTGTATTATTTGTAGGTTGAACTTCAACGGACATTAAACATAAACATAAAGGGTGTTGGGGGTTGTTTATAAAAGCATTACAATTAGATTGCCAGAACAAAGCTAAATTGCCACAGTGGCATTAGACGTCTCTTTACAGGCAAGAGGGATATTATAAGTTGAGCGGTTTTCACTACAACTTAAGAACAAAACCTAAAAGGCAAGAGGATAGGAGCTCCAAAAGCAAAACTGAACCATGAAATGCTATTTGACAATGGGGTGAACTGCATTTATGTAAGGGCATCACTTCCCCACTTTCAAATAAGAGCAGGTGCCAACATTTTAAAGTTATTTCAGAATTATTTTTAATTCCTGATCCCACTGTAACTGCTGGTTAAACAGAAGAAACAAAACCCTTAAAACGTATCAGTTTTGGTTCTCCTCTGTGAACGTCTTTAGAAAAATCATTTTTGCCACATTTTTAGTCTGACTTTCCAACAACAGGAGGTGCATCTTCAGTGACTCAAGCGGGTCACTTGTATTTAAAATACACAAGAAGTAGAAAAAGTATAAGAAAAAAGGAGCTTGTGGGATCAACCACACATGGTAAGTTACTGTTACGAAGAGAGCACTTACGTGGCTGTTATAGGACTCTGTCAGATGAGGCACAGTAGTTTCTGTGTGTCCTTTAGTTCCCATTGTTCCAGAGTCTAAGAGAGGACGCAGGTTTGCTACACAACGACTAAAATGGAAATACAACACAAAAGAGATCAGGGGAAAAAATCATTCAGAGAGGTCAGCAAGACCCTGGAGTATCTGAAATCAAGGCAAATGCCCTTAAAAAGAATCTTCATGGATACTCTTCTTTGCTTCTGAATGTTTCGTAAGTGAAGGATTGTTTCATACAAAGTCAAAAACAGGGTTTGCTGTCAAACCTGATGTTTTAGCCCTTGACAGTGTTTTCCCTGACTGCATTCAGGGACCTGCATTCAAGACCTCTCCTTTGAGCATTCGCTGGCTGGGATTCTGTGTTGGCAAACCATCTACTGGTTGGGTTTTTCTTCACAGTTTCCTGGAGTTGGCAGGTCTCATATTTCCTATGGTGGACCGTTCATGATAGAACTCATGTCCTACCTCGTATCTCTCTACACGCTTCAAAAGTACTTCCATGTTTTTTCCCCATAAAAGTGTTTTCAGAAGGTCCACTCTTGGTCCTTTATTATCTATTCTCTCCCAATTACACTCCCTTTTAAAGTTGCAACCCTCAAACCCTTTGTATTTTAAATTTTTATGTTGTATTTATTATCCCAACACTAAATACTTTGCTGAACAGTGAGTTACATAATCTCGGTAATAATACATAGAAAGTTGAATATGGAAGTCACTGCGCCACAACAAAGGGGGAACCTCATGCTGCAACATTTAAGAAGAGTCGCTTCTCAGACCAGAATCAAATCGCATTTTTAAAGATAAACTGCAAAGAATATTGAAAATTTACATCAGTTTCTAATATCTGTGCTCAGTGTTTCCATTATCCAGGCTAGAATGAGCATTCAGTGTGCAACTAGAAATGGACCTCCCTTCCCTCCATTTTCAGGAACTCCAAGGTCATGCGTTATCCAGTGATGTCACAGGTAACCAGGAAGCCCAAATGGATTTTAAGGATATAGGAAAGACTTAAAAAAGACTGACAAATTGGCTCCTGAACTTGTCTTGGGCCTTGTCTCACTGGGGATCTCAATCACTTATGCCATCATAAAGGCAATGCCATTATGAACTGATTTGCACTGGAGTAGCTTATTCCTGATTAAAAAAGGGAAGCCACACTAGAACAAATCAGTTTATTGAGGCCTTGCTTGTCTACAGTAAGTGTTTCCATTAGTGCAGCTACACTAATGGATGGCCAAAGATGGCTGTAACTACAGCAAATCCCCAGCGTGGACTTCTTTCAAGTTACAGTGTCACTCTGTCCCCAAGGAGCTTTGAAATGCAGATTCCAGGCAGGTTTTAAATAAACTGGAAAATAACTTAAAAATGAATTCCAATCAAACTAAAAACGATGCTTATGTTTATCTGATATTAAAGAATGTAATGGCTGAAACTGTCCCAACTGGCTTGGTCATTGCTTAGATTTAATATGTGCATGCAGAACTGTCTGTGTAGGACATACAGAATTACAGACAGACAAACAGGGAAGTATTTCAGTTTTTAGATGCCTTGCTTTAGAACACTGTGACGGTAAAACAGATAATACCCTCAAACAGCAGCACACTGCTCTGCGTAAAGGATTAGTCTCTTACTACTTATTATTTGTGTTATTGTAGGACCTGGGAGCCCCAGGCATAGACCAATACCTCATTGTGCTAGGCACTGTACAAACAGATCATAAAGATAGTTCCTGCCCCAAAGGGTATACTTTCTAACACTTCCAGAGATCTGATATTCTACAACATATGCTTAATACTTCGTGCTCACAGCATCTTCTATCCGAGTATCTCAAAGCACGTCAGAAATACATAATTAATTCTCAACACCTCTGAGGTATTGCCCACCACCTCTTCCCTTATAGTTCTTGACTGCTATTTTATGCCCAGAAAAAACATTCTGAGACCATCCCTATTACATGCTGCCACTGCTGTTTATATCAGCTGAGATGGATTTTGCTGCATTTAAAAAAAAAAAGGCAATCCAGTTTGTGGCCTACATTTCTCTCAAGGTCTGAAAGACAAGACTGAGGCCACATTTTAACCCCCCACCCACACTAGATTTGGAGGGAAAAAAAACCGGGGGGGGGCGGGGGGAAGAACAGAAGAGCAGATATGACTCTCATCTCACCACACTTACCTGTCTATATATCGCCTTGCCTCCACATTGTCTAGAGCTGTAACAATGATGTCTTGCTTGGTGTAGAATTCATCATTGTAAATGTTCTCAGTGGCTGGACACACTTTATTAAGATATGGATCGATCTTTAACTGAGGATTGATGTTCAGGGTTGCTGCTGCTGCGGTATAGCTTTTAGGTTTCTAAACAAATGAAAAATATGTTTATTTTATTGCAATATTCATTCTAAAACCAAGAGTCAAACAAGGTGGATAGATTTAGGTCACGCAAGTTCCTCCAGGATTGCAGATTAAACAACCATTCAGCGTATAAAATGTAAAAATCTGAAACCCCACTGCTAAAAATGAGGAAATAAAAAGTTAGACAGAAAACCAAGTTATGGTTACTCAAGAAATGAGCACTTCAACTTTAATCATCCTATTCATCCGAAACAGTTGTGAAAGATCTGCTCTCAGTGCCTGGACAAACCCAATCCAGACAAGATGCAATACTGGTAGTTCGGGGAAGTTGGAGAGAAAGCATCTATAGCAGGGGAGGGCAAACTATGGCCCGGGGGCCACATCCAGCCCTCCAGACATTTTAATCCAGCCCTTGAGCTCCAGCCAGGGAGCGGGGTCGGAGGCGTGTCCCACTCCACACGGCTCCTGGAAGCAGAGGCATGTCCCTCCTCCAGCTCCTACATGTAGGGGCAGCCAGGGGACTCTGCACGCTGCCCCTGCCCCAAGCACTGCCCCCACAGCTCCCATTAGCTGGGAACTGCAACCAATGGGAGCTGCAGGGGCAGTGCCTGTGGACGGGGCAGTGCGCAGAACTGCCTGGCCACGCCTCCACATAGGAGCTGGAGCGGGGACATGCCGCTGCTACTGGGAGCTGCTTGAGGTAAGTCTGCACCACTGACCCCCTCCCGCGCCCCAACCCTCTGCCCTGATCCCCCTCCCACTCTCCAAATCTCACGGTCCCAGCCCAGAGCACCCTGCACCCCCAACCCCTCATCCCCAGCCCGAGCCCTCACCCCCTCCCATACCCCAACCCCCAATTTCGTGAGCATTCATGGCCCGCCATACAATTTCCATACCCAGATGTGGCCCTCGGGTCAAAAAGTTTTCCCACCCCTGATCTATAGGATAGGGTAGAGATGGTATCTGCCCCTATTACTCCAGTAGACTTTCTGCTTGTGGTGCTTTTGAATACCCTATTGCTCCTAGGTAGCTTCTGTGGCTAAAAGTGTACTACAATTGTATATAGGCAGGAAAATGTGACCAGTGCTTACCCAAAATAGACCTCAAACAATAACCCATAACACTGTGATTTCAAAACTATTTGAAATGTCATCTACATGAGGCTACAAAATTATTGAAATGTCATCTACATGAGGCTGACCTCAAAGGTCACAGTAAAATGCCCTTATCCACCTAATTGACAGCATTAACTGGGGGAATATATTATTCCAATTTTCCAAAGACTTGCACCTGGAAATAAGTGCAATTGAATGCTGACATTGGTCTGTAAAGCCCTATATAGGTTGGGTTCTAGCCATGCAAGACACCGTCTCTCCCCCGATTTGCTGCCATTTCCATCTTTGCTAGCAACAGCTACATCTGAACAACTGAAGGCTATGGAATTGGCTTCTCCCATTGATCTGCCAAAGCTTGAGACTACTGCAGGTTACAATGCAAAGTCGACCATCTTTCTCCTTTTAGTAGCTTTCAAAGAATGAACTATTGCTTTGTGTTGCCCAATAATTAATTACATGCATTTTTCAAAGTATTTAATTACTTAATGAAAAACATAATAGTTAGGACAGTGTATATATATACACAACAGTGCACACAGGCAAGCAAGTTGATTTGACTATTATGAACTGCAAATTAAAACATCTAGTATCATAACTCCAGGGTCTCCATACCAATATTTCAGAAAGTCATGGCTGAAGTGTTTAAAGCAGACTAAAATTTTATCATAAATTCTGTTTTAATATTTCTGCCATTGGATTATTTGTATACTGCTTCACCATACTTTTCAGTTAAGTAATTCTCATATTTCAATTGTCAAGTCACAGCAACCTGATGTAAGATGTTTACTGCTTGTAAGTTCGTAATTCGCATCACTCTCAGTGGCCTGCAAAAGGTCTTGGTTCTGATTCTTCACTCACAGCTATGAAGAGGAGGAATAACTTCACTGAAGTCAATGGAATGACACTGGTGTATATGAGTGGAGAATCAGGCCCTTGGAGTCTATTAAACCAGTGTTAATATAAATACTAAATTTAGATGTATGAATAAGTCTAAATATTAGAGTTAGTATTGTTAAAGTCCATTCCCCACCCCCGTCTTCTCAAAGACTCCTTTCTTTGTACACAAATATTTATATGCTTAAGCTAAGGTCTCACAGTGGGTAAAAGCAGCAGCACATACTCTGGCCAGGAGACACTATGATGCAAAAAGAAAGTCTACCTGTATATGATGGGGTCGAAAAAGAAACTGCCTGTTCAAGTTGGATTTCTCTATCAAGTCTGGATCTGTAATTGTGACCTACAACAAGAAGGAAAAAAAGAACAGCTGAAATTATAAACCAAGTGTGCTGTTCAGCACTGCTCTTTTTGTAAAATCTAGCTTCCAGTGTCAAAATAAGCCTGACAGATGGTAACATGAGCATTAAGACTGTTACAAGAATCTATTTTAACATCTTAGATTTTAAAACAATTTCCCAAGCATGCTGCTCATGAGTTCTACTTCCAAATTACACATGAACATCCCAATTTACACATAGCTCTCTTCCTCCTACCCAAGAACTTAATCCAAAACAAGACTAACTCCTTAATAAGACTACAGTGGGATACAATTTTTATTTAAAAAATGTATGTGTAAGAGGGTATTTAAACTGGTTTTCATAATAAACAATCCTCTTTAAAAGAGGGGAAAATATGAGACAAGCACACCTCTCTGTACACCATCATCGCTTTCACCTCATAGTCTCCAATACATCCAAATCATGCCACATTTACAATAAACCCTGTCTTGTGTTATTGTTTAGATACGTAATGACAAGCCAGTGTGTGCATAAAACTTACCATGCCTTTGTCTCGGCCACTACCAACTCCAAGAAGTGCAAAATTTTTTAACATTTCACAGCCTATTGCTCCACACCCAACCTAAAGAAAATACATTTAAAGTAGTCACAGCCATCATTTATTTCTACCACTTCAAAAAAACAGGAGGGGACTTCATCATAACATAAGATTAACTGAAAAAGTATATAAATTACAGTAAACTTTGAGGTGAAATTCAAAATTCAGATGTTTAGCTACAAAAGTCCTGAAAGATCTAGGCCCTAGTTATCGGAGACACCGTAAGACCTGCCACAACCCTTTCACTCAGAAGGAATGCTCCAACCATGTAAATGAAGTGTGAAATCATCAGCAGCTAGGGGGAGAATGTTCTTTGTGACAAGCCACCATCAACTCACTGCCGAATATACAACTAAACCCTAACCAAGACACTCTCTGAGCAAGATCCAAGACATTGTTTGATCAGGCTTTTCACTAACTTCCCTGACATTTTTTATACTAGCTTCTAGCTACTTCCATGGATTCTCTGAGGAAAATGAGGTTGGCTGCTTTGATGGACTGCAAAGCAGGAAAGATTATATTCAGAGCTGTTTTATGAAAAGCAGGCCCAGAAACCAAAGCAGTGGACATCTTATAAATACTACCATTAAAGTTTACCCAGTTAGGCTGTTTAGATGACCTTTCTGGACAACTACAAATAGATTTTCTCTAAATCACTCTTCACTTCTTACTACAAGATTTTCTCCGAAGATTTAATACATCTTGTTTAAATAAGACTTGTTTTCTATATACAGACACAGTTCCTTTACATTTAGGACATTATGAAGCACCACAGCAAGAACTGAACTGTCATTCTAAAAATTATAATTTTACACTGCATTCTTTTCATACTTTATTTTTATTCCTTTACTCACTAAGACCCTGATCTTCAAGGAAATCCACATGAGCAATGTCTCATTGTACATAGCTCCTTGCAGGTTCCAGGCATCATTTACAAATTCAGTAATTTACAATGGGTCTCTTAGACATTAGTTTCAGAGTAGCAGCCGTGTTAGTCTGTATCCGCAAAAACAACAGGAGTACTTACGGCACCTTTGTTAGTCTCTAAGGTGCCACAAGTACTCCTGTTTTTTTAGACATTAGTGTGTATTACTGAGAATCTACTTTTACTTTGAATGGTTATCTGTCCAGTTATTCATGTAACCACTGTAGATCTGGCTAATTTGAGGACAATTATAATTACTTGCACCATAATATATGACAGTTCACATAACACATGACGTCATATCATAATCCAAACTTACCAAGAAAACATTCAACTTATGCAGCTTTTGGCACAGGGTCTCTCCAATGCAAATCCTCAAGGCATCATATTTATCTCCCCTATGCAGACACATTCAGATAAAGAGGGAAAACAGTAAATTGGCAAGAGAGATACTAACCTACGTATGAAAAATGGCATATATTGTGCTTCAATATTAGCTAAAATAAGAAGGTGAAAACTTCCCCTCAACTCATACTGTCTCAGGACTCATTACTTAGTCCTGGCCTTGAGTGCAGGGGACTGGACCACATGACCTCTCGAGGTCCCTTCCAGTTCTATGATTCTAAAAATAAGATATACCCACCTAGGGAACATTTCCTCTAACAGATTAAAAAAAAATGCAGTCAAAGTATGTACTGAAGCATTACTAGGTTAAAATCTTAAAAATTGGATTGCATGCCCACAAGTGATTCAGTACCTAAAACATTATTACGTTTAGAAAATTTCAGCTTTACCTTGGGAGGAATTCTTCACAACTGGTCTTGTCTAGAGATATAGCGATGTCCAATGCATCAATGTACAGCTAAGGGGAAAAAAATAATTTGATCATGTGAAAATATTTCAGATTACTGTGTAAATGTATTTGATTTAGAAGGAGACAATTAGGAATGCACACTTCCTGTGTACAATATGTAGCCATGAAAATTAGGAAAATTAAATATGAAAGATGGGCTAAATCTCGACTGTCATTATATAATTAAATAGCATCATTAACTTGGGAGTTATTTTTCCTAGCTACTAAAAGTATATAATGAACTTGAAAATAAACGTTTATGCCAGAGAAAAAGCTGGTACATTCATAGCATTCATATATCTCTTTTGATCTATGACAGTTACATCGCTTATCCAGTCCTTTTGAAAGTAGTTCCCAATGAGTCTCAGACTGTTTTTAATCTAATTGCATTCTAGAGGCCAGGCCCAGCACCCTTGGCAGCACTGTTCTTATCTATAGTCGTTCAAGTTAGCATAGATTATATTTTATACTTCACATAGACAATGACAACAATAAGTGTCTATGCTTGCCTTCAATTTCAGCATGTGGAAACAACCTCCATACCCACTGCCATGTAATAATAAAGCTAAACATCAAAAAAGGAGAAAAAACTTACCCACTGCTGCAAAGGAGAAAATTTTCCCGTTACTGCTTTCAAGACTTCTTGGCTAGCAACACCACCTACTGCTGCAGCAAGAGGAGCTAGAAATCCCTGAGCAGACCTAGAGAGCCATTTCACTATGTCTTCATTCACCTGGGGCTGAAAGATAATCCACAATAAAAAACAATTTTACAAATTTCTCCCAAAAATTAAAAATATTCTGTGCTTGTGAGATAGTGCTATCCATGAGGCAAGGACATGTACTTTTTATCCACAAAACAGGAACGGCACAGTCAACCCTAACCCAAAGGTACCAGCACTTCTAGAAGTGACAGTATTTCAAGTCTCCATACCCATTCAACCTCTGGCTTTTAACATCATCCAACTCTTCTGACAATGGAGCCAACAGATGTGGTTTTCCTATGGGGAAGAGACAACACTGAAGTGGCTAAAGCCCTACAGATTAAGGATCTATGCCCTACAATCCTGGAAGAAAGCCTGCCACTCTTAATCATGACAACATCAAGAAAGGACATGACATGTTAGAAGTTTTGTTTTAGCTGATATGTTCAAAGGCTAAGGAATCTGCACTGCTTGGGGCTAAAAGTGGTTTTGAGAAGTCTAGTGTAAGTGTCTGGATAGAACAATGAGGTAACTTTTCCGTGGGACTGAAAAGTAGAAAGTGCACAGAATTTGAAAAGGGGCTTGTCTGTCTGCTCCTTTGCTTTCCTTTTATTTTCTGCTCCAAGTTGCAGCTGTAATGGATAGATGGTCTACTGGACCTTGGGCTAAGATATTAGCTTAGCTAAGAGCTACTCACTTTGCTTTCCAGTGTTTCACTTATGGATACTGCTATTTTCAACATCTCCTCAGCATCTTGAAGGCATCTAAATCCCAGGACAAAAACAGCAATGAACGCTTAATAGTAAAGGATTTTCTCCATGAATACAGACATCGAAGAACAATTCCCTATGCAAAAAGCCAAGAACCAAACTCAAGAAATGTGTCTAGCTTTTGACCGTAAAAGTGTTGAAAATACATCTTAAAATCTGCTTAAAAGTGTAATATTTAGTTCAAAAGTAGGTGTCTTTACTGGATATTTCTACACAAAAGGTTTTAATGTTGGTATTTTAACTGACAACATAAGCTTAGAACAATACCTGAAGTCAAACTCCTAAAGCAGGGGTGGGCAAAGTTTTTGGCCTGAGAGCCACATCTGGGAATGGAAATTGTATGGGGGGGCCATGCACCCTCACGAAATTGGTGCTTGGGGTGTGGGGGGGGGGGACGACAGAAATAAGGAGTTCAGGGTGTGGGAGGGGGCTCTGGGCTAGGGCAGAGGGTTGGGGTGTGGGAGGGGATACAAGCTCTGGGTGCGGGTTCCAGGGTGGGACCAGAAATGAGGGGTTGAGAGTGTGGAAGGGGACTCTGGCTGCGGACACTGTGGAAGAGGAGTTTGGGGTACAGGAGGGTGCTCCGGGCTGGTACCGAGGGGTTCGAAGGGCGGGAGGGGGATCAGGGCTCGGGCAAGCAGTTGGAGCATGGGAGGTGGTCAGGGGTGTGGGCTACCGCGGGCACTTATCTCAAGCAGCTCCCGGAAGCAGCGGCATGTCCCCACTCCAGCTCCTATGCAGAGGCGCGGCCAGGCGGCTCTGCGCGCTACCCCATCCATCCCTGCAGCTCCCGGAAGCAGCGGCATGTCCCCCCTCTGGCTCCTATGCAGAGCTGTGGCGCCGGCCAGGCAGCTCTGCATGCCATTCTGTCTGCAAGCACCGCCCCCATGACTCCCATGGGCCACAGTTCCTGGCCAATGGGAGCAGCAGAGCCAGCGACTGGGGCAGGGGCAGCGTGTGGAGCCCCCTGGCTGCCCTTACGCATAGGAGCTGGAGGAGGGACATGCCGCTGCTTCCAGGAGCCATGTGGAGCCACAGCACTCACAGAGCGGGGCAAGCTCCTGACCCTGCTCCCCGGCGGGAGCTCGAGGGGTGGATTAAAAGGTTTGATAGGTCGTATCCAGCCCACAGTTTGCCCACCCCTATCCTAAAGGCTACTTATGTTTGTTTGTGTACAGAGACTTAATTACATGAATTTATTGGTGGTGAAAGGTGAAGATTAACATTCTCTCTTTACCCATGCAAGAGCTACAGGATCACATAGTGCAGTAGCAGTGCAAGCTTCTCCACACTGCTCCATCAATGTGAAACCACCGTGACATACAGGCATGGCCACTGAAGAAAAGGTAGTCAGATATCTGGCCTCTCCTGTTGAGACTGACAATGGGGTGCCAGATAGCAGGATGGTTTTTGAGTGTGTCATGGACTAATACCAAACTCATTAATGGCTGTTCAGTGGCATATCCATAGATTGTTACTTTCTATCATTACTTAACTGGCCTTATTTTGAACTCATGATCTAGAGATGAAAAACTCCAGGTACCTTACCAATAACACAAGCCATCACACTCCCCTGCAATAGTGTGATATTGGAAATGAAACTAATTAAGCAACAGAAGATAAACACAGTATTAAAATGACATTACCCAATGTTCGGCATGCGACCAAAGTTTTCCTGGAACTGGTTCAATGCAAGCATGGCAGTGTGAATTTGCAAAGGTGCCTGTTAAGGAAGAGGAGATGTCTGATTTACACAGAACTAATCCATGGCTAACTCAGGGTTCATCTACACAGTGCGGCAATGCACACCAGATGGATGCAAATTGTACAATCCTCTGAAGTGTTGCACGCTAACTGCCCTGGGTAGATCCTGCTGATACGCTCTAAAATGTACCTCGTGCACGATGATGTCGTCCCATTTGAAAAACTACTGTTAACGTGCACTAGGAACCTTTCAGAGCACATCAGCAGGGTTCACCCAAAACCGTTAGAGCACAACACTTTAAAGCACTCTAGAATTTACACCTCTCTGGTGCGCACCGTGTACACAAACCCTCAGAGGACACTGCCAAATAATTTTTATAGTTAAGATTAAAAAGTCTCCTTTCCCCCCATTTTGGTCCTTTTCCAAGATGGCAAACATTTTTCCACAGTGTTCTGGAAGTGTTGTTAGTTATCTTCTTGCTGGAGCACAGGTCAAAGTTAACAATACAGCTGTAACAAGAAGAGTCTGAATGCATGGCTCTCCAATACCTAATAAAGCAAATGATAGTTACATTCTGCAATGTAACCGCCAAACACTAATTGTCAGGAAAGGAAAGCCCCAGAAGAAAAGAGGGAAAAAAAGAAGTGTGGGATGGAATCACCTGTGCAAACATTTTGATTCAACATTTCAATGGGATTAAAGTTATGTGAGTCTGAGGTCCATAGTATGTTACTAAATCAGTGGTAGGAAGACAACAGCACCAGATTCAAGTACTAGTGAGGCAGTTTTTAACATTCAATATCTTGGTTAGGTAGAAATTAAAGATTTTCACCAGGGAGCTCTCAGATTTCAAGCAGCAGAAATCATTGGTTAGTAGCCCTAGCCATATATATGAAAAATGAGAATTCTTAACAGGTTACTGAATTTGGCTTACATTTTCCCACAAAGCCCCCAACACGGCTTCTGGGTCCAGAGCTTTTACAACAAAAAGACAAAACATACATTTTACATGACCATGTTCACACTGAGACCCCCTTCGTGTTCCTACTCCATACTTTCCAGTACACTCACATTCAAACAATACAAAATTAAATAGATCTGCAACTTCCTATTGCAAAATTATGGAAAATTTAGTGTTTAAAAAAAAATCCACATGCTAATTACCTCAGGTTTGCTAAAATCTGCAAGAAGGTAAGTTGGGTTTTTTAACTGTTTCTCCAGCCGTTCCTAGAAGAAAACAAGATCTCCTGAACAGAATGTATTACACCTATTTACATACATATCCTGTTCTATTGTGGGGAAATGGGACAACAAAATAGAAAGCAAACAATGGTAACTGATCTCTAACCCCACACATGAAGAACTGAAATCTGCACATACCTTCTTTTCAGTGTTCTCATCTCTATTACTCTTCATTTCACTAATGCTACAGAAGTTAATGAATGTCTACTTTTGCTCAAAGATTTCCTACAACTGACATTTTCAGCCACGTTAGATATCCAATTGGCAGTACCTATTCCAGCAATACTTCTGTCTGTCAGTTACTGGTGATTCTACACCAGTGACCAGTTCTGTGGTGGTTTTGTGAGTGCACAAGGAGAGACTAGATAAATGCAATTGCATATCATTGAGTGGTGGCTTACAGGATAGACTTCCCACCACATGAAATGCTATTTCTGGTTGTCTATTAGAAGCTCTTGGAATCCTCTGGGAACAAACACTTTAAAGTAATGGAAAGTCCAAAATTTGAACTCAGGTCTCCAGAGGTGATAAGCCAGTGCACTGTTCCACTGCACCATCTAGCTACCACTTCACACTTAATGATAAGAGCAGAAACAATAAAAGCAGAGAACAGCTGAGCAGTTAAGATTATATGCAAAAAATCTGGTGTACAACCCAGACTAACCAAACAATTTAAAGGAAAAGTGTGTGTATGTCTGGGGGGGGGGATGAGGGGGGAGTGGCAAGGCAGTGTAGTGGGGAGAGGGCACTAGCCTTTCACCTCTAGAGACGAGGGATAGTAATTTGGGCTTGCCACAACACAAGCGACCACATGCAGAGTTAACAGTGAAAATGCTATACATATTCACATATGTGAAAAGTGATCCAATAGTCTTGTTCTCTCAGTATGCCGCTGAAAGCACTACATAT
This sequence comes from Caretta caretta, assembly GCF_965140235.1. Lineage (NCBI taxonomy): Eukaryota > Metazoa > Chordata > Testudines > Cheloniidae > Caretta > Caretta caretta. Next base: position 19,378,013 of record NC_134209.1, read on the forward strand.
TCTCCAGCATCCCAGCCAAGATGTATTCTTACAGCATTCCCTTCTGCTAGCATTAGAAGGAGGATTATCGAACATTCAGATTTACTGGACTGATGAATAACAAATTTAAGTTGAAGTTTTCAGGCTTCTCTGCAGTTGGATAATGAAATTACTATTTTTCTGAGCATATGGGAGTACCACTTTAGCCAAAAAGTTACCTGTCCATTCATCCTACTTATACCTTCTACATCAGAGGTGGGCAAACTATGGCCCGCGGGACAGTCCTGCCTGGCCCCTGAGCCCCCGGCGCCTCCCCGCAGCCTCAGCACGCCACGCCACCAGCGCTCTGGGCGGCGGGGCTGCGCGCTCATGCAAGGCAACGCAGCAGCGTGTCTGGCTCCAGCTGGGCGGCGCAGCTCCAGACATGCTGCTCTGAGCGGCATGGTTGGGGGGTTGGATATGGGGCAGGGGGTCCTGGGGGGCAGTCAGGGGCCAGGGGGCGATTGGATAGGGCAGAGGTTCAGGGGGGGGCGGGGGGGGCATTGGATAGGGGCAGGGATCCCAGGAGGGGGCGGTTAGGGGACAAGGAGCAGGAGGTGTTGGAAGGGTGGGGAGTTCTGAGGGGGCAGTTAGGGGGCAGGAAGTAGAAGGGGGCGGATGGGGGCAGGGGCCAGGCTGTTTGGGGAGGCACAGTCTTCCCTACCCAGCCCTCCATACAGTTTCGCACCCTGATGTGGCCCTTGGGCCAAAAAGTTTGCCCACCCCTGTTCTACATATACCTTTATGTCCAAGAACTCAATTCTCATTTCACTTTTCTAAAAACACGCTTCCATTTAGAAGAAAAACTTGCTGCACCAAGAGAACACTTACAAAGCAAAATATTTTGGGTGTCTTTACTTGGACAGCTATTCCTCCATGTAAGTAAGGCTCCATATCTGAAGTATCGCCAATGCTGAAAGAATAAGGTGACACCACTGAAAAGATAAAAAGTTAACTGTTATTTTGGTGACAATGTCACATAATAAGCAGCTTAGGTACATACCGTTATTCCATTTCTCAGGAATATACATTATTTCTGCTAATACTTTTACTCTCTCATTGCTTCCTTTCAGGTTGCAATTGCTATAGTTCAACCTTATGAGAAAACCATGATGGTCAGTGTAGTTTACGCATTTTTCAACATTTCATGTCTTTTCCCAGGTATGGGCCTAAAGCATTAGTTTAACATAATTTGTTATATAGACACACACACACAACCTTTTAAAGTGTAAGGAACTTTTATCATCAGTTTAGCCATAAAGGAACAGGAAATATAAAGTATTAGTTTCCCCTGGGACTGGACAATTAGAGCAACAAAATTTAGCCCAATCAATACTCACTTAATTTTGCACTATCAACAAAGCTCAGCACTGTAGCAGAACAACATGAAAATAGAGGCAGGAACTTTTGCAAAGCAGCTGGAGCACATAAGGGCAAAAACAAGGCCTTTCTCAAAAAGTAATTAGTCAAAACACCATTTAGTCATGGAAGAATATTGTTAGGGAATAAGCATCAGTAAGGCTACGATTTTGGCACAGAAATTTTTATTAAATGTCATGACGGAGGTGTGGGAGGAAACATCAGTACACCACAGAAAAGTCAGCAAATAATGTAGTTTTTGCTACATCAAACACACACAAGAGCATAGTGGGTGTGCTGAAAGGTAAAGCGGGGGTGGGGTGGGGGGGTGTTTGAACAGCAAACCTACCCATCCTGCATTCACTGCAGGGCTGGGCCTGGCTCCCTGCTAGGGGCCTTGAGACCAGGCACATGGGGTTACAGAGCCACTCGGGTTTGGCCTGTCCACACCTCCATCTCCATAGGGGCAGATGGGCCAAACCTGAGTGGTGCTGTGACCCCATGCATGAGGTAGCAATGCCACTCAGCTTTGGGACATAATCAAATGTAGTTTTACATTCATTTCCAAGATTTCAAGGACTTAATTCAAATGCACGATTTCCATGACCTCCATGCTAAAATTGTAGCCCTAAGCGTCAGGGTACTTTAGCGAACTGGAAAACAAAGGCAGGAAGAGGGACTTGGGGAGAACCAGGGAAGTTAGGAGGAAAGAACAGAAGAGCTCAAAATAACCCAGACATTTCATCACTAGCATTATTGGACTTTGTGCTATAGCTTTACAGTTCCTACCTCCAACTCAGTTAGGATGTTACACAAGAAATTTTGCACTACAAAACCTACATATGATATTAACGTAGCCAGATGTCACCACAAAAATTAAGTACTATCATTTGGAGGTCCATGCTAAAGAACACAGAACAGACTTGAAATAATTTGGCACAATTGTGCAGTAAATTTCCCCTTCAGAATTTAAATTTTACCTCAAAATTTACTTTAACAAGTTTACAGTGTAATTAAATTTGAGAGACTGGCTGAGATTTACATGTGATATGAGTCCATGTTTCTAGGATACTATCAATGACTGAATGCTAAAAATATCAGGTGTCCAAACACTGTAGATGGTCCCAAACCCAGTGGTTCTGACCTCTTCATACTCATTTTATAAAAAAATCCTTTCACACCATCTCAGCACGTTCTAATCTAACGGACCACCAAGCAGAACTCCACAAACAGGAGATCCTTTAATTCAGTATTGATCTACAACAGTTTATCTACGTTCTTCCTGCTGCAAGCATACTGGCATTGTAGCGAGGGAAAATGCACATATCTACCAACAAAAAGAGTTCCTTTTGCACAAGTAAAACAATAGATACAAGGCTTACCCGTTATTTGTTGCATGGATCCATTTAAACAAGCCATTCCATGAACTTCCCGAAAGATTAAGCACTGTCCTGTTTCCAGCTTGTGAGGATGATTTTCAAGGCAAGTGACAATCCCAGGGTTTGACTGAAAATGGAATCGACTGCAAAGTTAGTAAGAAACGGTCCTGAAAGTGTAACCTCAGAAGCAACTAAACATGTACAAGAGGTAGGAGCAGGGCTTTACCACCTTACTGCTAATATCTTTGTTACTAAAGACAAACTGCAAAGAGGGCTGGCTACAGAGCGCGAGCCATGTCTTAAAGCAGGTCGTGAAAGACACCACTGACATATTCCTTCCTTTCCCTAAAAAAAGTCTTTACTCCAGAATTCTGTATCCAAAACTGATCTTACTACCACGTATCTGAATTCATCAAAATACTATTCCCTAACAGATGCTGGAAAAAATTCTTGAGATCCCTGGGGAGAAGTACAGTATTTCAGAAAGTTGAGTTCAATAAACCCTGGGAACCAATACACCATTTTAAAAAAATCCCTGGGCTTTGCCCTCTCCATACTACACTCCTAATTCATTTCTTCAGTTCTGCACTCCTGAAACCAGAAAGATTCCTTGAAGAAGTTGGTTTCCTCACCCATACCATTTTTAACATTCAGATGTAAAGATAAATTACCTGTTCTACTTTGTAAGTAACAATTCCTGTCCAAGAAGGCATTAATCTGACAGACAATATAAGGAGAATTATGGATCTATTCCACCCTCACTAGATGACAGAGACCACTGGCCAGGTCAAACAGAATGTTTTTATTTAAATGTATGTAGTTTTCCCTTGGCCAAGTTCATTGTATTCCTCCTCCTGTACATATCCCCAGGAAACCTTATGTTATTTAGAGGGGTGCATCTGCAAGATAGGGACTAGTATTAACATATCTATTACACCAATATGAACCTCTGTTGCACTATATAACTAACATCATTGTTCACTGTACTTTAAGCTTGTTGTAAAAACAAAACTTGGAAAACAGAACTCCAGCCAGATCAAGTCTGTAACTGGAGTTTGAGAAGTAACAAACAAACAAAACAAAAGGAAAACAATTGTGGCATTAACATGACACTGACAACAATCATCCTGCTTATATGTTATATTCCTTTCCCTTTGTCTGCCTGGGCAATTGAGAGCGAAAGTTTTCTTAGGCTGAGACTGTCTTCTATTGTATGTTTGTACAGCGCCTAGGAGCACAATAAGGCCCCTCTGGATTCTAGGTGATACCACAATACAGACACCTAACAAACAACCGGGGGTCATAGATTCTGTAGGCTGAGCCCTTTGCACACATCAGGCGCTCCTTACATCCCTGTACCCCCCACCCCACCCAAATAAGCTCCCTGCATGCTACCCTCCCATGTCCCTCTACTTCAGGGTTTGCCTGCAACCCCTGCCCACCCTCTTCTCTATGCCAAGGGCTCTGTGCACCCCCTTCCTCCCACCCCCATACTAGGATCCGCCATTCCCCCTCCCATTTCTTACCCCCACCCCTTTTATTTCTTTTCTTTCTGTTTGGGAGAAAAGTCATGCATTTTAAACTATATTGGAATGATGAGCAAAGCTGAGATGGGAGATATCATTATACTGGAAGCTGTTAGCGGCCGCCATCAACCAGTTCTGTGATCTATACACAATTACAGAAACTGCTCAGTCTGCCAACCACAGCCAGGGGCTCCATGTGCCCCTTACTTCTCCCTTCCAGTTTTCACCAAATTAGGATTCCTACCGATGCCTAAACCATTCCTTGAAATTCTGGAACTGATCAGATGCAGCATCCAAAAGTTACCATGTTACAGACAAACGACATCAAGTTAAGTCTAGGTCATAAAAAAAGAAGTCAAATCACGGCAGTATGATTACTAGCTCTTACTTGTGTTATGTTTGAAATGAAGATTTCCTTTGGTTCCTCTCCTGTAGTATCCAGGACTTCAAATTCATCACCAAAGTCACAAAACAAACGTGACCATATTCCATACACATCTGCACTGATAAACTATAAAAGGGAAAACTATGAACATTCTTAATTGTGCACAAAACAGAAGTGTTCTTGTCACTTAAGGATACTATCCAATGTTGTTAATTTAGGTGCAAATTCCACCCTGTGTACTATATTGAATCCAACAAACACTGTGCCAAGAGACAGAATTTGGCCCTCCATCAATCTTTCAAAATGAGCATATACAACTGGAACCAGAGATGGCATCAGCACACAGCAAAACTAATGAAAAGGACGTTTTCCATAACTTGTACTTGGTCTTAGCACATGCATTCTGGATCAGATTCACCACTTCACTTTAAAGCTCTAAAACACTTGTACTCCTTTTCTAGCAACTCTCTCCACCAAGCTGTAGAGTGTACCCTGTGACGCAGCAGGGAGTGGAACGCATTTGACCTGGGAATGTTGCAGGGGAGTTTCATTAGGGATGGAAGACTTCCCTTGAGGGAAGATACCTGTAACCTGAGCCAGGAGGGGGGTTGGGGCGAGATGATACCTTCTGCCTGGGGAAACTGAACAAAGGCTGGAGGAGGAGCTGGGGGGAGGCTGGATGAGACAGCTAGACGGGTTTCCAGTTCTGGGGAGTTGGCTGGAGAAGAGGAGGGAGCCCCAAGGCTGGGGTCTAATCTCCCTGCCCCCCAGAAAGGCCTGACTAAGGGATCTTGTTTATGCCTGCGAGCTCTGGTTTGAACTGTGTTCCTACCCTCCCTAAGTAAGGGCACGGCTACACTCATAACTTCAAAGCGCCCCCGTGGCAGCGCTGGGAGAGAGCTCTCCCAGCGCTCCTGGTACTCCACCTCCACGAGGGGAGCAGCTTAGGGTGCTCCCAGCGCTGGGGCACTCTTGACACTGGCACTTTAGGGCGCTGTAACTTGCCGCGCTCGGGGTGGGGTGGGGGTGTTTTTTCACACCCCTGAGCGAGAAAGTTGCAGCGCTGTAAAGTGCCAGGGTAGCCATAGCCAATCCTTCTATTCTACTGGCTGGCTGAAAGTCACGGTGAATCGCAGGAAGCCGGGGGGTGCAGGGCCCTGACTCCCCCTCACACCATGACATACCCAGAAAGAGATAATACAGCTACAAGTTCTTCTACCTCCCACTTGGACATCTATCCAAAAATCCAGGAGCAGGACAAGGAATGGTACCATTAAAAGTAACATCTCCGGGGCGTCCATAGCATGACAGCAAAAGGGGATTGTGGAAGTCAACGTGCTGTGAAGGCAGCATTCCCCCCTTCACACTTCTGTGTAAAGAGGAGGATGAAGGAAGAATCCTCCACACATGGATCAACACAGGATGATCTGGACCAATAAGCCCACCACTGTTTAGCATTACCTTAATAGGGGGGTGTTGAGCATGGCAAAAATCATTAATCTTCTTCTGCAGCGATAGCCTCGTTTCAGTCAATATGACGCACTGTTGACAAAAAGGTACAAGAAATAATGTCTATCATTGCTGAAAGCCAGTAAGAAAAAGAGATGCATCTTTCCTTTTAGAGTGCGGGTATAAGAAAGCCTCTATTGTGCAGATTTAACCATCACAATTTGAACAGATGTGCTTCTGTTCTATGAACACAGTCTTACAGAAGTGTCTCCAGACAAACAGTGACCACAAAGATGAGAATTCACTCCTCCTCCACAGTCAAATAACCCCTCCCGTGAGTAGTGAGGTTCAAAGCCTAACTCAGACGATTTAAATGCTTGTATTAGTCACAAGAAATATCCGTTTTAAAGGAAAAAAGACATTAAATTCACGTAAACCATGTGAATACCATATTTAAGGTCAAAGCCATAAAGTTAGGAAACAGAAACAATATTGGCTTAATAAATAAATAAAGTTAAGAAAATATGCATGGTCTCGTATGTTCTAATGCAAATGACTTGCACCAACACTTGAAGCGTGTACAGCTCCAAGCTGCAAACTCACACCAACATGCAAACACGCTTTTAAAAATTTAGGACTTTGTTGCCACTAAATAATTAATTTGATCATATTGCATATATGTAGCATGTTCCATTCCTGTGTTTTTCAGGTTAAACGTGAAAGCTCAATAATATCACAGCTTGTTATAAAGTGTATACAATATAATACAAGTTGTACAATACAGCCAGGTCAGCTTTACAGTAGAAACTTCATCTTTGCCATTCTCTGTCTTTGAATTTAAATTGTGAAACAATCTGAAAACATTTAGCTATTTACTGACAGCTTTAATTTCAATGTCAGGAACACGTTCGCTCAGTCTTGCAAAATTATTGTTAAAATTTTTACCAGCCCAGGCACAATACCTATTCATCTTCTTTAGAACATGATGAAAAAACCTAGTTTGGGGAGTTTTGTTTAACTTCAGATAAAAGGAGAAGCGACTCACTCTGGTCAGGCAGAATGTTGCACAGCTACTTTAAATAAATACTACATACCTGATACTTTTTTAGAAAGGAGATGTCTGTGGTTTCATCGAGTGGTGCAGTGGATGATAAGACATGGACGTATGGGTTGAGCTCTGCGATGTGAGGAAGTGTAGCCTCAGCTCTGAAACAATAGCCTTCTGGTTTGCATCCATTTATAAACTGTATTGTTAACATGGCTCATTCCACAAGTTCAATAGCATCCTCCAATCAATTCCCAGAACGCTTATTTCTTGAGAGTTTTCTTTTAGGATAAACACTTACTGAAACTGACTATTCATGCTTCCTCACCTTTATAATCTACCATATGTGCTCTCATATCTCTGGCTCCATCAACCAGATAACAAGATTTAGAGTCTGACCGCTAACACTTTTTAATATTTGCTTTGGAAGAGTGGAAGACTACAAATAAGGTGTTTATTGGCTTTCTTCAGCCAACATTGAAAAGATGGAAAAGAAATGCATTTCTGCTCTTTCATTATCTAGAAGGAAACAATCACTGCTTACACGCTGCTAGCTATGGGAAGTCAGATGTGCAGAGCAAACAGGACTCAATCCCACTTTAGAATGCTCTCCCTTTATACCTGGGCACTGTGCTCAAAGGCAATGACTCCAATAGAACAAGATGTAATGCACACTAAATATACTACATAAAATATACATCATAGCCAATGGAAAAACTAACATGCTTGTTACACGAAAGTGACAGACAGTAGATTGCTCAAATACATCTAAGTAACTGTACTGACCTGTTCCTTAGATTTATAACATCATCTTCACAGATGAAGAAGTTGGTTCCCAAATCCCATGTCTTGCACTGCTTGGTATCATGAACTGTAAGAGCCTTTAAAGACATTCAGGACGAGAGTGTTAAAACCAACAAATCATGGAACATGAATTGAAAGAAATTCACATAGTCACGGTACACTTCAGCCTAGGTATCATGCTCAATACTGAGATTCTGAAGAACTTATACTGCAGTTACACTAAGCGAGCTAGATAGAAGTGCTAGATGTACGGCTTTAATTAAAAACATCAGACTCCACACCTTTTCTTACTGCTATTGAATAAATAATTCAATCAGAGAATATGTCTGCATTTCAACATTTTGCTCAGTATATAACATAACAACAACAATGCTTGTTTAAGGTATGAAACTTGATTATTCATAGCCACTAACTGTAACTGGTAAAAAATACTAAAAGCTGTCACTGCAATATTTTTTCACCAAAAATGGAAGATTCCCTCTCTGACCCAGAAATGGGCTGCAGTGCTGCTAGCCACCACTAGGAGTCAATGGACTCAGCAGAACCCAGCTTGCACATAGAAGACCCTTCCGGGGGGGAGAGAAAGGGAGCTAGAGAGTTCCTGGCAGCTGCAGTCCCCAGCATGCCCTGAGAGGAGAGGGCGGAGCACAGGAAACTCTGTGCAAGCCGGGGACTGAGCATCAGACTGTTTCTCCCTCTGGATCCTTGAGCTCGCAGGGCAGGGGGGAAAGAAGAGAAGGAGACAGGTGTCTGGGAAAGCGGAGGCCCCGCACCTGGGCTTTGGCAGAGGAGGTGGTGGGGGTATCTGGGCTGGGGAGGGCCCTGCACTTGGGCTCTGGGAAGGGGGAGGGGTTGTGAGTGTCCAGCCCCTGGCTGGGATCTGGGGGGCGAAGGGGGCAGAGAAACAGGAACTGGGTTGTCAAAGAGATTCTTTAACTCTGTACTCCTGGGGGAATTTTTGTGTGTGTCTGTATTGTTACAAACACACTTACTGACAGGTATTTTGAAATAAATTACCAACATAATTGAAACTGGCGTGATTATGTAATGTTATTTTGACAAATAAAATTTGCAGAATTTTAAAATATTGTGCGCAGAATTTTTAATTTTTTGGTGCAGAATTCCCCCAGGAGTATGTATTTCAGAGTTCTTTTTCAAAAGGGTCCTTCTATGAGAAGAAGACTAACGAGAGAATCAGAATGTTCTTCTGGAACAAGTATAGCCTGTCTTATCAGCACTTTGTGATAAAACTATAGATTCCTCAATCATTTGATCCCTGAACAAGAACATTCCCAGTCACTGCAAAAATGAAAATGTTACTTAACTAAAAGGAAATTTATACCAATTCCTTTTACAACAAAAAAAATTTACATACCTTTATTCCAGCTAGAACTATATTCTTAGCTGAAAGTGAAAAAAAAAAAAAAACGAACATCATTTACAGGATTGAACGTAAAGCTCTTAGTCAGCGGTCATGACCCCATTTTAATGGGGTCGCCAGAGCCAGTATTAGACTTGCTGGGATGGAGGGCTGAAGCTGAAGCCTGAGCTCTCCCTGCACCCGGGGTGGCAGGGCTCAGGCTCTGGCCGGGGAAGTGGGGCTCGGGCTTGGGCCCCCTTTCTCTCCATGCCTCACCCCCAGGGTCATGTAGTAATTTTGTTATCAGAAGGGGGTAGCAGTGCACTGAAGTTTGAAAACCCTGCTCTAAGTGATTGAAAAGTTACCTGCCAGTAGTGAAATGGCTCATACCTTCTATTTACATAAAAATTTAACAGCTGGCAGCAGTCACATATCTTTCTGAATAACTTTTTTTTAAAGCCAGTTCAGCTCCTTAGTGGAAATCTCAGAGAAAGCAGAAGGAGCTTTTTATCCCTCACCTGTGAACTGCATTCATTTTCTGGCAACCCTATATCCAACAAGCACCATTACAGGAACTCTAATCGAAGAAAGGGCTATCATTACCATTTAAAAAGACTATGCACACAACTGTGGTGTCAGATAAAAGTCCCAATAAAGTCCGCAGAAGGGACCGTATGCCGGATAAAAATTGACAGGGCACAGGAGCACTCTGCTGACATGTCCCTTCCCATCCAAAGCAGAAGTCCCAGGTCAGAGGTCCCCTATGCCAGATGACCAGCTCTGGTCATCATTCTCAGATGACCAGCTAGGGCTAAATTCTAACAACTTTCCCCCACTCATCGAGTGAAAATCCGGCCTGTAGTTTCAGATTATTTAATTGTATAAATTCACAGATTAAGGCCAGAAGGGACCATTATGATCTAGTCTGACCTTCTGCATAACACAGGCCAAAGAATTTCACCCAATAATTTCTGCATCAATTTAACAGCATAAATAGCCATACAAATGTATTTCAAAATGCTTTACAACGTCTAGCTATAAAAATATGTCTATATTACATATTGTGGTTCTGCTCTATGTACATATGTTGTACATGTATTCACTCAATGTACACTAAATTATTTTTTCTTAAATATACCTTTAATAAATTTATATATCAGTGCTACTTAGTAAACTTACCAATCTCCACACCAAGTCCACCCAGACCACTCAGGAATACATTGGATTGGGCCATCTTCTGCATTGCTGTGTCTCCAAGAACATACCTCTGCCGACTACAAGCAAGAAACAAAAAAACACAGAAATAGAACTCCCTCCAAAATAAGTACACGCTATTTCAAGAATTTGCAGGTATTTTCACTTGCAAATTGCCAGCCCTGCAAATTCAGCCTGGGTTCTGATAGCCAAGCCAGCTTCTTTCCATCTCTCAGACTGTCACCAACAATAAAAGCTCTGCAGACCAAATTACGCCATTAGTAAAACATATAGAACCCCATCAGCCATTCGAAGATTTGCACAGATGTAACTAAGGACAATCTAAAAACAGTGGGATTGCAGAGCAATTTAAGGACACAGAGATTCTGCAAGTCAAAGTATTAGTTATGATGCATGAATTGAAAATGTTACGAATTATACCTGATAGGACACGCACACAACTGCTGCGAATTATACCTGATAGGACACGCACAGTTCGAATCTAAGCTGAGGCACATAAACAAAGTCCACAACTGCAGAGTTCCCAAAAAACACCAAGTTTATTACACTCGAGCATGATGCCCCCCCCGCTAGCCAGGAGGGGACCCCGAATACAGATTATACAAAGGTTATATACTTTTTAGCAAAGCATGTTGCCCTCATGCATCGGAAACCGTAGCCAATAAACAAACCCTTTTCTTATCTACCACCTATCGCTGCTTGGTGCATTCCTCGTGCTAAACCAGTATGTTAATTACACAGCATGGTCCTAAAGCCATGCATCAGTAACTTTTATTATCAGGATGGGAGGCCTCACATCAAAGGCCAGGAGATAGGGAGTTAGAGACTGACAAAAAACAGATACTGGGAGTCAAGGCAGGCTGGAGACAAGGAGGAGGATTTTCACAGGGATGCAGTATCTAAGGAACACTCCTCCTGGTGCATGATGTGTTTACTTTTAGACAATGATGGGCCCCAAACCAAAATGGAGTCACATGTGCTAACTTTTCCTTAACAAAAAAAAGCTCTCCTGAGATTCAGAGGCCAAGGCAAGATCAGAGGCCCCAAGGCAAGTTAGAAAACATTTTTTAGTTGCAAACTCAGCATAACTGATATGGAAATCTGTGAGATACAAAGAAAAATTAGTGCGGTTCTACCCTAAAATCTAGCATTGTGGGGCCTGTATTCATTGTAATGTAGTTCAAGACTTATCTCTTCAGGATACATCAGGGTATACTTGGAACTACATCTCTTGCAGGCACAAGCATGCTCAGAACTGGGAATTTTCTTCACCAAATCAGAGTTCAAAGCAGCTCATGTACATCCAACTGCTGAACTGTTAAAGATCTTCAGCTCTCTAAAGTTTCCAACCATCTGGTTTCAACTCAGTATATCAAATTATTTAAATCATTTTGAATTTCATTTACTGTATCAAGAGCAATGACTTATTTTGTAAATAATTAAGCGAGAGAGAGAGAAATTAGGTTTGTCTGATATGCTTCTAAGAATATCAGTACTATAGAAATTAGTCTACCCAAAGATTTGTCGCGTACATTTTTTTTGGCAGGGTGAACAGGAGGAAGAAGTCCTGGGGCAGAGGGGATCAGCAGGAGATCACAAGAAAGGCAAACATGTAAGTGTATACAATGTGTGAAAATACCATGCCACTAAAATGTAAGGGAATTCAGTATGTTTAGAGTATCAAGTCTGGTGCATGGAACATTATTAACTGAGAACTCGCATCTTTCCAAAAAAGAAACTTCTCTCCCTATTTCACCATCTTCAGGGTTACTGTGTTCCAATATAGACAGGTCCTGTTATGGTCATACTGTAGGAGTCATTTAGGGGTTACAAATTGCAAATGGAAGTCTGAGGATCCAATTCTGCCATTTGAGGACAAAGTTTGACTTTTAGAACTTCCATCAAATATTGTGAAAGACAATAATAAAATGTATAACAATAAGATACTAAAATCTACCAACTGTTTAGTTAAAACACATTTGTCATGATTTTCAAACATGAAGAAGAAGGATTTTAATTTCTACAGTATATGTGGAGCTGAACCCACTCTTCTAACATATCATATTCAAATATCTTGCTTTGTCTCTCTCTGTAGTAGAGTTATAGAAGTCTCATTTCCAAGGAAGAAAGAAGGGGCACAGCTGAGGTTTTTGGGGACAGCAAAATTCAATGAGCCCATCAGCACACCATCCTGTTAAGATGTCTTATGAAGCTTTTTATGAGAGGATCACAAGGATTTATGGTGCACTGAATTCCCAGCCTGTTCCAAGGGACCACATTTTTACTGGAAGAATGATGAAAAAACTCTATGAGCTGAAGAAGCCAGCCTGGGCAGGGAGTTTCAAGTTTATCAGACCCTGAACTAGTCAGCAGTCCCCAAGCAGGGTTCAGCACAGTGACTGAGTGGGTAAGTTAGAAAAGAGAAGTGTAGTACAGACAGGTTTGGAGGGGGAAGAAATAAAGAGAGACAGAAATTATGTTTTGAAAAACACAGAATACAGTGTGGAAAAGGCCAGAAGAAAGATAAGGGGTGGAGGGAGAGAGAAGGAGAAGAGGAAATAAATAGAAAACAATAGAAGAAAAGATACACTATAGTCTATTTTAGGAAAGAAAAACAGTGAATGTGGATTGACATCAGGAAGGAAGAGAAAATATACAAAACATAAGGGGTGTAATTATGTATGGCTGACCATACAGTAATTTGACAAATAGTATTAAATAATTTTCACTAGTATTGTTCAGATAATTTGGCACTTACTCTGCAGTAGCTGACCAGTTCTTTAGCTGGACAAATATTTTATATGGCAAGTACCAGTAAAATTAATTAAGTATACAAAAAATAGTCTGCCAACAGCAAGTCACACGTTTTGAAAGACTGTATTAAATAGAAAGTAGAATCACAATGTTACTTGTGTGTACTGTACTTTTAAATGTTTTATTCCTTTAAACTGCAGGGGACACAGCAGCACAGGTATTTTCACTCTGGCTAATAGGCAGCAAATACATTTCAAATCCGGTATTAATGCTGCAGCAAAGTGTATCTACTTGCAGTAATATCAAAGATACATCTTACAGCGATATATCGGGTATGGCATTCTTACCTGTATAAAGCATCCTTACCTGTATAAAGCATCATCGATCTCCATAGAGTCTGTTGCCATGATGTGATATAATTTGTTTGTGCTAGAGGGGAAAAAAAGATGACAAAATGAATAGAGCACGCTAACAAAGGAAACAACTTTATAAATACCTACTATTGTTTTCTTAGTCTCATCAGAAACAAATTAGGCATAGATGAAATACAAAAAACAACACTGATTTGAAGGTCAAACAAGATAATAATGGTTCCTTCCAGCTTTTAAAAAAAATATATCTATGAACTGATGCAGTGTTATATACCCAAAAGTTGAAACACACAAGATTCAAGAAACCAAAAGTTAAGGATCTCAATGCCATTTTAAGTCTGTCCTGTTACAATAAAGAGACGAAATCCCTGATGTAAGTGCAAAACTCAACCCTAACTATGGAGCTGAAACTGACATCTTCATAATGCAGAATTAAATGTGAACTTACTTAGTGCAACATGTCCAAGTTATGCCAGATGAGACACAAAATTTTGAATTTCCTGGCTTTGAGCATGTAAAATTTCACTATATATTAACAGCTGTACATTTTTATTTTTGTTATTCAAATAGGTTCAAAGGATTTGAAGAAATAATAACTGGAAAGAATTATTTGAACCATTCATTTACATGGCTGGGAAAAAGATACTGGTACCACTTCATGAAAGCCAATACATAGCAGAAGTTAAAAAAACCCAAAATATTAGGATGTGTAAAGAATGGAATAGGAAATACTGAAAATTGAATGCCTTTACCTAAATTCAAGTTTATGACAGGGCTTTTTTTAAAAAAATCACATTTAACCACAAGGTAAAGGCCTAGAACTTGGCAGGATTCAAAAAGGATTAGACATTTTTATGAATATAAACATGTAGTTACATTAGATAGAACAAAAATACACTGGATTCAGAGCATAAGTTCAACACTAAGAGATGAATTTAAGAAGAAACTTCCCCTCTGAGCAGGTTATTCCATAATTGTCCAGTTTGGGAATCAAGGCATGTTCCTATGAAAGATCTGGTAGTGGTTCCTATAAGACCGTGGTTCTCAAAGCCGGTCTGCCGCTTGTTCAGGGAAAGCCCCTGGCGGGCCAGACCGGTTTGTTTACCTGCTGAGTCCGCAGGTTCGTCCGATCGTGGCTCCCACTGGCCGCGGTTTGCCGCTCCAGGCCAATGTGGGCTGCGGGAACGGCAGCCAGCACATCCCTTGGCCTGCGCCGCTTCCTGCGGTCCCCATTGGCCTGGAGCGGCGAACCGTGGCCAGTGGGAGCCGAGATCGGCCGAACCTGCAGACACAGCAGGTAAACAAACTGGTCTGGCCCACCAGGGGCTTTCCCTGAACAAGCGGCGGACCGGCTTTGAGAACCACTGCTATAAGAGACATGGTACTTAACTAGATAGACCACTGGTGTGATCCAAAATGGCAATTCCTATAGTTGTCATTAGATGACACATTCAATTCCAATTTCCTAAGCTCTGAGAGTGTTTAAAGTGCACTACACTTAAGAGTGCAAGATGTGAATATCGTGATAAGAGGTCCAACAGAAAGGCTACAAGCTCTTTCTATCAACAGATTGAAGGTAGAGACCCAGAAGGTCTGAACAGTTCTCCTGATGAGAATTCAAATGCTGCAGAAATAGCTTCATTTTAAAGAAATGTCTGTCACGGTTGTTAGGTTCAAAGGTTAATTTTTTATTTATTCGATTCATGAAATGCACCCTAACATGACATCTAACAAAAGTAAAATAAACAAAACCATATACTCTGTCTTATATCTCCTGTTAAAAAAGAAAGAGATTGCTCAAAAAACAAAGCAACTGCTCCAAACCCCCAAGCAAACAGCTGAGAATACATGAGCATCACACCATACTTTAAAGGTAAACAGAATTTTTATTTTCCCCATCACCACATTTGTTTGCAACATCCAGACATTTCTTGATTCATGGTTTTTATTTTTCTAACATACTTTAATGCTATTTTATCTGGCCTTTTAGTTCAGTGGTCAATAACATTTAAGATGTCTACCTCACCTCTGATACTGTAATCTAGATATCATTGAAGAATAGAGCAAAGAAGAACTTTCTAGGCCAAGCCGTTTTTGATATTTGTTTTTAAAAAAATTGTTAAGACTTTTCAAATGAAAAAACATTTCTTCCCTCACACCAGCAAAATAAAGTCTAGTATCCCAGAAAACAATAGCCTGATCAATTCAAACTTTCCAAAAAATGTCTCCCATAGCCAGCTACAACTCATGTCACATTTCAGGCAGAATGAATTTTTACTGAAAGTAAAAAAATTGCAGGTGTAATGCAGAGGTAAAAAATATGTTTATAGTGGAAAATGAACTACGACACTTTACCAATTAAAGTGTTTCTACAGTTTATGCATACAGGACCATGTCATGCAACTTTATACATGAGCCAGCAGGTATCAGCTTTTAAGGACAAGATGTCACATATATCCATATTCTCCTCCTTTACAGAAAGCCCAGCTGCCTGTACTGTAGTGGTGTGCTGCTGCTGGTGGCTGACTCACCTCCCTGTCACTCACCATGCAGCTGAGAATGTACTACCACCTGTAAATTCCCAGTCTTGTGTGAACAGTAAGGTTGAATTAGACATGAGAACCTTCTTACATATCCAGGCTTGGAAGAATTCAATTTTTATCAGTAAATGGTGGTGAACATCGATTTAACCATATACACACACAAACCGGCCAAAAAATATTTCCATCTATAATAATCAAAATTGACAGATAGGCAAAGAAAGAAAATGCTGCTTTTAGAGTAACAGCCGTGTTAGTCTGTATTCGCAAAAAGAAAAGGAGTACCTGTGGCACCTTAGAGACTAACCAATTTATTTGAGCATGAGCTTTCGTGAGCTACAGCTCACTTCATCGGATGCATACTGTGGAAACTGCAGAAGACATTATATACACACAGAGACCATGAAACAATACCTCCTCCCACCCCACTGTCCTGCTGGTAATAGCTTATCTAAAGTGATCAGCTCTAGACACTAGGGTCATCTAATCCATAAAGCATTTATTATTTATACAGAACTATAAATGCAGATGGCACTTCTCACAAATGCTCTGCCTCTGGTATGTTTCCCCCTCACTCTGCACCAATAGGCTTTTTCTACACTGTGAATATCTCCCTTAGTCATTACAGCACAAGAGAGCTCCACCAACACTAACAGTAGAAGCAACAACACATACTGACTTCTAGGTTTACCATCACCATATCATCTAGACTAGACATACTAGAGGTATGGCTGGCCTGACTGATAAAAACACCTGCAGCTAGTCTGCACTAGTGCCCCCACCATTGCTAGCATCAGTGCTATGCACCAACAATGACACCACTTCACAAAAACTACAGCCAAGACACATCCTGTTTGCCTTATCCCATTCTAGATCACATCCAGGGCAGGATGGTAATTCAGTCTCTATGTCTAATAATCTGATCATTTTGTTGAGACCACCAAGGGTGCCAGTCAGCTCCAGTTACAGGATTTTTGCTGTCCTACACAACTGAAATGTGTGCCCCATTAAGCTCACAATCTCACACTCCAACAGCACTATTTGCCTAATGTTTAAAAGACTTCTGCAAGTATCCATTTTACTTCAAGGCAAAGACAATTATGCTGTCACTTGCTATATGAACATATGTGCTACAAATTAGATTGAAATCCTAATCATTTGGTAGGGAAAATGATATGTAAGATTTGTGGTATGAAACTGTGGCACTTACTCAAAAGGAAGAGCACACAAATATTCTGGTATTTGGTTAGTTCAGATATAGTGGGAGGTCAGCAGGATCTGTTTCAGCCACTTCTGGTTGCTGGTAAGAGTTCAGAAGGGCTTCCCTGCAGCAAGAAATTGAAGGAGAGGATGGATGAAGGGGAAAGTGGTTTGTATGAATATGAAAAATCTCAGAGATGACCAATGACTGTAAAGGTAATGCACACACCTGTAAGGACAGTAAAACAGGGGAAAAGGGAGGGAAATATGGGAAATGAAAAGGGAAAAAGGGCTACAACTGTTGTGATATTTTATATGGAAAATAAAGGATCCTACACATCCAATATGGAAAAAATGAGACCTAAATAAGTGCCTCATACAACCATATCCCTCTCTATATCCCCAATACTCATATTCCTATAACCCCGTCCATCCACTACCACCCATTCATTCTTATACCTCTCCGCTCATATCTCCACCCGTCTCCACCCGCCAGAATCCACCCCACACACCAACCCCAACACTCACCCCCCCAAAACCCCTCACACACTCCAGCCATGAGTCCCTCCGCCAGACACACCCCTTCTTACACCCTCCAGAACCTCCATCCCGCACCCACACGCCACTCCTGAATCACCATGGGGGACGGTGTCAAGCATGTCCCACCCCCTTCCCCCCACAACCTCCCCCCACAACCCCTCCCATACGCCACCAACCTCCCCCCACAACCCCCTCCCACCCCCACTCCCCTATACCCCACCAACCTCCCCCCACAAGCCCCACATACTCCACCTACCTCCCCCCACAACCTCCCCCCACCCCCCTATACCCACCAACCTCCCCCCACAAGCCCCACATACTCCACCTACCTCCCCCCACAACCTCCCCCACCCCCCTATACCCACCAACCTCCCCCCACAACCCCCTCCCACCCCCACTCCCCTATACCCCACCAACCTCCCCCCACAACCCCCCACACCCCACCAACCTCCCCCCACAACCCCCTCCCACCCCCACTCCCCTATACCCCACCAACCTCCCCCCACAAGCCCCACATACTCCACCTACCTCCCCCCACAACCTCCCCCCACCCCCTATACCCACCAACCTCCCCCCACAAGCCCCACATACTCCACCTACCTCCCCCCACAACCTCCCCCACCCCCCTATACCCACCAACCTCCCCCCACAACCCCCTCCCACCCCCACTCCCCTATACCCCACCAACCTCCCCCCACAAGCCCCACATACTCCACCTACCTCCCCCCACAACCTCCCCCCACCCCCCTATACCCACCAACCTCCCCCCACAACCCCCACTCCCCTATACCCCACCAACCTCCCCCCACAAGCCCCACATACTCCACCAACCTCCCCCCACAACCCCCACCCACCTACCTATACCCCGCCCCCCCCATGCCCTCCTCTAGGCCCGCAGCGCGGCGGGGAGAGGATACGGATGCGACCGGCCCGGGCCTCGCCTCACCCCGCCGGCGCGGCCGGGCCCACTGCCCGCAGCTGCCCGCCAACGGGGCCCGCTGCCCGGCCCGGGGCTCACCGCGTGGCGGGGTTCGGCTGCCAGCTTCCCGCTGCGAGGCCTGGGCGCCGCCAACGGCCCGGGGGGTGAAGCAGCAGCTGCAGCCGGGCCGGTGCCTGAGCCAGCGCTTCCCCGCCTGCGCGACAGAAAGGGGCCGGGCTCCCGCCGCCGCCAATCCCCGCCGCCCCGGCCCGGCCCGGCCCGGCCCCCGGATCCGTCCCCGCGCTGCGCGGCCCCTGCCAGCTCTGTGCAGTGCCCCGGGCCCTGCCCCCGGCCCACTACAGAGCTGCAGCCCCTGCACCCCGCAGCCAGTCCCAGCCCAGAGCCCTGGGGGCCCTGCCCCCCGCCCAGTACAGCGCTCCAGCCCCTGCCCGGTACAGAGCCCCGGGCCCTGCCCCCCGCCCAGTACAGCGCTCCAGCCCCTTCACCCCGCCCAGTACAGAGCCCCGGGCCCTGCCCCCCGCCCAGTACAGAGCCCCGGGCCCTGCCCGGTACAGAGCCCCGGGCCCTGCCCCCCGCCCAGTACAGAGCCCCGGGCCCTGCACCCCGCCCAGTACAGCGCTCCAGCCCCTTCACCCAGCCCAGTACAGAGCCCCAGGCCCTGCACCCCACCCAGTACAGAGCCCCGGGCCCTGCACCCCGCCCAGTACAGCGCTCCAGCCCCTTCACCCAGCCCAGTACAGAGCCCCGTCCCTGCACCCCGCCCAGTACAGAGCCCCGGGCCCTGCCCCCCGCCCAGTACAGCGCTCCAGCCCCTGCCCGGTACAGAGCCCCGGGCCCTGCCCCCCGCCCAGTACAGCGCTCCAGCCCCTTCACCCAGCGCAATACAGAGCCCCAGGCCCTGCACCCCGCCCAGTACAGAGCCCCGGGCCCTGCACCCCGCCCAGTACAGCGCTCCAGCCCCTTCACCCAGCGCAATACAGAGCCCCGGGCCCTGCCCCCCGCCCAGTACAGCGCTCCAGCCCCTGCCCGGTACAGAGCCCCGGGCCCTGCACCCCGCCCAGTACAGCGCTCCAGCCCCTTCACCCAGCGCAATACAGAGCCCCGGGCCCTGCACCTCGCCCAGTACAGAGCCCCGTCCCTGCACCCCGCCCAGTACAGCGCTCCAGCCCCTTCACCCAGCGAAATACAGAGCCCCAGGCCCTGCACCCAGCCCCCTGCCCAGTACAGAGCCACGGGCCTGCACCCAGCCCAGTACCGAGCCTCAGCCCCTGGCCCTGCACCCAGCCCAGTACAGAGCCTCAGCCCCTGGCGCAGCCCCACTCCTACAGAGAGCCCAATACAACAGGGCCCCCAGCCCCTACACTTCATCATGTAGGATCTCCCAGAGCCCTCCTGCCTCCCCAACCCCACATAGAACCCCGGCGACAGAAGCCCCCCTATGTCACACAGCCTGCTGCACGCCATAGAGGTGCCCCTCCATGTAAGCCCAGCCACAGAGCCCGTTACCCTACACAGCCAGCCGTACTCCACAGAGTCCCCTGGCCTCCCCCCAGCCCATACAGAGCCATCCTCACCCCCAGATGCCCTTTGCGGCCCAACTACCCTCATCTCCCACCAGCCCCACCTGCAGAACTGCCCTTACCTCTCCCATTCACTATTCAGCCATGCCTGTCCTCTACAGCCCCATTGTCATCTTCCTCCCACACCTATAGTCTATGGCTCCTCCCTAAGTGGGAGATACCCCACATAGGGTTGCCAGGTGTCTGGTTTTCGACCGGAACCTGCAGTCGAAAAGGGATCGTGGTGGCTCCGCTCAGCACTGCTGACCAGGCCGCTAAAAGTCCGGTTGGCCTCAGTGGTCAGCTCTAAATGGCTCCCAGAAGCAGCCGGCCTGTCCCTCTGGCTCCACACGCAGGGATGGCCAGGGGTAGGGTGACCAGACTGCAAGAGTAAAATATCGGGACCCATGTGGGGGGTGGGGAGACAGCCACAGGCTCACAGCCCCCACCGGAGCCAATGGGAGAGGGGGCTCACAGCTCTGGGAAGGTGCAGGTCAGGGGCGCACGGCCCCAGCTACAGCCCCCACCGCATGCCGCGGGTCAGGGGCGTATGGCTATGGCTTCCACTGCAAGGGGAGGGTGTCTCAGGGCTGGGGCACGCAAGAGGGATTTCAAGGTGCTGGCTCCGGGAGGGAGGTTCCCGGCCAATGGGAGCTGTGGAGCCAGCGCTCGTGGCAGGGGCAGCACGCAGAGCCCCCCGACCGTCCCTGCACCTCAGACCCAGGGGGAGATGTCACCACTTCCGAGGACCTGCGCAGAGCTGGCTGGGTAGGGAGCCTGCCAGCCCCACGCCAACCGGAGGCCTGGCAACCCTACAATATCAGGAGAAATGGCATCCCGATTGTACATCGGTCAGGACGCTGGAAAGTTAAATATCAGGACAGTCCTGATTTTATCAGGACATCTGGTCACTCTAGTCGGGGGGCTCCACGCGCTGCCCCCGCAGCTCCCATCGGCTGGGAACCGGGGCCAATGGGAGCTGCAGGGGTGGTGCCAGCAAGACGGGGCCAGCGCGCAGAGCCACCTGGCTGCCGCTGCGCCTAGGAGCCAGAGGGAGATGTCAGCTGCTTCCGGGAGCTGCCTGAGATAAGTGCCGCCCATGCCCCAACCCCCTCCTGCACCCCAACCCCAGCCCTGAGTCCCCTCCTACACCACAAACCCCTCATCCCCAGCCCCACCCCAGAGCCCACAACCCCAGCTGGAGCCCTAACTCCCCACACCTCTTCCCTTTGCCCCAGCTTGCTGAAAATAAGCGAGTGACGAGAGTGGAGGAAAGCGAGTGAATGAGGGAGGAGGAATGGAGTGAGAAAGGGCGGGGCCTCAGAGAAGGGGCAGGGCCTCAGGGCAGGAGGCAGGGGAAGGGTGTTCGGTTTTCTGCAATCAGAGAGTTGGCTACCCTAACCCCTGTCCCTGTGCTCCATCATAGCCCTGTGTATGAAGTCCAGCCTCTACATTCCACAGGGACCACCCACCTCCCTACTACCTCACAGAGCCACACTTGTCCCGGCTTCTCCCCTATACAGTCATCCTCACCTCCCCATCTCATCATACACAGCTGCCCTCACCTCTCATCAGCCTTTCCCTAGAGCAGTGGCTCTCAGCGTTTCTAGATTACTGTGCCCCTTTCAGGACTTTGATTTGTCTTGTGTTCCCCCAAGTTTCACCTCACTTAAAAACTACTTGCTTACAAAATCAAACATAAAAATACAAAAGTGTCACAGCACACCATTATTGATAAATTGCGGACTTTCTCATTTTTACCATAAAATTATAAAATAAATCAATTGGAATATAAATATTGTACTTACGTTTCAGTGTATAGTATATAGAGCAGTATAAACAAATCATTGTATGAAATTTTAGTTTGTACTGACTTTGCTAGTGCTTATTATGTAGCCTGTTGTAAAATTAGGCAAATATTTAGATGAGTTGATGTACCCCTGGAAGACCTCTGAGTACCCCTGGGGTATACGTACCCCTGGTTGAGAACCACTGCCCTAGAGAACCAGCCACACCTCCCCTGACCTGCTACACGGCCACCTGAATCCCACAGTTTCCTCCTCACAGATACACCCCAGCTGCTATGCTTTGCAATAACAATACACAGCTGCCCTGCCTCCTCAGAACTATCCTTACCCTTCCTGCCCCATAGAAATGCCCTGTCCAATACTTTCATCTCTTCCATCCCTCATAGACACCCATCTGTTACCCCCCAGAGAGACTCCTTCACCCAGCCCTACAGCCTTCACCATTACATATTTCACCTCCTCCCCACCCCATAGAGATACCCTACCTTCCAATCTCCATTGAGCCCCTAGGTACTTTCACCTATCTTCATCCTCTGTAGAAGCACTCCCTTCTCCTCCCAGCCCTACCCATCCACCAGCCCTTTACTTCCTAAAGCACCTTAGCCCTACACCCCCTAGAAAAGACCTGCATCCTGGACACTTTATGTCTTTCCCTTTCCCCATAAAGATACATTTCACCCTTATATAAACAACACAGTCCCTGACACCCTCCTCTGCCCACAGCTACCCTATCCTGTAGAAGAGATATTCAAACCTTCTACATCTCTCCACTACAATGTTCCCACAAAGACCCCTCCATGCCCAGGCAGCTCAGCCCCCCTACATTGTCCACAAATTCACTCTTATCCTGACCTGACACACTGATCTCAATCTCCCGCACCCTCTCTTTAGACACACACATCTCATCTGCCCCTTCAGCCTCTGCGAAGAGACAACTGCATCCCTTCCACCATGTTGGCAGAGAAACCCCTTTGAGTTCCCTTTGAAGTTACTGGTTATAGGAATTGCTTTGCCATATCAGACATGTGGTCACTCTAGTCTGTTTTTTGTGTCTAATGGTGACCAGATGCTTAGCGGAAGGTGCAAAATGCCACGTAGCAAATAATTTAGAAATAATTGCCATAGGAGAAGTTCTTTCTAAACCCCATCAATTAGTGGTTGGAGTATGCTCTGAAGCATGACAGCTTATTTGCCGATGAGTTAAAGTATTGTTAAGTTTTCTATTGACTGAAATAGTTCTTCCTTTTGTGATCTATTTCCAGGGCACGAAATACATCCTGCTACAGTTGGGTATTGTAAATGTAGGGATAATGTTCTGCCCTGTTTGGCCCTTTGTGTAGCCTGGCATAATTTGGAAAATGAGTGTAAAAAGCCTTTGAATAACCCTACTTTGTACTTCATTTGCACAGGTGTAAATGATTGTGTAAGGTGTAAGGCACTGGAGAATCAGGCCCAAAATGCCAGTGTAGATGAAGAGGCTGAATCTGAGAAGTATGTTCACCCTTGATGGAGCCACGTAACTCCCATGAACTAGTTTTGCACATATACATCTAAGGAATATATTGCATAAAAGTGTGAAGTTACATACTAGCTGTAAGCCTTTAAAGATACTTATGACCGAAATGCAAGGTTGGAATTTACAGTATGTACCAGCAGGAATAGTAAATACTTTTAAAAATAGACTAATTTAGAGTCTAAGACCCTTGTGCTGCAATGAAGCCCATGCAGAGACCCATTGCATGATCTCCCGGCTCTTCCTGTGGTGGGGCGTCTGTTCGATATCTCTGCCGAGTGAGGCCAAGCTGTACCATCAGCCCACCCAAGGGTCTGAAAACCCAGACAGCTACGAGGCTCAGCAAGGCCAAACACGGTCATGTGAGCGGGCAGGGGCGTGCTGCAGCCCCCAACACACCCAATAGCCCAACCCCCGATGCAGGCCAGGGCGTCCACCTTCCCCAATCAGTGGGACCCTCGTACTGCCCTCTCACTGGAGCCTCAGGAGCCCCTGCTGCCCTTCCTGTCTGGGTTGTTGCCGTCTTATCATAGAATGGCAGGGTTGGAAGGGACCTCAGGAAGTCATCTAGTCCAACCCCTTGCTCAAAGCAGGACCAACCCCAAATAAATCAAGTGTCTTCTTCTCTAGTGGGTTGCCTGGATGGCAGCCACGTCCTCTGTGCCACGTTGTGTCAAAGAGGGCCACTGGGGAAACCGGGGCTGCAACCCTGCAAAGATTTACATGTTCTTTACTTTATGCACTGTGATACCCATGACTGCAACTGCTCTACTCACAATGGGGACAGTTAAGCACATGAATAAGTCTGCACGTTCAGGGTCAGAGTTCCTGCCACCAAATCCTTTATTTCTGAGGCAAAATGAATGGGAAGATGAAAGGAAGTTTTATGTGACCACTGGAGGACACCAAAATTCTAAATTGTGTGACTGGATGGTGAGAGCAAGTGAGAGAACAATGCAGCTGTTCAGGATGAGGTTCAGAAATGAAAGGTACACGTAAGAATTATATTTGTTTGCTTGCTTCAAACAGCATATATTAAAAATCGGAAAATACAAGGATAAAATATTTTGTTCTTGGATTGGAACCAGGGTGCTCCTCCTCACTGTGAATATATTTAGATATATTTATATATACAAAATGAAAGAGACACGGTCCTTCTCCTGAGCACATTGAAATCTAGGTCTACACACAAAGTTGTGCCAGTTTAACTGAAGGTGTGATTTTATACTGGTTTGATTAGACGGCTGCAACTTTGTGCGTGGCCACTCAGAGGAGGTTAAACTTGGCTTGTAGTGGTTTAGCTTGCATTTATAATTTTACAGGCAACAGCTACAGTGGTATAACCAATTCCAAACTGATATAAGGAAGTGCACACGCAAAGGTTGCACTGGTTTAAAATGATGTAAATTGCATCAGTGCAATTTGTGTGTGCAACGTGTGCAAACTGCAACAGGCATACCGAAGATGAATGACTCAGACACACAAAGCACTGGGTGACAAAGTGCGGGAACCCTCACCCAGAGAGGCAGGATTTTAAAGTTATAATATGAGCACTTGTGCAGGTGGAGTTCACAGAAGTGGGAGTGGAGGAGGTTTTTAAAGGAGGAGAGTCTGGGATGCTTGCCACTCCTCAGGGAGGGTTCAGGCCTATGGTGAAGCAAGCATGGGAAGAGAGTGCAAAGGGAGTGCTTTAGGCACGAGATGATGGTTAAGTGGAAGGGGAATAAAAGAACATGGGAGAATAATATAACAGCAACACTGAGCTGGCATGTAGAGACAATTGCATGTTTACCAAGTAGCAGATCATTAATATCAGCATTCTTTAATTTCTTCCTTTGATTATTTAGAAAGAGATCTAGGTCTAATCCTTGTCAGATTATATTACACTAACCTTTGTCATTTGCAATAATTTACTAATCAAGTGTGGCCTGAAATATAAACATCACACATTTTACTGCTTCATTTGTATCATTTTTGTTTTACATCCCAATTGTACATGTATTTCATATAGCTCTCTGATACTGATCCAGTAAAACCCTGTACACATCTGACTTTCCTCCCTTTACTTTATATACCACTGCCCTGTCCTGGATGGCGTGCCAGAAAGGATTGGGGTGGCCGGGGCAGGGTGGGGTGGAACATGTGAAGTTTTTGGTGATGCAACCTGTTGCAGATATAGACATAAAAATCCTGTTATGTAAGTGCTAATGTTTCACAGGCTAGCACAAGCTTCAATTTAAAAACACAACAAAACAGAGTACTTGGCTTCATGAAAGTAAATAAAAACATCGGCTGGAAAGTCAATCAAGCAGCTGCTGAGGTAACATAACAGAACTTTAAGGTACTATACAGTCTTGTTTACAGCACATTAGGGGTTGAGCAAATCTGCTTTGTGATAGCTGAAGGCTGGTTTATAAGAATACTGCACTTTTGATGATGAGCCGCAAATATCCTTTACATCACCATGGGTGAAATTCTGTGTTTAAGCAGCTGCCTTTCAAGTTGGCTGGAGGCCAATGTGCATGCTTGAGGATTCTGTACTTGATTCCAGAGAGGACAACACAAAGTTTGGAAGCTTAGCCAAACCTCTTGGAACTGTAAAACTGGGAAATCTCTTGTGAAATTTATGGAACTCCCTACAGCAGAGTAGCTGGAAATACGAGGACAAGCTTTTTCCAAGCCCAGACGCAAGACATTTCGAACCTGAACTTGTTCAAACCTTAAAAATGTTCTAAATTCAGACAGGAGCTCAGGTGGAGTCTCCGTTTATGTAGTTCTTCAATCTCTCCCACAAATCCACCTCTTAGTTTTTGAGCTGAGTTGTGGACTTTGTGGCTATGTCTTTGCAGAAGTCTCTGTTGGACAACCATTATGCAAGTCAAACTGTTCTGAGATCAGGGAGAGAAAAACAAAGGTTCTAGTTTTGCCACAAAGAGTTGGAAAACTAGACTAAACCAGATTAATGTGAAATATTGGAAACAGGAAACCTTGGGCTTGGTTACTATTCAACCAAAAATGGACAATAACCAAAAGAGAATTTTTAAAATATATTTAATCACACTTGACATATAATAATTTTACCATGTTTAAATCTCTGACATAGCTTAATTTTAACAATACTATACGGGGTCTTGTCTACTTTCCTTCACTTATACAACGTTCTCTTTGTTCTGTTCTAGTGCAGCTAATAAAGTCTGCTTTCATAAATCAAACACTGGCATGCAGTAAAGACAAAACCAGGCCAGACAGTTCACTAGTAGCATGTGAAGAACAATGCTTCTGTCTAGCTTGCAAGTCCCTGAGTAAGGTGGAGAGTCATGCTCCCCTCGGGTGCTTTGGTTTCTCACAGGGAAAATCTGAAGTAAATGCTGCCTTTCCTACTTCCAAAGGGAGATATATATATTTGTATATATATATTTTAGGGCTGTCAGTTAATCGCAGATAACTCATGCAATTAACTCAAAAAAATTAATCGCGATTAATTGCACTGTTAAACAATAGAATACAAATTGAAATGTATTAAATAGTTTTGATGTTTTTCTACATTTTCAAATATATCTGTTTCAATTACAACACAGAATACAAAGTATACAGTGCTCACTTTATATTATTTTTATTACAAATATTTGCACTGTAAAAATGATAAAATAAATAGTATTTTTCAATTCACCTCATACAAGTACTGTAGTGCAATCTCTTTAGTATGAAAGTGCAACTTACAAATGTATTTTTTTCGTTACATCACTGCACTCAAAACCAAAATGATGTAAAACTTTAGAGTCTGCAAGTCCACTCAGTCCTACTTCTTGTTCAGCCAATCGCTAAGAGAAACAAGTTTGTTACGTTTATGGGAAATAATGTTGCCCACTTCTTAATTACAATGTCCCCTGAAAGTGAGAATTGGCTTTCGCATGGCACTGTTGTAGCTGGCGTTGCAGGATATTTACGTGCCAGATGCACTAATGATTCATATGCCTCTTCATACTTCGGCCATCATTCCAGAGGACATGCTTCCATGCGCGTTAAAAAAATAATGTGTTAATTAAATTTGTGACTGAACTTTTTGGGAGAGAATTGTATGTCTCCTGCTCTGTTTTACCCACATTCTGCCATATTTTTCATATTATAGCTGTCTTAGATGATGACCCAGCACATGTTGTTCATTTTAAGAACACTTTCACTGCAAATTTGACAAAATTCAATGAAGATACCAATGTGAAATTTCTAAAGATAGCTACCGCATTTAACCCAAGGTTTAAGAATCTGAAGTGCCTTTCAAAATCTGAGAGGGATGAGGTGTGGAGCATGCTTTCAGAAGTCTTAAAAGAGCAACACTGTGATGCAGAAACTACAGAACCCAAACCACCAAAAAAGAAAATCAACCTTCTGCTGGTTGCATCTGACTCAGATGATGAAAATGAACATGCATCAGTCCACTCTGCTTTGGATCATTATTGAGCAGAATCTGTCATCAGCATAGACGCATGTCTTCTGGAATGGTGGCTGAAGCATCAAGGGACATATGAATCTTTAGCACATCTGGCATGTAAATATCTTGCGACACCAGCTACAAGGGTGCCAGGCAAATGCCTGTTCTCATTTTCAGGTGACATTGTAAACAAGAAGCAGGCAGCATTATATTCTGCAACTGTAAACAAACTTGTTTGTCTGAGCGATTGGCTGAATAAGTAGGACGACTGAGCAGACTTGTAGACTCTAAAGTTTTACATTGTTTTATTTTTGAATGCTGGGGTTTTTTGTACATAATTCTACATTTGTAAGTTGCACTTTCATGATAAAGAGATTGCACTACAGTACTTGTATTAGGTGAACTGAAAAATACTATTTCTTTTGCTTTTTACATGTAATAAAAATAAATATAAAGTGAGCATTGTACACTTTGTATTCTGTGTTGTAACTGAAATCAATATATTTGAAAATGTAGAAACATGCAAAAATATTTAAATAAATGGTATTCTATTATTGTTTAATCATGCAATTAATCTTTTTAATTGCGCAATTAATCACAATTAATTTTTTAATCACTTGACAGCCCTAATATATATAGATATAGATACACACGCACATGTCACTTTCAGTATAAGTTTGGGACCAGTTCGTTATGGGTTATATAAGCTGAGCTTGGCCACGCATTTTGTAGGAAGAAAAAAAAAAATTCAGGTACAAGTCAAAGCCCTTGCCCTTCTAACCACCTTCTTCTCACTTCCACTCCAGTAGTTACAGGGACAAGTACCCTGATTTGCACCTGCAGTTCAATTACAGGCCCAGAAAAACAGGTGAAAATTTTGCAGGCACAAAAAGGACAAAGGAGGCTGCCCTTTGGAAAATGTGATTAATGATTTTTTTAGCCACCTTATTTTATTGTATAACCTGATGTTCCTTCTGGAGCTGAGAAACTGCTTCCCTCCCTTGTTCCCTATCAATAATGGGGTCAAGGCACACTGACTGAGAACACTATTTATAGAGATCCTGATCAAAATCCCATTGGGATCTCTCCACAGAGTACTGGATTTGGCCCAGAACGACATCTCCGCTGAAAAGCAGCAGCAACACAAAAGTGCATGGTTAGCAACCTTTGTCAATAAGTGAAGGGAACAGACCTGTTGGATTTGACCCAACCTTGAATATCCCAAGATCTCTTTTGTAGTTTACTGGCAGAGGAAGAAAAATAATGTAAAATGACATGGAACATTGGAATAGAAATGCCGCCATTTAAAAAGTGGAGATTCACCTCAGACATTGGACCCATTTTGTTCAGCCCAAAGTACGATGGCTCAAGATACAGGAAAACCAAAATATCTGAAAATAAGCCAAGATTTTCAAAAAAATGGGGGCCTAGGATTAGGCTCCTAAATCCATATTTTGACACCCAAGTGAGAGGTTTGGCCTATCATAAAGCGCTGAGCACTCTGAAACTCCCATCAGCTTCTGTCATCAAGGGCCACTGTGATGCTTGGGTGAGAAGATGTGGGCAGAAAAGGAAGCAGGGAACTTTGAAGAGCTTTTCAGCAGTAGATTTTCAATTTCTCCCAATCCTAATGCCGATCCTCTGTATTTACACCACCAGCTGCTTCTCCTGACCAATCAGAGACAGGAGGAGGAGCAACCAGCCTTACTTTGGTGTCTCACACTGGTGCGGCAGTGGTGGGTCCCAGAGGGATTTGGAAGTGGGAGGGTAAGCATTATGCGCCTGGGATCCTTTACTACCAATGTTATTCATCATGGCATTTTTTAAAAAGTGTATTATCATTTGAAGTGGTGGGTGGTAAAGTTCTCTTTCTGGAGCAGAGGGGTCATCCCCAGGGAATTTCCTTTTGAATGTCCCCTCTAGCCTATTTTTAATGTTTAAAATTACCCTTTAGTTGTAGCCTTGTGAGTCAGGATAACGGTCATCCTTGGCAGGAATAAATCCACCAGTGCAGTAGGAAGCAAACCACCCAGGTCTTTCTTTTCAGTGAGCTGGAGGCTCAGAAATGTCCATGATATCTTTACTTAAAGCACTAATTTATGGTGAGCATTTGTTCGCCTTTCACAAACAGCTAGATGAGAGCCTGAACAAAAAGGTGTGGGTTCTTTTCTGCTATCCAGTTTTCCTTCCTGTTCTGTTAAAACAACAACAACAAAAACTGCATTGCTATTGCACATTAAACACCAAGATAGGATACATTGTGTGTTTGAGGCAATTCAAGTACATTGTGCGGACAGAGAGAAGTCAGTCTAGAGGTACATTAATGAAGAAGCAGCATACAACTGTAATAAAGATTTTTTTAAAATTAAAGATAATCTGTGCTTCACTGAATCCATTGAGTGGCTATTAAAAATATACTTCATAGCCGCAGGACAGATTTTTTCCCCCAGGAACCTACTTTTGGAGTCACTGAAATCCTCCCTCATCTTAGCTAGGCTCTGCCCTTAGTCCTGATTCTTGTGACTTCCCCAGACTCTGACTACCTCTTCGGACCTCTGACTGTGGCCTCTGGGGCCGTTAGATTCTCTTGTGAGCTCCAAAACTCCCTCTGAAGTTTCTACACAGCAGCCATGACCCCTCACCGTAGCCCCTGGCTTCCTCAAGAGAGCTGAAGGTGGCGTCACATCAAAGTTATGTACTCACTGGCACAGCGCTACTTACTGTTGCAGGAGAAGACAGTGCTACCTGCCTTTGAGTCCAACAGAGTTCTGAGGTCAGCAATGATGTTGCAGTTTAAGATTAAGTCTGGTGGCCTAGCACCAGGACCCTGCACTTACATGCTGTGTACTCTGGTTTATTTCCAGTCCTCCTCATTCCATGTTCTGGAGCAGAGAGGGAGGCCAGGCTCTCAGCAACTGGAGGGAAATGCCCTAAGTCTTAATTGCAGCCAGTGTCCTGTGATTGATGAACTGTGCTGATAGGCTCTGAAAGGGGGAGCTGTCCAGGCTTGCTTGGCTAGAATAAAAGTAGCTAAGACTTTGGGCCCCAATGGAGGAGGAGGAGGGTAGCAAGGCTGGGGGAATCATCAGACCTTGGGACAGGTAACTCCCCCTTCCTGGGAAAAGTACATACACTTTTTAACTAGTAAAATAAATAAATCAGCAGCTTTTTGCATTTTGATGGGGTGCTTTGCTTTCCTCTCCTCTAATAGGCTAGAGTGATTCGGAGAGGAGGCAGGTGATCTCACACATTCAGTGTAAATTCATGAGGGGTTATGGCATCTGCAGCAGTGAAGCTAGTGCTTGCTTTGGACAGGGATATAGGGATTAAATGACACCTTGTAGAGTTACAGACGAGTATGACCTGCATACAGCCTGTGTAGCTTAGTCTGGTTGTGACTTCTGCTGCATTAGAGGCCAGTTTTTGAGGTGATCCAGTCGCGATAGTACGTCACTCGTGTGTAGACTCCTGGCTTATTGGGTTTAGCACATTCATCTCCCCAGCTCACTATTCCTGCGAGGTACCACATTCCTCTCAAATCTGGACTAACCAGGGGGCCACCAGAGTCACCCTACGAGAGGAGGAAAAAAGAAATTTAGTGTACCAGAAAGGAAAATATAGCTATTTTCACAGGCAATAGAGTATGGAAAGGGACAGCTTCCTTTGATGAAAGATGGGAAGAGAGCATGATTTAAAGGAACACCATCAACCTGGAATTTAGTCACTTTCCAAAAACCAAGGGTACAGCTATACCGCAAACGAAGGTGTGATTGAAGCACAGGTAGGCATACCCATGTGAGTTTTAATCTAGCTAGCATGGGTAACAACAGTAGTGAAGATGTGGTGACACCAATTTCAGTGTGTGCCAGCAACCAGAGTAGGTATCCAGAGTCCCTGGTGGGCTTGCACTGAAATGGCTAGCCTGTGCCAAAGCCCATGCCACCACATCTTGGGTGGGGGGAAGGATAGTTCAGTGGTTTGAGCATTAGTCTGCTAAACCCAGGGTTGTGAGTTCAATCCTTGAGGGGGGCATTTAGGGATCTGGGGCAAAAATTGGGGATTGGCCCTGCTTTGAGCTGGGGGTTGGACTAGATGACCTCCTGAGGTCCCTTCCCACCCCAATATTCTATGATTCTAGACTAAAGCTACCATGGGCATGTCTACCTATGCTACACTCACACCTTCATTTGCAGTGCAGATATGCCCTACAGCAGTGGTTCTCAACCAGAGGTACGCATACCCCTGGGGGTACTCAGAGGTCTTCCAGGGGGTACATCAACTCATTAGATATTTGCCTAGTTTTACAGCAGGCTACATAAAAAGCACTAGCAAAGTCAGTACAAACTAAAATTTATTACAGACAAGGACTTGTTTAACCTGCTCTATATAAGATACACTGACATGTAACAGGTTTCAGAGTAGCAGCCATGTTAGTTTGTATCCGCAAAAAGAACAGGAGTACTTGTGGCACCTTAGAGACTAACAAATTTATTTGAGCATAAGCTTTCGTGAGCTACAGCTCACTTCATCGGATGCATACAGTGGAAAATACAGTGGGGAGGATGAAGTGAGCTGTAGCTCACGAAAGCTCATGCTCAAATAAATTTGTTAGTCTCTAAGGTGCCACAAGTCCTCCTGTTCTTTTTACTGGCATGTAAGTACAATATTTATATTCCAATTGATTTATTTTATAATTCTATGGTAAAAATGAGAAAGTCAGCAATTTGTCAGTAATGGTGTGCTGTGACACTTGTATTTTTATGTCTGATTTTGTAAGCAAGTAGTTTTGAAGTGAGGTGAAACTTGGGGTTACACAAGACAAATCAGACTCTTGAAAGGGGTACAGTAGTCTGGAAAGGTTGAGAGCCACTGCCCTACATGATAAGCTGTTTGTGGTTCTTTGCCAGCCATGGAGTCCCCCTGCCAGTTTCTGTGGTTTTACAATCCCATTTCCCAATTATAATTGTTTAAATCTCTCTCTGAACAGGGGAACCTGACTAAGGGCTTGATCTCAAGCCCACTGAAATCAGAGGGAGTCTTTCAGGGGAAACAGTAAAACAGCTGTACACAAAGTGCTGTCAAACGCTTACAGCAAATGGAACAAGAACAATATTTTTCCTGCCATCCTTTTCCTTCTAAATAATCTAGGTGTTACTTGTAACTATAATAGGTTAAAACTAAGTTTTCAGTCAGAACTGTAGTTTTTAAGTTGATGACATTTCTTTAAATGTTAAACACATTAGCCCCTCTCAGATTTTAAATTCAGACACTGTGTAAATAGCATCACACATAAATCAGATTGGTCTGGGAAGCTTACAGAATTTCAGGCAAGTTAGTGCTGGTATAACAGTGAATATATTCCCGTCCCCTCCCCAACTTTACCGAAAAATATAAATGACAGCCCTTCAGCCCTTTTCTATGTGGAGCAGAATGGGAACACAGGAACTAGGTTATCTGGACTGAAGATATTTAGGCCCCAATCCTGCAAAGACTTTTGCATATAATAATTTTGTGCACATTGAATTGAATGGGAATACTCACATGCATAAAGTTAAGCACATGCAAAACTCTTTGCAGGATTGGGGCCATAGTGGAGAGTTGTTAAGTAGTTAGACCCAACATTTAGACAAACTATTCAGAACCTCAATAGAAATTTTAAAAATAGTGCCATGGAGACAGTTTTTGTCTGTATATGTTCCTGGCAGTCATTGCATGTCAAACATTGCAGCATCCCATGTACATCTTGTTGCTTTATAACAATCTTTAATTATTGTTTCAACCAGTTTTCCTGGTCCTGAAGCTGTCTTACTGCTCCGTAATGCCAAAGATCAGCCCTAGCACCTTTTAAAAAAGATAGGTACGTTTGCTGCTCTCCAGACCAGAAATTGATTTTAATGAGTGATTGCATTTTAATGAGCGATTGCTCAGCCACTTCATCCCTAAACTCCTTCAGAATTCTTGAATGGTTACTGTCTGGTCCTGGCTGCCTGCCGCTGCTGAATTTTTTAATGTTTGACACTTCGGTGTCAGAGGATGCCCCATTTTTATCACCTGAAAAAAAGCAGGTCCAGGTATCACTCAGAGTCAAATCTAGCAGAGACAGTACAAAGTAATTTATTCCTTATGGGACAGATTCTCATTTATACTAAGGCCACTTTATGCCACTCCAGCGGTGTAAACGGGCCTTAAAATAGGCATAATTATAATTAATCTTAACTATGCTGTCATGACTAGCTCTGGCATAACAATTTACTCTCACATTAAGGCCCCTTTAAGGCCCACATTAAGGCCCCTCAGCAGAGCCTGAGTGTAAATGAGAATCAGGCCCACGTTCTAACAGAAAATAGATCACTTGACAACAAGAAGTCACTAGCTGCATGGCAGGGATGGAGGAAGGCTGAAGCACCAACACGGGGAAGCCAGGAGATGGCAATACTTGTGGGAGCTGATGGGGAGTGACAAACTGTGCAGGCCATTGAGGGGAGATAAAGATCAGGCACAAGCCAACTTTGAATTACCGGGCTCCAGTTCAATCTTGCACTTTTGGAATTTTACAAGTACTATCCTAGTTCTGTTAATATGAGTTTTATGTGCTAAACTGCATGTAATAAATGTTTTATTTTACAAACCTATTAGCCAGAGAGTCTTGGTTGAATCAGAACCCATATAAACAAAAAACCCAGGGAAGGAGCATACACAGTATTAGTTAAGATTTGGGGATCACTATATTTAATCATTTGAAGTCATTTTCCCTACTAATTCTCAGTATTGAGCTTTGACCTACCTGACAGGCATCTACTCCTCCTTCCAAGTATCCAGCACACAACATCCCAGGTGTGATGACCCCATCGTACACTTCTCTCCTATTGCAAGTGTTTGAGTCTATGAGTTTCACTGTTGCTTCCCGGAGAACATTAGAACTCGAGCCTGAAGGGAAAAAATGACTCTACAAATATAAATCCTTTGCACTAGCTAAGATGTGGAAGAAGCATTTAGCATCTGTTCATGGGTGAGAGTGCTGAGCTGGGTTAAGAGCTGCTCCAGTTTGTACCACTTTTCATAGATGGAAGTAATATACGGGAGGAGTTGTACATAATTTCTAATCAACATTATTTTATAGGAAGGGCTTGAAGGGTTCCACAGTAAAGAGCTATGAGAAGATGACACACTCTCATATGAGGACGTAAGGGTAGTATCACTGAGGTGCGAGAGGAGGCCTACCAGTCTATTTACTTCTAAGTACAGTACCATACAATGGAGCACAGGCTAATAATTTCAGCAGGTTACCTGGAGCCAAGATGGCTAGTTCTATGGCTAGTTTTGTTCTGACTGCATGAACCTGAGTAAGCACCTATCTCCAGCTCAGTTTGCACCTCTGCTACATAGGTTATAATACATATCTCACAAAGGTTTTGGGAAACCCCAGTCAAGGTCAGCACTCTGTTGTCATATTCACTGTACAAACACATTGCTAAACAGTGCCTGGAAAAAAGAGCTTGCAATCTAAAATGTTATGGACAGAAACAGAATGTCAGACTCCTCCCTAGTTTCTGTTTCAGTGGCTGGCAGCTTTGTCTTTTTCCAACCCAACATTAGAGAGCAAGTAAATGCGGAATGTGTTTCTAATAGTTACACAAATCTATTCATTTTTTGCAAGTATTAAACAAGATGTGACCACACAGCTGCTCTCAATTAAACAGTTAGTTGGACTCATCATTAATGTAAAACGTCAGATGTTTGGGTTTTTTGCAGATGGACGCACTCACCATCGTTGCTCAGTGCTCCCCAGCCTGTGATGACAGCGTCAGAATTATATGGGAAAATCTGAGATGGATCTGGCAGACAGACGCGATGTACGATATTTGTAAAATCAACTTTTTTCGAGAGTTTCACGACCGCTATATCATAGTTGTGTGCTGGATAACGGTACTTTTCATGGACAATAATAGCCTTGACAAAGTGTTTCATTCTTGAAGGTCTTAAAAGAGTTCCAAAGGTAACGGTCCATACACGTGGGTTATTTGCTCTGGAAAAGATGAAAGAACTTTGTAGATATATTTAAGCCATGGAGATAAAGGTCTCTAAACTTGGTCCAGTGTAGGTAGCTCAAAACCTCACCCATACTTCCCCACAGAATCCTTGGAAGATCTTGGTGGAATGGGGAATTGGACCTACACCATCCCATCTGTATTACTCATTAGCCAAATAATAAATGTGGCCAGGTAGCTTCCCAATACACAAAGTGCATACAGCACACTACAGCAGGTAACCAGAGGTGTTTGCCTTGTCGTTTGCTGACTCTTAATCTATTCCAGTCTTTATATTGCCACACCCTTCAGAAGCAATCAGTCTTCACTATCTCCTTGGCTATTCAAAAAAGGAGTGATGGAACCATCAAATTCTAACCTCTGCTCCAGGGAACAACTCACACCACTGTCCATAGAAGGAAAGGGATAAGGTGGCCTAATGGCTCAAAAAAACATGTATATTTGAGCCAAGCTGTGATAGCATGAAGACATTCCTCTTGCTCTACCTGACCTTAGGCAGAGCAGCTTCCTTTGGAGCATCTTTCAGAGCCTTTTCCTCAGGGACTATTTTCTCCAGCTTCAGAAAGATTGGTCACCGCTCTCTGCCTGAAACCCTGAAACTTTAATATAGCCCTTCCAAGGCTTGGCATTGGTTCTGAATGGAGCACCATTTGATGTGAAGGTCGGTACATACCACATCTTACTGCAGCCTCTTTCAGAGCTGGGAACTTACTTTCTAAAGCAGTGAGCTGCGGACAGAAGCCACGTGTTGCTGATCAGTGTTGCACCACAACGGTGGATGTTGTTCTGCTGTAAACTCGCTTGCCATGGCCAGTCCCCAAGCTCTGCAGATGCCACCCCTCCGACTATTCTTTTTGATGTTGAGGATGATTTTGATTTTGCTGATCTATTCTGTTGTAACCCGCAGACTGTCAAAATGGGGAGAGAGAAAATAAGTCATTTCTCAATGTACTAATTGTGCTTGTTGATGCCTCTAGGCACATGTACAAAATGTACCATAAGAGAAAATGCAATTAGACCCTGTAATGACATGTCAAACTCAAAACGCTCCCTGAAATGGAGGCTGTCCACACCCACCCCTTCAAGTAAAAGTCTGAGAAAACAGATGAGTCTTGTGGAGAGCCATGAAGGTCAACCAACTCAGGCTCAATTGCATGACTAAGGGGAGCAAATTCTAGAGTCAGGAGCCCTTCACCCTGTACCCCACCCCCAGGGATTGTCAGTTTGAATGTCGCAGCTGGTCTCAGTTGCTGGGATAAAGCATCTCTCTAAGATAGGCGGGACCCATACCATGTAGTATTTTACAGAAAAAGCAGCACCTTAAGTTTCAGCCAGACAGGACGTGGAAGGCAGTGCAACATATGGAGCGTGCATGCAACGCTCTCTCAGTGAAACACTACTATAGAAGCTGGCAGCTGCAATTTGCACCAACTGAAGTTTCCAAATGGTCCTTGAGTGTAGCCTCAAGTAGAGCACGTTGCACTAATCCAAGCCAGAAGTGACAAAGGCATGGATAACCATAGTGAGGTGTGCATCTAGCAAGAAAGATGACAAGATCTTTGCCAAGAGGAAACAAAGACAAGATTCTTGGTTTCTGCTACTACCTGGAAATCCAGGAGTAGCTGACAGTCTGTCAGGTGTAAGGCCCTCAGCTGCACCTACTCAGTACTCCTGATACCTTAATGAGCCAGCTAGGCTGCCTGATGGGCTGCCCTGCCTGATTGGCTGAGAAAGCCAGAAGGCCAGTTCTTAAACCTAGCAGCGGCAGTAGCTTGCTGGCTGCTCAACACACATGTCCACGGACTCTCTGCCTTTTTGTGCTCATCTCTCCGAGCCCTGCTCCTGCTCTGCTCTGCCACAGCTCCAGCCCAGATCCTGACCAGCCTTGTTCCCATCCTGTCCCAGCCCCGCTCCTGTGTTCCCTGATTCGGGGTAATCTGGTTCCAATCCTCGGCTCTGGCTCCTGACTCCGACCCTGTCTCGACCCCAGGCTCTGGAATTCAGCCTCCAACCGCTAGGCCTGACTGCCTGTGACCTGGTCTCCTGACAGTTCGAGCAGCCCAAATTCTAAAACAGGGGAACTAGGCTGACAAGGTTCCAGATCAGTGGCTAGTACAGATCCCTCCTGGCCAATCTTTCCCTGCTCCTATTTCTGCTGTGCCCGCAGTTGTTCCCCACTGACCAATGCAGAGTGGGGCTCGTTATTAGCCGGCTGACTGGGGAAGTTGTGGCCTGGGCATTCCCATTCCTAAAGAAAGCAAGCCCACTCCTGGGCCAGCTTGAAGACTTCATTCAAACCACGGCCATGATCTTCGAGGGTAGAGCCGAGAGCACCCTTCGGGCATCACGGCAGCGACCTCAGCATGTTGCTAAGTATGCCAGAGCTCCGCTGCTTGGTAGCAGAGATTGAATG
Organism: Caretta caretta; assembly: GCF_965140235.1. Taxonomy (NCBI): domain Eukaryota; kingdom Metazoa; phylum Chordata; order Testudines; family Cheloniidae; genus Caretta; species Caretta caretta. Next base: position 19,416,668 of record NC_134209.1, read on the forward strand.
GAATGAGGCCACGCAGTATTATCATTTCTGCTTCAGCCTAAATGATGACATCAAAGATGAGCTCCCACAAGTGGACTCCCCGCCTACTTATTGACCTCAGTATAAAGATTGACAACTGCCTGATGGAACGCAGCCAGGAAAGTAGTTCAGCTTCCCAGCTCCTGCCAGTCCTCCTGTCTCCAGCCCACCAACCTTCAGTGCTTTCCCCACAGCCCAAACTCATGCAGCTCAACAGAGAAAATGCAGCATCGAGCATCGGGACTATACCTGTACTGTGGAAGACCAGGGCACTTCGCATTGGACTGCCCTGTGAAGGTCCACTCTGCACCCTGCTCAGGGAATGCCAAGCTGCAGCCCCCAGAGGGTACCTGCCTCTTATTGGTACCCAGCATCCATACCTGTCTGCCGATACATTGGGAATGACTAGGTGTGTACTGACATCTCCAACTCCCTCTGCAAGCCCACACCTCTCCATCTCCAAGGTCCACCTGGAGGCACTGGTGGATTCTGATGCCTCTGGCAACTTCATGGATCAGGACTTTGTATGAGTCTATCAGATCCCCATCCAACGCAAGGACACTCCAGACTTGGTAGAATCTATTGATGGCTCGCTCATTTCATCAGGCCCAGTTACCCCCCAGACCACACCCCTGAATGTAATGACTCTCCAGGGTCACCAAGAAACCCTTCAGTTTGGACTTATCTGAGCACCACACTTTCCAGTTGTTCTCAGCATGCCCTGGCTCACTACTCATGATCCACGCATTCACTGGCGGGCAGGCAAAATACAGTTTGGCTCCCCACATTGCCAACAATTCTGTCCCTGGAATCCAAATATGGGGATCGTAGACTGGGAGCCTTCCTTGAGATTCCGAGTCTGAGCAAGTTAATCCCCAGGGAGTCTTATTACCCACTGCAGTCCACTACACTGCCTCCATGTTACCACTTAAATGTAAAGATTTTCCCGATGTGTTCGAGAAACAGAATGCAGATGTTTTGCCACTCCATTACAGCTATAACTGTCCCATCATCTTTCAGCCCACTCCAATCCTCTTTGTCCACATCTGCTTCCTTTCGGAGCCAGAACTTCAGGCTCTCCACGACTACCTCCAGGAATATCTACAAAAGTGGTTTATCCGTCCTTCCATGTCTCCAGCTGGGGCTCCAATTTTCTTTGAGACGAAAGAAGATGAATCAATAAGGCATTGTGTGTTGACTATCAGGTGTTAAACAAAGTCACAATTCTAAATCAATGTCCTCTCCCTCTCATTAACGTGCTTTTACAAAAGACTCCGCTCTGCAATGGTTTTTACTAAGCTGGACCTTCACGGGGCCTATAACTTTGTCCCGAATAGAGAGGGAGATGAGTGGAAGACCTCCTTCCATATCTGGTACAGACACTGAGCGCCTGGTCATGCCATTCAGCCTGTGCAATGCCCCAGCAACATTTCAGTACTTCATAAACAATATCTTCAGAGATGTGTTAGACTGCCATGTAGTCATTTATCTGGATGACATACTCATCTTTTCTGACGATCAGGCTTCTCATGATCAGCATGTCCATGGCATCCTAGACTTTGCCAATGCCATCTATATCCAAAGCCCAAAAAATGCAAAATTTTTGACCTGGATACAATAGAATTCCTTGGTTACTTATCTCCTCTGAGGGAATAACCAGGGACGCATGCAAGGTGGTAGTCACCTCCGACTGTGCTGCACCAAAGGACACCAGTGGGGTCCAATGGTTCCTAGGTTTTTCTAACTTCTACCGGTAGTTTATTGAGGGATTTTCCACCCTAGTTGCTCCTCTGACCACTCTTCTGTGAAAAGGAGTCTGGTTCACCTAGTCCTTGGAAACCCATGTAGTAGAGAGAGGGGAATGGTGTTTCTACTGGAAGTGGCCAGGTTTCTTGTCCAAGTGCTCACAGCCCACAAGAACCTGGAATATCTTCGAGCAGCCAGATACTTCAACCAACAACAGATCCACTGGTCCCTCTTCTTCATCCAGCTTGACATCATAATTCCCTATTGCCCAGGAGTCAGAAATGGGAAGGCTGGCGCTCTGTGCCATAAGGCTGAGTACCTGGAACAGGTGAGAAGACTCCCTCTGCAATTCTAAAGGCATCCAACTTCATCAATGGCACAGCAGAAAACAGTGTAATGGAGTCACATCAGCTGAGATCCGCCAGACTCTGGAGAATGTGGACGCCTCATTCGGGCAAGCCTCACACAGGGTGGGAGGCTCAGGTGAGCCCCGTGTGGTGTCCCGTTTTCCCTTTGGGAAATATGGTCACCCTAGTAAAACCAGAAGGAATTGGGAAGATGCATCCCCCATGACTGTGCAAGGCTCCTAAGTTCACTGCGGCTCTGTGTCAAGTGTAAGGTCAAATCATTCAAGAGAAAAAGAGGAAGCTTTTAAAGGGCCAGAAAAATGCTCAGAGACTATTTTTTAAAATAGTCAGGGAATTGCCAACCATGCAGTGCTTTCACTTACAGTCATTGAAGAGGGTTTCAGCTCTCTCTCTCCTCAGATCTGAAATAAACAAACAAACAGAGTGAGTTCAGCACAGCCAGGGCTTTTTAACCTATTAATGCAGCTTAAATTAGTCCCAGCCCACAGTAAAGGGTGGGGTGGAGCTGAACTGCTACAGAGGACAGGTGCCAGCAATGCCCCTCTGCCATGTACATTGGTCAAACTGGACAGTCTCTACGTAAAAGAATAAATGGACACAAATCAGATGTCAAGAATTATAACATTCATAAACCAGTCGGAGAACACTTCAATCTCTCTGGTCACGCAATCACAGACATGAAGGTAGCTATCTTAAAACAAAAAAACTTCAAATCCAGACTCCAGCGAGAAACTGCTGAATTGGAATTCATTTGCAAATTGGATACTATTAATTTAGGCTTAAATAGAGACTGGGAGTGGCTAAGTCATTATGCAAGGTAGCCTGTTTCCTCTTGTTTTCTCCTACCCCCCCCCCCCCCCAGATGTTCTGGTTTAACTTGGATTTAAACTTGGAGAGTGGTCAGTTTGGATGAGCTATTACCAGCAGGAGAGTGAGTTTGTATGTGTATGGGGGTGGGGGGGATGTGAGAAAACCTGGATTTGTGCAGGAAATAGCCCGACTTGATTATGTAAAGAGTTGTCACTTTGGATGGGCTAGCACCAGCAGGAGAGTGAATTTGTGTGGGGGGGTGGAGGGTGAGAAAACCTGGATTTGTGCTGGAAATGGCCCATCTGATGATCACTTTAGATAAGCTATTACCAGCAGGACAGTGGGGTGGGAGGAGGTATTGTTTCATATTCTCTGTGTATATATAAAGTCTGCTGCAGTTTCCACGGTATGCATCCGATGAAGTGAGCTGTAGCTCACGAAAGCTCATGCTCAAATAAATTGGTTAGTCTCTAAGGTGCCACAAGTACTCCTTTTCTTTTTGCTACAGAGGAATCATCTGGAGGTGGAATATTTCCCGCTGTGCATCCACTACTATATCCCCTGATGGGGTACAACTTGGTCTCTCTCGAAAGAGCCAGCCATCTCCTATGGACCAGAGCACAGGGTCTGAAATTCTGCCCGGGCCCTGCAGAAGGCTCCGTATGCTCCCCCCACCACACTCTGCAGCAGCATAAGGGTCAGACACAATCTGGCCCTGAGACTGTGAGCTCTTCAGGGCAGATACCATGGCGCAGCTCCCCAGTGGGTGTAGTTCGTCAGCGTTGGCTCTGACTTCAATGGAGCTAAGACAACTTCCCCCACCTGAGGATCTGCTCCCACAGCTTCTTATTTGGACTGGGAGGTGCCTGGCACAATTTTGGAGGCGGAAATCAATAAATAAAATTAATACTAATAATTTGGTGTGTAATTGTGGGGCATTGATGGCACTGTTGAAATACTTTCCTCCCCCAATTCATTACATCATATCTATGGTGTGATTCAGCACTCGCTGAAGTCTGTGTAAAGGTTGTCAGTGATGTTAATGGGCACAGGGTCAGGCCCACAAACATCAATATAGTCCCCTGGCTACAACACCCCCTTTCTAACCGGAGCCCCATTCCTGGTTACTTGCAGGCCAGTGGAAAAACGCACCTGTTCAATAAAATTTTGAAGTTGTCCAGTGACTCTTGAACAGCAACCAACACCTAGTATCACCCGATACCGATCCTCATCCACGTCCCTCTCCTCTGCCTTCTCTACCGTCACCTAGTATCACCCGATGCCTATCCTCATCCATGTCCCTCTCCTCTGCCTTCTCTTTACCTTACTCTATCTGGGTTCTGATCGAAAACCAACACCAATCAGTGGGGATCTTTCCACTGAATTCAATGGGCTTTGGATCACACGCCTTGTCTGTTGTGTTAATAATCAGTGGCATTCTGCTTCTAGGCTTGACACTCCTTTCTATATGTTCAGTGAATTCAGTTTGTTTGCAGTCAGCAACTACTGCATCTAGGCTAATTAATTTCTTTACATTAAGTTAAAAAAAGGTATGTTATGATACAAAAACCAAAACCCACCTGTCCACACACACGTCTTAACTTCTGCGAGCATTAGCAGAGGGAAGGATAATGTTAAAGAAATAGACTGCTGTCATTGTGCAGCTGCTGTGTTACTTTGTAGGGATGGGGGAAATTATTTATGACTGAATTTAAACAATGATTCACTGTTCTTCTTTGTAGTGGAAGATTATTGGCATAATCAAGGTAGATGATTTTGATCAGTGATCAAGTGGCCACTTGTGGGCTCCAAACACAGTATAAGAGTTCACTCTTGTACACACTCCACTGCAAAGGATAAATCCATAACTAGGCTCGGAAGGGTTTGATTTTAACGTTATGGATTTTGAGGGATAACATTGATGTTTATTTCCAAAATATAGTCATTCAAAATTTACTGATTTAAAACACTAACAGCCAGATTTTCACAAGTGCTCAGCCCTCAGCAGCTCCCACTGAAAATGTTGTTTCATGGGTTACGCAATGAGAAGAATGGGAGTATTCATTTCTTACTAATTTCCAGCCAGATGCAATTAACAGCAAAGAAGTGCCCGCACCTCTTCTCTACAGCTGCAAGATATAAGAAGCTTTCAGCATTCCCTCTTTGTTAATCTCAAATATTGACAACGGACTCCTTTTTCTTTTTGCCACTCTTGGGATGGAAAGACATGTAACTATTAAAAGCTTAAGTATAAAGCCTGCAATTAATTACCATCACTTACATTAGGTTGCAAAACCAATCGGGGAGACAAACGAATCAGCCAGCCTGTTCCAGCCAGTGCCAGAAGCAATTCAGTTGGTATGTTTTCACTGATCTGAGTTTTGCTGTGAGTCTCGCATCTGTACTGCTAAGCAGCTGTCTCTCTCTCTCTCTACTTCCCCTTCTAGCACCTGATAGTTGCCTAGGTTATTTATGTTGGAAGTGGCACATACCTTATACTGGGCCAAATTCAGCTGTGACTTATACTTGTTGCCTTCAGGGGGGTTGCATGGATGTAACTGAAAGGAGAATTTGGCCACTTACTTTTTGCCTTTTTGGGGAGGTGTAAAGGTCTACAAGGAAACTAATGTATGTTCCCTCTGTCTGTACAGCTTCATTTTTAGCATGTTTTATGATATTCCATATAAACTAGGTGTGTGCAGATCATGCAAAGTCATGTCAACCCTCCACTGGGGCGGGCAGCATGATGGGAGGTGCCTGCAAAGTACATGAGCGTATGTCCTAAGGTAGGAGTGTTACTTTTTTGTGGGGGAGGGGACAGCTGCACAGTGGCCTGGCCCATGCCCCCTACACTGAAGGCTGGGAGTGAAGTGCAGTGCATAGGAAACACTGCAGGAGCTCATCCCCACCAAAGGTCCCTCTAGGACTGGGAAAGGGACCCCTCATGTGATCAGATCACTGGCGTCAGGACTGCTTTGAGCCACTAGCGTGTCACAAAGCAGGCTTTGCACTGTAGAGAATTGGAGCTCAGGTCAAAAATTTCAAACATGGGTTTATAAAGTTAGGTGACAAAGGCCAAAACCAGGGGCCTAAAATTAGAGCATCTGTGAGGATTCAGAAGCCTTAAATACGTGGCATGATTTTCACAAGTGATGAGCATGAGCAGCACCCATTTAAAAAAAAAAAACAAAAAAACAAAACAATGGGAGCTGCTGGGTACTCGGCCCTTATTGTTGTGCTTCCATATGGATTTAGGTGTCTTGGCTTCATGCATAATTTGAAAAGTTTGGCCTTAGTTTTTCCCCCTTCTCTGTGGTTTTTTTTAATGTATTTTGAGTGAAGTTAAGGCCCTAAAAGGAACTGGATGGATAGCCTCACAAGGTGAATCCACAGCATCGTCAACAGCTGGACTTCCGCATGGTTCCCTGCCAACATGCCTCAGCCCTGTCTCCAAAGGGTGCTTATTTATTCCGTAACCTTGCTGATCAGGCTAGCAATTAGGGCCAACTGTGCTGTTCTGTCCTGTCTTCTTGGGCCAAGACCAAACCACTGTCTCCTAATGTCCTGGGACCGACATGGCTACAACAACACTATTTATATCATTCAGTCTTTCTGAACTGGGAATAGTTTCCTAAATGTGTAAAGACCTTTAAGTAATACAGTTGCCCTCACATGTAACCAATTAAGAAATCTTGAAAGCCACTTTGTGAATTATTAGTTTCAGTCTCCTATAAATCAGATAACTGAGGTATAAATTTCATTTTTAATTGCAAGTATATGTACTTAAGCAGATATCGAAAGTGAAAGAATATGTTTAGATTGTTAATAGGGTATTACAGACCAACAACGAAGGGTGGAATTTTCCAAGGAGCTGAAGGTAGCTGGGTACCCACCTTCTGTTGGGTATTTGTGCATTCCAGCCTACCTTTTTAAAATTTCAGAGGTATGAATGTTTCAGAGATTTAAAGTTTCATAAACTAACACTGTATAATGAATGTGATTTGCTCCTCACTAGGAATGTCCAGAGAGGATATATAGAGAAAAATATATTCATATTTTCATGTTGCTAAACAACATTTCAGTGTCAGTATCAGAAAAGCTAGTCTTTTACCTCTTACTGATTTTCTTTTTGGTTGCAGGGGCCATTGTTTGTATGAAGGAAGGAAAAAATAAAGTGTAAGATCCCCATTAACATAAATGAAGCCTGGATTTCACTCAGGTAGTTTACACAGTGCAAATGTATGCATAACTAGGAAGACTCATGCATGTCAACAGTTTTGCACAGGTAACTGCATTATCTTCTAGGCACACGAATTTCCCATTTCAGTTCCACTAGGAACTTTTATTTTCCCCAGTAGTTTCTGCATGCAATTTTTGCATAAATATGAACAGAACTGGTGCTTTTAAAGGCAATCTAATAATATAGCTTGCTCCTGTATATTCGAAAGTGTTTCCAGGTACTGCACCCAAACGTGCAGGGTAGTGACGATTAAAATGAAAAATATTAAGAAAGAAAAATATGGACACCCAAACCATCACTAAGCCATCTGGGGCATATGACTGAATCAAAGATATTTGTGCTTCTTTATCTGAAATAAAAGTAAGCCCCTCAAAAGCTAAGTTTTCTGGCACTGTAAAAGTGAAATTGGTATTAATTCCAATCAAAACAGCCCTTCTTTAAGTGGCAAATTCTTCACTGTTTAAGATGCACAGATGCAGTTAAACATTTGTACAAAGACCACATATTTCTGTTGGCAAGTGAAATTGGCACTAGGGATAGGCTAGCTAGTGGGGGTAAAACAACAAATCTCCGAATCTTTGCCAAGTATTCAAACTGACCCCACACTACAGCTCTTGGGGTGTAGGGTCCTGAAATTTAGGATGATCCAGATGGACAATAAAGAGTACTGGAAATCTCATGACAGACTATGCAGTTTTACAGGCGTATATCCCAATCCTGCAAACTTTTATAGCGCTTGGGTAACTTTAAGTATGTGAGTAGTCCCATTGCAGGATTAGGGCCTTAAACAGTTTGGACAGTTCTAAAAGGGTGTGATAAGAAATCCAGTGTTGTAGGTGCTTAACTGAGCCAACCCTCTTGCCCTTTTTAGAATTTCTCCTGTCACTAAGCAATAGACAATTGATTACCACTACTGAGGTCTGGTCATGCTGAGCAAGCCCCAGACACCCAATGAAATAAAGAAAAGGAGTACTTGTGGCACCTTAGAGACTAACCAATTTATTTATTTATGCTCAAATAAATTGGTTAGTCTCTAAGGTGCCAGAAGTACTCCTTTTCTTTTTGCGAATACAGACTAACAGGCTGTAACTCTGAAATGAAATAAAGCTTCATCTTTGCCTTTCGTGATCAGTTAAAAATAGAAAGACAAAAAGTTAGGCAAACTCTCAAGGTTCATCTAGAGATTTATTCACCTTTGTGTTGCGTAGGAAAAGTCGAGTCCAAGCCCAATCTGTCACTATAGTGTGAGGAGAAGGAGTGTTTCTGAAGAACAAGCTCAGGGTCTAGCCATGGCTGCAGAAGCAGGGAAGCAAATGTCATACCTGTAGCAGGAGTATGTGGTTTTGCAGCACAAGGAAAACAGGCCATGAAGAACGCAGCATGCGCTGTTGTAACTGCACAACCAGTCCATGCCAAGCCACTGGCTTAGGTGGAAAGATTCCTGCTCTACAATACTTCTTAGATCCTCTGTACAACACGGCCTCTATACGGGGGGGGGGGGGGGGGTAGGGGAAGGTCTGGCCCACTATACATTACCTCTTCTAACAAACAGCACACCTCTGATTTCCAACCATTTCCACAATAAACTCCTCAAAAGGGGACCACAAACTATACCTTGCAACATTAAGCCTTGCCTTAAGGGGACCAGAACTTGCAGTCTTTAATAACAGTTTGTGACAGGATAGGGAGACCCCATCCAGCGCGGGGTGAGTTCACCCTGTCCTTCAAGCTGCCCTCTGTCTCCAGGACGTGAGACCTAAGGGCAGGAGTCCGTAAGATGCTTTGATCCGTAGGGTTTTAAGGCCCAATGGCTGGAATCTATGGAATCGCCTTGCTCCAAAGGGCAATAGGGTCACGTGACCCACATCCGGGGGGGGGGGGCAGCCCTTCTCTGCCGGGCAGTAAGGCCTAGCTGCCAGAGTCCATAGGGGTATCTCGGGGTTTGCAAGGCAGTAAGGCCCAATGGCCAAAGTCAACAGAGATACCCTGGGTCTACAGGGCAGTAAGGCCTAGCAGCCAGAGTCATTAATGATACTCTGGATTCACCAGCAGCCAGGTCTAGTGGCCAGAGTCGACGAAGATACCCCTCCGGGCACGGCTGCATGGCCTACTGGCTAGAGTCAATAAAGTTGCCCTCCAGGCAGGGCTGTATAGCCTAACAGCCGGAGCCACCTTCTGGGCGCAGCTATATAGCCTAGTGGCCAGAGTCAATAAAGTCGCTCTCTGGGCGGGGTTGTATGGCCCAGCGGCCGGAGTCACTAAAGTTGCCCTCTGAGCGGGGCTGTATGGTCAAGCAGGGGCATGGTGGCCAAGTAGGGGGATCTGGGCCATCCCTGCTCCACTGAGTCCCAGCCCAGGGCCTTGGCAGTGGCGAGTGTGTCTGTCACTGGGTCAGCGGGGATCCATCCGCAACACTCAGGACAATGGTTCTTCGGCCGGTGCAACTCCCTGTAGTTCTGACCTCCCTGGGGTGTCCACAGGTAGCTGGGCATCTGTGTGCGTCTCAGCACCTCTGGCTTCTGTGGTCCAGGTCCCCAGTGGTTCCTGGACAGGAGCTGGCAAGGAGCTTCCGGCAGTCAGCCCAGCCAGGCTGCTCCCTCTTATACTGCTGCTACAGCTGGAGCATGCCCAGTAGGGATGTGGGGGTGTGGCTTCCTCTGCCCACAGTGAGGAGTTAACCCTTCCCCGTCCAGTGCGGTGTGAGTTCACCCCATCACACAGTTAAATATTATTCAGTCTATTAATGTATCTTCCAGCCAGCTTTTGCATACACGTTGACTAGTGTCTGGTTGTTTCTTTCTGCAGGCGCACTGCTTTTGCACTCCAGTTCCATCCAGAGACATGTTGAGGTGCAACAATCTCTCACCAATGCTTCAGAAATCAGCTCTCATCTCGTTTTCTTCTCAGCAGATCAGTAGGGAGGAAGGATGGGCCAGTAGTGAGGGTGCTAGCCTGGGGCCATGTCTAAACGAGTGAACTTACAGCAACACAGCTGTACTGATGCAGGTGTGCCACTGTAAGATCGCTTGTGTAGCCTCTCTATGCCAATGGGAGAGAGCTCTCCCGTCAACATAATAAAACTACATCAACAAAACGTTTTTTCACACCCCTGAGTGACATACATTTTACCAGCATAAGTGGTAGTGTAGACATGGCACTCAGAAGACTAGGGTTCCAGTCCTTGCTCCACTACGGACTTGGGCAAGTTCCCCTGTTAGTCTCTCTGTGCCCCAGTTCCCCATCTGCCCAATGGGGATAACAGCACTGCCCTGCCTCACAGGTGGTTGTGAGAATGAATACAGTAAAGATTGAGACTTGCTCAGGAGCTACATTAATAAAGGTACATGGAAGTATCGTGAAAGTTGGGGTCTCTCATTACTGTGGTGTTCTAGGAGTGTACCAGAAAACACAGAGACCAGCTTCCTGGGGGTGGGCAGGGACTCTGGACAAAGCTGGGATAAATTCATCCCACTGCATACTTATGGAATAAACACAGTAAACTCTCTCCTGAAAACACACTTCTGATTCTGCTGACTATGTTTGAATTTTAATTTCCTCCTGAAAGTTGAGCAATTTTGTGACAATTGCCTGAGGGAATTTATCTGCAGATGATATAATTCTCAGCACATGCCCCACTTGCACTGAGCAGGGCTGAGGCAGGCAGAGGATGGTGTGAAAGTTAAGACAAAATATCACTGCTTTTCTTCTCTGGGTGCCCCGTTCACTCCCCTACCGATGTCAGTGGGAGTTGCACACAGACCTATGATTTTTTCTGTCAACAAAATTGTAATCCTGTCCCTCTCAACTTTTATTTAGGAAGGCTGTCCCTATTTTAACTCAGATTTATCGGTCACAATTTATATTAAGCTTCCATGTGTGAAAGGTTTATAAAGGGTTACTAAATGATTTCTAGATTTCACAAGCATGTTACATGAGTATCACGTGTTACAGATTGTTAGAAGCACATCAAAAGGTGTTATAGTTATAAGCAATCTATTGACCTGATAGACTCTATAACAATGAATTAACCATTTACTGGAAATATCTATTAATTATTAAACCACCCATAATAAGTAGTTTATAATTGCATCTGTTCCAGACTGGGATGTGTTTGGAACAAGTTGATAAATTAAATAGTGATACATCACCAGGACTAGATGGTATTCATCCAAGAGTTCTGAAGGAACTCAAATTCTGTACCAGATGACTGGAGGATAGCTAATGTGACATCAATTTAAAAAAACAACAACTCCAGAAGCAATCCTGGCAGTTACAGGCTGGTAAGTCTAACTTCAGTACCAGGCAAATTGGTTGAAACTATAGTAAAGAACAGAATTATCAGACACATAAATGAACACGATTTGCTGGGGAAGAGTCAACAAAAGTCCCTTTTGTAAAGGGAAATCATGCCTCACCAATCTATTAGAATTCTTTGAGGGGGTCAACAAGCATGTGGACAAGAGTGATCCAGTGAATATAATGTACTTGGACTTTCAGAAAGCCTTTCGCATGGTCCCTCACCAAAGAATATTAAGCAAAGTAAGCAGTCATGGGATAAGAGGGAAGGTACTCTCATGGATCAGTAATTGGTTAAAAGACAAGAAACAAAGGGTAGGAGTAAATGTTCAGTTTGCACAATGGAGAGAGGTAAATAGCAGGGTCCCCCAAGGATCTGTACTGGGACCTGTGCTGTTCAACATAATCATAAATGATCTAGAAAAAGTGAGGGGGCAAAATTTGCAGATGATACAAAACTACTCAAAATAGTTAAGTCCCAGGCAGACTGCGAAGAGCTACAAAGGGATCACACAAAACTGGGTGACTGGGAAACAAAATGGCAGCTGGAACTCAATGTTACTAATGGAAAGTAATGCACATTGTAAAACATAATCCCAACTATACGTACAAAATGATGGGACATAAATTGGCTGTTACCACTCAAGAAAGAGATCTTAGAGTCACTGTGGATAGTTCTCTGAAAACATTGGCTCAATGCACAGCAGCAGTCAAAAAAAGCTAATATAAATGTGAGGAACCATTAGGAAAGGGATAGATAATAAGACAGTAAATAGCATAATGCCACTATATAAATCCATGGTACACCCACACCTCGAAGACTGCGTGCAGTTGTTTGCCCCCTCTCAGAAAATATATTAGAAATGGAAAGGTACAGAGAAGGGCAACAAAAATGATGAGGGGTATGGAACCGCTTCCATATAAGGAGAGATTAAAAAGACTGGAACTGTTCAGGTTGGAAAAGAGATGAGTAAGGGGAGATATGATAGAAGTCTATAAAATCATGAATGGTATGGAGAAAGTGAATAGGGGAGTGTTATTTACCCCTTCATGTAACACAGGAAGCAGAGGCATGCAATGAAATTAATAGACAGCAGGTTTAAAACAAACAAAAGGAAGTACTTCTTTACACAATGCACAGTCAACCTGTGGAACTCATTGCCAGGGGATATTGTGAAGGCCAAAATTATAACTGGGTTCAAAAAAAGTATTTAGATAAGTTCCTGGAGGATAGGTCCATCAATACCTATTAGCACAGATGGTCAGGGATGCGACCCCATGTTCTGGGTGTCCCTAAGCCTCTGACTGCCAGATGCTGGGACGGGATGACAGGGGGATGGATCACTTGATGATTGCCCTGTAATATTCATTCCTTTTGAAGCGTCTGGCATTGGCACTGTCAGAAGCCAGAATAGTGGGCTAGATGGACCATTTGTCTGACCCAGTATGGGGTGTTATTTCACTGGCTATTAATGAAAATAGTGTACATCAGATATACTCTTGTCAAGTATATCTGAAATTGAGGCTGTAGAAACTTTAATTATGGTTAAATAAAAGTTCCTTGAATTATTTCAAAGTTGACTTATCCTTTGTGCAATTTTTGTCCCATGTTTTTCTTATACGTCTATCTGTCTGTGTGTCTAAAACACCTATCACTTTAGGACCTATGCGTTGGTCTCGCATTTGGGTCATAAGTACTATTTGCCATCCATGTCATACAAGCTATTGTGTTTTCCTCTCAGTGAATCTGTAATTTAAGACATGGAATCTCCTGGCATCGTGTCTGATTGACAAAGTGAAAGTATCAGTAAATGAGACACGTGTGGTGTTTAGATGTTGCTTGTAATTATTAGAATTGGGAGCACTGGCTGTTGGGAGTCTGAAAGGACAGGAAACAGGAAGGAGGGGGGAGGAGTTGAAGAGGCTGAGGGAGAGCTACTGAGGGTGCAGCAGCAGCTTGGAAAAGAGGTTTCCACTTTAAAAAATAAAGTCCTGTTGAAGTTTGTTAGTACCTTGCCTGGGTACTACAACAACACACTTCCAGAGCAGTCCGTCATGTTTATGAAGGGAGGGTACAGGGAGAAAGCAGAGTGTCAAGCAGAGCCCTGTACTTCACTCGACTCTGGTGTTGACTCAGACTGCTCTGGGAGACTGGCCACTTGAGCATAGGTATTCAGTGTGGTAAACTAACCACCAGTTTAGGCTCTATGACCACTACTGACTGCAACCAACAGGCAATTATTATTATTACAGAAGCATCTAAAGACCCCATTGTGCCAGGCACTGCACAAACATGTAATCCCAACGAGCTTACAAAGTAAATAGTCAAGACAGACAAAGGGCAGAGACAGGAAGCACACAGAGAGCTTCAGGGTATGTCTGCACTGCAGTAAAAACAACCCGTGGCACCAAGTCTCAGAGCCTGGGTCAATCGCCTTGGGCTGCGGGGCTAAAAATAGCAGTCTAGGCATTTGGGCTAGGGCTGGAGCCTGGGCTCTGAGACCCATCCCCATCACCTGGGCTTCAGACTGAGCCCACACATCTACACAGTGACTTTTAGCCCCATCGCCCAAGCAACGCAAGCTTGAACCAGCTGAGCTAGGCTAGCCACGGCTGTGCCGCAGGTCTCGTATTGCAGTGTCAATGTGCCTAAGTGACTTGCCCAATTGATTTCCTGAGTTCCAGCACAGCACCTTAACCATGCAGCAAATCCTTACAGAATAAAATGTTAAAAGAAATTTGCCTCTGTTCAGACTCCTACACTCCAGCCCACCCAGCCTTTCTAAACAGTGCAGGGGTCAATACTGAAACATATCAGCAATGCCAGATCAAGGGCATGTGAGCAGCAGGTCTTGTGCTTTTTCAGAGTGGGGATGTATGATCTACTTTTCTCCTCCAGGTTGTTGTCACTTGTATCCAAGTGGAAATATGCAGGCTGCCAAATACACTATTTGAGACATAACCCAATTAAGTATTCAGGAAAAATCCAGGTCAGATACTCATCTGCATGGTAACAAAGGAGGGTCCAATCAGGACAAGTGAGACCATCTACCTCCTAGATGCTGGTCTCTGTGCTTGTAAAGCATCTAGCAAGTTTTGGGTGGTAGATAAATAAATAAAAATAATAATAGATGTCTTCTTATATGAAACCAATTTGTGACCCATGTTGTTCATGGTCAAAACCTCTGGCTCTGGGACAGATGAGAATACGTTCTGCTTACTTTGGTGTGGCGCCAATGATCTTCCAACTAGTTGTTTTTTTTTCAGACAGAAGCAAATAGGCAGCTTTGCACTTGGCAAGGCCTGCGACCTGGCAGAGAGGGGAAAATGGGTTGGTTATTGCCTTCCTTTTTTGGTCCCCTTGCTGGAGTGGGGAAGGGATCAGGCTGTGAATTGCTTCCCCTTCTAATCCTGCTGACTGAGAAAGGGTGGGAGGAAGGGAAAGAAATTAGGCCATGTACGCCTTCTCCTCTGGTACCAGTTCTGCAAAGGAAGAAGAAACTGGGCCATGATTCACATCCCTCTCCACACCAATTGTCAATAGGAGAATGAATCTATTACCTCAGGTGTTTCTAAGGCACCTATCATTGCTATCTTCCCCTCCTGCTGCCTTATTGTTATCTGGTGAAAATGGGACTTTTCTGGTGAAAATGGGACCTACTTTCTCTTCTAGGAGAACTTGTACTATGAGCTACTGCAGCCTACCTGGAGCCCACAAAAGAATACGGGCTTGACTGGCTTCCAGCTGCACCTGCAGAAGCAGGCATAATATTGAGAAGACACAGGAAGCTTTGGAATATCTCCCAGGAGCTCACAGAAGCAGATGAGAGATTCCAGACATCTCTGTATTTTCTACTGTGTTTGGTGTACAAAGACACCATTATCTTTCTGCTGCAGAAATATTAAATACAATTACAAATTATTAAGTATAACTGTAGTATCTTCAGTATATTATCTATCAAATCTAATCTGTTTCTGCAGATCTCTCTGTCAATACTATTTCCTTTCCAGTGTGTAATGATGAGAAAAAACATAGACACCTGCTGTATTTGTCCCTTTTTTCAGCTTTGCAAAATTCCTATTTCCTGGCTGACTTGGTGCAAGGTGTTTTTGTTGTCAACAGACTAGCACAATACTGTCAGTCTTCCCAACAGATCTGTCTCCACCACTCTGGTATGGGAGGGCAAACCAAATGTTGTGCCCGAGCTGGTGAATTTTCACCCCAGCTTTGCAAAGCTGCCCTTGATCACGGCTGCAGGATCACCGATGGGGCACCAGACTCACGGGCACTTTGTTCCAGCTGCTCCACAGCATCACTAGTTTTGAACCAAGTACAAGTTGAGACATAGTGTTGAACAACAAGTTGATTAGATACTAGGAGGAAGGTTTACTCATTCTCCCTATTGGAACCTCCTAGTGTGCCATGCAAATGAGTACCTGACCTGGATTTTCAATAAGGGTTCAGCCAGTTAGTGATGCTTTTTTACATATTATGGCACAAACCCACAGGCTTTTGGTAAATGACATACAGTGAAAGGGTCTATGATGGCTTTAAGAAGCCATTAAGAATATGCGTAGGAATACCCTTATGTTTTGTAAGGGCCACAAGAAATAAGATGGAATGAGGCAGAAGTTGGTAAGGATACCTCATAACCGGGGCAAAAGCTTGGTGCCCTCAGAATTTACTTGTCCTTTTTGTTCTAAAGGTTGATGCTGGATAGGGCACTTTGTGTTACATATTGTTTGAAATAGTTAGGCCTAAACTGCAAACCTGAGATCTTCCTCGGGACTCCCAGACACCCCAAAGTTCAGTTGAAGGATTTCACTTCTGCCTGTTGCAGGGATAATGCCGAAACATAAAACATTTGGATCTGGGTGCAAACATTCCAGATCACCTAGCTCCCTCCAAAGCACAGGGATACTCAGGTCTGGAAGGCTCGGATAAGTCCATCTGACACTCTAAAGGATTGATAGAACTGCTTAAAATCTATTTATTTGCCGAGGCGTGGATCCCAAATGGAAACTCTTATTATTCTTTCCCAGAAAGAGCAGGGCATTGTTTTATGTTTACATTGTCTTTGCATCACATATGTAAACTGCACATTGTATGGAGTACTAGAACTATGCTGTCATCATTGTTTCACATTCAGATCAGGGTAGACAAGAAAAAGCAACACAAAGATTAGCCACAGTACTTCTCATCCTATAAGTAATCAGATAACTTGATAAAACCTATTCTGAGACATCATCTTGCTGTAATAGAGTATTTAATGAACAATCTGATTCCATTTAACTAGTGAGTTACTGCAAGCAATTATAGTATCCTAACAGTCCTGGCCATGATGCATCTGTCGATTAGAAAAACAAAGCTTCTGCATCATTTTATCTAATTCCTATCATTTACTAGATTCTGATTATACGCAGCTGATCAGGCAACCACTGTGCTTTCCCCTCTGCAGCTCCTGAAGTGTGAGAACTCGCTAACAAAACTCACAAAGCCAGCACCTTTTGCTCGTCTAAAATCCCTCCTTAGAACCTACCTCTGCCTTAAACCTGCAAATGACTCCTCCCTGCTGTCAGATAGGCTGGCAGCCTCCCACAACTGCGGAGACCACAGAGACTTCTAATTTATGCAAATCTCTCTCTCTGTTACCTAGTCCGCCCTCATCCCCTTCCACCACCATCTGTCGCATTGTTCACCTGCTGCATATGGTTGAAATCCCAAATGGTGAGTTTTCTGGGTCAGGGACCTTAGTTTTTTTGTTTATACATGTTCTAGCACAATGGAGCCCTGATCACTGAATGGGATCTGTAGGCATTGCTGGAATATGAATAATAATAAATAATAATACAAAGCAGAACTTTTGCTACAAAGCTCACTGGCAGGGGGGTGATCGGTCTGATTTTTAAACCAGTGGAGTCTTCCACTTCTCCACATCACAGGTTACAAATGGCTCGTTCCTGAGGAAACACTTGGCATGAGCCAGCTCACATTTAGGTCTTACTCCATTCCTGCAAGGCAGCCCATCCATTACAAGAGCTGAGAGAAGGAAGGAGAGGCAGCTTGCTGTCATCTGTGACTGGGAGAAACCCTGGATCCAGCAAACATGGAGTCTGACCAAATGCTCCTGCACTGTCAGCACTGATCTTGAAATTTCAACATATCCGTCTGGCCTGCACTTATCTGCAACAGATAGTCTAAATGCACTGTTACGGGAAAACAGGGCAGTACAACGCCCAGGAGCATATTATATCGTCTCAGGGAGGATTGTGTGACTTAGAAGTGGCGCAAGAAGAAAGCTTGCAGTGCTGGAAGGTGCAGGTGTTTACTTCTTTCTGTCCAGCTATTTACCCTTGGATAGTCTAAACCAACTCCCACCTCCAAAGGAAGAGAGACTAAGTGAAGCTCGCCTATTCATATGCAAAACAAAGGCCGTAAATCTACATGGAAGTTTCCTAACTGGGCAGCAGCACACAGAGGGAACTGATCCTTAAAGCGACAGTTCTGTAACTTTTACCGTACCAAAATGACAGTGCTGAAACTTTTAAAATAAGTGGAAACATTCACTGGGTTTGATGGGGGAATGATGGGAAACTCACCAAAAAACAAAAAAAAAACAACCCCAGAAAGGAGGTCAGGAAGGATGTTTTAGAGCCTGACCCATGCATGGCGACACAGCTGGAATGTGTTTTCAGATGCTCTCACCGTGTCACGTTTCTAAGGTTAAGGGAAGAAGCAAAGTGCCCTGGAAGCCAAGGAGTGTGCTTATTTGTTTTGCTGCCGGCTGCAGTTCAGCAGTACCAACTAGGGCTGTCCATTCCCACAGCTACCAGCATTGCCCTAGGGGTGAAATTCATCCTCCCTGTGCAGAAAAGGCCAGCACAAAGCATATGGCCCACTGAAGGCCCCCTTAAGCACTATAAGAAGGCTTAAGGGCACACAAGCTTTATTCTAGCCCTAGGCACAGGGATGACTTTCACCCAGAGTTCCTCTGAGAAAAGATATACAAAGGAAACAACTCACATTTACAACGCAAAATAATGTGCATTATACAAAGAGAGGCAAAGCACAAAGAACAAACCAAGAACAAAACAGAGCCATGAGACACTTACCTGAGATTGTAGAAGATGCAAGATCTATTCGCACAGGCCCAGAATATTTATTCAGTTTCTTCTGTAGGACACTATCGACTTTTCCCAGGAATGCTGCTTTGTTATCAGTGGCGGAGAAAAGGAACGTGAGCACAACCTGTGCCATTACTCCGCCAATGTCAGGGCTGCAAACCAACAAGACACAGGTAAGTGACTTACCTGCTTCTCTCTTCCTACACATCCTGGTTTTTCATTAGATCCTACAGTGATTTCAAATTAATTTAAGGGATTATGTAGATTGCCATAGGTTGTGTAAAGAGAGAGGGAAGTGCTGAAAAATCTGAGCAGGTGCCAGGACTAAACAGATTTATGCAAGAAAGCTACACCCAGGGAGAAGCAGGTGCCAGGACTAAACAGATTTATGCAAGAAAGCTACACCCAGGGAGAAGCAGCCCTTCTTATGAATGGGCAGCCAGGCCAAAATTCCCAACCCTGGGTGCCTAGAGACGGGTCAGTCATTCTGTATTGGGCACCCAAATAACCTGGTCACCTGCAGCTCCCCTTGATTTCAATGCGTGGAGACTCAGCAATTCTGAAAACATCAGACAGTTAGTGTAGGTGCCAGCAGCCTATATATGGTATTAGGGGGCTAATTTTAGGCACCCAGCTTTGAAAGTCCGGGCCACAGTAACTCACAAATAAAGGAATCTACAGGCCTTAGCAAAGGGGAAACCTGTGCAGAAGAGGAGGGGCTGACTAAAACCATTCTGCCACCCCAGACTTGGATGGAGATAAGGCTGAGTTCAGTGTCTCTGCCTGGGAACCCTGGAGCAGTGTAGGACTGCAGAAACTACATAGTAATCACTGAAACTCTCCAACAAATCAAGGGCCCACTTTAGTTACAACTGAAAAGTTCCCCCCAACTCCCCATAAGGGGCTTTTAACAACATAACAGTATCATTAAGAAGAACGGGTGGATAACTGGTTCCACATACAGACACCTCTGTAACTTGCAATGACTATTGCAGTGGTCTTTTTAAGACTGGGAAAAGGCAAGAGTAATGAGTTAATGCTAAAGAACCACAGGTTTAATCCAGCCAACATTTAGACATGTAATGTAACTTTAATAACGTCAGTGTTCTGCCAGACTAATACTGTGGCTAGATTTTAGAATGAATAGGATAATTTTGAACTGATATGTACATGATCTTTGTTAGTGTGGAAACTAGCTCACTGAGTAAGGTACTCAAAACTTATTCCCCAGGGTATAAACTCATCACTTGAGAGGATTAGGAAGAAACTCCTCCACATATGAATGACGGTGAAGGCTAAATTGACAGCAAAGGATCCCAGGTATAGACTCCATTGAAAGTAGGAAAGTTATACAAGGACTGAATTTGTTCATTATCATTATTTATTTATTACTTTCTCAGCAGCATCAGTTACTAGCCATTGCTAGAGGCAGAGTATTGAACTACCTAACTCATAGGTCTAATCCAGTATGGTAACTCTTATATTCCTACATGCTCTTTGTGTATATAGACAGGTTTCAGAGTAACAGCCGTGTTAGTCTGTATTTGCAAAAAGAAAAGGAGTACTTGTGGCACCTTAGAGACTAACCAATTGATTTGAGCATGAGCTTTTGTGAGCTACAGCTCACTTCATCGGATGCATACCGCATCCGATGAAGTGAGCTGTAGCTCACGAAAGCTCATGCTCAAAAAAATTGGTTAGTCTCTAAGGTGCCACAAGTACTCCTTTTCTTTTTGTGTATATACTTTCCCATGACTGCTGACCAATCTCTTTGTGTATATACTTTCCCATGACTGCTGACCAATTAAAAAGAGAGGGTGTGTCAAGAGACTATCTCCTTTCCACTCAGCCTCTTCTTCCTTCCCAATTCATTAAGTGATGACGCAACCTACAGTTGGTGACATCAGTTACTTCACATTGGATTCTGTGCATGAATTGTGATACACAAGCTTTGTGTTTTAGTATCACTGGATGACTCAGACTGCAAGGAGAAGCTGATTGGAAACAGAGAGCTTCTGATAATTCTGTGACATCTTGGCCATCACAGTGCCCAGCACAATGGGGTCCTGGTCCAAAACTAGGGCTTCGAGGTGCTACTTTAATATAAATAAATAATAGACAGAAAAGGGAAATACATTAAAAAAAAAACATGATTCAAACGGCTTATACAGAATTCACTGAATCAGCCTCACAATGACAATCTGCAGCAAGCAGAACACTTCTCAAAACCAGAATTGGGTTTTCCTGTTATCTGCTGGTGCTGGGCAATGGAGAGCCCCATTACTTTATACTACAGTAACCACTCAAAAGGCACCAGGCATTTTACAGTCACATGGTCCCTGCCACAATCTAGACCCCGTAGCTATAAATGTCCTTTCCAGCAAGCTGTTTTGTTTAGCATCAGCATCAAGGTTATTATTATCATCAAGTGATTATCTTATCACACGTGTCACACTGCGTTTTTCCTCTTCCTTCCCCACCCCTACTTCCTGTGCTGAACCACACAGAAATTATGGTAAATTCTTGCAGGCATACCTCTCCAATCACTGAGATGGGTACCATTAGTCTCTAGAGGTGATCCTGGCAATTACAGACTGGTAAGTCTAACGTCAGTACTGGGCAAATTAGTTGAAACAATAGTAAAGAATAAAATTGTCAGACACATAGAACAACATAAATTGTTGCGCAAAAGTCAACATGGTTTCTGAAAAGAGAGATCATGTCTTACTAATCTATTGGAGTTCTTTGAGGGGGTCAACAAACATGTGGGCAAGGGGGATCCAGTGGATAGAGTGTACTTAGATTTCCAGAAAGCCTTTGACAAGGTCCCTCATCAAAGGCTCTTTCGTAAATTAAGTTGTCATAGGATAAGAGGGAAGATCCTTTCATGGATTGAGAACTGGTTAAAAGACAGGGAACAAAGAGTAGGAATAAATGGTAAATTTTCAGAATGGAGAGGGGTAACTAGTGGTGTTCCCCAAGGGTCAGTCCTAGGACCAGTCCTATTCAACTTATTCATAAATAATCTGGAGAAAGGGGTAAACAGTGAGGTGGCAAAGGTTGCAGACAATACTAAACTGCTCAAGATAGTTAAGACCAAAGTAGACTGTGAAGAACTTCAAAAAGATCTCACAAAACTAAGTGATTGGGCAACAAAATGGCATATGAAATTTAATGTGGATAAATGTAAAGTAATGCACATTGGAAAAAATAACCCCAACTATACATACAATATGATGGGGGCTAATTTAGCCACAACTAATCAGGAGAAAGATCGTGGAGTCATCGTGAATAGTTCTCTGAAGACGTCCACGCAGTGTGCAGCAGCAGTCAAAAAAGCAAACAGGATGTTAGGAATCATTAGAAAAGGGATAGAGAATAAGACGTAGAATATCTTATTGCCCTTATATAAATCCATTGTATGCCCACATCTTGAATACTGCATACAGATGTGGTCCCCTCATCTCAAAAAAGATATACTGGCATTAACCGGTCCCATATGAGGAGAGATTAAAGAGGCTAGGATTTTTTAGCTTGGAAAAGAGGAGACTAAGGGCGGATATGATAGAGGTATATAAAATCATGTGTGGAGAAAGTGAATAAGGAAAAGTTATTTACTTGTTCCCATAATATAAGAACTAGGGGCCACCAAATTAAATTAATGGGTAGCAGGTTTAAAACAAATAAAAGGAAGTTCTTCTTTACACAGTGCACAGTCAACCTGTGGAACTCCTTGCCTGAGGAGGTTGTGAAGGCTAGGACTATAACAGGATTTAAAAGAGAACTGGATAAATTCATGGAGGTTAAGTCCATTAATGGCTATTAGCCAGGATGGGTAAGGAATGGTGTCCCTAGCCTCTGTTTGTCAGAGAGTGGAGATGGATGGCAGGAGAGAGATCACTTGATCATTACCTATTAAGTTTACCCCCTCTGGGGCACCTGGCATTGGCCACTGTCGGTAGACAGGATACTGGGCTGGATGGACCTTTGGTCTGACACAGTATGGCCATTCTTATGTTATGTTCTTATCAGCTCCACCTCACACTCCAGGAAACGTACATTAAAAGATCCAGAGCCAAACACTTTGAGACAGGGGACGTGTCGCCTGTCTCAGTAAGTGATGAGCATTGGTATGATTTATAGTGCACCACAGAGAGGCATGGCACTTCCTGGCCAAATTACAAATGACTGCCCTGTCCCAAAGAACCTCCAGGCTAAACACATAAACGAGTACTAGAGTTCAAACCGCTGATGCGGTCTCCTGGATCAAGGCCTGAGGCAGGATAATAACAAAGACTGGAGATATAAGGAGGGACCCACCCACACCAATACGATCATGAAGTAGCTTTGGTTTGTCTTGAGGGTTTAGTACATGTGAGTGAGTGTAATATTGTGACTGCCCAGGCACCTAGTCCTTATAGTACACTTTAAGGAGAGAACTGAAAATGAAAAATAAAATTCTACATTATAATGAAGGAATAAAGGCTTGACTCTCTCCCTTTCAGTTTTGGACAGCTCAGTGGCGTGCTTGCAGTATGAGCTACTGCCTACTGCAGATCCCAGCAAAACAATGCACCTAGTTTTGGTGTACATAAATTTCACCAATCTTCTCCGTCATCTACAGGCCACAACCAACCAATTCAAATGAGGTTTAGTGGTTAGCAGATTACATTCCTGCCTTGTTTAACCGAAGGTCAAAAGACCATCATGAACTGCGCTTTCAGGATCGACTTCCAGAGATGTAAGCGTGTATCCCTCCAATTCCTCCAGCAACTCAGATCGTACGCTTGGAAACTCCAGGCATAGTAATGGTGAACTATCAGCTAGACAGACTGTTCTCCATACTTCCTACGGCCACAGTCCTGCAATGAGCTCTGTGTGGCCAGACCCCTGCACCAGCAAGGAGCCCCACTGGAGCAAGGGTTAGCAGGCAACAGCAATTACCGTAGGTTTGGGGGGCCCCACAACTGGCTATTCAGCAGGATAGTCTGAGCTGGAACAGGATGTTGGGGCAGGATGAACACCCCATTACATCTTCTCCTGGATTTCCTGGCTGTAATTTTACATACCTCAGTCTGATAACACGTGACCGGATATATTTTTTTCTTAAAACAGAATTCTGAAATGTCTTGTCTATCTGTTGAAAGAAAGGGGAGGAAAAAAACCAGTTAAAAATACTCAGTGTAAACGGAGCGTGTGTGTTTACAAGGCACTCTGTTATAACAGTATCCAGCTGTAGGCCTGCTGCCTCCTCATGTAACAATTCACAAATTCATAGATAAAAAACCAGAAGCAAGAGTTCCGATCATCTCATCTGCCTTTCCATAGAACACAGGCCACAGGACTTCCTGGAACCAATTCCTGATTGGACTAGAGCAGATCTTCTAGAAAAACATCCGATCTTGATTTAAAAATTTCCAGTGATTGCAGTACCATCCCACTGCTATCCCCTGGCTCTTAGATACATGCAAGTCTCTCCTACATCACACACAGTGCTGCAATCCACGCAAGCCTTGCCTCCTAAGATCAGTTTGCCCTACAGAGTGCCTTTACAAGGACTGAACTGTGCTTACCTGACCCTTAACATGCACGTGTGGCAAGGCCCCTCCTTTACTTCGCTGGGCTCAACGCTCCCGCTCTGGCCATGGCGGTGGGGGTCCTGGAATAAATCAGTCCCACTCCGGAGAGTTTTTATTCCTCACTCGGGTTTTATTTTCCAGTGTGTACCGGGGGGCCTCAGGGTAAGCCCAAGCTGTACTCTTCAGCCAAACAAAGAAACAAACTTGGAACACAACAAGGGAATATCTTTCCCTGCCCCTTTTCGGGGGTGTCATCCCATTATGCTGCCCTCTGGGTGCCAGTCCCTAGTTCCGCTGTTTCCTCTAAAGGGAGGAGAGCAGCCTTCCCCCTCAGGAGAAGCCTCTTCTCCCTGCTGCACCTTGTCCCCCACCTCTCCTCCTCTCTCACCAGAAGACAGATGTAAAGGTCACAGGCAGCCCTTAATTGGACTCAGGTGTCTCTAGTTGACCTGAGGTAACCCCTTCTCAGCTCAGAGGGAAAAGGGCCTCCAGCATTCTAGGGACCTCCTTGTCAACCTCCTCCTAGCCCTGGCCAAAATGGCCATCTACAAAACCAGGGAGAGAAGGCTGGCCGATGGGGTTTCCTGTGACTGTGGGGCCTATTTCCGCTCCTCGGTCCGTTCATGCATCCGGGCGGAGTTCCTCTGGGCGGCGTCCGCTGGCTCCCTTGACACCTTCGAGGAGCAGTGGGCACTGTCCAGGGTTCTCTGTTCAGTGTCCCCGTCCAGTTCCCTTCGTTTAGCCCTGTGACCTCACTCCTGTTCCTGTTATCTCATTAGTTGTCCCCCGCAATTATTTGGAATCCTGGACCTGTGGATCCTCCCCTTAGGCTGGGGGAGGTCCTTTAGTAGTGGGCAGGCTTCCTGGATCCCAACAGGACCACACACACAAGTGACTGTCCTGAAAGAATAGCCTCTCCAGCTCCCACTGAAGGCAGTGGCCAAAGTCCCATTGATTTCAGTCAGACGCCCTCCCCACACACAACGTCCCTGCCTTCCACACCAACCTGCTGCCCCTTCATTTTTATTGTCAAAAACTATTTACATCAGAGGTTTATTTACACTAAAGGAAACAATCCCACAAAATGTGATGTTTGCTGGTGTTTGTCACACATTGCATCCTACATTTGGGCCCTGTGCGGTTGAAAAGGGCAGTAGCGTAAGACCGGCCCGAGAGAGTGCAAGCACATATATTACAATGTGGCCTGATACAAAGTCTGATCAGCATGAGTTCAGGATCACTGCATTACTCAGAAGTTGCAAAGCCATCAGTCAGCTGTGAAGTGCTGTCGTAGCCATGTTGGTCCCAGGATATCAGAGACACAAAGTGGGGGAGGTAATATTTTTTATTGAACCAACTTTGGTTGGTGAGAGAAACAAGCTTTCGAGTCATACAGAGCTCTCCTTCAGGTCTGGGAAAGATACTCCCAGCATCACAGCAAAATGCAAGGTGGAACAGATTGTTTAGCATATGCAGTTAACACATATTTCAAGGGCTCATTTAGGTGAAGTGGTCTGTTAATACCCCTCACGTCATGGGGGGAAAGGAAGGGAGGGGGGATAGACAGCTTGGCTGGGGGGCGTTGTTAGTGGGTTATAGATGGTTGTATAAGCCATAAATCCATAAATATAAGCCATAAATCCAGCATCTCGACTCACCTATGCAGGTCATCACACAAGTACCAATAAAGCCTTCATACCACTATGGATTCTCCACATGTATTACAGAAAAACTGCTTTACAAATGCTTCACAGAGTTTTAAGACTGTGTATTATTAAAGATTTTTCATATCTTTTAGCCTTCCAAGCTAAACCATGTCTTAGCTTGGAACCATGTCTAACTGTACAGCCCGCCAAAGGAGAGAAAAAGAACAATGAACAAAAAGAACATTTAAAGGTCTGATATCTTGGAACCGTTCAGGTCAAGAAACAAGTGCTATGTGCCCCACTGGAAAGCTGGGGATCTTTCCTACTCAGGGATATAAAGCTCCTGTTCCTAGCTGAATTGTCATGAGCTATCAGACACTAAATCTGACATTGGTGCAGGCCTGAATATTGCCTGTACTCAGCCAGCATAATTTTGAGGTGAAAACTGCACATTTGGGGGAAAGACGAGGAATACTTTCTGGCAGGTTTTTTAGTGGTTTTATTTTTTTAGTGGCAGCTGTTGGAAGTTGCTCAGGGGTTTGGAATGTTAGCAGTAGTTCAGCAGGAGATGGATTAGTACACACAGGTGAGGCAATTGAAGGTGTATGCTAAACGCACTTTATCACATAGCTCTGCAGTTCATCACCTGCTTATCACCACAGTTTAAATGAAGGATGGATTTGCATATATATAGCAAGGGGCTGCATTTCCTGCAATTCTGCAGCCAGAGATTTTTTTTTCCACAGAGCCATCCCACTGCTGCAGAATTGGGCCCTATAAACTAAACCTTCACTTTTGACTAATTATGTTTCTTGCCCTTATGGTTGGAAAGAAAACCTTTAACATGTTAACTGCTTCATTGCTGATCATGTTAGTAGAAACAGGCAGCTGAGGTGCTGAGCCAGCTTTGTTGCGTGTAATGGTGGATCCTACGCTTTGAAGCTCTGTAGGGCAGGGCCTCTCTTGCTAAGTGTTTGTACAGTGCCCTGCACCATGGAGCTTCAGTCTTGGGTGCAATCTCTTGGTGCCTACGCAATACCAATAATACAGTGACTAATAGCAATGGGTTGGCTAGATGCTGTCAAGTGTTGCTGGGGTAGGGAGCTAGGAATTTAATCCCTCCAAAATATGTCAGATCATCTCTTCTGCCAATGAGAAAAGAGAAAAACATCTCCTCCCTGCTGCCAGAGCCCTCAATCTCCTCTGGGCTGTCCAAATCCTAAATCATCCCCACTCCTTCCGAGTGCCCCAGTACCATGACTATCTCCTGTGTAGCTATCCAGACCTCCAGGTTTCCACCTAGACCCCTTCTACCATGAATTTCTGCACCGTCATTAGCAAAAACTGCCATCTGCTGTCAACTGAAAACCTGGGGTCAGCACAGAATATCTCAAATTTGACACAATAAATGGTGCAGGGGAAATTGCACGCATTGGATTACTTGCTTTCATATCAGATTCCATAAACCCTTCCATCCTGAGTTGGTCTGAGGCGGATGCAGAATTCGGCACTGATGTGCTGCACAGACACCTGGGAGCCTTGCTGCAGAAGTTAGGTCCAGATCCTCAGCTGGTGTAAATCAATACCGCTCCACTGAAGACAAAGAAGCTGTGCTGATTCACGCCAGATGAGGATCGGGTTCAAAGACTTTACACACATCCCCACCCGCATCAGTGTAAATGTCTAGAACATTTAGATGTATAGATATTTTCTCTCAGCTTTTGTCCATCTATTTAAAAGCCATCAACTCCCAGCTGGCAGAATCACTGCTAACTGTACTGGGAAAGCCTCATCAGCCTTTCAGAGCACTTCTACATGTTGATACCACCAGATATGGCGCCTCCTTATTATCCTTTGTTTTCTTGCCTCTGTTTCTGACAGCTTGGACAACTCATTTGGTTTTGGGTAATTTGGACTCATAACATGCTCAGCTCCACCCTCCCTACATACACCCCATTCTGGAGCAGTATCTGAAAATACCGATCAGGAAATCTGTGACTTGCCAATATAGACAGAGGATGAATCATTGTTTTGCATCATACAGAAGAGTCAAACTAGCCTGAATATGAGTCAACCATTGGAAAAAAGTCTTTGTTTTCAGACTAAAAGAGATCAGGTGATCCAGCCAGAGATACCCAGGATGTCCTAGTTCCTTTCCCAATTATGACAGACACTGAACATTTCAAACCTGAGCAATCAGTGTAAGCAAGTAAGGCCAGTACTGGATTTCTGTCTCTCATTTGTGTAATTCCACACTTGAATGTGAAAGGGCATTTTCCCCCACACATTGAATGTTATCACTAATTTTCCTCCTTTAAGAATTACATCAAGACATCAGTACTAGTTCTTTCTTCTAATAACTCTGTTAATGTCTAATGGAACACTACAAAGGTGTTAAAGGAAATTCCTAAGGATGCAGGATCTACCAAAGGATGTGGCAAAAGGCTAGGAACTTCCCTTTGGGAAGTTTGCCAAAACCCACTTAACTATGTGGGTGAGATTTTCAAAAGCACCCAAATGACTCAGGAGCACAAGTCCTATTGACTTGCAAACATTGGTCCTATATCTCCAACCAGTGTCAGATATATTTATTCCACATTCGGGTTCGGAAACTGCTCTTCTTTTGTACCCTATTGGTTCCTTTGGATCTAGAGCTTGTTCTGAGTCTTTTTTTCCTACTATCACTATAAAATGTAACTAATCATTTGGTTCAATTGCTTTCTTTATAGCTTTTAAATTGAAAGTAATACTAAAATATTAATTACCAATTATGAGTGTTATTAATTACACATGATAGCTTCCATTTCCCTGTGTACTACATACAAGAGAATATACCCATGTAACATAATTTAATAAAAAGTTTAAGAGGGTGACATTTTACAAACACTTACAAACAAATGGATCCAGTTTATAAAGGGGACAAAATGGATCACAAGAGAAGGGAATAAAGGCTCCCATAGTGAGAAGGGTGTGTGTTGATGTTGTACAGTCACCATGGGCTATGGACAGGGCAAACAGTGTAGCTGGGCACCATCATCGTACTGATGACAATCTATCCTCTGTTTAGAAATGATCTCCCCAAGAGTGTATCTACACTGCAGCTGGGAGCATGCTTCCCAACTGCCCTGTAGACGTGCCCCAAGAGGTTGCATGTCTACAGAAACCTGTTCTTCAGGAACATCCCATCTTAAATACCTTATTGCTGACACATGGTTGGCCAACCCCATTGATTAGCTTCCATCTCAGAGAACAGCTCCAGACATCTCAGCAAGGCCTCTTATTTGCCAAGGCATCATACCATGGCGGATGCATCAAAATCAGCTGAGAGGTCTCAGTGCGGAACTGCTCAAGAGCTGTAGCCAGGAGCAGATCATCTGGAAGTTTGACAAGTGAGTTCTCCACTCCAAAGCAACGTCTTAAGCCAGGACTGAGCTGGTGGCCTCCTCAATCACTTTCTCTTTGAGAAGATGGAGGCTGGGTGGTAATGGGAAAGCATTTTGGCATCAGCTGATGGATCCCTGAGTGAGGAGGGACCTCTGCATGCTTTCTGGAAGCAGATACACCCCCTTTACTAATTGAGACACTGCTAATGCCAGCCAGTAATGACTCCACAGCAACACCATTTGCCTTAAGCAAACAAAATGGAGGGAAAGAGGGTGACAGCAACAATTTGTGGGCTTCAGGCAGCCCAGAAATAGAGAACATCCTCAGCAGAACTCAGATAAACACAACTAGTGTAGGATGGTCCACCGGGGGCCTGCACCTCTCCTAATTGAAAGGGCAGGAAAGAGTAGTCCTCACTCAGACTATGCACAAAGGAGATCACAAGCACATCAGAAATCAAATGGAAGAGACTCCCAAAGAAATATAATCAGGTATAATCCGATTGTGCACTGCTGTAGAGAGTTCATCTGGATGCTTCCTTGGTGTGTCAGCCATTGAGGACAAAACACTAATCAAGTATGTTAGTTCCTGAAGAGGGAATTTTACTTCAGGATTTAAACAACCACGATCTTTATCCCTAATGCAACCAATTTGACAGACGCTTCATTGCATTATAGCTTCATGACAGCAGTACGATTAGTGGCAGCCACTGTTAAGGTCACCTAGGTGTTTCCATTCCTATTCCCTGCTTTCAGTTGTTCAAAACTAACTTTCTAAAACTTTCACCCTGCAGCTGAAGTTTTCTGGGCCAATGCATGTTTTCACAAATTCCGAGAGAAATGGGTCAGACACTTTGGGGAACAAGGAGAGGGTTTGTTTTTTTTTTTAACTGCACTTTCCCCTTTATAAAAACATTTTGCATTTTGTTTTTTGAACAGCCGAAGCTCCAGAGCAGGTGCAGGTGAGAAGCTGAAATTTGGGAGGGAAATAGCCCACTGGAGAAGAGTGGTTTTCAGTATCCCTGGGAAGATTCATTTTGATGTAGTCTAGTTGTGAGGGTTTGAAAAATCATAATTCACACATGCACAGTTTTTTGTTTGATTCTTCCCTCCCCCCAGTTGATGGCATGTTTTAAACAACTGCCTCTTGGGATATCAACTATGGACCGCTTAAGGCTTTTATGAGGGCCAGATTCTGATCTCAGTTATACCCGTGTAAATCCAGAGTCATTCCACTGATTTAATTTTCTTTAAGTCAGTGGAATGACTCTGGATTTACAGCTGTGTAACCAAGATAAGATTCCATTTCAATCATACACTCCAGATCTGATATCCCAATTTATTGGTAATTGCTCTTCATGCCATTTAGCTTATTTTACATTTTCTGTCTCCACTTATACCTGGGTTTCTTGTGCATCTTTTCTAGCCATACATTTGCAGGGGCTCCTGTAACAAATTTGTCTGGAACAGAGCCTCAGGTCAGTTCCAAAAAGTTTCTTTCTAGTCTTTCCTCTTCTCACTACTGACTTGGGACCCTGCTCCAGTGAACAGTCCAATGGCTGCACTTGGGGCATCCATTAGACCTGCAGGCAAATGACCTGCTTTTGCCCTTTTTTGCAAAAAGATCCTTCCTGGTACCTTTTCCACAGGCTCTCTTGTATGCAAGGGAATGTTTCCCTGATAACCCAAGAGGAAAATGAAAAAGCAGCTGGTATGGATGTCATCAGGAAAAGTACTTTCCATTAAAAAAAAAGAAGAAGAAGAAATTGAAAAGAACTGTAAACTAAGGCAACTATTGGGTGTATATTTGCAGTTCTGGAGATATGTATTGCTTTAGTTAAAGGAACACTGTCAACTTGAAATCATGGCAACTACAAAAAAAAATTGATTAATAAGTAGTTTCAGATACCACACTGGATCTGCTAACTCTGGGACCTAAATTACATTTCCCTGATTTTTGTGACTATTTTTCTCTCCCCTGTTGCTAAGTGAGAGACCTATATAAACACAGGTAACTGACTAAGGCCCTGATTCGGTACAGCATCTCATCTGAGAAAAGCACCTTAACACATGCTTAACTTTAAACAGATGTGTATGTTCCATGGACTTCAATGACACTTAAGCATGTGCTTAACTTTAAGCATATATTCAAGTACTTTCCCAAATACTGAATGAACTTAAGACACAAATAAAGAAATGATGCCTTTTGCATGTTACTGTCTTTCTTAGGGTACAGTGTGCATCAAGTCTCTGTAAAACCACAACTCGGTTATATCCTACAGCTTTATACTGAAAGTTGAGTGTATTATAAACCTCCAACTCAACAGCTAAATAAATCAGTCATCATCATGCCAACTTCCTCCATTGTTCAGCCACATTTCCCCGGGTGGCTGAGCTGCAGGGAGGCATTTGGTTTTGCTGTTTGGGGTTATAATTCCAGTCTAGCTCCATGCTGTGTGCAGGGGTCAACAGGATACTCTTTTGTCACATTTGAGTAACACATGCCATGAAAGCTTATGCTCAAATAAATTTGTTAGTCTCTAAGGTGCCGCAAGTACTCCTGTTCTTTTTGCAGATACAGACTAACACGGCTGCTACTCTGAAACATGCAGAATAGCATTTTCACCTCTACAGGGAGCCCTCATTGTGACAGAACAGATTAGTAGCCATGTTTTTAGAGAAACAAGAACTATTCAGTTAGTTAACGTTAGGGTGCCTAAGTAGAGCTTGTCGAAAAATGGTATGTGTATTTCAGGGGGGAAATCCCCTCCCCTCCACAAAAATGTTTGCTGTTGTTGAAATTTAGGCACCAAGAAAGAAGTAGAACTTCTATTTGTGTAATGAAAAAATATAAACTAACATGTGCAGTGTTTTTCCAATTGTAAAAGGGAAAAGAGGCAAAAGGGAAGAAAGGCTGGAGAAGGAAAAAATCCTAAATTAAAAAAAAATAAAGAACCTTTATTTATAAAGCTAGAAAGTTTTCAGGATATGCACATATTTTTAAAGCCCAAATCTTCAGCAAAACAAAAAAAGACCATGTTAGTAGGGAAAAAAATCTTTGAATAAACCATTTTGACTGAGTCCACTTCTAAGTCCTCATTTAGATATCTAAGTAACCTGAGCACCCAGCACCTGTCTAAATAAGGACGTAGGAACCTAACTTTAGGGAACTATATTTAAAAATATCGTCCCATTGCTTTATGAAACTTGATAAAAATAGGACCACCACATTGCTGGGGACTTGATATTGCAAGACCCCCTGCCTAGGACTAGCCTTGATGGCCCTTTGAAAGCTTTGGCTAGTGCAGAATGTAGCTACAATACTTGCCTTCTGAGTGAGGCAGATGGAGGAAGCATATTTCCCCAGTGGCTCATACCCTGCCCTCACTGCAAATCCATTTCCAGGTAAAGTTCAAAATGTTGGCCACCAACTAGAATGGCCGAAATGACTTAAGCCCAAGTTTTAGCAAAGTGGGTCATATTCAGAGGGGAGTTTAGGTCGGGAGAGACCACATCTAATTCACACCTTTTTCCAGCCCTTTCAACATGTAAATTAAACCAAGCCAGGCTTGCTGAGACTCACGCCCACTTCACAATGTGTAATTTACTCCCTCTCACACAGTAGCTGGTTTTACAATTTGGCCAACTCAGTTTGGGTCTCACAGGTGTAACTCACCCACTAAGGGGATGGAAGCAAGAGCTGTATCAGGACAAGCAGTAGCAGGAGGGTACAAACAGGCGTATGGTAAAGTAGGCCTCTGCTTTACTCCACTCTTCCTTAGACCTCCTTCCTCTGTAAATTATTCTAGTTCAGACACCTTTGGACTCTCATATACCCTCCTCCCAATACTAGAGAGACAGGGTGGGTGAGGTCGTATCTTTTACTGGATCAACTTCTGCTGGTGAGAGAGACAAACTTTTGAGCCACAGAGAGCTCTTCTTCAGCTCTGAGTGCCTTTCCCAGACCTGGAGGAGAGCTCTGTGTGGCTTGAAAGTTTGTCTCTCTCACCAACAGAAGTTGGTCCACTAAAAGATACGACCTCACCCACCCTGTCTCTCTAATATCCTGGGACTGACACAGCTACAACTACACTCTTCAGAATATGTAATTCCCACCATCCTGTACATCACCTCCCTCTTCTCCTCTTATCCACCACCACAATTACAGGCACTGGGTGTACTCCATCACCCTGTCCCAAAGGGAAAGCTCCTGGAAGCTGGTGCTCCAAGAAGATCTACTCCTGCTCTATGTATGCCTAAGCCAAAACCTGGGCACAGTAAGGCACAGATCCAGCAAAGCACATTCTTCGGTTTAAGCCTGCAAGTGGTTCCACTGACAAAAAGAACAACTCACGTTCTTAAGTGCTTTGCTGGATCCAGGTCCTTAAAGTCCCTTACAAGATACACCTGTTCATACTGGCTTTTCAGTTAGCTGTTGGCCCTGGAATTCCATGCAGTCAAGTTTTTTCCTACCTTCTGTTCTTTAAAACCATGGGAATATGTAGGTGGTGATTTTAATTCATAAGGTCCTAAAAAGGATGAGTTCCATAAAGCAATGGATTCCTTTTTGTTTGTGTTGTAGCAACCAGGCAAGGTACTAACAAACTTCAACAGGACTTTAAATTAGAGTGGAAACCTCTTTACCAAGCTGCTGCTGCACACTCGGTAGCTCTCACTCCGCCTCCTCAACTTCCCCCCCCCTTCCTGTTTCCTGTCCTTTCAGACTCCCAACAGCCAGTGCTCCCAGTTCTAATAATTACAAGCAGCATCTAAACACCACATTCCCTCCTCTCTTAAGAAACTTTAATTAAAATAAACATTGTTGTTCTAACCACAGGAACAAATATGAAACAAGACACTATACTGTTGGCAGAAATATTACACTGAAAACACTGTAGATACTATATAACATAATCTCTAGTCCAGACAGGTGGTCGTCTGGGTCTGACAGGCTGTCTTTGAAGCCCCGATTCCAGTGCAATATCTTGTTGTGTTGATACTACAGTGAAGTCATCCAATGCAGACTGGGAGTTGGCATAATCTCCTCTTGATGCATCGGCAGGTGCAAGATAAGAAGCATTCCATACCCGCCCATCACAAAGTCGATAGGTGTAAGGTCCCTTCTTCTCTATGATTTTAAGAGGAGCTGTGAATTTATGGTCCCCTTTGCATAAAATTCCAGGTTTCCGTATTCTAACAAAGGAACCACACTCAAACTTTGCATCCTTAGCACCCCGCCACTTGTCTGTGAAAGCCTTAGACTTTGCTTGGTTCTGTTCAACTGTTTTTCCTCACATCGGTTGGGGCATCAGGTTGTGCCTTTAACAATCCAGCAATGTTCAGTTTAGTATTCATCTGTTTCTCATGCAGTAACTGCGGGTGATCTTTGCATTGTGGCATGTCATGTAGCCCGGTATGCTTGCAAGAAATCAGTAGTGAAGGTTATCCACAATCGCCCTTCCAGTTTAGCCGTTTGCAAACTCTCTTTCAAACTTCTGTTAAACTGTTCGATTTCCCCATTGGCTTGAGGGTAATATAGGGATGACCTTCTGTGTAAAATGTCCCTCTCTGCGAGAAAAGTTTCAAACTTCAGGGAAGTAAATTGACTACCATTATCTGAAACCACTTCTTTGGGGTTACCTTCCTGCTAAAAACTGAAGAGAGGAACTTAATTACTGTAGCAGAAGAGATTTGCGATGTAAACGCTCCCTCAGGCCATTTACTGAAATAGTCTATTAAAGTGATGGTATAACGGCAGGTTTCAGAGTAACAGCCGTGTTAGTCTGTAATCGCAAAAAGAAAAGGAGTACTTGTGGCACCTTAGAGACTAACCAATTTATTTGAGCATGAGCTTTCGTGAGCTACAGCTCACTTCATCGGATACATAACGGCAGTCACTTGGAGCAGTATCAAAGGGTCCTACAATGTCAATTGTCACTTTTTCCCATGCAGATTCAGGAAGAGGAACAGGCTGTAATGGAGGGGTACATGTCACTGCTGTCTTATCATGCATTTGGCAAGTGACACAGGATTTTATGAGTGCTTCAGTTTGAGAGTCCATCCCTGGCCACCAATACAGATCCCGTAGTCACTGTTTGGTTCTGACAATTCCTTGATGAGTATCGTGTGCCAGGTGTAGGAGTTTTGACTGTAATTCTTCTGGCACAAGTGTGTGTACCTTGTAGCACACAGCCATTGAGCAAAGAAAGTTCACCCCGAACTCTAAAATAAGGCAATGAAACTGGGTCAAGGTTTTTAGGGTTACTAGGCCATCTCTTTGTCAGAAATTCCCATAGTTTTTGTTGAATTGGGCATGCTGAACAAGCGGCTTGAAATTGTTTTTTTGTAACTGCAGTGAGAGCGCTTGTAATAAGTGCAACTACTACGTCCTCATCCTCCAGTGGACCATCTGGTGAAGGCAAAGGCAGGAGAGAAAGGCCATCAGCTACCACATTTTGGTTTCCAGGCTTATATTCCAGTTCATAATTGAAAGAGAGTAGTCTTGCAGACAATATAGCAATATGATATCCTGCTCTTCCCAGTCCTTTTGTGGTAAGCAACTTCGTCAAAGGGCTGTGGTCTGTGCGCAACTTGAACGTGCAGCCCCACAGGTAAGTTCTCCATTTTTCAGTAGCCCAGACACAAGCAAGTGCTTCTTTTTCGACTGTAGAATATTTCCTCTCAGCATTACTTAGTGTCCTTGAAGCAAATGCAACAGTCCTCTCTGTAGTTGTCCTCATGAAGTTGTGTGAGGACAGCCCCAAGTCCATAATCAGAAGCAATGGTAGTTACAATTGTGGGTAATGCAGGAGTGAATAGTGCAAGTACTGGACTATGTACAATCAAGTTTTTCACCGTTTCGAAACTAGCTTGTGCATCTGTTGTCCACGCTAAGGTTGAACTTTTCCGTCGTAATTCTCGTAACAGTTCAATGACAGAAGCATAATTGGGAATGAATTTTGCATACCAGGAGGTAAGACCCAAGAAGGAACATAAGGTTTGCAAATCTGTTGGAGGAGGAGCATTTGAAATTGCCAGGATATGATCTGGATCAGGTTTTAGTCCAGCCTGTGAAATTGTATGCCCCAGAAAGAAGAGTTCAGTTTGTTAAATTTGCATTTGGACCTATTGAGCTTGAGGCCTCCTTTGCTGATGCAGTTTAGTAAAGACTGCAGGTTATTGTCATGCTCCTCAGAAGTATTTCCAAACACGATAATATCATCCAGATAGCACTGAACTCCATGTTGATTCTTCAGAATCAATTATATTTTTTGGAAGGCGCTTGGGGCAGATGCGAGACCATATGGAACACATTTAAAACGAAATAGTCCCTCGTGTAATAAATGCTGTGAGGTCTCTGCTATCTTCATGCAACATAACCTGGTAGTATCAGGTCTGCAAATCAAGAGTAGAAAACATCGTTGCTCCATGGAGTTCTGCAAATACTTCTATGTGAGGAAAAGGATGGCTGTTAATCACAATAGCTTTATTCGGCTCCCTTAAGTCCACACAAAGGCGAATGCCTCCACCCTTCTTCTGCGTCACTACTATAGGTGAAACCCATTCCGAGGAGTCACTCTCTTCAATAATGTCCTTTTGAATATGTTTTACGTTCCTCTGAAACAGCTTCCCTGACTGAAAATGGTAAGCACCGTAACTTCTGTCGTACAGGCATCACATTATTTCGCATTTTAACTTTATGCAGAAACCCATAAGCACAGCCGAGTTTCTCCTCAACCTGGTGTTGGGTCCCAGCTGAAACTGGTGTGTGTACCACAAGAATGCTTTGCTGAGGAAGATCAATTCGTGCATTAACTACCCTGAGATTTAAAGCAGCCAGTAAATCTCAGCCAAAGATAGGAGTGCCTTTGTGGACAATGTAGAACTCTGCAGTTACACAGC
This sequence comes from Caretta caretta, assembly GCF_965140235.1. Classification (NCBI taxonomy): domain Eukaryota; kingdom Metazoa; phylum Chordata; order Testudines; family Cheloniidae; genus Caretta; species Caretta caretta. Next base: position 19,453,781 of record NC_134209.1, read on the forward strand.
GATCACCAAAAGTAACTATTGCTGGCAGGCAGCCATGTACTGGAATATGGTTTTTCAAATAGCACACCAAGTGAAGTTTGGGTTCAGTAAGAGGCACATCTTTAAAGTAATGCAAATAGATGGAATCAGGTAGTATAGATACTGCTGAGCCAGTGTCCAACATTAGCTGAATAGAGTGTGATTTGCCTGAAGGTATGGCGGAAACATTTACAGTGCACTTTATTTGTTCTGGAATATGTGCAGTAGTGATTTTGTCCACTCTCAGTACAGTAACATCTGGTATTGTAACTGCATGCACCTGTTGATTGAACTGGCTGCTGTGACATACTTTAGCAAAATGCCCAATCTTTTTGCAATGATTGCACTGAGCTACTTTTGCCGGACATCCTGTGTAGCTTGCAAGGTGTTGTGGGGATCCACAGTGAAAGCATGCTTTTACTGTATTTTGAATTTGCTGATTCAGTGGTTTTCCATTAGTTTTCCTCTTGTAATCATTTGTCTGCAGCAATAGTGAACTTTTCTGCAACGAAGTCACAGCCTGGACTGTGCCTCCTGGATCCATGCTCATTATTTTGGCTTTAGCTGTAGTTGACTCAATATGAGTAGCAATGGTTATTGCTTTTTCTAGTGTAAATTGTGGTTCTAGAAGTAAGCGTTCTCTTACACTAAGCATGGTTGTTTTCTCAATGAGCTGGTTTCTAATCTCCTCATCTGCCATATTCCCAAAGTCACCAGTTACAGACTCCTCAGGGAAGCACTATACTGCATTATAGTCTCCCCCATTTTCTGCTCACGCTGGCGAAATCTGTAGCGATTAGCTACTACATTCACTTTTGGCACAAAAAAGTTCTTTAATGCAGTGAGTGCAGTCTCATATTTATCATCTGCAAGGGGAAAAGTGTAAAATATACACTGCCCTTCTGCTCCAAGGCAGTGGATTAGCAGAGCATACTTTCTTACTTCAGAAATCTCTGTAGCAGTGATTGCAAGCAGGTAAGTTTCAAACATATGGATTCAGACAGTAAAAGCAATTGGAGGCTCACCTGGGCTTTGCAGAAAGGGTGCAGGTGGGTTCAGAGGCAGAAGATCCATCCTCATCGCCAAAATGTTGTAGAAACCGGGCAAGGTACTAACAAACTTCAACAGGACTTTATTTTTAGAGTGGAAACCTCTTTACCAAGCTGCTGCTGCACCCTCGGTAGCTCTCACTCCGCCTCCTCAACTTCCCCCCATCCTTCCTATTTCCTGTCCTTTCAGAGTCCCAGCAGTCAGTGCCCCCAGTTCTAATAATTACATGCAGCATCTAAACACCACAGGTTGTTTATTTTACTTAGTCCTCATGGTCATTCAGTTGAATTAGACTTTGCCAGAGTAAGGACTGCATAAAAAAATTAACAATCACGCCACCATATGGCCCTAAATTTGGGATTGTTAATGGCTCATAAACCATGCTATGTAAAGTGAACCCTGATACCAGATTGATGGGTGCCTTATAAATGGATCTAATAAATAGAACTAGCTGTTTAGTCATTGCATTAACTCAAGTGTAAAAATATAATCAGGCAGGCCAAAAAAGAATCTGAAGAGCAATTAGCCAAAGACTTAAAAACTAACAGCAACATTTTTTTTTAAATTACATCAGAAGCAGGAAGTCAGCCAAACAGCCAGAGAGGCCACTTGATGTTCGAGAGCTAAAGGAGCACTCAAGGAAGATAAGGTCATTATGGAGAAGCTGAATGAATTCTTTGCATCAGTCTTCACACCTGAGGCATTCTTTTTAGATGACAAATCTAAGGAACTGTCCTATATTGAGGTGTCAGTGGAGGAGGTTTGGGAACAAATTGATCAATTAAACAGGAATAAGTCACCAGGACCAGGTGGCACCCAAAAGTATTGAAGGAACTCAAATATGAATTTGCAGGACTACTAACTGTGGTATGTAATCTATCATTTAAATAACCTACTGTAACAGATGACTGGAGGATAGCTAATGTGACACTAATTTTTTAAAAAGGCTCCAGAGGTGATTCTGCTAATTACAGGCTGATAAGCCTGACTTCAGTACCGGGTAAACTGGTTAAATTATAGTATCAGATACATGGAGGAACAGGATTTGTTGCGGAAGAGTCAACATTGCTTTTGTAAAAGGAATTCACGCCTCACAAATCTATTAGAATTCTTTGAGAGGATCAACAAGCATGTGGACAAAGGGGATCCAGTGGATATAGTGTACTTGAACTTTCAGAAAATCTTTGACCAGGTCCCTCACCAAAGGCTCTTAAACAAATAAGCAGTCATGGGATAAGAGAGAAAGGCCTCTCATGGATCGGTAACTGGTTAAAAGATAGGAAACAAAGGGTAGGAACAAATGGTCAGTCTTCAGATTGGAGAGAGATAAATAGTGGTGTCCCCTAGGGGTCTGTACTGGGACCAGTCCTATTCAACATATTCATAAATGATCTGGAAAAAGGAGTAAACAGTGAGGGGTCAAAATTTGCAGAGGATGCAAAACTACTCAAGATAGTTAAGCGCAAAGCAGACTGAGAAGAGTTACAAAGATCTCACAAAACTGGGTGACTGAGTAACAAAATGGCAGATGAAATTCAATGTTGGTACGTGCAAAGTAATACACATTGGAAAACATAATCCCAACGATACATATAAAATGATGGGGTCTAAATTAGCTGTTACCACTCAAGAAAGAGATTTTGGTGTCACTGTGGATAGCTCTCTGAAAACATCGTCTCAATGTACAGTGGCAGTCAAAAAAAGTGAACAGAATGTTGGGAATCATTAGGAAAAGGATAGATAGTAAGACAAAATATCATATTACCTCTATATAAATTGATTTTGAATACTGCGCGCAGATGTGCTCACTCCATCTCAAAAAAGATATATTGGAATTGGAAAAGGGTAACAAAAATGATTAGGGATATGGAACAGCTTCCATATGAGGAGAGATTAATAAAAGAAGGACTTTTTAGCTTGGAAAAGAGACAACTAAGGGGAGACAGATAGAGGTGTATAAAATCATGATTGTTATGGAGAAAGTAAATAAGGAAGTGTTATTTACTCCTTTTCATAACACAAGAACTAGAGGTCACCAAATGGAATTAATAGGCAGCAGGTTTAAAACAAATAAAAAGAAGTATTTCTTCACACAACACACAGTCAACCTGTGGAACTCCTTGCCAGGGGATGTTGTGAAGGCCAAGACTATACCAGGGTTCAAAGAAGAACTAGATACGTTCATGGAGGGTAGGTCCATCAATGGCTATTAGCCATGATGGGCTGGTACGATGTCCCTAGCCTCTGTTTGCCAGAAGCTGGGAATGGGCAACAGGAGGAGATGGATTATTTGATGATTACCTTTCTTTTCATTCCCTCTGGAGCACCTGGCATTAGCCACTGTCGGAAGACAGGATACTGGACTGGATGGACTGTTGGTCTGACCCAGTATGGCCGTTCTTATGTTCTTAAGAATTCTTCCACAGACTCCGCCTCAAAGAATTCTTTCACAAAAATGACACAACTCACAATTACCAGGTCCCCACTAACTATCATAAGAAAAAAAATAATCTGACTGGATACCGTTGAGCAGATGAAACCACACGCTTGATCATTATATTGATTGCTTCAGGAAAAAACCTGACTGTAAAAATCTTTAAACTCACATCCACCAAAATCTCTTCACCACCAAGAGGACAGCCATACAGTCCCTGAAATCTCACCACCAGAGAGTGATCAAACCAGCAGACAAAGGGGGTGCCATCATAGTCCTCAACTGTTAAGACCAACCAACAATTCTCTGACTCCAGCTACTACAGTATAAAGAACTCAAAGAAGACCCCACACCAGAGTTTACCCAAAAAGTTGAGGATATCATCAAATATTTCCCCAAACAACTCCAATAGAAACTTTACAATCTCATCCTCCATGAATGCACCCTAAAGACCTTCTATATACTTCACAAGATACATAAACAAGGGAACCCGGGCAGAACCATCATATCTGGCCATAGTACTCTTACTAAAGGAATATCAGGACGCATAGGAACCATCCTCAAACCACTCACCACACAAAGGGCCAGGTTCCTCCAGGACACAACTGACTTCCTCCATAAACTCTGCAACATTAACCACCTCCCTCAGAAAACCGTCCTTGCCACCATGGATGTCACTTCTCTATACACCAACATCCCTCACAGTGACAGCATAGCTGCCTGACTGTAATATTTACAAGACAATGGACAACCGTCTGAGATCCATCCCAAACACATTGCCAGATTCATCCATTTCAATCTTCACCCACAACAATTTTACATTCAACAACGAACACTTTGTCCAAGCCATGGGAACAACCATGGGTGCTAGGACACCTCCCCAGTATGCCAATCTCTTCATGGGCTGCCTTGAAGAAGAATGGCTGGACAAACGCACCACAAAACCGATGATATACTTGAGATAAGTTGATGATATTTTCATCCTCTGGATGGATGACAAACTCCCTCAGATTGCCATAACTTCAGAAACCGCCACCCATCCATTAAACTCTCTCTGGAACACTCCCACGCTAGCATCAACTTCCTGGACACCACGATCAGCTTCAACAATGGAACCCTACAGACAACTATACACAGAAACCCACGGATCACCACACCTACCTTCATAGATCCAGGAACCACCCCGAACCACCGAGAAATCTGTTACCTACGGCCAGGCACTCAGACACCACAGAACATGCTCCAAGGAGAGAGTCCAGGATACACACCATAACACACTCAAAACTATCAGGAATTGGGGCCTGCAGCAGAGCTAGTTTCCAAGCAGCCTCATCAGTACAGCTGGCCTGCAACAGCTGCCTGATAACCCCAGAACCTCATTGGCTTCCGAGGCCAGCAGTCTGGTTCTTAAGCCAGCTACAGCAGCAGCTCCCTAGCTTCTCAACACTCATGCCCACCAGCGTGCTTGCTCCTGCTCTACCTTATTCCTATCTGATCCTGCCTTGCACCCAGCCTTGCCTCTGTCCCGTCCCTGCCTTGAACCCTTCCTTGCCTGCTACCCTGCTTGCTCAAGTTCCTGACCTCTGGTTTTGAACCTCGCCTCTGGCTCCTGACTATGGACTCTGGCTCGACCCCTGGCTCTTATATCCAGTTCCTGACTTCTGGTCTTGACCCTGGCTCTGGCTACAGCTCTGACTACAGCTCTGGCTCCAGCCACTTGGCCTGCTGCCTGCTCTGGACACTAGGCTAGACCACCCTCATCCTGGTTGGCTGGCAAAAAACTGCCTTCCCCAAACAAGAACACTCCACCCGAGAAGTAAATCGATTCAAGGAACAGGCCACCCAAATACCCCAAGAGAGCCTGCTAAATACAGAAATAACCCCCCTCCCTCCGACTGCACACCCCTACTTGTCACCTACCACCTCACACTAGAATCCATACAGGGTATCAAACAGCTACAACCCATGTAAAGTGGGGACCCCATCCTGAACGAAATCTTTCCTGAACTCCCTCTTCTGGCCTTCAACCAACCTCCCAGCCTCTCCAAGCTCATTATCAGAAGCAAGCTCCACACAAACCAGGCCACGCCAACTCAAAGCAGCACTAGACCCTTCCAGAACAACAGATGCAAAACCTGCAGACATATTTCCACTACTACAATGATCAACACCCCCCACAACACAGCTTTCAAGATTCATGAGTCCTACACATGCCTATCACAACACATGGTGTACCTCATCCAGTGCACTCAATGCCTTAACAACAACAACTATGTGGTTGAAACCAGACAATCACTACACTCTCGAATGAACTCACACAGGAAAATGATAAAAGACAAAAACACCCTGTCACCTGTGGGTGGACACTTTTCACGGCGCAATCACTCTCTATCTGACCTCTCAGTCCTCATCCTCAAAGGAAACCTCCACAACACTTTCAAAAGACGAGCCTGGGCACTTAAATTCATAATTCTGCTAGACACTAAAAATCATGGACTGAACAGAGACACCAGATGTATGACTTATTACAACAATCTGTAATCCATTAACCACCACCCCCTTTTTTCCCTCCCATATGACTGCAGAGGCGTCAATGGGCCACTCCACCTTGAATGAACCCTTAGTATTGTATTAACTACCTATGCTAAACAATCTGTTCCACCTTGTATTTAACTGTGCTGCTTGGAGTACCTTTTCTGGACTGGAAGAACTCTGTGTAGCTCAAAAGCTTGTCTCTTTCACTAACAGAAGTTGGTCCAATACAAGATATTATCTCACCCACCTTGTCACAGTTAAAAATGTCCCTCTAATCAAGTAGCACGGGTGTAAATGAGGACAGAATCTGTCCCACATCATCCTGGTAATCTAATCCGGAAATCCTTGGATATAACCAGTTCCAAAACAGCCACTTCAGTGTAGTTCATTTCAAAACTGACCATTTTCCTCACAATCCATTTTGTAATAATTTCCCATTGACAATAAAAGTTATTTGTATAGCATGCTCTACAATACTTTTCTTATTGCCTTTCTAAATTTTTAAAAACAACGGAAAATTATTGTTTTTAAATGCCTTTACAATATTTGGTAGAGAAGTAACTGGATTTGATGCTCTGACAAGGTATTATCTGCAAACCCACATTATTTGTCCTCAGACATACTCAAGTATTATATTTCAAGAGTGATATTCATTGAAGTAAGCCTATCCTAAACTTCTATACTTAACGAAGTGGTGGATTCTCCACCACTTGAAGTCTAATTCAAGATTAGATGTCTTTGTAAAGAAGATGCTCTTGATCAACCTCAAGATGTGGGCTAGGTTCAAGAGTAACTGGCTGAAATCCCATGGCCTGTATTTTACAGGAGGTCAGACTAGATGATCATCATAGTCCCTTCTGGCCTTCATATCTATGCATCTAGCACCTTCCATCTGAAAGGAGACCTACAAGTTTTATACATGATGCACTGATTCATATACCCCCCTGCTGACACTCAGTCAGTGCCGGGATGGGAAATGGTGGTGGTTTTCAGATTATCATGAAGGAAGAAGGGGCAGACCTGCAAACCTTCAGAGACAGAGATTTCTTGGGGAAATCCAGTTCCACCCCACAGCTCTTGGGGCATTTGTGCAGAGATCTGGCCTCTCCACACTTCTCCTTCGGCCGCACAGTTTGCTCTGGAGCCACACTGCCACCTCCACCACCGCAGCCCACCCAGCCAGGAGCTGGCTAAACACCACACCCCGGCAGGAGAGTTGTGGGAGATAAGGGACGGGACAAGGCTGGAGGAGGGGTTTAAATTTAATGCAGGAGGCCATGAAGGGACGGACCTGGCCAGGCCCGTGGCAGAGGAGGAGGAATCTGAAAGTGGGGATTTTCAAGCCCTCTCAAAAGGAAAGCCCCACCCGTGCAGTCCTCATCATACTTGGGGCTCTGCAGTGCCCCCGCTAGAGGTGGAGGTCACCCAGCTAAGCCACCGCGTGGAGAGCTGAGGGATCCCTACCAGGGTGAGCCACGGTAATCACTACAGATGTGCAGCCCTTCGGTGGCTGGATCAGGGTACAGATGGGGCTGGCGCTATGGCTGTGCACCCCCACTGAGGTTATTATTGAGCGGGACGGGAAGCTGGCCTCTGGGAGGACTAAGGGAAAACAGATTGATTTGGTGGGGGCAGCGGAAACCGAACTAAAAATCTGACATGGGGAAAGGTAGGAACTGTTGGTTTCCAGGGAGTGGAGGCAGAAAAGCCAGCAGAGAAGAAATGTTCTCTGAGGAGTCTAAGAGGAGATCAGCTGGGTTGTAAGGGGACCCACTATAAAATAAGCTTGGGAGTGGGGGGCATCCGGAAATCATGAACCCCCTGTCCATGCACCTGGGCTCCCTAGATACCACATACAGGAGGAGAAGATCTGATTGAGTGTATTTTAGGGTGGGAAGGGAAGATAACTTTTCAAGCTAGCCAGAACAGCGCAACCTGAGCAGAGATTGGATCAGGACCCCAGGCTAACATCTTGCTCTCTCAGAGAGGTCTAAGGGAACTCTAAGGTCCACTCGGGGTAAGCAAGCCGGGAAGCAGAAACCTTTCATTATCTCCTTCCCCATTTCCTCCAGCTCCCAGCATCATCCCGGGAATATGTTTGCCAGACATTCCAGTCAGTTGTGGGGTGCTGATCAGTGCACCAAACTTATCAGCGCTCCAGCATGATTTCCAACCTTCCCATCGGTCTTCAAGGAGATAAGGAAGCAGGAAGCGTTATTCATACTTGCAGTGTCAGTGTCCCATGCTGAAGCTGCACTGAGTACAAATGTGTATGCAACTGCTCCCAGGGAAGGTATTGGAGTGGGGGTCCAAAATATTCTACCAGCTCTCTAAACACAACTCGTCTCTGACCTGTTCTGAGTATGGACAAAGGAAGCCTATTCAGACAAGGATCGGAGCAGGGAGAGACTGCCAGGAGTTGCACAATAGGTGGTTTGAGTGTATCAGATTGTTAGGGATGATTCACTTTTGGTAACCATGTTTATCATTATGAAACGTACTGCATTTATCTACAGAGCATCCCTGTGATTAATGGCAATGGGGAGGCTTAGGGCTGTTAAAACATTGAACCCAGAGGGATTCGAATAAATCCAGATGAATTAGGAAGCAGGAACAACCACAAAGGGACAGGAAGCTGGGTTTTAACAAACAGGTGAAAATCCTTTGGATTGAAATGGTGGCAAGTTGAGAAAACTGCCAATTAATAAGAATGCTTTGAATTGTCTGGAACAGATTGGGCTGAATTAGGAGGAATCTCATGAGTAGTGGAAATGTTTTTCCTAGAACTGCCCCAGAGTAGAGGAACTCCTTCAAATACCACAGTCAGCCTTGATCTTTCTCTCAGTTACATCAGCTGGAGTTTTGCCATTGGTTTCATGAAGGGGCAGGATTAGATCCACTAAGAGTCTATCATTATTCATTTATATACTGAGTTGTTTTCTAAATTGCCAAGGGCAATTTTAAAAAGGTAGTCTGAATACATTCCATTCATCCTTTTTGGATAGGCCAGCTGAGGTTAAGAGAAAAAGGAGGAGGGGAAGAAGAAATGGTACAATTTTTTTCGTTGGTGAGAGCTAGAAAACAAGGTGATCGATGTTTTACAACAGGTAATGTTTCTGTGGCAATGGACAAGAGTGCACCATGGAGCGAGTCAGGTCCAAGGGAGATGGGGAGCTCAAGCCACCTGCAGAGAAGTTCACCTATGGGGCAAGGACAGCTCTTGGGAGAGAAGATCGTAGGAGTGGCTCCAGGAAAGCCGGTGTACTCCTTGGGGTCTTTATTAGAGCAGCACGAATACTGTTCATTCGATAATACATCTAACTATGAACGCATTGCTTATCAAATAAAATTAATCCAGGAAACAACATTATTCTTTCAATTTGTGGAGGATTTTTCCCCCTCCACCAAATTCTCTGATTCTCACACATTTGAAATCCCCACACGTTTGTAGGTGTTTACAGTAGCATCTGAAGCCCCAACTAAATTCAAGGCTGGTTGTGCAAGGTGCTGTACAAACACAGAGTAAGAGACAGTTCTCACATTGAAACACTTGCAATCTCAGGTCTCAAGACAGACACAGGGTGGAAGGGGAAAATAGACGCACGGAGAAGAGCAGTGACTCAGACAAGGTCATACAGCTGAGCTGGTAATTGGCAGAGCCAGGAATACAACCCAGGACTCCCAAGCCAGGACTCTGTCTCCTAAGGCAGGATGCTTTCTATAGTTTACGTGTTGAAGTGAAGTGACTATGTTGCACAGCCCTCAGTAAATGACTGAGTAGTGCTGGGAGAGTGGGAAGTGCTGATTGCCCTGGTGTGAACAGCTAGGCAAGGTCACTGAACAGAAGATGAGAGAGACAAGCATCATGTCGTGAGGAATAAAAGACATGAGCACAATTGCTTGCTTATTGCTGCAAAGGATTGAACTCTGCAATTATCACCGGCAGAGAAGTGTAATTTCCTTTCTTATTTTCTCTTCCAGGTGCAGTACGTATCTATTTCCATAGCTCCTCTACGAGGGATAGCCAGTCAACTCATGCCTATCCCGTGCTATCAATAGAGTTGTTACCCAGTGCAGCATACCAAAGGGACTGAAAAAGGGCTCAATGCTGCCGGGGGCTGGGTGCCCTCAGCTCCCAGCAAAGCTGTCGTTGACAGCTAGGGCTCTCGGCACCTTGCAGGCCCAGACACTGTAATACAATTTTTTCCCCTACGGAGAGAATCATAAACAGCAAATGGGATCAAGATTAGGTGGCTTGCTGACCCAACCAGGGGACTTGTTGAATTACTAAAGGGAGCAGGAAGGACACTGAAACTCAAGTGTATTTTCATTCTGATTGCAGTAGAGGTCCAGTCCCAACGATCTCATCTAAATCGACGAGAGAGAGTCAGAGTGGCAAGGGAAGTGGCTTATGTCATAGAATATCAGGGTTGGAAGAGACCTTAGGAGGTCATCTAGTCCAACCCCCTCCTCAAAGCAGGACCAATCCCCAACTAAATCATCCCAGCCAGGGCTTTGTCAAGCCTGACCTTAAAAACTTCTAAGGAAGGAGATTCCACCACCTCCCTAGCTAACCCATTCCAGTGCTTCACCACCCTCCGAGTGAAAAAGTTTTTCCTAATATCCAACCTAAACCTCCCCCACTGCAACTTGAGACCATTACTCCTGTCATCTGCTACCACTGAGAACAGTCTAGATCCATCCTCTTTGGAACCCCCTTTCACGTAGTTGAAAGCAGCTATCAAATCCCCCCTCATTCTTCTCTTCCGCAGACTAAACAATCCCAGTTCCCTCAGCCTCTCCTCATAAGTCATGTGTTCCAGTCCCCTAATCATTTTTGTTGCCCTCCACTGGACATTTTCCAGTGTTTCCCACATCCTTCTTGTAGTGTGGGACCCAAAACCGGACACAGTACTCCAGATGAGGCCTCACCAATGTCGAATAGAGGGGAACGATCACATCCCTTGATCTGCTGGCAATGCCCCTACATATACATCCCAAAATACCATTGGCCTTCTTGGCAACAAGGGCACACTGTTGACTCATATCCAGCTTCTCGTCCACTGTCACCCCTAGGTCTTTTTCTGCAGAACTGCTGCCGAGCCATTCGATCCCTAGTCTGTAGCGGTGCATGGGATTCTTCCGTCCTAAGTGCAGGACTCTGCACTCGTCCTTGTTGAACCTCATCAGATTTCTTTTGGCCTAATCCTCTGATTTGTCTAGGGCCCTCTGTATCCTACCCCTCCCCTCCAGCGTATCTACCTCTCCTCCCAGTTTAGTGTCATGTCCAGTCACACAGCAGGGCAGTGGCAGAAGCTAGGTCTACCTGCCAAGTCTGTCAAGGTTCTGAGTCTGTTCCCACTCCACCCACAAGCTTTAGCTCAAGCTGTGGCAGCCCATGCTTCTAGCTCTGGACATGCCTGGTTGAATCCACAGTGTGTTGGCCAACTTGGCGGTTGTCAGAGATAAGCAAACCCTGACACAGGCCAGCCCTGGAGCTCAGGGGGCAGGAGTCAGAGGTTTGTGGCATAACAGCACATCATTCTGATTTCACGTCAATCATCCCCTGCATGTTCAATGATCAGTTTATAAAGGCAGGGAAGGAGAGAGAAATCCTGACATACCAGTCTCTCGATCCTTCCGCTCTGGTCTCTAAACTCTCCTGAGGATTGACTGGCCAGGCCATCGCTGTACTGGATACTGGTGACTTTAAAGTTGCCATTGTAATAGAATAGCTTCTGATCTGAAAGGAAAGGAAAGGAATGGGTAATACTTGCCTTACAGCCCATCCAGGGCTGGCTCAGACCACTCTGGGGTCTCCTGCAAAAACATTTGATGGCCCAAGAGTGGGCAGGTCTCCATCTGCATGAATGCCATTCAGACAGCAGCAGTCCAAGAGCTGGCAGTGGTGGATAAAAGTTTCCTGTTGAACAGAACAGGAATGGGGGTTGACCCTGCCATTTGGGTCGAGCAGAGCTGTAACAAAGGGGGAAAGATCATCCAATTCCCCAGAAGGGTATCCCCATCAACCTCTCCGGCAACAAGCAGCCGTTCATATTCAGCCCCCCACAGCGCCAGAGCATGGGCAAGAAATATCGTTCTGGCACCCTGCCCTCCCTCCAGGGCTTGCCCAAAATTGCGTGTGTTACAGTGGTGCTTAGGAACCCCACTCAAGGATCAGGGTCCCATTGAGCCAGGCGCTGTACAGGCACATAGCAAAGGAAGAGCTCACAGTCTGAATGAGACAGGACACAACAGATGGACCAGACAGACAGGCCGGGTGGGAGAGTCAGAATAGAATGGATAGTTTCTCAGAAAGCTCAGCTGGTCACTTGGCAAACCAACGCCACATGGCAGTGATGTGCAGGCATCACAGCAGAGGTGGGTTTAGCAGAAGGATCTGAAAAGAGTACAAGACATGAGCGAGAGACAAGAGTGACAGCGACACTTGCTAGCCCCTGTAGCAGGAGGCAGCATTGAGCAGCGATTGCTGAGGGGGGAAAGAAGCAGGAGATGTAGACGGTGGTGGTTACTCCCCCTAGAGGAGTTTTAATTCTGTTGATGGAAACACTGGCTCCCAGTAACATGCAAAGCACCTGAACCCGAGGGAGCTGCACCATACTACATGCCCAAACAGTGAAAATACACGCAATACTTACCATAGGCCAAAAAATACACCAGGAGGCCGATGGTGATGGCCAACGCCATCGCTGCAGCCACGGCGATTAGAGCGCTCTTCCAGGGCTCGAAAAATTTCGGTTTGGTGGCCAACTGGTGAACTCTGAAAAGCAAAGGGGGAAAAACATCCCCCACCTATCAGTAAATGTACCAAGAATCCCAACCTGTAATTTCCCCAGCGACCTCCCCGTCCCAGACAAAATGCTCCAGGGCCGTGCTGCCACCCCAAACAGCCAAAAAGCCTGAGTCAGGCCTTAAAAATCAGGAGAGTTTAGGAAAAACAGAAATGGGTTCTTTCCATTTGCTTTCTGGGTATTAAGCCTTTAGGGCTAGCCTGGGTCACATTTTCAAGTTTCTCTTCACGGTCCAGAGTTCTAGAAACCTACTACCTCTTTTAAATGAAAGCCAAGAGGCTCACATAACTCCAGGAGCAGGAGCTCTAATAAAGACACCAAATATCATGAGACTTGCAATAAAATCGCAAGAGTTGGCAGTGAGATAGGGCAAACATAATACCTATCTTTAAAAATGGGAACAAAGAGGACCCAAGGTATTATAGACCAATCAACCTAAATTCAACACTGGAAAGGTACTGGAACAAATTATTAAACCATCAGTTTGTAAGCACCTAGAGGATCATAGGGTTATAAGGAATAGTTAGCATGGAATTGTCAAGAACAAATTACGCCAACCTAATTTCCTTCTTTGACAGGGTTATTGGCTTAGTGAATAGGAGGAAAGCAGTTGACATGACAGATCTTGATTTTAGTAAGGCTTTTGACACAGTCTTACATGGCATTATCATAAGCAAACTAGTGAAATGTGGTCTAGATAAAATTATTAGAAGGTGAATGCAAACCTGGTTGACAGGTAGTAAACCATTGGTCCTTTGAGTGCTATCAAAATGAAAGGATATATCTAATGGCGCCCCATGGGGTCACTCCTGGGTCTGGTCCTAGCCAATATTTTTATTAATGACTTAGGTAATTGAGTGGAGAGTACAACTGGCAGTAGTCCTGAAAAGAATCTGAGGGTTATAGTGGATCACAAATTGAATACGAGTCAACAGTGTGATGCAGTTGCAAAAAAAGCTAATATCATTCTGGGGTGTATTAGAAGAAGTGTTGTATGTAAGACACGGGAGGTAATTGTCCTGGTCTACTTGATACTGGTGAGGCCTCAACTGGAGTACTGTGCCCAGTTCTGGGCACCACAATTTAGGAGAGAGGTGGACAAATTGGAGAAAGTCCAGAAAAGAGTAACAAAATGATTAAAGGTAGAAAACCTGACCTATGAGAAAAAGTAAAAAAAACCTGAGCATGTTTAGTCTTGAGTAAAGAAGAGTGTGGGGAGACCTTATAGCTTTCAAATCTGTTAAGGCTATTACGAAGAGGACAGTGTATATATGTTCTCTATGTCCTCTGCAGTTCGGCCAAAAAGTAATGGGTTTAATCTGCACCAAAGAAGACTTAGGTTAGATATTAGGAAATACTTTCTAACTATAAGGGTAGTTAAATTCTGGACAGGCTTCCAAGGAAAGTTGTGGAATCCCCATCATTGGAAGGTTAAGAACAGGTTGGACAAACACCTGTCAGGGATGGTTAAGGTTGACTTGGTCCTGCCTCAGCAGGCTGGACTTGATGACCTCTTGAGGTCCCTTCGAGCCCTACATCTCTAAGATTCTATAGTGGGGGGCCCCTCTTGGCCACATTTCTAGTTGTTAAAACAATCTGCATTAGGACTAGAGATGAAGTCACCTCTCACTGAAGAGTTCCTCCTTAAGTTTCCCCATAAGCAATGCAGAGTTCAAGATACTGCATCCTCTGAAGATCTGGAGATACTGACCCTCACGCTGCATCAGCCTACTTGACAGTCTGGGTGATATCTCAAGTATAAACTGGTCAGAAAATGGGTGAAAGTGGCAAAAGAACATAACTTTCACTAACTCTGCAAGAATCAAATCATGGTCCCATTGAAATCACAAGGGGTTTTACCTGGATTTCAGTGGGATCAGGATCTGGCTTGGTGTTGCCTGGGGACCATTGTTTAGCCCCTTTAATAACCAGTTTCAAGTCTGATTAGAGTCAATGAGACTTGTACGCACGGACACCAGGGCTGGCGCTGGCCTCAGGAGTGTTTTGGGAAGGGGTGGGGTAAGTTAAAGCAGGGTGTGGAGGCACGTTATATTCTACAGCCTGACGTTAGCTGCTTTTCCTGCTACACACGCCCCCCTTCCGCCCCCATCGGCCTGCAATTTACACTCATTTTGCTCACCTGCTGAATGCCAAATGAATGTGTTACAGTACTTCACCACCTACACCCATTTTTCAGTGCAACGGGTGTAACTAACCCTGCTGTTTACATCACCATGGCATTTGGACCAGTCTCCCATGGGAGCTATGGATGCCTCCATTCACTCCAGGCTGCATTCGGATTACAGACCACAAAGGGATCAAACATGAACAAGACCAACAGGGGTCCTTTTCTGTTGCAGGCTTGCTCCCTGCACAGTCTTTCCAAGTGCTTGCTCCCAGATTAGCTTTGAAATCTTCTAAAAAGATGCACCCCTGAACAGGATAATGACAGTGATTGAACACTATGTAGCTTCAGCATTACAATTATAGCTGTGCCCAAAAACCTGCAAAGCTCAGATTCACCTACAGAGCCCCAATCCAGGGGAAAAAACCTTCAGTACATAGGTTTCAGAGTAACAGCCGTGTTAGTCTGTATTCGCAAAAAGAAAAGGAGGACTTGTGGCACCTTAGAGACTAACCAATTTATTTGAGCATAAGCTTTCGTGAGCTACAGCTCACTTCCTTAACTTTAACCACACAAGTGGTCCCACTGAATTTTTGTGTGTGCTGTCACGTCTTTTAAACTCGCTGTTGGTTATGGCAACACTTTGACAACATGAAACCAAAATATGTTACTTGTAATGCAATCGTCTCCAAATTGCAATATGCCCATCTAAAAACACATTACAGTACTCAAAGACTTCAGATTAAGTATGTATCTAAGTGTCCTTTGCTGGATCAGGGACCTAGATTTGAACTTTCCCAAAATTTAGGGGGAAATGGATTGAACTGGGACCTTGGATCAATTATAGAGAAAGGCAACAGCTGCTAAATTTGAATAGGGATCCAACTTCCCTAAAGCTGGCAGTGTCTGGTTCAGACCCTGCTTTATAAAAAATACAAACAAACCCAACTGCTCATGTAGAAACAAGAGCCAATGCTGATTCAGCCATCATTGAAATGCTTCTATGCTGCTTTCGAATGAACAACAGAGTCATTAGCTGCTGTTTTCAGCATCACCAACACCCTGAAGGTTTTGATTTCTATTTCCTGCCCAGGTTTGCCGCAATGTGTTTTCAGTAAGGAGCAATGGGATTGCTGTATTTACTGAGATAAGGCAGGTGCTGCAGCTCCAACAGCTCATGGCTGTTCTCCTTCCAAAACAAGTTTGAATTCCCAAGGGATCCTTGCAAGGACTGAGGCTGTTGAAAAGTATGCACAGTGGGCCACACTCTGTGATCAGTTCGAGCCATGCAGCCACTCTGAAGTCACTGCCGTACAGTGAGCATCAGCCAGGAGGGGGTTCTGTGCAGGGCACTTCGAAATTTCTTTCGTGAGATGAGCCTTCTGAGAAGTCAAGCTAGTGTACTCCCTTGCTTCCAAGATCTACAACGATCTCATTCGGAGATTTGCCCCGTATTTGCGGGATAAGTGATGCAATTCTTTTACATGTTCTCCAAATAGCAAGCTTCCTTTCCAGTCAGCAGGAGGCTACACACTTTACTCGTGCCTGGTCTATGCAGTTTTTGTACTGGCATGACTATTTTGGTTAGGGGTATGATATTTTTTTCTTATACTGAAATAGTTACATTGTTACGACCCCTAGCATGGATGTAGTTTTATCAATATAAAAAGCCCCTAATACCAGTATTATATATTTCCTGTCTCTTAAAGGAATAAGCTATATCAATATAAGCACCTTTATACCAGTATAACTGCATTGACAATAGGAGGGCTGTACTGCTTTAAATATACTACAGCAGCTCATGTAGAGACAAACTGTGCAAGATCGCACTGGTGCTCCGTTTCCACATTGAAATGCAAAGCGAAGTAGCTGAATATATGCATATTCTGTTACAGATAAAAAGCTGGAAAGGGTGCTGCTATGGTTGGGAAGGACATAGGGTGAACTAGTTCTTTTCCTTTGTATTGGTTTGCAAAGACAATGCCATGTTTTGTACAATCTTAAAAAAAGTTTCAGTGCATTTAAAGAATAAATTTCACCAATCCAGAACCAAGATTTTTTTTTGTTTCAAGTTTCCAGGGACAGATTATAATCAGCAGTAAATTTAAAATAATGTTAAAGTTCACCAACAGTAAAATGTCTTACTAAATTAGACCCCTCCAAGTTGCAATGCAATGGCATTGCAGGATCAGGGCCTTATTCTTTTAACTCCATAATAAACTACTCCCTGGAGATAATAGTTTCATTGACAATTTCAGTGGGATCACTTGTGGAGTACAGTGCTATTCAGGGAAAGGGTATCACAGTCCGTCCCTGAGCAATTAGAGTCACACAGGCAAAAATACAGGACTCATGCCACAGAAGCTTTACCCTTAAAAAAAGGCACCGTAAGCTGTTCAGTTTGGGGGCAAGAGCGGCCAACTAAGTTAGGGGAAATATAAGGGAACAGCCTCAGCCACCATACATTTCTAAATGAAATCCAAAGCTTTCAGGTCTAGGTAAGTCTGGCTAAGGATTTCCACTTGAATTTGCTTTTCCAGCCCACGATCCAACTCCCCCATCAAACCCCAACTCTCCCAGTCATCCCGCCCATGAGCCCCACCCACACATCAAACTCCAGGTTCCCCTCACATCCAGCCTGTGAACCCCCCTCCAAACCGCGACCCCCCCCCCTTTTATCCCGACCAGTGGCTCTCAACCTTTCCAGAAGACTGTACCCCTTTCAGGAGTCCGATTTGTCTTGTGTACCCCCATCTTTCACCTCATTTAAAAACTACTTGCTTACAAACTCAGACATAAAAACACAAAAGTGTCACAGCACACCATTATTGATAAATTGCTTACTTTCTCATTTTTACCACATAAATATAAATATTGTATTTACATTTCAGTGTATAGTATGCAGAGCAGTATGAAGTCATTGCGTGTATGAAATTTTAGTTTGTACTGACTTCGCTAGTGCTTTTTATGTTGTCCATTGTAAATCTAGGCAAATATCTACGTGAGTTGATGTATCCTCTGGAAGAACTCTGCATACCCCTGGTTGAGAACCACTGAGCCAGACCATTCCACCATCTTGCACTTTCAATCTGTGACCCTCCAGTTAGTTTCCACGCCTCCTCCTGCTGCCCCTGCAGTGAATCCCTTCTCCTCTGAGGATCTGTACATTTCAGAATGGTCCATCATGAGTACGGTGACTGGATGTCTGAATTTTGTAGGCACAGTCCTGATATTTGGGGCTTTGTCTGATATAGGCACCCATCACCCTCCACTCTCCTCCCAATTTTTCACACTTGCTATCTGGTCACCCTAATCGTGAGCAGCATTCTGTCTAAGCATCCTCACAGAGAGAGATGGAGTGAGGTTAAGCCACTGGCTTTTGGACCGGGGGAAGAGAGGAGATGACTGATGGCCTCACTCCAGGTCCTTCAGATGCATCTTAATGTAAACAAAAGAATCTCCACAAACAGCATCCCTTGCTACCATTGCTCCCTCAAGTCCTGCTCAGAAGGATTAAACACGTCACCTACCTTTGAAGGTCCCATGGCACGCCCCGGTAGGTCTGGTAACCTCTTTGAGATCGACTGAAGTCTCGAAAGCACCGTGAATGCTGCTGGTACATACAGTCATCGCACGGCTGGGTGTTGCAGGGAGAATAGGGTGGTAAGCGAAGAGGCTTCATTGAGCTGCTTGGGGTGGAACAATCAGCAGCGTGTGGGTTTAATGCAAAATGCAGGAACCGGCATGCAAGTAAAACCCCAAGCAGATGTGAGCACAGAGACAACAAGGAGACTACAAGCTGCCAATCAGCACTCAGTTGTGTTTGACATTGACAGGCTCACATGGCAGAGCGGCCACACCCACTAGGTGAGAAGACTTGTTCTTCACCAGACAGGATTCATAACAGGAAGCTCTTCACATTTCCTGCCAGTATACTCCCTTTTTGGCAAGCTGGTGTCACTGGGCTGTGACCTAAATGCTAGCACCCTCTAGTTTGAACTCCTGGTCAAATCCCTGTTCCTGAGCCTGCATCATTGGCTTTCCTACAGTACCCCTCCTACACGACGATGAGAGAGAGAGAGAGAGAGCAAATAAATGAATACAAAAACAAATGGCTTCTGCCTGTCCAACTCTCCCCAGCTGCTCACTCCTCCCAGACTCGCTTGGCATCAGAGATCACAGCTACGTATGCATCTGGCCAGGTAATTACATGTTAGGTACCTTGTGATTAGCATAATCCCTGCCTTTGGGCCTGCGTAGCTCAGGGCTGCAGCCCTCACATGTGACGTGGGGCAACCGAGAAGGTGTACCGAAGAGTTCTGTCTTTCATTTAGAGGGAGTGTCCATCCCTCTCCCTTGCAAAGACAACCTTGAGCCCGATAGAAGCAGACAGCAGTTGACTGCTGGGGTTGAAAGCTTGCCACTGATTTTTCCTAAAATTCAGCTAATTCGCACTTCCACAAGACAGACTTTTGGGGTCTTTGGAAATCACAGCAGTGGGTCCCTTGACACCAGTCAGCTCTGTGTTTTTGGGGAACCAGGGCGTAGTATCTAGCCTGTCTGACTCATGAAAGACACCGCCCCACCACCACCACCAGTCTCTGCTTGAACCAAAACCGATCAGAGAAAAGGCTTGCAAAGAACAGTGAAAGGGGTTGGGAGACACACCTAGACCCCTTCTGACAAGGGTGACAAGATTAAGACATCTCCATTAGCATACAGAATGAAGACCAGAGACAACTCCCCTAGCCTCATCTGCACGAAAGATGGGACAGGGATTAGCATAAAGAACGAAGAACAGAGAACCGCACTGAACTCTGGGACCAGAAAAGCAGGGACGCACTGCATCATGGGAATCTCCGCTCCAGATGCTAATGAACCCACGCCTGCACACACCCAGCTCAGCAATTATCAGACCAATTCTAGTAATGAATCCTTGTTTGATATCCGAGATACTGAAGCAGCCTAATTGCATTGTAAGCTCCCTGGAAGAAACCACCACCCATAGCCAAGAGTGATCAGGTCCTATTGTCTAGCCTAAAGAAAACCCTTAAGTCATCAGTTTACCCATAAACAAATCTAGTGTTCTCCCTTGAACCATTGAATTTTATCTACAAAAACCCCTACCTATACCCAAGTAAGTGTTCTGATGCATCGACTCAAACTCTGCATCAGTTCCACTGGGACTCCATCTCCTGACTGATCGTGCTGGGGGCTCTGCCTGTCTCCGGCACTCAGGACCCTGAGCTACCACCATCACCTGGGAACCCTGACCAGTTCAAGCTTCAGGGAGCAGTGAGATCCCCTTCTTTCTCTCTCTGTTCTCCTTTCTACCTCAGGTATTAACCTTTAATAATGTATGTTATGTTGGTTTAGGCTATCCTTGTGTAGTTATCACTATTATTCAATAACTAACTTTTATGGTTAAGCTGGTTGCTTCTCTCTCTCTCTCTCTCTCTGAACTTTACTCTTTTGTGTTTTTAGCTTCCCCCATTTACTCTGCAGCAACGCTTCTCTTACCTAAGCTAAAGATCCTTGTAGCACCCAAAAATACTGTAGGGTTTGCTCATCAAGTGGGTTACTACCAGTACAATTGTGATGTGAAGGTGGGATAGGGATGGGTTAAACCTGTGGTATATTAAGCGGGGGGAGGGATAGCTTAGTGGTTTGAGCATTGGCCTGCTAAACCCAGGGTTGCGAGCTCAATCCTTGAGGGGGCCATTTAGGGATCTGGGGGCAAAAATTGGGGATTGGTCCTGCTTTGAGCAGGGGGTGGGACTAGAACTAGGTTGGTTCCCTTCCAACCCTGAAATTCTATGATTCTATGGGGGGGCAGCTGAAAGTGCTGCTTGGCCCAGCCTCGAGACCAGGGGCACATAAAGGTGATAGCTTGAAGGTGCCGCTTAACAAAGCCCATTGAGTACAGGGACATATGAGGGGATCAGCTGGAGAGTGCTGATTGACCCGGTCTGCTCAGACTTGCTCTGTGTGTGTGTGTGTGTGTTCGTTCATCTAGTCCTCGGGCTGGAGGAACCCAGTCCTGGAGAACCTAGGTCCTGCAGGGTAGCTCCATTGGGAGGGGACTTGCAGAAGGAAGGGGTGGAGCTCCATATGAACACACAAATGACACAAGCAGTACATTAATAGAATTACAGAACATCCCCCTCCCCCCCCCCCGAAGAGTAACCCTAATAAATGAGCATACCCCAAAGTAACAGGCACATCTGGTAACACCCTCTGGTTTTGGTTCAGTTCGCAGCTGGGTGAGGGCGCTGCTACCCAGGGTTATGCTGATAGCATTAGGCCTGCTTTATGTTCCCCCCCAGCCAGCTATCTGGTTGAGGTCAAGCCCACTCCTTTGTCAGCACCTAGTGTGATTTGTCCTCACTCTTAGGGGCCGCATGGTCCAGTAGACTAAGGGTGAGATTTTCAAAAATGCTTATTTTCTAAGAGGAACTTCAATAGGATTTGGGTGTCTCACTCCCAGAGGTGTTTCTGAAACCCTCACCCCAAATACAGATTGGAAAGACAGTCTGACACTGGCTGTCTCCACAGCCTTGGCCAATTCAATTACTGTGATGGGGGATGCACCCCACACCAGCCCTGATAAGGGTAACAAGGGCCTAAGAGGTCACTTAGGTCACCTGAGAGAGGAGGGTCAGGGTTAACTGAGAACGAAGCCTGCCTGGGACAGCACAGAAAACCAGGGAGCTGCAAGTAAATGGGGGCTGAGAGGAAGGAGTCTGCAATTGTTCCCTGGGAGGACTCCAGGAACAAGAAGGAAACCCCTGGGGGAGAATCACAGAGCCATAGAGTTGGAAGGGACTGCAAGTGTCATCTAGTCTAACCCCTGCCAAGAGGCAGGATTTCTTGTGTCTAAACCGTCCAAGACAGGTGGCTCTGTCCAGCCTCATATAGAAAACCTCCAGTGAAGGAGCTTCCACAACCTCCCTCGGCATCTGTTCCATTGTCCTACTGGTCTGACAGTTAGTAAGGTTTTCCTGAGCTTTAATCTAAATCTGCTTTGCGGTAGTTTGAACCCATTGCCTCTTGTCCTGCCCCCTGTGGCAAGAGAGAATTTTTTTTCCATCTTTTTAAGTCATCCTGTCAAGTATTTGAAGACCACTATCATGTTCCCCCCTCAATCTCCTCTTTTCCAAATGAAACATTCCATCCCTTTGATCTTCTTTGCCGCTTGCCTCTAGAGCATTTCCAGTTTCTCCACATCCTTTCTATCCATTGGTGACCAGAACTGGACACGCTACTCCAGCTGAGGCCTAACCAGAGCCGAGTGCAGTGGTAGTAACACCTCCCGAGACTTGGATGCCGGGCCTCTGCTAATGCAACCCAAAATTGCACTCTCTTTTTTTGCAACAGCATCATCATCTGTCAGATGCCACCAACAGAAGAAGGAATCTGTGTCAGAACATTTTCATTTTAGAATTTCGTTTCAGCATTTATTTTATTTTATGGATTTTCTTCATGTTTATCTTTTTTTACGATGGTATCGTTATGAGCTGGGTAAAACATTATGAGTTGGGTTAAAACCCCATTGAGGTTGATCAGTGTGAACTCGCCCTTCAATTAACGCAACTGTAAACATAAGAACCACCTAGGACAAAAAGTGAATGTGAGCCCACCCAAGAGTTTTTGGGGTGAGTATTGTTTTGGGTGGCAGTAAGAGAAAACCAACAGACACTGAGGTCACAGACAAGAATAGAGAGAAAGAGGCACAGAGAAGAGGCAAGAAAAAGCCAAGGAGGAGCCAGCTGTGAGCAGTGTATGACCCTAGAGCCAGCTAGAGAGAGCTTTTGGGTCTGATCTTGGCGAAAGACACTTGGGGGCAGGTAAGCTAAGGAAATGCTCCTTTTTGTTCCTCGTCCCTTCTGCATTCAGAATAGGGTGGGCACTGCCACATCCCCAGAATACCGGACATTGCAGTACTTTCCAAAACAGCATGGGTCCATCCCCACCAGTGATACCCCACGGTGAGGTCATGCTGGAGGGGACAGAGCAACATACTCTGCAAAACAGTGTCCTGCATAATATCAGACAAAACCTTGTCCAATACCAGCCAGAGACAACCCTTCCAAAAACAGGACTGTCTGGCTTATAACTGGATGAATGGCCTGCCCAGTTCAAAAAATAGGGTATTGCACATTCCTTGTGAATAAACAAGATTGCATCAAAGAACTACTCGGCTATCACCCATTTCTCCTCCAGCTGGAGCACCCACAGAACACAGCCCTGAATTTTGACTAGCCACTCGGGTCAAAAGTGGAAACATTGTTAACTATTTAATAATAAGTATGATTATTTCCATTATTTTATAATGTGCTATCATGCCATAATAGCTGAAATATTCTTTTATTATATAAATTTTTAAATAAAAGGCTGCTGCTACTTCGATAAGATTTTCAATCAGTACTTCTTATCTAGATCAAAGAGTTTCCTGTTTGTGTTGTAATCAAAGGGTTGTGTCAAACTGTGTCATATTAATCATGCCTATTGACAGGTCATGAAATAATGTAAAAATACAAATACTCCAACATAAAATAAAGGTCTAAATAAAATTTCAAATTTTCCCCAAACTGAAATTTTCCAGAAATTCCATTTCGTGGGGAACCTCAAAAATATTTAGTTTTGTTCCATGTAGCAGAGCGAAGACTCACTGGCTTGGCGCCTCCTGCTGGTCGTTTTGGAATTAGCTCGTCCAGTACTCGGAGTGCCTCCTGGTGGCCGGTGTCTCACCTGCCTCAGGCCCCTGTGTCCCTCCCAGACCCCAGTGCCTCTTACCCTGGGGTTCTGCCCACTGCAGTACCCCCACATGCTGGGTCTCTCCTCCCAGGGGAACCCCCAACCTTCTAGGCCCACCTTGCCTAAATGGCTACTGCTAGTCATCATCTAGCCCCTTTCTCAAGGGGCAGACTGCAGTCTGTAATGGCCACTCATCATTGGCAAGGGGTAGGACCTGCTGCCTTTACCTATCCCTGGGCTGCCCCTCTGCAGCCCCAGCACCTTTTGGCCTTCAACAAGGCCTGCAGCCTGGGGGTTTACCAGGCTGGAGCTCCCCAGCTCCCTTTGCCCTTCCCCAGCACGGCTCCGCTTCAGGTACCTTGCTCCCAGGCAGCTAGCCCTTCCCACTCTAGGGCTAGAATGAGACTCCTTCAGCTCCTGGCCCCCCAGCCCTCTTATCAGGGCCAGCTGGGCCCTGATTGAGCTGGGCACACTTGTGGTCAGCTACTCCCTCAGCTGCTCTCACTCCTTTTATCTCAGCTACAGCCCTCTCCCCGGCTGCTGTTAACCCCTGTTCTGCTGAAGTGGGGCAGGTGCCCCACTACATTCCAAATCAGAGCTAAATGAAATTTCAAAATGAGGAGATTTCACACAAATCGGACATTCCAAGTTTGGAGCAGCTCCTACCCATCTTATCAGTTCCAAGTCGAAGGTCAAGATGTACAAAACCTAAGCAAAGGGGTTGGCTCCCCATCTGCAGAAGAACACTGGGGGGGGTCAAAGGGAAACTTTACAAACTACATTTTAAAGCTTTTTTCTGCAAAGGCGAGGGCTCGAAACGTCTTTTCTTTTCTTTAAGCGAAAGCTGAGATTCTCACATCACAGCACGCGAACACCACCACATAATATCAGGATCCCATGAGCTGGCGCTTTAAGAAAAACTCCACATCTCTCGACCACAAGAAATGGCCACACTTCACAAGTGCACACTCACTTGGGCTCTAGCTACACTTAAAATGCTCCAGATGCACAGTGTAGAATTCTGCCATCAACATGGTGCTGTCTACACACAGATTTAGGTCATTTTACCTGTCACTCAGGGGTGAGGATCTTTCACACCCCTGAGTGACATAGCTGGTTTGATCTCATTTTCTCGTATAATCCAGCTCTTAACTTTAAATGTAAAATGGACTAATTAAACTAGGGGTCTCAAGGATCATTTTACGATGGCTTTGTCCACACCTAGGTTACGTCTACACTAGATCATTTACAGCGGCGCAGCTGCACCAATGCAGCTCTAAATCGACGGGGGAGAGTGCTTGCATCAACTTAACTCCTGCCTCCATGAGAGGCGGTAGCTATATTGGCAGGAGAAGCTTTCCCACCAGCATAGAACTATCTACACCAGCACTGAGGCTGGTATAATTTAGGTTGCTCACGGATGTAGATTATTCACACCCCTGAGCACCATAAATTATGAGTAATCTGTAGTGTAGACGTAACCTTGAAATGTTCCAGTGGCATAGCTGTAGTGCATCACATTTAATACAGCAATGAGAGGGGTTCTCAGATCCTACGGTAATAAGTACCTAAAAGAGAGAGATTATTGCCAATCCATTTTACATGGAAGGTGCCCAAATCCTGTGATAAGTACTAGCACAGATCTCTTAGGCATTTCTGAAAATTGTATCTCTGTCTCTCTACCTAAGTGACTGAGGCACTTCCGCAAATTGTATCCTGCATTCACACCTAATTATGGTTCACAATCAGAAAAATCTCTCCAAAAGTACCCAAATCAATCCTGTGTCCTGGCACTTTACTTTTGTATACATTTTAATCCTTTAAATACCCAGATTGCATCAATGAAGACACTAAGCAAATAGAATAAAATAGAAAATGTTCCTTGACATTTGCATTTGGTGGAGCGAGACCTCTTTGCTCTCTCCTCCCACCATCACCCCCCTCCCTCCCTATGTTAGTGCAAACCTGGTCAATTTCCAAATACTTCATCTTTCCAAGATGTGGAATAATCTCTCTAAACAGCAACCGCTTCTCAACCAGCAGGATGGTGCAGCCACCATGCCCACCATGAATATTAACGAAGTCCAAAGTCACAGGAATCTTTTAAGTGAGAATCTTTACCAGGAAATTCCCAGCACGTCCCCAGTCCAGGCACAGAAACAGATGGCCACACCACACCTCTCTGCACTATGCACCAGTGCTCCCTGTCCTGAGCTACCAACCGGTCCAGCAAAACAGGCCACACAGCATTTACCTCTGGGCGCCAGCTGGTGAGGAGATGGAAGAGCCCTTCTGTCCAACCTGCACTCTGCTCTGACCTCTCAACCTGACGTGTGACATCTTCAGCATAGAGGTAAGGCTTTTATGGGCTGGATTAGGATAACGACGGTGTGACCCTTGTGTCCGGTGAGGTCAGCAGCAACAAGGGCTGGGTTCGATGGCTAGGGGGTTTCTCCAGTCAGCTCTATCTTTAAATGATGCAGAGGGGCAGGTCAAATGGTATCTAGGGCTCCTTAGGCAGCGTCTATCCCACCATGTATAAACACCTGGCCTCACCCAATCGCTTCTTCACTGGGATTTGTCATTCCTTCTCTCTGCTTAGCAAATGAGCTTCAGTTTAGGGGGAACCCCTCAATCAGGGCAGGCTAAACACAGTTCTACAGTCAGAAACATGGCAGACTCCCCAAGCTGGTGGTGTGATCTATAATTAGATTTCGGCAAGCCAGTAAGAAATGTGAACTCCTGGATCACTAAACCAGTCTCACCATGGAGTCACAGACAGTCCCCTTAGACTCTTTACTCTATCTTGCCACCCAGACAAACCAAACTTAGTGATAAATGGTCACTTACACCAAAGATCACACCACATTCAGATTGCTTCCAGTCCCAAGAGACCAGTCACTGACCCCAGATCAATTGGTACCCTAGATCTTACACCAAAGACAATGCCTGTAGCCAATCCTGAAATAAACCATAAAGGTTTATTAACTAGGAAAAATAAATGAGAGTTATTTAGCGATTAAAGCAACCAAACGTATACACACCCATGAGTCACCATCTACATCCTAAGAGTAACAGAGTTGTAGTGATCTGTCAATTCAAAGGGTCTTTCAGGGTGGACCCAGGAAACAGCACCTGGGGATCTCTGGCTTCAGTTTAGAATCTCTGACCCTTCAACGTTCAAAGAGCCAAAAAGATGGAAATTTTTCCTGTGGCTGTTTTATTTCCTTCATTCAGTTTCCAAGCCCACAGGACAAACTTCCTTGCATGTAATATTTCCCAGGTGCAGATAGGGCCGTTAACCATTCCTCTGTATTGCAGTGATCCTTGATGGCCCATCTGATTGTGATAGTCCTTCTGGATGGGCGGGGATGATTCCTGTGCCTGAGTTCATAAATTCAGGGCATATCATTTTCAAAGTTATAAAGCAAAACTTACATATTTTCTTGTAGCCTGGAATACAGACACAGCAAGTGCAATTAATGCAAGCAGCAACTTACAAGCGTTTCATAGAGTCTAAACACTGAATACATTCTGATAAGACTAATATCTATTTCGAACAAAACTCACATACAGGTGACCTGGTCTCCAGCAACGAGGGTGTCAGTTCTTAGCTAATGCCTGCAGCCTGGGCACGAGCTGACATCTGGCCTGCCAGCATCATACCGAGGGTGCTGCGGGTACTCTGAGGCGGGGGTGGGGGCCGGGAACACCGTGGGTGCTCGAGGGGGAGCATCCTGGGGCACCGTGGTGCTCTGGGTGGGGACAGCATGCAGCCTGGGACCCCCCGCTGCTGCTGGGAGGGGGCAGGTGGCACGCGGCCTGGGACCTCTGCTGCTGCTAAAGGGGGCAGGGCAGCCCGAGACCCCCGCTGCTCCTGGGGAACGGAGGGGGTGGGGGGGCATGTGGTGGCCTGAGACCTGCGCTGCTGCTGGGGGGTTGGGGGGGGGGCGTGGCAGCCTTAAACTACCCCAGTAGCAGCTGGTGCAGCTGGCTCAGGGGGCACTTTCTGCCTTAAGAACCTTTGTGACCAAGGATAGGAGCTGTGCCCCGGCCTCCAGCACGAAAGATGCTCTGGGAGGACATGCAAGGCCCTACCTATGGTGAGGCTTCTTGAATAAATCTTAAGCATCGCATCAGCTGGAGGATACCGACTACCAAACTAGAGCTAGCCTGTTTCCAGCCCGAGCACCTGTCCTGAAGCTAGTTCCCCTCTAGCCATGAGTTTGTCCATTTCACTGGCTAATCAGAGTAAGTCTTCGGCAGCACATTGCGGGGAACCATGCCAGAGCGTCCTGGAGGCTTCAGTCATTGGCAGGCCAGTCGGTTCTCGTGCACACTGGGCTGCCATTGTGCAGCAGGGATGGTCAGGCCTAGTGGTCAGAGCCCGAGTCAGGCAGCAAGCAGGGGAACAGAGCGAGAGGGGACTGGAGCAAGGCAGGAATAGGGCTGGAGCACGGGTGGGAATAAGGCAGGCACATGGCTACTCCAGTGCAGCGCCTGGCAACACCACTCAACGAGCTGGGGGTTTCAGCGGCAGCCAGTTAGCTGAGCCCAGGCCCCGCTGCAGACCCTCGTTCCTGATGCTGGAATCAGACTTGAGACCATGTGACAACATGAAAGGGTCCATGGCATTTTTTTTTTCCCCCCAGGGTAACAGATTTAACTCTTGTGTCCTGTTATTATTTATTTGTATGCTGGGAGCACATCCAAGATCAGGATCCCATTGGGCCAGGTGCTGTACAAACACAGAGCAAAGACTGTCCCTGCCCTGGTCTAAATTGTTGTGGGCCTTTAGCCTACGTTTCACCTCAGGAGTGGCTGCATGTCAGGAGTGGTGGCACAATCTCAGTGTATGGGAGCTTGTCAGAAACCAAAATCTCTGTTCCAAGGCAGATGCCAACATTTAAAAAAAAATTGTTCTGAACTGGAATGAAAAGGTCGAGGTTTCTAAATTTCCTGTGAGATGGAAAATCCCAAAACTTTACTTCAGGACCATCAGAATATTTTGTTTCAGTAAGATAAAACTGTCGCTTTAATAAGGTAAGAAAATGCCATTTCAAAGTGATGGTGATTCATTTTGTTTTGATGTTCATATAAATATTATATTTTAATGTATATATCCAAATATATTAACATTAATATTTGGAGTCTACATGGAATTAAATAACATCAACACCTGTCAATTCGATAAGGTAAAAGTGTTTCTTTTCAACTTTATCACTTTGATTAAGTGAACCAAGAAAGTTAGAATGACTCGTTTAGCCTTTTTCCCACCAAAAATGGCCAAATTGACACCTTCCTGCAAAACATTTCAATTTTGCCAGACTGCAGTTTTCTCTGGTAATTGTTCTGGTCCCATTTTTCCAACCAGCTCTCCGGTACAGACCAGGCCAGGTGCAGAGGTTGGTACAAGATGATGCAAATTATACTGCTCGTAACCCCAGGCTTCTGCCTCTCTCGTGAGATTCCCCACCTCGGAAGAGCAGGCGTTGTTGTCATCACCCTCCGTTGAGGTTTCTGTCACTGAGGGGGCATAGAGGAGGAGTTTGGTTGCAATCAGCACTCCTGACCAGTCCAAGCAGTGGAGAAAGTGAGCTGAATCATATTGCCATGCATTGGGGGTGGGGGGGGGGAGGTATTTTGTCCCTACAGGGCTGCCTGGGGAAGGGGAAGTTGAAGCTGTTTTCTGGTACTATCTCCTGGTAGATCTGGTGCTTTGCAAGCCTCATGCCTGGGTTAATTCTAGCCTGGATCTGGGCACTGGTGTAAGTGTAAACATACCATGAGCTTCAGCCCTTGTGAGAACCCAAACAGCAAAGAGATGAAAAATCTTCCAGTCAGCTATTTTTATTTCCCTCCTCCAGCATTCCAACCAATGGGACGAGGCCTCCTGCATGTATTTCTCCATGGGTGGATGGGGCAATCAACAAAGCTTTTGTCCTACAATGGCCCACTTAATTTTAATAGTCCTTCTGGAAGGGCGGGGGGAGCTACTCTTCCCGTCTGAGTTCACAAGTCAGGGCAGGCACTCTTACCAGTATAAAACAAACCTGTGTTTTACCGTGTAGCCTGGAATACAGATATTATATGAGAGATTAATGCAGGCAGCACCTCACAAGCATTTCATACAGTCTAACTGCTAAAGAAAGACTAATACCTACTTTGAACAAAGCTAACATGCAGGTGAGCTGGTCTGATTTCCAGCTATGAGTTTTTCAGTTCTTAGCTAACACCTACGGCCTTGGCCAGCACTGGCCGTTGGATGACCAAGTACAAATCCCCAGAATGCAAACTGGACAGTCTCTACGTAAAAGAATAAATGGACACAAATCAGATGTCAAGAATTATAACATTCATAAACCAGTCGGAGAACACTTCAATCTCTCTGGTCACGCAATCACAGACATGAAGGTCGCTATCTTAAAACAAAAAAACTTCAAATCCAGACTCCAGCGAGAAACTGCTGAATTGGAATTCATTTGCAAATTGGATACTATTAATTTAGGCTTAAATAGAGACTGGGAGTGGCTAAGTCATTATGCAAGGTAGCCTGTTTCCTCTTGTTTTTTCCTACCCCCCCCCAAGATGTTCTGGTTTAACTTGGATTTAAACTTGGAGAGTGGTCAGTTTAGATGAGCTATTACCAGCAGGAGAGTGAGTTTGTGTGTGTATGGGGGTGGGGGGGATGTGAGAAAACCTTGATCTATGCAGGAAATAGCCCGACTTGATTATGTAAAGAGTTGTCACTTTGGATGGGCTAGCACCAGCAGGAGAGTGAATTTGTGGGGGGGGGTGGAGGGTGAGAAAACCTGGATTTGTGCTGGAAATGGCCCACCTGTTGATCACTTTAGATAAGCTATTACCAGCAGGACAGTGGGGTGGGAGGAGGTATTGTTTCATATTCTCTGTGTATATATAAAGTCTGCTGCAGTTTCCACGGTATGCATCTGATGAAGTGAGCTGTAGCTCACGAAAGCTCATGCTCAAATAAATTGGTTAGTCTCTAAGGTGCCACAAGTACTCCTTTTCTTTTTAAGAGCACAGATGTAGTCGGAATACATTACATAATAGGACAAGGTCGAACTTCTTGAAAGTCAGAGCCATGCCTGTCAGTCCGGGTTACTGCACGTATGGAAAGCCAGAGGAGAGCAGATGCAGCCCATTCTTGGAATAACCAGCTCCTGAGATGCTGATGTTCTTTGTCTGTGTAGAAACAGCTTATTAATTGAGTAATAACACTGAAATCTTTATTCACTGAGTTGCCCGACTGTATTTTTCAAATGGTTGTGTCGGGGCAGTTATATTTGAGTCTGTCAGCAAGCTGCTGGGAGACATCAAAATTTCATGTTACGGATTGGGGGAGGGATAGTTCAGTGGTTTGAGCACTGGCCTGCTAAACCCAGGCTTGTGAGTTCAATCCTGGAGGGGGCCATTTAGGGATCTGGGGCAAACAGTGGGGACTGGTCCTGCTTTGAGCAGGGGGTTGGACTAGATGACCTCCTGAGGTCCCTTCCAACTCTGATATTCTATGATTCTATGAAAAGCTACATTCAACTTTCCAAGGGAGCAAGAGAATCTTTCCTGAGCTCAAGCATTCCAATTCAAACCAGTCAAAAGAAACTCCACCCCCACAGCTGCCCCAGCAAGGTACAAAGTTACAAACACAAGATAAGGAGAGCACCCTCAGTGGCTTTAGGTCATGGTATAGTTATCTCACTACTGAGCCATAACCAGGGATGCATTTCACTGAGCCATAACAAGGGATGCATTAAAACAATAAAATCAAGCGTTTCTTAAGCAGCCATGTCTCTGACTTATGGCTCTTCATTGCATCTTGTCAGTGTGTAGTTACTGAGCTTTGGGGAAAGCCCTCTGTGCACTTTGCCCCTCCATACAGTAATTGGGGGCATTCCCTAGAAAAGAATGCAAGATGGGGAACTGGGTGCAGCCTGTACTGTTTTTGCTGGATCTTGTCTCTGCTCTCTGCTGATGCTCTGGGCCCTTCTCAAGTGGATATTGGCACTTCAAACTCAGACACCTCCTGTGCTTCCAAATGACTAGTTAGCATGTGATCTGTAGGAGTCTTCATACATCCCACCTTTACTTCTAGTGAGAATACGGCTGGACCAAACGTTCTGTATTGTTCTTGCCGGATCTCTGCTGATGCTCTTTGAATAGGCCAAAAGAAAAGGAGGACTTGTGGCACCTTACAGACTAACCAATTTATCTGAGCATAAGCTTTCGTGAGCTACAGCTCACTTCATCGGATGCATTCAGTGGAAAATACAGTGAGGAGATTTATATACACACAGCACATGAAAAAATGGGTGTTACCATACATGTTCTGTAGCTCACGAAAGCTTATGCTCAAATAAATGGGTTAGTCGCTAAGGTGCCACAAGTCCTCCTTTTCTTTTTGCGAATACAGACTAACACGGCTGCTACTCTGAAACCTTTGAATAGGCCAGTTTTTCTCCACCACTGGTAGCTGCTACAGAGCAGATCAGATGAGCTCCTGCACTTTTCATTCACAAGAGCCCTCTCTTCCCTGTGTGAGACTGGTTTGCGCAAGAGACTGGACACCCAGTATTCATTCTTCCTCCTGCAGAGGTGAGCGGCAGGGTTTGCTCCCCTGCACAAGTGGCAATGGGTTCAACCCTCCAAACTCTACAGATCGGAGAGGGATCTGCCAAGGGCGTAGACAACTCTGCGCAGAGCCGGTCAGTCACTACCCTGCCTCCCAGCTGCTCCTCCAATGCTATCATAGTGCCAGCAGCTCCCCAGACTGCAGCTTGCATTTGGACCCCACATTGTGGGGGAAGCGGGCCCAGAACACCAACATATGCTGGGCTGCCCGGCGGAAAGAGAGAATCAGACAGAGCACAAACCTCATGGGTGTTGGAGCAAAGCTGTACCGATAGATAATGCACAGGCCTAAGTGAAGGAAGTATCGCAATGAACCTGCAGGTCTGGGTATCCTGTCAGATATTGGCTTAAGCAGTTAGCATAAGGCTTTGAGGCCTGTGAATTTTGGCATAGCTAAATGGCCCGCCAATCACCCTGAGTTTTGGGGAACTGGGAAACATGTGTTGAAGGGGGAAGTGTAGATCAGGTATCACAAGAATACTGAACTGATACCAGGTTTTGGCTATTTTAGGACAGGAAAATCCACAGCTTTCTGACCACAAGAGTGCCATGGCAATGAATTGACATATATGGTAAGCAGAGCTCATGAATATATCACCCTATGGGGTAAGTGCACCCGAACATTAATAGGGTGAGGCAATCCAAATAAGGAAAGGGGCTGAAACCCCGACTAAATAGTCATTAGACCTAATGGTGTCATCAGCATAACACATCACAGACGTTGTATCCCTGCCTGTGTGCCTGGGGGAAAGGCAGAGATGGAGGTACTTGACAGCCACGGGCGATGGTGATGGCGAACGTTTCAGGTTGTTCTGCCAGGGATGGTGTGAGTATATGGCTGTTCAAAGATACACGCTGTATTAGCTCTGTCTGCCTCGCAGGGTTAGAGCGTTGGTGACTTTGCTAACTGAAATAACAAACGACTATGCATACAGCAGGGTTTTCCTATGTGAGTGTGTTGCTCCCGTGCATCTTGGGCTTCCCACTTGAACAGTAATTTTAATAATACCGGGCCTGATCTTGGGCCAAGACCTATCAAACCTCAGAGTGTTAACTAGGAATTCTTAAGTAAGCAATATAAGTAATACATAATCTATGGATCAGGCAACACATCCCCCACCCCATCCATATCACCTGGGGTCAGCTGCCCATCCCCCACATAAGCACGGGGGAAATAGAGTTTGGTGCAAACTCCCAGAGCTTCACAGAGGTAGAGTGAGGTCTTTTATCCCAAACTAACTGCTGTGGAGACGTGTAAACCGTGGAGCTGGGCAAAATCTTCCAAACAAAACTCTTTTTTGAGGCGGGGGGAGGATGCATACAAAAAAATGCAGATTTGGAGACACCAGAATGTTTCATGACTTTGTGTTAGTTTCACTGAATCGTTTATTTAACCCCCCTCCCTCCCCCACACACACTGAATGCATCCGATGAAGTGAGCTGTAGCTCACGAAAGCTTATGCTCAAATAAATTGGTTAGTCTCTAAGGTGCCACAAGTCCTCCTGTTCTTTTTGCAAATACAGACTAACACGGCTGTTACTCTGAAACCTGTTATTATCTTTAAGTGCTCCTTTTGTATCACGATCGTCCAGGGGCCCCACTGGTTGTTTAGCAGGCTTCCTGCTTCTGATGTACTTAAAAAAACATTTTGAGTTTTTGGCTAGCTGTTTTTCAATCTCCTTTTTGGCTTTTCTTGTTACATTTTTACATTTAATTTGGCAGTGTTTATGCTCCTTTCTATTTAGTCACTAGGATTTCACTTCCACTTTTTAAAAGATGCCTTTTTATCTCTCACTGCTTCTTTTACATGGTTGTTAAGCCACGGTGGCTCCTTTTTAGTTCTTTTACTGTGTTTTTTAATTTGGGGTATAGAGTTAAGTTGAGCCTCTATTATGGTGTCTTTGAAAAGTGTCCATGCAGCTTGCAGGGATTTCACTCTAGTCTCTGTACCTTTTAATTTCTGTTTAACTAACCTCCTCATATTTGCATAGTTCCCCTTTCTGAAATTAAATGCCACAGTGTTGGGCTGTTGAAGTGTTCTTCCCACCACAGGAATGTTAAATGTTATTATATTATGGTCACTATTTCCAAGTGGCCCAGTTATAGTTACCTCTTGGACCAGATCCTGCGCTCCACTCAGGACTAGATCGAGAGTTGCCTCTCCCCTTGTGGATTCCTGTACCAGCTGCTCCAAGAAGCAGTCATTTAATTTTGTCTCTGCATTTCGTCCTGAGGTGACATGTACCCAGTCAATATGGGGATAATTGAAATCCCCCACTATTATTGAGTTTTTTATTTTAATAGCCTCTCTAATCTCCCTTAGCATTGCATCGTCACTATCACTGTCCTGGTCAGGTGGTCGATAATAGATCCCTACTGTTATATTCTTATTAGAGCATGGAATTACTATCCAGAGAGATTCTATGGAACATGTGGATTCATTTAAGATTTTTATTTCATTTGATTGTACGTTTTCTTTCACATATAGTGACACTCCACCCACCCCCCCTTTCCCCCCGCATGACCTGTTCTGTCCTTCTGATATATTTTGTACCCCAGAATGATTGTGTCCCATTGATTGTCCTCATTCCACCAGGTTTCTGTGATGCCTATTATGTCAATATCCTCCTTTAACACAAGGCACTCTAGTTCACCCATCTTATTATTTAGACTTCTAGCATTTGTGTACAAGCACTTTAAAAACTTGTCACTTTTTATTTGTCTGCCCTTTTCTGATGTGTCAGATTCTTTATGTGAATGTTTCTCATCTGATCTGGCCCATACTTTATCCTCTTCCATCCTCTCCTCCTGACTAAAACCTAGAGAATCTCTCTCAATAGACTCTCCTCTAAGAGAAGTCTCTGTCCGATCCACATGCGCCTCTGCAGCAATCGGCTTTCCCCCATCTCTAAGTTTAAAAACTGCTCTGCAACCTTTTTAATGTTAAGTGCCAGCAATCTGGATCCACTTTGGTTTAGGTGGAGCCCATCCTTCCTGTATAGGCTCCCCCCTCCCAAAAGTTTCCCCACACTAAGCAAAAAAGGGTGACCATTTAAAAAAATCCATTTTAATAACAGTACACATGAAATTTACATTGATTTTGTCACCACTCCTCTTTTCCACCATGGATCATATTGAAAGATATTTGCCGTTCCGTCTTTAGTTCTGCCATGGATTCCTTTTTTCTCACACTCTGTTCTAGGACAGACACTGACCCTGCCTTCAGAAACAGGGAAGAACTTATCAGCTAGAGAGAAATAGGAGGCAAACAGTCCAACTGTTACCCCAGCTAGTCAGTAAGTCCCTGAATTTTATGGACACGTTGCCTCCTTGGGCTGCTTTGGTTTTCTGCACTGTCTCACAGGGAAATTTTCTATAAGAACTAAAATGCTACCTTTCCTCCAAAAACGGGATTGCATACAAGGGACCTGGTCCTGCAAAGACTTACTCACTTGCTCAATGTTATGCTCTGTGACTAGTCCCATTGACTTCAGCAGGGCTTCCCTCAGTGCACAGCGTTAAACATGTGCTTGCGTTAGTCTTTACAGGATTGAGCGGATAGACTCCGATCCCGGTAACATTACATCCATGGGAGTAGGATTAAACCCACTGCTCTCGCTATATGACAGGGACCGGTCATTAAGGCGACTGATTTGGAGTGCTTCAGTCTTTTGGTGCCCATCTTGAGAGGATTCAACTTTCGCAGGCCCTACTGACTTCAACTAGAGCTGTGGGCACGCAGCACTAATGAAAATTAGGCCCTAGGGGGGTCTCAGCTTGGGCACCCTAAGTTAGTGGCACCTTTTGAAAATGTTGGCGTTAACCTTTTCAGCCTTGTATATGACCTTCTAGAATGGTTTCCAGTTCAACCGGTTATTAAATATGAAATATAAGGGCCTGGTTTGCAGAGGGTCGCAACCCAGCCTCTGATTTTGCACCGGTTTCAGAGTAACAGCCGTGTTAGTCTGTATTCGCAAAAAGAAAAGGAAAAGGAGTACTTGTGGCACCTTAGAGACTAACCAATTTATGCTCAAATAAATTGGTTAGTCTCTAAGGTGCCACAAGTACTCCTTTTGATTTTGCACCAACAATCAACTGCAGGTGCAAAATTATGGAGGTAAATTAGCCCATTTAGACAGCCGGTTACCTGATTTCTTGGCACAATCAGCACTAAGGCTGAAGAGAGCCTAAGGGAGTTAGGTATGCCATTGAAATTCAGTGGGATTTGGGTGCCCAAATCCTTTAGACCCCTTGAAAATCTCAGCCCAAAGTACTTTGCCAACTAGTTCACAATCACTTGCATAGGGGGTTCTCTATAAATAGATTCACAGATTAGATCACCTTCCTAGAAAGATGACTTATCACCAGAAGAATCAGATTTGCCCTTTTTGTCTCGCCCTATGTATTATGCAGTATGTTTGTAAAGCTAAGTTCTGCTACAGTGACTATTCTGCTCGCTGGGCTGAACAAAATGAGTAGGCACCCTCATAGATGCTGGTTTTCATATGCTACATCAAACAGAGCCCTGAAATACAGCAGAGCCTCTTGCTGGAGCTCAAGGGCACTGTGATGCATGAGAGACATCAACTTAGAAATGCATTAAAGTGCCAGTGGTAAGAGCTGATAGGAGGTTTATTGGTGATGAGAGATTGTGTGCGGTGATGGCTTCATTGACCCCAGATCTTCCAAGGATAGGCTGAAGGTTGTTTTTTTTTTTTGTCTGGTGTATGAGGTAGCTGAGACTGGTAGCACTGGACTGGATGCAGCTGTCAGCAACCCAGCATTTCCTCTGTTGATTTCTCTCTCCTCTGGTGTATATTACTGACGGCTGGAGGTGGGACGTCATTGATCTAGCAACTTGTCGGCTATCTAGCAAGTGACAGGGCTGCTCAGCTCCCCAGGGGGCAGAGTTAAGGTGAGACATTGGGGAAAATATGGGGATTCACCGGATGCCCAGTGCAGAGCACGTGTGCTTGACACACCGGCACATAGAGCCTCGCAGTAGCGGAACTGCTCCACAGTAGTGAGAAGCAGAGGATTAGGGGGTTTTAAAAGGCACAGGAGAAATGGCTGTTTGAGATGAGGAGTGCAAGGGCTGGCCTGTATCCCAATTCATGCCCAGCAATGGGATACAGACTCTCCTCCCTCCACCCCATCAGGAAGCAAAGTAGAAGCTAAGAGGTTATTTAGACTGTGAGCGCTTTGGGGCAGGGACTGTCTGCTATTCTTGGTTGGCTCTTGGGCACTACTGTGATGCACATGATCAATAAGTACGGTCTCCTGGGTCAAAGCTCCTCCCCCAGGAAGTTCAGCCACATTGGAGGTGGGTGTTCCTTTTTGCTGGTGGGAAGCTCTGTGTGTTAATTACACACTGGCCAAGGATTTCTGTGTGTGGCATAACCGAGTTCACAAGTGGCCTCCCTGGCCATCCGTTGAGTACCTCCAATAGAACGTGCTCAGTGACACAGCCCCATGTAGCGCAGCAGGAGAAGACAGCCCTACCTGCCTTTGGTTCGAACAGGCTTCTGGTGCCAGTAGGGATGGTGCTGTTTAAAGTCAAGTGCTGTGGCCTACTGCTAATGCCCTGTGCTGCCATGGAGTAAACTTTGGTTGATTTCCACCCCTGTGGTGGAGTAATGCAGGAGGCCAGGCACTCAGCAACTGGAGGGAAATGCTGTGGATCAATCACAACCTGTCCAGGTGACTGACGATTTGCGCCGATGGGCTCCAACCAAGGGGGCGTTTTGCTCAGCTAGGAAAACCATGGCCAAGTCATCTGATCCCAGCAGGAGGTGTGTAGCATAGAGGGTGGAAAGCAGGGTTATTCTCAGTCCTGGGTTGAGGATGCAGAATAACCTGCCTTTCCTGGAAGCAGTAGATACACTTTCCTAAGTGGTAAATCAGTCAGCAGTTTGTGCTCCTTGTGCAAGTTTGATTGAGTCTGTTCCTCTCCTTCGACAGGCCAGAGCAATTCAGTTCAGAGACGAGTCACTGAGCGGTAGGAATGTCACCACAAGCTAAGCCGGCGCTTGCTTTGGACAGTAAACGAAGCATAGACTGGTAAAGAGTGTTGTGGAGTTCCTGGCTTGTGTACCCAGCCTGTGCAGTTTAACCCACTTGTGACTCCTTCAGAGGCCAGTTTTTGCGGCGATCCAATCCCGATAGTAAGTCACTCGTGTGTAGACGCCAGGTTTATTTTTTTTAGCACATTCGTCTCCCCAGCTCACTATTCCAACAAGGAACCAGACTCCTCTTCTATCTTCAGTGACCAGAGGGCCACCAGAGTCACCCTACAGGGGAGAGAAAGGTGGAATTCAGCAGGAAGAAACTGAGAGCAAAGCAGGTGGATTTATTTAAATATTAAAGCAAATCTTAAAGCCAATTGTTCAAATTCATTTACTACATAAGTAACATCACACTTGAGAATAAGGTCACAGGCTGCTGGCTGGTGGGTAAGTTATTTCTGGTATTCCTGAAGGATTTTTTCTACCAACTTCGCTGATAGAAGCTATATCTTCCCCTCTCAATATATGCAAGGTGAGCAGAGGAGCTATGTATTCTTTCATCCTCTGGCGGGAGACTTACTCCAATAGTATGGTGTCATTTTATCTTTACACAACAATAAATGAAGAAACATACAGGCACGCCGGGGCCCAGATAATTACGTAGATTGGATACACACAACGTGCAAGCCTTGGCTACATATACACGCGGCTGCTCTGGCCGGGTTCTATTGGCTTCTAAATCATGGAATACAGTGAGCACCACTGGAAGGCTCACAAACTATTTTAAGGGATATTACCCTATTCCTAGCCACTAACACGTGCCTTTTAGGAGTCAGTTAAAATCCCAGCTTTGAAATGGACGACTTCATTCACTTAGCCCAACATTTTCAAATCTAGCAACACAGAGTTAGTCTCCTACCTTAGGCACCGAAATGAAAGAGACCCGTTTTTCAGAAGTGCTAAGCATCCAGAGCTCCTTAATGTAGCAAACCAGATGGTTTCGTGCCCTCTGTGAATCCATCTACTTTTACGTAGATGCCTAAATACCGATTTAGGGCCAACATTTTCAAAAATAGCAGCCTAAATTCAAGCTCCTGTATCCTTACTGAAGTCGTTCAATAGGTGACGTGATTTTCAGATGTTCCTAGCACACAGCAGCTACTCTTGACTTCAGAAGGAGCTGTTGGGTACTCAGCACTTTTGAACATCAAATCAACTACTTAAGTGTCTAAATAAGGCTTTAGGAACCTAAACGTAGGCACTGAGGTTTGAAAATCTTGACCTGATGGCCCTTTCCCTCTTCATTGGTTTCCCCATCTGTAAAAGAGGTGTACGAATTCATACTGACCTAGCCTACAGGAGCACTGTGAAGATTCAATTAATGTTTATGAGCCTTTTGACAATTAAACAGGGTAAATATTTTTGTAATTATCATAACTAGCCAAAGTGAATCCATTTAGGATAAATGAAATAAGTCCTCTCAAACCAGTCAGCTAGCCTGTGGAAATTCACTGCTGCAGAAGGTCTTAGAAGGTCAACTACTGTAGCTGGAATTATCAAAGGACTGGGTAATTCTATGCCCAGCAATAACACCTGTTTCCATGCATGCTTTGATAAAGGTAAATTACGCCCACACTCCAAATTGATCACCTGCCCAGGGGACAGGAATTAATTCATTGGTTCCCAATATAACAGTGGTCAGATCAGCCAATCTTATATAATGGGCTAGCCCCAGGATCCGCAAGTGAATGCAAGTATTTATTCATGTAATTACAAACTTAAAATACATGTTTTAGATTGCAAGCTCTCTACGGTTTGGCCCCTATCGTTGAATGGGTTTCTCTAGCGCCTGGCAAAATGGGGCCCTGATCTTAACTGGAACTCCTGGGTACCACTGTCAGCCCAATACTAAAAACAGAGGGTGGGATTTTCAAATGCACTCAGCCCTGGCCTAGCTCTGCTCCTGCTGGCGCCAATGGGAATATTCTCATGGACTCCAGGGGTGCAGAGCTAGGCCAGCACTAAATGCATTTGAAAATCCTGTTCTAAGCTGCCCTCCTAACAGCTGCAGCCAATCCAGCATTGGTGCATCTACCAGATCACAGAGTATACTGCACTGCAAACTGGAATGTGCAGGGGACGATGATCCTCAGTGTTACTCAGACCCACAGGACAATGGAGATGCCGCTGTCAATTGTGAGAAAGGCATTAAACAGCCTCAGTAGAAATCAACCTTCACTGCATTTATTGAGAAGATGGTCAATGTCATTGTGTGTCCACCTCAAACATATGTTGGTGAAACCTTTATACCTATCACACCCTCATGTATATACTCTCTCTTATATATATATATCTATATATCTATAGATATATATACACACACACATAAATTATACACACAGGGCCAAAGACTCACCTGCTGTAAATCAGCCTAGGACTGCTGAAGTCAACGGAACTATGCTAATTTACACCATCCGAAAATCAGGCCCCTACAGTTTTGTCATTACAGTTGTTCAGGGTACATGCCCCATGTTCACTATTGCAAACCCCCACCCCATGGGCGTGCACAGGAATTTAAATCTGAGCCCTATGGGGGGGGGCACAGAAGCTCGCTCCCCCTTCCACCCCGCTGCCCGATCTTCCCTCCCTCCATCCTGCCCCAGCCCCGGCCAGAGCTCAATCTTCCCTGCCTCCGTGGCCCTGGGGCTGGAGAAGTTCTGTGCCCCCCAATGATTACGGGGCGGGGGGGGCTGCTTGCCCCCTCTTGAGCACGTCCCTGCCCCACCCCCTTATAGTCTCCTATTTCTTTCTTTGCGTCATCCCTGGATTTTTACAATCTCCAAAAATAGCAATCTGCTATCATGGGTCTCTTTGGTGCAGATATAAGTAATGTGCTCTGAAGTTGTGGATTGTAATAGACTACCTCTTCCCTCCCCAGCTCCCACAGGAGCTCTGTAAATCAGAACCCTGAGCTGGACGCCGGTGTAGTCTGTTAAAATGCGTATGTTCAGAGACCACCAGGCGCAGGGAAGTATCTGTCTGCAGTTCTCACACTGATCAGTTCTCCGCATTGATATTAGACCTACCTGGCAAGCATCTATTTCCCCCTCCAAGTATCCAGCACACACCATCCCAGGTGCGATGGCCCCATTGTACACTTCTGCTCTATTGCAAATGTTCGTGTCTATGATCTTCACTTCCGCTTGCCGGAGATTATTAATGCTTGAACCTAAAATGGGAAAGAAAGGATTTAGAATTTACAAATGGGTTCTACAAGCCAAGGCCTGGGGGGAGCAGGAGGAACCAACAAATGCTCAGCTTCCATTTCAGCGCCTAAAGGAAGTGGCCAGGTTGACACTTTGGGAAGAGAACAGTTTATCCTCCTTCGGCCTCTCACTTGCCCCAAACCCAGCTGCCTCTTCAGCATCCATCCCCACAGGGCGCCTTAATCCAAGTCCCCCACCCCATTCATTTTTTGACCTCACCCCTCTAATATAATGGACACAGGGATTTCTGGTGCCGAGGTCCCAGCTGTGCACTGTGGGGAGTTAATACATGTCTGTGAGATCAGAAAGCCCCAATGAGAATATGGTTTTGGACAATCCATGATTACAGCGAAAGTCTAATATAGGTATAGGCTCCAATTCAACAATGCTCTTAAGGTTTAGCGTTAAGTCCCACTGATGTCAATCTGTCTTAAAGTTAAGCATGTGCTCAGTGGTTAAGTGAAGAGAACTTCTAGGGCAAATTTAAAGGTTCTGGAAGCTAGATAACACCAAGCCGATGCCAGATGTATAAACAAAGGCAATGGGACAGAAAGGAAGCTGGTGACTGAATGCATGAATGAAATGTGCTTAGCTTTGCTAATGGCATAAACAGCAACAGGGGACTCTTTTCTCGTCCTTGCACTAGTGGCTTGCAGCTCTGCCATGTCCCAGAAAATGCCGAATACAATGAACTGAGCCAACCTGCATATAACACGCAGATGCTCAGCCTGGTAATTGATTTGAAGGTCGGACGGGACCGTTCTGATCACCTGGTCTGACCTCCTGTAAAACTTCACTCAGTGACTCCTGCAGTGGAAAGAATTATTCTTTGAGCCCAACAGCTGCTGGTCGAGCGGGGGTGTCTCGTTTAGAAAGATATCCAATCCCGATTTAAAACCTTTGTGTCAGAATGAATGTCCCACTTCCTTTGGTAAGCTGTGCCAATGGCTAATTAGCCACCAGACTAATCAGATAAGAAACCACATTCACTTGCATAATGAACTGAAAATGAACTAAAAACATAACGTCATGGGAGGGCTCTTTGAGGAGACACTCACCTTCATTCCGTAAAGCGCCCCATCCCGTGACAAAGCAGGTAGTGTTATGTGGGAAGACGTAAAATTCCTCGGGGAGACAGACCATGCGTATGACATTTGTAAATTCCACGGGGGAGGAGAGCTGCACAACAGCGATGTCATAATTGTGGTTTTGAACGGCATCAGAGTATTTTTCATGAATGATGATGTTGCGGATGGATCTTCTGCTTTGCGGAGGTCTTATGACAGTTCCAAAGCTAGCCGTCCACCTACTGGGATTCTGTTGTCTGAAAGAGATACAAGATTAGATCACAGGCATACACAGACAATTTTTCAAAGAGCTCAGCTCCCAGTTAGGCACCCAAATGCAGAGCTACATGTGGGAAGCACAGAGCTTGGCCAGAACACTGCTGTGCTCCAGCAATCCCCTGAGGGATGTTGCCAGCTGGTATAAGTTAGAACAGCCCCAAGGTTGCTCTAACTTGCACTGGTGGCTGAATTGACACCAAGCAGCCCGAGGGCTGGGCGGAATTGAAAGGTAGAATACAGCCATCTTTGACTTCCACCACCTCTCAGGTCTCTTCCCAGGCACAGCTCAGAGCCAAACTGAAGGATCAGAACCTGGATACATCTAGGGGTTCTGTTTTGGTTCCAAATGTCACAGAATTCCAGATTGGTGTCTGTAAGGGCACACAGTCTTTTACAGCATCCTCTCTCCAAGCTGGGATCTTACCCTCTAAAGCAGTGAGCTGCAGTTATAAGCCACGTGTTACTGATCAGCGTTGCACCGCAGCGGTGGATACCGCTCAGCTGAAGACTAGCCTGCCATGGCCACTCGCCAACCTGGGCAGAGATGCCTCCCGTTATTCTGTTTGCGTAGGAAAGCGATTTACTTGTTCGTATCCCACAACCTATCAAAGAAAGGACCGACTTAGCTGGACTGCTCCCCAGGAAAGAAAGACAAGCTTTTGTTTGGTGTATGTTCCCA
Source organism: Caretta caretta (assembly GCF_965140235.1). Lineage (NCBI taxonomy): Eukaryota > Metazoa > Chordata > Testudines > Cheloniidae > Caretta > Caretta caretta. The sequence continues at coordinate 19,497,458 of NC_134209.1, forward strand.
GCATGCTGAATACAAATGGCTGCTTGCATTTTGTTAGTTATAACATAGCTGTCATCAAATGAACAGCATTCAGATAAACAGATATGACACCACAGCTGCACTGATATTCAACCACAGTCACACAGGGTGAGATTTCACACACACACACACACACACAATATTAGGCACACAGAAGACATACATAGTCAAGTATAATGACAACAAAAACCAAACAAACAATCTTAAAATAAGAATGAACCAAAATATATTGTATTTATAATTATGCCATTTAAATAACCACCCCACCCTTGTATCTAGATGTAAGCAGAGTCAGGATGAGCTCTACCCTGACATCTGGTGGCGAGTCATGGTGGGTTGTGGAAAAGAACTTCAGGGGCTGATCTCATTTGCATAGGCACACACCCCCTGCCTGTAGGAGCCCCAGTTTCTCTGTTAGTGGGGCAGGAATAAACTGTTATTATCCTGATTATGTGAATCAAGGAGAGTGGAACTGTACTTGGCCTTTTGTTATGATGGAGGGACTCACCATCAAGTAAGCAGCACTCGCTAGGCAAGGGTCATGGGTTCCAACTCCCAGTGAATGGAGAAAGGCTGGGGACAGGTATTAATATACTTGGTGGTATAGGCCCCCCTGGTGAGGGCCTTACATGCTAATTGTACTTCCTCCTGTCTCCACTGTGGAATATCAGAGCTAATTTTGATTCTATTAGGAGTCTAGTTACAGGCTGCTGAGCTGAATTCACTTTGGGCTAATGGTGTACCAGCACTGAGGCTCCCCTACTACAAGCTGAAATCACAAAAGAGCTGAACTGACTAAGAGCTGAAATCACTGAGTGTTGTGTTAAGTAGTGGGGGAGCCTGAAGATATATTGCGGAGTAGTTTGTGGGACGGCTGGCAGAGCGGAGCGGAGCAGTTTGTGGGATGCCTGGAGCAGCTCATGGGGTGGCTGGCAGAGTGGAGCCCCATGGAGAGGTGGGGCCATCAGCTTTCGACCACGTAAGGTGCCCCTTAACCCCACACCCCCATCTCCACCCAGGTTGGGAGGTAAAACTCTGCAGATAAACTTTTGAACTCTGGGGCTCCCCCGACCAGGGACAGAGACTTTTGGGTCATTGGACTTTTGGGACTTCGGGTGATTTTGGGTTGCTGGACTCAAGGACCAAAGGGAAAGGACATGCCCCAATTTGCTTGGGGTGGGTTTTTTGCTCATGGGTTGTGTTATGAATCCTGTTGGTGGTGTTTCCCCAACATAATGCCACATTGTTTCTCTCTGTTATTAAAAGGCTTTCTGCTACACTCAGACTCTGTGCTTGCGAGAGGGGAAGTACTGCCTCTTGGAGGCGCCCAGCAGGGGTGGTATATATTTGTCCCAGGTCACTGGGTGGGGGCTCGAGCCGGTTTTGCATTGTGTTATTGGAATGGATCCCCTAGATACTGAACCCTGCCCTTGTTGCTGCCAACTCTGCCAACTCTACATAATTAATGTAATGTAGATGGGATATTAATCCTCCCATCTAGCTGCATAAAGAAAAACACCATTATTATTATAAATCATGAGAAGATCTCTTAAAGAATAGTAAAAACATTTAAAAACTAAATACATATCTAAATCATAACCCAGAAGTAAAACACAATTGCAGGTAGGATTAATCTGTATACATGGATTTAACCAAAATAAGCTAAACTCCAACTATTATTGTCCATTTCCTGTAAGGTCAACATTTGTCTGGAGGATGTAATAAATATGGATTTTTGTAGAGATCTATTAAAGTATATTTTGTACAACAGATTGTGTCGGGTCTAGAACTGAGCAAATAATTGATTTTTAGATTTGGGGACTGAACTAAATATCCACTTCGATGAGAAACAAAACCAAAATATTTTCAAATTTTTTCATCAACTCAAAAGATGTGTTTTAATCAATGACAGACCTGAAATGTTTTTGTCGATTCAAAACTTTTTTTTTTAGTTTTTGTTTCAATTCAGCGGATTTGGGGGGGGGGGGGGGGGTTGGTTTTGGTTTGGGAGGGGGGAAGAGGTCTGACAAAAGTGGGAATTTTCTGACATATTTTTATGATTCCTATGCACGCCTCAGTTTGCCTCTGTACTTTGCATTGCTACCGAATGGCTACACAAGAGTTAAAAAGCTGCTCTTGGGGCAAAGCAGGAGACATAAAGTGTTATGTCATGTAACAGTCTGGGGTGGAATGAGTGGGTCGGTAAAGGACTGGCTGAAACCGACACATATCAATGGCAGGTTCACAAAGATAACAGAAGCCCCAAGAACTGAGCAACTGACACTTATCCAAGGGACGCCCTGACAGGTGGAACTCAGCATAGGCTTGCAGGAACTGGACAGAGAAGTGTCTTGGGGCTGAGATAAGGGTTGGCTTTTGGGAGAGAGACGGCAGCTCTCACTTGGGACTGACAGAGAGAGATGGCAAGCCAGAAGGACTCCCTGGCAGCTTTGCTGGGTGGAAAGCTGTCTTGGCCAGAATGGACTCTGTCTATTTCTCCGTGCTAACCTAAGGACTTGCCAGTGCTGTGTTCAAGGTGACTAATAAATCCTACTCTGTTTTGAAAAGGCTGCCTGGGGTCACTGCAAATGTTTGCTGAGGTGCACTGGTCCCTGAAGAGTGTGAAAGTCTCAGACCAGGAGTCTATCTCAGCTGGTCTTGCTAGGCAGAGCTCATGATGTGGGGCAGGAGGGATGAGCCCAGAAGCTCAGTCTCTGAGGTGGTGAGGCCATGTGCCCAACCCTTGTGGGTCGACCATCTGGCTGACTGACAGGTTTCCTCCAAAGGGCTATTTAAAAGCTGGCTGCAGCACAGATCCGGTGGACGGAGTTCACCCTTTTGGCATATTATCTTAATTGCCCAAATTTGAATTTGAAATGCCATTTCAAGATGAAAAGTCAGAACAAAACAACAATCTGAAATGAAACATTTCTTTGAATTTTTTTCCCATTGTTTTCCCAGCCACAAGTATTTGTTGACCCAAATTCACAAATAATTTGGGAGCACGGAGGGCGGGGGGGGGGGCTGGAGGGAAGGGCATTTTTTGACAAAAAAACCTATCGGTTGAAAATGTTTTGCCCAGCTCGAGTCAGGTCACGTTTAACTTAAAATTCAGGTGTTATAAGAGCACGCCTTTGTAAAATGAACAGGAATGTTTCCATTATGGTTTTTTAAATGGAAATTGCAATAGAACTCTTATTAAACTGTGTCTGCAACCTCAATACTGCAGGATAGCCAGATGGTGGAATTGAATGGAACCCAATTCTAAAGAAGAGTGAAACTGACTAGTCTATCTTCATTGCCTAAGCTTAGCAAAAGGCAAAAAGCGACGTAAATTAGATGCTTAATATTCTTTGGGTTTAAATCCTATCGGGAGTCCTGAGTAACTGATGTAAAGATTACGTCTAAGTGCCTGACTTGGCCTTCTGTACTCCTGGAGTGCTAGCTAACTCTGCAAGTCATTCATTAGTGAGCTCTATGCCAACTGCAGAGTCACGTACTGCTCAACGGGAGTGAAGTCAGGCCCCAGAATAAACCACTGCTCACAGACATTGTCCCTTTAAACTTATGCCTGTAGAAACACATGCCTGAGGCAACAGAAGGCTCTTGCACCATATTGTGTAGCCAGAGGTAACCCTGGGCAGAGACGCTTTCAGCAACAGTCTCTGTACAGTATGAAGATGGTGCCAGAGCTCCGTCAGCCAGTGGTTCAGACCTGAGACCCCATCTCCAAGTACCACAATAGGCCTGCCTTGCCGAGAGGCACCGGGGTGCAAAGAATGGGGCAATGAACTAGACAAGCGTTCAGGTGACCTGGGTTCTAGTCCCATCTCTGCCACTTGCCTATTGTATGACCTAAGTCACTTTACCTGTTTCCTCTCTCTCCTTGTGTCGACACAGACAAAGACCTGCCTCTTAGTCTGTGCTTGTACAGCACCCCACACAATGGGGCCCTGATCTCAGCTAGAGCCTTTAGCCCCTGCTGCAATACACAACAGCAACAGCAGTCTGGGTGATCCCCAAATAAAAGCTATGACCTCAGCCTTTTCTCTGTGACCTGTGTAAAGGCCTGGCTTTCTCTTCCTCCCCAGTGAAGCTATATTTGGTCCCACATCCTCTATGTCTAAGTGTGCCCCCTGAACATCACCTTTCCCATTGTCCCCCAGACCTCAGTCAGGTACGGTATGCTGCGGGTCAATGCCCAGGGTGGAATGCTGACATCTCCAGAGCACGCATCAGCACCGGTTATGTAAAAGCTGCCAGCCCAAGCTGAACTGGGGCGGCGGGGCCAAGGTTGGTCACTCTGTCCTCGGAGTCACTGCTCAAGGCTTGACTGAGAGTTCTCACGGAACCGAGAGCAAATGCGGCACTAGCATCAGGGAGACGCATTATCAGTCCAGGGTGAGCACTAAGCCCTTCACGAAACCAGAGTGCTCTGCCTGAAAGAAGACATCGAGGCCTACCGCTGTCACTCGGGGGCTGCACCTTTACCACCGGGAGCAGGAATGGGCCTGGGGCAATCGGAGGCTTCAGTCAGTTGCTCCTGGAGGCTGGTTGTATACCGGGTGAGAAGTGGGATGCTCAGCGCTTTGCTGGCAGTAATTACAAACCAGGGAGGAGCTGTGTCAACCACCAACAGGGTATGCACCGTGGCAAGCAGGACTTCAAAGCCTTGGGCCCTCCAGACATCTCAACGCATAAGGTCTAGCTGACACCTTAGGATGTGCCAGGGTGAGCAGTGTAGATCCAGCAAGCAGTGTATATACAGATGCTCATGGCTGGATCTGCAGAAGTGCTCAGTACCCAGAAGCTCTTATCAGCATCTACCTGAGACTCAGAACTGTGGGCAACTCCCCCTGCAGGGAGGAGACCATGTCGACATTTGTGAACCAATCTCAGAGCTGTCTGGTCCTTTTCAAGGCAGCCGTATCTGCTCAGGAGAGGCACAGTCCAGTCTGCATTTGGAACTGGAGCTGGCTGGGAATTTTTCAGTGAAACTTCTTTTCCTTTGGAAAATCCTGATTTCTTAAAACCAAAACGTTCATCAGGGTGTTGTCTCAGGTCCAGGATGGAATTGCTATGGGTGTGAGACACGAACCCCATCACCACCCCAGAATAACCAGGGGCATGATGTTTAGAGCCAGGAGCAGCAGAAACTCCGTAAAAGTGTGTGTTGGGGGGCACTGGCATCCAAACTGTGGCCCCCACCCATTCCCCCAAGATCCCGCCTTCCGCTCACTCCTTTCTGCCTCCTCCCTCCCATTCCTCACCCTTACGGACAGTAAAAAGTGGGAGGGCTATGTCTTTCCACTTTTAAAAGTGATGGGGCCATGACCCCCCCTGGCCGCCCCAGTTCTGGCACCCCTGAATAGGGCAGTCAGCTGGGATATGAGTGACTCAGATTCTAGTCTGTGCTCTGCCAGATATAGATCAGGGTCTTGAACCCACATCCCAAGGGAGTGCCTGGACCACCAAGCTGTTGGCTATTCTGGGGTGCTGCCCCTCTCATTTGTTTCTGAAAAGGTTCAAGAAGCCTTGGTTTCATTCCAGTGCAGAACAGGAAATCCCACACCATTTTCATGGGATGGGAAAACCATTTCTTGCTCAGCTCTATGGGGAACAGCTCTCAAAGTCAGAATATAAAACCTGTCCAGGCAGTACAGTGCCATCCAAAGCCGGGCGGAAGCCAAGGCTCCAAGGAGGAGCTGAAAATTCTCAGGACATCTGTGGTGGTGCAGTCATCAGCCTCAGTCAGCACGAACATGCAAGTCCCAAGGGCAGGGAATGCCTGTCCGGTGGACTGACCCAGCTGGTACCTATTGTCAAACCACTAAACAAGGTAGAGTTGTTGTGGGGAGCAAGGTGGACGTGCATCTACTGCAGCCAGTAGTAGCTAATCAGTGGAGCTCCTTCACGACCAGAGTCGGAGAGGAACCAGCAGCTGGAGCAACAGGGGATGCCTCCACTCCACTTCAGGGATGGCGATGGATCCAGCAGTGGTAGGATAGCCACCTTGAAAGCTCTCACCTTGGTCACACACAGCAGCACAGTATGGTAGCTAGATCGCCGGACAGAGGCATGTTCTCCAAAGGCTAACCTCTGCAAAAGATAGATCCCTGTGGGGACAGATAGCTCCAGGCAGGTAGGTCCATGCCTCTTAGGGGAGTGTTCATGATGGCACCTCACCAGCAGGTGGCCTACACCTCCACATATTTGTATGAGCAAAACAAAAATACTTCCCTCCCCCTCCCCCAACAAAGTTTTAGGAACAAACAAGCAGAGTGGCAGGCTTCCAGCACAGAGGAGCCTTTCTCCAGGCGGCAGCAGGGAGGAGGGATGAACCAAGCAATCAAAGCAGCAGAGCAAAGGACTCTCCCACCGTCACTGGGATGGGTGGGGAATTATGAGCCATCACGGCTCTTACATACCATATCTGTTAGCTAGCTCAACAGCTCAGGACCAGGACCTGCATCCCAGCACGTACATGAGGCATGGTGCTGCGAATGGGATCTGTCTGCAGGCACTGTGTCCTGAAAACCTGTATGGCAGGTACGTCCGTTCTTTTCCATTACTGCAGAGTCCCCGAGCTAGTAACTATGCACAATGGAGAATAAAACCTAGTATAGAACTGCAAAAAATGACACTGTCAAGTCCATGAATTGTGAACAGCTGGGAACTACTTCAACCATAGTTACTGAAATTGCAACACCCCACCTAACTACAAAGAGATGCACCAATAGTCTAACTACAATGCTGAATAATAATATGGCATAAAGACAATCAAGTCCAAAGGCTATGGGCTTGATGCAAAGTCAGTGGAAGTCTTTCCGTTGACTTCAGTGAGTTTTAGATCAGGCCCTATTGATGCAATGTATACCGTACATTTCCTAGCTAGGGATTCCTGCAAATAAATCCTTCACTTCTTGAGTCAGCAGGTACAAATAATATCGGTTACATTTGTCGCCAGAAGAAAATCAATCTCCCTGTCCCTCCTGTGATTATTAATGGCTAGTGTGACAAAGTTCCTCCTCTACCTTGGTGGGTCTTGCGCTTATTGGCGGATTTGCTCACCTCGGAGATTCACGGCAGCCCTCAGTTTGGCCATTTTCGTGAACCCACAGTCCAGGTCAATTCCTCCTGTGTCTGACCAGGAGCTGGGAGGTTTGGGGGGAACCCAGGCCCGCCCTCTACTCCGGGTTCCAGGCCAGAGCCCTGTGGACTGCAGCTATCTAGAGTGCCTCCTGGAACAGCTGTGTGACAGCTACAACTCCCTGGGCTACTTCCCCATGGCCTCCTCCCAACACCTTCTTTATCCTCACTATAGGACCTTCCTCCTGGTGTCTGATAATGCTTGTACCCCTCAGTCCTCCAGCAGTCCGCATTCTCACTCTCAGCTCCTAGTGTCTCTTGCTCCCAGCTCCTCACACACACACCACAAACTGAAGTGAGCTCCTTTTTAAACCCAGGTGCCCTGATTATCATAGAATCATAGAATATCAGGGTTGGAAGGGACCTCAGGAGGTCATCTAGTCCAACCCCCTGCTCAAAGCAGGACCAATCCCCAACTAAATCATCCCAGCCAGGGCTTTGTCAAGCCTGACCTTAAAAACTTCTAAGGAAGGAGATTCCACCACCTCCCTAGGTAAGCCTGCTTTAATTGATTCTAGCAGCTTCTTGATTGGCTGCAGGTGTTCTAATCAGCCTGTCTGTCTTAATTGTTTCCAGAAAGTTCCTGATTGTTCTGGAACCTTCCCTGTTACCTTACCCAGGGAAAAGGGACCTACTTAACCTGGGGCTAATATATCTGCCTTCTATCACTCTTCTGTAGCCATCTGGCCCGATCCTGTCACACTAGAATGTGCTTGGATCCTGTTTTTAAACACTACGGTTTGACTGGAACACTGAAGAATGGATCTAGGGCTGGGAGGCACTGAAAATATATGCCAGGGAGTAATTTTGGCTTATGTTTAGCAGAGATCAGGGCCCCATTGTGCCAGGCCCTGTACAAACACAGAAAGAGTCCCTGCCCCACAGACCTTAGGGTCTAAACAGACGAGGTAGACAGACTGGGAGACAAACAGTATTATTATTATACATATTTTATAGGGAATCGAGGTCCAGAGAGATTAAGGGGAAGACTTACAGACTTACTCTCACACTTAACGTTAAGCATGGGGGTAGGCCCGTTGAGTGGATGCTGGGGAAGCCCTACAGTCAGAAGCTGGGAGGAGCAAAGGGCCATCTCTAAGGCCCAGGAGAAGAGGAAAGGAGCTAGCCAACATTCTGGCATGAAGGCCACCCCCTAACACATCTAAACGACCAGGCGAAAGAGCAGCAATGGCAGCTGGGAGGAGCAGCAAGGACCAAGAAGGCCTCCTGACTCTTCTACATGTCCAAGAGGCAAGAAGCAGGACACTTTCTCTCTTTCATCAGCACTAAAGTCACCTGCCTTCTCTTAGGGGAGACCTCTCAGGAGCCCACAGCCACCAGGAGACGCAAGCTTGTCACCGTGGAAAGCTTGTCCCTACTTCTTCCTAAACAACACAGGTCATCCCCTGTGGCTGAAATGGAGGTAAGTCCCCATGTAGACAATGTCTAGGTACTTATATGGCCCCCGCATCACCCCTCTGTCCAAGCACCTAGTCCTACGAGCCCTACAGTGCCAACCCAGCTACAAGAAAGTGAGCTGATTTCTCTTCTGCCTCATGCATCCTCAACAGAATTGTTACCTGAATTTCAGCTGTGTAATCCCCTTTCCGGGTGCCAGGCTGACCTGCAGATTTTATAGCACAGTCAGTCAGAAGAATCGTCTTTCTGCTTGTAGACTGAGCACACGTCATGTAGAAATCACTGAAACCCTGAAAGCATGGAACCCCACCATGACATGTCTCTAAGGACCATTAATAAACGGCTTGTACTTACAGTTGTTGAAAAGGTGTTCTCCATTTTCCTTCTTCATCCCTGAAATGAAACACACAGCAGACAGTCAGAACAGCTCACACTTACTGTCCCAGTTGGTCAGGGTGGATTTCCTTAAAGTCCTTGCGGGACATAAGTGATGATTGTTTTGGAGCGCTGCCAGGAGTATTGTAATAGGAGACCAATGAGCATGCCTTACTATTTGTGGGGATTTCACAGTTAGTAAGTCTATTTGGGACTTGATTAGGCTACTGTGGGGTTCCCCCAAGTACAAGCCCTCAGATAGTCACTTGGCTTGAAGAGCGGTCTTGGATGGAGTGTCTGTAAGTGCTGGTCTAAAGTAACCCTGTAAATGCAACCAACTGCAAACACATTGTAAGGATAAGCATGGTATAAAACCCTAAATGGATTAGTTTAGACAAGATAAGGCTGGAAGTCACTGACATCATCATTTGCTGGATCCAAGTTGTAATCAGCTATTGATCTTTCTTCTAGAAAGTTTACATGCTAATCTAATGAACAGACACCCCTATTTGCTCTCCCTCATAATACTAGAACAACAGGGCAATCAATTACATTAAAGGTGGCAAATTTAAAACTGATACAAGAATTCCCCCACCACACACACATATAATGCACAATTAATCTGTGGAACTCATTGCCACATGATACCACTGAATCCAGGAGTTTAGCAGGATTCCAAAGAGGGTTAGAGCCATTTATATGTATAATGAGACCATGCAGAGGTATATTAGATAGGAAACATACATAAGGGACATAATCTCCTCTGATTCAAGAGATTAACTAACCACTAACTGCCTGGCATAAGGGGAAATTTCCCATACAGGCAGATTATTCCATAATGCTTTGTTACAGTAATTCTTCCTCTAGAGCATCTGATATTTGCCACTGTTGGAAACACGATACTGGGCTAGATGGATTCCTGACCTGATCCAGGGCAGCAATTCCTGTGGTCCTACAAGTTACACAATATGACTAGTGTAATTATCCTGACATTGTTTATGTTGAGGCCAGGATAACCAAGAAAAGCAATTGAAAGATAGCCACTGTACTTCACAGCTATAAAGCTGATCAGATTATGTCTCAGTGTTGCCATTTAAAAAGTAACCATTGCCTGTAATTGGATCATTAAAAAAACTTATCTGGTTGCATGCAACATGTCAGCACAATTAGTTATTTAAACACCCTTGCCAACACCTCACCTCTCAGTATAAAAGGAGCATAATTCTCATTGTAAGCAATCAGACACCCATATGGGAGTGTTACTGTCCAGTGAGAAGGAGAACTACACTCCAACTCATTGCGGGGGGGGGGGGGGGGAGGGAGGAGCAAATCTCACATGCTGGCCCAGTGGAGTCACCGGCTTCTCTGCTCTGCATGCAAATGCTTCTTCTCTTCCAAGGAGGGTCATGAGGAAACCACGTTAACTGTGTCCAACTCCATTCCTTGGAGGCATTCCATCCATTACAACAGACTGGTGGCTGGCTGTCATCTTGGCCTGGGAAGACCCCAAGATCCAGCAAGCACGGAGTCTGACCCAGTGCTCCTGCATTGTCATGGTTACTCCTGATGCTTCCACATACCCATACAGCCTGTACCTATCTGCAAGGGATAGTCTAAAATAATGTGGTGATGAAGTGGGGTGGGTGACTCTAGCCCATTAGGGATTAAAGTATTCTTCTAAAACCCTTGATTCCTGTTCCGAGGAGACATGCTTAGATGTGTATTGCTTTATCACAGGACGGAGGGATTGGGTGGCTCCAAGCATGGGGCTGGGTGGGAGTACGTGGAATGGCGGCACTTCATAATGGCACAGGTATTTACCTCTTCTTTCCACCCAGGCATTCACCCTGAACAGGGGGCGGTTCCTCCCCCACAGGAAGAAAGAATAAATAAAGCTCAGCCTGATTCACATGCCAAGACAAGAGCCTAATGTGTTTTTTGGAAGTGTCCTCAGCCTTCAGCAACACAACAGAGGGAGCAAGAAGAGTGGGAAACGGAGATCCTTAAAGTGACAGATCTGAAACATTTGTTCTGTCAAAATTATAACACCATTACTTCTAAAACCAATGGAAGATCTTGCTTCACAATGTATCTGCCTAAAGAATATTCTCTGAAAAGTATTTAAAAAACCAGCTTCTCAGATTAATCCTATTTTCCAGCTTTTCCCTAAAATAAAGGAATCTTCTCAGAGAGTACAAAATGGTCCAACTGCAACATTTGCTGCCTTCTGATAAGCAATCAATCAGACCCCCATGGGGAATATTATGGTCCACTGAGATCAAGAACTAGGCTACAAAACTCATTTAGTAGGGGACTGTCAATAAAGCAGGCAGGAAATTTTTTGATGAAATATTTTTAAATGAAAAATGCCAGTTTGTCAAAAACAAAGCTTTGTGGGACAGGGACAGTTCTGGCAACTCTCCCACTGTGAACACTTCTGGAAAAAAGGGTCAAAATTGTCAAAAGCTTTTGCTTCAACATTTTCTAAAAACGAAAAATTCTGGTTTTCAGGTTCAAAATAAGTGTTTCAAAAAGTAAACTAATTAGACTAAAAAAAGAGGGGGGGGGGATCAAAACTGAAACCAAATATTTCAAATGACCCAAATCCAACTCTTTTTGTTTGTTTACCAAAATCTGAGTTTGACTCTTCATCCTGATTCAAGATAGGAAAATATTTTGAACTCTCAAAAAATATTCATTAGATGAGAAAACAGTTTCTTGCCCAGTTCTGTCAGATGATAACAGTGAGAACAGAAAAATAGGGGCCTTTTTGTGGAATACTGCCAGTTTTGCATCTTTTTAATAGTGTGACAGCTTTATATTTGGGGATCTGACCACAGAGTGGAGAAGTGACCTTTTATTCATTTGAGTCCACACCAAAATTCATTTTTCTCTGTGGCAGGCTGGGAAGAAAGAAGACGAAGGACACAAAAGCAATCTTCATTCAATATGGAGTTGGATTCTGGGGCTAACTGTGGGGGAAAACAAGTCCAGAAAGGTTTCAGAGTAACAGCCGTGTTAGTCTGTCTTCGCAAAAAGAAAAGGAGTACTTCTGGCACCTGAAGTGAGCTGTAGCTCACGAAAGCTCATGCTTAAATAAATTGGTTAGTCTCTAAGGTGCCAGAAGTACTCCTTTTCTTTTTGCGAAGTCCAGAAAGGAAGCTGCAAAACAGGAGACATAAAGTGAACCAACAGGAACACTCTTCCAGAATTTCCTGCACCATTGGTTTAGAAAATTTCAAAGCAGAAGCAAAATGCTCTGAAAACAAAGGAACCTGGAGCCAGAGTTTTTGCTGCTGTAAATCAGTGTAGACCCACTTACTTCAGTTGGGTCACACTGATTTATGTCTACTTAGAATCTGGCCCACTGACTTCAGTGGCATAAGGTAAAGTTGCATCAGCTGGAGATCTGGCCCATGTTTGTATCCTTGTTATAGCTTTATAGTACCCTTCCAGGTTGTCAGCTGATGAGGGTGACAGGGCTGTTTTGGGAAGAGGGAAGAAGGAAACAGCAGGGACTCACATCAGCGCTATAAAACAAATCACATTGCACAGAGGAAAGGGATGGCCCGAGCAGCAAAATCAAGGAGAAAAGGGAAAGCTCAAGAAACTTACCTGAGAGTTGAAAAGTCGAGGGGTCAATTTCCAAGCCCTCGGTGTTTGTCTGCAGCCGCCTAAGCAAAATGCTCTTGATTCTTTCCGAGAAGGCCTTTCTGTTATCGTTTGAGGCGAATTCAAACATCAGCACAAGCTCCACCACCACTCCGCTGGTGTCTGGGCTGCAAACCGACATGACATTAAAGACCGAGGTGAGTGAGCACGTTTGCTACTTGTCCTCTCTTTCTACATGGCTTTAGTTTTCATTAGGTCCTCTGGGCCTTACTTGGGGACTGACACACAATAGAAGACAGGGGGATGGGAAGGATCTAAGCAGCTAGCAGGGGATTTTGACTGAGCTCATCCTGTCAGAGTGATTGGGGAGGTCAGTGGGAATCTTGCCAAGAGCAAAGAAAAAGACAGGGGCAAAGGATGATGTTAAGGAGAGCAACATCTGAGGGTGGTGGTGAGGGTGAGCTCAGCATACGACCATGTGGATCATGGTCACAGGGTGACATATGGCCATTGGAACCACGGAGCAGTAACCAGAAGAGGTTTGTGCCCGACAGCTCTGACTGAGGCATCTGGATTAAGTGTGCTGAAGGATGGAACTTCCACCACTTCCCTTGCCGCCTAAATTCACCCTTTCCTCCACAGCACTCTGTGGTTCCCCTCCTTCCTTAGTGACCATGCCCTGGATACGCTCCCCAGCCATTAGTCGGCACTGAATGAAGCTCCATGTATTTAACTCTTTCCTACTTTCCTTGAAAGCCAACCCCCCTCCAGCAACTTCACCACTTCTCTAGCTCAGCACTGAACTCCCTCCCAATTGTCAGTACCTGTGTGGTAATGAAGCGCCTGGACACGCTATTCCCCGAGTGCTCATATCAGTACCACACAGTGTCATCTGTGCTATAGAGCAGCCATAGTCTGCAGCCTGCCTCTCCCATGACGCTGCCTCTCGGTAAGTTATTCAAACCTGCATGGGCTTTTCTTGTTTTTGCACTGCTCTATCACCCTGCATGCACCTCTCCACTTATGAGCATCTGATATAAGGTTCACTGAACCCACTCCTGGGACATCGAGAAGAGAAAGATCCTGTTACTCTGGGCCACTTTGCAGAGCAATCTGGAGACCTTGAACTGGGTCAGGTCCCACTAGAGCTCTCTGCTCCTCTTGGGTCAAGCGGATACCTTAAGTGCTCAATCTTGGCTTCTTGGGGGTCAGTGACCATGAAGACACTGTTGTGGGAAAGACAGAGGCACTGGGCCTTCCTCTGACTCCCCCTGCCCTGCCCCCTGTGCAGACACTTATACTAGCTCAGCATGGCAGCCTTTCACACCCATTTTGCACAGGGGTAAGTGACAGCAGAACGGGCAGGGGGCAGCCATACCCCCAGTGACTGCAAGCCGTGGAATAGCCTCCAGGCCGGCATCTTGCTGCTGAAAAGTCCTGGTTGATGGCAACAGGATGTGTTTCCCCTGCCCTCCTGCTACCCCAGACTGGGAGAAAGGTTCATCCGAGTGAACCTCAAGTAGGAAACAGACCTGCTGAGGAAGAAAGCGGCATTTCATTTTACATACCGCAGGTTGACGACATGGGACCTGATGTACTTCTTATTGAAAATGGAGGCTCGAAATGTATTGGTCACCTGTTAAAAGGAGAGAAAATGTTTGTGAAACAATACAATCAGGTGTAACAGCAGCGCACTCTCAGCTAAGGCATTCTGTTTGGAGAGCATCCAGAATACAAGACTACAGTGCTCAGGCTCCTAACTCTATCAAAGCCCATAGATCAGGGGTGGGCAAACTTTTTGGCCTGAGGGCCACATCAGATTTCTGAAATGGTATGGAGGGCCGGTTAGGGGAGGCTGTGCCTCCCCAAACAGCCAGGCGAGGCCTGGCCCCCAATCCCTATCCGATCCCCCCTGCTTCTCACCCCCTGACAGACCCCCCAGGACTCCCGCCACATCCAACCCCCGCTCTCCCCTGACGGTCCCCCATGGAACTCCTGCCCCATCCAACCCCCGCTCTCCCCTGACAGGCCCCCCAGGACTCCCGCCCCATCCAACCCCCGCTCTCCCCTGACGGGCCCCCTGGGACTCCCGCCCCATCCAACCCCTGCTCTCCCCTGGGGCTCCTGCCCCATCCACCCGCTCCCTGAATGTCCTTCATTTGACCCAAGAGTCTTGCTTTCAAAGAACCATCCAACTGGCACGGTGCAGTCACAGCCTCCGGACCCCCGCCCCATCAAACCCTTCCTCTCATTCCTGACTGCCCCCCTGGGACCTCTGTCCCATCCAGCCACCCCTTTTCCCTGTCCCCTGCCTGCCCCCGGAACCACTGCCCCTGTGTGCCCCCTGCTGCCCCATCCAACCCCCCCCCCTCCTTCCTGAATGCCCCGCCGGGACCCCTGCCCACATTCAACCCCGCTGTTTCCCGCCCTCTGACTGCCCCGACCTCTATCCACACCCTCCCCCCCGAACTCCCCTGCCCTCTATCCAACCCCCCTGCTCCCTGCCCCCTTACCGCGCTGCCCAGAGTGCCCGGACAGGCAGCCGCGCCGCCCGGCTGGAGCCAGCCATGCCACGGTGCAGCACAGAGCACCGGGTCAGGCCGCCGATGGAGCCCAGAGCATGGCGCCAGTGGTGCAGTGAGCTGAGGCCGTGGGGGAGGGGGAGCAGCGGGGGAGGGGCCGGGGGCGAGCCTCCCGGGCCCGGAGCTCAGGGGCCGGGCAGGAGGGTTCCGGGGGCCGGATGTGGCCCGCGGGCCGTAGTTTGCCCACCTCTGCCATAGATGAATGTCCTTCATCCAACCTAAGAGTCTTGCTTTCAAAGAACCATCCAACTGGCATGGTGCAGCCACAGCCCATTCACAGAACTGACGAGGTTCACTGTACTCAGCTTAACCTCGTTCGAACACATCACAGAGTACAGGGGAGATCGAGCGCAGTGTTCCCATCAATCAGGGCCCCCCCCCCCGACGGGTTAGTGAGTTAGGGGACGGCTGTCCTGAGCTATGAATTATGTGCTTTCCGCTCAACAGAAGAGTGTCCACGTGTTGCTTCTGTTCCCATATTCTCAACCGCGTACCCACCCCAGCAGCTGCAGAGAACATATTTGGCCAATTGGCTAGCATTTCATGCCCCCCTGGTTTCTGGCACTGAGATTCAATAGTGAGACACTGATCGGGACTGCACCGTCTAAGTATTCACACAGCACCAGTGTTGGGCTTGAGCCAAAACTCAGTGAAGCCAGTGGAAAGAGCCACACTGATTCCAACGGGCTTTGGATCAGGCCCTCAATTCCCAAAGCGCTGTTCCAGCATGTCCCAGGCTTGCTGGAAACGAAGTGGTAGTAGCTGTTGTAAGAATACACACATTAAAGATTGTGAGGCACTTAAATATGACTGAAATGGGGCCAGAAAAAGGCCTCAGACAGACAGAATGCCGTCCTTTCTATTGGATTATTTTAGCCTGCTTTATAAGCCTTAATGAATTAACCCTGTGAAGGAGGAATTATCATTCTCATTGCTTCCACTGGGAAACTAAGGCATGAAGGAATTGAGTGACTTGGGTCACACACCAGATGAATTCCAGAACCAGGAACTGAATGCAAATTTCCTGATTCTTAGCCCTCTTCTTTACCCCCAAGACTATCCTTCCCTTTGGATGGAGCCTGGACACTACGGCCTGGAGTAGAACAGCATCTCATTCCAGTCACGTAACCCAGGACTCTCAGGGACATTCTTGGGGGGAGAAAGAACAATTCTGACTTACCAACATCTCGATGCTTGTGCTCAGGTCTCTGTATTCTTTTGAGGTGTGCTTGTCAAACTCACGGTTGTACTGGACATTAGTGATTTTAAAGGTCCCATTGTAAAAGTACATATCCTGATCTATAGAGGCAGAGAGAAGCAACGGTCAATGCCTAGGTTACCATTTGGAGATAGGTAGCATGGCAGAGCTAGGTAGCAGATGTCATGGCTCCCAGGCAGGCAGAACAGGACTCTGGGTTTCTGGTTCTAATCTCACTTATTCCACGTCAGTGGAGTTACATGGACTAGATTTGCAGCTGAGTTCTGCTCAGTGCTGTGGGCAAAGGGGGCTCTAAGCCACCGTTAGCTCCTCCAATCCTTGGGCAACCAGAGACTCGCTTTTGTCTTCAGTGTTAACCTGAAGGAGCCTTTAAGCTGCTCAAAGGTAGGCCAGCTGCAATAGAGCCCTTAGGGACCACTCTGTCAGCCAGGGATTGGCAGCATACAAGACACACAAGCCACATACCCGTTCCGTCCCAGCACAACCCTTCCCCTCTGCTCCATGCCCTGCTCTGGGATGTCCCTATCCCCAAGAGGGAGCAGTACAGGCAGCATAGAGCTGGCTACACCACCTTGGACTTCCCTGCGCAAGGCTCTGGTCCACAGAGCAGATTCGACCCAGGGTATTGCATCCGAGCCTACATTGATTTCCAACTCTGAAGCAAGACAGCAGAAGGCACTGTGCATCACAGAACCAGAGCTACAGAGTGACTGAAGGCTTTCCCAGCCAGCTTTATCCGCCACTCTGGACAGGATGGGCCACGTGCAAAGTTTATGAATTTGCAATCTCCTTTCAACTAAATGTTGCTCCTTTAGCTGAAGCAGTAGGGGCTTTTGCTTTTGGATCCAGACATCCTAGGTTCAGTCCTTGAAGACAACCCAGTCAGGGACATCACTACATAAAGCACTAAAATAGGAACATAATCCTGCAGTGGCTGGATGCTAGTAGACCTTGGACTTACTGTGATAACTGTCCATCAACCGCTCTACCTGGACCCCAGCGGAGGAGACAGAAATAGAATGGACAGAGATTTTAAATCCCTACTTTAGACAAATGGCTGGTTTTTAAGAGGTGTTTTTAGGAAAGTGCTAATTACACCCTTAGCATGGGATTAAAAGGTCCTAAGTGGGCTTACATCCTGGGGTGAATTCCATCCTTTGTACAACACACAAAGATCACAAGAGTAAACTCCCAGCACGTACAATTCACCAAGACTGTCACACTTACCAAAGAGCAAAAAATAGACAAGCAGACCGATGAC
The DNA here is from genome assembly GCF_965140235.1 of Caretta caretta. NCBI lineage: Eukaryota > Metazoa > Chordata > Testudines > Cheloniidae > Caretta > Caretta caretta. The sequence continues at coordinate 19,515,093 of NC_134209.1, forward strand.
TAGAGCCAGAAAGAACACGACTGCCAGAACAATAAGGGCTACCTTCCATGGTTCCAGAAGCTTCATTCTTGTGTCCAGCTGGGTCAGCCTAAGAAGGGGGGAGAAAAAAAAATCAGACTTTGTCATAACTATAATAATGATCCCTGAGCCAGATTGTCTGCGCAGGTAAATTGGCTCAGCTCCATTGACTTCAATGGAGTTACGCTGCTTTACCTGAGCTGGAGATCTGGGCAGTTACCTTCACTCACCCCACCTTCTGACGGAATAGCAACAACACTGTGCTTAGCCAGGAGGATGGCTACATGGGTGCATTGGGCATTTCTGCACTCAGAGGAGGCATAAAGGAGGCTCCAGGCGCACATACTGTATCTTTCCTTTCAGGAGCTTTCGAGCTGACATGCACTCTGTAAGGCGCTTACTCTGGACCCAAAGGACAGACAGGAAATGCTCATTTCCTACACCAAGTCTCTATTTTAGTAATTTAAAAACGAAACAAAATATGCTTTTGTATGGTTTCCCAGCCTTTGTAACATTCGCCTTGTTCTACGATCACTCTCTGTTTATGTCCTATCCAAAGCTGTGGACACCCCATCCTCCAAGCTGAAACGAATATCAGGCAGTCCTGGATGCAGCAGAATGCTTTCAGCTAAACTCAGCTAAAGCAGGGAACTTGTAGCGGGAACTTGCTGGCCTCGCTGTTAGACATTACAGGAGGTGCCTAGAGAGCAAAATAATTGCCTTCTATACCCTAGGGCTGGGAGGGAATCCAGGCTCTGGGGGTACAATCCATGGAGAATGCTGAACACTCAGTCTCTACAGAGGCGCCAAGCCACAAATACTGCTCACGTAAGGGCCAGATTGTAGTTGGGACACAAGAGATTGGGAAGGTAAAAGGAGCCTCACCCCCTTGCTCAGGGGCCAGACCAAACTGCCTTCCCTTCTAGTGCCCTCAGGGATGCGAATCAGCCTAAAGGGGGACACAGAGCCTATAGGTGTCAGAGTGGTAGCTGCGTAAGTCTACAGGGCCACCCACCGATCAGCGGACATGGCCCAGGGTGCTCCTCGCACTGCAGTGAAAGGAGTGTAGCCATGAACACGCACTCCCTGTCTGAGTACAGCGCACGTCGCCGCACTCTGAACAGCTCCGCAAGCTGCTGTTAATGGCGTCTCACTCCGGCATCTCGAGCAGGTGGACCGTGAGCTGTGGGCAGAGCTGATAAAAGTGCCACCAGTGCTATTTTATTGCCCATTTTAGCCCTCAGGCAGGAGTATAATTCTTGTCAGGAGTCCCAGATAATTCCCAACTGCCCAGCTCAGAGAGACAGTTGAAGGGCAGGTTCTTCCAGTTCCACCTCCCTGTCTGAGTCAGACAGGCCAGGCAGACTCCTGTGTGGTGCTCCATATATCATGACCAGCAACATATGCCCTGGCCCCCAGGCAGGCCACTTTATCCAATCCTCTGAAAGCCGCTGTGACGCCAGCCGTGCCATCTATCTGAGGGTTCCTTCCTGAGTCTCCCCTCATACTGCATCATCCCAGGGCAGCCGTGCGATAGCAAGGGCAGTCGTGTACAAATGAGCAACCTTGAGGCTGGTCCGTTTTGCAGTGATTACACCTATCAGCCTCAGGAGTGCGGAACCACAAAGGTGAGTAGAAGCCACCTTTGCACTGCTCCCCACTCCTGTCTTAGATATTTCTTATTTGGCCCCTCTTCCCTGTAGTATCTGAGTGCCTCACACTCGTTAATGTATTAATCACAATAACCCTGTGAGGTAAGTGTTTATACTGGGGAACTGAGAGACCAAGTGACTTGGTCTAGGTCACACAAGAAGTCTGATGTGAAAGGGTTTGAACCCAGGTCTCCTAAGTACTCGGATAGCGCCCTTCCTCACTAAAGATGCTATGGCCCACCTGAGGACCTGTCTCACAGTACACAACTGTCATTTGAAAAGAGACAAAACATCTCAAATAATTAGCCAGCGAGTTGCAACCACCTTGAAAAGTCACCCCTAACAATTGTACCTGAGAAGGGGAAGTTACTCCCACACAGATCAGAAACTTTATTTGGAATCCTGACACTGTGGTACTGGATAGTCCTTTTCAACTTAAAAGGGGAAAATCCCTTTTCCCTTGTGGGAGAAGAGTCAAAGTGACTGGGGCGGGAGGGAGGAATTCTGAGAAAACCCAGAGAAAGAACCAAAATATCCAGTAAAATCAGTCACCTCAGGGATGTTTGGTTAAACAACAAAATATGTCTGCAAATATTATTATTGAATATTTGGACTGCAGTAGTGCCTATGAGCCCCAATCATGGATGAGGATCTCACTGTGCTAGGCACGGTACAAACACAGAACAAATATGATCCCTGCCCCCAAAGAGTTTACAATCTAAGTAAAAGGCAACTTTCCTCACACATCCCCCAGGTCTAGAGACATAACTAGACTCTCATTCAGTGAGAGGTTTCTACAGCTGCAGATAAAGCCATAGCCTGACTTTTGCTCCCTTCAAGAGTGAAATAGTTAGGGAACACCTTGTCAGAAAGCACTGAAGTTTTGGGGATGGAGACAAGACCTAGAATCAGGGCCATCCTTATCCACACGCAAAGTACCCATACCAAATTTCCTGGTGCCCTGCGCAGTTGTGTGCTGCTCCAGCCCCTGCTCCAGCTCTTCCCGCCCGGTCCGGCCCCAGCCCCACCTCTTCCCACCCCTGCTCTGCCCCAGCCCTGCCCCCACTCCCCTGAGGAGTACAGCAGGTCCAGGCCTGCACTCACCGGCGGTGGGAAGTGCAGGGACCTGGCCCCAACCACGCCGCTGGTGAGTGCTGGGGGGGTGGTTCTCTCCTGCCCCCCCAAGCCACTGCCCTCCCCGCAGAGGCCTGGGGCCTGCCCCCCCCAGAGAGGCCTGGGGCCAGCCCCTCCTTTTCTCCCCCACAGAGGCTGCGTAGGGCCCCAGAATTGCTAGGGATGGCCCTGCCTAGAATACATATTTAAAATCATGCCATAAATTAAAGCAATGGTCTCAGAAAGAAAAAAGAAAAAGAAAGATTCCCACTCCACCCTGTCAAAGGCTTTCATTGCACAGAGCAATCATCTATTATTTATTACTTAACGCCTTTCCTTGTCAAACTCAGTTTGATCAGGTGACAGAAGAGGCTTCAAGCGTGAAGCTACAACCTTGGAAAGTATTTATACACCTAGATTAAGAAATAAAATCTGGAACAATAGGACCCACACACTGTATTTGAAATTCCTATCAGGTTTTAAAGTGAAGGTGATATTGGCCAGATTGGAAAATAATAGGAGGGTTCCGGTGTCAAAATATTGCAAATATACAATAAACCCATCCCTCAGCCCTGCAGTTAACAGCATGTGGGTGAATTGCTGTGCGCATATGGAGCTCCCTTGACTTTAATAGTACAGCGGGTGACAGTATGCCTGCATGCTGTCAATTGCAGGGTTAAAACTCTAGAGAATTCACTACTGCCTGTGAAATTTCATCCCCCTGCAAGCTCATCAAGTCCAGGAGGAGAACTCATCCTACCTTATGGGGAAAACAGTAGAAATAATCTTCTTATGTTGAACTGGCCATCTATCCAGCAAAAGTGCTTATCTGGTCTCCATCACCATAGTCTCTGAGCCCTTCACATTTTTTAATATAATTATCCTCACAACACCCTGTGAAGTAGGGCAGTGCTATTATCTCTGTTGTACGGAGGGGGAACTGAGGGACAGAGAGTCCAAGAGACTTGGCCAAGGTCACACAGGAAGTTTGTGGCAGAGCAGATAAGTGAACCTGTCTTCTAAGTCCCAGCTACCATCTTAACTCTTGGGTCTTCCTCTACTTTGCCATTCTTCAGGAACCTGACTTGCAAGTCCTTGATTTGCCCCCCTATTTCAAAAAACTTTACATCTGACTCCCTTTGCTGGTTCAGGAATCTGACTGGTTAGCTCCGTGGCTGTTTTCTTCTATGAGAACTACATTACTATCCTTTATGGGATTCATTTCCTCAGAGAATCTAAACGGATACTCTGGATATGCTTTGAATGCTGAATCAGAGAATAACTCACCATTGGCTTTTCTCTCATCCTCTGCAGAGGGGCTTGGTCCATTATTACATTAATAATGGTCTGGCCTGAGATTACAGTATTACTAGTGGTAGCTGATGAGACATATTCTACTAAGGAGCTAGTTTGGAAAGTGAACCATGGAAACTGAACCAAGAAAATGAAGTGAAGTTGGATTCCTCAGTGTGTAATAACCTCCACATATCAATCAGCAAAAGGTCTGCAACCAAACCCCTCTGCTGATGCTAACATAGCCTCTTAGGTGGGGGTATTTGAAGTAGATGAGATTCTGGGCTACAATTAAAATCCCCACCCACCAGGTTGCATTTTCTTGAATGAGCAAAGGAAGGGAGAGGACTCTGCTAAAAATAAAACCTGGGATCAGGATTGCTGGGTGAATAAATATTATAGAAGATTAATTCTTCTCCTTATATCATTGCCCTTGTTATTATTATTCTACCTCCCTTATCATTGAAAGTTGGCTTATTTATTAAGATATTGGTCCAGATTCTGTACTGCAAACAGATATGCTTGGTGTGGGACGGGGATGAAGAAAGTAACCCCGTGCTGACTCTATGGGACCATATGCCAGGTATGACCTGGCATAATGCAGGCACATTCCACCCCCTTCGCACAATGTTCAAGAGCCAGCTATACCATCTTACATCAGCTCAGAGCACTCCTATGCTAGGGGAATTCACAGCTAGCAGTTAAGACCAAATTCCAGCTATTTTGCACCATCTGAGTAAGGAGAGACAACCTGGACAACCTGCTCCTCTGCTCTTTGTGTTGAAGGTGGAGGCCTAGACCAGCTCCACTCAGCCCCGGCACAATTTAATATGCCTAAGAGTGTTCGGATGGGTTTTACTGAGGGATAGCTACAGGGATATCCTGCCTTTAATCATGACTAGCTTGTGCTTTCTTTTACATTCTGTGACAGTGAGCTTAAACCCAAGACACCCATTTAATTACAGGAGCAAGTACTCTTTTAACAATCTGAAGTAATGAACCTTTCCCAAGCCAAATAACAAGGTTGAAGAGGAGTCAATTGTGTGAAAGGGCAAGGTAAGGAATTAGTTAAACTCTCTCGTGTAACAGGAATTGTTCCTTGAAATACCACAGCCCAAACCATTGAAATCTATGTTGTAATACAAATCGATCAGTATAGCAAAATCTGGGGTATGTCAGATGTCCTATACAATATGATGGGCATAAATTTAAATTTACCACCAAATCAGAAACCAGGCCAGAAATAGCCATGGACACCAGGCAGCGGGAGGGGGACACTGGAGTAGGATAAACCTGAGCTGAAAAATATCTTCATGGCCCCCACCAAAGTAGTACCTGACCTTTTCACAATCTTTAATGTATTTATTCTCACAACACCGCTGTGAGGCAGGGCAGTGCTGTTATCCTCATTGTATGGATGGGGAACTGAGGCACAGAGAGACTAAGTGACTTGACTAAGGTCACACAGAAAAAGCTGTCGCAGAACTAGAAATCAAACCTGGTTCCCATGTTAGTTCCCAAACCACTGGACCAGCCTTGTATTTGGTCACATCTGGGGGAGATTTCCAAAAGGCTTGTGCTACTAAATTCTTAGGTGCTTTTGAAAATCTACCCCCTAGGGCTCTGACGGCTACATTTAGGTACGTAAATGTGTGACCGGGTGCCCAGCACTTGTGAAAATGAGGTCACTTGCTTAGAGGTCTAGAGATGGGTGAAGGAACATAACTGTAGGCCCTTACTTTTGAAAGCTGTAGTCCATGTCCTTATCACCTCAAGGCTGGTCTTCTCCATACTGCTGAGTCACTCAACACTTCATGATAACTCAACCCGTGACTGCCTGCCTGTTGGGTAGGGTAGGTGACAAAGAACATAATGGTTGCATTGCCAATTTCACAGGCTGCCAACTCCGAGATACAAAGTCCTCATTAAGGTAGAACCTAGATATTTCAGAGACTACTTCTTGGCCTATTCCCCGCCACCTTCAATGGGAATCCTTCCGTCCCCAGGAACAAACTTGCAGGAGATGCCAACAACTGTTCTCAGCAGCAGGGCCTCATCCAGGGCCTTTCCTCCCTGCAGAAATCTACCTTATCCTAAACTGCCCCTGGCTGCTTTGGAAGTCTGATTTAAAAGAGGAGAGCTCTCACTCATCAGTCTCTTGGGGGACAGCACAAAATGCCTGTCTTGGCTCCAGCTTTTTGCAAAAAAATAAGGGATGGAATCTCTCCAGCAATTACTATTCTAATTTTACAGTAAAACTTTGTTCCCATGTAAAGCAAAGTCATTATGTCTGGATATCTTCATCTGGCAAGTTTCAAACACAACCATGCATGTCCTGAGAGGCAATTATCAGATTATTCAAAAAGCACGCACAATTAGTCTCCTGGCTGGTAATCCCCTGACTCCGATCCATGCCAGGAGAGTAGTTTGTCACTGATGGGAGAGTATGCTCCCTGCTTGGGGGGAAAGTGTTGCATTCCCTTGATCGAAGTGAGGTGAAGGGAGCCCAGTTACCAAGATTAGGGGCAATGTATAAATGCATGAAGTAATCCTCTCTGTTTAGATTTTATTCTTTCGTTCCAGATTAAAGCAGCTGTTGCCACTGGATTTTCTTACGCAGTAAGTATTGTGCAGTCAGATGTACCAGTAAGATGTGTAATGTGCTAGACTTCATAAAGTCATTTGAATGCAAGCGTAACACAGCGTGGATAATTAAATCCAATTTTTCATGCTTTGTTTCAGCTCTGTGCAAAACACCCAACCCATGAGCCAATCTCCTTGACTCTTTTCTGCAGCAGCTATACAAGAGTATCACCCACAGCCCCCCCCCCCCCCACTGCGATCAGGGTCCCATTGTGGTAGGCACTGTGTAACCACATAGCAAGAGACAGTCCCAGCCCCAAAGAGCTTACCATCGAAATAAGCGAAAAACTAATATAGGGTGGGAGGAATGTTGCCATCCCCTGTTCACAGATGGAAGAATGGACACAGAGGTAGTGGCTTGCCAAAGCCACGGAGGGATTTGTAGCAGAGCCAGGAACTGAACCTGGGGGAGAGGTGGAGGGAGAGAATCCACAAGGAGCCTCCATCACTTACGTCTCGCCATGCAAGGGCTGGCCGATCACAAGCCAGGCACTCCTTGGAGCACAGGGTCGGCTCCCACTTAGCAAACCCCAGGGGCTATGGCCTCCTCCGAGGAGTCAGGGAGAGACTGGGAAGGGATGAGAAGATGGGATATTGGCTATACCCCACTGCACCTGCCCGCCAAGCTGGCCAGCCATAAAGAATGTCACATGCTGCACTGTCCTAAGGGGAGTAGTTCTGGAATAGAGTGTGGTGGGTCCGTACGGCTCCCTCGTGCCCATCAGCTAGAATGCAGCCTACAGCCTTACAGCCTGCAATCACAAGGGTTGAAAATTCACTAGGAACTGATATGCCAAAAAGTTATTACAATAGCACACAGAGCTCCAGACAAGATCATGGCCCCGTCATGCTAGGCACTGTACAAACATAGGGGACAATAAAGTCCCTGCCCAAAGATGCTTACAGTCTAAGATGAGGGAGAGCAGAAGGTGGTGGGTTGGAGGGACTTAGGCCAATAGCTACACCATAGTTTATATCTGTACACACACATTTGCATTCATTAGACACAGCAGAGTAGGTGCTAACTCTCTCCCCACGCGCTCCTCAGTGCAGCCATCACAGACTGGCTGATGTCTTAAAAGATCCCCAGCTGAAGTGGGCCACGTGAGGAGCAGCATAGAGGGGTACAGACCTTGCAGATGCATTCCGGCAGGCTGTCCCTTGCGTGCGGGGCGGCGAGGCAGGCGGCATGGAGGGCATTCATGTGATAAGCTGACGAACAGGCGGACGAGGCTAGCAGCATGGCACGATATGAAAGCAGAAGGAGGGGCCAAGTGGTGAAGGTGAAGACAAGCATCTCAAATTGGAGGCGGCCAAACAGGGAGAGCCAGTAGAGGGATTCAAGGATGGGAGGGGTGTGATCATCAGAACAGCCAGAAAGGAGGATGAATCTAGCAGCAGTGTTTGAATGTACCAGAGAGGGGCAAGGTGGGTGCTGGAGGCCCAGAGTGAGAGAGGTGATGGGAGTTGGATGAGAGAGAGAGAGCGAGAGAGCGAAAGAGCGCCCGGGGAAAGGCCAGGTCTGAGAAAGGCCATGGAGAAGAAAGCAGCAAGATTTTGACACAGCCTGTATGTGTGTGACAAGCGAGAGAGGAGCTGGAGGTGAGTCACATTTTAATCCTTTTATAGGAAGGTTTATCTGAAGCTATTGTAGGTCCCTGGCAGACATCCCTGCCCTCTCCTCTGGAACGGCCAGGTCAGTGGCTCATAGCTGGCGCAAAGCAAATCAATAATGGGGGGGGATAGCTCAGGGTTGTGTGTTCAATCCTTGAGGGGGCCACTTAAGGATCTGGGGCAAAAATTGGGGCTTGGTCCTGCTTTGAGCAGGGGGTTGGACTAGATGACCTCCTGAGGTCTCTTCCAACCCTGATATTCTATGATTCTATACTCTGGGGGGCAGACGGGAGGAGATAACTCCAGACCAAGATCACCACCCATGAAAAGGAACAATCACTGCACACAGGGGGCAAAATATTGCAGCTAGCCTACCTGGGACACCAAGGTATTATGCTCCTGGGGGCACTGCACTGGAGGGGCTAGGATTTCTGCCAGGCAGGAGCGGTTACGCCACAACATAGATGTCTACTGGTGACGAGGGCAGTGCAGATTCTCTGCCTGAGAGTCAGCAGTTCTCCTCTTGCACTGGGCAGTTCCAGCTTTACCCAGCCTCACCAACACCCTATCAGATAAGCTGTCTTTACCATGCACCAGCCCTGCTTCCAAACATCAACCTGAGTCTTTCCCTCTCTGGCATCATGACTTGGAATGAAGATTCCACCACCTAGATTATTTCCTCAGTGACACTGGCATACAACCCCTTTGTTTCACATTATTTCCTCAGCAGCACCGGCTCAACCCCATTAGTCTTGCCGGGAATGTGTGGGTGCTGATGAGTACATAATTTGAAGGCAATGGGGCTGGACAGGTTTAGTTGAGGGCATGACCTGAGGACACCACAAGGCCACGTGGACCTTCACCCCATGCAAACCCCATTTATATCCTGTGGGGTGTCTTCTGTGGGGTGCCTGCTACCTCCCTCCAACCTTCTGGACACATGGACCTCTCTTCCATCCCACGTCTTTCAGGAGGTCCAGGCCCTCAGCACTAAAATCCTGGAAAGCCTCTGCAAGCCTTTTGCATGTGCCGTTCCCCAATCCGCCCGTGCAATCGTGGTAACTGCATGCACAAATGAAGTGCACAACAGAGTATGCCTTTTTTGTTGAGCAAATGCACCTGTGAGTTTTAAAGAGAGGTGCACTATCTTCAGGAGAAGAATTTTTTCGGAAAGTCTCATCTGAGTGGGGTTGAGAGGTTTAAACAAGGACCGGGTTCCAAATAAAAGACCACCAAACTACTAGGGTCAACAGAGGCTGCAGTTCTCAAGTTTTACAGATACACTGAGGTTTGCCCTTCACATATTTGCAGATGTGGGGACAGAGGGCTCTCTTGCTTGCTTTCCAAATGCCAAACTTCCTTTCCCACCAGAAAGAGTCCGCCCACTTCACTGAGATGCAGCCTCACACCAAGCTGGGAAAACTCGAGCTCTCAGCCCCTCTGCTCAGAATAATCAAGCTTGGAAAATGAACGCAGCTCTCTGTTGGACTTAGTGCTCTGATGGGCAGTGCTAGAGCACATCTCATCCCTGCTCATTTTGCATACTGTACAAACTCATCATTATGTAATAAGTTTTATCTGCTGCTCAAAATAAGTGCAGGAGAAGCACTTGACAAAGCCCTGGCTGGGATGATTTAACTGGGAATTGGTCCTGCTTCGAGCAGGGGGTTGGACTAGATGACCTTCTGGGGTCCCTTCCAACCCTTATATTCTATGATTCTATGATTCTATGTGCTATAGCACCCCCTCCCATGCTCTCTCCTCCTCCCCTCCTAGTGCAAGTTTAACAGATTTGCAAGGGGGAAAAGATACTTGGGAGGGAGATTTTCCACTGAATGCATCCGATGAAGTGAGCTGTAGCTCACGAAAGTTTATGCTCAAATAAATTGGTTAGTCTCTAAGGTGCCACAAGTCCTCCTTTTCTTTTTGCGAATACAGACTAACACGGCTGCTTCTCTGAAACTTGGGAGAGTAGGGGAATGAAGGAGATTGAAGGGGATTCAGAAGTAGAGGTGAGAAATACTCCTTCCAGCTACTCCTCTTTCACAACGAAAATCTCCGCTGCATTACAGTAAAGGGTGTGGTGAGAGAACCCCAAGACTTACCCTCCTGCAACTAGAGTCGGTTGGGAATTTTTCAGTTGATTTTTTGCCAAAATAGATTGATTTGCCAAAACAAAAACTTTCCTCAGGAAAGGGCCAATTTCACCAAATTTCTCAACTCCAACTTTTTGAAAAAGCCTCTCTCATTTTTAGAATGAACTTCTGGTTCAAAGTGACTAAGTTTAGAAATTTAAGCAAATTAGAATAATTTTTTTTAAGTGGTTGAAAACAAAAATTTTTTGATTGACTTGAACTGCATTTTTTGTTTGTTTGTTTGTTTGTTTGTTTTTTTGGTTCAAACAGATTTTCAAGGTTTCACCTTTTTGTCCTGATCCAGAATGGAGAAAAACTTTTGAAGTCTTGAAAATTCATAGGATGGGAAACAGTTTCCCACCTAGCTCTAACCTGCAATCTACCTGAAGTCACTCAGTGGGAAGACGCTCATGAAAAAGGACTCATAAAACAATGCCTTATGCTTCTCTCAGAGAGAAACTTCTCTCCAACAGCCTGGGCATTTCCCACCTCTACCTGAGAGGCCTCGTGCTAAGGGGAGTGGAAAGTCGAAACTGAAATACACCAATGCCTTTGAGCTCTTTATAGTTTTGCTTTTGCATCTTCAAAAGCTTCATTTACTCCCTTGGGCCCACCCCACTTCACAATTTTTTCTTGAGAATGGGCCAGTTGACATTGATAGAGTTGGAGTTAATGTTGTGTAATCTTGCATAGGCTTGGTTGAAAGTCACCCAACGGAATGCTCTTCTGTTGGGCAATACCAATTTGTCCCAGTCCGCACATTCTCCAGGAGTGCGTCAATTGCAGTGAAAGCCATTTGACAAAAATGTAAAGTTTTGAAGTGCTATATTATTAGTTATAATTTAATATAAAAAGTCAGAATGGAAACAATATGGAACCGAAATCAATTTTTTTCAAAGTTGTTTTGTAGGAAGTTAGTTCTTTGCACTTTCCTCCAATTCAGAACCAGAACAAATTTTGAAATAGCAAATCTGCCTCACAACAAAAATTCCAGTTGCTGTACAGCTGTAATAGTTTAACATCGACAGAGAAAGACCTCAGTTCTGAAACATTTGGGTGGGGGGGGGAGTGTGCAGATCAATGTTGCATGTTTTGAAGGAATGCATCCCCTCTGCAGGGATGCTCGTTCCTAAATAAGCGACTTGATTTGTGGAGGAGACAGTCTTCCCCTTCTTGAGCTCCAAAACCATATGTTTTGCATAGTGTCTGCACCCTTTGAGGGTTCCACCCTGCTCCACTGTCATCCTGTTAATGATAAGGAGTACTTGTGGCACCTTAGAGACTAACCAATTTATTTGAGCATGAGCTTTCGTGAGCTCATGCTCAAATAAATTGGTTAGTCTCTAAGGTGCCACAAGTACTCCTTTTCTTTTTGCGAATACAGACTAACACGGCTGTTCCTCTGAAACCTGTTAATGATGTTGGTGTTGATATGAACGCAACCCAAAGAGGAAACGATTTAATCCCACGACAGCCTACTCCATTGCTCTCTGAAATGCTGCTGTGACACCGGCTACACCCAATGGGAACATTTCATAACTGAGCATTATTTATATTGCAGTAGCACCTTGGCAACCCAGGACTCCAAGGTGCTGGGACTGCACAAGCAGAACAAAGACAATCTCTGCTCTACAGAGCTTGTGGTCTAAGAAGCCCATTGGGTATGCTCTCCCGGGTAGGACTGTTTAAAGTCTGACTCTATAGGCACTTCCCACTTGCTTGGGACAGGGTAAAGGGTGACCCAGGGCACAGTACTCCGATCCAAAATAAGCTGTCAACAAATTCAGGCTCATTTGCTTCAGTCACAATGAGCTGTAATGGTAGGGAGGTCCCTTTGTCCTTTACAGTGACTGGAAGGCATCCTATTGCTTCTCTCTCCCTGGCTAAGATTTCCAAAGCTACATCAGTTTGTCAGTTTTACAAAAGGAAATTTATATTCTTCCAGTGATTGCCACAACTATATCCAGTTCTGCTCATTTTCAGAGTCTTCATGTTTTTGTTAGCCTGACATGGAGCATTGACTACCATGTATTCTGCATTACATGCTGTTCTGGCATAGCCTTGTGCTTGTCATGGGGGCTGCACAGTTCCTGAGACAGATTCCTCTGCAGTCATATAGAGAGCCTGGTGATTCACACCTGAGTGTACCAGTGACATCTCCATCCTCCTCTGTGTGCATGAGAGGGGATGTACTGCCCAGGTCTGTCACTCCAGCTTGTTGAAGAAATGCTGCTCCAGCGGATGAGATGGTCTCAAGCAATGGAAACTTGGATTCCTTCGGGTGGATGAGGCACTCTGGGCCAAGGTGACCTGGGTGTCTCCTTTGCTTTTGTGGACTGGACCATGTAGCAAGTGGGCAGAAGTGCATCCCCCAAGAGAAGAGCATTTTCCTTGGTTGGCTTGAACACCAAGCCACCTCTGCAACTCCCTCCAGCTCCTTCCAGGGTCAGTTCCTTTCCACGAGCCTCTCCCTTATGTCCAGGCAGGACCAATGTGTTGCTTCCTGAGACATCCAGGGTTGTGAGGCCCCTCGCTACCACCTGCCCTTAGCATGGGGAAACTTGCCTTGAAAATAATGAGTTATAAGGCCAAAAGGACTGAAGTAGGGAGGACATCTGGGTCAAAGAATAACTAAGAATAATTAAAGGGAAAGTTTCTAAAAAAAGAAGACCTCTGACTGACACGGGTAACTGCAGATGGTTTTCAGTAAGACAAAAAAGAATCTCTCTTAAAAGGACCCAACATCGCCCTTCCCACCTCACAGACCAATGTTATCTCCTCTGTGAACCTAGGGACCACAAAAAAGCTGCTGGTCACCAGGAAGGAGGGGAACAAATAAGTAGGAAAGGCCTATCTGGACTAAGACTGGAAATAAGGGTGAACGGTCTCCAATTAGTTTTTAGCTGAAGCCAGTCATTGGCAAGGACATCACTGGTTTGTTATAGGGTATACAAAGTAAACTCTTAAAGGGTTCATTGTGAATACCTGCCTGACCATGTTGGAGCCAACCAATAGGGGTTTGAGCATCCCTGGGTTTAGCCCATTTGTAAGTATCTTGATCAAATGCTTATAAGTGTTTTATTACTGTTTGGATATACAGTACACCCTCACTATAGCGCCCTTCATAATAATGAACTTTCAGGTATAACAAAGCAGGTCCCTGGATCCCCCCTCAAGCCCTGCCAGACCTGTGGCTGCAGCGGGGGGCAGGAGGAGCTGTCATGTCTCCCACCCCCCCACCAAACCCCTCGCTATAATGAACAAGTGGCTTGGATTCTGAGAGGTTCATTATAAGAAGGGTGTACTGGAGTAAATTACTTATTCGTTAGGCTTTAGGCACCTTTACAGTAACTGTATAAATACCATTTGGCCTTTGGGTTTAATAAAGGAATTTATGGTTAAATTAGTATTTGGTGGATTCCCATATTAATAATTTCAAATAATAACAATTCCAACATTTTGGCAACCCACATGGGACCCCAGACATTAATTTCAGTTGCTCTGAAACCCCCCCAGGGTGAAGGGGGAGTGACTGTCCTCTGGGGCCAGCATAGAATTCTCTCCTAAAGACAGGTTTCAGAGTAGCAGCCGTGTTAGTCTGTATCTGCAAAAAGAACAGGAGGACTTGTGGCACCTTAGAGACTAACCAATTTATTTGAGCATAAGCTTTGAGCTGGCGTCCGGTGAAGTGAGCTGTAGGTCATGAAAGCTTATGCTCAAATACATTTGTTAGTCTCTAAGGTGCCACAAGTCCTCCTTTTCTCTCCTAAAGAGAAATTCAGTAACTTAAGGAGACTACAGGAGGTACTTTGGATACCCATGTAAAAGAATGTTGGTAGAGGGCGGCGGAGATCCACTGAATACCATAAATGAATTCCTGGCAGAGCACAGCAAAGATCTGTTGAATGATGTAAACAGATACATTATTGTCAGAACACGGCCACTGAAATTTTAAAACCAAATGCTCTGTGGGTGCCCACGGAGACAAATATCAATACTGCCTTCTTAAACAATCCCTAGGTAAAGAAAATACAGAAGGTTACTGCGTTACAGGGATTGTACTTGGTGGTTAAGTCTTTCCAGGCAAAGTGCACCACCTTGAAGGAGGAGTGCAAAAAAGCACAAAAATAAGCTCCGTGCCTCCGAGAGAAACTGGCAGATGAAGGGGTTACTCTGGGAGATAAGTGATTGAAGGACAGAGAGTGCAGAGTTAAAAGGAGCGTTTGTGCACATTAACACTGCAGAGTTCAGAGGGAATTAAACAGTAGGGGGTTATGGAAATGTTGTAAGAAGAGAATGCTTGGTTTGATAATAAAACCCAGTTACGGCATTACAGTCACACCAGGTGGAACCCTGGTAGTGAAACAAATTATACAACGGGGGCTGGTTGTGGCTACCAGCACCCAGGGGTGCTGGAACTCAGGGTGCAGCAGCAACCCCTGGATTGAAGTGGTTTCCATCATGTACAGGGTTTACAGTTTTGTTCAATGGCTTTCAGCACCCCCACTATAAAAATTGTTTCAACACCATAGCTACCATCACTGTTTTTGTCCCCAGGTGCCTTTACAGCCATTCTGAAGGAAAATGGACCCTTGTCCCAAAGGACTGTAAATAATCAATTGTAAAGAACTGCTGCAGGCAGAGAGACAATCTGATTTGAATCATTTGACTATAGACAATTTAGTCAAAATCACAAACAGGAAATAAGGGGTTTCTACTGGAACTTGACTGCCTCTGAATGTACAAGAAGGGAATGTAATCTGGGTACAGTTGTGTACAAATGATCAGAGCAGTGCAAGGGATGTTAAGCAAAAATGATTTTTGGAAAATGTAAATATGTTTGTGTAATTGTGTAAGGTTTTAAGGTTTTAAGACTAACACAGTCCTGGTTTGTAAAACCCTTATTTTAAAATTAATTGGCTTTTTACAAATGGCACTAAAAATCTATTTGAATCTTTCATTCAAAGGTGCAAAACTGACAGCCACTTTTTGCCCAACACAGTAAGCTTTGCTATTTAGCACTGAACTCTTTGGGTACTTCAGTGCTTTTATAAAGTTCACTATCTTGTTAAAGAAGCAGCAAAGGATGTAGGCGTGGCTGTGGTGGGCCAGCCAGAACCAGGAAAGTGGGGAGATACTCCGGATCCTTTTTCAGTAATTAAATAGCAGCTATAAGCTGCAGGAGAAGAATGAAAAAATTAAAAAGACAGTGCATCTCTGGGGAAACCGCTTGAAGGAGGTGCACAAGAGAAGCAATGTTAGGAACACAGAGCTTTGAGGTGGCTCTGAGTAATCCGACTGTCACTTTAATGAGGGTACAGGCAAACTCTGTAAGCGCCAGACAAACAGTTACACTTCATATGAAAATTGATACAGCTAATACAATGCTATAGCAAATCAAAAGCGGAAGTTCAACTATGGAAGGAATGTGCATTTCCCCATGTAATAGGCAGTAAATGAAATCTAAACAAAACACGCTACTTAATTAACACCCTATAAAGGCTCCATAGAGGAGCCACAATCTGTG
Source organism: Caretta caretta (assembly GCF_965140235.1). Lineage (NCBI taxonomy): Eukaryota > Metazoa > Chordata > Testudines > Cheloniidae > Caretta > Caretta caretta. The sequence goes on from NC_134209.1 coordinate 19,531,088, forward strand.
TTTTCTTTTTCAGACTTGCTGTGTGCTTTGGGAGCAGAAACCAACACAGCACCAAGAAAGATCAGTATATAAAGAACAACAACAAGGGTGATCATCCATTAAAAATATTACCCAAAAGTTATGATTAATTGTGCTGTAAAGTAAGTGTTATTAGGGAGTAAAAAATCTGCAGGGGTGGTGTTTTGTAAGCGCAAAGGGGAATAATTGTACTGAAACTGTGTAAGAGAGTGAAACGCCCTCGGTTGAAAGGGGAAAAAACCCCAACAACTAATGGTTTAGGGTTAAATCTATTAAGAAAACGTGCAATATGTAGCTGATATTTTGGTGCACACTGCTGAGGGACAAGCCATTTAAAAGTACGGGAAGCCCTGTTTGGGATTTTGTTGGAAGCTGGACTGAAGCTAAACCTGAAAGAAAGGCCCATCTAGTGCAGTAGGAGGTTTCCGTCCTCCTGAGTCTAACCCCTGCAATCCGGCACGCAAGCTCCAGACAAACAACAGGTTAAGGTGATTTTGGAGCTGCCCCTCCCTGCTTCAGGAACAGCACCGATCGCTGCTGGGCATGACAGGGATTTCATCCCTGACTGCACAGTCACTGCTATACCCCACGCTCTACCAGCTGTGGCAGAAAAAGGTACAGTGGGAAGAGACCCCCCCACACCCCCCGGAATATCCAGGCAGTGTGTAATTTAAACAAAGGCTTTAGCACATGTGCCAGGCCCTAGCGCTCCAAATGATGCAAAACCTTTGGGACTGTTTGTAGCAACCAGGGACACACTTGGCCATTCCTGCTGCGGTAAGTATCTCGGGACTATCGTGACAGAGAAATCCAGTGCTTGTGCTTCCAGGGTACCGAATGGAGTTAAAAAGCGGTAGCACTCCTGTAAAAAACCATGTATTGGCTGCTTGGTGGGCCCTGACACATTTCAGATCTCTGGTGGGGGTGGAACGCATACAACCATAAAGGTGGTACAGGGTCTAGTCTGAGATTAGCACAGAACACCAAAGAGCACCTGTCATAAATATAAAGGGAAGAGTAACCACCTTTCTGTACACAGTGCTATAAAATCCCTCCTGGCCAGAGGCAACATCCTGTTACCTGTAAAGGGTTAAGAAGCTTAACCTGGCTGGCACCTGACCCAAAGGACCAATAAGGGAACAAGATACTTTCAAATCTTGCGGGGGGACGGGGACGGGGGATGGGGAAGCTTTTGTTTGTGCTCTCTGTTTACGTGTTGGTTCTCTCTTGGGACTGAGAGAGGCCAGACAGAAATCCATTTTCTCAAACCCATCCGAATCCAAGTCTCCAATATTGCAACCAGTATAGGTGAGCCAGGCAAGGCGGATTAGTTTATCTTTTGTTTTATGTGAATTTTCCTGGGTTAAGAGGGAGGTTTATTCCTGTTTTCTGTAAACTTTTAGGTTTTGCCCAGAGGGGAATCCTCTGTGTTTTGAATCTGAATACCCTGTAAAGTATTTTCCATCCTGATTTTACAGAGGTGATTCTTTTACCTTTTCTTTAATTAAAATCCTTCTTGTAAGAACCTGATTTTTTCCATTGTTCCAAGATCCAGGGGTTTGGGTCTTTGATGATTTTGTAACCAATTGGTTAGGATATTATTTTCAAGCCTCCCCAGGAAAGTGGGTGTGTAGGGCTTGGGGGGATATTTTGGGGGAAGATGTCTCCAAGTGAGCTCTTTCCCTGGTCTTTGTGTAAGATGCTTGGTGGTGGCAGCGTACGGTTCAAGTCCAAGGCAAAGTTTGGAAGTTTGGGGAAGTTTTTAACTTAAGCTGGTAAGAATAAGCTTAGGGGAGTCTTTCATGTGGGTCCCCACATCTGTACCCTAGAGTTCAGAGTGGGAAAGGACCCTGACAGCACCAAATTGAAGTCTGTCCTGTTAAACAACCCTCACCTTTGCCAGCAGGACTGTCCTCTACACAAGTATCTTGGAGAAAGTCCCTCTAACCCTTTTATCTACAGTGCAGTATATAACTTAAATTCCGAGGGTCTGACAGTATACATCTATCACCAAAGAGGGACCCCAGTCACTGGATTTAGCAGCTTGGGCTCCCTCAACTCGGGCTGAACCTGTGTGGGACAGGCTGGGTACACACTCAGCCCAGTCCACTGAATTGGCGGCTGTGCAGCGGCATTATCACTCTGTAATAATGGACAAGCACTGGCTGGTGTGATATGTTCAAACTCGCAGTGGGTCTGTGAGGCCTTGACAACATACCTGCTTCGGTGGAGTATGGATTTATTTTGCAGTGCAGATCACAAGCCTTTATGCTATCAAGCCCTTTGGCCCCATGTATGGAAACTAAAACTAAACTAGGTAACTCAGTGGTACATGTGGTTAAAGTAAAAGCTCATTCCAGATGTGGGGAAGTGAGCAAGGAAAACAACAGAGTAATGATGCCGTTAACCCCAGAAAACCCCCCATATCTGGCACCAAGGTGGGGAGGCCCCTACTTAATAATGTAAATAGCCAGCCCTGCAGTTTATCCAGTCCGAGTAGAAGCAGGATCTAAAAGCCAGACTCAATGGCTACATGCTATCAAGTTAAAAGTATTTGAAGGCTCCCACCCAGGGAGCACCAGAAATTGTGTTTGCTTTTTAGGCTGGTGGACAGTGTTCCGAGAAGCTGTTTAATCTTGCAAGTCTACCGCTGCGGTGCATGGAGAAGGAAACACAATAAAATGCAGAAATAATCTGAGTTTAGGAATACGAGGAAGCCTCTGTCATTGAAGTGACAGCCAGAAGCCCAAGTCAGTGGTGTGAAATAAACAATGCCACTGCTTATCACATACAATTCTGCAAGTGGCCTAAGAACAAGCAAAAACATGAATTGTGTCTGCCAGAGCTCAGCCAGTTGTACGGCAAAATGATAAAGGACTATTGGAAAGACTTTGTTAATAAAAGAAGTAAAGGCAGCCGAATCAAGTCAAAGGCGAAGCTGATGGAGTCTATCCGCCAGGGATGTAGTTTGGAGCCAGGGCAGTAGTATGAACACAAACGGATATGAAGACCCTTTGGGAACACAACGGAGCATTCCAACACAAACTGGCTGCCAATGTATTAAGCCCAATGAATGAGCAAGGCAAAGCACTCGTTAATTAAGAGTTTGGAAATGTATCAGCTTTTGAATGGATACGTGATCTAGTTCATTTGTTGAAGGAAGTACAGCGTAAAATGAATGCAACAGTCAACCAAACCAATAAAGATAATCAAAGTAGGGCAATAGCACGGGCCGTAACATGTTCTGTGTCTGGAGAGGATGCACGAGGCAGAATCAAAGTCACTCTCACAGATACAGAACAAGGTAAATTGCTCTTTTATCATCACAAAGAAATTAAAAACTTGGTATGGCAAAGATCATATTAATTAATGTAAAACAAAAAAACCTCGCGGGGTCCAATAGCAGGGGGTTAATTGTGAAAAGGATACAGACCTCCTTATCCCACTCACACAATTCATCCCAGTAACTGCAAAACAGCAGGTCATTCAAACCCTGGTAAAAGTACAGCCAGTAGGAGTACTGGAAGACACTGCAACACATAAGGTTTGAAAAAAGTTTGTTTCTCCTCCTGTTGCAAAATAATGACAAGGTCTGGAAAGCCCTAAACTCGTCCTGTTTGCACCTAGGAGGCACCCGCATGTCTGACAGGTTTCACAGTGGTAGCTGTGTTAGTCTGTATCAACAAAAACAATGAGGAGTCCTTGTGGCACCTTAGAGACCAACAAATTTATTTGGGCATAGTGAGTGTAATATCTTGCAGACAGAGTTGCTGGCATGTGGGTTCACTCTGGGGGAGCTATCTCCAAACTGCGCAGTACGGTTGAGATGCTGGGGAGCTAGTGAAGTAAAAACTGCTCATGCTGGAAATGGTAAATATTGTGTGATGACTGGAAATAATCATTTTCGGTGTGGATCCAAAGACTGATATTTTGACTGGCCAATATTTTGCTTCACACCAAAGTTCACCGCAGTGATAAATGGAAAGACTTTGCATCCCACACCCATTTTTCATAATGTAGCTGAATTACAGGCTGAATTCAGATGACAAGAGAACGCATTAAAAGCAATACCCACGTTTGGGCATCCTGTTCTTCCCTTGAGGCTGGGTCTTAAAAGCTTAATAGCCAGGCACAGGAAATTAGGGAGTTAACTAGTCCTTCCTGGTGGGAATAAGTGTACAAAGTGGGATAATATGCATGATGCGGATTGTCATTCAAAGCTTTGGTAGTTATCAATGTCATTGTGGTAATGATAATTTTAATTTTGTACTGTCAAGTTTATTAGTTGTACAAGATATTGCAAAATCATAGATGTTTGAAATGCTTAATATAGTAAAAACCACATATTATGTAGGGTTTTAAGGTGAGGAATGTAGGATAAGTATAACAAAGAATTAGGGCTTGTCTACACAGGCATGTTAAATCTGAACCACTGCAATGGATACAGTGGTGTCAATTTAGCGGGTCTGGTGAAGACACAATAAATCGATAGAGTGCTCTCCCATCGACTTCAGTACTCCGCCCCTCAGGGTGGCGGAAGGTAAGTTGGTGGGAAAGTGTCTCCTGTCAACATTGCACGGTATAGACACCACCTTAGGTTGATGTAAGCTTCATCGAAGGGGTCCCTGGGTCACAGCCACCCAAAAGTTGTGGGGGGACCAGGGCAAAATCTGAAACTGAGACCCCTGCCCCCATTCTTTCAAAAAAATTATTACAGAGATGCAAGAGTTTAGGAAGAATAAGATGTATATAGAGACCTGATCACAGAACAGCCACAATATAAATCAATAACACTTTGGATATTATATTCATTGTAGAGCTCTACTTTCAAAAGACAGGAAAAAGGAGATGAAGTGACTTGCTGATCTACAATATGAACCAAGAATAAATCACTAAGTTGGACAGGCTAATTTGAAAAGAAAAAACCCAGCACTTCTTCTCAAATAAGGTGAGGCATGATTAGAGGTGGTTGAGAAATTATTTCTCAAGAAATTTTTTTGAAGGTTTTTGACAACCCCCCACCAAAAAAAATGTACTGAAAGTTTCCATTTTACCCAGAAAAGAGAGTCACTTGCTGTCCAAAAAAAAAGTTTCCATGGAAAGTTTTCAACCAGCCCTAATTCTAATAGTGGTCCTGGGGCCTTATTCTGCAAACACTTGTGCACGGAGTAACTTTGGGTTACTGTGTGAGTACTACTTGTGTGAGTAAAGTTACTCACAAGCATCTTTACGGGCTCAGGCCCTCGAGTCAGTTATCAGTGATTTACAACTCTTCTTCTTTTCTGTTGAACTGGGACATTTCCATAAGGGGACATTTCACTTTGTCATTTCATCTTTTTCTTTCAGCTTGTAAACCAGGACACTTCCTAAGTGCTGCTTTGATATCAACTTTTTTTAATTCCCATCCTCATCGTGAGGTTTCTTTCTTGCATTTTCCATGCACAACAAGCAAAACAAATACCTTCAGTCTGGATAACTTATTTGGAGTTAAGGAAAACAAGCAAAGAACAAATGTAATCTCAGCTAGAGAGCACACACCGTTCCAGAATCTACGTCAGCTTCTCTCCCCTCCCCTCACATGCCATTCAAGATTTCCAATTGTTGCTGCAACCAAAGCAGATCCATCCCAATGGTGGCAGCACCAGTGAAAACAAGTTAACCCCACGACAGTATGGTGATTAAAACACTGGCCCCTTCACTAGCATTTGCTCCAATGCTGGTTCTGGTGGAACTGCCCTGACCAGTGCTCGTACCCGTGGGGTGTCATATAGTCCAGGCCACATGTGTCACTCTAACAATCATTGTGAATAAACTCAACACTGTCCTCAGCAAGAATGCTAGTCAGGAACTGGATTTTCCATTTCATGGGAAATTCCACCCTCTCAAAGTTTGCTTTTGTTCCAAATCTCAGAACAAAATATCAAATTTCAAAAACGAAGTTTGGGAAAAAATTAACTTGGGGTCAGTCAAAATGTGTCATTTTGAGAAAAACAAGATGTTGTTTTAATTTCTCTTTTTATTTCATTTTGGGTTTAGTATTTTAGGTTTGCAATATAAAAATGTAATATCAACTAAAATAGAAATATCCAATAAGGTCAATGTTACTGAAAATTGTTGAATTTTGTTCAAATGAAATTTCATTGAAACAGACACATTCTTGTGGATTTTGACGAATTTGTATTTGCCAGTGGAAAAAATGTTCTGATGGAAACTTTTTGACCAGCCCTAGACACAGGGAGTCTCCTTAAATTTAAAAGGTATAGCGCACATTCATTGCACCTCCCCTTCTTTCACACAGCTATGTACCCGACCAGTTATGGTAATCCTACAATGGATTCACACACACACTTACACTTCACTATGCTCTCAGTCCTGCAAGGAGAACCAGGCAGACAGGTGTGCCGCAGAGATCCTCGTGGAAGACAGTGGGGTTCTGTTTGTGTGCAGAAAGTTGCCAATGCAGTTCTCCTGGCAGGATGGGAATCTGATTATGGAGCTGTGTAGCAGTCTGTGTTTAAACACACAGCGCACACACACACACACAGAGAGAGAGTACACACAGTGTTAGTTCCTACAAAAGGCATGTGTTCATTCATATCTCATATGAATCTGCTGGCCTGGAGTGGTGCAGTATACGTCCTGTGCAGTTTATCAGTACAGGTCAATGGACCACTGGCTCTGTAAGCTTAGAAGCTGGTGCAGCAAAGCCAGCAGACCTTGACCATTTCATCACATCCACCTTATAAGTTCTGTTTGTGCCACAACTCCGCTTAAAGCCCAGACTCTGGTGTGCTGCCCAGGCTTTGCTAGACCCACAGTACCAGCTCAGGACACTTGGGTGATATGCCACCCCGACTGGTGTGTCTGGTAAACCCCAGACTGGTCCGGTTGCTAAACAAAGAGCGAGACAGCAGGGCGTGGGGGAGGGGGGGGAAGTCTATTCCTAGCTTTGCAGCAGCCTCCTTGTGTGACCCTTACAACCTCTTGGGTGACTGGGAAATCCTTAGTTAAAAGGTGCTTCAGAAGCAGTTGCTTAGCGAGCATAGAAATAATTCCATTAGAGTTCAAGGTGTCACAGGGCTGTTCTTAAAGAATGGAAGAGACAATCACACTTCATTAAAGGGCCACACAAAGCAAACAGTGCGTGTGCACTCTTCTGTTCTCGGTTCTGATACAACCTGTCTCCCCACACCTTCTATGTCCCACAACGACAACAGACACCACACCCCAGCGCTCTGCTCTGAAATACTCAACACACAGAAAAGAGGCACCGAGCCGCAAGGGACACGACCTCACATCGTCCTCTGGTTTCCTCCCTTGACAAGCCAGCTGCAATGCTATCTTGCCTCTTCCCAACTGACTCTCACACACGCCATACTAAGAGCACAAGATTTACATCTGTCTACTTACGTTCCTGTCTTCCCTTAACAACTCCTCCCCGCTCCACCCCTCTAACAATGCTTCAAGTGCTGTTATATCAATTTAGATGGAATAAAGGTGTTAACATAATCCAGTCACTGTCCAACTTTAAACACTGTTAAACAAGGTCCAGGACTGGGCATACAGAGACCTCAGCCTGCTTGGCATGATGGCAAACACACCAGTAAACATCCTTTTAACCTTTTGTTCAGGATAAAGAAGGGAAAACAGTTACAGCATTGGAAATATAGAGTAGTAAGTCAGGTTTTCATTTTAGCAACATCTCTTGTTCCCTTGCCCTTAGCTGGAGAGCATTTTAGAAGGAAAACCCCCTTGTTTGACCATCTCTAGATGGAGTCAAAGATGGTAACAACTGTCCTTTGGGAGAGAAGAGAAGTCAGTTGAGCTGGACTGGAGCGGTTGCTGTTGTTAACGTCCCATCCTATTTTACCTCAGGGTGTATCTGGGATCCAGCTGAAGCCGGGAGAGTAGGAACTGGCATCTGGGTCCTGCTCTCTGGCCTGGCCAGGACACTCTCAGGACCAGGATGACAAGTTCTGGGATCCCAGGATATGATGGGGCCAGCAGCCGTGATGCTGAAGTTCTCTCCAGTAGCCAATTTTTCTCCCCAAAGACTCTTTCTTTAAGAGCCCACTGATCTGGGCTTCCCCCTGCCCTTCTCCTTCTTGCCTGGTTCCCCGGCTGGCCTCTGCAGTGACGGGGACTAGGAGAGCAGGGCAATACCGAGTCCTCTCCCAAGGGCCCCCCCAACCATACATAGAAGCACCTCAAGAGGAAGAGGAAGAGGAAGCTCCACATTTGCACAAATGCGGTACTTCCCCGGGGGGCTGAGGACAGGTCAGTGAGGGTTGGGAGGTAGGGGCCTGTGGAGCCAGCAACATAGTAAAATGGCTGGTCTCCCCTCCTCTACCACCATCCAAACATCACTTCTCAGGGATGCGCAAGAGATGAGGAACTGGCACAAACCACCAGTTCTCAACCGTGGAAGCCAGTTAAATCTCAGGAAACACCTAGCCAGCCAGGGCCCCCTTGATCACAGCATGGCTGAAGATCGCTGCGCTGTGTACCTGCACCTGTCCTGAGCTACCAGCCACCAACAGTCAGACAGGGAACGCAGCACGTACCTCCGGGTGCTGGCTGAGGAGCCCTTCTGTTCTGTCCAGGCTACGTGCCACTCGGAGCTTCACGATCTGATGTGCAGCACCTCCACACAGATGTGAGGCTTTATGGGCTGGATTAGGATTTTTAAAAAGGGAGTCACAGGCAAGTTAGAGAAAACAAGTCCAACGAGTCTCGGTGACAGAGGCTTTACCCAGTAATGTGGTTTCAAGGGAGTAATCATAACAAAAACAGTACACTTATTGCACCGTCTTTTATCCAGGAATCCCAGTGCCTTTTGCAAGTAATTAATTACTCCTTACAACACCCTTCAATCACAAAAGTCTTGAGAGTTTTGCAAGGAAGAAAAATTAATCTCCTTCTGCCAGCTAAGTAAAGACAAGGGAGACAGTAATGGGCAGTACCTAGACAGGAGATCTACAGAAAAACTGCAGAGCACTGCAGAAATACTGTTGAAGATTCACAGCCAGATCCTTAACTGCGGTAAATCGGTGTCATCCCATTAACTCTAATAGACAGCTATGCCAGTTCACACCAGGTGAGGATCTGCCCATTGACTTGAGTGGAACTATGTTGATTTACACTAGCTGAGGGCCTGTCTCTAAAGGTATTGCTAGACTAGGCCATGTCTACACTACCACTTATGTAGGCAAAACTTATGTCACTTAGGGGTCTGAAAACACACACCCTTAGTGACAAATTAGCTACCAGTGCTGGCTGGGGTGGTTTAATTATGTCAATGGGAGAACTATTTCCCACCAGCACACGAGAGATCTTACAGCAGTGTAGCTGCATCTGTACAGCTGTGCCGCTGTACGCTCTATAGCTGGAAGTTTGTGGTCCTCTTTTAAACTTGAGTTAATTGATTGCCAATTAGCTCAACTTGACTAATATGATGGCAAGTTCTAGATTAAAAATGCCACAGACGTAGGTGTCCTGAAAAAATGTATTCTAGTAAATCAATCACTTGTGTGATGTAACAAACATTTGCAAAGTGTCTAGACTCGCATTCATAGTGGTGTTAGTTCTGTTGAGTCAACTGCCTGTCAATTAAGTCAAGTTAAAACAAAAGCACAAAGTTGAGTCTTAGCCAGTTTCTCTCAACCTTTTCAGGTTGGGGACCTCTTGTTCAAAACCAAAAGATTTTCATTAACTCTTTACATGTTTTACTCTTCTATAAAAGAAAGTATCCATGATAATGATCAGCTATATAATTAACAAATGTGTGTTTTGAGAGGCTGACAGAATACTTGACTTTGAGAGGTAAAGATGTGTGCAGAGCAGAGGAGCAAAATTTTCTTTGCTTTAGACTGTAATAAGTTTTGAATGCCTTGTGACCTGCCCCATCCCAATTGTCTTGTGATCCCCAGGTTGAGAACCCCCAGTCTAGACAAACGAAGGGTAGGAAGAGCTCTTCCCTTTGAGTGAATACGGAATCAGTACCTAACTGTGCTGTTAGGAGGCACTGTGTTGCCAGAATAACAATGTTTGGTTGGTGGAATGTTAAGCACACTTTGGGGTAACTGAATTCAGTCAAAAATTCCCCCTGTGGTTTCAGCTGGACACAGTGTTCTTCATGTTACACCAAACTTCTGTACACTGCTGAATAGTCACCACACGCCACTCCAGCAGAGGCTGCACTTCAGTCATGATAAAGCGACTCCTGTTGTTATATATCAAGGTCTGATTCTACTCTTGCTTCCATTGTTTGTACATTGCTTGTTATTCCTTTGTCATCAGTGGAGTTACTCCTGCGGGGAGACTCAGGTCTGCTACGTGTAAATTAGTTTGTGAACTGCTGGGAGGTTTTTCTGGATGAGTGTGGCTGGATATGCCATATGTAAATCATGATTGTTAACCCGGAAAGCAAGGGCCTCTCAGGTACATCAGTGGTCTCGAGGTTGCAGAACAGAGAGTAAGGAAGCATGGTTATAATTTGGGGATGATAGGCTGTGTAATTAAACATTAGAATCATGGGGTTAGAGACGGTGCTTAATTTGTAATGAAAGAGTTGCCAGGGCTCAAAGATTAGGTGCTAGAACTCAAGTAATTTTTTTTACATTCATAACAGATGCAGCAAGCCCAGAGATGCTGGGGCTATGAACTGCCAAGCCCAGAGGTGTAGTGGGGCTAGCCCTGGCAAAACTTAAGCACCATTTGGAAGGGAGGGTCATCTAGTCTAACCCCCTGCCAGGATCCAGGATTCGTTGTGTCTAATCCATCCAAGACAGATGGCTAACCAGCCTCCTTTTGAAAACTCCAGTGAAGTAGCTTCCATGGCTTCCCTAGGTGTCTGTTCCATTGTCCTACTGTTCTTACAGTTAGGAAGTTTTTCCTGAGATTTAATCTAAAGCTGCTATGTGGTAGTTTTAACCCATTGCCCCTTGTCCTGCCCTCTGTGGCAAGGGAGAGCAATTTTTCTCCATCTGTTTTATGGCAGCCTTTCAAATAGTTGAAGATCACTATCATGTCACCCCTTAATCTCCTCTTTTCCAAACTAAATATACCCAGTGCCTCCAGCCTTTGCTCATATGGCCTGAATTCCATCTCTTTGATCTTGTCATTTGCCTCTGGAGCCTTTCCTTTCTGAAAGACAATTCATGTCTCTAACACCAGTTGACTGGAGCACCTTGAAAGGGAAGAGAGAGAGCTTTGTGGTATATTAAAAGCTGTTAAAATTGTAAACAGTCACTGTAAATTCTATGGGGTTTTCCTGGTCCTGCTTGCAAGTTAGGGGCTCTGTAGAGAAGCACGTAATCTGGGTCTTTTGGAGCTAGAACTGTCTAGGGGTTTGGACGGTCAGGATTCATCTACACAGGGACAAGGCCCAACCAAGTCTCCTTGTGTTATTAAATTACATGGTGCCTTGAGGGTGCTGTTGTTTGTGTTCCAAGTTCTCTCACATAGGGCCAAAAGAAAATGAAGCCAAACTGAATGGTCCAGTCTGGGATAAGCTGCAAATGAAAGACTTCATCATGTATACTGAGGAGGGCTCTTCTTTCTGGGGCAATACTGAGCAAGCAGTACCAAGCACGACAAACCACAGGAGAACTTGGACCTGCTGCAAGTGCTGCACCCGAATCTCCTCTCACTTAGACCAGCATTAACCCCAATGGCGCCCATGGAGTTTCTCCTGATTTACACCAGCGTAACTGAGGGGAGACTCTGGCGAGCTAGGTGGTTATAGATCCTGATTCTCATCTGCCCTGCACCTCAGGAGGTCTGACTGCAGGGCAGAACGAGGGTAGGACTCCACCATTCCGATTGGGCAGCTTTCCACCCCTACATCACACCCTTTGTGCAGCCCTTTACCCCTGTAAGGCAGGGAGCCATCTTGTGCTGACAGAGTAAGCGTAGCTCGTGCTGTTGTCCAGTTCAGTGTCCGTTACACGCTTAGTGGTATTTGCCTATCAGATTGCGTGGCTGTCAGCACAGCAGCTGGGTGGGTGGAAAGCGAGTAGGCACTTGTTGCACTCAGAGCTGGGGTGGTCCCAGTTCCCACACACTTCATTGGTACGTTGTCAAACAGCAGGAGAAGCAGCTGCTGGAGGAATTCATGCAAATTCACCCCCCCCCCCAACTCCCACCCTACTGGAAAAGCCACTGGATTTGCAGCTCCCCAGAGCTGAGCTGAGCTGGAAGCCTACATTCCCCCAGGGTGTGCACAGCCTGGCTCCACATACCCTTCTTCCACCCCAGCGTGGGGCCGGCCGTGTGGAGGCAGGGAGCTGTATCCCCGCAAAGGGCTGTAGCCATGGGCCTGTTCCTTTTGTGTGCCAGGCGGCTCCAAGAGGGACTCCCCAAGGCAAAATTCCTCTCGGAGCTCCCCTCGCAGTGTGGGGAGGAGGTAGGCTGCTCCACACCCCATCCAGCACTGGGCAGGGCCCAAAGGAGCTCAGAGAGAAAACAGATAACAATAAATCAAATCACTGAGCAGCAATTGAAGACTCAGAGATCTGTAGACTACAGGCTACAAAGCATCAAACCCAGGAGTCCTTCCCCAAAACAAAGTTTCCACCGGCTTCCATGGGAGTTCTTCCGCAGAAAGGACTGCAGGACTGGGCGCCAGAAGAACAGCCGGAGTAAGGCAGTCCTAGGTGGTAGAAACTGAGCTAAGCTGGGAAAAAGAGAAAGGAAACCAGATATGTCCATGATTGAGGTCAAGCAGAGAAAGCTTTGTGAGGATTCTCCAACAAACATGTAGCGCCTCCTGTCTCCCAAACAGCAATGGATCCTAATTGTAACTCTTAGAGGACTTCCTTCACCGGCTCTGGCTACGTCCAGAATTAGAAACCTATGATGTCTTACAGCTTATTTTTGCTGCAGTGCAGATCTCTACTCCCACATTACATAAACCCCTGTCATTGAGAGACAACACGAGCTATGCATCACACACACTTTACATGGACAGGACATGGACTTGGAAACCACATCATTACCCTGATGCAGAAATCCCCACATGCACCAGGGCTGAAATAACGTCCATGAAATGGATAATATATGAATGAATGCATATTGCTCTTACACCTTACAGGGGCCTAAATTAAGTGTATCTACTCTAGGAAGGGATAGCTCAGTGGTTTGAGCATTGGCCTGCTAAACCCAGGGTTGTGAGTTCAATCCTTGAGGGGGCCATTTAGGGATCTGGGGCAAAAATTGGAGGTTGGTCCTGCTTTGAGCAGGGGGTTGGACTAAATGACCTCCTGAGGTCCCTTCCAACCCTGATATTCTAGGAATTGCTGTAGACAGGTGAGTGAAAACCTCTGGTCATCATGCAACTGTGGTCAAAAAATGCTAAAAAGAGGATCAAATGATATGGTCAATGAGACAAAGGATAGTGTATTGCCTTTATACCAGTTAGTGGGGCGGTTTCTTCTGGAATACTGTGTGCAGTCCTGGTCATCCCATCTCTAAAGGGACATTGCAGAAACTAGACGCAGCTCAGGGTATAACTCCATAGGGACACTCAGGAAAGTAAATTCACACTTTCAGCTAATGTAGATTAAAAATGGTTTAGTTAAACTGCTTTAAACCTCTGTGTGGTCACACCCATTCAGAATTAAGGTAGCCTTAAATCAGTTTAGTTTAATTTGGAAGTGAATTAAACTAAACTGAATTAAAGCTATTCTAATTCTGAACGAAAGTGTCCACACAGACATTGAATGCAGTTTCATCCACTTTAATACTTTTAGTTAATTTAGATTAATTTTCCTGAGCATCCCTATGTAGACAAGCCCTCAGAGATGAGCCATGAGAATGATCAAGAGCCTGGAAAAGCTCTCATATGAAGAGAGATTGGATTGTTTATCTTAAAGAAACTAATCAGAAGGAACATAAGAGTATATTAGATAATGAAGGCAACAGAGAAAGTTGATCAGCAGCTTCCTTTTCCAATTCATAGCACAAGAACAAGGAGACATCAGAATATTCAAAACCAATCAAAGGAAATACTTTTTCATGCAACATGTAATTAGACTCTGGAACTCTCAGCCACAGGAAGTCATGGAGGTCAAGAATTGAAGATTTGATTTGCATGGACATCAAAAACATCCAAAGTTATCATAATTAAGGAAAATAAAACTTTTGGAAGGTATTTCAAACTTTATACTTCAGGGCTTAAGTTGATCTCCAACTATTTCAGACCAGGATGAGACCTTTAGTGAGGGGCAGATTAGCCTACATCTGCCTCCTACAGGGCTCTTACACCTTCTTCTGAAGCATCTGGTTCTAGTCAACATCAGAGACAGGATACAGAACTAGATGGACACTGGGTCTGATCCAGTCTGACAATTCCTATGTTCCTGAAATGTGCTATAAAACAAGACACTATGGCTTCTGTGTAGATCTGCTCACCACTGAGATACCCAGACTAAGGGCTAGAAGCATGACTGTGAGGACAAGATTGTCTCTCGATCTATACATGTACAAAAAGGATTAAGGAGATGAGGCATTCCCTTCCATGTTACGGTGTAGAATATCCACAAAAACAAGGAGTCCGGTGCCACTGGACTCCTTGTTGTTACAGTGTATAATGTCACCTGTAGCTAAATTTGAGGGCTACATGCTCCCACAAGGTAAATGTTGCCCTGAAACTTCTGCCAGGACAATGAACCATTTACATTCAACCCTCTTTACAATAGTAGCTCAGATTCCATAAATGTCCTAAGAATTATTTTAGTGCATCTTTCTTCTGTGATGTCCTTGAGTCTTTGCTGTGAAGATCCGTATATTCCTCCAAATCAAGAAAAATAGGAACTTAAAATTAGGCTAGGATTTAAAAAGGGGGTTCCTAAAATGAGGTTCCTAAGAAAGTAGGTTGATTTTCAAAAGTGCACGCAATGGGAGCTACTGTGTGCTCATCACATTGGAAAATCAACCCAGCAAGGACCAGATCTGAACAAGTATTTGGGTACACAAAGATTCAGATAGCTGCCTAGAATGATTCAAAAAAGTGTCTAAGTAGGTTCACTCCATGGGAGTTGGGTGCCTAACCCACTTAGGTGCTTTTCAAAATCCCATTAGGCACCTCTCTCTGCATCTTTAGGTATCTAAATACCCTTGAAAATCTGGCCCTGAATGTGTGGAGCACCAGGAGCTTGCATGTAAGTCCCTGGAAGTTCAGCATTATGCACCATGCATGACCACTTACTCCTGGCAATTATCCTTCCAACTTCAATAGAGCAGACGGGTCAATTTTCCAAAGATAATATTAGTATCTCATACCGGTCCAGTATAATTGGCTCACAGAAAGGAATGTGTTCGGGTATGTACCCTGTATTTCAGCTCTCCTCTCTATCCTCTTGAGGCTATGTTCTGTTGGGATTCCCAGCGGATTAGCAGCTGGGGTTATTATGCTAATCATTTGTCTAACTCAAGGCAAAAGGTGCCTGGAATCAGAGATAGACATGAAACCCCCAAAAGGCACCTAAATTGAAAAACATAGAATGTTCAACCAGTGAGGTTAAGCTGTTAACATTAGAATATACGTGTCAAATTCACTAATAAGAAAACTACTGGCAAATAGAAGACAACAAATTACAGTATACAATTAACTTAGTTCACAGCCAGCTCTAACCCTAATTACTTAAGTAGTACTTTAATATTATCGCAACATCATCATCCCTGGAGAAAATGCAGGCTGAAACATGGAAGCAAAGATCTGGCAAAGAATTCCAAAAAGTCTCAGTGTACTCAGTGGCCACATCCTCAGCCCCTTAGGCTTTGTGCCATTGAATGGGGATTTAGAGTCATAACCTCACAGCTTCTTCTTTCTCTAACCCACTTGGGGCCTTGCCTACATGGGAAACTGATATAATGCAAGTATTCTTATTTCAGTTTAACCTAACCCTGTTCCCAAGTGACTTAAGCTTAAAAAAAAAAAAGCCATTTTCAACCCAAATAAGAGTGTCAACACAAGAGTTTGCGCCATTTGGCCGTATCAGTTTAAATTCACACCTTAAGTTATAATGGTGCAATTTCCCGTGTCGACAAGGCATGCTGGATCAGCTAGCCCCACCTAATTACTGTCTCCTAAGACTCCAGTCAAGAAGGAACAATTGTACTTTAGCACCTGCTAAACCGGTTGAGTTAAAGCCCTTAACAGATGAAATAAACTCCATGCAATCATGGTCTTATGAGGTCGAAGGTGACTTCGCAGGATCCCATGCCAGCAGGCACCCAAGGCAGCAGAACGTTACACTGCTGAGCGGGTATTATATGAACTTTGGTGCTGCAGTATGAACCACAGATGTATAAGGAGCTTGTTTGCCAACGCTATGGTCTGCCAGACCGAAATACAGGCATTGACTGCACATTTAGCAGGCCCAGAACAGAGAAACAGGACTATCAAACTACCAGGGCGGATAAAAATCAGACTTTTTTTTTTTTTAAACTGATTTTTTTGATCAAATGCTTTTTGAGGAAAACACAACTTCCTCAGCTCTCGTCCCCTAAAGCCCCTACTCTACTTGCGCTATATTGATGACATCTTCATCATCTGGACCCATGGAAAAGAAGCCCTTGAGGAATTCCACCATGATTTCAACAATTTCCATCCCACCATCAACCTCAGCCTGGTCCAGTCCACACAAGAGATCCACTTCCTGGACACTACAGTGCTAATAAACAATGGTCACATAAACACCACCCTATACCGGAAACCCACTGACCGCTATTCCTACCTGCATGCCTCCAGCTTTCACCCTGACCACACCACACGATCCATCGTCTACAGCCAAGCTCTGCGATACAACCGCATTTGCTCCAACCCCTCAGACAGAGACAAACACCTACAAGATCTCTGTCAAGCTTTCTTACAACTACAATACCCACCTGCGGAAGTAAAGAAACAGATTGATAGAGCCAGAAGAGTTCCCAGAAGTTACCTACTACAGGACAGGCCTAACAAAGAAAATAACAGAACGCCACTAGCCGTCACCTTCAGCCCCCAACTAAAACCCCTCCAATGCATTATTAAGGATCTACAACCTATCCTAAAGGATGACCCAACACTCTCACAAATCTTGGGAGACAGGCCAGTCCTTGCCTACAGACAGCCCCGCAACCTGAAGCAAATACTCACCAACAACCACATACCACACAACAGAACCACTAACCCAGGAACTTATCCTTGCAACAAAGCCCGTTGCCAACTGTGCCCACATATCTATTCAGGGGACACCATCACAGGGCCTAATAACATCAGCCACACTATCAGAGGCTCGTTCACCTGCACATCCACCAATGTGATATATGCCATCATGTGCCAGCAATGCCCCTCTGCCATGTACATTGGTCAAACTGGACAGTCTCTACGTAAAAGAATAAATGGACACAAATCAGATGTCAAGAATTATAACATTCATAAACCAGTCGGAGAACACTTCAATCTCTCTGGTCACGCAATCACAGACATGAAGGTCGCTATCTTAAAACAAAAAAACTTCAAATCCAGACTCCAGCGAGAAACTGCTGAATTGGAATTCATTTGCAAATTGGATACTATTAATTTAGGCTTAAATAGAGACTGGGAGTGGCTAAGTCATTATGCAAGGTAGCCTATTTCCCCTTGTTTTTTCCTACCCCCCCCCCCAAATGTTCTGGTTTAACTTGGATTTAAACTTGGAGAGTGGTCAGTTTGGATGAGCTATTACCAGCAGGAGAGTGAGTTTGTGTGTGTATGGGGGTGGGGGGGGGGGTGAGAAAACCTGGATTTGTGCTGGAAATGGCCCACCTTGATTATCATGCACATTGTAGGGAGAGTGGTCACTTTGGATGAGCTATTACCAGAAGGATAGTGAGTTTGTGTGTGTGGTTTTTGGGAGGGGGGTGAGAGAACCTGGATTTGTGCAGGAAATGGCCCAACTTATTATCATGCACATTGTGTAGAGAGTTGTCACTTTGGATGGGCTATCACCAGCAGGAGAGTGAATTTGTGTGGGGGGGATGGAGGGTGAGAAAACCTGGATTTGTGCTGGAAATGGCCCAACTTGATGATCACTTTAGATAAGCTATTACCAGCAGGACAGTGGGGTGGGAGGAGGTATTGTTTCATATTCTCTGTGTGTATATAAAGTCAGCTGCAGTTTCCACGGTATACATCCGATGAAGTGAGCTGTAGCTCACGAAAGCTCATGCTCAAATAAATTGGTTAGTCTCTAAGGTGCCACAAGTCCTCCTTTTCTTTTTGCGAATACAGACTAACACGGCTGTTACTCTGAAACAACTACCTAAAGATTGTTTTAATTAAGATACATAAAAGCTCAAAGATCTCTCATCATGGAACACGGATTATAAATTCTAAAGTATGAGACAATATATTCATGTAACGTTTAAGAAAACTTTTGTAAATGAGTTCCAATAGTTCATGGATTAGGGACCCAATCTTATGGGATTGCAGGGGCTACTGTATAGCTTTAGGTTAATCTTCTATCTATGTACTGGGACTCAGTGCTCAGTCTAGAAGCTATCAGAGATGCTTAATTTTGCAGTTCTCAAACTGTGAATTTGTGTCTCCAGAGATAACATGCTTGTTAACAGCAAAAATATTTTAAATATATAAAAGGTGAGAAATAAGAGACCTCAATCCTATTGTCCCTCTGCAAATTTGCATACACAGAGTCAATCTCTTACCTCTCTCTAAAAGTGAGAAAAGTTTCAAAAAGTTCAATGAATAGAAGATTGTTGGGGGCAGAATAGATTTGGAGAAGGAGCAGAAGTCTGGAGATAAATGTGAGAAGGGAGGGACAGGCAGTGAAACTGTTTGAGCAGCATATTCCAGAAGTCTTGAGGTCTTTTGGAGTGTAACCTTCATTGATTTGAGATCTACCATACCATTCTCTCCTAGAAGGCAAAAACCTACAATGGCAGGAGGCCATAAAAGAGACCCAGTTTGGAAATATTTTAATGAAGTTCCTCTACCTGTAGTTAAGACAGGCATGCATGCAAAATGCAAACAGCGCAACAAAGAAATGCAAGGCCTGGTTGACCGAATGAAACATCATGAGAAGTGTTCCTTCTCAGGAGGAAGCTGCGTGGAAGATGATGAAAGGAACATGTAGGATCTTCAGGTTGGTAAACTTTATTTCCTACTTCTTTCTTGAGGACTGCCTGTCTTCCTTCTGGATTGTTCTTGAATTCTCATGTTTGAGCAAAAAAATATAGTTGTTACTCTATCGTACTATCATTTCAGATGCAGTTGTGATAAAAAAAAATAAAGAGCTGAAATAGGCAGATCGGCCTTTTACAATTTCACCTTTAAAGTAGTACTGAGTGTCAGTGAATGCAATGAGTAATACTAAATGAGCAGTATGGTAATAATAAATAACTGCATTGGCTTATTTTGTTTAGGAGAATCCATCCTCAACATACAGGATTCTGAAGACTATCTACCTTCCAAATCACCATCATTTTCTACAGTTTCAGAGTTATCTGCTAATGATAGTGTTTCAGTCACATCATGTATGTCACATTGCCACAGTATACCACCTGCAGCAAAAAGGAAAAAAAAATCTCCATCATCCAGAAACAACCTTAGATAAGTGTGATAAGAACCAGCAGATTACAAAAAAGGTAACTGATGAAAAAATTGCCTGGCTTCTTTATGCAACAAACTCTCCTTTCCGTATGATTGAGAACCCACACTTCATTAACATGGTTCAGTCATTAAGACCAGGATAGTCCACCCAACAGAGCAGATGTTGCAGGCAAATTGCTGGATAAAGTACATGAAAGAGAAATTGAGCAGTGTGCAAAAAGTCTAGAGGGTGAAATTGTTAACCTGAGTCTTGATGGGTGGAGCAACATCCACAATGATCCTGTTGCATGTGCTTGTGTAACAGAAGGGAATGTCTTCCTTACAGAAACAATTGATACATCAGGAAATCTTACAAGAAGTAGCAGTAAAACCTATAACAAACTGTGGGGGAAAAAATTCAAACATCTAGTACGCAGCTTGGTCACAGACAATGCTGCAAATGTATCCAAGATGAGAAGAAATTATTTAGAAGAGAGTCTCAAGCTAACAACATACGGTTGCAGGGCTCATTTCAAGACTTCAGTGCTCCAGAAATAAAGGCTAATGTTGTTAAAATTGCAAAGTACTTCTGTAACAACCACTTTGCAGCAGCTGCTCTGAAAAAAGTGGGAGGAACCAAGCGAACTCCCCCACAAGACGTGTGATGGAACTCAGTAGTGGACCGTTTTGAGCACTATACCAAGAAGTGGCCTAATCTGATGACAGTTTGTGAACAAAACAGTGGAAAAAATAGATGACCCTGTCACAGCCAAAGTTCTCAGCACTAGGCTTAAGAGAAATGTTGAACACACGCTGCCTAAAGCCTATTTCCGTAGCCTTGAACGGAATGCAGGGAAATCGCTGTTTCATTGCTCCTTAGAGACTAACCAAATTATTTGAGCATAAGCTTTTGTGAGCTACAGCTCACTTCATCAGCTGTAGCTCACGAAAGTTTATGCTCAAATAAATTGGTTAGTCTCTAAGGTGCCACAAGTCCTCCTTTCCTTTTTGCGAATACAGACTAACACGGCTGCTACTCTGAAAACTGTTTTATTGCTGACGCTGTTGAAATTTGGAAGGAAATGAGTGAGATCTTAAAAAGAGAAATATGCAATGACAGCGTTAAATTACAAGCACTAAACAATCGAATGGGACAAGCACTATCTCCAGCTCATTTTCTTGCAAGTATTCTCAAGACTCGGTACCAGGGTCAAACCTTAATGGCTGCAGAAGAGGAGTTGGCTAGGACATGGACATCCAGCAATCATCCCTCCATAATGCCAACTATAATAAACTTCAGAGCTCAGGGTGAACCCTTCAAGAAATATGTTTGCTGATGATGTTTTAAAGAAAGTCACACGAGTGAACTGGTGGAAGTCACTAAGCACTTGGATTCAGAGACTGTTGACAGGATAATCTCACTTTAACAGCAGTAGCTTCTTCTGTTGGTGCAGAAGGGATATTTTCTTCCTTTGGACTAATTAATTCCAATTTGAGAAATTGTTTTGGACCTGAAAAAGCAGGAAAACTTGTTTCTCTTTTCCGGATTATGAACAAACAGGAAAATGAAGGTGAAGATGACTGAGTTAGCTGCTAAAGCCAATATTTTAAGTTTCTCATGTTGACCTGGCGGACATAGTCAATTTAATTTTTGGTATTTTTTTGTTGTTGTTTTTTTTAAATATTTCATTTAACTATTTTAGTTAAAAACAATTTTAACTAAAACAAACCTGATTTTAAAAAACTTGACAGTTTAATTAAATTCAAAAATTCATATGCTTGTTTTGTGAAAATCTTATGTTTGCTGTTGAAGAAAAAAAAATCCAGAATATGCAACGTTGTTTTAGTTAAATAAAACAATTTAAATGTCTGTCTGGTGATGTTCTCCTCCTAATACAGCATGGCTAGAAAATCCTCCAAATATTAATGATTAACCTGTTGAATTGGAGATAGTTCACCTCCCAATGACTCCATAAATATCTGCTTCAATTGCCTTTGGTAAATGAAATAACCATTCATTTTCTGATATAGCTTTAAAACTAATCCGAAAAGTTTTCAAAATAAATCCCTTTAAAAATGTATAGTGTGTACCTTCTAAAAATGAAAGCCTACATCTCTGAGTTGTGAAGAATATTATTAAGGTTATACCAACCAATAAGAATGCACTTTTATGTAGAAATCTTCCTGACTAGTGATTTAAATCAAATCCACCCTGCAAACTACTAACACACGGTGTGACAGATCACACAGCAAAACCAGTAACAACCTAAATCATGAGGCAATGCATTGGGTACAGCACCAGCGGGTGTTCGTGGGGTGATGGCTTGTACCAGGGAACCCTGTTCATTCTGACACACCCGGCTTTCCGGCCAGAGGTGCCCTTTCAGAGAAGCAGCATTCTCTTTGCCCAGCCCACCATAGGTCTGACACATGTCTACACCACTCAGCCAGCAGCTTGGAGCAGATCACCATGGAGAAGAGCGTCACTGCGTCCATCCCCAGCTGGCCTCCAGACCTCAGAAACAGCTCCCTTCTCTGCCACGTCGGGATCTTTCTGATGGATCATCCTCTGGGATCGTGGCTGCCTGAAACAGATTTAACATCCTCCACTAAATATTATTCCTCTGTGTCGTGCAACAGCCCCGTTCACGCCCCTGCCTTTATTGGTCTGGTTAAAAATCCAAATGTACCCACTGTTCTGAAAAGGGTACCAGACTGGTGATGCCTGAGTAATTATGCGGCCATCTATATGTTTATACTGTAGCATCTGGGTAGATCTGAGTGACAAGACTCTTGTCTATGGCAGGATCTAACCCCTACACCCATCCCCAATACCTATGGCCCTTAAAAAAAAAAAAAAAAAAAAGAATTCCCTGAAAGTTTCCCAGGTTTTTAAAAAGCCCTTACTGGGGGCCTGGGAGGGGGGGTGTTTACAGATTTTCACCCACATTTACGGAATGGAACTCCCTGGACCCAGCTTCCTGCTCTGGAAGGAGAGGTGGCAGCTCATTCCCCACTTCCCCCCCGTGCAGAGTCACCTCCAGAAGGTGCAGGGCAACTGTGCAGAGGAGGGTAATTTCCAGCTGGTTGCTGGTGCTCTGCAGGGGGGAGTGAGATAGTCAAGACCCTGACTACTGTGGCAACAGGCCCACAGGGAATAGAAGGCTCCCTCAGCTGCTACATTACAAGCACCCGGCACCCCTCTTTCTCCCCACCGCCCTTTGTTTTCCATTTTTACCCATTCCCCACCCACCCACCCCCTTTATAAAATTTTGGGTAAACACTGATAAGTTCCCTGGAAACAAAGAGTCTTACTCACACCAAGCAAGTGCTCTTCGTTTGTTTCAGCGACCATGGTGGGGAGAGAACCAGTGACCCCGGCAGAGCATCTGGTCACTATCAGGGCCAAAAAGGAAAGGAACAAAGGTAACAATGTTCTCTGACCTTGTGTGAAGCAACCAAGTCAAAGTGACCTATGAGGGACGCAATGGCGTGAACTGCTGCTAGACGTAGAATGGTGCAAATAACTGATTTTTTGGTTCGCTGGCC
Source organism: Caretta caretta (assembly GCF_965140235.1). Taxonomy (NCBI): domain Eukaryota; kingdom Metazoa; phylum Chordata; order Testudines; family Cheloniidae; genus Caretta; species Caretta caretta. Next base: position 19,554,228 of record NC_134209.1, read on the forward strand.
CGCTCGAAAGAATTCCATTTCAGGTTGAACAAAAGGGTTTGTTAGGCCCCAAAATCCTTAATTTGAAATTTAATTAAAAGAAAACAAAACATTGAAGTGAGTGTCTAAATGAAAAGTCACTCTGAACTGAAAATTTGAGACATGTTTCAGTTAGAATAAGCCCCCAAATATTTGAAAGTCTAAATGCTTTGGAAAGTTCAACATGAATTTAATGACAGGTTTCAGAGTAACAGCCGTGTTAGTCTGTATTCGCAAAAAGAAAAGGAGTACTTGTGGCACCTTAGAGGCTAACCAATTTATTTGAGCATGAGCTTTCGTGAGCTACAGCTCACTTCATCGGATGCATTTAATGTTTCAGTCAATCTGAGTCTGCACTTGCAGCTAAACAAGTTTCAGCTGAAAAGTTTTGTCCGGCTCTTGCTGGAAGAGAGGAGGTAGACCTGAGAGGAGCAGGACACATGGCAACTAATCCCCAAGAGCTGCATTTGCGACCCAAAGACAGTGGAACAGAAAGCACACACAGGATGTTTCACAGCAAAACCATTCGCTTCCAAGCATGAAAAACTGACCAGGACACCAGCACACCTTTATATCTGTTCCCACTCCACGAGGGGAAAAATCCCCTCCCCGCAAACCTATTCCGATTCCATACACTGTAATATGTGATTGTAGCACAGTGCACACCCACCAGCGCAGCACCTCCCACTGGTGGGTCTGGGAATTAGCGTTTCCACCTGCTGGCCAATGTCTCCCTTGCTGCCACCTGCTTCTCCTTTTCTCCACCACACTTTAGTTCAGGCCCTACATCCCTCCTGGCCCCCAGGGCCCCTTTGCTCAGGCACTGCCCCCGGCAGTACCCCACACTCAGGGGTCCTCCCCTCCCTGGAGAACCCCAATTCCCTGAAGCCCACCTTGCCTCAGTGACCAACTGCCAGTCTTCATCTAGCCCCTTTTCTCAGGGGCTAACTGTAGTCTACAATGGCTGCTCATCATTAGCAAGGGGGTTTGGACCTGCTGCCTTTTCCTAGCCTGGCTACACCACTGCAGCCCCAGTACCTCCACAGGCCCTTTTATCCTGGCCTCAGCCTGGGGACTCGCCTGGCCAAAGCTCTGATCTGTTTGCAATCCCCCTTCTCTAGCCAGGTCCTTCCCACTCCACCAGAAAGCAAGATGCCACCCTGGCTAGCTCCCAGCCCTTTTATCAGGGCCAGCTGGATCCTAATTGGGTGTGGCCACACCTGCAGCTGCCAACCCAATCAGCCTCCCTCAGCTGCTTTCAGCCCCAGGCCTCTCCAAGGGCTGGCTTTTAACCCTTTCCGAGCCAGAACAGGGTGACTGCCCCACTACAGTGATGCACTGGCAGCAAGCGTCTTGCCCTCTGTGCGCATAGCTCTATTGTGCTGTTAATAAAGTACAAACTGTTCAGAAATAGATGCATCTTTATTGTAAGCAATGCCATTGCAGAGCTAGTGAGAGCAAACAGGTTTTTCATGCTGCCAGAAAACATTCATCCAGCCAGGTTTACTAGTGCATTTTCTGTGTGCAAACAATTGGTGTATCCAGCTCACTAGTGAGGATGACTCGGAGTACATAGAGTAGACACCCACTTAACCCCAGCACAGGCAACAGAAGCTGGCAGAGTCAGGACCAAACCTGCAAAGAGCAGTGCCCAGGTTAGAGTTCCAGTTTAGCTGGAACCCAGGATTTCTATTCTGATGTAGCTACACCAGTGCGACCTCCCAGTGCAGTGAAATTAGGTGGTAACCAGGGCAAGCTGCACCAGGGCAAGCCAGCATGACAGGGCTGCAGAGTTCCTGCTCTGGGGATTGCACTTCGGTAACTATGCTACTGCCAGTTCAACCCCAAATTGACGGGCCCTGAGAAATCCTCCCCATCTCACATTGCTCAGAGTGGATTGTTCTATTTTAAGATTAAACACCCTGCATCGCAAATTCATATCCCACTTTGGGTATGTCTACAGAGCAGCTAGACCCACGTGGCTGGCCCATGCTAGCGGACTCAGGCTGTGGGGCTATTTCATTGTTGTGTAGACTGCTGGGCTCGGGCTGGAGCCCATCCTCTCAGACCCTGTGGGGTGGGAGGGTCCCAGAGCCCGGAAGTCTACACAGCCCGAGCCAGAGTCGACTGGACAGGCAAGGTTTTTCTTTGCTGTGTAGACCTACCCACTGGTAGGTAGCGACACATTCCATTCAGGATAGCCTCATTGGGTCAGGCGCTGTACAAACAGCTATTGGAAGGGTTTCTGTCCCAGTGAGTTTATACTCTAGTGACTATCACAGGTGTCCACTTTACATGAAGCCCCCAAAAACGTAGGTTCCAATACTGTGCACACACCTTTAAACGCATGGGGGGGTCCCACTTCAGACAATGGAGCCTTCTCACTTTTCCCCAGCTGAGGATCCGGCCCACACAGCCGGCTGTCACTCTGCAAAAGGGTTATGTGATTCTGCACAGTGCAGGATGGGGAGAATCAGGGCGTGGGTGTTGTCTTGGGCCTTGTCTGCATACAGAAATTGCAGCAGTTTAAGTAAGCATGGGAATGTCATTAAAGTGGTGCAATCCCCTCTGTGGACATACTAATCAGTTTACAACTGATTAGAGTAATTAGGCTTGTGCCCGTACATTTACAGACATGAACTGAAATAAACCATGTTTACATTGAACTAAAGAGTACCCACAGGGACTTTGCTCTGGTTATCTCAATTGGTTTAAAAAAAAAAAACAAACTCACACACGCACAGGCCTTAGAGCAGGAATGCTGCTGTCAGCAGAAGACATGTTGATGGTTGTTGATTCATGGGCAGAGGTGCTGGAATGAGGGGTACTGCCACACCCCCTGTCTTGAAGTGGTTTCCACCATATACAGGGTTTACAGTTTGATTCAATAGCTCTCAGCATCCCCAGTGTAAAAAAATTTCCAGCACCCCTGATCATGTGTTGGTTTCCTCTCCTTCAAGAATACATTGTTTTGGTTTGTTAGCTGCGTAGCTGAGTCACTGACATTGCTGATCAGCCTCTCTCACAGAGGATAATCCTAAACAAGATCCATCCCGTAGAGCTGCGGTGAGATTGTACAGATTGGAAACTTCTGATGCTCTGCCATCCTTCCCTAAATGAGAGATTAAGGTTACATGGAATTGCCCGGACTTGCAAACTGCTGAAGATTAGTGAAGAAAGCTAAAACATTAGCAATCTGTTACGGTATTGGTATGTCATCATAATATCAGCTAGTGACCTTCAGGAGACCTGGTGACTCAAAAGTCTCTGCTACCCCTAGACATTTTAGCCACCAGAATCACAATACGTAAATGGCTACAATAAATAGTAGGTTTCAGAGGAACAGCCGTGTTAGTCTGTATTCGCAAAAAGAAAAGGAGTACTTGTGGCACCTTAGAGACTAACCAATTTATTTGAGCATGAGCTTTCGTGAGCTACAGCTCACTTCATCAGATGTTTACCGTGGAAACTGCAGCAGACTTTATATACACACAGAGAATATGAAACAATACCTCCTCCCACCCCACTGTCCTGCTGGTAATAGCTTATCTAAAGTGATCAACAGGTGGGCCATTTCCAGCACAAATCCAGGTTTTCTCACCCTCCACCCCCCCACACAAATTCACTCTCCTGCTGGTGCTAGCCCATCCAAAGTGACAACTCTTTACATAATCAAGTCGGGCTATTTCCTGCATAGATCAAGGTTTTCTCACATCCCCCCCACCCCCATACACACACAAACTCACTCTCCTGCTGGTAATAGCTCATCTAAACTGACCACTCTTCAGGTTTAAATCCAAGTTAAACCAGAACATCTGGGGGGGGGGTAGGAAAAAACAAGAGGAAACAGGCTACCTTGCATAATGACTTAGCCACTCCCAGTCTCTATTTAAGCCTAAATTAATAGTATCCAATTTGCAAATGAATTCCAATTCAGCAGTTTCTCGCTGGAGTCTGGATTTGAAGTTTTTTTGTTTTAAGATAGCGACCTTCATGTCTGTGATTGCGTGACCAGAGAGATTGAAGTGTTCTCCGACTGGTTTATGAATGTTATAATTCTTGACATCTGATTTGTGTCCATTTATTCTTTTACGTAGAGACTGTCCAGTTTGACCAATGTACATGGCAGAGGGGCATTGCTGGCACATGATGGCATATATCACATTGGTGGATGTGCAGGTGAACGAGCCTCTGATAGTGTGGCTGATGTTATTAGGCCCTGTGATGGTGTCCCCTGAATAGATATGTGGGCACAATTGGCAACGGGCTTTGTTGCAAGGATAAGTTCCTGGGTTAGTGGTTCTGTTGTGTGGTATGTGGTTGTTGGTGAGTATTTGCTTCAGGTTGCGGGGCTGTCTGTAGGCAAGGACTGGCCTGTCTCCCAAGACTTGTGAGAGTGTTGGGTCATCCTTTAGGATAGGTTGTAGATCCTTAATAATGCGTTGGAGGGGTTTTAGTTGGGGGCTGAAGGTGACCGCTAGTGGCGTTCTGTTATTTTCTTTGTTAGGCCTGTCCTGTAGTAGGTAACTTCTGGGAACTCTTCTGGCTCTATCAATCTGTTTCTTTACTTCCGCAGGTGGGTATTGTAGTTGTAAGAAAGCTTGACAGAGATCTTGTAGGTGTTTGTCTCTGTCTGAGGGGTTGGAGCAAATGCGGTTGTATCGCAGAGCTTGGCTGTAGACGATGGATCGTGTGGTGTGGTCAGGGTGAAAGCTGGAGGCATGCAGGTAGGAATAGCGGTCAGTAGGTTTCCGGTATAGGGTGGTGTTTATGTGGCCATTGTTAATTAGCACTGTAGTGTCCAGGAAGTGGATCTCTTGTGTGGAGTGGACCAGGCTGAGGTTGATGGTGGGATGGAAATTGTTGAAATCATGGTGGAATTCCTCAAGGGCTTCTTTTCCATGGGTCCAGATGATGAAGATGTCATCAATATAGCGCAAGTAGAGTAGGGGCTTTAGGGGACGAGAGCTGAGGAAGCGTTGTTCTAAATCAGCCATAAAAATGTTGGCATACTGTGGGGCCATGCGGGTACCCATAGCAGTGCCGCTGATCTGAAGGTATACATTGTCCCCAAATGTGAAATAGTTATGGGTAAGGACAAAGTCACAAAGTTCAGCCACCAGGTTAGCCGTGACATTATCGGGGATAGTGTTCTTGACGGCTTGTAGTCCATCTTTGTGTGGAATGTTGGTGTAGAGGGCTTCTACATCCATAGTAGCCAGGATGGTGTTATCAGGAAGATCACCGATGGATTGAAGTTTCCTCAGGAAGTCAGTGGTGTCTCGAAGGTAGCTGGGAGTGCTGGTAGCGTAGGGCCTGAGGAGGGAGTCTACATAGCCAGACAATCCTGCTGTCAGGGTGCCAATGCCTGAGATGATGGGGCGCCCAGGATTTCCAGGTTTATGGATCTTGGGTAGTAGATAGAATATCCCAGGTCGGGGTTCCAGGGGTGTGTCTGTGCGGATTTGATCTTGTGCTTTTTCAGGAAGTTTCTTGAGCAAATGCTGTAGTTGCTTTTGGTAACTCTCAGTGGGATCATAGGGTAATGGCTTGTAGAAACTCGTGTTGGAGAGCTGCCGAGCAGCCTCTTGTTCATATTCCGACCTATTCATGATGACAACAGCACCTCCTTTGTCAGCCTTTTTGATTATGATGTCAGAGTTGTTTCTGAGGCTGTGGATGGCATTGCGTTCCGCATGGCTGAGGTTATGGGGCAAGTGATGCTGCTTTTCCACAATTTCAGCCCGTGCACGTCGGCGGAAGCACTCTATGTAGAAGTCCAGTCTGCTGTTTCGACCTTCAGGAGGAGTCCATCTAGAATCCCTCTTTCTGTAGTGTTGGTAGGGAGACCTCTGTGGATTAGTATGTTGTTCAGAGGTATTTTGGAAATATTCCTTGAGACGGAGACGTCGAAAATAGGATTCTAGGTCACCACAGAACTGTATCATGTTTGTGGGGGTGGAGGGGCAGAAGGAGAGGCCCCGAGATAGAACAGCTGCTTCTGCTGGGCTGAGAGTATAGTTGGATAGGTTAACAATATTGCTAGGTGGGGTGAGGGAACCATTGCTGTGGCCCCTTGTAGCATGTAGTAGTTTAGAAAGTTTAGTGTCTTTTTTCTTTTGTAGAGAAGCAAAGTGTGCGTTGTAAATGGCTTGTCTAGTTTTAGTAAAATCCAGCCACGAGGAAGTTTGTGTGGAAGGTTGGTTCTTTATGAGAGTATCCATTTTTGAGAGCTCATTCTTAATCTTTCCTTGTTTGCTGTAGAGTAAATAGTACTGTAAATAGTACTGTAAATAGTACTGTTACATAGTAACCTTTTTTGGGTTTCCAATGGCCTGATTCTTTATTGTCAAAGCCATTGTTGGGGAGTAAGATTACTATTCATAACTACAGCAAAGTCAATTGTCTGTGTTAAGGGAACCACATATCTCACAGAATCAGAAACTGATAGAGAGGAACAGCTCCACAGCTGATGTGAAATAACTTCATTGTAGTCAGTGGAGCTACATGATGTGGATTAACACCACCTGAGGATCCAGGTGCATAAAGCGATGCATGTTCAAAAGTGTTTGTAAGATCAAGACCCGAGTACTGTTAAATCACAAAGGTAACAACTGGAAGAAAAAGAAAAGAAAAAGGAGAGAAGTGTGTATCTTTCTTTATAATCTGCTTCAGTACAGTGATCTCATGAGTTGTTTGTAACATTATCAGATAAAATAAGTCTCCAAAGAGAAATGTAGTTTTTAAGCTCACACCGTCCCTAGGTACTCTGAAAATATGCTAAAATGCCGTGGGGTAGAGATGTTTTCTAGATGAATTTAATGAACTAACTCATTTCTATTGTGAAATACAAGAAAAATGTCACAAGAAATGTGATACAAGGAAATCACACCACTGGGTTTTGCTAATAAGTCATTCCAGCTTCACTTTAGTGCCTTACTATCGTACAGGAGCCATGCCATTGATTGGCATACTTTGAATGTATTGCTATTGCTATCCTATTGTTCCTGGGAACACCCTTAATGTAACATTTTCGTTTTGTGTTTCATGTGATTGCTTTGCTTATTATGTATATTGGGTGTTGTCTCTTCCAGTGTATTACTCATGTGCCAAAACAGACAAAAGCTCTTCCTTTGCTGGTGAAAAACCATCTTGTTTCAGGTGACTGGAACAACAGGGTGTGGCTGTTGTTACTAATGGATGTTAAAGCAAGAGGTAGTAGCAACTCCATAGTTATAGTTACAACCAGCTTCCATTAAGAAGCCATAGTCGAACCCCTCTAGAACATGTCTGAAAGCTGGTTTGGCCTGGGAATTAGCAGAAGTATTCCAAAAGGAAAATTGATCTTCAGTGTTTAAAGAAAATTCATCAAGTTGTTTCCAATTTACCAACTTAAGTGGTTCATGAATTAGAGCGAGTCAAATACAAAATCTAGGGTGATTTTTAATTGACGCTTCAGTCTTGCCATGTCTTTAAACTCATTCACCAGCTACATTTGAAGGACAAAGGTTGCGATTAAACAAAATTGAGTGTTATTTGCTGTTGATCAGTTGAGGGCTCCAACCCAGATCCTCAGAAGGGATGAAATCAATGGGAATTAAGTGCCTACATACTTTTGAGGATGTAGGCCTCACTCCTGACTTCACTGGGAGTGGTGTCGGGCACTATTTTTGTGGTTCTCCACTGCCTGATCTAGTCAGTTACAGCTGTACAACAGGGCCATTCTGCCAGGTACTGTTTTACACCCACTTTGCTTGGGTGTAAGTGACCATAAAAGGTGACGGAGAATCAGGCCCAGCATATTTCTGTGAGCATGACACTTCCCAGGAGCTGGTTCCAGTTAAGTGATCACAGAAACCTTTTATCTCAGGCAGAGGGACCTGTAGGAACATGGATCCAGTTCTAACTCTGTAGGTTTATGATGGAGAGACAGTAGCCTAGCCAACCGCAATTCCATTAGAAAGAGACAAGGTGGGCAAGGTAACATCTTTTATTGGACCAACTTCTGTTGGTGAAAGAGAAGCTTTGAGCTCACACAGCGCTCTTCTTAGGGAGATATTATCTCATTCACCTTGTTTCTTTAGTATCCTAGGACCAACATGGCTACTACAACACTGCAGTTCAATTACAAGTCAGCTTGTGACCATTCTTGAAACCCCAAAGAAAAATGAGAAACATCCTGATGCTTTCAGATTTTTAGGGCTAGAGCTCATTGGCGCTACAGTTTTTCTATTCACTTTGGATGCAATTAAACAAGTATTTTGTGACGTTGAGATTTAAGTCTCACAACGTTGTGTGTTTGTTTTCTTTTTAAGGCCCCAGTTTGTGGGATCGAGTGATTACGTCAGAACCTCAGCTTCATTTAAAATAAAAAAGTGAACTTTTGTTCAAGCCCACATGGTTACGGAGAAGAGCTCACAAGCATGATTTCTAAAAACTCAGATAACCAGAATACAACTGAAAAGGAACCCAACATTTATTTTTTAAATCAAGAGTTTTAAGCTAATCTTCTGGTTTTAGGGGGCTGATTTCATGACTGAGCATTGGGGTTTGGGGAATACTAGCCTTTTGAAAGACACCTACAGGAGTAGTACTTGATTTCCATGCTCACACCTAACTCCCTTAGGCTCCTTTGTAAAACCCATCCAACCCAAAGGTCTTAATATGGTTGCCTTGCAAAGCGTGTAACATTTCTGCATGTCCCTAATGAAACAGTATTATCTCTCAAAATTCCAAAGAGGTCCATCTCACTAACTTCCCTCAAGCCACCTCCCTGCTAGCTCTCAGCCCCTGGGCTGTGATTAGTTACAGTGCTAATTAGTGCACTAGAAACACTCATTATTAGTGTGGATAACACCTCCATCCAGCAGGCAGTTTCCAAGAGCAGAAATAGTAACATTTGAAAAGTGAGTGGTTTCTCCAGATACGTGAATAACATGGTGGAAGTCGACGTACTTAGACCAACTCACCGCGGTGTCTTCACTGCGGTGAGTCAACTGCTGCCACTCCCCACTGACTCCGCCTGCACCTCTTGCAGCGGTGGAGTACAGGAGTCGATGGGAGAGCGCTCAGGGGGTCCATCCAGCGGGTAGTGTAGTCATATACTTTCCATCAGTATTTTCTTAGGGTGTTTTAGGGTCACATCTGCACAGGTTTTGTACTGGTATAGCTGATTTGGTTACGGTGTGTTTTAGCAGGATAATTATATGGCTATAAAGGTGCATTATGGTGGGATTGTTTATTTCCCCTCTCACTCATACAGGGATAAGCCATTTTTATAGGGGTATCACTACATCCCCTCTAGGGAGAGCTGTACAGCTTTAACTATATGGTATAGCTAAAGCCATGCAACTGTGTTTAGACAAGACCTAGGATGACCCTGCTGATAGTAAGGCAATGAAAGTGCATTTTGTGCAAGCAATACATTGACATGTATTCCCATAACAATTTCAAAGCATCTGGGAAATGTGCATGTTGCTTTCCAGCCACTAGCTAGGGCAGCACCATTCCTAGTTTTAAGTTAATTATCTGGGGACCCCTTCTCACACCACATCCCAGCGTGGGATGATCTATATAGCAACCTGCCGGGGGTCGGGGGGGGGGGAAGGCAGGCAGGGAAGTTAACTTGCTGATTACTGTCTATAAAGTGCTGGATTCTTAAGCAATAACGATCTGCCTCATTTTTATCACATACTTCATCCTATCTCTATTTCCTCATTCTTTGTTGAACAAGCCAGCACTGAGTATATTTGCCAGGAAAACATTCACCTCTGTGCCACTTCCCACTCAGGGAAGTGTTTCAACACGAGCTTTGATATTCTTGGCTTCAATTGGCATTAAGCACATGCTTAAATGCTTCCCCGAATCAGGGCCTCTGCCATGTAGCAAGAAGTCCATGGGTCTCTTCCCAGGATATTTCAGTGCTGGTTTTGAACACTGATAGTTTTACAGACAGAATATTTTCATGTTAGGATTGTATATTCAGCTACTACTCACGTCCCCCATGACACAGCCGTTGCCAGAGCATGCTTCAACTATTGCTATGCCAGTATCAGTTCCCCTTCCTCCCACCTACGTGCTCTACTTGGCTGCTGCCCTCAGAACTCTCCATATGCCCTCACCAAACATGGTGGTCTCTGCTGTAGGAGCAGCAGTGATCTGTATGACTGTGCTCTGTATAATCTGTATGCGCAAAAGGTCTGTTACACCTTCCCCTCCATTTTGTCTCCTCTCCCTCTTTGAATACCTGTGAAGTGGCTTTCCCACTCCCCCTCCCTCCTGGAATGCTTGTGGGATGAATGGGCTGCTTGAACAGCTAGAAGATCAGAAGAGCTCCCAGGTAGACAAGGTGTCTGGGACTCTAATTAGGCAGTGCTCACACCCCCAATGCATGGACACGGTCTGAGGTGGAGTGTGACCAACCAGACGTGGCCAAGTCATCTCTAGTCACAGGCCATGAGGAGCAGGTCCTTAAAAGGGGAAGGGGCCATGTGCTCAGGGGTGCACTCACAAGCTTTACCTCCCGTGAAGGCCCTTCGCCCAGACCACCTGGCCAGTGGTTTGCTGCATTACATTCCATCGTGCCTCAGGAAGACTTACCTTCATCGCACCATCCATCGCTGCGCTGTGGGACACTTACCTTGAAGGATCCTGACATCTCCAGTGCCATGCCTGTCCTGGGAGCTTGAATATGCACGTGTGAGTGTGACACTCCCCCCCGCCCCTTCTTTTGAGCTTAGCTATCAGTATAATAAACGTACTGCTTTCTGCCAAACTCTGGTGGGTCATTAGTCTTCCCTAAGCTTCCTAGCTGGCCCATTCTTGGGTAACAGTCTCAGCTTCTGAGTACCTTCCCAACCTGCCACCCCATCCAGTCCGACTCCTTCATGTCCTGCAAGGTGCTGAGCATTTTGGCCCCGACTAAGCACATGCTTAACTTTAAGCACCCGAGTGGCATAGGCGCCAACTTCTACTGGTGAGCAAGCCGAGCACTTGCCTGGCTCTGTGACCCTGATTCAACAAAAGCACATGCCTCCTATCTCCCAGCATGTCCCAACACGTGGGACACTGCAGGAGTGCCTGATGGTTCTGACAGGCATAGGCATTGTTCTCTATCACTTGGGCTCTCCATTTAAAAAGGAGATAAGTCTCTAGCCCTTACGGTTGTAAAAACATGAACAGGGTTCAATTGGTGCACTGATATCTGCTTGAGTTTGCAGAGAGAAACAGCAGTTCCAAGAGGTGCAACCTGCCCCATTCATCTCAGAGGTTGCTAACTCACTCCACGTTGACATTTAAGGAATCATTGGCACCTACTTCAAGGCAAGGATCAAGTTGGCCTGAGCTGTTAGCCATTATTGGAAGTCTTCAGGATTGTTCATAACAGAAACAATCAATGACTAATCAGGTATATTGTTGGTGTAATTTTATTTACAAAAGAAACACACAATCCTGCTTCCTGTAACACAGTAGTCTGTTTCCTTGCTCAGAAATCCCCAAGTCTTCCTGTCTAACAAGCTCTGTGCCCAAGGAGCTCGGTCATGATGCTTCCTTGGGAATCACATCCACAACTACAACTATGCTGATGGTTCAGTTCAATGGCAGTTTGGGTAGGGAGGAGGGGGCAGAAATTGGTTCAGGTTGAACCAAAACTGAATTATTCTGCAAATCAGAAGAGTCAGAAAAGTTTAGTTGGGGTATTCATTGAAACAAAAGGAAATGAAGAGCTGGCTTCACAAAAAGGGAGAAGCTTGAGTTGGTGCCACCCTTAGCACAGTGGGTAGGGCACTCACCTGAGATGTGGGAGACCCCTGGTTCAGCTCCCCACTCTGGAGCAGGGACTGGAACTCCCAGATGAGTTTCCCTAACTTCCAGACTATGGGGCAGATCTCTGTCTCTTTTGAAGCTGTTCCACTTCGTATCATCATTGGGCTGGAAACATAGAACAATTATCTAGCCTAGTGGTTCAGGCGCTAATAGGAGAAGCAGGGGAACACTGGGGATCCAATCCCTGCGCCAGAGCAGAGATTCAAAGGTGGGGCTCCCGGGTGAGGGCCTTAACCACTGAGCTAAAGGCTGTGAGGTTGCACCATCACCAGTTGTGTGACTAGTGCCTAACCCCCACTCCCCTTGTGAATCCAGCCCCCCAAAATAAAAAGTTATGTCAAGATATCAGGGGGTTCTCGCATTTCTGAAATTCTTGTTTTAGCCAAAGCCATGGTCTGATTGGTCATTCAGGGCATATCTACAGAGCAAAGAAATACCCACAGCTAGCCCATGCCAGCCAACTCAGGCTCACAGGTCGTGGGGCTGTTTCGGGTTGTGTAGACATAGAACCCAGGCTTCAGCCTGAGCCCAGAAGACCTTGCAGTGTGGGGTGTTTTAGCTGCTCTGTAGACATACCCTAAGTCTGTTGCTTGCTAGTCCCCCCATTGCCTGCAGCTGCTCTTACTACTGGAAAGGTGCTAATTGCTCCTTCTGTTATGTCTGAAACAGTGCTTGGCACCCATTGGCTTTAATGAGGTCTGTCTTTGGAACCAAGATTCACCTGGTGGCAGCCATTTGCACTCCCTTCCATGTAGTCTTCCATCCATGCCGATGCTGGACAGCTATCCTCACCCACAACTGCCTGTGTCTCCTCTCCTTGCCCTTTCCTCAGCAGGGTGAATGAGAAACTCGCAGAAAGCTTTTTCCAGATGCACCTGACCTCCTCTAACCGTCTGATCCTTTCCCAGGGAGGACACAGACAAGTACCTGGAACAGACCCATGCTGGTTGTGCTAGTAGAAGTTGAGGAGATTTTCTAATGACAGGTTTCAGAGTAACAGCCGTGTTAGTCTGTATTCGCAAAAAGAAAAGGAGGACTTGTGGCACCTTAGAGACTAACCAATTTATTTGAGCATAAGCTTTCGTGAGCTACAGCTCACTTCATCGGATGCTTTCCACAGTATGCATCCGATGAAGTGAGCTGTAGCTCACGAAGGCTTATGCTCAACTTCTAATGAGCACACTTCCAGACTCAGCAAATGTCTATACTTACAGTTCAGGTCAACATAGACTTTCACACCTAGGAGCTCTGTAGCTATTAATAGGTACTACGTGTTCAGTTACCATGTGTTAAGGCCGATTCCCCATTCTGGCACTTTGAGTGCAGAAGGTGGGTGGCCCACAAGGATTCTAAAAGTTGCATCCGAGGAAGTGAGCTGTAGCTCACGAAAGCTCATGCTCAAATAAATTGGTTAGTCTCTAAGGTGCCACAAGTACTCCTTTTTCTTTTTGTAAAAGTTATTACTGGCCCCTCCAGGCTTGTATTAAACTCCCAAGGTTACAGCTTCTCTCTGACCTTAGACTGGTAAATGCTGCCACCACCCAAGTGCAGAACCCCTTTGAGAGCCCAGGAAGGTGCACTTGAGGGTACCCCACAGGAAGGAATTCCCAAGCCCTTTCACCCCCTCCGGAGAAAGCTGATTTTCTTTGTTTTTCCTATTGCCACCAGCGAATTTAAATATGTGCACAAACCTCTTAGACACAAAAAGTCCAATTCTGTTCTTAAAAAAGGTAAATTAATAAAAAAAGAAAAATACATCTGGGAACTCAGGCTATTGCTAGATTTAAAAAAACTACAAGGATTAAGCACCAAGAATAGCTTTTTTGAGGTCCAGCTTAAAGGTTACAAGAAAAACAAAAGCACCTGGGGTTAGCCCAGAGGAATCCACAAGCCATAAAGAAATAAAAGGAATAAACCTAATCGCATCTTCCTAGACATTTCCTGATCTACTTACATATCTGGGGTTTTAAATGAGTAGTTTCTAGGTATGATACGGATTATTTTTCATACCTGGTCCAAGTTTATTTCAGCATAGCTCTGCCCTTTCTCCAGGGGAACAACCACAGACTGACAAAAGGGGAGTCATTTTCCAATTTTAAAAAGTTCTAGCCTTCCCGTTGGCTCTTTTGGCTAGGTGCCCACTCACTTCCTTTTACCTATGCATAGCAGTGAGACTTTTTAACCTTTACAGGTAGAGCGATTAGAGAACAGCTACTAAGAGGGATTTTATAGCTACTGGCTGGGTGGGTGTCCATAAAAGAAAGCTACCCCCGTCCCCTTCATTTATCACACCATGCTAACTTGGATTATGCTTATTCTTGCTCACTTTATATATCCCACAATGCCCCAAGACAAGTATAGCTCAGTATGTGGCTTAGTCAAATACAGAAACTGTCCAAAGCTAGACGGACTAGTCTTATGAAACAAAGCTACAATGTAGTACCAGGAAATAGTGCAAGATGCAGAAATGCTTTGTATTAGGGAGTATTTTCATGCCCCTCACTGTTTGGAATTTAATCTTCCAAATGAGAGGTGGGAAGTTACAGGAAGACACCAGACAAAGCTGGGACAAGTTGGCTGGTGAAACTTAAGCTTTAAGTAGTGTGACTGTGAACAACCATGTGACCAGGTGCCTGGATGGACCACTCTGATGCTACACTCAGGGCAGACTGCAAGAAATAGGACAGACAATCCGCAAAACTGGTGGTTTATTCTATAATTAGATTCACCAAACCAGTAACAAGAGAGTTCTGCAGTACCTTACTGGTTACCAAGAAGCCAAACACAGGCCCCTTTAGGCATTCCAGCCCTTGGCTCCCATCTAGACAACCAAATCTAATATAGTGAGAGGTTACTGAAAACCCTATTCACCAAATCCCAAAGGATCGGACATTTACCTTCAGGTCAATTTGAATCTCAGATCTTACTCAAATATCTAAGATGTATTATTAAAAGGAAAAAAGGAAGAGATTATAAATGGTTAAGGAATCATCTACATACAAGTGACTTTCAATGTTCAGAGATCAGGATCATAGCATTGATGCTGTATCTGCTGGCTTGCAAAAGTCTCTCTGGAATCAGTTCAATGGGTTATAGTCCAACAGGCCATTCAGCTGTAGAATCTGTTAGAGTTCTCGCATGAGAATTCTAGGGTAATCCAAGTAACTACTTGGAGACCTCAGTCCTATGGCTTAGACCTTCCCTGTTGAAGTTTATGCAGACCTGAGATGCAAGGATCAAGCCCAAGGCTTCCTTTATAGTTGAAGCAGGCTGGGCACTGACAGGCAACTCCACAACGTGGAGCCAACAGTTTGTGATCTCTATAAAATGGGTCCTCTCTCAGACAATATCTTTAGCAATAGCCATTCAAACTATCAAGACAGTTCACAGGTGGTTTACTACATGGCATTACAGATCTGGAGGAGAGATGAGAACCATAATATTATTGCACCACAAGTCCCATTGAAATAACATCCCCTTTTGATCTCCTAGTCAACAGACTGCAGTAATGAAGTATTATAAAACAGGAACCGGATTTAGCATCTATAAGCTAATTAGATCACGTTAGATTTCTAATACGATGCAGGTAAACAGACACATTAATCACTTACTCTTTGATTCTCTAACAATACAAAGTGAACGAGCTGGGGATTGCTAGCCTAATTAACATTTCTTTGATATCTATAAATAAGAGGTATGACGGGTTCAGTCACAGAGACCCCCTTGGGACTGTTACCTGATGAGCTGAGATTACCTCTGAGCCCGCTTTCCCTGCCAGCTTGGGACTCCAGAACCCTGCCTTGTTGAGCCAGACACGCTAGCCTGTTGCAAGACAGACCCAGATCTGGTCCACGCCCTCAAAGCTGCAGACTTTAACCAGGCAACCTGCTGGGCAGCTTTTATCTCCAGCACCCAGACAGCCAGTTCCCAATGGGATCCAAACCCCAAATAAAACAATTTTACTCTGTATAAAGCTTTATACAGGGTAAACTCATAAATTGTCCGTCCTCTGAAACACAGAGAGATATGCTAAACACAGAGGTATTAATCACTTACTCTGGGGTTTTTTTTCCACTTTTGTTTATTGATAAGTATAAAAAGTAGGATTTAAGTGGTTCCAAGTAATAACAGACAGAACAAAGTAAGTTACCAAACAAAATAAAACAAAACACTCAAGTCTAAGGCTAATACATTAAGAAACTCATTACAGGTAAATCTCACCCTCAGATGTTCCAATAAGCTTCTTTCACAGACTAGACTCCTTCCTAGTCTGGGTCCAATCCTTTCCCCTGGTACAGTCCTTGTTAGTTCCAGCAGACATCTTAGGTGGAAACTAGGGGTTCTCTCATGACTGGAACCTCCTCTGTTCTGTTCCACCCCATTTTATAGCTTTGGCACAAGGCGGGAATCCTTTGTCTCTCTGGGTCCCCACCCCTCCTTCTAAATGGAAAATCACCAGTTTTAAGGTAGATTCCAGTATCAGGTGACATGTTTACATGCCCTGTGAGACCCCTAGTCTCCATTCTTCTAGGGCTGGCCCATACGTACCCCGGAAGGTTTGCAAGCAAACAGAGTCATTCATAGGAGCCGACTTCTGCTCCCGCCAGTGGGTGCTCGACCCCCCTCTACTCCCAGCCCCTTCCCCATTTCACCCCCCTCCCCAAGTCCCCGCCCTGCCTCTTCCCCACCTCCTCTCTTGAGCACGCTGCGTCCCCGCTCCTGCCCCTCCCTCCCCGGCGGGCGGAAGTTCTAGAAGGGAAGAGGAGGAGCAGGATTGCGGCACGCTCAAGGGAGGAGGCAGGGGGGAGCTTGGCTGCCGGTGGGTGCAGAGCACCTGCTAATTTTCCCCCTTGGGTGCTCCAGCCCCGGAGCACCCACGCAGTTGGCACCTATGGAGCCATTGACAGGTCATTGATTCTGAAGCACCCTTAATGCCTTCCACTTAATATGTTTACACTAGTAACACAAATTTATATCCAATTCTCCTAACTCCAGACATAGAAATAGTACATGCACACACTCAGTAGATCATAAGTTTTGTAATGAGACCTTACAAGAGACCTTTTGCATAAAGCATATTCTTGTTACAGCATATTTACACTCATAAGCATATTTCCATAAAACATTATGGAGTGCAACATCACAGGTGGATCATCTTGATTAGAGTTGCAATGCCTCTTAAGTTGTTATGGCTCATACACAGGTTGGCTGGCCTGCCAGCGTCACAAGCCATACTGTAAAAGATGGCTCGTTTACAGGGGCATTTGGGAAGCACACCTTCTGTATAAGGGGAACACATTGAGAATGCGCTTCTGGGAAGGACTAGTGATTATTAAACTTTCTTTCCTGTCCCATATTGCTTGGTCTTTAGACAATAAGTTTGCCTGAACTTGGTTATTTGGTCCTGAACATTCTTAATATCAAAACACAAGTATATAGCCAACCAATGGACTACCTTTAGTCAACACCTGGGCGCTTTTGAAAGTTTCCCCTTCAAATAAGCTAGTACTGCTGGTCGCTAGGGATTTAAACCTGGGTCTCCCAAATCCCACATGAATGTCCCAACCATTGCATTATTGGCTGTTCTGGGTTGGATAGGTGGGCCAGTAAGTCTCTCTCCCTCCCCCCTCAACACTTCATCCTGGACCTGAGAAATCTTCCCACTGAAGTTTGTCAAAACTAGGGTGACCGTATTTCCCTTTGCGGAATATGGGACAGCTGGTAAAATTACTTGTATTCAATGGCAAGAGGTTTTGACAGTGAAAAACATTGTCAAAAAATGTCCAGCCAGCTCCACTGGTCTTGCTACATTTGGAAGCAAAGCTTGTTGCTGACTGAACATGTCACTTTGGGTTATTACTGCTAACGCATATACAGACCTGCCTATACAAGGCTTTTAAATAGCCTTGATCAAATCAGCATAAATTTACCTAGATAGCTAAATGTGCATATATTTGCAGACACCAGGAATTGGAAAATCAGCTTCTTGTGTTTATGTCTTTAGAGGCTGATTGGCTGTTCCCCCATGTGGCAGCTATGAAGTAGCTTCTCGCCCACCCCTGGGCGGTTCCCCCTTTGACCCCACTGTAGCTTCAGCCTGTTCCTCCTTTCTTAAGATCTGAAACCCCTCCAAACTCCCTCCCTTTGTGTCTCTGCCTCCCAGCTCTCTGTGCCCCATTTCTGCCCCCAAATCTGTCCCTGCCTAGAAGATCTGGTTAACGTTTTTAATTTGGATCACGTAACATGGCTTTTTCACAAAAATCTTTCAAACAGATTCTAGTTTTTCACTGAAATAAAACCTGTGTTTTGAGTGTTGGTTATCGTCCCTCCTCCCCCCACTTTTTTTTTTGGGCCACTGAAAGAAATAAATTTTTTTCCGTCGTTTTTCTCCCCCCACCTTCTTGCTACTCTAATATTTCCAAGATTGTTCAGCTTTGGAAAAAGACAAAGAATGTTGGCAAAGTTAGTTTAATTCTTAGGTACATTTGGAAGAGTCAGGATAGCAAAGTCAAAGTGGAAAAACAAAACCTTTGGGGCTGGGCATTGTTCACTTTGTTGCATTCAGTGGCAGAACAACAACTATTTGAGATTTTAGGGTTTTTGGAAGAAAAAAAAACAACAAAAAACCCACCATTTTGACAAAAGATGGGTTCAAAATAGAAACCAACTTGCAACTTTCCCACAAGAATCCCGTCTACCTCCCCATTTTGTGGCCGGTTCCATCCATCTATTGTAGGTGCTTATACATATCACCACACCCCTGTAAGGTAAGGAAGTGATCTTTGTCCGAGAGAGACTAAGTGATCTGCCCAAGGTCACAGAAGTGGTCAGCAGAGCAGGGTCTCTGAGGTCACAGACTAGCATGCTAACCATTGGTCCCCATCCTCCTTTCACGAGCCAGCTATCACTGGTATGCACACACTATGCAGAAGAGCTGGGCCAGGGAAGAGAGCCGGAGTCTCAACTTCCTGCCAGGAAATGCAGAATCCTGTAGTACAGGGGTGGGCAAACTACAGCCCACAGGCCAGATCCAGCCTCTCAGGGCTTTGGATCCGGCATGCAAGATTGCCATCCACGTGGCGCTGCGGGACCCATGCCACTCCCAGAAGCGGCCGGCATCACATCCCTGCGGCCCCTGGGGCTGGAGGAGCAGAGGGCTCTGCGTGCTGCCCTCCTGTACAGGCACCGCCCCCCACAGCTCCCATTGGCCAGGAACAGGGAACTGCAGCCAATGGGAGCTTCAGGAAAGGTACCCACAGATGAGGGCAGCAAGCAGAACCCTCTGTGCCCCCTCCTCCAGGGGCCACAGGGACGTGGTGCCGGCCTTCCGGGAGCAGTGCGGGCCAGGGCAGGCAGGCAGCCTGCCTGAGCCCTGCTGCGTGCCGCTGCCACCCCGAAGCCGCTCAAGGTAAGCAGCACCAGGCCGGAGCCTGCACCCCAAATCCCTCCTATACCCCGCACCCCAACTCCCTGCCCCGAGGCCCCTGCCTGCACCCCAACCCCCTGCCCTGAGCTCCTCCCACACTCCTCCCTGCACCCCAGCCCTGAGCCCCCTCCCGCCCTTCACATCCCCTCTTGCACCCCAACCCCCTCCCCTGAGCCCCCTCGTACACCCCACAGCCCTCCTCTGCCCCAACCTCTTGCCCTGAGCCCCTTCCTGCTCACCGCAGCCCCTCCCGCACCCCAACCCCAGCCCTACATTCATGGGCCAGCATGCAAGTTCCCCACCCAGATGTGGCACTCGGGCCAAAAAGTTTGCCCACCCCTGCTCTAGTAAGAGCCAGGAGGGAAAGCTATTAGATTAAACTAACTCTGGCTCACTACCAAGATAAGCTACAGGTGTGCCTGGGAACTGGCGCTTCTAGACAGAAATCACTGGCCTCTGGTGTAACCACAGGGGACTCTGCACTCCTTGCTCCTACTTGCATAACTACATGGCAGTGTCAGAACTAGACCTGGCCAAAGCTCAGTTTCTGCCTCAAAATCCCAGCAGCCAGCTAGGTGTGCTGGAAGGAAGCCAGGCAAGTTTGTCCAAGACACACTCCTGGGGAAGATTTGGGTTCTGACAAGCTGGCATTTTCCATTGAAAACTTTGACCAATTCTAACCTGGTCTGGCTGGATCTCACCTCCTGAGAGAGGAGACAAGGAGAAGCAAGATATAACAGGCAGCAAGACTCCTCTACAGGAGGGTGCGTCTCCTCAGCACCAGGAGGGGCTGTGCTGTCAGAGTGGCACTTATGTAAAATCCCCCCTAGGGTCACCATACCACCAACTGCCCTGGTGTAGGCAAGGCTCTGGCAGCAGTGGGCCACTTCCACACTGTCAGTTTCACCTGCTGTGTGTATAGTTAAAAGCTAATAATATCCAGAGCCAGAGGGGCTTGAGGGTAAGTGAAAAGGAGGCCTACATATCTGAGTGATTGAACCATTTTAGATCAACATTTTCCAAAGTCACACATGGACAGAGGCCAGTTCTGGAAAGATTCGGCTCCACAGGTAGAAGTTACTAAGGACACAGGTTTATATGCTAAGTGCTTAAACTGCTTTAACTATAACTGTCAATAGACCTCCAGCTATAATAAATTTCCTGTATCTTGTCTCCCCACCTGTAAAATGGCGATGAGAACTTACTCACCTGCCCACTAGGGTTAATTTGTTAACCTTGGCAAGCACACTAAAAATGAAGCATGCCCTAAATATGGTGAGGGCACTTGATGAAATTAAGAAGTTAGTAGGTTTAAAATGGATTTTTCTATAGCATAAAAATAGCACCCCACTGTGGGACAAATAGCTCTGTAATATTTACCAAGAGTTAGACACTTGTATCACTGGCTAAGAACATCAGGCCAGTTCCCAGCTGGCATCACTCCACTGACATCAAAGGATAATTTGATAGAGTGATAATATTAGAGATGGTCTCACTAAGCCTGTTTCAGGCCATGAGGTGAAATCAGGAAAAGTTTCTTCTGTGGCGCAGTACTTCAGAATGGTTTTATACACTCCTCTTAAGCGGCTGGCAGTGGTCACAGTAAGAGGTAGGCCAGCACTCTAGATAGGCCAAGGGTGTGCTGGAGTGAGACTGTTCCCAGGTACTTGCGTTCCTTCACTTAACACTTCCAGGCTCCTGACTCTCCCCAAGCAGTCTGTATGCAATGGGGGACATAGCCATTTGTTTTTGTAAGGGCCAAGCTCATCCATGTAGTATCTCCAGTGAAATCTCACACATCAGGCTCTTACATCCATATTTAGGCCCTGTGACGGGGGTATATCCATCATCTTTATATCATGATACCTCCTAGAGGCCCCAACTGAGATCAGAACCCCATTGTACTAAGCACTGTAGAAACATGGTTTGAGACAATCCCTGTGCCATAGATCTTACCTGCTGGCAGAGCAGGTGCCAGCTCATGCCAAGGTCCCCAGGTCTCAGCTGAATACTGACAAATACATAGCTGGACTCAGTCTGGCTCACCTGTGTGTTTAGTATTGTTAATACGGGTATTTGAATTATCAGAATGCGTTTAGTGTTTAGACTTTATGGTATGGTTCTAAGTTGCTGCCCGCATTAATCTCACTTATAACAGCTGTATCCCATATTATAAGATAATATTTGAGTGTTTGCATTGTAAGCCTCTGTCACTGTGTAAATCACCAGATAGGAGAGAGACATTTACTAGTGTGAGATGCTGGTCTCCCACAGAAGGTGTTATGTCCTGCCCCACAGGGAAGATCCATCAGCACCAGATGAACTATTGTGGAACATCAAAGAGGACAAAAAGACTTTGCTGATTGCTCTCTCCCATCAT
This sequence comes from Caretta caretta, assembly GCF_965140235.1. NCBI lineage: Eukaryota > Metazoa > Chordata > Testudines > Cheloniidae > Caretta > Caretta caretta. Next base: position 19,575,878 of record NC_134209.1, read on the forward strand.
GAGATGAATCATACAAACTGATTCCTCCCATCAGCTGAAGTTGCAGCTCAGAGCACAAGGGGAGAAGGGAATCAAAAACCCCTCACAAAAAGAAACTGTACTTCTGTACTCCTTGGACTCTGGAGGGCAGGGTTTTCTAGCCGTAAGCAAGAGATCCCTAGCTGATCAGGCTGGGTTAGCCCTGAAGGACATATAGCGTATGCTTATTATAGAAGCTTCTGTTACCCTTTGAAACTTTAGACTGTAACTCATTTGTGTATGTATGTTTATGTGCTTTAACGTTGTAAATAACTCTCATTTCCTTTTCCTATTAATAAATCTTAAGATAGTTTACTATAGGATCGGCTACAAGCGTTGTCTTCAGTGGACAGCTAAGGAGCAACTGACCTGGGATAAGTGACCGGACCTTTGGGACTGGCAGTAACCCGAATATTGCTGGGAACTGTGTTGTCAGGGACCATCTATCACAAAGGCAGGCTCATCTGGGTGGTGAGACGGATCAGAGTATCTAAGGAAACTATCTGTGACTCCAAGTTAACTACACTGATGACATCTTCATCATCTGGACCCATGGAAAAGAAGTGTTTGAGGAATTCCTCCATGATTTCAACAATTTCCATCCCACCATCAATCTCAGCCTGGACCACTCCACACAAGAGATCCACTTCCTGGACACTACGGTGCTAATAAACGATGGTCACATAACCACCACCCTATACCGGAAACCTACTGACCGCTATACTTACCTACATGCCTCCAGCTTTCATCCAGACTACACCACACGATCCATTGTCTACAGCCAAGCTCTACAATACAACCGCATTTGCTCCAACCCCTCAGACAGAGACAAACACCTACAAGATCTCTATCAAGCGTTCTTACAACTACAATACCCACCTGCTGAAGTGAAGAAACAGATTGACAGAGCCAGAAGAGTACCCAAAAGTTGCCTACTACAGGACAGGCCCAACAAAGAAAATAACAGAACGCCACTAGCCATCATCTTTGGCCCCCAACTAAAACCTCTCCAGCGCATCATCGAGGATCTACAACCTATCCTGAAGGACGACCCATCACTCTCACAGATCTTGGGAGACAGGCCAGTCCTTGCTTACAGACAGCCCCCCAACCTGAAGCAAATACTCTCCAGCAACCACACACCACACAACAAATACACTAACCCAGGAATCTATCCTTGCAACAAAGCCCGTTGCCAACTCTGGCCACATATCTATTCAGGGGACACCATCATAGGGCCTAATCACATCAGCCACACTATCAGAGGCTCATTCACCTGCACATCCACCAATGTGATATATGCCATCACGTGCCAGCAATGCCCCTCCGCCATGTACATTGGCCAAACTGGACAGTCTCTACGTAAAAGAATAAATGGACACAAATCAGATGTCAAGAATTACAACAATCAAAAACCAGTCGGAGAACACTTCAATCTCTCTGGTCACTTGATTACAGACCTAAAAGTGGCAATTCTTCAACAAAAAAACTTCAAAAACAGACTCCAACGAGAGACTGCTGAATTGGAATTAATTTGCAAACTGAATACAATTAACTTAGGCTTGAATAAAGACTGGGAGTGGATGTGTCATTACACAAAGTAAAACTATTTCCCTTGTTTATTTCCCCTCCTACTGTTCTTGTAAAGTGCTGGAAATGGCCCATCTTGATTATCACTACAAAAGGTCCCCCCCCCACCCCCACTCTTCTGCTGGTAATAGCTCACCTTTCCTAATCACTCTTGTTACAGTGTGTATGGTAACACCCATTGTTTCATGTTCTCTGTGTGTATAAAATCTCCCCACTATATTTTCCACTGCATGCATCCGATGAAGTGAGCTGAAGCTCAAGAAAGCTTATGCTCTAATAAATGTGTTAGTCTCTAAGGTGCCACAAGTCCTCCTGTTCTTTTTACGGATACAGACTAACACGGCTGCTACTCTGAAACAAGTTAAGGCTGTCATAGTGCCTGAGGAGTTTACAGTTGATAATTGGCTTGTGACATCTAAGTACAGGACTCATATTCAAGTTGAGGTTTGTGCCACGGTTCTTAACAGTCTGCCCGGAGGTTGCTATCCATGCTCCTGAGTCACTGTGGGACAACTTGACACTTACAATCTAAATAGAAAGAGACACACAAAGTGAGGGGGGAGCAGAGATGGGAAGTGATTTCCCTGAGGTCACATAGTGGGTCAATGACAGAGCCAGGCATAGAACCAAAGATCTTCTGAGTCCCAATCCAGTATCCTACCCACTGGGCTATACTGCAGCTCAATCATAACTATTATAGTGATTTATAATTTGCATAGTGTACTAGGCTAGGTGCTTTGTAGAGAGACAAAGATCATGCCCCTGAAGCTGAAGGCCAAGGGCCACACTGCAAAATCAAAGTAACAATTTGTGCCTAAGAGTAGGTTGCTGTCCTGCTATTGTCCTTGAAGACAGCAGGCATTTGTATCACTAATTTGGGGATATTCCTAGTTCACATATTGGGGGATAACTCCCAGACCACCTTTTTGCCCAGGCAGGGTCTATCTTTGGACCACGGCTCATAACCCTACCAGAAAGAAGCAAGCAGTCTTTGGAAGAATGGGGCAAACTCTATAGCTGAAATTCTGACTGCACTGAAGTACAAATGAAAAACACCCATTTATTTCAATAGGGCCAGGATTTCCATCTCTGCCACCGGTTGCTATCTTGGAACTCTTTCCTAACCCATGCAGTAATTGTCCTTTTCCCTCTGTTGTCTCTCCAGACACTTATCCCATGACAGGCCTAAGCAAGAGACACATCAGGTGATAGCTGCTCCAACTTCCAGGAAACTCCCAGGCCTGCCTGCACAGAGTCTTTTAGCTGGCATTCGGATCAGCACCAGATATATCTCACTGACAACACTGGCTTTTTTTCTGCTGCCCATGCTGGATTCAGTAATTGCATTTGCCATTGGCTATGATCTCCCTATTCAGGGAACACCAAATTCTATGTTTGTTTATTTTCATTATTTACTGTGGTCGTGTCTAGCAGCCCCAGGATGCCATTGTGCCAGGCACTGTGCAAACAGATGGGTTTTGCAACCTTCTGGTGGTTATCAATGTGATTTCAGAAAATCCGCAAAGATTATAAATTATCTATCCATCCATTCCTCCCCCCATTAATATACACCCATCTATCTATTGTCTCCTTGGTGGATTTGTCTCAGTGCAACGTGGAAGGAGACATAGCTTTAAGAATTTGCCCATGTTCCCCAGGAAAGCACCGGAGAGCTAAATTCAGGAAAGCATGATGCCCTGATAACTGGTGTTGGTGTTTTCCTTCCACCCGCAGCTGCTGGTGTTATTTTATTCCTGAGAATTTTAGGTGTTTTTTTTTTACAGTGTGGCGTGTGATTTGGCCAAAAGGTGCATTTTTTGCATCACTCTAACACAGGGATCAGCAACCTTTGGCACACGGCCCATCAGGGAAATCCGCTGGTGGGCCAGGATGGTTTGTTTACCTGCAGCGTCTGCAGGTTCGGCTGATTGCAGCTCCCATTAGCCGCAGTTCGCCGTTCCAGGCCAATGGGGGCTGTGGGAAGCGGCAGCCAGCACATCCCTCAGCCCACACTGCTTCCCGCAGCCCCCATCGGCCTGGAATGGCGAACCACGGCCAGTGGGACCTGCAATTGGCTGAACCTGCAGATGCTGCAGGTAAACAAACTGTCCCAGCCCGCCAGCGGATTTCCCTGATGGGCCGCGTGCCAAAAGTTGCTGATCCCTGCTGTAACAGATGCTACTGCCTTGGAGTTTCTACTTACAAAATCAGGGTCATGCCTTGCACAACAGATCCTTCTCCCCTTGTCTGATGTACAACAACCTCCACAGACATGAAGTTACGAGACAGAATAGTCATAAGGCGTATTTTCAGTGTCGTGCTCAGAAACCAAGTTTATTGACAGGATCATGGCCATTCCCTTCACAGACTCCATGACACTGGGATGGCAATTTATGAAAGGTGCTATCCAGCTCCTGCAGGGTAGAAGCCACCGGAAAAGCAAACTATGTTCCCCAGAGATACCCAGAAAGTAAGCTCTTACCACAAAGGTGCTCAGAGACAGATGGAAATTACTTATTGCTGATTTACTTATTTATATTTATTCACACCACAACCAGAGGCAAATGGACACAGTAAATCATTACATCTTTGTTGAACATTCGGCACCAGATCCATAGCTTGTGTGAATCAGAGTCCATTGAAGTCAGTGGGCCAGATCCCATAGAGTTATTTAAGCTAAAGGACACTGTTGGCACAAGAACAAATGGATATCAACTGGCCATGAACAAACTCAGGCTGGCAATTAGAAAAAGGTTTCTAACCATCAGAGGGGCGAGGTTCTACAACAGCCTCCCAACAGGAGTTGTGGGGGCAAAGAACTTAATTAGTTTTAAGAGAAGGCTGGACAAATTTATGAATGCGATTGTAGAACAGGGTTGCTTGTCAACAGCCCTGGGCTCACTTCTGGTTTATGTGTTATGTTCCTAAAGCTCATACTTTAGGATTTCAGCCAGAGACCATAAGGGGTCAGGAAGAAATTCATCCCCTGCCCCTTCCAGTGTATTCTGGGAGGATTTTTTAATCTCCTGTCTCTGAACCATCAGGGACGGCCACAGCTGGAGATGGGACATTGGGCAGGGAGGGCCAAGGCTCTGATGTGGCACCAAGCATTCTGTCTCTCAGGTGCTTGGCTGGCTGGTTCTTGCTCATGTGCTCAGGATCTAACTGATTGTGTATGTGGGGTCAGGAATTTTCCCCCAGGTCAGATTGCAAAGGACCTTGGGGGTTTTAACCTTCTTCTGCAGTGTGCAGGTGAGGGTCACTTGCCAGGAGTATCTAGATGTATCTCACTTCATTCTAATATAGCTCAAAAAAGATATATTAGAATTGGAAAAGGTACAGAGAAAGACAACAAAAATGATTAAGGGTATGGAACAGCTTCCGTATGAGGAGAGATTAAAAAGACTGGGACTTTTCAGCTTGGAAAAGAAATAACTAGGGGGGATATGAAAGAGGTCTATACAATTGAATGGCTAGGAGAAAGTGAATCAGGAAGCATTATTTACTCTTGCACATGACACAAGAACCAGGGATCCACCAATGAAATTAATATCCAGCAGATTTAAAACAAACAAAAGGAAGTACTTCTTCACACAATGCAAGTCAACCTCTGGAATTCATTGCTGGGGAAGTTGTGAAGGCCAAAACGATAAGTGGGTTCAAAAAAGAATTACATAAATTCATGGAGGATAGGTTCATCAATGGCTATTAGCCCAGATGGTCAGGGATGGAAGCCCATGCGCTGTGTGTCCCTGACCTCTGATTGCCAGAAGCTGTGTGTGGATGACAGAGGATGGATCACTCAATGACTGCCCTGTTCTGTTCATTCCCTCTGAAGCACCAGGCATTGGCTACTTCTGAAAGACAGGATACTAGGCTAGATGGACCATTGTTCTGACCCAGTATGGCCGTTCTTATGTTCCCTGCCATTGCAGGGGCCTTGGGGACTGATGCACCTTGGTCCCTCCTACTTTCTGTCTGTGGCACATAATAGCCTTGTCTCCTATGGGCGGTAACACTTTGGTCTAATTTTGATTGTTGGGTTTAGTGTGCAGGTGCTGGGTGGTGCTGATGGCCTCTGATGTACAGGAGGACAGGGTAGATGATCTGGTCGTCCCTTCTGGTCTTAAATTCTGATTCTATGACTCTGTCCCCATCTGGTGCAAATCAGCATAGCTCCATTGACTTACATGGATTTACATCACCTGAGGCTCTGGCCACATATGTGAGGGAACCAGGCATTGAAAAACAGCATGCAATAGGACAGTTTCCTGACACATTCTGTGACATGTGACATGCATGTCAGTGAAATGTCCTCTGATAGACATCTCTTATGTGGATGGAACCAGAGGTTATCACGCACGCAATGACTGAGTGTGACATTCCCCAGGATACAATCTGAACTGTTGAACAGCTGTGCTCCCTTAATTCTCTAGTCTGGGGTGCCTTTTACGGTGCTTTGCTGGTGAACAGCCACCACTCCTGGTTCTGCTCACACAGCCTCCAACATGTAACTTGGTCCCAGCTACACAGTACTGAGTGCTACTACCTAGCTACTCATTAATCATATGCAGGGCAACACCCACAAATTCTTAGTCCCAGCCTTGTTCCCCAGAAATGCGCTAATGTACATTGTACATCTTGTACTGCTCAGTTCCCTCCTGGACAGCACAAGCTCATAGAAAGTCCATCATTGCATCAAAGAAAAATGACTATGAACCAGCCTTGTTATCTCAAGTGAAGGCTCCCAAACACTTCAATCCAAACACACACTGGTTTAGATAAAACACTAAGTGTCTTAACTACAGAAAGATGGATTTTAAGTGATTACAGTAATAAGGCATAAAAGTCAGAACTGGTTACAAAAAAAATAAAAAGATAAACACACAAGCCAACACCTAATTTAACAAGCTAAGTGAACTTAAAAGCAAAATATCTCTCTCTCACCATAAAATGTAACAGTTCACAGGCTGGAATTCCTTTCAGCCTGTGACCCCTGTCCCCTTGCTTCAGTGTCCTTCAGGTATTCATTGCTATCACAAATAGAGAGAAGGGAGGAGGAGCGGTGAGTTGGAGGCGCTTCTCATTCTTATACCCCTCTCCCTCCTTTGAGGATTACCCAAAGCAGAGGTGCAGGCGACAAGCAGTCTCTTGTGGACATGAGGTTTCACCCGTCCCTGTGATGAAATGCAAATTTCTTGTTTACACTTTCCCCCTGCTGGGAATGGCCAGTTAAACAGGCGATGGCCCTTTACCACTTGGCTGGAGTATGTCTGTCTCTGAAAAACTAGGTTGTGGGTGTTACCCAGAATTACAGCATATTTCAGTTACAATCGTACAGTAGGATCTTATAACTTCACATGTAGTGTTGCTACACGTAGTTCAACAGAACAATGATATTAGCAGATTATGACTTTTCAAATAATACCTCACAAGGCATACTTCGTACAAAATTTATCATAATCTTATAAAAGGGTGAGCCAGGGGTACAGGCTGTCACACTTAAGTTATTATGTATGTATGCCATGTTGCTTTGATATGGAGATGCCTGGCATATTGTGCCATGCTGCTGTGATTCCCATTTTTGTTCCAACATCAAGACTTGTTGCGGTATATACGAATGCATACATACATGCACGCTCCATGCACATGCTGCAGAGCCATGTAATAAATTGTGTTTATCTTGCAAGTTTGACCATCTATCCTGAAGTCTGCTCACTAATCCATCTCAACTGGGACTGCTTCTAACACTGCAGACCGCTGGGCAACTGTCAATGGTTTTTACAAATAAATCTGCCAGAAAAATGCTGCTTTCTTTCCCCAAATGAGGAATTTCCCCCTTCCAAATTACACTGGCCCAAGTTACAACGTTCAGTCCTGTACCAGTGACAGATTTCAGATCTGATATCCAACAAACCTTTACTTCAGATCTTCAGTAGGACTCAGCACTCAGAAGCTTTCATTGTTCTCACTGGGGACAGCTAGTGCTCAGCCACTTGCCTTAAATGTGACTTCTTGGGTACTGAGTTCTTTTGGGAATCTGGCTCTGGAGTTTTGTGTTCCTGGAAAGGGAGGAACCCCATCTTTTTTCCCAGAAACCCCTCTCCGAACATTTTAAATTTCACATTTCCATCATATGTCACCTAGGCTTAATTTCCCAAAATTACATGAGGCAATCTTGTTCTGTATGGGGCTTCCAGTTTTGAGGGGCTAAAGTCATCTGTATTCATCAGCTCCTTTTCATTGTACATATTTCCATCAATTTACAATACGTAGAGGGGAAAAGTGGTTTCTAGTTCTGGACACAAGTTTTCATTGCAAACGAATACCCTCCTTGGCTACGTTAGGTGATATTTGTCTATTTTAGGATAAGTTGAGGTTGGGCCTTCTATTTAATGAAAGCATCCACCGTGGTACCATTCAACTAACCACTCTTCCTGATCCTATTCTTTAACCCCAACCGTAATTGTGCAAGACAGTCTGCTTGTGTCCCATAGGACAATCGTTTGTGTACATTCAAGTGAGGTAATAGCTGAGAAGGAGATCTGTGTCTTCCAGCAGATATGTGGCACCTTTTATCGGCAACATTCGCATCAATCCAGTGGAAAGGAGGCAGGGGATAATTTAGGTGGTTCAACTGTAACCCCACTTTCACTGTCACCAGCAGAAGAAAGGAAACAAAGCTGACACTTGGAAATCACCCTCACTTCTGGTGGGCATCTTCCCCCCTCCCCGCCAAGTCCAATGCTGCATAAATCTAGCTCTAGACACAGGGCTAGTTAGCAATCAAATACTAACCATGGCCTGATTCAGAAAAGCACTTAATCCTATGCTTAAATTAGATTAAGACCTAGTGACTTCAATGGAATTTAAGCGGGTGCTTAAAGTTAAGCAGGTGCTAAGTGTTTTGCTGAATTGGGACTCATATGCAGACATACTTCAGAAAAACAATCCTGCACCAGAAAAAGGGTATGGAATAACTTCCACAGCCCTGCTGTGTACTGGTTTTGGAGAGATCAGTATGTGAATGCCTTTGACAGAAGGATATGACATCCCTCCCCACTTCTGGGAGAGACAAGACAACTTGAACTTCAAAAAATATCAATATCTATCTATCTATCTCAGGGACTTCCTACCTGCCAAAAACCACCTGTGCCCACATGGCAATAAAAATTAGGAAATGGGTACTAACTTTCTTTTCTTTTTTTAAACATAGAGATTGCAACATATTGGAGTTTTTTTAAATGTTACAGCTCGGAAAACCTGATGCTTCACCCTGATTTGTGATCTAAATTGTACATCAAACATGAAATGCTGCCATCTTTTGGTTTGGTATGGGATTGACATAACAAATACAAAAAGAAAAGGAGTACTAGTGGCCCCTTAGAGACTAAACAATTTATTTGAGCATAAGCTTTCGTGAGCTACAGCTCACTTCATTGGATGCATTCAGTGGAAAATACAGTGAGGAGATTTATTTACACACAGAACACGAAAAAATGGGTGTTCTCATACACACTGTAAGGAGAGTGATCACTTAAGATGAGCTATTACCACCAGGAGAGCGGGGGGTGGGGCGGGGGGGAGAGAAAACCTTTTGTAGTGATAGTCAAGGTGGGCCATTTCCAGCAGTTGACAAGAACGTCTGAGGAAGAGCGGGGGGGTGGGGAAATAAACATAGGGAAATAGTTTTACTTTGTGTAATGACACATCCACTCCCAGTCTCTATTCAAGCCTAAGTTAATTGTATTCAGTTTGCAAATTAATTCCAATTCAGCAGTCTCTCATTGGAGTCTGTTTTTGAAGTCTTTTTATTGTAATATTGCAACGTTTAGGTCTGCAATTGAGTGACCAGAGAGATTGAAGTGTTCTCCGACTGGTTTATGAATGTTATAATTCTTGACATCTGATTTGTGTCCATTTATTCTTTTACGTAGAGACTGTCCAGTTTGACCAATGTACATGGCAGAGGGGCATTGCTGGCACGTGATGGCATATATCACATTGGTGGATGTGCAGGTGAACGAGCCTCTGATAGTGTGGCTGATGTTATTAGGCTCTGTGATGGTGTCCCCTGAATAGATATGTGGCCAGAGTTGGCAACGGGCTTTGTTGCAAGGATAGGTTCCTGGGTTAGTGGTTCTGTTGTGTGGTGTGTGGTTGCTGGTGAGTATTTGCTTCAGGTTGGGGGGCTGTCTGTAGGCAATTACTGTCCTGTCTCCCAAGATTTGTGAGAGTGATGGGTCGTCCTTCAGGATAGGTTGTAGATCCTCAATGATGCGTTGGAGAGGTTTTAGTTGGGAGCTGAAGATGATGGCTAGTGGCGTTCTGTTATTTTCTTTGTTGGGCCTGATACAGACTAACATGGCTGCTACTCTGAAACAATAACAAATACAAACTTTTATATAATGATGGGATCCTATTCTACTTTTCAAGACTGAGGTATTCAATCTATGTCAGAGAAAAATTGTAAAGAGAAATGGAGAGTACAAATCCTTTAGATTGTTCCGTACATCTCCTCATAAATTATAGGTCTTGTCTTTAGAGAGTTTGTATTTCTCTAAGCTTTCCTTGAACTTCTAAAATCCAAGTCACCTTATTAGTAAAATATAGAAAATCCCAACACACTTTTAGTTTATTTGGAAGAGAGACATAGGCCTGCTACCAGTATAACTATTTTGCTTGGGGTGTGTGTGGGGTTTTTTTAAACAAAATAATTATACCAGTAAAAGCCCTAGTGTGGAGGCAGTTATACCAGAATCAAGGTGCTTTATATTGGTATAGTTGTTCCATTTCCTGTATAGAAATAAACCACACTTTTATCTTGATATAACTGCAGCCACACTAGGGAGTTGTGCCACTTTAACTATTCCGGAGAGAAATATATGGAGAAAGTCGTACAAGCTTTTATGCACAGACAAGCCCTTAGAGACAACCTACATAGAACTTAACTCATCCAGAGTCTGGAGATCTGCCTCAGAAGCAACAAATCTAAACTGATACTGCCTTCAATAAATTATATCATCTGTACTGGACATATGTAAAAATTAGGGCTGTCGATTAATCACAGTTAACTCACGCAATTAACTCAAAAAAATTAACTGTGATTAAAAAGTTAATCGCAATTAATCGCACTGTTAAACAGTAGAATACCAACTGAAATGTATTGAATATTTTTGGATGTTTTTCTACATTTTCAAATATATTGATTTCTATTACAACACAGAATACAAAGTGTACAAAAATATTATTTTTATTACAAATATTTGCACTGTAAAGATGATAAACAAAAGAAATAGTATTTTTCAATTCACCTCATACAAGTACTGAAGTGCAATCTCTGTATCGTGAAAGTGTAACTTACAAATGTAGATTTTTTGTTACATAACTGCACTCAAAAACAAAACAATGTAAAACTTTAGAGCCTACAAGTCCAATCAGTCCTACTTCTTGTTCAGCCAATTGCTAAGACAAACAAGTTTGTTGACATTTACGGGAGATACTGCTGACTGCTTCTTATTTACAATGTCACCTGAAAGTGATAACTGGCATTCGCATGGCACTTTTGTAGCCAGCATTGCAAGGTATTTACATGCCAGATATGCTAAACATTCATATGCCCCTTCATGCTTCGGCCACCATTCCAGAGGACATGCTTCCATGTTGATGATGCTCATTAAAAAAAAATGCGTTAATTAAATTTGTGACTGAACTCCTTGGGGGGGAGAATTGTATGTCTTCGGCTCTGTTTTACCCACCTTCTGCCATATATTTCATGCTATAGCAGTCTCGGATGATGACCCAGCACATGTTCATTTTAAGAACACTTTCACTGCATATTTCACAAAACTCAAAGAAGGTACCAATGTGAAATTTCTAAGGATAGCTACAGCACTCCACACAAGGTTTAAGGATCTGAAGTGCCGTCAAAAATCTGAGAGGGATGAGGTGTGGAGCATGCTTTCAGATGTCTTAAAAGAGCAACACTCCGATGCGGGAATTACAGAACCCGAACCACCAAAAAAAGAAAATCAACCTTCTGCTGGTGGCATCTGACTCAGATGATGAAAATGAACATGCATCGCTCCGCTCTGCTTTGGATTGTTATCGAGCAGAACCCGTCATCAGCGTGGACACGTCCTCTGGAATGGTGGCTGAAGTATGAAGGGGACATATGAATCTTTAGCACATCTGGCATGTAAATATCTTGCGATGCTGCTGACATCAGTGCTGTGTGAACACTTGTTCTCATTTTCAGGTGACATTGTAAACAAGACGTGGGCAGCATTATCTCATGCAAACTGTAGCCAAACTTGTTTGTCTGAGCGACTGGCTGAAGTAGGACTGAGTGGACTTGTAGGTTCTAAAGTTTTACATTGTTTTATTTTTGAATGCAGTTATCTTTTGTACATAATTCTATATTTGTAAGTTCAAACTTTCATGCTAAAGAGATTGCACTACAGTACTTTTATTAGGTGAATTGAAAAATACTATTTCTTTTGTTTTTTACAGTGCAAATATTTGTTATCAAAAATAAATGTAAAATGAGCACTGTACACTTTGTATTCTGTGTTGTAATTGAAATCAATATATTTGAAAATATAGAAAACATCCAAAAATATTTAAATAAATGGTATTCTATTATTGTTTAACAGTGCGATTAATTGCGCAATTAATCACAATTAATTTTTTTAATTGCTTGACAACCCATTATATCCATTAACTGGATATAATGCATTTGTGACAGATATGGCAATTTCCTGCACTGTGTTTGCAAAACCTTATTAAATTAAGTTTAAGTAGCTTTGGAGTCCATTATATTAAAAATGCAAAATGTATGTGCCATTGTGGGATTGTTTGTAACTTCTCTAGGTGGGAGACATGATCAGTGTAATCTCTGGGAAGTGTTATGAGCTTCAAAGACGTATTTTACACAGTGCGCCAGACACAAAATTTTGGGACAAAGTGGGTTTCCTAGTAAATACCTGTGGAAAAGTTAGCACTGTTGCAAGCACGGATCTTTGTGCACAGAGGAGTGTAAGGCAAATACCTGACAGAGGTGCCAGGGAGGAGACACTATCTCCCCAACCCCGTGGCATAACTGCAGAGGGCCCCAAATGCATATCAGGGTTCATCTCCACTTCAATTAAAAACGTGGCAAGTCTCAGAGTCTGGGTCAATTGACTCAGGCTTGAGTGGCTCATGCTACAGGGCTAAAAATTGCAGCGTAGATGTTTGGGCTCAGGCTGGACGCCATCTCTGAGACCCATCCCTTCCAGCCTGAGCCCGAACGCTGACACTGCAATTTCTAGCCCCGCAGCATGAGTCCGAATCAGCTAATTCCAGCCAGCCACAGCTGTGCCTTCTCCATGGGTCTTTTATTGCAGTGTAGACATACCCACAGAGACCCCCAAAATAGATAGCAAAAGGCCAGCATTCATAGCAGCCTTTCTTTTTAAATTTAAGTATTCAACTGTAAATGTGACAAAAGAAAACGATGATGAAAATTGCAGTGATCACCACTGAAAATATGAAGCCAGATGCTTACTGTCATAAATCAGTGTAGCTACGTTGAATGGGGTTACACCAGTTACATTAGCTGGGGAATTGGAACCATGAAAATTACTGTGTTCAGATAAAATTATTGTTGCTTTTTTTGTCCTTTTTTATCCAAGTAGCTTGTCAAAGTTTGGGGACCTAGAGATATTTCAGATAGGAGTCGAAATTGTTTATGGAGTTAGGTATTTTCTTTTATTCATTCTTATTCATTTACCAGGAATGTACAAAATCCTGCTTCTCCAAAGGTGGAAGGAACAAGAAACAAAAGGAATATTTTTTTTAAACTTACAGGCTCACACTTCTTTTCAGCCAGCATCCCTGACCCAGAACTTCTCTCAAGGTTTATATCAGGGTCATGCCATGCTCACAGGGTTCTGCTTGGATTTCTTCACGCTGACCTCTCTGTGGTTCTGTGTTCTCCTTTCCCCACATACAGACATCCTTACCTGAAACAATAACTCAGCAAAAAACCCTCCGCCCACAGAGTCCAAAAGTCCTGGGCAGGCTCACATAACCATTTTGTCTTAGATGGAGGATTTTGATCAACTTATCCTCACAGTTATGTTAACTGAAGGGAGTATTCACACCTACCAATCTCAGTGAGGTTTTAAATCAACCCTAACACAGTTTCAGCCACTTCATAACACTGCTGTTTGTGACATTTCCTCTCCTACAATGCACTTACAGGGCCAGAGTCTCAGCTGGTGTAAACTGACTTCAGTAGAGCTATGCTGATTTACACCAACTGAGAATCTGACCCCAATGACTACAATGGAGCTACACCAATTTACATCAAGGATCCAGAATTTGGAATATTGCAAAATACGGATAAATTCTCTGCTGCTGTAAATGGACAGCGCTCCATTGACTTAAATGGAGTTTTGCCCATTCTCAGCAGAAAATTTGGCCCACTGTGTTGTCAAGCGTTTAATAGCAACAAATGTACTGTACATTTTTGATTTTCTGTGCAAGGAGGAAGCAGATAGTACTTACATCAACTCCTTGGGGCAGGGACCATCTTTCTGCGACATGTTTGTGCAGTGCCTACCACAGTAGGGTTCTGGTCCGTGAATGGGGCTCATAGGCACTACTGTAATAAATAAATAATAAAAAAAAACCCTATGGTGTAAGGGTGTAAGAAGAATAATTTTGGTTATTTAGTCTTCCTTTTCTACTGTCATTATTGCTATTAACATAAGTAGAAACATGATGGGCCAAATCCTTAGCTGGAGTAAATAGGCTTAGCACCATGTAAGCTGATGAGCCAGATTCTCAGATGATGTAAATCAGCATAGCTCCACTGAAGTCAATGAGACTAAATCTTTCAGCAACTTCTTCCCTAAATGTGTAAGTGCTGATACATCTCGTCATCAGGTATAGAAAATAATTCTAAGCAACACAACTGGCATTTGGACTGAATTAACGTATTATTACTTCCCTTAGTACGGAAGAGAGAGGAAAATAACGCATTAATTAATTAAATTCCCACTGAAAGATAAGGCTGTCATTAGGGACTGTGAGTGCCTAATGCTGCTGATTCTGGAAATGCAGTTAGATTTGGTGGATTACTACTGTAATAAACCTCATTCATATTAACCCAGCATTTGTGACATTACTATTCCTGGCAGAAGATTAAATGAGATAAGCTATTTAAATGTCACTGAAACTTTGTAGAGGACTAATGGGTCTTACTAAACTTTCCAGAAGTAGCGTACATTAGCCGACTCATTTTGCTGGCATAACTATGTCTGTCAAGAGGTGTGGAGGGGGGGGGGGAAATCAAAACCACTAGACAACATAGCTATGCCAACAAAACCTCCAGTGTAGACACAAATATGCCAACAGAAGCTGCCTTCTGTCACCTTAAATAATACTGTTCAGGGAGGTGATGTAGCCATGCCAAAAGACGACATCCTCCTGTCTGCATACATTGCATCTACACCAGGGGACTCTGCCAGTATAGCTATGACGGTGTGACTCAGGGTATGTCGACACCGCAATTACACACCTGTGGCTGGCTCATACCAGCTGACTCAGGCTGTGGGGCTGCTTAATTTTAGCATAGATGTTCAGGCTCAGGAGGCAGCCTGAGCTCTGGGACCCTCCCACCTCAAAAAAAAGACCCTAGAGCCAGGCTCCAGCCCCAGCCCAAATATCTACACCGCAATTAAATAGCCCTTTAGCCCAAGTCAGCTGGCACGGGCCAGCCGCAGGTGTCTAACTGCAGTTTAGACATATCAAATTACAGAGCTGTTGGTGAAGACAATCACCTGAAGGTGGTGGTGCTCACTAAGGGAAGGAGTGTGTGTGTAGGGGCAGGTTGTATAATCTTTTTTATAACATTCTGAATAATACTTACAGCAGGGGTTTAACACATTTTTTTTATTTGCAGAACCCTAAATAATTTTGAATGGCAGTACAGACGCCTTTAGAAATCTTAGTCTGTGGATTCCCTAAGTGTCCAGGGCCCACAAGTTGAAAACCACTGACTTACAGAGTTTTATTTCTAACCAGCTGTTATGCTATTTAGCTTACAGTTTCCTTCTCTCACCTTTCCCTCGAGGACGCAGAGAGGGGAGCAGCCTGCCTAGGCCTGTCCATGCAACCTACCCAGCCCCACCTTATAATGGAGCGGTACCCTGTGCTCTATACTCCAGGGGGAATTCTGCACCAAAAAATTAAAAATTCTGCGCACAATATTTTAAAATTCTGCAAATTTTGTCAAAATAACACTATATAATCACACCAGTTTCAATTATTTTGGTAATTTATTTCAAAATACCTGTCAGCAAGTATGTTTGTAACAACAGACACGAACAAAAATTCCCCCAGGAATAGAGAATTAAAGAAACCCCTAAGGCAACTTAGTTCCTGCTTCTCTGCCTCCTCAACCCCCCAGATCCCAGCTGGGGGGGTGTGTGTGTGTGCTCATCAGACACTTACACCCCCCCTTTTCCCCAAAGCCCAGCCACACACCCCCAACCCAGACCGCCTCTCCTTCCAGACGCCAGCTGTGGGAACCCCCAGCCCCAGCCTCTACCCTGCTAGAGCCCAGGGATCCAGAGGGAAAAACAGCCTGATGCTGGGTCCCAAGCTTGCACAGTTTCCTGCGCGCCACCACCTCCTTCCTCCAGGATGCGCTGGGAATGGCAGTTTCAGGGAACCCTCCAATTCCCTCCCCCTGGCCTTACCCTCTATGTGTGAGCTGGCCTCTGCCGGGCCCAGCAGCCCCATGGCGGCCAACCTCTCTGCAGCCCATTACTGGGGGGCGGGAATTCTGCGCGCACCCTTAACGTCTGCAAAATCCCGCCTCGCACCGTGGCGCGGCGAGTAGGGTGACGAGACGTCCCCCTTTTATAGGGACAATCCCGACTTGGGGGGGGACTTTTTCTTATATAGGCACCTAATACCCCCCACCCCCGTCCTGGCTTCTCACCCTTGCCGCCTGGTCCCCCCCACCCGGGAGCAGCTCTACCAAGGCCGGGGAGCCCGCTGGGTCTTGGACGGGAGGGGGCTAAAGCCCGTTTCTGGGGGATGTGGGGGCTGCGCAGCCAGGGGCGGCCACCCCCGGGGACTGGCGCGGGCCGGCTCCGGCACGCTAACGCCCTCTGCGCTGCCCCCCGCGGCACGCCCGGCCCAGACAACAAGCGCCGCCGCCGCGCTCGCCCCAATGCTCCTGCCCCCGGCCCAGCAGCTCCTCGAGGAGCCGCTCCGGGTCCTCTATGGCGGGGAGCGCCTGAGGGGACGCGGGGGGGGGGGGGGAGGGGAGCGTCGGGCAAGGCGGGCCGCTGACCCCGCCCAGGCGCAAGATGGCGGCGGCCGAGGGCGCCCTGCGGAGTCACGTGACACGGCCTGCCCCCACCTGATCTACTTGGAGCCCTTCCGGGCGGACTCTGCGCGATGAGGTCAGACGCAGTCTGCATTATGACGCCAGAAGCGTAAACAAAGCGGTGCATTGTGGGAGGGGGATTGTTGCACGCAGGAAGCCGCCTCCATCTTAGGGGCTCTCCAGCCAGACGCTCGGCGGCCCGGCCCGCAACGAGACCCCGCAGCCCTGCTCCTTTCCGCGCCCGCCTCTTCCGCGCGGCCGCGCGCCCCGCCCCGCCCCCCAGCGTCCCGCCTCGCCGGCGCTGTGAGCAGAGCGCGAGGCGGCCGGCCCCTGAGGGGAGGCGGCGGCGGCGGCGGGATGGCGGCGGACAGCCGGGAGGAGAAAGGTAGCGGGCCTCGCTGGGGCGGGACATCCGTGCTCCGCACTGCCCTGTGTCGGGGAGGGGGCCCCTCACGGCAAGGGGGTGGGCGGTTTGGGGGACTGGCTGGGGGGGACTGGGTCAGCTGCCTTGCGGGAGTGGAGCGGATGTGGGGGGGCTGGGTGGCGGGGGGGTCAGCTGCCGTGCGGGACGGAGGGGATGTGGGGGGGCTGAGGGGGACTGGGTCAGCTGCCTTGCGGGAGTGGAGCGGATGTGGGGGGGCTGGGTGGCGGGGGGGTCAGCTGCCGTGCGGGACGGAGGGGATGTGGGGGGGCTGAGGGGGACTGGATCAGCTGCCGTGCGGGACGGAGGGGATGTGGGGGGGCTGGGGGGGGTCAGGTGCCCTGCGGGACGGAGGGGATGTGGGGGGGCTGGGAGGGATTAGCTGCCCTGCGGGGGTGGAGCGGATGTGGGGGTTGGGGGGGGTTAGCTGCCCTGAGTGGAGGGGATGTGGGGGTGAATGGCTGGAGGGGGCTCAGCTGCCCTGTGGGGGATGGGGGAGATGTGGGGGGCCAGGGGCGGAGGGCACTCAGCTGCCCTGCAGGGGCAGAAGGGATGTGGGGGGGAATGGCTGGGAGAGGGGTCAGCTGCCCTACAGGGGTGGAGGGGAGGGATGTGGAAAATCTCTTTTTGGTTTTACCAGAATAAATGAAACTAATTACAAAAATCTTTCCTAATTTTCTTCTGAAGCGTCAACTGTATGATCGGGATGAAGGAACTGGATGTAGATCCATCTGTTAAACCTTTGGGCGGGCTGTATACATAATTTGTTCTGTTAGATTTATATAACATGTTACTGCTGTGAGGGGGGAATAGCCACTACTTTTAAGCTTCGTACCACTTATTGGCTTTGTATGCCTGTCAGATTACCCCATCGTGCTGTGATGCTTTAGAGGTGGGGAGCGGCAGCTGGTCTGCATGCCCTTGTTCAGGGCTCTCTTTTTCTCTGGTGTGGTTTCTTGTGTGCAGAGATTCCAACATAGGAGCTACAGCTGCTGTGAGGCCCCTTCATGTAACAACTTAGAGATGACTTCTTATATTTATAGGTTTTGTAGCTCTCCTTAAGGTGACTTGCAGCACCACAGAGAAATATACTGGAATTACTGAAAGAGGGGGAAATGTACTAAATATCAGGGAAATGGTAGAAACCTCAGTAGAGTCTATAACTACTCCAGTGGTTCTCAAACTTCTTGTAGAGGCAACAGCCCTTTTCAGACAGCAAGACTCTGAGTGTGACAACGCCCCCCCTTATAAATTAAAACAGGGTTTTTTAATTTAATGTGGGCTGCTGTTTTGTGACACCGCCAGGTAATAACCGGTGACCTCCGTTTGAGAATTCCTGGTCTAGTCTCATGTCCTATATATCACAGGCCACCAACAGTACCCTCATACTTAAACCCAACCACCAAAGGTAGGCCAAAGTATTACATTACTTAGGTTGGACATCTCAAACTGTACTCAGCCAAAGTAGTACAGTAGAACCTCAGAGTTATGAATAGTTTGGGAATGGAGGTTGTTCATAACTCTGAAATACACATAACGCTGAACAAAACAATTTGGTTATGTCAAAAATTTACAACTAAACAGTGACTTAATACAGCTTTGAAACTTTACTATGCGGAAGAAAAATGCTGCTTTGAACCATCTTAATTTAAATGAAGCAAGCACAGAAACAGTTTCCTTACTTCATCAAATCTTTACTTTTAAATTTTCCCTTTATTTTCCCTGCGTGCTTAACACAGTACTGTACTATATTTGTTTTTTGTTTGTTTTGTCTCTGCTGCTGCCTGATTGCCTACTTCTGGTTCTAAATGACGTGTGTGGTTGACTGATCAGTTCAGAATTCTGATGTTTATAATTCTTGGGGTTTTCTTATAAGCAGTATACCACAGGGAACAGTCCCGTGGTTGGCAGAACTAGCTGCATGCTGTAATAGGCCTTTTCTTTTTCTGACTTCTTTAGTGTCGTTCAAAGGATGAGCATGGGTATACATAGTGATGGTAATGACAATGAGAGCATAGCTATGTGTGCATATAAGTATTACTTAATACATCACATTCAAACATCAGAAGGGAATTGTGAGCTTTGTCTCCAGTTGTGCTATCTCTTCTGGTGTCTGTCTATCTGCTTTCTGCCTTTTGGAACCAATACTGCAATATGATAGTACCTAGTGCTCTGATGATGCTTACTGCCGTGTGCATGTGTACTTGCTGATATGGTATGTAAAAAGGTACGTTGCCAGTTTAATATATTCCCTCAGTTTAGGAATTGTAAATGCAAGCTTTTATATATTCCCCATGGCATTTGCAAACCAAATGTTACAGCAACTATATGATGAGTGCAAAGAAAAATTGATTAATTTCATTTTTTTACTGTTCAGTGCTGAGCAAAAAGCAAATGTGTTGATTTTTTTTCTAGGTTTAATGCTCTGATACACAATTGGTAACATATGTAAGAATTTTTTAAAGAAGTATTAGTTTAATCAGGCCTTTAAGCTGCCGGTCATGCATGGGTATACTGTAATAACGCTGTGGTTGTAAGTCTGATGCTCTGAAAATATATCTCCACAAAAAACTGCATTAAGAAATATTTTCATAACAGAAAATATTTCATAGCACTTAGGTCAAGGCTGGGCAAACTATGGCCCCAGGGCCGCATCCAGCCCTTGAACTCCCGACGGGGAGCAGGGTCTGGGGCTTGACTTGTTCCGCAGATGCTGTGGCTCTGCACGGATCCTGGAAGCAGCAGCATGTCCCCCGCTGGCTCTTATGTGTAGGGGCAGCCAGGGGCTCCACACGCTGTCCCTGCCCTAGGCACCGCCCCTGCAGCTCCCATTGGCTGGGAACCATGAGCATTCATGGCCTGCCATACAATTTCCATAACCAGATGTAGCCCTCGGGCCAAAAAGTCTGCCCACCCCTGGCTTAAGTAGACTCAGTGTCAATGTAGTCACTGCGTTGCTTACATTGAGTGTTGCTGGCTTTCAGAAGCCATCCCACGATGGCCCACACGGACAGTTAAATTGGTGCAAATGCTCCTGGTTAGGACGTGCAACACCGACAGACAGAGCGTAGTGTGGACCTGCAAAAGCGATTTCATAACTCTGGTGGCTGTATGTCAGTGTAACTTAAGTCAACATAATTTTTTAGTGTAGACATGACCCTTTTGGTGCTTGACTAGGGATATACCCCAACTTACAACCATTATTGCTCATTCTCTGCCTACCAGTTACTACACACAAAGCCTGCAGCAATCACTGTCTGAATAGCAGGGTTGCATGGGGTGGGGGAGCTTGCATATCCTAGGAGACAGGCTGATTATGTGATTTATGTAGATTGCTTTGATTACATTATGGGCTTTTTAACTGTTCTCAGGGCTTCAAAGCAGCGTCCTATACTAGGGCTGGTTGAAAGCTTGGTGCCATAGGAGTATCTGAAATATGTCTTGATGCAACCTGAGCCAGTGGTGATTCTTATCAGTGGTACTACTTGTAGTTTACTGGGACAGCTGGTGTCACCACTTGCTTTGGCAGTGCTGGCTATCCCTCATTCACATACATATTGAGGTAGCTCTGTTGAACCAAGAAGTGCTCTTTGGCTACTCGGGAAACTGGAGATTCAGGACCAAATGTACATCCACAGAGGAAAAAGACAAGGAACTCCCCTGGAAGATCAACTTTTCCACACATTTTAGAATAGATGACTAAAGTCACCAATTATCATTTGGTTCCTGTCCAGCCCTGTGGGTTTCCTGAAAGATCTAACCTTGCAACAATCATCCTTTAAGTTTGCAATACCCCTGCACCCAGTTCTGAGCCAGTTGGTAAAGGAGTTGTGATAGCACCTTTACTCGACTGTGGATATAGCTAAAGCGACTTAAGCAAAAATACTTGTTTGGGGATGCTGCTGCTTCACCACAAGCCTGACGGCAGTGAGCTATGGCCAGGGCTAAGATTTGAGACTTGCTGCTTGACTTCCCTGGACTGAGAATTAAGGTACTAAGATGTCCCTGGAAAAATGTTTTCTTGGGCTACAGTGCCAACAGATTTTGATGTAAGCTACCTGTCCTTTCTGGACAAAGTGCAGCTCAAGCTATGGAAGAGGGCTTATAGCTTTGTGGAAAAGCACAAAGAATTCTGGCAGATTTTATTAGCATTTACACAACTAGGTATGTGGTTCTCATGTCATTTGTTGGTAACAGCAGCAAGAACATCAGTCTTGGGCATAGGTGCCTATAGATACAAGTGTGTGCTTCTGTCAGACTTTTAATACATAGTAACTAGAGCTTGAGGACATAGGGAGTTTCTTTGGCAAAAGGGTGTCTCAAATACTGGAGCAAAGCTAGGCTATATTTTCATTTTCCACCCCTCCTACCCTAGAGGGCAAGGGCTTATACTAATGTGTTTGGATTCAGACGTGTCCGGTAAGGACAGAATCAGAATGTGTTGCTTCTTTTTCCTCAGAAATGGAAGAGTTGCAAGCCTCTTAACCCCAAGGAGCAAAACCTCTGTTTATTGTGCAGTTCAGAATCTTCTGAAATAGACACACAGGCTAGTTTTGGAGAATAGGACCCTTCTGATTCTGCTTGGTTCCTGATTGCCTCAAACACTGAAGTCCTCAACATTATTTGGTAGGACTGTACAGTCTTTCCCCAGACCATTTCCTTCAAGAATGCACTCAGTATCTTCCTGAGGATGAGTGAGTACAGCAAATCGAGTCCTTTCTGGCAGAGATGTCTATCAAGCTTTATATTGCAAAGGGAAAGAGGCAAGATATTTCCAGATACTTTCGGATGCAGTGCAGGCGTCAGGGATGTCTCAGTCACTTACTGTTGCATTCAAGGGACTGGCTGGTATATGTGTTGCTAAAATTGACTGCATTTCTGCACTGAAATGGACAAAACTGTTCGTCATTCTAAATATAAAGTTGCATTTGGTTAATTTATGTAGGAAATTTGTATTGTATTGTCCTTTTTAGCACTTTTTCACTCCTTTTGTTAGTCAATAAATTTCTATTTTTGAAGATAAACTCATCTTTATTCGTTCACCACATGCTCTGCAGAATGTATAGCAGAACTCAGAGCACTCAATACTTTTAAGTGTACAGCACCACAGATCTCTTAGGTTCATGAAAACACCCTAGTCATGTATAAATCTACAGCCAGCACCGCATAATACACTTTCACTGAAACTGAAATAGTGTATAAAGGTAGAGGAGACCAGAATAATTCATTGGTTCATTGTATGACAGGGGTGTAAATGTACACCAAGCACTACACAATTCTAAACAGGCCCCAGAATTTCAGGGCCACTTAGAGCACAATCTGTCACATCACACTGTTAAAGTGCTCTTTCAAAGCCTCCCTCAACTTCATAGCTCCACATTGAGGTCCTCTAATAGCCATTGTGTCTGGCAGTTCAGACTCCCCAGACAGTTGCTCCATCTCCTCTCTCTACCCCGACAGCAGCTTTTCCCCTTTTGCCTCACAAATATTATGCAGGACACAATAGGCAGCTATCACTATTGGGGTATTTCTCTCACAAGATTGGATCGCAGTGAATAAATAATGCCAATATGCCTTCAAAAGCACAACTGTCATTCAGCACCTGCTGAGCTGGTAGTTGAATCTTTCCTTGGTGTTGTCAAGGTGGCTGGTATATGGCTTCAGGAGCCAGAGGAGCATGTGGTATACTGGGTCCTCCAGGATTACTGCTGGTATATCAGCATCACCTGTGGTAATCCATCAGTCAGGAAAGAATGTCCCTGCTTGCTGCTCTCTGAACAGTCTTGTATTCTTAAAGTTGCGAGCATAATGCACCTTCCCTGACCAGTCCACACTGATATCAGTGAAACATCCCAAGTGATCCACCAAGACTTGCAAAACTACAGAAAAGAAGCCCCTTCTGTTGATGTACGCTGTGGCAAGGTGGTGGTGCCAAAATAGGGCTAGGCATGCTGTTTGTTTGTCCCACCACAGTGCAGCAGCCCCATTGCTGCAAATTCAACTGTGACGACCCGCACGTTGCGGAGACTGACAGACCTGCTTAGCAGGACGTGATTAATGGCCCTACACACTTGCATGAAAACCGCCCCCACTGAGGATTTTCCAACTCTGTAATTTCCCACTGACCGGTAAAAATCAGGCATTGCAAGCTTTCATAGCGCAATCATCGTTCGCTTCCGAACTGCCTCATTTGCTCTCCATCCACTGGAGGTGAGCGCTGCATACAGATCCAGGAATGTGGCCTTTTGCATCCTAGAGTTCTGCAGCTACTGCTAGTCATCCCAAACCTTCATTGTGATGTGATCCCACCAGTCAGTGCTAATTTCTTGGGCCCAGAATTGGTGCTCTGCCATCTGCAGCTGCTTCATGAATGCCACCAACAGCCTTGAATTGTTTTTCACTGTGTCCATCAGCAGTCTGTCCTCGAAAAAATCATCATGTCCTCCATTGTTGTCGTTCTTCCTGCATCTCTGATACTGGAGAATCATGCATCCTGTATTTGCAGTGTTTATGAGACTATACAGAGTTGTGCAGACTTCATCCTTCAGTCAGAGGGTGGACAGGGCCATGTGGGTTTGTGGGATCTCTCTTTAAAATGTGTGAATTATGGGGTATGGATGTTATGGGATAGAGAAAGCTGCATGCTGGGAACTTGACCCCAGCTTCCAGTGACCCCTTGATACTTTGTTAGTTTCACTCTGTTCAGACAGCCTCCCTTCTTGCTTAGTTCCTATAGAACTTTCAGATGCAAAAGGCTGTATCCCTGGTAGGGAAGCCTCCGGTGTCTGTGACCCCTGGCTAATGGAGTTCAAAATTGTGACCAGAGCGTCATCAGGGTCTCAGTAGACACTTCCTCTTTTGCAGGGTTTTACTCCTCTTCATGTAGGGCTCTCAAACAGGTCTTTGGCTCCTCTCCAGGCTTCTTTTGCATGTGTTTTCCTTAAGCACTTTCCCTTTGACAGGATAAACCCTCCTGCCTTTCCCCAGTCTCCTTGACAGAGTCATTAAGTTCTATCATCTCTGTGTTCTCCCTTTGCTGCTTTCCTTGGTCTGGAATTTTTGTTGTTTAGCATGCAGTTCCTATGACATTTGGACTGCAAGTCCCATAATCCTTCTCTTTTTGGCAGAAGCCATATCACAGAAGTGATCCGAACTTTTACCCTCATAAAGGTTGATGCTCTCACCTTACAGTACTCTCATGTTGAATTTTGTTGACACTTGAAGCTAAAGTCAAGGAGGAAATTGAAAAGCTGTTAAGTTTTCATTGCTGTGTTAATGCATTCATAAATTTAATGACATTATAAAAACTAATGCTGGTTACAAACAGTGTTTCAGAGAATTTCTTCAAAATGGATTATTGTCAATAGTATTTGTAATTTATGTATATTATTTTCAGATGGTGAACTGAATGTTCTGGATGACATTTTGACTGATGCTCCAGACCAAGATGATGAGCTGTATAATCCTGATAGTGAGCAAGATAAAAATGAGAAAAAGGGTATGTGGCTTTACTACTCAGGTATCTTGCTAAAAAGTAGACAGCAAAATTTTACAGTGCAGGATGATTAAAATCAGCAAGGTGACAATATTCATAACCCAGGTAATGGAATCCCAAACGGCTTTTGTGCAACTGCGTTATAATGTAATCTCTGACTTTATGGACAAACATAATAAAGTAGGGCTTCTCTTTATCTGAAGATCACCGTGAATCTGGGTTTTCTGCAGATATAGCAGATATCTTACCAATTATTTTTTGGTCTAGTAAACTGAATACAAGAGTAGGAAGAAGGAAGTCCTCTTTTTCCAGTCCCAGCTTCGCTAGTAACTTGTTTGGCCTTGCGCTTGTCACTTAGCCTTTCGGCATCAGTTTCTCTGTCTCTCAGTATGGAAAACATGAATGTGACTGGGAGGTTAAGGACTTAATATTTGTAAAATGCTATAATATTGAAAGGTTAATTATTTTTAAGAGTGCTTTGAAAGGTTAGTTAATTTTAAGAGTTAATTATTTTTAAGAGTGCTCAACTTTAAGACAAAGCTGATTTTAAGGAGAAATATTATCAAACGTAAAAAGAAGTCTTCTAATCTGATGTGTAAAATAACTTTGAACTTGGTCTCTATTGGTCTTTATTTAAGGATCAAAAAGAAAAAGTGACCGGATGGAAAGTGCTGAAAGCAAAAGACAGAAGCCTTCTATGCATTCATCAAGGCAAATGATGCCAAAGCCGCCTAGTTCATCAGTTAGCAATAATAAAAGAATGGTGAGTACAAAAGGAAAGCCACTGTCGGAGTACAAGAATGAGGAATATCAGAGGTCTGATAGAAACAAGCGCCCAGATGATCGAAAGACCCGTATGTCAAGCGGCAGTTCAAGGGAACCATATAAAGGACAACTTGAAAAGACTTGCATGAGGAAAAGAGATGTTGACAGAAGGGCAAAGTCTTCCACACCAGATGGTTCTGAGGTAGTAAGTTATTGCAGCTTTAGAAATAAAACAATTGTTTGAGGCTTTTATAAGGCGCATTCTCTTAAGGCACTTTGTGCATCCAGACAATGTGTTCTATGACTGCTGATTGATTTTCTCTTTGAACATCAGAGAATTAGGCACGACGTAGATCGAAGACTGAGCAGATCCAGCCATTCTTCTAAAGAAGAGGTGAACTCTGAGGAATATGGCTCAGAACATGAGACTGGCAGCAGCGGTTCCTCTGAGCAAGGGAACACAGAAAATGAGGAGGAAGGAATGGAAGAAGAGGAAGATGATGAAGGGGAGGAGGATGAAGAGGTAGAAGAAGAAGAAGGGGAGGAGGAGGAAGAAGAATATGAACAAGATGAGAGAGATCAGAAGGAAGGAAATGACTATGACACACGAAGTGAAGCCAGTGATTCTGATTCTGAATCCGCATCCTTCACAGATGGGTCAGTCAGATCTGGTTCCGGCTCAGATGCTTCAGGTAGATTGCTTCTTATTATACTACTTGATATCTGGTTTTTCTCACTTTCTTGAAATATCAGTAGATTTAAAACTTGACTTCTTATTTTTGGCTTGCACTAGTGAGGATTAGCTTTGACTTTGGTCATCAGGTGGTGTTTTGTTTGTTTTACTTACATTTACTAAAAAAAAAAAAAAAAAATGTAATGGAACATTAGCACTGAGGCTTGCCTGGAAATAATGACTTTCCACTAGACTAGGATCAGATTGCTGTAGATGAACTGGCTTTGGCTTTGGCTTAAAGCTACTGCAGTCAGTACTACTTGACACTACTTCTTTTATAGATTCGCTTATGATTTATCATTTAAAGTTAATGGCAAGAAGTTCAATATAAATCTAGATGTGTGGAATAGTGAGGCTATAGCCTTAGCAATTTCTCCAAAGGTGAGAGCTACATAAGATGGCTGGGTCTTAGTAAAAATGCATGTAGTGTTCTCATTTATTTGAGAGAACACCGCACAACTTGGAATGATGAGGAGTCCAGGACCAGAATAAGGCCACGTCTACACCACCTGCCGGATCGGTGGGTAGTGATCGATCTATTGTCTAGTGTAGACGTGATAAATCGATCCCCAATTGCTCTGCTGTCGACTCCGGAACTCCACCAGGGCAAGAGGCGGAAGCGGAGTCGACGGGGTAGCGGCAGCCATCGATCCCGCGCCACAAGGACGCAAAGTAAGTGATTCTAAGTCAATCTAAGATACGTCGACTTCAGCTACGCTATTCTCGTAGCTGAAGTTGCGTATCTTAGGTGGATCCACCCCGCCCCAGTGTAGACCAGGCCTAACGGGAAATAGGGACTCAAGAAAATAGCATGGCAACTGCCTGCACACCATGTCTGGTTCTCGCTTTTTCTGCTAGTGTTTCATTTTCATTAATATTAAATTCCTCTTGGAATTTAAGACTCAGTGAAGCCCTTTTTATGGGGTGTTGCTAAATTTATTGATTACTTGGTTCTTTTGGTATAGATTAACTTGGAAGGTTGGATGAAGTCTTGAAAAAGGTCATATAATATAATTTGGCTCAGTAGAGAGATCACTTCATGGCATTTCTTTATTGTTTGGTTTTGATGAGAAGCATGCTTACTATCTTGCTAAAAAGGGTTCCTGTCATGTAGCTTCCTTGTTTTGAGAGCTTCATAGCTGGTCCTCCTGATTAATTTAGACACAGGTTAAGTGGGCCAGCCTTGGTATTTGGAGTTAGAGAATGAGAACAACCTAAAAAATAAAAGAAGCTGTAATTTATTCCCAGGAAAAAAGTTGAGGTATAATTTAACTTTTAGTGGAAAAGAGACCTGTTGACAATGTGCCCCAGTGGTTTTTTATTATTATTATTACTGTTATCACTTTTCTGAGCTTTCGGATACAGAGTAGCATGAAGGAGCAGTGTCACTGGTCACAACACAGTTTTTCTACTTGGTGTCACCGTAAATTTCTAAAGCATTGGAGAGAAGAACTAAAGCAGCCCCAAACCTAGTGAATCACTTCTGTATCTTAAACTTTGTATGGAACTTGCAAATTTCTTGCTGTTTACCTTTCCCTCATGAACTACAAGTCTGAAAATTAGGGTAAATACTCGTTGTACATGATGTTTGAGGAGGGGCCTTAGGACAGAAACCTAGATCTTGTAGTTATCACAAATCACATTTATCTGTTGCCAGTACTTTCATCCCATTCTTGTCTTCCATGTGTGATATTTACAGTACTCCTTATCTTTGTTTTGGGATTTTTAGATGAGAAAAAGAAGGAAAGGAAGAGAGCTAGAGGTATCTCTCCAATTGTTTTTGATAGAAGTGGAAGTTCTGCATCAGAATCATATGCAGGTATTTTTTCTTTTTACTGCCTGTCATGCTGACTTATATCAAATCTTGAAATGTGAACGCTGTAGAAATTTGTGGGGTATGCAGCTTAATTTTTAATTGTTAATTTTGTATTGACTTTTGGCATGTTCTGTGTGGATAATTTTGGGGAAGTAGGCTTTCTTGTTACTTTAATGCTATTCTGTTGCTTAAGTGGAATTTTCACTTTTTTAAAAAACTTGGAAGATGATGATTCAGTGACTAGTTTTCTGAGTAGGAAACTGTTCAAACAAAAAACAACAACCAAAACAACCCAAAAAACTAAAACAAAACACTCGTGCACATTGAGCAGTATTTTTGTGTGTGTGGGTGCGCGCCAGGAAGAATAATTTGTCATGAATGAAAATTGTATGTGACAAGGCTGTAGAAATTGTATCTTATCTCTATCAAGGCTCAATCTGAACAAATGTACTTTGGCTAAACACAGGTTCAGAAAAGAAGCATGAGAAATTATCATCTTCCGTTCGTGCTGTCCAAAAAGGTATCATTTAAATTTGAATTTTTAATGCATGCCCCATCACGAGCCATTGTCTCTGTCCATTCATTATGTTATGTCGAAGTGGTAATGTTCCGATATAACAATCTGAATACTTGATTTGTGAGTGTAAACAGTGATGCATCTCCATCCTGATTTATTTTTGCATGTCATCAGAGGTGCAAAAAAGTGTCAATTATTTGCTTCTTGCAGGAGCAGCAAAGTAGCAATGAGATGCTTTTACTTGAAAAGGAGAATGTATTTAACAATACTCTATTCAACAGTGCCTGACATAAATGATTCACATCACCTATTCTGGCACTGAAAGCTGGGATACAAGTATATCGGAACATCACTAGGCTTTGTTTGATTTTTATCTGAAGTTACTTTGTTTTAATTTTTATTTTATTTGTTTTAAATAAAAGCTTGGCATTGCGTGCTCTTTGGCATAGACTTCGAGGTTGAAGCTGGGGGTGGAAGGTTTTAACTCTTGATTTAGGTAGGGGTTGGGAGGGCTAAAAATAAACACCCGCTACCTTGTGGAAATAATTTTTAAAAGTTTAAACTTGAGCTTATTTAAAATTTTGTTTTTCAGACCAAACCAGTAAACTTAAATATATTCTCCAAGATGCAAGATTTTTTCTCATCAAGAGTAACAACCATGAAAATGTTTCACTTGCCAAAGCTAAGGTACGTCAAACTTTTCTTGAAACTGATTTTTTTATCATGAAACTTAGTACAGAAAGGGACTGACACTCAAGCCCATGTTATCTCCTGTGCCAAAATTGCAAACCCATTTTTAGCTTCCTAATTCTCAAATTGTAGTTGCTCTGGCTCCAGCACAACTTAGAGCAGCTCCTTGACTGCTCTTAACTTATGCCGGCTGGCTGTAATTACTAAGGACTGTATACCAGATGAGAATTGGAGTGGTAGTTTTTTATCCACCACTGAGACGCCTCCGATATTGAGAGCGCAGTTGGTGATGGATGACATGGCAGCAGGCTCAGCCAACTTTATGCCACCTGAGTTATTCTCTTCCCTTGCCAGGGGCATCTCCGATTCTGGCCCCTAAATGTACCTCTTTCAGTACATGGTGAGAGTTTGATCTGTATGTAATTCCAAGTAAAACAAATGAAAAACTGCCTGAATTGATGTCTGTTATTTCTGGGTCAAGATTCTCTTAATATTAAATTTTGGCAAAAGAAAAATTTAGGCTGTTGTATTAAAGAATCAGTGTATTCAGATGTCTAGATAATACTTAGTCCTGTCTTGAGCGCAGGATACTGGACTAGATCACCTGTTGAGGTCCCTTCCGGTCCTATAATTCTGTGTTTTGGAGTATGGTCATGTAGGAAGTCAGTCAGGAAAAGTTCTTTTTCAAATGATGGTCCCTGTCTGTATTGCACTAAGGGTTATATGCATTCACCAAGCGCTCTGAGCTGGAGCTTTTGAAAGTAGTAGTGTCTGCTGGTCCACGTGCACCCTTGCCTCCGCCTCATGGTTTCAACCAAGGTGATAAAAGGGCGGGGCATACCAGTTGCACCCTCAGTTCCTTCTCACCGCCGCATTGTCTGAGTTGGAGCCTTTTCTGTCCTCTCATCTCTTGTGATGCATTTTCCTAAATACAGAAAAAAGACTGTTTTATTCTTGTCTATAGTTAGTATTTTGTTACTGTTGTAGCAGTTTTAGTGTTAGAAGTAGTTTTTAGGATTTTAAGGACTTTGGGATGCTGTTTTACCAGCTACCCACCTTTCCTCTCCACTTCCCTCCCCATGCCTGGGTATTGCATTACACCAAAGATCTGCACGTCGCATTGAGGTGCAGTATCTGCCTCTGCTTCCAGCCCATACCTGGGAAGGCCAGATTCTCCACCTCAAGAAGCACCTCATGGAGGTAGCCATGAGGCCGCACTCAGATCCAGGCTGGGGAAGACAGCACCACCACCCCGGTACATCAGCCTGAGCGGTTGAGGAGCATGTCTCCTAAAGTGGAGCTCCAGTCCAGTGCTGCTGGTACTAGCATTACAGATCCCGTTCAGGGGACCTAGCCGTGAGGCAAGGAAGCGTGTGCATAAGCATGGCAGTAATTCTTCCTCAAAGCCCAAGAATATCGTTGCATTCTCCATGAGTTCCAGGCATGGAGAAGTGGCACATTCCAAGGCTCACAAGCACAACAAGAAGTTGCATAGAACACAGGATCCACCAATCCCGGTTACAGAGCCACGTATCTTTTCTGGATCGGTACTGCCAAAGTCACAGGAATCGTTGGTTCCAAGGCAGTCCTCCATTCCATCCCCAGTTCCATCTGTGGAATGCATGCCACTGACACTGAGGAGGCTCAGGTCAGCTCGAGGCTCAAGTCAGCTCCTGGATCTCATGAACTGTTGGTCCTGCATGAGGTGACGTCTCCCGGTTCATACTGCATGTCTCCCGGTTCATTTGCCTCATAAGAGACCCAATTCTTCTGCATTGCACTTGCTGCCTTCGGGTCATGTTCCTGAGTACATCCCTGTGACTCACTCGGATCCGCTCGTTCTGATGGCACCACCATTCGAACAAGGATCTGACTTCTCAGTGTCTGAGGACTCGGATGGAGCACATGATCTGCTTCTCCCATTCTGTCGGCATGAGTGCCCAAAAGCTCCATGAGCTAGGTGGCAATATCCTCCCTTTCCTCAGCACAGGAGCTACTGGTACCCCACTCCGTGGGGACCCCTGCAGCAACCACAAGATCCTCCTGGTTGCCCATACTGGGGGTCTTGGCCCAAATATCTACCTGTTGAATCTTCCTGATCTGCCCAAGAGGAGTCCCTCATCTCTCAACTCTGTCCTTCATCAAGTAGATGTTTGGATCTGGGGTTGAAAGATGCACTGGTTAGCCCGACTCCGCTGGATCCAGAGTAGTTTCCCTCATCTCCAGATGTGGCAGTGTTGTGGACTGTTTCCTCCGCCTCCGAACGACTAGCACCAATTCCAGGAACTGTTACATAGGGTGACTGCTGCCCTCCACATTCCACTGGAGGAGGTGCAGGACAGCCAACATCAGTTACTTGATGTTCTGCATGTATTGGTACCATCCAGAGTGGCATTCCTGATCAACTAGGCCATTTGAGCACCTACCCCAAAAGAGAGACAAAAAACATACTATGTACCAACAAAGGGTCTAAGTTTCTGCTTTCTCACTCCTCCTGCATCCCCCTTTCATCCAATTCCCTGGTTATTCAGGCTGCTACTAAACGGGCCAGGCAGCAACACCCACTTTCCGCTCCTACAAGGAGGGTAAGAAAGAGATTGGACCTCCTAGCTCATCTTTTCTTCAGCCAGCCTTCAGTTTCGCATCTCTAATTGCTTGGCATTACTGACAAAATATGACTTTTTGAATTATGACCAATTTTGGACTTTGCAGTCAAGCTTCCCCAGCAGGATCATGCCCACTTCCAGGGTATTTTAAAAGAAGGCAAACTGGTCACCCAGACAACGCTTCAGGCCATGGTGGATTCGGTGGACCCATCTTCACACACTATGGTCACAGGGATCGTCTTGGGGAGGGAATCCTGGCTGCATTCATGTGGTTTCCCAAGGGAGGTGCAGAACACAGTTGAGGATCTCCCTTTTGATGAATATCACCTCTTCAGCTAGAAGATTGATGATTCCCTGTACTCCCTCAAAGACTGTAGAGCCACCCTGTGATCACTGGGTATTTATACGCCCCTGTGCAAATTCTGTCATCCAACTCCTGCACAATGGCACAGAGCTCCTCAATTCTTCCATCAGCAACCCTATGAGCCTCCCCATAAGTGTCAAAAGACCCAACGGCCCTGTCTGCGTGGTCCGTCAGCACAGTCTTTGACATCACACACTCAAACTTCATGTAAGCAGTAATTCTGAGTGCAGTTAGAGAGCCATGAACCACCTTGCACCCCACAGTTCATACAACCCACTCCTTTCAGGGCTGTCTAGCACACTTTCTGCCAGCCTGGAGTGTGATAACAATGGACAAGTGGGTCCTGTATGATGTTCAACATAGCTGTATGATCAAGTTCACAGTGCTACCTCATCCACATCCCCCCGTCCCAGTCCCACCTCTTAGACCACTCTCACAATAGTATCCTCACCTTAGAGGTGGACTGACTCCTGCAGAGAGAGGTGATAGAGCCTGTTTGCATGACCTTTCAGGGCGCAGGGTTCTACCCCACCTATTTCCTGGTACCCAAGAAAAAGCGGGGAACGAGACAAACCCTAAATCTCTGTGGTCTCAACCACTTCAAATGCAAGCCGAAGTTTTATGTGGTCATTCTCACAGCCATCGTATCTTGCTAGAAAGAGGCATGTGGTATACAACAAGATGCTTACTTCAATATAGATATCCACGCAAACCACAGATGGTTCTTGAGCTTTACAATGGGCCCTTGGCACTTACAATACAGAGTTCTACCGTTCAGGCTCACCACTGCTCCTCAGGTCTTCCTGTCATGTTCTCATCATGTCAGACAACATTGCCACTGTTTACTACATAAACAAGCAAGGGGGTACAAGATCACCAGCGCTGTGTGTGGAAGCATCACACACAGTATCCTGTTTTCAGTGGCTTATCTCCCAGGGACTCAGAACATGATTGGATGCTCTCAGCAGGAATTTCATGGCTGACCACAAATGGGAGCTAAACAATTCCGTGGTCATAGACGTTTTCGGCTGTTGGGTGACTCTGACCAAGGATCTCTTTGCCTCCCATGCCAGCACCAAATGCGGACGGCACTCCTTCCAGGGCAGGCTCGGAGCCTGTTCCAAGAACACAGTCATCTGCTGGTCAGACCAGTTCAATTATGCCTTCCCTCCCCTACCTCTCCTGCCCTCGGTCCTCCCAAAGATTCCGCGGGGGGAGAGCGCGACTGTCATCCTGATCGCCCTGTCCTGGCCTCTCTATTTCTGGTTTCCGCTTATTCTCTGCCTGTCAAACCATACTTCATTTCTGATACCAACATTCCCAGAGCTGCTCTTATCACAACAGCAGGATCAGACATCCTGATCTACAGATGCTTCACTTGAGACCCTGGTTTTTGGATGGGCATCTTGACTCGAACAGGAGTGCTCATCGGTAGTACGAGGCATCCTCACAAGTAGCAGGAAAGAATCCACTTGGCGATCCTACCAAGCCAAGTGGAAACATATTGCCTCCTGGGCCATGCAGAAAGGGCTTGCCCCTGAGGCCATGGGCATTCCTCTTCTCTTGGACTATCGCCTGTCCCTGAAAGTATCTGAACTCACTCTCAGCTCTTATCAAGATACACATAGCAGTCATTAGTGCTTTCCACAGTCCTGTGGAAGGGCACTTGGTTTTCACTCACATATTAACTGCAAGGTTCTGGAAGGGCCTCGTATCCTCCCATTCATTCCACGGAACTAAGGCTGTCAGTGATTTTTTAAAAAATTAATCTTGATTAATCGTGCGATTAAACAATAATAGAATACCATTTATTAAAATATTTGTGGATGTTTTCTACATTTTCAAATATGTTGGTTTCAATTACAACACAATACAAAGTGTCCAGTGCTCACTTTATTTTTTATTACAAGTATTTGCACTGTAAAAATGATGTAAATTGAAAAATATTTCTCTCACAAGTACAGTAGTGCAATCTCTTTATCATGAAAGTGCAACTTAAAAATGTAGTTTGTTACAGAACTGCATTCAAAAATAAAACAATGTAAAACTTGAGAGCCTAAAAGTCTGTTCAGTCCTACTTCTTGTTCAGCCAATCGCTAAGAGAAACAAGTTTGTTTGCATTTACGGGAGATAATGCTGCCCACTTCTTAATTACAATGTCACCTGAAAGTGAGAACAGGCATTTGCATGGCCCTGTTGTAGCTGGCGTCGTAAGATATTTACATCCCGGATCGCTAAAGATTCATGTGCCTCTTCGTGATTAGGCCATCGTTCCAGAGGGTATGCTTCCATGGTGGTGATGCTCGTTTAATTTAAAAAAAAAAAGAGCATTAATTAAATTTGTGACTTAACTCCTTGGGGGAGAATTATGTCTCCTGCTCTGTTTTATTCGCATTCTGCCATATATTTCATGTTATAGCAGTCTCAGATGATGACTCAGCACATGTTGTTCGTTTTAAGAACACTTTCACTACAAATTTGACAAAATACAAAGAAGATACCAATGTGGAATTTCTAAAGATAGCTACAGCACTCAACCCAAGGTTTAAGAATCTGAAGTGCTTTCCAAAATCTGAGAGCGATGAGGTGTGGAGCATGCTCTCAGAAGTCTTTAAAAGTGCAACATTCTGATGCAGAAACTACAGAACCCAGGCCACCAAAAAAGAAAATCAACCTTCTGCTGGCCTACATCTGACTCTGATGATGAAAATGAGCATGAGTCGGTCCACTCTACTTTTGGATTATTATCGAGCAGAACTGGTCATCAGCATAGATGCATATCCTCTGGAATGGTGGTTGAAGCATCAAGGGACATATGAATCTTTAGCGCATCTGGGATGTAAATATCTTGTGATGCCAGCTACAACAGGGCCATGCAAACGCCTGTTCTCACTTTCAGGTGACATTGTAATTAAGAAGTGGGCAGCATTATTTCCTGTAAATGCAAACAAACTTGTTTCTCTTAGCGATTGGCTGAACAAGAAGTAGGACTGAATAGACTTAGGCTCTCAAGTTTTACATTTTTTTTATTTTTGAATGCAGTTCTGTAACAAACTACATTTTTAAGTTGCGCTTTCATGATAAAGAGATTGCACTACTGTACTTGTTATGAGGTAAATTGAAAAAATTCCTATTTTTACAGTGCAAATATTTATAATCAAAAATAAAGTGAGCACTGGACACTTTGTAGTCTGTGTTGCAATTGAAATCGATATATTTGAAAATGTAGAAAAACATCAAAAATATTTAAATTTCTATTGGTATTCTGTTGTTTAACAGTGAGATTAATTGCGATTAATTTTTTTTAGTTAACTGCGATTAATCGACAGCCCTACCCTGAACCTCAAACTTGTCCTCACAGCACTGATGAACTCACCCTTTGAACCTCTGGCCTCCTGTTTCCTTTTTCTTCTCTCCGTGAAGGTTGTCTTCCTGGCAGCTGTTACCTTCGCAAGAAGGGTAGGCGAACCAGGGGCCATGATGGCCGAACTCCCTGCTCTCTTCACCACGTTCCATAAGGACAAAGTTTCCCGGCGCTTGCATTCCAAGTTTCTGCCTAAAGTGGTTTCCTGCTTTCACCTCAACCAACCCATACATGTATGGCCTTTCTTCCAAAGCCACATGCCTTCACTCCCTTGATGTCTGTAGGGCCTTGGTCTTTTACCTGCAGAGGACTAAGCCGTTCGGGAAGCCCCCTGGGGACTCTTGGACGCTATAGCGGAAAGGATTAAGGGGCAGGCCATCTCCACTCGGAGGATTTCTAATTGGATTTCATGCTCTATCAATTATCAGGGCTGTCTTCACCCCTTGAGGTATGAGTCCACTCTGTGAGAGCACAGGCATCAACAATGGCTGCACTTCACGACATGCCACTCATGGACATACGTAGCGCGGCAACATGGAGTTGAGTGCATACCTTTACCTTTTTTTCCCCATTTTGCCCTGGTGCAAGACTCTGCTGCAGATGCCTCGTTTGGTGCAGCTGTTCTCCGTTCCACGGTTCTGTCATCTTCCTTGCACCCTCCTCCTGACTAGGTACTGCTTGTCAGTCACCCTCGGGGAAATACAGTAGGGACTATCATTCAAAGAAGAAGAGGAAGTTACTTATCTGTAACTGGAGGTTCTTCCGAGATGTGTGGTCCCTATCTGTATTTCAGTCCCACCGTTCTTCCCCTCTGCCACAGATCTGTTTGTTTTGCTTTGAAGAAAGAACTGAAGGCACAGTCAGTCTACCCCACCCCTTATTGCCTCAGTTGAAACCATGAGGCGAAGCAAGGGCACATGCGCAGACGGGCAGACGCTAGTACTTTCAAAAGCTCCGGGCACGTGGGGTGTATGTGTATAACCCCCAGTGGAATACAGATAGGGACCACGCATCTCAAAGAACCTCTAGTTACAGGTAAGTAACTTCATTTTGGAGCAACATTTGACTTGCTACAAGAAATTTATTTCAAATATAACTTTTTTAAAAACATTTCTGAATCTAGGGGAAAAATGGGGTATTTAATATTAATATTATCATTATTATTGTGACTCCTGGGAGCCCCAGTCATGGACCAGGCATTGTGCTAGGTGCTAAATAAACACAGAACGAAGTCCTTTCCTGAAAGAGCTTAATCTATGAGAACTTCTTGAAAAATGTGGCACACGGTCTCTCTTCGGTTACTAAATTTATTCAGGGCATAGTTCCTGCATTGCTAGATATGTGTAGTGTATCATGACTTTTGTTTTGGAGGATATTTCATTTTAATGCAGTTAGTTTCAACAGCTGTCAAGGAGTGCTGACTTGTGTATATGTGGACACTTCATCAGTTTAAAAACTTTAGTACCTGAAGTTAAATTAAATGCAAGCTGGGGTGCTCGGAATCTGTGAAATCAGACCACATGTTATTTAGGTGCCTAGTTTTAGGCTTCCAAGTTTGATCTTTCCTGTTTGTTTAGCCTGCTTTTCTTGCAGGGCAACTTACCCCTCACTGAGTAAATGGTTAAAATACATCCTGGATTGTAACCTCACTCAATGAGGGTGGAGCGGGGAGCAAGACAGTTCAGAAAGGAAATAAGTTTGGGCCTCCTCACTGCTTCCTGTCAGAGAGAAGTTTGTGTGGAGTTCCATGTGAAGGGTTTTCACCATTTCATTGAGGGGCAGAGTGTGCCCCATTGTAGAATAGGGCACTGGGCTGGATCACTAATTCTTGGTAATAGGGTCTTTTACTGCTATGGCTTCTGAAGCCATCAGCTCCCTTGAGACTTCCACCTCCCTTTTTAAAATGGGAGTTCAACTACACCCATGTGATAGGCTGGGTTTTGGGGCGGGGGGGGGGCACAGAACTGTAGTCTCTGGCTGTATTATTATGTGTCTACTCTGAGTAATGTCTGGGAAGAGGTGGGTATGGTGCATCTCTCTGGCCACTCTATTGCCTGCCCTCCAGATCACCCTTCTAGGCTGAGGGAGGTGCTGCCGCAGGGGCAGCTCAGCTGTCTTTCCACGTACAGAGAGGATGATAGGGCAGTTTGTATTTGCATGTTACACGTTGGCAATAATGTGGAAAGGAAATACAGGGAAAAGTCAGTACAATATGTTACCCAGTTTGGGTGGGGCAGGAGGCCTATCTCCCCCCCCCCCCCCCCGCTTTTTTTTAAATTAAACTGTGCTAATATTGAAAAAGTAAAACCATCAAATGAAGCTTAAAATTAAATCCTTTGCAGTAGGGTTTTAACTTTGGGCTTGGACTGTGGAAAGTCATAGCTGTGGGTGCTTGGCGCCTTTGCTTTTGTTTTGGCACCTATGCCACAATAGCATGTTGACTTCCTGTCTGAGCTGGCAACAGCACATTCACTGCTCAAATTCTTGAGCACTATTACTTTACTTGCAGTCTTTATATGTAAAGTAACTCTTCTTCTGTGCCTTTGGCATGGGCTAGTCTGTAACTCATTCAGTGCCAGTAATTGAAGCATAGAGCCTGAAACACTCTGCAGGCAGAGCTCTCCCCTTGACATTAACTATGGCTTTTCTACAGTATTCTTCAGCTCTGCCATCCCAGTGTTGCCCAATCTTGTGATTTGATTTTTTTTTTTAAATTATCATAAGACTCCATGATATTTTGTGTTAAACTTAACCTGACTCCAGGAGGTGGGGCTTTATGTGAGAATCTTCTTTAAAATATAAACTAAGTTTCTCACTGTCATTTTTGCAGAGGAAAAACTTGAAAAGATGACCTGGGTACACCCTAAAAACTCAGAAACCAGAAGGCAAATAACCAACACATTGGCTTAAACATGAGCCTTTTTTCTTTTTTAATTATTATTATTAAATCTCATGACTTTTTAACATTGGGGTTGGCAATACCAGTAGGTCTCCAATACAGCTGCCCCGCAGTATTTTCTTCCAGACCATTAGCCTGGCCTCCCCCCCCCCCCCCCCATTTAAATCTCTTTTAAAATATTGAGTTAATGAATAGTTTCTTGCAGTGACTGACTTGTGTACATTTCCCTTGGGTTTTTTTGTAGGGTGTTTGGTCAACTCTTCCAGTGAACGAGAAGAAGCTTAATGCTGCATTTAGAGCAGCAAGAAGTGTTATTTTAATATTTTCTGTGAGAGAAAGTGGAAAATTCCAAGGTAAATGAAAGTAACATTTGATATGTGTGGCTTGGTGTTGGTTTTGTTTTTTAAAGAAGCTGTTCTGTTACCCTCTGCTATCTCAACTCCTCTAGGATTTGCAAGGCTCTCGTCTGAATCCCATCATGGAGGATCCCCAATACACTGGGTTCTGCCTGCAGGAATGAATGCTAAAATGCTGGGAGGTGTCTTTAAAATTGACTGGATTTGCAGGTAAATATTTCTGTTCATTTAAATAGTAGCATTTATGCATTCTATCTGTTGTTTGGCTGTACCCCTTTTGAAAATTTCCATCTCACTGAAATTCACTTCAGTGGGGAAAAATCTGCCCCATTATTACTATAGCTGGGTTTGGGACTTCTTCCTATAAGTGAGATTGCTATAGCAATTGCTTTTTGTTTGCATAGTCCTAAACATTTTACACAGGGATTTTGTTTTAACTGAGCGCTTCCTTTTTTTTAGTAGCCTAATAAATTACAAGCATTTGTTTGCAGTTACCTTAAAATCTTCCTTTTATAAAACAGTGTTCCTTTGAAATGTTCTGGACTCGCAGCCCTGGAGAGCAGAATAAAAACTCAGAGGGGAAGTGTTTTGTACCACGGGGTCTGGCTAAGCATGAAAGATGCTACTGCCTCAAAACTTGTTAAAATGAAGGCCAGGTCGGGGGGAATAGATGCTCCTTTTTGGATGGAATAAATTATGCATATCTGATGTAAAACAGTAGGTAAAGTGATGGGACATGCCTACTAAAAGGTCATAAAACAAACATAAGCAAGACGATCAAGTTCTGGGAGCACTTGTAGGAAATTTCCTCCAGTGATTATCCAAAAATCTAATGCATCCTCAAAGATGTAGTGCTACTTCCACTTGGCTCAGACAAAATCTAGAGAATTGTACCCACCAGAACTCGAACATTACCAGATTTATATGTGTTAGCATTTTAGGCGGCAGTATGTCAGAGTTGGAACTTCTGTTATTTAGTAGCACACTGAACGATAATAGTCTTATCTATACAAGAGAACCTTGCTAACCAGCATTTATAAATTAGTACATGCTCTTATCACCTCAGAAGTTAAATAGAGTGCTGTAGTGAGAGGTCTCCGTGCTAACATTGTTTGGGTGGTTTTTTTTGTAAAATAGACTAGTATATTCTGAACTCCATAATATTGAAATACAGATATCTAAATGCATGGATTTTTAAGTCAGTAATTCTCAAAGGATCATGTCATAGGGCAAATTAATGAGGTTATACAGTACATAATGTCCTGTTGTATGCATTTTTTAAACTAAATAGACAAAATAACTATAAATGATACCACTTGCATATTTAGGCGTGAATTACCCTTCACTAAATCTGCTCACCTGACCAATCCTTGGAATGAACATAAACCAGTAAAGATTGGACGTGACGGACAGGTTTGTCAATTTTTTTAATCAATGCCTTTAGTAATAAAGTGAAACAAAAGACTTGATTTAGATAAACTTACTCAAGGTGTGATAACTTTTAAACTCTTATAACTATTCAGCTCTTGCAGTACAGCTTTCGTTGACAAGGGCATATGTGGGGCAAGGTTGATTGCTCATAGTACTGGAGAGAGAGCAGAATTGCAAAAGTAAGTTTATCAGTTAGGTTAAGCAAATTATCAGCAATTTTGGTCTGGATATAATGTGATGAGCAGCAGTTGGTGCTAACAAACTTTCAAAGTTGCAGTGTAACGAATTTTATGTTAAGTTTGTGGTGCTATAACTTTCACTTTGTAGTAGAGTATTGTGCTTTTTAGAACAAGTTCTGGTGCTTTCAATTCTGTCTTTTGCACTGGGTTTGCCTTACGTATTAAGTTTCTTCTGACACATTCTACCATTGTAATAGGCACACCTTTAAAATGCAAGCTGGTACCTCTTAGTTCTACCAAATATTCGAGAATACACTGAAATGGACA
This sequence comes from Caretta caretta, assembly GCF_965140235.1. Classification (NCBI taxonomy): domain Eukaryota; kingdom Metazoa; phylum Chordata; order Testudines; family Cheloniidae; genus Caretta; species Caretta caretta. The sequence continues at coordinate 19,616,837 of NC_134209.1, forward strand.
CTGTCAACTCCAGTAACTTACGTTTTATTTAAAAACGCTCTTCAAAATCAACATGAATGGTTTTTATTTTAAAAAAAAAACAATTTTTTTTTTTTTTGAGCGGGGGTGTTGCGGGTTAAATATTCCCCTGCAATGTGGTAGATCCAAACGCGATTCATCTTGTACATAGGAACAAAGTAAAAGTGACTCTAGAGGCAGTAGAACTATCTATCCGATTTTACTGTTCAAAATTAATAATTTACAAAAAGCTAATGGACAGTGCAAATCAGAGTATGCTTTTTAAAATTTTTATTAATATTGTTTAAAGGAATTTTATCTGATTCTTTGACAGTTGCCCTTTAAATGGCTAAACAAATGTTTTAAAACGAAAATACTTTCTGTCCCCCTAACTGTTGGAAGAATTGCAGTCAATCCCTTTTTTAAAATGATTATATGAAATTAATGAACCATTGGAGAGCATATTCCAGTATATTCAGGTAACGTATGAACGGTAAAATGTATGCTTTCAGTTAGCTGTAACAAATTTGCCTTATATGCTAGAAACATAATATACAGTAATTACACAAATTAAACCTCAGTTTCACAAACTGCTTATGGTTCTTTCACTGAGTTTGGATAACATTTAATTCTTGAAAATAAATCTGCTTCACCATGCTTGTGGGATTATCATCCATATATTCCAGACTACAGTGTAAACTGATTAAGGTACGTGGTGATTATTTTTCTTAATTTTATGTGATTACAAAAAACTCTTTCAATTTTAAACAATAATGAAATGAAACTGACCTGGATGTCTATTAGGAAGGTATTGTGTCCTCAGCAGAGGGCTATTTTATGATGATGCTAAATATCCCCAAAGCATTGAAGCTAATAAAACTGTACTGTGCTCATTATTTTGTGGGATTGAGGTCTTCTTTTCAAAGTGTTTCTGTACCTGGAGAAAGTAATTAATGAGAGAGGTTCTTTGTTTTCAGCTTGTAAATCACTGTTTAAACTTCTAACTAATTCTAGGAAATTGAGCTTGAATGTGGAACCCAGCTTTGTCTCCTATTCCCTCCTGATGAAAGCATTGACTTGTATCAAGTCATTCATAAAATGCGGCACAAGCGACGAATGCATTCACAGCCCCGATCAAGAGGACGTCCATCCCGTCGAGAACCAGTCCGGGATGTGGGAAGGTTAGAAACGTTCTTTGGACTGATAATAGGCACATGTATCAGAATAACGTGATGGAGGAATGTGATTCATCAAAAGCTTTCCCTGCGATAAAGAAGAGAGAAAATCCTCAAATCAAGCTGCATGGACGAGTTTGTGGCTTCATTGAGGATTTCACATTGTCCCCTGATCTGTCATATTTCAAGAGGAAAATGGGGATCTTTGCTTTTGCAGAAAAATAGTTCTTATATAAATAAAGCTGTCTAGTTTAGACTAGATCTTTTATACAGATAACACAACATGTAATGTCAGCCATAGGTAAGCTTGGATTTATTATGAGCAGGCTAGATGGAGGAAGAGGAAGTCTTTATATGCCAAAATATGTTAATATCTTGTAAAAGCCTTTTCTTTCAGGTGTGTCTCTGGATAAGCCTTATCAAATATGGGACTTTTATAAGGATCACTTATAATTTTGCAGAAGATGCCGCCTCATTTTGAGGATAAAATATTTAAATAATTTTGATATTCAAGAGGAGCATTATTGGGACTATTTCAAATTGTATCACCGTGATGTGTTAACCCCATTGCCAAATATTCTCTAACATGTAACCACTGAATTCACACATCTTGCTGAGCTTCTGAAAACAGTAGGTTCTTTCCAAAGGGGATCGAGTGGCCCTTGGAGACCCGGCAACAAACCAAAAAGAATGGCTGTTGCTGTGTCTATATATACAACCTTTCCAGATGTTGGCAGTACCTGTGGACTTTAAAGTGTTTTTAGAGGATCGACATGGTTATTGATCACTGCTTTATGAACTTAACAGCATTTACCAGGAAAAGGGGGTATAACTTGTTACAGAATTGGAGAAGTCTTTGCAAAGAACTGATATAAGCCCTTCTACCAAACACCTTTTCCCTGTGTGTAGCCACTTTGCTTACAGATAAATCTAAAGTTTTTTTTCCTGCTAAAGACTGTATGGTTTGGGCTGAAACCTTTGGTTTAGTTTCCTCTTTGCGGAAACATCCTGTGGTAGGTACAGATACCCAACAAGAGTCCCCATTTCCTTGAGCTTAAAAAGGACACTGTAACGAGTAGGTAGGAGGAAACCTGGCAGCGCCCCCATATTTTTGGCTTTAAAGGACTGAGCACCAAGATGGCTTTTGAAGTTAAACTAAGAGGTTTCCAGTGCAATAAAGTATTTACAAGTGAAGGTTTTGCAATGGACTGCAAACTATACATATAACACCACCACACCTTCTCAAGCCTGCCAGGGCCTCCATTTATGTATGTGGCTTACAGCTTAAAGTCAGTAGTTGGACTACTATATGAACTGTTACTATCATGTTTTATACCGGTCGTAAATGCACTCTCAAAACTACAAGAAAGCGGTATGTTCATTCTTTACACCAGCTTTTATTTTTCTTAAACTGATTTTGCTGTAGATGCAACTGCTTTGGTTTTTGGGTTTTTTGCTCAGAGGGTGAAGAATCTGCTTTCATTAAAAAAACAAAAAACTTGATACTGGGTAAAGTGGGCTTTTAAAAACTAGAAAGTGGGAAGGGGGAGGAGAAATGATTGTTATGGAAACAGGTCAATTAGTAGAGCTATTAACAGCTGGTATAGTTTGCAAAATGGTTAACTGATTTGAAGAAACTTTAATTTGAATCCTTTGTCAAGGAACTATACCTGTTGCTGGAAAATTCAGAATGTTTTAAACAATCTAATACTAAAAAGTGATTGGCCACTGTAATGCTCTGTATTTTCTTGGTGGAGGGGCACTAATGACCAGCATAAGTCTATTGAAGAACTAACTCAAGCCAATAACTGGAATGGAGCTGCTTTTAAAATGGGTTCCCCCAGCATGAGTGAAGTTCTTGCAGATTTTTTAATGCTTCACATCAGCAACAGAACAGTCTTTAGACAAGAGCTCTAATTATTTCAGTTAGGATGCTTGAGTTTTTAGAATTAATCCTTCCTTAGAAGGAACTGAGCTTAAACTAGTAATTTAGTGATTAGTCAGTGACAATCCAAAAAGACTTCTAGTCCAATCAAGTTAGCTAGCTAATGGTGAAAGAGGCATGTGTGCAAATGATGCACAAATTTATTTTTAAATGTACCTGGAAAGAGGCTTTCATTTTACAAAAGTTTTGTCTGCCCTGTGGCTAACAAATTTTAGCAAAAAGGTGTCCATGTAAAATGGATAAAACACTTTGCAAATGAGGTAACTATATTTAGATTTGTCAGTTTGACTGATTAATCAGATTTACTGAGTCTCTTTTTTTTGTCTAATCCGTTTAGGTTAAATTAAGAGGTAAAGTGGAAAGTATAGTGTTTGTTTTAGACCAGCTTGTTAAATATTCTCTTTGGATATTAAGCTATGGTTGGATCAAGTTCCTCTCTTACTGTCAGTCTGTTTATACCTAAAAAGCGATAGTCAAGTGTATTTATCTAGCATAGAGTATGGCTTTTGGTGATTTGAAGTTAAATCTAATGCTTAAATTTGTAAACTCTTGACACTGTGAAGCATATGTAAAGCTGACTGAGTTCTGAATGACTCTAAACAGAGATCCTGGCCAGCTCATGTTGCTTTTTTTTCTGTGAGGGGATGCTGCTGTGAGGAATGCGCCAAACAACCTTGTTTAATCTCTAATGTCTAATTTGTATAGGCGTCGACCAGAGGATTATGATATTCATAACAGCAGAAAGAAACCAAGGATTGACTATCCCCCTGAGTTTCACCAAAGACCAGGTTAATATCTCATGTGCACAAATGTAAAAGTATTTGTATTTTTATTATGGAATTTTGAATTCATACAGGTCTAATGAGCTTTTAATATGTGACTAGGATTTAGAGTGGGATTTTTCAAAAGCGCTCAGCTTTGCTTACCTCTCCTCTCATTGAAGTTGATGGTAAATCTCCCACTTATTTCACTGGGAGCTGAGTTAGGCCAGTGTTGAGCCCTCTTGAAAATCCCACCTTAAGTTTAGTGTAAATTCTTCAGTAGTCATAAAGTAATTGGGCCACCCTGCTTATATTAGGTGGTAACCCAGACAGTTAAAATAACCATTTCAAACTCCATTGCTTCCTAAATGGTGGGAGTGTTTCATTTCTATGATGAGTGCCTTCTTGCCCGTAAACGGTAACCTGAAACTTAATCGTGAAGGTGAACTATCAAAGTACCACTTTCAATGAAAAGCTGAAAAAATAGGCCATGATAGACATATGTTAACTTTTTTCCATAATCTTTATATTGGTTTCAAATTTAAATTGGTGATTGACAAGCATTTATTTGCAATGAATTGAGAACTTTTTGTACCATTTTTTGTAGACTTTTAACTGGGATTCACAACTGGGGCCCCATGACCCATAAGTCATGTGTGGGATGGTACTAGAAGTTCCCATTTTGTTTTCAGAGAAACTTTTAAAAACTTGGTATAAAGCGGGTCAGAGAGTCCTCATGCTTTTTTTTTTTTTTCCCAAGAGTGGTCCACTGGCAGGGTGGAGAGGAGGTTCAGCTGGAAAAGTTAGGGTCTTCAGAAATAAAATAGCTTTTTCAGCAGTGTAAATACAACAGCCACAGATTGCAGTATTACCAGGGTACCTTTGCTGCTGAAAAAGGCAGTGTTGGGACAGGACAGACTTCAGTCCAGGAAGTCTTAATGGAATGTGCACTTCTGCTTATAATGCATTATTTCCGTAGTAGATTTCTAAACCTTAAAAAGCCTGCTTATATTTCAGTGTCCAGTTTGAATAGACTTCAGAGGCTGATTTCTTCAAAGAAGAGTTACTTCAATAGAGTGCAGTCATCATTAGTCAAACTTCCAAGAGCATTATTTACAGCTGAGAATTCAAGTTAAAAAATCACTTCTGTAGCACTACAAAAATGCTTTACTATGTCCTGATTCCTTCCACCTTTTACAAATGCTTTTTGTGGAACCGCTTAAAGCGAGAGGTGCCAATTGCTCATTTTTTAAGGCTATACTAGTGCCATCATAATCCATTGTAAATTTTGACCTAATTTTTAATCTCTCAAGAAACTTCCATCAATAGTTGCATCGAGCTGTCCAGATTAACCCTGTCTGTTGGACACGCAGTTAATAGGTAGAAATCTTGACCAGTTAATCAATACATGCCAATAATCAAGTGCATGAGCATTGCCAAGCAATTCAGTCTAGTCCTTGTCTGCAGAAATATCCCCTTCCCAATTCTTTTTTGGTACTGCATGCAAGTTCATAAGAGTGTATTTATCCATTCTTTAACGCTGGAATGCCCTTTTGTGTATGCCATTCATTTACCATCAAAGACCCGCTGTAAGTCTGTAGAAACTGTTTTGCAAGCGCTTCTGAAGTGAGATAAGAACAGCAGTGCATACAAGAACATACCTGTAAGAGGAGGTTGTTGCAGTGGAAGGGTGGATGTTAACGACTGTAATTTAGGATTGTTATGGTGAATGGTAAATTGGATTGATAACGCTGCTTGATGTTTGAACAGGGTATATAAAGGATCCCAGGTATCAAGAAGTAGACAGGTAAGATGTGTTCATATTATTCATTTTTATGTCCTGGTAACTTGTTGATATCAATCACCTGGATTGAGTTTTACAAATCTTATTCCCAACAGACGATTTTCAGGAGTTCGCCGAGATGTGTTTTTAAATGGGGTAGGTTGATGCATTTGTTTTTAACATAACTTCTTGCACTTCCAAAGTTGTTATCAAATGTTCATGTTGTTCTCTTTCATTGTAGTCCTACAATGATTACGTGAGGGAATTCCACAGCATGGGACCACCGCCACCATGGCAAGGAATGGTTTGTGTCTTGTTCAGCTTCATTTTCTAATTGAAAATAACCCCCACATTACCATGTGGATGTGTCTGCTCTTCCTGAGCTGCTCTCAGCCTTCGTACTCTGTTTAGTAAAGTGCCAGGTACTTCTGCTGTGTACAGTAAATTATGAAGTGTTGCAGGGAAACAAAATTGAATGGGGCGAATTACAATAGGTAATGTCAAGATATTGTAATCACTCTCTCTAACAGTGATCAAACAACATATTTGTATCTTGAAGCTGTCTTGACAATCTAATACGTACTAGGACATAGGAATCCAGCTTAGTTTGAATGCATAAAAAAAAAAGTGAGGAAATTTGTTCTCATAAAAAAAAACAAAAACCACAACAGAACTCTCCTTCCAATGCACTATAATGGATGTGATCAGACCAGTAATCCATCAATATTTGAAGAAGGTTGGCTAGGAATACAGAATACAGCAGGAGGGAAACTGGCCACTGATGGGTCTGTGGCACCGGGAACCTGCATGGTAGAAGATACACTCTGGTACAGTGCAAGAGTTGTCTGGCATGGGCAGTAAAGCATCTAGGAAGCACTGGAGTGTATTTAGCATGGTCCTGGTTAGGCATGCTGCTCTGTGGCACTGGCTTTTTTGTTCCTTTGTGTATTCAGTTGAATATACATACCAGCAAACAAATAGACATACGCTGAGTGCACGATAATGTACCAGTTGCTATCTTTGTTATACTGAGATGGGGTTCTCTGCCAATTGGAGGGCAGGAATGATCTGCAGTTACTGAGGAATAACTAGTTATTCTCAGTTATCCAATTCCCTGCGTTCTGGCTGTGTCTGGAGTTGGATAGTCACTGTGCGGTTATTTCTCAATAACACTTGTGTATTTATAGCATGATCTCTGCTGTGACTCTTGTACTTGGGAATTGTCAAATGGTTTGCCAGCAGCAAAGATGCCCCCATGGCTTCTCACTCCTAGCTGAACAAAAAAAAGCCAATGTATACAAAAATACTTGAACAAATGGTACTATCAGACTGCAGGAAGGGAATAGCTCTTCAGAGAAAACTCAGTTCTGTGACCCATGTCCGTCTACCCATCCCGTCTCTAGAGGCTGGCTAAATACGCATTTACACTCGAATCCAGTCCTCCCAAGCAGTTCAATTTGGAATCACTATGCAAGCAAAACACTGTGGTGACTATTGATGGGAGAATGGCCTGGCTAATGCAGGGAGTGGAAGTACGACAAGTTGAGGGGAAGCAACTTGTTTGAGGATGGGGGGACATGGAAGAGAATGGCCAGAATGCTGCTCTTTTTATATATATAATCAGTTTAGCTTCTGGCTTTTTGGCTGCGTATTTTTATCTTGTGGAATAGGCCTTGCTTTCAAAATGTGAATATCCTAATAAAACTCAGTGGAATAACAGGTGCTTTGGCCTTGAAAACTCACTCAGCCCAGGATATGCTTGTCTGCATGACTCCATCCTGTAATAGGTAGCCAGTACAACACCTAGTGAACTCACGAAAGCTGAAGTGTTCACAGTATTTCTCTTTGTCAGGCATGCGGATGAGTATCTTTAAGTGCTTTTGGGATATAGTTTTAAATAAATGCTGGTAGCTGAAGTTCAGTGAGAAGATCTGGTTGGAATCTCTGCAGTGTCCTGCCATACACTCTGTATGCAAGATAATGTTTTAAACCACAGTCCACCTGCAGAGGAGAATATATTTAAATGTTGTATTTGTTTCCCTTCAGAGTGGCAGGTAAATTGTACTTGTAACCCTAACTTTACGGGTGATACGCACTGTATCTCGGAGTGTTCAACAAACAGCCTTTAATTTCATTGTAGCCACCCTACCCAGCTATGGAACAGCCTCCCCATCACCCTTATTATCAGCACCATGCTCCTCCACCTCAAGCTCACCCTCCATACTCAGGACACCACCCTGTGCCACACGATGCAAGATACCGAGACAAACGAGTAGTAAGTGTACATGACCGCAAAGGAGAAGGGGCAAATCATACAGATCGGCAGAATTCGGAATGGGAGGAATTTGGGGGTGGTTAGGAACCTAAACATATAGGAGATTTCTTATTTCTGAAAATCTTGGCCTTACAGCTGGGCTCCTAAATGTACTTTTGAAATCAGGTCACTGAGGTGCCTAAATCAAGGCTTTGGGTGCTTTTGAGACCCCCGAGGGACTTAGGAGCACAAGTCCCACCATTTCTTGGCCCAGGTGTGTGGAAGGCTTCCAACTGTCAATGCGTACACTTCCCTGGTTGAAATTAAGTCCAAATCAGTAAGGATTTTTTGGAATCTGTTTGTCTGGAGAGGGGAGGAAACTTGTGCCACTGCTATGAAAAAGTTTATGCTAAAGTTTCTTCTTATCCGCTGCTTTTGATCCTGGGTTTTCAAAAGGCCCTAGTAGTGGATGGGTGAAGTGCTGGGACTTTCAGACTGGGCAATTAAATAAATAGCATTGTCCTTCTCTTTCACAGCACGACTATGATATGAGGGTAGATGACTTTCTGCGTCGCACACAAGCAGTGGTCAGTGGTCGGAGAAGCAGACCTCGTGAGAGAGAGCGGGAGAGGGAGCGCGATCGTCCCAGAGACAACAGGAGAGACCGAGAACGGGGACGAGATCGGGAAAGGGAGAGAGAGAGAATTTGTGAGCGGGACAGAGACAGGGGTGAAAGAGGCAGATATAGAAGATAATCCATCTGGAACCAGTGGTCATTTGAAACAGAACAACAAAGCTTGTATTTTTTGTGTGTTTACAAGTAGTACACTTTATTTTCAGCTGTCTACTTAAAGTTTGTTGTGTAGAAGGTTTTACAATGACCCTCTTTGTTCCAAGCATGCAGTAAACTATGAACTGGAAAAACTCAATCAGCCAAAAGAAAAAATGCACAAAGTTGATATTTGAGTTGACCTTTTTATTGGAGAATGGGAAACAGTTAAGAATGTAGATATTGGTTCCTTTTCAATAAGTGTTCATCTACTTCTAGTGACTTCATCCTAGGGTTTTTTAAATATTGATGGATAACTGCCATAATTTTTTTTTTTTTTGCTTTATTTTCTTACATGTCGTTTCACATGGTTCAGTGGAAAAAAAGCTGCTATCAGGTAACGCACCGATGGAAGTGTGATGCTTTGCCCGTGGGGCAGTGCTGTAGCAGCCTTTTGCTTTCCTGGTTTCTAACCCCTTCGCTGTAGAGTGTTTTGTCAGTCTTCGATAATGAAAGCAATATTAAGAAGACACTATTGATAGCTAATTTTTAATCTTTTTAAAAATCTTCCTGTGTTCAGTAACCTTCTGGTCCATGCTGTTGTCTAGCCTCTCTCTAAAACGTACACATTGCTTGGAATGGTCACAGTTTGCGTGTGTGGAAGCAGAAAATGTGGCTGTATTCTACATTGCTACTGTTTTTTATAAAAAAAAAATAATAATAATAATAAATTGGTAACAATTGAAATTTTAGTTTGGCTTGTTATTTTAAAGGCTTCCAGGTTTGCTAACAGTTCTAGGAAGGCTGGCCTGTGTATTCAGAAGTTACCTATTTTCCCTCCTCAGTAAAGATATTTCCAATGGGTGAAATTCAACCCAGACAGCTATCCTTAACAGATACAAGCTGGGGCTCAGTATCCCCGAAACTAACGGCTGGCCTACACGAACACTGGGACTCTTAAGTTGCGCTGTTTCAGTTACGTAAATGATGTAACTGAAGTCGACGTGACTTAGGTTGACTTCCAGCGGTGTCTACGCTGCGCTGGGTCAACGGGAGATGCTCTCTTGTTGACATAGCTTCCACCTCCTGGGGTGGCGGAGTACAGATCGATTTAGTGCGTCTTCACCAGACCCGCTAAATGAACACCGCTGCATCAATCACTGCAGTGTCAGTTTAGCCAGTAGGGTAGACACGACCTAACATTTATTGGAATAGGTAGGTTCATAGTCCTATCTTCCTGAATCACTGCAGGAGTTTCATGGATTTTGGGATTAAACCAGAACAAAATACTCAATTGGTTAAAATGTTAACTTTTCTTTTTTGTGGGGCAGCTGTGTAACTACTATGCCCTCAATAACTTACTTATGGAGAATTACTCTCACGGAGTTGAAGCAATCTGGTTTTAATGTCCTAGCCCTGTGCCAGTCCAGTGAAAGAGAGATCCAAACCATCCCCATGTCAATCAATTGCCCAATCCAAACAAAATTACAGGACGCACACCCACTGTGCAGAGCCAACATACTTAACATGCCATAGCAAATGCCATGGGATATTTCATTGACTTCTGTATTGTAAATGCTCTTGAACAGGACAGATTTGAATTTAAACTTGGAATAGTAAAAACCAGAGAGCTAACCTACAACTTGAGAGTTAACTGGAAAAAAACACTCTTGTCTGCATGCAGTTAGAGGCATTTCCCTGTTCTCACTTTACTGAGTTAACTTTTGGGTTGAAATGTATTATTCTTAGGCCATGTCTACAGTTACAGGTAGATCAGCACTGCTGCAATCGATGCAGCAGGTGTCAGTTTAGTGGGTCTAGTGAAGACCTACAAAATCAATGCTCTTTGGTCAACCCTGATACTCCACCTCCCCGAGAAGAATAAGGAAGTCGACGGGAGAGCATCGCTCGTTGACGCAGTGCCGTGTAGACACCGCGGTAAGTCAACCTAAGCTACATTGGCTCCAGTTACATAACAGGTGGCAGCAACCTTCTGCATCCTAGCAAGTTTAGACTCTTACAGCTGTCATACAGTGCTGAACCATGCATAAGCTATCTGTAATTTGCCTTCACCTTAATTTATCACCTGAACCATGGCTTGCAGAGCTACTTCAGTAACTGGCAAATTATAGTTAGTGTGTGTGTGTGTGTGTGTCATCCTAAAAAGAATAAATTATGGCAGTAGCAATGAGGCAGCGACTTGCTGGAGTATAAAAGCCAAGCAGGTTTATCGCCAGATTTCACATGTTCAGCTCCTTCACTTGGGGCCAGGCTTGTGCAAGTCTAGCACTCAACTTGCTACGTTTTTCTGAAGAAGGCAGCCCTTTTGTCTCCACATACTTATTCTCGTCCATCTTCAGTCTGTCCTACTTCCTCTCTGTTTGTTTGTCTCCTGCTTCAGCAAACTTTTAAATAACCTGGTCAAGTAAGGCTTGCAACTGTGCATGGTAATTTCTGTGGGTAGCAGTCCATCTGCACAAATTGCAAGGCAGGTTACTGTGGGCTCTTCTACAGCTGAATTCCTTGACTTGAACTGATGTGCATTAACCTAAGCTTTGCATATTTTAGTAGAAGAAACCGTACATAGACTGAATCAGTTTGACACTCAATAATAGGAATTGCTTTTATTAACAAATCAACCCACGTTGTTGAAAGCTCTATCCACTAGGCAGCAAATATTTTGGTTAGCAGCAGTGGGGATGGAGAGGTATTAAAGCAGCACACAGAAAGGAGCTAGCTCATTCAACCAGTGCAACAAGCATTGAATTACACAAGAGCCTGAATCTGTATGACCTTTTACATTCAAATAAACTGCATGCCCTCACTCATGCAGAGATCTTCCTGGAGGGATAGGGTCATGATAATGGGGTTTCATGGAGTAGGCTCACAGTTTTGCCTTAAGACTACAGCTGGTCAAAACTCAGTGAAACACGAACTCTCCCCCCCCCCCCCCCCCTTCCCCCTCTTCCAAGCAGGTCTAGCTAACTTACTTTGGCTTCACGTTTCCCAGTATCAAATCTCTGAATGTTTTTTATATGTCAGCAATCAAGGCTGTGCTCATGCCAGCTGCCTCTATGGGCACACCCTAGGGCACATGCAGCTCCCACTGACTTCATTCAGCCTGCATGCATCTCACCGTAGGATCAGGGGCACAGATTTTTGCAGAGTTCCAGCACAGACCTATGCAATCTGTAGCTCTCTGTAGACATTTTGTAATAGCTAATTGACCTAATCCTCTGGTGTGAACTGGCCTAGCTCCACCCAAGTGATTACAATAGGGCAGTTTACACCAGCTGTGCACTGCAGCTACAAGGGGAATCTCGATAGATCACATAACTCTAGTGTCAATAGCTGATGACCAATTTTAGGTATTTTTCTGTATACTCAGTGTAAGTATGCTCAGAAACGTGACCATTCAAATTAGTGTGTCTTATACTCAGCATATCTGCTAGGGTAGGCCCTGGATTCTAGAGTCTCCTAAATCGCCACCAACATTGAAGTGTCCCATTTTCAGTTTAGCATCGAAGCTTTAGCTTTTAGGAACAGAGCCATTTTTCCATTGTCTATATTTAAGGGTTTACATAGCTTTGAACTAACTGAAGGCTTAAGATTTGTCACAACCAGCTCCAAAAATTAGTGCTAATAAAATAAGCTTGTGTGGGGCAACAAAATATATGCAGTAAAGGAAGAACCTTACTCTTTTCTCTAGCAGCTTTGTCTGCAGGCAAATGTAAGTTGCCTTTCATTAGGCACTGGATCATTTACAAATGCAACCCAAGTCTGACAAAGGCAATTTTAAAAGCATTCTTAAACATGATCTGGTGGCTAGCTTATTGTAGCAACCACACAATACTGCAAATCACAGGATCATAAATGGGACAGATCCTCGACCGTTATAAAATTGGCACAGCTTCATGGCGCTCAGCAGAACAATTTATACGGATTTATAGCTGCTGGGGAGTTGGCCCACTATATAGATAATAAGTTTGCCAATTACTGAGGGAAATTAGCAGTTCCACTTGGCGTTTCCAGGAGTGGAGCATTTTAAGTCAACCTCTTACAGACCAATGAAGCCACAAGGCCCGGTATTAGGCAGGTGTCCTCTCCACCAGCTCTGGAATGCTGTAGCACAGGTGACCCACTCCTGTGTATGGCAGTAGATGCTTGGGAATTACTAGTGGCATGATGAGCTAAGGCCTGAGCCAAAGCCCACTGAAGTTAATGCGAGTCTTCAGGGAGCTCTGGCAGCTGTCAGGATGTGCAAGTTGCCATTTCTGCTGTGGAGGCCAGCTAGCAGGATGAACTGAGCCTGTGTGCCCTAAGGCTAACTTTCCACACCCCACAGAAGAGGGACCACTGGGAAAAGGGAGTCCTGCAGCATGGGGCAGCTCAATACAGCAGGCCAGAAGAATGCATGCATGGTATATGGAGGGGATGGAACACAGTGGAATACCTTCCACCACACCCAGTCAGTTTCCCCACCATGGTTGGACAGAGCAGCTCTTTCTTCAGCTTGCTGGGTTGCTCTGGGCCAGGGGTTGGAGGCTGAGCACTGGATACTATGGAGCAAAGGGGGCAGACCTAGATTCCCATAAAACCCCTCTAGAGTTATTCTGCCATTTCCTGGATCCCCCTGTGTACTGGTTTGACCCCTGGGATTGCTACACTGTTGAGACTGTGATATTCCCTGCGTAGAGAGTTCCCTGCCCTTCTAACAGCCACCCCCTTTCTTGGGCCCACACTCTAGCACATGCCTACTGAATTCCCAGCACTATAATTCTCAACCATCAAATTGTGTCTTCACCCACAGAAATTAAACTCAGGGCAAAGTTTCATTAAACTTTGGAAAGATTTTTCACATGAGACACAATGCAGAAAGGATATGATTGGAGCCTCCATATCATGACATCAACCATTCCGATTTTATACTCTAGACAAGGCTTTCAGACATGGGACGTGAAGTTCTTCTCTTTGGCTGAGATTTTGGAAGGAGGCCAAGGGCGTCTGGTGAAATTCAATGGGAGTAGCGCACCTAACTTTGCAAATCCAATTCCTCAATCCTCACCATGGTTGCTAAAAATCCTGATTTTTCAAACACGTTGAGTACCCAGCATGTCCCACTGAAGTTGGAAGCAGCTGCTGCATGCCCAGAACATTCGAACATCAGGGTATCTATTAAGACACTTAAATATAGACATAGGAACCTACAGACAGATGGCTATTTTCAGAAGTCTTGGCCTTTCTGGTGGGCATCTTCTAGGAGCATCAGATTGCTTATCTGAGCTCCGAACTAGTCAGTGTCTGCTCCTCCAGGAGCCATACCAACAGACACATGGACACTTTGGTTCTGGATGATCTAGTGAAGACACACACAGATCGCAGGGTGGGCAAATCAACTTTAATACCTGCAGGTGGAAGACACAGCAAAGAACCTAAAACAGTTGGGCTTTGTCCTTTTAAATAAAGTCTCCAGAAAGTTACATTTTGAAAATCATTGCCACAGTTAGCATCTGACAAGTCCCTGTGTAATCACTGAAGAAGTCAGATTGGTGGATCCAGCTAAGTATTCATTCTTATTCAAGCCAAAAGAAAGTTACTGTAAACATCACATTCGCTAAATGCGTAACTTTCCTGATACTACTTCACCAGAACACGGCCCTGGCTACGCATGGTATTTCAGCATGCACCTCACTTCAAGCATGTGCCTAGATCAACAGGACCACGAACAAGCTGAACCAGGCCCAGGGGAACAGCAAACCTACTCCGTTTTCTTCTTCTTTACAATCCTACCACATTTCTTACAGCAAAACAAGCAGCATTTGACAGCAATGAAAACAGCAGCTGCTGCACAGGTGAGCAAGAACGCCAGGACGTCCAGGCAGTGATACTGGTACCAGGTGAGCTCGTGAGCTGCTGGTCTCAAGTGCTTTGCCCCTTTATGGCGCATGACAAATTCGATCCAGAAGACAGCTCTGTCCAGAGGCTTTATGGGCTGGTCGTGGTGAATCTGGGATAATCTCACTGCATTTTCTTTATAGCTGAAGGAATCGGGGGGAACAAAAATGACATGGTGGTTATTCTGAAACAGCGCTTTCCCTACTGTATGGGGCAACTAGCAAGCAAAGGGATCGCTGACCAGGCTCCCTGCTCCACACTACAGGGTCAAGTCAACGTAAGCTGCCTTGTGTTGACCTAGCTGTGGAAGCGTCTTCACTTAAATTTGGCTCTGCTGACGTAAGTGCCTCTCTACGCCGATTTAGTGACAGCCTCTCCCCGAGCGGTGTAGAGTCATGGTCGATGTCATCAGGGCGACGCAGTGTCAGTGCAGACGATGCATTGCTTACGGTGACGGTTGCTGGCTTTCAGGAGCCGTCCCACAATGCCCCGCACTGACAATGCAATCAATACTAGTGCTCCTGGTGAGGACGCGCACTGCCGACTTAAGGAGCCAAGTGTGCGCACACACACAAGCGATTTAATAACTGCAGTGAGGGCTGACATAAGTCTCATGGCCTGAGTCAAGATTTAAAGTGGGCCGAAAAGATAAGCTAGCCCCAGTTTGCTATTACATAATGAGACTTCTTCAGAGGGTTCGCCACAAGACATTCCTAGCGTCCAGCTTTTTCTGTTGTCATTTTCTCTTGCAAAAAATACTTCTGGGAAGATAATTTGCAGGGTTTTCCCTGCAGATCTCATGTTTCACAGCTTGAGACGGGTGGAATTCCCCCAGTGCTAAAGGTTTTGGTCCCTACAGACAGTGGTAGCAAGTTGGGAAGCCAAGACTCAGTGTCACAAACTAGCCAAGAAGAAGTTTGCCCGTCGTATGTGTGAATTGGAAATTGGCTGGGTGACTTCATTCAGACTTGCTCCAAGAAGGGAGCAGAGGACTACACAATCTCAGGGGCTGCTCCAAGGCCTTTTCAGAGCGATCTTTCCCAAAGAGATCACAAAATACAATATGAGGGAAATTGATTTCCGGACCACACCTTCCAGGAGCTGCTGCAGGTTTGATAGTATCCTTGGACCAACACAGCTACTACAACCCTGTCCCATTAGGCAGAGACTGAACTCACCTGGAGTTGTTAATGACCACATTCAATGCATCAATTAAATCCTGGGCTTGCATTGTGTTAAAATCCAGCTCGACTGCCATTCCTTTCGCCTTCATGTGAGCAATGTTATCCGGCTGGTCAGCGAACAAGGGAATCCCAACCATGGGAATCCCATGGTAGATAGCTTCATAGATCCCGTTGGTTCCACCATGAGTAATAAAGGCTTTGGCCTTGGGGTGGCCTGGAATAGGAGGAGAGAAGCGTTTAGGAACGATGAGGTACATAAATGATCAGATTCCAGGGAAGAAGGCAACAATTTTGTACAAACTAGGTAAATAATGATTAGTTTGACAAGGGGCTAGTCCTGATTACTCCAGACTAGCATTAGGGACGGATAATGGTATGTACATGCTTCAACCCTAGCCAATGGGGAAATACCTTGCAAAACGTTACAGACTCTGCTATTGATCTACGATTAAGGCTGACCCAGCAGAAAGTTGTATTTTATTCACACCGATCCCCGCACAGGTTACAGTGCCTGGATGCAGCTGGAAAAGTGGGTCTCCTGGAGCCGCGCTGGCTCACATGTTCTGGGGCTGCCCTGGGACACAATCCTTTTGGCTAGAAGTAGGCAGGAGGGTTATGATGATGATAGATACAGAACCTCCCTAAAAACTACTTCCCCGATGTGTGCTTTGGGATCTATCCCATCAGCTGGGCAACTCTCCAACTCACAGAAAGCTCGGCTTTCTAGAGCCGTGCTTCTAGCCAGACGATTCCGATTGCTCGGCTAGATTCCTGGCTCAGTGGCTCTGCTGACCTGGCAGTTAAAGGGCGGGTCCCGTTTCAGAGAAGAGGGACCTCAGACCAAGTATTTTCAAATTGGTTAAACTTTTTGAAACCTTTGACTAATCCCTAGCAGATGGAAACTGAGATGTCACTCTCCTTTCCCCTCGGTTCCCCTCTTTCTTTCCTTCCCCTCCCTTCACTCTTTGCTCTTTTTATGCCCCCATTATCCCCTTATTTTTGTAAAAAAAGATTCAATAGAATACAAATAAGAAGGGAAAGGCAGTGGCTGCCTTCTAGGTACTTATGTTTAAATGCTACACACCAGTTACCGGGCCTGATTCACTCCCAGTACTCCAGTTTATCCCAGTATAACTCCAGTTTTTGCATCACTTCTGCTGCCCTTCTTTGTATTTACTCTAGTTTTTGTCAGGGGAGCCACACACACTGATTCCAAGGGTAGTTGCCCCAGGACAAAGCAATGTTATCTCTCTGGTTTTATGGGCAATGCTATTTCGGTCCCTACAGCTGAGAACCGCCAAGTACCTTTGAGAAGCCTATCCTTGCTCTGCTACCATCATGGGTATAATTAAGGCTGAGTAAGCACCTCTCTCTAGATAACACACACTAAATACCCTGGCCTCCAAGTGACCTCTGAGGTACTGTATTTGGTTACAGGATTAGCTTGTGTGTATAATGGGCAATCTAGTCTTTTTGTCATAAATAAAGTGAGTAAAGTGGGGAGGGAACACGCTTGTCAATACTGAGAAAAGCTCAGCTAGGAACATTTCCAGCACAGAGTCTTACCAAGCAGGTCATTCTGGGGTATCCAGTCATAAATCCTAGTGTTGGGTCCTAAAGTTTCTGGTTTCTTCCCTTTGTACCTCCAAAGAACCTTGAATGAAAATGTTTGAAGATACACGAGCTGTGGTTCAAGCTGCACTATTGCACTGCAATGCAAATCTGGAGCCTGATCCAAAGACCACTGATGTCTACTGGAGTCTTTCCATTGCTTTCAATGAGCTTTAGATCAGGCCCTGCTTTAGCAAGGCTTCTTTTGAGCACTTGAGTTATTTACACACTTTTGTAATAGGGTATTATACTATTTATTAGCTTTGAGAGCAGTATTATCCCCATTGTACTGATGGAGAAACTGAGGCACAGGTGGTGAAGTGACTTGCCCAAGGTCACCCAGCAGGCCAGTGGCCAAACCAGGAATGGAACCCAGTCCTGCTCTCTATCCACTAGTCCACACTGCCTCATTTTGGTATGGGAACTCACCCCACGTGGTTTCGTTCAAGTGAGTCATATACAAGAAAAATACTATAAATTCAATTTCTGTGACCACTCAGGACTCAGCCCTGCTTCTTTGCAAGCCCCAAACCCAGTGACTTCAACTGGAGCTGCTGGGGGGGGGGGGGGGAGAAAAAAAATCAGAGCACTTACACTGAGTGGAAGTAAAGAGCCTACCTTTAGGCAATGCAGTTTGAAAGCTGTGGCCTGAGGGAAGCAGGGATTTTACAGCAGTGCTGCTGATCTTGTTGGCAGGAATGTAGATCATTTACAGAAACTGACCTTTTGTGGAACCTGGCTGAGGGCCAAGGCAACCATTTTACTTTTCTCCTCGGTTAAGTTGTAAATCATTGAGCCAAAAGAAAACACCACGATACCATGTTCCCCTGAACTCTGGACAAACTCTTCCATTTCCTGAAGAGAGACAAGAGCCTTTTAATTTTGGAAAGCAGCCACACCATCCAGTGCGGTTGTGTTCTGTTCATGGCCCACCTACGAAATAAAACCAAAATACTCTAACCTGAAAGGTCTAAGCGTAACACTGTTTTTTCCTTAGACTCCAGAAATCTCACACACAACAACCAAATACAGAAGCACCTCAGGGAGAGAGGCACAACTCAATCCACCATGCCCTAGGCTGGCTCTTTTGCAGACTGACCGCAGCTTCCCTACAGAGTAGTCTGCAAGCAGGAGCAGAAACCCCCTTAAAATGACAAGCTATCACTTTAAATTCTAACCCACTTTTCAATGCACTTCAGATTGAAATAGGTGAAAGGTAGTCAATAGAAATACACATGGCAAGAGACATATGTTTATGTAAATACAAAGCTTATCAAAGAGAAGGCTAAAATGTTATTTGATCATGGTCTCTAAGCACCTACATGGGGAAATTTCTTATAGCAGAGGGTTCTTTAATCTACCTGACACAGGTATAATGATCCACTGGCTAGCTTTAAAAAAAAAGGGATTGCGTGGGTAACTGGTTTAACAAGTTTCAGAGTAGCAGCCGGGTTAGTCTGTATTTGCAAAAGAAAAGGAGGACTTGTGGCACCTTAGAGACTGACCAATTTATTTGAGCAGAAGCTTTCGTGAGCTACAGCTCACTTCATCGGATTCATGTAGCTCACGGAAGCTTCTGCTCAAATAAATTTGTTAGTCTCTAAGGTGCCACAAGTCCTCCTTTTCTTGGTTTAACAAAACTTTTCTCGTCAGCGTTTGCTAGCTGTTGGTGCCGAGCAGTTCCATCTGGCCATCATTTCTATCCGACCCAGGCGACGTCTACACTACACACCACTTTCGTCAGCGCGTAGCGTATATGCAGCTACACGCTGCAGGGAAAAGTGCACCACATCCATGCTGCAGTGCACAGCTGCCGGTGTCAGGGAAAGGGCTCTGGCAGAGGGGAAGCGGCAAGGAAAGGCTCAGTCTGTCCCTGCTGCTTTGCCCCTGCCAGAGGCTTTCCCTGCCGCGGGGAATGGGCAGAGCCTTTCCCTGTGGAGGGGAGGGCTGTGCAGCAGGGAGCAGCTGGCACCTTTCCCTGTTGCTTCCCCCCGCCAAAGGCTCCAGCGGCCAGATGTTATGCTGCTAAAAACAGCAATACAGATGTGGGAGACGACACAACACATCAACCCTAGAATGGCCTGGTGGATATAGGGCTGATACGGGAGAGTCAGATTCAAGTCTGAAATCAGGAAGAGCAGGTACCTGACCCTGGGCCTCTCGCATACCAGTGTAGGATCATATTAAAGAAGTTCTGTATTAAAATCACAAAGGTTAGCCCACTCCCCATATTACACATGGGATCCTTCTGGCAACCCTGGACCTCGAGCCAGTGGGCTGGGGAGGGAGGGAAGCTATTGGACACTAGAGGTTGTACCGAATGGACTCCTCAAAAGTGGGTGTGCCTCACCTTGCCTGTTGCCCCAGAACCTTGTAGTAAAGATACATCACTAGGATCATGTATGTGGGATGAATTGGAATCACAAACTCAAAATTGCCTCACAGTACCTTCTCTTGAATAGGCTACATAGAAAGTGACACTGACGATTATAAATCTTAGTGTCAAAAGGGGGATTATGCTGGATCATATTAAAGAAGTTCTGTATTAAAATCACAAATGAGTTTGATTTCCCATAGTTTAAATTCCAGGGTATTACTAATTAAGAGGTCTGAAGGGTTAATGTTTAGCTATTCCACCTGGAAGCAGGCGGGGCACACCCTGACTGTTTCGTAGAAGCAATGCACACATTGCTCTATCCAAGGACAAGGGCTAGACATGAACCATGAGAACTTGATTGTTTGGACAGCAATTGTGGGAGGCTTTCTTAGCCTGGGCTCAAGGCCTGAGAACCAGGATTGTAGTAGATAGGGGATGGTAACTAAGTATATGAATTAACGTCATACATTCTTTTTGTGGTAGCAGTGTGTAATGCTTAGGGGGGAGAAATATAATAAAAGGAGAAGGTGGAAGGCGGGGGGGCAGAATGCCCATCTCAGGTGACCAGCCTGCTTGCTTGGAAAAAGCTGTGTTCTGTCTCATCACTGAACCGCCACAGAGGTCTCTTGGTTTTTGGTACTGTTTCTCTCCCTCTCTGTGTGAAACTTGCAAGCTGCTAATTGTGTTAGTAGTACATTCTAAGACAGAGTCTGTTCTCAAAGCAATTCTTTGTAACAACAACAACTACTCGCACACAGAGAGAGACTCAAAGCAATACTCTGTAACAGAAACAGCACCCAGAGACTCCCCGCCCTTTTGTTGTATTCATCCCTCTTTGTTAATAATTCTGATTAAAATAGAGATAGAGGATGTATGTGGATGGATGCCTGGTGTGGAAAATAACTGAATGATCAGGGAGGTGCCTTCCTAAGAATCCAGTGTCCATCGGCTGAAGAAGGCATCAAGTGGAAATAACCAGAGGACCCCCGGAGGGCAGACTGGAATCCACCCAATAGCCTCAAGGATGGGAGAACCAAAGAACAAGATAACATCTGGCAGCACGGAGCCCTCAGAAATGTGCCATCTGCTGATTGATTCAGCAACAGCATGATGAAGCAATTCTCATAGACTGGCATAGGAATAAATGCCTATAAAAATGGACTCTAGAAAGTGAGAGCTTTGGGGTCTGATTCTGCAAACCAACTTCCAGGAGCATCAGATGAGCATCTGACAAGGCCCTGCTCCCTCCTCATGTCCAGGCCACCTGGCCAGTGACTTGGCATGAGCAACTCTAAGACTGGTAACTATGATAACAACCTTGCAGAACCTCTGTGTGTGTGTGTGGGAATAAATATAAAATTGAATGGAATGTTATAGCTATAACTAACTGCTTACTATGATTCTTTCTGTATTCACAATAAATGTGGCATTTTGCCTTCTCCCCTTTAATAAGATCCTGCTGGTTTTTATTTTATTGGATCCTAGAAACTGTCTCTCTTTAAAACGAAAAGGAGTACTTGTGGCACCTTAGAGACTAACCAATTTATTTGAGCATGAGCTTTCGTGAGCTACAGCTCACTTCATCGGATGCATACCGTGGAAACTGCAGCAGACTTTATATACACACAGAGAATATGAAACAATACCTCCTCTCACCCCACTGTCCTGCTGGTAATAGCTTATCTAAAGTGATCAACAGGTGGGCCATTGGCTATTAGATAAGCTATTACCAGCAGGACAGTGGGGTGAGAGGAGGTATTGTTTCATATTCTCTGTGTGTATATAAAGTCTGCTGCAGTTTCCACGGTATGCATCCGATGAAGTGAGCTGTAGCTCACGAAAGCTCATGCTCAAATAAATTGGTTAGTCTCTAAGGTGCCACAAGTACTCCTTTTCTTTTTGCGAATACAGACTAACACGGCTGTTCCTCTGAAACCTCTTTAAAACGCAGCCCAAGCAGGTTTCAGGGAGAGACCTCTGTTTCAGACTCGAGCTGCAAGGGAATTTTCCAATGACTGCGGGGGGAGGGGGAGGGGGACGACACACGACACAACACATCAACCCTAGAATGGCCTGGTGGATATAGGGCTGATACGGGAGAGTCAGGTTCAAGTCTGAAATCAGGCAGAGCAGGGACTTGACCCTGGGCCTCTCGCGTACCAGGAGTGGGCTAGTGAGTCTTTCTAGTTTTTCACAAGACACTGTTGCAAAGCTCTGTCTCCTCCTCATGCACAACAAGAAAAGCTTTGAAGTCTCAAAGATTCCCAGGAGAGGAAAACTGTTTCCCCCCAGTCGGGTCAAGACAACTAACACATCAAAACATGGTGAGGCCAGGAGCAAGACTCCAAAGATTAGAGACAGAGGGATGGCTCCTCAGCTGTAACATATTAGTGTGATTCCATTGACTTCAACAGGACAAACCCATTCCCTGCACTACGCAGTTCGGGGGCAAATGACACCATCACAGCGGAAAGTGAAACTTGTGGTCTCCTGCCTGACTCAGCAGATTTCCTGGGAGCTGCTGCGTTATTATTGTTATTAATGATTCACTTATTTCTGTATTACCTGCAATGAGGCACCCCTCCCTGGTTTCTGGGTGCACTTCTCAGAGTGCAGACCAACGGATCTGTTGCCCTCAAACTAGGGAGCACATGCCATGACTCTGGTGGCTACTACATCTGTCCAGAAGACTAGTTCCCCATGGATAGTTTAATACCTGCCGTTTGTAATTAGCCAGAGTCAGACAGATTCGTGGCTGCAGCTGGTTCTAGGGATGGTGGCCTACATTGAGAATGCCTTGCCTGCAGCTCCCGTGAGCTCCTCTCATGTTCAGGCCAAGGTGGATCATGGAGAGAGAGGGTTTTTAGAACAACCAGGGCCTAGTCATCTGAACCTTGGAATTTCAACCCAACACAACTAGCTAGCTCAGTAGCCAGCAGCAGGTATGGACCACAGATCAGAAACATGTTCAGTAAACTATAGGATCCCCACAGGCCATCAGGGTCCTGGCCCAGGGGCACAACAGCAGTATCCCACCGAAGGACACCCCTGAAATACTGGAGGGTCCATGAGTTTCCAAGGCCAGATAATTGCACCCTGTCCATCAGATCCCATTGCCCCAGAGGAAGATTGTCTTCAGATCTAAATGATACATTTCCCTTGACTTCATGGTAAAGCACACGCATGAAGGAGAAGAGACGTCATGATACCACCACAGTATCATTGTTCTGAGACTCAGAACAACAGCTGTCATTTCACTAGTTACTCAGAGACAGCTGATGGAAGAATGCCAGTTAAGGAAGCTTTGACAGATATGCACAAAAGCCTTGAAGTCACAGGAGAGCAATATAAATACCCATAGCTCCATTTTTCCCAGTCTCCACCACCAACGGAGACATTTGTCTTCTTGAATTGGAAGTGCTCCTGGAACGGACATCAGGTCTGAACCCCAAGAAGTGGCCAAGTCATTGAAAAGATAGGCACACGTCCAAGAACTACAGCCAAGATTTTCAAAAGCAACTCGTGATTTTGGCTGCCTCAGCTTTTGGGAGCCTAGCTCGAGACATCTTAAAAGGCAGATGCTCAGCACATTCAGAAAGATCAGGCTCCTTCAAAGTGTCTCAATTGAGAACCAAAATAAAAATAAAAATCTCGACACCCAAGATCGTTAGTCATTTTGGCGAGTCATGGCCGAGACTTTTACAGTGCTGTTGCTTTTCTGATTATTTTGGCCTATCCCATTGCTGTTTTCCATAGCATATTTCAGCCTTTAAACTGATACTTGCTCCTTAGAATTAATTAAAACTTATGGTCAACTAATAATATGATCTGACATGGTCCTGAGGTTTTTATTTTTTAAGCTGAGCACTAGATTCACTACTGCTATGCCTTAACTACCCCCCCCCCCCCGTAAGGATCCACAGGTGGGTCCTACACACGCCTATCACAACACGTGGTGTACCTCATCCAGTACACTAAATACCTCAACAGCAGCTATGGGGGTGAAACCAGATAATCGCTACACTCTCAAATGAACTCACACAGGAAAATGATAAAAGACAAAAACACCCTGTCACCTGTGGGTGAACATTTTTCACAGAACAGTCACTCCATATCTGTGCTCTCAGTCCTCATCCTCAAAGGAAACCTGCCCAGTACTTTCAAAAGACGAGCCTGGGAGCTTAAATTCATTACTCTGCTAGACACTAAAAACCATGGACTGAACAGAGACACTGGATTTATGGCTTATTGCAACAATCTGTAACCCCCTAAATGACCCCCTCTCCCCCTTCCTTTCCTCCCTATCACTGGAGAGATCTTAACAGGCCACTTCACCTCAGATGGTCACTTGAAATGTGGTAGTTACTTATGCTAAACAATCTGTTCCACCTTGCATTTAGCTGTGACACTTTCTGTTTCCCAGACCTGAAGAAGAGCCGTGTGTGGCTGGAAAGTTTGTCTCTCTCGCCAACAGAAGTTGATCCAATAAAATATATTACCTCACCCACCTTGTCCCACCAGCAGGCAGACAGGTAATTGACTACAGGCCAGCTCCTGAACTGGTGTAAATCAGCACAGCTCTAGAACTGGCCCTGTATTTTCAATCCGCAATGGAGCATCATCCAACATTGCAGTAATGCATAAGATTTCTCTTGCCCAAAGCTGACATTGTTCTCAGCAAGCGTCTCAGGATATGGCATACTCTGCATGTGGAAATCAGAGAAACAAACAGCTGTTGATCTGATGGGCAGATGACTAGACCAAGGGAGCGTATTAAGGTACCTCAGGTAAAGGCTTTGCAGGCTTGCAGTGGAGTCCCCCAACAAACTCAAAGTTAGGCAGGAAAGGGCGAGGGAATTCAAAATCCCAGTACGTTCGGATCAGCCACATCTCTGCTTTGCCCATCGTTTCACACAGCGTCGTGGGCCTTCCTGCAAGCAAAAGATCGGGAGTTAAAATTAGCCCAGGAGGGAGCAGTCTTGCTCATTGTCTGTTGAAACATACCAGCCCTACATCTGAGACCTGGCACTCCTGGACACTGTTCAGTGCAGCATGGCCTAGTGAACAGAACTGGGACTCAGGAAACCTGGGTTTTATCACACCTCTGCCACTGACCTATTGCAGGACCTTGGGCAGGTGACCTCAACTCTCTTTCCCCTCCCATCCTGCAGTCTGACACACTGCAGCTTCACTGATTTACCTTAAACTGGGTTTGTTCAAATGGTGCAACTGTGTGTCTGGGACTCTCTTATAACTTGTTTTAGTCAGATCTCTCAGTTGAACTGGTGCCTGTACACTTCAATTGATTCACTTTACATATCTAAGTGGCTCCACAAAGTTACAGAGGTTTAACTAAATTGGTATAAAGTTACACCTTTAGCTGAATCACGACAGCTGTGTGTTTAGACCAGGCCTTAGATTGCAAACTCTTCAGGGCAGGGATTATGCGTTTGTCCAGGGCTTAGCACAGGGGACACTCTAGCTGCTACTCTCTGATAAATAATAGGAATGAGTCTCAATCACGTTGATCACAGCTAGGAATGAAGATTGTCAATGATGCAGCCCCATGTCCTGCCCTGTTCAGAGCTGCAGTGCTGACTAATAGGATTTTCACACCCACATGACACCTTGATACAGTCAACTTTGATCATAACACAGGTTAGTTAGTATGCAGTGTTGTTGTAACCATGTTGGTCCCAGGATATGAGAGAGACAAGGTGGGTGAGGTCATATCTTTTATTGGACCAACTTCTATGGGGGAGAGAGACAAGCTTTTAAGCTACACAGATCTTTCCTTCAGGTCTGGGAAAGGTACTCAGGCCTGGTCTACACTACACGGTTAGGTCAATTTAAGCTGCCTTGCATCAACCTAAGTGTGGAACTGTCTTCATTTAAATTTGGCTCAGCTGATCTAAATGCCTCTCTACGCCGAGTTAGTAATACCATCCCCACAGACAGCCCGTGGGGCATCCCGCCCTGAACAACTGATCTCACTGCAGAACACAAAACTCACCTAACTGGAGACGGGGAGTGGTGGGAAGGCAGGGAAGACTCTGCAAGAACCAAATCCTGTCCCGGGTGACTGATTGTTCTGCTAAAGGAGCCGATAAATTCAACAGCAGTCCCAGCAAACTGCTCACCTGCTGGGCAGCTGATAATCATAGAGGCGTTTGCTCTCATTTCTGCATAGACACAGTCTGGAAAACAGCCCACAGCTGACAACACTATAAAGACCTCTCAAATCATCTGTACATCTGTACTTTGCTGGGCCAAGCATTCTATTGGGCTTACCCACATCTTTAAAGTGTGTTGAGATCTACAGATAAAGCACTACAGATATATACAACATTGTGAGTAACCTTATCTTTTTCAGATGGGTTAACTAAGGCCCGGCAAGGGTCAGGGACTTGGTTGGGAGGGCCACTGGCCTAGGGGTTAGGGTACCAGCAACGCAGATACAAGCAAGCAACCATTTTCATGTTCTCTCCGCAGGTGCTAATGCGGAGAGTGGACTAGATGATACATCTGAGGGAAGGGAACAGAAGGAGACTCCGCCGATTGGAAGGCATGAGATGCACTGTCCTAGGGATAGGGGTTCCAAGACCACCGCTCCCAAGAAAAGGAGGCAGGTGGTGGTGGTCGGGGACTCTCTCCTCAGGGGGACTGAGTCATCTATGTGCCACCCCGACCGGGAAAACCGAGAAGTCTGCTGCTTGCCAGGAGCTAGGATTCACGATGTGAAGGAGAGACTGCTGAGACTCATCAAGCCCTCGGATCGCTACCCCTTCCTGCTTCTCCACGTGGACACCAATGATACTGCCAAGAATGACCTTGAGTGGATCACTGCAGATTACGTGGCTCTGGGAAGAAGGATAAAGGAGTTTGAGGCGCAAGTGGTGTTCTCAAGTGGTGTTCCTTCCTTCTCGTGAAAGGAAAAGGCCTGGGTAGAGACCGTCAAATTGTGGAAGTCAACGAATGGCTACGCAGGTGGTGTCGGAGAGAAGGCTTTGGATTCTTTGACCATGGGATGGTGTTCCAAGAAGGAGGAGTGCTAGGCAGAGACGGGCTCCACCTAACGAAGAGAGGGAAGAGCATCTTCGCAAGCAGGCTGGCTAACCTAGAGAGGAGGGCTTTAAACTAGGTTCACCAGGGAAAGGAGACCAAAGCCCTGAGGTAACTGGGGATGTGGGAGACTGGGAGGAAGCACGAGCAGGAGAGCGCAAGAGGGCAGGGCTCCTGCCTCATACTGAGAAAGAGAGAGACAATCAGCAAGTTATCTCAAGTGCCTATACACAAATGCAAGAAACCTGGGAAACAAGCAGGGAGAACTGGAAGTCCTGGCACAGTCAAGGAATTATGATGTGATTGGAATAACAGAGACTTAGCGGGTTAACTCACATGACTGGAGTACTATCATAGATGGATATAAACTGTTCAGGAAGGACAGGCAGGACAGAAAAGGTGGGGGAGTTGCATTGTATGTAAGAGAGTGGTATGACTGGTCAGAGCTCTGGTATGAAAACTACAGAAAAACCTGAGTGTCTCTGGATTAAGTTTAGAAGTGTGAGCAACAAGGGTGATGTCATGGTGGGAGTCTGCTATAGATCACCGGACCTGGGGGATGAGGTGGACGAGGCTTTCTTCCGGCAACTCATGGAAGTTACTAGATCGCAGGCCCTGCTTCTGATGGGAGACTTCAATCACCCTGATATCTGCTGGGAGAGCAATACAGCGATGCACAGACAATCCAGGAAGTTTTTGGAAAGTGTAGGGGACAATTTCCTGGTGCAAGTGCTGAAGGAACCAACTAGGGGCAGAGCTCTTCTTGACCTGCTGCTCACAAACCAAGAAGAATTAGTAGGGGAAGCAAAAGTGGATGGGAACCTGGGAGGCAATGGCCATGAGATGGTTGAGTTCAGGATCCTGACACAAGGAAGAAAGGAGAGCAGCTGAATACAGACCCTGGACTTCAGAAAAGCAGACTCATTCTCCCAGGGGATCCTGCCTATCAGTTCCCTGAGGGAGTCAAACATGAGGGGGAAAGGAGCCAAGGAGAGCTGGTTGTATTTTAAAGAATCCTTATTGAGGTTACAGGGACAAACCATCCCGATGTGTAGAAAGAATAGTAAATATGGCAGGCGACCAGCTTGGCTTAACAGTGAAATTCTTGCTGATCTTAAACACAAAAAAGAAGCTTACAAGAAGTGGAAGACTGGACAAATGACAAGGGAAGAGTATAAAAATATTGCTCAGGCACACAGGAGTGAAATCAGGAGGGCCAAATCGCACCTGGAGTTGCAGCTAGCAAGATATGTTAAGAGTAACAAGAAGGGTTTCTTCGGTATGTTAGCAACAAGAAGAAAGCCAAGGAAAGTGTGGGCCCCCTACTGAATGAGGGAGGCAACCTAGTGACAGAGGATGTAGAAAAAGCTAATGTACTCTATGCTTTTTTTGCCACTGTCTTCACAAACAAGGTCAGCTCCCAGACTACTGCACTGGGCAGCACAGCATGGGAAGGAGGTGACCAGCCCTCTGTGGAGAAAGAAGTGGTTTGGGACTATTTAGAAAAGCTGGACGAGCACAAGTCCATGAGGCCGGATGCGCTGAATCCAAGAGTGCTAAAAGAATTGGCGGCTGTGATTGCAGAGCCATTGGCCATTATCTTTGAAAACTGGTGGCAATTGGGGGAGGTCCTGGATGACTGGAAAAAGGCTAATGTATTGCCCATCTTTAAAAAAGGGAAGGAGGAGGATCCAGGGAACTACAGACCAGTCAGCCTCACCTCAGTCCCTGGAAAAAGCATGGAGGAGGTCCTCAAGGAATCAAGTCTGAAGCACTTAGAGGAGAGGAAAGTGATCAGAAACAGTCAGCATGGATTCACCAAGGGCAAGTCATGCCTGACTAATCTAATTGCCTTCTATGACGAGATAACTGGCTCTGTGGATGAGGGGAAAGCGGTGGACATGTTGTTCCTTGACTTTAGCAAAGCTTTTGACACGGTCTCCCACAGTATTCTTGCCAGCAAGTTAAAGAAGTATGGGCTGGATGAATGGACTATAAGGTGGATAGAAAGCTGGCTAGATTGTCGGGCTCAAGGGGTAGTGATCAATGGCTCCATGTCTAGTTGGCAGCTTGTATCAAGTGGAGTGCCCCAAGGGTCGGTCCTGGGGCCAGTTTTGTTCAGTATCTTCATAAATGATCTGGAGGATGGCATGGATTGCACCCTCAGCAAGTTTGCAGATGACACTAAACTGGGAGAAGAGGTAGATACGCTGGAGGGTAGGGATAGGGTCCAGAGTGACCTAGACAAATTGGAGGATTAGGCCAAAAGAAATCTGATGAAGTTCAACAAGGACAAGTGCAGAGTCCTGCACTTAGGATGGAAGAATCCCATGCACCGCTACAGACTAGGGACCGAATGGCTAAGCAGCAGTTCTGCACAAAAGGACCTAGGGGTGACAGTTGACGAGAAGCTGGATATGAGTCAACAGTGTGCCCTTGTTGCCAAGAAGGCCAGTGGCATTTTGGGATGTATAAGTAGGGGCACTGCCAGCAGATCGAGGGATGTGATCATTCCCCTCTATTCGACATTGGTGAGGCCTCATCTGGAGTACTGTGTCCAGTTTTGGGCCCCACACTACAAGAAGGATGTGAAAAAAATTGGAAAACATCCAACGGAGGGCAACAAAAATTATTAGGGGACTGGAACTCATGACTTATGAGGAGAAGCTGAGGGAACTGGGATTGTTTAGTCTGCAGAAGAGAAGAATGAGAGGGGATTTGATAGCTGCTTTCAACTACCTGAAAGGGGGTTCCAAAGAGGATGGGTCTAGCCTGTTCTCAGTGGTAGCAGATGACAGAACGAGGAGTAATGGTCTCAAGTTGCAGTAGGGGAGGTTTAGGTTGGCTATTAGGAAAAAGTTTTTCCACTAGGAGGGTGGTGAAACGCTGGAATGCGTTACCTAGGAAGGTGGTGGAATCTACTTCCTTTGAAGTTTAAGGTCAGGCTTGACAAAGCCCTGGCTGGGATGATTTAGTTGGGGATTGCTCCTGCTTTGAGCAGGTGCTTGGAGTAAATGACCTGAGGTCCCTTCCAACCCTGATATTCTATGATTGGCTGCCTTCTGTCTGATCCTTAATTTGCTCTGATCATTGATCACTTTTTACAGATGTTGAGAGGAAATGCAGGATGTGCTGCTCATGCATGCCTCGCCAGTGTAGGCCTCAAGCCTGCACATACAAATTTACCCAAGGAAGTTGTCTCAATTCGCAAAAATTTCAAAAGCTCCCACCTCACAGGACTCTACAGCCCAGGCTCCAGCCCGAGCCCAAACACCTACACTGCATTTAAACAGCCTCACAGCCCCTGTGAGCCCAAATCAGCCAGCATGGAACAGCCATGGGTTTTTAACTGCAGTGTAGACATATCTTAAGTGTCTTAGGGTTAGATTTTCAAAGGTATTTAAGTGCCTAAAGATGCAGGTAGGTGGCAGTGTGGAATTTATAGATGTGCCTAGGCAGGTTAGGTGTTTAATTCCCATTGAAACTCATAAGGGACAAACTCATGGAGGCACGTTTGTAAATCCTGCTAGGCGCCTAAATTCCCTTTGCCAATAGGTTCCTTAGTCACTTTAAAAAATGGGACTTCAATGTGCTTGAAAATTTTACTTGTTGACTGCCCTGGAACTAGCACACGGTCCTCGTCTTTGCAGGATCAAGTCTTCAGGTTGCTATCTGAAAGCAGTGGTCTTACCTCTCATCTCAATTACAAAACTCAAGCACTTACGAGCAAGGAAATGAGTATTTAAGATCACACCTCTTACA
Source organism: Caretta caretta (assembly GCF_965140235.1). Classification (NCBI taxonomy): domain Eukaryota; kingdom Metazoa; phylum Chordata; order Testudines; family Cheloniidae; genus Caretta; species Caretta caretta. The sequence continues at coordinate 19,647,412 of NC_134209.1, forward strand.
TCACCCATATAACAAACATACATTATTCTTATAATATACAAGGTAATTAAGATATCATCACAATCTGGCCCCAATTCAGGAAAGCATGTAAGCATGTGCTTAGGTCCCACTGTCTTCAAGTTAAATTACATGCTTAAGCACCCTTCTTGAGTAGGGATACTTCACTGAACTGGGGGCTTAACTTTGACCCGGGCCTCATTTAGATACTTCCCAGGGAAATGGGACTAAGAATGCACAGTCGGTTAATGGAGATCAGTGGTAAAGCTTAGCTCCTGTTTATTAAAAAGGGAGCAGGACTGTGCCCACGTTCCAGGACATGTTTGGCTAACACTTTAGGCTTTGTGAACACAAGTTTCTACAAAACCTAGGATCAGTAAAAATGTTTCTATGATGTTAAATTTCATTTAAAATGTAAACAACTTATCCTTAAGGAATCCTCTGTGGTCCCTGCAGGACTGTGCTCACATGGGAAAACCAGGAAGTGAAATGTATTAGAAACTTTTATAAAACTAATTGTCCCAGCTCAGAGAAATGCAAAAATTGATCAAACAATGAAAAGAAATTTACATCTAAAATTTCTTTCAATATTTGCATCTGCCTTTGGAGGTGAAGGTGCTCAGTTCTCTTGAAAAAGCAGGCCACTTAGGCACCTAAATTCAGTTTCTAACTTGAGGGCTCCAATTTTTAAAGTCTTGGCCTGGGCAAAAAAGCTATGTCTGTACAGTCACTGTCTCACCTCAGACATCACTGTAATATGGATTCCACTCATCCACCCAGAAATGCAAAAAAAACACATCATGGTAAACATAAAGCAGCAAGTTTGTCATCTTCTCTATGAAGGACATCCTGTCCGTCAGTCCCCCCATGCTGGCAGGTACGTACGAAGGTGGGGCTGGAAGCCCCCCACACAGCGCTCCACTGTGTTCCCTTCAGAGAACCAGAAAGTATAGACAAAAGGGATTTCAAGCAACTCTGCTATCAGCTCACCGCCTGGCAAAAGAGGGCCTGAGATTAGGACATCAAACCCCGCTTTGCAAACTGGGAGTGTTGCAACTCCAGACTGTCCAGAATCTTTGTAGTTACCACTCCAGTCGAGATTTCACCTCTACCTGCAATTCATCCCTCAGGCTATTCTGGAAAGACTCTAGATGTTGCTTTAATTCCTTTTGCAAAGTCTCCTATTGTTTTAGGCCTTGTTATACTTTCTTTTGTCCAACTTCGATTTCTCTGAGCACTTCCATTATTTGTTCCATCTTGGTTCAACAGAAAGGCCAGCTCACAAGCTCTCTCCCTGAAAACTGGATCCCATGTTTTGTCCTGAACGGTTAACCAAAGTTCAGGGGCATGTGGGTTGTTTCCGTTAGCAAGAGAAATTGAGAACGGAGACAGGTATCTATGAAGCAATCCTGTTTACTTGTAAAGAGTACACAAAGCCCTGTTTCCTTCAACACAGGAGGAATCAGACAGCAGGAGGCCGTGTCTTCCAGCCAGCACTCTGCTCAAAAAGCTCGCTATAGAAGCTTTTTCCCCCCTAAGGGCCATTCTCCCAGTCCCAGGGCTTGTTCAGCTGTCTCCTTGGCTTTCTGTTCCTTTTCTCCTAGCTTCTCTGGTATGTTCATCTGCTTCTCTGACACAATCCAATCCAATGAATCCCCTGCCCCCAAGACTGTTATCAGATCACAGAGGAACACTGTGGGTCTCATGACAACTCCTACTCCAGCCTTGCATGTGACTTTGTTTTGGGCAGAGGCCCCTAACTGTTTCAGCTGTCTGGCTCCATGAAGAAGTTGAATTATTATATATTTTTATTTTTACATTTATCCAGAATGACGGGCACTGATACACCCACCAGTTTCAACAAGGTTTAACCCAACCTGTGAGAGTATTTATCTGACCAGCACCTCACAATGTTAAATGTATTTGTCCTGACAACACCCTGTGAGGTAATACAGTGCTAGTATCCCCATATACAGATAGGGAACTGAGGCAGAAAGAGACCGAGGCCTTGTCTAAACAGGTATTTTGTGTTGTTTGTTTTTAACCAGTACATCGATTTCCATGAAGGTATGTTTTGGGTGCTTTTTTTTTTAAAAAAAAACAAAACAAAATAGCTATACCAGTATAATCTCTAATGTGGACTCAGTGATGTTGACTGAAATGTGCCTTGTACTCATATAACTTATTCCCCTTTCCACATGGGAAAAGGCGATGCTGCTATAAACACCTTAACACATCCCTCCTCACTGCAGGGGTGGTACCATTTTAGTTACAATGGTATCGCTCACGCAGTACAACTTATCTACAGACAAGCCCTATGTAACTTGCCCAAGGTCACCCAGGAAATGTGTGACAGACCATGAAGTTGAAGCAAGGTGTCTGGAGCCCCAGGGTAGCACCCTACCCACTGGATTAGCCCTCCTTTTAGAAAATGCAGCCCTACATTTTTGATGTTATGGTATAGACACAATCATGGCAAACAAGAGCAGTCTTACCTAAAGCATCGCTGTAGTACTGACTCCATTCTCTCCACAAAACCTGGTGAAACAGAACATCCTGAAGAGCATAAAAGAGCATATTTTCCAATCTCTCCATGAAGGACATCCTGTCCGTCAGTCTCCCCGTGCTGGCAGGTACGTACGAAGGTGGGGCTGGAAGCCCCCCACACAGCCGCTCCACTGTGTTCCCTTCAGAGAACCGGAAAGTATAGACAAAAGGGATTTCAAGCAACTCTGCTATCAGCTCACCGCCCGGAGAAAGAGGGTCTGAGATTAGGACATCAAACCCCGCTTGCCGGAGCTTTGCTATCAGCCCGGGGTTCAGCACGACACTGTCACAGGTCTGCTTTGACATCTTGATAAAGACTTCAATGGATTCTTTCATTTTCAACATGATCTTCCAGTAGGACAGATGGGGAAGCTGGTACATCCACAGATGCAGGAAGTCCTCCAACAGGGCTTCCACGGTCTGCTTAGTAAAGGGCACCGACAGGACCTCAAAGTCAAATGGGGAAGAGGACTCATTGTAATCGACGAGCAAACTTGCTGAAGGCATCAGCACAGTCACATCATGGCCCCGAAGGGAGAGTTCCTCCAGCACCAGTTTTATGTTGAGCCAGTGACTGCCATCAGCGGGCCAGACCAGCACCTTCCCACATGATCCTGAGCCCCAGCAGCTCATGTGAACCCACAGCACCAGCAAAAGCCACTTCTTCAAAATCATGGCTGCACGTCTGCGACTCTCACTGGAACTCAGTTCAGTTCCAAAGTCCACGGTGTAAACACTTCTAAGCACGGCCCACAAAGACTGGATCCTGAACACTCCAATCTTCATATAAGGTCATTTCAATGCAAAACTACCATATGTGGGTGGGGACAGGCTCAGCAAGTGCCAAACTCTGTCGTGGATCGCCTAGGATTCTCCTACAGGAGAAGGCACTGTTTCCTCTGCAGGACAACTGTTGTAATGCACTGTGTGGAGAAGGTGGCTGTGGATGTAGCTGAGGCCCCTTTCCAAGGAGAAGAGAACGATCCATCCTTGGATGATAGGGCATGGATCACTATATTATCTTTTCACGGGAAACTCTGCATCACCCTTACCACCTCGCCTGCCCTACTCACCGATCACTGGGGCACAATCAGGGCCAGAGCTTTTTGCATTCAATGCCCAGCGTGATACTGCTAGTGCATCTAGGTCACAGAGCAGCCATCACACACTCACAGCCTTGAACATGAGCGCCTGTTTTTATCTTTAAGAGGGAAGGTGGTGAGGAACCAGGCCTCTCTGCTTAGTGTTCTCTTCAGCAACTCAGGGAATGCCATTTTTGGATCAACCAATTAACCTTTGGGAGTTGAAGTTTCCATTCTCAGAGCAGGTAGCTGGCAAACACCCAGCTTCCTCGTTATCTTGCTTGAGGGCAAATGCTGTCTCTGTGGGGTGTTCTCAGAACTCCACCCATCTCACAAACTCGAACAGTTTAAACTGCCTCTATCATGATGCCAACAAATAACTCGTCTCTGGCACGGTTTAGGCATATGACAAACTGAAACAGCTACTTCTCTGCATAGGCACCTTTTACTTCAGCTACTTGTTTGCAGTGAATATTTGCTTTACCTGAGCCACATTGTTAAAGGAAATTTCCACCTAATGAATTTGTAAGACACCTTTTCTTGGCATATATCATTAATGTCTGGTCTTACCCAACTCCTCAAGCTCATCCAGGTGGCCACCTTTCACTGTAGTCTGTAACCCTTTGATTTTCTTTTCAAGGTGATTTCTCAGATCCTGAAATCCTTACTGCAGCTCATCTCTGTTAGCAAGTTCCAAATTGGCCAGAGTTCGTTTGGTCTCCACTAATTCATGGAAAACCTTCTGGTCTATGGCAGTCAGGTTGCTGATCACCTCACTGATCTGTCTTACTATTGTCTTACTATTGCAAACTATTATAGTGTTGCAACTCCAGACTGTCCAGACTCTTTGTAGCTGCCACTCCAGTCGAGATTTCACCTCTACCTGCAATTCATCCCTCAGGCTATTCTGGAAAGACTCTAGATGTTGCTTTAATTCCTTTTGCAAAGTCTCCTATTGTTTTAGGCCTTGTTATACTTTCTTTTGTCAAACTTCGATTTCTCTGAGCACTTCCATTATTTGTTCCATCTTGGTTCAACGGAAAAACCAGCTCACAAGCTTTCTCCCTGAAAACTGGATCCCATGTTTTGTCCTGAACGGTTAACCAAAGTTCAGGGGCATGTGGGTTGTTTCCGTTAGCAAGAGAAATTGAGAACGGAGACAGGTATCTGTGAAGCAATCCTGTTTACTTGTAAAGAGTACACAAAGCCCTGTTTCCTTCAACACAGGAGGAATCAGACAGCAGGAGGCCGTGTCTTCCAGCCAGCACTCTGCTCAAAAAGCTCGCTATAGAAGCTTTTCCCCCCCTAGGGGCCATTCTCCCAGTCCCAGGGCTTGTTCAGCTGTCTCCTTGGCTTTCTGTTCCTTTTCTCCTAGCTTCTCTGGTATGTTCATCTGCTTCTCTGACACAATCCAATCCAATGAATCCCCTGCCCCCAAGACTTATCAGATCACAGAGGAACACTGTGGGTCTCATGACAACTCCTACTCCAGCCTTGCATGTGACTTTGTTTTGGGCAGAGGCCCCTAACTGTTTCAGCTATCTGGCTCCATGAAGAAGTTGAATTATTATATATTTTTACATTTATCCAGAATGACGGGCACTGATACACCCACCAGTTTCAACAAGGTTTTACCCAACCTGTGAGTATTTATCTGACCAGCACCTCACAATGTTAAATGTATTTGTCCTGACAACACCCTGTGAGGTAATACAGTGCTAGTATCCCCATATACAGATAGGGAACTGAGGCAGAAAGAAACCGAGGCCTTGTCTAAACAGGTATTTTGTGTGTGTTTGTTTTTAACCAGTACATTGATTTCCATGAAGGTATGTTTTGGGTGCTTTTTTTTTTAAAAAACAAAACAAAATAGCTATACCAGTATAATCTCTCATGTGGACTCAGTGATGTTGACTGAAATGTGCCTTGTACTCATATAAATTATTCCCCTTTCCACATGGGAAAAGGCGATGCTGCTATAAACACCTTAACACATCCCTCCTCACTGCAGGGGTGGTACCATTTTAGCTACAATGGTATCGCTCACGCAGTACAACTTATCTACAGACAAGCCCTATGTAACTTGCCCAAGGTCACCCAGGAAATGTGTGACAGACCATGAAGTTGAAGCAAGGTGTCTGGAGCCCCAGGGTAGCACCCTACCCACTGGATTAGCCTTCCTTTTAGAAAATGCAGCCCTACATTTTTGATGTTATGGTATAGACACAATCATGGCAAACAAGAGCAGTCTTACCTAAAACATCGCTGTAGTACTGACTCCATTCTCTCCACAAAACCTGGTGAAACAGAACATCCTGAAGAGCATAAAAGAGCATATTTTCCAATCTCTCCATGAAGGACATCCTGTCCGTCAGTCTCCCCGTGCTGGCAGGTACGTACGAAGGTGGGGCTGGAAGCCCCCCACACAGCCGCTCCACTGTGTTCCCTTCAGAGAACCGGAAAGTATAGACAAAAGGGATTTCAAGCAACTCTGCTATCAGCTCACCGCCCGGAGAAAGAGGGTCTGAGATTAGGACATCAAACCCCGCTTGCCGGAGCTTTGCTATCAGCCCGGGGTTCAGCACGACACTGTCACAGGTCTGCTTTGACATCTTGATAAAGACTGCCATGCTTTCCATCAATTTCACCAGGCCCTCCCAGTAGGACAGATGGGGAAGCTGGTACATCCACAGATGCAGGAAGTCCTCCAACAGGGCTTCCACGGTCTGCTTAGTAAAGGGCACCGACAGGACCTCAAAGTCAAATGGGGAAGAGGACTCATTGTAATCGACGAGCAAACTTGCTGAAGGCATCAGCACAGTCACATCGTGGCCCCGAAGGGAGAGTTCCTCCAGCACCAGTTTTATGTTGAGCCAGTGACTGCCATCAGCGGGCCAGACCAGCACCTTCCCACATGATCCTGAGCCCCAGCAGCTCATGTGAACCCACAGCACCAGCAAAAGCCACTTCTTCAAAATCATGGCTGCACGTCTGCGACTCTCACTGGAACTCAGTTCAGTTCCAAAGTCCACGGTGTAAACACTTCTAAGCACGGCCCACAAAGACTGGATCCTGAACACTCCAATCTTGATAGAAGAATAAGGTCATTTCAATGCAAAATTACCATATGTGGTGAAAGACTCAGCCAGTACCAAATCCTGTCCTGAATCACCTAGGATTTTCCTTCCGGAATGAAACTGATGGATTCTCCTGCAGAATTGAAAACAACCTGATCCCTCTGCCGGACAGCTATTGTGACACAATGTGCATTTCCAGTTCTGCAGGAAAATTACAGTCTTTGAATTGCAAACTACAACCCCAGTCCAAAGCTCACTAAATCAATGAGTCTTTTCACTGATTTCAGTGGGCTTTGGATCAGACCCTTGTTACCAGGACTTGACCCTGTAATCACTGGTTTTTCTTTCACCAATCATGACTCACTGTCACCAACTTATTCATGATTTGTGATTGGCTGATGAATAGTTTTACAGACCCACTTGGGTCTGCGGCATTTGGGAACACTTGTCCTGAATGTGAGTGTGTGACTGGTCACCTGGTTTCTGCCTCCACGCTGGGTGATAGGAGTAGTTCCTGAGGAGGTCCCTGGGGAGAGTCAGCAAAGGTGGGAGGCACTCCCGGAGACGGGCAGGCAGAGGAAGCTTTAGGACATCGCAGTGTCGCAATTCTTGCCCACTTGGCTGCTGCTGTGGCTTCTCCTGCTTTCCAAGTGAAGTGCTCTTGCTGGCTTCCCATTTCTCCATGGTGGTGCAGGCAGGGCTGCAGAGCCTCCATGTCACACGGGCCAGCACCTATTACACACAAAGCATAGGGCCAGATTGCCCCTCCCCCATGGGAAAACCCCCAGGGCAAAGCAAAGGGGGAACGGGTTCTCCTGAGGTGCTCTGTGGAGGGTGGCCCCACACAGAATGGGGCAGCCCACTAACCCCACGATCCCCCAGGAGCCACATGGATCTCACCAAATCAGCAAGAGGCCTGGGCAATCTGCACGGAAGCCCTGTGCCTCCGCACTTCCACAGAGGGACTCAGGGTCATGGTGCAGTGGAGCCAGGATTACAGGGACCCCACCAAACACAGCTGTCCCCAGGATCCTTCCTGTAAGGGGAGTCTCACGCAGTGGGGGAGGGGTGGCAGGATAGAGCTGGGGACTGTATTATCTTTCTCTGGGAAACTGCAGGGCTGATGGTGGGACAATCCTAATCACCCTACCCCAGCTGTGTGTGCGTGCAGATCCCTGGACCCACAGAGAGCCCTTTGCCGGCTCTGGGAAGAGGTGGCTGTGAAGGCAACTGAAGGATAGGGCATGGATCACTGTATTATCTTTCCATGGGATACTGCATCACTTCTACCCCTGCCCCACCCCACTCCATCACCAGGGCACCCTCAGGGCCAAAGTTTTTTGCATACACTGCGAAGTGTGATACTGCGAGTGCTTCTAGATAATAAAGCAGCCATGACATACTCCACCTTGCACATGAGAGCCTGCTTTTATCATTAAGAGGGAAATTGGTGAGGAGCCAGGTCTCTCAGCTTAATGTTCTCTTCTGCCGTTCGAGGAATGCCCTGGATCAACCAGTTAAGCCTTTGGGAGGAGAGAGTTTCATGGAAGTGTCCATTCTCAGAGCACGTGTAACACCGACAGACCCCCCCCCCCATCGTTGTCAGGCAGGATCAAACCTGGGACCTCTGGAGCTGAATGCATGAGCCTCTACCGCATGAGCTAAAAGCCACGTGGCTGTTAGCTAAGGCTGGAGAGCAGACTCAATCTCGCTAAGAGGTCTCGGTGCCACCACATGGGACAGAACCCCACACCCAGGAGGTGTGTGGGTTACACAGGTACCTTGTCAATGCACGGCTTCCTCATAATATTGCCTGTCGTTTATTTCACAAAACTCTGATAAAAATCAAACTCCAACAAGTTTTAATTACTTCTGCCATGATGCCAACAAATCACTCCTCTCTGGCACTTCTTAGGCATATGGCAAGCTGACACTTTTGCTTCTCTGCTGAACTCACGTCAATGTATTGTTACCTCATCCTTCCAATAGCATGCATCCGTTTTGTCCACCTCTCACATCAGGTCTGACACCCAGATTGCAAGATCTCTGAGTCAGGGCTTATCTTTTCTGTTACTTATCTGTACAAGGCCTACCACAGGGGCCTTGACTGTGGTTCACAGGAGCTACCATAGAATAAACAACCAATTACCATGAGCATAATAAATTAGATTGGTATCTAGAAAAGTAATTAGGTGATTTGAATAAAGAACGGGGGAGGGGGGGGGGGGAAGGAAGCAGTTCAAAAACACCCGAAGGATTTAGAAGCTCAAGTCCCTCAATGGTGCTTGTGCTCCTACATCCCTTACACACTCTTGAAAACCTCTTTTGGTCTAGATTTTTTATTTTGTAAAGACAGTTTAAACTCTTTGTACATAAAGACAAAGAGCCAAACAACTAGTGACTTTATAACAGTAGGTTTAAATTATTTTTTTTTTTTTTTTTTTTCGTGAGCAATGTCAGCCTATCGAACCCGGGAAAGCAAACCAGCATGAATCCATTTTATATCTGAGTTCACATGGGAAATGATTTATCTTCTCCCCCTTTGCATATCAGCATTATTTGCAGTGCAGCAGCTCCTGATATGCTAGGTTCTGTACAGACACATAGGACAGCAGGCTGGGCCCCAAAGAGATTACAGTCTCAAAAGACAAAACCAGATGAATGTTTCAACAACTCCACTGCTACACCTTCTCATCTGGGAAACTCAGTATGTTGCACCTTCACTGGGTGATGTCCCAAAAGTCTCCATTTCAACAACACTAGTCACTTATAACTAGCTACTTATTGTTCATTGCAGTATTTGCCCTGATCACACCTTAATCTGGGCCTTTTAAAACACATTCTTCGAAAACGTAGAGTAGTCAGGACCTGATTGATAAGCCCTGGCAGCTTCGTTTACGTCAAGTGGACCTGCGTATGCTTAGCCCCTTTCGAAATCAGGCCTCATTTTGTCATTCTTATAAAAAGGTTCAAAATAGAAACTAGAGCCCAGAGTGTTACATTTGATCAATTCACTGCAAACAGCCATCAGCTTTCAAAATGGTTCCCGGTGTCGGAGAGAAGGCTTCGGATTCTTTGACCATGGGATGGTGTTCCAAGAAGGAAGAGTGCTAGGCAGAGATGGGCTCCTCCTAACGAAGAGAGGGAAAAGCATCTTCGCAAGCAGGCTGGCTAACCTAGAGAGGAGGGCTTTAAACTAGGTTCACCAGGGGAAGGAGACCAAAGCCCTGAGGTAACTGGGGATGTGGGAGACCAGGAGGAAGCACGAGCAGGAGAGCGCGAGAGGGCAGGAGTCCTGCCTCATACTGAGAAAGGAGGACAATCCGCGAGTTATCTCAAGTGCCTATACACAAATGCAAGAAGCCTGGGAAACAAGCAGGGAGAACTGGAAGTCCTGGCACAGTCAAGGAATTATGATGTGAGTGGAATAACAGACTTGGTGGGATAACTCACATGACTGGAGTACTGTCATGGATGGATATAAACTGTTCAGGAAGGACAGGCAGGGCAGAAAAAGTGGGGGAGTTGCATTGTATGTAAGGGAGCAGTATGACCGCTCAGAGCTGCGGTATGAAACTGCAGAAAAACCTGAGTGTCTCTGGATTAAGTTTAGAAGTGTGAGCAACAAGGGTGATTTCGTGGTGGGAGTCTGCTATAGACCACCGCACCAGGGGGATGAGGTGGACGAGGCTTTTTTCCGGCAACTCACGGAAGTTACTAGATCGAAGGCCCTGGTTCTCATGGGGGACTTCAATCACCCTGATATCTGCTGGGAGAGCAATACAGCGGTGCACGGACAATACAGGAAGTTTTTGGAAAGTGTAGGGGACAATTTCCTGGTGCAAGTGCTGGAGGAACCAACTAGGGGCAGAGCTCTTCTTGACCTGCTGCTCACAAACCAAGAAGAATTAGTAGGGGAAGCTAAAGTGGACGGGAACGTGGGAGGGAGTGACCATGAGATGGTTGAGTTCAGGATCCTGACACAAGGAAGAAAGGAGAGCAGCTGAATACGGACCCTGGACTTCAGAAAAGCAGACTTTGACTCCCTCAGGGAACTGAGGGGCAGGATCCCCTGGGAGAATAACATGAGGGGGAAAGGAGTCCAGGAGAGCTGGCTGTATTTTAAAGAATCCTTATTTAGGTTACAGGGACAAACCATCCTGATGTGTAGAAAGAACAGTAAATATGGCAGGCGACCAGCTTGGCTTAACAGTGAAATCCTTGCTGATCTTAAACACAAAAAAGAAGCTTACAAGAAGTGGAAGATAGACAAATGACCAGGGAGGAGTATAAACATATTGCTCAGGCATGCAGGAGTGAAATCAGGAAGGCCAAATCACACTTGGAGTTGCAGCTAGCAGGAGATGTTAAGAGTAACAAGAAGGGTTTCTTCAGGTATGTTAGCAACAAGAAGAAAGTCAAGGAAAGTGTGGGCCCCTTACTGAATGAGGGAGGCAACCTAGTGACAGAGGATGTGGAAAAAGCTAATGTACTCAATGCTTTTTTTGCCTGTGTCTTCACAAACAAGATCAGCTCCCAGACTGCTTCACTGGGCAGCACAGCATGAGGAGGAGGTGACCAGCCCTCTGTGGAGAAAGAAGTGGTTTGGGACTATTTAGAAAAGCTGGACGTGCACAAGTCCATGGGGCCGGATGCGCTGCATCCAAGAGTGCTAAAGGAGTTGACGGATGTGATTGCAGAACCATTGGCCATTATCTTTGAAAACTCATGGCGATCGGGGGAAGTCCCAGATGACTGGAAAAAGGCTAATGTATTGCCCATCTTTTAAAAAGGGAAGGAGGAGGATCCTGGGAACTACAGGCCAGTCAGCCTCACCTCAGTCCCTGGAAAATGCATGGAGCAGGTCCTCAAGGAATCAATTCTGAAGCACTTAGAGGAGAGGAAAGTGATCAGAAAAAGTCAGCATGGATTCACCAAGGGCAAGTCATGCCTGACTAATCTAATTGCCTTCTATGACGAGATAACTGGCTCTGTGGATGAGGGGAAAGTGGTGGACATGTTGTTCCTTGACTTTAGCAAAGCTTTTGACACGGTCTCCCATAGTATTCTTGCCAGCAAGTTAAAGAAGTATGGGCTGGATGAATGGACTATAAGGTGGATAGAAAGCTGGCTAGATTGTCGGGCTCAACGGGTAGTGATCGATGGCTCCATGTCTAGTTGGCAGCTTGTATCAAGTGGAGTGCCCCAAGGGTCGGTCCTGGGGCCGGTTTTGTTCAGTATCTTCATAAATGATCTGGAGGATGGTGTGGATTGCACCCTCAGCAAGTTTGCAGATGACACTAAACTGGGAGGAGAGGTAGGTACGCTGGAGGGAAGGGATAGGATACAGAGGGCCCTAGACAAATTGGAGGATTGAGCCAAAAGAAATCTGATGAGGTTCAACAAGGACAAGTGCAGAGTCCTGCACTTAGGATGGAAGAATCCCAGGCACCGATACAGACTAGGGACCGAATGGCTCAGCAGCAGTTCTGCACAAAAGGACCTAGGGGTTACAGTGGACGAGAAGCTGGATATGAGTCAACAGTGCGCCCTTGTTGCCAAGGCCAATGGCTTTTTGTGATGTATATGTAGGGGCATTGCCAGCAGATCGAGGGACATGATCGTTCCCCTCTATTCGACATTGGTGAGGCCTCATCTGGAGTACTGTGTCCAGTTTTGGGTCCCACACTACCAGAAGGATGTGGAAAAATTGGAAAGAGTCCAGCAGAGGGCAACAAAAATGATTAGGGGACTGGAACTCATGACTTATGAGGAGAGGCTGAGGGAACTGGGATTGTTTAGTCTGCGGAAGGGAAGAATGAGGAGGGATTTGATAGCTGCTTTCAACTACCTGAAAGGGGGTTCCAAAGAGGATGGATCTAGATTGTTCTCAGTGGTAGCTGATAACAGAACAAGGGGTAATGGTCTCAAGTTGCAGTCGGGGAGATTTAGGTTGGATATTAGGAAAAAGCTTTTCACTAGGAGGGTGGTGAAACACTGGAATGCGTTACCTAGGGAGGTGGTGGAATCTCCTTCCTGAGATATTTTTAAGGTCAGGCTTGACAAAGCCCTGGCTGGGATGATTTAGTTGGGGATTGGTCCTGCTTTGAGCAGGGGGTTGGACTAGATGACCTCCTGAGGTCCCTTCCAACCCTGATATTCTATGATTCTATTGTGAGCCACCTTATTATTACCAGTGTCACAAAAGAACCTAGAGGTCCCAACTGAGAATCAGGCCCCATTGTGCTAGGAGCTGTATAAACATACAGCAGGAAAGCTTCCCCTCTAAACAGGTGAGATGATGAATGGATGGGAGAGAGGCAGGATTATTTTACCCACAGTAAATGGAGCCATGAAGAAGTGAAGTGACTTGCCCAAGGTCACATAGGTAGTCTGTGGCAGAGCTGGGACTAGACTCCAGATCTCTTACCTCCCCAGTCCACTGCTTTCACCATAAGGCCTAGTGGTTACTTGTTGGGCTGCCTTATAGGATCATGCCAAAAGAAACAGATGGAATGATTTTAGGCCCCAATTTCCTCTCCTGGGGAATAATCTATGGAGGGGAGAGAAACAGCTGTGTTTTTCAACCAGCAGAGTTTCCTAGGGTCTTTCCCTTTCTCCTCTGCCTCCCACCTGCTCAGCTGCACCATGTAGAGCAGGAAGTTGGCACAGCTGGGCACCGAGACCAAGGCTTTTTCTTCTCACTCCCCTTTCTAGCTGTGAAGGGACATGGCAAGGCTGGAAATGTCACAAGAATGTTCAGCTGGGGAACTAAGCACAGAGAGATTAAGGTGTGGGCTCCATTCAGTTTTTGTATTGATGTACTTTCAGTTAGGGATGTGATTTTTTACCAAAATACCTATACTGGTACAACCCCTGGTGTGGACACAGTTAGACTGATATAAAAGGTGCCTTAGGCCAGGCCTACACTAGGAGTGTCTTGCCAGTATGCTAGCTTGGCAAGTGCTCCTTAGACAACCGCAGCTTATACCAGCAAAACTGGGCTTTTCCGGTGTAGCTTATTCCAGCCCCTCTAAGCAAAACAAGCTATACAAGTAAAAGGGCAGTTTCGCCGATACAACTTTGTTTATGCTAGGGGCTAGTTGTCGGCAGAGATCGCACCTCTTCGCAGCCCTGGTGGACATCACTATTGCCAACAAAAGTTTGCCGGGTACACTTGGCCCAGGAAATTGAAGCCAGGTGCCTGGAATCCTCACCCACTGGACTAGGCTTCCTTTCACACAATGCGGCCCACAGTAAAGACACAATCATGGCAAACAAGAGCAGCCTTATCTAAAACATCACTGTAGTACTGACTCCGTTCTCTCCAGAAAACCTGGTGAAACAGAACATCCTGAAGAGCGTAAAAGAGCATGTTTTTCATCCTCTCCATTAAGGCATCCTGTCCGTCAGGCTGCCCATGCTGGCAGGCACATACAAAGGAGGGGCTGGAAGCCCCCCCACATAGCCGTTCCACTGTGTTCCCCATAGAGAACTGGAAAGTATAGACAAATGGGACTCTAAGCTTCTCTGCTACTAGCTCCCCACCCAGCACTAATGGATCTGCAAGGAGAACGTTGAAGGCAGCCTCCCTCAGCATCTTCAGCTCCTCATTCCACACCACCAAATCACAAGTTGCTTTGTTTATAGACACCACCCGTGATATTAAGTTACACATCCTGGAAGTGGTCTCCCAGTATGAAAAATTGGGCAGTTCATAAAGCCACATGTGGAGAAAGTCTTCCTTCAGGGACACCATATTCTCCTTTGTGAATGGCACAGGGATCACCTCAAAATTGAAAGGGGAAGGTCTGGTGCGATCTGTGCCCAGAAAGAATGAAGGCAACAGCACAGTCACCTCATGGCCTCTGTCTGTGAGCTCTTCTAAAATGGACTTTACATTGAGCCAGTGACTGTGATCAGCTGGCCAGGCCAGCACCTTCCCACAGGACCCTGAGACCAAGCCAGAGCCCAGAACCAAAAAGAGTGCTGTAATACACTTCCCACACATCATGTGGCTGCGTTTCCTTGTAAGCTGTTCCACTCTGCCTGCTTGCTTGCCTGCTTCTTTTGATTCAGGTGCCAGTACGAAAGAGGACAGCCCACGGAGGAGGTTATGTTCTAAAACTTCCAACATCGATTAACCTTGGTTATCTCAGAGTACAGGGAATACCTTGGCAATAAAAATCAACCTGTGCTAGCACAAAATCCTGTCCTGGATAAGACAGTATGAATCGCCTGCTTCAATCCACAGCAGGAAACGAGATTCGAGTCAAATCACTCCCTCTGCTGAGCAATCACTAACATTAATTCTTGCTCTGGATGAATTACTGCTCTTCTTACAAACTGCTACTGCCCCTACTGCAGAGAAAGAACTAGCCACCAGATAGAGTAGGGGCTCGAGAAAAATATTGACTTACTGTAGGAAAAAGAGCATTAAGGAGAAAGAAAGAAATGCATTGCCAACTGGATTGCAGCATGTGGGTTTCTGTAACTGTTTTCCAGTGCTAGATCCTATAGGAGCTGTGATAGGGAAGCCAGGAAAGTGACAGCATGTCTTCTACAGCCAGTCTGTACAGTTAGGGGCTTGCTTTCACATGGCCATGTCTACACTACCTGCCGGATAGGTGGGTAGTGATCCATCTATCAGGGATCAATTTATCGCAACTAGTGTAGACACGATAAATTGATCTCCGCTCGCTCTGCTGTCGACTCCAGAACGCCACCAGGGCGAGAGGCGGAAGTGGAGTCGACGGGGGAGCGGCGGCCGTCGATCCCGCCCCGCGAGGACACGAAGAAAGTGATTCTAATTCGATCTAAGATACGCAACTTCAGCTATGAGAATAGCGTAGCTGAAGTCGACGTATCTTAGATTGAGTCCCCCCTGCTAGTGTAGACCAGGCCAAATTTTATACCTGGAGTTAACTAACAGATTTGTAAAGGCTGATGTGGACACAGAGCACACATTTCATCATGTAACACAGGCCTTGTTCTTTTCTCTAGGGATCAGCATAGCCTGTCTGCAGTGGGGAGTGTCCACACTAAGCCTTTAGAAACGTTAATTACCTTTTAACAAGTTAACTGGCAATCAACTACCTCAAGTTAATTGTCAATCAATTATCTGCAGCTACAAAAGTCTAGTGAAGACAAGGATAGGCCCTTTCTATTTGGGATAGTTCACCTGAGTTCTTTTGGCCTCTGTTTTCACCAGGTTTTTTTCTTCCGTCTGCTTCGTCTTGTTTCCTATGTTGGCTGCTTCTCTCTAGGCTATTAGGCTGGGTTAAATACCCTGGGCCTCTTCTCACTCTGTGATGCCCTCCTTCCATCATTATATGGCATAAAAGGGCCCCAAAGCCAGCTGAGCTGGCCACCTGGGAATTCCCCTTATGCAGGGAGTATACAGCCTTTAATCCTCTTCATGCAAGGGTTTCCCTCTTATGCCTTAAGTCAATGGGAGTCTTTCCAACAGGCTGTCAATCAGACTAAAATTGTAAGTAGTCACCAAAAGAAAATAAATGCAGTTTCATGAGGCAATTCGAAGAAGCCATGCAGAAGAGCAACAGAACAATAGCAGTCATCAGCTCCAGCTCCTTCATAGGCATTATATACTCTCAGATGTATCTTGCAGTCTCAAAATTAGGTACAACCTCCATTATCTGAATGTAATGAAGGCAAGAATAAACTGAGATAAGTGAGATTTCAGATAGCTGAAGAGTTTCTGGTGTAAGGGCTTGTCTACGTGCAAACTTGGTTTAACCAAAGATGGACATGACCCTAGTTTGGATAATTGAGGCGGACCGTGCTGCATTTGACATGAGAAACAAGAAGTGTGACTGAGGAAGCAAATGTTCAACCCATGTGCATGATGGCTTCCTCCTGCTCTAAAGAAATGCTGCACCATGACAAAGAAAATAATTAGAAGTGAACTACTCATGGATCCTCTTGTTATTCTCTTTCAATGGCATTCCAGGCCAGTTGTGGTTTGGTGAAACATACTGGTAGCAGCCATGTGTGCCACCACTGTACATATATAACAAAAGGAGTCTTCATTCCTGCAAGGTCTTCACAACAAGTGCTTCAGAGGAGATTCCAGCCACACACTTCTGTCATCAGAATGGACAGCGTCACTGGCTGAGAAGGGGAAGGAGGAGAGAGGTCGGAATGGATTCAATGAAGCTGCTGTAATCAGAGGGTCCTGGAACTCATTTATCCCTGTTTTAGGCCAATGTCTCTCTGTTGACTTCAGCAGAGTCACTCCTGAGTTACAACAGTGTCAGAGGAGAGGCAGCCCCACTGACTCAAATATCTTCCTGTCTCAGAGAAAAGAGACCATTGATTATGTTTCCCTACTTCTGATATACAGATGTTTACCCTCCAGTGAAACCTCTACATTGACAAGGCCACATACTCAGCTCATATAAACCAGTGTCACTCCACTGAAGTCCATTTACACCAGCTGAGGATCTGGCCCTGCATTCAATCATTTTTTGTCACCTTATGTTACCCATCCCTTTCAAAAATAGGGGTGAGTACTTACGGAAACTCACCCAATACACTGCTATAATAGGAGTCCCATTCCTTCCAAACCAGGAGCTGCAGAAGGTCATGAATGAAGTAGAGCAATAGGTTTTCAGTCCTCTCCAAGAAGGACATCTTTTCTTGTAGTTCAGAAGTGGCAGCTGGCACATAAGAAGGAGGAGTTGATATTTGACCACATAGTCTCTCAAATGCAAAGCCTGGGGAAAACCTCAGGGTGAAGATAAATGGCACCCTCAGCAGTTCTGCCAGCAGCTCCCCACAGGGAAGCACTGGGTCTGAGAGAAGGACATCATACTGGGACAACCGCAGCTTTTCCAGCAGCTTCCTGCTTTTTACTGCCCCATCACATATCTGCCTCTGGATGTGAGAAACGCTACGCGAGAGGCTCCTCATTGTGCTATGCATTTCCCAGAAGGAAACCTGAGCTTTCTCATAGACCCAGAAACGCAGGAATTTTTCCCACAGTGATCGCAGCCCGTCAGATGTAAATCCAACCTCAATGAGTTCAAAATGAAGAGCGGAAGCTGAAGTAGTGTTGACAGAAAGGGATGCTGAATGGACCAGCACTGTAACGTTATGGCCCATGCTTGCCAATTCTTCAGTCACCAGTTTCAGATTCATCCAGTGGCTGTAATCTGCAGGCCACACCAGCACCTTCCCAGAAAGCACATTCTCTGTCAGCAGGGAGAGGCAAAGAAATATCTTGCAGATGCACTGCAAATGTAGCATCCCTGCAGCAGCTGTGAATCAGCAGACAAAGGCTATGTTCAGACAGGGATCCGCCTTAAAAGGGTGAGTCATACAAAATTCATGTTGTCAGTAAGAAACATCCCATGATTTATGAAACACCCATCTCTTTCTGGAAAACCTGGATGGAAATTCTATTCAGCATGGAATAACTTCGCAGATCCCCCTATCAGACGGTACAAGCAGTGAACACTGAACTTGCTGTTCCATGTGATTTTAAAACTAACGGCACAACAGGGAGTTAGGCACCCACTGACTTTTAATCAGAGATAAGGGCCAGATTTACAAAGGTATTTAGGTGCCTAATGAGGCAGATAGGTGCGTAAACTGCTTAGGTGCCTAGTGGTATTTAGACAAATGCCTAACTCCCCTTAGCTTCAAAGGGTGTTAGGCACCTAACCTGCTTAGAATGAAACAGCTCTAAAGCAACACTGTTTGACCACACACCCAAATAGGGAAATGGTTTGAAGAACTTGCCTCCTCTACAGCATCCCCAGTGATCAAGGATGTCTTTCAGATGGTTAAATTGGTCTGCAGCTTGGGGTCCTTCTGGACTCCGTGTTATTGGCTGGCCAAATAACCCTGGCAGCAAATAATGCCCACCCACTTCCACCTGCTGAAGAGAATGAAATACATATGTGCTGCAAGACCAGGGCTCTGTTGAAAAGAAAGGGTTTGCAGGTAGCCTGTTCTCTCAGCAATTGGGTGGCTGAAGGAGGCATGCTGTGGCCATTGAACCTGAACTGCACTCCAAGTTCAGTGTCCTTGGCAGAAATTGGAGAATGAGCGACAGGCCTGTTGCTACTATCTGCCTCTGATAAATGGGTTCCCTCTTTTTAGGAAACATTCCCCTGAGTAGTACAGCTAATTTAGACGCTGCTCTAACTTTTCTGGGGTCCCCTCTCCTTCAGCCGCCGTGCAAGCTGGGACCTGGGGGACTCTGCCCCTCTGACACTGGGTCTGAGCTCCTCTCCCTGCCCCCCATACGTGAGCCAGGATCTGAGGGCCCCTGCTCCTTTGGGGGAAGGGGAGTTGAGCTCCTTTCCCTGACCCCCTGGGATCTGAGGTGACCCAGACACTGTACAGTGGAGATAATAGCACTTCCTTACCTCACAGGGGTGTCGGGAGGATAAATACATTAAAGATGGTGAGATGCTCAGATACTACAGTAACACAATACAAATAAGTACCTGAAATGGAACTAGACTATGCAATGAGATGTTTGGTATAAGAGCTGTATGCTCTTCTTTATGCCCCTAGGTGACAGTAACGTACCGTAGACTGGATTTTAAAGTCTTTGGTAAAGCCTGTAGCTTTTTTCCTGGTAACCTATTTTCTCTGCACTTAAGAAATCACTTAAAGTCCCTTTCACTGCGAGAGAAAAATAGCTTCTAAGCTTCTGCATGGCAATATTTCTCATTGCTTGCCAAGTCGCATTGTTGTTGTCCTAATGTCTTTCATTGCAGCTTATGTGTACTGTTTGGATCATTCTTTCCTTTTTCATTCTCTGTCCGTTCTTCCCCTACACAAGCAGACAGATATTGTAATGGAATAGCTATGGGAAACCACGGTGAGTCAAGTGATCTGCCAAGATTGCAATGTGACAATAGAGGTTCATTTTCTTGAAGCATTAAGGGCTCGATCTTGCAAGGTGCACTGAGGCTCAGTCAGGTACTGGAGTCAGTGGGAGTTGAAGGTGCAGTTCAAACCTATTAAAAGGTCACCCACTGATCATAAGTAAACTATCAGTGTTACAACACAGATTAGCTCCACTGACAACAATTCAGAACAAGGGTTCTATGTGAAATGACAGACATTGCAGTGCCCTCATTGCTTATTACCGGATGCAGTGTATGTAAGCATAATTTGTTTTGAAAAGAGAGGCTTGGTTTTAACTAAGCTGTGATGTACGTATGGGCTTTGGTTACAAAGCCACGCCTGATTTCAGTATACCCACTGAGAACCTCTGAATTTTCCTCTCACTCACCCAGCCAACTTGCCCATGCTGGAAAGGAATGGCAGAGTATATTTTATCTTCAGCTGTTTATCCACAACTGATCTGTAGCACTGACACAGAGAAAACTTGAAAGTCATCTTCACTATATTCATAGATTTTAAGGCCAGAAGGGATCATTAGAGCATCTAATCTGATCTCCTATGTAACACAAGCCAGAGAATTTCACCCAGTTACCCCTGTATTGAGCCTTGTATCACAGAAGAGCCTCCAAAGTTAACATATCTTGCCATTAGGGGAAAATATGGCTTGGGTTCTGGGTCATGTTAGTGCTACCCAATATGGAAGCGGTTCGTGAAGGAGAGTATCCATGGTGGTTGTTTAGAACATCGTGGCAGTAGTCTCTCTATAATTTAGGCTGTAACTAAGATTCTAAAAATGCCCCAGCAATGACAGTTCATTCTGAATGTTGGCAGGTTGTGCCGTGGGCCAGGGTTGGCTTCATAGGGAGAATCTCAAGTCAGTTGAACTAGGGATTCCAAAGAAACAGCACACTAAAAAATTGACTCTTTTCAAAATAAAAAAAGATTGTAACATTTTCTGCTCACCCTTCGTGAGGGGTGAAATGTCTACCCCTGTGCTTTTGTAGCTGACATCTTGTGCCTGGGGCCACAAAGAAAATTTGGTACATAAATTATTAGGCTTTTTTTTTTTTTTGAGCTATGGAAAGGCCATAGGGACTGCTGGTGATCCATAGACAAAGGTCAGACTACGGGATCTGTCTGGCCTTAAAAATCTATGGATATATGGCTCACGAGCATTGTGTGAAGGTTCCTGACTGAGTTCATCACTAAGTCTCCTCTGAACCTAACAAAAAGCACAGAGGGAATGGAGAAAATGATGTGCTTGCTTGCTTCTCAGCTGGATTTGAACCCAGGACCTCCAATTCCACAGTACAGACCTTTACCACATGAGCTAAAACAGTAACTACCTCAATTAGCTAGCAGCACTTGTAGGTTTTATTATCTTATGGGGACCAGCCACTTGAAGGGGACACATAACAGCACTGAACCAGTGGGTTACACTTATATACTCCCATCAAACATCCTTTGGTCTCGGAGCAGCACTGGACTAGGGACTAGTTCTTCTGGTGTCACCTCTTCCAACACCTGGCACTAGTAGTTACCTCACACCCCTTATTACTGAGCTAGTCATTGTGTCCATGTGCTGGAAGAGAAACAAGCATCATTAGCCCTCTTTTAGAGATGGGATAACTGTAGTCCACAGGAGACACAAGTTCACTTCTGGCACTGCTGGGAATAGAACCCTGGTCTCTCATCTATCCTCTTGTAAGTATACATTATAACACACTTTAATTACATAATTACATGCAATTTGTTCTATAGGACCTCTACCTCATTGAGTGCATCAGCAGGACAGTAAATGAGACAGACAGTTGGAAAGGTTAGATTGTAAGGTCCTTAAAGTGCCTAGCACAATCGGGTCCCAGGGTGACCAGAGAGCAAGTGTGAAAAACCGGGACAGTGGGTAGGGAGTAATAGAAGCCTATATAAGACAAAGTCCCAAATATCAGGACTGTCCCTATAAAATCAGGACATCTGGTCACCCTATGGGGTCCTGGTCCATGAGTTGGGCTCCCTCCCAGGCACTACAGTAATACAAATAACAATTAATAAAATAAATAAATAATAATAAATAATAATAAAGGCTGTTCTCCCATGGTTAAGGCACTGGACTGGAACCTAAGAGAGCTGAATTTTATTCCTAGCTCTGCCACAGTGTGGTGGGGGGCAAGGCTCAGTTATGACCATGCAGATGCACAGTGGGGCTGGACGGATGTTGTATGGGGCAACTTTAATTCTGGCACCTCCTAACTTTTAAGTGCTTGTCTTTGCCACATGAACATTCTTCTGACATAGATTTTTGGATGTAATATCATTTAAGACTTTAAATAACAGTGAGAATACGAATGAAAGAATGAAATGCTTACCTAGAATTTCACTGTAATACGAATCCCATTCTCCCCAGTAGCTCTGAAACACATAGTCTTGTAGGTGGTAAGACACTATGTTTTTTATTCTTTCACTGAATGACAACTGGTCTGTGAGCTCAGACAAGGCTGCGGGTGCATACGAAGGCGGAGAGGGCATCTTCCCACAATGCCTCTCCACTGTTGAGGCTGGTGTGAACCGCAGAGAGTACACAAATGGAATTCCGAGTTTGAGAGCAACTAGGTCACCACCGATAGTCACCGGATCTGACAGAAGCACATCGTACTTGTCCCTCTGCAGCCGTGCCATTAAGTCCTGGCTGGCTAGCACACTATCACACAGCTGTCTATTCATCTTATTCGCTTTGCTGATCAGCTTTCCGAGCTCCTTGTAGAACTGCCAGAAGGTCAGTGTGGTTGGTCTGTTATACAGCCACAAGTTCACAATCTCCTTGATCAAGGAGTCAATGTAGTTCTTTCCAGAGGGCACAGGGTACACCTCAAACCTCTCAGACGTCTCAGCATGCGGTGTGATAAAGAGGGAAGCATTTGATACTAGGATGGTGACATTGTGCTCTCGGCGTATCAGTTCCTGTATAATGATCTTAACATTTAGCCAGTGACTGGCTTCCGCAGGCCAAATAAGCACATTCCCACAGAAGACCGTTCCTATCAGAGTGACCTGAAAGGCTATAAATTGGATGTGCTTCTTTGACACACTGGTGGCGAAAGCCATGGTGGGTTTGGTGACTGGATAGGAATAAAATTTTCACTCTCAATCACTTTCTCAGTCTCTCAGTGATATGGAATAGCCACTTGACCAGTACTCCTAACGACGAACAGACATGCTCCAGAAGAGTGGGTTTTCCAAACCTGTATGGTGACAGATACACCTGAAACACAAGAACAGTTTAGGTGTCTGGATTAAAAAGACAGAAAGGGTTATGGTATTTCTTTCTTGTTTAACTCTTCTCTTTCCACTTGTTTTTTAATTGTTAGTTTTGGCTGAGGAGAAAGAGGGCCAGTAGAAATCCTAACCATTAGTTAAGTCTTCAAAAATAGGGCTTCAAATGAAACTTAAGGAGTGCATGAGCCTTGTGTTGATCCCTCTGCATAAGGGTGAATTTAACACTTTGGCTTTATCGGTGGCAGTACTAAGGCATTTCCAGACAAAAATATTAATCATGGAAATGAGGGTAAGTACGGAATGTCTCATGATGCTCTTCACTTGTCAGTTTGTTAGGGAAGTATGATGATTGGCCTCCTGTTAATTTTCCCATGCAGGGCCACTGGAAAGCATATCATGATGTCAGGACTGTGAAGGTTTGCTTTTTTAACTGTAACATGATTGGTATTTATTTGTTCTAATGTTTGTGTTACTTACCATAGCAACTTTACCTTTAGTTTAACACAGGTTTTTCCTTTGGTCTAAATATTTTCTTTTCTCCCTCCCCGCCCCCCTGCTTTTAAAAAAAAGATGTGGTGACACTAGTGGCAGCCAGAAGGTGGCGCTGTTACAAGCGGTGTGATAAGGTCTATTCAAGAAATGCTTATTGGCAATGGTGAGGCAACCTGCCACCACAGCACAGAGCCTTGTGTGGGGAGAGGCCTCTGTAGCAGGGGTCAGGAGTCAGAATCCCCCAAAGGGCTCTCTGCAATGAGGAGGGGCTGGTGCCTCCCATTGCCATGTGCTCCAAGGCTGGTGGAGAGAGCACCACTTTCCTGGCCCTCTGCCCTGAGGATGAGTGACCCATAGAAGAGGAATACTGGGCCAGGGTAGCCCCCTCCCCTCAAAGTCTCATGAGTGGCAACACCAGCTATGGTGGGTTAGGGAGGAGTGAGCCTTGCCTGCTCACTGAAGGACCAGTGGTCGGGCTGGAGGGCTTCCTCCTCCCTAAGGAGAGCCAGCAGCAGCTCCCACAGTAACCTGGGACCCCACCCTTCATCCCTATTAGCTGCCTGAAGAGCAGAAACACACTAAGATCCATCTTAACCTTTCTCACTGATAGCTTGGCTATCTACCAACACACATCACTGTGTACGTAAGGACATAAGAATGGCCACACTGGTCAAACCTATGGTCCATCTAGCCCAGTATCCTGTCTCTGACAGTGGCCAATGCCAGGTGCTTTGGAGGGAATGAACAGAACGGGGCAATTATCAAGTGATCCACCTCTGGTTATCCAGTCCCACCTTCTGGCACTCAGAGGTATAGCCAGTGATGAGCTGCCAAAATCTTAACAACGGGTTCCCTCCTCACCCCACGAGGGGGTTGTTGCCCACCCCCGCCCCCCCGGGACTCCTGCCCCATCCAACTCCCCTGCGTTCCTTGACACCCCCCCAGGACCCCTGCCCCATCCACCCCCCTCCCCTGACTGCCCCCAGAACCAGGCAGAAGGGTCTCATGGGCCACCGTAGTGAGTGCCCACCTCACCCCTAAGAGCCAGAGGCACCTGCCGGGGGGCAAGGTGGGGAGTCCCGGCGGTGCTTACCTAGGGCAGCTCCCAGGAAGCATCCGGCAGGTCCCTCTGGCTCCTAGGGGCGGGGGAGCATAGCTAGGGGAGGAGCAGGGGGAGCAGCCACTCCCCCCACTGATCACATCAAAAGTGGCACCTTAGGTGCCAGCTCCCTGGGTGCTCCAGGGCTGGAGCACCCACGGGGAAAATTTGGTGGGTGCAGAGCACCCACCAGCAGCTCCACACCCTGTGCCCAGCCCCAGCTCACCTCACATCCGCTCTGCTTCTGCCGCTGAAAGCACCGCCCCGTTCTGCTTCTCCACCCCCCCAGGCTTCCCGGGAATCAGCTGTTCGCGCGGGAAGCCAGGGAAGGCTGAGAAGCAGGCAGCAGCTTCCCGCTCAGGCCCAGGGAGGCAGAGGTGAGCTGGGGCAGGGGAGCGGTTCCCCTGCGCCCCAGCCCCCGGGTTACCTGCTGTGGCGCTAGCGGCCTTCCTCACGCCCCCCCGCCCCAGCTCACCTCCGCCTCCCTGGGCCTGAGTGCGAAGCCACCGCCTGCTTCTCAGCCTGCCCCGGCTTCCCGTGCGAACAGCTGATTCACGGGAAGCCTGGGGGCGGGGCGGAGAAGCAGAGCGGGGCGAGGCAGCGCGTTCAGGGGAGGAGGTGGAGGAGGAGGGGAGGGGAGGGGAGGGGAGCTGGGGCCGGGGGTGGGGTGGGGAGCTGCCGGTGACTGCTCTGCACCCACCAAGTTTTCCCCTTGGGTGCTCCAGGGCTGGAGCACCCGTGGAGTTGGCGCCTAAGGCGCCACTTTGGGCCGGTTAAATTTAGAAGCCCTTTTAGAACTGGTTGTCCCTCGTGGAACAACCGGTTCTAAAAGGGCTTCTAAATTTAAACAACTGGTTCTAGCGAACCGGTGCGAACTGGCTCCAGTTCACCACTGGGTTTAGCCATTGATGGACCTATACTCCATGAACTTATCTAATTCTTTTTTGAACCCACTTACACTTTTGGCCTTCACAACATCCCCTGGCAATGAGTTCCACAGGTTGACTGTGTGTTGTGTGAAGAAGTACTTCCTTTTGTGTGTTTTAAACCTGTTGCCTATTCATATAATTGTGTGACCCCTTGTTCTTGTGTTATGTGAAGGGGTAAAGAACTCTTCCCTATTCCCTTTCCACACCAGTAATGATTTTATAGACCTCTATCATATCCCCCCTTTGTCATCTCTTTTCCAAGCTGAACAGTTCCAGTCTCTCTCATCTCTCCTTATACGGAAGCTGTTCATCATTTTTGTTGGCCTTCTCTATACCTTTTCCAGTTCCAGTGTTCAAGATAGTGGTGTACCGTGGGTTTATATAGTGGCACTATGATATTTTCTGTCTTATTATCTATCCCTTTCCTAATGGTTCCTTATATAACAATAGCTTTTTTGACTGCCGCTGCACATTTGATGGCCACTGCACACTAAGCAGATGTTTTTAGAGAACTATTCAAGATGACTCCAAGATCTTTTTTGAGTGACAACAGCTAATTTAGACCTCATCATTTTGTATGTATAGTTGAGATTATGTTTTCCAATGTGCATTACTTTGCACTTATCAACACTGAATTTTGTAACGTCTGTAAATTTTGCCACTTCATTGTTTGCTCCTGTTTTCAGATCATTTATGAATATGTTGAACAGCACATGACCCAGTACAGATCCTTAGGGGACCTGCTATTTATCCTTCTCCATTCGGAAATCTGAACATTTATTCCTACCCTTTGTTTCCTATCTATTAACGAGTTACTGATCCATGAGAGGACCTTCCCTCTTATCACGACTCCTTATTTTGTTTAAAAGCCTTTTGTGTGGGATCTTGTCAAAGGCTTTCTGAAAGTCCAAGTATACTACATCAACTGGATCACCCTTCTCCACATGTGTGTTGACACCCTCAAAGACATAGATTGGTGAGGCATGATTTCCCTTTACAAAAGCCATCTCGACTCTTCCCCAACATATTGTGTTCATCTGTGTGTCTAATAATTCTGTTCCTTACTACCATTTTGACCGGATTGCCCAGTACTGAAGTTAGACTTACTGGCCTGGAATTGCCAACATCACCTCTGCAGTCTTTTTTAAAAATAGGCATTACATTAGCTCTCCTCCAGTCATCTAGTACAGAGGCTGATTTAACAATGTTTTCTGATTGCCATACCCTTCTGAGCCCCAGTAAATACCCATGAATATTGGTTACTCCCAATACCATGCAGCATAACTAGTAATTCACACATAGCATTTAAAACACAGGCACCGCAAGTTCAACCCCATAGTTCCTACTTAAGTACCTAAATAATTATCTTATGAAGCTTTCTCAGACTCTAATAGAAGTGGTGGGTGCTTGAACCATCTGAAAATCAGGCCAGTTATTTAGATGCCTATATGTGGATGTAGGAGTCTAACTTTACATCCCCAATTTGGAAAATGTTGGCCTTTTTCATATTCAGACTTTTTAAATTAACAAAGTTTCCCAAATCCATGAGTCTAAAGCAAATTAAGGTAGTGTCCTGGAACAGTACAGTGTATCCCAAATCAAAATCATTTACCATCATCATCAGAATTCATACCTAGTTCTTATAAACGACAGGTAGTTTTTCCAATTGCTACTAATTAAGTAGACAAGTGGGGTTCACTTGTATACCCAACGCAGTTCACCACAAACCTTGTAACATTAACTATTCTGCCAGCGCCTGGTTTTCCACTAACTAATTTTACCATTATGCAGTGGCTATTCTGGAATAGCCTCCACTGTGGACACTATTCCAGAATAAAAATCACTATATTCTAGAATAATCAGTGCACTCACAAAGTCCACTAATAATTCCAGAATAAAGTGACTTTTAGTTTGGAATAGACTGCCCAAACTGGGAGCTATTCTGGTCAATTTCCCCATGTAAACAAGCCCTAAGAGATGATACATACACATATACCAGAAGGCAGATTTCTTCGGTCCTAATCCGGCAACTGGTTCCTCTTAAGCAGATTCCTGCTTTGGAGCCTGCAAGCACAGATGCAGTCGCAAGATCCGGGCTTTGGTTTGCCTATCAATATATCAATGAGATGATCCTATAAGAAGTCAATATAAAATTATATCACCAATCAAACAAAATATGGAACTTCCGCACAGAAAATTGCAGAAAAAAATCATGCAAAAATCTCTTACCTAACGGAACATCCTGATATATTTTTTAACTAATTACTTCTTTTTCTTCATAATTAAGTACAGTTTATGTCAACCTACTGTATTACCAACTGCACACACTGTCCCATTGCTACTCACCTGATCTTTCCCTTAGAAGCTCTGGCAGCACCTGTGCATCAGGCAAAAGTAAAAGGAGCTTAAATACGTTCACCCCAAATAGAGCTCTTAAACAGGAAGAAAGTAATATGATAAGGAGCCAGTCTGCACCAGGAAATATTTTGTGGAATCATTTAGGACTTTGTTATGCTCCAGTTACTAAATAATAAAGATTATCTCCACAGCTCTAGTATGGGTGGGAACATCGTAACTGGCAATCTCCACTAGCCAAATAGGGCCAGATTTTCAAGTGCTAAGTATCTACTTCTGGGGCCAGATTTTCAGAAGAGCTCAATTCAGTTTAGGCACCTAAATCAGGGCCAGATTCTCAAAAATGCTCAGCACCCAGTAGCTCCACTGAAAACCATGGGAACTTCTGAAGGCTGAATCTTTTTAAAAATCTGGCCATTTCATTTAAGTGCCTAAACAGGAGCTGTGTTTTTCTGAAAATTTGGCCCTTAAATAAAAGCCTAATTTTCAAAGGTGCTGAGCACTCAGTAGTTCCCCACTGAAGTCCAGAGAGAAACTATGGCTTATTGTTCGTATTTATGATTTTTAGAAATGCTCAGTGGCTCACAGGTCCCATTGACTTCAGTGGGAGCTGTTAGGTCTGCAGCACTTTTGAAAATCAGGACACTTACTTATGCACTTCATACAGACTTAGGAGCCCCCCCATTTTAGAAAATTTTGACCTTAATGTATCACATTTCAATTTCAACCTTTTATAAAAAACCTTCAGAATGTTGGGCACATTCTACCACTAAAATCAGGCCAGAAAGGTGAACGTGGGGCAAGATTTTCAACAGTAGCTATGGCCTTGTCTATATGGGAAAGTATAACCTATGGTGTGAATTTAAATCAACATTGTCATACCACTATAACCCCAGGTAGACACTTATTCTGATATAACAATGTCTTTTTTTGGTTTAATTTATGTTGCATTGGAAGGGATTTATGTTAAATCAAGATAAGGCATTCCTATACCATAAGAAGTGTCTACACAGGGGATTATATCTGTATAACTCTATTGACAGAACTGGTAAAACTTTCCTATGTAGACAAGAGATTAAGGGTACGTATACACCACAAATTAAGGTGTGATTGTAACACAGGTAGGCATACCAGTGCTAGCTTTAATCTCTTTAGTGCAGGTAACAGTAGCAGTGAAAATGTGGTGGTACAAGCCCTCCAGGGACTCTGGGTATATACTTGAGTTGCTGACCTGCGCCGGGGTCCTTGCAGCCATATCTTCACTGTTGTTTTTACCTGAAGGGAGGTAGATTAAAGCTAGTGGCTGGCTCGTGTTGCAATTATACTTTTATTTGTGGTGTAGACAAACCCTTAGAAGCAAAAGTCCTTGTGAAAGTCAATGAAAGCAGTACTTCTAAATCTTTTAGGTGCTTTTGAAAATCTCCCTCTTAATAAACAGCTCCATAGGAAATTAGAGCCACTTCTAATGGAGGCAAAAAGGTTTCAAGTTCCAGTTTTACTTTTCAAAGCTGATAATCAAATTATCCATAATGCAAAAAGTAGAAGAAAAGCTTTTTGAGAGGATTAACTGACAAAAAAAATTTTAAAGGTTTATGTGGCAAACAAATGAGAAAAGTAGGTTTGAAAATTGCAGGTATCATGTTTCAGACCTGTTTCATAGTTCTAGTATTACAAATCCCAAATACCATAGTAATTGACACATCTCTAACCTGCTTTGGTGGCCACTGGTTCTTCAAGGTTGAGATTTAGTCACATAACAGTTATGAAATTCAGAGTTATGGTTCCCACGGGTGACCTATGGGACTTAAGCACATGCTAACATTTAAGTACATGTACAAATTAAGTACTCTGATGAATCGTGCTCTAGGTGTGGCAGAGCTCCATCATTGTCCCCATGGGGCCCCATGCTTCTAGGCAGTTTATACTAGCCTCAGATGCTCACTGTGACCCTCCACATAGCCCTTCTCTCTCTGGGGCCAGGGATACAGTCTACTGAGCCCTTTTCATCATAAGCCAGCAAAGAGGTTGGTGAGAGAACTCCCACAGTCTCTGTTGTCCCTACAGGCTTTTTACCAAACAGTTTAGCCTCCTGTCCCGACAGGGGCCTGTCTTCCCCTCCCAGGAGGTGTTTCTGTAGTGGCAGGTTGGGGGGAACCCAGGCCCGCCCTCTACCCCGGGTTCCGGCCCAGGGACCCTAATAGTAGCAGCCGACCTTTCACTGCCAGAGTTGCTACATTTTCCTGGGCCACTTCCCCACAGCTCTCCCGCTTCTCTCTTCTTCACCCTTACCAATGGCTTGAGGGTGTCTTCATTAACCAGCCCTTCAGCCATACTTCCTCTCTTCTGCCCCCCTGGCTCTCCTCTGCCTGACTGGAGTGAGCCCTTTTATAGTATCAGAGGGCCTTAATAGGAGTCAGGTGGTCACATTAGCTTAATGGCCTCACCTGACTCTTTGCAGCTTAATTGGAGTCAGGTGTTCTCATTAGCCTGGAGCAGCCCCTGCTCTGGTCAGTCAGGGAACAGAAAACTGTTCATCCAGTGACCACTATATCTGCCTTCTGCTACTCTGCTGTACCCAACTGGCCTGGGTCTATCACAGTGTATATGACATTTCTATGTTATTTCCAAAACATTTTGGAGCCAACCAAAGCCAAGAAGATTCTGAACAGGAAAACAATGTTTCTTCATGCTGGGATCACTCCAAACAACTCTGCAGTTTTCCATTAATTATTCTGAAAAAAGCAACTTCTGAACTGAAGGCTACCATTAGGAATCTAAGTTCAAAAGCTCATTTTATTTGGGAAAATTATCAGACTGCTAAAAGTAGAGGTCTATAATTTAAATTCCACTTCATTCCTAACTAGAGATACTAGTTACAGTGCAATCATACAGACTTGACATCAAATTGAAATATCTCTAGTGGCACATGTGTAACTGTTCAGTAAAGCACATGCTTACGCTTTCATTATGGCAGAAGTAGTATCCACTGGAAATTTGTCCCAACTGCAACAACTGATGCCCAGCCAATGATGTAGCTGAACTGGTCCAAACTCGTAGTGTAGACAAGGAAAGCTGTGATTTGTACTGACGGAGTTTTGCCTGGTTTACAGCATGAGACCTCACTTGAGCACTAAATCCCAAATTTTACTAGAATGTTGTGTAGCAACACAGTTTTGTGTGTGAATTACACAGTGTGCAATCTACCAAAATGCAAATTAGCAAGGATGGGGACAGGACCAAAACTGGAGTTTACCATGCCAAACAACTAACTATAACAAAGATTATAAAATGAGGAAGTAAGAAATTACAGGTCCGATCTGCAGCTGGTGTATATCTCCATAACTCCAATTACTTCAGTGAAGCTAGATATACACTAGATGGGGACATGGCCCTGTGCCTTCAAACTGTGAGATACCATCTCCAGAAAAATCTCACAGGTTAAGTTTGTTATTTTACAAGGTTTTATTTGTTTAAATTCAAGTTTTTACTAGTTCTTTTTATTCCCATTCCGGCGTCGTGGAGTCATCTTTACATGTAAGTGCACAGATATCGGTGTTGCTCGTGTCGAGGTTTTTGTTAGTCTGCGACAAAAAGACAAACAATAAAGGAAAGGGGTTTAACTATCTGTGCCTCGTGATATATACTCATGTTCAATCCTTAAGTGGTGCCACCTCGTTTTTTGGCCGGGATTACTATAAAATATGGTAACTGAGATTTTTCAGAGCTGCTTAAAACATCAGGACAACCAGTTCTTGCCAAAATTAATGGGTTTTGAGCATCCAAATCCCCTAGGTTGCTTTGAAAACCTCACTTGGTACAGATCAACACATCTGCAAATGTTGACAATAGCATTGGGCAAATTCTAATGTTTTTTCTATTATTATTTTTGCTTCTGCAAAACCTTGCTCCTCAGGATTTTGCTCTAGGAAAACAAAATCCAAATCTGGGGTGATTTAGATATGGGACCCTTACATCCACATCCCCACAGTTTCGGGGCATAATATATAAATGCTTCTGGCTCTGACCCCTCTCTAGCCGACAAACATCTCAAACTGTCAATCAGGGTTCAAACCGAATAATTTGTTTAGGGATGAAGGCGAGATAAGGCATTGGTAGGTCCATTCTCTGGCAGGAAATGCTGGTTATTTGGAGCAACTGGAGTCATTCCAAAGGATAAAAGAAATTACTCTCCAAATATAAATAAATCATAATAAGAATAAGAATGCTTTAGTAGATATATATAGTGCTTTTCATTTTACATACAATCAGATATGTGTATTTATTTTATTTTTATCGTAAAAAATTAAAATACACCCATTGCCTAAAGAGGATGAGCACATGAATAATAATCCAAATACAATTAATCAACATTTTGGCTGCATTTAAGGGAACTCAACCTACTCTTCAGTTAAAAATTCAGTCTTTCTGAACATACAAAAGAGCTATGCACTGAACGTTATAAAGAACTCTTTCAGACAACTGAGAAATCCCAAAAAGCCACCTCACTACCAGTCTCCAGACATCCAGACCCTTGAGTATGTAAACAGGGGAGTAGTAAATAGGAACTGGGGAAGTGATTTTACCTCTGAATACAGCATTGGTGAGACCGATACCAGAATACTGCATCCACACTGATGTCCATATTTTAAAAAGGATGTCAAAAAATTGAAGAGGGTGCAGAAAAGAGCCAGAAAAATTATTTGAGGGCTGGTGAAAATGCCTTGCAGTAAGAGACTTAAAAGAGCTGCTTAGCTTATCAAAAGGAAGATAGAGAGGGGACTTGATTACAGTATCTAAGTAAAAACAACCAGGAGTCCGGTGGCACCTTAAAGACTAACAGATTTATTTGGACATTTTTCGTGGATAAAAAACCCCCACTTCTTCAGATGCATCTAAGTACCTTCACAAGGAGAAAATAACAGGTACTAAAGGTCTTTTTAATCAGCAGAGAAAGACAGTACAAGAACCAATGGCTGGAAGCTGAAGCCAAACAAATTCAAATTAGAAAAAAGGCACATTTGGGACATTTTTTAACAAGGAAGGTGATTAATCATTAGAACAAACTATCAAGGGAAGTGGTGGATTCGCCATCTCTTGATGTCTTCAGATCAACACAGGATGCCTTTCTGGTAGGGTTGTCAATTAATTGCAGTTAACTCAAGCGATTAACTCAAAAAAATGAATCATGATTAAAAAATATTATTGCAATTAATCGCACTGTTAAACAATAGAATACCAATTGAAATGTATTAAATATTTTCGGATTTTTTCTACATTTTCAAATATATTGATTTTTATTACAACACAGAGTACAAAGTGTACAGTGCTCACTTTATATTATTTTATTACAAATATTTGCTCTGTAAAAATGACAAAAGACTGTAGGTTCTCCAACTGTGGTCCATGGACCACCCGTGGTCCGCGAGCTCCATTCAGGTGGTCCGTGGACAGTTTCCTCTAAGGTGCGCACCTGGGTGGCTGCACAGGAGAGAATGAAGAGCCACTCACCTAATTAGTGGAGCCAAACAGGCGTGGCTCCACTAATTAGGTGCCTGGACCCTGGAGAAGATGCACATGTAAGGTGAGTTGGTGGCCTTGGGAGGAATAGAGGGTAGGTGGGAGGGGGCAATGGGTTGAGAAGAGGGGGTGCAGGGAATTTGGGACATGCAGGGCTGCGGCGGCCAGAGAAGGAGGTGACTTTCCCCAACTCCAAGGCTGTGGCTGCTGGGGAGAGACCCCCCTCCTTCCCAGCCTCAGCTCTGTGGCTGTTGTGGCAGGGGAGAGACCCCCTCCTTCCCAGCCCCAGCTTGGGGGTTGCTGCGGTGGGGGAGAGAGGGCACATCCATTAGAAAGGTAACACTACTGATATTAAAATATGAGTTGTGTGCTTTTATTTGTAGAACAAAAAAACATTAATTATTATTACTTTTTTTTAATATAGCGCTTTTATCCAACGTGCTTCACAATAGTTAGCTAATGGTACAAACAACATTTGGAAAGATCATTAAGTGGTCCGCCAAGACCCTCAGCAATTTTCAAGTGGTCTGCGGGAAAAAAATGTTTGAGAACCACTGCTGTAGTGCAATTTCTTTATCATGAAAGTGCAACTTAATGTAGATTTTTTTTGTTACATAACTGCTCTCAAAAACAAAACAACGTAAAACTTTAGAGTCTACAAGTCCACTCTGTCCTACTTCTTGTTCAGCCAATCGCTAAGAGAAACAAGTTTGTTTACATTTACAGGAGATGCTGCTGCCTGCTTCTTATTTACAACATCACCTGAAAGTGAGAACAGGCGTTCACGTGGCACTTTTGTAGTCAACGTTGCAAGGTATTTATGTGCCACATATGCTAAACATTCGTATGCCCCTCCATTTTTCAGCCACTATTCCAGGGGACATGCTTCTATACTGATGGTGCTCATTAAAAAATAATGTGTTAATTAAATTTGTGACTGAACTCCTTGGGGGAGAACTGTATGTCTTCGGCTATGTTTTACCCACAATCTGCCATACATTTCATGTTATAGCAGTCTTGGATGATGACCCAGCACATTTGTTTTAAAAATACTTTCACTGCAGATTTGACAAAACCAATGTGAGACTTCTAAAAATAGCTATAGCACTCGACCCAAGGTTTAAGAATCTGAAGTGCCTTCCAAAATCTGAGAGGGACGAGGTATGGAGCATGCTTTCAGAAGTCTTAGAAGAGCAACACTCTGATGTGGAAACTATAGAACCCGAACCATCAAAAAAGAAAATCAACCTTCTGGTGGTGGCATCTGACTCAGATGATGAAAATGAACATGCATTGGTCCAGTTTGCTTTGGATCGTTATTGAGCAGAAACCATCATCAGCATGGACGCATGTCCTATGGAAGGGTGGTTGAAGATGAAGGACATATGAATCTTTAGCGCATCTGGCATGTAAACATATTGCGACGCCAGCTACAACAGTGCCATGCAAATGCCTGTTCTCGCTTTCAGGTGACATTGTAAACAAGAAGCGGGCAGCATGATCTCCTGCAAATTGTAACCAAGTTTGTTTGTCTGAGCAATTGGCTGAAGTAGGACTGAGTGGACCTGTAGGCTCTAA
Source organism: Caretta caretta (assembly GCF_965140235.1). Classification (NCBI taxonomy): domain Eukaryota; kingdom Metazoa; phylum Chordata; order Testudines; family Cheloniidae; genus Caretta; species Caretta caretta. The sequence continues at coordinate 19,682,243 of NC_134209.1, forward strand.
AGTTTTACACTGAAAAATAAAACAATGCAGTTATTTTTTGTACGTAATTCTATATTTGTAAGTTCAACTTTCATGATAAAGAGATTGCACTACAGTACTTGCATGACATGAATTGAAAAATACGACTTCTTTTGTCTTTTACAGTGCAAATATTTGTAATCAAAAATAAATATAAAGTGAGCACTGTACACTTTGTATTCTGTGTTGTAACTGAAATCAATATATTTGAAAATGTAGAAAGCACCCAAAAATATTTAAATAAATGGTATTCCATTACTGTTTAACAATGCGATTAATCGCGATTAATTTTTTTAATCACACAATTAATAGCCATTAATTTTTTTAATCACTTGACAGCCCTATTTTCTGGAAAAGATACTTTAGCCAAACACAAGTTACTGGGCTCAGTACAGGAGTAACTGGGTGAAATGTAATGGCCTGTGCTATACAGAAGGTCAGATTAGATGATCGAATGGCCCCTTCTGGCCTCAAATCCTCTGAATCAACGGATACAAAGAATGTACTGGTGGTACAAGAGCTACAGGTTTTTCTGAATAGGTCGGTAAATGGTAAATGACTTCACAGCTAATTTTCAACCCAGTCCTTTCAAATCTTCACAAAACCGGACACTGTATTAGCTTTCTAGAATGCTGATCTAGAAGAAAAGGTCGAATGCTCAGCCCTGTAGCAGGGAAAGTATGGCAGAACTAGCTTTTTCTACTTACTTCTTTGATGCTGCACGCTCAGTGACCTTCTTTGCCATCCCAGTTCCTTGTGGGGGCAAAGTCTTGCTCTTCACAACTGGGAGTTCTTGATATGAAGTTTGTACCTGGGCCTCGGTACATAAACGGGACGAACGCCACTTCTTCCCCACAGGTATTTCAACACGCGAGGTCTGCACCTGGGCCTCGGCATATTCAGGGTGTGGAAGCTTCAGCTCTACCTCCTCCTTCAACGTCTCCTCTGCTAATATTTTAACATCTGGGGGAGTCGGAGGCACTGCTTTCTCTTCTGTTATTTCAACCCTCGTGGTTTGCATCTCAGCCTGTGTTTGGGACAGGGAAGGAGCCTTCTCCTTTGCCTCTGGCAATTCAAGCCTGGAGGTTTGCACCTGGGCCTCAACTTGTAGTCGTGATGAATGCCACTTGTTCCCTGCTGGTATGTCTACATATGAAGTTTGCACCTGGGCCTCCGTCAGTGTTAATGGGAGGGGCTTCTCTTTGATTGGGGTAGCGGGCATCTCATCCTGCAACTCTGGTACTTCAAAATATGAAGACTGGATGTGAACCTCAGTTTGTGATGGGGAAGGAAAGGCCGTCTCTGCTTCTGTTACTGCAAGTTTGGAGGTTTGCACCTGGGCCTCGGTTAATGATGGGGAAGAAAGCTTCTTCAATAACGCAATACTTGACGTTTGTACCTGGGCCTCGGTCAGTAAGAGGGAAGAAAACTTCTTCAGTAACTCAATGCTTGAGGTTTGCACCTGGGCCTCAGCTTGTAACCGTGACGAACGCCATTTATTCCCTACTGGTATGTCTACATATGAGGTTTGCACAGCAGCATCAGCTACAGGTTTGGTGAGAGACATTTCTTCTATTGGGAATGGGGCCTCCTCCTCCTCCTCTGCTTCTGTTACTGCAAGTTTGGAGGTTTGCACCTGGGCCTCAGTCAGTGAGGGGGAAAGAGGCACTTCCTCTGCTTCTGTTACTGCAAGTTTGGAGGTTTGCACCTGGGCCTCAGTCAGTGAGGGGGAAAGAGGCACGTCCTCTGCTTCTGTTACTGCAAGTTTGGAGGTTTGCACCTGGGCCTCGGTTAATGATGGGGAAGAAAGCTTCTTCAATAACGCAATACTTGACGTTTGTACCTGGGCCTCGGTCAGTAAGAGGGAAGAAAATTTCTTCAGTAACTCAATGCTTGAGGTTTGCACCTGGGCCTCAGCTTGTAACCGTGACGAACGCCACTTATTCCCTACTGGTATGTCTACATATGAGGTTTGCACAGCAGCATCAGCTACAGGTTTGGTGAGAGACATTTCTTCTATTGGGAATGGGGCCTCCTCCTCCTCCTCTGCTTCTGTTACTGCAAGTTTGGAGGTTTGCACCTGGGCCTCAGTCAGTGAGGGGGAAAGAGGCACTTCCTCTGCTTCTGTTACTGCAAGTTTGGAGGTTTGCACCTGGGCCTCAGTCAGTGAGGGGGAAAGAGGCACGTCCTCTGCTTCTGTTACTGCAAGTTTGGAGGTTTGCACCTGGGCCTCGGTTAATGATGGGGAAGAAAGCTTCTTCAATAACGCAATACTTGACGTTTGTACCTGGGCCTCGGTCAGTAAGAGGGAAGAAAACTTCTTCAGTAACTCAATGCTTGAGGTTTGCACCTGGGCCTCAGCTTGTAACCGTGACGAACGCCATTTATTCCCTACTGGTATGTCTACATATGAGGTTTGCACAGCAGCATCAGCTACAGGTTTGGTGAGAGACTTTTCTTCTATTGGGAATGGGGCCTCCTCCTCCTCCTCTGCTTCTGTTACTGCAAGTTTGGAGGTTTGCACCTGGGCCTCAGTCAGTGAGGGGGAAAGAGGCACTTCCTCTGCTTCTGTTACTGCAAGTTTGGAGGTTTGCACCTGGGCCTCAGTCAGTGAGGGGGAAAGAGGCACGTCCTCTGCTTCTGTTACTGCAAGTTTGGAGGTTTGCACCTGGGCCTCGGTTAATGATGGAGAAGAAAGCTTCTTCAATAACTCAATACTTGACGTTTGCACCTGGGCCTCGGTCAGTAAGAGGGAAGAAAACTTCTTCAGTAACTCAATGCTTGAGGTTTGCACCTGGGCCTCAGCTTGTAACCGTGACGAACGCCACTTATTCCCTACTGGTATGTCTACATATGAGGTTTGCACAGCAGCATCAGCTACAGGTTTGGTGAGAGACTTTTCTTCTATTGGGAATGGGGCCTCCTCCTCCTCCTCTGCTTCTGTTACTGCAAGTTTGGAGGTTTGCACCTGGGCCTCAATCAGTGAGGGGGAAAGAGGCACTTCCTCTGCTTCTGTTACTGCAAGTTTGGAGGTTTGCACCTGGGCCTCAGTCAGTGAGGGGGAAAGAGGCACGTCCTCTGCTTCTGTTACTGCAAGTTTGGAGGTTTGCACCTGGGCCTCGGTTAATGATGGAGAAGAAAGCTTCTTCAATAACTCAATACTTGACGTTTGCACCTGGGCCTCGGTCAGTAAGAGGGAAGAAAACTTCTTCAGTAACTCAATGCTTGAGGTTTGCACCTGGGCCTCAGCTTGTAACCGTGACGAACGCCATTTATTCCCTACTGGTATATCTACATATGAGGTTTGCACAGCAACTTCACTTTGGGTTGTGGGGACAGGCTTTTCTTCTACCAGGAATGGGGCCGTCTCCTCTTCCGCTTCTGTTAATGCAAGTTTTGAAGTTTGCACCTGGGCCTCAATTTGTGATGGGGAAAGAGGCACTTCCTCTGCTTCTGTTACTGCAAGTTTGGAGGTTTGCACCTGGGCCTCGGTTAATGATGGGGAAGAAAGCTTCTTCAATAACTCAATACTTGACGTTTGCACCTGGGCCTCGGTTAGTAAGAGGGAAGAAAACTTCTTCAGTAACTCAATGCTTGAGGTTTGCACCTGGGCCTCAGCTTGTAACCGTGACGAACGCCATTTATTCCCTACTGGTATGTCTACATATGAGGTTTGCACAGCAGCATCAGCTACAGGTTTGGTGAGAGACTTTTCTTCTATTGGGAATGGGGCCTCCTCCTCCTCCTCTGCTTCTGTTACTGCAAGTTTGGAGGTTTGCACCTGGGCCTCGGTTAGTGAGGGGGAAAGAGGCACGTCCTCTGCTTCTGTTACTGCAAGTTTGGAGGTTTGCACCTGGGCCTCGGTTAATGATGGGGAAGAAAGCTTCTTCAATAACTCAATACTTGACGTTTGCACCTGGGCCTCGGTTAGTAAGAGGGAAGAAAACTTCTTCAGTAACTCAATGCTTGAGGTTTGCACCTGGGCCTCAGCTTGTAACCGTGACGAACGCCATTTATTCCCTACTGGTATGTCTACATATGAGGTTTGCACAGCAGCATCAGCTACAGGTTTGGTGAGAGACTTTTCTTCTATTGGGAATGGGGCCTCCTCCTCCTCCTCTGCTTCTGTTACTGCAAGTTTGGAGGTTTGCACCTGGGCCTCGGTTAGTGAGGGGGAAAGAGGCACGTCCTCTGCTTCTGTTACTGCAAGTTTTGACGTTTGCACCTGGGCCTCAGTTAGTGAGGGGGAAGAAAGCTTCTTCAGTAACTCAATGCTTGAAGTTTGCACCTGGGCCTCAGTTTGTAGCCGTGACGAACGCCACTTATTCCCTGCTGGTATGTCCATATATGAGGTTTGCACAGCAGCTTCACTTTGGGTTGTGGGGACAGGCTTTTCTTCTACCAGGAATGGGGCCGTCTCCTCTTCCGCTTCTGTTAATGCAAGTTTTGAAGTTTGCACCTGGACCTCGGTTTGTGATGGGAAAAGAGGCACTTCCTCTATTCCTGTTATTGAAAGTTTGGAGGTTTGCACCTGGGCCTCAATTTGTGATGGGGAAAGAGGCACTTCCTCTGTTTCTGTTATTGAAAGTTTGGAGGTTTGCACCTGGGCCTCGATTTGTGATGGGGAAAGAGGCACTTCCTCTGTTCCTGTTATTGAAATTTTGGAGGTTTGCACCTGGGCTTCCTTTTGTGAGAGGGAAGAAAGTGTCTTTAATAATTCATGACTTGAGGTTTGCACTTCGGCCTCGGCTTGTAGTCGTGTCGAACGCCACTTATTCCCTGCTGGTATGTCTACATATGAGGTTTGCACTTCAACTTCAACAAATAATGGGAATAAATTCTTCACCTGCATGTCTTGAAAGTCAAGATCAGGGGTCTGCTCCAGGGGCTCACTTTCTATGGGGAATAAAGTCTCCGTATCTAGTACTTCAATATATGATGTTTGCACCTGGGCCTCCATTTGTGATGGGAATGAAGTCTCCTCCTCTGATATTTCAAGATCTGAGGTTTGTACCTGGGCCTCACTTTCAAACGGGAGGAAAGTCTCTTCGCCTGGTAGTTCAAGATTTGAGGTTTGCACCTGGGCTTCTGTTTGTAATCGCGACCAACGCCACTTATCTCCTGGTGGTATTTCGACATAGGAAGTTTGCACCTGGACGTCAGCGCAGAATAGATCTTCTGCAATTTGCTGTAAACAACAAAAAACAACCCCCCCATAAACATGGCCATCTACTTCTCAAAGCAAAAGTGAAGCTCCTGTGATGTTGCCCTCCATATGTTTTATAGAGTTTTATATGCTTATGAGTGTAAATATGATGTAATTGGAATATGCTTTATGCAAAAGGTCTCTTGTAAGGTATCATAACAAAGGTTATAACCTACTGAATATATTCCTCCTATTTGTATGTATGTATCATGTACATATGATGCTCAAATAAATTTGTTAGTCTCTAAGGTGCCACTAGTACTCCTTTTCTTTTTGCGGATACAGACTAACACGGCTGCTACTCTGAAACCTGTATCATTCTTGTATCTGAAGCTAAAATAATATAAAGTATAACTCTAGGGTCCTACTGTAATTATGCAAAGTGTGGGCCATTGATGGTGGTTTAGAATCTTGATAGCTCCCACTGACTAGGACAATTGGTTGTAATTGGTTCTGTTTACTTGCAAGCCTTCCTGTGTTTGTGTTAGCCAGCCCAGGAAAAATGGAGGCTGGGGGTCTCACAGGACATGTGACCATGTCACATCATGCTGAAATCCATCTTACATCTGGTACTTTTCCATTTAGGAGGAGGGGTGGGGACCCAGAGAGACAAAAGATTCCTGCCTTGGGCCAAAGCTATAAAAGGGGGTGGAACAGAACAAAGGGGGCTGCCAGTCATGAGAAATCCCCTAGTGACCACCTGAACTGGAACTAACAAGGACTGTACCAGGGGAAAGGATTGGGCCCAGACTAGGAAGGAGTGTAGTCTGTTAAAGAAGCTTATTGGAACATCTCAGAGGGTGAGATTTTACCTGTAAACAGTTTCTTAATGTATTATGCTTAGACTTGTGTGTTTTTGCTTTATTTTGCTTGGTGACTTACTTTGTTCTGTCTGTTATTACTTGAAACCACTTAAATCCTACTTTTGATACTTAATAAAATCACTGTTATTAGTAAACCCAGAGTAAGTGATTAATACCTGAGCGAGCAAACAGCTGTGCATATCTCTCTATCAGTGTTTTAGAGGGCAGACAATTTATGAGTTTACCCTGTATAAGCTTTATACAGAGTAAAATGGATTTATTTGGGGGTTTGGATCCCATTGGGAACTGGGTGTCTGGGTGCTGGAGATAGGTGACTTGCTGAGCAGTTTTTGGTTAAAGTCTGGGGGCGTGGACCAGACCTGGGTCTGTGCTGCAGCAGGCTAGCGTGTCTGGCTCAACAAGTCAGGGTTCCAGAGTTCCAAGCTGGCAGGGAAAGCAGGCTCAGAGGTAATTCCAGCACGTCAGGTGACAGTCCCAAGGGGGACTCAGTGACCGAACCCGTCACAGCTCCACAGCTAGAAAGTCCTCCACCCCTTGGCATAGCAACCCACACAAGCCAACAAAATAAAGAACAGCCAAAGAGATCTACAGGACATTGTTCTCAGACCAGTAGCTTACTTACTGCTGCTGCTTTTAGTGGGCAGCAGCATGGCACAAAGTAGTGCCCCTGTCTGTTGACTGAGCAACGAGGTGGAGGCTGTGGTCATTATCTGTGCAAAAGATAGACATCAGCATCCAAGCTGCTCATCTTGTGGACAATGAAGAACTGTGATGGCAGTAAAGGAAACAGAAGCAGGCAGTAGGCTTTGTGCATGTGTCCCATTTGCAACCACTCAGCCGGCATGCTTGCATTTCAGCAAGAGATGTCCTAGAAGGGCACTGGGAAATGGAGTGATGGCAAGTCATGGCCACGTGATTATTACAGTACTTGCATGAGTACTGTGCAGTTTTGAAATGGGGAGAAAAAATGCATGGCTTGCCAGTTTTACAATTTGATATGTTATCCAAGAGCATCCCTCAAAAAAAGGATGAAAAAGTCAGGGCTGCAACATTTAATTTCTGTCAGTTGGGGGTTCAGGAAAACCTGCAATACTTAACTTGGTTTTATCAACAAATAAAAATGTTAAGGGACAGTTTTTTCAAACAAGCTCAGTACCCAACAGCTCCCATTTAAGTACCTAAATAAGGTGACACAGTTTCCAAAATTGTTCATCAGTACCTATTAAGAACATGGGAGATCTCCATTACATGACAGTTTTACCACTGACATCAGTGACAGCAAATGCTGAGAGCTTTTCAAAATCCTTCCCAATGGCAGCTGCTGGGGGGTGAGCCCATGTGAAAATTTGACCATTTTGTTTAGGTGCCTAAATGGGATCTGAGTTCCTTTTGAAAAATCTAGCCTTAAAAGTTTATTTACAAATAGCTTAAGACCAATTATTTAAAACTTTTTAGAATCTGGTTTTGAACATACCCTTCACATTTAATAGATCTTCTCTGGGTTTATTATTATTAGGGAAATCTACCATTCTGTCTCTGAGATTTAAAAGTATATAGCCCATATATATGTATTACCTATACAAAAACAATATTTTGTATTCCCCTTGCTGGCTGTGTTGCAGCTGTTCAGCTGACCAACAAACCCTATTTCCAGAGCAATGAAGAGTAATGTTATTATTTGTATTGCAGTAGTCCTGAGAAATCCCAGGCATGGATCAAGACCCCATTGTGATTGGCATTGCACAACACAGAACAAAGAGATAGTAACAGCTCCTTGGGGTGAAACCTATCATCAAAGATTATTGGATGGTGAGGGAAACACATGAAACAAATCAAAGGACAAAAATTCTAAATCCTATTAGAAACAGAAGGGTTGGAGGAGCTGTAGGATTTCATTATGTTCACAGTGGAAAAAGACAAAAACAGAAAGACATTTTATTCTTGAAATCAATGGAAGAATAAGATTATTTTTACATACCCCTTGACAGTGTTTCTTTAAATTTTAAAAGGACTCATTCCCTGTAGTATAATAATAAACTGCAAACTATTAAGTGCTAAATTCTGATACAGTTACTCCCAATGAATAGGACTTTCTCCACAAGTAGCACCTGTATGAATAAAGGAGACGACTTACAGAATAAACTAGCATTCAGCGTGCAGTAAGGGTATCAGGCTCTAGCCTTACATGATATATATTGTGATTTTCAAAAGAGCCTAAGAGAGGTATGTTAGGGAAAAAGGGTTTCCCTCCCATCTAGGGTTGGGAGGGTAGTCTTCCCTGGACTTCTGTATTAGCCAGACAAACACAGAGTCAGGACTCTTAGATAAAATGAGGTACTTTAATGCTAGCAAGTACGACAGCTGAAGGGCTCACCAATTCCTACACAGAGGAATATGGCGAAGCCCAGAACAAAGAACAAGGTAGAGCTTTTATAGCTTGGTTCAACATACTTTGTGATATCTCTTCCAGTTCAAACCGGTCAACCCCTGTTGGTCTGAGTCCTGAGGTATGAACATGGAGGCCCATCTGTATAAGGAATTCTTTCCCCAAATAGGGAGTACAGGTTACACATAGTTCAAATTCTTTCTACCCATAAACATAGGGAAAGGACAGATAAGCATAGAAAAAAGACAGAAGCCTAGCTGTACATGATTATAGGGTTTTTTCTGGTTCTTTTCTTTATCAGTTAGATGCCCAAATCCCATTAAAATCCACGCACACACAAACACAAATAGGGTAGGACATATTGAAAAGGCTAATATCTTTCTGGGATGTACTAACAGGAGTGTTATATGAAAGACCCAGAAAGTAATTGTCCCTTGGCACTGGTGAGGCCTCAGCTGGAGTACTTTTCCAGTTCTGGGTGCCACACTTTAGGAAAGATGCAGACAAACTGGAAAGAGTCCAGAGCAGAGCAACAAAAATGAGCTTTAGAAAAGCTGACCTATGAGGAAAGGTTAAAAAAATTGGGCATGTTTAGTCTTGAGAGAAGACGACTGAGGGAAGACCTGATAATCTTCAAATAAGCTAAGAGCTGCTATGTAAGAGGATGGTGATCAATTGTTCTCCATGTTCACTGAAGGTAGGACTAAAAGTAATGAGCTTAATCTGAAGCAAGGGAGATTTAGGTTGGATATTAGAAAAAACTTTCTAACTATAAGGATAGTTACGCTCTGGAATAGTCTTCCAAGGGAGGTTGTGGAATCCCAACACTGAAGGTTTTTAAGAACAGGCTGGACAAACACCTGTCAGGGATGTGCTAGGATTACTTGGTTCTGCCTCAGCATAAAGGGCTGGACTCAATGACCTCTCGAGGTCCCCTCCAGGCCTATATGTCTATGATTTCTATGATATTATAACCCAAAGGCACTCCAGATTATGTCTATGTTTATCATAGTGAATTTAGCAGATGGGCTGTAGGAGAGATGCTGCTCAAAGTGCATTCAACCCATGTGACTCTATATAATAACACGTGCTGTGTGGTGTATTATTTACTTAAAAGAGCATATGTAATTAAAGCTACCACTCACCACAGGTCCTTCAGCTCATGCAAATATTTACCTGTTTTATTTCTTCTGCCTCCTCAGCAGAGACCTCTGGCTCAACGTTGTTTACATTTATACTGCAACACAGGATGGGACAGAGAGATTCAGAGCCTGTTAATCTCTCAGCAATGGTGCATTTAATTAATACAATAAAATAATATGTAGCTATCATAATACACAACACAGAAAATCCGTAAAATAGTAAGGACATGATTCTAACGATTTTGGAGTGACAAAGCAAAATGTCTTTCCCTCACAGTTTGGCACAGGAAGGGATGATACTTGTAGAAGTTGTGCTTTCTCCCTTGCCACCCCTTATATGTAGGAAAACCTCCACATACAAATTCATGAAGTTGCCACCCTATATTCTTTCAGTCCCTCCTTAAAACCTACCTCTGCCATAACACCTATAAATCCCTCCTGTCTGGCGTTTTCGCAGGCAACCAGCAAGCTGAGACTTAAGCTTTCCTGCTAAATTCTCTTCATTTTAGTGTTACTTCATCTTCCAAACTTCAACCCAACACCCGCTCTGAAATCCACATTTGTTTTGTCCACCTAGCACATCCTGTCATATGTGAAATCCAGGTTCCAGTGATGTCAATGAGAGTTTTGCCATTAACTTCAATGGGGCCAAGATTTCACCCCTAGATTGCACACTCTCTAGGCTAGGGACTGGAGATTTTGCTACATCCCTATACCTACAAACAGCAAAACACAAAACTGTCCTTTCTGAATTTCCATCTTTAATAATCCAGTGCTGAACATGCTTTCTGGATGGAGGGCCAGAGGTGAGGGCAAAGGTGGTTTTAAGGTCTCTTTGCAGCGAAAGCTTCAATCATGGGGCCAGCTGGCTGTCAGTCTGTCCCCAGCATAAAGTAGAGCAACCTCAAGGCTGTTCTACTTCACACTTGGTAGCCTTCAGTCCCACACAGTGATGAGCTGCCAAAATCTTAACAACCTCAACACCCCCCCCCAGGACCCCTGCCCCATCCATCCCCCTCCTGACTGCCCCCAGAACTGGGCAGGAGGGTCTCGTGGGCCACTGTAGTGGATGCCCACCCCACCTCCAAGAGCCAGAGGGACCTGCCGGGGGGCGAGGTGGGGAGTCCCAGCAGTGCCTACCTGGGGCAGCTCCCAGGAAGCATCCGGCAGGTCCCTCTGGCTCCTAGGGGCGTAGTAGCATAGCTGGGGGGGAGCGGGGGAGCAGCCGCTCCCCCCCACTGATCATATCAAAAGTGGCACCTTAGGCGCCGACTCCATGGGTGCTCCGGGGCTGGAGCACCCACAGGGAAAATTTGATGGGTGCAGAGCACCCACCGGCAGCTCCCCGCCCCACCCCACCCCCGACCCCAGCTTACCTCCACTCCACCTCTGCCTCCTCCCCTGAACGTGCCGCCCCGCTCTGCTTCTCCGCCCCGCTCCCAGGCTTCCCGTGAATCAGCTGTTCGTGTGGGAAGCCGGGAAGGGCTGAGAAGCAGGCGGCAGCTTCACACTGAGGCCAAGGGTGGCGGAGGTGAGCTGGGAGGGGGGAGCGGTTCCCCTGCGCCCCCCCCCCCCACGGGTTACCTGCTGCGGCGCGGGCGGCCCTCCTCGCGCCCCCCCGCCCCAGCTCACCTCCGCCTCCCTGGGCCTGAGGGCGAAGCCACCGCCTGCTTCTCAGCCCTTCCCGGCTTCCCACACAAACAGCTGATTCACGGGAAGCCTGGGAGCGGGGCGGAGAAGCAGAGCGGGGCGGCGCGTTCAGGGGAGGAGGCAGAGGTGGAGTGGAGGTAAGCTGGGGTCGGGGGTGGGGTGGGGTGGGGAGCTGCCGGTGGGTGCTCTGCACCCACCAAATTTTCCCCGTGGGTGCTCCAGCCCCGGAGCACCCATGGAGTCAGCACTTAAGGTGCCACTTTTGGCCGGTTAAATTTCGAAGCCCTCGCAGAACAACCGGTTCTAAAAGGGCTTCTAAATTTAACAACCAGTTCTAGCGAACCGGTGAGAACCGGCTCCAGCTCACCACTGGTCCCACACCCCTCTTTGTCTAGCCATGCCATCTCCCACTGGTGGGGAGCTGCTGGAGGAGTACTAAGACAGTGCCCCAGCCCCGGGTGCAGGTTCATGTCGGGGCAGGGGGCACGAAGGGGCTGGAGCCGGAGCATAATGCGCTCCAGCTGTTCTCTGCTTGTCAGGGCCCTTGAGGGGTATGGGAAACGGCGTGTGGGCTGGCAGCGGTTCTCAAACTGTGGGTCAGGACCCCAAAGTGGGTTGTGACCCCATTTTTGGGGGGTTGCCAGGGCCAGCGACCCAGGGCTGAAGCTGAAATCCGAGCTCCACTTCCACCTGGGATGGCAAGAGTCGCAGGCTCCGGCCCCCTCTTCCCCCACCTGGGGTGGCGAGAGGCCCCGGCTCTGTCTGCCCCCCACCCCCACCCCGGGGTCACGTAGAAATGTTGTTGTCAGAAGGGGGTCGCAGTGCAGTGAGGTCGGAGAACCGCTGGGGGGTCAGGGAACAGGGAGAACAAAGCTGGCCTCGAGCCCCTCCACCCTCCTTGTGCTGGGCGTAGGGCAGAGAGCTCAGGCTGGCGCTGGGCTCTCGCCTCATGATTTTACCTCAGCTTGAGCTGACGGCCCCTGGCTGTGACTGCTGGGGGCAGGCCGCCCCGCGCTGGTCTCACTCACGCTCCCCACAAGGCCATGCCTGGGGCTGGCTGGATGCCCTGAGAGACCCCTGGTGACTCCTCTCAGCTCAGACCGCACCCTCGCTCCCACGCACCCAGCCCAGGGGAGCCCGTACAGGCCTGGCCCTGCACCCAGCCCTCTTGGCCACCGGCAACAGCCAGGGTGCTAGCACCGAGGGCAGCAAGATGGCCTCTGTTCCCCGCGGGCGCCCTGCCGGGTGGAGCCATGGAGAGGGCACAGCTGGATGCCGCAGGACCTTGCCAGATGCCAGGTAAGAAGGACACAATGAGGGGCAGAGTGCTTGGGGGCCTGGCTGGGGGGAGGGAATAGGATTTAAGGGGGAACAACGTGGCAGGATGGCGGCTCAAAGAAGGAGCAGACTGCGGGTTCCCCTTGAGCCCTTCTACCTCCATTCTGCCCTTCCATGAAGCCCCTGTCCCAAGGGGGAGATTGGCAGGTCAGTCCCATCTGGATAAGTTTGGGTCACTCTGTCCCATCTGGATAAGCTCTGTGCACTCAAACCTTAGAACTTTCCATGTTTCTAAGGTCCACTCGGGGTAAGCAAGCCGGGAAGCAGAAACCTTTCATTATCTCCTTCCCCATTTCCTCCAGCTCCCAGCATCATCCCGGGAATATGTTTGCCAGACATTCCAGTCAGTTGTTGGGTGGCTGATTGGTGCACCAAGCTTATCAGCGCTCCGGCATGATTTCCAACCTTCCCGTCGGCCTTCGAGGAGATAAGGAAGCAGGAAGCGTTATTCATACTTCCTGTGTCAGTGTCCCATGCCGAAGCTGCACTGAGTACAAATGTGTACGCAGCTGCTCCCAGGGAAGGTATTGGAGTGTTGGTCCAAAATATTCTACCAGCTCTCTAAACACAACTCGTCTCTGAAACATGCCACAGCCAGGGCTGGAATAACCATACATACCTTAGTATCCTAGTACTGCATTAGTAGCTGATGACTGTGAACACTGTCTCTAGCATGCAGGAAGGTCGGGCCCAAGCTTTATCTGCTTTGATCAGGGTCAGATGGCAGAGTTCAGGACCCGCTGGTCCAGCTCAGCCAGCATTTGCTGACCTTCACAGTGTGTTGCAAGGAACTATTATTTCCCATGCTATTTCCAAGAAGATGGGTGAATGGGAGAGAGGGGCTGAAGGGAAAGGCTCTGGATTTTATGGATTGGGAAGAATCATTATGGTTGAACTGAGTCAGTTTGAACTTTTGCATATAATTGATGGCATTGTACATGACATGGGAGCACTGGAAAAGCATTTGATAAAGATGAATATCCAGTATTACTGTATTGTATTTCGGTTACCAACTTTTTGTTAAAGACAAAAGTAAATTGCTGATAGTACATTTTCTTATGTAAGGATTAAAAGGGAGCAATAACAAATGCAAAAGGTAAGGGACTACAGCAGAGCTATGAGGAAAAGTTAATAAACAACGTGCCATAATCACAGCATCTTCCTCACTTCCTTTCTTAAAGCATTGTGTAGTATTCTCGTGAGCAATTAAACAGCTGCCGTGTTCTACCACAGAAGTGGCTGCAGTTCAGTGAAGGATGAAGTGACCCCTACGTGCTGTTATGCATAACTGTGCCCATAACCAGTCACACATTTAGTACCTTCCGACAAGCTCAAACTGGTTTGCTTTTACAAACGTTAACACCTGCAGCACCTTTGTTTAGCACCTTTCATTCTAAGGTTTCCCAAAGTGCTTTATAAGATTATATATGCAGTGTATTGTTAAACTGTCCAACACCACTCAGCCCTCCATCAAAGGGCAGAACAAAGATGTGGAAAGCAGAACTGTTCTGGAGATGCCAACATCTCCCTATTAAAGAGCCTCATCTCTCCCCTACCTTCCCCAGGGCCACACATATTTGTAGATGTCTCATGCCAAACTTACAACTAAGGCCTTGTCTACACTAGATGGGGTGCCTATCTAGCTATATTGTATAAACACTCTTGGGGAGATACAGTTTATACTGGCAAAAGACTTCTTACTGCTTATACCAGTTCCCCAAACAAAATAAGCTATACCAGCAAAAGGATGTTTTGGTTAGTATGCTTCCAATGAAGTGAGCTCACGAAAGCTTATGCTCAAATAAATTGGTTCATCTCTAAGGTGCCACAAGTACTCCTTTTCTTTTTGCGAATACAGGCTAACACGGCTGTTACTCTGAAACCTGCATCTACATGAGGGTTTTTGCTGGTGCAGCTGCTATATCAAGTAGTGGGCAATTTTTCCACACTACCTACCAACATAGATAAGCCAACAAAACTTTTAAGTGTAGACAGGCCTTAGTCAATTCCTTAGAAACAGAAATGTGGCTTACCTTATTGAAGATTTTGTTTGCGGAGGGCCAGCACAGCAAAAACATTGTTTCCAGCTCCCTGTAAGCAGAACAGCAAAAGACAGAAGTACAATAGGGCTTTTGCCTTCAAGTTTATTCATCGCAGGGATTCCAATGTACCCTAAACTTGGAAAGCGATTGATTTATAGATTCCCAAGGTCAGAAGGGACATCTAGTTTGATCTCCTGTATAATACAGGCCATAGAATGTCCCCAAAATAATTCCTAGAGCATATATTTTAGACAAACATCCAATCTTGATTTAAAAATGGCCAGTGATGGAGAGTTCACCATGACCCTTGGTAAATTGTTTCAATGATTGATTACACTCACCAGTAAAAATTGACACCTTATTAAGATGAACCCTGACTCTGGCTGAACTCTGAAAAATTAAACACAAACTGAGCAACTGGTGCTGATTATATGCATAGGCTAGGTCTATACTAGGGAATGTTTACAAAAGATTGCCATCATTGCAATGTTAGGAGCCCTAGTGTAGAGAGCTTTCTGGCTCTAGCAGCCATTTTCAGCATCAGCCTATTGAAGCGAGCCCAGTTGACACAGTGCTGAAAATGGCTGGCAGAGTCAGACTACACTTACACTTCCTCACATGGCTAATGCAGCAATATTAGCAACAGTGAAAACTCTTCTAGACAAGGCCATTCAGAAAAGAAAAATCTTGAAGTCATTGGAGACTCCTGTTTCGGTTAAGTAAGCATTTTTGGGGGTGGGAAGACATGACCAAATTAGTTCCATCATCAAACAACTCTACTGCCTCCCCATGCATTGCAAGATCCAGTTCTAAACTGACCACTTTCACTCACATCCCTGGGATGCCAATCTCACAGATTTTGTCTATCACCTCTCCTTTCATTTTTCACACCTCTTGTTTTAATTTGCCCTTCTCTCCTTCCCTCTGTGCAACTGGGTGCTGGCGGTGAAGGAGGCATCTCCTTTGCCGTTATTGCCATCTGAAACAGCCTGATTGTATCTCTCTGCCTCTTCAATTATCCATCTCATTTCAAACAGGTGGTGGAAACATAACTTTTCTCTCTGCTTAGTTTTTCTTTCTCTCTGTTGTTATTGTATTCTTTAACTCAGCAAAGCAATTTGGGATACAATTTGAATGAAAGATATACAAAATTAAGTTGTATAGTGTGCCAGTTATTCCTCAAAAATGTCATGCAAGAATCCTTGAGACAATTAGGTGATTTGGAAGCACAATAGAGGGACCCCAACATTTCTCATATGTGATGTAACACTATAGTATAATAATGAAGTGGTACTTAGTGAAATAAGTTTTAGGTATCTCAGCTCTGACTTGATATAACACAGTAAAGGCTTCAGAGCATGATGCAAAATTAATGGATTTGTTGAGCCACTCAGGAGACATCAGAGGACTGAGACACAATGACAATAGGCTCACACATTGGAAACCAAATGATGCTAGTGACTTTTTGAGCACTGTTACCATACACCAAGAGAAACAGGTAGACTTCCTGAACTGGTATAAACCTCAGTGCAGAATATGTTTTAAACAACCTCAGGAGAAGGACGTGAAACAGAAGTGCAAACACACCTCCTTGGGATCCATGGCTTACTAAAGCTTTCCTGAGTTTTAGCCACATGGACTTGCTTGGGTGGAGGGGCTTGTTTTTCTAAGATCACCAGGGCTGCTCTTGCTGACAAGTCCTAGGACTTTATTGTCTGGGCAGAAACAACGAGGAGTCTTGTGGCACCTTAAAGACCAACACATTTATTAGAACATAAGCTTTCGTGGGCTATGACCCACTTCAGCCCACAAAAGCTTATGCTCTAATAAATTTGTTAGTCTTTAAGGTGCTGCAAGATTCCTCCTTGTTTTTGCTGAAACAAAGTAACAAGGCTACCACTCTGAAACTTGTCTGGGCAGGGAATTTCCAGGTCAGGATTCAAATTTCCCCCTTTCTGCGGTGTGGCAGCTTTTATCACACAGTGCAAGGCATATTTGTTCTGGCAGGTCTTTCAATAATCATACTGGTAAATCTGCAGCTTAGTGTTTTGGGCCAGCTGACTTGGACTGCAACTCCTGAGGACAGAGTTGGGCTTTAATTGCCGCCATGCTCCCTGGATGCTAGTGCAATAGGTGTCATTTAAAATAAATCTTGGGGAGCAGAGGGAGCCGGCAGCATTTCCAGCCTGGGGCCCAGGGCAGCTGCCAGCTGAGTGTGGCCTGGGACACCAGTGCTAAAGTGAGGCTGGGTGCACAGGGAGAGCTGGGAGCCTGCCCTGTGCCCTATGGCTGGGGTTGCTGCGCCCCACTGGGGCAAAGTGGGGCAGTCCAGTCTCTGTGCAGGGAAGCCCCACAGGGCACAGCCCCCTCCCTCTTCGGGTGACCAGATGTCCTGGTCCCTCTCACCTTTCTTCTCCCCCATAGCATCAGCTGCCTCTGCCCCTCTCAGCCCCACGCAGTGGGGCTGGGCAGCCGGTGGGGGGCGCTGACTGGCTGCCTTCTCCGCCCGGCGCACTAAACCCCCTCCATCCCTCCCGCCCCGTGGGAAACTCAGGCCCCCGTGACATCCCAAGGGGCTTTTCTGACGTCACGTGGGCAAATACCGACAACGCCACACAGCCGGGCGCTCGGCGGGCGCCTTTCGCTGGGCGCGCTGCAGCACTCCGGGGTCCGCGATCCAGGCTGTGGGCAACGCGGATCGAGCAGGCTACTCCGTGTGCACGGTCCTATTGCGTCCGCATGGATTATACTGCTGCTAAATCTACATTGCACGCGGATTGCAGCACTGCATCCAGTGTCGATTTGGCGGTGTAATCGGCGTGGATCCAGTCATGCCATCTATCTCCAGTGTAGATTCGGCAGTGTAATCCATGCACCATGTGGAGTCCTCAACACGCTCCATGTGCAATATGGATTCACCACGGTAACGTATCTGCAGCGCAGCGGCTGGTTATTTGGATCTGATCATCTCTTTGCAGACAGGCAAGAAGAGCGCAGCAAGAAATAGTCATTCATTTTGTGTGTATATATTAAAAGGTACTATTCTTCTTTGATTTTAGCAAAACAGAGCAAAGCACAGCAATTGCCAATAACATAACAATCACAGGTTTCAGAGCAGCAGCCGTGTTAGTCTGTATTCGCAAAAAGAAAAGGAGGACTTGTGGCACCTTAGAAACTAACCAATTTATTTGAGCAAATAAATTGGTTAGTCTCTAAGGTATAACAATCACAAACTCTTGTAATGTACAGTATACCAACAATATGTAATTTAATTTCTTGAAGCGTTCTTTTCCACAGGTTCTTATATTTAAAGTGTAGTAACATCAGTTAATTGCTGGTGTGTCTTTAGACAACCCTTTCTCAGTGATTAACTCTACAAAGAACTCACCCAGGGGACACCCCAGAAGGGAACAATCATGTAAATTATTTGTTAACTTCTTTGTACAAGGAATACAAATATAATTATAAAGTTAGGAGTACTCATAATAGTGAAATATATATTATAGCCAGTAGGCCTCCAGAGCAGCACAAGTCAAACATGGCCAATAGCTAAGTGTGAAAATGTGCAGTTGAAGATAACCAGTTTTTTAAGTAACACTTCATCATAAAGATGTTTTATTTTCCACTAATATGAACGCTGCTGGTATTTTTGCTCACTGCACTGCTCATTAATAAAACCAGGGGGCAGCCATTCCTCATGTTAAGCAGCACTTATTTGCAGAAGAGATCCCATTGTGCTCACACTTGCAAGTGTTCCCCTGGGGAAGAGAGTTGAAGAAGGCACAAGTGGCTTGTTGCATTGCTGAATGGAAGGTGCACAGATACCAGGGTGACAGGAAGGCTTCAAGAAGAACCTGAATAGATTAAGCTACACAGGTGAGCAAGTACTTTTCAGTTTAATTCAGATTTGTAGCATTTGACTTTGTGTCAGCATAAACTAGATGAAGTAATTTTATACAGGAGTTCACATATTTAGTCAGAATGTGGACCACTTCTTATGAGAGAACTGGTGGCCCACCTCCCTGGCACTATCCCCATTACGAGCCCATTCTCTAGAGAAATTACAATACTTGATGAATCTGTACATTACAATTAATGCTCTTCAAAATCAAGAAAGCCTCCTTTCCCAAACCAAATTCCACTATTTCATTTTTCTCTTCATTGAATCTCCCCAGCACCTTCCTCCCCACCAAGCCACCCCTCTCCTCCTATTTGCCCCATTCAATCATTCATCTTAATCATTCAGGTCTAGATCTTCAAAGGGAGTTAGGTGCTTAATTCCCTTTCATTTCAAGGGACTGGGAGGTAGGTGCCTAAATAGCTTTGAAGATCTGGGCCTGAGTCCTTTGTCTCACTTGAACCTGACCAGTACTCAGTCTAACATAAACGAAGAGGTGTGTGTGTGGCTAACCCTAGAACAAGGAGCCTTCCCTGCTACTCAGACCCTGGATATGGATATGGAATCCCAGTCTCTTGGGTCAATCCCTCTGCTCTGGAGTGTAACTGCACCTTGGTCTAGATGGCCCAAGAGTCCAGGTTCAAGTGTCTGACCATCACTGGAGCAGACACTTCTCAATGTATTACTTCTAGTTGATTAAAGGAGTGGGGGAAAGCTATTCTCAACAGAAATGACAGAGACCCGTGTATTAGAACTACAGTACTAAGACGCCAGGCTCCTTCAGATCTCTGTTCGGAACCGCAGTGTGCTCCCAGCCATTTTCCTCTCATAATCTTCATTGAATCTCTCATTCTGGGCCACAGTAAAGTGATTCTTCCAGTCCCCAGCAATCCCTGAAACAAAAAAGAGAATGAAACAGCAAAGCCCTTGCTGAAGCAAAAGAACTCCCGATGTTGGAAAATGAAATAGAAATAGTACCAAGAAAACATTAATAGTCTAAATTCTACACTCAGTTACATGCTTTTCTCTAGCTCAGGGGTTCTCAAACGGGGAGTCATGACCCCTCAGGGGGTTGCAAAGTTATTACGTGGGGGTTGAAGCTGTCAGCCTCCACCCCCAAACCCTGCTTCACCTCCATCATTTTATAAACGTGTTTTTAATGTATAAGTGGGGGGGGGTCACACACAGGCTTGCTATGTGAAAGGGGTCACCAACACAAAAGTTTGAGAACCTCTGCATCAAGCTCCAATAAACTTGTGGGGGTGTAACTGAGGCCAGAATTTGAACCTAGATTTATTAAGTAAATACATTTTTCATGCACTACTAACAAAAGTGTAGTGAATTAAAGTGAGCGTTAGACAAAAACTTAATGAGGGCCAGATCCTTCACAGTGCTGAGCACTCCCCACCTTCCAGTAGCTGCTATATGCAAGAAGAGCTAGTCTGCCTAACACTTTGAGCACCCTTTCCATATACTGAGGACAAAAGGCATCAAGAAAAATGCTGGCATCCAGGATAGCTGATTGATTAAAATAGCAGACTTAGAAAAAAAAATGTTTTGGTAGCAATTAGCTTTTAACTGGAATTTAGTCACTGAAAAGTTGGTGAACTGAAATATTGTATTGATCATTTTTCTAATTGTTTGTGGAAGCGCTGGGTGGATGCCAGAGAAAGCAAGCCAGCTAACCAGATCCTGCATTCCATATCGATTGTTTTAAACATAGTTTTAGTATGGAAATTATTCCCTCTCACCTATATTAGTAAACATGTTTATTACAGTAGCATCCAGGGAAGAGCAAAACTGAGCTAGGCACTGTACACACAGAGTAATAAACAGTTCTGGTCCCAAACAGCTCACACAGTATCATTGTGTCTTGTGGCAGTGCTCTGGCTTTGCCTCAGGGGGTCCTGTGCTTCTAGGTGGTTAGGGCTTGCCTCCGAGGTTTGCTGTGACCCTCACTGTAGCCTCTCTCCTCTCCTAGAGGCAAGGGTTACAGCTTACTGATCCACCATCATCAGCCAGTCAATGGGTTTGGTGTAAGAGCCCTCTTTAGTCCCTTTCTTCCTACTCAGGGAGCATTTTTGTAGAGGTGTGGGAAGGGTTGGGGGGAACCCACACCCACCCTCTTCTCTGGGTTCCAGTCCAGGGACCCTAATGGCACCAGCAACAGGTAGTTTTCCTATACTACCAGAGCTATAACCCTTCCCTGGGTTACTTCCCCAAACAGCCCCTCCTAGCACCTCTCCCCCCTTGGTACCTGACCACACTTCTTCTCCCAGGTCTTTTACTGCTCACCTTCTTTCTCCCAGTCTTTCCACAACACACCTTCTTTCTCCCAGCTATTACCAGTCAGTGTCTCTGAAGGAGCTTCCTTTTAAACTAGTCCCAGATGGTTCTAAATGGACTTCAGGTGATCTGATTAGCCTGTTTCCCTTGATTGTTTCAAATTTGTTCCAGGTGTCTTATGGAGTCTGCCTGACTTCATGGCTTCTAGCACCTTCCTGACCGCTCTGGGGCACTCTCTGCCCCGGTCACTCAGGGAACAGAAAACTATTCGTCCAGTGTGTTTTCCTTCTACCAGACTCCTGCACCAAACTGGTCTGGGTCTGTCACAGTCTGTACTCCAGCCTTTGATTCTATTTTTATTTTTCTCAGTTGTCTCCTATGGCCAACATGCTTCTTTGCTTTTCTTTTTCTAGTGAATGTGAGGCATGGCAAAGATATCTTATGGAGATGTGGGGATTTAGGGCCAAATTTTGAAAGAGCGTAGCTCCCATTTAGGCACTGGAAAAAAGTGGCCAGATTTTCAGAAGTCTTTAACAGGCGACAGCTCCCGTTGTTCTCAGTGGGAGCCGCTGGATGCTCGGCACTTCTGAAAAATCCAGTCACTTCGTTTTGATGTTTAACGAGCTGAACTCTTGAAAATCTGGCTCTACTGCCCCCATTTCATCAAAGATCAAGTTCTAAAGAGGTAGCAGCAGCAGAGTGCAGGCTTGTGTAATGACACTCTGCTCTGTTCTTCGGGTGACTACTTCTAGGGGTGAGAGTGTAGTTCAGTCTCCATGCCCACTCAGTCCTTGGCCTCTTTCATGAGACTGGGGTTGCTAATTAGTGTCTTATGTCACGGCATCTGTGAGATATAAACACCGGTCCACTAGAAATGGTACCACCAACCTATTTTACACAAGCTACTGAAAAGCCATCAGATATAAACATGACCACCTTTTTGGGTAGCTTACGAAGGAAAACTGGATGAAAAAGTATCTTCCTGTTACAACTGAGGAGAAGAAAAATGGTTGCTAGTGCCTGTGTGAATCCTTACCTTTACGCATGAAAGGGGAGATGCTTTGATCTATTATATCACTTGGGGTCATCTTATAATTTGTGGTGAGATTCTCTTTCATCATTTCAAATGAAGTGTGATAGACGATCCTGTCCAGAACCTCCTCCTTCAGATCCTTCCCCAGGAACTGCATCACCTTGCAAATTTCACGCTTTGGATCCTACAGAAAGACAAGTGGCACTTCAGATGGTGTGCGGTGGGACCCAGTGGCTCAACTAGTCAAGTGAAAGTCGCCACTACCATGTAACGTAGTGAAAGTCTAGAACTTTTATGAGGTGCCAACAACCTTAGTTGTTCCACTGTATCAAAACTAACATCCAGCAATCCATCAATACATTTCATCAACCTTGCCCCCAATTCTTACCCCCCTTCCCAAAATAAAAAGGAGATTAATAGCCAAAAAATCTCCTTTGTCTCCCTCCCTAGCATTAGCACATTGCACAGGCAACCGTAATTCTGGCACTGCCTAACTTTTGAGTACTTGACTTTGCAACCCAAATAATGTTATTTTAACATAGTTTTTTTGGGGGGTATAATATGTTTAGAGAAAGAGAGACCAAGACTGGTCTGTAACTCACCAGTCCCATTGCTTTATTTAGAAAGTGATGCAGACAGCCACTCTGGAGGGACCCTAATTCCAGCCACATCTTCCCCAGCCAGTCACAGAATTCTTAGGGCCGTATCCGCAGCTGCTCTAAATTACTGCAGCCCTACTGGCTACACCAGTGGAACTATGCTGATTTGTGGACCTGGCCCTTACTCTCAGACTTCACTTCCTCTTCAGCAATATGTGGATGCTAAACTTCAGGATAACCCAGCTCCAAATACTAGCCCATATTACTGTTAATTGGGAAGGTAGTGACTAATTCCATTTCATATAGTTCAAAGCTAGAGTTGGGATGTTTTCCCAAATCTCTCTGGTATGGAAATCATCCAAGATCAGGCTCTCATGCATTTCTGGTACTGCTGGATTGGAAATACCCACTTCCTCTCCCAGCTAAAACCAGGAATTCCAGAGTGAAATTAAAGGGAACAGGAGCAACTGCTCTCTTTCACATCCCCATCTAAACTTCATTTGGGTCTGAGCGAGGGGTTAAGTCACTTCTAGACTAGTTCCCCCATCTTTAATAACATGCTTCCCTAACTTTCCCCTCCTCTTCCTGCCTCTTAATAAATGTGCTACATCAACATTTTTAAATGAGAGTTAAAAGTCTCTTTAAAGAAAGCAGCCCTCTTTTGGTGCTTGCTCTTCAAGCGATGCACTCCATAAGGCTGTACTCTAGCATGGGCAAGAGGCTTTGGGAAAGCAGAATGGCCCAGTGGTTAGGGCACTAGCTTGGGACTCAGGACACCTGGATTCAGTTCCTTGTTCTGCCACACACTTCCTGTGTGACCCTGGGCAAGTCACTTAACCTCTCTATGCCTCAGTTCTCCAGCTGTAAAAATGGGGATAATAGCACCCAACCTCCTCACAGGGGTGTTATGAGGATAAATCCATTTGATATCGTGAAGTGCTCATAATAAATCTAGACACAGTTCTAAATAAGGGAGAATAAGTGGGGAAGGAGGGAGGCTCACAGCTCAGGGGTAGTATTAGCACCAACCAAAGCATTTAAAGAGTCACAGTCTGGGCCTTTTACTCATGGTGGACTGCACTACCCTAGAGAGACACATTCTCTTCAGGACAGCCAGACTGATCTTCAGATGGACATTGCACAGTAGGGTAAGGCATTGAACAGGTGTCAGATTTGTTGCCTCCATCCTGGTGCATGTGGAGTGGCCCCTGAAGTGGTTACTTGTCGCCCTCTCACCTCTTTCATGTCCTCATAGAACAAGTATAATATGGGATGGTCCTTTCTCTTCTCCCACCAGCCTTTCACATGGTCATACCAGGAACCATACGCAACTAAAAGAGGAAAAGGTATACAAATACTCTTAGTGACATGAGCGTGTCAGGTCACTGGGGCTCATGTTATTTTTTGGCTGAATGCCGCTGAAATGCATTGTGTGTGCAGTTACTATGACATCATGTGAAAATCGGGTACCTGGGCACAAACCACCAGGTGTGGCTACATGCAAACACTAGATCAAATTCTTTGCCCCTTTGGTCCCACTGGCAGGTTGGAATCCTCAACTATTATTATATGTGACTGGAGCAGAAACTAGATATTACCTGACTCTTATAGAAATGCAGCTTAGGGCCAGATCCCAGCTGGCATTGGCATACTTTCAATGAAGTCAATGGTCTGATCCCCAGCTGGTGTAAATCAGTGTGGCGTCATTAAAGTAAATGGACCAGATCCTTAGCTAGTGTAAATTAGCCATAGCTCCATTGAAGTCAATGCATCTATGCTGATTTACAGCTGCCGAGGATCTGGCCCTACATTATAGTTATGTAAGGTCTGGGCCAGTGGACCCACTGCTGTGCAGATTCCCCAACCACTGCTCCCTCTGAAGGGAAGCATAGATGCAGTGGAGGCTACTCAAACTGTCCGGTCTAATAGGAAAGTTCCCTCCCTCAGTTCTCACTGCATTTCCTAGTACTCAGAGACTACACTGAAAGGCACAGCGTCTAAGTTTCCCACCGAGAGGCAGAACTTGGCCTGAATAAATTCACCTGCAGTTGCAAGTCTCTTTTCCTTTATGCTTCAAGCAGCATCAATTTAAAACCCCAGGAACATGAATTGCTAACAGATGTCAGTCTCACCTCTGCCTGCCATGTATTTCTCAATGTATTGCTCCCAGGTGCCGGGGTCTGGATGCAGCTGGTTCATCAGGTCAAAATGGTAGAAAGAAACAGCTACATCTTTGGCATTTCGGGCAACATAGATCACCTGTGGCAGGAAGAAGAGAAGAATCCATGTTGCCTCGGCGACCTTGAGTTCTGAGTGGCTCTAGACTTGGATTTTCAGAGGTGCCTAAGGGAGTTGGGTGCCTAATTTCCTTAGGCTTCGTTCAAAATCCCAGCCCTACTGCAGGGGATCCAAATTGTGGCTCAAGGGCCAAATTAAAGCTGAGGGATTGAAAGCACCCCTGGACACTGTGGTCTGAGAGTAGAGCACCGTGGACTGGGCATGGGAATAGAAGCTACAGGAGCGCTAATTCTGGTTCTGACACTAGCTTTTCCACTGACACTTTCTGTGGTCTTGGGTCGATCTCTCTGTTTCTCAGTTTCCCCATCTGTAAAAATGGGGAAAACAACAACACACATTTCTGCCAGTGTAACCCAGTGCACAGACCCCGCAGAGATGGAAATTCTGGCAGTACTAGAACTCCACCAGGGGAACAACAGGCAGGCAGCAGAACCACCAAAGGGAGTGGTGTTTGCCAAGGAGGGATTGTGACCAGGATGCCTGGGGGATTAGTGAATTCACTGCATCCCCCGGGGGCCTCCTTGTGGGCCTCAGTCACAGGTTAAACCAGCCTACCTCTGAAGGAAGGAAACAATGCAATCCCAGTCTGCCCTGCCTTGGGTCGCATCCTCCTACTCCCCTGGGTGCAGCAGTCAATGGGTCTGCTCCCATGTGCATTCAGACACAGCTGTTCATATAGTGGCAAAATACATCATGCCCGGCAGGGCCAACATGGCTACAGAGAAGTGAGCTGGATTGTATTCTGGCTCTCACCCCATCAGGCGGAATTGTTAGTTGAGTTGTAATTGTGAGACCACATTTACCCCTCAGTTATGTGTGGGTAACCTCATTGAAGACAATGGAGATTGCCCAGGAAGAAGTATTTTAAGACAATGGGTGTTGCACAGATGTTGGTAATGTTGGCAGAATTTGCTTTCCAGGATCTTTGTTACTGATGATGATGTATGAGCCAGAAAGAATCCAGTCTGTTTGTCAGATCCCAGGGTGAGCCTGCAAAGCTGACGGCTGGAAAAACATCTTACTCAACACTGAGTGAATGTTATCTAAAGGCATTGGAATCCCGTGAGGTCAATTTTAATGGGAACTGGACATCCTGATCTCTTAGGGATCTTTGAAAATCTCAGCCTAAATATGAATCCAAACTTGCATCCCAATGTTGTAAATGTAAAGCTGCAAAACTGCTGCTCTAGGTAGCTATCAGCATGGAAACTCACAAATAAATCTCTTCCCACTGGAGAAAAGAGTCAGTGGGTAAAAATGAGGGAGAGGAACCTGGCAAAGGGTGGGACTAGCATGAGTATTCTGTGTGCTCAAGGCACATGATACTTCCCCCATCAGCCTATTGTCCAGAAGGTCTGAGTTCCCAACTCCTGGTTACCTTGCAGCCATTTTCCCAGAAGGACATTGGAAGGAGCTGGACTGGAAGGTGGGTTTTCACTAAACGAGGAGATGGCTTCTTGGCTAATTGTTCTGTACCTGGTAAGCAAAGGTTCAAAGGGATCATTGATGCTGATAGAGAAGGCATTAAAGGTAACATTTCCAAAAGCACCCAAGTCTCACTGAAAGGAACCGAACCCAGATCTCCTGAATCTTAGGCCAGTGCTCTATCCACAATCCCTTCTTTCCTCTCCTGAGCTGCAAGCCAGCCGCACTGAATCACTGACTGTTTTGTCTGTAGTCACCCAACACTAGTGCTACATTTACCTGGTGACATCTTCCCAGGGACAGCAAATTCCAACATGGGCACTTTGTTGAAAATTGCATCTCGCTTGCATTTATCAGGATCTCCATCATTCAGAATCATGTCCACAATTTCACTTATCCATGTAGTGCCTGGAAACAAGATGAGAGAAGAAAAATCCAGTCAAGAACCAGGTTTATCCACCAAGGAACAGTCAAGCAAGAACCTCATCCACTGTTCGTCCAGCCAAGACAACAGCACTTACGGTATTCAGCCTATTCATTTAGGATCTTCAGTATTTTAGCTCAATGGTTCTCAACTGTGGGTCGCAACCCCATCTTAATGGGGTCTCCGGGGCTGGCTTAGACTTGCTGAGACCCAGGTTCAAAGCTGAATCCTGAGCCCCATCATCTGACCCCCCCTGCCTGGGGCTGAAGCCCTTGGGCTTTGGCTATGGGTCCCTCCCCCACCCGAGGCAGTGGGGCTCAGGATTTGGCTTTGGCCCCCCAACCTAGGGCGGCAGGGCTCAAGAGGACTCAGGCTTCGGTCCTCCCTCCTGGGGTCATGTAGCAATTTTTGTTGTCAGAAGGGGAGGTTGCAGTGCAATGAAGTTTGAGAACTCCTGTTCTAGCTACATCTCTTCTACTCTCCTGAGGCTGAGTAGCAATGGAATATCATTAATCTGTAGCCAAACATTACAGTTTGCCAGCATTGTCAGAAGTTACTGATGGCAAGCGGCCCACTTCAGAGCTCTTTTTGTAGAAGGTCTGCAACACCTTGCAACCACACCCATTTTCAGGGATGGTGTGAGGCCTCTCCTAGGCCAACACAATTGCTAGTTGATTTTCCATTGTTATGTTTTTGATGAACATCATCACTGTGCTCAGCAGCTGCCTACAAGACACAGGAAAAGACACAGCCCTGGTCTACACTAGGACTTTAGGTCGAATTTAGCAGCATTAAATCGATGTAAACCTGCACCCGTCCACACGATGAAGCCCTTTATTTCAACTTAAAGGGCTCTTAAAATCGATTTCCTTACTCCACCCCTGACAAGTGGATTAGCGCTTAAATCGGCCTTGCCGGCTCGAATTTGGGGTACTGTGGACACAATTCGACGGTATTGGCTTCCAGGAGCTATCCCAGAGTGCTCCATTCTGACCGCTTTGGACAGCACTCTCAACTCAGATGCACTGGCCAGGTAGACAGAAAAAGAACCGCGAACTTTTGAATCTCATTTCCTGTTTGGCCAGCGTGGCAAGCTGCAGGTGACCATGCAGAGCTCATCAGCACAGGTGACCATGATGGAGTCCCAGAATCGCAAAAGAGCTCCAGCATGGACCGAACGGGAGGTACGGGATCTGATCGCTGTATGGGGAGAGGAATCCGTGCTATCAGATCTCCGTTCCAGTTTTCAAAATGCCAAAACCTTTGTCAAAATCTCCCAGGGCATGAAGGACAGAGGCCATAACAGGGACCCGAAGCAGTGCCGCGTGAAACTGAAGGAGCTGAGGCAAGCCTACCAGAAAACCAGAGAGGCGAACGGCCGCTCCGGGTCAGAGCCCCAAACACGCCGCTTCTATGATGAGCTGCATGCCATTTTAGGGGGTTCAGCCACCACTACCCAAGCCGTGTTGTTTGACTCCTTCAATGGAGATGGAGGCAATACGGAAGCAGGTTTTGGGGACGAAGATGATGATGAGGAGGTTGTAGATAGCTCACAGCAAGCAAGCGGAGAAACCTTTTTTCCCGACAGCCAGGAACTGTTTCTCACCCTGGACCTGGAGCCAGTACCCCCCGAACCCACCCAAGGCTGCCTCCTGGACCCAGCAGGCAGAGAAGGGACCTCCGGTGAGTGTACCTTTTAAAATACTATACATGGTTTAAAAGCAAGCATGTGAAAGGATTACTTTGCCCTGGCATTCGCGGCCCTCCTGGATGTACTCCCAAAGCCTTTGCAAAAGGTTTCTGGGGAGGGCAGCCTTATTGCATCCTTCATGGTAGGACACTTTACCACTCCAGGCCAGTAACACGTACTCGGGAATCATTGTACAACAAAGCATTGCAGTGTGTTTGCTGGCATTCAAACAACATCCGTTCTTTATCTCTCTGTGTTATCCTCAGGAGAGTGATATAATTCATGGTCACCTGGTTGAAATAGGGTGCTTTTCTGCAGGGGACACTCAGAGGAGCCCATTCCTGCTGGGCTGTTTGCCTGTGGCTAAACAGAAATGTTCCCCGCTGTTAGCCACAGGGAGGGGGGAAGGTTGAGGGGGTAGCCATGCGGTGGGGGGAGGCAAAATGCGACCTTGTAACGAAAGCACATGTGCTATGTATGTAATGTTAACAGCAAGGTTTACCCTGAAAGAGTGTAGCCACTGTTTTATAAAATGTGTCTTTTTAAATACCACTGTCCCTTTTTTTTTCTCCACCAGCTGCATGTGTTTCAAGGATCACAGGATCTTCTCCTTCCCAGAGGCTAGTGAAGCTTAGAAAGAAAAAAAAACGCACTCGCGATGAAATGTTCTCCGACCTCATGCTGTCCTCCCACACTGACAGAGCACAGACGAATGCGTGGAAGCAAACAATGTCAGAGTGCAGGAAAGCATAAAATGACCGGGAGGAGAGGTGGCGGGCTGAAGAGAGTAAGTGGCGGGCTGAAGACAGGGCTGAAGCTCAAATGTGGCGGCAGCGTGATGAGAGGAGGCAGGATTCAATGCTGAGGCTGCTGGAGGACCAAACCAGTATGCTCCAGTGTATGGTTGAGCTGCAGCAAAGGCAGCTGGAGCACAGACTGCCACTACAGCCCCCGTGTTACCAACCGCCCTCCTCCCCAAGTTCCATAGCCTCCACACCCAGACGCCCAAGAACGCGGTGGGGGGGCCACCGGCCAACCAGCCACTCCGCCACAGAGGATTGCCCAAAAAAAAGAAGGCTGGCATTCAATAAATTTTAAAGTTGTAAACTTTTAAAGTGCTGTGTGGCATTTTCCTTCCCTCCTCCACCACCCTTCCTGGGCTACCTTGGTAGTCATCCCCCTATTTGTGTGATGAATGAATAAAGAATGCATGAATGTGAAGCAACAATGACTTTATTGCCTCTGCAAGCGGTGATTGAAGGGAGGAGGGGAGGGTGGTTAGCTTACAGGAAAGTAGAGTGAACCAAGGGGTGGGGGGTTTCATCAAGGAGAAACAAAGAGAACTTTCACTCCGTAGCTTGGCCAGTCATGAAACTGGTCTTCAAAGCTTCTCTGATGCGCACTGCGCCCTCCTGTGCTCTTCTAACCGCCCTGGTGTCAGGCTGCACGTAACCAGCAGCCAGGCAATTTGCCTCAACCTCCCACCCCGCCATAAACATCTCCTCCTTACTCTCACAGATATTGTGGAGCGCCCAGCAAGCAGTAATAACAGTGGGAATATTGGTTTTGCTGAGGTCTAACCGAGTCAGTAAACTGCGCCAGAGCGCTTTTAAACATCCAAATGCACATTCTACCACCATTCTGCACTTGCTCAGCCTGTAGTTGAACAGCTCCTGACTACTGTCCAGGCTGCCTGTGTACGGCTTCATGAGCCATGGCATTAAGGGGTAGGCTGGGTCCCCAAGGATAACTATAGGCATTTCAACATCCCCAACGGTTATTTTCTGGTCTGGGAATAAAGTCCCTTCCTGCAGCTTTTGAAACAGACCAGAGTTCCTGAAGATGCGAGCGTCATGTACCTTTCCCGGCCATCCCACGTTGATGTTGGTAAAACGTCCCTTGTGATCCACCAGTGCTTGCAGCCCTATTGAAAAGTACCCCTTGCGATTTATGTACGTGCCGGCTTGGTGTTCCAGTGCCAAGATAGGGATATGGGTTCCATCTATGGCCCCACCACAGTTAGGGGAATCCCATTGCAGCAAAGCCATCCACTATGACCTGCATATTTCCCAGGGTCACTACCCTTGATATCAGCAGATCTTTGATTGCGTTGGCTACTTGCATCACAGCAGCCCCCACAGTAGATTTGCCCACTCCAAATTGATTCCCGACTGACCGGTAGCTGTCTGGCATTGCAAGCTTCCACAGGGCTATTGCCACTCGCTTCTCAACTGTGAGGGCTGCTCTCATCTTGGTATTCATGCGCCTCAGGGCAGGGGAAAGCAAGTCACAAAGTTCCATGAAAGTGCCCTTACGCATGCGAAAGTTTCGCAGCCACTGGGAATCGTCCCAGACCTGCAACACTATGCGGTCCCACCAGTCTGTGCTTGTTTCCCGGGCCCAGAATCGACGTTCCACCGCATGAACCTGCCCCATTAGCACCATGATGCCCGCATTGCCAGGGCCCGTGCTTTGAGAGAAGTCTGTGTCCATGTCCTCATCACTCTTGTCACTGTGCTGACGTCGCCTACTCGCCCGGTATCGCTTTGCCAGGTTCTAGTGCTGCATATTCTGCTGGATAATGCATGTGGTGTTTAATGTGCTCCTAATTGCCAAAGTGATCTGAGCAGGCTCCATGCTTGCCGTGGTATGGCGTCTGCACAGAAAAAAGGCGCAGAACGATTGTCTGCCGTTGCCCTGACGGAGGGAGGGGTGACTGACGACATGGCTTACAGGGAATTAAAATCAACAAAGGGGGTGGCTTTATATCAAGGAGAAACAAAAACAACTGTCACACAGAATGGCCCCCTCAAGGATTGAACTCAAAACCCTGGGTTTAGCAGGCCAATGCTCAACCCACTAAACTATCCCTCCCTCTTGTATTTCAGGCAGGACTTCATGGAGGGAAGGAGGGAGGGGGGAGCAAATGAATACAAAACAAATCTGGTCTATTTCTTGTTTTGATCCACTCCATCTATCTTTTACATCTTTGGCTGGCAAAAGCAGACGGTGCAGAAGGACTAGCCATCCTCATCTCCTGCCTGCCCTGCAAAAGGTGGTACAATAGGACTGCTGGTCATCTATATTTCCTGCCTGCTCACCATAAGATGGTACAATAGGACTGCCTGCAGGACTAAAGAGAGTGACCTGGTCGAGTCACTCCTAATGTAGTCCCTGCACCCATGTCTGCCCAGCCGCTTCTGACCGACGCGGCCAGGAGCATCTCGGACATGACGATGACGGCTACCAGTCCTATTGTACCGTCTGCTGCCACAAGGCAATGGGTTGCTGCTGCTGTGTAGCAATGCAGTACCGTGTCTGCCAGCACCCAGAAGACATACGGTGACAGTGAGCTGAGCGGGCTCCATGCTTGCCGTGGTATGGCGTCTGCACAGGTAACTCAGGAAAAAAGGCGCAAAACGATTGTCTGCTGTTGCTTTCACGGAGGGAGGGAGGGAACGGGGGCCTGATGACATGTACCCAGAACCACCAGCGATGATGTTTTTTGCCCCATCAGGCATTGGGATCTCAACCCAGAATTCCAGTGGGCAGCGGAGACTGCAGGAACTGTGGGATAGCTCCCCACAGTGCAACACTCCGAAAGTCGATGCTTGCCTCGGTACTATGGAATCACTCTGCCGAGTTAATGCACTTAATGCACTTAGAGCATTTTGTGTGGGGACACACACAATCGATTATTTAAAAACGATTTCTAAAAAACCGACTTCTATAAATTCAACCTAATTTCGTAGTGTAGACATACCCAAAGTATGCTGGGACCTGACCTTAGTGACTCCACAAAGTCTCCAGCCCCTTACAACCCAGATAGTGTTATACTGGAAACATTAATACATTAATAAATCGACCTAACGCAGTTTATGTCGACCTAACTTTGTAGCGTAGACCAGGCCTGAGTCTCCAGACTAGCAAGGCACATCCCCAAACACTAGGACAGCCCAAGAAAATACTAAGTTAAGTTTGTCCCTTTACATTGTGGGGGAGGGGAAATGCCCATCCATCTCCCTGTGACTGCATGGTGCCTGGGTATGCCCATTTCAGATGCTTGAGGCCATAGAAAGGTCATTTCAGAAAGGAACAAACCCCAGCCCAGAAGGGTTTGGCATTCAATTTGATGGAATCATTTCCAATGAGCGGAATGCAGGCTGGGAGCTGTGAAATGCTGGAAAGTCTCCTTGGCATTCTTGCTCATTATTGTTAGCAACAGCTGTGAATCAGTGGAGCTGCTTTGCTTTCACAAGGGGAGTATGATGGGGCTTGAAGGGACCCCCCTACATTTCCAGGACCATAGGGCATGGCTCAGTGTGGCTCCTAATCCAGAAAGCCATGAAAACTCACCAGATTTGGGGTACGTGGCTATCACGATGTCATCTGGCTTACTCTGGAAGTTGTCAATCCTTTCCCAGTTGTATGAAAACGCGCAGACCATTGGAATGTCATGGACTATCCTCCAGTCCTGCCGAAGGTAATCTGGTAAAGCCATGCTGAGGGGGAGAGTTCAGCAGAGTATAACTGGCAGGACAGAAGATGGGAGAGCAGCTGGACAGGAATCTCATTTATGTTCCCAGTGTTCTCAGACACTCAGTTGAGCGTGGGGGGATATTTCTTTTTTTGCAGCAGCTGGCCTGTCCCTTTCCAGCTGTTTAATAGCGCATGCCCTTGGCTATGTTTCCATTAAAAACTGAGGCAGCAAAGGAATTTCTGATGAGTGCAAACCATACCACCTTTCACAACATTAGATAACAGACAGCAGCATGTTTCGAAAGAGTTCATTGCTCCGCTTTCTAACCTACTGACTCCTTTGTCAGTATAGGGGGGTGGAGATGGAGGGTATGCAGAAGTCTTATGTTCAGGCTCTCTCAGATCTCACCCAGAAAAAGCAAACAGTTTCTATTACCTAAAAGAGTAAAGGACCTTGATCCTCAATGCCAAGAAAATTGCTTTTAAAGGCTGGAGAGATGCAAAGGAACAAATATTTGTAGTAGGCCAGACCCATGCATTGTTTTCCCGCTGTACGTGATGGATGGGGACTCAGGAGACCTGGAGTCTGTTCTCAGCTATACCTTGTCCTTGGACAAGCCACATAATCTCTCTGTGCCTCAGTTCCCTATCTGCAAAGTGGAGATGATGATAGTCCCTTTCTCACATGCTTTCTCTATATAGACTCTTTGGGGCAGAGGCTGACTTTCTACGTGTTTGTACAGCGCCTAGCACAATGGAGCCTTGAATTTAATCAAGGTCTCTAGCAGCTACCATAATAAAAATAATACAAAAAGGGGGGACCTTTTGTCATAATAATCAAGGTGGGCCGTTTCCAGCAGTTGACAAGAACCTGTGAGGAACAGTGGCGGGGAGGAAGGTATAAACATGGGGAAATAGTTTTACTTTGTGTAATGACACATCCACTCCCAGTCTTTATTCAAGCATAAGTTAACTGTATCCAGTTTGCAAATTAATTCCAATTCAGCAGTCTCTCATTGGAGTCTGTTTTTGAAGTTTTTTTTATTGAAGAATTGCCACTTTTAGGTCTGTAATCGATTCCCCCCGCTCTCCTGCTGGTAATAGCTCACCTTACCTGATCATTCTTGTTACAGTCTGTATGGTAACACCCATTGTTTCATGTACTCTGTGTATATAAAATCTCCCACTGTATTTTCCCCTGCATGCATCCGATGAAGTGAGCTGTAGCTCACGAAAGCTTATGCTCAAATAAATTCGTTAGTCTCTAAGGTGCCACAAGTACTCCTTTTCTTTTTGCGGATACAGACTAACACGGCTGCTACAGTGAAACTTTAAGCAGTAAGGAAAATGACGGACAGTGCCAACTCTCATTGCCCTTCATGAACCCTCTTCATTCCCGCCAACACACAAGGCAGGAGAGGAAAGTTTAGTTTTGTCTCTTCAGACCTTATTTTCCTCTGAAAAAAGCAAATGAAGAATATTTTAGTTGCTGCTCAGAAATGGTCACATTTTAGAAGCTGCTGAGCAAAGGAATTTTAGAGAAAGGCAAATAAAGATGCTGTAAACTAGCAAATAATTTACCATTGTGAGTCTTAAAGTCATATGTAAATCACCAGACAATTCATAATCCTGTCCCCCTCTCCTTTTACAAAATCTAAGCTTGGAGTCTGCATCACTGACCATTTCTGCAGTCCCAGACTAAAATGAGTCATGTGTTGAAGCCCTAATAAAAGTATAGATCCATTTTATAATTGTGCATCCAGCCCTACCTTTCCCCAGTGCACACAACTCCTCTTCCCAGGTCTTAGATGGAGAAATCACAAGACTGTGCATTGAACATTCCAGTCTGGAGAGTTTGCAGTGCCAAATCCTCCTAAAAATGCCCAGGTTTCTTCCTGGATGTGTATACCACCAGTCCTAGACAGGCTGCTCTGCCTGGCTGTTCGCTCAGACAACGGAACAGACAGACAAACTCCTAACAGTAACAGGCCAAAGAGTTGAAGTCTGAGTTTACCTTTCTCCTCTGGCAGTTCTGCTCTTGTGGGGAGAAGGAAAGGCTGTATGAACTCGCATGATCTTCACAAGGATATTGTGAAAGGATTGGGGCGGGCTCATTGCGCTGGCAAGAACATAAAAAGCCCTCAGGAACTGCAGCCAAGGAAAACAAAACGTCCCAGTTCTATGAACAGTGTCTGTGAGAGGGAGGGGCTTGGGAGTAAGAGATAAGCTCGGCGGAAGGCCAGGGAGGAATACCTTCAACTTGCTGAGAGGCTCCGAAATGAGGCCAATTGGAAAAGGCAGGAGGCCAGGGTCACCATGTCCCCTGGGCTATTCCAAGAGCAGTGAGGAATGCAGGTGTTTCTTCTGGGTCAAGGTCATATTCAGGAGCAGGTGACGCACATGACTGCCTGGAGTGCCAGGCTTGAGGGGTGCTGGGCTCAGGATGCTGGGAAAATAGAATGTTTGAAGTGAAATGTTTCAGGTATTCCGTATGTGACTTCATTTATTAACTAACCTCCTAAAATGTTCTGGATCTTTGTAGAATTTCATAGAATCTTCCAGACTTTCTCAAAACCACATTTTCCTTGAACCTCCTAGACTGTTATCAGCCATGCCCCCAGAGGAAGATAAGGGTTGTGGCGTCACCAGTCAGGCAGTGAGATATGAGAATGAAGTGAAGTGAAGTGAAGTGAAGTGAAGTGAGAGCCCAGCTGCAATATTGTGAAAGTGTACTTGTGTTTTAAGAGTTGAAGAGTGTAAGTAGCAACTAATAAAGGGCATATTTTATGAGACACCAGAGATATCTATCGAACCCCTATCTACGCAACTATATAAAAGGATTACTGTTACTTCTCTTGTCGTGTATAATATGTAATGTTTGATGACTTTTTAAGACTTTTGCTGTCCCTAATGCTGTCTGTTTTCCCCCATAGAAAATAAAAGATGTTCCTAAAAAAGCCTTCAGGAGTTCAGGATTGGGCTCAGTATTGCAGCAAGGTGCAAATGTGATGGGAAAATAGGCGCCGACTCCATGGGTGCTCTGGGGCTGGAACACCCACGGGGAAAAATTATCGGGTGCTCCGCAGCCACCGGCAGCCAAGCTCCCCGCCTACTTCTCTCCCCTCCGAGCGTGCCGCGTCCCCAGACCCCTGTCCATCCCAGCGCTTCCCGCCCACCCCCCACAGCGCCTAACAGCTGTTTGAGGGCGCTTAGGACTTTCCGTGAGGGAGTGGGAGGAGCTGGGACACAGCGCGCTCAGGGGAGGAGGCGGAGAAGAGGTAGAGCAGGGGTGGGGACTTGGGAGAAGGAGTGGAATGGGGGTGGGGCAAGGGTGGTGCAAGGGTGGGAAGAGGTGGGACAGGGGCGGGGCTGGTGTCGAGCACCCATAGGGAAGAGGGGAAGTCGATGCCTATGGATGGGAAAATATCTGAAACAGAACATAGACCAGGCTTTAGGCAGTAGTGATCATTCCAGTGTGAGGGCAAAAGCAAGAAAAGCACCCTTTTGAACTAAAGGACTAGGGTTCATATTCTAAGGCTGTCCCCTACTGTAACACTATTTAGTACTGGTCCAGTTATTTGAGCTTTGTACATTTCAGTTATTCTTGAAATTAAAAGGTTTCTATAAGCTTAGAGTAAACAATTTTTTTACATTTGCTTATATATGGCATGAATAAATACTGATGTACAGCTCCTAGCATGCAAATTTGTTATCCTATATGACAGGGATAAATCATGCATGCAAATCATGCATCAAAGTCATGAAATTGGCTACAAATGCAATAAAAAATAAGGTATTCAAAAGTTTAACAAATGGAATGGGGGATGCTGAAGACACTCCTCATCTGGAGTGCCATTTGGTCGAGGGCCAGCCCTGTTCTGGGCCACACCTGTGGTCATGTTACAAAACCACGGGGAAGTCACATCACTCAGGCTACCAGCCTCCAGACATTATAGGGGTTCACTGGCAATGACAAATGTAGTAGAATGCAAACTCAGATTTACAGCCTTTAATCTGTATGTGTGCTCATAGGCAGGCACATTTGACATACATATGCAGTTTGAATGAACTCTTCTTTTGCAGGACACCTCTTAATATCTACAGAGCTTTTCATCTCAAAGCACCTAACAGTCTACACATCAGTTTTGGCATATATAGACTTTCTGGAACCTGCTGGTTTGAGTCACAGCAGGCTCGGCTCAGCTTTTCAGGTATAGTAGACAAACTCAGTACCATGTAGTTTACTGTGTAGGGCCTTGTAGATGAGTCCTTAAAAACTGAGGCCAACGATATTTTCCCAACGATACCTTGCTATTGTTTGCTAATGATAGTAGCTGCATAATCCCTCTGGTGGAGTCTTACCTCAGTGTAGCCATCTCTTGTGATTTTACCACAAGACACATGATATTTGGTGGGTTTTCTTCAAGCCCCAGCCCTTGGAGTCATGTGGTTATGTGAGAATCTCAGCACACAGCAGCTGAAACCATCACTGATCCTAGTGGCAGTCCAGAGGGATGGGGCTTGAAGTCCCATCTGCATTATCCAAATGGCAGTTATGGAACTGAAGACCCCACAAAAATAGAAACATATGGAAAAAATTATATCTAAAGTAGTTAATAGTTGCTGTTTGCTTTGGTGCCCCCATTTAATTTCAATTTCTCCCTTGTCCAAGCCAACTAAACACCTAAGCCAGATGGGGGAAGGAAGCTACTGCTGCTTCAGATTTCTGTTCGGAACTGCAGTGTTGATCCCTTCATCTTCTCTTTATAATCTGAGTCAAATGCCTCATTCTGGGCCACGGTAAAGTGATTCTTCCAGTCACCCGCGATACCTGGAGGAGAAAACCAGGAATCATTGAGTGAAATTCTGTGGCCTGTGTTATGCGAGAGTTCAGACTAAATGATGACCATAATGGTCCCTTCTGGCCTATAAATCTGTGAAACCAAAGGAATGATTCAATCTATAGTCTTTCTCCCTTCTGCCACTTGCCTCTTTCAGAGATCTCACTAGGGCTTGGTTAAATGGTGACAATTTTTCACTCTAATTCCCCATTAGTTCCATTTCTCCTTGAGCAGTGTTTTTCCTAGGCAGCTCCATCATTAGCCAGATTTGGCTGGTAAAGGATAAAACGGATCCTGAGATTTTTCCCACCTATGGAAGCAGAACTAGTGGCTGGCTTTTCCCCAGATTATAGCTATTATTGGCCCTGCTTCCATGTTACCAGCCTTTCCTCCTTTCTTGTAAACCCTCCTATAATTGCTGTGAGGGGCTCTCACCTTTTCTCATAAAGGGAGACACACTGTGGTCCATCTGAGCTTTTGACATCATCTTATAATTGGCAGTGGGGTTCTTCTGCATCTCCTGGAATGAGGTGTGATGGAGGATTTTATTCACCACATCCTCCTTCAGGTCCTTTCCCAGAAACTGTAACACCTTTTGTATTTCACGTTTAGGATCCTAGAAAGAAAGACAGATTGTCAGATGCCACACAGAACGATGTGGAAACTATTACAAGGTGCTTGCACAATGTCACTTTCTCAGCCCAGGTGGTAGGGACTGGGGACAGTGAGAATGGAGGGGTTTGGCATTTCCTTTTGAAGGGAGATCCCTAATCTCCCAAATCCGTGTGTGTGTAATATTATTGGGAATCACCAGATAGAACTATTGCAAATTATATTGGCTAGTTCTGTTTATCTGAATGTATAGGAGTTGGATCTTGAAGACATGCCTTTTGTCAACTGTGACATCGTTGTTTTCAGAAGTTGAGTATATTACCTGTGAAGCCTCACCCCTCTGCCTGATTCTCTTGCTCTCTGAATAAGTATTGTTGATAGGCATAGCTGCTGCCTACTTGTTATCCTCATGCAAACAAACAACGCACTTGGGGCCAAAACATTAGATGAGTTTATATTCTTTCCCTCCCGCACCTCTTTCATGTCTTCATAGAACAGGTACAGAATCCGCTTGTCCTTTCTCTTCTCCCACCAGCCTTTCACATGATCATACCAAGGTCCAAACACAACTAAATCAAAGACAAAGGAGTAGAAGAGAAGGGAAACATTCACATTTAATATGGATTCACTGTGATATCAGCAAAGAAGTCAGGTTAAATAGTGAATATTTTGTGTGGCTCTCAAAAAAAACCCCTAATGGCACAATCATACCAGGATAATGGGTTGATAGGGAAATAAGGGGGTGCTGGATGTCTTGGGACACCCCTTTTAACACAACTCATTCCCCTTCCCGTCCCCCCAGGAATAGATAACTTGAGACATTAACTAGTCAACCTGACTGCCTGAGCATCTAAGAGATGTTCTAGGAGGATCTGGTTCTTGGTTTTGGACCAGAAACCAACAAGTGGAGGCTAATGGGAGATGTGTTCATGTTCTTTTATCTTGCCCCGTAGGGGCTTCTGTCTAACTGAAATTTGGATACACTCATGGAAAGAGATTCTCAAGTGGTATAATAAAGTATCTTTAGAGCAGCTAATAATCTGCTCCATAGTTCTTAGTTTAGCAGTGTCACAGCCTGTGAGTTCAGTGTTGTAGGGAGAATCTAGCTTCAAGTTTTACCTTCCCCAGTCACAAACTTCTCCAAGAATTCATCCCAGGTGCCAGGCTCTGGATGTATCTTTGCCATTTGGTAGAAATGGTAATAAGAGACTGCCACATCCTTCGCATTTCGGGCAACGTAGATGATCTGCGGAGAAGAGAAGGATGTTTACATGGTCAATCGAGTCTATGTTAGAATAACAAAGCTGATTGAAAAACAAGAAAATAAATTTGCAAAAATATTTTCAGATTTCCCCTCACCCATATTTTCATTGAAATCTGACCTTTTCAATTCTAAACATTTCAGTTGGTTCTACCATTGGCCAAAAAAGAGAGGGGTGGGGAGATTTATTAACACTGTCTAATTTCCCATCAATTTTGCAACCAAACTTCAAAAAAATGTGACCAGTTCTATTGAATGAGCAAGTGGCACTTCAGCTGTTTGTAGGACGCTCTCCAGAGTCACTATAAGTCTCATTGAATAAATCACTCTAAGAGCGATCCCTTCCAGGCTTAGTCATGGCATTAAAAGGAAAATCCCTCTGAATTTTGAAAAAAAATGAACTGCCCAGAGCGAAAGAGGTGTTGCAACTGACAGGGACTGGCAGAGTAGGCAACATTACTGTTCCTCAGCTATATAAAAGCTTTCACCCAGGGAAGTCATAGCACTTTACAGTCCTAAGTAATGTAGTGTTTTGCAGATGGGGAAACTGAGGTACAGGGAGGTACACTGAGCAGGAGAGGCAGAATTGGGAATAGTACCCAGTAGGCCTAATGGCTACTCTTGTTCTTTAACCATAATTGCTGCCTCCCCCATCAATGCAAAGAATCAAGCTGGAGGGGAGAGAGAAAGAGATTGAGTCCAACAATTAGAATTTCCTTCACAGTTGCCTAGAAAAGAGCACCCTGCTCTTAGGGAGGAAATCCTAGCCCCACTGATGTCAATGAAGTCAGGATTTCACCCTCAGGGTATGTCTACACTGCAACTGGAGGTGTGATTGCAGCCCACAGAAGATATACCCGTTCTAGCTTTAATCTATCTAACACAGCTAAAAATAGCAGGGAAGACACAGGGATGTGGGCTTCAGCATGGCCTGTACAGGCATGTCGGGGATCCTGGGGATATATTCGCATTGCTAGCCTGCACCACCATGTCTTCACTGCTATTCTTAGCCATGCTAGCTAGATTAAAGCTAGAGTGGGTAGGCCAACCTGTGCTTCAGATCACACCTTTGGTTGCAGTCTAGATATGCCCTTAGTCCCTGCTATAACCTGGCCCTGAATCCTCCTCTCCAGCACTGCTGATGGTATCAAATATGTCTGCAAAGTGCATGGATTGTAGAAATTCAGGGATGATATTTCATGTCAAATGAGGCTCATTTGAGTGATGCATTGTTTGACCATCAGTACTTACAATGGTAGCTGGATTTAGTCACTGAGAATCTTTGTGTGTGTTCAAAAAAAAAATCAACTAAACACACAGCAGCACTAGAATCCTATGGAAACTCCAGCTTAATCCATTACTATATTAATTTCCAGTGGAAAATCTCAGATAGAAGGCTGCTCATATGGATAAGCACTGCCTGAGATTTAGGTTCAACTGCTGGATCGCTCACAGATTCATTATATGATCTTGGGCAAACCACTTAATCTCTCCAGGCCTTAGTCCGCCATCCGTAAAATGGGGATAGTAGTGCTTCCTTTGTCTATTTATATTGCAAACTCTGTGGGGCAGGAATTTTCTCTTGCTATGTGTATTCACAGTACACATGTGTAGTACAATGGGATGTCCATCTTGGTTGGAGCCTCTGCTAACGCAATGCAAAGAAATAATACTAACCTTGCAGTTGTTTTCCCAGAAGGAGTCAGGAAGGAGTTGAACAGGAAGATGGGTCTTTACTAATCGGGGAGAGGGCATTTCAGCCAGCTTTGCGACACCTAAAAAATACAAAAGGGATTAAAGGAAAAAACAGGACTATTACAGCTTTGATCATAAACTATTTACACTCAGAGGGCCACTGTTACGAAGAGAGGAATCGGGCCCGCAGCCTTTAATAATCCTGAGCTGCCATTCTGTATCTCTTTACAGGATGAAATCCAGACAGATGTGGGTAAAGATAGAAGTCAGGGTGTGAACATATAATATTCTATCCCCCTTTTAGGGCGAGATTTACAAAAGAGCTCAGCACCTAACAGCTCCCCTTGTGGACAGTGGAAATCTCATCCGTAGGGTAGGATTTTCAAAAGAAAATATGAGAGTTAGGTGCTCAACCTCCATTGACTGTTACTGGGAATTTGGCACCTAATTCCTATAAACTCTTTTGAAAATCCCACCCTTAATCTATTTGTGTATTAAGTTATTTTTAAAACATTTCAGTTCATATTTAAACTCCTTGTGCACAGGATCCTAATACTATTGACAGTTTGCACTTATATATGGCCAGATCCAGTGGGAATCTTTCCATTGACCTCAGTGTACTGTGGATCAGGC
The DNA here is from genome assembly GCF_965140235.1 of Caretta caretta. NCBI lineage: Eukaryota > Metazoa > Chordata > Testudines > Cheloniidae > Caretta > Caretta caretta. The sequence continues at coordinate 19,724,023 of NC_134209.1, forward strand.
TCAGAGTGCCTTTCATTCCAAAGAACTCAGAGTGGTTTAGAAACAGTAAAGGCTAAATTCTATCCTCAGATTTATACACAGTCAGTGAGATTTTCTTGTATGTATCCGAGGACAAAATTTGGAGCCAGTTAACCAACCCTCCCAAAAGCCCAGGGAGGTAAATAAATATCCTCATATTCAGTTTTGGGCAACACAATTCCTAAAGGGAGGGTTGTCAGAGACGCAGCTCCAATCTCTCCGGGAGCGTGCCTGCAGTGTGCAAAGCTTTACCATTTGAAATTCCAGGGATGATCAGCTCCATGAAAGGGACCCGAACGTAAATCGCATCCTGTTTACACTTCTCTGCATCACCGTTCTTATAGATCATGTCCACAATTTCACTGATCCAGGTTGTGCCTGGAAATATAAAGCAAACTAGCTAAATACTCTTCTAGCGTGCAACAGGCAGGTCATAAACATGGAGTCAGATCCTCAGCTGGTATAAATTGAAGTGAATGGAGTTATGCCAATTTACACCAGATGACAATCCCTTCTAGCCTATGGCTTTTAGCTACAGACTTTGAGGGTGGTGATAATCAGTGCTCCTGGGCTTTCTTGTCCTGCACTTGAATATGTGATGTCAGTAACGAAGTGACTCAAAGGGCCTATCATCGTGGAAGGCCAATATCACCAAACTTGATATAACATCACAATTGTTTCTGCTACTGCCTGAAGACCCAATGCAAATTTCCCACTAGGCTTGTGGGAGATAAACTACTCACAAATGGAGGTGTGAATAGATAGAATCCTGTCACCCTTCAGCGCTGAGCCTATATTGAGGGCAAAAAGCCACTTCATCCATCTTGTGAAAAAAAACACTCACCTTCGTCTCATGTTGGTCAGAATCAAGTTGGCAATTTCCCTTCCTGAACACTGAGTGAGGGCACTCCAGTGTTAGTCCACAAACTCTATAGCATTTAGCAACAGGAGAGTCTATGGCTAAATGATAGTAAGACAGCAACATGGAAGGAATATTTTGCCACTTTTTGAACACATCCCTGCTAGGACAAAGAAGTTTGTGGTCTTATTCTGTTTCTATGCACAGCATTGTTACAGGGCATGGCTTCTCCCCAGCTTCCAAACACTCCCTGCCCTGCTCAGTCTCCTTTGAGAAGGTTTATTTGCATAACACAGGCAAGAAGAGCAACAGAAAGCAGTCTTTTAACTCATTTTCTTTCAGGCTTCAGGGCCGCCCCTCCCCATGGTCTAGCACTCCTCCTCCTGGTAGTTCCCTACTGAGTTCTAATCAGCTCTGCTCCCTTCCTGGAGCAATAGGCTCAGTGCTGCTTCCCCCAACACCTAGCCCCTTGCTCCAGGGACCCACTGCAGGAGTTAACTCTACTCCACCATGTCTTCCCTTCCCCAGGCACAGCCTATCCAACTCACTTCCTTCACCTCTTATTTCCTGCTCTCTGGGAGCCCTTTATAGGCCCAGGTGTAGCCCAGCCCCCTTTAATTGGCTGGATTGGGCTCACATGCTCTGATGCAGGAGAGCTAGGCCCAGTTCTACTCACGGGGACCAGCTATTGAGCCATTTTCTGGCTGTAAATCTATTACATTCCTAAGAACATAAGAATGGCCACACTGGGTGAGACCAATGGTCCGTCTAGCTCAGTGTCCTGTCTTCCGACAGTGGCCAATGCCAGGTGCTTCAGAGAGAATGAACCTAACAGACAATTACAGTGTGATCCATCCCATGTTGTCCATTCCCAGCTTCTGGCAGTCAGAGGCTAGAGACACCCAGAGCATGGGGTTGCATGCCTGACCATCTTGGCTAATAGCCATTGATGGACCTATCTTCCATGAACTTATCTTGTTCTTTTTTGAATCCCATTATAGTTTTGGCCTGGTAGGCTTCTTAGCTTCTTCCCTACATGACAAGGTCCAGTAAAACCCATGTATACTGCCGTGTTTTGAATAGGGTTCTTCAATAAAAAGGGATCACGAAGGCACAGATGGAGGAGGCTTTGAGTAAGAGATTTCTATACCTAATTGAGGAATTGATAAAGGGGTTATGGTCTGAGTGTGGCATACATGTGGTCTAAGAGTTGGGCAATAGCCTCCATTTCTGCCCTGGGTTTGTGCCTTTTAGCTGCATAAGAAGAATCTCCTGATAGATCAGTGGCACTCACCTGATTTCGGGTAGGTGGAAATGAGAAGGTCATCTGGCCTGGCTTGGAATGATTCCACCTGGGCCCATTCTTCAACAATACTCCAGAATAGGGGAATGCCACGGACCATTTCTAATTTCCTCCTGTAAATACTTTGATTATTTTCCATCCTGGAAATGCTGAGCTAAAGGAAGAGAAAAGAGTGGAAGTGGAAGTGGTTTGCTTCCATTACAAAGTGCTGGGAGACCCTCTCTTCCACTTAGCATTTATTTTCCACAGTGGAGTCTGGGAGACTTGTCAGTATTATATTGACAGGTTTCAGAGTAGCAGCCGTGTTAGTCTGTATTCGCAAAAAGAAAAGGAGTACTTGTGGCACCTTAGAGACTAACAAATTTATTTGAGCATAAGCTTTCGTGAGCTACAGCTCACTTCATCGGATGCATCCGATGAAATGAGCTGTAGCTCACAAAAGCTTATGCTCAAATAAATTTGTTAGTCTCTAAGGTGCCACAAGTACTCCTTTTCTTTTTTCAGTATTATATTGTTAGTGATAACCCAAGCAACATTCATGCCTGTTAACAGTTTTAGGACTCGTGTGCAATGTTGAATATAGCCACTAGCGGGTAACATGGCAAAATAGACTTGAGAAGGTCTGGCCTATCGGCTGGAAGATGACAACACTATTTACATATTCTTTGGGCCAGATCCCCAGCTGGTTTAAAATGGCATAAAGTCAATGGGGCTCTACTGTATGCTACTGAACAGCTGGTCCACAAAGTCCTGAATATTAGAAGAGTTCTACCCTAATGCTCAGCAGCAGAAGTAGCCATGCTGTCAGTTGAAGGAAGGAACAAGATGAGAGTAGTGGGGCCAAGGGCAAAAATGAAGCAAGCAGTAGCATTTTGAACCAATTGCAAACATTATTGAGGAGGCAGGAAGAACACCACTCAGAGCACAGTGGCAAATGACTATAATGTGAACCAGCATTTTGATTCTAGCCAGAACATTAATGGGAATTTATCCATGTTCCAAGAAGAAAAACAACAATAATGATACCTAGCATTTTCTGCCACCTACTCAACATACGGGAGCCTTGGTCTACGCTAGGAGTTGAGGTCGAATTTAGCAGCGTTAAATTGATTTATCCCTCCACCCGTCCACACGACGAAGCCCTTTTTTTCGACTTAAAGGGCTCTTAAAATCGATTTCCTTACTCCACCCCCGACAAGGGGATTAGAGCTGAAATCGGCCTTGCTGGCTCGAATTTGGGGTACTGTGGACGCAATTAGATGGTATTGGCCTCCGGGAGCTAACCCAGAGTGCGCCATTGTGACCGCTTTGGACAGCACTCTCAACTCAGATGCACTGACCAGGTAGACAGGAAAAGGCCCGCAAACTTTTGAATTTCAATCTCCTGTTTGGCCAGCGTGGCAAGCTGCAGGTGACCATGCAGAGCTCATCAGCAGAGGTGACCATGATGGAGTCCCAGAATCGCAAAAGAGCTCCAGCATGGACCGAACGGGAGGTACGGGATCTGATCGCTGTATGGGGAGAGGAATCCGTGCTATCAGAACTCCGTTCCAGTTTTTGAAATGCCAAAACATTTGTCAAAATCTCCCAGGGCATGAAGGACACAGGCCATAACAGGGACCTGAAGCAGTGCCGCATGAAACTTAAGGAGCTGAGGCAAGCCTACCTGAAAACCAGAGAGGCAAACGGCCGCTCCGGGTCAGAGCCCCAAACATGCCACTTCTATGATGAGCTGCATGCCATCTTAGGGGGTTCAGCCACCACTACCCCAGCCGTGTTGTTTGACTCCTTCAATGGAGATGGAGGCAACACAGAGGCAGGTTTTGGGGATGAGGAAGATGATGAGGTTGTAGATAGCTCACAGCAAGCAAGCGGAGAAACCGGTTTTTCCAACAGCCAGGAACTGTTTCTCACCCTGGACCTGGAGCCAGTACCCCCCGAACCCACCCAAGGCTGCCTCCCGGACCCGCTAGGCGAAGAAGGGACCTCTGGTGAGTGTACCTGTTAAAATACTATACATGGTTTAAAAGCAAGCATGTTTAATGATTAATTTGCCCTGGCATTCACGGCTCTCCTGGGTGTACTCCCAAAGCCTTTGCAAAAGGTTTCTGGGGAGGGCAGCCTTATTCCATCCACCATGGTAGGACACTTTAGCACTCCAGGCCAGTAATACGAACTCGGGAATCATTGTACAACAAAGCATTGCAGTGTATGTTTGCTGGCATTCATACATCCGTTCTGTATCTCTCTGTGTTATCCTCAGGAGAGTGATATCATTCATGGTCACCTGATTGAAATAGGGTGCTTTTCTTAAGGGGACATTCAGAGGTGCCCGTTCCTGCTGGGCTGTTTGCCTGTGGCTGAACAGAAATGTTTCCCGCTGTTAGCCACAGGGAGAGTGGAGGGTGGAGGGGGTAGCCGCGTGGTGGGGGGAGGCAAAATGTGTCCTTGGAACGAAAGCACATGTGCTATGTATGTAATGTTAACAGCAAGGTTTACCATGAAAGAATGTACCCATTGTTCTATAAAATGTGACTTTTTAAATACCACTGTCCCTTTTTTTTTCTCTACCAGCTGCATGTGTTTCAAGGATCACAGAATCTTCTCCTTCCCAGAGGCTAGTGAAGATTAGAAGGTGAAAAAAATGCACTCGCGATGAAATGTTCTCTTAGCTCATGCTGTCCTCCCACACTGATAGAGCACAGATGAATGCGTGGAGGCAGACAATGTCAGAGTGCAGGAAAGCACAAAATGACCGGGAGGAGAGGTGGCGGGCTGAAGAGAGGGCTGAAGCTGAAAGATGGCGGCACCATGATGAGAGGAGGCAGGATTCAATGCTGAGGCTGCTGGAGGATCAAACTAATATGCTCCAGCGTATGGTTGAGCTGCAGGAAAGGCAGCAGGAGCACAGACCACCGCTACAGCCCCTGTGTAACCAACCACCCTCCTCCCCAAGTTCCATAGTCTCCTCACCCAGATACCGAAGAACACGGTGGGGGGGCCTCTGGACACCCAGCAACTCCACCCCAGAGGATTGCCCAAGCAACAAAAGGCTGGCATTCAGTAAGTTTTAAAGTTTTAAACTTTTAAAGTGCTGTGTGGCCTTGTCCTTCCCTCCTCCACCACCCCTCCCAGTGCTTCTCTCCTCCACCACCCCTCCTGGGCTACCTTGGTAGTTATCCCCATACTTCTGTGATGAATTAATAAAGAATACATGAATGTGAAGCAACAATGACTTTATTACCTCTGCAAGTGGTGATCGAAGGGAGGAGGGGAGGGTGCTTAGCTTACAGGGAAGTAGAGTGAACCAAGGGGTGGGGGGGTTCATCAAGGAGAAACAAACAGAACTTTCACACCATAGCCTGGCCAGTCATGAAACTGGTTTTCAAAGCTTCTCTGATGCACAGCGCGCCCTCCTGTGCTCTTCTAACTGCCCTGGTGTCTGGATGCGCGTAATCAGCAGCCAGGCGATTTGCCTCAACCTCCCACCCCGCCATAAACGTTTCCCCCTTACTCTCACAGATATTGTGGAGCACACCGCAAGCAGTAATAACAGTGGGAATATTGGTTTCGCTGAGGTCTAAGCGAGTCAGTAAACTGCGCCAGCGCGCTTTTAAACGTCCAAATGCACATTCTACCACCATTCTGCACTCGCTCAGCCTGTAGCTGAACAGCTCCTGACTACTGTCCAAGCTGCCTGTGTATGGCTTCATGAGCCATGGCATTAAGGAGTAGGCTGGGTCCCCAAGGATAACTATAGGCATTTCAACATCCCCAACGGTTATTTTCTGACTTGGGAATAAAGTCCCTTCCTGCAGCTTTTGATACAAACTAGAGTTCCTGAAGATGCGAGCATCATGTGCCTTTCCCGGCCATCCCACGTTGATGTTGGTAAAACGTCTCTTGTGATCCATCAGTGCTTGCAGCACTATTGAAAAGTACCCCTTGCGGTTTATGTACTCGGCGGCATGGTGCTCCGGTGCCAAGATAGGGATATGGGTTCCATCTATGGCCCCACCACAGTTAGGGAATCCCATTGCAGCAAAGCCATCCACTATGACCTGCACATTTCCCAGGGTCACTACCCTTGATATCAGCAGATCTTTGATTGCTTGGGCTACTTGCATCACAGCAGCCCCCACAGTAGATTTGCCCACTCCAAATTGATTCCCGACTGACCGGTAGCTGTCTGGCATTGCAAGCTTCCACAGGGCTATTGCCACTCGCTTCTCAACTGGGAGGGCAAAGTGCCCTTACGCATACAAAAGTTTTGCAGCCACTGGGAATCATCCCAGACCTGCAACACTATGCGGTCCCACCAGTCTGTGCTTGTTTCCCGGGCCCAGAATCGACGTTCCACCACACGAACCTGCCCCATTAGCACCATGATGCCCGCATTGCCAGGGCCCGTGCTTTGAGAGAAGTCTGTGTCCATGTCCTCATCACTCTTGTCACTGTGCTGACGTCGCCTACTCGCCCGGTATCTCTTTGCCAGGTTCTGGTGCTGCATATACTGCTGGATAATGCGTGTGGTGTTTAATGTGCTCCTAATTGCCAAAGTGATTGAGCGGGCTCCATGCTTGCCGTGGTATGGCGTCTACACAGGTAACTCAAGAAAAAAGTTGCAAAACGATTGTCTGCCCTTGCCTTCACTGAAGGAGGGAGGGAAGGGGGGCCTGATGGTATGTACCCAGAACTACCCGTGACAATGTTTTAGCCCCATCAGGCACTGGGATTTCTACCCAGAATTCAAAAGGGCGGCAGAGACTGCGGGAACTGTGGGATAGCTACCCACAGTGCAATGCTCCGGAAGTCGACGGTTGCCTCGGTACTGTGGACACACTCCGCTAACTGCATGCACTTAGAGCATTTGTGTGGGGACACACACAATCGACTGTATAAAAATGCTTTCTACAAAACCGACTTCTATAAATTTGACCTAATTTCATAGTGTAGACATACCCTGAGAGGGTCAGACTTATCTTATCCTTAGCAATATATACCTAAATCTTTATTTGAATGAATTGCCTCTGTTTAGATCCTATAAAATTGCCTAAGTTACTACATATAGCCCAGACTTGTATATTTGCACTTTTTTAAAACCCAGCTTGATTGTATCTAATTTTCAGAACAAATTTTGTTTTATGAAAGTTATGATACTGGCCAATTATTCCCACATACAATACAAATACATTAAAGACTGCCAGGCACTCAGAACCTGTGGTAATGTTGTGGGGCATATAAGTCTGATTGATAGATAAATAGACAGGTAGATTGGAAACTTGAAATCTTCAAAAAACTTCATGAGCTATGATAGAAATGATTATTTTTAAGATTACATTTTCAGCTAGTATTAGTTAGCGTAAGTGCTAATTTAAACCAGCTGAGGATGTGGGCCTTGTACTCTTTTTCCTAGATAAAAAATAATGCAAAAATCAAACCCATGTCTCAGAGATGAACGGCTGGGTGTGTGCCATTAAGCTAGCTGCAGGTCATGCTGCACTATATGACAATGGTTTTACTTAAGGTGAATTGGAAGAGGCATCCATTACATAAATAGAAAGGTTATCACCGCAGAAATATATAGTAAAGAACAAAATTGTCAGACACATAGATGGACATAATTTGTTGGGGAAGAGTCAACATAGTTTTTGTAAAGGGAAAACATGCCTCACTAGTCTACTAGAATTCTTTGAGGGGGTCAACAAGCATGTGGACACTGGGGATCCAGTGGATATAGTGTACTTAGATTTTCAGAAAGCCTTTGACAAGGTCCCTCCCCAAAGGCTCTTAAGCAAAGTAAGCTGTCATGGGATAAAGGGGAAGGTCGTCTCCTAAGTCCCCTCTAAGCTGCGTGGCACTGCAGCGGACTACCAAGGGCTGCACAGGTAGGGAGAGGCGCCCCTCCCCTGGCCCAGCCCAGCCTTGACCTGCCCAGCCGGAGCTGCCGCAGCTGGGGAGAGGTGCCCCTCCCTTGGCCCAGCCTGGCTGGAGCTGCCATGGCTGGGGCCGAGTCACATGGAGTGGAGAGGAATTAACACCCCGAGACAAGCAGCGGCACCCCCCACCCATTGTCCTGCAGCCAACTCATCCGGTGGGTTTAATGAGCAATTGCAAGTTAGAGGGAGGTGCCAGAGCTGCCGCCCCATGACCCAGCTGCATACCGTGAGATGGAGGGCCAAGCTGCTGCCCCCCCATCCTGCAAGCCAGCCGGTGGGCTCAGGGAGGCGAAGGCTGATCCCCCAAGTGGCCCGTGGGGTGTGTGTGACCACGCGCGGGGTTGGCCGTGGGTGCAATTCCAGTGATGCAGCCAAGGGTGGTTTTACCCCTCCTCTGGGAGGTGGGGAGCTTGAACCCACCTGCGAGCACCTCCCCCATGGGCACAGGGGGTGGAAGGCAGAGCCCCACCCCACACCCCATGAAAAGTTTTCCACTTGGCCAGCAGCCCGTGAAGCTGGAGGTGCCCGCAGTGGTGTGGGGGGTCTGTCTCAGGGGGCGCCCCATGGGCAGCCCCTTACCCTGAAATTTGCCAGGCTGGAGGGGCTCTGGGGAGCAAAGCCACATGTGACCGCGGACTGGGGTGGCGATGCTATTTCCCCAGCCCCACATGGAGAGGCACCCCAGCCCAGCCCCGCCAGAGCTGCAGTGGCCAGGGAGAGGCCCCTCCCCCATCCTGAGCTGCTGCAGTGAGAGAGGGTTGGGGGGGTCCTTTCTCCCCACTGCAGCCCCGGGGCAGCCTGCACCCCAAACCTCTCATCCTCGGCCCCACCCCAGAGCCTTAATCCCCATCTGGAGCCCTCACTCCCATTAGGGGTATGGAACGGCTTCCATATGAGGAAACATTAATAAGACTGGGACTTTTCAGCTTGGAAAAGAGATGATTAAGAGGGATGTGATCGAGGTCTATAAAATCATGACTGGTGTAGAGAAAGTAAATCAGGAAGTTTATTTATTCATTCTCATAAGACAAGAATTAGGGGTTACCAAATGAAATTAATAGGCAGCAGGTTTAAAACAAACAAAAGGAAGTATTTCTTCACACACCAAATAGTCAACCTGTGGAACTCCTTGCCAGAGGATGTTGTGAAGGCCAAGACTATAACACAATTCAAAAAACAACTAGATAAGTTCATGGAGGATAGGTCCATCAATGCTTATTAGTCAGCATAGGCAGGGATGGGATCCCTAGCCTCTGTTTGCCAGAAGCTGGGAATGGATGACAGGGGATGGATCATTTGCTGATTACCTGTTCTGTTCATTCCCTTTGGGGCACCAGGTATCGGCCACTGTTGGAAGACAGGATACTTGGCTAGATGGACCTTTGGTCTGACCCACTATGGCCACTCTTACGTTCTTATGTTCTTAAACTGAATATGCATAGACATTTCTGTGGAAACCACTGCTTTTTTCCTGGAAGTTTCATGTAGATTTTAAAATTGTTGTTGTCAGGTGAATCCAACTTGCCTCATTCTGGAATAAATCATTTTATGAGAGGTCATTAAACCTGGGCGGTGTCTTGTATGCAAGAGACTAGCTCTCTCTCAGAATAATGGGCTACAATCTCTAATCACAATCGCATGAGAATGTTCTAGCTTCTGTAGCGCTAAAGCAGACCTTTCACCGAATATGAGGGCGTATCTATATTAGCAAACATCACGAGTATACGTCAATCAATTTTAAATTGATTTATCACATCAGTGCAAACTCCTAGTGCAGACACATTAGAACTGCTTTAAACCATGTTTATACTGGTTCTCTGAATTCAGTAAAATAATCAGATCAAGCTAAACTGCTTTAAAAATGACTTAAACCAGTTTAAGTGCATGTACATTAAAAGTTTGCACTGGTGTAAGTTGATTAGGTTACATAAGAGCAAAATACCATGTGTAGATGTGCCCTCTAGGTACCTGCATTTTATCCCTTTCACTCTAGCTAACTAATTAACCACCCAAAACAAAGCACGAATTGAGGGGATAGGTGGTTCTGTTATGCCCACACGTCTCAGGGATGCCAATAAGAAAAACCATTTTAAAGGGTGGGAAAAGTTGGCACGTATCAACATTTATTCTTCCATTGAAAGCAGCTCTCTCCACTATGCAGCCAATACTGAGAATAAGCAACTAGAGATTTTACAACAATTTCAGCCGCCTGACTTTCAAAAATAAAAAGGTACTTTCTGCGTCAGAGGTTTTAAAGCCAGCAGGGACCATTATGATCATCTAATCGGACTAGCTGCATTACACAGGCCTGAGAATTTCACCCAGTGGTTCCTACATCCAGCCCAATAACTGATTTTGGAAGCCTCTCTCAGCACTATACAAAAGACCTAGAGAGCCATTGTGGCAGCACCCTGCAGAGAGAAAGTCATAGCACATGATACAAAGAGCATTAACCAAGTACTGCACTTGTGCTGATTGAATGTCGGGCAGCCCAGTAATACTCAGCAGTGGCTTCAGGTGTTTCAGTAATTAAAGAGGAGTGTCTAGTTTCCTTTATGACACTGTTGTTTACTTTGTGGTAGGAGGTCATGGGAGACTAGCAAACTCCAGAGACTGACATTAAGAGCTCTGAAAAGATCTTTGATGCTGCAAGTTTTCATTAACCCATATTTGTGCCATATTTGCCCAGTAACTTGTCACATCACCCACTGTTATGCTGTTATCCGATACTGATGAGGATGCCAATAAATAAACCATGCAAGGAAAGGCCCTGCTATCATTCACTTGCACATGAGCTTATGCTGCCATGAGAATCTGAACAGTTTTCTCTCTGGTTTTGCTTTAAAATCTAAGACTTAACATTTCACTGACATAGATTGTCCCCTCTGACATTAATAGCCATGACAGGGGAATGTTTACTGAAAATCCTCATGAAGATGAACCCAAATTGCCCCGTTAGGGGAGCAGGGTTCCCATCTCCCAGACCTTTGGATTCCGCAAGATTCACCTCGATCCTGGCAGGGGATCTGCAAGAGGCCACGGCCATCTGTACAAAGGTCCCACATTCCTTCTGTTGGTTGTTGACCACCCCAACCCCCTGCCAGTGCCATTGGATTCCCCTGTGGAAGCTCCCAGGTTCCTGGGACAAGGGCTGCCAAGATAGGTCAATATGGCCTGGAACTGTATTAATTTTTTCAGGCATCTTCTGTGGGGCTGGAGGGTGGATGATACGCATCTCCCGGATTCCACTCCAGCCCTCTCCTCCCCCAGTGCGGATCTTAGACCCTGCAGTGAGCCCTCTGCAGGGTCTAGGAAGTGCAGGGGGATGGTGCTAGGGAGGCTCTGGAGCCCCAGTTGCATGGGGAGGAGGGGAGATGCACACACCGGATCCCCATGCAGCTCTCAGCAGGGATGATTCTTACACCAGTCACACTGTATGGGTTAGGCAGTGGAAAAGTTAACTGATCTTACGGTTGTTTGGAGACCACGGGTGCCTGCGTGAGCCTTGACTGGGAAAACAGGATGGCAGCTGCAGACTGGCTGTCATTATTGTGTCCCCTTTAGGGCATCTTTTATAATATGTATTAGCCAAGGCCCTACTTAACTTGAGATTTTGCAGAAATTGGGGATTCCACAATATTAGGCTTCCACCACAAGTTTGACAGTGGGAGTCCCCGCTGTCAGCCTCATGATCCTGCTCTCAACCCCAGGCCCCGGCTCTCAGCCCCGGGTGGCCAATAGTGGAAAATGGCAGAAAAGTAATAATGGACGTTATTACTGCAAATAATTACTTTTCCACAATTTTCCATGGCTTGTCTGCAAGTCAGCTGCAATTTTTTGACAATCATCCCACAGTTCAAGTAGGGCCTTAGTAATGGCATTTGATTTAGTTAATTCTTAAACAGGGCAGGGTAAACACTTTGCCGTGAATTGTTTTTCAGCCGGAGCTGGCCTTTTTCTGTTTGGAAGTGAGTCATGAGAAGACTTGGATTTTTACAAATTTATTTATTATCATTATTACAGTTCTTCCTATGAGCCCCAGCTGAGACTGGGGGCCTATGGTTTTAGGTACTGTACGAACATACAGCTAGAGCCAGCCTCTGCTGTGAGAGCTGACAGTCTAAACAGACAACGGGTGGAGAAAGGATGGGGAACCTAGACATGGAGAGAGTAAGTGATGGGCTGACTTTGGGCAAATCACTTCACCTCTCTGTGCATCAGTTTCCCCAGCTGTGTAATAGGGAAAAAATGCCGACCTCTTTTGTAAAGTGCTTTGATATCTGCTGATGGAAAGCTGTTGCAGAGCTGGGACATGAAGCCAGGTCTCCTGAGTTTCAGTCCAGCGCCTTATCCGCAAGAACATGCTGCTTCTCAAATGTGTGTGTGTTTATGGAACACTTTGTGTGAACATCTCTTGGACTAGAGGCCGTTTGCATACTAGGTTTGTTATGTACGTTCACTATTTTCAATCATCCCTATGTGACTGGTCCTATGCAGACAGCAGCCCTAACAGCAGCATCTGACAGCAAAGCTTTGCCCTCACATCTGTGTTTGCTAGCGGGGGCAGGTCACAGTAAACTGCTGTTTGGAGAGAGTTTTTTATTGCCAAAATGAGTGGGAAAAGCAGGAAGGCAGAGCGACTCCCCGTGTGTCAAGAGAATGAGGTGCAGCTTTATGCAGTGAGATTGGAGTATCTAGAAGAGCATGTTGATCTGCAGAGAAACGTGCACATCATGGTTTTTCTGACAGAGAAGATGATGGCACTAGTGTAATTCCCTGTGAGAAGAGGGAGGAGTAGGAGGGCTCTAACAGCCAAGAACAAGACATGGTGAAGGAGAGAGAATTTTTGACCACTAATCACATGATCCATCCATCCAGTCAGTCGATAATTGGACATACTTAGCTGTGGACAAGTTTTCATGAGTGTTCAGTACCTAGAGGGAAAGCAGCATAACTGACATCGATACGCGCCCTAGATTTACTAAAATAACAAAATACACAAACATTCAGAAGAGGGGGGAAAACAGGTACTCAATAAGAAGTTGAACAAGTAACATTCCTGTGACGCTTTCCAAGGATGCCCAGAGTTGTGAGGCCCCTTGCTGCCGCCTGCCCTTGCTGTGAGGAAACATTGTCTGGGCCTGCTGGGGATCAGCTCCCCAACTCCATTGACCACAAGCCCTTCCCAGTAGGCCGTGCAAGCCCTGCTGTCTCTCTCCAAGTGAGCAATTGGCACGTTCCAGCTCTCAGGCCCTCTGAACATCTTCCTGGAGTGTCCACCTCTGGTCCCCTGGACACGAACAGTGTTCACAGATTGGGGGTACTGTTCCTTTGGAAGCAGCCAGCTTATCAGTTTCACCTCAGATCCCCGCTCCACTTAATACCCAGCACTGACACATGTTTATAGTCAAATAAAGTAAAAGTTTATTTAACACAGCATAGAGATGCAAGTGATGGCAAGTAGAAATATTGGAAACAGATGATTATATAGAAAACAAAATCATAACATGCATTCTAGACTTAATTAACAAAATACTCTGATGTCTTGTAGAGTATTGCTTACTCAAAATCTTTACAGAATTTCACAGCCACGCTGGCTGTGACCCTTTCATAAGACAAACACACTGTTAGCTTGCTTCCTTCATGAAGGAGTCTCTGTGTTTCCTTATATCCCCCAGATATCCCCTAACAATCCTCTGTCATTATTCAGAAACAGGACACCCTCTGCTGTTGTATCCTGTGAATTTCCTCTCTGGCAGTTTTCATAATCTTTTATTCTGCTTGGGGCTCAGTATGAAAATAGATCCAAAATTGCCATGAATTGTATGCCCGATGACACACATATGACCAGTCAGGGAAATAGGCATCTGGTACCTCTTGCCTGAAAGGAACATGTCCGAGTTACATCACCGCCTGGTAACCTGCCTTAACTTTAAGACCTTAGGAACACAGATACTTAACTGCTTAAATATGATCTGTATACACATTTTGCAGTGATCATGTTAACCAGTGGGCTAGTGGCTCTCAGTAGAGACCTCACATGCTCCCTATCGGGGAACTATTTTGCTACATCTGACCCAGGAATTCCTGTAAAAAACCCTATGCACTCCTGTGGCCTCTGCCAGCTGGCATGCAGAGGTCTCTGGGTCACAAGTCCCTTAATTCAGAATACTCATTTCAGCTCCACTGACTGTATCATAAACTAAACACAACAAAATAATTCCTCTGAAGACTGCTTTGGACTGGCTTTTATTAAAACTTGTCAGCTTATTGGAACTGCCCATTTAACTGATAACAAACCTACATCACTATAAACCCTACTCACTGATCCAGAGTTAAGAACCCCCTTGTGCCGTAAAGCTGGGGAACGTATTGTGTATTCAGTTTGGTTGTTTGTAGGCTTTTTCGTTGACCAGAGGCTAGGATCCCAGTCCTACTTGTGGGCTCTAGCAGTTTCTGTCCTTCACTTCCTGTTTTCTAAGATCAGCTGCACTCCTTTCTCTTCCCCAGTGCTAAGTTACAGGATTTGCCATCCGAGAGGTGGAGTCTGGCTCTCTGGATTTTATCTTTCCAGGAAGTGGATTTTTGAGTGGACAAGTTGGTCCAGTAAAAGATGTTACCTCACATCTCTAATATCCTGGGACCAACATGGCTACAACACTGCATACAATAATGGTTCCCAAAGGCACTTTGTTATTGCTTGCATTGAAAGGGGAATGAGGAATTAGATTAATAATATTTAGCTTTTACTGAATACTTTCCATCCAGAGGTCTCGAAGCGCCTATCATATTGACATTCAGCGGGACGTGTGCTCCTAAATCACTTCAGTGCTTTTGAAAATAAGCTCCAGCACTCTATTCTATTAGATTTTTATAGCAAGCGTATCACTGCCGTACAGTATCTGAGTACCTTCCAGTAGTGCATTAAGCATCACCATCCCCATGGTATAGAAGGGAAAAACTGAGACAAAAGGTGGGATTTTGCAGCTATGATGTGGAGGTGCCAAGATAGCTTAAAGCTGTTTCAGGAGCCAGAGTGGCCCCTGGCATAAATCAGAGTAGCTCTAATTTATGGCAGCAGCACAGAAATCTCACCAACAGAACAGTTATGAGACTTGCTAAGGTTACACAGCAGGTCATTGTCAGAGTGCAGGTCACTTTACTCCCAGTCCAGTGCTCTAGCCACTGGACCTCACTGCTGCCACATATGTTCTTCTAGTTATTAACCATTTTACTACATTGTGCGGAGCCTTTTTTAAAAATCAGCATCACATTAGCTATCCTGCAATCGTCTGGTACACAGGCTGATTTAAAGTAAACCACAGTTAGTAGTTCTTCAATTTCATATTTGAGTTCCTTCAGAACTCTTGGTTGAATGCCCTCTGGTCCTGGTGACTTATTACTGTTTATCAATTTGTTCTGACACCTCTTCTACTGACACCTCAATCAACAGTTCCTCAGATTTGTCACCTAAAAAGAACGGCTCAGATGTCGGGATCTGCCCCACATCCTCTTCAGTGAAAACCACTGCAAAAATTAATTTAGCTTCTCTGCAATGGCCTTGTCATCTCTAAGTGCTCCTTTAGCAACACGATCATCCAGTGGGTCCAATCACTGTTTGGCAGGCTTTCTGATGTATTTTTTTGCTGTTAGAATTTGAAGAGCAACTAGCTAAGTACACAAAAACTTGCTTGGTCTGTTATATTATACATTTACACTTGACTTGCCTGAGTTTATGCTTTTTTCTATTTTCCTCACTAGGACTTAACTTCCAATTTTAAAGGATGCCTTTTAGCCTCTAACCATCTCTTTTACTCAGCTGCTTAAGCATGGTGGAATTTTTTTGGTCCTTTTACTGCCTCAATTATGGTGCTTTTAAATAGTCTCCATGCAGTTTGCAGGCATTTCACTCTTGTAACTGTTCCTTTTAATTTCCGTCTAACTAGCTTCCTCATTTTTGTATAGTTCCCTGTTTTGAGGTTAAATGCTATTGTGGTGGGTTACTTTGACACTTCTCCCCCTCCAAGAATGTTATATTTAATTACATTATGGTCGCTATTACTGAGACGCTCAGCTATAATTTACCTCTTGGCCATACCCTGTGCTCCACTTAGGATTAAAATCAAGAATTGCCTCTCCCATGGAGGGTTCCAGGACAAGTTGCACCAAGAAGCAGTCATTTAATGTGTCTAAAAATTTTACCTCTGTATCCCTTTTTGAGGTGACATGTACCCAGTCAATATGAGGACAGTTGAAATCCGCCATTATTATTGGGTTTTCTGTCTTCATATCCTCTCTAAACACCTTCAAAGTCACCATCACCTTCCTGATCAGGGGGTGGGTAGTATATTCCTACTGCTATACTGATTATTCAAACATAAATTTCTATCCACAGAGATTCTATGGTTCAGTTTAATTCATTTTAGATTTTTACTCTACTTGACTATGCTGTCTTTCACATATAGTGCCATTCCCCCACCAGCTCTGTCATTCCTATATATTTTGTACCCTTGTATTACCGCAAACCCACTGATTATCTTCATTCCACCAAGTTCCACCTATTATATCAATATTGTCATTTAAGGCCAGGCACTCTAGTTCACCCATCTTAGTATTTAAACAGCTAGCATTCATCTGATGAAACATAGGAAAGCCCTTTCTTCATATCTCCATGTGGCATCTGAATGTCGAGCCTTTCATCTGCTCTTTATAATGCGCATCAAATCTCTCATTCTGAGCCACGGTGAAGTAATTTTTCCAGTCTCCTGAAATCCCTGGTGGGAAGAAAAAAAAATGAATGACTAGTTTATTCTCCCCTTCCGGGCTCCTGCCCCACTCTGAGGTTGTTTCTGTTATCTTCTTTCCCAAAGATACTCCAAAAGGCCCTAGCATAGTCCTGTGATCCTAGTGCTGTTCAGACAGAATTCTAAGTCAGGTTTTCAGTGTTCTTTTTGCCTAGATGCTTAACAAAAACAAAGGAGAAAAATGTAACAGATCAAGAGGCTGCAAGAGACTTTCAAGTTAAGCAAGTTAGAGTTAGAAGCAGCGGGAGACATTTATTTGAGGGGCCAGTCCTATGAGGTTGATGGGGTCCACACAAACTTTACATTGTCCTCACTGCTGGGGACTGTGTGTGTGTCGTGAGCAGAGGGGTCCTATGGAACATCTCTTCACACCAGTCATGCATCTCAGGATGTATGATTAAGGCACGTACATTTTCCAAACTTCTGAGTGATCTTGGATGCTCAACTTGAGACACCTTTAAGGGTCCCCAATTTTCAGAAAATGCTCAGTACCCACCTTTTAAAACTCAAAACCTTAAAAGGTATCTCAGGCTGGTCACCCAAAAGCACCAGGAACTTTGGAAAACTTAGGCCAGTGTCTATTTTTCTTTTCAAGAGAGAAAAGGATCTTTGTATCCAAACAATTGTTTTTAAGATGCATGCAAGAAACACCAACAGTAATTAGCACTGTTGAACTGTCAATGGATACTGTGTGCACTCCCAGACTGATGATACTGGCATCTGTGATCTCTTCCTGCAGGCCAGTGTCACATATTAACCCAGGTCCAGGCATGGCAAATCATTATTGTTATTTGTATTGCACCTGAAGTCCCGCTGGGGTAAGTACATAGACATAGTATGAGACAAACTGTGCCCGGAGGAGTTTATAGTGTAAACGAACAAGGGCACTTCCTTCTGGATATCCCCATTTTGCAGATGGCAAAAGTGAGGCACAGGGCAATCAAGGCCCACCTCCTCAAAGGTATTTAGGCTTCTAATATCCATTGATTTCAGGGCCTCAGAGATTTGCTCAATGCCACATGGTAAGTCAATATCAGAGCAGGAAACAGAATCCAAATTTCCTGAAGCCCCAGCTAGTACCAAAACCACAAGATCAGTCATCCTTTCCAGAGTGCTACACCAGGATCTGCATGCTAGAAACTAAACAGGAGAACCTTCCTCGTAGTAATTTATCTGAGCTGGGCCTTCCATATGCAGCTCAACCATTAACTGGGCTTGGCTCACAGAGAAAAACACTGACCCTGGGAATTTCCCTTCCTGTGAAAGTGGGATCAGGAGCTAGTAATAGTTGTAGAAAACTGTTCCTGCTGTTATCTTACTGGCCTTTCCTGTAAACTTCTTACCTTTTCTCATGAATGGAGACACAGTGTGGTCCATAGCCCAGGTTGGCATCATTTCATAGTTGACAGTAGGATTCTTCTTCATCTCCTGGAAGGAGGTATGGTGGAGGATTTTATTCACCACTTCCTCCTTCAGGTCCTTTCCCAGAAACTGGAGCACCTTCTCTATTTCGCGCTTTGGGTCCTGCAGAGAGACAGGCAGATAGACCCTCAGGTGGTGAGACATGATAAAAGATAATATATTACTGAGTAGAAGTTTTCCTAGCCACTCTTGGATGTGTTGGTAGAATGTGACAGATCTTTTTTGTATTCATTTGGGACCTAATCCAGAGACCAGTGGAGCAGACCTCTAATGAGCAAAGAGCAGCTCTTTTAATGAGTGATGCATCATAATAACAAATCATTTCTAGAGCCCAGAAAAACTTTTGAAAGAAAGGATCACCAAAGGCTTGCTATCCTGTACAACTAGCTTTCAACAAAACACTCCATTTACCAAGCGGGCTGCTACTTACGCACTAGTGTTCTCGAAGCAGAGGGTATAAGTTCATAGAATCAGTGAAGAGAGGAGGGGTAGGGAAAAAAATGTCAGGAGTCCATTGTAAATATTAAAAGTAAACTGCTTGAATTTGAGATCTCGCAAAAAGGGCATTAAATTAAGCTTCTAAAGTTCGAGCACTGATAGTCATATGAAATAGCTTCCCCTTTTAAAGACAGAGACAGAAGCTAGCTGAAACCTTTAAACAAAAAAGTCTCACCAGCCCTAAACTCTAACCTCAGCCAAACTGCAGCTCAGCTATACAATCTCTTGGATCCATCACTTATTGGTTTTAGACAATCAGCCACCACTACATACTTTTTTATTCTTTTGCGTGTGCATGTATTCCCCCCCCCGCCCCCTTAAAACACCTTTCCATCTTGCTTTCTGTAGCCAGGAGGAAAAAGGGGCCCCTCACCAAAAAAACACCCAAAATCCAAAACAACCAAAGTTAGAACAAACCAACCAAGTAATATTAATCAGTTTCCTACTCTCCAATGAGAAGCTGCAGTGTGGCCTTCCCTGAAATGCTGCAGTCCTAGCACCAGGGTGTGTTGGGGAAAGGTATAAATAGTAGCCCTTAGAAATCCCCTGCCTCATATGACCTAAAGTGGAGTCTAGCAGCCCATGCCTAGTATTGTAGCCGCTTCTGGTTCCAGTAAGAACGCAACCCAAACCCCTTGCCTTAAGGTAAGAATAGCTAAAAGCATCTTTACACAAAGAAAATGACCAGCATAGCTATGCAAGTAAAAATCCCTGTATACACACTCCCATCCTAGCCTTTCCCCAAGATAAGCCTTAAGTGTCTACTTTTGAGAGAGAATGAAGCCAGCTCCGCAGTTTGCAGCCTGCAGTGGAGTGGTTTGTTTTCTTTCAAAGTTATATCCAACTCAAGGGCTTTAACACCCGTTAACAGATGTACCCCTTAGATTTCCCAATCCTCTGTGGCGGTTTGCTGAGTCACAACCAGCTTCAGCTGCCAAATAGATTTCAACTGCATTCCCCATGCACGGCACACTAAGGATGTAATTGTACAGCTGCAAGCAATCGAGCTCAGTGCAGGTGCACAGAGAGCTTCTGGTGGTATGTCAACTCTTCTACATATTTGCCTGGTTTTACACCAGGCTTCATAAAAAGCACTAGCCAAGTCCGTACAACCTAAAATTTCATACAGACAAAATGAGAAAGTACGCAATTTTTCAGTAATGGTGCACGGTGACACTTTTGTATTTTTATGTCTCATTTTGTAAGCAAGTAGTTTTTAAGTGAGGTGAAACTTGGGGTATGCAAGACAAATCAGACTCCTGAAAGTGAGTCCAGTAGTCTGGAAAGGTTGAAAACCACTGATCTAGAGCTCCTTATTTAGGTGTGTAAATAGGAACTGGGTTTTTCTGGAAATCTAGTTGCTGTTGTGGGGGGCACTTTTGAAACTTTTGCCTTACGTGACTCTGAAGCACAATGGAACAGACCTAAAGCTCCCCTGACTTCCTTCCTGTGCTTACCAAAACTACCCTGTGTTCACCCTCAGAACTTCAGTGTGTAAAATCTATGACCATGTGTGTTCGTTGTGTTGCTGTCTGACTGAATGCAAAGATGTGAGACATGGGAATATTTAAGGATGGCTCAAATATGAATTAAAGATCCATTAGACTCCTAATAAATCACTGGCTCAGGCTAAGCCTGGTCCTCCTCCCTCTTTGTTAGTGCTCTGGGTGCAAAAGAGAATAGGCTGGGGAGGAATAACCCTGTTAATTGATTTGCCTGGTAGGTGGTGAGGGCCAACTGGTGGGAGCTCGCTAAGAGGGGCAGGATGTGTGTGTGTGGCAGGGGGCTTATTGTGTTACATAAAGGATGAGAGGAGGGTCCTGGTCCCTCCATCCCCTCCTAGTTCTACCTTCTCTTGGGGTTGACAGGGGCACAAAAGGGAGTGTTTATGGACCAGACTAAAATCAGGTCTGGGGAAAAGGCCGGGGTCATTGCTTTCTAAACTAACGGGGCATGAGCCATCTAGCAGTTTAGGGATTGTTTACCATATTATTATAAGAAGGCAAGGGGTGGATTAAAATGAATCATGGTTTGGATCAGCTGAATCCACTGTTGTACCTCTGGGTGGCGGCTGTAGGCAGGAAGTTTGGGGCTGTGTACTCGCTGCCTTAGTTCGGCCTTGAACGTGGCTGGTTCCGGGATTGTTTTGTTAATATGCAAAGTATTTTCCCACTGGGTGTAGTAAAATAGGCGATTGCAGAACCACCCCACCACTCCTAACGATGCCAGTGTTGCAAACGGACATGCAGGAGAGGAAGGATGAATTTCTGGACTGGCACTCAGGAGATGTGGGTTAAACTCCTGGGTCTGTCACAGATTCCCTCTAGGCAAATCACTTAATCTGCCAGTATCTCAGTTCAACAGGAGTAACACTGCTACTCTCCCATCCGGGGTGTTGTGAGGCTACACTCATTAATGACTGGGACATGCTCAGATAGGACAATGAGGGGAGCCCTATATATACCTAGATAGATGTTAAAATCACCCTCCTTCCTTAGGGAAAGGGGGCATTTGGAGCAGGATCCCCTGGCATCTGCTCATCGCTCCCCCTTCCTCACCTTTTTCATGTCCTCATAGAACATGTACAGAATTCGATAGGCCTTTTTCTTCTCCCACCAGCCTTTGACGTGATCGTACCAGGATCCATAAGCCACTACATCCAGATTGAAACAAGCAACAAAGAGAAGGAGGAGAGAGATATCACAGCTCGTACTGGTTCTAAGAGTGTCACAGGGGACGTGAGCTGTTAGGTTATTATACCAGTCTCCCAGAAGAGTCTGGGAGCCCCGTTGCTTGGGACTTTTAAAACCAGGCTGGACAGAACAGTGGACTGTGTGCTATGTGCATTAATCCTGCACTGGGGCAGGGGGTGGATGGGATGAACTGCTGGTCCTTTTTCTTCAATAACCAGCTGGAATTTTTAAAGGCATTTTTAAAGGGTACATCTACACAGTGATTAAAAATCCAGGGCATTGAGTCTCAGAGCCTGGATCAGCTGCCTCAGGCTCATGGGGCTCAGGAAGCAGGGCTAAAAATAGCAGTGTAGACATTCAGGATCAGGCTGGAGCCCAGGCTCTGAGACCCTCCCCCTCGTGGGGTCTCAGAGCCTGAGCCCAGCTCGGGTTGCCAGTTTTACTTGGATGTATTCCTGGAGGTTTCATCACATGACATAATCTTTAATTCAAGATTAACCTTTAATTCCTGGAGACTCTCGGACAATCCTGGAGAGGTGGCAAGCCTAGCTCCAGAGAAAGCCCAAACATCCACATTGCAATTTTATAGACCTGCAGCCTGAGCCCGAGTGAACTGAGCCGGGCTCTTAGACTTGGGGCTGCAGGTTTTTTATTGCAGTGTAGATCTACCCGGAGGCACCATCTGATCTGCTGCTTTCTCCTCCCAACCCCTGCGTTCACACTGAGTTGAACCTATTTCTGTGGGGCAGGCAGGAGAAGATGGGCACGTTGAGTCCCCAGTATTGGTCAATGCCTCTGGACAGAGGGATAAGGTAGCTGAGAATGGTTTGGAGGGAAGGGGAGGGGGGGATTAAAAAGGTAACTAACCAGATATGTTACATGCTTGTTCTATGTTGTCTGGCCGGGTGTTTTGTCTAGTTAGATTGTGCCGTCTGGGGAGGAGCCATATCATTCTCTGTGTGTGCACGGTGCCTGTGTGGAGCTGTTGGGCCCCACTGCAATGCCAACATTAAATAATCATTATTTTGGCCTTAACAAGGCTTTGCAAACTTCTCTTCTAAGTAGCGTGTAAACATTCTGGTGGGTTTCGATTCTTGGCCCCAGACCAGAAACTGAAATGTTTGGGCTCTGCTCCTGAAGGGGAGGATTGTGAGGGCACCAAGTATAGTAAGAATTATTTCTGTTACAGCAGCCCTGTGGGATTCCCTCGTGTTAGGTACTGTACACACATAGTGAGAGACAGCCCCTGCCCCCAAGAGCTCACAATCTAAACAGATAAGACAAGGTGGTAGAGCAAATGGAGTCACAGAGCGGTGACTTGCCCGAGGTCACACAGGGAGGTGAACTGACTTGCCCAAGGTCACCCAGCAAGTCAGTGGCAGAGCTGGGACTAGAACCCAGGTCATCTCAGTCCTAGTCCTGTGCCCTATCCACTGAACCACATTGCCATGGCTTAAAGTTCACATACTGCCCTAAGGAACTCGCAGTCCTGTCAGGCTCTGAGGAGCCAGGGAAAGTCACTAACACTGGACC
Source organism: Caretta caretta (assembly GCF_965140235.1). NCBI lineage: Eukaryota > Metazoa > Chordata > Testudines > Cheloniidae > Caretta > Caretta caretta. Next base: position 19,747,092 of record NC_134209.1, read on the forward strand.
CTTTATAACGCAATTGAATAATATATCCCTGGATTCTTGCCCAGGGGGTGAAGGGACAATCTCTTTTCTGTTGTTTACGTTCTTATGCCACACCTGTTACTGTGGTTTCTGAGAGGTTACTCCTACCTTTCCCAGCCATGAACTTCCCCAGGAACTCATCCAAGGTGCCGGGGTCTGGATGCATCTTTGCCATCTGGTAGAAATGGTAATAAGAGACAGCCACATCCTTGGCATTTCGGGCAACATAGATCATCTGCAGGACAGAAAAGGGAACGTAGTGCAGTCTGAATTAGCAGGGGCTGCAGGGATTTTGACCTGACCCCCTGCATAGGTCTGGAAGAGATTTCCCCTGCTCCAGTACAAACACCATCACTGTACAACTGGCATATGAATTATGGGGAGGTTGCCTTTCTGAGGTGTCTGGCACTGGATGCTGCTGGAACCAGGAGGCAGGCGTAGTTGGGCTGAAAGATGACGATTCCTACATCGCTGCATCTCTCTGGGATGGCTGGAGCTGGTTACCTTGCAGTCCTGCTCCCAGAAAGAGACAGGGAGGAGCTGAACTGGGAGGTGGGTCTTCACTATCCGAGGCAATGGCGCTGTGGCCAGCTGTTCTGTGCCTGGAAAACACACAGGGGGTTAAAGGTTAAAGGAATCGTCTGGAGCACCTGGCACATCCTGAATGAACAGCCTGTGCTCACTGGAGAATGAGTCAGCACGTCCTGCCTCTTCCTTTCAGGATACCGAGAAAGAGGGAGGTGAGGCTAAATGCTCTCCCCACCCTAACTCTCCTGCTGCTGGCTGCCTTCTCACGCAGAACCACTGTTTTGTTTATTGCAGCCACCAGTCCAAATTTACCCCCTCTCTTTAAAACCCTCCATGGGCCCACTTCAGCTTGTCTCTTGGACCTTGCCTGTCCCTCTGCTCATTTAGCTCTGGTTTCCGCTGTGACATGCCAAACAATCCTGCAACTGCTGGTGCAGATTCACCCTCTTGGCAACTGCTGCTGTCTAGAATGACTTTCCTGCATCTCTCTGCCTCATTCAAGAGGGCCTCTCTCATTTCGGATCTCATCCTCGCTGATAACTCTTTAGTTAAGCACTGGAACAGGTCACCAAGGGAGGTCGTCAAATCCCCACCTTTGGAGGTTTTAAGAACAAGTTAGACAAAGACCTATCAAGGATGATTTTGGTATACTTGGTCCTGCCTCTGCACAGGGAGATGGACTAGAAGGCCTCTCAAAGTGCCTTCCAGCCCGACATTTCTAAGATTAGTAGCAGCAAAAGGAAAAATAAATTATGATTATTTATTTAGCATTGCCCGTGCTTTACAGACATGACAGGGTCTCTGAGCCTAAGAGCTTACAGTCTAGCTAAACATGGGTAGGGACTTGGGCTAGGGTGGGCAACAAAAGCAGCGTAATTGTCCCTTTCTCCATTTAAACTTTTCACCTGAGAATCACAGTGAGAGAGCTAAAAGAAAAGGAGTACTTGTGGCACCTTAGAGACTAACCAATTTATTTGAGCATGAGCTTTCGTGAGCTACAGCTCACTTCAAGAGCTGCTTTCTTTTGACACGGAACAAGGAACTCCACCAGAATAAGATAAACCTAAGGCTTTGTCCCTAATGCTGCTCTGTTTCACTCTAGAGTTTCTGGCTTCCAGCTACAGATTCAAAGAAGCAGAACAAAAAGCACACACTAGTGCCACAACATTTTTCTACTGATTTTGTTTTCCTGTGATGAGGAGCAGGATTAATAAGCAGGCAACAAATGAGCTTTAAGGCAGGCTTTGGAGGAGAAATGGGATGATGTGATGCTGACCGGGTCAGGGAAGGTGTCCCTGGCTCTGTAATGGCGTGTTTAACCCTGTAAAGCATGTTGGTGTACAGTTTGTACAAAGACACTATAAAACCAGCTGCACTGTTGTAAAGGTTGAATTACATACAGCATTAGAATCAGTCTAGAGACAGCATTCTCCTCCTTCCATGGCTCCTGTGGGAGGGGGCTCTTGCATTTGTCTGATCTCCTGTACAACGCTTACCACTTAGGAGTCCAGGGAAGCTCATTTCCATGAAAGGGACTCGATTGAAAATTGCATCCCGTTTACATTTCTCCTCATCCCCATCATTGTAAATCATGTCCACGATTTCACTAATCCAGGTTGTGCCTGGAACGTAGATTGAAAGGAGCATTTCAGAGGTAAGTGTATTCTGTCTCCTACTGGTGGATGGATATAAAGTTAGGTGACCCTCTCCCCCCCCCCCCCCACATTTAAATACACTCTTATTTTTACTTGCCTGATTTTGGGTAGGTGGAAATGAGAAGGTCATCTGGTCTGGCCTGGAATGATTCCACCTGAGCCCAGTTCTCCACAAAATGCCGGTAGAGGGGAATTTCATGGATAACCTCTAATTCCTGCCTTGACAAATGTTCCATCTTGGGAGGGCTGAGTTAAGGTGAGGAAAAAAGGGGTTAAATGGCTCTCATTATTTGCATGATAACTGTATGGAAGACATCCCTACACATCATGGAACTAACACTGGTTTCCAAGAGGTGGGGGTGGAAGAAGTAGAATTCTGTTGTTCTTGATTTCTGTAGTCTCTCTTTACATGAATCAATATACTTTGCAATTTCTAAACAAAAAAAGCCAACCAAACAAAAAAAACCCACAAAAAGCTTTGTTAAAGAAGAGTTACCATTGGATTTGTTCCACTGGAGCCCAGTGTAGCCTTTTATTTTATTTAAATTTTGTAACGTGGTATTACACTACCGTGAGTTCAGCTCTGGCGGCTACAGTTTCAAGCTTAACGGTGAAAGTCACCTCTGCTACTTGCTTTAGATTTAGAGTCTCTAGGGCAGTAGTGGGCAACCTACGGACCATAGACCACATGGGGCCTCTCGGGGTAATCCATTAGCGGGCTGCGAGACCGTGTTTACATTGAGTGTGCACAGGCACAGCTGCCCGCAGCTCCCAGTGGCTGCGGTTCGCCATTCCCAACCAGTGGGAGCTGCGGGAAGCGGTGCAGGCTGCAGGGACGTGCTGGCTGCCACTTCCCGCAGCTCCCATTGGCGGGGAACGGGGAACCGCGGCTACTGGCCGTGCCTGTGGATGGTCAATGTAAACACTGTCTCACAGCCCACCAGCAGATTACCCTGATGGGCTGCGTGCGGCCCATGGGCCACAGGTTGCCCACCATTGCTCTAGGGACGCATAAAGACCAAGGGTAGCGACCACACAGACATTCACAAGTACAAGGTCTAGTCTGTTTTACAAGTTTTATTAAAGTTACAAATAAAGTTATGATTACCCAAGCATATAGAAATTCTATACAGACCTATGCACTAGTTAGAAATATAGCGCTACTCACATCCTTAACAATAGTGTTAGGGTCTGATGGGTCTCTCATGGATTGATCATCAGTAGAGGGATGGTTCCTGCTGGAGTTTCCCATAGGGAGCTCAATTTTCCTAGTCTAGGCAGCCCCTTTTTTATAATGTGATTCTGACTATACGCCATTAGCATTTCTGCACATAGCACACTCTGTGGTTAGGGCATGTGTTAGAAAAATGTGATTACCAGGTATCTTGTAAGTAAAATATTACTTTTACTGTTAATTTTTTGCAATATCACCCATTGGTATATCTTTTCCAGTAATCTTAGGGCATCAGGTTATTCTTTGGTCACTTACTTATATCAGCATTCCTTAACTCTATGGCTTACGTGTAGCTAAGCTAAAATCTTGCAGGCCTTAGCCCAGAGGCCTTGCATTTCAACCCCGCTTACTTAGATACCTAATACATGAGAATTCCCTCTACATACTGATCAATCTTAAACTTCTGTAATCCTACAATATAACTCTATTTAGCATACAATGATTATATATAACATAACATGTTAGTTAATTATAACATCACACAATTAATGAACAATCAACTAAAATCATTGGCTACACCAGCTAATGCCCCAGAGCAATATTACTTGTGCTTTGCAAAAATCCAGACTCTTTAAAACAACAGGCACGTTCACGTTGCTAGAAAGGAACAGCTTGTTTCCTTGCTACCATATAATATTTCGTCATTCATTATCACCCCCCCAACCTGCAACTCTCACCCAGTATTAACTGTCTCCTGGGTTTCCTGCATAATGGATCTCTGCTATTTGATATACTCCTGATTTTATATAGTGTTTCTTAAAGAGGCAAGATGGTCCAGCAGTTAGGGTTCTGGCTGAGACTTGGGAGACCTGGGTTTAATTCTCTGCCACACACTTCCTGTGTGATCTCAAGCAACTCACTTAGTCGCTGTTGTGCCTCAGTTCCCTATCTGTAAAATTAGGATAATAGTGCTGTCCTACCTCACAAGGTGTTAGATTGAAAGGTGCTCAGATCCTACGGTAATGAGGTCCATATAAGTATTCAGCTAGAAAATGTGAGTATGGTTTTGTAAGGATTATGGTTTTAGGGTACATTAGATTATGAGGAAATGTATAGAATTCTGACAGTGTGGTGTGTGAGTGGATCAGAAGAATATTTATAATGCATAGAATTTGAATGAGTGATCTGATTGTTATGAAATGTTAATTATATAGTATTGTAGGGGTAGGTAGGCATAGGCACATTTCTCTCATGATGCAAATAGCATGCATTTTAAGTGGTTAATGCAAAATGCTTGGGTTATAATATGTTGAAATGAATCCTTGGAATAGAAGATAGGCTGTTAGAAATGGAATCCTCACAGCATCGTCTTTGTGTCCTGAGTAAAACTTTCAGGAGCATCATGCAGCTAAAACCCAGTTTAAAAATGTTACACTTGTGAAATGAATGTTAGCACTGTGTGTTCCCACCCAGTCTTCATTACTACAAAATCAAGCATTCATGCCAATCAGCTTTCGCCATAGCACAAGGAAAACGAGTTAATAGACACAAATGGGCTTGTCAGAAATAAGACTGAACTTCAGAACCCAAAGTTGCAATGTATGCAAATGATAAACAGTGTATACAGAAGTGAGCTGTAGCTTACGAAAGCTTATGCTCAAATAAATTGGTTAGTCTCTAAGGTGCCACAAGTACTCCTTTTCTTTTTGCGAATACAGACTAACACGGCTGCTACTCTGAAACCAGTGTATACCTAAATTAATTGATTCTCTTTCTGTTGACCCTGGTGTAAATCAATAGGGCAAATGTTGTAACCATCCTAATTACTTCCTCCTTACTGTTAGCCAGTAAAATCTATGGGGCAGATCCTGGGCTGGTGTAAATCAGGGTAACTCCATTGAAGTCAGTGGGTTAGATTCTCAATGGAGCTATGGTGATCAACACCAGTTAAGGATTTGGCCCAATCTTCTTTTGTTAAAACCACTGATGCAAAATCCCCACAAGGGACCCAGTTTCCTTGTTTTAACTGGACCACAACATTAGCAATTTTATGGAACCTCAGTCAAGCAAAAGCTATCTGGAATGGACAAGATTAAACACATAAAATATATTTTCAGCCTGTAGGAGCTTTAATTACGGAAAGGCAAAGTGATGCTATGGCAATATAAACTCCGGTAAGATACTCGAGCGTCTTTCTCAGTAGAATGTTGTTTGATTAAAAAATTAAATTTAAACTTTTGATATCACCAATAAAGTCTTCTTTTAATCCTGGGCACCTCGGGTATTTTGAGATTCCAGACGAGCAAGGAGAGGCTGGAATGCTGTATTTTTCACATCATTCTTGCAGGCGTAATCTAATCAGAGGACCTTCCTCTAAATCCCAAAGCTTTCACCAGAAAACAACAAAAAATGCCTTCTGTAGGGATAATTCCCCAGGCTCTCCCCTCCACATTGCTCCTGAAAGGATGTGTGGTAAGACCCAGTATCTTTCTCAGAATAACAGATTATATGACATTTCTACCTTTTAGGCACCATATCTCTGCTCCATCTGAAATATGAGACTGAATTTTAGACTGGAAGACTTTAAGGGCCCAATCCAAAATCCACTAACTTGATGGGATTCTTTCCATTGATTTCACTGGGCTTTGGATCAGGCCATAATGGCATGATGAACCAGATTGCCCCTTGAAGTTGTAGCAAATTTAAGGGGTCCCTGTGATGCTATCATAGTGTTATGTTTCAGTTGGGAAAAACAATTCTTCCATTTCCCAGGGAGGTGAATTGTCAGGCCTGAATACGTAAAACCTGTCTAACAACGTTACAAATGAGCTAGCTTCTTTTTGTCTCTGTCCATCTTTCACTCCATTTTTATGGTGGTAATGCACATATGAAGGAAGTGTTGCAGACCCCAGAGAGAGCAAATTGCAGAGTTTTAAATCCCTGAAAAGCAGATGTATACAATATGTTAGAAGTAGATCTTACCTTGCTCTCTTTGTAGAGGATATCTCTTGCTTTCAGCCTAGCTTCACCTCTCTCCCACATAAACCCAAGTAATTGCAGTTTTATTATTGCTAATTAGCAACTTAAGATATGCTGAATTGTGCAGCCTGGGTTAGAAGAGCAGAAAACCTCTCTAATGTTGAAGGAATTAACCCAGAGTAATCTTAGACTTCCTGCTTGTCTGTTTTCCTTGTGTTGTTCATTTTTGACCTTTGCACAGTGTTATCAACCCCAGGCATTCAAAAATCATGACTCAGGCCCCCAGAATAATCAGCCTGGCTTTAAAATCATATTTTAAGAAAACTGGAATCTGTCTATTTGCCTTCTGGTTTTTTTTAACATTTTGGGTCCACTCAGAAAATGCTTTCAAGCTATTCCCTACAATCATGAGAGCTAGAAACTTTTTTTAAAAAATGAAAACTGAGAGTACATAACTCCTGGAAATGTCACATATTGCACAACTCATGATAAAACTACAAGAGTTGACAACACTGTACATCCCAAACAGATGTAAAAGGGTGTTTCCCCAATGCAACACTGTGTACTGTAATATCAAAACTAGTGTGGTATTCAGTAACAGCTGCAGGTACCGCCAAGAGAGGGGTCTCAGGAAAGCTACGAGCATTTCCAGTTCAAGCAGGCTGAGTGATTCTTGGACTGGAAGCTACCCCACATGGGGAGAAGTGATACACACACACTCCCGTACACCTCTCTCTCACAGGGAGGGTGACTGACTGACCTGACCCTCCCTGCCTGGTGCTCTCTGTCCTCCATGCCTGGCTGGGCCCCCAGGATGGACCCGCCTCTCCTAGTATCTGGTGCCACATCTTCCCAAGACAACAGGTGGCAGGACGGGGGGGGGGCATGCAAAGTCACATGCCCCCTCCTCCCTCCCAGATTTCTGCCAGAGCTCATACCAGAATGTGGCCAGCAGCAGCCTTTCAACACTGTGTGGGAGGGAAGGTATGGGAGCTGCTTCCAGCCACGGGGCGTGGGGGGGGGAGAGGAGTGGGGCCGGGGAGGGATGACCTGCCCATGTCTTTGCAGAGGTCATCTCTTCCCTCACCCTCTGCTCCCCTGGGGCTGGAAGCAGCTGGTCCCTTCCTGCCCCACAGTGTTGAAAGGCAGCTAACACCCACAAGCTGCTGCTGGTCACCGACATAACCCAACCACCTCCTGTCCCCTGGCTACAGCGCAGGTAGGGAGGGATTAAGCCCTAAGGATGCATTGTGCACCAGGGCCCAGGAAACCTGACTGTAGGGGCTTCATGGAACCCGACTAGAGAGATGGCTCAGCAGGGGAGGGTGCCTAGGGGATGCAGCAGCCCCGCACTCCCTGGAGGCAGGACCCAAGCCGTCGGGGGGGGAGGGGGTTAAAGGGGTGCTAAGCTAAGTCCCTGCTCGGGGGTGGGGGGCTGCTGTGGAGCCTGCAGGTTCAGAGTGTGAACAGGCTGGATATCGTTTCCCCCACCACGCCAGAGTTTAGCTGAGGGGCAGAGAGGCTTCCCCAGTGTGCGGAGCTTTGGTACACGCAGGGCTCGGCTCCTCCTGGCCAGCGCCCAGGGCCAGAGGATCTTGGGCTTTCCCAGGGCACCGGCCCAGCCAGAGGCAGTGGGGGAAGAAAGGAGCCTGCTGGCCAGGCTGCTGGTAAACTGAGTACTCCAACTGGGGGCAGATTCTCTGCACAGCACTGGGAGCAGGACGCGCCCCACCCGGCGGGATGTAAAGGAGCAGTGGGGCTGGGGAAGGGGCAAAGCAGGGAGAGGACAGCGAGAGGGGGATCACATAAAGGGCCAATAGGTGGGCAGCAGAGGTGACATGTAACCGGACGCCGCCTGTTTCCTGCCCATACTCACCCACCACAGCAGCGTGCAGCCCAAGCCAGCTGGAAACTGGGACAGGGCCCTGCTGGCTGAGAGCCGGCATGCAGCAGGGGCTGCGCTGAGGGACCAGCATAGGGAGTGGCCAGCCCCATGTGCTGCAGCTTTGTCCCTCCACCAGCCTTGCACACCCACCCCCATCGTTGGCCACGGGACCCTCCCACTCAATGCTGGTAGGCAGGCAGCTGGCGAGCAGGGATCCGGCCAGCAGCAGGACCCGCAAGTATTGATGTGGGGGAGACAGAAAATATGGGACAGTTTGGCCATATTTAAGAAAAAGTCGGGACACCTGCAGTAAGGCTTAAATATGGGACTGTCCCTTTAAAAACGGGATGTCTGGTCACCCTAAGTCTGAGTATCAGCTGAGCCTGTGTACAGCTGAGCAGATCACAATTTTCAAGGGCTTGCGCAGTGCACACAAAATGGATCAGACACACTCCCTTTTCTCCCCAGGTTCCTTAGGTGATCCAGCCCACCTTTCAGAGAAGCAAAAGTAAACAATCTGAATGACAACGCAAACGTATCCCACACTCTCTCGGCCTTTGCAGTATAATACCTGGATATCAGAGGGCTTCCACGGGTTTTACTTCAGGGGAACCCCTGCTCCTTATGTCTTAGAGTTGATCCTTCTGCGAGAGCTCTGAGTTTCTTCAGTCCCAAGTCTCTGTTTTTCCCGCTTTTAGGCCTCAACAAGTTAAGAAACTACTGACTTTTCACTTCCTGGTTCCACCCTGGACTATGTTTAAAGGGCTAATGACTAAATAAAACAAGCTGGTCTCGACATGTTCCCACTTGTCCTTTGGCTCTCAGCTCCCATGAAGTACCTGTAGTTTCTCTGTCAGGTTCTAGAGTGGCATTGTGCAGCATATGTATCTCCTTCATTCAGTCTTGTCAAGGATGTTTTCTTGTGTCCTTTGTGTTGCACACAATCCTGGCCCAGAAGGAAATGAGGAGAGAGGGAATCTGAATAAAGGAGACAGCAGTGGGGCCTAAAGAGGGTGGTGTTTCTAAAAGATCAGCTGTAATTCAACCAGAAGTTGCAGCCCTGATGCAGGAGTGACTGGATAGAATTCTACAGGAGGGCCAGACGAGATGAATGTAATATAGTCCCTTCTGGCTTTAAAATCTATGACTCTAGAGCTATGAGATGGAGGGGGGTGACTCTGCTGGAAGGATATTCGCAGACACCCATCAGTGACTTGTGTAAACTCCATACACACAGCTGGCCATGAAATGGCATGAATCTCCCTGGTGATTAGACACATCCTTTGAGAGAATGAGTGCATCCCTCATGAGCCCCCATAGTCTCTGACCCCTGCCATACAAAGGGGGGGGCCTGGGCAGCTCCTCCCAGCAGGTCACAGGGAGGTGAAGAGAGTGAATGGGTTGTATTTAATACAGGTGTGATAAGGCTGAAGATTCTCCTCCACTCCTCTTGGCCCTTAGGCTTGTTTCCAGTGGCTTGTGCTAGTCCTCTCCACTGGGGTGAATTGCACTTGGGCAGAGGATATGCACTACCTGGCAGGAGTGCTTCCTGCAGCTCTTCCCTCCCACCTCCCCCAGTGTCTCTTGAATGTAGGAAGAGCCTGTTCCCACTGAGCAGGAAAACCCTGCTGCGGTCTAGCCTCTCTTTATAGGGACACTCTGTACCAGGAACACTTTACACTGGGCTGCTCTTGAGGTCCAAACAGGGCCCCATAACATGGGGAGAGAAGTCCCTGAGGAGGCAATGGTCTGTTTACTTGCAGTACATAATGTAGCCACTAGATGTCTCTGCATGCTGAGTAGAGCTCCAGATGGTGGGAACGAGGATTCCCTGTGGCACTTTAGAGACTTAACAAATTTATTTGGGCATAAGCTTTCGTGGAATAAAACCCACTTCATCAGATGCATGGAGTGGAAAATACAGTAGAGAGGTATAAATACACAGCATATGAAAAGATGGGAGTTGCTTTACCTAGTGTGGGGTCAGTGCTAACGAGCCAATTCAATTAAGGTGGAAGTGGGCTATTCTCAACAGTTGACAAGAAGGGGTGCAAATCACTTTTGTAGTGCTAATGAGGCCAGTGTAATCAAGGTGACCCATTTCAAACAGCTGACAAGAAGGTGTGAGTATCAGCAGGGGAAAATTAGTTTTTGTAGTGACCCATCCACTCCCAGTCTTTATTCAGGCCTAATTTGATGGTGTCCAGTTTGTAAATTAATTCCAGTTCTGCCGTTTCTCATTGGAGTCTGTTTTTGAAGTTTTTTTGTTGAAGAATTGCCACTTTTAAGTCTCTTATTGAGGGTCCAGGCAGATTGAAGTGTTCTCCTACTGGTTTTTGTATGTTATAATTCTTGATGTCAGATTTGTGTCCATTTATTCTTTTGCATAGAGACTGTCCGGTTTGGCCAATGTACATGGCAGAGGGGCATTGCTGGCACATGATGGCATATATCACATTGGTAGATGCGCAGGTGAACAAGCCCCTGATAGTGTGGCTGATGTGGTTAGGTCCTATGATGGCGTCCCTTGAACAGATATGCGGACAGAGTTGGCACCAGGGTTTGTTGCAGGGTTTGGTTCCTGAGTTAGTGTTTTTGTTGCGTGGAGTGTAGTTGCTGGTGAGTATTTGGTTCAGGTTGGGGGGGCTGTCTGGGTGACTGGTACCCAGGAGGCAAAGCTAGGGACAGGCTACCTGACTGACTGTGTCTGTTGTTGTGTTCCTTGGTAGATGCCTGCTGGCTAAGGCAGACTGACTCTGCGTGCTGTGACATGAGAAAGCAGGCTGGGAAAGGGAGAATGGCTCCCAACAAAGGTGGAAGTTTTGCCCAAATCACGATTTACCACAGGCAGGAGTCGCATCGTCATAGCCCTGCCTCCTACTCCCTGGAAACCCTCCTTTCCACAGAGCACAACACCCTTACCTGGAGACACCCTTTGGGGCTGGCTGGAGATCCCACCATCCATACACACACACACCCCATTTCTGGGCACTTCTCAACACAAAGGCTAATCTCAGCTCTTTGAGAGAGAGGCTCAGATTCTAGTCCTTTTCTGCCTCCTGCTAGCCTTGAAAGTGGGACATGGATACAATTGTCAGGGTTGGAAGTGTGTCACTGTGATTCTTCTTGCGGCTGGCAGGCTAGTCTCAGCCATCCTGGACCAGCCTCTGGAAATGCATGTGGACCCAAGTCTGGGTAGCCCACGAAGGGGAGTTCTTAATCCCCCTTGGGGTCCCCTAGGTCCCATTGCTAGCTAGCTGTGAATGAACAGCATCTAAGAACAGTTCCCCTCCCTGCCTAGAGCACACATGGCAACGCCTGGGCAGGGGCACTGTAGCAGTTTGCTTTGCTGTGGGACAAAGATGGAGGTGAGGTGCCCACACTCCTGGGATCTCTGTTTGACTCCTCACCCCCCTGCTGTGTGATTCCTGCTGTGTTCCCTTCCCCTTCAGGGCTTGACAGGAGGAGATATGTGAGCCTGCCAGCTCCTTGCCCCTGGCTCTCTCTGCCTAGACTGACAGCTGCATCTCCAGCTGCACATGCTTCTCAGTTCTGCCAGGTGTCCTCATGGCATGCTCTGGACTTGTGCATAAAGGACCCGATCAAAATATCTGCCCTGGAGCTGTTCCTTTCAATGGCCGGGAGAGTTGCAATGTAGAGCTCAGCTGGGACAGCAGCGAGCCCTGGTGGAGACAGGAGGTGGGTGCTAGCAGCGGGAAGAAATTCTTTAGCTGCCTGGAGTGGCTCATAGCCACTTTAGACATAGACCTCTTTAGACATGAGCCAAAGTCCTGGAGCTTGCGCTGAATGAGGGAGAGCTGGCAAGACTAAGTGTGTCTCGTGCTTCACAAATCGTTGGGCTCTGGAAGGGGGCTGCCTGCATTTGCGACTTTGTTTTGTTTTAATATGGGCATTCTTACTAAAGAGAGCACCTGCTGGGGGTGTTTTGTCTTTCCTTGTTTTAGCCAACTCTCCCATTCCAAAACTGAGCCTCTGACCATGGCTCCGAGGTGACACTGACAGGATTTCAGCCTTGTGGCTACCTAGGGCCACAGTGGGAGTTGCTGGGCCCTCCGAACATCTAGCCACTTCAGTTAGGTGGCCAATGGGAGCTGAGCTCTTTGGAAAATTGGACCCAGGGGCTTTAAGAGGGAGACTCCCAAAGTGCCTCACTCCTCTTTGGGCCTTTGAAAATCTCACCCCTAAATGCTGTCTGTAAACTGACAGTGACATACCTATAAACAAAGGAAACAGGTTTATAAAAGGTGACCAGTATGACATTGTAATGGACTCTTTGGCTCCTTTGTGATCTTTAGAGAAGCCCTAACAGGTTTATTAGTTTTGTTTGTGATACCTCCAGACCCCATTGTGCTAGGTGCTGTACAAACACATTGGAAGACACACATCCCTCTCCTGAGAGTTCATAATCTAGGTAGACAAAGGGTGGAAGAAAGAAGGATTGTTTTTACAGAAGGGTCATTGAGGCTCAGAGAGTCTAAGGTCTTGTCTATAAATGAGGAACAGTTTCTAAAAAATTCTAGAGCAAGCCTAATAAGTGTTCAAAGCTACTGTGGCTGCGAGAGGCTTGTCTAGGCTTTGCTTTATCTACACTAGGGCTCCCATTGTTGGTGATAGCAACCGTGGAAAATATTTAGAAAGTTCTCCTACTATAGACAAGGCTTAAGAGACTTGCCCAAGGTCACAGGAAGTCTGTGGCAGAGCCTTGACCATATGACCATCCTTTCTAACTGGTTGGTTGGGTTCTTTGTGTTTTCTTTTCTTCTTCTTCTTTCTTTTTAACCTTAGGATTGTTAACTGCATGTGCCCTGGCTTTGCTGGCAGACTCCTTGGAGGTCTGAGAGTATGGTGGAAGGTTTCTCTTCATGAGATATTTCTTATCCTTTATGGAAGAGAGGGGGATGTTGAATCTTCAGTAAAGACCTCTTTCCTCCCAGGTGTGGGTCAGGCATTTCCTCTGGTTCAATATTAATAGCCAAGCAGAACAATCGGACAAAAAATCCCGTCTCCTCCCAAACGTCCAGCTTTCATTCTCCAGTCCAGCCATGTGGTAACCCAGCTCATTCTCTGCTCTCCAAGGCATACATGGTTAAAGTAAAAAACAAGCAGGAGAAAAAAGCCTCTTTCATGCACCAAAACGAATCAGATCAGGGAAATGACCCCTATTTTCCCCCCTTCACAGGTCATTTGAAAGCAGGGGCGGGCAAACTTTGGATCCGGCCCACGGGATCGCCCCCCGTCGTGCCATAGGCCCCGTGCCGCTCTCAGAAGTGGCGGGCACCACATCCCTGGGGCCCCGGGGGAGGGGGAGGGGCAGAGGGCTCCGTGCGTTGCCATTGCTGCCAGACACCGCCCCCTGCAGCTCCCATTGGCTGGGAACCGGGAACCGCGGCCTATGGGAGCGGTACTGGAGGCTTGGCAAGGGCAGCACGCAGAGCCCTGTGCGCCTCCCCCCCTCCCCAGGGGCCACGCGGGGACATGGTGCCGCTGCCACCCTGGAGTCGCTGTAGGTAAGCGGCGCTGGGCTGGAGCCCGAACCCCTCCTGCACCCAGCCCCCCAACTCCCTGCCCGCACCTCGCACCCCTCCTACACCCCAACTCCCTGCCCTGAGCCCCCTGCTGCACCCTGCACCCCCATATACCGCTGCCCTGAGCCCCCTGCTGCACCCTGCACCCCCGTGCACCCCAACTCCCTGCCCTGAGCTCCCTCCCGCAGTCCACACCCCTCCTGCACCCCTGCCCTGAGCCCCCTCCTGCACTCTGAACCCCCCTGCATCCCAACCCCCTTCCCTGAGCCCCCTCATACACCCCGCACCCCTCCTCTGCCCCAATCCCTTGCCCTGAGCCAATTCCTGCACACCGCACCCCCTCCCACACCCCGCACTCCCTCTCGCACCCCAACCCCCTGCCCCAGCCCTGCATACAATTTCCCCACACAGATGTGGCCCTCAGCCCAAAAAGTTTGCCCACCCCTGCTTTAAAGTCTTTTTTAATACACAAATACTAGTAGGGTTACCATATTTGGACGTTCAAAAAAGAGGACACTCCACGGTGGGGGGGGGAATTTGCTCGTGCCCCCGACCCCACCCAAACTCCACCCCTTCCCCACCCCCATTCCAACCCCTTCCCCAAAGTCCCCGCCCCAATTCCGACCCTCCCTGTCTCATTGGACCTCTTCCCCAAATCCCCGCCCCGGCCCCGCCTCCTCCCCTGAGCGCACCGTGTTCCTCCTCCTCCCCCCCTCCCTCCCAGCCGCGCAAAACAACTGTTTTGCAGCGCAAGCGCTGGGAGCTAGGGGGAAAAAGTGGGCACTCTCTCGAGTGATCATTTACTTTCTTTCTCGAACGATCAACATTCACTCTTTTTCTTGAATGATCAACTCTTCTTTGGGGAAAAATAATAATGGCAAAATCCCAGACATTTTTAGATATTTAAAAATTCCTCCGGGATGGTGATTTAAGAACCAAAGAGCCGGACATGTCCGGGAAAATATGGACCTATGGTAACCCTAGATACTAAGGTCTGATAAGTAGCTGTGTATCTGCAGTCATGTATAAAACCTTTGGAAGGTATGAGCCCTATTAGTCTCCAAGAGCATGCAGGAAAGAAAGCGTGGCCTAAAAGAAGACTGTCTAGACAGAACAGCTTCAGAGGGGATCCATAGGTGTTGGCCACCCCAACTCTGCAGTCATCCTTGCAGACTCTGTCCTCGGCTGGTGTGATGTGATGGCCTTAATACTGTACTGATGAGGAAATGTATGGGGGAGATTTCAGGCCTTGACCCTACAAATTGATTGGCCTGAGGAGCCTCCCATTGAGTTCAGTAGACCTGTGCAGGGGTAGGTAGAAAAATCTGATTAAAGAATTGGGACCTAAATCTCACCCATGAGTTGGGAGAGTTTTCAGAGACACATAGGAAACAGAAACCACTTATAACTGGTCATTAAACAGAGCAGTCACCTGCACCTGGCTAACCATTTTTATTGCACGGTGACCTTCCTTTGTATAGGATTCACTGACTGCAGGGATAACAGAATGGAGTGAAACCACTTCTATGTCTTAAGGAAGGGCATTAATTCTTTAATGGAGCTAACCTCCAGTAATAAACCCAGTAAGCAGGAACGGAAACTGCTTTGGCCCACCGTTGTATGGCTGGGCAGTTCTGAAATTGTAAGTGAGCAGCATGCTGTCTTGTTAATCAGAAAATCTGACCAAAGACTAGCAGTGTGCAGACCTCACTGTAACAAGGAATTTCAAAATATTGTATTTCCTTTTGATGAAGGTTTCTTTTATACTTGTACCGGATCCCATCGATTGGACTTTTGAAAGATGCAGAGATCTACTTTTGTATGGTATTGTAGTAGCGTCTAGAGGCCCCATTGTGCCAGGTGCTGTACGCATGCATAGTTAGAGACTCCTCTTGCCCTAAAGAAACTTCCCTTCCAACCCTGATAGTCTATGATTTTATGATTCTAGTCTACACGGACCAGACAGATGCAAAGCAGGAGAAAGGGTTATCATTGTCCCCAGGTTATATTGGGGGACCTGAGGCACAGCAAGAGGAAAGGTGATGATGCCTCACCTTCGGGAGTCAGGCATCCGATTCCCATTAAAGTACAGTGAGAGACTTAAAAAGCTCTATCTATTTATCTTATCCAAAAGAAAATTGAGAGGTAACTTGACTAGTGTAGAAGTACCTTCCCGGGGAGAAAATACCGGGTACTAAAGGGTTCTTTAATCTAGAGGAAAAAGGCAGAAAAGAACCAATGGCTGGAAGCACAAGCCAGACAAATTCAAGTTAGAAATGTCACAACTTTTTAACATAGAGGGCAATTAACCATTGGAACCCAGTCTCAAGGGCAGTGATGGATAAAAGACTGGATACCTTTCTGGAAGAGATGCTGTAGCCAAAAGACAAGTTCTTGGGCTCAGTACAGGGGTAATGCAGTGAAATGTAATGGCCTGTGATATTCAGGGGGTCAGGCTTGATGATTGAATGGGCCATTCTGGCCTTAAACTCTGAATCTAACTCCCCAAGATATTTTTGAAAATCCCATTTTAATTGAATTACCCAGGCTCACACAGCACAGTGAGTCTATCGCAGAGCCATGCATTGAACCCAGATTTCCTGAGTCTCACCCCAGTGCCTTATCCACACGGCTCTCTTTCCTAGCAGACACCTACCACTTGAGCCAAAAGAAAATCTTTGTGTTGCTTCTGGGATAGACTTTATGGCACAATTGAGCAGCTGTTGTTGCATCCAGTGAAGGGCAGTGGTGTGTAGACCCCCCCACACACACATTCTCTCTTGCCCCATTACACGGTTAGCCGAGACGATGGGGTTTGTAGAATGCTGTGACATTCAAGTCTACATGCAGTCACTGGAACTGGGAAGCTGGTGGCTCTCTGATATGCGCTAGCTAGCAAGGAAAGGGGCTGCTCCGCGAGTACATCAGAGCACAGGCAACGGCAGGGTCAGAGCTGAGACAAGGCCCTTTCCAAAAGACTGAGTTGCAGGGGAGCACTGAGTGCTCTGATATTTTTAAAACCAGCAACAGGGCTAAAGAGGGTATTGGATCATTGCCACAGTGCATGGAAAGAATGTAAAGTTACTTAAGGCAGAGTGGAGGAATCAGCAGGAGCTTCTCAGTGTAATCGGAGAGGAGGGGTACGCTCCAACAGGCTAATCTAGTTTGGAATGCTTCAAAAATACCTACCCAGCAACTGTGCTTCCCGCGTGACGGACAGCGGGCCCCAGGCTGCCCACACTTTAGCAAGTGAGTCACCTGACTCGTGGGAGACGCCTGTTGAAGCTACTGGGGCACTCCACTTGAGTATAGTCACTCACCAGCTGGTGGCACCAGAACCTCTGTTTGTAAATATGGGGAGCTTCCCGGGGGGCTCTGGAGAGAGGCTGCAATGAAAACAACCAAGTGCTTGCAGGGAGGACCTCCTGCTCCAGTGTGCAAGTTCTTTGGTTTGGCTTTTTTAACTCCATCATCTAGGAACACCCCAAATGCTGCACCGAGCTAAATGGCAGATTTAAAAGCTGGCAGATGACTGGCCTTGCCTTTCTCTTCAGGGTTAAAGGAAACGTCACTTGCAGCTTTGCAAATGTTAAAGTGCCTGGAAGCCACTGCCCCCTCTAGTAGGCAAAAAGAAAAGGAGTACTTGTGGCACCTTAGAAACTAACCAATTTATTTGAGCATGAGCTTTCGTGAGCTACAGCTCACCACAAGTACTCCTTTTCTTTTTGCGAATACAGACTAACACGGCTGTTCCTCTGAAACCTGTCTAGTAGGCAAGTTTAGGTGAAACTGTGTCTGGTGTAGAAATCCCTTCAAAGAAATCACTGCAACCAGCTACTAACAGGACAGGAACTGACCAGGGTTTGAGTAGCAAACGCTGCCCCTGGGCTACAGGGAGGAGGCAACAATGACATGATGCCCTAAGCCCCGGACTAGAGACACCGGGTATGTCTATGCTTCGAGCTGGAGCTGTCATTCCCAGCTTGAGTAGACCTATCCACACTAGCTCTAGTCGAGCTCGTGCACTAAAAATAGCAGCATATCCATGGCGGGGGGAGGGAGTTGCCCCAGGTACATACCGGTCCGAGACACTAGCCACATACTTGGGGTGCCTGGCGGCTTTCACCACCACTACACTCTGTTGTTAGCACACTGCTTCGATCAGAGCTAGCACGGGTATGTCTCTTCAAGCTCCAGCTCGAAGTGGAGACGGACCTATTGTCAGGCGCTGGTGCCTGGAGGGTGTATGTGACTGTGTAGGATACTGTGTAGACACATCACATGGTAACGGGCTGCTTGCCAGTGGCTGCAGCATGCAGGTCCATCTTCAGTTCTCACGGCTAAAGCGCTGTGAATAACCCTCACAGACAGAACTGGTGACCTCAGATGACCTTTCTTCCTGCCCCCTAGAGGCCCCAAATCCAACAGGAGCACCTCATGGCATGAGTTAGCTGCTCACCAGATCTGTCCTAAGGGTGTGTGTGATAACCTAGGGTAGAGATCTCCCACATCCGTTTTTTCCTGCACTCAGGAACTGAAGGGCCTTTTACCCAGGGTCATGTGCTTTTTTAATGTTTGTACCAATCGGGGCTGGTTTTGCAGGCGTCAGGGAGCGTTTTGTCATGTCTGTGTGGTTCCCCACCATTATCGTGACACTGACAGGTGCGGCCTCAGGTCCCCGCCCCTTCCCTGGACTGTACCATCCCCCATGAGCCTCCCCAGTTGTGCGGCTGCCGGACAAGCAGCAGCTCCCTAACCCCTCGGGTCTCGCTGTTTTGTCTGTGTTTGGCTGCATGGGCCATTGTTCCAAGGAAGGGCATACGTTCCAAGTACTGGAATATAATGTCAGAGCAGAGGGATGTTTTGCAGTAAGCTACATACTGGGCAGCATGAACATGCCAGTGTATCTCGCAGTCCATAGGCCAGTGCAGAACAGCTATTTGCTCTGCTAGGGCAGAACCAGGTGCAAGGTACCAGTTCATACCTGCATCAACTTTTCCTAGCAACCCAAGTTCTGGAATCCAGGCCAGGGTTTCAGCCCGTCTCTGTTACATGCTATGAAACTGGTCAAGGAGTATTTTGTGAGCACGGTGGGTCTGGTTAAGCAAGTTTCCATTGAACCATCATTTGCTTAATTCCCTTGAACTAATCTGTCCATTGTTTATGTGGACAGATTAGTTCAAGTCCAACATAATACTTAGTGTTAGCTTAACACCTGCAGAGAGCGTGGGATTTAGCTCACTATATACATGTTTTGATTATTATGTGTATTGCACTGAGTCTTGAACTGAGATCACCTCCTCATTGTGCTAGGCACTGTGTACACGCACACACATACACTCTCACTCTCACACTCTCTCTCTCCCTCCCCACCCAAAAGCTCATAGCCAAAGAGTGGAAGGGGAGACAGAAGGGATGTGACTCACCCATGGCCACGCAGCAGTTGGAAAATCCTGAGCCCCACTTTCAGAATGACTCTGCTGCTCCCGTTATTCTCAGTGAGGGAGGAAAGGGGAATTCTCCACTCTCCTCAGTGGGAGCTGCTAGGTCCTGAGTCCTCTTGAAAATCTGGCCAGTTCTTTTAGGTGCCTAGAGGCGGGAGCTGAGCCCTCTTGAAAATCCGTCTATAAATGCACAGGGCCAAATTCCCTGCTGCCGTCACTCCACTGAAGTCAGTGAAGCAAAACCAGCAGAGAATTTGTCCCATTAATATAACTGAATATATAAGCTTTAGAAATGTAAACTACATGATCCTTAATTGAGTTAGGTATAAAACGGCCCATAGCTGACCTGCTTAACAGTTTAGCTAGAGAGGTCTCTCAGCAATTCAAAGAATCCAAACAGAAGCTGGCAGACAATATTGAAATCACTGAAGGCTCTGGGGAACCTACATTTGGAAACCAGTAACCCCACTATGTTGAGAGAGGAGAGCTCTCAGAACAGCCAGTGAGCTCTGGAATACTATTTTAGATAATGAAATAGCGTGTGTTGTTTTTAGCAAGCACATCTGCCAGGCTAAGCTTGACAGGTGCGAACTGCTGGGATTTAGTTTGTAATTTTCTGCATGCTAACATGGTTCTTGATAGACCATCCAGCAGCCAAGCAGCTTTGCTGGTTTCTAATAAAGCAAAAGTAGGGCAGACTCTTTAGAAATCCTCTCCCATTTTAAAAAAACCTTCCCAGGTGACATTCTGCAGGGTCCTGTCTTCTCCCAGGACTCTCCTGTCAGTGGATGACAGCGCCGTGGTTACTAAGGAAGGTCATGAGGGACTCTTGAAAGGTCTTTACGGGCCTCATCCTGCAAGTGTTCTCTGTGTGTGGCTACAGGGGAGGCCCATGGACGTCGAGTGCCTCACCACTCAGGATTGGGGCCAAATGTGGTAGAAAAAATACAGGGGGTTGTTAGGGGGCTTATTCCTTCACCCACTTACTTCCCTGGTCCTTCTCGCATGAACAGAGAGCAACAATACCTGAAGTCCAAAGGTGCAAACAATTCGATGTTTATTGGGGTGAACTTCCAGCAAGCATGATTCCAGTTTCCTTCCTTAGTATCCTCCTTCCCAGCTCTGACACCACAGAGCCTTACACCTGTGTCCCTGTTCCCATTCCTACCCTTAGCCAAACATGATTCCAACTTCCTTACTCCCATTCCCTGTTCCCATTTCCCCCACCCGCATGCCCACCCCCACCACCTCACTTCCTGATTGACTGCAGACTATATAGTAAAACTTGAGTTCTGCTTAGCTATACCTTAACCGATCATTTTCCTGAAATTTAACTAACCAATCCTCACATGATTATGTAACCAATTATATCCCACCACCTTAATTAGTTTACACCCAGCAAAATTAATTATAGGGCAGACAGGAACAATCACAGAACCAGACAGAGATTATAGAGACAAACAATAGCAAAGAGGGAACTATAATGACAAGACAATACAGAAGTGAGGATTTCATATCCCAGCTATTGATAAGTGAGTTCTTGCCAGACAGGATGCTATCAAACTAAGTTTCCTTTTACATTTTCTAGGCACTTCCCTTTCTCTGGAGGTGATAGGCACTATCAGGACAGGACTGTATTCCTAACAGCCCAATAGCACCTGATTTCAATGTGACTAGTTTGGAATGTGAGGATGTGACCATTCACTTCCCAGCTTATGGCTGCCTCTGCTGCTTAGCCAAAGGCCTGAGCCTAAGAACAGGGCCTCAGACTGTCACAGTAAGAGAAGGCCCTTGCACTGGCAGACAGTGATTTTGATTCTTTCTTTTATACCTCTGGAACTAGCCAAGTGATAGGAATACACCTAAATTCTTAAAGTACAGGCCTTTGCAGACAGGCCTGAATATCTATATCCTAACAGGGGTAACAATTTCAAAAGTGCCAACGCCCATTTTTGGACATGACGGGAGCACCAGGAGCCTACGTGTCAGGGAAAGGCAACAGGAGCTGGGTGCTTTTCACAATTTTACCCCAATCTAAAAAATTTTCTCCACATACTTCCTACAGTAACCAGTGTCCTCTCCCACTGCTGACCCAGACCCTAGCCCTGCAAGTACTTACACACCTGCTTAACATGAAGCCTGTGAATATTCTGAGGGCAATCAATGGGACTCTTCACGTATGTCAATGTTTGCAGAGGGGGAGGGGATCCGGAACATGGAACCATGGAACATAAGGGTTACAAGTGCTGGAGAAATCACCGGGAGCTGCTGGGTGCTTAGCCCTGTTGAAGATCAAGTCACATTAAATATAGGTGCCCCAAGATGGATTTAGGAGCCTAACTCTGGGCCCCAAAGCTTGACCCATATCTCATACAGTGGCTCTCTGGAGATCGCAGGGGATACATGTTAATTGACCAAACCTCCTTCCCATGTTCTGTTTCTCAGTTTCCTGTGGTTCTCAGGGCAGGTTTTATTGCCAAACTACATGAAGAGGAACCCTGGGAATGAATAGAAAAGCAGGGTCTCTGCACTCCCTGTAACAATTTATTTAATAGCAATACTTCTACTGAAAGACAGGGAGGGCCCGATTTTTCCCCCAGGACATGTGCAATTGCATGCCTAATATTAATGAATGTGCAGGTTTGAGAGTGTGTGTGCAAATCAAGTCTTTGCGAGTGGCTGGCTAGCTGGCGAAGCAGATAACCCATTTGTGCACACAGCTGCAGCAGCTGCTTGCAGTTGTGTACAGCCATTTTTCAAATCTGCGTACCAAGACCAGGGCCCTGGACCTTGCTGCTACAGCAGCACCGTACACATTGTTGAGAGAACATGTGAAACCTCAGGACAGGGAGAAATAGCATGTTTCTGGCACAGTACATTTCACCACAAGGCATTTCACCACAAGCTCCCCCATTCCCTTCTCATCAACAGCAAAGAGCAGCTGAGACCTACCTACCCTTCCCGTAATCCCATGCAAAGGAGAGCAATCCAAAGCACATAGAGATCCCAACACATTCCCTGCTTAGCTCAGCTGCTGGACTGTCTTCCAACTCTTTCCCACCTCCAGGTTCATGCCACTTCCTTCCCTGAGCTCTTGATGTGGCCTAGGGGTTTCTGGGTTGAGGTCAGGAAATGGCAGCAGAGTCAGCTAATTGCACAAAGCATAGATCTGGGCGGGAGGAGAGGTGGCTTCTGTTGCCAGTGCTGCTGTTGATTCACTGTGTGACCTTGGGTAAATCACTGCACCTCTTGTGAGGCTTCCCAGGGATACCCAGGGCTGGGAGGCAGCTCGCTACCACCTGCCCTTAGTGCGAGGACCGTAGCCTGGGCCTGCCAGGGGTCAGTTCCCTAACTCCACCAGCCACGGGCAACACAAGCCCTCCCCTTCAGGCACACAGGCCCTGTTCTGTCTCAACAGGTTAGCGATAGGCACACCCAACCCCTGAGCCCATCAAGCATCTCCCTGGAGTGTGTAGCCCCTGTCCACTAAACATTCGCAGTATTCACAGATTGGCTGCTTCCAAGGAAATGTGTCCCCAGCTTATCAGTTCCGCCTCAGATCCCCACTCTGCTTAACAGCCAGTACTGGGATGTGATTATAGTGAAATCAGGACACATTTATTTGACAAAGATCAGAGATTCACGTGATAGCAAGTAGTAGTGTTGGAAACAAATTGGTATGTATAAAATAAAATCATAACAGGCATTCTAGACCTTGAGTAGATACTTTCATGTCTTACAGAGCACTGTTCACCCAAGTCCCTGCAGTGTTTTACAGCCAGGCGTGGCTCTGAGCCTCTGTGCATGAGAGAAGTCACATGTCAGCTTGCTTCCTCAAGGAAAGATTTATGGTGTCTGTCTGCACCCCGAGCTATATCAGAACAATCCACTGTCCTTATTCATAAACAGGACGCCCCCTGCTGCTTGTTTTTTCCTGTATATTCCTTTTTGTGTAGACTTCACCATCTCTTCACTCAGCCTCTGGCTCAGGATGCAAATAGGCCTATGCAGTGAGGCACACAGTGACCAGACAGGGATGTAAGCATCTGTTACCCCCTGTCTGAAAGGAAGCTGTCTGAGGCATGTCACTGCCTGGTGCCCCTGTCTCAACTCTTAGGCTTTGAGAACATCATTTCTAGTATTGATACGCAACTCCTTAAATATTGCCCATATGTACATTGCACAGTAATCATGATGACCAGTGGGCTACTGGCTCTCGGTAGAGACTTCGCATGCCTCCCTTTGGTGAATTATTAGCTTCTGTTCCTGGCTCTGCCACTGGCCTGCTGGGTGACCTTGAGCAAAGCAAGTCTCTTCACTGCTCCATGCCTCAGTTTCTGGATAATGATACTGACCTGCTTGGTAAAGTGCTTTGAGATGTACTGATGAAAAGTGTCATGTCCTCATTTGTAAGGAAGAAGGGACTAACATGGGGAACATGTGAAAAACAAATTATTTTATATTTTACTTCAGCACAGAAAAAGGAGAGTCCAGGAGTGTTTAAGGGAGCTTATAATGTTGCAATAAGGACCTAGCTTCTTCCTTCCTTCTAATAGAAAATAATCTGCTTAAACATATCTGATTTAAATGAATAAAGAGGAAGAGTTCCAGAATGTCTGTGGGATTTATGATGAATCTCATTGACTTTCAATGGGTCTTATGCACCTAAATCTCTGAGGAACTTTGGAAAATTTCTCCTGTAACGCCACAGACTCTTGGACCTAGCCGTTTTGGTCCATCTGTTAGAAGGTGTGGTGGGACACTTGTACTATTGCCTGATAGTTACTGAGAGCCTCAGAAAGCATGGGCTTTGGGGGGGTAGTTTGGGTGAGTGCCACAATATCCTGTGAAAAATCTCACTGTATTGGAAAAAGCCTGTGGCAGGATTAGGTGTGTTGGAGGGACAAGTAAATAAAAAGCAAACAGACCGCTCCCCTTTGGCTCGCAGCACTGTTTATTTCGGTGCAACCCTGGCTTCAGCTGTTGTGATTGGAGCCTTGTCTGTTTATACAGTTGCTGGCATCCTGTGTTCATTGATTATATTTTGATGGCAATGCAGACAGGCGTAATAGCAGATTGAGAAAAGGGCTTAGTTTGGATACATGGGGTGAGGTTTTCATGTGTTCTGCCCCCATAATCGAGGCCCGAGCTTCAAAAGGACTCGGCACCCATTTAGGTACCTATATAAGGGGATTTTGAAAAGAGCACCCAGCAAATCTGGGCCCAATGGCATGTGCTGGGTCTGTCTGGGAATCCTGGCCTTGATCTCCTGGGAGTGGTCTGTAACAAAGGCCGCTTGTGATAGTTACCTATTCTCCTGACCGGCACATGCTGTGCTTAGCTCATGGACATTGTGTGTTCCAAATCTCCTGAGTTCCTCCACTAAGTCTGGGGAAACATGTGCTAAATGCTGGCCTGGAAGCCCTGGGGACTCCCCTGTAAAACTGGGGAAGAGTCTGAGTGTTGCCTCTCTGGGCCAATATGCCGTAACGCCCCATTTTCAGGGTGAAGCGTGATGGATCTATGATGCAAAGAGTAGAGGCATACGTAACAATGGAGTTCTCTGCGGAAATACCACAATCGGTACCGTCTCTGAGGCTACACGGTAATGGGGTTTAATAACTGCAATGAGCACCTCTGCTAGTAGGGAATCTCCTTTCTCATTCTGCGAGCCCTGCAGCTCCCTTCGGAAACCTTGCCCCTGCGATCTACTTGCTCAGACCCACCCCCACTGACTTTAATGAGCCCAAATTTTTGCAAGAAATTCTCACAAGCTTTTAGCTGAAAATGTTGGAAATCTCAGCTTTTGTTGCACTCTTGTTTTAGGGCCAGATTTTCAAAAGCTCAGTGCCCGTTCTCACTGGTCTCCTGCTAGCACTGAGCCTTTTTGAAAACCTGGCTGCTTCATGGAGGGGCCTAACCGGGAACTGAACTCCTTAGGCTTGGCTTTGGTCTATAGAGAGCAGCCAGGGAGAGACCTACCCCCTCTCTGCCTCAGATGTTCCATGGTTGTGTGGCTTGTTCCATTTGCATGTAAGGGGAGCAAGAATTCCTTCTCCATGTGCCTTTGCAATGGTGACACTTGCTTTGTTGGTGTGGATGGTGCCATTGCTCCTGGAGTGTTCCTGGCTCATTGTCCTTGACATGTATCCATGTGTGTGTGGCAGTCAGCCCAAATGGATTGTCACATGCCTTCCCAGAAGCAATGCACCATCTCAGTTTTGCCCAGAGATGGAGTAGGACACGGCTCGCACAGGACATGCCACGTGCTTTGTTCAGCTCTGCATCTGACTTGTTTGTACTAGTTATTCAGTCACCACTCCAGGCCATTGGGAAAGGAGCCGTGTTTGCTCTGTGGTGTGTAGCACTATGCTTGCCCCATGTTTCTGATTAGTGCGGTAAGCAGAGTAGTGAGTGCCTATCCAGGGTCAGCAAACAAGTACCCTGCTGCTGCTCTCTCCTCCCATCCCCTTGGAGAAATCTGGCCTGCGACATCTCACACTGGACTCGGGCCCTTGCCTGAGCTAGAGCTCTAGGCCACTGGATCAGTGTATGTTTATACAAGTCACAGAATATGGTGAATTCTTTCAGCAGTCTTCCTAAATCTTACATTCTTAGGATGGGGCTATTACATGCTTTTGTCACTCAGTCACCAACCATAAATCCCACCCATCAAGATCCAAACTCTACAGCTTTTATATAAATTCAGTGTTTGACAATTAAAAACCACCATTCCACCTGTGACAGACTGAGGCTCTCCTGGGCAAACCTCGTGGAATTTTCATAAACTTTCCTGAATTAGGTTTAATCCCTTTGGGGTCCATTGCATTAAACATGCCATTGTGTAGGTGTTGTTGTATGTAATTCTTCTAGAAGGAGGGGGAAGCTAATGTCATTCCTCCAGTGATCAGCCCTTTGAAGCCACCCCTGGAGAGGTGGGCATGGATTAGTTCACACTGGATTCTCCAGGGACCAGCAGACAAAAAGGGTTTGGGGATAAATAACTCAGGGCCTTCTTCCTGATCCAGCAAATGGACAGGACACCTGGTCCATGAAGTAGCCCAATCCTAAGGTGGGGCTGGAAGGACTGGGCCTACTGAGGCCTAATAAAGACCATGCTAGTTCTGAGCTGAAGCTGTGGTGAACTTGAAACCACAAGGAGACCTCTTGGATGGGGTTTTTAAGGCCTGTTCCTGCCAGAGGCCTGTTAGATCTGTGGTAAGCTCTGGTAAGCTTATTAGCATGCATGTAGGTTCTTTTGTTGTTAATGTTTTCTCTGTAGTGCTTTTACCTTATGAATAAGGTAGGCTTGCATAGGAAGTGCCGTGTGGTACCTTATAATGGTGGGCAATTGCACTTTTGGTCTCTGAATACAAAAGAAGCAGGCCTGCTTAGGCAGTCTCTCTTCCTTGGGATTTCACAGTATAGTCAGGGGACATGAAGCCTGGAAATACCCAGGGCAGAAGGGATTGAGATGCGGATCTCCGTTCAAGAGCCCAATGACCCTGAAGCCCAGAGTGGGTGCCCTTGCTAGACCACAGAACGAGATTACAGGGGCAGTGCTCTTGAAGCATGAAACCATCATGATGGAAACGTTTGTGGCTTCCGCTGAAGGGGAGTTTCCCTAGAGCGCCCTGTTTGAACCAGACAGCAGGGCAGGAGTTGCTGAATACATGGCAGTATTGAGGGGACACCTTAATATGCATCCACCCATGATGCTTGCGACAGGAGCCCTCACTGGACCAGGCTGTGGTGATTCAAGAGAGAGGTGGGTGTGTGCTGGGATTGCCAGACCAACAGAAATCATGGAAGGGGTTGTTTGCTGTACACAGAGCTTTTATTTGAGCTACTACTATGTGATTGTCCAAATCTATCCAAGAACTCAAGTGGACAAAACCAACCAGGATCTGAACAAATACAAAGTGTAAGTTCTAGCTGCCCACAGTAAGAAATCTTTAGCACTTGTACCCTTTCCAGTCATGTCTGACGCAGATGAGTAATGTTCAAAAAATTCACAAGGCAAACAAACTAGGGGCTATTTATCTTTTTATTATAAATTTAGTATGAATGACCAATGGAAAAAGTCATAACAGAGTACCAAGAATGTTTGTCTATCAAAATTTTAGCAGCATTTAAACAGTACTAGGTTCCCATCTCCATCCAAACACTGTCTTCCACCCCCAGAACAGTAACCTCAGCCTGAATGGCATCAAGCCTTCTAGGCTGAGATTTAAGCCACGCTTGTTCCATGTAATCCTCTGCACTGCTGTGACAATCTCAACCTTAACATGGGTATCCACAGACTCTGTTAGTCTCAGGCCGGACTCTCATCCCCGCACAGGTCATGTCTACACCACAATCTGCAGTGTGATTGCAGACTGGCTAAAAACAGCAGGGTAGGCGAGGAATGCAAGTTTGTACCCAGCCTGCACCGAGGCCTATGCCACCATATCTGTCCTGCTACTTTCAGCCATGCTGGTTCAGGCATGTCTGTCCGTGCTGCAGTCCCACCTCAGACTGCCGTGCAGGCCTGCCCTTAGTCACAATGAGCAGCATCTTATTCCACTGAAGAACAAAGGGCTACGTGTGGAGGAGGGTGCTACCCAACATGCAAACCTGGCCCTAGAGTGTTTGTTAGTAACCATAACACAGGCTGACCCAATAGCCTCAATTACACAACTGTACTCCTGAAAGCAATTCATTCATGGGGCAGGGCCCATTATTATTCATTACTTTCTAATCCCCAAGTGCCAGGCACACTTATTACCTACCTACCTTCCTCAATTTCTATGCGTGACTTTAGAGTACTGGCCATGTAATCACCCACCCATTTCTCTGATATTCTGCGGTGGAGAACTACTGGGGAAGGAGAAGATATTTAAGGCTTGATCTTGCTCCTGTTCAGGTTGATGGCAGGACTGAGTTCAGATTTGATAGGGGTGAGGGAAGATGGAAGATGAATATTTAGTGTATTTCAGATTCAAAACATAATTAAGTTAGTTGACTAATCACATGAACAGTAGTGTTAAGCATACAGAATAACGAGAACAAGCATAACTGTAAAATACTTTTTTGCTAGTTACAATCAAACATGAACAGTACTATCCCAGCTTTGCTGGTGATAGCTTAGTGAAAACAATCTTTAATTAGAAGTGAGAACAAACAGGTACACACACAAGTTGACAACAACATAACTCTAGCAAGCTATTTCCCTGCTTCTTTGGTACTTTCTAAACTTTCTTATCCAAAATATATAAGGGAAATGCACCATTAAAAAGTTACTGTTTGTAAGTATTTACAAAAGCAGTTGCCATATAGTATTGTACACAAAGATCAATCTGATATGAACAAAGTTATCTTACGAAAAGCACTTATGCACATGTTTTGTTCCAGTATCTTTTAACTTTAAAAAAATTCATGTTATGCAATCCTGTACCTCGCTTTATCTTATATCAAATAGACAAGAAACATTTCCCAATCCATACTCTTCTTTAAAAGATTAAAAAAATCACCACTGAAATGTTACATTATGTACAAACTTTACTAAATATTAAATTCTAGGCAATATTTTCACCCCACTTATATTATAACTTAGGTACTATTTCCTACTATATGCATATATTTCTTTAATATATAAGAACGGCACCACATTATATCACCATGTCACCAATATGACACATTGTTATATACAGTAGATAAGAAGTTAGATATGGAAGATGAATCCTTGCCGACTAGCATTTCCGTTGGACAGGTTAGCAAAGGCTTTTCTCCTCCCTCTCCTCCCCCCATGGGTGTTTCGTGCAGGAAGTGGCAATTCAGACATAGGGCAGAATCCCATACATCAAGATCGCCATGACTCCAGCACTGAACAAGCCAGCGACAGGAACTGTCACAAACCAGGCCAGAAAGATGTTGCGGAACAGACGCCAGTCAACAGCCTTCTTTGAACGTATCCAGCCGACTGCCACCACTGAACCAACCTTAGGAGTTTGAGAAGAGGGTTAAGCAGATACAAGGTTAACATCAAAAAGCCTCTAAGAGACTCCTATGATCAACCCAATGCCAATCAGCTGATACCCAGCAATGTAAGTAGCCAAGATCTTAAAATAATGCAGACTTCAGTGAAGACTAATGCTTTGTTAAAGGAAGGCTGGAATTTAACACTTGCAGGTTGCTGGGGTTAAAAAAAAATGAAGGAAAAACTCACCCAGCAGCTGACTCTTAAATGTCTTTCATAGTATATGCATCAACTTAAAGCCAGCTTAATTAGATTCCGGTATCTCAGTCAAATGGCAATTAACTCTACTCGTATAAATGCAATTCTATGTGCCTCTGCCTTTTTAGGCCCCAATCCTGCAATGACCTCTATTTAGGCAGAGCACTGCACCCACCTAGAGCCTGTTGACTTCCATAGGCCCTGCATGGGCAAAGGGATCTTACTGTGTGGGGCTCGTTGCAGAACTGAGGCCTTAGACCGAGAGCTCTTTGGTGCAAGGACTGAGTTGTCCTTGGTGTTTGCCAAACATCTTACACATTTTGGGTGCTACTGAAATCTAAAAAATAAAAACCTGTGCAGTCTGCCAAGTATGTTTTCTAGTGTAAAACCTGGGCTTCTGTGCCAACCACTAATCACAGCAACTCTCCTTGTATCAAATGTTCATAGCCCTTCCTACAAATGACTAGACCAGCCTCATGATGTGGAGAATTCAATCAGTGTGGACGTCAAGGCAAGAGGGTGTTAACAGAGAAATACCCTTTGAGGAATAGTTAACAGAAGGGTTTGGCAGATCAACTTCTATGTACGTACTACTGTACGGGAGATAGTTTTTTAAGTATTGTAGCAATGGTGGCTTACTTCAGCGAAGTATAACACCACCTATGGGCAGCAACGGACTAGAGGAATGTTTTATTCATCTCAGGAAATATTGCCCAGAGGATTACGGCAGGATTACAAATTAATAACTGGGACATAGAGTTCCTCTGGCCCGAGAAGTAATGCAATTAATGATGTGGCCACTTGAGGACATAAAACATTTATTAGTAGCGGCACGACTCTTATTAGCTGGGAACTGGAAACAGAAAAGGCTTCTCTGTTAGGAAGTGACTTGTGGGGATCTAGCAGTAACTGGTACATTACTGCATCAGAATAAGACTCAGCAAGGGAGACGGTTAAAATCTAACTTCCTTTCACTACATTTTCAGATCAGGAAATTCACCAGCTACAAGTCTACTTTTTTGAGTATGAAATAAATCGTTTGAGATTGAAGTTTCTTGGGGGTGGGAGGAACCTAACCATTTTAAAACAGTTTGTGGAAACAAGTATGCCCGGGAAGTTTTTCTAAATTGTATTTTCTTTCAACTCCTGAAGCAGCATCTTGGGCCTCCTCAGCTGGTATAAAATCTGTGTAACTCCATAGAAGCCAATGTTAAAATAGCAAGAAATCCTTCCAACATGGAAGAAACAAAAATTCCACAGACTGAATTTAATGGTGTTCTTCAACAATTAAAGGGAAAAGTGAGGCTAGCAGGGGAAGAATTGCTGACAGATCTATCAAACGGGGGCATAATTGCCTGAGGAAAGCGCTGAAAGCCCCATTTGTTAGGGCATTTAAAACTAGACACTATAATATGGACAAACATGCTGTGTCAGAGAGCAGAGCTAGAAGAACTTGCAGCTCTTCTGTCTCTGGCTGCTTGGAGTCTATGGTCATGAAAGCTGCTGGTCAGCTATGTCCAGCACCATAGTATAGGATTAACTGTCTTGCCATATGGGTGAAAGCCTAAAGAATGGATATGAGCTAGGCTAACAGAAGATCTTGTGGGCATGCTACCATGTTGTGGCTGAGCATCCTTCCTAAAGGAAGGCCCCAATCCCAGTCGCACTGTTATCAACAGGAATCTTTCCACTGAGCGCAAAGCGGAGCTGGATTTGGTCCTAAATGGCATCTTTGCCTGGACTAGACTGAACCACATTAATTTTTTAAAATAAAAACTTCCTTGCATTTAAAGAGGTTTAGTGACATTGGGCAGAGCAAGGTGTTTTAGGAGAGGGTGGAGAGAGACACTTTCCCTGTGGGAATAAATTAAGAGAAGATTTCACCTAATAAGGTCATGAGGGTATAAAAATCTGTTCAAAGAGAAATTTATTAGCTATGTAACATTTAATCTGAATAAACCCATCAGTCACTGATACACTAGTCTGGGGCTGGCAAGTATTGTAGATGGCCCCAGATGGTTTGCAGTTGTCTAGAGGTGGAGCGGCAACCAGCCTAAATAAAGAAAAACACAACAACAGCAGATTTCTGAATAGCCCCTTGGTCCAAAGAAAACTGTGTCTAGAAAGGATTGTGATGATACATTTAGGGCTTCTTTTTGGGGGGGTTATTTATAGCAATTTTTGAGTTTTATGTAGATGTTTGCTTGCATGGGAAGGACAGGCAAGGAAAAAAGAGAGGAGTTGTTGCCTTGTAAATCAGAGATGTGTACACGTGCACTGAGGATGAGATGGATATAGGAGACAGACTTGTTGAAAGTCTCTGGATAAGGATAAAAGGGGTAAAAAACAAGGCTGATGTCATGGTAAGGGTCCACTACAGATCAGCTAACCAGGAACAAAAGGTGCATAAGACTTTTTTTAAACAACTAACAAAATCATCCAACACACAGGACTTGGTGGTGATGAGGGACTTCAACTACCCAGACATCAGTTAGGAAAATAACGCAGCAGAGCACAGATTATCCAACAAGTTCTTGGAATGTATTGGAGACATTTTTTTATTTCAGAAGGTGAAGAAAGCAACTAGGGGAGAGGCTGTTCTAGATGTGATTTTGGCAAATAGGGAGGAACTGGTTGAGAATTTGAAAGTGGATGGCAGTTTGGCTGCAAGTGATCGTGAAATGATAGAATTCATGATTCTAAGGAATGATAGGAGAGAAAACAGCACAATAAAGATAATGGATTTCAAGAAGGCAGACTTTAGCAAACTCAGGGAATTGGTAGGTAAGATCCCATGGGAAGCAAGTCTAAGGGGAAAAACAGTTCAAGAGAATTGGCAGTTTTTCAAAGAGACATTATTAAGGGCACAACAGCAAACTATTCCACGGTGTAGGAAAGATAGGAAATATGGTTAGAGACCACCCTGGCTTAACCAGGAGATCTTCAATGATCTGAAACTCAAAAAAGAACCCTAAAAAAGTGGAAACTAGGTCAAATTACAAAGGATGAATATAAAAAATCTCCAGCACAATCATGTAGGGACAAAATGAAATTAAACTAGCTAGAGACATAAAGGGTAACAAGAAAACATTCAACATATACAAGCAAGAGGAAGACCAAGGACAGGGTAGGCCCATTACTCAGTGATGGGGGAAAGACAATAACGAAAATGTGGAAATGGCAGAAGTGCTAAATGACTATTTTATTTGTTTTCACCAAAACGTTTAGTAGTGATTGGACATTTAAGATAGTGAATACCAGTGATAATGAGGTAGGATCTGAGGTTAGAGAGAAAAAACAAGTTAAAAATTACTTAGACAAGTTAGATGTCTTCAGGTCAGCAGGCCAGATGAAATACATCCTAGGATACTCAAGGAGCTGACTGAGGAGATATCTGAGCCTTTAGCGATTATCTTTGAAAACTCATGGAAGGCGGGAGAGATTCCAGAGGACTGGAAGAAGGCAAATAATGCCAAGCTATAAAAAGGGGAATAAGGATAACCCGGGAGATTATAAACCAGTCATCTTAACTTCAGTACCCAGAAATATAATGGAGCAAATAACCACGCACATCAATTTGCAAACACCTAGAAAGTAACAAGGTGATAAGTAAAAGTCAGCATGGATTTGTCAAGAACAAATCACGTCAAACCAACCTAATAGCTTTCTTTGGCAGGGTAACAAGCCTTGTGGATGGGGGGAAGGAGTAGATGTGGTATATCTTGACATTAGTAAGGCTTTTGATATTGTCTCTCATGACTGTCTCATAAACAAACCAGGGAAATACAACCTAGATGGAGCTACTACAAGGTGGGTGCATAACTGGTTGGGAATCCATTCCCAGAGAGTAGTTATCAGTGATTCATAGTCAAGCTGGAAGAGCATATCAAATGGGGTCCTACAGGGATCAGTCCTGGGTCTGGGTCTGTTCAATATCTTTGTAAATAATGGCATAGCGAGTACACTTATAAAGTTTGGGACGATACTAAATTGGGAGAGGATAGCAAGTGTTTTGAAGGACAGCATTAAAATTCAAAATGATCTGGACAAACTGCGGAAATGGTCTGAAGTTAACAGGATGAAATTCAATAAAGACAAATGTAAAGTATTCCACTTAGGTAGGAACAATCAATTGCACCCATACAAAATGGGAATGACTGCCTAGGAAGGAGTACTGTGGAAAGGGATTTGTGGGTTATAATGGACTACAAGCTAACTATGAGTCAAGAGTATATCACTGTTGCAAAAAAAGCGAACATCATTCTGGGATGTATTAGCAGGAGTGTTGTAAGCAAGACACAGGAAGTAAATTTTCTGCTCTATTCTGCACTGATAAGGCCTTAGCTGGAGTATTGTGTCCTGTTCTGGGAGCCACATTTCAGGAAAGATTTGGACAAACTGGAGGAAGTCCAGAGGAGAACAACAAAAATGATTTAAAGGTCTAGAAAACATGACCTATGAGGGACGATTGAAAAAACTGGTTTGTTTAGTACTGAGAAGAGAAGACCGAGAGGGGACATGATGACACTTAAGTACATAAAAGGTTGTTACAAGGAGGAGGGAGAAAAATTGTTCTCTTTAACCTCTGAGGATAGGACAAGAAGCAACGGGCTGAAATTGCAGCAAGGGAGGTTTAGGTTGGACATGAGGAAAAACTTCCTAACTGTCAGGATAGTTAAGCACTGGAATAAATTGCCTAGGGAGACTGTGGAATCTCCGTCATTGGAGGTTTTTAAGACCAGGTTAGACAAACATCTGCCAGGAATGGTCTAGTTATTACTTAGTCCTGCCTTGAGTGCACAGGACTGGACTAGTTGATCTACTGAATTCCCTTCCAGTCCTACACTTCTGGGTCTTTCAAGGTTCAAAAATCAGGATCTTTCAAGGCGCTTTGTAAATATTGTAATGAGCAGTATTTGTAAAGTTCCCTAGTACACTTTAATGCAGAACTCTCTCAAACAGCACTATGTTAAAGCACTCCAGTGAACCTTTAGTATGCACCAGCAGGGTCTACATGGACCAATTAATATGCAACATATTAGTGCACTTTAGAAATCACACCACCACAGTCCACGTTACTGCTCTGTGTAAACAAGCCCTTAGATACAAGTAAACATGTCTGGTGTTTATTGCATAAAAAACAGGTGTTTTGTCTGGTTTTGATATTGGGGTGTTTTATCAGTTAAAACTTACAATCAGAACCCCTATGTATATTATACATTTCACACAATTTTTGTATCCGCTTGTATTTCCAATCTATTGTGTAAGACTGACATTTGATACAGTAACCTGGTTTAGTGTGTAAGCAAGATGG
This sequence comes from Caretta caretta, assembly GCF_965140235.1. Classification (NCBI taxonomy): domain Eukaryota; kingdom Metazoa; phylum Chordata; order Testudines; family Cheloniidae; genus Caretta; species Caretta caretta. Next base: position 19,781,851 of record NC_134209.1, read on the forward strand.
AACTTTGAGTTTTTTCTTGGAATTTAAAAAGATATCAGCAATGATGGCATTGGTAAAACCAGCTCTAAACATTATGAAAGTTTAGTTTATTAATAATGATTTGATGGATTAAAGATTAGGAAAGCAGTTAAAACTTCAAAAGAGAAAAACTAAAATGATTTGTGGACATTCGATGACAGCTACCTTCAGATTGGTTTCAAACCCGTGCAGTTTGCCTTCATATGCTCTGCTTAACTACAGATGTATAGAACAAGTAGTTCTGCATTCAACAGTGGTGCCTGCTAAAATACACACTTCTGTACAGAGGATGTTTATAACACCCATTTGCCATTGCTATTTCAGTGCTGGACAAGCTAATCAAATCTGCCTGTCACGTTCAGTATAAGCTATTCAGAAGCCCCTGTGTGTTAAATCGTAGGCTTCATGGATTAGAATAAATACAGGCTAACTGCTAAAAGCCTAGTTCGAGTAACTTTCTGGCATGTGAACCAATGGCCAAAACCAAAAGTTCCAGGGTCTGCTGCTACAGTTGGCTCCTTGTAGATGGAACCGGCTTGGCTCACAAATGTTATACCTTGGAACAGCTGAAAGGTACCGAACGTTTAGGGGTTAGTGACTAAAGCCACAGGGACTCTGTGCCTTCCTGGATCTCTCCACAGGGACAGGGGTCTGGCCGTTGCAAAACTACGGATTTTTTCCTTTTAAATTTCGGAGCTTCTCACGGAATAGGAATGTTGCATTCCTACTCGCCATAGTTAGCAATTTAAGCTTTTGTCTGAACACTACATGTTGCACGTACACTGTATCCTCATGCTTTATTGAGGGTGCTCAACATAAGACCACTACACGTATGTTAACTTGACTACCTAAGTCTACAATAAGGTGTAAATGTAACATTGTGAACAGTAAACTACACTACTACACTGGTCAGATTCACACTGCCCAAATTAACATTACGATAAGAACCTTAAACTTTCCACCCTTTTGTGCAATTGCTCAGTTCCTTTGAATGTAATCTTTTTTTTGTTGTTTGTGGTCATCAAAATCTATTTGGTGCATAACATAATGAAGGCAAAATGCAATGATCAGCATTTCTCATAATTTGACTGTTCTAGATTGATATTATACTGCAAACTCCAATACCTTGCAATGAGTGGAGCTTATTGGAATACCCACATTTGAGGCTACAAGTACCGTTAGCGCACACATTACTTCAATGCAAAATCCACTGTGAAGAAATAAAAAAAGATAGATGGAAATGTTGTAGTATAAGAGTTACATGAAGGAAATCCCATGCCATGCACTTATCAAGACAGTGAAGTATGAACGATGGAAGGTGTCATAGCTTCTGAACACGCAGGAATGCTACAGATCTAGGCTCAAATGGCATGATCAAAGGAAAGCACATCAGCTACTTCTACTCCCAACATACCATGAAACTGTTTAATTTTGCTTGTGATCATTCTCTCTTTAGAGCTGTGGATGATATATTTGTGAAGGGTCACTTTGGGCAGAGCCTACCGAGTTCAAACCCTGTATGCTCCTATGCCCCAGTTACAACTGATTCTCAATCTGAAAATCAAAAATGTATTTTTTACAGTAAACTTTTCCAGTTCTACATTGATGAAAATATCTTTTTGTTTTTGTTTTTGAAAGAACAGAACTTGGCCATGCCTCAAAATAAATTTGATTTTGCCTTGCAGAAGAGAACTATTTCAGCTTTTTCCTGCATTGAATCATGCCATTGTACAGCGACCTGAGCAGCAAACTTAAAGATGTACAGTCCAGACTGCCATGACTGCAGTCACATGGCAAAAGCATACCTTGCAGTGTGTAGTACTGACAGGAAGTCCAACATTGGAAGCTACCACAACTGTGAACGCCGAAGCCAACTCAATAGTGAATCCACTGCAGGAAGCATAAGAAAACACTTCACAGTCACTCTTTGTATCAGTTTGGACTGACACCATGCAGTGTGCCAATGTCTTACCAGTATCTTCTTCAATTGTTTACTTCCAACTTAATTGGTCATAGAATTACATTGGGAGAACAATGGACTACTGAATAATGGAAACAATACACACTAGTTATCTGCATTAAACTGATTGCACAGCTCACTGCTTCAGGCCGTTTTACTACTCTACAGTCCAGTGAATCATGCTTAATTAGTCATTAGGTTAGCGGCAGCAGAGGTCTAGTATGCATTAAAGCAAAAATAAGAGTCAGATTAATATTTTTTAATGTTATGAAGCACATGAGGAAAAGCTAATTTTGTCATTTCCAAATTTCATAGTTTCCCATGTTAATTAGGACAGCAGTGGAATACTTTTGTCAACTAGACCTCTACAATTCAAATTCACACCACATTAAGTTACAGGGATTTTTTTAACAAGGTAAAGGGTCAAATAAGTTACCATTAGAATCAAATCAAAAGCAAACCCAGCAGTCCACACAATTAAAAATAAAACTAGAGCAGCAATTTCTCAAACTAGATCCTATTAGAAATTCAGGCAATCAAATTAGTAATCTTGTACATACCTCGAAGGTGTGATTGGCGTGAGGTCTTTACCCATAGTCTGGATAACTCTTCTACCCCAGACCCAGAGACCTACACAGATCCCAACACCTCCATAAAACAGCAGCCAGACAGGAGTCACAGCTTCTTGCATTACACCTCCTTGTTCATATATAAGCCAGAGAGCTACCAGAGGACCAATTGCATTGCTGAGAAAATAAAATCATTACATCGGAGTTATAAAAACAGAGGCAAGTGCTTTTCAACAAGTCACATTTGTTGTACTCATTTTTCTCCAAAACTGTGTGGCATTATTCTAATCCTACCGCATGAAATAGATTAAAACTTCGTACAATGTCATTTGTAAGGACGACTGCCGTGTGTGACAAATGTGATCAAAGCCAAATTCTGGAGCCCCTTGTTGCCTACATTTCACTGTTGATCACTATGGCAGAAATTGACAGAAGTTTCTATTACGCAAATAATTTTCCAGAAATGCTAGATAGTTGGTAACCTTATAGATGTCGCTCCTGGAGCGACTGTTCTTTCTGCTGCAGTGCAGGTATCAAAAGGTGCTCTATCTGGCTGGACAAGTGTCTCCACAATTTTGTTAAAACAGAATTTTAAATTAAATCCATTTCACCAAAGGTGGGGGAGAGAACAGACACAGATTCATAGGCCAGAGGGAATCATTCGATCTTCTAGCCTGATTTTCTACATACCATAGGCCATAGAACAGAGGTGGGCAACTACTGCCTGTGGGCCGGATCCGGCCCCTCCGGGCTTTGGATCCGGCCCACGGGATCGCCCCCCATGGTGCCGAAGGCCCCGTGCCACTCTCAGAAGCAGCCGGCACCATGTTCCTGGGGCCCGGGGGGGAGGGGGCAAGAGGGCTCCATGCATTGCCCTTGCCTCCAGGCACCACCCCCTGCAGCTTCCATTGGCCGAGAACGGGGAACTGCGGCCAATGGGAGCTTCGGGGGAGGTACCTGGAGGCATGGCAAGGGCAGCGCCTGGAGCCCTGTGCCCCCCGCTCCCCCAGGGGCCGTGCAGGGACGTGGTTCTGGCCACTTCCAGGAGTGTTGCGGGGCCAGGGCAGGCATGCAGGGAGCCTGCCCTGGTCCCGGTGTGCACTGCTGCCACCCCAGAGCCACTTTAGGTAAGTGGCACCGGGCCGGAGCCTGAACCCCGTCCCCCAACTCCCTGCCTGCACCTCGCACCCCTCTTGCATCCCAAGCCCCCTCAAGGATTGAACTCACAACCCTGGGTTTAGTAGGCCAATGCTCAAACCACTGAACTATCCCTCCCGCCCAGTGTTGTTCATGTCCATTCCAATATCCACCCTCCTTCTCCTTTGTCGGAGTAGCCGGCAACAAGTAACTGAGGGGGTGGCAGGTCGACCGGGCTCTATACTGAGCGCCATGAAGGTGCGACTCCAGGGGGCGCCCAGGGCGGCCCGACGGATGCTGCTATGGGAAAAATCTTCCAGCTGTCATTCAGGTGTGCACACCTGATTGGAATGGACATGAACACCACATCTCGAAGAACAGCAGTTATGAGAAGGTAACCGTTTTGGTTTTTTTTTAAATTAAATCCAATCTTTGAATGCTCAGGGACGGGCAACACTGGGGCATGGCTGGTGTGCCTCTGTACCACATTAAACTCTGGCTACAACATCAACCTTTTGTGGCCATTTACAGCTATTACAAGGTAAAGCAGCTGTCAGGCTGCTCTGACATGACACCGTGGACCCAGCTCTGCCCAGAAGCTGTGCCAAGGTCAGAGAAGGGCACCAGGGAGCTTGTAAGCCAGCTCTGTACACACCTCTGACTTGCACTCTGAAAGTATCAGCAACACCAGTATGTGCAACATCTTCTCCTTATGCCTTAATGCTGATGAGAAGTGTTGCCCTGCAGCTAATCAAGGCAGAATGACATAAAAGGGGAGAGACCTAACTCTAAATTAAATGCTGCATCTAAACTCTCAACTCAATGCTGTTCCTCTGTGGTCTTTAGGGATTCCTTTCAGTGACTTAAGAGTCAGAATTATGGAAGAATATGGTGACATTCAGGGAAAAATCTGCAGTTTCTAGCAACACATCAGAGTTCCTTGATCAGAGTTTACATCTGCTATGCTGGCTGGCTCAAATTTAACATCCGCGTTATTCTGTTGATGTTTCATATTTTCTCATTAGGAAAAAAAAAAGTAGGAATGTGTGAAGCCAGCCTAAAGGAACAGACATTAAATAATTTTAAATATTTCCTCACCAAATACATGTAGAGGGAACATATTTAACATTTTTATGGCTTAAGTTGATCAGAGTGAGTGTGTCATGATTCTGAGGAGAGGAAAGGAAAGACAGAGCAGCACAATAAGGACAGTGGACTTCAAAAGAGCAGACTTTAACAAACAGGGAAGTGGTAGGTAGGATCCAATGGGAAGAAAATCTAAGGGGGAAAAGGAGTTCAGGAGAGCTGGCAGCGTCTCAAGGCACAATAGCAAATTATCCCAGCGTGAACGAAAGATAGGAAAAATAGGAAGAGGGCAATATGGCTCCATCAGGAGCTCTTTAGTGACCAGAAAATCACAAAGGGATCCTTCAGAAAGTGGAAGCAAGGACAAATTGCTAAGGAGGAGTATCAAAGAATAGCACAAGCATGTAGGAAGAAAATCCGAAGGGCTAAGGCAAAAAATGAGTTCCATAAAAGGCAATAAGAAGAGGTTCTATGAGTACATTAGGAGAAAGAAAAAGACAAAGGAATGTGAGGTTCTCTACTCAGCGGGGAAGGAAAGCCAATCACTGTTGACATCAAGAAGTCTGTGGTGTTTAATGCCTATTTTGCTTCAGTCTTCACTAAAAAGTGAAATGGTGATGAGATACTCAATACAATTAACATTAACAACAAGGGGGAAGGAACGCAAGCCAAAATATGGAAAGAATAGGTTCAAGAATATTTAGATAAGTTGGATGTACTCAAATCAGGAGGGCCTGATGAAATTCATCCAAAAATACTTAGTCTTAAGGAACTAGCTGAAGCAATCTTGGAACTGTTAGCAATGATCTTCGAGAACTCATGGAGGACACATGAGGTCTCGGAGGACTGGAGAAGGGCAAACACAGTAGTTAACTTTCAAAGGGGAACAAGGAGGACCTGCTGAATTATAGACCAGGCAGCCTAACAACTGGAAAGATACTAGAATAAATTATTAAACAATCGATCTGTAAGCACCTAGAGTAGAACAGGATTATAAGGAATAGCCAGCACAAATTTGTCAAGAACAAACCATACCAAACCAACCTAATTTCCTTCAACAGAGTTACTGGCCTGGTAAATAGGGGAGAAGCAGTAGACATGATAAACACTGATTTTAGGAAGACTTTTGACATAGTCCTACATGACATTCTCATAACCAAACTTTGGAAGTTTGTGCTAGATGAAATTACTTTAAGTTGCATATACAACTGGTTGAAAGACCATACTGAAATAGTAGTTATCAAGGGTTTGCTGTCAAACTGGGAGGGCATATCTAGTGGAGTTCCACAGGGATCAGTCCTGGATCCAGTACTATTCAATATTTTCATTAAATGACTTGGACAGTGGAGTGGAGAATATGCTTTCAAAATGTGCAGATAACACTAAAATGGGAGAGGCTGCATACACTTTGGAAGACAGGATTAGAATTCAAAATGACAAATTGGAGAATTGGTCTGAATTCTCCAAGATAAATGCAAAATACTTCACTTAGGAAAGAAAAATGAAATGCACAACTACAAAATGGGGAATAACTGGCTAGGTGGTAGTACTGTTGAAAAGGATCTGGGGATTATAGGGGATCACAAATTGAACATAAGTCAACAATGTGATGCAGTTGCAAAAAAGGCTAATATTCTGGGGTGTATTAACAGGAGTGTTGTATGTAACAGATGGGAGGTAATCGTCCCACTTCTTTTGGCACTGGTGAAGCCTTGGCTGGAGTTCTGTGTCCAATTCTGGGTGCCACTGTGACGGTGCTCCTCATAAGGCTTTATGGAAATATGCTTATGAATATACATGACATAACTGGAATATGTTCTACGCTACGTATGACATGTAACATATCTATGTAAAGGTCATGATCTGCTGAATCTATTAATCCTATTTGCATGCATGTATCATTTTTGTATTTGAAGTTATGAATATTGGCCATGTACTGGCTTGATTTCTAAATAACCTTAGTAGAGCATTTGGTCAGTTCCTGGAGAAAGGAATTCACAAAGTTAAATGCCCAGTCAAGCAGCACTTAAAGAGCAATGCATCTTGGAAGGCTCCAATCCACATAAGAAGTCTTCCTGGAGACAGTCCAGATGCCAGGTGGGCAATGGCTGCTGCCTGTAAAAACTATGAGTAATGCGTGGACATGTGACTGGCCCAGGTGACTCCAGAACTCCATCTTGGAGCTGGACTTTGCATAGGAGAGAGGAGCGGGTCTCCACCCACAAGAAAAAGTCTATTTAAGCCTGTGGGAGACCCCTCCATTTTGTCTTCAGCTGGCTAAGGAGATAGCCTCTTCACCCCCAAGAAGACCTGAAAGAAACTAGAACAAAACACAGTAACTACAGGGGGTGTGAGTGATTGCTGGACCTGGACTAAAAGGAGATTAGTCTGTAAAAGGAATCTTACTGGAACTGGGAGGTTTTGTCTGTATTCAATTTTATTAGACACAGACTTGCGGGTTTTATTTTATTTTGCTTGGTAATTCACTTTGTTCTGACTGTTACTACTTGGAACCACTTAAATCCTACTTTCTGTTTAGTAAAATCATTTTTTACTTATTAATTAACCCAGATTTTGTATTAATACTTGGGGGGAGGCGGGCGGGCGCAAACAGCTGTGCATCTCTCTCTATCAGTGTTATAGAGGGCGAAAAATTTATGAGTTTACCCTGTATAAACTTTATACAGGGTAAAATGGATTTATTTGGGGTTTGGACCCCATTGGGAGTTGGGCATCTGAGTGTCAAGGACAGGAACATTTCTGTAAGCAGCTTTCAATTGAGCCTACAGCTGTTAGGGGACATAGTTCAGACCTGGGTCTGGGTTTGCAGCAGGCTGGCGGGCCTGGCTCAAACCAGGCAGGATACTGAAGTCCTAAGCTGACTGGGCAGGAAAGCAGGGGCAGAAGTTGTCTTGGCACATCAGGTGGCAACTCCTAGGCAGTTTCTGTGATCCAGCCCGTCAGAGCCACATTTTAGGAAGGATGTGGGGAAACTGGAGAGGGTCCAGAGGAGAGGAACAAAAATGAGAAAAGGTTTAGAAAACCTGACCCTGTGAGGAACGGTTAAAAAACTGGGCATGTTCAGTCTTGAGAAAAGAAAATCAAGAGGGGAGCAGATAACAGTCTTCAAATATGTTTAAGGCTGTTATAAAGAGGACAGTGATCAATGGTCTGCCACGTCCAATGATAGTAGGACAAGAAGTAATTGGTTTAATCTACAGCAAGAGAGATTTACATTAGATATTAGGTAAAACTTTCTAACTATGAGGGTAGTTACTGTACTGGGATCTGTACTGGGCCCAGTCCTATTTAACATGTTCATAAACTATCTGGAAAAGGGGGTAAACAGTGAGGTGGCAAAATTTGCAGATGATACAAAACTACTCAAAATAGTTACATCCCAGACATACTGCGAAGAGCTACAAAAGGATCTCACAAAACTGGGTGACTGGGCAACAAAATAGCAGATGAAATTTAATGTTGATAAATGCCAAGTAATGCACATTGGAAAACATAATCCTAACTATACATATACAATGATGGGGTCTAAATTAGTTGTTACCATTCAAGCAAGAGATCTTGGAGTCATTGTGGATAGTTCTCGGAAATCATCCACTCAATGTGCAGCGGCAGTCAAAAAAGCGAACAGAATGTTGGGAATCATCAAGAAAGGGATAGATAATAAGACTGAAAATATCCTATTGCCTCTATATAAATCCATGATACACCCACACCTTGAATACTGCATGCAGATGTGGTCACACCATCTCAAAAATATATATATTGGAATTGGAAAAGGTTCAGAAAAGGGCAACAAAAATTATTAGGATATAGAACGGCTTCCTAGGAGGAGAGATTAATAAGACTGGGACTTTTCAGCTTGCAAAAGAGGCAGCTAAGGGGGGATATGATAGAGGTCTATAAAATCATGAGTGGTATAGAGAAAGTAAATAAGGAAGCGTTATTTATTCCTCATAATACAAGAACAAGGGGCCACCAAATGAAATTCATAGGTAGCAGGTTTAAAATAAACACAAGAAAGTATTTTTTCACGCAACACACTGTCAACCTCTGGAACTCCTTGCCAGAGGGTGTTGTGAAGGCCAATACTATAACGGGGTTCAAAAGGGAGCTAGATAGATTCATGAAAGATAGGTCCATCAATGGCTATCAGCCAGGATAGGCAGGAATGGGGTCCCTTGCCTGTTTGCCAGAAGCTGAAATTGGGTGACAGGGCATGGATCACTTGATGATAACGTGTCTGTTCATTCCCTTTGGGGCACCTGCCATTGGCCACTGTCAGAGGACAGGATACTGGGCTTGATGGACCTTTGGTCTGATCCAGTATGGCCATTCTTACTATGTTCTTATGTTCATATTTTTGAGAAATCAGGTCACATGCTTCATTTAAGTACCTAAAGGTAAAATGAATGCTTTTGGAAATCTGGCCCCAGTGTACAGCTAAGCTGGGGTTCTATGAATGCTGTGTCACAATGCCAAGGCTAAGACCACTAAAGAAAGCATACTAACTGCCTTACCCAAGGAAAATATACTTTACCGATTGTACAGGACTTTCCTTGATATGGTATGTTGCAATAGGACTTGCTAATTGGTACTTCTCTTACCCCAACCCAAGAAAGCACAAAAGGAAAATGACATTGTAATTATCAGTTTCTAATCACATCTAAGTGATTACAAAATGGAAGATAAATAATTTTTAAAAGTCAAATGTAATTCAATAGATTTAAAATCTAACAGGCCACTACTCTCTTTACAAACTGATAATAGTGAGTAGGATTCTGAGAATGCAGAATCCAGGGATTGACAGTTACACTTGTCCTGGGTCCAGGACTGGCTATATTTACTCCTGGCACAGTACCAAAACACACAGCTAGAGCAAGGGACAGGTTTAAGGTCTTAAACTGTACAAGGCAAGCCACCATGGCTAGGAATTAATCATTTATATTGTTTCAAAACTGGAGCCCCAGCTTTCATTGGAATAAAGTATTAGTGCCTGATTCTACCAAAGTTACCGGGAGTGGAGAGTCCTCAGCATCTCCTAGGAAGCACTGAAGCAAAATGAGATCCTTACACTTCACTTCTCAACTCTTTTTCCCATTTACATGGGAGAAGAAAGAGGTGCCCATGATTCTTTGCCACTCCATCTGGCCCTTGGCATGGGTTCATAAGTGTTGGAGTTAGTCTTTTTCTCTTCAAACTTCTTTTGACAGTCTTTCCATCATATCCTCGGGCTTTCACATCCTTTCTGGCTGTCCTCTTCCTTACATGCTCTCTTTGATGGTCTTTCTTTTCCCATTCTTACCATGTGTCCAGCCCACCTCAAACATGCACTCTCCAGCCTATCTATTGCTTAGAGTCCCAAGTTCATCTTTCCCCTAATTTCTTCCATGTACCCTCCACTTGCCTGCCATTCTCTTCACTATATTATTTTCTACTACCTGTATCTTCTTCCATCTAAAATGAGGCCCTTACTCTCACTCCATTATTTCATGAGGAATCAAGCTCTAAAATGATGGGAGAAACACTGCCATAAATGGACTTTGCGTACAGATCAGTATGAATACTTCCATCCCAAGCAAATAACTCCAAGAACTGGCCTGGAGCAGTGATTAGGAAGGAAGTTTCTTTTAGGAATGCATGACAAAAAAAATGAGACATTCCAATTGCATGGTAAATTGTATTACTTTAAAAGTGATTTTACTGTTTGACTTTAAATTGGGTAAAAGAGTCTTAGTGATTTGGAGAAAGGCCCTAGCAGCAGTAAATGGTTTAAATTAGTAAAAACTCTGAAAAATGGAGATAAAAATCTGATTTTTAGAAGCACTACACTGATTGCAGATTTAATTAATTTTAGCTAAACATAAGGTAATTTAAATTAGCAAAAATATTCTAAGATTCCCATAGGCTGACGTGCTTGAAATCTGCAGGATCTTCTAAGGAGTCATTGTGAATGCTTGAGAGATGGCTAAGAATGATCAAGTCAACAGGAGCACAAAGGAAATGATTGGAGCCCTGTAGTGTAGGACTGCAAAAATGATTCTGCCGGGAAGGAAGAGTCACTTGATTGAATCACTTACAATTTTTAAACTAAGACTTCATTGCAGTGTCCACAGTTTGTAGGGCCAAATTAAAGTACTTAGGTGTTTAAGTACCAGATTTGCAGGCCCAAACAGGTAAGTAGATGTCTAAATGCACTAACCAGTACCTGCAATCTTATGGGTGCTGAAACAGATTGAGGGTACGGCCAGGCAGAAAGTCTGGCTTGAAGGATGTAGTGAAAACTGAGCAGTCCCTCCTTTTTATATTGTTACATAATACAGGAACAAAGCATCAATGAAATTAACAGCAGGTAAATTTAGAACAAGTAAATTGTTGGCTTATAGTGATCCGTAAGAGACACACCACTGACACTTAAAAGCTCTGCTAGCAATTGGCCGGAAGAAAGAAAAGACTTCATAAACTGCAGCAGCCAACATGCTTTTTTGTATTAAAATATAGTTTTAATTAAATATACTTTTCACTGGCAAACGGTATCTCTGACTTGAACAAGCCCAGTCCACAATGAAAGGGTTACCTGCTAGTATCACACAACAAACAGGCACGGCAAAATCTGCTGATCTGTGCTTAGTCCTAGAGGAGTCTGGCTGGGAAGGCTGCTGCTAAGCAGGGGCAGAGAGGAGGGGAATCTGACTGTTGTGCCAGCATCTGGCCACAGAGTCTGATAGGGAATCTTGAGGAGAGGACGATGAACAACTTGGTTTCAGTAGGAACAGATACTCACCCCAGTTCCCCTCTGCCTCACACACCAGGGCACTGGAAATAGGACAACCTAATTTCATCTTGCAGCAGCAGAGACAGAGGAGATGATGTCCTAATGAGTCCTGAAAAGGGAAGACTATTATCCCCACTGGACAGATGGGCAACTGAGGTACAGGAAGACTGAGTTGCCACAGCTGATGGCAGGGGAATCTGTCCCCTCCAACACGCCCAGTCCTTGTGGATGAGATGAGAGGAAAGAAAATCTCTCTCATAAATATAAGTCTGAAGGGACCATTCTGGTCGCCTAGTCTGCCCTCGTGTGTAACACATAGGCCATAGGACTTCTCTGAATCAATTCCTGTTTGAACCAGAACATGCGTCTTTTAGAAAAATGTCCAGTCTCATCTGAGGAAATAAGCTAATAAGGGACACACTCTTCCCGCCCCACCCCAATGCACACACAGGCGTGATCCCGTAATCTGACTCTATGCAGAACACAGGCCCTAGATTTCATCCAGGAATTCCTGCAGCAAGCCCAGTAATTTGTGGTGAAACTAGAGTATCTCTTTTAGAGACCCCCAAGGGATGGAGAATCCATCGCATCCCTGGGGACCTTATCCATAGCCTACTGAATTCAGAGGAAGTCTTTCTATTAATTTCAGTGAGCTTTGGACCAAGCCCTGGTGAGCTGTGCGCCATGCCTCTGATGGTGCCAGAGGATTAGGAAGGTGTCCAATTTGCCAGTGGGTTATTAGATCACTGGGTCCCCCACCAGAAATCAGCTACAGGCAGGGGAACCCCTTTGTGTGGAGAGACAGTACTGAGAGGCTTCTTGGGGACATCCATCAGTTCAGATTTCTGAATGCCTAGCTGGATCCCAGATCTCTGCAAGTGCTCCCATCACCGATGGTTAGGTATTTTTAAAATATCACAATATTATATCGCACACAATATCACAGTATTGCGCTCCTGATCATTAAAATCCACAGCTCTCCGGAAGATGCATACAGCCCTCTCTGGTGGCTAGTAGGGCCTCAGCCCTTCCAACTTGTCTGAGGCCAGTTCTCCAAACAACTGTGGCAACTCTGCATGCAGTCACACTCCTGGGCCACATTTTTTTTCCATACTGCCCTTTTCATTCTTGTGTTGACCTCTGAGTGGTCCCGTGTGCTCCCCTTGTGCCTGAGTGCTGAGCCAGTGAAACCTGTACATGCCAAACAATTAATTAAGTTTAACAACATTTTTTCCAGAGCTTCTGTTCTAAAGCATTTATCTGGGATTTAAAATTCTTTAGCTTTTATTCAGCACACACGTACCACGTTGTCACATGGCTCCTGGATTGGCTCACAGTTAGTCCCAGGCCCTGGACCAGATCCAGTGTCGTTGCCACAGCACATTTAAGCTTACAGCAGGGAGGTGGCCTGAACAAAACCACCAGCCAAATAAGGTATTATCATCCCTCTCTGCTTCTTTTAATGGGCAGCCACTATTGCTACTATCCCTGTTGATGTCAGCCCAAAGAGGAGCCCAGAGTGCTGCAAATGCCGAAACCTGAGGCAAAAATCAGAGCTATTTACGGTGTTGGTATGATATTCGCATGTGGAAATATGCATCATGAAGGACTGTCAAGGCCAGATTTCCTGGCTCAGCTATTATGGTCGGTGAGTCCATTCTAACTTGGCTTGGGAGGCAATAAACCGATTTAACCACTTCAAGGCCTGAATCAAAAGTCTCCCCTAGTCTCTTCTGTATCACGGAATGCATGGAACATATCCATATTATTATTTACTGTGCACCAGAAGTCCAATCAACTATGTACAAAGCATGGGAGAACACTGACCTGCAGGGAGTTTACAATACAATCCACATTAGACATCAGTTGTTACAGTCTATATGTAATTATCAATCAGACTGTATATCACTACAATGCACTTAAATAAAATATAAAATAGAGTGAACATCAAACTTCATACAGCTGATAATTTATAACTTTTCCCCTCTTCTTCCCCTTTATCCTCTACCACACTTGAGGGGTCTGTAGGAAAGGGCCTGGTAGAAGAGACTTGGCAAACAATGGGCGGGTGTTCCAGTATAGGGGGAGTCTTGGGGACGGAGGACAAGACAGGAGTGAGAAACCCAGAAAGGGAGCAGGAGGAGATGAACTGTGCAGAGCCTTGAAGATGTGGATAAAGAGATCAACTTACAACAGAAGGAAAGGGAAGTTAGCTAAGAGGATTCAAAGGGAGAGAGTGAAAGAGAAGCTTTGCAGCTGTATTTGTAAAGGACTGAAAACAGGTAAGTCGAGAAGCTGAAGACAAAAGAAAAAAGGCTGCAGAAGTCAGAATGTGAGAGAGGGCCTAGCCCAGGGCTTGGGTGGTAGGAATAGGCAGATTTTAGAAATGTTGTATAGGCAATAACCTCGAAAAGGCATCAGATGACACAGGGACTACAGTCTCTTAAATGATTTATTTTCTCCAAATCTCTGGATTGCTTTAGAGGCCATCTTGAAAAATGAGAGTCCACTACCTTGCTAGAGTGGAGATTCCCGACCTCTGTGGGACTGACTTGCAAGCCTGAAGGGATGTGGCTTCACTGCTCAATACTCAAGGGGCTGCTTCTTATCTGGGAGTCTGAATCACATCCTTCTAAGGTTCACCAAAGATACAGGTCTGCTTTGTCCACGGGAACTGAGGGGGCTGAAGCAGCTTTAACCTTGGCAAGCCGTGCTGGGGGGCTTAACAACAGCCTTCTGGAAACCTGGACTTGTGCTGAGTGTGCTAAAAATAGAAAGACGTCTGCCTCAAAGAGAGACCAAACAGAAGGGTGCCCTTCCCCTGGGAAGACTAAGTGAGAACTGGGAGAGTTCTGTTCTCAGGGAAACTGCAGTTTTAGCAAACCGTGTCGAGCCAGGAAGCAGCAGCGTAGAAATCTCAAGAGAGAATCCACCAGAAACAGTCGACAAGAATTGCCATGCAACAGCCAGCTCATGAGTCAAAGGTTCTCTCTAGGGCAGCATACGCTTCACTGGAAAATGCCTCAGCAGCAAGATCACAGGTCCAGAAATTGCCCCACAAGTTATCTTACTCCGGCCCCAAGGAATTGATTCTAATACCTGGCAGAAATGAGCGTGCTCTCCCTTGGATGAGTAGGATGTCGGTCCCAGGGCATTAGCGACACAAGGTAGGGGAGGTAATATCTTTTATTGGACCAACTTCTGTTGGCGAGAAAGACAAGGAGGAAGAAGGCTGGAGGAAGGTGGCATATACAGACTGAATGAGCTGGCTAAGCCTCATAAGTTTCCGACAATATACATAAGCAGTGTCCACCACAAATCCAAAAGAAGAGTGGAAGCGCTGAGCTTCCCCGACAAAAGGCGAACCACACAACAGCACACATCCTACTCATGGCCACTTCCTGCAACCTAGGGGCGCAAGCCACGCAGAGGGAGAAAAGGCTTCCTGATCAGAAGCACCGGGCCAGTAGCCTGTGTGTGTAATACAGCAGCCCAAAAGCTCATTATCCTTTGCACTGCCATGCTGCATTACACATGGGTACCTAATTTCCTGGCCATTATCACTGCTCAGCCTCCATGTGACTCTGCCTTTCTCACATCCCTCCCTTTTTATTTTAACGGGTTTCTATTCTGGTATTGTCCAGTACAACTCTATATTTACTGCCTAGATCCCACTTTGGTGTCCTATTCCCTCTCCCCTTCCTAAGCCATCCCCTGCTATGCTGCCTTTTTGACTCCTGTCACCTTATTCTACCCTTTTGTCCTGGTTTAAAGCTCTCGCAACCAGTCCCCACTAGTCTAATTCCTAAGAAAGCCTCATTATTGACATTGAGGGGACCTTTTTTCAACATGGAGGGGCGCGGCAGAAAGAAACCAGAAGAGTTGGTGAGATATATACAAGTTTGCCAGTTCTTGCAGTGCTTATCCCAAACACTGCTTGGGATATACTCCTACACTCAGGCCTTGCTCCTGCAGCTGACTACACATGGACACACTCCTGCATTTGCACGGGGTTTCAGTGAAGTCAATGGGGCTCCGCAGAGGTGTAGGGAGGAATACACCCACATGCAGTCAACTGCAGGATCAGCGCCTTAGATTTGGAGTCCAGAGACCCTGAACCATCTTTTTGTGGTGTATACACAGTGCCTAACGTGAAGGAACCCCAAGCCTTTGCTGAAGCCTCCAGGCATCACCACAATACAAATAACACACAATACTGAATTAAGGAAAAATAGGCTAACAAGCAACAGTTAAATAAATGCCTTGCACAAAATTAAGTGAGGTCTGTTTTGTCCTTGCAATTTTATCAGTCAAGAGACCTTGAAATAAACAAAGTATATGAGAAAAATGTGCACACTCTGACCCCTGCTCTGCAGTCTGATATGGATGGGAAGACCCTAGCCTTAATCACTTCAGCATGGGCTGTGTGGGAATAAGGATCCACATCTATGGACATCCTATGTGACATGGAAGAGCAAAATGCACTCCTGGCTCATTGCTACAGTAGCAAGTCAGTCTAAAAAAATGAATGTACTGTAGTATACGCAGCCAGTTAAAACCACTTAAATATTTGTTTATCTCCCATAACCACATTCCAAAAATATTCTGAAATAGGCAAAGTGGGGCAATAAAGCGGATCCTAGAACAAAGTATGAATCTAGTCAAAATGAACAATTATTTGAAGGGATTAAACTATCAAGTGCAACAAGTCAGACTGTAGAGAGTCTGAGCCACGTCTTTTCTCCTACAGAAGTGCAGACTCTGGAGATCATGCTAGCTGAGATACCACTCTACAAGTGGTCTCATTGAAATGAATGGGAGTAAAATGCTATTCCCCAGGAATAAAGGTGTCAGAAGAAGACTCAAAGTTTGGTTTTCATGTCAACTCTTTACCCGCCAACACAAACTGTAGCCAGTTTCTAACAGAATGTTTGATCTTCAGAGTGGAGAGAGGTTAATAGTAGGGTGCCCCACAGTTTAGCACTGGGACCAGCATTACTAAGCGGGATATTTTCAAATGCACAAGAGGCAGCAACTCCCTGGTGGGCCCCATTTGCACCTTGGGAAGTCTCCCTCCCACCCCCCGAAGCTTTGGAAGAAGTAGACAGCGAGCTGGTGATGCTGTTTTGGTTAGTAAAATGAGAACAGAGGAATTCCACATGACTTGAACACAATGAATGATTGGGCACCATAATGAAAGATTAACTTCAATCTAAGTACATTGACAAAAATTGTCTAAACTTCTCATTTGCTGATGGGCTCTGATCTCTGAGTAAAAATAGCTCCCGAGGGCAAGGACTGTCTTTGATTTTGCTTGTTTATATGGAATCTAGCACACAACAGGGCCCTGATCCCTGGCAGGGGCCTCCATGTGCTACAGTTCACCAAAACTTGAACGATTTAGCATAGAATAGAAAAGAGGTTACTGTTATGGGGAAAGAAAATATTAATTGAACAGCCCAAGTCTTTAGAAACATTAGTTATATCAATGTAGTAACATTCTATAGCAAAGCAATTATGTCACAGAGTTTACATACACCCCTCCTGGGTGCCAAATAATTCTCCAAGCACTGAGTTCAATTAAAAAGCACTCAGCTTGTGAGTTCTCACACACTTACCTGACATCATTACCGCCATGGGCAAAAGATCCAAAGCAGGCTGTTAGGATCTGGAGAAAGTGAAAAAGGAGGTGGACCTGAGACGTGTCCTTCTCCTCCTTTTCCTCTTCTACAGAATCTTCTGGGAGTTGGTTAGGATCTGCTAGGTCCGATGCCAACTTCATTTCCACACCACCTTCGTCTGCCTCAATCTCTGCCTCAGCTACAGCATTGCAGTAGCTGGAGTAGCTATCATAGCGAACTCTCTTTTTAGAATAGGCCACTGTGTCTCCCACCAACTTTTCACTGTCTTCTGGGGTTGATGTATCAACTGCCTTGAAGGATGCATGTACTGGCATTCCACAGATGGCAGCTGTGTAACAAGTGTAACTGTTGTTGCGACGCAGTATCTTGTAATTGTTTTCTTGTGAGGGCCTATCGTTGTTTGCCCTGTCCAGATGTATTCTGTGTAGCAAGTCTTTGTACAATCCTGAGTCTTTATGCACTGTGTGATACACCTGGCCATCGCTCCTCACATGACCGCCGTCAAAATTAAAAGTGCCATTGGAAACAGGAGATTTCATGGTGGTTTGCGTCATAGAAAAAGCCCTTCCTGTAAAGGCAGATGGTCAGATTTTATTTCTATCATATGAAATATGAAAGTTCTATGCTTGGCAAGACACCGAAACAAGGAGTAAATGGCTGAAGGGACAGCCATCTGCAGTATATGATACAGAAGTTCATCTCAGATACATGAATGCATTGATCAATTTCAAAACAAACCTGGATAACTTTTAAGGGAATGTCTACAGCTGGGAGTATGGATAGTTTTATGGTTAAGGCACTAATCTGTGCCTCAATACATCTTTGCTCAAGTCCCAGATCTCCCACAGACGTGCTGTGTGACTTTGGGCAAGTGCCTTAGACTGGAATTTGGGTGCCTAACACAAGGCAACTTTTAAAATTCTACCCATAATCTCTCTATGCCTGAATTACCCATTTCTAAAATGGTAGTAAATACTTCTTTCCAACTCGCCTTTGTTTGGCTTGTCCATTTAGATTGTAAGCATTCCAGGACAGGAACAGTCCTCTGACTGTGGGTTTCTTCAGAGTAAGGGGAAAATGTTCAAAAGCACCTAGATGACTTAGAAACCTAACTCCCATTTTTAATGACAGGTTTCAGAGGAACAGCCGTGTTAGTCTGTATTCGCAAAAAGAAAAGGAGTACTTGTGGCACCTTAGAGACTAACCAATTTATTTGAGCATGAGCTTTCGTGAGCTACAGCTCACTTCATCAGATGTATACCGTGGAAACTGCAGCAGACTTTATATACACACAGAGAATATGAAACAATACCTCCTCCCACCCCACTGTCCTGCTGGTAATAGCTTATCTAAAGTGATCAACAGGTGGGCCATTTCCAGCACAAATCCAGGTTTTCTCACCCTCCACCCCCCCCCCCACAAATTCACTCTCCTGCTGGTGCTAGCCCATCCAAAGTGACAACTCTTTACATAATCAAGTCGGGCTATTTCCTGCATAGATCCAGGTTTTCTCACATCCCCCCACCCCCATACACACACAAACTCACTCTCCTGCTGGTAATAGCTCATCTAAACTGACCACTCTCCAAGTTTAAATCCAAGTTAAACCAGAACATCTGGGGGGGGGGGGGGGTAGGAAAAAACAAGAGGAAACAGGCTACCTTGCATAATGACTTAGCCACTCCCAGTCTCTATTTAAGCCTAAATTAATAGTATCCAATTTGCAAATGAATTCCAATTCAGCAGTTTCTCGCTGGAGTCTGGATTTGAAGTTTTTTTGTTTTAAGATAGCGACCTTCATGTCTGTGATTGCGTGACCAGAGAGATTGAAGTGTTCTCCGACTGGTTTATGAATGTTATAATTCTTGACATCTGATTTGTGTCCATTTATTCTTTTACGTAGAGACTGTCCAGTTTGACCAATGTACATGGCAGAGGGGCATTGCTGGCACATGATGGCATATATCACATTGGTGGATGTGCAGGTGAACGAGCCTCTGATAGTGTGGCTGATGTTATTAGGCCCTGTGATGGTGTCCCCTGAATAGATATGTGGGCACAATTGGCAACGGGCTTTGTTGCAAGGATAAGTTCCTGGGTTAGTGGTTCTGTTGTGTGGTATGTGGTTGTTGGTGAGTATTTGCTTCAGGTTGCGGGGCTGTGGCAACGGGCTTTGTTGCAAGGATAAGTTCCTGGGTTAGTGGTTCTGTTGTGTGGTATGTGGTTGTTGGTGAGTATTTGCTTCAGGTTGCGGGGCTGTCTGTAGCTCACGAAAGCTCATGCTCAAATAAATTGGTTAGTCTCTAAGGTGCCACAAGTACTCCTTTTCTTTTTCCCATTTTTAAAAGTGCCTAAGTCACTTTTGAAAATGGAGATCTAGGTGTGTTTGAAAATTTTACACTAAATAAATAATAAGTGCCATGCAACTTTAGTGGTAGTCAATCATTGGATTTTGGGAGCATTAATTGATCTCCATAAACTGAACCCCAAAGCTTATGAATAAAAGCATATTACTGTGGGCACTCTAAAAGTATTACAAATAAAGTTGTTAACGCTGCCCAGTTAAAAGTTCAGAAATGGATAAGTTAAAGCTGCTAAAGAAATGTTAGTCAACATATTGAATATCCTGTATTTTTTACTTCTATTAACATAATAAACACAGTGACACAGCTATTTTTAGCTGTACCGTATGCTTGTCTACACATGTTTACATTAAATGTAGATTACAGGATTCACAGAGTGGCTAAGTTAACATTGCTGAAGACACCTTAACTTTTCCATTTCCTCACTTTGGGGATTTTAACTATTCAACATTAAAATATTGTTGTTTTGTTTTATTTTTAAAAAGGTCTGTAGTGGTTGTATACATTTATGGAGGTAATATATTCAATTAGTTTGTTCTCACAAGATCAAATGGTCCACTCTTAATAGTAATTATACAGGTCAGTATAGACACTGCTTCGGTGTCAATGAGAAAAAGAAAAACTCCCAGCTGACTAGCTAATAGGCACCACTCAGCCGAATGTGCCTCTTCATTGTGAAAAACTGCATTTACTTATATGCACTGCACACTTAGGCCATAACCATACCAACTGCACCATGCCGCATGGACAAACCCTTGCATCCATGTAGAGCCCCATCAAAGTCAATGTGGCTCTGTGTGAGGACAGGGATCCATCCACACAAACCAGCTTGCAGAATCAGGGCTTCAAACGAGAGCTTTATTACACGCATAGATACTTTATGTATGTGTGGACTTGTAAGTGTGAGTCTTCTAGTGGATATACTCCAAATGGTCATAAATTTGTAAACTCAAGCCCAAAATTTTCCAAAACTAGCTAGAACAGTATTCTCTGAATTTCCATGCTAAATTTGAACTTTTATAGTTCAGCTGCTTTCGTACTCTCTGCCTTCTAAAATGTGGTTTTAAGAATAGGAAGTAAGTATTATTAGGAATAGAAGAATATCCTTTTTCAGCTGTATATAAAACTCAAATACTGCTGAACAACATTTCCTCTGTTTTTTAAATTATCTTTGGAAAACTTACCTCAAAAAAGAGAATATTTTCACTAAGTTGTGAGCAAGCAAAAAAATTGCTAACATGAACTGCTGTCGGAAAACATACAAGTGTGTATATAGTGAGAGGAAGGGTTTGTAAGAAATTTTAAGTTACAAGGAAAATTATACTTAATATAGATGGATGTAACACATGCCCACGACGAAGATAACCCATCAACACAATGGAAAGATAAGACAGTTCACGTTTTCTTACCATATGGCACACGGGGATGGTTTCCATTTGCTATGCTGCTATCTGACACTCCAGCAGCTTCTGTTATTGGGCCAGTGAGGGGAATTGTGCTCTCATCAGTTGCTTTGACTCCAGGAAGCTCTTTAAAAACAGGTGTCTCCTCCTCTTGAATTTTATCAAGACTTTCATCCGATATCCTTGACAAGGCGGCTTCTTTCTTTAACTGGCCTAAGAAAATGCCAGGGTTACAATTCTAAATTGGATGGTTCGGGTTATTCAAACTTATCTATATTACTGCTGGTATTCCTAACAAAATGCCAGTATCATTAAAAATATAAACTCAAATACAGCACCTTGAGTGGTTTGGTTTCTGTTTTGTTAATTAATCTAGACATACATTCTTTCATGGGAATTTATTACTAGCATATTTATCTTAATTTGCCTCTCTGAGAACCATGAAAATGCCTTGTGCCTATCTACAAGTTCACTAGGTGATGTTATTGAAGTCCTCCAATTTACTAATGCAATCTGAAACTTTCTATTTTTTAAACTCTGCAACCCCATTCAGTGGACATCACAAGGTAGTTTTGTTTTAAGTTAAAAACCTATTGTAAAACAAAAAGCCTTGATTAGTTTAACTTTACAGTAAAATAAAAGAAATGGTTTAAATACACTGTGCAAATCCTTTTTCTTTCCTTTAACACCTATATTTTAAAACCTAAAATAGAATATATTCAAGTTCACAAGGGATTTTACACTACTTGCATTTCATCTACCAAATACTTACTTGCTATTTTTCTCTTCATCCATGGACACACAAAAATCCACACTAGAACAGCAAATACTATAGCTATACCAAATGATATTAGGACTATTATCCATAAAGGAAGTACCAGTCCTAGCACTGTGAAGAGAAAAGAAGAAGAAAGTTAAAGGTTAAATGTGCAAAAATGTCAGTTCCTTAAAATATTACAGCTTCAGAACTAAAGATAACACACTGCCTACTTCTGCTGCACCTGTAACAAAATTGAACCCCACATCTTGGTAGCCAATAAGCTCTTTCAGCAGGGCTGGAGTTCTGTTTTGATGCAGCAAGCCTGTACAAGGGAAGGGTTAAACCTTTTGAAAAGGGTCAGTTTGGCCAATTAAGACCTCAATTATGGCAAAAATGAAATTTCACGTATTTAGCAAATGCCATACACTGAGGTCAAGAACGAACTGTTTCTCTATGGTTAGAAAGTTACCGTTTGAAGTGGATTTACAAACTATACTGAAAATAAATGCATCGGAACAGGAATTTCACTTGAGAATATTCAGTGCAACTCCTTTATTTACACTGACTAAAAGAATAAAGAAAAGACTCTTAAAAATGTACAGGCTTGAGTGTTACAGATTCTCAGTTGTTGTCAGCCTCAACACTTAGAGATTTGGGGGCCATACTTTCATGAGTATTTTCTTGGGTACTATTTAGGCATGTATATACCCTGAGATGCAGAAGAAAGTTGGTGTTAAGGTAGTAACACTGGCAAAGTGGGTGTTGTCTCCCCCTCTGGGGATTGTCCACTAGAGAACAGCAGCTTTTTGTTACTGTCACCAAAGGAAGTAACATCATCAGGTCATCTGCACTGCATGCAAAATGTTCTCAGTCCACAGCCTCCTGGTAACCCATGTGAGAGGGATGGTCAGGTTCACCCACGCATCCATAGGTAACCCTGACTCGTGTGGTTGCACAATGGGATATTTGAAGTCCTAAGATGGCATGCACAGGTTTTAAGACTTGGTCCTTAGGATTTCTGCAACAATACACATAAGCCCTGCTCCTACTCCCATAGAAGTCAGTGCAAAATTCCAGTCAACATCACTGGTGCTGGACCAGTCCCATAATGAGTGCGAACATCAGTATTTTAGCATACATCAAGACATATTGTCCACTACGGTAAATCTTTGCTTTGGACAATAAACCCTGATGCTCACCTCAACATCTGCTTAATAGGCCACCTGAGTGCCTTGCTCACTAAGGTTTCAATCCTGCAATCCTCAATCATGTGAGTAACTCGTACTCACATGAGTAGCCTCACTGAAGTCAACAGGGCATCTTGAGCAAGCTCAATTTGATTATGTATTTAGGAGTTGCAGGATCAGGCCCTAAAGAAAGAACGAACTTGGGCCTTGATCTTGCAAACACTTACCTTTGTGTTTATCTTGAAAACTATGGGAACACTCACATGCTTAAGTTAAGCACCTGTGTAAGAGCTTACAGAACAGGGGCCTTGGAGTCTGATTACTTATTTTGCTTTGTCTAAAACAGACCTCGCCCTTCATTTATATATTTCAGAAAGCGTGACAGGAAAGGAAGAATGTTAAGATTACTCTTTTGTTTACATTGTTTATCAAGCCACTGCAGAATGCCTGGCTGACACGCTGTGAACCGAACTAGAAAGGAACATTTCTGGTGATCCTTAAACAGCATGTGCACCAATCCAATTAAGAGAAGGGAATAGTTACAGTACTATCCATCAATATCCCCTTCAGAATCCCCAGTCCCTTCCATGTACTATTTGAGGCTTGGTCTACACTTAAAAGTTCAGTCAACATAGCTACGTTGGTCAGGACTGTGAAAAACCACACCTCTCACTATTCTGCCCTAGCCCCCTATGTAGATGCAGCTATGTGGAGGAATGAACGCTTCCATCATATGTAGCCACCATCGTTCAGGGAGATGCTGTTCCTACACTAACGGAAAAACTCCTGTCGGAGTAAGCTGCCTCTACACTACGGGCTCATGCCAACATAGCTAGGGCGACGTAGCACTGCCAGTAGTCTCGTTGTAATATAGACACACCCTCAAAGGAGCTGCCTTAATGCTACACCAGCTGTGGACAGTTTCTTATCTTGAGGGGAAAATAAAGGAAATGAATTTAGATACAATGGGCCAGACTCTCAACAATGTAGCTCCATTGGGTATGCCAGTTTACACCAGCTGAGGATCTGGGCTGCTAACTGCAGTTTTAAAAAGTCTGATCACTCTCACAACACCCAAGCAGCATTAGAGGGACTGCAGCACTGTGTCCTCGTTGGCAAAACATCCTGAAAGAATCCAAGTGGGCTGGTCCTGTGCCTCCAAGTGACAGAGAAGAGGGCAGCAATGGAGCTAAGGGTAAAAAGATAAAACCCTCTGAACAGACTGCTTGATCTTCAGATTGTCATAAATCTGTATGTTAAAAAACAAGACAACCATTAAGGTTCTGGGAGACTAACGGAGCGAGATCTACGAATCCTTTGCCTGTATTATTTGTTAACGTAAGAATTAAACATGCATTAAGTTTTTATTATTATTCAACAGTGCACATCAGGACCTGTTAGCAAATACAAAATGAATTAATACTAATGCATGGCAGAACAAAGCTTTCCTTCTGGACTTCACATGCAAGAGATTGCACTCACCTGGTGCCCCTGCGTACATGACGGAAAACACATTAATTGCTACTGTAGCAGCATAGAACGCTGGAAGTGCACGAAGACCATTGGGTACAGGGTCTTCCTGCATAATAATGAGTAAAGAGGAAAAGTCACATGGGTTTGTTTTGTACACAAGAAACAGGACTAGCAAAGGTTGAGCAAAAAAAATCACCCACCCCCACAATCAGGTGGATGAATCTTCTGGCTTTTCGCCCCCTACTTCCAATCACTGTGTTCCCTACTCTCCAGCCCAGTTACCCTGGGTAGATGCTGAGGAAAAGATTTGGGTCTGTATGATTATTCATAAAACCTACTTTCATAGCAGTGGTGCCTCCAGTCACAAATAGTATAGCAGCTTGGGGAAGGCAGCCACCATAGCAGTTCAATGGTAAGTAATTTAAATTTATTGGTAGCAGTATTGTCTTGTGGATGGCAGTATTGTCTCGTGGACTGCAGTCAGGAGACCTAGGTTCTGTTCCTGGCTTTGTCACTGACCTGTTAAATGGCCTTGGGGAGGTCACTTCATCTCTCTGTGTCTCTATTTACCCTCCCATCCATTTATGTGTCTTGTCTATTTAGACTCTAAGCTCTTTGGGCCAAGGACTCTCTCTCACTATGTGTTTGTACAGAACCTAGCTCAATGGGGCCCTGATCTTGGTAGGGCTCTAGGTATTACTGGTATCACTGCAGTGACTTATTCAGTGATTTCTAAAAACATATTTCTAGCCTCTCTGTTTAAAACCAAGTGTACACTGAATGTTATCATCTGCTGACAAAGGTTTCTGCATGTGCTAAACAGGTAACTGTATTAAATCGGAGTAGCATATTAACAGTCACATGTATAAATGTAGCAGATGAGTGTAACAGTGAAAATTCAAATAAATCCTTGTGTGCCTCACAAGTAATGCTGTTCACTGTAAAGAGCGGCTATTTATCCTACTGTTACAGTTCTTTGAGATGTTGTAGTCATGGGGGTCTCACTGTAGTTTTGCATGTATCTTACATGCACAAGACCAGAGTTTTTTCGAATAGCAGGATCTGTTGGGGCTGTGCATGTACACTGTGCCTCCTCATGCCAGGGCATAAAGGGTAGGTCGGCCAAGACTCTCCCTCTCCCTTTAGCAAAGCTTTTGATATGATCTCCCACCGTATTCTTGCCAGCAAGTTAAAAAAGTATGGATTGGATGAATAGGACTATAATGTGGAGAGAAACCTGGCTAGATCGTCGGGCTCAACGGGTAGCGATCAATGGCTCGATGTCTAGTTGGTAGCCGGTATCAAGCGGAGTGCTCCATGGGTCAGTCCTGGTGCCGGTTTTGTTCAACATCTTTATTAATGATCTGGATGATGGGATGGGTTGCACCCTCAGCAAGTTCGCAGATGACACTAAGCTGGGGGGAGCGGTAGATATGCTGGAGGGTAGGGATAGGGGCCAGAGTGACCTAGACAAATTAGAGGATTGGGCCAAAAGAAATCTGATGAGGTTCAACAAGGACAAGTGCAGAGTCCTGCACTTAGGATGCAAGAATCCCATGCACCACTACAGACTAGGGACCAACTGGCTAAGCAGCAGTTCTGTAGAAAAGGACCTGGGGATTACAGTGGATGAAAAGCTGGATATGAGTCAACAGTGTGCCCTTGTTGCCAAGAAGGCTAACGGAATATTGGGCTGCATTAGTAGGAGCATTGCCAGCCGATCAAGGGAAGTGATTATTCCCCTCTATTCGGCACTGGTGAGGCCACATCTGGAGTATTGCATCCAGTTTTGGGGCCCCCACTACAGAAGGGATGTGGACAAATTGGGGAGAGTCCAGCCGAGGGCAACGAAAATGATAAGGGGGCTGGGGCACATGACTTACCAGGAGAGGCTGAGGGAACTGGGGTTATTTAGTCTGCAGAAGAGAAGAGTGAGGAGGGATTTGATAGCAGCCTTCAACTACCTGAAAGGGGGTTCCAAAGAGGATGGAGCTTGGCTGTTCTCAGCGGTGGCAGATGATTGAACAAGGAGCAATGGTCTCAAGTTGCAGTGGGGGAGGTCTAGGTTGGATATCAGGAAACACTATTTCACTAGGAGGGTGGTGAAGCACTGGAATGGCTTCCCTAGAGATGGTGGAATCTCCATCCTTAGAGGTTTTTAAGGCCCGGCTTGACAAAGCCCTGGCTGGGATGACATAGTTGGGGGTTGGTCCTGCTTTGAGCAGGGGGTTGGACTAGATGACCTCCTGAGGTCCCTTCCAACCCTGATTTTCTATGATTCTCTGTTCCCTCACGGTTCCTTTGGCAGCTGAGGATGAGTCACAGGTTCCACGCTGACCACAACATCTCAAAGATCCAGAGTTACTCTAGGGCAAGTAACCATTCTCTCTTCTTCGAGTACGTGTCATTGTAGATCCCAGTACAGGTGACTGGCAAGCAGCATCTACACTGGATGGTAGGAGTGAGGCGTTCCAGCTGCATCAGTCAAACAGTGGTAGCAGTACTGCTCTCCTGAGCTTGGCACCTGACCTGGCTGTCCTGTCAAAGGCATAATGTTTAAAAGGAGTCAGTGGCTTGCCTGCAGCCTTGCAGATCTCAGAGACTGGAATGTTCCTGTAGCAGGCAGAAGAGGCTGCCTGTGGCCTGGTAGAGTGTGCACTGATGTTCAGAAGGAGAGACTCGCCAGCCATCTGATAGAAGGTAGAAACACACATTGTGATCCATTTGGAGGTTGTCTATCACTAGATGGTTTGGCCTTTTGATGGGTGCCATAAATGGCCACAAATAGGGAGAGAGACAGCCAGAAAGCGTTGGGCCTATTAAGAAAATAGAGCAAAGTTCTGGACATATCCAAAGTGGGAGGAGTGGTAGATACGCTGGAGGGGAGGGATAGGATACAGAAGGACCTAGACAAATTGGAGGATTGGGCCAAAAGAAATCTGATGAGGTTCAATAAGGATAAGTGCAGGGTCCTGCACTTAGGACGGAAGAACCCAATGCACCGCTACAGACTAGGGACCGAATGGCTAGGCAGCAGTTCTGCGGAAAAGGACCTAGGGGTGACAGTGGACGAGAAGCTGGATATGAGTCAGCAGTGTGCCCTTGTTACCAAGAAGGCCAATGGCATTTTGGGATGTATAAGTAGGGGCATAGCGAGCAGATCGAGGGACGTGATCGTTCCCCTCTATTCGACATTGGTGAGGCCTCATCTGGAGTACTGTGTCCAGTTTTGGGCCCCACACTTCAAGAAGGATGTGGATAAATTGGAGAGAGTCCAGCAAAGGGCAACAAAAATGATTAGGGGTCTGGAACACATGAGTTATGAGGAGAGGCTGAGGGAGCTGGGATTGTTTAGTCTGCAGAAGATAAGAATGAGGGGGGATTTGATAGCTGCTTTCAACTACCTGAAAGGGGGTTCCAAAGAGGATGGCTCTAGACTGTTCTCAATTGTAGCAGATGACAGAACGAGGAGTAATGGTCTCAAGTTGCAGTGGGGGAGGTTTAGATTGGATATTAGGAAAAACTTTTTCACTAAGAGGGTGGTGAAACACTGGATTGCATTACCTAGGGAGGTGGTAGAATCTCCTTCCTTAGAGGTTTTTAAGGTCAGGCTTGACAAAGCCCTGGCTGGGATGATTTAACTGGGAATTGGTCCTGCTTCGAGCAGGGGGTTGGACTAGATGACCTTCTGGGGTCCCTTCCAACCCTGATATTCTATGATTCTAAGTATGCAGCTTCTTGTCTACTAGAGTCTCGTGCAGGATCACAAGTCTTAATGAGCGTAGAGCACTATCTGCTGGCTAAACAGTTCTGCGAGTCCTCAATTGTGGCCTATACCTCCCAGTACCTGGAGCCAGAGTGTTCCATGCACTGTTATTACAGCGGCCACAGACCTGGCCATTTGTGTCGAAGACATCCATCACTGTTTGCAAGGCCACTTTGATCACCAGTTGACCTTCTCAATACATGGATGGTGGACCCCAGTAACCCGAACAGGGCAGTGGCAGCATACTAGATGAATAGGCTGGCTCTTAGGACTGGCATTGGACTGGTCAGTACCCAGACAAGGTTGGTGGCAGCTGAGCCTTGTAAGTGAAGCTGGCAGGTCTTTCCATGGCGGTGACCACTGAAGGATAGGCACAAACGTCTGCTCAATGTATGTGACTCTCCTAGGCAGAAGAAACACTGTGTACATCTTTCTGTGGAATTAGACCGTTGCAGGATGGACAGGGTTTGAAGCCCGCCGGTTTTGAGTCCACCATGCTAAGTAACCTTGTATGGAAGATGGGGGGAAATGTAATGTGGGGGTGCGAAGGAAGGGGGCCTAACCAATAATACTCAGTCCAGATGAGTTGATCTAGATCATGGCAGTTGTATGTGTAAGAATCAGAAGAGTTCTGACTGCTTGTAGAAGGTTTAGCCAAAGCTTAGAATTAGCGGCTTGGATGCTCACCAGGTTCTCTCTCACTGCCAAATGCGAGGGAACTGAGCGGAGGGTCGTGACCATCCCATCCGTTTTACCCTCATATGGGAGCACGAGGAGGCATGCACAGCCCGGACAGACACTGCTATACAAACACACTCTGGCCTCACACATGAGGCACCTGTCACCGAACGGTGGGATCCAGGCTGACATGCATTTTAATCCCAAAGTTCTCCTCATCCCACACAAATGTGGCATCTCCCAACTTTTATTGTTGACATTTATTTATATTAGAAATAAAGGATGAAGAAGCTGAGGTTACTGAAGAGTTACTTGTGCCAAAGGAATTAATGCTGCATCTATTTAAATTTCCTGAATGGTTTTTGTTCTCCTCGTTTTGGGTCTGTGTGACATTGCATCCCACATTTGGGCCACAGCAGATTAGAAGATCTGAGGGAGGCAGAAAATGATAAATAAAGGAGCAACTGACTTCAAGCACTGCTGTCTTGCAAACAAATGCAGACAGAGCTTGTAAATTCCATAATGTGGAACTATTTGGTTTATTGCTTCCGGGATGCTGCTGCCCTCACCTCAACTGAAGCCACTGAAACCCAGCTGCCACTGATTGAGGCTTCCTGAGTACCCAGGATAACATACATCTTTTTTTTGACTTCTGGTGTATCAGAAAACCAGAGCTTAGAATTTCACACCTGTTAAACTCTGTTTTGTTACTTGGCACTAGCTAATTCACTGCTTTTAAATAAAGGCTATGCTAGTGCTGTCCTGGTTAAGCAGCATTCATTATAATTTATCATCATTGTGCAAAGCCATTTTCAAGGAGATATGCTGATAAAGCAGCCATCCCAGTACATCATGTCCCAGTGAAGCAGTGTATACTAAAATTAATGCTTTAGATTTACATAGCACCCTTTTAACTCCTTGGAAATGTCAACAACCAAATGGTGCATAGCCAGCAGTACAGCAGTCATGACCTCCATGCATTGGAGTGGAGAGTTGCTAGCCCCTTACCTTCTTTAAAATTAAGAATCTAATCAGCAGAAACAGCAGTCCAGACATCAAACCAGATAACAGTGGGGAAATAAACCAAGAGGCAACTGAGGAAAAAAAGATATAACAAACAATAAGTGGTAACATCCCATGTAACTGAGGAAGTTCTGTATTTATCAAACAGGAAAATAACCAATGGACAATGTTTATGTTGATTCTTCTCGCACAGCTGGCATTGTGATTATATAGCTTGGGTGCTCTCCTAGGATTTCCAAAAGCTTTCAGCACTGGCTTACGTCAGTTCCCACTGAAGTTGATGGGAGTTTTACTAATGCTAAGCACTTCTGAAAATCTCACGCAGGGGATTTCCAGAATAACACTGGAATTATAGAAACTGCACCACTCACAAGAATTTCCATTGCTGAATGCTATCGGAATAAGAATCCTGATCTTTGGTTAATCTTTATAGCCCTGAATCCTGAAAGCTGCTCTGGGTGAGCAGACCCCTGTTCCAGTTTGGAGCTCCACTGAATTCACTGGGACTCAGTGCAGGCACAGGGATCTGCCTGTTAGGGGCAACTCACAGGGTCAGGGTCAGGGCCAACATTTATTGCAACAAGTTACAGAATATACTGTGTGATCTGAGTTCTGTCTATGTTTTGACAAGGCAAATAATTTTTTTACAATTGTCAAAAGTGCTCAGAGCTGACCTGGCTCTTCTCCCACTGCAGTCAGGGGTAAAACTCCCACTGCTTTCCCTGGGAGCAGAGTTAAGCCAGTGCTGAATACTTCTGAAAATCCCACCCAAGAGTGCTTACGGTTTGAGATATGTGGTTTTAAGAACAGACTTCTCAGTGTAAAAGTTTTGTGCACACTGATGTTTCACGCTTGCCTTTTGGCTATTTTACCTTCAACAAAAATATAAGAACCGAATTGTTTAAAAATTGTAGTTTCAATTAGTCAAATGCCCCTGTGGTTCACTAGTACCGTCTCCCTAAAAACAAACATAGGGCTAGAGTGTGACTTGGACTAAGTGCCCATGCAGAGTAGTAAGAACCCCCTTAAACTCCTACAGGGGCTACCCTAGATCTTGGGACCAGGGGCTCAAGCGTAGGTGGGTGCTGCATGAATGCTTACTCCCTCCTTGGAGCAAGGGGGGGGGGAGGGGATGAGGGGCACCGTGGCTCCACCCCTCATTTGCTGGCCAGTGCAGCTGAGCCTTGTGTGTGTGAGGAGAGAAGAGAAGGGAGATGTCAAAAGTTGCTGCTGGTATCAGCCACCACCAAAAGTACTACCGCTTGGGAGTTAGCAGGGGAGGAACCGTCAGCCCAGGGAGTGCCCCTGAGGAACAAAGTCTCCAAGAGCTACTTCTGGGGTGATGCAGTTTACACACCACCCCTTGCTCTGGACTGTGCCTCAAGTCATTCTCTAGCCCTTAGTGAACATGACACACACATTCCTTCTGAACAACAGGATTTGAGGGGGATAGAAGTTAAATACAGCACATTACAATCATGAAAGAGTATTTCTGTATGCAGTCAGTGCATGATTTTCCACATACCCTCACGCATAAAAGGAAATGTCAATTACCAATCTTGACAAGCTGCATCCACTGAACACCCTGCGTACCGATTGCAACAAGTGAGAATCCAATGGTAGCACCTACTATGCAGTGGGTCCCAGATACTGGGAGTTTCAAGAAAGAGGCAATCAGCTGCCAAACAGCAGAACCTAGAAGTTGAAGGTGGGGGGAAAATATCAGATATAAACAATGATAATAGCACCAACAATAACAACAGTGTACTGCATGGCTCTCTCCACCACATGCTCACATTCCTCTCGCAAGGCTGCCTACTCCCTGCACCCACAATAGAAACTTGAACAAAACATTCTTTATGATGTTCCGTCAGCCTCTAGAAGGACACATTGACATAGCTTACCTCTGAACTTCACATCTCCTTGAGATTCTGTCTTACAAACAGCACTTCCTGACCACTCCAATATTTACGGACCAGGTTTATCTTTAGTTCAAGTTTGTCCTGTTGTCTAGTTCAGGCTAACGGGACATTGGGGTGGCACAGAAGTGTTTTACTACAGTTGTGCTGCTTTTGGGTATCTTTTAACCTTTATGACCCATTTGATCAGTTTGTGCATAGAGTCAGAGCTAACAAGCATAAGAGTGGTTGCTGGGGGAAAAAACCTCACTTTCGGTAACGACTGCGGATACCCTCAAGCATACAAGACAAACATAAGAACGGCCAAATTGGGTCAGACCAAAGGTCCATCTAGCCCAGTATCCTGTCTTCTGACAGTGGCCAATGCCAGGTGCTCCAGGGGGAATGAACAGAACAGGTCATCATCAAGTGATCCATCCCTTGTCGCCCATTCCCAGCTTCTGGCAAACAGAGGCTAGGGACACCATCCCTGCCCATCCTGGCTAATAGCCGTTGTTGGACCTATCCTCCATGAACGTATCTAGTTCTTTTTTTAACCCTTTTATAGTCTTGGCCTTCACAACATCCTCTGGCAAAGAATTCCACAGGTTGACTGTGCGTTGTGTGGAAAAAATACTTCCGTTTGGTTGTTTTAAACCTGCTGCCTATTAATTTCATTTGGTGACCCCTAGTTCTTGTGTTAAGAGAAGGAGTAAATAACACTTCCTTATTTACTTTCTCCACACCAGTCATGATTTTATAGACCTCCATCATATCCCCCCTTAATTGTCTCTTTTCCAAGCTGAAAAGTCCCAGTGTTATTAATCTCTCCTCATACGGAAGCTGTTCCATACCCCTGTGAGACATGAATATCCCAGCATACCCCAAAAGAGACATGAAAGGTTTGACCAATAAGCTGTGGAGGTTCTTGGTCTCAAATGTTGTTGGAGCAAGCCCAGTTACTTGGCAGCAGAACACTGTGGTGCATTTTGGGTGCTTTGCAAAGGTGAGTACTGGAGGGTGCAATGCCCTTTCAACAACACTGACTACCAGGGGGGCATGAAGCAACACAGAGAAGCTCCAAAGTGGCTGAGTATCCCAGCGTAGGTCGGAACACACAATGCTCTTGCTGGGTGACGAGTGGTAAGGTAAGGAAAAGAAAAATCAGAGAAGGAACTAGATTCACAATTAAGGGACAGACACAGTTTGAGCAAAAAACTGGAGCAGTGCATCAAGAGAACACTAATGCTAGTTTGTCAAGCTCAAGGTCTTAACATCCAGGCAAATATTCCAGTGCCATTGCTCTCCGGACTGGGAACTCGGCATGGTCCATTCAAAGGCAATGAGTACACCCCATTCATTTGGGCACATTGTTCAATTCGCCAGGAAGCTTTGGTGGCAGAGACGACGTCAGTGGAACTGAAAAAAGGTAGTTGAGGTTGGAAAAGTTGTGAACTTTAACAAAGCTAAGCCCACCAGTACACCCCTCTTTGCTATTTTATGTGAAGAAAAGGGCATTCAACAATGGCTGCTCCTCTTCTACACGGACATTCGTTGGCTTTCACATGGCAAAGTTCAGAATTGCTGGATATTGCTCAGAGAAGACCCAAGATTATTCTTGCTGAATGTGGCTGAATACCTCGCTGAATACCTTACTGACCAGCACTGTTTTTTTCTGAATGCTTCTGTCCACGGGCAAAGGGTGACATTGGTTCTCAACCTGGGGGACAGAAGGCATCGGAGAGAGTGGCCACCATACCCTTTGCATATTGCTAAATGGGCAGAGGGTCTGAGGGCAGTTCAGGTATGGGAAAGGTTGAGAACCACTGCAACAGAGAATTAGAGAAAGAAGGCAGTGGGAAGAGAATGCATATTCAAGAGAAAAGGAAGAAAGATAAAGAGACAGATGGGGCTGAGGGAGAGGATTTTTAGGTTTTAGAAAACCAGAGCATGCCAAGAGAGATGATAGAGGGTGGGAATGAGAAAAGGAGTAAGAATAGGGTCAAGAGGACACATCAGCAGGTTATACCGTGACAGTAGGAGACACCCCAGAGTTCAAGACTGGGATTAGAGGAGAAAGAATACTAGGCAGGGACCACTGCATAGTGGCCTTGCAGGATGCCTCCCCCCAAATCTCCACCCTGACTGAATTCCTTATGCATCTAGGATGCCACTGGTGGATCAAAGTGCAGTCTTTCAGTCCTGCCACAGCATCCTGTCTCTTTCACAAGGCAATGGTGGCCTAGGCTGCATCACTCCAGGAGTCTCTGTTGAGTCAAAATCAGAGCAAGCTACAATCTGTGCAGAAAATAAAGTTCAGCTCTTTCTGGAGGTAAATGGTGAGATGTGTCTATTTTATAATCTCACAGGTTTGACACATGGGGTCAGGCAGATTGCTTCTCTCGAAGCCATAATTATTGAAGCTAAAGCATCAGGTTGCTTGGCCTGATGCAGGCAATTGAGGTCACAAGCTGGGCATATCTCCAAATGCTGGACTCAACAGTCTCTTTATGGCTACAATCCCTTTGGCTCACTTTCTCACAAGTCCTGCTAACTTTGGCTTTTCAGGCCCTGAACATCTTGAGCCAGATTTTATACCCAGAACTGAATTTGTGTTTTCTCTGGTGGCTATAGGATGAAATAAATCTTCCCTAAGTGGGTGGTTGTCTCTTGGACCGGGCAGCTCACCCTAGTCAAAGTGGTCAAGGGTTTCATCTTAGGTGTCTGATAGTAACAGGCCTACCGCTCAACAGCATAGAGACCAGGGTGCCTTGCTGTGCCCTTTGCTACTTGTCACTTGCAGGAGCTGGGGAACCTCTTAGGCAAGCCATACGGACAAACAGGAAGTTCCCTGATTTTTTTCTGGCAGATCAAGGAACTTCTGGTCCCAGGATGGATGCTCTGTCACCTGTGGAAAGCAGAGGTCCTTTGCCTTCCCGCTAACAGGCAAGGTCCTTCAGATCAAAGTGAGGACAGAGTCCAGACTGGCCCAGGTAGAGGATTGAAGTGGCCTGAATTGTCTCTGTGATGGGTGAGGGTTGGCGCATTGACAGAAGTTCATAGGGCTCTGACACGGGCTGCACTAGAGGCCGGAACTCTGCATCCGGACCAAATCTTTCTGTGCCCGGGAGCACCAGCCACAGCACCCCGGCTGCCGTGAGAGATCCCACCTCTCCCAACACACTGCAGCCAGTACGGAGTGCTTTGCAGAGACCCTCAATGACTGGGGAAGGTCTCTTAGCATGTATTGTTACCCAGAATCCCTGTCCCCCCTCTGCTCCGTGTAGCAGGGAAACTCTGGAGGCCTTGGCATGGAGCCACCTGGGAGTTGGGGGCTGTGACAGAAGCAGACAGGAAGCTGCTGCCCCTCTCTCACTGCCTCCTGCCTCAGTCTCTTGTTGGAGCTCAGCACCACTGTTGCATGGCAACACGGCTGCAACTGTGTAGAGAAGCCAGTGTTTGAAGGAGTCCTCTGCTTCCAGGGCGACAGTGCCAGATGCTCTGGAGGGGAAGCTGCCCTGCTGAGCTTGGCAGAGGGCAGCTGGGCGTGTACTGATGCGTCCCAGTCCTGGCACTCTGGGAAAATGCATATTGGCTGATTCAAATTTCCTGCTCTGAATATTTACAGGAGCCTCTCTAGGATACCTCACAAGAGGGCTCTCGGGCCTTCAGAGTTCACGGGGTAACGTGCTGAAAAGATTATGCACCAGACGAGCCACCTGAAGTGCTGAAACAGAGCACTGTGAGGAAGTTCTGGAGCACCAGGACCAGTGACTTGATGG
Source organism: Caretta caretta (assembly GCF_965140235.1). NCBI lineage: Eukaryota > Metazoa > Chordata > Testudines > Cheloniidae > Caretta > Caretta caretta. The sequence continues at coordinate 19,817,389 of NC_134209.1, forward strand.
ACGAGAGCGAGGAGAGAGAGGGAAGATGTGACGTGGCAGAGAAAACATTAGTGGATTGAAAGCTACAGAAGGGCTGGGTGGAGCAGCAACGGATAAGGGACAGGTCGGTGATGCTGAGGAGACAAGGTGATGACCAGAATCAGAAGACCAGAGGGAGCAGTGCTTTGTGAAGACTGTTTTGGCAAGTAGACGAGTTGATCTAGGCTTCAAGATCAAACAAGGCAGAAAGAGCAATAAGGTGGGCAGCCAGTGGCAGACAAAGGCGATCAACATTGAAGTGGAAGGCAAGGGGAGACAAGTGGAAGGATTGTGAGGAGAGAGAGAGCGACAGGAGTCACAAAGGAAGGTGGATGGAGGGGCTGCGTGGTCAGCAGATAATAGTAACAGAGTGGGAGGGGAGAGAAATCAGACTGAGCGTTGTTCAAAAAGAGGAAGGGAGGGGCTGGAAGTGACAGGAGCAGGAGAAGAGAAGCCCAGTAATCCTAATGTGATTTCTGGGAATGACTCCGAATGGGGGACCTAAACCATACAAGCCCTTCTGAGGATGGGGACTGGAATTTTATGATACCAATGCCCATTGCTAGGACAACTATCACCTGAGTAAGCACCAGCTCTTCAATATGACCTTTATTGGGAAACTCTGGCTGAGTCTGACCAATCTGACACATTTAACTCTGATCAACGAACATGATGGCAGAACCCAAGGTACACTTATGAAAATGCTTTAGACAGGTTTGAACAAGAATTTATCATTTTAAATCAGCTATTTCATGATCAAATTTCCCTCTTACAGAGATCGAGCTATTCAATCTTGGCACTGCATATAGCTCAATATGGAAGTCAACTAGTAAAACTAATCTCTCCCGGAACTCTGTCCCAAAACAACTGGCACTTCTACCCCTATTGGAAACCCTAGCTGAAACAAGGAGCACCTGCTCTGTAATTTATAGGTTTCTGTTGTCCTACTCTAAAATTAGAATAGATGAACTTATAAACTTTTGAGGCCAGCACGTGGGATGTGCTGTGAATGAGAAGACGTGGTAGAGTCTGTAAAAAGATCAGATAGGTCAACCAGATATAAAATTGTAAAATTATGTAGCAATTTTTTTTAATAAATAGAATATACTTGGTTCCCTCCCTGATAGGTCACAAAAACATGTGCAACAAAACCAAAGCTGTGCTGGAATTGTGGCAAGATTGCTCATGAATACACAAGGTGTGACACTATCCCTTATTTTATCATCCCCAGCCAGCAGAAGGTAGGAGAGCTAGAGAGAAAGTAATTGGGGCACTATTAGATGGTAAGACCCAAGGAAGAAAGGTGACCTAGAGATACTTAAGGCAGGAGATTGGGGACCAGAGGGAAATACAATTTGGGTGAGGGCAGAATTAGCTTTTGGAGCCTGCAAAGCCCAAAGTCATAGAGGCCACCGATTGTCTGGACCTGTGCAGCTCAAATGTTGGTCTCTCTCACCAACAGAAGTTGGTCCAGTAAAAGATATTACCTCACTCACCTTGTCTCTTTTAGATCCTGGGATCAACACAGCTATAACACCACTACAAACATTCTCCATCTTTGTCATTATTGTATAAAGACCACAGGCTTTGCACTGCTCCCACTATGACCACCTAGGGCTGGCATTTGAGACTTGTGAAGTCCATGACTTTTGATTTTGGGGGGACCTCAGACCAATCTGCAACTGTGGGTAAATGCTATGAGCATGACTGCTGCAAGTTCCCCCTCTTAGCCAGCTGCCTATCTCGCTCCTGTGCTGTGCACATGGCAGTAGGGCATCCCACAGTGCAAGAGGCAGCTGGGAAGAGTGGACCAAGCACAGGACTGAGAGCAAGGGACTCCAGGCTTTCTAATCCCAGCTGTGACATTGTCTTCCTCTGCTGCCTTAGTCAGGTCACCTAAGCTGTCTGCCTGAGTTTCCTATCAATAACACTGGGGTAATAGTTGTGACAATTGGTTGATGCTATACAAGTGGTAAAATTCACCAAAATGCCCCCCAAATCCTACTGGCCCCCAAAGCTCCAGCTTACTGGGAAACCAATTCAATGAAACACTGTAAATGCTGGGAACGATGCAGAGTCCAAGGCTAAGTAGCAGAGCCCCACTGCTGCTCTATCAAGTTACGTTTAGGTGTGCCCTGAAGAATCATTTCATTGACCCTCCTCAAATTACTAAAGCAGACCCTGTGCACAACAGTGTGACCACGGTGGGTAAGAGTCCATTCCATGTAGAGAGAAAATTTGTTTCCCAAGCTTGCCCAAAGAAAAGGGAGAAAAAGAAAAGGAGAAAAACAACCTGGTTAAAAGGAAGAGAGAAAAACACAAAGGAAAAAAAGCAATTGGTATGGATAAGAAAGGAAGGAAATCTGGAGAGGAAATCAAGGCAAATAAAAAGAGCATTTGCGGTTAGTGAACTTTATTTCATTAACTCAGAGATTTAAAATGTGGAATTTATTTTTTAAAGCCATCACTGGAGGACAGGAATGCAACAAGTCACAAAATTCAGACTGGCTTATATAAATGTCTTTGCAAATGAGCTTTGTTCTTTGAGCTTCTGGCCAGATGCCTTTGCAGGCAGTATTCAATGCTTACCAATCTGGCCACCTTTGCCTAGACTAGGGGTTTCCAGGACTGGGGTATCAAATAGATACAAATGAGGAAAATGGAGCCTTCCTGCTAAAGGAGATCATGTTTATTAAGAATGTACTGTCAGAAGACATGTGTCACTTAAACTTCAATGCAGGGTATGCTGCACCGGAGCAAGTGCAGTTTAAATTTATGCAGCTACGTCTGTGCTAAAAGGCCCCCGTGTTGGCAAGTCGAAGTATACAGTGTAGTGGTACTAGCAAACCTAGAAAAAGGCACTATCCTAGATCTAGAGAGACCTAGTGTCTGAGGATTTACCAGACAATAAGTCAGGCACTGGGCCAGAGATATTATTGTACTCTTCTTCCCAGAATTTGGCATTATCTCCACAAGTAGTAGTCATGGTAAGGGGCGGGGGCGGGGGGGATGATATCCCAAGTGACTGACTCCTATCCCTCTTGGCTAGTGAAAGAAAGCAAAGATCTTCTGGGAGCCCATGCCATCTCCCCTTTTGAAGAGGTATCCTGATTCCCCACCCCAGAGCACACAACCTCCTAGCAGTATTAGAGAAACCAGCACTCGATGCTCAGACTGAAGCACCCCACAAAGTGTTTTCTGGAGGAAAAGACAGAGAACAACAGCTGTGTGTGTTAGGCTTTGTGCAGCAGATACTTTGCTGACAAGCACTGTGTGCAAACTGTGGGGAGATTAGAGGAATTAGACAGAAATGCATGGGTGGGTATAGAAGGGAAGGATGATAAGGTGCAGAAGATTCTGAGGGGAGGAACTCCTGCGTGTGCTAGGTGGGGTGAAAACTTTCATTTAAAAATAAGATGATATTCCCACATAATCAGATGACTTCAGCAGCTGGGGCTTTAAGGAACACATTGCAAGACTGTACAGTGGTTGTAGAGAGAATGTAGGGTAAGATTGGGGTGACCACACAGACTCCATTTTAATTGTTTTTATACATTGAAAATTGTCTCTTCTGGCTCTCCCTAACCTTTTTAAAATGTGGTTGCATCTGTGCTTATTGCTGTCCCTTCCTATCACGTCTCCAAAGTTCACAGCACTTCTTGTATAGAAACAAAGAACATGGTCTGGGACTAATTTCATTTCCCTCTGAACGCAGTATTTGATCTAACCAAGGCTTAGATTAAAAGCAAACAAAAGCTATGTCAGTAGACAGAAAAAACAAACACGTCTTTTAGTTTTATGAGGGACTATGAATCAGAAGGATTAAAATTACATGAAGTTGGTCACTCCCTAATCTATTATTCCTTTTAATGTTGTTATGGCCCTAGAACAAGTATACAGTAATTATAATCAGTCATGTGGTCAGTGAAGAGTCTAAGTGAATATTTTAATTTTCTAGTAAAATTAACAGTTTGACTAAATCCTCAGAATAGGTATTCACTATAAACTGCCATTTCCTCAAGATTTTTTGTATAAATAAAGACACATAAATGGTGTCTTATCCTATTAATACATTTTCCAAATTAAAAGTCACTTATTCAGTGCCTCTTTAGACCATTTCATAGAATCATAGACTATCCGGGTTGGAAGGGACCACAGGAGGTCATCTAGTCCAACCCCCTGCTCAAAGCAGGGCCAATCCCCAATTTTTTCCCCAGATCCCTAAATGGCCCCCTCAAGGATTGAACTCACAACCCTGGGTTTAGCAGGCCAATGCTCAAACCACTGTGCTGTATCTCCCCCCAATGATTTATTCAAATCATTTTACAAAACAAGCGTTCTTTTTAAAAAATGAAAAGTTATGAACATTAAAGAAAAGACAGTGATTAGAATCTAAGTAATAAAAAAAGCAAGAGACTCATAAAAGTAGTCCAGGTCTCCTTTTAAAAGAGAAAGAAAAACCAGACATGTAAGTACTGAAAGTTGGAGTGTCTAAACGGCATAGAAAAATGCATGATGAACAGGATTATAACTAGATGCCTATAGTTACTCAAAAATTAAAGACGTTTACTTACCAACCATTGCACTAACTTCTCCTGCCATCAGCAGATCCACAGTACTGTTGTACAGATTAACATCAATGATACCTTTCCGAATTGTTTCTCCTACTTTTGCTCCCAGTAATACTGAGCCAGCGGTTTCAAAAATTGAAGCCAAAATGCAGGCCTGGCGCAAAGTGACCACACCAGAGCCCACAGCAGTCCCAAAAGAATTGGCAACGTCATTTGCACCAACTGAAAATGCCAAAATAAAAGCGACGATAAAACCCACAATGACCATCCATAGGTACTCTTCCATTGCCATTTTTCCCAGTGTGTGCTTGTAGGTAAATGCTTCCCCTTTGCAAATATTTAAATAGACAAAGTTGGAGAGTATTGTAACAGATTTGTAAAGCAGATTTCTTGAAAACAATTAGTTCTCTCTGGAAAGTGCTGGGAAGTGAACAAACTGCTAACTGCTGATTTTTAAACTACTGTCAATACTGTTCATTTGGCTGTGTTCAGTCAGCAGTGAAACACATTCCATATTTTGCATCACAACTGGCACAACTGCAGCGTCCTCTCCTGTAACAGAAGAAAGATTGAAAAAGTGAAGCAGTCTGTCTGCAAAGCTTGTAACAGTATGTCCTTTCAGAAGTAAAGAAATTATTTAAATCCACTAATGGGATCTATTTTTGGCACGTGACAGTGCTAACCATAAAGCAATTCAGACAAGATTAAAACTAGGTCAACTCAAAAGCAATACAAGTTTTTAGCGTTATCAGTGACTGAAATATGTACTAGGTCACTTTGAGAGGATATATTTGTAAAGTTTGTTTGTTTGTTTTTAAATTCTAAGCAAACAGTGTGACTGGTCCTCTCTGAAAAACAAGATGACTTTTTTTTTCTTGTAGTAAGTGAATAGCTTAAAAAGAACCAGATCCTCAGCTGATGTAAGTTGGCCTTCCCCCATTGACTTCAATGGAACTATGTGAATTTACACCAGTTGCAGGTGAGGACCTGGCCCTTAATTTTGAAAACATTTATTCATTAAACATCACATGAGAAGGCACCCAGATGTCTCCAAATGTTTATCTATTGCTGCTTTTGGGTAGTGGGAATACTTTTAGCCTTATGGCCTTCCAATCACTGGAACATACTGTGATTTTTCACAATGTTTATTTCAGTGTACCTACATGCATCTGTGTGTGTCCAGGTCACAGAACAGAAATTTAACAAAAAAGTTAAAACAGTAAATGTAAGGTTCTTTTCCTCCTAGAGAAAACTGGTTAGTTCATTGAACGGTATGATGCACTACTGGATTTATTATACTCAAATATACATTTTTCAATGGTTCTTGTGTAGCTTTCAGAGAGAGTTCTGACATCCTTTGGCAAAGTTTTATCTTGTGCTACTTCTTCAGATTTTCCGAACAAAGAATGTACAGAAAAGAATGGATTTCAGGAGAGAGAAAAAGCCTGGTTTATTTCTTCACACATACACAATTACGCAAACCTCATCTCAGTCCTCTTGAGCCCTTAAACTTTGATATTGTCTCAACAGGAGCCAATATATGTATTTTTACAAACAAACATTTTTTTAAAAGCTTGATCATTGTCTATGTAAGCCCCCAGATTTTTCTCCTCTCGAATTATCATTGTGAAGGGGAGATGAAGACAAGGAGCCAGGCAAAAAGAAAAATTACCTACCTACCTTCCAATAACTGGAGCTTTCTGAGATGTGTGGTCCCTATGGGCATTCCATTGAGAATTTGCATGCATTTCATGCACCTGAAACTGGAAGACTTTTACTATCGTCGTCTGTTGATCCATGCCTGCACCCTGAGTCTTCTCATGCTCCGAAGCAAGGGCGTAAGGGGCGGTGTGGATCGATTGCCTCTCCACTTCCTACTCTACTGCAAATACCTAGTAAAGGATCTGAAGTAGGCTAGGTAGTGGAATACTCGTAGGGACCAAACGTCTTAAAGAACTCTAATTATCGTAAGGTAAGTCATCTTCCTTCCTTCTTCAAGTTGTGATCCCTATGGGTATTTGCTTTGGGCGTCTCGTTGAGAAACCATGCTGCACTGCAGACTACAGGACCATTGTACTGAAGGATGTGTCTGCTGAAGACAGTTGTATTAGGGCATCATATCAAGTAAAGTTACGCACAGAGCCCCATGTTGCCACGCTACAGATCTTCAGGAGGAGGACACCCTAAAGAGAAGCCACCAAGGTAGCCAGGCCTCTGGTTGAGTGGGGCCTTACACTCCACCAGTCTCCACCAGCTCACAGCAAAGCAGAATTCAATCTGAGATCCATTTAGAAAGTCTCTGTGAGATTGCTTCACCTTTCATCTGCTCAGCAGTGGTAATAAAGAGTCTCAGAGATTTCCTGAAGGCTCTGGCCCTTTGCTGCTGGAAAGCAAAAGCTCGATGGATATCCAGAGAATGGAGCTTCTGTTTTCTATGGTGGTATATGCGTTGGGGTAGAAAACAGGTAGGTGCATACCCGATTTATATGAAATTCAGAGGGGACCGCTGGAATGAACTTGGGGTGTAACACCCACACTTCATCTTAGTGCTTGCCTACATTTGGAAATTTACCAAAATACCTGTTTGGGAGGTAAAGTGTGTCTACACAGGGGCTTATACTAAAATAACTATGCTGTAATAGCTATTTTGGTAAATTTTCAACTATAGACAGAAAAAACCCTTAGCGAAAATCTCGTGAGAAATTTAGAGCATAAATTTGCCAGTTTTTTACTCTTCTAGACAAACAAATTGCTACCAAAGAGAGAAATCTGAGGGCCAGGAACCATCAGACAACAGTGGTGAAGGGTGAAAGTGACACTCACAAAGCCAAGTTCAGAGTCCAAGGGGTCAACTAGAACACATTACCAACCAGTGACAAAACAAATATGCTACATGAAGGAAACAAGCAACCAGAGAGTGAGAACCCACAATGTGTCTTTTCATCTTCCCGCTGATGAAAACTAGGACACAATCTATTCAGGCAGTGGCAAAAATTAAACTGACATGAACCTTGCTGTGCATTACGTCCTCCCAACACCTGATTTAGGCTAACATGTTTTAATCTGTTCTGCAAGAGAAAAGGTGAATTACAATTCCTCTTTACAGGGAGATTCAGTTTTAAAAGCACTTTTTGCTGCTTGAATATTAGCAAACATTAAAGGGTAAATTTACCATTTTCTAGGTGCAAATGTAACAAATAGTACCCTTTAGAAAAGTTTAGACGATAAAACATACAAGACAACAGGATTTTCCCCCTGCAGCGTTCAAAACAATAGACATTTCTCTTTAAGTAATCACATCTGATCTGTAATGAAAAGCAAGTTCACTTCTAGCTACCATTAGTTGAGAAGTCTGTCTAAAAACTTAGTACACTGGAGCACGTGGTAGGTTATTCCACACCCCTCAAACTCTCATGTAATCGTGTTTTTCATTCAAAAAGAGTGTCAAGTTTTCCTTCCTGACAGATCTATGGACTTTACAGCATCCCACAGATCTTGCACTCCATTCTATTACCATCAAATACATCTTGTAACTGAAGATACAAGCAAATTAAAATTCACATTAATAGTTCTTATCTTCCCTTGCTCCTCCACAGGCCACAACACTCATACATTATCTATTTAATAACCAGCCATGACATGAAAGGTAGTGTAATTCAAGTGGTTCTAGGCAAAGAACATCCCTATATGGCTCTAAATTTCAGGCATAGCATTTGTCACAGGGCCAACTGTGATACAAGTTTTATGTTCCAGGGCACCTCTGGTGCCCTGACTGCTTTAAAAATAAATAAATAAAAAAATCCCAGTACACATAGAAGCAGTCAGTATATCAGCCAATTCCTATTTCAGCTACAGCCATCCGGTTAAAGTTTAAGAAGGCTTTAAGCAATTACTTTACAGGGCAGCAGTACTGCTATTCATAGTTTTTCAAGGACTCAGATCAAGTTTAACATGGGTGGGGGAGGGTTTCAGCTTCTGCTACTAAAATTTCCAGAGGATACTTTCATTTATTAGTTCCTACTGTCCCCCTCTCTTCTACTGAAAGGTTAAAAATACTAGCCCCCATCTCAGCTAAAAAATTCCTTTACACATATTTTTAAGATCAAGCTTCTCTTTACTGTTCCTGTTCAAGCCATACAAAATATTAAATATGGGCATTTTGTTCTGTTGGTGAAATGAATTCAGAACGTTTGCAGAAAAGAGTCGCTGACAATACAAACAGCAGTTATGTTTAACTAGTTATTTAAAGAGGTTCCATTCACCATATAAAGAAATCAAAGAAAGAGGCTGGGAAAATAAATGCAAGCAGCTACAAGTCCTTGTTGCTCATTCAGTTTTAAATAAAAAAACTGTTGCTGGAAGAACTGAGATTTTGTCCTGCAGCAAATGAGTAGAAACTTTCTAATCAATCGAACCTTTTTATTGTTTGACACTACAGATTTTAGTTCCTGGACTAGAAGCCAAACAATAAATACTGAAGGATACCAATAATAGATTTTGTAAAGACATATAAATCTTGAAAATTCACCTAATATTTACAGGCTGTTTTGAAGAGAAAGAGGAGCTAAATTAATTCTTCAAGTGACTTCCCTCCTGATTGTACATATAGTCTGAAATCTAAAATAGATATCTTATCACATAGCCACAACTGAACACACAAACTTACATTGGGTAAACAGTTCTACAACTTACACAGCAGCTCCAGGATAAAATTAACTCCAACACAGGAGAGCAGCCAAGACAACACCGACAAAGAACAATGTGTGTCCAGGGATTTATTCACTAAGTGAAAATCTGCCTCCTCTTAACAAGTTATTCTGCTGGGGGCGGGCACTGATAAAACACAACATAACGTCATGATTATATTAACCATACAAACCAATCCAATAAAGCTCATCTTAAAAGAAACAATGTTCTCTTCCACCTCCACCCCTTTCAAAGCACCGGTTCAGAGAGGGGGAAAATCTCATTTTCACAAGTCACTGCTTGGATTTTTAGCACGATCAAGTAGTTTTGAAAAATTACAAGTCTGCTATTCAAAAGCAGGACCAAGCATCTATTTAGTTCACATTATGAAAACTGCATTAACAGTACAAAAGAGATGTTTGCTTGTGTGTAACTTTACTCATGCGAGTAGTAGTTCCATTGGCTTGTATGGGACAACTCAGAGTGCATAAAGTTAAGCATATGCGTGAATTTTTACAGGACTGAGGCCCAAGCACACAAACCTTTGTTATAAAACTTCACATTAAAATACCCAATCAAAATTCCTTGATCCATTTTCCTTAAAATGAAAAACATTCTTATTAATATACAGTAGCAAAGATTTAATCCCCGCCCCCCAGAAAAGCACCTGGGTTAGCTTTATAAAAGATATTTGCATTACTATTTTAAATTTAGCATACAATTGAAAACCTGATTTATATGAAAAAATATTTACTGTAAAATTTCAATCATCATGTTTCAGATTTCAGTAAACTTAAACTGACAGTTTTCAGGTTTACCAATAAATTATGTTCTAAATTGAACATTTTGACCAAAACATGTAGAACTTGAGGCATAGTTATGCTCCTAGTCCTAGTCCATATTTAGGTGTCTAAAAAGTGGCCTGATTCTAAAAAGTGCTGAAAGCAAAGGGATTTGCTAAATGCTGAACACTTGGGAAAATCAGGCCATTGATTTCGGGGCCTACATATGGATTTAGGAGGCTAACTATGCAGCCAGTTTTGAAAATCTCACCCTTAAAATGTTTGAATAAAGTACCTTTCCTAGTAAGGAGTGTTTAGAGATGTCTAAACTGGTTGTCTGTTCCCAGATTAAGTTGGTGGTCATAGTCATCCATGTGTAACTTAGCGAATCCAAAAGGTGACTCAGTCTTTACAAGGAGTCTCATACATTCTAGCAAGTCTACATTGTCTTCCACATAAAGAATTAGTAGGGCAAAACTCGAGTTACAAAACGCATAGCCTCCTAAAGTCAAAGATAAAATTCAGTCCTCTCTTCCAGTCAACAATCCCTCACAGACAACATTGCTTTAATTATGTTCAAGATCCAAAATGCTATTAAGCTTGCATTATACTTGATAATTTACTTAAGAAGTCACATCTCTGTGGTTGTAGAGTCTTTCCTTTTGACTCTGGAATAGCTGATGACTATGTTCACAAGTTTCAGGCGTGAGAAAGCCTGAAGCACCTGGCACTTTCCTATTGGCCTTTCCATACCTATTAAGTGACATTGTTTTAATAATAAAGACCAGGGTTCAATCCTGTAGATTCTTACACATCTGATTAAAGATACTCTCAAGTAGCCCTAATGAAGGGACTACTCATGGTTGAATACACTATCACTATCAATGTTTGTAGGATTGGGCCCCAGGTTTGATAGGGGAGGGAATGCAAAATATCCACTTTTTGGAACAGTCTTTAGCATGTAAAGACAGAGGTGGATTTAAAATATATTCCTTATGTTTATCACTGCTGACCTTTTGACCTCTGGCTTGGTAAAACTCCAATATATATATATATCCATCTTGAAGTCTCATCTACCTCTTCTGTTCCAGCTGAGAAGTGAGAATTTCCAAGAATGAAACCCCAAACCCAACCCTAATTCCCACAAACTCCCACACAGTAAAAATGAATGAATGTACCCAGATTAAAATAATTTCTTACGTCTGGCTTAACAGATATATTTACTGCTAATCAAAAAATCAGGACTTCCAACTCCATGGAGTAACTCAGGCCCAAGCGCACAGTTGTCTGCAGTTGTTTTCTGTGCAACTTTCCACACGCTGGTCCTGTCACAGAGGTTATTTTATCCTTCATTTTAAAGTGCGTAGACAAAAATATCTAAACTTTTAGATCAAAGAAAAGTAAACAAACATCTTTAAAGTTTTTGTTCTGTTTAATCAACATCATGGACCTCAGTCATAGGAAAACTCATAATCCCAGAAAGGTTTTCCATCACGGTTAAAATAGGAGTATGTAATACAGCATACCACTGAAGAATGCAATGAATGAAAACAAAAAATTATGAGGAACAGATTTGAGTATGGAAAAACAAACTAGTTCCCATCAAAACTAAATATCTAGCCCATTGAAATATAAAAGGTTTTGGTAGAGTCTTCATCAAATCCATCTATCATAAATTCCTCTAACAGCTCCTTGTTCTAGACAAGATTCAACCATGGCATCTAAGTTACCTTGTAGTTTATTCAGAATCAACAAAAATATATTTCCACCATCCAAAATAACCCAGAATTGTGAAAACTGTCTGCGGCAATTCGTGCTCAATTCTGGGGCATGGGGCTGTATGGAGGAGAACTTTATCAAATTCAAGCCACACTCTTCTTCACAGACTAATAAGAAAAATTTACAATAAGAAAGAAGCTGCTGACTGCACCATCTGCTAATCCTGTGAGTCTACTAATGTTTGGGTTTCTAGAGGTATATTTTCCCTTATATTCATAGGGATTTTCTCTTCCGATACCTGCAGTAGCATCTCAAGATAGGAGAGAAGAAAATCACACAAAGTCCCTCACTTTTACAGCTCTCAAAAACCAGTAAAGCTTTAATAGAGATCTTAAAAGAACACCAGTAACAAGAGTGCCCAGAAGGAATGCCTAGCTGAACAAGGCAAGTATCGTGAAACAAGGGAAGCTGGGAGAAACACCAGCAATGGGTAGAGCCATATATAGACACTGATAAATGTTCAGGTTTTCATATTCCAATCTAATGGATGGTAGCTGATTTTTTTTTAAACGTACTGGTTTGTGCATCAGCAGCTAAACAATCCTGAAAAGGTTTTAGTATAGCATCAAGAGTAACTTCTCAGAATGGACAGTCTATCCAAGTGTTTATATGGGCCCATCACTGTAGTACTGGAATGTCTCACATTAGTTGGGAGCTACTAATAGATCAGTATGCCATATACAGTAATACAGTGCATTTTTTAAAATGAATATCACTGATAAAATCTCTAAAAGCAGACACTTTGAATCCAATTAAAGTTTAGTAGTTCAGTGATATGGGAATTTTCATTGTTTCTTTACCTAGCAAAATAATACTGGTTTAGAATACAGTTGTTGGCTAGGAAGGTGAGTCAGGAGATACTGTCCGTTACGGTGTCTAAAATGTCTGTTCCCTTATAAACTGTAAAACTATTTCCAACACACTTATAAATTCGTCTAATTACATTTATTTACTTAAAAGCAAAATTATACAAATTATTCATTAAAGAACTATACCTATCAAAAACTAATCTTATAAAATTTTTATATATAAAAATACCAACCCCCAAAGCCAAGCATTTAGTCATGATGCAAAAAATAACTAACATTTTATTAAGGGTAGAACACCATTACAGATACATTGTTTTCTTCAGATTAGAAAGACCAGCAGATTTCTTATCCACCTTCATCAGAAACACTATTAAATACAGAAAACTATATTAAACTTTAAGATTTTAAATGTACATGTCAGGCAAACTTTAAAGGCCCCCTTGCACATACTGATTATAAACAATGAGGCATAATTACATGATCATAACACATTAGGCAATATCATGTGTAGCTTGAAAATCACTCGGGTAGTGCAGAACATGGCTAGCTGTTATTTGGAGATGCTTCATACAGGGGCCAAGATGTTAAAAAATAAGAACCTAAAGTTACGCTTCTGAATAAGTAACCTGACTTTCAGAAGTCCTGAACACCCAACAGCTCCCACTAACATCAATGGGAGTTGCTGGCCATTCTGACTTTTGAAAATCACTATTTATTCAAGACCCAAACTTTAGGTAATTTTTGAACAGCTTGGCCAAAGTACTTAGCAGTACTTCACATCATACCCGTGCACCATGATCTCCAAGGGCTTCCCAATTCATTTTGAGGTGCAATTCAAGGTGATGGTTTCAACTTCTAAATCCCTATATGATTTGGGCCCTGGCTACTTTAGATCACCTCTCACCCTGCCTCATACTGTGGCTATTGGAATCAGTCCAAGTACCTCAGCAAACAGCCCCATGGTTTAGATGGGAAGAAGCTGATCACAAGCTCTGCTCAGTGAAGAACACTCAACTCTGGAACATGCCTTAAACCTTTGGTCATGCAAAGCCAACGTCCACTGGCCTACGCAGCACATGGCCAAGCTTATCCTGTTTGCCCAGGAGCTTGAAGAGGAACAGGGATTTGAGGAGAAGAGAAGTTGGGAAGTAAAAGTTTCTAGTTCTTTTGGGCTGAACGTTTTGGGAAGATTGATATCCAGTTCAATTTTTTTAAAGTTTATTTGATATTGACATGCACCTAGAGTACAGGACAGGAACATTTTATAAAGTAAATATATCCCGGGGCAAATAGAATGAGAGGGGACTGGAGTTTTTTCCTCAGATTTAAATGCACATTTATAATATTTTGTATTACAAGTTGCTTTGTTAAATATAAGCAAAGCCCGGCTATGCCATGTTCTGTAACTGGTACACGCTGAAAACTTCTCTGGGAATTCAATATGTTCCTATAAAAAGAAAATCTGTTTCCAAAATACAAAGAAGCAGCTATCCAATCATCAACAAAAATCTAAGTGCAGCGAACTCATACTTTTCTGAGAGTGAATTCAAAGGAAAGTCAGGGTTGTATTAAAGACACAGATGAGATCTATTTTTTCACATTTCCAGAACAGAGAAACAAGAAGTGTTATAGTTCATGGATGAAGGAGAAGAACAAAAAAAAAAAAAAAGTTATGTGCTGTACGTGGCACGTCCTCTCTCAGATCCTGCCGTCCCTGCTTCCTCCTATAAAGACTGGATCTACATTTCCCTCTTCTTTGCCCATGCTCTTCTCACAGGGCTTGGTCTCAGAAACATCCAGTGCCTGCAATGAAAACTTGAGCCAACTTCTTAAATTTGTGACTCTTCTTCATTCCGACTCATCCAACAGACTTCCATTTCCAAGAAGCTCCTCATCATGAGACCTGTATCTCAAGAAGCAAAATAGGAAACATCACAGGGGTGAAAAAAAGAAGGATGCACAACAACTTTCCTCTGTGTCTTTAATAAAATCCTAACTTTGATTTGAGGTCCTTTTAGGAAAAAGGACTTTTATTTCAAGACCAGAGAGTTCCAATACTGCCAGCATTGGGGTCAACAGTATAATCTCTTCATTTGAGCCTCTGTCCATGATAATATGGTGCATGGGAGGAAAGCTTATGCTATCCTTACATGCCCTGGAGGATGGGATCTATTGCCAAAGCCTCTGGATCTAATCTCCAGCAGCCAGTTCAGCTAAAAGAAATTGCCGACCTATCCACTGCTGAACAAGATTTAAGTTCTTTCTATCCAGATTCCATCTGCAGGACCCCCCAGGAGATCTAGAGTTCTCTGCCACAATCATGGTGGAAAACATATTACACACCCCCAAAATGCAAATCTTTCCTCTAGGTTTGCCCACTGTATTTTCTCTTTCTAAGCCTGTCTTCTAGGGGTTTCAGAGTTCCAGGGCACAGCATTCTGATATTTGTATCTTGTAAAACACTGGTGCAAAACAAATACGTAACTGCCACCCAGGCATGTGTTCCACTGACCTTAGAGTAATCTAACCATGAGGTTACAAAGGATTGTTAGTCCACATCCCAAAATAAGTGTTGCAGGCTTCTGATCTTTTTGCTAGTAGTTCCCCCGATCTACCAACATAACCCTCAGTTTCATCTCAGCTGGTTTACTCTCATCCAAGTCCTGAGACCAACCAGACTGCAGCACTTTCCAAGTCCAATGAGAGGAAAGTATAGCAACGAGTCACCCAGAGACTGCAGACACCCTAACCCAAAGTGCCTCACTGTCTCACATAGACAGTGAATTTGAGTGGGTGATCGGACAGAACTCTGCAACGTCCCCAGTCACAAACCCCTTTAAGGCAGAGGAGCAGTTACCCAAAACTGCTCTCTAATTCTTTCACAGAGAACAGAACAGACACTAAAACAATTCCATCTGTCCCTACCAGGGGCAAGGTCATCTTTAAACACACATCAGCACCAAAATCCCTTCCCAGGAGAACCACAACACATTCCACCTTATCAGTTGCCATCCCAAATTCCTCAAATTCCAACTCCCATGAGTCTAACCTCCTGAGATTAAATACAAATCCCTCCTTCCCTCTTTAATCTATTTAATGATAGCATTCTAGCCACACAGGGACACTTTGCCCCACAACAGACTGCATAATTAACATCCCTCAACCTGCTCCAAATGACAGAGCAATCATGCCAGTTCCTCTTACACCTCTAGTAAGAAGGGATGAACATAGAGATGGGTTCTCACTCTCTATCACCAGAGGGCTTGTGCTTTGAGCCTTGTAGATTACAGTAGATGAATGTGGCTCGGGACTAATGCTTGAATGGATACAGAAAAAAAACCTTGTGATCTGTTCTCAGTGTCCTTTCCAGGAGTCATTTGAGAATCTGCTAGAGGAAAATCACAATAAATCCCAAGTGCTCAGGTATTACAGTGTTGAGGGCCATATAAGTACCCACGTAGAAATATATTTGCTGAGCACAGAGCATGAATCATTTCTGTGGATTTCTCAAGAATCTCAGGTTATCCAGAGTTGTTTTCTTCAAACAGACTTCTGATACAACCAATCCTCAAGTTCTGTGCCTCGACCAGCATGCCATCTCAAGTAACATGCTGACTGAGAAGAGGGCTACCACAGAGTTCAGGAGTTTAGCAGAATGCCACAGAGCAGAGGCAGACAAAGAGGAATTTTCACCACTGGACTGAGAGGTGCACTTTCCTCAGGTCTAACCTCACCAGCCAGTCTTCCTGCATCAGGGTGTACCTTAAAACATGGATCTTCCACCATGATATGTAATTTGCATAATGGGAGAAACTGGTATCTCTCAGTTTTATAACGGCCATTAGTCACACACACGTCCTATTCTTTTTTTAGCACCAGGAATAAACTGCTTACAAAACTGATCTAATTAAAGTATTGTTTTTTTAAATTGCCATCTTCACCTGTCTCAGTGGACACAGGTATGTCTGTCTGTATCCAAGAATCTCAATGGACACAGGTCTCTGTGTGTGCGCACACACACATGCATGTATAGAGAGTACAGGATATCGAAGTACATTTTTTGAACATTATATGTGGAAAGACACCCATAGGAAGTATCTAAGGATCTTGGAATAGCTGAGCCCAAATATATAAGGTTTCAGAGTAGCAGCCGTGTTAGTCTGTATTCGCAAAAAGGAGTACTTGTGGCACCTTAGAGACTAACCAATTTATTTGAGCATAAGCTTTCGTGAGCTACAGCTCACTTCATCGGATGCATAAAGCGGAAAAGACAGTGAGGAGATTTATATACACAGACCATGAAAAAATGGGTGTTTATCAGACACATTGTAAGGAGAGTGATCACTTAAGATGAGCTATTACCAGCAGGAGAGTGGGGTGGGGGGAGAGAAAACCTTTCAAAGTGATAATCAAGGTGGGCCATTTCCAGGAGTTAACAAGAAGGTCTGAGAAACAGTGGGGGGGGAGGGGGAGAGGGGAATAAACAAGGGGAAATAGTTTTACTCTGTATAATGACTCAACCACTCCCAGTCTCTATTCAAGCCTAAGTTAATTGTATCCAATTTGCACATTAATTCCAGTTCAGCAGTCTCTCCTTGGAGTCTGTTTTTGAAGTTTTTTTGTTGAAGAATAGTCACTTTTAGATCAGAAATCGAGTGACCAGAGAGATTGAAGTGTTCTCCGACTGGATTATGAATGTTATAATTCTTGTCGGAGAACACTTCAATCTTTCTGGTCACTCGAAAAGTCACTTCAAAAGGTTTTCTCTCCCCCCACCCCACTCTCCTGCTGGTAATAGCTCATCTTAAGTGATCACTCTCCTTACAATGTGTATGATAAACACCCCTTTTTTCATGGTCTGTGTGTATATAAATCTCCTCACTGTATTTTCCACTTTATGCATCCGATGAAGTGAGCTGTAGCTCACGAAAGCTTATGCTCAAATAAATTGGTTAGTCTCTAAGGTGCCACAAGTACTCCTTTTCTTTTTGCAAATACATAAGAAGAATCAAACTCTGTCCACTACCTTGAAGCTCAGACCACTGAAGACCTTTAATGATTTTTTTCAAGGAAGGGAAAAAAATTTACTTACTAGAGGGCTGAGACCAACTTCAACCCTCATTGTTGTGCCAATACTGCCAGGAGGATCCTCTAGCTCAGTAAAAACCTGCTGGAACTATTAGCTCTATTAGTGTGCTCTGCCTTACTCTGACCATCAAAAGAATCATAGAATCATAGAATATCAGGGTTGGAAGGGACCTCAGGAGGTCATCTAGTCCAACCCCCTGCTCAAAGCAGGACCAATCCCCAATTTTTGCCCCAGATCCCTAAATGGCCCCCTCAAGGATTGAACTCACAACCCTGGGTTTAGCAGGCCAATGCTCAAACCACTGAGCTATCCCTCCCTCCCCCTAGTAACCCCTTTTCTCTCCTGCCCTTTCTGAAATCCCTAATGTTGGACAGAACACCCTTTAAAGTCAGCGTGTACTTCAAACAACAAGGGTGTGTTCTTGTATTTCTTGATAGCCTTGAGAAAACTAGTCTGCAAAGAGCAGCCTGCTTATACAAGATCCTAGTTCTTTGTACATGTGTTATATTACATGTTTGTATTGCAGTAGAGCATAGAGCAATCCTGGGCTCCATAATTATATAAGCGGTTAGTATTACCAAGAAGACAGATAGTCCTCTGGACCCTTTCTTTTAATACCACTTCAACAAAAGCTGTCATTTTTCATTAAAAAAAATATATAGAAAACTGAGCCCACTGTGTGCAGTAGCTTGTCTTGTAAAACTTCAAAGGACCCCTCTCAATCCTTCTCATGGGAATTCTATCCATCATAGCTGATCACAAGAACTGCCATATCAGATCAAGTCTGTGGTCTGTCTAGTCTATAATCCTGGCTCTGACTGTGACCAGTACCAGATGCTTCAGAGGAAGATGCAAGAAATTCTATAGTGAACAATGATGTAATTTTCCCACAGGAGAAATTCTTTCCCAACCTCATCAGTTAGTATGAAGGTTTATATCCCTAATTTATGTTTAATCCTATTTAATATAACTCTGAGTGTTCTCATTATCTATATAAATGTCTAATCCTCCTTGTAAACTCACTAAGCTTTTGGCTTCAATATCATGTGGCATGAGTATGCACTGTATATCAAGGTTTTTAATATACTGCTTTTCAATTTAATTGAATGTCCTCTTGTTCTTGTAGTGGGACAACAGGTGATGCTATTTACCTTCTCTATTCCCATTCTTCATTCAAAGTCTCTCCATGCCTCTAATAATTGTCCATCATCCACCACTGAAGCTCCATATTTCTGCTGTATATATTTTTGGATGGGGTGACCCTGCCTGAACACCATCTTCCAGGTGAGCATAAGACACTGGTTTATACATAAACAGCCCACTCAAACTTTAACAGAGGACACTGGATTTAGGCACATTTCCCTTCTTTTCCAACATCTTTAACCGAGTAACAGATCATCCTAAATCCCTTAAGCTCTATCAAGGACTAGTAACACAGACTGGGGTAGAGTGAAATATAATTCCTCTCACTCTCAATCCAGAAGAACCTGATGCCCAAAATTTATGAGGCATGTATTCAACCAATTGCTTCTCCCTCTGGATGCACTCATAAGTTCACCTTCCAGCTTCCCCCACATTGTGTATCAGTAACAAGAGTTGGTTTCTAGAGAAATTACCTTAAAATACCTTCCTTAAAAACACTTGCCCCTTGTCCTCCTTTCCCTCCTGCCAGGAAGACCAACAGGTTGCAAGGAATAATCAATAATGGTCCTGGCCCTTCCCCACTGCCCTTCCCAAACTAAGAGGAACAAAGGTCCAATTCACAGGTTGTAGCATAGTGCTGCTCCCAGACCCCACAACCTCATCCACAATAGCTGAAATTCAAGCAGAGTAGTTTAGTGTTGGGCCCTCAGGACATTGCTATTGTCAAAGCAGAATAGCAGTAGTGATGGAGAGCTCTGCTGCTGTCAGCTGTGGCAGAGATACTCTTAGGAGCAGTAAGAGCAACACTGGTTCATCAGTTTTAGGTCATTAATGGACTTAGAATGCTAAAGCTTTGGTATTTGCAGAAACAGAGTCAGGATAAGGAAATCTGTTGCAACACATAGGAGAGGTAGCTTTAGCTGCTGCAATTTTCAATAAGGTGTGTTAGACAAAAAGTTGTATTTCTTACACTCTATATTTACCTAAATCAGAATAAAAAATCCATCTTCCACATATAGGTCATGTAAATGTATCAATTAGCACAGTTATGGACATAAATTTTTCAAAGTCTTGCCCATGCATCGACTTCTAACAATGCACAGCTCATTACCAAAAGAAGGAAAATCCCTGCAAGTTTATTTAGTGGCCCCACTGCTGTTTAACACGGGAGACGTGGGTGAAGAGCATAGCTAAAGACAGTCAAGAACCCCCTTCTCTTCCCACCCCCAAAAACAATCTAAGCCCTCCTCTTCTTCCAGCCCCATCCTTTCTTCATCTTAAACACTAAAGAAATGGATGTGGGAGGCTTATATCAGCTCCCAACTTGTGTTCCTAATCTAAATTTTCCATTGAAGTTGAGCTACAAAAAATATGCCCTTTTTATGCTTAAGTTTTCTATCAGATGTCCATAACATGTATTTACTAAGGCTAAGCTACTGCTTGATTTCATAAAACTAGTGTCACAAACTAATTCTGATATTGTTCATCATGGCCTACAGCAATATCTGAATATAGTAAAAGGGAGTAGGCTAAACGCACTCACAGCTCCATGCTGGTTAAAGTTCATAACAGCTGCTCTATTCATGGAAAGACATCTGAGAAACATGCCATAAATAAAATGATCACATGGAACTCCCTTGCACAACCAGTGTACATCTTTCTATGCAGGAATTTAGACTTCACACCCCACAGTGTCAGTCAAAAACATATTACAGGCTATTCTTTCCGAATGATACAGGCGATATTTTAGTAAGCAGTACATCCATTTGGTGTTCAGTTCTAAAGATAACTTTCTATTCTGCATTACAAAAAAAAATGTCTCTAAGATTACAAATGTTGAGTGCTGTATTTTAAAAACCATCACTAACAATCTGTGGAAAGGGGTAATCAGTCTATACAGTTGCTGACTATATAGGTGCTGACCCTGCCAACACTTATGCACATGCTTTATTTTACACATGAATGTAGTCCCACGTGTACAATTAGGTACATCTGTGTGTGCAGGACTGGGGCCCTAGTCAGCACCTTGATGAGACTACCCATGTGTACAGTTAAGCATACGTTTATGCAGAATCTAAGTTTGTATTTATATACACAAAGTTGATTTTGCTTCTATCTCTTCAATTGCACTAAACCCTACTAGTTTAAATCAACCCTCTTCAGATTTCACCAGTGCTAAACCAGTCCTCCTAAAATGTGTCATTCATAGATCTCTGCCAGGGAGGAGTTTTTTTTTTTTTTTAAAGGGATGTGTGGGTGTAATTGACAAGAATGCTGGATAAGTATTTGAAAAATGGGAGGTTTTTCAGTTTTGAAAAGGCTACCAGGTTTTGCCACTGCATATCTTAAATTAATAAAAAGGGCTTACCTCAGAAATTTAAAATTTGGTTTATTGTTTTTCTAATTCAAGATTGGTTCCTTTGACTATTTGTCAAGTCTGTTAGTCTTGGAATTTGGAATTATTTTTATTAAACTATAGTAACACCCTCAATTTTATGCATTCCACACAAAGGTCAAATGAAGAGGTAAGCTTTCATTCTTTAAAAATATCTAAATCCTAGCCCTTTGTCTTGCCTAATACCCTTCATAAAGATGGATAACACTCCCTACTGGCTGGCTAAATGCTCCCCCAACTTTTCGCCCACTGTGGGAAACAGCATTTTTGATTCCCCCATCTCACAGCAGCCAAAGCCCTTCATTCTTTTCTACTATTGGTATCAGGATCTTTTCCTTCCTTACACCCTCTGCTGGAGCAGCAGCAAAATCTTCCTCCCTCCACAACCTCCATCAGACATCTGCCCTAGGCTTCAGTAGCTCTGCCCCGCAGTACCATTAAGCTTTCAGTGCCTTCCCCTTCAACATCCCTCCCAAATGAGAGGGAGTCCGCAGAAAGGTAGGAAGGAGTGTTTGCGCAGCATTCACCATCTGCAGGTGACTCCAGGAAACACCCTACACCTTATACCACTTGTAGAGTGGGACTGGAAAGCAGATGATCTTACCTCCATTCTCATGAGTCCGAGGCACTGAGCCTTCTCTTCCTAAACAGCAGCTGTCTCACGTCCACATCAAAGACTACATCTTCAGTCAAAGAACCACCATGTCAGAGAACCAGGTTACAACATAAGGGCACCTCCTACCATGGTTAAAACACAGTCCAATCATGTAATGTGGACAGAGTAGTCTTTTACTCATCTCCTCGAACTACTGGCATGACCAAACTGAGACCTGGAGTGGTCAGTCTTGTAGCCAGGTCTTCTCACACTACTGTTCTTACAGTGCATTGGGCCAAAGATAGAAGTGAGCTAATACTCCTGTGTTTCCCTCCAACAAAAGTTACTTTCCCGCCCCCCCCCGGTAGAAGGCATGTAGAGATAGAGTCTTATTCTCTCACATGAGGAAGGTAAGCAGTGGCAAACTCTTCAACTTTCCCCAGCACAGGGGCTGAGCAGCAGCATATTCACCTGAGTGGGGGCATGCAATTGTATCTTGCCCCATGGCTATGGCACTCTTGACCTCAGTGGAATTTTAAAAGAGGGAGTCATGCTTCAGGAAGCAGAGAGTCATGAGACCATGACAAGCCTCCCTACTGAACACATAAAATTAGGCTGCTTCAGAAGGGGAGCACACTGGAGCCCAGCACGATCAGCTGGGCTTCTGGTCAATCCTGCCCATTCATATATACATGTAAGTAAAATTACCGAGTTATAAAAAGATTCATAACAGTGTCAAAAGGAATCACCATGACTAAATAATTTAAGGTTACAATTTAAGGCCTTCCACACAAGGCATCCGGGGCTGAAGGCGTCATTAATATTATTGATTTGTATTTCTTAGTGCCTAGGAGCCCCAGTTATGGACCAGGACCCCACCGTGCTAGGTGCTGTAAAAACACAGAATAAAAACAATCCCTGTCCCAAAGAGCTTACAATCTAAGTATAAAACAAGAGACAATAGATGGATGCAGACGGGAGTACAAGTAAACCGTGAGACAGTACTGTTCAGCATGATGGGCTGTGGTCTTATCAGGATTGTCTTCCCACTTTCAGAGCTTCCAGTGTTGTTGGGCAATGTAAGTCATGCAGAGGTTTCTTCTGTGGTTTTTACAATGTATCACGTGGAGTCTTAAAACCAAGTTCTGACAGAGTTTAGCATCTGATAAGCACCATGCCCTGGAGCTCCTGTGCCACACCATGATTTTTGTATGGCTTTTGACACAGTCCCACATGACATTCTCATAAACAAACTAAAGAAGCATGGTCTAGAAATTACTATACAGTGGGTGCACATGTGCTTGAAAGATTGTACTCAAGAAATAAATCAATGGTTCACTGTCAAACTGGGACAGCATATCTAATGGGGTCCTGCAGGAGTCAGTAGTGGGTCTGGTACTATTCAGTGTTTTCATTAATGCAGTGGTTCTCAACTCCGGTCCACCGGTTGTTCTGGGAAAGCCCCTGGGAGGCCGGGCTGGTTCGTTTACCTGCCGCGTCCACACGTTCGGCCGATCGTGGCTCCCGCTGGTCGCAGTTCGCTGCTCCAGGTCAATGGGGGCTGCGGGAAGCAGCATGGGCCGAGGGATGTGCTGGCCGCCTTTTCCTGCAGCCCCCATTGACCTGAAGCGGCGAACCGCGGCCAGTGGGAGCCGCAATCGGCCGAACCTGCAGACGCAGCAGGTAAACAAACTGGCCCGGCCCGCCAGGCACTTTCCCTGAACAAGCGGTGGACCAGAGTTGAGAACCACTACGTTAATGGCTTGGATGATGGAGTGGAGAGTACACTTATAAAATCTGTGGATGACACCAATCTGGGTGAGACTGCAAGCACTTTGGAGAACAGGATTAGAATTCAAAACAATCCTGACAAATTAGAAAATGTGTCTGAAATCAACAAGATGAAATCCAATATGTGCAAAGTACTACATTTAGGAAGGAAAAATCAAATGCATAACAACGAAATGGGGAATAACCAGCTAAATGGTAGTTCTGCTGAAAAGGATTTGGGGCTTATAGTGGATCACAAATAGAATACGAGTCAACCATGTGAGGTAGTTGAGAAAAAGGCTCTGGGGTGTATTAACACAAATGTCAAACAGCAGACCTGGGAGGTAACTGCCTTACTCTACTCAGCACTGGTGAGGCCTCAGCTGTCTCCAATTCTGGGCACCATACTTCAGAAAACATGTGGACAAACTAGAAAGCCCAGAGGAGAGCAACAAGGTTTAGAAAATCTGACCTATGAGGAAAAGTAAAAACAACAACTGGGCATGTTTAGTTTTGTGAAAAGATGACTAAGGGGGGACCAATCATCTTACCACAGACTTCAAATATGTTAAGGGCTGTTATAAAGAAGATAGTGATCAATTGTTCTCCACATCCACTGAAGGTAGAACAAGAAGTAAAAAGCTTGATCTACAGGAAGGGAGATTTAGGTTAGATATTAGGCAAAACTTTCTAACTATAAGGGTAGTTAAGCTCTGCCAAAGGAGGTTGTGGAATCCCCATCATGGGAAGTTTGAAGAACAGATTGGACAAACTCCTGTCAGAGGTGGTCTAAGTTTACTTGGCCCTGTCTCAACACAGGGGGCTAGGCGCAATGACCTCTCAAAGTCCCTTCCAGTCCTACATTTCTCATTAGGTGTAAACTGGCATAGCTCCATTGATTTCAATGGAGATATGCCAATTTACACCAGGCTGAGGATGTGACCCTATTAATTTTAGCAAAGCCTGAAATATGCGTATGTGTGTGTAAGAGGGGGCATATTTCAATTATTGTAACTGGCAGAGTTCATTAGAAAACTTAGAGCTCCTGCAAGGTTTCCAATATGATTGTGCTCACAAACAATACAAATGTGTGGTTTCAGAGTAACAGCCGTGTTAGTCTGTATTCGCAAAAAGAAAAGGAGTACTTTGTGGCACCTTAGAGACTAACCAATTTATTTGAGCATAAGCTTTCGTGAGCTACAGCTCACTTCATCGGATGCATACAGTGGAAAGTGTAGAAGATCTTATTATATACACACAAAAAGCATGAAAAAATACCTATTAGCTATTACCAGCAGGAAAGTGGGGTGGGAGGAGGTCTTTTTTCATGCTTTTTGTGTGTATATAATAAGATCTTCTACACTTTCCACAGTATGCATCCGATGAAGTGAGCTGTAGCTCACGAAAGCTTATGCTCAAATAAATTGGTTAGTCTCTAAGGCAATACAAATGTGTGACTCCTAAGAACCACATTTGCAGCTTCATTAAATTTATAAACTCTGCCGGCAGAATTTAGGTATGCACAATACTAAGCAAAACCTCCCTATATTTTAGTTATGACCAAAAGATTATTTTTTACCACACAAACAACGGAAGTGCTTAAGTTAGGATCATAGAATCATAGAAGGTTAGGGTTGGAAGGGACCTCAGGAGGTCATCTAGTCCAACCCCCTGCTTGAAGCAGGACCAATCCCCAATTTTTACCCCAGATCCCTAAATGCCCCCCTCAAGGATTGAACTCACAACCCTGGGTTTAGCAGGCCAATGCTCAAACCACTGAGCTTTCTCTCCCCCTCCCAAGGATAGTTAAGATTAGTTAAGATTATAGGACCTAATTTTCAAAAAAACCTTGCACCTAACAGCTTCTATTTAGGCATCTAATTAAGTGGTCATTTTTTCAAGAGCCTCAGCACCTAACAACTCCCCTGGAGAGCAGTGAGAGCTCCTGGATGCTGAACAATTTTAAAAATCTGACCTGTAATTTACAGAAACTAGTCAATGTTTATAAAGTACTTTGAAGGCGGAAAGCACTACACTTGTTAAGTAGTACATCAGTTACCTTAGCTCTGTTACTTTTAGCATTTAATTCAATATTCTCAGACTGACAGTATCACTTCTTAAAAAACCCTAGAGTTGTGTGCAAAAGCAAAGTTAAAAACATTTGCAGCCATAACCCTGAAACATCAATTTTACAGTTGAACAAAACCAGACTATGAAAGCTCTCCTTTACACACTTTCTGTGATTATACAGAACTACTTCTATCTAGATTCCATAACATCTTTTTAAATAGGGCTGAGCAATCTAACAGGAAATGTACTGATCAGTCTCTATGTAACATTCCCCAAAACAAATGCAGCTTACGTGAAACCTGGCACATAGTTTTAAAAGATCACAAATGCGTCCTGTCCAACAAGATCCAATAATCTAGTAAGAATAAAGTCATCAGGAAGATTAGTAATGAGACTTCCTGTATGTTCTTATTAGTCAAGCTATTATGAATTGATTCAGGAAATTTGATTAATCATTTCAACACCAGAAGCTGCAATCTTACGTACGTCACTTTGTTGGTATAGCTCTTTGCTACCATGAAAGTAACTACTTTTTTCACATAGTCAATATTGACAATTAACTGGTAAATGTTAAAAACATCTTACAAATGTATAATCTAAATTGTACATGTTTAAAAGTTGCATGCTGGCTGTTTTGTCTGCATTGTTAAGCTTAGAACAGTACTCTCACTCACATCTACCCCAAACTATCACGCAACATTAAATATAATACAGAAACCAAATGATGTAGTGAACGATTTGCTGTAATTTAATGCAGTATTACCCAACAGAGGGGAAAAAAATATAACCACTTCTCTCGCATTCATGGTTCAAGCACCATTCTTCAAAAGCCACTACAAGATGTGATTTCTTTACTGTAAAATATATGTATTCTGGACAACAAGATTTCTCTTCTTCCTCCATCTTAAAATAATCAAACTATCTTGGCTCTTCAAAGTAAAGGTCGTAAGAGCTAAACCTAATCTGCTTTAATATCTGTACCCTGATTCCATGAAAACAAACACAGCTTCATACTATTTCAGAATTTCTGAACATTTCACAATTGCTTCCAGCTCAGTTCAGCAGAAACCTGGAAAATTTTTAGCTACTGTACACAGAAAGGTAATTTTGATAATTAAATTGGAAAGATTTTTTTAATGTTTTATTAAAATAAATACACAAGGAGTATTAGAGATTGTTGATAGACATAGATGCACTTCCATTTTACAGACTAGTGAGTACCATGAAAGGGACTCCAGTTTTCCAAACAGTATTTTTTATCATTTAAAACAAATCCAGAAAATGAAAGCATTTACTCAAGGATTCAACATCTTATTTCTCAGTCTGTAAGCCAGTTCTTTTCACTGATGACAGTGTGAAACTTCTGAAATCCAGTCATGAACCATCAGGACCTTTTCCAATTTCCATTAATGTGAGGTATGTATTGTACAGAAAAGGAATATTCAGAACTCTCTGCTTGTGTGAAGTTGAGTCATCTTCTGGAGGGGTATTAAAAAGAACCATCTGTGGACCCAGTGGATGAAGTATTTGGATTCATTTACTGGATTGTACACAATATGATGGACACTTAACTATTGCCTGCCCATGTAACATTACTACCAACTAAAGGATAGTCATTTTGGTCGTTTCCGCTACATTAATTTTGCAAGCCCAAAAGGACCAATACATCTCTTTGTCCCTTTTTTCCCCTTTTCCTCAAGTAGGAAAGAAAGCAACTTCTCTAGTAGCCTGTCTACACTCACACTGGAACTAGGGACTTGGCAAGACCCATCTTTAAAGGGACAAATTGAAACTCGTCAATTTCACAAAAAGCAAAAATTATTTTGATTAACTCTGATCTGCCCATGCTCCCTGGCAACCCTTCTCCCCCAACAAAAAACAAGAAAAAAAAACCCCTCCCAACAACAACATTTTTGATTATTTAAAACTTGTATCCCCTGTTATGTGGAAAAACCACAAACAGGAGAAACTGACAAGACTCCATTAGAAACAGAGTGTACGAAGTAGAAAAAAATATTTTCCCCTGATTTATTTCAGTTAAGGTAACGGACATGTTACTAGTAATACTAATAGGTACAATGTTTTAGATGAGATTTAAGTTTCTAGTAAGATTATATTTAAAAGGTTATGTCAAGACTGCCATATTTCCATAAACTGTATTATAAGGCCATGGTAATCAACTAGCAGCTGTTCCCAAACTTCACTGGTTCATATACTACCTTCTTAAAAATTGTTGTGAAGTGAGCTGATAGAACATCAAATTCACGTACCCCCAACGATATACACACACACATCTGCTTGGGAATGCCTGAACTAGTGGATAGCCTGTTCTTACTAACACGGATTCAGTGTGAATGCAGACAAGGTCTATGCACAGTCAATCCCACTACACACTGATTTAGCCAAAGATTTATAAAGTGCAGATAGCTTTCTTTGACCACCATTTTACAAACAGAAGAACTGCAAATAATGGGTCAGATTGATATCCTGCTTAATAGTATCAGATACCGCAAAGGAAGGCGCAAGAATCCCCAAATTGGAAAATGAGGGAATTAACTGTCCATTGAAGAAATTTTAATTCCTGTGATCGTCCCTAGCATTTGTTTTAGATAGGGACTGCATTTCCTACCCATCCAGTCTTCTGATACAGGGACTGATTTTAATGAGAGATTGCACATTTTCATTAACAGCTCAGCACTTTATACTTAAATACCTTCAGAACTACTGGTTATATATCATCCAGCCCTAGTAACTTGTTACTGTTTTTCCAGTATCTCCTCTTTTGACATGTCAGTCTCTGACAGTATCTCAACTTTAATGCCTAAAAATCATAGGCCTGGGGTAGGTCTGTGATGAAGCCTGATGCAAAGAATCATTAGTTTTCCACAATGTCCGTTTCCTCTTAATTGCTCCCTTTACTCTTTGGAAGTTCATTGAACATAACAATTCTCACAGGCTTCTTGCTTCTAGATGCTCTTGCTTTTTAAATAATTTCTTGTTTGTATCTCTTTAGATGCTTGCCCTTCAAGCTTCCTCTTAGTCCTCCTAATTTCCATTTATATTTTACTTGCATTTGTTCTTTTCTATTGGTGTCACATGGACTACGGGTAAATCTACACTAGAAACGCTGCAGATGTGTCACTGTAGCATAGACATTTACTATAGCGATGGAAGGGGTTCTTCTATTGCTGTAGTGAATCCATCTCTCTGAGAGGTGATTATTGATCTGGGGTGGGCAAACTATGGCCCGCGGGCCATTTTAAGCCCGGTCCTCAAGTTTCTGCTGGGGAGTGGGATCTGGTGCTTGCCCGACTCTGACGTTGCAGCCAGGGAGCAGGGTCAGGGACACTCCATGCAGATCCCGGAAGCAGCTGCATGGCCCCGCTCTGGCTCCTATGTGCTCCAATGACCCCCTCCGGCACACCAATGGGAGCTGCAGGGGCGGTGCCTGCAGACAGGGTAGCCTGCAGAGGCACCTGGCTGCACCTCTGTGTCGGAGCTGGAAAAGGGACATGCTGCTGCTTCTGGGAGCTATTTGAGGTAAGCGCCGCCCGGAGCCTGCACCCCTGAGTTTCTCCCCATGCCCCAACCCCCTGCCCCAGCCGTGATCCCCCTCCCGCCCTCCCAACCCCTCAGTCCCAGCCCAGAGCACCATCCTACACCCCAAACTCCTCATCCCCACCCCAGAGCCCACACTCCCCCCCCACCCCCCCGTTTGGTGAGCATTCAAAGCCCACCACACAATTTCTATTCCCAGATGTCAGGTTTCAGAGTAACAGCCGTGTTAGTCTGTATTCGCAAAAAGAAAAGGAGGACTTGTGGCACCTTAGAGACTAACCAATTTATTTGAGCATGAGCTTTCGTGAGCTACAGCTCACTTCATCGGATGCAAGTTTCCACAGTTTTCTTATTCCCAGATGTGGCCCTCAGGCCAAAAAGCTTGCCCACCCCTGCAATAGATCGAAAGAATTCTTCTCTCTACTGGCTTACTTACATTACACAGGGCAGGACGTTTTTCACAGCCTCAAGCAATGTACTTGGGCTGACCTCTCTCTGTTCTGCAGACCTGCCCTAAACTGAACCATCTCCATAATCAGGGTAAAAAATTTAGTTTCCCTAATTCTGCCTGCTTGAATTATTTAACTACATTCTTCACTTAAGGAGAAAAAAAAAAAAGTCTCAAGGTTAGTGGCCCGGTGTTTGCTTTCGGCACAATCCCTCCCGGGGGGTGTCAATGGAAGCGAGGCTTTGGCACGATCACCCGGACTGAATCCTGCCCCGCTGACGGCCTTGGCCCTGGCCGAAGCCGCTGCGGGGAGCGTTGTGCTCGCTACGAGCCGCCCCTGCCCCGGGACGCGGCCGGTCCGGGAGGAAAATCTTTGAAACAACCGCTCCGGGGCAAGCCGGGGCCGCCTCGGCGGCGCGCCAGCCGCTGGTTTGAGCCCGCGGCGCGGCGCGTTGTCCTGGCCGGGGGCCGGCGGCGTGGCCGAGCCAGGGCATTTGTACCTTGTACCTGGGGGTGCCCCCCCCCTTCCCGCTGCTCCTCTTACCGCGCAGCCTCCTTCGCTCCGTACCCCTCCCCCCGAAGCGCGAGGGCCCCACAGCCTCTCGCCGCGGCCGGTACCGGCCTGGCAGGGGGCCTGGCGCCCGGACTAGAGTGTCGTGGGATCTGAGGGGCGTGGGGGAGCGGGGGGTTGGCGCCGGGCGGGGCCCAGCCGCCCCGGCAGCGAGCGCTCGTGAGGGCCGGGCTGGGGCAGCCCGTCGCGCCCCCGAGCCGAGCGGGGACCGGCCCGCTCCGCCGGCGAAGGAGCGGCGGTAACCTCCGCCCGGGGAGCCTGCCTCCAGCCCCGCCCGCGGGAGGCAGGCCCAGGGCCGGACACACAGCCGGGGGGAGGGGCCGCGCCGCGCGCGCGGCAGCTCCTACTTACCGCCCAGCCGGCGCCTTCCAGCCTCGCGCTCGGCGAAGCACCAACAGCGGCCGCAGCGCGCGCGAACCGGATGCGGAAGCGCGGAGGGACGTGAGGTCACGGGCCCAGCGTCACTTCGGGGGGGGGGGGGGGGCGCCACTGACTAGGCGGCCGAGGAGTGCGCGCGTCTGCTAGGGGTGCCGTGGCGGCCAGGGCGCGCCGCAGGGGCCTGAGGGGGCCGCTGCCTCCCGCGGGGGCGTTTCCTTCTCGCCCTCCCCGGCTCCGCGTGAGGCAACTCGGACTGACCCCTCTCGCCCCCGGCAGGCCGGCCCCGGCCGCGGCCCCGTCACGGAGCGTCGCCCCCGGCCCCGAGCCCGCCCGCTGCCCATCTGGCTGCAAGGTGTCCCCGCAGGACACCCCCCTGCGCTCCCGGCTTCGGCGGCGAAGCTCTGGCCCGGCAAGGGCAGGGAGTTCGGTCTGCACTCATCCACCCCGCCGCCAGGATCGAGGAGATCTACCCGGCTCGCTGCGGGGCAAGTAAGCGTAACTCGGGGCTGCCAACTCCAGGCTTGTGTCCCCCAAAGCCCATTGTAGCCAAGAAAATTTCTCAGAAAAGCTCGTCAGTCAACTTCCGTTCAATATGTATTTTACTATTAAATGCCAGTAAACCAATTAAAAGACAATACAAAACACAGTATTTCACATACCCAGGAGTACTTTAAGAAGGGGAAATTAAGGCTGAAAATTAGGAGAAACTTCCCAACATGAGATCTGTTATTATTGACTAATCTTCCAAAGGAAGATCCACCACTTGAAATTTACAAGTAGAAACTTTAGTATAAATACAATCCTTCACTAGCAGAAGGACAGACATAAATAACCTAATAGGTTTCTTCAATCTCTAATTTCTCTGATATCCTACATGTTTACAAGTTTAACTTCCCCTCCCACTGAATATTATTCTACAGATGTGTTAGGCTGCATTTTTCCTGTCAGAATCAGCATTTCCTTCCTCTATCGCTCCCTATGTATTATTTCTCCGTCTGCATAGATTATAGTTTATACAGCTCTACTATCGTATTTTAAAGGATACAAGTCAGATTTTCTGATTTTCAGATAATCTGATTCTAAGAGACCAAAAACTCACCAGTCTGCACTGGCTGATAATTGCCCCTGGGACTGGGGGAGGACATAAGAACGGCCATACTGGATCAGACCAATGGTCCATCTTCCAACACTGACCAATGCCAGGTGCTCCAGAGGGAATGAAAAGAACAGGCAATAAGTGCTCCAGGGGGAGTCCTCACTTAGTTAGCTGGTTTATTGGGTTCCTCTCTTTTTTAATAATCTTTACTACAGCATTACAATATACAGTTCTTTAGCAAACAAGACTTATC
Organism: Caretta caretta; assembly: GCF_965140235.1. Classification (NCBI taxonomy): domain Eukaryota; kingdom Metazoa; phylum Chordata; order Testudines; family Cheloniidae; genus Caretta; species Caretta caretta. Next base: position 19,849,400 of record NC_134209.1, read on the forward strand.
TACCATCCTCCTGATCTGAGCTTTCATTAAAGCTTCAACATGGAGGTACAGTATTATAATTATGCTCGCTGTACAGATGAAAATTTCACTTTTTCTCTCCAATAAGGCCAATGATATACAATTCTGGCTCTCAAGAGCTATTCACTTCAGCTATGAATTTACAGGAGCACAATTGCATGTATTGTAAATGTTCTGTTCTGTGTTCCCTGACAGCAGAAGCCAGTGGTGTTCAAATGAGACATAAAACTTGGCAATGTTCAGGCACATAGGCACTGCCTGACTTTTCCATGTGCTCCCCTAAGAAACCATCATCAGAGGAGACAGACAGTAGAAACTTACCCAATAAGCCCAATGTCCTCTATTGCCATGTTGCAAAAATACCCCTGTTCAGCAAAGGAGCTGATCACCGAAGTATTGGCAACAGTGGAAACCACTGGAACATGCTGAACATCTCTTTATTATGGACTACAGCCATCTTCCCTCAAGTGTTTCTTTGAGCAAGACTGGAACGTATTAGGTGCTTTCATTTTTAAAGAATCAGCAGATGTTCAGTAAGTACCTAAACAGGCCCAAAGAAAAGTTTCCAAGAAATATATTTATAGGAGAGAATTTTTTAAAAAACATATGCCATTAAAGTTCCTTTGAAAATGACTCCATACCAACTCTCCTGTCATTATCAGCACTGTGAAAATTGCTTGAATTCTCACAATTTGAGACTTCATTCCATTGAGAGTTGTACGCTGTCAGTCTGTTTCTGTGGCGGCTGCTGGTCATACTTCCTTGCTGGAAAAGAGTTAAAACATAATTAAATTGTTATCCCTTATACTCTATAAAGGCATGGTGATCACTGGGAAGGTGGGTTTAATAGAAAGACTAGCTCTGGTAGAAGACCAGTCTTGGTCTGTAATTTAAATAAACGTTTCACTGAAGGAAAACTACTGATTTCACAAAATTTCCAATTCATTAAATTTGGAGGCAGTAACTACTCAACAGAAATCAGATGTTACGTTACACCCCGTCAGTTTAAGTAGAACAACCCTTAATGCCACCATTTGTTATTTCGGAATTGAAGACAACAGTAAAGGATGCAAATATATATACACAACACTGCTGGGAAGGTTGTGTGGGCATGAATGAATCTGTTACAACTTGTAACAGATTCTAGCTATTTAGAATATAGTCCCACTCTCTGACTAAAAAGCTCTAGAGACTACTAAGAAAAAAAGGATTGGCCAAGTTTATTACCCAGTGGAAACTACCTGGGTAATAAACTCGATTTAAGCCACTTCTAATATGCCAGTTGTGACCATGAAGCAAAGTACCTCAGCCTGAGATAAACTATAAAGACAGCCCATAACTTCAGAAGGAGTGGGAGAGTTGGGCACTCACCTTTTAAACACCAGGACTCAAAAGCACTATATTTTTCTTCATCATCTACCCTTCCACAACTGTTTATGGTTATTGCTCATTGGGGTGGGGGAGCTTGTTGAGGCTCAGATTCTGAGGGTGTGCCTGAAATGGGCCAAGTGTCAGTTAGAGCAGCCACTTGGAGCTCTACTCTGCCACACTGCCTCCTAAGACAATGTGGGGGTGGCTAGTGCAGCTCTGACAGCTACATGCCAATGAAGAGTTGCCCAACACCAGGGAAATTCCCTGATGACCATTTACGGCCAGATCCCACCCCGCTTGTGCCATCTGAACAGATACAGCTGGTATTGTAATAAAGAATTGGGAACTGCTGCTACACATAAATAATACACATAAAATAATAAATCTTCCATGGAAGCAAAGTTAGGCCAATGCTGAGAGCCTATGAAAATCCCACCTTGAGCTCTCTGCAGTTATAAATACTTCTGCTGAACGTTAGTATTTGGAGGTCAGACTAGATGATCATAATGGTCCCTTCTTGCCTTAAGAGCTATTTCTACTTGCCATATTAGATTCATTGTTGACAACTAAAATACCCATACAGGAGGGGCCTGATTCTGCAACGTGCTGCATATGGTGAATTCGCATAGAGGCCCACTGAAGTTACCATACTTCAGGATGAGAGCCTTACATGAGAGTTAACACATGTGTGAGGACAGAACTAGGCCCTTACATTTTCCATAATTGTTAGTTTCTGACAACGTAGAACCTTGCACCAAATAGCTCAGTGTAAGATTCTGGGTTTTGTTCTACAAAGGGCTATAGTGTCGAAATATTTACTCTATTTTAAAACATGCATCTTTCTTTGACTGTTCAGGAATCTGAACATCTCAGAGGACAGAGCACGATCTTACCAATAGAATACATCTCTAATTGTTGTCTTAAGCGGATTTTTTTCATATTGTCATAGAAGTTTGGCTCTGACGGTGCCTCTGCTGTAGGAGGTACTGTGAATATTCGCATGATCTTCCTTTTATTCCTAAAATATGAAAGGAATAATAAATAACCCGCAACACAATATTTTGAAGTATTTCAAAAAGAGTATCTTCCAGGGTCTTTATTTAGAAGCTAAGTATTAAAAGACTACCTTGAGCACATATTTTAATTAAAGTAACACACTTTTTCTCATTGAAGAGTATCCTAAGAAGGATGGCAGGTGCTATTAAAAGCGAGTCAGTAGCCGTTCCCAGAAGAACACTCATTGCTGCTTTGCTCCATAACACCCCTCCCCTTTGCAACAGGAGGTTTTGTCCCTACCTCACCAATCATGCTGCTTCTGGATGAAATCCCTCATCATCTTCCTCTTTGTCCATGCTCTATCCCTTCCCCACTCTCCTTTTTCAGTACCATTCTTGCCCCTTTCCCTTTACCACTGTGTCCCTTCTCTGTTTCTGCCCGATGCATAATTCAGCCGAATGCTAGCGCAAACTCCAGTCCTACCTGCATCAGATAAAGGAATGGGAGGTCACACAAACCACTGAAGCTAGCAGAACACTGTTACTCTTAAATAAATACTCAACTTCCAACACACTCGTCTGGAGTATTTTGATCCACTGATGCACAGGCATTGATCCATGAGAGAGAAGCACAGGCATTAATCACACTGAAGGAAGAATAATATAAAAGACGATAAATTATGCCCTATCTTCTCCCCTATTCTCCAGCTGAAATATTCAGAAACAGAGAGGGATGGTAGATGAGATTTTAAATAAGAGGCCATTAGTGATAACTCCCACTCCTGTACACTAAATCACTACATCAATTAGACTTAACGGTGCTGGGCAAGTAGATGAGTGGCAGGAGACCAATTTGTCTCCCCTCTCCAACAGTTGGCTCTCACAGGTTACAAAGACTGTACTAAGCCAGCACACTAATTCTCTTTACTAAAGTACCAAAAAGCATCAAACTAAAACACAGGCCTCAAGACATAAGAAAGAAAAACTGCCCTCCCTAAACCTCAATTCTACTAACACATCTGTTTCTTCTTGGGATCTTCTAGATCCTCCCTATCCTTTCTATTGAAGTCTTGTTCACATCCAGGGAAGCCATGTTAGCACCTCTGTTGCTATATGGCAGAGAGTCACCTTTAGCAAGGTGTTGTTGCTGCTATGTCACAGATTACACTGACAATGATGTAACCTGCTGCCCAGGATGGAAATCATGCTAGGAACAAGGAAGTGCCACGGCAAGGAACTGGAGGAGCAGGAGGAGCGTATGGGATCCAGAGTATTAATTTAAGGGAGCCAGTGGCTCTGCTGGATCCATGTTACTCCTGGGGGAATTCTGCACCACTGCACACTCACAGAATTCATGGTCCCACGGATTATTTTTTTCTCCACAGAATATAGATTCTGCCAGACGGCGCTGAAGTTATGCCTTTCACCCACCAGGGGCCGCTGTGGTGCTAGAACAGAGGGCAGCCAGCTGGAGGCTGCATTCCCCACAGCAGGTCCAGCTGGAGAGGCTGCATTCCCCACAGCAGTGAGGAGGCAGGGAGGGACAGAGCAGGGCACAGGGAACTGCTCGAGGATCACAGAATGGGGTTCAGAACAGTGTTCCCTCTAATTCTGTACATCTGTGTGGCAGAATGAATTTTGTTATGTGTACCAGTATGAAAGTGATGGGGCAGAGGGTTGGGATGCGAGAGAGGGGGAGCACTGGCTGGGGGTGCAGGAGGTGGCTCAGGGCTGGAGCAGAGGGTTGGGGTGCAGGCACTAGGGTGGGGCCAGAGATGAGGGATTTGGGGTGCAGACAGCCCCAGGGCTGCAGTGGGGAGAGAGGACTCCCCCCAGCCCTCTCTCGCCACAGGAGCTCGGGATGAGGTGAAGGGTGCCTCTCCCCAGCAGCTCCCACGGGCCTGGGCCAGGGCTCCTCTCCCCAGCAGCTCCCGCGGGCCTGGGCCAGGGCTCCTCTCCACAGCAGCTCCGGTTAGGCTGGGGTAGGGCCGCCTCTCCCCACATGCCTGCGCGGCCCTTGCGAGTCTACAGCGAACGCAGGTTCAGAAGGGCTAGAGGGGGGAAGACAGACTGAGGCACGCTACAGAAGTTAGTGAGGGGACAGCATTGAGCTAGGGGCTGCAAGGGAGGAGGGCTGCAGGGACACACAGGGAAAGGGGCACATATGCATGACTGAATGGGAGAGGCTAGGGGGTCAGCCAGAGTCTACATGGTGGATGCTCCCCAACAATCCTTCCCTCCCTTAAAAAAACTGTTCAATACTTCTCCCACCCACATCCAACAACTCTACAGGTTTACTCCCAGCCTCCTTTCCTGTCCCGTCCCTGAGCTCCTCCATTACCACGGCTCCCCAAAGACTTTGTACTCCTTCTGAGGGGTGCAGGAAATAGATTTCCCTATTGTAGTCTACACGGATTATTGCTGAAAGTTCTGTATTAATATGCCTAGGCAGGAATCTATTTGTCAAGCAACCATTTCCTGAATCTTTTTTTTTATTTTTTTGTCTGCATTTTTGCATAACATACTTGCAGACGGGTATTTGGAAATACATTACCCAACTAATTAAAACTGGCGGGAGACAGGATGTTTGACAAATAAAATATGCAGAATTTTAAAATACGTTGTGGAGAATTTTTAATTTTTTTGGGGTGGGGGGGCACAGAAATGCCCCAGGAGGACCAGGTGCCTGGGTGCAGCCCGCCCGCCGCGGAGAGGCCCAGCTGAGCAGGGCAGGCAGGCAGGCCAGGCCCGCCCCTCCCCGGGGGCAGTGCGCTGTGCGGGCGGCCGCTCCGAGCGCAGCCCTGGCGGCTCGGGACCCTGGGGCCGCCCCGTGCGAGTCGGGCCCAGGGCGGAGGCCGGGCAGGGGGTCCCCTCACCGGCGGGCGTAGACCAGCAGCGCCAGGCTGGCCAGCACCACCAGCAGGTAGACGTTGGTGGCCTCGTTCCAGGCCTCGTGCACCGAGTAGTCGAGGGCGCCGCTGTCGCTCATGGCTCCGGCTCCGGCTCCTACCGCCGCCATAGGGCGCCCGGCCAGCGCCGGCCACGCAACCCGGGGGGGGGGCGCACGGGTTCAGCCATCACTTCCGGGGGGCGGGGCTAGCCGGGGGGGGCGGGGGGGGCCCGCGCGCGCGCGCGCGGAGGGGCGGGGCTCCTGCCTGTCACGGGCGCCCGGAGGCTGCCCGCCTTTGGGGAGCTCGGCCCCTGGGGGCGGTTTCGAAGAGCAGGCGCTGTCGGCCAAGCGCCCGTGGAGGATGCTCCGGGGGTAGCTCGTCCTGCCTCAGCATGGGGGGCGGGGGCTGGATTCGAGGATTTCTTGAGGCCCTTCCTGCTTAACGCTCTTACGATGAGCCCAAGGCCTCCAGCCCCAGAAATCAGGACTCAGCAAGAAGGTCGCGCCAGGCGAGTGTCAGACACGGCGGACTTCGCTGTGTCAGCATACAGATTACAAACCCAATCCTTATTAACCAAAAAACAAACAACAACAACAATTTGGCCTTTGCAGCATGGGAGTGACTAGCTCCAGCACATAGCATGGGAAAGGGGTGAAAGAATACTCGGCAGTGAGGCATAATTATATTTCATTGAAACATAATCGCCATACAGTTAGGGTGTTGTGTAAAAAACCAAGAGGACTCTCATTCTTTCATGTTTCAGAGTAGCAGCCGTGTTAGTCTGTATTCGCAAAAAGAAAAGGGGGACTTGTGGCACCTTAGAGACTAACCCATTTATTTGAGCATCAGCTTTGAGCTGGCGTCCGGTGAAGTGAGCTGTAGCTCACGAAAGCTCATGCTCAGATAAATGGGTTAGCCTCTAAAGTGCCACAAGTCCTCCTTTTCTTCATTCTTTCATGAGATTATAAGTTTGGTTGATAAAGGTAAATGCATAGACGTAAACTATTTAAACTTCTGTAAGGCATTTGACCGAGTACGGCATGGCATTCTCATTAAAATTAGAACTGTACAGCAACAAGAAAGCACATGTGACATGGGTTAGGAACTAACTGACCAATTTCAAAAAGTAGTCGGTGGAGAGGTATTGTTTCATATTCTCTGTGTATATATAAAGTCTGCTGCAGTTTCCATGGTATGCATCTGATGAAGTGAGCTGTAGCTCACGAAAGCTCATGCTCAAATAAATGGGTTAGTCTCTAAGGTGCCACAAGTCCTCCTTTTCTTTTTGCGAATACAGACTAACACGGCTGTTCCTCTGAAACCTATGTTTCTAGAGTGGTTCCATTGGTTCTAGGACTGACTATGCAACAGTTGTATCAATTATTTGGAAGTAAATATAAAATCACTGCTAATAATATTTGCAGATGACACAGATTGGTGGACGGGTAAAATATGATGAGGATAGGGCAATTATACAGAGATATATTTTAATGCAACCAAATACAAGGTCTTACTTGCAAAATGGAAGACTAAACTCTGGAAAACAGTGATTGTACAAAAATTAGGGGTCATACTGGACAAGCAACAACATGAGCTCCCAGTACAATGCTGTGGCAAAAACAGCTAATGTATAAATGGGGAGTAGGGAGGAGCTTTTACTTACGTATACAGCATTGGTGAGCCAGATATTGAAATATGTCCAGTGCCGGTGTGCACATTTTAAAAAGGCTGTTGAAAAATTGGAGAGAGTTTACCATACAAATTATTTGGGAACTGGAGAACATGCCTTACAGTAAGAGACTTAAAGAACCAAATCTGTTTAGCTTATTAAAAAGATTGACAGGTGATTTAATTACAGTGTATAAGTATTTTCATAGGGAGAAAATACTAGGTACAAAGGGGCTCTTTAATCTAGTAGAGAAAGGCAGAACAAGAAACAATGGCTGAAAGCTGAAGCAAGACAAATTCAAATTAAAAATAAAGCAGAAATTGTTAACAGTGAGGGTGATTAACCATTGGATGTAGTAGATCTCTAGATCTTCAAGTCAAGACTTGATGCATATCTTCTAGAAAGACTTTAGCTAAACACAGGCTCTTGGGTTCAATATAGGAGTAACTAGGTGAAATGCAGCCCAGGCTCATGGCAGAGCAAGACAGCCAAAGTGCTCTCAACCCATCCATTTGGAAGAAGCCTGCCTGACCAGAAAGGCACTAACATTCCTGGAAAGTCAACTAACCTGTGCTGTATCAGACCAAGCAGGTTCTGGAGCCAGATGCCCTCCGCCAAGAACAGGCAAGTGTACACAGCTCAGATTTACTAGTACGAACATCCCAGCTGCTCTCAGTTGCCTGAGTAAAACACTAAGAGTGAAAGCTCCCCAAACTCCAACACTTAAATGGTTTTCATTCTCTAAGCTAGAAGTGGAAGTGAATTAGAAAACAGGGAGCACTGAGGTAATATGGTCCTGCCATAAAGCACAACTAAGCCACTGTCTGAGCCTGCTCGATTAAACTCAATGGAAGCCTTGCCGTTGACTTCAGTGGGCACAAGATCAGGCTATCAGAGGGCTGCTACATTTTGCACCAAGTAGGATACACGGCAGTAATCCAGCCTGGAGCTGACAAAGACGACATGGATGATTATGGCATTGTCTCCATCCAGGACCACATTCTGGAAGACACTTAAGCATGGACTTAAGTTCATCTTAAGTAAGCACATGCTTACTTTTCAGTGAAAAGTTAAGACTCCCTCTGCCTCCACTGCCTGTTTCAAAATGTTTCTACTGAATCAGTAGGCTATGAACCTGAGACAAGTTAAAACTAACACATCTCAGAATAAAAATTATAAAGCTTGCTATATACCAAAGAAATAGAGACTGGTATCTGCTTCCTGGGAAGAGTGATGTTGCCCACGCAGCATGGGGAACAAGAGCTAAAGAACACCAGTTAGGCATAATTACATTTCATTAAAGCATAATAGCATCCAGTTAGACTGCTGGGTAAACTACTAAGGGGAGTTTATCATCTCGCAAACTTTATTTAAAACAGTTAAACACTGATTCATAGGAAATTTAAACAGTTTCTCACTGAATTGCAGTGTTCTAGGGGGTCTTGTTTTCTTTTTACCAATTTGTTAAAATCTCTTGCTAACTGTCTTAGGATAGCTTGCCAAGACAAGGTCCTTGTGATCTGTAAAGGGAGATATAAGGAATAAAAAGAACAATTTTTGTTCCCTCGATTTTGTTTTTGTCATTTGTTTTTCACTAATTCCTATAGGCCCTCATTGAGATCGGGGCTCCATTGTGCTGGGTGTTGATAAACACATGGTAAGAGACAGTCCCGACCACAAAGAGTTGTAGGTGCCTGTCCCATTGATTCCCTCTGAGGATCTGGGCTTTACAGTCTAAATAGACAAGACAAAGGTGGGAGATGAAACAAGTGCAGAGAGGTGAAGTGACAGACCTGAGGTTACACAGGAGGTCAGTGGCGGAGCTGGAAATATTACTCAGGTCTCTTGACTTGACTCCCAGTCCTGTACCCTAGCCACTGGTCTACACTGCTTCTCAATGTACTGTTTTTGGGGTTTGAATTAATTAAATGTAACACTAATTATCTTTAAGGGCCTGTTTCTACACCCCTCCTGCAGCCAAAAAAGCAGGTTTCTGTCTCCCCCTTCTCTCTCTCACACACACACACAGTTTTGTGATTAGTAGCATTATATGTTGCTTTTGGTGGCAGGAAAGGGGCTGGAGTCTGAGCTCTGGGACCGTAGACCTGCGGGTTTTCCTTTACAGTGTAGGCCTATCCTCAGAAAGCCTTCTTCCCAGACCTGCAGCATGTGGCAACTCTCCTTCAGTGAGACAACATGGAACCTGCCATATGGGAGCTGTTGTTCTCCCCCCACCCCCACAGGGCTTTCCCCATAGGGGTTTTGGAGATGTAGGCCCTGAGTCTGGGGCCTGCTGCAGCTTCTTTATAGCAGCTCAACTGCTGTGAAGAGACTTCAAAGCTAGCTTAGCTGACCCAGAGAGTTCCCTCAGTATAGATTCAAGAGAAGAAGGAACCATTGTGATTACAGTGGATGATAAGCTGGATATGAGTCAGCAATGTGCCCTTGTTGCCAAGAAGGCTAACGGCATATTAGGCTGCATTAGTAGCCAGCAGATCAAGGGGAGTGATTATTCCCCTCTATTCGGCATTGGTGAGGCCGCATCTGGAGTACTGCATCCAGTTTTGGGCCCCCCACTACAGAAGGGATGTGGACAAATTGGAGAGAGTCCAGCGGAGGGCAACAGAAATGATGAGCGGGCTGGGGCACATGACTTACGAGGAGAGGCTGAGGGAACTAGGCTTGTTTAGTCCGCAGAAGAGAAGAATGAGGGGGGATTTGATAGCAGCCTTCAGTACCTGAAGGGGGGTTCCAAAGGGGATGGAGCTCGACTGTTTTCAGTGGTGGCAGATGACAGAACAAGGAGCAATGGTTTCAAGTTGCAGTGAGGGAGGTCTAGGTTAGATATCAGAAAACACGATTTCACTAGGGGGGTGGTGAAGCACTGGAACAGGTTACCTAGGGAAGTGGTGGAATCTCTTTCCTTAGAGGTTTTTAAGGCTCAGCTTGACAAAGCCCTGGCTGAGATGATTTAGTTGGGGTTGGTCCTGCTTTGAGCAGGGGGTTGGACTAGATGATCTCCTGAGGTCTCTTCCAACCCTAATCTTCTATGATCACCTAGTCCAGTGGTTCTGAAACTTTTTTTTTCCATGGACTGCTTGAAAATTGCTGAGGGTCTCGGCAGACCACTTAATGATCTTTCCAAATGTTGTTTGTACTGTTAGCTAACTATTGTAAAGTGCTTTGGATAAAAGCGCTATATATAAAAAAACTTAATAAACTTTTTTTGTTCTACAAATAAAAGCACACAACTTATCTTTTAATATCAGTAGTCTTACCTTTCTAATGTGATGGATGTGCCCTCTCCACCACCATGGCAGCCCCCGAGCTGGGGCTGGGAAGGAGGGGGGTCTCTCCCCCGCCACAGCAGCCCCTGAGCTGGGGAAAGTCACCTTTTTCTCTGGCCACCACAGCCCTGCACGTCCCAAATTCCCCCCACCCCCTCTTCTTACTCCACTGCCCCCTCCCACGTACCCCATATTCCCCCCAAGGCCACTACCTCACCTTACATGTGCATCTTCTCCAGGGTCCAGGCACCTAATTATGTGGGTGGCCCTTCATTCTCTTGTGTGCGGCCGCACAGACGTGCACCTTAGAGGGAACTATCCACGGACCACCTGAATAGAGCTTGCGGACCACAGATTGAGAATCTCGGATCTCGTCTGACTTCCTGTATAACACAGGCCATGGAACTGTCACAAAATAATTTCTAGAGCACATCTTTTAGAAAAATAATCCAATCTTGATTTAAAAATTGTCAGTTAGGGAGAATCTAACACACGCATTGGTAAATTGTTCCAGTGGTTAATTACCCTCACTGTTAAAAATGTACACCTTATTTTCAATCTGAATTTGTCTAGCTTTAACTTGTAGCAATTTGATCCGGTTAGACCTTTCTCTGCTAGACTGAAGAGCCCATTATTAAATATTTATTCCCTGTGTAGATAGTAATCAAGTCACCCCTAACCTTCTCTTTGTTAAGATAAATAGATTGAGCTCCTTGAGTCTGTCGCTATAAGAAATATTTTCTAATTCTTTAATTATTCTCATGGCTCTTCTCTGAACCCTCTCCAATTTATGAGCATCCTTCTTGAATTGTGGGTACCAGAACTGGAAACAGTGTTCCTGCAGCAGTCACACCCTTGCAAAATACAGAGGTAAAGTAATCTATCTACTCCTACTCGAGACTCCCCTCTTTAGGCATTCTACGATTGCATTAGCTCTTGGCCACAGTGTCACACGCGGAGCTCATGTACAGCTGATTATTCACTATAACCCCCAAACCTCTTTTAGAGTCACTGCTTCCCAGGATAGAGTCCGCCATCCTGTAAGTATGGCCTGCATTCTTTGTTTCCAGATGTATACGTTTAATTTAGCCATATTAACAGACATATTACAGATGAGTCTGCCTAACTTTAATACCTGGAAAGATATTGGAGCAAATTGTTAATCAATTTATAAGCAGCTGGAGGATAGTAGGGTTCTAATGGATTTGTGAAGAACAAATTAAGCCAAACCACCTTAATTTCCTTCTATAGGGTTACTGACCTAGTGGATGGGTGGGAAGCACTAGATATGATATACTTTGATTTTAGTAAGACTTTTAGGAGACATGGATCAACATTCATGTGGCTCTCCCCGTCAGTACCTGGCTTTACGCTGTGGTATCCCCAGCAAGCCAGACTGCCTAAAAAGGCCAGGGCCTGGGCTTTGCTTTCTCTCCAAGGGCTACAACCAAGTGTACTGCACACCGTTATAAATTCCCACACAGCCCTTTCTAAGCAAACATATTTATTAAGATAAAATTATTACAGAGAAAACATTAGAACCTACACACATGCTAAAAAAGCATACCAGAGGTCACCTCCAACTTCAGCCTAAGTTTTAGTCCTTCAAAACCCAAAACTGGGCTTTCCCTGTGGTTACAAGTTCATCCGTTTTACATCCATGACCAGAAGAGAGACAAGGCAGATCAGCTGTTTCTTTATACAGCTTGGGCCTCCTGTAAGAAGTAATCAGCAAATAATAATCCTCTCCTCAGAACTTCAAAAGGCTAAGGTTTTGCATAATTGGAGTTGGGGAATTTGCATTAAGATCACCCTCGGGATTCCCCAGGAAATCCACTTAACACTTATTGCACCAGAAGTCTACACCTGTCTGTCACATTTTCAGTGTAGTCTTTTGAACTTCCAGATTTCACATCTTCCCCCTAAAGAGGCTGCAAGCAATTCCTGGCCCATAAGACACAGACTTAATATGATACGGTCTTTTAACGATATTGTAGGAAATTGCCATATCTGTCACACAAGTAATAAGATTTAAATTGATCATGTTCTCAGTACAATAACCTTGTTTGCAGAACAAGACAAAACATTTCTACCGTGCAAAGTTATGACTGTTGGAAAATACAATGTGACAACCCAATACTTTGCCTTGAAGCACAGCACCATGCTGCAAGGCTAAACCATTTTCAATAGGGGGAGATGTCATTTTTCATTCATGCACAGCTCTGAAGCAGGCACAGCTGAACAGATTTAATTCACATTTAAAACCAAAACACACAACCCTTGCTCTTATATAGTACTTTCTATCTGTAGATCTTACTGAGCCTGTCTTCACCACAGAGTTAACCAGAGCTCCTGCTCAGCTGTTGCCCACCCCACCATCCACACACAAAATCCTCTCATCTGCATGTGGTGGTGCTTTCAACCTGGGCTAACTGGCCCAGGTAGGGCGTGGATTAGAGCCTGGGTACTTTCATTCAGGATGGTAACGATGCTGGATCATATTAAAGAAGTTCTGTATTAAAATCACAAATAAGTTTGATTCCCCATAGTTTAAATTCCAGGGTATTACTAATTAAGAGGTCTCTTGGTTTTTGGTACTGTTTCTCTCCCTCTCTGTGTGAAACTTGCAAGCTGCTAATTGTGTTAGTACATTCTAAGACAGAGTCTGTTCTCAAAGCAATTCACAGAGAGAGAGACTCAAAGCAATACTCTAACAACAGAAACAACACGGAGAGACTCCCCGCCCTTTTGTTGTATTAACAATTGTGATTAAAATAGAGATAGAGGATGTATGTGGATGGATGCTTGGTGTGGATAATAACTGAATGATCAGGGAGGTGCCAGCCTAAGAATCCAGTGTCCATCGGCTGAAGAAGGCATCAAGTGGAAATAACCAGAGGACCCCTAGAGGGCAGACTGGAATCCACCCAACAGCCTCAAGAATGGGAGAACCAAAGAACAAGATAACATTTAGCAGCACGGAGCCGTCAGGAATGTGCTATCTGCTGATTGATTCAGCAACAGCATGATGAAGCAATTCCCATAGACTGGCATAGGAAGAAATTCCTATAAAAATAGACTCTAAAAAGTGAGAGCTTTGGGGTCTGATTCTGCAAACCAACTTCCAGGAGCATCAGATGAGCATCTGACAAGACCCTGCTCCCTCCTCATGTCCAGGCCACCTGGCCAGTGGCTTGGCATGAGCAACTCTAAGGCTGGTAACTATAATAACAACCTTGCAGAACCTGTGCGTGTGTGTTTGTATGAATGAATGTGTGAATAAATATGAGATTGAATGGAATGTTATAGCTATAACTAACTGCTTACTATGATTCTTTCTGTATTCACAATAAATGTGGTATTTTGCCTTTTTCCCTTTAATAAGATCCTGCTGGTTTTTATTTTATTGGTATAACAACGAGTCCACTTTGCAGTGAGGATGCTGATATTCCTCTAGTGCCTTCCCATAACTCCCCCTGTGTGCCCAGGATAGACCAGTTCTCCCACAATTCACTAGAAAAAAATCATAGTCGCTCAGTTTACTGTAGCGCAAAGCACTATGGGATATGCCCCTACAAGTCCTACTAACACATGTTGGGGAGTGCAGCCCCAGTGAGGACACAGGCTATGTCTACACTATAGCAACTACAGCAGCACAGCTGCACCAATCCACCTGTGCTACTGTAGCGCTTCTGGTGAAGATGCTGTAAACTGATGGGAGGGAGAAGTAATGGGCTTAATTGGCAGCAAGGGAGATCGAGGTTGGATATTAAGGAAATCTTTCTAACTACAAGGCTAGTTAAGCTCTGGAACAGGCTTCCAAGGGAGGTTGGGGAATCCCCATCACTGGAGGTTTTGAAGAACAGGTTGGACAAACGCCTGTCAGAGATGGCCGAGGTTTCCTTGGCCCTGCCTCAGCGTTGGGAGCTGGATTAGATGACTTCTTGAGGTCTCTTCCAGCCCTACATTTCTATGGTCAATATTTTAAAAAATGAAAGCCAACTCCCATTAACTTGGATGGAAATACTCTTGCTGACTTCAGGGGGAGTTGAGTCAGGTCTACACTTCAGACTTTTGCCGGCATAGCTATATTGGCTTGGTGTGTGATCCCCAAGTGATTTAGCTGTGTTGGCAAAAACCCTTAGCATAGACACAGTTATATCAGCAAAAATGGACTTTTACCAATATTTTGCTTTGAGGGTCTGGAATGAGCTATACCAGCAAACCTAGTGAACGCTCTGCAGTTTTGAAAAGCCAGTTCTTAAGAATTCAAAATATGGACTTTGGAGTCTAACTTTTCAAGCTCTTATTTTTGAAAATCTTGGCAAAAGTCTATAAAACTTAATTTGAAGAATATATCAAAGATCCCTTGTGTGCATTGAATTCCTTATTGAGTTTGAGTAACCTGAAGCTAAACTGTTTGTGGGAAACCCTGAACCATTTATAAGCATCACTGCAATGTAAATATACCCACAATTTCATCCTGAATAATACTGGGTTATAGACATCAGAACACAGAGTGATTTTTTTTTAAATCATGTGGTTACTGCAAGTATATGGTATTTCAGTTAGAATAAAACCATAAAGTCATTTTTGTTAAAAGCCCCACATAGCATATAATTTGTTATGATGGAAACCTCAAATGTATGCTTTATTTAATGTAAAGAGATGTTTCTGCCTCAAGCTTTCTTGTTCCCATGGACTCTTAGCTCTTGGTAAGACACTTCGGCCATAAAGACAGATTTTGTATATGATTGCATTCTGCCAAACGTAATAATTATAGTACCTCGGAAACACCACAGCCTCTGTTTCATAGAGATAATCTGTGGTTTGGTTTATTGGGTGAACTAGAGAGGTCTTTCACTCAACTTGACAGCATTTCTCTGTCTGTAGTATGGTTACTACTGAATGCCACATCCAATCAATCCCAAAACATCAGGCAATGTTCTAGGCATCAGTAGGCAGAATCCTATTGATTTGGGGGAAAATCAGAAAACCAAAGAGGGAAATGGGGGACATGGAGCCCCTGGCATGTCTTTAGCAGAACAACAACTTCATCAATTGTCTGTAGATCCAATAACCAGCTGATAGTACCCATTAACACTCTCCAGTTTAATAATGCTCCTACCTCAGCTCTGCCTATCCGCCCAATACAGTTTAACATGTTGAAACCCTGAATAACTTGTCTCCCGTCAGGAAGAAAAGAAATAATAATGATGGGGCACATGCAGAAAAGGGGGCCATACACACATCTCCTGGCTTGGGACGGGGAAAGGTGGGACATGCAACTCCTGGTAGAGGGGAGATTGGGGGATGAAGAACTGGGGGGCAGATAGAGCCCCTCCTAGCATATGGGGAAAGGGTATTGGGGGGAATGGGCATGCACACAGAACTGCTGGTGGGGTGTGGGGGAACACGGAGGCCCTGGTGTGGGGAGATGGCAGAACGGGGCCACACAGTGCCACTGTCTTATGGGGGAAAGAGGAATCAGACAGAGCCCACCATTGGGAAAGGGCGGAATGGAGGAAGGTGGGAACGAGGGCACACAGAGGCTGCTGGCAGAGGGGAGACTGGGGGGAGTTGCACGGAGTCCCTGAAATAGAGGGGGAGCAGAGGGGGCTTATTGGGAGGGATGCAGGGTGCCCCTGGGCTGTGCAATGAGCTCAGCCTACACAAGCCACTAAGTATGTGTCCCTCTCATACTGTGAACTTTTGATACTGATTAATAGTTATTGTGTCATTAAATGCAGAGGAACATGGACTTTAAAATTACTTCAGCTAACAAAATGCCTCTAGTGAATGAAATGGGGCCATATCCTACCTTGCTTTCTCAGTTTTTATTCAACTCTGTGTGAAAGTTGATGGGACATGGAAACAGCTGTTCTAGCTTCTATAAAAATAAAAATGTGCTGGTTGCTATAGAGATTGTCTATCTACAGTCTGCTCCAAAGCCCCCATCAGACCATGGACACAGATGAACCTGCAGACAGGCGGAACCTGGCTCCGCATACTTTGCTAACCAGACAGACTGTATAGGCATTGGGTGCTTCTATGGAGACAGAAAGGGGCAGTAGTTCATTCAGAATCCTTCCCTCTGCCCTGCCAGTCATTCTCCTCACATGCACTGTGGTATAAATTGTAACCCAAACACAGCAGACCAGGTCCTGGCAGAGAACGTCTCATCCGAGATGGCCAGCAGCTCTGAGGCACAAGCTGGGGTTGTCTAGGTGACTCTCACCTATGTCCTGGGTATTTTCTATAGCAGCTCGCCCCTTGGTGGGAATGGAGGGACTATTCAACACAGACCTGGATCAAATGATTAAAGGTGGCAGAGTGGATCTGCTCTCTCGCCCAGGAGAAGACTGGGACTTTCTTGTCTGCCCAAGTGACCAAGAGCTCTCCACCAAAGGGACATTCTCCATATCTGGCATATTGGGGAAGGCACACCCTAGGCTCTAGCAGCTGTGTTGGTGGCCTCTAAGCTTATTTGAAGATTTGCACATGAAGGGATGAAAAGCAAAGCCTGCCGCTGAGGTGTTAACAGCACAGCGCAGGGGCTCTTCCTTACAAAAAAGCAAAATCCTGCATATGTACAACTTTCCACAGCTTCTCCATCCAGCTGTATGTTCACTAGGTACCCACATGTGTCCTTGCAGCCATGCCATGGGCTGTGCACTGTCCCAGAGGTACACAGTAAAGGGGTTAATGTGACACAGCAAAGACAATAGGCTATTCTGTACTGAGTGCACTGCTCCCAGGGGGAACTGCTTCATTTACACTCATCCCACAAGTTTTCCCAATGAAGTAATTTACACATTGAAACCTGCCCCATGTGATTTACTCACCCACTGTAATTAAGGATTCCACTAACCCGAACATTATAAGCCCTGCCAAGGAATTAAGAGGCAGTTTATGCACAAACTACTGGATGAAGGGCTAGGTGGCTCCAGGCCTAAGGTGCAAGTTATTCAGTCACTGTGCAACGGCACACAATTGAAGTTAAATGGTATTTCACACTGCCACCTAGTGTTTCCACATAGAATAGCAGGCAACATTCTATACAAGGATTTTTATTTTTGAACACACAATACCACATTCAAACTAGGTTTAATTCATCACTGGTGCTCAACTTCAAATGAAAAACACTGGCAGAAAACTTTAAGGCCCAGTGGGAGGCAGTGGAGAGGATGGCTCTGGGTCCTGGAGTCAGTGTGTACAAATACCTCACATTTAAGTTGTAACCAAAAACAGAGAGACTTTGATGGCCTCATCCACTAATGAATCTTGACGTTTCCAAGGCAAAATGGTATTTTAGGGACAGAATCTGTCCTCCTCACTCTGTGAAACCAATATGGCTGTTTGCAGAGTAAGATACTGTGCAACATGATTGAGGAGGACAGACTCTGGTCCTTACCGAAAGCTCAGTATAACAAACCTGACAGTTTTTTGGTCTCTTTTTACAGCAGATGTATAACGTGTCTATTTTATAGTCATCATACATTTATATTTCTTGCAATCCCATTTAACTGTACAATAAACTTATTGGTGTACAGTTAAAACTTTGTGTCTGGCTTTTACTCACCACATCCAGCTTTCCTTCATACCCGACTAAAATGAAAGCTATTTAACTCAGATCAATATAGTTAATACAGGAGCAGATCCTGATTCCTTTACTCACATTGAGTATCCCCTTACTCTGTAAGCAGTCCCATAGGAATCAACCATTGCCGTTTTGCATTCTTTTAAATTCCATTGCAGCTTTGCATTCTTTTAAATCAGGCTCCCTTAAGATGTTTTAAATTGAGAATGGCGAAAGATGTGAGACATCCAAAAACCCCAAGTCCCTTTTGAAAATCTTGGTTTATGATCTTTGCCCCCTGCTTCCTTCACGGCGGAGCAATGAGGAGGCTTCTGAGGGGTGCTGATGAGTAGGTTGGGGGAATAGGGGCACATAACAAAATCCATAAAATGTAACAAGCCAAACTGAACATGGATAATCAAAGAAATGAAAATAACAAGGCAGACTTCCTTAAAAGAGACACTAGCACAAGATGAGAGCAACTATAACATAGCCATCTGAAGAAAAGCTTTCCTGTTTATAAGCAAGATTTTTACATCTGGTGTCAACATAATACTCGTAGGCGTCCACAGAAGATAACTTCTCTTGCATCTTAGCTGGCTAGGCTAGAAGCTATAAATCACAAGCCTCCATGACAAGCAGACTGTGTCTTACTAAACAGTCATGCTAATCTGTCCGCACATGATCACAATTAACCAGGAGAATGGCCACCAATATCACCAATACAAGATCTCTGCTCCCACTTTTTAAAATTTAAATATTTGGAAGCTATATTTTCAGCTGGTAAGCAAACAATTAGCTGTCAATCTGACTCAGAGATCCCCACACACAGTGTGTGGGGTATGTTGTTCTAAACCAAAAATCAGCCATACATTTTCAGGCTTGTTTTAGATTAAAGGAGAAGAGCAAAACAAGAAGGAACAAAAGTACACACTGTACTCCCTCTGGGAGAGTTTATCTCCTCTGCCACAGGTTGTATCCGAATTCAAAACAACATGGCAGTTACTCCAGCCTACTCCTAGATATTTGAAAGTATAATCCACAGAAAACTAAAGTCAAAGTCCATCTGACATCATTAATACTCTACATATGTTCAACATGCCTGTTGAGGCAGTGTGGGCATAACTGAATTGCTGAAAACAAACTCTGCTGCTGTAGTAAGGCATTTCTGTTCCCTGAAAATGCTCTGTCCAGGTATTTATATCAAGCCCATAACCATGGAATCTGGGCACTAAAAACCTGATCCAAAGCTCTATGAAGCCAAAGAAGACTTTCTATTGACTTCAGTGGGCTTTGGATCAGGCCCTCAGAGAATTCTGTATGCAAAATATAGAAGGATTTGTATTTTCCAGCCCTTCCTTTAATTATACTACTTGAGTGTCTACGGAAGAGATCGTTTTCCATTGTTAACACCACCTGCCCATTGGGTCATTAGGACAGTGTCATGGAAAAGTGAATGCAAAGAGATAGTACTTCATTTCTACTCTGAAGGTGGTGGGATTTTTCTGGGATGCAGGGGGAAGAGAGGGAGTTTTTAATCTGCACAAACTAGCAAAATCTCAGTGGAATGAAGTTATGTGAGAAAAATGATTATTGTGTATGCAGTGTGCTAGTCACTTCACACAGCAGTGGGAAAACAATGCTCTTTCTCCAAAGGGCCTTTATGAGAATATAATTGGTAAGTGGGCAATGGTTTGAAAATCAAGGCAGTGTGTTTCCAGCTCCTTTGTCAGTATGTTGACTTTGTGGATTGCAATCTCTTTTGGGCAGACACCTGTAATGTTTGTATGTCTGAATTGCCTAGCATGCTTCTGGGAGCTGGAACAATAACAATTGGGCCCACAGACAGAAAGATGACAGTAAAGCCGACAGGATGGGCTTCCCCTGTCCCCCATCCTATTCAGCTGGAGCCAGAAATCACCCATGTCTCCCAGGCAGAAGAAGGCAGAGCCAGCAAGTAGCTGCTCTGAACAAGGGGGGCCTTGAAGACAGGCTCTTGTTCCTACCTCCAGTTAGGCCTAGAGAGACTGACATACCACATCTCCAGGGAGATGGGAGCTGCTCAGGAGGCAGGTATCTGGCCAGCCATGACAAGCCCCTGCCCCAGTAAACAGCTGGACACCAGCCTACTGTGCCTCCATTAGGGAGATCTGTTCAGTACCGCACGGTGCTGGCTGGCCATTAGAACAGCCCCCAATGACTGGAGAGAGGAAGGTGCAAGGGAGAGGAGGAGAACACTGTTTAGACAAGCTAGTGGTATGGAATTGACACGGAGCTAATAAGGAATATGTCTCTCTCTCATCTGGATTACTTTGCTTATTTGTTGTTCTCCTTTCTCCAATCCTCCAGGTGTAAATTAGAGCTGGATGAAATTTTTCATTCAAGCCATTTTTTGACAAAAACTGGCCTTAAAAAAAAAAAAAGGCAGAATTTTTTGTGGAATTTTTGAAAAAAATTTTCAAATGTTTTGATTAAAATTTTTTTTTTAAAAAGTTTGTTTTTCAAAACCAAAAATACCACCCCGCTTTATCGTCCTTTCCTGCCCCTCCTTGTCCAGTGGCAAAAAAGAAAAAGGGAGAGGGGGAGATACCAAAAAAACTAAAACCCCTCAAAATTGGAGTTTTTTGGTCAAAACATTTCAATTTTTTTCATGAAACAGATTTACCATTTTTCAAACCATCACTAGTGTAAATTTTGTCTCCTCTTTGTTCTTTGGGTAGGGACCTTGTCCTGTTACCAGTTTGTAAAGGACCTAGCACCCTGTGGGTGCTAAATAAATAAAAGGACATAAAATCAAAGTACATGTATGTTCTCTTACAGTTATTTATAACATTTCCCTGGTACCAGGCATAGCAGCCTCTCTGAGCAGCAATGTTAAAATTTTCCTGTATGTGTCCACGACCATCTGGGCAGAAGGCCTTTCAGCTGGGTTCTTCTTCTTACATGCTGCATGGATGTCAAACAAATGGAACCTGACAATATCACTTCCTTCAACGTGCCCCAAGAAAAAATTGGAGACATCAGGAATTTTCCATATGTCCGTCTTCTCGTCATATGGAGGCATGAGGTCGTCTTCAAATGGCACCTCCTCTCCATAGGGCCAGAGCTGTTCAGGAGCTACAAACTCGCCTTGGAGCTCCCGATGGCCACACTTCACCAGCCTGCCAGCGCTCTTGTTCACAAGAGGCAAGGCATCCAAGTCATTCACTAGAACGTGAAAGTCACTTGTCAGCAGATACTGCGATAACACCTTGTCCAAGTCATTGGAATCACACATTACTAAGGTGCCCAAAGGACTGTTGTGCAAATAATGGATGATGCTCACATAGTCGATTGCGAGCATGAATCTGCGATGCCAAGTATTCAAGCCTTTATATTTGGGAAGGTCCAGCATTTTATTCAGGTTCTTCAGGGAGCCTAATGGGTGATACTGGGTAAGGATTGTGAACTGCTTCTCGCAATAGCCAAGCAGTCTGACAACATACTTGCTCTGGAGAGATTTCAGCATCTTCAGTCCATGAAGAAAATCTTCCTCCAGCTCTGAGTTGGCGAGCTGGGAAAGGGATACTTTGTTTTCCTTCCATTCAGAAAGAAAGACCTAAAAACAGAGCAAGAGACAAACAAAACATTTGGAACCTTTTCCTACTGATCAGCAGAAGCTATTATGGACCTGCAGGTAATGAAATAGCCACAAGATTGCAAGCTATGCATTCACGAGACACAATGCTGTTAAATGAACAAGTTACACAATTACAAACTAGACTTTAACTGCTACTGAAGTTGTTAGGTGAGTCTTTGTATACACCTACATGTTACAGTGGAGTTACTGCTAGCTGCACAGCACTGACATGGTAATTCCTGCATATAGTATTTACTGATCTCTTGTGCTCCCCTCATGAGCGTATGACTTGGATTAAATGCAAATTGGCCACTAAATCAAACGGTCTATAAGAGAGATCTTATACAGACCACTCTCTCTCCTGCCACCCTTACTCGATCTGAGGGCTTGTCTACACTACCGCTTGTCTACACTACCGCTGCCGGTCGATTTAAGCTATGCAATTTGAGTTACTCTAGTAATAGGGCTGTCAATTAATCGCAGTTAACTCATGCGATTAACTGAAAAAAATTAATTGCGATTAATCGCACTGATAAACAACAGAATACCAATTGAAATGTATTCAATATTTTGGATGTTTTTCTACGTTTTCAAATATATTGATTTCTATTACAACACAAAATACGAAGTGTACAGTGCTCACTTTATATATTTTTATTACAAATATTTGCACTGTAAAAGACAAAAGAAGTCGTATTTTTCAATTCACCTCATACAAGTATTGTAGTGCAATCTCTTTATCGTGAAAGTGTAACTTACAAATGTAGATTTTTTTTTGTTACATAACTGCACTCAAAACCAAAACAATGTACAACTTCAGAGCCTACAAGTTCACTCAGTCCTACTTCTTGTTCAGCCAATCACTAATACAAGAAGTTTGTTTACATTTACGGGAGATACTGCTGCCTGTTTCTTACTTACAATGTCACCTGAAAGTGAGAACAGGCATTCACATGGCACTTGTGTAGCTGGCATTGCAAGGTGTTTACGTGCCAGATATGCTAAACATTCATATACCTCTTCATGCTTCAGCCACCATTCCAGAGGACATGCTTCCATGCTGATGATGCTCATTAAAAAAAAGAATGTGTTAATTAAATTTAGGACTGAACTCCTTGGGGGAGAATTGTATGTCTCCTGTTCTGTTTTATCCTCATTCTGCCATATATTTCATGTTATAGCAGTCTTGGATGATGACCCAGCATATGTTGTTCATTTTAAAAACACTTTCACTACAGATTTGACAAAACGCAAAGGAGGTACCAAGGTTTAAGAATCTGAAGTGCTGTCCAAAATCTGAGAGGGACGAGGTGTGGAGCATGCTTTCAGAAGTCTTAAAAGAGCAACATTTCGATGTGGAAACTACATACAGAACCCAAACTACCAAAAAAGAAAATCAACCTTCTGATGGTGGCATCTGACTCAGATGATGAAAATGAACGAGTCGGTCAGCTCTGCTCTGGATTGTTATTGAGCAGATCCCGTCATCAGCATGGATGCATGTCCTATGGAATGATGGTTGAAGCACAAAGGGACATATGAATCTTTAGCACATCTGGCACACAAATATCTTGCAACGCCAGCTACAACAAGTGCCGTGTAAACGCCTGTTCTCACTTTCAGGTGACTGTAAACAAGAAGCCAGCAGCATTATCTCCTGCAAATTGTAACCAAACTTGTTTGTCTGAGCGATTGGTTGAAGTAAGACTGAGTGGACATGTAGGCTCTAAAATTTTACATTGATTTATTTTTGAATGTAGTTATTTTTTTGTACATAATTCTACATTTGTAAGTTCAACTTTCATGCTAAAGAGATTGCAATACAGTACTTGTATGAGGTGAACTGAAAAATACTATTTTTTGTTTTTTACAGTGCAAATATTTGTAAATCAAAAATAAATATAAAGTGAGCACTGTGCACTTTGTATTCTGTGTTGTAATTGAAATCAATATATTTGAAAATGTAGAAAACATCAAAAAAAATTAAATAAATGGAATTCTGTTATTGTTTAACAGTGCGATTAATCACGATTAATTTTTTTAATTGCTTGACAGCCCTAGTTAGTAACATAACTCAAGTCGATGTAGCTTAGATCTACTTACTGCAGAGTCCACACTACGCTATGTTGACGGGAGATGCTCTCCTGCCAACATTGCTTCCACCTCTCATTGAGGTGGAGTACAGAAATCGATGGGAGAGCAATCTCCCATCGATTTGAGCGTGTGAAGACCAGCCCTGAGAAGCATCATACTCCGCAAGCAGTGCTGTTGATTTCAGCACCATTTCTTGCAGAGTAACTTACGATTCAGTGTAAGTGAGGCAAAGTCTGACTCTATGGGATTCTGTTTATGCCATCTATAGTCATCATAACTCTCTGCGTGTCTATAATAATTAGTTACTGTGGAGACAATTATCCCAGAAGTAGTATATGCACTGATAATCAGCCAACACACCATGTGAACTTTTCCTCTTGGAGATCCACCTACCCAACATGATACTAACCTTTTTCACAGCCCCTTCACCAACACACTTCAGTTTCCTGACTTCTGTATTTATGGCTTCACAAGTCAGCCAGGGCGAGCAATTTTTCAATAGTCCTAATCTGAAGTACCCAAATGGGCAGAGGCTGGAGTCCACGTCAGGCTGCACAGTGGTGACCGAGAAATTGTTGAGATGCATGTACAGAAGGAAATTCAGGAGCAGCACAGCTAGAAGCAGCAGCACCAACAAGACTGGAGGAATTTCCCTTCGGAGCAGCTCTTTTTTAATGTAATGGAGTTTTTTGTCCATGTTGCTATCTTCTACATTCTCTGTAATACACAAACAACCCAGTAAACACAACACTCTTTTGTGACAAGGAAAGACAGGGGACAAACGTTTGGGGGCCTTTTTGCAAAACCCTCTCCCTCTAGCCACCCAAATACTCCATAAGATATTTAAAGAGAAACCCTCAGTGTGAAATAGAGTCAGCTGATTAAAAAAGAAAAGAAAAGCACTTCGAGCTCTACTCCTGCCTCCACAGCCCCCTGTCCTTTTTTGTGATTTTTACAGACATAGGCCCCAGTCCACAAATATGCTTTGTCCAGGAAGTGAAGGAGCTCTGCATGGACCCAGGGAGAGGAAAGCAGAGCTGCAGAGGCAGGGAGAAGGAAGGACTGCTGCTGTCATATTGGTCAGCAGGTGAGACGGTGTTTGTACAGCGCCTGGCACGGGGCGGGTGGCCCCAGACCTGTCCATTCAGCAACGGCCTGACATTAGGGTACCCCTGGACAGGCTGTTATTGCCAACCGAGGCGTGTAAGGCCCGATCGTTGTGTCTGTCACCCCAGCGAACCGGTGTGACTCCGGAGCAGGCGCCTTAGCCCGCGGGCCGGGGAGGGAAGGGGCTGCGTGTCGGAGCGGGCACGGCACAGACCTCGCCGAGCCCCGCCGTGAAACCCGCCCGTGCCGCTCGCGGGGCAGGAGCCGCCCGCCCCCGGGCCGGGACTTACCTCAGCCCGCTCCCGGGCCCTGCCCCGGCATGCACCGCCCCCGCCCCCGCCCCCAGCCCGCTCCAGCCTTCTCCGGTCCCGGGGGAGCTGGGCCCGCAGGCGCTGCCAGCCCGGCCCCTTCCCGCCAGCCCGGGCCCGGGCCCAGCCCCGGCCGGGAGCCGCGAGCCGCAGCCCCTGCGGGCGGGAGAGCGGAGTCCCGGCCGGCCAGCCGGCCGGCGGCGCGGGGATGGCGGGGCCCGGCCGGGGATGGCGCCCCTCGGCCACCCTCTGCCTGGCGGTGACCGCCCTGAGCGCCGCGCTGCTGGCGCCCGGCCTCACCCAGCCGCACGGTAATGCCCCCCCCCCCCCCGCCTGCCTGCCTGCCTGCCTGCCTGCCTGGCCTGGCCTGGCCTGACCTGAGCCGCCCCCCGCCTGCCTGGCCTGAACCGCGCCCTCCCCCGCGGCTTCCTGCCTGGCCTGGCCTGGCCTAAGCCGCTCCCCTCCCCTCCCGCCTGGCCCGGCCCCCCGCCTGCCTGGCCTGGCCTGAGCCGCCTCCCTCCCTCCCTCCCTACTGCCCTGAGGGGCCCCCCCGCCTCCCTCCCGCCTGGCCTGAACCCCCCCCCCCCACCTGCCTGCCTGCCTGCCTCCCTCCCTCCCACCTGGCCTGAGGCCCCCCCCCGCCTCCCTCCCGGCCTGAGGCCCCCCCCATCTGCGTGGCCTGAGCCCCCCCCCGCTTGCCTGCCTCCCTCCTGTCTCGCCTGAACACACACCACCGCCCCCCCCCCTCCGGCCTGGCCTGAACCCCCCCCCCCACCTGCCTGCCTGCCTGCCTCCCTCCCTACCACCTGGCCTGAGGCCCCCCCATCTGCGTGGCCTGAGCCCCCCCCGCTTGCCTGCCTCCCTCCTGTCTCGCCTGAACACACACCACCGCCCCCCCCCCCTCCGGCCTGGCCTGGCCTGGCCTGGCCTGGTTCCCCTCCTCCCCCACCTGCCTCCTCTCCCCCCCCGCCCCGCCCTGCCCCGGCCTGAGCCGCTCCTTCTGCCCCGTCTGGCCTGATTCCCCCCCAGCCTCCTGTTCCCTCCTCCCCGCCTAGCCTGAGGCCCCCGCCCACCTGTCCTGAAACCCCCATCTTCTCCCCCCACCCCGCTCTCCACTCCATTCCCCCCACTCCACCCTGCTCTCCATTCCTTCCCCGCCTCTGCCATGAACCACCACCTGATCTGCTCCCCCTCATTCCACCCCCGTCTGCTTCCCCTGCCCGGCCTGCCCCCCATTCTCCTGTGCCTGGCTTGCCCTGCCAGCTGAATTGCTCCTGCCCAGTCTGCCCCCTATTTCCTTCTCCCCCACACCTGCAGTTGCCATATGTCCCAGTTTTATAGGGACAGTTCCAATATTCAGGGCTTTGTCTTATACAGGCATCCATTACTCCCCCCCACCCCCTCCCAATTTTTCACACTTGCCACACCCTTTTGTCTGCCCCTTGTCTTCCCCCATCACTTCATCTGCCCCCCCCCACCCCTGCCTCCTTCTCTCTACTTGTCTGTCACACTCTCCCCACTGCCCTTTCGCACTCCGTGCTCTCTCTCTCACACACACGCCCCCTCTTCTCCCCAACTCAGTCTCTCCATCACTCTCACTCCCCTACCACCTTCCTGTGTCCCTCCCCCAGTTTCAGGGGTACTCTGTCTGTTCTCTGCAGTAGTGCTCCCACCCTTGCCTGGATTGGGCTGGGGTTGGTTTTCCATTCTCCTGTCCTCCCAAACATGTTTCATAGCTAGAAATGCCTGCCTGGTTTAGAACAAAGCTCTTTGCTTGGGCACACCACAGACTGGAGCTCCGTTGGGATCGTCCCCACCTAGGCCCGAATCTGCAGGTTACTATTCGTGGAGCTGAAGTTGCGTATCTTAGGTCAACCCCCCCGTGTAGATCAGGGTTAAGTTAGTAAAAGGCAGGCTATGAGCAAAAGTCAGGCCCTGCCATAAGCAAAGGCTTGCTTACAAGTTCACTGTCTGGTACGTGAACTTGGCAAAGACATGGTGAGCCATAGCTAAAACACAGGCACTCCTAAGAACAGGGTGGATCTGATTTAAATTACTAGTCAGGAAGACTCAATTTAATCATGGATTTCTACATAAAAGTGCATTCTTGTTGGTTGTTAAAACCTTAATACATATTCTTCACAACTCAGATAGATGTAGGTTTCATTTTTAGAAGGTACACACTATACATTTTTAAGTGATTTATTTTGAAAACTTCAGATTAGTTTTACAGCTATATCAGAAAATGAATGAATGATTGGTTATTTCATTTACCAAAGGTAATTGAAGCAGATATTTATGAAGTCATTGGGAGGTGAACTATCTCCAATTCAACAGGTTAATCATTAATATTTGGAGGATTTTCTTGCCATGCTATATTAGGAGGAGAACATCACCAGACAGACATTTAAACTGTTTTATTTAAGTAAAACAACAGCGTTATGCATTCTGGATTCTTTTCTTCAACAGCAAACATATAAGATTTTAATAAAACAAGCATATGAATTTTTGAATTTAGTTAAACATTCAAGTTTTTTAAAATCAGGTTTGTTTTTGTTAAAATTTGTTTTAACTAAAATAGTTAAATGAAATATTTTAAAAAAACAACAAAAATTAAATCGACTATGTCCACCAGGTCAACACGAGAAACTTAAAATATTGGCTTCTACAGCTAACTCAGTCGTCTTCACCTTCATTTTCCTGTTTGTTCATAATCTGGAAAAGAAAAACAAGCTCTTCTGCTTTTCCAGGTCCCAAACGATTTCTCAATTTGGAATGAATTAGTCCAAAGGAAGAAAATATTCTTTCTGCGCTGGCAGAAGAGGCTACTACTGTTAAAAGTGAGATTATCACTTCAACAGTCTCTGAATCCAAGTGTTTAAGTGACTTTCACCAGTTCACTGGTGTGACTTTTTTTAAAACATCATCAGCAAACATATTTCTTGAAGGGTTCACCTTTAGCTCTGAAGTTTATTATAGTTGGTGTTATGGAGGGATGATTGCTGGATGTCCATGTCCTAGCCAACTCCTCTTCTTCAGCCGTTAAGGTTTGACTCTGGTACCGACTATTGAGAATATTTGTAAGAAAATGAGCTGGAGATAGTGCTTGTCCCATTCGGTTTTTTTAGTGCTTGTAATTTAACGCTGTCATTGCATAGTTCTCTTTTTAAGATCTCACTCAGTTCCTTCCAAATTTCAACAGCGTCAGCAATAAAACAGTTATTTCCCTGCATTCTGTTCAAGGCTACGGAAATAGGCTTCAGGGTACTCAGCCTGTGTTCAGCATTTCTCTTAAGCCCAATGCTGAGAACTTTGGCTGTGACAGGAACACCTATTTTTTCACAATTTTGTTCACAAGCTGTCATCAGATTAGGCCAGTTCTTGATCTAGTGCTCAAAACAGTCCACTGCTGAGTTCCATCACATGTCTTGTGGGGGAGCTGGCTTGGTTCCTCCCACTTTTTTCAGAGCAGCTGGTGCAAAGTGGTTGTTATGGAAGTATTTTGCAATTTCAACCTTAGCCTTTATTTCTGAAACACTGAAGTCTTTGGCTAGGAGGTGCATCAAATGAGCACTGCAACTGTATGTTATTAGCTTGGGACTCTCTTCTAAATTTCTTCTCATCTTGGATACATTTGCAGCATTTTGTGTGATGAAGCTGCATACTAGACATTTGAATTTTTTTTCACAGTTTGTTATAGCTTTTACTGCTACTTCTTGTAAGTATTCTGCTGTGTGTGCATTTCCTAATGTATCAATTGTTTCTGTAAGGAAGACATTCCCTTCTGTTACACAAGCACATGCAACAGGATCATTGTGGACATTGTTCCACCCATCAAGACTCAGGTTAACAATTTCACATTTTGCACACTGCTCAATTTCTCTTTCATACAATTTTTCTTGCTTACAACACTCCTGCTAATACATCCCAGAATGATGTTTGCTTTTTTATTTTTATTTTTTTTTGCAACAGTGTTACACTGGTGATTCACAGTCCAGCAGTTTGCCTGGGACATGTGCTCTGTTGGGTGAAATGTATTCTGGTCTTAATGACTGAACCATGTTAATGAAGTGTGGGTTCTCTATGCAACAAACTCTCCTTTCCGTATGATTAACAAACCAGGCAATTTTTTCATCAATTACCTTTTTCTGTAATCTGCTGGTTCTTATCTATGATTGTTTCTGGATGATGGCGGTTTTTTTTTTCTTTTTGCTACAGGTGATAAATATACTGTGGCTATGTGACATACATGATGTGACTGAAACACTATCATTGGCAGATAACTCTGAAACTATATAAAATGATGGTGATCTTTAAGGTGGAGAGTCTTCAGAATCCTGTATGTTGAGGATGGATTCTCCTAAACAAAATAAGCCAATGCAGTTATTTAATTATTATTACCATACTGCTCATTTAGTATTACTTATTGCATTCACTGACAGTACTACTTTAAAGGTGAAATTGTAAAAGGAAAATCTGCCTATTTCAGGTCTTTATTTTTTATGACAACTGCATCTAAAATGCTAGTACCATAGAGTAACAACTCTATTTTTTGCTCAAACATGAGAATTCAAGAACAGTCCAGAAGGAAGACAGGCAGTCCTCAAGAAAGAAGTATGAAATAAAAAAGTTTACCAACCTGAAGATCCTGCATGTTCAGACATGTTTCTTTCATCATCCTCAGGACAGCTTCCTTCTGAGAAGGAACACTTCTTCATGATGTTGTTTCATTCAGTCAACCGGCCTTGCATTTCTTTGTTGCACTGTTTGCATTTTGCACACATGCCTGTCTTACCCACAGGTAGAGGAACTTCATTAAAATGTTCCCAGACTTGGTCTCTTTTACGGCCTGCTGCCATTATAGATTTTCCCTTCTAGTGAGAGAATGGTATGGTAGATCGCAAATCAATGAAGGTTACACTCCAAAAGACCTCGAGACTTCTGGAATATGCTGCTCAAACAGTTTCACTTTTGTTTCTACTGCCTGTCCCTCCCTTCTCACATTTATCTCCAGACTTCTTCTCCTTGTCCAGATCTATTCCGCCCACAACCATCTTCTATTCATTGAACTTCTTGAAACTTTGCACTTTTAGAGAGAGGTAAGGGATTGACTCTGTGTACACACATTTGCAGAGGGACAATAGGGCTGAGGTCTGTTATTTCTCACCTCTCTGTATTTATTTATTTATTTTAAAACATTTTTGCTGTTATCAAGCATGTTATCGCTGGAGACACAAATCCACAGTTTGAGAACGGCAACACTAAGCCTCTCTGATGGTATCTTCTCGAGTGAGCACGGAGTCCCATTGGGTAGATAGAAAGATTAACCGAAGTAATCGATACAGAAGCCCCTGGAGCCCCATGAGATCGGGTCCCTAATCCAAGAACTACTATGGGAAGTCATTAACAAAACTTTTCTTAAACGTGACATGACTATATGGTCTCCTCCTATAGAATTAGAATGTATAATCCCTATTCCATGATGCGATATCTTTGAGCTATAATGTATCTTCATTCAAACTGCCTTTAGATAGGTTTTTTCCTCAAAAAGCATTTGATCAAAAAAATCCGATTTAAATTAAAAAAAAATCTGATTTTTTTTTTTTTTTAAATCATTGATTTTTATCCACCCTGCCCACGAAGTACTAGGCACTGCATATTCATAGAGACGCATTCCAGGAGGTTAGTACAGGTACACCCCAACATAGAGTTATGGCATAAATACAGTCCTGGGAGATGGTATAGGAACACATCAACCCCAAGTATGGCAGGGCAGGGTGATGGACGAAGATGTTTTGTTTAAACCAGGTGGCACAAGCTGTAGGGTCGGTAGTCTCAGGAGAGTAATACGTATCAATTGTTTGTATCAATGTATGAAAGAGAAGTCATAGGAGGGGCACTTTTGTTCAGCCTAGGGGACAGCAGAAAGTCCCACTGCTGACTGAGCTGGTCCATTGTCAGAGGCGTACGTGTGTTAGTGTGCATGTAGAATCTGTGGGGTGCTAGGACTGTGCTTCTTCAGCAATAAACCTGGCCAAGCGCCTTCGCCACCGAAGGCTGTGGTCTTTCTGGGTAGTGCTATCAAGGTCTGGTGAGCCAGCTGTCTGTACAGAGCTGGAGTGGCACACAGTGAGAACACACACGTATGCCAGCTGACGACAAGTTCTGGGCAGCGACAGGGTGTGAAGTAACTCGCAGGATCAGGGCCCTGGAGCTCATCCAGAAGAGATTCCTATCTCCACACAAAACAAAATGGGACTTTGTATATATGTAGGTTCTGCCTTCTGATGATTAGATTCCTGGATGAGAGCACCTAGTCTGCGGGGAGCTCAGGGGGAGCAGGTACTACCCCTGCACTATCCCTCTCTCCTGCCCCCTTGCGACATCTGTGGGTATGTCTATACTGAAACTAAAAGGTGTGTTCTTAACTTGGGATTGCCTGCTTGGGTTTCAACAGCAGGGAAGACTTGGCAACTTGGTTTATAACTGGGGCCTAACTGCATTGCATCGGGCACAAAAATTCTCACATCCCTGAGCAACATAATTAAGCCAACATGACCCCCATTGTAGACAACACTAGGTTGATGGAAGA
The DNA here is from genome assembly GCF_965140235.1 of Caretta caretta. NCBI lineage: Eukaryota > Metazoa > Chordata > Testudines > Cheloniidae > Caretta > Caretta caretta. The sequence continues at coordinate 19,880,930 of NC_134209.1, forward strand.
ATTCTGCCGTTGACCTAGGTACTGCCTAGTGGGAAGATGGATTAAGTGCAGCGATAGGAGAATCCCTCCCGTTACTGTAGTGATTGTCAACACTGAGGCACTACAGTGGCTCTGCTGTAGCATTTGAAGTGTAGACACAGTCCTGGTCTATATCTAGATATTAGCTTGACCTAGCTGTCTCACTCAGGGCTGTGAAAAATTTTGTGGCCCATGTGACATAGTTAGGCCAACCTAGCCTTCGCTGTAGACACCGCTAAATTGATGGAAGAATTCTACCACGTCTTGGAGAGATGGGTTATGTATATGGATGGATAAGTCCCTTCTGTCGACGTAGGAAGCGTCTATGCTGCCGTGGCCCAACTGCAGCACTGTATCTGTGCTGCTGTAGCCACATACCTTCAGTCTGTACGTCAATGGTGAATGCTCTTGTTACCTGGCCAGTCTGATTCCCCCGTGCAATAATAGTACTCCGGAGCCATACTGAGGTGGAAGCAGGGCTGGAGAGATTGGGCCTTTCCCATACAATTTCTGTGGTGTATAGATTCTCCAGTATGAACCGCCGTAAATGTGTGAGGATTGGTAAGGCTGCGATATGATGTCTACTGAGCTATTGTCATTCTGTTAACCGAGTTGCCTTCTGTCCTGAAGTGTGTTATGCAGAGTTTTCCCTTTCGCAATATTGACATACGTCTTTCTCTCCATTTCTGCATCGTAACAGATTTATCCAGAAAGAGACCCTTAGGGCTGAAAATTGATCAGGCTTTACTGCTGGTGCACAATGAGTTGATCCATGAGAACTTGACGGTCTCCTGGCTTTCTGATTATTGTTACCAGGTAAACAGCCCTCTCCCTTTGTATGCTATGTAAGGTTTCCTTCTAGGGGAAGGCAAGGATATGGCCCTGGACCCAGGGTCTGATTGCAGCTCATGTAGACAATCCTGAGCTCGTGGACACAATCTAGCCAGGTAGCAAAGCAGTGAAGCCACAGCAGTGTGAGCTTCATTGTGGGCTGTACGAGCCTGCCCAGAACCCTGGATAATTACTCGTGGGGCTAACCCATGCTGCAGTGTGTGCTGCCACATGCCTTCCCCATTCCAGCACCCAAGATAGCTAGATTAAAGCTAGCAGGGTTATGTCTGCGTGAGCTACAGTCACACCCTGTGACTGCAGTGTAGACATACCCAAAGACTTGTTCCCCTAAGGGATTGTGGAAATACTAGTGTTTTGAAAGTCCTCGTTTTCTGTTGCCCAGTTTTTTCAGCTAGTTCTTGGATGGGCAAAGGATCCGTGTCATAGACGGTGGGGAAAGGTGGACATCTTCCAGGCTCCCCACAGCCTCCAACATCTTCTCCCCCAGCTCCTTTATCCCTCGTGAGCCCTGACCCCATTCTGGACGCTCAGCCAGTGAATGACAGATATCTATGGGACTCATACCCTCAACAATGTCTTGAGGGAAAGAGCAGCAGGATGCAAAAGAAGGATAGGTCATTTCTTTGGATAATGAGACTGTCCGTAGTTACAGTGCAATTGTAAAGATTTCTTTTTAAGTTTGAAAAGTGTGTAAACCCTCATGTTTTAGAGCATAAGCTAACCACGGATGACTGGTGAGGGGTTAAGAAGAAAGCTCCTTAATGGTCAGGTTATTCCATAATTACCTCCTTCAGGCTTTCTTGTATCTTCCTGGTGCTAGCCCGGTCAGAGACAGGATGCTGGGCTAGCTGCTCTGATCTGGTATGGCATTTCCTGTGTTCTTAGTGGAGTGTGTCTCGTGTTTTTAAATGATCAACTTTCCAGTATTTTAATTTGTTTCTTTTTTGTCATTTGTATTTAATGGGTTGGGTTTTAGCCCTTTTGAAAATCCTACTCTGGGTGCCTAACTTTAGGCTCCTATTTTTGAAAATCTTGCCCAATAATTCTTCCTCCAGCTGCAGCTCACAGAAATGTTACCTCCTTGCTGTTGGACAAACCAGGCTTCCTTTGTACTCTTCTTTGAATTAAAAAATAATAATACTTTTGCTCTGCCTGGTAAAATCAAGTAGGTTTTTTATTTTTGTAATCCTTCATCTGTCCTCATTTTCTAGTGCTTGCATCAAGATCTGGTATCTGTCCCAATGAGCAACGCTTCGGGAAAGCCCAACATTGTAGCAGTTGCCGTGGATTCTCAGCATCCAATCACCCTACAGCTCAATGGCACTAGGGCAGGCAGAGAGTTTCCCAGGTTTGTAACTGATCTGAAGATAATGTATTTTGAAATAACCCAGTAATGCTTACATTTTCTGTCATTTGCCAGCCACTGTCCCTAAAGTCTGTGGCCTCCTCACCGCAGTTATTACTGAGCACTTCGGAAGTTAGATTTGCAATTTGATCTTCATCTTACCAACAGTATAAAAATATAATTTGTTACAATAGTGCCTAGCTCATCCAATCACAAGTGGCACCCCGTAGTGCTGTATGCTGTACAGACATGCACAGAGACAGAGTTTAAGACCAGAAAGGACAACCAGATCATGTAGCCTGACTTCCTGGATATCACAGGCCACTAGGCACCCGCACACTAAACCCAACAACAAAATCAGACCAAAAGTCTATGAAGTCATGGTTCCTGCGACATAGTCTATAGTGTAAGAAGTCATGTGATGTACGAAGGGTGGAGTGGGTCAAGGGTGGGTTGGAGCGATCAAACGATACAGTAGGGGAAGCCAAGCCAATGCTGACAAAGAAGTGGCTTTGGGAGCTGCTGGGTGGCCAATCAAAGAAATGGCTGAATGAACAGTGCATTGAAAGCACCAAATCAGGGAGCAGGAGCCAAGCTGCAGTAACTATGGCAACGCAACTAGAAGACCTCACCAAGTAGGAAAAAAGAAAAATCTGGGCACAGGCTGGGGCCTTTAGAGCCCCATCTCCTTTTGTATGTGCAGGGAGAGGCGGTCACTGCAGCCCCGCAGCAAGGAGGAGCATGGGCTGTGTGCTTCCCAGCGTGCCCCTACCCTTCTTCCCATTGCCCTGTTTTTGTAGCCCTTCCTTTCTTTCAGTCCACCTCCCAGCTGGCCGAGCCTGTAGCCCAGCGGTGCCTACCACAGTACCTGCAGGCAGTAGAGATTGCACAGCAAGTACCAGCACAGGTTCCCTTTCTGTCTCCCTTAATTCTTTGCAGGATCCATTATCATTTTGGAGAATTTGGGAACTATTCTCTTGTGGTAAAGAGCTTTGATAGCAGCACCAAGATGATTTCCTGTGACATAATCATCAATGAAAGTCCTGTCAACAGCCATCTCCGTACGTACCACTTTATTTTCCCCTTTCCTTGTGTAAATCAAGTTGTTGTTTTTTTCTTTCAGGAAATCATCTCATTAAAATTCTCTTTAGTCCCCTTCCTAGCAAATCCTTGAACCTAATGAACTCCCTGCATCCACTCCCTGTGCACCTGCTCCCATGCCACAGAGCATCTGTTATCCATTTGGCCCAAGCAGTTAGCCGATATTCAGGGGTCTTGCAGATTGTTCCTATTAGGAGGAGGAATTGATGATGGAGTCAGGGATCTCTTTGATGTGATCCTGTTTATTTACAAAGATTGTACAAAGTCTTATTTCTCTGAATACAGTAGGAATCAAACAGCATGAGGCAGTTTCTTTGCTTAGAGTCCCAAGCCTCTTTCAGCCAGCACTCTACCCAAACATTCTCTCTCTTAGCTTTTTTTCAGGGCCATGCTACAGGTGCATCTCTGTGTGCATCTAGGCTTCCTTGCTACCTTCTCCAGGACATTTTGTGGTTTTTCTGCTGCCTCTAACATACAGACACACAGCTGCAATCATATCAATCCCCTGCCTTAGTCATTTTTCCTCTGGGAAACCCCTTGAACTATATGGCCCAGGCTTGCATGCGGCTCAGTCTTTGGGAGCTAGTTTTCCATTGTTTTATCTATTACTGAACAAAGGGCCATTTTATTTTTCTCTCATTTAGCCTGAAGGGAAGGCAGTTATCAAACCCAACAGCTTCAAGGTGGTATGATTGCCCAACTCCCATCATAACACATCTCTGGATTAAATACAGTGACCACAGTAATTGCCTCCACTACGGTTTTGTCCTTTCTGCTCTGCTATTTCCCTTACTGCACAGCTTGATTTCTCTTCCCTGATGGACTCCATCACTTACATCCTTCATTGCCCTTCTCCAGCTTCGACTCTCTCTTCAAATCCACTCCTCTTCATGTCCCTGCCTCCCTTTTGACCCGAGATTCTGCTACTTACTTCTGGGAAAATATTGACTCTGTGTAATGTGAGCTCTCCTCCTTCCCTTTCCTCTGCCAGCCCTGCTACGCCACCACCTTCCCACACTCAGCTACCTGCTCCTTACTCAGACGTTGGATGGTCTCTCATACCTTCTTCCTCCAAACCCTTGATCCTATCACTTCCTTACTTCTCCAACAACTGCCTTTCTTCTTTCCCTCTTACTTATTTGTGATCTCTGTCTCTCATCCGACTGCTCCTCTCAATATCCTCTGTTCTCCTGAAGGTCACCAATGAACCCATTCCTGTCTGAGACCATTTACATCCTTTCTCACTTGTTAGCTATGCCCTCCTTCCCAGCTTTCCAGGAGGTTTCCTGACTCCATGCTTGAGTGCTCTCCTGCCTGTAGTGTCTACCCTTTCCACTGTCCTGTCACTTTCTGCTCTCCGTTGGTGCCAGGGGCAGGCCACACCATATCAAAATGCTCCAGTTGGTTGTGTAAGACAGTCAAAAATGTCTGCAGGGTTGCTGGGTTGTTTTAAAGTGCATCAGACGCTTCTCAGTGATGTCTGGCTCAAAAGCATCCCAAACAAACAGTGAAAGCTGGGCTCAGGAGACACCCAGCGGCATAGCCAGCTGTCTTCCAGGTCTCACCTCATATTTGGGGAAGGGGCAGGATATATATATGCCTTCATCTCCTAGGATGCCTTACCCCAGCCCAGGACCGCAATCTGGCTGGCAGGAAATATGTTTGTGAGCAACCCTGCTTCTCTGGATCCCAGAGGGAGGCCATCTGGAAACTGCCCTGAGCCAGGCCTTTTCCTCACCATGGAGGGGGGTGGAGCTTTCCAGCCTGCCCTGCTCCTGGAGCACCACTTGTCGGCCCTAAAAGCAGAGCTGGCAGTGTTTTCTCCCAGAATGCCACTCTGACACCCCTTTCGCTTGCTCTTTGACCTTGATCTGTCACACAGGTATGTCTCCCGGCAAAACGTACAGTGGCATAGCACTGGCCCAGGTGGCCTCCCTCACACCTTAAGGGGCTGGTACATCCCATTACAGTGTCCCGTGGGCTTCTGTTCTTGGCCTGCTGCTCTTCTCCTTCTTTATCTTACTATTTATTTATATACGTTACATGATCACGCAGAGGCCTTGACCACGATTGGGCCCCGTTTTGTGCAATACTGTACGAACACATAGCATGAGCCAGTCCCTGCTCCGAAGAGCTTACAGTCTAAACAGGCAAGACAGACACAAAAGCAAAAAAGTCACAAGGTATGTGTCTGTGTTCTGTTTTAAGATTTAGATCCCACTTCCTTCTCCTCCTCCCAAAACATACACCCAGCTTGTTCCTCTGCACTCGGTGAGCCCTGCTTCTGCCACAAAGCTTTGGGTTTGTTTATTTAACCTTGTCTAGCCACCCATTTTGTTTTATGTTAATACCTGTTGTCTCTCTTCTCTGTGTGTCCCTCCCAGAGCTGTTTCACTCTCTAGTCAGCATCCTTCCCTATTCTTGCTCTTTGTAATAATATTTCCATTCCTTTAACTCTAAAGAGACTACACCTGTGTGAAATAGTGATGTTTTTTATTTCATAGCCATACCAAAAATTGTGTGTGGGGGGGTTAATTTCAGGTTGAACAAAACATTTTGTTTTGTTTTTGAGCCCTATTACATGTTTTTTTATTTTTAATAAAATTGAAGTAAGCTTTGACATGAAAAGTCATTTCAGATAAAAAAAAACTGAAATGCTCCAAAAAGGTCAAAGTGAAATGTTTTGTTGTTTTGGAATATTTTTAGATTTTGGGGGGGCAAACAATTTGGCAAATTTGTCTTAAATTTGTGAAATATTTCAGTGCCCCCGAATCTGCATTTTTTTGGTGAAATAGTTTTGAGCAAACTGTTTCCCTAAGCTCTAACAGAGACATTCCCCATGCTTGCAAACTCAGCATGTCTTTGACTTCGCTACCTCTTTTACTCCTTGCATTCAGGCTGTTTCTAAATCCAGCCAGTTCTTCCTTTACAACATCTACCAAATCAATCCTCTCCCTGTCACCGCTGCTACCACTACAATGTGTTTTGCCTTGGTTATTTTTGTACTGGAATATACAGGCACTTTGTTTTTTTTGCTGGGGCTTGTGCTTTCACAAAGCAATACCTAGCATTTTCATCAGTAGAACTCAAAGTACTTCACAGTCTTCAAAGTGTACAACAGCCACAGGGCTGAGGGAGGGAAGTATTATGCCCATTTTACAGATGGGGAGCTGAGGTACAGAGAAGCTTAGTGACTTGTCTAGTGTCACACAGGAAGTCTGTGACAGAGCAGGGAATTGAACCTTGGTCTCCCAAAACCATGCTTGTGCCCTAGCCCCGGTCAATCCTTCCTTCGGTTTACGGTACCACTCAGTGAGGTTCCTGTAGCAAGCTGTAGGCCTGACTTCTCGCTGGGTTAGTCCAGTTTTACACAGGTATAACACATTGATGTATCAGGCCCAGAATGCCCATTGTTTTTGTTACCTCAGCTATGAAGATGTCTCTTCTTTTCCTGCAGCTATCCTGTATGCATTCCTCATTTATATGGGGGTCCTCAGTATCCTGACAGTGGGACACGTCTTCGTGATGTAAGTGGACGTTGTTTGTGAAACATTCCTGTACGTATTAAAGAATCTCTTGGGGTTTTTGTTGTAGATGAAAACACACTCACTATTATTATTTATTATTTGTATTGCCATAGCATCCAGGAGCCCCAGTTATGAGCCAGGGCCCTTTGTGCTAGGCGTTGTACAATCACAAAACAAAAAGATCCTGCTGTCTCATGAGTGCAAACTGGAAACTGGCCTGTCTTACAGCTGGAGTCTCCTGTTCATTGGAGCTAGGCTGATATGCACCATCTGACTACCTGGCCTTTTGTTTGCTAAGGGCCAAGCTCTTGATTTAAGAATAAGAAATTTATTCAACAGATTAACTGCTGACTGAATTTAGTAGAGCTACTGTGAAACAAAGGAGTTAATGGGGGACTGGATGGCTCACAATATGGGCAATGGGACATGGAACCTTTCACTTCTTCTGGTCCTGATGGGTAGTGTCTGAAAGTCTGAACAGTCTGACAGCTGTTGGTGCTAGAGAGACAAAATGGGGGAGGTATTATCTTTTATTGGGCCAACTTGTGTTGGTGAGAGAGACAAGCTTTTGAGCTTACACAGAGCTCTTCTTTGGAGCTCACCCATCTTGTCTCTAATATCCTGGGACCAACACAGCTACAATAACACTGCATACAGCTGTTGGTACTCTCGGTCCAAGGCTGGGGTGCTAGGTGTTTGCATTTCAGTGGGTGGCTGATGGATAACTGCTGCTCTCAGTCTTACTGAAGAGCCAGCTGCAGCATATTAATTAACTCCTCACTGTAGAAGCCTCTGCAGCTCAGTGCTGGGCCCTATGCATGGGATGGGGGTGAAGAGACCCACATTGCTGCTGCCCGTGCTTTGGTTTTTTTCTTGGGATACTTTCTGTCAGGCGGTCATTCTGAAGGCTTTCACCAGCACTACAGTCACTCCCATGCCCTTATTATGTTTGTGATGCCTGAACTGTAAATGGAGTTTTATTGCCTGTCACATAATCCTCCTTGTTTGCTGTATTTTTAGCTGTTCTATCAGACTATAGCACAGGAGCTGGGATGAGAAATGAATAGGAGAATGTAGGCCTGAGTTCAGGAACGCACTGAAGCATGTGCTTAAATCCTTGTTGTCATCCCAGGGAAACCCCTTCTGCATTCTGCTTCAGGCAGTCCACACAACAGTTCAGGCCAACTTCATTTAATCATCACACAGTTATTGTTTTCCAGATGCCGATATCCTCCAACTAAACCACAGGGTTGCAAAGTTTAATACAGGGAATGTTTCCATGTGCTTCCACTACTATGGAGTGTCTAGGGCCCTGAATCAGGAAAGCATCCCCTGTTCAGAACAGCAGTTCAGCCCATTCCGGTCAATACGATTTAAGTATGTGTTTAACTATAAAGGTTGGAAAATCTGGTTACCTAGCCATCCATCCTGTGCACTGAACGAGGTGGTCCTGAGTGTAAACAAAAAAAAGGGGGCGGGGGGGAGGAAATCTGAGCCTGTGGTAATTGTACCGTAGTGTATACACACAATAGGGCTGAATTAAGGTTGCTTAATTCTGGCACTCTGACTTTTGTGTGTTTGACTTCGCAAGCTTAATAAGGTTGTACTAATCCGGGGAGAGGAGGGGAGTGGGACGGGCGGGGGGAGAGGGGTAGATGTTCTCAGCGTCTGGTTTATGCTGCTCCAACATGATTTGATAGCGTGTGTTTGTTCTAAATAAGCAATAGAGTGTGATCTTTTTTTCTTTTCTTTTCTTTCTGTTATTGGTTCACAGCATCAATCCAGTCAGGAATTGGTTTTACAAGAAACTGCATCCTAGAGACACTGATCATCTCATTAATTCTGTGAGTTGCTAGAATGCGCTAAATTGCCGTCCATGTTTTTACACTGAAGCGTTCACACCAACTAGTCCTTTTTGAGATTCAGTAAATAGTCAGCCACATCCCCCCATGAACAGGTTCCTGGGTAATCCTCCAAGTGTGGGTAGACAGCTGTCTCGATCTTTGGGGAGTGCTGGAGGGGGCTCGCCACCTATGTTTAATGTATGTGCAGTGGACACGTATGACTCTCGGGATACATCGATGCTGGAGCCGTGGGTGTAATGTCCAGCTCAGGTAGACATATATGTGTTAGCTTTGATTGAGCTAGCATGCTAAACATAGAAGCACAGCTGTGATGGGCTAGCCTCCCCAAGTACAATCCTGTCTGAGACCCTGGTTGCGTACTCGCAACCGCTAGCAGCTAGCCTGTCCTGCGGCCGTGGCTACCCTTCTATCTGTAGCAAGCTAATTTCATCAGCACTAATGTGCGTACGCCTACCTGAGCTGAAAATTACACCCCTAGCTCCAGTGTACATGTACCCTGTCAGTTACTGCCCAGGCAGGTGTTTGCCTCTTTCTCTCTAGTTTCAGTGCAGGAAATGTTCCACTGAAAGAATTACCCTGTTGTGACGTGGACAGCGTCAAGAGAGGGAAGCTGCTCTTCTAGGCACTCTGAACTCAGGCCTAGAGTTCTGTGACCAGCCCAGGGCCTGGAAGTGCGGCAGAGGCTGTGGGCCACAGTCTGCGCTGTTACACACTCGGCAGATGTGGAATATAGCTGTTGGAATCACTCTGGATTTACACTAGTGTAAATGACATCAGCATCTGGCCTAGTGTACTCTGCCCACGCTGGATGAGCACACTTCCGTGTTATGCTCCCCAGTTATTCTCTCAGGAGTCTGTTGTACATGGCCTTCTTCACTGGTGGCGTGCTGAGTGCATCAGAATCATTAATGAATTTTATCCACACAGCACCCCTATAGGCCGAGACGTGTTATCCCCATCCTATTCATGGGGAACCGAGGCACAGGGTAGATTAAATGACTTGCCTAAGGTCACATGGAGTGTATGGCCAACATTGGGATTAAACCCAGCTCTCCTGAGTCACAGACCAGTGCCCTGCCCACTGGACCATGCCTCCTACGCTGATTAAAGAAGTGAGATGTATGAAGTGTGAAATACAAGGAATCCCTCAGTGAGGAATAAAGAGAGAAATGGGAAGAACAGAATTAGTTAGAGTGTGTTGAAATGCCCAGTATCTCTAGGCCTCAGCTGGCTGAGTCGCATTCCCCAGATGATCAGGATGGCAAAGGTGTTGAGGCAATTGCTAGCTTTTCCTCTTGTGTGGTGTTTCTATTCCAAGGAGCTTGGATCCCCGACCAGAACAGATTCCACAAGCAGCGATGTCCCAGCTACCACGTGGACCATCTCCCAACGGCGACTGCGCTCCCTTGACACATTTCGAGGGTAAATTGCAGCCTCAGAGGCTTCTTTACCACTTCTTTATAAAGCTTCTCTAGGTTTGAAGAAATGTAATTGTGGCCACAGTATGAAATCTTCGCCCCCAGGTATGGTAGAATGTCATGGTATTGGATGTAGGTTTATATTTATGGAGAAGGAAACTGCCTATTAACAGAGATAGCTGGAAATTATTTTTTCCTGTGAAAACTTTTGAGTTTTCAGCAAATAATCAAAAACCAGAATATTTTGATTGGTAATGCTGCCCCAGTGCCTCATGGGGGTTGTAGTTCCGGTGCCTCATCCTCTTCTATAGGGTGGGCTTTTTGGTCAGACTACATCTTCCATCATGCAGCATGATCTTCCCTCTTGGATAGTGTAGGCCAGGCATCACGGCTGCCCTGTGACCCTGGTGCTTCATGGGAAATGTAGTCTGGGTGGGAAGTTTGCCAGTACAGGAGATGAGGGAGCATGAGGCAACTGAACTTCAGCTCCCATGTGGCACTGTGAGGGCATTTCAGAATCAAAATCTTTCACTTTTAGGCTAAAAACTCAGCTATTATTTTTTTGGTTTTCAGGCATCCAACAAAACTTTAAATTTTCCATGGAAAGCAAACACTTTTCATGAAAAACAGTGTGTCAAAAACTCAGTTTTCCATCGAAAAACAGTTTAGATGGAAAACTTTTGACCAGCCCTATATATTATGGTAATTTCTTCCTCTCCCTCCCTGTGAGAATTGTTCCCTGTAATGCATTTACTGGTATCTGTCCTGCCTGGTTTTGATGGGCCTTTCACCACTTCCCTTGACAGACAGTTCCACAGGCTGCCAGATTTCCATGGCGGGAAGTTTTTCCTGGTGTCCAACCTCCATTTCCTTTTTCTCATGTGCACTGGGTGACTTCTAGCTAGATTTTCCTTGTGCTCCTTCCTCGTACTCAGTCATTCTCTTCCCTCCATGCAGCTTACAAGTAAAAATACAGCCTTGCTGTTCCCTGCCCTGCTCCCAAATTTCCTGTGTGGCCTTGGTCAAGTCTCTTAACTCCATGTTCTGATTTATCCACTGTCTACAATGGGAGGAATGATTCCTTTTCCTCTTTCAGGGGACCATGTGGGGGGCTGAGGACTTCCTAAATGAAGTTGGTGGAGTACATGGAATTATTAGGTCCAATCAGTGCAATCTCTGGCTTAGAGATCTGACAGCCCCAGGGGGTCCATTTAACTGGGAAGAACTGTAGGATCCTAGTTTTTGGGTTTCCTGAAACATTTTGAATTGGGCTGGAGCAAGGTGGGAAGCCAGCTTTGTGAACTTATATGGGAATATGAACAAAAATCACACTCAGCATGCTTAGTGATGTGACTTTTCAGTGCTCTCTCCTTCTTTCAGTCAACGTCAGTTTCCTCTGAATGAAGGTCCTTCACTGATCCCTGGACAGCATGCTTGGCTGTTCTTTTTATAATCTTGCTTAAAAAAAGACAGATTGAAAAATGTTTTAACGGGGTAAAATATTAAGCGTATGTCTGTTTCTGACACACAATATTGTACGTGCGTTCTCATTATTTTTTATGTCTTTTTAGGCTCTCTCTCATAATTATGGTATTTGTTAATTACGGAGGAGGAAAATACTGGTTCTTCAGACATCAGAGTTGGAATGGTAAAGTATGGTTCATACATGTAATGCAGTCCTTAGTCACAGAAATGAACAGACCGGGCCAGGTTCTCAGCTAGTGCACATAGGTATAGCTCCATTGAATTCAGTGGAGCTACGTCAGTTTACACCAGCAAAGGATCTAGCCCCCAGCATCTAGCAGGAGAATATTTCAAAGCACGGTGTGATTGTTCCTGGTATCCGACAATCTTGGGAAGGCTTTATATTGTCACACAACCTTTTTGCTTACATCTTTAACACAGCCACACATTTTGAGTGGCCGTGTTATTATTTAACGCTTATGGTGGTATGACCTAGAGGTGACTGCCAGGTCACGATCCCATTGTGCTAGGTGTTGTACAGATAACATTAATGACAGGCCTGCCCCAGTGATCATGCTTGACGGTCTTGTGTTGTAACACGTTGTGCTGTGCTAATACCATGGTAAATTGTGAAGATCCCATGCCAGAAGTCTTCCCTGTGACACAGCCGTTAATTCAGACAGTGTTTGGGGCAAACAAACTGAAGGGAAAGTGAAGCAGATACAGTCAAAGGAGTAATTATTTGTCAGTATCTCTTAGGATGCTGCTTAAGAATTTGGTTTACTGAATCATTACAAGCATTCTGCAGTTCCTCTGCAGACTTAGAAATGAGGGTCATCATAAGTTCAGTCTTTCGAGGCAATTAAAACTTGTCTAATGATTCCTTTGTAGGCTTAACGCTGGCAGATCTTGTGTTTCCATGGTAAGTCTTTGTGGCGAATATTATTATTTTGTATTATCATAGCGCCTAGGAGCCCTAGTCATGGACCAGGGCCCTATTGTGCTAGGTACTGTACAAACACAGAACAAAAAGTCAGTCCCTGTGCCAAAGAGCTTACAACAAAGTCAACTGACAGATAGACCGGGAAATACAAGGAAACAATGAGACAGTATTGGTCAGCATGATGAGCTGTGACCTGAGCACACCAACAGCCGAACCATTGTCAAGGTTTCTGTGGGCTTCACAGCAAAGGAGAGTTTGAAGAAGGATACTCCCTGAAAGGAATAAATGTCTCCCCTTGGTAGACGAGAAGGGCCACACAGTGGAATGCTGCTAAACTGCACTGAAATGCACCTTAAATCCATTTGGAAAATGGATTTTGGGGTGTATGTGTTTGGGGGTTTTTTTGTTTGTTTTTTTAAGCACAGACCAATGAGAGTCTGCTGCTGTGCCAGGGGCAGGGCTAATCTGGTGATGTGATATATGTCCTATGGGCTAGTACAGGGGTGGGCAAACTTTTTGGTCTGAGGGCCACGTCTGGGTATGGAAATTGTATGGCGGGCCACGAAAGATCACAAAATTGGGGGTTGGAGTGCGGGAGGGGGTGAGGGCTCCGGCTGCGGCCAGAAATTAAGAGTTCAGGGTGCGGGAGGGGGCTCTGGGCTGTGGTAGGGGATTGGGATGCGGGAGGGGATGCATGCTCCGGCTGGAGGTGTTGGCTCTGGGGTTGGGCCAGGGATGAGGGGTTTAGGGTGCAGGAGGGTGCTGCAGGCTTGGGGTGGAGCAGAGGGGTTTGGAATATGGGAGGGGGCTCTGCGCTGAGGCTGTGGTGTGGGCTGGGGGTGCAGGTTCCAGAGTGGGGCCAGAAATAAGGAGTTCAGGGTGCAGGAGGGGGCTCCAGGCTGGGGCTGAGGGGTTCAGGGTGTGGGGGGTGGGTGAGGGCTCTGGGGTGGGGCTGGGGATAAGATGTTTGGCGTACAGAAGGGTTTGGGGAAGGTTCCGGGCTGGGACCGAGGGGTTCAGAGGGTGGGAGGGGGATCAGGCTGGGGCAGGGGGTTGGGGCGCGGGAGAAGGTCAGGGATGCAGGTTCTGGGCGGCGCTTACCTCAAGCAGCTCCTGGAAGCAGTGGCATGTTCTTCTTCTGGCTCCTACACGGAGGCGTGGCCAAGCGGCTCTGCACACTGCCCCGTCCGCAGCTGCCGCCCCCGCAGCTTCCAGAAGCAGCAGCATGCTGCCCCCCCCCCCCGACTCCTACGCGGAGGCGCGGCACCGGCAAGACAGCTCTGCGTGCTGCCCCGTCCACAGGCGTCACCCCTGCGGGTCCCATTGGCCGCAGTTCCTGGCCAATGGGAGCTACAGAGACGGTGCTTGGGGTAGGGGCAGCGTGTGGAGCCCCCTGGATGCCCCTACACATAGGAGCCGGGGCGGGACATGCCGCTGCTTCCAGGAGCCACAGCATTGGAGTATGTGTGATTAGTCGTGATTCCCCTGAATAGACCCATTTCACAGCTACCTGCATTTCTAGGTTTGTGTTTATCATGGGCACCTCAATTTCACTGTCACTGAACTCCATGCTGAGGCGGGGATGTTCGAAGTGGAAAGTGCTGGGGAAAGCTCTCTGGAGGAGTTTCTTGCTGTTTCTAATAGGCGTCATAATCATCAATCCCAATTATTGCCTTGGACCTTGTAAGTGGAGAGAATTCATTTGTTGTTTGTTTGTCCTTTTTGGAATTTGTAGCTTTCCCATTTTTACCTGGCTGTTTATAGAATGAATATATGATCAGTCCCACCCCATGGACCAACTGCAGGCAGAGGGCAGTTCTCTGCAAGTGCTGTAACAGGCCAAGAATGGTGAGCTGTTCAGCTGTGCTACATAACTCAACAACTGTCTGGTTTAAGGCTGTCTCCTTACTTATAGTCCTAGATTATAAAGCCAGAAGGCACCATTAGATCATCTAGTCTGACCTCCTGTGTAACACAAGCTGGAGAATTTAATCCGTTCAGCCATTTATTTGAGCCCAGTAACTGACTGAAGCGTAACTTCCAGAGAGAGATCCAGTCCATAGGAGACTGGGACCTCCCAGTTCTTGCTTTTAGACCGTCACGCCCTCCTCTTGTATCCTGATCATAACAACTGTACTCGGACTGTGAAGTTGCAGGGGAGTGGGAAAGGAAAGCCTGGAGTAGGAAAAGTTGTGCTTAAAGGAAGGGGCGCAGTGCAAGTGTGTTGCTTGAGTTTCATGGGACGGTCCTGCCTTGTGCCCTTCTCCCTCCCTGTACAGTGAGGCGGGGTGGGTAGGATATATCCCCAAAGCTGTGGAAGTGGGGCACGAAGTGAGTGCATCACACACCTCCTCTGGGACCCTCCTACACACAGGGTCCATCCTGAGCCCGGAAGTCTACACAGCAATGAAATAGCTCTGCAATCGGCTTGCAGGGGTCAGCCATGTTTTTTTCTTTGCTGCATAGACATTCCCTGAGGCAGCATGAGTACATAGGCCCTAACCCAGGCGTGGCCAACCTGAGCCTGAGAAGGAGCCAGAATTTACCAATGTGCATTGCCAGAGAGCCACCGTAATAGGTCAGCAGCCCCCCTCTTACATTGTGTGTGTGTTTCCTGTAGTGTCTTGGAGTAATCTGCGGATTCCAGGTGTACTCCAGAGACTGGGATTTACCTACCTTGTGGTTGCCGTCTTAGAACTCGGGTTTGCTAAAGCTGTGGCTGAGAATGATACGTTGGTGAGTGATCCTTGGCTATAGCTCTGTCTTCGATGATGCTGGAGGGGCAGGCTGTAAACACGTGTAGGATACACAGCACCATCACATTTGCCTCTTGCACGTGCAGTCTGTTGCTAGATGGTCGCCCCTCCCGTGCCTGCCACTGTAGTCCTGTCTCCGGCAGCTCTTGTGTGGTTTTAGGAGCCCTGCTGCACAAGATTAATATCTGTTTAACTGTACAGAGCAGTGCAAGGGGGTTGCTCAGGAACTGAGCAGAGCAGGGTGCATTTCAACTACTCCGCATGGCTAGCCCCAGCTTGGTTGCCATATAAAGGATTATAGAGGTCCTTACGAACTCACTCCTTCCTGATCTGCAATCAATGCCTCTTGGATTCCAAGGGTGCTGAAACACAGGTGTAATTTTGAACTCTTAATTCAGTCCACTGTCCACTTCAAGGCTCCAAATGCTTCCCTCTTCTAGAATTGTTGCATGTCAGTCTGAGCACCACCCTCTGGGCCAGAAGGCAAGGCAGACAGACCGGGCAGTAATGCCCTAAGAAAGCAGGGCTTAGCAGAAACACACTAAGCATGCTGGGACATGACCCTTTCCAATCACTTATAGTGCTTTTATTTTAATCTTTCTGACCCCCAACTGAGCCAAGCAAGGGTTTAGTCCATGCTGAATCCAGAGTTTCAAATTTCACCCACTTTAGCATAGCTAGGATTTGTACAACAAGGAAAAGTGCCTTGTTTTCCTGTCTGTGACTCTCAGTCTGCAGAAAGGATTTTGCTCAGACTTTCAAAACAAAATCACTTTTGAAGGCAAACCTGGTGAATGTCAGTTTCAGACATTGTGGGTGTGTGAAAATGATGTTACAATGGAAAGCCTTGCAAACTCTGCAGTTATCACTCCCAACCATCTGCAGTGCCAGGGGACTGTTCGAAAGTGAAAGGTGTCTTTTCCCCAAATGCTCAGTGATCATTTGCCAATTAGTTTTCCTTTTATTCCCTACCTCTTAAGCAGGAGACCCCGTATTTTGCCCTGCGGGATATCCTGCTCTACTGGCCACAGTGGGTTTTCATTCTGACGCTGGAGGCGATTTGGCTGGGTTTGACCTTCCTGTTAATTGTACCTGGCTGCCCAAAGTAAGTTGAATGCTTGGATTCCTTTTCCTTTGGGTGCTTTCTGTGTGATGTCAGGGGTTATTCTGCTGCATAGGGACCATGTTTCAGTATGTCTAGCTCTGAGTCAGTAGGAAAATGTTTCTCAGTGAAACATCCCCTTCCCCACTTTGCAGTGAAGTACTTGGCTTTATGTAGAGGACATCTTTATTACTCACCTAAGTAAGAAGCAGGTTTAAAATCTCCCTCTGAGGTTCTCCTATGGTCTCCATCACTGTAGTATCTGAGCAGCTCGCATCTCTCATGCATGTCTCCTCCCTGCACCCCTGGGAGGTACGGGAATGAGGAGCTCTCTTCCCGAAAGGACATCTCAACAAGCCAGTCTTTTCATATGTGCTGAGCTTTCAGGCTGCTGCTGTTGATGCTTGCTGTCTGCTGCCAGCTACATCCCTGCCGCAGCTTGTGTGCTCAGGCAGATGAGGACCTCCCCTCCTTGTAAAGAGATCACGTGCACCTGGGTCCTAGTAATGACGCGTGGTGCTTCTAGCTGAGACAGCCTGGAACTCTCCTTGCTTCTAGAAGTGCCTGGGCTTGTGGGATGCTGGATGGGGACCTTACTAAGCCTGTTCAAAGTACCTTGTTCATCTCTATGCCCCTTCTCAATGAGCTGCTTTCTGAGTGCAGTCAGCATTGGAGATGTCCTCCCCTGCCAGTGCTTGCTTCCCCAGCCACTAGCCTCAGGTGCTGACTAGTCATGTGTGGCCTCTTCTTGCCATTTCCAAGTACAGTCTCTGTTTGACACTGGCTGAGGGTCTCATAGCATCAAGGCACTGGGTTCTGGGGGATTTCTTGTTAACAGCACCTAGCTGCCCACCACGGAGTTTTGTCAGCCACTTGTTTCCAAGTGGCTGCAGCCTGAGGGGTCTCTTGGAGCTCCCCTGTGTTGTCCTTACTGCTGTGGGAGTCCGTGAGCATTTCCTTGCCTTTCGGCACCGATGCTGCACTGGCTTGTTCTGTTCTTGGGGGGGCGAGGGACGAGGGGCTGGGCTGGTGGCTGGGAAGGTGAGCTCTCCCTTTTGGAGTTAAGGGCAAGGCTGGGCAGTGCTGGGCTTTGGCTGCCCTGGTGCTATGGCTTGTTGACAGTTGATCTTGTCTTGATCAGCCTGAGTCTGGCACGTGTCTAGTTTGCCTGTGGGGATTGGCAGTTACAGAGCGCACTGGTGGTAACTAGTTACCAGGTGCTCTGCTTTCCAGGCATTGGCCAGTGTCTCCTCTGGGCTGCCCTTCCCCTTGCGACTTGTACCAGGGAAGGAGGTAGTTCGGTGTATGACCTGATTGCCTGTGGGGGTGAGTTTCTGCTTCAGCAGATCCCTAAAGAGCAGCAAAACTTAGCATTGTTGTTCATGCTTAAGCCTTTCAACAGAATAGCGCTGCAAAGACCCATGGCCTTTTGCTTCCTTTCCAGTGGTTACCTTGGCCCCGGTGGCATTGGGGATTTTGGAAAATATCCCAATTGCACCGGAGGAGCAGCCGGTTATATTGATCACTTGCTCTTGGGAGAAAAGCATATTTACCAACACCCATCATCCAATGTGAGTGGTTCTGACTTGCACATAAACCATTGACTTGCTGCAGTTAGGTTCTGTGTTAACATGTCAACAACTTTAATATAAAATTAGCTAAGTTTTCAAGAAGAAAAAGCTACTTCCTTCTTTAAATGCCAACTCTCCCACTCTGTCTGGGATGTGACAGCTAAGAGGGGCTCTTCCTTGCTTAGAAGCTCTCTCCGAAACTTAGTTGACAACTCTGGTGGTACCACTGTGGGAGGTGGAGAGGCTAGACTTGGGAACTGCTGTGGATGGGTGGGGCTGGCCTGGCCTATCTGCAACTCAGCAAGTTCACCAGCTTTACATCAGCAGCACACTGGCCTGGGGGCTGTGGGGAGAGGGTTCTGCTCCAAAGACCATTTCCTTGGGCTGTGTTCTGAGGAGGGATTGTCATACAGTGTAAATGGAATGATTTCAATGTGAAATCTAAATCTGGCATTGACAACAGTCAGGTTTCAGCGGAGGGCTAGGGAAATGGCCCCAGGGTGAGAGAGGGGAGAAGGAAGTTCAGGGCTGGGTGCATATCTTTTTAATCCTAAATCTCTCTTTCTGCAAGGTGCTCTACCAAACAACAGTGGCCTATGATCCCGAAGGCATCTTGGGAACAATTAATTCAATCTTCATGGCGTTTTTGGGACTTCAGGTACCGTCTTTGCTTTTTGAACCTACATTGTCAGCAAGCCTTCGTCTCCCAGAAACAACTGAAGGTGTTTTGTCAAAGGTGGGGGTAAGGGGAAAAAGAGCTTTTCGAGCTGGAGTGGCAGCATCTTCTCTAGAGGTAAGGTTGCAGTCACAGTTCCATTATAAACTAGCCAAACGCTCTGAAAACCTCCTGAGTCCAAGTTGGCAGGGCAGGAGGGGCCAGCTGGCAGAGGCTTTAAATCAAAATTTGAGGTACATTGACCTGCGTGATTCTGAGGTTTAAAAAAACCAGGTGTTTTGCTCAGTTCTTGAAACCCTTGTTTGTCCTATCTGGGGAGGCCTAGAACCATCGCACCAGTGGCTTGTGGTGAGGTCTGGCAATCACTCGTAGCAGCTGGCTGCTCAGGGGTTCTGAAAGTAAGATTAAAAATGGACTCAGGCTGTTAAATTTAAGCTCATATGTTAGAGAACCTTGGCTGTGGTGTTTCCATCACCGTCCTCATCTCTCAAACGCGCTTAGCACCTGTCGTATGTGTTCGTTTTCCAGAATAGGCGACGGCGCGTTGCCACTCAAACCATTAACATGTCAAAAGTTCCCTCGTAGCCTGTCACTTAAAACCAAAAATAACTAGGGGGGTCTCAGATACTAGGTGTGGGGAGCAACCTTGTAGTGGCTGACTTTAGATATGTGTATCTGGACTTAGGTGTGATATCCAACCGCCCTAGTTTGTCAGGTAGAATGGCACGCTGCATATCCCATGGAGGAAAGGAGTTCTGCATTGTCCATGGGGTGCCATTAGTTGTGTCTGAGTATGAGTTTGAGAAATCGGCTACGTGGATTGGAACTGAAAGGGAGTGTGTGCCCTGAAGGGTCAAGGAGTGCTTTTGGGTATAATGGTATATAGGTGGCAAGGCATGGCCATTTAGGTTGGTGAAAATGTTAATGTTGCCTTGATTGTTCTGGATTTTCCTTATTTTTTAGTTGCCTTAATAGGAGCTGCACTGGAGCAGCTGTAAAAGTTGTGTGGGTGTAGTTACTCACATGGGGTAGAAATCAGAATTTTTTTTGTTGCTAAACAAACATCACTTGTTTTTCACCTGAATGCATTCTCCTAGAAGAGTTCCTAATCTCGGTCTTCCAACTGCTTAGCACAAATAAAGCAGTTTAAGCTTCTCCATTCTACTGCAAGTGGCTGGTGGAAAATACCTGGTATGTTTACTGGTTTTTATGCCTTTGTTTTTTATAGGCAGGAAAAATATTCCTGTTTTACAAAGACCAGCACAAGAAGATAATGAGTAGGTTTTTTATATGGAGTGTAGTCATGGT
Source organism: Caretta caretta (assembly GCF_965140235.1). NCBI lineage: Eukaryota > Metazoa > Chordata > Testudines > Cheloniidae > Caretta > Caretta caretta. The sequence goes on from NC_134209.1 coordinate 19,900,876, forward strand.
AAGTAACATCTTTTCTTAAAAGTTTAAATTACTCATTAACAACCACATCTTTTCATGCAGCACAAGCTTTCTATTTCTAAGATGTGCTGCAGTGAAAGTTCATATAAACTCCAAACTCATTATTTCAGGGGATTATTTCTGCTATCTTGACAAAATGCTCTAAAGATGAAGGGTTTATTCCTGCAAATAAGAATCTATGGTAAGTAGAGACATGTAACTTTTTACTATTCAATGTGTTTCTCTCCAGCTATATGGACACAATGTATTTAACTGTAGCAACATCAGTCCATATTGAACTTCTCTAAATATACTTTTATATTCCCATTGAAAATATGTAGGTCAATCTCTTATGTGACAACCTTGAGCTGCTTTGCCTTCATGCTTTTATTGCTGATATACTATCTTGTGGATGTCAAGAGATGCTGGTCAGGTGCTCCATTTTTCTACCCAGGTCAGTAAACTCAAGCATATTTAGTTATCTGTGATGCAATAGGTGGTTTAGTCCTGTCCTTATCAGTAAAATTAACATTCTGTTGCCATGTCAAGCAGCAAGACCTACTGCTAAAATGTTTCCCTTCAAGAATAGTTTTGCAATGAAAAACCTTTGATTAAAAAAGATCCTTAAACTTTGCTTTAATTAAAAAACTACATTCTCTACATGTTCATACTGCTGTTGGGAGGCAGGTAAGAATTATTAATCACTCTTTAGCTGTGAAGTCAGAGGGGTAAAGTGACTTATTCAAGGCTACAGGGCAAGTTAGTGACAGGAACAACTTGTCTTTGAAGCTTAGGATTTCCTGATTCCCTTTCCCGTAAATACTCTGCCAGCCCCTGCTGCTACAGCTTGCTCTTAGAATGCAATGGAGTATAGAATTGTTTTCTTTGTGTTTATTTTAAGGAATGAACTCAATCCTGGTCTATGTTGGGCATGAAGTATTTGAGAACTATTTCCCTTTTAAGTGGAAGATGAAGGACAGTCAGTCCCATGGGGAACACTTGGCTCAGAACCTGGTTGCAACATCAATCTGGGTCATCATATCGTATTTACTCTACCAGAAAAGGATATTCTGGAAAATCTGATTGGGTTAATGATGGTCTCTTCTGGGAGATAAGATATTGAAGTTGGACTCCCCAGAGATGATGCCATTTCTGGTGGGATTCATTACTAAAAAGGGCTCATGTGTTCAGTTTACATTTCATGGGGAACGGGAATGGAGACTTTCTGGTGCCTAAGGGACAGTATCTTCCTGTTTAGCCAAGACACAGTAACTTGCCTGACCTGTGTTGTCTGCCTGTCTTTGTATACAGTACTATGTTTCAGGGCACAGCGTGCCGCTATTCTACCTACAATAAACAGACCGCCATATTGGATAGCCCTTAACACCTGAACAGTTTTAAGACAGTTCTGGCGTCTTTCATAAAGGGAACTGATATAGATGCTCTGGCTTACAGTTGTGTGTCTGGCACAACATTTCAAGCCATTACAAACTGACTTTATATGGACCGTGTAGATGGCACAGTTTTTGCCAAACTAGATTTACTTCAAGGCCCTTAACCTCCTTTCAAAGCAACATTCCATGGTAGTCAATGGGAGCCTGATTCAGCCCCACCAGGAAAACTAATGCCACTGATGTTCAATGTAAATTTAGTCTGTTAAAGTGCTTCCTTAGCTGCAATTCTCACACCATGACTCCAGAATAGCTATGGAAGCTACACAAACATTTGACTTCTCAAAGAATTTTCAAATGATTTATTTATAAAATTTGTCTGATCTACCAAAATAAGATTAAGTATGAACTTCAGTTTACATGTACTCTAGGACCGAGTCCCATAACAACATGAGCATGATTAGTTTAGAACAGTCCCTTTGCAACAGCTATGTTGTGTTAAGAGTATATAATACAGCCCTCTGCTTTCTCAGCAAGACACCCTGCTGCACTGTCCGCTCCACTCAGGCCAGCGTCTGAAGTAGCAGTATCTTCTCATTAATGCAGAATCTGTGTAACACCACCATCAGATTCTCCCCGCAGCGTGAGACTTGGCGCTCCATAGCCAAGCGGAAATCCTCTTTCACCCCTTTAGTTATTCCCCGGGTTACTGTGTGATGCCTGAAGTCATCAAGGAAACAAAAGATGACAAAGGAGAATTACTCTGAGCAATAGATGAGGCCTTCATACACACAGCACTTTGAAATAAAGTGTAACATCTACCTTCCATCTCTGAAGAGAGTTAAGATGTTTTCTATACTTTCAAGTGTTCATTTGCTTACTTGAATTTTAAGACAGTTTTGGGATCTTTAAATGCCTTTAGTCTAATGCTTAAATCATCAAGTGTCACTGGTTTTAGCTAGCAGGAATGTCCACTCACTATTCCATGCGGCAACCACCACCCTCCCCCCCCAGCAGTGCTTGTCCTGCACTAGGAAGGAAATCGCTACCAACACTTCCCCATTCTAATCACTGTCACGGCAGTTGCAGAGACAAAAGTACAAAAGAGACTAACAAAAGTTTGAGTTCCCACCCCAGCAGCAGGGGGGAATTGGACCTGCCATGGGTTTATCAGGAACAGCAGCATGAAGCTTGCTAGGCTCTTGTCTGTTTCACTTCACTGCTGCTGTGGGGAAGCTCTGAGGGTGGGTGCAGAAGCGCACATACAAGCCTGGGGGAGCTGATCAGACACTTACACTAACCCAAGAGGCAGTGAGTGCCTTATGTCTAGTATCAGACTGAGGTCAGCAGCTCTCGCTGGAGTTGTCTGTCAGCTTCCAGGCAAAGATCAAAGGTTTCTTTTGATTACAAGTCCAAGACTCGTACTTGGAAAAAGCACAATGGTTCTGGTACGGCTGCAACCAAAGTGGTTCTAGCCAGAGCAGGTCATGTGATATCAGCTGTTAATCAGACTGCCATTCTAAGGTCTGTTTTTGCCCCTCAACACCCATTTCCATTCACACAATTTCAGAGCCCACTGTCCTCAACTGCTGCTGTCAGAGAAACGTTCTATAACACGTGAACACTGGGATTCCAAGCTTCACTCGCACTGGGCTTTTAGTGTGGCAGTGGGTTGGGTTTTTTGGCAGTGGTCCAGGACTGAATATAGAGTCCCTGACCTTGTATCATTAGTCCCTGCTCTGGGAGGAGGAGGGAGTTGCTGTTTAGCAAATGCCTCAGCACAAATGGGCTCTGGGGGAGAGTCAGTGAATTGCTGAAGTTCAGGGAGTAGGGAGGAACTAGGAGCAAATCCAGTTAAAGCGAGGATGGAAAGAGGCAACAACCCATACATATCCAGAGCTGGGGGAGGGATCAGCCGAAAGGAACGATCTAGAAATTAAACCCCCCAATGAAGCACTGTCCTAAACCAAAACCAGCTATTTAAGTATTTTATCTCCTACACTGAATATCTGTATCAACAAATCGCTCCCTCTCAAAAGGAGAGAGAAAACTTCCCTGGCAATTAAATTAAATAGCAAGTCTATTTTAATACTTTACACAGAAATAGCAAATGGCTCCGCTAGCACTCAACTTAAAGGGAACTAATATCCAGACATCAACTCTTAACATAGTAGAAAATGATTTTAATATGGATATCCTGTTATGACTTTTAATGCTAATGGGAGCCAGGCACTAAAATGCTAACAAGTGGTGCTGAAAATAGAGCTCTGTACATTCAGCTTATGGGACAATCCTGCTTTCCATTCTCACTGCCTCAGTTTCTCACAAGCATTGATGACAGTGGTGGGCTGCACACTCAGCTCCTATCCAAGACCAGATCTACACTACAGACCTATATCGGTATAATTACGTCGCTCAGCGGTGTGAAGAATCCATACTCCTGAGCAACACAATTATACTGCCCCATGTAGACAGTGCTATGTCAAGGGGAGAGTTTTTCCCATCAACATAGCTACCACCTCTCAGACAGGTGGATTAACTATGCCGACGGAAGAAGTGTCTTCACCAAAGTGGTGCAATTGTGCCACTGTAGCGCTTTACGTGAAGACAAGCCCTTAGGCTATGTCTACACTTAAAACACCACAGCAGTACAGGTGCACCTCTGTAGCGGTTCAGTGTAGACACTCGCTACAGGGATGAGAGGGGTTCTCCTATTGCTGTAGTTAATTCACCTCTCCAAGGCAGTAGCTAGGTCAGCAGAAGAATTCTTCCGCTGACCTAGTGCTGTCTACACCAGGCATTAGGTCAACTTCAGTACATCTCTTAGGAGCGTGGATTTTTCACACCCCCCCCACCCTGAGAGATGTAGCCATGCCAGTGTAAGTTTTCAGTGTCAATCAGCCACCAGGAACACAAAATATCAATACAAAACTCATAATACTGACTATTACTAGCAGCATGTGGCAGAAGCCAGTGTTTCTGACTTAACAGCAAAGTACGCATTGAAGAAAATTCTCAACTGCAACCAATTTGGTTGAGGAAAAAAGTTATTACAAGTAGATCCAATGGGGTAGTAAGTCTTGAGAAGCATTTTAATAAGTTGACTGGACTTCTGTATCATCTGATCTGAATCCCTGTATTTTTGTTTGAACTCGACAGTTATTAATAAATTGAAGAACATATACACATTTGGCAACTTATGGAAAAAAATAAATGTTACACTAGTACAACATGGTTTCCCAAAGAAAGTAGGCACAAATGAAAAACAAAAAAAAAACCATGAATAAAAGTACTGAATAACGAAGAGCTGAAAACCATGGGCAGTAAAAATATGTTGACAAAACACAGCACACTATGAGCAGGGTTTTTCCGCTTGGTACCTGTCAGCAGTCTGTATGCTGGGCTGTAGTACAGGTATGAACTCCTGCTGCAGTAACCCCATGGGAGGGCTAGAAGTCCTTTAAAAAACAGCAAACAGCAGCATTCAAAAAACCACACTGACTCACCTGTGCTGCAAAACAACTCTCCAGAAAGAGATACAGAAGAGAACTGGAGGGAGATCACAGTGCGACCAACTGTTCAGCTAAAGTAAGGGGAGGCGAGAAGGCCAGAGCCCCCTCTACCCATCACTCTAGCACACCCACAATAGACCATTCCAGGGCTCATCATGCCACAAGTGGGTGGAAATACAATCCAATGTACAGCAGTGCTTTCTGGGATGTTTTCCTCAGCACCCATAACACTGATTTTAGTGAAGAGCAGCAGGAGACCATTTTGGAAAGTTGAATGGGAAAAGGGAGTGTACAGCAGTGCTTTCTGGGATGTTTTCCTCAGCACCCATAACACTGATTTTAGTGAAGAGCAGCAGGAGACCATTTTGGAAAGTTGAATGGGAAAAGGGAGTGTACAGCAGTGCTTTCTGGGATGTTTTCCTCAGCACCCATAACACTGATTTTAGTGAAGAGCAGCAGGAGACCATTTTGGAAAGTTGAATGGGAAAAGGGAGGATGCTGTAGCAAGAAGGGTGACACGCTGTTGATCCAGATTTCCGCTCTGTTTTTAAGCAGTACAATGGGGTGTATCAGACAATTTACCTTTATGCAATGGAGAACTGAGCACGTGTAATTATTACTTACCTGTAATCTCTCTTCTCTGCAGATACACATCTCAGCAAATTACTATTCGTAGGTATTTGCTTGTTCACATGGCCATGACAGGAGCTCCCTTAGCTCAATGTTCTATGTGGTAGGACATACAAGAGACAGCTTTGGGCCCTCCTTCCTCCCCAGTGAGGAATTTCAGCTGGGCCAGTAATCTATTCCTTTTGGGCAGGAGGCAAAATTACTCTATAATAGATGGACATTCTTTAAATGTATATATCAGCAATGCCAAGTAAGAGAATGTTGAGTCACCAGGGAGCAGTAATCTGCTGAGGTGTATATCTGCAGAGACCAACAAGAGATACCAAACAAAGCAAATCCCCATTCTTAGAGACTAAAAAAGCTGCAAAGATGACTCTCAAGAAAAAACAGTGCAACCAAAATAGCAATAAACTGTGCGCTGCATACCTTTAATAGCAAGAATGACACAAACCTTATCCTGGTATGTGGAGAGAGAAGATACTGCCCTAAAGAAAACAGCATGCAAGAAGGGACACAATCACAGAAAAGAGTGTTTTGGGGCCCGTGATGTCAGGCAGTGTTTCTATAAACTTGAGGAGAAGCAAAATCCCCTTTGGCCTGAGGCTGAATGGAAGCAATGTTGCTCAGAAAATGTGCCGAAAGCACCATGGGGCTGCTTTGCACATCTCTTGAATGGACACACAGCAGAGCTTGTGGCCTGCAGGAGAACACCAGTAGACCTGCCAGGCTGTAGCAATGAGATACAATCAGAGAGACAGTTCTTTCCCAGTACATACTGAATCGATGTAAACTAAAAGTAGCTGGTTTTGGCATTCTCCAAGTAAAAGTCTAGGGAGCTTTGGCAGAGTTTGTGGAGAAGGGTTTTGCTGGGGTAAGCCATGGCAGGCTACTGGATTGGCTCAGACAGAACGCTGTCACCAGGTCTGCGAGGAATGCAGAACGCTAGCGTTGCCTGCTCTTTGAACAACTGCATCAGGCACAATGGCCCCAAAGTTCACTCACTCTGTGGGCTAAGTCGTCACCACCCCTGGGAAAAGTGCCCTACCTACCTGTAATGAACTCACAGGTATTATTAAGTGTCTCACCGGGAGCTTTCAGCAGCTTAGTTAATGAATATTCCATTACACGCTGGACTTCAATGCAAGACAAGAAATGCACAGAGTCCCTCCTGAACTTAACAAGAGGTGACTTATCAGTTATTCTGGTGGGATACATTTCCTCTGTAGGGCCATGCTTTTAGGGTGCAAGCACCTTTGCAGTGCTATGAGCTTGGAACCATCAAGAAGAGTACTGCTGACTAAGGCTGTATATATGCCCTTCCTCATGCAACTGAAATGTCATAACAAGATTATCGAGGGATCCACAATCCTATTGGCTGATCCATTACTTCCAGCAGAGGGACTCCTACAAGCTGGTCAAACCTGTTGGCAACAGTATATTTCCTTTCAAGTAAGGAAGCTAGCAATGACTTGTGGGCACTGTCCAACCCCCCACTTACAAGGCTTCTGAATAAAGAAACATCTTGTTCCTCCGTGCTTGCTTATGTAAAACACAGTGACACACAAAATCGTGTCCGTCACAGATGGCAGAGGCTTACTAGACTGCGATCAACTTCAGATGAATTCCTGTGATGCTTCCTTTGCTATTCGCCATTTTTCAGCCAAATGCATTGGCATTTTCAGTCTAGGACATGAGCAAGGCTGGTTCCAGAGTTGGAGTGTTGATGAAAACTGAGTTAGCTATTCTTCTGTCTAAGGCGCTTAAGTTCTTGAGGAGGAACTTAGCTACACCACCAAAGATTATTCTCTCTCCAAAAAGTATGCCCTTTCCCAATGCCCAAGCCCTTCATCCTCTCCAGAAGTCAGGCTTTAGGCAATCTGGCTACATGGGAACTCCACACATCTTCTCTACTTACAGCTTGTGTGGATGTGTCTCAGCAAGGAGAGGATTATGATAATCAAGCACAACAGCTTGTGCCATTTGGAGGCCAGAAGGCCAACATTACAGAAACCTGCACTCAGAAAGAGGAGCTTCAGGTTCTTGTTAAACTCCAAGACTTGCTGAAGGGAGCGTGTGGAAAGTGATATTATCTGTATGTAGCAGTCTGAAAAAGTAACTTAATCCTGCGAGTAAACTTTGATAACTGTTAGCCAAACAAGGTGCAACTTTGTAAGAGAAGCCTTCTGTGCAATCAACTTGAAGGCTGCAAACTCAGGACAGCAGGGCTGGGGAATCAGAACCTAATGTGGCAATCAACGAGTCAGAGAGGTGGCCAGATCCAACTGCATAGCTACAGAGAACAAAGCCCTTTTTAAAAAACAAAACAAAACCGAGACTAAGCTCAAAACTTTAGTTGAAGCAATGCCTTGCGTAATGAGGATTCTGTCATGCATCACTTGTTGGGTGCATTGAAGCAACAAGGATGCAGAGGTCTTGGTGCAGAATGGCATCAGACACAGTTTTAATCTGCACACTTTGGTGCAGTGGAATGGGAGCTACGCAATCTCTCCTGTCAGATCTGCACCCTCCAGAGAGACGCCGACAGTCTCAGTGCCTGCAATGGCATCTTGACTTGGACTCTTGAGACTTTTTGTGCTAGCTTTGTAGCTGAGTTAGAAGAATTATCAGAATAGGGCTTTGAAGAGCCCTTCTCAGGAACTGAGAACTTATAGTTACATCTGTGAGCACATCTGACAGTTCAGCCAGTTTATTTCCAGACTCCAGGCATGCATGTCTAAGAGACACACAGCATGACCACACAACAATATTTGAAGTTACTGGTTTGCTTTGCCACCTGAAAGACATGGGAAGGAGTCAAAAGTCTCCAGAATAGTGCTGAGCAAAAATCTCAATGTATCAAGCAATAGTTACAATACCCAGGCTTGATGTCAAGAAATGCTCTAGTGGATAAGAAGCAACATGGCACAAAACTCCACTAAGGTCAACAGCCTGTGGGCAGATAAACAAAGGTCCATAAAGAGGAAGCAGGATGGGGAGCCCATAGTTTGTTGTCTGCACAGGGGGTGGAGGCAGAAAACGCTGGAGAATTCCAAGAATGATGGTCCTCGCCCCTGCATGCAGCCAAACCTCTTGGTCCTGCCTCAGTGCTCCTGGGAGAAGTGCAGACCGTCAGTCAGGGAAAGGACAGGAGAATAAAGGTGCTGCAGAAAGTGACCTCCATGCCCTGGGAGTGATAATGCAGAGAGGCCTCCAAAAGATGCTTGAAGGAGAGCAAGTAAAGGTGGCATGAGCCCTGGGGACATCAACCTGGACACCACTGCAAGTCTGTGCCTCAGTGGCAGTCAAAATATACACCAGGACAAAGGATATTGTGAGGGGCAGAAGCCATCCAGAGACACATTGCAAAGAAATGTCACTGTCCCCAAGAGCTTTTCACTGACTGCAATCAGAAAGGAATTAATTACAGGAGCACAGGAAGCAGCCAAGTATCATAGTAGTGGTGGCAAGACACATCTCAGCTGGGTCCAGTGGTTTAGAACTTTGACCTAAGGGAACTCGTGCTGAGCCCAAGCCAGGTGGCCATCTTCTGAACAGTGAAGTTCTGTACATTTCAGCATTAATGTGACACATAAGAATCTTGCAACTTGTACATGGATCGCCTTTCCTTCGTCATTCCAAATTAAAATAGAAAACCAAAGTATTAGAGATTAGCATCTTGAGCTGCTGTGCCAATGTCAGTGTCCAAATGCTAACCCCGTGAATTGCACATGGAATGGCAAATGGTCATTTCTTCATTAGGCATTTTGCCCCCCACTTATATACCTTTTTAAACCTTCTCCCTTTTGATATGGGCTCACACACCGAGAAAATACTCTGACTTGGGTGTGGGGCAGTCTCTTGTAAAGTCTTGGTCATCTGGCTATCGACCAGCTACCACAGGTTGTTATAGCTGAAAGATGGTTCATACCCTCTCTGACAAGTCACATGTCCATAGCACATGTGTGATCCACAGCAAGCAGAGAATCCAAATCTCAAGATGGCTAACAAAAGCAAATTCCATGTCCCACCTGACCAGACTTAAGAAATCTGGTTTAGAAATAGTGGTCAAAATTTTCCAACTTGAGTACCTGAAAATGGCACCCAAATCCATATCCGGGCACCTAAGGAAATAGGTTGATTTGCAGAAATGACCGGCATCCACCACCTGCCTTAGCATTACTAGGAGCTGAAGTTACTCAGCACCTTTGAAAACCAGGCCACGCAATACTAGGTGCCTAAATATGGACATAGGTGCCTATCTTCAGGCTTGCAAGCGTGAACATTCTGGCCAGTATTTATCATTTACTAATGCAGGGGGATGGAGAGCTATGCAAAAAGTCAGTCAAGTCATTCAAAGGAAGAGAGAGGGAGAATGCGGGGCGGGTGTTACTTTTCTGCTGAGTAGCAGCAAAATTAGACCACCATGGTCTGAAATAACTGGTCCACAAAGATTAGTTAAACTAGTGGGACAGAGTTTCAAAAGTGCTCTGTACCCACAACTGGGGTCAGATTTTTAAGAAGACATTGAGGACAGGGAGAAATTACATCAGGACAATGGGAGCTGCTGGGTGCTGAGCACTGCTGAAAATCTGATCCAGTATTTTGTGCAGGGCAGGACTGGAAACCGGTTCTCTTTGCCTGTTACTTCACTGCTGCTTACAGGAAGCCATAATCAGGGCTAAATGCATGCACCAAGTGATACACATTAAAGGGCATACCAAATTTTGCAATCTGACTGCCTAAAGGTACATCACCACAAGACTGCAACGGCGGTTGTGCATGTACATAATATTTTTTAAACACAAACAGTAATGATTTCCATACACACTCCTTAATACATGCCTGTATTTCTACCAAACTGCGAAGTACTGCCATGGAAGTGAGATACTTTAACAAGAGGTACCTTGTTTTTTGTTTTTGTATAGCAAATGACAGCTGATATACCCAATCAAAAACCTGTTAAACTGTGAGACATTCCAGGCATATTCCAGATTTAGAAACTTGATTCTTGCTATCTGATATTAAATTAGAAGTATTTCCCAGGCTTGTGCTAGTTTGAGAATATTAAAATACTGACTAGTGAACAGCCAATACAATAAAGGAAAACTCTGAGGATCTTGTAATTCATTCTTTCAAATTTGGTAAGTGAAACATAAAAACCAGAAGATCAAGATGGAAATGTTTGGATAAACTCTAGAGTTAAGTGTAGAAATCTGAATAAAGTTATAACTAAAATCTGTTTCAGTTTACACTAGGAATGAAATTTTACTCAGAAATATGTTTGAGGAGTAAAGAAAAAACAAATCTACTTTCAAGTCAAGGTGACAAAACCACGTGATAGGCAATTAACTGCCATTTATAATGTATTATTCTCAGGACAAGATTTTGGGAAATAGGAGCCTAAAGTTAGTAATTCTTTCCTTGTCATACAGTCTCATTTTCTCCTATCCTAACAGGTCACCATTACGCTCAGTGGACATAGAAAACAGTGTAACTCTGAAGGAAGGTTTATCTACAGGGGAGCTTGAAGTGCCATTCGACTGAATGGTTGAAGTCAGATGTCACTGCAGATAATCTAGTGACAGCAGTAAAGGAATGTATGTAAAAACCACTAGGGGGCCTCACCACAGATGAAAGAGGCACACAGCTCAGCACCCCTACCCCATCTCATCTCTATGGGCTAGAGTGGAATGTGACAAACATATGAATTTTACCAGCCTAAATTATAAACCCGCCAGCTATAATCCTTTATCCTTACGGCCAGCAAGGTCTTCCAAGCTACACTGCCCTCGTTGCAGCCTTTGAAGTACACAAATAGTAGCCTGTTTTCCTGAGCTCAGGAGAAGAGTAACAGGGTGTACCAGGCATTTGCTGCTCCCTGCTGAAGACCCCACCACATTGGAGCACCCCAGTGTGTCATTTTGGAAGGATGGGGGGGGGGGGGGGGGAGAGCACAGCTTTTAGTCCTGCAGGAGCTGCCTAGAAAGGCCACCCACCATCAGCTGCAGGTAAGACCAATGAATGTTCAGTTCTCCAGTGGCGAAAAAGGCTGGGAGCTCGTAGGAACCAGTCAGGGCACAGCAGGGAGCAGCAAATGCCTAGTACACCCTGGTTGCTTCTTCCGGGGGCCAGGTCTGGGTGAAGCTGGGAGTGGAGAAGGATCTCCCCATTTTAACCCAAGAAATCTGGCCTGGTCAGAACCTGGCTGACTGCGCCTTTTGTCAGTCAATGAAATGGTTTTGTTTACTTTGTGGATTGCCGGGCCCAGGAAGATCAGCCTAAAGTGAGTATTAATGGGACTTCTGTAAGACAAGGTAAGTTTGTGAGATGCTCCATTGGCTCAGGCAAGCCCATGACCAAGAGGAATATAATTTCCTCAGAAGGGAAGTGGAAGGTTCTGGGCAAAATGCTGGTAGACAAGGTGGAACCCTGGATTCCGTTTGGGAACCAATTCTGAGGGTAGGCCAGACTGCAGCATCTAGGGAAAACTAAACGTAAGGCAAAGAAACAATTAATCCAAGTCACACCAACTAAAACTGCCACCTAGTAAGAAAGTAGCTTTTGGGATACGTCTCCCATATTGCAGTGCTGGGCCCATAAGCGCATTCAGTACTGAGGAAAGAGCTCATTGGGATCTGTCTGGGTTGTTGCTGCAAAACATCACAGAAGTCTTTTTAAGCACAAGTATGATGATGTCCTTATATGGAAGAGGTCACCTTACTGCCAGGTGAGGTAAGAAGCAAAGATGCAGAGCGTCCATGGAGACTTTTCTTGAAACCACTGAGTCAGATGAAGGGACAGCTGGGATGAATACACACCACCTACTACTGCCTGGATACTGCCAAGCTCTACCGGGGTACGATAGGAGAACTGAGCTGATGTTCTGTTCTGTTGGCTGGTAGCAAACAATCTGGCACAGAACTGCTGGGGATGTGGAAAAATTCTGTAGCCTCTGTGCCTCCTGGAAGAAAGGTGCAGCCCAAACATATCAGAGTGGGGAGTGGTCAGGATCCAGAAAGAGGAAGGATTAGTGGGGCAAAAGGAATTGGGCATCTGTACCTGTTTGCTTCCATGATACAGGAGGCAAAGTACTACCTGGACAGGAGGCCAACTAGGAAGATTCTCTCTCTTGCAATGGACAATGCTTTTCTCTTATTTCCTGGCTGGTGCAGTTAGAACACTGAGCATAATGGTTACCCAATAAGAAAGGACAGAAAGAACAACAAAATGGTATTAAACTATTGTAATTAACATGAAGCAATGCCCAGAAAGTTCCCAGGTAGCCTAGGTCTTCAGTGTTACATTTTCTAATTCCCTATATATCTGTAAAGCATGGTCTCTCCCTTACAGTACCATGCTTGGCACTGCTCTCCAGACTGGCAGCATCATAAAGGTCATCACTTTTGAGTAGCTTTATAACCATGACCAGGAGGATCAGCACCACAGATATACTGTTAAATAGTCAACTTATTACATAATAGTTTAGGAAGAGGAGTGAAAAATGTCATGGCCAAGGTTTTCAAAATCTGAAGCTTAAAGTTAGGCTCCTAAGTGCGTATTTAAACACCAAAATCTCTTTAAATGGGTTTTTTATAATGATCTGCGATACAGCTGGGTCAACTTCAGACTATGTTGCATATCCTTGACGAGTGCCCACTGACTTATTTTGACAGCAGGCTGTCAGTTCTCCACCTGGCTGACGATGACGCCATCAAATAGCTGGGCACATTTGCACACACACACACACACACACACACACACACACAGAGAGTGTGGCTGGAGTTTTTGTAAGTTCTAAGCACCCACAACTTCAGTGACTTCAATGGGAGCTAGTGGATGCAACCACTTTTGAAAGTCAGGCCAGACGTACTAAGGAACCTAAATATGGACTCAAGAATCTAACTGTAAGCTCCTGTTTTTGAAAACCTTAGCCTGTAAGTAGTGGGAATATTAGTAGCCAGAATACTGTTAAAAACATTGGAACTTGGCCAGGACACAAGGTTTAACACCTCAACATTTGTAAAAATGCCAGTGGCTCTTTATGACCAATTTTCTAGATCTTCAAAGACACTTTTGCCTCCAAGACCTTGCTGAGGGCACTGGTCTAGTCTGACTCAAAAGGAAGTCTGCTTCCTACTGACTTACCAAAATGATTTCCTGCAGCACCTTGTAATAAGCAAGCCTGACTCTGCTTAGCTTATGTGCTCAGATGAGATGAAAACCAGGCAGAGGTTTAATTAAGTTTACTCCGACTGTAATTTATACATAGCTCCATGTGAGCTTTCATAACTGTATAAAAGGGAGCTTCCCCTTAATAATTGTAATTATAGTTCTTAATATGTTTTACCTAATGCCTAAATAATTAAGAATACCGTTACAGTATAAGTTTCAGAATGAAAAAGTAATACAGTAGCCAGTCAATACCAGTTATTCCAGTGCAACACAATTCAAAAAATGCAGTTAGACAAGCTTAAAGTTGAAGTGCACCGAAAAGCCCTGAATTTGGTGGGGAGACACAAATCCATGGCCTTGTTTGACCTCCTACATGTTAGAAATACTGTAACACAAACATACTAGCCATAAGCTCAGATAAATCAAACAGACAACCAGAATGCATTTCAGATCATTTGAAATAGAAAACAAATATTTTTTTCCCCTTACTTGATTAACATTCCTTGATTTGGCAGCAATTCCAGATGAATCTTCCCTCCTTCTTGTGTTCTTAAATAGGCAAATTCCTCCAGCATATCAATGTCTGTAGAAAAGGTTCAGGACTTCATAGGGGGAAAAATGATAAAACACAGATCTTCACAAAGCAATCTCACCAAAAAAAAATGAAGACTGCAGCAACACTATACCTGCTGAAAGACCAGCCAGAGATAAGGCAAAGTTATCTGTACCACACGGTTCTTTGATATACAAATAAAACATTGGTAGTTTAACACAGTGGTTCTCAACCTTTCCAGACTACTTTACCCCTTTCAGGAGTCTGATTTGTCTTGTTTACCCCCAAGTTACACCTCACTTAAAAAGTACTTGCTTACAAAATCAGACATAAAAATACAAAAGTATCACTGCACACCATTACTGAAAAACTGCTGACTTGCTCATTTTTACCATATAATTATAAAATCAACTGGAATATAAATATTGTACTTACATTTCAGGGTATAGTATGTAGAGCAGTATAAACAAGTCATTGGCTGTATGAAATTTTAGTTTGTACTGACTTTGTTAATGCTTTTTATGTTGCCTATTGTAAACCTAGGCAAATATAGATGAGTTGATGTACCCCCTAGAAGACCTCTACGTACTCCCAGGGATATGCATACCCTTGGTTGAGAACCACTGGTTTAAACACACTTACCACGTTACTGAAGGCCTCCAAATATTTCACAGATATTTTTAAGGTACAGTGCACTCACACAAGTCAAGATCACCACATATGCACAAGACAGACAGAAAAGCTTTCTTTTTTCTGTGCAACATGGCATCAAAGTAAATGTAGTCAGACTGGGATTGAAAAGCAAGTGACGCCACATTGTATTGGTGCATACTAGCCCTTTTGCAACCATCGTCTTAACTTTTTCCCCCTCACCTCATTCTCTCTCTGTTTTGTGTGTTTTTTCTTCTTCAGATTTACCTTTTCTTCCTTCTCAATTCCTATGTCCTAATTCAGTGGTTTTCAACCTTTTTTTATTTGTGGACCCCTAAAAAATTTCAAATGGGGGTGATGACCCATTTGGAAATCTTAGACATAGTCTGCGGACCCCCTGGGGTCCACAGAACACAGGCTGAAAACCACTGCCCTCGTTTCTTCCCTTAACATCTCCCATAGTTGCTGCACAGAAGAACAAAATTTTAGTTAGGGGTCCACAACTGTAGTTAGACCCATCTCATTTAATAATTATTGCAATTAGATACCAGTCTAGTTATACACTTAGCTGACCGTATATGCATATACATACCTAATTTATGCACACATTTGACATTTGTATGCATAAATCAGACATATTTTGTATGAATGTGCATACACCTAATTCTGAAAATATCACCCACCATCTGCAAACAGCTGCAAAGTGAAAGTGACAAGATTTTGGATCTCTGAGGCGTGGATAATTTTCACTTTGCTGCTCCCACCCAGGAGCATAGCTGAAAAACTCCAGCATAATGGCCCAGCGTAACTCCTGATTGTAATGGAAGTGCTGAGAGACTTATTTGTAAAGCACAAGCAACTGCCATTTTATTAAACTGAGGAATGACAGCAACGTAGGGATGTATATTCTCCAGTACCAGCAGCAATCACACATCCATTTTATAGCCAGTTCTACTCTGATTTACACTTCATGCACTCCCACAGATTACAAAAGGTTTGCATGGCACATAAATAAATGCACAATTTGGTCTCTTGAGAAGGCAAATAAATATTTTCATAAATGACTATTCCTTACAACCTAATTGATGGTTTTAGATGACAGAGGATTCTGCATTGTTTTTTGCTGCATGGATAGTTATTTAATAGGAAAAAGGATACTTGTAACATAGTTGAAAAAATTCTCATACTGGAAGTTTCCCTGCTGACAGATTTTGTTGATGGCTTTCAGGAACAAGTTCTCCCCCCTTGGCCATTCATGCTGAAGCAACACGATCACATGACCTAAAGCCATATCATCCCTGTTATCTGTGAAAGCTCTCAGCTATTAAAAAAGAAAAAAAGACTCACAGTGTATGAATCAGTAACATCACAACAGATTACTACACCCAGTGTCCAAAACTAACAGTGGTGGCCGAGACTACACACTTATTAATCATTGCTGAAGCACAACAAGATACTGGGATGAGGGGGAGGGCAGCTAATTGTCGTTGAGGGTTGCTAGTATGGGGAAATGGGGAATTCAACTTCTCCTCTTAAGTTAGTCACTTCTGCCCATGCCAAATAGGAGAAGGAAAGAGGATATTAGTTCTCTCCCCATACAAAGTGCACAAACTGTCCCCTGGTACTAACATGTCACGTTTTCCTGGGTACAAAAAGCCTCAGTGGTCCCCCATCCAGCTGCCAAAACCTCTATCCATTCTGACTGCCAAATTAAATGAGTAGCACAAAAGATACTATCACCAAGATACTATACTAGATGTGGACAAGGAGGGGGCATTGCCACATAATTTCAGGAACAGTGCAGCATAATTTAGATCTAAGATGCGCATAGCATATGGAGCATTGACAATAACTTACCTTAAAACAAGCCAACAATAAATGGAGACAATATGGCATAATAGCTTTACTGGTACATGGCCAAAGTTTTAGATCAGAACCTGTAATAGAGAAATTATATTACATAATTATGCATGTCACATAATCCTATCATTTTGATTTAAAAGTCAGAATGGGAAAAAGGAGGCACAAACCTGCAGTTACCTAATCCCATGCTTCAATCAGAATGATTAAAATGTAAAGTAATTTTAAAAAGCCCGTCTTCTTATCTCCTTTCTTGTGCTAGGATTGTGTATTCTGCTACATAGTAAAATGACGTTGACGACAAGACGTTTACAAGACAAAGGAGGATAAGGAACACCATCTCTTTCCACAGTACTAATGTACAGTTTGTTTTCTTTAGGATATAGACAAGTATGTCCTAAAACTAAGCTGGGTGAAATGCTTAGAGTATTTTGTAATCAGGTTTGTCCGGTGATACTGGGTCAGAGTGAAACCAATGTTCTCCCATTAACTTCAGAGCTTTCACGCTACAATGCAACATAAGGAAAACTGTGAAAACTTAGTGCACATATAAGTGACTGAAACGGACATACAATATGCATATTGCAACATACTCCAGAGCAGAGCGTAAGGATTTTACTACAATCTACGTCACTGGGAATCTCACAATTCCTCCTCCACCCCAAAGGTATCTCTAGACAGCTGGTTGGAAGTAAAACCCAAAAAAATCCCAATACCTTTCCTGAATTTAGACTTCACTTTAGGCTGCTCCTCTTGTGTTTTACCCCCTTCTTGTATGGGAAGTACCATGTAGCACATCAGATCAAGTACTTTTTCACATGTCAACTACAAGAGAAAATATAAAAAGATGAATAATCCTGAGATTCTAAATTTAAAACGAAATCCAGATTTATCAGTAACAGAACAGTGAATTAGAACTCTTGCAGTAGGCAGCAGAAATGGGAACACAGAAGATCTCTATCTAATAGAATTTATAATCTATAATGGGTTAGTGGACAAAGTAATCTAATTTGTCTGGACAAAGGGAAAAAGATGTCATATGAATTGATGAAATTACCCCCTTTAACAGTGGATGCTTAGTTCTTTCACAGTGTTTTTTACTTCAACAGTGCAAGAATAGTCCATTGGTAATTTAAAATAAATTTACTTTTAGAGTTCCAATTGTTTTCACTGTTTCTGGAAGTTTTTAATAAAAATAAGGCTTTTTCGGTCCCTGTTTAGAGAAGTTATTCCCCAAAAGTCAAAACTGCAATCTGATAGCACTGCAAAAATGCTGTAAACCCTAATTTATTGAGAAATAAAAGTGTACAAGAGGGATATATAATCAGATAAATCAATTTTAAAGAAACCTAAGGATTTCTAATGAAAAAGTTATCTGTAGGGGAGGAAATATGGGCTAGTGGAGAGGGTGTAGGATGGGACTCAGGTGACCTGGGTTTTATTCTCAGCTTCATCACTGACCTGCCATGTGACCTCGGGCAAGTCATTTCAGAGAGCTCTCCTGCCAAAACTTCCACTCCCCATGAGCGGCAACGGCTTTGTCAGCAGGAGAGCACTCCTGCCGACAAAGCACTGTTCACACCGGCACTTGGGGGCGGGTGTGTGTGTGTTTTTTTAAACACTCCTAGACGACAAATGTTTTGGCGACAAAGTGCCAGTGTAGACAAAGCCTCAGTTTTTGGGACAGGGAATAATAGTGAATTTGTACCCGGCATAGCACCCTGGGCCCCACGTTAACTGCGACCTCTATGCACTACTGTAGTAGTAACAATAATAAGGTATAAAACACATATTCCAAAGCTAAATTGCATTAAGAGGTCACGCCAAATAATATGATCCTCCAAGTCTGCTGAGTTGTCAGGTGGCAACTCTCTTCTGTGATCGTATTCCAAAAAGTAAGATTATGTTTCCAATAACCCGCTTCACCACCACCCAGAGATTCCCTCCACCCCAGCATACCCTTAATCACCTCCATGTGATCAGCGCTAAAAACTAAGGTGGAGCTAAGATGAAGCATATATGTCAACAATAAAAGTAAGAATCCCTAGACAAAGGCTGCAATTACAATTATCAAACTCACTGTTAAAGGAAGGTAATTCAAAATTAAGGTTAATTTAACAAGTAACTCCAACTCCAATTCACGGCTGCCAAACAGAACGCATTTCACATGATACACATTTGGCAGCTCTGTCATGCATTCAGGGGGCATGGGCAGAGATGCAGAGCCCTCCTGGTGTCAGGTGACATGTCTGATCTCCTGCTGGGAGCAAGCTAGCTTGGAACCCCCAGGGAGGACTGGCAACTGGAGGGGAAGGACTGGGGAATTGGGGCCTGTACGCTGTACTTACTCTGTATTCTCCCAGGGCAAAGTGGCAAGTAGCTAACTGGAGAAGTGCTCTCTGATTCTCTAGTAGTGACCCTTGTCCTGTGATCTGCTGCTGAGAATGAGATCCTTGAAGAGCTGCTAAGTGATGTAGGCTGGTAACTGCTTTTTTATACTGACCCTTTCAAAAAAGTAATTAAAAAGAACATTAGACCTTCTCACACACAATTCATAAAGAAATAAAGGAGATAATCCTACCTTAGAAAGTCTCCAAAGCCGAGGTTATCCAAGTAGCGAAGATTTCACGTCATGCTAATTAAGCTATGACATAGTAAGAGAGGGGTTTGAATGGTACATTTGTGAGCTAGTGACAAGGGAAGATATAGGCCTAATTTTGAGAAAAATAAAAACAATGATTCTCTTTATATGTATTTAAATTGGATTTTTAATTAGATCTGTTTCAAATTAAAATTTGAATTTACAAACATGGTCTCAAGAGCTAACTAATCATTTATTTTGGAGCCATTTAAGTCCGCTGAAAAAGTCTGTTCACTATACTGGAATGGATCTGCACGAGTCAAGCATTGCATGTGTCTTCAGTTTTCATGGGATATGTTGCCCAAAACTGATTAAGATAAATTGTCATTTATTTCACTATTGGTAAAATAACTCTAGATCAAAGAAAACCTTGTCTCTTTCTCTCCCTATCTTCTTGTATACACAGTTTTTGTACCTGTTTGATTGGAAGATTCTCTCTTGATTGCTAATTAGACATACAACTTGTCTGTAGTGGAAGGACAGATTTTAAGTTATTTAAAAATTAAAACCAGCCTATTTTATGGCATACTGCCTGAAGAACAGAGTGATTTGCTGAACAAACACTATACTGCAAGAGTGGGCAAGACTCCGGTCTTGTCTTCACTGCTGGGGTAAGTTGACCTAAGTTACACTACTCCAGCTGATTTTATACGAGCACATTTCACATTCCAAGTAACCCTAAACACTTTACAAAGCATATCACAAACACTCCGTAGACAAAGATGGCAGTCCTTGTGCCTGCCATGCCAACTCACCGTGTCGTGGGCATTAGAATGTCAGCCAAGATACAAGGGAGCTAGCTTGTAAACTGTTAGGAATGAGTCATGGGACCTTTTCCTTCTGTGGGGACCGCCACCCAGCAGGGGCAGACTTGCAGGGCCCCTAGGAAACACTACCAATGCCACCATGCCAAAAGCTAAAAAGTCATGTATTTCAAGACGTTTACCTTGCCCAAAGGCTTATGGACAAGATTTTATGGGAATCCCATTCTCGACAAGCCTCCAGCACACTGTAAAACTTTGCAGTGAGATGGAAGTAGATAATACTCAGTCCTGCCAGGTGTGCAGGGGATTGGACTAGATGACCTCTTGAGGTCCCTTCCAGTCCTACGATTCTATAAGTAGTACAGTACCAAGCAAGGAGTCCGCTCTCTTATCTAGGTGCCCTTCCAAGCAGAGGATTCGGCTGCATTTTTTAGCAAACCTCAGTCAAGTTTAACCTCATCACTCAAGGCCCACTCTAAGCAGTCTTAAGGGAAACCTGGGTACAGGGAAAGACCAAGAACTACTTTGTCGTCAGGATGCTCTTAATCTCTCTTTTTTAAAAGATATTGTAATTTTCCATTTAAAATAGCGGGAATGACCAAAGCATGTGAAACTATTAGGTGACTTTCGTTATATGTTTATTTACATTGAGATTGCCAAGAGAAAATTAAAAAACTTCTCCAAGAAAACCATTTCTAACAGCAAGAGAGCAGCAAAATGCCCTGTGTCACTAAGGCCTAGTCTACACTTAAAAACTTATACTGGCATATCTATGTTGATTAGGAGTGTGATTTTTAAGTAACATAGCTATGCCAGCATAAGTCAAGGAATAGATGCACTTATACGGATATAAAAGTGTTTTTTCCAGTATAGCTTATGTATCTTGGGGAACTGGAATAAGCTGTGCAGAAGTGTTTTTATGCCAGTATAAACTGCATCTACACTTGAAGAGTTTGCTGGTATAATTATACCGCTATAGATATGTCAGCAAAAAACATCTAGAGTCGACAAGGCCTCAGTCAACCAAAAATCAGATAAGTAAAGGAAAACACAGGACTGGTTGGTTTGAAACATTTTG
The DNA here is from genome assembly GCF_965140235.1 of Caretta caretta. Taxonomy (NCBI): domain Eukaryota; kingdom Metazoa; phylum Chordata; order Testudines; family Cheloniidae; genus Caretta; species Caretta caretta. Next base: position 19,922,125 of record NC_134209.1, read on the forward strand.
AAATTTTGCATTCAAAATACAAGTAAATTAAGAAAATTGTGGGAGATATGGCTATTATTTTTATCACTATTATGTGTTCCTGTTTACTTGATCGTTGTTATGCTGTTGGCTAGATGATTCAAAGGTTCTTTCCTGCAGGAGTTCCCCTCACATCCCTCTGCAGGAAGGCAGGCAATGGCTTTAGAAAACCCAAACACCAGCACTTAACTGACAAAATAGGTGTTAATGCCTTTGAAGTTTTGTCTTTGACCAACCTGGACACAACAACTGATTTCAGAGGGAGGAGCTTCAGATGGGGCACATGGAACAAAGCACTGTTAAGTAGATAAAAACCTGAGGCCCTGAGCTCAAGGGTGGGGCAGTGTCAGCAGGGAAGCAGATGAAACCCCAGTCCCCAGAAGACGACATACAGTAACTCCTCACTTAACGTCCTCCCGCTTAATGTTGTTTCAAAGTTATATCGCTGCTCCATTAGGGAACATGCTTGTTTAAAGTTGTACAATGCTCCCTTATAATGTTGTTTGGCTGCCTGCTCTCTCCACTGCTTGTAAGATTTTGTGGAAGAGCAGCAACTTTACATGGGAGCACTGCACAAGTTCCTCTTCTCCACCTCCTCCCCCTCAACTCCCAGCGCTTCCCTGCTGCCAAACAGCTGTTTGGCGGCACTTAGGACTTCCTGGGAGGGAGGGGAAGGAGCGGGGAAGTGCTGCGTCTCCACTCCTTCCCCTCCCTCGCAGAAAGTCCTAAGCGCCGCCAAACAGCTGTTTGGCAGCAGGGACGCACTGGGAATGAGGGGGAGGAGCAGGGACGCGCCACGTCTCTGCTTCTCCCCCTCCCTCCCAGAAAGTCTTAAGTGCCGCCAAACAGCTGTTTGGCAATGCATAGGATTTTCTGGGAGGGGGGGAAAAAAGAAGCAGGGATGCAGCATGCTCCAGAGAGGAGGTTGGAAGAGGTGGGCCTGGAGTGGAGCAGGGATGGAAGAGGCGGGCCTGGAGCATCCCCCAGCAGAGTCAGTGCCTGTTCTTCTCCGTGTAAGCTGCCACTGATGCTGTGAAGGTGCTTCCTAGCATCAGTGCCTGCAGCGGGCTGTACCTGTGTGGGGTAAGCCAGGGGCACTTCCCAACCACAGTACAGTACAGTACATAATGCCTTTTGTCTGCCCCCCAAAAATTTCCTTGGAACCTAATCCTCCACATTTACATTAAATCTTATGGGGAAATTGGATTCGTTTAACTTTGTTTCACTTTAAAGTTGCATATTTCAGGAACATAACTACAAGGTTAAGTGAGGAGTTACTGTACCTGAGATGTATGGGCTTTCCTCAAGTGTAGCCTAGCAAATACAGCACTGGACTAGGATTCATGAGACCTGGGTTCTAGTCCCCGTTCTACTACTAGTCTGCGGGGTAACCTTGGGCAAGTCACGTCACCCTTCTGGGCCTCTGTTTCCCCAACTGAAAAATGGGGATAATGATATTGACCTCCTTCACAAAGTTCTTTGGGATCTACTGATGAAAGGTGCTTTATAAGAGGTAGGTGGTATTATTTTTATTTAATATTAGGTCAGATATATGCATATAAGCCTTTTGTTGCTTTACCCTTTTTTATTCTGATTGCTATGTTCCTATGGATAAATAAATTTTTTTTTTTTTTGAAGGCAGCGCTCAGAGTGATTGAATTTACCTACTGTTCACAGCTTCCAAAAGGAAGTCTCTTGCATGTGCCAAACCCAGCTGGGCCTGCTAAGGAAACAGCTGATAGACAGGGGTGCTTGTAGGCCAGGAATCTGCTCTGTGGGTAGGAGAATTGAGGGATTCCACCTTGAGAGGAGTGAAGAAACAGGGCCTGCTACTTGAAAGGGTGCACTAGAGAGAAATGTAGGAGGGATCAAAGATGCAGCTAACCATGACACAAATCCATTAGGTCAAAAGGCTATTCAAAAGTCTAAGTCTCATTCTTTCATTTACCTGGTAAATGATCATATCCGTGAGGAAGATACGTAACCAAAGCCAGGTATCTGTCTTCCATGACAAGCAAATTCTTGTGAATTCTGTGTAAACAATCAGAAAGTAGTCTTAAGGATGGGAGGGGAAGTATTGCAAAACTTTGGTTTGAAAGGCATCTAATAATAAAACTGAAAAATAGTAAGACTGAACAAAAACATTTCCAACATAAGACAATTTCTAATCCACCATTTTTCTATTTATCATGCTGTTCTTCAGGACCAAAGTATTCAACATACCTAAATACAACTAACTGGTACTATTTGTAAGATGAAGTATTTTTTCAAACAATATAAGACAAATAAAAAACACATTATAATTAGAAAAGAAAAAACCCAGTAACTATCTTCATAGAAACAAATTGCTGGGGAAATTATCTGTTACATGCAAATCTTCAGGAGGTTACTAGCAACACCCCCACAATACCTAAGGTTTTGGTATCCATTCGGTACTATGTTCTCCCATTTTTCCTTCTTTTCTACTACCACCTATGTGCTACCTTAGTAAAAGCTGCTTTCAAGGAAAGGCAAGTGAAGATACTAAAAATCAACACAAACCAAATTCCAAGATAATTGATAAGGCTTCTTATCTCAATTCCCAATCTCAAACCATCCAGACTTCCAAAATAGAGGGTAATTTCAGAAATACCTGAACTGTATTTTAACAGTAAAACAATTCTGCTCTAACAAGGAAACATACACAGAAAACACCTGCAATCATCCTTACCTTTATCGAGTGATTCCAGAGAATAAAGAAGCTCCCAGCTCTCTCTTGCCAATTTAAAGCTCTCTAGTACTTCAACAGAGTTTGCAAGGTCTGTCTTATTTATTGTGATGTGACGACTTCTCCCCTTCCCAGAAGGGTCTTCATCGTCCGAACTCTGCTTAAGGATCAGTATAGACAAAACATTTTGCTCTCTTTAATTAAATGTTTTTCAAAGGAATCTTATGGAACTTCTGCAACATTGCGTATAAGCTTCAAAACAAACAATCCCAGTGCAAATATCTTCAGAATAGACTTTTCACTATTTCTATGCTTAGAATTAATTATATGTTAAATATTACTAACTCCTTTAGCAAAAAGAAATGAAAAATAGTGGAAAAATTTGATATTTTCTAAAAATAAGCTATCGAGATCCTGAGTGCTATGTCATCATAAATGGTCAAATTGTGGTATTGTTATCCAGATTGAACTAGAATAATTTATTATTCAAGTAAGATCTTAAACTTCTCAGTCAATCCAAAACCATCATGGCATACTGCAAATCCCATGTAATTCTTCTAAAATGTGTACTTTTACCAACAATGTAATTCCATATTTGCATATTTTGGTCATGAACAGAAATTCCTAATGTTCTAAATTCCAAACGCGGTACCATTTCTATTAAGAATTGAACAGTCTAAAGGAGTTACCATTGTCTTCTCTCTTCCTTCTGCAAGTTTCCTCTTTTTATGTATGTGCTTGTTGCGATCAATATCTGTATCACCATAGACACTGGACACATCCTCAAGGAGAACCAGCGGAACTTGGTTTGGAGCATTTGGCCCTACATTTAAAAAAATAAATTAAAACTTGCTTTACACTGAACTGAATGACCATTTGCCTGCTTCAAATGTTTTCATTCACACATGTTGTGCAGAACAATTAGAAAGTAATTCAACGAATTGTGTCAATGTTTAAAATACCCTGATAATGATAAACTTGCTTTGAAGGGAGCCATATCTTAGAGGTCATGAATCCTCTGCCAGAAGTCATGGTGAATTGCTCAAAGCTGTCAGAAAATCTTGGAACCCCTTTTTAAGGGAGCAGTCACAAGATATGTAAGAGTTTTAAGTCTTTTGTCTCCAAGCATCATTTACTTTCAACTAAAAGCAATCATTAAATAACGCCAGTCATTTGTTCCATTTGGCCAACAGCCTAAAAGCAACAACCAAAGAAAAATTCCGAAAGAACTCTTTACGGGAAAATGGAGCAGAGCCTTGACAGCCACTGAAGCCTGAAAAGAGGAACGCAGTTGTTTTACCACAAGATTTTCAAGTGTAACTTGCTTATGGACTGCTCCTGCTGACTTCAGATGTGTGGGATCAAACTTTTAGCTGGCTGCCAAAGTCCACTACCCCTTCCCATGACCATACCTCCAAAGAAGCTTAGTTGTGGGTAAAGAATAGGAATGGAAGTCAAAAGATCTGATTTCTACTTCCAACTGTGCCACAAACTTTCTGTGTGATCCTGGGCAAATCACTTAAGGTCTTGGTGCTTAAGTTTAGTTATCTGTAAAATGGAGATAGGGAAGTATTATCTCCATGTGCCATAGTGTGCTGCCAGTATTTAGAAAGGGGAACCCCAAAAGTGTTTCATTCCTTAACCTACCCCAAAAAACCCCAGTGTATTAGGGGTTTGCATGCTTGCAGAGAGAAGGAAGACTGAATAGGAAATCTATTTCTCTGTCATCCCATTTAAAATCTTTGTCTGCCAAGAAAGGAGGCGATGCATCATCAAACATAAAATGAATATCCTGAAAGTATGTCAACCAAAGCATTGATTACTGCCCAAGCCCGCAGACAGCCTGAGAGCTTATGAGAGACATGTGAATTTCCTCACTCATCTCATAAACCTCCATCCAACCCCATGTGAAATAGAGATGATTACTTACAAGTAATCGTTGTTCACTGAAGATCTACATCTCAACAGATGCCACCCCAGTCCATGCACCTGGTGAGAATTCGCATAGATGGAGGTTGAGAGCTGTTGGATCCAGCAGGAGACATCTTGTGCCTCCCTTGCTGAAACATGTAGGCTCTCTTCCTTGTTTCTATAGCCAGTTCCCTTCTAAAAAAGGAGGAGAAAAACCCCCAGTGACGCAGGTAACACCCATGGCACTGCACTCCACCGGTATTTGATGGCACAGCAAAAATCAACAAGAGATGTCACAAAAATATATTACTGAGCTCAGGAACTGACACAGTAGTATTAGAAAGGATGTGAGAGTGAAGCACAGTGCCCAAGGCTTGCATCAAGTTGGGGGAGAGAATGCAGTCCCTCAGGAGTTCCTTCACCAACTCTTCTCAGATAGGATGTGACTGTAGAAGCATAAGTAACTCATCAAGGGCAGCACAAGACGTCCCCCATTGGATCCAACAGGCTCAGAATCTTGAAACTACCGAGTTCCTGTCAGACCCACCCGCAGTAACACAAACCCAAGAGGTGAAGTCTAACAACACTGGTATGGTCAGTGCAGAATTATCCCCACTTTGCAGACTAGGAAACTGTGGCCTAGTGAGGGTAAGTGACTTGGCCAATGTCATAGGAAATGCTGTACTAACTAGATCAGACAAATGATTCACCTAGCCCAGTATCCTGACACAATTAGTGAATGGTGCCAGGTTCTTCAGAGAAAGGTGTAAATCCCCTTTGACGTAAGTTTCTTCAATAACCTGCCCATGTAGGATCATTCTTCCTAACCCCAACCTGCTAGATTACATCCCATGAATACAAAACATGAAGGTTTATATTTCTTATCCATTTTTATTCTAGCTAAGTGTTGCTGCAGAGGTTATTTGTGTAAATGTCTAATTCTCTCTTGAACCCTACTAAACTCTACTCCAAGGAGGCTCCTTGGGGACTCATTCTGTGCTTCTCACCTGCTTGGAAGACCCAGGGCAGTACCATCTCTTCCACACAAGAAGCAGCAGGGCTTGGCCTGCTCCTCTCCCCACCTAGAAAAGGCTGTTCCCGAGGATCCGGCTCTATGTCACTCCTCAAATCGCTTACCCCTGACATCAAGGAGCTCCTGGGAGGACCCAACTCGGACATACCTAGGTTTCTATGAGGTTGTCCATCACTGTGGTATCTGAGCACCTTCCATGAAAAGCAAACAAACAAGCCCCCCTACAAAAAAAGGTCTCTTTTGCAACACAGCTGGCAAGAACAATCTTAAGGTATTAGAGTGGCCTTTCCTACTAGTACAACTATGACAGAATATATCCATGTCCACACCCTACATACAAGTGTAATAATCTTTGTACAAAGTACACCTTGTGAGGTATCATTTGACAACGTGTAATTCGCTGGTCATTATTGTCCTGATAAAATATGTGTGACAACATTGTATGCAAAGTTATAAGATTCCACTGTAGGGTGTTAGTAACACATTCCAAACTGAGGTTGGCAAACTATTCTCTCTCAAACACAGGGATGTATGCTCTGCTTAATTTGCATTTAAGCAGTAAACAGTCATCAAGCAGGAAGAGAAATAAAAGAAGCTGGGAACATCCTTCCCCATAAACTTTGTGTCTGCTGGTACCCAGCTCGAAACGTTTTTCAATGGCGGACATGAAACTATAAAAAAGGAGGGGCAAAAACCCCAAGACACCCCCTCTCTCTCCCTGCCCATCGCATCAAAAATTACTTAGTCAAGTTAGATGTCTTCAAATCACCAGGGCCTGATGAAATGCATCCTAGAATACTCAAGGGGCTGACCGAGGAGATATCTGAGCCATTAGCAGTTATCTTTGAAAAGTCGTGGAAGATAGGAGACATTCCAGAAGACTGGAAAAGGACAAATATAGTGCCCATCTATAAAAAGGGAAATATGGACAACCTGGGGAATTACAGACCAGTCAGCTTAACTTCTATACCCAGTAAGCAATCAATTTGCAAACACCTAGAAGATAATTAGGTGATAAACAACAGTCAGCATGGATTTGTCAAGAACAAATTGTATCAAACCAACCCGATAGCTTTCTTTGACAGGGTAACAAGCCTTGTGGATAGGGGGGAAGGAGCAGATGTGATTTATCTTGACTTTAGTAAGGCTTTTGATACCATCTCACATGACCTTCTCCTAAACAAACTAGGGAACTACAACCTAGATGGAGCTACTCTAAGGGGGGGTGCATAAACTGATTGGAAAATTGTTCCCAGAGCGTAGTTATCAATGGTTCACAGTCATGCTGGAAGGGCATTATGAGTGGGGTCCTGCAGGGATGGGTTCTGGGTCCGATTCTGTTCCATATCTTCATCAATGATTTAGATAATGGCATAGAGAGTACACTTATAAAGTTTGAGGATGATACCAAGCTGGGAGGGGTTGCAAGTGCTTTGGAGGATAGGATTAAAATTCAAAATGATCTGAACAAACTGGAGAAATGGTCTGAAGTAAACAGGATGAAATTCAATAAGGACAAATGCAAAGTACTCCACTAAGGAAGGAACAATCAGTTGCACACATACAAAATGGAAAATGACTGCCTAGGTACGAGTACTGTGGAAAGGGATCTGGGGGTCATAGTGGATCACAAGCTAAATATGAGTCAACAGTGTAACGCTGCTGCAAAAAAAGCAAACATTCTGGGATGTATTAACAGGAGTATTGTAAGCAAGACACAAGAAGTAATTCTTCTGCTCTACTCCACGCTGATTAGGCCTCAACTGGAGTATTGTGTCCAGATCTGGGTGCCACATTTCAGGAAAGATGTGGACAAATTGGAGAAAGTCCAGAGAAGAGCACCAAAAATGATTAAAGGTCTAGCAAACATGACCTATGAGGGAAGACTGAAAGAATTGGGTTTGTTTAGTCTGGAGAAGAGAAGACTGAGAGGGGGACATGATAACAGTTTTCAAGTACATAAAAGGTTGTTACAAGGAGGAGTGAGAAAAATTGTTGTTCTTAATCTGAGGATAGGACAAGAAGCAATGGGCTTAAATTGCAGCAAGGGTGGTTTAAGTTGGACATTTGGAAAAACTTCCTAACTGTCAGAGTAGTTAAGCATTGGAATAAATTGCCTAGGGAGGTGGTGGAATCTCCATCATTGGGGATTTTTAAAAGCAGGTTGGACAAACACCTGTCAGGGATGGTGTAGTCCAGTGGTTCCCAAACTTGTTCCGCCACTTGTGCAAGGAAAGCCCCTGGCAGGCCGTGCGTGTTTGTTTACCTGCTGCGTCCGCAGGTTTGGCTGATCGCGGCTCCCAGTGGCCGCAGTTCGCTGCTCCAGGTCAATGGGGGCTGCATTCCGCAGCGCAGGCTGAGGGACATACTGGCCGCTGCTTCCCACAGCCCCCATTGGCCTGGAGCAGCGAACCGCAGCCACTGGGAGCCGCGATCGGCCAAACCTGCAGACGTGGCAGGTAAACAAACCAGCCCAGCCTGCCAGGGGCTTTCCCTGCACAAGCGGCGGAACAAGTTTGGGAACCACTGCTCTAGAGAATACTTAGTCCTGCCTGGAGTGCAGGGGACTGGACTAAATTACCTCTTGAGGTCCCTTCCAGTTCTATGATTCAAGGCACCTGAAGCAACAAAGGACAGATTCGTTGGATTCTGGGAGAATGGTCCTGGCTTGATTTATGTACTATAGCTTACTTTATGTAAAGCTGTTAAGAAATTCTAGATTGTGCTGTATTGTATATATAATTACTTAAATAGTTTATAATATCAAGCAAGAGTCCAGAATGAAAGTCATAAGTACAATTAGAGACAATTTAAATTGGACTTTCAGCATTAACTATACATTTCCTGACTTATGAGTGCCCCGTTTTTCAATATTAATAGACATTAATATTTGCAAGGAATCTCTTTGGGATTAAAGAAAACAGGAGGGAATAAACATTGCTAATGGGACTTGTAAAATCCTTCATATGAAGCAAATAGCTAGATAACTCCCAAACACAGCCTTTCAAAAACCACTCAAACCAGGGCTTAAACCATCTCCTTCAGCTTTGGGGCCATGTCTAAGAATTTAGATCAATCCAAGCACAAGCAATTCAGAGCACCCTGATTTTTCTGAGATACTCTAGCTTTAGATTTGAGTGAGGGGGGAAACATAGCAAGATTCACATTTTGAACACTCAACTATTACTTTAAAAAAATTAACATTTTTCTTCAAGGCCATCTTATTCCCTAAACCAGAATGAGCTATATAAAACAAGCCACATTTGAAGTTTTTAGCTTCAGCTTTTATTGAATTATGCATAAGCAAATTTTCTCAATAGGCCATCTGGAGGAAAATATTATTCATGTGTTGATAACTCGAACAGTTCAACTGATTTTGTGCAAGTTTTCCAACTCATCTCTAGACCAAAAGCAAACTGGAAATTTTCAGCTCCAAGAAAGTAAGTTTGATGATAATATGAGCAATAGTAAAAAGAGAAGAGAGAGACTGAATGCAAGCTGGAACTCAGCCTTAAATACAGCATTAGAAGATATGCCAGCCTAAATCTCTACCTGTGGGTTGTATCTAAGACATTTACCTTTAGAGGAAATAATTTCTAAAGCTTAAAACAGCAGTTCCAGAAAGGTTTTTATATTGTTTGTATCTGAAAGATCTTTACTCATTAGTGTTTTAAAAACTAACCTTGGAAGAGAGATGGCTGGATGCTGCTGACATACTGGAATGCATTCTTAAAGAAGACCAACATTGTGGAATACACTACTTGATTCTTATACTTAGCATGGGCTTCATTATCAAAATTACTGATGTATCTGCAGAGGTCTTTCATTCTGTGTAAAATATCACCAAAACTTCTAAAGGGTAAGAGACAATCAAAGAATACAATACATTACAAAGACTTCTAAAGTCAAGAAAAGCAAATGAAAATACACATTTCAAATTTAGTAGTAGTTTGGGGAGTGGGAAGGTGAGGAAAAGGATGTCAGCATCTAGCACTTGCTGCCCTAGGAGGAAATACAATGTATTCAGCAGACCACCAGACAAAATTACTGAGCAGCAGTCAAAGATCCAGATAATTCTGGGGCTTGCATTTCCTTGGAAAAACTGAGAAGTCTTCCCTCTTACCAGACCAGTTAAGAGGGATACTCTACACAGGAGAGGGGGAGTGGGGGGGGGGGGGGGGGGAGAAAGAATTGATCTAAGTTACGCAACTTCAGCTACATGAATAACATAGCTGAAGTCGACGTACTTAGATCCACTCACCGTGGTGAGTCAACTGCTGCCGCTTCCCCATCGACTCTGCCTGTGTCTCTCGCGGAGCTGGAGTACAGGAGTCGATGGGAGAGCGCTCGGGGGTCAATTTATCACGTCTAGACTAGAGGCAATAAATTGATCCCCGCTGGCTCGATCGCTGCCCACCAATCCGGCGGGTAGTGTAGACATACCCTTAGAGACAAGTGAAGAAAACATAAGCTTTGCCTATACCAGTAAATCATGCAATGTGGACAACAAGCAACAGTTGAAGGTGAACTGATGCAGAACACAGTTTAATGCGAGTGTAAGCAAGGGCAAACGCACCGTCTAAATATGGTGTTGAATGCAGTTTGTTCTAGTCTACGCTTGCAATTCAGTGTTCCTGCCTTGGGAATGTTAATGAAGACGTTCAGCTGCATTCATTGCTGACGTCCGTCATCACCAACCTAGTAGTTTTGTTAGCGTAGACCAGGCTCCTGAGTCGATCCTTGTGTGGCCAATGTTTACAGAGGCTCAACAGGCCCTACGTACGTGCTCTGGGTTGTATGCTTTTGAGAAAAAACACTGAGCTGAAATTATACAATATAACTTAAAATTCAATTTGTTCTATCGTCCAGTTTACTGAAGAATTGAAAAGCCAAACTCTCTTAACGAACCACCATAGGAAAAAGTACACATTTCTCACCTTCTTCCTTTATCCATCTGCCATTCACATCTCATTCCCACGATAGACAGTATCTTAAACAGCCTCTCCCAAGGGTCTGTAATCTGGGATGATTTCTCAGTCAGACCCTCTATTACATACTTCTGAGAGCTACGTTTGCTGGGGGACAGGAGATCAGAGGTATCTTGTGAACCTAGAAAAAAAAAAAAAGGGAAAAAAATGATTTCTCCTTGTGCAGAAATCAAATTAGCTAAAGTCACTGTATTAATTTTTAAAAAGAAAAAATAATTAAGTAGCAGAACAGTATATTTGAGTTTTCAGGATAACTATGAAATCCTATCTGAGCAAAGAAAAGGATAAAACCTGATGAGACATTAGAACTATATGCCACTTCACACACAACAAGAAACTTGATCAAATGACATCCACGCCTCTATTTCATAAGTAATTAAGTAACCCACAATTTCACAGAAAATCTAAACAAGTTGAGATAAATTAACAAGAGTAAGTAAAATCAGGATCAAGACCAAGGTGTGTCTCAAAACATCAAGTCTGAAAGGACATCTCAATGGTCTTAGATCTCTGTATCTTTGTTAATTTGTGTCAAACATTCTCCAAATGCAGTTGTATGATAATCTCTTTTACGTTTGGCCTTATGTTCTAAGAAGCAGAAGAGTTTTTACTGGTCTGAGTGCTATTAAAATTATTTTTCAACAAGGTCCATCATTGTTCTGCCTTCATACCATCCTGTGCTACTCTCACACCAGATCACACAATCATAGCAGAGGCAGGTCTGGTTAAGTCCTTGGACTGGGAACCTCCCAGGAAACCCCAGATGCTACAGAACATGCAGGTTTTGGAATTTAGCAGATGACATTTTTTTCTCCTAGCAACATGCCAAAACTAGGGGAATTGAACTGCTGAACATGCCAGCTTAAGGCTTAAACTTAAAACAGAGGCACTGACTAAGAGACTAGACCTTTTGGCCCCATGAGTATAGCCACAAGAGTTCTGGTTTGGGGGAAACTAGACATGTAAAGGAGACTATCAGCTTCCTTTTTTAAAAAGAGGTTTAGTTCTTTCCCTTGCAAACATTAACAGTTCTACACCGGTCACTATGGTCCATTGGAACACGCAGCTGGGTGCTACCACCACATTGGAGGCTGGGGAAGAAGACTTAAGAGACCCACACACACAGTTATGGAAAATGAGGCAGTTATGGAATATGTTTTCCTTAGAACAGAGGTTCTCAAACTTCATTGCACTGAGACCCCTTTCTAACAAGAACAATTACTACATGACCCCAAGGCGGGGAACTGAAGCCTGAGCCCACCCGAGCCCCACCACCCCAGGTGGTGGGCCAAAGCAGAAGCCCAAGGAATTCAGCCCCAGGCAGAAGGTCTGTAACCTGAGCCCCATCGCCCGGGGCTGAAGCACTTGGACAGTGGGGCTCAGACTTTGGCCCTGGACCCCAGCAAGTCTAATGCCAGCCCTGGCAACCTCATTAAAATGGAGTTGTGACCCACTTTGGGGTCCCAACCCAGTTTGAGAACTGCTGCCTTAGAATAATCTTGCTAACCCTCCCATATTCGTTAGTCTCACCCTGTGCATAATGCTTGGATAATGAAGGACAGGAATCTATTATGTTGTGCAGGGAATTGAAGAAAGCAAAAATTGTTTCACAGCCTCACTCCAAATATGTCAAAGCCATCCCTGGGCTACTTGTCCTCAGTAGAGATCCAATGGCAAAGAGTTAGGGAATTAACCTGGTGTGATGTACACAGCAAAATTCCAACACAAGTAACAAAATTCTGCTAGCCTAAATTCACATCATAGTTTCAAACAGATGTGAAACTCTTTCCTACCCTGAACTGCTTTGTGGCACTCACAAGGGCCATTAGAGATCTGCTGCATTCTTTTACTGAAGTGGCTGCATTTCATAGTGGATGTAGTGATCCCTATTTTTTACCCTCTTTACAGGCATGTTGTGAGGATTATTTAGTGTTCTGAAATCAAACGAAAAGATCCTGTGAAACTGTACAATATTTTATTACCCCAACTTGGTGGCAGATATTACAAAAAATGAATACCTTATTCAGTTACACTAATCTAGAAGAGGATTTTAACATAATTTGGTAACGGTGTTTTTACCTTGATACTGGTTTTCCATTTGTGTAGATCTCGTTACATAATTAATATAAAATTCTGCTGCCTTGTTCAAGTACTTGTACAGCAAGCTGGCAGGTAGTCGAACATCAGGGTTGTTAATGATTAGAGGAAGAACATCACAAACTAAGAGGTGAAAAAAAGCACATGGGGTTTGGTTTTTCTGTTACTTGTTCTGGCTACATAAGAGTTCAAAATCAACAATGCAAGTTTTCATAACCTTCTGTCTAGCCAAATATCTTCCTGGCATACACACAGAGAAATTTGATAAAAACATAAAACACTGTTGCTGAAAAGCTGCAATGTAACACTGCTTTATTTCTTAGAATTCAGAATGATAACACATAAGAACCCCAAAAGGGAGACACACAAAGCAGGCTGCTCCCTAAAACAGAGAGGCACAACCCAACCTACCTTACTCTAGGTTGCCTCTTTGAAGGCTAACTATGAAAGACCCAGATCCCACACTTTTTTATAGAGTTGTCTAGCCTGCAAGCCTTAAAGTGAAAGACTGTAATTTTAATACAGTTTTCAGTACACCACAGCAAACACCACAACAGTTAGCTACTAAATGCCCCGGAGGTCCTGTCCAGTTTTTGATCGGTTTTAAAATTAGTTCAGACTACAATGATTTTCAAACCAGTTTGAACCATAGAGTAGACCTGGTTTAAGGTGGCCTGATCTGGTTTTTTTCCCCCCTGAATCTGTTCTAAGGCCAGACTGTCTTGAAACCACATAAGCAAAAAACTGGTCAGGCTGCCTTAAACTGGGTTTCCACTATGGCTCTAAATGGTTTTTAAATTGGTTAGAAAATTTCCCATGCATAAATAGGTCTTACATGTTCGCTTCCATAAGAGTATACAGTAACCTAGAATTCAACATATCATTTCAGCAAACAGATGATATACTAACAGTAGCCAAATTTTTGTGACAAGCAAGGTGGAAGACCAAATCCAAGAGTCCTCTGCACATCTGCAGTAAGGGCTGCCAACTCATTTCACACAGGCCATTAAACTGAAAAGATCTGTTCAATACTAACCTAGGCTGACAAGTTTTTAAACAAATGGTACCAAGCTTTGTCATTTAGTTCTATAATAAAACAGACAAACTTGTATTTTCTTACCAAATAATTTCCGAAAGCAATTGACCGGGGATTCTTGGTCCTCAATATTTTCAGCCTCTAATAACGTTTCTCCTAGGCCCACCTGTGTAAGAAGTGGTTAAAATGAATATCTACTCAGTATTTTCAGAAGTTTTTGAAAATATAAGATTCAAAGCAATTGAGAAAACTCTCCTATTAGTAGCATTCCATCATATACTGAGATTAGTACACTGTGCAATTTTCATTTACACTTTACAGTTAAACAGCAATGTTTTAGTATTTGTGGCGTCAATCTCAGGGGACAAATCCTAAAGCAAAAATATACTGCAGTACATATTTCAGTAAGTTCATGGTCTCTCACTCGTCTCCTAAATAAGTAGTAACTGACAAAGCAGTATCATTTTCTAGTAAACTACATTTCATTTTAACATGAGATTACAATCGCTCTTGCTCTCTCTTTTTTTTTTTAAACTCTGTTCTGGCTTACTTTTAATCATGGACTCACCTCTGGACTTTAAAAAGAAAGAGATTGCTTTGTCTTCTTGGGTTAATTTTACACTTTTCCTTTCATTTGGGGGTCTGAAGATATGACAGCAGCAACTGACTGAAATATCACCCGCAAGTCTGGAGTTAAATAAAACTCTCACTCATCTGACAAAGCACATAACGTGGACACAAATGCGTGGGTTAATAAGGTGAACAACAGCGAAAAGGAGCTAGTTTTCTCTTACCCCATGCTGCACCACAGTCTCTGGGAAGCGTCTTAGAAGCAGCAGTAGCATTTCTGCCCTTTCTAGTGTATTAAAACACTGCTCTGTGGCCTTTAGTAACATTTCACACTGAACTCGACCAGGAAGGGTCTCGAATAAACCTGAAAAAAAAAATCAGTTATTGAAATAACAAACAATCTGCTTGAGTTGAGGAGACACAAAAAAAAACAAGAATAATCCATGTTGTCTTGTTGTTGAGAGTGACAAAAATCATGCTACAGTGCTTTTGCAACTATGACGACGTTTGAGCTAGAGAACAGGCACCCGTATCTACGCAAAGAGCAATGTGTACTTTTCTAAGTATATTTCAGGGTAAAGTGCATGGTTAATAAAAGTTAATTTTAAACAGTTTAGAAAATTTAAAAACTACATTAAAGGAATGCCTGGGAACACTGAAATCAAAACCATTTAATATTTGTTAAGACAGGTGGTAGCCTTATCAAGAATTCCCATTGAGATTTTTAATAATGAACATTGTATTTAGATTAATCATTTGTTTATAAGAGACAATGGCCTATCATATGAATCAACAATATGATGCTGTCACAAAAAAAGGAAATACAATTTTGGGTTGCATTAGCAGAGGTAAAGAATGCAAGTCACAGGAAGCGATAGTACCGCTCTACTCGGCGCTGGTTAGGCCTCAGCTGGAGTAGTGTGTCCAGTTGTCATCACCAATGTATAAAAAGGCTATAGAGAAACTGGAAAGGATCCAGAGGTGAGTGACGAAGATGATCAAAGGGATGGAATGCAGCCATATGAGCAAAGGCTGACGGAACTGGGTATGTTTAGTTTGGAAAAGAAGAGATTAAGGGGAGACATGATAGCAGTCTTCAAATACTTGAAAGGCTGACATAAAAAGATGGAGAAAAATTGTTCTCTCTTGCCACAGAAGGCAAGACAAGAGGCAATGGGTCCAAACTACAGTATACCAGTTGTAGATTATATCTCAGGAAATAACTTCCTAACGGTAAGAACAGTAGGACAAAGGAGCAAACTAGGGTGGATAAAAATCAATGAAATAAAAATCAGATGTTTTTCATAAAATGCTTTTTGAGGAAAAAACCTATCTAAAGATAGTTTTAGATAAGATCCATGATGAGATATCTTTGAGCTATAACGTAATAGGGATTATAAATCCTAATTCTATAGTATGAGACAATATATTCATGTAATGTTTAAGAAAAGTTTTGTAAATGACTTCTAATAGTTCATGGATTAGGGACCCAATATTATGGGGTTCCAGGGGCTTCTGTATAGATTATTTATGTTAATCTTTCTATCTACACAATGGGGCTCAGTCTAGAAGATACCATCAGAGATACTTAGTTTTGCAGTTCTCAAACTGTGGATTTGTGTCTCCAGAGATAACATGCTTGTTAACAGCAAAAATATTTTTAAATAAATAATATAGAGAGGTGAGAAATAACAGACCTCAACCCTACTGTCCCTCTGCAAATTTGTGTACACAGAGTCAATCCCTTACCTCTTTCTAAAAGTGCAAAGTTTCAAAAAGTTCAATGAATAGAAGATTGTTGGGGGCGGAATAGATCTGGACAAGGAGAAGAAGTCCGGAGATAAATGTGAGAAGGGAGGGACAGGCAGTTGAAACAAAAGTGAAGCTGTTTGAGCAGCATATTCCCAAAATCTTGAGGTCTTTCTGAGTGTAGCCTTCATTGATTTGAGATCTACCATACCATTCTCTCACTAGAAGGGAAAACCTATAATGGCAGCAGGCCGTAAAAGTGACCCAGTTTGGGAATAAGAACCATTCAAGAAATATATGTTTGCTGACGATGTTTTAAAGAAAGTCACACCAGTGAACTGGTGGAAGTCACTTAAGCACTTGGATTCAGAGACTGTTGACGTGATAATCTCACTTTTAACAGCAATAGCTTCTTCTGCCGGTGTAGAAAGAATATTTTCCTCCTTTGGACTAATTCAATCCAAATTGAGAAATCGTTTGGGACCTGGAACAGCAGGAAAGCTTGTTGTTCTTTTCCAGATTATGAACAAACAGGAAACTGAAGGTGAAGACGACTGAGTTAGCTGCAGAAGCCAATATTTTAAGTTTCTCATGTTGACCTGGCGGACAGAGTCGATTTAATTTTTGTTTTTTTGTCTTTTTAAATATTTCATTTAACTATTTTAGTTAAAAACAAATTTTAACAAAAACAAACCTGATTTTAAAAAACTTGAATGTTCAACTAAACTCAAAAATTCATATGCTTGTTTCGTTAAAATATTTATACATTTGTTGTTGAAGAAAAAAAATCCAGAATACATAACGTTGGTGTTTTAATTAAATAAAACAATTGATGTGTCTGTCTGGTGATGTTTTCCTCCTAATACAGCATGGCAAGTAAATCCTCCAAATATTAATGATTAACCTGTTGAATTGGAGATAGTTCACCTCCCAATGACTTCATAAATATCTGATAACCAAACAATGATTCCTTTTCTGATATAGCTGGAAAACTAATCTGAAAAGTTTTCAAAACGAATCACTTTAAAAATGTATAGTGTGTACCTTCTAAAAATGAAACCTACATCTATCTCGGAGTTTTGAAGAATATGTATTAAGGTTATAACAACCAACAAGAATGCACTTTTATACAGAAATCCATGATTAAATCAAGTCTTCCTGACTAGTGATTTAAATCAAATCCACCCGGGAACAAACTGCATAGGGGAGTCGTGGAATCTCCTTCACTGCAGGTTTTCAAAAAGGCTTGACAGCCATCTGTCTTGCATGGCTTAGACGCAACAAATCCTGCATCTTGGCAAAGGGTTGGACTAGATGACCCTTGCAGTCCCTTCTAACCCTATGGTTCTATGATTCTATATCCTTTATTAAACCCTTAAAAGGTCAATTTCCAAGAAGGTCTCATCAGTATCAACACACTACAGCCATTCTATTTATTGGTGACTTGAGTCATTAGAAGAAGTGGCAAGAATCATGGGCACCTCTGACCCTGTGTAAATGAGAAAAGGAGTTGAAGTGAAGTGAAGTGTCTGGCTAGAAATAAGAGTGCTACATACTCCTTCTCATGCATTTTCACAGGAGGTATTTATGAATGTTTGGCTCTATAATCCCTACACACACTGTTCTCCGTGACCTGCCCCCACAGCCTTCACTAACTGTTCTGGTGCACGTTCTTAGCCAGCAAACTACATTTTGTTTGTCAGATTCAAGTCCCAATTTCACAAGCCACCTGTGGTTCATCAAATCCTCTGCTAGCCAACAACAGGTTGTTCCCTGGCAAGGGATACTGACATAGGAGTGGAGCCAGTAGTTCCACTTCTCACAGTGCTTCAGCTCCCTGCCCTGCTTCTTCCCCTGTGTCTCCTAAACATAACAGTGGGTGAGTCTCTGTGGCTGAGAGTCACTGTATACAATAGACCACAGATAGTTCACCAGACTAGGACTTGCGGCTTCCAAATCAGCTGTGTAGCCTGGGGATTTATTCTTAGACTCCCACTAGACTCCACCTATGTCAGATGACAGAGTCCTTACCTCTTAAGAACTGAGTCTGCTTATCCTGCGAGTCATTCCTTAATGCTGATGTAATAACATTAATCTCCCTCCACACCACTGGTTGGTCTGGAAAATTCACAAACCTGGAAAAAAGGGTCAGGCAAATTAGAATAATCCCAAATTCAGTTTAAAAGAGAAAGCTTGCTTTGAAAGCACCTGTAAGGAGAAATGCAAAGGAATATTTTGCTTTCATGGATGATTTTGTTTTTAAAAGATTAGTAAGATCTGTCTAGTTTGCCTACAGAAACAACATAACATCAGCATAAGATTTCTGAAGATCCTTGCACTCCCATCTTATGATAAAAAATACTGTGGTATACAGCATGGAAAAAAAAGACTAGAGTGTATTTAGAGTTCTATGTTCAGTTAAGTTTACAATATACTTTCAAAAGAGAATTAAGCAAAAAGCATTTCTGTTACTTACATGTCATATAACAGTCTGCCAGCTGATGCTGTCCGCTCAGCATTCCTCTCAATAGTATACATTTCATACTGAAATACAAGAGAATGGAAGATTAGCCACACTGCATATACTCATGTACCCACTTACTTCTTCCATACTGAAACCTGTCAGAATGAGCCCATATTTGAATAGTAAATACTGAAAGTACCACACTGAGTATTCAATTCAGAAACTAAAAAGTGATGGTAAATATTTGTAACCATACAAAAATATTACTTTAACTGCTATATGTTTTAATATTGTTAAGATAAATAAGTTGATTTTATCTTCTCTAAAATAAAAATAAGCAATGGCAATACAATGAACTCCATCAATTACACAAGCAAGTTTACTCCCAGGGACACTACTCAAATTTGGTTCAAGTTTTGACAACACCTAAGGCCAATGTAAATAATGGAAAACTCCAATGGAAAAGGTTATTTTTATACAAATAAAAATCCTGCTGCAAAGCCTGAAACCCAAACACTGTGCTAGTGCAGGAGACACAAACATTTGTCTAAACCAACTACAAACAAAGTAATGAAACTGACTGGTCTATTTTCATGGTCTTTGCTGGGTGAAATGCCAAAAGCAATTAAACTTTTACAAGTTTTCATTTTTAATTGTAGGAAGGTTTAAAAAGCAAACCAGAACCATGATCTTTAACATGACAATGCCTGTGCAACTTTCAGCATAACACCCATCTTCACTCAATGGATTCTGACACCCCTACCCTCTTTGGAGTTTTCCAACAGTTCTCTCTAGTCTTCTGCTGAAGGAATCTGATCAGTTTCTTGCATATCCAAGTACACACTCTCTCCTCCTTCAAATCCCTCTCTGAATCCCACTTCTATGAACATTTTCTAGGCTGAATTCCTCCCTGAGTCCATGCATTCTTGCTTCTTCACCCTTGTCCTGTATATCATATTTGTCTGAGTTAAACTGTGAGTTCATGGTGAAGGCAGGTTCCAGTCTTTAAATTTTCTGTAAACCACCATATACATTATGCAGCTAGGCAACTTTAGTACAAAATAAAGGTAAAAGATTATTCAAGACTGAAAAGTGAAAGGGCCAGATATTCCACTAGTGTAAATCAACATAGTTCCTTTGACTTTAATGGAGCTATGCCAATTTACATCAGCTGAGAAGTGGGCACAAACTCTGAAGTCAAGAAATGCCAAAGTTAAAGTTAACTCTGTACCTTTGAATGTATTTGCATTACAATACAGCATTTTTACTATATGATCACATGCTGTTTTATCCACAGGACCATTTGCTGGGGCCCTGAAGAGGACTGTTCCTTCCTTCTTGCTAGATTTCATAAAAATGCAATAGTTATTTTTTTAAATATTATTTCTCCTCGGAAACAGTTGCTGTAATTGTCACAGGAATGTTATTTGTTCATGAATGAGAGAGCTTATGGGGCCACACAACTGGGAATAGAAGGAAAGGTGGTTAATGACAATCTCTTTTGTGTGTCACAATATGAAAGTTTGAAAAGCACTACCATAACACATGGACACAATGGCAGTTTCTTCAAGTGACATTAACTTTGGCATTTCCTAACTTATCGATGCTTCACTTTACAGCCTTTGCCCCCCTGCAAACACGTATGAGCACACTGAGCTTTCAGCACTAGTAGTGCTATTGAAGTCAAGCTTCTGTTGCTCAGGGAGGTGATATTCCTACACAGATGGAAAAAATCCTTCTGTCGGTGTAGGCTGCATCTATACAATAGGGTTATACCAGCATAGCTACAGTGCCATACCTATGCCCCAGGCAGCTGACAGCGAGAGCCCTCCTCTCAGCCCCATGCTCCCACTGTCAGCCCAGGGCAGCCAACAGCAAAACAGTAATAATGGACTTTATTACGGCAAATAATAAGGTCCATTATTACTTTACCACAATTTTCCATGGTTCGTCCGCAACTCAGCCGCAATTTTTGACAATCATCCTGCAATTCAAGTAGACTCTTAGTAATAATTATGTTTTGTTACAGTCTGGAAGTGTTAATCTTTTGTATGCCAAAATTCTTACACTGGAATGCTGTAAAGTACAATTTTATACAGCTGTGCCTGGGAACAGAAAGAAGCACTGCCAGCAAACAACAGAGGCTATGACTCTCGCATCATTAACCACTTATTGTTCCTATAGTCCATTTGTGTTTACACTTTAATTTGTTTCACCAGGTTGGAATTTTGTTGTGCTGAAAGGTGAACAGAAAGGAAAGCATTTGAGCTGAGTGGGACTGAAAAAACTTTTGTCTCCATTGCTTTCCCCGTACTCTGTGTGCTCTGGACTACCACTTCTCTAGTACAGATTTTTATTTTTCAGGCTAGCTCTAGCTCCTGCACAGGTCATGTCTATAAGACAATACCAAAGAAAGCTCAAATGAATCAAATGAAGATGCGAAGACAATGCATGTAAATTAAAGCACATCAAACCCTGCGTGGAAGCGATCTCAGAAGGAAAGGGTTCCCATGAATGGCAACTTTACTGCCCTGCAAGAGCAATCCCCAGGGCATTTAACATGCTGAATTCACACCTTTAGCCAATTCACCTGAGCACCCCTGCATTGGGTGGCCCTCATGTCACTCCACGAGGACTGCATCAGCTCAGTGTGAGGCCTCAGCACACGGTGCAAGGGCCACAGGTACATCCCTGCAGCATAGGACCTCAACCACGCTCCAAGTGGTTTGCAGGCTGGGATGCAGCCAGGTCCCTAAGGTCCCTGCCATGGCTGTGGGCATGGTATGACCATGGGCATGGTAGGACCATCCCCATGTGGGGGGCCTGGGCCATGTGCTGCCACCATGCTCCTCCCCAGGGTTCAGAGGAGGCCGGGGTCAGTGCTACCCTTCAGCTCAGGGCAGAGAGAGGGTCCTGCTGGCAGGGCTGGCTCCGTGTCGCAAGACCAGCCAAGTGCCTAAGATGCTGACTTGGGGAATATGAGGACCAACCACATCCACACTCCCCTGAGGCTGCTGCAAGGCACTGTGCGAGGTGTAGGCCGCACACAGGGCTGAGGGCTGTCGCAAGGCACTGTGGGGAGGGGGTGCGAGGCACGCCCAGGGCGGGGGGGGGGAGCTGCCGCAAGGCACTGTGGAGAGGGGGTGCGAGGCGCGCACAGGGTTGGGGGGGGCTGCCGCAAGGCACTGTGGAGAGGGGGGCGAGGTGCATGTGGGGGGGTGCTGCTGCAAGGCACTGTGGGGAGGGGGTGCGAGGCGCGCACAGGGTGGGGGGGGGCTGCCGCAAGGCACTGTGGGGAGGGGGTGCGAGGCGCGCACAGGGCGGGGGGGGCTGCCGCAAGGCACTGTGGGGAGGGGGTGCGAGGCGCGCACAGGGCGGGGGGGGCTGCCGCAAGGCACTCTGGGGAGGGGGTGCGAGGCGAGCACAGGGCGGGGGGGGGCTGCCGCAAGGCACTGTGGGGAGGGGGTGCGAGGCGAGCACAGGGCGGGGGGGGCTGCCGCAAGGCACTCTGGGGAGGGGGTGCGAGGCGCGCACAAGGCGGGGGGGCTGCCGCAAGGCACTCTGGGGAGGGGGTGCGAGGCGCGCACAAGGTGGGGGGGCTGCCGCAAGGCACTCTGGGGAGGGGGTGCGAGGCGAGCACAGGGCGGGGGGGCTGCCGCAAGGCACTCTGGGGAGGGGGTGCGAGGCGCGCACAGGGCGGGGGGGGGCTGCCGCAAGGCACTCTGGGGAGGGGGTGCGAGGCGCGCACAAGGTGGGGGGGCTGCCGCAAGGCACTCTGGGGAGGGGGTGCGAGGCGAGCACAGGGCGGGGGGGCTGCCGCAAGGCACTCTGGGGAGGGGGTGCGAGGCGCGCACAGGGCGGGGGGGGGGCTGCCGCAAGGCACTCTGGGGAGGGGGTGTGAGGCGAGCACAGGGCGGGGGGGCTGCCGCAAGGCACTCTGGGGAGGGGGTGCGAGGCGCGCACAGGGCGGGGGGGGGCTGCCGCAAGGCACTCTGGGGAGGGGGGCGAGGCGCGGGCCGCGCACACAGCGGGGAGCGGCAGGGGTGGGCTGCCGCCCTGACCTGGATGTTGAAGTCGGCCGGGTAGAGGCTCCGCGCCGTGATGAGCCAGGCCTTGGCCGCCCACAGGTCCCCCTGCACCAGGTCCCGGGCCCGCTTCACTAGGAACTCGCAATCCCCCTGCGCCGACATCCTCCGCAGCGACTGGCTTCTTCCCCGTCCCAGGGCGCCTGCGCGGCGTATGGGTGCTTACGCGTCACAGCCCACGTGCTGCCCCGAAAGCGAAAGGCAGCGGCCAGTGAGGGCACAACGGCCATGCTGCTGCGCGCGTGGCTCTGCGGGAAGCCGCATCCGCCATGTTAGCTGCGGGCAGCAAGTGCACTTCCGGTGTCAGCGGGACGCTGGCTCCTGGCGAGCGCGGCCTTGTGCGGGGCCGGGGCCGCCGTAGCGCTGGGGGCGGAGTCAGCTGCCCCTCCCCTCCTCGGCACCTCTGGGCCCGCGCGCGAGTCACACACAGATACCCCCGCCCCGCGTGTCGGGCAGCCCGGCGTGCTGGGCCCAGCCGGTTACAGGCTGCGCTCCGAGAGCAGCGCCCCGTCGCCAGGGTGACAGCCCCTCCCACCCCGTCACCAGGGTGACAGCATTTCCCCCATCGCCATGGCGATAAAGCCCCCACCCCGTCACCAGGGTGACAGCATTTCCCCTTCGCCATGGCGATAAAGCCCCCACCCCGTCACCAGCGTGACAGCATTTCCCCTTCGCCATGGCGATAAAGCCCCCACGCCGTCACCAGTGTGACAGCATTTCCCCCATCGCCATGGCGATAAAGCCCCCATCCCGTCACCAGCGTGACAGCATTTCCCCCATCGCCATGGCGATAAAGCCCCCACCCCGTCACCAGCGTGACAGCATTTCCCCTTCGCCATGGCGATAAAGCCCCCACGCCGTCACCAGTGTGACAGCATTTCCCCTTCGCCATGGCGATAAAGCCCCCACCCCGTCACCAGCGTGACAGCATTTCCCCTTCGCCATGGCGATAAAGCCCCCACCCCGTCACCAGCGTGACAGCATTTCCCCTTCGCCATGGCGATAAAGCCCCCACGCCGTCACCAGTGTGACAGCATTTCCCCCATCGCCATGGCGATAAAGCCCCCATCCCGTCACCAGCGTGACAGCATTTCCCCCATCGCCATGGCGATAAAGCCCCCACCCCGTCACCAGCGTGACAGCATTTCCCCTTCGCCATGGCGATAAAGCCCCCACGCCGTCACCAGTGTGACAGCATTTCCCCTTCGCCATGGCGATAAAGCCCCCACCCCGTCACCAGCGTGACAGCATTTCCCCTTCGCCATGGCGATAAAGCCCCCACCCCGTCACCAGGGTGACAGCATTTCCCCCATCGCCATGGTGATAAAGCCCCCCCGCTCCGTCACCAGCGCGACAGCATTTCCCCATCGCCATGGCGATAAAGCCCCCCACCCAGTCACCAGGGTGACAGCGTTTCCCCATCGCCATGGCGATAAAGCCCCCCACCCCATCACCAGGCTAACAGCATTTTCCCCATCGGCATGCTGATGGTACCTTTTCCTCCCCTCACCATCACCAGAGTGACAGCATTTCCCCCAACACCGTGATAAAACATGATTCCTCCTCTCCCAGCCCCCTCCATTGGCCTGTCTTCTGCAGAAGATCACACTCTAGATGGTCATAATAGGCCCTTTTGGTCTTAGAATGTATGAATTTGGGTAACAGCGCAGCAGCCCCTTCCACACACACCCGTTCCATGGTGCTGGCATGGCCCCTTCTACTCCCCTGCTGCCCATTTCAAATCCCCCTCATGGCCATGATGGTGGCCTGGTAGTGGTCCCATAACCCTCATGGTTCCCTGTGCTCACCCATCTAACTTGTTGATAAGGAGTGACATCGCAGTGTACAGGAAACATGTTCCTTTGTCATCTGGCATCTTTCATGTGCCCAACCAGGGTAAGACTCTGCCTGCGGTCCTGTCCTTGCTCTTCTTGTGGCCCTGAGGGCTGTGGGTTATATACCCATCATTTTCCACTATGACACAGTGGCCTCTGTATAGACTCCCATTATAGGCACAGGTTTAATCTTTCATCCCAGTACAGTTTTACACTTGAGGTCACCTGGGTTTTTCTAGTATCGAGCCCTTTAGAATTGCTCTGAAGATGCTATAAGGTTTGGTTATTTTGTATTTGAGGTTGTCACATTTTCTTTATAGAAATGGATAGTACTTAAATTGTTTTTGCTTCAGACTTTTCTTCCTGCCATAACTTGGTTTCACTATTTACAGGGGCTTTGGAAGCATGTTCTTTGTAAGAAAATCTTCTTTGAACTTATTGTAAGTTTGCTGTTTTGTCACCTGTGTATCCCTGTGCCTATCCATTTGTCAGAGCTGTTTAAAGGTGGACAAATATTGCCCCATAGAGCTAAGTCAAAAGCCATTCACAAGCACTGGGCCACAAGGATAATCATCCAAGAAGTTTTAGAGTAACAGCCGTGTTAGTCTGTATTCGCAAAAAGAAAAGAAGTACTTGTGGCACCTTAGAGAGTAACCAATTTATTTGAGCATAAGCTTTCGTGAGCTACAGCTCACTTCATCCGATGCATACTGTGGAAAGTGTAGAAGATCTTTTTATACACACAAACCATGAAAAAATACCTCCCCCCACCCCACTCTCCTGCTGGTAATAGCTTATCTAAAGTGATCACTCTCTCTACAATGTGTATGATAATCAAGTTGGGCCATTTCCAGCACAAATCCAGGTTTTCTCACACACCCCCCCCCCCCACAAACCCACTCTCCTGCTGGTGATAGCTTATCTAAAGTGACCACTCTCCTTACAATGTGTATGATAACCAAGGTGGGCCATTTCCAGCACAAATCCAGGGTTTAACAAGAACGTCTGGGGGGGGGGGGGAGGAAAAAACAAGGGAAAATAAGTTACCTTGCACAATGACTTAGCCACTCCCAGTCCCTATTCAAGTCTCTATTCAATAGGGACTGGGAGTGGCTAAGTCATTATGCAAGGTAACCTATTTTCCCTTGTTTTTTCCTACCTCCCCACCCCCCCACGTTCTTGTTAAACCCTGGATTTGTGCTGGAAATGGCCCACCTTGGTTATCATACACATTGTAAGGAGAGTGGTCACTTTAGATAAGTTTCAGAGGAACAGCCGTGTTAGTCTGTATTCGCAAAAAGAAAAGGAGTACTTGTGGCACCTTAGAGACTAACCAATTTATCTGTAGCTCACGAAAGCTCATGCTCAAATAAATTGGTTAGTCTCTAAGGTGCCACAAGTACTCCTTCACTTTAGATAAGCTATCACCAGCAGGAGAGTGGGTTTGGGGGGGGGGGGAGTGAGAAAACCTGGATTTGTGCTGGAAATGGCCCAACTTGATTATCATACACATTGTAGGGAGAGTGATCACTTTAGATAAGCTATTACCAGCAGGAGAGTGGGGTGGGGGGAGGTATTTTTTCATGCTTTGTGTGTATAAAAAGATCTTCTACACTTTCCACAGTATGCATCCGATAAAGTGAGCTGTAGCTCACAAAAGCTTATGCTCAAATAAATTGGTTAGTCTCTAAGGTGCCACAAGTACTCCTTTTCTTCATCCAAGAAGTGTTGGCCTTACTCTTGACCCTGCTTTGTTAGCAGTGATAATTTATGCCAGCTCATGTATTGTAGATATACAGAATAACGGAGCATCATGGGCACACTAAACAAATCCTGCCAAAGTGTTTAAAAGGCCCAGTGGGGCATGTAGGAGAATGGCAGCATAGTGTGTACCTGAACCCAATTTTGCTTTTCGCCAACATAGTGCTGCAAGGCTGACAGAATCAAAGGATTTTTGGCAGCAGCTAATTACAAAGCCCATTTGTCATACAGCACCTCTGTCTAGTTGGCTGCAGCAGCACATCAGCTGTGCAATGTAAGAACTCTGCTGTCTTTCCTGCACAAATTATAACATCACAATAGAATATACCCACAATAACTGAACCAGGGCCAAGAGTAAGCAGATGCAGCAGTGACAAGGCTGGAGAGTGTATCTGTCAGGGAGGATGCTAGTGCTTATTACTTAGTTCTGCCATGAATGCAGGGGACTGGACTAGATGACCTCTTGAGTTCCCTTCCAGTCCTTCGATTCTATGTGGCATCAGCTTCATCAGAACACAAAGATGGCACAACTATCACTATTCACATGGCAACAATATCTCCGGATTGTCTCACCTGCCACCCTTACAGCCACAGACAATAGATGTCTGTGGATGGATAAGTAGATTGCATGTATTTTACAACAGCCACTTCACTGCTAGTTGTTATGCATGTGCTCTGAGATCACTTGCCACAGAGCAAAAATACTCTGCCAAGGAAAGTCGCAATGGGCATCACAGCTAGTGTGGAGGCACACATGCTCTGCACAGATGGCCCTGTGTCAGTGGTGGAGTCCTAAGATACATGTGTGGATAGTGTGGATCTCAGTGATTGTGAAGTCTGTGGGCTGGACTCGGTACTTCGCCCAGGGGGCCAAACTCCACATCTTCTATCTACTAAAGAAACTGCAAGGGGAACCTTGTATAATTTTACTCCTCCTGTTCCCCTTCCATGTGTTTTCCTGTTATATGGCAAGATGTGGGCCAATAGTTATATAGAGAGTCTATAAAGATAACAACTTTATTCATAAAGCAGCAGCAGACAGGAAAAGCTCAATTACTCCAGGGAAAGACCCAGAAGTGTCTGAAATCTTGGACTGTTGCCACTTTCTGAATAAATCCTTAATAAAATACCAAGAGAGATTTTGTATGCAGTGTAGTTGTAGCCATGTCGGTTCCAGGATATTAGACAAGATGGGTGAGATAATATCTTTTATTGGACCAACTTCTGTTGATGAAAGAGACAAGCTTTCGAGCCACACAGAGGACAAAAAGGTGTTCGTGGGTTGCAGATTGTTGTAATGAACACTAAATCCAGTGTTTCTGTTCAGTCCATGATTTTTAGTGTCTAGCAGAGTAATGAATGTACTGACCTACAGGGGCAACATTCCCCCCCCTCAAACACACACCTGGTTGTCACCTACCAACCCACACTGAAAGAAAGGGATTATCTGCCCAGGGGAAGATCTCTCTGCAAAGGGGCAGGAAGGGAAGAGTTGTGTGGGGGAGGTTGGAGGAATGTTGTGCTGGGGAGGGGATATAATTGCAAGATGAGGGGTGTTTTCTGTAAATTATTTGATTATTTAATTTGCCTGTTACCATATAATATTCCGATAACTGTTAACTTGATCCCCCTTGTATTTGCATGCATTGCTTGTGAAAGGTGTAGGTCTGATAGCCCTGGACTGGTGAAAGAAGTCCTGTACTGATCTACAGGGGCAACATTCCCCCACACACTGCCCTGACAGCATGTCTCATGTGATTTGGGGATGGGGGAGGGGAGTCTACCTGTAGGGGTAACAGGGCTAGTGCAGTCTCCGTGGCCTATATAGGTCTTGGCCTCTCTTATGAGTCTGCAATTAGCAGAAGATGGGAACGGGAACTGGAACTGACCCACCAAATATCCATCAGATGGAAACAGCATTCAGCCCCTAGCCAGCGGAGCTGTATTAAAACTGGTGATCTGCAGAAGAAAGCTTGTGTAGCTCATTAGCAATTCAGATGCATCAAGTCTCTCAATAGTAGTAACCTAAAAGGGGGCCCCACAGGTCTATATTGCATTAAAAAAGAAAAAAACAAGCCCACAATCAAACTACATTACAGAACATTGCAAGATCAAGCACTCACAAATTGGGCAATGCCAGCATTAAAGCTGCCTGTGGAACCTTAGTTCTTCCCCCATGTGCATAAGCATTATGATAGAGTCTTTAATTATATGCCTGTGTTTGCTAGGTGATAGTAAAACGTTAGGAATTAAGATCCCAGAGATCTAGTCCTGGCTCAGGGAGCAGAGCATGATCTGAACAGAAGTTTCAGACAGCATAGCCCAGCGTGTTGATTTGACACATTGCGGATCAAAGTGGTGAATCCTTTCATGAAGCAAAAATTCCTGAAATCCAGAGCACTACAAACCCCAGGCTGTAGTAGCTAGAACTGGTCCTGTGCTTGCCACAGTACTCCATATTTTAGGCTGTGTGCCCAAACTATTTGTATTCAGTGCTCTGGGTTTCTTTGCCTGGAATTTAAGTGGGTGGCAGTGACTGAATTTATTACCAACTTACTTAAGTGTTCCAAGGCTAATGAAAACTGCAGGACGTTTACAAGAATAATTGCCTGCTCAAAACTGAAACCTGGCTGTTTTGTTAAGGAATAGTACCTTGTGTTGACCTTTGTGAGATCGTGGTCCAAAATAGGTTCCAGTCAGGACAAAGGACATTGCCTCTAAAATTGGGATTGTCCAGCTGAATGAGGGGACTAGTGACAACCTTTGCAGAGTTTCAGTGCGGCCTTGGCTGCGCAGCCTGTTCTGGGAGCTGCCCCACTAGTTGTGGGCGCAGAGACAAGCTACAGAGGTGTTGCACCCACTGTCTCTTTCCTCGCTCCTCCTTGTTTTCTCCTGTCTTAGGAGTGGGGACCCAGGCAGTTCTGACACCATGTCTGTGTGGAAGGCACAAGCAAGGAGGAGTGCAGAAGGGCACCTGTGGTTACACCAGAGGAAAGTACCTTTATTCATGATAACACAGAAGAAGTGACTCAAGCAGTCAGCACTACTTTCAGGTGAATCTCCAGTTAACTCCTCCATTTCCTTACTGCACAGGGATTGGGGAATCCATTCAGTGACCAGTTGGTCCTGCCTCCAGAGCATGTGGATTCCCTGAGCTCCATCTATGACACTGGTCCAAAATAAGTTCAGTTAGACAAGGGACATTTCTTTGAAACTGGAATTGTCTGGCTGAATTAGGGGACTAGTGACAACCACACTGGGCCTCCGTGCTATCTCCCAGCACTCTTCCCTGCCAGCTCAGCTCAGCTCAGCTTTACTGCAGGCATGCTGCCAATCAGGGCCTCACCTGGTTGAAGCTATCCCAGATCCCTCTTTATATGGCAGGGTTCTTCAGTGTAGAAAGGGTCAACAGAAAAGGCAATGTGGTTTGGGACTGTATTACCTTTTCCAGGTGTGTGGAGCTGGCAGTGTCTCCCTCTATTTCTTCCCCAGGCCCACATGTTCCCTCTTTCTGCACAGATCCTGGACCCCATGGAGACTCAAAAGGGTTCCATGTGGGTCCAGTAGTCTGGGTGCATGGTGCTGGTTGCAAGATAGGGTGTTAATATGGAGAAGATCACCCTCCTAAAGACAGTAACCTGCTTGGACTATTTTTCTCCTGGAAGCTTGAAGCTTCTAAAATATATCTTAACAAAGCCTGTAGATAGCACCTATCAGCGTGTAACAATGTACCTGAACAGCCCCCTGTGAGGACTGAACCCTGGACCTGTGGATCTAAAAATATGAACCATTTCTGACTGAAGTAAAGAATCAGACTAGTTATCTAAGGGTAAATCTAGCCTGCAATTAGATACCTTTGGCTGGCCCATTCCAGCTGACTCAGGCTTATGGGGCTCAGGCTAAGAGGCTGTTTAACATCTACACTGCAATTAAACAGCCCCTTAGCCCAAGCCCTGGGAGCCCCATGGGCCACCTGCATGTTTTTAATTGCAGGGTAGACATACCATAAAGGTACATCTAAGGGTATGTCAACACTGGAATAAAAGACCCACAGCACAGCTGCAGCTGGCCTGGGTCAGCTGACTCAGGCTTGTGGGGCTCAGGCTGCAGGGCTAAAACTTGCTGTGTAGGTGTTCAGGTGGGACCCCAGGCTTTAGGACCATCCTTTGTGACAGTCTATATCCCTGTGTTCCTCACCCTTTTTCAAAACTGTAATGAATTTTGTACAAAGTATGCTTTGTGAGGTATCATTTGAAAACTCATAATTTGGTTGCTGACCATTATTCCCCTGGTAAAATATGTGTGGCAACATTGTATGTAAAGCAGGGGTGGCCAGCCTGTGGCTCCGGAGCCACATGGTGCCTATACAAGGAGCCTGTATATTAACCTCTGAAGAGCCATGACTTCAGGGCTGGAGCTACAGAGGCCAACTTTCCAATGTGCTGGGAATGCTCACTGCTCAACCCCTGGCTCTGCCACAGGCCCTGTCCCCACTACACTTCTTCCCGCCCCCTCCCCTGAGCCTTCAGTTCCCTCACTCCTCCCACTCCCAGCCTCCCAGTTGATCAGGAGGTGGGGGAGGGAGCGGAAGGCACTGATCGAGGAGGCTGCTGGTGGGTGAGAGGTTGCTGGGAGCTGATGGGGGGCTGCTGAGGTATTACTGTGGCTCTTTGGCAATGTACACTGGTAAATTCTGCCTCCTTCTCAAGCTCAGGTTGGCCACCCATGATGTAAAGTTATAAAATTCTACTGTATAACATTACTGAGACACGTTCCAAGTTTAGAAAAGCAGGCACAAAGCAATTCCTCAAAATAAAAGACAAACTGATGCCTCAGCAAGGTGTCAACAAAATCAAATGGATTATTACCTGGTTAAGCAGCCACTCTTCGGCAGGAAAGAGGGTGTGATGTTATTTTCAAAGAAAAAGCTATAAGAAAGAAGAACAGTGGCCCCAAAATACTCTTCCCTTTCTCTCTGCTTATGGCATCAGCAACACCTGAAGGACACTGAAATTAACACTGAACAGGGGGAGGGGTATTGACTGAAAGGATTCCAGCCAGTAAAACTGCTAGAGTATGTGGTAAGAGAAACCTATGCTTTGAATTCATTTGGCTTGTTAAGTTAAATATTAATTGTTTTATCTTTTATTTTCTTGTGACCAGTGCTGACTTTTATGCCTCATTACTTGTAATCACTTCAAATCCATCTTTCTGTAGTTGATAAACTTGTTTTATCTAAACCAGTGTGTGTTTGGATTGAAGTGTTTGGGAAACTTCATTTGGGATTATAACATCTGTGCATATCGTTTTCTATTATGAAATGATGGACTTTATATGAGCTTGTATTGTCAGCGAGGGTGCTGGGCAGAACAAGATGCACATTTCTAAGGGAAAGTTTGGGACGGGGAGTTTGCTGGTGTTACTCAGAGTGTAGTTCATGGGTGGCTGGCCATAGCACTCATACAGTATAGCTAGGAGTAACTTACATGCTGGAGGCCGTGTGAGAGCAGAGCAGAGCAGGAGTAGTTACTCGCTAGGGTTACTACGCAGGCTACCCACTGCCCTGCCACCCAGCCTCTGCGGCCCAGGTCACACATTGTGGGTTACATATGCACTTAAGTAATCCACCAAACAGTAATAACAAGCACAGAGCAACCTGTATGTTACTTAATTCCCTTGTCTATTGTGTTAATACCAATTCTCCTTTGCTTACATGCCTGATGTTCTTTATTCTTCTAGTACTTTGAGTGAATTTTGTTTGTAGTTCACTGGGTTCCTGCACCATTTACTCATTGATTTTGCAAAATAATTTTTTTTCTAAATCTGTATTGATTTTACAGGAGCTGTCAGTTACTACCCCTGTAGCCTTCTGCTGTTCTCAGCTTGCTGGCTTTATACAAGCTCAGCCTGCCCCGCCCATCTGGGCTTCATCTGGCTCTCACAGAGGTGCAGCCTGTCAAGTTAATTGTCCTAACAACCTGCTCTGCCTTTTGTGAGATGGGCACTCTTGTGAAAACTGACCATTTATTCCTACTCTTTGTTTTCTGAAAACTGCTTTATAATAGGAAGTATTAGGCAGCCTTAATAGTAGGTATACCTACTGCTCATCCTACAACCATTATGCTGTTTGTAACTCCTCTTAGCCCTGCCCAGCTATTTGACCTGGTTTCTGCTGCTCCTGCACACACTGGTGAAAGAATTGTTAATTGAATTGTGAATATTCTCTGCACAGCTACTCCTGTGCAATTCCACTAAAGGCAAGTCGTTGCACCTGGGCTACCTCCCTGCACACAATGAGTTGGCTAGGTATAACGGAGGGCAAGCAACCATCAGGTGGTCTTTGGAATCTCTAGCACCAAGTAAGAGACGCGTTGTATAAGTACAGTCCCTTCCTAAACTATTTTTAAGTTAGGGTGGGCAAACTTTTTGACCTGACAGTCACATTGGGGAATAGAAATTGCATGGTGGGCCATGAATGGTCGCAGAATTAGGGTTGGGGTGCCGGAGGGGGTGAGGGCTTTGGGGGGGGGCTGGGGAGTTTGAGGTGTAGGAGGGTGCTCTGGGCTGGGACTGAGGGATTTGGAAGGCAGGAGGGGGATCAGGGCTGGGACAGGGGTGTAGGTTCTGGCTGGGGGTGTGGGCTCTGGGGTGGGGCTGGGGATGAGAAGTTTGAGGTGTAGGAGGGTGCTCTGGGCTGGGATTAAGGAGTTTGGAGAGCGGGAGGGGGATCAGGGCTGGGGCAGGGGCTTGGAGTGTGGGAAGAGGTTCAGGGGTGCAGGATCTGAGTGGCACTTACCTCAAGCAGCTCCTGGAAGCAGTGGCATTTCCCTTCTCTGGCTCCTACGTGTGGAGCTGCCCCCCACCCTCGGAGCGGGGCCATGCCGTGGCTTCTGAGAGCCGCGTGGTGTGGCCCCCAACCCGGCACTCCAGCTGGAGTGCTAGAGCGGGGCAAGCCCCAGACCCCACTCCCCAGCAGGAGCGCGTGGGCTGGCTTAAAACAGCCGCAGCCCGCGGACCGTAGTTTGCCCACCCCTGTTTTAAGTGTACATTAAATAACTTAAAGGGTGGGTGATGCAGTCAATAGGATTCTCTCTACAAGTTCTGATAATTCAGTGACAAGATTGCCAGTTGGAATATGTATAGATGTTTTCCCTGCTTCCTATACATAAGTAAATACCACTTGTGTATGAAACTGTCCTCATGCTATGTCGTAAAGCCAGCTGAATGGCTTGATACAGAAACTGTCCTTTAGCGATTGTCTCTTGAAGTAGCATAGCTCCTCTGTAAGAGCCTAAGGAGTGGGACTGTATCCAGCCAGCTCTGGGAGAGGATGCTGAGAGCATACTGAATAGCTGTCTTCAGCCAGGGCTTGCCAGCGTAACAACTCCGTTCCCTGTTCCATTTGCACACTGGGCTCTTTGACGCAACAGAAAGAGCTGCCTTTTTTTTTTTTCCTTCCTCCTAAATCTGCCTGGCCAATTTAAAGCTTGTGGATTCTTTCTTCCCCCTCAGGGAAAGCTTATGAGAGGATTTTCTTTTTTTAACAGTTCATTCCATGAAACTGCTTCCCCCCCCTTTCCTCCCCCCCCCCCCGGCAGATTGTTTGCCGTCAGGAAACGCTGAAGCTGAACACAAAGCTTTCATTGCAGGTCAGTAGCTGAACTGTTGCTTTAGCAAGTACCGGAGTTTGCTAGAGACAAGTTAGCAAAGTTGTATCATTCCAGTCAATGCAAAGCTGCCTTCTTAGTGGAAATTTTAGTTTAGCTCTTCAGGGGTTTGCAAGATTAGTTTGTCATCTTTGTCATGGAAACAAATGGGCCAAACTGATGCATGGTGTCGCTTTATTGAGAATAGTGGTGTAACTCTAAGAATCAGTCTGCCTCTGTGTCATTTAATTACTGTATGGTTTCATTCACTTAACATTTAGTAAGACCTACAAGGAATTTTCAGGACAGCTATCTTCTTTTCTCTTATTTTGTAAGAATTATATTTTTGAGTTGTAATTTGTTCACTCACTTCTTTTTACCAGTGTTCCTTCAAAAGCCTATTACTACTTTGTACAGGCACTCTGTAGGGAAGGCAGTTAAATACAATTGTCTTTTGTATTTCCTTTTAGACTTCTATCAAAAGACCTAAAATTAGTTGCATCAGGAAGGAAGGATGTAGGTGTATCGTTATTGCTCTTTCCAGCCTGTAATTGAGGTAAGTCACTCATTCTGCTTTCCTTGTCTCTGAAATTAGTCTTTGAAATGGACTCGTTGTTCTCCTCTGTACTGTATTTATGGGCATCCTCCTTTTATTTGCTATTTATTCACTTTTCTCCAGTCTGATTAAAAACAGATGGTTGATCAAGTCAGAATTGTAAAACTGTTTGTTTAAATCCTGTACTTCTTATTTCAATGCAACCCCGGGTAATTCTTCTTCTTCTCCTCCCCCACCTCCCCCCACCATTATCATCATGGTAAAGAGTGTGGGTGTGTGGATATTGGGCTGGTCAATTCTCACACCAACTTTGCAAAATGGAAAAGATTTTGACTCCTATATTAAGCACTCTTTTCCTGTGCTGGCTTTCCGGGAGTGCGTGAGTTTAATTGGATTGTTTCAGAACACATTGAATGTATTTCCTACCAGGCATGCTTTTTAAAAATGAGATCCTGAAGCTAAACAGGCAACCAACAAAATAATAATTTCCATCAGGCTGTGGATTTTCATTCCCCGCAAAATCCCCTGGGATTATGAAGAAATTCATAACTTTCCAAAATATCAAGTCAATATTGATAGAG
This sequence comes from Caretta caretta, assembly GCF_965140235.1. Lineage (NCBI taxonomy): Eukaryota > Metazoa > Chordata > Testudines > Cheloniidae > Caretta > Caretta caretta. The sequence continues at coordinate 19,957,162 of NC_134209.1, forward strand.
CCCAGTTCATGTGACAGATGGGGTGGTGACATTGGCTCTACACAATTGTTGAAAATAAAATTGTAGTGAATGCTACAGTTAGTCTGAGTGATTATTCTCTGGGGAACTAAAGAATTATTAACTTAGTTGATTTTATTTTTCAAATGAGTTGAGCTCTGATTAGCACTGTGGAGAGACTGATTGTCCTTCCAGAGTTAAGATTGCAGCAAGCAAGTTATTATGAGTGAGATTTTGACGCACACGCTGTAATTTCATCATTGTTAAATCAATCCATTGGGAACTGTACATGGCACATCTTAGCGAGGGAAAGTTTAGTTCAAGGTGAACACTCTGTTGTGTGGAGATGGGGCTTGGGGGGGTGTGGATCAGAACACTTTCAATTTTGAAAATCCTTCTAGCCCTTCCTTTTGGCTCCTCAGATCTCTGAAATGGTTTGCTCGATGACTTTGAAACTGGGCAGGCCTGGCTGAGGAGAGGTGCTTTTCAGTGGTTTGTGGGAGTTGAGGTGCAGTGAAGATTAGTGGGGGAATTACAAAGCTACAGAGAGTTGTTTTCAAGCACCTATAATAACATATCATTTATAATATCTCCACATGAGTAACTTAAGAAAAAGATAGTTAAGGCTCAATAGATTTTAGAACTTTCTTCAACATCAAGCCAAATCTTTGCAACCCTCTCTATCAGATACTTCTGGGTGGGGGGGGAGAAACATATATATCCTCTAACTCAAAAGATTAGAAATGCACAATGCAGGATTGCAGCCAGTTCCTCACTGACAAGTAACTGCATATTCATTATCACACCAACCAATTTCCAATGTACTTTTGACTTCAGTTTTGCCTTCTTAAGCCTTGAAATTCAACAATGTAATCAACTAGTGTCAAAATATAACACACCTTTTCTGAAATGAATTTTCAACAGAATGGGTATGAATGTCCAGTGTATTACGCCACTGGGGCTATACTAACTTTCCTATTGCGCCTGCTCTAGGGTGGGGAACGTGCTTCACCCATTGAAAGGGGAACTGATGGTGGGTGCGGGGAGAGCGTGAGGATAAATGACACCAAAGTTCCAAAGCCAGTGCAGAGTTACAGGATCACTGTTGGGGAGTTGGTTGTGGATCTGAAGTTCATTCTCCCAGGGGCCAGACCCCACCTCTCCTACAGAATGCTTAGGTAGAGATTCTGCAGAGCTGATCTCTTCCGTGGGTTTTGTTGCAGGAGGGAACGGTTTGCCCAAATGGTTAGGCTTATGATGCCAGCTACGTTGTTCCTATCTTGGTGACATTGATATAAACACAGCTAGCTAGTCCATAACATTTTGATCTTCCTTATATTAAAAAAAACCTTTACATGCTTCCTTCTGAGATGCTTGGATGAGAACAGCATATGCACATCTGCACTCTTGGATAAGTATCTATCTCCATCTCAATCAATTCTGTCAGAGGTTTGTGCATTCTTTTGCATCTTGGCCTTCTTCATGGCGATAGCAGTAAAATTAGCATGACTGGCCAGTAATAACTTCTTCCTGGAGTCATGAAATACTTCAGTCTTACGGCACAACTGAATTTGCTGTATGAAGGGTGGTGTGTCGAGGCTGCAACCCTCAGGGCAAAGCACCTGCTTGTGAGAAAATGGATAGCAGTACAAAACGGTACGCTGGAGCAGCAGAAGCCGCTTTGTAGGGACACAAAAGGGGTGTATGGAACACGGGAACATAGAGGAAGGTCATAGAAGGAGGCATCAACAGGATGGTCCAGTGGATGTGGGTGACCTGGGTTCTATTCCTGGCTGTGCCATTGACCTGCTATGTGCCTCAGGTTACTCTCACATCCCTTTGTCTGTCTTGCCTATTGAGATTGCAAGCTCTCAGGGCAGGGTGCTCTCTCACTGTGTGTTTGCACAGCACCCACTGCTGTTGGGCCCCAGTCTCAGTAAACCCCTCTAGGCACTATCGTAATTATTTAATAAGGAACCCACAAAATGCTATAGAAATAGTCCCCTGGAATTCTGCAGCCAAGAGAAGCCTTTGGCAGAGCTCTCTTCTGCTGCTGGAAGGCTGGGGTGAAACACAATATGTTTGTTTCTTTCTACATTTAAGGAAGATCCTTTCACTGTCACTGGAGCACTCCTAGGCTCAAGAGAGAAGATTTAGATGAAAATCACCCAGTCCATAATTTCAAGATTCCACTCAGCAGTGATTAGTAACTGAAGACAGGCTTATTCTCCCCCTGGACAATCTGACCTCTGCCCTTAGAATTTTCTTCCTTCTCTGTCTCGCTGAAGTGTTGAAACAACAGCAGCAGCTTCTTCTTCCAGATGTTGTGTTTGAAACTCCGGGCTATCGTAGCATTCTTAATACAGTGACTGGCTGATGAGTCTGAAATGACCACATGTGCATTAGGGAAATTAATGAAGAAATTGGTACAGGCTTTGCTGGGTGTCTTTTTTTTTTTTTGTTGGTTGGTTGTTTTTTAAGCTGCTTCTTCCGAAAACACTAATGTTGAGTCTCTCTAGCTTAAAAGGTGAATTGCAAGTCAAGGGCAAAATCATTTATTCAGATGCTGATCCTGCTCTCATTAGAACAGCGAGACTCACCAAGAGAGTTGTAATTATTACATCTCCTCCCTAGAAAGTCGAACAAAACCAAAGCCACAACCACCCGGCCTCTTCCATTTACTTAGGAGTACTGGAATAAATGCATGTTCAGCTGTGTAGAACAAGCTCCTTCCTCTCATGTTCCTATAGTCAGAGCAATACATGTCCTGTCCCTAGAAAAAGCAGGTATTTGCTCTTTATTCTTGTTATCCTTGCAGACCCAGAACAGCTACAATGTGAGTGAGCTGGATTCTGTTCCATTTTGTGCATCATCAATAGACTTTGTTTACTGCAGGCCAGATTGAGATACTGTGAGGCAAAGCCGCAGCTGGACATGGGCCGCTCTCTCGGCTACAATGACTCGCCCCCCCTTCTGCGGCATGAGGGAGACCCTGGCGCATGTCTACCACGAGAGCACCAGGCTGCAACCCCTATTCCCGCTCCTTCAGAACCTTCTCCTTCGGCTGTGACTACACTTCTCTCCACACCTCCTGCTCTATGCACACCCTATCTGTGGCCCCATGAAGTCACAAGACCTCCTCATCAACCTCCTCCTGGCGCTAGCCAAGATGGCCATCCACTATACTAGGAGGAGATGGATGGATGGGGGAGGTGCTCTGCAAATGCACGGCCTCTTTCCACTCCTCCCGAAAGTCATGTCTCTGGGCGGAGTCCCTCTGGGCCTCATCCACTGGCTCCTTCGAGGAGCAATGGGCGCTGTCCAGGGTTCTGTGCTCAGTGTCGCCCTCTGGCTCCCTGCTTTTGACCCTATGACCTCACTCCCATCTCTGTTTTCTCATTTGTTGTCCCCTGAACTCTTTTGATGTCTGGGTCTAGTGCCTCCTCCCCTTAGGCTTGGGGGGCATTTAGATGTGGACAGGCTTGTGCCTGCCCATCCCTGGCAAATCAATAGATATTGTGACTCGCCCATCCATCAGAACCTTCTGTGACACATTACCCAGGCATGCTCCAGCAACTCAGCTGCATTAACTCATCCCTCAAGAGAGCCTGAAGTGACTCAATCCTCAGAGATGGTGCAGCAACCTATTCATAGGCAGAGCCTGAGTCAGATGACCCCAGGGCACAGGTATTTCATCTTCACCACCCTCCTGATGCCTTGTCGTGTTACAGACTCCCAAGACTTCCCTCCTGCCCTTGATCCTGCCCCAGCCTTGTTCCAGCCTTATCTGCGCCCTATTCTGACCCTGCTCCAGCCCTGTTCCGAATCCGTTCTAACCCTGCACCTGCCTCTTGACCCCCAGATCCTTGGACTACTCCAGCCCAGTTTCAACTTCATCCTACTTCCAGTCTCTATGATCCTGATTTGGCTTGCCTTTGGACTCTGACCCATAGCCTGTCCCCAGACCCCTGTTTGAGTGCTGCCTACGGCCCGGTTCCAGCTCTGTGTCTGGCTTTGAAAATGTTCCAGCCACCGGAACTGAGTGCCTAGAACCCAGAGCCTGAAAGATACCATGGACTAAGCCTTGCTCATACTGAGTAGAACCTTAGTCCCACTGGAGTCAGTAGGACTATGCACAGAGTAAACGACTACTGAATGTGAATAAGGGTCCTAAATTCTAGTCAGTTACACTTGTGCAACCCCATTAAGGGCCCAAGCCAACTCCTGATGAAAGCAGTGAGTCTTTCCCTTGACTTATGTGGGAAGTGGATCAGGCCCTAAAGAATGAGGTTGCACAGCAGGATGAACTGGGATGCCCAGGATATCTGATGTTCTTTTTTTGGTGTATAACATGTTGTCGGGTGTGGACCACATCCACCCTGATTGAATTGGCCCTGTCCACACTGGTTCTCCACTTGTGAGGTAACTCCCTTCTCTTCATGTGTCCGTATATCTATGTCTGCCTCTGTAACTTTCACTCCATGCATCTGAAGAAGTGAGGTTTTTACCCACGAAAGTTTATGCTCAAATACATCTGTTCGTCTTTAAGGTGCCACCAGACTCCTTGTTGTTTTTGTGGATACAGACTAACACAGCGACCCCCGATACTTGACAACATGTTTATTCTTATTGATGGTGACGTGTGGGCTGGAAAGAGCTTATCTGGATTTTCTGATCCCAGGCTGAGTGTACAAGTCTGGTAGTTTAAAAAGCTGCCTTTCTGTTTGTAAACTGAGCACATTTGACATGGAGATTGCTCAGAAATTATAAACTTGGCCGTTTTTATGGAATCCTCTTTTCAGAGCAGAGCTTCCTGCCAGTGAGATCTGTTCGTCTATGGAAGGTGTTCTCCCGAGGAAGTGCTGGGAGACCCATCACCAGACATTTAAAACTGGGTTGGGCAAAACACTGGAAAATATTCTGCAGGGAGTGATCTGGCATTGTCAGGTGGATAGCGTAGATGACTTGATTCATTTCTTTATAAATTTTTATGGTGCATTAATGGAATGGGCCATCCCTTCAATTATTTTCGATGGATGCATCCTTAGTGTTAGGTTGCTTTGGGAGTACTGAAACACGATCCAACTACCTATGCACGTACATCAGCCCAGTATTCAGGAAGGCAAAAATAACATGGCTATGGTGAAGCAACCTGGAATCCTTCTGAAATGAGACTCCTGGAAAAAAATATTTTTCCTCCCTCCTGCCCCCTGCAACTTTAAACTGCAGAGAAAGTTTTGGGAAAACAATGGGAGTGAATTGGTCTGTGGATGTGCCTCTCCCAGGTAGGCATACACTGGCACAGCTGGTACTCCTAACCATGCAGCGGGCATGCCACTGACAGGAGTGGGCATGGCTAGAGCACAGTGAGCTCTAATGATCCTGGGAGGGTGTTGGAATGACCCTTTGTGACCATTTGCAAGTTAGAGCAGCAGTGAGGATCAAGAAAGTTGGGCAGGGGGATTTAAGCTATGGTGACAATTTCTAAGCCAGGCCTTCTTGCTCTTCTCCTTGGTGTGGAAAATATCCTTTGGACTTGATCTAAGATCTCTCTGTGCTACCAAATGTGACAAGTTGCATTCCTTAACCATTAAAATGCAGGCCAAATTTCAGATGGTCCCCAAAGAAATCTGAAGGGGAAGCAAATAAAGAAGAGAATATCGGTATTAAAGACCATATCAATCAGAGACCATCTTTGTCTCACAAGTTCCTATGGCAAGAGGACAGTAGTCATCAACTCCTGTGTGACCAGAATCCCAGGGGAACCAGCTGAGGGGTCACTCAATTAGGCTGAACTGCAAAGAATGGGGCAGACATCCCCAAAGCTGGTGGATATTCCAATACTTAGATTTACCAAGACGGCACAAAACCTTCTGTAATACCTTACTGGTTATCCAGAAGTCAACAATAGAGTTCCCTTAAAGTTACCCAGCCTCAGGCCTCCATCTAGACACTCAAGTCAAATATGATGAAGGTTACTGAAAATCTTGTTCATCGTATAAAAAAGTTCTACCAATCTCGAAGGATCGGACACATTACCTTGCTGGTTAATGAATATTCCAGATCTTGCCCAAATACATGCTTATAGCAAATTCTTATTTACTAAACTAAAATTTATTAAAAAAAGGAGAGAGTGAGTGTATAGGTTAAAAGATCAGTGTACATACTGATATGAGTATAATTCTTGAGGTTCAGATTCATAATAGAGATGTTGAGCTTTGTAGTTGCAAAGTGTTCTTTCATAATTGGTTCATAGGCTATAGTCCAGATTATATTCAGGGTGTCTAGTCAGAGCTGGGATCTCAGTCTTGTCGTTTCAGCTTTCCCTGCATTGAAGCATCAAGCAGAGCTGAGATGACAGGATCAGGACCCAAGGATCTTTTATACCGTGTTCTAGCAGCCACTTGACCACACAGTCCTGGGTGAACAGGCTTTTGATGTAACCTTCTGTTTCCTAAACACCAACGGTAATTAGTTACACAAATTAACATAGGGCAATTTATCCATTATGCAGTCTATCACAAACTTCCAAGAGACATCTCGACAATGACATTATTTCACCCAAGATTCATCTAAATGTTAATATGTCCTTTTGACCTCTGAATTAATAGTTATATTGCCAGACAAGAACTGTCTGTTTACATGGCTAGCATTTATGAATACATACATACAATTAGTATCACTTCTAATGTCTAACAACATAGGCTAGAACTTTGAAATGCAAACCTATCTAGCATTGAATGGCCCTCATTACCATTCACATACTTTCTAACATGACTTTAAAGGTTGGCTCTGGGTTATTTAGCCTGCAAGCTGCTTAACCCTTTCCAGCCATTTATTATACTTTGTATAAGATTCGTTGCAATTATATAACAGTGGTAGCAATAATGATTTGTATTATTATATTTTAATTAGATAACGTCACATCCTGTATTCCCTTAGGAGGAACGATTTGCTCATTCTTCCAGTGGATTATGTCAAAGCAGTGGTTGGATTATCACTCAGATCCGATGTAGGATTTTCAGAGGTTTGCCCATCAGTCAGAGTTTAGTACAATCCCTGCTCAGAGACTGCTTTTTAACATATAGTGCAACAACTCTTCAAGATCAGTGTGATGCCCTTGGTTCTGCCCCACGGTGCCAACTTGTAATTTGTCTCAGAGAAAAATGCCCATTTCTTTGTAACCTATTTCTTAAATGCTGGATGGGTGAAGTCTGTGGCTCCACAGTTTACTCTCATGTCAAACTGAAGTTATGGACCAAGATCTTCAGAAACAGAAGCCTGTGGTTAGATTATAAAGCCATATTTAGGGACTTAAATAAACAGCCTGATTTTCAAAAGTGTTAAGCGCTCAGCAGCGGCCACTGATTGGATGGGAGTTCTTAGGTTTTCAGCACTTTTGAAAGTCAGATCACTTTTGAGATCTGAGTAAGGATTTAGGAGTAAAATTACCCAGAGCACCTGAGTGACTTAAGAACCTGATTGCCTAACTCCCTTGAAAATGGGGCTTAGGCTGCTCAAATATTGAAAACGTTATCTTCAAAACCTAGTTTTAGAAAATTTTGACCATTGTGATTAGAGCATGATCAGTAAGTATTGTATGTGGCTGATGTCTGTGTCCATCACTCAGTAATCGAAAGAGGGGCTAAAAGGTCATCAGTTCTGGAGGATGCATTGTGTGGATTTAGGTTGCTCCAATATACACTTGGGACTGGACCAAGCTCTCTCTAATCAGTCCTAGAATAAGGTGGGCATACGTGTGGCTTATATCCACCTTTGCTTCTATTCCCATCCCTCCACCCCATCGTTGCTGCACTGGGTGCAGTTTAGCCAGATCAGAAAATCTGGCCCTGTATCCCTAAAGATTTGTCAGCATTAGGGATTTTTACACTGGTGTAACTATACCAATGTACTTACTTCACACTGGGGGTGAACATTCCCTTAGCTACATTGGTGTAAAAATCCCTAATGCAGGTGAGCCCTGGGAGTTTCATTTATGGTCAATTGTTGACGCCCGCTCTGTTCCCATGCACTTTATTTAGGAATAATTGGAAGCATATATCTGCCCAACCCAGCCTCTTTTCAGTTTAAATGTTTTTGTTGCAAAGTTTGTACACAGATATTGACAAGATATACAGTATTGTTCAGTGTGACATAAATAACCTACATAAAAATTGTTTTCTCTTAAATTGCCTTTAATAAAGAGCTTCATGGGGGAAATATAACACACCTGAATGGTGCTTCAAATGCTAGAGCATTAGAAATAAATCAATACACACTTTAGATTAACCATTTTATCATGACAGTGGAGGTAGCTGGCTTAGCGCTATATGTGTTTGGCTGATTTTAGCCATGGAGGCACGAAACAGCCTAAAGAAAATGTCACCCGTCCTCCAACTTGTCTGACTGTGAAATGTGATTTTTTTTACTAGTGGTCAGGCCCTGTGGTTTCCTAACACCTAACCACATCAAATATACGTCCCTGGGAATGAACTGCCCCCCAAATATCACAGCTCTCTCCGAGCATTTGTCAGGAAATGGAAAGCACTTACTTAATGCAAAAGGAATGAGAGGAAAGAGTCTCAAAGTCATAGGAGAGAGGGAGAAATAACCTTTCCCGCTAAAAGTCCCAACAATTAATGTTACTAAGATACAGTGTTTTTAACTTCACAACCTTAGAACTGCAAGAAAAGACTTTGACTTGAGATACGCACTACACCATTTAGTAAATGAACTATTGTATAAAGAAAGTCTGGGGCCTTGGTCTTTAGCTGTGGCCAAGAAAGAGCTTACAACACCCTGTGTGTGTGTGTGCACACATCTCTGAAGATGGATTTAAACAACCTTTGTGCTCCTTAGATCCTGAGGCTGCTTTACATCCCACGCATGACCAGTTACCCTGGTTGCCAAAGGTTTCAAGGGGCCAATACATTAGCCAGGAGTTGCTGGGGTCCATGGAATCCCTGAAAATGCCCCTTACAGCAGCTGCAGGGATGTGTTTGTGTAGGAGCCACTGTGCCAGCTCTCTGCCACTGGAGGAACCCGCTATGTGGGATGATCAATGCCTGGCTGTTTACACTGCTTTTAGGGTCATTCTTTCCTAGTAGAGTGGTACAAGGCAGCCCCACCCTAGGGACAGTGTGGCCCTGGGATTTTGACGCATGATGTAGATGTTTCTACAGATCAGTCTGCAGACGTGGTGTCTGGTTTTCTTTGCTGGTCACCATTTGCTTCATCTGGTGAGTCAGAGAGTCTAGGTCCATGTGAGGAAAAGATTTTTTTACTTTGTCAGATACAGAACGTTCTGTGGGTTTCTCACATGCTGGATTGAAATCCTGCTGACATGGAGCCACTTGAAAGATCAGCACCCTTCTGGAGTGTGTAGAGCTTGGGTTCGTTGGTAAACTGATAATACCATGATCCACACCTACAATACTAAGTCTGGGTGACTTTTGTCACTAGATTTAGGAATTAGTGCTTGTGTTAGGCTTCGTTTCTAGACTGAGCACCTGTAGGACCTGAGTTTTGAAGAATGCTACTGCAGTCTTTCCCTTGGAGTCCATGGAGATTTGAGTGATGTGCATATTTTTATACTGATCGCTAATTTGAGTCTTTGAATTTCTCTGAGAAGTGCAATCTTACTCTCAGATGAGTCTCCCCTTTTAACTGTGCCATGTATTCCTCCATTCTGGCAGTCCAGAGTCTGGCAGTTCCTGAATTTACTTCCACTCTCATTGAACTCTCTAACCAGCGCTTAATTTGTGCCAGGGCTGAGCCCCAGGACCTCTAGGTGTGGCAGTTCGTAGCCCCAGCACCTCTGGGCTTGGTGCATCAGTTATGAATGTAAAAAATTGCTTGAGCCCCGGCACCTCTTTCATTACAAATTAAGCACTGTCTCTAACCCCACAGTCTATTGAAGCAGTCAGTTTGCTGGATTTCTTTTCCATTAAATAAGCAATCAAGTCAGATGGTGCTTACTTTTTTTTTTTTCCAGAGAGCAGAGCTGTAGATGTTGTCATTTGCAATAGGGTCTAGCATCTTTGATGCAGAGGCCTTTGGCATCTTCCTGACTTTCTGCTTCTGGTACTTCCCAACAGCACAGCAGTGGGCTTTTCCCTTAATATTTATGTTGGTATAAGATGTAAGATTCAAGTTTTAGAGGAGACCGATCAGTGAGAGGAGGCATTGAGGGAGAAGGAAGGCTGAGTAACAGGAGTGGGTGTACAGATAGAAGCCTGTACTGAGGTTGCACAGGTGGCACTGAGAGCATAATCTGGAGCTGCACCGGTGTAGCTAAACTTTTAGTACTAATCATTATGCATGTGACGGAAGAATCCAGCATTGCTGTCAGATCCCAGGGTGAGGTAGTCCCAGAAACAACATCACTTTGCCTGTACAATGCAAGTTTGATCAGGAAGTCACTAAGAGATGATAAACAGGGAACCCACAATGCCATTTTTATAGAGTCACTTCTCAAAGCAGAACTGCACTTTAATATCCAGTCCCTTCTCTTGCAGGGGACTGTTCTACATTTGTAGGCAGATGGACTCTATAATCTGAGGATTTTTCTGTCTCTAAATTTGATGAGTCTATGGAAATAGAATCCCTCAGGAGGATGACGGCATTAGTGGACAGAGAGGACTACTCCAGAGGGTATCTGTTGATCGGAATGCTTCCATGTTCCAGTTATCGATAACTACCAGATGCTATTGCAATTATTGGCAGACTGTAGTCATTTACAGAACTCCTCCCTGTCATTTGGTCTGACAAATGCATTATGAGTTTCCTTTTCAACTGGTTTGGAAATAGCGCAGCCCTCGGGGAGGCTAAATTTTGGTAATTCCCTTCTTTCATTAGTGTATGAAGGCATTATTGGCCTGCTCCCACTCCCATGGAAGTTGATGCTAAAGTTCCCATTGACCCAGTGCAGGACCAAGCTCCAGACTTTCAGGAGGCTAGATAAGCAGTTTGTCAGGTGATATATCTGCTGTCAGACTTTGGTCAGTCTTCTCCACTGAATTTTTCTCACTTGGGAGAGTCATTTCATATTCAGGATGAGGTCCTGTTTGGATTTGTTTTAAATTTAACCTTAACTCTGAATTTTCTAGGATTGTAATGCTTGGTTTGAGGGTAATTACAACATGCATGTAATATTTTTTTACCCTGAATTTAATGATATATATACGAGAGCTGGTTGCCATATTTCAAATTCTGAAATGTCAAATTGTCAAAGTTTGACAAAAAAAGAGTGGAGGTTTTTTTGAATGGGGCAAAATTTTCAAAAGTGCCTAATCCCCATTTTCAAAAGTGAGCTAGACACATAGTGAATGGCCATACTGCAAGTGGAGATGTGACTGTACCACAGGTAGACATACCTGCACTAGCTTTAATCGTAGCGAAGACTTGGTGACACTGGCTTCAGCATGGGCTAGCGACCCTGGGTACCTACTCGGGTTCCTGGTGGGCTTGTATTTGGGTGGCTAGCCCAAGTACAAGCCCGTGCCACCACACGAGATGTGAGCATGTCTACTTGTGCTACAAACACATCTTCACTTTGCTGACGTATCATAATCTCATCTGTACTCTCACCTTTAACTCCAGTTCGGTGTAGCTTCTTGTCTGAGAATATTTCTAAAACCATGTGGAGCTGCTGAGCTAGGAGGTGTAAAGATCTTTCAATATATGCAAAATGCAATTCAATTAAGTGCTGTTAGTGAAAGCTGTTAGCACCTCCCTCTCCTCATCTGCTCAGCCAGAGCAATGGAAGGAGGTGGAGGAGGAGAACTGGAGACATTATACGTAGGAAGATAGAAACTGGCCTAGTGAATCCCACCCCCCCTCACTGGTACGTGGCCGTATGTATCCCATCTGCCACAGTGGGCAATCAGTAATGCTGCAGAGAAAGTCAGTCCCCACCCTGCTTCATATTGTTTCTACCCAGTCGTGCACTGATGAATATTTCCTTATTGAAGCCTCACAGGCAGTTAGCCTGAGATTTGATTGCTGGGGTTGGGGGGTACAGGTTGTTTGAGGCTCCAGAGGGGGGTCCCTCACAGCTTTCATCTCAATTTTACTAATAAAAGAAAGTGCCGCTGCGCATCAGGAGACCAAGGGGGAAGTGAGAGGCCCTCTCCTGCCCTGGGGAAGCTCAGATCCAAGGGAGTTCCTTCTTCATCTTAGGGGAACTGGGAGAGGACAGCTGGGCTGCACCTTGCCATCAAGAGGACTATAAAGCATGGGCAAGCTTTCCCTGAAGGTGATTAGAGAGCTAAGGGAGACTCTGCCAAAGGAAGGTTTGGAGCTAGGGGAACAGCTGAGCCGATAGATTTGCTGTGTGTTACGCCTCTCAAGTGCGTCCCTTTCTCTTTGTTCAGGATTATTTGGTCAGCCAAACCACAAGCTTTGCATGACCATTTGGGTTCTTTTGTGGAACTCATGGAGCCACATCCTCAGCTGGTATACACTGAAGTGGCTCTGTTGAAGCCAGTGTAATGATCCCAATGTTCATCCACTGAGGAGATGGCCTATTGAGTATGTCATGGGTATAACCCTGGCAATCAAAAGGAAAGTCTTGCTAAGAGGTAGGGGGGTTGTTTTCATTTTTCTAAACAACTCCGCTGTGAATTCAGAGGGATTAGGACCAAGGTCTGGCTACAATTCTCCTTTTCTTACGATGCAGAACTACGAATGTTGTTGGTGATATAATTATCTGGCCTCTAAACAAAGCCAGCTGCAGTATTTGATTCTGACTTATTGTGACACGCTAAAGGCTTTAGTTATGATCTTAGTGACTTCTGTTGCTTGCTCCACTGCAGCTGTAAGTCGTAATTCTAGCTTTTGGTTCCTGACTTCCATTGTGCCTGAGGCAGGGAGGATTTCTTGATACTGTGCATAACAATACAGTCAGTGGAAAAACTGGGTTTTCTTTTTGGTATTTGACGTGGACGTTTTGAAGATGTAGTGTCCAGCACATTAGTTTAGGCTCTGTGCCTACCAATTCATGATGCCAGGGAGTATTGGCTTGCACAGCTAAATGGTATTCTATTACTGAGGTTCAAGTCATATATGCCATAACCGTTGCTGCTTTTCCTTTGATCTACCAATTGATTTAGGCTGTCTTCCAGACTAGTTTGCTGACCTCTTTGCCCTGGAAGAAAGATTGAAATCTGTGTGTGCTAACGCAGCAGGTACAATTAATGCTTGTTCGCATTTCAGAAATGCGCTGACATTCTTCACCTCAATGCCAAGCAACGATTCGCTCTCTCCTGATGCACTCTTCTCTACTCTTCACCTACTGACAAGTATCTCCAGCCAAACTGGTTAGTGCGGCCAGTAGCAGATCTATGTCAAAAGTTTAGGTCTTTTAGGCTTGATTCAGCAAAGCATTTAAGCATGTGTAAAATGTTAAGCAAGAAAGAGAGACAATTGAAGCCAATGGGATCATTTCCATGCTTAGGGTGACCAGAAGTCCCAATTTTATAGGGACCGTCCCTATATTTGGGGCTTTATCGTTATATAATCATCTATTACCTCCCACCCCTTGTCCTGACATTTCACATTAGCTATCTTGTCACCCTATCTATGCTTAAACTGAACAGGAGTACTTGTGGCACCTTAGAGACTAACCAATTTATTTGAGCATAAGCTTTCGTGAGCTACAGCTCACTTCATCGGATGCGTACTGTGGAAAGTGTAGAGGATCTTTTTATATACACATAAAGCATGAAAAAATACCTCCTCCCACCCCACTCTCCTGCTGGTAAATCACTTCATCGGATGCATACTGTGGAAAGTGTAGAAGATCTTTTTAAATAAGCTATTACCAGCAGGAGAGTGGGGTGGGAGGAGGTATTTTTTCATGCTTTGTGTGTATATAAAAAGATCTTCTACACTTTCCACAGTATGCATCCAATGAAGTGAGCTGTAGCTCACGAAAGCTTATGCTCAAATAAATTGGTTAGTTTCTAAGGTGCCACAAGTACTCCTTTTCTTTTTGCGAATACAGACTAACACGGCTGTTACTCTGAAACCTATGCTTAAACTGACACACGTGATTAAGTGCTTTGCTGGATGGGAGCATCAGATGCTGGTAGGTGAGCTTGGGAGATGCTACAGGTTTTTAATATGGGAAATGAGGTGTCCTCATACAATTAGGGTTGCATCGGGCTTTTGCCTTTGACAGGACCTTAGAAGCTCTCAAGCTAAAAGATTGACTTTCTTTCCAAAAAAGAGAGAGACGTGGCATATGCCCTCCATATGACCCCACTAGATCACTCCTCCAGTTTGACAACGAGCCACTGATAACGTCTCTTTTTTGAACATGGTCTTTCTGCCCGTTGTGCATCCACCTTATAGTAATTTCATAGTTCCCTAATTTGCTTATGAGACTGTCATGTGGAGCTATGTCAAAAGCCTTATGACAATCAAGATGTATCAGATCTACAGCTTCCTCCCGTCTACTAGACCAGTGGTTCTCAACCAGGGGTACGCATAACCCTGGGGCATGCAGGGGGTACATCAATTCATCTCGATATTTGCCTAGTTTTACAACAGGGTATATAAAAGGTACTAGCGAAGTCGGTACAAACTAAAATTTCATACAGACAATGACTTGTTTATACTGCTCTAGATACTATATCAGTGTTTCTCAACCTAGGGGGTCGTGAGTAATGATTATATGGTAAAAATGAAAAAGTCAGCAATTTATCAGGAATCATGTGCTGTGGCACTTTTTTGTATTTTTATTTCTGAGTTTGTGAGCTAGTAGTTTTTAAATGAAGTGAAACTCGGGGTATGCAAGACAAATCGGCCTCCTGAAACGAGTAGAGTAATCTGGAAAGTTTGAGAACCACTGCACTAGGCCAGTAACCCTGTCCAAGAAGGAAATATAGCAGGGCTTCTCACTGTTCATAGCGTATTCCAGACTGCAGCAGCCCACTTAGGTTATGTCTACACTGGCAGAGTTACATCGCCGCTCAGAGAGCGCTGAAGGGAAACCACTGTTGTGTGTTCACACTGTCAGCTGCCTGTGCAATAGCATGTTCACACTTGCGGCCCTTGCATCGGCATTCGGAGTGGTGCACTCTTGGCAGCTATCCCACAGAGCATCTCTTCCTCTTCTGCCTCTAAGAGTTGTGGGAAAGCGGAGGGGGTCACAGGGTATCCTGGTTCCTCTCCCAATGTCCCGTGATGCATTGCTTTGCATCCCAGAAATCCCTGTGCTTTCGTCTGCATTTGGCGCCATCTTTCAATGGTTTGTGTAGCACGCGCTCTGCCTCTTTGGTCTGCAGGAATGGATCCGGCATTGTTGACCAATATGCTGCTCACTCTCGCTAACATGTCACAAGTGGAAGTGGAGTTATTCCTTAAACTACAAAGGCAAGAGGTGTCCGACATTGATCTCGCCACGCATGGTAGCTACGACATGAGATTGCTTGTGGCATTTGCGGAGCTGCTGACCACAGTGGAACGCTGCTTTTGGGCTCGGGAAACAAGCACTGAGTGGTGGGATCACATCACCATGCACATCTGGGATGATGAGCAGTGGCTGCAGAACTTTCGGATGAGGAAAGCTGCTGTTGTGGCACAATGTGATGAGCTCACCCCAGCCCTGCAGCACAAGGACACAAGAATGAGAGCTGCCCTGTCATTGGAGAAGCATATGGCGATTGCACTGTGGAAGCTGGCTACTCCAGACTGCTACCAATCGGTCCCTAATCAGTTTGGAGTGGGAAAGTCGACCGTTGGACTCGTGTTGATGGACGTGTGCAGGGCCATTAATTGCATCCTGCTGCAAAAGACTCTGATTCTGTGTACCGTGCATGACATTGTGGATGGCTTTGCACAAATGGGCTACCCTAACTGCAGAGGGGTGATAGATGGCACGCATATTCCAATTCTGGTGCCAAACCACCTAGCCACCGAGTACATTAATTGAAAGGGGTATTTCTCGATGGTTCTCCAGGCACTTGTGGGTCACTGTGGGCGTTTCACGGACAATAACATGGGCTGGTCCAGAAAGGTGCACGATGCATGCATCTTTCGGAACACTGGCCTGTTCAGGAAGCTGCAAGCAGGGACTTTCTTCCCGGACCAGAAGATCACTGTAGGGGAAGTCGAAATGCCAATTGTGATCCTGGGAGACCCTGCCTACCCCTTAATGCTGTGGCTTATGAAGCCATACATGGCAGCAACAAGGAGCGGCTCAACAACAGGCTGAGCAAGTGCAGAATGACTGTTGAGTGTGCTTTTGGCCATGTAAAGGCCTTCTGGCACTGCCTATATGGGAGGCTGGACCTAGCCGATGACAATATTCCTATGGTTATAGCCACGTGCTTTTATATTTGTGAAAGGAAGGGTAAAAGCTTCACTCAGGGCTGGACCACTGAGTCTCAGCACCTGGAGGCTGAATTTGAAGAGCCAGAGACCATGGCTATTAGAGGGGCTCAGCATGGGGCCATAAGGATCAGGGATGCCTTGAGGCAGCAATTTGAAGCTGAAAGCCATTAATATTTGTTGCTGTGCTCAAGAGTGCAGTGCTTGTAATGCTAGGAGGTGATTGTGATTGGTGCGGACGATGCACTGTGAAGGTTTAAGAAAATTGCCTGTTGCTTTGCAGAGCTCTCTCTGCTTTCAATTAATAGAATAAAGATTGCTTTCAAGCCACAACAATTCTTTTATTAAAAAACACCACCACATCGGAACTGTGGGGGATGGTGGAAGGGAGGGTCCTAAGAAGAGGTGGGGTCTCGGTATGATTAAAGATCTGTGTATGTCCAGATATCATATGCAACTTTGTTCTTTGGAATATAGTGCAGCGGGTACTGTACTTCAGCAGGGCTAAACTGCAGAGGAATGGGTGTTGAGTGCAGTGGGTACTGGGAATCCACAGGGCTGGACTATCACGGGGCAGATGTGGAATGCAGCGGGTACTGCCTGGAGCAAGGATATTGACAGGAGTGTGTTGGCAGCGTCTGGGGGGGCGCGTGGGAAAGAGTTTTGTGACAGCGGCTACAAGGGAGGGCAGGCACGGAGGTGCTCAGTTTGCCATGCTAAGAGCTCCTGGAGCATGACCGCTTGTTATTCCATAAGGTTTAAGAGCCACTCCATGGCTTCATTCTGGTGTGCTGTGTTCTCCTTTTGTTCCCTCTTCTCACTGTCCTGCCACTCCTTCAGTTCTAGTTTTACTGCCGTGGAGTGCAGCATGACATCACACAGAAGGTCCTCTCTGCATTTTCGTGGCTGCTTTGTAATCCTGCACAGCTGTTCAGCTGTCAATAACAAAGAGGGAGGCTGGGATCTCAAGGCCATATCTGTGAAGCCAAAATGCAACATTTTACACAAGCACTATTGTTTGCAACACCGAGGCCACTGTATCAGTGTTTAAAAACACAACCACTATTCACATACCTATCACTAACTGGCTGACCCCAGACAAGCACACATGAGCCACAAGACCCCCCAAAATGGTGAGTAACAACGGGGGTAGGGGAAATCAGTGTTCCAGGACAATACTCAGCACGTGGCTCTTGGGGAGAGCCAGCACTGTACAGGGGGCATTAAAATCATTCCTGTCCCCACACTTTCCACAGGAGGTGATCATTATGGAAGATATCTTGCTGCTGAGGGTGAGCAGGGAATCAAGGGCGGGTGTTCTCCAAGACTGCAGCTTCCGCCCTGGCCCTTACGCGGCTCATCTGTGTGCAGCTATGGTGTCACCCCCCACACCAGTGACGGCAGAGTGGCTCAGGAAATTTACCCTTAATGGGGCAAGAAACGAGGCAGCTCTGCCAAAGACCCTGCAGGACCAGATTGCCCAGTATCTCCATGAGAGTTTCGTGGAGATCTGAGGCAGATTCACATGAAGTGAAGGCGTCCATCAACACCCTGTCCCGCCGCTCTGACTAGGCATTTGGTAGTACGCATATCACACAGACACAATCCTGCTTTCTGCAAATTCCTCCCCGCAAACAGAAAACAAGCAGGCCTTCTGCAACCCTCCTTCCCCCAACAACTCGCTTCAGCGATTCCCAAAATCAAAGCCACTTACCAGGGGCCTCCTCTCCTGTTTCTGCTTTGCCAAGCTCCAACCTCAGTGACTGGCTAGCCACCTCCGTCATAGAGAAGAGCTCCTGGCTGCATGCATCTCTGAACACTGAGTCATCCTCTGTCTCTGGGTTCCCCTCCTTATCCACATCCAAGATTTCCTCCTCCTGGGTCGGTCCAATCTTGACTGGCACATGAGCCCCCAAAGTATCCATGGGGCTCTTCGTAGTGGAGGTGGGGTCGCCACCAAGTATCACATCCAGCTCTTTGTAGAACCGGCAGCTCGTGGGCACAGCACCAGAGCGGTGGTTTGCCTCCCGCGCCCTGTGGTAGGCATCCCACAGCTCCTTCACTTTGACCCTGCACTGCAGTGTGTCCCAGTCATGGCCCCTTTCTGTCATGCATCGTGGTATCTGTCCGCAGGTATCCTAATTCCTATGGCTGGAGAGCAGCTGGCACTGGACAGCCTCCTCTCCCCAAATGCTGGTGAGGTCCAGCACCTCGGCATTGCTCCAAGCGGGGGATCGCCTGGTGCACGGAGCAGCCATGGTCAACTGGAAAGATGCACTAAGACCACTGCACGTGTTGCCGAGCAAACAGGAAGGGGACTTTCAAAATCCCCAAGGAATTTAAAGGGTAGTGCTGATGGTTGGTCACCTGAGGGTAGGGCAGTAGACTTCAAACCAATGACCAGAGAGGCAAGAACAGGCATTGTGGGACACCTCGTGGAGGCCAATCGCAGGGCTGTAATCGACCACGGTGTCTACACTGGCACCGTGGCGCTGTAGCCCTGGTGCAGAAAGCTCTACACCTCTCATTGGGGTGGCTTTTTTACAGTGCTGCAACCGTGCAGTTTCTGCACAGAAAGTGGCTTGGCAGTATGTACACCTCGGGAGTTACCCTGCAGAAAGCTGCTTGACTGCGCAGAAACTTGCCAAAGTAGATAAGGCGTAACGTGCAGGTCTAAGCAGTCATGAGCATGTTATACCCACACTGTGTTCTTCACAGCAGCTGCCAGAAAAGAGGCTGGTTGGTTGATTGATAAACTTCATGGTGTAGGCTCTGGCTGCATTCCATCCCTCTTGGAGACTGTTTCTGATGTGGATCTGTGGGCACTGGCTGAGGTTGGCATGCCATTGTGTCTTTGCTGTGATGAGCCCTAGGGTGGGGCACTTGCTCCCCCACCCCCAAAATCCATTTCAATCCATCTGAACCACTTTGAACCGCTTTCTTCAGTGGTGAATGACCGCTCTTTTTGCCACCACTCTAGATTTACTGTATCTACCTCCCATGCCTTTTCCTCCTCCTCTTGTAGTGGATCCTCTGGTTTGACCCTTTTAAAATTAAACCCTTCTCATTGTTGGTGGCTGGTTCGGGGCTTGGGGGCAGGGAAGGTTTTCTACATAAATTATGGCTAGTGTTTTTGCTTCTGGACAATGGGGGCAGAAATGGATGCTCCAAAAAGTGGGTTTGTACTTTGACTGATGGGTCAGTCATCCTTAGTTAAAATAGATTTTATTTCCATCTTCCCCAGTTGTGGCACAGGGTCCTTCATAGCTGGCTATTAAAGAGACACCAATGTTGAAAATCACTTTTCCATCTGAAAATGTTGGAGCTGATATTGTTAGAAGCAAAATCCCCAGAAGACTAGAGCAAAGCACAGTACATGCTGTTAATACGGTTTTCTCCCCGTATGGTGGTGCATATTGGCAGTATGGACAATACTTTAATTAGTGAGAGTTGGATTAAGGTTTGAAAAACAAAACCACCTTCTATTTTTCTACAAATAAACTTACCTTTGCTTGGTTACTGGGCCAGATTTCCCCCACCCACCCCAGCTGGTGTAAACTGGCATAGCTCCACTGAAATTAATGGAGCTATGCCAATTTAGTCAATAAAGATACTTTTCTCTTAACACAGAATAGCTTGCATTGAGTTAAGCTTTCTAGCTGATTGAGTCCTTAACTTTCCTTTTCTCTGAATGGCTATGATGCTCCCTTTTTTGTTTTTTGACCTGATTTTATCACCCCTTGTTACACTGCCCCTGGAACAGATTAAAATCCACCTTCTCCCCCTTTTGGACTGTCAAACCAGTGTGACAAACTAGGGGAGGGAACGAGAGAGGGGAGGGTATCTGGAAGTTCAACAGCTCAGAAGGCAGTTTTCCAGATCAGAAAACAGATAGAATATGGAGAGAGTTAAATAAGGACTGATCAAATATACAGGTGAAAAAGGCAGATAGGGGCTCAGTACCAAGCCACCTAAATCAGCATTAGGCCCAGATGCTGCTTTTGGATGCACACAGGCCTCACACACCCATTCATTGCATGGAGCTATCTTGAGCTAAAACCAGCATGAAGATATATTTTGATTTCATCCAACACAGAGGTCTCCACTATAGATTCCCATGCAAGTTAAGCAGCTAGCCCAGAATTAATCAGACACAACAGAACTGATGCTGATGGCAATAGGGAAGCACTTTAAGAATGGTCATATTGGGTCAGACAAATGGTCCATCCCAGTGTCCTGTCTCTGACGGTGACTAGTGCTAGATGCTTCAGAGGGAATGAACAGAACAGGGCAATCATTGAGTGACCCATCCCCAGTCATCCAGACCCAGTTTCTGGCAGTCAGAGATTTGGGGACACCCAGAGCATGGGGTTGCATGAAGTTGTCTAAACCTTTTATGAACCCAGTAATATTTTTGGCCTTCACAACATCTCCCAACATTGAGTTCCGCTGGTTGGCTGTGCGTTGTGTGAAGAAATACTTTTTGTTTTGTTAAACCTGCTGCCTGTTAATTCCATTAGGTGATCCCTGGTTCTTGTGTTATGGGAAAGTGTAAATAACAGTTCCTTATTTACTTTCTCCACACCATTTATAATTTTAGAGCTCTCTACCACATCTCACCTTAGTCCTCTCTTTTCCAAGCTGTACAGTTCCAGGCTTTTTAATCTCTCCTCATAAGGAAGCTTTTCCATACCCTTAATTGTTTTTGTGTCCCTTCTCTGTACTTTTTCCAATTCTGAATATCTCTTCTGAGATGCAGTGACCAGAACTGCGTGCAGTATTCAAGGTGGGTTTGTATCGTGTGGCATTATGATTTTATTGTGTTGTCTTACGATCTCTTTCCTAATGGGTCCTAATATTCTGTTAGCTTTTTTTGACTGCTGCTGCACATAGAGCAGGTGTTTTCAGAAAACTATCCACAGTGACTCCAAGATCTTTAAGTAGTTAATTTAGACCCCATCATTTTGTATGTATGCTTAGTTGGGATTATGTTTTCCAAAGTGCCAGAGGCGATGTATGGCGGGGAGGGCATGCAGGGTCACATATGCCCTTCCCCAGTTTTTTTGGTCACATAGTACAGACGGACCCCCTCCCTGCAGAGCAGCTAAGTCAGCAAGCTGCCCTGGGCAAGGAGAGACAGAAGCAGGAGCAGAGGAGCATCTGGGAGCTGCTTGGAGGCTCTGCTGCTTTCCCAGAGGGGGCAGTCTGCTTTCCAGGAGGGAGAGGGCTGCCGAGTGTGTGTGTGTGTGTGTGTGTGTGTCTCAAGCTGTTCTGGGATTGTACTCCCCCCCCCCCCCCCTCACCAACGCTGAGAGCAGGCATGGGTTGTCTATGCAAAGTGCATTATTTAGCATTTATCAATGCTGAATTTCATCTGGCATTTTGTTGCCCAGTCACCCAGTTTTGTGAGATCCCTTTGTAACTCTTCACAATCTGCTTTGGACTTAACTATCTACTCCTGGGGGAATTCTGTTCCACTGCGCAATGCAGAATTTTGCAGAAATTAACAGAAATGGGCTGCAGTGCTGCTAGCCGCTACTGGGGGCCACTAGACTCGGCAGACCGCAGTTTGCACATAGAAGACACTGCTGGGGGAAGGAGAGAGAGCTAGAGGGTTCCTGGCAGCTGCGCTTCCCAGCATGCCCCACCCCAGGCCCAGCCCCCACTCCACCCTTTCCTTCAAGTCCCCACTCCCCCTCTCTTCCTGCCCCCCACTAAACCGCTGATTCATAGTGAGTGGGAGGTGCTGGGAGGAAGGGGGAGGAGCTGATTGTCAGGGCTGCTGGCAGGCAGGAGGTGCTGGGGGGAGGAGGAGGAGCTGATCCGCAGGGCTGCCGGTGGGTGCTGAGCACCCACTTTTTTTTTTTTTTCTGTGGGTGCTCCAGCCCCGGAGCACCCATGGGGTCGGCACCTATGCTCTGCTCTTCTCTAGTATATAGAGAATCCTGCTAATAGATCCTCCCCTAAGGGATGTCAGTCTGAACCGTGTGCTCCTCCACACTTATTGGCTTTCCCCCTGCCCTTTAGTTTAAAGACTCCTGTACAACCTTTTTAATTTTACATGCCAGTAGTCTGGTTCCATTTTGGATTAGGTGGAGCCCATGCTTCCTGTACAGCTCCTCTTTTCCCAAAAGCTTCCCCAGTTCCTAATAAACCTAAAATCCTCATCCCTACACCATCGTCTCATATGCCCACTGAGACCCTGCAGTTCTGCCTGTCTGACTGGCCCTGGTCATGGAACTGGAAGCATTCCAGAGAATGCTACCATCAAGGTCCTGGACTTTAATCTCTTATCTAGCGGCCTAAATTTGGCCTCCAAGACCTCTCTCAGATCCTTCCCTATGTCATTGGTACCTACATGTACCACAACCACCAGTTTCCCCCTACCACTGCATATAAGTCTGTCTAGATGTCTTTAGTGATTTGCAACTTCTCACCTGGTAGGCAATTTACTATGCAGTTCTCCTGGTCATTGCAAACCCAACTATTTACATTTCTTATAATCGAGTCTCCCATAACTATTGCCTGTCTCTTACTAATCACGAGGGCTCGCTTCTGCCCCCTCCCCCCCCCCCCCCGAGGGGTAGGTAGCCTCAGTGCGAGAGGATACCATGGCATCATCTGGAGGGAAATAATGGGATCATTTCCCTCCTCTCCAGCTTAATGTTCTCCTTCACAGAGACTTTCATCCTCCTCAGCAGCACAGAAGCTGCCAGATTGGGGGTGGGACCATTCTGCTGTGTCCCAGAAAGTCTCCTCTGTGTACCTCTCTGTCTCCCTTATCTCCTCCAGTTCAGCCACTCTGGTCTCAAGAGCCTGTATTCAGTCTTGGAGGGCCATGAGTTTCTTCCCCTGATTTCACACACATGCCACCGGCCCACAAGGTGGGTAATCATACTGCTGCATTCAGTGCAAAAAAAGTGGACAGCCCCCACTCTGCTGCTGGACTTCTGCCTGCAGTATTGTTACACTTCGTGGTTTTTTTATTTATTGGGGGGCCAGGAGGTTATTGGCCTAAGTTTAGAGAACGTTTGTTTGTTTGTCGAGTGTATGTGGCTTTCACGCTTCCTTTCTAAACTCCCTTGCAAAACTCCCCTGTTTGCTGCTCCTGTTTGCTAGCTCCTCTGGTTGCTTAGGAGCTGGTTTCTTAAACTCCTGTTCTCTCCAAGTAGTCCTGCTCCCACCCCCCATCAAAGGATCCTAACAGGATTAGGGATCAAAGGAGTGGGAGGAATCAATCCTGGGAGGAGAAAAATTTTTTTATTTCTTGACCACATCTTGGCAAAATTAAAAGTAATCCAAATATGTAAATCAAATCAGACCTCTGCTCATGTGGAAGCTCCAGCCTTGACAACTGTGCAAGCCATCAACCCTCAAGCTGCTAAACCAGGATGTAGCTTGCATGTGGAGGAGGAGGAGGGCAGAGGAGTGTCATTCTAGATTCATAGTGGCCCCCAAACATCCATTGTTTTTCGCCTATGACTGGAAAGGTCTTAATTAGTCACTTCACCTTAAATGATCCCTTGAAATGATCCCTTAACTATTTATGCTAAACAGTCTATTCTACCTTGTATTTAGCTGTGACACTCTGACTACCTTTCCTGGACCTGAAGAAGAGCTCTGTGAATGCTTGTGTCTCTTACCAACAGAAGTTGGTCCAATAAAAGATATTACCTCCCCAGCCTTCTCTCTCTGATATCCTGTGACCAACATGCCTACAACAACACTGCATGAACCTTCAGAGACTGAACCAAGCCTTTCCAATGAGCAAAACTGCCTTCTCTAAGCTGTTCCAGTGGACTGATTTGCTTACTTAGCATCCCAGGGTTCTTTGTCCCGTTTTTTCAGCTTATCAAGTGTCTGTCCAAAGCAGCAGGAATTACACACCGCTGCAATTAATTAAGCACGTTTTCTCTTTTGCACCACGCCTTTCACTCTGCAATATCACAGTGCAGGAACATGAATGATCCTGGTGCTAAATGGCAAAATACACTTATGAAACTGGAGTTCTTTTCAGCCATCACTACTGTTCTCTGCAGCTTGGCAAGGGGAAGCAGGGCTGCTTCGACATCAGCAGAGGTCTGATTTACATATTCGGATCACTCTTAATTTTGCCAGGCTGTGGTCAAGAAATAAAAAGCTCTTTCTCTTCCCAGGATCAATTCCTCCTTATGCCTGGCTTCTTCTAGAACTTGGTCACTCACATATATTCATGAAGGAATCATTGTCCCTCCTGCAATTCTTTTTTCATCTGGTCTCCTCTTGGATATTCAGTAGTTTTGCTTAACACAAACGATTGTTTAATTATATTATAATACAGCCACTTTCTAAAGATCCCATCCCACAGGATTCTTGCGCTTGGGCCTTAGTTTCCCAATACCAGGCCAGCAGAACGACTGCAGCTCTTAGCATTTTGACATCTGCTGGCAGTGGTGGAAGGACTGAATGCAAGCCATACCCCTTACTGTATTTCGTGCATGTCGCCATCATAGTTATAAACGCTGCCCTCCCAATGTCCTGGTCAGTTTCCTCTTGACTGTCTTCAGCAAAGAAGCTCCCATGCTGCACTTCTGCCTGGCTCCAGCTCTTCATTGGATGGGTGTCCTTTCTGGCACCCCTCCTTCCTGTCGGTTCTGAGCTTTGCTGAAGATGTGAGGCATTTTCTGGTGTTCAGTCCTCTTCTCTGCACCCTCTAAGCAGGTACTATTTGCTGCTTTAGCACTTTGGGAGCCCCACATCCTCCCTCCAGCACCCCTTTGGCATCTAACTGTTCTCCCTGCTTTGAGATTTTCCTTTTGGGGCAAGTCTTTAAGGGAAGAAAGAGGACAGCTTCAAGCCACGGCCATGCAGCTGGACTGTGTCTATGACCAACAATCTTGTCCTCTAGCTAGGAGTTAGACATGATGGGAGAACACCACAGCCGCATTCAAAAGCACGTGACCATAAGAAAACCTGATTCCACCGTGCATTGGGCAGTGTCCTTTGCCTCAGTTTCCCACCTTGTTAAAATGAATGAACGTCCCTTTAACACACCACTCCCCTCTCCCTCCGCTGCACCCCACTCACCATTGTCTGTCCTTGGTTAGTGAACTGCTAGAAGGGCATTCATGAGGGGTCATCTCTAACCCCTGGGAGGGAGTATCGAGCAATGCTGTACTGCTGCCTCTGCAACTGGCTGCCGCTGTCCTCCTGCTGTGTCTCTGCCGCCACCACCACTGCTTGCTGCTCCCAAGACATCCCAGTCTGAGGTTCCACCACTTAACCCAGCTCTCAGTGATTTCAGCAGGTGGTGGGGAACCTCACACGCACTGCAGTCTTGGTATTCGCCGTCCCCAGTCCGAGGCTGTGTCTACACTATGAAATTAGGTCGAATTTATAGAAGTCGATTTTTTTAAAAAGTAATTTTATACAGTCGACTGTGTGCGTCCCCACTAAGTGCATTAAGGCAGCGGAGTGCGTCCTCGCTACCGTGGCTAGCATTGACTTATGGAGCGGTGCACTGTGGGGAGCTATCCCACAGTCGCCACCGCCCACTGGAATTCTGGGTTGAGCTCCCAATGCCTGATGGGGCAAAAACATTGTTGCGGGTGGTTTTGGTACATGTTGTCGGTTGCCCCTCCCTCTGTGAAAGCAACAGCAGACAATCGTTTCGCACCTTTTTTCCGTGCAGGCGCCATACTGCTTTCAGCAGACGGTGCAGGAGGACTGCTAACCGTCGTCATCGAACCACCGCTTCTGCTGCAACTTTGTCCTCCTGGTGGTCTCACAGATCCTCCTATAGGACTGTCGTCATCCGCCGCTTCCTCTGCAACTCTGCTCGGCTGCTCTTGTCTCGGCAAGTGTGCAGCCCGCTCAGCTGTTGTGTCCTGGCAGCAGATGGTGCAGTAGGTCTGCAAAACTGGTCATCCAACCACCGCTTCCCCTGCAACTCTGCTCTCCTGCAGATGTCATACCCCGGCAAGCATGGAGCCCGCTCAGATCACCGTGGCAGTTATGAGCATTGTAAACACCTCGTGCATTATCAGGCAGTACATGCAGAACCAGAAGCTGCAAAAGCAGGCGAGGAGGTGACGGCAGCGTGGTGACGAGAGTGAGGACATGGACACAGACTTCTCTCAAAGCACAGGCCCCGGCAATTTGGCCATCCTGGTGGCAATGGGGCAGGCTCATGCCATGGAACACTGATTCTGGGCCGGGGGAAACAAGCACAGACTGGTGGGAGCGCATATTGTTGCAGGTCTGGGATGATTCCCAGTGGCTGCAAAACATTCGCATGCGTAAGGGTTTCATGGAACTTTGTGACTTGCTTTCCCCTGCCCTGAAGCACAGGAATACCAAGATGAGAGCAGCCCTCACAGCTCACAAGAGCGTGGCGATAGCCCTCTGGAAGCTTGCAATGCCAGACAGCTACCAGTCAGTCGGGAATCAATTTGGAGTGGGCAAATCTACTGTGGGGGCTGCTGGGATCCAAGTAGCCAACGCAATCACTGAGCTGCTGCTATCAAGGGTAGTGACTCTGGGAAATGTGCAGGTCATAGTGGATGGCTTTGCTGCAATGGGGTTCCCTAACTGTGATGGGGCCATAGACGGAACCCGTATCCCTATCTTGGGACCGGAGCACCAAGGCAGCCAGTACGTAAACCGAACGGGGTACTTTTCAATGGTGCTGCAAGCACTGGTGGATCACAAGGGACGTTTCACCAACATCAGCGTGGGATGGCCGGGAAAGGTACATGACGCTCGCATCTTCAGGAACTCTGGTCTGTATGAACAGCTGCAACAAGGCACTTACTTTCCAGACCCGAAAATAACTGTTGGGGATGTTGAAATGCCTATAGTTATCCTTGGGGACCCAGCCTACCCCTTAATGCCATGGCTCATGAAGCCGTACACAGGCAGCCTGGACAGTAGTCGGAAGCTGTTCAACTATAGGCTGAGCAAGTGCAGAATGGCGGTAGAATGTGTATTTGGATATTTAAAAGCGTGCTCGCGCAGTTTATTGACTTCAGCGAAACCAATATTCCCATTGTTACTGCTTGCTGTGTGCTCCACAATATCTGTGAGAGTAAGTGGGAGACATTTATGGCGGGGGTGGGAAGTTGAGGCAAATCGTCTGGCCACTGATTAGGTGCAGCCAGACACCAGGGAGGTTAGAAGAGCACAGCAGGGCGTGCTGCGCATCAGAGAAGCTTTGAAAATCAGTTTCATGTGACAGTTCTGTTTGTTTCTCCTTGATGAAAACCTGCCCCCTTGGTTCACGCTACTTCCCTGTAAGCCAACTGCCCTCCCCTCCCCCCTTCGATGACCGTTTGCAGAGGCAATAAAGTCATTGTTTCAAATTCATGTGTTTCTTTATTAATTCGTCAAACAAATAGGGGGATGACTGCCAAGGTAGCCCGGGAGGGCTGTGGGAGGAGGGAAGCACTTCAAAACTTATTGAATGCCAGCCTTCTGTTTCTTGGGCAGTCCTCTGGGATGGAGTGGTTGGGTGCCCGGAGGTGCCCGCCCCACCCCCACCCCTTGCGTTCTTGGGCGTCTGCATGAGGAGGCTATGGAACTTGGGGAGGAGGGCGGTTGATTACACAGGGGCTGCAGTGGCAGTCTGTGCCTTTCCTGCACCTCAACCATACGCCGGAGCATATCAGTTTGATTCTCCAGTAGCCTCAGCCACCTCTCCTGTTGCTTCAGCCGCCTATCCTCTCACGCGTCCCTCCTGCCCACGCGTTCATTGTGTGCTTTCCTGGACTCTTCCGTTGTTTGCCTCCATGCATTCTGCTGGGTTCTTTCAGTTTGGGTGGATTGCATGAGCTCAGAGAACATTTCATCGCAAGTACTTTTTTTTTTGCCTTCTTATCTGTGCTAGCCTCTGGGATGGAGATGCTAGTCACAGCATTGAAACGTTTGCAGCTGTGGGAGGGGGAAAAAAGGGACAGTAAAATTGAAAAAGACACATTGGCCATTTAAAAGGAGGGGATGATGTTTTTGGGTTAATGTGCAGCACAAACCCAACTAAACCCCCAATTCTCTGGGATGGTCGCTTCACCCCTCCCCACACTGCATGGCTAACAGCGGGGATGATTTCTTTTCAGCCACAGGCAAACAGACCAGCAGGAATGGCCACCTCTGAATGTCCCTTTAATAAAATTCCTCTATTTCAACCAGGTGACCATGAATGATATCACTCTCCTGAGGATAACACAGAGAGATACAGGACGGATGTTGCTTGAATGCCAGCAAACACCGGGACCACACGCTGCCATGCTTTCTTATGCAATGATTCCAGACTACGTGCTACTGGCCTGCCATGGTAAAGTGTCCTAACATGAAGGACGCAATAAGGCTGCCCTCCCCAGAAACCTTTTGCAAAGGCTTTGGGAATACCTCCAGGAGAGCTTCATTGAGATGTCCCTGGAGGATTTCCGTTCCATCCCCAGACACGTTAACAGGCTCTTCCAGTAGCTGTACTGGCCGCGAATGCATCCCAAGTCTTCAGGGAAAATTAATCATTAAACACGCTTGCTTTTAAACCGTGTATTGTATTTACAAAGGTACACTCACCAGAGGTGCCTTCTCTGCCTTCAAGGTCCGGGAACCCAGGTTGGGAGGGTATTGGCTCCAGGGTGATAAACAATTCCTGGCTGTCGGGGAGAACGGTTTCTCTGCTTGCCTGGTGTGCACTATCTTCAACCTCCCCCTCCTCATCATCTTCTTCGTCCTCAAAATCCTCATCCCTGTTGCGTGAGACTCCCTTGCAGGAGTCCACGTCCAGGTGTGGGGTAGTGGTAGGGGCACCCCCTAGAATTTCAGCTCATCATAGAAGCAGCATGTCTGGGACTCTTACCTGGAGCGGGCGTTTTGCCTCTGTGGTTTTTTGGTAGGCTTGCCTGAGCTCCTTAAGTTTCACACTGCACTGCTGCAGGTCCCTGTTATAGCCACTGTCCTTCATGCCCTTGAAGATTTTTGCAAATATTTTGGAATTTCATCTTTTGGAACGGAGTTCTGATAGCATGGATTCATCTCCCCATACAGCGATCAGATCCAGTACCTCCCATTGGGTCCATGCTGGAGCTCTTTTGCAATTCTGGGACTGCATGGTCACCTGTGCTGATCAGCTTGCCACGGTGGCCAAACAGACAATGAAATTCAAAAGCTTGCGGGGCTTTTCCTGTCTACTTGGCCAGTGCATCCGAGCTGAGAGCGCTGTCCAGAGCAGTCACAATGGAGAACTCTGGGATAGCTCCTGGAGGCCAATACCATCGAATTGCATCCACACTACCCCAATTGGACCCGACAATGTCGATTTCAGCACTAATCCCCTTGTCGGGGAGGAGTACAGAAATAAATTTTAAGAGCCCATTAAGTCGACAAAAATGGCTTCGTTGTGTGGACGGGTGCAGGGTTAAATCGATCTAACACTGCTAAATTGGACCTAAACTCGGTAGTGTAGGCCAGGGATAAGGCTCAGCATTGATGCCAGCTCTAGGAATCACCAGCCAGAAACAAAGACTCTCAATTGAGCCTAGTCGGCTCTGTTAAATATAGGAGAGGGGCAGGTCAAATAGTGTCTAGGGCTCTCTTGGCAGCATTCATACCACCAGGTAGAAACACCTATCCTCACCCAATCTCCCCATCACTGAGGTTTGACATACCTACCCGCTGCTTAGCGAGTGAGTTTCACTTTAGTGGGAACCCCTCAATCAGGGAGGGCTAAGCACAGTTCTGCTGCGCTTTACTCGTACAATAAGAATAGCAACATTTCATTACCCCTGCATTCAAATACTAAAGTGACTTGTAATCCAAAATCAGTCAAAATTGATCATTTTGACAAAGCAGCTCCATCTGCTGTGAACCTAGGCAGAGTAGATGTGTCTATGCAAACATTGTCTGTGCCCGAAGTCTCTTCCGCTAGTGTGTCACTACATGTCGGGGAGAGCTCATTCAGACCTCACTTACATCTATTAGAAAGTTTTTCCTAATGTCTAACCTAACTCTCCTTTGCTGCAAGTAAAACAATGGACCTGAGCATCATGTGTATCGCATATGCTCCTTTGACCCACGGGACCTGTTGCATTTAACACAGTTTTCCTGTTGCAGAGTGATGTGTGCATTTGTAATTCTTTATTATAGTATGCCTGCTATTATAGTTAAGGTTGCATGGTTGTTTCCATTCTTAACCCCCTGTTTTCACTAGCTCAGTACTCTTTGGAAAATTTCCTCTCTTAGGCTGAAATTTCCCAAGGTTGATTTGTGCCAGAACATGATTATTTTAAAAATAGAGAATTAGAGCAAAATAGGCTGTGCTGTCTTTCAGTGTGGAGAGGAGGCTTTTCCCAATATTTTGGAAAACTGTTTGTTTAAATATTGCAACTTTTTGACACCCTACAGCCAAAATAGCTGAGATCTGAGATTTGTCATGTAAATCATTCTTGTTTAGGGGCAGTGTATGGCATTGTTCCAAAGGAAACTGATTTTGATTTGACTGAGATATGACCACTTGGGAAAACTTGGTTCTGAGCATAAATGTCAGGATTATTTTTGCAGGTCATAAAGGGTGCTCCTTAGAATGGATAGCCCATGCATGCATGCATGGATAGTGTAGGTTCTCAGGTCATCACTTGAATTGCTCTCAGAAAAGCAGCCTAAAACCAAATTGTTCCCTCCAGCAAGCTCTGCTTATCCCTTTTATCACCTCTTTCTGTGACTTGTCACAAATTAGCCCCATTGGGAGCCCCTCCTTCTAGGATTAGCAGCATTTGAGGCCGCTCTTCTTTGCGGGGTGGGGGAGATGGGGGAGAAGGGAGTCCATTAGCCCCTTCCTGTCCTGGCTGGTATGGATGATGCATATCCCATCACATTCTATATCCTAAATTCTTGTAGCCTTTCTTTCTCAGAGTAAAGGACATTTACAAAAATGGCTGCGGATAGCAAGGCACCTTTAGTCATCAAAGGGGTCTGATTTTCAGAGGTACTGAGTGTTTGCAGCTCACATTAAAGTCAGCAGGAACTGTGGATGCTCAGCACCTCTGCAAATGAGGCCATGTATTTAGGTTCCGGTGTCAGCCAGCAGACAAGCATGGAATGTCTATGTGCTGTACATCCCTGGATCAGCAACTCAGATGCTCAGGGTGTGATCTGCATGCTTGTCTTCTGGCTGTTGGTGTCCAGGCTGTGAGCCCTAGTAGCAGAGCATTTCAGGTACCTGGGGTGACATGGCAGGTGGTGCCACAAATGTCTCACTGGACTGGATTGCATCCCAGAAGACAACCTGTAAGCCGGTAGGGTCCCCACCCATCTCCCAGCAAAAGCTGAGTACTCAGAGAATCAAGCGACCACTCCTGGGGTATGATTTTATTAACACAAAGGTGATTCTAAAATAACACTAAATAAATAAATATATCTCCTACCTAAGCCTTTCCCAGGGCTGGCTGCTTCTGTGGTTCCTTCTCTCAAGGCCTGCCTGGTGCAGCTATCTGGACCTATTAATAGCAGGAAAATCCTGCTTACGTAGCCAAAATAGGAGTCTTGAAAAAGTCTTCTGTGCCCAACCCTGTCCCCAGTCTTCTAGGGGAGGGCTAACTTAATCGTTCTCTCCTTTGCACTATTGTAATGCCCCATTATTCATCCCCATACTGTTCTCCCTGCTGCAGAAATTCCCTCGCCTCACTTTCCTGCTATTGCTCATTATTGTCCAGGAAGTCCTCTGGTTCTACAAATTAGGTGCCAGATTGTGCCACTCCACTGCCTTCCAATTAGTGTCTTAACCTGCAGGCATGTCTAGATGGAGTACTCTCAGCGGACAATGTTACCCTACAAGAGTCAGGGAGGTAGAATCTGGCCTTAAAGTTGAATTCTCTTTTCTCATTAGTTCCGCCAAAGTGCATGAGTTACACTGCATGGGTATCCCACGACAATGAATTCCATTTGTTGCCATTTATTTATTAGCCTACTTCCCCCATCTTTCTCTAGCCTTCCTTGGTGTCTGCCTACATCCTCAGCTATATTAGTTGTCTCTCCTATCATAAGATTACCTGTGACTATCACACAAAGCAGTTTGTATCTGCTTCAAGATTAAGATGACCATTAACCCGGGTCTGGGCACTTTTCCCTTTGATATTCTTTGTATTGTATAAGACAGTGCCTCTATTCTGCAGCCACATTTTAACATTACAGTGTTAGAGCTTTAAAAGGGAATATTTGAAGGGAAGGACATTCAGTTGCCCATGCCCTTGATATTCTTTCCCATCTCCTCTCTATCACTATATTCCACACCTTTCAGTCTACTCTTTCCCCTCCTATCTCCACTTATTAGTAAGAAGAGAAGCTGTTTTCTGATTCATATTAGAGGGCAAGTGGTTTGACCAGTAACAACCTAGAACCTAGCTTGAAGTGTAAGTGAGCAAAAGGAAACCCTTGCTTGGAGTCTCTACATTAAATTTTACTGCAATCTTAAAAAAAACATTGTATGTTTGGAAGAATGAAAACCTCATAGGCTAGATTCTGATACCATAACTCACACAGAATAGAAGTTTACTTCATGCTTCCATGTATTTGTATTCCAGCATTACTGAGATTGGGGTGCATTTGTGCTAGGCACTGTACAAACACAGAGTAATAGAGAGTCCCTGCTTGAAAGGGCTTACAGTCTAAATTGACAAGACCGACAGTGTGGGAGGGAAGACACAGAGGTCAAATGACTTGCCCAAGGGCACACGGCAGGTGACAGAAGCCAGTCTTCTGTTTCCATCCATAGGCAATGCCGCCTTTCATTGAAGTGAGTGGGGCTACCTGCAGAGCAGAGAACAGTGCATCAGGAACAAGGGTGGCAGAATCTGCCCCATACTTGTACAGGGACAAGTTTAATTAGCCATCTGTTCATATTAGACTCTTATCTTTTGCTCTTTTATCCACGATTGCTTTTACTGGAATATGCCATGTACTGCAGTTCTAACTACTACTCAAAGTGGTTCTATTTTTAGCCATGTAACAATGGATAAATGTATGACTCTTCAACTAACAAGCTGCTTGTTAGCTTAGATTACTGTCTAATTTGAAGTGAATATTACTTTATATATGGAATCAATTATAAATATTAACTAATGTATAAGGTTTTGGATGTAGCAGAGAGAGGCTTATAAAATCAAATGGGGGAAGAACTTTACCTCTTTTCCTGTCTTCTCTTCCCTCTCCTGTCTTTTTGTGTGTTTACTGTAATGGGTTATTCCTGTTTCAATGGAAGCCAGCTATCTTCTGAACAAAACCACGACTTACAGTTGCTGAAGTACTGCATGTAACGTATTGCTACTGCTTTGTGTTGTGCTAAAGGGCTGGACAGCGACTTCAGGCACAGCCTTGAGCAAGGGGTGGTATGTGAGCTGTGTCACCCCAAGAGTAACCCTGGGAGCCGCTGTGACTCTCAGAGACCCTTCAGAGTCCCCATACCTCCCCTGATGCTCCTAGGGGTAATCATTTTGGGCTAGATTCACAAATGAACTTAAGTGTTGCAATGCTCAGCATCACCACATCTAACTGTTAGGCCTAGAAAACCAATGGGATTCACGAAGCCTGACTACGGTGCTCCCTTTGTAACTTTTAACCAGTAGTTAGGATGCTCATCTGGGATGTGGGAGACCCTAGGTTCAAGTGCCCCCCTCTGCCTTAGGCAGATTTAAACAGGTATCTCCCACCTCTCAGGTGAGTGCCCTAGCCACCGGGCTATGGGATATTCTGATGCAGGTTCCCTCAGTCTCTCCTGCTGAAACTGATGTTGTGAAGGCCAAGACTATAGCAGGGTTCAAAAAAGAACTAGATAAGTTCATGGAGGATAGGTCCATCAATGGCTATTAGCCAAGATGGGCAGGGATGGTGTCTCTACCCTCTATTTGCCAGAAGCTGGGAATGGGTGGCAGGGGATGGATCACTTGATGATTACCTGTTCTGTTCATTCCCTCTGAAGCACCTGGCATTGGCCACTGTTGGAAGACAGGAT
Source organism: Caretta caretta (assembly GCF_965140235.1). Classification (NCBI taxonomy): domain Eukaryota; kingdom Metazoa; phylum Chordata; order Testudines; family Cheloniidae; genus Caretta; species Caretta caretta. The sequence goes on from NC_134209.1 coordinate 19,991,480, forward strand.
TCTGGACTAGATGGACCTTTGGTCTGACACAGTATGGCCATTCTTATGTTCCACTGTGGATCAATAATTAGTCATTGGGACAGAGAGAGAGAGCACAAGCATGATAATGACTCTGTGGCTTTTGTGGATAGAGCATTCACCCAGGATGTGGGAGAGCCAGCATCCAGTTCCCCCACTCGAATGGCTCTTTAATTATTGATCCACAGTGGAAGAGCTTCAAGTGGAGGGACTGAGGCAGCCCCACAGCAGACTGTCCCATAGCTCAGTGGTTAGACCACTCGCCTGAGAGGTGGCAACTCCCTTCTCCCCTGCAGGCAGAGAGCGGACTTGAACTCCCCCATTCCAGGTGAGTCCCCTAATCACAGAGCAAAAGCTTATGAGGGAAGTGCTGGTGATCCTCCTCCTTCTGCCCCAGCTGTCTGGCTGTTTTGTGCGAGCTTGTGCCTGGTCTCCTAGATGGCGTTTGAGGCCGCCTACCAAATCGGGCCTTGCAGGCGAGTAGGGTGGAGGAATGCCTATCTTCCACCAGTTTGTGCATTGCTCTGGGGCTTAGGAGTCTGGACGCCTAGAGAGAGGCAGCTGTGCATGTGCTCAGAGGCAGGAGCATCGGCACCTAGGGAACTTTACTGCAAAAACTTAGGCACCAAGTGAGTTTAGGCATCTACAGACTTCGGCAGCAGCTGAGTGGGGGTTTGGTGAATATTAGTAGTGCCCGGCTCTAGGATTTAGGTGCCTAAAGTGTCAGTTATGTGTCTATGTCCCTTTGTGACTCTAGCCCTTACTGCTGGTCTCACGAAAGCTCATGCTCAAATAAATTGGTTAGTCTCTAAGGTGCCACAAGTACTCCTTTTCTTTTTGCAAATACAGACTAACACGGCTGTTACTCTGAAACCTGTACCAGGAGTAAATTTCTACTGTCTGTACCAGTTGAGCTACCCAACTTATGGAATAACATTTTAAGGAGGAGATGAATCAAAGTGATAAATTTAAAAGATATAAGTCATTAGGAGCAAATGGCAGAATCCTAATGGCATGTTTACGCTGAATCTGGGAACAAGCCTCCCAGCCTGGGTCCATAGACTTTTGTGTTAGTGAGGCTCATGGTAGCCCTCTAAGAATAGTTGTGTAGACAATAGTTGGCCATTGCGGCTCAGGCCGGAGCTCAGGCTCTCAAGGATGGAGCTCAGGCTCTTGAGTCCCTTCCCTGGGACTGAACTTCAGCCTTCAGAGCCTGAACTTCAGCACAAGCCGCAACGGCTACACAGCTCTTTTCAGAGTGCAAGTCTGTGGACCCAGGCTGGGAGGCTCACTCCCAAATGCAGTATAGACATGCCCGGAGAGCTGTGAGGGAGCTTAAGAATGAAGTATGAAGTTACAAAAATACATCAATCCCTCATTAAAATCCACTGTTCTACTGAAGGATTGGAGGGTAGCAAATACTGTATTGTACCAATCTTAAAAAAGAGTGGTGGGGTGATCCCCGAAATTATTTACAGGAGGATTAAAAAGAAGGATTAAACATTTTATATGGATAATGCAAACATCCACCATTTTGCTACATAGGATGATTTTATTTATTTATTTTTGTTTTGTTTTTTAATAGTAGAGATACAAACCTTCCTACTTCAGGGAATAAGCCAACCACTAACTGACAGGGGTTCGGAAGAAACTTTCCCTTTAGACAAGTCGTATAAAGGGAAAGTTTCTTCCTAATTATCTGCTCCAAGAGTTCTTCCACCTTCCCCTGATGTTACTGGCTACTGTCAGAGATGAGAGATACTTTGCCGGATGGATCACTGGTTCAGTCCAGACTGGCAGATTTCTCTGTTCCAATATAGAGTCTCCTTCAAAACAAAGTATAAAATCAGAGGTGCATAGCAAGCAGAGAAAAGGGTTAAACCAATAAGGCTTACACAGCTGGGTCTTACCAAAACTTGCAAGGAATGGAAAAGGTTTAGATAAGTTCCACTTATCCCAGGTATTCCTACTTCTGGGCTGGGAGGGTCAGACTGTCCTGCTGCAGTTTCTGTCCGTCTGTCTCCCACAGTGCACCTCCTCCCCCAGGCCAGGGATGCTGCTTCCCATGCATATCTCCCCCCACCTTCCTCTCTTGGCAAGGATTTTTAGCAGGTCAGTGTCCTTTTGATCTTAGGCCCACAACCCTAAGAAAAATAAACGTGGCTAGAGCCAGGCAGGTAGGCACTTCTGATTCATAGCAGACCTGCTGTTCTCTTAAGGACCCTAGAAGTATTTTCCCCAAGGATATCTCATCTTTAGCTATTGTTTTATTTCCTGTTTCCTCTCCCTAACAGCCACTTTTGATTTAACTCCATGTGGTCAGACAGAATAATATCAAGTAGATAAACTGAGGTACATCTAATAGTCATATAAAATAATACAGGAATCTCTCTCGCTCTTTACAATGTTACACTCAGAAATCCTTAAAAAGAAAAGGAGTACTTGTGGCACCTTAGAGACTAACCAATTTATTTGAGCATTAGCTTTCGTGAGCTACAGCTCACTTCATCGGATGCATACCGTGGAAACTGCAGAAGACATTCCACGGTATGCATCCGATGAAGTGAGCTGTAGCTCACGAAAGCTCATGCTCAAATAAATTGGTTAGTCTCTAAGGTGCCACAAGTACTCCTTTTCTTTTTGCAAATACAGACTAACAGGGCTGTTACTCTGAAACCTGTCAGAAATCCTTGTGTACCAATCAAAGATTGTATCCCTTAGGGGCCAGATTGGGGAGCCCTTATTTGCACTTACTCATTAGGTGAGCACTTACTCATTCAGACAGTGCCATTGAAACCAGAAGGACTAATTGCACAAGTAAGTGTTCCCTGATGTGAGCAAGGGCTCTAAGTGCTTGTTTTTATAATGAATAAAATGCTGCATAGCACTTACAACCCCCTCCCCCAAGAAGAACCAATGAGGCAGCTATGAGAATGGACGTTTTTAACAGGCTCCAGTCACACTTTTTGCTTGTCGTTTAGAAAGCAGGCAGACCAGCGAGCAGATGAAATCCTTGAACTGATGTGAAAAGAGAGCAGCTATTAGCTGTATCATTCTCTGACTTAAACTGAACTGGGTTTGCTTTGGAAATGGGGTGATTTTACATTCTTCAGGAAGACTGTATTAAAACGGGGAAAATCTGTCATGATGATTGCTTCTTTTCGACGACTCTAATGTGCATAGCTGTGCCAGCACACATTCTAGCCAATCCTTGTTAAAATAAAAAACATGCTGTCATTCGCAGGCAGGTTTCCATATGAACAGAAACAAAAAACTTGCTAGCATAACCCTCCACCTTATAAAGAAGTCTCTTTCTCTCAGCAATTCTGGTAGGCAGTACTTTATTTTTCTGCTTTTCATCTGTGTCTGAATTTTGGAAATACTAACTAACTTATATATATTTATATTTCAGGAAACTGTTTTAGAAGGATAACTTCTCTAAAAAAGTTGGCTTTGTATCCAGTTTGAGTCTGACTTGCTATACAGAACCAAGTCAGGTACCTTTATGGTGGAATTACAAATGCCGTGGCACTTTAGCTTGTTACTGAAGTGTGTGTTTGCAACGTTGTATGTAATGCCAAGCATACATTTTGGTTTGTACGGTAATTTAAAGTTGTTGTGAGATGCTGCATTCTTAGGACCCTTTCAGGAAATGTTGATTTGACTGCAGGTCATACTTGTCCTGTTTCCACCGTTTAAAAAAAATAAATAAAAATCCAGCTGTTACTGGAGAAGGGAAGCTGACTCTCTTCCTTTGGGCAAGGAAGTCTTGATTAGTAAAGCAACATGTCACCTGGATGAACTGCTGATATTTAACTCAGATTCTATGCTGAATTATTAACAGTTTAGGAGCTTTTAAAAATTCATTTGTGTAAACTACAGTTATAGATTTTGGGTTTTTTTTTAAATCTGGAGACTGATGAAAGCCAGTATCTCAGGGAATTACCAAAATCTGGTGCTCAGCTAGAATTTAAGACATTTAGGTGACTATAAATTGGTACAGTGGGTTATGCAAGTTTGATCTTAGGTAAAATTTTCAAAAGCACGTAAGTGACTTAGCAGCCTAAATCCCATTTTCAAAAGTGACTTAGACCCATAGGGGAGTCTAAATACCATTGGATTTCAGTGATACTTAGATTGCTAAGGGCCAGATATTTAGAGTTATTTAGGTGCCTAACTTCCATTGAAATCAATGGGACTTCGGTGCCTAAACACCTGTAAAAATCAGGCTTTTAGTAAGTCTGTTTTGAAAATGGGACTTAGGCTCCTAAGTCTAGCTGGTTGAAAGTGTCACGGAAATATTTTTCCACCAGAAAATGCCATTTTGTCAAAATTGAGATTTTTCCAAGAGAACATGTGGATTCAGAAATGGAACATTTTGACATCAGAATGGAACATTTTAATTTTTCATTTTGAAATATTTTTTCATTTAGAAATGTATTTTATATAATATTATTGTAATTTATAAAATAAAAAATTGAAATTGGAGCAAAACGTTTCAATCAACCCAAAGCAATTTTTTTTAAAAATTGTTTTATGGGCAATTTTTGAAATTGTTGGTTTTCTGATTTGGAATAAAAACAAATTTTGAAGTGTTGGAATTTTTTATAGTATGGAAATTCCAAGTTTTGACCAGTTACACGCCTAAATCACTTACATGCTTTTGAAAACTTTACCCCTAGTCATGCTCTGTGTTGGAAGTGAACTATCAAAGATTTCCTCTACCTAAGACTGTGCGGGGGGGGAGGGTTGGGGTGAGTGAGAGAAAGAAGGAACAGTTTCTTATATATAGGTAAAAGTGACAATATCCTTTTGGAACAAAAAACCCCAAAATGGACAGATACACAATTTTGAATGAAGAAAACTTCTCTCTCTCCTCCACACCAGCCTTTCCTGATCGGCGTTCTCTGGCCACCTCTGTGGTTCATCTGTTCCTTTCTCCAACAGTTCCGAACTAGTTAATACAGCTTTCCTGTTCTAGCATTGTCATGAAACTGAGCAGACAAGATCTGATTATTATACGAGCTTTAAAAATAATCTAGAAAAGTGAACCACATATCTGAGAATTAGAGCACTCAAGAAAAAGACTCTGCTGAGCTAAAGTAATGACAAAAAGTTACTAAAAATCTGAGCTTCTTATGGCTTCTGCCCTGCCCCTCCCCAGCACCTTCCCCATCCCGCTTACAGTGGGAGTGGTGTGGGGGGGCACCTGGCATAGTAGATAGCTACACTGCCTCTAGTGGCTTTGAACCAGCAGCAGCTCCCACTATACAGGGGGAATCACAAGCTAGTTGAAGCATCCTGGAGAACCCAGCCCTGTATCGCTATTCTCACTCCTCGATTGTTCTTTAAGGATTGTTTTGTAAAAAGGATTTTTAATGAGTATCTAATATAGAATAACGAAGTAAAAGCTTTTTTCAAGGTAGTTACTTTCATTCCTTGTCTTCAGCTCCAGCTAAAGTGTTGATAAGGTGGCATATAATTGAGTGCTACCTGTCGCTTCTCTACACCCACTCTAAAAGTGTACACCGCATTCCACTCTGCATCTAGGGATAGTTTGGTTTTTCTGCTTCTGGGCATGGCTTATGACATACAAGATCTATTCAGTTCCCTGTGCTGTATGTGCCTTGTTCATCCAAGTATGCAGAAAGGCTTAGATCTATAACAACAACATTCTTCTGTAGTTTATCTTCTATCCCAAAGTGCACTGAAGTCAATGGGAATACTCACAGGCTTAAAGTTACGTGCGGGCTTAAGTACCTTGCTGAATCAGGGCCTAAACCCTGGCCTTATACGTATACTCAGGGTCTATATTTCATCCATGTTCTGGCACAGACCCTTGAACATTTGTCTTCTGGTACGTTATAATGTAAAGTTGGCAGAATCCCTAGAACCTCTGGCATAAAATGCACTGACTCAGTATATGCAATTTTTAAAACAATTCTAATTTATTAGTAGTTACAAAAACACTCTACAAAGAGAAAAATTGGCTATAAACCATGAACAACAAACTTGCTTCCCCAGGTGGACTTTATGTCCTTCGTTTTCTACAGTTCCTACCTCTACCAGGCTTTGCTATTTCTGGTAAGATTAGTCGTTCCACCGTGAATACTGGGTTACCATCATGCCTGGCTCTTAAAGGGGCCACAAATTTCCTTCCTTGATGGAGTTCATCCAGTCTTTCCCTGTGCCGAATCACACTGTAGAGGCAAATAGAGTAGAACAAAACCAAAGAACATTTGTGATTGATAGCTGGGGGAAAAAACCATACCATGGTTGTACCTTTCTCAAGGCAAAGGGCCACCACCCCATAAGAGACCAAACTAAAAAAAACCCAACCCAGGATGATTCCTTGCCTTAACCAGCAGAGAGAAAATAATTTTGTCTTGTTTTTAAGGTGTCCTACTGCAGCACCACCACGATGACCATCCAAGTGATGTTAGAAACTCGATTTAGCTTGACTTCAACCCTTTTGTAGATGGGCGGCCCCGACTTGTGTTCCAAAAGGAATTAGATAACCACGTATTCTCTTTTAACAGAGCAGTAATGATGAAAACCCATCTCTAAGCCTCAGAGTTCTCATTAAGCTGATTGATATGCTTGATGTTGTTATAGGAATATTGCTGTGTGCTCTTCCTTTTGTGGGGTGGGAGTTAAATTGGACTGGGAGTTCAACTCTTCTCCGTGGCACACAGATGAGTTGAGGTAGCACCCATGCATTGGCTCCCCCATGTGAAATCTAATGAAGGGGTTGGCTCTGCAGTTTTCCAACAAAGCAGATGTCAGTCAGCCATATCAAATTGCAACAGATCAGCCAAATCATTTGTTAAACCTCTGGCAGTTGCCAAATTTATTAAAATTTACTCTGGGAACAACTCCAGCCAAATGATTGGGCTAAATTCCAGGTCAGTCAAAATCCAGATTGTGAAAAGTTAAGATGATAAATAATGTTTCGCAACAGTTTGGGAACAATCTAGTTATTAGACCCTCTGATGAGAGGTTGCTAATCAGAAATAGGCATTTTATGGAGAGGCACCATCATTGTTCCATTCCCATATTTGCTAAGGGTGACAGCGTGAGAGGCATCTCTGAGGCAATCAGCTGCACCTTTTGTATGTTGTACACATGTTCCTTGGAGTTGGGGAGAAGATGTGCTCTCACACGCTGCAAGGTGGGAACAGAATGAAGAAAGTGGCTGAAACTTCCTGGAAAAAAATTGACTAGTTTGGTGTAATGATGTCATGCCACATGTGTTGGCTGTGGGTATTGAACCTGAGACCTTTGGATCTTTAGGCATGAGCCTCTACTTCTTGAACTAAAACAGCCACCTCTGTTAGCCAACACTGGAGCAGACTTGTCAACCTTTTTCTGTGGCTTGGCCTGCACCTGAAGGGAACAGAGCACTACATGGAGTGGGCTGTGTTGGGATTCTCTGGTTTTCAGCTGTCCATGGCTTATTAGGTGGGAGAAAGCTGGCTAAGCCTTAGTTTTTCCAGTGTGAGCAGTGTTCCTCCTAACTTCCTCCATGTTGCAAAAACAGCTTGGAAATGGTGCAAATGCCAGGCAATTCCTAAGAAACACCCTAGGGAATTATGGGTGTTTCCTGGGGGTGGGAGGTAGGAGTTTGACCTCTTTCTCCCACAATTCTCTTAAAAGAACGCCTTCAAATGATGCCTGTTGAAAATCTTCCAAAATGCCCCAGGCAAGAAGAAGTGCTGAGACTTATGGGGGGACATATCGAGTGGGCACTGAAGCTTAGTGAGTTTAGCAGAGCGATAGTGTGAATGCAGGGTGAAAATCCAGGTGCCTTGACCACAATTCAACCTGATGATTGTGGATGTGCCCAACTGTCTGTGCTTTGAGCTGCGAAAAACTGCTGAGTCCTTTACAAATGGCAGCATTCTGATGTGAAGGGTATAATTTGGAGGGTGTTGTTAAGATAAAATAATAGCTCATTTTGTATAGTAACAGGCATGTTGAATTATTTGGGGTGGAGGGACCACACACAGCATCTAAATGGAAAAACTTTCTGTTTTGGAGTGGTCTGGTTAGGGTTTGAATCATCTCCCCCTAAGCCTTTCTTTTTCTTAGCCTTAATTTTGAATGGCTTGACTTTCACACTTGTTTGCCTTTCAACATTCTAATAATGTTGTTTTATCCGGACAAAGTAGATGCTGCGAACAAAAATCTACCTAGATTGTAAGATCACTGGGGCAGGGACTGTCCTCTTTAACTACCTGTACGGTGCCTAGCACGCAGAGGGCCTGATCTTTCACTGATGTTCTGTAATAGACAGAATAACAAAGCTTTTTTTTTTTCCCCTGGGAATAGTATATTTTGCTTTTCTTGTGAAAAATGTTTTTGATATTAAAAACAGCTTGTTTATTGAAGGACGTCCAGAATGGTAGCACCTTTGCCCCTTTGCTGCCTGTGTCAGAGAATTGCTTCAAGAAACATTTAGGCTGAATCTAATCAGAGCAGAGTATGCTCCTGGCCTCAGAACTATAATCTCCTCTGCAACTCTGTAGCAGACAATGCAGTCAAGATAAAGTTACAGCCCTATCTCACTAATGGGAAACCAATTAAATTAGTAGCGCAAGGATATAAAGAGTATTGATGGAAGGAAAAGCAGCGTGTTCTACACTGACTTTTTGTGCCTTTCAGAATTGGAAACCCATTGCAGTATGTTGAATTTAAAACCACTGTCTTTACTTCCAGTTTCGTCCCTGGACAAAACCCCATGATAATACTTCCATGGTCAAGGACACACTTGTGGGGCTTTTTCGATTGTTTTAAGAACCACATTATATCTTTATTTGGGAGGAAAAGACCCAACCTTAACTGTCACTTATAGGAAGAAAACAAAGTAATTGTCTGTCTGTGGGAGGAGTCAGTTACAGAGAGCATTTTAACACACAGGCACAAGCAGTGACTTCTCTGTCTCCTTGGGGTTACGAAGGGCAGTGCATAGTTTCTTTGGTGAAGAACTCTGGCTCCAAAGATTAAAGAAGTCTCTATACAGTAAGTTTTTCTCTTTTCTCCAAGGGTATAGTATGTGCTATTTATACTTCGATTCTGGACAGGTAATTTTCATAACTAGCCTTTATCTGCATTTCAGTGCTCTGTTGATTCCAGACTAAGTGTGGTAGAGTTTGAAGTGTTCAGGGGATCAGGGCTGTGTGTCACTAAGAGACCAGGTTTCTTGTGCATAATTTATTTTAGTAACTTTGTACCCCTCATCTAACATGTCCTACTGCTTTGTGAATAGAGCAATTATTGCTCCAGGGACAAACCTCTCAGAAAACAAAATATGGGATAGAAAAGAGACTTCTTACTTTTTTTAAATTATTGCCTGCAGTCAGACCAAAAAACCTGGAACAGCTGAGAAAACACTTTTTAAGAGGTGTGGGGGAGCTTTCATTTTACATTGTGATGGCAAATGTTCTGTGCTGCGTGTTCATGTTACGCAAATTAACCATATTAGTTAGTTATGGTCCATAACCATTCTGTATAGTTTCATAAATGCATATGGGGCTTTTATAGATCGCGCACTAGGAGAAAGGGCCAGGTCCTCAGCTAATGTAAAGCTGTAGCTCGCTGATGTCAATGAAACCATGCTGATTTACACTAGCTGAGGATCTGTCCCTGTGCCAAAGTGCTTGCGTTGTAACTCTGACAAAGAGGATTCATGGGGAAATAGTTCAAGAAGGAGAAGCTGCATAGACATTATAAGTAAGGGGATTGATACACAAGGAGTCCCTCTGTAAGGATCTGAAGGAAGAGCGTGAGGGTACAGTAAATTTATCAAAGGGTTGCCTTCTTTCCCCTGTCTTCCATTCAAATTCCTACCCCTCACCTCTGGACAGGCAGTTTAGACAAGGCTGACAAGAAAGACAGGACTCCCTTGGAAGAGACTTGGGGGGAAATCCCTGGCCAGCCAGTTAGAAGAAGTCTGTAAAGATTTTCAGAAGGTTTTCTCACCCAGTGAAGGTATGTTTATGTTCTTTGCTCCCAGAGGTCTGATTCTGGACCCCTTACTCATAGTGGGTAGCACCTCACTCCATAAGTAGCATAAGGCTCCATTTTGCATATGGGCACTGTGCATTGAACAGCTGCACTTTGTTAGAATTTTTTAAAAGTTCAAGCAAAATGCCATGTGCTTCAGTTCAGAGTACAATGCAGTCCTAGCACTAGAAGTTTGGCTGAGTGACACGAGCTGGGAGTTGGGGGGCATTCTCACTTCCTTTCTGATCTTTTTACTCATAGATACTGACGTATGCCGTTCATAGGTCAAGGTCTCTCAAACACCCCCCCCCCCCCACACACACACACAGCTTCTCTCATCCTGAGTCCTTTTACCAGGATTTTGGACGCTTTAGGGGGATAAAGCGAGAGACTAGAAGCAGTTGCTTGGCACGGTGGTGGAGCCGCCAGGGCCCGAGAGCTGTGGTGTGAGCGGCAGTCACTGTAGGAATTACACTGCGGAGACTGTTAAAATATTTACCATTCTCTGTGTCCCAGGGGCTGGGAGTCTGCCCTGCAGATAGCGTTCCATATGTCATTGGATCTTCAGTGGAACAGCTACAGTTTCACTGGCAGCATTTTCCTCTGGGCTGACTTGACAGCTTCGCAGTGATAACACTAGGTCATGTGATAAATCACTATTCTTTATAGTGCAGTAGTGCCTAGAGAGCCTGATGAGGGCTCCTTTGTGCTAGGCTGTACGCCAGGTCTCTGCCCCTAGGAGCTCACAGTCTAAACTGAGGGGACCGTGCTCGCCGGAGGGTACAACGTGTACCCCAAACTTGTGGAATTACAGGCGTTTGTGCCTCTCATGGGAAAGGAGTTGTAGAGAGGGTGGAGAGGTTGTGGACAGTCCCAATATATCTGCTGGGAAAGCCATGCAGAATCTCACAGCCTCCAGCCTGTTCCAGGGATAGCCATCGGCTCTGTGTGGCACTCTGGCCCTCTTTGGCGCTGCCATTGACTCTGTTTCATGCTCCTGAGACCTAGCTGTCCCCTCCAGCAGTAAGTCCCACTCAGATTTCCACTGGGAATCCTGCTTTCTGTGGAGGGAAGGAAGTCCAAGCTGCCCTCCTATTTCCAACCCTAGAACACCCCTCCGGGCCCACGCAGTCCTGCAGAAGGTCCTTGCACTGTTTGGGGACAGCAGGGCTGTGGCCGTCCACTCTACCCCATAGCAGAGGGTTTGGCATGTAGTTCTCAGTTTGTTTTTCTTTCTGTGATTCTGTGGTTGGTATTTGGAGCCAAAATGCAGATCTGAAATGCATGGCTTGCTACATCATTTTTAACCTCCTGAGACAAATCCCTTGTTCTTTGAAATGCTTCTAAAACACCAAATGCTGGAAGGAAGGAGCAGGGGGTGGGAGGGTGTATTACCCAGAATTTCATGGAAACAAAATGTGGCCCAGATTCCGCCGCTAAGCAGTGCCTTGTGCCACTAACAGACCCATTGACTATAGTGAGGCTATTTGCAATATAAGGCCCTACTCATGTGGGGAGGGTGACCGCATCTGGCCCTCTGCTGAGAGCAATGCCACTGTGCACTGCTCTGTGTATGGCATGCAAAGTATATGAAAAACACCCAGTAAACTGTGCTGAAGCAACCTCTTCCGGGTCTAGGTTAACAGGACAGAGTAATAGGGGAAATGTTCCTGCGTATATTGGGTTAAATTAAATTAGAGCATCAACACTTTCATTGAGTAGCCATGATCAATGGGGTTTCATTAGCGCTTCTTGCTTCAGATAGACTAATACTACTGTTGTGCTGTCTGGAGTGGCTCACCACCGAGAGTGCCTACCTCAGGGCAGACTGCCAGAAACAGGGCAGACACCCCAAACTGATAGTGTACTTCGTAATTAGATATCACCAAGCCAGTAGCAAATGTAAACTCCTGGATCACTGTCACAGTCTTACCATGGAGTCAGGTAGTCCCCTTAGACTCTCAGGTCTATCTTGCCCTCCAGGCAAGCTGGACTATGTGAAAAATGGTTACTTACACCAAAAATCACACCATATTTGGTTGCTCCCAGTCTCAAGAGACCAGCCATTTACCTCAGATCAACTGGTACCCTAGATCTTACACTGAAGACAATGCTGGTAGCCAATTCTATAGTAAACTAACTAATGTTTTATTAGCTAAGAAAAGGAAATAAGAGTTATTGAGAGGTTAAAGCAGGTAAAATATATGTAGAGGTGAGTCACAATCCATAATTCCAAATCGTAGCAGAGATGTAGTAATCTGCCAGTTTCCCAAAAGTCTCTCAGGACTACCCAGAATAACCCTGTGGATCTCTTGTCTTCTCGTTCAGTTAGAATCCAAACTGTCCAGAGATGAAGCATCTTTCCCTGAATCCATTCTTATAGCTTCTACGCACAGAAAACAAGCTGACAGGGTCACTACCCACATGGGCTCTTCCTTTGATGACGGAGAGTGAGGAATGCATTTGTTAGTCTCTAAGGTGCCACAAGTCCTCCTTTTTCTTTTTGCAGATACAGACTAACATGGCTGCTACTCTGAAACCTATCTTTAGAGTCTTTGACCTCCAATCCTCAATTGTTTTGAAATTAGCACTTTTCTGTTAAAATTCATCATTTGCATTCCACAAGGCTTCTTTCTTGATTGGCGGGTTATTTAGTTACAGGGGTGTACACAGTGTAAGTGTGTGCTATTACATTATAACGGGATATAGATACATGAAAACAATGCCAGTAACATCCCATTAGTTTTCTTGAAGTTTAAACACCAAATACACTCTTATACATTTAACAATCACTTTGATCTATACTAATACACAAGTAAATTGGCCTGGGGCTTTGGCATGAGCTGGTACCTGATCTGCCGGAATCACAAGTTCTTAATACAATTAGCTATTGAGCACCACAGAACACACAGGCATTCTTAGGTCATTTTATGGAAAACCTGAGATTGCAGTGCACATGTGTGCTGCAGCCCAGGCTCCCAGCTGGTACAAATTTGCAAAGCGCCAATGAAATCCGTGGTGCTCCTCTTATTTACACCTGCTGAGGATCTGGCCCTACATGTCTAAGCGTATGTCTACACTGCAGTCAGAGGTGTGATTGCAGGGGTGGGGAGGACTGGCTACCCTCTGTGTTCCTCCTGTCCATATGTGTGTGTTATCGCTGCATGCACCGGAGATGTTGCTGCTCCCATTAGTGAGAGAGGGTGACCCTTCCCCGATTGATTCCTGGGGGCCTTGAGGCCTGCACTCAGGGTCACCTGACTGTTTCCCCAGCTAGAGACTCTCCATATTCTGTAATCTGCTACATGTCTTGTCCTCCTAGAGATCCCCCCAGAGCTCCTGCTCTAAGCTTGAGGGCTGCTGCCCAGTAAAGGGTACCCTGTCACAGAGACAAGTGGATGGATGCTTGTTTCATTTCCTGCTGCCAGCTATGCAAGCAAGGCAGCAGAAATAGAGCTTGTAGCCTGCAGCCCTTGACTGATCTAATAGGGCTGCTCAAGAAGTTGGGCTAATCCAGGGAGTTGATACATTTAAATGAGCAGATGTGACACGTTGTGAGTGATAGGGGACAGTCGTGTCCCGTCCGTCTCATCACTACCCCACACACACACACACTCACTCACTCACTCTCCCATACAGCACAGGTCACGGCGATACCATGAAGAAAAGGAGGACTTGTGGCACCTTAGAGACTAACCAATTTATTTGAGCATAAACTTTCATGAGCTACAGCTCACTTCATCGGATGCAGCTCACATTGGAGGTAGCTCACGAAAGCTTATGCTCAAATAAATTGGTTAGTCTCTAAGGTGCCACAAGTCCTCCTTTTCTTTTTGCGAATACAGACTAACACGGCTGTTACTCTGAAACCGGTGATACCATGGTGGCCTTCCCACAGCATCCATTTCTCTCTTGCTATTGAGTGAACAAAGCAGTCAGACCATACAGTGTCCTTGAAGTGCATTTAGAGATGTCTGACAAATGAGATTTAAAAGATCCAGAAAAAGGCGACCTGGGAGGAGGGGACCCCCTAGACAAAGAGCTGTATGTTTGAGCAGCATAGCTATAGATGTGTATTGGAGGGTCAACACTGGAAGAGCTCTTTAACCAAAGCCCTAGCCTGATGCCTCTTTGAGAACTAAAAGGGTGTGTTTATCTAAGACATGGAGATGTAATTTCGGTTTATGCTCTGTTAGCACAACTAATCCTTTCACTAAAGTTCAGCGTATGCCAATGCAGTCAATGGACTGATTGTGCGAAGTGAAGCATACGTACACAGCAGTTTATGTACTACATCCTACCACTTCCTGCCCCTTGCCTCACTGCCCACTCCCTTCTTGCAGTCCTTTGGCCTTATACATTCGAGAGTTAAAAATGCCCAAATTAATTTCTATGCCTTGAATAGATCCCTTGCATTTCAGGAGACCTGCTTTCACAGCGCATCTGTAAGAAGCAGCTGTGGTACAGCCTTTTGCAGAACAAAAGGCAAATTGAAGAGGTAGGCAGTTGACAAATGTGAAAGGAATGAAGAGGTGTTACCATGTTGACAGCACCTAGTACACTATGTGCATTTTCAGTATGAGTGACGGGAAGTCAATTAAAGAAGAGATGATTATGACCAAGTAAGGATTAGCTGAAGCTGGGTGAGCTGCTCTTGAGAAAAGATCATTGAGAAAAGGCAAGTAGAGTTTGATCTACAAGCTCCTCTCTGTGCTCTCTTTCTGCTGCTTTGAATATTTTTGTCTATTGCAACAATTCTCCATTGAAATCACTGGCATTTTTTGGGAAATCTTATAAATATTTTATCAGCAGTTCAGTGTCACTTAAAAAGTAGAGCTGTATTTTTATAGCTTTCCCTGCAAACAAACCCACATGCCTAAGTGACACCGCACAGCTGTTAAACACTGATAAAAACTAAAGGGCCAGTCATTTCAGTGGAGAATTGCTGTAGTACAAGTCACCAGGAACAATAGAGAGATGGAAAACCAAGGTTCATACTACAAGTAGCTCTTGTGTATTTTCTTTGTGGCTGTGCTTGCAAGACAATTTCACAACCTTCCCATCTGCTTTCTATCTGGGAATGATAATGTGGAAGATGGCTTGAGCAAACAATTCATAAACTCAGCCTGCTGAAAGTCATCTTGAACCTATAGCTTCTTCCTCCATTATTTAAGAGAAGAATGTGTGTAACTAGCTCTTTTAGGTGACCCCCCTCAGATCAGATTGGCAGGAACCTTTGCTGGAGGTTTTCCCTCCTTCCTCTGTAGCATGGGGTATGGATCACCTGTTCGCATCTTCTGGGCATATCTCAATCCATTCTCTGTTGCGGGGACCTTGGGCCTTGGTGGCACCTTGACCCCTCCTCTTCTGTCTGCAGCACACAATTTAGTTTCCTGAGGACTGAAATGTTTTTGTCTAACTAAATCCTTTGGGTTTAATATAGAGATATGAGGATGGAAGGTAATGGTTTATAGGCTGTGATATGAAGGAGGTTAGACTAGGAACCTCCTGACTAGATGATCTGATGGTTCCTTTGGTCTTAAACTTTATGAGGTATCAGAGTAACAGCCGTGTTAGTCTGTATTCTCAAAAAGAAAAGGAGTACTTGTGGCACCTTAGAGACTAACCAATTTATTTGAGCATAAGCTTTCATGAGCTACAGCTCACTTCATTGGAGCTGTAGCTCACAAAAGCTTATACTCAAATTGGTTAGTCTCTAAGGTGCCACAAGTACTCCTTTTCTTTTTATGAGGTATGAAACTCATGTCCACAGCTGTTTACTCATTGTCCCTTAAAGTCTGTTCCTACCTCCTTGTCCCCACTCCATTATATGTAGTGGCCTGATCCAAAGCCCATTGAAGTCCGTAGAAAGAACCCCATTGTTTACAATTGGCTTTGGGTCAAGATCCAGCAATGGCCCCAGAAGTTGTATTAGTCTCATGAGTAAAATATGTTTATCTTGGGGCCTGTCATTGTGGGGATATTTGTAGCTAGACTGATGCAGCTGCAAGAAACTGAAAACCATACCACAAGGCAGACATGCAAGGTGTAAGGCTAACTTAGATTTCATGACTTCTGAGAGCTTAACAATGCAAATGTAGAGTGGACTTTTTTCAATAGCTTTCCACTCTGCTCCCAGTGAAGTCAATGATAAAATACTTCAGTAGCAGCAGAGTTGGGCCAATACTAAATGAGTCTGAAAGTCCTATCCGTAATCATCTCTTCACATGGCTTTTTGTACAGCATTTCCTAGGATTATTTTTTTTAAAGAA
Organism: Caretta caretta; assembly: GCF_965140235.1. Taxonomy (NCBI): domain Eukaryota; kingdom Metazoa; phylum Chordata; order Testudines; family Cheloniidae; genus Caretta; species Caretta caretta. Next base: position 20,007,775 of record NC_134209.1, read on the forward strand.
CAAAATAATCAAAAGATGCCTCCACTATTTACTTAGACAATTTCCCTTAGACACTGCAGAATGCTACAAGTGAAACCAGAGCTGCAAGCCTTGCTGTTGAGAATGCTCTGTGCCCTGCACATAAAATCTGGCCGCACATAAAATCTGGCCACACATATCGCAGTGGGGTCTGCGAGGTGCTGAGCCCCTTTGAAAATCTTAATTAGGAACCAGTGTCGGAGCTAAGCTTGTTTGGAAATCTGGTGCCAACTGTGGGCGCTGGGGACTTGAAAATGTGAATTTGTGCTTGTTTGAAAATCTGGCCATGAGATGGCCGCTGTAGGCTTCCTGAAGTGTTTGTAGGATTTAGTAGACTTTTAAGCCCAGACCTCTTGTCCATAGTCAGTGGGCTTGTCTCCATGGTACAACAAGGCACACTACTAAAGAGCACCAACGTGTTGCACACTAACTGGTCTGTGTGGACCCTGCTAGCATGCACTAAGAGTTTCCTAGTGTGCTTTAACTGGGACTACTCGGTGTGTCTAAAGTTTCATAGAGGTTTACGCCAGAAGGGGCTTCGAGCTCATCAGCTCATCTACTCTGACCTGCACATCACAGGCCATTACATTCCACCCAGCTAACCCTGTGTTGAGGGTGACGTTTTGGTTAAACTAAAGCAATTTAGTCTTCAGGAGACAGAGAACAGGAGAGACCAAGGTGCAACCATTGCCCGAGGCCCCTGGATGGCAGGGAACTCATGAGGTGAGACCTGCTCAGATAATCCTAGCTGGTGATCCATGACCCATGCTGCAGTGGGGGGAATCTCAAGATACCGCATGTGTATGCGATTTCCAGGGCCAGCACCTTAGCACCTCACAGATTTAGCATTGTCCACAGCTGAAGAGTACGACACAGCATTCTGCGCTGCTTAGGCAGCTCTACAAGGTACAGTAGGAAATGCTACTGCACATGTGCACACTTACAGCCCTCGTCCATTCTCGACCACTGAGTGGCATATGGATCCATAACTGGTCTTTGTTGCTTGTCTTTCAGGTCACCCTTTGCTGACTACTGCAAGCTGATAAGATAACAATGGGAGTGACTGTGGGGAGTGGCTGGTGTCACTCGGCTCACAGCGTCTCCTTTGCAGCTGGGCTCTTAGCACTGCCAAGTACACGTGAGGCTGCACCTGATACCCGAGGGGAGCAAGCACTTTAGAAGGAAGCTGCGAAACCCACTCATGCACGTACATGCATCTGTTTAGGGTTACTGTTGGGGGACACACAGCGATGTAGGTGCTGACGTACCCACACCTGCTCCCGGAGAGATGATGGTTCGGCGAGGGCTGAGTGCCTGGCTCCCGCGGATGGTCGTTCTGCTTGTGGTGCTCTGCTCTGCCGTGTCCATCCTCTACATGTTGGCCTGTACGCCGAAGGGCATCGATGAGCAGCTTGCATTCCCCAGGGCCAACAGCCCAACAGGAAAGGAGGGGTACCAGGCCATTCTGCAGGAGCGGGAGGAGCAGCACCACAATTACATCAACAGCCTCAAGAAGCAAATCGCGCAGCTGAAGGATGAGCTGCAGGAGCGGAGCGAGCAGCTGAAGAGCCTGCAGGACCATTACACGGACTCGCTGGGCCCGGGGCTGGAGCGCAGCAACCCAGAGAAGACCCCCGCTGACCTGCTGGAGTTCCTGCGCTCCCAAATAGACAGAGCTGAGGTGCACGCCGGCGCCAAGTTGCCCACGGAGTACGCAGCTGTGCCCTTCGAGAGTTTCACCCTGCAGAAGGTGTATCAGCTGGATACAGGGCTGACACGCCACCCCGAGGAGAAACCCGTGAGGAAGGACAAGCGGGATGAGCTAGCGGAGGCTATTGAGTTGGCCCTGGAAACTTTAAACAGCCAGAACAGTGATAGCAACACAAACCATCACATGTACGCAGCCTCGGACTTCATAGAAGGTTTGTACCTGTGGGAACAGGACTCCTTGTTGATGCGGGAGTTTGGTGCTGGTGAAGGTCTCTGGTGTTACCACATGGGCATCTGCCCATCCTCTGTCTATCCACAGAACACACACAGTTCAGGCAGCTTCAGCCACAGCTTCCCAGTGCTGTCCCCAGCCAAAGTGCCTCACTCCTGACCTGAAGGCCTACCTCTAGAGATCGGGGTAATATAAAGGGCGTTTCTACTCTGAAAGGTTTCAGAGTAACAGCCGTGTTCGTCTGTATTCGCAAAAAGAAAAGGAGGACTTGTGGCACCTTAGAGACTAACCAATTTATTTGAGCATAAGCTTTCGTGAGCTAGTCTCTAAGGTGCCACAAGTCCTCCTTTTCTTTCTACTCTGAAAGGTGTTGACGTATTTTGGATGATGATGTCATCATTATATTATAATAATATCACTGTGAAGAATATGGGGTGCAGTGTCCCAGCGACTATTGAGAGCTAATGAACATGGATCACCATGGTGCCATGGTTAGCCAAATTTCATGGTGCATTTGTCCGAATGTCTCTCCCCATTCGGTCCTGGGCCTCTTTGCTGACTTTGCATGTCACTGCATGTTATGCTGACCATGAGGCATGGTAGAAAAAAGAAGAGTTAGCAGTGCTAGAAAGCAACCTCATCACTGGTAATACAGTAGCCCTGGATTCACTTTATTCGTGTGCCTGCATTCCCCTTTTTCTGTCTGATGCCAGTAGCTGTAAAGGAGATTTAAGATGCATGGCTAATTAATCCAGCTGAATTTATCTCCTTGCTCTTCTGGCATTTCGGCTTCAGCCTTCTAGCTGACATTTGCTGAGAGTGCTACATGCCTGCCTTTTCCAGAGGGACCACTCTCAGTCACTGCATCTTGCAGGACAGGAATGCAGATTCAAGAGCACCTTTGTGGGGTCCCTGCCTCTTGGTTGAATAGCTTATGAACCCTACAGCCTTTGGGTACTAAGGGATGCTTTCTTCATCTGATCTCGATTAGCAAAGGTGGGGCTAATGCGTTCTCTGGGATGGTGGAGACAAACCATCTCTGCTTTAGTCACTGGTCAGTTGTTACTTTCCCAGCTGCCTCCCCACTGCTTGCCCCCAGCCAGAGCCCTTTCCCCGCTGCTGGAGCCTTGTGAGATGTTACACTGCTAAACATAGCCATGTAGCTGTGGGAGGCGCTGTTTTGGGCTTGCAGAGCACTGGGTGGGATATATACGTTGGGGTTCAGGCATGTAGGGCACTCTGCTCTGCTCTACGGTAGTCACGTAAGCCCTAGCTCACTGTCCAGTGCTGTTTATACCCGTGCTTGCTGGGAGTGCGGTGTCCGTACTCTACGGGCCGCCCTACGGGTAGACATACCTTGAGTTGCTTGTTTCTCACCCTGCACCCTCCAGGTCCCCAGCCTATTGTTTAATAATATAAATAGATGATGATGATTTATTCTTTGTATTACCCTAATGCCTGGGAGCTCCAGCCATGGACCAGGACTCCACTGCTCTAGGTGCTGTACAAACACAGCAATAGCTAGATTTCAATAATATGGTTCTTCTAGTGTACATGAGATAACGTATAGAAAATGAGAAATCGAGAGCCAGCGTATTCTTGGGATAGGTTAGAACAAAACATCATGAACATTGTTTGCCAAAAACGACTATCAGTATAAAAATTCAGACTGGCTATTAGAGGTGATCCAGGCAACGGGCCAGAGTCTCTGCTGATGTGAACAGGTGCAGCTCCACTGATATCCTGGGAAGCAAACCCATTTGTGCCTGCCGGGGATCAGCTGACTGGCTTATTTATGGCATATCAGTGGTTATCTTGAATTCCAGAGCATGCTAAAGCTGCAGGGGAACTGCCTCCCTATTGGGGAGGGGGAGATGATTAGTAATGATCTATTATTTATTTGTGTTACTAGAGCACCCAAGAATCCCAGCCCTGGGCCAGGACCCCACCGTGCTACGCAAAGCGATGGTATAAGGCCACTCTGAAGTCACCTCAGAGGGACAGGGCCAGTTGCAGGGGTGTAATGTGTAAGTGAGACTCGGCCAGGCCTAGGCCTTGTGCTGGCTCCCTGCTCAGAGGTGGATTTCTCCCCTTTGGGCAGTGTCATGTTTGACTGGTGCAGGTTTGCTCGGCCTCCGTGTAGGCTGTGTAAGATCAGGAAGGCTCCCTCAGAGCAGACTCAACCCACAGCAAGTAATGGGAGCGACTGTACTGGTAGCATCATTCATTGTCCTAGCTAAGCCATGAATGAGCCCATTGGCCATGCCATTTCTCAGTGGCAGGAGCCCAGGGGTGAAAAAACCCTCTTCTTCCTGCTTTCTAGCAAGACAGCAGCATGGTAGCCTGCATCTCCAGCACCAAATCACTACTCCAGGTTTGTTCTGGGACCTGGCTTGGCTGCACAAATGGAGCAGTCAGGGCTGACTGAGGAGCAAATTTGTGTGCAGAACTACTTGGAAAGTCCCTGATATCGCCCGTCTCTCTCTCTCTCTCTCTCTCCTTTTTTTTTTTTTCTTTCATCCTTGGAGAATGAAAAAAATTCAAGCTGCCCAAAAATCAGTGGCCCTTTATCTCTTAAAGGGGACAGGGGAGGGGAGCTGGTGTGCCACCATTCCATTTCATTTTAGAGTGCCTTGCTACAGAACGTGACTTGGAGACAGCAGACCTTGTTAGTGCTACAGCCCACAGGAGACTTCAATAACCAGCTAGATTCATTGGTACGTTCTCACTGCTCAGTGCCACTCTGGCTGCACAAAGCAGGGGTGA